>NC_060074.1:32087500-37087500 GCF_922984935.1 Meles meles
AGTCCTTAGTCACCTCTGATTCCAATGTCCAGCTTCCGCTCATTTTTCTCTCTGTGTTTTGTGCCTGGGACTGTGGCTTTTTCCTTTTCATGGGAGCTTCTCTTTACTTCACTCCCATCCTCTCAATTCGAATACACACTCCATCCTACTCATATGAGATGGCTCCAGAGATAGACACTTGCTAAGGAAGAAGGAATTACGCTATGGAAATATTCAGCAGACAGTTTACAACTGGACATTTCTCTTTTCTATTCATTAACCAATTCTTTAATACTTGTTGCCAACTTGACGGGCTCCTAGGTGGCTCTGTCGGTTAGGCATCTGACTCTTGATTTTGGCTCAGGTCATAGTCTCGGGGTTGTTAGATCAAACCCTGTGTCAGGTTCCATGATCAGCAGAAAGTCTGCTTCTCTCTCTCTCTAATGAATAAATAAATCTTTAAAAAATAAAATAATTGTTCTTTAAAAAATAAAATAATTGTTGTCTACTTGGGATCCAAATTTTCACAAATTGACCTAGTAACCCCTTGTTTCCCTTCCTACACCACTATAGCTCATCAGCTCTCCATGAACTCTCTCCCCGTCAATTCATTTCTTTGAAAGGAAGTTTAGTTGTGGGATCATCTGGGGGGCTCAGTCAGGTAAGCATCTGCCTTTGGCTTAGGTCATGATCCCGGGATCCTGGGATCAAGCCCTCCATCTGGCTCCTTGCTCAGCAGAAAGCCTGCTTCTCCCTGTGTCTCTGTTCCTTCCCCCTGCTTGTGCTCTCTCTCTTTCTCAAATAAATAAATAAATAAATAAATAAATAAATAAATAAATAAAATCTTAAAAAAATAAGAAGTATAACTGTGTTTCTATTGCCTCCCTCCAATCTGTTACTTAGCCTAACTTTCCACTCCCAATCAGTTTATCAAGGCATTTCTCCAAATAAATGTAATCTTTTCCTCGGGGGGGAAGAAATTTCCAGTCAGTAAAATGTGTTTGTAACTTCCTTATGTAAAGAAACTCTGAAAAACTAAGCTCTTTCAGATAAAACTGAGAGCTTCTCAATGTAATCCCTTGTTTTTCCATACAGGTAGAAAAACATGATGAGTCTCCCACAACACCCATCCCATTGTGGCATTTTAGTAAAAGACGGTCATATATTCTTCTATCATATTTCTTCCACTAACCAGAAGAAATGGAATGGCAATGCATTTTTTAAAAATTTGATTTGGCCTAGCTTAAAACCAGGGGTAATTTCAAAACTGGGCTTTTTGTGCTAAGAAGCATTCTCAATAGGCAAATGACTCGGTTATGGCCACAATCTTTTAGCCAGTCCCTAAGCTCAGGAAGCACAAGGACAGGGTGTGAAATGGAAAATAAAGAGTAACTATGTCTGTTCTGCAAAATATGATCAAAAAAAGTTGGCATCATTTGTGAGCAAAGCTTTAGTATAAAACAGCTAGAAAAATGTCATTTCCATGTATATTTAGATTTCACTATCTGTAAGAATTAAGTTGATCCTTGATACGAGTGCGAGTGAGTGTGTGCTCACATGCCTGCCAACGGCTACCCACTTGATGCCAGAAGAATCAGGAAATGTATCTGCAACTCACACGGGTGGAAATTTAGAAGAGACGAAACTTAAACATCCACACGCACCTGTACCGTGGGGCGAGACCCAGAGTATCTAAAATCCTCGAGCCAGTCCTAGTGGAGTCTCCAGGACATTATTTTAGACTCATTAGCTCTAACTTGAGGAAAAGACTGATGAGGGAGGAAATCCTGGAGTGAGATCAATCGTTGGTTAAGAGAGGCATTTCCAAAAGATGGATGAAGCTCAAGGAAGCTCTCTTTCTTCTCTTCCAGGGGAAAACTAAGCACAGGGGGAGACAGGAATGCTGGGAACTCTGGTGGACCTACACGCTGGCTTTGTTTTTGTAGGGACTCAGTTTCCCTCACCATTTTCCCCACCTGTGATTTCATTCCTTTTGACTTTCCCCCTGCCAAACAGCACACAAGAGAGCCATGTAGCCGTCTGTGCATAGTGCCGCATGGGGAACAAAGAGAAAGGCAGTAAAGGGAAGTAGGTTCTACACCCCTATTCCCCTCTCTGCTAGACCCAAGAAGGAAGCAGCCCTCCCCAAGGGTCACTGGCAGGACCTAGATGGCCGTTCTGAGCTAAGAAGTGGACAGAACCAAGCAGCATTCCCCCTGCAGAGCTGGGAGCCATGAGTTAGTGAAAGAAGTGTGGATAAGCAGCTGCCAGGAGATGACTCAGGAGAGATGAGAACCCAGCTACTTGAACCTCCAACACATACGAGGGGAGGTGACCACTGTACAAAGTGGGCAGTTGACGCGTGACTAACTCCAGCAGAAGAACAGAACAGCATTTGGCACTTCTAGGCACATCAGCAAAGCAACTTGAGGGTAAGGACATTTTATCCTAGTGATGTTAAATAAAAGAACTATTCTTTCTCTGCTTATCTTTAGACACATCCAATTCAGGGAAGGGAAATGTGAGCTCTTTGGGAGATGCAATTTGGGAGGTGAACTCTTGAAGGTATTTTGGAGGCAAGTGTCAGTAACGACTTTAATAATATTAATTTCTCACAGAAGTCAAGTGCTTTCTGATTTAAAAAGGGCTAACATTGGATTACCTGACTGATTGAGTCAGTAAAGCGTGTGACTTGATCTTGGGGTCAAGAGGTCATGCCCCATGTTGGGTAGAGATTACTAAATAAATAAATAAATAAATATTTAAAAAAAATTTAGGGGCACTGGGTGGCTCAGTCAGTTAAGCAGCTGCCTTCAGCTCAGGTCATGATCCCAGGGTCCTGCTCAACAGAGATGCTCCCTGCTCAACAGAGGCTCCCTGCTCAACAGAGAGACTGCTTCTCCCTCTCCCTCTGCCTGCCGCTCTGTCTACTTGTGCTCTCTCTCTCTCTCTGTCAAATAAATAAATAAATAAAATATTTTTCAAAAATTTTAAAAAATAAAACGGGCTAACATTTACAAAAATGTATTGTTTGGGAAATGCGTAGATCTAGTCAAAGTAGAAATGATTCCTTTCTTTTTTTTTTTTAATTTATTTATTTATTTTTATTTTTTTATTTACAGCATAACAGTGTTCATTGTTTTGGCATCACACCCAGTGCTCCATGCAGTATGTGCCCTCCCTATTACCCACCACCTGGTTCCTCAACCTCCCACCCCCCCCACCCCCCCACCCCCCCCGCCCCTGCCCCCCCCCCCCCGCCGCCCCTTCATAACCCTCTGGTTGTTTTTCAGAGTCCATAGTCTCTCATGGTTCATCTCCCCTTCCAGTTTCCCTCAACTCCCTCTCCTCTCCATCTCCCCATGTCCTCCATGTTATTTGTTATGCTCCACAAATAAGTGAGACCATATGATACTTGATTCTCTCTGCTTGACTTATTTCGCTCAGCATAATTTCTTCTAGTCCCATCCATGTTGCTACAAAAGTTGGGTATTTGTCCTTTCTGATGGAGGCATAATACTCCATTGTGTATATGGACCACATCTTCCTTATCCATTCATCCGTTGAAGGGCATCTTGGTTCTTTCCACAGTTTGGCGACCATAGCCATTGCTGCAATAAACATTGGGGTACAAATGGCCCTTCTTTTCACTACATCTGTATCTTTGGGGTAAATACCCAGCAGTGCAATTGCAGGGTCATAGGGAAGCTCTATTCTTAATTTCTTGAGGAACCTCCACACTGTTCTCCAAAGTGGCTGCACTAACTTGCATTCCCACCAACAGTGGAAGAGTGTTCCCCTTTCTCCACATCCTCTCCAGCACACGTTGTTTCCTGTCTTGCTAATTTTGGCCATTCTAACTGGTGTTAGGTGGTATCTCAATGTTGTTTTAATTTGAATCTCCCTGATGGCTAGTGATGATGAACATTTTTTCATGTGTCTGATAGCCATTTGTATGTCTTCGTTGGAGAAGTGTCTATTCATATCTTCTGCCCATTTTTTGATATGATTATCTGTTTTGTGTGTGTTGAGTTTGAGAAGTTCTTTGTAGATCCTGGATATCAACCTTTTGTCTGTACTGTCATTTACAAATATCTTCTCCCATTCCGTGGGTTGCCTCTTTGTTTTGTTGACTGTTTCCTTTGCTGTGCAGAAGCTTTTGATCTTGATGAAGTCCCAAAAGTTCATTTTTGCTTTTGTTTCCTTGGCCTTTGGAGACATATCTTGAAAGAAGTTGCTGTGGCTGATATCGAAGAGGTTACTGCCTATGTTCTCCTCTAGGATTCTGATAGATTCCTGTCTCACGTTGAGGTCTTTTATCCATTTCGAGTTTATCTTTGTGAACGGTGTAAGAGAATGGTCGAGTTTCATTCTTCTACATATCGCTGTCCAGTTTTCCCAGCACCATTTATTGAAGAGACTGTCTTTTTTCCATTGAATATTTTTTCCTATTTTGTCGAAGATTATTTGACCATAGAGTTGAGGGTCCATATCTGGGCTCTCCACTCTGTTCCACTGGTCTATGTGTCTGTTTTTATGCCAGTACCACGCTGTCTTGGTGATCACAGCTTTGTAGTAAAGCTTGAAATCGGGTAACGTGATGCCGCCAGTTTTGTTTTTGTTTTTCAACATTTCCTTAGCAATTCGGGGTCTCTTCTGACTCCATACAAATTTTAGGATTATTTGCTCCAGCTCTTTGAAAAATATCGGTGGAATTTTGATCGGAATGGCATTAAAAGTATAGATTGCTCTAGGCAGTATAGACATTTTAACAATGTTTATTCTTCCAATCCAAGAGCATGGAACAGTCTTCCATCTTTTTGTGTCTTCTTCAATTTCTTTCATGAGTGTTCTGTAGTTCCTCGAGTACAGGTCCTTTACTTCTTTGGTTAGGTTTATGCCCAGGTATCTTATGGTTCTTGGTGCTATAGTAAATGGAATCGATTCTCTCTAATTTCCCTTTCTGTATTTTCATTGTTAGTGTATAAGAAAGCCACTGATTTCTGTACATTGACTTTGTATCCTGCCACGTTACTGAATTGCTGTATGAGTTCTAGTAGTTTGGGGGTGGAGTCTTTGGGGTTTTCCATATAAAGAATCATGTCATCTGCGAAGAGAGAGAGTTTGACTTCTTCCTTGCCAATTTGGATACCTTTTATTTCTCTTTGTTGTCTGATTGCCGTTGCTAGAACTTCTAATACTATGTTGAACAAGAGTGGTGAGAGTGGGCATCCTTGTCGTGTTCCTGATCTCAACGGGAAGGCTGCAAGCTTTTTCCCATTGAGGATGATATTTGCTGTGGGTCTTTCATAGATAGATTTTATGAAGTTCAGGAATGTTCCCTCTATCCCTATACTTTGAAGCGTTTTCATCAGGAACGGATGCTGGATTTTGTCAAATGCTTTTTCTGCATCAATTGAGAGGACCATGTGGTTCTTCTCTCTTCTCTTATTGATTTGTTCTATCACACTGATTGATTTGCGAATGTTGAACCAACCTTGCAACCCAGGGATGAATCCCACCTGGTCATGGTGGATAATCTTTTTAATGTGCTGCTGGATCCTGTTTGCTAGGATCTTGTTGAGAATCTTTGCATCCATATTCATCAGTGATATTGGTCTGAAATTCTCCTTTTTGGTAGGGTCTTTGCCTGGTTTGGGGATCAGCGTAATGCTGGCTTCATAAAAAGAGTCTGGAAGTTTTCCTTCTGCTTCAATTTTTTGGAACAGCTTCAGGAGAATTGGTGTTATTTCTTCTTTGAAAGTTTGGTAGAATTCCCCAGGGAATCTGTCAGGTCCTGGGCTCTTGTTTTTGGGGAGGTTTTTGATCACTGCTTCAATCTCATTACTAGATATCGGTCTATTCAGGTTGTCAATTTCTTCCTGGTTCAATTTTGGGAGTTTGTAGCTTTCCAGGAATGCATCCATTTCATCTAGGTTGCTTAGCTTATTGGCATATAACTGTTGGTAATAATTTCTGATGATTGTTTCTATTTCCTTGGTGTTAGTTGTGATCTCTCCCTTTTCATTCATCATTTTATTAATTTGGGCTTTCTCTCTTTTCTTTTGGATTAGTGTGGCCAATGGTTTATCGATCTTATTAATTCTTTCAAAAAACCAGCTTCTAGTTTCATTGATACGTTCTACTGTATCTCTCGTTTCTACCTCATTGATCTCTGCTCTAATCTTGATTATTTCCCTTCTTGCATGTGGAGTTGGTTTGATTTGTTGTTGATTCTCCAGTTCTTTAAGGTGTAGAGACAGCTGGTGTATTCTGGATTTTTCAATGTTTTTTGAGGGAGGCTTGGATGGCTATGTATTTCCCCCTTAGAACCGCCTTTGCTGTATCCCATAGGTTTTGGACTGAGGTGTCTTCATTCTCATTGGTTTCCATGAATTGTTTAAGTTCATCTTTGATCTCCTGGTTGATCCAAGCATTCTTAAGCAGGGTGGTCTTTAGCTTCCAGGTGTTTGAGTTCCTTCTGAACTTTTCCTTGTGATTGAGCTCCAGTTTCAAAGCATTGTGATCGGAGAATATGCAGGGAATAATGTCAGTCTTTTGGTATTGGTTGAGTCCTGCTTTGTGACCCAGTATGTGGTCTATTCTGGAGAAGGTTCCATGTGCACTTGAGAAGAATGAGTATTCTGTTGTTTTAGGGTGGAATGTTCTGTATATGTCTATGAGGTCCATCTGGTCCAATGTTTCATTCAATACTCTTATTTCTTTATTAATTTTCTGCTTCGATGATCTGTCTATTTCTGAGAGAGGCGTATTAAGATCTCCTACTATTATTATATTCATATCAATATGGCTCTTTATCTTGATTAATAGTTTTCTTACGTAATTGGGTGCTCCCATATTGGGGGCATAGATATTCACAATTGTTAGATCGTCTTGGCGGATAGTACCTTTAAGAATTATGTAGTGTCCTTCTGTATCTCTGACTACAGTCTTTAGTTTAAAATCTAATTTATCTGATATGAGAATTGCTACTCCGGCCTTCTTTTGAGGCCCATTGGCATGAAAGATGCTTCTCCACCCCTTCACTTTCAGTCTGGGTGTATCCTTAGGTTCAAAATGGGTCTCTTGTAGACAACATATGGATGGGTCCTGTCGTTTTATCCAATCTGCAACCCTGTGTCGTTTTATGGGCGCATTTAGGCCATTCACATTGAGAGTGATTATTGAGAGATAGGTTTTTATTGACATCGTGTTGCCTTTGAAGTCTTTCTGTCTATAGATTGTTTCTATATTTCTGTTCAATGATATTCTTAGGATTTTTTCTCTTTTATAGGACCCCCCTTAATATTTCCTGCAGTGTTGGCTTGGTGGTTGCATAGTCTTTTAAGCCTTGCTGGTCTTGGAAACTCTTTATCTCTCCATCCATTTTAAATGTCAGTCTTGCTGGATAGAGTATTCTTGGATGCATGTTCTTCTCATTTAGTACTCTGAATATATTTTGCCAGCCCTTCCTGGCTTTCCAGGTCTCTGTGGAAAGGTTTGACGTTATTCTAATGGGCTTTCCTCTGTATGTAAGAAGCTTCTTTGTCCTAGCTGCTTTTAAGAGGGTCTCTCTTGAAACATAATTCCCCATTTTAACTATAAGGTGCCGTGAGGACTTTCAAGAATCTAAAATCTTGGGAGGAGATCTTTCTGCCTCTAGTACATGAACATTGTTTCCATTCGTGAGATTGGGAAAATTTTCATAGACAACTTCTTCCACTATATCTTCTAGACTTCTTTCTTTTTCTTCCCCTTCAGGGATTCCAATAATTCTGACGTTGGAACGTTTCATGGCATCGTTTATTTCCCTGATTCTGTTTTTGTGGCTTCTGAGCTGTTTGTTCCAGGCTTCCTCCTGATCCTTTCTCTCTATCTATTTGTCCTCCAGATCACTAATTCTATCTTCTGTCTCAGTTACCCTAGCTTTTAGAGAATTTAGATTGGACTGGAACTCATTGAGAGCATTTTGAACATCATCCCTGGTGGCTTTCAGTTCTGCCCTAACATTGTGAACATCATCCCTGGTGGCTTTCAGTTCTGCCCTAATCAATTCTGTTTGGTCATCCATGGCTTTCTCCAACCTAGCTATTGCCTGGATAATTGTTAGTCTGAATTCCTTTTCTGACATATTGTCTATGTCGATAGCCATTAGTTCTGTTGCAGAAGGCCCATCCTCTGTATTTTTCTTCTGTTGGGTATTCCTCCTCCTAGTCATTTTGGTAAGAGATGACTAAACAGATGCAGCTGGACTTATCGATTGTGGTGCAGTCAATGTGCACCCTGGAACGCTTCTGTGCAATCAGGATTCCCCACCCAAATGAGAGAAAAAAGAAAAGAAAAAGAAATAGAGAAGAAGAAAGGAAAAAAGGGGGAAAGAAAAAAAAAAAGAGAGAGAGAGAGATGGAAAAAAAGGGAAGATACAAGAGAAGGCTCAGCCCAAATGGGCCACAAGGTAAGATTTGTGGAGTATACAAACAAAAACAGACAGACAAAAAGAGTGATAAAAGTATATGACAAGAGAAAAAAATATGTATATATAAGCAAAAAAAAGGGGAAAAACCTCCTCAGAAAGAACCCCAAGTATAAGATTTATATATTGTCAGGACAGACACAAATTCACAGAAACACTGACAGAAGGAAAAATTGGGAGAATGGTTATAGATTCTCAGTGTGGGTGAGGAAGGTTATTTTGATTCTTCCTGAAGGTATCTTGATGTTTTTGTTAAGGGACTCAACTTTCCTAAGTTACAGGGGGATTAGAAACTGGTTTGCCTATAGGGGTAGCATTGATTGGGGAAAGGGGGTTACCTTGAAGTTTAACTCTATATGTATAGTAGAAAATAAAAATTAAAAAAAGAATAAACTAGACTAAACTAAGTTAAAATTAAAAAAAATAGAAAAACAAAAGAAAAACACGGGTGTATGTATCAAAAATTTCAGGTTAGAAGGTTATTAAAGAATTTGATGTACTGGACATCTCAGTGTGATGGTAAATAGGTTAAAAAATTATCTGTATGTATAAAAAAAAAAGAACCAGAATATTGGTAAAGAGTTAAAAATAAAAGTTGTATTTATGAAGTAGTGGTGGTTGTTCTCTTGTAGTCTTTTTTTTTTTTTCCTTCCTTCCTGGTTGGTTTTCTGGGGGAGGGGCCTGCCACGTGGGTTTTCAGACAATGATGTTCCCTGAGTTAGGTCCTCCCACTCCCCTCAAGGGGGTGAGCTCTTTTTTTTTCAGGAAACTGTTTTTTTTTTTTTTTTCAGCCTTTTGTTCTCTGGGGGTTTTTATGTTCTTTCATCTGTTTTCTCTCGCCTTGACAGCTTTTGATGGTTTTTGGAGGTTTAGAGGAGAGCAAACAGCACCCCAACCTCCCTCTCAGAGAGAAGCCTCAGACTGTTTTGCAAAAGCTGCTGGCAGAGTTGGTTCTGGGTCACTGTCCCTAGGGATGCAGGAGCTCCTCGTTGTGCCCAAAACCAGGGCAGCTGTGGCTGTCTAGGCAGCTCCAGACCGCCAGAGAGGTTCCGAGCAGAGATCGCGCACTGAGATTTTCCCGCTGTCCCGGGCTGGGAATGTCTGGTTTTTCCTGCTGCCAGAGCTCCAGGCTAGCGCCTATGAGCACCTATCCCAAGGGAGGGTGTGGGACGCGCGCGTTTCAGGATTGCCGTCAGGCAAGGCTCCCAGCCCCTCACGGGAGACAGACCCCACTCGTTCTCAGGCGCGCTGGCGTTCAGGTGCACTCGCGGCTCAGGGACGGAGACCTGATTTATCCGCCGCACTCTCTCTGGCTCCGCGCCAGGGGAGGCTGTCCTGGGTCGGGGGACTTAGGTCCCTGACCCTAACCGCCCAGGTTCCCACTATTACCCCCCCCCACCGCGATCCTTTGCTGTTTGTTTTTTGAGTGCTTTCAACCAGACTCCAAGTTAATGCTGGTCCCCAGACGCAGAGCACTCTCGTGTTGGGGTGTTACTTTCCAATCGGTCACCTCTGGTGGCTCCCTCCCCCTTTTGTTTATCTTCCGATATCAGTCCGATGCTCCCAGTCCGCTTTACCTGCCACTGGCGTCTTCTGCTCCAGTAGAGATCCAGACGTGTATAATTCTGATCTCAGGCTGATTTCATGGGTGGTCGGAGTTCTTTGGTAGGTAATCAGCTCACTTTAGGGTACAGGTTGAAATGGTGCCTCCTCCTACTTCCCCGCCATCTTGCTCCCCTCAATGTTGTTTTAATTTGAATCTCCCTGATGGCTAGTGATGATGAACATTTTTTCATGTGTCTGATAGCCATTTGTATGTCTTCGTTGGAGAAGTGTCTGTTCATATCTTCTGCCCATTTTTTGATATGATTATCTGTTTTGTGTGTGTTGAGTTTGAGAAGTTCTTTATAGATCCTGGATATCAACCTTTTGTCTGTACTGTCATTTGCAAATATCTTCTCCCATTCCGTGGGTTGCCTCTTTGTTTTGTTGACTGTTTCCTTTGCTGTGCAGAAGCTTTTGATCTTGATGAAGTCCCAAAAGTTCATTTTTGCTTTTGTTTCCTTGGCCTTTGGAGACATATCTTGAAAGAAGTTGCTGTGGCTGATATCGAAGAGGTTACTGCCTATGTTCTCCTCTAAGATTCTGATAGATTCCTGTCTCACGTTGAGGTCTTTTATCCATTTCGAGTGCAGAAAAAGCATTTGACAAAATCCAGCATCCGTTCCTGATGAAAACGCTTCAAAGTATAGGGATAGAGGGAACATTCCTGAACTTCATAAAATCTATCTATGAAAGACCCACAGCAAATATCATCCTCAATGGGAAAAAGCTTGCAGCCTTCCCGTTGAGATCAGGAACACGACAAGGATGCCCACTCTCACCACTCTTGTTCAACATAGTATTAGAAGTTCTAGCAACGGCAATCAGACAACAAAGAGAAATAAAAGGTATCCAAATTGGCAAGGAAGAAGTCAAACTCTCTCTCTTCGCAGATGACATGATTCTTTATATGGAAAACCCCAAAGACTCCACCCCCAAACTACTAGAACTCATACAGCAATTCAGTAACGTGGCAGGATACAAAGTCAATGTACAGAAATCAGTGGCTTTCTTATACACTAACAATGAAAATACAGAAAGGGAAATTAGAGAGAATCGATTCCATTTACTATAGCACCAAGAACCATAAGATACCTGGGCATAAACCTAACCAAAGAAGTAAAGGACCTGTACTCGAGGAACTACAGAACACTCATGAAAGAAATTGAAGAAGACACAAAAAGATGGAAGACTGTTCCATGCTCTTGGATTGGAAGAATAAACATTGTTAAAATGTCTATACTGCCTAGAGCAATCTATACTTTTAATGCCATTCCGATCAAAATTCCACCGATATTTTTCAAAGAGCTGGAGCAAATAATCCTAAAATTTGTATGGAGTCAGAAGAGACCCCGAATTGCTAAGGAAATGTTGAAAAACAAAAACAAAACTGGCGGCATCACGTTACCCGATTTCAAGCTTTACTACAAAACTGTGATCACCAAGACAGCGTGGTACTGGCATAAAAACAGACACATAGACCAGTGGAACAGAGTGGAGAGCCCAGATATGGACCCTCAACTCTACGGTCAAATAATCTTCGACAAAACAGGAAAAAATATTCAATGGAAAAAAGACAGTCTCTTCAATAAATGGTGCTGGGAAAACTGGACAGCGATATGTAGAAGAATGAAACTCGACCATTCTCTTACACCGTACACAAAAATGATTACTTTCTTCACAGGAACATTCTTAGGGGCAACTTCCACTGGCTGGATGCCCTTTTCTTGGCACCACACTGGGCATCCAACATTTTAACCTGTTTCATGCTTTTTGACTCTTTAACAGAACCTGATTAACAATTCAGTTTCAGGCAGTGAGTTCATGCCTTCAGTAACCAGAGCTTATTTCTGACTTCTCTGCAAAGGAAATAGCTCCAGTGCTTTTGTTGAAAGTGACATCACAGAACTATAATTATTTCTAGCACACACAGTGCATGAGGAAGCATTTTGTAAAATATGTACAGTAGAGTAGTAATTCATCAAGTAGTCCAAGACCTTGTTAGCATATTGTAATGGTTCATTTTATGTGTCAACTTGGCTAGACTACTGTATCCAGATATTTGGTCAAATATTATTCTAGGTGTTTCTGTGAAGATATATATTTTTGGATGAGATTAATATTTAAATCAGTAGACTTTGAGTAAAGCAGATTACCCTCCAAAATGTGGGTGAGCTTCAACCACTAGGACAAGGGCCTTAATATAAAAAAGACTGGTATATCTATATCTATACCGATATAAATATAGATATCGTCTATTGGTCCTGTTTTTCTAGAGACCTAATAGACCTAAGAGACCTAATAGTCTAATACAATTATTAAGAATATTCTGAACCATGCTTATTTTATTGATAAAATTCTATTCTCACTTTTTATTTAATGGAGAAAACAATCATTTTATAAATCAAAGGTTGTGCCAGTTTATAACTGCAATGGCTTTTCCATACACCTATTTACTCTTTCTTGTTTATGGGTACTCTTGAAATAAAATAGAAATCTCAACCCTTTCTCCCATGAGCCACCCAATCAGCAGATAACCCCTTGATCAAAACCAAATGCTGGGGCGGCTGGGTGACTCAGTCAGTTGGGAGTCTGCCTTCGGCTCAGGTCATGATCCCAGAGTCCTGAGATTGAACCCTGCCTCAGGCTCCCTGCTCAGTGGGGAGTCTGCTTCTCCCTCTCCTTCTCCCTGCTGTTCCCCCTGCTTCTGCTCTCTCTCTCTCTGTGTCAAATAAATAAATAAAATCTTTTTTAAAATGTCATATTGGTGCTCAAGAAATATCACATAATTGGGTGGAAAATCAACGAGAGTAATCCACCTGCAGAACAAGGCAGGGCATCTGACAGAATAAGGAGACAAAGCTGGTGACACAGTGACCACAGTCTACCTGGCGGGTGGGGGAGGGGCCCAGAAGTCAGAGAGGACTCCACTGCTGCGTTCCTACCAGTACAATGACAAGGAAGTGTCAATCACCTTAGCCTACCACAGTTACTGCACTGCCAGTAAATCACAGAAGCCCTGAAAGCTTTGCCTTCAAATCATAAGAACAAAAGACAAGCCTCTTACCTTGGGAACTCTTTACCCACATGAAAATCCCTAATGGCTTAGCTCAAAAGCCAGAGGAGTATCTGAGAGGAGTGAAAGCTATCTATTAATCACTGATCTTCCTACCAACTTGCTCAAACTGAACATTTTCACTGGTATATAAGAAATCCAGAAGAAACACTAGATTTGCTTTTCATAAGTCTCCTTGTAAAAGAAAACTACGATTTATAATACAAACTGAATTTGTGTGTGTTTTTTTTTTTTCTCAAAAGCATTGATTTCTAGATTTGGGGGACTAATATATTCCTATAAACATCATTTGAACTCTTCACCAAAATGTACAAAATGACTGAGTTAAAGTAGAATTTAACAAATAGGTACTTCAAGAAGTAAAATGTCTAACTAAGCAGCCCCAACCATGAATATTTAGTTATAAATTACCTTCTTGGCAATACTTAACTGGTATGTCACAGTATTACAAAATAAATACAAAGGTAGAGTATTTTAAAGAATAAAATTAAAAAGGAACTTATAAAGATGGAGTATTTTCAGTTCTTTATTCCAATAGATGGTTCTGTGCTGATCCCACTTGAGGACACCTGAAATGGAGAGCACCTCTTCAGTTTCTGTCTGTCTGAGTTCCTATCTAATACTAATCCACTGGAAATATAAAAGTGATAACCTTACTTTAGCTTGGTAAGTACAAATCCATCCACTGTGGCCCAAGATATCTTTACAAAAAAAATTGTCATAGAAATCCCTTTATAATAGTGATATAATAAAAAAAAATCTCTGACTTTTCCCTCTTATATGTTTCTAGGTAAAGTGCTATCAAGCTCTCAAGAGGCCACTTCAGGACTTCCTTGAAGCATAGTTCCTTATCTCTTTGTTCAGAACACTTATCTTTGGTGCTTTTTATTTTTTTTTTTAATAGCACATTGTGTTCTACTTTGTGGATTTATTTTGTTTTCCTTCTGTCTCCCTCAGTACAAATTTAAACTTCCAAGGGCAGGCACAATGGCTCCTGTGCCTCTCATTCCCCTGTACACAGCAGATGATCCTTGGAGTCATGTTTACTTGGGTCTTTGGAGAAGGAGAATAATTCATGATCTCACTGTGGTCAGAAAAAAACAAAGTAACTTTAATGGTGTCAAGAAAATTGTGGTGGCCTTTATTCAGAATGCATTCTCTTCAAAGGCTGGCTTGCTGCACATACATGCTGTGGACCAGATGAACAATAAAATCGACAAGGGTTCGTGACACAATGTTCCACAAAAATCTGCCTACCACAACCCTCTGTGGGGGAGAGAAAAGACTGGAAGCCTGAAAGGCAAGCAACCCAAAAGATTTCCAGGGAGAGCAGTGTACCCTCAATACCTGTCACTTCACACATGGGATGCACTTGGCCGCCATTTTCTAAATGGAAGTTCAGCCCTCAGCTATTCTTGTGTGAAGACCATGAAGGTCTGAAGATCTTCCTGATCCCCAGATTGACATTCAGCTTATTCAGAACAGAAAATCAGGACTAAATAGAATATTTTGAAATCCTTGTTGGCCAATTCTCCAATAAAGTAATAGGCTATTTGCAGTAAAGGATGAAGCTTCTGGAACAAAAGTATGATACCACAAAGGACCATGAAATTCATTTCAACAGAAACACCATATCTCAGACCTGCTCAACCCCTTCATTTATTTCAAATCTTTTTGTTTTATCAATGAGGAAGCTGAGGATGAACCAGCTTTTCTGAGATTCACAGAAATCTAATGGAAGAGTTAAGATTAGATTTGGGGCAGGAAAACACAGACCCAACATCAACAATTAATTCATTTCACATACAGACCTCGGGTTTTTTTTTTTTTAAGATTTAGTTTATTTACTTGACAGACAGAGATCACAAGTAGGCAGAGAGGCAGGCAGAGAGAGAGGAGGAAGCAGGCTCCCCACTGAGCAGAGAGCCCCATGTGGGTCTCCATCCCAGGATCCTGGGATCATGACCTGAGCTGAAGGCAGAGGCTTTAACCCACTGAGCCACCCAGGCACCCCCGGAACTCGGGTTTTTAAAGCATATAGCTGTTAAGTTGCTGGGGAAGAAAAGGTCAGAAGGAATATGTTGATTTTTCAAGTTATTTTAATACTCAGACTCATATTTAAATTTAGTTTTTAATTGTGTAAATATTACGTTTGTGGTGGCATGTTACACCACAACAGAATTGCATTAAAAAAATAATAATAAAAAAAAATAATAATAATAATAATAATAATAACCCAGGGGTAGACACTGTAAACAGTTACATACCAAGAATTTTTCTGTTAGCTTAATACATACACACATTTGTATAATACATATATGTATTTCTTGTTTCAAAATGGGTACCTACTAAACATATTGCCCAGTAATTTGCTCTTTTCACCCAACAATAAACTGTAGGTATCTTCTCATAGCTAAATGCATAAATCTGCTTCATCCTTTTTAATAACAATATCGTATTTCATGTTATGTATGAACTATTATTTATTCCCCCATGGAGAGAAAAGTAGGGCATTTCCTATTAGTTACTCTTAGAGAAAATGCTGCCATAACTGTGTAAACTCCACTCCTTGTATTATAATGGTATTTCTTCAGGCCAAATATCTAAAAGTAGGATTACTGGGTCTTATATTTGAGAAATAACAGGACTTAAAATGGTTTTTTTTTTTCCTGGTGGAGATTTTTCCCATGAATTCAAGTAAAAGTTTGAAGAATCTGCTACTGCTAGTTCTGATTGCACTCTTGCTGGGCGAAAGCTCTCGTCTTCTGAGGCCACTTTTAAGATCACTTGATTATAACGTTGCTTTTTTTCCATTAATTTTGAAAATCACTATAATGCAAGAAAAAATGAGTACATGTCAATGCATATTTATTGCTCAAATACACATTTACTGTGTAAGTCTTTGGAGATACTTCCATTTTAAACTGACACAGTTATGACCTTTGAAATTAAAATATTACATTTTGATATACAACAGTTTTGTATCACAGGTCGTAAGACGAAAGCTTTGGAAAGTATCAAAATTATCATATTTAGTGATTTCAACTGACCTTGTCCTTCTTCACCATCTACTCCTCCCTTGACATTTCCCGGGCATCCCAACCACTAAATTTTTAATCTTTCACATGTGCAGTGGGTAGGATATACCAAGACACCAGCAGTGACAAACTGAACCCCAATTTTATTCAAGTACACTGCAGAAAGGACTTTATCTTATTCAATTCATACTCTGCAGAATTTAAAATTAGAGAAAGACTTGAGCATGAGGAGAGAGAAAAAACTGACAGAGCTCTCCCTGTCTTATATCATTCATTTTTCTCAAGCAACCGTACAAAAGGGGAGCCATTCGTGTTTCCTAAATGGAAACCTAGATGATTCGGGAAGCCACCGCAACTAGTGAGTGATGGATAGGGAATATAATCCCCGGTCTTCTGACGCTAAATGCTATGCTCATTCTGTTCCATTCTGGTCTCATCACCTCACACAGCTGAGAGAAGGGTCCAGCGCATAGAAATGAGTTTCTGAAGGCCACATAGCTAACTACACTTCTGACCTCTGATTCAACAGTCTTCCCACAACAACCCTGCTGGGTTTAGTTAGCTTTTGCAACTGGCACTAAATCTGACTAATTCTGAATATTAAAAATGGATCTCTATCTCCTCATGCTGCTCCAGAGGGACTGTGCTTCTGTTCACCTTGAGGGGTTGGGCTTCCCATGTGGGTGTGAGCAACTTCAGTCTACTTCCTTCTTTCTCTCCACTGGCCGAGCACAGATCAGAATGGCATTTTGCATGCCTCTTAACATTTTTATGGCAAAATTGAAAATCTGGCAATATCTAATACCAATATTAAATCCACACAGGGCTAAAGAAAAAAGACACAGCAAAGAGCCATAGAACGTCTGCAATTGTCCGGATACACCAAGGAGCTGGAATCATATTTTAACACTCGAGATGGAAATACAGATCTCATTTCCATTGATGAGGAGAGGGGTCCCAGCAGTGGCCTCTTGGACAACCACTGTGAACCCCACTGTCGTTGAAAATATTCTCAAACTCTCTGGCAATGAAGGCAGTGACCAATATATTTTGGAACTATCTAAAGGGGCTTTCTCACTGAAAATCCACATTTCACAAAGATTTTATAAGTAACCACTGAATGAAGGGCATCTTCCTCGAGGTTCCCCTCAATTTGATTTTATTTCCAATTAGCTACTAGATTTGAATTGCAGCACTTTTTATGTTAGATATACATCCTGCATAGTTTCTTTCTTTACATGGAATTCATGGACTATGAGAGGGCTCTATTTTACTTACACTGTTCATCAAAATGCACAAAACTAAGTGGATTTAAGTAGAATTGATGATACACACTTAGAGAACTAAATAACTAGCTCTCTCCCTCCAGTTAAAGGCACTGCTTTGAAAATTGTGTACTACTTTCCCAGTACGCTGCAGATGATAGCTGAGGCACACATCTTTTTTCTACATACTCAAGGAGGTTAAATAAAAATAAATCCATTTTTCATTGTCTTTTGAAATTTTTCTTCTACAAATACTTTCTAGAATCTTCCATGTGACTAAATCTGTTCTGTTTTCTCCTTCAACAAAAAGGGCTATTTATCTGATTTTTTTAAAAAGGAAAGCAACAACTAATGTGGGAATAAATAAGTCAGGCCGTGTACCTGGTAACGTTTTTTTATTAGAGCTTTTGGAAGAATTATTCAGAGAACTTCGCCTTTCAGGACTCTGTTCTCATTGTCTTTCTTCCCACATAGAACAAGCTAAAAGATACTCATGGAAGACTGACTAGGGCCGATTTTCTATGAGTAAAAACAACAACAACATCAATATTTCAGAGTCTGCAAAAACACGGCATTCTCTTGTCTTGAAAAGATTGTTAGAAATCATTGCATTTAATGAATTCAAAATAACACAAGAGATTGGGGGATGCTTAGCTTCTGAATGTGCAACGATAAATCAGATTCTTCATAACTTATATCTGAGTAAAATAGATCTTGATACTGCCCCCTCTGTAGACCCAGTCTGGGGATGAGGCACAAGGTAACTGTCAATCTTTTCATCATGGTCCTGGTGGACTCCTGGTTTCCAAACAGTTTCAGCTGTCATAGTTGCTTAGAGTTTACTGAGCTGTTTTTAGTTACTCATTCAAATATTCATAAGAAGCGAGGACTGTAGTTTGCTGTCTGGTAACAACTTCATTTTCAGCTCACACTAAGGCTGTCCTTGTGGACTGCCTCTTTCGACTCTCATTGGGCTTTGTGCAGTCACATGGCCTTTCAAGGATGATGGAATTTCCTTGGGAGCAGGCAAAAAGAGCGTGTTCCATCTTTTATCTTTGCCTGGATGGATGATGAAAATAATTGCAGTAGACAGTTATGGATTATCAAAGAGACAAGTGAAATCATCAAACCTATATCAAGCACTGCTTTGTGCTACCCAAGATGGCAAATCCTTTAATTATTTACCTTTTGAGACTCTGAACACCTCAGGAAACCCTAAAATGGCAACATATTAGTGCAAATATTTACACAACAATGTTGTTCTTGAATGAGAATTTGTGTAATCTCATGATACACTCTTGGAAGAAACCAAAGGATTGTACCATTTCTTAGTACGGGAGAAAATACCTTCATTATGTATGATCTCTCTATTATTTAATGAAAACTCTGGTTAAATAAACCTTTCAGATAGGCAAATTCTACTGCTTAGTTGAGAAGCTAATACCTAATACCTGAATTAGCTGCAGTAATGCATTAATTACTGCAAATAAGCAACACTGTAATATCCAAAGTGCAATTATTTAATTAAGCTATGACATCAGCTGTACACTGTTATTTTATCATCTATATCCTCTGTGTTGCTGAAAAAAAAAGATTTGTCCGTCAAGATACATTTCTAAAATAATTTTATGCTTTGACATTAAAACTCTGAATTATGCTGGCTATAATATACACTATATTTAGAGAAATGGATTAAAATTTTTTACCAATTTATTCTTCACATTAAGTCATGCTCATTTTATAAGAAGAAATCTATGCCCTTTTTCTTCCATTGAATTTGTTAGCTCATTTTTTTTAAGACTACCTTACATTTGTACATTTCTTCTCAACATGAATACATACTATGGTACTCCTCAGACCATGTGTATATTCTAAAGAAAACCAAGCAGGTAGATTTTGTATTACCTCATTTATGGGGGGGGGGGCGTGCAGGGGGCGTAACCACGTCTGAGGCAAAGCAAAAGGAATTTCAATCTCGCAAGACACTGCCAGATAAAAACCTGGAAAAGATCATTAATCTCATTTGTTTTCATTATAGCAACACTTGTTATCACAACTTCAGTTAAGGAAGTGCCAACATTTATACCAGCAATTTTATGTCAGCAAAATTAGTTCTAAAAGTTGAAGGTCCTGGTACTATAAACTCTCTGTTCTTGCCAAGGTCTTTACATGTTGTGATGGAAAGGGGTCCATGGTATGCCTGCTTGACAGAATAAACCACTATTTGAATAATGCCTGGTGGGAACTGTAATATAACATTCATTCCTAAATGATGAACTAATATTTCCACATATCTGATATAATGTTTTATCCTTTAAAGGCAGATTTTTGTCCCAGACACTTTTTTCATCTTTATAAGGGGGAAAGTGTGAGAAAATATAAATATTCACCCATTTCTGTTAAGCTTTTTAACAGCTTCATGAATGAAAGCTCTTTCCATGATGGGGATCTTAAGCACAAGTGAATTATTTAGAAGTCCCTGTTAGGTGGCATGAGACAATGAAAATTAAGGCTCTATTGAGACATCCAGGCTAGTGATGTTAGAGAATCTAATGTCCACAGCCTACAGTCCATGTGATAAAATGCTGGTCTTCATGGAACATAGATAAGATATTTGAACCAATATTTCTAATATTTAGTATTCAATACTGGACTTCTTCAATTATCCAACAAGACAATGTTTTAGAAGTGTCTTCCTCACTAAATACAAAAATTCATTTCAAGCCACAGAAGAAAATGAGTTGTTAAATTTAGTGGGGTTTTACTTTTGAAAAAAATAGGTGTATCATGGCTGCAACATTTACACTATTTAAGGCAATCCTTTGAGGAGTGAGATAGCTCAAGGATGAATCCAGAAAGCCCATCAGTATAAGGGTAGTGAAATAACTTCCAACAGGGAGGTCTCCATGCCAAGTTGTTCATTGAATCCCAGATGACGGCACTCTTCATAATTCTAACTATTTACTAAGGACTTTGCCTGTGTCAAGCACTTTACAACTACTATCTTATTTAATATTCACATTAACCTGGTGAGGTAAGATTATCTCCATAAGTGAGGAGACTGGGTTTCAGAGATAATATGTCAAGTGGCCGAAGTCACAACCCTAGGAAGTGGCAGAGTAAAAATTTAAACTCAGTTTACCTACGTCCCATCTCCATGCTCCTTCACTATGCATCACCCTCCTGATTAGAAGTAACTGATTAATAATTAATGGCCACTATCCTGTCCCCTGGGGTGTGTAGAGACAACTATTTCAGCAATGTGACACTTGTCAAAAGGAATCTCTATATAAATGTCATCCAAGTGTAAGTAAATTTTAAGAGAAAACCCAAGGAGACAACCTGGATTTGACTCCAGCTGCTAGAGCCAATGGGGACTTCAAAGAGTCTGAAAATGGAAGCAAATAGAAGAAAGGTTGTCTAAGCAAAAAGCACTGAAATAACATAATCTCATAAAACACCCTACCGCTTAGTAACAGAAGGCAGTTTTCAAGCATTCATTTTAATGGGGAGGTTGGTAGACCCTGTATGTGTTAGAAGAAACTATTCAATAATGGGTAGGGCCAAGAGTATTAGCACAAAATAAATATAGTTGATAGATCTTGACAGGTTCAAGACCCTTGCTTCGCCCACCAGGGAATGAGAACTCTCAGCTATCAGTACATGACTAATGATAGAGGATAACAGCCAGTCCATCAGAGATTGATAAGGATCCATACAGAGTCGCTACAGTGGAGCAAAAGATGCTGCAAAGTTAGATACAGAGTGAAGGGGATTCATGGCAGGAATGGATATGAAATATAGCCATTGTCATTCTTGGCTAAGAGCTCAACCATTCCAGGCGATGAGAAAGAACTGGGAGTAAGTGCCAAAATTCCATCATAATTGATCCGTAACAGCTTTTGAAGTTCATGCATATATGTATATTTGAGTACATGTCATTTTCAAAACTTTATACGGCTTACTTTATTCTGTTTAAGTTGTAGTCTTCATAAAATTAAGTTAAATAACACTTTGAGTAAAAGTTAAACAAAGATACTGAAATAAATACACCCAAATTACATTTGAAGTCATTATCTTGACACCCAATAGGGATAGACTGCATGTAATAACAGCTAACCCTTTGTTAAATGCCCACTGAGTTTCAACAATTCTGATCTTTAAAGTAATACTACAAATAAATGTTAACATACCTCTTCATGTAGAGAATGAAGAGAAATTAAGAGACACTCTTAAGATCTTCCAGTTACTGTTTTCAGAGCCAAGATTTGGACCCAATATAGTCAGGCTTCAAATTCTCTGCCATTGCCCCTGTTACAAGTTGCATGCACCCCAAAGTTAAGAATCAGCTCCTGGGGAGTAGATCTGAGCATTGTCTATTATTGGATGCTTATGCCTCTTCTTACTTAAGGAACAAACCTGAAATCTTACCACAAAATGTTTCAATGTCCCATAATTTCCATAAAACCTGGAATCAACAAAAAAGTAAAATGAATGAAGATACCATGCTCAACAAACTTTTGAATAAGGCCATGTTTAATGATATGTAATGACAAAGTGAATGATTAGTAACTCTTTTTTGTAGAATAATCAATCAAATATGACATCTGGCTTCTAACAAAATGTCCATCTTCTCATCAATTCTAAAATGAATATTTTTCGTATTTTACATCTATAACGGAATGCATCTTACAAATGCTGTCAGCTTGGTGGAAGGCAAAGCAGTGATCATTACCTGTGCAGGTCTGAAGTCAGTGGTTATTCCTAGGGACCCAACTGGACAATCATTATCCCTTAACGTTTCAATCAAGAAACAATATAAGGTCCATTGAAGAAGCAATGTAAGTCCTGATTATTATCTGAAAATATTCTGTAGATATACTACAGCACAATTAAGAAAACACAGACATCAAAACTTGCAAATAAGGGGCAACTACTTCAAAGAAAATCCCAGAGACAGTATTGGAGCACTATTTCAAGTAATGCTGTATCATTGACATGCCGAACAGCACAGCAGAGGGTGGTGAGTGAAAAAAAAAAAAATCAGTCTCCAAACCAAACAAGGGTACAAGAGCTTCTCCTCCAACAACCACATATTTTTTTTTATATTAATACCTATACCCAATATGGGGCTTGAATTTGCAATCCTGAGATGAAGAGTCAGATGCTCTACCAACTGGGCAAGCCAGGCACCCCTGCACTGCAGAGACTAAGAGCAGAAACTGAAGTCTTAACAGATCCCTGGTTAGGAACTACATTAAAGTCCTTAATTCTCATCCAGTCCAACAAGAATTCTGTGAATGTTCTGATCACTACAACCCAGCTCAGCTGGTTCCAACTCTGACCAAGTTTCTCTCATATGGGTTAGGAGAAGTATTTCCTATTGAAAACATCTATAGTGCTCCCCAAATTGGTAAGGAGAGCTGCTTTGAGAGAACTGTGTCTCGGTTTGGCAAGCAAGTCACATATGTAGTGATAGGAGATGGACGAGATAAAGATATTGTGGGCAAACGACACAACCTGGTTTTCTGGAGAATCACAAACCATGGAGAACTAATGTCCCTCCACCAGGCTCAGGAGCTTGATTTTCCCTAAGAACTGGAATGAAGACCTTTCCCCATGAGTTCTTTTGCACTCTTGAAGGGAGCTAGAGATCAGAACCACTTGGGAACTCTGTGTCTCTCCCTGATTCTCTCTCTTTCTCCACAGAATGCTGGCAAGAACACAATCAGATCCACTGGCTGCAAGGGACAAAGATTATTTTTGCCAAGAGTGAGCTGCAGCCCCATGTGCATCCTTGTACAGAGGCAAGAGACAGTTGGATTGAGAGAACAATAGAGGCACCACAGCTACAATCCTTTTAATTATTCTGTTTTTTTCTTTTGTTTTATTTTGTTTCAAAAAATGAAGAAAAGGAAAAAATATCACAGCCACCAGCAACATCTGAGCCAACAGTGCCAGGATGTCAACAAGTTTAGGGATGTCTTAACCACTTCTACTTTTTCTTTTGATGTGTACAGAAGACTGAAATATTTTAAAAAATACATTTCTAGTTAAGTCTCAAAGAAATCTTGCATATGTATAAAATAAAATCATAACTAATAACCGTATGTTAGTTGTGTGTACATGTGTGTCTGTTATATAAGATAATAATACAGTTTTCAATGGAGAGTGTCTCGGGTCTTACAAAACTGAATTTTCCAATGTTTAAAAATGTATTTAAGTTGTACTTTCATTTCTTTGTGTGTAGCAACATTTTCTCCAAGTACAGTTTCAGAAATGCCTAAATCCTAAAAGAGAATAGTTCAATAAAAAATAGATTCAGGAGCATCTGGGTGGTTCAGTTAGTTAAGTGTCTGCCTTCAGCGTAGGTTGTGAACTCAGAGTCCTGGGATCAAGCCCCATGTTGGGCTTCCTGCTCAGCGGGGAGCCTGCTTCACCCTCTCCATCTGCCTTTCCCTTTGTACTCAATCTCTCGTTCTCTCTCCCTCTCTGTTAAATAAAGAAAGAAAATCTTTTTAAAAGATAAATAATAGTTTTATAAGAATCCTTTAAGGGAGACATTAGCCTCACTTTGGGATTTTAATTTTAATTTTTTTAGAGAGAGGTTGCAACTGGGGGGTGGAGGAGGGCAGAAAGAGAGAGAGAGAGAATCCCAAGATTCTCCCAAGAGACTCTCCAAGCTTGGTGAGGGGCTCAGTCTCATGACCTGAGCTGAAATCAAAAGTCAGATGCTTAATCGACTGAGCCACCCAGGCACCCCTGGAAGATTTTTAACCCTATGTTTAAGAGAAAATATTTCGTGTAGGCCTGTATAGGGTTACCAAAAACCATTGGTTCATCGTATGTCATATTATATAATATTTATAGAATACCATCATATACTAAATGCTACATAGAACCTCAAGAAGATCTTTGCTTTCCAAAAATCTTACCTTCCAAGCTATGTCCACAGGATGGGTGTATCCACTTCCTGTTGTGGATTTGCCTTATTACATAACCCATAAGAACGTGCAGAACTGGAACTCCTGTTTCTACCCAAATGTTGTAGATGAAGTGCTTTTAGGAGACTGGAAACCATTGTTTTCAATTCTAGAATTTGAAATAAGCAAATTGGGGAGTGGGGAAATTTTCCTCCGTCTGTAGGACAAAGGAAAATTCAGTGTCTCAAAGTAGGTACGATAGGGACAAAATTCATATGTGAGTATTCCCAACCTTGCCTTACGCTGCTTCTACTCCACACAAACAAATTTTATCTTTCCCACTCAGTTTTGTCTCTCCATTCCCATTCTACATAGGAATTTATTTTTTACCAACCTATTCTAGGCTTTTATGATGCATAGTAGGTCAAATAATTAGAGCAAGACAAAGAATCAGACTGATCTGAGAAAAGGGAGAAGGGGAGGAAGGGGCAAGGTCTCACTGAGGAGCCTAGGGAGCAAAGTCAAGTGTAGGTTTGAGGAAAAGTCTCTTCAGAGCAGCCATGAAGTAAAAGTTTGGACAATGAAAGAAAAGATTTTTTTTATATACCTGGATTTTTAAAAATTGAAAACACAAAAAGTTCAAACATTACATAGAGTGTATAATAAAAGGAAAACCCTACAGTTGTCTTGGTTTGGGTCTGGCCCTCTCTTTTCAATTGTTGTTTCCATAACATTCCATTTAGCATAAAAAAGAAGGATGGCAAGAAAATAAGAGGAAAGGAGGCCAAAGGACAGGAGATAATGTCTGTTCCTATGTACCTGCAAAATGTATGTGACATAGGTTAGCTTGGGTTACAAAAAGCAACAGACACTTCCGCTTTTTTCTTTGAGTTGCTACCTCAAATCCATCAAAATTGTCAAGTAGAAACCTTCTTAAAAAGGTAAGTAAAAGCCATTTGCGATGATGTGGATGGAACTAGAGGGTATCATGCTTAGTGAAATAAGTCAATCGGAGAAAGACAACTATCATATGATCTCCCTGATATGAGGAACTGGAGATGGAACATGAGGGGTAGGAGAAGAATAAATGAAACAAGATGGGATCGGGAGAGAGACAAACCATAAGAGACTCTTACTGTCACAAAACAAACTGGTGTGACTGGGGAGAGGGTGGTGAGGTTATGGACATTGGGGAGGGTATGTGCTATGGTGAGTGCTGTGAAGTGTGTAAACCTGGTGAGTCACAGACCTGAACCCCTGGGGATAAAAATACATTATATGTTTATAAAAAAATAACAAAATAAATTTTTTAAAAAAAGAAAAATGTAAAAAAAAAAGTAAGTAAAAAAAAAACCTTAAATGAACAACTAAATCAAACAATTCTGTTTTGGATGCTGGCTAGGTGGGGCATGACTTAGGCAATTGGTGGAAAGGTAGTACTTACTTATAATTGTGGGGAAATAGGGAAAAGAATGATAAATGTGATTTTCTAAACCATAACATAATTAAAAATAGGGGAGGAAGGAACAAATCTTGGATTTTACTAAAGAATCCTATTTATTATTTTGAAAAGAAATATGCAGTTTCTGCAGGAACATATAGGACATATTACATGCAAAAGCATCACAAAAGTTCTAGTTTCAAATTGTTGCAAATCCGCTAATTTGGCTACAAGCCAAATGGGTGCTGATACCAGGCTTTCCTCTAGGCCGTTTATTGTTAACGTTGAGAATCAGATGGACAGGAGGCAATCTTGGGTTGCATATCAAACGTAGAATGATCACCCCGTGAAGAGTTACAGATCTAATTCCATTCTTCAAAGTGGACATGCCATAATCTAGGAAGAAGGAGAAAAAGATTTACAACACATGTTAAAAATATAAAAATGAATGGACAAAATGGTTTGGAGAAATTTTCAACTTTCACCAAAGCTCTTGAGAATCTTAGAAAATGACCTGGAGATGTGCCCAATGACCAGGGTACATATTTGCTTCAATTCAACTCTCTTCCCCACAAGTATTAAGATTACAGGATACACAGATCAAAAACCAAATTCAGCTTTTTACCCATTTTAAGAAGATTAAAAGATAATTTGTTTTGGGGGACAAGTTTTCCTGTGTATGCATACGTGCATGAATATATGTATTGTGTTTGTGTGTATACATACATTGTATGTACTTGTGTGTTTTCCCATGTGGATAAACTGTGCCTATCCTCTTTGGATCCTAACAATTAAAATGTAATGGATCAATCAATCTGCTGGGTACTAACAAATTTACGGCTAATCCACTCCACACACTCTGGTTTCAGAACTTCTAGGGTTCCAACTATAATTTCAGATTAGCCCTAATTTTACAAAAATGCAGTTGATATTGTCCATTGGCTCCGGTCTCTGGTGATAAAATGCAAAGAATCAACGCATTGTCTCCTATCACTCCTTTGCAAAATTATATTTCAGTTACAGTAATAGAAAAGCTTCTTTTTATACTGCCATCAACTCCAGTTTTCAAAAGCAAATACATAAAAAACATGTTTCAAGAATGAAAAGATGATATAAGCTAAAATAAATAAGTCCTTCCTAGGACATAAGTAATTATTGCACTGTAAGTTATATAAGCCTCGGTGACAGTGCTCTGGCAAAGACATCCATTTATCAGTCGAAGCAAGTAATTCCATGTTCTGTGGATGGCAGAATGAGACCAGCTTTGACTGATTTATGGAGTGATTTTTTTTCGTTCTACTGAATGATTGAGACAAAAGACCTGCAGAAATGGTGGTTCATCTTTTCTATTCAAGTGCCAATTCTTTTTATTACTTTTGTTTTGTTTCCAGCGTAGACATTGTTGCCTCATTCACCATCTGCTAATGTTAAATAAGAAATGTTTAACTCTGGACTAGTCATAATGAATTGCCCCGAGAAAGTAATTTAATAGTTACTATCCTTCTTACATGCTGCTTTGAATGTCAGGGAAGGGAAAAGTTTCTGGCCTGGGAGCCAGCAGGGAGCCTGTCTTGATTCATCTTTGTATATTCTTGTAAGTCTAGCCTGGTCCCTGGGACATAGGAGGTACTCAAAAGAAATTGCAGCATCCAGTCGAAACAGCCTCTAAACCTGCTAGAGAGGCAGAAAAATGTGATGGGAATAGCACAGAGCCAGAGTCTCTTAATCCTGACTGCCACTTATAGGCTGAAGAGACTGTGGGCGAACTTGGTAACCTCTCTGAGACTCAGTTTGCTTATCTTCCAAACGGTAATAACCCGTCTCTACCTTGCAGGGTTGAAATGCGATTAAAAATTACAGCAAATGTAAATTGCCAGTTACCAAAATCAGGAGGACAGACCACCCTATCTTTAAATAGTTTTAAGCTAGGGAGAAAATGGTCTGGAAAAATGACAGTCTGTCTTTTCGTTGCCCACCCCCCCCCCCCAGCTTTTATATAGGCAAATGGATCCCAAGGATTGCTTTTTTCTTCCCCAAAGACTTTATTTTATTTTATTTTATTTTATTTGAGAGCGAGAGAGCGCACACAAGCTGTGTTGAGGGGCAGAGAGAGAAGCAGACTCCTCGCTGAGCAAGGAGCCCAATATGGGGCTCGATTCCTGGGATCATGACCTGAGCTGAAGACAGAGGCTTTAACCCACTGAGCCACCCAGGCTCCCGCAAGAGTTACTTTAAAGCCATCTGTATCTACAAACATGAGCATGAGTGCATGCATACATACACACACTACACACACACACACACACACACACACACACACACACAATCTCAAAGGGCAGCCTGAACCCAGGAAATGAAGGGCGGCTCAAGACAAGGTTGATCGATCAATTTGCCCTGGCAATAAACACAAGCTGCAAACTGATTTCCATATTTGTATCCAGCTTTTTGTTCTCACTTCTCCTCACCCTCCACCTCCATATCAGCTGGAAGAACCACCTCATCCTCTCTCCCCGCTACTGCCCAGCTCACTGCTGAACTAATTGTCCTCTCAGCCATACAACGATTCCTCAGAACTCCAAGGCTCATGACATCAGTCCTGATCCTGTAAGCGCTCAGAGCGCAGTAGCAGAGCCCATGGGGATATTGGTACATCAAGGGCACAAACAGCCTCCGGAGAAAGCATAGTGTACCTATTTTACTGGAGGATTTGGACTGAAAAGCGTTATTTTTATATGGAAACAAATACAGACAAATTATGGAGTAGAATAAAATATTCTCATGAATTTTTAAGACAAAATAGTGGATGTTAAAAAAATTCAAGCAAGCTGGGATTGAGCAGAATGTGAGGCTAGGTCCTAAACGCTCCATTTCCCAACCATGAGTATACTTCCTTTCTGTCGGACATTTGGAATAATTTGTGGACGATGACTGAGAAGCACTACCTGATAGATTTCCTCACAGGTAGCTTTAGCTGTTTCACAAGAAAGTGGGTGTTCTTAGGAAAAAGCTATGTCCCTGAAGGTAGAATTCCATTGTGCCAAATAACACAGAAATGTCTAAATTTCAGCATCTTGCTCTATTTTCAGTTGCTGATCTGTAACACATATTAAGAATGTTAATTTTAGTGTAAGTGTGTGCGGGGAATGGCAGAGGGAGAGAGAGAAACATAATCTCAAGCAGCAGCCACACTGAGTAAGGAGCCGATGTGGGGCTCTATCTCACGACCCCGAGATCATGACCCCAAGCTGAAATCTCGAGTCAGACGCCCAACTGACTGAGCCACCCAGATGCCCCGTTAAGAATGTTAATTTTAGGGACACCTAGGTGACTCAGTCTGGTAAGTTGTCTCCTTCAGCTCAGGTCATGATCCCAGAGTCCTGGGCTCGAGCCCCATGGGCTCCCTGCTCAGCAGGGTGTCTGTTTCTCTGCCCTCAGAGAGCACATCCTAGTGAAGATGACAAAGAATAAGTAAAAGGTGATTACCAGTGGTGAGTTTTCCTATGAAAGAATTAAATGAGAGACTGAAGCAGACACTAGAAGGTAAGAATGGGAAGGAGAGTTGGGATAAGCGGGCAGTAAGGAATTCTACTGTAGGCGGTTGCTGGGGGAAGGCGTCCCTATAAAGAGGACATTTGAAGCAGAGACCTTGTGTCTGTTTCCTACTGTTGCTGTAAGAAATAACCACAAACTGGGGCCACCTGGGTGACTCAGTCAGTTAAGTGACTGACTCCTGATTTCGGTTCAGGTCGTGATCTTAGGGTCATGAGATTGAGCCACACAACTTGAGATTCTCTCGTTCTTTCCCTCGGCCCCTCCCCTTTGTGCTTTCTCTCTCTTTCTAAAATAAATCTTAAAAAAGAAAGGAAGGAAAAGAAGGAGAAAGGAAGAGGGAGATGGAGGGAGGGAGGAAGGACCACAAACTTAGAGGCTGAAAACAATATAGTTATTACCTTACAATTGGAAGCCCAGAAGTCTGAAATGAGTCTTATGGGTGGGGCTAAAATAACAGATAGCAGGGCTGTGTTCCTTCTGGAGGCTCTGGACAAAATCCACTCTTTGCCTCTGCCAGCTTCCAGAGGCTGCCTACATTCCTGGGCTTGTGACATCTTGATCTTTAAGGCCACCATAGCACCTTCTCCCCTCACATTTCCTTCCCTGACTCTGACCCTCCTCCCTCCCTCTTTCACTTATTACTACACTGATTACACTGGGCCCACCCAGATCATCCAGGTTAACTGTCCCATCTCAATCACCGTGACTTCCTCACATCTACAAAGTTCCTCTTGCCATGTAAGGTAACAAAGTCACAGTTTATGGGGATTAGGATGTGGACATCTTTAGGAGGAGATGGATCCAGGTAGAATCGAATGGCAGTGGGAAGACCAGTAGAGGAATAACACCAGCCTGATTAAGACAGTGACAGCAGGTATAGACATAAGTAGCTCAGGCAATTGTGTTGGTCATGAGGTTATAACCTCATTTATCAAAACTTATTGAAACGTGCACTTAAAATCATGTATTTTATTGCACGTGAGTTATTCAATATTATAACATAATGAAATTAATTTTTCCTTTTTACAAGAAGGGGAGACACCTTCTGGCTTTGTGGGTTTGAAGACCTACTTGTCTTTAGAGCCTGATTTCCCATGAATTATACAAAACATGGTGATGGTGTTCATCTCATGACATCCACCCATCTGACCTATACCTATGCAAGTTATCATCCAATTTGATCACAGAACCAAAACTCTTTTAGGCCCATCTCTATTCATTCATTCATTCATTTTAAAAAGAGCTACTGAACACCTTCCAGGTGTTCCATACTCTAAAGGCACTAAGGAGCCAATGGTCTGCAAAAGCAGACAACATTCTTATGCTACTTAATGCAGTCTACAGTCTAGTGGGGAAGATAGGCTTTGATCAAATGTTCATTCATATACACACAAAATTATGTTATAAGTGCTAAAAATATGATTCTACCAGAAAAGTTCAATGAGAATAAATAGTAAAGTATTAGGGGGTCATGGATATTTCCCCTGAAAAAGTAAATGGTAGTTCTAAGAACGGCAAATAGAATCCAACCAGATGATGTAAGTGAAGAAAGAAAAACCTTAGAATCAAAGGGAGTGGTATATGCAAAAGCCCTGAAGAAAGTCAGAAAAAAAGCTTGCTCTGTTACTAAAAGAAGGCTACTGTAGCTGGAACACAGAAAATCATGTTCAGAAACAACCCTGTCACTCCTTGGGCTGCTATCCTAACCAAAAATAAATATGGTCCCGTTTCTATATGAAAACCTATAATAATAATATTGGCCAGTATTAATTGAGCACTTACTATGCATGAGTCACTATTCTAAATATTTTATATGTACTAACTCATTGACTCTTCATCACAATCCTATTAAGGAGATACTTCTATCATCCTCCTTTTATAGATAAAGTCAAACACAGAGATAAGCAGTTTGCCCAAGTGGTAAAGCCGAAATTTGAAATAAGCATCCTGAGTCCTCTGTTCCCCACCATTATACATACCTCATGCACTGAAGGTAGCGTGTCTCCATTTTTGATCTCCACAGTAGGTCATTTGCGGAACCTCTAGAACACCCTTTCCAGGGAAAAGGTCGGTGACTAGGAATTATCACTAGCCATCACCAGTAGATTCAGCAGTTCTTAGTGCCCAGTAAGAGCTGAGGAAGGAGGTGCGAAGGACAAATGGATTGGGGTAAGATTTCAGTTGGCTTGGTAAAAGACAGTGAGTGCTCACAGTAGAATTATAGTCAGAGACAGATCTCCAGCATGTGGGCCTGTCTCTATGAGAAATATGACTCTTACAGTCATTAAACTGATGAGAAAAAGAAGGACCTACAATGCAAGAATGATGTAGTAGAAAACTCACCCCACATGGGATGGGCAGGAGGCCGTGGTCCTCGTTTTAGCTCTGCCATTGACCTCAGACAAACACATCCCAGACTTTGTTTTTCTCACCTATCAATGTAGAGGGCTGGATCAAGGGTCTCTTCAGACTCTCACAGCTTCAGAAGTTAGTGAGATACCAGAAAGTCAAATGGGGCTCATCTCTGACTTTTCTGAAAAAAGTAGAATCATAGGCAATAAATAACCCCAAACAACAGATAAGTCAGGTCCTTCATGCTATAGGAACCCAGGAATAAAGATTACATAAGTAAGCAAATTCAAACAAAGAAAAGAGAGATTCTGCAACCCTTATAAAACATGAACATTTTTATAAAGTGATCTGAAATTGCACTAAAATATAATTATAAAAGAGATACAGAATGCACCCTTCCCAGTACCCCAGATATGCTCAAACTTTGCATTTGCTAAAATCCATTTATTTCCTTCTCCCCCTACTTGAACTTACTAATTGTACACATAAGAGGGAGACTAAACATTTGTTTCAAGGATGCACATTTTAAAAATAATGAATAGTATTATAAGCTTCCTTTGTGTTCCATTGTAACAAAATCTGTTGTTTTATCAGTCTCATTAGAGCAGGTTTTGACCCACACTGGGGAAACTACTCAAATGTGCAAGCTCATCTGTGAAATGAGAGGACTCAGGGGGACAATTGCCCCTGTCTCTCCCCCCATGGAATATTATATGATTCTCCATGGAAATGATCGTAAGAGGTCAGCAGCATTGTTGTTTTACACAAAGGGTAGGTAGGACCTCGTTGGCAGGCTAGATGCCTGGAAAAGGATGTGCCTAAATATCTCAGTGATACAGAAAAATCTTCTCATAGTTAATGATGTGTTTTTCTAATCATGATAAAATTTTAAGAACTTACAGGTCTCACAGTCTGTTTCCTTGTCAAAGGACAGAACCTAGAAAAATGCTATTAATGAGCTTTTCTGTTATTCACAGAAAAAAAGTACAAATTACTGAAAGCAGAGACATTGTAGAATTTACCGCCCAACCAGGTTTTCAACAAGTTATATTTCAGGCTTATGAAATGAAAGTACCAGAATTTTGATTATGCTTAGGTTATGATTATGTTTTTAATTTGGGACCATATGTGGCTCTTATTTTAAAATACGTTCATCCAAAAATTAAGGGCTTTAAAAAATTCTTTTTTTTTTTTTACTATGTAACAGTGGATTTATTTTTTTTTAATTCTTATTGAGTACTGGATTCCAAGATTAGACTCTATATATTCCATATTCCTCACAGTTGCCAAGGTGTAAGACCATTTTGCCAAAGGTTTCCCTCATTTTTATCTACTATTTCCACAATAAAGGCAATAAGTAATTGAATCAATAAATTATGTGAATAAATTGAACACTCAATTCATATATTTCTAGCAGGATGCAACAAGCAACCTTTTGGGCCAGACAATGCTATTGATTTTTCTTTAGTCTTGTTTATTCCATATTATTACATAAAGTGAATAGCAAACCAAGCAATTATTATTTCTTGTTTTTGACCAAAAAAAAGGAAAAAAACCCACAACAACATGCATTAGAAAGAATGTGTTAAAGAAATTAAAAGCAGAGTAATACTTTTATCATCCTGGCAAAATATTTACAAATGGTGATATTTTAATAATCACTCAGGAGGGAGATTTGAGGATTTTTTTTTTTCCTAATTTATTGAATTCCTTTTTTCCCACTGGGAAATCTATGAGCTGAAGACAGCAGTGAGGAGGTATTAAGGCCCCAGATACACATTCATGTGATTCTGGGAAAGTGTCTGAAGGAAGGAAACGGGATTTCCTTCCCTTGACACTCGTGCAGGTGAGGTAACCAGCTGCTGCTGAGTGGGGCTATCAGCCCTCCATTTGGTTATGATTCCATTCCTTCACCATCAACCCCAGCATGACCTCGTTATACATACTTAGACCTGATCAATGCTTCCAAAGACTCCAAAACCACCCAAGAAATTCTGTCCTTCCAATAAGGGGTAACTTATTCTTCCTGTCTTCAATGTCTGGGAATTTATATGCCTGCATTTTTACAACAATTCGCCATAATTAATATAATTTTGTTACAGGCTAACTAAAATAGAAAGTCCTCTAAATTAAGAATGTATAATATTCCATTTTAAGAAATACCATCTTCTAAGCATTAATGTCCTTAGATTATCATAGATAAAACATCAAGGAAGATGCTTATATATAAATCTTTGACCACATCTCTAATTTTTCTTCAGGATAGAACTTTTGAAAATAATTCTATCAAATTGAGGGGAAGTAAAAATGTTCACACTTAGTTTGAATTTTCTTTCTTATTAGAGATTAGGTGTTGTGTATATGTTCAATGACCACATGTATTTCTCCTCCTGTGAAATATCTGTTAATGTCCTTTGTTTATTTTTTGGTTAGGTCTTAAGTTTTTAGTATCTCATTCAATTGCATGTTTATTTAGTAATTAAAACTGTGGTTGGGGAAAGGTAATTTACAAATGTATTGTACACCATTTATTTATTTCGGTACAGCTTTCCCTTGAAGTTATTCATTTAAAAATATCTCTTAAAATTTTCTGTTAAAATGCCATTTTGAGAACCAGTAATTCTAAATACCAAAGGTAGTATTAGACTGCCATCTAGTATTTCAGTGTGGAGCTGCTCAAAACATTCACTGAAGGTTTTCTCATATTCTTAACATGCAGAAGACAGTAAACATAAAATGTCACCTTATGTCCTGAATCCAGAAAGACTAGAAACTAATGTCAATTAATGCAAAATCTAAGCCTCCCATCGACTCAGAGACAAGGTATGCTATATATACCCTCTATATTTAACACTCGTCTCTATTTACTTTAATTGCAATAAAAAGATCACCACTCTGAAAGTGAAAAAAGCTCGAGTCCTCATTCTAAGCTTACTGCTAACAGATGTAATTTTCTCTCAGAACATACTGAGCTTCTTTGGGACTCAGCCTTTCTATAAAATATGGGTAAAGACAAACTTTCTCTCCCTTGGCTTCCTCTGGGGGGCATATTAGTGTACCCTGGGGAGAACCCTGGGTTTCTGGGACTGTAGTTAGTTGTGTAAAGTCAGATTTGGCATTAATCCCAAGCTTGGCCTCTTCCTAGTCATAATCCTTTTCTTCCTGCTCCCCTTCCTCTCTGAGTTGGAAGGCACTTCTCAGATGGAAATGCTTGACTACATGGCTTGGGGGAAGCCGGCGGTGGTGGGGGTGGGGGGGGTAAGCAGTATGAGAGTTAAAGACTTGCCTTCAAAATCAGCCTGTCTGCAAGAACAGTGACAGTGGTCAAAGTCCCCACATCACACAGCAGACAGTGCCCACGTTGGCCAAGCACTACTCCTGACAGCTTTCTGACATTGCTAAATTTCTCACCAGCCCCTTCCCACCCATATGTGCCCTTCTTCTTCCTTCTGTAGGTTGTAAACCCTCCCTGAAGCACAGTCTTCATTAGTTTCTCTTCTGTCTTCATACCCTTGCCCTGAAAGGAATTCCTTATTTACACATCTTAAACTTTTAGGAATTAAAAATCTTTAACTCCTGGGGAGAACTTTCAGTTGAATGGCCAGCCATGTGTGTTTGGGGGCCTGCTGGAATTTTGGATGTCCCACCATGCCTAAGACCATCCACCTTCACCACATATAAACAAACTCTCACAAAGTCCTCTTTCTCCTACTCACTCCTTCCTTTCCATCGACAAGGGTCTAATCAAGGCAAGCTTGGATCATGATAATCCTATGTCTTTAGTCTTTTGTTCTTTTAACCTAGATCTTCCCAGAGCAGAAGCCCAATTTTTTCCATCTAAAGTCTAGCTACTCAAAGTGTGGTTTGTGTGTTGCATTGGCAACACCTGGGATATTTTTGAAAATATAGACTCCTGGACCCTCCCTAGACTTTCTGACTCAGAATCTAAATTTTAATAAGGCCTCCAGGAGATTCATATCAACATTAAAGTTTGAAACACTGAATACACCCCCACCCCACCTCCCTGACTTTATTACCTTGCCTGTTTATTTCCTCAATTGCATATTCACAATCTAGAAATATATTGTTTACTTTTTTTTCTTTTTATTGTCTTCCTCATCACATTTGGAATGGAAGTTTCACGAGAGTCAAGACCTCATTGTATTTACCACCATTTTTCTAGTAGGCACTCAATAAATAATTACTGAATAAATACATTCTAAGCTTATTCCCTTATTCTCACTTTTATGTATGCCATATACACAATCCATCTATCTTTTCTCCTCTTTTTCAGATCTTATCCATCCAATAAATCCTAATTTCCCCCAAACACTCCAATCACACTGTCCCCGTAGTCTCCTAGTCCCTATAAGACTGATTCAGACATCCAATCACATGTCACTTCAAATGCTTTTTCTGCAGAGGTCTTATATCTCCAACTAGAATATAAACTGCAGGAGGGCAGTGTCTGTGTCTTACACTTTTTTGGTATTTTTTGAGTTTGGCTGTCAGCCAGCAAATGCATTCATTCTATGTGAAAAGAAAGATCTACCAAGAGAGTTACAGAGAAAGCTTGGAAAAATGATTTGGGCAATTCTCTTCACAAGAAGACTCTCTAGTGATTGGACTTCGGATGGGTCCTATAGCAAGTCAGCATATGATTTCCCATTATAATTGCAAAAATGTGTGCTATTTAATTCTTGTAATTTAATCATATCACTTTCCAGTTGTGTTTTACATTTTAATATTATTATATCGTCTCACTGAGATTACCTTAAAATAATCTCTTACCATAGAATGAAATTTGCATGTGGAGTTAGGTTTGGAGATTCTATATTACATTCTTGTTACAGTAAGATTCAGTTAGAATTAACTTAATTTAGGACACATGAGCTCCTAATTTCCACTTTGGTTTGCTAATAAGACCCTTTTATATTTTTAACTTGAAAATAGGGCTAATCTTAATGACGGTGGGGTAAGAAGTCTTTATGTTAAGGGCTCTGATTTTATGATCCTGTTGGTGAAACTTGGAAGTCTCAGTCCTGTGTCACAGCACCTTCCTGCCCATTCTTACAGACTGTGCGCTGCCCACATCCCAAATATGCTAAAAGGGCTGACTAATCAATTCACCAACCTTGATAAAATGCCTGGAAATGCCCTCAAGAATTCCACAAAGTAATCATTCATATCATAGACACAATACAAGCTGGAAAAAGTTTCAAGCCTTAGATTAAATACTGTCCCTACACCAATTATCTAACTTTATTATGGTCTTCCATCTTCTTTTCTGTCTTCAAGGTGGTATTTAGCATAAAATATTCACCTGCCTTCATGATACTAAATAGAAAATACCTTTATATTAAAAAAAGAAAAAGAAAATTGTCATGAGTATTCAATAAAAGGAGTCCCTAAAAATGAGGTGTAGGGTAAGTCTGAATTCTCCACCGAGCCACCAATCACAAAGCCCCAAAACAGAGCAACTAAATTGAACCACATGACCTTCATTTCCAAAGGGTTTGATTTCTAGCAAAGTCAAATGTAGCATTTCCCTTACTAATCATTTGCTTGGAAAGGAAAGAATAAGAACATTATTTTCTCCATCTGGACCCAGAACTTAAATGAAATTCAGCAAGGAAAATGAAGTCAGTCATCCAAAGACTAGCAAAATTTCCCTTCTAAGCCACTGAACCGAAACTCGGATTAAGTAATGTTCTGATAAATCACTCGTCTAATTACAACACACATTATAATTAGAAACTGGCCAGACTGGTTCAAGTTTCTTCAAGTCTGAAATGAGAGTAGTACTTTCCTATTTGGTTATCATCCATTTGTGAAGTTGCATTGCTTATTAAAAACCTCAGAAGCATGTTAAATGACAGGGTTTGGTTTGGTTTGTTTTTTTTCCCCCTGTACAGGATGAGTGACTGTCTTCTACTGGGCTTGGGCGATATTCTCCAGGTCCTTCTATATGACTGAGAGAGGAACCTGACTCGCCACTGAATCCAAGGTGCTTGAGCCTATGGTTGCACTTCTGCAGGGACCTGGAGCCTCTGTTCTATGTTGGCTCGTTTGTCTTTGTAGTATACATACCTGATGTGTATTTCTCCCTTGGACATGCCAGTTTTTAAATTTAAGCTACTGGTATACCAGGGATGGAGGTTAAAGTTACATTTCACTTGCACATTTCATATTCAAAAGAAGACTATTGCACAGCTGCCTATAATATGATGGATGATCATTCCAAAGCAAGGAAAAGTGTTTCCCTTAAAGACAGAGCAAGGTTGAACTGGTATTTCTAAAGAGCAAAAAAAACTGCAGCTTTGCTTCTGTTGCCCAGCGCCCATTCTGTAACGTTTGTTTGTTTTGATGAGTAGGCTAAACTACTACTTTATCAGATAGTAGGCCCTAAAAGGACTAACATAACTTGAAAATCTTAGCTGAGTTTACAACTTAATCTGCAGTTGTAAAATCTGATTCCTTTTACTGTGCTCTTTTCCCAAAGTGTACAGTCAAAATGACAAGCATCATTGCCATTAACAAAATTTAAAGACTTCAAATTTTAACTGATAAAAAGGTACAGGTCTCTCTCTTTTTTAAAAAGTTTTTATTTAAAGATTTTTTTAAAGATATTATTTATTTTAAAGATTTTATTTATTTATTTGACAGAGAGAGAAATCACAAGTAGAGAGGCAGGCAGAGAGAGAGAGGAGGAAGCCGGCTCCCTGCTGAGCAGAAAGCCTGATATGGGACTCGATCCCAGGACCCTGAGATCATGACCTGAGCCAAAGGCAGAGGCTTAACCCACTGAGCCACCCAAGCACCCCTAGCTATAGGTCTCTTAACTTCTCAGAGCACTCCCGGGTCAAGTAGGGCAAATTTATAACTAATGACCTCCCCCCTCCACCAAAAATGACAAACTTCAGAGCAAGAGACCTAAGAGATGGTTTATAAATCACAGTATGAGGGGAACAGGTATAACATCGTCCACCTTCAAATTCTGGACTCAGTGAGTTCCTCAATGAGCAAGAACCACCATGAATGGTTTTCCCAGTGCCCCTAAGAGAATCTGATACACTGTACTCACTTGATTTTAAGTTACTGGAGACTGATCCACTTCATAACTGAATTTCTCCTTTGGATGAGATCAGCATGAGCATAGGTGAAAATCCTCTCAGTTTTCTGCCTTAGACTTGGAATTATCAACTAAGAATGTTTTCTGGAGAGGAAAGAAATGGGAGGAGAGGAGGGAAAAAATTAGACATCTGAGTTAATTTGTTCTGAAATTCTTGCTTACAGGACTCGATTTCCAAGAACAGAGGGGGTTAAAAACTCAGGAGGGATTACCCAGACAAAAAAGGATTACCTTGATCAAGTCAAAGATTATTTCATATAAATACATGTTTTCTCCTTTTCAGAAATTAAAGATTTACACACCGTATGAAAAGAACTCGGGGTCCCTGCTGAATCAAACAAGAGACAAAACTGTTTGCCTCAAAATACAAACATTTTAACTAACATTTTTAATTGATTTGATTTGCTAAATTTACAAAGGCCAACAAGTAACTTTCAGCTCTAAGGCCTCTGATAGAGCCAAGACTTAATATACCAGTCAGATCAAAAATGAACTATTGGGATTTCATCAAGATCAAAAGCTTTTGCACAGCAAAGGAAACAGTTAACAAAACCAAAAGACAACTGACAGAATGGGAGAAGATATTTGCAAACGACATATCAGATAAAGGGCTAGTATCCAAAATCTATAAGGAACTTAGCAAACTCAACACCCAAAGAACAAACAATCCAATCAAGAAATGGGCAGAGGACATGAACAGACATTTCTGCAAAGAAGACATCCAGATGGCCAACAGACACATGAAAAAGTGCTCCACGTCACTCGGCATCAGGGAAATACAAATCAAAACCACAATGAGATATCACCTCACACCAGTCAGAATGGCTAAAATTAACAAGTCAGGAAATGACAGATGCTGGAGAGGATGTGGAGAAAGGGGAACCCTCCTCCACTGTTGGTGGGAATGCAAGCTGGTGCAACCACTCTGGAAAACAGCATGGAGGTTCCTCAAAATGTTGAAAATAGAACTACCCTATGACCCAGCAATTGCACTACTGGGTATTTACCCTAAAGATACAAACATAGTGATCCGAAAGGGCACGTGTACCCGAATGTTTATAGCAGCAATGTCTACAATAGCCAGACTATGGAAAGAACCTAGATGTCCATCAACAGATGAATGGATAAAGAAGAGGTGGTATATATACACAATGGAATACTATGCAGCCATCAAAAGAAATGAAATCTTGCCATTTGCAACGACGTGGATGGAACTAGAGCGTATCATGCTTAGTGAAATAAGTCAATCGGAGAAAGACAACTATCATATGATCTCCCTGATATGAGGACATGGAGAAGCAACATGGGGAGGTAGGGGGATAGGAGAAGAATAAATGAAACAAGATGGGATTGGGAGGGAGACAAACCATAAATGACTCTTAATCTCACCAAACAAACTGGGGGTTGCTGGGGGGAGGTGGGATTGGGAGAGGGGGAGCGGGCTATGGACATTGGGGAGGAGAGGCAAACCATAAGAGACTATGGACTCTGAAAAACAACCTGAGGGTTTTGAAGGGTCAGGGGTGGGAGGTTGGGGCAACCTGAGGGTTTTGAAGGGTCAGGGGTGGGAGGTTGGGGGAACAGGTGGTGGGTAATGGGGAGGGCACGTTTTGCATGGAGCACTGGGTGTTGTGCAAAAAGAATGAATATTGTTACACTGAAAAAATAAATAAAATGGAAAAAAATATATATACCAGTCAGATGCCAAGAAGTAAGCTATACTCCCCACCTGTATCTAGCCACATTTTCTGATTTAATATGTTGTCCCCTTCCTGTTTCTCTCTCCCTCGTTCTCTCTCTCTCTCTCTCTCACTGCCCCACAGCATAACCTGAAATATTGGACATAAAACATGGAATAGTAGATGAAACACTCATTTTCCTATAGCCAAAGAACACAATAGGCATATACAATGCAAGTACCAGCTGGTGCTAAGAAGCTCTAGGCAGCAATGATGGAGAGACAGAGACAGAAGCAGATGCTCCAGGGCTGTCATTGGTTGATGCGGGTCAGTGTTAGTGTGAGTGTCACAGGTGGGCAGCACCAATGCCATGAACAGAGAACAGTGGCAAGGGCCTGGATTTAGAGGGACAAGATGAGCTGCCAGCTGAAAAAAGAAAAAGATGGACTCAAATGTGCCTTATACGTGAAACTTGACAATTTTCTGCAACCACGCCTTGGGGTCCACAAAAGAACGTAAGGAAAGAGAAAGCCTGAAGTTTTATGGCCATGTCTCCATCTTCCATTTCTTTGTTCTCTAGCATGGAATGGTCCTTATTCATGGCTTCCATGTTCTCTCCTCCCACTCTCAATTCCCTTCTGCAGTCAGGCTTTCCTTACCCACTGACATTGATCTTGTGTAAGCCAGCATGGGTCAAATCCAACTTCTCACCACTCATTACAAGGCACACTTTCCCTATGAGTACTCAATTTCATAAATAATCTCACTCAACCCTATGGGCTTTGAATATGCTGGTGTCTCCTCGATATAATTCATCATCCCCCAAATCTCCCTTGAACATCAGATTTGCATTATCAAAATGCCTATCTGACATAACTACTTGGAAGTTGAATGAGCATCTCAAAGTCAATACGTACAAAACCAAATTCTTGATTTCTACCACTACTCACACACCCAAAGCTGCCCCTCCTGCAGTCTTCCCCACCTGAGAATTAGCCAAAAACATCTTGATTCTTCTCTTCATGTCACACCTCACCTCCCCTCTACCGCCATCTTGAATCTGCCCACTTCTCACCATTTGCATTGCTACCATCCAACCCCAAGCCACGGTATTGGAATAGCTTTCTCATGATCTCCCTGTGTCCACTCTCGCCCTACTACAGACTGTTTCCCCCACAGCAGTTGATTAATCCTTTTGAAAAATAATTTAAATCATGTCTCTTCCCTGAGCAAACCAATCGTTCAGAATACAATTCAAAATCCCTATTCTTGTCTGCAAGTGCTACATGCTTTGACCCCCAGTCACTTTTCCAATCTGGTCTCCTATTAACTTGTCACTAAGATACACTCATGCTGGCTTCCTTGTAAACCTAAAAAAAAAAAAAAAATTAAAAAACCAACCATACCCCCAATTCAGAATTTACTGTTCCTGTAACCGAGACACTTTTCTCTCGAATCTCTGAATACTTTGTCCTAGGACACTTCAAGGCTCTGGTATTATCACCCCTTCAGAAAGGCCGTCCCTCATTCTCTATGAAACAACACACCTCTCAGGTTCCCTTACCTTGCCTGGTTTTCTTCCTAGTACCTTCACCATTTGATACCTTAAATATCCATGCATCTGAGGTGGTACTTCTTGAACTAGAAGTTTACCGAGGACAAAGAATTCTGTGGAGTTTATTGCTGTACCCTCAACACCTAAAACCGTGCCTGGGCAACAGAAGATTTTCAGTACACAGCTGCCATTTGTCGCATCCAGCTGTTAGTCAATCAACAAAATTGATCCTATCTTAACAAATCATTAAGGTGAACTCAGCTAGGATTCACAAATTGGTGGGGTCTTGAAGATACTCATTACATTTTGTAGAAAGGAAAAAAGTTGATTCCAGCTACAAATATAAGAGACAGAAAACTACATTTGATAGCAGGATTATAGGAATAGAAAATAGTCTTCACAGAGCACCTGGGTGGCTCAGTGGGTTAAGTGTCCAGCTCTAGATTTTGGGTCAGGTCATAAGATCGAACCTACATGTGGGCTCCAGGTGTAGAGACTGCTTAAGCCGTTCTCTTTCCAGCTTCCTCTGCACCTTCCCCTCTTAAAAAAGAAAATAGTCTTCATTAAGGTACAAAGTCTACTGTAGTTAAGATACCCTAATTGAGATTACCTAGCCATTGCCCAAGAATTAAGGGAGAACACAAGCTCTCAGACTTCAAGGCGAAGCACCAAGTGGCTTTGGAAGCCTGTAGAAACCAAGTGTTCCTTTTATGTTCCAAAGGTGACACTTCACACTCAAATACTTAGAGACCATTCAAGTAAAGCAAGAGAGTGAAAGAGGCCAGAGGGGTAAACTGGAAGGCCCAGCTCCATCCAGGGGTGCAACTGCACTCCTTAGCTCTAGCGAGGTTCCATGTAGGAATGTTGGAGTGCGAGGATTTGCAGTGCAGTTAACGAAATTCCCTGGGTCTTCCCTGTCCTTTTGACTCCTGTTGTTATAGAGTGAACTTGTTGTCATTGCCTTAGTATTAAAGGGAGCCCCTTCATCCCCTTGAGGCCAACACTCTGAGACAGTCACAAAAGGTCTGTGGCTTCTGCCTGCAGGTCACCCATTTGCAACCTTGACTTTAAAGCACTAGTTGTCAGCCATTGCATTGGAAATACAGTTATATCACAAGCAGCCTTGAAATATATCACAAATAACCTTCTTATGCTATAAGCATTGAAGGAACAACATTTGCTAATTATTTTCTTTCTAATGAATTAGATTGTTTCAGTCTTGCCAGTGGCCTTCTTGTTGCATACTTGCATTCTGATAGACATCGCTGAACTGGAGATATAAGGGTGGAGTTAACATTTAGGAAATTAGAAATATCCTATCTCTAACGTATGGACTGTAGGCTAACACAATTTTTTTTCTGTCTACCATGATAGGAAAAAAAAAAAAAGATTGAGAGCAGTTGCTTTAAAATTGCCTCTGTAAGAACATAAAATATTTTCCATTAAATTGGGACTAAAAATTTTAATTATATATAAATTTAGTCCCATTAAAATAGAAAAGAATATCTTGGCAGGAAGTCAAGCCAGAACACTTAGTCCTAACTATAAGGTCCCTGAAAAAACATTCCTTAATACTTTTCCAACTTTACCTCCCACTCTAGACCTTTGATTTCAGCCACCAACTCCCACATTGTACCTTTCACATTTTTACATCCAAGCCTAGCTCATAATATGCTTTGCTCCCGGTATCCATTTCCCCTTCTTCCTTCCTCTTGTTTAAATCCTAACCAGCTTTAAGCTAAAGTGATTTTCATATTATACATAAATCCCTCCTCCAGCACTATGGCCCAAAGTGATATGTTTTTCCTTAGAGATTCTAAGATTATACTATCAAGCATTTATTATATAGCCTTATGTGGGCAGCTCTCTCCCTCCTCACAATAGAACAAAGTAGACTAATGTGTTTCCCAAGCAATGCAACAGATGGACTGCTTCAGATGCTGTTGGTGTCTTTTTCATAGTCCCTTGGATGACCCCAGAAGTCACTTTTAGCTTGATGCGCAGTTCCCATATACACTAATGTTTTCTTACTCCTGGTGTCTGCATCACTGCCTGTCCCCAGCTGTGTTCTCAGCCCATGGGCAGAATGGGCCAGAAATTCCAATGAGTTAAAACCTTTAGGGGCAATCCTCAATAAATGAAGGGTTAGAGTTGCTGGGTCAATACCCCAACTTCTTCACCTTTGATGGGAAGATCCTAAAGCATACTCTGCATAGTTCCTCAGAAGATTCCTTTTTTTTTTTTAAAGATTTTATTTATTTGCGAGAGGAAGACAGAGAGAACAGAGGGAAAGTGAGAGGGAGAAGCAGACTCCCCACTGAGCAGAGAGCCCAATACAGGGCTCAATCCTAGGACCCTGAGATCATGACCTGAGTCAAAGGCAGACACTTAACCAACAGAGCCACCCAGGCCCCCCTCCTCAGAAAACTCTTAACAGGATTGTGTCCTGGTTATCCAGAATATCAACCTGTTTGGTTACTTGTCTTCTCTTCCTCCCCATGCTTCCTGGGATCATCATACAAATAAACTACTAGTACACAAATCCTTATCCCAGGGCTGGCTTTTTGGAAAATCTTTGGGACAGCTGGCTACCTGTGCCAAAACCGATATGTCACCTACAGGTAAGACATCCCCTGACTAGATTTCACTTCTTAGAAACAGGTATAGAACCTTGCATGAACTCTTGAATAACAAAGATACTCAACAACTATCTGGAATCTGTTGGTCAATAGATACTCTTGTTTGATTTGACCAAAACTGAAAAAGATTTCAATGTTTTTACTCTTGTCTTATTTTCCCTCCCCTTCATATAAAAGGATCAATATTGTGCTCATAAAACAGAGCCAGAACTGGACAAGTTTATGATCCGTTTTCCTTCCAGGCTCAGGCTTCAGAAAGAAGGTTGCAATACGGGAAGCCCTATATTGGCCATGGTCTCTGAAATAGATCTTGTGCTAGTAAATCACCCTTTAGTGAATATTTAAAGCAATGTTTATAATGCCTTAGGGTCTCACATTCATTAATTCTTTTAACAAAATGTGAGATGATGGGCTTTAGGCCTTTTTGAAAAAATTCCAAACATTAAGAAGCAGAGTCATGAAGGAATTTTTGAGAATGGAGGAACACTAATGAATTACTTAGTATTCATTTTGACTGGCAATAACAGAAAATCCAAAATAAATCAGATAATATTTATCCTTCTCTCAAAAAAAATTGACACTGGGTGGTCCAAGACTGATATGGCATCCAGCAGAGCCAGGGATCCAGGTTCTTTCTCTCTTGCTGCTCCTCAATCTATGGTTCCGTTCCCTAGATCACCTGTCTAAGATGGTTGCTCCAGCTCTAGCCATCATACCCACATTCCAGCTGGCAGAGTGGAGAAAATGAGAGAAGAAAGAAATATTGCCTCCCCATAAGGGCACTTTCCAGAAGTTCAACAGCCTGCTTTGACATATACTACATTTTTTTAAAGATTTTACTTATTAAGAGAAGAGAGGAAAACTACATGATCCTCTTAATTGATGCAGAAAAAGCATTTGACAAAATCCAGCATCCGTTCCTGATTAAAATGCCTCAATGTATAGGGATAAAGGGAACATTCCTGAACTTCATAAAATCTATCTATGAAAGACCTGCAGCAAATATCATCCTCAATGGGAAAAAGCTTGCAGCCTTCCTGATGACAAGGATGCCCACTCTCACCACTCTTGTTCAACATAGTATTAGAAGTCCTAGCAACAGCAATCAGACAACAAAGAGAAATAAAAGGTATCCAAATTGGCAAGGAAGAAGTCAAACTCTCTCTCTTCGCAAATGAAATGATTCTTTATATGGAAAACCCAAAAGACTCCACCCCCAAACTACTGGAACTCACATAGCAATTCAGTAACGTGGCAGGATACAAAGTCAATGTACAGAAATCAGTGGCTTTCTTATACACTAACAATGAAAATGCAGAAAGGGAAATTAGAGAATCGATTCCATTTACTATAGCACCAAGAACCATAAGATACCTGGGAATAAACATAACCAAAAAGGTAAGGGATCTGTACTCAAGGAACTACAGAACACTCATGAAAGAAATTGAAGAAGACACAAAAAGATGGAAGACCGTTCCATGCTCTTGGATCGGAAGAATAAACATTAGTAAAATGTCTATACTGCCTAGGGAAATCTATACTTTTAATGCCATTCCAATCAAAATTCCACTGGTATTTTTCAAAGAGCTGGAGCAAATAATCCTAAAATTTGTATGGAATCAGAAGAGACCCCGAATTGCTAAGAAAATGTTGAAAAACAAAAATAAAACTGGCGGCATCACATTATCTGATTTCAAGCTTTACTACAAAGCTGTAATCACCAAGACAGTGTAGTACTGCCATAAAAATAGACGCACAGACCAGTGGAACAGAGTAGAGAGCCCAGATATGGACCCTCAACTCTATGGTCAAATAATCTTCAACAAAATAGGAAAAAATATACAGTGGAAAAAAGACAGTCTCTTCAATAAATGGTGCTGGGAAAACTGGACAGCTATATGTAGAAGAATGAAACTTGACCATTCTCTTACACTGTACACAAAGATAAACTCGAAATGGATAAAAGACCTCAACGTGAGACAGGAATCCATCAGAATCCTAGAGGAGAACATAGGCAGTAACCTCTTCGATATCAGCCACAGCAACTTCTTTCAAGATATGTCTCCAAAGGCAAAGGAAACGAAGGAAACAAAAGCAAAAATGAACTTTTGGGACTTCATCAAGATCAAAGGCTTCTGCACAGCAAAGGAAACAGTCAACAAAACAAAGAGGCAACCCACAGAATGGGAGAAGATATTTGCAAATGACAGTACAGACAAAAGGTTCATATCCAGGATCTATAAAGAACTCCTCAAACTCAACACACACAAAACAGATAATCATATCAAAAAATGGGCAGAAGATATGAACAGACACTTCTCCAACGAAGACATACAAATGGCTATCAGACACATGAAAAATGTTCATCGTCACTAGCCATCAGGGAGATTCAAATTAAAACAACATTGAGATACCACCTGACACCAGTTAGAATGGCCCAAATTAGCAAGACAGGAAACAACGTGTGTTGGAGAGGATGTGGAGAAAGGGGAACCCTCTTCCACTGTTGGTGGGAATGCAAGTTGGTGCAGCCACTTTGGAGAACAGTGTGGAGATTCCTCAAGAAATTAAAAATAGAGTTTCCCTATGACCCTGCAATTGCACTACTGGGTATTTACCCCAAAGATACAGATGTAGTGAAAAGAAGGGCCATCTCTACCCCAATGTTTATTGCAGCAATGGCCACGGTCGCCAAACTGTGGAAAGAACGAATATGCCCTTCAATGGACGAATGGATAAGGAAGATGTGGTCCATATACATGATGGAGTATTATGCCTCCATCAGAAAGGATGAATACCCAACTTTTGTAGCAACATGGATGAGACTGAAAGAGATTATGCTGAGTGAAGTAAGTCAAGCAGAGAGAGTCAATTATTGTTTGATTTCACTTATTTGTGGAGCATAACAAAGAACACGGTGGACATGGGGAGATGGAGAGGAGAAGGGAGTTGAGGGAAATTGGAAGGGGAGGTGAACCATGAGAGACTATGGACTCTGAAAAACAACCTGAGGGTCTTGAAGGGGTGGGGGATGGGAGGTTGGGGGAACAAGGTGGTGGGTATTAGGGAGGGCACGTGTTGCATGGAGCACTGGGTGTGGTGCAAAAACAATGAATACTGTTACATTGAAAAGAAAAAATATATAGAAATTTTTAAAAAAAGATTTTAATTATTATCTCACACCGTGAGAGAGGGAACACAGCAGGGGGTGGGGGGTCAGGAGAAGGAGAAGCAGGCTTCCTGCTGAGCAGGAAGCCTGATGCAGGGCTCCATCCAAGTACCCTGGGATCATGACCTGAGCTGAAGGCAGACACTTAACAACTGAGCCACCCAGGGACCCCAACGCATACCATATTGACCAGAATTTAGTCCCATGGCAATTCTTAGTTATAAGGGAAGCTTTACTCCAAGCAGCCTAGGCTAAGCTACAAGGTAGAGGTTATATCACAAATATTTCTGTAGAATGGGAGAATGGACACTGGGAGACAGTAGGCTACATCTGCCACAACTGATATGTCACCCAAAGCTGCTCAGATCAGAATCTGAGGCTGGAAAATAAAATATGTACATAGTAAGTCAGAAGTAGATATGGATTATCATGCAAATGCATAATTGCCCATTATTGATGCACCAACAATTTCATAATCACAGAATGGGGAGGTGGGGGTAGGGAGTGAAGTGGGATTTCAAAATATCAATGACTGAAATTTAATTTAAGCTTATATTGCTTCTTTTGATGAAACCATTTATTAAAAAAGAGACCAAAGCTAGGAATGATCAGAACAGAGTCCAGTGTGATTTATGGGAAGATAACCTGGGTATAGTGTTAGCAGAATAATCTAGAACCTTCAAACCTTCAAAAAAAAAAAAACCCTTCAGAACTATAAGTCATATACTGGGCTATACTGGGCCAAAAGATAATATTTGGAGGTATTTGAAGACCAGTAGGCATTCAAATCAACTCGCAAGCCAGGCAGAGGCACCAGAATGTTACCATCTACAGATAGATAGTACCACAGTTGGCATCTGTCCCCTCTGTTATCCTACCTCCAGATGCCATATTGAAATGAGCATACATTACAAAGATTCTACCCCTCTTTATTTTATGGACACCTGCACCTTTGCACAGGGGAACCAGGATTATCACTTTGTACAAAGCTGCAGGCTTTGAAAAAGGACACTCAGAAAGCGCAAGAAGGCAGGTTTTGTACTAGAGAAGCTTGAAGGGCCTTTGAAAAATCAGACAGAAGCCATATTCCTGTTCACCATGTTGGTTCTAGAATCCTTTTATTGAGAGGTGCTGTGAGCATTGCAACTGGACCATGAGAACCAGGCTGGATCAAGTTCCCTCTGGCCAGATTCTCAGGGACCATCAATTTTACAAAGTGATGGGTTACCCATGTGTCACCTCTTTGGCTGCCTTATGAAATTCTGTAAAAGGAAACAAGGTAATAGGCATTGAATAATTCTGTTAAATGGTTATCAATTGTTTTAAGAAAGACGCAAAAGTTACCATTTTTTTTCTTAAAAAAAGGGGGGGGGGACCATCATTGGTAAATGACTATAAACAAGTTTTATCCTTTTCCTCTCTTTGCAGTTTTGCTTGGTCAGCCTATTACACACCAACCAGTTTGAGCTACATCAGACTTTATGGGTTTTTCCCTCCTTTTAATTAACTTTAAGATCTTATTAGCCCAATTATTAGCAATATGTTACAAGGCACCAAGACTGCAGCTGTGAATGTGTCTTTATTAAAAAGGCACTGCCATGAGTTAAGAAACTTTCAGCATTATTATAAACTCTATCAAGGCTAGAGAGATAATTCAGTTTGCAAATTGGTCCCAATTCAAATTTGGCAAGGGAATGCAAATTAGGTTTGAATTAATTTGCTCCCCCTTCCCACTCTTCCCTCAAAACATCTAATTTCTATTGGCAATTAGCATCAGTAGACTTTATACTGGCACTTGGAAAGGTGTACCAAGTCATAAAATAAGAACCAAAGGTGTGATGTTGTTTTAACTTAAGAATTGATGTGTGAAGAAGGAAAAGAAATGGGCTTTTAGATATATCATCCTTCCCAAGGGACACATAAATAACCCTAAGTTTTACCCAGCTTGAAGGGCTAGAATATAGTAAACTGTTCTCTGCTTTACAAACCAGGCAATTCTAAGAGGAACAAGAATGAATTTGTCAAAGACTCAGCCCCACGGAACATTCTAAATATAGAACCAGCTTGCCTTTGTCCACAGCTATTCCCTTCTAACAGCTTCACCAAGGGCTCAAACAGCAGGTTCCTTTATTAAAAATGGAGCTACTGTCTTCAAGTGCAGAATATATTGAGGGCCTTTTCTAGGGAAAAATAAAAGAAAATGTTAACCTAGTGCACTCCAGGGATCTCTACATTCTAATCCAGGTTCACAGAGTGTCTGAAACAAAAACTAAGACCATGGGACCACGGCTCTGCCTGCCCCCTTTCACACCTCTTGTATTGTACTCCAGTGGTTCTCAAACATTAGAATGCTTTCAATCACTTGGAATCTTTTGGAAAATACAGATTCCTGGGTCTTACTGCCCCCCCCTGCCCCACCTCCTGCAAAGATGCTGATTCAGTACATGCTGGTAAAACACAGGAATTCTCATGGTACTGGAATGTTTGGTGATTCTGAGCAGGGAGTCTTTGGATCACACTGGTTTTGGTTTTCTGTTGTTTTTGTTTTGTTTTGTTTTGTTTTTGTGATTTGGCCCCAGTCAGGGAAAATAAATAGGCAAATAAAACAACTTACCTCTTCTTCGGTTCCACTGGAAGTGGGTAATTTGGTAATTATCAAGAACTCGTAACAGACATAAATAATAAAGTTATATAAGCCTGCCATGCCCAATAATTTAATTTTAAAATGTTACTGCATGTAGATGAGTTCACCAGAATAGCTCAGAAGCCCATTTCATATCTAAAAATCAATTGGACAAAATAGTTCTGAGCCATTGGAACAAAAGCTCCTATAGCCTACTAGCAAGAAGGAGCTACAAAAAAGAAGTAAAAAATCTGTTAAACTTTCATATTCATCAAGAAAAATGAAACATGTATTTGTGTATTTCAGATTTCTACAGTATCTCCTATAAGTGATCTCACACCTTTGCTACAGAGTTTCTCAACCTTGGCACCATTGACATTTGGGGCAGGATAATACTTTGCAGTCTCGGTCATCTTGTACCATTGTAGGATGCTTAGCAGTATCCTGGGGCTCGTGCAAAAATATGCAATTGTAGCTCCTCCCCAGTTATGACAAGCAAAACTTCTCCACATTGCCAAATGTCCTCTGGCCAGTGAAGAATTGTGATTGCACTAGTATTCCACAACATCACATAGCACTTATCAAGTGCTAATGTGCATATTATTATAATAATTTAATTTGATAAATTACATATATTTCATATATTTATATATATTATAAGTAAAATATAGTTAATGTTACTGTTGCAAATATAACTAACATTTATGCATGCCAAGTGCTATGATTTTTAAAAAAGAAAAAGAGCATCTTCTATATCTGATCTTGCTTAACCATCCTTATCAACTTTTTTCCACGGATAAAAACACTCAGGTTTAGAGAGGTGAAAGGACTTGCCCAGAGTGGTAAGTCATAGAGCAGAACTTCACACCCAGTGACTTTATTCCAGAGCCCACGTATTTAACCTCCACTCTCGATGAAGCGAAGATGATGATGTCTGTAACCCCTCATAGTTTTTATCCCCAAACAGACAACGCTAACACAGGCATTCACGTGAAAATAAACACCAAGCCCAGAGAAGTTGCTTAGCAAAGGACACAAAATTCTGCAAATGAGTGACATTCCAATAAACCTCATTAATTTTGATTCATTCATTTAGAACTTGCCATAGTTCAAGAGGGAGCTGAGCTAGAACAGACCTTTCCACTACGTACAAAAGAAATAACTGGGAAGTAATAGTGTATAGAAGGGTCCGGGGGTGGAAGGGTTCTGTGCTGGAGAAAACACACAAACACCCACTCCTATACATTCCAGTTACCATCTAGGCAAAAACCTACCCTGCTTAAAAGCTAAATGCAAACAGCTCTTCTAGTTACTGAAGTAGGTTCTCTACTGGGCCACATTTTGCCTATCTACAGTGATGGTATTCACTCAAAATTAATAAAATGGCATATTTAAAAAAATCATTTTCAGATATTCTCTGATACTATTTGGGACCTCCCTCTCTGGGCCTAGGGACTGCTGATCAATTCCAACAGCTGTCAACACAACCATCACAGAAAGCCATCACAAATGGATCAGGATGGGCCCTCAAGATGATGTCACTCATCCTTCCTGTCCTGGTACATCGGAATGAACAATGTTCTGAATTTGTTTTGTACATAGGCGTATCCTTGACATCTTGAAAATTTAAGCATTTACTGTGTCTCAGATATTGTGTTAAATGCTGGAGATACTGAGAGGAGATAAACACTGTTGCTCCCCTAAGTGACTTTACAAACTGGTGGGGGATATGGATGGGGGGCCAGATGAGTTCAGTATGTGTGCAGGTGACCTGTGTGCTGGGCTAGCTGAAGCACGGAAGGAATGATTACTAGAAAAATACCTTAAAGAGTAAGTGACGAATGGGAATAAAGTGTAGTCTACTATTTCTGGGAACTTTGCCATGCAGGGAAACAATGAAATAATGAAGCAGGTGGAGGGCAATGTGGATCAAGCAGGGGACTTTTTCCTTGTTTTGTTTTTTTGTTGTTGATTTTGCTTTGCTTTTATTATTTAATTATTTTTATTAACACATAATGTATTATTTGCCCCAGGGATACAGGTCTGTGAATCGCCAGGTTTACACACTTCACAGCACTCACCATAGCACATACCCTCCCCAATGTCAATAACCCCACCACCTTCTCCCTACCCCTCCAACCCCCGGCAACCCTCAGTTAGTTTTGTGAGATTAAGAGTCTCTTATGGTTTGTCTCCCACCTGAGCCCATCTTGTTTCATTTTTTTCCTTCTCTACCCCCCACAACCCCCCGCCCTGCCTCTCAAATTCCTCATATCAGAGAGATCATATGATAATTGTCTTTGACAGAGAGAATCTAAAGCAGGCTTCCCACCCAACGTGAAGCCCTATCTCATGACCCTGAGATCATGACCTGAACCAAAATTAAAAGTCCAACACTTAACTGACTGAGCCACAAAGGTGCCCCTCTTTTTTTCTTCTTTCTAAGCTGAAAGTGACTTGAGCCTACTTACAAGCTGTAGGAAAGGTGGCAGTTGAAAGTAAAAGAGAAAGGACAAACAGATAGAACAGATGGAATAAGTCCTCTGCCTTAGTCCTGGAAGATGTAGGCATCTATGGGCTCAAAAGAGCCATTTGGGGACTCTGAAAAACAACCTGAGGGTTTTGAAGGGTCAGGGGTGGGAGGTTGGGGGAACAGGTGGTGGGTAATGGGGAGGGCACGTTTTGCATGGAGCACTGGGTGTTGTGCAAAAAGAATGAATACTGTTACGCTGAAAAAATAAATAAAATGGGAAAAGAAAAAAAAAGAGCCATTTGGAAAGGTTAACATCAGTTAAGAGAAACGACATCTCTAAAGAAAGAGGTGGGAGTGGGGAGACCTACATATGGTGTGAGACACTGATTGGGACCTTAGTCTGTTCCCTTGAGGTCATCAAAAATAGGTCTACAGTGAAAAGGCTCCCCTCTATAAATAAAGTTACTAAAGTCTACTGAGTCTAGTTCAAAAGAGCCCCCTTCTCTGCTTAAGAGTCTCACACGCCATGAAGTGAGGGACACTGACCCAGCTGACAATTTACCACCAAAGCTATCAGACAGTTACCATAAATATGGCAAAATACAGCAATTCATGAAGCAAGACTTCCTTTCCTTCTCAGAGTGGATGAGGGTGCTTCCCTCCTCTCCCCAGTGCCAGGGAAGAGAGTCCCCACAAACATCAATTCTAATACTCACCTGTCTATGCAAGAAGGGGACTAAGCATTTTGCTACTTGATTGGAAGTTTACTCAACACCAGGCTTAGATCTCCTATCCTGGTTCTATGGAAGAAAAGTGAAAAGTACACTTGTCAAATCCCAGTTCACAGACAATAGCTCTAGTTTCCAGAATTCAACAAATAGGAAAAACTTGATGAGAATCACCACAAACTGGGTCATAGAATTGAGTGAAGCAAAGAGCTATGATTGGGGGTCAATTTGGGCATCAAAGGAAAGATATGACTGAGCTTGACAAGCAAACACAAAAACCTAGAGAAGCTTCTATAAGTTGAGTCTCTCTTCCATGCACCTCTCAGGACCTGCACCAAACCACCATGAGCCTATAAATTCATGAGCATGCATCATATTAGTGGTGATCACATCCCTTTCCCTTCTCTCCTCCCCAATACCAGAGAAAAAAGAGAAAGGGCAGGGGAGGGTGAGAAACAAGAGACCACTCACCAGCTCCATTCCCTTGCTGGCCTCTGTAGCCACAAATCTGGCCTGCGCTGGGAAAATGGGGAGAAGCGTTGGAAGTTGGATAGAAGCAAGTTTTAATATCTGAGAATAGACTATTTTAATATCTGAATATAACAGATGTATGGAATCATACTAATTTGAATTTAAAGGCTCCTTCCATCAGTGAGAAAGGTTGGATCTTACAAAGCCAAGGCAATTGTTAGGGGCAGAGAAAATATTTCATGCTTTATCTTATGACTTAGACTCTTTCAAAGTAATTATATACATATATGAATCTCTATGTATACTTATGTGTGTTTTTAAGGCATTATTATAATGACCAACGAGGCTGCTGTGGAAGAACATTTGTACAGTTTGAACTGATTAATTCTGTCCCTTTGTTTATAGTGTTCTCGGAAAGAGATGACAAAGGGAATCAAGTAATATAATTCAACCCTTGTCTGCAAATAGAACCCTCTTTAGAAGGAAGACAGACATTTCTCAAAACCTAACAAGAAAAGGAGACATTTTCCTTTCTTTTTTTCATAGGATAACCAAAAGGCACTTGATATCTGCCCAGAAGTCTGGCTTGCTCTCTGAAGCTGAAATCACTTTGATCTTAGATAGCAGAGCCCTGACTGTTCAGCCTCCCACTGCTGGCCTACCTGTAAGCCCTTCACTGGGGCCTCAGAATATGTCCTCCTGATTCTGGACTAGTCCCTTGCTGGACCAGCCCCTATTTGGGGGCTCTTTCGTTTGTCTTATCCTCTATACTTCCCCCAAGGTCATCCTCCCAGCACAAAAGCCTACTGAAACCACTTTCCTGTTAAAAATCCTCAGTGACTTTCCATTGCCCACAAGGCTGTTTGCAACAAGGGGCCAGCCTGACCTTCCAAACACAGCCCTGCCTTGTTTCCCACCTCACCCAGCCCTCACCACTTATCCCAACATCCAGCTGGCAGCCGCATTGAACATTTGCTTTTCCCTAAACACACTATTTTTATGTCTTAGTGTCTTCTTACATGCTCTCCCAACTCCAGTCTCTGTCTGGCAAAACCTACCCTCCTGAACCCTGTCAGAATACCTTCCCTGCGGAGGGACCTTCCCTTTCTCTCTGACACCAAGCCAGTCATGGCCTTCGCTGTAGTCTTCTATGGTGTTGGACATAATGTGGTGTACTTGGCAGATGGTGTGATGTCTTGGCTGGAGGGCAGTCTCTGACTCATAGCACCTGTTTTCTGTTCAGTCATGAATGTGTGATTGCAAATTAAAATAAGGCTATAGCAGAAAGGAAAATGGTACCAGGGAACCAAACCTAGACAGGGGAGATCTGATACTTGGGTGGGGGGTAACCAGCAGCCTGGAGGTGTAGGTGTAGGAGTCACATGTGTCATGGCTCTGTGGCAGAAGCATATGTTTCCTGGGAACAGGGAGGCTCCGGGTTGGAGGGGTGAGTAAAGGGGGAAGACAGTGGGGGATGGTGTTGCTGAAAAGGCTCAACCCTGCAGAGCCTTGTGGACCACCGAAAATGCTTTCATCTTTATCTTAAGAACAGTGAAGATGCATGGAAGAGTTTTATGATAGGGGAATGAGGTGATTCGATTTGCATTTTTAAAAAATGTCTAGCGTCAATGTGAAGAGTAGACAGGATTGAGGCCAGGATATGGGGAGGCCTATTAGGGGGCTATTCTGAACAGGAAACAAATAATAGAAACTTGAATAGGGGAGTGAACTGGGGAGTGACACACCAGATGGGGAGAATTTGGGTAGATTCAAATTTAAATTATTCCCAGAACTCCTAAGAACCAGATTAAGTACTCACATTAAATACTCAGGTAACATTTAAAAAAATTTTTTTTAATTTAAAGGTATCTCCTTAAAGTTATGATTGCTCTATGGAGTTTATCATAAAATAAAGTCATTAAAATGGATTTGGTTAAATTTTACTATTGAGGAGAAAGCAAAGGATGAAATTATACACGTATAATATAGTAGAAATAGTAAAACTATCTCTTTTACTCTAGCTAGTTAAAAGAGCATTTGTTACCGTAGAACACACACAAAAAAAATTATGAAATTTTAAGAGCAGATAATTGTCTTATTTTATAGCAGCTTCTTGAGATACACTTCACATGCCACACAGTTCATCCATTTAATTTACAAAAAATTCGTGCATTTCAATGCTTTTTAGTATTTTTTTTAAAGATTTTATTTATTTATTTATTTGATAGCGAGAGAGAGAGATCACAGGTAGGCAGAGAGGCAGGCAGAGAGAGAGAGAGAGGGAAGCAGGCTCCCTGCCGAGCAGAGAGCCCGATGTGGGACTCGATCCCAGGACCCTGAGATCATGACCTGAGCCGAAGGCAGCGGCTTAACCCACTGAGCCACCCAGGCGCCCTGCTTTTTAGTATTTTCACTGAGTTGCATATCTCATCACCAGTATCTAATTCTAGAACATTTTCATACTCCAGAAGGAAACCTCATATCCATGAGTAGTCACTAGCCATTTCTTCCTAAAGAGATACTGATCTTTACTACCTAACGTGGACATTTCATATAAGTAGAATTACACACGATGTGGTCACTTGTAAATAGCTTCTTTCTCTTAGTGTAATTTTCTCTTAGCACATGTTTCTCTTGTAACATGTATTCTACTTAACTCCTTTATAATACCAGCTAAGATTCCATTGCATGGATAAACTATGTTATGTTTAACCATCTAACTATCCATTGACAGGTATTTGGGTTATTTGCACTTTTTGGCCATAATAAGTGATGCTTCTATGAACATCCATGTACAAATTGAGTGAATATATATTTTCATTTCTCTTGAGTATATACCTGGAGTGGAATTGCTGGGTCATATGTAATCTTACATTAAATCATTTGAGGAACTGTCCAACTGTTCCCCAAAGCAGCTGCTCCATTTTACATTTTCTTCAGCAATGTATAATCATAAAGTGACCTCTCCACATCCCCATCAACTCCTGTTACTATCTGTCCTTTTGGTTCCAGCCATGCTCGTGGGTGTGAAATGAAATCTCATTGTGGTTCTGATTTGTGTTTCCCCAGTGACTAAATGTGTTGCATATCTTTGCATACACCAACAAACCATTTGTACATCTTCTTTGGAAACATATTTATTCTTCCTTTTGGAAGAATGTCTTTTTCCTTTGCCTATTTTAAAATTTGATTATTTGTCTTTCTATTGTTGAGTTAACGACTTATTTATGTATTCTAGATACATGTGCCTTACCAATTATATGTTTTACCAACATTTTCTCCCATTCTCTGGGTTGTCTTCTCACTTTCTTGATGGTATGCTCTAAAAAACACATTTTTAAAAATTTGCATCATATCTGATTTATCTCTTTTTCTTTGGTTGCTGTGTTTTATTATCTTTTAGAAAAGAATGATTTTTATTAAAAAAAGAATGATTTTTATGAAACTATGGGATCATTCAACTGAGTTGTATCTAAGATTCTTTTATATCTTTCCCCTGCCTACAAAAACAGACTCTAAGTACCATTTTCCTCAAGAGTTCAGTCATTTTCCCTAACACTTGGATTGCCTCTTCAAAGCTAAAAGATTACAAGTAATGCCAGCCAACTCTATCTTTAGCAAAGGCAATTAAGCAGCATGTTTCAGGCTTATCACTTCTATGTCATTTTATTAGCTAAAGCAATTAGAAGAACTTATCATTTTTAAAAATCACATAATTATTGACTATTGCAACCCCTGTTACTGAGAAAGGTGATGACTTGTACACTGCTCAGAGGTAAAATGGAAATAAAGAGTGAAAAAGAAAGCCTGAAAGATAAAGGTGAAAGGAGGAAAGAAATATAAATTATAATTAGAGTGAAACGCTGTAGAAACTTAATGCAGTTTTTAAGACTCTTTAACTCAAATTAATGAAAATGAAAGAGGCTCAATATTTGAATGGGTAGAATTTTGATTTAGAAAGTTAAATTATTTCATTTAATGAAACCTCCCACCTATTCGTTTTTACTTAAAAGCATTTAGGGAGCCAAGTAAAATGTTTTCAAGATCTAACTTATAAAATAATAAATAGCATGGCATGTAGGCATGAATTTAAAGAGCATGCAACAAATCTTAATTTAAATCATCTCAAAATTCACATGCTCCTTGAAGGCTGGGCTACTCATTGTTCACCTTTGGGGCTCCAGGGCTCAACCTGGACCATTCACGCTTCTCAGTGCAAACAAGGTCTGCACTGAGAAGGTGTTCAAAGACCGAAACTCTTTCATCGAATTAACCTTTGTTACAAAGTGTTCTGAATAAACTCAGAAGTAGCATGGACCTCTGAAATTTCGCTGTGGATATTTCTTCCCAGTTTTACTTTTAATAGCATATGTCATTCTGTACGTGTGCTTTTCCCCCTCAAGTTTTCACTGAATGTCATTGAGAGAACTCTTTTTAATTATCCCTCTTGTCTAAATGAGATATAAAGGTTCACCAGCAGGACTAACCTATTTGATTTGATCTGGATAACGTTAATGAAATTATGCTCTGGGACCAACCTATCACCTTTCAGTTTGAAAGCTGCCATCCTGCTTCCAACTGTTTACAAAGCATGATCTTCTCTCTCTAATTGTCTTCCAGCAGGAGACAAGGATCCCAGTACACGGGGAGGCTGGCACAGCGCAATGTGAGCATACATCCGTTCTAAATAACCTCTTTTTCTTCATGCTCTTCCATTCTCTGTGCCTGCTCATATTCAGATCAGTTAATCCCCCATCCTCACACAGATTTCTGCCTGAGACTCAAGGCCATGAAATCCAGATGGTCTTCTTCTGCCCCTCCTCCAGCTGTGCCCCATCTGCCTAGGGTAGGAGGTCCATGGAGTGAAGGGACTGTGCGCACCCAGAGTCTGGGACCACCACCCCCAAGCCATGGTTTAGTATCCTGGAGTTTGTTGCTCAAATTCTGCCCCAAGTGCACTTTCAAGACCTGTACAAGGCTTCTTTCCTGGGTCTATCCTTCTGTGGGCAGATCTTTAGGCCTAAGGGCCATCCAGGGGGTGACTGTTTACAAAAGGGACACAGACAGCTTGAGTATATGGGGACAAGTGTCCAAACATGCAATTATTTAATATCTTCAATGGGTGGAATGAGAAGAGTGTGAGCCTTTAACGTGAATGGCCAGCCAACGCCAGCCCTGCTCATGCCACTGCATTTCAGTGATTTCAGAATTCTAGGCAGTCTTAGAATCCAAATTGTGTTTCCCTAGGTTATTACAAAAGATTATCTAAGTAAGAGAACAGAACAGATTTTATTTAAAATATTAACTTGATTTCTAAATATGGTAATAGGTGTCCATTTCTACTTCCTCCCTAGACCCTAGTAATGTGAGCAGAGGACCTGGTAGATTTAAAGCCCAAGTTCAGTTGATTCATTAGAACTCTTTATTACATCCCTATGTTGTGCAAGGCACTTTTTTAGGCCCTAGGCATCAGCAGCAAACCGGACTGATGAAGTCCTGCTTTTAAGGAGCTTATGTTCCAACAAAAGAAGACAAGTGATGCCTAGGTAAACCAATGTATGCATTCATTTACTCACTCAACAATTATCAATTACCAAATTCTGTTCACAGCGCTAGGGACTGTGAACAAAACAGATAAGCATTCCTGGCCTCATGGAGTCTCTATTACAATTTTAAATATTAATAAAATAAACAAAGGAATAAACATGGATAAATTCTAGAGAATAACACTTGAGAGACATTGACCCCATAGATGAGACTGTCAGGAAGGCATCTCTGGTGGGATCTGTAGGATGAGAAGAAGCAAGGAGTGCAAAAAGCCAAGAAAAGAGACTCTTATGGAAGGCAGAGCAGGTGCAAAGGCTAGGAGGTGAGACTCTGGGGTGTTGAAGGAACAGAAGAAAACACGCGTGGCTGGAGCAGCATAAAGCAGGTGGTGACTGTTCCTATACAGTCAAGAAGGAGGCAACTGAGGGTGTTTTTATTCATCACGCATTAGAGCTAAGTTGCTGCTTCCTATGTTTTCTGGGGGTGTCAGGAAAGGGGCAATGAAAGACTGCAGTAGGAAAACAGCACCTGTGAAAGGAAGGATACCCCATAACCTGGCCCATTCCTGCAGACTGTGCACTTAGGCTTGGGAGTCCTCAACAGCAAAGCGAAAGGCATGTCAAGTCCTCCACAGCAGACCCCCAAGGATCTGTGGCTGCCATAAGCTAGAGCAGCACTCACTATACATCCCATCCAACAAGTCTCTGGATGAGCCTGGACATGGTCCACTGTCTATAACTACTGACTGACATACTTCAGGCTAAGGAACACTGGCTCTTGGAAGAAACTAACCTACAGGCTTGTCTGCATGCCAGACACTGACTCAATGCTTCCTGCAATTTCTCTCACTCAAATGCAGCCTCACAAACTAACCATGGAGGTATCATTATCCCTTTTTAATAGGAGAGACCAGAGCTCAAAAAGGAGAAGCAAGTTTTTCCAAATCACATGTTGATAAATAGTGGATCTCTGCAGGACCTGATGCCACTTGCCTCAGCAAATGGAATATGGTCACTAGCCTGATTTGCACCAAGAAGTAAGCGCTCACTCTGGAGCAAAGCCCACCTGGAATCCCAGTTTAGCAATTGTGCCATTGTCTGACTTTGAGTGAATTATTTCACTCCTCTGAGTCTCAATTTTCTTTTCTATAAAGTGGAGACAGTTGCATGGTGATCTGCTCTAGCAAATTAATTGAACCCAAAGAGAGAGTCTTTGTAACCTCCTGTCTATGGCCAGAAGCACAGGCGAAAAGGTCAGCATGCCATTGCTGTCTGAAATGGGAGAGAGGGCAGTTTTGTGGGACTGAGTCCTTGACCTATGGAATCTCACACTATGCCCAGGTAGATAGTATCTGAACTGAGTTGAATTGTAGGACACCCAGCTGGTATCAAAGCATTGCTTGGTGGTATGGGGAAACACACCCCACCACCATGATGGAATTGAGTGCTCAGATCCTTTAGCATGTCAAGTGCCTGGATTGTAACAAGCACTAAACAAATATTCACTGGTTGTATTATTATTCCTTGCTTTGCCGCTCTCTTCTGTTCAGTACTTGCCATGGAGTCCCAGTTGTTTACCTATCCCAAGTGTTCTTTCTCCAGCCAGATGTGCCAGAGCTTGTCAAGTAGAGGGTGCTACAAGTGAAATATGTGTCATGATCTCTTGAAGAGCAAACCATCCATCTGGAGAGTCAACACCAACACTCGCAAAGAGTTCAATGCTAGGCAGTGAGTTACTGAAACAGTTGAGAAATGGTCATCCTTATGGGTGGGTATGTCTTCTTCATTTGAAGCATCTCTTGATTTTTTGCTGAGTAGACTGAGACTGAGTCTCCATAGGACACTCTAATTCAGAGTCTGGTGAATGTCACACAATTGTCTTTCTCTTCTTTTGCTAAATTAATCTGTCATGAAGATAACACCCACATAAGCACTAGGCATCATCCTTAGAGGTTTCACAAATAAAACCCAAGAACTACTAGAGCACAATCAAAATCTACTGTATATTTATGGACACTTGAATATCCAGGCTTCTCTATGGCTTCTAGCAAGGTTTAAATATTTCTTCCTTGTACTAGATTTATTGAAAACATGGGGCACATACTTTGGGCAGGTGGTGGAAAGGGTTGCATGTATTTAGGAGAAGTTAGGGTTATTAGATCCATCCCCATCTTCATGCTCATGCACATCTACTTAAAGTCTTTCTGGCAGTTCATTCACAACCCTCACAGGAGTCTTTTGTAGGCTTCCATTTCCCATCTGGGACAGCTGCTTTCTGCATTGTATACAAGACTCCCATCTTGATAAATGAGATCACGTTATTCATGAAGTACTGGGAGTCCATAGGAGGGAGGAGCAACTGGGTACGTTTAAGGTGTTGGCATTGATATTATTTTTTATTCCTTTTTTATTTTTTTAAAGAGAGAGAGAGAGAGAGCAGGGGAGAGGGGCAGAGAGAGGAGAGGGCAAATCTTAAGCAGGATCCATGCCCACTGCAGACACCAACATGGGATCATGACCTGAGCCAAAATCCAGAGTTGGACACTTAACTGAATGAGCCACTGGGTACTCCTTTATTACTTTTTATTCTTAATGGCTAAAGGGAGACATGGGTGATCTAAAATAGTGGTTTTCGGGGCGCCTGGGTGGCTCAGTGGTTTAAGCCGCTGCCTTCGGCTCAGGTCATGATCTTGGTGTCCTGGGGTCGAGCCCCGCATCAGGCTCTCTGCTCGGCAGGGAGCCTGCTTCCCTCTCACTCTCTCTGCCTGCCTCTCTGCCTACTTGTGATCTCTGTCTCTCAAATAAATAAATAAAAAATCTTTTTAAAAAATAAATAAATAAATAAAATAGTGGTTTTTCAATCCATGTTGCTTGCAAGCCATAGTAAAATATACATATAATGTATACCTTAATGTAGTAACTAATTCTGAAACTAAAGTTTCATGTTTTATTATTTACCCTTCCTAAGGGCCATATATTCCGATAGTTTCTATTCTATTAAAAAAAAAAAAAGCACTGGTTGCAATCTACTCAGTTGATTTTATGACCTATTAATAAGCCAAAACTTGCAGTCTATCAAACACTATTGAAAAGTCTAAAACAGATCCATATCCATTAGTGTAAGACAAAGTAGGGTCAGGTCACATATATTTCACTCCCCCAAACAACATGTGCACGTATGCACTCAGAAACTACTCATTTTTTTAGAGTACATAATATTAATCCAAGATAATTGGTCACTTCCCTGATTATTCTCTTGGTACTCAAAAGAGAACAGAGTTGCTCATTAGATGAGCTATTTGCATCCAATTCCCAATATGTCATTTTATTTTAGGAATGCAAAAACCACAAAACATGAGCCTTCTGAGAAGTATGCATATTTACATGTACTTCTAGTTTAGAAGTATTCAACAAGAAGATTTTTCTCCTGAGATTTTTGGATGGGTTCATTTGTTAATAGAAAATGCAAACCTGAATAGTTTCATTTTTAAAACATCAGAAGTATCGCTTTATTACGAAAAAAGGATGAGGATAAGAAATAGTGGAAGTTGGGGGGAGAAGAGGAAAGGAATAGAATTGGAGAGGGAAAAATACAGATTTAAAGCATATTTTGTTGCGGGGTGCCTGGGTGGTTCAGTTGGCTAAATGTCTGCCTTCAGTGAGGTCATGATCCCAGGGTCCTGGGACTGAGCCGCGTATCAGGCTCCCTGCTCAGCAAAGAACCTGCTTCTCCCTCTCCTTCTGCTGCTCCCTGCCCCTCCAGCTTCTCTCTCATGCTCTCTTAAATAAATAAATGAATAAATAAATAAATAAATATCTTTTTTTTCTTTTCCTTTATTTTTATTTGTTTATTTTCAGCATAACAGTGTTCATTGTTTTTGCACCACACCCAGTGCTCCATGCAGTACATGCCCTCCCTATTACCCACCACCTGGTTCCTCAACCTCCCACCCCCCGCCCCTTCAAAACCCTCTGGTTGTTTTTCAGAGTCCACAGTCTCTCATGGTTCATCTCCCCCTCCAGTTTCCCTCAACTCCCTCTCCTCTCCATCTCCCCATGTCCTCCGTGTTCTTTGTTATGCTCCACAAATAAGTGAGACCATATGATACTTGACTCTCTCTGCTTGACTTATTTCGCTCAGCATAATCTCTTCCAGTCCCATCCATGTTGCTACAAAAGTTGGGTATTCATCCTTTCTGATGGAGGCATAATACTCCATTATGTATATGTACCACATCTTCCTTATCCACTCATCCGTTGAAGGGCATCTTGGTTCTTTCCACAGTTTGGCGACCGTGGCCATTGCTGCAATAAACATTGGGGTACAGATGGCCCTTCTTTTCACAACATCTGTATCTTTGGGGTAAATACCCAGCAGTGCAATTGCAGGGTCATAGGGAAGCTCTATTCTTAATTTCTTGAGGAACCTCCACACTGTTCTCCAAAGTGGCTGCACTAACTTGCATTCCCACCAACAGTGGAAGAGGGTTCCCCTTTCTCCACATCCTCTCCAACACACGTTGTTTCCTGTCTTGCTAATTTGGGCCATTCTAACTGGTGTCAGGTGGTATCTCAATGTTGTTTTAATTTGAATCTCCCTGATGGCTAGAAATGATGAACATTTTTTCATGTGTCTGATAGCCATTTGTATGTCTTCATTGGAGAAGTGTCTGTTCATATCTTCTGCCCATTTTTTGATATGATTATCTGTTTTGTGTGTGTTGAGTTTGAGAAGTTCTTTATAGATCCTGGATATGAACCTTTTGTCTGTACTGTCATTTGCAAATATCTTCTCCCATTCCGTGGGTTGCCTTTTTGTTTTGTTGACTGTTTCCTTTGCTGTGCAGAAGCCTTTGATCTTGATGAAGTCCCAAAAGTTCATTTTCGCTTTTGTTTCCTTGGCCTTTGGAGACATATCTTGAAAGAAGTTGCTGTGGCTGATATCGAAGAGGTTACTGCCTATGTTCTCCTCTAGGATTCTGATGGATTCCTATCTCACGTTGAGGTCTTTTATCCATTTCGAGTTTATCTTTGTGTACGGTGTAAGAGAATGGTCGAGTTTCATTCTTCTACATATCGCTGTCCAGTTTTCCCAGCACCATTTATTGAGGAGACTGTCTTTTTTCCATTCTATATTTTTTCCTATTTTGTTGAAGATTATTTGACCATAGAGTTGAGGGTCCATATCTGGGCTCTCCACTCTGTTCCACTGGTCTATGTGTCTATTTTTATGCCAGTACCACGCTGTCTTGGTGATCACAGCTTTGTAGTAAAGCTTAAAATCGGGTAATGTGATGCCGCCAGTTTTGTTTTTGTTTTTCAACGTTTCCTTAGCAATTCGGGTTCTCTTCTGATTCCATACAAATTTTAGGATTATTTGCTCCAGCTCTTTGAAAAATACCAGTGGAATTTTGATCGGAATGGCATTAAAAGTATACACTGCTCTAGGCAGTATAGACATTTTAACAATGTTTATTCTTCCAATCCAAGAGCATGGATCGGTCTTCCATCTTTTTGTGTCAGTAAATATCTTTTTAAAAAAGACGTATTTTGCTGCTTGTAAATATTTCAATATATTATTGTAATTAACATTAATTAAATATTCTACATTTACAGTATAATACCAGCCAAAATACAGCTCACTAAAAGCAACATTGGTTTTTACTTATGAATAGAATTTATGACATATTTACACTCTTGCTATATAAATTCTTTTCTTTCTCAAGAAGATCTTGAATAAATTATGCTTAGGAGTTTTATTTTGTTCCTCTAATTAGTAAATTTTTATTTTTATAGCAATTTTAGGTTCACAGCAAAACTGAAAGAAAGTACAGAATTCCTACATATCCCCTTTCTGCAGACATGCACAGTGTCCCCTACTACCAACATCCCATCCCACAGTACCCTATGGTATAGCCTATGAACCTACACTGACACACCATTATCACCCAAAGTCCATAGTTTACATTATTAGTGTTCCTTCCTGATGTTGTACATTCTAGGGTTTGGATAAATGTGTAATGATGGGTATCCACAATTATACTAACATACAGAGTGGTTTCATTGATCCTCTGTGCTCTACCTATTCATCTTTCTCTCTAACACCTAGTACCAATGATTTTTTTTTTTTACTGTTTCCATAGATTTTCTTAATCTCTCTTTAGCTTTGCCTTTTCCAAAACATCATTTAGCTGGAATCATATAGTATGGAACCTTTTCAAATTGGATTCCTTCACTTAGTAATATGCATTTAAGTTTCTTCCATATTTCTTCATGACTTGATAGCTCATTTCTTTTTAGCACTGAGCAATTTTTCCATTGGCTAAGGGTAGCACAGTTTATTTATCCATTCACCTACTGAAAGACATCTTGGTTGCTTCCAGATTTTGACAATGACAAATAAAGCTGTTATAAACACACATGTGCAGTTTTTGTGTGGACATCAATTTCTTATGCCTTTGGGTAAATATCAAAGAGGACAATTGCTAGATGACATGGTAAGAATATGTCTGGTTTTGTAAGAAACTGTCAAACTGTCTTTCAAAGTGACTGTACCATTTTGCTTTCTTACCAGCAATGAATGAGGGTTCCTGTTGTTCTGCATCCACATCAGCATTTGGAATTGCCAATGTTTTGGATTTGGCCATTCTGATAGGTACAGAATACTATCTCGTTTTAATTTGCAATTCCTTGAGGACATGTGATGTTGAACATCTTTTCACACATTTATTTGTCCTTCCAGTATCTTTCTTGGTGAGAAATGTCTATCTTTTGTCATTTTTCCAATCAGGTTGTTTATTTTCTTATTGTTAAGTTCTAAGAGTTCTTTGTGTATTTTGGATAGTAGTCCTCTATCAAATGTGTCTTTTACAAATATTTTCTCCCAGTCTATGGCCATCTTCCCATTCTCTTGATGTTTGTAGATTTTAGTATTCCCAAACATGTAAAGCTAAGCAGCTTCCTAAGAAAATAGAAATATTTATATAATTTTCAGATTGAATTCTCAGGTAAATTAATCTCTGGTATTTCATTTGCATCAATACAGATTGTGGAGCCCTTGATAAAACCATGTTCCTTTCAGAAATAAAGGATAAGACCCAAAAATACACTTTTGTCTTCTCCAATTTGTTTTTTTACAGACCTTTAATTTTCCATAGCAAGTAAAATTTAATCACTCACAAACTGTCTTTTTAGGGGGAGGTGTATGAAACCAAAATGGTGTTTTTAATAAAATAAAAAATAGATACTATGGGCAAAAAAAAGGGGGGCCAAACAGATCAATGGAACAGAACAGGGAGGCCAGAAATAGACATACATACATACAGTCAAGTGATCTTTGACTAAAAAGTGAAAGCAATATAATTGGGCAAAGACAGTCTCTTCAACAACTGGGGCTAGAACAACATGGAATGAAATGAGTCTAAACACTGACCCCTCACAAAAATTAACACAAAATGAGGGTGCCTGGATGGCTCAGTGAGTTAAAGCCTCTGCCTTTGGCTCAGATCATGATCCCAGGATCCTGAGATTGAGCCCCACATCGGGCTCTCTGCTCTGCAGGGAGCCTGCTTCCTCCTCTCTCTCTGCCTGCCTCTCTGCCTACTTGTGAACACTGTCTGTCAAATAAATAAATAAAATCTTAAAAAAAAAGAAGAAAATGGGCAAAAGACTTTAACAGACACTTCACTGAAGATACACAGATGATGAACATATGCATGGAAAGATGCTCCACACCATATATCATCAGAGAAATGCAAATGAAAACAATGATAAGATATTACACTAAAATGGCCAAAATCCAAAACACTGACAGCACCAAACATTGATGAGGATGTGGATCAACAGGAACTTCCATTCATTGCTGGTGGGAATGCAAAATGGTACAGTCACTTTGGAATACAGTTTAGCAGTTTCTTTTAAGCTAAATATACTCTTATCATACAATCCAACAATTATGCTCCTTGATATGTACCCAAAAGATTTGGAAACTCATGTTTACACTAAAACCTGCACAGAGATGTTTACTACAGCTTTATTCATAATTGTCAAAATTTGGGAGCAACCAAGATGTCTTTTTGTAGGTGAATAGATAAACTGTGGTATGTCCAGACAATGGAATATTATTCAAAACGAATGAGCTATCAAGGCATAAGAAGTCATGGAGAAATCTTAGGTGCATATTACTAAGTGAGAGAAGCCAATCTGAAAAGGTTACATACTGTATGAATTAAACTATGTGACATTCTGGAAAAGGCAAAACTGCTTGCTAGGGTATAACAGAGGATTTTAGGGCAGTGAAAATATTCTGTATGATACTTTAATGGTGGATACACATCATTATATATTTGTCCAAACCCACTGCATTTACAGCACTAAGAGTGAACTCTAATGTAAACTCTGGACTTTGGGTGATAATGACATGTCACTGTAGGCTCATCAGTTATAACAAATGTGCCATTGTGGTAGGAAATGCTGATAACAAGAGGACCTATGCATGTATGGGTGCATAGACCTCTAGGATCTTTCTGTCCTTTTCCCTCAGATTTTCTGTAAACCTAAATCTTCTCCAAAAAATAACGTATTAATTAAAGAAGAAAGAGATAAAAGCATTAGAACAGTTGTGTAAGACAAAACTGTTGACTTTATTAGTAAGTGGTTGAAAATTACAAATATTTTGAGTATAGATATTTTTCTATATGTGAAAAAGACGAGCCCTATTCTTCATATAACTTTATATAACTAAAAATATAAAAATATTTATTTCTATTACTGTTGTATACAAGCATGAGAAAGCACTTAACAGATCCTTCTTTGTTTCCATATTTCTCTGGGATGTCATAAATTCTGACTTTAGGTATGCATGAACGGTCAGGTTGATTTTCAACACAGAAGAGGAAACTATCCTGACTGTTGAATTAGATTTAATATTTAAAGAGCATTTTTATGCTTCCAAAATACTTCATCCACATTAAACACTGAAAACCAGAAAAAGATGGGTAACCTCATCCAATTTTAGGCAAGAATTCCTCAATCACTATTGTGCTCAAAAAAAAAAAAAAAAGAGTATTCAGTAGTTGTCAACATTTAATTAAATAGATTTCCTTTCTAAGGAAAGTTTATTTTTTCCAAATAATGTTTGTGCCTCCTGCCTCTGGACATCCTTTCTACCAATGCTAACATAAAGTCCCACAAAAAATCTAGGTTGACCTTGCAGGGTCCTGACAAAGTCTTTCTCCCATTGTTGATTGGGTATGATTTGCTCACCATCATTTAAGCTTTCAACAGTAGCATTCTGGAACTGTCTAGTGATAACTTAGCCATTACGCAAGGGTAGTTTGGGGTAGGATATAAAAACATTTGAGATTCTTATGTGATCGCAATATATTCTGAGTTTGACTGAAAGAGCCACCCCTTAAATTACTCAAATTTATAGGCATTAATACACAGATCTGGGATTTGGGTAATAGAAGCTGTCATTTTTATCTAGATGCAGTTCTGAATGAATAACCCAGAGGTGAGACACCTAGAAGCTGAATAAATCAAGTGGGATTTCTAGCAACTATCTCTGTAATTACTTCAATTATTCATGAGTCTCTGAATGTGGATGCTTGACCTATGAGATCTTGGAGGTCAAAAGACTTAGCTTCTATCCAGGACACCAGTAAGTACCAAAAAATACTTATTTTCCTGCTCTACATGTCAGCTGGAATGTCTTCACCAAATTTATTTTTACTTCCTCTCCTCCAATTTAGAAAAAAGAACCAAAGCAGTTAAAAAAATATATGAGATTCAGCCATATCTGAAATCAAGTCTTAGGAACTCTGAAAAAGTAAAAAATGGGGCCTCTGAGAATAATCAGCTGGGTCCCCATGGGAGAAAGACTTTGTCAGGACCCTGCAAAGCCAAGGAGAGGCAGCATCTCCAGCATAGACAAGGGTTACATTACCCAGGATTTTTGAAGTTCTTATAAAAACAGCATCTAGATTTTAATCCAACACTGAGAGCTAATTTAAAATAGGGATGTGCAGAGCCTGGGAGCAAAGTCCAAGAGGAGGGAAAAGGAAATTAGTGTTCTTTGAGAGCAGATTATTCTAATAATCACTATTATTATTATTATTATTATTATTAAGTAATAATAGTAAACAAATGAACAACAACAAAAAAACAACTAACATTTACAGTGTACTTAAATTGTGCCAGGCACTGTTTTGTGCGTTTTCTCTAGACATCATGTCACATACACAAAAGACCATGTAATCCTCACAACAGGCCTGTGAGGTAGGCCCTATCATTATCCTTCAGAGAGTAGCCTCTCTTCGTGTCTCATGGCTTTTTTGATGCTAGACTCAGTTCTCCACCCCAACCAAAAAATAAGACAGTGAGATGTAACTGCAAACACATGAGAATATGATGCATATTTCATAAGAAGATGAGAAAATATACCACACATCCAACAAGGCTTCATTTATCTCCATGCTAGACATTTTGGTTCTCATTACACAACTATCTTCATGGATAGAGCCTCTAGAAATTATCATCTCATCCAGACCCTAAGCATGAAGTCCACTCAGCAAGACAAAGCCTGGCTGCCACGCCACCCAGTCCCCCTTCAGGAACAGTTTATGTGCCATCCATTTCCCCTCACAACTGCCTCCGGGTCATTTTATCTCTACCTTAAGTGCTCATCAAATTAGTCATCCAACCAGCAGGACTTTTCCTTGGGGGAGAAAGTTGATGTCAAGGAAATGAAGTGTCCTCTCTATCATTATATAGTGTTTCACACACCATTTATCAACTGTTACTAGTTTTTCACCACCACATTAGCAGGTAGGTATTATCACATCTTATCTTAAAGGTAAGAGACCTGAGCTTTAGAAGTTAAATAATTCAGGGTTACCAGTAGGGTTCCATCCTGGTTTGCCTGGGACTATTCCCATTTTAATATAGAAAGTTTCAGGTTCTGGAGCACCCCTAAACCCTAGGCAAATTAAGGCCACTGGTCATCCTAATACTAATAAATGGGTGTTTTCCAGCTCAGGTCTTCTGACTCTCCAAGAAGTTATCCAATGAACACTTGCTGAAAGAGAGAGATTTGGAGAAAAAAAAAAGAGGGAAAGATGGAAAGAAGGAAAAAAGGAAGGGGGGAGAAAGGAAGGAAGGGGGAGAGGGAAGAATGAAGGGAGGGAGGGAGGGAAGAAAAACAATGAAAATAAAAGGGAAGTAGAAGCTTCATGGTGACTTAATATCTCATGAGTCTTAATGTTATACTATCCCTAATTTGCTCTATACACAGCGTGAGTTATAGATAGATGAATAGATATGATGATGATGAGGAGGAGGAGGAGGATAGAGGATAGATAAATGAGGATAGATGATAGGTAGATAGAAAATTGGCTAGTATTTAAGGGGCCCAAATCATAAATAATCCATAAAGTTTACCTAGCATCCAAACCACAAACACTTGAATTCTCTCTATCTAGACCAGCACTATAGAGGTAACTTATCTGCACAAAGAATATTAGAAATAATATTCATGGGTGAGATGAGCGATATTTAATCACAGTGGATTTGATATAGGAACGTAGCCAGCCCAGCAGCCAGACACCTTTCCAAGTGGTGTCCTTGGCCTCCAGGTTGGTCCTGAATCCTACAGCTTCAGGGAGGATTCTGTCACCTTATTCCAACAGGAGGATTAGCTGAATCCTCCTGTTGGAATAGTTTCAAATCTGCCTCCAAAGAATCTTTCATGTGGAGAACTTGTTACCAGATGGTGTGATACAATGAAAGACGGAGAGTGAAGGACAGAGAATGGGACCTCACTAACCACAAGAGGAGGAAGAGCCAGCCAAACGGTTGGTTTCTGGCTGCTTGCTGACAATTGCTTGTAGGAGTAGAAGACTTCAGTATGAAGTTATAACATACCACATGTTTTCAAGGCTGTAGAGGAGGAAACCTATAGCCTTTACCTACCTCAGACCACTGGAGGCTTCTCATATCTACTAAAATAAACCTATGCTTGTGACTGGCTGGGCTAACACGGGTCTATTCTGACCCCTGATCAGCTCTTGTGGGCAACCTCACTCATACCACAAAATAAAAAGTAGTAATAATAATAATAATAAAATTTTAAGGGGCACCTGGGTGGCTCAGTGGATTAAGCCGCTGCCTTCGGCTCAGGTCATGATCTCAGGGTCCTGGGATCGAGCCCCGCATCGGGCTCTCTGCTCCGCAGGGAGCCTGCTTCCTCCTCTCTCTGCCTGCCTCTCTGCCTACTTGTGATCTCTCTCTCTGTCAAATTTAAAAAAAAAAAAAATCTTAAAAAAAAGAAAAAAAACAAAGAAAATTTTAAAACCCTCCTTTAAGGAATAATACGTAAAATTTACATGCTTTAGCCAGAATGACTTTAGACAGTTGTCCACGAAATAAGACTTCTATTTCCACAAAGGCTATAATATATGAGCTCTTGAAGAAAGAATAGAATGAGCTATGATGATAGTTACCCAGCATCTAATTAAAACAAAAGAGCCTGAAAATGGCTTTCTTGTTATAAGTGGTATTATTAAAGATGACAGATTGTCCTAGCTGCACTGCCCCAGCAAAGGACATCCTCTTTGCTTCTGGGAAGAGGAGAGTTAATCAGAACAAAATATGGCTGTTAAAAATCCCTCCAATGTCCATGCTTGGAGATTTGTGTTCCGTTCATTGATTCTTTTACCACCTTTTCTACTTTTGCCAACCCACTAAAACCCTTGTTGGGCCAGAAATTCAACTTCTATAAAATGGTAATTCCTTCTCACTATAAAACATTTAATCGAGTTAATATTTCAAGGTTTTCATTATGATCATAAGGAAGTACTAATGGTGAGAGGGGGGAAAAAAAACAGTCAGCAAAAATTCTATTACTTTTCCTTTAGTGTGGGTGGTCATTAGATCCTTCCTTAGGAAGATCTCATTTCCTGAAGGACCTGAACAATAATGAACTAAGAGGGAGAGGTGAAACAGATAAATACATAATCTTAACCAAATATAGGGAGAGTCAATCCAGGGCAAATTCAATAATGTCTACTCCTTGAGCGGGTTCCCTGTCCCATTTAATGTATTTCTCCCAGAAGAAATAGGCAAAGCAAATAACCATCCAGTGGCTCACCGTCTGCATTCTTTTGCAAGTTAAATTTCATATTTCCTTTGTGGTTTTTCCATTTTTCATTTTTAACTTTTTTTACGTAACTATAACTTCTTCGGGAAATAAATGAGTGTGGCTAATACTATGATGCATGGCATATTCCTTTAATGGAACTATTCACTTTGCAAAAATTCTTCAAGTTATGCATAGGGCTGAACGTTTTACCCAAAAGCAGACTTTTTTTTAAGGGAGGAGGGGGAGGGGCAGAGGGAGAGAGAGAATCTCAAGCAGTCTCCATGCTGAGTGTGGAGCCCAAGGTAGGGCTTGACGATTTCATGATCCTGACATCATGACCTGAGCTGAAATGAAGAGTCAGATGCTTAACCAAGTGAGCCACCCAGGCACCCCCAAAGCAGAGACTTTTTTAAGGTGGTAACAAAAATATTTCTGAGCTCATTATGCTTAAGAGTATAGAAAAGGAAGTGTTTTCTTCTTTCCCTGCCCTCAATTTTAAGGCCTCCACAGAATCAGCTCTAACTGGCCCACTGATCTTTTGTGTCTAAGAATCTAATCTCAAAAACTCTGCACAGAAATAAGAGCAGCACTTGATATAAAAACAATTTAAAATGAGGAAGGGAACTGGCATAAGAAAATCTGAGGTATTGAATTCTTTGGTTCTAAACTTTCCAAGCCAAACATTTGAAACAGGAAAGGTCAAGTTAGGATTCAATGAATATTGTCTTGAAAACAGGCAGTGGCAGAGGTTACAGGCTGAGAGGGCATAGTTGGCTCTGGATTAGGCTTCTCAGATCACATTGGGAGTGTTGTGTCTAATTCTAAACACTATATATACATCAAGAAGGGTCTGCTCAATGTCACATAAATATCAGTAGGAGTGAGACAGCAGATGAATCCTGGAGAAGAGAAAAAAATCAGGACTCCAAAGTCACTACTGCAGAGGATGGGTCCTAAGACAAAATGAAGATAATTGGAGAAAAAAGGCAGGAGGACATATTTCAGCATAATCTAAGACTTTTCTAACTTTTGGAGTCATCCAAAAATAAAAAGATTTATCAAGGTATTGTACTTCCCATTCCTGGGACTGTTCAAACAGAGATTAAGGCTCTTGCATGAGATGCTGGATAAGGGAGCGAGATGCTTTTGGAATTTCTTCTGCTCTGTCTCTGAATTCCACAGTACTTACCAGGATAGGTATTATGATATGCTGGACCTCAGAAATAAAGTCTGTATCTGAAAGTTAAATAAGAACAAGAAAGTCAGCATAGTAAAACTCAACTTAAAATATCTCTAATAAACTAGGTCTTATCTTTCTGTCCTAACAGGAAGTCTGCAGATAGTTCCTCTGTCCATTCATATTAATATTCCCTTTCTTCTCCTTCAGGGTGGGAACAGATTTTAATTCATAGTAGCTTCCCCTTTATCCTGTATTTTTACTTTCTCTTCTCTATGCTCTTTTTCTTACAGTATTTGGAGATATTCACATCATCCCAAACATAGAAAAAGAAAATTCAAGAATTACCTGGTGTCACCTTGAGATACCACCTCACTCCAGTTAGAATGGCCAAAATTAGCAAGACAGGAAACAACGTGTGTTGGAGAAGATGTGGAGAAAGGGGAACCCTCTTACACTGTTGGTGGGAATGCAAGTTGATGCAGCCGCTTTGGAGAACAGTGCGGAGATTCCTCAAGAAATTAAAAATAGAGTTTCCCTATGACCCTGCAATTGCACTACTGGGTATTTACCCCAAAGATACAGGGCCATCTGTACCCCAATGTTTATTGCAGCAATGGCCACGGTCGCCAAACTGTGGAAAGAACCAAGATGCCCTTCAATGGACGAATGGATAAGGAAGATGTGGTCCATATAAACTATGGAGTATTATGCCTCTATCAGAAAAGATGAATACCCAACTTTTGTAGCAACATGGACGGGACTGGAAGAGATTATGCTGAGTGAAATAAGTCAAGCAGAGAGAGTCAATTATCATTTGGTTTCACTTATTTGTGGAACATAACAAATAACATGGAGGACATGGGGAGATGGAGAGGAGAAGGAAGTTGAGGGAAATTGGAAGGGGAGGTGAACCATGAGAGACTATGGGCCCTGAAAAACAACCTGAGGGTCTAGAAGGGATGGGGGGTGGGAGGTTGGGGGAGTAAGGTGGTGGGTATTAGTGAGGGCACGTGTTGCATGGAGCACTGGGTGTGATGCAAAAACAATGAACACTGTTATGCTAAAAGAAATTTAAAAAAAAAAAGAATTACCTGGTGTCTCTTCTAGCTACACCTTGTCTCTCTCACCCCTTTCATGGTTAATCCCCCCAAACTATTGACTTACAAGCACTATATCCCACTCTTCAACTACACCATCCAAACTAACCCTAGGTCAGGATCCTTGGTCTTATAGTCATGCCTGACATGGTTAAACCCTTCCCTTCTATTCTGGTTGTCCTCTAGCCTCTCTGTTATCTTCTTCCTTTGTTGGCTTCTCTTTATATTCCCAATCTACAAATATTGCTTCTGCTCCTTTGTTCTACTCTTAATCCCTTCCATGGGAGACCCCACTCACATCCTTGGCTTTACTCACATCTATTTATACATTATAGATGCCAAAACCCGTATCTCTAGACTCTCAGGTGTCCCTCCAAAGCTCTTGTCCTCCAACCACCCTCCTTTACTCAACTAACTCCTACTCATCCTGCAGGATTCATCTCAAGTGTCACCACGGCTAGAAAGCCTTTCCTGATTTCCCTGTTTAGTGCTTCTTTATGTCTGTTTTCTTCTCAATCAAAGCAGTTATCACACTATATAGGAACTATCTGTCAATATAGCTTTCAAGACTGTAAAATCCTTGGGCTCCTGGGTGGTTCAGTGGGTTAAGCCTCTGCCTTCAGCTTAGGTCATGATATTAGGGTCCTCATCGGACTTTCTGATCAGCAGGGAGCCTGCTACCCCCTAGCCCTCTGCCTGCCTTTCTTCCTACTTGTGATCTCTCTGTCTCTGTCAAATAAAAAAATAATATCTTTTAAAAAAAAAGACTGTAAAATTCTTGAGGCAGTAATTATGTGGTATTTATCTTTGTGGCTGACATATAAAAAATATTCAATAAAAGTTTATTGAATGAATAAGAGAATGGTGTTTGTCGATTATGGCAGACTCTGTACACAGGACCATTTTGTGGAGTAATGCAGCAGAACAACATTCTAGAATTTCTTCCTCATAAATTTGTAAGCAGGAATGGCATTTTGGAGCCTCATTTTTAACAAATATGTTTTCCTGAGATGAATAACTCAGTGACATTTATGGTTCAATTCAAATAATAAATATTATTTATAGACAGTCTTTATATCTTCCTGTATAATAATAAGAATCATACATTTGTGAACTATTTTTTCTTAGGTTAATGTGCAATTCCTCAGTGACTTCTCCTTGATCTTCTGTGAGATGAGCCAGTGGGGAAATATTAAGAAAAAGGAAGAGGAGGAAGAATTGGGAGTTTGTATTTATTAGCTTATTATACTATGTAGTTAAAAGCAACTCTATTGAGCCCTTCCCCTGTATCAGCCAGGGTCCCAGTCAAATAAAAAAAAAAAGAAAGAAAAGATGGCATTCTCAGAATATCAGAGTTTAGCTAAGGAAAGCTTAATGAAGGAAACTTTGCAGAGTGTGTACAATGGATGTTGAGCCCCTTAAGGACTATCAGCAGCAAGAAGTGAATACGTGCCCTAGGTCTGAAGGGGAAAGGGGGAAAAAATGGTGTGACAGGAGCCCAGATGAGAATTGAAGCCACCACTCAACAGAAGTTGGGGTCATGGAAAGACATAGACACTATCAGTTGCAACAAAGATGGAATATAAATTCTCCAGGCTTTCCTCCTCCGTCAGGGTAATTTAGACTCCAGGTTTCCCTCCTCCCTTCTTCAGTTGCCTTCAGGTACTTTCTCTTAGAAGAACCCCCCTGGAAACCAGGATGCAAGGGAGTGTAGCCCATGCATTCTGGAAGTTAGAAAAGGACAGAATAAAAAAAAAAAAAAAAGGACAGAGAACAGGAGGCCAAAGAGATGATAACCAGCCCACGCCCTGATTCTGCCTGGGTCTATTATGGAGTACAGATTGGAAGAAGCAGTCCAGTGAAGGGGCTGATTGTTTCTCCTCCTCTCTTACTTGGCATAAAATAAAATAAAAATCCTCTTAAATAAAAATAAATAAATCAGTAAAATAAAAATCCTCTTAAATAATCTCCTCCTAACCAACCTACACATTAACCAACTTCTGTCACCCTCTCCATACAACATCCTGCCTGCTACCCACCAGCCTTCCACTCAGTTCCACCAGCCTTCCACTCAAGTGAGTCACCCACATCCCTGGAGTCACTGTATTTGTTTCTAGACCTGCTTACGCCAGTTGAACTTCCTGTTGCTTTATGCTAAATAATGATCATGTCGACGATAAAATATAAATACAAAATGGAAAAGGTCCTTAAACTTCCTCATTTTAACCTGCATTCACTCTATAGGTGATCTCAACCAGTTTTATGGTTTAAGTTATTATCTCTATAACAAGAGTTTACAAAGATAGTATCTCCTATCTGGATCACTATTCAACATCTTCATTTGAATGTCTAGTAAGTGTGGCTAATTAAATGGATTCACAACTGAGCTTTGGACCTCCATCACCATCACTGCCTCCCTGAACCCCCAGTCTCACTCATCTCAGTTAATGAAACTTGTCCTGCTACTAGCTCGGGCCAGGATGCTTGGGTCTTTCCTTAATTTCTTCCATACCAAATCTTTTAGAAAATTTGTCGTCTTTACATTTAAATTATATCCAAAATCTAGTCACCTCTAATCACGTCCATGACCATTTGAACCACCCTCATCTTGCATCCAAATTGTTGCAAATCTCCTAACTCTTCTCCCTACATCAACCCCTATAGTCACAGTCTATTCTTAACCCAGCAGCATCAACCTCATAACTGATCCTGTCATTCCTCTTCTTAGACAAATTGGTTTCCCCATTTTCCTCACAGTAGAAGCCAAAGTCCTTATCATCATCCACAAGACCCTCCTTGGGTCCCTCTCTGAGCTCACATCTATGTCTTTCCTTCTTGATGACCCTGCTCTCTCTGCACTAGCCTCCTAGCAGGTTCTTGAACATTCCAGACACAGACACAAACTAGGACTTTGGATCTCATTGTTCTTTAAACCTGGAATGTTCCCCAGATATCTCCAAGGCTTAATCCCCCTCTGCTAAATCTTTGCTCAAATGTCAGCATGTCATTAAGAGTGATACCATTTAAAATTGCAAATCTTCCCCTGTGCTCCCATTCATTCTTATCTTATTATATTTTCCCCACAGCATTTAGCACCTTCTAACATAGTTTATAATTTTATTATTTATCATGCTTATTGTTTGATGTCTACTCTTAATAGAATGTAAGCTCCCCGTAGGCACATTATCATAGCCATTTTCTCACTAATACAGCTAAAGTACTCAGAATAGTGACAGATATGTGGTAGGCAGGGGCTCAGATATTTGTTGAAATGATTCAAAAAATGTTTTAAGAAGTGCAACATTTTGAAAAGCACTGTTTCTGGTCATGTAAATTCGTTCTTGGTGTTGTGTTTCTAACTTATTATTTTATCTCTTTGATCCTTACAGAAATCCAAGAAGAAAAAAAGAGAGAGAGAAGAAAAAGCAAATGTAGTGAAATTTCTAGAAGGCAGGAAGTTTTACAAATTCAGAATATAACTGTGCTTAAAACTACCGAAGGAATAAAAAAAAAAATAGAGTTTGCTCATCAGAATATAAAAATAAAATAGGATCCATCCTTTTTATGTAGGTGAGTCCTTATAACTCTTTTTTAATACTCCATAAAATTATCATCCTTTCAGTTCCAGGTTTGGGAGATTTTTCCCTTTTAAAATTCTTCCTTTAAAAAAAAGTCACAAATCTAATAGGACAGAAACTCTTAAAACCACAGATATGATTAAGGCTCAGTTCCCTAATAAATGAGCAACGAGACACTTGTCAGCCCTTGAAATAATGAGCTGTGATCTATGATAAATGTGCCAATAACACATTTTCCAGAGCAGCATATTTCAGATTGGTAGGAAATAGTTGAATCACAGCAGGATCTTATTTTTACACAAATCACTTTAAACTCCAAACACATCTAAAATTAATTTCTTTCATCACATTAACACTGGGCTGTTAATCACTGGAATGTGTGCTGGTATTTGACAGACATAAAAAATAGATTTACATTTGCAAGAGAATGAGGGCACACATAAAGGGAATGTGTTCCTCGTGTAGAATAAAGTTTTACATATCCTGGTCCATAAAACATATGGCTTGTTTACTAGTCACAGATGATTGGAAAGGTGAGCGCAATAATGGCTTAATGGACTTCAAATGAAAAGATCTGACCTTTCTTTAACAGCGTACATGAATGTAGAACAATACATAATGCAATGTGCCTGTAACAAAGACTGAAATTACAAAATGTTTAAACCCCTCTAGTTAGTGTCTGAGATTTAATTTATTCACTCATTCCAACACAAATACCCACACAAAAAAAGTTTATTGAATGTCTGTGATTCTGTACTCACATATTGCTCAAAGTCTAAGATAGAAGCTAATTCAAGGGACTTAATGTAATGATTACCACAACAATGGAATATATAGGCTGCTGTGAGCATAGAGGTAAAGGGTAAGCTAACAGCCTTCTCTGCAAAATAGGAACCACTAGGTAGTTCCTATCCTAGAAGATTATGATGAAGACGGAATAAGTTAATGCATGTGGATGAGCTTAAACAGAACCTCGTCCCTGGTGAACACTCAGTACCTGTTGGCCTTTATCAGAAGAGGCCTATTCAAGCCACACATTAAATATCCATGTCAAGAAACTTGGCAGAAGAAATACATTAGTGGATCAAATGAAGATTGTTCCTGCCCATCTCGTGGTGCTTCTGGCCTAGTGGGGAAAACTATAACGTAACAAGCATCCCAAGAGACAAGACAAAGTCCTGTGGAAAGGGAGAGCCAGGCCCCTACGGAGTCTAGAACTCAGGGAAGTTCTGTAGCAACTGTATTAGAAACAGAACTGGCAGGTGCCCTCTCAGAATCCTGGCCGGTGGGTTCATAAGGAGGGTTAGGTCATAGCGCATCCCAGCTGGGGAATGTGCTGATCTGATAAGGCTGGAAAAGAATAAACCCCATAGGAGCAGTAAGGCTAAGACTACAGTAGCAGGGGAAGCCCACCTGCGGTTGAATTCAGAGAATGCTTGATTAAGGGAGGCAGGACATAAAATTGTTGACTGAAGTGAATTTTATCTGTCTGTCCCAGGAGATAGGATTTAACAACCCTGGCAATGATCCCAGGAGAGGGTGCTAAGTCATTCCTAGCATTGCTCCCAGAGGCATGAAAAAGCAATGGCCAATGCCCAGGGAACAGAATTGTGGTGGCAGATGGTAGAGGAAGGGATTATAAGGCTCAGGGAAGTGGGCATGCAGAAATGGACACACTGCGTCTGGCCAGTTCCATGGGAGGGTCCAGAGGACACAACACACACCAAAGCCATAGGAATGTGTCAGTAAAAGGGCACAAGCATTACTAAGAAGCTCAGTGGTGGCCATCATCCACAAGCTGGTGGTAGGAGAGGCTGTTACAGAGCTTGGTTCCCTGACAGCAGCGCAATGATAGGATCTGGCAGTGGGTCTTCACTGCCAGAAGTCTGGAAGGTCTCAGGTTGGCTGGCAAAATTGGAGTGGCAGCCAAAGGGGTCCCACCTGCAGTGGTTATGGAAATGGTTAAGAGAATAAAGTGGCCCCGTGGGAAAGAAATGGACAAGTGACAAGGACACTACTCAATTTGCACCAGCAGAAGAAATCCATGGTAGATGACCTGCAGGCTGAGGGCAGGCACACCCATAAACACTCTCAATCCCTCTCCCAGTTTCCAGACCTGAACCAGTTATCTGAGCTGGAACCCTGGCTGATGACCAGGCTCCCATAAGAAAGGATCCTCCAACATCACGCCAGGCCCACACAGGGGTGATCCTCCCAGGAGGACCCCTGCAAAGGTGTCCACAGTCTTTTATGTGTAACTGCATACTGGAGAGAGTGGACTACCAGACACCTCAAGATGACTGGACATGGAACCTGAAATGAAATTAAGACCCAGGCACCTGCAGCATCCCAGGCTTTTTCCCCTGTTTGAGGAGGAGCGTATAGAAGCCATGTAATAAATAGAATTCTGACCACATTTGGCATACGGGGGGGGGGGTCACACTGCATCTCCAGACTCCCCCTATGCCATCTCTCCTCTCCCAAAATATATAAATGAGATCAACATGCTTGGCAGTCTGCACTTTCATCTGATGGGTAACAGCTATCAAAGAGGGGAACACAAAGTAGAAGTCTGAAGCTAACGCCCTCGGGCCAAGAAAATAAATCCAAAGCAATACTGTGCTCCTGGAGGGTGGCAGATGAGAAAGAACTGCTAAAGGCTCTGAGACCCAATTCCAAGGAGCGGACCAGGAGTAGGTTCCAGCCAGCTGGGTATCCCACAATTGAACTACTCAGAGATTGCATCAGATTCTACACATTGAGGGATCAGTCCCACAAGACTGCCCACTCCCCTTACATGTCAGATGCCAGTCACCAGCTCGGCTTGTCCCCTGTGCTTCTGAACAACCAGCTATAGATCAGAGGCTACCATGACCCCCATTCCTTGGATTCCATTCATTTGCTAGAGCAGCTCACAAAACTTAGAGAAATGTTTTACTTACCAGATTACCTTTTTATTATGAATTTAACTCAGAAATAGCCAAGTATAAGAAAAAATGCACAGGGCAAGGCATAAAAAATGGCACAGAGCTTCTGTGCCCTCCCCGGGTGCCGCTCCCAAAACTCCCTGTGCTCACCAACCCGGAAGCTCTCCAAACCCCACCCTCTAGGATTTTGATGGAGACTTCATTGCAAAGATTAAATCGCTGGCCATTGTGATTGAATTCAATCTCCAGCACCTCGCCCCTCCCAGGAGGTCAAGGGAGCAGAACTGAAAGTTCCAAACGTCTAATTGCTTGCTGGCTCCAATAACAAACAGCCGCCATCCTCAGGTGGGGGGTACAAAAGCCAACTCATTAATATAACAAAAGATATCCTAGTCATTCTCATCACCTAGGAAATTTCTAAGTGTTTTAGGAGCTCACATTTCCTTAAGGATCTGAAAAATGTGGCATCATGGCCCCCATCATGCCTCCATTTAATTCACCAGTCTGGCTCCTGCAGAACCCAGAAGACTCCTAGGGGAGACCTGTAGATTACTACATACTCAACCCTAACTGCTCAACTGCTCAGCCTGGGGTCACTAACTTGGTGAAGGTGTTCCTTTCTACTGCTATGAGCAAAGAGGATGAGAAACAGTTTGCATTCCCATGGAAGAAACAACAGAATACACTATACACATGAATATTGTGATGATGAATGTCATCAACACATGAATATTGTGTTGATCCGGCTAGATGGGCAAGAGGGTAGCTTGCATGCTTTGTAGCACACACGTGTGCTACAGAGGGTGGGAAATCAAACTCGCAAAGATTCAGAACCTGCCATATCTGTAAAACGTTTAAAGGTTTATTGGTTGGGGGCATACTGAGACATCCCCTCAAAAGTAGAAGGCCACTGGTGGCATCGTGCACGCCACTGAAAAGAAGAAAGTGCGATGTTATAGGCCTCTTGGATTGTGGGGGAGCATATTCCAGAGCTAGGACCACTGCCCCAGCCCAGACACTGGGTGAGAGGAAAAGCCTTGGTCTTTAAGTGGAGCACAGAGCAGGAAAGGGCTCTGAAGGAGGTCCAGGGGAGCAGCTTACCACTGGGAAAAGCCAACCTGGCAAACGCTGGACGAGTCGGGGTGTCCATACTGACAAAAGGAATCACCACAGGCAGGCCCTTGGGGTTCTGGAGCAAGACCATATCTTCTGCAGTGGAGAATTATACGCCTTTTGAAAAACCATCTCCATCCAGCTGCTTGGCCCTGCTAGAGATGGGACCACAGGTAAGAATTTCACCATAATTACTCATTATGAGCTGAGCCCCACCAGATCCACCAGGTCATGATAAGGGCCCGGCAGTAGTTGGTCATAAGATAAAAGCAGCGCATCAGGACTGGACATGAACAGGATCACGGGGCACGAACATTCCATGGCACCATCACCATTATTCCAGCAGCCCTCCTCAGTTCACACCTCTTACGACGTGGAGAATCCTGCACGTTCATCTGGAAGAGGGGGAACGTCAGAGCTCAGTTTCATAGCGGTCAGCTCCGTGTTATGGGTTCAAGAGGAAAACAGGTGGCAGGTGTGCCCACAGCCTCCCTCAGGGGTGACCCTGACAGATAAATGTGAAGACCAGCCCTCTTCGTGGGCAGAGGGCTGGGTGTGGTGAGTGAGCATCCACTCTGTGAGGAATGAGAAGGGGCCTGACTCGTGGGCAGTGGTGAATGGCCTGGCTGGCTGGACAGAGACCTGAAGAAAAAGACTAGAAGATCAGGGCTGAGGAGTAGAAGCAGGAAATGGACATATGAGAGTGAACACCAAGTAGGGAGACCTCTGCATTACATTTTAATGCCCGCCTAAACTAAGTGGGAAGGGATGAGTTCTGCATATTAGTAATCTTTGTTTTTGATAAAATTTATTTGGTTTTATACAATGTAATGTGTATTAACAACCAATGTGTATAATTCCTGAAAACTGAACCATTAGCTCTTGTTTGCTGATTCAAGCCAGCTCCAGTGCTCCCCCAGACCTGGAAGTGATTTGGTCACATTTTTTGCTAAAAGGCAGGTATAGGGATCAAGATACCTATTACGTCAGCTAATAGAAAAATAAAAATAGTGAACTATGTATACATTTAACTTATGAAACTTACGCTTGCTATATCTTCTTTATTGAGGTATGCCAAAAAGGAATGAAAGATGCTGGCATAAAGTTCAAAGCTTTTGGAGAATGTGCTCATGTCAATTTAAAACACTATGAGCAGCCAGTAATTCCATGGGAAAAAAATGTCACGTATCTGCATTATATGCTAATGCGATTAAATCCCTATCATTTTCCTGAAATTAGGAGAGCATTTGTCTCCCTGCAATTCGTCTACCCACTGGGAGCAGAGACTTTTCCAACACACAGCATCAGCCACTAGAGTTCATAATCTTGATTGAGGTTATTTAATTTGAAATCAAATCAAAGCAAGATAAATCAAAGCAAGATTCTGCTTAGCATTCACACTCCAACTATGACTATAAAAATACCACCCGGTAAGATAAAATTGAACTAATTCCGGAAATTGCATTGTCTTCAATGGCTTAAAAAGTCAGCAGAATATTTAGTATTATAAAACATAAACAGATAATTTGAAGAGCGATCAAGTAAATATCTGGAAGCCAATCTAAATTAGTAAAGAAGCAAGGGTTTCAAGTCAAAGGGCAGAACAAAATAATAATCCGGAGAGCAGTCTCTTCAAAAAGCAAATTGTGACTGCTGTCTTTCTCATGGGCCACACTAGAGGGCGAACTTTCTCTTCTCTAGAAAATCTTTTTGCTGTACATCCTTTCAAAGGTGGAATTTCCTAAAGAAGATCACTAATTTCCAGGGAATCTTTAAAACATCCGGATAGGCTCAATTAGAAAAGCCTGAATTAAAGGCTGCTAGGAGAACACTGTGTTTAAAGAGCAGCGGCCAATTTAAAAAACAAAGTAAAAACAAACAAAACCACCCTATCCTCTACCAACGAGACTAATGTGCTTTGTCCTTGGCACTTTATAAAGTGTGTTATGAACACGGTCCTTTCCATATTCTCGACAGAGACCCTATGTAATATCTTAGCCCATTTTTAAGCTAAGGAAACTGAAACTCAGTGATTTTAAGAGAGCAGCTGAAGGTCAAACAGGTTTAAGGCAAGTGACTGAAACAAGGTAAAGTTTAAACCGATTTCATCTTGTGGCATCTCCCATAGTCCTCTGCTGGCTTTCATCAAAGAATTTGGGGGCATTCCAGGGCAATAGACAGGTGAGCCATTCTTAGAGGAACAACCTAAACTCTGGCTATCCCTGCTTTATGAGTTAAGGAGAGGACACCTTTCACAACCGTATCTCTTATAAGGCTATGATTAAATCAATGACTTAAAATATTATTAACACTATGACCCATCTCTAATCATTTTGTCCATGGGGAAAACATTATAGGATACACACTAATCTATTTTTACATTAAGTAAAGATTTTATAAAGCAACTTAAGTTACAGTTCAAATTAAGAGAAAATAAAAATTAGAACGTGATTACTTAAGTCACAGAGGAACTATGGCTTCCGAAAGGATTCACTCCAGGGTTCTTTTGGGCTGAGAGCTGCCCAGCTGTATGTTAGAACACCATCTACCGCGTAAGCACTCAGTTTCCGTGGAAATGCCCAGAAATGTAGTTGTTGCACAAAGTGAGATGCACCTGCCCTGTATCAGCAGCGAGATTTAAATTTATGGAAAATGACACACAGGACACACAGCGTTACAGCTGAGTGTGGCTCCACCTCCGGCCCATAAACTGTGAGGCTAAAGTGATTCTCAAGGTTCATCCTATTCCTCCCCAACGCCCCGTTACAGAGCTGAGACTAAGTTATCTTAAAATCAGAGTTGTCTATCCTGCTCTTAACAGCCCATGGAAATTCTCAGGGCCTCCTACAGAAGCCCCACCCTCCTTATCTTCCCCACACTCCACCTGTGCCAGAAATGGAGCAGATGCCTGGAGCAGATCAGAGAAAACACTCCTTCTCTCCCTTCACGGGGTTTACATCCCCGCATGCGCACTTGTGCCTCCTCATGCAAACCACAAGCGAGCCACCGCCAAGAAAGTGGGAAATGACTCATGTGATTGGATGATTCAGTCACGTGTTCCTGGGTTTCTCTTCCGCAAATACTCATGGGCATATCAAGCAGTTCGTTTTGTCCCCGGTGTTTTGCCATCTTTGTGGAGGGTTTGTGGAACAGGTGGAATGGGAAGGGAAGGCGGGGTGGGGGACAAAACGAGGGTCTTTGAAGACTGATTAAAAATTCGATTACTCTCTATGAATTCGGTTGTTGATATATTTATTTATTGCCTTGCCTCTCTAAAAAGATAGTCACATGATACAAGTAGTGCATCAATATAAAAATAGAAAATCACAAGGAAAAAGGGAAGGGGAAATTAAAACAAGGGAAAGGTCGGTGTTCAAATAACCTGCGATAAAGCCCCATTCGTTTTGGTAGAGTTACATCAAATTATTTCTAGAAAAAATTTCTGAGTACCGGGCAGGCTTATAAAATCCTAAACAGATTTGGTTTTCAGCAAGCCATTCAAAAGGGGAAACAACGTCAGTTACACACAATTTATATCAGATTAAAAATCAGACTCTTCAAGAGAAGCTCAGTTCTTTGGGTATCAAGGCCTCTGGGAAATCTCTTCTCCCAGTTCTCAACTCATAGGCAACACCATCCCTGACAATAAATTCAGCCCTAGGTTTTTGGGGTCTGTGGCTTATAAATTCACTCAAAATAGACTGGTGGCCCAATGGCAAAACTCGGCCTGAAGAAAGGGGTCCTGTGAGGGACAAAGCAATGTAGACGTTAGACAACGTCACGTGGGGACAGTGAGAGTGGTTAGAGAGAGGACAGAAGAAAGAAGGGTCATAACAGAATGCTCAGAATCATGTCTTCCAGATGCAGGGAAGGGACGTGTTCTTAAAAGCCATTACCTTCCTTGGGCTGGTCTTAACATTGTCTCTCTTAGAGGAGGGAAAAAGATTGGCCAAATCCTTTCTAGATTTCAAATGTCTGCCTAGATTTGAAAAGATGAAGGGCCTACAGATAGATGTCTGGCCCACTGACCATGGCTTCTATGTCCTTGACCCAAATGCCATAATAGAAGGACAACAAAAAAAGAAAGATACCTGAGCACCACATGAAATCCCTGAAGGAAGGGTAGGTATGAATGTGGGTGAGAGAGTTCTAATGGTTGAGAAACCTTGGTGCTGGAGAAGATTAGGCTGAAATACAGGACTCCCTGACTTGTCCATACAGTGGCATGCATAGAAAATACAGCACTCACAGCCAGAGGGACCAGGTGGGGCTTCAACAGTCATGGCCCCACCTGGTTGCCCCCAGGGAACCAGTATCTCCTTATGACCATGACCCCATCATGGTGTGTGTGGTGGGAAGTCTTCCTAATGGAAAGACTTCTTGGACAAGAATATATATTCTCTCTTCCACCCAAATCCTGGGAGAATCCAAATCCTAGAACCTGCCTTATTGTTTTGTTTTGTTTTTTGGTTTTTAAAGATTTTATTTATTTATTTGACAGACGGAGATCACAAGTAGGCAGAGAGGCAGGCAGAGAAAGAGAGAGGAGGAAGCAGACTCCTCGCAGAGCAGAGAGCCTGATATGGGGCTCAATCCCAGGACCCTGGGACCACAACCTATGCCAAAGGCAGAGGCTTTAAACCACTGAGCCACCCAAGCGCCCCTACCTTATTGTTTTGAAGATACAAATACTTTTTTTAGACCCGTCATTAATTGCAAGCTCTTTGAGAGAAGGGTTTTATCTTCTATTACTTTATATTCCCTACTAAGTGTCATATTATAAACATAATGGCAAAACAGTAATATTAAGTGTGTGTGTGTGTTGTTGTTGTTGTTGTTTTGTTTTTACTAAGCAAACAAATGCACTCCTCAAGAGAAAAGAGCTTTACCTATTCTCATAACCTCTCTGCCCACCCCTGGACTGGTCCAACATATAATAGATGCTTGGTGCAATGACTAAACAATTCCTTATTGAATGCATGGAGACTCATGCTCTTTCCCTCAACTCAACTGGTGACTCAGGTGATGGTCCTGTGATAGATTCCGGAAATACTACATATAGCTTCATGGGCAAGCATCCTCTTCAACAGCACACTTAGTCCTCACACTTAGAAGGATCTTCCACTTGATGAAGAGCTCTGTTGTTACCATTTTGAAACATTTCATTTTGAAACATTTCATTTGTCACCATGTAACAACAAGGCTCATGTTTTCATTTTTCACTGAGCCCCACAAATTATATAGGCAGTCCTAGCTATGGTTTTTATACTTTGCCAACAGACACTATCAGTCCCTGTGGAGAAGGTACTGACTGGGTGTTTCAAGGTTTTTGATAAGTGGCCATCTTCCAAATAGAGTAGTCATCCTATAAATTGCCTGCATAATGGAAGGGAACCTTAAAAAGTTACTCAGTTTAGACAAAACCTTCTTCCAACAGTTGTATAACCCTGGATATACACTTCTTGATCATGAAGTAGAGTTTGATCACTAGCATTTCCCCATCAGGATTTTTTTCCCATGTGGTACTCTCTTCCACCAAAATCCTAGGAGAATCCAAATCCTAAAGCCTTCCTCATTGTTTTGAAGGCACAGGTATTTTTTTTTTTTACAGACTCATCATTAATTATAAGCTCTTTGAGAGAAGGGTTTCATCTTCTCTCACTTTACATTGCATACCAAGTGTCATATTACAAACACAGTGATCAAACGATAATATTAAGATCTTATAATTGCATCTTTTTGCATGTTAAAAATACTTTCAAGTAAATTATGTCATTAAATTATTTCAATAACCCCACGAGTTTATCAGGAAAGATATAAAGGGAAAACACTCCTGCATTTCTCTTTTTCTCACATACAATACTACCAACACCAGATGTGTGGGTTTTCTACACATCAAGCAATTCTGTGGCACCAGCTGGATGTCCTGCGATTTAATTCAATTCTGACGCTATCGACCAGGGTGTCTGATCCCAACATGGAGATTATATTCACCAACCCAGAAGCTCTCCAAACCCCATACTTGGGGGATTTTTATGTAAGCGTCCTTCCATGGGCATAATTGATCATTAACTTAGCCCCCAGCCCTGGAGGATGGAGTAGGACGTTCCAAGTTTCTAATCATAGCTTGGTCTTTCTGGTGAGCAGCCCCCATCCTGAGGCTACTGAATAGCCCACGTGAATTGCCTCATTAGGGGGAAAAAAAAAAAAAACCTCTATTACCCAGGAAATTCCAAGGGATTTAGGAGCTCAGTATCAGGAACCCAGTCAAAGAAAAAATATTAGAACAAAGGAGGCTCCTGGTGCTCTTCTTATCAGCCAGGAAACTTCAATGCTTTTAGGAGCTCTGTGAGAAGAACCAGAGTGAGAGACCAATATATACATTTGTATTACTTCACAACAGAAATTGTTCCCTTTATCCATATTAGGAAGCATAAGATCAGAGCAACTTTAGTTACTGGCTCTGTCCACCTGGATGTCTTCCTGATCGAATTTCAAATTCTGAGCTCTCTCTGGTAAACCACAGACTTATACTTTCACCACTTTCTGGAATCTCAACTTGGATACCTTATGGCATGCTCCACTCAACACCTACCCAACCAAACACATCATTCCCCACTCCTGCCCTGCTCCACCCTGCTCAAACCTGCTTCTCTTAAGGTCCCTTTTGTTCACTAACGTTAGCACCTTCCTCTTAATGAGCTAAGGCAGAGAGCTGGGAGTCGTCTTCTACCCCACCCTTGCTCCACCATTCCAAGTCCAGTGGAACACCAAATCCTGCCAATCCTCTTCAACCATATTTATCTTTGGGACCATATTTCTCTTATGCCTAGCACTGAATCTGGGGCATCTTAGCATCTTCGTACATTTTGGATGAATCAGATTAAAGTCCTATTTGGCAATATCGGTGACCAAAGTGACTTCCCAGGTCCCCACTCTGGCTGCTTTCCATCAGGATTCCCTTTGTTACCCAGCTCTCCTGGTCAGTGGAGGCCAGCTAGGAAGCCTGAGAAAAGAAGACCTTCTCCCTCCCATGTGGACGGTTGCTGGATGGGAGAGAAGCCAGCTCTTACACAAACACCTTTGCCTGGCAAGTCTTCAACAGGTTTTCCATCCCTGCTTTTGTTGTTCCTATCATTGTTATGACATTTCTCCCCATACACGCATCACCACCCTCAAAGCTATGGAGAAGGCCGACTGCCCTATAGACCCCAAATACCCCTCGCCCTGGGGTTTTCAGAGGAGGCAAACTGTATTTAAGATGGAAATCCCAAGCACTGGCTGCAGAGAGACCAAATATTTTGGAGACGCCATCATAGAACATTCCAGAACACATCCTGAGCAATCCCCATAGGTTGAGCCAGGCAAAGAGACTAGAGACTGCAGAGTGATGTGAAAATATGAACCACAGAGAGCCTGCTCCTGAGCCAGAGCTGGACACAGTGTTAAATCTGAGGGGGCAAAAGGAAATAGTGCAGGGAGGTGAGGGGGAATGAGAAAGAGAGTTGGGGAGGAGAGGGAGGGAGGAAGGGAGGACAAAGGGCAGCTCCCTGGCGGAAGTTCAGGGGAAACATAAAAGGGAGAAGTAAATAAAGACAGGTGACCTTTACTGGGCAAATAAAGGAAGGAAATACGATTCATTGGGGAATCATCCAAAGTAACTTGCCTCAACCAGTCAAATGAGGGTAGGAAGAAAAGGAAAAAGTTTATGTTGGGGTCACATGCATCCCAAAGCTCTTGCCTTGTACACCACGTTCCTCCTCTCCTCCCCTTCATGTTGGGAAGATAATTTCACCCTGAATAGAGTGAAATGAAAGGTCAAACAGCCACAGTAGAAGACAGGCCCAAGCCCTTAGCAATGACCACAAGACATGAAATTACATAGAAGTCGAGAGATCCCTTTAGGAGGCCAGGAAAAAGTCTTGGAGGTTCCCAGCAACAACAGCTACAGAAAAGAATATGCTCACGGAGGGGACTTGGAGAGAGCAGGATGGTGGCAGAGAAACAAGACAGAGTCAAGTTTCCCAGATGAACACCCAGCAGGTACCCAGAGATACCCAAATGAGCAGTTGGCTGCACAGCTCTGACCTCAGAAAAGTACAGTTCATAGAATTCACATTCTCACAAGGCTCATATATTCTGCATTTGGTTCCATAACTTCTCTCTAGGAAATGCTGGGAAAGCCATAAAAACCCTAAAGTTATGTGCCTTGCAGCTCCCAGGTAAACAGCGAGACCCAAGAGAGGCAACAGCAGAACTGTCAATCACCACTTAGATCAGAGATGAAGGAGGAGGATGTTTGATGGGGTGACAGAAACAGAGAACGTAAAAGAAGGTAGCATTTCAACAAGTCTGAACCCTGGTCAGGCCCATGGTGAGCCCTCAGTCCGTGCCAATGCTGGGGGGACCCGTCTTTCTCAGGCAGCACACAGCCTGCCAAGTGAAACACCTGCCCAAAATGGCACAGAGAATAACAGCCCTTTCCAACCTCTTCAGGCAGAGTGGAGACAGGCCACCAGGGGCTGTTTGGAGAATGCTACCATTTGCTAGTTTTCGGTGCTAATCAAAGGACTCACACACCTGTTGATATTCCAGTGTCACCAAAGCTCCCAGAGGAAGAACACAGAAGAAGTCTCTCTATCTTAACGTCTGAACTCAGAGTGTGATTGAGAGGTTAAATTACCCACACGAGTCGGGATGGAGTCTTAAACCAGCAAGTGACACCAAAGCCGATCAAAAAGGGGAGCAGAGCGACGTGATCTGGACAGGGAAGCGGAGTCATGCACTGCTTAGCTCAGCCTGGCTCCCAGGTCCACCTGCACCTCAGTGCAGGGCCGATGCCAGTATCGTCCCCTTTGGGGAGGCGAGCTGTGTGTCCTTTGCTCTATATACATGGTACTTACGAATCTGTGGAAAGAGTAGAAATAAGCATCTCATGTGTTTGTGTGTGTGTATTTGTGTTTATGCTGCTGAAACTGAATGGAAAGTCATTCCGTGGAGTGGTTTCTGCTTGGCCGAGCTAATCCTTCTGTCATCTCTGCGAACACCAGAGATATTGTTAAGGAGTGGTCCCCGAGACCTGCTTGAGGCCTAAAGTCAAGATGTCTTCCTCAGGGAAGAGGAGACGAGTAAGGAACCCATGGGCCAGAATTCCCCTTCACTGTCTGGGTGCGACATCCATTATGGGTGTGACAAAGCTTATGAAACTAGGGCCGTCAGAGGGAACACCTGCACAGAATCACCTGGCGCATTGTGTTTACGGACCGCCTTCCTTCCAGGGAGCTTAAAGCCCTTTGAACATTATCTTATTAATGCTCTCAATTACTAGGGGCCCCCGGTGGGGCGGGCCAGGGGGGACTGAAAAGCATTTTCTTTAGACGTTGAGCTGAACAGCAATGAGTGCACAATCTCCATTCTGTTTCTGAGGTCTCATGGTTCCTGGTATTGAATCAAACCATTTAGGAAGCTGTCAGACAAAAGGGTTAAGTGACGTGTCAGACAGAACACGTATGGGACACAGCGGGGATGGCTCACAGCCCCCATCTCATGGTGCCTTGTGCTAGTTTATAGTTTCATAAAGTGGTGGCTATTTTTTTTCCAGAGTGGGCCTGGACTGATGCCTCTCTTTTCCTCCTGCTTCCAGATGTTTCTTCTCCCTCAAGAATCCCAGTGCTGTTGAAGTCCTCATCATCAGACCAGTCCCATTGTCACCATCCTCTCTAGCAATAGTCTTTCCACCAGCTGGTGAGTACCCCTTATCCTCTGATTGATTTCAATAGTTTTCTCTCTGTCACTATTCCTCATATCAGTGGCTTCAGCATCCACATAGATGTCCCCAGCAATGAGCATGTGTTGAGTCCACCATGGGACAGACTTGGACCAGACCTCCGTATATCGCCTAGCCTCCAAAAGGCCCAGTCTAGCTGCAGAGCTGTGATGGTGTCTAGGTTCTTTCTCCTGGTATTCCTGAGAGCTCAGACACCCTTGATTCAGTAGTTATTGGAAAGTCTGGGCTCTCCCCTTTCCCCAGTAGCCCTTTAATTGCAAGATGGCCACAGAATATTTAAGAGATAAACTGGAATATTTTTTTGTCTTGGTCAGCTTGGGCTGCTATAGTCAAAAACCACAGTATGGGTGGCTTATAAACAACAGACATTTATTTCTCATGGTTCTAGAGATCAGGAGCCCATGGGCTCAGGTCCTGATGGGAAACCTCTTCCTCTTCTAGGCTGTCCACTGTCTACTTCTCATAGCATCCACACACGGTAGGAAGCTCTGTGGGGTTTCTTTCATAAATGTACCAAACCTATTCAGGAGGGCTCCACCGTCATAAACTAAGCTTCCTAAAGCCCTGCCCCCTCAAATACCATCGCATTGGGCATTGGGATTTCAGTACATGAATTCTGAGGGGACACAAAAAGTCAGTCCATAGTACTTCTTCAAGGGGAACTGAACTCCCCTTCCATCGATGGGCTCCCAGTCTATGAACTGACTTTGACCCGGGAAGTGGGTGAAGAAACTGTAACCTCCTATTTCAGCAGCTCACAGTCTTATGGTGTATTGAATGCTACCTAGCATTGTGTATGTGTGTGTTTGTGTGTATGTGTGTGTGTGTATCATAAGATCCATGAGGGGGCAATGCTGCCTTTTTACCACCGTATCCCCAGAAAATAGAAGAGTAATTGTTATGTAGACACTCAGTTATGAAGAAACCAGAGTCTCTATAAATGATGTTATAAGGTAAGACTAGAGGTGATATGATCACAATGAGGAACAGCAAAAATGTTAAACAATATGAAAGATAAATAGTATTAAAGTCAATAAAAAGCTGAAAGGAAACTGGAGGAATTTAAAAACTCAAAGAGGAGTTTTTAAAATGGATGCAATGAAAAATGCATTCATTTTAAAATGTAGACATTTGGGGGCCCTGGGGGGCTCCGTCAGTTGAGTGCCCAACTCTTGGTTTTGGTTCAGGTTGTGATCTCCAGGTCATGAGATCAAGCCCTATGTTGGGCTCTGAGCTCAGCTCAGAGTCTGCTTAAGATTCTTTCTACCTCCCTGTCCCTCCTGTTCTGCTCCTCCCCCTGTTTGCACTCTCCCTCTCAAACAAATACATAAAATCTTTTTTTTAAATCCTTAAAACAGTGGTTTAAAAAACAATAATAAAGTTAGCAAAATAAAAAAATTAATAAAATGTAGATATTTAAGAACTGCAGGGCTCTGAAAATGAAGACGGTGTCGTAAACATTCTGCATTTCAAGTTAATATCTTGGATCAGTTGAAGGGCGTGTAACTGGTACTTCTTTTTGCTAGGTGACTAATACCTTGCGTTTGTGGCACTTTACAGTTTAAAAGTGCTTCCAGGTGAATTATATCATTTGACCCTCCAGATGGCCTTGTTGAGTCTGTCGAGCAAGTAACCCATCCCCAGCAATGCTTGTGGAAACAGGCTTCCATGGGTTGAGAGCCTTTCCTAAAAGACCTAGAAGCAGCTGTTAAGAAGCAAAAAGGCCATTTTTCAACAAGCTCTTTTGACTCCAAAGTCTGGGACACTTCCATTCTACTTTGCAATTGCCAACACATATTATAATGTTTTTTTAAGCAAGCAAACTCGTATAACAGAATTTTGTATAAGAGAAAAATAATTCCATCTCTGTGAAAAATGTCACATATAGAACTTAAGATTATCATCTCTGCCATAAACTGTATCTGCCACAAGAGGGCTGAGGACGGGGCTCCATGCTTAATTTTGTCCTTGTCAAGAAGAAGCTGTTTTTATAGCTCAAAATAAACCTTAGAGTTCTCGTTTCAATTTAGAAATCTACCATTCTTGAGGTTCTAGACCCCCAGTAAAGTCAGTAATTATTTCAGTAATATAAGCTGATTTTTCAGCCCTTTGGCTAACCTGCTTTGCCATGATTTGGTTCTTTCTCCTATGAACAGTTTTTTATCTTCTGATTCCATATTTCAAGTCGAACTGCAACAAATATTTGTTTGCATAATATTCAAAACCTATAGTCCTGTTTTTCTCCTTCCTTAGATGTAAATATATGAAAATGATTCCTTTTTTATCCTTTAGCATTTCTTTGCAAGGAGAAGGAAGCATCTGGGACAATTTTCTTAGGAGGGGACTGTGGCTGTACAGGAAATGGGAGGTTTCGTCAACCATTTTGAGTATAACCTACACTATCACTTTACTATTTTACCTGAATTTACAATAAAAAGTATTTTCATTCACTTTAAAGAGAAGAGCTGAAGAAAGCATTCTTGAATACAGCAAACTGCTCCTCAGAAATGAGTTTCGCATGTTTTCATTCAAAAAGCAACTTTTCAAAAAAAATTATATTCCCCTAGTTAGTCCGAGGGTAGGTGGTCCAAACTAAACTCTCACCATGTGGGAGCAGCCAGTGATGTAGGGCTGATGGGACTAGATTCTGGCAAGCCTCTGAAATGACTTATTAAGGAACTTTGTTGTTTCATAATGAACATCATTTTCAAATTTCCAGATTTAGCCTAGGGCTGAGTCACAAACAACCCAAGTTTTCCTTTCTATGGCTGGCAAGGACTACGCATCACTGGACTTGAACCTTGGTTTTCAGTCATTACCTGTTATGCACCCTGATGTTTCTGTCAGCGATTTTTCCAATACCTGCAAAGAACAAGGAAATTCCAAGGAGCCAAAAGGATTCAATCAGCTCTGCTTCCCATTGTAGCAAAATCAGTCATGTCTCTAATTAGGGCTCTGAAGTAGAGGCTGAGAAACTTTGAGGAATAGAGCGATATTATTATGGAAGACTGTTAGCTAATTACTGGATAGAATTCTAAAAATCAAAATGGGTGAGAGAGGAATCATGATTGCAGGTCTGAAAGAATATACACTAATGAACAGAAACAGAAAAAAATACACACACACATACACACACACACGTACCTACATTATAGTGCTGTATAATTTTTCCAGGGGGTTCAAAACACTTTCTCCTTTATGTTCTTTAAGGTACAGAAATGGCTGGGTATGTGCCTCTCCACTGAGAAAGGCAAACTATTATTCCTGAACACAAATTTTTACTCACATTTACTATGGTCGCGCTTTAGAACACTACGGTTTTGAAATACCGAAGTTACCCAAAAGTAAAAATCCAAATATTGAAAACCTATGATATTTTAAAAGGAGAATAAGTCTAGTGTGCCCATTCAATAATATGGGCAGTAATGACCATACTTTATCAACTTTAGAATGCACGATTTTCCCCATTTTTATGATATCTGAAGTTAGCACATATCTCACCAGAAATGGCATCTCACAATAAAAACCAGCAGCACTTCTGCTCTTTCTCAGTGGAATGCACACTACTGGGAAAGAAACAATGGCACACCTTAGAATTGATGGCTTATTCAATTTGATGGAATGTCTCCTTCGAAAGGAACCCAAAATATTAGGAGTGAGATAAGCTCCTGAAACAGCAGCTTGCATCCAGCAGAAAGTGCGCCTCTGCTAGATGATGTTTGTGGGCAGTTGAAGAGCTTCTAATTGGATGTTTCAATCTGCAACTTCTTAACACCATATAGTGATAATACACTTGGTTGCACCAAATTAAACTCAAACATTGTGACTGTATCTGCCGGTGGTAAAGCAGGGTTTTCCAGTAGCTCCTGTTCTTCTGTGGCCCGTGGAAATAGGCTTAGGGTAGTTGACACAGACACAAAGGAGTAAAGGGGAAAATTTGCCACATTCCATCAGCTAAGGCTTGCCTACCTATTTCACATACCTTTGACCGTGTCATATCACCTAACCCAAGACAACGAGGATGAAAGACGTAATCTGAGTCACAGTTTCTCAACTCCAACACTACTGACATTTTGAACTAGATGATTCTTTGTTGGGGGTGGAGGGATAGTCTGGTGCATTATAGGATCCAGCTCCTGCTTTCCACCCACTAGAAGCCTGTAGCACCATCCTCCACACCACCTCCCAGTTTGGACACCAAAAAGGTCTACAAACATGGCTAAGTGTCCCCCGAGGGCCAAAACGACCAGGGTGGAGAAACACTGCTCTAGGTCTTTTCCCACGCTGTGGTATTTCCAGAGAGTAGAAGAGGGATACAGATAAAAAAAAGCAAAAAAACAACTGAGTTCATAAAACCTACCCTTGCAAACGAGAGAAATGATCTGGACTTCAAAGCTATCTTCAAGTTTTGGGGTTACCAAAATTCTAGTAGACTCAAGATTAGGAAAAAAAATATATATATATAGCATTTGAAAAAATACACATTTATTTTCAATTGTTAAAACTATGAAAAACATTTTGATATATTCATGGTCAAAGAGGAATCTGAAAAAATAAAGTGATCTGTTTGGCTGATGGAACCGTGGGTGTCTTTAATTATCATTATTAATGCCATGAGCAATTAAATATGTTCTGCTTTTAGTTGTTGGATAATCACAAATAAAGATCCATGTGAGAGGGTCAGAATGATTAAATATCTAGCATTTTCTAGGTGATTACTAAATACCAAGGCACAGAGCTTTATGCTTTACATGTATCGACCCATTAAATTTTTACAACAATCCTGAGAGTTAACCATCATTTCCAAGAAGAAAATTTGACTTGTCCAAGATTACACAGTTTGTAAATTGCAGAGCTCAGAACCAACCAACCACTAAGCTATCTGCTTTCTTACCAAATCATTTCCTACCACCACACTACAACAACCATGTTGTTGCCAATTGTTCCCTCTTTGAATTCTATATCCCAGCTGGACTCATCTACTCATAGTGTGAACCACATACCTTGTATTTCTCTTTCCAGGCCTTTGCTCACACTGCTTTCCCCCGGAAAATTGACTTCCATCTATCTGTTGTCTGTTTATTTGTTTTTAAAACTATATCCTTCCTCTGATGCTTAGTTTTAGGTCCATTTTCTCCATGGAATTACCTGAGATTATTCTAGCCACGGTGATCTCTCTGTTCTCTGCATACTTTTTACTTCTGCCTAATTAGACACTTGTTATATAAGATTTCACTTTCTAACTCCTGATGACAATAGCTAATAGTTCTATACCCTTTAGTAAAGAGTTGTACGTACATGACCTCATTTTATCCTGACCACAAACCTGTTTTTTGTTACAGTCATTTCACAGATTAAGGTGTCTAATGGCCAGAATTAACTGGTTTGTTCAAGGATCCACTCGATAAGTGGCAGACCAGAATTTGAAGCCTCTTAACTCCATACCTCATGGTTTTTTCTTAAAAACCAGGACATGTGGGTGGCTCAGTCAGTTGAGCATCCAATTCTTGATTTAGGCTCAGGTTAGGATCTCGGGCTGGGGGATTAAGCCCAGAGTCAGGCTCTGTGTTCACGGGGAGTCTCATTCTGCCCCTCCCCCAACTCTCTCTCTCTAACATAAATAAATAAAATCTTTTTTTAAAAAGGGGCTTGTAGCCTAGGTATATACACACGTAAAAGCCAATCTCACCAACTAAACTGCATATTCATGTTTTAAACCCTTCTACATCCCTCACTCCTACCCTAGTACTTAGTAAGCACACAGTAAGTACTTAGTAAATACTTAGAATAATCGTTTACCAGTTGGATGATTTTTGTTTCCTGAAGCTCAGAGCATAAAGCGACAATGATAGTAATAACTAATGGACACTGATCTCTACCTGTATACCCGTCACTGTGCTCAGCACCATATACGGACTACAAATGAAGAAACTGAGTATTAGCGAGATTGGAGGATTCATAAAGAGTCTTGTCAGTTGAAACCGCAGTCCATCTGCACTCGGATTTCTGCTTGAACTCAGCCGTTCCTCTTCAGATGCTTCTACAGCTATTTTTCCTCATTTAGCCGAAAAAAAAAAAAAATCCTATGGGACATTACTATTTTATCTGCATTTTAGGGAGAACAAAGTGAGTTAAGAGAGATTAAGTAAGAAGTAGAAGTTGAAGCAGATTTCAATCCAGCGGGCCAACTCCTGGCTCTTAATAGCCCCTCACAATAGAAAGCAGATAAACATCTCTAAGACTCATGTTTATACTGGTGTATATATATATATATATACACACACACACACATATATGTATATGTATATGTATACATATATTTATGTGTATATATAAATATATATTTTAAATATATATATTTATAATATATAAATAAACAAATATATATTATTTTATATATAAATATACAATTATATATTTATATTATATATAATTATATATATATACACATATATATATATAAAAAAAATACATATGTATGAGTGCCTAGGCGACGCAGTTGGTTAAGCATCTGACTCTTGGTTTCAATTCAGGTCGTGATCTCAGGGTCCTGAGATGGAGCCTGGTGTTGGTTTGATGCTCAGTGGGGAGTCAGCCTGACATCCTCTCCTTCTCCTACTCCTTCCCCCTCTGCTCATGCTCTCTCTCTAAAGTAAATAAACAAAATCTTAAAAAATGTATAGATAATATGTATTTGCATGTATGTATATATTTTTTTCTGGTTATATTCTAAGTTTTCCAAGCAGATCTAATTTGAGGAATATCGTATTTTCTGATGTCATAATGTCAATAGCCCTTTAGAAGTTCCCAAGCAGAGGAGATCGCCGGAGGGACAAATGTCAGGTTCTTTTTTCTTGGTTGAAAACTCCAGAGCCGACTCAGAGCACCAGCCGATCCGAGAACATGATCGTCCTGATATTTCCCTAGCCAGGGTGGAGGTGGATCCGTGGAGACCTGCTGCAGTGTGGAATGAAGTTCATTTCCTAGAACCAGTCTACCCATCCCCGCAACACACGTGACTTGGAAAATGCAGGTACCTTCATCAGGCAAGTATTGTTGGTAATCCCCAGTCGTCTGAGAGCTATTTGGCACACTTTCAGGTAGCTGACATGCAAACAATAAGTAATCTGGTTTTCAGTAAGGTAATTACTGAGCAGACCTGCACAGTCTCCAGACCGAAGCGGCGCGTTACAACACACTGAACGGCACACCTGAGTAAGCTTACAGTCACAAAACACTCTTCTCTTTAATCACAAGAATATGTCAAAATTGTGGCTTTATTTGCACATGGGCTGAAACCACCTACCTCGTAAGACCTCCTCGCTCTTTCTTTTTTAGGGTAGTGTGGGTCTCAAAAGTGGTTTTTACCTAGCAGCTGAGTTCAGGGATGTACCCATGAAAGTGTGACCCAGATTTCCTGCCCCCAACCAGGGACCACTCTGCCCAGGGAGACACAAGGCTGGGATTCTGTGGCTTCATCACCAAAGGCTCCTGTCTCCAGAAATTGGGCTGAAATTTCATACCAGTCTATCCATCCCGGAACATCCTTTCAGGCTTTGTACACATAGAAATAATACAGAACTACCTACAAGTATAGTTATTTTCAGAGGCTGGCGGAGAATGATGGTATTTTTTCAGCAGTGATTGTAAACCCCTTGACAATGGAGAATTTGACTAGTCAGTAATCATATCTGAGGAATTTTTAGAATCTTTTGCTGAAGTCAGTTAACTTAGAAATGGTAAATAATTTATAGTACCAGCTTGCCAATATGGGGAAGTTTATTATACATATATGTGAGTTTACAGAAAATAAACTTTAGTGTGATTCTGTAGTGTAAGAGTCAAGTCCAAATTCAGGGTATTGATTTTTCTTAAAAGCAAGTCTATTTCTTTTAGATAATTTTTGTTAATTAGCTTAATCTCCCCATACCTCAGTGTCCTTCCGCTCATTAATTAGCAACATATTTGTTGTCTTGTATGTGGCAGACTGTTGCCCAGGCTCAGCAGATAAAATGTCCAAAGAAATGGACAAAAGAAAAAAAAATCTGCTTCAGAGAGTTTACATTCAAGTGGAAAAAAGTGTACAATGAACAAATACATAGAGTGTGTCAAAAAGCGACAAATTCTATGAAAATAAAACAGGAAAGAGAACTGAAAATCCCAGTATAGAAAGGCATGAAAAGGCTTAACATTTTCAAGGGGGCTGTCTAAGATCTCTCCTAAGAAGGTGACATTTGACCAAAGTTCTGAAGGAGTGAGGAAGTAAGCAAAGCGAACATCTGGGGGAGAACATTCCAGAAGGATGCAGAGGAAAAAAAGAAATGCAAAGGTCCTGAAGCACAAAGATGCCCGGTACATGCCAGGAGTGGCAAGGTGGCTGACCAGTGTAGCTGGAGCAGAGTGAGAAAAACGGAGGCAACAGGAGGCCAGATTTTGTGAGGACTTTTAAGTCATTATTGGGATGTGGGGTTAAAGCATTAGACTTTGAGTATCAGAGTTTAGAACTTTTATTTTCAGCAGCATACATGATCCAAACTTGCATTTTTTTCTAATTTATTAAATTTGGGGGAGTGGGTAAGGAGGGGGGGAGAGGGAGAGAGAGAATCTTAGCAGGATCCACACTCAGCATGGAGCCCCACATGGGGCTTAAATCTCACAACCCTGAGATTATGATCTGAGCTGAAATCAAAAGTCGGACGCTTAACTGACTGAGCCACACAGGCACCCCGATCTGACTTGCAATTTTAAAGGTTTATTATAGCTTCTGTGTGGGGCTTAGACTACAGAGGAGCACAAAGTCACCTGTTGACTCATCCAAAGACATCAAATAGCTCCATTGCAATAATCCAAGCATAAAACAACTACGACTTTGATTAAAATAAGACCAGTGAGTGTTGCTGGATTCTAGCTGTATTTTTGAAGTAGAGTCAACAGAATTTCAATGGAATGAGTGTGGGATGTAAAAGAAACCAAGGATGAGTCCAAAATTTTGGCGTAAGGAACTAGAACATACTTGCCCTTTGCTGAGATGAGGAACAGAGGGTGAGAAGCAAGATACCTAGGCACTGTGGAAATTAGAAGTTCAGAAATGGAATATAAATTAGACATCCCAGTGAGCGTGATGAGGGAGTAGTTGGCTATAAGGATCTGGAATGCAGCAGACAGGTCTGCACTAGAAAGGGCAACTTGGAATCATCAGCATAGAGATGGCGTTTTAAACCCTGAGACTGGATGAGATCGACTTGGAATAAGCCTCCAAAATTCAATGGTCTAAGCAGTGATGAGGAAGCAGAGAAAGAAACTGAAGAAGAGATTCCCAGGACATGGTACCTCTCTGAGAGCTGATGACTGGAAGTTGGGAGTGAGCAACTCTGCTAAAGCGGCTGAGGGTCTCATGGGTTGAGGACTTGGAATTGACCCTAGAGTAGCACCACTGAGGTCATGGATGACCTCGATAAGAGCCTTTTCTTCTCTCTCTTTTTTTAAAGATTTACTTATTTATTTATTTCTTTGAGAGATAGAGACAGAGACAGAGAGTGTGTGTGTGCCTGATCAGGGGGAGGGGCAGAAGAAGAGGGAGAAAAAGAATCCTCCCAGCTGAGTATGAAGCCCAACAAAGCGGCACTCTATCCCAGGACCCTGAGATCATGACGAGCTGAAATCATGAGTCTGACACCCAGCCTACTGAACCATCCAGGTGCCCCAAGAGTCTTCTGCAGAGAATAAGAAAAGAGGAATTAAATGGATACAGACAGTTCTTTTGAGAAGTTGTGCTAAATGGGGAGCAAAGAAAGGGACAGTAGCTGAAGAGGGGTGTGGAGTCAAGAGAAACTTCTTAAAAACCAACTTCATTGAGGTGTGATATACATGCAATAAAATTCACCAATTTCAAGTATACAGTTCAGTGAGTTCTGACAAATGTATATAACAAAGCAATCATCACCATAGTCAAGATGTATCACATTCTATGCCCCTTCCCACACAGCAATCTCTTACCCACAGACCTAGGCAACCACTTATCTGTTTTATATCACTATAAATGAAATTCATCTCTTTAGAGTTTCACATAAATGGAGTAATACCATATGTCATCTTCTGTGTCTAGCTGATCTTGCTTAGCATAATGTTTCTGAGAATTATCCATGTCAGTGCATATGAATCAGTATTTACTTCCTTTCTATTGTTGGCTGGCATTCCATAGTATGGGTATACCACAATTTTATTATTCATTCGCCTACTGATGGACACTTCAGGTGTTTCCAGTTCCATCTTTTATGAATAACTCTGCTATAAACATTCATGTCAGTTTTTTGTGGATATTTGTTTTCATTCAATGGAGAGTTGTTTGTTTTTTCCTAAGATCAAAGAAGTTTAGAAATCACAATTTTAGTTATGGTGGTGAAGAAATTTTGAACTTGTCATAAAATCTTGGTACTGGGATGATATAGTTCCTCAGTAAATAAATATCATTCATCTATAGTCATTTATTCAGTATTCCACTCTAGTATCTCATGAAGATATTGTCCTTGCCTTCAAATGACACATAATCTAGTGAATTTAAAAATAAAGAGAAATTGAACGAGGACACACTCCTTAACAGAATAGGCACTACACTCAAGAGACTTACTGTCCAAAGAGATGAAACTGGTCACAAGGATAAGCTGGCTCAAAAAATGTTTGTAGGTAATGATTTAATGAGTTAGCTCATGTGAAAGAATGAATGTGTCAATGTTAAAGAAAAGTCAGGTATGCGTATTATACATTCCTGGCTCTGAAGACTATCATCATCTTTGTGATCATCTGCACACACCATGCTCCCCTACAAAGGCACTCTGGGTGCATTATTAGCAACAGGCAGCCTTCCCATGAGTTTGGTGACCCCCAACAAGTGTATAAAGAACTTAGCCTATATCGTTTCTGGTCCTGCCTGATTCACTGTTCGCATGATTTCTGATAACTTTCCTAACTTCCTATACTTTTCTTAAAAAAAAAAAAGATTTTATTTATTTACTTGAGAAAGAGAGAGTATGAGCAGGGGGGGAGGGACAGAGGGAGAGGGAGAAGCAGACTCCCCACTAAGCAGAAAGCCTGACGTGGGGCCCGATCTCGGGACCCTGGGTTCATGACCTGAGTCAACGGCAGACACTTAACCGACTGAGCCACCCAGGCACCCTATACTTTTCTATATTCCCCTTCTCTTCTTTTGAAATGTAAATACCAACATCTGAATGGGATTAATACAATGTTATGGAATTAACTCTATTTCCTACTGATAGCAGAGAACATGAGTTTCTCTGTGTTCCCAAATATTTTGCTCTCAAAACTATACGTATTAAACCCATTTCTTCCAACTTACTAGGAGTGGATAGACCAGCGTATACTGACACCTAAGAACTACTCTGGCATCTCCAACTAGACTTAGGTATCATTAGGGGCTGATGGTATCTCCTGTTGGACATAAAAGATATCGCAGAACACTGACCTCAGACACAGTCGCTCTAAGGTCATGATAAACTGAGATAGAACAACAGTACTTCGTAATTTTACTTAAGTATAGGTAAAAATAGGGTCATCGTGCGATCTACAAAATACCAAGCATTCCAGTCCCTCCTGTCTACTATGATCGGCTGCTGTTTCTTTACCAATTGCGGTTTTATCCTTGCTCTAGATTCCCCTCCCTAAGAATAAGACTGTATTATTAATCATAGACTTGTCCCCGCTTTCTGAAAAAAGCCACTCTAGAACTAACCCCTGCTTCTTTAGACCCTCCCCTAAAGTCACCCACCTGAAGTCCAGATTCTATAAAATGTCATTTCTAACACCTTCCAGCCAAGACCTCCCAAAGAGCCTCACAGTCTACATTTTTCTCCTTGTAATGAGTAATCGACCCAACTTGCTTGACTCCAGGTGTGTTTCTGATGGTCTCTGCCTAGAGCACATAGACCCCACATTTGCCCCAGAATTTTCAGTACAGGAAAAGGGAAGCAAGGCTTGAGATGTTATAGCTCTCAGAAGTTTTAACACTTGACAAAATTACTCTGGTTTAAAAACCTTCCTGAATGGGTGCCTGGGTGGTCAGTTGAGCATCTGCCTTCAGCTCAGGTTATGATCCTGGGTCTGGCTCCCTGCTCTGGCACCTTGCTCAGCACAGAGCCCATTTTTCCCTCCGCCCCTCCTCCCCCTTCTCAGGTTCTCACTCTCAAATGAATAAATTAAAGTCTTAGTGGGGGGGGGGGGGGGAACCTTCCTGAGACAGAGAAGTGATTCATTACTAGCAGAAATTAATATGCCAATAAGTGGTAGAGAGGAGGTAGAAATAGCAGGATTGGGGATATCCACCAGAGTTCCCCCTTAGATTCCTCCTTCATACCCCCTGCCTTCCCAGTCCTGGCCTTCCCAGTTACAGACACCAAGACAGGGATTAACACCCGCATGGGGAGTCTGGAGTTCCTCTCGCCATCGCAGGCCTGATGAGCCCCACGCACCAGGCTGCAGCCCTCAGTTTCCTGCTTAGTATTCCAGTCCACTGCTGGGTCTGGACTTTTGCCTAGAACCGTCATAGCCCATTGGGCAGGGATCCAATACCTTGTGGAGTCCTTGCCCTCATCCCTCCCCTGGAAGTTGTAGTTTGTTCTGTCTATTCCCAGTTGCTGGCAGGGGCGCCATTCCAAATGGGCTTATCCTCAGGAGCCATGACGTGGCTGCCCTTTCTGACACCACAAATTGTCCCACTGGCTCTGGAGAGGGCCCTTCAGCTGAGGAAGTTCCTCAGTCCCGCTCCCATCTGGTCCTGGGTTTCTCCAACACTTCCTCTTGGCCAGTGCCAGCATCCCTCACAGCTGAGCCCACCCAAGTTATAACGGCCCCAGCTCACCAGACACAGTGTACTCATGTGCAACTGGACACCTTCCTTGGCCATCACCCAAAAGAGAAAGTTGCTACAAGAACGGCCTGCTGAGTCTTCAGGACTTCCAGACGTAATCTCAGGCTCAGCGAAGCAACAGGAAACAGGGGAGGTCGCCTCCTATCACATCAAGGAGTATAGAGCAAAAAGAAGAGTCCTTATTCTCTGTGCCTAAATCCCTTCCGGGGAGAAAAATGAACCCAACTTCTAAAACCCTGAGACTTAAATACACATGAGAACTTGATTCATACTAGAGTATTGAGTACAATTCATGCATTGTACTCAATACCTCAATTCATGAATTGTACTCAATACTCTAGTCTTTCCCATTAATAAATAGGTCTGATGGATGGAAAAATTGAGGCCAGGCTCTGTTCCCATCGCTCAGGATCACTCAGCGAGGGAACATAGAGTTGGAACAGAGTCAAATTCTCTTAGCTCTAATGCAGGATTCTTTCTACTAGAGCAACATCCTTATTAAATAAATATTGGTTAATTCATAATAGCATAAACTTTCTCCTTTCATTTTTTTAAATTTATTTATTTATTAGAGAGAGAGCACAAGCATGAGTGGGGGGAGGGCAGAGGGAGAGGGAGAAGCAGACCTCTTGCTGAGCAGGGAGCCGGCCCTGTCAGGCCCAATCCCAGGACCCTGAGACCATGACCTGAGCCACCCAGGCAGCCCTGGACTTTTATTTTTTAACTGGCTTTGTATCGTTAGGATTATTGAAGATTAACCAGTTTTGTGGAAACTGATATTGGCTACTTAAGCACTTGGTCAAGAAATATGCCATATGTGTACCCAAATACTGGGACAAAATTGGGATAGGAAGCCATGCATTACCAATAATTTGAAAACATTTTATATTTATATAAATATTAAATAATACTGTTAAAACCTGTAGCTTTTTCATGTCCTTGAACCACAGAGTAGAAAAGGGACATAGGGAGAAGATGCGTCATGGGTGGAAGAGGTGGAAAGAGGCACAGAAAAGAGATGGAAAGCCAAAGAAATACTTTTGCAAACTTCCTGCAATTAACCCTACCCCACCCCATCACTTCAACAAAATGAGGCTTACAGGGAAGGTACAGGTTACATCACTGTTCTTCCTGAAATCTCCAAGGGCTGTTGGAAAGAACATAACTCCTATTAAAATGCAAACACCAGCTGTGTTGGACCTAACATTCATTTACACTTTAATTAGGAGGAATCCCTTTAATCAGATGATTTGATTGCCTTGCTGCTCAGTGTGGTCCACAAAAGACCAGCAGCATAGGCATCACCTGCGAGTTTATGAGAAATGTAGGCTTTCGGGCACACTCTAGACCCTTAAAGTAGAATCTGCAGTTTGCCAGATCCCTGGGTGGTTCTCATGCCATGTGACGTCCCAGGGGCTCTGCTCTCAGCAGTTCTAAAAGAGACCAACTTGCCAGATTTGGGTTCCCAGGCATTTTCAAATACATGGGTGGCAGGCACTGCAGAAGATGGGAGATGACCAAAGACAAATTCACCTTCTTAGCGTGTGCCTAAGGACTCGGTGGCCTGAGAACACCTGCCTCCACCAGAAATCACCTGAGGGTACAATGGATTGCGAGATTCATCTGACTGTGTTGAAATATGGACCATGTAGCAACATATGTACGAGAATGAACATAACTCAAATCCTTGTGATTGGCAGTTAGCCACTGCATTGGGCAAGAGGGATTACACAACTCTCCAAGGCACCCCAATTACAGCCCAGGTACACCCGAGTATAAGGAGAAACTGGTTCTCTTGTACTTGTGAGTATATGTCAGAAGCTCTGATTAGTGTGTGAGACCCTCCAAACTACGTAAAATGCAGAGTCGTGCCACTAATTGGAGAATGAGGGTCAAGAGATGCTACTCCAATGGCATAAACCATTTGTTTTTGCTTAATCCAGTGAAACCAGATTACCTAAATAGTATCTGTTTCAACATAATTACCTATATTTAAGATTCAAATAAAAACAAGAAAAGTATTGCAGCCTCTACAATCTCTCTCTCTCCTCCTCCTCCTCCTCCTCCTCCCTCCCTCTCTCCCTCCCTCCCTAGGCCTTTCTAACCCATTTGCTTGGAATCTTGACTGCAAAACGTCTAAAAGCTTTAATCCTGTTTTCTCTGGATTGAAGTCTACACCTCAACGGCTAGCGAAAGTAACCTCTTTGGCCAGTAGGGGGCACTGAAGGGCAGCGGAACAGGAAAAACTGTTGGCAACAGCCTTTTCCTTGGGGCAGAGGTAAAGCAAGCCAAATCGCTGTTAGAGATCAAGAGATCCCGTTGCTGGGCCCGATAGGGAAGCAGATTGCCTTAATTAATGAGGGAGCAGCTTGGAAGGAGCAGGAATCACCTAGGGTTCCAGAAGAGAGAAGTTTCAGGAAGCAATTAAGAGGCCAAAAGGGAAACCGGGTCTGATTGCACTCTGGAACTAGCCCATTCTTGAAGTCCCTAGGCCAGCGTGCCTCTAGGCTGGGCCTCCTGGAGCTCCTTCACACAGAGCTAGAACACATTTCATTTGAAAGAAGAGCTCAGCATGTGGCCGTTGTCTCCCTCACTTTCTCCCAGAGGAGTGCAATAACGGTTGAGATCCTAACTTGCCCACGACCTCACAATAAGGATCGCTGATGGGTTCGGGGGGGGGGGGGGCGGGGGGGAGATAGAGACAGAGAATGTGTGTTGCGAGGAGGAAATCGCTGTTCAACCAAGCAGAAAGCTTAAAAGCTTGATGACTGTAATGTATTCATTATTACCTACCCCCTCCATTGTAGGACAGCCTCTTTACTTTTAGGATTAAATCCAGCCCAGCCCTACGGATAGGTTCCAGGGAACTACCTTTGTAAAGATGCCCTGAGGCCAGGCATTTACATTTGAATTCGTTTTTCAAATATTGTGTAAAAATAAACCCCCCCCCCACCCCCCACTCCCATCCCCCTGCCTTAAACACCTACCACACCCCCAACAAGTGTGTCTGTGACTACAGGGTCCAACTTGCTCAATTTTAAATATTCAACTTGCTGTACCATTAATATGCCCACCCTTGGCAGATAATTGTGAGGTCGGTAGGAAAATCTGGTCCCCATCAACATGCTACTTCTAGAAATAACCAACACCTTGCGAGTAGTGTATAAATCTCACTTGTACATGAAGCCAGAAAAAAAGCTTGAAATGTGAAGACATGCTTTTAGAAGGGCGCTCATTAAGATCTTACGAACTCCTAATTAACCAAGGAAAAGCTACCCATACTCAATTGCTATTCCTATGTTCTCCTTTAAACATTTCTAACCGTTTTTCTGTTTTCTTGTTTCTTAGGCTTTTTGATCCAAAGCCTTTGTACTAAAAACATCAACAACAGAGTTTCAATCCAAATTTGTAACACATTTTACAAATTACCTAGTTAATACATGCTTTATTAGACTCATAAGCAGTAAGAATCACAAGTACAATTTCTTTTTTTAATTTTTTTTGAAGATTTTATTTATTTATTTGACAGAGAAAGAGAGCGCAAGCAGGGGAAGCGATGGCAGAGGGAGAGAAAGAAACAGGCCCTCTGTGCAGCAGGGAGAGGGGTTCTCAATCTCGGTGCCCAGGTGCCCCACAACTTTCTTTTCTGTGGCAGAAACTCTCCTGGGTGCATTTTATGGTCCATGGCTAATACTTCAACCACTGCCTGGTTTGGCACACTATCTACATTACAGATGAAGGCTAGATTCCATAACAAGGTGGGTAGAGCTTGTTTCCCTCATGGGACCCTCTGCCCCCCTGGTTAATTCCATGACTTAATAATAATAGGCAGTGCCCTATCCACTGTAGAGTTATTGCATACCTAGAAAGCCTTCTTTCTAGATGTTCGTAAACACATTTAGTCCTCACAAAAGTGTTCTGAGACCACTCTAATTTTCCCATGACTGTGGGAAAGTCAGAACTCAGCCACACTGCTCACAAGTGGCGAAGCCGAGAATCTAACCCAGATCTCCTGATGCCAGCCAGTCTCAATCCCTGATCTCCTGATGCCAGTCTCAACGCCTAAACTAAAGTTCAGTTGCACCTCAAACAAACAAGAAGACAGAAGGTCATACTCACTGCTGCAATGTGGCAGAAGAACAGTCTACGGACACCATGGCGGTATCCAAAGAATCTTCACTTTCAAAGGCATGCTGGGACTTTTCCCAGAAAGCATTGCAAGTGCCCTGAAACTGTCACAGACACACAACCAGCAAGAACGCGATCAAGTCCTCTGCTGTGTCTCAGTCCTTCTATGAATTTACGTGCCTTGGATATTTATCCTTTGACTCTCATTTCTCCATCAGCTAAATGGGCGGACCTAGCCATTCCTCACCCTCACCTTTGGAAATGAAGCTCCATGAGAACAAGGGCTTTGTGGCTTTATCTTTCTTGCTCCCTCTTAGTCAAATGTCCAAAACATGGTATGCATTTAAAATACTTTTTTGTAGGGGCGCCTGGGTGGCTCAGTGGGTTAAGCCTCTGCCTTCAGCTCAGGTCATGGTCTCAGGGTCCTGGGACCGAGCCCCACATCAGGCTCTCTGCTCAGCAGGGAGCCTGCTTCCTCCTCTCTCCCTGCCTGCCTCTATGCCTACTTGTAGTCTCTGTCTGTCAAATAAATTTAAAAATCTTTAAAAAAAAAATAAAAAATAAAATACTTTTGTAGAAGAATCCATGATCCATAGTTTGCTGTAAAGACCACATAAGCTCACATGTGGAAACACAGTCTGTTTACTCTTTCTTCTTCCCAGCCTGGTATGGGAAAGACCCTCAGATTCGGTTAGCTTGGCCTTCTAAAGGAGTTCTATTTACACATACAGCTATAGATTCTCCTTCAAATTTGAATCTTATCATTTTTCTTTTTTACAGTTCTTTCCAAATTTTTTCTGTTTTCTTAATTTAAATTCAGTTAGCCAACATATAATACATCATTAGTTTTTGATGTAGTGTTCATTGATTCATTAGCTGTGTCTAACAGCTCATGCTCATGACATCACGTGCCCTCCTGAACGCCCATCATTCAGTTACCCCAACCTCCCACTGCCTCCCCTTCCGCAACCCTCAGTTTGTTTCTGGAGTGGTTAAAGAGTTTCATCTTTTACGTTTACATTTTGAGAACTCCCAAAGCTTGTGGATTTTGTAGATTCAGTGAGTGAAAACCAATTCCCCAAATATTTTAATTTGTCTTCCAGTCTTTGACTTTATAACTTTGAATCAGGTGCCAACTATCTATAAAGTTCTGGAAGTGGAGATACTATCACTCCTTAAGGGTTATGACAAGTATGAAATATTTGAAATATCAACTTCCTAAGTAATTACTTGTCGAGTTAAGCATCTTGTTAATCAAAACTGCTGGAGGGGCACCTGGCAGACTCAGTCAAAAGAGCATGCTACTCTTGATCACGGGGTCACAAGTTCAAGCCTCACATTAGGTGTAGAGATTACTAAAAAAATTTAAAAAAATAAACTTACCAAAAAATAGCTAGTAGTTTCGGTGATCAACTCAAGTCATTTTTCTTTGTTTTTGACTAGCGGTTTCTAAACTTGATGACCTCATAATGCAACACAGAGCACTAACACCCCCTGAGAATGTCTTCGGGGTTACCTACACTAACTCACTGAAAGCTCACACCTATCCTATGAAACTGGTGGGATAGGCAGGTAAAAACCAAGGCACAGAGAGGCTAAGTAAAAGACCCAACGGACTGGGAGTTGAACCCAGGTAACTGAACCAGAGGACTGGGCTCTTAAATACTCAATTATGTGTGTTTCAGCTTCGTGATTTTGCCGTCCCTTCAGATCAGAGGTCTTTACCTTTCTGTACCACAGACCCCTCTGGCTGTCTAGCAAGGTTATGGGTCCCCTCTCAGAGTAAATGTTTGTAAATTTGTAAATGTTTGTAAATGTCTTCAATAAAATACATAGGATTACAAAGAAAATAAATGATTTTGAAAGCAGTGAGTTACATGTTTTTAAAACTAAATTTATAACACGATAATATATTTGCCTCTTTCTTACCCATTAAAGAGCAGTATCAGATGTCAGGCCTAACAACTACTCTCCTTTATAAGTAGGGAAGGACACGTTCAATGATAAAATATCTGATTTCCTTTGGGGTCAAACAAGGCTGTGGTTTGTAGCCTACTTTCTTCATTGAGCGAAGTACTAAACTTCAGATTTAGAGTGTTGACAACAAACATGCTGTATTTTCTCATCCAGATTTGTGGGCCCTTTGATGCGATTCTGTTCCTCTTGAACAGACCCTGAGGAGAGCAGTCTCCCTTCAAAATCTGCTTATTGTCAACAGGTAACAAACCTCTCAGTAACCTGATACTTTGAAATAGATGCAACTCTTCCTCCTTAAATATCCCTTGATAGTTTTGACTCAGCTGTGGTTGAAACACAGGAAATTCCACGTATTTGATATATTTTAAAGAGCCTACTTGCTCTATGGGACTTCAGGGGTTTAAAATTTTTCTCTGTAGACATCATCAAAATTATTTAAAACTGCCGCCCCATCCCTTGGTGTTTTCACATGGTGAGTATGTAGAGATGAAAATTCAAGCCAGTCTTCTCTAGAATCTACAGTTTTGCCTGATTGTACATTTTTCAGTCACTATAGCGGCGAAAACCAGCTCTCCATCTGCAGAAATTCTGTCTTTATCCTGTCCAACCACTAGATGGCACTGATTGTCTGGTAGTCTTCTCATGGCTCCAGGAGTCCCGACCAGACCCTCCCCTACATACCCCCCCACTGCCCCCCCCCAACGGATTTTGAAATGAGAATGATTATCTGGCAACTTTATCCACAAACACTGAGTTGGTATCTCCTTCTGAAATGAGTTAAAGCTTTCTTCTATTTGTATTTTATCTTTTAAAGACCATTACATCATTTTATTCCTTTGATTCTCCAGAGGCTTTTTCAAGTCCATTAGAACTTCAGCAGTTCAAGATGTTTCACACCAATTAGGACTACCTTCTCTAAAACGTTGTGTGCTTTTCCCGCAGACGCATAAGCCATGGGAAGCCTTACTTCCTCTCTGGGATGCTGGCAACAGAAGCCTTGTTGGAGCAGTAAAGCGATCCTATAAAGGGCCTTCCTGCCATAGGAGCTGACATACTTGTCCCGCAGTGCTTCACAGAAATCACATTTCGGGGCCAATGCATCAGTTGTGGGTCATAAATAGGGCAAGGGCTGTATTCAATAAAAGACTGAACCAAAACACTCTTGGGCGATATGAGATTTATGAGAAGTATTTTTAAGAGAGTAATAAAATGTAGCTGTGGTTTAAAACTGTCTCTTGAAATAAGCGCATTCATTACATTAGCAAATGAAGTAACATATCAGCAAGAAGCACAACCAAGATATATCCCTAGCAGTATGGAAGTCCTGCCGTTCTTGTATGTCCTTGTTGTAAAACATAGCATTGCTCTTAATTTTTCACAGCTTTGCACGTTACATGTAAGATGACATGAAATAAATCAGTGAGTGCCGGCATCTCTACTTATCAGTTGGGTCACAAGGGAAGAACGTGATGGGTTATCACTGAGGAGGGATACCCCTATCTTCTCGGCCTCTGACAGGAATCACCGTTGGAGCCGTGATTAACAATCCCACCTCTGACTGTGTAGAATCTGATTGTTTATTCTAAATATTTATACTTCCAGGGTCTATCCAAAACCCAACTTGTATTTCGCTTCCCCCGACCTAAAATTTCTTCCCAGGATATATCAACCCTCGATATGTTGACTACACTCTGAAAGTGAAGATTGTCATGAATACGAAGATAGGGATTTTTCCCTTCCAATAAGGAAAAGAAAAAGGAAAAAGGGGAAATAAACTCTCAAAGTCCAGGAGATTCTTAGTGTTTGTTACCAGTCTACTGCTTTGGGGCAAATAGTTCTCGATCCCTGCAAGGAAAGGGAGCCTGAGAAAGGAGTGGGCTGGCATTTATCAAAGCCCAGAATGCTTGAATGAATGAATGAAATAAGACCCGGACACAAAAACACTGGGTCTCAGCTCGGGGTTTTCCTGTAGTTGAGTTTATCTGTTGACTTGGGAAAGGCTACCTATCTCCACACGGAATTTGACAAGTCTTGGCTGTCATGTCTAAGGTCTCCAGCCAGCATGCCAGGTCTCACAACACCAAACAGTGCAGCTCCCCACTGCTTCAAGCAGTGACCCCAAGATTCTCCAGTATCACTCTCCGGGCTACAAGGAGGACTTTCTCCAGGATAGGGAGAGAACGAGGGGGGGCGGTTGTCAATCCCAGAATGTATTTTAGATTTGGTCACAGTGGTTCTTAAAGAACAGTTTCAAGAGCAGTTTTCTCCCATAATGAGAAGAAAGTAAGGACCCAGCTCAGTCCTTGGAAGTGAAATGTTAAAGAAAAAAATTATGCTTTTAGTTGTAATACATTTGTCTTCCTAAAGGCTCCCAATTTGTTTCATTTTGTTTTCAAAATTATTACCTTTAGGTCTGGAAATGGGAGAACCACTGTCAAAGGTTCATTTAGGTAACTGCTTTTTAAGTATTTGTTTGGACTTAAGTTGGCCACACTCTGTTTCTCAGATTGCCCTGCAGGGTAGCATGGAATTGCTGTCTTTTGCCCAGGGAAGAAGAAGTGGCACATAGTATTAATGGTAAGGCAAATATAGAACAGAACTCTGAATCTTGAAAGAATTTACTTACTTTCCAACCAAAGGGTTAGGGTGTGGGCCACAGATATTCTGTGTGTGTGTGTGTGTGTGTGTGTGTGTGTGTGTGTGTGTGTGTGTGTGTTATATGCCTCATAACAATTATTTTTTATTTCAAGAATTCTGTTTCTTTGGAAAATCAACTGTGTGAGAGGTAGACTCACCTTTTCCGCTATTTTTGCTTACTCAAGAGTGTTTCCTTTCTCTGAGTTTTTTCATCTGACCTCCTTGCCTGATTAGACTCCAGGTCATTTAACATAACTCTTGATTTTCCGCGATCTTTAACTTCGTGCTGTATGATGCTATCATGAACTCACCGCAGTCAGCTTCAGCCAGACGACGGATCTGCCAGTTACCTTAGCCTGGGCCAGGGTTGGGGGGGGGCGGGGGGGTGGTGGGCGGTGAACCTGGACTACATTTCAGGAAAAACAGACTGATTTGTTCAGGTGTGAGCAGTGGTTTCTTCACTGCCAAAGCATTCCAGTTCAACAAGATGTTCCAGGAAAACATAATTTTGGAACCAGTCGGTTGAGCTCTAGGTAGGAGAGGCTGTGTAATTACTCTCAGGTGGTCAGAGCAGAAACAGGGAGAGCAGGGTCTGAGGCTCACAGCAACCGAAGATGGCCAGGAGCAGGTGGGCGGGCTCAGAGCCCTCCTGAAAGAGAAGGTACAGACAATAAGGGAAGGAACCTAGCCAGGTGTCCTTGGCGACAGAAGTTACTGGAAAGGGCCAGAACCAAGTCACCGGCAGAGGCTGAAGAAGGCACCTACGCCCTTAGGTGGATGGAGGGCATCGCAAGCCTGAATCGATTGGTCTCAGATTCCCTGAGATCTTATCAGAATCCCCCTCTGCTATTCTGCTGTCTGCATTCCTCCCTCTCCCCTGCCATGTCTTATTACTTTATCTCCCATTTGAAAAGGTTTCATTATTTAATAATCTGCAGCATTTCGACAAATGAATCTGGTCCACATTTTTGAGCTGTAAGACGAGCAGGTCCTGGAGCCGCTTTCTCCCTCATGCTGCTTCCCATAAACGTGAATAAGGCACTAAGTTCTGGGAGAGAGATACTGTAGAGAAAGAAAGAACACTGTGAGTTCTCTTGGTTTAGATAATTGGTTATTCTCTAAACACTCAGTTAAATTCCAAAAAATCTCACGGTGCTGCATGCTGTTAAAAATCAGTTCCCACAAGATGGGATCGGGAGGGAGACAAACCATAAGAGACTCTTACTGTCACAAAACAAACTGAGGGTGAAGGGGGGGTTGGGAGAGGGGGAGTGGGGTTATGGACATTGCGGAGGGTATGTGCTATGGTGAGTGCTGTGAAGTGTGTAAACCTGGCAATTCACAGACCTGTACCCCTGGGGCTAATAATACATTATATGTTTATTAAAAAACTAAAAAAAAAAAAAATCAGTTCCTTCCCAGCTGTGTAACTGCAGTGTTTTCTACTGTGAAGAAGGGTCAGGGACCCTTGAAGACTCTTAATTCAGTGCTCTGAGTTTAAAGACAAGAAATATACTCCCATGAGCCTCAGGACGAAACCCACTTTATGGAGGTGTGGGTTTACAAGTTTACGCACAGAGATAACGAGAAAACGGTTTGGGAGAAAGGCTGATCCTCAGACTGTCAAAGACTTTAAAATCTCTGGTTTGTGGCCAGGATTTCTCCTTTAGTCAAATCCTGAATAAGGTTTTGCAGGGATCAGAGTCAGGTCCAAATATTAAATATATCACTAATGATGATCAGTCTGTCTGAGCTGGTGTCTCCATGCACAAACTTGTTTGGCCCTTTGATGCCTATGAAAATCTTTTTAGTTCTAAGAACAGATTAAATTCACAACGGCTTTTCCCAACCCCCATATATCGCCAGACTGGCTCAACTGATTTTTTTTTCCCCCTCCACTATGAGGGCATAGGATAAATAATCATATGCATATTTGAAACACAAAGGGGAAAGTAATAATGCCTGAAGAATTTGAATAGGGCTCAGCCAGAGCCTGGAGCATTATTGCTTCGAGAAGCGGTGAGAAAATGTGATCGGTGCCATTCACCATAACACAGCAATTGGTCTGAGTAGTAGCACCAAGCATCATTCTCCTTATTCTCTCCTTTAAGACGGATTCACAGCACTTCTCATTTACCTTGCAGGAGCATTTTGAAGACTAAGAGAGCACAATGGAGCTCTAGAGTGAGAAGGGCTTTCCAGTGCAAGATTTCACTATTGCTACTGTTTTCATACCAAGATCTCATTGTTGCTATTTTCATATCAAGACTTTTCTTTTTTTTTTAACACAATGTAGGTTTATCCCACATCCTTCATCCAATGTGTAACTCCCAGAAAAGAAAGAATACATTCATTTAGTCTGCCTTAAAAAAAAAAATAGGAAAGGAAAAGAAAGGAAATTCAAATTAGATTGTAAAACAAGGTAAATATGTTCACCAATTCATACACTAGTTAAGATTCCATGTTAACAAGAGTGCAGTGAGAATGATATTGTCAGACATTGTTGGGGATGCTGTAAATTAGCTTCAGTCATTGGAGAAAGTTATTTGAAAATATACATCCCCAGTTCCCAACAAAATAACCTAACATATAAAAACTTTTAAATGCAAGATGTTCAACAAGGAAAAATATGTAGTAACAGAAAAGCTGAAGATAATTCTAATATCTTCTAATAGAGTCACTGAGCAAATCTGATTACAAACTAAGAATCCTGGGGGCACCCGGGTGGTTCAGTCGGTTAGGCATCCGTCTTTTGATTTCAGCTCAGGTCATGATCTGATGGTGGTGAGATTCAGTCCCGCTCTGGGTTCTGTGCCCCACGGGGAGTCTGCTTGAGATTCTCTCTCTCCCTCTCCCTCTGCCCCTCAGCCCCATTCTCTCTCCATCTCCTCAAACAAACAAACAAATAAACCTTAGAATCCTAATTATGCAATCAACATCATCCTTATTTTCCAGGAAGCCATGGAGAAGATACTTACAGTATAATACGAATCTCAAAAGCAGAACACAATTAAGAGAACCCAAAACGACACATACAGTCTTATTTTAACCGTGCTGAAAGATTAATAGGAATAAACACAAAACAGAATATGCAAAAGTGCTCATAACTGCTAGGTTGAGAAAGTGGGATACTTTGCCTTTTTGAAAGAAGTTTAACTCCCCCCTAAAAAGGGGGGTGGAGAGATTTTGAAAATCAGAAATAGGAAAGAAGTCATTGCCTCATCAGAAAAAAGCCAAAACCAGAAATAATGCATATTCGTGGCAGGCCCAGCTGCAAAACACACAGCTAACCTCAAGACTGTTAGTTTATTCAGGTAAAGTCACTGACCAATTCCGGCTGAAGCATCAGGCGCTGGTTTTAGTTACTGGACTTGAAAACTACCTCCAGGTTGTAGGGCAAGGAGAAAGGGGAAGCTCAGGCTTCTGAAGAGAGACTTGAAAAGTTAAATGTGTTTCGTCTGGGGAAAAAAAAGACCGAGCGGTGATCTCATGTCAGTGTTTGGATACCTGCCGCACATATCCCAGACCCAAGGATGTGACCTGTCCTCTCCACTCAGAAGCAACAGAAAGCTGCAAGAGGAAAGGGTTACATTAGAAAGATTTCCTCTCAGAGATAATTACATGTTTATTCCACTTTTAGTCCGAATGACAGGATTACAACCCCCTCCCCATCTGTAATCCAGGGAGAATAATGCTTGCCACATAACTTTTAATGGATATAACATCTGTACGATACTTTGAGCTCTTCAGATGAAAGATGCCATGTGAATGCAAAGAATTATCGCTATTATTTTCGTCTTCTGCCTTTCCTATTAGTATGAGTTTCCTTGTGACATTTACGGGACCCCTCCAGCCAGCCAGCTGCTCTGTAACATGTCATCCCGGGGATATTTTAAGTCCTTCACGTGGTTCTGATCGTACCCAGAACAAGAGCAGTTGAAATGTTAATTGTTTGTCTTGAAGGAAGTAGAAGTAGTCACAATACCCCTTCAGGGCTTAGGGGTCAACGTTTCTCCTAACACCCACTTGAAGGCTCCTGTCCAGGCATCGTAGCCGTGGCATGTTTGGTGGGTCTTGTCTTTCCATCCATTCCCTTTGAAAGACATCATCTGACGGCAGAGCCTTGGACAAATAGCCTCCTTCCCAGATCTCTTTTTTAAGACTTATTCGGATTCAGTGGACATCTATAAAATCCTACCATGGGTACCGGGTGGGCTGAGCTTCCACACATCCCATCCCATTTTGTTAAAGAACTTTCTTTTCTCCTATGAAGTAGCAGTCCATGCTACACTTGATCTTAGCCAAAAGGCCGAGAAGCGATGAAGTAGCAGTCCATGCTTACAATAAAAAGAAAAATCAGCAAAAAGCAGGAAAATTGGGAGAAGCAAAAATAAGCAAATAACCCAAAAGCCTATACTCAGGAAAACAATCACTGTGATGTGTTGGTGTACTTCTCAGGGTTTCTTTCCTCCTTGCGTGTGGGTGTGCACACATGTCTTTTGCCCCACAGGATGTTATTTTATGAGCATTTTCCCGCATCATGAAATCTATTCATAAACACAACCTGTCAGGATGGTATCATATTCCATCCCAGGGAGGAGCTGTAAGTGTTCGTGCTTTGCCTCGCCTAGTTTTTATAATGTCTACAATTCAAATGAATTTGTGGATTGTGTGTTTAAGACCTTCCTAGTGGATCTTTCACAACATCTGTGGTCTTCGAAATAACCCAGCGAGATGAAAAGAGCTGCTCGTGTTCTCATTGGTTATGGAGAAGGATAGCCCCACAGGGGTGTGGTCTCTCAGCGTTGGGTTCTGTTAGTTCACATTTCATTTTATAGGTAAAACTAACGAAGCTCAAGAGGACAAATCACTGGTGTAAGGAAGCAGGAAGCTAGAGCCCAAACAAGACAAGCTGACCCAGCTCTTGGTCCCCATGCTTTACTTCTCTGTAGCACATTCACTTTTTTTTTTTTTCATCTGACAGAGAGAAAAGGACAACAAGCAGGGGGGAGCAGCAGAGGTAGCAGCAGAGGGAGTGGGAGAAGCAGGCTCCTTGCTGTTTAGGGAGTCCAATGTGGGGCTTGATCTCTGAACCTTGGTATTGTGACCTGAGCGGAAGATAGATGCTTAACCGACTGTGCCACCCAGGTGCACAGCATGCTCACTCTTTAAGTATGGTGTTCCAGATGCACTTTACTCAGCGTCACGTGAGAATTACATAGAATGAAAGCCCTCCCCCTCCCCGCCCCGAGCCTGCCAATTTCTAACAACAACTAAGGCAGGCGTGGGTTTCTAACCAAGTGGCTTTACTTACAGAACCATGCACCTCTATTACAAGAACCTACATTTCATTAGTCTCATTAGGCAAACTCTCAATTATAACTCACACAGGGATGTTCTCTCTGCCTCATCCCTGCCTCCCAGTTTCTGTCGCCGTAACTATAATATTGACAGATTTATATTTGTATAGTTTTAGACCAGTTTGGAAATCCTGCCCTAAAGAAGTGTCTGGGATATGTCTGAAAATGGATAGCTTAAGAATACAAGAAATATGAGATGTATTCAACAATCAAAAATATTCCAAATAGCTGTATTTTTACTTCACAAATCAAAGTGCTTTAGATCCTGGGTTCTGATGTAACAACTGGTAGGAAACTTTAGTGGGAGTTTCTATTCTAGTTCAATAAGACTATGTAAATAAAAACAATTGAAAGAATCCAAAGAAAAATAATTGCCAAAAAGAAAAAAGTAATGAGTTCATAAGGTAATTATAACCAAATTTGGATTCCATATTTGCAAAGAAAACCAACCTTCACACCTTATTTCCTTTTCCTTCCCAATGCTGAACTACATTGATTTGCATTCTTAATCCCATGAGCCTGGATGATTTGAAACTACCTTCCAGCTACCTTTCTGATTCAGAACTCACTCTACTCCAATCACTCCTGAGAGTCAAATATTAACTCATCTCCCACTTCCTAATCTCTTGCCTGCCAATCCATGTATCCTTCTAGTTGTCTTGAATTATTGCCCCCGAACACAAAATGGATCTTGTCACTGCCCCAGGTTCAAAGCCTCCAATGCTTCCTCATTTTATAAAGCCTAACAGCCAAATGTCACCTCTATAGGTTTCTCAGGCCAATCTGTCTAGACTCTTCTCCCAACAGATTCTTTCTCAAAACCCTGACCCCCCTAGCTCCCCATCTACATAAGCCCCACTTCCAAGTCTACAACATTTACAAGGAGAAAGAGAACTGAAGGAAGAGGACTACCATTCACAGAATATCTCCCATGCGCTGGAGTACCCAGTGGCCACCACGAGTCTCATTTCATACCACGGGACTTGAGGAGGATGGTCGAAACCATCCCTGTCAGGGTGATCCTGAAGCTCCTGGTGAAAAGCAGCTCAGTCCAGTGGCTACCAGTGCCAGTGGGAAGGACTGCCCTGGTAGGAGGAAGAAGCGCGTGACTGGCAGGCAGCCAGATGAGAACCCACACAGGAGCTGGTGGACTTGGAGCAGCAGAGCACACACCGTGCTCTTTCCCTGCTGGCACGTCCACTCTTTATCACAGCCAGGACTGAAAATCACTGTCCTCATTCTGTCTGCTCCCCATTGCTACTTTCCAACCACTACACAAAACCTTCTCTTTGAGGAGGATTAACCCATCTTCCTGTTCCATCCTCTGTACCTTTCTCCTGGTGGTCCCAGTGAACCACCCTTTGAGAACGACAAGAGCCAAGTTCAGCTTTCAGTCTTTTGTCTGCTGCCGACTATCACCATCATGACCTCAGCATCCACAAGGACAATCTAGCTGACCTGCTCTGCTCAAAGTTGTTTACTCCATGATTCCAACAATCTTTTGGCCACTCCCATGGCTGGCCCTAAGACGTCATCTTTGTCTGTAATTGCTTCACCCAGCATGCTTGCCTTCGAGCATGCCATTCCTGAACCATTCTTGACCTCATGGCTCTCGGTAAGTACACCAGCTTCTCAGCCCTCTCTTTCAACACATTGCTCCGCACATTCATGGAGACATACTTTCCTGTCCAGCTCAGACCCCATGGATCTTCAGTCAATCCTCTCCCCTCTGTAAGCAGGTGTTTATGCCTCCAACTTCAGAGAGAAGAAATAGACTTATATGGTTGTTGGACACATACTCCCTCATCCCCTGAACCCTTCCTAAAACTCTGGCTACATAACCAACATTTTCTCTTTCCCAGGTCAAAGGGAAATGTGATTCTACTCTCAAACAAGGCTATTTTCTCCCAGAAACTCCATTGGTTTTCTTTTCTCTCTCCTTTATGTTCAGTCTTTCCCTTTCAGTCTTTCAGCTGACTTCTCCCTTAAAGACTGTCAGTAGATTCAAGTGCCTTCCATTTTAAAAGTCACTTCTGCTTCCCCCTGGGTATTTTTGTAATCCTCTCTCCTTTTATTCCCAAGTATTTTCCCAGAAGGAATGGTCCAGATGGTAGTCTAGAGCCTCTCAACTTTAACTTATGGGCCTTTTATTCAAGTGAGGTGATGATTCAGGAGGTCTAGTTAGGCAGGAGAGTTTGAACTTCTGACAAGTTCACAGGTAAGGCCAGTGGAAAAGGTCTCTGGACAATCCACTTCTTCAACTCACATTTACTCTTCAATCCACTATAATCTGGCTTCCACACCACCACCTCCACACCCTGGCAAGATCACCAATCACTTCCAATTTGTAAATCTAATGAATATGTTTCAAACATTATGACCTCTTGGAGACATACCCGGTTTAGTATTTCCTTAGTGAAACTCCTCCCTTGACTTGGTACTTTTTTTCCTTCCCTAATCACCCCTTTTCAGGCAGTACAACTGGCTCCTCTTCTTAGTCTGCTTAGGCTGCCATAACAAAACACCACTGACATTAGACTTAAACAACAGAAATTTATTTCTCACAGTTCTGGAGGTTGGAACTCCCAGACTAAGGTCCAGTAGGATCAGTTTCTGGTGCGAGCTCTCTTCCTCACTTGCAAATGACTGATTTCTTGCTGTGTCCCCACATAGCCTTCCCTTGGTGCATGCACATAGAGAGGGTTCTCTCTATTCCTCTTTTTATAAGGTCATAAATACTATTGGATTGTAGTCCAGCCTTGTGACTTCATTTAACCTTACTTATCTCCTAAAAACCTCATTTCCCAAAACAGTCGTACTGGAGGTTAGTGCTTTACCATGTGAAATTGGTTTTAGGGACAATTCAGTCCCTTGTTCTATTTTTAAAAGGTCACATTGTCCAGAGTTCTGTCCTGCACCTTCTCTTTTCATTCCTCATGTCATTTCCAAATAGTCTCATTTACATTCGTGGCTCTAGCTACAAATTATGTGTAAGTGAGAGTTATATCTTTATTGCAATCCCAGTCGTGTGTATCTAAACTCCTTCTGGACACTTGCACCTCAATGACCTACAGAAATATGAGACACATTATAACCTGCTCCTTCTGTTGCTTTTTCATCTCCATAATCCATCAGTCATATCAGACAAGCTGGATCACCATCTCAGCAAGCCTACTTCTCCTGCCCACTCTCATCTCCCCTGCACTCAAGCCATTCAAACTCCTTCATACCACTCTGTTTTTAGACCCACATTTTGAGTCTGGCTAATTATATTCTCTTAGTGTTGCTCATCTGTTCTCTTTCCCTTGTATTTCTTGTAAACTCATGGTTAGATCCAGACTACATCAAGAACTGTGAAAGGTCTGAGATTTTATCCTTCTTGCAAACTAATAGGTCAGTCTGCTCAGTTCCCTGGATACTGGCAGAAGACACAAGAGTCCTGGGTCAGAGACAGAAGACAGTTATTACAACAACAACAGTACCCATAATATCAGCATCTGTGCTCCTTCTCGAGCCCCAGTTCCTGCAGAGCGACCCTAAGAAGAATTTTAGAAGCTCTTCAGGTGGTTCTAATGTGCTATCAGTCTTAAGGACCACTGCTTTAGAAGCTTGAATGGATTGAGTAAAATCTAACTGCCCTATTATTTAGTCTTATGTCCCCAGTACTTCACAGTGTGCCTGGCACAAACCCAATTCTCAATGAATAATAATCACTAACATTTACTGAATTTCTATCATATATTCTAACCAACTTACACACTTTTCCCACTTAATTCTCCCAACAATCCTTTGCATTAAGTACTAGTGTCATCATTCTTCCTTATATCCGAGGTGATGAGACACAAAGGGGTGAAGTGTGTTGCTCAGAGTCAGGGAAGCAGCAAAGCCAGAATTCTAACTTAGGCTCCAGTTGCAAATGCTCTTATTCACTACACTATATGTCTAGGCAGGGCTCTGGAATGAATGAATAAATACATTTGCCAGTTTCCTTGAGCAATGATTGCTTTGTTGTACTAAATTAACCCACAAATAAGAGCTACGATGCCTGTGTCCTATCCTTGATGGTTAGACCTGGAAAGACCTTACTCTAAGTGTTTTGATTTTTCACAAATAAGGAAGTCAAAGCAAGACAATGACATGAAACAAAACGACGTGCCCATGTTACACAGCTAATTAATGGCAGAGCTGGAACTAGAACACAAGTAGCGAAGTGCTACGTGCCGATGAGAACTTGGTAAATACTTTGATGTTGATGAAGTGTTGGAAAACAAATATAGCTTTTCTGTTTCCTTTGAAAAAAATATATTCCAATTTAACAGAAACACATGCTGGAGTTGAGAGGAAGGAAGATGGTTTCAGTGCAAATGACTTGCCTGAGTTTATTCTTCACTCTTCCCCTCATAGGAGGTACTTGAAGGAAAGGTCTTGGGCACCAGTCCTAGAAGATGGTCACACCGCTGGCCTCCATTAGTCAATCCCTTTGGTCTGAAAGGGGAAGAAGGAAAGCAAACTCAAGGGGAGCAGAAGTTAGTTACTACCACCCATCGAATGAGTGCTCACAGTGGGAAGCCAGATGCTTCCTGCTTCCATGTATTCAAATATAAAACATGTGTACTTTATATTCTCAGACAGTGTTCAAGAGCATCAGAGGGCATAGGCCACTTTTGGAGACAATATTTGAAAAATAAACCCTATGTTGCCTTAGTACTTTGGCTGCCTGCCATTTTTTTTCTTTTCATCTGCCCCTCCTCCATTTCTTAGAATTACCTATATTTCTTGGAATAATATGACCCAAAATGTACTTTCTCTTTTACACATCCAGTCATGGGATGAATATTTTTTTGAGCACCTCGTACCTCAAGTCCTGTGTTAGATGGAGGCTATCACAAAAATGAACAAAATATGGTACTAATCTTCATGGGGTTATAGTTAGAAGATATGAATCCAATAAACATATGTTTATATAATTATAAATTATATTAAGTGCTATGAAAGAAAAAAACGGAAAGAGAAGATAGTTTTTTAAAATATTTATTTATTTTTCAGAAAGAGAGAGAGAGAACATGGTGGAGGAGAAATAGAGGGAGAGGGATATGGAGAGAGAGAATCTCAAAGCCATCAGTGTGCTCTGCTGAGCACAGAGCCTGATATAGGGCTTGATCTCAGGACCCTGAGATTATGGCCTGAGTCAAAATCAAGAGTTAGACCCTTAACTGACTAAGCCACCCAGGCACCCCAAGAGAATGTAGTTGAGTAGAAGAAATCTAATGTAGATTGAAACCTAGGAAAAGGCCCATCTGACATTTAACTGGAGATTAACATTGGTGATTTCAGCCAGAACAAATGCAATAGAATGATGAGGACAAAAATATTTGAGAGCCTTCTATATTCAAAGTACTAAACAAGGTCATCAACAAAGGATAAACAATCATAAAAATTTAGAGATAATCAATAAATAAAGTAAGAGGAAGGTGAGAATGGTGTATGAACTCACTCATGACATTATCTTATTGTGGGTAAAGCAGTGAGACATTGGGTTTGCTCTGAAGTGGTCTTTCAACCTACACTCATTTGGCTAAGTCTTGTGCTTGGTTTCCAAAGGTATACTCAAAGGGACAAGTCCTCTGAATTGTACAGTAGCTCTAAGTCACCTGTCCAGACCTTATGAAGATCTTTACATGGCAGTAGTTACCGTGGGAAGATCATATTATGTGGCCCAGACTAATTCTGGGGAAACTGGTGGAAACTAATGTAAATGCCAGTTCTGTGTAAAATCTAGTAGTACCCGTGTAATTTCATCACATTATTCACCATAGGAAAATAATAACAAACAGTTCCCTGTGAAGTGCTGATTTGCAATACTAGGAAGGCATGTAACCTGAAATATTAAAATGCAATTATTAAATAACTAAGTTCATTCAGCCACAGACATTAATTGATGTCACTACTCCAAAGCATACAACATGATTAAATTGGCCATGGCTGGCTAATGTGGTATTTTCCAATGTCTCCACAAAAGATTTTGTAAAAACAGCCCAGGCAGTTATTGTGGTAGGCAATTAATGATTAATCTATCTAGGACCCTCCTCTCTCTTGAAGACAGAACTTGCCTTCTTTTGGAGAACGCTTTCTTCCCAATTCTTTATTTTCCCATTCTAATAATTAGACTCAAAGGATTCTGCCATCTTCTTTCCTGGTTCCCCTTCCTGGATCCAGTAACTGTCCCTAAAATGGGCCTATGACCCAACCTGAACCAAGTCTATTTCATCACCGTCCTGGCCTTAGACATGTGCCCAAGAATTGGGCAGGTAATCCAAAACAAGGCCATCCCATGGTCCTGAGATTTTTCAACTGTTGCTGGGAGAAAAGTCCCTTCCTATGAATGGCAATGCTGATAAAATATGATCCCAGGAGCTGTTGGTATCAAAGCCACAGTTCTAGCTTCATGGAGAAAACTGGTCTACAGAGAGAAATGAAGATGAAACATGGAGTTCTAGAAGCATTCCCATCTGAATTCCAGTTTCTGAATCCCCTAGTGCAATCCTGGTCCCTTATATGCCTGAGCCTGTTCCTCAATTCTGTGAACCTTTCACCCAACCAACATCTACTCACAAAAATCCCCATTTTACTTGAGTTGGAATTGAATTTCTGCCACTGGAAACCAGTAGGATATGACTGGAAACATAACCCATCGATTTGTTAAAATGACTGGGACAACCCCATCCAAAGGATAGCGTTCTTTTCTACTCATTGTAGACATGAGTAACATAGCTCAGCACTCCTCAACCACACAACAAAAGATCTCTCCCTCTCTGAACCAGACACCTTTGTGAGATTCCTGTAAGAGAAAAAATGCAGAAAAGGACTTTAAATCACAATAGAGAATAAGTAAAATCACTTGATGAGATGAATGGTGTCTCGTGAAGTCAAGGAAGGGGCTTGATTTGTGTCATGAAGGATGAGTAGAAGTTTGCCAGGCTGACAGCAATCTAGACAGAGGGAACAACATTCATAAGCACTTAAGGCACTTATAAAAGCCTTAGAATTTTAAGAAAGCATACATGACTTACTTCGCTTTATAAACCATTTTCCTTCTCAAGGTAGGGAAGTTAGAAAAAAATTTAATTGATGGAAAAGATTACATTATGATAAATGTTGGCAATAGTGACAGTTAATTGCAAGCTGGATCTTTTGATTATTAAAAGCTATTCTGCATAAAAGCAAGATAACTAATTTAATCCAGTTCCAACTAGAAAGGATTTATCTCAAGGCACTGTGTTCTTTACCAATAGTGAGAAAAATGTGAACAAGATCCAGCCCCTGGAGTGTTCTAGGAGACCACATAGCAAGTGTACACCAAGGAAAAGGCCATTTCATCTACATGGGGAGCAGTTGAGATTCCATGGAGAAGAGAGAATTTAAGATGGTACTTGAAATGTTGCTAAAATTTCCCCAGGCAATGCTGTATTAGAACAGCTCTCAAAGTGTAGCCTGAGGACCTATGGGGACTCCTGAGACACTTTCAGTTGATCCAAGAGCTAAAATTATTTCACAAAAATGCTAAGACATTATGTACCCTTTTCCTTCTCATTCTCTTACAAGGGTATATTAAAGTTTTCCACTCTGCAAAATTCAGGGAATAGATATTTTTTAAATGACCATTGCATGGTGTTACAAAATCATGTATGGGCGCCTAGGTGGCTCAGTTGGTTAAGCCTCTGCCTTTGGCTCAGGTGATGATCCTGGAGTCCCCAGATTGGGTCTGGAATCAGGCTTCCTGCTCAGCAGTGAGTCTGTTTCTCCCTTTGACCCTCCCCCCTCTCTTGCTCTCTCTCTCTCTAATAAAGAAATCTTTTAAAAAGTCATGTATGGATAAAAAGACCCCTTCAAATTACAAGAGACACCAATGAATTTTGAAGTAACAACATATGAATATTTATCAGCACTGTTTCAAATTCCATAGAACAATAAAATTTTATGAAACTATGATTTGTCAAGATTTCATACAGTATCATAGAAAATTATCCACAACTACCCAGCAACTCTTTTAAAATAACTCTCTCTTTCTAGCTATATTGATCTGTGAGATTAGATTTTCTCCATATACTTCAACTAAAACAATATATCTCAGAAAATCGGGAAGTTGAATTTAGCTGTCTTCTATTAAGCCAAATGTTAAGGAAATTTATAAAAATGTAAAACAAGGTGTATCTTCTCACTCAGTGTTTTTATGTTGGAAAATATGGTTATTTTCACAGAATATTGTTGTCAACATGTGTTACGGGTTGAATTACGTCTCTTAAGAAATGCTTAACGTCCAGTACCTATGACAGTGACCTTACTTGAAAAATGGGATCTTTGTAGATGATCAAGTTAAGATTAAATCATGAGAGTGGGCCCTAATCCAATATGACTGGTGTCCTTATAAAAAGAAATCTGGGCACAGAGACAGACATACACAGTAGGGATATAGTGTGCAAGCCAAGGAACACCCAAGGCTCCAAAGAGTCAGGAGAGAGACATGAAACCGATTCTTCCTCATAGCTCTTAGAAGAAACCAACCTTGCCTATACCATGATTTTGGACTATTAGTCTACCATACTCTGAGACAATAAATAAAGTTGTTATTTTATTTTATTTATACCCATTTTATTACAACAGCTCCAGGAAATTACTACAACAAATAATTAGTTTACTATTTTCAATGGATTCACAAAAATATTCTTTTTCACAATTTCTGTTTCTAATATGATAAATCCTGGTAGACATAGAGCCCATGAGCAAAAGCTCTTTGTGTCCTCACTAATTCTTAAGAGTGAAGAGAGATCCAGAGAGCAAAAAGTAGGAGGACCACAGGATTAGAGGGCTCCCAGTAAAGGGACCACATGAGCTGGGGCATTGGTTCCCTGGAGAGCTACATCAGAAAAAACACAGACTTCGGGGCTTTTTCAACACTGAACCAGAATCTCTAGAGTTCTGTCCCAGGAAACTGTTTTCCCAACATGCTTCCCAGCAAATTCTTAGATGTAATTGAAAGCTTAGAGGCAGAACTGCTTTAGAGGCAGAAATGCCCAAAATGAGTTAAGGAGTGTTTCAGCCAACTCGTTTGGTTTGCAAGAATAGAGACGCTCAAGTTAGCTCAAGTAACAGGGAACTTTCTTGCAAAGATACTCTTGGCACCACAGGAGGAGTCGGCTCCCTCCCCAAACAGGTGCTGTAATAGATCCCACCTCAGAAAGCACTGGAAGATCACGGACCTCCAGGGATGCCAGCAAGCAGAAGTTTGTGGCTGCTTAAGCTCTGCCTCAGTACAACTAAGCTGTACGACTCTGCAGGAGGAGACCTCCCCAGTCGGCTTCCTTGGGTCTCTCCTCCAAGTATCTGCTTCTTCATACTTCTGGCTGCACATGGTTTTGGCTTATGATGCCTCAGCTTTACCCCAAGGCAACTTTTTAGCTCCCACTTTATTGCCAACTGGCAGATTCCTTTGTCTTTCTTAATTTCAGCCCTTGAGATGGAAAATCTGATTGGTCCAGTTTGTCTCCTGGGGCCAGGTCATGCTCAAATTTACTGGAGAGGTAATGGCTTTGCTGCCTGGAATCAGATGCTCGGATCTAGTTTACTAATCTGTGAGCAAAGGGCCTAGATAAACAAGGTAGTAAACACAAGAGCCCATCATACAGGCCCTGGGAGGGGCGAGGCATTTCTCCTTTAGACCACGCTGTGGGCAGAATGGGTATTACAGTTGTCATTCTCAGAAACCTTTTTGTCTGTGCTCTTGTAATTCCCCAAACTTTCGACTTGTCTTTTATTAAGATAACTGATCTGACCAACTCATATACCTTTTTGTTACAAGCACAATCATAGCTAACCTGATGGATTGGTTGGTGATAATAATGTTGTTGATAAAGATCTTGAGAAAATAGTGTAGGCATTTCCCTCTGACCCTCTGATTTAGCCACTGTTCATTTGCTAACATAATTCTAGTTCTCATTCCCTTCCTTGTCCTTTCTCTTTATTCCTTCCTACGCAGCCCTTGATCTTCTTCCTCCTCCTCCTTTGTTCTCCCTGCCTCATGGTCTTAGATTTTTTTTAAAAATAAATAAACAGAACTCAAGGCATTTTCTAATTCCATTAGTTTTACATTAGGATTTGATTCGGTTCTTGAACAATTTTATATAATGACTTTGTCCATTGGGTTTTTGGTTTTTTTGGGTTTTTTTTCAAAGAAGGAAAAAGCATGCATGTATTAAAGTATTTATCATACATTTAATAACCACTAGATATTTCAATTATTTGGATTGTCACTTTAGAGCAAACTATAATTGTTGAGATCGGGCAGATACCCTTTCTTTGTATATTGGTACCCATGGATTTTAGCATGTCAGACAGTTTAGTTTTGTGTTTGGGTACATTATTTGTGTATGTGTGTCATTGTATAATTTTTTCTGTGCGTTTGTGTATATATGTTTGTAGTTTTCTTGGTATGTATGTGTATCTTTCAATTGAACAAAATTGCATTGTTTTCTTATGTTGAACTGTATATTTTTCATTTGTTGCTCTGAATTGAAAGAAGACAGTTTCTATTTTAACTAAATTGTTGGATTGCTTAAAAAACAAGAAGAAACATCTCCAAGATTTTGTTGAATCCAATTAGTTATATGCAACTTGTAATACATCTGATTCTTATTATATGCTTTTGTGTTTTCTCCAGTAAATCAGTTGAAACTAAGTGACTGTGACATATGACCTCCATAGTGAAGGTGTAGATTGAAATTTGCATATTTTATTGTTCTTTGTCTTCTACATGTTAATGTTCCTCTTAGGACACCTCTAAAAAATTAATGTGCATTTTTGTATATATGACAGCATGAACAGTATAGCGTATCAACTCTTCTTTAGGGAATATCATTGATTCAAGCCCACTTAAATCAACTCGTGTTTCCAATTCAACCAATTCATTTATTTGTAACAGAAAATATTGGCTCACAAAATTCGAAGTTGAGGAAAGTGAAAAATTTCAGGATAGGTTGGATCAAGAGTCAGCCCCATTTCCCTATTGCTGTTCAGACTCTGCCTTCTCCCCGAGCTGGCTCTGTCTTCAGGTCAGGTTCCTTCATTGCAGCAAAATGGCCTCAGATACCATATCACCCAGAGACAGTGAGACCTTATGTCCTTGAAACCATCAAACAGCAGTCATCAGCTTCTCCATTAAGAACCAGCTCCAATCATGTGACCACCTCTGAACTAATCCTCGTGACCAAGAAAATAATATGCATTGGGTGGCTTAATCCTACTTCAGTTATATTCGATCTGGCTTCCTCTCCCAGGGTAGTAAAATGCCGATAGCAATTCCAGGACTCTTCTGTGGACCACTCATTTAAAAAAGAGAGTACTTCTAACCCAGCCACTATTAAATGAAAGCCCTGAACTTCACCCTACTGGTCGCATACCCACCAGTGAACCACTCCCTGTAGCAGCCCGTGGTGCAGAAACTACTCTCAGGTCAGGCCCTTCAGGATCCACCCAGGAAGTTAGATGGGAGGATGGATCTTACACTAATGACAGCCATTCAATGGGGAGAGGTGAAGTGGATGTTGGGGAGACAATCGGCAACACCTTTTGCACCAAGGACCATCACAGTACAAGCAGACACCACCTTCTTGCTCATCTATTCCATGAGGCCTCTCCCAAAAATACATGCTCCCTTGAAGAATACAGTCTTTCCTGAAGTAGAGATTGTATTTTGCAGTCAAACACACATGACTTTGAGTTGACTATGTAGAAATCTGCTGGGGAAATGTCAGTAAAACCACATTAACTCCATTTTTTTTCTTCAGTCCGGTAATTTTTTTTTTTTTTTTTTTTTTTTTTGCAAATCATAAAGCAAGTCAGTCCAAGACACAAGTCCTCCACACACCCAATTACTTTTGGTTTTTTATTACTCTTTTTCAAATATTTGCTTTCTACCTATGCACAGCTCAATTTTGAACTTCTTGTTTATTTTTGTGGCTAAGATGGGGGGCTTGCAAAGCATATCATAGCACCTTAAAAACACTTCACAATCAGGCTGCATTCCAGCATCCATGTTTTTAAAATCAGGCTGTTGTGAATTCTCCAAGAAGTCCAAGAACAACTGTGAATTACTTTCTTGAGCTTTCTTGCAGGTGCACAGGAAAGAGTCCCAGCCAGCAGACTGGAAGGTGCCAGATCAAGGGACAAAAATTCACCCTCCAACCAAATAGACATTCACTCAGGGACCCAATATCAGAAACAGCCTGGATAAAGTCTTTTTGACCTACACAACCAGAGAAGACATCCTCCCAATGCTTTTAGTCTCCACTTTATTTTCCAGGGACCGAAATGTTCACTAGGAACACGAGAGAAAGAAAAGTATTCTATCTGTAGCCAGGGAAAATATTTATGAGAAAACTCAAAACTTTTGCAAACTCTTTCCATTCATATATTTTCATCATTGTGAGGAATGTCACAACATTTGAAAAACAAGTGAAATTTTTGAAAACACAAAACCTCTATTTTCAAAATGGTTCCAGCTTAATAAAGGTTAGACTTTTTAGATAATCTTGAAGTTTCTTAGTAACAATCTCTTCTGCAAACCTTCATCGGCTGATGTTTTTCTCGAGGGATCAAACTATCATAGCATCATTAAAGCATAATATTGTATGGGAATTCTTTTTGTCTCTGAAATATTCAAAACAAAAAAACCAGTACATATTACAGGTGATCATGGGAGAGTATTTCAGAATGCTTAACTCAACCTGTTGGCCACTTAAGGACGAGCTCCTTTGTCCAATGCTAGTTTTCTCTCTGTTCGGCTTAACACCACATTTCCCCAGGCATCCATAACCATTATGGTCTCTCTTCCATTTCCCAGAATTACCCTGTGTAATATCCATTTTTACATTTGTTTTGCAAGCTAGAAATTGTGTTTTTTATATGCTACATTTCCCACATGGCATGCGTGTGGTATGATGTGTAATTGGAAGTTTTCCACTAATCCCTACTGTTATGCAGGTGGGTAAGAACCAGAAACTGATTACTGGAAAACTACAGGCCAAAAGGACATGTGTTTATGCACTTAGACATTTCTGAAAAGTGAGGCTGGGTCATTATTCCCATTTCCATCTTCGGTGGACATGATTTAATCATTCCATTCCAAGGATTGTTGTGTTGCTAAGTAAACTTCCCTAGTGTCCTTGTTACTTGTCTTAATTGGTTCTGAAAACGAATCTACTTTCTATTGGTAAAAAGTTTCTGGAAGTTTTTTTCTGTTTCATGAAACATTGCAAAAAGTGGAAAATTTAGGAGCAGAAAAATGCCATAGGGCTCCAGACTGAGACTCGGTCAAAGGGACTGAGTGCCAATGATACCACCTCTCCAGTGTTGGGAGAAAACGGAAAGAAAGACGTAGAAATCAGATATTCGAAAGTCATTATTAGCTCTGCTGCTTATGGAGAAGACAAAGAAGGAGAGGAAGGAAGCAAGGCTACATGGGAGGACATGGCTTTAAAGTTATGACCGAAAGTGTTGATAATTCTTCACCTTCGAATTTAACAGGCTTGTCTGTTTCTCTGGTCCCTGAAGCTGAGCTAATGCAAATATCTGGCCAGCAATGGAACAGAATGCACTGATGTTGCAGGGTGCTAGACGTGGAAGAAATAGGGAAAGAGCCAGAAAAATAGAGAAAAAGAAAGAAAGGGCTCCATCCTGTTCTCTTTCCCAAACTAACCTATCAGACAGTCCCCCTTCACCCCCTGGAAACAAATGAAAGTGAGGCAGGCAGCAAGCGGATCTCCCCTCTTCCCCCCATCTCCCACATCACGGAAACATGCAACAGGACAAAAAGAGATTCTCTGATTCCTGGAACATCTACAAGCTCATGAATATGAAAAGAGATTGCTCTTGTCCTCAGGACCTGACTACAACCAAAGTGCCAGCAACCCCGGCAGTGTACTCTCTCTGAGCACACTGTTTTCCAGTAAAACAGAACTATGGACATAGAAAACGAAGTTGAGGAGCAGCCGAACATTTACAAAGCAGTCAGAGAGCTCAAAGAACTCCCTGCTGTTCACTATAAAGTGATTTAACCTGTCCTCTCACCTTGCCTTATGGTCAGTCTCCACCCAGATATTGAATCCCAGTGTCCTAGGTAAGAGAGTCATGAAACTGACCTGGAGAGTACATGTAGCTCAGAGGATGCTGGAGCTGGTGCTGTGTTGTGCTCGTTCTCTCTCAATGTCTATCTCTCTCTCACACACACACACACACATGCACACACGCATGCACACATAACACACACACACATGCACACAATGAAAAATATAGATGTACCCATCGAGAAAGGGGTAGACACGGGAGCCATAGGAGGATGTGGGGAGGTAACCGATATGTCTGGGAGCACAGGGCTTTCAGGCCCTTCCCTCTACCTGGATAATTAAACCTGACTGGCCTTTTGGAAAAGCTGAGACTAAGAAAACTAGACTCTGGTTTCAGTAGAAGATACCAACCTCGATGGCAATTAACCCTCATAGATTAAAGTCCCATTTTCCTCCGACAGAAACTGAGAAAGAAGGCTATGTGGCCCCACTTTGGAAAGAATGGGAAAAAATGAACCATCTCCATGTCCTGCCGAGGCTGGAAGAACAGGCTACCCAAAAAGCTCAAGGAGAGTGATCCATCTCTGAGAGGATGCACTTTTAAATTCCCATAAGACCTATAAGTATAGAGGGGGATATAGTGAAATAATAATTTGGGGCTTTTGATTTCTGGTTCAAAAGATGCAATATTGAATATAGAAACATGAAACATTTGCCAAAACTGAATTTCTTCATTATTTTTATTTACTTGGCCTTTAAACCATTTAAAGGGACGATAACTTGAAAATAAGTTTGGCATAAAAAAAATAAAGGGTCACAGAGCTTTCAGAACTCAACAGTTCCCTTCAGGGAGGAAAACTGAAGTCTGGAGAGAAGGTGTGGCTTTTCCAATTTCACACAACTCTTTAATCCGTGTTTGATCAGACTTCCAAGTTCACTTTGTCTTGAGGCCACTCTCTTTCCGAGGCACAACTTCCGAAGAGGAGCCACGTGATCACCTTTCTAAAGACACAGCCCTCTGGGAGGCCAAGGGCATGAAAAACCAGTGCTTTACAACCATCGTTTCCAGAATATCTCAGACAGAGACCACACATTGACTATCCCGTGGGACCAAAGAAGAAGTACCTGTGAAGGGAAGCAGGAGGTTGACCTGGTGGACTGGCTTTTTATCTAGATCTCTTCTTTCCTGATAAATTTGTTTTTGAGCTGTTGGGTCTTCTGGAATGTGGGGTACAAGGGAATGAAATCAATTTCTGAAAATCACGTACAAAGGCAGCCTCATGGCTTTGCTGGCCCACTTGATGCATGCAGAAAACTCCAATGGAGTCAGAGCAGGTCGATTTTATTGCCATTTTCAGAAGAGGCCACACTGCTGAGGGGCCCTGTGCCAAGTTCCTCAGCCTTGTTCCATAAATATGCATACATTATTGTTTACAGTCTCCCTACACGAATCAGGGATTATTTCATTCTGAAGCACATAAAATTTCATGTGAATTCCATTTTGTGTGTGTCTTGAAGTATATTATTTATAGGGGATACATTTCTCATCTGATATCCATGATGGAATGTATCTAGCATTTTAACGACGTTGTTATGACGGACTCTTTAAAACTATTATGTTTCAGATGAATCGTAAATCAGAAGACGAGATTTTTAGAAGAGCTGTCCAAACAGCTGAACAAGGCCTATACATTTCTCATCTTTATTAAGTTTGATCTTTACAGCTGACATGATAAAAATGTGGGGAATACTTCAAAGTAAAACATGTCGGTTGTCTAATTTTAAATAAAGATAGAACTTTTTAAACTCCTAATACTCTGTCTTAGTGCCATGAACTTAGTGCATATCGAATGTGCTGCATTCAACACCTTGTGTGAACAGAACAAGAATAAATCTATGGGAAACTGGAGAAAATAATTGCTGAGAATTCTGATCATCCAAAGAAGAAGTCACCAGTTTATGAAATAGACTACCTTGTAGTACTATTTCTCAGAATGTTGGTAAGCATTCTTTTTTTTTTTTAAGGAAACAAAAGATCTACAAATAACATATTTTGCTATATGTTGAGTTAAATAAAATCAGGGTATTTCTCCATTGCTGAACTTCTCAGAACTGTGTGTATGAGCATGAATGTGTTAGAAATCCTCCAAGATATGTGTATGGTATGCAGGTCCCAAAAGTATCTAAAAATTTCCTTCCTGTGACACCTTTTTTTGGAGCCACTATTAATCAGCTCCATGAAAACCCCATGTATAAAAAGGTATTTCAGTATTGAATTCAATCTTAGAGTTTGTTTTCATGTTTTTAAACTATCACCATTATAAACTCCTGGGGGCCAGTGGTTGCATGTTACCATTTTCTGAGTCCCCTGCTGTGGTTCTAGTGACCCACACAAGCTCACTCATTTCCTCTCTGTTTCTCCTCACTCTACTTAGCTCCACACAAGCACACCAAGCTCCCTCCTGGCTGAGGATTTTACATTTCCTGTCCGCATGCTTTAAACCTTCTTCCCAAAGGTACTTACAGAGCTAACACCCTCCTTTCATCCAAAACTCTACTAAAAGCACAGCCTCTATTATTCTTTTATTATTCCTTTTCTCCTTACCCTGTTTTATTTTCCTTCATAGCACATACCACTATCTGGCATGATGACATCATCTGTCCACTTATTTCTTGAACATCGTGATCTTCATACTGGTCACGTGAACACAGGGACTATGCTTCCTTCACTCCTGTTACTCCTAGCCCCTAAGGTATTGCTTGTTACACATCTAGATATAAATAAATAATTAATGGAATAATATATCAAAGAATCCTGCTAGAACAAGAGGAAGCAGAAGAAATCCCAATGTTTTACTGTTTTAGAATTAGTTCTATTAAAGGAGCCTCAGGCATCCTGGGCCAACCCACTGGCTGGAATTGATCATATATATTTCAACCTCCTGGTTTTCTTTCTCTTTCAGTTTTCACAGTAGCTAGTAGCAACCCAAAGGAACACCAAAGAAGGAGGTCCAAGATGGATATCGAGAAAACTATGTCTTCCCCACTAACTTTGCCACTAATGTGAACAAATCATTTACACGCTCGGGACCTCCTCTTTTCAATGTTCGTCTATTAATCAGGTCCATAGAACACAACTTGGAACAACTTTGCTCTACAAATATGTTAATATCACTAGCCTTAATTAATTGTTGATGTGACCTATGGTCAGGTAAGCAGATTTTGGCTTAAAGAGCTTTGGGTTGTTATTGCAGAACTTCTCAGGACCTTTAATATAGTGACATATATTATGACCCTCTGAGGGGAAGGATATTACAAACACAGCTTTCCAAATTTCTTTAACCAAAGAACTCTTTTAACAGCTCCTAAAACCTTCTTTCTTGGAACACCACTTTAGGAAACACTAAAAAATGATCTCCAAGACCACTTTATGTATTAACATTATATGACCATGATACTATCACTCAAGGGACAATCTTAATGCAATTGAAAGGAAAAGCCACAATCAGAAGAACTTTAAAAACATTACAGTCACTTAAAACTTGATAATAAGAAGACAAACAACCAAGTAGAAATTAGGTTTGAATAGACATTTCACCAAAGAAGATATCCAAATAACTAAAAAGTATATTAAAAAGATGATCAACATCATTAATCGTTAGGGCAATGAATATTAAAACAACAATGAAATACCACTATACACCCATTGGACTAGCTCTAATCAAAAAGCCTAACAATAGCAAGTGTTGGTAAAGATATGGAGAGACTCCAATACCCAGGTTGCTGGTGTGAATATAAAATGATACAGCCATTTTGGAAAACAGTCAGGTTCTTAAAATGTTAAACATATACTTATCTTCTGTCCAGCAATTCCACTACCAGCTGTTTACCCAAGTAGGGTGAAAAATAAAAACTTATACTCAAATTTTCATACAGCATTATTTATAACTAGCTAAAACCTGGGAATGATCCAAATGCCCATCAACTGGTCAATGAGTAAAAAATATGTTTTACCCTTACAATAAAAAGGAACAAACTATTGATACATGTAACAGCATCAATGAACCTATAAACATGACACCAAGTGAAAGAAACCAGACATATATACAACTTGTAGTAGGATTTCATTTGTATGAAATTTCTAGCAAAACAAAATTGTGGAGACAGAAAGCAGATCGGTGTTTTTCCAAATGGCCAGCACATGAAAGAGGAATCTATACTTTTTTTTATTTATTTATTTATTTATTTATTTATTTATTTATTTTTACATAGGCTCCACTCCCAGTGTGGAGCCCAACGAGGGGCTTGAACTTGTGACTCTGAGATCAAGACCCAAGCTGAGATCAGGAGTCCAATGCTTAACCAACTGAGCCCCCCAGGCACCCCTAGTTCTTTGTATAAAAGAACACCTTTTCCTTTGTAAAAACAATGAATGGTTTCTGCATGTTTAATGATAGGACATGATATGCTATTTGGTTTTTGTGATCACAGAACATGGAATCACAAACTAGATACAAAAATTAGTAAAGGCTGTCAAAATCAGGATATATTAAGTTAATTCAGGTATTGAGAATGTGGCAGATTGTGTATTCCAAAGATGAGCACAATGATATCTTCCTTCTCCCACATGTGTTTACACTGGGACCCTGTCATTCCCCCATCAGAAAGCAGAATCTAGTTTCATTCCCCCTTGAGACTGGGTGGGTCCTGTGGCTGCTTTGTCCAATAAATATGATGGAAGTGATGTCCCAGTTTTAAGCAAAGCATCAACTAGCCTGGCAAGGTCCACATCCTGTTTTTTTGGAAGACAGACAGTGGGGGAAAAGGGTGATTTCCCTAAGACTTACATGCTGGGTGAAGCCCAAGCCACATGGAGAGGCCATGTAAGGAGAGAGGGGCATCCAAGGGAAGAAGCCATCTTGGAAATGGACCCTAGAGCCACACTGCCCCCCTAATGCCTGGTGGAGTAGAGACAAGTGGCCAAGTGAGCCCTCCATGAATTTCTTGCCCCACAAAATCGTAAGTGAAATGAATGGCTGTTGTAAGCCACTAACTGTTGGGTCTTTTATGGCACAATAATAAAGAACAAAAAATTGTAAAGTAATAATTAAAACTGAAGAATGTGAAAATTCATCAAATGTTTTCTAGGATTAGACTGACTTCAGAAAAAGAGTTGTAGATATTGTTTCAGAAATCGTGGTGAAGGTCCTTGTGGAGAAATAGAAACAATGGGAGTATAATCCTGTTTGAAGTCTCACTTTTTTTTCATTAGCAGCAGAGTAATGAAAAACAGCCACCCTGAATATCCAATTTCCCCCAATACTTTAATTCTTTTCTTAGGCTGGAAGTTTTAACAATTCACCCTTTACTACAAGTTGAAAAAATACATAATGGTTTTTTAAACTTTTTCCTTTCTGGGCAGCAGATTTTGAAGGTGAAGCTTTAATCACACACTAGTCTTATAATCACTGCTGGTTTTCAACTAAAGTATTACAAATTGGGCTTTAGTTCAATTCAAATTGCATGGGCCAAATCCTAGCCTTGGTTATTACAGGCAACTCCCATTGAAATCATTAGTAGTTGTACATGTGTAACAGGAGATAATTTGGCCACATGTGCTTTTGTCTCCATGTGTCTCTACGCAAGTGCAGGCACAGGGGCTGTGTTGCATAGGGGAAACATCTTGTGCTATTTGGAATGAGTTATCTTTTTGCCATACTGCGTTCATGTCAATATGATGAAAAGAAAATGCAAATGTAAGGACAAGCAGTATTTTCTTCCATTGCTTTTAGCATGCTGCTGGTTCCTGGCAAAAACAATTGCTGCCCCTATCGGTAGCCATAAGAAGGGTCCTGTCTGCCCCTCCACTGCCCACTCCTGGGAGACAGCAGATCAGATCAAAGTCAGGTTCTAGTTCCAATTCTGCCATTAGCAACTACCTTTCCTGGCAAAGTGTTCACTTTTTACCTCACAAACAAATGTCCAATGCTCAGGCAATTCAAACAACTGGCCAAAGGATTTTTTTTTTTTTTTTTTTTTTTTTTTTTTTTTTTTTTTTCAGAAAGTTCTGGGGGATACATTTTTTGCTCATTCAATGGTCAACAAACTCTTTTGAACATCTAGAGCAGTGGTTCTCAATATTTAGCCTACTTTAAGATCACCGGCAGAGCTTGTTAAAAGACAGAGTGCTGCAACATCATACCACATCAGGGAAATACAAATCAAAACCACAATCAGATACCACCTCACATTGGTCAGAATGGCTGAAATGAGCAGGTCAGAAAACAACAGGTGTTGGTGAGGATGCAGAGAAAGGGGAACCCTCTTTTACTGTTGGTGGGAATGCAGACTGGTGCAACCACTTTGGAAAACAGTATGGAGGTTCCTCAAAAAGTTAAAAATAGAGCTAGGTACAACCCAGCAATTGCACTACCAGGTATTTAACCAAAGGATACATAGTGATTCAAAGGGGCACATCTACCCCAATATTTGTTGCAGCAATGTCCACAATAGCCAAACTGTGGAAAGAGCCCAGATGTCCATCAACAGATGAATGGATAAAGAAGGTGTGGGGTGGGTGTGTGTGTGTGTGTGTGTGTGTGTGTGTGTGTGTGTAATGGAATATTACTCAGACATCAAAAAGAATGAAATCTTACAATTTGCAACAATGTGAATAAAACTAGAAGGTATCACACTAAGTGAACTAAGTCGGTCAGAGAAAAAAAAATGCCATATGACTTCACTCCTATCTGGAATTTAAGAAACAAAACCGATGAACAGAGGGGAAGGGAAGGAAAAATAAAATAAGATGAAAATGGAGAGGGAGGTAAACCATAAGAGGCTTTTAAGTATAGGAAACAAACTGAAGGTTGCTGGAGGGGATGAAGGTGGAGGTAAGGGGCAATTGGGTGATGGGTATTAGGGAGGGCACCTGATATAATGAGCAGTGAGTGTTGTATCCAACTAATTAATTGCTAAATTCTACCTTTGAAACTAATAATGCAGTATATGTTAATTAAATTGAATTTACATTAATTTTTTTTAAAAGACAGAGTGCAAAAATAGCCATGCTGGATCTTTGGCCCGAAGCCACAAACTAAAAGGCAACCTATGGAATAGGAGAAGATATTTACAAACTACGTAACAGATAAAAAGCTGGTATCCAAGATCTGTAAAAAACTTATCAAACTCAACAACCAAAAAACAAATAATCCAGTCAAGAAATGGGCAGAAGACATGAACAAACACTCTCCAAAGAAGACATACAAATGGCCAACAGACACATGAATAAACGCTCCATATCACTTGCCATCAGGGAAATACAAATCAAAACCACAATGCAATACGATCTTACACCAGTTAGAATGGCTAAAATCAACAAGACAGGGAACAACAAATGTTGGAAAGGATGTGGAGAAAGGGAACCCTCTTACACTGTTGGTGGGAATGCAAGCTGGTACAGCCACTCAGGAAAACAGTACAGGGATTCCTCAAGAAGTTAAAAATAGAGCTACCCTACAACCTAACAATTGCACTACTGGTCATTTACTCCAAAGATACAGATGTAGTGAAAAGAAGGGGCACACGCACCCCAATGTTCATAGCAGCAATGTCCACAATAACCAAACTGTGGAAGAAGCCAAGATGTCCTTCAACAGATGAATGAATAAAGAAGATGTGGTTTATATATACAAAGGAACATTACTCAGCCATCAGAAAGGATGAACATCTACAATTCACATCACCATTTACATCCATTACAATGGTACTGGAAGGGATTATGCTAAGTGAAATAAGTCAAACAGAGAACGACAATTATATAGTTTCACTTATATGTGGAACATAAGGAATAGAGCACAGGAAGGGGAAGGGAAGGAAAATTGAATGGGAAGAAATCAGAAAGGGAGAAAAACCATGAGAGACTCTTGACTCCAGGAAACAAATTGAGGATTTTGGAAAAGGATATGGGTAGGGGGATGGGGTAACTGGGTGATAGGCATTAAAGGAGGGCACAGGATGTGATGAGCACTGGGTGTTATATGCAACTAATGAATCATTGAACATTACATCAAACTAATAATGTACTGTAAGTTGGCTAATTAAATTTAAATAATAATTTTTTTAAAAGACAGAGTTCTGGACACCCCACCCCCATAGTTTGTGAATTAACAGGTCTGGAATGGGGTGCCTGGGAATTTACTTGTATGAGTCCCCAGATAATGTTAATGCTGCTGGTCCAGGGACCATACTTTGAGAACCACTGTTCTAGAATGCAATAACACTGCAGACATAGCACCAAGTAAGATATGGTTGTGAATATACAAATCTTATACTCTAACAGGAAAGATAAGAGGGCAAATCAACAATTTGGTATGGTCTGATGAGTGCTATCATGGGAGAAAATTACAGCCTTCCTGGTGACCAACATAAGCTGATTTAGCTTAAGAAAGAGGGAACTGAATATAATATTGAGTGATTAAAAAAACCAATTATAGTTAAAAAAAAGAGAGAGAGAGAGAGAAAGATGAAGAAACCAATTGTAATGAGCATTGGTTGTTTTTGTCTGCCAGTATCCCTTGTTCCTTCTGATACTGTTTTCCCTTTGGGTAACCAACTATCCCTGGCTTACTGTACCCTTGTCAGCATCTACTAGCAGTCATGTGGTCCTTCTTCTCTGCCACAGAAGGCTATGTGATGTGACCCAGGCTGGCCAGTCATGGCCCTTTTGGGGGGATTGACAATGACATTGGGAGACAGAGACTTTGTCCTTCAGAGATTCCCAGCAATAAGGACCACGTATGGCTGTAACTCCTGTAGAATTTCCTTATCCCCATGTGGACAGAGTCAAGCTGAGAAGAAAGCCACTGATGATCATATGTTTTCAAAGATGTTCACAAGAATTGGGACACCTGGGTGGCTCAGCTGGTTAAGCTGCTGCCTTGGGCTCAGGTCATGATTCCTGGAATCGAGTTCCACATCCGGCTTTTTGTTCAGCAGAAAGCCTGCTTCTCTCTCTGCCTCTGCCTGCCACTCTGCCTGCTCTGCTCTCTCTCTGTGACAAATAAATAAATAAATAAATAAATAAATAAAATCTTCAAAGATGTTCGCAAGAATGTGTCTCATCTCATACTCTTCTTTGACATGCCTCCTATGAAGCAATGGGCTTTACTTCCGTTCCCTTGAATCTGGAAAATGACAGAAGCGGCACTGTGTGACTTCTGAGACTAAGACATAAAAGGCAAATCAGGCTGACCTGTTTCTCTTGGGATGCTTGTTCATGGAGCCCAGCCAAGCTGCCACAAGGAGAGGATCCACATCACTTTTCTGGCCAACAGCTCCAGCAAAGTTCCCGGCAACCACCAGCACCAATCACCATTCATGTGAGTGAATGAGCCTGCAGATGATTCCAGCCCCCAGAACCCCAGATTCTCCCAGCTGAGGTTCCAGACATTATATAGCAGAGAAAAGTCATCCCTGCAGTGCCCTTTCTGATTCCTGACCCACAGAATACCATGAATGTAGTGGAAAGTTTAAGGTAGTTTGTTTTATGGCAATAGTAACTAGAACAAAAACCAACCTGAAGTAAACACTGCTGAGATGGGAGAGAAAGAGAGAGAGAATGAACTTTAATTCACCTTCAACTTCATTTGAACCCCCAGTTCAAACCTTGCCTGAAGTAAGATCCACTTGATCTCAGGCATCCTAGCTCTGTGAACTAATAAATTTTTATTTTTGTCTTAGATTCTTATTTTGTCTTTGAATTGTGTTTCTGTCTATTTCAGAAACAATCAGAGTGCACCAACTTTTAAATATCACACAACAAAAAAAAAAAAGAAGAAGAAGAAGAGGAGGAGAGCACATACAATATTGAGACAGCTTAGTACTTGATGTCTCTTGGGATGTTATCAAAGATACTGTCGACATGACTAAAAATCTCAGAAAAGAAAATAATCTCAGAATCAGGGAAATGTCAGGCATCAGCGAACATGTACATCAGGCACATCTTGATATGAGCCTGGACCCTGTACTAGAATGGCTGGGTTCTCACCTCAGGTCCACCTGATATGGCCAAGTCTTATCAGAGGCACCGAGGTCAAACCACTGAAAATAAACCATAATACCAAGTGTAGGGTGCTTCTGAGAAAGAGCTACAGAAAATCTGGGAAGGAAAGTTTGTGAAGAAAAAAGAAATGGGGGAAGGAAACTATTGAATGAATAATAAAGCATGATATTGACAAATCTTAAACCATTCTATAACTTTCAAGGAGTAAATACTTGCTATGAAGTAATCTTCCCAGTTCATTTTTTTTTTCCTCCAGGGCTTCCTGACCCTTCCCCCTACAAAAAGAAAATGTTAGTTTTTTTTTCTTTTGAGGATGATTATTTATTCCCAACAACATTAACTACAAAAATATATAGCTGAACAAAAAGAGGAAAATTTTTCATTTCTTTGAGATATGAGTATCATGGTATCATTCTTCTATGGATACCCTGAGAAACAGGCACAGAAATTATCTTCAAAGTTTACAAATGAATATGAAAGACCTCTAATGATTTTTTCCCCTATTTTATGAGGAACATGAGGCTAAGTCAGTCTTCTTTAACACATCATGTCAATTATTGTGATTAGTCAAAAAAAATGCCCTCCTATACAGTGAATCAGGTTTAAAGGACCAACTTAGTTCTCTGAAAATACAAATAGAAAGCACACTGAACTTGGAGCCACGGTACTTACACTCTGTAATAGGTATATTGCTTCGGACAAATCATTTAACTTCTGAGGCAAAATGCCTTCATCTGCAAAATTCTTCATCCCACCTATACAGATGTTGTGAGTTGCAAAACAAGTAATGTGAAAGTTCTTTACCAATCCTAAATCCTACTCACTGTGAAGAGCGATTCAAGTTCAAGTTACACAAGGTAAGTCAAACATATTTAGACTGGATAACCTTCACATTTTCCACATCTGTATTGCTGCTAACCCTCATTATGGGAAGAAGTATTTTAAGTATATTACAAGGTGACCTAAAAGTCACCCTTAATGTAATCCTAAAATAAGCACCTGGAAGCATTGTTTCATAGAGTCCTAACAGCATGGTCCAGAACTAGAAACTCCATTAGATTTTAAGGATTGGAGAACTGGTGGAGAATGTACTACTAAAAGAATCTACAAATTAGACTATTTAAGCCAGTCTCAATGTCTGTTTCAGTCTCAATCTCAATCTCAATTGGAAATCTCTGTGGCTAAATGTGCATACTTGATACAAATTATTTGATGGAAGAGAGGTCCCAAGAGAGACCCCTTGACCCTCTAACCTCAGGATTGACCCCCTAAACTCCTGAACTCAGGAGACTCCTAGAAGCTTCTTGCCTGTCAATTTCATCTTTTAGAAACTAACTAACAAATTGCTGGAACAGGAATAGAAGTATTTGAGGAGGATCCCTGGGTAGATGAATCAAAAAATGCCAATTACCTTGGCTTCATTATAATGTTAAAATTCCCCTCTGAATATTCATCCAAAGTCCCAGTAAAAGGAACATGCCCAACTCTGTTTTAAGAGTCATGACTTGGGAAATTATCCCCCATACTCTCCTTATTTGTACAACTTTGTGAGGCATCTCCACCTGGTGGTCTCTATCTCCAGCTCACCCAGGAGCGGACCAACTTTGGTCTGGTAGGACAGTTAGTGGAGGCAAGCAGAGTCAACAGGGAGCTTTCTCCTAAAACACATGTGCCTTAGTTAATAAAGAAACATTCTGAACATCAACCCAAAGGCTGATGGCTTAGCAACTGGCTAGGCATGGAGAAACGGAAGTGGACTCAGAGCATTGGCTATAGGTACTTAGGAACTCACAGTCAGGAAGGGTCATGTTTTCCCAGTCATGACAATGCATGACAAGCATGACTTCCTGTGATACTGAGGACACATCTTATTCATTCCATAGGTGGCCCAAAAGTCTGTGACAACTCTGTTATGCTACTTCCTCCTTCTGGAGCCACCCAAAGGACAGAGATGGATGTTCAGGTGAAAATTTAGGGACCAAGGTGAAAATAACCATTTCTGTGAATATAAAATCTTTTAATTAAATGTCTACCTTAATTCTCCACTTACCTTTCTCAATATACCCACAACACAAAGTATCATTATTCAGGCAATCAAATTATTTCATAGCATTATCAGATAGCCTCAGTGAAACTTACAAATGTCACACAACTCATCTCCTATGGTCTGAATTGTGCCACTAAATATTCATATACCAAAGTACATATGTTGACCACCCAGTACCTCAGAATGTGACTGTATTTGGAGATAGGATTTTTAAAGAGAAGACTAAGCTAATATGAGGTCTTTGAGTTAGCTCTAATCCAACGTGACTGGTGCTTTATAACAAGAAAGGCATAGAACACAAACAGACACCAATATAAGACCACGCCGAGACATAGTGAAAAGACAGCAGTCTACAAGACAAGGAGAGAAGCCGCAGAAGAAATAATCCTGCCTGTACCTTGATCTTGGATTTCTAGCTTCCAGAACTGTGAGACAGTAAGTATCAGCTATTTAAGCCACCCAGTCTATACTTTGGTACGACAGCCTTAGCAAACTAATACACTATTCATTTGCGTTTAGCCAAAACGGTGGTCTAATGGCATAGCTGTTTACAGATTTCTATAGACAAAAATCCCACGTTATTCCATAGTAAATACTTCTTCAAGACTTACCCATTTCTGTGTTTACATAGATGTTTTTCTAAAGTAACCAAATTAATATGCTCAAGATAGGAAACCAGTCATGCCCTCCTGCCCACTTCCTACTCCACCATTACTCTTTCTCTCATCTTCAGCTTGAAAAGTAGAGCCTGGTGTGATTTCAAAAAAAAAAAAATTAAACTCTGAGTTTCTTTGTGATTGAAGATTCAAGTGAATTCAAATAAATTCTAAATATGTCAGTATCCATAAAATGGATGTCCATTTTATGTTCCATTATCCATTAAATGTTCTTTGACTGAAAGGAACTCTAAGATGAAGTTCATCTCTTAGTTTGGCTTTCAATCTAACACCTGATGAGCCAACATTCAGCTTCAACCTTGAACATAAACATCTATTTTATTCTAGACAGCCACATCACTTCCATTCTAGTGTTCATCTCATTCCATTGATTCCGTAGTCAAAGAACTGGGGAAAATGTGTTTCCTCCCTTCCTCCTAGGGAGAGAAATGAATTTTTCAGTCATGTAAACAGTCACTGGTTTATGGCTTTCTGGTTTCTGAGTCACAGATCAGAAAACAGACTAAAGACGTTATAAACAGTTATGATTATAGCTGCTGTTTAGATGTTTAGGAAATGGCATTTAATTCTGTCATTCATCTACTTCAAGCAGGGAAAATCGGAAATTATATTTGTAATAATATGATATTTACCTTAGCAGAGTTTATTAGAAAGTCATTCAACAGATTTTGTGCAGTAATTACAATTAAATTACCTCCAATTGCCATCAAGGGCAAGTAACATTTTCTCAGATTTCAGCATCCTGGTGGCAGGTGTCTTCAACTCTTGACTATTGCATGGATTTTAAAGATGAATTAGATTAAATCATCAGTTACAGCTCTATGTTTATCTTTCATTGTTGAATTAAAGTCATCAACATATTTCTGTACCCTAATATGAGGCTCTTTGTTTTCCTGCTTACTTTATGGGATGTGGTGTTTGTTATTAGCCTGTTGTATCTTAAATAGTTTGTTCAGCCTTTTGAATGTTACAAAGGAAAAGAGGAGCCTATAATCCATTAAGGAATCCATTTTTGGAAAAACACCACCATGGCATCAAAGAAATCTATTATATTTGTTTAGATAAATTGTAACTACACCGCAGCCATCTTCTCTGACAAGAAGTTAGAAAACTTTGATAGTTATAAACGTTGATAGTTATTAAACAAAAACAGACAGTGAGAAGTCTATGATGTACAGGGGAATAATTTTCTCTGTGTGTGTGTTTTTTTTTGTTACTGACCATGAAATAAATGATTCAATCCTTTTCCAAACTGTTACAGAGTTAATACATACTTATTCCCAGAAAGATAAATCTGTGCCTTGTTTAGTTCTAGGTATAATGTATCTGTTGAGAATTAAAAATGTGTTGGCATTCTTCCGGGAGAGAGAAAGAAAGAGTGTTTACTATGACTTTCAGCCTCATATTTCTTTTTGCCAATTGCCAATGTGGTCAGTCTTTCATGGCATTGCCTGGTTAGGATTGAAAGCTTCATATAAATGCCCCTTCCTGAAGTGAAACAGCTCTTAATCTTCCACGTTTCCCAGCATTTTTTTCCTTAATGGGCAACGATTAAGACTCTTCTTGCCACTGGCTGCTTTCTAGCAAAAGCTACTGCTGTATGACCTCAGTTCAACTTGTAAAGGATGGTTTAAAAGTCCATAAAATAGTGAAATCTTCAGGGAAAAAAAGAGAGAGATTGATGTTAGAATTTTTACTACTGTCTTGCACAGCAGCTGCCACAGTTGAGGAAATTTATGACTACAGTAGCTTCTACTGTGTTGAAAGGAATCTATAAATGAGTCTTAACTAGACATGAGGCCAGACACTAGCATTAATCAAAACTGTGATAGTCTGTTATCAACAAAGCAACTGTATCACCAAAATTATAAAAAAGTTAAAGATAAGCCTTTATCTCTATGACCTTGGCTAAATCACTTTTCTTCCAGAAACCTCTATTTCTTAATCTTCCAAAAGTTCATTGCCAGCACAGAATGCTGAGATCCTATGACCTGTAGAGGCATTTTAAATTTCCCTCTATAAATATCAACACTGGGATTTATATTCTGGAATCTATCTTCTGTTTACTTGGAAGGTAGGAGGTGCAAGTAGATCTGATCAAAATTAGTCACTGCCCGGGGAACAAAGAAACAACCAGATGTGTAGCAGGGTTGGCCCTGCCAGAGTTCTTAAGCTGAGACTTTATAACCGAAGGCAACCATTAGAATGGCTTAATGCACATACCATATGCATAAGCGTATAACCAAAATTTACCAAGCATTCAAATTAAGCATATACAACTCATTACAAATCTCTTATACAACCATATCTACAAATAAACTATGCGTATGTGAGTTTCATTTAGATTACCCATACTTCCCCCAACTTGGAATTAGAAACAGAGCTGATATGGGTCTTTGTTCATTTTTCGGCTATGTTCACAGGAGTCCAGCTCAGCTGAATGTCAGGTTCAGTCTCTGAGCAGGTCTTTGCGCTTGAGACATAAGCAAACTGTTTCTTTCATCAAGCCAGTTAACATGCATGTGAGTTAAGAGAACCACAAATAGCAATAAAGTGGACTTGACCCACCACTTATAAAAGTGTTTGGTCTGAGTGGCACCTGCGTGGCTCATTTGGTTAAGCATCTGACTCTTGATTTTGGCTCAGGTCACAATCTCAGGGTCCTGGGATCGAGCCCCATGTTGAGCCCTGCACTGAGCTCCATGCTCAGTGGGGAGTCTGCTTAAGGATTCTCTCTCCCTCTGCCCCTCCCTCCACTTGTATTCTCTCTCTTTTTCTCTCTCTCAAATAAATAAATCTTTTTTTTTTAAATGGCCTGAGAGATTTACACAACATTTATATTTAGAAGACACAAGTAATTCCCATAGATCCAAATTACAGAATAATTCAGAATAACCAGAACTTTGTGGGGAGGGGGGCATATCCAATGCTACTCATTTTGCAACACCCTTTCTAGACTCTTGCTTGGCTTCCTATGTTTTCTATGTTCCTTGTCTCTCACCCACAGAGGACAAGGCTATTTAGTTACCTCTCAGGAACTTCAAATGTCTCCTCTGATGGGAAAGAAGGATCCAGAAATTTAATCCCCTCCCTCCCAAAGAAATAAATTCTCCATCACTAGCATTTCCTAATACCTGGTAACAGTTCCTTCTAATGAGTTCTTTTAAGGGAAGTGGTGTAGTGAATGTTGCGAGTACCTTACCTGTATCTGATATAGTCCACTGTAGAGGTCACCTGCAGCTAGGTGGACCCTTCTTGATTATGCTGACAGCATCTTATCTCAAAAAGCCATTTCCATCTGTAAGTGCACTTTATCTGATCGGAGGAGAGAACAACAGGGCAAGCTGGAAATGTCAGGAGTTAACACCTAGCTAAGTGCAAACCTCAAATTATGGAAATGGTGAGTAGATAAATACCCCCACCTTTGTGCCTCATTACTTGGATTCTCCTGAGGTGCTTTCTCCACAGTCATTCAGAGGGTCCCCCTACCCCTTCACCTCCACCCAAGGACTGGCCTCAATTCTTAATGTACCTTGTTTTATTTTCCTGACCTCCCTGTCCCACTTCCTAACTCCCTTTCTGTACTTCCTGAGATCATCTTCCCAATTAACTTTGATATGCAAATCCTTGTCTGAGACCTGCTGAGCGGCAATGCAAGATAAGCAAAGAGCAAAGATAAAACTCCATTTGATTGGAAGTATCAGAATTCAAGCCAGGGAGAGGGAAGAGGGAAAAGGATCTGTTCCAGAGACCCAGCTGCTGAGTTAAGACAGGAGAGTCTGACCAGTTAATGCTCAGGCATGAAGCTGGTGAAAAACATAGATGCAGTCATCACTAAACAAAAGAGATGGACCTTCCTGCCGCTTAATCAGGGCATCAAGGATCAAGAGGGAGGGATATGAAATGATCACAGGAGAAGATTCATCAAACAAAGCTGGCCCATGAGCCAGGCAGAAGAAAGCTGGAGGCAGAAGTGAATTTAGGTAATAACTAGTAGAGTTAATAGATGAACTTAGGTCGACATGTCATAAATTAATGAGAACTACTGTAGAGTCTTATCTGAAAGTGGAATTATGAAACTGGATTTTCCTTGGGAACTCAAGTTGTGCCAGAAAAACTGGGTGTCTGATTCTACATGGTCAATGAGATGAAGTCAAGCTACCTGAGCATCTCTCTACCCCACTGGGCATGGTGACTTCCGTGTCTACGCCTTAAATCTAGAATCTAGGTCTTCTGATTTCCTGAGCAATACTGTTAACCAGTAACATCTGAGTACCTTAAAATGCAAATACACACACACAACCCTGTCATATCTTAGGTTGCCTTGGCACATATTAAATGATTGCGTGAAACGAAAAGAACAAGGAATAAAACAACCATTAGTGCTTATTCTCAAATCTTCTCATTCACATTTTAGAAATTAGCGATAACTGTTGAAAGAGTACTCTTCTGTTTCTGTTATTGTTGAGTTTCAAAGATAATAAAATAAAGATCCTAATTCCACCCGGGTGGAACCGACACATCAACTCTGCCGATTACATCATGGGTTTATTCCATCTTCCCAAGGCTTGCATTCTTTTATTGGGTTTGATGTGCCAGGTCCCAAAATTGGGAACTGCATCAAGACAAATATTTTTTAAATAAAGTAAGCATTGTTGGTTTCAAGTATGATTGCCTCAAATATAAGCAACTACACAAATTCGAAACATGTTGGATGAAATGGTAGAAGGAAAACAGAGGAAGAAGCAAAGTAAAAATAGAAGCCATATACATAAGGGCATAGTGTATAAAGCAGAGGATTTCTTCCGAAATTATACGAAGCCAGTGAAAAAGATATCGTTTGGAACACAGTGTTGTGCAATTCTAGTCAATGTAAGAGGCAATCAGAATGTTTCAGGGGGACTGAAATGTTTGAAACATGAGGACAATTGTTGGCCCATTCAATACCTCAGAGAAAAGAAAACTATGGGAAAATTTTTTCCAAGGGTATATGCATGAGCCAAATTCTTCACTCACATCCTTGTACATGGGACCTAATTCTGCACTTGGATATTTGTGGCAACTCTGCATTCTGCAAACTTAATGCTTGTGTGAAACAGGAGTTAAGCATATGGCAAACTCCAGCTTGCATGGCAATGTAGCTTCTGTTAGCATTAAAATCCTCATTAGTATGCAATGGAACTTTTTAAAAGGAAAACAACATTAATGACTATAAGCCATTTGTAAGCTATTTCCAAAGCTGACATTCAAAATAAGATTGAACAACGTAAAGCAAATATGGGTGTAATCTACTATCCCCATCCATCAAGACCTTCTACTAGAACCAGCCCAACCTAAGAAAGGATAAACCCAATTTAGCAGCCTGTGATATGTTTCTGAGAGGCACACCACAGACATATGGGAAGACCTAACAACTCATAACTTCATATCATTGGCATGTTCCAGGTGGAGAGAAAAGGGGTTTGCCTGAATGGGTAGAGCGCTCAGCTTCCCTGAACCTCCCTAGAAAGTTAAATGATTCCCAACCATTAGAAAAACAGCTCACTCTCGGGCTTCAAGTCTTGTCTTCCTCATGTTTATGTGGCCACCCTCTTAAAGCAGAGAGACAAGCTCTCCCTTTAAAATTCTAGAGGCTTTGAAAAGACAACAAATCACTTCTGTGAGCAAAATAGTGGGCAGTGACTGTGTTTTCAATATTACAGCTTCTTAAGCAGGTGCATGTAGCATTTCAAGGTACCTTCCTCTTCTCTGAATCGTTTGGCTTACTTGACATTAATCGATCAAAACACATGCATCTCCTTGTGGGAGTTTCTTGGATCTTCCAGGTCTGTTCTTTCTTGGCAAAAATTTGATTTGACAGCTATGGGGTATGCAGCAAGTGCTAAATGGAAAGGCTTAGAAGTGGAGAACAATTAGCTTTAGCCCAAGTTCATTTGGGGTGGTAATGGAACATAATGATAAAAGACAAGATGTTGAGAGAGAGAAAGGTGGAGGAGAGAGAGAGAGTGAACTTAGACTTGAAAGAAAACTAGAGACAACTGAAATGTGTTAAGGATTGAAGTCTTCACCTGTCTTCTCTCATTTCTCATTTTTTTAACAATAAAAAAATTAAAGCATAAAACATGATGCCATTTAGCAGAAATATACCCCACACAGAGCATACCAGGGGAATTGCTGCATTTGGCTGAGTCACTGCCTGACTATGAATGGACAAGAGTGTGAAATCAGAACAGAAGTCTAGGTCAAGGTACTTACTGAAGAGCAGACAAAGAAAGGACCGTTGTCCATTGGAGAACAATAAAACAAACTGCCCTTAATTTTGGAAACTAGAGAAGGAGAGCATACTGTACTATGAACATGGTCAACAGAGCCCATAGCCAGAGGAAAAAAATCACCAAAGGAGTGCTAAGCTGCTACACAAGCCACAGAAAAACTAGATTATTTACTCAAGAGAAGGAGCTCAAGAGGGTCCACGGAGAAGGCAGTGGGAACAAAGAAACTCAGTCATCTAACATGCCAAGAGAAATAAGCGGTAGCAACAACATTTTAAACCCTAATTTATGGGGAAAAGAGGAAAATTATCAATCTCAGCCAAGAAAAATAATAGCTCTGCAGATCTTCAACTATTGGATTTTTGTATTCCTAAATACATGTCTGTGGTCTGTGATTCTCAGGTCCTTTTGTGAGCATGAAAACTGAGCTCCGTAAACTTCTCACTAAGCTACTTTTCTCCTTCTAAAATGCAGATGAGGTATTTATGATCCTGACTCAGCTGGTGCTTTCCATACACATAACATCATCATCGAGAGGATCTTAAAGCTCTTTGATAGCTTAGTGAGCATTTTCGTTATTGCAAATAGGCCCATCATCCACGTTATGAGGAGGCAGAGGGTAGAAGGGAACTAGCACATTGTTTGTCTGTTCTTTGACCTTCGTCATAACAGAGGAAAACCTGGAAATAAAACGAGAACCCCAAAGGGTACACTTCAACTTTATCTGCAGAGTTCCATTTCAGTTACTTGATTGCATGTTAACAAGTATTAACATTGGGTGGTGCAAACAGATGCTTTCGTAAATTAATAGCCCCTTTATTTTTCTAGGTACTTAAAATTTTTAAAGAAAAATTAGTCAAAAATAAAAGAAGATTAATGGGAGACTTTAGGGTACAAAGTTTAACAGACAATGTCTGTGGTCTCTACCAGCAAGAATCACAAAGCTTAAAGAGAGAAATGCACAGAATTTCTGAATTGCCTATTCTGTAATACCAATGACTTTCAACTCTAGCTATAAAAAGCCATCACAAAGGAATAGTTTTCATAAAGGACTTCTCCTGTTCAAGTCTCACTCAAAGCCAAGTAGAAGTGAGAATCAATGAATGCAGGGCCCAGACATCTGTACTTTGTAAAAGCTTCTCTAATGGTTCTAAATGTGTAGCCAGCATTGAGACCAACTCCTACCCTTTGGGACATGTTAACCTGGGATGAATTCAGAAAGGAGAACCAGGAGAACCTTAAATAATTCATGTAATCTCTTTGGAATCCAATTCCCTTTTCTAGAATATGAAAGAACTGTACTTGATAAATTAAGAGGTCTGTTCCTTGTTCCATCATTCTATCAATTAAATATAAAAAGAAGAAAACAATTCAGCATTGATAGGTTAATTGGAAATGTTTTCTACAACAGTATTTTCAGTGAAATAATAGATTATGCACTCTTCTATTCAGCTAACTTGCATTTGTCTAGCTTAATTTGTCAAGGATTCCTACACATGGCTAATTCTGGAAGACCCCTTTAAGCCACTGTTGGAAGAAGGGATTCCATTTTTTCATTATCATGAATCAATGGGACCCATCACCATGAACAAAGATGCCTCACTGCTTAGTGGAATGGTTTGCCTTCTGCTAAACGAAGATGGCTCTTGCACTTTCAAATTACAACAGTAAAGGGATACCCATATAAAAGGGATAACTTTATAAAGTAGCTAATTTCCTAACAAATGACCTGAAAGAAACCTTGAGGCCTTCGTTTAGCATTCAACAACCACCTCTCTCACTTCCCCAAGCTCCAGCCCTCCCTCTCCCCAAATGTTCCATCCTCACAAGAATGACCAACTCACCCCTATGTGTCCTGTGTGTACCTTAAAGTCATACGGTTAAAACCAGCCTACGGCAAATTGATCAGTCATTTTGCGTGAAAAGGAAAATGCTTTGATTTACTCATTTTTTAAACACCGTAGATGTAGTAAAGGAATTCTTCTTTTGTAGGCTACCAGCCCAAAAGAAAAAAAATACCTGAAGGTCAAATATAAGTCAACATTTTGGTATCTTGTGACATGACCTGGAACAAATGGATTAGCAGCAGGGGGTTGAGGGAAAGCAAGGGGGCCCTGGGAGCAGAATTAGACAATGGGGGAGGGGAGGAGGCACACGACCAAGCCAACAACATGGTTTTCAAAGTGGATGATAATAGATAAACAGTCTACTACCAAATCCTGCTGGGATGACAATCACTTCTTTAATTCTGGCAAAAACAAAATAAGACTTTATTTTTACAAGGCCTAGAAAATTAGGCAGAGTATTACAAATAGGAATTGGGCATAAGGGGACATAACAAGAACTCCAATACATGGGGCCGCATGGTTGGATTCAAGAATAAGGCAGAGAGTAGCCCAGCAACAAGCCCAGCATCCCAGACATAGAACAGTGATAACTGGTTGTTGAGTCACAAGATGTAGATGGGGGAATACTAACTTACCCTCTAAAACAAGTACTGAAGACTGGGACCGAGCTGACAGCTTGGATGAAGAGGTTTCTGCAATGCAGACGGGGCGGGGGGGGGGGGGGGAATGGGGCAAACACCAGGTGTTACAAGAAGCAACTTAGAATTAACTTTAGTGACCCAGCGGCCACGTCGGGCCATGTGTGTGCATGTGCCCATCATCCCTCGGTGTGTGTGGGTGGGGGGGGGGGGCAGATGGGAACTCCCTGGAAAGAATTAACTTAATGAGTATTCTTATTTTCAGAAAAAACTGAGTCATTATCTAGCAAAAGTAGCCGTGATTTTACACCACTAGACAGCCATTAATTAATGGATGTGGTAGAAAACTAGATTTCCCAGAGAACATGAAAAAGCAAGAGGATTAGAAAGAGGGAAAGATCTGGAAAACTATAGGAAGAGTGACAAAAGGAGAAAAGGCATGAGAAAGAGAGGAGCCAGCAAATCCCACCCATACCACTTCCAGTACCTGAAACATCACCCATCACACTTGTCTTTCACAAATTGTCCCTCTGGCTTCTGTTTTTTGTTTTTTGTTTTTTTAAATGTCTGTTTTTGGTTTTGTTTTTTTAAAGATTTTATTTATGTATTTGATAGTCAAAGATCACAAGTAGGCAGAGAGGCAGGCAGAGAGAGGGGGGGAAGCAGGCTCCCTGCTGAGCAGAGAACCTGATGTGGGGCTCGATCCCAGGACCCTGAGATCATGACCCGAGCCGAAGGCAGAGGCATTAACCCACTGAACCACCCAGGCGCCCCTGGCTTCCGTTTTAATGCCTTTTGTTACACCGTCCTTTGTGAAAGGACAAAAAACATGGCCTCTTCGGTGCGGAGCTACTGGAACTTTTCTCCTCTTCACCCTTCCTTACCACAGTGCCAGTCAGTAATACTGGCATATGCACTTCTAAAACTCATCTTGGCCACTGTAAGTCATTCGTCCATCTCCTTCATCTCCCCCACCCCCATCAGCTGGTTGTAATCCCTCATCTCTTTGGCTCCGCAGGACCTCACATCTTCCCTAGGCTTTGGACAGCTCTCGTGATGCTGGAATATCTAGGTTCTTTACTGCAGACCTAACAGTGGTTCCTTCGCCATCACAACCACCTTGGAAGATGTCTCTGCTACAGAAAATGAACCCAACGATTTGGGAAAATGATAGTAAGAATGCCTACAACACAAACTAGATGTAAAAAAGGACACCTCTTTCGACCTACCGTTTAGAAACAACCTTCTACTAGTTGATTTGTAGCCACAACATTTAATTACATAAGACAAATTTGGCAGTGAACTACAGCCTTTTGGTAAGGGTCACAACAGTTTTGGCTTTGAGGGGAAAGCATGTGGTTTTCAACAGCAGGATTTATTGTGGAAACCTTGCTTAAGCTGTCCAAGAAGGGTGAAGAGGACACAGAGCAAAGACTTTTGGGCCACAACCATCTTTGACCTCTCTTTATGTACCAATATCTGGATGTAGATGTAGAAATAATGGTAGTGAGAAGGATGGTCTTCCATGACCCTTGGTCTATATAATAGCTTATCCAGCCCTTGTCTTTGGTCTAGCATCTTATAGCCTATCCTACTAATTCTTTCAGCAAGCTCAGAATCAACTATGTTAATGTCAGAAAGATTATGCAAATGTCAATATTTCTCAATATATAGATTTTAATGTTATTGATGAGTTTGTGTAGTGAGATGAATATATGTATTTGCCCCATGGTGATGAGCTTTTTACATTAATTCTTATGGGGAAAAAATCTAATTACATAAGTCTATTCAGTATAAACTATATTTTCCTGGAATGTAAATGTCAAGTATGACAGAGAACTCCCTCACCCTGAATGATAGTGCTGTCCCCTCTTTGCCCCTCTCTATGAGCTAACCATCCTTCCTTCAAAGAACACTGAAACTTTGCTCAAATTTCAGTGTGCTTTGCTGACCCCTCCTTTGTAAGGGTTAAACATGTTAAGCTTTAAGCTCAAGTCCTTTCTCCCCAGAACAGAAAAATTCTCTTTTGTAGAAGAGGGGAGGCATCCCTTTCTTATTTAATCATCATTCTCAAATGAGATCGTTTTCATCCCGCACTTCTGCAGTGGCTTACCTCTAGAACTTTGTCATATGAAAATAAAATAAAATTGGCATTGGTTGGAGAAACCCATAGGTCCTTAATTTTAGAAAAACTTGAAAGAGACCAAATAAAATTAAACTGTGCTTAAATCCAATCTTAAAATTCCCTAATCTTAAAAACTTTCTAGTATTCCATGAAACCTAGAGGACATAAAAAAAAAAAAAAGATTAAAACATCTATAGAGGGGCGCCCAGGTGGCTCAGTCAGTTAAGCATCAGCCTTAGGCTCAGGTCATGATCCCCAGGGTCCTAAGATGGAGCCCTGCATTGGGCTCTCTGCTCAGTGGGGAGCCTGCTTCACCCTCTCTCTCCTTCTGCCGCTCCTGCAGCTTGTGCACACACTCTCTCTTTCTCTCAATAAATAAAATAAAATCTTTTAAGAAAATTAAAATAAAACATCTATAGAAAAAATACATACATGCGTGTATATATGTAGATAGAGCAAAAAACAAAGATAAGACAAGAAAGCAGAAAAAGACAAGATTCATCATCATATACATAGGCTTTAACAAGTCAATAAAAAACAATGAACAACCAATAGAAAAATTAGCAAATACCATCAGTAGGAAGTTCACAGGAAATATATACAAATAGCTAATAAATATATGAAAACAACCTAATGTCACACATAATTAAATATATGCAAATCAAAAATAAGGGGACTCATTTTCTCAAATACAAAATTGAAATTTTTCAAATACTTAAAAGTTTAATTAAAATCTAATATCTCTGATGGTATTGCAGAAATAGGCTTTTTCATCAATGATTGGTGAACATACAAAGTAATGCAACACTTTTGGAAGACAATTTAGCAATCTATCAAGCTTTACAAATACACGCATTTGACGCAACAAACCTAATGGATATGGTCTCTTGAAAAAAATAGATGTAGGTTTAACAAAAAACTAGAAACAATGTTAACTTGCATCAAGAAATGATAATGCCACAGAATATTGAACAGATGTTAAAATAAAATGATTAGATGTATATATGTTGCTTTAGAAGGATCTGCTAAGATTAAGGCACAAGACATCTATATTCTATAATCTCATTTGGGTAAACAGAAAAGAACATGTATAAAGAGAAATTTAATTACATGCATAGATATAGTTGTATATATTCACTTGTGTTTGCACAAGTCTTTCTGGAAGAATAGGCAAGAAACAGTTAAGAGGGTCATAGGGCTCCCTCCACTCAAGCTACTTTGTTTCCCTTTTACATTTGGCAAATGTTGAGAGAAAGAAGGCTTTTCTTGGCTTTTCTAGGTGACCCTGTCATTCCATGAATCCAAAGACTGGGGGAAAATGGCTAAAAAGTTCCCCCACACTTTTGTCCTTCCTGCTCATTGCCTAAAGGGAAACCTTTGTTATTTACACAGATTGTCTTTCTGAGGAGCTTTTATGAGGCTCATTTCCATTGTGATCAGCTCTTGGCAGGCCACAAAGACTCCATGTATCAGTGCCACTCACTAAGCCTCAGATGCTCCAGCAGCTCCTTCTATGGTCCAGCAGGAAGGCTCCTCCAGTAACTTAGAGCTTGGCAGTGCAGATGACGTAGGGAGTGACATTACCAGCTGTCATAGGCATAACCTTGCTGGCTAGTATAGAACCACAGAACCACAAAGAGAGCCTGTCACCAGATAAAATTCTCTGCAGTATAAATCTTTTGAAATGCAAGGTAAAGGGGCTGAAGGTAGACAGACCAGAAAAGTTCCATTTCAGGAACATTTCAAAGCTCCTTCTACGAATGTGAATTACTTCCTTTGTCCTAACTGGTTACTCATTTTTCATGCATTTGGTTCTTCCCCATCTCATTTCCCTCGCCCCACAAACTCCTCTTGATTTTTTTTAGGAAGAATGCTCTTTCTTTGTCTAAGTGAGTATGAATTCATGAATTTCCAAATTCAATACGTTATGCAGTTGCTATATTCATTCTTTGGAAAAGTAGCTTTATATCAATGTTACTTCAATATTTTCAGCCCTAGACTCTGTTAATTTCCCATTCAATGGCATGGGAAAATAATAACTGTTGTTATATGCATTTTTAATTTATGCCCTGTAACAACACTAATAGATAAAGAATTCTCTAAACTAGAATGGTGATGACTGAATCAAATTTTTTTAGGAGGGTTATTTTCCGAAGAGTTTGTAGGGAAGCATTCCTGGACAGACTGAGGATTTTGTACAGCATTAATTTCATTGCTCAAGTCTATTTTGGGTGCACATTGTCAACAGATCCTCATGGCCAGTTTATTTCAAATGCAGCTAGCATACTTCGCATACTAGGAAATAATGCCAAGAGAAAGCGTAACCAGGTCCATGGCCTCAAGTTCTGGTCTACGGGACACAGAGAGAAGCCAAATTAGAAGGCAGACACGGCGTGGTAGGGTGGAACACATGATTATAGAGTCTGACGTCCTGGCTCTAGTCTCAGCCTTGCCTCCACCTATCAGTGAGACCCAGAACAACCACTAAAACACCCCAGCCTCATCTGGACAATAAAGGAAATGAGCTTGATAATTATGATGGTCCCTCCCACCATTCCTGTCTTGTGAAGGTGGGCAGGAATGGCCTTAATAAAACTCCATTTTCCAATGAGACCTTGTGCTTCCAGAAACTGCCATTCCTGCCTCTGATAACAAAATTCATTTGGCCTGAAAGATAGTTTCAAGGGAAGAGGTCTATTGTCATGTTTGGAGCCCACACATCTGACTGTTTCAAATAGCTCCCAGAACTGCAGGATCTCAGACCTGCTTACCATCTCAGATGTGCAGAGATAGTGATTCCTCTATGTCTCTGATTGGTCTTTCTCATTAATGACCATCAATCTGGTTAGTGAAGAAATTCTATTTTAGCTGGATCCAAATAGATGAGTCTGATTTGGTAATGCAAACAATCTTTAAACCAACACACCGCATCTTCTTTCCAAGGGAAAGAGCAGGTGCATTGGAGCCAAGCAGAACAAGGTCATGATCCTGACTCCGGCACTTGCTAGCTATAGGAGCTAGGATTAGTTACCTAACCCCTCCCAGCCTGTTCTCTCATCTGAAAAGTGGGGGAAATGGGTTTGTTATAAGGCTTAAATAAGATACTTCATGTAAAAAGCTAAACCCATTTCTCAGTCAATGTGAAGTATCGTCACCATTCTTGTCCCATTCATCCCACCACAAACTGTGATAGCTGCTCTTGGACCCTTCCCATACCTCCCTGCCTTTTCCACTTCATTGTACTTTGGCTGATTGCCCTGATTGCCCCAATCTGCCTGATTGCCCAAACCTGTTTTGGAAGTCTCACAGTTACCGAGTCAGAGTGACAATCTGGCAGGTGGCAGGGATGGGGAAGTTGGTAAGCACCGGACTCAGCATCTGAAGACTCGGGTTTCATCCGCTCTGCCCTTTACTTGCTGATGAAAATGCGCAAGTCCTGGGACTGTTATCAGTTTAACCTGTTCAAGTTAAAATGAGGATAAAATGGCTATGATAGTGCAAGGGGCGTTCACTGCGAGGCTCCAAGAAGAAAAGAAGTTTAAGAGTGCCTCCCACTGTGCTTTACTCAGTATGTTTATGGGGATTGAATGAAGATGTGTGTGTCACAAATGAGGGGATGAATGTTGTAAATAATTCCAAAGTGATACTAAATAAAATAAGTCCTTCTGGTACACTTTTGTGAAAAGAGACTTCCCAAAAGCCACTGCCCTTATTCAGCTCCAAGTTCCCACTCAGGATTACCAACTTTTTCTTGCCATCTGTTCTTTAAACTAAAAGAAACCACCATGTTTTCTCAGCAAAGCTGAGGGCCAGACTTGCCACATCCTACCACATCAGACTTCCAAAACAAAAGGGGTAAATTCTGCTCACTTCGGATTCCAAAAATTCACATATTTCACATCATAAAGACAAACTCTTGACTGTCTAAAGTTTGTCTTTATTTACATGCTTAGCATTATGAAAAGGTAATAAGTATGAATTTGTTTTCCACCATTCTGGTATGAGACAGCTTTTCGTGATCTGGGGTTGCCAATACTAATATTTGGGAACTTGTTCTGCCACTCTGTATCAGTGAGGTCTTATCAAAGAGCTGCTACTCCCAGAGTGTGGTGTTAGAGCAGGACTCCGGTGCCTACCGTTAGGGAACCCACCAGGTTTTCCTCTGGCTTTGGTCCCCCATCTTTCTTGAATAATCCAAAGCCAAATTTCTATTCTCTCTTAGGGCAAAAGAATTCCTTCCGTTTGACAAAGCCATGGCTACCCTTTTAATACTGAAAAAAAGGAATATCTTTCTTTTGTTTGCAATGAAACAACACCCAAAACAAGAGTTGTTCACTTTTCCATCAGATAATCCATCCGTGTGCATATAGCTTTGCTCATTACATCACAGCTCTGTGTCTCCTGCAACAACCCCCACCTCCAATAGTGATGGTGGATAGGGTAGAGACAGATGCTGATGTTGCTGAAAAGAAAGAAGTCATGGGAAGCAAAAATGAACTAGGAGGCAGTTTATATTTACCCAACTTATTTATCTGATTTACTTGGACTTGGGATACCAAACATGGCTCATGAATGCAGCAGGCTCTGGTTATGGTAAGCAAAAAAGAATATGGCTGGAAGGACATTAAGGATGCAAAATTATCAATAGGCCAGAACACCCAACTTGGAAAATGAACGAACACTAGGGAAATCTAAATACTTGGCAACTGGAACTACAACAAAAATCTTGCAACAAGAACTGCCTGGTCCATATAAGGTCCTACTGATGTGACAATGACTCCTAAGCCTCCTACATATTTGTATCCTTCCTTCAGAGCTGAACTTCCCAGAAACTAGTTGGCCAAGCCCAGGTCATTTGTCTTCTTTGGCTACAGGGCCACCAAAGAAAGGGAGACAAACTCCTCCCAGAAAAATTATCCACAAGGAGAGAGATCCCCTAGATGGTGGGGGGGGGGGGGAGCTATGTTAAAAGGGCAGGTTACATGGTGGACACTCACCAATTATTGATCTTTCATCGATGGCTTCTTTTATGGGTCTGAGTTTCAGCATCTGTCCAGGAGACGGTTGGACTCGATATTATCTAAGGTTCTTCCAGTCTTCAGAGATCCCGCCACCGGTGGCCTTGCATCCTCTGACCGCTGGTTTTATCTCCTAGGGCCAGCATCAGGGAAAGCTTTTAGATGAGAAGCATCTAACTGGGGAGGTGAGGAGGCCACACATACAAGAGCGAGATTAACCTCGTCCTCTAGGAAAAAAAGGTCTGATATGCCACTGACGTGTCTCCCCTGTTTCCTGTGTATTTCCCCGGCCACTTCCTTCAGTCACAAGGGAAGGTGCCTCATTTCCTACTTCCTTTCCTATGGGCTGCTCCATGCTGATTCTGCTCTCGGGTCTTTTTTAGACCCAAACCATTTGTTTCTCTGAGCCAGTGTGATCTTCCTGAACATCTCTCCACGTCCTCCACTTCGTGGCCTCTGCACTTGAATCATCCATCTACCCAAATCAAAAGCTCACAATTTATGTATTAAACTACAGTTTAATCATTCCCAGTTGTCCATGTACTTTCCCCTTTAAAGTAGCTAAACTGGTTTTTCAAACTCCATCATTTCAGCTATGGCAAGCTTTTCTTCTCTCCAGCATATCATTCTGTTTTTGCTTTTTGTAATTCTTCTTTTATTTTGGATAAAAATTGTTTTATCATCACCTGGGACTAAAAATAACCAGTTTTGATTGCCCATTTTCTTTTCTTTTTTTTTTTTTAAGCAAGGGTTTCAGATAACGCTCTGTATTCATTTTCTGTGTACTTCCCCCTCCAGCTGCCCCATCATTTCCATTTAGAAAGGAGGACAATCGCTCTGCAATGATTTGTTTCTCTCTCTGAGCTTCACACAGCTCTCCCCACATTCTCCAGCGGGTTATACACATGCTATTTTTGTTAAGTCTCACATTCTTGTGTTTTCAGAAGGACTGCGGTTCTTTGAGCTTTAATTATGGTGTCTTAAAAGATTCCTCAGCTGCTTTCATGCTCGCGAATTTTATACTTCCTCTTATTGCACCTTATTCACCGGATTTCTTAATTCCCCAAAATTTACTTTCTTGAAATCTGATACCTTTGTATAGCTGCATTGTTCAAACCTACATCTCATTATCCTCAAAGTGAGTCATCTGTGGACATGGAAACCCTTTTGCCTACTTACCTGCTATCTTCAAATATGATTTTTTTTTTTTCTGGTCTCCCTCTAACCTACCACAAAAAAAAAAAAAAATGTTATATATACTATTTCTTTCCAGCAATTGAAGATCTCTAAAGGTAATCAAAATTCTACCCCTAAGTGCCCGTCCAAAGGAGCAGAGCAGAATTATCGAGCACAGCACCAATCTTTGTTTGCAACCAACAGTGATCACTTCCTTTGTGAGATGAATCTAGAAAGAAGGAAATATTGTCTATGATCCCAATATTTGAATCCTATCGAAGAGAATTAGGAAGGTGACTTGTTCCCAGACAAGTTGGAAATGTGCATATGAAATGTACAAGCATCTACCTTTTTAAGAGCAAGTTCCAATAAATACAGAACTGGAACATGGAAGAATGAAGGTTAAAACCACTTCCTGGAACAAACATAGTTCTTGGAATTCTTTTGGCTCAAATGCAGGGTTATTATCGTAAAAGTCGTCATGTACTGCAACCCTGTACTCACTTCAAAGTGAAGTATCACAAAGACGATCACTCTTACACAGGAGAAAGAAGATCTTGATGGAGGCAAGGCAAATAACATATGAATTCTGGCTGGTTTGAGTAGAAAGAGAACTAGTAATTGAGGAAAAGGGTTTAACCAAAAGGATTTGAGTCCATTTGATTAAAAGTATTTTTAAAAGTCTCACATAAGCATCCCTGAATATTAAAGTTTCTGAGGTTTATCCATCACTAGTCATTTTCCAATTAACTGTGCATCCTAATACCCCCTGATCCTAGTTCAATGGCTTCCCTGACTGATAATTTTGTTTCTTTTCAGAACAGATATTTAAAACTGAAGTCTTAGGAATGTGATTACAATCATTTTGTGGCTTTGAGTTTGCAATCCTGACTCTGAAGAGGCTGTTTATTTCTCCCGGGTTGTTATTCAGGCATCAGATAGCTTCCACCAGGTAAAATAGGGTGCAGTTTGGCAGATGGGCTAGTGAGGCCTTTCTCAACACTCAATGATGCAATACCAAAACAGCTCAGTTAATTTCCCTCTTTAACAAAAGTTATAAGCATGCATATGAAGTAATTACTATTTGCTACATTTGTATCCATATGTTTACAATGTCAAACACATGACTTAGCAACAAAAATGAAACACATACAAAAAATACAATAGGGATGAATCTTAAGAAATAATGTCAAATTGGACAAACACAAAATTAGGAATGTTCTATATAAAAGGGAGCCGGGAAATGTGCTTATTACAAAAGTTGTTATCATATAAAAAAAAAAAAAAGAAGAAGAAGAAAAGTTGAGAAACTATTCCAAATTAAAGGAAGTTAAAGACACATGACAACTAAATGTAACAAGTGGCTTTAAACTGGGTCCTCTACTAGACAGAAACCTTCCCTGAAAGGGGAAAAAATGTTACAAAAGTTTATTAGTCAGGGCGCCTGGGTGGCTCTGGTGTTAAGCCGCTGCCTTCGGCTCAGGTCATGATCTCAGGGTCCTGGGATCAAGTCCCATATCGGGCTCTCTGCTCAGCAGGGAGCCTGCTTCCCTCTCTCTCTCTGCCTACCTCTCTGTCTACTTGTGATCTCTCTCTGTCAAATAAATGAATTAAATCTTTAAAAAAACAAAAGTTTATTAGTCAACTAAAAGAATTGGATTATGGACAGTAGATTGTATTGTATCAGTGTAAATCTATAAAGGTGATCACTATGCTGTGGTTACATGTGAGAATATCCCCACTCTTTTTTTTTTTTTTTTTAATTTGACAGAAATCACAAGTAGGCAGAGGCAGGCAGAGAGAGAGAGAGAGGAGGAAGCAGGCTCCCTGCCGAGCAGAGAGCCCAATGCAGGGCTCCATCCCAGGACCCTGGGATCATGACCTGGGCCAAAGGCAGAGACTTTAACCCACCAAGCCACCCAGGCGCTCCGAGAATATCCCCATTCTTAAGAAATGCACACTAAAGTATTCATGGATAAAATGCCATCATGTATACAACTTACTCCCAAATGGTTCCCCAAAATGACGTATTTATGGGGAAAGAGAACACATAAATAACAAAGCAAATAAGGTAAAATGTAAACCATAGGTATATCTGGACAAGATGCAAATAGGAGGTCTTGTCACTATTTTATGTTTGCAATTTTTAAAAAATTTTACATTGTTTCCAAATTTAAAAAAATGTAACGATACACAATTGATCAAACAAGACAGATTGAGCAGAACACAATCTCTGTGATTCATTTGTATAAAGTTCCATACCAGGAAAAGTTAAACTTTGCTCTAAAGAAAATTAAACTGTATTCCTTAAGCATGCATAATTAGGCACAACACTAAAAATAAAAGCAAGGAAATAAATGCTATAATAGGTATGTGGGTAGCGTAATCCCATAATAAGATACCATAATAGGATAGTGGTTATCTTTAGCAAGGAGGGAGGAGATTACTTAGAGAAGGGACTTACCAGGGGCTTTGGAGTGCTGGCAACATTGTCTTGCATCCTGGGTGAAGAGTGTATGAATATTTGTTTTATAATTATAAAGTAGAATGTTTACATCTTATGAGCTTCTTTGTGCTCGTTTTCTAAAGGATGAAAAGAAGGAAAAGAAAGAGGGAAGGGGAGAGGAGAGCAAGGAGAGGAAAGAGAGGCAGAGAAGAAACAGACTAAGGCAAAATTTATTCTCTGCTTTTATGCTCTTATTGGTGAGGGATTTGCTCTATCTAGTCGCCTTTGTCAAGACTCAAAGAAAATTGTCCCTGAATCTTACTTTAGACCGAAAGCCAAATATTGCTTCCAGGTCCCTGACTTAGCACAAGCCAGAATTTTAGAGCTGTCATATAGATATAGATGATGTAGATAAAGGTATATCAATTAGATAGATAGATAGATAGATAGATAGATAGATAGATAGATAGATCAGGTGTCACTCGATGTGGTCCAGTTAACTACAGAAACAGGTATTTGACAGGAGAAAGATCTACAAGCTTTAATTCCTCACTATAAATTCAAACCATTGGAGTTGATTTCTTGGGTTCATGATTTAGCTTGGGTTGAAAAGCTTTGTGAGATAAATAACTTATTTAAAGGTTGTTAAAATTAACTTTTAAAATTTTCAAGCCAAGAATTGGCTTTCCTTTAGAAGAGATTAAATGTAAGAATTATTTCTTCGATGTTTGGATGGGAAATCGACCATTGTCCAAGGGAAGCTTATGCTCACTTTTCAATAGCATAAAAGAAGATTCCTATGGAAAGATTTCTCATGATTTTGCAGGTTTCAGTATGCAGGACTTATCACTGGGGCAAACTGATACAACGTGGTTAACTTATAATTCACACACCAGTCCCATCACATTGGCATACACAATGTAAAGGGATTCAAGTGTACAGTAACAATATATAGAAGAACTCGGTTGTTCCTGAAAACTTTTGTCTGACCAGCTCTGCATATAGAACTAAGTGAAGGAAGAGGTTCAAAAAATCCATGTGAGGGCTTACATTTTAATTTGTGCAAATGCATATCGAAACTGTGAAATTAATCTGTTCTGCATTTGGGTGGTGCTCAAATCCCTAAAATTTTAAGTCATATATGGCCAATGTTTCTTTAAATTATATGAACACAACAACAGTTGGATGATAGTGTTCTATTTACTGGCTAGTTTTTGGAACTATTTCCTGCTTTTAAGTTTAAAGAAATAATTATAGACTTTCCTTAAGATACAATCTACCCTACAAGGAAGGGTGACATATTTGTTCTGGTCCTAAAAATATCCCCATGTGCAGCCAACCCAAACAGCAGAGTGCAAGTTAACATGATGTTCCATTTTTGCTGGGATGCTGTCCTCAGTTGTCTTGAAGCACACTGAGTAGGTATCCTAGAAACCTATACACAGTCTACACTGGTCGAGTCCTCTTGGATACTACTTCATAGAATCTTGAAAAGCAGTTTAGAAAAACATCTCAGTAAGGTCTTATGCTTGGGGAATTCTAATATGGAGCATTCTGGAGAGCTTGATAAGAAATCTTTAGCCAATGAGATGTGATTCAGAGTCCAAAAGGAGAAAGAAAACACAATTTGTAAACAAATGATGTATCTACAATTATCTGTCTGCCCACAGAGTGTGGGCTGATCTTTCTCCATATATATTCACCCCACGATCATCTCAAACCTTAGAACCAAGGGGTTAAAGGGTTAAACTATATCCCTCTCAGTATGCCATCTCTATAGAGTGATTGTCCCCAGTGATCACATGGCCATCAGTCTTGCTTCCCAATTCCAATATTTTAAAGGGAGTTTTAAAGGAGCACTTTCCTTTAAAGTGTACCTAATGGCCAACAATTGAGGTCATCCCCCTAGTAGGTCAGGTCCAGTCCCAACACCTGACATTCTCCATCACCAGGGAAACTTGTTTAATTTCATATTATCTGTTTTGCCATGGAAAAGGTAACTGTAATAAGAGCCACTTTATTCTCTCTGGGAAACTTGAAAAAGGAGTTTCAAATTCTCATAGGAAGACTTCTTATTATACCAATGGAGGCATCTTCTGCTTTCAGTCATATTTTTATTAAAAATATAAACACCTGGGGCACCTACGTGGCTCAGCCAATTAAGCATCAACTCTTGGTTTCCACTCAGTCATGATCCCAGGGTCGTGAGATCGAGCCTCACATCAGGCTCAGTGGAAAGTCTGCTTGAAGATTCTCTCCCTCTGTCCTTCCCCCTATCGTTCTCTCTCTCTCTCTCTCAAATAAAATACATAAATCTTTTAAAAATGTATAAATACATGGTATATTTATCAGCTAATAATAACAGTCTAGCATAATAATAACAAGCTTCTAATATGTCAAGGGATAACCTAGCTATTTTAGAGATGTTATCTGATTTAATCCTCACGATCCTTGTGATGAAAGTAGGTATCATTGCTACCCACTTTTAATAGGAGAGAAACCCAAGATTCAAAGATACCAACTGACTTTCCCAAGACCATACAACTAATTGTGATATAAACTGAATTCAAACCCATGTTCGTCAATGGGATTCAAATTATAGTTATTTCTCAATGTCAGAATTATCAAGCTTCCAATAAAAATTATAGTTTATAAAGCACTTCCATAAAAGTTCTGAAAGATAAAAATTACTGGGTTACCACAAACTTCATGATTGAAAATCATAAAATCAGTAGTATATTTGGTAAAGGGGGTTAAGTTCTTAAAGTCAGTATTTACAAAGTGTCAAAGAAAAAGCTGATTAAGCTTATCAAATGAGTGAATTCAGTTAGACAAATTAGACACTTCCATTAAGAAAGTCAGCCAAATTGTTTATACTTTTCATTTTAAATTCTGCAGAACCTAAACTACAACCAGTTGAATTTTTTCATTTCTCTCTGACTTACAGGAGTGTGTCAAATACACTCACAATCAAGGTCAGATCTTTCATGTTCTCAAAGGTAGTAATGTAATGAGGTGGCATGGGGTCGGGGGAAGGTCTGAAGACTACTTTCAGCATTTCAAAGAGTCTAACAGATATCAAATATGTCTCCCAGATTAGGCTGAACAGGCTAATTACATAATTACATTCCTAAACTTTTGACCAAAATTACTTCAGCTCAATGCAATAATACTACTGGTGATCTCATACTGATCAGCAAGACTGATTGAGAGTTGCATGTGTCTTTGGTTAATAAAAAACTTTCAAAAAAATATAATGATTACTTAACGTCATAAAGGTAGATGTGCCAGGATGTTTATACTTAGTGTGGTATCGTAGTTCAGGTAGCAAAAGGGGTAGGGGAGGGAGCAGAACAGATGCTCAACAAAAAAGGTATAGCTCATGCATGCAACAGAATACAATAGAATTATAAAAAGAGCGGGCATCACTTCAAGGTATGTTATAGCATAAAATAAGCAGGTCACTAAGAACACTTACTACGCAGATACTATATGTCTTGTGTTTTCACCCTGGTTAAGAAGATATGAACAGTGCAATGGGTATATACAGAAAGCGATATGCATATTCTCTATGGGCCTTCTAGTGTATTCAGAGGAAAGGAAATGGGGAGGGATAATGCAAACTGGTAACAGTGGTTACTTCCAGGAAGGGGAAGGATACAAATAAATGGGGCCTTTCACTTTCTACTCTAAACGTTTACCTGACTTGAATCTGGATAATAAGCATCAACTGTGTCATAAGTGTTAATTCCTTAACAAGTGCAAGGGGTTTTGTTTGTTTGTTTGTTTGGTAAGCCTTTCTAGATAAGAACTTGATATGGAAACCAAAAAGGAATCCCCGGTGGTGGAATCCAGGTGGTCCCCTAGCACAGATGTACCCTTCCAAGGCACTCCACTCTACCTGGGAGTAATCACCTCCTGCAGCATTTCTAAAGAACGCTCTGTTTTTCATGCCAGAGATCTGCAGGCAATGGTCCTTCTCTGTACCCTTGAAAATCCTGCAAGCAGGTAGCTAAGCAGTGGTAAATAAGTTAGAGGCCTGAAGACCCTTCAGGAACACTGGCACCTTCCTAAACTTGGAAGTAGTCCTGCTCCTAATTGGACACGTGTGCCTGAAGGGAAGCCATCACATAAATGTGCCCTGGGAGGAGGGCAATCAGCTGGGCCATTCCCACTGCAGGAAGCAGGGAGCCAGCCTGCTCCACTGGCCAAAGTGCTGAGCTGCTTGCTGTCTGCCCAACCCCATCTCTGGCATGAGCCCTCAGTCCGGGATAGGTGACTTGGTGCGTGCCAGGAGTAGCCAAATGGCTCTGCTAGATGTTGACAATCTAGTTGACAAAAGATGTAGGCTTCATAAGGCCTTGTAAAAAGTGCATTTCTTGGGTTATCCCAGAGTGACTATTTCAGAGTGAGTTCAAAGTAGGTCTCAACAGCATGCTCTGGGTCAGGACAGGAGGAAGACTTAGTGGGACGTCTTCTTTCCCTTGTCACATACTCAATCTGAGTCTTCTATTCCAAGTTTCCTCATGTCCATTGGAATGGCCTAACCATCAAGTATTTCATGCTCTTGGCCCAAGTTTTGTTGGGATCTAAACAGGTATGAGTCTAAGCCTGAGCTGGAGAGGGCAGACCCCATCAAGTAAAGGACGTGGAAGGGGAAACTGAGTAAGGAGCAAAGGAGTGTTACCGGCAGGGCTGCCACACAACTCCCTGAGTCTGGCTGAGCCCTACCCTTCCTTGTTGGTGGTGAGGATGCAGTGGGGTCCCCTATGAGGTCAGGAGGGCACTGTGGGCAGTCATTGAGCCAGTCAATGAGGGCGACAGAGCTGGAGGACATGCCAGCCAGTAATGCTGTTCCCAGTGAAAGGGAAAAAACAGACAAACCCAACCAGAAAGAAATGGTTAAGAGGACTAAGCCTCCTAAGGGCAGGAACAAGAGCCAGGTCTGCATTTGTTCCCTGATTCAGCATCTTCACCTTCAGAGACAATGAAAGAGCCCTTTTTAAAGCTTTGAATGAGAAAGGAAGGCACACCCTAGGCAGCCTTTGCCCTCCTTTTTGAAAGCACTTAACTGAGATCATGAACAACAGGGTGAACACAGAAAGTAGGTTGTCTGGTGGTCAGTGGTGCTCGGTGGAGCCCACAGCTCTCAGCGACCTCTCCAAGAAAGTGTCCATTCATGGTGCCTGTCCCCTTTCTGGTCCTGACACCACCAGATTCTGGGCCTTAACCCCAGGACCTCCAGCCTTCTGTGGCCATCAACAGTGTGTTCTCTGCTGGAACAGCCTTCCCTGTCCCAATTGTCACCACCTAGAAGTCTCAGGCTTGACCACATCTTCACGGAACCCAAGCCTGCCCACATCACCCATGCCCTGAGACCCCTTCCTGCTCCCCACAACTTTTTTTTTTTTAATTTATTTGACAGAGAGAGATCACAGGTAGATAGAGAGGCAGGCAGAGAGAGAGAGAGGGAAGCAGGCTCCCTGCTGAGCAGAGAGCCAGCCCGATGCGGGACTCGATCCCAGGACCTGAGATCATGACCCGAGCTGAAGGCAGCAGCTTAACCCACTGAGCCACCCAGGTGCCCCTCCCCACAACTTTCTACTGTCACTTCTCCTCAGATGGTTTCCCAGGACAGTCCCAGTTCTGACGCTTGCCATCTGAAAACCTGGGCAACTCATCAGGTGTCCCCCCTCCCACCAAAACAACAACAACAACAAAAAACCTTTATGAGCTCGAGTCAGAAGTCATGGCTTTATTTCTTCTATTCCTTCTGTGTTGTTGTTTATTATTTGACTCTTGCCCTGGAAGGCAGGCTTCATGTCAGGAGAGAACTTGCCTTAGATACCTCACATCCTTGACGTCTAAAGTTGTGCAGACAAAAACTACAGCCACAAGCCACACACTGATGAATCCGAGGGCTCAGAGGGTAGCTCCTTCTACTGGAATGTGCTATAATCTCTGAAACAGAGCTCTGCAAAGACTTTGTAGAAAGATATGAATGAATTTAGCTCACGATGAATTTTTAGTATATGTGCTGCCGAAGTGAGCACACTCACGATGAATTTTTATATTGATTACTTGTTGCAACGGTATTCTTTTTAATATATATATATGGCTAAATAAAATATGATTTAAATTAATTTTATCTAGTTCTCTGCTTTTTAAAATCAGTGTATTTGGGTTTTCTTGGTGTTGAGTCTTAGTTCTTTACGTATTATGGCTATTAACTCCTTGTCATTTGCAAATGTCTTCTCCAGTTCAGTGGGTTGCCTTTGTTGTTGTGTTGATGGTTTCCTTCCCCATGCAAAAGCTTTTTCTTTTGGTTGTAGTCCCATAGTTTAATTTTGCTTTTCTTTCCCTTGCCCTGAGGAGACACATCTAGAAAAATGTTTCTACAGCCAAGGTCAAAGAAATTATTGCCTGTGTTTTCCTCTGTGAGTTTTATGGTTTCAAGTCTCGCATTTAAGTCTTTCATCCATTTTGAGTTTATTTGGGGTGTGGTGTAAAAAATTGATCCGGTTTCATTCTTTGCATGTAGCTGTCCAGTTTTCCCAACACCATTTGTTGAAGCATTTCTGGTTTGTTTGTTTGTTTGTTTGTTTTAATGTGGTCATTGGAAAATTTTATGTTACTTCTGTTGCATATATTCTATTTCTATTAGGCACCATTGGTTTAGACTTCTGCCTCACACTGTAGGTGGCCAATACTTCTTAAAAACTTACATACCCACTGTGGCTCCGTGGGCCTATCATTTAAACTTGCTAAGCCTTTTTTTATTTTTACTCTTTAACATAACGATAAAGATATCTATCCCACAGGAACTTGTTGTGAAGACCAAATAAGATAGTGCTGCCCAAAGTTTAAACTATTACCCAAAGATACATTATTTGTATTTAAAGTCTGGTGGATGTCTGAAGAATGAGAAATGCAAGGTAATTGAATAATCCTATAACTGTTAAGACAGTCTTATTATCAGAGCCTATAAACATTGGGAATATCCACAGGGAAGGGATAAGATTTCTGCTCTGAAACCACGATGAATTGTACACAGTCAGAAAGCAGAGGTCACCAGAAAATCAAGGGTTTGCCAAAATGAGGACAGAGGAATAGATTTCTTTGACAGTTTTGTGAAAACGTAGATACTAATTGTTTTGCATCCTAGATTTCAGCGTGTGTAGGGTGTTTTCCCTTTGGATAATTAACCATTCAGTTTGGCAAAAAAAACCATTCCACATCAGGTAGAAAATGGCTTCCAGTTGAAAAATAAAAATGGGATAACAATTTTTTTTTTTTTAAGTAACATTAACTCAGGAAAAGGCAGAGCAACTTAGAGAAATCACAACCACTTTGACCCAGGCATCCTTGATTGTGCATCAATAATAACCATTCTCACAAGTCATCCGGTAAGATTTAAATACACAATTGTGGAGGGAAAACAAAATCAAAATATCCCAGGTTTTCTTCATTGTCACAGAACAGCGATTCAAATAGAAGTGCTTAAAGTGGAGAAAAAGTTACCTAATTTGCAACCTAGTGAATACTATATAAAGTTAAGGGAAAGATGGCTATTGACCTAATTTCATGGTCCAAATTCAAACAAATGAAACCCCTTCTTAAAACTGACATATTCAGGCACCTCTAAAAGATGCCCTTTTTTGTTGTTGTTTCTTCATACTTTTTTATTATGTTCAATTAGCCAACATATAGTTATCATTTGTTTTTGATGTAATGTTCAACAATTAATAGAGATTTTGATATAGAGATGGAAGTCTTTGTTCTTTCTTCCCCCCTCTGTTACTATATGTTTGTAATATGCTAAAGCAGTAGTTCTCCACTAGGAGTTATTTCATCCAGGAGACATCTGGCATTGTCTAGAGACATTTTTGGTTCTCACATGTGGGGAGGGCATGACTGGCATGTTGTGGGTTGAGGCCAGAGTTCCTGCAAAACATCCTGCAATGCACAGGACAGCAGGATAACAAAGGGTTTTCCAGCCTAAAAAGCCAAAGGGCCACTGTTGAGAAACTCTGTACTAAAAGGACTGGTGTCTAAAGGTGTTTTAGGAAATTTTTTTTCTTAAGATTTTATTTATTTGACAGAGAAAGAGTGAGCACAAGCAGGAGGAGCAACAGAGGCAGAGGGAGAAGCAGGTTCTCTGCTGAGTTGGGAGCCCAAAGAGGGACTCCATCCCAGGACCCTAGGATCATGACCTGAGCTGAAGACAAATGCTTAACCAACTGAGCCACCCAAGTGCTCCTCTTTTAGGAATGTAAGGCTTTTGTTGCACGTAACAGAAAATTAAGTGAAGTTGGGCATATCCTTGATGGCCTCCAGCAACCATCAACACAAGATTGCAGGGCCAAAGAAACAGTGAATAAGTTAATTCATTGTAACTCAGTATAGAAAAACTTAGGGATAAACCATTAATCTATAAGAATTGGTCAAGGAAAAGAGCAATACTGAAAAAATGCTTAATGTTACTGAGGCCAAGTTTAGAACAAGGAAAGACCTCCCTTGACATACTTTATTCAACATTAATTCATTGAGTCTTCAGTATTCAAGAGGGTTGTATTAGGGACTTTAGAAGATATAAGAAGTAGAGAATCTTATTGTTACCACCAGCACACTTATTATAGACTGGAAATAAAATAGCCCTTCAAGAAATATCTCTGAAATTTTTTTTTTAAAGATTTATTTATTTATTTATTTGACAGACAGAGATCACAAGTAGGCAGAGAGGCAGGCAGAGAGAGAGGAGGAAGCAGGCTCCCTGCAGAGCAGAGAGCCCGATGCGGGGCTCGATCCCAGGACCCTGAGATCATGATCTGAGCCGAAGGCAGCGGCCTAATCCACTGAGCCACCCAGGCGCCCCGAAATATCTCTGAAATTAAAGAAAATCAGGAGGCATTGAACCATAGAAAAGAAGAATCTGGCTTTGGAATCACCAAAGGACAAACCAGGATTTGAATCAAGACATGCCCCAGGGTGAGGCTCTTAATCCCTCTGAACCCCAGCTTTCTCATCCATAAAGTGGGGATAATAATACTCACTTTGTAGGGCAGTTGTGAGGATTATGTGCAATTATGTATGTAAATTGTCTGGCACGATGCCTCTGCCATAGTGGTTACTCAATACATGGCGTGTCTTGCCTCTTAATTTGCTTGTGTTTTCATCTTTTTTTTTTTTAAGATTTTATTTATTTATTGACAGATAGAGATCACAAGTAGGGAGAGAGGCAGGCAGAGAGAGAGAGAGGAGGAAGCAGGCTCCCTGCCAAGCAGAGAGCCCGATGCAGGGCTCGATCCCAGGACCCTGGGATCATGACCTGAGCGAAAAGCAGAAGCTTTAACCCACTGAGCCACCCAGGCACCCCTGCTTGTGTTTTCATCTTAACTATACTTAAGAAACCATGATTAGGTGAAATGGAAGCGAAGGCTTCCTGAAGGTATTATGGAAATATTGGCGCTTTTTTTTTAAGGCTTACTCAAAATAAAACAAACAAAACCCCTTAACTCCAAGAAATATTACTATAAAGGAAAGAAGTAGCCGAAGACTCTGGAAATCTGATTATAATAATACTGGTGATCTTAGAAGACTTAGAAGTCTGGTAGTGATGGTACATACTCAGGTGAAAGGGACACTACTCAAGAAGGCAATATAATTTATGTTATTTCAATAAAATAAGATATGACCTGGACTTTGAGAAAGAACCTGATATCTAAAGTTAAGTAAAAAAATCAAGGACTGGTTGCAGGCGTTCTTGTATCAAAATTTATTTGTGAATATCTTTCAGGATCTATAGGATAGCTTGTGATGTTCAAACGGGGTTTGAATCATAGACTCAGTTAAAAACTAGTAAATATGTATTTTTTGTGTCAAACATATTTTTTAACTTTCCATAGAAATCCTTATTAAGGATTTCTTCGGTGCTTTCATCAACACATTTCTATGGTTCTCAAAATTTTTCAAATATATTCATACTTATATTTTTAGTTTTCATATGTCACCATTCTATGTGAGAAATAAGGCAGGTATTAATACTCTTATTTTCTGGGTGAGGATATGGAGACTATGAGATTAAGTAATTTGGGGGTCCGTACTCCTCACTGGTGGGACAACTGGTCTTAACACCCTGACTTTCTGTCCAGACATCTTTTCATATAACTACTCTCTCTTTCTTGTCACGTGCATAATTCAACTGAGCAGTATTTTTGAGCATCTGGTCAACAAACCTAAGTAATTCCACCTGCCTCAAAGACCTACAGCCCAATATGTACATAATTATAATGTAGAGGTGACATAATGACATAAGAAAAGTGCAAGAGATACGCTCTGTGGAATGAAAGGAGAGAAAGTTTCTGTCAAGTTGACAAGAAAGACTAGAGGTAGCATTCCAAGTGACAGTGAAGTGTGACGGGCATATTCACAGGAAATAAGGAAAGGATTTTCACAGAAGAGAAGGAGAGTGGAATACTTGAAGGTATTTTCAGGAATCAGAGAGAAAATTTGACCAGAGTAAGTCGATTTAACTCTGTGACCAGAGTACCACAAAACCAGGAGAAGTGGGAGGTGAATTTGGAAAGTCAGAGTAAGGCTGTATGTGGAAGGTTTGAGATGCCTGTGTGAGGGTTTGTATTCAATTGTGCAAACACTGGAAACTCCATAGAGTGGGGGATCATTCTGAATTTCTACATCACTGCTAGCTGCTTTGCCTCTATCTCCCATTGGATTCTGAGTATAGCTCTTCATATACTAGTACCCTGGCCAGTCTCTAAACTCCTAAAGAATAAAACTCATGTCAATAAATAAACAAACAAAAACTCATCTCTTCATTATCTTTACATTTTAATGGCAAGAGGACCTTGCAAAATGCTCAGCACTCATACAGTTTTACAGAATAACTGAGTAAAGATGAGTGAATGAATGAATCAATGAATCAATGACCTAAGGAGGTAACAAAAACGAAGGGTCTAAGTAGAGGAAGTAGTTGTTATATAACTACTCCATGCAGTTACAGAAGAAAACCAACAATATTGGGTGGGGACTGACTGAAGAAGAAGCTGTGGGGAGAAGAAGAGTGGACACAAGTCTTGGCTTCAGGGTAACTGAGAGAATGGTATCAAACCAAGAAAGCAAGAACATTACACTTCTCTGGAGTAGGAGACCATGAGGGTGGACAGATACAGAAAGTTACTTGAGAAGCCCCAGCTGCATGTCCCCATTGTAGTGTATCTGTAATCTGGATTGAATGCTTTGGCAGAAACACTGCAGGATACATTTTATATTCTCTCAACCAGAGGAAAAATGTGGTTGTCTAGACATTTTACTTTGAAAAGAGTGGAGGTTTTAAAGATCATGGTAATTAATTACCTGTGACATTAATGTAACCTTGAGAAGAAACCTGGTTATCAGATTACTAACTCAGGAAATCCAAATAACTTATCTTTGTACAATCCCAGCGCTGGAAGAGTTCAGAGGCTGGCAGAGGAGACTGCTGTACAAATAGCATCACCCAATGCACTAAAAGGTATTTTTTAAAAAGAGGTATAATCACGTGGCCATGAGCACAGCACCTCAAATAGGTCTGAGATGTTCTCCAATGCTTCAATGAGTGACTGTATGAATTTATATTTGAGTGAATGAATAAATATTGGCTCAGCAAAGCCACAGAATGCACACTGTCTTGTTTTGTGCATCTGCATTTGACATATTCCATAAAACCATAGCTCTTAAAAACATTAATAGATAGGGCGCCTCTGTGTCAGGCTCCACACTTAATGGGGAGTCTGCTTGAGAGTCTCTCACTCTCCCTTTGCCCCTCCCCCAGCTTGCTCGCTCTCGCTCTCTCTGACAAATAAATAAAAGTAAAATCTTAAAAAAAAAAAAAACTTTAGAAGACAATTGAGCATTAATATGTCTAGTATAATGAGAATTTTAATCTCTTTGGATGAAATGCATGTAAATGGTGCTTTTGTAATTAAAGATACCAAATAGCACAAATGTTTCATTATGATTTCACATATTGTAGATATTCCAGTATCTCATCTTAATTTTTATTGAATTTTATACCATTAGACATGAGTGTAGACTGTACAGCATTCTTGTCTGATGTGTAATCTTGCAAGGGTGAAATGTTGACATTCAAACTACCTAGCAGATATAAAGTCTCAGTAAGAAATCAGAAAGCAATGAAACTATGAAAGACATGTGTCATTTTCCCAATATAAGGACCTGTGGAATGTTATTTGGCTTTATAAAAAAAAGATACTGCAAAAGTATAGACTCAAAGGAAAAGTATAGACTCAATAGAATGATAAATCATGAGAGAATATAAAAAGAGTAGGGACTAGGGATAATCGAAATTCTAAAAGTGGTTTGAAAATCTCAGAATTGATTACATGCCACCATTGTTAGGGGTTTCAGGTTTCAGATGGTCAAGGTCAAATGTTGAAATGTCCATCCTGGCAATAACATTTGGGGCAAGCTCCATTGCCACCAATAGGAAGGGGGTGATCAGATTATTTGGTCCAATTGGAATTGGATTAAATCAGAATATCTAAGACTCAGTGACTTCTAATGTGGAAACAAAACAAGTCACCAAACACCCCTGGGGTTTCTGTTATTCTCTTGTAATTGTAGAGGAGGAAGGAGGTTGATCTCTGGGAGCCATGCCATGATTCTACCATGCTGCCCCATATCATCCATGGTGGAAAATGACTGTCCTCCTCCTAAATGATTGTCTGATCTAAAGAAGGGCCCTTTGTTCCATGAAGGAGGCTACTCATCCTCACCATTTTATTTCTTAACACTTAGAACTTTCATGAGAGATGTAATCAAGGAGACACCAGATGTCGTAGCATCCTAATTGCTGTAGATAATCATCAAGAGCTTAAAGGCGTTGTACGTGCATGTGAAGCATTTACTGGTGGCCTGGTTCCCAGGCAAGAACATGGAAACAGCTGTTTCACCAGAGTGTAAGTTCCTATGGGTTAAGGGGATATGCTCTTTCTTTATAAATCAGATCAAATGAATTAAATTTTAAAATAAAAATTGTCCTTCTGTAGTTACACAAAGCAAATGCTTAGTTTTAATCAAACCAAATGCTGGGGATAGAAAGAACTCTAATAATGGAAATGTGTGTGTGTGTGTGTGTGACAGAGAGAGAGAAATGTGTGTCTCTGTGGTATGAGATGGGGAATACAGAGAAGTCTCAAGCTCAGTTGTTACTTTTAATATATTATCTACTTTTAATCTTTATCTCATTATCACTGGCTGTAAGGAAATGGATTGTAATGTGTTTTGGTATCATTTGTCTTGTGCTTGTGATTTATTGATCTTCTTATACCTGTGAATTTATACTTTCCATCAAATTTAGAAAGTTTCCAGTCATCATTTCTTCAGATATACTTTCTTCCTCCCCCCATCCCATATCTCCTCTTGTGGACACAACAATTTCAGGTATATTTGTCCATTTGAAATTGTCCCACAGTTCACTTACATTCGGTCCTTTTTTCAGTCTTCTTTCTCTGTCATTTTTTTTTAAAGATTTTATTTATTTATTTGACAGAGAAAGATCACAAGCAGGCAGAGAGGCAGGCAGAGAGAGAGGAGGAAGCAGGCTCCCTGCCAAGCAGAGAGCCCGATGCGGGACTCGATTCCAGGACCCTGAGATCATGATCTGAGCCGAAGGCAGCGGCTTAACCCACTGAGCCACCCAGGCGCTCTTTCTCTGTCATTTTGAATGGTGTATATTGCTGTCTTCACCTTCGTTAATCTTTTCTTCTGCAATATCTAATCTATGGTAAATTCCACCCCATGTATTTTTTAAGATTTGATTTATTCATTTGCCAGAGAGAGAGAGAGAGAGAGCATGCACATACAAGCATGAGGAGTGGCAGGCAGAGAGAGAAGCAAGGAGCCCAATGTGAGACTTGATCCCAGGACCCTGGGATCATGACCTGAGCTGAAAGCAGACGCTTAACCCACTGAGCCACCTAGGCAACACCCACCCCAAGTTGTTTTTTTTTTTTTTAATCTCAGATTTTTTTTAAATCTATGGTGTTCACCTCTAGAAGACTGATTTGGATCATTTGTATGTCTTCCACATCTCTATGTAACATACTCAATCTTTCTTCTAATTTCTTGAATATATGAAATACAGCAATAATAATTATTTTAATGTCCTTGTCTAGTAATTCAATTATCTGTGTCATTTCTGGGTCAGTTTCAATTGTTCTCTCCCCCTTATTGAATGTATTTGCCTGCTTCTTTGCATGCCTGGAAATTTTTTCACCTTGTTAGGTGCTAGTTATGTATGTATTCCTATATATATTCTTGAAATTTATTCTGTGACATCATTAAATTACTTGAAAATAGTTAAAGCTTCCATATCTTGCTTAGTTGGACAGAACCAGAGCAGCGTTTAGTCTAGGTTTTACCTTCCTTGATACTAAGGTAAGACGACCCTTAATGCTCTAACTGATATCCCATGAATTGAGATTTTTCCACTCTGGCTCTTGGAAACGGGCACTCCTCCTAGCCCTGTGTGACAATCTTCAGGCACCATTCCATCTATTCCTCTGGAGCGGTTCTCTTCCAGCATCGAGGACCTTCCTTGTACACATGTGCTAATCAGCACCCAAATGAATATTTAGGAGAGACTTTATGCAAATCTCTGGCATTCACTGTACAGTTCTCTCCTTTCTGGTGCTCCCCACTGCCCACTCCAGCTCCCTTGTCTTACCCAGACGTCTCCTCAACTCAGAGAGACTGTATACATCTTCTTATCCTCCACTTTGTGTACAGCAGTCTGGAAGTTTCCTAAAGGAAATAAACTGGGCAATTCTAAGGATCACCTCATTTGTTTCTTACTTATCAGGGATTATTGGCTTTGGTTGCCCAACGTCCAATATCTTGATGGTTGTCGTTTTATTATCCCATTTTCTGGTGCTTTCGGGTGGGAAAGTAAATTCAATCGCTATTATCCCATCTTGATTGGAAATGGAAGTCCTCAGATCCAATCACTGCTAAGCTACTTAATTATTTATAAAGCAGCAAATGTCAAGGCACAAAGTAGAATTTGGAGGTGATATCCATGAGAAAAAAAGAGAAATGAATAAAGTATACCGAAAAAAAATAAATCTTCTAAAAAATTTATTTGTCAATTGACAAATCTTTGTGATTAAAAAAAAAAAGACAAACTTAGTGGTAGATCACTCTGCAAATTTTGGGAAAGACTTGCTCAAGTTCACAACAATCTGAAATCCTGATCTTTGGAGTTTAGCAGAAGAAGTCACTTAACAGAAGTCTGATCTTGATCTTCCAATCATGGGAAGAATGTTCAATTAGGAGTGTCTTCAGGAAAAGGCAGAAAATGCCTGGCATGGTGCCCAACACACACACACACACACACACACACACACACACACACACACACACACGGTAATGATTACTGTGGGAGAATCATGAAAATACTGGTCAGGATAAAAACATAAAATAGTGTGAGATAGGTATAACACAGTGTCAAACTCCTAGATACAAAAAATTGTGTGGTTGTTGCTAAATATATATATTTTTTAAAATTCTATGATGACATGGGGCTTCTGGGACATTTGGTAGTGTTATTTCTTGACCTGGATAGGGATCACAATAGTATTCAGTGACATCAACTTGTTCAGTTTTCCCTTTTTATTTTATGCACTTATCTGTATATTTATTGTAGTACACAATTATAAAGTTGTTTCTTTTTTTGGGGTTTTTTTTTTTTGTTTTTTTTACAGATCAGATGAGAAACCACAAGAGAGCTAGGTTCAGTTGCCAGTTTTGAAACTGAAAAGCTGAATGATTATATTCTTCATCATAAAAAAAGAAGTCATCATAATATTATCATAATATATTGTCTAATTACAAGCTTACGTAAATATTGAAGAGATCTCCTTTGATAAATGGCTTCCACGTACATTGGTTTTTTTTTATGACCCTGAGGAATAGGCATACAACTCCATTTAGCAGATGGGAAAACTGAGTCTCGAGAGCCTGTGTGACCTGTCTGAGATTATATACAATAAGGGTGGAGTCATGTTATTGTAATGGCATATAATCCTTTATATTCCTTGATTTTATAATAACGTAGTATGTGAAGGACAATATGGCAAGCACTTTTGTTATCTCCAAGCATCCATTCCTCCACTTTCTCTTTGTTAATAGAACCTGAACTTTACTCAGTAATCAGATAACCATCTTCTGGAAAAGAGTGGGAGTGATCCTCCCCAGGCCCAAGAAATACTGCTTTATTAATTTATGCCACAGTAATCCCACCCCCTTCCGATGATTGGTTTATGAAATGAGCATGTGATGTGTCTTGACCAACCAGATGCAAGAGAAGATCTGCGGTGCGGTTTATCATGTAATAACATGATGTTTGAAGCTGCTTGAACATCTTGACAACTCTGAAGATACAAGTAACACAATGAAGAATTCTAAGTGGAAGGATTAAAAACAAACACGGAAACAAAAAAACCTGGATCTCTGATGACATGACTGAACTCTCTAAATCAAACCTTAAAATATCCCTGCTTCCAAACCCCTTACACTGGGGATAACAAGCTCCCGCTCATTGTTTGAGCTATTTTGACTTGGATCTTTCTGTTCTGCAGAGGAAAGCATTCCTGCTAATATACTAAGCCCTGAACTGATCATTTTCTTGCATTCTCTTATTTAATTTTCATTGGAAGTTCTATGAGACTGATATTACTATTGCCATGTTTCCAAAGAAGACTTAAGCTTAAAAAGCACTTAGCAACTTTCACACGTTCATGAATTTAAAACTAGATTGTGTGTCTTTTAAGACTGACTCCAGACATGTCACATGATAGGCTCCTCAGAGTCTTTTTCAAAAGATGATGGCTCAGTCACATGGGAACATGAAAAGTTATTTTGTTGCTATCACGTTAGTTGTGGCTACAGTGAGAATCAATGTCTTTTTCTTTTTCTCTAGCCCACAGACAAAGTCCTTCAGGGCAAAATTCTTGCCTCCTGGTGCTCTGCAACCTATTCTCTCAGGAAGATTTTCTAAACACTAAGGAAAGACAAGTATCCCTTATTCTGAGGAATTTTCCGAACAATGAGATGATTACACCCCCCCCCCAAAAAAAGAATTAACTATTTTAGGAAGTAGGTTCCTGTCCTACTGACTTTAAATTAGATCCTGGGGGGCCATATAGTGAAGATGTGGCATCAATCTGTCACTTAGCTAGGTAAAATAATCTATTCTTAATCTACAATGAGAAGGTTTCACGACGTTCTCAAATTCTCTATAGAATAACTTATCCATACCCATTCCATTTGTCATCTTCTTCTTTCTCTAATCCATTTCTCAAAAAAGTAAGAGGATGAGTAAGGTGAAAATCCAAATAACTTCCAACCTCTCAAGGGAAAGATTTTTTCAAAGTGCAGTATGAATACTTGCATTTTATAGCTTGTCCTTTCTTTCAATCTGCAAATAGTAGGTCTCTACTTTGTGTATATCTGTTATGAATTTTCTAAGACCAAAAAAAAAAACCAAAACAAAACAAAACAAAAACAAAAACAAAAGACCTATTCCTTCCCTTGAAGAATTTGCAACAACTTATTTGAACAGATGCATACACATTAAAAGTCAAAAATACAAGATAAATGAAATGGTGCTATTGGTCAAAATACAATTATGGGCAAAACAGATTAAACTTTAAATGGGGTTCCGGCCTTCAAAAAAGTAGAGCTGTCCCTGCACCTTTAAAGAAATAACCTCAAACCAAAGGAATAACCCCTTGGGCAATAGTTGGTTTTTTGCTTTTGACACCCTTGCAGTAAATACCCATATGGTGAACTCTACTCATTTGCTAAGAAGACCAGAATTTTAGGCTAAATCTTGACCAAAGCCAAACTCATGAAACAATATATTCATGGTCAAGGCCTTATGTTTTAGATTTAGAGCAGGGCTTCTTAACCTGGGGTCCACTGATCCTTCAGGAACTCTTCCAATAGATCTCAGGGAGGTCTGTGAAGTTGAATGGAAAGAAATTATAGCTTCAGTTTCACTAACCTCTAACTGAAATCTCATGTTTCCTTGGACAAACTATAGCATTATTAACAGCTTCTGTGACATTGCCAGCAATAGAAATCATAGATATTTTCACATCACATTATAACTTTGCAGAGGTCTTAAAGTATCCCTTAACACTCATTTCTACTTCAAAATGATGGTGGTTATTGTTATTTGATGCATTAATAGACATAGATATTATTCGCACATTTGGGTGTATGGTTTTTTTTTTACATATTTTGATAAACATTTCATTTCAATATATTTAGGGTTTTGGGAATCCTATGTGTTTTGGGTTTTTTTGCATGTAGAAACAATATTCTGAGACCCGGCACATTTACCAGAGTGCCCAAGGATCCATGGCACAAAAAGCTAATGAACCCATTTCAGGTATCTCTACCTTCTTCTTAAATTTTAATGAATGTTTTCTTAGGGCTTAGTAGAAATTCATCAGTGCTCTGTTCTGGTTTTGTCAAATGGTTTTGTTACACAATTGAGTTTTGGCGTTTCGATGTCTGAAAGATTAAATACATAAAAGGAAATCATTAGTGTTAAACTAAACAGAATTATAACCATTTTAATTTTAAAATTTGTCTCTCACATATACTTTGAGTATTTTTATCCCTACTCAATAAATGCAAGGGAACTAGTCCCAAGGCTTTCTCTATAGCAGAAGTGAAGTGTCCAGATATGATGCATGAACTCATCAAGTCTTGAATCTGGAACGTATTTTATGGGTTTCAAAAGTTTCTACCCTGGAAATGAGCTTCTTCCTGCCATAAAGAGAGGTATAATCTCCTTTTTCTTTCTTTTTTACCTTAAACTCCCTGAGCACAATTTAACCTCAATGAACTCAGTTCTTAAAGATCAGATGCTTGCTCTTTGAAGAGTCTGTATTTCTTCTATATACAAAGCAAGTTAATTCATATTGTATAAACACTTTTTAAAATGTACATGTCAAGGCATATAAATATGCATTATTCCTTTAGATGATGTTTGTTTGCTTTGAAATTAAATGTGAGGTGCATTTATTTCAAAGAAATAAACATCAAAAGATAATTTTGGAGCCACTTAAACTCAGATGGCTGATTTATATTGCTCTATTCGTGTTACTTAGTATTGTAGGTAAAGATCAACAAAAATTAAATGTAAGATAGACTATTACAAAGAGATGGCTATTATGCTGCTTTATTTTATGTGAATTTGGGAAAAGAACATTAGGCTGACACATTCAGAAAGAATTTTGTATGTGTGGGGTGTTTCGAATTTATGAATTTCTTAAAATTCTCCCATTACAAACAGCCTCTGGGCATATGTACGCACTGAAGAAAGAAAAACAAGAAACTGGCCATCAACAGCAGACCCATAGGAAGTCATGGTCCAACCATGACATTTCGGGCCACAGCCCTGGTCTAGGGACTGCTAATTCCCATGGAATTCCGAGGAAGAATTTAACCATTTCTATGTATGTTGATTTGCCCCTCTAGCCATCTAAAACATGGGTTGTTTTTTTTTTTAAGGAACAATAAGGGAAATGAGGGTTCCCCAACAAAACTCATCTCTATCCTTCCTGCTTTTCATGTGATAAGTCACATGAACCTTAACATAGGAAAACAATGCTATTTCAAGTCCCTAACTCTTTAAAGTAAGTGAGCATGGTTTCAGCCTCAAGCAAATTTCACAGAAGACATGTTCTTGAAACTTGTTCCAGTAAGGCTCATTTTTTTCTATCACTTACACAGTTTTACAGAGAGAATTAGGTAACTTTGTTTCTTTTTCAACTTTACCTCAGTTTGCAGGTTTTGGGATCACATTCACCTACCTATCCAGGAAGCCCAGTATGAAAATAAGAGAGGGACAAGTCCAGCAACTTCGGTTTTCAAATTATGTTAGTAATACAAGTTTTCGTATGTCCCTCATGTTTTTAAACACACGTACACAAGAAAAACCAGTTCGTTTTCATCTTTAAACCCTACAGGGAGAACATACTAGAGAGATTATACAGTTGCCTTATGCCCTGGTATTTTATCTAAAAACCAAAAACTGAGTAGTGCCTTGAAATCAGCTAAGCCTGGGTGGGGGTGTTTCACTGGATTCAGGGAGATCGTGACAGCTGTTGTGCTAATGACACACAGCCATGAAGGAAAGGTGCAGAATGAGTGGAAGTGGAACATCAGGGTTGTGGTAATTCACGCACATCTAATGTACCTGGAATGTGGCTGGCCTTATTCCCACGGGCTTTTTGCAAGGGTAATTTCCACAATGTCTCTTCAAGCTGAGAGATGATCTCAACATTTTGAAGAGGTGGGGAAGGGTATAGAGAAGACCTAAGGTTCTTTTTTTCCAAAATGAGAGGGAAGTTACTTGTATTGAGGAACATTGGGATGAATCGGAAATGTTTGGAAAAGAAAAAAGACAAGTCCTTTCCATGAAGCTCTTGTAGTGCTAAATACGATGCCATTAATAAAAGCTCATGCTCAGAAGCTCGAAAATATTCTTCACACTCATATTTGGAATATCCACCCAAACATGCTCTGAGATAGATATCCCCAGATAAAATACTACGTCACATTTTTTCTGAATGGTCCAGCTTTGTGATTCCTTCCTGCCAGGTCTGTGGAGTCACCACTTGAGTCGCATATTTAATTAAGGATGAATTTCTGTGTTCCCACGTGATGAAGAAACTGACTATATGGAACCAAGACTGATTTTTAAAGCATTTTCCTTTTAAAAAAAATTAAATGATTCCTTTTCATAGATATATCAAATTTCAAGTGATAATATCAGGCCACATATAATCTAGGTCCCCTATATAAAATGTAGCCTATACTTTGGGGCCCAAAGGCAGAGAAAATCTTAAATGACATTTCAAAATAATAGATCCAAGACGACTTACACTGTTAGAAGAACATGGATTTGCAAAGCAATGGAAAGTCTTACTGTTTTATCCCCACCCCTCACAATGTCTAGGTAATCTCAGTGTCAGTCAGTTGGAAGCACAAAGAGCCCAGACTCCAGAAAAAGGTAGAACATAATTAAAATCCCAGAACTTCAACTTCATCTCAGGGTCACTTTACGCAATTTACCAAACTTCACCAAGCCTCCTTTGTGCTAGAAAATGGAAGTCGTCATTCCTACCTTGTGGGGTTGTCTGAGAATTAAGGAAATACATGTCTGTGGAGTTCGTAGCAGAACACCTCGCCCCCAATGGCACACAAGCACTCCGTAAAGGATACCTGCCATGATAATAACATAAATCATCTTCCTGTTATTGGAATCAAAGCCGCTTACACACATGCACGAAATGCAAAAGATGAAATAAATACACAGGTTAACAGTGCGAAGGCAAAGCCATGGTAAGAACATCTTGTGAGGTCAGGAGTTTGCTGCTTATTCATTCATTCGTTTATTCATTCGGTCAACCAATATTTACCTGATGCCTGCTGGCGCTCATCTCTGGGCGGTGGGACAGTGCAGTGAATAAGACTTCCAGTCTTCGTGGAATATACAGCCCCGTATAATTGAGAAAGTTGAAGGACATATAAACTCCCATCTGGAGTAAAGCTTTAACGGACACTTTCTCCGTATTTTTGATACGTCTTCTTGAAATCACAGAGAAGTCAATGCAAATATAAACTCTTGGGGGAATTTTCTTATTTGTGTAATTTAGAATAGTTTGCAGCATGGTAAGCAATGTAGAATGCAGTGCTTCCTCAACCAGCATGATTCGCGTGGTGGAAGCATGCAGGCCTAAGTACATGTACACGTGTGTGCGCACGCATACACACAGAGCTCGTGTGGAGTGAGCATAGTGCTTTATACTATGTCCCTCAGCATGGCCTCCCAGCCCCAGGAGAGGCCTGGACTTCCTGCCTCCATCTGTCCAGGATCTGTAGCCCCTCTTTCTGGCCACCTTCTTTAGAGAAGCTGTTCCCACTCCAGGGAATGCTCAAAGTGATTCCTGGGGTGCAGGAAGACCGTTGCAGACATTCTACTTGTATTTTGTAATCATAGAAAAGATAAGCCACACTTTCTTAATGTCTCACATATATGACTTGTCCCCTCACTCCGCCTGGGGACCACTGGATTTGTAGTACCTGGAGTGACCTAAGGGAAGGGCAGAGCCTTCCTAATGCAATGAGGCCTGGGGGGGCAGCGACACCTGCTCGCCAACATTCGCGTGTGGCGCACTGGAAAATTCTGCATTTTACATGTGCCAGGGGAAGCTGTTTTAGGAGTGATATTATTTGGTTATAACTAAATCAAGTAACAAAATGAACAAGTGAATTAAAAAGAGTCTGGCGGGGAAACCATGCGTTTAAGGTAATACAAAGAATCCAAGGATAAGTAACCAATTAAAAAAAAAAAAAAGGCAGAGCTGAGGCTTCTCCTGTCCCTAATACTTTGGAGTCATATTGGCAAAAAGAATGACAATTCTAATCAAATCTGACCAAAAGATGACCAGAAAAATGAGATTTCATCACTCCTCTTTGAAATCTGAGTTTTTAGCCACTGTACCAATGACCTCGCCCTGAGGGCATAGGGTGTGTGCTGGGCTATCACTGAAGGATGGATTTCAAGGCCTCCAGATTAGCAAGGCATTTAAAACCTAAGCATCAAGAACGTGAAATCCAAACTGATTTCTTCTTCCAGCAATTTTTAAATCCACAGAAAACTCAGTCAGGGCTTTACAAAATTTCTCTGAAACTTAATGGAAAGTGTTCTGAAGTCACTTTTGAGGTTTCTTGCATACTAATGAAAGACAAAAAGTATTTGTCTGGCACAAACAATTCTGGGCTAAGATTACAGAGATATCCTCGCACTTGAAACTCGTACCGCACTCAGAGCTATTGCAAGAAAGACGTGAAAGCCAGAGGTGCACGCAGTTCTTCAGGAGGCTGTCGAGGTTCTTACTTTTCCAACAAATAGGACTTTTCTATAACAGGATGTTCATCCGCTGCTGTCATGAGATGGAGTTCTCACGAAAAGCTTTCGTACCACAGTCGTTCCTTGGCCATCACTTAGGAAAAGAATTTGAAAGTTTTTCAACTTAAGAGGGACATATTTTTCTTTTACTACAACCACCGGTGTTCCAAATTTGCCCACATTTTTTTTTAAGATTTTATTTATTTATTTGACAGAGATCACAAGTAGGCAGAGAGGCAGGCAGAGAGAGAGAGGAGGAAGCAGGCTCCCCGCTGAGCAGAGAGCCCGATGTGGGGCTCGATCCCAGGACCCTGGGAACATGACCCGAGCCGAAGGCAGAGGCTTTAACCCACTGAGCCACCCAGGTGTCCCTGCCAACATTTTCTTAAGGACTGGTCATTCTCAGTTGTATGCTACCCAGCCAGTCTATACCAGATAACTGTTTCAATCTTTACATCTGTATCTCTATCTGTATATTCAAATGTCATCTTTCCCCTCAAAATAAAGGTGATAGTTTAATAATAACTGAAAAATAATATTGCTTTTAGAGAATATTTCAAGCTATGAAGTTCAGGCATTTGAAAATAGAAGCTTAGAAATGTTGTTGTTACGTGATTTCTGGAAGAAAAAAATGTCTATCGCTGTAAAAATTCTGTGCACTCAAATCTGGAAAAGAACTTGCTAGCTTGTTTTGAAATCAGTCCCAGTAAGGAAATTTCAGGTTTTTAACATTTTTTTTTTTTTAGAAATGTAAAAATTCAGGGAGCCTAGCTGGCTCAGTCAGAGGAGGGTATGACTGACTCTTGATCTAGGGATTGTGAGTTTGAGCCCCATGTTGAGTGTAGAGATTACTTAAATAAATAAAACTTAAAAAAAATACAAAAATTCAGCATTTTCTGATTAACTTGGAAAAATAACTAAATGATATCGTAGACAATGGAAATTTACCAGGCAAATTTCAATAAAAATACTGTGTGATCAATGGATCAAATTTATAAGGATCACACTTTAGCAAGCCCTGCCATGAATGTACATCTCTCACTTGAATCTGTGCATCTTTGAAAGGTATTTTTTTCAGCTATGGAGTCTGTGATAACCGGGAATCAAAATAAATTGAACTTTGAGACAGATCTTCAAACACCTTCTTCAGAATATATTTAACTCATATTTTCAAAAATAATGGAGCATGTTTGACCACTGCTCTTACTAAAATATAATTAGTGATAACTGCACTAAGTATATTAATAAAATTCTAGTGAGAGCAAAGACTATACACAAGAATGAATAAAATAAGGTTCTAAAATGTATAAAATATTACTTGTTTCTCTTGAGAGCCTCCTAAAATATTTAACTTCCATTCTCATGTGTTTTACAACATACAGAATGTGGGTATGTAAAAAAAAAAAAATAGAGCAGTAGGATACTATATAAACACATTTATAAATATTGGAACTAGGTGTGCACACAGGTACTACTAAGGGTTTCAAGGTTTTTTGTTGGTTGGTTTTTTGGTTTTTTGGTTTTTACAGGAGAGCTGCCTCTCCTCTCTCTGCTGCAGAGGAGTATTTCTTAAAATGTGGTTTAGGAACTACATGCCTCTGGATCAGCTAAGGTGTTTGTTAAAAATGAAAATTTCTGAATTTCACCCCAGAACTACGAATTCAGGACCTCTAGAAGTACAGATCAGGCTTTTGCATATGTAGCAAGCTCTTTGCGTGGTCCTTACGCATGCTATAGTTTGCAAACCAGAACCTCGGGCCAAGAAAACCATGCCTGACTGTGAGCCATCCGATGCACTCTCTGTGCTCAGAGGCCAAAGACTGAGTATAAAGGATCTATCCCCCCCCAACACCGGTGGACAATTATCAACCCATTAGTCCATTCTCAGGCTTATTAAGAATAATGCTGGGGAAAGTAACAGCTGTATGGCCAGGTGAAAGAGGACACCTTCCATCTCCTTGCCTGAAAGAGGAAAGAACTGGGTTGATTAGGAAATTCTTAACTTTTCCAGGACTTCTCATCCTTAGAGCTCATGGTAATTTACGGATGTTAACTTCGTTAGCCGCACAGGTCCCAGTGGGATAGTCAGGAGGTCAGACTATGAAATTCTGAATATAAAACAAAATATCCAAAGGATAATAGGGTAAGGAAATATATATATTTGAACGGGCATTTTAAAAAGATAAGTACTAATTTATCTCCAAGTAAGATCAATTACACGTGGGAAAACAAGTGTCTTTCGCATCAAGATTTCTGAGAACTTGTAAAATACATGTTTTCTCCCCCATTTTCACATAAATCGGACTTTTCTTCAATTACGGAGAACCAAGCACAGCAATTCCACTGTTTCCTGAGTCCCTTCCTGGCCTTATAATCACAAATTCATACGCTCCTTGGATCTTACCTTACAATTTGAAGGAACATCTCATCTTTCCTCGTCAAGCAAAACCTTTCTGCATTTTCTTTAGTCCTGTTCTGTGTCATCTGCCTGTCAAGAGAGCAGTTGCTTGTTTGATTGTTAATTGCCCTTGTTTTTTATTATAGAACGCATTCAAATTTGGTAACATGTTCTTCTTTGTAATTAGATATAGTAGTTAAAACAGCGTTCAATTCACCATGCCATTTGCCTTTCATCAGCCCGGCTCTATGATGATGGAACCATATCTGTATTTTTACCACAGCAGTACTGCTCAAAGAAGATTGGGTTGCGGATACATTTGGTAATTGGAATGAAACTCAAAAGTAGAAGTCCTTTTGTTTTGCAGGACTCAAATGTGTAAACAAAATGAAAGTAAAATGTGGAGACTTCAGTGACTTGTATCATCAAGAAGCCAATGATTTTCTATAGGGCTTAGGATACCTAGAGCTACAGTTATCTAGTGACCGTGGAGGAAGGGTCCATCCGAGAATGTACCAGTCAGCGTTCTCCAGAATCTACTCTGCAGGCCATGGGCAGGCTGAAAACTCAGGATTTCTAGGTTGCAGTCTTGAGGTAGAATTTCTTCTTTGGGGAATCTTCGTGTTTGCTCTTATAGCCTTCACCTGATTAGAAGAAGCCTATCCACATCCACATTGTCAAGGATGATCTGTTTTCTAGAGAGTCAACTGATTGTCGATGTTAACTACATCTAGAAAATGTCTTCACACCAACATCTCGGTTCATGTTTGATTGAATCACTGGGCTCTGTAGCCTGGCCAAGCTCCTTCTGAAAACTATGTATCACAGAAGACAAGAATATTTTAAACAGGTACTCTTTCAATTCCTTTCCAGGGAAGTTTTGTCAGTTACCAATTTAGAGATAAGGAAATCGAGGATTAAAAAAGGATACGTGATTTACCCAAGATCGATGAGGAAACAAGCAGTTTGGCCAGGCCTCCCTGGTCTAAACCCTTGACTGTTCGGTGCACCCATCCGGTGTGACCCCCCTCCCCTCTGCGGATTGGAAGACGCTATGAAAACAGGGCTCTATTCTCCCTGCTTCCTGTGTTTCTCACCCGGTGAACTAGCCCCACATCCTCTTTTTACATTGGAACCACATCCTTCATGAATGAGGGACCCGTGCTGGCGACAAACCAGAAGACAGGAGCGCCGCTGGGTCCGGCAGGGACTGAGAGCAGTTCTGGAGTCTGACGCCTGAAACTCAAATCTCAGTTTGGCCGTGTATGACCCGTGCAAGCTCGGGCAAGAAACATACCCTTTCTAAGGTTAAAAAAGCACAGGGTGAAGTGCCCAGCGCTGGAGCAGAGACCGCCTGGATTTGAAGCCCCATCCTGCCTCTAACCAGCTGCAGGCATCGGCTTCTCTCTTTATGCCTGTGTTCACATCTATAAAATGAGACAAGCCCCGTAAAACCCTGAGAGCTGGGTCTGGCACATAGTTAAGGACCCAGTCATTATTTGCTGGTATCTAGGATTCTACTTCCAATCTATGAACTGAGGATAAAAACAGAATGTCAAGGGGTCAGTGCAGACACTAAATTCACAAGGAGCATGGAGCGCTCAGGCTGGGCATGGCTCACCAGCACGTGTCCCGCAAACGTCCGCTGTTCACTCCAATACAAGTGCCCAGGAGTGGGTACCTGTCACCCCTCCTTCCCACGCTATCTCCACCACCCACCATGCGGCAGGCACTAAAAGCATTAAGAAAGGCCACTTAGTATTATCGACAGCCAGAGTCCAGGCCTAGCAGAATGGTGTCCTGGGACTGATCCACTCACCGGAAAAGAAAGGAAGCTAGAACCTACCACCATGAGCAAGTGCAGAACACTCGATACTTCTTAAATTTAAAAAAAAAAAAAAGTGGGAGATAAACTACTACTTTGGCTTTATACATGCACATCCTTGAACATAGATACTTCTCTACTTCTGTAGTGTCTCTTCAGGCAGAAATAAACCCAGACACAGCATGCAGAGAGTGGTGGCTATATGGGTTCCCCTAGCATGGGTCTGCAGGCCAAATCCCGTTGGCCACCTGCTGCTTAGGGCCCACGAGCTAAAAGCAGCTTTTACAAACATTTATAATTGATTCCGTGGTGGACAGCTAACTTTGAATCCCAGTTAAGTGAAACATGATCATCTTCCTCCCGCTCCCCCAAAACCCTCTTTCTTCTCATCAGTAGACCTACATTACAAAAATTATACACAGTGAGGAGCCTGGGTGGCTCAGTTGGTTGAGCATTGGACTCTTGCTTTCGGCTCAGGTCATGATCTCAGGGTGGAGGGATCCAGCCCCGTGCCCAGTGGGGAGCCTGCTTGAGATTCTCTCTCTCCCTCTCCCTCTGTCCCTTCCCCCCCCACTCATGTGCGTGCACGCACGTGCACTCTCTTTCTCTGTCTCTCTCTCTCTCTAAAATAAATAAATATTCTTTAGGGGCGCCTGGATGGCTCAGTGGGTTGAAGCCTCTGCCTTCGGCTCAGGTCGTGATTCCAGAGTCCTGGGATCGAGCCCCACATCGGGATCTCTGCTCGGCAGGGAGTCTGCTTCCCTCTACCTCTCTGCCTACTTGTGATCTCTGTCTGTCAAAAAATAAATAAATAATAAAAATAAATAAATATTTTTGAAGAATTGTACACAGTGATGATGGTTATTAAATCTTTAATTTTGTCAATAAAACATAGTGAAAAATATTTTCTCTCTTGTAGAAGTACCTATAATTTCACCCCTTGGCCTGCAAAAATATTTTCTCTCTTGTAGAAGTACCTATAATTTCACCCCTTGGCCTGCAAAAAAAAGAAAATCAAATAATAAATATTAAATTTATTCTCTAGCCTTTTACAGAAAAAAGTTTGCCAATCCCTGTCTTGCAGATTCCAACTGGGACTTTTTATTCCCAACAACTGGTTACCATGAACTACAAGCTCTACCTTGATGAGCACACTTGTTTTGAGAAGAGGGAGTAAATTGGTATCTCAGAACACTTCTTAAACCACAGGAGAAAATGAGTTCCATGCCTTGACGGTTTTAGAGTGAGAAAATGTTACCCACCCAATTCTAGTCCCACACACTTAACTATAAAATATATCTATGAAGCCATGTGATTAGAAACATTGCGTAGTGTTTTCTGATCGTGGGAAACAGGGCTATCCTGTTGCCTAAATGGACCCATTCTTTGGGAAGAAGTTATTTCATAGCACATGATTAAAAAGTCAACTTGTTGGAACCTCTACTGAGATTCTGGAAGCTTCCAGAATCTCATCTTCTTGGTCCGTTCACTTATTGTTTAAAATGTTACCTCGTCCCGAGAGCCCTTAAAAGTGCACACCCTACTTGCTTCATGCTGAATTAAAACATACTGGCTATTAACAGTTCTTAAATGATGAAAAATAATCATTTCAACTAGCTCCCAACATTAAAAGTCTATTAGCTTTTGCTCTTGTCCAATAGCTGAAAAGTTCAAACTGGAGATACAGAGCCTGAAGGGAAAGAAATTTCAGAGACAATGCCCTTTCTCGAGATCCTTATTATTCAAAGGAAGGTTCTCTCTGGAAACTCAAAAATCAGAATCTGCATCAAATCGGGGGGAGGGGGTGGAAAGCTAGAAATTTTCAGCGGTGACAAGGGGATATATATAGACACACGTGATGTTAACAAAAGATCCTAAGATAAGTCAGAATATGGGAGAAACAAGAAGGCAGAAGTGCAGAAAGAGAAAGGCGCTCTCGGAAGGACCTCGCTTGTGTCTTTTATCTCAGCGAAGCCCGTAGGAAAACGAGGTTGGAGGCCAATGGTGACACCCAGCGTTGTCAGATCTGCAGATAATCAGGGCACGTCACAAACACTGCTCTCCCAAAATAGAAACTCTTCACTTATAGAAGCCATAGGTCATGACCTCCCCAGTTTGGGCCTCCTATGTATCACCCATTTCTAAAATTACCCTACTCTGTCTGCCTGCAGGGTCCGCTCTGGGAAAGGAAACAAAGAGGTTTTGACAATTTTTAAAAAGTAGAAAACGAGAAAAGCAAGGCCTTTGCCTGTGGGTTCCCCCCCCCACCTCATTTGGACAGGGAGCATCAAATTCTATATACTACAAGTTATAGATAATTTATTAACGTACCCAAATATTAAAACAGCTTTAAGGGGCTTAAGATGTCACAGGCATCCACACAACATCTCTTTAAAAAGGCAAATATGTATAATTTCTCACCACAAAAATTTAAAATACACATTTGAATTAAATAATGTAAATTGTCAAAAGACTCAATGGTGCTTTTCATTGACTTGAAGTCCTCATAAAAGGGTCCATATATCTCCATCACTTCTATAACAAGTTTTACTACAGAAAGAAAAAAAAATCAAAGCGAAACCACAGAACCACAAATCTTGAAGATGAAATTGACCTTGAGACATTAATTACTCCATCATTCAGCTGCTCCTGCTGTCCTCACATTTACCCCACACCACAACCCAAAGAATATCTTGTGTTTTAAGCCTCAAAATATGAGATACCACAAATTTCCAAAACAAGCAATCGCCTCTTAAAATTTCACTTACAAGTGACCTATGCCTATAAATGACCACTTCGTGCCCCTTTTGATTCTAGAATCGCTGGTAGTGGGGTTACACCTTCTTAAGGACTCACTCCGTCCCCTCATCCTTCTTGGGGGAACCCCCACCCACAGCCCACCCCCAGCCATGAAGGCACCAATTCTTACAGGAGTATCTTCCAAGGAGAAGTCACTGAAGTCTCCAGAACCTGTTCCCAGTAGCCAGACTCTACTTTGCTCCTTCTTCATGCCTGTACCTGACTGCCCACCCATTCCCCAGCTTTGTCTAAATAGACGGAAAGTGGAATAAGAAAAGAACTAAAATGAAAAAGCCTAGATTTATAAGCAGACAAATATCCTAATGCACAATATATACACATTATACATATACATATGTACATGGATGCACAGAAACACCTGTATATGTGTTATATGTATATAGAATTTATAGCTATAAGATTATATATACACGCGCACACACACATATATAATACATGCATATATATATTTATATACATACATATATATGGCAAATACTTGACATGTGAAGCCACATGGGGAGTGTAGCAGGCACGTCTGATGCCCCTGCCAACCTCCCCCATTACCAAACTAATGATCTCACCCCCTGAGCTTGATCCATCTCCTGCCTCCAGCTGGTAATTCACAGGAAAAACAAAGGACAGAGGAACATGCTGACCTGCCCCAGGAGTTTCAATCAGTAAAATCCGGATGGAGGGAGACTTTGCCGGTCAAACAGGCTGAGTTCTTCAAAAGATAAACTGCAACAGAACTTATGGGATTCCCTGGAAACAGACTCTGAGACAGATTTGCATGTGGAAGGTTTATTGGGGACTGAGCTAAGAGCCACATCTGTAAGACAGTGAGAGAAGAAGGACTGGGCAGAAGGGGAGGCCAAGCTACCACTTGGTTATAAGACACACAGCTGATCCCACAAGGAAGCATGGGAGCTGGGTGCCCCTCCACAGGTGTTCAGGTTGACAGATTGGGAAGGAGAGGGGTAAGATGAATCAGGTTTTGCTCAACAGTTAGTGGAAGCAGATTGGCCCCAGGAAAGGAGTCAATGACCTAGCAATCACAGTCAGTTCCTTACCCTGTGGGTTTCCCCAGTGGTGGTCACTTATTTCATCAAACCAGCAAGAAGATTCTTTATAGAGAGTCTGCTGCTAAAAGACAGAGCCTTACATGATGTAACAAAATCTCAGAAGAGCCATTCCATCACCTTCACCATATTTCATTGGATAGAAACAAGTAGTCCTGCCTGAAATCAAAAGGAGGGGATTACATTGAAGTATGGACACAAAGAGGCAGGGCCACCCTACCAGTATCCTCGACAGTCCCCCTGGCAGATGGGTGTATAAGTGCCTCAGTCTTGGGCTAACTGCAGGACCCCACAATATCCACTCCAAAGAGCAAACTGTAGAATAGAAGGCACTTAGACACCCAAGAGACCTCTACGATTTTTTTTTAAATAAGCAAGACTACATGATAGTGTCCAGAACTGAACAGTTTGTTGATAATATAGGGAAGAAGCTCAAGGAAGTGATAAACAGAAATGACATTTATATATCTCTGTTGGGGCTGTACCAACGAAAGGGCTCCCCAGTTGGCCAACAAAATTCCATTACTTGATCTGGGTGGGGGAAAGGTGTATAGAGGTGTTTGCCCTATTATTATTCACTAAGCTATGCGTTTGGTATTTCTTTTGTATCTGCGTGTTAGTTTAAAGTTTAAAGCTTAAGAAAAATCCCAGGATTGGGGCGCCTGGGTGGCTCAGTGGGTTAAAGCCTCTGCCTTCGGCTCAGTTCATCATCCCAGGGTCCTGGGATCGAGCCCCACATTGGGCTCTCTGCCCCGTGGGGAGCCTGCTTCCTCCTCTCTCTCTTTGCCTACCTCTCTGCCTACTTGTGATCTCTGTCAAATAAATAAATAAAATATTTTTTTTTAAAAATAGAAAAAAAAAAGAAAAATCCCAGGATAGAAATGTGATTCATCCCACTGAGAAAATTGTCCAATCTCTTGAATTAAGTTGTAGCCATCTGAGAGTATAATGAGATCATTTTTAAAAACATGGCCAGCCAAGCCCACCCTTTCAGAGGGACTTGGCAAGTGGGCAACTCCAATAAAGGATGAGTGAGCAGGAAAGAATGAACAGGCCTCTTCGAATTCCAAACATTATAGAGGCAAGTTGAAAAACACTCACGTCTAGTGGTAGCACTTCCAGCTAAGAAACCCTTTTCATTCAGACTAAGTGAGGTCAAAAAACATGTAGATATTTTCTAATATTGCCCAAGCAGCCATATCAAAACTTCCCTACCTCGATGGGGATAAGAGCAGGTTATATCACTGAGACTGTTATTGGACTATAAGTAACAGAACCAGACTCACACTGGCTTCAGCAAAAAGGATCCATAGTCTCTCACATAATAGCAAGTCTGAGGCTGAATAAAGCCTCCAGCTGATTATTGATCAGTCCAAGGATGTCATGAGGGACTTTGCTGTCTTCTATTCACATCAGATACCTCCACAAGTTGGATCAGAATGGGCAAATGAAAACCTAACATCATCTGAGGAAACAATGTCGGGAAGAAGACAGGGTCTGTCTTTTCTTTTGACTTTTTTTGGAGTCTACTCCAAAGAGTCTAACTCTCCCTCATTAAGTCACATGCCCAATTATAAACAAATGCCAATTGAGAGGAATGTGATCCCCCCTAGACCAATCACAGCCATCTCGGAGCTGGGTTAGCCTCCCTTGAGACACACAGCTGCCCAGGGTTGACTGAATACCCAAATAATATCAAAATTCTGTTAGGAAGGAAGGAGGAGGAAATTGTGCCATGGGGTCCACCAGCGACATAACCAACAATGCAACCAGCAAGTACACCACATAGCTATTTCATCCATCTCTGGACTCTGTTTCTTAAAAGATTCAATTATTGGCCACAGAACTGGGTGGTTTTCTTACATCCAGGAACTAGAAGTCTAAAAAGAAAAAGGATGAGGCGTGCCTGGGTGGCTCAGTCGCTTAAGCACAGGACTCTTAATTTCGGCCCTGGTCATAATCTCGGGATTCTGAGATCCAGCCCCGCATAGGGCTCTGAGCTTAGCTGGAAGTTTGCTTGAGGATTCTCTCTCTCCCTCTCCCTCTACCCCTCACTCAATCAGTCTCTCTCTCTCTCTAAAACAAATAAATAATTTTTTTAAAAGAAAAAGATTGAGAGGATAGTGCTGTAAATGTGCTAGTATTCCCCTTTTCTTGTTTGTTTCTTCTCAATAGGCTAAAAAAAATTGTGGTAAATGTGAAGCTTAACACACATGTAAAAAATTAATTAACTAATTAATTATTTAATTAAATGTTTTACTAACTCCCTATAAGGTCCTTATCCATATAGTCTTCCTTCAATCACAACTGGGTCAGCTGGTCCCCCATCTCCTCCCACATGTACATCGCTGCCTCAATGCCTAGAACATATCCTTCTACTAGTAGGGACAAATTTAAGGACTATAATGCAAAAGCTCAAGTTCAGTTATCCTGATCATTCATTAGCCCTTCTCTGAATCCACACTAAACTTCCTATCTCCAGTGAGACTTAATGAGGTAGGCCTAAGGCCTGGTAACTAATGATAAAAAAAATTATACATATATATATGCTTGTGATCAAACAAATCCAGGAGTTCAAAATCAAGTTCACATTTACTTACCATCTGTGTAACAGTGGAAAAATTTCTTCATCTTGCTTTGACACCTTAAAATTAGATATCCTTGTGTTGATTAAATCAAATAATGGCAGTGAAGTGTTTACACTAAAATGTCCAGCACAAAGGAAGCATTTAATAAAAGTTAGCTTTCTTTGTCACTTTTTTCTGGGAGTTTAATTTGTGCTAATTAAATCATTATGCCATAATTTCAAAGTATAACCACCCATCCGCACACTGCTGGGAAGTTTGTTTTTTTTTTTTTCTGCAATAGCAATGATTTAATGTATTTATTGGAAACTTTTCTCCTAAATCAGTACTTGACTATTTATGCATCACTATCTATCCTAGTTCTATCCATCTATTTTATTTCTTCCTCCTTTAAATGAATTCATCTCATCTGAAAGATGAGTATTTAAGTTACAGTATACCAAAGATCCAACCCATTTATAGCTTCTTGTGCTAAAAGAATGAATAACAATGTTATCATCTAAAATAATACTTCTCATTAACATGGATGATTTCACCTCTCGATTATATATGGCTCAAGTCCACACTCAGATTAAACAAAACCAAGCTGTGGATCATGACCAGAACCAACCCACAGAGGAAGGGTGGAGCAGAACTGTGATTATTCTAGCTTGTGCCCAACTTGCCCCATGGTAGGAGCAGCTGTGGGGCCAAGACACATCGTTTCTCACCGGGACCATTCAGTAGCTTCCTGGCTGATCTCCATGACTCCAATCTTGTCTCCCTAGAGTCTAGTCTTCACACAGCAGCCAGAGCAGTCTTTTAAAAACAAAAGCCAACCCCCACACAAACGCTTACCTTCCCAACATGCTTAAAATAAAATCCAATCCAATGTATGCCCAACAAGGTCTTATGTGGTCTAGACCTTTCCCACTCTTCCAGACTTACATACGAATCCCTCTCCTCTCCAACCTCCCCACCACAGCTGAATTGTTCTTCCCCTATGCCAGACTCCTCCCGTCCACATTGCCTGCACACATTCTGATCTCTCTGCCCAGAATCTTCTTCCCCAAGATCATCACATAACTAACTCTTGTCACTCACATATGATCAGATGTCACCTGCTTGGACATACTGAGTCTAACCTCCTCCCCCTACAACAGCACCCCTGACCCACTTCTATTTCCTGCTTTATTTTTCTCCCTGGCATTACAGCTTGACCTGGCATTTATTTATCTTCTGTTTCCTCCATTGGGATGTAAGCTCCAAGAAGGTAAGCACTTTGTGTTTCACAGCAATACATAGCAGAGGTGTGTCTGTCACACAGTAGACACCCTAGTAATGGATATAGAGTCCCATGGTGAAAGTGGGCTCCGACACAGTAACTGTGATGCTTTCATAGATAGTGAGAGCCATCAGTATTTACTAATAATGTTTGTAGAGTGAAGTTTGCTCATAGAGGTGGTATTACTTTTCTTACAGCCTCTTTGAGAATGCCACTGCAAATCCTGATATTCACAACAAATACAAAGGGTGTCCAGTCTGAAAATACCAAAGCAATCATTGATAATAAGATTTAGACAAGCTGATATGCTATAAAAAATACAATTCAATATACCATGCCTTTGCCTTAACTTAACCAGTATTAAAAATACCCTTTTTTTTTTCCATATTCATGGCTGTAGTTTGTGGACATCAATGACCAGTAATGGCCACCAATGAAAATCAGGCAAACACTGGCGTTATAAGATTTATGAATGTTTTCAAGTCATGGAAAGGAAAAATGTCAGCTTTCAACTCCTGGCTTTCCAGTAAGAGGATATAAAACAGCACTGTAATTATGTTCTGCAGATGTTGTGCTAATAATTTTCCCATTGCATATGAACTCAATCCAGTTGGTGGGGGGAGGCTGGCGAGGACGGAATTGATATATTTCCATATTCAGTGGTATTAGTTCATAAGGAAGGGTAAAACATGTCCTGCTGTACTGCGTATACTCCAAGAGCTAATTCCCCAGGAAAGCAAAACCCATGGTCTTTAGGCTCAGATAATATCATAAGTGACAAATTCCTTCCAACTATTCACCATTCCTGATTCTAACCGTTTTTCTTCTTTCTCTGCCCATAATTTAAAAAGAACATCATCCAAAAAATTCCATTACTGATGTTCCGTGATAAATCCATGGCACGTTTAATACCAGCTTATAAAGAGAGAAAAAGTCATTCTGAGTTACACTGTTTCTTGGACGTTCTTTTGCAAATGAACCAGTTTTTTAGAAATGTAGTCTTCTTTTCTTCTGCTTCAGACATTAGCTGCCCTTAGACAATGATTTTAGCTTATCACACTGGAACTGGCTGAATAAGGTATCTACTTCCCCCCTCCCTGAGATAGGAGCCTCCTACAAGCATTTAGCACTGTACCCTTGTTTCAATGTTCAAAGAATAATTTCATCTTCAAAGTAATACTTCTCCGCCATGGACGGGTCACATTCTTGTTCCAATGCTTATTCTCATTGAACTCCTGGTAAAGATCTTTCTTTGAAATGGCTTTCTTGGAACAACTATAACCCAAAAAGACAGTTAACGCCAGGAAAGAATAAAACAACATGACAAAGGAAACGAAGAAATAGGCATTGTCATATGGTTTGGATTTTGGATTTTTTCTCTTCTGTAACATTTTTTACTTCGCTTTCCAGTTTTCTTTCCAGTAGTTGAAAAAGTCTGAGAGATGCAAGACTCCGGTTCTCTTGATTCATGCTGTAGACTTTCTCAAGAATACAAATGTGTAGCTTCAACCTGAGATCAAGCTAATGTCCTGTTTATTTCCCCCTTGGTAAGGTGATGACTTGCCTACTTGCTGAATTCTAGCAACTTGATCCTGGGCGATTTGCCCCCATGCCCTAAGGACCCCGAGAAGTAAACTCATTTTTAAAACTGAAACTAAAATGCACTTATGAGTGAATACAAATGTAAATGTTCATTCCAACTTTAATTAAAACAAGTTCTAATATGAGAATAACACACAGGCTTGACTTCCCTTTTCCTTTCCCCCAGGAAATATAACTAAAGGTGAAAAAGATACATTGGTTCTGTATATATTATTTTCAAGCACAAATCTGAATCATACCTTTCATTTCACATATTTACCCTTGAACAAATATGAGAAAAAGCATATTCTGACATCTCCAGAATAGACTCAAAATATGTATTTTCATTTGAGTCCTCCAACAAAACCGTGTTCTCACTTCACTCCCAAGAACAGAAAATGCTTTTGTCAATTTCTCAGAAAATGAAATCCTTAACTGTCCTGTGCGAGGCAACTGCGTGGGGGCAATTTCAGATGTCCTTCTGGGGTTATTAGTGCTGGAGCAGGTCCTCTGCCTCCGTGTTAGTGACCTGGGCTACGGAGTATTCTAACTTCCTCTTGTGCTTTACTAGCACAGCTCTCTAAAGTAAACTGTTGTTCTACAAAGTAGTGAAACCCTACCTCAGCGACAAACAGGCTCAAACACACACAAACCTTCCATCTCAGGACAAACGACAATCCCAGCTGTTTCTGCCTGGGATCCGGATCCTCGTGGCCAAGCGCGCCCCCTTTGAAGTGGAGAGCACCTCTGCCGACCTGCATTTTGCAAACTTTGCACTGTTTCTCTAAGCCTGACCCCTGAACTGATTGTCTGATGACTAATTCACATGCTAAGCTGCGGTATATCAGTATCACTGGCCTGCCTGCATTTGTCATTAAGGGTTTGTAGTAAAAAGAGAGATGAAAGAGAAAGGTGTAATATTAGACCAGCAGCCAAACATCTTATGAGAGTGTTTTGAAAATGTGACTTATAAGAGCAATAAGCAACTCGTTTTAAATGTCTTTAAAGTTAGATAGAAGGTCTATGTATTTTTATTTTATTTTTTTTTTACTTTACTTTCATTCCTTTCTTCCCCAGCTATTGGCTACCGTTAAAAGCCTGCCTAATGCATGAACAACCTCACTGCTGTGAGTTTCAAACTGCATAAGAAAGTAAAGATTAATTGTTCAACAGTTTCTGCTCCTAAAACCAACCTGTCCTTCTGCCACCATTAATGTCACCAAAGTTACCCAACAGAAACTGAAGAAAAAGTGTATATGGATATTTCTGATTTAAAAAGAGTGCCTGTGGATATTTCTGATGAAAGAGTTAAATCAATGAATAATTTTTCTGAGTTGTTAAGATAACATTTTGTCTTACGTGTACACGTCGAAGGTAAAAAAATCTAAATTTTTTTAACTTTGCATCACGAGAGATAATCCCATGAAACATCATTTTGTCTATGAAATTTACGTTCTATTAATACTGTGAAAGATAGTCTGTGGGAACATCTTGGCAAATGCTGCCACAAAATTCTTGAAAGAAATAGTCGGGCCTCAAAATGTGGATAATGGCTCTTTGAACAGACTCTAAAGACCCATTTCCATAGACTGGACCGATTCTTCTAAAGAAATACATAACGAGAAGTCAAATAAAAGGGGTGGGGCAAAATGAGAAGATTAAAAAGAAAGTAAAAGATTAAAAGAGGAACGAATATAAGGAAAATTTAAAAGGAAAAAAAGATCAAAAAGAGGATTAACCATGTTACTTGTTGTTTTTCAGAAATTAAAAAAGTATGGAGGATAAGGAATTTGTTTCCTTTTGGCCCAAGAAAAATGCCAATTATGGTAGCTAAACTGCCCGGATCACATATCAGCATGCTTTGGAAATGTGAGAAATGGATGGGAAATATAAACACGGAGCAATAGCTTACAGTTATGTTATGAATTAAGCCAGAAAAATATCAAGATTTAGTCACAGAATAAGCTGCCAAGGTTAATTTTCCCTGATGAACTTGAGCAAGATCAGAACAGAAGTGATAGCACTGGGTTGCCTGTTTGGTGCAACACCCCCACTGCTTTCTAAAATCAAATTCTTCGTTTTCTCATGAAAAAAAAACTCAGGCTAAGACAACACAGTCAACAATAATGAGGTCATGAAATTCCCTTTCATTTCTTGATTTTTTTTGATCAGTGCCCTAGGTCCTGAGTTTAGATCTCAGATGGAGTGAAACCAAGTAACGAACACGGCTGAGAAGAGTCACTTAACAACACTCTTTGCATATTATTCCTTCTTGGCTTTTTTATTGTATCACTTTGATATCAAGAATTCATCATTTAAGTTTGCCTTCAAATACAGAAAGCGTTTGGGGCTGTGTATGTTCATCAGCTTAATAGAATGAAGTGTGTTTGTGTGTGTGTGTGTGTGTGTGTGTGTGTGTGTGACCATTTAGTTTATTTTATTCCTGGTGAATATATAACACTTTTCTCTTGACACTATTTCTGGTCCACATTGTCCCCTTTGGGTTTGGCTTTTTGTTGCTCATGTTGCCTTTACTCTAGTTGACCTAAAACTAAAGGTGTTCAGTGTTCTTAATCACAGATCTTTTTAATTGCCGAATACTAATGGCTTCGAAAATCAAATAACTTAGATGCTCCAAAAGACAAAGCAGACAAAACAGTAAACCTTGAAAGAAAAACTAGAATGAAAGGGGAAAAATCAAAAAGTTGTCATAGTGCACGAATGTCAAATGAATTCTAATAAAAAAAAAATTTAAATTCTAAATTGTGTGGTGGAATTGTATAAAAAATGTTTATAGCCTTCAGGTATTCTAATGATATATTTAATATATTCTTTCTCAAACGTGAACAATGTAAAATTTTACCTAAGTCCCAGGTGCTTTTAGTTTTTTTCAAATACACTTAAAAGCAGGTAGCAGAGATGACAATCCAGAAAAGTGAATGAATTTTATATTAATTGCCCCCTTTGTCAGTGGTCAAAAGGAACAGACCGTCTGCTTCTGAGGCGGGTCACTCGAAACAAACAACTTAGGTCAGAAGCCACAGAAGCTACTTTACCTCCTGCTGGTGCCATCTTGTGCGCACTTTGGTGAGATGGTTGGGGGGTGGGAACCGTGACCGAAGTTAAGGCAAGAAGGATGGCAGGTTGCTGAAGGGGTGGGAAGTTGTCTGAAACTAGAGTACTTACCAGAGCAATCCCACTTCTGGAATCCATCCTATAGAAACAAAAGTGTCAACATGAAAGGAAATAGGTGCATGTCTATATCTGTCTATCTATTTATCTATCTACCTATCCATCTATCCATCTATATTAGAGAGAGAGGGAAGGAAGGAAGGAGAGAGAGAAAGTTTACTACAGTATATTTACTAGCAGGAAAAAATTTGAGTGTCCATCCATCAGGAAATGGTGTCATCGATTATGACTGATCTGTCCTGTGCAGTACTATGTAGAAGATGTCCATTACAGCATCTGGTAGGTTACAAAATAAAGCAAAGGATGTTAAAGACAAAACAAGACAGAAAACAGCTCCATATGTGTAAATTCAAGTTGTATATGTTTATGCAGCATAAAGAATATGTGGAAGGTTACTGTTGATTTGGGGAGATTAGAGGGAGATAAGCAGACTTTTAGCTTTTTATTTATATGCCTCATTCTGGTTTGGTTATAAGAAGTATGATTTCATTTTGACATATATATTTTAATGAAGGATCATGTAAAAATGTATAAGAAGTTTTGTCTCCTTTCCATTTGGGGGGTGAGGTCAGGAATCTTTGTTTAGAACCTAATTGTTTGAACCAAACTTTAGGCCCCTGAAGATGACAAAGAAGAAGGAGAGGAGGGTTTCTAAGCAGGTAAAAGAAACTGAGGTTGCAGATTATCTGGTGAATGAATGTTTCAGGAAGAGTAAATATCAAGTGCAAAGACCCTGAGGTAGCTTGTGTTTGGAGTATTAAGAAACAGCAAGGATCCCGATGTTGCTAGGGCTGAAAAAGCAAGAGGATTAGAACAAAAGAGCTTTGGGGGTGTCTGGGTGGCTCAGCCCATTAAGTTTCAGACTCTTGATTTCATCTCAGGTCATGATCTCAAGGTTGTGAGATCGAGTCCAGTGTTGGGCTCTGCACTCAGCAGGCATCTCCTTGGGATTCTCTCTCCCTCTCCCCCTCTCCCTCTGAGAGAGAGAGAGCAAAAGAGCTTTTAAAGAGACCCAGGGGACAGATTATAAAAGATAGGGTTTTCATATTTTTATTGCAATACAAAGTAAGAAAAATGCCTTTGCATCTCAGCCACTACATGTGTAGGTACATGAACACATAGACACCCACGCACACACAGACACATGTGCATACACAGATAGGCACAGGGATCACAAATAACAGTTTGAAAACTACTGATTGAATTTTCTTCAAAGAGTGAGAAGAAGTCACTAGAAGATGTGAGCTACATGAAAAGAATCACGGTGGCTGCTGTGTGGAAAACCGACTTGGGTGACCAGGTGGCAAGTGTAGGATCGAAGGTTGTCTTTGGGGGATGCTGAGGTAGCTGTCTAGGTAAGAGAAGGTTGTGACTACACTAGAACATTAGCAGCAGAAGTCATAAGAGGTTTTGAATTTAGGATGTATTTCTAACACAAGGTTACTGTAGAATTGTGTGATCATTTGGATGCTGCAGAAGAGAAAAGAAGAGTGTAACAACACTCAATTTTCAGGCTTGATCAACTGGGAGAATGGTGATGTCATTCATTTAGACGAAGAGCAATGGGATAGAATGAGATGATGGCAGAGGGGAATAATGAGTTCTGTTTGGTATACATCAAGTTTAATGTCAAAATGGCCAAGTGACTGTCCCAGCTGGCAACATAGGAGCAGTAAGTAGTGAAGCGTCCCCCCCCTCCCTGGTGAGGACGTAAAGCTGGGTGACATCATTAGGTGGCTGGCTAGCAGAACCACAGCACAAAAGGAAACCTTTGAGGGCAAGAGTTTTCAAATTGTGAATCCCGGCCATGAAATTAAGAGTTATGAAGTTGGGGGCGCCTGGGTGGCTCAGTGGGTTAAAGCCTCTGCGTTCAGCTCAGGTCCTGATCCCAGGGTCCTGGGATCGAGCCGCACATCAGGCTCTCTGCTCCAGCAGGGAGCTTGCTTTCCCCTCTCTCTCTGCCTGCCTCTCTGCCTACTTGTGATCTCTGTCTGTCAAATAAATAAATAAAATCTTTAAAAAAAAAAAAAAAAGGAGTTATGAAGTTAATGTAGGGGTTATGACCAGAATTGTTTTCATAAAATGAAATTAATAGAGCTGGATAAAATAAAACTGCATTGAAAAGAATCTGATTGCACTGAATTGAATCGAATTGAATGGAATAGAAAATATCAAAGGACGTCACTCACGCACTTGGCAAAAAGTGCAGCCATTCGGATGAGCAGTGTAAGAGAGAAGTTAGTGAGGAAGACTTCATGGATGCACGTGCTGACAAATAATATTTTATATTTTGCTCAAATGCATCTCATTTAACTTCCCAGTAGGTGACAGTTTACTGTAATGGGATAATTAACATTGGCCACATTTCAAGTTAGGGCACAAGAAGTGAGAGTAAGTCAATGGAGAGGATCCCCAGGTCACAACCTAATGCTAGACCTTCGCCCACTGGCACTTATTTGCCTTGGTCTCTTTCTTTATAGCCTTTTATAACTCATATGGGATATAGAATAGTGGCAGGACTGAAGGGCTTGGTCATGACCACTCCTTCCATGCTTATTTCTGGAGTATTCAAGGATCCTGATGATAGTGTCATGTTACATGTTCATGCCCAAGCCTCCACTCAGACATGTGTGCTTAGGAAATGCATGATCATAAAATTAATAAATCCCTGCTTCCTTTCTCTTCTTTAAACTTCAGGTTATCTGCTTGAGAATAGAGAAAAGTATGAGAGTATCCATTCATTGGAGTGCTTACTGTGACCCACTATTATAATAAGATTCAGTACCAGTAATCCCTTAAATTCACATTCAATAACTTGAAACCCTTGCTTGCAAGATTTATGGAAAAGCCTCTACATCGCAGGAAAATTGCCTTGCTTATTTCTTAAGTCAACCCTCTGAGAGATGAGCTAATATCTTTTTTTTTTTTTTTCACTGAGAAAACCAAGACTCCTGAGGTTTAATGAGTCACCTATTCAGCTAGTCAGTAGGATTTGGGATAACAGACCAGATCTTTCTGAAGCAAAGCAAAGCTAGTCCTTGTTACTCTACTCACAGACCCTTCACCTAAGTGCTGTTAGCATCGTTGTCAAAGGAAGAGATTAGAAACATCCTACTTTTCCATCAAAAAGGAAGTGGTGTATTATGGTATCTTTGACAAGGAACATAATGGAGAGCTATATGATATATAGAGAAAGGTTTTCAACATACATTATGTAGGGAGGAAAATGTAACAACTGAGGGAGGAGAAAAAGGCAGAATAGTGTTTATTGAATATTCTTATTTGAGTACCCAAAAAAGGATACACATACATATAGCCTAATATGCACAACATATGAAGAGAAAATTTTGAGCAAGATATACCAGAGCCTGTTAATAAGGGGCTTCCCCTGGAAAGAAGGACTGGGGGCCTAGAGTAAGAAATTAAATTCCTTTTTATTGTAAACCAAACTTACCTGGTCATCACAAACACTACAGTTAAAATAATTCCACATCTATTTCCAGGTTCATGGTGGAAATGCATTTCCCCACCCTTTTTGAGACATGGCTGTGTGGCTTGCTTTGGTCAATAAAATGTGGACAGATACAAAAGGTGTCACATCTGGGCAGAAGTTTTAAGAGCCAGTGCCCAAAGCGTCCATCCCCTTTTCCTGTCCCAGCCACACTGAAAGTACGGGCAAAGATGAAATCTTTACCTGCCAGGGTCCCTGTGTGATCACGATGAGCATAGCCCTCCTGCCAACCCAAACTGGACAGGTAGAGAAAGCAAACAATACACCTTCCTGTTTTAAGTCACTAAGATTTAAACTTGTTACAGCAGCAATATGCAGCCTATCCTGGCTGATACCACATGGAAAAGAAATGTAACCTGTTTATGTTAGAAAAACATAAACTGGCATGACGTTAGAACTCTTCAGTATTTTTAAATGTTAAGGGGAAATATTTGTTTTAAAATAATAAGTTGGCTCATTCATTAATTAAATATTTATTGAGGACCAAATGCGTCCCACGCACAGGGAGGTCCCATCAAATAAGATGGACAAAATCCTCACTTCCACAGCTAACACAAATGAATAAATGAGCAAGAAGATATCAGGTAATCTTATACAGCAAGTGTGCGCCGATGAAAATAAAGCTGCATAGAGTTTCGAGGAGGGACCCTGGTAACTGGTTCAGGAGGTCAAAGAGAGGAAGAAATCACTTTGGCTGATGGTTGTAATTGTAGTGATAGTTTTAAAACCACAAAGAAGTTTCTTTACACTACTCCATAGTCTCCAAATGGTCTCGAGCAGGTCTATATTTCATTTTAAACCAGAAAAACACCATAAAAGAAATAACAGTGGATAAAGTGATGGGGTAAGGGAGCCTACTCAGAAAACCCAGGAGGTCCAGCCTTCCCCCGGAAAGTGAAGGACCATATTCAGTTACACCTGCAGATGGAACCGATAGAGTGGTAAGTGGATACAGAAGCGAGTGTTGGCACCTCTCTAAGGGGAGGAGGCCCCCAATTGAAAATGTATCCCACAAAACATCAATCAAGATAGCAGTAAGAGGGGTGAAATGTGTACACACATAAAAACAATTGAAAACATATTTGCCTAATTATACAGACAAAGATATCAGGATGAGTGTTGAAAGGGGCTGAAAATCTAGGAGATGCGGAATCTCTGCCTTTAATGGAACCCAACCAGGCCTGGGAACATGGCCTCAGGGACAAATGCCACCAATTATAAAAACATTAAAGAATTAATAAAGCCTGTGAAGTGTTTCCAAAGAAAGGAGGATGTGAGAGAAGGAAGCCACAATTCCTCTTTTATCAGCAATACTCTTTCAAATGTTTGTATCAAGCTAACTTTATTAAATCATTCTGCAAAGGTCAAGTGGGATATGTCTCTCCTAGACTATTTTCATATTTCATGGCACAGACGGAGTAACTGGATAATATACGCTGTATTTCCAAAGACCAGAAGACATTTACACCCAAGCACTGACTTCCTGTGGGGTGATATTAGTCATTTAGACAATGGGGTTTTATACGATGCTGGGGACGTAGAGCAGCTCAGCCAATTCCTTTTCTGGTGCCTGAAAATATTCCATTGAGCAACTGTCAAAAACACAGTTTAATGGCTTATCATTAGAAAAGAGCAACGAGTTCCAATCCCCCTCCGCAACAACAGCGAACGACATCCCCAGGTTGCCGTGGTCAATGCTAATTCTTAAATTGAAATAAAGTACTCCAAAGATATAAAATCCATTCAGCTGTCAGGGTAATAATCCACGAGGTATAAAGTCCTCTCCGTCAAGTCGTCTTCTTTTCCCCAACGATGGGGCAATGCCTGAGGCTCTGAAGGGCTGACCAATCCAGAAGAGGGCCCTAATACTAACATTTTTATTGCATCGTTGTTGTGATCATTTTCAAGTGACAGTGGGACAACAGTACACTCTATTGTGTTTTATCACTACATGCATCTTTTATCCAAAACTTTCAAAACATCTTACAAATATTGTGCCATTTTTCTTTTTTTATTATTTTTTTTATGTTATTTTTTATTCTTTCAGCATCCCTAACAAGTAGGCAGCTATCTGGTGTTGTTACTCCCAAAGCAAAGAGGCAAAGAAAACCACACCAAATGGTATCAGTGCTTGTGTTTGGGTAGTGGTTCTTTAGAGGAGGGTTGTGTGTTTGTTTGTTTTCATCTTCCTACTTGGCTCTGTTTTCTATTTTTCTTGAACAAGCTTTCATTATTTTTACAAGGAAAGTGCATTGTTAATATTGTGAGGCAAAAATGAACAGGTATGGCTACCGCCATGGCAGACCCTGTCAGGAAAGGATGAATGTCTTTTCTCTGTCTTCTTATCACCAGCCCATCGGCCTCTACGCTGCACACTCTTTTCTTCTTCAGAGGTAAATAACATTCTTTATCTACACCCAAGATGGAGGGAAGAAGTTAACCTTTCTTGGACATTCACTGTGTGGACCAGAACTGAAGTAAGACACAAGAAATTCGCCCAGTTAATCTCACTATCTGGGAGCTAAGTATTACGTACTTAATTTGGAAAATGGCAGCTCAAGGGTATTAGTAAATGAGTAACAGGAGATCAAATCAGATTCAACCCCACACACGACTAATTCCACTGCCAGACTCTCTTCTGCACAACACTAAGACAGGCCAATCTTCATCATGCCTCCACCCGGCATTTCCATCCCGCCCCCTTCCAACACACCCTCTACGGAGGCTGAGCGTAGCTGACGTTCCTTCTCTGCTTGGAGTCACTTCCCATTGCAAATAGAATCAAATTCAGGCTCCTTACTGTGGCCTATGGGAGGGCTGACGTGACCCAGCCCCAGCCAGCCTCAAGCTTGGCCCTACTCCCCCTCTGCATACCAGACACCAAGACCTAATTTCAGAACCTCCAACAAGCCAAGCTCTTTCTCAAATTCAACCCACTGCATATGCTGCCCCCTCTGTTTCGAAAACCTCTCTGTTCACTTCCCAAGGCTCACCATTCCTGCCAGGCCTTCCCCGATGACTCAGTGTGAGAAAGTCCTGTGTTTCTCCCTTTGTATCCTGTCCTCCTTCCCCACACTCAGCACAACGTCTGATTATTGAATCACTTCTCTACTCATGTCTACCTTTCCTGCATGAGCCTCAGAAGGTAAAAGAACCAAGTCTGGGTTGTTGACCAAAACATTGAAGACACAAAAACAGTTCCTGGCTGGCAGAATAGTCTCAAAAAGTATTTGCCAAATAAACGAATAGAAGGGTTAGGTCTCCCAGTTCACACTGGTGTTCAGATCACTTGTAGCATTTATTCAAAAGGTCATCTGGCCCGCCTGGAGCTCACTCTGCCATTCCTTGGCATTTGTCTCTTACTCATCTTTAAAATTGCAGTGACAGTATTATCGGAACATGGTCCTTCCTCACCTCTCACCCTTGCCCTGGATTCCACTTGGCTCATCTGACTCGAGCACATGGCTCCTACACAACTGAACAGAGTTGGAGCTTTTTTAGCAAAGACAGAAGGAATGACCTCCTTCTTCCCTGGACCATGAGGTTCAAAGCCCACAGATTGTACCTACAAAATCTACTCACAAAAAAAAAAAAAAATAAATAAAATAAAATAAAATATATATATATATATATATACATATATATATATATACACACATACTTTCACAATTTCCCCTCTCCAAAGACAGAATTCTGTAAATCCAAATCAAAAGGAGTCATCTCTCCAAGAAATTCCTGATACCCCCCCCCCAAAAACATCCCTCTGCCCATGCCACCTTTGCTGTTAGGAATCAGTCTTGTAGTGAGACAGTCCTCAGGGGACAAACCCAGGTGGTGGGGGATATGGCAGATGACAGGCTCAGACTGATCCTTATTCTTCTTTCTTTGGGTCATAGAAACACACCTGTTTTCACAACTAAAGTCGCAATGGTAAGTAAGCCACGACTGGCGAAGTTTCTTTGGAGCAGAGATCAGTTTATTATTTTCTTGTTTATAACTTCAGTCCCATTATTTTGGGAACTCTCAGTGGTAAGAGAGAGTCCTTTAAAAACTATGACCATATATGGCAAAAAAAAAAAATTAAAGAAGCTATGAATACATCTTCCCAATAAATTATATTCACATAAAATAGCTATTTTGTGACTTTTCCATTATGGTCATTAAAAATAATCTCTCCATTAGCTTAGTAATCCAGGTAGGTTAACGGACAAGTTTAAAAGCTGAGGAACATGTTGTATAATTGGCACATGATAATTAATGTGATTAAATATAGGTACCTAACACTTACTGAGTGCTTACCATCGGCCAGGCAGATGCAAGATAACATGGAACCCTCAACAGAGTCTGCTAAAGAAACCATCGTTATTTTTCTTTTCTTTCAGAATTTGAAGTTAGTTTAAGAGAAATTAAGTAACTTCTCCAAAATCACACAGCTAATACAAATTTTTGAATAGCCAATCCGGAATTTCAAACTAGGTGTGGAGTCCCCCGAATCTGTAGCATTAGGCCACAGCCTTGTGAATACTACTCTTAGAATGATATGTCAGTTCTGAGGACTTAGAAGATGCAAAGAAGTGGGAGGGTGGGTTGTCTCGGAAGAATGTCCCGGATGCTCTGGAACCTTCTCAATCCAGCAGCTTGAGGTATCCACAGGATCCCTGGGTGGAGATGAGCTCATCTCTTCTCTGGCATGCAGCGGAGTCTGTCTTGGTTATTGTCCCCAAAAGTGGTTCTCCTAAATGATCTTTCCAGCAATATATTTTAGGTGGTGTTTTACTCTGCTTTGAAAACCTGGTACAGCTGCCTCACATGTACTTAGAAGAAAACCTTCCAGTGGCCTCAATGGCCCTCAGAGGCCCTGCAAGACCCAGCCCCTGCCACCTCCTCCAATGGCATTTCTGCCACACGCACCTTGCTGGCCATACTGCAAATGCCCTCCCAAAGAACCAGTCTGGTCTCCAGGCTGCTCAGTCCCCTCCCCCTGAGCCACAAAGCGCAGCTGAAGAAAATCAGTCCACCCTCACCTGAGCGTCAGGGCTCTGCACAGACTCCGTGTCCCCAGACAGAGCCCTCACTGCTCCACTGAGGCCACTTGAAATGCTTGTCCCCTCCCCGCTGCCCTCAGCCTCAAAGACAACAGGCAGCAGAGGCGAACTCCCGCAATTTCATGCCCTCCCTGCTCCAACAGCAAAGACGTCTGTTGTTCTTCCCTCCTTCCCTTACTTGAGTAGAAAAGGTTTAAAAAGATGCTCTTTATCCTGGAAAAGGCCAGTCTGTCTAAATCTGTGCTGCACCTCACGCATCCCCTTCATACTTCGCCAGGACCCGCCCGCTTCCGTCACTGACCATCATTCACCCTCCGCCACACCTTCAATCTCTCTCTGGGCAACAAGGCTTGCCTTGTGGCTTTAAAAAAAGGTACTCGAACTTTCTGAGTATCAGATAATGTTCCCACATTGTCGAGGTGCTGTGAAGGTGTGTAGATAGTACATTTCTGCAAAAGCTCCATACAATAGAACTGTCGTAATTACAGAGGAATTTCCTGAGTCACTAATCTACATTGTCAGTCTGCTACTTACAGGTTCTTCCATGGCTCCCCTTCCCTTTTAAAATAAAACCCAAACCCATGAACGTGATATGATATAAGGCATTCGGAAGTGGGCCCCAGCCACCTCTCCAAGCTCATCATTCTGTCCTATGGACAACAGATGTTACTTTTATCGGTTAAGTTTCAAAGGCAGCTTTGGATCTCTTTCTCCCATTCTCCTTGCTCTCCTCCGCGCCCCCCCCCCCCCCCCCCCCGCCCACCTGCCTCTACACAGCAATTCTGAGCCGTGGGTACTTCTCAGGCTGAGTGACTGCATTCACTTCACTTTCTGTCAGCCCCTGACAATATCTGGCTCTGTATTATATGATGGGAAGAAGCAATGACTCAATGCCTCATAAAACTCAGGGCTCTACTTTTCTCTTACAAGTTTAAATCATGTAAGCAGAGACAGACAACAGTGTTGAGCATGTGTATAAGAACTCACTGAGGCCCTACTCTGCTTGATGCAAGGTGTTGCAGAGAACCAGAAACTGAGAAGCAGAAAACCTGAACTGCATTCCATTAACAGCAGAGTGTGAAACTGTGGACAATCGTTTGAACTTTTGGTTGCTTAACAGTCTTGCTGGAGACGAAGTATTATACACCTGATCTGCCTTCCTCGTGAAGATAGTGGGAAGATCAGTATAATGTATGTGAACATCCCCTGCAATTCTAAAGCATTTACACAAACCATCACGGATACATGAATACTACACCTCAAACACTTTGATGCTGAAGAATTAAAGACAAAGTCTACAAGTGCATGTGGAGACATTTTCTTCCAATCCATTCTCAAGATGAGGTCTTTTTCCAATGTTAAACTTGAGAGTAAAGACAAAGGAGGAAGGAAAGAACTGAGGTCAGGCAAGCAGCCCAACCAAGCAAACAAATAAAAAAGTTTTTGGATTTTTGAAAAAAAAAAAAAAAAGATAAAAGGAATTTATTTTTTATTAGTATTTTATTTAATGTACACTGTGGGCAGAGCATAAGTCTGACCACAAAAAGGAAAAAGAACTCATAAGGAGCTCTGAAATCAGACTAACTCATGAGGGTAACCACAATTCTTGAAAATTAGAGTGGGTACATAGAAAAAGAGACAACTAGGCAGGAACTGCTATAAATGGTGACTTTTTTTCTTTCTAAAATTCCCTTTTACTGTTTTTTAAAGAAATTTTAAGCATCTCTATAGACTGAATGTGTCTTCCTGACACGCATATGATGAACATGATGGTATCAGGAGGCGGGGCCTTTGGGAGGTGACAGGTCATGAGGGTGGAGCCCTCGTCAATGGGATTAGTGCCCTCACGAAAGAGACCCCAGAGGATCGCTTCTCCCCACACAACCCACCAGCGTCAGGACACAGCCAGAAGATGGCCATCTGTGAGTGAGCAGAAAGCTAGCTCTCATCGGACACCTAACCTGCCAGTGCCTCCCATCCTGGGCTTCCTGACCCCAGAACTGTGAGAAATACATGTCTGTTGTTTGTAAGCTGCCTGGTCTATGGTGTTCTGTTAAAGCAGCTCAAACTGACTAATATAAATGTAACTGAATGATCATGAAAATATACTGGTTTACTTCAAGATTGAAAAGAACATGCAAAGCTGAAAATGTCTCTTATGTTGGTAGAAACAACCTGTTTATCAAACTTCCTCCAGAGTTGGGCTATGGTCTTTACGTTTTAAAAATTGGAACAAATTAAGCTGATAGAACTTGTTTTAAGGAATACAGCTTTAGTGTTATCAAATATATAAAATAACTTAAGCTCCCAACAAATAAAATGTTGCCAGGTATAAATTTCTATCAGTCCTTTAGAAGAAATGTACATGCTCCTCTGGGTTATAATTACCATATAACTTTGTTCATACATTAATGATTCCTTTTGTGAGCCCAAAGACCTGATTTTATCAAGTAGGCTCATTGTATCAGTATAATCATATTACACCATAATTTTTTTGATAAGTGCCTTTTCAATTTTAATACAAAGGTATACTAAAATTTAGCTTACATCAAATAGTCTTACAAGCTAGGTTATAAATTCATCCATAGATGTATTTATGAGCTTCTTTAAACAGGAATCATGATTTGTTTTGTCTTTCCAATCTCCCCAGCCCTGGGAACTAGAGCAGATGCTATGAATTCACTGAAACCCTAACCACTCTTGATATTTTTCCACTTACAAGGGACCATCCATGTTATATTATCAGCAAACTACAAAGAGTAAAACACACATTATAGAATTTAGTATTTAACTCAATTACAGCTGAAAACCAGTGAACCGATCATATTTAAGGCATAAAGAATTATTCATGCACTTCGTAACAACCTAGCATAAATAGTAAGCGATGATTTGATTCCATTCAAGAAACATATCCAGCAGGTTGGCAATGAGCAAAATAAAGCTAGAAACACAAAAATAACCAAGTCACTGTCGTTATCTTCCAGAAACTTAAATTACAGAGGACAGAGACAAGTATAAAACAGTTACAAAATTATATGGGTAAGGCTCGGGGCACCTGGGTGGCTCAGTGGGTTAAGGTCTCTGCCTTCGGCTCAGGTCATGATCCCAGGGTCCTGTGATCAAGCCCCGCATGGGGCTCTCTGCTCAGCAGAGAGCCTGCTTCCCTTCCTCTCTCTCTGCCTACCTCTCTGCCTACTTGTGATCTCTATCAGATAAATAAATAAAAATCTAAAAAAAAATTATATGGGTATGGCTGATGTCCTAGATCTCTTGGTATAATAACTGTAAAAGAACATTCTCACTTTCTGTTTTACGCCCAGCCTCTTAGAGTGCAAGTACCCCTACAGCTTAACCCCAAGAAGTGGAGCCTTTGATTAGACTCCGCTCATCCAAATGTCCCTGGGAATTCTTGGAAGCTGACTACCTCTCACATAAATCTCACTTGCCATCTCAGGCAACCCTCTGACTTTGGATGGCTGTTGTTCATGACACCTCTTAACCAAACCATGTCGGTAAACAGCATTTGCTTGGGGGCACCCTTCTCCCAGCTCGGGCATGGACCCTTCCCTTAATTCCCTAGGATGAAAGCTAAGGGATGACTTTTGTAGAATTGGAAACAACAGGAAAATATTGCAAAATAGAGCACTTGAACCTAGCTACCTTTTGTTGGCCCTCCCACCCCCTCCCCACTCCGTGTAGCAGGGGCTTTATGGGCCCATATGCTTGGTTCCTGTGCTCTCTGGTTTCTAACTGGATTCAGCCAATGGGACCCCCCCTCCTCCAGTAAGAGTTGGGAGAGGAAGGAAATGCAGCCAGGATATTTTTCAAAAGTTGTCACTCTTAGAGCCAAATGCTCTAGATGACACTCTTTCCAGGGTCGAGTAAGTTCTCCCTTCCCACCACGTAGCAGGTCTCCTTCCCAGTGTTCCACATAATCTCTTATGATTGCCCTATACCCCTCCAACTTCATAGATAGTCTCCTTGTTAAAAGTCCTTCTCTAGGGGTTCTTGGGTGGTTCAGTCGGCTGGCTGTCTGACTCTTGATTTCAGCTCAAGTCAAGACCCCAGAGTCATGGAATGGAGCCCCACATTGGGCTCCACACTCAGTGTTGAATCTGCTTGAGATTCTCTCCCGCTCCCTCTTACCCTCCTCCCATTTTGCTTATACATACCCTTTCTCTCAAATATATAAATAAAATCTTAAAAAAACAAAACAAACCAAAAAAACCTTCTCTAAATTTCCAAATCCAAGTGTAGTATCTGTTTTCTGTTGACAGACACAAAATCATGATTGCCTGAGAGCACAGCACCCCCAGACCCTCGTGTTCCCATGTGGGCTCCCAACCTGTCACTGTGCTTTTAAGGACAGTTACTTCCTTTGAGCACGCTTCTACTGTTCCAACCCACAAAGAAGTCATTGGTTTCCTACAAATAAATATAATATGCAAACATAAAACTGCACCTTTCACATCCTCCTACAAAGCCACTTCGTTTCCCATCATCTGTACCTACAACTACATGTTCTTTATGCCATCCCACAGAGGATATCTGCTCTCCTTTACATAACCAAGAGCCCCATGAGAATGTGTTTGGGAAGGAGGGAAAGGTACCATTTGTCTGAAAGGAGAATTTAAACTTGGAGCATCAAAAAGAAAAGGAAGAAAGGCATTTCTTTCCCCTTTTCGCCCCTCAAGGTTGAACACAGAGATCTGGGGGCCTGTCCCCAGCTGAACACCCAATTACACACATTTGGATAATTACTAACAATGGGTTGTCCCTGTCAGCCTGTAATGAAAGGCAGGGCAGCTTCCCGACCTCCAACAAAGAGCTCTCCACTGATGAAAATGCAGCTGGGCCACTAAGCGTTGGCATCACACCCCTACCAAGCTTTTGGGATCTGCTTAGAAAGACGATAATCAGGGGCACCTGGGGAGCTCAGTCAGTTGAGTGTCTGCTTTCGGCTTGGGTCATGATCCCAGGGTCCTAGGATGGAGTCCCAAGTCGGGCTGGGGAGCCTGCTTGTCCCTCTCCCACCTGCTCTTGCTATCTCTCTCTAAATAAATAAAATCTTAAAAAGAAAAAAAAAAGGCGATAATCATAGATATCTGTGCCTTCTCCTCTGAGATTTTTATCAGGCCTTTTAGGTGGGAAGTCTCTCAATCCATTTTTAAGAAAAAGTAATTGCTCCATTTAACCTAATCTCATATCCTTTGAACTCTATAAACTAGGGATTCCCAGAAGGCTCTGGCTGTGGAACAGACTTACTGGGGAATTTGAGAGGCCCAGCCCCTGACTGACCTCCCTGGCTTCTTTCATCTGGTAGCCCCGCTGCTGGCATCATATAAACATGGAACCGACTTGCTCTCTGGCACCACATCTGCCCCATAACTTCCTGTTTACCCTTAGATATTCTGCTCCAGAGTCACTTCCTCTGGAAAGTGTTCCAATGCCAGGAGGAGTCGTGCCCTCCCTCCTTGTGTTTCCATACGAACTTTTCCTTACCTATCGCTTTGTCTCCCAACACCTTGTTCACTGATCCAGCTCATTCGGAGTTGGAGTCTTTTGGCAACAGGAATTGTCTCACCTTCCTCTAAAGACCCACTGCCCAACACACAGAAGGAGCTCAATAAGTATCCAACGAATTAATGAATTAGGAAATAAAAACCATTGCCCACCTCCCTCACTCTACAAGTAGTAAAAGGAGCTGCCATTGGTGGGGATTCTGTTCAAAGCTCAGGAGCCTGGCTTCACGGAGTGGCGGGGAGCCAGATGAGCAGGGTCAAAAGAAAGTTGTGTTTTCAGTCCCGTGATTAAAACTCTCCTGAATGCCACAGGATCACAAGAGCCTGGGGCATGAGATGTCAACACACCAGTTGGGAAAAGCCCAAGCACTGCTGATTTTTGTGTGGTAGGGCTTTGTAGATTTCCAGCTGGAGATATGATGTAGTCGTAAAGCACTGCCAATCCAACAGTAATTCCACAGATTTCCCCCTTGTCCAGCATCGCTGACATGCTGCCTCTCCACATCTTTCCCTCTGGCTCAAGAACTGTGGAAGATCAGGCTAAGGAGACTCCAAATGCCAAAGTGACCTCTCCTCTCAGCTGTGCTGTGATGAATGACCCTCACCACACCTTCGAGCCCAGAAAACACATTTGCCAATTCCCTGGTCAAGTGTGGCCCAGGCTTTAATTCAGCTGAAAGATTCTCTTTGAGCTCTTGCTTCATCAATCCTCCCCGTGCCTATCTCTCTGGATTCAGAGTCACAGGTCTGGGTTGGTCCAGACACCCAGGTTTCTTATAATTAGTTAGTGCATAATTAAAACCAGTGCTCTCAGAAATCACCCAACCGGTTCTTCCCCTGCCCTGTGCCATCTGCCTCAGTCAGAAATACCAGAGATGTGGCTTCAAGCGACTTGTCAGGGCCCCTTGCATCCCACTCTTTGCCTAAGGCTTTGTAGTAATCCAATCTCAAGGCAATATGTGATCCTTGGGTCTTATCTTAGACACCTAGCTGGTGCCCTACCCAGATTGCAATCGATCATTGCAATATCAGATTTTTTCAATCCAATTCAAACCACACACCCTTGAGGTTGAACTCCTTTAGAAGATCATGTTGGGACAGTACAAGAGAGGCACTCTTCATTCATTCATTTATTCAACAGGCAGGTACCGAGTACTCATTATGAGTCAGATATAGTGCGAGGCTCTTGGGATACTTGGTCAGTGATACCGAAGAGTGGAGCTGTGAGAGAGAGAGTAGCTTATATTACCAGCATTTGACAAGAAGCCTGAGCCCAAATCTGTTTTTTCCCTTTCTCTCACATATCATCCAACACTGATTCCAGACCCATGTCTGCTTGCCTAGGGCCGAGGCTGGCCTTGTGGATCACTTTGCATAAATATTGCCACTCTTTGGTTAGGTTTATTCCTAGGTATCTTATAGTTTTGGGTACAATTGTGAATGGGATTGACTCCTTAATTTCTCTTTCTTCAGTCTTGTTGTTGGTGTACAGAAATGCAACTGATTTCTGTGCATTGATTTTATATCCTGACACTTTACTGAATTCCTGTACAAGTTCTAGCAGTTTTGGAGTGGAGTCTTTTGGGTTTTCCACATATAGTATCATATCATCTGCGAAGAGTGATAGTTTGACTTCTTCTTTACCAATTTGGATGCCTTTAATTTCTTTTTGTTGTCTGATTGCTGAGGCTAGGACTTCTAATACTATGTTGAATAGCAGTGGTGATAATGGACATCCCTGCCGTGTTCCTGACCTTAACGGAAAAGCTTTCAGTTTTTCTCCATTGAGAATGATATTTGCGGTGGGTTTTTCATAGATGGCTTTGATAATATTGAGGTATGTGCCCTCTATCAGAAAATTATAAAGTACTCATGAAAGAAATTGAGGAAGACACAAAAAAATGGAAAAATGTTCCATGCTCCTGGATTGGAAGAATAAATATTGTGAAAATGTCTATGCTACCTAAAGCAATCTACACATTTAATGCAATCCCTATCAAAATACCATCCATTTTTTTCAAAGAAATGGAACAAATAATCCTAAAATTTATATGGAACCAGAAAAGACCTCGAATAGCCAAAGGAATATTGAAGAACAAAGCCAAAGTTGGTGGCATCACAATTCCGGACTTCAAGCTCTATTACAAAGCTGTCATCATCAAGACAGCATGGTACTGGCACAAAAACAGACACATAGACCAGTGGAACAGAATAGAGAGCCCAGAAATCGACCCTCAACTCTATGGTCAACTAATCTTCGACAAAGCAGGAAAGAATGTCCAATGGAAAAAAGACAGCCTCTTCAATAAATGGTGCTGGGAAAATTGGACAGCCACATGCAGAAAAATGAAATTGGACCACTTCCTTACACCACACACGAAAATAGACTCCAAATGGATGAAGGACCTCAATGTGAGAAAGGAATCCATCAAAATCCTTGAGGAGAACGCAGGCAGCAACCTCTTCGACCTCAGCCGCAGCAACATCTTCCTAGGAACAACGGCAAAGGCAAGGGAAGCAAGGGCGAAAATGAACTATTGGGATTTCATCAAGATCAAAAGCTTTTGCACAGCAAAGGAAACAGTTAACAAAACCAAAAGACAGCTGACAGAATGGGAGAAGATATTTGCAAACGACATATCAGATAAAGGGCTAGTATCCAAAATCTATAAGGAACTTAGCAAACTCAACACCCAAAGAACAAACAATCCAATCAAGAAATGGGCAGAGGACATGAACAGACATTTCTGCAAAGAAGACATCCAGATGGCCAACAGACACATGAAAAAGTGCTCCACGTCACTCGGCATCAGGGAAATACAAATCAAAACCACAATGAGATATCACCTCACACCAGTCAGAATGGCTAAAATTAACAAGTCAGGAAATGTCAGATGCTGGAGAGGATGTGGAGAAAGGGGAACCCTCCTCCACTGTTGGTGGGAATGCAAGCTGGTGCAACCACTCTGGAAAACAGCATGGAGGTTCCTCAAAATGTTGAAAATAGAACTACCCTATGACCCAGCAATTGCACTACTGGGTATTTACCCTAAAGATACAAACATAGTGATCCGAAGGGGCACGTGTACCCGAATGTTTATAGCAGCAATGTCTACAATAGCCAGACTATGGAAAGAACCTAGATGTCCATCAACAGATGAATGGATCAAGAAGATGTGGTATATATACACAATGGAATACTATGCAGCCATCAAAAGAAATGAAATCTTGCCATTTGCGACGACGTGGATGGAACTAGAGCGTATCATGCTTAGTGAAATAAGTCAATCGGAGAAAGACAACTATCATATGATCTCCCTGATATGAGGACATGGAGAAGCAACATGGGGGGGTAGGGGGATAGGAGAAGAATAAATGAAACAAGATGGGATTGGGAGGGAGACAAACCATAAATGACTCTTAATCTCACAAAACAAACTGGGGGTTGCTGGGGGGAGGTGGGATTGGGAGAGGGGGAGCGGGCTATGGACATTGGGGAGGGGAGGCGAACCATAAGAGACTATGGACTCTGAGGAACAACCTGAGGGTTTTGAAGGGTCAGGGGTGGGAGGTTGGGGGAACAGGTGGTGGGTGATGGGGAGGGCACGTTTTGCATGGAGCACTGGGTGTTGTGCAAAAAGAATGAATACTGTTACGCTGAAAAAATTAATAAAAAGGGAAAAAAAAACATTGCCACTTGTCACTTGCTCTACTGCTCAATGTCTAACACTAGCTCTCCTTATCCATAAATAATTCAACACCAAAAATCATTTGTTTACTCAGAATGATTGAGGCCCAAGCCTTCGTCCCCAAATAGATTTCCTTTCAATAGACATCTTGGTTCTGGTTCCCTGTGGTAATTGTGTAGTTTCAGGATTGAGTCTTCCATGGCATGTGTGCAAAAAGGACATCAATTAATCCATCCCCTCCCTCATTTAAGATTCTATAAACCCACAGCCATGAACCATTGGCTGGTTCTGTTGCCAGAACTAATGAAGATCCCTCTTAACGTAGGGTGTTCCCCAAATAACCAAGTGTGTGTGAATACATCTTTCCAAGTGGGCCCCGAAAAATATGTTTGTGTCCATCACAGATGTGAAGTGATACATATTTCTAGGAAAATGGCTGCCCAGGAAGGAACGACTCTGCAATTGACATTAGTATATCCATGACTTAATAATTTTTAAGTTCTAATTTTCAGTTTTTACTTTAAAGTTTTCGAATTAAATTTGGTAACTATATGGGCAAAGAAGAGTGATTAGATACAAACCAAAAAAAAAAAAAAAGTCAGGGAAAAATTGATTTACAGAGATTTTCAACATGAGAAATATGAACTGAGCAAAAGATCTCAGAGACATGCAGAAATAAGGGCAGAAAGAAATACATCAACAAGAGATGTGAGCAGGGTGCTGGGTAGCTTAGTCGGTTAAGTATCTGTTTTCAGCTCAGGTCATGATCCCAGGGTCCTGGGATGGAGCCTTGTGTTGGGCTGCCTGCTCAGAAGCTGCTTCTCTCTCTGCCACTATCCTCCTCATGCATGGGCTCTCTCTCTTTCTAAAAAAATCTTTAGAAAAGAGAGAAAGAGAGAGATGAGCCACACACACACACACATGCCAAATTCTGAGACTGGGAAGGGAGGGAAAGTGACATGGAAGACAGTTCTGTTGTGTAATCCCAGCTCCTGGAAGCATTGCTCTCATACTGGGAGTGAATTTTGTTTTGTAATACCTGCTTTCAACTTGAGTTTGGCATGAGGGTAGGTCGATATAATGAAGAGTCACCAGCAGGATTTGGAAAGGTAAATGAAGGCAGGTTCTGCCATCAGGCTGAGTGGAAGTCAAAGCCTGCTTCTACTATTTCTGATGTGTATGACCGCAGCCCAACTAACGAACAACTCTGGACCTCAGTCCATTTATGTGTCATTTGGGGCTAATAATCCCCACCTCACAGGATTTCGTGAGGACTAAACAAGATACCAAAAGTGTTTGGTAAGGATTACCTTCCTTTCCTCTTCCTAAAATATTTTTGGACTAGCTAATCGTTGGAAAAAGAGCAAGAACATCTAACACATTTAAAGAACTTGGACATTTTGCATACCGCACTTCATGTCCTTAGGCTGTAGATCAGCACTGAGGAGCAGAACTTTCTGCAATGATCAAAATGGTCCAGATCTACACTGCCTGATACCACAGTTTCTGCCCTCATGTGGCTATTGCCCCCTTGAGATGCCATTAGTGCATCTGTGGGACCGACTTCTTAGTTTCATTTGTAGTTATTATACTTTAAGTTGTTATTTATTTATTTGACACAGAGAGAGAAAGAGATCACAAGTAGGCAGAGAGGCAGGCAGAGAGAGAGGGGAAAGCAGGCTCCCTGCTGAGCAGAGAGCCCAATGCGGGGCTCCATCCCAGCACCCTGAGATCATGACCTGAGCTGAAGGCAGAGGCTTAACCCACTGAGCCACCCAGGTGCCCCAAGTTATTATAAATTGAAATAGCCATATGTGATTAGCTGCTTACTGAATTGGACAGCACTCCTTCACATCTGCCTGGTTCGTTGACTATAAGGTTCTCCTGCCTTGGGGAAGCAGCAGAGTGAGTCGAAGCATGTAGACTCTGGAATCAGTCTGCCTGGAATGAAATTTCAGCTCACCGCTGGCAGAGCTCACGTCAGCACATTATGCCTTGGTTTCTTCATCCGTGAAAGAGGAATGTCAATGACAACAACCGTGCCTCATAGAAGACGTTGGGAGAAATAAATGGGTTAAGGCAAGGAAGGGCACTGTGATTATTTACTCGATAAAAACAGTCCTCGTGCTTTGCTGCAACTGTGCATTTACCCCCCTGGGATACCCACCAGGCTATAAGCATTGTCATAACACCAGTGCCAAGGACCATACCCGGTACAATTAGACTCTCAAAAAGTAAGTGTTTAAAAAAGTATTGAAGGGACAGAGGGAGAGAGGGAGAGAAATGGAGAAGGAAAGGGGGAAAGAGGAGGAAGAAAGAATGAGTGATGTAGGCAGTAATGTTTTCCATGAAGAGTGAAGAAAGCCTCTAAAATAAAGCAAATGACAGAATATGAAAGCTTTCAATAAGATTTTCAGTAGAGATGACCACTGAAGATGAAGACGGAGAAGGTCCTCTGGGGGAAGACATAATCCCAAGACAACAGTGAAGGGATTTGATAGTTCATAGAACCACAGAGAGAGAAAGGTGAACTTAGGGGTCTTGTTAATACCACATCTACAAAAATAAAAGCTTCTATCATTTAAAATTGTGTTCAACCAAGCTTCTTCAAGAGAACACAGTTTTGGACTGTGTGACCCTATCTGTGGAGGTTACAGTCTAATTCAAAAGGCACCGTTGGCAATGAAGCATGTGTTTGTAGGTTTTCCATTCGTAAGTTTTTATTAATGCTACGTGCACCAGTTCCCCCAAGAAAACAGTATTGGGCAAGTTTTCATAACTGTTTATTCATTATAAATAGTAAATATTTACTGCACTTTTTACATGAAAGACATTTTTACAACACATTGTTGTTGGTTGAGACTGCAACACAGAGAGAGCACTTCTCTTGCCCCATCACCCTCTATGACCAACGCATGAACTAAACTGGAACTACGTCTAGTCTCACTACCCCACTACGTCATCGTTCTTAACTCTAAAGGGAATGTACTTGTGCCTACCTCGTTCATGGTTCCAAAAAGAGAAAGAAATAAATAACACTGCCTTCCACCTTCTCGTTCCTCTTAACAGCTCGAAAAAAACAAATTTATTGACATTCTAAAATGTCACCACACAAACGTATGTAAACCTCGGTTCCTATAATCTTTCCATATTGGATATCCTTGTATAATTTAAAAGTACATGAGAGCCACGTGGACATTTCTGCTCTTGCCCTGCCTTTCATAGAAAAGAGAGGAATGTAAACGTCGTCATTGTAAAAGCATGGTTCTCGAACACGGTCTCTAGTCAAAGGGAGCAAGCCAGGTGTTGGTTGTCCATTAAATGGCGAACATCATGCATTCTACCGCAATGAATCATGGGCTGCGAAAATAAAGCACCTGCAAAAATATAGTTCTGGTTCTGTTTCTACGGCCCTGGCCATTGCCAAAGCATCCGTGAGGTACACAGTATTGCACACTGATAAGCAGCTGTGGGAATGCTCGTCACTTCCTCTCCACCGCGCTTCCTTCTCCCCACCCTGGCGAGGTTGGCTTCAAAATGAAAATGAGCTGGGAAAATGTCCCATACCTCTCCCCACACTGAGAAAGAAAACAAGCTTTTTCTCCCCGTTATCCCATATCCTGTTCACAAGGCTGTCCGCCCTGGGACCTTTATTGACAACTGGGTTACAAATGAGGACAAGATCACAAATAATTTATTTGGGAGGTCCTTTACATCTAGTCTAACTTCCTAAAAAATGGTGCCATTTATGTTTATGTCAATTTCCAGTGTGTAGAAAAGTCAAGGATTCCTCCATTCCTGCTTCGTTACAGGAGCAGTTTCAAAATTGTGTAAGTGTCAACATTGAACATCAAACGTGTTACAGTTTAGAGTACTCTCCGGCTATATTTTAGAACATTCTGCTTGCCTGAACGAGTCCAGATAAATCTCACACACAGAGACACACACGCACACGCGCACGTGCACACAATTGGAATGTTTTGGCTCCTTGATCACCAGCACTGAAGAGTCGGGGTATTTGATGTGTAGCCATGTTAAATCATTGCCTTCAAATGTTGCATTTGTCTTTTCACTGTTCCAGGCCCTTCCTTTCTTCCACTGCTTTTGTCCAATATGTTCAAAAGAATTTGAAACCAACTACTGGAGGAAAAAAAAAAATCAATCACTCTTCTTCATCTCCTGGCGAGACTGCCCCCCAAAAAGGTGATTTTTTTTTTTTTTCTGAGAAGATTCTTCATGTGTAGGCTGTGGAGACCGGAAACAGGGCCAGTTTTAGCTCCAAATGGACAGTTCACTTATGCGATATCTGGCTTGAGATAATGAAAGGCACCTGTAAGGAAACACACATAGCTTTTTAGGTCATGCTGGGACAATTCACAGCAAGGGGCAAAATCAGCTACAGGCTGACAATGTCATATTTAATACCATGGTATCAAAGGATCAAGACTAATATTTTTATTCCGGAGACAAGTTTGACACAAGTCTGTGTCCTTGGGATTATATCCCATATGATCCTTGAGCTGACCTCATTAAGAACATGTGTTCCTAATGCCAGGGGTTATTTCATTTCGGCCAACCCTCGTGTTTCACCTAGTGGCAATCAGGCTTCACATCGCGGCAATTAATAACCGCAAGATGTTGTTGACATCACTTAAGAAAATAACAATACAAGGGAGCCCTTGCTGGAACCGTCGGCGGGCTTTGCCACAAAACGGATACTGGGATGTCAGGCCTAATCACGCCGCCGCAGCCGCCCCTTTCTTAAGGAAGGGTGGAGATTTTTCATCCTGTCAGGAGTAATTAGCCCCAGAGAGACCAAGGCTTACTTTGTCCATACTGCCCATATTGGTAGCCTGTGACAGGGTCCATACTGTAGCCCGTGGTGCTATAGGTAGGTGGACAGTAGGACTGAGATGTTGGCAGACTGTCCAAGCTCTTCATATGGTCTAGTCTCTGACTGCAGCTGGCCGACACCGTGGTGGTAGGTTCCAGGCCCCCGGTGAGAGGGGAGAGAGCATAATCGGTCTGGGGCTGATGGGGTACGCCACCGTGGTTGGTCAGGAGTCCCATTACCTAAAATAAACAGGCAGATTGGGAGGAAGTAAGAATGCAGGGAGGACCAGATCATAGCTGAGAGCTGAAAGGATAACTGGGAAAGTCCCATTTTTATTTCTTTGGGAACCTGCTGGGACAGAAGACACTGACCACAGCGCCAAGGGACACAGACCCCGCACCATGCCCAGTGATAACATCTGACTGCGGCTTCAAAAAAAGGAAAGGCAGGAAGGGAAAAGAAAAAGAGGTGGAAAGAGAGCCTCACCACGCTTCTAGTGATAAAATGGGACTAGAATTTCAAAGGAGGGAAAAGGAAGGAAGGACAGAAGGATGGAGGGAGAAATGATATCTGTTCATATAGCACAATGGCTAATCATATATTACAGCTGGAAGTTCTACTTGTGATTTTAAACAGACATTCACTTATTTTTTTTTTTTTAGTTCAATGGATTAAAATGAAATTCTTTTCGTGTATTTTAAGATACCTGTGTCTATTCGCGGAGTGTTCCCTCCAAGAAAGTTCCTCTCCCTATCTTGGCCATCCTTAAGTAATCAGAGATAGTTACTTCCTCCCAAATGCTCCTGAGTACTTTTCTCATCCCTCCCACTGTGCAGTCATGACTTTGGTCCCCTACTTTGAATTATGAGAGTTTTGGGGTCAATAACCGACTCATCTTTATATTCCTAGCACCTACCTTTGTACTTGACACATACTAAGTACTGAAGGAAGGAAGGAGGGAGGGAAGGGGGAAGGAAGGGACGAGGGGAAGGAAGGAAGGGAGGGAGGGAGGGAAGGACAGACGGAGGAAAAGAGGGAAGAAAGGTGGGAGGAAGGAAGGGAAGGGCAGGGAAAGGAAAGGAAGGGAAGGGAGAAGGAAGGAAGGGAGGAAGGGAGGAAGGAAGGAAGGAGTGGTGAACAATTCTCTAAGTAACTGCCTCCATTCCCTGCCTTTTCATTTCTTATCTAAACATTTCATATGGAAAAAGGTGTTAAAAGGAGAGAAAAACCTGAAATGCGGGGCGCCTGGGTGGCTCAGTGGATTAAGCCGCTGCCTTCGGCTCAGGTCATGATCTCAGGGTCCTGGGATCGAGCCCCGCATCAGGCTCTCTGCTCCGCAGGGACCCTGCTTCCTCCTCTCTCTCTCTGCCTGCCTCTCTGCCTACTTGTGATCTCTCTGTATCAAATAAATAAATAAAATCTTAAAAAAAAAAAAAAACCTGAAATGCAAGCATGTTCTAAAAACTCTGTTCAATTTTGTAAAGAACGCTGGAGACTGAGAGAACTTAAAAAACAAAAAAACAAAACAAAACAAAACAAAAAAATCACAACCACCTTGTGACTAACAGAACAACTTTCAGATCCCGGGGAAGTGTTTCGCAAACTCAAGCTCACTGACCCTTACAGCTCCTGGTGATGGAAGTTAAGTGGCTAATTAATTTGGCAGCTGGAAAACTGCCACTGAAGAGTGGGAGCGACTCTTCTCAACTTCAAACCATCCAGCATCAGGGGTCAAGAAAAAATTGCAGAAGAAATCAGGTACTCTGTGAGGAGCCTGTTGATCAAGTATTTCATCATCTCCCTGCTGTTTTGGGGTGAGTTTGAAGCATATAGGGGTTAAAGTTATAAATAAGAGCAAGAGCAGAGGGTAGCAGTGAGCCCCCAGCCGTGACTCTGGCCTCACGCTGTCTACTGAGGCAACTCAGGCCACAGAATCCTGGACGGAGGGCTCCCGCAAGGTGGGAGAGAGGGACTAGTCTTGCATCCCGGAAAAGACATCTGAAATTAGATTCCAAAATCAAACCCTCCCATCTACACCAAATCTTCTTGAAACGCAGCTTTAAACTGATGTATGTTCAATTAGCCACAACCGACAAAAGTGGGGGTAGGTCTGCTTAACCAGTTTCCATAGGAGACTCTTTCTTCCTCTACCTTAACAAGGCGCCAGTTTCCCCCGCCTGATGAACAAGAGTGGATAGGGAAAATAAAATATGACAAATGTGACCATGGCAATGAGAGGGGGAATAATGACATGGAGCACAAATATTTTATTGTAAATAAACTGTGCTAAGTAAAGTCAAACACTTAGCAAAAACGATTTGGTAATTCTATTAATCCCAAAAAGAAAAAAAGGCCAATGGAACTGGATAAAATGGAATTATATTTAAATTAATAGCACCCTTCCTGAAAATACTTACTTGAAACCTAGTTAATGTTATATTCTTTTAAGGGAGAAATGGAATACTCGATACACAATTATTGTTGAAGAGCGAGAACAAACTGTTATTCAAAACATGCACACACTCTCTCATGAGCTACATGTACATTTTTGTGATAAATGTATTTTTTTAATCCTCTGCCATATATTTCTTGTTTGCATTAACTTTGAAAGCAGTAATAATTTTGTCCATGGGAGAAAACCATGAAGATCCTAAAAGAGAAAAAATGAGTCCTTCCTCCAAGCCAAATTCAGCTGATGATTCATGGCACAACTTTGTGCAGTTGCTGAATTAGAAAATACTTGAGAACAAGATTTCAATCTAAGACCTAGAAATATATCTCCTGGAGGATGGAGAAGATGCAGTAGGATTTGCCAGAGTCAGATTTCAGGGCAAAAAGAAAGATAGTCCCTTAAGGTTCCAGGACACATTGTCCTGAAGACATCGCAGAGCATGACCCAATGAAGAGGGATGGCTGCTGAGCAAATGGAACAGGAGGAATCCCTTTGGGGTCTTCCTTTCAGTATTCCCTGTACCCCACACAAAAAGCCAGTGACAATTTCCACCCGCAGCCCAGTACCTGCAGTGGCTAACGTGAAAACTGAAAAAGACCAAAGACCAACCCATCTTTGCTCCCTTTGACTTCCCCGATAGAGCCCAAGAGACAGACATTCTCCCACAAGTTCTTATGTCCACTGTGGTGGTCACATACTGTCCTATGATTTCTTCCTCACAATTATACAAGGATGGGCAAGAGGCACTAATATTTTCCTACACTAATATTTTCCTAATTTCCTGAAATGGAAATTAACAAATAATTAGAAACTAACATGATTTATTCCAATGTTTCACATGGAGAAAACTTGAGAATACGTCTTTTTAATAACTTCTAATTTAAAAAATGAAAAGGAAATCTGCGTTGGAAAATAAAATAGCAAATATATCAATACAAAACGGATTACTTTCCCCTAACATAATTTAAAACCTCAAGTCTCTATGGAAGGGTCCCATTACACTTTTATGTACATTTCTTTAAAAGCTATTTTGTATTTCATGTGGTTCAAGGGAAACTATGGAAATTTCTTTTTGCTACACAAAGAGGTTAGTAAACGATCTTCTTAGAACTCCCCCAATATGGTTATGGAATGTCTTGCAGTCATATTTTCTTTCTAAGAACATTGTGGCAATTTCTTTTGTACATGCTTTTCCTACAGCAATTTGTCATTCAAAGCCTAAAATAAAATGGGGTATGTTTCCCCCCTCATAAACCATTAGTAAGCTTTTTCTACAACAGACTGGCACTTTTGCCTTAATTTTGGTGGGGGGGGTTTGAGGGAACCATAACTGTCTGGTTTTCACAAACAATTTCAAAGAAAAATAAACTCAGGGCTAATGATTTCTGTCTACAGAACACCGACCGCACTCTTACTAAATGCCAGATAATCAGTCCAGGAGATGCAATGACCAAGAAGAATTTTCCTGTAATAAAGATCTCTGTTCCATCCCACTGGGAAGGGGTGTGGGAGGAAGATTTCACACTGAGTACAACTCCTAGGTGAGGGGTCTGAAAAAACCACTCTTAGGTGTCTTTCTAAATCGCTACCCCCCAAAACACTTCCCAGACACTCTTTCTAAATTGCTTTATGGGTAACCTTTTTAAAAAGTCCAAAGTCTTGGAATCATGTGCCAACACGTGCACTGATCCTTCCATCCTTTGAATTATTAGAGACATTCTCGAAAGATCTCTTTACGGTCATTCTCAAGTTTCAGAATTCCAAATAGTTTGTTTATATCCTGATTGGAAGATTATATGGTTCAGGGGGGGAAAAATTCTTTACAATTGCTTCATGCCATATTTCTCTTGAATTAATTTTCCTATTGGGAGATTAAATATATAAAAGACAAAAATTATGGGCCAAATGAAGATTTGTGTTTAAACCAATGAGTCTGGAAAATATTTGTCTTAGCCTAAGTGTTATGGTTTTGCCATCAGCTCATCAGAAATCTCAAACAATTTGGTAAATTATGGTGAACATCTTGGTGCATCTTTTTTCCTTAGTAGGAAATCCTGGTTCATGTCTTTACTTTCTTTTTTGTTCTTAAGTCATCAGACGTTCTTGTGATTTAGCATTCAATGATATACATTTCTGTATGTTTTAGAAAAACATGGCTTTGAAATAAAGCTATGTATGATAGCTTCACCTCCAAAACTGTATATACTGACTGCATATATTCTTAATTTGGATAATGTATTTTCAAAACCAAACAAAAATACTTGAATGTCTAAATGGTTTTTGTTTTTTGGTTTTAGTTTTTTGGTTTTTGGTTTTGTTTTGTGGGGGGTTTTTTTGTTGTTTTTTGTTTCGATTTGTATTTTGTTTTGCTAACACAGATGCTGCAGGAGTCCTCTGTCTGATGGTTAAATTTCAGTGACTGTATCTTGGAGTCTGGAAAAGTCTAAATTTGAACAACCGAGAACCAGAACGTTGCCTTCAGATTCAAATGCCTTAGGAATGATCCTGCAGTTGATTAGAATCTAAATAATTAGATTTTTGGCCCTGTCTGTTTAAAAGCTGTAAGAGGGAAGTTGCCTGAGGGCAGAAGTTTCTTTAAGGTAAGTATGGTGACCTTCTCACCCACACCCACAGTTATGAGAAGGGCATGCCTGACCTTTCTTTACCTAACCAGATAGAAAACCAGTGTTTGTAACATGTCCAGCTAAACACATCCTTATTCTTTTATTTTACTCTTTAGCTGACATTTTGCAAGTAGCTATGTTTAATGCATGATTCAAGAGTATGAGTGCCAGACAAGTGCGGGTCATATGCTACATGGGCTTCTAAGTTTTATTTGTAAAGAGCAGAGTCAGTACTGTTTCAGATCAACTCTGAGTGACAGATGTGATTTAATCTCCAGCCCTATGACCAATCACAGAATAACTTCTATTTCCTCAATTCTTTAGAGTACCTATTTCTCAATAGTGCTAAGCTGTTAAATTGACAGCAATATTCTTTAGGCACTGCTGACTAAAACATAAATCCAGGCAAAGACTCAGCCCAGAAATGGCTTGCAATAATGACATGTACACACACATGCACACACACACACACACACACACACACACACACACACATACCTCTTGTTTACTTCTAGCCAATGATGATCATGTCCATCTATTATCAGTAAAATATAGCCCATTAAGAAAGAGCTTATTCCACCCAAATGAAAAAGGTGCCAGTTAATGCAGTTGGTATTTGACTGTTAGACCCACCATGGGTCATAATAAAATTCTCATATGTTTTAATTCATTTACGCATGCCTGCATTTAATATGCTTTGTGACCATGTCTACAATTAATATGATTTATGAGAAAAGAACATGTGCAATATTGGGGGTGGAGGGGTAGAGCATCCACTTTTCTCCTTCTATGAATGAAAAATACAACAAAACGGCTCAAGGAAAATCGTTGGCTGTTAGCATATTGAGATGGACTGACAGAGCCCTGAGTAAACTTGAGGGAGTTAATGATATCCTCTTATCTGACCCTGACACATTTGCAGCATGTAATTTACAGAAGCTCTGTCCAGGGAGTCTTGACAAATGCTCCTAACGATGTCAGGGCAATGTTCCATTCTAATGTAAAACAGATGTGGGTCAGATACCCTCATTCATCACTTAACACAGAGAGTCTCAAACTCTCTCCGGGAGGAACGGCATTACCTGCTGTTAACTCTTCCCACCACCAGAGCAGTCCTCTGAAAGGTAAGCACTCAAACCCATCACCACTTCAAAAACCTGCCTGAACACGTGACTGTGGAAAATCAAACATATATCTTGCTTTAATTTCATGACGACTTCAGGACATGTTTGCTAAATATTAATGGACCCTCTGGGACCTGGGATTCCAAATCTAGAAAGGGAAAAGCTTTACACTTGGGCATCCCACAGTACTTCAGGGAGCTGGATTAAAACTTCCTCTCTGATTGCCCGTACGGGAAACCTGCATTCAAGGAACTGTGGGGTTGAGTCACTGTCGCATGACCACTCATAATGCACATCTTGTGGCCCCTTAACTGCCCAACTCTATCTAAGATTCACGCACACACACACAAACTTATAATAAATTAAAAGTCCACGTTGGCTTTTAGAAAGAAGGGCTAAACTCTGTCCCTTTGAAACAAAAGATGTTGGGCAACACTGTATTCTCTCACCCCTGAAATTTTCCCTTCCACCAACATCCTACCGACACCAAGGACAGAGGCTCCAGCCTACTAAAGGAGGACAACAGCGGCCCATCTCAACAAGGAAATCTCTTCTTTCTTCCAGACCAGGTGTGAGGTAGGCAAATATTTCTATGGCTGCCAAAGTCAAGGTCATAAGATGCAATCTACAAATGCTTAAGAAGCTTACCTGTCCTTCTCTTCATGGGAAAGAAGGTATGTTCTCAGGGTAGAAGAAAGAGTCCAGTGATAAGACCAAGTGATACTAATTTAATGAGTAGATGTCAAAAAGGCTATTTCTATTAACCACAGGAAAGCAGAGGACAGCCTTGCAAAAGCCTAAGAATGAATATATCCTCTAGGAAATGTGTTCTGGCCTGTCTCACGGGCTTTGTGGTAAGGCAGAATAAGCATCCATCCAAGATGCATGGAAATTTGTAGTTACTCTACAGATATGGGACGTCTGAGAATACAGTCTTCCAAGAACCAGAAGCTACTACCCCACTAAGCTAAGATCCTGTGTACCTCGATTCTCTCCCTTACCCAATTCCAGGGACACTGAGCCAATTAAGATGTGTTGCTTTTCTGCCTGCAAATTTATTTATGTCCTTGATCACAAATTGGGCAGCGGCTGTGTCTCCTATCGCACAGGAGACTGATGTTTATGCTGGAAACACCTAGGGCCCACAGTGAAACCACTTATAGAGTTCTTTAAGCTTCAGAAACCACATCTGCTCCTACAGGTCTTGACAAAGTAGGGTCTTTGTAATTTAGTGATTAAAAGAATACTCCCCAATTGGTAACTCAAAGTTGTTTGGTCAGATTGTCCCTTACTCTCTAAGACCTTTCCATTGTACCTGTTGTCTTAGCTACTACCTCTACTCTTCTCTGAAGAGGGAAGCATAGCATTTGTCAGATTCCCTTACCTTTGATGTATCCAGTACTATAGAAGCTGGCTGCAGATTTTTAAAAATGTGTCCGTGTCAATATTGTATTTCAGTAAATCAAAATAAGAATTAGGAAAGGAAACCATCAGGAGAACCCTGTTCTTTCCCCACTCCTAGCCCCATGGAATAAAGAGCCATTGGCTCATTCTTGCTGTAGTGAGTTTTTATGTATTTGTAATCTGAATTTCTCAAACAAAATCAAGTTGTGTATATCATACTTCTGGGGACTACTGTATCTCAGGCACATTACACTTCCTTCATTCTGAATGGATACCAATATTCTTTAAAATGTCTGAATATGGGGTTCCTGGGTGATCAGTGGATTAAAGCCTTTGCCTTTGGCTCAGGTCATGATTCCAGGCTCCTGGGATGGAGTACCGCATCAGGCTCTCTGCTCAGCGGGGAGCCTGCTTTCCCCTCTGTATCTGCCTGCCTCTCTGTCGACTGCTGTCTGTCAAATAAATAAATACAATCTTAAAAAAAAAAATGTCTGAATAAAACAACTGAAAACACTCCACTCGACCAAGAAACTGCCATCCTTTTGCTATCACTCAGTTTCCACATTTGTCTTTGGCAGGGACAAATATAATGTGTTTGTTTTTGGTCAGAGGTTCATGGGCTATTTTGGAGTAAACAGTAGCAAAAGTCCTGTTGCATTCGTATTACTGCTGCATGAAAAAGCATTTTCAAATTTCCAAAGTACTGTGTTTCTCAGCCAAGCTCTACTGGACAATTTTTTGTTGTTATCTTCCCCCTTTAACAAGAAGATGAAACAGAAGCAAAGAGTGTTTAAGCAACTTTCCTGAAGACACACAGCTAGCAAGTGGTGGGTAAGTGTTGAAATCTGGTGCTTTTGACCTTGAGGCTCCTTCTTTAGATGGACGAGTTACCTCCACACTGCAATCAAGTCACTAAACAGGAACTCTTTCCTTTCTTTATGCCCTTCTCTGCCTGTCTAAACATTATTAAGCAGTTCACAGCTTCTTCTTTAAAATTACTCTTTTCCCTGCTAATTTTTCTGCAGAGGGGGGTACAATGTGTGGAAGGAAAAGGTAACATCGGACATTACATAAAAAGAAGAGTCATTCATGAAAAAAAAAATCAAGGGAAGCATTTTAGACATGGATAAATTATGAGCAGGTCTCCAACTGTGTTTTCTCTCATTCTGCACTTCCTAGGAAATGTTCCTCAAAACTTGGTAGTTTAATACTCAACGAAAGGTCTCCATAGTTAAATCAGAAAACATGGAATGAAACGAATATGTTTCTACACTGCAAGATTTGTCAGAGCCTTTAGTAGGCTAATGTGCCCTGGGACTTTGAAAGAAAAAGGGATATAATTTGTAACATTTATCAAGTGGTTGATTCAGAATCCATTTACCCCAAACCACCTTTCAAGGAGCCCACTATGGGGAACAAGCCTTTATGATGAGGCAGTGCTTGGTTCTTGGGTGTTCCAAGATGATTGGAGCCTACTATCACTATAGAAGCTCATAGTAAAGAGGGGAATGGATACATTATCATATAATACAGTGTGGTATGTGGTACGTGTTTTCACAAGGTACGAACACACCAACGGACATCAAGAGAGGCTAAAAGACAAAGTTCTGCCTGCATGAGTCATGGCAGAATTGCCACTGAACTAGAAATTTTCCTGTGGAGTCACACACTGTTCCTGTTCCAGGTAGGAAATGTTCCCTTCCAGGTGGAACTCTACCCTGTGAGTCTGTAAAATGCAGTCTCACAACTGCCCATCTTTCTCGTTGATCAGCGGGAACAGTGCAATCGCCAGCCTCAGAAAGTCTAGTTCACTGCACTCTAGCTAAATGTCAAGAGTAATTTTTAAATATTATACTGTACATTGAAAAATATACACCTCTGATGAGACCCAGACTGTTTCACAGAAACAGATTTCTTCAGAAAAAAGAAAACAAAAAATAGTACACAACTAATGAGTAAATCCAGTCTTCTGTGTCTGCAGTACAAAGCACACATTCAGCCCCTAATTGAATAAATATGCAAGTATTCAGATTTCTGTAGATATTGCCATTTTGCAAATGCAGTAATAAATTAAAAGCTTTACATTGCATTCCAACCACACATAAAGAGTTGATTCAGACCACTGGCCTCACACTAGAATCCAGCACGGCTTTGCTGGGCTTTACTGACTACAAAGAAAAACTTTTTATTCTAGTAGTTTAGTGATAGACCTAGCAATCACACTCAATTTTTTTCTCCCCCAATAGCTACAGAAATTCAAATGGGCCCCAAAACCATGAGGCTGTTGCCTTTGATTTGTCCAACATATGAGGGAAAGTAGCTGATGGACTTTCTCTTTAAATCAATACAGCAGACCCATGAAAAAAAAATGTAATTCAGCAAGAAAGGTTTGCTTGTGGCTCATTTCAGTGAGATGATGTAAGATTCAGTCATTGATGCTGCTCCCTCCCTTCCTTAAAAAAATGAGATTTGGGCCAAGTCGTTGTTTCTTGCACAATTCTCCCAATCTGTAACAAACTCAAGAGGCTGCGGCCAGAGCTGACAAAAACCAGGGCTTGCCTCCTCTTCTTTAATGGGAGCAACCACAACCTTCGGAGAAAAACCAAAGGCACCGGGTCAATTACAGCCCGCACCGATTCAACAAATGGATTAGCAGCAACGTTTTCAGTGCGGAGCAGAGCATCTCGAAAACATAGCATGGCAGGATGGAAACATGCAAATGGCCCATAGTTATTCTGGTGTAGCTGAAATGGGCTCATTTATAATCATAAACATCCTGGAGCCTTCGTAAACACGTGAGGCTGCAGCGCTGGCTTTGAGCTCACGGGCTGCTTCAGAAATGAAACAGAAGGCCGGAGCTTTGGAGGGGCTGCCACTTTTGCATGGACTGTCTCTCCGTCCGAGCTTTGTTTGACACCCAACCAATCTCTTTAATCAAAATCATTCCTTTTTCCCTCCACAGGTGAATCTCTGGAAAGTGTCAAGGGAAGGAAGTGCCTCTGTTGGGAAACGGGCTGGTGGTGGCAGGCCACCTGCTTGTCCGGTTCTCCGCAATGATAAAGGAGGGCTGAAGGTGCCGAGCCTGCAACCTGGGTGTGAAATGGACAAAACAAATGGCCGGCATCGAGCAGCTTCTGCACGCGTGCCCGAAAACGGGCAGAGAAATAGCTCTCCTGAAACAGGAGCCGCCTCCACACCCCCGACCAGGGTAAATCTTACCGCTTTTCCATGGATCAACGGTACAAGAAAAGGTCAAGGAATTACCACGCCACAGTGAAAAAGATTTCTCCTTCTACGCCATGGAAAAGTACCCATCACAACCATTCTTAATGATGATACTGCCTCCACTTAACAGGCTAATCTGCAGTAAGTCCTTATTCCTCCTCTGGACAAAGAACCACCATCCTGCCTTGCAGCTATGGAATCTGAGATCATTGTGAACACCGTGGTGCAAAAAATGACAAGCAAAATCAAAAGCAGTCTTGAGTTTTGTGTACACATATTAACACTTAAATGCTTCTCCCTAATAAGTGTCGGGATTAACAAATGTTTGTCAAAAGAAACTGTGCTGAGCAATTGAAATCTGATTTGAAATGGAACCACGATGGTCTAATACATATATGCATGAAATGAAGATGCGCCCTAATAAGCGTGGCTCCCACCAAATATCCAATTTACATACATTACACACTAATAATCTCAATTTTAATATTGTTCTTTAAAAGTGACTGGATGGGTGGTTGAGTTAAAGGTTTTCTTTTATAAAATGGGGATAAGAACAAAAGTTGATCCCGGTTGTCCTCCGTCATTAACCACCGTCTCGTTAGTAGGACGATCTACCTGCTCTTTCTTGGGTCCATTCCATCCCCACAAAGCCGTGATCCCACAACCAGATGGAAGAGATGCATGGTCCACAGGCTTGACGAGATGTACAGACCTACGCTTTGTTCCTGAGGTGTTGAGCAGCAAACAAACATTCAAGTGTTTTTAAGCCTGGTCCATAAGGCTTTATGAGCATTTTTTTCTTTCCTTGGTAGATTATTCATGAAACAGGACAGGTGTACTGGTTATTCAATTACAGCTTATCCAAGACCTGGACAAAAATTTGAAATGAGGCCTCGGAGCATAGCTCTTACCATAGGGATTTATTAATAACAGTTAGACGTTCCTCAAAAAACCCTTTTTTTTGGTAATTTAAGCCCATTTTCTTATTTTGTCGTTGGTTTCACTCATAAACCAGAAACGAAAATCTGCCCATCTGCTCTAAACATAAAATGTGTTCATAATAATCCAGATTTATGCCAAATGTATTTCTAAGTATTGACGAATTGAGAGAGTACTCAAAATTTACAGCCTCTGAGGTTGCAACGAGGACCTCCTCTCTTTAAGGAGGAAAATGCTTAAAATGAACATAGGAAAGGCTCAGAAAGCTTCTTGGATATCAAATGGCTCTGTAGGAAAAAAAAATGTCAATGATATAAGAGTAAATGAATCAAAACCATATGGATCAAATTTTCCCTAAAATACACAGTTTGAAAAATTAAGGAGGAAAAGTGCTTGGCAAAATGTGTTTTAGGTTTTACCAAACCCAAAACATTTGAAGAATCATTTGCAATGGTTGATGAACCCTAAATGCAGCCAAGTTGGCCCATTTTTGTATACAACATAATAGTAAAAAAAAAAAAAGCTTTCTAGAAACCATGCAACCCCAATGATACTGTATTTCACTCAAGAAATCATTAGAAACCGTCACGAAAAACTGTGGCAATTATAGCCATGGGATGGGGCTGGGGCATGAAAAGATAAAAGTTTGTTAAATTAATTGGCCTTGTTTTTGGTGTTTGGTTCTGTGTGTTCTGGACATGGCAGGGTGGGGGGGCAGTAAGGGTAGTGTTTCCTACAAAGGAGAGTTAATTGGAAGAACATGGGCCAAATGTTAATTAGTCTCATGTCTTAAGCATATGGTAGGATTTCCCTGGCGCTCTGTATTCCAAGTCAGCATTCCTTCCTCTCTCCTCCATGTGCAGCAAGGTGCTGGGAATGTGCCATCTGAGTCTGGAGGGGAAATACATGGTCTCTGTTTCTCTGTGTTCTTTCTGTACGGTCCCCACACCAAGACAACACAACCTTTCCAAAGAAGGCTGCTACTGCCTTCTGCTACTGCCTAGTGAGAAAGCCCTCACTAGAGTGATGTGTATGGTCTTCTCAGAAGCTGTTTTCCATTCAGTCTGAGGAGACCCGTCTCTTACAAGGAGTATGTGGTTCAGACGAAATGCAATTCAGAGACAGCAGAAAAGGCTCAGGTCATAGCCTATCCCCTCTGTCACCCATGCCTGGGACTCTGGTCTCAGATTCCCCGACAGATCCAGTCTCTGGGAAAATGTGAAGCCAACCCTCCATTTGGCGAAGCCTTTGGATGGCGCCTGAAGGAAAATCAGGTCAAATATCAGTGCTGGACCTCTGGAAGACTAGATGAGCCATTACACTTCTTCAGCAAGTGAAATGTATCATTTCTGTTTATATGAGAATTACTAACAACTGGAAGAGAGAGATTTTTGGCTCTGACATCCGCCAGCTGCTCGCCCTGCCATTTAGATCATTGTGCGGCAGTGGTCTCCTCAGTTTTTCCACAAGAAAAATGGCCCTATTCTTCAGATATAGCTACTGATTCCCTTGGAACAAGAGAAGTTTGAGGAAGGATGCCCACATTTCTAAAACGTTTTGTGAATATTCTGATCTTTTGTCAAAATACACGTCAGTCTATTGCTCCTCAAATCTGACCAGCCAGACAGGTGCGACCTCCTGCATCACTGTGTCACACCAGTCCCTCATGAAGTTGAGACCCTCCCTGAGAAAAGCACTGAGGGCATTTAAGAAATGCCCCCGGGCTGATGGCTCTGATTCCAAGCTCTAGAGGAATCCTGCCCTGAGGGAGGAGATATGTCCAAGACTCAAGAAGAAAACCGACACTAGGACTCACACATAGAGAGAAACAAGTCTCATGAGATCCAAGTCTGAATGGCCAGCACCACTAAGAAGAAAGTCAAACGCGATGCACACATTATTTTGAACAGGTCAAACAGCCTCCACTGAAAAGACCTACAATGAATTGATTGAAACAATTCAAAAGCCTTTAAATCCAATTCCATGTAAGTGAGTTGGTGGGGAAAGGCCAATGCTGAAATGTTAAGATAGAAAGCAACATGGAAAGCTATGTACACTATTATTTCCATTATATTTTTTTAAAAGGCATAAGACCCAAAAGAGCTGGAACGCAATATGTAAAAATATTAACAGAGGTTGCCCAGGGAAATTTCTTTTTTCTACTCTGAAGACACTTTAAAATTGTTTTTTCCATTTTCTACAATAACCATGCAGTAACTTTATTATCAGGGAAGTTAATAGGAAAAGTGTGTAAAGCAAAAAGCATGTAAAGAACATATTAGCAAAAAGAGTGTCATTTAACATGAACCAAAAACTTTTAAAAACTCATTCATCTCTATTAAGTGGTTTTAAGATGTGATGAAAGCCCCCTGCCTCTAATTTCATGAAACCTCTTCCCTCTCTGCCCAACCACGTACTCTCATGGGGGCGATCCTAGACTCTGAGCCAAGGGTCCCAGGTTCCAGCCCCAATTCTCCCTCTAGCCCCTGGTGGTCTTCAGCAGGCCTCGAGCTCTCTGAGCTTCTAGCTGTCTCCTCTGCAGATTAGATGTCCAGAGAGAAGCAGAGGAAGTGGAGGAGGAAAAGAAGAGGAGAAATGGTAAGATTAGTTCCATTTTGAATATCCTACGATCCAATCTATTCATAAGTCCTTCTATCTAATCAGCAGGAAGACTGAAGGGCTTTTCTTTTCTCTCTTCTTTAGTTGACAGGTAAACCAGGCTGTTCAGAGTGGGCTATCTTTGAATTATCTTTAGGATATTCCTAATAAAACCAGGCCACCAAAAGTAGGATTGGTCCCCCCTTACTTAAATAGAGGCAATCCTCAGAAGAAACAAAAAGGAACTTCATTATACTATCTGCCCCTTTTCTAACTCGCTGAGCATGCAGCAAGGATGAAGACAACATGGATTCCTACTGGTGGTTTCAGGAGGAAATATATGATAGAAACGCAAAATATCCAGGATATGTACAGAGTAATAAGTAGGGAATTAACATATAAGAGCATAATAAAGAAATACAGGAAGGGTTGCCTGTGGAATTTTCCATTGTTTGATATTGGAATGATTCCCACCCTACTGCCAACTCTGGAATCATACAATCAAAGAACAGTTCCAAGATTAAGTGCCAATGACTCCAGTTACATAATACTAATAGAATAGAATAGAATGAAATAGAATATGCTTATTATAACATACAAGCTCATAGACTTATAAAAAGCTATAGGACCTTCACTTCGAGAATACAGATCTGTGTCATTACTTCTTGTCTGATTAACACGGAAGAAAACCAAGGGTGTCCTGGGTCTCACCTTGCAGAAGAGGTTAGGGTTAGTTTACTTTTTATGAAAACTTTCAACCCAGTCGTGTTCAAAAAAGTTCCGCTACGGCCCCAAACAATTGATGTTAAGAACCACAGAGATAATTGCTTCTGATGTGCCTTCTCAACTGTGGAGGAGGCTTCTATAAATCTGTATAAATGCTATAAATCTGGCCTTTTAAAGAGGAATCTACTAACATAAGTCCATGATATTCATGCAAAATCCCATTCACACATGCCAGCGCTTGGAAATTAAATTTATTAAAGTCCTGTAGGAAGGCATGTTCATTGTTTTTCATGTTGTTATTTTTCGGCCAAGGTTTAAAGCCACCTCTTATTTCTTATCCCAGGATGGGCTATAGGAATCTATGAAACTTAATTACATTGACTGTTACAAAAAAGGATTTATGAACTTTTGCCTTGAGGCAGAAATGTTTATTTCATTGCCTTTGCTATTCATTCTTTTCAACTCCGACGGCTTTGAACTTTTCAGCTGCTCAGAGTTATCACCGTTGTGCAGAGCCTAGGACCTGCACTCCCAAGACACAAACCACAAGTTGAAGAAAATGAAGAAGGCAAAGATATAGGAGTCGTTATTTTGGCCACCCTTTGTGCCATTAAAATCTCATTTTCTGCCTATTAGAATGCCCTCTTGGTGCTTAGGCGGCGGTGATAGTCAGTGATTAGTGTGTAATTGAGTATAATTGTCTTTTCACTTTTCATTTCTGTCATTCTGAGCTTCTCTCTGTTTTTCTAACCACCAAGAGGAAAAAGGGGGTTAAGAAAAGATAAAGCTGTTGAAACTCTCACTCTCGGACCTGAAGAGATTCTCGATCGCAATTATAGATTGCAACCCCGTTGTGACATTTCTCCAAATTTAGTGGGCAAATATCCTCGCCACCTGGGCCAAGAGCTCTCTAATAAAATCAAGCGATCTGTATTTAAACAACTGCTAATAATGTCAACCTCAGACAGATGCCACATGGAGGAAATTTATCCAACCCTCTGACATGCAATTATCAAGGCAATTTATTAATATGATCTCTCAAGAAAGACTCATAGTCCAATGCAAATTAGAAAAACAATTACAACATTCAAGTATCTATATATTCCCAAAGTAGCAGTAATTCTCCTAATTTGTGCATTTATAACTCATTTATCCCAGACTTCTGGACCATCATCTGGTTTCTCTCCACACAACTTGCTTGCTTCCTCTACAATTGTTTTAAAAAAGCGTTGGTGTTTTCCTACTAGGTGCTTTTGTTCACAACCAGATCAGCTGATCAATTACCTTTTTTTTAAAAAACAAACAAACAAACAAGAAATGTGTCTAAGCTTCTGACCCAAAGCTCAGAACTAGGGGGTGGACGGGACCAGTGCCTTGACGAGATATAAACACAGACTCTCCCTGATTACATTAAAAATCACTTGGATTGTAAGCCCAAGCTACAACTTTTGATACAGCCCGTAGGAAGGGTGGAGAGAAAGGAAACCAGAAAACTGAAATCATGTGGCTTGTATAAAGAATACATTATGGTTTAAATTTGGCAATTCATTATATGACCGCCTAGGGGAATTGACTGTTTGGTTCTGGGATACAGCAAATCGTCTGTCTGGAAACACAGGACTGACCTGAGGTGAAAGGCCATTGCCAATGGCGGGGTTCATGGGGTTGGAGGGCCCAGACGGAGGCACAAAGCTGTCTGTATAGCTGGAAAATCCATGCCGGGTGCTGGGGAGGCAGTAGGCAGAGCTGCTGTCTGGGTTCGAAGGAATAGTGCTTTGGTGTACGGTGCTCGGAGGAAGCGGCTGAGGTCTGTGAACGGTGCTGCTGGGATCCGACACGGCTGCAATGAAGAAGACTGTCAGCTCTTAACACGGCTCGCAGGCTGGCCGGAAAAGTGCCGGGCCAAAGTTCGCATCCCTGAGCCACCAGGAGTATCCGTCGCTCAGACCAAAGATGAACTTGAAACTGCGTTTCTTACCATGCATAGAGAACCACTCATGGCAATTAGAGCCCCGTCACTGACCAAAGCGCAAGGACGTAACTTCTTTATATACCTTCAGAGCAGACTCACCCAGAACACGAATGCAGAAATCACATGAACAATGAGAACCAACCTATTTTGGGTAGCGAATATTACGAATCAGTCTAAGAACAAACCAGTGTCAGAATCGCAAATGCGCTTTCAAAGCACCTAAATATTCGTGTGAAATGCCTGGAATGCTATCTTTCATAATCCCAGAGGATTCAGTCTTCTCACTGATCCCTCACCTCTCTGTGACGTCCAACAGCGACCTGATCAAAGCTTACCGTTGCTCTAAGGCTACTGTGGTTAGTAACTCACAGAACTTCAGTGAACTGCTGACGGGAGTGCAAAGGTAGAAGCAAAATTTTAACCAAAAAAAAGCAAATGGCGTATTTATTTAGGAAAGTTGTTTGGTTTGGTTTCATTATTTTGTTTTGTTTTAAAATACGGAAACAGGGGTTCCTGGGTGGCTCAGTGGGTTTAAGCATCTGCCTTCAGCTCAGGTCGTGATCCTGGGGTCCTGGGATGGAGCCCCATGTTGGGCTCCTGGCTCCGTGGGGGGTCTGCTTCTCCCTCTCCCTTTGCCCCTCCCCCACTCATTCTTGCTCTTTCTCAAATAAATAAGTAAAATATTTTAAAAATAAAATAAAACAGGGCGCCTGGGTGGCTCAGTGGGTTAAGGCCTCTGCCTTCGGCTCAGGTCATAATCCCAGGGTCCTGGGATCGAGCCCCACATCGGCCTCTCTGCTCAGCAGGGAGCCTGCTTCCTCCTCTCTCTGCCTGCTTCTCTGCCTACTTGTGATCTGTCAAATTTTAAATAAAATCTTTAAAAAAAATAAAATAAAATACTGAGACAGTGTTATAACATAGCTCATCTAGAGCAATCCAGCTATGTCACCGAACAATGTAGCTTTCTGAAATGGGACAGGTAAACCTTCAGGACAGCCTGATACCAGGTCATTAACACCCAAACAACGACGATGTCAGCATCAAGGAAGATCTCACAGCAGCAGAGAAAGCAACAGGGAGTTCTATTTTATCCCCTCGACTCCCTCCGTACCTTGCGGAATAGCTGTGGGCTGGTAAGACGTCTCCGACAGCTGGTATGTTGGCAGGGTCGGCATGGCAGTGGGAGGGAACCCCCCCGGAATGAGGTGGTTGAAAGCCATCAGCTGATTGGCCCCAGCTTGCTTCCTCCATCTTGCACGACGGTTGCTAAACCAAACCTATGGATTTAATTTAAAATTTGAGGACTTCACTGATGAAATAATAGTACATTCTTAATGAAATTTTCATGCTAAAATAGATTAAAGGCCCCTGACTGTCAGGGCAAAGAGATGCAAGAGCCTTCCATCTTCTGTGTTGTATTGTGGAGAGAAGAGAGAGTTCAATGTCAGGGGTCAGGAAAGGGGCTTCCTGGAACTTCCATGGTCCTGCAGAGACCCCACAAGCCCCGGGATGACCATGGGCAGGGATGGCTGAGCAGGATTGGAAACCATGGGAACTCATGGTCACCATCACCAACACCTACTTGCCTTCACCTATCACAGCACTGTAGGGAGCGTGCATGAGCTTCCTTGACCCGTATGTGACCTATGTCCTAACTGGGTCTTGCCTATCACACTAACTTTAATATATTTAATATTTGATATTTTTATTAATTTTTTATTTAATTTATTAATTAATTTAAATATTTAATATTTTTATCAGTCCATCTTTGCATTTCTATGATCATTACAGGCATAGCTCCTCTATCGTCCTATAAACTGACCAGGAGGAGAAATGGAGCCATTGTACCATCCCTTTCAAAGTTGAGACATTGCTCTGATCTTAATGGAAATAAATGCCAAAGAGGTAAGTCAAGAAATGAAAACATTGTTTCTAAGAAGATCCCTTAAATAATTAGTTTATTATTTCTTCCAACAACAGCTTTAAGCACCTGTAATACTCCGTGTCGAGTACGGAGGTACATTCAGAAAAAATTGGTATAATATAATAAAATGCCTTTGGAGAATTCAAAGCCGGTGTATTTTGGTAGGTAGCTGGGGAGAAATGGTGATAATGGGAGTAAGAAATGTAACTGGACATCGAAAACGTTAAGGAATTGTGATATTAGGCCTTTAATGGGCCCCATCTCCTTGCCCAGGTTTTCATCTGCAGTTAAATGTGGAACTTTGGAGGATTTGAGAGTGCTTTTATGATGTTTCTCCCAAAATTATAGAGTATTTCTACGAATTAAAGGTATCTTAATTCCTATATGGAAAGTTCATTGAAAACTTCATAAAGATAAAATATCGTGCTTGCAGTCGGAAGGATAAAGGGATGAACCTTGCACCCCAGTAACATCCAGGCTTATCCTCTGGAATTCACAGAGCCCTCAAGGAAACCGAAATAAGAGCTCACAAGAGGAAGAAGCTCCATATTTGGAAATGCAGAGAATCAGGGAGAGTTTTGAGTGGAGAGAGAGTTTGAACTCATTTTAGAGTATGGATATGATTTCAACAAAAGGTCACTCCAGACGGAGGTGATAATGAAGGAGACCAACTTGTCTAAGGAAAGGTAAGACTTAATTTCCTTATAGAACAAAATTAACAATCATACAACTAACTGGATTTTTCTGAAATCGTGGAAACTCTTAAAAGAGTGGAGGCAGGAATTTCTCCCTTTTGGAGCAAAAAAGCCCAGTTTAACAAATACCTCGCCAAAGTATCTGCTTAAACTTTTGCTATTAACCCAAGCACTTGTCTGAAAAGGAGTCTGGTCTTCTCCAGGCCCATCATATGATACTGGTAAAGAAAGCTGTTGGAACTTTCTCAAAATACTAACATTTAATACTCTTTAAGTTTCCAACAGGAAAAGAAGGTAAGTCAATATTTTCCCATGTTGATACATAATTGAGTTAGAGTTTCACTTAACTTAATAAATTGCCACCTGGGATAATAGACCCATGAGCAAGCCAGCACTCCATTTCAGGTCTGCAGCAACTGTGTTTGCTCACTGCGAATCTGAGCGTCTGTAACCAGGTTGCGCCCAAGTGTCTGGAACGAGCTGTTTGGGGATGAGGAGGTGGAGGGTAATAAATGGGGGCCACTTCCGTGCCTGAGTGTGCTGTGTTATATCACACACCGTGGTCGTATTTTACATTAAAAACCTTGAGATTAATAAATCATCCCCAGCTCAGATGTAGCTGTCTCCAACACTGATCTCAACCAACCTATATCCAGGGCATCTCCTGCTTTATGCTGGGAAGAGCATTGAATTTCCCAGAGTTCCAAGGTGATTTCACCCATTCAGACTTACTAGCCTCCATTCCACTGGTGAGATCCTTTAGGAAGAACCCAGAGCTCACACTTCCATCATTTAAATAACACGCCTCTAATCTCTTTGGGCCAACTTCCTCCTGTAACCTTTAGATAAGTAAAACAGGTTTGATCTACCCAAGTGGATGGCTATGCCTGATCACCCTCATTAAGCTCAACCTACTGTTGATCCAAGATCATCCTCACTCCTCCATAACTCAATTTTTTTTTTTTTACATCAAACATGTCTTTGCTCAAGTAATAGATCAGAAGAAACATCGTAACTTTCTATAGATAACTTCAGATATCCAAAAGACTGGGGATATAAGGTGTTGGGGGTTTTCTTTTCATTTTTCCAAAATGATCCAAATACTGAAGACACTGAGTAAACCCTCACCAGTTTCAGTAGAAAGTTCTCACATTTACAATACAATATCTATTATGCCTACCAGAAAAGTTGAAGAGAAATAGTTGGGAAGCAAATCTTTACTAAGAAACAAACTTTCAACAGGAGGTTCAAGAGTCTGCCAGTGGAAGGAATTCAACTGATGTTTAAATTTAGGCTACATAAATCCAGAGGGCTATTTAGTCCTGAAAGAACCAGAGAATCCTGATGAGTGAGGACTATCCTTCCTGTCGCTGGCCATTTAACCAGAGTTTTTATCATCCTGCCTTTGTCAGCCTTCTGCATCTCCTAAAACCAGCTGTGTCTGCCAAAAGTAGCATTAAAGATACATACATACATACATGCACTGAAGCTTCAAATCAGAAAGAGGTCCTTGCCTTCTTTATAATTTGAAACTCATAAAAGACATATCTGCTATTTTTAAAAGGAAAAGGATGCCCTTGAAATAACCTTCATTTTAACGATCTAAACCGACCAAGCACAGTGATCCTGGGATACTGCTATGACTCTGTCTTTACTTGAAAGGCATTCCTTTTAGTACCCAGAGGTTTTTGATAACTCCATATTGTTTCACTAATTCCTAACAATCAATAATAGTCTACTAAATGAGCTGCTTGGGTGTATAACACTAGAGAAGTTCATCTAAACTGGGTGGAAATCATTATGACTCAGTTGTTACAACTACCAGAAACTTCTCTCTGTTTTTAAAAGAGTAGCAATGGCCACAGAAACAAACTGGCCTTTGATGTTCTAAAGGAGAATATGAGTGTTCTGCCAATGTCTTAGCCAGTAGGGCAGAAAGAGCAAGTTTTACGAAGTTCGCTATCACCTGTTAAATGTAATTCTAGGACCTATAATTCAATGTAATCCCACTCTCCCCACACATAACCTGGCCTTCCACACTACAGCTAACACGGTTACCAAGTAGGGCAGGAGGCAGATGTTGGTCGATAACTACCATTACCTACAGTTAAATGCTGATAATTGCCTATATATCACACAACGTCAAAACCCTCCCACAAAGCAAGTTTTTAACTTTAATTGATGAACTACAACCTGGTTCATTTTCATCTGCCCCTGGATCTTTCCCTACTTGTCTGTCTCTTTGCAGAGCCCTTCCACAAAGCTATATTCATGCTTTTTGGAAATGATCTTCAGACCCATTTCTGAAGTAATATAATATCCAATAAATTTTCAAAGCAAAATTTCGATGGAAACATCCTCATGACATCACAGTAACTAGGGAAAAAGGATAAGGACCCACAAAAAATAATGATAATAATAAGATTTTCAACATTTTTTCTCTTCGTGGATCAAAAAAGTAACCAATATGTTCAGACTCTCAAAAATATGAGTTGGGGAAAACTTTGTACTTTATTTAAGATTTATTTATTTATTTGAGAGAGAGAATTCATGAACGGGGGGATGGGACAGAGGAAGAGGGGGAGAGTATCTCAAGCACTCCTCCCCTCTGAGCACAGACCCGACATGCGGCTCAATCTCAGGACTCTGGGATCACCACCCGAGCCGAAACCAAGAATTAGACATTCAACCAACTGAGCCACCCTGATGCCCTGAAAACTTTGTACATTCAACAATGTAGTAATATTTTTTATTCACATAGATGAAATGCAGACCAGGCAAAAGTTGACTCCCAGGCCCCCCACCTTGCTACCTCTGTGACCCTGAACAATCTGTTTACTACTTATGGGACTCTGCTTTCTCATCTACTAAATGGGAGAAATAAAAAACTTCTTCACAAGATTGTTGTGACAATTAAATGACACAATGCGATCAAAGCCCTCGGAAGAACACCGAAGAGATATTAAGTGTTCAGTAAATGGTAGCTATTGAGTATGAATGTCACGTTGCCATCTCTGTCTTAGCCATCCACGAACTAAAGCTTTGCTTTGTTTTCTTAGCTCCGTGGTCTATAGCCAAAGCCTTTTGTGCCCATGAGCAAACAGGAAAGTGCCTACACAACACCTCAAATAATTCAAAGCCAGCTTGGCTTGAATGGAGAGTTAGGTCAAATTTGCTTCCAAGTTTCATGGATTAGTGCTAATTGTCCCATGGTGTAAGCCTAATTTTGCCCATCGAGAAATTACTCGTTCCCACTTTTGGTGTGGTCCCCAAAGGCAATCTAACCTGCATTAGTCCAGATGAGTTGTTTCAAATGCAACTTGAAAAATGGGAAGAGAATGAAATGCTTAATGCTCAGAAAGAGAATTCACAAGATTTAAAATGCCTGATTAAGGGCACCTGGGTGGCTCAGTCAGTTGAGTGTCCAGCTCTTGATTTCGGCTCAGGTCATGATCTCAGGGTCACGGGACTGAACCCTGCGTCAGGCTCCCCGCTCAGTGGGGAACCTGCTTCCCCTCTCCCTCTGCCCCTCTCTCACTCAAGCTATCTCTCTCTCATGCACACTCTCTCTCTAAAATAAATAAATAAATTTTTTTAAATAAAATAAAATGCTTGATTAAACACTAGATTCAGTGATGTCTAATGTGACGATGCCCAATGCCCAATATAGTACTTTCCAAGTAGGTAAATTCAGGGCCAGCTGTTTATCCCTGGGCCTTCTCATTTACTCTATAGCCCATCTCTTTCCACATCACACTCTCCCAGTTTTTCTATCATTGCTGTTCTCCAGCTCAGACCACTGGACAAAGAGCAGGTTGGGGAGAGAATGCATAAGGTTGATAAGGAGAGGCACCATGCTTCCGGGAATGTCCGAGGATCGTGGCACACAGGCACACTCAGCTGCAGCTTCATTCATCCCAAGGGCAAACTCCAGCAGCGAATTTCATGATGATCATATTTTTGCACCATTAAGGAATTCAGGGCCAAATATTCTATGCCTATCTTAACTTCTAAACTATACAGCTCTGTTGGATGATTTTAAATCCCCACTGGATCAAAAACACAAGAAACAAGTGTTGGCGAGGGTGTGGAGGAAGAGGAACCCTCGTGTACTGTTGGTGGGAATGCAAACTTGTGCAGCCACCATGTAAATCAGTAGAGAGATTCCTCAAAAAATTAAAAATTGAACTACCTTATGACCTAGCAATTCCACTACTGGATATTTTTCCAAAGAATATGAAAACATTAATCTGAAAAGACATATGCACCCTTATGTTTATTGCAACATTATTTACCATAGCACAAGTGTCCTTCCATAGACGGTTGAAGAAGATGGGGCAAGTATATACGATGGACTATTACTCAGCCATAAAAGAAAAATGGAATCTTGCCATTTGCAACAACATGGAGAGATCCAGAGAATGTAATGCCAAGTGAAATAAGTCAGAGAAAGACAAATACCATATGATTTCACTCATATGTGGAATTTGAGAAATAAAACAAACAAAACAAAGAGAAAAACCAAGAAAAAACAAACTCAACTATGGAGAACTGACGGTTACCAGAAAAGAGGTAGATGCAAGGATGGGTGAAATAGGTGATGGGGTTTAAAAGTACACTTATCGTGGTGAGCACTGAATAATATATAGGATTTTTGAATCACTCTATTGTATACCTGAAATGAATAAATCATTGCATGTTCACCGTACTGGAATTGAAATTAATCAATCCATCCCTATTGGGCTTCTGTGAGAATCTCTAATTACTGATGATAAGCCATGCCCCTACTTACTTTTAATTGGGAGATAGGAAGGGGGGCAGTGGTATTTGAGAATATAACAAAACCAGGGATACCCCTCCAGTTAATGCTTGTGTACACACACACACACACACACAGAGGCAGAGGCAAAGGCACAAAATTGTGTGTACAAATCTCAAGTCTCCTAGATTTCTTGAAGTCCATCCATGATTATTCTGGTCACCTGAGGACCCAGAGCGAGATCATCTGATCTAACCTACCCCGTATTTTAAAATTAAAAGAAGGGGCACCTGGGTGGCTCAGTGGGTTAAGGCCTCTGCCTTCGGCTCAGGTCATGATCTCGGGGTCCTGGGATCGAGTCCCACATCGGGCTCTCTGCTCAGCAGGGAGCCTGCTTCCCTCTCTCTCTCTCTGCCTGCCTCTCTATCTACTTGTGATCTCTCTCTGTCAAATAAATAAAAAATAAAAATCTTTAAAAAAAAAAATTAAAAGAAAAAAACAATCTGAAGCCAGCAAGATTACAGCAGAGTTAACCTCAGCAGAACGCATTTGGCAAGCTGACACCAAAACCCCCATCTTCGGACTCCTGCTTCAACACCGTTTCTCGAACAGCTTCCTCTGCTCTCTCTCATTATCCTGGGGATAAAAGAGGGCTCCCTCCCTGCTTTGTGGAGCTCTTGGGTGGAATATTTACTAAAACTGTGGCACATCATAAATATTTGCATTCTTCCCCATGAAACTTTGAGGCTGGCCATTATTTGCATAATAATACCCAGGAGGTGAATTAGGCAAATTAGTCTTTGGTGTACAATAATTCTCCGATCGCATCCCCAGACTTGGCTGTGATCAACACAACAGAGCTCCTGGCTAAACAAGTACTTAGGAAATACTGACAAAGGCCTGAGTTATTATAGGTTTAGTGCCATCTCTATCCAGAAGACTTTAGAAATACTTTATTCAGGGGAAAAAAATATGTAGAATGTAGACCTGTTTGAGGGTTTTTTTCCCACTGGGTGTTTGGTTTTCCCAGGTGCCCCAAATTAAACTCACTCACACTTTCTGGCTATCACTCAAATGGAGCTGACGTTGCTACTGCTTTCCCAGATCCTTCTAAAAACTAAAGGATTTTGTTCTGGCATTTTAATCAGTGATTAACTACTCCCTTCTTTTTCCTGCTGTGTTAAGTAAAAGATCCATATGCCGGGTGTTGTAGGGAATTTGTTAGGCCGTAGATCATAGCTGTGGTGCAGGACATGATGTGTCTCAAGGGAACTAATGAAGCCATAAGGAATGTAAAGAGTCATCGGGTTAAAGCCACATTAGGACAGCTGTTAGGTTAATGAGGGCCCTGCTTTGGAGAGGAGGTCACTGTATAGAAAAATATGAACCACTCTTTATTGGTTTGATCCCGTGTCCTCTGCAAGTTAATGGGCCTTTCTTATTCTCCTCAGACATCCATTGAGCCAGATGTGAATGCTGGGCACTGCACAAGCCACATGGGTTTGAGATTTAGTCTGTCCCCATCTTTGTTTTTGGCAAAAGCAGGAATGACGGACAACACAGAACCCTTCCAGTTTTCCAGCACTCTCTTTGTTTGATTTCTTTAAAATCAATGTTTTCTTGTTTTTTTGTTTTTTTTTAATACTCTGAGTGCAGAGCTGATCTCCTATCTGTCTGAAGCATGGACTCAGGATGTGGGCTTAGCCAGACAGGAAATATAGGGATCAAATCCTGGAATGCAATGGGCACTCTATAAAGGTTTGCTGGAAGAATGGAGATGTGAACAGATCTGACTTCGGATTTAAGCCAGGTGTCCACAGAACTGTAATAAAAGCAATTAGATTTGATACATACAATATTTATAACATTGTTATATATAGATCATATCATGATTCATATACTACATACGGTATTACATCATGCAATATTTATGTATGTAAGTTATCATAATTTGTGGTTAATGGTGGTCATTTCTGGAGAGGAACACCATATCCCAATGTAACAGGTAGATACAGTCAATAGTTCCCGCTGTAAAACACCTGTACTGTAAGGCTCCACGCATCTGTGACTCCTTTCTTTGCTCACCCTTCCACCCACTTCCAGCTTACCCAACCTGTTGCCTACCTTCCACCTTTTGCCACTGCCCTTTCTTTCCGTTCCCATAGCCCCGACCCATTCATGCCACGGCCTCCACTGCCCATCACATCAACTGTGAGAGCCCTTGCCTGAAACCCAAGCCCACCACAGGATGTCCTCAGCCTAGGTTTCCAACCATATTCCTCCCACCACCCTACTTCTTCCTACCCTCCAACCAAACTGAACTAGTCCCTATTCCTTCGACATGAGCCAAAATGAAAGATCACCAGGTATGTAATTCACATGCACCCAACTCTCTGCGCTTTTGCTCACGTTATTATTCCCTCTTACTAATACACTCTCCCCACCCTCCCTGTCCAGAGAATTTCTATTTAGCTTCAAAGGTTCATCTTAAATCTGCCTTCTTTGAGAGATTCTCTTGTTATCCAGCAAGATCTTGTTCTTTCCTCTTCTCTACTCCCACTGCACTTTGTTTCTCTCTTAGACTACTTATAATAACTGGCTTTTTTAACTATCTGTGTTTACCTCATTAACTCATTAATATTAGACTGGAGCTCTTTGGGAGACTTGTCTTAATACCTCTTAGCATTCCTTCACTTTCTTACCTCTACAGTGATGTATGGCAAGTCAGGTTGAATAAGACAATCACTCTGACTAGGCTCTGTACCCTGGGAGAGGCTATTTCTGTAAAAGCCTCGAATAGGAGAGGTAGTGAGCTGCATAGAAAGCAATGATCCATCTAGAGACCCTATCAACTGATCAGTTTACCTCTGAGTCTCCAGGCTTGCTTTGACGATGAAAGTCAAGTAGCTGGAAAGAACACATTTCTCTATAAAGTAACTTAACTTGGGGAGTTTCAGGATACCCTAAGACATTTTTAAGCCTTCAAATAGTGTTTTACTATCTTCATTAATGCTGAAAATGTTACTCTATCAATAGAAACCTATTAAACCAAAGTAGTCTTTCCAGAGAGTTCAGAGTCCTTCTAAAAGTTCAGAAGATGCTTCAAACTATTCCTAAAATAATAGTTATTTGAAATGTTTCAGGACTATAAGAGCCTTAGAAGGAATTTTTCTTTATACACCTTTGCCCATCCTCATAATTGAAAAGTCATCGAGAGCAAGTATATAGAATCCAACTACATCTATCACTGACTAGTTTTAGGACTTTGGGTGCTCACTTCAATAGTCTGACAAAAAAAAAACTGGGAGTAAATAATAGTATCACCCTACAGTTCTAGTGACGAGTAGATGGGCTAATTCACATAAAGCACTTAGAACAGTGCTTGCCACGAGGGGACTACTCACAATTGCTTGCTATTATCTATGTGCCACCCCTGAAGTCCATATAGTGCCCCATATGTAACAAGGGTTCCTGAAATGGGGAGTGACCAACAGGAACTGACACACTTTTATCAGATATAATTGTTTTCTCCTATTAATGATAACCAAAGACTAAAATAAGAATGCACATTTTCTTAAGTCATAAAAAAAAAACCCTAAGAATGCAAAGCAAACAATTAGATCATTTTAAAACTGATCCACATAAAATACTTGTATCCAACAGCATAACAGAAAAGGAGCCAAACATACTGATCACATTGATAAATTTAATTAGACTTACCAACCTCTTAAGTGAGAAAAAAATAAATAATTGTCTGACTGGTTAGCAAAGTAAAATACTGCTGGATACAATAGACGTACCTAAAGCAAAAGAAATTTGGTGGGGGGTGATCAGGCAAATACATATAAAAATTAAAAAGAGGTCAGGGTAGTGCCATCAGGACAAGGCAAAAGACAAAGAAAACACACTAGAGAGAACGTGGTGGAAACTTTATGCTACCAAAGGCTACAATTCACAGTGAAGTGCCATTCCTAATGTATTTATTCTCCAGGTTTAAAATCTGCTTTAGGGGAGTCTGGGTGGTTCAGTGGGTTAAATGTCTGTGTCAGCTCAGGTCATGACCTCAGGGTCCTGGGATCGAGCCCCACATCCTCCCTGCTCCATGGGGAGCCTGCTTCTCCCTCCCCCTCTGTTGCTCCCCTTGCTCATGCTCGCTTTCTCAAATAAATAAAATCTTAAATAAAATAAAATCTGCTTTAGATGAGTAGACACTACTTTGCTTCCTGTCCAGGTTTAATCAGGGCGTGGATGTTTAGAGTCGGTACCTGAACTCGGGCCTCGGTGAGCTTTGCCCTCTGTGCCAGTTCCTCCCTGGTATAAATATCAGGGTAGTGGGTTCTCTCAAAGGCTCGTTCCAGTTCTTCAAGCTGTTCTGCTGTGAAAGTCGTTCGGCTCCTGCGCTGTTTTCTCTTTAGTGGCAAATCTGGTTCAGAGTCGATGTCGGAGCCTTCATCTGATTGGGGTGCTGAGGCTAAGTGCACGGGAGAGAAAAAGTGGTAAAACAGGAGTCAAAAGACAAGTTTGACCAAGACTGAATGATTCAAATCCTGAAGCACATCCCCAGTGTCTTCACACAGACACCAAGCCCCTCTGTGCCGTATTGCATTATTAAATGATATTTAATCTCTTCCCCTATTTTGTCTCCAAGCCCCCAAGGCAGAAATCATTGTTCTTTGCATCTGTCACCCTAGGTCCATTACGAGATCTTAGAAAACAGGGACGGACATGATTCCATTTTTATGGCCCTCGTGCTTCGCACTTCATGGGTCCTCCACGTGTGTTTGGTGAATGAATCAAATTTAGTGTGGTTCCAAATAAACTTTTGCCACCTTTTACAGGAGGAAATTCATTAACAAATGTGATTTTTCTTAATTCCAAAATTGACTTAATATCTAAAAAGTCAATAATAGTAAAGCAGGATTCCTACAAATTTATAGACTCTACTCCCGTAAGAGAAATTATATTTAAATTTATGATCTTATTACCACATATTGAAAAATGTTTAAGGAGAGTTTAGATATTGTTACTGTGAACCTCAAGAACGGACTCGAGAAAAAGCAGGCATAGTCTAGCAAACTGTCCCTAAACCAAAGTTCAGAGTCTGGGTCTCTGCTGAATGGTGAGCAGCTGCTCAGGACTGCTGCCTAATTTGAGGAACACAGTGCAAAATAAAAATAAAAATGCAAGTCCCTGTGTTCAAAAATTATTGCAAATCTTGGGATGGCCGCACAGAGCGTAAAAACCAAACACAGAGCCCTTCTAACCATGGGCCATGGGTAGAAGACTACATAGGTCTCATGTCCCAGAAACCAGCCCTGCTGCAGGTCCCTCCCCAGCAGAGTTTGAATTTGCCTGTGTCAGCCTGCATCAGGGAAGGAGGTCTTGCTTATTTAGTGGGTGAGTATCTACAGAAGAGAAAGAGGGACTGGGAAATTAGATAGGAATTTACACTGGTGATACAATATGGCATCTATGGAACTGAGTACCTGTCAGCCTTAGAAGGTTCTGAGGTTTGAGCACATAGCAGACACAGGGATCTGGGCAGGAAAGCAGCTCTCTCTCAGAGGCCCTGGACATCAGGGCAATAGCTGAGGGCCATCAGAGAGCTCTCGGGCACCTACTCTGAGCAGAACTCGGGAGCCCGTCCGACCATGCTCCTAAGCATATCAAATACACTCTGAAAACTCCCCAGATAACTGGGGGATCCTATGGAGAAGGGACTGAAATGTGCTGTTGGCAAATGGGGAAGGAAATCCAGAAAATTGTAGATTATTAATGTCATTGTCAAGGTAAAACTCCTTTGCACTCTCAGGCTATAGGACCTGGGGAAATCCAGGTGCTACCAAAAGCAATGTCAAAATGCAGTATTTCCCACACCACTCATTCTCTTTTTTTTTTTTTAAGATTTTATTTATTTATTTGACACACAGAGAGAGATCACAAGTAGGCAGAGAGGCAGGCAGAGAGAGAGAGAGGAGGAAGCAGGCTTCCCGCTGAGCAGAGAGCCCGATGCAGGGCTCGATCCCTGGACCCTGAGACCATGACCCAAGCCGAAGGCAGCGGCCCAACCCACTGAGCTCTGCCCTACAGAAATCTAAAATTTCATTCTACTTCAGTACATTATAGTATAAGCTGCCCAAAGGGGTGTACATCCAAAATAACCCATAAATAGAATTTTAAGTTCTTTTAACATTTAAAACTTTACAATTTATTCACATTCAAACTGTAAAATTAAGAGAGTAAATTAATAATCTATATGACAAATTAAAGAAAAGTGCTTATAGATAAAAGTGAAAGGGAACTATGATATACAGTATATCTACTGTACGTTAACCATTATGCTTAGGGTTTCAATTATGTTGTCTAATTTGATATAAAATGGTCTCATTTGATATAAATCTTATTTTAGGATACTTCAAAAAATGAAACTAGACTTGCTTTAAGTGTGGGAATATTTTAAAGGAAAATTAACATGCTGAGAAATGTGCATTGCATTATAAACTTCAAAAGCTCACAATACAACTTACATGTGTTTGTGTTTGATAAATGTGAGTCAAATTAAAAAAGCAATAATTTGCACATCACTGTAGAGCAATGGATCTTGAACTTTTAAAGCATCAGAACCATCTGAAGAGCTTATTAAAACACAGCCTGCTGCCCCCACAAATTCTATAGTTTCTATAGTTTTGGGGGGTGGTGGATACCAAGTCTGCTGGTCCTAAATGATCCTCTGAGAGCTACCTCTATAGGATAATCTAGATTATTTTTTTCTCTCCCCAAATTCCCAATTACATAAAATATTTCCTGCTGTAACTTATCAAAACAATGGTTCCACATACATATTTTTAAATTTTAAATAGTTTACTTCCCAAGAAACAGATTATTCATTCCCCTAAGATAATAAATCACCATAAAATGTTTCCCTTCCCTGACCCCAGTTTCTGTTGCCCTGACTTTTCTATCTTCTGTGAATTCAGGTGAAAAGCCCAATAGCATTTAAGGACTGACCCAAAGCTTCCTTTGCCTGTGAGAACCTTAAATCTTTGGCTGCACTTTCTCTTACTATGATCCCATTAGGATAATAGTATGTGGAAATTTTCATGTTTCCTCTGGGAGTCTCAAAGGTTATTAAATCCTCCCAAGTAAATATGATGTGCCATGCACTGTCAGGTCAATTAATCAAAATCATCTCAGTTTCTGAAGAAAAGGGGCTCCTGAAATGTACAAGTACCAGTGAGAGTTAATTCTGAGGGTCAAGATCACCATGTTTCACCTTAACAACATCCCCCACAATGTAAACTTAGTGAGCTCAAGGCCTTTCTCTGTCTTGTTCCCTGCTAGACACCTTGGAACATAGTAGGTGTTTAATAAACACAATTGACAGAATGGAAATGCCTGGTAGAATTTAAGGTTTGAACCAAACTGATTTCTCTGCCCCTGCTTTACACCTTACATGGAAATTCTGCCCTTCTGAGTCTCCCAACATCTACTGAAATGAGATTTGGGAATCTGTAAATCCTCAAAAAATTATTTGGAAGATTTTGCAAGTATTTGAATTCCTGAATGTTTCTGGGAAATAATTATCAACTTTTTCAGAAGATTGTGATTTAAAAAAAAAAAAAAAGATGAAGAATCACCAACAGCTAATGATTAAAAGACTCAGAATGTCTGGGAGTTCAATAGGACAGCCTTCATCACTCAAAATAAAAATTTTTTTAACAAGCTAACAAATCACTACTTGTACTTCTAGACGATTTATGCAAAAGCAATCCAACAGTTGTACCTCACTAAGAAAACTTCCATAAAGCATCATTTCAAAAGACACTGAGAAAATGACTTGCCTGACTTTTCTGCTGGAAAGTTATCTGAACCAATGATCCTTCTTGGCAATATGAAGCCACCATTGCACAAGTGAATTCTGACCTTCCTCCATCTTTACACCCCAAAAGGATGGGGGCTTTAAAATATGTTAAGTCAACGACCCAAGATTAATCTACGAGCTAGGAACTACTAGTTATTTCTAAAGATGGAAATACTGCTTTTTTTTAATGTCACTCAATAGAAATAAGATTTACAGAGAACATGATAATGTCATGAACTTGAATCATTCTATTTTTATCAAAAATAAATCTGGTACTTACATCCCATTATAATAGTACCCAAAAAAATCATTTTGTTGAAGTCCGTCTATTTTACATATTCAACATTAGATCCTCAATACAAAGCACCTCATTTGTTAAATATTACACCAAAGTAAAAAAACAAGACTTTTTTTTTCCAGACAGCTTCACAGAAATAAATTATATTTGTCTCTGCCCAGAATATCTAATGCTCTGACTTGGACATTGCAAGCACCACCAGCAAGAGAGTTATCTAAATGAGCTCATAGACTATGAGGATATAGCAACAAGATTAAATACGATCTCTTCGGTAAAATCTCTTTGGGTTATTTCTACTCTCTGGCCCTAATATTAAGGGGAGATTTAAAATTACATTTAAGCTACTCAGTCATATTTTACACATGCCTTCACAAAGTTTGCTTGATTATTCATTAAATAGAGATATTGTTCCCCAGTATGAAATACCAAAATAGGGCTCATAAGAAATCCATATTAACATATACTGTATGTTAATTAATTGAATTTAAATTTTTAAAAAATTTTTAATCTATATTAACATATAATACATAGCTTTTTAAGTGAAGATTGTATTGCTTTAAATTGAATGATTCTCAGATTTTATCCCAATCCATATTCTTATCAGATTTTGAAAGTTTTTACTCTATTTTCATAACCTCCTCACCATCCATTCTCTGACTTAGACATTCGTGTAACTCAATGTCTCCAATGAACCTGGAGCAAAACTTTCCAAGAAGATGAGGATTTCTCTCTCTTCCCAATGCAACTACACAAAAATCCTGTGAAATAAATACGTTATTCTACAGAAAAAGGAAACTGAGACTTAGAGACATTGTTCAGATCACACGACTGGGGAAGCTAGGATTTGACCCTGGTCTATGGGGCTTCAGACTTTCTCTCTTCTAGCCTGGTATGTTCCAAATAGGTGCTGAGTTTCTTTCTCTCTTTCTCTCTCTCTTTCTCTTTCTCTCTCTCTCCCTCTCACATACACACACACACACACACACACACACACACACACACACACACAGAGCAAACAGTCCTTCTAAAGAGGAGTACCAGAAACAAATCCAAACAGGAATTCCAATGCAAATTATTCAGTTGATTGCCACCCTACCCCTCCCATTTGCCCCAGATTTTCAAAAACGGCCTAGAATCAAATGAAATTTATGAAAACACAATAGTTTGATTAATCTTATATTCCAAATCAAACAATTTTCTAATTGAATTTAATTCAAGTCACGAACATTGAACTCTTTGCATCTTCAAGTATAGTTGTTAAATAAGGATAAATCTCTGAGAAATGAATCAGTTTGCCAAGACACTGAATGAATTTATTTAAGAAAACAAAATAGTGTGACCATTTGCAGTAGCTCTTAAGAATCATCACGGATGGGGCGCCTGGTTGGCTCAGTGGGTTAAAGCCTCTGCCTTCAGCTCAGGTCATGATCCCAGGGTCCTGGGCTGGAGCCCCACATCGGGCTCTCTGCTCAACAGGGAGCCTGCTTCCTCTTCTCTTTCTGCCTGCCTCTCTGCCTACTTGTGATCTCTGTCTGTCAAATGAATAAATAAAATACTAAAAAAAAAAAAAAAAAAGAATCATCACCGACTCCTGGTCCTAATCATGACCTACTCCTGGTCCTAAGATCCTGGGTCCATCTAGAACATACTACTACTGATCACAAGCAGTTGAACTGATCCCTCATTTTATATCTTAACTACATCCTTCTTTTTTGTTATTAAAAACATGTTAGTGAAAGGATCTCAAGTGCTGCAAAGTAACCTCAAACTATTTTCAAATAAAAGTGTGAGAATAAATAACTTGAAATCTGTTGACATATTCACAAGTTATTCAGCAGACACCCCAGAGTGATCACAGGAAAATACTGTCTCTCCCCAGGTACCTCAATATTTCAGCTCTTTGCTTTGTAAGAAAGTACATTTCTTCTTTTTCTATATTGAGCTAACTATAGGTCTTAGGAGACAAATTTTTAGTTACCCAAATAATTTAACATTAAGATTAACCTTGGAGAAGTGGACGAGATCAATTTAAAAAATAAAAATTAAAGAAAAAGATCAAGCATAGACAACAATCATACCCCACAGGATTACAAATTCTTCCTTCAAAAACAAATCAGACTGGGAGGAGAAGGCAGAAGTATTACCACCAGCGGACCAACCATGAAGTTTAATTAAAGAAGGAATTACAGAATTAGAGAGTATGTCTTTGTCCGTTAACCCCTTGTGACCTCTTCTGTAGCCTGAAGAAATGTTTCATCCTAGTTAACACTATAATACATGAGATCTTACCTCAATTTTATAGGGATTTAGTCACGTGGAATTCTATAATTATTGGTTTCCAGACCAAAATAATTCAGAGATGGGAAACAGGCAAAAAATGGAGAAACAAAATAATTCACAAGCATGAATTTGGCACACTATCTTTCTTCTCAGCAAGACCTTTCATTTGAATAATTAAAGAATCAAAACATGACAACCATTTAAACTCTATGTTTGTCCCAGATATAATACAATGCAATTTACAGACACAGAGAAGTTGGGGGGGGATCTCTCTCTGCGGGCTCTGAGGCTGACGTCCTTAGTCATCGGTCATTTACTAGAAGATAACCCCACACCAAATCAGATGGTCCTTCCATCTCTACTAATCTTGGCAAACTAGACCTGTCAGCATCGGTACTTAAAGCTGTGTCTCATCAATTCAAAAAATAATCATAAAATAAAATTAGGAATCATGCCTTAGCACTCCCTGAAATCATTTCCTCCCCAATCAGAAGGTTTTAGGGTATCTGGCAGGTATATTCTACAAGATCTTTAAGGGGTCAACTCGAAGTTTGGTGCACCTGCTTGGCTAATTGCAGAATGTCTCCTGCATTTGTGAGTTTTACCGTCCAACGTGAAGGGGGTGATGGGACAACTAACTGTTTTCTGATGTGAAGTGGCCCTTTTACACTGAGAGAGATGTGAATGACCTCTCTCGTGTTTACTCGGGTGAAAGCCAGGAGGAGTGAAGCAAGACTGATATTCCCTCACAGGCCCAGAGTAAATGACAAATGACATTTTCCCTTTGTGATCTTTGGGATTTTTGTTGACTTATTTGGAGGCTTTTGTTGGATCCCAAGAAATGGCCTGTGGCTGAGGCCTATTCTACCGATTTCCACGCTCCATCTGTGGAATCCATCAACGGGGCATTTACCCTCATTCAGGGCTCTGACACCTGCCTGGCAGGGAGCAGCAGACACAAAGAAAGCCGGGAGTGGATGAGAAAGAGGAGGTTGGTTTTCTTTTCTTTTTTTTTTTTCCCCCAAAGAAGGGGGGTGGGGGGAGAGGTTGAAATGGATGCACAGTAGGGGTTAATCCAAGCCAGTTGAGAGACTTCAGCACCTGGAATCTCCTCTTCCACATTAATTCACAAGCTGAGAAGTAATCGTCGACATTATTTTTTTTAAGTGTGTTTAAACCGTATAGATGTCAAGAAAAGGAAAGGCACACACCTCTGAAAGGACAAACGGACGATTTAGGACGAAATCCAAAGGTAGATCTAGAAAGTGTGTGGGACCCAACACACTTCATCAAGCCTTAAAGCCAACCTCCCAGAACTCCTAACTCACAGATAGGATTTGAGGAGCTGTTAGTGAGTCACAAACTAGGAGAGATGGTTTATAACCTCATCAGTGGTCCATCTGGGTGGGGGTCCTCGTTTGTTTCCGTGGCCTCTACAACATCTCCAAATGTGCCAGCCAAGAATCTTTAACAAGTACAACCCCCCCCCCCCCAAAAAATGTAGGGCAGTCTAGGGCAAGAATATTGTGGGTTTTCCGGCAGAAAGGTTCTTTTCAGAACCCGAAATCTCCTTAGCAGCCTCCAGCCCTGCCCACTCCTGCTCCTGCCCCGCGGTCCCCACTTGGGGGGCTGGAGCAATGGAACGCTATTCCCCTCCCCTCTGACCCAAGTCCTTCCCTCGGAAGCCGCCTTCGCCCAGCACGGGGTCATTAGAAGGAAAATAAGCTCCTGCCAGGTTGGTGCTAATCAAAATAGCACAAATAAACCCTGACACTCAACAACTCCCCGAGTGCCTGCTGCCCCGGAGGAGAGTACAGATTGGTTGTGAATATGGCGGGCCACGGGGGCGGCCCGAAGCCCGCGTGTGCTGCGCGCCCGCCCGCCGCCCGCCGGTGATGGCAAATGCGCAACACGGCCCGTTGGGTGTTTATTTAAGATAAGGGCTGACAAGCCGAGCAGGCAGAAGTGGCCCAGCGGCCTCCGAGGCGTGGAGCAGCACGGCCCCCAAAGACCCCCAGAGCCTAAGGTCCCAATAACGTTGAATTTCAGGCGCGTGCTGGATCCCTCCCCACGTTACACTGAGAAGCCTTTCTTGGGGTGGAGTTGGGTCCCAACCGCCATCACCTGACCAGGCATCCCTGAAAAGGCCCCCTTTGTAACAAGGAAGCTGGAAAGAAAGCCTTGCTTTCCCTTCGTTCATCACAGCCCTGCTGGTGATGATTGTTAGTTAAAAAACTACATTTAAGTAAAAATGTGCTCGTGCCCCTTCTCTTCCCCTGACAGAGCAGCGACCAAACTGCGTGTTTCAGCACTTCCTTGCAAAGGCTTGGCGGGAAGGAGGAATCACTACTTTTTTCAGAGACCCTGAGGCTGTCCCAAAAGAGCTCAGTGGCTTCTAGAGCCCTTTAAGACCTGCGTGTGACAAGAATGGCTTTTACAAAACGAATCTCTCTCACCAAGAAAAGATGAAGGCCCACTTCCCTTCCCCACCCCTGCCTGCAAATGATTTTTTGTGTGTGTGCAATTTTTTAAATGGCTTTTTAAAAACTCCATGGTAACTGCCACCAGAGCATTTCAAAGAGAAAAAGAGAGGAAAGCCCCAAGAAAATGTGTTGCTATTCAATTAGGAAAACTGATTAGTTAACTAATTAATCAGTTAACAGCTTTCTAAGAATAGTCTCCCGTGATAAGAATTTCCCCCTCAAGAGCTTAAAGGTCAGTCATAATTAAAATTAAGAACCAGAGCTCTATCCATGTTCTGTCTCCATGACCCTCAAAGCAGGGAGCTAGGTTCTGAGTCACCGGGACTGGACTGCATGAGCAAAGAAAGGTAATTTGCACACTGAAGGAGAACAGGAAAACAGTAGTTCTCGTGAAAGGATAAGAGCCAAGTGACTTTTATTTACAATTGCCAAGAGAGAGGCCATTATTGACCATATGTGCCACAATTACCCTCTTATCATGGGCTGGCCATCATGTCCTTTGGGAGCTGTTAATGAACTGGGTAATTGAGCTGCTGACATGTGTTACCAAAACAAAACAATAGGAAGAAGAGACAAATGAACGTTTTATTTGCCAATCAGAGTAGGTTCAGCTTTTCACAGAGCTGCCGCTAAGTAACTGACTGAATACAGAAAACAGTGCATTGAAAGCAAGCAGATGCAGACGCAGTAATCGTTAGCTGACAGCTTATGGCCCATCTGTGCTGAACATTTTGTTAAAGAAATTACTTGACTTGCTAAAGAGACAAATCATACAGCTGCCCCGAGTGCTGCCTTATAAGAGATAAATCATTAGCTAAACTGTTTCATGCTTAAAATGACAATGCTTATTAACAGTTATGTTGGGACATTTTGTCAGCACAGCTAGACACAGTTATTACTTGCTAAAAATGCGACAACTCATAGATATTCAGCGGAATGGACTTAGGGGGGAAAAATCAGAACATTGTGAACGATGTGAAAGAACGATGGGCATTTTTAATCTCTCCTCGTGAAATAATCATTTCTAAGATGATACAAATGGGAAAACAAACAAACCCAAAACCTGAGAAATGGACCGCAAGATCATGTTCCATGTGGTAATTATGTACCTTTCCTCCATCGGCACCTTATTTATTCAGAACTGGGGAATATTAGAAATTGCCCTCATTCTGGCTTGAGTACCATTAATGTCACCAATGATATCAGAACAAAAAATAAGCAGCTTAAGAAATAAATTGTGTGTAGTCACTGCACTTCCCCCAACAGAGTCACCTTCCTCCTTTGGAAAAGGATCTCTTTAATAGGGAAAGAAAAACCGTGTTGCAAAAGACTGCTTTATGAGGAGATTTAGCTTATGTTTTTGTTACCGCATCTGAATTGAAACCACATTTTTTAGTCCAAGAGTGGTTCATCCAGGGCCATGCAGAACAACTTACCTCTGAAATCATTTCTGTGTAAAATGGTTAACGAGAGACAGAACACGGATATCTCAAAGCCCTTCTTGTGATGGCTCCTTCAACATTCTGGGCAAGATTAACTCAACAGTTATATAAGAAAGGCTGCTATTTGGACTCACTGAGAGCTCTACAGCTCTCTACTATATATTCTGTATACTATCATCCCAGGAGTAGAGCTCTAGTATAGAGCCCACTCCTGCTTCTTTCATCCTCGATGTCCATTTTCTTTCATTTTCCCCAAAACCCGTATTGTCATCCCCATCTTACAGATAAGAAAAAAAAAAAAATGAGGTCTAGGGAGTAATGTAACCTAACTGGTCTATGAGAACTCGGAGAGGTTATCCAAATATAAGATCACTTATGTCGAATATAAGATCTAATTAACATTGCCATTTGAGGAATAAGGTTGATGTGGGGTTGGAAGAAAAACTGTAGCCAATACCATCACATTTTTTTTTTCTTCCTGGTCTACCGTGCCAAGACTCAGATGTCACAGTCAACCCTGTAAATCAGTTGTGAAAACATGACCATAAAAGGTGAGTGGTATTCTCAGTGGTGGTTGGAGGATGTGAAAATTATGTTACGCACAGTTACTAACAGAGATTTCTGGCTATGAAACATAAACCCTAGCTATATATACACAACTTTAAATAGGACACAATTAGACTCGTGACACGGTCGACAAAGACGAAGACTCACCCTGCCTTCATCTTTATTTCCCACTATTGGATATTTTTACTATTATGTGCACCAGTCATTTTTAAGTCAACAAATAAACCCAAACGGGATACAAAAAAAGAGGTAACAAGTTACACAAAGAGCCTTTCAGGGGAGAGGAAACAAAAGAATGCTTTTGCCACCCTTCTTAAGACTACTAAAGACACACAAAACTTAAATAGTTTTATCGACAACTAAATTTTTGCCAAGATTCGCATGACAGGAGATGTTTGGAGAAATAGAAGAACGGCAGATTTAAGAAGAAAGTCAAATACTACAATTTTTGTGCCAGAAATCTCCATGAAGTTCTCTATAAAGAGATCAATGACTAAGAGTCTGGATATACCAGGGCAAAGCATTTACAGAACTGCAGAATCATCAGAAACCCTAGGCCAGTGCCTGCATTTTGTAGCTGAAGCCCAGAGAGCAAAGAGAGTTGGCCCAAATCACAGACCTTCCATAAACAGTTACGGGCTGCCTCAGATGTGGCTGATACTGTTCACGGCACCAAGGATGCAAATATGAATCATGGATAGAGCTTAAACTCAAAATAAAACTCAAATCACCTAGCTCCCACCGCAGTGCTCTCTCCATGGAGGCAAAGTAGGGGTATATATAGAAGATAATCCAGCCATGCCCTACAGCAACAGGAGGATTAAATGGCCTCTCCGGGCTGAAAAACCTAGATACATTATTTACCAAACAGCAGAGCCATAGAGTCTGTGAGCCTGTGATCTTTAATATAGAGATCAAATTAATACATCAATGCTTTCACTGACACCTCCCATATGGTATTTCAAGATTGTTTCTTTGCTTTTTATTTTCAATGGGGTTCCATAAGGGTAAAAAAGGGGCAGCTCAGGGAGCTTGTTTTGAAAATCCAAATCTTATCTGGGTCAATTACGGGTTGTTGGAAGGCAGAGAGGTTATAACTGGATACAAATGAAAGAGGAAACTCTTCTCCTGAGGGCAAAAGAGAAGGCTCAGCTTCATTCTGGCTGGCACGGGAGTTAGTAGCAACATCAAGGTCACCATCAGAAATCACTCGCGGAATATCCACTGAGCAAGGACTTTGCCAGAGGCCAGGAGGAGAGGGATGATGAAGAAGAGACAGTGATTTGTCCCCTTCGTCCTGCAAAGTTACGAGGCTCAGGCGTGGGAGATTGGCAAACCAGTTGAGATGACTAAGTAGATGATATGAATGATTTATCACCGCCCTTAGATGGGGACAGCTGCTTTTTGAAATTTTATGTTCTTCTCTTTGGGTGTGAGCAACAGTCACGATTAAACTCAAAAAAGGTGATTCCAGAGGTTTGGGCAAACGAAGACCTATGTCATGGTGGTCACATGCTCTGGAGACAAGTCCATCTACTCCGGATGCCCACTTGGCCACTTCCTCTTTGATTTGGGGAGAGCTGCTTATCCCTCCAAACCAGTTTTTTCATTGGTAAAAATGTGGTTTAAAACACCTGCTTCCAAGGCTGACTTAAAGGAAAGTTGACAGTTTGTAAAGCACAGAACAGTTCCTGATGCACAAGACACCCTCAGCAAATGCGGCTCCCTCTGCCTGCCTTCACCTCCATACTGTCCAAGCCCACCAGGCACAAAGGAAAAACATGAGAAAAATCGTCCCTGTATTTTAAGACCAGGAGAAAAGTGATCACCGAACCTTTGCAGGAATTCCCAAATTTGTGAGATGAGATTCTCATCCACTGTGTCATCTGCTTCCTCTTCTGGAGATCCTGCCCATAATCAGCCAATATGTATGTATCTACTTAAAAGGATATTCAGCTCTTGCTCCATATCCAATTCCCTTAAAAATCCAAAATTTTGGCCAGGGCAATTCTATTCCTCCTGGCCTAGGACACGTGCCTGTGCTGTGGGATCAATGATGTAGGCAACTATGAAAGCAAATAAATTCTGTGCCCCCAAGTACCTCAGGGCCTAAACAAGAAGGCTGACTGAACAAAAATCAGGCAACTAGCCTGAAAGAAATTAAGTATACTTGGCCTCTCCTTTATGCCAACGTTCATTCTGGTTTCCATGGGAAAGAACTTTGAATACTGTTTGCTTGGAGGCAAATTCTCATCCTCTTTTATGTCTATTAATACATGTCTGAAGAGCAAAATGAAATATAGTTTTGAGCAATTCACTCTCTGATCATTTTGATTGGTGTCCACAGCCGATAGGAATAGGTCAGACACTCCATCTCGAAAAAAAAACAAAAACAAAAACAAAAACCAAGGGTTTCTTCAGTAGCCGGCTGCTACATGAATGACTAGACAACTGCCTTGCCTTTTTAGGAACAGTGTTTCAGAACTGAAGGGAAATGAATAAGGAAGTGCTAGGTAGCAGAGGGTAATGAAGAGGAGAAAAGAAAGAAGGAAAGAGAAAAGGGTCAACTTTCCATCGTGCAAAGACGAGTCATAATGCAGTAAGTGATTTCAGAGTCAGTGGGCTGACCCCAGGCACTCCTTTCCCAAAAGACTGATGACAAGTCCTTTTGAGTTGGGAAAGCCTGCTCTGAGGGACAGGAGTGGGAAGAGTGAGGGTCTGAAAACATGTCCTGATCCTTGGCAGTTTTGAATAAATTACAGACCCTCTTGGATGCAGACCAAAGATACTCCTACTCATGTTTCCCACCCACGCCAGCCGGTGGTTTTAACGGGGAATCACCCCATCAATACGTCAGGACAGTGCCAATATTTAATTCAATTCAAACTCAAGTCCTACTCTTCACGACCCAACCATAAATTTATTCCTAAGAAGAGTTTCTTGGACAAAATATATTTCCTATTTTTTGTCCATTTTTGTTTTCACATTATAAATGTACATTACATTACAAAATGAATTTTGGGCAGTGCCTAAAAATTTTTAAAAAATGATAATTCCAGAATCTAAAACAATCACTATTGATTTTAAATTAGGGACTTAGCAAGCAGAGAGAGTCAATTATCATATGGTTTCACTTATTTGTGGGGCATAAGAAATAACACGGAGGACATGGGGGGATGGAGAGGAGAAGGGAGTTGAGGGAAATTGGAGGGGGAGATGAACCATGAGAGACTATGGACTCTGAAAAACAATCTGAGAGTTTTCGAGGGGCGGGGGGGAACGGGGGGGTTGGGCCAGCCAGGTGGTGGGTATTGTGCAGGGCAGGTATTGCATGGAGCACTGGGTGTGGTGCATAAACAATGAATTCTAGTACACTGAAAAGTAAATAAAGAAATAAATTTTTTTTTTAAAATTAGGGACTTAGATTAAATAAATGATTGGATGGATGGATGGATGGATGGATGGATGGAGCAAGTAAGAGTCAGATATAGATTGATCAAACTTCTTTACTTTCTTTCTTTCCATCCTTTTGTTTTGTGCATATCATAAACAAAATGTAAGTTTTCAAAAACTCTTTCTTGATTAGCTACACATTAAAAAGGTAAAGGAAGCTCTTCCCTCCAGCAAGTATTCAGATAAATTTATCTTTGTTGTTTTAGTTATAACAACAAATTTGGTTGATAGTATTACTGATGTGTGAAAATTTTAACTTGAGTTCTGAAATTACGCAACACTGTCCCTTCCAGGTTGGTCATATACACCTCTAGATACATTTGAACATGCAAATATGAGCATTTGCCCATCTCTCTATCCGAGGACCACAATAAATGGCGTGTATTCACATTGTGTCCACACGATGCAGGTATATAATTCATTCAAACACAGAAGCTGTTCCTGTACATCTCACTATAAATAAACCAGTCGTAATTAAAGATTAAGTCCTGAAACATCAGAGATGGTTGTCTTACTGACCATTCCTCTCAATCCTTATCCCCATTTCTAACCAGGCTGTAACTAAGAAGGAGCACGTAAAATGCTTCCTTCTCTTTGATAGAAGCCAGAGCAGGAAGAGTGTGTGAATATTTAGGCATAAGACTGTGCACAGAGACAGAGAGCAGCTAGAGAAGAAAACCAACAGGAGAAAACTAGCCAACGCACAGCAAGACAACATCCTGGGTAAATAATAATGCAAATTGCAAGGGGAGAAATTAGGAATATGTCACTGCTTAACATCTTTCTTTCCACTACTTGCTAGTGTCATGCTTTCTATTAAACGTAATGCTTCTCATAGAGCTTGAAAAGCAAGAAACCACTTGAAATCACCATCAGACCATGCTTTACAGATTAAAAACACAACAAAACTGAGTTTCAAATGGATGACAGGATACCTCTATCAACACCTGGCTTATTAGTGGCAGAGTTAAATCTCAAAATTCAAGATCTGTGAGTTCTAAATTCTGGTTCTTACCTCTGTATCATACTGTCAACTCACAATTTTCTGTGGATCTGTGGTTGAATTGACTTCTATTTTCCAATCAGCTACGGTAGCTAGAGTCCCCCTCCCAGAACCACTGAATATGAAGACAAATGAGGAGTACCTGGCTGGCTCAGTCAGTAAAGCATGTGACTCCTGATCTCGGGGTTGTGAACCCCATGTTGGGTGTAGAGCTTATTTTGAAATAAATGAACAAACAAACAAATAAATAAATAAAATACCTTTTAAGAAAATAAAGAATGAGATGAAGCACTTTAGACTCAAATTGGGCCGGGGGGCGAAAATAAACTTTTAGCCTCTCAACCATTCTATATACATTTAACCATTACATCATGCTGGTTTTGTTCCTGACTTTTAACATTGTTTACGTCATTAAATCCTTATTACAACTCCGTGCGTTAGACATCATTATCCTTTTCTTAAAAATAAAGCTGACACTCAGCATGTTTAAAACGGCTTGACCAAAGTCCTAGCAAACCAATGAGGTATTGAAAGGATAATTAAACCAATTAAGTGTTGAGAGGATAATAACCAGTCTTCCCTCTTAAAATGCACAAAAGTGATTTCTATCATCTATTTCTTAGCATCATTCACAAATTTCTTCACTCAAGTAACATGTATATTCAAATATTGATCACTAATAACCATTTTATAAGAAATAATGATTTATGTATTTCTAAGTCAGCTTTAAAATGTAGAAAGTTATCAATTAATGTGAAGTTGAACATGTGCACAGAAATCTGCCAAGAGTTCACCAAGTGGAATTTAAAGTTTTCAATGGATCTGAACAAACCTACTTTCCAGAATCCCATGTGCTTGCCGAAATGGACCAAGGTTTGGTCATATCTTGATTTTTCCACCCTCACTAACTGGTCCACCAGGATGGCCTTCCTACCCATCTTGACATGATGCCCACTGAGACCTCAAAACCCATGTCCACAAAGCTTTCCCTGAACCTCTGACTCATCATTACCTCTCCCTTCTCTGTACTTCAAGAGCACGTCATATTTTCCATACATTCAGCACTTGTCATTGACCAAACTTCGAGGTCAACTCTTTTGCAACCCCACATTTGTAAGACTGACCACTTCCTCGAATTTGTATAAATGTAGTTGTGGGTCCCAGCAGTGCTTTTTCATGTCAAGGGTCTAATAGTCAGAGGTCAGCAAAGCAACGAGTAAGTTCATACAGACAAATTTAACAAACGCAAACAGTGCCTAAGAGCAGGTTTGGAGGGATCTTGGTTCTTGGCTTGCCAGTTGAGTAGTTTTGCAAGCGAAAAATTAGAGGCCATTCTAAGTGCAATGGCTTTGTGTGTCCAAGTTCAATGGTTATTTTGATGGCCATGATGCTGGAGAACTGACAAAAGAAGAGAAAGTGAGTGACGGTGTCGTGGCTTTATCACAAAATAAAGAAAGAATAATTGAGAGAAGCACAGAAACTATTCTACCTCAATCTTTCATAGGATTCCAGTTCATCTGAGAGGCATCCAGGGACCATAGATAAAGACACCCTTTCTTGACTTCAGTAGTTACCAATGAGAGAAAAATATGTGAAAGTATTCAGTAAACTGTAACATTCACAAAACATACATGTTTTTATCATCATCATCACCACCACACAGTCATTATTATTATAGTAGATACTATAGCACCAGTTCTATAAAACTTATTAACCAATATTTTTAAAAGATTTTATTTATTTATTTGACAGACAGAGATCACAAGTAGGCAGAGAGGCAGGCAGAGAGAAAGAGGAGGAAGCAGGTCCCTGAGAGCAGAGAGCCCAATGTGGGACTCGATCCCAGGACCCTGAGATCATGACCTGAGCTGAAGGCAGAGGATTTAACCCACTGAGTCACCCAGGTGCCCTGCCAATATTAAATTAAACTGGCATTATATTAAGCCTTTCACTTTCTCTAGAAAATAAAAACTTGAGTGTATAAGAAGTTCTTCTCTGATCAGCTAAAGACACTTGCCACTCTCTTTCCTCAAACTTCTCAATTTTCCTTGAATACAGGAAGACACCAACAGGGTCTACAAGTTCCTTTCCCAGAGAAAATCCTTCCTTTTCACAGTTTCTTCTTCAATCTTAGGCCTTAGAAAAGATTAACTCACTCTCAACATCCAGAATCCCTCATGTCTCTCAACAAAGATGTTCTTCTCCCTTTCCAAAGAAGTTTGAGTAAGTCCTGTCTGAAAATATAGAGCCAGAAATAGATCAGTATTTCATGGAGCCTACAGCTTCTACAGTTTTTTTTTTTTTTGGGGGGGGGGTCCTTTTTAAAAAAAAAAAAACACAAAACTAGCTTAGTTTTGCATGTTTTACAAAATCACATGACCATGTGACACATTTTGGGGGCCCTTTGCAGGAATTTGAAAGGAGTCCTTATAAGTGAAGGCCCTGAAGTCTGTTTCATTGTAAACCCACTTCCGCTCATGAAACCTCTAGTCCAACCAGAGAGGCCCTAAATGCAATGAACAACAGAAAGACACTCTCTTTCTACATCCACCCTTCCTGCCATCAAAGGTGTCAACATCCCTCAACAGCAACAATGACACCCCATTCTACCATAGGTAGCAGGGACAGACAAGTCAGCCCATACTCATGACTATAAACTACCTAGAGTCTTCCATGGGGAGGGATGGCATTTCTTCCCCAATTCTGCTGAAATCAAGCCTTGATCTAGCCACTTCCTCAGTCTATAAATAAAGCTTATCCTATACACTATAACAGTGGAGACATGCACATCATAGATAGTTCACAGAACTCGTGATAAATATGAAAACCCACTTTGCTTTGTTTTCTACCGTTAAGGAAGTATCTTGGAACCTGGAACACACCCTAGGTAGCAATGTCATGAGTGTGGGGCTATCCTCAAGAAATCACTACCATGAGTGTGACCCCTCCCCATGCATGTTGCTGATACTTTTTAGGTCTCAAAAGGAATGCATTGAAATGATTTGGGAAGTTCCATTTTAAATACTTTTGTGCAATAAACATTATTACTTTTATAATAATGGAAACAGTTCCAGTATTGAGAAGTATCCGCAAAAAAGCTTGGGTATTTCGACGAGAATTTGCAAACAACCTTGTGAGTCAACGCAACATTTTTAGCCAGTGTGTGAAGTCTTGTTGTACCTAAAAGCATGGCACCACTAGCATGTCACGAACTTGAAAAAAATATCAGAATAATAGTAACAGCCCCATGAAAATGTCGTGCATGTAATTAACTTTATAAATCTAGCCTAGGAAATATTTGCACCACAGAGACTTGGAAAGAAATATTGTGAAAAACGAGACTTGCACAAGACTCAGGTTAGATATAATGCTCTTGGAAACTGAAGTGGAGGGGTACCTGGGTGGCTCAGTCATTAAGCATCTGCCTTTGGCTCAGGTCATGGTCCCAGGGTCCTGGGATCTGGGTCCTAGGATCGGGCCTGACATTGGGATCCCTGCTTGGCTGGAAGCCTGCTTCTGCCTCTACCACTCCCCCTGCTTGTGTTCTCTGTCTCTGTGTCTCTCTCTGTCAAATAAATAAAACCTTAAAAAAGAGAGAGAGAAAGAAATTGAAGTGGAAGAAATGGAACAATCACAAAGTTAGAAGGAAAAATAATGCTTTTCATTCAATTGCTTGGCTATTTCAGGCACAAGGGTGTTAGAGCTTCATTTACCCAAATATTACCTTGCATTTCTTACATCTTTACCTGCATCTGAAGATGTGGCTTTATTCTCATCTGAGATCTCTTAAATTCTGAATATGATACAGGATCGCACATAGCTTTCCCCCGAAAGACTCACTTGGGACCAGATTTCTTTACATTTCTTCCCATTTGTAAATAGATCAAATGCTTATTTCTGTTTATTTCACACTCCTAACATATCATGTAAGAACGATTTACTAAACATGAAACTTGGAGTCGACTTTGCTAAGACTCCACAAAAGTGAAAATGCACGTTTCCCTTTATGGACCACCTACCCCATCACTCCGATTGTCTTCTAGAAGTGTTCCATTTGGTGAGCCCATTTGGGGTGAGTGAGGAAGACTGTTGACATCCCATCACACGCTTTGCTGCCTAACCAGAAGCTGCCCACAGAAAGAGCTTGAATGATGGGCACCACCACAAACACAGATGTGGTCCTAAGGAATAAAATAATTTCTTCCATATTGAAGATGTGAAGGTCTCTACCACGAATCAGCCAAACACAAACCACTGCCTGTATTAGCATGTCCTATAATCTAAGGATGGTTTTTACATTTTTAAATGGTTCGCGAAATCGAAAGAAATCTTCTTTCGAGAAATCGAAAGAAGATTGATATCAGCACATGAACACTTAAATCTTGGTGTCCATAAAGAAAGCTTATTAAAACATAGCCACACCCATTCATTTATGTATTTTTATGATCACATGCTATAAATGTGAGCTGACAGAGACGAAAGGTCTTCAAAACCAAAAATACTCACTCATATATCCCTTTACAGAAAAAGAAAAAAAAATTACCTGGCCTAGCCAATAACCAACATTGTATGGGTACTCACTCTGCACCAGGTACCATGTCAGACATCTTGACTTGCTTTCATTCATCTCCTCCTCCAGTTAACACTATTATCATCCCTTATTTACCGATGAAAAACTGAGGAACAGACACAGTGACATAGCTAGTATGGAGTGGAGGTGGATTTGACATAATGTATGTAGATACTCATGGTCATAAACTCTGTGCCAAACTTCATCTCCACATTTCTCGTCACAACTAAAGCCCGTCATCACTACCACCATCCAAGGGCGGGCAAAATGTAGAGCTCAAAACTCGCGCACTTCCATAGCATGACACAAGTCCCAATCCTTCTGCAGTGTGGATAGAGGGATGACCTGCCCATTCTCCCGCTGCTGTCATTTCACCATGTCCTGGTATGAATGAAGCCAGACTTGGGGGTGGGTGGGGGGAGCTTTTTCCCATGAGAGCCCCGGTCTCTATGCTGTTGCTCACTTTATTGAGGGAGTGCCAAGTGTAATCCAGGGATTATTTACACCCAAGGAACATGCCATTGCTCAGTTCACAAGAAGATAGAAAATAAGGAAACTCTTTTAACTGGACAATGGTTTGCCAGATGATCTGAAGTCTTGCTGCCATGGTTACTTTAGTTTAATGTTGAACCTTGCTTTGACTTCAGATTCTTGGATTATCTTAGAGCTCCACGAGATTGCCATGAACAGAGGACTCTGCCATGGTGGCCTCTGCCATAAATGACTCACTGGCTACACCCACAGAAATGCTAGAACCACAGCTGTCAACTCACTCCCTAATCCTCTGTCCTGATGCCCCATACACCACTCCCATCCTCTCTATCTACATAGCCAAACCATGGCAGCAAACTTACCTATCTGGTAAACAAGGAAGCGAAAGGCAGCACAAAATAAAGGAGTGGTATTCTATTCCCAGGATTCTAGTCTCAACCCAGACGGTCTGTTGAGCAAGCTGCATTGCTCTCATATTCCCCATTTGTAAAGAAGTAATAACAGGGGCACTTGGGTGACTCAATTGGTTAAGCCTCTGCCTTTGGCTCAGGTCATGATCTCAGAGTTCTAGGATCAAGCACCACATGGGGTTCTCTGCTCAGCAGGGAGCCTGCTTCCCCCTCTCTCTCTGCCTTCCTCTCTGCCTACTTGTGATCTCTGCCAAATAAATAAATAAAATCTTCAAAAAAAAAAAAAGAAGAAGAAGAAGAAGAAGTAATAACAATCCACAGATGATCATGAGGAACAAATTTACAGGGGTATGAACAAACTCTGAAACACAGAGAATACTATAGAAATCTAAAATAAAGGTAAGCTACATTGTTGAAGTATCAAATGTATATCCTAGTTTGACATTATTATGCTAACTTCCTCAACACTAAAGACATTTTGGGATTTTGATTCAGGGATCCAATGAAGACCCTGACTGTCTCTAGGAGTCAACCTAGATGACGCACCATCAGGATTAACGGTAGGACAAGTTGTCAAAGATATAACCAGAGTCTACATAACAGGACATAACCCACACCATACATATGTTTAGACATACACTTTCTCTTTTCCAGAGCAAAAAAAAAGAAGCCAACGTTTTTTAAAAATCTCCTCACAAAATTTTCCTCTATCTTCAGTTATTGAGGAAATGTTAATTAGTGCCCCTCTATGTCCAAGTCTGTGCAAAGCAATATATGCAAAAAGGGGAGCAGAACGGAGATCACACCCTTGCATTTTTAAATTCTGACATCCAGTCTCCAGGAAATTTCAATTGCCAATGTGTGTTGTTTTTTTTAAAATGGAGAGTTTCACTTCAAGTTTTCAGTCAGACATGTTAGATGGTTAACCAGATAATAGTTGGACTTCTAATCCCATTTTCTGTTCAGTGGATATGTTATTTGCCAGGGAGTGGGGCAGGGGTGGGGGAGAGGTAGCTGTCTCAGACTTGTCTCACCTTACATTTACATTGGTTTTGTTGGACTGAAATAAGCGTGTCTGTTCTGACATGCTTCCTCCTGCAATAAGTACCATCAGTTATACCCTGAAGGTCTGAAATTCAAGGTCTGTTAGATGTCCAGAAAGACCTTTGGAAATCTGATTTTCCCAGAGTCTCTGAATATTATTTTATCTCAAAGGCATTTCAGAGACCCATCTCTGGGTCTGCCCCTAAAGTGATGGAGACATCAATGCCATGATTACTTCAGATGTAAGAGAGTACTCAAAGATCTCTTCCAGACTTTATTTTCCTATCACTCTATAGTATAAGCACATTAAACATCTCAGTTAATATCACACACACATTTATCACAGAATCCCATATGCTTAAGGTTTACTATCAAATATTCTATTCTCAGTTTGGTTGAGCACAATGCAACATTATTAGAAATAGAGATTTTGTTTGGTTCAATAGCCAGGCTCCTTGACAGATTTCATTGGAGAAAGAGGGAATGTATTGTCTTCAAAAACATGAGTCATGGGATCTGATTTTATTACTGAGAATGAGTAAGGTACTCCTACTCTCAAGGCATCTGGTAGAAAATCTAAATTTGATCGAGGTCTCGAGGAGATTTGGGTGAAGGGGCATCAAGGAGCTCCTTGCTGGACAGCTGTCATCAGGTGACAAAGCCTTAGCATCACTATTAAATGGGAATATCGTCCCAACTGTCTACCAACATCTGCATCAGAATTACCTGAGGTATTTCGTGGGTTTGTGGGGTTTTTTTTTTTTTGAGATTTTATTTATTTATTTGACAGAGAGAGAGCAATCACAAGTAGGCAGAGAGGCAGGCAGAGACAGAGGGGCAAGCGGTCTCCCCACTGAGCAGAGAGCCTGATGTGGGCCTCGATACCAGGACCCTGAGATCATGACCTGAGCCAAAGGCAGAGGCTTAACCCAATGAGCCACCCAGGTGCCCCAGAATTACCTGAGGTTTTGAGGGAAGTGATGATTTCTAAGTTGTACCCCAGAGCTGCAAAATCAAAAGCACTTGAAATTGATCCTAGCAATATACTTTTAAGCAAGGAGCCCAGAAATTAATTGTCATAGTGAGGACACCTGTCTGGCAGTCACCATGTCGGTCAATGTTCGGAGCACTTTATATATACTCACTCCGGTTCCCTTATGTGTGACTGGTAGAGTCCATGAAGCTGGTGAGCCATGGGGCTGGATTTTGGAGTAACACGCAGAGGGGCAAATCCTGGATGTGTCATTTTTCTCGTAGCATGGCCCTCGACAGGTTATTGAACCTCCTCCGAGCCCAGCGAATTCATGTGTGAAACAGGGGTCAGAATTCCTAGTTTGCATGGAGTTGAGATTATGGCCATCCTTAATTGGGCAGTGATGGTACTCTTCGCCCACAGCTGTGAGATACCAACTTAAGAATGAGCCATCACCTCCCTACAGTTTGCGTAGGACCCTGTTATTGGAAGCACCAGAGCCTGTGGACTCTTCATCCTCCTTCTGGGACTGGGAGTCCTGGAAGCAATTGGGAGTATCCCAGAACCAGTCACATTCCAAGGGGCCAAACCAGCTTGGCAGGCAGGCGGATGCATCCTCCTAAGTGTTTTCAAAGTTTCCATGAAGGACTTTTTCTGCTCACAGAGAACCATTCTTCCCTCCAACCAGCCCAAGGACTTTGCTCACCATCCCCTGGAAGATTCCTTGATCCTGCCGGACCTCCTCTGGGCTGCTAATGCCCCCCCCTCCTTCTCAGAGCCCCCTGCGGTCTCTCCTTGATCCCTCGGCTCACACCGGGGAAGGCACTTCCTGATCCCTCCCGCTCCCCTCTCGGCTCCCACCGAGACAATCCCCCAGGCACAAAGACCCCCTAACCTCCTCCAGGCTCAGCCCGGGAGACTCGGAAACTGCTCTTTGATTTCTCTACTGCAAGGAATTAACTGTTCTTTCCTAGTAGCCTGGAAGTCTCCATTTCTCAAAAATACAACATAAAATACGATATGTAACGGTGGTGTTTAAATGGGCAATCTTTTCAATTTCCTCCCCCTAAAAATCCGAAAGGGCATACAAATACAGAACTTTACGTGGGATGCTTGGGGCTAACACAACTTGTTTTCGGGGAAAGTAACCTGACTCCGTCTCAGAAAGCAGTCATTGAATTTGACAGACTGGCTCTCCATTTTGAAATTTTACACTGTCCCTAGACGGACTCTCCCTCTGAAAGCACGCCTGCTGGGGGGGGGGTGCCCCCCAAAACACCAAACTCTAAACTTCGGCTCACCCCGAATCACTGGAGCTGACCCTGTGGTTGTGAGATAGTTTCGTTTAATAAGGCAAGTTGGAGACAGTAAATATAACTAGTAATAGTTATAACATGCTGGATAATATGCTGGAAAATATTCACAGGAGGGGCACACACAAGAGGAACAGGCCGCAGGCTGTTTTTTGGTGAGGGAAACAGTACGATCTGAGGGTGGGGGGGTGAGCATCCACAAAGATACGCAGTTTAAACTGTCTACACTTACTTAAATGTCTCCGGGAGCCTTCTCCCAACAGGGATGCAAAACATATTTGTTCAGGAAATTGCTCAGCATGTTTCAACCTTCAGGATTTCTCATTCTTCACCCTCTTTGTCCGATCCTTGGAGTTTTGCACATCATGGTAATTCAAGATGGATTTCATTTTCCTTCGCTTTTAACTCATGCAGCCAAACTTAAAGGGCCCATTAATAATACACTTTTGTGTTTTAAGCATTAGTACAAGCCCAGAACAACTCTTTCACTGCCCACCCGCCCCCCAGCCACCAGGAAAATGAAACCCTGCATAGCTTGTGAATTTTTAAATCATTATTTGAGGCTGTATCACACTAATTATGGAGACGCCTGTTCTCAAAGCTCTCCCCTGAGAAACTGCCTGTTTTCCAGACATTGTTCCAAAATCATCCTTCATTTTGGGGTAGAAAACCTCATCAAATAAACTACCTGCCTGGATTCCTCGGTCGGAAGGCCTAGAGGCATGCACGCTGCGGGCCACAGATGCAGAAATCCCCCCGATGTATTTTCCCAAGAAACAATGGGGAGTCGTGGTGACTCCGGGACCCTTCGCCTCTGAGCGCCCCGCAAAGTCGGGGCGACCGGGGCTGGGAGGCTCGCGGGCCCCGTCGTAGCCGCCGGTGCCGCCTGCCGCTGCGGGCCTGGGCCTGACCGCTCCCGGCGTTCCCACCCCAGCCGGCTATGGGAACCCAGGCAGGGGACAGAGGAGCTTTGTCACGGGACCCGACCAACCGCAGACCCTTTTGGGGGGGAAAGAGGAGAAAAAAGACGGCTTCAAGGAAGAAGAATATTTGAGAGACTCCTTTCCATCCTAATACCGATTTGGTTTTCTGGAATGCTCTGGAGCACATTTATACTTTATGTTCAGTCAAATTAGAACTAATTGACAACACCACCATCATTTTTTTTTTTTGGAGGAACTAAAGTGATGGAAGAAAGTGCAATTATCTGTCCCTTGCTATTTTCAACTTTACAAGAGGTGCTCATGTGTCTTAAGCTTCAAATATCTCATTGGCAAAATGGGCATATTTACCTCACAGCATTGTTTTGACGACTGAACTACATAATGTATGTGAAGCTTTATTTTATTATTATCATTACTCCATGTTAATCATAAGTGAGAACAATTTTTATCCCATTATTAAATAATCTCTGATAAACCGTAGAGGGTAATTTAAAAGAAACACTGAGTACCTTGCCACAAATTTATTTAAATACAAAGCTTATATTCAGAGCCTGAAGGATGGCCCTCCCCCACCCCTTTTCATTGACCGAGAGATAAACTTTGACCCCTTGTTTGATAATCACATTTTTCTGAAGATGCCTTGTTCCCCTCAAGAAGGACAGCTTGACCCCAGAATCTGGAAATTGACATGCTTCAATATACCTCTTTCCTCCCTCTTTGGCTTGCCAGCAAGAACCTTTAACCTTTAGACTTGATTCCTAAACCTTGTATATTGTTTGCAATGTGAGAGTATTTGGGGCAGAGGGAAAATTTGTTTCATTCTAAGTTGTAATGGGTTGCTGACTCTATCTGGATCTGAAACTCAGTTCTTTAAAAAAAAAATTTCTCTTACTGGTAATGCTGAGATTTTTTTTTTTTTTTTCTGAGTCTTATTCTCCTGGGTCAAATCTGGGATTGACTGCACAGCGCTGATTTAACACACACTATAAAAATCTCAACCCCTGAGGCATAGTGTGAAGTGAGCGGTAAAAAGACCTCGACAAGAAAACTGGATCAGGCAACTTTTTCCCGCAGAATTGTACTTCTATAGCTTCCTTTAAAAAATTCATCTCAAATTTTAAATTTTCATGAACTAAATTAATTCTATATTTTACTCTATCCACAGCAGCTGAGATTTAGTTTCCAAGCATGATTTATTGGAAAGGAAAAACCTGTTCTTACTGCTTCTAGCTGAACATGCACATGCGCGTGCACACACACACACACACACACACGCACACGCACTTGGAAGCAACCAACACAACTTATCCAACAAAACATCATTGTTGAATAAGCCCATTCCCTACTTCTGGCTGCATTCTGACATGGAATTTGGAATTTCTGGAATCATGTTACATTAAAGACAGGAATCACATTGCTTCTGCCTGTTTTGTATCTAGATCAAAAGGTAAGACCAAAAGATTATAACAAAGCAAACAAGCACTTTGCAGGTATTATAATGCTATATCAAATATAAAGACTAGGCATAGCATGATACCAGTCAACATCTATTAAGAACATCAAAATAAAAGAGCTTTATAACTACGAGCCCAAACACAGAAATTATGCTGGGAAATAACACTGATTGTGTTTTGAGAAAAAAAAAATGCAAGTGCCCATATTTAAATATATGAAACATGAAATATTTTTCATATAGTATATGAAATATTTATTATTTAATATATTCTTCTATTCATATATTCATATATTTCATATATTATATGAATTATTATGTATCATGAATTTTTATAATATATGGATATATATTGACATATGAAATGAATATATTGAAATATTGAATATATGTATATATTGATATATATGAATACATCAATGTATGAATATATTGATATATATTAATATAATATATAGATTATATTATATGAATGTTATATGAATAAATACTTTATTTCATAAAATATATGAAATATATATATTACAGTAGTTCAGTACTTTGGAGTCATCATTCTCACAGATATTCAGTAGACATTTCTTTTATCTAAGAATAAAATGCCATTTCACATTGGCCCCAGGAATGCTGTTCTCATCCTGATTCTGCTACTTCCTAGCTGCAGTGGCCTTGGATGAGTCACTAAAGTTCTCAGAGCCTTTTTGATCTCTGAGACAGGAGAATAGAGCCCTTCTGCAGCCCACTGCAACACTGATGTGGCCCATAAACACTACATGTAAGAGAACAATAGAAAAATAAAGCATTGGAATGATCATTGCTGGATTGTGGTAGTTTTACTCAGCTACATTCCTAAGTTTCTCTTTAAGAAATCAAATCACAACTTTTCATTTACATGTGGCTGTATTTTTAACACCATAAGGTCTTAGCTGAGGAACAAAGTATTTCTGACCACATAAAACTTAAGAGTCATACTTTTCTTAGGACCATTGAAGAAGTACATAGAGCCACCTAAACTCTGTATTAGTGATGAAATTGAACTCAAGTAGCCATGCACATGGGCAGTCTCAATGCAAAACTCCTAGTATTACTTAACTGATAAACTGGAACATTGGATATTCATCTCAATGTACAGTTTTTAAGGAGTCACCTGAATTAAGCAGACTTATCTACTCCAAATTTTCCAAAATTAGATCAACAAACTGAACTATTCTGGCAGACCCGATATGCACAGAAGAAGCTGCCAAGATGTCCAGGATGACGGGTTTTAACAACCTCCCTTGAAAACCAAGGAGTTTTATAGGCAATTTCTGCCAATTTGAGATTCACATGTTGAATCTTCAGTTATGTTTGAGATTCATGTGTTGACTCATTGGTAAGTGTTAAATGTCAATTCTAGGGGCGTCTGGGTAGCTCAGTGGGTTAAGCCTCTGCCTTGGGCTCAGGTTGTGATCTCAAGTCCTGGGATCAAGTTCCACACTGCGCTCCCTGCTCAACAGGGAGCCTGCTTCTCCCTCTGCCTCCCTCTCTCTATCTCTCATGAATAAATAAATAAAATCTTTTAGAAAAATAAAAAATAAGTGTTAGTTCTATTCTCAGTGTTAGAAAATGGGTAGGAGAAGACATGCTAACAACTCAGCACACGTGTCAGTTTCTATAAAACATGAGGACAGAGCATTCAAAGTTCACTGGAACTTGGCAATGAAATTCTAGACTCGGAGGAAAAGATACCAAGAAGATTATAACATCTTTCTCATCATCCCCTTCTGAAGCGAACAAGGGTGGTTTTTTTCCTTCATTCAAGCAAGAGAAAATAGCAAAACTTCCTACCCTCTTCCTGCTCTGAGTTCCTGATATTTTAGCTTTAAATTCATGGGCCAGAACATTGACCTGGAAACCCTACAATATTGCACATTTGCAAATGTTTTTGAAAGGACCCAAATACTTAAAATCATATATATTTAATAAATGATTTTTTAAAAGCCAAGGGCAGATTGACCTATTTTTCTCAAACATGCATCAAAAATGCCTTCCTTGTTCTCTGAGACTGATTTTAAGGGTTGCATGACAAATGCAGGAAGCAGGTGAAACATGTGGTGATTCAAAGTTCATCTCTGGTGTAGACATGACTTTCCTCAGCTTCTCTGACTTACAGCCAAACACTAAAGCTGAACACACTTACACAGAGGAAGAATTGGTAATAGAACGACATCCCCAATTTGGTAGATAGTTTTATTAATTTTACATGTAATAGAAGAAGTAGATCCATTTATCACTCTCTGATTTCCAAAAGTCTTCAAAAGCACAACAAAATAGCTTTCAATAAATACATTTTCCCCAAAGGAATTGTTGTAGATACAGACAACTGTAAATGGAAAAGCAACAGAATAGTTAAAAAAAAATTTTTGAAAAAGAAGAAAAGGTTGGAGGAATCACATTACTGGATCTGAAGAACTACTGCAAAACTACAGTGATCAAGGCACTGGGGTACTAGTAAAGGGATAGGCACATAAATCAATGGAACAGAATAAAGTACAGAAACAGACCCACGCAAATATGGCCAGTTGATTTTGACAAAAGAACAAATGCAATTCAGTGAAGAAAGGACAGTCTTTTCAACAAATGGTGTTGGAACAATTGGACATGCAGATGCAAAAAATAAATAAACAAACTTTGCCCTAAATATAAAACCACATGCAAGAATTGATGGAAAATGGATCATAGGCCTAAATGTAAAATCTGTATTTTATATGAGAAAATTTTCATGACCAGAGGCTAAGCAAAAAGTTCTTAGATGTGCTGCTAAAAAGCACAACCATAAAATTAAAAATTGACAAACTGAACTACATTGAAAGCAAAAGATTTTGTGTTGCAAAAGACACTATTAGAAGAATTTTAAAAACAAGCTAGAGACAGAGAGAAAATATTATCAAATCACATATTTGACAAAGGACTTGTATCCAGAATATAAAAAAGAACTCTCAGAACTTAACAATAAGAAACATAATAATTATTTTAAAATGAGCAAAAAAGTTGAGCAGACACTCACCAAAGAGGCTATATGCATGGCAAATAAGCACATGAAAGATGTTCAAGATCATTAGACATTAAGAAAATGTGAATTAAAACCATGATTCAGAGGGGCGCCTGGGTGATTCAGTGGGTCAAGGCCTCTGCCTTCAGCTTGGGTCATGATCCCAGAGTTCTGGGATGGAGCCCCAGGTCGGGCTCTCCTCTCAGCGGGGAGCCTGCTTCCTCCTCTCTCTCTCTCTGCCTGCCTCTCTGCCTGCTTGTGATCTCTGTCTGTCAAATAAATAAATAAAATCTTAAAAAGAAAAAAAAAGTTAAAGTATAGTTTTAAATAAAAAACAAAAAACCATGATTCAGGGTCCTGAGTGGCTCAGTCGGTTAAGTGGCTGACTCTTAATTTCAGCTCAGGTCATGATATCTGGGTAGTGGGATCGAGCCCCACACTGGACTCTGTGCTCAGCATAGAACCTGCTTAAGAGTCCTTCTCTCTCTCTTCCTCTGCCCCCCTCCCCATTCCCCACTCATGCTCTCTCAAAAAAAAAAAAAAAAAATTAGGTTTTACTGCATATTCATTAGAAAAGCTAAAATTTTTAAATATTGACAATACCAAGGGCTGGCATGGGTACAGAGCAACTAGAATGTTCATGTATTGCAGAATACAGCCATTGTGGAAAACAGTGTGTCAGTTTCTTATAAAGTTAAAACGTGCACTTAACATGTGACCTGGCAACTCAATTCCACTTCTAGGCATTTACTCAAGAGAAATGATACCTGTGTTCACACAACACCTTTACACAAATGTTTACAGCAGTTCTGTTCATAATGAACAAAATCTGGAAGTAACCCAAATGTTCCCCAATAGGTATGATTGATAAACAAACTATGACACATCCATTCAATAGAATATTAGTCAGCATTAAAAAGGAATGAAATGCTGATACATGCAATGACTTGGGTGAATCTCAAAATAATTCTACTAAGTCAAACAAGCCAATCTCAAGAAGTTACATACTGAATGGTTCAATTTATAGGATATTCTTAAAAGCAAAAACAACATTGATAGAGAACAGAACAGTGGCTTCCAGGAGTTAGGGGTCGGAGGAGGGTGTGATTTGAAAGGGATAGCAGGGGGGAGCTTGGGGGCAACAGAACTGTTCCCTGTCCTGACTGGGATGGCGGTTACATGAATTTATATGTGTGTTAAAATTCAAAAAAAAGAACAAATACACATACACATGCATTCATAGCAGCACTACCCATAATAGCCAAAAGGCTCAGATGTCCACCAATTATTCAGCCACAGAGAGGAATGGAGTACGGATATATGTCACAATATGGATGAACCTCTAAAACATGCTAAGGTAGGCAAACACAGAAGGTCATATATCATATGATTCCATTTATGTAAAATAATCAGAATAGTTAAGACCATAGAGACGGAACACAGTCATGGTTGCTAGAGGATATGGTCCTATTCCTTTTACATTTGCTTTAAGGGTGCAGGGTTTCCTTTGGGAGTGATGCAAATGCTTTAGGAGTAGACAGCGCTGGTGGTTGCACTACACCGTGAATGTACTAAACGCTACTGAATTGTTCCATGTTATTTGAATTTCACAATTACAAGAAATCCAAAGAGGTCTATTTTACTCTATGATGATTTCAAAAAATAAATGTAAAGTCACACAAAAAAGGAGACTATAAAAAATGAATGGGTTTGTTACGCCATGCTCTGATTACCTCCTTGAAAAAGTATAAAAGCAGAGTCGGCCTAAGTTTGTTACATTCTAGAAGGCCTCCCATTTCTGTACGTTACACTTTATTCTTCCTGAAAACGTTCCAGCAAAATGGGCACTCATAATGGGAGAATTTTTTGTCCAATTCAAAGAAAAGAACTCAACTTACGAAGTTCATTTTCTTTTCAAACAACGCTTAATAACCAAAGTTAAAACTGACCTACCTATTGGAACAACGTGGATAGATCTTGAAGGCATTATGCTCAATAAGCTAAGTAGACAAAAATAAAAATTTGTGCGATCTCCCTTTAAAGATTCTATTTACTTATCTGACACACAGAGAGAGAGATCACAAGCAGGGAGAGAGGCAGGCAGAGAGAGAGGGGGAAGCAGGCTCTCTGCCAAGCAGAGAGCCCGACGCAGGGCTCAATCCCAGGACCCTGAGATCAGGACCCAAGCTGAAAGCAGAGGTTCAACCCACTGAGCCACCCAAGTGCCCGTGATCTCACTTTAATGTAGAACCTAAAAAGGCCAAACTCTTAGAAACAGAGAACAAAATGATGGTTACCAGGGGCTGGAGGGTGAGGGGACAGGGGAGATACTGGTCAAAGAGTACAAACTTCCAATTATAAGATGAATAAGTTCTAGGATCTAACGTACAGCACAGTGATCATAGTTAACAATACTGTGTTATATCCTTGACAGTTGCTAAGAAAGTAGATCATCAATATTCTGACCACAAAAAAAGAAATAGTAATTATGTGATGCGATGCAGATGTTAGCTAAGCTAGTGTGGTAATCATTTTGCAATTTATAAGTGTATCAAATCATCACAATACACACTTTAAATTTACACAATGTTATATGTCAATTATATCTCAATAAAGCTGGTGGGGAAAAGTGACCAACTTAGTCTTTGGGCAATGTGGTTGCTTTTTTTTTTTTTAACAGGAGAGAGACCAAAAAAGAGGAGCTTATTTCACATTTTAAGACTGAGGAATTCTGGTGACCGGACCATATTTTGTCTTCAGCACCTTGCCAACTCCTACCTACACTATGGGTTTAACTGCTCTGTGCCTTTGCCCATGTTGTTCCCTTTGCCTGGAATGCCTTTCCTCCTCTGTGCTTTTCGCTCTGGCCAGCTCCTAGTCATCTTGTAAAATTCAGCTCTGATACCTTCTCCATGCAGCATCCCTGAACCTGTGGATGGCCAACACTCTTCCCCTGCATTCCCACAGAGCCCTGGACTTTCCAAGCAATTCAACAGGTGATTGGCATGATCTGCTCATATGACCGTCCTCCCCTCCCCCCTCCCCCCTCCCAGGTGATAGGCTTCTGGAGAAGAGGGGGCATATCTTGTTCATCATTATTCTCTCCAGTAACTACCACAAAGTAGGCATTCAATACGTGTAGTTGGTTTGTGCGGATTGTTGTGTGTTTCTCATAAAACAATCCGAATTGGTGTCTGGACAAGTTCTCGGCTCTCCTCACGCACACAGGCTGTTGTCCTTGCTTTACAAAGAATTCCGATTCTCCAGGTCCTGCTTTCCCAGTAGTTCTAAGTTAGCTCATGTGGACCCCTCATATGTGGAGAAAGGCTTTTTCTTCTCTTTCAGAATACCAGGAGTTAGGACATTTGGGAAGACAGACTTCAAACAATTCCAGAACAGGATGATGGTTTTGACATCTTTAGCTCATGCACATATGCATAAAACCTGACAGAACAGCTAGAATTCTCTCAGTTCATGCCTGTGAATGAATCAGACTCTGAGCCAACCAATCAGAAAAGTAAGACATCTCTTTCTTCTTGCCAGAACCTGGCTCCCCAGTGTCAACAGAGGGTATCTCCCAAGGGCTTTTGTTTTTGTTTTTTAAGATTTTATTTACTTATTTGACATACAGAGAGGTAGCAAGCAAGAGAGAGTGCACAAGGGAGGAGAAGAGGGAGAACCAGGCTTCCCGTGAACAGGGAGCCCAATGTGGGGCTCGACCTGAGCCAAAGGCAGTTAACAGACTGAGCCACCCAGGTGCCCTTCTCCCCAGGGTTTAAAAGCAGGACCAACACAATGGTGCTGGAAGGATCCACTAATTGACCTCAGTTTTGAGGGACTCTCTTTTTAAAATAGATTTACAGACACGGGAATCAGCAGGTGTTGGAATGGATGTGGAGAAAGGGGAGCCTTCTTAACACTGTTCGTGAGAATGCAGACTGATGCACCCACCCTGGAGAACAGTATGGAGGTTCCTCAAAAAGTTAAAAATAGAACTACCCTATGATTCAGCAATTGCACTGCTAGGTATTTACCCAAAGGATACCAAAAATACTGATTTGAAGGGATAAATGCATCCCAATGTTTGTAACAGTATTATCAACAATAGCCAAATTATGGAAAGAGCCCAAATGTCCACTGATTGATGAATGGATAAAGAAGATATGGGGGGGGGGTGATGGAATATTATTCAGCCATAAAAAAGAATGAAATACGCCATTTGCAATTACGTGGATGGAGCTAGAGAGTATTATGCTAAGTGAAATAAGTCAGAGAAAGACAAGCACCATACAACTTCACTCATATGTAGAATTTAAGAAACAAAACAGATGAACGTGGGGGGAATAAAAGGAGAGAGACAAACCAGAACAAAGACTCTTAACTATAGAGACCAAACTGAGGATTACCAGAGGCGAGGTGGATGGGGGCATGGGTTAAATGGGTGGTAGACATTAAGGAGGGCATTTGTGATGAGCACTGAGTGTTGTATGTAAGTGAATCATGATGACTGGTGGATCACTAGACTGTACATACCTGCTTAGAATGGGAAACAAAAAATCATGGTAAGTTACTGGAGGTCCCTTTCGTGTGTATCTGTCCAGGCAATTTACAAGGAATGCTTACATGGAAACAATTCATGATTGGGGCGCCTGGGTGGCTTAGTTGGTGAAGTGTCTGCCATCAGCTCATAGTCCTGGGATCGGGCCCCTTATCAGGCTCCCTGCTCGGCAGGAAGCCTGCTTCTCCCTCTCCTTCTGCCCCTCCCCCTGCTCCTGCTTTCTCTCTCTCTCTCTCTCTCTCAATAAATAAATTATATCTTTAAAAAAAAATTGGTCGTTGTGCCTGGGTGCCTCAGTTGGTTAGACCTCTGCCTTCAGCTCAGGTCATGACCTCAAGGTCCTGGAATCAAGCCCTGCATCAGGCTCTCTGCTCAGTGGGGAGCCTGCTTCCCCCTCTCTCTCTGTCCTCCTCTCTGCCTACTTGTGATCTCTCTCTCTGTCAAATAAATAGATAAAATCTTTAAAAAAAAAAATTGAAAAAAAAATTTGTGACTGCATCCTGGTTTCCTTTCCCCTCCTAGAACACATTACAAAGCCCAGGAAACTCCCAGTACTCTCAGGGTTCAAGCATGTAAGAGTCCTAAACTTTAAACTTAATTAGCTTCCTGGGAATCCCACATCTGAGCCACACCCCACAGATAAGATTAGCAAAGACAATACCTAATGCCTACTGAGGGGCACAAAGTGTCTCTGTGTATTCTCTCATAAAATTTTTAATCATAATTCTATAAGCCAAACACTATTATCGGTCCCGTTTCATAAACCTCCCAGCTGCGGAGGCACTGGGCACGCTCCCTGAAAACAGAGCCACTTCTCAATATTTGCTTAATGCAGCTTCTCTTCCCAGAAGCCACAAGCCACTAGAGTGGCACTTGGAACCACAAGTTCTAAAGTCAGACAAATCCGGATCCTGAGCCCAGCTCTGCCTTTACAAGAGGCACTCCTCAGTCTCTCTAAACTGCATCCTTAACTATAAGGTAGGAAGCACATTATTTTTTTATTTTTTTCTATTTTATTTATTTGTTTGAGAAAGAGAGCAAATGAGAGAGAGCATGAGCAGGGTGAGGGAGAGGGAGAAACAGACTCCCCTGCTGAGCAGGGAGCCCAATGTGGGGCTCTATCCCAGGATCCTGGGATCATACCTTTAACCGCTTAACTGAAAGAACTACCAGGACCCCCCTAGGAAGTACATTCTTATGGTTGTTTTGCTGTTATCTGTCTGGGCCCTAAATGGTTGGTTGTCAATTCAAGGGTAAATTGTAATTTACGAGAACCATTAAAACCATAAGATCCCAGAGGTCATACAGATTCTAGGAATTCCCTACATACTTCCAGGAAGCAGCTTTGGAATGAGAGAAGTGGGTTGGGAGCATCCTAAAGCTAAGAAAGCACATGGCCTTGAACCTGTTTGTAGCAGGAGTTACAGTGTATCTGCTCTGTAAGCCCTTTCCATCTAAATTCACCAAGGGATAGGCAGAGCCCATGATATAATTCATCTTGACTTTCAGAGCCACAGTCTCACCTAGAGGTGGCACAGAATTCTGACTGTGGGGTAGCTGGGCAAATTTAAAACGGGAGGAAAAATGGGAACATAAATTGCTCTTCATCTTCACTGTTTCCAAGCCATCACTTCTTGAAACAAAAATTTGGGGGTTGTGTGAGGAAAGGAGGAAGAAAAAAGAGGCTAGAAGGATACACGGTGGAAATTGGCAAAACCACCCAGAAGTGGGGAGAACACCGTGAAAGCAAAAGCTCTCAGTCTTCTCACTAGAACCTATTTTGATCTGAAAGATGCATCAGTATTTTTAATATTCCAGGATCATGGACATTTCCTAATATTTCTGGGTTCTATGATTTTTTAGTCACCCTGAAAAAAGGGCCTCAAAATGAGTCCTTTGAAAAAGTTACTTGGAAAAAAGAAATGCCCTCCTTCTAGAAGTAGAAAAGTATCCATGGTTACTACTGATGAAAATGCCCTAGCGAATTTATTCGATTTCTACTGCCTAAGCTTTCTTTATTTTACAGTTATTGTTTAGTTAGGTTTTTATTATTATTTGGGGCATTTTGTAGTACTTTCTTCGCAAGGCACCTAAGGGAATTTGCAAATTCATGTAGCAGATTTCTTCTAGTTAAGCAGCTAAGGCTCTGTTGACTGTTTCTGTGGTAGAAACGCCTCCTACCCCCTCCAACGTTGTTCTGTTGTAGCATTAAACAGGACTGGAGGGAGAACAGGTAGGTAGATTCTACTGAAGAGCTGAAGTTATTCATAGATTCAAAAATTAACCATTTAGTGTGTTTTTCTAGTTTTGTAAACAAATCACCCCCAAATCAGGATTTTTTTTTTTTTTTTTCTAAAAAGGATAGGGTGCCTCGGTGGCTCAGTGAGTTGGGTGTCTGCCTTCTGTTCAGGTCATGGTCCTGGGGTCCTGGGATGGAACCCCATGTCCGGGGCTCGCTGGGGAGTCTGCATCTCCCTCAGCCTCAGCCCCTCTCCCCTCCACTCATGCTCTGTCTCTCGCTTTCTCTCCTGCAAATAAATAAATAAGAAATATTTTTCAAAGGACGCCTGGGTGGCTCAGTGGGTTAAAGCCTCTGCCTTCAGGCTCAGGTCATGATCCCAGGGTTCTGGGATCAAGCCCCACATCAGGATCTCTGCTCAGCAGGGAGCCTGCTTCCCTTCCTCTCTCTCTGCCAGCCTGTCTGCCTACTTGTGATCTCTATCAAATAAATAAATAAAATCTTTAAAAATATATATATATATTTTTAATTTAAACAGTTGTTTGTTTTTTTTTTTTAAATCCTGATTTGGGGATGATTTGTTGGTGTGTCAAAAGGCAGAGTGATTGAGTACTTATTTCAATAATGGACTTTTTACAAAGCAGAAACTTTTTATATTAATAGCTACATTCTGGAACAGTATGTCAAAAAGCTGCACAACAGATCCTTCAGATCTATTACTGTCTCTCTAAACAAAACCCATGATGCACGAACACAACATCAAACAATTTTCCAACAGCCCGTGTTACAAATAATCTGAACAGCGTCCTGAGGGGTCTCTTTAGAAGCCAACTTTTGTGTTTTGCAATCCAGCGACACCATTGGACCCATCTGCAGACATTCACCTGGCTACCTGGGCTATTCCCTGTCTCTTACCTATCCCTCCCTCCTCCCCCTGGAGAAGCCTGGAAATCTTTGTTTAAGTCAGTTTGCTCACACTTTCAAAGAAGTGCTTGGTTAATGAATGAGGTGTGTTTTTTTTTCATAATGACAAATAAAAGTGGAATCTAAAATTATCCTGCCTCCACACACTAAGAGAAACTGACCCAGCCTCCAATCAGACCCTCAGCCCTGCCTTTTTGCCTGGCCTATCTAGGTGAAGTGGGCACGGAGGACGACTCCCCCCCTACCCCTGCACACACACACACACACACACACACACACACACACACACACACACACCACCAAGGGTGTGTCAACAGTCAGGCACAATGGGGAAAGCTCAGAGACAATCCAGCTTCACTCTGCATCTCCTCTTCTCCACCGGGGCAGGATGGGGCGTCAGCCAAATCCTTCATATGATTTAAGCACAGCTTTTGCTGGCTGAATTTTTTTTTTTCTCTCTAAAAAGGAACTTTCCTAGATGGGTAAACATGTTTGTCTTTAAGGGTTGTTAAGAGAAGAAATCCTGCATATTTCAGCCAGCTCCAGCTGAAACAAGTTAAGTGATTCTCCAGCAGGCTAATGTTTGAAAATGCCATATTTGTGCCATATTTGGACTTCTTACTAGGAACTCGTCTTCAATGCATCCCCCGCCCCCTTCCAGCCCCTTCCCACCCCCCTCCTCCTCCTTTATGTATATATGTTGCATAATTATGGAGCAGTGAGTATTTATCACCTTTTCTGGGCAGTAAGCAGAAAGAAATATAATACCATTACTTCCAGTTACTGCCTTTCCCAAGATAATTAGGTAACACAGCGGAGGGAGCCTCCGTGGGCCTAATGCTGTCCAAGTTAAGTGATTGACATGGCTCTGTCTGGCTGCTCTATTAACTGTTTCATTTTGTTGCTATTTGCAGTTTGCTTGGCTAATACTCCGAACAAATACTGACTGTTTCTTTAGCCTCTTTTTTCTCTTTGACCTTCTCCTGCCCATTTTCTTTGACTCACTTCAAACTGCCTTGAAAAGGCCTGTTGAATACACACAGTCCATCAGAGGCCCAGGTTCATCCCTACCCTTGCTCTGAATGCCTTACTTCAAAGATGGGCCGCATTCTTTAATTGCCCTTTGAATTAATATCAAAGGGTCACAATGCGAGTGCCAAAAGAGAAAGGGGCTTTAATGAAGCGAAGAGCTGCCATTCATTTGCAGATAAGCACGTTTTTATGCCTGAACGGTCACCCCAGCTAAAGGCTTGGGGAAAGGGAGGCTGTCCGGAGAGGTCTTTTCCTTAAGTAGTGATTAGTTCAAACAAACAAGAGTAAACAAATAAAAAAAAAAGAAGTCTACAAACAGCGACCACATAAAATAAATAATAAGGCTAAATTCGTGCGCTGTACATGCCCCTCCCATCCTTCCTTAAAAAAAAAAAAGAAAGAAAAGGAAAAACTGCATGTAATTAGCAAATCCATTCACCATTTTTAATCCCATATTTCAACACTGAAATTCCAAGGGCCGGGCTCAACAACATGTCTGATGAAGTATTTTCAGTCTGAAATTTTGCGCCACAGGTAATACAGAGGGAAACTGTGATGACTTTAAAATGTACGGGAAACCTGTAACTTTTGAAAAAAAAAAAAAATAGCCCCAGAGCTCAAGACACAATTACTCCGGATATAAACATTTGTGTTTAAATTATTGATGCTTTATGAACTCTTACAGTCCAGAGGATTTAGTGTGAGTCTTACATAATAAAACACATCTATATATCAATCGTCCATATACTGAACCAGAGTTCTCCCAGGGAAATCACCACGTGGTCCCCTTGTAACACTGTAGCTGCAAGTACAGAATGAGGACCCCAACAGCATCAGAGGTCAACAGAAGGTAAAATACAGCTCAACTCATAAATGATTACAGAGTGAAATAGTAAGCCATGCTTCCTCTCTTCATCATTCTCCTTTTGGAAAGGCTGATGATTAAGGAAGGATTCCAGTCCCACTGAATTATAATCTTAGCTAAAACTCAGATGACATCCTTGGTGCCGGGCGACAAGGTGGACGGTTGGCCTCGGGTAGACATAACATTCGACCCATCCCCTAGACGTTTCTCCCTTCAGCCGATGCCTGATCAACAGAGTTTATGTTACTCTCAGTAACATACCAAGGAAGGTCCTTGTTCAAATGTTTCAAGCGGTCTCCAAAAGCTAAGGGGCCCATTTTGAATTCGTGCACATAAAATTGCCCCTGCCAGGTCAAAAAGAAAGAGAGAAAGCGAGTTCTGTCTTATCTTTGAAGAAATCAAAAGCATCTTCTCTTCACTGGCCTTATTTTCCATGAGCTTGTCCATCTGGTTCATGGTTGCCAGAATAGAGGGAGAAAAGGGCAGCAAATAAATGTCAGAGAGTCAGCCAGTCTGCATAAATCTCCAGCTCCTTCCAGAGAAACTCCTTCCTGGCCTGCTGGGCTTTCTAATCTTGTGACATGAGCCAACAGGCATCAGAACAATGTGGAACTCAAAAGCCTTATTTTGCCCAAGTCCAAAACCCTAACAGCAGCTTCCCCCAAAACCCGCTTACCCACCAGATATGCACCAGGATGCTGCTTTGCAGGAAAGCAACGTGATCTCAGCAACCAGGTCTCTTCTATCCTGGATACAGAAGGAATTCTGTGTATTTTGGACTGACCACAGGAAGATCCACTTAATTCTTATTAAACTGTACTCTGAGAAAGCATCAAGGCGACCCAATCAGCTACCAAATCTTGTTTCAGTAAGTACAAAAGCAATGAGCAGATTATAAGTAAATAAGTCTCCATATCCATCAGAACTTCGAACGCGTTCAGGACCACTGATACATCACCACAGTCCTTTGAGGAGGGGAGCAAATATTATCACTGCCATTTCCGAAGAATTCAGCCCATAGTGGCTGGGGAGTTTCCCTTGATATCACAGTTAGTTAAGAGAGCAAACTGGAGCAAAAAGCAAACGTCTTCTAACTCCAAAGGCTTTCAGAAAATCACAGTTACATCTGGTGCAGAACTACACTGGGGCTGTCCAGTGGGTGCTCTGGTTTCTTCCAAAACCCACAAATGGAATAAACTTCAAGACACTGCAAATTCAATGTAATGGGCCACAAGAGAAACATTTGGGCCATGTATTTCAGTGCTTTCCAGGATGCTAGGAACACCGTATAAATGCAACCGTTGATCGGCTCCATTCAAACAGAGCAATAATAGTGATACCAATGGTAATGATTCTATTTTTGCATTTGTCCAGGCCTTTACACATAAAGCGTGTTCACACCCGCTACCTGACGGAATGAGGTGATTTTTTTTTTTTTTGAGATGAGAAAATAAATGTTTTCACTTTCATTTCAAGGGCCTAGGAATAAGGCAATGCACATCTCCAGTATATCTTGGTGTCGGGAGAAGTAAAGCCATGTGAAATTCTTAAATCTGAATAGCCTGGTCCCTGAAGCTGCCTGAGTAATAGGTTTCTTATTTCCCATGTTAACTCTCAATAGAACTGAGGGACATTCGATACTCAAGCAAAATTTTTATTCCCAAGGGACAAATCGGTCAGGATAGCATTCTCTCCTCCAGCCACCTTCCCGTGTACAGCTTGGAAAAGGGCTTCTGAAATCCAGGGTGTCCCGAAAGACCCCTCTCAGAAGCTGAGGAGCCCCCATCTGCAAAGATGCAACAGGAACGGCGTCCCCACTTCACAAGCAGCTGTTTTCAGAAAGGGCTTCCCTAGACTTAAATGAAAGGCCTGTCCAGAGGCCAGCTGGACCTCCGAACCGAAGGTTTCCACTTTGTCTCTATCACCAAGTCATAATCACAGAGCTGCCCGGCGTGGCGTGCGAACCTCCAGTCGGACGAACTGGACCGGAGATCTCACGAATATTTAGCACGGGTATTGCCCTTCACCGTCCACGCTTTCTGCTTTCTCCCCATTAGGAATCAGAAGCACGCCTGCAAGAAACGCTCACCTTCAATGAAGAAAAATGCGGAGCAGCCTGTCCCGAGATGTGTCAACTTACAGAAGTCGTACTCGCTTGACTTCTTAAAAAAAATAGAAGTCCCGTCTGTCTATCCCTTCCGCTCTTGCTGCCACTACTCCCAGGAACCAACACGGAGTAAGTGTTATGTCAACCTCAGAGGCTTAAAGGGGAAGAAAATGTGATCTAAACAAACCTCCAGGAGCAGACATCCTGCTGTAGGCTTCAATGGGAAACATTTGTTATGAAGTAATAAGAATTTGCATAATTTTGGGGGAAGACTGTTTTCAAAGTCATTCTCTTTTTCACCTGCTTAGGCCTTTGCCATGTATGGCTTTGGTTAAGTTTTGTTGATGGAGGCTCATGTTTAACCAACTGTTTTTAATTTACAAATTAAACTTGTCAGAAGTAGAAATCCTTCCCTTGGAACTCTTCCAATATGTCAAGAATTAATTCTAATGAAAACGGCATTGCCTAAATGCAGGATGGCCAGTCACTTATTTTATTTACACAAAGTCCTTCTCAGTTTCTTTGATAAAAGCAGCTAAATCTTTTTCCTCTTTCATGTTTTGTCAGCACTTGATTCCTTTTGTCCCTTGGCTATTTGCCTAGCTGTGGACAATAAGGCAGGAAGAATAGAAGCAGATTGTTGGAATGGCCCTCAATAAACCTAATTATGACATGTTGACTGCCCTCACCATGACACAGTCAAGGGACCCAGGCTTATTCAATTACCCTTGCCAGGTTTCTCTTTCAGACCTAAAGTTATCCTTTGACTGTTTGTATTTCTGAACAGTATTCATGTTCATTGTGAAAGAAAATCCCCTGGACTTTGAGGGGTTTTTAAGTTGATGCTGTTATTGTAGCTAATTTTTATTAACTGAATGATAACATGATAAAGAAATAGACTTTTGTTATGTAATAAGAACAAATCAGTGTGTGTGCTGAAAGTTACACCTCTCTTTCCTTTCTCTTCTAGCCAGCCAGGCAGGACATGTAACCTGAATTAATAAACAAAATAATTTCTTCAACTTGCTTGTGCCTTACAACGGGATACTGAGTCTGGCTCCACAGGACAGGACCATTTCTTCGATGTGATTCTTCTTAACTTAAAAATAATAATGACATGATTGGGGGGTGGTTTGCATGTGTGCGTTCTGTTTTGTTTTGCTTTTTAAGCGCCAAGGAGGTTCTTTGCCCTATTAACACCAGAGAACATAAGTTCATTGATACCTTTATGCCAACAGCTATTTCTGCAGCTGTTTGAGATAGACAAGATGAACAGTATTTAATTAAAACTCTGGCTGCTGGTTGGAGGAGCCCTTTCCTGCTCGAACAGATTGTTCAGAGATCACGCCAGTGGTTCCCGCAAAGCCCGGGTATAAAAGCTGTGTGTCAAGTGAACAAAAGAGTGGAAAAATGAAGGAATGCCAAAAATCAGCTTCTGATCCATCCTAGCTTTTAAGTCAACTAGGTCTGATAGAATTAATATTCAATTGTATTTAAAGCTGCACAAAGCTTAGCAGGAACAATTGTTTTGTAAGTTACAGCATCCCTGGGTAATTTCTTTTTCTTTCTTTTCTTTTTTTTTTCTTTCTGTTGAGAAATTCATTGTTCTTTTTAGTAATTTGGCAGCCCTTGGGACTATGAAAGAATTAAAATTCAACCACAATATAACAAGGTAGGTGCTACAATTTCTTAAACTTGTTTGTCAACTCATTTCCCTCATTAGAAAATTCCTATCATTCAAATAAAAGCAAGTCTAAACCGTACTCCGCCTTTGCTAGTGAATTTGGAGTTTGGCATTTATTTGCTTTCTAGGGAAAACACTTTTTTTTTTATCTTAACGTGAGAAATCAACTTCGCAACCAACCTGAGAAGTGAAATATACAGAGTCCTTAGTGCCTGACAAATATTCCGGGTAAGTACTCTCTAGAATGTGTTCTGCTCTGCTGGCCCCTCTCCTTGCACACAGCAACACTTTCACTTTCTCCAAATTCTAGAGGGATTTTTTTTTTAATCTCAAACATCCAAAATGAACTGTACAACAAAGTCTTAAAACATCATTAATATAAATAATTTCAGTGGAATGTATCTCTAAATTTTACAGAATGCCATTCAACAGTTTACCTTTAGCATTTAATTTCATTTCTTTAATGCATATAAATCTGTATTTATATTGACTTTAAAATCCCTCTGAATAACTGCAAAAAAAATAATCCTAATAGCACTCTACTTATAAATAAAAAACGCCTCCTTTAATAGCAGAGAAAACAGTCCATGTCTCACCACTAGAAAGCTGAAGTGTTCTTCCAAAGTGTTCAAATTACTTTAATCGACAACTGTAACCTCCTGTATAAAAGAAGTTTAAAAAATAAGTCTGCTCTTGCTACTTTATAGTGGAAATGTTATTAAAATATCCAAGATGTCTCAATATTTTAACCTGAAGCATATGTATTTCTGCATTCCCTAAAATGCTTTAATGTTTTTATATAGTTAAATAGAATGGAAATTCTTCGACTCTCCACTAGCACTTCCCTAAGAAAACATTAAAAAAAAATACGTAGAGGAAATCAAATACATTGAGTACTACTCACCACCCCAAACTTGGCAAAGCATTATAAATGCTTGCCTAAAAGTTCTAAAAGTTATGTTGTTATCTTACTATTCGAACTATATGAAACAAACGTATGCCATAACTCTCACCAATTCTCCTTCAAATGTGTCGGGGGAGCATAAACTCGGGCTGCGGTGTAAGTCGAAGGTTTGCTTATGGACACAGAAAGGAGAGTCGACAACTCGAATTGTTTTGATGTATGGAGTTACAGACAAAAATTCTAATGGTGGCTAAAAGTAGCTACGATCAGATTTCTTCTTTAATCTACAGGTCAAGTAGAAACTTTCTCTCTTATCAAAAAATTTTAATTTGCGATTCAAAGTTCAAAATCGCAATGCATTTGATCTGAGTATAGGATAATCACTAAGAAAAATAGAAACAAACTCTTTCATATGGTAAACAGTAGTACTTATTATTCTGAATGTATAAAGAGGTATAGTTCCTCTTTCTGATGTTCTCATTTTATAATGTTCGGCTTCTATGTCAAAAGATTAGTAGATATTTTGTAGCAATATTCACTCACATGTGTTTCCTCAAATCTGTTTGTTTAAGATAAAGAAAACTACAACAAACCTTGAGCCATAGATTATTGGATACATAAGAAAAATTATGCACCCAAAGATTAGTTTGGATATTTTATATGCTCTAAAAATTCTTCCAAAAATAAATTTTCACAATGTATTTTACATTGTTAATTTTGTCATTTGAGGTTTGCTGCATTTGAATGATTCATAGTCTGTTTGCAGAATATATACCTAAAAAGTCAATATGTAGATGTTGACTTTTGAAATAATTTTCTTCTACAAAAATAAAAGAGTAAAAAAGTGAAGAAAAAAAATTATTAAAATCTCTTCTTGGTAGGCTATGACATCTTGCCTTGAATTATTTTTAATATAACAGAAACATTTCTTACATTCAAGTTTCTGAAATGCTTAATTGTAAAGTCCTTGCAAAAACAGTAGGTTTTCAGACTTCAAATTGCCTACTGTTTTAGAGTTTTATCTAAAACTCTGCTTTTCATGGAAAATTTTAATTGATACAAATCCGATTTTTGTCCATGAGCCTCTATGCATGTCCTTAAACCGAAGGCAAAACCAAACAAACTTATTTATCTGATTCAATTTTTGACAACTACTAATGAGGGAGTTACTTTATATTTAAAACACAACAGCAGAAACAGATGAAGTGAATGTACCATCATCTGATTCTTTTTCCTCAAGCCCAGTGTTTAGCTTTGACTTGGTCACTCCCAGAAATCTCCTATGCCTTCTCTGGTCGCTGGGAAAAATGTCCAGACACAGATGATTGATTTGAAAGAGGGAATGTTACCGTTCTGCTTAAGCAACTCTCACTTAAGGGGAAGCTCTCTAAACAATACCCGTTTCCAGACTCTTCTAGAAGCCACAGTTTTGACAGGAGCTGCAAGAAACCATCCATTGCCCAGCATGGATGGGGAAGAAGACCATGTCCACCTGCCCAACAACACAGCAAACTTCTGTCTTCACCCTCGCTGTTTCAGCACCTGAAGTCCTTCCTTTCAAAGATGAGATAGGTAGGAATTCCTCATCCACTAAGATATCGAAAGGCCCCAGGCCTCTCCATTCTTGCTCTGTTTCTCCAGCTGCCTGGAGGCCTCACTGTTTCTTCAAACAACTGCCTCGGGTGGCGGAGAGTCTCCTGAGAATAGAACATGACCGTAGCTGCCACATCCTGCCAGCGCTGAGAGAGACCATACCCTTCACCTCGCTAGTGCTTCTGTTTTCAAGAAGGGAGAGTGAGGCCCAGAGAGGAAAAGCAACCTGGTCATAGTCACGGTTCGGGAGACCTACAAGAAAGATCTAAAAATTGCCTGACCCAACTTTTACAGCTGAGGAAATCAAAGCCAGCCCCCCCATTCCCATGTCCAAATGAAGGCTCTTGCCCACCTGCCCATACCCCATAAGAGGATGGATGTTCCTTATCTTCTTGTAAACAATCTGTTCAGGATCCTTCTAAGGGGCTCCCTGCAAGGACAAAGACTCCTATGCAGTATAAGGGCCACACCAGTAAATTCTCAGTAGCTGTGGGTTGCCAGACCCAGACTTTGGCTCCATAAGTAAATGGGGTAAGGCATGAGAAAGAGGAAACATCCTGGCAACCCTAACATCCAAGACATAGTTGAGGGGAACTGAGTATGATGATGATGATGATGACGATTATTATTATTATCATCATAATGATCATCATTATTATTTCGTTCTCACACACATCTGTGCCAGGCCTACACCATGCACAGGGACCACCTCTCCTCCCCTCTACCTTTCCTACCCTAAAAGAACAAGGACAAGGATAGATGCAGTTTTGTAGGACCTGAAGCTTTTATAATTTCGGGATCGGGGCACCTGGGTGGCTCAGTGGGTTAAAGCCTCTGCCTTCGGCTCAGGTCATGATCCCAGGGTCCTGGGATCGAGCCCCACATCGGGCTCTCTGCTCGGCAGGGAGCCTGCTTCCCTTCCTCTCTCTCTGCCTGCCTCTCTGCCTGCTTGTGACCTCTGTCTGTCAAATAAATAAATAAAATCTTTAAAAAAAAAAAAATTTTCGGGAGCCCTTCTTAAAAAGTAAAAATCAGGCATGCCTGGGTGGCTCAGTGGGTTAAGCCTTCGCCTTGGGCTCAGGTCATGTCTCGGGGTCCTGGGATCGAGCCCCACATCGGGAATCTCTGCTCAGCGGGGAGTCTGCTTCCCCCTCTCCCTCTGCCTGCTCTTTGCTGACTTGTGATCTCTCTCTCTCTCTGTGTCAAATAAATAAATCTTTAAAAAAAAAAAAAGTGAAAACCAATGTATCTTCATTTTGTCACATTTGCAAAAACCTAATGACATGAAGCGGATGGAAGGGCCCACACAGGAGAAGATCCCTAGAACTCAAGGTTCATTCCCTCTATGGTGAGCTCACCTCCAACAAGGACTCCTCTTTCCTCCTCTAGTGGAGGGGACCGGGGGGAGATGTAGACTGTTTCTACATGCTTGTGTCTGCTGTCATTACCTAATACTTATAAGACATCGATCAAGTCTAAGTGCCAACTTTGGGGGCTCAGCAGGAATTCAAGATCATTCAAGAGTTCACAGACATGACAGGCTATTTCAGAACCCCATATATCATGGGTGGAATAAATCCCAGCTGTTCCACTGGGAGGTTCATGGCTTACATCCTCCAAAACAATGTGTTGCTGAGGCTCTCCAGGACCCCAGCACTGAGAGTCTAGGAGTCACTGGCCTTCCAGAAGACTCCTGGAAGGGCTTCAGTGCACTTTCCAGAAGATTTCCAGCCAGCAGACCCATCATGGCTGCCCCTTGGGCCCTAGTCCCCTTGAGGAGGGGAGCCTCATTTCTTCTAACCTCTGACATCAGTCCAGGTACCACGAGAAGTGTAAGAGCTCAGGCACCTGGGTGGCTCAGTCAGTTGAGCATCCAACTCTTGGTTTTGGCTTGAGGTCATGATCTCATGGATCGTGGGACTAAGCCCTGCATCAGGCTCTGTGCTTCGCAGGGAGTCTGCTTGAAAATTCTATCCCTCTGTCCCTATCCCCCTTCTCTCTCTCTGAAATAAATAAATGAATAAATAAATAAATAAATCTTAAAAACAAAAACAAAAAAATGGTGTGAGAGCTCAGATCAGATGTCTGTTCCTTGGGGAGGGTTTTGAGCTCTGAGGCAAGATGGGTCCCACTGTACCCTCCCAGACCTTTCATGTTCTTCTGGCCCTGCTCTTTGCCAAGAAGACCAAAAAACACAAGCCAAGGCTCTTCTCTGGCACCCGGTAAGTGTGGAAAATCCATCTGTGGTGGAGAATCCTCTCAGCCTCACCTGGACCTGCCTCGCCTGGAGAACTCACCAATGTACCATGCCCTGGGAGGTCATACTCACCGGCAAGAAGCTCCCTCATTTCAGAACTAGTCTTGCCATTCACCATGAAGATAGGGTCCACAGGGGTGTGTTTTGAGTGGCAACTGAAACCTATCCCTTGCCCCCCTTCAAAGGTTTCCTTCCTACGTGGATACCTGGCATTCTGCCATTAGGAATTCGTTCCTCCATGTTAGGTTATCAGCAACCAGCATCCTGTTGGAAACTGCCAACATCCCAGGGAGAGGTAACCAGTTGAGTCTCGTTGTGAATGAGGAAAAGCTTGGTGGAAGCTTCTGTTGTGTGTGTGTGTGTGTGTGTGTGTGTGTGTGTGTAGAGTAGGGTTGCACAAGAGGAAGAAGGTAAGCCAGATGGAAACAGGACGGGGGGGGCACACAGGGAACAGAGGAGACAGACCTCCCTCTTTTTACCCAAGGTCAGCCCAGAGACGCCTTTGTGAAAGGAAAATGGGAGAAACATTTCCAAAGGATTTCAAAGGCGGAGCACTGGGGGTAGGGAGATTTTCAAACATCCCTGCAAAAAGCCCAAATTGTTCTGGTAATATCATTTCCTATAAACTATAGTTTGAGTGACAGTTCTATTTTTCCTAAAACTTTTCCAAAAGGATTTTCCAAGTACTAGGAATTTCAATGTGAAAGATAGTCATTGTCTTTCCTAATGAATTTAATTTGGGTTCTCAATTTAAAAAAAAATAAAAAGGATTCATTTCAGGGGAAGAATTGTTAGTTTAAACCAGTAACATTAAATTATAATAATTCAATAAAATGATAAAGTTAGACAGCAAACAAAATTTAGATCAAATTTGGTTTTCTATGTCATTTGTATCTTGTTATAAGGAAATGGGTCCCCTTATCGGCCCAAGGTATATGCTAATACTCCATTACGAAGAGAAGCTCAGGGGAGTGACTTGGTTTCAATATCCTGGAAAAAGGAGAGACGACGTGACACCAGAATGTGCCAGGTAATGAGTCCTTGCTGCCACCTGCAGAAGATCTGTAAGTGTCCACCCTCCACTGACCACTTACTGAGCCTTTGAACGAAACAAGGTGAGGTGGTCTTCCCAGCCACCAACTGACTTTTGGCTCAGGAATGCCCTGAGACGCCAGCTGGTACTTTCCACGTCAAGAAGACATTAAGAAGTTAAGGCCCAGAAAGTTAACTGGAAAAGCCCAGAAGCAGAATCCCAAATAGGCCAGTTGAGTTTCCACCCTGGCTTCCTTCCTGGAACCCAATCCCTGGATGATGGGGGACCTGCCAAGACCCCGGCATCCCTCCATCCCCTGGACCCTTCATCCCGGCTCTCTGCTGTTTCCGACCTGATGCTGAGATCCCAGTCTCCCCTTTGCCATCTTTTCTTCAGACAAAAATTCAGCAACTATTCAGAGCTTGGCAGGGCCAGTGACCACAAGCAGACATTGGCTTCCAGTAAGAAATTATAGAAGTTGCCTTTCTGCCGCCCTCTGATGAATGCGTGTCGCGCGCACACAAGCCCCGGATGTGCCCTGTCTGCACAAAAGCCAAGTGAGTCCACCACCTGGAAAGTTTCCACACTGGATAGCTTCCCAAATCCTATTCCTCTCTGGGGTATTGCTAGTCTCCCCCCCCCCAGGTGCTTTGAGGAGACCCCGTTTATTTGGGGGACTTCCTGACATGGACTCCCAGCCCCTTTTAGAAATGCACCCAGAAGATGGTAGAAGCTCCCATCTTTTTCAAAGAGAACCAATGATTCCAGACACTGAGATCCCATTCATTTGCAAATCATGAAATGTAAAGTTGTCTTCCCCAAGAATCCATGGGTCCCTCTTTATTATTTTTTTAAAGATTTTATTTATTTATTTGACAGAGAAAGAGACAGCGAGAGAGGACACACAAGCAGGGAGAGTGGGAGAGGGAGAAGCAGGCTTCCCATTGAGCAGGGAGCTCAGTGAGGGGCTCAATTCCAGGACCCTGGGATCATGACCTGAGCCGAAGGCAGCTGCTTAAGGACTGAGCCACCCAGGCGCCCCCGCCCCCAACCCTCTTGATTTTAAAAAGCAACATATCTACCAGTCAGGAGAGAGAGCAGCTCTCACACCTAAGTCTGTCCTTGCTGACAAGGAGCCAGCCCCTGGACGACGCTCTCCCTTTACTGTGTAGGGGAGAACAACGACGTCAGAATCTAAAGTGTGGTTATGCGGCCGACACGTGGGTCTGAAAACTACTACATATTTTCTTCCGGTCTAAATTTCTGTTGAGAACATCACAGCAATCTGACAAACAAATCAAACTTTCTTTCAGAATTAACCCTCCTTTGGCCCTCCTCCCTATAGAGAGAGCTGTATCCTTCTGCAGGTAGTAATCAGATGTCACAAATGATGGGCCTGATTCAATCCAAATTATGCACAGAGCTGGGCGAGATGGCGGGGGTGGGGTGGGGGGGAGCTGCTTTTGATTCTTTTCAGCTCTTTACAGATGCTCTTAACACCAGGCCTGTTTACGTGTCCAAAGTGACTCCTTCAGATTTCCATAAGCAAGTCAGAGGGAAAACAGGGAGAGAACCCAGAGCACTCATCTAGCTGCCTTCTATGGAAGCCAAGACGAAAGTTCTAGTACCTTCCCTCCTCTGCCTGCCACAACCGTGCTCTTGAACTGGAGGCAAGAAAAGTCAAGACAGAAGATTGGATTTGTTTTTCTGTTATTTCTTTTTTTAAGCCAAATCAAGATCCTGCTTTTCAAAAATAAATCCTTAGCTCCCAGCTCATTCTATTTCTGAAAGGCCCACTCCTCAAAAGGAATGACCTGAAATGTTTACTTCGTAATATTTACTGGCATTTCCATCTTCCGCTTTCCCAGGAGGGTTTGGAGAAGGTTGTTTTTCTCCTATGGTTGGAACACGGTTCTTCCTGGCTCATTTCACGGACTCAGACTTCAGCTTAGGTAGGCCAGGTACGCAGCAGCATCAAGAACTGAATTCCTGGGCATCAGATTTAAGGGAAAATAGGCTGAAATGATTTGAGGGAGGCAAAGTATGTGCAAAACCATAAAAAGTCCTTTGTGCATCGAAGGGAATGGATACATGCCCCTTAAAAGTTTGTAAAATTAAAAATCAGCCTTTCCCAAACTCAAGAAACCCCAAGAACCCAGGCCAGCACTTCTCAAAAATTAGAAATATAAGACCCTGTTTTATTATTCATGGCCTGCTCTCTTACTCGTTCAACCCTGATTTGGTGACCTGACAGACAGCTTCTCTCTTGTAACTAAACAATCAGAATAAGTTGCCTCAAAATTGCTATAAAATTGTCCATAATTTTTCTAGCACAGAAAGAAAAACAGCTAAGAATGTTTATCGGAAATATGTTAATATATGATGGGACATGGGGACTGAAATAAGCAACAGATACAAAGTAGAACCAAAAAGTAAAAAAAAAAAAAAAGCTTTCCCTGCATTTAGAAACTGTTCCATTTGGAGCAATAACAGCTTAGAGGAATTTCCAGAGGGCAGTCAATGTTGGCAGAACAACTCCCTAGGCAGAGATTTCAAAACCTGTTCTCCAATACGTGTACAGTGGCAGAGAAAATTTTCGTTTTTTTCATGCACGTGACCACAGACAAACATGCTTCTGCTCTGCACTTACGAAGCAAGCCTTCCCCTGTTTGTTCTCAACATAGTACCAAAATTCCACCAAAGCTATCAAAATTACAAATGTCTTCCCTTTGTGCCTACCATGGACAAATTATTTTTACAAATAAACACACACATGTGCCAGATGGTTTCATTTAATTGGAAACTACCTAATGCTAGATAAACCATCATTTGCCAATGCGATGGAATACTATACAGCTGTACAAAGGGACTGTGGAATCCCCCAGACCCTGATGCAGAGTAATTGCTGAGATACAGCCTTGGGGGGGTTGCAGGAAGCAAGGCACAAAACAGTTTCTATCATGGGCTACCATGTGCACAAAAGGAGAGAACATTTTTTAAAGAAAGAGGAAAATGTCATTGTTTATTTATGCGTAGACTCTAGAAAGGTGACCAAGATACAGAGGGACACAGATGAGAAGAAAACCTGTTACTGTCTATCCCTCTATATCTTTGGAATTATGTAAGAGCGAAGGTTTTACCCAGCCAAAATAAACAGAATAAAAATGGAATCTGACAAAGTATGCATTTCACTCGAGTTTTTGCATCCACAAGAGGGCAATCCCTGGAATCAAAGAACGCTTCCCTTTTGAGGCTGAGAGTCAGCCCCCATAATCCAGGGATCCTCTTGCATCTCAAAGCCTTTGGGATGGGGGTGGGGAGGCTGCACGGTCCAGAAGGAAGGCCCTGTGGCTGGCCAGCAAGTTTTCATCAGTTCACTGGGGGCCGCCAAGCAAGGCTCCCAGGCTGCCTGCCGAGAGCCTAAGCCCCAACAGCTGCATAAACTTGCCGTGCCCCAGCCTGACCTATTTCGGAGACAGGTCAGACCAGTGCATGCGGGGATAAGAAAACAACCTTCCTTCTCTGCAGTGGCTGCACTAGCAAGCTGCTCCAGCAGGGGAAACTCAGGGCAGGCGCTCTCCAGCTCCCCAACCTCACAAGCCAGGCTACTTTATTTTCAATTCTTGCATTGCACCGGGATAACACAAAAGTCCCCAGCTTTGGGAACTGGTTGGAGGGAAATCAAGTAGAAAGGTCATTGAAATGTATCCTCCAGCTTAACAAATCCTATTTTGGAAAGTTTCTTTAATATTTGTGAACTCAAATTTGATAGGAGAGGGGGTTAAGTAGAATCATGCACAAAGAAAGAGGAATGTACACAGTCTTACATGGGGAGCTAAGAAGATACTTAAGAACAACGAAGTAGCCTGAAGAGGGCACAGAATGAGAAATTGTGCAAAAGCAATTCCGTAAAATGAAGCATTTCGACAGAATTTCAGGAGCACAAAGGCATGCGTGCATGAGACCTATTTTCAAAAAGCAGCCTGTTTGTCAATGTCTGATAGCGTGAGAAGAACCTGTTGAAAAACAAACAACGAAAGAAAGAAAGAAAGAAGAGTTTAATTTGGAGGACTCTGAAAAAGCCAAGTTAATCTAAGAGAGAAGAGTAATCTTTGCAGAACTAGAAGAAAAAAAAATTCAGAAATATCTTTTGACATCTCAATGAATGGCTTTAGAATTTTGCTATTTTTCTTATCTGGTAAGTCAATAAAATCTATTATATTAAATAGCGCTTACAAACTCTATTTTTTGAAGCAGTGAAAGTGAAGAGTGTGTGTGTGTATATGTGTGCGTGTTCCTTCATTGCTGCTCCTAAACTCTGATTTAAGCTTTTATCTGCCTTTGGGCAGAGCCCATCTGCCAGCAGGCTGGTCACTTTCTGCATGTTGGGAGGGCTTCCTCCCCTAAGATTTTGAATTTTCCTATGATACATGTAATTTGCATACAACTTGCATCTTCTCATTTTCTTCTCATCGCGCACTGGGAAGCTGGTATGATGTGGCCCATCTTACATACGTCAAAACTGATGTTCAAGGGGTCACACCTAAATGTGCTTGGTCCCAATTTTAGAGTGAAATACGGGATGCAAGAACAGGCCACTTTTGCCGTGGGTAATAGGCTCTTACAGTGCAAGCAAAGGCAGGAAGAGGGACTTGGGGTGTGTTTAAGTCAGAACAGACAACACTCAAATAGTTTAGTGGACCTCAATCAGGAAACTGGCCAAGTAGGGATTCAGAAAGAAGAAACCTGTTGCTTTTCTTATAATAAAATGAATTGGACCAATTAATTTTCTTTAGTTCAGGTTTAGCTCAACCATGGTAATTCACACACACACACACACTCACTCACCCCCACTGGCCAAGATTTTCTTAATCAAGATAATATATTAGAATATTGGGAGAATTTTAAAATACGTTTGAAGATAGACTCTCTAAGCCTACAATTATTTAAAATAAAATTTTCTTTAAAAAGATAGGCCCTATAAGGGAAATAAGGAACATATTGACGTCTCCATACAATGCCCAAGTGCTTGTTGGCTGGAGAAATTATGTCTATACTAGGGTTTGCCAAAAAGAAAAGAAAGAAAGAAAGAAAAAAAGGTAAGAGGGGTATGTTGGTGTACTGTTAGCATATCTGTGTACCTGTAAAATCACCAGCCTACAAATGCAAATTTCTATTTGCTTTCTATTAAAAATGCAAATTTGTATGTCACTATGTAAGTATTCACTAGAAAAGTACACAAACATTAAACTAATCCCATGTTACAATATAAACTGCACAGCAATTAACTTTCCTTTCTTAACTATTTTACCCTAACTTATTTACTGTTTCCATCTAATGGCATAAAGGCGGGGACATTTAATTCTGCAGTTGTTTCCAGAAAAATGCCTACCAGCCGATTATAAAAATTCTCAAAATTTACATTTAAGCCTCCATAAAACTGTATTATTTGAACTCACAATATGACCTTAGACATTTTTTAATGCTAAAAATCAGTGGTATTTCCTCTCCCTCTGTTCCATGTTGGTCAGCCAAAAAGAGTCTCCCATCCTTGTCACAAGTATTTTGATTAGCTATTTTTAAATGGAATCCATCGATGAACTCCTAGAACCAAGATTTTGTTACTCTACTGCTATCGATGCATTAAATCTGGCCAAAGAAAAGTACCTACAGTCATGAAATCCCTAAGTGGGTTGAAGGAGACAAACAACCAGCTAGTTTGTTATTGCCTGTCATAAGTTCTAATTTGTTTTACTGAGAAAGATTGACTTCCCAATCACTGCAGTAAGGAGGGCATAAAAACTCAGACTACTTTGATCAAGTTGCTTCACCCCAAAGAGAAGAGGTTCTCTGTTGTTGTGTTGTTGTTTACTTAAAATCCTGCAGCAAAAATCTAAATGTTACAAAATTTGCTGCATGCAAAGTACAAGGTACCTCTTTCTTAGGATTTTCCTTCCTAGGAGAAATGTGCATGAAATCAAATTCTAAATTGTATACCACCCTTTAGTAATATACACTTTCTTCTTTAAAGAGAAGTGGCCACTTCTACCCTAGAAGTTATCTGTTCATCATTTCTTAGTTTTTTTCAGGAAGTTAGGAAAACAGACATTGAAGGTAAGAATTCATTGAACCCTTCCTTAAGCATCCTCAGCAACTACTTTCTTTGGTTTTCATATTTCTTTTAACATTGGTGAAGTTTCTAACTCATCCTCCTTGAATAGAGGTTTTGTAATGTTAATGGGCATTTTGATAACTGTGCATGTTCCTTCCAGGTACAAACTGGAAATTATATATATTCTGGTTATTTAGGAGCATAATCCTAACACAGATAATTTGAGAGAAAGCTTTCTTAGAAGACAGAAGTCCCGATTCCAGCAAAAATTCAATGCTACTGGGGCTCAGTGTTTGGCCCAACACTGCAAGACAGAGCCGAGAGCTGAACTGTGACAATCTCTACCAGAGACCAGGAGCAAGAAAAGCTTTCCCAACAGAGCAGAAGATGGTCCTCTGTTCTCCTCCCCCTCTTTCTCCCCCTCCTCCTCCTCCTCCTCCTCCTCCTCCTCCTCCTCCTCCTCCTCCTCCTCCTTCTTCTCCTTCTCCTTCTCCTTCTCCTTCTCCTTCTTCTTTCTTCTTCTTCTCCTTCTCTTCTCCTTCTCCTTCTCCTTCTCCTCCTTCTTCTTCTTCTTCTTCTTCTTCTTCTTCTTCTTCTTCTTCTTCTTCTTCTTCTTCTTCTTCTTCTTCTTCTTCTTCTTCTTCCTTCTCCTTCTTCTTTCTTCTTCTTCTTTTTTACAATAGTATCAAAATCATATTTAATTTTCCCAACTTTTTTGAGATATAATTGACATAAGCCAGTTCTTGAATCAGTAATTCTTCCCTGGTACTGAGATCAGACCTAGTTTAGAGCCCAATTCTGCTGCCCTCCCTGACAGTATATGAACACATAGCCTGATACTCAAGAGAGGAAAGTTACTTTAACTCCACGTGTATACGAAATATATGTGTACATGTGGAATACACAACAAAGAACTCTCTAATGTTGCATCTGGACCCAGGACAAGGTAACCAAAACAGATCTGAGCCAACTCACCCTTCCAGCTTAATCCATTTCAGACAGTTGCTCTACACTGAAATGATTTGGGTTGTATCAAAAAACATTTGAGCATAGGTAGAATATTAATTAATTAGGAGATGATAATAGAATATATTAGAAAATATCCACTACATCAAGAAAATAAAGATATAGATATGACATATAGAAAATATCTGTACGTCAAGACTCCTCTTATTCAAGAGTGAACAAGAGGGCTCCTGGGTGGCTCAGTTGGTTATGCGACTGCCTTTGGCTCAGGTCATGATCCCGGAGTCTCTGAACGAGTCCCCAGCCAGGCTCTCTGCTCAGCGGGGAGTCTGCGTCTCCCTCTGACCCTCTCTGCTCTCTCTCTTTCTCTTTCAAATAAATAAACAAAATCTTTAAAAAAAAAAAAAAAGGAGTGAACAAGAAAGAATAAAACCAAAATGAAATAAAGATATAGTCCTATGCACAATTATTTAGTACTGCAGTGAGCACAGTCAGAGAAGGGGATTCAGGAAGACAAATCCATGATGCACATTTGAATATCCAAAGCCTGAATCTGGCATAAATTTCACAACCTCAGAGTGATTTGTTGGCATTTGCAAATTAAGCACAGAGATGGTATTTCCAAAAAAGCCCTTGCAGGAATTTTAGCTCTCATAATAAAAGAAAAAAATCGATCCAAATATATTGAATTCTTAAGCTAAAACAAACAAACAAAAAAAGGCTAATAGTTCATCTAAAAATCAACAGCCAAGCAGTCATAAAATCATTCAGGGGAAGATTTTTTTTTCCTAGCATTCAACAGCAGTGCTTAATCAGAATTGGGAGGCTATGGTGTTACCTCAAATTCTGACGACTCTAGAAGTGTAATCCACTGGACAAATGAGCTTTTATTTTTGTGCAACTGGAAATAGTTTACTGCCAGCTTAATTCATAGTGATGAACTTATAAACTCTAACGATGCACAAACTATACACACAAATACATGTATACGCCTACATTGTAGGGGGTTAAAAATATACATGAGACTTCTATAACCATCTATAAACACACAAAAATATAGAAACACATGTAGAGAAATGTAGTCAGTATAACTCCCAGTTTCCCGTGTATTTAATTATTCCCCACCCAGTTTCACATAAAAAATCTGACATCTTTCCCTTCCATCCTTCCAGCTTAGAAGGCAACTTCGGTGAAAGAAAGTTCCATATTTAAAAATTTAGGGACATGCAGATAGTAGCTTCCATGCCTCCGGCCACCCTCTAAAAATGAGAATCTATTTGATGGTAAATTCACCATCTTAGCCTAAGCTCTAAACAAGAAATCACCATAGGATAATTAAAAACACCCCATGAATCTCTTCTCTACAAACCTACAACATGTAACTGGTTTGGGTTCCTATTTCTTAAAAAGAATTTGGTCAATCCTCCTTAGAGGTTTCAGAGGAAAAGGAGGATTTTCCAAGACAGATAAGTTGAAATGATCCCGCTTTGATCTCTGTGGTTAAGAATCCCTCACAATAGAAGATGGCCACTGAGGGGCCGGGATCCCGGCCTTTTAATGCGTAACAATGCTATCAACAAACAGCTACTTAATCAATATTTGGCCAGAGCTGCTGAAAACTTCCTTTTCAGATTTTAATTCCTAGTTGTAAAACAACCCCAGAGCAGCCAGTGAGATAAGGCATTAAACTGACTGCTTAATTGTCTGTTAGTGTCGTGTTAGTTATATATGTACATTCTTAATGGTTCCTTAATCTTTATTTACCCGCATAAATAAGTTACCTGTCTAGAACCCCACCGAACTGAAACTTCTCTGTCCCCTCAGTCCTGGACAAACTCTGTCTCACTCTTTGTAGCTGCTGTTATAACTTTTAATTTTCATTGGCTATTTACTTTCGTAGGACTTAAACATTTAACCTCATGGTTAGGAAGGATTTTTTTTTGTTTGTTTGTTTTTTTGGTCTTCAAATATATTTATTCATGGATATTTCAACTGGGTTTTAGTGGCAATGCTCTTATTCACCTGATTGATTTCAGCATATCCCACTCTCCTGAACCGCGGAGCACTTGCTGGTTCTGCCTCAACGCCCTGGTGGGTTTTATTGCAAAGCCCTGGGGACTCTTAAATGACCCTTCAGTAATTATTACGCACTTGAAGCCCCTACATCCCCATTCCGGTGCTATCAACAATCAAATCAAGCCCCAAAATAAACATATGATTTCAAGCATTAATTAGAAAATCTGCATGTTTTCAATAAGGCTAGAAAGTAAACATGCCCCAACCAACCAAACAAAACAAATAAGCAAAAAAGAAAAACCTACAAGACCCAAATTCTGGTGGTTTGTTTTCTTTCTTTCTTTTTCTCTTTCTTTCTTTCCCATCCCAGCAGAAAAATCGTTACCGCTATGTCCTTGAAAAGAACGCAACGTGGTGTTTTAATTTGATTGAAGTTTTGATATTTCCAATACACTTTTCAATGGGTGCTATTTTCTTTTTGAGCAACCTAAGGGCTTCAGAAAACAGAAAATTCGCTCAAAAGACTAAAGGCGACATAGGGGTCAAATTTGGGATTCTGACAAATGGACTTGGAGAGTGGGCTGTCCACTTTAATAAAGGTTCCGATGCCACAACCCTAAGATCTTATACCCCATGATTTCAGTCTGTGGGAAAGTTCCTTCCCCCCACCCCACCCCAACCCCGCCTCCCCCGCTTTGCCTAGCGCCAAAATGTCCTTCCTTGCTAAGTCGGGGGGAAGAAACGGCCTTCCGTTCCTTTCGACTTCAGTAGCTCCGCTAATGCTAAAGTGCTCTCTTCGTGATTCCACTGGAAATGAAATAGTTCCAGGGCCTTTAAAAATTTTCTGCATTTGTAATTGCTTTCTCCTATGCCCCGCTGAAAAGCTGACGTTGTCCTAGATGTGTCAAGAAAAGCCCACAAGTTTACAAACAAAACGGGATTCGAGCAAAACTTTTGTCAGTTTTACTTTCTCAAATTAAAAAAAAAAAAAATAGACCTGCTTTTCATAAATGTCAAATAGGAAGGGAATGATTCGAACGGAGTATAAGCCTGAATCGACATATGGTTGGGGTCTCTTAGCCTAATCTTTGAAATCGTTGCAAACCTCCCACGCTCACTAGCGATTTTTAAAGGAGGAAAGCAAAGTCCTATGAAAGTGTATCTCCAGCCCCAGTCAAAACATCAACTGGGCAATCTGGCCTCTCTCCCCCTGCGCTCCCGAGCTGCCACTTCAAAGCCGCTGCAACAAGTCAGTAATTGTAACGTTGCATCTAAATATTTAAGCGAGAGTCTTGCCGTCGCGTGTCCCATTTACAGTCCTCATCTGTCCTCTAATTCCATTACGGCACAAAGCAAAAATGTTTCCCAAAACTCACAAACAGGAAAAGCGTCACCCTTCTGGGGGACGAGGAGGAGGAGGAGGAGGAGGAGGAGGAAGAGATGAAGGAGCAGTTTCTATTGATTAGTCACTGCTTTTGTGTTAAGGGCTTTCTTTAAAATAGGGGGAAAAAATGGGGGGAGGTTGCAGAAATTTCACTAATGTGAGCCTCAGGCAAGAGAGAAAAAAAAAAAAGGAGAAGGAGGGGGGGAGGCGGGCTGTGTCTAGATGAAAGTGAGAAGGACATAAAGGAGGCAATTGAGTCGGCTGCAGCCCGGCGAGCTAAGCTTCGAGCCGGCCGGAGCGCAGGGGAGGGGGCGGCGCGGCGCGGCGCTTTGGCGCAGGGCGCAGGAGTGGGGGCCGACCCATTGTGGCGGCGCCCGCGGGCCCTCTCGGCCACTCTGGGGGAGGAACAGAGGCGCCCATTGAGTGGCCGCAGAGGAGGCTGTACCCACGGCCCCCGATGCTGCGACCGGGGCTTGGCTCCTCCGACTGCGCCTGTTCCGATCTCGGTGCTGGCCGGAGGCCCGGGACCAGGCGCTGGCGGTGGGTGGGTGAGGGGCGCTTTGCTGTCCCCGGCCTCCCAACCTTCTCATTCCATCCGGGCAAAGGAGCTGGAAGGATGGACCCAGGAGAGGTGCACAGCGTCTAGTGCGCGCCAGGGCACAGCGGCCTGAGCGCGCCGAGTCTGCACGCTGAGCAGCTCTTGGATTGGGCAAGGGACAAGGGAAAGTTGAGAAGGTAAGGGGGGTCACCTAGGAGAAAGGCCAAACACTGGAGAGAAAAATGAGAGCAGCTCTGACATCTTTCAGGGTGCTTCTCTACCTGTGTCCTAGAGTCCGACAGGCAGGAAGATGTCCCCCGGAAAGCCAGTCTTAACATCCCCTCTCCTTCCAACTCCCCCGCCCCCAGGAAGCTGGAACCTCTAGAAGAGTGCCTTGCCCTGCTCAGGGCACCCAAAGGTCCTTTCTCGGCCAGCCTCCTCCCTCTGGGCTAGGGAGCTCGGGTCGCTTTCTCAACAGTCATTCTATTTTACAGGTGGAGCAGCCGCTGACTTTTGGTGCCCAAACAACAGGGGTAATTTTTTGAGATTTCTAGACTTCCCTTTAAACGACCCTTCACTCTGTCCTTTCTCTGTGCCCCTCTTGCCCTCCAGGGCTTATCTGGAAAGGGAGCTAGAGCCTCTTAAAGAGAGGGACGCTGCATCTTCTCTGACAACCCCAAATTAAATTAGGCTTCAGCCTCTGTGGAGTGTGTGTGTGTTTTTAGCGGTACAGCCCCTGCTGGGGGAGAATACTCTGATTTTAAAAATGGTAGCAATTGCCCTTGAATGGCAGCCAGCCCAGCTAGACGGCCCAAAAGACTAGAAACATTTTGTAGGTGAAATAGCCACTTTTTCCACGCTGGAGAGTCCATAAAACTTCCTGGCGCAGCAGCTATTGGAGCTCATTGAATAATTCATCCCTCATTGCAAGCCCATAATGTCTATTCTCGGCCCTTTGTGGAGCTGTTTTCTCTTCTTTTCTCCTTGAATTATAAAAAGGTTGCCTTCCTTTGTTCACATCAAGCTGCTGCGAGCTGGAGCTTTGTCTGGGCCGAGCTAAAGTGTGAGTTTCAATGGACTCTCCAGGCTTTGTCTCCCAAGTTCATCTCCAAGTGTAGATTGTGTAGAGAAGGCCTTCTTTGTAAAAGCTGGAAAAGTTGTACAAATGTTTGACCAGCTCATTTGGGGCGTTTTGTCTCCTGGGCCTTGGTTGCCTGTGCTGCGAGGGAGCGGCCAGTCTGCCACCAGGCGCCTCCAGCAACAAGTAGCCAAGCTGTGCTACCCCCATGCTGCTTCTTGAGCCTCTCTGATAGCTCTGGGCTTCTTGCCCCTCTGCCCACAGGGGCCCGTTGGGTTTGGGATTGGCTGGTTTCTCTCCTTCCTCCTCCTCAGTACCCCTCTCCTGCATCTAAGCCTGGAATAAAAGCTGGGGTGTCTCTTGAGAGACTAGAGCAGAAAAACACCGCTCCCGAAGGAGGGGCTTAGGCTAAGACCCTGTGAGTCCCCCTACAGCCTATGTATTTCCCTGCCCAGCGAGCCTTGGTTTTTGGTGTCTTTTCCTGATTGCCCGTGTGTCCCAGAACATCGACGCTTCTGTTGATCCCTGAAATCGGCTGTTTGAGTTAGTCACATCTAAATCTAAGAGTCTCTTCAAGGTTGTGGACAGATTTTGCCTTGGCTGCTGCCATCCACCTGGGCTGGGCAATGAAGGCAAAAGATGTGACCAGTTTTCTACTCACAGTCCTATCCTGGAGAACACCTGCAGAGGGTACAAACCCAGCTGGTCACAGTGGGTGTTCAAGCCCACCTGAGCAGCCTCCTACCCTTCCAGGACAAGTCAAAACTCAACACAACCCACCTAAGTCCCCCAGCCCTGAAGGGGGCAACTCAGGGTGTGGCAGGGGTGCCAGGCGCCTCCTGACCCTCTGCAACTTTGAAGAGGTGTGACCATCCCCAGGGCCAAAGCTGCAGAGTGGAAAACTGCCGTAGGGATCCCTTTCCGGTTCAACTTCCAAGGTTGGCTTTCCTTTTGGGGAGAGGGAGATACCTTTAGATTCTCCAGACCATGTGTGGCGGGTATAAAGGAAGTAGGCTGCACTTATGGCTCCGAAGGGGAGACTCTGTCTTGAAGATGACAGGTCACAGCTAACAAGGAGCAGGTGGCTTGCACCTTCGGATGGAGACAGGGCACCAACACCACAGCCCCAAGAACCCACATCTTAAGCCGATTTTCCTTCCTAGACACACACACACACACACACACATACACACACACACACACACACACACAGAAATCAAACCCCATCGCATTTGAAAACCAATTTAAAGCACAAAACAACCATCTTACATATATATATGCATGATGTACTCTGTATGTATTTACAAGGCAGTCAAGGTGGTGCAACTCTGGGGCCGCACTGCCCCCAAAGAGTTTCGAGTCCTCCTCTCCCCTCCCCTCCTCTAATGATGGGAACCTATCTAGAGATCTGGGCCTTCAACCTCCAGAGGCTCACAGACTGTCCCCAGCCCCTCGAGCGCTCCGAGAGGCCCGGCCCCGTACACCTGAGGGCAAGAGAGTTGCCCTGCACCAAAACGCAGTTCGCAGTTCTAGACTCTGAGCGGCTGAGTCTGGTGCAGAAGAAAGACTTGTAAGTAGAAAAAGAAAGAAAAGAGATTTTTGTTTTAGTTTCAAGTGCGCCTCTGGTCTTTCACTTGAATGCCCTTTCCCGGGTGCAGTGGATACGAGCGAGGAGGGACCTTGACCCCAGCCGGGGTCGGCCCGCGCGCTCGGGCCCGCGACGTCAGAGCGCGGGTGCCGCCGAGGCGCGAGCCCTGGGCGCGCCGCTCAAGCGCGCCGCCGCTTACCTCGCTCGCTCAGTATGCCGTCGATGCTGTGTTTCGCCTTCTTCTCGCTCTCCTCGGCCTCTTTCCTGTCCAGGTCAGCCTCCTCTTCTTCTCCTTTCCCGAATTTACTCCTCAGGATGCGGCTGATGGAACTCACTGGGGGCAGGAGGAGGGTGGGAGCGCGGACGACTGAGCCTTGCCAGGCCGTGCAGGAAGGAGCCCCGAATCCCCAGCCCAGACCCTAGAGCGGCTGCCCTGCCCAGTTGGCCTGTCTCCTCCTGCATCTTGGGGCATCCTCGACCTTCTACCGCCCCTTCAACCTCCCGCTCTAATCCCTGCCCCCACCCCGAAATCCTCACCTCCAAGTTAGATCCAAGAGAACTGCCGTCTCTGTCCCTCTCGTCCCGGCGGAAAGCATTTCCCTTTTACATTCTATAGACTCTAGATCTCGACTCCAAGAGATTTCTCCCGCGGCAGCCCACCCAGCATCCCCTACCGCCACCTGGGTATTGGGCCTCCGCGGTTGGCGTTAAGGGAGGAAGAACCACAGAGGACCCGTTCCCTGCAATTCAGCTTTTTTTGAGCCTATAAAGGGTTTAAATTTCAACTGCAGAATCGTTTCCTATTGTAAAAAATCAAAAGAAAATGCACTCTCCCCCATTTATTTTTTCCAGATTCCAGTCTGGTAAACAAATCCATACTCTTGAAATATCTCGTTCTCGAAGGGGGGAAAGGGAGTTTCCTTTTAATTAAAAACAAACTCTCCCGCGCGCCCTCGCGCTCGCCCCTGCGTTTGTCCCTCTTCTCCCTCCGCCTTCCCCCAGGATGCCCGGGGCGCCGGATGGTCCCTGGGACTCTCGGGAAAAATCCGGGCCGTTGCCGAAGCCTTCCCTCCTTCGCGCACAAGGGAAAGCCTCGGCTGGCGCAGCCCCATCTCCCTTCGGCTGGGGTTACCAAAACATTTGTTTCTCTTTAAAAGGGAACATCAATATTAATAAACGCCTGGTCTCCGCCTCGCGTTTCCTGCCTTTGCCTCCTCGACAGAATTCCTCTTTGGGGAGCCCTTGGCGGTCTCTCAGCCCCAGGACCAGCAGCTCAGCCCCCTCTCGATAAAACACTACGAGCGCGTCTGGCTCGTGAATATTTCAGGGCCCTGGGAGGGGCTGCCTCCCGATCGCCCAGATCGAGGGTATCGTGGCTCGGATGACCCGCCTGGGGAATAGCGTGTGAGGACCGTGCCTCAGGAAGACGTTAATGGGCCTGGTACCTGAGGGCACAGTGTTTCGATCACAGACAGCGTCCTTAAGTAATTTGTCTCGAATTTCCCAGCTGAACATGCCCGGGTTCTCTCTTTTGTATTCCTCAATTTTCTTCTCCACGTCAGGCGTTGTCACCTGCTTTAAGAGAACAGGCAGGCAGGCGTTGGTACCCAGTACTCTGGGCCAAATGTGGGGGCCCTACGGCTTCCAGACCCAGTGGGATGCTCTTTCCTGCACCCCTGGAGAAGCCCCCTTGTCAGCAAAAGGACCCCAGCTCTCTGAAGAAGTTCATTTTCAGGAAGGAGTAGAAGTGAGATCGCCCTGCCCCTGGGGTACCCTCATCATCCCTAGGTAAGCTTAGACAATCAGGAAAAATTAAGAAGACTCATAACATCTTGGGGGTGGGCGAAGGGTGTACTTTCCAATACCTGAAACTAAAGAAAGTCAACTCCTACACAGAAACAACATGAAAATGAAACTAAAAAGGGGGAATGTTTGAAAAAGAAGCAAAAAAATCAAGTTAGATCTGCAACTTGTACTTCTCCCAAAAAAGCACAAGATTTTGGCTAAATTGAAGAACAGAATTAAATGCAAAAGCTAATTTTATAGGCTTTAAAAAAGTAATCAAATATGGATAAAAAATATGGATAATTTGAGAGACTAGCTATTTTCTTTTCTTCTTCTTCTTTTTTTTTTCCAATAAAAGTAGTTCCCAGAGATTCTTGGAGAGTTTGCAAGGGGGTCTGGGGCGGTGGGAAGATGGGGAGCAGGGCATTTGGAAGTCTTCAGTTTACCAGAACCCTCCTTTTGATTCTGCCCTGTGGCAACTAGGAAATTATACTGGATTTTCCCCACGTCCAGAAGAAAAGACAGACCTTGTGTAATCCCCTCCTACTGAGTCTTAGCCAGTGTGACTCTTTCATTTTTTAAAAGGAACCAAAATATTTTGAGGATAGTACCAAACTGCTTTTTAAATGCCAAGTCATCTTCTCCTTACAAAGAAAACAAATCACCCTGGCTTTTGATTCCCTGAAGACAATTTGGACAGGAGGAGATTGGGGACAGAAGGTGGGAGAGAAAGCCAAAAGCAGCTCCTTTGATTAGGTTTGGCAAGGGCAGTGCAGTGGGTGGGAGTTGGGAAGACTCTTGAGGAAGAAACCAGCAACAGGTGGGCATGTTTAGGTGTCTGCCCATTAAAATAATTTGGTGAGTATACTAGGGTTCCAACACATTTTTAACAATGCTTTATCTCCTTTGCAAAAAGGCTGGAGTTTTCCCTTAACATTCATGGAGGAACAGGGGCCCAGGCAGCAACCGAGTCTTCCCACCCCCACCATACGCAAGCATAGAGGCACGTACACCCCAAAGGACCCTTCCCGGTCTTGAAAGATAACTCCTTAGAAAGCCCCAGATGACAGTCCTCGCCCCCTGCCCAATGTTCCCTACACCGGGAGACCACAGACCCGGAGGCCTCCAGGCCCAGGCCCCCGCGCTCACCTTGGGCTTGCTGCCGCCAATGGCACCAGGACGGATGGACCCAGTCTCCTGGTACCTGCACAGGATCTTAGAGACGCAGCCGTGGGACACACGCAACTGGCGGGAGATGACACAGGGCCGGATTCCGTGGTGGGCCATCTCCACGATCTTGTGGCGGATGTGGTTAGGTAGCGGCCTGCCGTTGATAAACACGCCACCAAGCTGGTTGACGCGGCCCTGGCCGAGGGGAGTAGACACTGGGCGCAAAAGGCAAAAAGAGAGGCAGAGGGAAAGTCATTGCCAGAAAACAGAGAGCAGCGGGGAAAACAAGCCCACGTAATTTCACACTCTTTCGGACAATCAGCATGTCACAGTCAGAGCGCTGAAACTGCTCGACACCCAGCTCCCAGCCCCAGATCCTTTTCCAATCACATCTGTTCAGATTATGAAGCAATTCCAGGGCAAATAATCTTGTGTGAAGGAAGCAACAAGGGCAAAATAACTTGCCTCAGAGAAACTGTCTTCCTTTTGGGCCCAGAGAATCTGGCAACTTTGGGAGGTGGGGAGACCCTGCAGTCAGTATCTTGAGGTTTGCTCAAGAAACAGCGTCCTGGCTGAGAGAAAAGTTGAACCAGACGCTGGCCTTCTGGACCTCCACTCACACCAAACCATGCTCAACTGGAACCACTCCCTTTCTAAGGGACTTGGAGGAAATGACAGCCATTGGGGTTTCTGGCTAAGAGTGCAGAAGGCAAAGGTCAAAGAGGGTCCTAAAAGGAGGCTTCAGGTGGCAGTGCGTGTCACCTGTTACACCTTGAGATAAAGCCCACAGGTGGGTCTGCTCACAGACCCCCTCACCTCCATTCATGCTCTGGGTATGATATTCTACTCTAGACCCAGCCTAAAGGGCCTGCAGCTGGATCAAAATCCCCTTTGGGCGCTCCAGCCTTGCAAACTCTCCAGAATCACTCAGGCTTGCAACTCTTCCTGTTGGGAGTCCCTTCCAGATGACCAAAAGGCAGTTCCCCAAAAGGGTTATGGAAACTTCAAGATGCCACTTGAGATGAATGGAACTCCAATTAATTAGTCAATTAATACTAAAAATTCCCAGCATAATGCCATGGAGTGTCTGCCCCTACACTTTGCACCGGTAAGAAAATTCTTTCGGAACTAACAAGAGCTTAGCAAATATGGGTGCTGCCGGGACCATTTTGAGATGCTTTGGTTTGGACAAAAGGCGGAGAAGTTGCTTTCTGGTGCTCAGGAGCTGGTTCATCCCTTCCCCACCACGGCATTTCCAAAACAGCAGGAGAAAGTGGACCCGCCTGGAACAGGCCTGGCCATCAGGCTCTGCAAGGGTTTGCAGAAAGAACTGCGCTCTGTTCGCAGGGAGAAAATCGAGTGGAGATCTCGACCGACTGTTAGCTCCTGGTGTAGGGGTGCCCAGCGGATGGGCTCCCTGGGCACGCCAAAGAAGCCAGTGGAGACCCTGGGTAGAGTGGAGCAGCCCGGCTACGGCCCTGGGCTCCGGGCGGCGCCGAGGCCCTCCCTTACCTTCCAGAGGGAAGCCGCTGCGCGGGTAGTTCTGCCCCGGGCCTGGCCGCATCATCCTGGGCACAGCTCCGGCCAGCGTGGTCATCCTGGGGCAGCTCCGCTTGGAAATTATATCCAGGTGAAGGCGAAACAGAAAGGCAAGCGCGGCTCTTGGCGACCCTCGGAAACTCCCCGGAGCGTGGAGAGCCCCTCCCCAAAAAGGCTGGAGAGAGAGGGAGGGACGCGGGGAGGAGGACTGCTAGTCCAGAGCGAGGCTCGAGAAGGAACCGGGGAAAGGGGCGGGCAGGGAAGCCCCAGAGTCCAGGATCGCGAGCCCAGGGCGGAAAAGTTTGGTGCGAGTCTAAGCGAGTGGCCCTGAGTCTGGGGGCGCTGGGGAGGGGGCTCTGAGCGCCGCGACGAGCCGGGGAGGGGGGATGGGGGCGGGAGTGCGGCCGGCCTGAGTCTCCTCCCGTCGTGACACCGAGTGTCGGGATCCGGGCTCGGGAGCATTTATTAGTTCTTTCACCCAAAGCTTGGTCAGGAGCCCTGAGCTGCGATTGGCCGACGGGGAGACCGTCCCGGGTGGCGGAGACACGCGCTGATTGGGCGACAGCGGCCACTTTCTCTTCCCATCCGCGGCGGTGCCAAGGCCTTGGCCGGCCCGGCGAGGGACCCACGCTGCGCCTCTTCCCCGGAAGAGAAGGGCAGACCCGTGGAAACCGGGAGAGACAGCCCGAGGGAGATAGCCGCTGCAGAGAGAAGAGGAGTCCCTGTTTCTCTTTCTCAATCTACGTGTGTGTCACTCTCTCCCTCATTTAAACTATTTCTTTGTCTCTGTTTCTGTGCGTATCTCTGTGTCTTTCTCTCTCTGATTCTATTCCTCTCATACCATCTCCTTGTCTGTGTCTCTGTTTCTCTACCTGTGACTTTTTTCTCTCTCATTTTTCTTGGTTTACTACCACGGGAGGGGGCGCAATTCCAATGAGAAGGCACTGGGAGGGCCCGGACACGTGCAGCCTGCCTTCCTCTGGCCAATGCCCCTTTGGCCTAGGTTTGTTGTAGGGGTCCTCCCGGTGGGACTCCTCCCAGGAGGAGTCCAGGGTGTGCTGATAAGTTCCTTTGTCTTCTCAGTCTGGGAGCTGGAGTCCTGAGTGTGAAGCTTAGGCAGCCGTGGGAGGCCCTAGGACTCAAGCGTTGAAGTCTGGGGAGGGGAGGGAGAAGAAAACTGTCTCCTCTTGATTGAAAAATCCACTCTGGGAAGCTCTAAATCTCGAGGTGTAAGTCCCCAGTACCACAGCAGAGATGTGTCTATATGTTAAAGTTCTGCCGGGCTGCGGCGTTTGTTCTCAGGAATTTATTATGGTATTCAGACTAAACTGCTGGAAAAATAAAAGGAGCGAAGTCTTGGCTAGGAGCTGAAGTGTCCCCAGCAGGATATGACGCCAGGAGTGTTGTAAAGACTGTCTGTCCTTAGAGAAGGTACCATTGTGCATAGCCTTTTATTTATAACTTGGTAAGTGCCAGAGAACTCGCCTCCTTTACACCCCCGAGTGCCAGCGCCGCGCTCTGCACTGCGCTTTATTCGCTCCGATCCTATTCAGGGACTGTCAGTCCGGGACTGCGAGGTATTCAGGGCCTTAATCAATCAAAAGGATGAGAATCAGGCAGGTTTCTCCCTTTGAAATAAAGGAAACAATGACTTCTGGGCTTCAAGTTCCCCCTTTTCCTTTTACAATTTTTTAAATATTTCCTGTGCCGGAGTTCTCCATTTCTCCACACATCTCTCTCTCTCTCTCTCTCTCTCTCTCTCTCTCTCTCTCGGCTTCCCATCCCCCAACTCCTTTGACAGTTTTTAAGAGAACTCGGACCCCAACCCCACTTCCCCACCCCCTAATTAAGGCAAACACAGAAGGGAAGATGGACGGGGTGGGGGTAGCCGGGAGCGTATAGCCGTTCAGCCCTCCCGGAGTTCGTCCTTTAAAAATCCACTCGCAAGTGGGAAAAGCAGGCAGCTTTCGGCTGGGCTTCCACACGAAAAGGTTTGACTGACCTCCGGAGCAGCCCTGCCAAGCCTCTAGAACCAGGGGAAAAGTCTGGACATCTCCTCACCCATCCAAGAGGGGAGGGCCCACGTGTATTCACAGTACAAAGGAGAGACGCTGCTTAGAATGAAGCCCTATTTAACCTGATTTTACGTAAAAGGATTCAATTTGCCAAGGGGGAAAACTTTCTCAGTTCCCTTCTGCAAACTTTGTGGTCACCCAAGTCTGCTAAACCACTTCTCAGGGACTGCATCTCGGGATCTAGAATTTTTTTTTTTTCAAGTTTTCCGTCTTTAGAAGGTTGAGTGGAGCAGACAGGGAATTTTCTAGGGGCAGCTGTAGTTGGGAGAGGAAAGTACCCAAAGTGTATTTTCAGAGGACAAATGCAGACTCAACTCGCCGCTGAAAGGACCCCAGAAACATCCAGGACTGAGTCTTATTTGTTTCTGAGCGGAGGGCTCCATCGCCAAACCCTGTCGGCGGTGACCCGGCGCTCTTCTCGCCCGAGCTGGCAGATCCCGGAAGGGACGCGCTGACCGCGGTCTCGTTCTCCCGGGTTGCGCGTTCAGTCACGGTGAGCAGCAGGGCCAGGGAGGTCCCGGAACGGCAGTACTGCGGCTTGAACTGGATCAGGAGTACCCACGGGAGCCGGTCCAGTACAAGCATCCTTAACACGACCACCACTTGCTATTAAAATGTACAAATAGAGACCATGAGGCTGTGTGGGGGATTTGGGGGGCTGTAGCTCCAGGGTCTCTCCTTCTCGGCTTTTCCCCTGCCGGGGCGCTCTGAGGTTTTTCTGCAGCCAGAGATCAGCTCGGCCCCTCTCCAGACAGGCGGCAGTCAGAAGACCCCAGAGACCCAGGACAGGGTGAGAGGGCACCCTCATCCTCCCGGCGCTGTGCCAGTAGGGCTGCAGGGGGCCCCCTTTGGATCTAAAGACCTCGGGGAGTCCAAGTTCCCCGAACTTGGTATAGCTGAAGTCCGACCCCGGAAGGCCAGGACCGCGATGCTGGCTGAGGCGCCCACTCGCAGCTAAACCAGACCAGGCCCGAGCCCGAGGCTGGACAAAGTCGAGCGCAACAGGTCGCGCGCGAGGGCGGAGTGGTTCCCGGTTTTCCAGACTGATTTTGAAAACGAACGCCGGCTCTACACTTCGGCCACTCCTTCCCTAGCTCTGAAGCTTGTGCCTCCCCTTCTTTCCAAGGTCCCTCCGGAAAGAGAAGCTACCCCCGCCCCCACTCCCCAGAGCCGGAAGGGAGTGTCCACCCAGGCCCCTTCCCGGGTCCCGGGCCTGTGAGCCAGAGTCTCCCTGGGGAATCTGGGCGCGCTATGAGCGCTAATTAACAAAGGATTGGCCCCACAGTGGGGCTTGGAAGGCAAGCGCCCGCGCCTTGCAGCCCTGAACACGGGTTTGGGAGGCAGCCTCATACCCCCAGGCTGACAAATTACCCGGAAAGCAGGCAGTAGAGTCCCGGCCACAGTTTAAGAATGAAGGTTGCGTCCATCCACGCTATCTGTGCACGTGCAAAACGACTGAAGCCTTGAGAGTAATAGTAAGATAATTGGCGGGGGCGGGGGTTGCGGAATAACTTGCCGATGCCTCCTCTGCCCAGAGTTTCAGAGGAACTTCAGGTGAAATAGCCGGCTGTCTGTTCGAGCCCGGGGCGAACATTACCCATTCCCTTGAAGGTTTTTCCGCTCCCGAGTTTGGATGTGTGGATCCACAGTCCCACGGTTGTTGAGAGGCGTCTGCTTGGGCCGCCGGACGCCCTGCAGAGCGCAGCTTCCGCGCTTGTGGACCCAGGCACGAGCCCTTCGTGGTCCACGGACTTCTTGTGGCCTCTAAGAGGTGACCTCATTTCTAGCCAGACACAGGCCTTAAGAGAAAATTATGATCTATGTAAGATAATATCCCTGGCTTGCAGGGGTGGGAAGACGTCTGCCACCCCGGCCTTTTTTGCCCCAACTGGAGGGCCTGGCGGAGACGCGCCTGTCCGCTCGCTGGGTCCCAGGCATCGCTCAAGATGCAGTCTGTGGTTTGAGCCGACACTATGAAGCCCTCGACTCCGCAGAAAGGCTGCCCCGCGTTCACGCGTAGGAAATCAAAGGACCGAGCCCTTGACCACGCGCTTCTTGGCCGGATGCAACGATACCGGATTGGTAAATGCTTGGGTTAAACCCCGGCCCAGCGCAGTGCCAGGCGAAGCGACCTTCATTAGGCCCCCCGCGGTTGTTTGTCAAAAGCTTTGGCGCCGCTATTCTCCCCACTGGAAAATCAGCCGGGATGAGGTCGGATTTAGGGACTGGATGGGGATCTGGGCGCCGCACTGAAATGTGGTGTGGGCCAGCCCCAGTGATTTTGCCCCTGCGTGTCCCTACGGTGCCCCTGCAGCTGGGGGAGTGGGCTGAGAACGTGTGAGCGGGTTCTCAATAAAGAACATATGGTTCATAGGAAGAAAAGAAGGAAACGAGGAAAGGGAAAAGAAGAAAGGGGAAGAAGATGGATAAGAAAAAAAGTATTTTTTAAAGGGCAACGAGGGAGGAAGAGAATGAAGCTCACTGCATATTGTCTCCTAGAGACATTTGTTCGGCTCTGCAAAAATTATATTTTATGCAAATAAGGAAGACTAGATGCCAGAGCCCAATTCTCCCTGCGGGGAAAGAGTCTTGCAAAAAAAATTAGAATAGATCCTCTCTAATCTTCAAAAATGCTCTGCCCAACTCAGTGAGAGTCCATGGGGGGTGGAGAGATTTGAAGTTTAGAAAAGAGATCCGACAACTGCTTTACTTTTGAGAATGCAAGTTGTGTGCCTTTGGGGGGAGGTCCTGTGTTTGCTTGGGGGTAAAGACTGAGGGGTCTTGCCGAGGCATTGTCTCATGTTGGAGGCAGCCTGAGCCTTGGGAAGGAGGCGGGTGTCCTGTGGTGGAGGAGGGAGTGGAGCTGGGGAACATTGATGGGAATGTGGGGGTTGGGGGAGGTGTGGGGAGACTCGAGGGTCTGTTAGGTTTCCTTGAAGTCTGGAGCAAAAAGCAAGGCAAGTGACCACTCCAGGAACTCCTGCCCACCCCACCCCCCGGCGTTTGGGAGCACGCTAGGATGGAAAGAGTCCTAACTGGGTTCCAATCGCAGAGCCCTGAGTTGGGGTAGGGTGGGGGAGATGGAGGTTGTGTGGGAGCAGTAGGCGAGGTCGGGGAAAGCTAACAGGCCTTTTGCTTGGATCAGGCCAGGTCTCTGACTCCATGTCACTCCACTGTCCAAGTCAGAGCCCTGAGCTGCTGCTGCTTCCCCTCAAAATATCTTCAACCCCCACAGGAAGTTTTTCTCCCAGGTGGACTTCAGAGGGAGGGATGCAAGGAGCAAGAAAAGAGAGATCTGGGGGAAGAATGTCCAAACCCGGTCTCTAGTTAAGCCTGGATGCAAGCGACAGTGAGGGCACGGGAGCCCAAGACTGCAGAGCTATGAGTAAACCCAGGACCCACAATCCACAGGGATTAAAATCTGGGCTGGAGCGAGAGACTGCACAGCCAACTCCGTGTTGTAAGCACAACAGGTGGGGGGAGGTGGAAGAGGCTGAGTCTCCTAAGACTGGACAGGCAGACTGGGGCAGGCGGGGGACAGAAGGAAAATCGCAGGAAACATGCAGCACCCACACTTCCTCCAGGTGGCCCCTGCAGGCTCTCTGGGAACAGACCAGAGGAGGGGATGCGCGTCCTGGGATGCATCCTTTCCTGACCCCATCAGCCTTTTGTAGGGGAGAAGAAGAAGGCTGCTAAGGAGGAAGAGGAGAAGGAAAAGACAGAAAAAGGAAAGAAAGGAAAAAGGAAAGGAAAGGAGAAAAGAAAAAAGAAACCACCACAGGCCCAACAGGATGCGTCAGCCCTTCCAATTTCTACACATCATTAATTCCATTATGTTCCTTCATAGACCTGAAACTTTCTCTCCATCTCCCTTCCCCCAGAAAAGCAGCTATTTCGTGCTTTAAATTAGGTTTTTCTTTCAGGGGATGGATCTTTAAATGAGTCTTGGGTTTTAGAGTGAGAAGTGGAAGAATAGTTTCCATTTAGAGCCTTGGAGATGGGAGGAACCTGGAGGGGAAATTCTGAAAAGATGAAAACTGACCATTCCAGAATGGTCGATCGAAAGGAGCCTGCCAGACCGGGTACTTTATTTAGCTGGAGGGAACCTGGGACCGAAGTGCAGACTGGGGCTAACCAGCTGCCCAGAACCTTGTCATAGAAAGCTGTCCCACATCCCCTTGGTGGCCCTGTGTGCTGGTCACTCTAGCGGTCTTGCTTCTCTCCTCCAGAAAACTCTGAGAGGGGTATCCCAGCCCTCAGACCCACAACGCCCAGCCCACGCCAAGAGTTAAGACAAGTAGCCCCAAGAGGAATGCACTTCAGGGAGCCTTTTTCTTCTTCCCATTTCTAAACGAAATCTAATACTATCTGGCTGCAAATATATATATCACTGGCCCAGAGAATGAAAGATTAACATTTGGATATGTAGGAAATGTAATCTGCATGGCTAATTGATTCCTAGAGTATCAGTTTAAAGGATAAAGATCGATATCTACATGATGGATATTGTATTAATAGGGGCATAAATAAAGGCCGAAGAATCCTTACCGAAACCTTTGAAGCCTCTTCCTGGCTCTTGGGCCCTCCACGCTGGCCACTCGGCTTCCTCCACCTTTCCACCCCCAGCCCCTGCTGGGTGGAAAGCATTTGCTTTCCCCACCCAGGGGGAGAAAGTCAGACTGCTTTGACGTGGTGATGCTCAAGGGAAAGGCGGCACTTTTTTCCTCGGCTGTAGCAGGTGGACAGCAAGACCGGAGAGAGAGTGTTATTTTAGCAAAACTCTCCCCTCACCTACTTAGAAAACACAGACACATAAGATTTACACAGGGACATACACAGTCTCACGCGTTCACACACATTTTCACACAAGATCACACATACATGCACACGCAGAGGGGAGGTTCCAGAGTTTCCTGAGAGCCTCTGGCCTCAGGGACATGGAGCCAGCCCCTCTTTCCATCCTGCACCCTCTCCCTGACAGCACCAACCGGAGCCTGGGCTGTGCGCAGGGATTGGCGACCAGATCTCCTGGATGTCCCCTCTGGTGCTAGAAAGGGGGTGATTTAAAGGCGCAGCGGGGGGCGTGTGGCGAGGGTAGTGCCCTCCAGGCCCGCCCCGTCCTTTGAGGGGATGCAAGCCCACCCAGAGCTACGGTGGTTTCAGACGGAGTTAGGGGGTGGAGGTGTAAGGCCCTTGGAGTAGGTCCCGTAGACGGCGAGGCGAGGGGAACAGGACGGGGAACACTTCGATCCGTAACTGGACAGCCTCAACCGGGTGATTGCCAGAGTCTCCTGGGTCCCAGCAGCCGCCCCCGCCGCGAAGCCCGTGCGGCAGAAAGCCTTTTGCAAATGCAAATAAATCACCCTTCGCGCCCTTCTCTCCATTAATTAAGAGGGACATTTCGACAAAACGGGCGTAATCTTTATTAATTACGCAGCCCTCAGAGAGCCGTTCGCATCAATTGCGCCCAAAGCGAAAGTACAGCGGGCGCCTAATCCCTTCCCAGAGCGCCTTTGTAGACCGGGCTGAGAAGCTGGCATTTCCTCTCTCACGTCCACCTTTCGCGTTGCAGTCGCGGCTCCAGGATCCGCGCGACATGGTCTTTCCCTGAACCCAGAGCCCGCTGAGCACGAGCCCGATGGCTCCCGGAGCCCCGACCGGCCCGAAGGTCCCGCACTCCTGTCCCTGCCTCACCCGGGCACTCACTCCTATACACTTACGGAAATTGACACGTACAGGTGCCAACACAACCCAAACCCGTTTCTTCCGCCCTAACCCTCCACTCCCTAGCCAGCCCCACACAGTTCCCCTCCCTCCTCCCCGGGACGCTCCGAGGAGGAGCCGGACAAAGCTAGATTCTGCGGAGCCCAAATCCCCGCCGAGCAGCAATCCTGGGGCCACCAGTTTACTCCTGCGTTGAGGCGACACGGGTGGGGGGGGGACAGCAAACCCAGTCCAGGGACCCCAACGACGAAGGATGACCCGAGGGTACAGTGGGGACGATCTTAGAAGTCCTGCAGCTGGCCCACTACTCCTGGGTACCTGGGGCGCCAGAGGACGCTTGCGTTTCACAGGTGGGGTGGGGGTGGGTATCAAAGCTCCAGTTCTTGGCAGGGAAACCCCGGAAAGCCTGAAACCGCCAAACCAGGTGTGGGAAAGCTGGCTGGAGATAGCAGTTGACAAATTCAGGTTCCTTTCCAGCAGCCCCGCTGACCTCTGAGGGCAAGGACCCTGTGCTCTCTCTGGAGAGTGCCCTAGGAAGGTGTGTCTCATGTAACCATCCTTCCCGACATGGCCCCCCGGTTAGTCAGAGCCAGAGAGCCCCTCTCACCCCCATCCATCCAACACCGACTTGCTGCTCCAGTCTTCTCTGTACCTTGAATCTGGACAATGAGGGGCTGAGAATTTTTCCAGTGGATCCCCTTAAAGAGATTCTGCTGGATTTAAAAAAAAAAAAAAGTGGGCATTTTGGGATACAAATCTAACGGAACAATGATTTCCGAGGCCGTAGCAGATGAGTTAGGAGCTGTGAAAGCCTCTTCACGGGTTTTCTGAGCCTTCTGTGCTCTGACAGCAAGGATCAGACCCGGAGGGACAGTGTCGGTTCCTAGTTGCCTTTCCTGGTTTTGCTGCCCAGTTATAAATGCTGTGTCAAGCCTGGTATCTGAGGTCTGGACCTCTGTTGATTGGGCCTCAAAGCACTGGCCTGTCCACCCTTGCATCCTTGGACACCCTTGGCCCCAGGAAGTCTCCCCTGAAAGTGGAAAGTCGAATTAGCTCCGGGACCCAATGGCCAGCCGAGAAGCCCGACCTGTTTTGCTGTTTTGGGCCTTTCTGGGCTAGCCAAGAGGTGTGGAAGCTAGTAGCAGGCTAATACCACCTCCTACCAGTTTTCAGTTTTCGCAGCGCCTGGAGCATCGCCCCGTTCCCCACTGCATTCTTCAAGACCAAGCTGGAAACACTTTCTTGTCCAACATTATCCCATTCGATCATCCATTAACTCCTCGGAAAATTCTCATTAAGTGCTGAGGCTCCTTTGCTCACTGGTCCCCTCCAGGGTCTCAGACACCTGCAAAGCTAGTTCTTAGAGCCATTTCCTGGGAAAGTTTTGATTGTTTTATCCCACCTCTTATCTCCAACTGAATGGTCAGTTGTCTTCTGCTGTGTCCTCAGAGCAGGTCACAGGGTTGGCACGCAAGTACTTTCATTCATTCCGCACATACTTATTAAGCTTCTACTCCATGCTGTTCCAAGAGCTGGACTACACTAGTAAATGAAACAGATCAAAATCCTCCTTCCGACAGAGCTGATGGTCCAGAAAATAGCTAAACAGAATATAAATGGTCAGAAGATTGGTTGCAAGGATGAGGCTCAGCACTTGGGGGAGGAGGAGAGGGGAAGGAGTGTGCATGGACCACGAGAGTTGGGGGGTGGGGTGCTATTTCAACCAGAGAAGTCTGGGCAGCTCCTCTTAGGTAGCTTACTGAAGAAAGGGGAGTGTAGGAAGGAGCATGTGGTGGAGAAGTCCAAAGCAATGGAGTGAAGGAGCTATATACTACTACTGTAGTGAAAGGCAACTGTCCAGCAGACATTCTGAAGTCCTGGCAATTTGGACAGGCCCTGGCCATCCAAACCTATAGATACGTTCTGCCAGGAAAGAAGCAGTTTTGGGGTCTTCTTGGGACTCAACATCCCTCTGGAAGTTCCCCCACTGTCCTCTTTCTGAAGACACTTCCTTCAGGGTATCAAACCAGTGACTGAATTTTCTCACGAACAGGTGGAAGCTTCTTAGAGACCAACCCCCTCTCTGCCTCTGGGAGTAAGGCAGATGTCACTGTTGGAGGTCAGGGGATTGGGACATTCTGATCCTAGAGAACCAGTCATCATTTTCCAGTTGGTGGCTTTCATGAGATAAATGGAAAAGAATGCGGGACATTCAGGAGAAAGTCTTCACAAGGCTCAACAAATTACTTATATAAAGGCTTTGAGAACATTTTCCCTGAGGAGATTTGGGACCAGGGGACCCAACAGAAAAAGTGGAGGCAACAGCCAGTTGCCTGCAGTGGGGGCTTGGAAAGAGGCCACAGATCTCTCAGAACAGTGTACCAATACACCGCCCAGCCAAAGGATTAGCCGTTCTTGTCACAAAAACTACTGATGTAACGAAACTGGATGAGATATTTGAGTTCCCTGGCCGAAGAGAAAACAGAAACCGTGTAGCTGTGGCCGACGTGAGCAGGCTCATGGGAAAGGGAATCCCAATGGCATCTCCAAACCTGAGTTCTCTGTTTTCAAAGCTGGCTGAGAAGGTTCTCAGAAAGCCCAGGCTGCCCTGTCACAATGGGGTCATATGAGTCACCTCTAGAATAGAAATGATACTTTCAGGTCCCTCAGAACAAGGTCACATTTCCCTGGGGTGAGGGCAGGGGTTGCACTCTACTCCTCTGATTGGTAAGGAAGCCCCAATTTCAGAAGAGCAAACAGTGTGGTTTCATCAGGGTAGATGACCCAGGAAGGCAAGATCCAGACCCTGGGGAATTCAGGAACAGAATGGCAGGTCACCATGGGAGATAGAAATGAAAGAAGCTTTTGGAGCTTAAAAAGAAGGAAGTGCCACAGAATGAAAGGTTTGGAGCAGGGAGGGAAAAAAACCCAAAACTAAAAAAAAAAAAAAAAAATGAAAACTTCTGGAAAGACAGGATTGTTTTAAAACTGGCAAGGGTAGAGGAGGGATGGAGGGTGAGGGAGGGAGGGATGGGGGGAAGGGAGAGAGGGAGGGAGGAAAAGAGAATATGACCAAATGCAGGAGAAACAGTATGACTAAGATATTTCTGGAAAAAAAAAAAGAATCCTAATTGATGTCGGTCAAGGTGGGTTCATACTAGACAACAATGAATGACTGTTTCTAGTTTGAAAGACACATTTGCACTGGAAGCAATCTGAATTCCCATTTCACCGGTCCAGAATATGTGGGCATGGAGGGCATACTCTTATATTAGGGGATAGCAGGATATAGGGGATTGAGAGGAAGAAAAGGACATTAGGACGGAAAGTACAATAGTTGTAACGCTACTATGTGCAAGATATGTCATATAGACCCTTACTTAATATTATTGACTTAAGAATAATTCTAGGGGCGCCTGGGTGGCTCAGAGGGTTAAGCCTCCCAGGCTTCAGCTCAGGTCATGGTCTCAGGGTCCTGGGATCAGCCCCACATTGGGCTCCCTGCTCAGCGGGGAGCCTGCTCCACCCCCCTGCCTTTCTGCCTACTTGTGATCTCTCTCTGTGTGTCAAATAAACAAATAAAATCTTTAAAAAAAAGAATAATTCTATGTCCTTTGCTCTCAAAGTCTTCACATTCTTTCATGTTAAAATTAAATGAAATAGAGGTTGGGTTTTGCCAGTTTATACACTGAAGAAGTGCGGTGCGATGTAAGGAAGGATGGAAATAAGTGAAATTAACCCTCAAGACAAACCCTTTTAAAGTCTCAGTTATGTTAAAAAAAAATACAAATCAGGTCTCAGTTATGAAAGTGCCAGGGTGGGGCAATCAGGGAGAGGGACTCCACCCCCTCCACATGCCACCACAGGTGGCCATGCCATCTCTCAGCCTCCCTCCCAGGATTCAGACCACACTTTCCAGGAGACTTCTCTGAGGACATGTCCAGTGCCCTGGGGTTGGCAGCGTGAGAGCTCAGAAGGCTTGGTGTACCTTGAGGCAGTTGCTTGGATTCAAGCTATTTTGGGAGAACTGTAAATATATTAGGGAAAACATAAGTCCACTTTGACCAGTGACACTAGGACATTATCATCACATAAGTATATAATAGTAATATTATATAATCACACTAGATTACTATTTTATGGTTATTACTATGATAGTCTATTATATGTTATAAAATGTGATATATGTATTATATAATAGTAATAGCTTATATTTATTGAGCATTTTGAAGGTGCTGGCATTATTCAAAGCACCTTACAATTTTACAATTTACCTACTTCTCCAAACAACCAGATTATATCTAGTTAAAAAGAGGGAAGGGGGGGGTGCCTGGGTGGCTCAGTGGGTTAAAGCCTCTGCCTTTGGCTCAGGTCATGATCTTAGGGTCCTGGGATCGAGCCCCGCATCTCCCCCTCAGCAGGGAGTCTCCTTCCTCCTCTCTCTGCCTGCCTCTCTGCCTACTTGTGATCTCTGTCTGTCAAATAAATAAATAAAAATCTTTTTTAAAAAAGAGGGAAAGGGGTCACAGAGAAGTTAATTAATTTGCCCTAATCACACAGTTAGGAAGCGATAGGGCAAGGTTAATTTTTTAAACATTTTTAAAAAGATTTTATTTATTTATTTGAGAGAGAGCAAGAGAAAGAAAGAGAGAGATCACAAATAGAGGGAAGGGTAGAGGGAGAAGCAGACTCCCCATTGAGCAGGGAGCCCCATGGAGGCCTGGATCCCAGGGTCCTGGGATCGTTACCTGAGCTGAGGGCAGTCGCTTAACCGCTTAACCGACTGAGCCACCCATATGCCCTCGGAACTAAGATAAACCCAGGGCATTATATTGCCAGTCCTGTTCAGTTAGAAAGCCCTGATTTCTGGGTTGCTTACCTAGCTCAGTGGGTAGACAATGTGACTCTTGATTTCCCAGTGGTGAGTTTGAACTCCATCTTGGGGGTAGAGTTTACTTTTTAAAAAAATAACATTTAGGGGCACCTGGGAGGCTCAGTGGGTTAAAGCCTCTGCCTTCGGCTCAGGTCATGATCTCAGGGTCCTGGGATCGAGCCCCGCATCGGGCTTTCTGCTCAGCAGGGAGCCTGCTTCCTCCTCTCCCTGCCTGCCTCTCTGCCTGCTTGTGATCTCTGTCTGTCAAATAAATAAATAAAATCTTAAAAATAATAATATTTAAAAAATGAATTAAAAAAAAAAAGCCCTAGGTTTCCACCACTCTGATTAGACCCCAAAGTGATGAGATCTGGGAGCTGCCCAAATTCTTCATCTCTCCGTTGTTTGCTTTGCTCTGGTTGTAAATAAATTCCAACTAAAGTTACCTTTAATGTTTCTGGAAGGCACTGATCTACCTTACCTCTATTGAAAAGAATGTGGAAATTTACTCCACCTCCGTCTTCTCTTTTAAAACACACTCAACGATATAATCCCACTTTTAAATTTTTGCTTATTCTAAACAAGCCCCCTTTCTCCCCACCACCCCATAGAATTTATTAGCCTATAAATAAATGTATAGACTGGCATCATCCATCTGCCTCTGATTCTGGCCGGACAAGCGGTAGGCCAGCTGAAGATGTGCAGAAAGAATCCAGCTCTTCTTGGGGCGCCTGGGTGGCTCAGTGGGTTAAGCCGCTACCTTCGGCTCAGGTCATGATCTTGGGGTCCTGGGATCGAGCGCCGCCGCATTGGGCTCTCTGCTCAGCAGGGAGCCTCCTTTCCTCTCTCTCTCTGCCTGCCTCTCTATCTACTTGTGATCTCTCTCTGTCAAATAAATAAATAAAATCTTAAAAAAAAAAAAGAATCCAGCTCTTCTTGACTCCCTGAAGACTGGCTCTGTCTCTGGACCGTGTCATCGTTGGGGCTTCTTGAGTTCCTGCCAGGCGTCTAACCCAGGGGCGAACCCCGCCTTCTGCTGGGCAGGTGGTCCTGGAAGGTCTGGGGTGGGAAGCTGGCCTGGGGCCTGCAAGGGAACTCCAAGGCATTGACAAGGGAAAGCTAGGGACTCTTAAGGTACTCCCAACTGCTCCCTCAGTCCCCTCACGTCCACCTAGCGCTGGTCCGCGGACCCGACTAGGGCAGGGTTTGTCGTGACATCTTTTGCGTCTCTGAAAGCCGTGGCGGGGGTGGGTGGGTGGGGAGTGGGGAGTGGGTGGAGGGGGAATGGGGCGGATTTTCCAAAAGCCCTGAAAGCACAGAAAGAAGGAAGGGCTGGACTAACGCGACTCCGCGCATCCCCCGCAGGCTACACACCCACCGCACTCTCAGTCTCTTTTCTTCTTTACCCCTGTATCTGGGGGTTCTCCGCTATTTTTTAATAGTTTCGAACTCAGAGCTCTGAGCCGGGCGCGGGGAGGGTCCCGTGGGCACTAGGGGACTGTAAATACACCATCGGACCATAAATTACAGACCCTTCAGGCCCTGCAATAGGGTTGAAGCAGTCACAAAATCCGGGACAGTAGGGCTGAAGACCAGGTTCCAGACAAACACAAACAAAACAAGCTGAGCGGAAATGTTGGGTGCCGGAGTGGGGATGACAAGATGCTCTGCAAGCCGGTCCCCATCCCACCCGTGCCACTCGAGTGGGCCCTCTGAGAGGGTCCTTGCACCTTCGATTTCCACCCGCGCCAGTGTCTGTCCTTCTGGGTCACAACTGCGCGCGGATTGCGGGGCGGAGGACTGGGGCAAGAGGGCTCGAAGGGGACAGGCTCGAGTCGTTGGTCCAGCCGTTTGGGGATCAGACTGTCACCCCCGAGCTGCCTCAGGTTCCCTCCAGCCCAGGAGGCTGCAGGAAGATAAGGGACATAGGTTAGCCTTAGGAGGCGGGATTCCACCGAGCGACCCGGGGGCCGCCCCCAGGGAATCTGTTTTGGTGGCGGTCCCCGGCGGTTCTCGCGGAGTAAGCCGCGACAGCCATCAGCGCTCCCACGAACCCGCTTTTCCCCTGAGAGTACTTTGGCCCAACAGGGAGCCACCACGGGCGTCCTCATCCAGGGACCTCCCACCCACAGCGGGCAAACTGGGTCTCGTAGCAAATCCATTTACACCTGGATCCAAGAGCGTGGAATTAATTTGCACGCTGAACGGCTGCTCAGAAGGGTCCTTTAAAAGCATTTAAAAGCTCTCCTAGTGACTGTTTTAAAACATGACTCTGCTAGATCTACTCAAACATCCATCCTATTGGCGACCAGCAGATTCTCCCTCAGCTGTCCCTGGCAATGACACCCACAGCTGTCACTGGCAAGGTTTTGATAATTTAACCTCGAGACTTTCCTGGTTATCCACATAATCTGCCCCCAAATCCCCTCATTTTCACTGAATTTCGATGACTGGGGAGACTTGGAAAGCACTCACCTATTTTGCGGGAAGGGGGGAAACCCACAGAAGGAAGAGTCCCGTATGGCCAGCCCAATCACCCAGCCCTCGTTAGGAAAGATCACAGCACACCAAATGGGTATGCAAATATTTGCCTAACTTTCCTGGGAACGCAAAGTCAACAGGAGTGGGGGTGGGGGGAAGTCAATGACCAAAGCAACGATTGCATAGTTATCCAAACTAGTTATCTAAATCATGACCACTTGGAAAATCCCAGCATTGCTCCACCATCTCCCAGTTTCTAAGAAACCTGGTGGGGTTTAGTTCATTAAAGTGAGATTAAGGAGAAGTTCGCATTTCAATAAAAACCTTGTGAAATACAATGGCTTTCAAATCTTGCTGCACAGTATAATCACCTGGGGTGCCTTTTAAAAATACTGATGCGCTTCCCCTCCCTGCCAATTAAATACATGTCTCTGGGGGCCAGTCGAGTACTTTGGCTTTCTTTCTTTTTTTCTCCCAAGTTCCAGGTAATTCTAACCAGTGGTCAGCATTGAGAACTTCTGCTAAGGTTCCCATCAGGCAATAAGTTTGCTGTGTGTGAATTTAATAAGTAATGAGCTCTGTAGACAAATCATTTGCCTTGCAGAGATTGGTCCCAAACATTCTTCCTAAGCAGTAACTGTCTACTTCTCACTTGGAGTTAATCCTTCCTTCAAACTACAAGTCAGGTGCAATTGTTTTCTACCACTTAAGTTTGACTATAAAATATTTTTAAATGCACACACAGACGTATAAATGTGTTATTTCTATATGATGCATATAACTCCGTCATTGTGCTAAGAGATATCTGAGCGACCCAGGAATTGCCATGGTTTTTGAAATAGTAACTGTCAAAATAATGGTGTTCTGTCCTTGAGGGATTAAACACTTCCTCTCCTCTTTATTTGGAAAAAAAATTTTTTTTAATATTAGGGCTAGGAGAAGCTTTTTGCGTATCCTCTTTCTTCTCCCTTCAACATTCCCCCACTCCACCCCATGGAGATGCGGTATTTCTAAACCAAAGATAATCCAATTTTACATGCAAAGACTTTTTTTTCTAAAGGAAGTGTGCACATTCTTCCTGAGCTCCTAGGAATATTCTTGGAAATTGGATGTTGAATACTTTTATTTCCATGAATGTATTTTATAATCAGGAATGGTGGTAAATTTATCACAGAAAAAACTTGGACATTTTAGTTTTGCATAAAAGAACAGAAGCTCGGGGGCGCCTGGGTGGCTCAGTGGGTTAAAGCCTCTGCCTTCGGCTCAGGGGCTCAGGTCATGATCTCAGGGTCCTGGGATCGAGCCCCGCATCGGGCTCTCTGCTCAGCAGGGAGCCTGCTTCCTCCTCTCTCTCTGCCTGCCTCTCTGCCTACTTGAGATCTCCGTCTGTCAAATAAATAAATTTAAAAAAAAAATCTAAAAAAAAAAAAAAGAACAGAAGCTCGGAGTTTGAACGATGGAGAGAAACATGCTTATGGTATACATACCAAAATTTTCTTAAATAGACAATCAAAAGAGATCTAGCCAAAGATAGATAAAATCTCTCACACTTTCTTCACTCATAGGACTTCAGATTAAGATCTGGCTGCAGTCATTCTTAACATTAATTTCAGAATTTTTTTTTTCCTGAGGTAAGTATTAGATATTCCCAAACTTACACTGCAACACATACAATAAAAACAGATGGTTTCAAAGGGGAAAAAATGTAAATGCATACATAGCAGGGATGCAGTTCATTTCCTAAGACATGAATTTAATTAACTTTGCATCATAGCAGAAATTTAAAACACAAATATTAGCTAATGGGAAAGAAATGATTAAAGAGGGTGATCTGGATCCCAGACTAATGGGGGATTACTCAGCTATTAAGATTATAAACTTAACAAATCAGTGAAGGATAAGTTATTTAAAATGGCAAAGACTGAAGTATTAAAACGGAAAGTAACAAATGATGAGAAATTCAGATTCAACATTGTGGGAAATTTCACTGCAACGTGAACATGTCCCATCAATGCAGGGGCAGTGATGTTCATGCTCGTGAAGAGAGGAAGCCGAAAGGAGGAAAGCCTCGTGAAGAGGAAAGCCTCAAAACCTCACAACGCAGAAAATGATTGGAAATTGAGGCCAAATGCTCTTCAGTCTCTCCGGTGTCTTCTGTCACTGAATATAATGCACTGAAGATATTCACTGTGATGAACTGATTTTTCTCAAAAACCAAAGTGGTTGTCTGATATATTTTTTCACATTTCAAAAATCCTTATGAAGTCAGGGAGGGGTGGGGGAAGCAACTGTTTACCTAAACCCCACAGGGTCTGTTGAGTTATTAAGAGGTAGTTTGAGTAAGGGGAGCCAAGTTGCTTAACATTCTAGTCCAGGGGCTCCCACGCAGCCAACTCAACAGACTAGTTATCTGCCACTTACCATATGCTGAGGGCCGAGTAAGGTTTTATGAGAAAATCCGTGACCAGACTAGGTTTCTGCTCTTATTTTTGCATTCTGTTTGCGGGAGTTTGAGATAAAGCGTGTAACGATGAAAGAAGATCCCTACAGACAGTAATGAGTGCTAAGAAGAAAATAAAACTGGTGGGTAGTTCCTTGCAACAGAGTGGTCAGGGCAGACCTCTCTTGGAAGGTCATATTAGACCCTAGGAAATCTGAAGGAAAACAAGGCCACGGATCCACACAGGACTTCAGTTTCCAAAGCATTTCTACTTACAAGTTCTCTTGTGCATACAAGTCCTGAAACCCACCCCATTGAGGAAAGCAGGGCTGATACTTGGTGTCCCATCTTGTAGCAAACGAGTCCAAGTCTCAAAGGGATTAAATTAATTACAAAAGTCTTTCCAAGAAGGAGAGAGTCCCTACTGACTCACATCTCCCGGGTTACCAGTCTTTAGACCCCGCATCAGTGTTCTTTCTAGATATGGACATCGTTTGAAGCACAATGATAACTCTGACCTGCAGCTCCAGAACCTAAGTAGAGCTCGGGCCATTGGAAAGCCTGAGCTCTTGAGCAGGTGTGCAAACCAGACCAGGGCTGGCTTTTTATAGCGACTTTATTGGCTGTTAACACCCATGAGCTAGAGATGTGCCCAGAATTGAGTCAAGCTCTTACAAGAAGATGAGAATTTCCACGAGAAGGGAGAAAAGCACTCCGTTGCCGCCACGAGCCCTCTCTACAACTCACTGACCATTTCAACAATTATTTTTTTAAACTTCCGTTTTGTCTATCTAAGGTGCTGGTGTACCAGGACTTCTCACATGATGTAGGAATGACTAAAGCACTTAAATGACCTGTCATTTAATTCCTGATAAGGAAGTCAGAAATTAGCAATAATATAAAGTCAGCCAAGAAAGAAAGAAGGAAACAAACAAACAAAAAACTTCACCCTGTTTAGGTACTGAACTACTAATTGCATCTATTTTGTTTTAAAGTATTCTAACTCAGGGCGTCTGGGTGGCTCGGTCATTAAGTGGCTGCCTTCTGCTCAGGTCATGATCCCAGGGTCCTGGGATTGAGCCCTGCATGGGTTCCTTGCTCAGCAGGAAGCCTGCTTCTTCCACTCCCACTGATTATGCTCCCTATCTCACTGTCTCTCTCTCTGTCAAATAAATAAATCTATAAATAAATAAATAATTCTAACTCAAATTTCTCATTACAAGAAATTTACATGTGCAGCCTATGAAAGAAGCGAAATGTGGCTTGTCTTGTGACTGAGGCAATTCAGATATCTTTCTAGTTTATGAGGAATAATTCACTTTAGGTCGTTGGTGTATCTTCCTCTGTGGAACATAAATAAACTCTCTAGGAAGCCAGCTGGTCCCCGAGTAACTTTAGATAGACTTCCAGGTTGCCAGTTTGAGGGAGTGAAAGAACAAACGTGTGTGCACACATGTACATATTGTTACATCCACAAAACCAAGTTCTGTTACTAGCACACATGCACACGTAGATGTGTGGATACACTTGCACAACAAAACAGTTGTGAATATAAACAACCTCAGCATTGGAAGTAAACAAAAAGTAAAAGATAAAAATGAACATAGAAGGGGCGCCTGGGTGGCTCAGTGGGTTAAGCCGCTGCCTTCGGCTCAGGTCATGATCTCAGGGTCCTGGGATCGAGCCCCGCATCGGGCTCTCTGCTCGGCAGGGAGCCTGCTTCCCTCTCTCTCTCTCTCTCTGCCTGCCTCTCTGCCTACTTGTGATCTCTCTCTGTCAAATAAATAAATAAAATAAAATAAAATAAAAATGAACATAGAAGTAATCCAAGTCATTTGTCGGAGGTATAAACAAATCAAAACTAGTCTCTGAAATGCACCTCCTAGTATTAGGAACATAAAACCATTAGGAACCTGAAAATATTCATCAGAAACTGAACACAAAATCCGACAACAGAGTTTAGTTTTAGTGGACGTTATATTAGTGGGTGGGTAAGCTGCTGCTTCTTTCAAAATACAACAGATCTCCCTTGCCCTTCAGGAGTCCTGTTAAACCTTAGAAATAGTGCCATAAAATGCCCACCCTAGCAATGCACATTCCTCCCTTGTGTGAATTATTTCTCTCAGCCCCATTCAAAATGTGAAATTAGGATTTGGATGGGAAAGTGTATTTCAAGAAAAGTGCTATACGAACAATTTGGAGCATGAAAACAGGTTTTTCTAGAAATGCTTCTTGTTTTTATTAAGACAGTGCAGAGATAAAACACACCATATTGCAATTCCTAAATTGCAGCCATACCACTTATCAATGACCAATAAATTACTTCACTCTATGATAGACACAAATGCTCCATTCAAATTCAGTTAATAGAATAGTGTCAGGATATCATGCAGACAGCTTGCATAAACACATGAGGAATAATAGCATACCCTCAATCGCTTCTGTGATTTCTAGACATGAAAACTTTGTCTTATTCCAAATTTCAAAAGATGGAATATAGAACGTTTTCATATAAAATACATTTGGAACAGTGGGGGTTTTTTTTCTTTAAAAAGGCATCTAATCCACTTGCAACATACACTCGCAACTCAGCTTTTTAGTTACAAAATCAGGTAGATACGTATTCTTTTTCATCTAACGTGACCAATGTGAACATCTCAGTGATTTCCAATAATAATAGTTAAATTCAAAATATTTTCCTGATAAGTGTGATATATATTTGTAATCAAAGGAAGAAAGACTTGTCAGTTAAGACATGTGACTTTCGTCTTTGGGAGCTATTTTCTATTTTATCAGATAATTGAAAGTCAGTAGTTGTTTCACAGTATAAAATCTTGAATCAATTACCAACACGCCTTTATTTTCTGCTCCTTATTTTGAAATGTACTTGGACTGGAGGTATGGGAGAAATATTACTGTTTATCAAACACTTTCCTGGAAATTTCAATGCACAAAATTTCCAGATTAATACATCCTAAAATAAATTATTTTTAGAAAAATGAAATTAAGAAAAAAGACGGAGGAAGCCTACAGTTTATATTCTGCGTGAATAGCTTTCAATATCTTCCAGGTGGGGGCAACAGTAAGTCAGTTTTGAGAGGAGAAGAGAGATCGGGCTCTTTAAGCTCCCTGAGTCCAGTTACAGAAGATGAAATGATTTCCTAGTAGTAACAACGTGAATAAAACCACCATAAGTTTCCAAGAGATGGGACTTCTGCACTCCGCCCGGCGGGAGCGGCAGGACCCACCGCCTAGCGCGAGCCTTCACCTCTCCATTCCGCGGACTCCGCGGCAGCCCGGGCGCGCACGCGCGCTGCGCACCTGCCGGGTGGGGGCGGGGGGTCGCCCAGCTGCGAGCGGCTGCCGCGGGCCGCCGCCCCACTCTCGCTCTTGGTGCCCCCGGGCGGTGGACCTCGCCCTCGGCGCCCCGGCTCCTTCGCCGTCCAGGACCGCCAGGAAGCAGGGAAAGCCTTCCCTCACGTTGACATCTCATTCCTTCTTACTCTGGACAATTCAAGTCCTTTCACAACAGCCGCAGACGAGCGCGCGCGCACCTCTTCCCTTAAACTCTCTAGTCGCGGCCGCCGGAAAACCAGCTCTCAGGCCGGGCGGCGGGGGTCCCACTCCTTGTGCTCTCCCCTTGGCAAATCTTCGGGCTCTGGGGAGGGACGGTCGTGCACTCTGGCGAGGACGAGGGTGGTGCGTGAAGCGGCGGTTGACCTTGCACAGTCTGTGGAGACGGGACTCCCCGGCAGGATCCCCGCCTCCTCGGTTTCCCTCTCCGACCCCGCGCGGAGGAGGCGGGGCGTGGGAGGTCGGAGAGGCGCGACAGCCAGGCCCGGAGGTGGCCGGGCGTCCGGGGCCCGCATGGAAAGGGCAAAGCTCGAGCGCGCGGAGCCGGAGACCCCTTCCTCTCTGGCGGCGTGGGGCTGGAGGTGCCGGCGGAGGCCCGGCTTGCGGCCAGGCTACGTGTAGCTCCTCCGCCTGCCGCCGCCCGCAGCAGCCCGCGCCCTCGGGCCACCTCCGCCGCCCCCAGCCGAGCCCGCGGCCGCGCCCTCGGGCCGGTACTTGAGCCAGCAGATGACCCAAGTGACGACGACCGAGAAGAGCGCCAGGATGCTGGCCACCGACAGGCAGATGGGCCCCACGGGCGAAGGCGAGGGCGACCCAGTTGCCGGGGCAGCGCCAGGGGGCGCCCCGCCGCCGGGAGGTACCCCCCCGCCGCCGCCGCCGCCGCCGCCGCCGTAGTGGTTGACGAAGATGAGGCCGGTGAAGAGCAGCACCACCATGGAGAGGAAGGAGAAGACGACGCACACGCAGCCGGCGGTGAGCGCGGCGCGCTTGCAGTTCTGGCAGCTCTCGTAGGCGCCCGGGGCGCGCAGGCCGGCGCGGGCGCGGGGCCCGGGGGCGGCGTCCTCTGAGGGCGGCGGCTGCGGACCCGGGGTCGGGGCGGCGGCTGGCGCGGCGCGGCGCGCGGGCAGCGGCGGGAGGCGGTCCTGGGGCAGCGGGTCTTGCGCCGCTCGCAGGGCCAGCGGGAAGGCCTCGGCGAGCTTGGTGTTGTTGGGCAGGCCGTGCACGCGGCTATCCGGCAGCGGCGTGCGGTGGCGGCACACGGGGCACGCGATGGCACCAGGCGGGCCGTGCCAGGGCGGCGGGCGCAGCGGGCGCTCAGGCGCGGCGCTGGCAGAGGCGGCGGCGGCAGCGCGGAGCTGCAGCTGGCTCAGGCACTCCTGGCAGAAGGTGTGCAGGCACGCCAGCAGCTTGGGCGCGCGCCGGTCCGCGTCGAAGTAGTTGTAGCAGATTTTGCACTCGTAGTCCTCGAGCGGAGGGAGGCCGGGGACCGTCACCACGGCGCTCCGAGCTCCCGCGTCCCCGTTGTCCCGGGCTCCCGCCGCGGCGACCCCGGCTCCTGCCGAGCTCCCAGGGCTGCTGCTTGGGCTTCGCTCGCCGCCGCCGCTGTTGCTCGCCGGCGCTGCCATGGCATGATCCGCCCCTCATCGGGGGCAAGGTGAGGCGCCTTCTTCCCCCTCGGTCGCCGCCTCGGTTCCCGGCGGGGAGGAGGCGCTTCTGCCTCCCCCCTCGGGCTGCTGTCGCCTGGCGGGGGAGGCACCGCTAGCTGGGCCGGGCGGGGGCGCAGCGGCGACCGCCTCCCCTCCCACCCCCTCCCTGCCCGCTGCCCCAAGGCACGGGCGCCTCGGTCACTCCCAGTCCCCTGGCGTCTCTCTGCCGTCCCTCTTGAGCCTCTCAAGGCCACTGTCCTGGTCCCTTTGGATGTCAGTTTTTGTTGGACTTGGAAGTGGAGGGTTGCTGGGGGGCGGTGCAGGAACGAAATCTGGGGTGCTGCTGCTTAAGGATGTGTCGCCCTTGCACACACCCCCCTCCCCCTACCCCGCAAACAGACAGCGGGTGGTGGTGGGAAACCTGGTCCTCCTTTTTCCTTCTTCCGCTTCCTCGCCCTCCTCCCCCTTTATCCTTATTCCGTGTTTACTCCCCTTGGTCTGGGGCTGAGTCCCTGGCGGAGCCTCCTCTCCCCCCACCAGCAAGAGCTCACCGGTGATGTAATGCGGGACCCGCTCAGGGAGGGGAAGCAGCAGCCTGGGCAGCGGCGGAGGCAGCGCTGGTTCCTGTCCTTGGTGAAAATCGTGATTTCATTTCTCTGTCCAAGGTCGAAAGCCAGTAATCAACCAGATATTTACACTTTCCACTTTGCATTAGCAAAGCCCCGGTAACCCTGCAGCATTCACAGGCTGGAAGCGGCGGGCTGGCATTTTCATTTCACCATTTGGAGGAAATTTTGGAGCTAAACGGTATCTTTCTTTCCCCGTGAAATATTGCCTGCTGAGATTTAAGGAGGCACAGAGACACAGACTCATAGTCAGGTCTTGCTGATCTTCTGGTGCTGACCACAGGGGAGGAGGTAGCTATTTCGCTGGTGCGCAGGCGTTTATGGAGGCAGCAGGGGGAAATGTTATTGTCAGGTTTGCGGAATTGAAAGTCCGGGTTAAACTAGCCCCTGGCACCATTCGCCACCTTCCTCCACTTAAACTTTTAATATGCAAATGTAGAGAGCCCCAAATTCCTTGAGTAACCTAGGATAGAGCTTCCTGATTTATTATAACTAATGGAAGCCGCGCTGGGCAGGTTAGCAAGAAGCAGTACTTCTTGAAGGAACACCCAGTAGAATACAGGACTAGTGGTTGTGGGGGACCATCCAAAAAGTGCTGTTCAGATATTCCTAACCACAAAGTTCTGTTCCCTGTTTCTCCAGGTTGGACGTTCCCCATGAAGAGAGAACCACAAGGGAGAGGAAGAGGATGGTTCTCTGGGTTCCTAAGAGATGGGAATGTTTCCACTTTTTCTCCAGGTTCTCTGCGGAAGGCAGTAAGATGCTCCAGAGAATGTTTGTGGAAAGGACAAATGAACGGGGAAGCAGATGAAGAAAAAGGACAAAAAGAAACTGAGAAGCCACCAAATGCAGGAATTGTCATAAACAACTAGTAAGTTTCCATGACATTTGAGAGTAAATTTACTTTTTACTATTGATGAATTATGAATGTGATAGATGTCTTAAGTGTGAGGGATCTTAGGAAAACTCATTAAAGACCCTTTAGCTATCCATTTCCTAGTTTCAAATTTTATAAATATGATTTGGGGTTAAACTCTTTCTTCTTAAAATATATCATTTTGTGATGGGGGCTATGATGAACAGAGCACAGGATGATGGGACATCAGGAGAAGGCCCTCATCTGGCCTTGGAATATTACAAAGTTATGCAAACCAACTGCTCAGTGAAGTAACTGGGTGCCTGTCCTTCTCTTTCCCTCCTTGAGCTGTGTGATTGTGATGAGCCTGGAATCGTGCATTTTAAAAAAGATTTCATTTATTTATTTGACAGAGAGACAGAGAGAGAGGGAACACAAGCAGGGGGAGTGGGAGAGGGAGAAGCAGGCTTCCCTCTGAGCAGGGAGTCCAATGCAGGGCTTGATCCCAGGACCCTGGGATCATGACCTGAACCAAAGGCAGACACTTAACAACTGAGCTACCGAGGCACCCTTAGAATCATGCATTTTATGTGCAGTTTTAAACTGGGTTCTTCTACTCAAGCCCTTTCTAAATTTTTTATTTCTTATTTTTAAAAAGATTTTATTTATTTATTTACTTATTTGAGAGAGAAAGAGCATGAGCAGGGGGAAAGGCAGAGGGAGATGCAGACTCCCACTGAGCAGGGAGTCCAACTTGGGCTTGATCCCAGGACCCTCATATCATAACCTGAGCTGAAGCAGATACTTAATCCACAGAGCCACCCCTCTTCTACTTAAGCCTTCATTGCCCCTTACTGAGAAGAGACATAATGCTGATGTAGGAAACATTTAAAAACGGGGCATGGGGGAAAAAATAAGCACAGAAATAGGAGAACTAGTGTGTATTTATGTCTTGTCCTTCCCACCCACCCAGTTCCTAGGACAGAGGCAGCATCCATGCCAAAAGGGGATGGAAAAAGTGTTATGAAAGTCCACATGTCTGCATTGGGCAAAACAATGGAAGATTTTGAATTTTCACTCAATTATGAATTCTCAGCATTGGATGGGAGAATGGAGAAATAGATAATGGGGCTAGAGCAGAGTTTCTCAGTCTCAGCACTATTGAAATTTTGAGCTGGAGAATTCTTTGTTGTGGTGCTGATCTGTGCATTGTCAGATGTTTCATGACATCCCTGGCCTCTACCCACTTGATGTCAGTATCAGCCCTTTCCCAGTGGTGACATGGGGGTAAACTCATCCTGGGGGGGTATACTTACCCCTGCTGGAGGATCACAGGTCTCTACCAAAGTTACAGATTTGGTTATGGGGAAACTAAAAGAACTAACATTCTCCAGCTTTTAACTGGTATAAGTGAAGATAGCCTTGGAGTCAGAAGTAATTATTTAGCAGCTACCAACATTTTTTCTACAGCTCATAGTCCCTTAGATACCCTAGCACACTCTTTGAGAAGTCCATACATTCTACTGATGGGATCATAAACAATTGCCAGGATTCAGTTAGCAATGCTAGAATTTACTCTCTGTTTGGATGGCTTTTAAAGGGACCCAGCATCTCCAATCATTTATATTCTAGGGCCAGTAATTATTTTTAGGTCTCATAAAGATGTCACGTGGGGGCTTTTGTCAGTGCAATGAGAAGCCACAACATACCTGAAGAGTGTGAGTTTGGATGCTGTAGGCCACAGACATCTGCCTTAATGAGCTGTTAAGGCCCAGGGCTCACCATGTCGCCTGCAGCAGTAAATAGTGAAACTTGGTCATTCATGTAGGAATTATGCTTTCTTTGTGGTGAAAACTGTGTTGAAAGGGATCTTAAGTCAGAAACAAGGAACTCAATATTCACATCAGGGTTTGAATTGGCTTTGCTTGTGAATCTTGTTTAAGCCTTGAATGTATTAGGTACTCAGTAGTGGCTGAATTGTTTTCTTTCTGAAGACCTCAATAAATGAAAGACACCACTAGTCTCAGGTAATCTTTTATGTATATTTCCTCCATCAACCATCTAGAGAGAGAATGTTTTAGTTTTAGGATTAATCATCCTGGGTCCAAATGCTAGCTTTCCTCCTCACCTCCTGTGTGGCATTAGATATGCTAGTTAGCTTCTCTGTGCTTCTGTTTTCCAAACTTTAAAATGGAGATGAGTAGTGACATAAGTCTGTTGTGAAGACTGAGTATGTTCTACACATAACACACAGAGTTCTCGACCCCTTTCCTTTTTTTTTTTTTTCCTAAAGATTTTATTTATTTATTTGACAAAGAGAGACAGATCACAAGTAGGCAGAGAGGCAGGCGGGGTGGGAGGAGCCGGCCCCCTGTTGAGCAGAGATTCCCTATGTGGGGCTCCATCTCAGGACCCTGAGATCATGACCTGAGCCAAAGGTAGGGGCTTAAACGACTGAGCCACCCAGGCACCCCCACCACCCCGACCTCTCTTAACACTCAGTATTGTTTCTGTCAGGTGTTTCTATTCCTGATCTCATCAGTCCTCACAACTACCCTGTGAGAGAAGCCCAGAAGGTTTGTGTCACCAGCCCAAGGTGACAAACCTGTCGTGACAGAGCAATTCTGAACCAAGTCTTCCATCATTTCAGAGATAGAGATGCACTTAGCATCTCAGTCAGAAAGACAGGAGGAGGAACCCTGACCTAAGAATCTAACCACGTGTTATTGATCTGTCAGTTGTAATAAATAAAGCCGTGTATAAAATATGAGGACAAAGTGAAGTCTTGTTGGTAATATTGGAAGAATAGATGTATAGTCAGATAATGCCACTCAGAAACAAGGAGTAGATGAGTCAATCCAAAAGTTGACATTTTAAGATAGAAGCTGGGTTGATTCAATGAGACGTCATTGAGGTCCTACTCTGGCAGGCATTATTGCCATGTGATAAGGTACCTGGCCTCCAGAAACTAAGACTTTAATCGAGGATATTAAATGTGTGCAGAACTTGGAGGCAGAATGAGGCAAGTTTGTGGTCCAGGGACAAGGTCTGCTGGGAATAAGGAGGAGAGAGAAGTTATTTCTGTTCTAGGGAGTTAAGAGGTTTCCATAGGCTCATGGTCAGTGATTTGTAGAGGGTTTAGAAAAATGCAGAGAGAAAGGCAGCAGCAGGGAAAGCAGTGGGTTGAGGGCATGGCTAGTGGCCTGCTTTAGAGAGAGTATGTAGTATGTAGGACACTGTTGAGGGAAACCAAGAATGCTGTACTAGGAGGGTTGGGCTTAATTCCATAGACAGCTGTATGGTCCACAGTCAACATAGGGCAAGAGTGTCCTTGGGTGGTTGAGCTTGGGTGTGGTAGGTGGGCCAGAATTGGTACTGACTCTCAGGAGAGACTTGTATCAATTAAAAGGTTACTTTAGGCACTAGATCTCACTGCTCTATATACTGCAAAGATATAACTTTTAAAGAATTAATGTATTCCATTTATGGTGATAAGTTTTCTCCTGTTGTGTAGAGACAGTATGGCCTAGTGGTTAAGAACACTAGTAGCTGCTTACTAGCTGTGTAATCCTGGAAAAGTTACTTAACCTTTCTGTGCCTCAGTTTTCTCTCCTGTAAAATAGGAGTTTTCTCTCCTGTAAAATCTACTTCATATGGTTGTTGCAGGGTCAGAATGAGTTGATCTTTGTTCAACCTCAAACAATGCCTAGTGCCTGGTAAGTGCCACAAACATGTCAAGAAAAGAAGCTAACCAAACAGGCCTAATCTGCAATGATTCAAAAGGTACTCTTTTTCTGGGGTGCTTGGGTTGCTCAGTGGGTTAAGCATCTGACCCTTGATTTCAGCTCAGGTCATGATCTCAGGGTCATAAGATTGAGCCCCTCTTCAGGCTCAGGACTCAGCATGGAGTCTGCTTGTTCCTTTCCTTGCCTTGCCCCTCCCCCACTCGCTTCTGGGCACATGTGCTCTCCCTCTCTTTCTAATAAATAAATAAGTAAATAAAAAAAATTTTTTTTAAACCCAAAAGATTTTTTTTTAGGGAAATTATCATTTGTTTTTTGCTAAGTAAAAATGACTCGTAATGAAAACTCTCTCAACCAGGTGATCAAAGTTCATTTCAATAGTGGTAAGTCAAACTGATCACATATACCCTTAATATGATATGTGGAGAATGGCACTTTCTGTGATACTCCTCTCAAAAACCCATAGCCCCAGTTTAAGCATGGGAAAACATCAGAGAGATCCCAACAGAAGGATATTCTATCAAACACCTGGCCAGGATCTCCCCAAACTGTCAAGGTCATGAAAAACAGGGAAAGTCTGAGAAACTGTCACAGCCTTTAAAAGAGCCCCTAAGGAGACAGGATGACCAAATGTGATGTATCCTGGATGGGATACTGGAACAGCAACAACAAAGACGTTAGGTGAAAACTAAGGAAATCTGAAAAAATCATGGGATTTCGTGTTACCATGTATCAATACTGGTTCGTTAGTTATGATAAATGTGGCCTATTAACATAAGATATGAATAATAAGGGGAACTGAGTACAGAGTATATGGGACTCTATGCTGTCATTGTAATTTTTCTGTAAATTTCAAACTATTCTAAAATAAAAAGTTTATTTTTTAAAAATGTGGTCAGTTCATGGAGATTTGCAATCACAAAACAGAAGATGTTTGCTTCACTTCACTAACATCCCTGGGGATTAAGACATGTCTGCTTACTGTGCATCCCTATCACTTCAGGTAAAATCCAGTAAGCGAGGTTTGAAAAGCCTTACAAGGAAACATTAGATTTAGCATTTACTGCATTAGAGTATTTTAATACTTTTTATGATGTGCAATTAATAGTAATTTTTTAAAATGTATAGAAATTGTGGGGCACCTGGGTGGCTCAGTTGGTTAAGTGACTGCTTTTGGCTCAGGTCATGATCCCGGAGTCCTGGGATCGAGTCCCGCATCGGGCTCCAAGCTCCATGGAGAGTCTGCTTCTCCCTCTGACCTCCCTTCTCATGCTTTCTTGCTCTCTCTCTCTCTTTATCTCAAATAAATAAATAAAATCTTTTAAAAAATGTATAGAAATTTTCAACTACTTCAAAGAAAATTCAGGAAAGAGAATTTTATTATTGTTTTTACGTCATCTCTACGGGCTTGAACGTGCAACCCTGAGATCAAGAGTTGTGCACTCCACTGCCTGAGCCAGCCAGGTACCCCAGAAAAGACAATTTTAAAATAACCTATAACCCAGTACTTTTTTTTTTATGGTTTTTTTTTTTCAGCGTTAACAGTATTCATTGTTTTTGCACCACACCCAGTGCTCCATGCCATACGTGCCCTCCCTATTACCCACCACCTGGTTCCCCAACCTCCCACCCCCGCCCCTTCAAAACCCTCAGGTTGTTTTTCAGAGTCCACAGTCTCTCATGGTTCATCTCCGCTTCCAGTTTCCCTCAACTCCTTCTCCTCTCCGTATCCCCATGTCCTCCATGTTCTTTGTTATGCTCCACAAATAAGTGAGACCATATGATACTTGACTCTCTCTGCTTGACTTATTTCACTCAGTATAATCTCTTCCAGTCCCGTCCATGTTGCTACAAAAGTTGGGTATTCATCCTTTCTGATGGAGGCATAATACTCCATCGTGTATATGGACCACATCTTCCTTATCCATTCATCCGTTGAAGGGCATCTTGGTTCTTTCCACAGTTTGGCGACCGTGGCCATTGCTGCTATAAACATTGGGGTACAGATGGCTCTTCTTTTCACTACATTTGTATCTTTGGGGTAAATACCCAGCAGTGCAATTGCAGGGTCATAGGGAAGCTCTATTTTTAATTTCTTGAGGAATCTCCACACTGTTCTCCAAAGTTATAACCCAGTACTTTAGCATAGCTATTCCATAACTGAATTTATTCACTTAGGCCTATGTTTTACATAGTTGTAATAGTAATATGTACTTTGCTTCACTTTAATTTGATTTATTCATTCAAATTACTATTTATGGTGTCTACTGTATATCAGACAGTGTTTTTGCAGGTTAACAATGTAAAACACACAGTGAAGAAAACAGACAAAATGCTTGCCCTCATGAAGATTATATTCTTGTGTGTGTGTGTGTAGGCAATAATAAATAAATAGGTAACATGATAAGAAGTGGAAACTGCTATGAAATAAAATATAGCAGGAGAGGAGGACAGGGAATATTAGAGTGTCAAAAGGGTAGGTTGCTATTTTAAATAAAGAGGCCAGGAAGGTCCACATAATAAAGTGATATTTGAGCAAAGACACTAAGGAAGTGAGGGATGGAACCATGTGCTACTCCACGAGTGCGCCAAGCAAAGTAAAGAGCATGTTCAAAGGTCCTGAGGTAAGAGCATACTTGGTATGTTCCAGGAACAAGGAAGCCAATAGCAGGAGTAAAGTGAAGTAGGGGAAAGGATGAGGCCACAGTAGGTGTCAGAGTGGAGATGATCGTGTAGGGTTTTGCACATCATTTTAATGATTTTTGGTTTTAAATAAAGTCTTTTTTTTTTTAAGAATTTTATTTATTTATTTGACAGAGAGAGATCATAAGTAGGCAGAGAGAGGAGGAAGCAGGCTCCCTGCCAAGCAGAGAGCCCAATGCGGGGCTCAATCCCAGGACCCTGAGATCATGACCTGAGCTAAAGGCAGAGTCTTAACCCACTGAGCCACCCAGGCACCCTGATTTTTGGTTTTTAATTACAATGAAATGAGAAGCCGTTGAAGGGTTCTGAGCAGAGAAGTACAGGATCTGCTTTAGGTCTCCAAAGAATCACTCTCACTGCTGTGTGAAGAATAGATTAGAGGGCAAGTTTAGAAACAGGTAACCTGAGTAGGTGACTCTGGTTAACAAACTAGATAGAGGGGGCACCCGGGTGGCTCAGTGGGTTAAGCCTCTGCCTTCGGCTCGGGTCATGATCCCAGGATCCTGGGATCAAGCCCTGCATTGGGCTCCCTGCTCCACGGGAAGCCAGCTTCTCCCTCTGCCCACTCCCCCTGCTTGTATTCCATCTCTCGCTGTGTCTCTCTCTGTCAAATAAATAAATAAAACCTTAAAAGAAAAAGAAAAAAAAAAACGAGATAGAGGAAGGTGCTCGATCCCCTGGGACTACTTGGGTCCTGTTCATGAACGTGAAGCTGGCCGCGCTCGCGGATGTGGGGAGCAAGGGACTGAGAACGGTGTCCAAGGATGTTTCCAGGGCTTTTGTCCTAAATCCAAAAACTCCAGCGTACATGTTTTAGTCAATAGCAATCATTAACTTAACAACTATGCAATAAGCATTTTTCCAGGATATTGATACTTTTTCTAATCAGGACATCCTTCATTTCCTCGTTCAAATATAGTAACAGTGATGCTTGCTGCTGACCATCCAATCCCAACCTGGAACCTCCTCCCCACCTCCTGTCCTTACTCTGCTGTATTTCATTCTGTAGCTACAATTGTTGGGGCCCAATGCAAATTGAAAATGTGGAATATTTGTTAAAAAATTATTAAGAGCTTGGGTGGCTCAGTGGGTTAAAGCCTCTGCCTTCAGCTCAGGTCATGATCTCAGGGTCCTGGGATCGAGCCCTACATCAGGCTCTCTGCTCAGTGGGGAGCCTGCTCCGCCCCCCCCATGCCTACCTCTCTGCCTACTTGTGAGCTCTCTCTGTCAAATAAATAAATAAAATCTTTAAAAAAAAATTAAGAATTTCAAAGAAGCTTAGGGTGCCCGGGGGCTCAGTCAGTTAAGCATCCGACTTTTGGTTTCTGCTCAAGCCATGATCTCAAGGTCGGGGGAATAGAACCCCACATGGGGCTCTGTGCTCAGTGCAGAGTCTGCTCAGATCCTTCCTTCCTACCCCTTTTCCCCTCCCCGCTCAGGCTCTAGCTCTCAAATAAATAAATAAAATCTTTTTAAAAAAAAGAATGTCAAGAAGCTTGCCAGAGAGCATTAGAGCAAGCCATCCCGGCTTACTCATGTCATATATTTATTTAACTAGCTGTTTTGTTTACTGTCTGTCCCTCCTCATCTTCACATAAGTCTGTGGAGGGTAAGGTTTTTGTGTTTTGTGCCCTGACCTAGCGCAATGGCTAGACTAGTACCTAGCACATAGTAGACACTCAAAAAAAATTTTTTTTAATATTTTATTTATTTATTTGACAGACAGAGATCACAAGCAGGCAGAGAGGCAGGCAGAGAGAGAGGAGGAAGCAGGCTCCCTGCTGAGCAGAGAGGCCAAGGTGGGGCTTGATTCCAGGACCTGGGATCATGACCTGAGCCGAAGGCAGAGGCTTTAACCCACTGGGCCACCCAAGCGTCCCTCAAAAAATATTTTTGAATGAATAAAGTGATTTTTTTCTTTAAGATTTTACTTATTTTTTTGAGAGAGTGTGTAAGAGAGAGAGAGAGAGCATGAGCAGGGGGAGGGGGGAGAGACAGAGGGAGAAGCACACTCCCCACTGAGCAGGGAGCCTGCCACACCACTCAGTCTCAGGACCCTGGGATCGTGACCTGAGCCCACGGCAGACACTTAACAGAGGTGCTCCAAGAATAAGTGAGTTTAAATAGGTGATTAACATTTTATCCTATTACTATTATTTTATCCTATTTTTTATCCTATTACTCTCCCATAATTTTCTTTTCTTTTCCTTTTTTTTTTTTTTTAAGTAGGCTCCAGACCTAAATGTGGGGCTTGAACTCATGACCCTGAGATCAAGACCTGAGCTAAGATCGAAAGTTGGATGCTTAATCCACTGAACAACCCAGGTGCTCCTCTACCATAATTTTCTTAAGCATTCTTTTTTTTTTTAAAGAATTTATTTATTCATTTGACAGAGATACAGAGAGAGGGAACACAAGCAGGAGGAGTGGGAGGGAGAGAAGCAGACTCCCCGCAGAGCAGGGAACCTTGTGTGGGGCTTGGTCCCAGGACCCTGGGATCATGACCCGAGTCGAAGGCAGACGCTTAACTGACTGAGCCACCCAGGCACCCCTCTTTTTTTTCTTTTTTTAAGATTTTTATTTATTTGACAGAGAGGTCACAAGTAGGCAGAGAGGCAGGCAGAGAGAGAGAGAGAGAGAGAGAGGAGGAAGCAGGCTCCCTGCAGAGCGGAGAGCCCGATGCGGGACTTGATCCTAGGACCCTGAGATCATGACCTGAGCTGAAGGCAGAGGCTTAACCCACTGAGCCACCCAGGCGCCCCCAGGCACCCCTCTTAAGCATTCTTTCATCAGGGGATATTTGGGTAGAATATTTTGCTCCTATAAATCCTGTGGCAGTTAAAATATTCAACATATAGCCTTTGCTGTATTTTTGGATTAATTCTCTAAGACTAAATCTCAGACATGGAATTTTTATAGACCATTATCCTTGAAAAATGCAATTTGCAAAATGTATTTGCTGGATGACTTTACATTATATTAGGCATTAATTATCCTTTGACAATTTGAGTTGTTATTTAGAAACCATTTTATCACCCAAGAAATTGCTTTTATTCTGTCAATATTTGTGTTTATGAAGGAGGAGTTTTGTTTTGTTTTTTTTTTTTTTCAAAAAGAATAACGTTTTTCTCTTCAAGAACATTATTATAAGTATAAAACCATTTTTTTTCCTGTTGCTTGTTTTAGTTTTGTTTCAGCAATATATGAGTAAAGAAAGAATAATCAGGTAGGTTTTGTAGTTAACATAATAAATTCACCCCATTTCCTCATATATTTTGTTGTTTCATTGGATTTTTGGTGTTTTAAAACTCAGCTTAAACTGTAGTTTATGCAAGAAAATGCACGTCTATTGTACTCCCCAGGGACTCTTAGTAGTTGCTTTTGAGAGTTTTAGCTTTTCCAGGGGCACCTGGGTGGCTCAGTTGGTTAGGCCTCTGCCTTCTGCTCACGTCATGATCTCACGGTCCTGGTATTGAGTTCCGCATAAGGCTCTCTGCTCAGCGGGGAGCCTGCTTTCCCCACTCTCTCTGCCTGCCTCTCTGCCTACTTGTGATCTCTCTTTCTGTCAAATTAAAAAAAAAAAAAAAAGAGTTTCTCTAAATGTGATTATTCGAGCTGCCCCCCAAAAGAGAAAAGCCAGAGGCTTCTGGGGTTCCTAATCCTGTGTATTTCCCATTGCTTATGCAAACCTAGGAAGTGTCTAATGTCCCAGAGCTTATCCCAGCTGGCAGAGTGATTGGTATTCTGGTTGGTTTCTGTGTCAGCTGGCCATCACCAAGGCTTGTCAAGTGTCTACTCCCCAACACAAAACAGAATCAGTCCTAAACAAGATGGGAAATAGGTCAGAGCATCAGATTCTTGTGTCTTAAAATGTTTTTTTTCTTTAATTAAGAAATTTGAAAAATGCTTTTCTGCTCTCAAATTTGTAGATCTTCACAGCAGTATTTGGCAGTTTCTTTGTTTTTCTGCTCCCATTTCACAATAAGGGTGCTAATATAGACCAGGGAAGTCCAAATTGTTTACCCCAAAACCATGGGATAAATTCAGCTAAAATCCAAAGCTGTATTTCTCTGAAGGCTGTAGGGTAGAATCCATTTCCTTGCCTTTTCCAGCTTCTGGAAGATACCCTCATTCCTTATCTCATGGCCACCTCACTCCAAGCTCACATCTCCTCCAACTCTGACTCCGACCCTCCTGCTTCCCCCTTACAGGGACCCCATGTTTATACTGGACCTTCCTAGATAATCCCGTATACCTTCCCTATGTCAAAATCTATAACAGCAAAGTCCCTTTTGCAGGTGTGTAAAGTAAGATATGCGTAGGTTCTTGGGATTCTTGGGCGGACATCTTTAGGGACTATTATTTTCTTGAACACAGTAGCTCCACGGCCCCAATAAGGCTGCTCACAACTGTTGACTGGTCCTTATGTTGCATCTGCCCCAGCCCCCACTCAGCTGCAAAAGAGCTGAGAGAAGCCCACCAGTGGGCTGCAGTAGACCAGTTAGGGATGTTTGCCATAAAATATAATAATATAGGGGCACCTGGGTGGCTCAGTGGGTTAAGCCTCTGCCTTCGGCTCAGGTCATGATCTTGAGGTTCCTGGGATCGAGCCCTGCATCCAGCTCTCTGCTCGGTGGGGAGCCTGTTTCCCCCCTAGCCTCTCTCTGCCTGCCTCTCTACATACTTATGATCTCTGTCTGTCAAATAAATAAATAAAATCTTTAAAAAATATATAATAATGTAAAAGCAGATTTTTTTTTTTTTTTTTTTTTTTTGTCATAGGAGTCCAGCATCCACATTTCCATCCTTGGGAAATTTCTCCTTCAACCAGAGCCTCCTTTGCTGCCTGGAGTATTGAATTAATTCCCCCTGGAGTAGCCCTCCACCAAGGACTAATGAGACCTGGTGTATTCCTACACTGGCTCCCTCGTCCCTCCTCAGGCAAGTGAATTCTGGGGCATGTGCTTTCTCCTTGCTCTCAGAGTTTCCCCAGCAGAGTGAAGCTCCAGAGTGAAGCTCCAGACACTCATAGTGGGAACTGTCTCTACAGGGCACCCTTTATTTTTTTTATTTTTTATTTTTTTAAAGATTTATTTATTTGTCAGACAGAGATCACAAGTAGGCAGAGAGGCAGGCAGAGAGAGAGGAGGAAGCAGGCTCCCCACTGAGCAGAGAGCCTGATGTGGGGCTCGATCATGAGACCATGACCTGAGCCGAAGGCAGAGGCTTTAACCCATTGAGCCACCCCGGCGCCCCCGACAGGGCACCCTTTAGTGGCTGCTTCCCTCTCCTGCTTCCTATTCTTTTTTTTTTTTTTTAAAGATTTTATTTATTTATTTTACAGACAGAAATCACAAGTAGGCAGAGAGGCAGGCACAGAGAGAGGGGGAGGCAGGCTCCCCACCGAGCAGAGAGCCCGATACAGGGCTCAATCCCAGGACCCTGGGACCATGACCTGAGCCAAAGGCAGAGGCTTTAACCCACTGAGCCACCTAGGTGCCCCCCTACTTCCTGTCCTTACCCATCTCATTGGTGTTCCCTTGGGATCACACTCTTATTTCCTGGTTCACTTCTGGAAGAACTCCAGTTAAGATATGGGGAAAAGCTTTGAAAAGAAGGGAAAGCAGAAAAAGAATGTTCGGACACATTTTCAAAAGCTTTTCTTGTTGAATCCCTCTTGAACTAATAACTGGAGTGGGGGTAGTAGTAACCCATAGATATATATTTTAGGGGATTTCAGGATGTGTATGTTTGTTTCTCACTTTCAGAGCATTTCCTGGGAAGATTCCAAGCCCCTAAGAGAAGCTGCACCCCAAAGCCCCAGAGTATATTGTCACAGTGGTGCAGGGGCAGTTCCATGTGGAGAGAATTAGACACAGCTCACTCCACCCCCCAGTTTCAAGTCGCCTGATGCCCCAGTGCACTCCAGGAGAGCGCACAAAACTTCTTGAGCCTGAGTGGGGAGCAGATGTGTCTGAGACAGTCCAAAAGGAGATTGTGGTTGGGAGAGGGAAGAGGCAGATGGATCTGAGAGGGGAAGTCCCAGCAACAGAGCCTCAGATGCACCAGGGACCAAGATGGGATGATGGTCTCCCGAGCAGAGGCCAGCAAGGACCCAGTTGCTCCTCTCTACCTCCTGCCTCTGCCCCCCTTGGCCCCAGATATTGTCCAGAGTAAAAGGAGAGAGAAGGCCAGAGTCCTGAACCGACAGAGCTATTATCCCAAAAAGGTGATTTGTAAACCGAAAAAGAAGTGACTGAATTATTGGAAAATTAAGTTGGTTCTTTTGCTGTTTTTCAAGAAAAGTTGAGGAGGGATTATAAATCAGAAGCATATAATATTGCACCTGCCACTGGAGAAGATGCTTCATTTCCCATTATTTGTTTTAACTGTGGTCTACCTTTTATGTGGCACGGTGAAAATAACCTGAGGAAAACACAGGTTAGCTGGATAATGTGGAATAACATAAACATATTAAACTAAAACCAATTTATTTTTCAATGTTCACATGCATGTGCACACACACACACACACACACACACACACATGTCCCCATGAACTGCTTTGCCCTTCTGGCTCTAAGGAAGTGGGTGGGGTCAATGCCACCTTGGGAAAGAGGCCTCAGGAGGAGCTCAGATAAGGCTAGCCTGGGAGGGGTCTGCAGGGAGAAGGGACAAGAGACTAAGGTGTCAGACAAATGTGTCCTGGCTCCCTCCTTTGGGCCAATGAACCCAGACAGGTGAGGTGGAGCCTCAGAACTTGTTATTAAGTAGTATGAGGGGATTATTATTGATTTTGTTTGGTATAATAATAGCAGTGGGATTATGAAAAAATTTCTTACCTTATGTAATGAAGTATTGTAGGGGAGTGTGATATCTTGAATTTGCTTTACTATACTCCAGCAAAAATAAATATATAGATAAATAAATTTAAAAGTGGGAGAGGGGCGCCTGGGTGGCTCAGTCATTTAAGCGTCCAATTCTTGACTTTGGCTCAAGTCATGATCTCAGGATCACAGGATCAAGTTCCGTGTGGGGCTCCATGCTCAGTATGGGGTCTGCTTGTTCCTCTCCTTCCGCTCCTCTCCTTGCTTTCTCTCTCTCTCTCTCTCTCTCTCTCTCTCTGAGATAAATAAATAAATAAATAAAATCTTTTTTTTCTTTAAGTGGGAGAATAGAAGAAATACATGGTTGTCACCATGAATAAAAATTCTTGAAGTTGGGTGATAGGAATTTAGGTGTTCATTATACTACTTTCTTTTGTAATATTTGAAAATGTTCTTATCAGTTGTTAGTCTTACAGACAGACTCAAAATTGGCAGCATTCTTATTAAAATAGCTCTAATATGGCTCACATATTTGAAGGTCTCACTGGCACTTTGTTTTAAGAAAATCATCTTGAATTCGCTCTTTCATTCATTATTTCTTCTTGGCTCTTCTCTCAGCCTTCTTCAAGAAATCACGGAAGAGCTAAGGGAGCGGTCGGGAGCCCCGTGTCAAACCAAGCCTTTCTGAGCTCACCGCCCAGTGTAAGCCCTACAGGTTCTTCTCTCCTGTCTTGTCTTCTGCATGCTGCTCAAGCACCATCGGAGCCCAGACCCCCACCCTTTTCATTCCAGGTATCTGTGAGTCATTGCTCCAAAACTCGGAATGAGTGGAGCAAGGGAGACGGAGAGAATGTGTTGGAGGTTATCGATGAGTGCTATATGAGCAGAATGGAGAAACTAGAGCTTCCTATGCATGACCACACATGGTCTGCGAAGCTCTTTGTTACTCAGGTCTTTTCGAAGATTCCGAGAGTTGCAGGTCTTGGGGGGCGGGGCCTCTCCTCACCTCAGAAAGTCTATGAGGCTAAAATTGCCCCACCTTCATCTCTGGAAGCCATTCAAGAGATTGTGCCTCACGTGCCAGCCAGCTGCAGACTCACTTCTAGTCCAGCTTCTTCATGCTCCAATCATTTGGTATCCTTTGCATGACACAGGCAAAATTAACTGGATGCATGCAATGTACGTTTCTCCAAAAGGCCTTTCTGCAGCCTGGCCCTTTTAATCATGTCTGCATGATTGGTGGGGAAAAAAAATTTCCTCTCTTGTTAAGTCTGCCCTTTGACTAGATGCTATAAAAATAATTAAGTAGAAAATGTGTTTTAAAGTTAGAAAAGCTCTTTCTCCTTGAGCTATGAACCTTCTCTTTTAGAGGCAGAAATCAAGTGCAGTATTTTTGATAAAAAGATAAGCAGCCTCTTGGATGCCATCCATGAGAAAAGGAAGTTGCCAGTTGTATTGCATTTCTGACAGTGTCTGTGACAACGCTTCTGTCACTGCAGGGACTCCCAAGACTCTGAAGGCTGCCCAAATGTGGGAAAATATAAGACACTGGGCTTCCCAGCTTGACACTAGAGATTGTCTTGACCTCTAGGGACAAAGATGGTATGAGTCTGTACGCACAATATCTAAGCGTACCTTCACTGGAAGGAGAGGGATTGTGGGTGCTCGTGGACCGAGGGTGTTAAGGAGATGGCCCAGTCTCTGAGACTCTAGCCTGTTGAATGCTTTGCAGAGTCCTGGGTAGCAAAAGGCTTCTCAGACCGTGGATGACCAAGCAGTTGCTTGATGAGTTTAATCTCCAACTGCAAAATTTGAAAGGAAAGGGAATTTCAAATGAAAATATGTCGAATTTAAGAAATAAAACAGAGGATCATAGGGAAAGGAAGGGGAAAATAAGATGAAATCATAAGAGACAAACCATAAGAGACTCTTGATGATAGGAGACAAACTGAAGGCTGCTGGAGGGGAGGTGGGTGGGAGGATGGGGTAACTGGGTGATGCGCATTAAGGAGGGCACGTGATGGGATGAGCATTGGGTTTTATATAAGACTGATGAATCACTGAACTTTACCTCTGAAACTAATAGTACATTGTATGTTAATGAATTTAACTTAAATTAAGTTTAATTTAAAAAACCATTTCAGACCCATTGTGAAATTCTCACTCTTTAGCTCTTTTGTTTTACACACCTGTATAGTCAATTTATAATCTCTTAAGAATTCTGGCTTTAAGAGAAAATTTTAAAAAGAATATCTACATTTGGTTAGAACAAAAGTGAAGAAAGGTAAACAAAAGAAGCACAAAAAGTGTCTGGATGTAAATGACCTCAATTCATCTGTGAGTAGTTCTAGGACAGTCACTGTTCTTTTGTGTTTGTGTGGTTAAAAAAAAATATAACACACAGTTTACCATCTTAGCCATTTTTAAGTGTCCAGCTCAGTAGTTTTCAGAATATTCACATTGCTGTGAAACAGATCTCCAGAACTTGTTTTTTTTTTTTTCAAGATTTTATTTATTTATTGGACACAGAGAGAGAGATCACAAGTAGGCAGAGAGAGATGGGGAAGCAGGCTCCCTGCTGAGCAAAGAGGCTGATGTGGAGCTCGATCCCAGGACCCTGAGATCATGACCTGAGCCGAAGGCAGGGGCTTTACCCATTGAGCCACCCAGGTGCCCCAAGAGCTTTTTAATCTTGCAAAACTGAAACTCTATACCCATTAGACAGACAACTTCCTGTCTGCCCCTTTCCCCCAGACCCCGGTAGCCACCTTTCTACTTGCAATTTCAATGAATTTAACTACTTTATTTATTTTTTTTAAAGATTTTATTTATTCAACAGACACACAGTCTGTGAAAGAGGGAACACAAGCAGGGGGAGTGGGAGAGGGAGAAGCAGGCTTCCCACTGAGCAAGGAGCCTGATGTGGGGCTTGATCCCAGGACCCTGGGATCATGGCCTGACCCAAAGGCAGACGCTTAACAACTGAACCACCCAGGCGCACCTGAATTTAACTACTTTAGATACCTCATATGAGCGGAATCATACAGCATTTGTATTTCCGTGACTGGCCTATTTCACTTAGCATTAATAGCCTCAGGGTTCATCCATGTTGTAACACAGACAAGATTTCTTTCCCTTTTAAGGTTGACTAACAATCTATTATATGTATTTACCACAACTTTGTTTTTTGTTTTTAAAGATTTTATTTACTTATTTATTTGACAGAGAGCACAAGCAGGGGGAGCAACAGGTAGAGGGAGAAGCAGACTCCCCACTTAGCAAGGAGTCCCATGCTGGACTCCATCCCAAGATCCTGGGATCATGACCCGAGCCTAAGGCAGCTGCTTAACCAACTGAGCCACCCAGGCCTCCTAATGTATCATATTTTGTATATCTATTTATCTGTCAGTGTATATTTAGATTGTTTCCACATCTTGGCTGTTGTAAATAGTGCTGCTATGAACATGGATATGCAAATATCTCTTCAAGATCCTGCTTTCCATTCTATTAGGTATAAGCCAGAAATGGGATGGCAGCTCATATGGTAGTTCTTTTTTTTTCTTTTAAAGATTTTATTTATTTGGCAGAGATCACAAGTAGACAGAGAGGCAGGCAGAGACAGAGAGAGGAGGAAGCAGGCTCCCCACTGAGCAGAGAGCCTGATGCAGGGCTGGATCCCAGGACCCTGGGATCATGACCTTAGCCAAAGGCAGAGGCTTTAACCCACTGAGCCACCCAGGTGCCCCAGTAGTTTTTTTTAGTTTAATTTCTGTTCCATAGCAGTCATACCATTTTATAGGCCCCCCACACACACACCGGAACAATACACAAGGGTTCTAATTTCCCCACACCCTCACTAACACTTGTTATTTTCTGGTATTTTTTTTCTTTCATAGTAACCATCCTAATGGTACCTAATGGTACCATCCTAATGAAATGATATCTTATTGTTTTAATTTACATTTCTCTAAATATTAGTGATGTTGAGTATCTTTTCATATTCTTTTTTTTTTTTTTTTTTAAAGATTTTATTTATTTATTTGATAGAGAGAAATCACAAGAGAGGCAGGCAGAGAGAGAGGAAGGGAAGCAGGCTCTCCGCTGAGCAGAGAGCCCGATGTGGGACTCGATCCCAGGACCCTGAGATCATGACCTGAGCCGAAGGCAGCGGCTTAACCCACTGAGCCACCCAGGCGCCCATCTTTTCATATTCTTGTTAACCATTTTTATGCTGCCATCTTTGGAGAAATGTCTGATCATGTCTCTCACCAACTTTTTAATTGGTTGATTCCTATTGTTGAGTTGTGGGTGTTCTTTTTTTATTGTTTCTTTTTACAGATTTATTTATTTTTTTAAGTAGGCTCCATGCCCAGTGTGGAGCCCAACATGGGGCTCAACTCACGATCCTGAGGTCAAGACTTAAAATCAAGAGTTGGATGCTTAACTGACTGAGCCACCCAAGTGCCCCAGGAGTGTTCTTTATATACTTTGGATATTAATCCTTTCTTAGGTAAACGATTTGAAGATATTTTCTACCATTTTATAGGTTGCCTTTTCATTCTATTGATGTGTCCTTTGATGCCCACATTTCTCAGTTTGATGTCGTCTCATTTGTCTATTTTGCTTTTGTTGTTTGTGTTTTTGGTGTGATATCCAAGAAATCTTGTAATATCCAATGTCATGAAGATTTCTCCCTTTATTTTCTTCTAGGGGTTTTATAGTTTTAGGTCTTATGTTTAGGGATTTAATCCATTTTTATTTAATTGTTGTATAAGGTATAAGATAAGAGTCCAATTTTATTCTTTTGTATGGGCATATCCAGTTTTCTAACACCATTTGTTGAAGAAACTGACTTTTCTCCCTTGGTTGATCTTGTTGCCCTTGTCAAAGGTCATTTGGTTATATCTGTGAGGATTCATGTCTGAGCTATGTTCTTTTTTTTTTTTTCTAAGATTTTATTTACTTTATTAGAGAGAGAGCACGAGCAGTGGGGAGGGGCAGAGGAAGAGGGAAAGGCAGACTCCCTGCTAAGCAGGGAGTCTGACACAGGCCTTGATCCCAGGACGCTGAGATCATGACCTAAGCTGAAGGCAGACACTTAACCTTCTTAACCACCAAGTTATCCCTCTGAGCTCTATATTCTATTGTGTTTGTCTATTCATGTGTCTTAATGCCAGTACCATGCTGCTTTGATTACTGTAGCTCTGTAATTTTTTAATTTTTTGTTTAAAATAAATAAACTCCAGCATGGAACCCAACACAGGGCTTGAACTCATGACCATGAGATCAAGAACTAATCTGAGATCAAGAGTTCCCCAGGCATGCCTATGATTTTTTTTAATCAGAAATTGTGGGTCCTCCAGTTTTCTTCTTCTTTTTCAAAATTGTTTTGGCTATTCAGGGCTCCTTAAGATTCCATCCATTAGGATGAATTTTCCTATGTCTTCAAAAAAATGCCATTGGGATTTTTGATAGAGATTGCCCAGACAGTCACTGTTCTTTTTTTTTTTTAATATTTTATTTATTTGACAGAGAAAAATCACAACTAGGCAGAGAGGCAGGCAGAGAGAGAGGAGGAAGCAGGCTCCCTGCGGAGCAGAGAGCCTGATGTGGGGCTCGAACCCAGGACCCTGGGACCATGACCTGAGCCGAAGGCAGCGGCTTCAACCCACTGAGCCATCCAAGCGCCCCAGACAGTCACTGTTCTTTAATAAATGCAGTGAAGAATCTCAAAAAAGTAACGAAAGCTACCAAGGCAGCAGACAGAAGCTTGATAGCTAGAAGCATGTATAATTTTCTCAACCTCTTTGTAAAATAAAACTATCACAGCAGAAAATTATACCAGTAAATGTATTTGTCTTAGTTTGTCTCTTTTTCAGATCTCTACATATTAAATAACTCTTAAGGAGAAAGGGAAGAGAGAATCAGTTGTTTCCTTTGAGCAATACTATTTTTTTCTTTCTTAAGATCTTATTTATTTATTTGAGAGAGAGAGAGAGTACGCAAGTGAGCAGGGGGCGGGGATTGGGCAGAAGAAGAGGAAGAAAGAAATCTCAAGCAGACTCTGTGCTGAGTAGAGCCTGACTACTCTCTACTGCAGGGCTCGATCTCACCCTGAAATCACAACCTGAGCCGAAACCAAGAGTTGGACACTTAACCAACTGTGCCACCTAGGCACCCCAAGAGCACAGTAATTTTAGTAATAACAATAATAATAGTGATCGCCATGGTATCATATAATTTGTTTAGCTTTTATGTTGTATAAAGCATTTATAGTCCATTATGTCATTTTATTTTAGTCCAAAGCAGCATGTCCCAAAGTTATGGTCCCTGGAATACTTGTTCTTCAAAAAAACGTTTTATGATCAAGTAATTTGGGAAGCATTGCAAACTGCATTCTTTTGTCATCTGCACTTAGAGATTCACTGTTAAAAGCTCTGAGAAGTCCTGCTGCAAATATATAAAGGACTCAGTTCAGTTTTGTATAAACCAGTGTTTACTAAACTGTTATGGCTACAGTTTTTTTGTTGTTGTTGTTTTAGTAAACTTTGTTAATGTCCCATGAATCTAAAGTATGACTAAAGGCACACAGAGCAGAGAATTTAAATGAACAGTGTTTATTTATTTTATTTTTTAAAAAAGATTTTATTTATTTATTTGAGAGAGAGTGTGAGAGTGAAAGAGAGAGAGCACGAGCAGTGGGGAGGGCCACAGGGAGAGGGAGAAACAGGCTCCCCACCGAGCAGGAAGCCTAACATGTGTCTCTTTCCCAGGCCCTGGGATCATGACCTGTGCTGAAGGCAGATGTTTTTTTTTTTCTTTTAATATTTTATTTATTTGACAGAGAGAGATCACAACTAGGGAGAGATGCAAACAGAGAGAGAGAGAAGCAGGCTCCCTGCAGAGCAGAGAGCCTGATGGGGGGCTTGATCCCAGGACCCTGGGACCATGACCTGAGCTGAAGGCAGAGGCTTTAACCCACTGAGCCACCCAGGTGCCCCTGAAGGCAGATGTTTAACCAACTGAGCCACCCAGGCACCCATTGATGAACCGTTTTTAAATGCTGCATTGTAAATACTGAGTTTGTTCAGAGTGGTGCGGGACATGAGGTGCATAGGACACGGGGGCACGTCAGTCAGCACAGGACGGATTTCTCCCTTCATGCCTATAAGGAGCTAAACCTGGGGTTGACAGTCAACATGCGTGGAAACGTGGGCGTGTTTGTAATAAAGAAACTGGACCATTTCCTCCATATGCTCTGTGCATGAAACCGTGTGCCATCCTATTGGCAGCAGTGCCCTTGCTGAAAAAGAGAGAATGGATTCTGAAGTTATGTTGAGCCAGACGAGATCTGTTAGATGAGATCTACTTAATCACCTCTTCACATGACAATGATTTGGAGTATTTCCTGTACAGCAAAGTAAGAGCAAAATAAATTACCTTTCATTCAGCATGATTAATCATATTGGTTGTTTATGTATTTCTCTCCCTAGCCATGACATATTCTCCTTTCTAATTTCTTTTAAGGAATGGCTTCTTCCAAAACACTAAGAGTTCAAAAACCTTTAAATGATGTATTATTTATCTGTCTGGCCACACAGATTCCTTCAGAGTCATTACTGACTCATTCCTACAGAGTCATTAAATCCATCAACGGCACATTTGCTGACTTAATAATCAGCAGATTTGGTTTTCGGGAGACTCAGGAAGCGGTAGAGGGCAGATCCACGAGATGGTATCACATCTCTGCTGGCGCACAGGGGCGAGGTGGTCACTTCCAACCAAGGGAGCATCTGTGGGCCTGCAGCTCAGTTTTGGAGACCCTTTTTATTTTTTTAAAATTATTTATTTTACAATTTTTTTTAGATTTTATTTATTTATTTGACAGACAGAGATCACAAGTAGGCAGAGAAGCAGGGAGGGCGAGGGATGGGGGGGAAGCAGACTCCCTGCAGAGCAGAGAGCCTGATGCGGGGCTCGATCCCAGGACCCTGAGATCATGACCTGAGCCGAAGGCAGAGGCTTTAACCCGCTGAGCCACCCAGGCGCCCTTTGGAGACCGTTTTTAAATAATTCAAACTCTCAGACATGACATTGAATATTCTCTCAGAATCATCATGTAAATGACCACCCTAACAACAAAACACTTAGACCTGATAAACTCTGGGAAGATCTCCAAATTTAGAAAAAATCATATTTAATACTTAGCTATCTGATAGGCGACTCAATAAAATCCTCATCTGCATATGCTTGATGGCCTATTCTTGCAACAGTGATTTTGTCCAGCTTTCTACAGAGAGAATAGAAAGAGAAATCAGACTTTCCTCTGATTGGATCAATCCAATAACGGATTGATGATGAATCATGGCGGATGCAGTGATGTTTTTGTTTTGCTTTGTTGCCCTGAATGAAATGATTTTTCTTTTCTTTTTCTTTTTCTTTTTTTTTTTTTTTTTTTTTGTGATTGATAGTGTGGAAAGATTTCTTTTGGCTTCATCACTTACTCTTGGTACATTTTTTAGGATTGTTATCAATTTTAGGAAATCTTTTCTCAAGTGTCTTTCACACACAAACTGTAGGATTTCAAGGCATTTCAGAGGTTTGTTGTTGCAGAAGCTAATCTTACATACTTTCTGAATGGTTAACACTCATGGACCAGCTTGTCTTCAGGGGCTCCTCATGCTGGGGTAAATTATGAGGGTCACATCAGACCCTCTACCTTCGTTTATCAAGGTGGGCTGTGTTGGGAGAGTGGGTGTTAGAACCATTACTAACAATTGTTTCTGTAGGGAGGCAGCTATAAATAACTAAACTATACACAGAAGAGTCTGTGAAACACATAAATATCCCACTCAGCCAAAACTAGATGTAACCCCATCAGCTTCCTTAGTCATGATCTAAAGATGCCCATGGCTCCTCCTGTAGAATCCAACACAAAGGGAGCTATGACTGAGGAGAAGCTGTAGTGGGAAAGAAACTGGCCCCAGCCATGTTAGGAATACCATAATATTGTACTCCTATAAATTTTACAAGAACATATGGCCATTTACAAGGACATACAGGTGCTTCCCACAAGGAGCCATGAAACTTCAAGTTTATTAGCTGTATGGTAAATCCACTTCTTCATTTTCGTCCACTCCCAATTTTCTTCCACCAAGCTGCTTAGGAATGATGCATGTTTGCTTGTTGAACTTAAAGACCAGATCTGTAGAAAATATGACACAAACGTGTAGGAGATGTACACGTGGCTGTATTTTAGCTGGCCAGTTATTACATTTAATAGAATAATTACTTGGCATTATGGGATCAGTAGCTCTTTTTTTTTAATATTTTATTTATTTATTCGACAGAGATCACAAGGAGGCAGAGAGGCAGGCAGAGAGAGAGGAAGGGAAGCAGGCTCCCTGCTGAGCAGAGAGCCTGATGCAGGACTCCATCCCAGGACCCCAGGATCATGGCCTGAGCCAAAAGCAGAGGCTTTAACTCACTGAGCCACCCAGGCACCCCAAGGGATCAGTAGCTCTTAAATCTGAGGTCAAAATAATCTCCGTAGCTTTTTAAAAATGCACATACACAATATACCCAGAAATTCTGATTCTGAAGAATCAGAATTCTACAGAATTCTACCCAGGGTGAGACCCAGGAATCTCCAGTTTTCAAGTTTCCCAGCTGATTCTGATGAGCTGCCAAGTTTGAGAACCACCGATGTAGACACAATATTTGGGTGAATGCCTCTGCCTGCCACAGCTCCATGGGAATAAAGGATGAACTTACGAAGAGGCTTTTGATCTGGTGCAAGCAAGAATGGTGAGTTTGCCGTCAAATCAGCTGCACCAGCGCTCAGTGAGGAGATTGTCATGGGTTTCGTGTTAGTTCAGACTCTTTTGGGTGCAAGTGGAAAATCCCATTTCAAACTAGTTTAGGCATAGTTAGGAACTTATCGGCTCCTGTGGCTGAAATGTCCATTTCAAGTGTGGTCGAACTGAGGTTTCACCATAGCCTTCCATGGAGCATTGTCCACGGAGAGAAAGCACCCCTTACAATAATGAGTCTTGCAAGAGAGTTTTATTGCCCTGGCTAGGTGAAGTGTCCATTTATGTCCCCATGGCTACATCCAGACCATCTGACTGGCTAGACCTGAGACAGAGGACCACCTCGGGCCATGTGGGTTGGTCAGCTTCACTGACCCATGGGCCTGTGAAAGGGGGTGGTTGTTCCCCTAAGGAAAATTAGGATGGCAGGCAGAAACAACTGATGAATGGGTGGTTGGCTCAGTGAACTCTAGAGCCACTTCTCACTGAGGGCAGACTTGCTTTGTCTTTGTTCAGGTCTCAGACTTGCTCAGACTTGCCCAGCCCCAGTACCATGCACGCCTGAGGCCCTGCTCCTGACAGCTGGGCCATGGAGCCCTGGGGAGGAGTGCTCCGGAACCCATCTGGCAATCGGCGGCATTTTACCTCCTTTTGGTTTGGTGAGGTGGCTGCAAGCAGTTTTGCAACAGTCCAAGATGAGGTGGTGGATCCGAGGAGACTAAGCCAAGAGGTGGAGTCAAGATCCGAAGCCCAAGGAGGCAAAGTCAACAGAGGCTGACAAGAGGATATTTCTGAAGTACATGGAGGTGTACATGTGAAAGTAATTTTTGAGCAGAAGCAAGGATGTCTGGAACAACTGGCAAGGCCATCTCCTGCAGCTGTGGGGGGGGGCCTGGAAGAGCTAACCCCAAGATCTGCTTACCGAACGTGTTTCTCCATAACAAGATGGGTGCTTTTTTGCATTTGGCTATCACACTATCACCAGTCGGGGGAAGGCGGACCCGGAGATGGGCCACCTATATCCCCGCTCAAGGAAGGTTCCCCATTGAGCTGTGGAGACGTCCATCACCACACAGCTCCCAGGTGATGGCTCCTTCAGGGCCTCCCTGGGCTGCAAACAGCAGCTGGGCCTGAGACCATGCCCGCCCTAGAGAGCCTGCGTCTAGAGGTGGAATGTGGAGACCCAGCTAGCTTGGCCCACTGAGGGACAACTTTCCTAGGCATTGCGTACTCTATAGCTCCCCACCGGTCCAGGGGCTTTATGAAACCTGCAGCTCCTTTCCCCCTCTGCCCAGTTCTTCCCACAAGTTTTCGCCACTATTGATCCCCAGTAAACATCTTGAACCCCAACCTTCATTTCAGTATCTGCTTCTGGAAAACCCACCCTGTGATAAGTATCATGAGGTTACATTCTGATCGGCCTATTTGAAGTAAGAAGAAACCTTCAACTTGCAAACTACTTTTTAATTCATTACAAAATAAAAACAAAAACAGACGTAGGACTCCTCTTCCTTTGAAAAAATAAGATACTGTGACACCTGAAATGAATATAACTCTGTATGTTAATTATACAGGGATTTTTTTTCTTAATTTAAAAATAAGGATATTACATTGAAAACTTCTAAACTGTGTATTTGCACAATAATATAGAAAAAATTTTTAAAGTGCAGATTTCTGGAAGGATACAGAGAAGATTAGCATGGACCCTGTGGCAACTGACATGAAAATTCATGAAGCCTTCCCTATTTAATAAATAAATAAACAAAGTGCAGTTTCCCCCACATCCATTCTCTTTATTTCTTCTCTTAAGAATCAGAGCGAAACATTTTCTTTGATTTTGCCAAACTTTGAGGACCATGTAAATTCACAAGAAGTTGTGCGGGGAGAAAGATCTAGTTTAATTAAATATTTGGGTAGGGAGGAGTCATTGTATTCATCATATGTTTTCAATCAAAAATTTTAAAAATTAAAATCAGAGGGCACCTGGGTGGCTCAATCAGTTAAGTGTCTGCCTTTGGCTCATGTCATGTAGGATCGAGTCCCAAGTGGGGCTCCCTGCTCAGTGGAGAGTCTGCTTCTCCTCCTTCTGCCACTTCCCCAGCTTGGGCTCTCTTGCTCTATCTCTCTGTCAAGTAAGTAAATAAAATGTTTTTTGTTTTGTTTTGTTTTGTTTTAAATAAAAAGATGAAACTCAACATTGAAACTGTTTGGAAAATGGTATTATTTTTCATTCACAAAGGCATATCCGTATCTCAAAACGTATCTACAGGGGTGCCTGGGTGGCTCAGTGGGTTAAAGCCTCTGCCTTCAGCTCAGGTCGTGGCCCCAGGGGCCTGGAATCGAGCCCCACATCCGACTCTCTGCGCAGCAGGGAGCCTGCTTTCTCCTCTCTCTCTACCTGCCTCTCTGCCTACTTGTGATCTCTGTCAAGTAAATAAATAAAACCTTAAAAAATATGTATCTACATGATTTTGAACCTCAGTTTTATTTCATGACAGCTGTGGAGAGTAGGTACTTAGTAGAGGCCTAGAGTTTTTGGAGTCCCTGTTAAATTATTTTCTGTAAATGGAGTAAAATACCATAATTTAGACTTTAAAAATGTATTTTTTTAATCCAAGCAGCTCAGAACAACTTATAATTAAAAAAGACCAATCCGGGGCGCCTGGGTGGCTCAGTGGATTAAGCCGCTGCCTTCGGCTCAGGTCATGATCTCAGGGTCCTGGGATCGAGCCCCGCATCGGGTTCTCTGCTCCGCAGGGAGCCTGCTTCCTCCTCTCTCTCTGCCTGCCTCTCTGCCTACTTGTGATCTCTCTCTCTGTCAAATAAATAAATAAAATCTTTAAAAAAAAAAAAAAAGACCAATCCCTACATCAGTGCTCCTCACGTAAAGCTTCTCTCTCCCAAAGCAGCCGCTGTTAATCATTTATGCTGTAAGTTCTGTTGGTGGTTACCTAACGCATCTCTAAATTACATTCTTACATCGCCACTTCTTGATCTGTCAACTTTGGATATTAAATATTGATTTTCTGCTATCGTGGGTGAGGATTTAAGTTCCTGCATTGTTTCAATTTGTATATTTGTATTTCTATGTTTAGGTTCTTTGTAACGGTAAATAATATGCTAAAAACTATGTCTTATTCCATTGGTTTTCAAAGGCTCTCATGATTGCCCCTTTTATGATGAGAATATTAAGACCCTTGCCCTTTCTTCCACATTTCTTCCCTCCCTGACCTCCGTTCACTGTTTTTTAACCTTTATGATATCAGTGTTGATAAATTTATGTTCTGTTGTAATCATAATTAACTTTGTCTATAGGTTGCTTCTATGTGTTGAAATAGAAAAAAAATAGTGTTTTTTTTTTGTTTGTTTTGTTTTGTTTTTGTTTGTTTGGTTTTTTTTTGTTTTGTTTTTTAATTAATTTATTTATTTTTATTTGCTTATTTACAGCATAACAGTGTTCATTGTTTTGGCATCACACCCAGTGCTCCATGCAGTACGTGCCCTCCCCACTACCCACCACCTGGTTCCTCAACCTCCCACCCCACCCCACCCCCCCACCCCACCCCCCCTGCCGCCCCTTCATAACCCTCTGGTTGTTTTTCAGAGTCCATAGTCTCTCATGGTTCATCTCCCCTTCCAGTATCCCTCAACTCCCTCTCCTCTCCATCTCCCCATGTCCTCCATGTTATTTGTTATGCTCCACAAATAAGTGAGACCATATGATACTTGACTCTCTCTGCTTGACTTATTTCGCTCAGCATAATTTCTTCTAGTCCCGTCCATGTTGCTACAAAAGTTGGGTATTCGTCCTTTCTGATGGAGGCATAATACTCCATTGTGTATATGGACCACATCTTCCTTATCCATTCATCCGTTGAAGGGCATCTTGGTTCTTTCCACAGTTTGGCGACCGTAGCCATTGCTGCAATAAACATTGGGGTACAGATGGCTCTTCTTTTCACTACATCTGTATCTTTGGGGTAAATACCCAGCAGTGCAATTGCAGGGTCATAGGGAAGCTCTATTCTTAATTTCTTCAGGAGTCTCCATACTGTTCTCCAAAGTGGCTGCACTAACTTGCATTCCCACCAACAGTGGAAGAGGGTTCCCCTTTCTCCACATCCTCTCCAGCACACGTTGTTTCCTGTCTTGCTAATTTTGGCCATTCTAACTGGTGTCAGGTGGTATCTCAATGTTGTTTTAATTTGAATCTCCCTGATGGCTAGTGATGATGAACATTTTTTCATGTGTCTGATAGCCATTTGTATGTCTTCGTTGGAGAAGTGTCTGTTCATATCTTCTGCCCATTTTTTGATATGATTATCTGTTTTGTGTGTGTTGAGTTTGAGAAGTTCTTTGTAGATCCTGGATATCAACCTTTTGTCTGTACTGTCATTTACAAATATCTTCTCCCATTCCGTGGGTTGCCTCTTTGTTTTGTTGACTGTTTCCTTTGCTGTGCAGAAGCTTTTGATCTTGATGAAGTCCCAAAAGTTCATTTTTGCTTTTGTTTCCTTGGCCTTGGAGACATATCTTGAAAGAAGTTGCTGTGGCTGATATCGAAGAAGTTACTGCCTATGTTCTCCTCTAGGATTCTGATAGATTCCTGTCTCACTTTTATCCATTTCGAGTTTATCTTTGTGAACGGTGTAAGAGAATGGTCGAGTTTCATTCTTCTACATATCGCTGTCCAGTTTTCCCAGCACCATTTATTGAAGAGACTGTCTTTTTTCCATTGAATATTTTTTCCTGTTTTGTCGAAGATTATTTGACCATAGAGTTGAGGGTCCATATCTGGGCTCTCCACTCTGTTCCACTGTCTATGTGTCTGAAAAAAATAGTGTTTATTCTTAGGAGTCATGAGTGGTTTATCACAGACCCCTGTCATGTGCTTCGAACATACCTCTTTGTGGTTACATTGTCATGAAACTTGAACCTCCCCAAAGGGAAATGTTCTAGGCATCAAGATCGGATGTCTTTTTTCTTATATCCTGTTCAGAACCACACAGTTTGGTAGCTGTATATTTGAACTGTGATTTTTTTTAAGAATTTATTTGAGAGAGAGAGAGCATAAGCAGTGGGAGCAGGAGGTAGAGAGAGAGGGAGAGGCAGACTCCCCACTGAGCAGGGGGCGGACACACCTTGATCCCAGGACCCTAAGGTCATGACCTGAGCAGAAAGCAGACACTTAACCAACTGAGCCATGCAGGCTCCCCTGAATTGTGAATTTTAATTGACTTCTTTCCCTACTTTCTGATTGCTTTCTCTCTTATTGTTGTTGGTGAATGGAAAATAATGGGCCTTATTCACTGTTAATTGCGTATCTTATTGATTCTATTGATTTAATTTTTTCTTCTCCTTCTCCCCTCTCTTGGAGAGTGTCCCCTTGGAGTGATCTGGTTTCACATTCTAACATGGACCGATTTTTTTTCAGAATAGCTGCTCAAGGGTCACCTTGAAGTATGCTTTCATTAGATGCCTGGTTAGTGACATGGTTTCTTAGATCTTCATCATCCTGTCTTGATGTTCACCTTCAGGTAAATTCTTCAGAAATAGTGCGATCTAAACTCTGTGAGTTCTTGCATCTCATAAAAGGAAAATGACCATTTCCCATTCTCACTTGATAGACTTTGTATGGCACCCTTGATTCAAAACTATTTTCCCTCAGAAATGAGCTGCTGAGAAGGCAGCTGTTTTTTTCCTATGGGTGATCTGTTGTTGCTCTCTGGAAAATTTAGAATATTCTTTTATTCTTGGTGTCCCCAGATTTCAGAGTGATATATTGGAGCCTGGCTCTTTAAACATTAGGACATATTTAAGACATGAAGGGGCATAAAGAATAATATAATGGAAATAAAACACCAGATATTTCTTTTTTCATTTAGTCTCCTTGGCTCGCAAAGATCCCCCTTATTAGAATTTTTATTAGTGGAATGCATTGATCCTCTGTGTCTTTTTTCCTCCTATTATCTATTTCTTTGAGGTTTTGTTTTTATTGTTATTTCTTTGCGGGGGTGGAATTCTTTGACTTTACCTTCCAATTATTCCTTTCATTTTAAATTAATTTTTAAATTATTATTTTTTAATTATTTAAATTATTTAAATCATTACCAGATTTCCTTGTTTCAAAGAGCTGGTTCTTGTTTCCTTTTTTAGACTGAGATATAATTGATATATAATGCTATATTATTTTACAGTGTGCAACAGAATGATTTGATATATGTATGCATTGTGGAATGAGCACCATGATAAGTTCAGTTAACATCTATCACTGCATACTTATAATTTTTTCTTGTGATGATCTCTTTAAAGATTTACTCTCTTAGCAACTTGCAAATTACACATACAATGTTGTAAACTGTAGTCACCGTGCTATATATTACATACCCCAGGCCTTAGCCTATCACCTGAAGTTTTGTTCTTGCTTTCTGAGGGTCCCCTTATGTAAGTACTTCCTATGAATACTATGTCTTTTGTTTTTTTAAGATTTTATTTAACTAAAGGAGAGTGAGAGAGAGAGAGAATGTGCTGGGGGAGGGGCAGAGGGAGAGAGAGAAGCAGACTCCCCACTGAGCAGGGAGCCCCATGTAGGAATCGATCCCAGGACCCCAAGATCAGGACCTGAGCTGAAGTCAGACACTTAACTGACTGTGCCACCCAGATACCCCCATCCCTATATTTTTAGCTCCTCTCTCATACGTGTCTGTCATACCTGAACCCAAAACCACACTGAAGATGTGTTGAGAATGGTTCCCTTCTCCACTGCTGCTACCTTCCAGAATATTCTAAACTGCCGCCTCCTCAGCTATTAAACTTCTATCTATTGCTGTCTTTCTTCCAGAAATTTGCTTAACTCTCTCATCTGCAAGGTCACCCTCTGAATAGCTCGCTTTTATTGCTGTTTTTATTCCTGTACTATTATTTTAATGGGATTTCCACAGAGAAGAGAATCAAAAATTCGTGCTCAGCCTGTAGCTGCCATGGTGAATCAAAAAAAAAAAAAAAGTAAGGATTTTCCATTCTGCCCTCATTTAAAAACTTATAGATGTGTAGAAAAGCCAGGAAGCTTATGACGCATTTCACCAGAAGGACTGTATAAAGATAAACTTCCACAGTGTTTGAATATAAAACAATTAAGTTCTCATTAAGAATAAGAACTCCTTGTGTTAGAACCTGACAGAAAATGTCTCCTTGAATGCTCATTTTACAGATGGAGAAATTGAGGCTCAGTCCAGAAACTCTTCTCTCTACCTAAGACTGAATGTTCCAAGGGAGCAGGTTTAAAGAACCCACAAGTCTTTTGCGGTAAGCGGGCTGTTGTCTTTTATTTTAGTTCTCTTCTTGAGAGGCTCTGCTGAACTCTGTCCTCAGCAAATGCACTACAATCATATTGGCATTTCAGTTTCAGAGAAAAAAAATCATTAATTACAATGTACATTATTGAACACCCATTGTAATAGGATCCCATTCTGGGAAGGGCAGTATATGCAGACTGTATTAATCAATTATTGCTACAAATCGAAACCATACTGACAGTATTAGACATGTGATTTTTTTTTTTTAAGGATGAAACGGCTTTACTTATACTAATCTCACATTTCCTTTCCTCAGTTTGAAGTTTTAAAAAACTGACATTTTCTGCGGGTTAATTAAATCAAATATTTAATACTATTTTTAAAACCCATTTCATGACAATGAATTGTACATACGCAGATGGAAAGAAACGAGAACTGTAGCTCTCCAGATGGAAGCTCTTCAGAACAGATGCCATCATCTTGACATGTGCTCTGGAGGAAGAGCATTAATCAAAATAAGGAATAACAATGTAGTGCTTAATGGTTATGGCTGGTTCCTAATTTATAGGATAACTGACGTATGTGGGGGAGTCATCGCGCATTGAGGCAGACGCAAAGAACCACTGCTTCATGTAGTGCAATTTGCAAGGGAGCCAGGAACAAGGGATATAGCTTGTCTTGTTATTTCAATTATTGTTTTAATTAATTGCTGGAAGTGAAGTTGCCATCTCTAGAAACCTTGAGATAGGCACAGCAGCGAGGAGCCACAGAGCCCTCACAAAAGGCTCTGTATACCGGTCCTCCAGCTCTGATTTTCTCTCCTTAGCAGGTTGCTAGAAACACCTAACCTAGGGGAAATGTTATCAGTAATGTTATTTTCCTCCATATATCTTCTTCTACTGAGCCAATTAATCTTTAAGAAGATTTCTCTTTTTTGTGCTTTGTGGGTCGAATATTGGTATTTTTGCCTGTGCTGTTCAAAGAAAAAAGGGAAGTTGTTGGCAAAATAGATTTGTGTTGCATTTGATTAGAATGGAAAGACTTGAAAGATGAATTCAGATAGATTCTGCCTGTTTCTGCCAAATATATATATATATTTTTTTTTGATGGGAGAAGGGGATCAAAAGGTTAAAAGGGAGGAAGGCAGGAAGGAAGAAAGGAAAGAAGGAAGGAAGGGAGAAACGCCAGCAACAATTTTGCAAAAGCTTTTGCCCTGTATTCAGATCTCAAAGCCACATTTGCCTTTGATTTCTCTTTGAAATAGCTCTACAAAACTCAAGGTATATTTGAAATTTAAACAAAGTTAATAAAAACCCTGTAAGCCTAGGGAAGACATTAGGGCCAGGACCATGCCCAGGTAATACTGGCCAATGAAACTGTCTTTATGAGAGAGAAGAAAACTTTAGTGGAGTAAGATACCATGATGATATGAGAGGCTGGACCTGAATATGACCCTAGAGCCAAGATCCGAGCAGGGCAAAAAAACAGAATGAAAGGAGAACTGAAATACGGCTTAATAGAATTTTCCGCCCGCCCCTGTGCTGCATCTGGAGCTCAACTCACTGAAGAAATGCAACGTGGAATTCCAGATGAGGCAAAGCTGTATCAGGCAGCATTTGTACCCAGAGGACAAGGGAGAATTGAGGCCATTGTGTAGATAACAAAGACACATCTTTCTTTGTTGGAGATTTAGATGACTGAAAAGACAGTCTTCCAGCTGTGATGGGTAGAAGTGCTGTATGGAGACAGGCAGATGCACTGAAGGACAGCTGCTGTGATCTCATGTAATACAGCCAGAGGCGTCCTAGTTTGCAGTAACATAGAACTGGATATGCAGCGACATGGCAGTTTATTGGCGACAACAGCAGAGTAGTATATACGTGAGAGCACCAAAATATATAATAATCACCGTCCAAAGGAAAGTACCCATTAAACATTACATATTGGATTTGGCTTTTTAAATTATGTGAATTTATGTCCATTTTAAAGTAGCGGCTAATGATTTTTAAATGATAGGGCAATTAGAGTTGGACTCTAGAACTGCTATTTTAAACTTTGCAAGTCAGGAACAATTCCACAAGGTACCTTCACTGCGAATAAGGAATGACTTCAGCTCTGTCCCACTGATGCTGACCGATAATAGTGTGGGACTGACATGCACATCCTCCAAAATGCAGGGTTCCGAATCAACTGCCAGTGTTTAAAACATCTCAGGCGCTGAAAAGAAACTTTAAAGATGACAAATGTCAGCTTTTCATTTTGCCAACTCTACTATATTTTCAAGGTAACTGCTGACTCTTCACAACGCTTAACTGCTAAAAGTTTAGCAAAATGTCTGTATTAACTAGATTTATATAACACAGGGCTAAAACGTCTTTTTTCACCTAGTAGTACAAAGTAGGCTTCACAGGGCAAGGGCTGAGCACAGGAGCTGCAGTCAGAGAGACCCTATGGGAATCCTTCCTCTGCTCTGACAGTGTAAAGATGATTTCTAAACCCTCTGAGCCTAAATTTTTTCATGCAGGGGCGCAATAATCGTATCTGTTCTTTAAGTATTGTAAAGATTAAATGAAATCATTAATAAAGTACTTGACAAGTGCCTAACTTATAAGATACAAGATTTTGGGGACACCTCGGTGGTTAAGTGTCTGCCTTTGGCTCAGGTCATGATCCCAAGGTCCTGGGATCAAGTCCCACGTTGGGCTCCTTGCTCAGCGGGGAGCCTGCTTCTCCCTCTGACTGCTCTGCCTTCTGCTCCCCCAGCTGTGTGCTCTCTCTGATAAATAAATAAAATATTTTTTAAAAGATACAAGTTTTTTTACATTTTAATGGAAATTATTCAACATGATGCTATTTGGTAGATATGGTTTGGGAGAGTAAACACAACAGAAACATCAAAATATTACATACAGAATTTCCTTCCTGATGAAATGCATGGCTTAACATGCTTACCTAGAGTCCTCTTTGTAAATCTCTACCTGTGGATGTTTTGGGCAAATAAGTGAGTTCAGCAGATTGTTTATAAATGTTCTAACTCAAAGGAAAGGAATGCTGAATTTATTGATCGACTCATTCATAACTATATTCAGCAATGGATTCAGGATCACATTCCCTCTGTCTAGAATCTGAATTAAGGGGCCCAGGGGAAATTTTAATCTGTGGGAGGCTGAAAGGTCATTTAGAGCAAGGCTGAGACAGCTAAATTGCACCAAGCAGGAGATAAGGATGCAGAAGGAGGGAGGCGAGGGAGAGCTGAGAACCGGAGACAATGTGAGTGAGAAACAGGTGAGGCTCAGGCAGAGTCAGTGAACAAGGCTTCCCCACCGGGGGGCAAGGCCTTGTTAGAACTGATTCTGTTGGGGCGCCTGGGTGGCTCAGTGGGTTAAACCTCTGCCTTCGGCTCAGGTCATGATCTCAGGGTCCTGGGATTGAGCCCCGCATCAGGCTCTCTGCTCAGCAGGGAGCCTGCTTCCTCCTCTCTCTCTCTGCCTGCCTCTCTGCCTACTTGTGATCTCTCTCTGTCAAATAAATAAATAAAATCTTTAAAAAAAAAAAAAAAAAAAAAAAAGAACTGATTCTGTTTCCAGACTCATGCACAACGATGACCCTTCCATTCTGGGAGATTTCCCTGATGCCCTGAATTATTGCTACCTCCCTCTCCATCGTACCTACCCTCGTGTAAATGGGTTTCTATGCCTTAAAACCCCAAGAGCCTGGTTCCTAGTGGATGCTGAAAAAATGGTTTTCTTTGGACTTGATAACTTTCCTGGGTTTCCTGTTGACTCAGGGTGGAAACTTTTTCTTGGAAGCTAATGACAGTCAAAACATCATATAAATATCAGTGTCTCTTATTCTGGTGAGTTAGAGGATCCTCACCAAAAAAGGGACATTTAGGGCGAGTTACTGGTATGGGACTGGGATCCTTGGCATCATTATCTCGCCCATTTCTTTAACGCTACCAAGTTTGCTGGATGGCAAATGGACATGATGAGGGCAGCACCCACATTCAACTAGGTGCAGAAGGGAGGAGTCAGAAATAGGAATATTCTTTTTTTTTTAAGTTTTATTTATTTAAGTAATCTCTACACCCAAATTGGAGCTTGGACTCATGACCCCGAGATCAAGAGTCACATGATCCTCTGACTGAGCCAGCCAGGTGCCCAGAAATAGGAATATTCTTTACTGATATATCATTATTCCTCTAACCAACATGATCTCTTAGAGACATGATATCTGTTGACAGTTTGGAGGACAAAGGCTCTGGGATGCTAAGTGAGGGTCCAGTAAGGTTGCATGAGACAAACGCCTGTTTCCCCCAACTCTTTCCTGTATTGTGGCCGTTATTCAGTGCCATATAGCCTCTCTGTGATGACCTGTGGTGGTGGGGTGTGCCACACTGGATTGACATAATGGCATTTCTTTATTGACTATTAATATGACTTTTTCAAAAGTCTTGAACACTATTGACAGAAACGGTTTTAAGGTAAGGCACAGGAATGTCAGACAGAGGACCTGCAGGCATAGTGAATGGGGGCTGAAATTCCACACTGCTAATGAAGCATGACATTTTAGAGTTGAAGCAAATTACATCTGAGGTCTCAGCCTTGAGCTCTAGGAAGTAAATCTCTTATACAATTACAGGTTTAAATCAACTGTCTAAATATTAGCTTTTGCCTTATAATATTTAGCTCTTTATTTATCCCTCAATAATTATTATTTACTAAATAACTCTTACCAGTATTAAGGAGTAGAGTACTATATGTAATAATTATTATTATAAATAAAGTCATTATACATATCATATGGAACTTATTTTTAAGATTTTATTTATTTTTTGACAGACAGAGACACAGGAAGAACAAGCAGGGGGAGTGGGAGAGGGAGAAACAGGCTTCTGGCCAAGCAGGGAGCCCTGTATGGGGCTCGATCCCAGAACCCTAGGATCATGACCTGAGCTAAAGGGAGATGCTTAACAACTGAGTCACCCAAGCACCCCATCATATAGAACTTGTTATGATAAATCAAATATCGACTATCTGAATTTCATACTCTGTTCATTGTGTTATATTACACTTTATCCCTATATAATTACTAGTACATAATTGTATTAGTATTTTATTCTTGTAGTACTAGCAACTAGTAATCATTTACTACTAATAGTATTATTTAAGTATAAAATAAGCTAGATGTAATAGTACATAAAGACACATACATCAATACTTAAAAATAAATAAAGCTTTCATACACTTATAAAAATAAAATGGTGTATAATAATAACAATTATTTCTGAATATTTGGAAAATATAGAAAATAGAAGAAGAGACAGAAAATCCCATATTACACAACTTCCAAAGACTATCACTTCTTGATGTGTTAGTCTATTTCTTTTTGGTCTTTTTTCTAAACAAAAGTTGTATTATTGTTGCTGTCATTTTCCTTGGTTGTGATCATAAGCATATAGAATTTTGTATTGTGCTTTTTATTTTTATTTTTATTTTATTTTATTTATTTGACACAGAGATAGAGATCACAAGTAGGCAGAGAGAGAGGGAAAGCAGGCTCCCCGGTGAGCAGAGAGCAGACTCAGGGCTCAATCCCATGACCCAAGACCATGACCTGAGCTGACAGCAGAGACTTAACCCACTGAGCCACTCAGGCGCCCCTGTTTTGTACTTTTCTAAGATTATATACTATCCCTAGTGTTCTCTAAATTTTCATGAGATCTTCCTAAATGTAATTTTTCATCACAACACAATTATTCTTTGTACATTAACTTGTCATTTGTAAGTAGAAATTTAAGTTCTTTCCAAATCATTTTAACACTTAGTCTTTAAATATTTTAGAATAAGTTTTTGTTAGAATGTGGGAGCATCCTTCTATTATCTACATTTTACTTGTTCAAATCTGCTTAGTTGTTTCAAAAGAGTCACTCACCACTGATTTTAATTCATAGGAAATTTAGATATTTATACTTAAGATGCAATGGAATTTACTAAAAAAAAAAATGCTAATGAGTCACTTCTCTGAGTCTTTCCAGTTTGAAGACAGTTGGGGAATTCTAGAGTCTCTGTGATCATATTCCCAGGGACTCAGTCACTAATGCTAATGGTATTTTGGTTTTGGGAGGCTGTTGTCCTCGAACTGTCTGGGTAAAGTGATTCAGTGCTAATATTTGAAACACTTTCCCTATTGGTGTTTTGTTTAAACTGTATTAGATTATTTTAGAGGGGGATGGGTGGTGGGAGAAAGAAAAAGAGACTCTTAAGCAGACTTCATGCCCAGCACAGAACTGGTCATGGGGCTCGATCTCACAACCTTGAGATCATGACCTGAGCTGAAATCAAGAGTCAGATAGTTAACCAACACAGTCACCTAGGTGCCCCCATTAGATTTTTTTAAAGAACAAAAGTGACATGATATAACAAGTCAAATAATATAGAAACATTTTAGAAATGTAACAATCTGCCCTCTACTCTTGCCCTCCAAGATAAATGTAACCTTTAGCTATGCAACCTCTGTGTCTCTATGCTCATGTTTATATATATATATATAAACATGATTACTTAGTGATCATGGGTTATACATATACACACACATACACGCAAGGAGAGTTTGGGATTAGCATTACATTGCACATGTTATTTTACAATGTCTTTTTTCACTTAGTAATATATCATGGATATCTCCAAAGCAATAATGTACACCTAACACCCTTTCTACTAACTGCATAGTAGTACAGGCTATAGGTATAGCAATTTATTCATATAGCATATATATATAAGCATATATATATCATATATCATAACATATAGCAATGTTCCTTACAATGTACATTCAGGGCATTTAGAGGTGGATTTTTTTACATGACAAATAATGCCATAATAAAGATTCTTAAAATATATTCTTATATATTGCTTTTTATTTCTGTTGGCTACATTCTTCTAAGTGAAACCCTTTAGACATATGGGTATTTCAATTTTAAGTAGCTATTTTCAGATTAATCTCACAAAAGATTGTAGCAATTAACATTCTCATCACCTATGTATGAAATTGCCAATTTCGACTCCACCCTAAATAACATCAGTTTCTGTTCTTAATAATTGATCATCTGAACTTGAAACACTGTCTTGCTTAACTTACATTTCTGTACTACTAATAGGATTATGTATATTTTCAAGTGTTTGTTGATGATTGCGTTTTGTCTGCAATTACCCTGTTCATATCTTTGCCCATTCTTTTTGCTGGGTTATTTGTCTTTCTTATGAATTAACAGGAAGAATTTGTGTATTAGGGGAAATGACACTTGCCCTGTCACATACAATGCCAATTATTTTGCTCCAGCCTACCATTTGCTTTTCAACTTACAGTATTTTCTCACATAATTAAAAAAATAAGTATGGAACTTTATTGTTTTCACCTTTATTTCAGGTGGAAAGTAAATTGTGCCAAAGGTATTTATTCAAATAGTCATACATTACTTTGAGTTGAAATGCCACCTTGGTTATGTATCAAGCTACTACCCATCTTTGGATGTGTTCCTATTGTCTCTATTTTATTTCATTGATCTAGTAATATATGCTGTGATATATCTTGGTAGTGTTCTCTACTGGAATAAGTAAATTACTAGGAACCAAGTGTTCTTCAATTCTTTCCGTATTGCCCCATAGACATTAAAACATAAAATGTTTTAGGCTAGTGGACAGGATGTCATTTATCAGAGTAGCTTTCTAATAAATTTTGATGTTTAGCAAGGCAAGATGATACCCGTGCTCTGCATGTTTGCGTGTGCACTTGCCCATGCATGCATATACACATCTTCCTTTAACACCATTGGCTATTCTCAGATACTTAGCCTTCCATATAAATGTTATGTTCATTTTGCCTGGTTTTAAAACATTGGTATTATGATTGTATTTGCATTAAAGTGTTGTAACCATGGGGAAATGACTGGTCTTCTTAATATTAAGACTACCCACACAGAATCAGGAAACATTTCCCTATTAGTTCATGTTTTGATAGTTTTCCAAATACAGGTCCCATGCCCCTCTTGTGTTGTGGGCTTTTGTTTATTTGGTTTGATTTGGCTAAGACCAATGGAATATTTTTTTCCATTTCTACTTCTTACTGGTTATTGCTATTACAGATAAAATTATTATTCTAGGTTTTTCATATATTTATCTTGTACCTAATCACATTACCAATTTCTCTTATTACTTCCAAAAGAATATTACCAGCCTCTTGGCTTTTTTTTTTCATCTTTTTTTTAAAGATTTTATTTATTTGAGATAGAGAGATAGTGAGAGAGGGAGAGCACGAGGAGTGGGGAGAGGGAGAAGCAGGCTTTCTGCTGAGCAGGGAGTCCAACATGGAGCTCCATCCCACAACCTTGGAATCATAACCTGAGCTGAAGACAGATGCCCAATTGACTGAGCCACACAGAATCCCTAAATCTTTTTTTTTTAAGATTTGATTTATTTATTTGAGAGAGCACACAAGCAGGAGGAGGGGCAGAGGGAAAGGGAAAAGCAGACTCCCCACTGAACAGGGAGCCCGATGTGGGGCTCAATCCCAGGACCCCAGGATCTGACCTGAGCCAAAGGCAGACACTTAACTGACTGAGCCACCCAGGTGCCCCAAACATAGTATTTCTAAGTCACTTTTGCAAGGGGTTACATTTGGATTTTTTTTAATGATCCGCTTTTGGCTTTCCATACTCTTTCTTTGTTAATTTCTTGAAGTGCACTGTGCAAGAGATGATAGAGGAGACCCCGTTAATGGTGAGGTTTTAGGCCACTGGAAAGAGCTGGGTACTTGATGAATCCTGTTCCGGCTACTGACGATGCCTGGAAATCTGGTCAGAGCTGCATCCTTTAGCAGAGTTCCTTGCTACCTCAGGTTTTAGTGTCATGTTGAGAAACCAAGATAAGTAGTGGGATGCATCACAAGAAAAAGCATGTTTCACACCATTTGCAACAAAGGAAATTTATTTTTTACTCTCGTGCAGAATATAAAAACACTCTTTATGCTTGTACTTCACTGCCATTTTTCTGGCAATTAATGGCCGTTTTTTGAAAAGGGGGCAAAATTGTTACAAAGATTTGCAAATGTGAAGTCTTCCATACAGACAAATAAAAGATACGCTTTCATCTACTCAAAGTGAATTTAACGCCAAAGCTCTTGCTGTTGAGCTTGAATGAGAGGATGAAACTGTGGAGCGCTATGTGATAAAACACAAATGCCATCTTTGACATTCAGTGGTTTCTGTCTTTTGATTTGGTCGGCAAGTGATGAAAAACTCTTGTTCACAAACATAGCTCACTAACGCAGTAATAGAATCAGAGCTCCCATCGCACGCTTTTTGAGACAAGGGCAGGCTTGAATCAGATTTTTCCAGGACTCTTTTGGGTTAATCCATGTAGCATCCATTCCTTTGTGAGGACATTTTTGGCATTGCCTGCATGCTTGATGTCAGCAAGTTAAGGGTCATGAACACACATTTAATTTCAAGATCACTGGAGCAGAAATAACCATCAAAAGGATTCTATAGGGTTCCAGGTGCCTAGAGATTTTTGCCTGCAGAAAAATTGAATAAGAAAAACCACTCTCTATTTCAGCCTAAAGAAGTATTTTTTCTAGCATTGAAGAGTCAATGTGATTGCCTCTTCCTGTCTTATTTTCCAGAGGAGCAGTTGGTGGGAAGAGAGGCTTAGCAGCTTTCCTAAAAGAACGTAAGACTTTGAATGGAAAGAATAACTTCATTGATTTGATCAGAAGTATCCACCAATAAGCCATAAGTAAAGTCATCCATGTCCAGGTGTCTTAAGTAAATATTCCTTTACTTGCAACATACTTGTTTTCCTGAAGGTCATTCAGAGGCTGAAGACCCATCTTCTAGAAATCCAGCAAATTTCTGTATATAAGAAAATTGTCTTATTTTCTGATGCCCTTCTTGTTTCAAACTAACTCCTCAAAAAGTGGTGACTTGAGATCCTGAAGTGGAAGTCTTCCATGAAAATGGGTCATCAGTCTTAACGCAGGAAAATTGGCAGTTTCCGTCAATGTTTGCCTAGGTAGAAAGCCATGAAGCACATACATTTCTTTTTCTTTTTTTTCAAGATTTTATTTATTTATTTGACAGAGAGAGAGATCACAAATAGGCAGAGAGGAAGGCAGAGAGAGGGAGGGGGAAGCAGGCTCCCCACTGAGCAGAGAGCTCGATGCAGGGCTCAATCCCAGGACCCTGAGATCATGACCTGAGCCGAAAGCAGAGACTTAACCCACTGAGCCACCCAGGAGCCCCAAAGCACATACATTTATTCCCCAAAGCTGGGGGTATAGATGTTCTGCAAAGCATCACAGAGTTCCATCTCTATAAAGAATATTGAGATTGTTTTTCTAGTGGAAGTTTTACTTTGCAGATTTCATTCTCAAGTTCTCAGTGGTCTCTGTATGTCAAAAAGGGGATTATAAAAGGTATTCTTTGATGGTGATAGTGCAACACAAAGTGATCCCATGGCAGGTCATACTAAAGGCATAGCTGACCATTTCTCCATTTCTTCTTGCTTAGGTAGCATCTCTAGAAAGAAGAGCTTTCTTTCATCACCTGGAGATGAGCCTCCATTCCTTCTGTAAGGTCAGAGTTACTGTCTCTTCCTGTCCTCCCAGAATAAAGTCTTGTGATCAGTAATCACCTCCAGTAGTGGCAAGTGAATTTCTTCTTTTTTCTCCCCCCTGTTCTTTTCCTTTTTGTTTAAGTTTGAGTGTCATATGGACACTCAAATTTATTTTATTTATTTGTTTTTATTTTATTTTTTTATTTATTTGTTACAAACACTGTATAGTCCTTATTCCTTCTGCTTCTCCAGTTGTCCTAAATTTAGCCAATGTGAGCTCCTTTATTCTGGCTTCGGAGCCCTTTTGAAACATCCCCATTCGACTTTGAGTGCTTTCATGCCTGAGGGCAAACAGATGTTCCCCTTACAGTATACTTTCCATGCACCAGACCTGAAACGGCTCCTTTCTCTAAGCAGCCCTGCTTCCCTTTAGTAGAAAATATTACTTACAAATCAAGGTCTGGGCTCTCTAGAAATCCACACTTTCAACGGGGAAAAATATTTTAGATGTCATAGCTTGGCAACTACAATCATTAAACTTTTTTACCCTTTTATGCACAACAGCCTCCCATGCTGGCAAAAACTTTTAAATTGTTTTGAGCAAAATAATACTTTAATAGCACAGTTAGTCATAATTTCTTTAAGATGAATTTTTAAATCAAAGAAAAAGATCATTTTGGAGATGATTTAAAGAACCCTGCGAAGGTTCTTCAGAGCCCCTCCACCCCAAGAAGTGCCTGGACTTGAGGTTAGGAATTCTCTATAGGTTAGAACAAGTGTTCTTACCTGGCTGCCCATTGTAATCACCTGGGAAGCTTTTACAAGAAATCCTGATGCTGAGGTCCTAACTCAGAACATACTAAACCAGAATGTTTAGGGGTCTGTCTTATCATCATGGTCTTTGTTTGGTATTTTTGTTTTGTTTAAATCTTCCTGGTGATTCTACAAGACCAGTGCTCTAACCCCTGAGCTATGGAGCCTTCCCCTTCTTCCTGGTGATTCTAATTGCGGTCAGAGTTGAGAATCCTCCTGTTAAGCAAACCAACACCCATCGAGAATAGTAGCACCTAAATATATGATAATATATTAATACTAATATTATACTAATATACCTAGTATATTGTATATAGTATACCAATAGTGTATACTGTTGTAGCATAGTGTATAGTATACCAATGGTATACTAATATGCCTAAATACATAATAGTATACTAATAGTACACTATATATATATATATAATAGTAGCACCTTTTACATTTAATTGATGCCAAGGAGAAGCAAAATAGCTAGGACAGTGGGTGTCTGAACAATTGTTGGAAAGCACAGGAAAAAAAAGAAAGAATACAGGCTTCATATACAAAATGAACTGCTTTTTTGCTTCAGTCAAATCTGATGACCAAGACCTCCAAAATGTTTACTCAAGAAGTAAGAAAACTTAATCAGGAAATATTTGTTTGAACTGCTGGCAGACTGAAGGAGTTAATGCACCCACTGGATAATTCCAGGCTTGACCCTGTTTCTCCGTGTCACCATGTCCCCGGCTGTGCCAACTGCCATGGCTGCTGTTCTGGAAGAACTTGGAGCTGGAACTCAAAGCAACTGCTGCACTGTCCTTTTCTTCTCCTGAACAAAACAATTTTCCATATCTATCATGTCACTAAGTGTCTCTCTAGATATAATGGCTTGAAATCTGAAACACTGGAACTACTGGTGTGGGGAGAAATGGTTTTCTCATTTAATTTGTCAGACTTCCAACCCCTCATCTCTTTAATAAGCAAAGTTGCAGCCAAGCCTCTATATTTCAGAATTCAATTATAATTGATTGAAAATATTTTCTTAAGAGCCCGTTGACTAAAGACAATGTCCTAGAAGGTTTGTCCTTCCAACTTTTTAATACATAAATTTTCAAACATGGGGCGCCTGGGTGGCTGAGTGGGTTAAGCCTCTGCCTTTGGCTCAGGTCATGATCTCAGGGTCCTGGGATCGAGCCCTGTATTGGGCTCTCTGCTCAGCAGGGAGCCTGCTTCCCCCTCTTTCTGCCTGCCTCTCTGCCTACTTGTGGTTTCTCTCTCTGTCAAATAAATAAAATCTTAAAAAAAATTTTTTTCCAAATGTGCAGAAAAGTTGAAAAATGTAACACAATGAAGATCTGTGTATTCCACACTCAGATTAAACAATTAACAGTATTTTGTTGTGAATATCAGTGTACGAGGGTTGGTGTAATGAGATACCACAGACTGGGTGACTCAGACAACCGGGACTTATTTTTTTCACTGTTCCAGAGGCTAGAAGTTCAAGATCAAGGTGTGGACAGGGTTGGTTTCTTCTGAGGCCATTCTTCTTGGCTTGTATAGATGGCCATCTTTCCTGTGTCTTCACATGGCCTTCTATCTGGATATGTCTGTATCTTAGTCACTTCTTAGGACACTGGTCAGATTGGATTAGAGCCTATTCTAAGGGCCTCATTTTAACTTAATCACCTCTTCAAAGACCATATTTTTATTTTATTTATTTTAGAGAGAGAGTGAGAGAGCGAAGGGCAGTGGAGGAGAAGGGAAAGGAGAGGGATGGGAAAGAATCTCCAACAGGTTCCATGCTGAGCATGAGCCCTTCATGGGGCTTTGATCTCATGACCCTGAGATCAAGACCTGAGCTAAAACCAAGAGTTGGAAGTTCAACCAACTGAGCCATCCAGGCACCCCTAAAGGCTCTACTTTTTTTTTTTTTAAGATTTTATTTATTTATTTGAGAGAGAGAGAGGAAGTGATGAAGAGAGTAAACACAAGCCAGGGAGAGAGGCAAAGGGAGAAGCAGACTTCCTGCTGAGCTCCCAGGACCCTGAGATCATGACCTGAGCTGAAGGCAGACGCTTAACCAACTGAGCCACCTGGGTGCCCCTAAAGGCTCTATTTTTAAATACAGTCATATTCTGAGGTACTAGTAGTGAAGATTTCAACATAGGAATGTTGGGAGGTCATAATTCAGCCCATTTCTTTCTATTATATATAAATATACGGATGTATTGATTTGATGATCTACTTGAAATCTGTAACAGACCTTAGTACATCTCATTCCTAACTATATCCCCTTTAATAAAAAAAAAAAAAAGTGGTTAGAGGGGCAAAGGGAGAGACAGTACTAAGCAGACTCCGTGCTGAGCTCAGAGCCAGACAAGCAGCCCTATCTTATGACCCTGTGATCACAACCTGCTTGAAACTAAGAGGCGGACATTCAAGTAGCTTCCACACCAAGACACCCCCTAAATATATCACTTTGCATCTCTTGAGAATAAGAATGTTACCTTATGTAATCTTAATATCATTATTACATTTGAGAAAATATAAAATATTCTGTATATTTAATCCATATTCAATTTTCCCCAATTATCCAGAGAATTTTTTGTGACTGCTTTTTATTTTCCTGGATAATGATCCAATAAGATTCATACTTGAGTTTGGTTTTCATGTCCGTTTAGTCTTTTAAAATCTAGAATAGTCTCAGGGTACCTGGGTGGCTCAGCGAGGAGAATGCTTCTCCCTGTCTGCCCTTCCTTCCTACTCATGCTTTCTTTCTCTCTCAAATAAAATCTTAAAAAAAAAAAATCTAAAATAGTCTATCCCTGACCTGTCACCCGTCACCGCCCCCCAACCCCGCCATAGCACTAACTTTCTTGAAAACACAGGAAAGTTGTCTATAGAATGTTTCACATTTTTAGATTTGACTAATTATTTCCTTATGATATAATTTAACTTGTTCCTCTCCAGACTGTGTTTATATAAACTAGAAGTTAGATGTGGTTAGATTGTAGAACTGACAATATTTTTTCTATTACATGGTAGAGTCTCTTTCTCCTCCCCTTCACTCCAGGCCCAGCCATGTGACTTGCTTTATCCAATGTGACCTTAGCAAATGTGACAGAAGCAAGGGCTTGAAATGTGCTTGTATGGCAGGACTTACTGCTCTTGGGGGCCCTGTGACCGAGTGGGCCCAGCCTGCTGGCTGAGGGGCGACATGTGGCACATCTCCATACTCCCGGCCAACGTCAAGCGTGAAGCCATCGTCAACTATCTGGCTAGCTCAACCTAGAAGAATCATCTCTCTGATCCAAAGAATAATAGGAAATAATAAATGGCTATTCTAAACCACCAAGTTTTGGGGTGATCTGGTCTGCAGCAAAAGCAGGTAATGCAGATATAGAAGCTTGATTACTCAGGTTAGTTGTTTTGGCAGGAAACATCATAGATGATGCTGGGTACTTCCCTCACATTACAACAGAAAGCCCTGGGCACTTGGGTGGCTCAGTCAGTTAAGCAGCTAACTTTGGCTCAGGTCATGATCCCAGGGTCCTGGGATTGAGCCCTGCAACGGGCTCCCCTGGTTAGTGGGGAGCTTGCTTCTCCTTCTCCCACTCTCGCTCCCCCTGCTTGTGCCCTACCCCAATAAAAAAAATAAAATCATAAAAAGACCCCCCAAAACAGAAAGCCCATAACATCAATAGAAGGCTGACTTTTGAGCCTGATTACATGTGGATTAAGACAGATTCCTGCTGATGTCATCCCTCCAGGTACCATCTCCCCTGGATTTCAGCGTCAGGTCACCCTTTAATCATCGGGGTTTGTAGGACACTACTGATGACAAGTGATGATACCCATCCCTCATGTTCAGATTGACCAACACCCAACAGTAGCACCCACATTTGTTGTGGGGAGGTTATCTCTCCAAATTACAGCCACATCTAGTCATTGTTCTAAAGTTTAATGCTGGTAGGTATAATTCTAACAGCTTGCTCTACCTCACTTTGGAGTTGTGCTGATAGCCTTCTATATAGGCAAAGTCAAACTGATAGATAACTTCTGTTGGCCAAATTGGTAACTACTCCATTCTCCCCCATTTTAAAGAAATAGGTAGTTATTTACTACAAAATAAAAGGAAAACTTCCTCCCATTACCACTTGCAAAGAAATTACTAAATTATGGCATTGTTTTAATCAGAACCTGAAATTGATGGGGCACCTGGGTGGCTTAGTTGATTGAGTGACTGACTGTTGGTTTAGGCTCTGGTCATGATCTCAGAGTCATGGGATGGAGCCCTGTGATGGGCTCCTTGCTCAGCAGGGAGTCTGCTTGAGGATTTCCTCCCTCTGCTCCTACTTCCACTCATGTACTCCCTTTCCCTCTCTCTCTCAAAAAATAAATTAATCTTCTTTTATTAAAGCTGAAATTAAATAAGAAGAGTTAAAGAAAGTGAAGAGAAGAAGTAGAAAAAAGAAAGCACTTTTATTGACCATCTACAATGTTCTGGGCCTCTTCTTGGAAACATTCCCAGTTGCTATAGTAGGGAAGCAACATCACTTAAATGACCCAACATTTGGGGTTCTTATCAAATGCCAACCATTTGTCATTGAATAGAACCCACCCAGGAGTCAAAGAAAATTTATTGGGCGCATAGCTGACCCCAGAGCTATTTCTTCAAGTAAGTAAATATAGTAATAATTTCAAAAGACCAGAGAGAGATTTATGATTATTTCTTCAGGTAATCTCTTTTGTTTCTCCTCAAGTCATCTATCTATGATTTCATGTGACTTTCATCTTCTCTTTGCTCTTTGTTGTATTCTGTTTTTATAATATTGAGTATGTGTTACTTTTATAATTAGAAACAAAACAACAAAGATGTAAATAAGAACATTTAAAAGTTGAAAAAAGAAAGTATCATGTCCTTTTAAACTCCTTTCTAAGTAATATTTCAAAATTACACGAAAAAGTTACACTGAATTTTACTTTGTAGTATATAAATTTCCAAAAAGTATGCAGAAGTAGAGAATATCACAAACTCATGCAATCATCCCAGGACTCGGCAGCCACCATCAATGTCCACTATCAATTTCCACACTAATTTCCTCTATTCTTCCTCTCTCAAGTTTTTAAAGCAAATTTCAGACATCAGGTTATTTTAGCCCTAAATACTACAGCATGAATCTCAAAAAAGGAGCATTTTCCTGCTTAATTGCATTGCATGGCCATGCATAGTAAAGCTAATGGTAATGTCTAATGCTATCTAATACACTGACCATAATAAAATTCTTTTTTATTATAGCAAATTCTTATTTGCTAAAAAAAATCTTGAAAACTGTACATATCAAGAAACTGGTACATATCAAGATCCAAACAAGATCTGTCTTGACTCTTGATCTGAAATGGTCTCTCCCCACTTATCTTTGTTTGTTCTGGGTTATTGACTTCGTTCTGGGTTATTGACTGGTCCCATGTCCTGTAGAATGCTTCATATTGTGGCTTTGACTGAATATGTGTTCTAAATGGCATAATAGCAGCTATTTCTTCAAAGCAAAACAAAAACTCTTTTGCATAGAAATTTGAGAACTATCGCCTGTAGGTGTTGGAGTCTTTTAATGGCCATTTTGTGTAGGTTATGTCCCGCATGCTTTTAAATATGCAAAGGTTTTGCATACAGGTTCTTCCAAATGTGCTCTCCCAGGCAAGGTAAAATGTCTCATGGCTGTATACTCCATGTCTCCATTCTAGGCTTTTCTTTCTCTTTGACCCCTTCGTTATAGAACCACACCCCCAATTTTGTGTTTCATTTCCTGTTTGACCCACTGATTTGGACTTAAACTTCTAGGTCTTTATTTTGGCATCCTTGGACTTTACTTCCATGGCCTTCCTCCCCTGTGCCTGCACATCAGTAGGCCTCTGTAGACTTCATGCTCTAGTTCTATCTGGGTAAGGATGACAGGCTGATTGCATTGATAGCCCCAACTTTTCCTGCCTTCCTGTATCCGTGGCTGTTGATCATACTCTCCCACACTGCCCCAGACTTGGCCATGTGACTTTCTTTGGCTAACGGGACAAGACCTAACTTGACAAAGCAGACTTGAAAAGTGTGTGATTTCCTCTTGTTCTCTTACACAGCTGAGCCCTCCTTCTCATACTTGGGCCATCACCTGGAGAACATGCACAAGCTAGCCTCCTCCAAGAGTGTGAGCAAATGCACAAGGGAACCGTCATCAGCTGAGACCATCCTAGACCAGCCGGCCCTTGGCCAGCCAGACAGCTGACCACAGAAGCATGAGCAAGACCGGGTCAGCAAAACTACACAGTCAGCCCACAGACTCAAGAGAAGTAATGAATGACTGTTGGTTTAAGCCTTTAAGTTTTGAGATATTTCATTACACAAACAATAATTGACTGATGTGGAGGAGAAGATGGATCCCACAGCTAAATTAATCAATGGCTATCCTATTTCTGCACAAAAGTGAGTTACATGAACTTATAAGTTGGATGAAGGCACTTGATTTTTCCAGAAAAATGTAATTCTGAATCTTCTCAAGTTCAAATGGGTATTCTCTTAAACTCCCCCCCACCCCACCCCCACCAATTTCTGCCCCTTTAAGGATGAAGGTCAGTGATGATAGTCGTTGACCTGGAAAATTCCAAGCAAAACCTTAATATGTTTCCTCTGTTATCAAATATGAGAAAAATTATTTCAAGGCCACTGGAGTTTGCACTTGGGTCAAAAGATTCTGATATCTCTTAAACAGTACAGATTGATACCATTATTTTCTGAACCATGAAATTGGTAGCTCCTTTCTGATATTTTGAGTTAGCATTTGAAGCTGACTTCACTATTTCAATTCAAGCATGAGTATTTCCATGATTAAAAAAAAAAGCAAAAGATGCTGGAGGGGAAAAAAACCCACAGAAGAATAAATGCTGTTCAGAGAAGATTAGACACTGAAAACTGCGGAGACCAGAGCAAAAAGCGGGGATCTCGGTGTTCCTTGGAACCACACCTGGCAATGAGGACAGAGGCGTCCTTGAGGCCAAGACCAGTCAACGACTCCAGCAAACATATGGTGGTGAATTAAATTATCTTTTAAATGAAAAAATGAAATATTCCTGGAGTCAATTAGAGCTGGACCAAATCCTGACTCTTGTAATTGAATATGGGAAATGATTTGAGGCTGCAGTTTATGTTGACGAAGAAACAGAACATGTGATACAGGCTCTTTTCTTTAAGAGAAAAGTGCTTCTTTAGTTTAGAGTGTAGAAACACATTATTTTCTAGACCACTATAAGGGAGGTGAGACTTTCTGTCAAATCACCTGATTATATCAGCAGGTAAATTGTCGATGTTGAAAAGGCTTTGACTTCATTGTGACAAGGATTCATGCAAAGACTTTGGGGGCCTACGTATAGTCATTATCTTCATACCCAAAAACACCATTTCTTATGTCTGGAGATGCACATTTATCCATCTGAGGGTATCTCTCTCTCTCTTTTTTTTTTTTTTTCAAATTCAAATTTTAGTTAGTTAACATATAGTGCAATATTGGTTTCTGGAGTAGAAATCGGTGATTCATCACTTACATACAACACCCAGGGCTCATCACACATGCCCTCTTTCATCCCCATCACCCAACCAACCCCCCCCAACCTCACTCCAGCCACCCTCAGTTTGTTCTCTGTGGTTAAGAGTCTCTTAGGGATTGTTTCCCTCTCTCTTTTTGTTTTTCTTTTCCCCCTTCCCACATGTTCATCTGTTTTCTTTCTTAAATTCCACATATGAGTGAGATTATATGGTTTTTGTCTTTCTCTCACTGACTTATTTCACTTAGCATATTACCCTCTAGCTCTATCTACATGGTTGCAAAATGGCAAGATTTCATTTTTTGGATGGTTGAGTAATACTCCATTGTGTCTGTACACCACCTCTTCTTTATCCACTCAGCAGTCGATGGACACTTGGTCTCTTTCCGTAGTTTGGCTATTGTTGATAATGCTGCTATAAACATCAGGATGCATATGCCCCTTTGAATCTGTATTTTTGTATCCTTTGGGCAAACACATAGTAGTGCAATTGCAGGGTCATAGGGTAGTTCTATTTTTAACTTTTTGAGGAACCTCCACACTGTTCTCCAGAGTAGTTGCACCAGTTTGCATTCCCACCAACAGTGTAAGAGGATTCCCTTTCTCTGCATTGAGGGTATCTCTTTATGTCCAAAATAGATAGAAATGCCCAGTAGAGGGCTTTAGAAATCACCTCAGTCCTTCTTGGCCAAGGTCACAGTCTGTTGGGATAGACTCTATTCCCAGGAGTCATTTTGGGTTTTGGGGTGTTCTTCTGCCAAGGCTCACTGTGCCCGAACGGAGCACCATGCAGCTGGTGGACCTTATCTCAACCTCACATGTTGCTAAGTTCAACTCTGCTGTACACAAACACAAGCCAGAATTCCTTTGTTGAAAATGACCTTCAGTTAGAGCCTGAACTGTGTCAACTGTAACCTTCATACCCCACCCAAATACCGAAGGGATACAACACACCTGGATGCTCAAGGGAGAAACAGAATAAAAGCAGAAGGAGTTGAAAGTGAAGCATTTACCATCAAGAAATAATTCAAGTAAAATGCCCCTCATGTAAGTGTACTGGAAAGCGTGTCGCAAGGACGAGGAATCTGCCTCCCAACTCCTATGAACCCCTGCTCTTCATGTACTATGCTAACTTCTTTCATTGTCGTCTGATTCTATTTCTTTTATTATTATTGGCGCAACTTTCTAAGAGCAATAAGAAAGGGGAAAAAGGAAAGCAAATGACTGAAGTGGGCTTGGAAATGGGGAAGGTCATATCAAGATGACATTTGAAACGCTGGCCCAACTCTTCCTTTGAATTGCACAGTTAAGATCACAGAACAATATGGGAAATGAGCCAGATTACATGGTACATTAAAATAAACTGGAGTTATTTCCTCAACCCCACAAAGTCGGCAATGCTACGGACCACTGCCTTTCCATGAGATGGAGAAATCCTTCCCATCTTTTGGAGAGGTTCTATTTTAGTCCTTGGAAAGCATATTTGGATTTCTTTATTTTCTTTGTACTTCTCTCCTTTGTTAACATATTCTGTGGAGCATAAGGCCTAAACCTCTTCTCTTTGGCTGGTAATATTGTGAGTTGGAGCAATGCATTGTTTCAGGGTTTTCCAAGTTCATCTGTGATTGGGTGTTTTCCTGTTGTAGAGGAGTTAAGAAGCATATTCCAAAGGTTTCTTTACAGGATGTTGGTTTTATTTTTCCTATGATGAGAAGCAGTCTAGTAGTTTCAACCAGTCTTAGACAATTAGGTTTCTTTATATCCTATTTGCATTAGAAACATGAATCTCTTCAAATTAATTTAGTGTCTTTTATTTAGGTTGGCTTTTGAGGTCCATAATAACAAAAAGAAAGCCAACTGATATGAGACCCAGCTGCCAAAAATTACATTTAAAATCAGAGTTTTCTTGCTTGCTTCTCTCTGGTAGCTTTTGAGAAGTCTTTTCCTACAGAAGGTTTTTCAGTAGTCATTTTAAAGCTACTTTAAAATCATTCAGCCTTAGGTCATAACTGAACACAGACAAGACTTCGTATTAGTTCAGTTGGTCCTAGGGTCAGTTTCATAGAATTTCAGGAATTACTCATTCCTACAAACAAGTTTCATATCCTACCCACTTAAAGATGGCAGGAGACCAATATTCCACTGAGACCTGAAAAGGATGTGCTTTTTAAATTAAGGAATAAATGTTTTGTTTATTAAATAAAGATAAAAGAATATTAAATACACAGCTTTTTATACTCTGGCAAATATAGCTTACACATTTATGGTGAAAAAAGGATTTTTTAAAATAAGGTGGGGTATGTTTTATTATTATATTATTGAAATTGAGACCTTTTATTTGCAGATTTTATAACATAGAATGTAATTTGTCTATTCTAGCTAAAGCTGAAAGTTTTCTCTGCCTTCAAAGTTGTATTCATATCTTGTTTTCATTTCTTAAAACACTGTTATAACTTGGACATTTCCCCAGTTTTCTGAAAAACAACTCTGCCCTCTGGGTTCACTGCTCTGCACTCGAAGATGTCTTTCCTTTTTCTCTCTTTCTTTTTTTTTTCTTTTTAGGTTCTATTTTATTTATTTGACAGAGCAACACAGCGAGAGAGGGAACATAAGCAGGGGGGAATGGGAGAGGGAGAAGCAGGCTCCCTGCTGAGCAGAGAGCCCGATGTGGGACTTGATCCCAGGACTCTGGGATCATAACCTGAGCCGAAGGCAGTGGCTTTAACCCACTGAGCCACCCAGGCGCTCCATGGTAGAACATTCTTAACCACATTGTGGGTCTCTTTCATTTGTCACTGAGATTTACTCCATTAGACAAGAGGTTCCTCCACCAATCTTTCCTGAGTGATCCCAAATCTATTCCTGGCTTCTGGTGAGATGACCAAGGGGATCCCTGAGTCATACGCCTAGTCTCACCAAAGAGCCTTCTGAGTAATTGAGTATAATGATCCTTCTCTGGAATTAGCAAATGTTGTCTATTTTCCCCAAATTACTAATGAAAAAAAAACAAAACTTGGAGATATTATTAATTTATATCATTATGAATTATTTAATTTAATATATAATATATAAATCTCTATCAGTCCACCAGAGCCACACTGTGGTCTTTACTCTCTAATAGCAGAGCCTCACTCACCTCAGGGTTATTGCTCTTCCCACTGTCTAGAATGCTCTTCCTCCAGGTAGCCATTGAACTGAAGGATTTCCTGGGATGTGGGACTTTTAGTGCTAAAACTGGGAAAGTCCAGACAAACTGGGTAAGTTGTTTATCTAGCTTGCATATATGCTCTACAAAGGCAGGAGTCTTAGTTGCTTATTGGGGTTTCTGCAGCACCTGGAAGAGTCATATGGTAGATGCTCAGTAGCTATCTGTCACCTCAATAAACGAATACTATGCAGAGTCCATTCTGGCAATGAGAAGCAGTTGGGACAACCATATGGTGTTTCCAGAAGTAGAAACAAATATCAGAGCTGATGATGTTGGAGGCACAAGATATACCATACAGGGTCTAGTGGCAATGTGCTGGTTCAGCTCGTGAGCAACTTGAATGGGTTGATAAATGCCCAGATAGTGGCAAAACAGTATTTCTGGATATTTTTGTTAGGATGTTTCTGGAAGAGATGAACATTTGAATCACAAACTGAAACACAGGAGAGCTGGTGGGGGAGAGGACAGAATAGAGAACATCTCCAGTTCTGTGTGATAATATCATTCAGCTTCATACATACAAAATGTGATTCCCAGAAATGAGGCAGATAGAATGGGGCAAACAAATGTGTGAAAAGAGGTCAAGGACACTCCAAAATGATGAATGATATGAGTTCACAGATCCTAAACTCAAAGCATGATAAATACCAAGAAATCCACATGTAAGCACAGAATAACGAAACCAAAAATGAAGGCAAATCTTAAAGGCTGGTAGAGGAGAAGACACACCACATTCAATAGACACAATACAAATAGTGGATGACATCACCAGAAACAGTGGAGCCCAGAACACAATCAAGTGACATCTTTCAGGCAAAGAAAGAAAACTCTGAGTTTTTATCTTGATGCCAAACTCGTGCTGTCATCCATAGAAGCCCAATCTCACCAACCTCATTGCTAGGTGGTTAAAGCTGGAGTAAATCAAGAGATAGGATGAGCTTGCAGAAGTAGAAAGAGAAACTGAGGGCTTGAATTACACTCACAAATTTGGCAAGAGGGGAAGACCAATAAAGGAAATAGAGAAAGCGAGTAGAGGTACAACAGGATTGCTCATTTCAAAAAAAAAAAAAAGCGTGTTGGGCTGGCAGCTCCCCAGAATGTTTTGCATCCTTAGCTCCAGTCATTCAGCCATTGTAACCACCAAAATGATGGCCATTGCTCCTCACATATTTGAATGCCCCTCCAGGCACTCTACTACTGGTTATGTGGCAGGATTTCCCAACCTTGGAAATACTGACATTCTGGGGAGGGTCCTCTGTTGCAGGGGCCATCCTGTGTACTGTAGGATGTTTAGTTGCATCCTTGGCGTCCTCTTGGTCAAGGTCAGGAGTACCCCTCTCCCACCAAAATAACCAAAAATATCCCCAGGCATTGCCAAACGTCCCCTGGGGTCAAAATCCCACCACCCTTTTGAGAACCACTTGGATATAAGATAGCAAAAAAAAACAAAAAACAAAAAAAACCTCATCTTAAAAAAAGAATTGGAAACAAAGAGGTAAAGGAGAATGTTTAAGAAAAAAAAACTTTTCGTATGGCAGTGGACACTGACGTCAGAGCATAGGGTAAAGAGAGAACAGGTTGAGTCAATAAGGCAGCAGCAAAGGTGGACATTGAGTTGGGAAACTGGACAATGGAAGAAATTGGGAAGACACCAAGATAGGCAGCAGGGTCCACAAGGTCTTACTTTTGTAGTGGAGAACTTTGAAACCTTGAAGTGAGGAGAGAAGCTGATGGAAAAAGAAAGCTTGAGGACATTGCTGAAAGGGGAGGGAACATAAGATCCAGCCACACTCAAGCTGCATGAATGCTGCTGAGACATGATTAAGCACGTAGCTAGATACTGTGATGTAGATATTCTAGAAAGTGATGTTTCTTCTGAAAGTCATCCACCCTTGCATAAACATAAAGCTTCTATGCCTCCTTTATGATGGACACAAATGAAATCAGTTAGTCTAGCTCTTCACTTTGTTTCTTTTTTTTTAATTTCATTTTTTCAGTTTTCCAAGATCCATTGTTTATGTACCACACCCCATGCTCCATGCAATAGGTGCCCTCCTTAATACCCACCAAACAAAGAGGCAGCCCACGGAATGGGAGAAGATATTTGCAAATGACACTACCAACAAATGACTGATATCTCCAAGATTTATAAAGAACTCCTCAAACTCAACACCCAAAAAATAGAAAATCATGTCAAAAAATGGGCAGAAGACATGAACAGACATTTCTCCAAAGAAGACATACAAATGGCTAGCAGACACATGAAAAAATGTTCATCAACATTAGCCATCAGGAAAATTCAAATCAAAATTCACTAAGATACCAGCTTCACTTTGTTTCTAATCTACCTTTGACCATACCCCACCCAGACTCTAGGATGCCATGCTTCCTCCAGTCCCACTGCAGCCTGCGAATCACCAATTTGCAGCATGAAGGCAAAATCATTTCTCACTTACAGACAGCAACTACTGAGATGAGGTAGAGGAGGAAGAGGAGGGGAAGGGTAGTAGGGGTGGGGGTGGGGGTGGGAGGAGCAGGAGGAGGAAGATGGGAGGGGAATGGAGAAAAAGAAAGGGGAGGGGATGGATAAGGAGCTGGTTAATACATTCATTCAGTTGAATCCAAGTGGTCTCAGCTTCTGCTTTTAGTAGTTAATGAATAGGAAACACCCCACTCTTTTTTTTTAATTTATTTCTTTTCAGCGTAACAGAATTCATTGTTTTTGCACCACACCCAGTGCTCCATGCAATACATGCCCTCCGTAATATCCACCACCTGCCCCCCCCCAACCTCCCACCCCCCGCCCCTGCAAAACCCTCAGATTGTTTTTCAGAGTCCATAGTCTCTCATGGTTTATTTCCCCTTCCAATTTCCCTCAACTCCCTTCTCCTCTCCATCTCCCCATGTCTTCCATGTTATTTGTTATGCTCCACAAATAAGTGAAACCATATGATACTTGACTCTCCCTGCTTGACTTATTTCACTCAGCATAATCTCTTCCAGTCCTGTCCATGTTGATACAAAAGTTGGGTATTCATCCTTTCTGATGGAGGCATAATACTCCATAGCGTATATGGACCACATCTTCCTTATCCATTCATCTGAAATAGATCTTCCCTATGACCCTGCAATTGCACTACTGGGTATTTACCCCAAAGATACAGATGTAGTGAAAAGAAAGGCCATCTGTACCCCAATGTTTATAGCAGCAATGGAAAACCCCACTCTTAACAGATAGTGAGAAATAGGCAGAGATGGAAGATAAATCCAAACTGGGTTGGGAGAGCAAATCCCTACCTCATTCCCTATAATCATAATAAATTCCAGGTGGATCCATATTAAACTTAGAAGCTGAAATAATAATAGTGCTGGAAGAAGATATGGGTGGATTTTTTAAAAAATAATATGAGCATATAGAAGACCTTTTAAGACATATTACAAAACCCAAACCAATGCGTGATAGAAAAACATTGCTAAACATGACCACATAAAATTTTAAAGTTCTGAATGGCAAAAATAACATCAAAGTAAAGAGAAAAAATAGGGAAATTGCCATGTACTATGGAAAAAGAGCTGTTTTTGTGATAGTACAAAGAATCCATAAGCAACTAAAAAAAATGTATGGAAAAAATTGAAAAAACAAGCAAAGGAAAATGATCGGGCAGTTCATAATAAAGGAGACACATCAGGGCAATAAACCCTTCTAATTACAAAGAAGCAATTAAGGTAATGAGATGCCCTTTTTATATACCAAATAGGCAAATACTTAAAATATTGATAAGGCTTAATAGCAGTGATTGAGTAGGAAAGGAATTTCATATGTTCTTAGAGGGCCTTGAAATTGGTGACATCTTTCTGCAGGATAATTTTGGAATATCTTTCAAAATTAAAAATGCAAAGCCCTTTGACCCAGCAAGTTCACCCCAGGAGTTGATCCAGAAGATGTTCAGAGACGCTCTGCACCAAGAGCAATATCATAGAATGCTCACGGCATCCTGGTTTCTGAGAGCAAACATTGGGAACAGCTCCAAGTGGCCAGCTACTGTGGGCTAGTTAGATAAATGATGTAATTTTCCTATGTGCCGGAATTACTGATGAAAAATACCCTCCCTTTAAGAAGCAGGTTACTACCTACAAAAGAGAAATCTGCGGTGAATTTCTGCATCTGGTGATACAGATGAATCTGGTGAGGCCAGAAGCTGTAGGCTGGGATAGGCTGCAAGAACAGAGGGTTTGGAAGCCCATCCACTGCCCGTCGGAGCCATCAGAGCCCAAAAAGTTCATCACTGCGAGAAATGGTCTCTAAAGGGGATATGCGAACCAACAGCAAAATGGAATTGGTATTGATGCTGATTCCTCTTTCTGGAGCCAGGAATTGTCTTAGAGAGTAACGCAGTGCTTAGCAGTGGGGAGAGAGGGCAAAATGGTGCAGTTGGCAGATAGCTGGGGTGGAAAATCAGAAAGTCCTAGAGAACACCACCACAATGCTTATGCTCAGCCATTCTAATAAAGAATTTTATTTTGGGGGCACCTGAGTAGCTCAGTTGTTTAAGTGACTGCCTTCAGCTCAGGTCATGATCCTGGAATCCCAGGATCCAGTCCCCACATCAGGCTCCCTCCAACTCACCTCTCTTCTCTCATGCACTCTCTCTTTCATTTAAAAAAAAAAAGGAATTTTATTTTTACAGAATTCTTTTTTTTAAAGAATTTATTTGTTTATTTGATAGAGAGAGAGAGAGAACATGAGCAGGGGAAGGGGAAGAGGAAGAAGCAGACTCCCTGTTGAGCAGGAAGCCCGATGTGGGGCTTGATCCCTGGACTCCAGGATCATGACCTGAGCAGTTAGGCAGCCAATCAACCAACAGGGCCACCCAGGCACCCCTACAGAACTCTTTAAAGAGCAACATGGAGTAGAAAAGCATGCTAGCATGGCTCTTAAAGTACACCTTCAGTAATTGTAGGGGCTTAGGAAGTCAGTAAAATCCATCTGGTTAATTATGCTAGTGTGAACCGGTTATCATGATTAAAGTCAAGTTTATGTCCGAACAATTCATTACTGGATTAATTTATCTAATATGAGTAAGCTCAAGTGTCATATTCCTTATCTTCAAATTATGGTTTGGAAAACATTATTATTTCCATAAAGACATTACATGAGAATGCAGTTGGTGAACCAAAGGCTGAATATTTGAAAAAAAAATCTATATCTATATCTATATATCTATATCTATATCTATATCTATATCTATATCTATATCTATATATATCCCAAAGTACATTGGGACACCTAGTGGTTCAGTCAGTTAAGTGTCTGCCTCCAATTCAGGTCATGGTTCCAGGTCCTGGGATCGAGTCCCCCATCAGGCTCTTGCTCAGCAGGGAGTCTGTTTCTCCCTCTGCCTGCTTCTCCCTCTGCTTGCTGCCCCACCTGCTTGTTCTCTCTTTCTCTCTCTGACAAATAAATAAATAAAATTGTTAAAGGAAGTACATTAAAAGGGGTGGTGCACCTGAGAATCTTGCATAAATTCTATTGAACTCAGTGTTACAGTTGCCATAAAAGAGACAGATTGCAACACTTCATTTGGAGAGCACTGAACACCTGTGTGCTCATCACTTTTGCATTTTAAATGAGAGCTACTTCTCTTGTCCAGATTATTTCGAGGTATTGATTCATACTTAGCTCGATAGTTCTTAGAAATTTGCTCTAAATATGTTTTCTACCGATGAAAACATTTTCTCTTTTTTAAAAGCTCAAATCAATAGATGCTTTCTTGGGTCCTATTATTGCTGCTTCCATGATTCACCTGATGTATCTACGGTCAGGAGTACATTATGGTCGGTACAGAAGGAGAGACCTTTCATTTTGCAATTAAAGCAGTTCTCACTGTAATTATTGTAATTATTGTAGGACTGATGTCCCCATTTTCTTGTTGGCCATAAGCTGGGGACTGCCTTCAGCTCCCAGAGGCCACCTGCATCTCTTGCCCCCTTCATAGTTAAGCCAGCAATGGACAACTTCTTGCACGTCAAATCCCTCTCATGCTTCCCATCTCTGACTTCCTCTGTCCCTCTAAACCCGCATTTAAAGGGTTCACCTGATCAGGTCATGCCCACCAGGACAACCTCCCTGTCTTAACATCACCTGATTTGTAACCTTGAAGACATCTGCAGGTCCTTTCCCAGCAGTACCTGGATTAGCGTTTGACTGGATATTTCGACAAGGCCTGCGTCCACCAGAGCCTGGGAATTCTGCCCACCTGTTCTGGAGGACAGAGACTGGGCCTGACACATATTTTTCAACTCCCTGGCTTTCCTACCACAAGGTGATGTGATGTGCACCCTCTGTCAGAAGTTCTGTTCAAGTGAGCATATTGCAGAGACTGCAGACTGACGTTGAATGCTTCCTGAGGCACAGGTGTGTTTAATGCGCCACCTTTACAGAGAATCAGCCCGTGAGAGATCCTCAGGACATCTGATTCAGCAAGTCCAGAGTGAAGCCAGGAATCTGCATTTGTCAACGATACCATTGGAGAGCTAGGAGGTGGGTGGTCCCCAGACCACTGGAGAGAAACAATTCCCGATACCCTATGAGCCTTGAAAAGATAGGCCATTCTCTCCAGGGCTGCCAAGGAGACACCGATAACACGAAGTCTATAAATCACCTGGCACACTATGGGAATGCAGGGAACATCAATCTGAGTCTCTACCATGTAACACAATACGTGTCAGAGAGAATGCATTCCATATGTATCCGTAGAATGAAAAATTCAGATGTGTTGGTCAGGAATACTTTTTCTTTTTAAGATTTTATTTATTTATTTGTCAGAGAGAGAGAGAGAGAGCACATGCACAAGCAGGCAGAGTGGCAGCAGAGGCAGAGGGAGAAGCAGCCTCCCTGCCGAGCAAGGAGCCGGATGCGGGACTCGATCCCAGGACTCTGGGATCATAACCCGAGTGGAAGGCAGCAGCTTAACCAACTGAGCCACCCAGGCGTCCCTAGTTAGGAATACTTTGACAGCAAGGCACAGAAAACCTGCCTAATAGTGGTCATTAAATGCCCGTATTAGGGTACCTGGGTGGCTCAGTTGGTTAGGTGACTGCCTTTGGCTCAGGTCATAATCCTGGAGTCCCAGGACTGAGTCCCCCATCAGGCTCCCTGATTGGCAGGGAATCTGCTTCTCTCCCTGACTCTCCGCCCCCTCAAGCTCTGTCTTTCTTATTCTCCTTCAAATAAATAAATAAAATCTGGAAAAAAAAAACCCTATAAATAAAAGCCAGGATTATTTTTCGCCCAACAAGTTTTTTGTAGGTACACTTTTGCTGGCACGGATTCAGTAGCTAAATATCAGGGCTGTGGGCTGGTATCTCTGTGATTCTCTTTTCTAAAGAATTAAAAAACAACAGTTCTATTGGAATATAATTTACATACCAGAAAGTTCACCCATTGCAAGCATACAATTCATTGCCGTATAATATATTCACAGAGTCCTACAACAATCCCTGCAATCTAATTTTGGAACTTTGTCATCATCCCCCAAAGAAATTCCATTAGTAGTCATTCCCCACGTCTGCTGTCCTCCTCCGGTCCAAGCCAACCCCCGATCTACTGTCTGTCTCTATAGATTTACCTATTCTGGGCCTGTCCTCACAGTTATTTTGCAAGGTGTTCTTAGCTTCATGCATTTTGCACTGGGTGAGCCATTTGATATCAAAGAGCCACACACTGGTGGGTATTTTTAGCAACACGCTTATGCTTCCTCCTTCATCTGCAGAAGCTGATCTCTTTGCCAGCTTGAGGACCCATTAGTTGATCAGCTGCCATAGGAACTCTGCTGCTGTCAACAGACGGGTTTTTCTTCCTTAGGATAACTTTTAGAGGGGCTACTCTTTCTCCTAAGCCACACAAGTCTTACTAAATAATATCCCCAAGGTAGATAATCTATTAGTGTAATATTTGTCTGCGTAATTAAACTTGGTACAATGAAGCTTTTCTTCTTCATTTATATGTCTTTCTCTCTTTCTTAAAGATTTTATTTGAGAGGGGGAGAGAGGGCACACATGCGCGCACCCACACAGCAGGTGGAGGCAGAAGCAGACTCTCTGATGAGGATGTGGGGCTCCATCCCAGGACTCTGGGATCATGACCTGAGCTGAAGAAAGATGCTTAACCGACTGAGCCACTCAGGTGCCCCATTTATATTTTGAAATGAAGGTATTCAGAGCCAAATCATCTGAGGGGAAAAAAAAAAGATCCTAATTCATTTTAATGGTGTCATGAACCCGTGGGTTAAAGCCTCTGCCTTCGGCTCAGGTCATGATCCCAGAGTCCTGGGATCGAGTCCTGCATTGGGCTCTCTGCTCAGCAGGGAGCCTGCTTCCCCCCCTCTCTCTGCCTGCTTCTCTGCCTATTTGTGATCTCCGTCTGTCAAATAAATAAATAAAAATGAACATACCCTGTGTGTGTTAAACACCCAGTGGTGCTTCTGGAATTCTTCTTTAAAATATTTAACCACGGCATGGAGACCTATCCTACTTCTTAAGATGACAACTGGTTTCACTTTCATTTTTTTAAGACAAATACATGTGGTTCAATGCTAGCACGCGGTAACCACATATTTCCTTGTAAGTTAATATTTAATAAAATTTTATCAGTCTGACTTCATAATTAAATTTACTAATCAGAAAAATATTTGGATTATTGTCTAGAAGTAAATGGTTTGTTATTTCAATTTCGTCCACACAGGGCCTGTTTCAGGCTTCTTCTGCAGGTCAGAATCAGGCCATTTTTGTTCCATCTCTTTCCCCAACCTGGGACCTCACTTCTCCCCTTCACATCACTGCCTGACTTCCTCCCACACCGTTCTGTTTCTGCTTTTCTTTGTGCTGCGCCTTCTGTCTTTTGTCTGCTGGATCCTTCCCGGATTTCTCTTTGTTGGCCTGACAGCCCAGCAGAATGGGCTAGTCCAATCCTGCCTTCCTTACCCTGTGCTAAAAGTTATTCACCACATCAGTGCAGAACATTGATGATGCAGCGATTGGGTCGGTGGCTGCTGGGAAAAGGGATTAAATGTGACATTCCCCCACCCCCACCCCCAACAGCAGCCTAGTGGAAAGGAAGCCCGTTTTTGCCCTAAAGCATGGGATTGCTCGTCAATGGTTAGGCCACTCGTGAATAGATAATGCTAGTTAATACTGGATTCCAGTTCTATTTTAGAACAAGTGATTTAGCCTTCCCAAATCTCAGTGTTCTCATCTGTCACATAGAGTAGTAGGAACTTCTTCAAACTTTTCAGTGGATGTGACGATTAGAGATAAAGTTTGGGAAATACCACCTTACATCATGTGTTCTCCCGGTTCTCCGGCTGTCACTCAGACAGGAACGATACCACTGGTTTTCTTGGGACTCCAGCTGTAATCAAGAATCCACCCCTGGAATCACAGGATGGGGTGGAAAGACATGAGAAGTGGGTGATTCACAGCAGGGCACCCAGAAGCTGCTGGCCAGACCTCAACATCTGTCGTCTGTAGAACCCTCCGCACTAGGCTGCTGGAGCCGCAGGCACAAGCTGACTCCTGCTTCAGCTATCACACCAGCAGCTCCCACGGGAGGGCTCTAAACCGGGCCTCTAACTGTGAGTTTGGGAAATGTTGTTTCGAGGCCTCCAGCCCTAGGATAAAGGGAGCACTCAGAAGTATTCTTTTTTAAAAAAATCAGAGAAAAGACACACATCTATAAGATAAGATTGTATTAACTTCAATAACCATACAGTTGTTCTTCTTCCTTCCACACAGCAAAGGCCAGCAAAGGCCCACGATCTGAGCTGTGAAGGTGCCAGCAGGGGCTGTGGGCACTCCTGCCCCTGGACTCTCTGGCTCTGGCACTTTCTCCTCGAGGGCCACAAGACATGAGTGATGTTCACCGTTCATCGGTCAGTGACCCACCACACTGGCACACATCCAGTTGTGTTACTCCCCTGAAACCAATCACCAAAGTGAAGATTAAGTCCAGAAAAAGAACTGGAGGATTTCTTTATTTTTGTTTATTTTCTTTTTTAGAGACAGAGAGAGAGAATGAGAGAGAGCATGAGAGGGGAGAAGGTCAGAGGGAGAACCAGACTCCCGGCAGAGCTGGGAGCTGGATGCAAGACTCGATCCCATGACTCCGGGATCATGACCTGAGCCGAAGGTAGTGGCTTAACCAACTGAGCCACTCAGGCGCCCCAGGAACCTGACTATTTAATCCAAACTTGGAAGAGGATTTTGCACCCACTAAAGAAAAGGGGGCAACTTCCTGTCTCTTATAAACTAAAAGCTCAGATATGTGGAAGCAGGCTGCCAGTCAGCTGAAAGAACTCTCCAGCATTCTTCCTAGGATTCAACAGACCCACAGATACCAATGAGCTCGTGTCTACAAATGGTATTTACCATGGTTCATAAAGTCAGTTCATGACCAGAATGTGGATTGGTAAGTCTCTACCGGTATTTGTTAACCAAGGAATATGCTGGTATTTTCCTGAGACATAACATCAACAATAAAAACCACTGGAGAAGCTGTTAGTACTTGAGACTTTGGAGCTCACAGGAAACACCCACTGTTCAGGAATCAAAGTGTGTTTGGTTGCTCCGTTTGCCTCCTGTCATGGTCCTTGAGGACCATGAAAACAGCTCTTTTGCACTTCCCATCAGCTACATGTGTGTCCAGGATCCCAACAAAGCTCTGTATCTCACCTCATGGAGGGAATTAGCCAAATGACGATATAGGGGCAGCTGAGTCCATGATGATGCAGATTGGAAAAAACTGGGGGATCTGGAGAAAATTCTATGACCCTTCAAAAAAAAAAGTGGGCTATGAAATGATAGTTCCCATGGTTACAGAGGGTTATACATGGGCTCAGAGAATTAAGAGAATTGATCAAAGACTAAATGAAAGGCCTGGATGTGAACGAGCGATATGCCAGATCACTCTGCCTCCCAGAATTCCTGGCAATGGGAGAGGGAATTCGCAGTGAAAAAGACTACCTACAATCGATGAGAAAGCATGATGAACAAAGTTATAAATTAGCGCTCTGGTTAATTTTTCTGGGGAGATAAGCGTTGGTTATTTGAGCAAGACAATATCCTTATTAGAATTGTCAAAGTGTAAACATACCCTCAATAGAAGTTCCACAAACGTCCAGATGGATGAAGTTCAAACAAGGAAGTTCAAACATAGGATCATTTACTGATTGTTTCCAGCTATGCTTAAGGAAGGTGAAAAGATTCGGGAGCCACATTTATTACTAGATTTAATGACACAGCTTCCTGTCCTGTTCCTCTACCGCGTTCCAGATTCCTTCAGGTAAGGGATGGTGACTTCTTTGTGTAGCAACCTTGAGAGACAGTATTCCCATGGACAGCGTTGTTAACAGGAAGCATTGGCCTTCCGTGACTTATATGCAGTGATGGTAAACCCAGATGCTTCAGGGACCAAGCTAGCAATGAAATGACCAATGAGGGGAGTGTGCAAAATAATACAGAGTAAGGAGAACTGAAGAAAACCCCAGCATGGTGCCCCATCTCGGGAGAGCACCAGATACTTAGCTCAGGTAAGTGTTGCCATAAGGAATCTTGCTTGGCCCAGTGATATTAGAGTTTCCAGATTTTATTTTTTTATTTTTAATTTTTAAGATTTTATTTATTTATTTGTCAGAGAGAGAGAGAGAGTGCGTGCACAGGCAGGCAGAGTGGCAGGCAGAGGCAGAGGGAGAAGCAGGCATAAGCCGAGCAAGGAACCCGATGTGGGACTCGATTCCAGGCCGCTGGGATCATGACCCGAGCTGAAAGCAGCCACTTAACTGACTGAGCCACCCAGGCGTCCCAGAGTTTCCAGTTTTTAAAGAGAGGCTAAAATGTCTACTGTTCACACAGTCATCTGATGTTTTTTAAAAGGTTGGCCATTAAGCCCATTTTTAAGATCAGGGCCAGATTCTGAAGGCTCTCGATGTCACTTCCTGTGTGTGGATTAGCTCTGACTTTTGTCTGGAGACTGTGCTCAGGGAGCCTGTCTGCCGAAGCCGGGCCGTAGCCTTGAATCCGAAAACCTATCCTGGTAGGCCTGATGCTCGGAGATGCTTTTGGAGAGAGTGGGTGCTGGTCCCTTGTGCTCAGGCTGGTTACAGATTGGTCACCTGCCCATTGGAGACATAGCTACAGATGCTTGGGTTTAAAGGACCATTATTAAGCTGCCCTCAACAATAAAGAACATAGAGAGCCTGAGGGTTTCTGTGTCCTCCCCACTACCCGCCTCACTGCCCATGGTCCTTCACTCCACAATATGACCTATTAAATCACCCAATAGAAAAACCAAAAGCCTCTAGACCACATGTCCAAAATGTTTTATTGTCAATCAGGTGAGTGTGACAGGGGAATGGTTAACTGTATGAAAAAGAGAAGCGGGCGCCTGGGTGGCTCAGTGGATTAAGCCGCTGCCTTCGGCTCAGGTCATGATCTCAGGGTCCTGGGATCGAGCCCCGCATCGGGCTCTCTGCTCCGCAGGGAGCCTGCTTCCTCCTCTCTCTCTGCCTGCCTCTCTGCCTACTTGTGATCTCTCTCTGTGTCAAATAAATAAATAAAATCTTAAAAAAAAAAAGAAAAAGAAAAAGAGAAGCTTGTGATTATCTGGTGATTTGTGGCCACTTTTCCATGACTGTCACCTCGTTGGTATAATTACAATAATCTCTTTTAGGTAAGTGTTAGAAAAAGCACTTCTCTCACTAGCCAAATCTGACCAGTTAGAAGAGGTTCTTGTTTTTATTTATTTATTTTATTTATTTTATTTATTTACTTATTTGACAGAGGAAGAGAGCGCATGCGCAGGGGGAGCGGCAGGCAGAGGGAGAGGGAGAAGCAGACTCCCCACGGAGCAGGGAGCCCAATCTCCATTCCAGGCCCCTGAGATCATGACCTGAGCCGAGGGCAGATGCTCAACACACTGAGCCCCCCAGGCGCCCCAGTTAGAAGAATTTTAAAAGAAAAACAGATCTTTTTTAAGTCCCAAGAGTAATTCATGGCTATGAAAAACTGAAACAAATCCCAAGTGCATAGAGTAAATTTACAACCGAAAGCTCCTGTTTGCTCCTCTCCTATGCCAGGAGGAATGCATCAGCAAGTGGTTGTTTTTATCCCGGATCTTCTGTTCCTTTGCAGCTGCACACACAAGCACATATGCACACACACAGATACATAGTTTGCCTACCTGAATATCTTAAAGGTAAATAGCAAAATGCCGTATGCACTGTCCCGTATTATTCTGGGACCGGCTTTGTGTGTTAGACACCGTGTTGGAGGTGAATATCTGTGAAGTTTCCCGACCAGCTTTTATAAACCTTGTAGATGATTCATGAATATATGCATGAAGTGTAACTAAAAATGCTTGCCTTGGATTTGGAAGCTTATGTAGAGGCTTTAAAGTCTTGATAACCAAGTGGGATAGTTCTACCCAGATCTATGTAATAAACACAGCCTTAGAAAGTGTTACATTCGCTGAATTTGTACATTGAATATTGAATCGTATTATAAAAATGTCCAGGAAACTGGCTATTGGAAATGATTCAACAATGAGTGATTTTCATAGGGAATGTTCTTTAGGAATAAAAATGACCGTCCCTAATATACCACTTATGAAGAGTCAAATACATTTTTTTTTTTTTTTGGTCTTAAGTTGGGGCACTTATTGCATGAGCTTGAGCCGCCCCAATGCAAGCCTGATGGAATTGGAAGAAATTATTCATTTTTCTTTTTCAGTGTTTTGACATGTTTTATCAAAGCATAAGCCAAACAAAGAGAAGGACTGAAACCTCTTGGCAGGAGAGATGGCTCCCATCCCTCGGATCCCATAGATAGATATAGCATGCTAAACTTTACACTGTTCCTCATAAAATGCTCAAAATCCATCAAAACTTATTAGAAAAAAAAAGCATTTTTTATGATATGGATTGATTCAACTGGAATCAAACTCTTAACCGATATTCAGCCTTGTGAGAGCATGCGCACTGGGCCATTCCTCTTCCAGCCCCGCTCTTCGCAGGAACAACCCCTGCAACTGTTTCTTTTAAAGCAAGGTTTTAAGCTGACATTTCTCCCAGCCCAAAAGGGTTTTTCTTTTCCCCCCTCAAGAGAATTTATGTTGGATGATTTATTGAAAGTGTCCACACAGAACAAACGGTTTTCATTAGTTGGAAGAAAAGAGTAGCTCCGTGAACCACACAAGATAGGTGTGCACGGAACCAGGGAGAGTCCTAGAGCCTAGGGCTTTGGTCAGTTTATCAGCAAATGGTCATCCCTATTCCCAGAGGCTATTAATCCTCAGGTACTTTACATAATGTGCACACAAAGATATACAGTAGCTTTTAAAAAGACCTGCCAGCCATCATCCTACATAGCAGTTTGCAAATTCTGAAAGGGTGGTGTGCCAAAAGTTTGCTTGGATCTCAGAATGCATTCCCCAATGTGAAGTGACTAGATTTCCAGCAAAGCCCAGGAAGCAATTTGATTCATTTCGAGGGGAAATGTTATCCATAGATTGACTGAATTCCAGAATCTCCTAGGAAGCCCAGACGGTACCGCCCTCTCCAACACCCCAGGGGCCTGGGGCAGGCGGGTGTAGGTTTAGGGAGCTAAGGTGGTGGACCTGTGGTTTCCATGGCAGCAAGAAGCCGCCTCCCGCAGTAAGAGCTGGGTGGCCCGTAGCGATGCCCAGTCTCGAGAGAAAGGTGGGAAACTGCTCAAGTCTTAGACGGAGAGCTTCAGTTTCAGTGTTCTGCCAATTCCTAGATGTCTGAGTTAGGTCTCTTCAGGCCAGGAGGAACAGAAATGGGAATCTGATACCAAGAATTTGAGGATGGGGGAGCCTGGGTGGCTCAGTGGGTTAGGCCTCTGCCTTCGGCTCAGGTCATGATCTCCGGGTCCTGGGATCGAGCCCCGCATCAGGCTCTCTGCTCTGCTCAGGGAGCCTGCTTCCTCCCCCCTGCCTGCTTTTCTGCCTACTTGTGATCTCTCTGTGTCAAATAAATAAATTAATTAATTAAATAAAATCTTTAAAAAAAAAAGAATTTGAGGATGGCACAGGAAAGGACTTCACAGTGACTGAAAGCGGCACCTTGGAACCGTCTCAGCGGTGGTTTGCTCCCCTTGTCTGCTTCCCGGCACACCTGCCTCATTTCTTCCTCACCAGCCCAGGGTAGAGGTGTCTGGGCCATGTTGTAAGCTCTGCTTTCCAAGTTTTCTTCTCCTTCACTCAGCAGAGGCTGCCAGGGGGCTCGGAATCCAAATTCCCAAGAAGAAAGCATTTGGGGAGCCCCAATTAGATCAAGTGTCCAGCCTAAGGTCAGCCGGCTCTGGCTCTGGGCGGGCGGGGCTGGGGGGTGGACAAGTCAAGCCAAGCGGCTCAAGGTTGACTATTAGCCCCCCTCCCATTCATTTCTCTGCCTTCCTTGGGGAGCCTGTCTGCACAGACCCTGCACAAAGTATCTAATACATTTTGCAATTTGGGGGAAAATCACATCTTGGCGCCTCCCCTAAAATGAAGAGAAAACCACTCCCCTCTCAAAGTGGTAGCCTTTTTGAAAATGAGTTGTAACCATTTGAAAATGAGTTGTAAACTCTAAAAACTCTCAAAATGGTGAGATTTTACTCTTGGTCACCATTCACTGAATGAGTATATACTGAGCCCTTGGTTCACACTGGAAATGCTCTCTAATACAAACACCAAGAGTGAAGATGGATTCCGGAACCAGTGTGCAAATGTAGTAACAGCGAGAGTGCACTTTGGAGTCGCCTGGGCTCTCACTACAATAACCTTGGTAGACAGGGCGAGCAGTCATCCTATAACTGCCTTTACTGGGAAGATTCTCTACTGCTCTGAGAACACATCCACCCAGTTCACCTTGGGTTGAACAGGTTTTCCAGACCAGGTTTGGTCCCTTTCTCTACCCACACGGTCGTCCTGCGGGCTTCCAAAGGTACTCCGGGACCAGAGTCAGCTCTGTCTGTCACCTTGGTGAACACTGGGCCAGAGCTGAACATGACATCCAAGTCAAGAATAGCATTGTTTGGGGCGCCTGGGTGGCTCAGTGGGTTAAACCTCTGCCTTCGGCTCAGGTCATGATCCCAGGGTTCTGGGATCGAACCCCGCATCGGGCTCTCTGCTCAGCGGGGAGTCTGCTTCCCCCCATCTCTCTGCCTGCCTCTCTGCCTACTTGTTATCTCTCTCTGTCAAATTAATAAATAAAATCTTAAAAAACAAAGAAGAGCATTGTTTGGAAGCACCCCAAATGTTCATCAGTGGATGACGGGTAAAATATAGCGCCTGTTCCACTGATACGGAACAATCTCTAGTTACATAATATGTAAGAGAAGCAAGACAGAGAACATTATGTAAGGAATGTGACTATTTGTATCCAAAAAAACAAACAGTAGATTCACATTTGCTTGTCTATGCAATGAAGTAAAATCCCACTTGAGACAGTCCTTTGAGATGAATTATTGACGTGAGCCTGTGACGAAGCTCCCATTCCCGCTTCTCTCTGCCCCAGCTACCATTCAGCTCATAGCCAGCCTCCCCAGGCATCGTCTGGAAACACAGCTTTTCACAGATTCTTCGTTTGCTCTCCAATGGCTTTTCATGACCTCGAACATCTACCACAAACTTTAATCGCCATTTGGTGATTACATCACCTGCTTACATCAGGACGCAATTTCTCTTCCTCACGTCACTCCATTATACAATCTGGGAACTCTTTCTTCCAACCGAACACAAGTACCTTCCAACCCAGACACGACACCCATTTCTATTTTATCGAGGGGTTTTGACAAGAACGCATGTTGACTTTTGTCACATAACTTTTCTGCATGTGTCCAAACGAGCCTATCCAAGTTTCCCAGGGCTGCTATCACAGTACTACGAACTAGGTGGCTTCCAACAATAGAATTCTTTTTTTTTTTAGATTTTATTTATTTATTTGATAGAGATCGCAAGCAGGCAGAGAGGCAGGCGGGGGAGGGAAGGGGAAGCAGGCTCCCCGCCGAGCAGAGAGCCTGACTCGGGGCTCGATCCCAGGACCCTGAGATCATGATCCAGGCCGAAGGCAGAGGCCTAACCCACTGAGCCACCCAGGCGCCCCACAACAATAGAATTCTTTAACTCACAGTTCTAGATGGGGGAAGCCTGAGCTCTGGGTATTGGCAGGGCCTTGTCCCTCCCAAACCCCTTTGGTTGCTAGTTTCTCATAGTTTGCCAGCCATCTTCGGCCTTCCTTACAGCTGTGTAACTCCAATCTCTGCCTTCACCCTCCATGGTGTTCTCCCTGTGTGCCTATCTTCTTAGAAGCACACGTGGCACATTGTATCAGGGGCCCATGCTACTCCAGTATGACCTCATCTGAACTCCCTACGCCTGCTGCGACCCTATTTCCAAAGAAGGTCCCATTCTGAAGTACTGGGTGCTAGGACTTCAAATATCTTTTGGAGGTGGGGAAACACAATTCAATGTATAAAATAAATCATATGACTTTTCTTCTTAGCACTATTAATATGATGGATAATATTGGTGGATTTTTTTGGTTATTTAACAACACTTGTTCGTGCTATGATAGGAACCAATTGCATTTAGCCATGATACCTTCTTCTTTAAATGGACTGTTGGATTTCAGCTGTTGATATCAAGATTTTGAAGCCCACTCACCAGTAAGAGCATTCTGTTGTTTTTCTTTTGGTGCTCTTTCAATTTTAAGATCAATATCATAATGGCTTTAATGACAGGAATTTTGAAAAATTCTTTCTTCTAGAATAAGTAGCACTGAGGTTATCTGTTCCTTAAAGATTGGGTAGAATTTCTCTGTGAAACCATCTAGGCTAAGTGCATTTATGGGGGAGAATTTGAACCCCTTTATCTTGGTCTGTGATAATTGCTCTGTTAGACATTCTTTACTGGGGCCAATTTTAGGTAAGTTTTTTCTTTCTAAAAAATTATCTATTTCATCTGCATTTTCAGATCTGTTTGCACAGGGGCATGGGAAGTGCCCTCTAAACACTTTTAAAATTTCCTCTGCTTTTGATGATTATTTTTCCTTAGCATTTCTAATTTTAAGCTTTCATCTTTTTTCCCTTTTATTCTTTCTTTGCCATAGTGGTTTTTTGATTTTGTTAATTTTTTTCATAGACTGTTTTTGGATTTATTTATCAGTTTCATTGTTTTTCTCTTTCCTAACTTAATAATTTCTGCTTTCAATTGTCTTTCAGTTGTCTTTAAGGTGTCTGTAACTGGTAGATTCATAAGGTAATTCTGATCCCAGATTTGGGCATTATAACTGTGGCACATGCAGTTTTTTACTAGAAATTAGTCTTCTGATGCCCTAGGTCTTCCATTATACCATTGTTCTCATGTCAGAGCACATTTTTTTCTGTGTACGTGCATCTTATTTTGGCAACAGATGGAAGCTCTTTGAGACCAAGGCTATGCATCATTTTCTGGGGGGGACAATAAATATCAATATTGTAAAGATGAAGTTAGAAAGTTAATGTAGGTGTGAGAACCTGTAGTAAGCAGCTTCCAGAATGGCTCCTGGTAATGCCTACATCCTACTGTTCACACTCTTGTCTCATTCCCTCTCCCTTTGAATGTGGGCTGGACTTATGGACTGGCCTCTGACAAGTAGACTGTGACAAAAGATACTGTGGTGTGACCTACAGTATCAGATCATAAAAGATGACTATGTTATCTTGCTCTGTCTCTGATTCTCTCTGTTTGATGAAGGAAGCTGCTGGGTTGTGAGCTGTCCTATGGAGAGACCTGTATGGCAAGGAAGAGAGGGTGGCCTCTGGCCAATGACCCACAAAGAATGGGAATCTACCAACCACCACTTACGTGATTTTGGAAGCTGATCTACCTTCAGCTGAGCCTTGAGATGACTGCAACTTTGTGAAGAACCCAGAGCCAGAGGACCCAGTTAAGATGTTTCTGGATTCCTGACCCACAGAAACTTCAAGATAATAAACGCTGCTATTTTAAGCCACTATTTGTGGGATAATTTGTTTTGCAGCAATAGGTAACCAATACAGCATCCCAACCCTGGATATTTGTCTTAATCTAGGAAATACTGTCAAGTTGAAAACTGGTTTGGTTGAAATCTGGAAGGGACCTTCTCTGTAGAGAGAGAACTCTAAATCAGAATTTAAAATGCAATAATGCAATTAATATCAAAGCTTTTCATTTAAAAGACATTTTGACATCAATTTGTTTTAATTTCCTCATTTTTAATTTTTAAAAATATTTTAAAATTTCATTTTATTTTTTCAGTGTTCCAAGATTCATTGTTTATGCCCCACACCCAGTGCTCCAAGCAGTTGGTGCCCTCCTTAATACCCACTACCAGGCTCACCTATAATTTCTTCATTTTGATTCAACAAAGATATGACAGGTTTCCCTTTGATTTTACTTATTTTTAGCACTTTCTTTTTAAAAAGTTGTATCTGCACATGCGTATTTAGAATGTGTCAAATTAAAGACAGACTGCCTAGATAAAATTGGGCAGATGATGGGTTGAATTATAACATAGATTTATATCTTACAACATTTAAACCAACATTGGTTTGATTTCCATAACTGATGTCTGCCAAAAATCTGTCCTCCCTGCTTTCATAGAAATGTAGTTGAATCTGGACATAGGCTGCCCTGCTAGAGATGACATTTCCAAGCCTGTCTTGGGCCATGTGACTTTGTTCTTACTGATGGAACATGGGCAGCTTCTCAGGATACTCACAGATTTCAGATGAGCCCATAACCCAGCTTCAATCATGCAGAAGAGGAGAGTGGCCTTGGGCTTGGTTGCAGGGTGGGAGGGGGGCAGGGGGAGGATGGGGAAGCGTGATAGTCAAGATGAAAAGAATCTGAGTTACTGTGTACTTTCATGGAGCAGAGCCTCCCCCTAACCAGACTTCTCACCTTGGAACTCTTACATGAATAGGAAATAAAAAGCTGTGCTCTTCAAGCCACTAGATTTTGGGGTCTCTTTGTTGCAGGAGCTTAACCTTTAATGAATACATCCATCACTGTCCCTTTAAAATATGTCACTTAGTAATTATTATATATCCACAATTAACCAAAGTACTAATACCTGGATTTCTGCCCTGGGGATGGGGGAGGGGAAACAGCAAAATCTATTCCTCCCAGGCATGACTAATGCTAAACTGTCCAAACAACTATAACTATAACTGTTATAACTATAACAGGTGATTTTTCCTGCATCAACATCATTTATTTATATGCATGACTTCAGGCTTGTAACTTTTCGTAACTTCTCCACTAAATGTTAGGCTAGAGCAGTCCTTCAGCCTAGCACTTCTTGAGGACATTGATTTTTGTTAGATGGGATGTTCAGAACATCAGCCTATGCCCTAGAAGAGAGGATCTGGGGAAGCCTATGTATCGCTGCCAGAAGTCCCTGGCTTTTCAGTCTCACTCAAATTGTTCAGAGCCATATCCTCCTGAAGATTCATTCCTAAATTGAATGGCTCTTGCACAATACAGAAGGCTATGGCTACCTCACCAGGTTGCCTTATAGAGCTTACTTAGAGATTTTTCACAATAGCCTTATAAGACAAGAAGTGCAGATTATTATTATTTGATCACATGAAAAAACCAAGGCACACAGTGGCATCACAAGTCATGGGAAGCTGGAGCCATTACTCGGTCCTCCAAGGAGATAAAGTACATTATCTGAGCACGAAATTCTTTGATCTTACGCTAAGCCATGCTCGCTTTGCTTCTTCTGTCTAAATGAAAGAAAGGAAAACTGAAGCATGAAATTTCTGAGATACACCACTCAAGTGTCTTCATGGGAGAACCTACTCCAATCACACATAAAAAGAACAGGTCCTTCACTAGTCCAACTTTAGCTTTTAAAACTAAAGGATAGGGTTTGGTCCCAGGGGCTGTAAATGACAGCAATGTTGGGGAGAGGAGCCTTCTGCCTCCAGGACAGGATATCTCCATGTGTCACACATCTGGGTTGTGACAGGAGCCCTGTGCTGCTCCTGTAGACTAAGTATCTCGCAAGTGTCATTGCTTTGTCGCCTTGATCTTGCGCTCCATCAGGACTGGGAAGGAGAGCAGAAACCAAGACACGAGGGAGACCAAATCATCCTTGAAAGCTACATCGCAAAGACATCCTGATCCAAAAGGACAACTGGATAAACAGGAAAGTGGCAGGTGTTTGCTGATAGTCATTTGTGCAACCAAATACTCAGTAGGCTTTGCATGGGCTGCCGGTAGTACGCAGCCTATGGCTGTCAGCTGCGGACAGACTAGGATTGCACTTCTGTTGCAGGCTGAGCAGCTCAGCCTAATTTGACTGGACCTCTCACTCCTTGTCAGGAAGTGCAGAGGCCCTCGTGGGAGAATCGCAGTTTCCTTTGCTCCTCTTCTGCTGAAATCCTTAAAGCAGGCAGGGGTGCGGTGAGATGCCTAATCCTCCTCCCTGCCCTTCACCTGGTTCGCTTGGGGCCTAAAGGTCGTGAACGATCTTGTTGTGTCTCTTCAGTGCCCTTTCGTAATTAGAGGCAGAGCAGACAAAAAGTAGAAGGGAGGGGCAGCATCATCTTTCCCAATGCAGAATACTGAGGAAGCGTAGCTTTTCCTCCACACCCGTCTAAAAGTGTTCACCAATTGCCCAATCACGAGAGCAAGCAGCAAGGACTCAGGATGATTCAGGGTATACTTTCAACCTCCTCAGTTCTTGAGCAAGGTCGAGGAGGTCGGGCTTCCGGGAAGACGTTGCATCACAGTTTGGAAAAAACTTGGGAATCTTCCTTAGAGGACTCATTCTTCCAGGAAGCGGGCAAAGAAAGACCGGAGCAGACGCCTGCGTGCCGGAAGCTGCAAAGAAACTCGACCTCACCTTGGGCTCAAGAGTGAAAGTGGGGCCACTCCAGGACCAGCCCGTGCATGGCAGGAAGGACTCCCGCAGGTCTCCACGTGCTCGGCCGCTCCCCATTAGGTGGCACTTCTGCACCAGCCCGAAGGGGCCGGGGGCGCGGTGGCACAAAGAGAGGCGCGGTTTAGACACCTGTGCGCCTCCGCCCAGTTGCAAGCCGGCGGGACACCGGGGACCGCCCGAGCCATTCCGAGCCCGCGGGGAGGGCAAGGCGCGCGGACGTGCCCCGCGCAAGGTGGAGGCGGCCACCTGGGCGCCCGCGCGCGCGGGGCGGCGCTAGGACCCGAGCGGCGCACCTGTTGGCTGGCGCCCCGGGCCCCGCCCGCCCTCCGCCTAGAGTGCCCTGCCCGCCGAGTGCCCGAGCGGCGGGGACAGTGCGGGCATCGGCGTGGCGGTGTTGGCGCGCGGCCCCGGGAGCACCATGGCCGAGCTGCTGCGGAGCCTGCAGGATTCCCAGCTCGTCGCCCGCTTCCAGCGCCGCTGCGGGCTCTTCCCCGCGCCGGATGAAGGCTCCCGCGAGAACGGCGCGGGCCCCGCGGAGGGCGCGGCGCGGGCGCCGGGGCTCGGGCAGCTCCCTGCGGCCAACGGCAAGGGCGGCGGGGGTCCGGCCAACGGACTGCGGAGAGTCGCGGCCCCGCAGGTAACCGCGGCCAGGTGTTCGAGGGGGGGTGGGGGAGGGGACCGCCCGAGCCGCAGCCCGCGGACTTCAGGGTCCCGCGGACTCCGCGACGCGGGGACCGGCGAGCGCCATCCCCGGCGGCGACCCGACTGCGGGCGCCGGGAGTGGAGGGGAGTGGGGGCGGGGAGTCCAGTCACCAGGATGCTATCCCTTAGACTGCCAAGTAGCTCCCACGTCCGTTCAGACATCAGATGCACCGGGAGCTTTAGACACAGCCTAAAGACTTTCTCCTTTCATGAGTGAAATTTATGTTGCTGAGCTTTCTCCCAAAGGTGTAAGAGTTACGTAATTGAAAAGGGCCGGGGGGGGGGGGATGTCCTTGGCGTTTTCTCTAGAGGCTTCTCCGGGGAGAAATTCTGAGGACTCCCGCAGGATTCCTGAGTTTCCGCCCCATCCCCCCTTGCCTGACCCGCACTCAGGGGGTGTAGCAGGGCTCGCTGTGCCCTTCACTGTCCCGCATTTCCAGCTCTAAGGATAGAACTTCAGGTTTCAGTTGCGCCTGGAGAGATCTACAAACCGCACCCCTACCCGCACCGGGGCGAAAACCCCATCCCCTTCCCGCCGAGTGGGTCTCTTGTGACTGGCACCAGGGACTTGGAACAGATGCTGTCGAGAGAGAAGCTCACCGCGCTCCCCTCCAGGCTCTCAGAGTGTGCTTATACAACCCACTGCGGCTTCGGGGAGCCGGCGTGTGTTGTCATCGCGGTGCACAGAGACTCAAGGCAGGAGAGACCGAACAGGCTGCAGATGCTAGCGGGCCAGGGCTGCTGGCCTCCCCTGCGGGGGAAAGGCTGCCCGAATCGGCCCTGCCTCCCGCAGAAGCTGCCCTTGCCCTGGGAGAGCTCACAGTGTGGTACTGGAGGAAGGAAGCAACGTATTGACGATTCCCACTCTTTGTGTTGGGGGCGGGGCTTGGGGAGGGATGAAGAGCCGTCTTGGTGACAGAGAGGTGGCATTTATTTAGTAGCTTTCCAGATCTCCTAACTGAGGAATGATGAAGACCTCGCTTCAGTGTGGGATGGCATATTGCGGGCATTGAATTACAAAATTTATTTGAGAGAGTGAGGGTGGGGTGTGTGCTCCACTCCAGAGAAATCCTCTATAATGTTCTTTTTCTTCTTTTTTCCCCATTGTTCCTTCTCTGTCCCACAAGACATCTAGTAACTTTTAGATGAGTTTAAGACCTGCCCCCACCCCTCCCGCTTTCCTCTTGCCTTGTCTTAAAAATGGGACAGAATGAGGAGCTAAGAACCAGTCACATACCTGAAATGCGGCAGGGCATCTTCTGTGCACACATACATACCGTTTAACACACGGGGAGGGGCCCCAGCGGCTTTCTGATGCTCTCTCCCCACATTTCCCCTCTGTTTCTCCAATTCCGGAAGCTAAGCAGGGTGCATTTTCCCGCAAATGCTTTTCCAACTGTTTAAACATTACCTCAATTCTGGAAAAGGATCCTCCTGCCCTTTAAAAGCAAGATAAACAGATGTCTTGCAGAGAGGTGACCTCTACCTGCTTGAAAAGCCTGTGCCCCCAGCCACAAAGCAGGGGTCTCTCTCTTCCCGTCCAACACACAATCTTTCTCACCATAGACGGTGAAATACTGAGAGAAAGCGGAAGATTCACGGTGAGAAGTCCTTGTATTGGTGTATGATGGGGGGAAAATAGCCCAGGAGAGCATTTGATACATGAGAGGTTAGTGAATGTTTTTATTTTTTTTATTTTTAAAGATTTTATTTACTTATTTGACAGACAGAGATCACAGGTAGGCAGAGAGGCAGGCAGAGAGAGGAAGGGAAGCAGGCTCCCCACTGAGCGGACAGCCCGATGCGGGTGCTCAATCCCAGAACCCTGGGATTACCACCTGAGCTGAAGGCAGAGGCTTTAACCCACTGAGCCACCCAGGCGCCCCTAGTGAATGTTTTTAAAGGTGGGTCTGTTTCAGGTGACTTGGGGAGATTAATATTTTGCAAATATAGAGAGGGTTAAATAGGAAAATGATTACATACCTGTCCTGGATCCTTAATAGGACTCTAAGGGGATAATTGGAAAACAACTCTCCAACAAGCTATTCTTCCCTGTGGCCTTTGGCCTCTGCCCAACCTGTGGCTGGCCTGAGCTGCCTCTCCTTTCTCCAAATAACCCCACTCATCCTTCAGTTTCAAAGGTCAGTTCTTCAAGAGACTCTTTTGCTCACCTTTGAGTCTCGCTCCCTGTTTTAGAGGTTCTCTTTGTTTCTGGTGATTCTTCATTACAGCATTTATCACATTATGTAAATATGCCTTTGGCGGGGGGGGGGGGGGGGGGGGGGTCAGTCTTCTCCAGTGGGTGAAAAGCTCTGAGAATGCAGGAAACTTGCCTGGTGTGCTCATTATTTTCTTCACATGGGAGCTCAGTGAATTTTGGGAATAAATGAGTGCAGACTGCGATGTAAAATCTGCCCTATAAAAGCAAGATAAGCAGATTTCTTGCAAAGACTCATCTTCCTGCTGCTTCAGCAAGCAGCATGGTAGGGGTTTCCCCCTTCCCATCCCAAACACGACTTCATTCATTATAGATCATGAAAAAGTAAGAAAGAGCTAAAAATTGGAAATAAGAGATTAAAGATTTTTTAAAATTAAAGAATAACTATGGACAATAAAATGTTTTCCACATAGCTTAGAAATCAGGAAGCACGTGGACACTGCTTTAAGACCCTCCTAACAGCAGAGAAGTGTTTTCTTCATTTGGGTGACTTCAGAATGTAACACATCTAATTTTTTTCACCTTCCCACATTTGCTGTATTTATTTTAATCCTTAAAACAGGACAAATGCCGAAACGATTAATGACTTCCGGGACCAATTCTCACGTCACACCACGCACTGCTAAGTTAAAGATTAACTACATCCTTCACAAAACAGGGCTGGGCTGGGATTGCACAAAGCTGTCATTGAATAAGCCAGAGTTGACCTCAGAGACTGCTCAGTTGTCATGCCTTTCACGGACAGATCTGAGTCCTGAAGGGTTAAAGGCTTTGTTGAGGACTTCCCAGACTTACACAGTCAGGTCTTTTGATGCTCAGGTCTAAACTGCTCTCTTCTGTGCACCTTCCACGGTTTCATTTTATCTGTCTCACTGTGAAGGAGGGAGGTGTTGGAGCTGGCTGGGAGCTGGGCAGATGTTGGCTGGAAAGGGAACACGTCGCTTTCAGAGTGCAAGGATAACTGGTTTACAAGGGTAACCGTAGGACAACATTCCTGGCAGTAGCCAAGATCAAGAGGCAGGGATCCTGGGACCGAGGAGTAGGGCAGAGTTCTGGTTAGAACAGTGTTTATTTGTGCTGGGGTAAATCCAGCCTCGGACAGAATGGTATTTTGATTTTTATCATCTTTGCTTACTCAACATAGTTGCATTAAGACAGACTTTGCAGAGCCTTTCCCTATCATTACATTAGACCGGAGTGGTCTTTCCAAATTGTACTGTGTTCCAGAAATACCTTTTGATAACTATTTTTTCAGGCCTAGTTCTACAGTTGAGTTGAGGCAGGGATCAAAGATAGGTTATTTAGAGGAGTCCTTGCATCCCGATTTTGAAATATTTGGGGACCTCCAGGTTTGTCAGTCTACAAAAAGCCACCCTTCCTTTGTGGGCTTGCTCCAGTAAAAAAAAACCATCTTTGCAATCAGGAGACCTGGATCTGGCTCCACCTTCACGGCACCTTGAACTTCTCTGGGTCTCATCTGTAGAACAGGCAAAGTGGAATAGAACCATGGGTTTCCACCTGCGGCTGCACAATATGGTCAGTTAGAGGAACTTTGAAAACACAACAAACCAGTGTCCAGGGTCCAGGTGAGAAGTGGGGTCTGGAGAAACGGCACAAAGAGGTGGGAAGCTCCCTTCTCCTGGGACCCACCACACTTAGTGTGTTCAGGATGCAAATGGTGGTACTGGAGGCAGCGTCATGGCCACTGGGACGTTTTGGCTTATGACTCCACTGGCCAACCCGCCGAACTTCAAGTTTTGATTTTCTTTGATGTTCAGGTTTGAACTGGTAAAATAAGCCACTTTGAAAAGGTACATTTGATCTTTTTTTTTTCTAGTTACAGATATTGTTCAGATGAGAGAACTTGGAAAAAGACAAACAAAAAATTAAATCCATGGCCATTATACCACTGCCCAAAGGTAATCACTCAGTAAATGTTCAACCTGATTTTTAGGGGCTGTATGCTACTCTATAGCATCGATAAACTATAATCTAGTTGGCCTATTGCTCGGCTTTTAGGTTTTTTCAGGTTTTTGCACTAAAAATAACAACATCTTGGGGCGCCTGGGTGGCTCAGTGGGTTAAGGCCTCTGCTTTCGGCCCAGGTCATGACCCCATGGTCCTGGGATCGAGCCCCACATCAGGTTCTCTGCTCCATGGAGAGCCTGCTTCCTCCTCTCTCTCTGCCTGCCTCTCTGCCTACTTGTGATCTCTGTCTGTCAAATAAATAAATAAAATCTTTTAAAAAAAAATAACATCTTTATATAAGTATCTTTCCATATATCTTGATTGTCTCTTTTAATTGAGATGTAATTAACGCAGAATGTTGTATTAGTTATTGGTATACAACATAATGATTCAATATTTGTCAATACCGTATTGTGAAATGATCACAGTAAGTCCAGTTAATATCCATCACCACCCATAATTACAGTTTTTCCTTCTTGTGATGGGAACTTTTTTGTTAAAAGATTTTATTTATTTATTTTAAAGAGTGAGAGAGAGAGAGAGAGCGTGTGTGTGCACGCTACCCAGGGGAGGACCGAGGGGGAAGGAGAGAATCTCAAGCGGACTCCGAGCTGAGCACAGAACCCTTTGAGGAGCTCGATCTCAAGACCTTGAGGTCATGACCTGGGCCAAAACCAAGAGTCAGGCGCGTAGCCACCTGAGCCACCCAGGAGCCCCATGATGAGAACTTTTAAGATCTACCGTCTTAGCAACTTTCAAATATACATTATTACCTGTAGCTGCCGCGTCATACGTCACACCCACATGACTTATTTATTTTGTAGCTTTACGAGTGTATTTTGTCACCACCTTCACCCATTTCACCAACCCCCGCGCCCAGCGCCTCGGGCAACCACCAGTCGCTTCTCTTCATCTATGAGTGCAGGTTTTCTGTTTGTTTTATATTCCGCACATACATGAGATCATACCGTATTTGTTTTTCTCTGACTTAATTCACTTAGCATAATGCCCTCAAGTTCCACCACCCATATTCTCACAAATGGCAAGATTTCCTTCTTTTTTATGGTGAATATTACTGTGTGTGTATGTGTGTGTGTATGGTGTGTGTTGTGTATGGTGTGTATGTGGTGTGTGTGTGGTGGGTGTGTGTGTGTGGGTGGTGCGTGTGGTATGTATGTGGTATGTGTGTGTGTGGTGTGTGTGGTGTGTTTGGGTGTGTGTGTGTGGTGTGTTTGGTGTGTGTGGTGTGTGGGGGGTGTGTGTGTTTGGTGTGTGTGTGTGTGCGCGTGTGTGGCATATTTTCTTTATCTATTCATCCATAGATACTAGAGTTGTTTCCAAGTCTCGGCTGTTGAAAATAATGCTGAAATGAACATGGGGATGCAGATATCTTTTCAAGTTAATGTTTTCTTTTTCTTCAGATAAGTACTCAGAGATGGAATCACTAGATCATATGGTATTTCTATTTTTAATCTTTAAAAAGATTTTATTTTCTTTTATTTTTAAGACATTCATTTATGAGAAAGAGAGCAGGGGGGAGGGGCAGAGGGAAAGGGAGAGAGAGAATCCCAAGAAGACACCCTGGTGAGAACAGAGCCCCATGTGGGGCCCAATTCCATGACCCCAAGATCATGACCTGAGCCAAAATCAAGAGTCAGACACTTAACTGACTGAGCCACCCAGGTGCCCCTCAAGATTCTATTTTTAAGTAATTTCCACACCCAACATAGGACTTGAACTCATAACCCCGAGATCAAGAGTTGCATGATCTACTGACTGAGCCAACCAGGCACCCCTATTTGTAGTTTTTTGAGGAACCTCCATGTTGTTTCCATAGTAGCAGCTTACATTCTCTCCAGCAGTACACAAGGATTCGCTTTACTCCACATCCTTGCCGGCACTTGTTATTTTTTGCCTTTTGGATAATAACCCTTCTAACAGGTGTGAGGGGATATGTCATCATCATTTTGATTTGCATTTCCCTGATGCTGAGTGATGTTGCGCATCTTTTCGTGTGTCTGTTGGCCATCTGAATGTTTTCTTTGGAAAAATGTCTATTTGGATCCTCTGCCCATTTTAATGGGATTATTTGAAAAACAATTCCCCTTATCACTTATATGATTTGCCAGTATTTTCTCCCATGTGCTAGATTGCCTTTTCATTTTGGTAATGTTTTCCTTTGCTGTGCAGCAGCTTTTTAATTTGATGTAGTCGCACTTGTTTATTTTTGCTTTCGTTGCCTTTGCTTTGGGTGTCAAATCCAAAAAAATCATTGCCAAGACTGATTTCAGTCTTTGATTGTCTTTCTAATTTAAATTTCCAGCCATGGGACTGCTGGGTAGAAATACACGTATTATGGCCTTCAATACTAAGCTGTCCGCAGAACAGGGGTACTTGGATGTGTAACTGTGAGTGCAGGTTTTCCAGCCCCTCACCACTAGTAGGTACTAACACCCTCTTTAATCTTTGGAGAAAATAGACCACCGCTGCATCTTTTTTTTTTTTTAATTTTTACTTATTTAATAAAAAATAAGAGCGTGTGACAGCAGGGGGAGGGGCAGAAGGAGAGGGAGAGAGAGAATTTCAAGCAGACTCTGCCCTGAGCATGGAACCAAGTGTGGGGCTCAATCCCACAACCCTGAGATCAGATGCTTAACCAACTGAGTCACCCAGGCACTCCAATAAGCCACTTTCGCTTTTATCTCATATTATCTTTATTTCCAACCAACATTTCTTTTTTTTTTTTAATTTAAATTTTAGTTAATATATAGTGCAATATTGGTTTCTGGAGTAGAAATCAGTGATTCATCACTTACATACAACACCCAGAGCTCATCACTTAACAAGCGCCCCCCTTCCTCCTCATCACCCATCTAGCCCCTTCTCCACCCACCTCCCTCCAGCCACCCTCAGTTTGTTCCCTATGTTAAAAGTCTTCTATGGTTTGTTTCCCTCTTTCCATTTTTTCTTTTCCCCCTTCCCATATGTGCATCTGCTTTCTCTCCTGAATTCCACATATGAGTGAGATCACATGCCAGCCAACATTTCTTAATCAGCTACTGTGATTCTGGGATTGTCCTCATCCTTAAAGATTCAAAGATAAATAAGATCTAGTTCCTGTCCTAGGAAAGCCACAAAGAAAATGACACAATGTAAAGAATTCAAGGTTAGAATATGTAGGCTCATAATAATATTAGGACATGAAGCTAATAATAATAATGATGATAGGCTGATAATAATAATAGGATAAATTTGCGGCCAGGGAGACACTAGCAGGAGTAGCTCACCGTCCCTGGAGGAGCTCGTGAAGTCTTGAGTGGAGACTAAAGGAACAATAAGAATCAAACAGATAAAATGTGAAAATCTCAGGGCACTTGGGGGCTCACTCCAGGGTCTGGCTCCGTGTTCAGCGGGAAGTCTGCCGGAGATTCTTCCTCTCGCCCTTTCTCTCTGCCCCTCCCCCTGCTCACATGTGCACTCTCTCTCTCTAATAAATAAATCAATCTTTTTTTTAAAGATTTTATTCATTTATTTGAAAGACAGAAATTACAAGTAGGCAGAGAGAGAGAGGAGGAAGCAGGCTCCCTGCTGAGCAGAGAGCCCGATGCGGGGCTCGATCCCAGGACCCTGGGATCATGACCTGAGCCGAAGGCAGAGGCTTTAACCCACTGAGCCACCCAGGTGCCCCAATAAATCAATCTTTAAAAAAAGAAACTATGAGAATCTCTTTTCTTTACCTAGGAATCTTAAGTGATAAAACATAAAGGCACATTGCCATTTTTGGTGAAGAGTAAAACATTCAGCCTGGGTAGAGTAAGATTCCCAGCAGGAAGCAGATTAAGGGGTAATTGAGCCCTCAGAAATGGTTAAAATGGCAAATTTGGGGATGCCTGTGTGGCTCATTCGGTTAAGCAGCTGCCTTCGGCTTGGGTCGTGATCCCAGGGTCCTGGGATCCAGTCTCTCATTGGGCTCCCTGATCAGAGGGGAGCCTGCTTCTCCCTCTGCCTTCTGCTCCCCCTGCTTGTGCTCTCTCTCTCTGACAAATAAATAAAATCTTTTAAATAAATAAATACACGACAAATTTTATGTTTTGCATATTTTACCGAAAGAAAGAAAGAAAATATCCATAGGTTCTACTTCAAGGAGGAGAAACATAACGTCCTTCTCCTTAAGTGTGGGCCACAGAGGAGTAATTTTACAGTACGGACTCTGGGCAGACACTCCCTCCGCCAGGTCATCATGGCTAACGCCAACAGTGTAAGCCACGGTGATGGTGTGTGTTCTTGACGCTTATCGAAATTATGCACTCTTGATACATGTTGACCATGGCACTTTACCAGGGTGGTCTTGTTTAAAATCCACACCCTCAGTCTAATCACAAGAAAACACCAGACAAATCCTAGTTGAGGAGCATCCTGCAAAATACTTGGCCTATACTCTTCAAAGTGGCCAAGGCTGCAAATAACTAGGAAAGTCTGACAAATGTCACAGCCAGGAATAGCACAAGAAGACATGACAGCTAAAGGTCATTGTGGTATCCTGGATGGGACCCTGGAATAGATAAAAAAGGATATTAGGTAAAAACTAAGGAAGTCTGAAGAAAGTATGGAATTTAATTAAAATGCAGCAGTAAATTTTTCTGCAAATTGAAACTGTATTAAAAAATAGGGGCGCCTGGGTAGCTCAGTGGGTTAAAGTCTCTGCCTTCAGCTCAGGTCATGATCCCAGGGTCCTGGGATCGAGCCCCACATCGGGCTTTCTGCTCAGTGGGGAGCCTGCTTCCCCCTCACTCTGTCTTTGCCTGCCTCTCTGCCCACTTGTGATCTCTGTCTATCAAATAAATTAATAAAATCTTAAAAAAAAATTTTTTTTAAATATAGTCTAGGGGAGCCTAGGTGGCTCAGTCATTTAAGTGTCTGCGTTTGGTTCAGGGCATGATTCCAAGGTCGTGGGATCGAGTCCCACTTCAGGCTCCCTGCTTGCAGGAAGCCTGCTTTTCTGTCTCCCTGACCCCTGCTCATGCTCTCTCTCACTGTCTCTCTCTCTCTCTCAAATAAATAAAATCTTTAAAAATAAATAAAATTTTTAAAGTCTTTAAATTTTTCTAAAAGGAGGTAGGTAATTGAAGGAAATTCAAAGATGGGATAATTTACAAGTTGTAGGTGGTGCTGGAAAAACCAACAAGGAAGGGTAAGCATCTAGGAACAGATGACTGTCAGTCTAAAATGGCAAGAGGAGAAGATTGATTCTGGTAAGGCTGGCCCCAGTGAGCACTCAGAGAGAGACTCCTGACAAGAGCTGCCTTTAGTAAAGAAACAGCCACAGCCGGGCTGGAAGGGTAGAGGAACTCTACCTCCAAGTCATTCTCCACACACTCTCTCTTATGCTGCCATTGCCTTCCTTGGGCCAAATTCAGTCAGAAGACAGGAAGACTGGGAGCCTGCTCATGGCCCCACACGAAGGTCAGCCTCCGTGGAGAAGGGTGTAGGGTGGACCCAGAAGGACAAATGGAAAGTATCCAGCCCAGGTAGCATAAAGAAACTGGGATGGTTATACCAGCTGAAGTTTGGGGCTCGAGTTTTAGGCTGGAGCCTGAACGTGGCTTCCTGCAGAATTTGGTCTTCATCCTGTAAACAGGGTGATGGCAAATCAATTCCATGTCATGTGTCAAATCAGAAGTAGTGATGGGGCATCGTGATAAGAAAGGTTCCTGGGGTGTCACTGTGCTCCATCGCAAAGAGTGTGGGATTGAATGGCAATGTCTTTGCAGGGCATGGGGGGAACCTGATGCTGAAGCATTTAAGAAATGGTGATGTTCTGTTCCAACAGCAGCAGGCGTGGTGCTAACATGAAATTAAGCCTCAATATCTCTTTGAATTCCTTCATGATACTCTTGAGTGGCACCGTCACCCACAAACTTAAGAGGAAAGAGACCACAAATGGTTTAAGACATAGGTTTGTCTTGTTAATCTTACAAATAAAACAGTAATTTTGTAACGAAAATGGTTTATTCAGGAAGAGCAAAGAATTGCAATTTGGGACAAACAAACTCCAGCAAAACCAAAATACAACAAAACAGAGGAGAGGAACACTCTTTTACAGCGCGAAGAGAGGGGTTGGGAAGGCTGTTAGAAACAAAAAGTCCATTGGCATAAACTAGAAGTTTGAAGTATACTGGCTTTTCATTGGCTGAGTTGTGACAGCTCTCATTGGCTGGGCTGTTGCTGGGCCAGGAGAAAACTTTCCTTCCTCTTGCTGGGGTGGTCTGGACTTGCAGGTTTCTTTTGGGTTGCGTCTGCAATTGTCTGAGGAGTAGGATGTGAGAGCTCCCCCTGCGGGCAGCTGGTTCCATTCCAAAGGAGGTTTCCTTTCACCAATTTTCATACCATAGTTTGGGATAAGGGGACCCATCCTGGGACCCCATCATTATGGCTCCAAGCTGATTGGATTGGGGAGCAGCCCTCTACTCATGGGAAGCCTTCTGGAGGCTGTTCAACGTCTGATGATGTGGCCTGAGGTGAGGACCTCACCCAAGTGGGGCACTGCCCAGGGGAGAGAGACTGATGGGACCAATCGCATTGTGCCCTGGGGGTGTATGAATGCAGGACCCACAAATAGGACGGAAATGGTGGAGCGGTGGTGAACTTCAGAGAGAGAAAGGGGGCCACAGGCAGAACCCTTGAGGCAGAGAAAGCAGTAGGAAAGTAAAAGCTCACAGTAACGAGGAGAGCAGCAACTCCACGGCCACGGTAAGAAGTTGAAGAGAAAACTCCCAAAAGGAGAAAGAAGCTCCATCTTGAGTGTGGTTGGCTCCACTTCGGAGGGCAGGTGCTGGAGGCACTGTTGGCCTTCGGGGTGGAACAGCTGGGGGCGGAGGCGGGTGGTGCCCAGGGATGGTGACTGGCTGTACGGCTTCTGAGCACATCTCGTTGCTCCCTGGGGAATCAGGGAACAGACTCCTCTCACTGGAAGAGGCCTGTGTGGGTCTTTCCTCGGGAGCCGTTTGCGCTGGTCCCCTGCTGCTTCGAGGGCGTGCCCATAACTGCGATCAGATCATGAGTTTTATCACTTTTGTGTAGTTGGGAATGAGGGCGGGTAGGTAGAGCCAGGGATCAGATCCCTCTTTCTCCTGTGCACCCCCAGGGCCAAACATGGCAGCTGCTTAATACCACCTGTTGAACGGAGCACGTAAGGGTGTGCTAAACTCAACCTTTTCTTTCTTGGCAGAAATATAATCACCTGCTCTCTCCTGTCACAACTGGGGTCATTTTATCCCTGACGACTTTACCTGGCCATGTGTTCTTTTAGCCTAAGTTTTTGTTGTTGTTGTTTTGTTTTTGTTTTTGTGTTGGCTCCTTCCTTTTAATCTAGGAAACTGATGAAGGGTTTTGATTAATGAATAACTTTTTTATGAGTCTGCTTTCTTCATTTGGACACTGTGAAGGGAGTTTGGGGATGGCTAGAAGTTCCTGAGGGTGAGACCATTTTTTTTAAAAATGTGATTAAGCTACTATGTTTATGAAAGCTGTCGACAGCAAGCCTTGTCTAATTCTAATTTTCTTGACTTATAATTAAGATGTCAACATTTTTAAATTTTAAAAAAAGCACTTGCACGTCTGTTGTTACAGTTTTTGTTAATTATTTAGTCCTCTGTTTTCCTGATAAGAATTATGTCTCCAACAAAGGCATTCTTGCATTTTGTTTGGCACAGAATTTTTCTGGGAGAAAATACTGTCACGGTTTCCTGGCAACACGTTTTGAGTGTTTCTGTCTGTGTTAGAAATCTATGAAAATGCTAAAATTGGGGGCATCCACTGGCCTTTATTATCTGCTTGCCTGGTGAGATACACTGCACATAGAAAGAAAATGAGATATTGAAAAATCCAGTGGAGACCGCGTGACCTATGTTTTTCTCTCCCCACTCCTGCTTCCAACACAGTATGAACTAATTAGCCAAGTGTTTTAAAAATCAAAGCAAGCAATCCTTAAGTGCAAGCCCGGGTGGCTGGAAAGGGAAGGAAATAACCACCTGAGATCTTGAAAGGAGGGCTGAAAAGGGAGTCATGGTTTCCTTGAACTATTTTGAATAATTGCCTGCAGGCCCCAAATGCTCACTGGCATATTTATACCCATTTGTTTAATAAAACAAAACAAACCATCAGATTTATTCTTGCTTCTGTGAATGCTGTTTATTTGGTATGCAAACCTGCTGGAGAAATGCCCTCTCAAGTATGTTTTGATTTTTCTAAATAGCAAAATCTTTGTTCTCATAGGATTTTATGGGAAACAGCCCACCAAAGCAAGGGCTCCTATGGGTAGGAGGGAGAGGGAATGGTAGTGAATAAGAAGGTTCCTTGGGTAAAATGTTGGGAGCTGAGAAGCCAGGATTTAATTGGTGGAGAAGGGACTTAGGTGAACATGGTAACATTTTTCTGAAGTTAAAAAAAAAATCGCCTTCTCTTGAAAGGTAATTTACAAAGTGGCCATGAAATATAAATCAAAGATTTTGTTAAAGACATGACAAGTGAAAAGTGACTCTGTTAGAAGTTGAGTTTTGTGGGGGTTTTTTTACCCCTACATTCTGAATTTTGATCTTTTGATGATTTTCGGGTAGGAAGACATCAAATATTTTGAAATTACTTTTTGTACTTTTCAACTCCTTTTTAAAGAAAATTTTCTACTCTTTTTTTTTTAAGATTTTACTTATTTTTTGAGAAAGAGAGAGGAGCGCTAAAGGGAGAAGCAGACCCCTGCTGAGCAGGGACTCCATCCCAGGACCCTGAGATCATGACTTGAGCTGAAGGCAAGATGCTAAACTGACTGAGCCACCCAGGAGTCCTTAAGTATCATTTCAGAAATCTTTTATTTTTAACTTTTCAGGATGTAATTTCTGATTTTTGAAAATCTGCAAAAATACTACCAAAAAAATCCTATGTGCTCTTGACCCATGTTTTCCTAATGTTAGCATCATATAAAGCCACAGCACAGAAAATAGTGTGCAGTCTGTGGACTTTGTTCCATTCTGGAAGTTCTTCGGTCTTTCTTTGCATTTCCTCACCTTGACTTCTAAAGAGTTCAGACCAGTTACTTTGTATAATGCCAGTTTGATTTGTTTAGTATTTCCTCATGATGACACTTAGATTCTGTGTTTTGGTTGGGGCGGAGGGGGGGCACACCACAGGCAAGATATTGTATTCTGAGTGCATCATTTCAAGAGGCACAAAATGCTGATTTATTCCATCACCAGTGATTTTAACTTCAAACACCTTTAAACGTGTGTTAAGTGGTTTCTCCCAGGTAAATGTTTTTCTCTTTACAATTAAGAAATGTGCTGTAGGGCTCCTGGGTGGCTCAGGCAGTTAAGCTCAGGTCATGATCCCAGGGTCCTGGAATCTAGTCCCACGTCAGGCTCCCTGGACAGTGGGGAGCCCGTTTCTGCCTCTCCCTCTGCCGCTCCCCCTGCTTGTGCTTACAAGCTCTCTCTCTCTCAAAGAAAAAAAAAAAAACAAACTCTGTAGAAAACAAGTAAATAAATAAACAGTATGCTGTAGACCAGTATTAAGACACATTGCAAATGTCTTGTTTCTTGGCATATTTTCATCATCCATGAATTTTGTCATCCATTAGTGACATTATCCTTTAAAAAGTGATCAGCCAATTTGATAGGAGAATGAAAGCATCTCATTATTCTAATTTTGTACTTCTTTCATCTCTAATGAGGTTGAATATTTTTCTTCTGTTTAGCAGATACTTGCATTAACCCTTTTTGTGAATTGTCTGGTCAGAGACTTTATTTTTTCCCCCACTGTGATTTTAGTGGAGGCGTTTTCCTACTGATTTTGGATGGTCGTGTTTTAGTTCATCCATTGTGCACCAAAATCTTCCACTATACATCAGTTAACATAAGCTCACAACCAATAAGTGACTAATCCTTCCTTGTAAAGAGAAAACCTTTGGAGTCTGAGGAGAAGGAAGGGAGTTACAGAGGAAGTCATAACTTCCCTCTAGTTATCTGTGGGCTTAGATACGTTATGCGGGTTTCCTTATTCTTCTACCTGTTATTTCCGGGTCCAGAAAGCCCATCATTCCCATCCTGTGACATGCTTGTGATATTTCAATAGCCTTGGGCAAGGGTTGGGGGTTCTGAAAGGTTAGGAAAAGCCTGCATCCCTGACAACTCTGAGCAAGGAAGGCAGTAGCTTAGAGGGTGTTACCCCCATATTATGATGGTGTGATGGTGAGGCAGGAAAAGAATTCATTCGGTTGTGCACTGCAGACGGTGACAGACAATTCTGAGCTCTCCCAGCCTTGGGTCTCCCCATTCTTGATGGTTCCCAAGGTGGCTTCTGGGCTGCTTTCTTGCCGTGTTGTTATTACTCCACACATGTCCTCAAAGGGAAGGAATGGATTACTATCCCCAACATTCATTCCGTAACATATTTCTGATAATCATCACTTTTGGAAAGGAGGGACTAATGCCCATTGGTCACTTAATTTTTCCCCCATCTAACCCCATCTAATGCCTCAGTCATGTTTTTATCATCCAAAAAATTTTGACCCCGGCAGAATTATCTGAATTTTTCTAACATGTTGGGTTATAAATGGTCTAGCCCTGATTTCTTCATGTTTACCTCCCTAGTACCACTGCAGGGATAGAAATGGGACTTCCCACACTCATCCTGAGTACTTCCGGTTAGACAAGTATATCTGCATAGATCATGGCCTTATTTATTTAAACTTTAAGAGCTTATGTATTTAATCTTTAAAAGTTAGTACTAAATATACATTTACCTTGCAGTCCACAATTACACTCCTGGGAATTTATCCCGGAGATATGAAAACTGACTGACACAAAAAGCTGTACCTGATTGCTTATAGCTGCTTTGTTTGTAATAGCCAAAACCTAGAAATAAACAAAATCTCCCCACTAGATGAATGGCTAAATAAACTGTGGTACATCCATACCATGGAATACCACTCAGCAGTAAAAAAGAATAGATTAGGGATGCCTGGGTGGCCCAGTTGGTTAAGTGTCTGCCTTCAGCTCAGGTCATGATCCTGGAGTCCTGTGATGGAGCCCTGTGTCGGACTCCCTGCTCACTGGGGAGCCTGCTTCTCCCTCTCCCTCTGCTGCTTTCCATGCCTGTGCCCTCTCTCCCATTCTGTCAAATGAATAAATAAAATCTTTAAAAAAAAAAAGAATAGAATATTGATATACCCAATAACTTGGATGGATCTCAAAGACATTTTGCTGAATGAAAATGCCAATCTCAAAAGATCACATGGTATATAATTCCATTTATATACAACATTCTTGAAGTGACAAAATTATAAAGAAGGAAGACAGATTAGTGGTTGCCAGGGGTTAAGAATGAGAGGATGACAATAATGGGGTTGGACAAGGGGGATCTTTCTGATAATTGGCAGTTTTGTACCTTGATGGCAGTGGTGATTACATGGGTCTAGGGAGTCTACACAGGTGTAGTAAAATGGCACAGAAATGGATACACATGTTGTCCCAATGCCAGATTCCTGGCGCTGATATTGTGCTATAATTATGTCAGATGGAACCATTGGGAGAAAATGGGCAAAGGGGATATGGACATCTCTGCCCCTCCTTTGCAAATGCTTGTGACTCTACAGTTATTTCAAAAATAATTTCTTTTTAAAAATTAATACTACTGCCTTCTAAAAGTTGGTCCTTCCACCCTTCCCACAGCTTTTACTGAAGGCACTTTTTGTGCACCCCACAGGAAACACAAAGCAGAATTTGGGAGATTTTCCCGAGTTTGAGCCAGCCATGCTGCTAAATCTGTTTCCAGAGCTGTAGGGCTGGGTCATAACCTTGCCCTTGACCCTAGCTTCCTGACTGAGGAGAAACAGAGAAGTATTTGGGGGGTCCCAAAGCACATCTATCCTTAACTTTATTTCAACTCATTTGCTCTATAGCTGCAGGGTTTTTGCATTAATATTTTTTGTTGTTTTTTTGTTCTGGGAAGTCGCTTCCAATAGGTGTTGCCAGTAGGTCAAGTTCGCACATGGCCTCATGAGTCTCTCCTCCAATTATCATTTTTTCTCTCAATCTGTAAACATGCTGAAAATGTCCAGCCTCCTCTTTACACACCACAGAACATCTCCTTTCAGCCGCAGTGTTCCTAGCAGCTTCCAATCCTGCCTTTCTTGAACCATGAGCATCTCCAAAGAGTCATCTGAGGTCTGCCCTCCTTTATGCTTCCTCACCCATATTTTCTGGCACTGTGGCTTCAGCTGATCCAGTAAAAACTACAGTGAAATCAAACCAGGAGAGACTGCTTAGTGGGATATATAATTTCTGAGGTTTCCTTTGGCCTTTTCATTGAGGACAGCTAATTTTAAATTAAAAATTGGAAAAGGGGAGTCCCTTCAAATACACGTAAAAAGTAAAGCAGCTTCTTCTTTATTTCAACTGTTCTCCAAAAGGGCCATGGCTGAAGTTATGGCCAGGGGAGTTGAGTGGAAGCACAAATTCATATTTTAATTGCTGCCTTTTCTGGTTTCGAGATTAGCCACAAGGTCAACATGAAAAGGCCTATTTAGCCAGAGCGGCCCCACCTCGGTTGAACAGCCATCTTGTTGTTTATGCAGTAAAACGTAAACTGCCCCTGCCCCCCGGAACTTACTTAAAAGCAAGTCGGGGAAACCAGTCCCAGGTAACAAAGGCCAAATACAAGGGCAGGGCAGGTCAGGTGGAGATAATGGCCCGAATGCAGGGATGAGTCGGGTCAGGTGGAGACATCCAATCAGTGGAGTATGCATATTGTCTCCTTAGCTACCAAGGAGTGTGAGCCCCACATTTTGGGTACCTTTTGGGCGCTAATTCTGACCAAGGTGATAGGCTAGTTGAAATAGCTACTATGGGGTGAATTGTAGTTCAGTTGGCCACCTGTGTGTGACCTAGCGTGACTGTGCAGCTTTCTCTGTGTTGCAATCTCATTGGCCACCTGTGTGTGGCCAGGGTCAACTACATGGTCTTTGCTCTATAAAAGTTAGTCTGTGAGGCAGGGAGGGGTTGCTCTCTCTGTAACAGGCGGCCCCAACCGGTCTGTTTGATGGTCGGTTTGATTGTTGAAGCTTGGCACGAAATAAAGCTTTGCTTGACTTTTGCTTTGTATCAGTCTCACTCCTTTGACCATGGACCAATTATTGGGGGACCCAACAAACAAGCCATTCCCCAAGTAGTAAACCCATTGTAGCTGTTTGGTAGATGAATGCCCTTTTCCCACAGGTGGTTTTTGTCACCTGAAAGTGTTTCTCAAATATCTAACTGTAAAAGGTCTTTTTCAACTGTGTTCTACAAAGGGAAAAACTAAATAATGACATCCAAAGGAGATCTTGAAAGTAATTAAAATTCCATATATTTCTAGACATGGAAATGCAAAAAAAAAAAAGAACAAATTTTAAAAACGGTATCTATAATATAACCCAAATTTCAAAAACTACATAAGCATATATTTGAATGTATTTTTTAAAAGGATCTGGAGTAGTGAATCCAATGTTACCAGTGGTTCTTTCTGAATATCTTCAATCATGCTTTTTATTTTGTTCATGCTTTTCTTTATTTTCTGCAATTTTTATACAATTAAAAGATAGTGGTTTTATGTTTAGAGAGAATTAAACCATTTTTGTTTTACCGAAAAAAAATTTCCCCTGAGGCTGTTTTGTAGTTTTGAGGAATTTTCTTTACTAAGATTACTAAGGTTGTTCCGCATAAAACTTTTTAAAAATTACCATGGGCATCTCTGCAACAAAGTTCTGAATATCAGCAGTTTTGCTTGTGTTCCTGCCTTGAGGGGATATTTATTAAGCCACTGGAAGTACTCCACAGCTTTCTTAAATGAAACAAAATGGCTCCCTCCTGTCTGTGTAAAGACCCCACGTGAAATTACAGCATACTTTTTCCTATCCTGTCCAAATAGCCTCATGAAATGCCCGAGCTTAAAACACATAGTGTTCTCTGCACTCATGGGAGTTTCTTCATGCACTGAAAGAGTTTGGCCCAGAAGAGATCTCTCCTCTCCTTGGCCAAAGCTGTCTTATTAGAGAGTCCAGGAAGTCTTGAGAAAAGCAGATGCTCCCCAGCCTTCGGGCGATTTTTGGCAGGTAGTTTTTGTTGTTTCTTTAAAAGTCATTTGGGAAGATCTCTTTTTATTGTCATAGATCCAAACAGTTGTGAGTGGTTTTAGTTCTTGAGTCACCAGCAGGCAGTATCTTGGGCTTGCTCTGTGTTGCAACTTAGTTTCTCCTAATCTGATGACAGTGTTTAAAGCGAAGGGACAACCCCCCCCCCCAAAAAAAGTGCAGGGACCCAAAATGGGATTCAGCGTAGGGTAGGGACATCACAGCCACCATTGTCCATTGTTTGGTGTGGTTCTTAATTGAATAATATAATTTATCAGTTTTTATTTTAAAATAAAGCATAATTACTAATTTCAAAAACTAAATGAATGGATATTTTCTTGTTAAAAGTAACAAAATTCCTTACTTCTCTAAAGAAATGTAAAATAATTTTTACATAATATTAATTTTACTGTAATTTTTAAAAATAGCCAGTTTTTTTTTAAGATTTTATTTATTTATTTGACAGACAGAGATCACAAGTAGGCAGAGAGGCAGGCAAAGAAAGAGGGGGAAGCAGGCACCCTGCTGAGCAGAGAGCCCATGTGGGGTTCAATCCCAGGACCCTGGGATCATGACCTGAGCCAAAGGCAGAGGCTTTAACTCACTGAGCCACCCAGGCGCCCCTACTGTAATTTTCATTTGAGTTATATTTAATCTGTGGGTTAATGTGGAGATAATTAACATCCTTATGATACAGAGTCTTCTAACCCCTGAACATGTTAGAACTTGCCGTTTACTTAAGTCTTTTTTAAATATCTTTCAGCAGAGTTTTATAATTATGTCCATAAAATCTTCCATCTCTTTTGCTAGATTTATTCCTAGATACTTTATGTTTTTGTTAGTATTAAAACAATATTTTGAAATTGGTTTTCTGTTGTCGTGTTGGAACGCAGTCGCATTTTGTGTATTTATTTCACAAACTTTCCAAATTTCTTTAATTCTAACAAATTGTCTCTTATTTCTTTGTGTTCGCTATGAAAACGATCAAAAAGCAGATTTTTTTGTGTTTCCTTTCAATTCTTATTCCTTTCATTTCTTTATTTTTTTTTCTACCTCACTGCAGAGACAAGGACCTCCAGTATTATGTGGAGTAGAAGTGGTGATGGCCCACTTTCTTGTCTTGTTCCTGAGTGTAAGGGGATGGTTTTAATATTGCACCTTTAAGTATTATATTTGATGTAGTGTTTCCCTCCCTGGTAGGGTTAGTTTGCCTAGTGATATACTCATGAATTATGGCTGAATTGTATAGACTCTTTTTTCTGTATCTAATGAGAGGATCATATGTGGGTTGTTTTGTTTTGTTTTGTTTTGTTTTTTAAAGCTCCTTTAATCTTACAAAAGGTAAGTTAAAAGAGATTTTCTTTGTTGAACCAAACTTCTATTTATGGAATATACTGAGTCTTTTTCATGATATAATCAATAACAAACATTTACTGCTTGATAAAAATACTATCTAATAGACTTTTTATAGTGGTGTATTTTTTTATATTATATTATAGTGGTGTATATTTTTTATTTATTTATTTGACAGAGAGAAATCACAACTAGGCAGAGAGAGAGGAGGAAGCAGGCTCCCCGCGGGGCTCAATCCCAGGACCCTGGGATCATGACCTGAGCCGAAGGCAGAGGCTTTAACCCACTGAGCCACCCAGGTGCCCCTGTAGTGGTGTATTTTAAAAGCCTCTTCCTCCAGCCCCCTTCTCTCACCTTTTTTGGCTTTATTGGGTGACGTTTCTCATAAGTACAGAAAAACACTGGACAACTTAATGCTGCAGTTCATCTTCCTGTGTCTATGAACATTGGATATGCATCATAAAATTTGCTTAATTATGTAAAGATCCTTGAACATAAAAAACGAATTTCTCTCGGCTAAGATCCAAGCTTTTTAAAAAGTAGTTTCTTTTTGCAACGTGCTTCTGAACTAGTATTTGAACTCTGAAGTGTGTAGAGGTTTAGGAAACAATGTTGGAAAGACGTGACGCAGGGGGCCCTTGGCTTCCTCCTCCCTCCGTGCCACCACTGTTTGGGTAGCCCTCTGAGCCACCAAGTCTCCACCCACGAGCCTGGCAGGATCCTTCAGAGTGGGGCCTGAGCAAACAACACTGAATTCAGGGTACCAAACATTGAATCACAGTCTTGTGCCAAGGAATTGGCACATTTGCATGTAGGGACTTTTCTAAAACACCCACACTTCAAAGGAAAATGATGGTGTTTGGGCTTTCTCCCCTCAAGGGTCACAGAATTAAAACTGAAAATATATCATCCGCACGTGAGTTGTCTTGTGAGGTGGAAGTACCGCATCATGAAATCAAAGTATCCTTGGCTTTGCTCTGTGAATCTTTTTCTTTCGTTCGTTTAAAAAAAAAATACATCAGTTTATTTTATTACTGACAGAAAGGATGGATGAGGAGCCAGCAGAGAGGGAAGGAAGGAGCCCCAGTGATGGCTGGTCCTTCCTACTGCCCCCCACGGTGGTTCCTGGGAGATCCGTGTTGAGCCAGGAACAGGTGTCGCAGTAATTCTGTTGTTCTTAGGTTTCTCACCACGGGTTTTGGTGGTGTTAACTTGAGCCATGGGCTACAGGGATGTTGTTTGCGGCCAGCCCTTCATGGCCACCAGGGCCCTGGTTAAAGGTCTGTTTATGTTCTGCGCCTGTGCAGTGCTTTGGTGGGAGGCAGTGTAGTAAATGGACCAAGATGGAACCTTGTTTCTTAGACTTCCAAACCACGTCACCTTGGGCATATGATGTGAGCTTTACCACCTTGCTCTCCTCATCTATGAAATGGGGGAAATAATCACATAGACCTCCTAGCGTTCTGAGATGTGAACAAGGTCATCACTGGAAGTGCCGAGCATCACGTTGTGTCTGGCATCAAGACGCTATCTGTCTACATCAGACAATAACTGTCTACAGCACCGATGCTGCTACTTGTCCTAATGCCCCTACTGCGATTTCTTTCCAGCAGGTCTTCTGGAATAGATTTCCTCTCTTATGGTGGGGCAGGAGGAGTGTTGGGCCACACAGGTCATCAAATCTACTTTCCGTGCCACTTCAGAATGGCTTCTACCCTAAAATTTGGGCCAAATGTACATTAAATTGTCTTGAAGTATATTTAGTTTTGTGTTTCTTCCTTTTGATAGTTTGTAGTATCCAATCCCTGGCCATACAAATGCTTTCCCAGGTCCTGCTCCCCCTCCTCTGAACTTACTGAGTTATGGAAAGTATACCGTGGAGTGCTTTTTGCTTTGAGATAATGCTATGAGTCCTCAGCCAAATACACGAAGAAATAGTGTGCCAGACCCTGGGCTGTACACTGAGCACTCAGCAATGCATCTGCCTCACTTTTCCTGCCCTCTGGGAGATGGGTACATCGATGAACATAACGTGTGGTGGGAAAAGACATATCTCAAAGATTTTCAAGTTTCGGTTGGACAAGATCTTCCTTTCTCAGATTCTTCCTTATTCCTTCTAAAAAAACTCTAAGTGAACATTTTGAAAGAAGTTGCTTCTAAGATTTCTGATAGACCCATGAAGAGAATCCAAAACTTACCAAATTTTGAATTAGGACAGCTGGTGGTCTCAGATTTTAGACAACAGTAAATGTGATGTCATATGGAAAAATATTCCTGGAGTTTTTTTTTAATTACAGTATGTGATATATAGATTTCATGCTTAAGACTAGAGTATCATGAGTTAAGAGAATTTTAAATGGGAAAAGACCTTGGGTGCCTGAGTAATACGGTAAAGCTTTGAGCATGTGGGGATCAAGATTCCTATCAATTCCTGGCCAAACACCTGGCCCAGGAGAGCATTAACTATTTTAGGGTGGAAGCCTTCTGAAGTGGCACAGAAGTAGAATCATTGTGGAGGGATTGGGCTGTGAAAATCTACTGCTGTTGTGGGGAGTGGAGGTGGAAAGGCTGATGAGCTCTGGCTTCTTGGAATCCTCCCAGCACCAGCCTTGGATGGACCCATCACCTGCCTCATCCATGCACTGGCCCAGGATCCTCATTCTGAGACGAGGCTTGAAAGGATTTGCTGGGTTTTGAAGAATGAAGAAGATATGAATTGTCAGAGGAGATAGAAAGACCATTCCAGAAGGAGGGAAGCACGGATCAATGTGGGAATGAATGTGCTACGTGGAAGGAACAGTTAGGAAACCAGACCCACAAAAGCGGGGGAGTAAGGTGAAAATAAAGTAGGTTCTTTGGCTGCTTAATCTGTTCTTGGATTCTAGGCTGAGGACTGGTGGGGGGTGTGTGCTTAATCTTGTAGAACTGGCCCCTGTTCACTATAAACAGGGGGATGGATGAAGAATGCAGATGATGAGAAGGTTAATTTGGGGACTGAAATGGTGAGAGACAGGAGGTGGGGACCACTGGAGGTAGTGGCTGAACTGTTTTCCCTGGAGGCTGGTAATGACTGGAGAAGGGAGACATAGGGATGAGTCAGAGGCACCAAAACCAAAGGACAAACATTTTTTTTTCTTATTACGTAATCATTGTGTATTTACTGTGGAAACTATAAGTAACCAAAAGCTTGAAATGAGATGGTCAGTCTCAGTACCCAGATCACCCAGAGATATTTGTTGTTACTATTTTGGGGTATAACTTTCTGGACACTTTTCCTGTACATGTATTATATACATCTTTTAAAAAATATTGTTTACAAAAAAAAGTACTCTTTTCTAATATGAGTTTCCAGCTGACATATCTAGAACTTTGTCCCACATCAACAAATATTTGTTCACAATATTTTAATGACTATATAATATCCCATTTTCTATCTGTTATTTGTCATGATTTATTCTTGCCAGTCAATTAAGATCATTTCCATTTTTTCTGCTAATGTAAACACTATAATAGATGTTTGTGTGCACATCCTTATTGATTTGACTGAGACATTTTGAATGGATTTGAAGGACTTGGAGATGGATACCCTTTTTGCCATTTGTATCCAAAGATAACTCAGCATTCTGAGCCTGAAGAATTTGGAGCATAATGACTATGTTACTGACACAAATGAGAAAATATGGAAACAGGAAGAATTGCAGTTGTGAAAAAAGACACAGTAGATCAGTCAAGATTTTTTTTTTTTGCTATAGGTAACAGTAAAGCCCTATAATAGTAGCTTAAAATTTTTATTTTTCTCATGTAGCAATAAGTCCAGTATTGGTGAATGCCAACATTTGTTCAGCTGCTTCCCAATATCATCAAGGACTCATGCTGCTTCTTTTAGCTCCTCCAGCTTTAGTTTGTTGGCTTCTTGTCTCATGATGCTAAAATGGCTGCTGTTGCTCCTGGCATCTAGCCATGTTCAAGTTAGGAAGGAGGTGGAGGTAATGACAGCTGTCTCTATCGTTTTTATAAGGAAAACAGAAGATCCTCCCCAACTTCTTACTTCTCATTGGCTTCACTGGATGATGTGGCCACCCCTAATTGCAAGTAAGCTTGAGAAAGGAGAGAGGAGAATTGTCCAGACTGACTTGCCGTATTGCCTGAGGTTCAGCCTGAGTTTGGGTTCTGCTAACAAGCCAAAGGGAATGGGGCAGCATCTAGTAAGCAATTCATGATGTCTCTGATGCTGTGCTTTGACAAGCTGAGTTATCAGGACATTCAGGAGATATTGCTGGAGACAGTGAGGAACCCTGGTTTCCAGGCCGAGGCCGTGCGGTGGAAGAGAAGATCAGAAAGATCACACTGCATGACCACAGAAGGAGCCATGTTGGCAAGTCAGACACATAGGACAAAGTTAAACAGCAGATTATTAGGTTTGAAAGAGCCAACTGTGAGAAGTGGGAAGAACTCTCATCTTTGTTACATTTTACATAGGTGGAATGATTTCATCCTCTTAATGACATCTGAGTCATTCTCCAAATACTACTGAGTGCTTCCCATGGCAGGGCTGGGCACTGGGGTCACAGTGATGAATAAGGCGGCAAAGCCTGTGCGCTTCTGAGCTCACAGACTAGTGAAAGGAGGCACAATCCCAACCAGGGAAGCAGATCATGTCAGGTTGAAATCATGCCATGAGGACACACAGAGCTGGACGAGGGGAGAGGTGCGCGTCCCACACCCCACTTTACTGCCAAGGACACTGAGGCAGGCGGGCTGGTGTCCACAATGACCAGGTGGTATTTAGCAGAGCCTGGAGCCTGATCCTGGTTGGCTCCGGAGCACAGACTTGGGAATTCGCTTCTTGCCGTGACTTCCTGGGCACCACCGGCCAAGGCCAAGTGCGGTTGTTGGAACAAAAAGACCGCACTCCCTGCTGGGAGCTGCCTGGGCACGCTAGCCCCAGTTTATGGGCAGGATGGAGACACGGTGAAGGGATCCCAGTCTCCAGACTCCAGCTACTTGGGTTTGAACCAGCACTGCTTGGTGCCTACCCTTGGGCGAGTTAGCCTGCTGTGCAGCTAAATTTAGTGCCTTCTATGCAGAGCACCTGAAACAATGCGGGTTAGGGGCACACGGGCAGCACACGCTCACTGTGTGAGTTGTCACTTGTGGTGGCTTCTAGAGAATCTTGGCACCCTTCGATGTATGCTCACAACGCAGAGCGAGACTCCGAAAGACATCCTTTTTGTTTCCATGTGAGAGACCTCACAGCCACAAATTTATAAACTGCAAAGAGCCCGGTGGCATGGCAAGGGCTCGTGTTCTCCTGATGGCACATTTCTGAAGCACAGCATGCTCAAAAATTTCTCTTCCCGCTTGACATGCTTTTGCAGACGGCACAATATGGAACTGGTCAGACTCCTAATTATGACAGTGGTCCAGAGCCAGAATCCAATCATCCCGTTGACAAAGAACTTGGTACAGAGAACGGTGACCAGCTGTTCCCCGTCTCCAGTGAGCAGAGAGTAAAGAGGAAATGGGTTTAAGCTGCGTGAAGGATTTGGGTTATTTATGGCGGAATTTCCTGACAGCGAAGGTTGCTGAACATTAGGGCCGGATTAGAGAGAGGAGTTGGAGGAGTCCCGTCTGTGGAGGTTCTGCAGACGTGGTGTTGGGTGTGTGACTGCTGCCCACGGAGCCTTCCATCTGTGCTCTCCGTCCTGTCTCTCCCGTTCTACCCATGTGGTGCTCGTAACCAAGCGACCCTCTTGGAAAGACCAGGAAGGACAGGGTGGTCTGCGGAGAAGATAAGGGGCTCCTGGTTAACCCATCTTCTGCATTCTGGGTGAGGACACATGAAAAATTGGGTTAGTTCACTTTGCACTGAGAAGCCCACCTGGGTCAGGTGAGAGGCAGGGATGGTCAAGTAGAGGACTCGGCTGAGCCTGGAGGACACAGAGCAGCCCTGTATGAGCCCTGGTGATTCTCCTCACAAGGCCTGTGGGCACTTACCCTGTTACTAGCCTTCGATTCTCAAAAGAACAAAATGTAGGGGTGTTGAAAATTCTGCCCACTGTTTTTTTTTTCCCCCTAAGATTTTATTTATTTATTTGACAGAGAGAGACTCAGCAAGAGAGGGAACACAAGCAGGGGGAGTGAGGGAGGGAGAAGCAGGCTTCCCCTGCTGAGCAGAGAGCCCGATGCAGGATTCAATCTCAGGACCCTAAGATCATGACCTGAGCCGAAGGCAGACGTTTAATGACTGAGCCACCCAGGCGCCCCTGCCCAGTTACATGTGGGCTAGACTGAGCATATCTCTGGGCCATAATTCTGCACATAGGGCCCTCTCCTGTGAGCCCTGCTCTGCTGGGCCCTGCTGGCCAGGAGGAGGATGAGCAGCTCTCCAACTTCAAACCCGGACTCGAGGCAGCAGAATTCCTCCTTCAGAATGCAAACCTCTGTATTCATGGTTTGAACCCAAAGAACTGCTGTTTTGTAGAGCAATAATTATCAAATATTGGCAATCTCGTATGCTTTGATCTAAAAGGAATCATTCACCCCTTACAAAATAATATTTGATATAAAACGATATAATATTCGATACAAAGCAGAGGGAGTCTACTTCTCCCTCTCCTCCCGGCTCATTCTCTTCCTCTCAAATAAAAGTCTTAAAAAAAAAAAAGAATAGTAATACATTGATTTTAAAACTGTATCCTCACGACCAGTGAGCATGGCAGCAGGTGTTCGTGGGAACCCAGTGCCTAGTGGTGATTGCCAAGTGCCTGGAGGGGTGAGCGGTCATTACCATCATCAACAGCTGACGTTCACTCAGCACTTTCTACATGGCAGGCACTGTTCTAAACACTCCGTGCACATTGATGCATTTCGTTTTTGCAACTCTGGATGGTTGATGTAGTTTCTAGCGTTGCAGACCCAGGCACAGAGCCAGGGCCACCGCGTTGGTAGGTGACAGGGTAAGGAGAAACACCCCAGTGCTTAGCCACAGTGCTGCCCTGTCTCTTCCGATCAGGGTGCCAACGGCCATTCGGGTATTTCAAAACAGGGCATTCATTTTGTGAACACGTTGCTCTACTTAACATTCTGTAAAGGTCCCTTTGGAACTTCCAGGAATGAGACCTTTTCTACCTCAGCCATTTTTTGTCAATGCAAATCAGGGAGTTTTCTCTTAAACCTGCCAAGAGTATAAAGGGAAAGGGAGGAGAACCTGGTGGCTTTTATCTTTCTAACAGAGAGAAGGGAAAATATATCCGCGCTGGCTCTCAGTGGAGGCAGTTCCTGTCTGCCAAGGTCCCGTGTTTTATATCCTCTTCTGGGGGTCAGACTCTGGAGAAGAGCAGCCAAGGTGACCTGGGCTATGGCTCTGCCAGGGTGGAAGTCTTGATGCCAGGAGAACGTGGGAGAGAAAGGGGCAAGTTCGGGACTAATGTGACTACTTTGTGAAAACCTTTGAGGTGGCCTGTTACAAGAGGTCTTCCCAGTCCATGATTTGGAGTAGATTTCTCCTCGCCGTGAGCTACGGAGGTTTCACAGGTACAGGGGATCCAAAGTTCGTGTAGATTTGTTCCTGGAGAGTTGAGCTTCTCAGACTTGATACCTAGGCTTGTTGCTTGACTAGCTCGAAACCCCATCAAGCCTGAGTCTCAGTCACCTCCTTTGAAAACAAGACAATTGGATCAAACAGTGGAGCTTTTAAAAAAAATAAACCAGTTTTGGCCTCACTCCCAATCTGGTAGATCAGACTGACTCTAGGGGTGAGGTCCAGGCATGTGTGTTTTTTTCAGCTCTCTGGGTGGCTATTAAGAACTTCTAGATGGTTCTAAGGCCCCTTCTATTCAGAGTGTATGCTGATGGCAGGCTCAGCCTTCATTACTCTGTTCATTTAAAAAGTGTTTATTGGATGCTTGCTGGGGGGTAGGCGGAAAACAACCACTGTGCTGGATGCCGGGGGTCCCACAGGAAGGCATTGGTCAGGCTTGCTGTCTTCAAAGAGCTTGCCATCTGGTGCAGATGAGCAAGCAGGTCCAAGAGTAAAAACTCCAGGGTGGGATAAGCTGTGAAGAGAACGGAACAGGGTCCTGCCATGGAGCCACTGAGCGGGAGACTAGAGAAGATATCTCTAAGGGGAGGCTTTGAGGGGCTGGCATCTCAGAAATGGGAAGAAGCCATCCAGACAGAGCCAGGCTCAGTACAAAGGCCTCGAGCCTGCAACATGCTCGAGGAACAAGTATTAAAAGAAGGCCAGAGTGGTTGGAGCATAAAAAGGAGGTGAGCCTCCAGAGAGGCCGGAAAGATGCACAGTGGTCAGATCTCCAGCCTTGACCAGGAACGGGGATGTGGACTTCCAAGTGCAACAGGGAGACATTTGGGGAGCCATTGGAAGTGGGAGCCATTGTTTGTTTTGTTAGCTTTTCCAGATGAATGGGTTCTCTCAGATTTATGGATTAACGTTTGTATAAGGTCATTTGGGCTGGTCTGAGGAGATCTGAGAGGGAGGATTTATGAAATTAGTACTTAATATTTGGCGAATTAGGTCTTACTTTTTAAATTGAGATGCCAGCTAATTCACCCTTTTAGAATGTACAGTTCAGTGGTTTTTCATTTATTCACAAAGCTATGAACCAATCGCCCAGCTCTGGAGACAATATATCATATCTCTAGAGATACCGTATCTCTGGAGATAATACATCACCACTATCTACTTTGAGAATTTAAGAATAATTTGCCTTAAGTTGCAAAAATGTGACAGGATAAGAAATCACAGTGCCAACAACAGAGTGAGCGAGAGAAGGCTTGACGGGAACTACAGAGAAAACATGAAAACGCTTCCTATTCATTCGGGACATGCACTAGAACTTTCTGTGAGGATGGAAACTTTCTATATCTGTGCTGTTCAGATTGGTAGCCATTAGCCACATGGGGCTGCTGAACACTTGAAATGTGACTAGAACAACTAACTGGATTTTTTATCTAATTAAATTTAAATTTAAATTAGCCACATATGGCTGCCATATTGGATGGAGCAGCTGTATGGCAACTTACAAATTCAGTCTTATCTGAGATCGTTTCCCCCATGTCCCCTAGCTCCCTAGTTTCCAAAATGATTGAAATTTTCAAACATATGCTATACAAATTGTTGTATTTAAACTTAATCTTCACTACAAAGAAAAAGCTGCAGAGTTCCCACAAGGAATCCAGATGACAGGGTTGGGGGAAAGGCAGAGGGACAGGGGAGCCTGTTCTGGAAATACATCTGAGTGGGAGTCAACTTGGTTGGCACCAGGCATGGGTGACATCTGTACACTCCCGGGAGGGCAGAGGAAAGTCACGAGCTTGGCCTCGGCTTCACAGCTCACAAGGAATAAAAGTAATTCCAAAACCAGAATATTTTGGAGGCCACGAAAGTAAGGTTGCTTCTCCGGCTCAGATTGTGGGGTGTGTGTGACAAGAACAAAATGGTCCCTTCCAGGATTCTGCCACCAAACTACCAGTCAAGAAGAATCAGAGAGCCATGAGAGGCTCTACAGACTCTTATGCTTAAACTCATTAAGTTTTTTCCCCTCCCCAAAGTTCCAGTTAAGCTGCTCCTGTTATTTAAAAAAAAAAAAAAAGTCTCCAGCTGCTTGCTTTTTTTTTTTTGGATGATAGGCTTTTCTATTCTTCAGAAGAAGAAAATCAGCTCAGGAGTGCCTGTTTTCATTGCTCCTTATTTCCTGCGGGTCCCTCTCCCCTTTCGTTTAACCATCAGGTTTTGCAAATAGGAGGCATACATGAAGACAAACACATTTAAGATGCTTCTTATCCTAAAGGTTCTTGTAGTGTTTTGGAGCAAAAATAAATCCTTGGTATTTATTATGTATGAAGTTATGAAAAGATGAGATGGCCTTTAATGAATATTTAATATTTATCTATAAAATCTGACATGCTGGGGAAACCAGAAATACTCACTTGCTCGATAAACTTAGAAGAAAAAAAATAACCAACCTCTAAAATTGCTGTGTTTTAGGACAAGTCACAAATGGAGACAGAGATCCCATAGACAACATATTTTAAAGTTATTTCTTTAGCTAATTTAAGCATTAAATATGATATGTTGTGATTTCCTACTTTGACGTATATATCTTCCTGTGACCTGGAAAGCCAGGTTCATGTTTAGAATTCTTAGGCTCCCAGAGTTCCAGGCTGGAATGTTGCAAATTCAGGAAGCTAGGCCGTCACCCATCCAGGACTATAAGATTCTCCCCACCCCCGACCCCCACCTCCCTCACCACTCCCCCCACCCCTACCTCATGCCTGGGATCTGTCCATGTCCCCCTCCCCCACCACCAAGGGCTAGCCCTCAGGTCTGAGGAGTGCACACAGCTGCTCCCATCCACACTACGGAGGACAGACCTCCGGGGAGAGACCTGCGTATGCCCTGTAGGCAGGCGCTTGGGCATTTCAGCCAAGAATGCTGGGGTTACAAGTGCCTGGAGAACAATCTAGAAGACTAGACCTCTTCCCTTGCTCTGTGAGAAAGGACATGGCTCAAGGAGGGTCAGAGTGGGGCATCTAAATGACAGAGTCCAGAGCATGGGCCCTGGTGGCCTAGCTCTAAGGGTAGCGCTGAATCTTTTAAGAGCAAGTTAACCATTTCAGTGCTTCTTTGTTGAAACCAGCAAGGGGGGACGGTGGAAGAGTCTGTCTTGAGTTACCCTTCAAGATCCAGTTCTCCACATGGTCTCCGTGTAAAATCAGAAGGTTTTAGTTTGGTATTTCCAAGCCTCTTGAGTGTTTTTATTTAGATTCTGACGCTTTATTGAGATATAATTCACATACCATGCAGTTCACCGATTTTACTCATTTTCAGTATATTCCCTATATTCTATGCTGCCATCACCACGATCAGTCTGTGAGCATTTCCATCACCCTAAAAAGAAATCCGTATCCATTAGCAGTCTCTCCCCTCAGTCCCAGCCCTAGGCAACCCCCAATCTTCTTTCTTCCTTCCTTCTTCCCGTCATTCGTTCCTTCCTTCCTTCCCTTCTTCCTTCCTTTATTATTTATTTATTCATTTATTTGACAGAGAGAAATCACAACTAGGCAGAGAGGCAGGCAGAGAGGGGGGGGGGGGGAAGCAGGCTCCCCGCTGAGACGTGGGACTCGATCCCAGGACCCTGAGATCACGACCCGAGCCGAAGGCAGCGGCTTAAACCACTGAGCCACCCTGGCGCCCCCTTCCTTTCTTTTTAAGATTTTATTTACTTGTTGACACAGAGAGAGATAGCGAGAGAGGGAACGCAAGCCCGGGGAGAGGGAGAGGGAGAAGCAGGCTCCCTGCTGAGCAGGGAGCCGGCTGCCATCTCCATCTTAGGACCCTGGGATCATGCCCTGAGCCAAAGCAGATGCTTAACAACCCAGCCACCCAAGCACCCCCCAATCTACTTTCTGTTTCGACACATTTGCCTGGTCTTCATGGCATGATTCTGTGCTTTTCAAACTGTTTCCCCTTTCATGGTGCCTGGGCCCAGAGAGAACAGTGTAATTTCAATACATTCAAACATTTTATTTGTTTTCTCAGTAGTATAGATCAGTGCTTCCCAAACATTAATCTTCTCACCTTTTATTGCGCGTGCAAATCACCTGGGGAATCGGGTTAAAAGTCGCGGTGATTCTGTAGTTCCGGGGTGGGGCCTCAAATCCTAAATTTCAAACAAGAAGAAGGACGCGGATGATCCTTGAGGCATGATTTTAGCCGGAGCAGCCTCCGTTTCAGACAGCGCGTGGAGGACTGTCTTAGCGGGGAAGGCGCCCCTTATTGCCCGGAAAGCCGCGGGAAGCGTGCGTGTGTCTGCGCGAGGCAGTGGACCGGGCTTGGCTACGTGGGCCTCCGACTACCCTTCTGAAATCCTGGTGGGAGGATACCCCCCCCCCCCCCCCCGCCTTTTTCTTTTTCTCTTTTGTGTCTTCAGATCTGCGCTCTCCCCGCTGCATGCTGGGCCCCATGTAAGCAGCAGAGATGCCACGGGGTTGTGGTGGGGGGAGGTGTTCCGCCTGGTCTGGTTCCCTGGCTTATCAGGGCTGCAAACCCACGTTTCTCTGACCATTTCCGATGCATCAAGGTCATCGGTTCTGGTCACGCCACGCGTACTGGAAACTGTGTTCCATGAAAAGAAATGAGAACCACATTTTCAGCGAGTTTGGTGTCGAGTTCTATGTCCTTTGGTCTATGAACCGTGGACCCGGTGACAGAGAGGAGCTGAAACCCAGAGCCTCTGGCTTTGTTCAGGGTGGGGCATCTCCTGGCCCATGTCATTCGGTCGCTGTCCATGGAATAACTCACTTTCTCTGGGTTTCATCAAATTGTTTTTGTTCCTGTGGTTTCTTGTTAAATAACTGTATCATCAGATCCCACATGAGTAAGCCAAGGCCAGAAGCAGAAACCAGGCTGTCTTCATCTTCCCTGATGGCCCGTGGAGACTCTCAGAGGGTTCAGCTTTTCCTTCAGATGGAAAATGGGAGCACAGAGAGGTTCACATGGGTCTGTGGGGAGCAGGGGCAGAGAGAGGCCAGGTGTAATGCCCTCTAAGAGCACAGAATGGGATGGGGTTCGGTGGACCTGTGGCAGCCTGTCTGTGAATAACCCTTGGGCATTCTGCAGCTGTAAGAGATGGGAACTCATAAGAAAGGACAGGACTGCAAGCATATGGTGGCCATTTAGGCACATCCCTGATGGGTCACTTCCTGGTTCTCTCTCTGGGGCCCCCTGTCACCCAACCTCCTTGTCAGGTTCTTAGGACTCCTCTGTCTGGCTCTGGTCTTCCTCTGGCCCATCTACCAGCAGCTCCCCTTGCAAATACCTTACACTGTGGCTTACTGGACATGTCCCGCTCAGGGACACTGTGGTTGGCTGCCCCCGTAGCTTTCCTCATGCTCTGCCCTTTGGCTGAAGACCTGTCTTCCCTTTGTTGTCTGTCACAGTCCCAGTCATCCTTCTGGGACATCTTACCTGCCTCCTCGATGATTTTTTTAATTTATTTTATTTACTCATTATTGTGTTTAAGTGGGCTCCATGCCCAACGTGGGGTCCAACACAGGACTTGAACTCATGACCCTGAGATGAAGACCTGTGCTGAGATCTAGGGTCAGCAGACTAACCAACCAAGTCACCCAGGAGCCCCTGATGTCTTTGTTTTTTTAAATCATCTTACTTCTTTCCCTCCTTGTATTCCACTATAATCGGATACTTCTGACAATTTCTTGTTAGTTATACTGTTAAAAAAGCAATGCAAATACAACTACCATTTATTGAACATATACTGAGTGTCTAATGTGCTATGATGTGGTTTATAGAAGGGACTTCATTTCCTCTTCCAAACATCTTTGCAAGGGAGCTGCACCACACAGGTGAGAATGCATCCACAGCGCAGGTGAGACCATACGTCCTGCACAGGTGAGAAAGTTCAAACCTCCCCAGAGCGATCCCAGCAGATCTGTCATTGGACCCAAGACTGGCTAACACCCAGCCCCTCTTAGGTCCCATTTAGATCCATTTACCTCAACCAGAGGTGGCTGGAGCTGATGAACGAGGGCTCTGGGTTGCGTGCAAACCCTAGGACTCTCCGAACCAGGAAGGCCTGGGTTTACCTCTCGCATGATGGATTATGGGACTGTTTCTCCTCCTCAGCATAGGGACTGTCATGGCTCATGCTCATCTCCAGGTCATTTTTTCTTTCTTTTCTTTTCTTTCTCTCTCTTTTTTTTTTAAGATTTTATTTGTTTGAGAGCGAAAGAGAGAGCACAAGCAGGGGGAGCAGCACAGACGTGGGGGAGTGGCAGGCTCTATCCCAGCACGGGAGATCATGACCTGAGCTGAAGGCAGATGCTTAACCGACCGGAGCCACCCATGTACCCCTCATTCTCTATTTCTTCAGCAGTGTACGCTGTAGCTCTTGGACGGCCTTAAAGGGCACCCCTGCAGCTTTTGCATAATCTGGCAAAGAGAACTTAAGTCGTTGGGAAAACAAAACAAGCGAACAGTAGTACCAAAAAATATAAACAAGGGGGTTGCAGGGAATGTCACAGGTATGGATGCTCATTTGGTCGGGTTAAGAAATGAATGAAGAGGGGCGCCTGGGTGGCTCAGTGGGTTAAGCCGCTGCCTTCGGCTCAGGTCATGATCTCAGGGTCCTGGGATCGAGTCCCGCATCGGGCTCTCTGCTCAGCAGGGAGCCTGCTTCCCTCTCTCTCTCTCTCTCTCTCTGCCTGCCTCTCCATCTACTTGTGATCTCTCTCTGTCAAATAAATAAATAAAATCGTTTAAAAAAAAAAGTAAAAAAAAAAAAAAAAGAAATGAATGAAGAGAGAGGCTCCTGGAACGGTGCCTCCAGGTGCCCCAGCAGAAGTGGGCAGGGAACTCTGTACAGCTGGTGGCTGGTGAGATTCCTGCTTACACCCACACAGGCCAACATTCAGACTTGTTTGCTGCATCAGTCTGCGCGGGGATCTGCCATGGGAACGGGTGAGTGAGAAACTGGAACACAATGAAGGCAGCACTTGTAAAAAGTTCACAGCCTGGGGCGCCTGGGTGGCTCAGTGGGTTAAGCCTCTGCCTACAGCTCAGGTCATGATCTCAGGGTCCTGGGATCGAGCCCCACATTGGCCTCTCTGCTCAGCAGGGAGCCTGCTTCCCTCTCTCTCTGCCTGCCTCTCTGTCTACTTGTGATCTCTCTTTCTCTGTCAAATAAATAAATAAAAGTTAAAAAGTTGACAGCCAAAATTGTCATCTTGAATAATATTTAGGGACCTAGGGAAATACAATACAATAAATAATACTTAAAAATTTAAGGGAGGCCTGGGTGGCTCTGTTGGTGAAGCATCTACCTTGGGCTCAGGTCATGATCCCAGGGTCCTAGATTGGAGCCCTACCTCAGGCTCCTTGCTCAGTGGGGAGCCTGCTTCTCCCTCTGCCTGCTGCTCCCCCTGCCTGCTCACGCGCTCACTCTCTCTGACAAATAAATAAATAAAATCTTCAAGAGCAGAATCTCAATTTTGTTAGAATACATGTCACCACATGATCTCATTTACACGTAAGAAAAAGACCAGTGGAGATATCCAAAGGTGGTGAGTCTCAGGTGTGGAACAAGGGGTCATTTTTACTTTACTTTTATGTAGTTTTTGGACTCCCAAATGTTCTCCAGTAAAATGTGTTAATCAGAAAAAAAAATAAGTGATAATCAGATAATCAGGGAAAAAACACAAAATACAAGTGATATATTTTTTAAAAAAGGCCCAGAACTTTAACTCAAAAATATTAAAAGTGAAACAAGATGAAAACAAAACAAAACAAAAAAAGAATAGCCTTCCAAAGGTACAAAGAAACCAGAGTGTGCCAGGGACAAGCTGGGTGGGAAGGACCATTGTTCCGACCCAGCGTGGCTTTCTTCTTCATGTCCTTTCATGGGTGTGCACACAATTTCAAAGCTTTTCCTAAGTTTATTTTTGTGACCAGTGGCTTTAAACTGGCTCAGAGAGAACCTTCCAGAGGGAACTGCAGTTTGAAAACATGGTGGAAATTGATGGAACTTTCCCAGCATTTCCCCTACCACACATGCAAGACTTAGGGAGAGTATGGAGGGAGCCAGCCTCCGGGGAAGCATGCTCCCCAGGTCCATCTGTCCTTCCTGGATCTCTCCCATCCACTCCCTCTCATGCCCACTGCCACTTACTGACAGTGCCCCAGGGAGTGGAAGTGGATCAAGAAAGAAAAATTATTCCAAAGTACTATCTTTACCATCTTGGATTCCTGGAGAGCTCTAAAAGTAGAGGGCTGGATTTAAGAAGTGGGGAGGGGCAGCGAAGAGAAGGTTTTTTTTTTTTTGTTTTTGTTTTTGCTTTCCTCCTTCTCTGTGGACACACAGTCCCGTGCTACAGCGGTAGCCTTGGACAAAGAATACTCCAAGTTAAAAATGCCATACCCTATTTTGCCCAGCGAAACAAGAAAGAAGCAGGAAAGCCTCTGGATAAAACCCTCTTGACTTCACTGGCCAAATGGTCAGGCTTTATTTTCCTTTTGTCTGATTAAAATGTGTTTTTAAGTCTTTAGAAGTAAAAGATCACCAAGGAGAAAACCTTCCATGGACCCAAGTAATTTTCTTACATTTTGGTGGTGCTTTTTAATGCTGTCGAAAATGTTTTCTGAAGGGACTTAGGAATGGGTGAGTTCATGCTGCCTGTTAGAACTAAATCAGCCTGTCCACAGTCTAAATGTGTGCATCAGGGCAGGAGGGCTGAAATTCCCGGATTAAAACTAATGAACTCCAAGTTTATAAGACTCCTTCTTGCATATACAGCTCTTCCAAACGTCATTTTGATAAGTTAATATAAATGAATCAGAAACATCTGCACCAAAAATCCCCCTGAATACGCAAGGGCTTACCAATTAAGTGGAAGAATGTTTGGTACAATGTGTTTCAGGTTTTAGCAGATCCAAAATGTTTTGAAAAACAGTTACGTTCTTAACACATTTTGAGAATTTAAAGGGCAGCTGGTTCTCCCCCCACCCCCCAAAATGGGAATGGTTATTTCTGTTCTTTGTGGCGACTTCTGCTGCTCTTACTGCCTGGGGAGGGAATTCTCTGAGTAGAGGCCCACATCTCTCAGCTTTGCAAAATGCTGTCCTATCCTCTCTCTCTCTCTCTGATTCTTCAGTTTGCTTCGAAGCAGATAATCGTGTGTGTCAGGCACAGGGTTCTGGAAGTGATGATGAGACTGCGTTCTTTCAAATTATAGGACCCGTTTCTAGTTCAGGTGGAGCATTGTTGCCCTGGTGGTCACTGTCACAATTTCAAGAAGTTCAAAATCTGGGGAGCCCGGGGGGCTCAGTGGGTAAAGCGTCTTCCTTCAGTTCAGGTCATGATCTCAGGGTCCTGGGATCGAGCCCGGCTTGGTGCTCCCTGCTCCGTGGAGAGCCTGCTTCTCCCTCTCCCTCTGCCACTTCCCCTGCTTGTGCTCTCTCTCTCTCTAATAAACAAATAAAATCTTTTAAAAAAAAGAGAGAGAGAGAGAGAGAGAGAGAGAGAATTTCACAATCTGTGATACTTATTGGTCCGCCCCTTCTGCTGGTGCCCAAGATGAGAGCCAAATTTGGGGAAAAGAAAAGGAAGACATCAAATGCTCAGAGGATGGGCTGAAATGTGATGGATCGGCAGGAGGGAAAAAAACAAAGTTCAAACCCCACTAGAACCCTGCTGTCAAATACCACATCGGGTCCACTTCCAGCCACTCTCTTATTCTGGGACACAGACTGAAGGGTCCCAGCAGATGCCAGCCAAGCAGATGAAAGGGGTTCGTGGGCAGTTCTCTTTCAAGCTCTTTTATTCAAAGAAGCTGCCCTTCCATTTTATTGACTCTCAGTATCACCATCCTGCAATTTTAATCACCGAGCCCTGAGCAGACATTGGTGAGCTCACCCAACTTGTAATTCTATCTGGACTTCAAGATTAAAGGAGAAACCCTAGCTCATTCTTGTTCCTTCTGTTTCCCCTTCAAGGGACACTGCCAATCTTTCTTAGGCTTGCTAAGTAATCATCATTTAATTGTCTCTGTGGGTTGGACAGTCTTGATTCCCTTAACTTAAAAAATATAATAATAAGAGTAATTAAAATTGATGGGAGCATATTGGTAAACAGACGTGAATCTAGGACACCACGAGTCTACCTGACTATGGAAACAATGGGAACCCCCCCCCCCATTTAAGTTCAGGGAGGCTAATGAATGGTATTTTCCCACGATGTTTAAGAAATCAAAACACCAAAGAGTTAAAGCAGGGATTCTTCTCACTGTTTCCGAGCCAAAATTTGTTTTAGTCTTGTCAGAGCAGATCAAATCATGCTCTTATATGAAACTGTCTCAGCAATTTACCTCTCCTACCAGCCGAAAACCCCAAAGGCTCAGCCTGACCCTGCTCCTGCTTTTCACCTCTCTCTCTTTCTCTCTCCCTCTCTCTCTTGCTATGTTCTGACGGACAGACCCGGTTGCTTGTTTCAGGGTCTTAGTAAGCTGTCTCTCTGATCCTCAGACCTCGAAAGAACTGGCTCACCTCCCCGTCCGGGGCTCAGCTCGAAGGAGTCCTCCTTGGAGAGCAACTCCTAAAACACACATACCACTTTGTATCACATTATTCGCTTTAATTTCCTCACATTGCTGACTGAAATAATCTTGCTTATTGTCAGCTTTCCATCACTAAAGAGCAAGCAATGAATGACTCGTCTACAGAGACATGGACTCTGCGGAGAAAAGATTTGCCATTTTCAGTTTTCTTTTGAAATGTTGGGCCTTGCTTGGTTTGTACACAGTGTGTTAACATGTTAGGTAGTTGTGTCTCATGATAGCTTGAGAGAGTGTTTATTTTATAAATATTCCTCTAGGATGTAAGGACATGTCCACCCAAGCCTAGTCTTTCAGAGTGAGATGGCAGGACACAAACCTTGCAAATCATAGCTTCTATTGAAAGAGGTATTGAGTTCCTTGAGTTTGCCCTCCCCAATCTCTGGGCTCTAGATCAGAAATTCTGGCTGCATATATGCAGGGCATGACAACAAGGCAAGGTGAAGTTTTAGTCCTGAATCTATTGCCTTTTGAGGCATTACACCAACCATGAAAGGTACTTTTCTGAGGAGCCCCCAGTCTCCATAAATAGCTAAAAACCTGGACACCAGAGGCTGATGCCCCTCTTCCCCTACAATCCCAAGCACATGAAGAAATAGCCAGTCTTGAAAAATAATCCCCGACAAGCGGGTGCTGTGTGGCAACCCTCGGAAATGAGGACGAGTGTGCAGGCTGAATGCACGTGAATGCAGATATAACGAGAAATGACAAAGAATTTCCAAAGTTGGGTTAATAAAAAATTTAGAACTTCCAAAGACCATCGGCTTTAATAGGATATGGGATACTTTCCTCTTAGTTTTTAATCTTTCCCTTAAAAAAAAAATAAAGCAAATTTCTACCTCCTTTGTAACGGAGAACCCAAGGACAGATTCTCAGGCCTGCAGAGGTCAGAGAACCTAGTTTTCAAGCCAGGATGCTGCAGGATTCTGACAGCGCGGCAAAAGCTCTTTTTAGGGAAATAAGGTTTGTTTTTCTTTGTTGGGATGCCCTGAGAGGTGAGGTGTGCTTTTCCAAACTTCATGACTCACTCACTAATTTTGGATTTGTCGTCCAGGAATTTATGCAAACCCTTCTCCAATGAAGGCAAGGAGCCCAAGCTGCCTGCCTGCTTGCTTGCTTGCTTTTTTTCTTCCATTCTTTCTTCATCATCAGTTGGTTATTCAATCTGGCTGCTGTTTCAGGGGGAGCATCTCTTTTAAGATTTTTTATTTATTTCACACACAGAGAGAGATCACAAGTAGGCAGAGAGTCAGGCAGAGAGGAAGGGAAACAGGCGCCCGCCTGAGCAGAGGGCCCCATGCGGGGCTCGATCCCAGGAGTCTGGGATCATGAGCTGAGCCGCAGGCAGAGGCTTTAACCCACTAAGCCACCCAGGCGCCCCAGGGGGAGCATCTCTTCTCCGTGCCAATCTGAGAGCTTGACTTTTGTCTTTAAAAACTCCTCACTGGGCTGGCCTTTCTGGTCAAAGTGTGGTTCGCAGCTGCACAACATGGCGGCACAGGGATCACGTGGGAGCTCGGGAGAACGCGCGGGCCGATCCAGGTGATGCGCATGCCCGTTAGAACAGCGAAGTGCTTTCTGGGAAATCTCTCCTGCTACCTTCCCGGTCATGGCCCGCAGCTCAGTCGCTTCCTTGTGCCGAGTGCTTGGCGGGCATTATCAGCAACACTGATTTAATCCTGCCAGTGTCCCTAAGGGGTAAGTGCTCTTATTATTCCCATTTACAGAAGGGGAAACTGAGGCCCTGGGAGAACATGGCATTGTTGTGAGACTATGCAGTCGTGCATGGTGGTCCTTTGCTCCGTGTTCCTGACCCCCGGGCCTCGTGGCCTTCCCTCTGCCCGGCTCTGTGTTCAGTGGCTGCTTTCTTGTCAGGGTGTAAAACTTCCCTAAAGCAAAACCTCGGTGAAGGGAATGCTGCTGTTCAATGTGTTTTATAAAAGAACTTTGGGCCTTTAACATCTTTTTAAGTAAGACCGGGCCATATCCCATTTAGATGTGACTTGCCTGGGCCCTAGAAGATGAGCTTCCTGCTGCTTTCCATTTGAAGTGTCCTGCGTGGGGTGCCTGGGCGGCTCAGTCGTTAAGCTTCTGCCTTGGGTTCAGGTCATGATCCCCGGGTCCTGGGATCGAGCCCCGTGATGGACTTCCTGCTAAGCAGAGAGCCTGTTTCTTCCGCTGCTGCCTCCTCTGTGTGTGTTCTCTCTCTCTGTCACATAAATAATAAAAAAGAAAAGAAAGTGCCCTGCTTAGAGCTGCAGACGGCATGCCCCTAGACATGAATCCCTTCGGGCTCTATTGAAGTAGAGGACTCTCTCAAACTTGACCTTTCAAAAACACAGTTACAGCTCTGATCTGGGGAAAAAAAAAAAAGTAAAATGACCTCCCAACGACATTGGTCCTGAGTTTATCAAATCCTTTAAATAAAGACCTCAAGGTGGGCAGACCCATAGCCTGTGTCCTTCTGGCCCCGGGTTAATTACAGAAAGGTGTGGGAGGTCTGATAGAGATGAAGGTCAATGGTTTTCAAGCTGATTTCCGACCTGTTTTCAAGGAGACACTCCAGAGAAAAACTTCGGTGTACAAGGTGGCCTGGCCTGAAATTAGGGGTTCCCTAGGCTTCCCCTCACCTTCAACCAGTTAGTCCAGTCTTTCAGTCTTATTTTATAGAATAGGTTCTGGGATGACATTTTATTTAAGGGGCTTTTCCCTACCTGTAATTGTTTTTTGTATATTAAAAAGCAACTGAGCTAACCAGACTCCATGCTCTGCCGCTGAGGCCGCTGAGGTGCAGAAGGGCAAATTCACCTCCCCAAGGTCACGTATTGTTTCCGCTAAAAGCAATTCCTTGTATTCCTCCTCTGAAAGCTCAAAGGCTGGGCCAGCTGCCAAGTCCACTCCAGTCGGTCGCTCCTCTGCTGTGTGGGTCAGCCCTCACTCCATCCAGCGGTGCTAACCTGGCCGGATTTCCTTTTTGTGTAGGGCTCCTCAGAGTGTATTTGGAAAACCAAACACCGTTCAAGGTGTCCAGGGGTGGAGGGAGGGTGGGGCGGGGGGGAGAGCCAAGTCCAGAAATCCTGTACCTGCATGCCCTTTCCCTAGGAGCGTGCAGTCACCCTGTGTGGTTCCCCTTCCTTCTGATTTATTTATGCCTTGAAAGCAGCCTTGCTGAGAACATGCAGCAGCAAAACACAGCAGCTGTTCTCCACCCAAAGGCCGTTCCCAATAGCCCCATCTTGGGAGCTTGCGTTAGAGAAAATTGTACCCTGAAAGGAAAAGTTGTTTTCACTGGTGGAAACACTTTTTGTTTTCTAACATCCTGAAAACTAAAGCAATAAACAAAACATGCAAATAGGAATGTCCAGGACATTTGCCACTAGTAATAATGGATATATGGTCCTTTCTGTCTTATCCTCCCTGTTGACTAGAAACATCTTCATTTGGCTTTGTGACAGATGAGAGGTTTGCTGAGAAATAGTGGATTTCTACGCGTAGGTCTCCACCCACCTAAATTTTCAATGCCCTTATGATCTTTTGTCTAAAAACTTAGCTGCTAATCCCTGCCTCCTGGGTTCGTGGTCCAGAGACGCTGCCCACGGCCTGGCTTGTCAGCCCCGCGTGTGGCTGGTTCTCCAGACATAGAGGAGAGTCCTGGGACCTGGTTTCCTTTTTCCCAGCTTCGACTCTGTTCCTCTCTGCCATTGGCTTTATCTACCATTCCCTGTTTCTGCTCCCTCTAATTGTTCCCATTGAGACCAACACAGGCACTGGCATTCTTGTTATGTCCGAAGATAAACTGAAGTCCTACACTGAGATTTCCTACAAGGGAAATGTAGATTCTGGTTCAGAAAAGACAAGAAGTCTTTTATTTAGGTTCATCTAATTCCCAAGAATTTGGAGACCGATATTGGCTCTCCTGCTCCTTAATTACACATTCAGAGATGTTATCTAAAAACTCCTTCGGGTGTCCTATATATGCGCTGATATTTTTAGTTTCACTTTTGCTTCTTCTGTTCCTAAGAAGATTTAAAGAATATCTAACTCTCCTCCAAAGAAGAGAATTCCACAGAGATTGTAAAAAACAAGTCGAAAGATGTTAATTAGTAGTATGTCACACGAAAGTGATTTGCTGTCATCCCTGACAGTCTTTCAATTATTTACTAGGATTAAGGTGCTGAACTTGGTCTCAGGTAGAGATCTCTGGGGTAGGGAAATGGTCATTGCTGAGTGTTGATAATGTCCTATAACCTTTGGGTATCATGAAACAACACAAGGGAGGAGTTTGACCCTTTTCAGAGTCTGGGAAATTCCTCCCTGTAAAGCTTCAAGGCAGGACAGATTCCTGGGTATACTGGTAGTTGGTGGGTTAAAATAACAAATCTTTATGTACAAAGGGGTTTTTACAGGTTTTGTCTCAAGGATGGGCCTGTAGGATGTACAATTATAAAACAGAAGCCGCTGGATTAAGTCCTCCTATCAGAGAGGGGAAGGAGCTTGTCATTTGTTTGTCACAATTTTATTTTATTGGTTCTTGTTCTGCAAATCCAGCCCTAATATCTTGGCAGAGAGGTGAAACTCTATACACTTCCTTATTTCATTCATTGTGGGCATTATTGTCTTCCCTATTTAGGATGGATCTGTTGCCATCCTAACTTGAATTTACTAGAAGTAAATTTCGTCCCTGAAGAGACATGCAGTGTTTAGCTAATAGCACATGCTTGCCCCTGACCAGTCACTTTCTTCTGGGTTGTGCCATGCACTTCTAGGCTTGAGGCCAAAGCCTTGAACTTCTCATGACTAGAGCTAAGAGCAGTTGTCAATTCCCCCTGAGTCACAGGACTTGGCGGGGGGTGGGAGGGAGGTAGAGATGTTGGAATAAAATTGGGAACCTTTTAGGAGAGAGAGATGCATACTTGGCAGGCAGTCAACGGTGTCAAGTACAGTTAATATTCATGCAATTTCCAAGGTCATTTTTTTAAAATTCCTTAAATATAAAAGTAATCTTGGCTTTTTTTCAAAACCTCAAACACCATATTGGTCCTTTAAAACTTCATTCCTCCAAACAGTACTCTCTGGCACCCTCCACAAAAACGCCTAGAAGCCAGGCACTCTGCCTGGCTTATCTGAATATCCTTGGCATGCATAGGTTCTCGGTTGCTGTAGGCACAGAATGAATGTTTACAGAATAAATGCATATGCAACTTATTCTCTGAATTCCCCCAGGATTCGAGCACCTCAGACTTGGTGTAAAACAAAGCAGAGCCAATAGTATCCAAAATCTATAAGGAACTTAGCAAACTCAACACCCAAAGAACAAACAATCCAATCAAGAAATGGGCAGAGGACATGAACAGACATTTCTGCAAAGAAGACATCCAGATGGCCAACAGACACATGAAAAAGTGCTCCACGTCACTCGGCATCAGGGAAATACAAATCAAAACCACAATGAGATATCACCTCACACCAGTCAGAATGGCTAAAATGAACAAGTCAGGAAATGACAGATGCTGGAGAGGATGTGGAGAAAGGGGAACCCTCCTCCACTGTTGGTGGGAATGCAAGCTGGTGCAACCACTCTGGAAAACAGCATGGAGGTTCCTCAAAATGTTGAAAATAGAACTACCCTATGACCCAGCAATTGCACTACTGGGTATTTACCCTAAAGATACAGACGTAGTGATCCGAAGGGGCACGTGTACCCGAATGTTTATAGCAGCAATGTCTACAATAGCCAGACTATGGAAAGAACCTAGATGTCCATCAACAGATGAATGGATCAAGAAGATGTGGTATATATACACAATGGAATACTATGCAGCCATCAAAAGAAATGAAATCTTGCCATTTGCGACGACGTGGATGGAACTAGAGCGTATCATGCTTAGTGAAATAAGTCAATCGGAGAAAGACAACTATCATATGATCTCCCTGATATGAGGACATGGAGAAGCAACATGGGGGGGTAGGAGATAGGAGAAGAATAAATGAAACAAGATGGGATTGGGAGGGAGACAAACCATAAATGACTCTTAATCTCACAAAACAAACTGGGGGTTGCTGCGGGGAGGTGGGATTGGGGGAGGGGGAGCGGGCTATGGACATTGGGGAGGGGAAGCGAACCATAAGAGACTATGGACTCTGAAAAACAACCTGAGGGTTTTGAAGGGTCAGGGGTGGGAGGTTGGGGCAACCTGAGGGTTTTGAAGGGTCAGGGGTGGGAGGTTGGGGGAACAGGTGGTGGGTAATGGAGAGGGCACGTTTTGCATGGAGCACTGGGTGTTGTGCAAAAAGAATGAATACTGTTACGCTGAAAAAATAAATAAAATGGGAAAAAAAAAAAACCAAAAACAAAGCAGAGCCAAAATGCAGACCTACAAAAGTCCCTTTACACCATTGCCCCTGCCATAGGTCTGCATCTTCTCCCTATTTTCATCCTTGACATTTTTCTTCAATTTTATTTTTATAAAGTTTATGGCTACCATAAAAAGCAGCATGAAACCTCTATTTTTTAGGTTGATTTAACAGGGTGACCATGTTTTTGTTTGTTAACTCATTACTAATCTACCATAATTTAAGGACATTTGTCATAGTTTAAAATAGATTGCATATTTCTGTTTTAACCCCCTTAAGTCTTTTTTTTTTCCCTTGCCTGCTGCTAAGAGGGAGGGAAGGGATGGTTGAAAATAGGATTGCATTTAGCAGACCCTGAATGTTCTTGATGTGTTTCTTATACCATCCCTCCACTGGGTTGACTGTACTAATCCCATTTAAAAGGTAAACAAAAGGGGTGCCTTGGTGGCTCAGTCAGTTAAGCATCTGCCATCCGCTCAAGTCCTGGGATCAAGCCCCAAGTCTGGTTCCCTGCTCACTGGGGAGTCTGCTTCTCCCTCTCCCTCCGCTGGATCTCTCTCTCAAATAAATAAAAATTTAAAAAAAATAAAAGGCAAACTAAAAATATTCACTGGTGAGTGATGTTTCTAAAGTCCCCGTGTTCGTTATCCGTGACTACTGCAGTCCTCTGTCAGGCCACCACTCGCTCAGTGGCTCAAAACAACACAAATGTATCTTTTTCAGCTATGGAGGTCCAGGGTCCAAAATGGTTCATATTCAGACAAAACCAAGGCATCACCGAGGCTTCATAGCTTTCAGAGCCTCAAGAGGAGAATCTTCCCTTTCTTTTTTCCAGCTTCCAGGGGTGCCCTGTCTCCCTTGCCCGTTGGCCCCCTCCCCATCTTCAGATCACCCTCTCCTTGACCTTCCTGCCTCCCTCTCCCATTTTGCGAGGATCCTTGTGGTCACACTGAGCCCAGAGAGATTATCTCTCCATCTCACATTGTTAATTAGACCTGCCAAGTCCTTTTGGCCATGTAAGGCGGCAAGTTCACAGATCCCTTAGGATGGGGAAATATTTGGCTATGTTTTTCTACCTACTATAATCCTAAACCCAGAAAATGTCTTCACAGCATTTGCCTTCTATATATACAAAGGAGACAAGATTGAGGCTTGCGTGCCTTCTGCTGATAGCCTGTCATGATGCTACTTAATTTTATGAAGAACTAACCTCTCCTGTATCAGGGTTGAGAACACGGAAAGCAATGCTACTGTAATTACATCATGGAAACACCCTGGCAGTTGAGAGCCCATGGGTTTCACACAGAATTTTTAAAAAACTTGCCCTACAGTGACATGTTGGAGGAACTCAGAGTCTTCTAACTTTTGTCTTTTAGGCTTATGTACAGAAGTACATTGTGAAGAATTATTTCTACTATTACCTTTTCCGATTTTCCGCTGCTCTGGGTCAAGAAGTCTTCTACATCACATTTCTTCCATTCACTCACTGGAACATTGATCCTTTTTTATCCAGAAGACTGATCATCATATGGGTTGTAAGTATGCTTATTACTTACTATCCAAAACGACGCCTACAACAACCGCCTGCTTTGGAATTCAAGTACTTTGCATATGTGTTCTTCTTCTTCTTTTTTTTTTTAAATCACTTAGAGTTAAATTTTTATATGGTTTACTTTGGAAATATTTAAAAGCTATGAACATAACTTGTTTTGTTTGCAAAAAACCAGACAAACCTGTGATGCGTGTACATTGGCACACACCTCTGTTTGCGGGAATAAACCCAGAAAAGCAAAGATGTGAGGTGCAGAGAAGAAAGGACATTTCCGAGAACCCATGTAGGGGCGTAAAAATGTGTCCCCTCAAGAGGCCAATTTTAGTACAGTCTGACCCAAAACTGAAACTAGAAGCTGTCGACTGATCATTCCAAGTGGCCTTAGAAGCTTGGAACTAGGGGCCTGGCATGTGGGAGGACACTACCTTTCGCTGCTTGAACGTGGTAATGCTTCAGGACTAGTCTGTGAAGGCAAAGGAGTCTAATGGTCAGCCAGTTCAGAGGTCAGGCTGCTTCCCTGGGTGGGGGGGCACATCCGAGGGAGGCTGCCAGCATGGCTGTTTCCACAACTCAAGATTCCGTGCTGAAAACAGGGGTTCAGGAACACTTGGTTGTGAAGGGATCTGTGTTCTTGCGCAGCTCTGCTCTGAAAAGCTGTATGATGTTAAACAAATGACTCCACCACTCTGGGCTTTATTTTTCTCATATGTAGACCAAGTTCAAGGGGCCTCAGTCAGAAACCGTAACGTCACATGTCCTTTAGGACAGGGGAAGAGAAATCAAGGGTTGAAGTCCTGGGTGGGGAGGATGGTGGGGACGGTTAGGGGTGGTAGAGGGAGTTGGGGGGGGTGTCAGTGAGAGTCACGGTGTGGCCACTAGGGGCACTGGGGAGCAGCCACCTCTCAGTTCCACCTGTGACTGCCCTGATGCAAATGGGCTGGAGTTGTTAGATTTGTTTTTCCTGGGAAGCCTCCCATTTTTTAAATGCAGGCGTACATCTTTAAAACATTATATGTCAGCTGAACAAAGAATCCTTGAAGTCCACATGTACGAGGATTGGTTTGAAGCCTCTAGCTTAGAGCTTTAACCACTAAGGTCTCCAGGGCTTATGGTTATGATTATTTGGCCCCAAATTCTTCCCGACATTTTTTTCCTCCTTTTCTCTCCAAACCGACAAGCCACTGGTTCCTTTCCCCATCCCTGTCTCCCAAGCAGCCCTCTTCTGAAATCTAACTCCTGTATGAGTGAGAGTATGAACCGAGACTCTGCAAAAGCATAGGCTTCTTGCAAAAGGCGAAAGGTGGTGTCATTAGTCGTGCATGTCTCTTGCTGCTGTTCCTCCGAGACCTGCAGAGCAGCGCCGTCCAGGCTCCACTGGGAGGGCAAGGAGCACGCATGGGGGCAGGGAGCATTTCTGAAATGCAGCGAAGGGGCTGGCTGCTTGAGTTCCTCCCTGTCATTGACTTTCTATATGTGTGTGCATATGAATATATATCAGTTTTCCAACTTCTATGGTGGTTGAGTGAGGCAGATGATGTTAAACCCTTTTATAATTGTTCACGTATGCCATCGGCTCAAAGCCTGCTGTCTCCCCCACCAAGAGTGGGACGTTTTTCCTGAGCAGCTGAGAGAAACTTTACACTGGATGGTAGTCAGGGGACTCTCTGATTGTCGTTTTGGTTGTTACGTTTCACTGCAGAGTCTTCCTTTCAAAGTGCTGGAAGGATTTCCTGTGTGAGGTGGAATTACCAGTCTTTCGTGAAAGAGTGAACAGATCAGATCTTTGCCTGAGAAAGGAAAAGAGCAACCTTTGAGTAGTAGATTGTCTTGTGCTTTGGTGACCTGTTCCTTGCTTTTAAAAAATGGGTTGTGCGCTCAGGTCCACAGGCCACTGGGCTCGAGGTTCCGTGTCCTGCATGGTCAGTCAGATCCTCGAAGCAGTGAATTCCTAGTAGTTCCTTGTGCAGACAGTGGAGGCCATTTTAGGAGATAGACAGGAACAGTGAGGGACAGGGACAAGCAGGGATGGAGGGGAAGAGATAGGAGTGAAGGAGACAGGAGGGGCGAGGGGGAGAGAGAGAGAGAGCGCGCGGGCAGCTGAGAGACTTAGATGGAAAGGTACTTGGGAGGTGGGGAGGAGGGAGCTCTGTGCCGGTTGCAGAGATAATAAGAGATGCTTGGTTTGGCTCTGGGGGGAAGGCAGGAAGGGAAGGGGAGTCACTGGTGGGCTTGGTGGGAGGGAGGGAGGTTGGGAGGGACGGCAAGGTGGAGCACAGTGAGGCCCTCCTGGGGAAGCAGCTTCCTCTGAGGCAGCCTCTCTGGCAGAAGCGACATGGGTCTTTAGGGAGTGAGGATGCAGCCACACTAATGACACGGGGCAGAGCATGAAACCTCCTAGCATTAAACATCTTATCTCATCCAAAAGGCTTGGAAAGGCAACTGTGTTCAGAATCGCTAAACCTCTTGTGAAATTTTCTGTCCATTCGACAGTTGTCCTTGGACAGAATCCCAACAGGTGTTATTACATTAAAAAATTATTTGTTATCACAGGGGTGACTCATACCATCTGAGGTAGCTTAACTGAACTTATGGTTCTAGTAAGCACTTCCTTGTCACAATCCTGACTATCCCCCCACCCTCCCACACACACACACACACACACACACACACACACACAGAGTACATTTTCTATTGCTTTTATTGGCAACTGAATTCATTATCTTATTTGATTTCATAACAATGGGTGAGTATCATTTTCATCATTTTATAGATCGGGATAGTAATGCTTCAAATAATAATGAGCCATAGCCTATGTTGAGTGCATCAGCGTCGTACTACAACACACTGTGACAATTCCTTCTGTATTTTTACCTCCTTGAACCCTGCCTGCGATCCTGAGAGGTGGTGCTTGCCAGCCCATTGTACAGATCAGAAACTGGTGTCTGGAAAGACTGAATAACTCACCCAGGATCACATTGGCTTGAGTGGACTTGATCCTGGCATCCAGGGCCTCGCGGGCTGGAGGCAGCTTGCTGCTGTCAGTTCTTAGAACAGAGCTAAATGACATGAAGAGCTTCTCCTCTTCTTTTTTTTTTTTTTTAAAGAGGTGTTAAAACCAAGGCTTTAAGCATTAAAATCACTTGCCCAAAGTTACCCTCTTTTTTTTTTTTAAGATTTTATTCTTAAGTAATATCTACATACAACCCCAAGATCAAGAGTTGCATGTTCTACCAGCTAAGCTAGCCAGGTGCCCCCCAAAGTTACCTTCTATTGCACATTTGCTATGATTGTGTTTCAGGTTTGCCCATCTGACATTTATGATCACTGTATTCTATCTAAGTGTCTTTTATGTAACTTTCTTGACAAGTCAAAGTATTTCATCCCAGAAAATTTAGACAAGTGAGCCTTTTTAGTTAGCTAAAAGACATCAATCAAGTCATCATTTCCCTCTTCTGTCACTTACCAGGGTGTTTAACCTGGCATTGGATTCCACCATTGGATTTCACGGAGCAGAGGTGACTATGAATGGTTATTGACCTAGATTCTCATGAAAAGACACAGTAGACCATGCTTTAGGAAGAGTCACTGTCCAGAGTGACTGTCCCATCTCTTGTCATCCACTTTGGTGTGGTGGCAGCCCCACCAAAAAATAAAGGCTTCAAAACAGTATTGCTGTGTCTCAAAAAGATGAGAGACCATTTCATTGAATCTACATGGTGGTCGGCTTTGTAACATGAAGCAAAATCTCACTTTCTGGTAAATCAAGTTATTCTCCATTTAGTAAAATAGCAACGCAACTTTGATACCACAGTTCATCCTTGGGAAACTCCTTTTTGTCTGTTCTTATTTATTTCTATACTGCCTCTTTTAAGATATCTCTTGGAATTCAGAATGAGAAGCAAGTAAAAATGGGAAAAGCAAAATTAGGGGAAATATGGATAAATTAGGAAATAAAGGCCTAGTCTGAAATGAAATGTAGCTTGCTGATTCAAAGTTGAGCCGCAAATTTGTCTTTGACTTTGTCCTGACCAAACCAAAATGAGATTTAATTACATCCACTAGGAAACATTTGGTTTATTCCTAAGGGAGCAAAACTTCTTCTGACACACAGAGGTCATAGAATCATTGACCTCTGTTGCTAAATTAATTTCCTAGAAATAGTTTGGTATCAGCACCCCCATCATGTGTGAGTACCTCTTTTGACGTTTCCTTAAAAACTTTGTGTATTCTCATTTTTTAATCACTGCTAATTTCACCAATGGAAAAAAAAAGTTATCTCAGTTAATTTTCATTTCATATAGTTTTAGTGAAGATGAAAGCATTTTTCAGATTTTTATTAGCCATTTATATGAACTCCTCTGTGAATTGTTAGTCTGCCTTTTGAGTGTGTGTGTATGGTTTTTAAAAATTTATTTATTTGACAGACGGAGATCACAAGTAGGCAGAGAAGCAGGCAGAGAGAGAGAGAGGAGGAAGCAGGCTCCCCGCTGAGCAGAGAACCCGATGTGGGGCTTGAATCCCAGGACCCTGGGATCATGACCTGAGCCGAAGGCAGAGGCTTTAACCCACTGAGCCACCTGGGCGCTCCATGTTTTTTGGTTTTTTTTTTTCATAGAGGCTTTAGTTTTTAAATGGATTTTTCATCAGTTATAAAATGATACTGAGCTATTGATTTTTTTCCATGGATCAGAGACCATGTATCTTTACAAATAAGATTTTTAGAAGTTTGAGACTTTGAGAAATGGTATTTAAATTTATGGTGTCATTAATAGTGACTTAAAGTCCTTTAAAATTGAACAGCACCTGGTTCCTCCACTGGTTAAGTTTCTGACTTGATTTTGGCTCAGGTCATGATCTCAGGGTCCTGGGATTAAGGCCCATGTCTGGGCTCCATGCTTAGCAGGGATTCTGTTTGAGGATTCTCTGTCTCTCTCCCTCTGCCCCTCTACCACCCTCTAAAATAAATAAAACTTTTACAAAAATTGAATTTCAGTGCTTTTCTACTGGGTATTCAATTTGGGCATAGACCTCACCACTCCCTGTTGTCTTACCCTTTGTGACCACCCTGGCCCCTTTCAGGCATTTGAATTTGGGATTCTTAATTTCAGGCACCTAATCTTTCTGGCATGTAGTTTCTCTGGCCATAAATAGCTTACTCCAGTGACCAGCCCTTAGAAAACTTGGTTCCTGATGCCTGAACTCCAGTAAAGTTAAAATTTGTCTCGAGTTTTTCCTTGCCTTTTTTTCTACTTGTAAACATTCTTCTCATTTGTAAACATGACAAGTTTGCACATGAGAAAATTAGCAATTTTTTTTCCTAACATCAAAAGATCTGTTCCCCACCATTCTTACTTAAGTATGACTATTTTAAGAAATTATTACCCTATCCAAACTATTCTGACAGTTTTTCTGATGGCTGCTTCTGAACGTTTTCAGGCAGAGTTCATCTCTCTTCTAAGAATCCATGGCTTCTGCTGACGTCCCTGATTGGAAGCCAGGCCTGCGTGTTGGGGGTGGGGTGGGGGGAGCTCCTTCCACTTCTATCCTTACTCTGAGGTCTGGTCAGAAGGACCTGGTCCTGTAATACCATGAAAGGAGCACTAATACCTAGAAACCTGATGTTTCTAGGTAGTGTTGTTTGGTTTCCAGAAACAGAGACCCATTCAAAGTTGCTCAGGAAAAGGGGGACTTGGCGTAAGATTCCAGGGAATCTGAGAGCCAGAATGTCACAGGGCCAGACTCCTGTGGACAGTGTGGTCCTCTGCTCAATGAAGCTGGGACCCCATGTACCTGCTGCTTTACCTCCTGTTGCCAGCTGGTCACCTCCCAGCTATCTTTTCCTTTAGATTTTCAAGACCATCAGATCCAGCTTAGTAAGTCTCGTGATTCCAGCCATCTCGTGCCAGTCCAAACTTGGTCCAAATAGCTATTTTGGGGTGGGGATAGACAGTTAATTGGGGCACAGAGTCACAGGCCAGGTCTGAATATCAAGACTTGGACCATAATCCTTGCAGCGAAACCTGCGCAAGGCAGGTGAGGATTCCGGCCAGCAGCGCCCCTAGCTCTCAAATGAAAGGACTCAGCTAGATGATGCCCGGAGGCCTGCAACACAACCCGGTCATGAGTCCTCTTTGTATGTCTGCTGTGTGACCCTTAGAAGAGCTTCAGCTATGGTGTGGAGTAAGAAGCAAGAGAGCCAGTGCTGGGCCAGATCACATTTAAAAAAACAAAACTCAAAGCCATGTCCTCTCTTTTGCAGACCGACTGCTAATGTGGCTTTACTAATTTTGTCTCTTTGCGGTGAATCCCATCAGTGTTAGTGCAGTTGACATCCATATCCAATCCATTGCCGAATAATTGTTAGGCTGCCCGCTGTTTGTGTTCAACAGGATCGAAGGAACACTTTAAAGGAAAATGCTTAATTGCTTGGTGAATATAAAAGGAATCTGAGCAGATTTCTTTTTGCCAGGCCCTTCTGTTCCTAATCTTCTCAGTCATATTCACACTGGAGAGCTGAAGGTTGAAATGATGCATTTCACGTGGCTCACATGCTGATTACTGAACACTAGCTGGCTGATATCTGTGGTACAAAGACCTGAAATTTACACTTACACGGTGCCCATGATCTAGACAGTGTCTAACGGCTGTGGAGTCTAGAGTACTATTTTATAAAGCTGACCCATCAGTTGGTTAAGAGGCAAACTTTGTGATAACCTGTCATAGTGGGCAGAATGGAACCCTGTCTCTGGACGGGGGCAGGCTGCCATCTGGCTGTCCCACAGGGGAGTAAGGAAGAAGAGGGGAACTGCCGCCCAGTCCCTGTAATTCATTCCCCTCATCCGGGGTCAATTTTAGTGCCCAGAGATGACTTTAAATGTGATTAGCTCCTAATCCTCTGTTTAAACCACTACCACCGTTCACTTCAAAAGATTGCCCTGCTCATTAAATTGGTTCTTGCCTGAGATTAATGAGTCTTGAAAAGTATTCAACACTGGCCAGACTGTAACCCACGCTAACTTGCATTGAATGAAGCAGAATTAGGCGGCAGAGATGCTGCCCAGTTTCTCTGAAGTAGCATCTCTTAATTTAGTTTTAGTTAAATATTAAGTAAATGACTCTAGGGGGTTTCTTATGCAAACTGTATTGGTTTGGTTTTGAAACACAGTAACGAAATAGTTTGGTTTTAGTCTGGGTTTAAAAAAAAGAAAAGCTTAAAACTGGTGGAACAGATAGTTTGGGTCTCTCTTTGGATCGTGGATCGTTCTCATTACTGGAAAAGTGATTCCCACCCCTTCTCTTTTATGATCATATGATGCCTGGAAAATGTGCCCACATTCTTCAGTACTCCTCCTGCCACCCCGCCCTCCAATACTGTCCCTGCTCCCTGCCCCCTAAGACTGCAGTACTGGATTCGGTTTGGTTCTGTTTTGATTGAGCAGAATTGTAATCCTCCCAGATAGTGGCCCCCCTTTCCAAGTATCCCACTAAATGCGCCACTTAATTTATCTTGTGGGGAAGTGATGGCTTTAGAGCTTAGTTAGGTATGAAGTTTTTTGTTAGAAACCCCAGGGGCCTGGAGGCAGTATGCCTTTATGGAGCTGCTGCTTTTTTTTTTCTTTTAAATTAACATATAATATATGATTTTTTTCAGGGGCACAGGTCTGTGATTCATCAGTCTTACACAATTCATGGCATTCACCATAGCACATACCCTCCCCAATGTCCATCACCCAACCACCCCATCCCTCCCCCCCAGCCCCCCAGCAACCCTCAGTTTGTTTCCTGAGATTAAGAGTCTCTTGTGGTTTATCTCCCTCTCTAGTTTCATCTTGTTTCATTTTTCCCTCCCTTCCCCTATGATCCTCTGTCTTGTTTCTCAAATTCCTCATATCAGTGAGATCCTATGATAATTGTCTTTCTCTGATTGACTATTTCGCTTAGCATAACACCTTCTAGTTCCATTCACATCGTTGCAAATGGCAAGCTTTATGGAGCTCCTAAAATAATGCAAAACACTAAATATTTCATAGAGTTTGGTGTGCAGTTAGTCCTTCTCGACTCCCTTTGGTTTCCTGGTAGCATTTCAAGTCTTATATAAAAACAAACAAACAAAAAAACAAATAGCATTCGCCAAGTCCTGTCCAGAGCAGAAAGTGAGAAGCAGACAGGCAGGGAGGAGCAAAAGGCATTTGGGACTCTCTGAAATCACTGGAGTGGCCCCGAGAAGGCGGTTGGGGGCTGCTGCCCCCCTCTGCCTGTGAGACAGTCCCTGCAGGGCTTTACAAAGTACCCTCCTGGACAGGACTTTTGTCCCAGATTCCCTCCCTGTCACCTAATCCACAGGCCACGCACGTGTGGTGGGGGGCAGTCTTTCAGATAAAATTTTCAAATTAAATCTTAACAAAACTCATTTTTTTTTCTACCAATCAGTTCCATTTGCAAAGCTGTATTCTTGAAATGGGTCTGCTTATAGATCCTCCTCTCCACATAGACGTTTTATATCTATGAACGCCACTTTGCAGATGAGAAAACTGAAACCCAAAGGGTTAAGTGACTTACCCAAAGGGACAGAACCAGTGAGTAACACAGGGAGGGCTCACCCCTGGTTCCAGCTCCAGACTCTAGGTCCTTCTCTTGCTTGAAATGTGGCTGCACTTGGCTCACTCACCACCCCACCCACCAAATGCAATTCTTCCGGAAATGCGCTGGGCCTGCGAAGTTGGAACGTCTCCTTTACAAGTGCCCTGTGCAGTACAACAGCCCCATTACAGATTTCCCAGACATTCACCCCTCACTTCTCTGTGCAGGGGTCCCTGTGAGCAACCTGCTGGTCAGATCATGTGCCCCAGGTCTGTTCCACTTCTCCAGAAGGCCTGGAGCGCAGGAGGGTGGAGAAGGGCTTTGGTAGCTTTGTTTCAGGGCTGGAAGCCTGAGGTCTGTTGCCTGTTGACCCCATGGGCTTGCCATACCTGGGCCCACGCTCCACATCCTTGCCCTGGTGTGCAGAGCAGCCAAGTGGAAAAGGAGGAGCGAATATAAGAGTGGCCCTTTATCCCACGAGGAGGTGGTGATTTGACCCTCAGGGGACTATCCTCGCCTGAGGAGACAACCTCCTGGGGAAGGCCAGCCTTTTTCTTGTCACCACCATGCCCTGCGTGCCTTGTGTTTCCCAGGCTTCTGATCCCCGGGCACCTTCATCAGCGGTGCGTTCCGTGCCTGTGGGCCCCTCAGTGCGAGGATGAGGAGCCTTACTTTCCTTAGCAGCTCTCCCAGAGCTTTTGAGGGTTGGGAAGTTTCACCTTTTCTGGGAAGGGGAAGGAAAGACCTTTGGTAGTTAAGTGCTCTGTTTATAGCTGGAAGGTCATGCTTTAGTTAGGCCTCCGGAATTTTCTGGAAGCCTGAGACCTACTAGACAAACCCAGTCTTACTAACCTGCTGGCTGTCCTCTCTCCTCCCCCCTGTCCTTTCACTGGCGCAGCACCAGAGCTTCCCAGAGGAGGCAGTTGTAGCCTCTTCTCCCCAGGGCAGATGGTGTGGGAGGCCTTCCTCAGTGGGCGGCCCGGCTGCCACCAGCCCCAGTCAGGCCCTTTTGCTCTGGTGGCCTCTGCGGGCACACACAGCAGCCAGGAGGCACTAGGCCTGCTTGGTGGGAGTCGGACCTCGTTCATCTGAAGGTTAATCTGGGAGACTGAGGCTTGCTGGCTCGATGGACTCCAGAGACCCCAGCCCTGTCTCCGGTCCATCTGCTGGCATCGGAGTCCCCACTCCAGCACTGTCCTCGGGGCTCTGGGTGCAGCCCGTGTGCTCTTATCCTGTCCCCTGTGAGGTGGAGAGAATATATAATTTTCAAGGAGCCACAGTATAAGTGCTTATGAATACATGACAGCCTAAAATTCAGAAGCGTAAGCGACGTGTTCCTCCCAGGAGCACAGCTTCCATGCCAGCTTTCAAGACCATGATGACTCATCATTTGTCGAGTCCCAACTCTGTGCTAGATGCGGACAATGGACTTACAGACATTACTGAGCACACTAGAGGCACTGTTGTTATTCTCCTTCTAAAGGCAAAGAAGCAATGAGGGCAGAGACTGGGTTTGAACCCATGACTCTCTGATCCCAGAATCCTGGCCACGAGCCACTGCCCTCTGCACTAGCCTTTTCCCTTAAATATGTTCAGTGTACCTCCACTTTCTTATGTATTTAACATGCTCAATTTTATTTTTTTCATTTTGTACGTAGCAAACTCCATTAATACAAAAAGCAAGAAAATAAGAAAGTTTCTTAAGTTCTACCTCCTTTATTAATTAGAGGGCAGTTCATCCTTTCCATCTCTTTGCCGGCCCAGCCACACAATATTGGCCACAGTGTAGGGTTTGCACACTGCTTTGGGATAAATGATGTGCTAGAACATTAAAAAGGGCTCAGCATTCACGCATGAATACAGAAGAAAAAGAGGGAACTGGGGTCGGGATGACTCAGGAATCTTTCAGCTTAAAAGGAATAATTGAATGAGAGGATGGTTTGTTCGCCCTAAGAGTTAGGAGACTTGGATTCTAATCCAAGTGAAAATTGCTCCCTATTTAACACAGCGTGGGTTTCGGCAAGCTGGGATGGGCTCCTAGCTTGCAGGCTGTCCAAGGTATGCAACCTATGGTAGTCCAGAGTTTACTAATAACTCCTCAAATGACCTTTCTGGGCCTGTCTGACCATCTATGAAATATGGACTTGAACAAAATAAGCACAGGGCCCCTCTTATTTTGAGAGTTTTGCAATTATAAAAAATATTGATGCGGATGGGTCTTTCCAGATAACAGTCTTTAATCCTATGTTCTGACTTCGGCAATGCATCTGGCCCCATATTATTTCCCTGGAGAGACGCCCCCTACACCTTGACTGGGTTAGCGCCTACTGGTTTTTCTTAGTGGTTCCGTATGAAAAGGGTCCTTAGGGAGATAGGTAGACCCACTCCAAGTCTGAGTCATTACGAATCATTTGGCCTTCCGGCCGAGGAGGGGCAGAGGGACTCACTGAGGGTTCAAGACTCCTCCTAGTTCAGGCACAAAGGCAATAGCAGACATCAAGCACGCAAATCTTGCTCTGAGCTTCTGCGCGCGCGTGCGCACAGTGGCACGTATAAATTTGTTGTATTGCATGTGGGCAGATTTAACTAGAAAAAGATGTTAGTTTTGTTCTTTCAAAATTAAATTTCTTCTGGCATTCACAGGCACTGAAATCAGAGGGGAAAAAATGTTTTGTTCAACTTGAAAATGTTTTTCAAACACAGACCAGTTTGACTCTAGAGGTTGTGAAACGATGTTCTGAAGGTTTTTCCAAAAACTCTAACTTGGAAATTAACAAGCTGTGAGCAGCCGTAAGCAGGCTTCCTTTTAAACTAACATGGCTATACCAGTAAAGGCTCAATGAAAGAAATAAGAGAGCTGATTTCTTTCATGAGGCCATAATGGAAGGTGCAGGCAAAGGAGAAAATGAATCTGCATGTAATACTAACGTTACAATCCACCCGGATGGGATCGGGCCGGGGGAAGTCAGCCCATCCCCGCCTGACCACACCCCACAAGGGCTTCTTAAAGAAGGGGCCGTGAAACAGATCAAGGTTGAGCAATTTCCAGTGTTTGACTACATAATTGGGAAAAACATTTAGCTAGAAAGAGGGGGGGCAGGGGATGGGGAGGGGTAGATTGAAAGTCTCCATTTTTCTCTAGCCAACAAAAATTACAAGGTGACTGTTTCATTAGAATGTATTAAAAAAAAAAACCCACAAAACAGGAACTTGTTCACTTGGGTGAGTAAGCATTTCCAACTCGCTAAATGTTCCTTTGAAGCTTTTGATTATTGGGGCCTGGATTCAGAAATTCAGAAACCTAAATTTGTACTGTAGAAGGCTTTTCGAATGTGTAAGACTGGATTTTATGCTTTAAAAAAAAAAAGTCACGTTAATCTATAAAGAATGTTTGACTATTTTTCCCGGGGGGCAATTAAAAGGGTATGATTAACACTGAATGGATTAAATAATTGAAACTCTGTCAAGAACCGGAGTTTCAGAAAACCAGGTGCTCATCTGTATTTAAAAATCTCTCCCTTAAACTGGAAGGGGAGATGAACCATGAGAGACTATGGACCCTGAAAAACAACCAGAGGGTTATGAAGGGGCGGCAGGGGGGTGGGGGGGGGGTGGGAGGTTGAGGAACCAGGTGGTGGGTAATAGGGAGGGCACGTACTGCATGGAGCACTGGGTGTGATGCCAAAACAATGAACACTGTTATGCTGTAAATAAACAAATAAAAATAAATATAAAAAAAAAAATCTCTCCCTTACCTACAAGGGTATTGAAGGTTTGCTAATCGGTTACCTAGCTCTTTTAGGGACATTGATCTTGGGTAATTTTATACATTCATGAGGAATATAGTTTAAAGAAAATCTATAAAAGAATATAAAACTACCTAGAGCCTTCTTAGGGGGTCATCTTTAAGATTAAAACCTTAAACACCATTCATGAGATGGATCCCGGTTCAGAAAATAATCTTGAAAAATGGAACAGCAGCTTCTGTGATTGCAATTACCCTACAAAAGCCAAGGTGAATGGACAGGCACCCAAATCAAAACAGGATAAATACTCTGTTGCAGTCCCCTGGCCATTTTTCACCCTTTTCAACCTGAAACGCTGAGACTATGTGCATTTACACACTAGACATTGAGACAAGTGGGAAGACAAACATGAAGTCGTCTCCTAAAACATCTGCCTCTTGGATTCTTGGAGAGACATCAGGCTTGAGTGTCCACCTGTAGTTTTTTGTTTGGGGATCTTGTGACCATAAACTTAATACATTAGTCATTGCTATCAACGCTTTGGTCCTCAGCTACATCCAGGTGGACCCCTGGGTGAGTAAAAGCAGATTAAAATGTGCTTGTCTCTTAAGATGATACGATGGTGCGGGAGTGTAATTTGATCTCATGCCTGCTCTTCACGGCTACTGTGAAAACCGCGGGACACAAGCAAACACTGTAGAAATAGGAACTGTTGCATTTCTGTATGTACAATATGATGTCGGAAACATGTTGATAGGTTCCACACATGAAATAGAAGTTCAATGAGTCAGTCATTGTTTCTAAAAATAATATTTTAAAAAAAAAGCCTACAAGTCCACAGATGGCATAACACTTCCAAATATGTTCCTTTCCCCCCCAAACATATTTTTATTTCAATCTAACATCATTTTGGTAAGATACTTAATACCTACATTTACATATGATGAAATGAAGGATGTGATATTGATAATCCTGCTCAATCCGGCTGCCTTCCCACATCCTCATACTGTGTCCAGCCTAAAATAAAGGGTGTTTTGGAGGAAATGAAGAGTCTTTGGAATGGGTCCAGTGGGTAAGCATGTGGGTGGTAGAGAGAATGTTCATGGATGGGCGAAGGCATCTCTTAGGAAAGTTCAAAGAAAAACAATCATATAATAAGTCACTATCACATATATGGGATAAGAAGAGCAGGATTTCAAGACCTCTAAACCTTTGGTCAAGACTGGGTCTTTTGGTTTCTTCTAAAGGAAACCTTGCACCTTTTCACCCAGTGACCCAAGTCCTGGTTTCACTTTGCAGGTCAGCTTCTCTGAAAGCTCCTGGCAGTTTTCTTCAGCTTGTTCTTAATCTAAGGTGACGGTTCGAGGGCCTTGAATGGGTTTGCAACCAGAACTGATCTCAGAGCATTTTCACCAAAATTATTTTTAAACTGGCACTTTCTCCTACAAAGAAAAACTCATTGAGATAAAGTTCTCAATATCTTCTTCCCTTTCTTTTATTTTTTTTTCCCTTTCTTTTATTTTTAAGCCAAGAGCATATCTGTTGAATTTTACCTGAAACCCTGAACACAATCCTCCCCTCTTTTGTGTTCCAGGAAATGACTCACTACAAGGACCCACTCTTCCCCAGTTGACTTCGACAACACTCATAGATTTCCCCCTTATTGACCCGTGGCAAGGCCAGACTCAACCCTCCAACTCCCATTCTTTGCCTTGTCAATGATTTGAACCCTATCTCCCCTGACCAGTCTGGACAATAACTGACTTGATCAAGCTTGGAACTTCTCTTCCTGCCCACACCCCTGAATTTTGGCCCACCTTTGCCCCACACAGCACATAGCCCCTCCTGAAGGGCCCTCCTGAGAATAAATTGAGCTCAGGGTCCACATGCTCTGATCTACTGTCCTGTCCACCTCTCCAAACCCCGGGAACATCTTCATTCCTCCCTAGTAAAGGAAAGCCCTTCTCTACCTAATCTTTGAATGCTCACAGATCTCCCAAAGAGGTGACCTGATTGCCATAGTCCCTTCCCCTTCTTGCAAGAATCCTTTCCAATAAATCTCTCCTTACCTGAATCCAGATTTGGGTTTTTTTTGTTTGTTTGATGGAGTCAATGAAGAAGCTTGGAGAATTCCACCCTAGAATAAATACCTGTGTGGGGTGGCACTACCGTTTTCTTCCAAATATTATTTTGTGGCAAATTTTAGTTTGTGTTTGTTGCCCTTATGCCACATACAGTGTTTTGTGTTGCAGAATAACTTTCAGGAAGGCATTTGAATTTCTTCTCTAACTAAGGCGACATGTAAATAACAAAATGAGGAAACGAGGCCATCTTGTTCAGACTGGTATTTAGCCTCACTTGCGCTAGTGGTAGAAACCAGATAGAGATCTAAAGATTGCTGCTTGAACAGGAAATAGGTTCCTAACTTTATTTTTATAGTGTCCAATCACAAGCATTAGCTAGGATTGATTAGATTATAAGCGAGGCAGTTGACCTTTGAACAGCAGGGTTTAAGCTTTGCCGGTCCACGTACTCTCAGATTTTTTCGGTAACTGCAGCCTACCGCTATAAAGGTGAATGCATTTTTCTTACAATTTTCCTAATAACATTTTCTCTAGCTCATTTATTTTAAGGATACCATACATAACACGTAGAACATACAGAAAAATGTGTTATCTAGCTGTTTGTATTATCTGTAAGTCTTGTAGTCAACAACAAGCTATTAGTAATGACATTTGAGGGACGCCTGGCTGGCTCAGTCCGTAGAGCATGGGACTCTAGAGATCCTCAGGGTTGTGACTTTGAGCCCTACGTGTGGTATCGAGTTTACTTAAAATGAATGAAAATGCGTTTTTAAGTTACACGCTGATTTTCCACATTTCCCCATGTGCCTCTAACCCCTATGCAGTTTCAGGGACCAACTGTATAGGCAAATTTAACTACAAAAGCATCTTCCACAACCAAACATTGCATTATTTCTGTATGTTTCCCCCTTTATTTTAGGGCTGGCTTTCACAGCATTCATGAGAACCATTGAGAACCTGCTCTCTAACACCCCCTTCTCCGTGGGGTGCAGACGGTCTATTAACTTGTTTTATTACTGTTTCTAATTGAATAAATAGTTCACAGAGAGCATGGATTTTTAAAGGGTGCTGTATCACTTTCAAATAATATGTGGAAAAACTAATTCTATTAGGACATGTAGGCTGTTGATTCAACTTTATCAAATATGTGTTCTACTTGACATGCTGGTTAATTCAGGGACCTTGATCTCACGAGATATAGGATCGGATCTGGAGTAATCAATCCTACAATTTTTTGTTCACCTCAGTAGGTGAGCCTACAAGTTACATAGTATCAAAGAAGGTGTTAAATAGCATTGTACATAAGATTCTCAATTCTGTCTTAGAGCACTGGCTACAAGCTACAGTCCTAAATTACTTACCTATATGCTCGACTTGTTGACTTTTATTTTTTCATGAGCTTCTTGGTAGATCCAAAGAGTAGGACTTTTAAATCAAAACATCCGAATGATCTCCCTTCACACAGGGAGCTGTGAAACAGAAAAGCTATAAAATAAACACGAGCCGCCTTAAAACTGTTCATGTCCACTCGGTCCTCGCGTCTCAGATTGATCCATTTCCTGAAGTAGTGAGCAGAGCCATTCTCCAGGGAACCATAAGCAATGCTTATATGTGTATATAAGCATTGTATATACTTATACATTTAGTAGAGATTTTTGTTCTATACTGTGTCCTTGTAATTTTATATTTCCCACATTTCTGGAAATATGCCTTCGGTGCAAGCCTGCATCATCTTTATTTAGCGCTATTGCATTAACTTTCTAATGAATCTCCTTCCAGCTATTCAAATGCCCTCTCCCACAGCATGTAGTGTGACCTCTCGTGCAAATCTGACCACATACCACTCTTTAAAACATGTTAACATCCAAACACCTTAAAACTACCTGTAAGGCCTTTTATAACAAGATTCCTGCCTATATCTCTACATTTAGCCCTTCTTCCTCTCCGTTCTCTGGAATTGCAGAAATCCTGGTGATGACCCACACTCCCATCTCAGGGTATGCATTTAGGCATGCCCTGCTCTGCTTTATGCTTCCTTCCCAGAACTGCCACTGTCTTTCATGATGTCCCTGGCCCCTGTCTGCTGCAAGACTCAGCACCGGCTTCGTTTTTAGTAAAGTCACCTGGATCTCACATTCCCTCCTAGATGGCTCCTTATTGTCCCTCAAAGCTACCACATAGTAGCCACTCAAATAACTGGGTAAAATAAAGGCTGTTTCTACAAAGATGACTTAAGAGTTGTCCCGTCTTGGGGACAGACCTGCAAAGAAGTAACGAACAGTTCAGTGTACTTAAGGTACTCTCAAAATCTATAAAATCCTGGGATAGTGCCGTGGAGAGCTTTCAAAATGGAATTCCTCCCCACCATCTGGAATGGTTCTCCAGTGTCCCTGCTGGAAAGTCAGGACCCACATTTGGTCGAGGTTCCATCAAGGTGTTTTCAGTATGAGATTAACAATTCTGTTTGTTTCTGAACTGGTAAATAGTCAAATCAGAAACCAGACTTCATTTGCTTTTTAAAAAGAGGGTCAGACTTTCTTTCTTACCCACATTGTTGGGCAACATCTCGAATCTTAGTCCCTCATGTATTCCTTTAACCAACATCTGACGACAGTAGCCTAAGTGCTGGGGAATGAGCAGCAAACAAGACAGATGCCCTCCTGGGATTACCATGGAGGCAAAAACAGAAATAAGGAAATCGATACAGCTGAGATGGTCTGATTATCATTTGGGCCACAACTGGGGGGAGAACAGAGACCTACTTGAAAGAAGGTGATCAAGAAAGAGCCCTTTGTGGTGTTTCATTTAACTCAAGGCTTGGAGGATGGGGGGAGGCAGCCAGGTGGGAGACTGGGGCAGAGATTTCCGGGGTGAGACAGGTGGAAAGGGCAAGGATCCCCCGCTGACCCAGGCACTATTCCAGACTCCATGTCTCAAATAAGGCAGGGCATCTGCTCGGGGTGAGGGTGGGGCCAAGAAAGTAAAAATACATTGTCTAAATGGAGGCAGGGTAAAATTCTATGAAGAATCATAAAAAGGTGTGGGGAGAGGTAGCCGTGTTAGGGAAAGGGGTCAGGGAAGGTCCTTCCCAGATGGTAGCATCTGGGCACAGGACTGACTTGACATATAGTTACTTAGAGCTCATGTGCAAATTGTGGCAAATCTGGAACATTTCACACTTAGCAGCATTCTTTCTATATCCATGATGTCTGTATTCATTTGGAACCCGGGGCTCTCAAGAAGTCTGAACGAGCTGGCAAGCAAGACCCGAAGAAGAAGCTAGAAGATGGGAAGATTTTTAAAAGCTCAGAGCCACCTTCCTGTGGGTCTTTTCCGTCTTCGAAGCAAAACTTGGACTGTGATTCAAATCTGTAAGACATTTTGTGGAACTTTGCACAAAGGCTTGTGTTGCCTACCACCACGTGGACCGTGGCCTTCCTGTGGCGGGTGCAAGTGAGGGACAAGGGTTCAGCGAGAAGAACATGGATGCGCCTGCTGGCCCAGAAAGCAGACACCAGCTCTCAAGCCTCTCCCATTACAAAGGGTCACCGGGAGGTTATGGCACTGGTTGCAGTCCCGTTTGGGGATTGCTGACTGTGTGATCCCCAGCCCCTCCTAATAGAGTTAATCACTCACTGGCCAACTGGAAAATCAGTGGAGCCTCTGCCCCTCATGCCTGTCCTCCTCCAGACTCCCTCCTTTGCCTCCTGCGGAGAGCAGGCGTCAGGGAGGGGACCCTCTGGGATTCCTGTCCCTTCCTGCCCATAGATCTGCGCTTCTGGGGAGTCATCTAGCTCCAGGGGAAGAGGGCCAATTCTTCTCTGCCTGGAGAAACCTTGTAATGAAGCCTTCCTCCCAGAGTGGCAGAGGAAGCAGCGAAGACAGGACATGAGGGGGAAAAACAACAACAACAACAATAACAACAACAAAAAAAACAAAACAGTTTTTTAGAGGAAAGACATTCTTGCAGCCAAAATGAAAAGGAAACTTAATTTTCAGAGATGACAGGCTCGAGACTATTTCCACATCTACCACCCCTTGTCAGATGCAGTGGCATCTCAGTTTTTAGGGGGTGGGAGTTGTGGTTTTGGGGTTGGTGTTATTATGTTTACACCAAGCAAGCCCTTCCATAGAGCTCACTAGAACCAGAGGTCTCTTGGCAGAGAGCCTGAAGGATCAGGATGCCGGCAGCTGACATGAGAACTTACAGTGTGACCTTCTCACGTCGGCCTGGCTCAGAGTCGGTCTGAACTATTTGCAGAGGAATTAACCCAGTGTGTCTGGCTGACTGGTTTCGTGCCTGAGGTATGAAAGCCTCCACTTGGATGTCGGGGCTCAGGTACTCTCCCCTCTCTAGAAGAGACTGTCCAAGGTTCAGATGTTTCCCAGGAGCGAAGTTAAGTCTTAGACCAGGACCAGATACTTTCATAAGTGGGATGGGAAGCTGCTATTCCCAGGGCTGGTGATAGCGGGGGAGGGGAGCAGCAGAGTCATGACTGCATGGGTCCTAATGTTCATAGTTATTTGAAATAATGATAGTTGTTCAAACATGAGTATGAGGGGTGCCTGGGTGGCTCAGTGGGTTAAGCATCTGCCTTCGACTCAGATCATGATCTCAGGGTCCTGGGATCGAGCCCTGCATTGGGCTCTCTGCTCAGCAGGGAGCCTGCTTCTTCCCTTTCTCTCTGCCTGCCTCTCTGCCTACTTGTGATCTCTCTCTGTGTCAAATAAATAAATAAATAAGAGTATGAAATTGGCTTTGCCCGGTGGTGATAGCTCAGCCAGTGATGTCAGCCTGAGAGTGGAAATAAACGTTGTGTAAAAGAATAAAATAGAAGAGACCATTTGGCTATTCCCCCTGATTCATTGAGTAGATACATAGCCAGGCTGCCCTTGCCCCAAACTGACATCATCCGCGTTGTCCTAAGTGAATTTTCCTCCTTACATCCTACGATTATGGCTTCCATAATTTTGTTAGCTTGCATATTGAATTTTTATTCTTATGCATTTCCTTAGCTCTCCATTTCCTTTCCAGCCTTTTAACTGATAATTTCATTTGCTCAGGGACTGCAGCACAAGAAGGTACCTCGTCAAGAAAGCGTGCCTTCCGCGCAAAGGTGCGGCTGTTCGAGGATGAGGAAACGTAGCTGGCGGTACCAGCCTTTAGGGACCTGAAGGTCTGGGGACTGTCATCTGCTGTGCTTACCCCAGTTAGCTCGATGTTAAATTCCTTGCCGAGGCAGATTTGGACATATGTGGAGGGAACAAATCTGGGCAAGCAGACGGCCCCTAGCCCTTGAACTTCCTCCAAGAAGGGCCATTAGCACACTGTTTTCCTGATTAGAGAGGGTTGTAATCCCTTGGGGTTACAGCAGGCGTTCCCTGAGCCCGAGCCATTAACTATGTTATCTTTCTGTGCAGCGCAGTTCATTGGTCCTGGGAAAGGCAAGCCACCAAGATGCGGCTGACTGCACTCAGAACCTGAATGGATGAGGCTGCAGGCTTGACTCCTTGAAGTCTTTAATCCTTCCAGAAAGAGAGCTTTCTTTTTTATTTCTTTTTTATTTTTTTATTTTTTAAAATTTCTCTTGTGTGATCACCATTCAGGACTTTTCTAAGTTGTATAGGAATTCAGGCTGTCAAACCCACTGAGGCAACTTCTAGCTCCAAATGTTCTCAAATCTCAAGACCTTCTCTTTACAGGAAGCCAACTTGAAATGACCCAACTCTGACTAAATGTGTGAGGAGAGCCTGGAAAACTAGGGGTCTAATATCAGACCATTAGCCTAAAATCAGGCTCAGGGTCTGTCAAAATCAGCATGATGGCCACCCCAACTTCCCCACGCCCAGAGACTCCCTCCTCCACAGAGGCTGCCATAGAACATAGATATTTTCTCTTGTCTCCAATTTAAGACTAGACTCCCTCTGAGGCTAGAGATATTTCAAGATCTAGTCAGCCTGAATCCCATTTAAACAGTACCTATGCTTTTTCCAGTTGATTTCTTTTTTCTTCAGAAGATTCTGACACACATTACAGAAAAGCAAATGCTTTAGTCTACACAGCTGTTTTGTTTAAATGTTTGGGGTTGGGTGGAGTTGAAAGGGGACATGTAAGAACATTTGTTTTTATGACCAGCAATTCTTTTTTTTTTTTTTTATTAAAAGATTTTATTTATTTATTTGACAGAGAAAGATCACAAGCAGGCAGAGAGGCAGGCAGAGAGAGAGGAGGAAGCAGGCTCCCTGCCGAGCAGAGAGCCGGATGTGGGACTCGATCCCAGGACCCTGAGATCATGACCTGAGCTGAAAGCAGCATCTTAACCCACTGAGCCACCCAGGCACCCTTATGACCAGCAATTCTTAAGACAGATGCTTTATGGTGAAGCAGAAGTTACTGGGTGTCCCTAGCCTGGCCTGAGCTTGAAGAAGGTTCTGGGCAGACATTCCTTGTGTCCCTCTCATAAGTTTTCCCATTTGCTAGGCCCACTTTTAGAACACAGCTGATAGAATTGTGGGAACATTTGTAAAGGTTGAACAAAACAGAGAAACTAGCCGAGGTGAGGTAGGAGATCTGCTCAATTAAGTTTTAAAAAGTCAGGGGCGCCTGGGTGGCTCAGTGGGTTAGGCCTCTGCCTTTGGCTCAGGTCATGATCTCAGGGTCCTGGGATCGAGCCCCACATTGGGCTCTCTGCTTAGCGGGGAGGAGCTCTGCTCCTCTCTCTCTGCCTGCCTCTGCCTACTTGTGATCTCTGTCTGTCAAATAAATAAAATCTTTTTTTTTTTTAAAGATTTTATTTATTTTTTTGGCAGACTGAGATCACAAGTAGGCAGAGAGGCAGGCAGAGAGAGAGAGGAGGAAGCAGGCTCCCTGCCAAGCAGAGAGCCCGATGCGGGGCTCGATCCCAGGACGCTGGTATCATGACCTGAGCCGAAGGCAGAGGCCTTAACCCACTGAGCCACCCAGGTGCCCAATAAATAAAATCTTTAAAAAAAAAAAAAAAGTTTTAAAAAGTCACCAGGAATTAGGGTAGTACGTAAAAATGTCTTGCACTGAGCCAACCAGGTGCCCAATAAATAAAATCTTTAAAAAAAAAAAAAAAGTTTTAAAAAGTCACCAGGAATTAGGGTAGTACGTGAAAATGTCTTGGGAAAACTTTGAGATCAAAAATTCATAATTTGGGGCGCCTGGGTGGCTTAGTTGGTGGAACGACTGCCTTCGGGCTCAGGTCATGGTCCTGGAGTCCCGGGATCGAGTCCCGCATCGGGCTCCCAGCTCACTGGGAGTCTGCTTCTCCCTCTGACCTTCTCCTCGCTCATGCTCTCTCTCACTGTCTCTCTCACTCAAATAAATAAATAAAATATTAAAAAAAAATTCATAATTTGGGGCACCTGAGTGGCTCAGTCGTTAGGCATCTGCCTTCAGCGCAGGTTGTGGTCCCGGGGTTTTGGGTTTGAGCCCTGCATCGGGCTTCCTGCTGGGCGGGAGGCCTGCTTCTCCCTCTCCCACTTCCCCTGCTTGTGTTCCCTCTCTTGCTGTGTCTCCGTCAAATACATAAATAATATCTAAAAAAAAAAAAGAATTTCAAAAATTTGTAATTTAAATTTAACCTACTGGTTTCCCCTTCTCATTATATCTCTGGAGAAAAATAAGAGAGTGACTTCCCAGGTCCTTTGAAGGTAGAAAACGGTGCTTTCCTGACTTTTTGCTAGAGCATATCCCGTACTTGCTTTATCATATGTGCCATATATAGGCTGCTGTTAGCAATGTTGATTTGTAACCTCTAAATGGTTCCCAAGCTGATGGATATACAAGCAAGTAGGGATTTAGGGAAAGGCAGCAGCAGCTTATTGTTAATGCACTGTGCTGAAAAGCTCTGGCTTTCTGTTGATAAACACAAGAGCTCTGCAGGGAGATGATAGCTCATTTTGGAAGCTAATATTAGAAATGGTAACAGTACTGAGGCCAAGCCAGTGAGCTTCCCATTCAGCTTCGTGATGACCTTGCACACAGCCTTGGCAGGACTAGGGATTCAGGAGTAATGACCATGGACATTACATGACAGCATGCCAGAAGGGCCATTATGATCCTCACCCATGATCATCACAGAACCATCACGATCCATGAGCAGTGATGGCATGGACCATGGTCTTGGGCTCCTCTGCATTGCCAAGGTCATCATGGATAACCTTGGCCAGGAGGGTCGAGCACTTGGTCTATAGATGGTATTGCTGATAGTCTTCAGGCAGTTGTCATTGTCACAGTTGTCTCCCTTTCTGAACAGTGTGACATCAACACAGGGGTTCAGGATGATAATCCTTTTGTCTTCACCTTTCAAGTGAGCACCAGCCTTGCGTAAGATGGTAAAGATAGCAATGGGCTCTATGAGGTATTCAGCACATCACCCCATTTGATGTTGGTGGGATCTTGCTTCTGGAAAGTGGGGATGGAATTTCTGCTGACTATCAGCTTCCCATTCTCAGCCTTGACGTTTCCTTGCACCTGCTAAGGGTAGAATCACTGATTAACCCGTAGGCCATGTTATCAAGGTCAAGGAAAGAAATCACTAATGGCCACAATGGCCACTTTGGAAGTGGGTTGGTGACAAGGCACCTGATACAGGCAAATCCCCTTAATCCAAATTTTACCATTGTGACAAGGATGTGGCCAGCACTGCGTGACAAGGTGAAGCTTCTGGAGCACTTGGATGGCTCAGTAGGTTGAGAGGCTGACTCTTGATTCGGCTCAGGTCAAGATCTCGGGGTCCTGGGATTGAGCCCTGTGTCAGGGTCCATGCTTGGGGACAGGGAATGAGGGGGAGTCTGCTTGAGGATTTCTCTCCTTCTCCCTCTGCCCCACTTCTGCTTATGCTCACTCGCTCTCTCTCTCTCTAAAATAAATCTAAACAAACAAAAAAAAAGGGTGAAGCTTCTATTGAGTGAGGAAGAACTGAGATTCGTGTGAGTTTTAAACATGAAAAAGGAAGTAATGCATTTTAGGCCAAGTCCAGGTAGCAAGGTGGAGTACAAAGGGCTATGATTTGTTCAAATCTATTTGGTACCTGAGTTCCAGCTGGCAAGTGACATGAGGTTTGATAGCAAGAAATCCATCCAAATGTTTACCTCCGTCTCTTCAGCTTCAGATTTCAGGAAACAAGAATTTGGATAGTGATGGGCACATGCATATTTACTGCTCGTTTGCTTGCTTGTATGCTGCAAGCGTTCAGGACCTAGGCTTGTTGCAGGGCCAGGGTGCCTGGGTGGCTCAGTCGATTCAGTGTCCAATCTTGATTTTGGCTCAGGTCATGATCTCAGGGTTGTGGGATTGAGCCCTGCATCTGGCTCCACACTCAGTGGGGAGTCTGCTTATACCTCTCCGTCTGGTCCTCCCCCTGCTTGCACACATGCGCTCGCTCTCTCTCTCTCTCTCAAATAAATAAAAGCTTAAGAAAAAGCATAACCTAATCTAGAGGTAATCTTACGTATGAAAATGAGTGGCAATCGGCAACCTCATAATTATGTAACTGTGATTCCCAGAGTGACTAGTACGTCGGAAGGGGAGTTTCTTTTAAAAATATCTATATCTGAATTCTACTTATGTTGTAAAATATAACCAACAATCAGGTTGATTTCACAAATGTTTTATTAGAAATGAGTAAGCCACTCTGAAGACCAGTGTTATTTAATAACATGAGACGTCCATGGATGCAGCAAAATCTAGAAGGTGGTGTGTAACTGACTGTCGTTTGGAAAATGCTAATGAGAGTTTGACCTGGGGGGAAATCCAAACCCAGCTGGGTAGGAGGGCCACAGAAAAGGTCACAACAGAGGTCCAGACACATTCCAGTTAAAACAATGCCAACTCCATCATGAAAATACTAAGAAGCTAATCGTTCAGGCTGTCCTTGCCCCACAGAGACCAAGGATGATGCTTGGCTGACTGGTAAAGCTGATTGCCAAAGAATTGTTTTAGGTTCTTGGTTTTGATTGCTTGGGGTGATTTTCCTGAATTTGTTGGGTTTCCACCCTGTGGGAAAGTCCCGTTGCAGGTTTTACTGTTTTTGATGCAGGCAAGAGCAGGAAGAGTCTGGGCTTAGTCGTCAGTCAGCCACGACTGAAGGTGGAGTTTCCTTCCAGCTTAAACTCTGAGACTTTTTTTTTCTTCTTCTTTTGCTATAGCCTAGCCTGGCTGGCTGGGTTACACACAGAGCATTTTAGCGCATGCTTGAAGATGCAAATAGTTTGTTGTTTTAATCAGATGAGAAAGTTGAACATGGTGAGTGACTAACATCTATTGCATTTTTGCTTTCAGGGGTCTATAAAAATGAAAGTTTTGATCTTTCAACATTATTTTGCAGTTTGTTTTTCTGTAGTCAGCAGGGCCGACAATGAAAATACTCAAAAATGTGAGGGAGGAGCCTCATGAAAAGGAATTTTCTTTGCAATGGTTGCATTGTTTTCTGAAGTGAATTTTTATTTTGTATTTTTATTTGTATGAAAAACTCAAATAGTGCACAAGGTAGCCACCCCAGACCTCAGGTCTACCCCCGCCCGTGATTCTGCCATCCACAGTTTCCCACACACCTACATGCATTTATATGTAAACACATTTTTTAAAAATACAAGTGGGATCAATATATACTCTTGCAGACTCTGGCTTTTTTTCACTTAACTGTCTATTTTATAATGCTTTTTGAACTGTGGCATAATTTATTTAACCAGCGGTCTGTCATGGATATTTAGTTTCCAAGTTTTTGTGATTGGTTGGTTAAAGGAGGGTGGGTTTATGCATGATTTTAGCTTTTGTATGCGCTCGATAATTATTAGGACTGAAGACAGCTGTTCCGTCAGTGGGTGCCATTTTGGATGTGACGTCTTTCCAGCAGTGAGTAAAGGATACTGTGGTCCCAGCCTTCTACTGGATGGTTCATTGGTGGAATGGTACAGCTAAGAATCTGGAAATTTTATCAGCGGTGACATCTTAATCTCTTAGTCCCAGGGTAGTCAAGTGACCTCTGTTGAGTGCTACATACATGTAATGGGTTAGGATCATAGAATTTGGGCTCCTAAGAAAAGATATCTGTTTGAATATATTAATAGTCAGATGCTTGATGGTAGAATATGGTGAGAAGACCATAGGATTTGGAATCAGAAAACAAAATTCAAGTCCAGCTCCACTACACGAATTATGTTATCTTTAGTGAGACGTTCACCGTCTCAGTTTCCCCATGTGTAAAATAGGAACAATAAGAACATTAAAATAAATAAGGTCTCTGAAAACGCACTCTAAAAAAAAATCACTGTACAAATATTAGGTTATTACTGAACCCAGCTCCTTCTTAATAATGAAAAGGAGGCTCAGTTGGTTGTAAGTAATTTTCCTAAAGGTGTTCATACGTCTATGACTTAACAACTAATCTTTGTGCCTTTAGTATGTCTTCAAAAAGTTCAGAAGCAGATCTAAGCCTGAAAAAAAAAATGGAGCATTAGGAAGAACCAGCAAATGTTATAACTTAATTATTTTATTTTTCTCACCTGTCATTTGTGCTTTAGTTATTATATCTCCATTTCCAAGGGACCTTGAATATGTAAAGACCAGTTTTCTGTCAGTCTTCAGTGATTTATGGTGTTTGCTTTGTAATTTCTTTGTTTTGGTGCTTCAGGCATGGAATGAAATCTTATTAGTTTGAAATTACAGTTTCTTCTCTCAGTGACTCACCACCCCACCCCACCCCCACTGCACACACACACACACACACACACACACACACAGCACACACTGGAAATGGGCTTATAAAATAAAGCCATGCCACAAGTACAAGAAGACATTCACCAGCTGAAAACAACTTCTCATGCTGGCTGGTAGGCAGTAGCTCTTAGAATGTTCTGAAATAACCGTAACAAAGAGCTGTTTAAAGCTTCCATAGAAACCCCCACCCCAACCCCCATCCCCACATCTTCCAGGGAGAAGGGAGGATAGTACCCAGGGTAAACAAGAACACAGCCCAGTGCGGCCAATCTCTTGTAAAAAGCATTGATCTGGAAAGCCTCCACAGCTAAAAATTGCTTTAAAGTGAGTCCCCTACTCCTACTTTGGAGTAGGTGGGTTTTCAGCAGCTTTCTGTGTGGCCTTGGTAGTCACCCCCTGGCTGCCCTGCAGAACCCGGTTTGGGCAGAGCTGGGCGGGGCTCCTGAAGCAGAGAATTTTAGTAATCCCCCTAGGGCTTCTCTGGAATCAGTACTGGCAGTGTTGTCAGTAACACTTTGCAGCAGAGGACTTCAAGGACACAAAGAAGAGGTGTTTCGAGGACCCATTTTGATGTCTATTTTCTCTCTCTTTTTTAAAGTGTGATAGAATTCATATATCATGATATCCACCCTTTTAAGGAATGTAATTCAGTGGTTTCTAGTGTGTTCATGAAGTTGTGCAACCCTTACCCCAATCTACTTTCAGAACAGTTTCATCTTCCCTAAAAGAAGCCTCCTATCCTCATTGCCCTCCCCTCTAGCCCCAGCCAGCCACTGATCTAATTTCTGTCTCTATGGACTTGCCTATGCTGAACATTTCACATACATGGAATAATACAGTATTTGTCCTTTTCTCGTCTGGCTGCTTTCACTTAGCATAATCTTTTCAAGTTTCGTCCACATTATAGACTGTTTCTGTACTTCATTGCTTTTTATGAACACATAATATACCATTGTAAGGATATACCCCATTTTGTTTCTCCATTCATCAGTGGATGGATGCTCGAGTTGTTTGTTTAAATTTCGTGGCTATTGTGAAGGATGATGGTAAGACCATCTCTACGAGGACATAGGTTTTCAATTCTCGTGGGTACGTAACTAGAAGTGGAATGATTGGGCGTCTCGACTTTCTTCATCCAAATCATCAGATCAGTAATGAGAAGCAGAGGAATTAGCTTAATTTGGTTGGACTAAGAAACGAGATGGGTATGTACGGCCGGAGAAACTGTGATCTTTGGATTACATGTTAGTGTTCTCCAGTCTCCGGCAGTTAAAGAATGATATAACTCAATTCCTGACTTCTTAAAAGTAAATCCGTGGATAGGTGAGCTATAAATCCCAGCGACTCAAGACGTTTCTGCCCCATGAGACCCAAGGAACACAGTTTTTGTTATTGTAATTTTTTTTTGTTATTGTAATTCTATGTTACTGTGAGCTATGGGTATAGGAGGAAGGAGGAAAGATGTTAAAATTTATGAAAGTGTGCTTGTGGATGGAGGATGGTTGGGGGAACGTAAGGATTTAGCTTTTATTGTAACAACAGTGGACCCTTTACACTGCAGGGATGGGGATGCTCTGAGGGGAGGAGGACAAATAGAGGAGCTGGTAATCTCATTGTATAAAAAAGAGTGATTAACTGCCTTACTAGTAATAATGTTCTTGCAAGGATCCTCTATTTTCAAAAGTATCTGAGTTTTATTTTTACTAGTGTGAAGAGTAAAGTCTTGTTAATGAGAGATGTGTTAGACACAGTGGAGTTGTCAGCGGAATTGTAATAACAAGAAAGGACAACCACACAAAGAGAGCATGCACTGTTTTCTCTCAGTACCCCAGAGGAGCCCAGATATTAAGATTAGACCCCAAGCTGCAAGTCCTTCCATGCAGGTAAGACATGTTTTGTGTTGACAGAACTGGTTCCCTAGAAAAAGCCTTTTGTCTGCTTGGGATCAACAGTAGCCTATCCAGAGAACTAGATTTTATCCCCACCCCCCCACCTAAACATTTCCTTTCTCTTGTAATCAGGGCAGAAGTATTAAAAAAAAAAAAAAAAGGAATTCCGTGTCACCAAATGCCACAGGGCCCCAGCACCGTACAGGAGACCCAGACAGCTTGCTAAGGCGTTAATGATCTATAATTACTTCCTGCCTTGCTGTGTCTCATGGATTTTTCCTTCACATATAGGCCTTTGGGGAAGGCCTCAGCCCAAAGGAACATGATGGATGATGAAACTTAATTTGGTCCCTTTAGGTAGGAGGACGCTTCAACAATACAGAGTGAAGCCTTCCATTTAGGGCAAGCCATGTCAAGTTAATCATTATACTCTTGAACTGCAAACTAAATGGAGAAATAGTTCTCTTTTGCCATAGTACTCCATTTTTTTTTTTTTTTTTTAAGATTTATTTATTGTAGAGAGCCTGTGGTTGGGGCTGGGGACGCCAAGGGGCAGGGAGAGAAGGAGAGGGAGAAAGAATCCTTGAGCAGAGTCCCCTTTGGCTGGGGAGTCCCTCAGGGCTCCATCCCAAGTAACTGAGATCATGACCTGAGCCAAAAATCAAGAGCCAGCTCCCCAACCAACTGAGCCATCCAGGCACCCCTGCCATAGTGCTCGTTTTAATAGACTTGATTTTTAAGAGCAGTTTTAGGCTCATAGCAAAATTGAATGAAACATATAGAGAGTTGTCATATAGTCTTTGCCCTCAGCCAAACACAGCCTCCCCCATTATGATCATCCCCCCCCACCCCAGACCAGTACATTTATTAGAATTGATGAGCTTACACTGACACGAGATATTCCCACCAAGTCCATAGTCTACAATTCGCTGTTGGTGTTGAACCTTCCGTGGGTTTGGACAAATATCTAATGACTTGCACGCACCATTACAGTACCATATGGAGTAGTCTTATTGCCCTAAAAATCTCCTGGGCTCTCCCTAGTCCTCTTTTCTCCCCTCCAGTATCTGCCAACCCCTGATCTTTCTACTCCTCCACAGTTTTGCCTTTTCCAGAATATCATATAGATGGACTCCTATAGTATGTTGCCTTTTCAGATTTTTTTTTTTTCACTTAGTAGTATGGACTTAAGGTTCTTCCATGTCTTCTCATGGCTTGAAAACTCGCTCCTTTTAGCTCTAAATAGTATTCCTTTGTCTGGACATACCACAGTTTGTTTATCCTTTCACCTACTGAAGTACATCTTGGTCGCATCTCACTTTCAGCACTTGTGCATAAAGCTGCTATGAACACTCATGTACAGGGTTTTGTGTGGACATAAGTTTTCAGTTCATCTGGATTAAATACCAAGGAGCATAATTGCTGAATCTTATGGTAAGAGGTTGTTTCGTTTTATCAGAAGCCCCCGAACTGTTCTCCAAAGTTGGCTCTGCCATTTTGCACTCCCGCCGGCAAAGAATGAGCATTCCTGTTGCTCCCCCTCACCAGCATTTAGCATTGTCAGTGTTTTAGATTTGGGCTGTGCTGGTAGATGTGTAATGATATTTCATTGATTTATTTTGTAATTCCCTAATGACGTGATGCTTGTATCTGTGGTAATGTTTTTAATATATTAGACTTTTTGATTCTGTCAGACCCAGTGGAGTTTTTTTCTTTTCTTTTCTTTTTTTTTTTTTTAAGCAAGACCATGTTGTTTTATTGAAGTAAATGAAATGCAAAGAAGCTAAGCATACTTCCTGCTCATGTTGCAATTCATAGACTCCCTGAGAACAAAGATCTGATCTATCTTGTTCTTCATGGTGATCCCCAGTCCAGCACAGTGCCTGGGCATTCATACACTGTTTGCTGAATATAGTGGATTTAAATGGGAATCTTCAAAAGGATACATTTGCATCCTAGTGTATGGGATCTGTGAATGCTATCTTTTTTAGAAAAAGAGTAGTGGGAGAGGTAATTCAGTTAAGGACCTTGAGATGAGGAGATTATCTTGGATATGTGAGTGGCCTTCAATCCAATGGTAAGTGCCCTTATGAGAAAAAGGCAGAGGGAGAGCTGAGATGGACCGAAGAGCAGTAGACAGAAGGAGGAGGAAGAGGCAATGTGATCACAGGGGGTGTGACCACCAGAAACTGGAAGAGACAAAGAAAGGACTGTACCCTAGATCTCTGGGGAGTGTGGCCCTGCTGACACCTTGATTACAGACATCTGGTCTCCAAGGCCTAGCCAACCACTAATCTCTCTTCTGTCTCACTGGATCTGCCTGTCTGGATATTTCTGGATTTAAATGGAATCATTTGTATGTGGTCTTTTGTGTCTGTCTTCTTAAACTGAGCATAGTATTACCTCCTTTTATACCCTAAATGTATTGTAGTTGCTTTCCTTAAGTGAGATTCATAGAAAATATGACTTACTTGCATAATTCTTAAAAATCCTCCTTGTCATAAGAAGGTGGCTTTTAAAATAAGCAAATTCTAGGCCTGTCCACATAGGGTAGTAGGATCCTTGAACCTATAAACAGGGTCCCTTTGTGTCAGCTATGGTGGCGTGGATACAGACATGTGGCATTAGAGTCTCAAATGTAACAAACAGCATTTCCAGTGGTGACCCGATTTCTCCAAATGGTGAGCAATTCTAGATATAGTTCCAAATAAATCGAACTTCAGTCTTTCCTCCATTTACTTGGTTTTTAGTTCTCAGAACCTTCAGTGCATGTTCAAACCTTGCAAGAAAACATTTGGTGTTGACTTGTAACAGAGACTTAGGCCCTCCATTCAGAGGATTACAGATAGGTGTTCACCTACAGGAATGGTGGAGTTCTCAAGAGTCACGTTAGAAACAAAAAACGATGTTCTAGAATGGTACCATCTTGTCCATTGAATGGTACACTGCAACCCGAACTTCTCTCTTCATGCTGGTGGTGCCCACCATCTTTGAGCTAATCGAGAGTGTCTCCAGGGAAGCCATACATTCCTTGTGAGGAGCAGTGTTTAGCTGTTCTGAACTTAAAGACTTCCACATGCACGATCAACTATGGGTTCCTAGTCCATTGATTTCTGAGGATTTTTCCCCTCCCTCTTATTTAAGTAATTTCTACTTGCCATTCTTCCAAGACTTCTAAACCTATTCAACATTCTTCCAGTTTAAAACAAAAATTTCTTTTAATCTGTCTGCTGCCCCACTTTTGCTGACCTTGAACCCACCTTCATCTCTCACCTGGATTTTGCAATATTCTCTTACCTGGTCTCCTTCCATCTAGTCTTGATGTCTTTGCCCCCACTCTGTCCATGACCCCAGAGGGCAGATCAGGTCTGCCTACACCTCTTCCCCAAACCTGCAAGCGGCTTGAAGCTCTAGATGGCCTTCCACACAGTGTCTCACAGCCAGGCCCACCCCACATACCTCTTTATTCTTGAGAAAACTTTTGAAATGTTGAAACCCATATTGAAACCCAGTTGAATGTTGAAACCCAGTACTCAGTGGGATGGTATTAGGAGGTGGGGCCTTTGGGAGGTGTTTTAGTCATGAGGGTGGAGCCCTCACAAATAGGGTTAGTGCCCTTCTAAAAGGAACTCCAGAGAGCTCTCTCACTCCTTCTGCCACGTGAGTACCCAGTGAGAAGATGGCTGTGTGTGAGCCAGGAAGCAGGCCCCACCAGACCCCAAATTTGCTGGTGCCTTAGTCTTGGACTTTCCATCCTCCAGAATGTAAGATATAAATTTCCATTATTTATAAGCCACCAGTCATGTTTGGTTGTTACGGCAACCCAAGCTAAGACAACCACATTTTGAGATGTGATTGACATACAGTAAATTGCATGTCTTCAACAGCTTTATCGAGGTATAATGCAGAGACCATTCAGTTCACCCATTGAAAATGTCCAATTCCGGGGTGCCTGGATGGCTCAGTCGGTTATAAACGTCTGCCTTCGGCTCAGGTCAGAATCCTGGGGTCCTGGGATCGAGCTCCACATCAGACTTCCTGCTCAGCAGAGAGCCTGCTTCTCCTTCTCACTCTCCCTCTGTGCGCGCGCGCTCTCTCTCTCTCAAATAAATGAAAGTCTTTTTAAAGAACAAAAGAACATATGAAAATGTCCAATTCCACAATTATTAGTGTGTTCACAAACATGACACATTTTAAAATGTCTGAGTCGGAATATTTGACATATCCCTGGAATCATCACAATTGTTAAAAAAGATGTCCATCACCCCAAAAGTATCCTTATGCCCGTTTGTGATTTCTTTCCTCCTTTCCTGGCAACCATAGGTCTGCTTTCTGTGCTATAAGGTTAAACCACTTTCCAGAATTTTATAAAAACAGAATTATATAGTATATGCTTCTGTTTTCTTGTTTTTGTTTTGGTTTCTTCATTCTGCTTCTGCAGGTATGCATATCCAGAGAATTCGTTAGATAATTTTTTTCAAAGCATATTTGCATTATGATGAGGTCTTCTGTTTATGCGATGGTTTCCTCCACTCAAGGGTGGGAACTTAACACAGGGCTGGGCACATCATCGCTTCACTCTAGTGAATACAAAGACAGAGACAGGACTTCCCAAGCCATGAGTGGTCCTCCTTTCCTATGACTTGAAAAATATAGCCCTATTTTCTGTTTAAAGAGAGCTGTCATGGGGTGCCTGGGTGGCTCAGTGGGTTAAGCCGCTGCCTTCGGCTCAGGTCATGATCTCGGAGTCCTGGGATCGAGTCCTGCATCAGGCTCTCTGCTCAGCAGGGAGCCTGCTCCCCCCCCCTTCTCTGCCTGCCTCTCTCTAAAAAAAAAAAAAAAAAAAAAAGCTGTCATTACGGTAATCGTTACTTGAAATTTATTGATCAGATACAATGTGATGCTGTGGTAATATTGTTGAAAGGAAATGAACAATTGTCCTAATTCTTAAAAGCATCCTTCAAACACAGAAGGCAAAATAGAAGTGAAGTCAGAGGGATTTGTGAACATCAAGGAAATTTAAAACTGTGTCTGAAGACCTCCCTGGCTGTCTTCAACTAATGATTCTAAGGGTCCCTGTCTGAGGATTTTAAGAATTTTTGAGCAAACAAGAGTTATGATGCCTGCAGTGTTTTATTTCAGCCGGTGAGTGGGGAAGGGGCAGTGTTGAGAAATCCATCTCAAGCAGCTTCTGAGACATTCCTGGTCGTCAGTGATAGCTGCGAGTTTTTCAACTCCACACATCATTGTCAGTCTGATGTGGTTTTTACAGGTTCACAGGAGGGAGGCGGAAACATAAAAGAGTGAGTTGGTTTCCAGGACAGTAGTTCCTGGTAATAAGGGGATGGTAAAGAGGTTGGATTTCAAAGTCCGATTAGAAATCACAGCTATGGAATTCGGTGATTGTCACTGAGGCTTTAAAGCCTGTGGATCTGGCCTGCTGTGCACAGACGGTGGCTCTTGGTTTCTTAACCCGAGCAAAATGGCAGCAGAGCACAAAATAGCAGTAGCGCCTTCTGGGGGATGCGCGTATGCTGGACTAATGCTCCGAATTAAACGAGTTAAAAGAAAGGACCAGAATGTGGAAACCCCAAAGCACTCTGGCTGACTAATGAAAGTTATTTTGAAATAGTCCTCCATCATGGGTTTTGTTCCAAAGCAAGATAACTTCATCCATCATGAGCTAAATAAAGCCCTTGTAAAATCAATAGGGTCGCAGAAAGATGATGGGAAGGTTTATGATTAAAGTCCACGACAAAGGGGCCTGGGTGAGGATGCAGGTTCAAACAGGGCTTCTCAAATTCTCTTGCACCCATGAACCACCTGGGAGTCTTGTGACCAGGGGTTCTAACTTGGTCTGTCCGGGAGGCTGGGGACTGAGATTCTGCCTTTGAAACCAGCACCCAGGTGGTATACACGCTGCCGGTCCTCAGACCACACTTGGAGCTGCAAAGGCAGATGTGAGGAAATGAGGGCTCTTCCCTCTTTATCACTGATCCTGAAATCATCCTGGAAAGTTCCCTGACAAAATGAGTCTGTGATTATACTCCTGTTCCTCTCTGAAGGGCACAGGAGCCAAATTCTGGTTTCTATCCTGTGCTTTAAGAAAAAGAAAGGGGAGCAGTCTTTTCATTCATGCCATCATGAAAAATCATTTGAAAAAAACTGTAGTTACTGAGTTTTCTTTATTGTAGGGTTGAAAATACTCATGCCATGTATTTTACTGATGCCTCTGATGACTGAAAGAAATTAAATTTTATCCAGTATGTTACCTACCTGCATCAGGAATTCACAACCTTTTAAAGCAGAAGTTCTGTGAGAACAGTCACTTTTCTGGTTAAAACTTAAAAACGATGGCTGTCTGATTTGAAAACTGTCCTGGGTTTTGGGGTATTACCATGGTACCGTCAGCCACAGGTTTTGCAGCAAAACTCCCTGGTTTCTTCACGCACTCAGAGGGTCTCACTTGTTTGGTTGGACTCACCCTGGTCCTTTGGTTTTTCAGCTGGTGATGTACATCGGCCAGGTGGCCAAGGACATCTTGAAGTGGCCCCGCCCCCTCTCCCCTCCCGTGGTGAAGCTGGAGAAGAGGGTGATTGATGAGTACGGAATGCCATCTACCCATGCCATGGCAGCCACGGTCATATCCTTCACCCTCCTCCTCTCCACTATGGACAGATACCAGGTAAGGCTGCCTGACTCCTCTCCCGCCCACCCCCATGTAACCTCATCCATGCAGGGAGGCAGCAAAGAGAGGTTTTGCCTCAGAATTTTCCTTTTTGAGGGACTTTGAGGCTCACGAAATGAAGACTATGGGGGATCAAAATGTATTGAGCCATCAATGACAATTTCTTCATCGAGAAAGTGACATATGGCTTAGTGTCCAAATGAAGCCGTGCCTCATAGTGAAAGTGATACCCCAGTGACAAACACCCCCACAATGCAACAACATGGACAGTCCCAAGAACCAGGTATAGGGTCTCCCCAGAATTGCATCGGCACCCTGAGCTGCCCGACTAGACAGCACGCGATCCGTTCTCTGCTCTTCTGTTTGCAGCAGACGTGAGGAGCTGATGATCCTTGTAAATAAACCTCCAGGGCTGAGATGATTCCCCAGATAAATCCTCCTGCTAGACTCCCCAGGGCCTGGGGCAGGAAGGAGTCTGTGTCCCAGATTGGCTCCCAAGGATGCCTCTGCCCCTGGTTGGGCCTCAACCGCTAGAAACAATGGCTCGGTGTTTTCTAGAGGACTCTCTGACAGCAGATTGATAAATGTTGCAAATAGAAGAATTTCACTTAATTAATACCTGCTTAGATGCCAGTTACAGTCAGACCTTTTAAAAGTTACATTCGCACAGCACTGAGGTTTTGTTTCACTTGTCTGACAAGTTTTGCTCCAAGTGTGTTTCATTTCGTGTTACCCTTTACTCTCTGAACAATTTAGATTTCAACTTAGCTGTCTTATATGTAAATGACAGTAGTGTTTCGCCTCATCCCTTTACCCTCGAAACATAGGGATATTCTGTGCTCCAGGTGGTGCAGAACTAGGGGACAAGGACAAGATTAGGGTTGGGTCCTGGCTCTCCCTCTGTAGTCTTATGCCTGCTCACCTGGTAGAGAGGGGCGGGTCAGACCTCAGTTTCCTGGATGGGAATGGGACAAGTCTAAGGAATATGCCCAACTAGGTATAATCTTCTATTGTAACTTACTTACATGTCATGCAAGGATTAGAGATGTCCGAGATCTCCAGCACTGTCTGAGTTCAGTTAATGCAGACTTCTGAGCTATGTCATACAGGGTATCTGCCCCAGAAGGACATGGAGGGCCCAGGGCAGGTCCCCTTGGGCTGCTCTCAGCATCCAGAGAGGCCTCATGCAGGAAAAAAGCCCCAAGTAGCAGCTGACTGCAAGAACACAACAACAACAACGTTTACAGACTTATTTCAAGGCCACCTGGTCCTTCTCAAAAAAAATCTTTTCAGCTAATATGATGCAGCAGTTTTCAGCCTGAGTTGTTATGGATGTCTCTCCTATTCAATTTTTAATGATAAATATATTTAGCTTTTTGGGTTATTTGCTGTAAACAGTCCTATATATGGTTTATTTGTATGACTGTGTGCAGGCAAATGCCCCAACTCTAATTTCTGAATGCATTCACTCAATCATTTTTAACGCTTTTTCTTAAATTAAATTCTGAGACCCAGTTAATGATAAATGTTAAGAGAAGACCTACAACCACGTGTGATTGTTCTTCCGTCTTGCATCAGAAAGAATGTGCTGGGCTTGGATTCAGAAGAGGTGGCTTCTGGTTCTGACTCTTCCCCTCTACTGGCTGTGTGACCTTGGGCAGGTCATTTGACCTCTCTGGGGCCAGCTGCTGCTGTGAGGATCAAATGGGATGATGGATGGGAAAGTGTGAAAGTTTAACAGTAACTGATTGTCAAGGTTAAGGGTTTCCTCGGTTGTGGAACGGAGCTAATAATAGAACCCACTTCATAGGGTTGTGTGAAGAAGGGAGGAGCGCGGGGCTCTAAAGTGCTTCTGGTAATGCAGACAGCTCTCTGTCACTTTTATTCTCTTCACCATGGGACAGCACAGGTGTTCAAGCTTGAAGCACATGGATTACGTCTCTATGTCTTCATTTATAAGCAGGATATCCCTAAAAGACTCAGCAGTAGCCCGATTCTTCTGGCTGCTGTTGTTACCCACCAGCAAACGTTGAGTTGTAGTAGAGTCTGGATTTCTGCCTCAACATCTGTATGGAAAGGTGCCCATTCTTAGCCTGGGCTGGGCTCCCTTGGGAAGCTTTCCCACCCAGCCCTCGATGGAGAAGCTGTCAGTTGCAGTTCTGGGTGATGGGACTGTCCCTCTACCTTGCCCCTCGCTCCATACCGTACACTTCATGCATGTTATGCTAAGAATAGGCTGAAATAAAGAATGAATTACTTCACGAAAACTGTCAGCACCGTGTCTGTGGTCATGAGGCCTAATGCCAAGTCCTAACCGTGTCTGATTTGTAGGTTTATATGGTGAGAAGCTTCCTCCCAGAGCCGTGGCTGTGGGCATCTTCCCCTTCTCTTTGCTCTTTTTCGCACTTTTCAAGTGGTTTGAGACCCTGAGACTGCTGGTGTAGGGAAACTGAGGCTGAGACTGGCAGTCACTGGGTGGGAATCCTTTCCTCCCACAGCATCAGACTGTGCGAGCGTGATCTCATGGCCTTGCTTCCCCTTCTCCCCCCACAGTATCCCTTTGCTCTGGGACTGCTGATGGCTGTGGTGTTTTCCACCTTGGTGTGTCTCAGCAGACTCTACACCGGGATGCACACGGTGCTGGTAAGTCCTGCCATCAGGCCTTCGGGTGACTGTCCCTATGACACTGTGACCCCTGTTTCAGTGTGTTCTTCATGCTATATTACTTCTAAAGCTGTTTGTGTGTGTCATTGTATTTCCCTTCAGGCCAGAGAGGTAAGTCATTATTATTTTGTGGCCTAATTATAATAATGAATCATTAAGATGATATCAAGGAGGCTGAGCTGGCCTAGACCCTCATGACTTGGAAGATCGGCTAGAATGGCAACAGTGACCCAGTCATTTAGGTCCACATGGGTTTATTGATGATGCAGAAACAGCGCAGGAAAAAACACCCAGGGTCAAGGAGGCGAGTGGGTGGATCGGGTTCCCCACTTAGGCCCTCACAGAGTCAGGCCTGGATTTTTAAAGATCTCAGCTGCCCTTTCAGGGAAGGAGTCCTGCTGAGTCAGAAGAGCCCAGAATCGTGGGCTCGCTTCCTTCCGTACTGTTCTGGGCCAGAGGTGGTGGTGGGCACAGAGAGACCCGCGTGCACGTAAAGGTTCAGCTACCCGTTTACCGTACTCTGATTTCCAGGGCTGCTCTGGTTAGCACGGTTAACATTACCTCAGAGCTCAACTTCCTGGTGTATTAGCCAGCTGCTGTGACGTTCCAGTGCACAAGGCTGCCCGTGGTCTACCACAAGGCAGCACTCCTCATCATAACTGGCCTAAGAAACGTCTCTAAAAAGGAACGGGCCCTTGCTAATTGTGTTACTCTCCACACGAAGCTCAAAAACTGTGTTAGCAAAAGACCTGGGAGGGAAAGGCCACCCTCTTGTTTCTCCTCTTGGTGTTGGTGGTCCTGAGAAGGGTGGCGGGGAGGGCTGGAAGGGCAGAAGCAGCAGAGGTGAACACAGGCAGTGTGCGAGCTTGTCGGAATGAGCAGAGGCAGAGGCCTGGGAGAAAACAAGCTTATGGCTGCATAAGACTCAGAGAGAGGCATGAAAACGCACAGCCTAACTCAAGGAAAAGCAAGGAGGAGCCGGGAGTCAGTAGAGTCAGGGCTGGGCCTCAGGTGAGGGAAGTGAGACACGAAATGGAAGGTGTGCCAGATAGCTCCATGACCGAGGTAAACAATTTTAATGTAGTACTTAAAAAAATCAAAATGAACACGAAAAGTTTCTATGATAAACAAAACATCTGGGGTGCCTGGGTGGCTCCATCGGTTAAACGTCTGCCTTCTGCTCAGGTTATGATCCCAGGGTTGTGGGATCGAGCCCCACATTGTGCTCTCTGCTCAGCAGGGAATTTGCTTCTCCATCTGCCTGCTGCTCTGCTTGCTTGCTCTCTCTCTCTCTCTCTCTCTCTTTCCCTCTGTCAAATAAATAAAATCTTTAAAAAAGAAAATTCACATTTCCAATGAAGACCAGCTCCGCCCCCAAATTCACTGCTTCTCTTGCCCCATCCTCTCGGTGGCCTGACCAGATCTGGAAGACACTGCAGAAGCAGCTAGGGGCCTCCTCCTTCTCCTCGTCTCCCTCCCAAGCCAGTCCTTGCTGTCCGGGTCCCGTCACGCGGTGCATCTGGCTTCTGAGCCCACAAGGGAACAGAGAGGAGAGCATTCTCGATTTGCCACACTCCTGCTTCGCATTAGAAAGAGGTTCTTTCCAAATACGTCCACAGACTTAAAAATGGAACCAGGCAGAAGTCTCGCGGGTGCTCTGGCATTTCTTTTATCTGGGGCTACTTTTTAAATTTCCATAGGCTGTAATAAAAAAGAAAAAGGATTGTGAGAATTCAGGCTGACATGAAAAGCAGTGTAAACACGCGGACATGAGACTGCAGACGTGAGTAGAGAGCACAGAAAACCCACCTTAAGGAAAAACACAGCGTCGTGTCCGGTTTTTCTTTTTCAAGTGGGTTACGGGGCTAGGGAAGCCGGTATTTACTTAACCATCTCATTCAGCTGCAAGGAATGGGCACAGCTGCTCCTTTCGGAACATCTGTCCCAGAAGAAACTGAAGCGAGGGCGCAGCAATCCACACCCCCACCCCGGGCCCCCACCGCCCCCTGGGGCTCCTTCCACATGGGCAGCTTTATTTTATAAAGGTCTGAGACCCTGACTCAGGCCCAGGCCAAAGTGGGGCCAGATGCTTGGCCCAGGGTTTGATGGCACATCATTCTAGTAGCAGAAGGGGGGCTGTTGGTTTTGATAGTGGGATCCAGTTGAACAAGGGATTGGAAGTCTTCTTTCTTCAACAGCAACTCAATAGTTTCCTGTGGGGTACCAGGGTGGGAGCTCGGTCACTGAGATGTGGAAGTAAACAAAACCTACCTCGCCCTTCTGGGCGTCTGAGCATGGATGCTTACAGATGTGCAAGCCACTGATTATGGGCTCTGCTGAGTACTGTAATTAGCAGGGAGCAGCTGCATCAGGCCGACGAAGGTGGCATGCCTCTCACCCGGACCCCTTGCAGTCGCCAGGGACTGCCAAGCGCTAATGGTCCTCAACCCTTACTGCATATTCCACATCCCGTGGAAAGCTTTTTAAAAATATCCCTGGGGGCATCTGGACACCCACGTTCATACCAGCAGCATTATTCACAGTAGCTGAGGAGTGGAAATGACACACACATATATACCCACACATACACACACACACACACACACACGCCTATATCCTAAGCATTGGTATTTGTTCAGAACTCAGGAGATTTCTGCGCGCAGCCAGGGTGGAGAGCCATGATTAGACTAATTATCCTTCAGGACCAGCCACGAGCCTGCGCCTGAACCAAACTGAAGCAGGAAGGTGAAAAGCAGGTGGAGACGGATACCACGTAGACACCCACCACGTCCATAGTGTGAGCTCCTCTAATCTCACACAGCGAGGACGCCCCCATCGGGGACATCATGCCCTCCTCAGGGGCTGCCGGCTTTATGTAAATGGTTGTCTGCCCACGAAGCGGAAGCAGTTCAAGGAGAACAGAAATTTATTTAGCTCCCCCTTCAGGAAATTACGCCTTGTCAGAGGTGAGTGGTTTGCTCTCTGATGTCAAGGCTCTGGGGACAGGCCCCAGCTGACTCCTGGACAGGCCCGAACGAAGTCTGAGGAGGCAGGGAACCCACATGCAGTGTCACTGTCCTGCCAAACTGGCTCTGGAGGCCCCTCAGAGAAGGGTGTCTCCATCCACCAAGATGCCTCAGCAAGAAAGCTGGGCACTGCCCTAGCTCCTCCCTTCCCACGCTCCGCAGCCAGGCAGTCACGATGCTGAATTAGTTCTGACTCGTAAAAATGCCTTAGAGCTTCTCTCACACCACCGCCAGGATTTTGGAGTGTCTCCTTCTCCTGCTGGATCGGGAGGATGACCCCGGAAGTGCTAACTGTGGGTGGCAGCCATCTGGAGATTCTGGGTGGACTGACCTGTGAGAGAAGTCAGTCCTCTTCATGGCAAAACACGGAAATAAAACATGGCGGCCCTGATGACATCTTTGAGCTGCTGATACACCACGCCTGGGGCTACTGCCTCGAGGCTTGTTGTTCAAGGTAAAAAGTTCATTATTGCTCAAGCTGATTTTTATTGAGGTCTTATGTTTCCCATAGTGAAAGATATCCTAACCGATAATTTACAGAAACAATTTTTTGTATGTAAAATTTTATGTTCTCTTGGTTTGAAGACAAAACCAGTTGTAGCCAGCTGAAGCGCTGGGGGGTAGGGGGAGGAAGAGAGACAGGGTAGAACATCTTGGACTGGGGCAGCTCATGGAGCTCAGTGTGGATGGGGCTGAGCGACTAAAGCTCTGAAGGAGCCAGAACCACAGTGTCTCTGAGAATGCCTTCCTGTCCCTCCGGAGCACCACTGCTCAAAGAACCCCACAATCTCTCAAATCCAAACCTTAATTTCCAGAGGTGAAAACTTGATAGCCCTACATGCTACCCTTGGGCCAGTAAAGCTCATGGAGAGAAACAGTTTCCAGAGCAGAAACAAGACCCCGTAAGTCACCCCTGTGGCCGCAAACGCAGTGCCCCAAGAACAGGGGCTAGAAAGACAACTCAGTAAATTCACTCCTGAGAATTCCCAAACACAAGAAGTAACTGTCTGCACGGGCAGGACTCCTGGAGTACAAATAATAGACGCCAGCTCAAACTCACTTAAGCTTAAAGGAAAGTGTATTTGCTTTTAGATGCACACTGTAGGAAGAGCAGAAATGCAGGTCGCCATTGGGAGAACAGGACTTGAGGTCTAGATCTTTGCTAGAAATCCCCCCATTTGTCCTTAAGCTTCTCTGTACATCTCTTCACATGATGGGTCCATGCTCCTGGGCTGCCTTCTCTCTGCGACTTGACCCAAGGAGCTCTGGGCTTCAATTCTTTCTGTTTTATTCCTGAAAGGATTGTAGTAGGGAGAATTTCAAGAAAGTCTCTGATGGCCTAGTCTGGACAGTGAACCCATTGCTGCACCAAAAGCTATATGAGGGGTCTAGGACGGTGGTTTGGTTCCTCTGGGTCAGGAGTCAGCCTGTGGGAGCAGGGGCCATGATGGGCAGTGATGATTAGGTATGGGATTAGGGTTGGCCTGTGGGAGGGGCTGTTCTCCAAAATGAAATGGGCCTGTTGCCCGAAGAAGAGAGCAGACAAAGCTCCCCACTGGTATCCTTTCTACATTGACATTATTGCATTTTCCTGCTCTTTCAAGGACTCAAAAACTGACATTATGGTTGTGTATGTGGGGAAAGGAGGATTAGAGCAAATCAAGAAGGTTTCATACTCAGTTTTCAGTGCCTGAAATAAGTCAACTTATACAGAATTGATTTTAAATCTTTCTTTTTTAAGATTTTATTTATTTATTTGTCAGAGAGAGAGAGCACGCACAAGCAGGCAGAGGCAGAGAGAGAAGCAGGCTTCCACTTGAGCAAGGAGCCCGATGTGGAACTCGATCCCAGGACCCTGGGATCACGACCTGAGCTGAAAGCAGTAGCTTAGCCGACTGAGCCACCCAGGTGTCCCTGATTTAAAATCTCTTGACTGATAAAGCAATTATCCCCAATATGCTAACAGCAAAATTAGCCAGAATTGTGGTTGTTGTTATTGTTAGATTAGTGAATGGTTGTCCCATTATTTTGAACTTGAATTAGCTGAAATGCTGTTCTGTTTTATTGTCCCTAAATTGTTTGATCTGTCAATAATTATATAGATACTGGGTTTTATTGGCTTACTCACTTATTTTGTTCCCCTAACTATTGCTTTAGTTTTGGTTGCAGTTGGAGAACGTTGAAAAGGCTTCTCAAATATTAAATTATCTGCAGCCCATACAAAACTGTGTTCTGGCTTTGGACTAAAGCAGTCCTGGTGTGTTTGTTTTTGTTTTTTCCCAAGTTCTTTGAAACTACTTTAAAAACAAACAAACAAATAAAGAACCCCTTACTCCAAACTCCCCTTTTTAATATGGAAAAGAAAGCTAATTATAGTATGAAGTATAACCAACCAAGCCTTACTTTCTGTTGTGGGATAAGTTAGTTACTGAGATAAAAAGGGGATCTGGTTGGGTTTCTGAGCATCCCCTTACTATGCACATTGGCCATTCTTTACTTATTTTTATACTTTTATTAAATAGAGAATTATTTCTGGTTTCCTAATAAGGACTTGGGGTAGAATATTCATCCTCTGTTGTTTTTAAAGCTGTTGTTGTGGGTTTGTTTGTTTGTTTGTTTGAAGATGAAATCATTATTTGTTAACCACTGTAGAACCCCTAAGCAGTCATTTCTTAGGATGATACAAAGGGAAACTGATAACCTTTATATGCTTCTGTATTAATCAAACTGAAGGTAGGGCATTTCCAGCAAGAGCTGCTTGTGATATGTATTCCTAACAATAAACATAGGTAAATTAATTTTTCATCTGCTTTCTCCGCACTGTCCAAAAAGCCACAGTTGCGACTCAGTTTTCTGTCTTTCTGTGAGTGTGAGGAGAGTGGGCCAGGCGGGAGTGCTTCGAATCCAGGAGGGGAGCCGGACCGACCCTTGCACGCAGCCCACAGAAGACAAAGACAGAAGGTGGTCCACGCGCTAGAATCGTGCAGAGCCCAGAGGTCCCTGTGGGCTGTGAGCAAAAATGTAAAGCGCTAAAGCAGGCAGGCCCGGACTAGTATGGGGCCAGCCGGCCTCGGACCAGAAGTCAGGTCCATCCTTCCTGCTGCAGAAGAAACTGGTTGGCCTCAGAAGCTGTTCCAGTGCTGTAGGTTGTTATACCTGAAGGCGTGTGACAATTAACTGACAATTAGCCTGACTCTCTGAGACTAATGGCTGGGCAGCCAAGCCAAGCAGACATGGCCGGCAGCTACGGAGATGGTCCATTGAAGTAGAGGGGGCCAGGCAAGGTGGCCGTGGGGAAAGGTCGTTTACCCCAGTGCCAGCGTCCCAGAAGTGTCCTTGTATCCCAGGTTGCTAAAGATAGAGCTCGGATAAATGTTTAAAGTCTAGATTGTGTTGAGAATGCTTTCATTTGTGCCAAATAAATACGAACAACCCCATCCAGAGACGGAGCCCAGCGCTGAGGTCTAGGACTACGTGGATACACTTGTGTTTTACGTTGAGTTTTAGTTACTCGTAATGTAAGAGCAAGAGATTGGATTAAACCTTCCACAGAAGCCCAGTCTCCTCCTGTTTCTTTTATTAGGTACTTGCCTTTGCGATGATACAGTGTGTTACAGTTTCACTGAAGGGTGAAGTGTTTTTATAAGCTTATAATTGAATGCCTCTCTTAATAGAAAACCCACAGTCTTCAAAATCTGTGCAATCAGCTTTTGTAAAATGAGTCAGACCTTCCCATTTATTTACATGATTTTTTTTTTAATTTATTTGACAGAGAGATCACAAGTAGGCAGAGAGGCAGGCAGAGAGAGAGGGGGAAAGCAGGCTCCCTGCTGAGCAGAGAGCCAGATGCGGGGCTTGATCCCAGGACCCTGGGATCATGACCTGAGCCGAAGTCAGAGGCTTAACCCACTGAGCCACGCAGGGGCTCCTACATGATTTTTTTAAAAGATTTCGTTTATTATTTATTTGAAAGAGAGAGAGCACGAGCAGGTAGAGGGAGACGGAGAAGGAGAAGGCAAAATAGACTCCCTGCTAAGCAGGGAACCTGATGCAGGGCTCCATCCCAGGACCCTAAGATCATGACCTCAGCTGAAGGCAGACACTTAACTGACTGAGCCACCCAGGTGCCTCTATTTGCAGGATTTTTGAAAGATATTCTTTGGCCCCTGGAGGGGGGGGGATTATATATATATATATATTTCTCCCATAATGCTCACTGCTGCTGTGACATTCCAGAAAATGTTGACATGCACGTGCCAATGCACTTTATTCTCCTTGCAACTTTCTACATTGTTACTGGTTTGTCCTACCAGTGGAACAAAGGGAAGGAGAGGGAGAATGATCTGCTGTGATCCTCAGCTAACGACCCGAAACCTGAGAATGGAGCCTATTTCTAAATCAAAATCATTCATAAAAAAATTCGGTTTAGTTCAGTAAACTATTCACCTTCAAATGACTGATGTACCCCTTAGAAAAGAAGAATCCTACACATGTATTATCAGTAGTTCAGAGCTACAGAAGGAGAAGCAAATCCAGGGTGCTCAAGGTGAGGTGACTTGGTCTCAAGAAGGAAGCCTCTTCTACTCATCACACTGTCTCAAAAACTGGAAAAATTAGAAAACATTAATGAATATTTATGGAGGCTTAAAATAGAAAAAGTCATGATGTGAAATGTAACAGTCCACAAAGGAAAGTTAGAAGAGCTGACTATATACACTAAAGTTCTGTATATTAAAAATAAAAGTCAAGTCAACATTAAGGGATGCCTGCGTGGCTCAGTCAGTTAAGCATCTGTCTTGAGCTCAGGTCACAATCCCAGGGTCCTGGAATCAAGTCCCATACAGGGCTCCCTGCTCAGCAGGGAGCCTGCTTCTCCCTCTACCTACCTCTCCCCCTACTCGTGCACGCTGTCTCTGACAAATCGATAAAATCTTAAAAAAGAAATTCATCATTAAAAACATAAATGTAATAAATGATAGACAAACAATTATTATGAGGAACCAAGAACAGGCAATCACAAGAACAGGCAATTCCCAAAAGAAAAAAGTAAAAATGTCCACTAAGCATAAGGAATCAATCTCACCTGTATTTACAGGGATGTAAGAGAAGCCATGAAGGACAGGTAGAAGTGAGATGTCATTTTAAAATTTTTGTTTGTGTGATTGGTGAAAAATAAAATCAGTGTTGATAAGGAGTTGAGTAATGAGATATTCTCATAAGGGGACCTTTTGATCTAATATGTATCAAAAGCAGTAAAGTTACGATGCATTTTTCCAGGTACTTATCCTAAAGAATCATTGAACATATTGGTGGTAGTGTTCTTTAAAAATAGTGCAGGGGCGCCTGGGTGGTTCAGTGGATTAAAGCCTCTGCCTTCAGCTCAGGTCATGATCCCAGGGTTCTGGGATCGAGCCCCGCATCAGGCTTTCTGCTTAATGGGGAGCCTGCTTCCCCCCCTCTCTCTGCCTGCCTCTCTGCCTACTTGTGATCTCTGTCAAGTAAATAAATAATCTTAAAAAAAAATAGTGCAGCATTGGGGCACCTGGGTGGCTCAGTCAGTTAAGTGTCTGCCTTCAGCTCAGGTCATGATTTCAGGGTCCTGGGATCAAGTCCCACATCAGGCTCTTTGCTCAGCGGGATGTCTGCTTCTTCCTCTCCCCGACCCTTGCTCATGCTCTCTCTTGCTATCGCTCTCTCAAATAAATAAATAAAATCTTTTTAAAAAAATTTTAAAAATAAAAAGATATTTTAGCATGAAAAATAATTTGAATGTGCGGCAGTAAGGAATTGCCCAATTAAACTATCCATTAAGACCTGGGACAACATCCAATTATTTAACATTATGTAATTATGTATTTATTGATAAAGCAGTTATTCATAATCTCTAAGAACTGGAAGCAACCCAAATAGATAACCTTCAGCCGGTGAATGGATAAGCAAACCAGGATACCTCCATGGGATGGATTACACTCAGCGGTAACGTGGAACAAACTCTTAGCAGTTGTTTCTCATGTGAATTATGCTCACTGAGGGAAGCCAGACGCAGAAGGCTGTATATTGTATATGACATCTGGAAAAGGCAAAACTGTAGTGAGAGACTAAAGATCAGTGGTTGCCAGGAGTTGAGGGTGTGGGAGAGCTTGTCTGGAAAGGAGTGGTGTGAAGGAGTTCTGGTGGACGACGCCATTGTTCTGTGTCCTGATGTGTGTGGTTCTCTCAGCCCGTGTGTGGGTCAGACCTCCAAACTATGAACTCGGAAAGGTGAATTTTAGTGGATGTAAATTTAAAAATTATATTATACTCTGAAATATGAAAGAAGGGCAGACTAGGGAGGGGGGAGAAATATACTCATAGAGGAAAAAAAGCTGAAGAGTCTCCAATTTTTTTTTGAAGATTTTATTTATTTATTTGACAGAGAGACAGTAAGAGATAGAACACAAGCAGGGGGAGTGGGAGAGGGAGAAGCAGCTCTCCACTGAGCAGAGAGCCCTATGCAGGGCTCCATCCCAGGACCCTCGAATCATGACCTGAGCCAAAAGCAGATGCTTAACGACTGAGCTCTGAGATTCCAATTTTTTTTATTAACATATAATGTATTATTTGCCCCAGGGATACAGGTCTGTGAATCATCAGGCTTACACACTTCACAGCACTCACCATAGCACATACGCTCCAATGTCCATAACACAGCCACCCTGTCCCTCCCTCCACCCCCCAGCATCCCTCAGTCTGTTTCATGAGATTAAGAGTCTCTTATGGTTTGTCTTCCTCCTGATCCCATTTTGTTTCATTTTTTCATTCCCTACCCCCCAAACCTCCCACTTTGCCTCTCAAATTCCTCATATCAGGAAGATCATACGATAATTGTCTTTCTCTGATTGACTTATTTCGCTCAGCATAATACCCTCCAGTTCCATCCACATCATTGCAAATGGCAAGGTTGAGACTCCAGTTTTTGTTTTTTGTTTTTTGTTTTTTTACAAGTTCTAGAACACGGAAATCTGTGAAAAAAACAGAGTACCCTTCTCTGTTGCTTTTTGCAGAGTTCTGTGGAACAGGTGTCCCATGAGATTCTCTGGTAAGAATAAAAAAAAACCCAGGGTCCGCCTGGGTGGCTCAGTGGGTTAAAGCCTCTGCCTTCAGCTCAGGTCATGATCTCAGGGTCCTGGGATTGAGCCCCACATCGGGCTCTCCACTCAGCGGGGAGCCTGTTTCCCTTCCTCTCTCTCTCTGCCTGCCTCTCTGCCTACTTGTGATCTCTGTCAAATAAATAAAATCTTTAAAAAAAAAAAAAAACCCAGAAACAGTTTGTGAGTCTACCGAGGTTCTTAAAAATTTTAAGTCAAAGAAACCAATTTAACATGGCTTACCCACCCAAGGCTCTATCCCATTTTATACAGTTATAGAAATTCTTTTTCTTTATTTTCCAGAGTGAGCGGGAAAGCACAAGCAGGGAGAGCGGCAGGCAGAGGGAGAAGCAGACTCCCCTCTGAGAAAGGAGCCCGATGTGGGACTCGATCCCAGGACCCTGGGATCATGACCTGGGCGGAAGGCAGGCACTTAACCAACTGAACCACCTAGGTGCCCTTATGGTGAAGGAAATTCTAAGTGTTTACTTTAAGATGCATTCTAGGTCTCTCTCTGGCCAGCTCTCAATTATTTCTGTGGAAATTTCTGATCTCAAATTGAGTATGATTCATTTGTGCTACTTCGTACGTTTCCGGACTGCCTACGTCCTGACATCTATTGATGGGCGCTTGGTAACTGCTCATTAAACAGTAGAATTTTATTGAAAACAAAAGCACAACCTAAAACTCTATATTGGAGTGAAAAATATAGAATCAACTCTAGATATTTAGCAAAGGGAATTTAAACAGGGAGATGTGGTGGTGCTCACAGAACATGGGAAGGGCTCGATGGGCAGAAAGAGCCCGTAGCTGCTGCTGCCCCCAGAAGCCAAAGGGCTGCTGGTGATGACGCCTCTGTCCCCCTCATGAGCCCCACCTCTCACACTGATTCACCAACTGCATGAACAAATGCTAGGCTGTCCCACCACTGTAACTATGCCCAGAGATGCTTCTAGAAACTAGGAGCCGGTGACTAGACACTGGAATTGTTAGACCAGCTGCTTCAATCCATGTTGCCGGGACTTCGCCAGGTCACAGAAGCAGCAGAGGAAGCTGGCTTCCCCATGAGTGCACTGGCTGGGTGACCTGGCTTCCAGAGGAGCTGTGAGAACTGCAGCTTTACCTTCTCCATGTCCGCAGTTCAGCAGGAGGTGGGAATGCCCCAGGAGACCAGCTGACCATTTCCATCGGGCTTTGCGATCCTTGTTCCCACTGTCGTCTAGTTTCTATTAAGCAGACTCTGAAAAACTCTGCTCATGGTAATTTCCAAGAAGTGCACCTTCTAGGGAAACCTATGTTTTGCCAACAGAAAAGGCAGGAATGTGAATTTCCTGACCTTTCTTTCTTTCTTTCTTTCTTTTTTTTTTTTTTTAAAGATTTTATTTATTTGACAGAGAGAAATCACAAGAGAGGCAGGCAGAGAGAGAGGAAGGGAAGCAGGCTCTCCGCTGAGCAGAGAGCCCGATGCGGGACTCGATCCAGGACCCTGAGATCATGACCTGAGCCGAAGGCAGCGGCTTAACCCACTGAGCCACCCAGGCGCCCCCCTTTCTTTCTTTTAACTCATCGACAAATGTTTCTATTTTGTAGATTTAAGGACACCTGAGAGATTTGCATCCAAAGTGTCTTAGGTCACTGTGCATTTGGATGTGTAAAGATCACTTCATTAGCCGTAAGAGCAAGCTAAGATACAGGCATGCGGTTGGCTGTGTTCATCCTTTCGACCGTTAGGCTCTTGAGGCTAAGAATCTTACTTTGCTCACTGTCGTATTCCTGGCAATTCCCACCAGCACCTGACAGCGGGCAGTAAGTGCACAGGAAACACTGAGGGGTAGGGATAGCATCTGTAATCAGTTCCTAAATCAGTGTTTTCCTCTTTTATTTCTTTGTCCTTTACTGAGGTAGATATGACAAGATTCACCTGTTAGTCTGAATACTGCCTTCACCGTAGGAGAAGTGTAGCTCACATCATCTCATATTTGTTCAACATTATTTCCTTCTGCCTGAAAGAATAAACTCGTGAACAAGGTATTAGGTGTGTCACTGCCACAGTAAATACCATGTACGCACGGCTGCTCCGTCTCCCCGAGTCGGGGAGCACGGCTGCTCTTGAACTCCCCGAGTCGAATGCGGCTGGCGTCTTACTGTGCGAGACGGGACCGTGGAGCAGGGGTCAGCAGCATGAAGCTTTGAGGCTCCTTGAGGGCCCAGTTCTTAGGAGAGTAGGAAGGGGGTCTGAAGACTGGCCACTCAGTACCCCCACGTTTCATTGAACAAATAGGATGATGATGCAGCCAAGGATGAGGAAGAAGGTTCTGTAGTTCCTAACGGGCTTGAGAATTTCATGGAGAATCTGGGGCCTGGATATAGGTGTGTAAGTGGTACCTAGAAGAGAGGGAGAGGTAAGTAAGCACCCCCAAGTAGCCACCACCCAGGTTGCAGTACATAGAGCATTACCAGTATCTCAGAAGTGCACCCCCCATGCCCTCTACACTGCACCCCCCACCCAGGGACCCCCCTCCTCAGGTCTCTGACCCTACCCCCTGGGGGAACTGCCTGTAAATGGAATTATACGCTAGACATTCTTCTGCCTTGGGCTTCTTTCACTTACTAATTTGTGATATTCGTCCGTGTTGTATGTAGCTTTAGTTCACTACTGTTCATTGCTGGATAGTATTAGAACATACGACTATATCACACTTTATCCCTTCTCTTATCGATGGGTATTTTGGGTTGTTTCCAGCTTGAAGCTGTTGTAAATAACGGTACTCTGAGCTTCCTTTGATGTGGCCTTTAGAGCAAGTATGTATGTCTGACTAGGAGTATAAATATAGAAGTAAAATTTCTCAGTCATCAGGTAGGCTCAGCTTTAGGATATACCCTTGTGTGTTCTGAAGATTTAATGCCTATTTCCACTCCTATTGGCGGTCTATGAGATGTCCAGTTCTCTGCATCTCTGCCCACCCTCCTGGTGTCAGCCATTTACATTGTAATCATGCCCTTGGGGGTGTGATGGTAGTTCATTGTGCTTTTATTTTGATTTCTCTGATGAATAATAATTCAGCCCCTTTTCATGATTATTGGCTCTTTATATAGCCTCCTTTGTTGGGTGCGTTTTTGTCTTTGACTTTTTTTTTTTGCTGGGTTGCTTATCTCTGTTGGTGAGTCACTGGTCAGATATATGTACAGTATTGAAAATTTCTTTTCCCATCCTGTGGCTTGCCTTTTGGCTCTATTGGTGGTATCTTTAGGTAAAGAGACATTTTTAATTTTAACATAGCCCAATGATCAAATTTTACTTATATTTACAATTTTTTGTGTGTCCTGTTTAAGATACTTTTGCCTACCGCACTGTCTTGAAGATATTCTCTTGTGTTTGAGAAGGTTTATTATTTTGCTTTTCTTATTTAGATGGGCAGTCTAGTTGGAATTGATTTTTGATTCATCTGTGTTCTATGGAAATACCCAATATGCGTAGCACCTTTGATAAGGATTGTCCTTTTCCATTTACTGAAGCATCAGTTTTGTTATAAATCAAATGACTGTTGACCATCTCTATGTATATACACACCACTCTCTTGTGTCTCTTTGTCTTCATGCCAATGCCACCTCTCTCTTTTCTGTACCTTTGTCATAAGTCTTGATGTCAGGTGGTGAGAGTCTGCCAACTTCAGTCAAGTATTTTAACTCTCCTGGTTGTGATCCTCTCTGGGCTTTTTAGAAAGTCTTTTAGTGGTTACCCAAGAGATTACAACACGCATCCTTGATTTATGAGAGTCAAATGCAAATTAGTACCTCACCACTCACTGGGAGGAGTGTGTCATTAAATGAAATTCAGTTCTACATAGATTTAAAGCCCACAAGAACTTACTTTATTGTTTCATAGTGAACGTGTATTGAGGTTCGTCTGTATTTATCCTTTCTGTACTTCATTCCTTCCTACAGTCCTGTTTGTCCTTGTGACATCTCATTCTTTCTGCCTCCATTAGTCTATTTAGTGTTTGTTCCAACATGGTTATGCTGGTAATGAATTCTCTGTTTTTGTTTCTTTTGGAAATGGCTTTGTTTCACTTTCGGTTTGGGGTTTGTTTTTTTTTGTTTTTTGGAGGATATTTTTGCTAGGTATAGATTTCTTTCTGTCCTGTCCTTCACTGTCCCTGAACTGGATTCTTGCCATTTCCACGTGCCCACAGTATATACTAAGTTGGTATAACTGGCTTGGTCAGATAACAGTGAGTTTTCAGATCTCGTATCTGCCAAGCAAGGAAGACTATTTTTAGAGCTATGGATAACCCATCAGTATAGGCTTTTTGGAGGGCATTTTGCGAATATATGGATGTCTAAAGTGCACATTCTTAGTCTTTTGGGCTTCTAACCCAATTCTAGGAGTTTTCTCTAAAGTATATAATCGTACAAGTGTAAAAGTGAAAACAATAGCAAACACTTATAAGGTACTTATGACCTACTGGGCACCATTCTAAGTGTTTTGCATGCATCGACTTCCTCATAGGACAGTTGACTACCTCATAGCAACCCTACAAGGGAGATGCTATTGTTATCCCAGGCTTACAGAGGAAGCAGAAAGAGGTCAAGTAACCTGACCAAGGTTCTGTAGTTGGTAAGAGATTGGACAGTGATTGAAAATCAAGCAGTCTGACTTCAGAATTCATGCTTTTAATTACCATTCTGTACTACCCCTCCAGGATGTTATTAATGCATTTAAAAGCAAACAATGAGAATATACTAAATGTCCATCAATCAGATCTAGTTAAGTATAGTGTTTCCATAGAGTGGAGCATTCTATAGCCATTGGAGTAATGCTTTAATGAGTCATGCTTTCATGATTACATTCCTGTAATCATGGAAAGATGTGGATGACATATTGTCAATGAAAGAAAGCTTTGGAGCTCCATGGACAGCTTATAGAGTATGGCTCCATTAGTTGTGAAACCATGTGTGTCAGGGGGTGGTTATGGACAGAGGCCTCTGCAATGCACTTGTAATAGCCTGACTTGTTTTTGACGAAAACAGTAAAGCTATTTTTGTTTAATGTATAGAGACTGCATTTTACTCTCCCTCTATCCTCCTATATTTCTTGGTGTGTAATAGCCAGTTGAAAATAAAAGCACATGATTGCTCTTGAATGGATGCATTAATAAATATTTGAGCTCCACTATTATTTATATGAGGATTTCCTAGAAGGGAGATTTGAGACTTTACTGTCATGAACAATAACTCTTCTTTGACTGGGCACTTGCATTTCTTAGTATTCCCCTGCACTGTCCTTTTTTTTTTTTTTTTTTTTTTTTTTTAAGAAACAACACTTAATATGGATTTTGGCAATGAAACAGATATGTGAGTTTCAAAGAGCTTACATCTTTTATCTGTTTATTGTTTGAGAATCAATCAAATTGGCAAACCATTGATTAGCAAAATTCCTCTTAGTTGCTATAATCCTACCTCCCAAACCTGATTGATAAAGGAAGCCACTTCTCAACAGAGTTACTATACACCCAACCCTTCCCCGTGGTGCTGTTTCAAAATGAGAAGCTTGCCTCGAAGAGTTGAGTTGAGCTGCATGACGTTGCCTGCAGAGAGCAACAGCAGTGTTTCTCTAGCCAAAAAGGGCAAAGGGGGTGTTTATCCAATACAGCCATAAAACTGTCCAAGAATTGGTCTTATGACCCAAGTCTGTCCTGCTGCTGATCTGACAGACCCAACTGGGCCACAGCGGACAGATAGAGAGGAGTCAAGGAGCTGTCTTGCATCCTGTCCTTTGAAAATCAGCATAAGCTCCAGAATTTAATTTTGATCTCAAACGCCACTGGGGTCCGTGTTTAATGTATGTCTGTGGGAATGTTCTTAAAACATGCTCACATGGGAAAGGAAGTAAATACCTCATGTATCATATTTTTTTAATGCACTCAAGTCTTCCTGTAAGTGCAGCAATTGATTTCATTCTTTAAATAAGAAAAAAAAGATGGAAACCTCCATAAAATTATTTCATGTGCATAGATTGTTTTCCATACCATACCCCGAGCTCTCCCCGCACTTGTGAAGACAAAGGGTTGCCCATGTACCACAGTCTTGTGCTTCATTGTATCCTGGCTCTCACTTCTAATAAAGTGACCTGGCTTTGCCTCTTTCTCACTTAGCACATACTTAGTGAAGAGGAAGTGGAAATCCCGTAGTTAGGATCGTCCAGCCTCATCAAAGACACCATGGGGCGGTATTTGACATCACTAGGATAGTCTGCAAAGCAAGACTGGTATTTTTCCAGGCTCCTAATCTCTAGTTTCTATTCTGATGCAAGGACAACAAGCTATGCCTAGAACCTCTGTGTTTGCAGAGGGAGTCAGGACTCAAGGGTTCAAGCCAGTGTTTCCTAAGGTCAGTGACAAAGGGCTGGGACAGATTTTCTTTTCCTCCAATTATGAGCACCCCTGTTACTAGGCCAACGAAGAATTCTCAGATTTCTCTCTCTCTCACGCAAGAGTTTCTACATCAGAGGATCACCTTAGGACTTTCAAAAGCTGTACTCTCACTTTCAAGTATGGTACTCCTATAATCCAGAAGTTTTAGTCTTTTGTGTGTGTTTCAAAGAAGCCCTCCAGCAGCCCTGACCTGCTATACTCACTGTGAAAAGCCCATGTTGGCCTCAGGGGTTGAGCAAGGTGAGACTGTGCCCTGACCAGCTGCCTCAGCATCCCCTGGAAGCTGGTTAGAAATGCAGACTCTCAGGCCCCACCCGGACCCACTGAATCAGAACATGCCTTTCAGGAAGCCTCGCAGCAGATTCTAATGCAAGATACAATTTGAAAAGCACCATAACAGCCTCTATATACTATCCCAGCAAATATGGGGACAATGCCAATTAAATTTCAACCTGCATGGGCCTGTTCAATTATATCACATTGAACACGACTTTCTTCTGTTCTCTTGTTCCTCAGAGGCCCTTCTGCCCACCCAGATTGGAGAAAATCGCTTAAATGTTTGACAGTGCCTTTTGTGTTTTCTAGCAGATTGCCCTTCCCTATACTTGTCATTCTAACAGGCTGCTTAGCAGTTGTCAAAAATGATGTTATAACCTGTCTCGAAGCTTGCTTGATCTCCTATCATAATCCCAGTGACCTGCCAAGCCTTGTGATTCATTATAGTTAGAGCTGTGCATATTAATGCGAATTATGGGTGGGGGAGTTTTGTCTGCTCCATGAAGATCTGCTGTTTGGACTTGTTAGATTCTGTGAAGCCAAGACAAGCAAGCGATTGTTTCCTAAATCATATGACATGCGGACTGAAGTTTAGAGATATGTACCTGAGTATCTATTTAGCTAAAATTGGTATTATAAGAAGCATGCAATAGTATCTCATTACATCATCACATTAAGAAATAAGGCACCTGCCTTTTTTACTTGTTTAGCAAAACAGTGCCACTTTAAGAGATAGACGACGTAAAATGAGGTAAGAGTGGTGGTCAGTATAGGGAATGTACATATCCAATCATCCAAGATAATTAGTCAAATGAATAAACATGGAAATAATTATTTACTTGCCGGGGTATCATTTTAAATGGTAAAATCCTAACTCTTGCCCAAACAAAAAATGTGTTAAAGATTTTATATAACCGATTAATGAAGGAAACAGCAAGATATATGGCACAAAATATTTATAGATAATTTAATAAAGAAATATTACTTTGAGGCTGCTGGGTTATATGTAAAATTGGTTACTGTCCTATAGGGCAACAAACTGTCACCTTTGAGGTTATCCTTTCCACTGGACAGAAATTATTTGCATCTCTGACAAACAAAAATCTAGCAACTAGCCGGTCACATCATGAAGTCCGAGAACTCTATCCAATCAGGAGTAAACAGTGAACAGAGTACCATCCCTTCTATAATCCTTGGGTGCCCTTTTCCAGCATGTGACATTGAAAGGAAGTTTTGTTTTGTTTTTTTTGCCTCATGCCCAAGTTTAATGTCATTTCTCTTAACATACTTACAGAAAAACATTTTCTTTTAAAAAAATTAACATAATTTCTAATGAAGGTTTACACTTAGAAAGTGAGCATTTATTTTAAAATTGCAGAAGGTGAAAGGTGGCTTGCTTTCTTCTCCCTCACATAGTTACTCCCAAGCTTGGTGAGTTTTCAAAAGGTCTTTTCAAAGCTTTCTTTTTATGGCCGGAGATTTCCATGCCTAGTGACCCTTAGTCCTAGATTTGTGCTTGGCTGTCAGGTGGCTCAGGAGACAGTCGTGGCAAGGGGGGGGATCAGCGACAGAGCTCCCCCTCAAAGAGCCATGACTATCAGGAGAGTCGACCGCTTACGTTCACACCATGTGGCGAGGTCAATCTTCCTTCTTTTGCTTGGTCCCTGTGAACGCTGGTGTGTTTCAATGGGAAATTAATATTTTTTGAACTTATGCATTCACTCTTTCTCCCCTATACATATGCTAATCACATAACATGTAGGTTTCTCTCCATAATCATTCATATTCATATTCATGAACACTGTTGCCTCCCTCTTGCCATTTGGCTTCTGCTGAATCTCATCTGCATTATTCTCAGAAATTGAACTAACTGTGAGCCAGCATGGAAATGAGGACGTATTCAGAGTGTGTTAACCAGGAAACGCTGATCGATAACTAAAAGTTATTTTCTAGAATGATTGTAGGAGTTTGGATTTTTTTTTTTTTTCCAGTTTGTTTTAACGTCGGGGTCTGCCCACACTGAGGGCATTCACTGCGCCTACAAAGAAGCGGGTCTTGGCTTTTCCTCTGCTCCTGGCTGCAGCCTGCTCTGTGAAGGCAGCCAAGGGCAGAGGGCCCTTCACATTCTCAGCGGGGGACCTGGCTGAGGGGAAGATGGCAGAATCCCAGAGTAGAGTTCTCGGCATAAATAGTTCCGAGATCTGAATGCATTCTTTCCTAACAATCGAATGAATGGGTTTCTTCTCCCCCGCTTCTTTCTAGTTAGCTAACCTTGTGTTGTTCTGCTCAGTAGCATTCTTCAGTGAAGATGTTTGGAGATGGAATGTGAGTTTGCAGCAGGAAGCTGCAGTTGGGATCGTGCTGTCGGGTCAGAATTCATAAACGCTGGCCGTTCGCAGGGTGGGGGCCTGTGCCTTGAAATATCTGGAGGTGTTGACCAGGAGGAGTGTTTCTGTTTGGCTAAGAATAAAAACACGATTTTATGTGTTTCTATAAGCACTCGCTGGAGTTTGTCCTGATACTTTGGGCTAGCTGGATTAGCATTCTTTCCTGAAGGCTCCAGGTTGCCTGTCTTTATTTTTGTTTTCTGTAATGAGACAAAATAAAGCTCAAGCTTTTATCTAAGTACTAAGTTTTATAACTGAAAATGGGAATAGGTACAAAAGTCATCCTTCTGCCTTCTAACTTTGGAAAATGCTAGTCTTGTGTGATGCCTATTTCCAAATAATTGAAAAGGTTTTGTTCAAAACCAGGATGGTACATGGAATTATAAAGGTTCATTATATTTTGAACAATGTGCTCGACAGGGAAGCCCTGACTACAGATCTCACGTGCCTTATTTTAAACGTGGTTACATCCTGGAGGAACGGTAATGCAGACGGGCATATAATGCTTGGGGTGCTTCCTTTCTTAGCATCATGTGAACATTTATAAGCATCAGTTAATTATTTCTGTTTTCATCTATTTCAAAACAGTCTGATTTTAACATCCTGATTTCTTCACCTGGATTATATTTTTATTATAATAAAATAATAGGTGTTGACCAGAAAATTTACACACTACTACAAAGCACGGAGAAGACAATCATCATCTGTAATACGCCAACAGAAAAAAACTGCTTTTAACATTTTAATTGATTTCCTTCTGATATTTTACCCATGCATGCAAGCATGCATTTCTGTAAAACTATGAGCATCCTTTATGCAAAGTAGGTATTCTGCTTGACATTATCTCACTTTGGGTTACTCTGAAACCATAAAAAATAAGGCTCCAGAAATGTATCCTCTCCAATATTCATGCTATATTATTACATATTATTTATTTATTGCATATTATTACATATTTTATCTTATTGTATGCTTGATTTTATATCTTTCTCGATTATTTTTCTTATTATGATGCATGCCCCATTCCTTGTGCTGTTTTTGCTTGATTGTGTTCCTGAATTTTTCTATCGTGGAGCACTGTTACTTTTGGACTTAATTGGTATGAATTGAATTAACCCAATGAGAGTCATTCCTCTACACAAATCTTTGTGAACAGCTATATTATTTTCTTAGATTTTTTTTTTTAGAATAAACTCCTAGGAGTGGAATATTTGGATCAAGGTGGTGAATATTTTGTACACTTCACAGTCCAATTATATTCTGTGAAAAATGTTTTAAACCTTTTTTTTTTTTTGAAGTAAGGAATATGTCTTCTGCCATTTTTGTCATGTCTTTCCTTACCAGGTGTTAGTCCCATTCCCTTTCCCTGATCTCCTGTGCCATTCACATCTCCTTATAAACCACACATGCCTTTCCCTCTCTTCTCTCTGCCCTGCCTGTCACATCCACCTGCTCAGAACAACATTGTCCTAGGGCTGGCTGCTCGCTCCCCACCTCTGCCTGTGCTCTCTGCACTGACTTCTGCCCACAGCCCATCTTCGCCTTCCCCAATACCTAGGAACTGTTTTCTCTCTGGCCCCGTGTACTGTGCCAAATAGTAGAGGTTACAAAGAAATCCCCTCTTTGTTTAGAATGTGCTCACATCAAAATAGCAGATGCAATTATGAGATGGCGAGTTTTGTACGTCCCTGTAGCTTGAGAAAAGTAATATAAAAAGTCGTTCTTGAATTTTCAAACATTAGAGACCTTAGTATCATTTTATTACTAGATAATTAGAGCCCCAAATGGGAAAGCTCATTTGAGATGGTTCAAGTATTTTCCTTAAAAAAAGCAAAAACAAAAAAAAAACCTAAAGGTCTTTATTACAATATCACCTTTTATGGCAGAAAATCCAACCATGTGGCTGGAAAGAAAAAACTCCACACCAGCAGCCATATTGGCAAAGATTATTTTTGCTGCAAATGCTAGGGCTGTGGACCAAAAGTGTCTAGTCTCCTGATGCACTGAAGAGGAACAGAATTAGCTTATGAAGAATATTCCAACCAGATGTCTGGGAATTGGTAACTGCAGTGACAAAAAAGACAGAAGGAAGGAAGAGAGGCAAATTTTCTTTTATGTATCAAAACAATGGGTATTACTGATTAGGGAGATTCAGGATAAGAGAAAGGCATTAAATTCTCCTAATCACTATAAACTGGGAATCTGCTGTGTGTTCGCCTCTATTGTAGAAGTGAGGACAATGCCCAGATGCGAGAGAGCGCACCCTTGTTGACCAGTCTTGTAATCAACTCGGGAAAGCATGCGGACGCAGGACCGCAGCAAAGGCAAGAGAAGGGAAGGGCTTTCTGAGTGATGTTGAGCAAGGCCCTCGGCATTCAGTTCAGGGAGAGGTTATTTCCAGCTGCGGTGATACACGAGGATATTTTGGAAAGGAAATAGCTTTTGAGCCAAGCCTTAGATGCACTGATAGGATCTTGATAGAGATGGTTAAAGTGTACGGGACATAAAAGGAATGCAAACCTGGGGTGACTGAATTGTACCGGGCATGTTTGGGGAAAGCAAGCAGCCCTATCTGAGCGCAGTGGAAAAGTTCAAATGGGAAAGCAGTGAGCAAAAGCCCTAGAATGATAGACTAATCAAACCCATATCACCCAGGACTCTCTCATCTGTGAGCCGGTATTTCTCAGCGTTTTTATCTGGGCTCGCGGCCTCAGTGTTAGGGCAGGTGTTCAGTGCGGACCCCTGGGTCCACTTCAGTCCCCTGAAATCTGCATTTTTAAAAAAAGATTTTATTTATTTATTTGACAGATCACATGTAGGCAGAGAGGGGGAAGCAGGCTCCCTGCTGAGCAGAGAACCCGATATCAGGACCCTGGGATCAGGACCTGAGCAGAAGGCAGAGACTTAACCCACTGAGCCACCCAGGTGCCCCTGAAATCTGCATTTTCATAATCCTTCTCGGTGACTGCAAAGCATGGAAAAATTGGAAATCATTTGCTATTGAAACAGCCTTCAGGACAGTGAAGGTTTGGGTGAGGGAGAGTGGCAGGCAGGAGGAGAAGGTTCAAACTCTGGATGGCGACAGCAGGAGCAGGGATTTTACTGAAGGAGGAGTCTCTGGAATATAGTTGGGGTGGGGGGTGTGGGCAGCAAGAGGAGGGAGCAGTCGGGTACAGCCAGCAGGGCTCTGAGCTCCCGTGGCCAGGGACACTGGGGCACCCCAGTAGCAATATGGATCACGCAGATTTCCCTGAACACCTACAAGATCACTCCACACCTCACCCCCCACCCTGGCAAAACTGCATTTTGTCCCCACCCTTAACTGAAATGCTCCCCACGAAGTATTTCTGGAGTACTGGCAGGTACTCCTGAACGGGTCTGAGCCCCCTCGTGTCTTCTTGCTGTCAGACAGGGTGGTCTCAGGACGGCTTGTCAGCAGTCCTTGCTTCCTGGCCAGTCCATGAGCTCCAGCACCTTGGGCTTACCCACTGCCTTTGGGGCTCAGCAGCTCCCTGATCCTGGCAGTGACTACCCCACAGGTGGGTCTAGGAGAGGCGTGTGTTACTCTGAGTACCGTGGCCCTGCCCCATCAGCCCCCTTCCCTGCTGGCCTGCCGTTCACCAGCTTCGCCGCCACCGCCCCTTCAGGTCTAGGAGGTCCGTGCCCAAGACTGATTCAGGGGCCGTCGTGAACCGTGTCCTGCCAGGGGGTATCATCCAGTGCCCACGTTGGGCACTGGGCCAGGAGGTATGAGCATGGATGGGTTCTGCCCTTTGGCGAATCCTTGGCCAGAGGGGTCCCAAAACAGCCTTCTTCAGGTCTGAGTTTTACAAATTGAGGCAAAAGGACTCTTTTGTCCTGACTTCTTCAGAGCTCAGATGGGACATCAGCGGGGCTGCCAGGTGCCCCTCTGAGTGGTAGAATCTTCTCTCCCCACTAACAGTAAAGGCTTGTTTGGGGTGTTGAGTTAAATGAATTCATTGTACCTGGGTCTCCTCCTTCCCTCAAAACACGTGTTCCTTTAAAACACGCAAAGTACTCTCAGTCCTCAGCAGGGAACATTTTGGCGGGCCGTTTCCCCCCACCGTGCACCAGATATGCCAAGGCCCCCGCGGAGGACACAGCTGGGCTCACCTGGGATCCCCACTTCATATAGTAATCCAAGGCAGATCCTGTTGGTAGAGGGGAGACTGAATTATTTCACTTAAAATTTTTAAATGTGTTTATTTAAAATTTAAATGTGTTTGCATGATGACAAAGTTCCAGATGCATACGGAAGAGTCTCCTCGCCCACTGTGTCCTCTGCCGGTCAAGTGAACTTTTGGCGTATCCAAGTAAGAACGTATCTATATATTCTCCCATCTTTTTAAAAATGGAAATGGTAGTGTCCACACACACTGCACCATGCTTTTAAAAATCCCACGTCAGAGGGGCTCCTGGGGGTCCCAGTTGGCTGAGCGTATGACTCTTGCTTTCAGCTCAGGTTGTGATCTCAGGGTCGTGAGATGGAGCCCCACGTCAGCTCTGTCCTCAGTGGGAGTTCGCTTGAGATGCTCTCCCTCTCCCTCTGCCCCCCCTCGTGCTCATGTGCGCGCTCTCTCTCGCTCTTTCTCTCAAATAAATAAACAAGTCCTCAAATCCTGTGTCCCAAATGAAACCTCCTCATCCATGTCACAGCGACAGAACATACTGTACCGCGTGACCGACTACACCGCGGTGAGATCTACCTGGTCCCTCTCGGGAACGCGGCATTTTTCTCATCCCTCGTTAACACAGACACACCACAAGGACCACTTATAAATACACACCTCATTTCGGATGCAGGCAGGTATATCTCTACGGTCAAGTCCCAGAGAGAGATTGTAGGTCAGAGGTTCAATCAAAAATTTCCTCATCGTGGGGCGCCTGGGTGGCTCAGTGGGTTAAAGCCTCTGCCTTCGGCTCAGGTCATGATCCCAGGGTCCTGGGATCGAGCCCCGCATCGGGCTCTCTGTTTGGCAGGGAGCCTGCTTCCTCCTCTCTCTCTCTCTCTGCCTGCCTCTCTCCCTACTTGTGATCTCTATCTGTCAAATAAATAAATAAAATCTTTAAAAAAAAAAAAATTTCCTCCTCGTGAGAGTTGTGCCGTTTTGCATTCATACGATTGCGTGAGCAAGAGTCCCCTTTCCCTTCTCCTGCTTCATCCACAGAATGTTTTCAGGCTTCTGGGTTTGTCAAAGCCTGTAGGTGAGAGGTGCACTCCCAGCACACTTTGGGGCGGGGGGCAGAGAAGGGGTACACTGGGAGCCTGTAAGCGTCCAGATCTCTGCTTGACACACAGCAGCAGACATCCAACAATGGCATTTAATAAAAGCAAAAAAAAAAAAACAAAAAACAAAGTCCACCAGCTTTTAACTTTTCTTTTAAGATATGTATTTATTTATTTGAAAGATTGAGACAGAAAGAGTGACAGAGAGCACAAGCCAGGAGAGAGGAGAAGCATACTCCCCACCGTGCAGGGAGCCCGATGCCGATGCCAGGCTCCATCCCAGGACCTGAGCTGAAGGCTGCCGCTTAAGGAACTGAGTCACTCGGGCGCCCCTAAAGATGTTTTAAATAGGCATTTAAGAAAAGAAAGGAGGGATAGAGTGGGGCAGGGCACAGGGGGAGGAGAAAGGGAGGAATGGAAGAAATAAGACCACAATCTAAAATGTCCTAAAGAAGGATTAGTGAAGACAAGCCTGGTACACCCATTCACTAAAACGGTCTGCGTGCTATTTGGAATTCCATCTCTGAAAATGGTGCCAAGACAGGTGGGGCTCTGGCAGCACTCCATCCAGAATGTCTTCCCAAACCACCCCAAATAAATGTACCTTCGAAGGGACGGTGGCCGCTGGCGGCATGCACGGGGCACCCCCAGCAGGTAATTGCCCCATCCCTGCCAGCCCGCACCCCTGACCTGCCGAGAAAGGATGACACCACCTCTGCAAAGATTCTGACAACCCTTGCGATCCAGTGTTAAATCAAAATGATAGAAGACGGAGGAAAAATGGGATTAGAGCTGCGCATTATGAAAACATTCGTCCACAGGATGAGAAAACTGGGAAATACACAATGTGAATATCATAAGTGTTCTTCCCATTCTCAAATCTTTGCAGCTTTATACTTTTCAAAGCAATGCCAAGTAAAGCAATGCCAAAATCGTACTTCCAATGTCAAAGCAGCCGTACTTGACTCACAATTATGTCCGAACACGGGGGCTTATGTCCTTCTTTTCTCTCCTTCCCACAGGATGTGCTGGGTGGCATCCTGGTCACTGCGGTCCTCATCGTCCTCACTTACCCTGCCTGGACCCTTATCGACCGCCTGGACTCGGCCAGCCCCCTCTTCCCCGTGTGTGTCATCGTGGTGCCCTTCTTGCTGTGTTACAACTACCCCGTGTCTGACTGCTACAGCCCCACCAGAGCGGACACCACTACCATTCTGGCCGCAGGGGCAGGGGTGACACTCGGGTTCTGGATCAATCACTTCTTCCAGCTCGCGTCCGTGCCCACTGAGGCTCTCCCTGTCATTCAGAACATCCCACCACTCACCACCAACATGTTGGTCTTGGGACTGACCAAATTTGCTGTGGGGATCGTGCTGATCCTTCTAGTGCGTCAGCTGGTACAAAACCTCTCCCTGCAGGTGCTGTACTCCTGCTTCAAGGTGGTCACCAGGAACAAGGAGGCCAGGCGGAGACTAGAGATTGAAGTGCCTTACAAGTTCGTCACCTACACGTCCGTGGGACTCTGTGCTACGACCTTTGTGCCCATGCTGCACAGGTTTTTGGGACTGCTCTGAACCTCAAAGAGTTGGAAGGGAGTCCCCTGGACCAGGGAGCCCAAACAGGAAAGGGGTGAGGTGGGCAAGTTTTGACAATACATTTTTCTTTAAAAAAAAAAAAACAACTCCTAAGTCACATGTCCATTTGCTGATAGCTGAGATCAGTGTTGCTGCTGTGTGAAAGGAAATACTGTGTCCTACGACCATCAGTCTATAAGCACCTGTCCATAGGGGAAGCCAGGCTAAACCCGCAGTCTGTTTTTTGAGGGTCTCCCGCCCTGTTACACGGACTTTGGGCCTAGTCGTGGGCCGGCAGGAACTGTGGCCCGGTTTGGGTGATCCAGAAGAGACAGGCATGATCTGAGAGGCTGGAGGTCAGGTGTTTCTCTTCCGTTATGACCTTGCCTGGCACAGAGCCTCATGTCCAAACTTGGGACTAGGGTCTGGAGAAAGGGTGGCATCGTGTAGAACTGCCTTCCTTGGACAGGGTGACATTTTTGTTATGATCACACTCGACTGTGCCCACGTGGGTGGCAAGAGCATTGTGGACCCCACCATGGGGTGGTAAGAGACGGGAGCACCCGTGGGAGATCGTGGGCAGCAGCCTGTTTCCCTCCGGAGTTTGCTTTCTGGGGGCACCCGCTCGTCTGTGTCCATGTGTTTTGCAGAACTCCGGGCCATGTTTCCACACTCTGCTGATCCAAGAAACCCACTAGCTGCCTGCACCTCTGTTCATCGGGGTTCGCAGGGTGTCCTGCTCTCTCCTGCTTCACCACAACTTGGGGCGAGCCCTCGGCCCATATTCGGATGTTTCATGCTTCCCTACAAACTGGGGAGGCGCTATCATCTGCCTGCGAGAGTGGTCCCATAAAACCCGTGAACTGAATCCTCCCTAGGCCCCGACAAGGAGGGAAGAGGCCTCCGGGACCTTGCTCCTGCATTTCTGTTACTTTCTGTAAACCGATTTTTTTCACCTACTAAATAGAATTGGGGGCTCCCTTTCCATCTCCCCACCTCTTATCTCGTGGCAATGTTAATTAATGCAATTAATGAATTAATGCAAGAGCAGGGTCAGCCTCTCTTAGGAAGACAAGCTGACCAAACACAACACAGCCTTACAGCCTGCATGTGTCCTCACGGGGCGTAGGCAGGCCGTGTTAGGGGAGCACACCCTCCGAGGGCACATCTTTAGCTAAGGACCAGGAACACGCATCAATGGTCTTCTGAAAAGTTAGCAGAAATGCATGGTTAGGAAGTCTCTTCTGCAGTGTGGTACCTGGGCCACTGAAACCAGTGACTTGAATCCCAGCACCTGGTTTCTGGGCACTTACTTCAGGGTTGGGCTCTTCCCTCTGCCTCCAGTGTGAAAACCGAAAACACTGTTGGTCCTGATTTCAAATATGGCCCCTGAGCTTTCTGTCGAGGTCCCCTTTGCTGTTTGGCTCAGTGCTCCAGTCTACTGAGAATGATGTTGAGGAAACCATTCTGCTTTTCCTTCTAATCCTTCTGACATTTTTCATAGTTAGAGGAGGCAGGAATCAAAAGGACCTGCCATTTATTTGACTGTTCTTACAGCAAACTCTGCCTAGTATTTGTGGCACCAGGATGGAGCATGGGGGGATGGGTAACGTACAGGCACCCCTGCCCTGGGCCAGCCCTGCCATCCACACAGCGGACGAGGCATGTTCCTGCATCATTTTTAGTTACTTTTGCTGAAGCTAAATAGCAAAAGGATCAGGGTTTTCCACTTACATCTTTTGAGAGGAGGGGCCGTAATTGCACAGCAGTGGGTGTTGGCAATTCATTCAGGTGTGTGTGTGTGTGTGTGTGTGTGTGTGTTTAATGCTGTCCTTTTAAGTCCCAGCAATAGGACAGCAATCAGCTGTGTTAATGTATTTAAGGCTGTATTTACATGACTGGATGGAGGATGATTAGCTATAGGATCTTAAAGAACGACCCAAGGGCTTGTTGTGGTTGGTCACTTTTTTAATTTAAAGTATCTCGTTTTGCAACTGGAAAATTAAAAGAGTGTATATTGGTGAAGACCATTTTAGTTTTTGAGTTCTACTGCTCTGCAGAAACGGATAGGAAACGTCACTAACTGCTTCCTACTCTTGCTCACTGGCCCTCCTCTGGCACTTATCATACCCTCCCAGGCCCGAAGTCTCTCACACACCCCTCCCCTGTCCCTTCAAAGAGCCGGCCTACTGGCTCCTTGGAGACATTTGGATTTTCTCTCTGGGGAGAGACTGCCCCCTGCTGGCGTAGCCTCAGTCGTGGTCCAGAGCCCCTCTCCTCCTGGAGACTTGGAGATTAAGACTTTTAAAAGCTCACCATGATGTATCCAAGATAAACTTAGGACCTGGGGTCTGACCAACCCTGCATTTGGAACCCTCAAAGCCCTCAAGACGACTGGCGCCTCCAGGAGCTCAGCAGAACACGCCCTCGTCCTTACGGGCCGCCCCCCCCAGCCCCCTCCCACTCTGGACCAGGCCCTCCTGCAACGTCCTTACAACCAGCTGTCTCTCCTTGCTGGTTTTGCTCAGGCCTGCACCACAACAGAATATGCAGAAGGAAACACAGATGGGACCCTGAACTAAAAACCCTTAAATGGCTGTGGCTGAAGTCACTCTACAACATGCCTGAAGGTCGCACTGTAACCTGGGATTTTTCTCCCCCAAGTAGGCATCTCCTGCTTCCCGGGTGTAATCGAAGCATGTGGTGTTTCGGGGCCATATGCTCCTGGTTTCTATTTTGGAAGCTTTCAGCTGTCTTGCTTATGTACTGTATGTAAATTTATTCTTTTTAAAATAAAATCATTTTGTGTTTGATTATGACTTATTAAATGTTTCAAGGCCAATGTTGGGCTTCCTTGGATTTTTTCCCCTGGACTTTTCAGGGTTTTCAGGTTTCAGTGGACCCGAGTTTCAGGGTTCAGTGGACCTGAGTTGAAAAGAGGTGGCAAAAAGAAACGACAGGCTTTTTTCTGTCGCTGTCCTAATTCAATCATGTGCAGGTGTTGGGGAGTCTCATGGCCACCATCGATGTGAACAGGAAGAGGAATGAGCACCTCCCCTAACTCCGTGATGCTAAAAAGAATCGCCTTACCGTAGTGTGGTGAGAAACAAATGTTACTGTGTGTTGAAAAGTAAATGTTACGGTGTTGCTAGTTAAGGTGACTTAAAGGTTTTCATGAATGAGTCCACTGCTGAGCCAGATGAACATGTCCGGATTTCATATTCACATGGCTACAATGATATGCTCTGTCTTTAAGCATCACAGATTTGCTACTTGAAATGGTACAGAGAGTTGACCCTCATTGGCAAGGTCAGGGCTAGGAGCCTATTTGTATTTTTAATACCTACTCTGCTGGGTACCATGGACATGGGGCGTTGGATGGGACCTGATCTGCCCTGTGTAGTTCTTCCAGGAGAGGTGGGACTGTGGTTCAGGGAAATGGAGAAGAGGGGAGGAAGGGGAGATTAATTCCTGCCTGAGGCCCATAGCAGCTCGAGGAAGGCTCCGGGGAGAGGCAATATGTGAGCCAGGCTTACAGAGCAGATGGGGTTTGTACAGGGACGTGATGAGAAGTAGGTAGGAGAGGATCCTCCATGGCGAGGGGCAGCTTGCCAGAGACAAGTCCCCCAAACACCTGCAGCTCTTAGAAGGATAATCCAAACCGAACCCAGGGATTGGCAATTGTGTGTGGTGCTGGAACAAGGGATGAGCCAGGGGCTTGACTCTGCAGAACCCAATCACAAGAACAGGAAGGAAGGGTGAGAAAGCCCCTTAGTCCATTCTATGTCCCCGTGGTACCATTCCAGAAGAGGTGACACCCAGAGGTGATTTCCTAGTCTCCTCCACCATTTCTTATTCAAATATTAAACAGTCGGCAGTGGGCACCTTCCCCTTCTGCCATCTTGGACCGGGCCCCTCAGGCTTAGCTTCATTCCCGGGGCCTCTTGTTCAGCAGAGGTGACAGCTGCTAGGAACTCCACCCCTGTCCTCGATGCCCACTCCCCCTCTTCTCTTGCTTCGGTTCCCCGAACTTCTCCAGTGGAACTTGATTTAAAAGTATTTGACCTTGATCCTGGCTCTTCGAGAGACCTGTGCATGTGCTCGCTCACATCCCTCTATCAGGAACAAAGCCCCGGACTCTAATAAGAGGCTAACCAGAACCAAGTGGCATAGATGTATCTAGTTTAGAGGATAGATGTTTGCCTAAAAGCTGTCTGTTTCGATTTTTTTTTTTTAACTTGAATTTTAAGTGCACCCAGGAATTTGCTGGTTATAAATGGCATTTTTAATCATATGGCAATCCTTCATTTCTGTAAACATAAGGCTCTTCAATGGATTACTCGGGGTACACCATGTGTCCATTGTTCTCTTACAGCGGGGCGCACCTGTAGTACAGACTTGACTATTTACAGGACGCATATGAAGAAGAATAAGAGTTGGATGCGTACCATAAATAGAATGTTACATTCTTAAAACTGTAGCCACATGAGACAAGGGAGCTCTATGAAACCAAAAATCCTTTTTCCTTTTCCACGCCTGTCTATGTGGCATGCAAAAACAAACAAGAAAAGCAAGGATGCAGCGAGGAGTTCCGGCTGTGACGCTCCTTTAATGCACACACTCAGCACAGCTGCTGGCCTTGCTCCTCCCTGCTAGGACAGCAGGGTCCCCTTGCCGGGGGATTCCAGTGGAGGTGTTCAAAGAACTTGTCTCCTGACAAAGCCAGCATCAAATGGCTGAGGCCTCCTGGGATTTGGGTCTGCGGTGTGTCTCGGTCACGTGGAGACCCACTGAGCGGTGCTATGAGGGGGCAAAGGATGCCCGGGGCACACCGAACCGTCCTCGTGAGCCATCTTAAGTAGGTGCCAGTAAGAATACATCGCTGGAAGTTATTTTTGTGGTGAATGGAAAACCATAGCATAATGTCAACTTTTCACGAAGTCAATTCTGCTATTATTACATAGGTATTGGTATTATTTTTTTTGCTTTATTCCTTTATCTCCTAGTTTTTATGTCTAGAAGGTGACAATATATATCTTCTATCAACGTGTTCGTCTCTCCTCTAGCATCCTGGACAGATGGAATACAGTTAGAATAATATCCTCCCTTGGGGTGCCTGGGTGGCTCAGTCATTAAGCCTCTGCCTTTGGCTCAGGCCATGATCCCAAGGTCCTGGCATCGAGCCCCACATGGGGCTCCCTACTCAGCGGGAAGCCTGCTTCCTCCTCTCCCTCTGCTGCTCCCCTGCTTGTGTTCCTTCTCTTGCTGTGTCTCTGTCAAATAATAAATTAAATTTTTTTTTAAAAAAGAAAAGAATATCCTCTCTATTAATTCTATCATCTCTGCCCTGTCAGTTTCTGTTTCTTTTCTTTCTTTCTTTTTTTTTTTTTCCTCTTCCTCATTATTGGTTGTATTTCCCAGCTTCTTGGCTTGCCTGGTATTTTTGATCGGATGCCAAATACTGTGAGTTTGACATTGTTGGGTGGTGGATATTTAGTGATACTGTAAATATTCTTAAGCTTTGTTCTGGGATGCAGTTCATTCCTTGCGAACAGTTTCCTTGGGTCTTGTTTTTAAGCTTTATGAGGTGGAACTGGAGCGGCGGTTGGTCTAAGAGTTGGTTTTCCCTGCTACTGAGGCAAAATCCTTCTGGGACTTCTCCGCATTGCCTTGTGATATCTGAGGCTTTCTGGCTGTGGCTGGCCTCAGTGAGCTCTGGGAATGGTTCTGTCAGTTCCTTCAGGTCTCCTCTGTAAGAGACATGCACAGGCTGACCGCTACTCCCCTGGAGACAGGGGCCTTTGCAGATGGTCAGGTCCAGTGACTTCCTGAAGGCATCTCTCCTACGGGGTCCTTCTCTTCCCTACTGTGCAGCTTGTTCACAGGGTGCCTTTCCATCTGGCTGGTCTTGCTTCATCCACCTTGGGGCCCCCCAATCTCTCCGTTTAGGTGTTCTACCCACCTGAGAAATGTCTACTCCTGTCCATCTCTGGTTGGCCTTCTACTCTCTATGTGTCCCACATTCACGTGGGGGTTTACCACATTTGCACCCTTTGCAGCTGCCTTCCAGCTGGCCCAAAGCCGTTGGGGTGTTTTCAGACATATTTTCATGCCTCATGACAAAAAGTTGTGCCTTGTGGAATGCAGGAAATTTCTTTTGATATGAGGTCTGGTATCAAACAAGTGCCTTTCCTCAATATCTTCACTTTTCTGTCTTAAGGACAGCTTTGCTCTGAATGGCTGGGAATCCTGTAATTTGAACACTGGAGCGGTTATCTCTTACAAGGCCTCCTACAACAAGGGTCTAGGGGCAATTCAAAATGTTTCCTAATGGAGAATCAACTCCTGTCCCTTAAAGAGAGGACGGAGGCCAAACCTTACGGATGAATGTAAGGCTTGGATGGAGAACGTGAGCATATTCTTAGCACGCTGCCATCAGTCACACGGGGGGAGAAAAGTCGTACAGGGCTTTAGCCAGACACAACTCAACGGAACTCACTGCTGGAGATACTTGTTCGACCCACAGTGAGCGGTCATGTCTGCAGTTATCCTTTCTGTTTACTAGGAAGTCAAAGGAGACTGTGATCCTTGACAATAAAGCGGGCCGTGGTGGAAACTAAAATCACTTTGGGTCTGCTCTGCCTTCCCGCGGCCCCACTTGTTTGTCAAGGATTGGCTGCCTGGGTCCTCCCCCTTTATCCAAGGAGGCCCATTGCCTCGTGCTGACTTTGCTTGGGGGCCTTAGGGAGCTGCCTGCTGACTGTCCCAGACGTGCACTGCCACATCAGTTTCAGTCTGTATGCCAGCCTCTATTTTTTTTTTAATATATTTATTTATTTAACAGAGAGAGACAGAGAGAGCACAAATAGGCAGAGAGACAGGTAGAGAGAGAGGAAGGGAAAGCAGGCTCCCGCTGAGCAGAGAGCCTGATGTGGGGCTCGATCCCAGGACCCTGAGATCATGCCCTGAGCCGAAGGCAGAGGTTTAACCCACTGAGCCACCCAGGTGCCCCCAGCCTCTATTTTTTTTAAGTGAAATTATTCAAGCTCCTTATAAGCCACAACCTGGAAGATAGCAGATGTGTCCAGTGCTTCTGCTGTGTAGAGGGCATATTTCACTGTGTCCGTTTAAGGTATCTGTCTGCCAATTTTGGATAAAATGGACCAAAGAGCCAACTCAAGAACTTGGAGTTTGTGATATTTACAGGAAACATCAAGCATGAACGGAAGCTGAGACTGAGACGCAAGATCGTAAGCAGGGCTCTTTTACCAACCTAATGAGCTCCATAATGGCTGAGGGCAAGAAGGGCAGCTGGGCAAGCTGGTTCCTAGTAGGGCTACTCCTGTTCCAAAGGTAATAGCAATGGGGCATCTGCTACATCTAGGACTCTGACCTATTGGGATAAGACACTGCTCGAGTGCAGAAGTCACATCTAAGAACTATGTAAGAAGCCCCATGCCTCTCAGAATGTGTCTGCCAGACACCAAATGTGGAGGTTTATGTAGCCAGTAGGCCTGGGGTTTTGTGGCCTCCAAGCTAGTGCTGGTTTAGGGGGAGGCATATGGAAGTCCATTGGTCACTATAATTACAGAGTTGGAAACAAGAGACTGTCAACAGAGGAAAAGCTGAACAAATTATGGACAGCCATACAGTGGTGCATCATTTAAAACGAGGAACTAGGTCTAGAGGTACTGACCTAGTAAAATGGGACCTGCTAAGTGAAATGTTGTGAGACATACCATGTAAAAGAGAAATCAAAACGTGTTGCAAATCAGTAGTGTATGACCCAAAAACCAAGAGCCTCTGTGTGTGTGTGTGTGTGTGTGTGTGTGTGTGTCAGGGGGAGAGGGGGTGTGACGGTCTAAACTAAGAAAAATGTCAGAGCACAAGCTGAACTATTAACGGGTTAGTTACTTTAGTAGGAGATTGGGGGAGGAAGGGTAGATTAGCTTGGGAAGGTTTTACTTTGTACAATTTCCTAAAGTAGTTAAGATTTTTAACTTTGTGTTTTTCAGTACTTTTTTTATAAAGAAAACTCAAATTTCAACATTTTGGAAAAGTAGGAGAATGACACAAAACCCTGTGATCTACGGAATCTGTACTCATCGTCCAATACCACTTATTACCCATGGGACTTTGGGGCACATTAATCTCTCTGAGGGCTAAGATTCTCATCTCATCAATCAGCGAGAATTCCTATTTCCGACTACCTCCTGATTGTTAAAAAAAAAAAATAATAATAATGCTGAAATGAGATCACATGTGAAAATACTTTGTAAACCGAAGAGTGACGCAGGAACATCAGGCTCTCTGTAAGCTAGTGCAAGACACCAATTCTATCTAATTTCCCTCTTGATACTCAGGCTCCCAGTTTTTCCTAAGAAGGCGTGTGTCTTCTCCAGCAAAGGTTTTGGCAGAGCCCACCTCCAGTCCAAACGTCCCCGCTGGGACAAGTGTAACCTGATCTTCCTGTGGAACCTCAAGGCCCAAACTGGAGGTTCATCTCTTCTCATGTACTGGAAGTGGTGTTTCTTCTTAGGGTTTCCTGCTTCAGAGGGCAGAAACTTCCCCATGATGGATGGAGTTGATCTTTCCCCTTTCATTCTGGGATCGACAATCAGGGATGAGTGGGTTTTCATTAGAAGTAATTTCTGACCAACCAAAATACACCCAGGCGTCTGGCTGCTAACAGAGCAAATGGCCCCACTTACTTCAACAATGGAGATCACGTGGCCCACAAACCAGGACTACCCACAGCGAACCTGAAACTGGGGGGAAAGTATCTCCTTAATAGCAGCGGACCAGTAAGCCACTCTGAGCAGACATACCAATTCTAAAATTCATGCTCTTTTATCCTATGCATATATCTGTTGTATGAAAGTATTAGGGAATAGCTTCTTTCCATCATCCCAAGGGCTTCCTCTGTACCCTTTCCAGTCCCTTCCCTTCCATGAGCTCTAGCCAACCAAACTGCGTCTGACTTTTCTAGAATTTTATATATGTGGAATCACAGGTAGTCTTGGGTCTGGTTTCTTTTGCTGAACATGCCTTGGGAACCATTCATATTCTTCAGTAGTTCATCCCCCCCTCCCCTTCTTTCAGCAGTGGAGGGGGAGAAGAGAATTAAGTAGGCTCCATGCATAGCACAGAACCTGACATGGGGCTCGATCTCATGACCATAAGATCATCACCTGAGCCGAAATCAAGAGTTGGACGCTTAACTGACTGAACCACCCAGGAACCCAGTAGTTCCTTTTTATTACCAAGAAATACTCATAATATAGATGTAGTAGAATTTATCCACTCAGCACTAATGAACATTTGGGTGGTACTACTATAAATAACTTTCTTCTGTTCCCACCAGAGGGGCACGGAGGTCCCATGCCCTGGTCTCACAGATACTGGGTATGAACCAGTCTCTCAAATTTTAGCCATTTCAATTTGTATTGTGGATTCTATCTGCATGTCCTTGATGATTAATGACAGTGAGCGTCTTTTCAAATGCTTATTTCCTGTATCTTCTTTGGGGAAATAGCTGTTGGAATCTTTAAGTTGCTGAATACAAACCTTTTGAGGTTTTTTTTTGTGAGCATATCTCACTTCCTTTAAATGCTGTTAGGTTCTGCCTACAACAGATTCAGGAAAGAACAGGATAGTCTGTATGTTCACAGATCTTGCTAGGTTGGACGCTGCTGCCCTGACTCAAGGCAGTAATGGGGTGGGGTTCCTCATAGGAGCTCAGCAGAGCTCCATAAACATAACCCTTCCTCACTCCGTTAGCTATTTCTACTGGAACTTAAGGTTTTACATTTTGTGTTTCCTGTCATCCTAACAGTAACTAAGAACTTAAACATTAGACTAGCTTCTTTCACTCTCAGTATCTACTGGAAGAGTCTAACCAAAGTATAAAAGTATATCAGAAGGCAAGACAAGAAGGACTGATAGAAAATTAGCTTCAGAGGAGATCCAATACTTCCCTTTAAAATAAGACAGAACCTAGTTGCTCAATTAAATATTTAACGTCACGATTTTGTAACACTGATTACAGGGAAATGTATGGCCTAGGGCAAAAGTAATTGTTCACTGTTGCCCGATGTTCCCGCTGCACTGCTGTCCCCATGTTGAACTCGGTCGGCAGAACACAGCTATGCAGCAGGTGCTCGGTCTCGGGATATCAGGGAGTGAAAACACCTCTGCACATTCAAATATTTCAAATACTTGCGACATTTTTTTCACTTTAAAATAACTTCAATGGCTGTAAGACTAACTGCTAGATTGTCACTGCTTCCTAATGGTCTCCTAAAAATGCTGTTTCCCAATGCTGAATGTCAAATGTGAGCACTGACTGGAAATCTTCCATTCTCTCCTACTCGTGCGCTCTGCTACCAAATCCGCTATCCTGCTGTTTCATCCATAAGCCTCACATCCCGTGCTCTTCTGGGCTTTTCCTAACCATGGAGCTTCACGGACACCGTGTTCATGCAAGCTGGCCTAACGAAGGAGTGGGCGGCATTTATCCACAGAGCCAGAATCACTTTCTACTTTATTAAACATTAAAGTGTAAATGGATAGTCCCTGTGGGGATGGCTACAGGACACCAGGGAAGGAGAAGGGGACACTCAGGGAGAGAGTCACACAGCAGAGACCCATCTTCACAAAAATGGCTCAATATTGATTTCCAGGGAGGAACAGGGCATGGTCAGCTCAAATTTGGTGATGACGTCAGGATGAAGGACCCCAAGCTTCCCGATGCTCTGACCCCTGGAAAAGATCTCCGCGCATCTCCCAGGGAAGAAAGCAGGGCCTGAAAAAGAGGACAGAAATCAACATTTCTCCTGGCAAAAGCGTCAACAGACATTTAACACTTAAGTTTTTCATTAGGCTGCTGGAAAAGTAAATTCTTTAAACCACTGGCTAGGAAATAAAAGTACCATCCTCATACTTTCTAATCTTGAAATATTTGGTATTACAGCAAGAAATTCTTATAAGGAAAAGGTTAAGGGCAAATATGAAAGTCAGGGCCCTGCATGGGTTTTTGTTTTTGTGGGTTTTTTCATTTGTTTGTTTGTTTTAATCATGGGGATTCAGGAAGGCAGGATCAAGACAAAGAGGCTAGAGGAGCACAGCTAGAGAAGTCCTCGAGCTCCCACAGGGAGGAAGGACAAAAGGGAGAAAGGAAATGTAAAACTGATGACCTTGCATGGGAAGAACCTGTTTTGAAACAGGTTTGTCCATAGTCCTACCTGCTGGATTAAAAAATTCACGCTGAATCCATTTACGATTCAAAACTCACTTTTCTACCTTATTACACAGAGAAACAAGCTGCATGGTCGCTGGCAGGCTCAAGCTTTGCTACCAGAATGCAACCCACATTCCTGCTAGAGAAAGAACTTTCTCAGTAGTTTTAGAGCACCTTCTGTAAAACCACAGCAAAGGTGAGCACCGAACCAGTCTGGGGTGAGCCCCGAGTTACTTAAGACAGGTGGGAAGTGCTCTCTTCTTCTGGGTATCAATGCACAGGGCTAGGGCTCAGCGAACCAGGAACTGTTATGGAGGTCCAAACAGCTAAAAACAAGCAACCATCCGGGCCCACTCCATGCTCACTAACTGACGAGGGCCGCAAGAGTTCACAATGCTTCAATGCCCGTGCCCTACTCAAGATTCAAAAAAAGCTGACTCATTTCACTTGCCACCAACTTGAAAAGGGATCAGGCCCATAGCTCCCGACTGATTCAACCAAAACGTTTACCGGCATGAACTAAAAATACCCAGCAGGGCTGGGCCACAAGCCTGCAGCCTGCCATTTCAGAGTGAGTGCATTATTTATGAAAGAATAAACTGCTGAGTCTCTACTAATGGCTCCAAGGTCAGCAGGATGAAGAAATACCGCACTAGTGAGGGAGGGCATGCTGCTAACAAGTCGTCAGTACCAGCCACACGGTAAAGACGCAGGACAGGGGCGCCTGGGTGGCTCAGTGGTTTAAGCCGCTGCCTTCGGCTCAGGTCATGATCTCAGGGTCCTGGGATCGAGTCCCACATCGGGCTCTCTGCTCGGCAGGGAGCCTGCTTCCCTCTCACTCTCTCTGCCTGCCTCTATCTCTCTCTGTCAAATAAATAAATAAAATCTTAAAAAAAAAAAAAAAAAAAAGACGCAGGACAATTCCACCTACCTTGCAGTCAGCCTAGGAGGATGTGTGTTTATATTCCTGAAAAACATTTTTAATTGTCATTCTTAACCCCCAAAGCACCCTGGGCTGGAACAGAAGGTGGCCTGTTCCCCATAATCCCTCAAACTAAACAATTCCGCCCCACTGTCTTATCACAGCAAGACGTTCACTGCACTGCATTTGAAGTAGATGGCCCTGCACATTACTCCACATCTGGGGGCAGGGGCAGAGAGGGGACTCAAAAAACACAGAAACCCAACTGGACTGATAGTGTAGAGCCTTAGTGAGATATGAATAGCACTAAAACTAATAAAGGTGGTCTACTTATTTTTAAAGAGTTTATTTGTCTGAGACAGAGGGAGAGAGCCCAAGCAGGGAGAGCAGCAAGGAGAGGGAGAGGGAGAAGCAGGCTCCCCGCTGAGCAGGGAGCCAATATGGGACTCGATCCCAAGGTCCTGGGATCATGACCTGAGCCACCAGGTGTCCCAAGATGGCCTATTTTAACACTACCAAAACAAAAACCCAATTTACAAAATTCTGCCCCTCTCCCTGGCCCAAATCTTCAAACAACAAAAAAGTGAAGCTGATATAAAGCATTAATGCTAAGCAGTGTAACCAAGAATCAGGGAACCTTCACTTCACCATGCGTCACCCTTTTTTTACAGAACTATAGCGGAACACCCTTCGTTAACTAGAAACAACAACAACAACAAAAACCAAAACCAGCCTATTTTTAAAGGTCATCCAGAAAGGAAGCTTAAGGTCTTCTCTGGTAACCTTGCCATGTTTAAGAATCCTCAGTGTGTATCAAAATCCTTTTTATCTACAAATTCCAATTTGATTGGATTCATTTTAACTGAAGCATAAAACCAGACTATTTTAGAATCTAAGCCAGATGTGCTAGTTCTAACAATGTTAGCAAAATAAAGCTTAAGCGATAAAAACTTAGAATTTTTACTTCATAAAACAACTTTTTGAATCAGCACTTTTTAGCGAAATCCAGTTACGTTCTTCTTCAGTGAGCAGGCATGATAATGCCATCTCTGCCCCTTTCTCCAGAAGTCTGGACCACAGTTGGCTTTAGCTCATTAACCAGTCGGGTCTCAGTCAAACAAAATGTTCCTATTACTAAATACAATCTTCCCTCTTCCCGAAGGAAAGCAAAGAAAACTGAAATCTGCATTTTGCATTATTTAAAACATACTCAAGTAGGAGAGTGTTCTACCTGATTTAAGTATCAACAGCTCTCCGCCCCGCACACAGATCTGTCGGAGCCCCCACCATACCGCAAATCACCCCCCGCCCCCCCTGCAGGAGGGCCTTCACTGCAGAGGAGCTGCTTCCCAACTGAGCGGGCGCCAGAGGGGGTCCTCTGGCCTCTCAACCAGTGCTAATCCTCCCCTCCCTACCCGCATGTAATAATGACATTCACTAATGGATTTCTGTATAAACTTTGCTGAAAACCGCACATTTTAACCTATGATGACCATGATCATTTTCTTGCCATTTTTCATTTCTCACAAGGTCAGATGATGACAGGAAGCCCTTAGGATTTGCTTCCTCTCTGTTTAGTTAGAGGAAGGCTGCAATTTTTTTCTTCCCATGCACAAGCTGAGAGGCACACAAAAGGGACTTGACTGATGGGTGTGGACTAGAAATCCTGAAAGAAAATACAAGACTGAGTGGTTGCAACCAAACTCTGCAGCAGAAAGGAACCGCTCCAAAGAAGGCAGTCAGGAGAGCACTGCTTCACTACCGAAACAAGGGCACACACCGGCTAAGGCAGCAATTCGGCCCAAGTTCAAAGACAAAGGCATCTCCCATCAGCAGCATTGTGGTTGTGCTCAGTAACTCAGGTGGATGGATGGATCTTACCACCCTAGAGCTGGGACAGGAGGCAACTTAAACCAGCCTTTCCAGAAGACGTTACATCCAAATAGAGCCACAGTCTGAGTCTGGGCTTGTGAAAAACTGCACCCGGACGGCAGTCAGAGGCCACTCGAACCCCCTCAACAAAAACTAAACAGGTGCCTCTGAAGAAAGAGCAGCCTGCTGGGTCCAGAGACAAAGTTGTCAATTCAAGGAAAACCATGTTGTCCTATGAATAGGAAATTTAAAACTCAAATTCTAAAAAATACAGTTGCCTACTCTTCAGGTATCTAAGCCCAAACAGAGTTCCTGGTTTGCTGTAAACACTCCAATTTTCAACCTGTGCCCCAAACACTCCACGGCACAAAGCCCCTCAGTCCACTTTTCCACCTGGTTCCTGACACGGATTAAGCGTTCCGCTTTGCTGGTATCCATCACAGTGAAACAGCCTCCAACATAAAACAGACCCGGGGGGAAAATAGTGCTCTCTTGCTGAAATCCATGTGGAAGCCCAGACAAAAGAAACATCAGTTAAGCACAAGCAAGAATTTAATTTCCAAAACTTAGTGGGGTGTAGGTAAGTCCCTTAATTAAAGCTTTTGTAGCATCTCCTCGAGGTCTGTAATTGTCTCTCTGTGCTCAAGCGGCAGGACCACTTTGAGGACCTTGGGGGTAATTCTCGGCCAGTAACGCAGCCCAGCACCCAGTCTTTAGCACATTTTCTGGCTAATTGACCTTCAAAGAGTTTGTGAGCTCCCACTCTTACTCGTTGCCAAACACCTTTCACAGTTTCTTTTTCCCCTGTCTTTCTTTTAGAGTCATATTATAGGCCCAAAGTTTGGATAAGCTTTCCACAACGAGTCATTCCTATAATTTTATGAAGCATCGGAAGTAGAGGTTTTGGGCGGTAACTGAGCAGACCCCTAATCCGAACGTGGGACAGGTTATCAAGCATGAGGCCCTTAATGCCTTAATCTTCAACCCCTGCCACTGGCTATATTCAACCAATTCATCTGGTACTTAAGTTCGCCATTTCTAATAACCATCTTACTCACAATTTTATTTTTCCCTCTCTTCACATCACTAAGACATGCTTCGGGATTCAAATCTATATTCTGTTAACTGCCTTCATCACCCCGATTTTCTCCAAAGAAAGGTAAGAACAAAATGAAAATGGGCAAGGAACTCTGAGAAAGGACTGAGTGTGTATCTCATGTGTCACAGCAAAAAACAAAAACCATCACTGTCGGCTTAAATACAAATAACCTACACACACTCTGAACTCAAGGACAAAACACAAAACGCCTAATTCTATTGATACAGGAGCCCGCGGGCCAACTGAGTGTGCTTTAAATCCGTTCTAAATGACCGATGATGTAATATGCGTAACAGAATAGGAATTATCACTTGACAGGCTGGTCCTAGGGGTGGCACTACCAAAGCCTACCTGTCCTAAGTCCCTAATTCCAAATACAATTAGATATATATAAAATAATCCGTTCCATGGTGCAACAGTCCATCCTAGGAAAAACACAAAGGACAAAAAATCCCCAGTGTTCCATTCTTGAGTGAAGCCAGCAGAACACGGGCACAGAGTGGGGCACAGATCAGAGTGGAAGAGGGCTCAAACCCTGTTTCCTTTCTCTACATCGGAAGTGTCTCCCGCTTTCCCACCAGCTCTCTGAGCATGGAGTAACCACGACTGTCTGATTCTGCTGCCAGCACCTCAACCTCCCTTTCCTTTTCTGACTAGCGTCAGTTTAAAGGAAGAGAAAGGACAAAATAAAGGGCTTCAAAACAAACAAACAAAAGAAAAACTGGGCACACACTTAAACTGAACATGGGAGCGTGGCTGGTTGTTCTCCAAGTTGTCAAGGCAAGAGTTTTTGAGCGTACCAGCGAGTTATACAAAGTGGGGAGAACCGAAGGGGCAAGGGGGAGGCACGATGTAGGCAACATATTAACTTATAAAAAAGAAAAAGGAAGGAATAGAACAGAAAACAATCAGAATAACTGAGATATATGCCCGCATAATTTATTTCCCCTGATCTCAGTCCACTACAGTTTGGGAGAAAATATCTCTACAAAGATCACTTAATTTGTAAGTGGAGACTGAATAATTTCCAACTGGTAATATAAAACACCCATTTTCCCTCAGATGTATACAATTCTTCACCTTACATCTGAAGTGAAATATTTATGGTACCTAAAGTCTTTAAAGAGAAGGGACCTAATCCCTTGAGTTTAATGGCTATCTTTCATCCCTTTCAGAAGATCAAAAGAAAGAAAAAGCCCTTACACAACTTTACAGTGCTAATCCCAACACACCTGCAGACATCATTAACTCTTAAAGCGAAGGCAACCGGACATGAGGAGACCGGGTGACTGCTTAACCCCACAGCACGGGACCGGGGAGGACGCCTATGCTCATGGCAACATCCTATCGAGACAGGACAGACAAAACCCCTACTGGATCCTGGAGACTTTATTCTTAAAAAGTAATCAGCAGAGCCCAGACTCTCTAGTCTTCGAATAAAAAGGAGAAATGTCTTCAATAAAGAACCTTTTAAAATAAATCACCACAATCAACCTTATGATGAGTTTTTAGAATCTGAACTCCGAAGTTTCCCAGTTTTACTTTGTATAGAGAAATTTGCCATTTATTTCCATGCATATCACTTAACATTTCTTAAGATCTACTTTAAAGTCTAATCTTATGTGCCTCTCATACACACTCATATTTAAAAACCTGAAGGTGGTCAGCAATGTTCGAAGAATTTAAATGTGATCCATCCAATAACAGTTTTAAATCAGTCTCAAATTTACTTGTATAAAACCAAACGATTTTTAACTCCAGATTAAAAAGCGCCCTGTCTCTACTGGTTTTGAAACTCCTATTTTAAAATAATGCCACTGTCTGACATTTCATTTCCCCCTAAATCATTTCCCCCAAATTGCCACATTTCTTAAACACTCATAGGACGGTCTTAGAATAACAGTCTCAGAAATAAAAGGTATGGATCACCTGCCTTCCTGGGCCAATAAAATGGTTCTTTTCTAGTTTTTCACCTATAAAATCCTTTAAGGAGACAATTTCTCAAGCCAAATATAAACGACTTTATTAATTTCTCCACAATTATAGTGAAATAACAGATTATTATAGGGCTAATTGGGGAAAAAATAGGAATATGGAGTAAATAAGATTATATCTATAATTTCACAGTTAACTTACTATTCAAATTCAGACCTTTGGCCAAAGTGCAGTAAACAGAACTTCCAATGTGTAATTATGATGGATGGGCTTTAGTTGCAGAATTTGATTACTGCTGACAAGTAGGGAATGCAGGAGAAAAAGGAAAGAAAACAGACTGTTAAAGCCAGAGTACCTGGCCTTCTATTCCTCTCTTTCCATCCCCAGGAAAGGCAGTGCCTCCTCAGTCCCAGTGCAGCCCTGGCCAAGCCCCTGAGGACAAGCAAGCTACAGATGGGGAAAAAGCGAAGCACAAGGAGATTAGGAGACCTGCCCAAGGCGAGCAACAGTATCGGCTACAGAGCACGCTGAAGGTGCCGTGGCCACCGACAGGGGTGCCTCCTTGTGTGGGGCCCAGAGGCACAGATGGCCTACAGGATAATGTTCTCAAACTTTTAGTCAAGCTGTCCATTTCATGTTTGCAAACTTCTTCTGGTTTAAAATAAAATAAATAAACAAAACTTGAGAGGGAAAAACAAAACAAAATAAAACCTGACAACCTCTAACCTTAGGACATGCCAAGTACGCTCTGTAAAATTATGAATACAACATAATATTGACGAAATGGAACAAACCCCCAGGGAAAAGAGAACTACGTTTTCTGATCTCACACAACACAGGCACCCTTCAAGAATAAACTCCAGATTCTCGAGACAAAGCTAGAATAACGTGAGCAGCTCAGTCAGCACCACAGTGACGCCAACTAAACAGGCAAGGAAGAAAGGCAGGTCCGTCCGAACTCACCGCAGAGCCTGCTGCAGAGGCACAGAAACTCCCACAGGGTCTGCACACTGGCGAGGGCTCTGAAGACCCTGTCCGTGCTCTGTTTCAGAGATGAGAAAACGGTACCAAAGAGGCGAGGAAAACCACCGAGCCGGGCAGCAGCAGGGCAGAGACTCTTGTCTCCCGGGCGACTTCTCTGAAGGGCAGAGTTGAAATCTGCCCTGGGTTTACTCTGGAGAGGAGCTATTCCAAAATGCTGTCCCAAGCCTACCGGCCTCTCAACAACTCTGTGGTCCAGGCGGACAGACCCCACCATTCCCACTTGAGAGATGAAGACGCTGCCACAAGAGGACTGAGTCCTAAATCACCAGAAGCAACATCGAGGGTTGTTTTCACTGTACCACAGCTGACCACACATCCTAGGGTCTAACAGAACATACTCTTCCTGTCATTTTAAATGGTGTCTCTACCATCTTGGGATCTGCATTTCAACTTAGTTTATATTCATACATGTAAAGAGATTTTTAACATTTCCATTGTATGTGCCATAGTTTTGCCAGACTCTAAAAGTATGTTATGTTGGAGTCATTTCCAATTATCCACTGTTATACAGAGGGCTTCTACCATATACACTGCTTCTTGCTCTTTCTTGGTTTCTTTCCCTTGGCCAAAAGTAATACCACACAAGTTAAAAAAAAAAAAAAAAAATTTGAATCCTTGTCTAGCTCATTATATACCGAAGTGTTCAACAACAGACTTCTAGCAATGGTAGTAGCAACAAACCACAAACTTACACTAATAAGGATTATGCTGCTCCCATCTTGTGTGACACCAATTAAGAAATACTTTCCCTTGCATTGTACCAACTACTACCTTTTTTAGTTCTACTGGTGGGTGAAAACAAAATGTTTCAAAGCAACCGAGGAAAATAATTTTTAAGAGAAGGTCTCTGTTCAGAGAATGTAATTCAAACAAGCCAGGAGCCTTTAGGAGTTAAGAGAATAATCAGAAACTTTCTGGAAGGTGAGTGCCAAAGTTCAGTGGTTGAGATAACAGCACTGATAAGACACACCGGCTACTGACGAATGTTAGACACATCAAAACAGGTCTTACGGTAGAAACAGGACATTCTGGAACTGTTCGGGGCAAAGCATTTTATCTGATATTCTTGCTCCACTGCTTACTTTTTATAGCCTTCAGTATCAACTCAGAAGAAATAAAAATCCTGAAGCTATAGTCATGGTTTTCCTTTACAGTAAGGCAAGGAAACAACTGCCCGTATTTGCTATTATCCTGGGCAATGTGGTGGGCCCACAGTACTCCTTCCACCTCTTCCTGAATATGCGCTTTTCACGTAAGAGCTTGGCCCTCACCAAGGCACGGTTTCAGAGGGCAGGGAGATTTTTCTATTCCACCGCATGAGCCCCCATTCTTTGTGTTAATACCTGAAATTGTTATAAAGGGACCATATTTCTCCTCCTTCATAATTAGAAAGCCAGCTAAAAATCAAAGCATCTTGTATGTTCACACTGATATGCACCAACTTAACCGAAGTCAGATCCTTTTGTGAGAAGAAAATGTTTTTCAGGGAACAGAAGGAAACAAGGAAGAGCAAGAGGGCGAGTGGGACGAATACCCGTGACATAGAAGGCCTGCAAGGGCTGCAGCAGAGCGAGGCCAGGGGTCCTCCAACACTAGCTGCCACCTCACCTCTGGCCTGTCGGGTCTAGAATAACCCTGGGCAAGGAGATTCCACTCCTGACCCCCACCTCGCCTGTGCCTGCAGTTCTCAGAGTTGTTTCCCGGAGGGAGGAGACGGTGGCTACGGTCACCCTGGTGACGTGAGCACTGCTTTCTCAGACAGGTCAAGATGAGGCCAGAGCTATTCAACACCAGCGTAAAGCAAAGTTAACTCCTCGAGATCCAAGTTCTCGACTGGGGCCTTGACGAAGTCAATTTGTCCTTCTATCGTTTGTTTAAAAGCATGGAACACTGTGAATGTTGATCTGTGGCATTCCTGCAATGATAACAGAAGACTAAGCTAAATGGCAGAAAGCAGTCTCTCAAAATAAAATCTGGGAAGGAGAGAGAAAAGGTGCTGGTGGATGAAAGAAGCTCTGGAGAAGACAGATATCTAATGAACATATGATTTGGTTTGGCTTCTCCAATGCTGCAAAGTGACAGTAAAATATGCATTTCTCATCTTTAAACAAAGCAGATTATGGGTTGATATTTAAAAATCAGCAAGCAGGGGCGCCTGGGTGGCTCAGTGGGTTAAGCCGCTGTCTTCAGCTCAGGTCATCATCCCAGGGTCCTGGCATCAGGCTCTCTGCTCAGCGGGGAGCCTGCTTCTCTCTCTGCCTCTCCCTGCCACTCTGCCTGCTTGTGGTCCCTCTCTCTCTGACAAATAAATAAAATCTTTAAAAATAAAAAATAAAAATAAATAAAAATCAGCAAGCAATAGGTTATTAAGGATCCCGGAGTCTTGCTTGCTAAAAAAAGGAAAGATGTTGGTCAGTGATTTTTAACAACCTTCTAATTTCCTAAACCGTAACAGACAGTAAGCTATTAGCTACCGAACAATGGGAGTTACTACATCAAACTATACCTTTGGTTCAATTAAGCAAGGAGGGAGCAAAACCCAGGCTGCGAAAAAGGTGCTGGCATCTAGTGGAATGACTTTGTTATTCTAAAAGGAGCGAAACAAAAAACCCAAACCAAACCAAACCAAAACCCAACAACCCCACAAATACATCACTCTAAACAAAGTCCTTGGATGGGAAACTGGTTATTAAGTTGCAAAGTGCTCTGAAAGGATGATGGATAACAACATTTGCTCCAGCTCCAGGACAGATGGGACCATATACAGAGTCCTCTACCTTTGATACAAACAGTTAGAAAATAAGGCCAACATATAAATACACCATCAACTAAAGCTTTTATAAACTCTCCAGTTATGGTATAGATGTTTCCTTTTGGAATACCTTTGCATCTTATCAATATATTACATGATTAAGGTCTCACCTCAATTTCTAATTACCTACCTTTACATATAAACAAGACATTTAATGTTGGAAAAGACTGCTAATGGACTAAGAGGGCTGGGCTGATTAAGGAGACTATCATGCCAATTCTGATTGTGCTTGCCAATTTCTTAAAATAGTTCCCAAGAGTTGGAACAATAGAAGTTTTCTTTTCCTTAAAGAGTCTGACCCATTCAGATATCCTCGTATTTTCTTCTTTACCTGTTTACTCTAACAGAGGACTTCCAAAAATCACTCTATCTTTTAAAGATACCAAAGATAAAAGTTCAGATCTCTTCTTCGTTCATGGATTCCAAAAAAGCATTTACCCTACATTTAGGAAGTTAAGCAGTATCATTAAAAAAAAAGAAGCAAGCAAGCAAGCAAGCAAGCAGTAACTGGAAAACAGCATGTATCAAACTCTCCAAAGAATATGGAAAAAGAAAAAACTGGATCTATTCCTCAAAGGTACTCAGGATAAATTACAAATAGGTTAAGAGGTGTGGAAGTAAAATAATGAAACAAGCACTAGAGGAAGCACGGGGAATTCCTCCTTCATCATGGAGTAGAAGAAACTTTAGGACTCAAAATCCAGAAGCAATACGGAAAAAGCAAATTTTATTACATAAAAATCTACACAGCAAAAACCAAAACAAAAAAAGGATAATTTAAGAACTTATAAAGGTGTGATATACATCACAAAGGGTTAATATCCCTAAACGCATAAAAAAATTTTAAGCAGAGAAGAAAAAGACCAACATACCTAAAGAAAAAATAAGACACATGAACAGGCAGTTCACAGAAAAGGAAATAAAAATGTCCTAAAACACAAAAATATGTTTACTTGCTCATAAGAGAGCGCCAATTAAAACTACAGTAGATACAATTTTCCTCCTGAAAGACTGTCCCCCAAATAGAGAAGTCTGACAAGTCTGTGAACACAGTTCAGACAAAAAAGGTCCTCTCACCCAGTGCTGCTGGATTTGTACAATGCTAGAACACAAGCCTTCTGGAGGAGTATTTGGCAGTATCGAACAAACATATGAATTTATCCTTTGTCCCAATAATCCCATACTTCGAGCAATCTGTCCCAAAGAAACACCAGCAAAAATACCAGATAACATATGCACAGGGCTAGTCATTGTGGCATTATCTGCAGCAGCAAAGACTGGAAAGACCCTAATTATGTCCATCCCCAGGGAATTAGCCAAATCAACTGTGGCACTCCAAAGCAGTGCTCTGAAAAAAGAAAGCAGCAGATCTCCCTCCCTGTGCGGCTGCAGTGAGCTTCAGGTGTAGACTAAGTAAAAAAACAAGGTACAGAAAGAACCTTATGTAAAGTATCGACTCCCGAGTCAAAATCATGGAGAATACATACACGCATTTTAAAAAAACTATAAAAGGTAACTGAAAACTAATAAAAATCATAACCTATACAGGCAGTGAGGGAACAGTGTGATGGGAATAGAAATGGAAGCTAGAGTTCCTGAAATACACTTCATTTTGGAAGCTATGTCTTAAGTACAAAGAAAACTGAGGATAACATTTAAATTATTGTAATAATCATACTGATTCATTTTAAAAAACATAGTGTGAAAACACCCAAAAAACAAATAAGTCAAAAAATAGGCAGAAGACATTAACAGACACTTCTCCAAAGATGACATACAAACAGACACATGAAAAAATGTTCATCCTCATTAGCCATCAGGGAAATTCAAATCAAAACCACACTGAGATACCACCTTATACTAGTCGGAATGGCAAAAATTCATAAGGCAAGAAACAACAAACGTTGGAGAGGATGTGGAGAAAGGGGAACCCTCTTATACTGCTGGTGGGAATTGAAGTTGGTACAGCCACTTTGGAAATAGTATGGAAGTTCCTCAAAAAGTTAAAAATAGAACTACCCAATGACCCAGGAACTGCACTACTAGGTATTTACCCTAAAGATACAGATGTAGTGATAAGAAGGGGCGCATGCACCCCAATGTTCATAGCAGCAGTGTCCACAATAGCCAAACTGTGGAAAGAGCCGAGATGCCCTTCAACAGATGAATGAGTAAAGATGTGGTCTATATATACAATGGAGTATTACTCAGCCATCAGGATGAATATCTACCATTTGCCTTGACATGGATGGAACTGGAGGGGATTATGCTAAGTATAATGAGTCAAGCAGAGAAAGACAATTATCATATGGTTTCACTTATATGTGGAACATAAGGAATAACATGGAGGACATAAGAAGGAGGAAGTGAAAAATAAAGGGAGGGAAATCAGAGAGGTGACAACCCATGAGAAACTATAGACTCTGGGAAACAAACTGAGGGTTTCAGAGGGGAGGGGGTGGAGGGCTGGGTTAGCCCGGTGATGGGTATTAAGGAGGGCACATGTTGTAATGAACACTGGGTGTTATAAACAATGAATCATGGAACACTACATTAAAAACCAATGAAGTGGGGCACCTGGGTGGCTCAGTGGGTTAAGCCGCTGCCTTCGGCTCAGGTCATGATCTCAGGGTCCTGGGATCAAGTCCCGCATCGGGCTCTCTGCTCAGCAGGGAGCCTGCTTCCCTCTCTCTCTCTCTGCCTGCTTCTCTGCCTACTTGTGATCTCTCTCTGTCAAATAAATAAATAAAATCTTTAAAAAAAAAAAAAAAAACCAATGAAGTACTGTATGGTGACTAACATAATAAAAAAAAAAAAGAAAGAAAAACACGTACAGTAAGCAAATAACATAAGCTCATTAGGAACTGAGATTTTCAATGTAAAGGAAAGAGCTATAAATATAAAGCCAAGTATATTAAGTAAAAATCCTCTAATCCTAAATATAAATTGGAAATATCCATATGAACTCAATGTTTTCTCATTTAAAAGAGAAAAAAAAAAAAAAGCCACCACCACCATCATCAAAAAAACCGATTTCCTCAGCTCTATATACCAAAGTCCTAGAAACAACTTCTTCAGTAGCAGTGCGCAACTTCAGCACCCAGATGGCGATCTAAATTAGATTTCTCACTAAAAGGAACCAGGGTCACTTGGAGATACACCTGCTTCCAGGTCTGCCATCGAAAATACGTATGAGCCCAGAAATGTTTTCTGTATTATCACCAGCTTTAGAAAAAGCCTCCTCCATGCCCTATACAACCATTTCCCCTTCTTCATTTTAGAAAGAACATCCTGACAAAGGTTTCTCAAGACTCGTAGTCTTTTCCCTTCTCTTCCAGAACTTTTCAGGCAGAAATCCCCACCCTAGGTACCGTGTGTCCCCCCGATCAGGAAAGAGAAAGTTCAGCAAGGAGCATCAGAACCTAAGGGGATGGGGAGGGTATCCACAGGTAAGCAGGGGACAACACTGAAGAGGCAGAGTGATGAGGAGAGCAAGTTTATAGGGGGAAAGATGGAGTCAGGTTACAAACAGGGGCACTGTTCAAGTAAATAAAGAACTTAGGAATAACGGAAGCCAGGTTCTTCTCTGCTCAAGAGACACACAAATATGGACCAAGAGAAAACTGGAATGAACCATGAAGGTCTGCACTGGAACGGAGGAACTGTTGTGGACTTACGGTCTTCACAATACTTACAAATGGAAGAAAATGTGTGTGTGCATGCACATATGCATGCAAATAAATCTTACCCCTAATAGCAATAAACACACCCTAAATCTTGGCTTTTACACCACTCCCTAACAAATAGAATCAGGATGGAGAAATGGGGCAATGAAAAGTTCCAGATAAGCCTGAGAACATCTTCTTGTGCCCAAAGCAAGGGAAGGGTAGTAAGTAACAGAAACATGTTAAAAGGACACAGAGGGGGCACCTGGGTTGCTCAGTCATTAAGCATCTGCCTTCAGCTCAGGTCATGATCCCCGCTCAGCGGGAAGCCTGCTTCTCCCTCTCCCCCTGCTTGTGCTCCTTCTCTCGCTGTCTCTCTGTCAAATAAATAAAATCTTTAAGGAAACAAAAAAAAAGGACACAGAAGCCAGCTTGAAGGACACTCACTTGCCAAACTGGGGACAATGTGAGCATCACAAGAAATGGTTATAATGGATTAAAATACTGAATAAGAAATAATGAGTCCATACAGATATAAGTAGGAAGACACACTTGGAACAGAACACTTAAATAATTTCCAAGTTCTCCCACATGATGGAAGGAGTAACTTTACAGGATACTCTAGTACCTACCATCTTAATGATGAAAGTGGACAGCATCAGATCCGAAAGAAATGGAGACTGGATGCCACTTGAGAAGACAGCAGCATTTCTGCATTTCTCCAAAGATGCCTAACCTGAATCTAATAGTGAGAAAACCGTGGACAACCCAAAAATTGAGGAATGCACTAACACGCTCACTCCAAAAATAACTAAATCTTAAAACAATAACTCTTTTCAGGGTCACTCCAATGGGTAGATGGACTGATGGTTGGACAGATCTTAAGAAGGAAACATCCTATCTAAATATATGCAAACATGTTTTGTTCTCTATCATAATATTTCCTGTTGTGGGAAATGCAACACCTTATTTCACTTTGTTCCCTTACCCTGACAAAATATTAGATATCACACATTATTTTAAGTGACTAATTGTGTTGAGTAATTTGAGTTTATCAGACTAAAAAGTGACTGCCATATTATATTAACTCCTATCATTAACTCTTCAAATTATCAAAGAACTTAAGAAATATAAGCTCAATCTATGTTTTGGAAGACTTTCCCTTTTAAGTCAGTGTTAATGAAAAATACCCTTAATTTCCAGTACCCAAAAGTGTAAGACACCGTTAGGTACCTGGTCTTCCTGAGCACCTAGAACTGGAGGGCACCCAAGTCCTGGCATCTCACTGCTGACTTATGTAGCTGGATTCACAGCAATCGTTCACACACTCAAAATGTGCCACTCCATGTGACAGGAGGCCTATTGTTACTAAAATCTTAGATACTCTTAACCAGGGCATGGAAAAGAACAGCAAGTGAAACTATGTTGTCAAGAGTGAGAATATCTGGGGCACCTGGGTGGCTCAGTGGGTTAGAGCCTCTGCCTTTGGCTCAGGTCGTGATCCGAGGGTCCTGGGATGGAGCCCCACATCGGGCTCTCTGCTAGGCAGGGAACTTGCTTCCCTTCCTCTCTCTCTGCCTCTGTCAAATACATAAATAAAATCTTCAAAAAAAAAAAAAAAAAAGAGTGAGAATATCTAACCATCGTCAATACAGCATTCATGAACCTCCTGCTTCTCTATCACAGTGGGTTTCAAACCTCTTTTTTAAACAGGGACGTCTTACTTGGAAGTATATATACAAATGGTTTGTTGTTTCACAGCAGCCCAAAAGATGCTGTAAAAGCCACTCCTACACAACACATTCCCTGGGAATGGCCCAGGTCTTCATGAGCTGTAAAAACGCACACTGGAACGAAATGCCAGTGATTACCAACAAGGCATAAGTGCGTCCACGAGAGGAATATCCATGAAGGTGCCTGGACTGAACACTCCATATGTGGACAGGAGAGGGAGCCATCGAAACTGTGCTCAAAAGTCAGAAATAAAGGGATACAACAACTGAGAGAAAGAATAAATGATTTTACTAAGAATTTTAAGATGACTTAGAAGTCCACATGAACCTTAGAGCGGGACAGCACTCAATTCTCCCAAGGAGTTCAGGTAGGTAGAAATTAAACTATAACTTGTAAGTCAGTATTGGTTCTATCCTTGAGAAAAGAAAACTCTGAATACCAATGGCTTGAAGAACACAGAATTTTGTATCAAAGGCAGAGTTGAGTGCTCTGGGGAAATAGGCCTTTATTCTGAACACCCACGTGTTCCGCAGACTCCTCCACATTAACCCCATCTAGGGGTTCCTTCAGTGTGTCCCGCTACTCTTCTATCCACACATCCATCCATCCTTTTAACCTTCTGGATTGGCCACTCAGAGGGCTGAGATTAGTCGACCAGAATGCATCCTTCCCTAGGAATTCACCAGACGGTGTTCATGACCAACACACGGCAGCACACCCACGTGCCAAAACCAGCTGCCACTGAAGTCGGACCAAAGTGCAAACTGGCTATAACCTGAGGAAGGTAAAGCCGTCTTATATGTGAGATGAAAATGGAATCGTCAAAGTTACCCCCCAAATCCTCTAACTCTCAGTATCTGGGCACTTGAAATAAGCTAAAAATGAACTTCTTTGTATTTGGGCCAAGACCCTTTCCACAGAATAGCAGAAGCCAGGTTCTAGCTTGGAAGCGGGGAAGAGAGGAGGAGGCAGCAAAGACTTTTGCCCACTACAAACAGCTGGATTGCAGCAACTCCGAAGAACGCACACATTCACCGCGCCAGGCTCAATACTAGGTCTTGGGGGCAGAAACGGAGGGGTGAAGAAATCTTATAAATTACAATGGTTTGTGGCCCTCCAAAGCCGAACCCAACTCAACCATCTTACTCCTCAGTATTCAGTTCCTCTCACTGGGTTGTCCTGGCCATCAAAGGAGCAGCACTGGCATGGGAGAGAAAGCAAGTGTACACAAGACCAGTCAGTACGACAAAACCACGGCGACAGACGGCTGTGATTCTGTGCCTGAAAACTTGCCACAGCTCATGAAGCCATGTGCAAGGGTGGCCCGCACACGCGTAGAGGCTGCTGTCAGCTGCCTTAAGGACGATGTTCATGTCTGACTCCAAGAGCTTCTGTGCATGGCTTTGAGAAAAAGAAAGTTTCTAATTCAAAAAGTTATTCAACACATCATTAATTACATCATGTGCCAAAAAGAAGGAACAATGACAATATCCAACTACTAGCTAGTTATTTCTTCTCAAGGAAAAGTTAAATTCACTAATGATTAAGAAACTAATTTCAGTTTTTTTACTTCTGCTGAAAAAAATGTTTTAAATGACAAAATGTGATTAATTGGCATGTATATAATTTGACATACTATTATTTGTATAAGCAAATATACCTGAAAAGTTATTCAGTAGACACAAACTTTCATTTAGAACTTTGGTTATTTTTAACCTTCAATTTTAAGAAGGTTCATACTTATTCCTTTTATGTATGAAGCACAGCTCTACATGAAGTACGTAATATGCAGGAGCAAATAGAAAAAGGTCTAAGAAGGTTCCCTAGAGGAGAGACAATAAAAGCAACTGAAAACCAGGACAGCATCTATCAGATGGGCAATGGAGCAGAGTCATCCAAGTGGAGGGTCCAAAACACCAGTCTGCAGAGTTCTGGAACATCAAGGAAGTCCCCTCCGCCCCCCACTGCACAAAGTGAAAAGAGCACCAGTGCAGAGAACTTCGTCTGGCACATCTAAGAGAAGAAGGCAAAACAAACACTCCAAACCACAGGGCTAATTGAACTGCATGCTAATGGCTCAAGCGTCAGCACTGTGGCCCCCGGTACTGGGCTGCTCCCTGCGTGGGGATCGCGGCTGCTGTGACACGGGCTCCAGGTCTTTAATCCCTTCCAAGAAGGTAACAAAAGCTGCATTTGAAGGCTTGCCTCAAACACGGAAAAGCAGAGAGACAGAGGAAAGAAGAACTGTGTTTACACAGAGTAATAAGTCAGGAAGCTTAAACACATCTAAACCTTTTTTCTTTTAAGCCTGATGCCTTAAGAATGATGCCTCTGACATGGGGAGATGGAGAGGAGAGGGAGTTGAGGGAAACTGGAAGGGGAGATGAACCATGAGAGACTATGGACTCTGAAAAACAACCAGAGGGTTTTGAAGGGGCGGGGGTGGGGGGTGGGGGTGGGAGGTTGAGGAACCAGGTGGTGGGTAATAGGGAGGGCACGTACTGCATGGAGCACTGGGTGTGATGCCAAAACAATGAACACTGTTATGCTGTAAATAAACAAATAAACGAATTTAAAAAAAAAAGAATGATGCCTCTGTTGGCAATGAGTGTGGACACATCATATGGATCCCCCTTCTACTGCTGTCCAGAACAATTATGTAAATCAAACCATAAATGGAACACCTTCACTTCACTTCAACAGTTGTTAACAGATCTGCTATATTTCCTAGCTCAAGTTACACTAAAAACCAGTGTGAAGACTAGAAAAACCTCAGTTTCACCCATATTTTTTTAGCATCTGAAATCCTTCACAGGTGTCCTAAAAAAGGAAAAGGTCATGACCTGCAGGTCACGTGGATGATCATTAGGTGTTACTGTAACAGAAGGTCTCTAAAGAAGCACCAGCAGCACATATGGTGCAGGATTAAATGTGCGTACTCCTTACACGGTTATTATTCATTTCACAAGATGAATTCTGAGCAGCATGAAAACCAGAGTGGTCAAAACTAAAAGTTGTAAAACCTATCTCTTAGGAATCTTATCTCGTTAAACTGAAGTTTTTTGGAGAACTGTAAATAAAACAAAGAACTTGGTAAAAAAGTTAAAAAGGGGGAAAAAACTAAACTAAACAAACTAAAGTCAATGCAGCCAACTGCACACAAAAGCCTATCACCTCCTACAAGAAATTATTTTTGCCACTGATTTGCCCAGCAACCATGTAACTGTCCTAAATACAAAAACATTGAGATTTTTTTTTCTTGCCCAAAAGTGGTTTCTGAAAAGGATTAATGCATTCTGACATACATAATTTAGTTTGCAACAAACCACAAAAGGGAAGAAGCTTGGCGGGGGCGGGGGAAGGCAATATATATGCTGCAGTAATCTGATCAAATGCCACTAAAACACTGAGCAAACCCTTCTGAAACCCTCAAAGGCTCTACAGTCCGCTGAAACGTTAAAGGTTCCCCCTCCCCCGTTAACTGCCCTTATTCTATCACCAACTCCATGTTCTGTCTCATGCTACATTAAGTGCAAAGGTGCTCAGCAAGGCAAACTCTAAAGCTAAGCGACATGGCTTCTAAGTCCAGCTGTAGCTGCGAGCCCCGCATGCTCCTGCACAGACCCCTCAGGCTGCAGAGCGGCTACCTTCATAATAAACAAGGTTACACTCCGATGTCAATAGAACGCCTTGGGATCAATGCAATGATCGATCAAATGAGCTTTTGGATTTCTCTCACAATGGACAGGGCCACATTTCTCAAAGGAGAATCAAATTCTATCCACTTATCACCACCAAACAGCACAGCACAAAGGAAGTCCATGGTGTTCATGAGAAAACACAGAAGAAATCAAGTATAACTGCCAAAGAACAGACACTAGCAGGAATATCTGGCAAACAGACTTAGCTCAATTATAAATGCAAAGCCACCAGGGACTTTTAATTATTAAAAAATAAACCATATGCCAGAGTAACAGAAGACAACTCAGTAATCAAGAATGGTAGGAAATGGTAACTCTTAATCCGTTTCTACTCTTTATGATACTTTCAAGACCTTTTCTTTGCAGAAAAAGCTATATACAAAATAACAGTAAATTGGTGGAAATGATGTAGCTAAACACACTCCAACTACCAACTTCCTATATTGACATATTTATCTAGGAGATATATACATATATCTGTATGATCTATCTAATATATATGTGATATTTTAGATGAATACCAGCTTTACTACTGACTTATTTTGACAACCACTTACTGTAAGTAAAAGACCATATTTGTCATTAATCAAAATAGACTTAGAAATGCCTATTAGAAATGAGGAACAATTATTTAGAATGACACTAATTCTCTTTGGTTTGATGGCTCTTACAGAAAGCGCTTAGAAAAAAAGATGTGGCCCAAGCTGGTGATAGGGACACTAGAAGTAAATACCCTGTTCTCTTTTCTCAGAACAGCCAGTTTGGATATACTGAAATATGTACTGGTCCAGGCTACCCATATACATAAAGAAGTTGTACCACAGCTTTTCAAATTATATAAATCTAGGAGATTTCATAGACGTCAAAAGTTTAAAATGTTAGAATATTCTACTATGAAACCCTAAATAAATTCAAAAGGAAAACAGAATATTGACTCTGTTCTCATACTAAATCAAAACCATAGTAACAACTTGGTCTAAAAAACTGAACATAAAGATTTACAACCACATGAAAAGGTTACAATTTATGAATGCATTTTCTAATTAAAAAAAAAAACAAAACTCCAAACCAAAACAGAATCTACATATTAGGGAAATTAAGTGAGAAGCATTACATATTTTAGCAACAAAATAATAAAGGATTTAAATACTGCCAAAGGTTTAGAATTACTGAAAAATCTGAAGATCAACATATACTAGCTGTTATTATAAAAGTTCCAAGTGGCACATACCATGAAATTTTCCAAATGCTAAGTGCTACAGCTCCTCCCTTTGAGAAGTTCCTTGAATCAGTCTTCTCCTTGGAATAGCTATGCCCAGTACTGAAGTTCAAGTCCACATCCTCACTACTATAATTTAGTGTATACTCTATCACAGTATACACACTCCAATACGTTCCAACCATCCTCTCTACCCCTTACTCCCTATGCCACCCAACCTCCATATTGCTGCCAGATTAATCCCTTGGACTCACAGATCTAAGTCATATCACTTACTTGTTTTAAAAAAAAAAAAAAGCCTTCAGTATTTTTCTCCTAATTAGCTAAAATCCCTTATTCTAGCATCCAGGATGCTAAATATAGTCCTAAGCTTACTCCTCATCATACAGTCACACCAAACTGCACTAGGCCCCATATGCCATCGTATTTGTCTTTCCTCATGCGGCCTGCCTTGCTTCCTCTGTCTCCACCTACTTCTTCCTTCAAATGCCCATCTGATTGCCCAGAAGCTCATTAATGCTCTCCCAGATGCCCTCAGTTGCACTACTTCCCTTTTTGGAAACCTCAAGGCACTTGTCATACGGAGCAGTGTGGTACGAGAGTCGGTATGTGGTGCTCCCCCCTTCCCCCCGCAGGTGCCTGGACAACAGGGCCTGTCTTCATCTTGGTCTTTCTGAAACCTGCCTCATTAACTAGGAACTCAGGCTCTTCTAAGAAATAAATGTCTAAGGAGCTTACTAAAGCTAAAGGGGCCTAATATGAAGATGTTGGTTTGTGGTTTACAGAAACATCATTAATATAGAAGTTACACCTAAAAGTATCCTGTCCAAAAGATGTGGTTTGTGTACACACATACACACACACACATACACACACACACACACGAATATTATGCAGCCATCAAAAAATGAAATCTTGTCAATTATAACAACATGGATGGAACTAGACAGTATGATGCTATGCGAAAGAAGTCAGAGAAAGACCATTATCTTATGATCTCACTGATATGTGAAATTTAAGAAACGAGGCAGAGGATCATAGTGGAAGAGAAAAAAATGAAGTAAGATGAAACCAGAGAGGGAGACAAACCATAAGAGATTCTTAATTTTAGGAAGCAAACTGAGGGTTGCTGGAGTGGAGGGGGTAGGGGGATAGGGTAAGTGGGTGATGGACATTTAGGAGGGTTTGTGTAGTAATGAACACTGGGTATTACATAAGACTTGATGAATCGCAGACCTGTACCCCTGAAATTATAATACATTATATGTTAATTTTAAAAAATTTTAAAGTATCTTATCCATAATCGATTATGCTGCATTTTATTATTTCAGCTCTTTGCAACCTTTGAAGAAATGGAAAACTATACCTCATATACATGGCATAATCTGTTTCAGAGAACTGACTTTTATCCGGTTAGTCTGTTTATGAAGTGAAGATGCTAAGACTTCAGAAGGTGAAGAAGATGAGTCACATCAGCTTTCAGGCTGCTATTCATCTGGAGGACTGTATCTTAATACAGAATTCTAGAAGAGCAAACTAGTGAAGGAGTAAGTAAAGGCACTGTGAAGGTAGGCAACTTGGTGCTGTGGGAGGGGCACTAGATGGCAGGAGCCCTCAGTTCTCCAACTGACACACAGTCCAGCTCACTCAACTTGCCCAATCCTGGTTCCTTCACCTGTCAAACCAGGAACTGGACTTGCTGAACTCCAAGATCCCGTTTTAACAATTCCGAGTTTAGAAAGATAACACAGGTTTCAGTGGGTAATTGTTAATGAGAGATGTAGAAGAAAACAGTAACTCCCTGTCATATTTAATCTCTCAAACTTCATTAAAAAAATAAATAACCTCACACATCTTCAACCTAAAAAGGCCCATGTGTTTCGGGATTATTGCATTTTCAGAGAAGTCTTCAAATAAAAACAAAACATTAAAACAAACCAACAAAAAAATAATCTATGAGGAAGAAAAATAAATATAAGAAAAACAAAAACAGGTCCTCCAACAAACCTCACACCACTATATGTAACTGCCAAATAACACTTTTAAAAAAAAATGAATGTTGTGTCATAAGTTTAAGAGGCCAAATAATGATGAAAAATTGTCAGGTAAGCAGTAGAAACAAGTTGTTGGATATTTCTTTCAAGCTGTTTCTGGATCTCTAGTCTAACAGAACAAATTCAGATGCAAACTACAGGGATACTAAAAGCAAAAACTCCAGAATGCCTCACATCAGTAGTACACAGACTCCATCTGGTTAGCTTAACTGAAACTCCCCAACACGTTTTACTGCCCTTGGGCTTTTAGACAGGAAGAAGCTCACTCTTCCTCAGTCAGCCTTAGAACTTAATTACATGTGAAGCCTCTCAGGATAACTTTCAGGTTTTTCCTTTGCCTTAAAGGCTTCAGATGAGCAGCTTCTGAGTGCACATCATCAGGTCAGGTTCTCCCAGCATCCAGTCTGGACTCCTGAGTTCAGAAGCCTCACCCTGGGGCTGGGCTTGACAGTGCCCATAACTATGGGCTACCACACTCGGCTAGAACAAAAGTACTTTGTGCAGACCTAGAAGACTCTACAAGCATTTTCCTAAGATGCTTCAAGGAAAAGGAATGTTTTCTGGAAAATACTAACAATTAAATGAAGTTCTATTTCCCACCTCCCCACCCCAATCAAACTGAAAAAAAACCAAAATGGGGCCTGGACTCTTCATTACATTATCACTAACTCTGGATTCGGCCGATCAATCTTACCTTCTGATGCTTTGATCACATATCCGCCCTTCTTTTCACCAGGAGGCACATTAAGCAACTGCATGATTCTGTCCAGCAGCCCATGGATTATCTCGAACCCAGGATTCTTGTTGTAATAAACAGCACAGAGATGCCTGTAGTTTCTTGCACCTACATCTGAAAAAATAAAAGAATTGGCCACAAGGCCACAGTGACCATTACTTAAGAAAGTACTGTGAGCCTAAAAAGCATCTTTAAGAAACTTAGAGATAGAGCAAATACACTTATAGTAAATTGGGAAGAAAAAAAAGAGACCACTAAGTTCAAAAAAAGTCAAAATTAAATTATATTGTTTGAAGAACACACATAGGTTGGAAAACCATGAAATGAAGAAGAGAATAACTATCCCTAAAGTTAGGATACTGATTACTCTAGTAAGAGAAGTGATATGATGGGGAAGAGCCTTATAAGACGCTTAAGATACTGGCGATATTCTATTAGTTTGGATGGTTACCGTAGTATTTGCATTACAGTCTTCTTAAACCATGTATTACAGATACTCCTTATAACTAAAACATGAAAAAAGGCAATAAAGGAAGAGAAGAACCACACCAATGTAAAAATAAACTAAAACAAAACAAAACAAAAACCTCTACACACAGGAAAAAGACTGAAAAAAATATAGCTAAATGTCAACAGAAGTTATATTTGGGCAGACACCATTTTTTCCAAGTCTTACCTATTTTCCAATTGTTCCTTGATTAGTATACTTTATTCTACTTTGAAATCAGAACTTACAAAATGTACTATTTTAAGACAGACTTGCAGCAATCCAAAAGAACCCTGCCAGTGACTGGATAAATAAACTGTGGTTCATCCACACAGCGGAATACTATTCAGCAATAAAAAGGAACAAAGTATTAACAGACCTGACATCTTGGATGAATTTCAAGGGCATTCTACTGAATGAAAGATGCCAGTCTTTTGTCAAAAGGCTACATTTAAGTGCATTTTTGGACATTCTGGAAAAGGCAAAACAACAGCAAATGAGAACAGACAGTAGTTTCCAGGGGTTCGGATGTGGGGGAAAAATGTGACAGGTAGGTTTTGGTTGTGACAGAGCTGATCTCTATCTTGTAGCCAGGGTTACAAAGATCTGAAACTTTCCCCCTCTCTCTCTGCCTACTTGTGATCTCTCTCTCTCTCTCTGTCAAATAAAAAAAAGGGGGAGGGGTGCCTGGGTGGCTCAATGGGTTGGGCCTCCGCCTTCCACTCAGGTCATGATCCCAGGGTCCTGTGATTGAGCCCCGCATCAGGCTCTGTTTGGTTGGAAGTCTGCTTCCCCCCCCCGTCTCTGCCTGCCTCTTTGCCTACTTGTGACCTCTCTCTGTTTAAAAAAAAAAAAAAAAAACCCTTAAAAAAAAGAGATCTGAAACTTTATTAAAACCCCTTTTAAAAAAAAGTGCATAGCGTATACAGGTAAACTCAAATTCAACAGTGAGCATTTTATCTTAACAGATGTATACTTGTGGCCCTTTAATTCCGAAGGAGACAACTGCTCTGACACAAACACTGTATAAATACAGACTTCATTTTAGTGTTCAAATTACAAAAAGAATAAAACAATTTAGTATTGGGGGTAACTGAAAATAAACTTTATATAACTTTATATTAGCATGTACTGAGCAAAAGTTCTTCCACAGATTTATCCCTGTAGCCATTCCCACTGACAAAATATAAAATGTTTTTTACCTTCCAGATATCCAAATAAAACACAGATATTTTAAGACATGATACTACTAAAGTAATATAAAAGTAAGCACATAAATGGAGTGAAAAGTGAAACTAACAACTGATGATCTACTATGTGGTAGGTACTTAGCACCTATTATTCTATCTATAATCTTAATTTTCAAGACAATCATGTAAAATGGGTTTAACATCCCTATAAAATAGGATAGGAAAAATAAGATGGAGAAACAAAGGCTCAGAAAGATTTTGTCTAGAGTCAAGCCAACTGGCTAGAGCTAACTGTAATTAATTATATAGTTAGTAAGTTATAAAAGCAGAATTTGACCAGTATCACCTAGCTCTAAAACACATGTTCTTTCTACTAAACACTGGAAATCTCAGTCTCTAAAGGATTTAGAAGAGAAAGTCTCTGAAGGACTTAGATGAAAACAAGTAATATAAGAACAAACTTATCAATAGATATATACCTACTTAATGTTAGTCAAAGATATACATTCTTGAAATGGTTTCGATAGGACACATATTTCAGTATTCTCAAGTGTTTTATTTTTGAAGTCCTTAAACTAAAGTCTCTAGCCATCAACACTGTAATTCATAGAAAGTGTTCGGAGTGAAACTTCTGACTGAGAGAAATAACTGTTCTTGCCATATAACATTTCTTAGTGCCTACTACAGTCAAGGCACACGGCTCTGGGTACTCCTGGAGGGATACAGTCAAAGCCAGCACAGGGTCTACACAGACTATACTCTCAACAATTAATTTCTGAATAAATGAATAAAGCCTGGAAAAGGAGGTAACTATTAAACAAGATCAGGCCCAGCCAGTGGGTCACATTCTAAGTCATCACAAGAACTCACTGATACAGGAAAGGGAGTTCTATCCCACTGTCACTCTCTATCATTTCCATTTGCAAGAATAAAGAAATCTGGTATCTAAATGTTCTAACTGAAGGTGTAAGAATAAAGATTAATATTAAAACCAGGCAGGCATAAAACCTCAATAAACCAACCACATGCATAAACTCAAATGAGGGGCTTGATTTCTCCGTAGAACACACACACGCTCACATATACAGGCATACTCCCTGAAGGGAAAAAAATGAAATGAAACAGAACTAAATTATCCCTTTCATATTACTGACTTGCTCCTGGGTATCTTTGCCATGTGGTACCCATTTGTTGGTGTCACATGCTTCTACTTTAACACACAGACATGTATTCAAACTACTTTGTTCCATTTTTGCTGGGAAAGAAGAGCCCAACAGTAATGCCAGCATTCAGACAGCTTAGCAACATAAACTGAAGCTTTATTTTGGTAACCTTGTGCCTTGGAATACTTCTTTCCTGATCTCTAAACTATATAAAACTTACCTTTCTGATAAGAGGAGCAACATCTGGTTTAAAGACTTAGAATTTAGAACAAGTTGAGTGATTCTGATAATTAAAATGATGAGCTTAGAGTAAAAAATACAGGACTTAAATATACTCAAGTCAAGAAAGGTTTCAGGATGTTTGTATAACACACACACAAATGACCTGTGTATTTTTGGATTCGATTCTGCAATATTTTTAAGAAAACCCACAGATTTTTAGGGCCTGGTACTAAATCCACTGTAAGAATTAAGCTATTTAGGCTGCCCTTCCTACTCCCACCACTGACTGGCCATTTTTTCTACATTTCCCAAGCGTTACCGCTCCCTCTAGACTTGCTTCTTCCCATCTCACTAAGATACTCTCCTTGCTGTAGCCGAACTGAATTAAAGGAGGAAATAATCACATATTCACCCACTCCTCCTTGGAGAAACTGCTAGGTATAGTAAAATTCTCATTTCCTTATATTTTGCACTGAGGGACTATATTACATCACCGGAAGTTCACTCACTGCATGCCACAAAGTAAGAACTATTTAAATTTCATGCCAAAACAAGGGTTTGTTGGAAATGCCTCAGTGCTTTATAACTCGGTTAACAGACCTCTTGTGTCATACCATCAAACAATTCTGCTTTTTAAATGGGCCTGCCAAGTATGTCAGCCTAAATTACCAATGTATTTCGCAGACTTCAAAGTACTGCCCGGAGAGGCTGATCTAAACCACCCAAGGGGGGCAGGGGGGTGGGTGGGGTGGACTGGCTACAATTCCATAAGCTGAAAGAACATGCCAAATGACTTTTTTTTTTAAAGAGGAGGAAAAAAAGAATGGTACGTGATGTTCCTCAGTGAAGTAAAACTACTGTCTACAACTCAAATTTTTCAAATGGGCTCCTGGTATAGGGTCCCTTTCACCAAAGTACCAATGATAAGAAACAAATTAAGGGTGTAAGGTTATGTTACAGGACTGCCTGGAAAAGGGCAGAGTCTTTGAGAAAATGACTCTATATCTATTCTCATATTCACCTGAAGGCCCAAATAATAGATGCTAGGAGAAAGCCTACTGAAAAACCAAGAAGGCTTTCAAAGTAATCAGTGGCTGACAGGGAGCACAAAATTAGTAATCCAGCCAAGACTGAGAAAATAAAATGAAGCACCCTGATTTTAATTCCATCCAATACATTTCTTTAACATTAGTACCCAAGAGACTATAGCTAGCATGGTAAATTTTTCGTATCTCCTGAAGAATTTCACTGTAATATTAAATGATTCACAAAAGCTACCAAGAATCCTGTGAAGACACACACACCTTAAAAACTATCTAATGTGTGAAAGAGGAATCTTTACACACTGGTGGCAGGGCTGCAAGTTTGTTTAAAAAAATCCTTTTTGGAAGAGAATTTAAGACAGCAACCATTTAATATGCTTACCTATGGACTGACCAATTCTATTTCTACAAAATACAAATTAGTAAGGGTACAGGATATTCATTACAATAGACACGTTAGCAAAAACCTGGTAGCAATCTAAAAATTCAAAATAGTCTGAATTATTATATAGTCCTACAATGGAATATTATATAACCACTAAAAAGAATTAGATGGACAGAATGTAGTCATAGGGAAAAGGTAAAACATAGGACAGGTAAAGCATAATTCCATTTGTGTAAACACTAGAAAGTATTTTTTGTAAAGATTTTATTTATTAGAGAGCAAGCGCAGAAATGGTGGGGGAGGGACAGAGGAAGAGGGAAAAGCAGACTCCCCACTGAGCAGGGAGCCCAGCATGGGGCTCCATCCCAGGACCCCGGGATCGTGACCTCAGCCAAAGGCAGATGCTTAACCAACTGAGCCACCCAGGTGCCCCAATACTGGAAAGTATTTATCTGTATCTATGGCTAGACAGAAAAATCGACAACATATGGACAACATATGCAAAGAAAGTATCTGGCAATTTACTGTAAGAGCAGGATTAGGGAGAAGTTGGATACATGAATTTTTTTTTCTAATGTGAAAAGAACAGAATTGCTCTTAATATATATCTATGAAAGCCCTTAAAGGTGGTACAAATTTTATGAACATAAAACTTAAGAACAATTTTCCTTAAAATTTCTGTGTAACACCGAAGTACAGATTTTTTTTTTTTTTTTAAGGTAAGGCTGAAAGCCAAGAAATTAATATGGGGGGAAAAAATCTATGACCTTCTCAGTGTATGAAGGAAAAAGTTATAACCTTATGGGTTGGCTTTTAGTTAACATAAACCTGGAATAGATTTTTATCTATTAAAAAAATACGGTATGCAATGCATGACAGAGCATATTATACTCACGTTTGCAGATTTTAACTATGTGGAACCAAATGTACTAAAATAACTTTCCATATTAAAAATGATGTTATTTACAGTTAAGACGCCATCATATAGGAGAATGATGCTATCAAGTATTGTTAATGTCAATGTTCCCTACACCCATATTTTTTGAGTTATTAATTGGAAATTCTACATGCCAAAAATATGAAGTAGTAAAATTAAATTAATCCAGACTGATGACATAAGCTCTCTTCAGAAAACTGCATTCCACATGTGGATGCTAGATAATCTTCCATTATTTGATGGCTACAGAATTAGTGGGCAATTTCTCAGAGCTTAAGTATTTCTCAAGCTCATAATGAAAATGCTTATTATTAAGCTCTTTATCAAGCAAAGAATTACAGAAAAACTATAAAGACCTGGCCCCCATATTCAGTAGGTTACAATATAGAACAGATTCATGAATGGTACAGAGAGCAAACTGGAAGAACAAACCAAATCATATAGCAGTAACTTATTTATGTTCTATGCAGCCATGGTGGCCCAAGGAGGAAAAAGGAACAAGAATCTTATATATTGTGATTAACATTAAAAGAGGATCTGAAATTCCACATTCAAACAAGTCAGGGTAAAAAGCTGATCATTGTGATTTAGAAAAGCTATAGAAAAGGGCACCTGGGTGACTCCAGTTGGTTAAGTGTCTGACTCTTGATTTCGGCTCAGGTCATGATCTCAGGTTCTTGGGACTGAGCCCCACAATGGGTTCTGTGCTCAGTAGGGAGTCTGCTAAAGATTCTCTCCCTCTCCTTCTGCACCTACCCCTGCTCACACCTCTGGGCCCTTCCGACCTCCCCGTTTCCCACTCACAAATCAGAAAAGCTTCAGGAAGTATATGAAATTTTAGAAACTAGTAGAATAATCTGGGGGTGGGCAGCGAAAATGCAGTTGTTACCAGGACTGCAGCAACACTCTCGAGAAAGCGGGAATGGTCTGAGCAAGAAGTGAAGGCTTGGAGTGAGCATACATCCTATGGCAAGTGAGGTAGCTGGAGCCAAGGGCCTGTAGTGGTCAAGGTCCTGTAGCCTACTTCATCTACTATAATAACAAAACCCAAAAGTCTCTCAGTGCCTAGTTCAAACTAAAGTACATGGTGATTTGATTTTCAAGATTCTCTATAGATACATGACAGATTAACAACCGGATGACTGTATCATGCTAAATCTAACCGACCCTGTACCCTTTACAAAGCCAAACTAAGTCATCTTTCTTAAGCTGTGGTTCCCTTTAAACTCAGACTCAACACGGTGATGTGTTTTCTCCTGCCATCTCAGTGAGCTTCTAGGCATGCTGGCAGCCTCAGGAACCATAATGGAATAAACTGTGATGGCAGAATTCAATGTGCTTTTAATAAAAAGCTGGAATGTTGGACTTTGCAAAATATAGTTGCTTTTCTGGGCACAAAGATTAGCAGTTTACAAGTAGGTACTTTGCTCCCCTACAGTAATTTACTATTTTGTTTATAGTTTAGTTAGTCTTGCCATCGAAGTAGGAACAACTGAAACCAATCAAGAACTCACACAGCAGCCTGACTTGATAGCTCCAGGGCCGCTTCTACTGACTTCCGCCATAAAGCTGAAAATGTACCCCACAGCAGAGTCTGCATTTAACTTCTCGTTCCAAAGACACATGCCACTCTGCCCAAAAGGGATAAATCAACTTAGCTGGTGGAGTCATGACTAATTTTTAACAAGGCGGCAGTAACTTTGGATCTTACAGCTCAATAAATGCAGTGATTGGCTCAGCCTTAAAGAACTGGAATGTGCGGGACTCCAAGTGGAAGTTTTACAATCCGAGAAGTGTGCCTGACTTAGTCACTAGACAGGCAGATGGACTGACAGTCTCACAACATGGACAGTCAGTCAAAAAGTCCACAAGAGCAAAGGAAACTGTCCAATGAGGTCAAGCATGAAAACAGGGGCCAGTGGACTTTCACTTACTTACAGGAATTTAAGTCAAACACAATTTGTGGGAGGCACACTGAAATCCAGCATATATTCCTTTTTCATTTCCACAGTGGAAGATACATTTGCCTACACAAAACTGACAGGAGGCTGAGAGTCAGAGTTTTCCTTAATGTTAGAAAACGACTCAGTGGCAACTCTCACTCCTTCTCTGCGCTCTCAGGGCCCCTCGTACGCTCCTTTGGAGTACTACCTATAAAAACCTGCTCACCAGTCTCCCTCCCTCAAGACTGGAAACTCTCTCATAGTCCAAGCAGACCACAGCAAAGAAAAGGAATTCAAAAAGACTTTTCTCCCAGTGCAATGAATGAGACTGTCTTGCTCACTGTTGCCACACCATCTTTGCCCCTTCTGAAACAGTCCTTTGGGTATGGCCCCCACTAATGAAAATCTAGGATTTATACACTACTGGAAAATTCCTCTATCATTTCACTTTTAATGGACTACATTTTTCTTTTTCAAAACAGTTTGAATATTTAGGAGGAAATGGCTAATATAAATACAACAGAAAAATGCTGACTGGCTTGAAAGGCAGTAAAAATATTTGTGCTCAATTCACTGAAGAGAAGTGGGTGATAAATTACTGAAAACACAGCATTCCCTAAAAAAAAAATTTCTTAAAAACAACCCCCCCCAAAACTCACAAAAAACAAACAAACAAAAAAACAAAAACACATTCCTACTTTTAAGTAAATTGCCCCATCAGTACATTGTGGTTTTCATAACTTAAAAAAGATAGTGCACAACAAAAGAAAAGCCAATTAAATCAAATTAAGGATAAAAATGAGCCCCAAGTGCCTCATTTTTAGTGTCAGCAAGGTGACATTAACCTTTTAATAGCCAAAAGTCTCTAAGTCACTCTCACAGAAAATTACCATAAACCAAGATGCGATGTATCTGGCCTTAGGGACTCCAACAGTAAGAGCAGACACCAAACAGTGTTTATTATGTGGCTCAAACTTTTAAAACAAAATTGCATTTAATCCTTACCAAAAATCTAGTAAGTGCTATGATCATCCCCATTGCAACAGATGAGAAAACAGCACAGACAGATTACATAAATTGTCCAAAGTTCAGCAGCTCATAAGTGGCAGAACCTGACTCAAAACCAAGTAGTCTGGCTATACAATCTCAAATCCATGTGCTATGCTGCCTTTCCCATAGAACCCTCTATGTATACCAAATGACAAGTAGGGAGTCTGCCTGAACATATGGACAATAATCCTTTAGAAAAGCTACTTGTTAGGACATAAAGTCCAGGCCTACCTAAAGAGAAAAGTCACTCGGAAGCAAACTTATGTTTTCAAGATGGTAAACTTATTGAGCACACTTACCTCTTCTCATTCCTCAAATCCCATTAATGGCATAGAAAATTTTGAAGAAAACCGTAATTCCAAGACAACAGGCAGAAGTAGTATCAGATAAAAAATGTTCCCACAGGGAAAACTACAGAATAGTCACAACTAAACCCCCAAATAAGAGTGGTCTGCTACAGAGATGAAAACTATTCTTTCTGATGAAACAAAGTGCAGCAGAAATCCTAATCTGAGTTAAAAAGTATACGGACTGGGTTTCTGGGGTTATCACCAGGGTGACTTATTAAATGATGGCCTACAGCCTAGCCCTATACAATAGCTCGCTCTCAACAGCCGAGGTTATCTCCTATCATGGGCCTTGGGGCACAGTGGAGTCTATGTCTGGGCCTTCCCGAAAGACACATGAAAGAAAAAACAGTGAAGCGATCCATACCAAGGACTACAATACAGTCAAGTGCTCCACGGTTACAGTGAAAATTGCCCATGGCAATCGTGGGGAACCCCAGCTTGTTCCTCACTCTCCAGACTCTGAGCTGCTCGCTCGCAAGCAAGCCCAGCCCTGCAGAGCCCTGTAGGGAGTCCTTACCATGAGGGAGGAAGCCTACTGCTGATATAGTATTATAAAACTTCTGAGGAAACTTTATACCTAAAAACACCTGCAAACTGAAAGTGAGGGGACAGTGAACTATTTATCATGCTAATGGACATCACAAAAGCAAGATGGAGTAGCCATACCTACACCAACTGGATTTTAAATCATTTTAAATATAAAGAGTATAATGAGAGACGAAGAAGGGCGCTATATCATAATAGAGGGGTCTGTCCAACAAGAAGATCTAACAAGTATTTATGCCCTCAAATTGGGAACACCCAAATATATAAGACTTTTGAGGAAACTTAGTATAATTAACCTAAACCTAATCCTATATTTATAAATATGTTTGATCACCAAGAATCAAAACCTACAATTCAAAGACCTAAAATGAAAGGAAAGAAGTCAAAGTTCACAGAAAAAATCTGACATTAAAATCATAACAAATTCTGGGACGCCTGGGTGGCTCAGTTGGTTGAGCGGCTGCCTTCGGCTCAGGTCGTGATCCTAGCGTCCTGGGATGGAGTCCCATATCGGGCTCCTTGCTCAGCAGGGAGCCTGCTTCTCCCTCTGCCTCTGCCTACCTCTCTGCCTACTTGTGATCTTTCTCTCTCTGTCTCTCTCTCTCTCTCTGACAAATAAATAAATAAAATATTTAAAAAAATAAAATAAAATAAAATCATAACAAATTCTTAGGTATCTGTACCAGTGAAGGATTTGAGGCACAAGAACTACAGAACTACTTACAGCTGGCACTGAAAATGTTTTCCAATTCCTGCCAGATTGACCACCCAAAGAAAATTCTACATAGACTGGTATTAAAATAAACTTTTATTCTCTAAGGATATATGCACAGAGACCAAATTCTGGCCCTAGCTCTAAGTCCAAAATTTATGCAGCCCTTGGGAAAATTACTACTTTTCTGTCTCAGTTCTTCTACAAATTAAATAGGGACAATATTTTTTGGTCCAATCTGCCTCAAGGAGAGAGATTAACAATCATAAGAGAAAAGGTATATTTTTAAAAAATTTTTTAAAGTACAAAGCACCATACAGATGCAAGGTGATGCTGTTAATTGAAAACAAGGCTGCATAGTGGAGAGCAGATGGAATCCAGCTTTGGCTGCAAAGTTTGCTATGGAAGGTCCACATACAGTCAACGGGCAAGCCTATGGTATCTATTTCCTAAGACAGTTTGATTTACAGTCAATAGTTCTTGACGGCTCTGGGTCATCAGAATAATGCCGTATTATCCTCTTCAGGAATAACTAAGGAAAAGAACTTTGCTGTTGTCGAGTGATTCAGGAGCACGTACTCAGTTTTACAGTCTGGAGTGAAACTCCTGAATAAACATGGTTAGGACTGAAACTGTTCCCTGATTCTCAGGGAACAAGAGAAATACTGTCAGCAATTCAGTCATTTCATGGTCCTGCTACCAAGAAAGGACCCCATATGCAGCTCCAAAAAGACTGTGTCAGTCTGAAGACAGAAGTTTGAGTAAGACAGACATCCTTGGCAATCAGGTTTAAGTACTACCTAAATATGTTCACCAAATAACCTCCGAGTTCCATATGGTGGACCGGGCTACTTGCTATACTAATAAGTCCAGCCTATTCTTGAGGCAAAAACTGGTCAAACAAATGACTAATACAAGAATGACAAATAGCTAATGCTAAACTAGAGTGACAACAAAAAGTACCTTAAAATGATATGCACATAAATCACAAGATTAAAAAAAAATGTTTCACTGTACTTTTCAAGCTGAGGTTTTAACAGGGTTCTTCATAAATGTCAAGTTCTTTAAGATTTGCTTTCTACTAAAAGAAATAAAAGCAACCAAATATCTGAAGGTCTTGATTGGATGGATTTCTATCAATCAATCATGAAAACTAAATTTATTAAACAATTAGGAAAGTTTGATGTTTGATGATAGCTGGATGTTTGATGATAAAATAGTGTTGGGTTATTTTTTAAAAACAAAAGTGGTATCTTTTATCTTTTAGATATATATATCTTTTGGAAATACATACTGTTTGCTGGAGAAATGGCAGGATGTCTAGGAATCACATCAAACTAACATGGGGGAGTGCCATGTGCTGATAACTGCTGAAGGTGGGTGCTGGATTCACAGGGGTGGTTATACTGCCCAACTTTATAGAGAGCTGAGGTTCTCATAATAAAATGCTTTAAGTGTACAAGCAAAGGTGACTTGTTCTTACCTCTGCTAGAATCTTTTACTACGATGTCAGAGATTTCAAACAGTTTCAGAGGAAGGGGCATCTTCCGATTCGCAGCTATAGTCTTTAGGAGGCCAGGAAGAAGGGTAGTGCGTGCCACCTACAGGAGAAGACATGAAACTGAAATGACCAAAAAAATAACCCAAACAGACTTGGTTATAAGACAAGGCCAAAAGAACTCGACAGCTTCACAGCAGTAAGACGTTTCTGTAAAATGCAATGAGTAAATGTCCAAATCATTTTTAATTATCAATTCCAAGACAAAAAACTGAAAATATCCTGGCTCCCAAACTTACCTAATGAAAAAATCATAAAGTCTGATCAAAAACTGAGAAGTATAAATACAATGCCTATATCTAGGGTTGGTTATTATCATTTTTAAAATTAAAGTTAGCTTTACGATTACAAATATGTAAATTTTGATATCCTGCTTTATTTTATAAAGTAACTGAAGGAGATTACAAGAAATTCAAGTATTTAAATGAGATTAAATATGAGCTAATCAAATTCTTAAAAACCAAGACTAGGGAAAATGTAAATGAAATTACAATATCACAATGAGAAAACAGAACACAAATATGTAAGCAATAAAAAAATTATGCAGCTGCTATGGGCAAGCTGTGACCGTAGTTTCCAGCTTAGTGGCCAAAGAAATAAAAACAAACATGCTAGTTCTAAAAATAAACAAAAAGATAAAAAACAACAACTTCCCTACTTCTATCTCAAATTTCTCATTCTAAGCTATATGAGATAGGTTAGCTGTCAACACCCTATTCCCAGAAGTTTTAAGAGCAGTGATAGGGCACCACCCCTTAAGATCCTGGGCTCGCAGCAGACACCAGCATCACTACCCTTCGCCCAGACTACTGCAGGAGCTTAAGCTGGTTTCTCTGCTTCCACTCCTGCCGCCTTATGGCCTGCTCTCCACACACAGTGATGATCTAAGGCCTACATCAGATCATGACATTCCCCTGCTCAAAAATCTAATAGGTTTCCGTCAAATTTTGAATAAAATCATGCCCTGCATGGGGTCCTATCTGAATCTGGCCTCGGCCTCCTCTCCACACTCCATGCCTGCCGCTCCCTCTGGTTTACTGGGGTTCAGCCACACTCCCCAAGCAGTTCCATCTCAAGCTCCCATGCCTCCCTCCTTCCTCGACCACATACATTCTTCCTCTGGGTTCACATATAGCTGTCTTTCTTCAGGTCTCTGTTCAAAAGGTCCCCACAGAGGCCTGCCCTGACTACCCTGGCTAAAACAGCAGCCCCTCCTAGATCCTACAGGCATAACAGGAAACCCCTATGAAGACTTGCTTGTACAATGTGTATTGCGAGAAAGAGAAAACCTTTCCAAATACGTTCACTCTGCCACCTGCTGCTGGTAGTCTTCAACTCCCTGCTTTTTAAATATCTCTTACTTTCACAACTGGAGAGCAAGTACACAAACCACTCATAGAAATAAAAGTACAATGTTAAAAGAAAGCTTAAGTTACTGGAATATAAACAAGCTACCTTTGTAAAAAACCTTTCCCTAGTGCTTTCTTTTTTTTTTTTTTTTTTCCATTTTATAGATCAGCCTTATTTGCTTGTTTAAAAACTCAGAGCAATACAAAAAATGAAACCTGAATCCAATCAAGCTTCTAGATCTACATGCCAATTTACTAGAATGTATCTAACAAAATCCTAACTGTGTGAACTCTGTAAGACAAATGACCCAATTTGTTCAATGCAGAAAGTAAAAGGAAGAGACAGAGACATGGACAGGGGGACAATCTGTAGATTAAAAGAGACATAAGGGGGCACCTGGGTGGCTTAGCCATTAACCAGCTGCCTTTGGCTCAGGTCATGATCCTGGGGTCCTGGGACTGAGACCCGCCTCAGGCTCCTTGCTCAACAGGAAGCCTGCTTCTCCCTCTCCCAGACCCCCTGCTTGTGTTCCCTCTCTCGCTACATCTCTCTCTCAAATAAATAAACAAATCTTTTTAAAAAAATAAGAGACATAAGAAACATTATCAACTTTGACTTGGGATTCAGATGAAGTTCATGAAAACTATTAAAAAAATTGAGACAATTAAGAAAATTTCAACAACTGAACATTTAAAAATATTAAGGAATACTATTGCTAATTTGGGGGAACGTGATAATATTCTGTAATTTTGTTTATAAAATCTACATGTTTACTGACATTTTTCTTTTTACCCATTCTCTAACATATCTAGTTAGAAAACAGCCCCAAATTAAGAATTATCCAAGAGAAAGAATAGACTTAAACAATAAACTGGGTCACAAGCCCAGAAACAACTTTATATTTAAACAAACAGAACTCTGTTAGTTACTTTAGTAATGGGAGGAACTATCTACTGGTAAAGCAGGAGTAAAATATAGAATCTGTCCAGTCTAAAAGATGGACTCATCTAATGTGTTTTATGCAGAAATACAGATTCTGAAAGTGAGCTAATCCACAGCTATTTATAGTGTTATTTAATGTGTTTCTGATTTTCCTTCTACTTAGTAAAATAGAGAAAACAGGATGTAAACCCTACAGAACATTACCATATCTTAAGAAATCTATCAAGCTTGATAAATGAAACTCGGAGAAAAAGGAAAATTTGGAATAAAAGCAAATAAAAATCCAGTAAGATTTACTGAAAAATCCCTCTACCCAAATGAATTGGAGTGTCTCTCATTGAAAAGAACAGGGCGTCTTTTAAGAGCAGTAGGAAAGTGAGTGGACCTTGTCACAATCCTTCCAAATGGCGTAAGAATTCTTTAAAGTTCTTACACTGAATACAGAGAAACAATCTGTGTACTTGATGAGTATTATTACCAGTTAGTTCTTTAAATAGCAAGTGAGCCCTAATTACCATGTTAGTGGTACAGATTAAATCTAACTTTAAAAAATCCAAATTTTAACATTTTTAGAACTTAAAAAATTTTTAGAACTTGAGATCCCCTCCCCTACTTTCAGAGATATGAAAATCAAGATTCACAGAAGCATACAAATCAAAACCACAATGAGATACCACCGCACACCATTCAGAATGGCTAAAATTAACAAGTCAGGATATGACAGATGCTGGAGAGGATGCAGAGAAAGGGGAACCCTCCTACACTGTTGGTGGGAATGCAAGCTGGTGCAACCACTCTGGAAAACAGCATGGAGGTTCCTCAAAGTGTTGAAAATAGAGCTACCTTACAACCTAGCAATTGCACTACTGGGTATTTACCCTAAAGATACAAACGCAGTGACCCGAAGGGGCACATGCACCCAAATGTTTATAGCAGCAATGTCCACAATAGCCAAACTATGGAAAGAACCTAGATGTCCATTAAGACATAATTAAGAAATAAATCTTAATTAAGAAATTAAATCTTAATTTAATTAAGAAATTAAATCTTGCCATTTGCAACAACGTGGATGGAACTAGAGGGTATTATGCTTAGCGAAATAAGTCAATCGGAGAAAGACAACTATCATATGATCTCCCTGATATGAGGAAGTAGAGATGCAACATGGGGGAGTTGAGGGGTAGGAAAAGAATAAATGAAACAAGATGGAATTGGGAGGGAGACAAACCATAAGAGACTCTTAATGTCACAAAACAAACTGAGGGCTGCTGGGAGGAGGAGGGTAGGGAGAGGGCAGTGGAGTTATGGACATTGGGGAGGGTATGTGCTATGGTGAGTGCTGTGAAGTCTGTAAACCTGGAGATTCACAGACCTGTACCCCTGGGGCTAATAATACATTATATGTTTATAAAAAAATTAAAAAAAAAATTCACAGAAACTAACTCAAGTCACAAAAGTTCATATATTATAATAGCATTAACTTTCTTGAAAGCATTTCCTCCCAATTCTAAGATTCCCCTTGATTCTAAGCGAGGGTTAAAGAAAATCATGAAGAATTGCATATGCAAGAAAAACAGAACGAGAGCTGACCATTAAGAGAGAGATGGTCTAAGTTATTAATAAAGATATTATAGGGGCACGTGGGTAGGAGGCAGTGGTTTAAAGCCTCTGCCTTTGGATCAGGTCATGATCTCAGGGTCCTGGGATCGAGCCCCGCATCAGCTCTCTGCTTAGCAGGGAGCCTACACCCCCCCCCACCTGCCTCTCTGCCTACTTGTGATCTTTGTCAAATTAATAAATAAAATCTTTTTAAAAAAAGATATTATAAACTATAAAAACAACATGTTGAAGTAATTTCCTATTCTAATAATGTAAATCACTTACCATTTACTAAGACAGTATTCTCTCCCTTTTTTTTTTTAAAGATTTTATTTATTTATTTGACAGAGAGAGAGACAGCTAGAGAGGGAACACAAGCAGGGGGAGTGGGAGAGGGAGAAGCAGGCTTCCTGCTGAGCAGGGAGCCTGACAGGGCTGCCTTGGGTAGCTTAGTCGTAAAGCGTCTGCCACCCAAGGCACGCCCTAAGACAGTATTCTCACTGAAATATTCTTGAACCCTATGTGAAACTGCCACTGAACTATAGGATTACCATGAAAAAAAATGGAGGCAGCACAGTCAAGAACTGATGTTAACTACTACTTTTAAAGTGAATGAATTAATGGTGGTACTGGGAACAGTTGCTAACTCATTTATTACAGAATGGGTAGAAAAGATCAAATCTGAAAACAGTATTAAAGTCAACTGATTTGAAGTGAATGAAATGGAAAGTTTAGACAAGACTGGGCAAGCAAAGCAAGCAAAAATACAACTGTAGGCCAATCAAGAAAAGACTAAAAAGTGTTAAGAATTTGTCAACAAGAGGCACCTGGATGGCGCAGTCAGTTAAACATCTGACCCCTGGTTTCCGCTCAGGTCATGACCCTCGGATTCTGAGATCGAGCCCCAGTCAGGCTCCCTGCTCAGCAGGGAGTCTGCTTGTCCCTCTGACTCTGCCCCTACCCCAATTCTTGCTCTTTCTCACTTGCACACCCATACTCACTAGTAAAAAGTCTTTTTTTTTAATTTTAAAAATTAAAAAAGGGACATCTGAGTGGCTCAGTGGGTTAAAGCCTCTGCCTTCGGCTCAGGTCATGACCCCAGGGTCCTGGGATCGAGCCCCACATCGGGCTCTCTGCTCTGCAGGGAGCCTGCTTCTCCCTCTCTCTCTCTGCCTGCCTCTCTGCCTACTTGTGATCTCTGTCTGTCAAATAAATAAAATCTTAAAAAAAAATTTTTTAATAAATTTTTAAAAACTCTCTGCCCCTTCCCCACATGCTCTGATATCTTTAAGATCTTAAAAAAAAAATTCATCAACACTTATGTATGAACCAACTATAATCTTATCCAAGAAGAGATTTTTAATAAGTTCTAAGATTTTGTCATCTTAAGTATAACTTATGTACTGCCTCTCAGTATTTACCCAAATTCTTACCTACTTAAAATTCTCACCTGAAATTCAGCTGTTTTGGGATTACTTATGTGGACTGCCTTTGTTGCAGAGATGTCTAAACCAAGTTTATCAGCAATATCTTCTTGGGAACACTAAAAAGTATATGCAAAATAAAGAAAAACAATGACTAAATTTAATATACAATGTATTTAATGCTGTTAAGTCAACTTACAGTCTCATAGCAATGTAGGTTCTCTATGTAAAGAGGTTAAAAATAATAACTACATCAACTAATTAGGGCCACAGCAAATACAATTTAACATTAACAGTTCTCTTACAAGTTCTATCTATGATACAGAGCAAAGTTTTTCCCATGTTGATGGTGGTATAACTGTATTTGGGCCCTTCCTAAGCTAGTCTCCCATTTTCCTTACCAGTCTAGTTTCTTACAGTTAACTATACATTCCCTGAATCTTATACTCTTCCTTACGTTCACCAGAAATGTCTCAGGGTGCCTGGGTGGCTCAATGGGTTAAGCATCTCCATTCAGCACAGGTCATGATCCTAGGGTCCTAGGATCAGGCCCTGTGTTGGGCTCTCTGCTCAGCAGGAGTCTGCTTCTCCCTCTCCCTGCCACTCTTCCTGGCTGTAACTGACTGAGCCTCCCAGGTGCCCCAAAGAAAATCTGGGAGGGGACAGGGGAGGAAGGAAGGAATATCCTCCCCTCCCTACCTGCTCTCATCCCCCAAGGCTCTACTTAAATGACAGCTCTACACTTCCATAAAAATATTCCGAATGACTTCTGTCAATTCACTCTCCCCCACCTTGGTGTTCCTATGGCTTTGATTACCATTGTAATCCCTGCTAAATCCATACTGACTTGTGGTAGAACAGTAAGACTAAGAGCAGAACTCAAGTGGCCTGAATTCTGCCCAACATTCTTTCTACTTGACCATTTAATTTCTGTGCATAGGTGCTTGATAAAGCTCTGAGCAGTAAATTCCTAAGCACTCTCGCTCCGAAAAGAAAAAAATACCTGTTGTACTCACAAACAGGATGACTGACAGAAGTTATGAAAATAAAACTAGTAGATCCATCACATCTAATAAACGATTAACAAAGTAACTCAAATAAAGTACCTGCCACAAACTAAGTGCTCAAGAAAATATTAACAATGATGATTAATAAATACTAAGAATTATCACATATATTAATGCTAACTGTTGCAAAGGAGTTAAAACAAAATGAAAACTGATAGGGCGCCTGGGTGGCTCAGTGGGTTAAAGCCTCTGCCTTCGGCTCAGGTCGGGATCGAGCCCCATGTCAGGCTCCTCTGCTCTGTGGGGAGCCTGCTTTCCCCCCACCCTCTTTGCCTGCCTCTCTGCCTACTTGTGAGCTCTGTCAAATAAATATATAAAATCTTTAAAAAAAAAATGAAAACTGATGTACCATCAGATTACTGAAAAATTTTCCAACATTACGTCACGTTGCCTACTGCACTATTTTACAAAGTGGCCTTCGAGGACTAGTCTGCATTTTGTAGAGAGACACACACATACACAGGTTTAGATTTTAGGTCAATGCCAGCTCTAATGACTCTTGCCATGCTCTCTTGGGAAGGATACTAAAGTCACATCCAGGCAGAGCACAAAAGAGCTCCCTGATCTGCCACAGCTGTAGAGGCGGAGAATGGTGGCAGGCACGCTGGAAATAACCAGATTTTTCTCCTCAGAATGAGGAGTTTTTTAACAAGATATAATGTGATTAATTAGGAAATGCAATTTAAATGATGCAATCAACTCTCAAACAGAAGTAGTACTGTGTGTGTAGAAGAAAGGTTGTTCCGCAAACACGTGGCAGTGGAGGTATCTGAGTGGCCTTGTACTTCATCATGACAATAAAAGGTAAGGGACAGATATTAGAAGCAGTTCGAAATCAAGGCAACCTGAAGTGGCAGTAGCTAGTAAAAAATTTGAGTATTTTTTTCAATGTTAATGTGTTTAAAGTATTAGAAAAATATAATAAGTAAATGAAGCCCATTGATTTTTATGAATATTCTTGTACTAAGGCTAAAGTAGATATTTAGTTTTAAAAGTGAGTTAATTTAGGGGTGCCTGGGTGGCTCAGTGGGTTAAGGCCTCTGCCTTCAGCTCAGGTCATGGACCCAGGGTCCTGGGATGGAGCCCCACATTGAGCTCTCTGCTCAGTGGGGAGCCTGCTTCCCTTCCTCTCTCTCTGCCTGCTGCTCTGCCTACTTGTGATCTCTGTCAAATAAATAAATAAAATCTTTAAAAAAAAAGTGAGTTAATTTAAAATATTACAACTAGTATGCAGACAGTAAAAATCATAATGATGAAAACAATTACTTGCATTTGGAAAAATCAAGGGCTAGGTTTTAGAAAAGGCTGTTTCATGCAAAACTAGATACAGGGCACAGAGATACTTAGGTTTGCTAATTAAGTCACATAAATACCTCTGACACTGAAACTCCTGTAAGAAAACTGTCATTACATATTTGAAGCTCTAACACCTCATTCCTTTCCCCCCGCCCAGTGACAATGTGTGTTGAACTGACGGGACAGTTGAACAGACTGTTTCTGGCACCCCTAGTGGACAGTACAATCACGGGCCCAAGGTGCACATAGGCCTGGGCTGGAATCCCGCCCCACAGCCGACTGGCTGTATGGAATGGGACAAGTTACCTAAATTACCTGCTGTGTAAGACAGAAACACCTACTTCAGAGCACTGCACAGAGAGGGAATCACACGCAGAAAGGCCTGGACACAGGATAAATTCCCTGCAGAGCAGCCCTAGTCTGGCAGAGTATGCGCTCCCCTGAGACACATGGGACTACCCACAGTTACAGGCTTGAAACTCACTACTTTTACAAAAGGGCAGGGAAATACACAGGCCTAAGTCTGAACCGCAGTTAGTTCTTGGGAGGAAAACAGGGTTGGAATCTGAGGGGAAATGGGAACAGTCATGGTTCACTCTACATTGTTCTTTCTGTACAGGTTGAATCCTTTCAGATCAATCTATGTCACTTAATTTTTAAAAACGAAATATATTCTCAATGCTTTTTTTTGTATTTCATTGATGTTCATGACTGTATAAGTATATGCATAGATGAATGACCTATACTATAAACTGAGCATACACAGGCCGAGACAACAGAAAAGCAATGCTCTAAAAGCCAAAAGGCCAGGATTCTGGTCCTGGTTCTCCTGCTGTCTGTGTACACTTCATTAGGTACTTATCCTATTGACTTCAGGCTTCTTCACCTGTACAGTGCCTGGCATACAACAGATGCTCTGTAAATGCGGAATAAAGGACTCCTGAGTCAAAAAAAAAAAAAAAAGGACAATGCTAAGCTAGAAAATCTGTAAGGTTCCTTCTGAGGTTAGCATCCTGTGAATGACAAATGCTCAATAAAGGGAGAGAGGCGGGGCGCCTGGGTGGCTCAGTGGGTTAAAGCCTCTGCCTTTCGCTCAGGTCATGATCCCAGGGTCCTGGGATCGAGCCCCGCATCGGGCTCTCTGCTTGGCAGGGAGCCTGCTTCCTCCTCTCTGTCTCTGCCTGCCTCTCTCCCTACTTGTGATTTCTATCTGTCAAATAAATAAATAAAATCTTTAAAAAAAATAAATAAATAAATAAATAAATAAAATAAATAAAGGGAGAGAGGCTGCCTCTCCATTCTGACGACCCTCTCCCCCACCAAACTGGTAGTAATTAACCCCCACGACTGAGCTCTCTGTGACTAGGAGATGGAGAAGTCTTTCTGGAGTTGAGCTGGGGGGAGAAAATGAAGTCATTTTGTTTTTGTTTGGTTTTGGTTTTCCCTCTCCATCATTAACCTGACACCTGCTTGAAGACTCCAGAACTATTAAGTGTAGGCACCACACAAATGCTCAGCAAGAGAAGAGGAAACTATAAACGGCACAGACTTTTTATTCTTTTCAAATGGTCAATCTGGTGGGGGAAGGGCATTTCCTTCTATTTTGTAATAAAATTCATTTCCTAATTCAGGCCTTTTATGTTAGCTTTCCAACTCAAAGCAAATGATGTGAACATGTTCAAAGAAAAAGTTCAATGTGGAATAGTCCACAAATCCTTAACTAAGGCGGCATCTAGTGGGCACAGATACAACCAAATTAAGACTAAACGTTCCAACTTAATCAATTTGATTATGAAATTTGTTGTGAATTCAACCCTCAACACTTCCATAAAGGTACAAAATACACTGTTATGTGTCATTTAGGACTTTTGTCCTTCAAGATTTTCTGTGACTTAAAAAAAAACTTTTTACTAGACTGTACAATCTTAAGTAAAAAAAAAAAAGGTTATTCTTCTAGAACTCAGAAATTTTAGCAGTCTAGACTTTATAAATTCATGTAAGGAATCAGAGTACAATACTTCAGAGATTCAGTGTCAACAATCAGCTGCAGAGACGGAACAGGAGACACACCAGGGCAAAGGTAAGTGCTTCCGTGAATCCAGCAGCTGCCATGTCATGTCTTAGGAGTTCTGTGAGCTTATTAAGAGGAAACTGAAAAAAAAAAAAAAAAGATAGTTAACTTTACTCCACTTCAGTAAAATTTCCTACAAGAAAAGGTTTATACAGAACAGGTCATAAAAAAGCAAGCCCCCTTCCATCCTTACTAATACTACTAGTACCACCACTTCACCGCCCACCCCTGCCCCACTACCCCAATACTCCTACACACATGCACTAACCCCCCACTTCACCTCTCCCACAACGAACTTCTGCCTACAGGCCAGGTTGAAAAAATGAATCTCCCAGTTCAAAAGTCAGAAGAGCTCCAAACTCAAAACCTGTCTTTCTTCAAATACTAGTCATCACAGGTTTTAAACTTACTCTAATCCACTGGGCATCTGTTTTATATCCCCCAAATGCCTCTCATAGCACAGCATGTCCAAATACTACTTAATTCCTATGTGCTGTTTTTCTCAAAGCCTTCCTGGCATTCAATAATCAGTTTCTAACAACAAGGAATATTTATTTAAGGGTACAATCTTACTTGATTAGCTATGGTGTAGGTTTTTGGGAGCGTCATCTGAATGTTGTTATATCCATAGGCAATAGCTGCATCTTCTACAATATCACATGCATGGATAACGTCAGCTCTGGTCGGAGGGATTTCAATCTCAATCTGATTCCCATCACCTATTACTTCTGACTTTAAATACATCCTGGTTAGAAGCTTGGCAATATTTTCTGGAGTTTCTCTGAAATAGGATGTACATTCCATAAACGTCACTGGATTACTTAAAATGCCCTCATATTTTGTTTTAAAATATTCCATTATCTGAAATATCACCTTCCTTTCGGGATTCCATGAGACACCAGACAGCCTAACAGACGATTTATTATCATTTACTCACTCTGAAAAGATACCAAAACCCTCTCTAAGCATAAGCATTCTTTCAGGAAAAATTAAAGTCTTGTGGGTACTTCATTCTTGAATTCTGTCCAACAGTAAACAAATGTTTTCAAAGCATACCTGATTCCAACTTTTTTGTTAATTAGATCAGCTCTCACTATCTCCTTTCGGTAAGCCAGTTCCTTTAAAGAGAAAAAGTTTGAGAAGCTTAAGTGAGTCCCTGTCAGCTACAGCGTTAGGCTCTAACTTTACCTCGTCTCGTTGTGGCAGTTTCACTGCCCTCCCAAAAAACGGCTGTTAGAGAGAGACACTGAAAATAAACGTAATATTTCAAAACATTACGGAGCAGTAAATCTGCTACAACAGGCTCATAACTGAACATTCTACTTGCTAGACAACTGGAACTGCTCAGAAATAGAAAATGCCCAACACTTTTCTCTCAGATGGCCAATCACCATTCTCTGCAGTAAAAGCCTGGTGCATTATATCATTTCTAAGATGCTTATAAATCCTAGGATTTGCAGTCTCCTCACAAGCAAGCAGGTGTTTATGACCAAGAAAGAAAAATTCAAATATCACCATTCAAGTATCTCCATGTACTATCAACTATCACCAGTATATTATTATACGAAGCCCAAGTATTACGAAGAAATTCCTTTCTTGTCATTTATCCAGGTGGGGGAACACCACCAGGCCCCCAGTCTGCTCCAGGAGATGGCAGGACTGGGAGCACCTCATATATTGGTACTCTCCTTCAAACAGTATATAGCTTTACCCGTGAGGTAGGAACAAACATGTAAAAAACCCAGACTTTTGAGCACCTTTGCAAACAATCTATGAATGTTTCTTATCATTATATTACTCTCAAAGGTGTATCTACCACTGGCAAGAAGGCTATAAATCTAAAAATCTGATTGGACTCAAGTAAGTACAGACCAGAGCCTTGCCATTCAAAATGCAACTCTCAGGCAGAAGTATCATCATCACCCAAGTACCTCTTAGAAACGCAGGCTCTAGGCAGGGCCTCTAGAGCTGGTAGCAGTGACACTGGACTTACTGAATCCGGAACTAAAGGTTATTAAGATCCTGAGGCGACGTGACTGCACATTAGGGTTCAGGAAGTGCAAAACTAGCTAATGAAAAAAAAAAGCTAATGATTGCAACAGAAACAAACCTTTACTGAGCAGTTAACATGAAATAAACACTTTCAAGATAATCTTAACCCTCGCAACAAATACTATTAGATTCCTTATCAGTGAAGAAAAAACAGTAGTAGATGAGTAACTATTCTCAGGTCCCAGTAATGATAAGCTGCTGGGCCCTGGTGCTTACAAAAATGCTTGTCAGATAATAAACACTCCATATGCAGTTAAAGAGTAAATGCATAAAGTAACAAATGAACAAATTAATGCATTAGCAAGTTCAGGCAGCCTAATTCCAAAGCTCACACCATTAACCATTCCTCTCTGACTACCTTCCACTTCTCTCCTCTGGTCCTCCTATTCCAAAGTCCACTCTTTTATATGAAATAACAGAAGACTAGGAAAGAACTATCCAAGTACTTAGAAAAATAAACTATTTCATGTGAGGAAGAATCAGTTGCTCAGAGGATCATTCTCTTCTGGGAGGAAATCTGAGAAGAGCTGTTCTACTCTACGTTCAGAAGAAAACAGATTAGCAAATGAACACTGACACAATACTCCTTTTCAGAAACCCCACCATTTCAGATTTATGAAAGCTCTTTATAATGCAAACGATTTCAAGGAACTATCTACATGAGAAAAGTGAACCAAACTTTAAGATATCTTTTTCCTCCCCAAAGTACATATTTCACTTCTATTAATACTTGACAATTCTTCATACTAAAAAGAAAAAAACTTTTCTCAAATCAGACATCATTTTAAAATACAGTAAAAAGCTATCTCTGGCTAATCCCAGCTACTACTGTGGTATAGATGACCGCATTCTTCCCTTCCCTGCTGCACCCAAGGCCTTACAATGAGGTACCTCAGGTCCTCAAATTGGGAAATGGGAGTCTATTTCGTCCTTCTTTGAATCAAGCAAAGTGACTGACCGAGGCCAACAGGACACCATGCTTAAAAAGACTTAAGCACTGGACTTGCTCTTGTGCTGTTGGGAATCCTGCAACTACCACCATGTAACAAAGACCAAGCTAGCCTGCTGGATGATGACAGACACTTGACCTGGTAACTCTAAGGGTAAGCCGACTTGTGAGTGAAGCTATCTATCCCAGGTCACCTAGATGCTAGTTTACCAACTGGCTGATCACACAGAAGCAAGCCCAAGAGAGGTTAGCCAAGCCACCCAGACCAGAACTACCCAGCTGACCAACAGAAGCATGATAAGCAAATCACTGCTGTTTTAAGTCACTAAGTCTGGGGGTATCAGTCTATTACATAACAAAAGCTAACAAGCACTACAAATTTTTTTAAAACGGAGACTGTCTATAATTTCAATTAAGTTTTCTACAGCTATACACTTGTTTTGAATTATAACCAATATTCTAGAATAAAGTATGATGCTAAATGCTCATGTTTTCAGAAAGGGGAAGGTTTTGATCTTGGCAGGTTTTATCTACTTTAAAAACTATTTAAAAGAGTAGAAATAGGGGGCGCCTGGGTGGCTCACGGGGAAAGCCTCTGCCTTCGGCTCAGGTCGTGATCCCAGGGTCCTGGGATCGAGCCCCACACTGGGCTCTCTGCTCAGCGGGAAGCCTGCTTCCCCCTCTCTCTCTCTGCCTGCCTCTCTGCCTACTTGTGATCTCTGTCAAATAAATAAACAAAATCTTTAAAAAAAAAAAAAAAAGAGTAGAAACTATTCCAGGCTATGATTCACTTTTTACGCAATAGAGAACAGTGAAAAAAATCTAAAGAGCTAAATAAATGACCTCACTTCATTTACAACTAAATGATTAATACAATCATATGCTGGAACAGCCATCTTTATATTAATAAAATCATCTTAGGGGAAGAAAAAAATCCGATTAAACAATGATGTTTTTCTTGTTTTTTTTTTTGTTTGTTGGTTGGTTTTTAACCAAGATTCCATGTCTTGACAATAACTCTGCTTACTACTTAGTCCTGTTAATACATCTGGAATCATTAGTTACAGTAATGGCTCTTCAGTGACTGTTAATTCAAGTGTGTACAGACTATTTAGGTTGGGAGGGCTGAGTAATCTAAAACTAGGGAGACTAAATTACCCAGTAAACAAATTAATAGGAGAATAAATCAGAACTGCACCCCAATGCTTATAGCAGCAATGTCCACAATAGCCGAACTATGGAAAAGAGCCCAGATGTCCATCAATAGATGGGTAAAGAAGATGTGATCATACAACACGCACACGCGCGCGCACGCACACGCACACACACACACACACACACACAAAATGGAATACTACTCAGCCATCAAAAAATGAAACCCTGCCATTTGCAACAACGTGGATGGAACTAGAGAGTATTATGCTTAGCGCAGTAAGTCAGAGAAAGACAGTTAAGATCTCACTCATATGGAAGTGAAGAAGCAAAACAAAGGATCGTAGGGGAAGGGAAGGAAAAATAAAACAAGACAAAAATCAGAGAGGGAGACAAACCACAAGAGACTCTTAACCACAAAAAACGAACTGAGGGTTGCTGGAGGAGTGGGGGTGGGGAGATGCCATAACTACACGATGGACTTTAAGGAGGGCACATGATGCAATGAGCACTGGGTGTTAATTTAAGACTGATTAATCACTGAACTCCACCTCTGAAACTAATAATATACTCTATGTTAATTAACTGAATTTAAGTTTTAAAAAATAAAATAAAAAGAGTAAGTCAGAGTAATTACGGCCATCTAATAAAGTGGTATAATGGAGCACATTGGAGCTGAAGCCAGACTATCACCTAGCTCTACCACTAATAGTAACAGGCAAGTTATTTAACATCTCAAGGTCTCTATCTCCATCTGGGAAAGGGCCGAACAGCACCCACCTTCATAGCATTACGGTGAGGATCAAATCCACGTAATGCACATATTAACCCTGGCATGTTGGTGGATGGATGGACAGACATACAATGAGCACTCTACAACCATTATTATTATTAGTATTATCATCAAATCCACTTCTTAAATACTTACTGGAAAGGTATAGGATTTTCCATTAGGAAAAACGACCTCAGCAGTTTCAACCCTTTTAAAAAAAAAAAAAAAAGGACAGAAATATTAAAAACAAAAAGGGCCATAAATTCTAGAAATGTGTATGGTTAACAAGTCTCTCGCTTACTGTACAACAGTAACCTCAATACATTCAATCTACGCACATTCCAACACTGCTGCCTGGATTAATCCTCCTAAACACAACCCCACCCTACTGTTCCATTCCCTGTGGCTCCCACATCTCTTCAGACAGCACACACCTAATGTGTACTTCTCAGTGCGACAAAGCATGCATCCTCTATTACTCCTTGACAGTATGGATATACACATTCCAGGCTCTACCAGGGTGCTGTGTTACACCATGAAAGCTGACTACGCAACCAGTAATAGGCAAATCAATTTAAAAAACGGACCCTGCCACACAATTTCAGTCCTGCACTCTGCAGTAATACTGCTATTTTGAATTATAATTAACATTCTATAATAAACTATGATACCAATACACAGCAAGGACCATTTAATGAAATCTTTTAAATTAATTTTTAATTAATTCAATAAAAAATAAGCTTTGGAAAAAATATAGTAATCCTATTGATTTTAAACAGTTATACATATAGGTCTTAGCCCCATTCCCCCACCCCCAGCAAAGAGAGGATATGTTCTAGTCACAAGAGCCATATTTTTCATCTTTATATTCAGTATAAGGCTCTAGTGCTTTGCCTTTGGAACAACAGGCTTCAATAAAGCTGTCAAACTTACATAAATTGATTCTCACAATATTCACTGAACATGGTGACAATAACATCAAGAACTATTTTTGCCTGTAAAAAAGAAAAGAGACAAATACTGTAATCTAAAAATACATTCTCTTCACTCAGATGGAAAATTTAGTCCTCAAACATCTAAAAATGAAACATATACACACATTCTAAAAAAGGAGTGGAATAAAAACTTGTGGGCTAAAGTAGGCTAGCCTTATCTTCAGGTGGTCTGCATTTATTCGGTTCCCTGAGAGTTAACAATCCATGACTGAAACAAATCATTTACTTCCCCTGGCCCTCTCCCTTGGGTTCACCAAATTTCAAGAGAGACAAATGGCTGACTATGGGAGTAGACCTTATCAATCTCCTAGATCTCTGCAGCCAGTTGCGGGACTCCTGGCTCAGCCACTTGCTAATAATCTGATGTTGGGCAAGTTACTTACCATCTTTGTACTTTAACATCGTCATCTGTTAAGTAGAGATTATAAACATTTCTATATCTCATTTGGTTATTATGAGGATTAAATGTATTAATATATGAGCAATGCCTAGCAAAACTGTAAGGACCGTATAGATTTGTTCACGTTTTTAACTGGAAACATATTCTTGGGAAAAAACACAATAACCTTAGCAGGATATATATAGGGTTTGCTTTTATATATACATCACTGTTTAAATGTAAGCTTCAGGAAAGGTATCTAAGGTCTGTCAAGGTATGAATTTTTTTTAAATTTGTAAATAGTATATGCTATATTATTCTAGTATTTCTAAAGGCAAGTATGGCTCATAAAAGTTGTAAATGAAATACCTTACAATGGTGTCCAATTCCGTAAGATGTACTGAATGCCATTTATGGCCCTATTTCTATAGGCCAACCTTCTTCTGCCATTCAAGCTTATCTGATTAATTTGCTTAACTGCCACATTATCCTATGCCTTAACATGTATAAAGAAAAAGCTCATAGCAATACAATCCAATATAGGTAGTTACTAAATGTGAGGGAACCAGTATTCTACATATTCTAGGTATCATCGTGTACACAAACCCTTTATCAATTTGCCAAACAACACTTCTTTATAAGCCACTTCATTTTTAAACATTTATTACCAAGAACACAAAGGTACCAAATTTCTCAGCATTTAAATTAAGCCAACTAAGATAAACAATAGATACAACACTTATTCCATTCTCAGTTTTACAGTTAGGTATATGGCGAATTCTCCCACTAGAATGAGTTCCTTCAAGTCAAGAAACATGAAATTCATTAAATGCACAGCTCTAGAAAGACAGAAGTGCTCATTAAAGATTTGTTGATTAACACACCATACAGTACAGAATATCTGTATCTTTCTAATTTTCTAAATTTCTGAAATATGTTCCCACCTACAAAACACTTTAAAATTCAGCCATCTAGTCTTGGCCCACAATTAAAATGTCCTGTCTGACAGTACAAAAGTGGAATTAAAGTTTTATTTACCTTAGTGAAATCAGTTCCTGTGCATTCAATAAATACATTTCTAGTATTTACAGTTATTTTAGAATGATTTCCTACAATAAACACAAAATAACACAATCAGTTTCAGAAACATAGGTACACTAAAAAAGTTCTCCAAAACAGAAACTACGTTTTCACTTAGAGTACCATATAAATGGACATCTCAGAGAGAAGGTGATAATGCAACATGTATTTTAAGCCCCCACTACAAGTGGGAGAATACTGCATTCAGTGTGTCAGAGTTTCTCCGCCCAGCCTAACAAGAGACTGTCTCATCTCCTCTCCACCACAACCCCATGACAGAGCTAGAGGCAGATCTAAGATTCAGAGCTTCAACTCACTAATCCTGATTCAGTCTATTAGACAGCAAGGCTACACTCTGGGTCTGGGTCTGGCTACTCCGAAGCTCAGGTTCTGAACCCCTGTTAACAACTTGAGTTCAATCTCAAGAAGGAAGAGACTCTTCCCATCATGAATCAACTAAACCCTCTTCTCACCTCCAGAGGGTCAACATCTATGGCTATGACATTATTAAATTTTGTAAATACATGCAAGTTGCCTCCTCAAAAGAGCCTTCAGAAAGAAGGTAAGAAGGTAAAATTCAGTTTAAAAGTTTTAACTATAAAATAGCAGGCAAGGCAGAATTTGAGTTTAACCAAGCTGAGTCATGGGCTAAAACCAAAAATATCAATGCTCTTTGGAGGAATATAACTGAATCCAGAGAGTGGCACCAGTAAATATCTATGTACTTATAAATATTTATACATTTAAAAGTTATATAAAAATCACAAGTAAACTGTTAATAAAAAGAACTACTACAATAAAATCTACAAAAACCAGAAATTTCAGATTAAGATTTATTTGACTCGATTGAGCCAAGTCTAGAATTCAATTCTTACAGAAATGTTGAAGGGTCAGAGAAAAAAAATCTGATGCTTAAGAAATAACTCACCATTGATAATCGGAGGCATTGAAAGGATGACACCATTGCTATCATAGATAACTGGGTACAGGGGTTTATTTTCAATGATATGTAAATAATGTTTAAGGTGGTTGTCAGTCTGAAAAAAAAAATTAATTTTCTATTTCTAAAGCTAATTAGTTTATATACCTATCTAGTACAAAAAAGGGGAAAAGTTAGAAAAACAATAAAACAGCCCCATATGACAGAAAGTCCTAGATTTGTAAGATTTCCTAAATATCTTAATATCGTTATATACCTCATCTCCTACTGGGGAGAGATGAGAACACAGCCAAGTCGTTTTCCAAGAATGAAAATAAATTTGCACTGGTAAGTCTGACTCGTCTCAAGGAAAACACAAACCATCACAAAACTGTTTACGGAAACAGGAAGAACACACTGGCAAATCAGGCCAAGGATAAAAACTTTTTTTTTCGGAATGATACACACTACTTTTATTTTTTAAGCACCATTAAGTGACTATGCAATCATTTTAACTGCTGTAATCTAAAATGCTAAATAGTAGAAGACAGACACATTGTAATACCAGTTCCCACCAAAAAAACTACTTAAATCTTGTTCTTTATACTGTGCATGTGTTATAATTATGCCCACATATGAATATTATAATGTGACATATTCTACTTCAGTGATTCTCAATTCCGGCTGTACATTAAAATCATCCAAGGGGTTTAAGAAGTAATGAAACTATGTCCAGGCCCCACTCTACATCAAATGGATCAGTAGCTCTTGATTGGGGCACAGACATGGTTTTTTAAAAGTACTCATTTACATCTCCCGAATTCCAAGACCTGACTTTGAAGAAATTTTCTTGATTTATGGAGAGCTATTTGCATAATATGAAAAAAAAATCTACCTTGTATATGTTCATCAGTTCACAGGCTGTATACTCCTTGGTCTTATTCAGAGGCTTGAATTTGATATCTGAAGGTCGCTTTGCAGTATATGTAAAAGGGCCTGACAAAGCGTCCAAATCATGGGTACCAATAGCAACCAAGGCTCTTTTCCTAAATGTTGAGGGAGAGAGAAAAAAAAAAGACCAAAAAAAAAAAAAAAAAGATTTTTGTGACACTTCCCTAAAATAGCCTGCTACTATAAGGCAACTTTAGAAGAGTATAAGGAACACATTCTCATAGAATTGAAAGTAATGAGAAACTCTAAAAGCTATTCAAAACACATTATTTCAGTAGCTTCAGTAAATTCCTTGCCATTATGCTTTCCCAAGTACTATGTTAACTAGGACATTTTCCAAGTGAACATTCCCTTTTTTTAACCCATTTCCTCTCAGGGTCCTCAAGTAAACAAATGTTTTATTAGAATAAACTACCAAATTGCTCTGCTTTTTTGGTCTTTGTGTATTTTCCTAAATTTTCTGTCACAAAGCTGTATTACTTTAATCATAGAAAAAAACAACTGAATTACACTTAAAATTTAATGTGTAAGGGAAGCTATTAATTTCATTTGTTCTACAGTTTATGTGCAAAAGAATTTAAGTTAATTTTAGGAGCTTAGCAAGTTAAGATCAGGAGAGAAAGAAAGAGTAGAGATATAAAACAGAGCCAGGAACAGTGTTAATACCAAGAATCTAAAGGCCTACAGTCTTAGCATACAGGGTCACAAATTTTGCTCTAAGCTTTCTAAAAGATAATTCAAAAAGAAACCTGGCCAGAATTTATGGCCTTCTTAAGATTTCTTAGAATAAGTTTTAGATGTATGTACAAATATATTTGAGTATTTATGCTTAAATGCATATGTATATATGCAGATAAAATACATAAGTAATCAAGGATTTTATTGAAGTCCATATTACATGAATTATGAAATAGTTTTCAAAATTTGTAAGAATTAATTTTTAGTCATCCTTCAAGACTGGTAACAAGAACTTTAATAAATATGATTAACTCAAAAAAACTGTTAACGAGCATGAAAGAAGTGTTACTCAATGATTCACATACTTACAGAAGATAACTTCAGAAATACCAGAGGTTGAACTATATAGTTAAGTGTAGCTAAACTAACAACTGATGAAACCACAAGTAAGAAGGTCCATGTTTTGTTTTTTTAAAGATAGTTACGGTCCCTCTTAATCCTAAAAGAGTACTCCCACAAAAGGTCACTAAATTCCAATTTCAAACCAATTACAAAAATAAATTCTAGATGAATCAAAGAGCTATGCATTTTGAAAAAACAAGACACAAATGTACATATACACCCAGAAGAAACCACAAAAACAATATAAAGAAAATACAGGACAACAATGTGTAAAACTGGAGGACAACCCTTGACACAAAATAAAAAAGTCATAGGAAGACTGATAAATGGGACTATCCAAACTGGAAACTTTATATGGTCAATGACCCCAAAAGTCAAGACAGACTGAGAAGAGACTTGTAATTTACATACAGAAAAAGATTAATATCCCAGACATATGAAAATATGCAAACTAAAAACAAGTTAAAAATAAAAATTTTAGCTATCGTACTGGCAAAAATTTTAAAGTCTTGCTGTGAAAAAGCAGGACAAAGCTGAAAGAACTGAAAACACTCCGCTGTTGCCAACTTCAGAGACCTTACCTAGCCAAATGTTTCAAGTTTGAGTCTAGCTAAGTATTCAAGAGTCTTTGCCTGTAAGACAAAAACCAGTCCTTAGAAAATCAAGAACCTTATCCATTACATAACATTCTATGTGCAATCAAAAAAGCGGTGGACATGAGGGGCACCTGGCTGGCTCAGTCAGGAGAGTATGCAACTTTTGGTCTTAGAGTCCTAAGGTCAAGCCCCACAATGGATGTAGAGATTGCTTAAAGAGCCTTTTTTTTTTTTTTTTTTTTTTAAAGAAGCAGACATGAGAACAGGGAAATGGGATTTCTTCTCCAGACAAAACCAGTCCATAAAATCCAATGCTAAAATGACCCAGATTTTTAAATCACCACACAAATTTTAAAGTTCTTACCACAAAAAATATTCAAAAATTATGAGGAAAATACGCACATAAGGAATAGATGAGGAAATAACAGCACACACAAAAAAAAACTTGTAAAAAGAAACCAAATGGATTCTAAGATGCAAAGTAAAATAACTGAAGTAAAAAATTCATTGGCTACTTCTCGCAGAGATGGAGTAAGAGACTAGATTTATGCTCTTGCCCGAAACCACCACAAAGGGGCAAAATACAGCAAACAGTTTCATGGGTGGCTCTGGACATCAGGTAATGAAGGGTAGCAATCTCTGACAGGAAGGAAATAAATGAAGTGAGCCCCACAACTGCCCCAGTTTACTGCTTGGAGGGGTTTCCATGTTGTATGTTAGGAAAGAGGGACAAGAGTGGAGATCAGCAGACTCCCTGAGTTGAGAAACCTAACTGAGAGTCTAGGGAGACCCAAGACAGCGGGGGTTCACTGGAAATGACACTGAAGTGGACAGAGCTGTGAGAATTCTGGAGATGTGCAGAGGTTCCCCTGCCCCACTCCAAGTGTTTGGCTGAGTGCTGATCAGTGCACGCATGTGAAGAAACAGACTCATCGGAGGAACAGTGTTCTTATAGACTGAAAACCTCACTACTTCATGTGGGAATGGATCAAGTAGGCAGAAGGGTCTTGCCTCAGTATTAGCAATCAGCCCTACACAGAACAGTGCTTAATCAATGGAGGGGGGGAAAAGGCCAATAAAACCAAAACCTGGTTCTTTGAAAAAATCAATTTATTGATAAACGTCTAGCCACCCTCCCCTGATCAAGGGAAAAAGAGACAAGTGAAAAAGGTGGTATCACTACAGATACTTGATAATAAGAGAACATCATGAACAACTTTATGCCAATACATTTGCTAATGAAAACAAAAGGCATGTATTCCTTGAAAAACACAAGTTTCCAAAGCATATGCAAGAGGTTATTTAGGATTTACTGACAGATAAGGACTCTGGAACACCAGGGATTTATTTCTCCCCTTTCAAAAAGCTCATGACTTCCAGAAGTACCAAATAACAGAGCTTAAAGCTGAGTAAGACGAGGAAACACCTTCCAATTTAGATAAAAATAGATCCTTCAAGGGCGCCTGGGTGGCTCAGTGGGTTAGGCCGCTGCCTTCGGCTCAGGTCATGATCTCGGGGTCCTGGGATCAAGTCCCGCATGGGGCTCTCTGCTCGGCAGGGAGCCTGCTTCCTCCTCTCTCTCTCTCTCTGCCTGCCTCTCTATCTACTTGTGATCTGTCTCTGTCAAATAAATGTTTAAAAAAAAAAAATAGATTCTTCAAATAAACTATGTTCAAAATAGATAATCAGTCTCAACCACTTACTAGCTGGTCAGAAATCTATATTGTTCTTCATCTGAGATTATATTTAAATTCTTATTGTTTTGCTTAATAATTAGTAAGCTAAGAAATAGACTATATAAAAGAACAGGAATAAATATTATTTAGAATATGAAAAAGCTTCTCTTACCACATAAGCGAAGATGTTTCCGGAAATAGAGACCTACTAGTGTTTTATTTTTAAAACATTCCACCCCAGAAGAAAAAATCCAAGGTCCCCTCCAACCCTGTCCCTAGCCCATTACTTACATAGAAGACTTTTTAATCTCGTTTACCAAACTGCAATTACTACAATTAATAAAAATTTTCTATTTTTATTCAAGGTATCTATAACTGTTAATCATAACTTTTGATCAGCCTGAGATAGGCTGATGTACTTCAGGACCAATACAAAAAAAAAAAAAACAACAAACACTTGACATGTTAGTTAAAGCTTAATGTTTATCAGTACATCTATAATTTCCATCAGGATTTCTTAAATAATGAAGTTAGTTCAAAGACTCCCATTGTTACCTTCCTTGACCTTTAGTTCAGGAATTATATGTTTGAAGATCACTGCATTAAAAGGAGCAGATGAGAAATGGTGGATAAGGTCGAATAGGAGTAAGAAATTTCAGTTATTTGAAAGTCTTAAGTTTCATCTGTAAATTTATAATTATACTCAAAAAGTGACATCAAACAAAAAATTTTTCCATTTTTTAAAATGACAGGTCGTACTTCAACTACCATCATTTAACATTTAGTAGTATAATCCACTACTAATAATCTGAACCAAACAATAAAAACACAAACATAAAAACCAAGAAAATCTCTAGGACAAGAGATTTCTTGTCTATGTGGTATTCCAAATAGAGCTCTTATTTTTCCATGCATGCACTGTTTAGTAACAGTAACAGATAGCTACTGGTAAAATGTAAACTTCCTTAAATTTAGTTACACAAATTTAAACTGTTACTCTCACATATTAACTTAGAAATGCTCTGAAAAGTCTGTAGAGAAAGAAAGGAAAGAGAGGGAAATAGAAAGGTAGAAAGGAAAAAGAGAGGGGAAAGGACAGAGGAAGGCAAGGAGGAAAGAAAATGCAACAACAGGGGCTTCTGGGTGGCTCAGTGGGTTAAAGCCTCTGCCTTCGGCTCAGTTCATGATCTCCAGATCCTGGGATCGAGCCCCACATCGGGCTCTCTGCTTGGCAGGGAGCCTGCTTCCTCCACTCTCTCTCTCTGCCTGCCTCTCTCCCTACTTGTGATCTCTATCTGTCAAATAAATAAATAAAATCTTTAAAAAAAAAAAATGCAACAACAAACCTGCAAATGTTCTGATGTAATTTCTCCTGGAGTTCAATGAAGCTGTCATATCGATCTTTAGTGAACTTTATATTTCGGAGAACTGCTGCCACAGCATAAGGACGTATTTTAGCTGTCTGAAGTTCATTGTATCATTAGAGATTGTCCATACTATCACAAATTCACAAACAAGCATATATATTTCATTCAAAGATATAGTGGTGACAGGAGACAAAGTCACCTTTCTCGTGGAATGTACATTTCAGTAAAAATTTCTGAATACTTACTGAACAGAAAAAATTAACCTGTTAAGGTTAACCTGCTCATAATTGATATTTTTACCAAAACAACATCCCCTCAAAGTTTCCTTAAACTTTATTAATATACCAGAACTTAATTCTATCTCAAAGTGTTTTAAACAAACATTTGGGTGTTATTTTCCAAAATTATTCAGGAAAACAAATGCTTTGCTTTCACCAATAAATGAAAGGGAACAAACTGATAGTTTTTAAGAGCTAGAAGATAAATGTATGTCCATTTTTGGCAAATGGTCAAAGAAAATTGTATTTGGCCGAAGGATAAGCTTTGTACCTTTTCCCTCCCCACCTTATAAATATATACACAAAAGAAACTTTCTAAAAAGGAAAATAAGAATTTATCCTTATTACCTCTTCTGTGATGATCAATTTCTGAATTTCTCCATTAGGCATTACCCGTTTATACACTGGAGGCTTTATCCTAAAAGGATTAAAATTAATTAATTAATTTAATTAAAATTAATTAAAAATTAAACTTGATTTTTAACCAAAACATTTGGTAAACTGCATTCTGTGTAAAATTACAGAAAATGAATAGCGCTAAGACAATAGGCTGAAGTTACAGCAAATCAGATTTAGGCTGAATATTAAAATGCAAACTTTCTAACATTTAAAGTGGTCCAAAAATGGTACAGGATGCCTCATGGTAAGAAATGTCTGGTCACTTGAGGATCAGGCGAGGCTAGAAAACCACTAAGAATACAGGGGGCGTTTATATCAGCTGAGGGACTAGATTTGTTAACTTTTTTTTTTTTTTTAAGATTCAATAACCTTTAAAGTTTTATTCCAACCATGAGATTCTGAACTTCTAAGAAAAATAGGGTTTATTAAAAATACAGATTTCCGGGGCACCTGGGTGGCTCAGTGGATTAAGCCGCTGCCTTCAGCTCAGGTCATGATCTCAGGGTCCTGGGATCGAGCCCCGCATCGGTCTCTCTGCTCCGCAGGGAGCCTGCTTCCTCCTCTCTCTCTGCCTGCCTCTCTGTATACTTGTGATCTCTCTCTCTGTCAAATAAATAAATAAAATCTTAAAAAAAAAAAAATACAGATTTCCTGGTCCCATCTGGACCTACTAAATCAGGATATTCAAAGGAAAAGCCGAGGAAACAGTACATTTTGAAGACATAGTCCGGGTAACTCTTACCAGGAAAGACTGGGAATTACTGTTTTCATTCAGTGCTTCTCAAAAACCTTAAGTGCTCACAGTCAAGTGGGGAATTTGTTAAGCCACAGACTGATTAAATAGGTCTTGAGTAGAGGCTGAGATTCTGCATTTCTAACAAGCTCTTGGGTGATAAAGAGAACACTGATCTACCGACCACACTTTGAGTAGCAAAAGGGCTAAATCACTTTCCTAATCCTGTCTGATCGTCAAAACGACACTAGGAGTAGAAAACTCTAATGAAGCAGGTCTGGAAAATGCCTCTAAGGGATCATCTCTGGCCCTAAAATGTGACGGTCTGATTGTCACACAGAACCAACCGAACTACCTTCCAAATTTTAACCACCTAAGCCAAATGCCTAACTATCACCTTTTCACCGATACCCATCAGTCACCTGAAATCTCACAGGTTCAGAGTCTAGCCCATCGGCCAGAGGCTCTCATTCTTCTGCAGCTGACCAAACGATGTGTCATTGAAAGCAAAAATAATTATTTTTGATAGGAGTTTCACATCTTCCACTTCATATACTCGTTACTTTCTATACTCATTACATGAATAGTTGGAAAGGGACTTAAAAATACTCATAAATTAGCAGACTGAGGGGTGCCTGGGTACCTAAGTCGGTTAAGTGTGTGACTCTTGGGTTTGGCTCAGGTTATGATCTTAGAGTTGTGAGACTGAGCCCCATGCTGGACTCTATGCTGGGTCATGGAGTCTCAAGATTCTCTCCCTCTCTCTAGCCCCACTCCCCCGGCAAGAGCAAGCAAATGCTCCCTCTCAAAAACAAAAACCAAAAAATTAGAAGACTGAAACTAGAGGCCAGTTAACCTGAGCAAGATCTGAGAGCCATCATAAGATTTTCAGCTTTCCTGTCAGGAAGCTCCACTCCTGAGCTTCTTTAAAGTTCTTGAGCAAACAGCATACAAAGTTTTGCCACCTCTACTTGTTTCCCAACATTTAACAAATCCAACTAGTCATCTATTGCTATTGGATTACCGAGGAAATTCACATGAACCCACTGAAAACTTTGTAAGAAGCCATAAAATCATTAACTACTCCAGTTTTAAATAGCTCCCCAGATGGAAGGCTAGGACTCAATGTGCAAATTTTTAAATGGCTACAATCCACATTAACCTTCCTGTCCAACCCTCCTTCTATTCAAACCCAAAGCTGTGCACCTGCCCAACAAGTTCTTTACTAAATACTTACAACATTATTTCTGATAATAACAGGCAAAAGAAATCTAACTGGGCAAACTATTTAACAAACATATTCTCTTTTTTTTTTTCATCTTTAATAAACATATTCTTTTACCTTTCTTTGAAGACTTGAAGTCCTCGAACCAATCCTTCCAAACACAGGAGATCATATCTATTGGCAGGTACGTCGATTTTGTAAAGAACAACATCAGAGGCTCCCTCTGCCTTTTCATTACCTTGTTCCTTACTTATGATTTCTTTCTCGGAAGTCTAAAACAAGCCCAAAAGAATAAGGTGAAACAAATCTAAATTTTTTTTTTAAAGATTTTATTTATTTATTTGACAGACAGATCACAAGTAGGCAGAGAGGCAGGCAGAGAGAGAGAGAAAGAGAAGGGAAGCAGGCTCCCTGTTGAGCAGAGAGCCTGATGCGGAGCTCGATCCCAGTACCCTGAGATCATGACCTGAGCCGAAGGCAGAGGCTTAACCCACTGAGCCACCCAGGTGTCCCAACAAATCTAAATTCTTTGGAAAAAGTCATTGTCAGTGCTACAAAGGGGCACCTGGGAGGCTCAGCCGCTTGAGCATCTGGCTCTGGGTTTCAGCTAAGGTAAGGATTCACTGGTTGGGTCAGGTCATAAGATCAAGCCCTGGAGCAAGCTCCCCATTCACAGGGAGTCTGCTTGAAGGTTCTCCCCCTCTCTCTGTCCCTCCCCCAACTTGAGTGAACACACATCCTTGTTCTCTCTCTCCCAAAGCAGATCTTTAATTTAAAAAGAAAAGTGACATTATACACATTCTTTCCTGCAATAAAACATGTTTATTATACTTGCATCAAAAATATTAGTTATTATCACAGCAACAGAAAATACCCAAATTTTTGCTGACTTCAGACGTCTAGCATCCTTAGTCATTTCATAACAGCATTAACTCCTCTACAGCAAAGGTCAGCAAACTATGGTCCACTGGCCAAAATCATACCTGCTACCTCTTTTTCTAAGTTTTAATGGAACATCACCAGGTCCATTTGTTTACATGTTACCTATTGTGACTTACATACCATAACAGCTGAGTTGTGATAGAGACTGCACCATCTATGAGATTTACTATCTGGCCCCCTACAAAAAGAGTTTATCCAACCCAGATTTGAAAGAAAATACCACCACCAAGTACACAGAGCAGCAACAACAAAAAGTTTCAAAGAGGCAAAGTAAATAAAGACAATTCACCAAATAAACAGGACTTCTTATAATGACTCTAAAAGCTAAATTCAGTAGGTATCTAAGCCTCGAAGCAACATGAGAATGCGAGTAATATTAAAAACAAAACAAAAGGAGCGCCTGGGTGGCTCAGTGGGTTAAAGCCTCTGCCTTTGGCTCGGGTCATGATCCCAGGGTCCTGGGATCGAGCCCCACATCGGGCTCTCTGCTTAGCAGGGAGCCTGCTTCTTCCTCTCTCTCTGCCTGCCTTTCTGCCTACTTGTGATCTCTGTCTGTCAAATAAATAAATAAAATCTTTAAAAAAACAAAAAAACAAAAAACAAACATCTGAAGAGATCAAAACTATGGTGTAAATTAGCAGAGATTACAGGCACAATGGGAAATGACCTAACAATAGTCATATAAGAATAAAGGCAACCAAAAAAAGAGAAGAAATACTAGTATAATTTTAATGCAGTAGCCAAAAGCTTAGAATACCTCAGTCATCATATTCTAGCAGAGAATAACAGATTTTCTTATAAATAATCATTTGGCAAGAATCACTATGATACATGCCTGAGATAAGATACTATAGGTCATTTATTCTTCAACTTAAAAAGGCCGCAATTCTACGGACCTCTTTGATTGAACTCTATTTAAATTCTAATTCTTCCTTCTCTTCCTGCCTCCTTTCATGTCATATTCTCTCTCCCTCATCATATGGGATGAGACATTTCAAGAGAGACCCATATGCCAAAGGAGAGAAAATGTGGTAAGCAGAGAAATTAAGACATCTGAATTAAAAAAGAAAAAAGGCCTACTCCTTTTTGCAAAAAAGACACACCAGCTTAAATCTTTCAATTAGCAATAATCGCGCCTCGGATAAACCTCATTGGCTACGATACTGCCACTGCGCAAAGCTCAGCTTAAATCTTTCATCTCAGTATCTCAATTCATAATAAGACTATCTTAAGACTGGGTCTGTGAGGACTGACAAAATCCTTATAGAAATAAAAGGTCACAGAACTTTCAAAGCTGGAAGGGATCTTCAGGGATCATAATCCACAGCCTCCATTTCACAGATGAAGAGGAGGCCGAGAAGCAATGTGGTTATCCATGGTTACACAGCTAGTGAATATGGGAGCTTGAACTCAGATTTTCTGATATCCAGTCTAAGGCTCTTAGATATCATACAGCCTCAAACGTAACTGAAGTCTAACTATTAATAGTAACTTAAAGAAATCATAGCCAATTTCAAGCATAAAGATATTCATTAACAAAAAACAAAACAAAACAAAACTTTCTATATAACACCAGTAAAAAGGCAGCAGAAAAAACAAGGCAAGTCAATGCACATTTTTGTCAGCCCAAACCTCCTGCTGTAACATTGAATAGATTAAGAAAACAAAAGGCTTAAGAAAAAAACATTAATTACAACAGAAATACAAAATTATGACTTTAGTTATAAATACAATGTCTTATGTGATCATTAGTAACATTTTGCAAGTAAACTTTTTAAAAGTATTTTAATTACACAATTAAAAGACTAGGAAGATGCTTCATAATGATTTTTATAAGCAATTCTTCAAAATCTAGAAAATCATCGCTTCTCAGCCTTTGATTAAGATCAAATGCAAAAACTAAAAGATCACTTTACAAGGTCAATGTATATAGTAATGATCAGGTATGAATTAACAGTGGTGAAACAGGAACAGAGGAAACAGGAAAGGCAGGAGAGCACAGAAGTGAAGGAGGAGGAGCCACAGGCCACAGGAACTCTGGCTAAAGCAACATTTCCATTGCTCCCCAGGCCCCTTTCCATAATTGATTTGTAAAAAGGCACCTCACTGCCAGGGAGCACACACTCATTCGGGGTTACTCAAGATGGTCTATCCATCTCCATAGCATTAGCCTGATAATTTAAGGTGACTGCATACAACTTAACACATGAACATTTGATTTTAAATCAAATCTTAAAATTTAAATCTTAACACATGAGATTTTAAAGAAAGCAACAGATACCCTTAGAATTGGAGCTTAGCCCCTTAACACCAAGAGCACAGAAATCACAAGAGCCCACAAATGTTCCATCTTAGTCTAACCATACGGTAACAAAATACAGTAAACCTCTGAAAAAGGCGCTTCTATGTGAAACATTTAAAAAATATTCAATACATACAATTTCATCAAGTTCCAGACCAAATTCAAAACATAATTCATCAAATTCTTCGTCAGCTGTAAAAAAAAAAAAAAGATTGCTAATTTTAATCTGCTCAGTTTAAATGATAGTATGTAAACTGCATTTTCTTAATAACTGTCCAATACCAAGCTAGTAATACCAGCTATCAGATAGCACCATTTTAAAACCAACACAAGGGACCAACACAAAACAAAAACCCTTGAAAGAAACAACTATTTGAGGGCTTATTCCTTTAATTTCAACTACAGAATTAGGTTACCTGCCATGGGAAACTCACATTTACTCAAAAAAACTTATTAGGTAGGTATCAACTGTAAAGTAGGCTCCAAAACACAGATCCAGCACAATGGGATAATGTCATGTAAGTCATAGTATTTAAAATTCTGAGGCCTGATAACAGGCTTTGGAGGCAGGCCAATCAAAATTTGAACTCCTGACTATTCCATATACTAGTTCTGAGAGCTTGGCACCTTATGTAAACTTCCTGATACCTAGGCCTGATCCATAAAGTAGCATTTTACAGCCATTTATTTTTAGCATGGAACGCTGGGAAAGATTTCAATGCCACTATGCAGGTAATGGACTTGCATAGCAATCCAAAACATAGTAGGTCTCCGATAATTATAGTTCTCGTCCTTGAAGTTATATTCTACTTTGCTACCTCATGCAGCATTTAGAGGAATTCCGTCATTATCAAAACCTGAACACAAACGGGGCGCCTGGGTGGCTCAGTGGGTTAAAGCCTCTGCCTTTGTTTCAGGTCATGATCCCAGGGTCCTGGGATCAAGCCCCGCATTGGGCTCTCTGCTCTGCAGGGAGCCTGCTTCCCCCTCTCTCCCTTTTATTTTTTTTTAAATAAATCTTTAAAAAAAAAAATTGAACACAAACCATGATTACTAGTATATTCTAGTGAAAAGATGGTCTTAAAATTCTGACCCTGGGGGCGGCTAGGTGGCTCAGTGGGTTAAAGCCTCTGCCTTCAGCTCAGGTCATGATCCCAGGGTCCTAAGATAAAGCCCCGCATCGGGCTCTCTGCTCACTGGGGAGCCTGCTTCTCTGCCTACTTGTGATCTCTGTCAAATAAATAAATAAAATGTTAAAAAAAAAAAAATCTAACCCTGGGCGCCTGGGTGGTTCAATTGGTTAAGCGACTGCCTTCGGCTGAGGTCATCATCCTGGAGTCCTGGGATTGAGTCCTACATCGGGCTCCCAGCTCCATGGGGAGCCTGCTTCACCCTCTGACCTTCTCCCCTCTCATGCTATCTCTCACTCTGTCTCTCTCTCAAATAAATAAATAGAATCTTTAAAAAAAAAAAAAATCTGACTCTGACAGTGGACTTTAATGTGACATTTAAAAGTGTTATCTACTATATGCCAGGAGCCATACTCAGTGCCAAGGCTACAAAAATAAAACAGTTCCTACTCTAATAAAGAAATCAGATGTGTAAATACAGCTATGTTAAGTGCAAGGTACAGAGGTGGCACAAAGAAAGTAATCAGCTCCACTTAGAGTCCGCTAAGGCTTCACACAAAGGCTCACTCAGTTCATCAGGCAGAGACTGTGGGGAATGAGACAACAGCATGGAAACTTCGGAAAGGTCAACAGGGATGAAGCATAAGGATAAGGTCAGAAAGAGACACAATGCAGCAAGCAGAAAGAACCCATATGCCAAGGGATGTGCTCAGGCAGTGGGGGTTACCCTGAAGGATTTACCACTGAGTAAAAGCATGATTAGATCTGCACTTCGAAGAATGGAGACAGAGTGGTGGATGGACTAGAGCAGGGAGGCTTCTGCAACAAACAGTACAGGGGAGGCACAGTGAAGACTTGACTGAAGGAGCAGCAGTGGGTACAAGGAAGGAAGAATGTGAGGAACGTCAAAAAGGCAGGATCTGTAAGGCTCAGTGACAGGATGGGAGGTGGGAATGGTGAGAGCAGGAAGAGTCTAGCACTCCCAGGTCTCCAGCGTAGGTCCGTTAACTAGGCCAGGAACAACAGATGTCCCCAGTGATCCCTGCTCTTGGTATTCACACCCTTGAGTAAACGGAGGTCTGAAGCAATCACAGGAGTGATCCTGGAAGCATATTCCTCAGCCAGCCAAGCCTTCAGATGATCAGATGACTGCAGGCCCAGCTGACAGCTAGCCTGCAACCTGGTCAGAGACCCAGAGCCAGAACCACCCAGCTAAGCTACTCCTCCGTTCCGCTCTCAAAAACTGAAATAATCACTTGTTTATACACTCCTGTGTGCAGGGGTAATTCGTCACGCAGCAACAGAGAATACAGACTTCAGTTCCTGGAAGTGGAGTGCTGTCCTAACAAAATACGGGGGGGGGGAGGCAGGAATGGCTTGAGAATCAGGAGGTGGTCTTTGAGCAAAATGTAAATCAAAACTTCAAATGCCTTGAAAAAGCTGTTACAAGAAGCCTCATGGTCTTTAATGGATGCAGGTAAGGACATGGAGGAAATTGAGGGAGTGTTACTGGAAACTGGAAAAGGGGAATCCTTTTTATATAAAGGCAGAAGTTTAGCAAGCAATGCTACAGCCCACTTATGCAGACTACTGAAAATGTATCTGTTCAACTAGGCGATGTAACTAAGATTCCCAACCAGTGCTACAAGTGTCGCCTGGTTTTTTCCTTGCTTTATACTGAGAGAAGAGACAAACTAAAGGCCATTAAAAGGAGCCACAACCTGATGGTTTTAAAAATTCTCAGCCTCCTAAGATGTAAAACAGGACTAAAATTTAGGAAGGACTTCTGAGCAGAGTAAATCCAAGGCACTGCCAGGAAAGCATGGTCCAAAAACAAAATCAAGGATATGATTATAAAATCTTAAGACTCAGAAAGATTAAAGCTACTATTCATTCGGATAAAAGGCACTATAAGTCAAGGGTGTGCCTCACAAATTCAGTTATACAAGAGAGTTTAATCATGGGCACTACCAGAAAAAGCCCAAGGTACAAAACACCTTATTTCAGAGATTTGTGAGTGACCTGGCTGTCCATTAATGAAATGGAAACTAGCAAAATTCAATGAAGACCCCCAGTGTTTTAGAGATACATAGGCAGAAACATTGTAAGCCTGAGCTGAAAGGGACAGAGGACAAAATGAAGTCTTCCAACAGCCAAAATTCTATTAGCAACTAACACACTGAAAAAACTAGTAACATGTAAAGTACCTGCTTTCTTTCACCCAAAAAAAAAAGGATCACTCAGTGAGTGTAGCCAAGAGCCTAGACGGTAGGGCTAAAAGCCACAGAGAACGATTCCAGGCCTTGAGACCTCATCAAGAAGGTCCAACATGTGCGAGCTCAATTTCAGAAGGGCCATGAACCAAGGACTCCTTTGTGTCTCCCACTTTCCTTTCTGAAAAGGAGTATGTATAGCAGTGTTCCTAAGCCTGTCTCACCACTGATGTTAGTTGTCGGTGAAGCAGATTGTGTGTCTCTTTAGTTTCTGAGACCAAGAGTAATTCTTTTTTTTTTTTTAAGATTTTTTTTTTATTTATTTAACAGAGAGAGAGATCACAAGTAGGCAGAGAGGCAGGCAGAGAGAGAGGAGGAAGCAGGCTCCCCGCGGAGCAGAGAGCCGAATGCAGGGCTCCATCCCAGGACCCTGAGATCATGACCTGAGCCAAAGGCAGCAGCTTACAGACCAAGAGTAATTCTATTCAAGCAGCTGTACTTACACAACTACACCTGAAAAGCCTCATCCACACCTGGACCTGATTTAGAGGAGATTCTGGATTATGAGATGCTGCTCTAATGGGATGACACTTCTGGAATTTTACATGTAAGAGGACCATGAATCATTGGGGGCCAGAGGGCAGACTGGAAGTCAGCCTCCCAAACTGCCTCCTGTTTTTCACACCTTATGCAGTTCCCTCCACACTGAATTGGTCTGTGTGACCTAAAGAAGATAGGAAGGGAAGGCATGTCACTTCTGAGATACTACTGAAAACTGTGCTTCTATCATTCTGAACTCAATTACCTGCTCTCTTGGGTCCTCTCATTCTGAGACAAACAAGCCACTATATTGCAAGCAGTCCTAGGAGAGGTCAAGGTGGGAGGCACTGAAGTCTCTGACCAAAAATGTGCAAGGAACAGAGACCTGCCAACAACCACTTGAGTGAACTTGGAATTAGATTTCAACCCCATTTAGAGCCTTGAGATGACTACAAACCTGGCACCTTTATGAAAAGGTAGAAAGAGATCCAGAGTCAGAACCACCCAACTAAGCCACTCCCCAATCCTGGACCCTCAGAAGCCATATAACAAACAATTGTTTTAAGCTGCTAAATTTAGGGGTAATTCATTATGCAGTAACAGACTGCAATCTGGTCAGTAACCATTTAGTTGTTAAAATATTGAATTTTGGGGCGCCTGGGTGGCTCAGTGGGTTAAAACCTCTGCCTTCGGCTCAGGTCATGATCCCAGGGTCCTGGGAACGAGCCCCGCATCAGGCTCTCTGCTCAGCGGAGAGCCTGCTTCCCACCTCTCTCTGCCTGCCTCTCTGCCTACCTGTGATCTCTGTCAAATAAATAAATAAATAATCTTTTTAAAAATAAATAAATAAATAAATAAAATAAAATATTGAATCTTTTGGGACGCCTGGGTGGCTCAGTGGGTTACAGCCTCTGTCTTTGGCTCAGGTCATGATCCCCGGTCCTGGGATCAAGAACTGCATTGGGCTCTTTGCTCAGCAGGGAGCCTGCTTCCCCCTCTCTCTCTCCGCCTGCCTCTGCCCACCTGTGATCTCTGCCTGTCAAATAAATAAAATCTTAAAAAAAATATTGAATCTTTCAATGAATTCTAATTATACAGTTTTACTCCTTTTAGCTGTATTTCATGTGCTTAGAAACAAGAACCAACAAAATTGCAATTAGTAATCCCAACAAAATGATGCACCAAAGTGCCTATATCTTAGCGGTTTGTAGGACATACACAGGTGGCTCTGACAGTACTATCAGCAATCAAGGCAGAGCAGGACCAGAACTGAACAGCAATAATCAGTTAACAAGAAAATGAACAAGAAAACACCTGAGGTGATAAAAAGGTAGACTGAGAGGGATGCCTGGGTGGCTTAGTCAGTTAAGTGTCTGCCTTCGGCTCAGATCGTGATCCCAGGGTCCTGAGATCAGTCCCACATCCAGCTCCTTGCTCAGGAGAGAGCCTGCTTCTGCCTGGCACTCCCCATACTCGCTCCCAAATAAATAAAATCTAAAAAAAAAAAAAAAAAAGACATTGCCAGATTCTTTGGCGGGGGGGGGGGGGTGGGGGGTGGGAGGGGGAGGTAGATGAAGAGAAAATTGCCCCAGAGAAGCAAAATGACTAAAACTAAAGCAGCCTGAGAAATATCCCTGGTAAGCAAAGAGATTGAAAGGGAAGGCAGGAAAGCATGGACTGGAAGAAACAATGGAGTTTAGGACAAAAAGCAAACCTTGGAGGGACTGAAGAAGGAATGCAGATACAAAAGAGTTAGTACAGAAAATAGAAAATTGGAAAATAGAGAGGAAGACTGATTAAGAGAGGGTAAGAAACGAGATGGACCCACACTACTTGGAAACTAGCAACTTTGTTCAACATGCTTTTCCAACTTTGACCTCAACCCAATTAAGTTCAAAGGTTTCAAGAACATGAAATATAAACTAATAAGCTATTTCTGACTGTCTTAAGTACATCTCAATAACATCAATCTTTCTGACTGATGTTTTTAGAGTCAGTAGCTGATGGGTACTTATGGGGGGGAATCAAGCTTGTCTGAAAGTTCTAACTTGAAAAAAGGGGAGGCAGCTAGAGAATATATTAAAACATCAGATGACAGTAGATAGATTATAAATCTCACCATTTTAAAAACCTAGAACAGGGGCACCTGGGTGTCTCAGCCAGTTAAATAACTCTGGATTTCAGCTCAGGTCATGATCTCTGGGTGGTGGGATACAGTCCTACAATGGACTCCATACTCAGCGGGGAGTCTGCTGGAATTTCTCTCCATCTCCCTCTACCCTCCCTTCCCATGTTTGTGCGCACACTCTCTCAAATAAATAAATCTTTAAAAAAAAATAAAAATTTTAAGAAAGTAAATAGGAACCTGGAGAATTTCTTACTTTCCCAGAAATAGATACTTGGATAGTAACTAATCACAGAGGTCTTGAACAAATATTTGTCCCATACCATCTTTTGCAATTCAGGCATATCATACACCATACACATACATCATACTCAGTATATGAGAATATGGTTTAGAAGAATGGGTTAAGGGGATGCCTGGGAGACTCAGTTGGTTAAGCATCTGCCTTCAGCTCAGGTCATGATGCCAGGGTCCTGAAATCCAGTCCCACATCGGGCTCCTTGCTCAGGAGGGAACCTGCTTCTCCCTCTGCCTGTTGCTCCCCCTGCTTATACTCATTCTCTCACAAATAAAATCTTAAAAAAAAAAAAGAAAAAGAAAAAAGAAACAACTTTTTTAAAAAAAGAGAATGGGTTAATATAAATACACACAAAAAAGTGTATAAAAAGTATTTTAAAAATTAGAAAGTATAGAGAATTAGAGTTTAATTCAGAGTTCAAGAGTATGACCTCTACTTTTAAGGAACAGGGCAGAACCCTAGGAGGAATACTTGAAGAATACATAGTACCTAAATTTACACCTTCAGAAACATTTTAAAAGCTAACTATTTTCAGGTAACACCTCATTCTAGGAAGGAGTACCTGTTAAACCGACTAGGGGTCTGTTATCATACTGAGCCCTAAAAACCAAAAATAGCTCTCACAAACCAGCTGCCACAGCCTTTATATAAGCTGATAACTATGAGAGGCAGATATCATTTCAACCGCTACATCCATATAGTCTCTGATAATTGTACTTAGTATTTCATCTTTTTTCTAAATGGGGATGTTTTTGGAACTGAAGGAGAGATGAAGTGTGTATGAGATGAAGACAGCCAACCCAGGAGACTCCTCGTCGTCATTCGGGTCTCAGCTCAGATGTTACTACGGCATCTAATGTTCTTCTTAGCACAGTATTTTTGTTTCCCTGATAGCCTTTAATGTAATCCAGAATCATTTTATTAATGTGCTGGGTAATCATCGTCTGCCTCCCTTATTAGAATGTGAACATGGCCCTCATGTGTCATGTGCACCGCTGTATTCCCAGAGCGCTTAGAAGAGTGCCTGGCTCATAACAGGAACCACTTATAAAACAGACATAATACCACCCCTTCCTGCTCCAACTTCTCCTTCCACTCCCTCATAAATGGAGTTTCTATAGCGTTCTTGTTGCACTCAACTAGCTGCCCTCAGGCTGCAACCCAGGAGTTCATTCCTACTCGATCCCCTGGCACCAAGCACGCGGCAGATGCTCCTTGGGAGATTGCTGAATGAATGACACGACGAACTGGACAGGCGCGAATGATGCAAAGACAGCCCTGGCACGTCTGGTTGCGAGAGATTACTTGAGCCCAGCCCCACTGACTGGCCAGCCAGCCAGCCAGCCATCCCGGTCTACACCAGGAGCATCCGAGGCCAAAACCTGACGGGCAACATGAACGTTACCACCACGAAGCCCTCTTGAGCGAGCTCCAGGTCTCTGAGGACAGGCACAGGCCAGGTAATGGGGCCGGCACTTACTGTACTTTCGACCCAGGGCTTGGAAGAGCAGATCTCGCTTCACGCTGACAGTCGGCATGGCGAGTCAGACCCCACTGCGCCTGTGCCGTGAACCGGCCGGCGCTCAGCTCCGGAGGCGCGTAGGACCCGGCACCGTTTACACGGGCTCTCTTAAATATTGCCAGCCTTCTTCTAATAGTTTCTGCCTCGTTTTTCTTCTGAAGGCAAGTACATTGCCACAGTTGAACTCTCTAAATCCATCTAGTTGTATGAATGACTTGAAGGCTAAGAAACGAGACAAAAATTGGGTAGAAAATGTGCTATGATTCGATAGGCAGTAGTAAGGACAGACTGCGAAGGCCCTCACGCGTCTAACCCTCCTGTGGGCGGGACCCACTAGTACGCGAGGCACAGGGGACAGCACGTAGAGGGGCGGGGTGGGGGGAGGTGCGTCTTTTCCGGGAGTTGGGGAGAAGGCAAGCGGGCACTTGGGGTCTGCGGTATCCTACGAGGAAACGTGTGCAAATATGAGCTGTGAAAGCCGGAGTAACCAACGGACCGCAGTTTGGATTTTATTCTTCGTGCTTACATTGTCTCCCTTGTCCCCTGTAAGTTTTATGCCTGGGTTGGAGCCGTGCAGCAGCCCCTTTTTAAGGAAGGTTTCTTTGGAGACTTTAGAAGAAATGGATACTCAGTGCTGTCTGCTGGCAGAGGCTGGGCTCAGTCCTCCGCCAGCATTAGCAAGTTTCCTATTTCTGGCAACCCTGAATGTAATGCGCTGAATGCCCCTCCACCCCGCCCAAGATAGTCAGGTCCTAAGCCCTGACCCCTATAAATTTTACCTCATGTGGAAACAGTCTTTGCAGGTTAATTTAAGGATCTGGAGTTGGAGGGATTATCTTGGATTATCAGGTGGATCCTGAATGCAATCACAGGCATTCTTTGAAGAGGGAGGCAGAAGGACATTGGACAGACAGAAGAGGGGCAGGCAGTATAACCAAGAAGGCACAGGCTGTAATGATGTAGCCACAAGTCAAGGAATGCCAGGGGCCACCTGAAACTGAAGAGGCAGTGAGGGATTCTCCCTCTGGCCTCTGAAGCAGACCTACACTGTTTACATACACTTTGATTTTGGCCAAGTGAAACGGATTTTGGACTTCGGGCCTCCCGACTGTGAGAGTAAACTCATTTTAACCCACCAAGTTTGTGATTATTTGTTGCGGGAAATACACCTACATAGGTGATCATTATTCCCATTTTACAGATGGTGAGACTGAGGCGCAAGCTGAGTCACTCAACTCTCCAGGCAGAGCTGAGGCAGTTTCATGGGGGGAGACCTGCCCTTAACCTTCCTCTACACAGTGAATGAGGGCCTCCAAAGCCATTCAGGTCGGGGGCAGTAGGTGGGTGGAACTTGAGCCTCTCTGACTACCATTCAAGCAGGTTTTTCACTACATTAGCTTCCCTCCATGACACAGGGAATCCCTCCCCAGTGCCCAACATAACAGATTGGCAGAGCCCCATCAATGGCAAACATCTCCAATGCCCAATAAAATCTTCTGCCAAATTGGTACTCATGTCCCAGTGAATAAAGGACTTCTTAAGTTTCTGCATGCTGACCTCCTCTGGGCATTCCAAAGTGTTCTGTCACCTCTGAACCTCACTTTCCTTATCTATAAAAGGGATAATATACACCTTAGAGAATTATCCTAAGGATACAAATCCTCATGAAAGATTAATACAGTTCTTACGTCTTAGGTGCTGGAAATCAAGCAGCTGTCAGGCATCTACCCTCCTAGTCGGTTTCCTGCTGGTCTCAAACCAGCAGGGCATTCTGGTTTTATCTCCCCATATCCCCCAATGCATCCACCCTGCTTTTCATCTTTGTACCTGCTCTGGTACTGAACGTTTAAAGGATTCTAATGGAAAAAAGAAAACTACATCGCTCATCACAAGTGTTCAGCTGACTGATAGGGAAGACATTCAGAAAATGTTGAGATAGTAGATCACAAAATGTAGGTAGGTATTGCTTTTGTCTAATGTTAGGGATGGCTGGAGAGCAAGAGATGGCAGCATTTCCTAGAAATGAAAGATGGGCTGGCCAATACACATAAAGTAAGTTCTTGCACTAGAAATTAGGGAAAAGCAAGTTAAAATCATAATGAAGTACATTTTCATACCTACCAGATGGGTAAAAACGTGAAAGTCTGACCCAAGCAAATGTTTGGCAAGAATCTGGAATAAAAATTGGTACAACCACTTTGGAAAATAGGGCCTTAATTAGAAAGGCAGAACATGTGCATACCTGACTACCGTTATACTCCCAAGAATATTCCCCAGAGAAACTTACCCATGTGCCCTGAAAGAGCAAATTAAAATGTTCATTATTAAAAAAAAACACACACAATCCAAACTGGAAACAACCCAATGTCCATCAATACTAGAATGCATAACTAGGATAAATACATACAACAAAACACCATGCAGCTGTGAAAATGAATGAACTACAGCTGATGTATAAACTTGGATAAGTCATAAAAACAGAATATTGAGGAAAAAAGTGAACCACAGAAGCATCTACACAGTGTGGTGTCAAGTATATAAAAACAAAAACCAGGTTAACCTAGAGAGTATATTGTTTAGGCATACATGAATAGATGGTAAAACTAAAGAAAATGGATTATAAAATATGGGAGTAATTAGTTCGGAGTGGAGTAGAATCCATGTAGCCTGGGAGCATTTCAAAATCATTTCAAAAATATTGGTAATGTTCTGGGGTTGCCTGGGTGGCTCAGTCAGTCAGGTGACTGCCTTTGGCTCAGGGTTCTAGGATTGAGCCCCTGATCAGCAGGTAGACTGCTTCTCCCTCTGTCCTCCCCCCTCCCTGCTCATAGTCTCTTTCTCCTCTCTCTCTCTCTCTTTCTCTCACATGTACTCTAATAAATAAAATCTTGAAAAAATACATTGGTAAGGTTCTGTTTTACCTAGCATACCTTCATGGGCATGTTTTAAGAAATTAAAAATGAAGGTAAGAAACAGATGAATGTGACACTTTTTGGGGTCGAGGGGGACAAATGCTTGGTGGCCTTTAAGAAAGCTATAGGAATAGTTGACTTTGGGTTTTTTTTTTTTCCAAGATATTTATTTATTTATTTATTTGACAAAGAGATCACAAGTAGGCAGAGAGGCAGGCAGAGAGAGAGGGGAAGCAGGCTCCCTGCTGAGCAGAGAACCCGTTGTGGGACTCGATCCTAGGACCCTGAGATCATGACCTGAGCTGAAGGCAGAGGCTTAACCCACTGAGCCACCCAGGCGCCCCTTGGTTGTTGTTGTTTTTTTTTTTAATGAAGATTTAAATAAAACGTTTTAGTATCATTTATAATTCTCTTGCTTTACAGATTCTGGGCTTTAGGTTACATTTTATACAGTCTTTCACTACCTCAAGATTGTTTTATAAAAATCACGTATGCTTCTTAAAGGGCTTAGAATTTTTTAAAAAATCTTAGATCTTGTTGAAATTTATTTAGGTTTCAGAGCAAGTGAGTAAACCAGCTTTATTTTGTTTTCAAACAGCAATCTAGTTAGCCCAACACAATTTGCTAAGATTTTTCTCCACAGATTTGAAATAAATTTAGAGTATTACATTTCTTTTTTAAATTTTAATCCAATTAGCCAACATATAGTGTATCATTAGTTTCAGATGTAGAGTTCAGTTATTCATCAGCTGCAAATAATACCCAGGGTTTATCAGTGTATACTATATTTCTATACATATTTAGGCCTACTAAATTTTCTATTTCATTACCAGTACCAAAGTTTTAGTTATTACAGCTTTCTTTTTTTTTTTAAGATTTTATTTATTTATTTGACAGAGATCACACACAAGTAGGCAGAGAGGAAGGCAGAGAGAGAGGAGGAAGCAGGCTCCTGGCTGAGCAGAGAGCCCAATGCAGCCCTCTATCCCAGGACCCTGAGATCATGACCTGAGCCGAAGGCAGAGGCTTATCCCACTGAGACACCTAGACACCAATTATTACAGCTTTATAATGCATTTTAATATTTGGAAGAATTAATGTATCATCAATATTAGAAGGTGAAGAAGGGTCAGTATTCTCCAGGCTGAGAAAGCACTTTCAGATGTAAAAACAAAGCTATCCATATATATATAAAAAATGCATTCTCTTTGATCCTGAAATTCCACTCTTGGAATTATTTTAAGAAAGTAAGCAGGTATTCTTCTGTTTGTGATATAAAACAATCTTGAAATAACCTAAATGTCCAACAATACAGGCTTGATTAAATAAAGTCTGATATTGCCATACAGTGGAATAGTGCAGGTCATTACAAATGATATTGGAGGGGTGGAGGACAGCCCCGTCCTAGGTGTGTGGAAGGGAGGGCTGTCTTTATGATAATCACCTGTGACCAACAAAGAATAACCAGTCCCTAAAAAGTAAGCCTCTGAAAGTGTTATCAGTAGAGATGTTAAAAGGATTTAAGTTTGCTGGTTAGCTTTCCATAAAAGACCAACCCAAAAGGCCTTCGTTGGCAACCCTGTTGGGACCCCTCTCACTCTTGAGAGCTTTTTCTGTATCTTCACTCAATAAAATTCACTTAATAAACTTTTATTGCTTTACCTAAAAAAAAAGAAAAGAAAAAAATGATTTTGGAGAACTATATTTTTTAACATGGAAAAAATTCTACATTAGATGAAAACAAGTTACTAAACAATAGGCTTAAAGCGATCAATTTGTTTTTTTTTTAAATGCATGTACATGAATGTGAATAAAATCAAAACAGCTGGCATGATATACACCGAAGTGTTAACTTTGTTACCTTTGTCTTTTATAGTTTTCTTCCTTTTTTTCAAACGTTTTCTTCCTTTTTTTTTTTTTTTTTTAGGATTTTATTCATTTATTTGACATAGAGAGAGAAGGAGAGAGACAGTGAGAAGGAACACACGCAGGGGGAGTGGGAGAAGGAGAAACAGGGTTCCCACCAGGCAGGGAGCCCGATGCAGGGCTTGATCCTGCCTGGGATCATGACCTGAGCCAAAGCAGATGCTTAACAACTGAGCCACCCAGGCCTCCCCTTATTCCTTAATATTTTTCTTAACCACGGTTATCTTTGGGTGGTGAGATTATTTCCTTCATTGTACCTTTTGTACTTAACAGAATTGTAATTATCAAGAATACTTCTGTTTTGAGGGGAAAACAACAAGGTTATTATAAAACACAATCATGTGTCATTCCCTGTCTATCAGACCGGTGTAGAAAATCCAGCTCTATCACGGCTATGTGAGATGGGATCCTGTGTAGACTTGGGCTCTCACGAATGTTTTTGCCTCTAAAATGGGTAGCACATAGTGAAAGTTTCTGAGATGATTGTACCACCTTCCTATAATGCTTTTGGGTTGGACAGCAACTGGTTAAGAGATGTTATGATGTCTGAAATCCTTCCAACATGGATCCTAAAGATGCAGCTGTGTCTAACCTTTCGCACTCCGGCAGCAGATAGTTTAAAGTGGCACGCCAAACACATCGTCCAACACATCCTCGAGTTCTTCATCCATAAAATGGAAACAGAACCTCAGCAGGTGGCTGAGTGAGGATAAAGTATTTGGAAACGATTTGAAACCGGCAGGTATTAGATATTTATACTCAAGGTAATAACTCAGTGATCTGAGATTATAAATTTGCTCTCATATTAAGCTTAGTAAAACTTGGGCTGATGCCTCCAGGAGGATGAGACAGGGCTGTAAGCTCAGGGAATAGATGATACAATTTACCATAACTGGCCTTGTTTTAACTGAAGTATATCCAAAACTGGTTCTGTTCTGGCTAAAACCTTGTATATCTTTCCTATAAATTTCCCGGACACTCATCCCTTTGCAGGTGACCCTAACTTTTAGGACATGACCAAAGTCCATCTTTCTTCTTGGGTTTCTTACTGATGGATCTATCTGGAACCAAGAAGGTCTGCTAGACCTGCCAAGAGTCAAGTTGATAGGTATCGACTTCCCAAATGTCAAACCAATGGCTGTTTTAAATTGTATTTTAAAAATAGACTTGATAGACACTTTTATAATTAGCCATCTCCTCATCCTTGAAATTCTCCTTTCTTAATTTTCCTGACTCCAGATTTCTCCATTTAGCTCCCTGGACTTTTTCTACTATGGCTATGTGAGAGACAATACACTGTAGTGGTAAGATTTCTCCAAGTTAGTAATAGATTAAAACCTTTTATTTACTGCTGACGGAGACTTTGGACCAATTACTGATTACTGAAAAACCTCAGTTCTTTGTGAAGTGAAGGTAATAATAAAATGCACACCACAGGTATGCTATGGGATGCTTATGCAAATTTTAAGAGTTCATGTTAGGTTTTGGTACTTGATACATACTAACTCTCACAGCCTCCTCTCCCTCCTGTACTACCTTTACCCTGCCTTCAGTGTAGGATACCCTCTGGAGTTATGTCTGGAGATCTTCTCCCCCAACAGTCTCAGCTTCCACCACTCCCTAACTGCAGGTGGTGCCCATTCTAACCTCCAACCCATCTCTCTCTTCTGTGCATATTTCATACCAACTTCTGAACATCTGGACGCGGATGTCCAACAGGCTGGCATGTTGACCTCAAAAACGGAACTTTCCTCTTATCCCTAAGCTTATCCTTCCTTGTGTGTTTCCTATCCTTTTCAAAGTCACCATCATCGGCCAAGTTACCCAGGCCTGACATATTTCACTTAACCCAACTTCTCCTTCATCACTCTCTTCTAATTGGTTATGATTGAGTAAACTTGGGACAATTCGCCCAGCGTGCCTTATTTCTCTCTGCACGAGGTAAACCTTTGAGTCACTATGCTAAAGCAATGGGACCCAGTATCCCACGCCAGTATACCAGGCGTAAACACCTGAACCAAGCTGGATCTTGGACCTGGGAACCTTGGACCGCAGGGAACTTGAGTTCCATTTTATTCAATGGTGGAAGCAGCAAGGTACAGGTCTGGAGTCATTGGTGGTCAGGTTTCCCACCGCTCAGAGAAACTAATCTGCAAAGAGATAAAACGATACTAACACCAAGAGAAAAGATAGTGGAGAGAAACCTGAAAGCATTTAAATGGGTGTTCTTAAGCCCAGCTGTCTCCCTCTTCCTCCTGAAATTTGGTTCCTCATCTGAATGAAGTTCAGATGGCTTAAACCTTAAAGTGTGAGAGGTGGAGGGTTACACCGGAGACTCAAGAGGTAAGCAGATGCCCTGTAATGTGGGGCTCAAACTACATTAAAGGGTTTGAACTTTATCTTAAGAACAACAAGAAGATGCTCGGCAGGGAGTCTGCTTCCCCCGCTGACCTCTCTCCTATCATGCTCTCTCTCTCATTCCCCAAAAAACCCCAACCAAACAACAACAAACAAACAAACAAAAAACACTGAGAAGAAATTCAAAGACTTCAAGCAGAGAAACAACATGATCAATGAAGTATTTTGGAAAAATCACTTTGGGTACATTATGGAGAAGGAATTAGGGGTGTCCATTCAGAGGGCAAAACTCAAGACAGAGAGACCAGTTAGGAGGCTGCAGTTATGGAGGGGAATAATGATAGCAGCCAGGACTGGGGAAATGGCATGTGTTTAGAGAAAACAAAAAGTAATAATAATAGACCGGAAGAATCAACAGGTCATATACCAAGTAGCCATAAACAACCAGAAAGATACAAACGCAAGTGCAAGCGAACCCATTGGATTGGACCTTCTTGGAAACTGGAAGAGGTGGAGTCTGTGCCATTATCTCCAAGGACACTGTTGTTGGGCACTGCTGACTGCCTCTTTGAAGAGCTGGTCCAGACCCCAGGTTGGTAGCAGTAGACCTTTCCAATCTCTTTCTCCTCATTCCTCCCTCACTTGGGTTGCTGGAACCTCAAATAGGTTTCCAGACCAAGTACGAATGGAAAGGTGGATGAGGGTCATGAGAAGAGAAATCATGGCAGCTACAAAGCCTTGGTATCTTGGGCAAGACTCTTGCAGCTTTGCCCAGAGCAAACATACTCGAGCCTTGTCAGACTGATAAAATAAGTTAATTGACAGGACAATAAGAAAACAAAGGGGCCAGAGCAAATTTCTTGAACTTAGTTCAAAAGAGTGTTGAAAACAGAACTTCTTGAAGGACATTCCATTGAAACCATCATTATGATGGTCTTCTGTTGACTTTAACTGGATCTGGCCACTCTCAGTGACTTACAGTAACCATGATGTTTGAGTTTCATGAATGTGTGGGTGTGTGTATAAGAGAGAGAAAGAGTATTTGCCTTTATGATGAACGCAACTTATGAAAACTGGCACAGTGACCTTTGTTCTAAACTATCCCCTCTGAGAACTCTCAATCTGGGAGGAATACCATTTCCTTTTCAACTAAAAGATGGGAACATATTAGCTTAGGCTACAGTAAAATGTCATGTTATGGCGAAACATTCCCTTCCTGTTAGTAGAAATTACCTGTCGTGAAATGTACCGGAAAAAAACTAAAACAAGGAAGTGATTTTAAAGTAGTCATTTCCACGCATAGGTTTTGTAACCTATGAGTCAATCTGAACCATCATCTTCTTATTTCTACACTGGAGCTGAGACCTAGAAAGAGGAACCATCCTCTGTTGGTGGAATCTCAGATCTCCAGTCTGGACAGTGTAGATTTCCTCTCCTCATGATCTCATCAGAACTTGCCACAGAGCAAGTGTTTGATATACTGTGGTTGAATTTTTGAAAATGTACGTATGTTTTATTTGCTCACAGGTAGTTAATGCCAAAGCCATAGTATGTGGTTGGTAAATATTTGTTGATTGAATGAATAACTAATCCCAACCCAAACTATGACACATTTGGTCCTCTGCATTCTTCAGTTCACTGTTCCATGACTTCTCCATTTCTTTTTTTTTTTTTAAAGATTTTATTTATTTATTTGACAGAGAGAGATCACAAGTAGGCAGAGAGGCAGGCAGAGAAAGTGAGAGGGAAGCAGGCTCCCTGCTGAGCAGAGAGCCCACTGCGGGACTCGATCCCAGGACCCTGAGATAATGACCTGAGCCGAAGGCAGTGGCTTAAACCACTGAGCCACCCAGGCGCCCCGACTTCTCCATTTCAATGACATTCCCTTCCTTCCTTGTGCTATCATTCAAGAAACAGCAGTTATGTGCTCGGACTCTGGAAACAAACTTCTTTCAAAACAAGACGGGGCACCTGGTGGCTCAGTGGGTTAAAGCCTCTGCCTTCGACTCAGGTCATTATCCCGGGATCCTGGGATGAGTTGGCATCAGGCTCTCTGCTCAGCAGGGATCCTGCTTCCCCCTCTCTCTCTACCTGCCTCTCTGCCTACTTGTGATCTCTGTCTGTCAAATAAATAAAAAAACTTAAAAAAAAACCCAGACATTTAGTTCTACTACTTAATAGGTGAACAATTCGTTTCACCTGTGTCTCGATTTCTCCATTGGTTAAGAATAATAAATACTACCTAGACTGGAGAGCTGCTGGGGGGTTTACATCAGACACAGAATGATAACGCATGAGCACAATACTTGCTAGGTGGTAAGCACTTAGTAATATTGACATATTTGTTTTTCTTTTAACTGCAACCACATTCAGACCTTGTACTTCTCCAAATTATAGGATACCCAGACACAAAAAAGACCAAAATAAGCTTCCAAACTGGGTTTTGCCAAACCCTACAAGCTTCTGAAACTGTTTAATATCAATTTCATTTTGTTACAAATACAGTCGCTATGGGAAGGAAGGAGATGATAAAGTGGGTTCCTCACCTTCTTTCCCAATAAGAACAGGTTCACTTGGATTATTCAGTTGGAGATCTTTTGAAGATTGAAAAAAATTCCTCTACTAGAGTCAAAGTTTTGAAACCATGATCCCATATCACGTTGCTTCTCCTCAATCATTTTAGTAGGCTATGAAGAGAGCTAGGTCTATTCCTTGCCAGTAACTGGCTGGGTTATCTTGGGCAAATCACTTAACTTCTCTGCTCTCAACTCCCCATTCCATGAAAGGCGTAGTTTGGAAAGATGATGTTTACGGTTCATGTTTATATGTTAGTTTTAGTTCTGGAAATCTGAGAAGATTTGTTTTGAATAGCTTGATAAAGCTTTCTCACCATTTAATTCTGGTAATCATTTAGCTACAATAACCTGGGGCACAATATATACACAGACACGTGTTGAATATTAAGTGAGTGAGTGATTTAATTGTTACTTAGGATGGGGATAGACTGTGCCTTGGTGGGGCTATGCTTTGCTTCAGTGTGCTATGCTAGAGTGTAACAGCTGTTTACTACTAGCTGAGGGCCTGGGAAAGTGACAGAGCATGACTCAGTACAGTAAACTCCACGATTAGGAGAAGTCTGAATGTCTTGCTTATTTACCAAGAAACTGTGAATCTGCTTAACCAACTCTACCATCTGTATCTCCTGTGCATATCCCAAATCCATCTCTATCCTTCTTTAATACCACAGCAGACCACACCACCATCTCCTAGTCTAACCCTACATGGTTCCTTAGAGTCTGCCTGCTTCCACTCTTGTTAATTCCAATCTGTTCTAAATACATGCTCATTATTCCCTATCACTGGAACATGCATGTTTCTTTCAGGCACTATCATATATTTGGTTCTATGCCCATGTGGTTACTTTGTTTCTTCCAGGAGGCTATGAGCCCCTCCTTTCTTATTCATTGTTATAGCCCATACCAGCTCCCCAGCTTGGGCCTAGTACAAGAAGCCTTATCATAAATAATCAATGAATGAATGCTCAAAGGCTCAGAGACCATGTCTTAATTTACTCTCGTGCCATGAACACCATGGGCAATGGCGATGCAAAGCGAGCAATCGTTTGTTCCAGGTAAGATTCATTTAATGAAGGGATGACTCTCCTCTCTGGGTTTTAGACAAAACTGTATTTGAATCTTTTCCACTTTTCCAGCTGTGTGACTTTGAGCCTGGATTTCATTAACTGCAAAATGAGCTAGTGCTTATTGCTCTAGGGTTGCTCTAAGATGAATGAAGGGCTCTGCACAACATCTGAGACAGTGTATACTCCTAGAATCCCCACTAGCACTGGGGAAGAAGTCTAAAAGAAGAATATGAACCCTCAACTAGGTAAAAAACAAAGCAAAACAAAACCTACAAACCAGGAAGTTTTGCATACAAAAAGTCACAACTACCCTGAACTACCTTGCCTTAAGGATTCATTTGTATCCAACTTTCTATTAGAATTGTTGGAGAAAGCAACATGGTGGTTGGGGGTGGCTAGTCAACTTTGTTGTTTTGCCCTGTTGCAGATCCCTTCTAGCAAAGACTTAACAGCTACATGCCACTTGGTGTTGTCCAACTATACTGTAGGTAGTATTTATTAAAAAAAAAAAAAAAGGTAGCAGTGCTCACAAGGATTAGGCAACTATTCAGAATCTAACCATTTAATGCATCATAACAAACCCTTCAGTGGCAAATTTCAGGGTAAATAGTTGAATCTAAACACAGGCTGCAAGGATCTGGACTTTGGCCACCATTTTTGCCTCATTCCACTCTAATGTTCTCCTTGAGCTCCCAATATATTTATTTGAATTTCAGCCACAGGACCTTTGCACATGTGCTCCTTTTTTCCTGGACAACTCCCTCAGTTAAATAGATTCACCTTTATAGCTCAAGGTCACTTCTTCAGAGACTTCCTTGACCTCCAGCTTAAGTCCTAGAACCCTCCTATAGTCATTCACAGTAGGGTTTCACTTGGCAATTATACACCCAATTATGTGGTTATTTTGTTTAATGTTTGTCTCCGCCCATAATTTGTACTGAGAGCAGAATTAATGAGTGTCTAGGTTACCAGGTATAAGGTCAGGCCCAGAATGGTTTCTGACATGTGGTAGGTATTCAGTCAGCATCTGTTAAAGGAATGAATAAATGAAAGGTTTCTGTAACCAGTGTAGGGATCTGAGTACAGATCTCTGCCTCTCCTCTTCCGCCGGAGTTAAAAGGCGGGGTAGGGCACACACACCAATAAACACAAGAGTACCCCGCGTGCACAGAAGCATTGTCCCGCACCTCCTTCTAGCTGGTGGTCGATGTCTTGAACTAACCCTTACCCAGCCAGAGTGTTTGGAGGAAGGGGTGGGTTTACTGGCAGATACTGAAGGTGATGGAAGAGCTGAACAACGATCAGATCCCAGTGGAGATCCCAGGTCCTCCGCAAGGCTGCAGAAGCGCAGGATGCCGAGCTCGGGCAGGCCACCAGCTGACCCCTCGCCATCCCTAGTACCCACAGCGGTGTGCTCTCAGCAGCGCTCCGGCGCTGGGGCCAATGCGCCCGGGCGCGCCAGCTGCACGGCGGCCCGGGCGCGCGCGATTGGCAGCCCCCAGCCTCAGCCCTCCCGCCCCACCCCCACGACGAAGTCCGGCCCCCGCCTGCTCCCCGGGTGTCGCCGCCGCTTCCCCCTCGCCGCCCCGGGGCTGTCCCGCGCGAGGCCGGGATCCGGCCGCTCACTCCTCCCAGGCGCCGCGAATCAACAAGGTTTAAGACGCCCGCAGTCGGCGCAGTCCTGTCCCGGGCCGGAGCATGAAGGTCGAGTTTGCGCCGCTCAACATCCCGCTAGCGCGGCGGCTGCAGACCGCCGCGGTGCTGCAGTGGGTCCTGTCCTTCCTGCTGCTCGGTAAGGACCCCGCGCGCTCCCGGGCGCCAAGATCCAGGCCAGACTACACGGTGTAGAGGGTCTCTGTCTCCTCCCTCGCCGACAGTCCTTGTCCAAGGACGAGTTTAGATCCGCCAGCCCTTCTTCCCTTGTAAGTCAGAACAAGCAGGTCAAAGGGGGCTTTGGAGAGCTAACTTGGGACTCTTGGTTTTTCTCCCCACGTGCACCTTGTAGCGAAGGACTGTTTGGCAACTGTTTTCCCTGGGATTTTTTTTTTAATTGATGTCTACCTTACCTACAGTAAAAGGCACTGATGATAATTATGCAACTTGATGAGTTTTGGCAAATGGATACACCCAGATGTCACCACAGTCCAATCAAGCCATGGAACAATGCACTATAGGCTGGCAAAGTTAGTAAACTCGTTTCCTGAATTGTCGACTGATTAAAAAAAAACAAACAAACAACAATGCTGGAGTATTTACAGCCTGATTCCTTCCTCATCCCACCCTCGTGACAAATAGCCGTGTAAGCGTTTCCGTGTTTAAGATCCCTCAGGTGCAGAAAGGTACCTTTGTACAAGGAAGTCTGCAGCAAACATCGGTTTTGCTTGGGTGGCTTCTGTAGGTAAATAACTCGACTCAAGGGTGTGTTCTAGCGGGTTCCCAAGTTAATCCCATCGAGAAAGGCACCTTGAGGCCGGAGCTAGATGGAGCGGGTTGGGTTACCGGAGCGTTTTTTTTTTCCTGGATGTTTGTTCGGCTCTTAGAGTAAATGGGGCGTGGATGGTATGAAACGAGGGAGGAATTACCGAAAACTTGCACTGTTCTGAAGGCTAACAGCATTTGTATGCTATAATGAGATCATGGATTCTGCCCTGTGGAGGCCACAATGATAACAACAATAATAAATTCTTTGCACTGTAGAAGTCTATAGTTTTTGAAATGCTTTCACATTTTGAATGCCTGGTCAGTGGTTCTCGACCCTGGTTATGCATTAGAATCACTGGGGGAACGTCTAAAAAACACAGGTGTTCGACCTCTATCCCTAGTGTCTTTAATAAGTTCGTTACAGAATGGAGCCCGTGGATCAATATTTTGTGTATCTATGTAACTATATAAATGTGTGTGTGTATACACACACAAACTCTCCAAGTGACTCTAGGGTACAGCTAGGGTTTACTGAAAAAGGAACTTCAAACCGGTAACTCATTAAGTCTTCGCAGGCCAAACCCTAAGAGAGGTGTGGCCGCCTTACAGTCCAAGGAGCAAAGGACATCACAACATTGACATCCTAACGAACACTTATTGAGGGCTTAGTGTGTGCCAAGCCCTGTTCTAAGCACCAGACACTATCAACCCTGCGATCTTCCCAACAACTCTATGAGACACGGAGTGTGCGTCTCTGCACTCATAGGACAGATGAGAAAACTAAGAGGTGAAGTAAATTGTTCGAGGTCACATAGCTGGTGGGAGTGCGAGGGGCTGGGTGCAATCCCAAATATTCTGCCCAGGGTCCCTGCTTTAACCACTGTGCTGCCCACTCCAATGGCTCGAACTTGGAGACTGTTGATCTTGCTGATCAGTCACACACCCCTGGTGGCCCACGGTCCTTTCCTTTTATGGCAGTCATTGTCATTACTCGTATTTATGTATGCCTGTGGTTACTTGAGAAAAGTCTGCATGACCAACCTTGTCCACCAGCTCAGTGTGGGAGCACTCAGTACGTGCCTGGCCCCTGGAAGGCACAAAGTAAATACTTGTTGAATGACTGTCTCCTCTGTGTCACCCAGAAGGGAGGCTCTCTGCTCCCATGTGTCTCTAGTTGTATTAACCTGCATCACCCTCACAGCAACCATTGGAGGTAGGCCCTACCCCATACTCATTTTACAAATGAAGGAGCCCAGAGGTGAAGTCAGTTGCTCAAGGTCACGTGGCTGTAAGTACGTGGGGAGCCGCAGGTGTCAAACGTGAGTGAACCAGTGACTGAGGTATGACTAATGTTCTTAATTTGAGTCAGACTAGAGTGGCTAGCAGACCATTTAAATGCCTTTTATTGCATGCATTTGACATTTTGTTACTAGGAGCATATTATTTTGTACTATATGTAGCGGTAATTTTATTTTAAAACTCAAACATGCAAAAAGTAGAGAGAAGAGTGTGAACTCTCATATATACCCATTACCTGGGTTTATAATTATTTTAACAATTTGCTGTATTAGTTTTATCTATTGTTTTTGCAAAGACATTTTAAATCATAGTATATTTTTTTTTTTAAAGATTTAATTTATTTATTTGACAGAGAGAGATCACAAGTAGACAGAGAGGCAGGCAGAGAGAGAGAGAGGGAAGCAGGCTCGCTGCTGAGCAGAGAGCCCGATGCGGGACTCGATCCCAGGACCCTGAGATCATGACCCGAGCCGAAGGCAGCGGCTTAACCCACGGAGCCACCCAGGCGCCCCTAAATCATAGTATATTTTAATCCTAAATACTTTGGTATGCATACATAAAATTAAATATTCTTTACATATTCATAGTACACATGTAGCATAATTAACAATCATTGCTTCAAATCATTTAAACTAAGTGCATATTTCCTAAACTGTGTTGGAAATACACTTTTCTTGGTGATTTATTTGAACCAGGTTCCAAACAAGACCCTTGTGTTGCATTTGGTCTTTTAATTTAGAACAGTGTTCCCTATTTGTTTTCCTGTCAGCGAAATGCTAAAGAAAGGAGGTTATCTGTCCCGCAGGGTGTCTCCCTTCGTGGTTTTCCTGATTGCTTCTTTTGTAATGTTAACATGTCCCCCAACACCCTGTATTTCTTTCTTTCTTTCTTTCTTACCGTGTATTTCTTCTACAGTGGAAGTTAGATCTAAGACTTAATGAGATTTATTTATTTATTTTTAAGATTTTTATTTATTTAAGACAGAGCGTACAAGCTGGGAGAGCGGCAGAGGGAGAGGGAGAAGCAGACTCCGGCCTGGGATCATGACCTCAAGCAAAGGCAGAGGCTTAACCTGCCGCCCAGCCTGCCAAGGCTTAATTCGATGTAAATGAAACCTTTGTGGCAAGGCCTCTTCCCCAGGCAGCGCTGTGTGCTTCACACTGCATTATGTCAGGGTGTACACAATGTCCAGTTGTCCCATTAGCAGTAGTGTCTAAGCGTGATCGGTGGGTGCAGATAGGAAGTAATCTGAGGGCCGGTAACTGGCATGTGCAAGCAAAAGTTCTCCACTGACCGTAGGGGACTCCATTAGTGATCCTTGCCTGAGTCAGCTGCCACGTGGGACCGCAAAATGCTAGTTTTCTTTTTTTTTTTTTTTTAAATGCTAGTTTTCTTATTCTGTCACTCTTTGTTCACATACTGGCTAGAATTTCTGCAAAGAATAATTTTTCTCCATCATTTAGGGCCATTTGACTACCCTACAATTCAATTTGTACTGGAAAGGTAGGATAAGAGCTTACTTCTTTCTTTCCATTTAATTATCAATCTTGAAGGAAGGAATAGATGTAGAAGCTACTTTCAGTGGTGTCAAGGGAGTTTTTATTAACTGTCTATTTTAAGACCTCTAAATCAAAATCTTGGAATGCGTTCTCCTTTCCAGGAAACGAGTTTAAGCTATTAGCCCTTGAGATATATTTTAAAAATCTCCAAATGTTTCATTTAGTCGTGCAATCACTCTTTCCTTGAAATAAATGTTAAATACCTGTCATCCAGTTTTATAACATTGTATTAGTGTTAGGTGGATGACGTAATGATTTGATACATGTATTTATGACAAAATGATTTCCGCAATAAGTTTAGTTAATGTCTATCATCACATATAGTTACAAATATTTTTTCTTTTTTTTTTTTTTAAGATTTTATTCATTTATTTGACAGAGAGATCACAAGTAGGTAGAGAGGCAGGTAGAGAGAGAGGAGGAAGCAGGCTCCCCGCTGAGCAGAGAGCCCAATACAGGCCTCAATCCAGGACCCTGAGATCATGACCTGGGCCGAAGGCAGAGGCTTAACCCACTGAGCCACCCAGGCGCCCACAAATATTTTTTCTTTGTGATGAGAACTTTTAAGACTTTCTCTTTTAGCAACTTTCAAATACAATATAGAATTGTTGGGACATCTGCGTGGCTCAGTTGGTTAAATGGCTGCTTGCAGCTTAGGTCATGATGCCAGGGTCCTGGGATTGAGTCCCATATCAGGCTCCCTGCTCAGTCAGCATGGTGTCTGCTTCTCCCTCTAGCTCTGCCTGCTGCTCCCTCTGCTTGTGCTCTCTCTCAAATAAATAAATAACATCTAAAAAAAAATATATATATATATATACACACACACACATACACACACAGTATTGGTGACTATAGTCACTATGCTGTGCATTCCATCCCCAGCACTTATTTATCTTATAACTGGAAGTTTGTACCTTTTGACCCCCTTCACCCCCTGCTTTTGGCCAACCGCTGATCTGCTCTCTGTATTTACAAATTCGTTTTTTGGTTTCATGTTTGTGTTTTGTGGGGGGAGGGGTAGAGAGGTAGAGGGGCAGAGGGAGAGGAAGAGAGAATCTTAAGCAGTCTTCACGCTGGGCATGGAGCCTTATGTGGGGTTCAACCTTCCAACCCCGAGATCATGACCTGAGCTGAAACTAAGAGTCTGATGTTCAGCGGACTGAGTCACCTAGGCACACCTGTGAATTAGTTTTGTTTTCTTTTTAAATTTTCACACACAAGTGAGATCATACAATGTTTATCTTTCTCTGTCTCACTTATTCCACTTAGCATTATGTCCTCAACATCTGTCCAATGGTATCATACGTGGCAGGATTTCCTCCCTCCCCTCTTTTTTTTAATGGCTGGATAACATATATATCTTTATCCATGGACACTTAATGCCGTTTTCATGTCTTGACAACTGTAAGCAATGCTACAGTGAACACAGGGGTTGGGGGTGAAGGGCTGATTTCTTTTTGAGATGATGATTTCATTTCCCTTGGATAAATTCCCAGAGTGGGATTGCTGGATCACCAGCCATCCAATCTTAATATTCAAGAAACTGAACCATTACATACTAGTTTGTGGGCTACCAGCCTGCTAACTGGAAAGTAGGAAGCTGACAAAGAGAGAGCCAGCATTTACTGACCGTCTTGTACCTATAACCGCTTGTGGCAGAGAGGACTAGATTTCCTTTTTTAGATGACAAGACTGGAACGCAAGAGGTTAAGTGTTTTGCTTAGATGGCATTGGATTGGCCCATGATCTTCTACTGAGTGGTTTGATTTATTTACTTGAGCATTGTTCTTGAAGCATGGCTGACATACAGTTTGATATGTATATAGTTTGATATGATACAGTATACAGTTTGATAAACTGTCTCTCCAAGACATCACCACAGTAAGACAATGAACATCATCCCAAAGGTTCGTCATACCCCTTTTGTAATCCCTCCTTCTCCATTGCCATTCATCTCCTGTGTCTTCTCTCCTACAGATTGGGTCACGTAGCATTTCATATAAATGGAGGCATGCCATAGGTACTCTTTTTTGGTCTGGTTTCTTTCGCCCAACATCATTATTTTCAGATTGGATCTTGTGTGTATAAGTAGTTCACTGCCTTTTGTTTTGAAGGCGTATTCTAGTGAAAGGATACATTGCAGTTTGTTCATCTGTTGGTGAATAGTTGGGTTGTAGGTATTATGATTGATGTTGCTGTGAATTTCTTCCTACAAGTCTTTGTATGAACATGTGCTTTCTTTATTCTTTTTTTTTTTTTAAAGATTTTATTTATTTATTTGACAGAGAGAAATCACAAGAGAGGCAGGTAGAGAGAGAGGAAGGGAAGCAGGCTCTCCGCTGAGCAGAGAGCCCGATGTGGGACTCGATCCCAGGATCCTGGGATCATGACCTGAGCTGAAGGCAGCGGCTTAACCCACTGAGCCACCCAGGTGCCCGCTTTCTTTATTCTTTATTTCCAAACCTGAGAACAAAATGACTGGTCACAGTATGGTATTTGCAGATTTAACTTAAAAAAAAAAAAAAGATTTTGTCTATTTATTTGAGATAGAGACAGAGAGCACAAGTGGGGCTGGGAGGGAAAAAGGGGCAGGAGGAGAGGAAGAAGCAGGGAGCCTGAGACAGGGCTCATTCCAGGACTCTGAGATCGATCATGACCCAAGCCGAAGGTGGATGCTTAACCAGCTGGACCACCCAGGTACCCCAGGTTTAACTTTTTAAGAAACTGCCAAGTTTTCTTCCCAAGTGGTTGTACCATTTTTCTATTCATACCAATAGTGTATGAAAGTTCCAGGTGCTCCAGATCCTTGCCATCACTTGATAAACCCATTTTTTTTAAATTTTGGGATTTAATAAGTACATGATAGTGTTTCATTGTGGTTTTAGTTTGCATTTCCCTGATGACTAATGATGTTGATTTTCTTTTCATATACTTATTTGCTATCTGTATATCTTATCTTTTGAAGTACCTGTTGAAATCTTTTGCCCATTTTTAATTGGGTTGCTTGTTTTCTTTCTATTGGGTTTAGAGAGTTGGTTGTATTCTTTGGGATACAAGTCTTTTGTCAGGTATATACTTTGTGTAGAATTTTCTTCTACTCTAGGGCTTATCTTTTCATTCTCTAAACTGTCATTGAAAGAACAGATGTTTTTAACTTTGGCAGAGTCCAGTCTATCCATATTTTCTTTGCGGATTGTGTTTTTTGGTGTTTTATTTAGGGATCCAAGGCCAGAAAGATTTTTTTATATTTTATCCTACATGTTTTATAGTTTTAGGTTTTATATAGAGGTTGGTGATCTATTTGAGATTACTTTTTGTATGTGCTGCAAGGTCTAAGTTCATTTTTCCGGCATATGTGTAATCTAGCTGTTCCTGCCCTGTGTCTTAAACAAACAAACAAAAAAACAGAATCTGGGGGCGCCTGGGTGGCTCAGTGGGTTAAGCCTCTGCCTTCGGCTCAGGTCATGATCTCAGGGTCCTGGGATCCAGTCCCACAACGGGTTCTCTGCTCAGCAGGGAGCCTGCTTTCCCTCTCTCTCTACCTGCCTCTCTGCCTACTTGTGATCTCTCTCTGTGTGTCAAATAAATAAAATCTTAAAAACAAAAACAAAAACAAAAACAGAATCTGTCCCTTCTCTACTGTAGTGCCCTGTGTTTTCACCGAAAGTTAGGTATTCGTATATGGGTGGGTTTACTTCTGGACTGTCTGTTCTGTTCCATTCATTCCATTGTCTCTCTTGATGTCAGTATAGTGCTGTTGTGATTGCTTTAGCTTTATAATAATTTGTGGAATCAGATCTCGTTAGCCCTCAGACCTTGGTGCTTTTTTTTTTCAGAGTGGTTTTGATAATCATATAAATTCTTTGTGTTTCCATTTGCACTTTAGAATCAGCTCGTCAGTTATCACACACACAAAAAATGCCTGTTGGGTTTTCATTGGAATTGATTTTTTTTATTGCGATTAATCTATAGATGAATTTGGAGAAACTTGATATCTCAAAAATACCGAGTCTTCCACTGTGTGATTTTATTTATAGCAGAAGTTTTTAAACTTTAGATCCTAATTAAGAATGACTTGGGGATTTTTGTTAAAATGCAAATTACCCAGAGACTTTGATTCTGTAGGTCTCAGGGAGGGCCATTATATTTTTTTTTTCAAGATTTTTTTTTTATTATTTATTTGACAGAGATCACAAGTAGGCAGAGAGGCAGGCAGAGAGAGAGGAAGGGAAGCGGTTCCCCGCTGAGCAGAGAACCTGGTGCGTGGCTCGATTCCAGGACCCTGGGATCATGACCTGAGCCAAAGGCAGAGGCCTTAACCCACTGAGCCACCCAGGTGCCCTTAAGCTTTTTATTTTGAAATAATTTCAGAAATACTGTAGAAAATAAAAATTCTGGGCACCTGGGTACCTGCGTAGCTCTGTTGGTTAGGCCTCAGGTCATGATCCCAGAGTCTGTTTTTCCCTCTGCCCACTCTCCCCCTCTTGCTCGCTCATTCTTTCTCTCACAAAAATAAATAAATAAAATCTTTAAAAGAAAAAAAAAGAAAAGAAAAATTCTAGAAGATTACAAAAGTTCCAGTATTCCTTCACCGGATTCCCCAAATGTTAACATTTTACCATATTTTCTTTCTTTCTCTGTCCCTGTCTCTCTCTTTTCACAAACACACACATGTGCATGCACACACACACACACACACACACACACACATGCTTTGTTACTTTCTTTATTTTAAGTCTTTAAGGATAAGTTACAGACTTGGTTTTTCTTTCTACTTAAGTACTTTGGTGTATATTTCCTAAAACCAAGGATACTCTTATATAACCACAGTACAATTATCCAAATGAGAAAAAGAACTGTTACGTTCAACAGCCTAATCCATACACAGACTCTATTCATATTCCGGTCACTGCCCCACAAATGTCCTTTATAGTAAAAGAACCCACATGTTGTATTTAGTTATGTCTCTCTTTAATTACGGTTTTCAGTTTGTAGCTATACAAAATAGTTGTGCTTATTTTGTCCTTCCAATGGTAAACATTTCAGAAATTAGGAACATGGGACTAGTTTCAACTGGATCCTGGTAATTTATGTGCTTTCATTAGGTAAAGAAGTAGGTCCAATAATGAATTTGCTTTTAGATGAGAAAAATGCAGTTCCCTCTCCCTAAAACTTTTTTAAAAGCAATGTGGAACAGAACCATGTATGAGGAATACTGAGATGCAAAATTCTGCAGAGGGATCTGAGGTTTGTCTTTTAGTACCATCCTAAGAAACTCTGGGAGGTAAGTTCCCTAAATAGGAATTTTAAAAATCAGAAGAATGTTACGCTAACATTCTTATAATCAACAGATGGCTCTGATTGTGTTTTGAAATACAGTGCCTCAGGAATAGGAAAGAAGAGAATGTGATGTGCTAAACTTTGAATTCCATTTTCTTCTTCCATACTCTGTTGCATGGTTAAAATAAGTATAGAAACAATTTTCATAGGGGAGAAACGAAAACTTCTTGGATACAAGTGGGAAGGATACACATACAAATTAAATATTTTCTTCTTTATTTATTTATTTATTTATTTGACAGAGAGAGAGAGACCACAAGTAGACAGAGAGGAGGCAGAGAGAGAGAGGGAAGCAGGCTCGCCGCCGAGCAGAGAGCCCGATGCGGGACTCGATCCCAGGACCCTGAGATCATGACCTGAGCCGAAGGCAGCGGCTTAACCCACTGAGCCACCCAGGCGCCCCTAAATATTTTCAATTATTTCTTAATATTGGTCGTTATTTAATCCAAATAAATAAAACTTAAGTCGTTATTTTTCTGATGCTATTTGCTCATGGAAATTTAATAAAATCATGTTCAAGAGGAGAATATTCTCACATAAGTAGATTTGTTCTACAGTTTGTTTTCTTCTTTCTTTCTAGTGAAGCCTTTTTGTTTCTTTTTTTTTTTTTTTAAAGATTTTATTTATTTGTTTGACAGAGAGAGACAGTGAGAGAGGGTATACAAGCAGGGGGATGAGAGAGGAAAAAGCTGGTTTCCTGCTTAGCAGGGAGCCAGATGCGGGGCTGGATCCTGGGACGCTGGGATCATGACCTGAGTGGAAGGCAGGCACTTAAAGACTGAGCCACCCAGGTGCCCCATTTTGTTTCTTTTTTAAAAATAATCTTGATTATAAGATAATTCAGACTAGTTATTAGAAGAATTGAAAAGTGTAGAAGGGCTTTTAAAGACCCTAGAGAAATTCCATATTCTTTTTTTTTTTTTTAAAGATTTTATTTATTTATTTGACAGACAGAGATCACAAGTAGGCAGAGGGGCAGGCAGAGAGAGAGAGGAGGAAGCAGGCTGTCCGCAGAGCAGAGAGCCCGATGTGGGGCTCGATCCCAGGACACTGGGATCATGACCTGAGCCGAAGGCAGAGGCTTTAACTCACTGAGCCACCCAGGCGCCCCAGAAATTCCATATTCTTATTCAGAGGTAATTATTATCAGTGTTTTGGTGTATTTTTTCCTACCGTTTACCTATTTTTTGAAAACTTATTTTTACTAAAGTAATGTGCACACTGGAGAACAAATCAAATAACATTTTGGAGTGAACCATTTGCCATTGGTGTTTTTGAAGGTCTCAAGCAAGTAGGGGCTAAGAACATTTATGGAGAGTTTCCCATACACTGCCACTATTCCAAAGCCTGTGTGTTCTCTAAGTTTCATTAACCAATTATTTTTCTGTGTTCTAAATATTACTGTCTTAAATCTTGAAAAACTGATAAAGTGAAACTGAGAACTTAAAGGAATTTATCAGTTTATATACATCAGGTCTTTAAAGAGGTGCCTATAGGTAAAACATGTCATTAGGATTCATGGACTTTTCAAATTCTGCCAGCATTGATGGGCGTTTTGCCCTGGATCAGACAATGCCTTTGCATTTGTGCTTTCTAGATCAACAACCTTGAACTGTTGTCAGCATCGGTGAGCGCACTGGAGTCAGGACGCGGCACGGGACAGCAGCAGAGGAAGGTCATTACTTAATGCTGCAGAAATGGCATATGGGTCCACATAAGCACTGAGGGACATTCCCCACCCCAGAGCGCAGACCCTGCCACCACTCCTTGCCAGAAGTCTTCAGTTCACGGAAAAAATGTAATCTTCACCCCTGATTTTTGCTAGAACACTTCTTTTCTATAAAGCTAGGGGAACCTACAGGCAGCTTTGAAAGCTGCCAAGTGGGTCGTTCAGTGATTCCCTCTATGAGTGAAAAGTTGGAAGTCCAGACTTTTTTTTTTTTTTTTCCCCAAATGCAGAGTTGGCTCTGTGAGGTTCCAGCTCACTCCCAGCCGGATAGCAGTGCTTAACCTGCTATGATCAGTTATATGTGTGGGTCATATATTTCCTTCCATCTTTTAATTTTGGAACATTTCAAACTTACAGAAGTATTGAAAGAATAGTTCAGTAAGCCTTTTTTTTCAACCTGGGTTCACCAGGTCTTAGCATTTCTCCACATGTGCATACACACACACACTGTCTCTCTCTGTGTCCCCCTCCACATACACTTTGTTCTTATTGTTGCTGTTGAACCATTTGAAAGTAAGAAAGTAAGTTGTAGATATCATGGCACTTCATGATAAATACTATAGAATGTGTCTCTTAAAAACAAGGAACTTCGACATAATCACAATCCCATTATCATACCCCCAAAATTTGTCAGTGATACAATAATCTTATTTAATATATGGCTCATATTCAGGTTTCCTTAATTGTCTTCAAATTTTCCTTTAAAGCCAGACCAGCTCCTATACCTCCCCCCCCCCAAGATTTTATTTATTTGTTAGAGAGAGAGGGGGCAGCAGCAAGGGAGAGACAGAGGGAGAAGCTGACATGCCACTGAGCAGGGAGCCCCTTATGAGGCTGGATCCCAGGACCCCAGGATCAGGACCTGAGCCAAAGGCAGATGCTTAACTGGCTGAGCCACCCAGGTGCCCCACCTTTTATTTGTTTTTTTAATCTCTTAAAACTCTGATATTTTCTGAATAGCCCCAGCTAATTATCTTATAGAATGTCCCGGAGTCTGGACTTGCCTAATTATGTTGTCATGATTAGAGTCAGGTTGAGTGTTTTTGGCAAAAAGACCACAAAAGTAATGGGGTTTATTTCCCATTAGATCATATCAAGAGGCATCTGGTCATTTTGTCCCTTTATTGGTGATGCTGAATTTAATGACAATGCCATACATTTTGGCTGAGCCTTATTTGTTTCTCTTAGTACTGTTGAAGTGGGTGGGTCCTTGCAACACTATTCATCATAGCCAAAAGGTGGAAACAAATCGAATGTTGAACAGATGAATGGGTGAACAAGTCATGATATAGTCATATAGGGGAATATTATTCAACCCTAAAAAGGAATGACATACCGATACATGCTTCAAGACAGATGAAGTTCAAACACCTGATGTTAAGTGAAAGTCTACAGAAGCTTACATATTGGATCCATTCATATGAAATATCCATTCATATGAACTATCTAGACATAGACATAATGCAGATTGCTGGTTGCTAGGGGCAGAGAAGAAGGGAATAGGGAGTAACTGCCTGATGGGCTCAGGGTTTCATTTTTGAGTGATCTAAGTATTTTGCAACTAGGTAGAATTACAACACTGTGAATGTATTAAGCACTACCAGATTGATTTCTTTAAAATGGTTCATTTGTGTTATGTGAGTTTCACTGCAATTAAAAAAAGAAGTGAGGGGGAGGCTGCTTCTTGATGATGTAGAGGAAGTAGAAGCTGTGGGCCTGAAGTTATAATAGAGTGTGAATGATAGAGGCTGGCTTTTGGTTTTTCATTCAACATATACCTCCGTGGACACAACTGGAATTCATGCCTTCTGTGCAACTTGGTTTGTAGATGAAGACGCTTTTGAAAGGTACCAGTGTCGGTTTTGAGAACCATGCAATACGTTGGAGTAGACTTTTTTTTATCTTTTCTCTTTGACCTCCCATTCAGAGGAATCATGTTACCTTGGATTGCTTAATGAGATAAAAATAGAAAAGAGAGGTGATCCGGTCACCTAGTTTTTTAAGTGTTTCTTCTCTCAGTCCAATTTAAGATCATGGGATTTAAAAAGCTATTTTGGTGCTGTAAACGATATGAAATATTAAAGAATGCGTGCGACGTGTGCAGTGGGAGTTTAAATGAGAACAGCGCCTTTGGATTGTGAGGAATCCGAGTGTATCAAGTGACGGAGGTGTTTCTGCTTGGTGATCCAGGGGTTTCCTGACTGTCCTCTAGAAGTTAATTAAAATGTGGGCAAATGTTATACAAGTTTGTTTCTAGAGAAAATTTGTGAGAAGCCCACATTTTCAAAAAGAAAAGTATGGTTGAATTAGTATTACCATCCAATGGAATGTGAATGAGTCATCAAAAAGACCATTTTTTTTTTAAGATTTTTATTTATTTATTTGACAGACAGAGATCACAAGTAGGCAGAGAGGCAGGCAGAGAGAGAGGAGGAAGCAGGCTCCCCGCTGAGCAGAGAGCCAGATTCGGGGCTTGATTCCAGGACCCTGGGATCATGACCTGAGCCGAAGGCAGAGGCTTCAACCCGCTGAGCCACCCAGGTGCCCCCAAAAGACCATTTTTGAAGAAGTTTTAATACCGAATTTATAATATAAAACAGCTAGTGTGAGATCATCATAAGAGATACAATACAGGGGGGCACCTGGGTGGCTCAGTGGGTTAAAGCCTCTGCCTTCAGCTCAGGTCATGATCTCAGGGTCCTGGGATCGAGCCCCACATCGGGCTCTCTGCTCCGCGGGGAGCCTGCTTCCTCCTCTCTCTCTGCCTGCCTCTCTGCCTAGTTGTGATTTCTCTCTGTCAAATAAATAAAATATTAAAAAAAAAATAAAAAGAGATACAATACAAAAACTTAAAAAAAAAATGTGGTCAGCCCTGTTAAGGAAACATAACTGTTCATAGGAAAAAAAAAAAAGACCACAGGGAAAATTTTAACAGTACTTTTGGTTGAGTGATAAGAATGTGGCTGATATTTTATCTGCTTTTAGTTTTTGCATTTTCCAAACGTGTGATAGTAAACACAATCATTGTAACACCGCTCCCATTTGTCAAGAGTGTGCTAGGCATGATGGCATGTCTACATTTATTTCCCCATCGTCCTTGGAGGCAGGAGCTGTCATTAGCTCATCTCACAGGTAAAGGCATTAAGGTTCAAGAAGTAAAAGAACTCGCTGCAGGTTAGGCAGCTAGTCGGTGGCAGATTCCAACATGAGCGGTCCAATTCCAGGTCCGTGTTTTAACCATCATCCAAGCAGAATATTGAGTGGCTGTTGAAGAGAGATGCAGTATGTGTTCAATTAGTGTGTGTGTGTGTGTGTGTGTGTGTGTGTGTGTGTGGTTGGGTTAGTGGAACACTGAATGAGTAGCCCGGGGACTTTATTTCTGGATCTGCTCTTGACTCCTGTGGTTCAAATTAAGTTACTATGCTTTTGGTCTCAGTTTCTCCATCATTATAGTAAGGAAAACAGACCCTCCCGTTTGCCTGATTTCTTATGCTTATGCGCCTGCCTATGCGTTTCTAATAAATACTTGTAAGTTCATGGTGCTCTTGCCATGAGCCATGATTAGTTTGGTTGTTTTTTTGTTTTGTTTTGTTTTTAAAGGGTGGGTCTGGGGCACCTGGGTGGCTCAGTGGGCTAAGCCTCTGCCTTCGGCTCAGGTCATGATCCCAGTGTCCTGGGATCAAGCCCCACATCGGGCTCTCTGCTCTGCGAACAGCCTGCTTCCTCCTCTCTCTCTCTGCCTGCCCCTCTGCCTACTTGTGATCTCTCTCTGTCAAATAAATAAATAAAATCTTTAAAAAAAAAAAAAGAATTAGGCAGATCCAGGTTCAAGTCCTCTGGACCCTAAAAATCCCTGCGCTTCAGTTTCCACATCTGCAAAATGGTGACAGTACTGTGTACCTTGAAGGTTGGGAGGAGAGAAAATGACATTGCCTGGGGGAGGTGGTCACCACTCAGAAACTGTCCTCTCCCTTCCCTGCTGCATCTTAACTCACCCGATCTAGTGTAGAGTGCAGCTTAGTAAGACCTGTGGAAGTGTCTTGTACATAATTGACACATTGTAATAGAATAAAGAAATATTAACCAACAGTGGTAAATTGTCAGCGCTCAGACCTGGGTAGAGGGAAGCAGGTGAAACAAAATGAAATGATCCTGATAGGAATGAGGGCAGAGGACACTCTCTTTGGCCATACTCCTGGAGTCATGAAAACGTCTCTGGCTGTTCCAGAATGCAACAAAACACCCTATGGAGGGATAGAGGGCATGTTCTTCCTTGACCTTTCATGTACTTTCCTTTAACAAACCTTAACCTATCCTGGAGAAAGCAGGTCTGTCCTCTTACGGGGGTCAATTCTGTATTTAGTTTAAATCTATACTGGGATATTTACTGATTTATATATCTCCAGAAATATAAATATATGTTCTGTTTTTGGCAAAAAAAACAACAACAACAACAAAAAAAAAACTGTACCTACAAAACTCTGATAGGTCAAAGTGCTGTTAATCAGATACTATGATGGATGGTTTGGAAACAGAACTCTTTGTAGCAAAGTTGGTAGGGAGTGGATAGGAGTTTGGGGAACTGAAACCAACTCTAAAACCAAGATTGCAGAACATAACAGAAGAGACAAAGGCAGTCCTTAAAGTCATAGGTAACGGGTGGTATTTATTGGGCACTTATTGTGTGCCAAGTTTTGTGACTTTATGCTTCCCTCCTCCTTTCTCATTAATTTTTCCCTCCCTCTTTTTTTTTTTTAAAGATTTCTTTCTTTATTTGAGAGAGAGCATGGGGATGGGTGGGTGGGAGGCACAGAGGGAGAGGGAGCGCATCTTAAGCAGGCTCCCCACAAAGCATGGAACCAAGACCCAGGGCTCCCAGGACCCTGAGATCAGGACCCGAGCCAAAATCAAGAGTCACATGCTTAACTGACTGAGCCACCCAGACCATCCATATTTCTCTTTTTATAAATATTTTTTAGTATGAGAGCACTGATATAAAAAAAAAAAATCTAGCTTAGCTTAATGTATTACTTTAAGGCAAACATTCTTGTAGCTACTACCCAGTCAAGTTTTCTTGCTTCATATATTTTGAAGCTATGTCATTCGGTGCATAAACAATTTGGATTTTGCTTTGTCATAACGAAATGTTGAAAGTAGTAAAAGATGAACTAAGATGTAAAGAGTTTCTCCTATGCTATTTCTGTCCTGGCAACAGAGTTCCTGAAAATAGAGTTTGTTGCTAGAATGTTCCCTCTTTGTCGACAGGTAAATAATGGTGGCTCAGCAAGGTAAACACCTATAGTAGGAATTCCTGCATCTCTTTTTTCAGCAATCATTCCTCCATATATCATGTCAGGGAGCCTGTGCAGACCAGCAACTTTGAGAGTAGACTCTGGATTTAGATCAACTAGTTCCTTTCTGTGGGGCTTGGGCAATCCATATAACCTCTCTATGCCATTTTCTCTGCTACAAAAAGGGCTGTAGCCACTTCATTGATACTGTGGCTATGCAAGGACTACATGAAAATATTTTGGCAGAATACACAATACAGTACTTGGCATATAGTCAATAGACAATAAATGTTAAATAATACTGTATCATTGCTGTCTTGTTATATTACCTCACTTGGACTTAGGCTCAGTTTAACGCACCTTGTGTATTTATTAAACCCCCCTGCCATGGACCACTGATTATACAGTATAGTGAGCAGATGCTAACTGACCCTGATTCCTAAGGTCTTTCCCTTTCTTACAGCACAAGTGTGCATTGGAGTTATCGTGATACTGATCGTATACAACTATTGGTTCCTCTATGTCCCTTATATGACATGGCTTTACTTTGACTGGAGTACCCCAGAGCAAGGAGGCAGGAGATCCAATTGGGTCAGAAGCTGGACCGTTTGGAGGTATTTTAAGGACTATTTTCCAATTCACGTGAGTAGAATTGTTTTATGTTGTACTATCTTGAGCTGGGAGAAGAGTGGAAATTTGTTTTCATCATAAATAGTTCAAGCTTTTCTCTTTGCGGAGGGAGAAAGCCTGCAGATCAGCCCAAATTTCTAAATGGGATCTGAGCTAAATTGACATCATTTTGAAGGCTATGTGCAGGGGGCTCTGGGTCAGGAAATAGTTTACACATTTGGAAACAGCTGTAACCCAGAGAACTAAACAAGTCATGTTTTCCATTTTCTTTTTTTTTTTGTTTGTTTGTTTGTTTTTTTAAAGATTTTATTTATTTATTTGACAGAGAGAGATACAAGTAGGCAGAGAGGCAGGCAGAGAGAGTGAGAGGGAAGCAGGCTCCCCATCGAGCAGAGAGCCCGACGCGGGACTCGATCCCAGGACCCCGAGATCATGACCCGAGCCGAAGGCAGCGGCTTAAACCACTGAGCCACCCAGGCGCCCCTGTTTGTTTGTTTTTAATATTTTATTTATTCATTTATTTACTTGGGAGAGAGATAGCAAGAGAGAACACAAGCAGAGGGGAGAGTGAGAAGCAGTCTCCCCACTGAGCAGGGATCCCAATGTGGGGCTCACTCCCAGGACCCTGAGATCATGACCTAATCAGAAGGCAGACGCTTGACTGACTGAGCTACCTAGGCGCTCCTGTTTCCTTTTGACATAAAAACTTACCATGAGTTTCTTGGTTTCTTATTGGAACCTAATCTGGATCTTTTTTTTTTTTTTTTAAATCTTACTATATATGGTAGCTCATCAAAACCTGGGATTTGGATCCAAGTCACAACTATATATTTGGGTTTCACCCCCATGGAGTGCTTGTTGCTGGAGCCTTTGGAAATTTTTGTACAAATTATTCAGACTTCGAGGAGCTGTTTCCTGGCTTCACCGCGTATCTTCATGTGCTCCCATTTTGGTTCCGCTGTCCACTCTTTCGAGACTATCTGATGACCAGTGGTAAGTGAAGGCAGATTCTTATTTCTCCAGTGTTTAAGGGTGGTGGGATCACACAGGATGTTTCCTCCCAAACACAGGTTTATAGTTTCTTTTTTTTTTTTTAAGATTTTATTTATGTGTTTGACAGAGAGACTGAGAACACAAGTCAGGCAGAGAGGGAGGGGGAAGCAGGCTCCCTGCTGAGCAGAGAACCCGATGCGGGGCTCGATCTCAGGACCCTGAGATCATGACCTGAGCTGAAGGCAGAGGCTTAGCCCCCTGAGCCACCAGGTGCCCAGGTTTATAGTTTCCTAGTCAAGCCCTGTGTCTGTATCCCTGTCTGATTCTTCTCATGCTGCTTGGGTGTTTCTTGTCTCCCCCACTGGACTGGAAGTTCCAGGAAGACCCAGACTATGTCCTTTTTACTCCACTCCTTTCTAGCATAGAGCCTGGGATATAGGACTGTTCAATAGATGTTACTTCAATGTAAGAATAAATTGATGGATGCATTTTGTGTATCCAGATGTGGAAGAAAGAATCTCGGGTCAGACAAGTGATAGATTGCACCTTTGGAGAAGCACTTTGCCTGTATTTATGAGCATTAGAGAAAATAGCCTCCAACATGTCTTGAAGTAACAGCCGTTATAAGTGAAGCATACTCAGTCTGAGTTTTTCTTCCCAGATTAGCTCAGAACTGAGTTCATTCTACTCTGCTACTCTGAAGTAGTGGAAGACTCTTTGATTAATGAAACCATGATTCTACCAATTCCAAGAATAAAATTGAGCTGAAATACTATAAAGACACTATATGAGTGTGTACAGAGGCTAAGCTTGTGTTAACAGCTCTCACGTCAATTTGAGGGATTCAGTTTATTTGATTTTTTAACCTGACCAACTTATTGACTCAGCATGAACTACAGGACCTTACAAAGTGCTTTATGTTTATGGTCATCGTCTACATTAACTATTGTTGTCTTGCATTTCTTGGATATAAAGAAAAGTGGGTAGCCTTTTTGGGAAAATGTATAATTTCAGGATAAGTGGCATATTCAAAGAGAATTTTCCAGGGTCTCCCAGGTTTTCATTAATTCCTATTAATTTCTCAAGTCTCTGTTGTCATTATATACCTGATAGGAAATCACTAACCACCAGAGGACTGGGATCCCTGGCTGGGTTTTCAGGCTCTGGGCTCTGTCCAGTCTGGCTGTCACTGCATTTGGCCTCTAGAGGGTGCACCAAACCTCCAAACTACTATAGAGGCAAAAAATCCCTCCGTTGTTTTGCAGACATTGATTGGGTTAGTTTTATACGAGGAAAAAAAATTAAAGAGATATTTTTTAAATTTCAAAAAAAGCACAGAAATATATTTCCAATATACTGTTTGCTGATTCCAAGCTGCAAGTGAGTTTGGGTAGTGGTAACTGAGAGCAGGTGTGGCAAATTTAAGGTACAAGAGATGTAGGAACACCCCTTTCCGTGGCCATGTCAGATACATATAGTCAACCTTAAGAGTCTTTCTCCATATCGAACCTCGGAGTCATTGCCATTTGCTTGAGCTGGCATTTTGAGATTAACCTTGTCTGTTCTTTCTGGCTTATGATGTCATGGGATCTTTTCCTTTCTGCCATCACCTGAGTTATCTCTAAAAGCTAAATAAAAGCTAAATAAAAAATATCCAAACTAAAGCTAAAAAAATATCCAAATTTGTAGCTAAATAAAAGCTAAAATAAAGCTAAATAAAAGCTAAATAAAGCTAAATAAAAATATACAAACTTGTACCTGGTAGAGCCTTAGGGTGTCCTTATCTCAGAGTTTGGAGAGTTCTCAATTTTTTCCTAGAACCAGCTTCCAGGATGGCCCCTGATCCAAGGCTGCCTTTCTACTCTATGCCTGTCTTGGTGGCTGCCTCTCTGGGTGTGAAAGACAGACAGACATGTGTACCAAACCTCATGCAGTAAAGAAGCAATAGAGGGGTGCCTGGGTGGCTCAGTCATTAAGCGGCTGCCTTCGGCTCAGATCATGATCTCAGGGTCCTGGGATCGAGCCCCATATCGGGTTCTCTGCTTGGCAGGGAGCCTGCTTCCCCCTCTCTCTCTGCTTGCTTCTCTGCCTACCTGTGATCTCTCTCTGTCAAATAAATAAATAAAGTCTTAAAAAAAAAAAAAGAAGAGGAAGCAATAGAGTTTCAGAGGTTCTTTGCTGACCAGTGCCTGCTTTGCTCTTACCCAAGGGGTTTCTGTCACTATAAGTCCCCATAAGTCCCCCCCCCCAAACTATTCCTCCTTGGTCCATTTTGGTGAATCTCTACTCATCAGCCACATTCAGTGTTTCGAGGCTCATGCTCCTTCCCATGTGCCCAGTAAGGCTTGGCAGGTAGCAGAGATCAGATCACAACAGCCACGTATATAGCCCAGAGGAGGTCAATATGAAAAACAGCTAATGGGCAACACTTAGGGACTGATGTGGCCTCATGAAGGTAGCAACTATATATGTCGTATCATCAGCATCTAGCATGGTGTCTTGCCTGTAGCAGGTGCTCAAGAAGTGTTTTGAATGTGAGAATGAGTGGTGAGTCAACGTGGTTGCTAAGAAGAGGGGATATGTATGGGAGGAGCCTACACCTCTCCTTGTGTGACAAGATAGGTGATGGTCCCCTTCACCTTGAGAGGTAGTGTTGCAAGAAGAACACAGTGCATTGGGTTTGGAAACATGGAGTTTGAGGTGTCTTTGAGTTGGCAAGGTAGAAATGTCCACTGGGCCATTGGAAGTGTGGGTGTAGAGCCTCAGGAGGAAGATGTCCCAGGAGATGGATTTGGGAGAGCTCAGCACACGTAAGTGGTACTTGAATCCGTGTATGTAGATAACATTAGAAGGTATCAGAGACTCTGAAGGAGCCTGTCTTAGCTCAGCCTGTTGTAACAGAATACTATAGACTGGGTGACTTAAGTAATAGACATTTATTTCTCACTCTTCTGGAGGCTGGATGTCCAAGATCAAGGCTCTGGCAGATCTGGTGTCTGGTTAGAGCTCCTTTACCGGCTTATGGATAGGCATCTTGTTAGGTCCTCTCTTCCTCTTTTTGTGAGGACACTGATCCCATCTTGGGGGCTATGTTCTTATGACCTAGTTACTTTCCAAAGGCCCTACCTCTTAATACCTTCTTACTGGGGATTAGGGTTTCAACATAGAAATTTTAGAGGAATACAAATATGCAGGTCTTAGAGCTCTAAGTCGTAGCAGCATTTAAGGATGTTCTACAGAGAGAGCCCAGAGAGGGAACTGAGAAGTGGCCGGAGGAGAGCTGGTGTCTGGAAACTCAGAAGGCCCCCTTTCCAATGGAATTAATGCCTCCAGCTCCCACTCCGGGCATGCAGGGCAGAATGGCAATGCCTTGAACTCAAGAGAAGTTCAAACCCATTGAGACTCAGGTTCTCTACCCTCTACCCCTCCACCTGCTGCCTCTTTAGTAAGTGGTTGGTCACTCAGAATCCTGCCTTATTTTGTATTCCCCCAGTAATAGGCACTTATAGTAAAATGAGCATATAACTGTCCTTTGAGAAATGAGGTGTGTTGTGTCTTAATAAAGCCTGCCTGACACATTCTTTTATGACTCAAAATATGGATAAAGCCATGAATGGAAGGAAACAATAAGACTTTAAAAAGCAATTATCTCTGTAATACAGGTCATGAGTGGCTTGTATTTTTTTTTTTTTTTTTTCGTTTAAGAGTTCATGGCTTTTTCCTCCAAGAGGAAAAAGTACTTAGTACATTCAAAATCTGACAAGGAATCTTTAAAGTTATTTTTATGTGGGAAAGCCTGGTACAAGACTGAACAATTATATAACTATCTTAAACAAACAATTTATCAAAGTCAGACTAGACATTTTGGAACCATGTAAAGATCTGGTTATTTGTCAGATGTCTGAATTTTTAAAATCATTTACATTATAAATCTAGATTTGGGAAACAAAAATCCACATCAAATATCTGAAAACAGGCCCTTGTGTGTTCAGAAGGTCCAGGGCAATCTCTTGAAAAGAATATGCTTTTTGATTCTGAACCAGGATTCACCAGGGTAGTGATCAAGGCCACCATATACAGCTATCCAGGTTGTGCACTGAACAACTGCAGAGGGCGTCTTTCACTTATAGTGCAATGTGAATAGAGTCCATAGAGTCGAGCAGTGTACAACCTACCCAGATAAGTGATAGATCTAAAAACAAGTGATATTTTAAAGACTTAACCCATCACCTGCCAAAATGTTATGTTTTATTAATGGAATATATTACCAAAGATCTGGCTGTGACAAAATTATAAACTACAAGATATTCCAAATGTAAGCAGGATAGGGAATTTTGTTAAATGTTTGCTGATGCCATTGAATATTATGATAAAAACTTTTTAATTTTTAAAATAAATAATTAGCCTTTTGTTTTATTCACTAAGGGTCAGTCTCAGTTTCTAAGAAAAGTGTGTCCCATGTGCTGAGCAAGGAGGGAGGTGGAAACATTTCAGTCATTGTTCTTGGGGGTGCAGAAGAATCACTGGATGCCCATCCTGGAAAATTCACTCTGTTCATCCGCCAGCGGAAAGGATTTGTTAAAATTGCTTTGACCCATGGGTAAGTAACTTCTCATTTCAGGTACCTGGGTCAGAGAAATTAAGATGTTATTAAATGAACACAAAGAAATAAAGTAATTTTTCTAGTCCTTAAAGACAGACTTCCTCTTAGTTGACCTTATAATAAAAGCAGATGTGGATGTTCATGGGAAATGGTATACAGCCTTCCCACTAAGGTAGCTCAATACCGTTGCATCCAGAAGTTAAACTCACCTTTAAAAACAAAGCAAACAGGGTGTCTGGGTGGTTCAGGCAGTTGGGCATCTGCCTTCAGCTCAGGTCATGATCCCAGGTCCTAGAATTGAACCCCACATTGGGCTGCCTGCTCAGGGGGGAGTCTGCTTTTCTCTTTCTCTTGCCCCTCCCTTCCCCACTCATTTTCTCTCTCTCTCTCTCTCTTTCTCTCAAGTAAATAAATAAACTTTCAAAAAAAAAAAGCAAACAAAAATTATGAAATTTTAATACACGGAGTATAAATTTCCAGCCAAATGAACAAATGAATCATGGCCTGAATTATAGGTGGGGAAAAAACTTCCTGGACCCTTGATTTTTCTGTGGAATAAAATTCCACAAATCACTAAATGGCTAAAATACCACCGAAAAGGATTTCAAGTATAAGTCAGTTGCATTGTGTGGAACATGAAATTAACAGTACAGAGAGACATGGGAACACTGAAAAATTCTTGGTTCACATATTCATCGGTTATGTACAACACCCATCAAAACGCATGCCCAATCATTGAACATTACATCAAAAACTAATGATGTACTATATGCTGCCTAGTTGAACATAATAAATAAATAAAAATATTGAAAGGAAAGAAAAGAAAAATTCTTCAGATATGTTGCAAAAGTCATCTGAACAGAATAAAACACTTAAATTGTTTTCCTTAAAAATTTGTATTCTTGGGGCACCTGGGTGGCTCAGTGGGTTAAAGCCTCTGCCTTTGGCTCAGGTCATGATCCCAGGGTTCTGGGATTGAGCCCTGCACGGGATTCTCTGCTCAGCAGGGAACCTGCTTCCCTTCCTCTCTCTCTGCCTGCCTCTCTGCCTACTTGTGATCTCTGTCTAATAAATAAATAAAATATTAAAAAAAATTGTATTCTGCTTTGTTCTTTGTAGCGCCTCCTTGGTCCCGGTGTTTTCTTTTGGAGAAAATGAGCTCTTTAAACAAGTTAACAACCCTGAAGGCTCATGGCTTCGAACCGTGCAGGAGAAGCTACAGAAGATCATGGGGTTTGCTTTGCCGCTCTTCCATGCCAGAGGAATTTTTCAATACAATTTTGGCCTGATGCCCTATAGGAAACCTATCCACACTGTTGGTATGTATATTGAAGACTAAAAGCTTGTTAGAATAAGTAAAAGTATTACCTTCTTTTGAGCAATGTTGTTATTGATTGCAGTGCTAATGCAAGAGAAGGGGCTTTGAATAAGACCTTCCTAAAGTAAGAATCCTGTAGATGTTATTTGAGCTTCATTTACGGTATGCCATCTGGCTAAGAAATGACTGTATTTTCTATTTGGGAATTGACTACTTTCACGAATACTACTATTGAACTACAACAGGGAGAATCCAATTTAGACATCAAGTTCCTAGTACTCTATATGAATCTGTTTCTCTGTATCAACAGATTGGAACATAGCAGTTCTTTGATGAACACATTACATCAGTCTATTACTAGAGGCAGATTTCTGTGTAATTCACGTGGGCTGGTCTCTGTAGCAAAAGCATTTTGGGGGGGGGCCACTCGCTATTTTTATATGTACTCTAATATGAACTGATTTTATTTCAAAAAGTGGTATACTGGGGGGAATTGAGGTGGGGGAGGAGGGTGACAGACTGTTGATAGAAGGAGCAAGGAGCAGAGTAATGAGCTCTTCACACTGAAAGTGACCTGGATTGCTGAGCCAGAGACAGTGTAGAGTCAGATGCTAACAGCACCGGTAAACAAATCTGTGCTTGATCTGAAACTGAAAGTAACAGTTTTACCGTGGATAGTCCATTTAATGACATTCAGAATGTTTTCAGATCTGTTTCATTCGCAGGCATTTTACCATATACTGTCAGTTTCTGAGAGCCTTGTGTTTCATGTGCAGTCCCGTGACACTATTTTTTAATGCCATATTTAATTCAAATGGAATGTTAACGCTGTTGATTAGTTAGCGTAATGGGAACACGGAGATAAGTTTGCAGTTGTGTTTTTCCAAGATAAGCTGGTTACATTTCTTTGGCATAATGTATATTTTTTGACCAGATAATCAACATGATTAGACTGTGATTTTTCTTTGTTGTAATATTAAATAGTCATTTTGGTCCCTTATGGGCAAAGTACTATAATTGGCGTTTTGGGGGATATAGGGAGAATTGAAAGACTTGACTTTTAGGAACTAGAAGTTTGATTAAGTACAACTCATACAGAAATGATGTAAGTTGAAATGATGTTGAAAGCCAAGTGTATTCTGTTGATTTAAATGATTATAGTTATCGCCTGGTGGGGGTGAACTTTAGTGTCTTTGGTTTTTGGTTTTTTTTTTTTTTTTGAACTTTAGTTTTAAGTAACGTGGTCATCATGTGAAGCAGCCTAGTTATAACTCTACTGACAAATAATTAATTGGTAAGGGGTCAAATAGAAATGACCGAATCCGAATTCGTTTTTGAGACGAGAAAACCCAGAACTCTTGTTTTCACTTGTGCCTATCTAACATGCTAACATTCTAACTTCAAGAGTTAGAATAAGAGAAAATTGCTTCAGTCTACCCTTCCACTTACCTCCCAAATGATTACATCAGAAATACCATATCTAGTCTCTAGCATCCTGCTGTTACTTGAAGCCTCTTAAAAACCAAGCTGAGAATATGAATGTTGTTTTTTTTTTTAAGATTTTTATTTATTTATTTGACAGACAGAGATCACAAGTAGGCAGAGAGGCAGGCAGAGAGAGAGGAGGAAACAGGCTCCATGCTGAGCAGAGAGCCTGATGTGGGGCTCGATCCCAGGACCCTGGGATCATGACCTGAGCCGAAGGCAGAGGCTTTAACCCACTGAGCCACCCAGGCGCCCCGAGAATATGAATGTTTATTACATAAAATCTCAGCTGCCACGACTTTGATTTTATGGTGGTAGAGTGGGAGTCAGATGATTGAGAGCAGCCGGATTTGGGTGAACCAGACCCTCACAGACTATGTGCATAAAAGACTTTGATTTGAGGGTGACTGGATGGCTCAGTCGTTAAGCATCTGCCTTCAGCTCAGGTCATAATCTCAGGGTCCTGGGATGGAGCCCCGAATCGGGCTCCCTGGTTGGTGGGAAGCCTGCTTCTCCCTCTCCCTCTGCTTGTGTTCCTTCTCTCACTCTATCTCTCTCTGTCAAATAAATAAGTAAAATCTTTTAAAAAAAAAACTTTCATTTGGTGGATGCTTGGCTGGTTAGTTGGTAGAGCACGCGACTCTCAATCTATGGATATATGAGTTCAAGCCCCACGTTGGGCATGGAGCCTCCTTAAAAAAATAAATAAATAAAATGGAGACTTTTATTTGAAATAACACACATGAGGGTAGAATATTGACAATTCCATAAACAGAAGCAAAGCTATGTCTCAATCCAATGCAGTGCGATATGGTGACAATGATCTAAGTTACTATGTTCATTTCTTTCTTTCTTTCTTTCTTTATTTTTTTAAAGATTTTATTTATTTATTTGACAGAGAGAGACGGAACACAAGCAGGGGGAGTGGGAGAGGGAGAAGCAGGCTTCCCGCTGAGCAGGGAGCCCGATGTGGGGCTCGATCTCAGGACCTTGGGATCATGACCTGAGCCAAAGGCAGACACTTAATGACTGAGCCACCCAGGCGCCCCGCCATGTTCATTTTTATTTTAAATCAATGCACTGCAAACCCCGAGTTGTTTCTTTGCTGACTCCCTGACATAGCCCAGGCAGATCGGGTAGAGTTGAGACCAACAGGTTATTTTGTGGCCCTTCTGCTCCCCTTCCATTTAGTTAAGAGTTTGTGAACTTAACTCTACCTCCTCAGATCAGCAAATATTAATTCAGTTCATCGTAAATCATCACTCCATCTGTAACCGTCTCAGCCACAGCTATCCAGAGATGCTCAGATTCTCCATCCTGCAGCCTCCCCACATGCCTGGAGACCTCACTTCCTCAGTGACCTCAGAGCGTTCATTTCAGTGTTAATGATTCTTGAACGCTAGTGAGAATTACTAGCACTGTAAGGATTTTGTCTGTTAATATCCTACTAATTAAATCCTTTTAAGTATGTGTTCTCAGACACCTGGGGTGGCTCAGTTGGTTACGTGATTACCTTCAGCTCAGATCATGATTCCAGGAGGCCTGGGATAGAGTCCCATATCGGGCTTCCCCTGCTTTGCCTGGAGCCTGCTTCTCCCTCTCCCTCTCCCTGCCACTCTTCCTGCTTGTGCGCATGCTCTCTCTCTCTCCCTATGTCAAATAAATGGATAAATCTTTAAAAAAACAAATTAAAAAATAGATAAAAATCAAAGTGCCGTCACCAGGTCACACTTACCCTCTCTGCATATTTCTTACACTACACCTTGCTAAACCATCAGGTTTCTCTGTGTCCTCCATCAAAACCATCTTCCCTGTTTTTTTTAAACATTTTATTTATTTATTTGCCAGACAGAGATCACAAATAGGCAGGGAGGCAGGCAGAGAGGGGAAAGCAGGCTCCCTGCATAGCAGAGAGCCCGATGCGGGGCTCAATCCCAGGACCCCGGGATCATGACCCGAGCTGAAGGCTGAGGCTTTAACCCACTGAGCCACCCAGGTGCCCCTCATCTTCCCTATTTTTTAAAAAGATATTTTTTATTTATTTGAGAGAGAGAGTGCATAGACACAAGTAGGGGGAAGTGCAGAGGGAACAGGGACAAGCAGACCTCTCTCTGAGCACGGAGCCCAGGGCTTAATCCTAGGACCTTGAGATCATGACCTGAGCTGAAGTCAGTTGCTTAAGTGACTAAGCCACCCATTTTTCCTCTTAGCTGAGGGTCACTCAGTGGAAGTAATTTGTGAAGAAGATACCATATATTAGCTTCTGCACAGCAAAGGAAACAATCAACAAAACTAAAAGACAGCCTACTGAGTGGAAGAAGATATTTCCAAATGACATCTCTGATAAAGGGTTAGTATCCAAAATATATAAAGAAGTTATACAACTTAACTTCCAAAAAACAGTCCAATGAAAAAATGGGTAGAAGACACGAAAGAATGTTACTTCAGAGAGGAAATACAGATGGCCAACGGACACGTGAAAAGATGCTCAACATCACTCATCATCAGGGAAATGCAAATCAAAACTACAATGAGATACCACTTCACACTTGTCAGATTGGCTAAAATAAAAAACACAAGAAATAACAAGTGTTGGTGAGGATATAGAGAAAGGGGAGCCCTTTGCCCTATTGGTGGGAATGCAAACTGGTGCAGCCACTGTGGAAAACAGTACAGAGGTTCTTCAAAAAGTTCAAAATGAAACTACCCTATGACCCAGCAATTGCACTACTGGGTATTTACCCCCCAAAATACAAAAACACTAATTAAAAGGGATGCATGCACCCCTGTGTTTATTGCAGCATTATTTACAATAGCCAAGTTACAGAGGCAGCCCAAGTATCCATCAGCAGATGAATGGATAAAGAAAATGTGGTGTATATATACTGTGGAATATTATTTGGCTATAAAAAAGAATGAAATCTTGCCTTTTGCAACAACATGCATGTAGCTAGAGAGTATAATGCTGAGCAGAATAAGTCAAAGAAAGACAAATACCATATGATCTCACTCATATGTGGAGTGTAAGAAACAAAACAAATAAGCAAAAGAAAAAAAAGGAACCCAAGAAACAGACTCTTAGCTATAGAGAATGAACAGAGGAGAGGTCGGTGCGGGGGGAGGGGCAGAGGAAATAGCTGATAGGGATTAAGAGTACATTTGTGATGAGCACTGAGTACTGTATAGAATTTGTGAGTATTGTACACCTGAAACTCATATAACACTGTATGTTAACTGTACTGGAATTAAAGTAAAACACTTAATAAAAAAGTAAAATAAGATACACCATATATTTACACATTTCACAAATAGTATGCAATTTACATATTTTGTTATTGTCAGTTTTAAAATATAAAATATTCACATATATTGTGTTTTGTTACATAAATAAATAATGGAGAGAAACTGATTTAAATATCACATCCATCATGATACCCAGGAGGGATAATTTTTTTTTTTTTAAGATTTTGTTTATTTATTTGACACAGAGAGAGAGAGAGATCACAAGTAGGCAGGCCGAGAGAGGGGGAAGCAGGCTACCCACTGAGCAGGGAGCCCATCACGGGGCTTGATCATGACTTCAGCTGAAGGCAGGGGCTTAACCCACTGAGCCACCCAGGCACCTCCCAAGGAGGGATAATTAAAAGAAGTTTAGACTCTAAGAACAATGTATAAAGAATTGCAGGCTCCTGGAATTGCTTTGTTTGTTTCTACTATACAGAGCTCCAGGAGAGCAGGGATTTTGTCTTACTGTTCTCTGCTGTATTCCCCATGCCCAGTGAATAGTGGCTCCAGACACATTTGTAAACAAATCATTCTTTAGTTATGCCTTTCTGATTCGTAAGTTTTCAAGTATCTAACAAGTACCCATTAAAATCTTTAAGGGAAGCTAATGTTAAACTCAAGTTGTAGAGCCAGTACACATAGTATGATGGGAAGTTGCATGTTTGGGGAGAAAGTAAGAGACAAGGATATTTGCCATTGAAAAGGGGAGGTTTCGTATTCAACGGTTAAGAAAAGTTTCCTGAATGGTAAAATGAACTCCTGTGTGGCTTTCTCTTACACTCACCAGTTGGTAACATTTTGCTATGGTTTTTCTCTCTCTCTAATGATATGATAAATACACTCTTTCCAGTTACCACTGAGCTGTTGGAGTGTGTGCAAACGACATTTGAGCGTATGTATCTCTCTTAAGAGCAAGATGATTCTCGTCTATAATGTCAGTGCAATTCAGGAAATCGAATGTTGATAAAGTACCGTTAACCAGTGTACAGTGTGTATTTAAATCTCACCAATTGCCATAATAATTTCCTTGGTAGCTGTGCTTTTGGGGGCTACTGGGGGTGGGGGCCAAGTGTTTTTTTCCCTCAGTAGGATCATACTTTGTGTTTAGTTTCCACATCTCTTCACCCTGCTTCAAACTGCATTCATTTTTCAAATTCCTTTCTGTCTTTATGACATGAGCAATTTGGAGGAGTATAGGTCAGTGGTTTTTGTAGATAGTGGTTTGTAGGTCAACTTGGGTTGGTGTGTTTCATCATGAGTATCATCCAGTTATGCATATGTGGCAACAATTACACAGAAATGATGTGTCTTCCTCAGTATGTCACATCAAGAGGCTCGTGCTGTCAATTTGTCCCATTGTTGGTGATACTCATTTTGATTATTTGAGTGGGGTGTTTGCCAGGTTTCTCTACTATAAAGTTAAATCACAAAAATTTACATAAATTTTTATATGTTTGTATATATAAGTTTATATTACATATATTACATTTATAAAGACTTTCTCCTTTTCATGAACAAGTAACCTGGGGATGGTGTTACTTGGACACTGTAATTATTCTGTTCATCAGACTTTACTTGATGGCTTTAATAGCCATTGATAATCCTTGCCTGAATCAATTAAGGAAGTCATGGTTGCAAACTGGTGATTTGCTGGCTCTAGTATTCCTTCTATGTTAATTATTTGGCTGTCCGTCCTCCCAGTGTTAGATTATTTGAATTCTGGATATCCAGGGAGGGTTATCAGTTGTGCTTGCGTATGGCATGGGAAGGGTTCCCATCCCATCCTGTCCAGCCTCACAACGTCCCCTGATTTCATAACTCCTCAGTCTGCCTTTTGATTATGGGTGTGATAGAAGTGTTTGTTTCATTTCTATATTTATGGCAAAATTGAAAGATAGAATCACTGCCATTAGGAAATTAGTTCTTTCCGCTGTAGGCTCAATATGATGGTAGCAGCTACGCTCCAGCACCAGCTACATAAAGAAATCAGTATTGACATTAAGAAGCTGCTTATCATGCATCACCTAAATTTACAGACGGAAGTAGTGTGGGTTTGGGGCCTGATCCAGGGTGACTTAGGCGGCTTCCTTTCTTGTCTCTGAGCCTCGGATTTTACAACTCTGAAGGAGAGACTGTTACAATTGTCCTGTCTTGTCTTAGGGTTATTCTGGGGATCAAATGACACGGCATGTGGGGAAGTGTTCCGTACGCCCCAGGTCCTGGGAGAGCACTGGTTGGTGCAGGAGGCCTGGCCAGATTGTTGAGAGCTATTAAATGTGTCTCCATCTCCCTGTGTAAGTATTCTTGCCAAAGTGTTCATCTGAATCAGACTGTGAGGAAACAGACAAACCTAGATTGGGAGACATTGTATTAAACAACTGGCCTGGATTCTTCAAAGATACTAATGTTGTAAAAGACCAAAAGGAGAGAGTACCCAAAGACACAACAGCTGTCATTAGGGAGAAGCAACTGTAAGGATATCACTGAGACAACGCATCAAGTTTGAATGTGGATTCGGTACAAAAGAATATCACATAGAGGTTAAGTTCTTGGGTATGATAATAGTGTTAAAAAGGACAGTGTTTTGGGGGTACCTGGGTGGCTCAGTGGGTTAAAGCCTCTGCCTTCAGCTCAGGTCATGATCTCAGGGTCCTGGGATGGAGCCCCGCATCGGGCTCTCTGCTCAGCGGGGAGCCTGCTTCCCCCCCACCCTGCTGCTTGCCTCTCTGCCTACTTGTGATCTCTGTCTGTCAAATAAATAAATAAAATCTTAAAAAAAAAAAAAAAAGGACAGTGTTTTTGCTCTTAGGCACTTCATGCCGAAATATTTAGAGAGGATGAGGCTATTGAACGATTGACATCCACAACTTGTTTTCAAACAGGTCTACAAAAATAAAAATAATACATATGTATATACGCACAGGGCGGTGTACAAAAGATGTTCAAAACCGGTGAGTCTAGAGGAAGAGTATGCAAGTGCTTATTGCATTATTTGTTCTGTAATTTTGAATTTTTTTTTTTTCGGGTTTGTACATCTTTTTTTTTTTCCATTTTATTTATTTTTTCAGCGTAACAGTATTCATTCTTTTTGCACATAATTTTGAATTTTTTAACATAAAGATAGGGAAAGGAATGTACTTTAATAAAATAAAACTGGTTTGAAACCACTTGAGGACAAAAGTGGTCCCTTATTATATTTTAAGTCATTATTATATTCTGATTGGGGGGGTGGGGGAGAGAAGCTGGCCAAGGGATTCTCTGAAATACAAAGAAAGGAAAGGGAACCTAATTTAAATTTAAATGTGAAGTAGGGATTTCAGGAGATAAAAATGTTAGGGGGATTAGCATGGTACCCAATACACCCCACTAAGTGTTCAGTAGATGTTCTTGAGTGTGTATGTGTATGGAAGCACACACACTCTCTCTCTCTCTTTCTCCTCACATCTGGCATATTTGAGCCTGCACCATGAGTCTGAGGTTCAGTGAAGCAGGTTTCATTGGCACCCACATTTTGACTCTTCCCCAACCCCCTGTGCCAACAGACTGGCCTTTGTCTCGTGTGCAGCTGTGAAGCATCCAGAAAAAGCCTAATTCCTGTGTGGGACTGTTAGAGCTATAAACTCTGTGGAATGTTCATAATCACAGAAAAATAGAGCAAAGATTCCTTATTGCAAAAGATATACTCTTTGCCTCGGTGTGAAGAAAATGATGTCCCTTTCCAAATTCCTCTCCGACCATGAGCACAGTGCCCCATGAAGCTGCTCATTCTTCATCTTAGGAAAATACAACACAGCACCATAGAAATGAGGGCAAGACTGCTGTGTGAGGCCGTTAGTGCATAACTAATCTTGAATTGCTGGATGGAATTGGAAAATGGAACCAACGGGCATGCCAGCTAGATAGAGCACCGAAACAGAAACAGGAGCACGATGATGCCTGACTGCCACGAGGAGATGTGGGCTGATTTTTCCAGGGCAAAGAGTTCTGTTTCTAAGAGCAGCCTGATGCAGCTGGTTGGTTATTTGTTTATTTATTTATTTATTTTTTCCTTTGTGTTGTAAAGAGAGTTACAGGGCAATATGCAGCTAACGTAGTCTTAGCTTTGTTTTCTTCTCTTTAGTAGTAAAAAGAAAAATCTTTTTGGCAGTGGGTGGGTGGGGAGAATACTGGTCTTTCTAGGGCTCTGGGGACCCTTCTCAGATTTGTTTTGTGAACTCTGTCTTTATTCCTAAAATGTAAGAGAATGATTTCTTACTCTCTAGTCCAATTTTGGATTAGTAGGAGGGGCAGGAAAACCAGTTTTACATCCTAAATTCCAGTTCTTTTGGGGTAGTTTGGGAATTTCCAGCATCTCCATTTCTCTACAGGTAAACAAGAGAAGGGCAAGGATGAAACTGCCCATCTCACACTTTTTTAAAAGATTTTATGTATTTATTTGACAGACAGAGATCACAGGTAGGCAGACAGGCAGCCAGAGAGAGAGGAAGGGAAGCAGGCTCCCCGCTGAGCGGAGAGCCTGATGTGGGGCTCCATCCCAGGACCCTGGGATCATGACCTGAGCCAAAGGCAGAGGCTTTAACCCACTGAGCCACCCAGGCGCCCCCCATCTCACACTTTAAAGGGAGAAGTCATGGGCATGTTTGAGCTCTCTGGAAGAACCGTCTGAAATACAGGGAGCCCATGATTAAGAAAAGAACAGGATTGAAATTAGCTGTATGCAATGAGGAAGTAGTTCCTTCTTTCATAGGAAGTAAGACTTAATTAATAATTCAGAATTCATGAGTCTTAATTAAGCTGGGAACAACACACTTCATCTTCTCAGACCTCTAAGTCTCTAAGGCCTCCCACTCCCACTCTGAATAGTTGACTTGACCTTTCTTTTTCATCAATTTCACTTAACAGAAGCTAGTTCTATAAAACTGAATTTGCTAGTAGATTGCTATTGCCTAATAGATTCTCAATTCACATGTCGATACCTCAGGTTTTTTTTTCTTGAAACAAAAAGGTCAGAGTGAGGAGGAGGCTTTGAGATCATTGAGTTTTACTTTTTTATCCTATGCACGTGATAAGACCAGAGAGGAAGCTACTGCCTAGCTCAGTGTGCTGGTCTAGTCTAGTGGTCTTTGTCTTGTACCAGCTCCTTCCTGTTCCACCCCATCACCCCATTAACCTCCCCTCTTCTGTATTTCCAACCACAACTGACAGCAAGACAGTTCCAGTTCTTTCTGTTGGGTTACAAAGGACTGATGTCTACTATATGTAAATTTGACATTCAGGCTATCAAAAGAGAACTGTATGGGAGATTCTTGAGGCTGGATCTGTTTAAAAACTTAGCAATTGGAGAATATTAATACTGTAATAAGGCGATATGTATCTACCATGTATGTCTGTATATATATCTCCTTACTGCAACATTAGATAATCTTCTTAATAATACATTTTGTTATATATAACAAAATGTTATACATACACATACATATACAGTATGCAATATACATATACATATACATATGTATGTATATATGTATATACATATACAATATGTTATACATATGAAATACATTTTGTTATATATAACAAAAAGAGAGAAGCTGTGCTGCCCAGCAGGTCACTGAACATCTGTAGGTTTTCAGCTCTTGGCACCGGTAAGTAGCAGGGGTTGCAGTGAGCTGGGAGGACCCAGGAAAGCAGGTGCCAAAGCCACCTGTATCTTGTAATTTCAAACAGTCTGAGACACAATCTAAACATTTTTTTAAAAGACTTAAAAAAAAAGATTTTATTTCTTTATTTGACAGAGAGAGAGATCACAAGTAGGCAGAGAGGCAGGCAGAGAGGGAGAGGGGGAAGCAGGCTCTCTGCTGAGCAGAAAGCCTGGCACAGTGCTGCATCCCAGGACCCTATGATCACAACCTGAGCCGAAGACAGAGGCTTAACCTACCGAGCCACCCAGGTGCTCCTAAACAACTTTTTAAACATGTATAGAGTTGCCAGGTTAAATAATAATCATCTCATTTTTAATTATAGGTAAAACACAAATGCATTCTCATTGTAGGAAATTCCTACAAAATAGATAAAGTGAAAAGTCTCCCACCTCTACCTTCCTTCCTTCCTAGAAGTAATGGTTATTAGTCTCTCTTTCTAGATTTTTTAAATGCACTAAAGCTTATGATGCACCTTGGTATATAAATATCTTTTCATAAATAGGATCCTACTGTATTATTTCACAACTTTTTTTCCCCACTTCATACATTTTAGATCTCAATATGTGTGTGTGTGTGTGTGTGTGTGTGTGTGTGTGTGTGTGTAGACACAGAATTTCATTTTTTAAAAAACTGCTGCCTAGGATTCTGTTGCATGAACATTCTGTGGTTTACTTAAGAAATTTTCTACAGAGACTTCTGCTTGGTTTTGTTTTCCACTCTTAACAAACAGTGGGACTCTTGTGATTGTGTGTGTTTCTAATACGGATTCTTAGCTGTGAAGATACACATTCCTTAAATTTTTTAGAATGACATTAAAAAGAGTCAGAGGAGAGGGCCGATGCCTGATGACTCAAGACTTCGCAGTCGGTCACAATAGGGCACTGTGGCCAGGCCACCAGCCGTACCAGAGGGACAGGGCTGGTGACGTGCGTACACAGCTATGCCCTCTTATCTCACAGCTGTGCTCAGCCCAGTAGTTCACTTGACTCAGGGTCAAAACCACCAGGGGCCTTCCACTGCAGCGACTGCAGGGAAGGCAAGTTCTTTATTGGTTCTCAAATGGGATGGTGTGACTCTTGGAGGCAGCCAATGAAATGAACCAGGGATTGGAGCAGGCGATTCTGAATGGCTGATCTCTCTCTCCTGGCCATCCGAGAGAGGCAGCTGGTGCAGGTGGAGTGGTTTCATTTCCTTACTTCAGATGCATTCTCTCTTTTTGCAGTTGGCCGTCCAATCCCTGTGCCTCAGACCCTGCACCCAAGCCCAGAGCAGATTGAGGAGTTGCATCAGACCTATATGGAAGAGTTGAGGAAGCTATTTGAAGCCCACAAAAGGAAGTACGGAATCCCGGAGCACGAAACTCTCATTTTTAGATAACTGTACTCTTAGAAGGCATACAGAGGACGAGAGAACATCCCATTGGAGGATACATCATTTTAAATAAGGATTTTTTTTTTCTTTCACTCTGGAATCAAGATTACAACTGAAAAGTATTATTTATGGTGACAAATGTTGATGTGTATCCGTGGGAGATAAAAATACAGTGGGTGACTGTAGAAGGAGGGAGAAGACTATAACCCTTTAGATAATCCTCATTAGGGAAGGTGCAAGTGGGTTAAGGAAAGGTTTAGGATTATTCGTGTGCTAAAAAAAAAAAAAAGAAGAAAAGAAAAAAAAAAGATTAAAAAAATAATTAGACCCTTTTATGAAAATCACAAGAATTTAAGGTGGTGTTTTCACGAAGTATCACAGCTCTTGTTTAGCACAGCTGAAAAACTTAGGAGACAGTGTGTAAACGAATTTCCCATACCGAGCTAGAGGAGATCATTTCTTTTTTTTTTTTTTTTTTCCTGCTTGAACAGAGAATTTTTTGGGTGAATATCATTACTTTTCAGAGTTAGATAACTTGATCCTTTAGGTCATCTCACCCAATGCATTTTTATACAATAAGGCAGAATTTCTGTGCAGGTTTTGAAACAGGATGAATCTACCATCGGGAAACCCATGTGGATGAGAGCATGTCTCCTCATTTCTATTCATGCTTAGAAATGCTCATGCTTGTCATTTGCTCAGAAATTCTGAGCAAATGTTCATTTGCTATATGTTCATTTGCTATATAGACAAGAAGGTCTTTTGGGAGACATGCTTTAGAACATTAAAATTCCAAAAGGTTTTCATGGTATTAGAAATGGTTTTAATTTCCTTCCCACATGGCCTCTTTAAGTAAGACCAGCTATGAAAGAAAGTGTCCTCTCTGGTTGTAATTGTGTCCAGTTAGAGTTGTCTTGTCCACAGGAGTGGGAACCCTGTTTCTCCTGTTCACTGACCTCTCCCTAGTGCCTGGGTCCTACACAGGATAAGCGCTTGTTTACTGAATGTATTTATAGATGAACCCACAAACATCTTTGCCTTAAGGTGAAGAATTTTTAAAGCTTTATTTACAATAGGATGAACCTATTACAGACAAGAGCCTGTTTCAGAAGGGGACAATGTGCTGAGTCTGTTTGTCTCAGAACGGTAATTGACAAGTAAGTCAGTCAGTCTTGTCAATTGCCCTAAGGAAGAAGAATGTCTAGTTTCCAAATGATCTCCATTGCTGCTTGTTGCTTCTCTCCCTGCTGGACTCTTAAGTATTTGAGGACACCTACACTGCGTTCTAACTTACTAGTAATAGATCTTCAGGCCTCTGATTGTTAAAACATCAAGCTCTGGGCTAGAGCCTGAACTGTGTTCAGCATCAGACAAACAAAATCATGCTGGGTAATGTCTTGAGGAGGAAAGCATTTCACAGAGGAAAAAGTGAACCTCCCCGATGGTTCCTTTTGAGGTTGTTTTGGCCAGCATCACTCTGGCTTCACGCTGGTTGAGCAATCCTGGAGTCCACTGACCGTGGCCTTCAAATTAGACCAATTTTATAATCAAAGCAGAGAATAGGGCACAACCTGTTTTCAACAGATGCAGAAAATTGGATTGTAAATCCTTTTTTGGTATTATTCAATACTAGCAAGGCATAAAGGAGCACCATTTATGGAACATGACACGCCCTAGCTGGTTAGGGGTCAGTCTTCGTAAGGCCAATTATCCACCACAACTAAAGACTTTTAAGTTATTAAAAAACCCATGGGGACTCCTGGGTGGCTCAGTTGGTTAAGCCACTGCCTTTAGCTCCGGTCATGATCCCAGGGTCCTGGGATTGAGTCCTGCATTGGGTTCCTTGCTCGGCAGGGAGCCTGCTTCTCTCTCCTCCTCTGCCTGCCACTCTGCCTGCTTGTGCGCTTTCTAAGAAATAAATAAATCAATAAAATCTTTTAAAAAATTTAAAAAAAAACCATGAATTTAGACCAGGCAAATTAAAAAAAATTTTTTTTAAAGCATGAATTTCATTCCTTTAGAGAAGTTTGTTGAGTGCTTATGACACATAGTGGTGATTTCACGTGTTTTCTTTTCATGAAGGTATGATGTTTAATCTCCTACTTGGTAATGGGGGCCAAGCTGACTGCCACCCCCAGCATCAGCTAGATCATCTAGGAAGCAGTTAAAGCTCACATGTAGTAAAACAGAGACACTAAAAATGAGAAAAGTTCTGCTCTGATGAATTTATCTCGAATTTTGCCATTTCTAAAATCCAGACATCAGCAACTTTAATTTTGGCATCTGTAAAAATCTTATTTTTAGGTACAAATTAGGGATTTTTATCTCTTTTTCTTTCTTTGGGTCTCCAGACGTCTTAATCCAGCCAGTAGTCCTTTCATAAAGTCAAAGCATAGTAGGAAGTTCCTTATAGTCCTAGAGATTGCAGATGAAGATTTGGACATGAAGTTTTGCTATAGCACAAATGTGGGTCATACATGGTATTCGCTAACGCAGTGCGACAGAGAGTGCCTCTGTTTTAAAGATTCTCATCTACTCTGCAATTGCACATAAAATTTAAACAGCAAAGCAATAACAGCAACAGCAAGAAAAATAATCGCAGGACACAGTAAGAGAAACTGAGCTAATTGCCTTGAGAAAATGTGCACTTGTGATTTGATTTGGACATTTCTGTCTCCTGTTGCTCTTGCATAGTGGGCACAGACTGAGTCATTTCCTTTGTCTCGCAGCTAGAAGGATTGAAATTATCCGTATCCAGCTAAGTCGATTATGCTCACATTGAAGGTTGCAGCTTCAGTGCTTAGAAAGGCCATCCAGTTCTGCTGTGTTCCCCAGGGGAACCGGGCAAGGGATGCTACATGACTTGTCAAAACCCTTCACTAGGACTATGGAGACAAAGTATATATACTTCAGGGACGATGGGTAAGCATTTCTTGTATGCATAGCTTTAAAAGCACAATCCTTCCTTCTGCAGAAGGTACACACTTCTGTCCTGGGAAGCACAGAAGTTGGAATCGAGATACAGTGTCCACACTTCTGTAACTTGGCATCTCTTCCAACCACCGCACCCGCAGTGCAAATTACCGAGGTTTGTGACCAATAGGAAAATGCATTTCGGGTGCCTTTACTCTGTCGTCTTTTCCTCAGAGAAGAGACACTGTGCATGGGATTTGTTGATTGGTTTGTTCATTGTTGTTTTCCAGTAGCCCATGATTGCCAGTTCTCATACTGTATCTTTTTATTTATTTATTTTTAAAGATTTTATTTATTTGACAGACAGAGATCGCAAATAGGCAGAGAGAGAGGAAGGGAAGCTGGCTCCCCGCTGAGCAGACAGCCTGACTAGGGGCTTGATCCCAGGACCCCGGGATCATGACTGAGCTGAAGGCAGAGGCTTTAACCCACTGAGCCACCCAGGTGCCCAGTATCTGTCTTTCTAAACTAAGTGATAAAATGTCTTTCTGGGGCTGGAAGAGTTACTTCAAATAGAATTTGTACATCTTTTTAAAGGAAAAAAACAACAACAACAAGGCAACTACTATATAACCAACTGGTTGTGCCAGTTTCTCTGGGATGGCAAATACTGAAGCAGTTTTTTATATTTAAAACCAAGGGATTTGTCAAATACCTTATATGTCAGTTGTTTTACTTAATCCTTCCCAAACACTCAGAGCCTAGTGCCTTCACAGCATGTATGGGAAGGCGCAGGTCTAACTCCGTCCACAGTTTGCTCACCAGATGGGTTCCCCGTTGGTGGAATCTGTGTCTCGCTTGGTTGGATCCCGCCCTGGATGGAGCGCAGGCCTCCGGTGGTCTCTCAGAGAACGCTTATGTCTCTAACCCAGAAGTCTGAATGACTGTGTCAGTGGAAGTCAAGTTCTAGGGCCAGAAGGGGCTTTGTGTCTGGCATGAGTCCTTCTGCAGATGGAGCAGTTGAACCCCAGCAGCTTAACGTGGCTTGACACCGACCTCCATGATCATATTCCTCTGCCCTGATGGAACAGGAGGAGATACGGCTCTTTGATAATTGTTGATGAACCCACCTGTGAATCCTCCCGTAAAACTGAAGTGTCCAAACATGGAGCGGGATTAAAGATACTCCGAAAATGCAAGGGATTTAACAACTCCGAAGCGAGCTCTGTCTTCCTGGGACCTGGAACGTTTTTCTTTTTTGAGACCAGTCTGCTGCATTGTTGATTTTTCCCTTCTGCAAGAGCTATTTTGGTGATGTGCACTGGGGAACGTCCAAGGTTTCCAGCAACAAGCTAAGCCACCAGAGCCTTGTTTGGAGCAGCAGGGTAAGGCAAGGTGCTTTATGTCCCCGTGAGAGACAGAGCCGCAGAGGATTTTTCCCTCTCAATCACGTTGTGACCATTAATACAGGTCAGAGCAGTCCCGTTACTCAGAGGTGAAGCAAATCTTCTGTCTGTCACCTTGCTCACAGCCCTAACCCCATTCTGGCTCTAGCATCATTCAGCTGGCTGCTTTTTTTCTTCTTTAAATACAGCTCTTACATTCTGGTTAAGAATTTTCTTAGGCTCTCTTGAGAATAAAAATAAATCTGACCTTCTTGTATTCCCAAGAGCCGTGTAATTCTCCCCTCCTCCGTTTCCAGACCCGCTTGGAGCTTTTGGGCTTTCTGGTTGGATTCCAACTGTCCAGTGTGGGGTACAGCCATGCAGAGACAACCAGAAAACACAACTGCGCTATTTTTTTCTACCTTCCAGGGGCTTCTGTTTCAAATAATCCTTTAGCCTCTGGTCCTCCACTAACTGGCTGGGTGACCTGGGCTCCTTCCTCTTAGGAGTGAATGATCTCTAAGGTCCCATTTCACTCTGTCTCTATGGTCTCTGCCTGGCCTCTGTTCTCTCATGGTAATAACATCCAGCGGGAGATGGAAATTTATCCGTAGACTTCTTTTTCCTCTGCCATCCTCCCTTGTATTCCTCTGGACATGCAGAGGGTTCAAATGACTGTCTCCCTTAGCATATGGAAAACATAAATTGCTATGGAGATTTCTCCAGCATCACAGTGGCCTTTAGGCATGGTGTTCTAAGAAACAGTTTCATTCTCTAAATAAAAACTAGAGACATTTCTTGAAGTGGTCTCCTTCTTTATATGGCTCAAAACTGTGAAATAACGGTTTATTTCTTGTTAACATCTTTTTAGGAGATGGTGAATTTTTCTATTTTCTGTTTTGGACGTGTTGCCGTGTGCTTTTAAAAAGCTCTTGGTTTCTAAAGTTCTGACCAATAAATGTGTTTTTTGCCAGAGTTGTAACTGTGTGGGCGTGGTGTCTTGGCTGAGTGGGATGGTCTTCCTGCCCACGCCCTGCCAAGGCTGGAGGCGCTTGGACCTGGGGATGGATTCAGGCAAGGGAATGGCGGTGGTGTTGTGAGCATTGCAGATTCTCTGCTGAAGAGCCAGGCCTGGAGATGGTCTCCAAGGGAGAAAAGACAAAACAAAGCAGGGGCAGGGCTAACGGAAAAGTGCAGATGTGCCAGATGAAAGGAGCAGAGGGCAGGAAGAGGAAATAAGCCAGGGAGGGGCTGCGGTGGAAATAGGAGTGAAACTTGTCAGATACGGAAATGTTCAAAAACTGGTAGAAGAATGGATAAATTCCAAATCAAGTGAATTGCTGCTAGTAGGTTTGGGGTTTCTTTTCGGGTGAGGAAAAGGTTCTGCAATTGGGTTGTCCTGATGGCTGTCACACACGGCAAATATACCCAAAACTCCCAAACGCCCCTCTTCAAATGGGAGGATTTTACGATATGTGTGTTACATCTCAATAAAGTGGCTTTGTACACTCGAGTCAGTCATACACTTGGCAAAATAACAGAAGAAGCTAAAAACTCAATTTCTTTTTTTATATGTCAGGAGGGAAATTGCCTCCTTTGGATGCAGGTGTTTTGGATGACAAAGTTTACATTTTGATTTTTGAGACCTGTTGGTGTTTCTGGTGTCTGTTATCAAAATAGGGGTTTTCAATACTCTTTTAAGATATTTTATTGGCTAAAGAACATGCTGAGATTGCCTGGGTGGCTCAATTGGTTAAGCGTCTGTTTTCAGCTCAGGTCATGATCTCAGGGCCCTGGGATCGAGTCCTGCCCTGGGCTCTACCTGTTGTGTGGGACGTCTGCTTCTCCCTCTCCCTCTGCCACTCCCCCTGCTTGTGTTTTCTCTCTCTCTCTCTGAGTCAAATAAACAAATAAATAAATAAATAAAATCTTTAAAAGAAATAAAGAAAATGCTGAGTTATTGTGTAAAAATACTCCTTGACTTTAATTTTTCCCAGTATTTTATTAACTAACTGTAGTTAGAATAAATAAATAAATATAAATAAACAAAACTGTGGTTAATACTAAGTAAATATTATCCTATAAAAACCATTAATATTTATCAACCACCTTCAGTGTGCCAGATACAGAATGAGGGACTATGACATTGAACTCTTAAAATAGCCCTGTGAGGTCAGTACTATTTTTATCCCATAAAGAATCAGAGTTCAGAGGGGCTAAGAACTTTGCTTGAGATAACCCTCATGGTGGTGGTGGAGTTCAGATGTGATGCCAAGGCCTCTGGCCAGGGCCCATGCTTTGGACGTAGAGCTCAGGAGTCCTGGGGTATCCACCATCTCTGTCACTAACTTGGGGAAGTGAACTTGACCTATGGAATGAGAAGGTGGAACATGACCGCAAAGGTTCTTTATGGGTCCATCTGCTAGTGATTGTGTTCTAAAGTCATCGACATTTCCAAACACTGCTCCCTCTCCCCACCCCCAGCACACATACACACACAGACCCAATAGGTTCAGGAGCCCCCCCTCTGCGCTGAGAACAACCCTGAGAACCAGTTGTGAGATGGCAAAGTGTCGTGGCCACCCTTGGAAGGACTGGTAAAAAAGTTTCATAAGTAGGCTAATATTTATTGTCAAAGTTAAACATTTAAAATGTTAGCTTAAGAACACCTGTCTAGCTTAAAGTATTGACTGATTAATTGATTGATTGATTGATTGATTGTAGCTGTGACTGCATGAGGCATCAGCTGAGGTAAGCTCATTTCTCCAAACCGTCTTTTTAAATTGATTTTATTTTGGGCACCTGGGTGGCTCAGTCGGTTAAGTGTCTGCCTTCGACTCAGGTCATGATCCCGGGGTCCTAGGATGAGTCCCACATTGGGCTCCCTGTTCAGCGGGGAGCCTGCTTCTCCCTCTGCCCCTCCCACCCCGGCCCAGCTCGTGCACGTGCACTTTCTCTCTCTCTCTCTCAAAAATAAATAAAATCTAAAAACTACCCTTGTTAAAAAAAATTGATTTTCTTTCTCTCGTGTATATTATGTGTGTATTTCCAAGTACCTCTTAAAAGTTTTCTTCATAAAACAGTTGCCGCATGTTCCAAATTTAAGAAGAAACCTCTTTGGTTTGACCTCTCCTTGCCTGCCTCTTCCGGTTCACCAGCAACATCTTTAAACACTCTAGATGGAAAGGAAATGTGATCTTCAGTTTGACCTGGCGTGACATCTTATGTGTAATGCTGAAGGAAAGGAATGCTGTGATTGCTCTTAGATTGCTTGACTCCATGACAGCAGGATCATATAATTTGTCATTTCAAATTCACTTAACTTTAAGATAACACTGAACCTGTAAATATAGAATGTTAAGTCATAGAGTCATGGATATGTAGATATATCTGCATTGCTGTTATTGAAATAGGAATACCCAAATAAAGGAAAATTTAAATCATAGGGAAGAAAAGAAAATGTGGCTTCTTTGGGAGCTAGCTATACTTTTAAAGATGCAGTTGATTTATATTTTGAATAACATACAGGCGATTGAACTTAGTGCCATTATTATTGCAAATAAATGCAGGAAATGTGACATAGTGACAGTCCATGATATTTCTGCTGAAAGCAACACACTATTTCAAACCAGGACACAAGCCTATCCAGGTCTTAAAAGCAGTTTCAGAGGGAGGAATGACCTTCTCAACCAGGGACCACCTTGATCACCCGCATGCCTCTCCTTTTCTACCTTCTATAATTTAGCTCTTTCTCTCTACATGGGTTTCTGCTTTTCCCACAGTCCAGGAAAAAGAAAAATAAAAGGAAGCGAAGGGAAACATTGAATTTCGGGAAGCAACGAAGGAACTCTTACTTTCTATCAGAGGTAAGGTCAAGGACAGTGGAAGTAGGGAAAAGTTGAACAGGAAGTAAGGACCCAGCTGAGAGGAGGAAGGAAGAGGCAGACATCTTACCATTATACATGTGATGGTCAAAGACCTTTCCCGGTTCACTCCACAGTGTGCCCTTGTCCCAGAGGGTCTTTTCGGTGACGGATGACAGGAACATGTCTGGGACTGCCCAAGAGATGTTCTCTCGGAAGTGGTATCCTGCCGAAGGAAGACTGTCCTCCTATGGGTCCCTTCTTGGTAATGAGAGAGTGAGTCCTGCCTTAGAAGTTCACCCTTTCCTTAGGGAACAGAGTTCCGTGAAACACACCGTCAGGATGATTTGGCTACAAAGCCGAGTTTCAGTGTTGAAGATGACAGAGTGTATGCAAAGCAGTGTGCCCTGCTGGTCATTTGTGGCTGGAGGAAAACGCTTTTCATAAGGAGCTGTGGAGACTGAACTTTGGAACCGCTCTGAAGCTCTCACCACATCCTTTTGGCCTAACTTCCCTGTGAGGGTTATTTCCTTTTCCACATCTTGATAGGCTTAGACACTGCCCCACAGCCATTATTTCAAAGGAGAAATTTCTCTTCCATCCCGCCCGGGATTTCTCTTTGCTCGGGGCTCTCGTTTCTGTGAAACAGGGATGCAGAAGCTTTGGTCTGATCCTCTGTCTGGGTATGTAATGTGTTTTCTGCTCATTCACAGAGTTCCATCAGGAATAGTCTCTGCCAGGAGTCTTTGGCAAGAATCCATTGAAGAATTGCTTTCAGCTTTGTTTGTGGTTACTAGATTCAGTTGGAATTTCCTGCATCTCCCAGCGATTCAGAGATTCTCATGGAGGGCTGGAGGCTGGGGCTGCAAGGTGTGTTTTTGCCAGTAAATGCAAGAAGTCTGGGTCCTGTGAGGAAGATGCGCAGGACCCAGTCATTCTGAACGTCTTCCCAGTTGGCTGGACGAACTTTTTTTTTTTTTTTTTAAGATTTTTTATTTATTCATTTGAGAGCGAGAGAGAGTGAGAACACCAGTAGGGGGTAAGAGCAGAGGGAGAGGCAGACCTCCTGCTGAGCACAGAGCCCCACGTGGGGCTCGATCCCAGGACCCCGGATTGTGAGCTGAGCTGAAGGCTGACGCTTAACTAAACCAACCAGGTGCCCCTCAGCTGGATGATGGTGATCAAGCACCGATTTGGGGAAAAGAGCCAAGCCGCAGGCCCCATGCACTGCCCCCTCTGGGCCCATAATTAGAAAACGATCTCATTGGAGAGTGAGGAAAATGAGTGTCACAGGAGCAGCACCCGTCAGGAGTTGCGGCCCTGTGAAGAGATGCGTTCCAGTGGGGGAATCTGGGGAGAGCCCTGGAGGGAGCAGAATCCACTGAGGCTTACAAGATAAAGAAGGCTTAGGTGAGCACCAAGGGAACGCTTAGGCAGAGGAGTCAGGATAAGGGTGACCAACTTGTCACAGCTGGCCCCGGACTTTTCTGCCTTTAGCAATGAAAGCTCCCGTCCTGGGAAGCCCCCTAAGTCTCAGCCAAGTGGGACTCCCCCCGCCTCAGGCAGAAAGGCACAATACCACATGGCCCTGGTGTGGCGGGCACAGCTAGCCGCTCTGTCTACCTTTGGGCGAGATGACAGGGAAGCATTTTTTTAAAAAAATGTTCTAGAGAGCAGCTTTTAAACTAATTTTTGGAAAAGAAATATCCAACTTAGCTCTGTAATCATATGATACTCTGAAATGTCTCAGTTTCTGTGAGTTCCATGTGAGCGACAGTCTCAAGGCTCTGGGAGGTCTCCATATATTTGAGGGAGATTTTGTCATGAATTCTCCTTAATGCACTGCCCTGTGTGAGTGGCTTCGGAACTAATGACAGTGACTATTCCCCAAGAGTCTGGATCCCGTGGAGAGAGTTGTGGGTGTGTGTGAATGTGACGGACTCTTCTGGGCTTCAGTTTCTTTCTCTTCAAGGAGAAGTTATGTTCTCCTGTAATGGATTTCTAAAATATTTTTAAGGAAGGGATGCTCAGACCCTGAAACTGAAATCTGAAGTGTTAGGAAATGCCCTAATCTTTACGTTTACACTTTAAGTGTTTATTTCCACCCCCCAATCTTTTACTTGTTAAAAATATACATATAGGGGCGCCTGGGTGGCTCAGCTGGTTGGGCGACTGCCTTCAGCCGAGGTCATGATCCTGGAGTCCTGGGATCGAGCCGCACATCGGGGTCCCTGTTCAGCCGGGAGTCTGCTTCTCCCGCTGACCTCTCTCCTTTCATGCTCTCTCTCTCTCATTCTCTCTCTCTCAAATAAATAAATAAAATCCTAAAATATATATATATATATGTTTAAATCTTACTTATTTTTTATGCCTTGTTCCTGAAAGGACCATAGGTGGAATAATTCTGTTGGAGATTTGAGAATCTTATTCATCACATTAAATTTAATAAAAATGAGAATTGAATATAAGAACATAAAATTTTGAGCATTCACTTACAATAATAAAATTCTCTCTCCTACACAGAAGATCCACTGAGTAGTAGAAACTCGCAATCATTGGGGTGCCTGGGTGGCTCAGTCGGTTAAACATCTGACTCTTGATCTCTGTTCAGGTCTTGATCTCAAGGTCAGGAGCATGAGCCACATGTTGGGCTCCATAAGGGGCATGGAGCCTGCTTAAAAACAAACAAAAAAAAACTAGCCATCATTGATGCTTTTCTATCTTTGCCACAGTTAAATGAGCACATTTAATCTTGAAACAGTTTTTTTTTTTTAGTGTAATAGGATTTTTAAAAATTTTTATATACTTATTTGAGAGAGAGAGAGAGAGAATGAGCAGGGGGAAAGACAGAGCCAGAGGGAGAAGCAGACTCCCCATGGAACAGGGAGCCCGATGTGGGACTCCATCTCAGAATGCAGGGATCATGACCTGAGCTGAAGGCAGATCCTCAACCAACTGAGCCACCCAGGTGCCCATTGAAACATAGTTTTAAAATTTGTTTTTAGGGTGCCTGGGTGGCTCAGTGGTTAAGCCTCTGCCTTCAGCTCAGGTCATGATCGCAGGGTCCTCGGATCGAGTCCCATATCGGGCTCTCTGCTCAGCAGGGAGCCTCTTCCCCCCTTTCTCTGGCTGCCTCTTTGCTTACTTGTGATCTCTCTCTCTGTCAAATAAATAAAATCTTTAAAAAACAAAACAAACTAATAAACTCTTAAAAAAATAAAATGAAATTTGTTTTTATATCCTTCCCACTTCAAGTACCTTGGCAGATTAAACTTAGGCTGAAGTTGAACTCCCCTCAACTGGAATCCAGAGTTACGTGACCACAAGCAAATTCCTAAAGAAACAGATAGTTTCCCATGAGAAGCATCTATCTAAATTATTCTTTCCACAGTGACTATTCTTGAGACTAGATTTAGAAAAGCTCTAGATTGCTTCAAATCAATTCCAACTAGAGAGACTCAGGAAAGCATTAGATCTTCAACCAACATAGCCAGTGAAACAGCACAGAGAAAGGTCAACCTCGTGCTTGTTTTATCATGGAGGCAAAAAGTACCACCGCACCTTCAGCCACTACATGTGTGTTTAAGGCAGGAAGGCGAAAGGTGTTGGCTCTCTTCTTTGACTTTTTTAGAATCCTTGCTATCTTTTGCAGAATCCCTCTGGCAAACTCTGCTTGACATCTCATTGGTCAGAAATGGGTCCCGTGGGTCACACCCAGCTACAAATAAGGCTGGGAAAGTAACAACCAACTTTCCATTCTCTATGGCAGGGCTTGGCAAACTTTCCCAATCAAGAAAGACCAGGACAGGAAATATCTTACCCAGTAACTACTCACTCCCTCATTATAGTGCAAAAGTAGCTGTAGATAATTAATGAATGAATGTGGCTGTGTTCCAATAAAACTCTATTTATGGACATGGAGTTTTGAATTTCATGTAATTTTCATGAAATAGTCTTCTTTTGATCTTTCTTTAACCATTTAAAGCTAAAACCACTCTTAGTTCGGAGGGTATATAAAACCAGGAGGCTGACCTGATTCAGTTTGTGGACCCCAGAGGAGGGTGAAAATGGTTTTGGGGGTGGCAGGACACCATAATTCTGCCACAAATAGGCTCTGTACTTTGAATATAAAATACTGGAAAGAGACGACAAGTTCAACCCATCACGCAAACTTTAATTCTCCTGAGGTTGGCAAGCAAATTCTGCTTCCAAATCATGTCCTTTGTCATGAACACATTAAATCTACCAGGTCCCTTTAATTCAGAAAATCTGCACTGCTGATATCCAGGAGATCTTTATATATTTTTACACATTTTATTTTAAATTGCCCTATAAGGACTGCAAAACTGGCTCAGACCTACACAAACAAACTCTACAATGGAGTGTAGAACTGAAACTAGAAAATTATTGACTCTATAACATAGACATTTACACAGCTGCTCAAAGGTCTGTTTGTAGGAGCTTCATGAAAATTCGGAGATAATACTACCTTCCATACTAGTTAAACAAAAGAGTAGTATTTTAGATATATTGATCTAATAATTATTCTTTTTGAAACTATTTCTAAAATGTTACCTTTTCATCTCTTTAGAAATGTTCTGTATGTTCTCTTCTGAAATTTATAGTTAATTTTGTAATTATATGTATGTGTATGTAAATATAAAAGTATTACTATGTATGTATACATACATAATATAATACAACTAAAGCAAGATATATAGCATATATATTACATATAATATATACATATAATTGTATGCATATAATTATACATATATACTAAATACATATATACACATAATAGCACTCTCTCCCTCCTAATAAAAGTAATTTGAGTTACATAACTAAAGAGTCTAGGGGTTCAGGCATGGATCCAGATGCTCAAATGGTATTGTCAGAACTCAGTCCTGCTCCATCTCTCTTCTCTCCACTGTGTTGACTTCACTGTCCAACTCCCTTCAAAGTGGTCAGACAGGCACCGGCAGCTGCCGGCGCACATCCTACCAGGTCAGCACTCCCAAAGGAAAAAGATCTGCTCTTTTTCCTAGAATTGGATCTTATTGAAATGACTCGGATCATGTGTCCAATCCCTGAACACACCCTTGTGGTCAAGAGGTTGGAAAATGCTGACTCGCCTGGGCTCTGTGGTTAAGGGCCTCTGCCCTAGAGATGGGGAAATTATGGGGCCACTGGCTTTCTGAACCACATGGACAGAGAATAAAGGATAAGTGGTTCCCAAAAGGAAATCAGGGTGAATGGATTCCGGGAAGACAAAAATAATTGTCCAGTACGGTAACATTCACATTTGACTTTTAACAAAGGAATCAGGAAGAGAATATGGAGACTCAAAGGAAATAAATGAGAAATGGGAAAACCATGGGAATGTGAGCAAAGTGTTTTATGTAAACTGGGCAGGGTCAGTGGTTCATAATCTTGGCAATGTATCAGAAAAATCAAAGTGGTTAAAAAAACAAACCATGAAACGGACTTCTGCACCTTGCACCAGACGGACTGAAGCGGAATCTGGGGAAACGGGGTCTGGGATTCTGTTATCTTTGTAAACCACCACGCACGGAAGATCTGCGCTTATGCATAGACTTGCTTTGGGAGCTACCAAAAGAGGTTGCATTAGAGCAGCGGCTAAGCTACTCTAGCAGGGAGACCACAAACTATGGAGGTGGGAAGAAATTGATTTCTGTCTCACATAATAGTTTGGAGGTGCACAGTCCAGGATGATGGCCGTGTTTATTCAAAAGCAAAATTCCTTCCATTTGTCATGGGCCATCCCCTCCGGTGTTGTCCTTGTCTGTACAGTTGAAGCTGGCCGCTGCACCTCCACATGCTAGCCCCCAGGGGAGAACAAAATGAGGAGGGTGGAGAAGCCCTGAGTCCTGAAGGCCAAGGCTCCAGAGTGCACACGTCATTTCTGCTTTCATTATATTGGTCTGAACTTAGTCACATGGCACAGCAAGTGCAAAGGAAGCTGGGAAGTGTAGTCTTTCTCTCACCTAAGATATCAATATATAGGGGTGCCTGGTATCTCAGTCAGTGAAGCGGCTTCCTTCGGCTCAGGTCAGGATCCCAGGCTCCAGGGATCCAGTCCCCCATCAGGTTCCCTGCTCTGGGGGAAGTTTGTGTCTCCTTCTCCCACTCCCTGTGCTTGTGTTCTCTCTCTCACTGTGTCTCTGTCAAATAAATAGAATCTTAAAAAAGAAAAAGATATCAATATATAGATTTTTCTTGTTTCTAAAAACACCCTCCCATCTCTACATCAGTCACTGGGTGGGTGTGTGCCCAGCTAACATCGGACACCTACAAATGAATCATTCACAGCTTTCCCTTAAACGTGACACGTTGAATGGCATTAATCTTGACTTCTTCACGAAACTCCTCTGAAGTGAGAATAAAGGAATAAAAGTGGTGAAAAGCCAAAGAGAACAGGGAGGAGTAAGAGGAGAAAGTGACGTCAACACTATTCTGCAAAATGAAAAACAGATGAACAAGTGGTGAGTGAGCTGGCAGCCCAGAAAGAGCAGAAATCGTATGCCAGAGAGAGCGCGGGAGCGGGAGAGTCCTGTCGGAAGCAAGCGCTGTGGTGGCAGGATCATCTCAGGAAGGCCGGGCACGGAGGCCGCCACGTATCTGAAGTGGGGTGTGGACGGGATCAAAACCAAAGCAGGTCCTCAAAAATCTCTAAGGAGCAGACTCTCAGGTTCCCTGCCCTAACTCGAGCAGCTTGTGCATACCTGAGCAGAGCACAGAAGTTTTGCTCTTGGAAATTCTAGAGAAGCTCTAACTGGCATGCCAGGCTCAACAGAGAGGGATGGGGGTGGTGAGGCGACTCTAAAGCCGATTGAGTGACAGCCTCCATTTTGAATGGTAATTCCCATCCACCCCCTTCCTGCATGACTCTCCTACAGTCCTCAGCAACCAGCTTTCTATCGCCCCAACATCGCCCCAATAGAAGAATGGATGATTCCTCTCCAGAGAAACCCACCAACCGACAGATTCCAACTTTTGTGGGTCTCCATCTGCCACGATATACTGAGGTCTACCAACGAATCAACTATTTTCACAGAGCTGCAGGTCAGTTTTTGGTGTCAGTAAAGGACATTCAAGAATCACCACAATTTTCAAGAAAGGCTTCACCGGGAGATGGAACAAATGAGAAACATGAGAGAGAGGGAACCAGGGGAAGGAAACTTCAGAAAATGGTAATTTATACCTTTAGAGAGACAAGAGAACATTTTGCAACCATAAAACAAGAACAGAATGCTATGCAAAGAAGAGTTTGTAGAAAAACAACGTGACATCAGTATAGAGCGTGATGGGGGAGGACAAAAATAGGCACAGGAGTGTATGAGGGAGCCAAATCCTCACACTGAAGAGGAGACAACAGAAGAAGTCTCAAGTTAAAAAGTCAAGAAAGATCAATTTAAGCATGTAATTTAGGGGTGCCTGGGTAGTTCAGTTACTTAAGCGTCTACCTTCGGCTCAGGTCATGATCGCAGAGTTCTGGGATTAAGCCCTCGTGGACCCCCCATTTGTGAGGGGAGTTGATCAGCGGGGAGCCTGCCTCTCCCTATCCCTCTGCTCCTCCCACCCTTCTGCTCTCTCTCTTTCTCAAGTAAATATATAAATAAAATCTTTTTAAAATTGTAAAAGGCAGGGCGCCTGGGTGGCTCAGTGGGTTAAGCCTCTGTCTTTGGCTCAGGTCATGATCTCAGGGTCCTGGGATCGAGTCTCACATTGGGCTCTCTGCTCCGTGGGGAGCCTGCTTCCTCCCTCTCTCTCTGCCTGCCTCTCTGCCTACTTGTGATCTCTTGTCTGTCAAATAAATTAAGAAAATCTTAAAAAAAAATTAAAAATTGTAAAAGGCATGTAATTTAGAATGTAGATATAAATACATACAGGAAAAGGTAAATGAGCTGAAATTGATTGATGCCAGAAGTGGGAGTGGAGGGCGGGGGAGGTGAGGTGGAAAACTGCAGCTTTTCATTATGAGTCGTTTATTTGGCTTGCTGATTGGATTGGCGAATCCATGCATACGATAACAGTGAAATACATTCTAAGACTTTTATTGGTTTTAATACTATTCTAAAATAGTTTATATATACCTTAAAATATCTTAAAATGTTAATATCTCATATCACAAGGAGTACTTCTTCACAAGATGTTGAGATAGAAATGTACGAGAAGCTTCTATGTGAATTAGTGAGAAGATTCACAGATGAACTAGGGGGAGGAGGAAGTTTATGAGGGAACTTTGCAGACTTAAGACATGAAGGCATTTGAAAGAGTCCAGAAACTTTCAGGAGGGAAAGTAAGAATTCCCATTTTAAGAAATCTGAGCAAACCATTATAGACCAAACTGCCAAATATCTACAGAGAGTTGGGAGATGTGGTAGAAATCATAGATGATCTGTTTTTTTTTAACTGTATATATATTTTAATAATAGGAAGTCATTTTGTTTGGATAATTTTGGGAAATGATGACGTGGTTTTCCTGTTGAGCTTTAAGCAGAAATGCTTTGCAGAGCAATAAGTCAGACACACACTAATCGGCTTCTCAAAACCCTGTCTCGCTCACTTACACTCGCTCACTGCACTGCTCAACGGGTCAGATACTTGCTTTCTCAGTCTTACTCTGAGCTAAGAGTGCCCACGTGTTCCGGTTCTGGCCAATGAAATATATGGGGGTCTTGGTCAGGGACCTCTGGCAAGTGCTTTTCTTCCTGATAAGGAGTTGGTGCATTGAAAGATTCCACGTGATGCCTTTGGACAAAGGGATGTCATTTTGGAGCTCTTTGTGGCCATCTTGAAACTGCAAGGGCAAGGCCAGAGGAATTTCCGAAGGCACTGATCCAAAGCTGGGGCAGCAATAAACGTTAAACCAATACCAGCAACGAACTCATGCCTCCCTATTATGCAAGAACAAAAAAAGCCAAGCTTTCTATTTTGTGGGACAAAATCATTCCTGTTTTCATTATTGGTCCAAATATGTCATCATATTATTTTTATAAATAATATCACTATCTCAGTGTCCCCTATATGATAAGGCAGTGCCTTTTTTACTATAGGGCAGCGTCCCCCATTGTAACTGAGTGAAGGAAAGTAAAACGATTGACTCACATCAGCACGATCATTCTGTGACATTTGTACACTTGTATGAAACTTTAAAACAGCTTTTCAAGAAGTGTGGCTTAACACACAGATATTGCAGGTGTGATGACTCCTGGACTCCCTCATCCCTCCAGGTAGCTTAGAGGGCCTGGGATGGTAGGCATTTCTAGGGCTGTTGGCGTCCCTGGGACAGTGAGAACCCCTTCTGGGCTGCCTTATCAATTTACCCTCAATGCCCTCTGCAAATATAATCCTTAACTCTGAGTGCAATTGAGTAGAAGGTGCCCGGAAACCATGCTTTAGGATTTACACATTGCGTTTATGTGCACCTGCTCTCCTGGTCTTTGCAGGAGCATTGTGGAGTTATTATGAATCTCATCCTCCAAATCCTCAGCCTCAGTAGAAACCGAGTCCCTGCATAAGTTAAATATTTGGGGATTAAAAAAAGTCAGACATTGCACCACTACAAAAAGAACTTTACCCTATAAAACTCGATTTTTAAATTTTAATCACCCAGTCTGGGTTTGGGTCATTTTCACTTTATCTGTTGATCCCTTGATATCAAGGGATCAACAGATAAAGCTCAGCAAAAGCAAGCGTTTGCTGAGTACCTGTTATGTATTTAAAGGCCTAAGAGAAGAACATGTCAACTGAAATCCCCCCCCAAAACAGGCCAGAAATAGGCAAAAAATGAGAAAAGGGTTAAGCCTATTAGGATGGCCTCTAAACTCTTATCATACGGGACCCATCACCCTGGCGTGATATTCTGTTGGTTCACATGGGTAAAGGCTGCTTTAAACAGTGATTGAAGTACGGGGGCGTTAAATGGCCAGAAAGACGTAATCCTCCTTCCCAGGTCTTTCAGCATCAGGACCCCCCAAGAGAACATTATTATACAGAAAATAAAGTTTACTTCTTGACTTCCTCAGTCCCAACTTAAAAAAAAAAAAAATTACGTAGCGTGTCCCAAGTCACACGGCCATTTGGCAGCAGAGTCAGAATTTGGAGATGGGTCTTCCCTGACTCTGCGCTGCAGAGAGAAGAGGCATATTTATTGCCGCCAGCTCTCCAGTCTTATTTTACACTTCCCTCCGAATATACTGGACAATAATGAACTCTGATTGCTCAGAGGGGGTGGTGGGAGGAGGAAGTGAGTGGGGTGATGTGATGGAAAAATGCTTTGGCAACCGCAGAGCTGGAAGCTGACGGAATGAGGGTGCTTTGGCCAGCTCAAATCTCTCATTTGTGGGCCGGGGAGATGTGATGAGACCAGAGAAGCCAGGACGGAAGACAGTGGCCGCATTGTTCTGCTGGACCGACGGCCCACGTGCTTCCTCACCATTTGTTTCTTTGGCCTGCTGAACTCCACTAGATGGCATTGTACTTGTCCGCTGTGCCAGGTGCTTCTGGCAAGAAAAGGGGGAATCGTTTGTGGGAGAGGGCTGGGCTCTGTCCAAGCGCGTGTGGCATTTCTACTCGTTTCTTTAACTTCTGGGGCTGTTTGTCTGAGACCCTCAGCTCTGGGGCCACCGCTGGCCAGACATTTTATTTCTACTTGTGAACCAAGATGGTAGGGCTCCATGAGAGGGCTTCAGGGACCAGAAGGCCCATCCAGACGTCCCTTTATACACATGAGAAAATCAAAGCCCTAAAGGGCCCAAGGAATTTCCCCAAATCCCTAAACTAATGAATGACAGAGGCCAGAAGTTGCCCTTCCTTGGGAGCCTGCTACCTCCTCAGTCTGTGATTCTGGCCAAGAAACTTGGCATCTCCAAAATGCAGCGTTCCTATCTGTAGAGATTATAAAAGCACGTTTTCTACAGGGATAGGAGACATAGCTGAGATTATGCATGTAAAGAGCATGCTGGAAATGTTTGCTTTCCATTCATACTGCTTCTTTCCATTCGGTTCTGGCTCTCCTTACTGTGCTAATCTAACTGTGGGACTCACAATAAAAAGCATCCCATTTGTCAAAAATCATGGAGACTACATACTGAAAGAGTATGATTTTTATTACACCTAAATTATAACTTAATAAACCTGAGTTGTTTTTTTTAAAAGGGCATTTATTCCATTTCAAACTATCAAGTCTCATTAAAATCCTATAACCCTATCATTTAAAAAAAGGCCCTTGCACAGTTACAGGGGCCAACTTAAAACATGAAGGATAAAGGAAGGTATCAAGTTAGAACAGAATTTAAGCACTTTAATCTTACTGTTAAGTAGGAACCAACTGAGAGCTGCGTGGGTAGAGCTGTATATATTTGCCCAAAGGATGGGTTAAGTATTCAACAAAGCCTCAGCAGCCAATTCCGGAAACTGCTGATTTTCCATTATAGTTTATGCTTTTTTAATAAACAGAAAATTTGCATTTCAAGTCTTGAACAATTTCCATGAACTCCAGAAGTTCTTCATCTGAAGCTTTGTGAGTCGGAATATATTTTTCTGCTTTCCTTCTTCTCAAGCAGACATGACTTCCCTCCTCTGAAATCTCATGATATGTAATAGTGTCACCAAGATCTATCCCACATCATATTATCTGTGACTCTGTCTTATTTCCTCATCTAGATTTTTAGCTTTTTGAGGTCAGGGCTCTCTCTGAATAATGCTGCCGTTCTTCATGGTGCCCAAGATTATGCTTAGTGAATGAATGAAAAAATCTATCATTGTTAACTGATAAAACAGAATTAAGTAGGGATACATTGTTTCATTGATAACTGAATGAATGGAAAAAGACCAACAAACAAAATGGTGTTTCATTATTGTTAACTGGTAGGGGCAGCATTAAGAACAATAAGTTGTGTCAGAAGGAACTATAGGTCCTTGACTGAGTAAATAGACAATCTTCCATTAATATCCATTATTTTTAAGTGAAAGCTCCTGACTAAACCTGGAATTAGGACATCGGGACTGTAATCCCAGCTCTGTGACTAGCAAACTGGGGGAACTTTGCCAAGTTACTTGAGCCTCTGCATATCAGTTTCCTGCTCCATACAATGAAGAGATTGAAGTCAACATTAGGTCATCACTGTAGATGCTTCCAGTTTTAGTGTCCAACAAGTGTGGGGCTCTCTGTGTCTGTCTCAGCGTCTCAGGCACAGGAAACATTTTTGACTAAATCGAAGGAGTTAGTGAAATGGTCACACATTTTTATTTTTTCATCAAGCTTATGCCTGAGCTGCACACATGTGTGCATGCACACACACACACGCACGCGTGCACACACACACATCTAGACTATAAAGCTCCAGGAGGAGAGCACCTCATTCTGTTTTGTTCACCAATGCACCCCAGTGTCCCCAGAAAGGGGCCTGGCACTCAGCAGTAGCTCAATAAACATTTGTCAATTGAATAAATGTGTAAACCAAAACTAAGCAGATTATTTTGGAACAAATCTCAACTCACCATCCCATCCCTAAACCCACAAATCCAATTCCAAATTCTTTTAAAAATATGTAATTTCTGAAGATTGCAACAAAAGAGAGTGGGATATTTCCCAAACACACATCAAACTTTCCCAAAACCCTCTTTACCCATTCATTTGTCCCACATTTTATACAAGGCAGGGGTCTTAAACTTTCTTTTCTCTTTTTTGCCCAAACTCTGACCCGTACTGCTTCCCTTGTCTTCTTTCTTCTCTCCTGCCTCTAATCCCTGGCCTATTCTTTAAAAAAAAAATTGAGATATAATTCTCACACAACAAAATTCACTATTTTAAAGGATATACAGTTCAGTGAGTTTTTGCATATTAGCAAGTTTGTACAAGCATCACCACTAATTCCAGAACATTCTGCTTACCCTATAAAAAACTGGTACCCACTAGGGGTCATTTCCCATTATCCCTTCCCTCACCCCCCCAACAGCCAGTTACCTCTTGACTCTCTCTGGATTTGCCCCTTCTGGACATTTCACACAAATACAATCATATGTTATGTGGCCTTTTGTGGCTGGCTTCTTTCGCTTGGTGTGACATCTTCAAGGTTCATATGTATTGTAGCACGTATCAATCCTTCATTCCTTTTTATGGCTGAAGAATATTCCATTGTATGGAATATTTTTGCTTATCTGTTCATGAGAGGATGGCCACTTGGGTTGTTTCTTCTCCTTGGCTATTAGAAACAATGTTACTATGAATATTCATACACAAGCCTTTCTGTGAACAGCTTTTTCTGTGTTTTCAATTTTCTTGGAGACTATACCTAAGAGTGGAATTGCTGGGCATGAGAAAACTCCTTCCAAATTGTTTTCCATAGCTGCTGAAACACATTTGCATTTTCACCATCAGTGTAAATGCCTTCAGATTTCCCCACATCTGTGCCAACAGTGGCTGTTGCCCACTTTTTTTTTTTTTTTTTTTTTTCTTAATCATGGCCACCCTAGCGGGTGTCAGGTGGTATTTCATGCTTGTTTTGATTTGCATTTCCTTGATGGCTAATGATACTGAACATCTTCTTGTGAGCTCATTGACAATTTGCATACCCTTGTTAGGGATTTTTCTAGTCAAGTCTCCTGCCCATTTTTAAATCAGGTTGTTTGACTTTTTATTGTTAAATGGAAAGAGTTTTTCGTATACTCTGAATACAAGTCCTTTGTCGGAGAGATGATTGGCAAATATTTTCTCCAATTCTGTAGGCTGTTTTTTACTTTCTTGATGATGTCTTTGCAAAGAAAAAATTTGTAGTTGTGTAAAGTACATTTTAAGATTTTGTTTATTTGACAGAGAGAGACATAGCAAGAAAGGGAACACAAGCGGGGGGGAGTGGGAGAGGGAGAAGGAGCCCGAGATTTGGGGCTCAACCCTGGGACCATGACCTGAGCGGAAGGCAGACACTCAACAACTGAGCCACCCAGGTGCCCCAGTGAAGTACATTTTATCTACCCAGATCTATCCTTATTTATCTTCCCCATTAGCACCTTGACCCTTAGGTAAATCAATCTAGTCTCTCTAGTTACTTCCAATTCTTCTTTCTACACTTTAGCCTGATCTGTATAACGAAGGTCCCAAGAGAAGTATAACAGACACTCTTGTCTTCTTTGGAGTGCGAAATGAGGAAAGTCTGTGACCTCCTTTTTTGTCATATCATTGTCCCTTTGAGATTAAAAAATACGTAGGCACCATGTTTACTTTTCTGAGGTTATGGTCTATTTATTTTATCAGATTTTCAAAGCTACCTTTAATGTCAAGAATATTTTAAAAAATGCGTATAACCTTCATTCCCTTGTTTTACAGGAAAATGAGACTTGGAACGGTTGAGTGATGTGGCCAAGGCCACACAGCTGATTAGTGACAGCTCTGCAGACATTCAGGTTTCCTTATGGCCGCCACCCTCCCCCATCAGCACTGTCTCAGTATATCATGCTGTCTCTAGAATTTCCTTATGGCAGGTGGATTCCTCTTGGAGCAGCATATTTATCCAGCACCAACATTTTATTACAGAATTATTCATCAGAGATGGAGGCTAGGCCAGACTGACTTGGAAGGGTGTGTGGAAGCTCGGGAACAGCACGGGTCTAGGTGGAGTGCAGAACCATCCATCCTGAGACTTCCCTAAGAAGGTGGCATGCCTGGATGGAGCTCAGACTGGAAAGTCACAGAATAAAGAATGTGGGAGAGAGATGGTGAAGGTGAACCACTTTGCCTGGGTTCTGCTGGAAACAAACTGAAGACCGAAATCATGGAAGCACATGTACTGAGGAGTGAACAAGAAATCAGAGAAGCTGGAGGACTAAGAACAGTGGGGGAACAAAAAAGAGAGTACAGTTGATAATCATAATGCTCTCTTCTCCCATCTAGACAATTACAGAAATTTATCTGAGTGTTACAATGGAAAAAAAAAAGAGAGAGAGAGATACTTTTAGAAACTTTCTAGTTGATTTTTAAAATTCTGGACATTTTTTTTTTTTTTTTTTGCCATCAGCAAAGAAATTTCTAAATGTTTAGAGGGGCATCAAGGTTAATACTTGTGGCTAAAAGTTTAGTTAGTGATATTGTATCAGTATTAATTTTCTGGCATTGGTAACAATACTCCATTTATGTACAAGGTCATTGTAAGTGGAGGATGCATGAAGGACACACAGGAATTCTCTATATTTTTTGGTGGCTTTTCTGTATGTCTAAAATTATCTCAAAATAAGAAGTTTAAAAATTTTAAAAATTGGCTTGATATAGAATTATCAATAATAGCCAAACTATGAAATGAGCCCAATGTCCATTAACCGATGAATGGATAAAGAAGATGTGGTATAGATATGTACAATGGAATATTACTCAACCATAAAAAAGAATGTAATCTTGCAATTTTCAATGACATAGATGGAGCTAGAGAGTATTATGCTGAGTGAAATAAGTCAGAGAAAACAAACATCATATGATTTCACTAATATGTGGAATTTAAGAAACAAAACAGATGAAAATGGGAAGGAGGGAAAGAGAAGCAAACCAGAAAATAGACTCTTAACTATAGAAGACAAACTGAGGGTTACTGGAGGGGAGGTGATTGGGGGGATGGGATCGGGATTAAGGAGGTCACTTGTAATGAGCACTGGTGTTGTATGTAAGTGCTGAATGACTAAATCCTGAAACTACTATTACACTGTATGTTAAGTAACTGGAATTTAAAAAAAAAAATTGAAAAAGGAAAAAAATGGCTTGGTTTTTCAGGTTTTTTGTATTTCCAGAAATGCATATTTTAGCAATGCATTCTTTATTGGATCATAATGCAGAATAGTAACTAATAACTGAACATAGCAAATTTTATTAAATTTACATATTTATTTTATTTTTTTTTTTAGTATTTTGAGCAGGTAGTATATTTCTAGCATCCAAAAATTTTAAATATTAAAGGACATTCAGTGAAAACTTTATCTCTACTTTCAACCACCCACCTGGTGTGTGCTCTTCCACAGAGATTTTGTATATATAGATGTCAGGGTTCTCCAGAGAAAGAGAACCAATAGGATATATAGTAGCCCCCCCTCATCCTGAGGGTATATGTTCCAAGACCTGCAGTGGATTCCAGAAGCCACAGATAGTACCAAACCCTATATATACACTGTTTTTTCCTAGACAGTTTAATTTACAACTTAGGCATAGTAAGAGATTAACCACATAAGTAGTAATAAAGGAGAACAATTATAACAATATATGGTAATACAAGTTATGTGATTGTGGCCTCTCTTTCTCTCAAAATGTCTTATTGTCCTGTACTCATCCTTCTTGTGATGGTGTGAGATGAGAAAAGGCTACCATAAGATAAAGTCATGGGAACGATGCAGGCACTTGGGCATTCGCAGCGTTAGGCTACTATTGACTTTCTGCCAATATACTTTTTCTGGAGCACTTCTTATTTATTTATTTATTTATTTATTTATTTATTTATTTGACACAGAGAGAGAGGTCACAAGAAGGCAGAGAGGCAGGCAGAGAGAGAGAGGGGGAAGCAGAGAGTCTAATGCAGGGCTGGATCCCAGGACCCTGAGATCGTGACCTGAGCTGAAGGCAGAGGCCTGACCCTCTGGGCCACTCAGGCGCCCCACTCTGCAGCACTTCTTTTTTTTTTTTTTTTTAAGATTTATTTATTTGACAGATAGAGATTACAAGTAGACAGAGAGGCAGGCAGAGAGAGAGGAGGAAGCAGGCTCCCAGCTAAGCAGAGAGCCTGATGCGGGGCTCGATCCCAGCACCCCGGGATCATGACCTGAGCTGAAGGCAGAGGCTTTAACCCGCTGAGCCACCCAGGCGCCCCTCTGCAGCACTTCTTAAAGGACTTAATATCCACCTGATATTTCTGTCCCTTCCGGATCACCTCGACTGACTTCCCTCTATGAACTTGCTGAAAATGAAAGTAATGACCCCACCATCCATCATTTAACTCGAGGTAGTGTTTGACTTTTAAGGGAAAAGAAAAAGGTGTTTGTGTATAAGGGCAGGCATCTCCACTATCCAGGCCCTCAAAATACATATTCTAGGCCTTTCCTAACCCACTGCTATGGCTTCTGCAATGTCAGGGGTCCTCCCACTCTTTAAAAATCATTTTGTAGGGGTAGAGGAGAGCAGAATGAATGAATAAATAAATAAATAAGGTACCAGTGTTTCACTTTTCCCCAGACATGTTTTCCATCTCTCATTTTGCTGAGTTCTATAACCTCTTAATGGTTTATTTCCAGGATTATCTGTTACTTTATTAGATGGCATTGTTTAGTTTTTATCTATTAACGTAATACTCTTCCTCCAGACTGTGCCCAGGAGAGCATCTCTTTTCTCCATCAGTACTGCACAAATGATAGAATCTCTAGTGGAAAACACTACCCATCCGCTTTTCGGGAACTCTCCCCCATTGTGATTGAGATGCAGAAGTGACTTGAATCATTTCCTCTTCCCCCGCCCCTGTAAGTAACAGTTCTTGTTCTCATCACGTCAGTTCTTTAATACCGGAAGGCCGCCCCTCCAAGCGGGCTCGTGTGCCCATTGGTCACGCAAACCATCGGTTGCAACTGCTCCTCCAATTGCCAGTGAGGAAGGATTTGGGAGATAAGCCCGCTATTGGCTGAACTTGAGATGACCGGAACAGTATGGAATTCATGAGTTGCTGGGACAAGCTAGCATGGGGGGGAAAGGTCAGATTATCAAGGAACTGAGAGAGTTTAGGGAAAAGTCTGTTTCTCTTTATTGGCCGTGGTTACTGTGCATTTACTATTTATTTGGACCTGCACCTGCCACGACTGCACATCCTAGAAAACTAGGAAACGAAGCTGAAAACACGAGGAAAGTTGTGGCTCGTGGTTGAGCGTCCTTTTTCTTAGCTGTTGAATTCGTGCATTGAATTCATAGTGACATATTCCGATTCCATATTCTCTGTCAAATTGTAACGACCCTTGGAGATCGTTCCTCCAGGGATCACTGATGTTCTCTTCAAAACTTGCAGCATCTCCTTTAGTAGATAACTAAAGAATGCCCAAATTTGGCACAGATAGAAATCTCTGGGCTCAGAAAAGCTAAGGGATTGACTCCAGGTCACTGTGTTGGTTTCCTAGGACTGTTATGACAAAGTGCCACACAACTGAGTGCCTTCAAACAACACATTTCATTGCTTCCCAGTTCTGGAGGTGAGAAGTCCAAAATCGAGGTGTTGACAGGGCCTTGCTCCCTCTGGAGCCTGTACAGGAGAATCCTTCCTGGCTTCTTCCAGCTTCTGTGGGTGACCAGCAACCCTCAGTGCTCCTTAACCTGCGATGACATCAGTCTGATTTCTGCCTGTCATCCCATGCTCTTCTTCCTGTGTGTCTCTGTCTAGATTTCCTTCTTTTCATAAGGATGTCAGTCATATTGGATGACCTCATTGGATGACCTAATGACCTCATCTTCACTTGGGTACATCGGCAGAGGCCCCATGCCCCAAAACATCACATTCACAGGTACAGGAATTGGGGTTTCACGATATTTGAGGCCAGGGATGGGGAGACTAAGGGAAGAGGATGTCACTTAACCCCTAATGGTTGGGTAGGAAATCTGGTGCAGCGCTGGGAAAATATTGACTGCCAAACCACTATTTCTTAAATTAGTTCAGTTACATGTCTCCTGAACCTCTTGTTAAAGCGTGGTTTCTCATTCAGTGGGTCTGAGAGGAGGTGCTGAGAACATGTGTTTCTAACGCACTACTGATAATGCCAGTGCTGGTCCAAGAGCACATCTAGGAGCAGCAGAATCTTACCCCTGTGCTGTCCAACACCGTAGCCTCTTGTTCATGCGGATATTTAAGTTTACAATTGAATGAAGATTCAATTACATAAACGAGTTAATTTCCTTAGTCTCATTGGCCATGTTTCAGGTGCTCAATAGACATGTGTGACTAGGGGCTATCATTCTGGATGGCCCGGATATCAACCATTTTCACCATCACAGAAAGTTCTACTGGATAATGTTAATCTAGATCAGTGGTTCTCCCAGGAGGTCTAAGGGCCACTTGGGAAGTGGCTTCTCATGCATATTCTCAGATCCTACCACAGATTTATTGAACTGGCAAGTCTGGCATTGGAGCCTAGAAGCATCTGTAATAAAACCTCAAGTTGACTCTGGAGACGTGTGCTCATGTTTAAGAACCAGCTCTCTTGGACCTCGGTGGCTCAGCAGGTTAAGCCTCTGCCTTCGGCTCAGGTCATGATCTCAGGGTCCTGGGATCGAATCCTGCATCGGGCTTTCTGCTCAGCCAGGAGCCTGCTTCCTCCTCTCTCTCTCTCTCTGCCTCCTTGTGATCTCTCTGTGTCAAATAAATAAGTAAAATATTAAAAAACAAACAAACAAAAACAACCTCTCTTTGGGTGATTTTTTTTTCTTTTTATGGGGACATAATAAGAATCACCTGACTGTGACTGCAAAAAGGTTATCAAGGGACATAATTACCCTCTTTTAATATCGGCTATGAAGAAGTACCTTAATTGGCCCTCTTTTGGTCCAGTCTGCCCCCGACAGAGCTTGAGACAAGAACTTGCATGCAGATAGTTTATTTTGGGTTGTGACCCCAGGGAACAGGATCATGAAGAAGATGGAAGTTATGCAAGGGTGCATCATTGAGCTGCTCATCCCATGGAGAACCTTTTGGGGAATCTTGCAGGCTGTGCCTCTGTGTTGTCCAACTGAAGAAGGGGAAATTACCAACACCCTCCGTCAGTGAAGGACCATACAGGAAAGTGTTAATTTTCTCACACTCTCACACTTCCAGTTTTGTTCATGCACCAAAACTGGCAGGTGGGCTCCAGCAGAAGTCCCATGGCCACAAATGGAGCAGAGAAGCTGGGATAGAAAGCAGGAAAGGCATGATGTGGCCAAGCCTAGGTATCAGATGGCTGTAGCAAAATGAGGCAAAGATGCAGACCAAATTGAGATGAGGCATAAAAAGCATCCAACCCATTCCCTGAAATGGGATCCCTACAGCAACTTGTAAAAGAGGATGAAAACACAAGGAGAGGGGCGCCTGGGTGGCTCAGTCTGTTAAGCATCCCACTCTAGGTTTCGGCTCAGGTCATGATCTCAGGGTCATGGGATCGAGTCTCCGTGGTGGCCTCTGTGCTCAGTGGGGAGTCTGCTTGACATTCTCTCTCCCTCTCTCTGCCCCTCACCCCGTGCACTCTCTCTGAAATAAATAAATCTTTAAAAAAATAAAAATAATAAAGTACATGAGGGAGAGTCAAAAAAGCCTTTTCTTTTATTCAAGGATAGTTTATAAAAATCTCTGCCACGGAAATATTCACAAAGTCTGCAAAGATGCCTGGCACGTAGCAGGCACTTAGTGTAGTTACTTACCACCTTCCACGTCCTCCCTCTGCCTCTCCTTCTGAGACTTCTAACATTAAGGAATGTGAAAACTCACTCTTCATCCCACATCGATATTATGAACCATTCTCAGTACGCCTCTTGGCAGAAGAGAAGAATAGTGATTCTTTTTTTTAAAAAGTTTTTATTTATTTATTTTTTTCTTTTCAGTGTTCCAGAATTCATCATTTATGCATCACACCCAGTGCTCCATGTGATTCTCTATGTTCATTTGTCGTGGAGAATGCCTTCTGAGGACCCTGACTGCCAAAGAGCTGTGTGAAACCCAGTGCACTGCCCACACCCTTTGCGGTTTAGACTGTGTATTTTAACCTTAAGAGTCTCTGAAACCGTGTTTTGCTGTGTGGTCCCACCAATGGCATCAAGACCCATATAGTTAGGGAAGCTGAGCTGGTAGAGAAGTATTCATAGGGGCTAACCATTATACTACAGGAAGTTGGTCAATAACCCTTTGCCCTTTAGGCTCTGAAAGCAATGGTTGGTGGCAGGCTCCCAGCTTCCAACAAATATGTACTTCCTTTCCGCCTTTCCATCCTCAAATTTTCTTTCTCTCTTGCTCTTATACATCTACTGTGGGGCATGCACGTGGGGACCCTATTGTCCACCCACTAAGTACTGGACCATAGAGGAAACTTCCAGGGGTTTCTCTTGCTCCATCTGCAAACTGAAGATGAGAAGTTCTGCTTCCCAAGGCTCTGTAACAATTGAGACCATGTCTGTGAAAGGTTTTTCTTTATCTGGGAGCCATGTTCACTCTCTAATCCAGATTCTTCCAGTTCTTTCCCTTTTTGTCTTTTTCCATCTCTCCTTTTCGCCCTTCTCTTCTTTCTCTCCCTCCACCCTTCTCTCCGTGTTCCCCTTTTCAGTTTTCCTTTTGACTGGCCTCTGCCACGGGCTGCACAGCACTTTCCTTCACTTCATTTGTGAAACACAGCTGTAGATTTCTCTCAGGAAATATGGTGGAAAGGGAACAGGACCCTATCTGACCATTTCATTTGCAAAGCTCAAGAGGAAACAAGGATGAGGGCTATTAAAAGATACAAGGAGCGGGGCGCCTGGGTGGCTCAGTGGGTTAAAGCCTCTGCCTTCCGCTCAGGTCATGTTCCCAGGGTCCTGGTATCCAGCCCTGCATCGGGCTCTCTGCTCAGCAGGGACCCTGCTTCCTCCTCTCTCTCTGCCTGCCTCTCTGCCTACTTGTGATCTCTGTCTGTCAAATAAATAAATAAAATCTTAAAAAAAAAAAATACAAGGAGCTCCCTGTCATCCAGTTTGGTAACTTGATATTTGCAGTTCAGAAAAATACACTTTCCCGGCTCAGATGATCCTCTAGTGTGGGGACCAGCTGCCCACTGAGGGTCGGGTCAGCCCGCAGAAGAGCAGAAGTAGCAAACAGGTGGTCTGCCTTTACACCTGCCCCATGGACCAACTCTACGTGGCACGAGGATTCTAAATGGAAACTTGTTCATATAAATCCCAGTTCCTAGTGTCTCTTGAAAAATGAGAAAAGCTGGCAATGCTGGTTCCACATGTCTGCATGGCGGCAGCTGTCAGGAGATGGGTCGTAGGTGCGCTTCCTAGAAAGGGCACTTATGTTCTCTACTTTACGCCCATCCCTGCTACTTCCTGTTGTAAACACTTGGCTGATGTCACCTATTTATGTTACCTGTCTGGTCCCCTGAAAGTATTTGGGTTTAGGAGATCTGTGTTCTCCTTTCCCTAAAGGCTGTCCTGCAGGACTATGAAGGTAGGGGATATAGACGAAAGTAGGACAGGAGAGAAGGCACTCTAGGTCTCTCTCTCTCTTTTTTTTTTTTTTTTTGTAAGATTTTATTTATTTATTTGAGAGTGTGAAAGCGTGCATGAGGGGAGTGCAGAGGGAGGGGGAGAAGCAGACTCCCTGCTGACTCCCTGCTGAGCAGGGAGCTGGAAGTGGGCCTGAATCCCAGGACTCCTGGGAACGTGACCTGAGCCGAAGGCAGAGGCTTAACCAACTGAGCCACCTAGGTGCCCCTCTAGGCTTCTTTTTAATTGGAGTAAAATATACCCAACACAAAAATTGTTATTTAACCACTTCTTTTTTTTTTTTTAAAGATTTTATTTATTTGACAGAGAGAAATCACAGAGAGGCAGGCAGAGAGAGAGGAAGGGAAGCAGGCTCTCCGCTGAGCAGAGAGCCCGATGCGGGACTCGATCCCAGGACCCTGAGATCATGACCTGAGCCGAAGGCAGCGGCTTAACCCACTGAGCCACCCAGGTGCCCTGTTATTTAACCATTTCTAAGTGTACAATTCGGTGGCATTAATTACATGCACAGTGTTGTACAACCATCACCACTATATGTCCAAAACTTGTCACTAGCCTAAATGGAAACTCTGTGCCCGTTGAGAGGAACTCCCCATTCCTTCCCATTCACTCAGCTTCTGGTAACCTCCGGTCTACTTTATGTTCCTATGAATTTGCCTATTTTAGGTACCTCATACAAGTGTAATCACACAATGTCTTCCCTCCTGTGTCTGGCTTATTTCACTTAGAGTGTCTTCAACTTGTCTCCGTGTTGTAGAAGGTATCCATACTTCATTCTTTTTTATGGCTGAATAAAATGTTATTGAACAGATATAACACATATTGCTTATCCATTCACCCATTAGTGGACACTTGGGTTGCTCCCACTTTTTGGCGCTTGTGACTAGTTCAGCTTTGGACACAGGTGCACAGAGATCTGTTCAAGTCTCTTTCAATCCCTTAGGGTACATATCTAGGAATGGTCTTGTGGATCACATGGCAATTTTAAATTTAGCTTTTTAAGGAACCACAAACTGTTTTCCATGGTGACCACATCATTTTACATTCCTATCTCTGAACTTTGAACAACCAATCACATTCAACCGGAAGTGAAATGTATTTACTTCATTCTTCTTCCCCGTTTTTCTTAAGAAGTACATGACAGGGACGCCTGGGTGGCTCAGTTGGTTAAGTGGCTGCCTTCGGCTCAGGTCATGATCCCAGGGTCCTAGGGTCCAGTCCCATGTCTGGCTCCTTGCTCAGCGGCCTGCTTCTCCCTCTGCCTCTGCCTGCCACTCTGTCTGCCTGTGCTTGCTCGCTCTCTCTCCCTCTCTCTCTGACAAATAAGTAAATAAAATCTTAAAAAAAAAAAAAAGAAGTACATGACACTGTTGGCTTTCTACGGTACCTGGGTGGCTCAACCAGTTAAGCATCTGCCTTTAGCTCAGATGATGATCCCGGAGTCCCAGAATCCAGTCCCGCACCAGGCTTCCCACTCAGTGGGGAGTTTGCTTCTCCCTCTGTCTCTGCCCCTCCCCCTCCACTTTCTCTCTCTCTCTCACTCTCTCTCAAAAATAAATAAAAAATAAATAAAAAATAAATAAAATCTTTAAAAAAAGTACATGTCTGTTGGCTTTTCAAAAGATGACCAGAGAGACCTTTTGACCAATCAAAGCAATTTTACAAAGCCTATCAAAGAAAGATAGATTACTATATCTTTAAAGGTTTTAACAGAGTCCTGGAAAGGGCAAGTCAGTGGATATGCCTGGTCTTGGCAACTTTAAGGCAGGTCTTGGAAGCTGAGTCACTGCCATGAGGCAGGCATGGATAACATTGGATCAGTGAGCACAATGAAGTGACCATCTTGAAGTCGGTCTTCTTAAAAAAACCCACTGGTCTTGCTAAGTAAGCTCTTCTAGTTAGCTCATAGTCTTATCTTCCAGAAGCAAGTATTTATTTATTGCAACAAGTATATAAAATAGTTCTTGCCATAGGGACAATATGCCCCATCCCCGTATTGTTTAACACAGGCGCCAGAAATCCTGTCGGTTTCCACCCTCACAGGTGAGAAGGAAAGAGTCTGTACTTTCATATCACAGATTCACTGAGTGAAAGTCACCACAGGAAAAGGAGGGATGTAAGGACCGGCGGTGAATGAGCTGTGAGTTGGCAACTGTAACCCTTCAGGCCAGTTCTCTAAACCTAGATCAGGATGAACTTCTGGACTTTTTGCTTGAATTCTAACTTGTGAATGCTTTCTTTTAATATTGTATAAACCGTATGCCCAATGCTCTCAGTCTTGTCAGCCATGAAGGTAATGGGTCTTCTCTCTCCTCTGTCAGAAAACTAACACACACACACACACACACACACAACACGGTCTCTGTCTTGCCCACATCCTCCTAACCTCCACTTAGTCAAAAACTAACGAGGAGCAATGAGAAAAACTGGGGCAGATTCACAAGACTCTGCATTGTTTAGAAACACGGGACAAAACAGCACATTTGTTCACTTTAATCTCATGGGTAGTTGTGTGAGCTGTTTCATCCTTACAATCTGCTTTATGTATTGAAATTCCTACATTTAAAAATAAGAAAATCAGAATTTCATAACAGTTCTTTTTTAAAGATTTTATTTATTTATTTGACAGAGAGAGAGAGGGAACATAAGCAGGGGGAGTGGGAGAGGGAGAAGCAGGCTTCCTGCCGAGCAGGGAGCCTGATGTGGGTCTCCATCCTAGAACGCCCAGATCATGATCTGAGCTGAAGGCAGATGCCTAACAACTGACAAAAGGTCCACACAATGATAGACTAGATGTTGTGTTAAATATGACTTCAAAGTTTACAACAGTCTCTTGAAACAACCAGTGAGAAGTCAAAGAAAATCATATTCATCAGGGGGTGCCTGGGTGGCTCAGTCAGTTAAGTGTCTGCCTTGGGCTCAAGTCATGATCCCAGCGTCCTGGGATCCAGCCCCGCATCGGGCTTCCTCTCGGCAGGGAGCCTGCTTCTCCCTCTCCTGCCTCTTCTTCCCCACCCACCGCTCATTCTCTCTCTCTCAAATAAGTAAACAAAATATTTTTTAAAAAATCATATTCATCAAAATTCCTCTTGCAAAAGCACCTTGTTTATTGGAAAGAAAGATTTTGACAAGCACCTTGGGCTGGGAGGATGCGATCCCAAGAACACTACTAAGTAGCTATAATAACGTTTGTCAGCTGCTTCTTATGGTGCCCGAATTCTGTTAACAGGAGGCCAGCGGTGCCGCTGAGCTAGAATTGGTTTGTGCGTGTCCGTTGAGTAGAAGCAAGAGGAAAGGAGAATTTCTCCATGTAATAGAGCGCCTGTCTCACCAGGCGAGGCGGGGCATTGCTGGAAGAAGGAGAGAGAGAACAAAGACCGTCAACCATGGTATCTCGACTCGAAGTGCAGATGGAAACAACATAATAATATTTGCTGTAAGGAAACGACATAGTAAAATTCTAGGCCAAAGTTTCTCACCCTCGGCGCTATGGACATTTTTAGGCCCCACATTTGTCTGCAGAGGGGACTGTCCTGTGTGCTGTGTGCCTGACGGCTGAGTGCCGTCGCTGGCCTCTGACCACCAGACACCAGCAGCATCTTCCCCCTTCCATCTGTTGTGACAACCAAAAATGTCTCTGGGCATCGCCATGTGTCCCCCTGGGAAGCAGAAATTGTCCCTGGTGGAGGATCACTGTGTTATATCTTTTTTTCTTTTTTTTTTTTGCACTGTGTTACATCTTTAGCAAAGTCGACTTTGCTCACGAGGACGAAAGGCCAACAAGGTGAACGTGCTAGCGGGAAACAGGACCGGACTAGAGGCTGACGTTATTCCTGTACTAACGCTGTCCAGTGCTCCTAGCCTGCACACCTTCGAGTTTCGAATCAACAGTCTGACACCTGTTGCAAAGGCAAGATGAAACGGAGTTAGATCTTATGAGGGCTCCTAATTCCTCTGTGCCTCTTGTTAACTTCAAACAGTTCTTTACTGTGGCATTTTACCTTATTCCTTAACACCTGCATTTCAGTTTCCTCTGTAGGCTGCAAGCTTTTCTGTTACGGGAACTGCCCAACACAGTGTCTAAAACATGCTAAGCCTAAAACACACGCCTTTCTTGGCCCGTGGCTGTGTCTTATTTAGCTCTTTTAAACACTGAGAATGTTGACATTAACAGAGAGTCACAGCTTCTCTGGAAGTGTCATAGGTGGTCCAATGGTAGATAACACGCCACGTTAGCAGGGTCCGCAATTCTTGGAGCGGAAAATCAGCTTTCCTGTTAGGAGAGGTCCCCACTTAGCGTGTGTGTCCAGTGCCCTCCATCCCCTTGGTACTGCGGCTGCCTCTTGTCTCGTCTCTGTTCCCTGCCTGGCCCCTGAAGGCATGAGAGTTTGCAACCACTTGTTGAAGTGCCCCTAAAACAATGACAGTAGCTGGTCTTTGATTCCACATTAGGTACCCTGATGTCGTGCGGCGAGGAAAAGAAAGAAGCGAAGATCACCATAGAGCAGTTTGAAGCGAAGCTGAATTTGGTCGGCCTGACCGAGGAGAACGGCTTCACTCACGTGTGCAATCAGCAGGTCCTTCTGGACAAAAATGTGTGTCGCAGCTGTACTGAGTATAAGTCTGATGGCGACTGAGACAGACTGTAAATTCCTCTTTGCCATGGGTCATTGCACAAAGCAGGATGAAAGTTCTGGAAGGGAACCGCAATAGACTCTTCGAGGTGCAAGTCTGCTTAAAGCCATGTGAATCTGAGTGTGCAGGCTGAGGACCAGTAGAGGATTGTTCAACAATGGTAAGTAATAGTAACTATTTTTTAAAAGATCCATTTACTTATGAGAGAGAGAGAAAGAGCGAGTGGGATGTGGGGAGGGGCCGAGTCTTGGAGAGGGAGAGAGAGATTCTCAGGCTGACTCTGCACTGAGCACAGAGCCAGACACGGGGCTCCATCCCTCGACCCTGAGATTGGCACCCAGAGTTGAAATCAAGAGTCAGACGCTTAACTGACAGAGCCACCCAGGAGCCCCAATTGTAGCTAATATTCAGACAGTCAGGAGGCTCTCCGAATGACTGAGACTAAAGGTCTCCTGGGATCTCGTTTGATCTTCAACAATGGTCCATCCTTTCTGGAACACTAATAACAATGTCTTAGTCATGTTAGTCACAGGGCATTCAGGGCATCGGAGCTGGGCTCCTTGACTCCTGCAGCCCATTCTCTTGTCACACCTCTGGGGAATTTCCCCAGCCCTTGAATTTCCCAAGCACAACACTAGTGCATTGTACCAAGCAGACTCTCCGAGCTTCCAGCTCCACAGGGAAATTAGGCCAGGCTGGATAGTTCCCGAAACAGAACTTTCATTTTCTCCAGCCAATGTGATAAATAAGTCAATCTCATGCCCATGGATTTTGGACATTAAAATAAGTTATTGCTCTATCAGTGGGCCTGCTTTTAGGCACACACTCATCAAAACAAGCTTCATTCCCCTTGATCAGTAGTTGACAGGATGATTAATAACCACTTGACATTTTAAACGTGAATTCCCAAGGCATGACGAATAGATGGAAATACTAACCAGTCAGCATGTTTACAAAGTACTTGTCTTCTATGAATCTGCAATGTGACAGTCTCTCTGATTTGGTTTACTGGATTAAGTCCCATTTTCACAAGGAAGTAAATTTTGAATAAAAATATTCTGTTTAGGGGTGCCTGTGTGGCTCAGTGGGTTAAGCCTTTGCCTTTGGCTCAGATCATGATCTCAGGGTCCTGGGATCAAGTCCTGCATTGGGCTCTCTGCTCAGGAGGGAGCCTGCATCCCCCTCTGTCTCAGCCTGCCTCTCTGCCTACTTGTGATCTCTGTCAAATAAATTAATAAAATCTTTAAAAAAAATAAAGATTTGGTGAGATGAAAAGTGCTAAATGCAGGTGAGGAAGTCATGCCCAAACAGTTTATCAACTATTGGTTGACAAGTTTTAATCTAGCCTATTTGTATGGTTTCTAAAAATCACAGAGAGTAAAAAATAAAACATGCAAGGCAACAGTAAAATTTGAGCAAACAAGTGTTCTTTATTTACCTTAAAAAATGATTATTCTTTTTAAAAATATAAGCAGAAATAAGAGGGCCCGGCTCTCTCAGTTGGTAGAGCACGTGACTCTTGCTTTCAGGGTCATGAGCTTGAGTCCCAGTTTGGGGGTAGAGCTTACTTAAAAAAAAAATATATATATATATATATATATATACACACACATGTATATGCAGAAATCAGATTAGATGCCTATTTTGAACTTCTCTATTTTCTCATAAAGCAAAGAAAGTATTGCTTCAGATGTATTCTAGGCATTTTATAGGCCAGGTATGCCCAGATAGTGACATAAAGACCACTGGTAAGGAGTTGCTGACTGACCTCACTGTCAATCCTTGGAAACCTGCAAACCAAATTCCCTCCCCCACAAGCTCCCAATACATATCCAAGTCCCATAATAAAAGAGAAGTTTTTCGATTTTCTCAGCGGGAGTGCTGCTGTGGCATTGGCCCTGGATCTATAAAATATTCCATTTCACTTCAGTTCCATCTCTTCATGGCCCTCAAAATTAATCCTCATCAATATAGGATTATTTTTTATGATGCTGCAATCATTGAACTCATTCACCTACCTGTGTGATATCATTTTACAAATTAGGAAACTGGAGCTATTAAAAGGATAGAAAAATTCCTGTAACCACACAAAGTATCTTTCCATAACAAAAGCCTTTATTTTATTTTATTTTAAAGATTTTATTTATTTATTTGACAGAGAGAGAGATCACAAGTAGGCAGAGAGAGAGGAGGAAGCAGGCTCCCTGCGGAGCAGAGAGCCTGATGCGGGGCTCGATCCCAGGACCCTGAGATCATAACCTGAGCCGAAGGCAGCGGCTTAATCCACTGAGCCACCCAGGCGCCCCCAAAAGCCTTTATTTTCATCTTTCTTTTCAGCAGCCTTTCTCTTCAAGGAAATAAATTAGGTTTAAATTGGTTGTACCCAGGCTGTTACACACCAAAGCTCTTTGCCTGCAATCCCAGAAGCTGCCACCAGGTGGTGATGAGCCAATTTGGATGCATAGGCTCTCCCCAGGGAGGTATGAGGGTCTGACAAAGCTCAAGAGTTTTTTATTTCAGAAAAGAGAGAAGACTTTATGAAGTTCAGGAATGTTCCCTCTATCCCTATACTTTGAAGGGTTTTAATCAGGAACAGATGCTGGATTTTGTCAAATGCTTTTTCTGCATCAATTGAGAGGACCATGTGGTTCTTCTCTCTTCTCTTATTGATTTGTTCTATCACATTGATTGATTTGCGAATGTTGAACCAACCTTGCAACCCAGGGATGAATCCCACCTGGTCATGGTGGATAATCTTTTTAATGTGCTGCTGGATCCTGTTTGCTAGGATCTTGCTGAGAATCTTAGCATCCATATTCATCAGTGATGTTGGTCTGAAAGTCTCCTTTTTGGTAGGGTCTTTGCCTGGTTTGGGGATCAGGGTCATGCTGGCTTCATAAAAAGAGTCTGGAAGTTTTCCTTCTGCTTCAATTTTTTGAAGCAGCTTCAGGAGAATTGGTGTTATTTCTTCTTTGAAAGTTTGGTAGAATTCTAAAAAGTTTGGTAGGTTCTGGGCTCTTGTTTTTGGGGAGGTTTTTGATCACTGCTTCAATCTCGTTACTAGATATCGGTCTATTCAGGTTGTCAATTTCTTCCTGGTTCAATTTTGGGAGTTTATAGTTTTCCAGGAATGCATCCATTTCATCTAGGTTGCTTAGCTTATTGGCATATAACTGTTGGTAATAATTTCTGATGATTGTTTCTATTTCCTTGGTGTTAGTTGTGATCTCTCCCTTTTCATTCATAATTTTATTAATTTGGGCTTTCTCTCTGTTCTTTTGGATTAGTGTGGCCAATGGTTTATCGATCTTATTGATTCTTTCAAAAAACCAGCTTCTAGTTTCATTGATACGTTCTACTGTATCTCTGGTTTCTACCTCATTGATCTCTGCTCTAATCTTGATCATTTCCCTTCTTGTGTGTGGAGTTGGTTTGATTTGTTGTTGATTCTCCAGTTCTTTAAGGTGTAGAGACAGCTGGTGTATTCTGGATTTTTCAGTTTTTTTTGAGGGAGGCTTGGATGGCTATGTATTTCCCTCTTAGAACCGCCTTTGCTGTATCCCATAGGTTTTGGATCAAAGTGTCTTCATTCTCATTGGTTTCCATGAATTGCTTAAGATCATCTTTGATCTCCTGGTTGATCCAAGCATTCTTAAGCAAGGTGGTCTTTAGCTTCCAGGTGTTTGAGTTCCTTCTGAACTTTTCCTTGTGATTGAGTTCCAGTTTCAAAGCATTGTGATCTGAGAATATGCAGGGAACAATGTCAGTCTTTTGGTATCGGTTGAGTCCTGCTTTGTGACCCAGTATGTGGTCTATTCTGGAGAAGGTTCCATGTGCACTTGAGAAGAATGAGTATTCTGTTGTTTTAGGGTGGAATGTTCTGTATATGTCTATGAGGTCCATCTGGTCCAATGTTTCATTCAATGCTCTTATTTCTTTATTAATTTTCTGCTTCAATGATCTGTCTATTTCTGAGAGAGGCATATTAAGATCTCCTACTATTATTGTATTCATATCAATATGACTCTTTATCTTGATTAATAGTTTTCTTATGTAATTGGGTGCTCCCATATTGGGGGCATAGATATTTATAATTGTTAGATCATCTTGGTGGATAGTCCCTTTAAGAATTATGTAGTGTCACAAAAACAGACACATAGATCAGTGGAACAGAATAGAGAGCCCAGAAATCGACCCTCAACTCTATGGCCAACTCATCTTCGACAAAGCAGGAAAGAATGTCCAATGGAAAAAAGACAGCCTCTTCAATAAATGGTGCTGGGAAAATTGGACAGCCACATGCAGAAAAATGAAATTGGACCACTTCCTTACACCACACACGAAAATAGACTCCAAATGGATGAAGGACCTCAATGTGAGAAAGGAATCCATCAAAATCCTTGAGGAGAACGCAGGCAGCAACCTCTTCGACCTCAGCCGCAGCAACATCTTCCTAGGAACAACGGCAAAGGCAAGGGAAGCAAGGGCAAAAATGAACTATTGGGATTTCATCAAGATCAAAAGCTTTTGCACAGCAAAGGAAACAGTTAACAAAACCAAAAGACAGCTGACAGAATGGGAGAAGATATTTGCAAACGACATATCAGATAAAGGGCTAGTATCCAAAATCTATAAGGAACTTAGCAAACTCAACACCCAAAGAACAAACAATCCAATCAAGAAATGGGCAGAGGACATGAACAGACATTTCTGCAAAGAAGACATCCAGATGGCCAACAGACACATGAAAAAGTGCTCCACGTCACTCGGCATCAGGGAAATACAAATCAAAACCACAATGAGATATCACCTCACACCAGTCAGAATGGCTAAAATTAACAAGTCAGGAAATGACAGATGCTGGAGAGGATGTGGAGAAAGGGGAACCCTCCTCCACTGTTGGTGGGAATGCAAGCTGGTCCAACCACTCTGGAAAACAGCATGGAGGTTCCTCAAAATGTTGAAAATAGAACTACCCTATGACCCAGCAATTGCACTACTGGGTATTTACCCTAAAGATACAAACATAGTGATCCGAAGGGGCACGTGTACCCGAATGTTTATAGCAGCAATGTCTACAATAGCCAGACTATGGAAAGAACCTAGATGTCCATCAACAGATGAATGGATCAAGAAGATGTGGTATATATACACAATGGAATACTATGCAGCCATCAAAAGAAATGAAATCTTGCCATTTGCGACGACGTGGATGGAACTAGAGCGTATCATGCTTAGTGAAATAAGTCAATCGGAGAAAGACAACTATCATATGATCTCCCTGATATGAGGACATGGAGAAGCAACATGGGGGGGTAGGGGGATAGGAGAAGAATCAATGAAACAAGATGGGATTGGGAGGGAGACAAACCATAAATGACTCTTAATCTCACAAAACAAACTGGGGGTTGCTGGGGGGAGGTGGGATTGGGAGAGGGGGAGCGGGCTATGGACATTGGGGAGGGGAGGTGAACCATAAGAGACTATGGACTCTGAAAAACAATCTGAGGGTTTTGAAGGGTCAGGGGTGGGAGGTTGGGGGAACAGGTGGTGGGTAATGGGGAGGGCATGTTTTGCATGGAGCACTGGGTGTTGTGCAAAAAGAATGAATACTGTTACGCTGAAAAAATAAATAAAATGGAAAAAAAAAGAATTATGTAGTGTCCTTCTGTATCTCTGACTACAGTCTTTAGTTTAAAATCTAATTTATCTGATATGAGAATTGCTACCCCCGCCTTCTTTTGAGGCCCATTGGCATGAAAGATGCTTTTCCATCCCTTCACTTTCAGTCTGGGTGTAACCTTAGGTTCAAAATGGGTCTCTTGTAGAAAACATATGGATGGGTCCTGTTGTTTTATCCAATCTGCAACCCTGTGTCATTTTATGGGTGCATTTAGGCCATTCACATTGAGAGTGATTATTGAGAGATAGGTTTTTATTGACAACGTGTTACCTTTGAAGTCTTTCTGTCTGTAGATTGTTTCTATATTTCTGTTCAATGATATTCTTAGGATTTTTTCTCTTTTATAGGACCCCCTTAATATTTCCTGCAGTGTCGGCTTGGTGGTTGCATAGTCTTTTAAGCCTTGCCGGTCTTGGAAATCTATCTATGAAAGACCCACAGCAAATATCATCCTCAATGGGAAAAAGCTTGCAGCCTTCCCGTTGAGATCAGGAACATGACAAGGATGCCCACTCTCACCACTCTTGTTCAACATAGTATTAGAAGTCCTAGCAATGGCAATCAGACAACAAAGAGAAATAAAAGGTATCCAAATTGGCAAGGAAGAAGTCAAACTCTCTTTCTTCACAGATGACATGATTCTTTATATGGAAAACCCCAAAGACTCCACCCCCAAACTACTAGAACTCATACAGCAATTCAGTAACGTGGCAGGATACAAAGTCAATGTACAGAAATCAGTGGCTTTCTTATACACTAACAATGAAAATACAGAAAGGGAAATTAGAGAATCGATTCCATTTACTATAGCACCAAGAACCATAAGATACCTGGGAATAAACCTAACAAAAGAGGTAAAGGACCTGTACTCGAGGAACTACAGAACACTCATGAAAGAAATTGAAGAAGACACAAAAAGATGGAAGACTGTTCCATGCTCTTGGATTGGAAGAATAAACATTGTTAAAATGTCTATACTGCCTAGAGCAATCTATACTTTTAATGCCATTCCGATCAAAATTCCACTGGTATTTTTCAAAGAGCTGGAGCAAATAATCCTAAAATTTGTATGGAATCAGAAGAGACCCCGAATTGCTAAGGAAATGTTGAAAAACAAGAATAAATCTGGCGGCATCACGTTACCTGATTTCAAGCTTTACTACAAAGCTGTGATCACCAAGACAGAGTGGTACTGGCATAAAAACAGACACATAGACCAGTGGAACAGAGTGGAGAGCCCAGATATGGACCCTCAACTCTATAGTCAAATAATCTTCGACAAAACAGGAAAAAATACACAATGGAAAAAAGACAGTCTCTTCAATAAATGGTGCTGGGAAAACTGGACAGCGATATGTAGAAGAATGAAACTCGACCATTCTCTTACACCGTACACAAAGATAAACTTGAAATGGATAAAAGACCTCAACGTGAGACAGGAACCCATCAGAATACTACAGGAGAACATAGGCAGTAACCTCTTCAATATCAGCCACAGCAACTTCTTTCAAGATATGTCTCCAAAGGCCAAGGAAACAAATGCGAAAATGAACTTTTGGGACTTCATCAAGATCAAAAGCTTCTGCACAGCAAAGGAAACAGTCAACAAAACAAAAAGGCAACCCACAGAATGGGAGAAGATATTTGCAAATGACAGTACAGACAAAAGGTTTATATCCAGGATCTATAAAGAACTCCTCAAACTCAACACACACAAAACAGATAATCATATCAAAAAATGGGCAGAAGATATGAACAGACACTTCTCCAATGAAGACATACAAATGGCTATCAGACACATGAAAAAATGTTCATCATCACTAGCCATCAGGGAGATTCAAATTAAAACTACATTGAGATACCACCTGACACCAGTTAGAATGGCCAAAATTAGCAAGACAGGAAACAACGTGTGTTGGAGAGGATGTGGAGAAAGGGGAACCCTCTTACACTGTTGGTGAGAAAGCAAGTTAGTGCAGCCACTTTGGAGAACAGTGTGGAGATTCCTCAAGAAATTAAGAATAGAGCTTCCCTATGACCCTGCAATTGCACTGCTGGGTATTTACCCCAAAGATACAGATGTAGTGAAGAGAAGGGCCATCTGCACCCCAATGTTTATAGCAGCAATGGCTGCTATAGTCGCCAAACTGTGGAAAGAACCAAGATGCCCTTCAATGGACGAATGGATAAGGAAGATGTGGTCCATATACACGATAGAGTATTATGCCTCCATCAGAAAGGATGAATACCCAACTTCTGTAGCAACATGGACGGGACTGGAAGAGATTATGCTGAGTGAAATAAGTCAAGCAGAGAGAGTCAATTATCATATGGTTTCACTTATTTGTGGAGCATAACAAATAACATGGAGGACATGGGGAGATGGAGAGGAGAAGGAGTTGAGGGAAATTGGGAGGGGAGATGAACCATGAGAGACTATGGACTCTGAAAAACAACCAGAGGGTTTTGAAGGGGCGGGGCAGGGGGTGGGAGGTTGGGGAACCAGGTGGTGGGTAGTAGGGAGGGCACATATTGCATGGAGCACTGGGTGTGGTGCAAAAACAATGAATACTGTTATGCTGAAAATAAACAAATAAAAAAAAGAAGAGAGAGAAGAGAAGAGGGAGGGGGAGAGGGAGAAGAAGGAGAGGGAGAGGAAGGGGAAGGGGAAGGGAAGGGAAAGGAAGGGAAGGGAAGGGAAGGGAAGAGGAGAGGAAGAGAGGAAATCAAATCACACAAAAAAAGTGTCAGGGCATCGTTATAAATTAACAAAACGCATCTATTGGTAAGTGTTTACTAAACAGAGATGCTAGGGACCAACTTCCTCCTCCCTCCTCACCCTGTCCTCCCCATCGTGTCTGCCCCTGGAGTTCCATGGACAGTTTCTAACACACTGAGGAGCTCCCACCTCAGGGAGGGGGGCACCCTCTGCTTTTCTGTCAGAAGTTTCTCTCTAGCACAAAAGGGTTTTTCTGTCAGTTCTGTTGTGTGCTCAGAGGGAGGCCTGGAAGACTCAGGAACTTAAGCTCAGGGGCAGCCCCCAGCAGAGGAGGGCAAGGGGCCTGTGGATACCCAGCTTGCCCTCTCGGTGGCACCCTTCTGAGAAGCTTCCATGTGACTCCTCAGCGCGTCCCCAGGAGAAAGCTGCTCGGGTCCATGCCATGTATTTATGGGCTTTCCTGCTCCCTCCCTGGCACTTAACAGAGATCACCTCCCCAAGAAAGTACTTGCCCTAAGTTGTCTCAGGGTCTGCTTTGAGGAAACCTAAAGTAGGACTCTCGTACAATTTAACTCTGGTGGCTTGTCCGTCTTATTAGCTACTAAATCAATATGAGGATCCAGGCATTGGAGATCATACCCTGACCGGTTTGCATGGACACACTGAATTAGTCTTGTTTTCCAGCCTGCTAGCTCTTAAGTCTGGCCAAACCACAGCTATACAAGCTAACATCCGAATGTTATTGACTTGCTAATTGCAATTCTTCATTGAGCTTTGCCTCTGTGTCCGTTTAGTTTAAGCTGTCAGATTTCTTGGAAACCCCTTTCTTGCTTAGTCTCACTATGGCTAAAAACAAGAAAAAAAGAAAGAAATGACACACGTAACATAGTGGCTATTGTATTATTCTATGTTTAAAACCTGGCTTTTTACCTATGATCTTACTTTTTAACCTACTGGGTTTTTTTTTTTTCTTTTAAATGAACTTCATTTTTTAGAGCATCTTCAGGCTCACAACAAAATTGAGCAGAAAGTACAGGAGATTCCCATGTACCTCCTAGTCCCCCCCTCCTTAGGCATGGCCTCCCCCACCATAATGACCCCACAGTCAATACTGTTTTTATTTCTTAATTTTAATTTTACTTTTTAAAAAAGATTTTTATTCATTTATTTGACAGACAGAGATCATAAGTAGGCAGAGAGGCAGGCAAGGGTGGGGAAGCAGGCTCCCCGCTGAGCAGAGACCACCCCCCCAATGCAGGGCTCCATCCCAGGACCCTGAGATCATGACCTGAGTCGAGGGCAGAGGCTTAGCCCACTGAGCCACCCAGGAGCCCCTTAATTTTACTTTTTTAGAGATTTTGTTTATTGACAGAGGCAGGGGAGCAGCAGAGGGAGAGGGAGAAGCAGACTCCCTGCTGAGGGACTGATGAGAGTCCGATGAGGACTCGATTCCAAAACACTGAGATCATGACCTGAGCTGAAGGCAGACACTTAACCCGCTGAGCCACCCAGGCGTCCAGTACAGTTGTCTTTTTTTTTTTTTTAAGAATTTTTATTTATTTATTTGACAGAGAGAGAGCATGAACAGGGGGAGTGGCAGGCAGAGGGAGAGGGAGAAGCAAGGTCCCCGAGGAGCAGGGAGCCCAACGTGGGGCTAGATTCCACAACCCTGGGATCACGACCCAAGACTGTCTATGGTTACTTAACCAACTGAACGACCCAGGTGCCCCAAGTACTGCTATTAGATATTTTTTGTCTTTTTTGAAGCTTAAAAAAACATTTTAATATCATACAGATTTTAAAAGTAATAACACGGTGATTCACTAACACTGATTCTGTCTTTGATCTTTTTTCACATTTTTCCATTCTCCACCAGTCCACAGGGCTCAGCACACGGGCGCTCAGAACAATCAGGGGACTTTTCGGTGGAGGAAAGTTGGTTTTCATCAACCCTAAGAGATAAGAAAAGGACAGCCTTCTGGGTTAGTAAAGACAGATCATGCAAAAGCAAAACTGAAGTAAAAATTTAAGGGAAAATACGGGTTTTCACTAAATCTTGGGGCCATGTTAACAACGGATGTGGCAACTTGCTCCAAGTAGTAGTTCCTGGATAAAAGGCAGAGAAGTTACAGAAAAGCACGTAGAGATGAACAGCATTTAGGTTTATTTCCACATGTATGACCGAAGGCTCCCGAGTTTTCTATTAGTAAGAAGCGTTAGCTGCTGCTTCTGTTCACATCACAATTTTAGAGGGAGCTCAACAAACCCGGACCGGTTACCGGCCAGGATATATTTGTGAATGGTGCTCTGATGGTTGTTTTCATAACTTCTCATCAGAGTCAGATAAGGAGGAATTTCCCTCATTCTACAGTTGGGGAAATCGAGGGCCAGAAAGGTAAACAGCTGGCCTAAAATCATGATTTTAACTTCAACAGGTAGAATTGGAACCTGGATCCATTTGACCCCAATGCCTTTTTCTTTTTTTCTTTAGTTCCAGCTCACCACACCACCTCTGTAACAAAGAAATAACTTTGCCACCATGTTTTCCTGGATAGGATCCCATGTCTCATATTTATTTAAACAAATATGTACAGGGTGGGGGGAGCATTGCCAGGCTGCCTCTGTCAGAAGAGTGGGCTGACTCTTGGTCTCAGGGTCATGAGTTCAAGCCCCAGGTTGGGTGTGGAGCTTACCTAAAAAAAAAAAAAAGAATTGTTTCTTGGGTTTCTGCCTCTAACCCGTCCTTCCTGCTACTCCCTTGCTGGAACACATAGGCACCTCCGGGGCCCCACTGACACTTAAAACCAATCTAGTCTGACTTGAGATGGGCTATAAAATACACATGGTATTTTGGAAACTTGCTAAGAAAAGGATAACATTTCATTAATGAAGTTGTTATATTGGTCATGTGTTGAAATGATATTATGGCCATATGAGGTAAAATAAAGTATTAATTAAAATTAATTCCATCTCTTCCTTCCTACCTGTTGAATGTGGCTAAGGGAGAATTTCAATTACCCGACGCGGCTCACATTCTGTTTCTAAAGGACGGCTCAGCAGTCCAGGCTGTACTTAGATCTCTTCTTTGTTGCTCTCTTCATAGATTAAGTTGCTATTACTGGGAGTTTAAGGAGGATTTATGGAAGGAGGGCTGACAGCTTCTCTGTGGGCCCGGGGGTTAAAGCGGACCCTAATACCACACACTTAACGTGGCTAATCTGCTTTAGCGGGAAATTAGCGGCCTCAGTCATTAACAGACTTAAGCCCTTTAGGGAGCTTGGCCTTTGAAAACACTACCTGTCTTTTTGGATTATGTCTTACGGAATTTTAAAAAAGGACGGGGACGAAATAGTCAAGGAACAAAACAGACCTATTCTACTCCGTTTTGTTAAATGACAGCCAAGTTTGAGATTTCTAAATCTGTCCCGAGTTTACCTGAGGAGTGAGCTGAGAGCTTCCACTTATAAAGAAAAATGCCTGTAATGACTGTAGTCCCCTTTTCATGCACGAGCCAAAAGGGATGGAAAAGTACGTTTGCTTTGGAGAGGTGAAGAGACAGAAAGAAACCCTACTGGGAATATCACATTACCCCCTCCAGCTGGGAAAAAGCCGACTGGCCCAAGATGGGATTTCAGCCCTATGGTTAAGTAAGCAAACAATCTAACCATGTCATAGAATAATAAAAACACGAAAGGAGAGAGAGAAATCCAGGTCAGCTGCCTACATCCAGCAGCTGGAGACACAGAGGCCCAGGGAGCTGAGCGGGGACAAGTTGTGGTCACTTAACATCACCAGGGGATTGGTCCTACATCTACAGGTGGTGGGAGTGGGATGGAACCTCACCTGGAATCTGGTTCAGGGCCCTCCAGCTACTGTGCATGTTAGAATCACCCGGGGATTATTGTCAGTCCCTTTGCATAAGGGCCCATCGCTTCTGCCTCTCAACTTTGCGCTTGGCTCTCCCTGAATTCTAGTCCGCTGTTCTTCTATCTCCTGGCTTTGCCTCCCTCTGAAATGTCCCTTCTCTGGATCTCTGCGGTGCTGTCTCCCTCTCATGTGACCCTCCCCTGCTGTGCAGCTCTTCTGGAGAGAGAGGCCTGCCTGGACACCTGCATCACCCCCCATGTTATCATCACATCACTGTTTTCCTTCCAGGGATCTGCTGAACCATTCCCACCAGCTCCTGCAATTGTCTGGCCCCCTGAAGGGGATCAGTAGGTAGGTATCTGTGGCCTGGGGGAACGGGGGAACAGATTCTCAGCAGTGACACTCTCCTGGACATTGTCTCTTTGAAGTGTATGATTTCAAGGGAAATATACTTCCAATTATGTACATGGGAAAATATTATTTAATTTCGAGAAATGTGTTTTCCAGTTCAGCTCTTCTGCATCACATCCGTTCCATCACGTGAGGCTCATCCGGGTGGACGATTTGCATATGCATCGCTCTTAGATAGACTCCTAGGCTATTTAAAGGGACACTTTACCCATGATCCAAAAAAGGAACTTTGATTGGATAATAGAATGTGATGGGCATAAGGGTATCACATGACAGAATGGAAGCATTGGCTTCCAGTGAAGATCAAATTACAATTGCATTTCTTGCCATTGAAAGGATTAACAATGTGGCAATTAAAGAAAAAGCTTTCCAGGTGAATAAAACTACCACCAAGAGTAACGCAGGGAGCAGGCTACAGGATCATGGCATTCCATATATCTGTGCACCCCCATACTCATGAATTCTATAAAATGGTATAAAGTGATCCCGTAAATACTCAGAGGTCACAGCCAATTCTCAAATGCATTAATGGAAAGCTGCCATTTCCCACTGAAATCAGCACTTAACTTTAACACTTGCTACTTGCAGTGTTTCAAGCCAGGTTTCTCAAAAACATTGTTCCTGGAGCAGCGGCAACACCAAAACTTGTTACAAATGCAAAATGTCAGGCTCTGTACCCCAGTCCCACGGAATCCAGGCCTGCGTTTTAACAAGATTCTTGGGGAATTCATACGTGCGGACACACAAAATTTGAGAAGAGCTGGTCAGAATCAGACTTTAGACTAGTGGTTTGCACCTCGGGGTAAGGTGTGGGGTACAACTTTACTTCCCAAGGGACATTTGGCAAAGACTAGAGACACTTTTTTTTTTTTTTTAAAGATTTTATTTATTTATTCGACAGAGAGAGAGATCACAAGTAAGCAGAGAGAGAGAGGAGGAAGCAGGCTCCCCGCGGAGCAGAGAGCCCGATGCGGGGCTCGATCCCAGGACCCTGAGTTCATGACCCGAGCCGAAGGCAGCGGCTTAATCCACTGAGCCACCCAGGCGCCCCTAGAGACACTTTTGATTGTTACACCTGGGGATGGTGAGGAGGTGGGGATTTTACTAGCTAGTGGGTAGAGACTGGGAATGCCTTTCCGTCCTCCACACCGAAAAAGGATGATCCAGCCCAGGGGCACCTGGCTGGCTCAGTCGGTTAAGTGTCTGCCTTCAGCTTAGGGCATGATCCCAGAGTCCCAGGATCCAGCCCCTCATTAAGCCTCACAGGCTCCCTGCTCAACAGGGAGTCTGTTTCTCCCTCTGCCCCCCACCTGACTCTCACGCTATCTCTTACACTCTCTCTCAAATAAATAAAATCTTAGAAAAAGAAGAAGAAGAAGAAGGAGAAGGAGGAGAAGAAGAAAAGAAGAAGAAGAAGAAGAAAGAAGAAGAAGAAGAAGAAGGAGAAGGAGAAGGAGAAGAAGAAGAAGAAGAAGGATTCAGCTCAAAAAGTCAATAGTGCTGAGGTGGAGAATTTGCTCTAACCCAACAGACCCTACAGGTTGTTTTTTTGTTTTTGTTTTCCTTAAGACTTTATTTATTTACTTGAGAGAGAGAGTGAGCATGAGAGGGGGAAGTTCAGAGGGAGAAGCAGGCCCCTCCCCACCCTGATGAGTGGGAAGCCCAGTGCAGGACTTGATCCCAGGACTCCAGGATCATGACCTGAGCTGAAGGCAGTCGCTCAGCCAACTGAGCCACCAGGTGCCCTAGACTCTAGAGTTTAAAATGGTAACATAATTATGTGTAATAAAGCAAACCGTATCTTATAAACATTGGTCAGTTAGAACTCACCACCTGACTCCATGTATCAGAAACATGGAAGATGCAATTATTTAAAAATCAGTAAGTTGGGGTACCTGGGTGGCTCAGTGGGTTAAGCCTCTGCTTTCGGCTCAGGTCATGATCGCAGGGTCCTGGGATCAAGTCCCACACTGGGCTCTCTGCTCAGCGGGGAGTCTGCTTCCCCCTCTCTCTCTGCCTGCTTATGATCTCTGTCTGTCAAATAAATAAATAAAAATCTAAAAAAATTATAAAAATCAATAATTCAATAGTCATGTACATAATAGATTCATGGCACAAACAAAAAAAATCACCACCTATTGCATAAGAAGCAATAAGGGTTTCATGGAAAAGATATTGTTAAATAAATTAAACCCACCATCATTAATCCTCCCTGTCTGCACCTTGTTCTAATCGCAAGTTTGCTTCCTGCCTCCTCCAAATGCTCCAGGCTCTCAGGTAATGCTCTTTCCCCTCTCCTTCGTCTGTCATAGCCCTCCCCCTCCTAACCCTAAAATGTCAGTGGGCACTGAGCTCCTCAGGGCTCCCCCTCTCCCTCCTGGTCTTCCAGCTGCTCTCCCAGCCTCCAGGATCTCCCCCCTGGTACACTGAGTCTAGACTCTCTGGGTCTGGCTGTATCTCACCCAGTTTACTGAGGTCTGAATCCCACCTCCAGACATAAACTGTGCATTGCTCTGGGCGTGGCCTGGGCATCAGTAATTTCCAAGCTCCTCAGCTGGGGTTGAGAACCTCTGCGCTCAGATATAGGTCAATCTCCTTAACTCAGGGAGGAGTCTGAGGCCATCCTGCCCAAGCTTCCTTTTCAGGCTTATTGCCCCTCCTCCACATCTTGACCCCTTCACTTTCTATCCATGTTCCCCCAAATGCCATGCACTTTTTAAAAAGTGATTTTTCCTTATTAAAAAAATGTAGCAGTCTATTTTATACCTAGGAAAAGATGGTGCGTGGTGAGATGAAATTGATTTGCCCCTGATTCCAGAACTAAGAGGTAACCAGAGTCATATTTCTGGATTTCCTACCAGTTATTGCCATGGGAATATACAGGGAATTATACAGGTCCTCCTGCCTGGAAGGCCCTCCCCTCCCCTTCCATACCTCAGTCTCCCAGCAAACTTCTCCAAACCCCCTCAGTGCCCATCACATTCAAGTGCTTCTCTGTGACACACCGGGGTGGCTCAGGCGGTTAAGCACCTGTCTTCGGTTCAAGTCATGATCCCAGGGTCCTGAGATTGAGTCCCGCGTGGAAGCCTACTTTGCACTCCACCTGCTGCTCCCCCTGCTTGTGCTTTCTCTCTCTCTCTCTCTGACAAAGAAATAAATAAAGTCTTTAAAAAACAAAAACAAGGGCTTCTCTTCTACAAAATCTTTCCTGACCAACCAGTCTCGGGGCAGATGGAATGTCTTGTCCTGTATCTCCGTTCCCACAGGACTGTACTTTGTGGCGTTTATTGCTTTGGGGCGGGGGCTGGGGGGTTGCTGGGTCATTGTCTGCTGCTCACTATCCCCTGTGAGTCCGTGAGATCTCTGAGTGAGGGAAGTCATGACTTTCTTTTATGTATTACTTTCGCTTGTGGGTATTTTAATCTCCGATGCATATCACAGAGGAAGAGTGATTTACTGGATGTTTATGGAATTGATGGATTTGCTTCCACAAGTGAATTAGAGAGCAAGGTATATATATATCGCTGGGTAGATTTGGTCCATTCTGGACCATAGCATTTTAACAATTGGTGATGGCCAGTTTTTTGCTGTCTTTTAAAAATTTGGCTTCATTCCTTTCCGTGCTCAATACTAGTCACTCACTGTTCTTTGCTTCTGGGTGACTCATGAGTTCTACTATTTTAATTGAAGTCAGAACGATGGGAAGCAACCATAATGAGTTTCTCTCTTTTATTCGTGTTTTGTAGAATCGGGCTATGAGGGAAAGGCATGGACGGAGTGAAGCGGCACAAAAGTAGCTGCTTTGACCTTATCAACAAGGAGAACACGGAGCCGTGGACTTGACTTTATCAACCAGGAGAACACATAGCCATGGCCTTCCCAAGCCCCAAAGGTGACATTTGAGCTGATAATATTGTAATAAGCGTACCTGGTTTTACCTGGGAGGGATGCTGGACTATGCTTTAGTTTTAAAGATACTCCAAAATTCATAGCAGGGGCACTGCAGGGGCGGGATGGGAAGACTTCTGAACTTTAATATTAATAGCTAACTTTGGCCAAGAGAACTAGAGCTTGCATGCATTTTCCCATTTCTTATCTGGAGCATTAACAATGCTGAATAGCGGTAGCAAAATTCAGCAGTTCGACGTACACAATATTTAATATTTTAAAGAAAATAGTTAATTTACTGAAATCATATTCTTTTTTTTTTTTAAGGAAATGGTAAAATACCAGGAAGTAAATAATAGGTAACTGAGAGATTCAGAAGAGAAAACAAATACGGGGTTCTGAGCAAGGCAATGTCCTTGTGTGAACTTATTATCATTATTGACAATTAAGATTGCAAGACTGCTCTCTAAATCCTTCCTACCAGCCACCATTCCATCTTATTATCGTACAAACTTCTCAGTCCTTGCATTACTACTGCTTTCAATTGTGAGCTAGCAATTTGTTGGCTCCTAGGGGGACTCAGATGTAAAAAAACCAATGAGCCATTTCAATTACATTTCAACAAAAATGGGACAAATTGCTGCTTGTTTTTCCTTTCCAGCCAAATTCCAAGGGGCAGTTTGAGGATGGGATTTGAATTTGGGCAAAAGCTGATTTCCTTGCCCTACTTGGCCAGGCCCTTGGATTCTGTGCTAGGTGAGGACTGCCCCAGGGCCAACGTGGCTTCTAGAACTTTTTAGGAACAGAGCTTTGGAGACAGACTTCTTCAGTAGGACCCTGAGTCAGTGATTTCACTTATTTGAGCCTCAGTTTTTTTCAATAAAAAAAGACAGAATAGTGTAAGTACCAGCCCATTCCCAAGGATGTTTTGGGATTAAGTGAGTTATTATATAAGAACATTTAGCACAACATTTGCACATAGTATGATCTCAGTAAATGGGTGCAATTAGGATAGCTCCATTTCACATGCATCATAATATATTAGTAAAAGTCCTGGATATCCTGAGTTAGGTCTGAATCCTTCCAGAGTTCATTGGATCCCCTGGAGAAGCCACAAGCTTGCCCATCATAGACCTGGGTGACCATCCTCATGTCTGGACTTGAGGTTCTAGAGAAACTCAAAAATGAAAAACAAAAGATTAAAGGAAGCTATTTTTTAAAAATCAGATCTCTGGAACTAAGCAATGGGATGTCACTGTCTATCAACAAGAACCTTCCTTAAGAAGCTAGATGATAGGGGCGCCTGGGTGGCTCAGTGGTTTAAGCCACTGCCTTCGGCTCTGGTCATGATCTCAGGGTCCTGGGATCGAGTCCCGCATCAGGCTCTCGCTTAGCGGGGAGCCTGCTTCCCTCTCACTCTCTCTGCCTGCCTCTCTGCCTACTTGTGATCTCTCTCTGTCAAATAAAAAAAAAAAAAAAAGAAGCTAGATGATAGGGGTGCCTGGGTGGCTCAGTGGGTTAAAGACTCTGCCTTTAGCTCAGGTCATGATCCCAGGGTTCTGGGATTGAGCCCCGCACTGGGCTCTCTGCTTAGCAGGGAGTTTGCTTCCCCCTCCCTCTCTGCCTACCTGTGATCTCTATCAAGTAAATAAATAACATATTTTAAAAAAAATCTAGATGATATTCTGAAATTCCTTGGAATGAATTCTCCTAGATCTTTAACTCTAAGGACCTTCAATTAATACATTTCTATGTTTTCAACTGATTCTGATTGACTGAAGGTTTGGTTGGGCATATTGATTCTAATGCTGTACCAGACGCTCTCAGATTAGTGAGTAAATAAGACAAAATTTTATTTCTCTCTCTCACATAAAAGTTAGGATATATAGTCCACGGACTGTATACACAACATGGTGACTCCTTCTACCTTGTTGTTCTGCTCTTTGTAACATGAGGCTTCCAGTCCATGGTCCAAGATGGCTACTCCAGCTCCAACAATCCCAACCTGTGGGAGAGAAATTAGGAAACACAGCAATAACTCCTTCAAGGGTAAGACTAGGAATCTTCTGAAGTCACTTTTACTGTGCTTCACCGTTCTGTGATAGGTCCGTGATCAAAGGAGTGAGGCTGATACAAAGCGAAAGTCAAGCAAAGCTGTATTTTGCGCCAAGCATCGAGAATCAAACCAACCGTCAAACTGACCTGTCGGGGCCGCCTCTTACAGAGATGGCGATCCTTCCCAGCCTTACAGACTAACTTTTGTTTTTTTAATTTTATCTATTTGACAGAGAGAAATCACAACTAGGCAGAGAGGCAGGCAAAGAGAGAGGAGGAAGCAGGTTCCCCGCGGAGCAGAGAGCCTGATGCGGGGCTCGATCTCAGGACCCTGGGATCATGACCTGAGCCGAAGGCAGAGGTTTTAACCCACTGAGCCCCCCAGGCGCCCCCCAGACTAACTTTTAAAGGGCAAAGGCCATGTGGTTGAGCCTGACCACCCAGAGATGGCCAATGAGATTGCAACACACAGAGAAAGCTGCACAGCCATGCTAGGTCACACACAGGTGGCCAACTGAACTACAATTCACCCCATAGTAGCTATTTGAACTAGCCTATCACCTTGGTCAGAATTGGCACCCAAAAGGCAGGGCCCACACTCCCTGGTAGCTAGGGAGACAGTATGCGCACTTTACTGATTGGATGTCTCCACCTGACCCGACTCATCCCTGCATTTGGGCTTTTACCTCTACCTGACCTGACCCGCTCTTGTATTTGGGCTCTGTTACCTGGGACTGGTCGACCATATTTTACTAGTTTCCCGGACTTGCTTTTAAGTAAGTCCCTGGGGTGGGGGGAAGGGGAGGGGAGGGTCTGTTTAAGTTTTACTGCATAAACAACAAAATGGATGTTCAACCGAGATGGAGACACTCTGGTTAAACAGACCCTTACATTCTGAAATTAGTCACATCACCATACCTACCCAAGAATAATGGATGATACCATGTGCCCAAGTGAAAAACGAAGATTCAGTTAGTACGTGAGAAAGGAGGACAAGCAGGGGAAGGAAACCAATAATCTTTGTCACACTCACTGTCTCAACCAGCCTGCTGCTTTCAGAGACAAATGGGGATTGTTGCCGCTGAATGAGAAGCAGAGCTGGCTCAAAGCCTTCAGCTACTCTTTCCTTATTGTATTTCCCATATTCAGAAAATTTTCTTCTGGTTGAAAAACAGGGGCTGTGCCAGTTACTAAACCTTCTATGTTACTAAAGGAATTTTTCTGCACTGAACTTTAAAAAAGAAACAACTGGGGGCCCTGGGTGGCTCAGTGGGTTAAAGCCTCTGCCTGCGGCTCGGGTCATGATCCCAGGGTCCTGGGATGGAGCCCCGAGTTGGGCTCTCTGCTGGGTGAGGAGCCTGCTTCCCTTCCTCTCTCTCTCTCTGCCTGCCTCTCTCTGTGATCTCTGTCTGTCAAATAAATAAATAAAATCTTAAAAAAAAAAAAAGAAAGAAAGAAACAACTGGGGGCACCTAGATGGCTCAGTCGGTTAAATGTCTGCCTTCAGCACAGGTCACAATCTCAGCTTCCTGGGATCCAGTCCCACATTGGTGGGGGGGGGGGGGTCCCTGCTCAGTGGGAAGTCTGTTTCTCCCTCTCACTCTGCCACTCCCCCAATTTGTGCTCTCTTTCTCAAATAAATAGATAAAATCTTTAAAAAAAGATTAAAAATGTAAAATATAGAAAAAAAATTTGATAAAAAAGAAAACCCCTAAACAAATAATACATAATATGTTATATGTTGATTTTAAAAAAAATACATAACATTTTAAAAACAAAACTCTTCTCTAGTTTCATCCATTTAGCAATAATAACTGTTAGTGTTTTAGTGAACACTTTTCATATTAATTCATATTATTTCCCTTTATATATGAGAATTTTAACATAAAAGTGAAATCATGCTGTACAAATTGGTTTAGAGCTTAGTTTTTCAGATTTAATAGGTTACTGATATCTTTTCTTTCCATGAGCTGTTCTAAAGCATCAATTTTCTTCTGTTTCATTTTTTAAGGTACTAATCATGTGAAATAAAATTAGCCAACTGTAAGTGTGAAGTTTGATGACTTCGGATAATTGTGTATAGTCTTGTAACTGTCACCATGCACAAGAAATAGGACAGTTCCTTGCCTTAAAAATTTCTCTGCTCTGGTTCCTAAGCATTCATTCCCTCTCCTTACACCAGGTCCTATAGGCATCCTCTGGGACATGATATGGACGTGATGCTTTTAGCATCATTTAAATGGCTATTTCTTTTATATTGTTACACCATAATTTATTTTTCTAATACCTTGTGTGCAGGAATTAAGTTGTTTCTAGATTTAAAAAATTATTTTTAATGTTTGTAATAGAGACACTTAGTGGTACATGTTTGCCTTCATCACTAATACATTTCTTATGATAAATTTTGACATAAGGGACTACCGAAGCAATAAAATGATATGCAGACTTATAAGGCTTTTGGAAAGGTGAAAAATCCAAATTGCTCCACACAAGATTATGAACCAGTAATGTCTGTGAAGGGTCATTTCCCTACATCCTTTCTGGGTCAGTCTGGTTGATGAACTGAGCCTCTCATCTTGATTTGCATTTTTAAAATATTAGCAAGTAATCTTTTCTTTCTATGTGTATTGATCATACCATTCCCCACTTCAGGGAAAGGTTTTCTGTGGTTCAGGCTACATGCAGATTCACATTAAAAAAGACCAGTCATGGGGCACCTGGGTGGCTCAGTTGGTTAAGCTGCTGCCTTTGGCTCAGGTCATAATCCCTGGGTCCCGGGATCGAGCCCCATGGTAGGCTCCATGCTCAGGGGGAGCTTGTTTCTCCCTCTCCTGCTCCCCCTTCCCTCTGCTTGTACTGCCCCCCGCTGTCTCTCAAATAAATAAATTTTTTAAAAATATTTTATTTATTTGACAGAGATCACAACTAGGCAGAGAGGCAGGCAGAGAGAGAGGAGGAAGCAGGCTCCCCGCGGAGCAGAGAGCCCGATGTGGGGCTCGATCCCAGGACTCTGGGATCATGACCTGAGCCGAAGGCAGAGGCTTTAACCCACTGAGCCACCCAGGCGCCCCTCAAATAAATAAATTTTAAAAATCTTTTTAAAAAATAAAAAGAAGTTAAAAAAAACCCAAAAAACCGTTCACATTACTGAAGCCCAAGTCAGGACCTGAAAGTAACGAAAACCCAGCTTCACTATCTTGTCTCGTCTAGTGAAGAACAGGGAAGGAAATCCAACCTGCGATCATGTTCCCCTGCCTCATCGCTTGGTCTGCTCCCCAGTTCTCTCGCTCTTCATCTTTCAGATCCCAGGCTGCTGCGACTCAGCCCTGATGGTGTTCTCTCTACCCTCCTCCCTCCCTGCCCCGCACTGGCTTATCCTGCAGGTGGGGTGGGCCTCTCTGTCCGCCTCCCAACCCTCTCCCCAGCACTTGGCTAGAGGAGCAATGGAACAAAGGGGAGATCTCCCTATGGGCAGAATCGGGCTCTTCCCGCCAAATGGACCAGCGTCCTCTGGGTTACTTGCACCATCACCAACCCCACCGAGCATACTGAAGGACAGTTGTTTGCAGAGAAGACATTGTAGTTGAGAAGTACCTGCGCTTCCTTCTCAGGAAGTATCTCAGAATACTCAGAAGTATCTCAGAACTTCCTTCTCAGAAGTATCTGTGTATCCCTTCCCTTCCTGCCCGTCTCTCATCTCTCATTCTGTTTCCAAGAGCATGCTCATCACCTGCCTACCCCCTACCCCTTTTAACTTTCCCCTTTTCCTTAAAAAAAGAAAAAAAAAAATCTCTGGTGGACCAGATGTGCCAGATTCACAAAGGCAGGCCTTCGAAGACCCTGCCAGGGCTGACGCAAGTTTGCCCCACGTGTGAGAAAAATGAAACAAATTTCGGCATTTTCACTTATGCCAAAACCACGATGGATGTGAATGAAGTCCCACACCAGCCCCATGAAAAACTCGAATCCTACTTATAATCCAGTTATTTCCATGAATCCCAAATCGGCATCCAAACCTGTGCCCCTGGGCCACACTCTGGGCGGTAGTCACTGGAGCGACCCGTCCTGTGCCTCTTCTCTAGCTTCCCAAGGGACCTAGACCCTTCACTCTGCTGTGGGGACCCAACCCTTCTTCGTGCCAGGCCCCTCTGGCACTCTGGTGAAGCCTGTGGACACCTTCTCAGAAAAACATTTTTTTGATGCATGGAGTAAAACATATAAGATTACGAGAGAAACCGACTTTATTAACATAGTTATTGATATATTTTTATTAAAAAGCGAATTGGTGGTAAAGAAACAGGCATACCTTTTACTGCATGAGATAATGAGACTTAGCGGTGGGTCTAATAGTTACTGTCATTTCAAAGTGATGAAGGTAAATGGCATCTAGTGGTATCTGCAACTTTAATTTGGTACAAAAACGTCCGTGATTTCTGTTAGTGACGAAGTGACAGACTCTGCTAATGCTCCTTTGATTTGTTGTCTATGTGATATTCGAAAAGCAATATAAATTACATTTAGAAGTTACTGTAAACACAGATGGTATTTTTTCCCATTTCAGTCGATGTCCGCCATACTATATGAAGAGACCCCTCCCCCCCATTTCTTCCCCGGTCCCTTCCAAGATCCCAAGTCCTGCTCAAATGCCTCAAAGCTGACAATTCTGAAGATACTTAGGTGTGACGTGTGAGTGTGAACAAGAGTTGTAAATCATTCTCAATGTTATGCTTTCTTTCCATCCTTTCTTTAAATGTCACAGGATGGTCTCTATGTTTCAGGAGATGTGGTTGGGTTAGGAAAGGGTCAGAGTGTTTGTAGCAAAGCCTCCTGTTGGAGTATTGTGCTGTCCCCCCCACCCCGCCCCCACGGATCTGATACCAGACAGGTGGGTGCAGTGGATGGGGGCGTGGTTGGGGAGGCTGCTGCGGGGAGGGGGTTGCTGGACACAGTGCTAGCTAAATGACTTCACAGAAGCCATCAGCAGGGTGGCATGAAGAGGAATGAAAGAATGTGAGAGGTTTGCTTCTGGGCACAGGGGATATAAATACAGAAATACTAGGGGACCATTCAGCGGGGGACAATTTTCTGTCCACAGATAACAGGAGTTCCTACCAGCATGGAAAGGGAGCCCCAATACATGAATGGTGACTTAACCTTAACCTTAGGGTGATGGGATTACAGATAGATTCTGTTTTCTTTTTTTAAGTGATCCTAAAGAGGCTAAAGTTAATATTTTCTACAATGGTTACATTTGCAGTAAAATAAGACAGTAATAAAGGTTACTTTGTAAATGTTATACAAAATGTCTATGTTTCTTTTTTACCATTGAAAAGCAGAAGCGGGTAATAGAATGAGGCCAACTAACAAAATTTAACATCTAAGGTTCTTAGGCCAAGTCTTACTTGCTCTGGGACCTTGGGCAATCACTTACTGTAAAATGAAGTGTATTAGTTTATGAGGGCTCTTATGATAAAATACCACAGACTGAGTGACTTCAACAACAGAAATTTATCTCTGTTCTGGAGTCTAGGCGGCCAAAAGCAAAGGGTTGGCAGCCTGGGTTTCTCCTGAAGGCTCTCTTCTTGCCTTTTGGATGGCCACCTTCTCCCTCTGTCCCCACAGGGCCTTTTCTCTGAGTGCCCGCATTCCCGGTGTTTCTTCCCATTTCGCATGTTGTATGTGTCCTCATGGCCTTTTCTCACAAGCACACGAATCAGATTGGATTAAAGCCCACCCTAATGATCTCATTATCTTAGTTGCCTCTTTAAAGACCATATCTCTAAACCCTGTTATATTTTGAGGGACTAGGGTTTGAGACTTCAACGTGTGAGTTGGGGTGAGGGGACACCATTTAGCCCATACTCATGGGGATTATGATACTTGTTTTCCTGTCTCTAGGTACTGTTGAGAGGATAGACATTGGGATTATAAGGGTCTAAGCTATACAATTGCACTATACAAAGCATTAGGAACTGAGGATATTACACCTGTGAAGACACTGTTCTTTCCCCCTGTGACCCGAGGTCTTCACAAGCAATAATTTGCACTCCTGGACAGTGTTATGATTGGCTGGCTACCTGATTGGCTGTCGGCCTCCACAGTATAGATGTGAGAGGGAACACCCTGCCAAACATGACCAACTGTCCCTCCTCCTGCCCACATCATTTGGACACCATGTTCTACCATCGCAGAGATCATGATTAAAAGAGTTCATCTTGACATTCCCACCCGATGACTTTTGATCCTGTGTTTTAGCTACACCATGTATTCAGTATGTGTTAAGAACAGACTCTACTGGCTCAAAAAATGGAAATCTGTGATTAGCTAACACAGCGAGGCAGGAAGTGGTGCCTGAAACACACAGAGCCTGATCTGCACACAGGTCCTGAGAGTAGCCAAGATGGCCACCTCCCAAACCCTCTACAGCTGTTGAGGCAAAGGAGGAGTAAGGAAGGTAGTAAGAAAGGGCAGAATAAGCATGGGGTTTTCAGGTAAAAGTATAACCCGTTGGTATTAACAACTTTCATAAACAAAGGCTCATAGGCCAATGGAGAATTTGACCTGACCTACCTTTAGACAAACAGGTGTGTACCCCCCCGTGAAGATTCTGCCACTCTTTCTCGCTCTAGCCGGAGGACTGTTGTAAGTGTGTGAGCGTGCACATATACACACACATGCACACCTGGGGGTGGGGGTGGGGGTGGGGACAGGAACCTGACTTGGAGAACAAGAGAAAAATGGACATACAACAGATGCCATCAACCACCTACAAAGTGACCCCGTTCACAGGTGGCTTGAAAATTCATTCCATGTCTCCATGAAGAGGCTCATTAATTCCTTTAACAAGCTTTGCTGTGTTCCTTCCCTGTTTCCAGCCCCTGGACCCTGGGGATGCCACGATGGATGAATTACAGTCTGAGGCTCCAGGAGCCTCAGCCGTCTAGAAGGATAGACCCTTGGACCTTCACTTAGTGCCCAGTTCCTGTCGGAGACTGAGCTATCCTCCGGCACACATTGCGTGTCTGAAACTCAAGGCAGAGTTTGCTCACCATTATTCTACCTCTTCTTGCCTCAGACCCTGCCTGGGCTTCTCTGGATTGTCCTGGCCACATGCCTCGCTGCTCAGTGCCCTCTTGGCCTTCACCTCTCCCTGTGGGTTCCATACGGAAACTGATCTTCCCAGTTAGAGCATCTGGCCTTGGGCTCTGTTGCTGAACAGTCTAGGATTCCTCCCCAAATCCTCACATTGGAATCCTAACCCCCAGGACCTGAGAACATAACCACACTTGAATATTAAGTCTTTAAAGAGGTGATTACATGAAAATGAAGCTTTTGAGGATGCTCTGTAAGAGATTTCCTTAAAGCTGTTAGGTAACATTGCTATGATTCTCTCCAGAGAGACTTTAGTTTTCTTTGGTCTTTTTTGTCAGTCTCAGTGGCAACAAAATATTAGACCAACAAACACTCCCCTACTAGAAATTTTCCAGTGGAATATAACTCCTCTCAAGATGAGAACCAGGAATGATGCTTTTGTCATCAAAGCAGGGAGTGCTATTGCAGAAAATAGGACAGTGGGATTTGAAGAAATGCTGATCTGCTATCCTGGGAAAGTTGCAGTTTCAGCATCGTCTGTTTATTTAGAGAAAATTCCCTAAGTTGGCAGCTTTACACCTGTCTTTTAGCCCTGCTTCCCACATACTTCAATTGTGATATTTGGGACTGATAATGGAGATTTCTTTCAATGCCATCTATTAATATTTCTGAACTCGGTTGACTTACACGGTCTACAGTAAACCTTGACAGTAGATGAGAAATAATATTGGCTCTTTGGGCAATATGCTAAGCTTTTAAGAAATGCTTCCTGAGAGGCTATGTACTGTGATCTTTGTTTATAATTATGGAGGTAGACTTTCCTCATTCAATAATTCTCTCATCTCTTTCACTTGGTCTCTCTTGTAATTAATGGCATTCATAATGAAAAATTGGGGTTATAGCTGTAATGAGAGTCATAAAACAGCCAAAGTTTCCCTGGCCTGCCCAGCTATGACCATGATGGCTTAGCACCAAGTACTGGCCACATGATTATGTCTCTTCTGGTAGGCCTATAGGTATGTCTGTGGTCTTTCTATCACAAAAAGAGGCAATTTCTCTCCCCTACTGAAAATACTTCTCTAAAGAATACTAATCAGGGGCACCTGGGTGGTTCAGTTGGTGAAGCATCTGCCTTTGGCTTAAGACATGATCCTAGGGTGCTGGGATGGAGCCCCACATTGGGCTTCCTGCTCAGTTGTGGAGTCTGTTTCTCCCTCTCCCTCTGTCCCCCCAGCCCCCCAGACTGGTGCTCTCACTTATATGCATGTGCTCTCTCTCTTTCTCAAATAAATAAATAAATAAATACATATATTTTTTAAAAGAACACTAATCATTTTACCTCTTATAGATTACTGAATTTAAGTTCTACAAATATGATAGTTTGGGGGTTGTGTCCAAGAATATGAGGGAGGAGAGAAGAGGCAACCCCCGTGTTAATATGTTTTGGAAATTATTGCACAGGAAGATAAGTAAGTGTAAACCAGCAAATAACCCTTTGCTTCAGGAGATTCCTACAAACTAATTTATCCATGAAAATAGTTTGCATATCTTGGAAAAGAGCTCTCCTATCAAGAAATAGAATGCTCACCTGTGAAAAAGAGCATACCTATTGGGCAACAACTTACTCATCAAAACCCTGACCTTGCTGTGTCCACCAATCCTAAACTATTATGTCATAAACTATGCCTACTATAACTTGGTTCCCTGTATTGAAAAACAATCCCTATACCATTTGAGCCCCAGCTCAAACCCAGATCCTACAAATAGCCTTAATTGGTATCTTCCTTCTGAAACACTGTGTATTTTATTAAGGTGGTTTTTTCTGGGGTGCCTGGGTGGCTCAGTCGTTAAGTGTCTGCCTTCAGCCCAGGTCATGAGCCCAGGGTTCTGAGATTGAACCCCACATCAGGCTCCCTGCTCCATGGGAAGCCTGCTTCTCCCTCTGCCACTCCCCCTGCTTGTGTTTCCTCTCTCACTATGCCTCTCTATGTCAAATAAATAAATAAAATATTTTTTAAAAAAGGTATTGTTGGGGCGCCTGGGTGGCTCAGTGGGTTAAGTGTCTGCCTTGGGCTCAGGTCATGATCCCAGGGTCCTGGGATTGAGTCCCACATCGGGCTCTCTGCTCCGCGGGGAGCCTGCTTCCCTCCCCCACCCCTTATTGCCTCTCTGCCTACTTGTGATCTCTGTCTGTCAAATGAATGAATAAAATCTAAAAAAAAAAAAAGTGTTTTTCTTGCTATGCTAAATCTAATAAAATTATCTATTGAGGAGTTGACAGTCAACAGAAGGGAGGAAAAATAACATTCATTGAGTATTGGTGTAGGTGCTCATTACCTGTCAAACTGTTATATGTTCCAATCCACTTTCTTTGGTAATTTATGAACACATATAAATCAGTGCTTGGTTATGCTGTGACTCGGGCTAGAAAAGATTTAACAAGTCTTATTTCTTGTAATTCACTATAAACACTGAGATTCATAAAAAAAGCAATGCATACTTGAAGACTTCTTTACTATGGAACGGGTAAAACATGACAAGACTGTAAGGCTTTTAAAAAGCTGCCACTTCTCAACCTCCATGAGCATTTCCATGTTCCCCTACAAACACTGTGTGAGCCAAAGTGGGCGTGGAAAATTCTTCCTTTCTACCTTCCCTGTCTGCCCAGTGCCCACCTCCTGAAGGTAGCTTCTGTGGCCACTATCCGTGTTCATGCAGGTGATATAATGCCAGAATTCTTCACTCAAGTCCAATGCAATGTGTTGAATTTTGTCCCCCGAAAAAGATGTGTTGAAGTTCTAGCCCCTTACCCCACCCCCAGGGCAGTACCTCAGAATATGACCTTCAGTGGAAATAGGATCTTTACAAAGGTAATTAATTGTAAGGATAACTCATCCAATATGACCAATGTCCTTATAAGAATGGGAGATTTGGATGCAGAGACAGACACACAGACGGCAGAGAGGCGAGGACACACAGAGAGAAGATACCCATGTGCCTGGAGTGATGGCCTACAAGCTGAGGGAGGCCATGGTCACTGGCAAACACCAGAATCTAGAAAAGGTAAAGAAGGATCCTCTTCCGGAGGCATTGGGGAGAGCATGACCCTGGCTACTGCATGACTTCAGACTTGTAACCTCTGGAACTAGAAGACAACACATTTCTGTTGTTTCCTGCCACCCAGTTTTTGGTACATTGTTAGGGCAGCCCTTGAAAATGAGTGCACTCCAAGTCAGAATTTTAAAGCAAAGGATGATTACACAAAACATTTCATTACTGTTTATTATATATGTAATTCATTTTAAACTGTTGCTTGTTTAAACTGTTACTTAGGGACAATGTTAATGGATACAAAGAACTAAAAGAACTAAATGCTGGGTTTCTGGTTACCTATATGGACTTTCACTTTTTGAAAATAATTTTTTTATTTATTTGTGTGTGAGAGAGAGAGAGAGCATATGCTGAACAAGGAGCCTGATGTGGCACTTGAGCCCAGGACCCTGGAATCATGACCTGAACTGAAGGCTTAAGCTGGGGATCTTTTCTCCTGCCTTCATACAAGGAGTGTGGGCTGAGAATGGAAAAACATGAAAAAAAAGATCAAAGGCAGAATCAGTGTTAGCGAATCACCATATCACTACTTTAAAAATCTATATGATGTTAAAAGTGTTTTTAAGTTTCAAAAAGACAAAAAAGATCTAATTTAAAAACAGTATTGGGGGGGGGTTGCCTGAGGGTCTCAGGAGTTAAGCCTCTGCCTTCAGCTCAGGTCATGATCCCTGGGTCCTGGGATATTGCCCTGCATGGAGCTCCCTGCTCAGCCAGAAACCTGTGTCTCCCTCTCCCACTCCCCCTCCCCCTGCTGTGTTCCCCCTCTCTCTGGGTCTCTCTGTCACATAAATAAAATAAAATCTTTTTTTAAAAAACAAAAACAAAACCAGTATTGGGCACCTGGTAGCTCAGTTGGTTAAGTGTGGTTAATTAGTGTGACTCAGTCAGTTAAGCCACTGGGAGCCTCAGTCCCTATATGGACTTTTTATATTAATTCTTATAGAGTAATTTCCCTTTCTAACTCTGAAATAAATAATCTCTTAATAATCTCTTCCTGAAACATGACTTTGATATATAACATAGACACCTGGGTACTTTACACATGGGACTTAAATTGTTGACACAGTTATCAATAACCTCTTCTGAGGATAGGCAAATAAGTCCACAAGGTCGTTTAACTAAAAAATGATGAAGTCAGTCATGCCAACAAACTGTCATTTTATTTATTTATTTATTTTTAGAGAAGGGGAGAGAGAGGGTAGGGGCAGAGGGAGAGGGAGAGAATTATTTTTCAAAAGATTTTATATATTTATTTGAGAGAGAGAGAGCAGAAAGCATAGTGGTGAGTCAGGGGAGGGGGTAAAGGGAGAGGGAGAAGCAGACTCCCCACTGAGCAGGGAGCCCAATGAAGGGCTGTATCCCAGGACCCTGAGATCATGACCCAAGCCAAAGGCAGACATTTAATCAACTGAGCCACCAAGGTGCCACAAGGGAAAGAACCTTAAACAGGCTCCATGCCTAGCACGGAGCCCGACTCGGGGCTCAACCTCACAACCCTGAGATCATGACCTGAGCCGAAATCAAGAATCAGACACTTCATCCACTAAGTCACCCAAGTGCTGCCACCCAGGTGCTCCCCCCCCTTTTTTTAGAGGGTGGGGGAGCTAACTGCCATTTTAAAACAAAGTCCATCTTTCAGCTCCACAAATTCATTATTATAGGCGTTAATCGCATGGATCAACTTACAGTAAGAGGTCATCATAGGATAAATGCCCAAGGTCATGAAAGAGAAGAGCCGCTTTGGAAAAATAAATGTCAGTGACCAAGGTCTTTTCTCCAAACTTTCAAATGATAGTGTATTTAATATTTACTCAAAAATGATTTAGATTCAAATCTACTAGGTGTCAGACCCTGTACTAGATAATTTCATAGGTAATGACTTTAGATAATTTCATAATGACTCTAATCCTCATACCAACAAAACAATTTATCACTGTACATTAAGACCATAAGGGGTTTATATGAAAATAGCACAAATTTACCTTGCTGGTAAGCAGTGTGCTTCAGATTCTTCTAATCTTCATTCACTGTGAGAGATGGATTTGCTAAAATATTCGATGATGGGCCTCCTTTAGTACCTTTCATTAGTTGACCTCAGTAGTGTTCAAGCTTTGCTGCTGGGAAGGCTCACTATACAAAGCACACCATGCACACTTGTCTTTGTGAGTCATGTAAGAGATTTTCAAAGATTAATGACACACTTTTTGCCCTCTTGCTAACCCCTGGTTTAATGGGAAATTTCATAGGTGGTGTTGTGATTCAGCTCCAAATTTTGCATCAGATTTCAGTACAAGATAGGCAATATGGTGGGGCACCTGGGTGGCTCTGTCGTTAAGCAGCTGCCTTTGGTTCAGGTCATGATCTCAGGGTCCTGGGATTGAGCTCCACATTGGAGCTGGGAAGCCTGCTTCTCTCTCTTCCTCTCCCCCTGCTTGTGTTCCCTTTCTCGTTGTCTCTCTTCCTATCAAATAAATAAATAAAATCTTGAAAAAAAAAAGGGAATATGGTCATAAAGTGTTCTAGACCAGAGTATATAAAGGTTAATCTGAGGAGCTCAGAAGGGCACCTAGTGGCCTCTAGGGGCTACTAGGATTCATTGGTAGAAGTCCTTGATTATAAACTTCACTTGAAGTCATTTGATAGGGGAGACTGCTTTTACAGATCAGAATTTTCGCAGTCTTTGAAAGAGGATCTCATGCTCTTTTTAAGACAAAAGATGACATGTGGACAGAATGATCATGAGGAGAATTCACCATGTGCTGAAGGGCCCCAGCTAAGGGGCCATCAGCTCCGCTTTAGAAAGAATTCAGTGGTGGCAGGTTTGAAGAGTCTATCCTAACTTTCTTGTTGGAAATGCTTAATGGAGATTTAAATGGAGTTCAGAAGAACATAAATTCATCTCATTTGCAGATAATCTGATTCTGGGAGGAATTACTGATGCCTTGGATCATAGAATTGAAATCTGAGGTAGACCCAATGAACTAGAAATGCAAGTCAGAGCAAATGCCATATAATGCTATTAATAAATATAAATCCTGCCCTATGATCCCTAGCACACATGAATCAGGAAAGGATGAAGAAAGATGGAAAAGATTTATGGTCTTTATTTGGCTGAATCACCAGCAGGAGCACAGTACATAGACGAGAATGCAAACTTGAGCTGCCTTAGCAACCCAGCAAGAACCCAGAACAATGGAGATAATCATGGCTTGGCTCAGGCCACCCTTTACCAATGATGTCATTTGGGGCAACAAAGTCTAATAAGCAACATCGATAAACTGAAGCAGATCCAGAGAAGAGCACATGAGAACACTTGAAATCATCATGTCACATGATGGAGATGTTTCATGTGGATAAGAGGAAGATCCAAGGAGATAGGACAGCTGTCTTCAAATATTTGTATGGCTGTCACCAAGAAGAAGTACTTAAGTTTGTCTTCAGAGTTCCATGGTGCAGAACCAGAGGCCATAAGGACAAGTTACAAAGAAACAAATTCTGGTTCAAAAACCAAACCAAAACAAAACAAAACACGCATTCTAGAGCTACCAAAATGGGGCAGAGATGTCCAAGCAAGGACAAGTGGCCCTTGGCCATCACTCCCAATCGCTTACTTAATACCCACCCTTGAACTTCCTCCTTTCAAACCACACCTCAGTTTTACTTGGAGGTGAGCAGGTGACCAAGTTCTAACCCTACAGTACTTTAGACCTTGGGGAAATTCCCGCTGGGGCATTTGGGTGAGATCTGATTTCCTAATAAGAAGGAACACTTAAGGCTGGGGGCCGCCTCCACCCTTCCTTCTGTCTTGAATGCCGACGTGATGTTAAGAGCTGCAGAAGCTGTCTTGAAACCACAAGGAAAAAGCCAAGAGTGTCTGGGAGAATCAGCCTGACATCACTGAGCTGCTAAACCAAAGTCAGCAACTGCTTACCTCCAGATACCCGACTAGGTGAGAAAGATGCATCCTTCTTCATTTGTGCAAGCCACAGCAGTCAAATTTTCTGTTATTTTCAGCCAAACACACTCCTAACTAATCTAGAAACGTGGAAAGCAAATAACAATGGAAGCAAATTAGATTAACTCTAGAGTCACTCCAACCTTAAGATTTTTTAAGTCCAGAAGCTAACTTAGTATTCTCAAATTTTTCAATATTTAACCAATAAGTGTCCTTCTGAGTACTCACTATGTAGATGGTGGTATGTTAAAATTAAACACACTATGAGGGAGCCTGGGTGGCTCAGTCATTTAAGCATCTGCCTTGGGCTCAGGTCATGATCTCAGGGTGTTGAGATCCAGTCCTGCATCAGGCTCCCTGCTCAGCCGGGAGTCTGCTTCTCCCTCTCCCTCTGCTGCTCCCCCTCCTTGTGCATGCACGCTCTCTCTCTCTCTCTCAAATACATACATAAAATCTTTTTAAAAAACAAAATAAAATCTTAAACAAAAACGACAAAATAAAACAAAACAAATAAACACACTATGTATACGTAGATTATCAAAACCTCTAACTTTGCACCAAGAGTTCAACAGTACACTAGAATCTCTCAACAATGCCATTGTAAGGAAAGACAGTTTTATTTGTGAATCAGTTTCATGTAGCAATTCTAATACAATTTTGCAACTAATGGCCTTTTATACCCAGATCCATATTTGTTCCAACTGCTCACTGCTCATGGCATACTAGGGCTTATGTTCCTTGGTCCAGGACCTGTGAAGAGGGTTTTCCAATAGATCCCACACATTTCTGTCAACACATGTATTTCACCAGGGGGTAGAGGGAATGCCACACAGGAGCTACTGGGAAGGGTGTCTTGAGGAAGCAGGGATGCCAGGGTCAGCACTGGAACCAGAGGGAGCAATTCTGGTAGAATGGAACCAAGGCTAAGGTCAATTTTGACCACAAGTGGATGCAGACACCATCCTTGTGTCTTGGTAGTGTCTAAGGGCAACAACACCAAAGGAAGATGGGTGAAGAGAAGGGACAGTTATCCTGAGGATGCTGTCTTGCTTTGCCAAGAGCACTGGCTTCGCAGGAGAGACAGAAACCACATCCCCCTAAGAGATGGGAGAAAACCACTGGAAATGTAGCTGGGAAGTCCGGCTCACATTCCAGGGACTCTGGCTGCGGGTTTGAGCTGGAGAAAGCTGCCTTTGTAAGGCAGGTCTGAGGTTCTCAGCAGCAGCAGTCCCAGGTTGTCCTAAGAAACTGGGACATTGTCGACCAGGATGATTTGATAAATACTTTTCAGACTGTGAACTGCAACCCACGACTAAATCATGAAATAAACATAGTGGGGCTCTGACAGCATTTTAAAAACAAGAAACAGAATAAAATAAAGTAGACCAGAAAGAAATTATCAGAGCACATTGCCTATAGTAAAGGCAATGTGAAGCTTTTGTGTGTGTGGGGGGGAGTGTGTGTGAGAGAGAGAGAGAGAGCTTTTGATGTAAAATACATCTCTTACTGTGGCTGAGGGTCAAAAAATGTTTGAATGCCACTGATTAAGAGCCTCACTGCCTAGATAAATACTTAATTTGAATAATAGAGTCTTCAGAACATTTCGTATCCTGTTTCATTTCTATGATTAAACTAACAGGAAGCGAAGTGACTCAGGGCATCGACCAATATTAATTAAACAAATGTGTCCTGATTTTGGAATGACATGTTCTGGTTTCCTATTGCTCTTTTGGCTCACACAAGTGTTCATACTTTATTCTGTGAAAGAATTGTTTGTTCCTTTGCTGCTCTTATTTCCTTCTTTCTCATCGATAGTAATTCATTTTCTGGAACATTCTTTAGCTCCATTTCCATAGTTTTGATCATTGGTTCCAACATTCCTCCTTTCAATCTGATACAAATTCTGGGGTTTTTTTTTGGTTCTTTTTTTTAATCCATTCATTTATTTATTTTTGAGATTATTTATTTATTTATTTATTTTAGAGAGAGAGAGCGCAAACGGGTGGGAGCAGAGGGGGAGGGAGAAGAAGGGGAAATAATTTACTGAAACCAACGGACAGATGCTGGTTCTAGAGGGGAGAGATTCTGTTGAAGAGAGGAATAAAGGGATACCTGGGTGGCTCAGTCAGTTGGGTGTTTGCCTTTGGCTTGGGCTTTGATCCCAGGGCTCTGGAATCAAGTCCCACATTGAGCTCCATGCACAGTGGGGAGACTGCTTCTCCCTCTGCCTTCCACTTCCCTGCTTATGCTTGTGCATAAGGAGATAAATAAAATCTTTTAAAAGAAGGGAGGGGTGCCTGGGTGGCTCAGTGGGTTAAGCCTCTGCCTTCCGCTCCGGTCGTGATCTCAGAGTTCTGGGATGAAGCCCCACATCGGGCTCTCTGCTCAGCAGGGAGCCTGCTTCTCCCTGTCTCTCTGCCTGCTTGTAATCTCTGTCTGTCAAATAAATAAATAAAATCTTAAAAAAAAAAAAAAGAAGGGGGAGGAAATGAAAAGTTCTGATTGAATACATACTGCTTTTAGAGTACTCTTAGAAAATAGAGTCGTGCTGGAAAACAAAGAGATCTTAAGGATGCTCCTAGGTGATCCATCTCTGATTGGAAGTTGCACTGGGTATCCCTGGTTGGGTTTTGCCACCAAGGACGACATAGTCTCAGGTCTTTTAAAACTTACTGTGGCCTGTAGATGGGGCTGATGAGAAGAACTGAAGTTATTTCTGATTAAAAACCATAAGCACTGGACTGCAAGCTTTTATTGGACTACAAGATTCACTGGTTTTGTGTGCCTAGGTAGCTCGGTCAGTTAATCATCTGCCTTCGGCTCAGGTCATATCCCAGGGTTCTGGGATTGAGTCCCACATCAGACTCATTGGTATTCATCGGTGCTCGTTGGTGAGTCTGCTTTTCACCCTCCCTCTATCCCTCCCCCTGCTCATTCTTTCTCTCTCAAATAAATGAATACTAAAAATCTTCAAAAAAGAAAAAAAGACACACTGGTCTCTGACCTCCCTGTGGTGTCAGACTCTGAGCCCCAGAAAACTTTATCTGCTGCTTTGGCTCCTACTATGAACAGAAGGCTTGTGTTCTCCCAAAATTCATATGCTGAAACCTAATCCCCAGAGTGAAGGTATTTGGAAATGGGTGTTTGGGAGGTGATCAGGGTAAGGGCAGAATCCTCATGAATGGGATTATTGGCCTAAACAAGAGACCCTAGAGGAAACATAGTCTGTCAGTTTCTCAAAAGCTTCAACATAGATTTATCATAAAACCCAGCAATTCCACGCCCAAGTATATATACTCGAGAGAAGGGAACACGTGTCCACACAAAACCTTGTACATAACAGCATTATTCATCATAGCTCAAAGGTGGAAATAATCCAAATGCCCATTAACTGACTAATGGATAGACCAAGTGTAGTGTATCCATGTAATGGAATATTATTCAGCTCTGAAAAGGAATGAAGTACTGACATATTCCACAACACGGACGAATCTTGAAAACACACAATGTGAAATAAGGCAAAAACACAAGGAGAAGTACTGCCCAATTCCATTTATATGAGATGTCCAGAATAGGCAAATCTTTACATTAGTAGCAGCTGAGAGCTTGGCTTGACTTGGGTACCTCACCCCCCCAATGTCACATCCCCCTGTCACCCCCCTTTAATACATTTCCATATTCTGTCCATGCAGGTTTGCGTCTTGGTTGTTTAGGATTGGACTTCACAATGCCATATCCTCTTCTGTTCCTTGCTTTGATGATTTTCTTCAGTTTGCTCATGCGGGACCGTCCTTCAATGGAGGCGGACTTTCTGTGAGTAACCACGAATTCCAACTCTGAAAGAGAGCTGAACATACTCAGGGAAGATACTTCAAGAAGCCACTGGTCAAGGCTACATTTCCTGAACCTTCCTGGGAAGCATTAGCCTGAGTTGCTGTTTTCAGTAATAATAATTCGCATCCCATAGGAATCTGGGGCTTCTACGCATTGTTTCAGGGAATCTACAATCCTATTGGTGTATTATTTTCCTTATTCTACAGAGGAGAACGAAGTCTCAGAGAGCTGAAGAACCTGCCCAAGATCCCCTCACCAGAGCGTGTTAGAGCTGTGGAATAGGAACAGCCGGAGCCCAGAATCCTGTTCCAAACAGGGATATGTACCTGAACTTTATAAACACGGGTAAGATGGATAGCAACTCAAGATGTGTTTGCGGGCGCCTGGGTGGCTCAGTAGGTTAAACATCTGCCTCTGGCTCAGGTCATGATCTCAGGGTCCTGGAATCGAGTCCCACGTGGGCTCCCTGTTCAGCGGGGAGTCTGCTTCTCCCTCTCCCTCTGCCCCACCCTTTGCTCATGCTCTCTCCTACACACGCTCTCAAATAAATAAAATCTGAAAAAAAAAATGTGTTTGGGTATCACCCCATAACCTATAAACTGTATTTCCTTGTTGGCTTAAAATTGAAATTAGTTAGCACAATTTATTCCAAATTAATGAAGAATACCATATTTCAATGCCAAAGTCAGTCTTACAGAATTCTGCTTTTATTCTATCTCCCATTCAGTAAAACCGAAAGATCCTATTACCCCATTTAAAAAAAAAAAAGTCCCCTGAAATCAACTTCAGAACTATTTCCCTACAATTGATATTTGAGTAGATGCTATTCTTTTGTTCTCTATTTTATGTTCTATTTTCTATGTTCAATTTTCAAAGGAAGACAAGGAGTTTCCTCATGAATCTTTCCTAATGGACATGATTTGGAGGGAAATGGGACGAAAGTGGCCAGTCCTTGGCTAGGACCGCCCGTTCTCTTTGTTGGGCCTCCGGGCCATTCCCCTCATCATTGTAAGTAGGACAGCGGGTGCCTTAGCCCTGTCTCCTCATTCAAGGGGAATTGTGCACAACAAAACTGCTGCCTTTGACCGGGACCACGGTGCCTGGACACTGTGTGCTCCCGACTGTGCACAGTTCCATTCGCTGCCCGTGGAAGTTTCCGCCAAGTCTTTAACACTTGCAGCCAATTAAACACAAATTCCTAATGCCCACAACTTCTATTTGCAATAACTTAATTTATCACAGGCCTTTCCTGACAAGGATTGGAATCAAGGCCAAACTCTGTCCTGACAACTGAAAAGGGGAGTTTCTAAGCCCTTGCTCCTTCTCCACCCACCACTCCGCCCACCTCTGGAAGCCTATTCTATACCAGCAAGCGGGACCATGGCCTTGACCGGAGGATTTCTCTGGTCGGTGACAGTCCCTTGGCCTTTTCTGAATACAGCCTGTTTGCCTTTGGGTGGAGAATGTGTGGATTCAGCACCAGGTTCCCCGGAGATATGTAAATGTGAAAAAGAATGACTCTTCGATGGAACTGTCAAGCCGATGAAGATGGCATGAGAATGCTTGAAGGGTTAGCAGGCGATGGAGACTCGTGGGGTCTGAGCAGGAGCAGGAAAGCAGATCATCCATGGAACAGACAGCCAGCTGCGTTTGTCTTCTTTCAAGATCTGTTGCTCTTCCAAAAAAGATTCCCTAATAAGGGGGAAGGATCCCCTTATGTGAAAAATGTGCACCCAGGGCAAAAATTGCTCTGTCACTCTTTGGAAACCCTCCTTTTTCTCTTTATTTCCAAGATAAAGCTTCCCCCGCCCCCTTCCCCTCTCTGTCCTCCTCCTCCTTCTTCTCTTCTCCTCCTCTTCTTTTTCTTTTCCCTCTCTTCCCCCCTCCTCTCCCCCTCCCCCTCCTCTTCCCCCTCCTCCTCCTCCTCCTCTTTCTCCTCCTCCTCCTCCAATGTTTAAGAGGTGTGAAAAGAAATACTGTAGGGGCGCCTGGGGGGGCTCAGTGGGTTGAGCCTCTGCCTTTGGCTGAGGTCATGGCCTCAGGGTCCTGGGATGGAGCCCCGCATTTGGCTCTCAGCTCAGTGGGGAGCCTGCTTTCTCCTCCCTCTCTGCCTGCCTCTCTGCCTACTTGTGATCTCTCTCTCTGTCAAATAAATAAATAAATCTTTAAAAAAATCCATTAAAAAAAGAAATACTGTAAAACAGTATGTTACGAGGATGTTAACCAGATTTATAATGGTGATCACTTTGCAATACGTTCACATATCAAATCATTATGTTGCGTACCTGAAACTAATATAATGGATATCAATTAGACTTAAATAAAAAAAAAATTACTGAGATTAAAATGCCGAAGTACTCTCCTTAAAGCATAAAGTATAGACATATAATAAAAAAATTTCACCTTTGCCTTCACTTCCCCCCGAAGAAAGTTACTATTACTAATTTATTGCATATATGTCCAGAGATTTCCTATATACGACTGTATTCTGACACATTGGTTTCAGCCCCGCAAAAAGGAAACAAGATTTACAACCCAGTAAAAGACCACCCTCATTGTGCCCAAGGAGAAAAAAGTAGCCATTACGTGGATTATGTGACATCGTGAGGCTCCCTCCAAGATTTCCTGATCCGCGTAGAATTCTCTACAGAAGGATAGTCTTTATGACCCATAGATGAAAAGACACACTCCATCCCTGCTGAGGTTAGACACAATAAAATAAAATCTATTCAGAGTATTTCCTGTTCTAAATCGTGAGGCATAAACCAGTCAGGGATTTTGCCAGCAGCATCTATAAGGAGGTCATCGTTGGTCTACAAATGTGAATCAATGAGCCCGTGCATTAATTAGTCAGTTGGACTGCCCTAACAGAATAGCACAGGCTCGGTGGCTTAAACAATAGACATGGATTTCTTACATTTTTTAAATAAAATGGCAGGGTTGGTTTCTAGTGAGGCCTCTCTTCCCGGCTTGTAGATTTTTGCTTTCTCTTCGTGGTCTTTCTCCTGTATGAGGGCAGAGAGAGAAAGAGCGAGAGAGAGAGAGCTCTGATATCTCTTTCCCTTCTTGTAAGGGCACCATCCTTATCAGATTTGGGCCCTACCCTTAGGCCCACATTTAACCTTAACTACTTCCTTAAAGGCTCTATCTTTAAATACAGTTGCATTGGAGGTGAGGGCTTCAACATGAATTTGGGGTAAAACACAACGTTGGTGGACCATTAGCAATGGTGATAACTATTTTAACGAAATAATAGCCGTGACTATTTAAGTACCTACTATGTGTTGGGCAATGTATAGCTTGCTCTATGCATCTTATTTATGGTTCTCAAAATAACTCTACAAGGTAGCATTATTACTCCCAGGGTAATATTCAAAATGCTAAACGATTGGTACGGTTTGAGTGCTGATCGATCAGAATGAACGCTGACTATAAACAATGTTCCGGTGTCTGAGGGCTGAGGAAGAGCTCCCCAAAATTCCATTGCTCAGGTGAAAAAGGGGTGATTTGGAGAGATTAAACAGATTATATACAAGCTCATACACCTGGCAAGTGGTGGAAAAGGGACTGGAAACCACCTCTGCCTGACTCAACACTATTTTGTCTCTTGGCCATTTCCACCGGAGCTATCCACAGAGGGTCTCCGTATTTCTCCATTTCAGTGAACCTTTGGAGCAAGTTCCATCACATTACTTGCTGGCCATGAAAGAGGCTGACTGAGGACCAAAATCGATGTTCCTGCTGCCTCCTCTCAGAGCTGACCCAGACCTTGGTGCAAGAGCCTTCCTCACTGCCCACTCTGGCTCATATCTGACAGTACGGCAATGTTTCTGAATCCAGGTCTTTGTGTGGGGCCCAAGCTAAGACCTCTCTGGGTCTCTGGGGTCCTTTGCCTCCATCCATGAACTTGACCTCCACTGGCTGTCCAGATCAGGTATGCGTTACTCCTGCTCCTGGTGCAGCTTACACGTTTGTTTGATTCGATCTTGGGTCTTGGACTCCAGCTTGACTATCCACCATGAAGTACCAAATACCAAACACTGCTCTCTGAACACTGCAAGTCTAGGCTAAATCCATTCTTTCAGTTACTTCCCAAGAACTCTTGTTCCAAGTGCTCCTCATTCTCTCTCCTATCTTTGTTTTCTTCTTGTGTTCATGTTCCCATTTTCCCTCTTCTCTTTTTTTCTGTTCCCCCTCTGATTCAGGGCTGTGTTAGCATGTACTCAAGAAAGCAGCCTTCACTTTTGACATTTATGGCTTAAGAACATTGCTGCCTCCTGGGCCATCAGGGGCTCAGTGTATCTGTGGGATGGTATATGAAACTTTCCATCCATCAGTCAGCGTTATCTAGAAGCAACCTGGAACTAGTCCCAGTTCAAGGCACTTTCATTAAAGATTAAAAAGCAGCCTGGCTTAGCCCAACCTCTACCACGCTTCCCCCAATGTCACCTTGTCCGGAGAAAAAAGGAAATATTTTATTATCAGTGAATTTGCTATCACATCTGGGCTACCTGCATGCATCCTCCATTTTTGCAACAAAGTCTCATTGCGCATAGCATTCTTTGGTCCAATATCCTGCTGTGCTCATTGGTACCAGAATCAGTATTTGTCGTATAAACAGAACTTGGCTCTGAGTATAAATCCAAAGGATAATTAGTGCTTTAACTTAAAAAAAAAAAAAAAGCCATTTTTTACGTGATCTTTGATATGCACCAAGTGTTGTATTCTCCTTTCTGGGCCTTGTGTAATATGCAAATTCCAGGCACTCCTTGGCCTTGCACTGATAAACTACCTTGATTACCTCGATGATGATGACACTAAAGAGCCTTCTTTTCACCGCACCAAAGTTTTCAGTCTAAGGAGGAGGTCCCGACCACTTTCTCCCTTCCGCACCATAAATGACCGTGAAAACATCAGCTTTGCCATTTAGGAAAATTGCCTAGGGACAAGAAGGTGTGATGTCCCCCTGCCAAAACACCCACGGTGAGGCATAAGTTACACCATCAGATGTGAGAACTGCTCCGGGGAAGGATATCTTTGCCGCACTGGCACTGCCGTCCTTGACGCGTAGACATGAAGAAACATCAGGGAAAGGCAGTGTAGATACAGAACCAGATAGCTCAGAAGTGGCTCCAGGCTGCCCAAGAGCGGATGTTCATTCTTTTGTCATTCAATAAAGATATACTGAGTGCAGCCTCTGTGCTAGATGCTCCCCGGGGTGTGAGTGTCCAGCAGTGGGGGAAATCGGCTTGGGTGCTGGCCGTGGATCCCACAGGCTCCGGGCTCCTTGCTGTGCTTGTCATCCTGGACCCATGGGCAGGGGCATTAGGGGCTGAGCTAGAAAGCGAGAGCCTTGCTCCTGTAGCGCTGGGTAATCAGGCTCCGGGGAGCCTCTGGAAACACCACAGGTGAACCTCAGCTTTGAAATCGGCTTTTAACGTCTCAAAGGCCTTGTTTTTTTCTGGTTGGGAAAATTTTAACAAAAACGTATTAAAATAGGAACCCGACTGATAAGCAGTTCCTTTACTTAACAGGAAGCCGAGGATCCAGGCTTCCGAGATCATTTTCAAGAATGCTTCATCTCGTTAGGATGGACTCCTGTGACCGTTGCTAAGTTCTCTAAATGCTCAGCAAGTAACTGCAGATGGCATTTGCTCAAGTTAATGCTACCTTGAATGTATAAGATGGTCGCCATCAAGGGGCACCTGGGTGGCTCAGTGGGTTAAAGCCTCTGCCTTCCGCTCAGGTCATGATCTCAGGGTCCTGGGATCGAGCCCCACATTGGGCTCTCTGCTCCGCAGGGAGCCTGCTTCCTCCTCTCTCTCTGCCTGCCTCTCTGCCTGCTTGTGATTTCTCTCTGTCAAATAAATAAAATATTAAAAAAAAAAAAAAAGATGGTCACCATCGTTCCCCTAAGCTTCTTTCTCCCCCCAAAATAGTCTTGCTCAAAGCTTATCTTCTTGGGCTCTAGGAGGCAAACGCTCCCACTGAAGTCTTTCTTCCTTTTGAACTTAGTGACGTCTGCCTTCTGCAAACAATTGTCCAAATATTGCTTTTGAAAGGAATTATTTGAAAGTTCTAAAAGCTAGCAATTTTTGGCCTTGTTAAAATACACACACAGGGCACCTGGGTGGCTCAGTGGGTTAAGCCTCTCCCTTCAGCTCAGGTCATGATCTCAGGGTCTTGGGATTGAGCCCCGAATTGGGCTCTTTGCTCAGCGGGGAGCCTGCCTCCCCCCACCCCGCCTGCCTCTCTGCCTACTTGTGATTTGTCTGTCAAGTAAATAAATAAAACCTTTTAAAAAAATGCACACACAGACACAGAACTCTAACCTCTAGTGATTTGGTGACTAACTCTCTGCCTATTTATTTCTGCCATTTATTACTGAGTAGCACTTGGACAGAAATGCAATTCCTCCTTTTCTTTTCTATTGTTCCAATTTTCTAAACAATATGCAAAGAATGGGGTAGATTGATATTCTATTGGGTCCCCTGAAAATCCCAGCCTTTCTACTGCCCAGCCAGTTCTTTCGAATTGCTCGCCTGGGAGGTGACTCAACATGGTGACAGGGGATTTAGTGTTCCATCTGCTTCATCTGTATTGAGTGAGTCACCAGGAGCTTTGGGATCCACAGCGAGCCTGGGGTGTAGGTTGGTCCAGGGTGTAGCCCAATGGACCAAAGTGCTCCGTCACTTCATGTAACTGCTCCTTTCAGAACTGACCTACCACTTGGTCGAAGAACACGGCAGCAGGAAGGCACTTGGTTCTGTAGTGGGAATCTCTCAGAGGTGCACCACTGTGTCCAGTCCCAATCCCTATCCAAGAGCTTCTGGTGTGCTGAGGGATTTGGATGTTGGACAGCATGGGTCCATGTCCTCACGAAGCCTGCTGGCCTTCATTCTAGAGTCAAGGGCTCGCAAAAGCCTTTCATATTCAAATGCAGATAAGCAACGTAGAGGAAGACCTGTTACTGTGTTCTGGAAATAAAAGCTCTGCATACCCTTCTGAAGTGATTGGCAAATTGTTGTCCATGGAAAAGTGCTTTTCTACCACACAATTCAGGCTTTCCCTTTTCTAAACTCAGATAATCATACTGCTGTACATCCAGTGATCTAAGGATTAATTTATTAAGATGTGACTTCATTTTATTGCCTGACAATGAGAATGTAATTTTGGAAATCATATCACTATATCAGATGATTGCATTCCTAATAGGGAGGACATTTCTTTCTTTCTTTTTTTTTTTTAAGATTTTTATTTATTTATATGACAGACAGAGACCACAAGTAGGCAGAGAGGCAGGCAGAGAGGAGGGGAAGCAGGCTCCCCGCTGAGCAGAGAGCCCGATGCAGGGCTCGATCCCAGGACTCTGGGATCATGACTTGACCCAAAAGCAGAGGCTTCAACCCACTGAGCCACGCAGGCGCCCCTAGGGATGGGGACATTTCTTTTAGGCCTTACTTTCTCGAGGTGGTTGTCATGTTAATAAAGAGAAACTAGTTATTTTCATTATTCAAGAAAGGCTTAAGAAATTTATTTAAGGGGCACCTGGATGCCTCAGTCGGTGAAGCATCTGCCTTACACTCAGGTCATGATCCCAGGGTCCTGGGATCGAGCCCTGCATTGGGATCCCTGCTCAGCAGGGAGTCTGCTTCTCCCTCTCCCTCTGCTGTTCCCCACTGGCTTCTGCTCTCTCTCTCCCTCACTCTCTTTCCCTCTCAAATAAGTAAATAAAATAAAAAAAAAAAAAGAAGTTTATTTAAGGGGAAATAACAAATATTTTCTCTAAATGTTGTATCTTTAACAGTATAATGAGCTGGTTAGAAAGGAACTTGGAAATTCAGACTTGTACTGTTTTTTTAGATCTGCTGAGAGTTGTGCATGTATCTTTGTGTCTGTGTGTATTGTGTGGGGGATGGGGGGAGTTATGAGAGAGGCGCGCAGAGGAGGTTAAGTACAATTCAGTGCTCAGGCAACTCCAGTAGGATGAAATATAAGTCTCCTTAGATTTAACTGCATGATTCTGACCCTTAACTCATGCAACTTGCTGATCTCGCCTGACACGCCTTTTATCTTTCTGAAAGAAGGTGAATCACATAGACAAACATTCATTGTACCCTTGCTATGCGAAAGCCGGGTACGAAGTCAGCTCTTTACAAAGAAATATGAGGCATAGCCTTTGCCCTTTTAAAGCTTTTGATTCAACTGGAGTGAAGTTAAACACCATTAAAGACAGTAGTGATGATAAGGCCCCTATCAGTTAGGGGGATGGGGGTGAGGTTTATCCAAAGATAACCTCAAGCCTGTCCCCTCCAAAACTCCTCCTAGGGCTTCCTAAATGCCCTCAAATGAATGGCAATAAAAAAGCTAGTCAGTCGCAATGGACCAAGTGCCTCTTCTCACCGGTGCAAGCTCTTGACATAGGCACTGCTTGGGGTGCAGAAGCCCAAGTGAGGATTCCCTTACCTGACTCCTTACCCTCGACTGCAAGATTGGACACCTGGAGCCAATTTAGGGTCTGTATCCCAACCAGCTGTCCAAGGACTTGGACCCGAGAGTCCACAGGGATGGCTTACTTCAAAGTCAAGGGACAGGAAGAGTTTTGCTCACCCCTCTAGCTCCAAGGCCAGGCAAGAACAGGTGCTCAACAGCTACCTGGGTGAGTGAATAATGGAAGAGTACATCATGAACTGATAGGGTCTTTCTTACTCTTCATCAAGGACAGCATGGCATTCTTGTTTCTTAGGCCAAACATAAATGATTAGACAAATATTCTTGCTGCACTGAAATCATAGCCACTAGACAATTCATTTCAATTTTAGTAAACATTTTCCCCTTAAGCCATAAAAAAGTCTTCCTTTTAAAAACAGATTTTTCTAGAACCTTAGGAGGTTAATGTACTTAATGCACATTAACCAAGGAGACGGAACAAAGATTAGCTTTGGATAAACACTATTTTCTTTTACCTAAGAAAACAATTAAGTATTTCCAATGGAGTGTTTGTAATCTAGAATACAAAGTACTAAGATTTTAAATGCAACTAGGAAATGTTAACCATTAAGAAACTTTGTGGTGTTATGCAAATGTTAAGATAAAAGTCCTGGGAAATACTTTCGTATATTTTTCATTTAATTATTTTTATTCTGAGAACTGCCCAACTGTCAGTTATCTTTGCTGTGTATCAGAATGCAATCAATTGATTTCTTGAAACTGCTCTTTAGAAATAATGACAAGAAATCAGTCATCAGCATGCCATGCCTCGCTATTTATTTCACTCATGCATGACTACCATTTTAGCGGAAAGACCTAGAAAGAGAAATTCAGTTTTGTATTAATACTCATTGGCCTACTTTTTCTTACATTTCCGGTCTGTTTTCTAAAATAAAATATGATTTCTTAAGACTATAGAAAGAAATGTCCTAACTATAAAAATGCAGATAAGTGGAATAAAAGTTAAATTATCCTATCCCCAAAGGTAATCACTGTTAAGACTTTCATATATACTTTCCTTCTAGTCTTTTTTCCAAGCATAACAAAAATCATACTTTTTAAAAATAACATAGTGCTTTTTTCTTTTTTTAAGATTTTATAGTATTTGTGAGAGAGAGTACAAGCAGGGGGAGGGAGAAGCAGGTTCCTTGCTGAGCAAAGAGCTGGATGTAGGACTTGATCCCAGGACAGTGGGATCATGACCTGAGCCAAAGGGAGATGCTTAACTGACTGATGGAGCCACCAGGGAGTCCCAACAGAATACCTTTTTCATTTGAAAATTTTCTGTGTCAATTTTGTCTGGAATAGATGTATCACCCTGAATTATTCTGCAACACTCATTCTGCAATATTTTGACCGTTGAGATGAAGGTAGGCAGGAAAATGTTTAGACACAGTAACATGAAAAAATATAAGAGCAAAATTAATGTTGATTTTCCTTAATCTAAGAGTGGTGGATTTTTCTCAGACCCTGTAGTATAGTTTGGATAAAGCAGAATGAATAAATTAAAAATGACAATAGGGTCTTTGTCCTAGAGCTTCTTTTCTTTCCCCCAATAGCATTAGGGTACAAGTGAGTTGTTATTATATTGAATAATAATAATATATTATAATACTGCACTTTGGTCTTTTATTCAATATATCCTGAAGATCCTCCTATATCAGTATAAGGAGAATATCCTTGTTCTTTGTTAAAAACAGCTTTATTGAGATAGAATTCACAAACCATACAATTCACCGATTTGAAGTGTACAATTCAATGGCTTTTAGTATAGTCACAGTGCTGTGCATCCATCATCACAACCAATTTTTATAACATTTTTATTACCCCCCACAAAGAAATCTTACACTCCTTAGCTGATACTCACCAAACTTCCCACCCATCCCTTTACCAAACGCAACCACTCACTTTCTGTCTCTCTCTCTTCCGGGCATTTCCTACAAATGGAATCATAGAACACATGGTCCTTTGTGACTGGCTTCTTCCTCTTAACATAAGGTTTTCAAGTTTCATCCATGTTGTACCATTGTTCTTTTTTTTTCTTTTTTTAAGATTTTATTTATTTATTTGCCAGACAGAGATCATAAGTAGGCAGAGAGGCAGGCAGAGAGAGGGAGGAAGCAGGCTACCTGCCGAGCAGAGAGCCCGATGCGGGGCTAAATCCCAGGACCCCGAGACCATGACCTGAGCCGAAAGCAGAGGCTTTACGTCACTGAGCCACCCAGGCGCCCCATACCATTGTTCTTTTTTATAGCTGCATAGTATTCTCTTGTGCAGACGTACCATTATTTGCGACATCATTCCCCTATCAGAAGCATGGGTTCTCCCAGTCTTTGCTTTTTCAAACAATGTTACAGCCAGTAACCTTAAATATATGTCACTTCCTATGTCTGCTGGCACATACGTATGACACGTTCTCAGAAGTGCGAATTCTGGAGCGGATAGTAAATGTAACTGTAATTTTGTTAAATATTGCTAACTTACTCTACCACATTCCCACCATCAATGTCTGAGAAGCTAATCCCTCATCGCCTTACCAGGAGAGCACGCTGTCAAACTCGTGAGTTTTTGCCAGTATGGTGGGTTTAAAAAAAAAAAAGTTAATCTCTGTGTGGTTTTTATTCACATAGTTCTTACCATGGTTAAGACTGATATCCATATATATTGCCAACTCTTATGATTTCCTTGTTAAACTGCATTCTCTTGGCTTCATCAGAGGGATGACTGGAGTGGCTTCCTACAAAGGTTTGCTTTTCACATATTTTGTGTTTTGCCACAAGGATCTGGTCATTTTAGTACTCATAGTTATCATAAAGATACATATATTTTAAGCCTAAGTAATTATCTTTAAAATAGAAGTGTCAAGAGGACTGTAATTTATTTCCAAATTAGTTTGCTTTTTTTTTAGATTAACTGAATAAGAAATTATCTTTCACTAGCGATGGTTATTTTGGTTAGCAACATGACTGTCCTTATCGTGAAACTGGAAGTCACATGAAATAAAGACAAAACATCTATTTATAACCAATTGAATTACTTCATTATATGTTAGATGCCCATCACCAGCCCCATTTGGAATTTCTCTGAAAAAATAGAGTCTAGTATTTCCTAAGGGGAAGAAAGCTGTTTCTCTGAATATTCTCCCCTTTTCATTAGACATTTTACCAAGTGAATTTTTCCATTTGGAACTAAGGTTTCTTTAAAGGGCAAGAAAAGGCATACATGTTTTCATTTATTTAACATGTAATATACCGGAGTTCTGAGACCTGTGCACAAGGTTTATGTTTTTTCCCTTTTTAAAAATTTAAATTCAATTTAATTAACATATAGTGTATTATTAGTTTCAGGGGTAGAATTTAGTGATTCTTCCGTTGCATGTAATACCCAGTGCTCATTACTTCAAGTGCCTGCTTTAATGCCCATCACCCAGTTACCCCATCCCCCCACCACCACCACCACTCTCCAGCAACCCTCTGTTTGTTTCCTAGAGTTAAGAGTCAGGGCTCCTGGGTGGCTCAGTCGGTTCAGCACCTGCCTTTGGCTCAGGTCATGATCCCAGAGTCTGGGGACAGAGACCTGCATCAGGCTCCCTGCTCCGTGGGGAGCCGGCTTCTCCCTCTGCCTGCCGCTCCCCCTGCTTGTGCTCTCTTTCTCACTCACTTTGTCTCTCAAATAAATAAAATCTTTTTAAAAAAGTCTCTTATGATTTGCCTCCCTCCCTGTTTTTGTCTTATTTGATTTTTCCTTCCCTTCCCTTATGTTTACTTGTTTTGTTTCTTCAGTTCCGCATATGAGTGAGATCATCTGGTATTTGTCTTTCCCTGACTTATTTCACTTAGCAGGACACCATCTAGTTCCATCCACATCATCGGCAGTGGGCCATTGATCTCTCAAAGACCACTGTCGGCTTGAGGTCTAACCAGAATATCCGCCTGAGGGACGTCTGTGCGGGTGACCCTAGATCTCCTGAGAGGAGCAGTGATGAAAGTAGGATTGAGGGCCAGGCCCTCAGGGCTCTGACATGAACGCTCTCAAAGCAAAACCTGCCTTAACTTGTAAGTGGGCCGGCCTGGTGCTTCCGGAAGACCAGGCATGAGACAGGAGCGCCTCAGTTGTCAGGTGTCAGAGCTTGGAACCACGATTAATTGCTAGTAGGGGCCAGGAATCCTCTTGACCTTGCTAATGGTGGAATGGTAGCTCCCCAGAATCCACCGCAGGAAGAAGTAATAAACTGAAGGTCTGACCCTCTTGTGGAAGGCTGAATAGGAAGCTGGAACTCTCGGAGAGGCCACAGCATTTATTATCAGGCCATGACCGCAGTAGCCACAATAATAATCCAGCTGTTTCTACTTATTCATGGTGGTTCTACAAAGTCACTGTAAACTTTGTGTTAGCAAATCCTGAACCATTATGCTCCGGTGTGATATGTGGTTATATTCCTATGAGCTTCTGGTAAGATTTCTATCAACCAACCAATATGTGACTGGTTTTATGCATGAACTCACAGTCAAGAGCCCCATAACTCATGGCTGATGGAACCACATCTAACACAAGGGTCCTCTCTGTGTTAGGGACCCTCAGGAGCTCTTCAGCACCACACTTGGTGGCCATTTCAGCAAAATCAACAACAAAAGCCCAAAACTTCAAACGAGGCAGCACTAAATGGACCACAGAAAGGACACTTGTTTCCGGTCTGAGAGCTGATACAAGAAGCAGAGTGTCCCCTGGTCTGAGCTCAGCTGACAACGTGTGCAAACAGTGACTCTGAATTTTTGGCTGCCTGTCCACGAGTAGGTCAAACACGGCAAGTATTGACTGGGGGGTTAGAGTAAATTTTAGCAAGCAGGGAACCTGTGAATACTGAGGAGTAAGTGTAATTGTCATCACTGATGAAAAAAGATGTCCTCTCTCCATGTGAGGAACACAAACCACCACAGAAGCAAGGAGAGTGGCCTGAGGGACGTTGTGGGGCTTTGTGGGGCCAACCTACACTCTCCGGCAGGGTTCTGGGCCCCACTAGCCAGGTCATGGGATTTCACTGGGCGTCAGTTTCCTTATCAGCGAAATAGACTTAATTCCTGACCTAAGTACATTCGAGAGGATGTTCTGAAGTTAAACTGTAGGAAGCTTTAAAGAACTCAGAATAAATCAGAAAGAAAACAAGTCCAAGGGCCTCCAGTGGTTATTTCTGTGTGAGAATAGTAAAGGCAATTTTTTATTTCCTTCTTTGTACCTCTCCGAATTATTTCACGCTGCTTTCTATCGAGCATGGGTGTTGCTAATCCAACACAGCTTGAAAAGGGAAAAGCGCCCACAAAAGTGACGTTAATTCCCAGGAAACTGCTCCGAAGAAGGGCTGTGACACATAAGAAGGTGTTTGTTTTCCATGAAATAAACTGATAGATGCGCCCGGTTTCTAAACCGAATTCCTACCTGCTTTGCGGTGCACGGAAAAACAAGTCCCACCTGTTTTGGGTGGTTCGTCTCTTTGTCAGAGCCTTTGAGTCAGACCCACGTTTATAACATTTCAGAAAGGCTCCTACACCGAGCCGACCACTGGCTTGCCCGCCTCCTGGGGCTGCCCGCACCGCCCTTGACTTCATCTGTCCTGAAAGAAAAACAAAGAGGGAGGAAGGCTGAGGTACTCTCCCTGTCCTCACCACTGGGGAGAAGGGGAATGCAGGGCAGTGTACAGTGGGAGTCTGCAGCCAGGGGTACCCATGACTTAGCAATACAGTTTGTAAAACGTTTTTCTTTTGGCTCCAGGAACTAACTCAAGTCACCGTTTTGGAAGCTCGTGTTCCTTTTGGCACTGTTGAACAAACAACAGGTTTGTCTCACTCAGAAGTTCACTGCCTCCCATAAACAGTCTTCTACACCCTTCTCCCTGTCCTTTCCACCGGACACGGGATGCTTTGCATTTTCTGGTCCAATCGGTCCCCGGGCGTAGGTGAGGGCGTTTCAATCGAAGCCATGTTTTGTGATAGAGATGGTTGGCTCTCCTAAAAATGATCCTGAAATAGATTAGAGAACAAAGCCTAAGCCATTCAGCTCCCGCCTAGGGCTTACATAAAACACAAACCTGCTTGATACATTTTATCTATTCCAGGACAATTAGGTCTCCGGCAAAATTCAGCACAAGCATCCCTGTTTACAGATCTAAAGGCATTTTAGAGATGCCAGTGTGGAAATGGAAAACAAAAAACAAAAGAAACACCTTGCAGAAATAAAAAATGATTGCAATGGTTACTATTTAAAAAGAAGAAATATAATTGGTGTCTACCAAAATGAACATTGTTTTAACATTAATTCTGTTTACATAACTAATGTACTGTGTTAGGTGGATTTAGAACATTAACTAAGTATGTCCCACACAAAAATCCATACAGATTTCACATAAAAGTCTGCAGTTTCACAATAAACCTTCAAAAGGGCACTTGAAAGGAGCCCAGAAATGCTATAGCCTCTTTGGTGAGAGAGTGGAGAGCAGCAGGAGTTTGGGGTAATTAACAGGCTGGTTGGAAACTTCTTGTACCTCTACAAATTACTTAGAACAATCTGAACGAGATGTGCTTTTGTTTAAGCCATTCACAGTTTTGCATCAGGATTGATTACAAAGACGTCACTTCCTATAATTCTCTTTTATATATATATATAAAAATCCATGATTATACTGCTCTTTGAGAATCACTAGAAAGTTCTAACATGAGGGAGGTAGTTAATCCTAATGTGAAAGAAAGAAATTTGGTTGTGGCATTTGTAAGAATATTCTTGGAGGGATACTCAGTCTGGAACATGACAAAATTAAGGATGATGGCCCTGGAGGAAACCAGTCTCTCTCTCTCTCTTTTTAAGATTTTATTTATTTATTTGACAGATCACAAGCAGACAGAGAGGCAGGCAGAGAGAGAAGGGGAAACGGGCTCCCCACTGAGCAGAAAGCCCGATGCGGGGCTCGATCCCAGGACCCCGAGATCATGACCTGAGCCAAAGGCAGAGGCTTAACCCACTGAGCCACCTAGACACCCCAGAAACCAGTCTCTTTTGACCCCTCTATTCTTTCACATAAAAAGTCCTATTTGAATATATTTCATATAACCTAGCTACAATGCAGACATCTGAGACGAGTCTTGATTACTGAATTCTTAGACTGTTGGAATTCCATGGACAAGGGGAAGAAAGAGATAAACAAGTGAAAATGAAGTAAATCCTGGGCCATCAGACAAAGTTTTGGTTTCAAGGAACATTCAAATAAATATACTGGCAAACTATCTTTGTTGACATGGATAAAACACGCCTTTCTTTTGAAGCATGGGACGTAAGTGGATGTGAAGAAGAGGTAAAGGGAGGTAGAATCTTGGGCTGGCTGAGCTCAGAGGGACCCCTGACATCAACCCACCAGCCTTGTCATCTTAAAGCTGGAGACACTGAAGCCCCCAAGAACTTACATGTCTTGCCCAGTTGAGGCTTTTTTTTGCCCATGCCTCACTTCTGAAATAAAACACACTAAAGAACCCAGCAGTTCATAGGCTGCCTCTTGACTAGAAGGAAGAACAGAAGGAAGGGAAAAAGGGTGAAGGGGAGATCCTGGTTCAAGGAGGAAGCCATTCTTCTTGTGGCTCAGCTCAAAGCCCCCTAAGTACATTTTTCATCAATTTCAGGCTGCCTCTTCCTCTGCCTTCTTACTCCTTGTTATCTGTGCGGATATCATTAGTTACGGAGGTTCTGTTCCCAACTAAAAATGAAATGAATGTAAAATGAAATGAATGTAAGAAAATGGGGATGCCTGGGTAGCTCAGGTGGATAAGTGCCTGCTTTTGGCTCCGGTGGTGACCCCAGGGTCCTGGGATTGAGTCCCACACTAGGCTCCCTGATCTGTGGGGAGCCTGCTTTTCCCTCTCCCCCTTCCTCTCCCCCTGCTCATGCTCTCTCTGACAAATAAATAAAATCTTTTAAAAAAAATGAACAAGTGGATAGAAAGTATTTAAAAAAAAAAAGAATGTAATAAAAGGTAACAGACAGCACATGATATATCCATATTGAAAAGGAATACATTGGCTGTTTAAATTTTTAATTCTAATGAACCCATTGTCTTAGCAACAACAACAAAAAGATGTTTATGAGGGTCCATAAATGCTAACCTAATCAAATATGCTCCATGACCTGAATGTCCCTAATATTAACTGGCAGGAGGATGAATGCCTACAAGCCTGAAAGAATGATTTAGGAGTCTTGGATTTAGTCTCTAATTGTCGCGTGACCCTGGGCAAGTCACTACACTTGTGTTGTAGCTTCTCAGTCCATAAAAAAGATAATAAAATTACCCACCGAGGTAGCCTCAAAGAAGTGTCGATGCCGATGATTGATGTTGATGCTGAAGATGGCTTGCACACCTGAGATTAAAGGCAGGGCATAAAAATGTGAAGTCATGGCTGTTGTAAACACTGGTACTGTTCCTGCCCCACAAGCAGTGTTAGCTCCGTAGCTGCCACCCAACACCAGCTCCCTCCAGAGCGCCCCCCAAGTAGGCAGGATGGCTTTCACATGTGCTCCCAGCCACAGCTTGTCTCAGACTTTTCATTCATCCATTGGTTCATTCACCTAGGTGCTCATTTATTTTTAAAGATTTTTTATTTATTTATCTGACAGACTGAGAGAGAAAGAGAGCACTCAAGCAGGGGGAGCAGCAGAGGGGGGGGAGAACCAGACTCCGTGCTAAGCAGGGAGCTTGACCCAAAGTGGGGCTTGATCCCAGGACTCTCGGATCATGACCTGAGCCAGCTTAACTGAACCCTGCAGGTGCCCCTAGACACTCATTTATTTATCTAACAAGTACTTTCTGAGTCCCTGGGATGCTGTATGTAGATACAGTTTTGAATAACACAACCCTCCTTATGGACCTTATATTTTAATGACAACTGAATTTCTTCTAATACCTCTTCTCTTCCTTCTCCTGGACCCTATTTGCTTGTCTCCTGTTGCAGACAGGGACCTTGAGGTGACAAAGCTCCCGTACAAACAGTGCATGCAATTCTTAATCATGACAGATTCGACCTCCTAAATGATTTTCTGTGTCAGGCACTAGGCTAAATGCTTGTTTTTCATATCTCACTTAATCATAAGCAACAAGGTAGGTACAATTACTAACACTTCTTGGCAGATGAAGAAACTGAGGCATAGGTTTAAATCAGCTTGATCAAGTTCTGAGACCAGTATGTGATCGAACTGGTATTTTGGGGCTTAAAACCAGAATTACCTGGCGCTGTGTTGCCTCTTTGTCTCTAGGAAGTTTTACTGAACTATCTGTTTTGTATTTAACTTACAGCCCCTCTCTACCCCACCCCTTCCTCTCTGCCTCTGTAAGATGGATAGTCACCATGGAGACTGAGATGTGAGCAAGAGGCTTAGTGCTCTCCCAGGAAGCATTCTTCTCCTCCTCTCCTGGGTTGAGGACTTTGCTCCTGGGTTAAGCCTCTTTTTTTTTTTCTTTAAGATTTTATTTATTTATTTGATACAGAGAGAGAGAGAGAGAGAGAGAGAGAGAGAGACAACACGAGCAGGGGGAGCAGCAGGTAGAGGGAGAGGGAGAAGCAGGCTCCTTGCTGAGCAGGGAGCTGGATCCCAGGACGCCAGGATCATGACCTGAACTGAAGGCAGATGCTTAATGGACTGAGCCACCCAGGCGCCCCTGGGTTAAGCCTCTTAGGCGTGGCTCCCTCTTCCCTTAGTAGAGACTTTCTCAGGGGGAGGCCCCCACTTTATTCATATGGACCTCTGGGGGGCAGTTCTAGTCCTGGATACCACTGCGCTGTCCTGAATTAGGACAATACATTGGCAATTCCAAGAATTAGGCAATACATCGAAGTTTGAAGGATCTAGGTTTTTATTAATTCTAATAAGGATATCAGCAAAACACTTTCATGATGGCTGAGGTGAAAAAACCTCATTAGATCACATCCCATGCTTATCTTCTCTGGGCATGACCAATGGATGCATGAATGCGATTGCTAGGACAGAGAAATGATGCTGTGCGCCTTGCCATAGCTTGGTGTCGAAGTAGCAGTTAGCTTGTGTTAAGGCTGCACCAATTTATACGACCTCCTCTTTCTAGTCGCACTTGTATAGAGGGGTTATGGAGAGCTGCATATTGAGTGGGAGAAGAAAACCTTCCCTATGTTAAGGGGCAGGCTTCCTGTCCAGGCTAGCTCACTGTCCCAACGCAGAGGACTGAGATCCAGAGACGAGCTTCCTGGTATCATAAATGAATGTTGCTATGGTATATAGTCTTTGCAGATTCATAAAGAGCCATGGATAACTCAAGATCTAATAGGCATAAAGAGTGAAACCAGGGCACCTGGGTGGCTCCGTGGGTTAGCTTGCCTTCAGCTCAGGTCGTGATCCCGGGGTCCTGGAATTGTCCTACATTGGACTTTTTGCTCATCTCAGAGTCTGCTTCTCCCCCCATCCATCCCCCCTGCTTGTGTGTTCTCTCACTCAAATAAATAAATAAAATCTTTAAAAAAACCCTCAAGGATTTTAGAAAATATAGTAAAATGGAAAATAAGCGTTCTATGAAACCTTTGTACATATGTGGATATATGCACTGGGTTGCACACATCTTTTCTTATGGGTTATGGTTCAAATGTTTGCAAGTCACCACTGATATCTTTGGTAAAGCTCCAGAATATGAAAGAAGTTTGTATTATAAAATCATTCTCTTGTTTCCAAAATGACCACGGGCACACTTTGGCGGCTGCTGATCTCCTTTTTTTCTTCTCTCCCTTTTTTTCTCCCTTCAGTTTTAACAAGTATCAATCGCTGATGTTCTATAGTAGTAGTTAATGGACTTAAGTCTTCTTTTCTGAGAAGATGGTTTCCTTTGGAAATCTCACTCTTATTTTCTTCTATTGTTTTATTTTTTAAAAGAAAACTACAAGTTTTAACTGAAAGAGGTAAATGATGTAAATGAAGGGAGGGAATTACCATATCCTTGAAGGACAACACCAAATAGCATTGCAAGTTTATTGCAGACTAGATTTTCATTCCCTCATCCATATTTGCTTTTTAGTTTTTCGTATTCAGTCCTTTTGGTAATACTTATCTATTACATTTAAAATTTCCAAGATATCCTCTCCAATCTTTCTGAGGATGTTAATTTTTATAACAATTTTATAACAGAACTTCTTGAGGTATTTATTCTATTTTTATTCAATTTGGTGTCTTTTTATGGGAGTGTTTCTTCTTAAAAACTTGATACTTGGTTTCTGTTGATCTTGTACTGAAATTTTCTGGCCACCTACCAGTCATATCTCATGTTCTGGGGAGCCATGAGAGTATATTGGAGAAACCATATTGGTGAGAGGAGTCTACCTTGGGTTTTCCTCTGAGTATAGAGACTTCTAGTGCCCATGGGGATCTTACCTTTCCAGAACCAGTGTCCGCATGCAAGGCTTTGTCCATGGGCAAATCCTCCATTTCTCCAAACAGTCCCCTCCTCCCCCTTCACCTCCCCATTCATCACCCTCAGTGTTTGTGGCTCCTCACATCCATTGCCTCTGAGCAAGGGGCTCTTCTGGGATTGCTTCCAACATTAAACCTTGTTTCCTTTGTTGATTGATCCATAGTGCTGACCCTTAGGGCTTTCAGTGATTCTTCAACTTTTGTGGTTTATTGAGGATACTCTTGTTTTCCAACATTATGTTATAATTTATTGCTGATATTGATCAGGCTTAAAGTTTGCTTCAAAACACAAAGTATGACACCAAGGATGTCTCCTGATCCAGTCTTTTAACTGTGCTTTTTTTTTTTTTTTTAAGGTTTTACTTACTTGACAGAGAGAGATCACAAGTAGGCAGAGAGGCAGGCAGAGAGAGAGAGGAAGGGAAACAGGCTCCTCGCTAAGCAGAGAGCCTGATGTGGGGCTCGATCCCAGGACCCTGAGATCATGACCTGAGCCAAAGGCAGAGGCTTAACCCATTGAGCCACCCAGGCGCCCCTTAACTGTGCTTTGGATGTTTGATATTATTTCTCATATCTTGAATCATTACACTTGCCTAAGATGGATAAATAATATTTCCATTATGGGTCCTCTTATTTTAGCGAAGCAATATAGGTTTTTTTGGTACTCTACTTTTAGCAAAGCGATTTAGGTTTTTTGCTTAGAAAAAGTAAGAGGAAGGAGTCCCAAGCATATAGAATGATGTTCTTTTTGTGGAATTACTTGTGTTATTAATATAGGCTGGATCACAGTTAACGCTTAATATATATAATTAATGCTTAATATACGCACGCACGTGCGTGTGTGTGTGTGTGTGTGTGTGTATCCCTTTGTTCTTCTCCAGGTAATTTCTATATCACCAGGTGAAGTACTGATTTTCAAATTTAGCACATTGGTTTTATCTATATGATCGATTTTCATGTCCTTTTATTTTCTACAGGATTATCATGGCAGACACTTTAACCACATCTTTACCAGATTTGCCTTCTATACCTCAGTAGAAACAAACAAGAAAAACAGCTGTATAAACAGGGTCAAAAATCCAAAAAAGTCGGTCTTCTGAAAGTTCGCTTTCCTTAAAGTGGGCCTTGTTGCCTCCATCTATCTCTGTAGTCTCTTGCAACTTTGCTATTGTGCAATTTACAATCTATAGATCTCACAAGTTCAAGTGCAGAAGAGCCTTCTAGCGAGGTTACCCCAGGAAAGACCAAATCTCTGATAAAATGAACACTGACCTAAAACCAGACAAAAACCGTGTTGGTAGAAGACCTTTCCCCTTAGGATCGATCAACAATTGCACACTTCCCACAACTAAACAGAAAACGCCCTCCATGGCAAAGCCCATCAGAAACAAGTTTTCACAGGCCTGATTTCAAGAAGTCGGAGAAGACAAGGAGACCAAAGAAACCATCAAGAAATCACCACAGTGACTACATAGAAATCATTACAGGAGGGATTTGGGGACATTTGCCTTCATTTGATCTGGCATGGGAGATAAATGGGTCCTGCTTTTTCCTGCAGTCTTACGTAACAGTCACTTTTTCAGGATGAATGGAGCTCACGGTGGTTCTTAACCTCATTCTCTTCTAGCTAAAATTATGACTCATTTTAGGTATGTAATTGCCTTACTCTTTCATTTTTCAGTGGAGCTAAAGGGAGGGGGGAGTAGGGAGGGCAGGTCCTTAAGGGAAGCCCGAAAGATTGGATGGAAGATACTAATGCTGGCAAAGAAATACAGGCTTCTGCCGGCTTGGGTTTCTGGACTTAATTCTTGGCTTGGAATGTTGCCTCCTTTCTCTCTTGGCTTCAAAGTCACCTTCTCCAAGCGGACTGCCCTGCACCCACCCCACCCAGGCTAAACCTCTCTGAACTTTGGGTCCTTATCTCTCTTTATATACTCACGTGAGTTTGTCCCCTACTAGACCTTAAGTTCGCAAAGGCAGTGTATTTGTTTTGCTAATGAGCCCTACTGCAGTGAGATTAGAGTGCCTCTTTGACAAAGGAGAGAATGACTTTTTGCCCTGTCATCTAAACTGACATTCTGGTGAGATGCGTGGACCTGCGGCTGACTTGTGCGGGAAAGTGAAGTTTGCCTGGCATCCAGCAGAATATTCTGTTTATCCCGTCTTCCTTGAGTTTCCATGTTCACTTGCCTACTCCTCCTCTCCCCAGCTCAGCCTCAAAGTACTGAATATGACCTTTGGTATTTTGCTGAAGGACTTCTGTCTTTTTAATATCTGTCTAAATATCTCCCCAACCCAACATTGGTTTTCTTTGTAAAACACAGTAAGAACTCAGTTATAAATTCCCTTGGGTAAATTGGTTACACTTTTTCTGAATTGGAAATGAAATATTAATGACATGTGGGTTCAGACACATACTGCTATTCCTGCAGGAAGTCATCTCCCTGGAGGTCAAACTTGTAATTGAATCATTTCAAAAAAAGTAATGCTTTGACTACAAAAAGTAATTGAGAAAGAGAAAAGTTGTAAGTTATAACAAAAAAGCCCAGTTATTCAAGATGAATTTGTTACCCTGATAATCTAATGTTATCAACTGGGGCATCTTTTCACCAAAGTTTAAATTGAGGGGAGGGGTGACTGGGTGGCTCAGTCGTTAGGCATCTGCCTTTGGCTCGGGTCATGATCCCCGGGTCCTGGGATGGAGACCCGCATCACCACATGGGACTCCCTGCTGGGCAGAGAGCCTGCTTCTCTCTCTCCCACTTCCCCTGCTTGTGTTCCCTCTCTCGCTGTCTCTCTCTCTGTCAAATAAATAAAATCTTTAAAAAAAAATTGAGGGGAAACAAAAATTGTGTAATGCAGTTTTACCTGAAGAATTAACTAAAATGTACCAATTTAATAAGAGAGTATTTAGGGGTACTTGGCTGGCTCAGTCGGTGGAGTATGCGACTCTTGAATCTAGGGATTGTGAGCTTGAGCCCCATGTTGGTGTAGAGATTACGTAAAAATAAAATCTAAAAAAGAAAAAGCATTTAACGTTTTTAAAAATTTGCTCCAAATACTGGAAAATATTAACAATGTAACAACTTACAGAATAATAGATATAGGAGACCAGAGGGAAAATTGATTAAAACTATTAAATAAACTGATTTTTGACTTAATGATGCTACTGTATAGTTACATGAATTTGTTCCATTAATGTATCACATCAATAAAATTTAACTTATCCCTTTATACTTTTAACTCATTGTGATTAGAAATACATTAGCACTACTTTTTAAAATAATTAATATACAGTTTTATCCTGCAGGAAGGAGATTCTAGAAGCCTCTATGCAAAAGGGATAAGAGTTTAAATAAATCGCTTTAAAGAAATAAGACGAGGGGGCGCCTGGGTGGCTCAGTGGGTTAAAGCCTCTGCCTTCGGCTGGGGTCTTGATCCCAGGGTCCTGGGATCGAGCACCGCATCAGGCTCTCTGCTCAGCGGGGAGCCTGCTTCCCCCTCCTCTCTCTGCCTGCCTCTCTGCCTACGTGTGATCTCTGTCAAATGAATAAATAAAATCTTAAAAAAAAAAGAAATAAGACATGAAGTGGTTTCCTTTTTAAAGTTTGTCTTAGCAAAAACTTCAAACTTAAAAACATTTAGTAACAGTAAATAGTAATAAACATTATATGAAATAGTAAAAAACATTAAGGAGGGAGAAATATTAAGGTGTTTAAGTAGTAATATAAAGACAGCACATACCATGTCTTTATTAGAGTTAAAAAGAAACAAATAGAAGTATACTAACTTAGGTCTTTATTTAATTATTTATTTATCTTTGGACATGTCTATGTGTGTTTAAAGGTTAACTGCCTTCTACTGTAGTCTGGCCATAAATACAGACAGGACGGTGGTGTTGAAACAAACGTAGCCATTTGGTCATTTATGGATCTAACATGATAATGCTGAAGAGTATCCAGCATCCACTGAGCTCATATAGCATTGTATTACTTGCTATTGTATGACCTGCTTTATCATGTTCAAGGTTCAACTAGGGTCACATCTCCCTTTAATCAATGGGGCCCTATTTGCTGGGTTGTGCAAGGAGTCCACTTTCTCCCCTGGGGGACGCTCTCGAGAAGACCAATAGGTTCCACAGCCCAGCCGGACTAGTCCTGCTTCCAAACATCTTGTCAACAGAATCTGAAGAATACGATTAGTCCACTGATGGCTTTCACATCTTTTGTGGTTGTTGTTTCTACAAATGCCCCTGGTTTATGCGTATATATGTTCAGCTGTAGTTCCCAAAGCACAGCTTTCTTGCCAGGACAAGCCATTCATTCTGCTGGAACGGCTCTCAATCATCTAGGCCCTGATACTGGGCTTAGGAGTCTAGGCAAGTTTGCCCTTTCCTTCTTGGCAGATTCCTGTTGCATACCATTCCAGTCCCTCATGGAGATAAGAACCCCCCAAAGGCAGGAACCGTGAGCCTCTCCATGTTTCCAAAACCTCCCAGGTTTTCATGTACATTGGCCCACCTTCTCCTCAAGACACCGTGGATTACCAGAGAAGCATACTCCGGTAGGCCAAAAACAAAACAACTTCAAACAAAAATAAAAACAAAAATGAAAAAGCAATGCTTCCTTAAATGAAGAAAGTAAACTCTGGATTGATTTACTACTACCATCTAGGATGAGAGGGAATCAACATTACTTGAATGGCAATCTCTTTAGGTAAATTTAAATTTGGTACTGAACGGTAAAACAAGATACAAAGCACCCCAGAGTTCAAGACCAGTTCATCACTGTACCCTTTCTTGTACCACCATCACTTGCTTCCAAGCTTGTGGGTCTACTATCTGTATCTCTGGATGAAGGAACATTTTAATATCATTCATTAACTCGTGAACAAAGAATGGGACTACCTTTATGGCTTTAAAATATATATTTCATGGTACATACAGCCAAGAAATAGCTCCTAACTTTCCATTTCTCATAATTTAACTTCCTGTATTTTTGAAATCCTTATTCAACTTCAAAGGCTCTCTTGGAAGAAAATTATGAATCAAATCTAAGTTATCTGACGAAAATTCCATAAGAAATAATATGAATTTGTTACAGATGGTTTACAATTTGATTATTTCCCTCATGCTCTGTAAACCTTGGTAGTTTGATCATAATCAGATGTAAACTTAATATCTGAATCAAATAAAATCAAATAAACCAAAAAACCTCTTTAGTTTTCTTCCCACTGAATATGATGTTTTTAGATCCTGCATCTTCATGGTAGGAGCTTTTAAATACACTTTCCTAAAAAAACATGTCTGGTTTTTATTTTTCCTCCTAATATTTATGCTTGTACTCTATAATCATCAGAGCTGGAAGTTATTTTCCTCTGCAACTTTTAACTTAATCTTCTTTATGGGAACAAAGACGTTCTGTTTCTAGTCATTTATGGAATCTCCTTTTGGGTTTCCAGAATTAAACAGTTGTTTGAAATGTACATATTGCTTTTATGTACATGTCTCTAGATTTCGATGTAGTATGAAACAGTGGGAAATACCACGTGTGTAGTTCCGAATGCTTTATATACAATTTCTAATGATATGTTAATATTTATTAAGTAATGAACCAGTCAAACTAAGAAATTTCCATAGGATTTTGCAGGAAACCGCCTCTGAATAGAACTTGCGTCCCCGGCAACTTAGTCTACCTTAACCAAGCTCTTTCAAAATGTTTTAGAAGTTTATTTTCAAGGTCAAAACCCCACATATATGGTGCCCTCAGATGTTGGCTTCAGTTGGATTTTATGTCTGAGTCAGCACATAGGCACCATGTCATACGGCATGGAGGGAAGAAGATTCTTTGCATTCTTTTTTTTTTTTTTTGAATTTTATTTATTTATTTATTTGACAGAGAGAGAGAGACAGATCACAGGTAGGCAGGGAGGCAGACAGAGAGAGGAGGAAGCAGGCTCTCCGAGGAGCAGAGAGCCAGATGTGGGGCTCGATCCCAGGACTCTGGGATCATGACCTGAGCCGAAGGCAGAGGCTTTAACCCACTGAGCCATCCAGGCGCCCCAAGATTCTTTGCATTCTTTAGAACTTCTTGTAACCTGTAACTAATTTCGACAATGAAGAGGATTTATTGACTCACATTAAAAGTCCCAAGATACATAATCTTCAAACAAGGTTTGAGCTGACAATTCTAACAATGTCACCAGAAGGAAATCATCTTCCCGTTGGTTCTCCAAGGCCTCCCACTCCCCCACCCCCCACCCCAGGAGCTCCAGGTGGCAGCATGGAGGCAGCATTCTAAGATCTCACCTCTCCATGCCTTTCAGCATAACTAGCTCCTTCGTAAGCTGTCGAATGCACAATCTTTGACCAAAATCATGCAACATGTCCATCCCCAAACCAGTCTCTGCAGCCAAGCGTATGAAACATGTGCATAGTCTTAAATGACTGCTCTCCTTCCCAGGGATGAGACCGATCCTTCGGGCGGGGGAGAAATCCTTGATGGTAGAAGATGAGATAATGGATGTAGAAGTGGCAGTCATCAGATGCACGTGATGCCCTTCTTCTCCACTCTTCTTTCCCGAAACCTTTTAGAAGGAGACACAAAGATGTAGAAAACAGCTCCCCGTATCATGACAGCTGATTTGACTGCTTTTCAATGGGGGGGGGGTGTCATTCAGGGTCAAAAAATGCTCTTTCTTGTTGATGTGCTCTTTCTTGTTGATGTATTTTATTCAGCCAACAGTTCATTACTTTATTCATTCCTTTGCTCATCCGGTATATATTTATGTGCCAGATACTGTGCTTTTCCACCCTCTCTTCTCTTAGGACAGAAGCAAGGTGCTGGGCCTGGTTGGAGGAGCTGAGCCCATGTACACAGGATGCTTAGAGGTTATGGGAGCAGAGAATAAAACTGTGAGAAATTTTCCTTGCTAATACGGAAGCCTGCTAAGTTCTGCTTAATGGGCTTATAACTCTACTCACTCTTATCTAGAAATGCCTGGGGGGCTTCAAGGTTGTTAGTTAGCTATTCAAAGATAATCCTTGGGAAACCCCAATTTTCAAACCAAGTGTCTTTCCATGGTACTTTAAATTCTCTTCTAGATAACAATGTAATCACTGTCATTTATTGGAACACCTAGCGGACAGTGTGTTATTTATGTTCCTTACCTTATTTTATTAAGACTTTGCAACAAACCTCCAAGGTAGGAATTATGATTTTACCCATGAAAAAATGAAATCATAGAGAGGCCAACTAATTTTCTCATGATATAAAGTGACAGAACCAGTATGTAAACCCAGATCTGTCCCATGCCAAAGCCACGCTTATTCCATGGGCTTCTCTCTTCAATAGGTACACCCTGTCAGCAAACATCAAGTCTTATTTTCATTCTTAGGTCACACGTAACCCCATTCATCATATCAGTGTCTATTCAGTTCAATTGGTAAGTTATTCTGAAACTGATATCGGGACCTGGAATGGGTCTACAGTGCCATGTGATGGAACTGTGTTTTACTGGGGGCCTGGGAGTAGAACTTAGGTTGACCTGATTCCCAGCCCAGAGTTCTTTTCTGCGTCCCATGAAAGACAGTATGACATAGACCCTTCCTGAGTTCACATTACAGTCAGGGAACAAGATTCATAGAAGCCATCTCTGCCCTTGGTCATCAAAGCAAATTACACAAATACAGTTGAATGTCAAATGGAATGGGATCAACGGTGAGAACTATAGGAGTAGTTGAACTACTGGAGTGCAGGCTGTTCCAATGATTCCTTTTTCTTTTTACCATTGTTGGAAGAAATCTTTTTTTGCCCTGCCTCCTTGTTTCACACGGAGGAACTCCCATCAGAATAATGTGCCTGCATTAGAAGGGAGTTTTCTGATCGGTGAATGACATGGATCCCACCGTAAACGGTGCATGTTCCTTGATGGGGTAAAAGGCATCTATTTCAAATCTGCCAGGGTGCAAAGCATCAAAGATTGACGCTCTTCCCTCTTCCCCTGCCCGGCCAGAGCAAGGCAGTGATCCGGGAGGAGTGGATCTGCTCAGGGGCTTGGCTCCACAGTTCACACCGTGGTGTGGGTACAGATCGTTAGCCAGCTCTGCCCAATTTTGGCTGCAGGTATAAGTCCATATTCTGCCATCAGCTGCCACTTTCCCCTCCATCCCTTGGTCTCCCATGTCTCATTTCCCAGATGCATCAGAGTTCTGTAAGGGAAGAAAGAGGTGTTTTTATTTACTGATCTCTTAAAATTCCCCAGATACAAAGCATCCATATCCTTCTTTACTTAAAATTCAGCAACCACCGGGGCTTATTACCGTGTCAAAGAAACTCAGCGTAAAACATCTTCATTAATATTGCAATTCGCATTGTAAGTGCTCAGCAATGATTTATCAAGATGTCCTTTTTAAAACATGTGACTGCTTTTCCGAGGGCCCTTGGCAGTTTATGACTGTGGGGTAGAAGTGCTTGGCAGCCTACATCACAGCCCTCCACCCCCGCTGATTTCAGCCACAGCCAAGGTGGATCAAACCCTACCACCTCAGGCAGGTACCCTGTGTCGTTCATTTTCTGCCCCACAGCCCTCTCCCAGGCCAGGAGGCTGCTCACCCAGCGGGTAAGTACAGCCTGCAATGGTCGGGGAGTCAGTGCCCACAGGGGCAACCCTCAGGCAAAAGCCTGTGAAGAAATGCTCCGGATGTCCGTCCATTAAGTGGCCAGTTCTTATCTTTTCTTTTTAAAGAAGATTTTATTTATTTATTTGAGGGAGAGACAGACAGAGAGAGAAAAAGCAGATGCGTGTAGGAGTGGGGTAGGGATGAGAGGCAAAAGGAGAGGGAGAAGGAGAAGCAGACTCCCCACTGAGCAGGGAGCCCAACACAGGGCTCACATCCCAGGACCTGGGGTCTGAAGGCAGGTGCTTAACTGAATGAGCCACCCAGCACCCCTGGGTGGGTAATGCTGGGAGGCATTTACAGTACTGCTCAACAGGTCCAAGGGGAACTGATCCCTTTTATCCCACAGAAGGCTACCTTTTTATGGGCATTTCCTCCTTTCCTGTCTCTGCCTTTCACTCCTGTTTCCAGGGATCACCTCTCAATCAAACAACCTGCCCTCAAATCCTGCTTCTGTCTTCGGAGAGACCCAAACCAAGGTAATGACAAAGGAGGATACACTTTATCCCGAAGGAGCAGACTCCTCTTTCCCTGTGGTAGGTGATTCTATCCCAACCCATGCCCATACACAACACCTGTTGTTGTACCTCCCCACACGTGTACACATGCATATACACAGACACACATATGCGCACACAGACACACACACAATCAAGCATGCGCACACACACATGTACACATAGATACACATACATTATCACGCACGTATGTCAGGCTTCTGGTTATTGCCTCTGATCAGTTTCACTGTCACCGCTGAAGGGCGCAAAGAAAGACCACGTCTGCATCCAAGCCATGTCCCTGAAGGCTGGCCTTTTCTCACCACCTGGGCTTACCCAGCTATATTCTGAACTCGTCTTGTTTACTAAACTCAACAGCTGGTTCAAGTGCAAGACATCTCCTAACCCCGTGAGAAAATGTCAAGGTCTTTGTTGAGCTGAATTACAAATACAGTTCCAAGTTCTTCGTTGGCTTATCCCAACCTTGAGCCATTAAACAATACTTTCTGATGCTTACTGCTATCCTTTTCCCATTTCAGCCATTTGCTTTATTTCTGCATCCTGACCTGTAAGTTTTTCCTGGATCACCTTCCTCATCATTCTTTTGTTCGGGATATTGCTATCAAGTCCCCTTTGAGTTTTTGGAGGAATATATGTATATTTTTCCCCATTTAGGTTCCAGAAATATTCCTTGAGGTGCTGGATGAGACAATCCATTTGGAATCAGCTTCCCACACAGCTTTTCCTGTCTCACCAAAGCCACGGCCTGGAATCCAGCTCCCTTTTTATTCCCACAGTTGCCTCATTTCCTCAGAGTCTGGGTACTGGGGGCCCTGTCTCAGGCTGAGTTCCCCAGAAGCAGACATTGAGATTATCACACAGTAAATTTTCTTAGGGAACGTGCTTGAGATCCACACCTGGGCTTGTGGGGAGGGAATGGAAGCGGGCAGAGGGAGAAGGTGGGCTGTCATGCTGATGCAACAAGGTCTCAGCCCACAGAAAGTCCTGAAGTGGAGAAAGCTCTTCGGAGTCATCCTGAGTTGAGTCAGCCCTGATTATCTCCTTGCGGGCTGGTCGCTGGCTGCTCTGGAGGAGATAGTCCCTGGGCTTTGACTCAGTCCAGTCAGTTTCTAAAGACGGCTGACAGCTGAGGGCTGTGGGCTGCCAACATTCCCAGCAGCTGAGGAAACAAATCCCTCATCCCTGAGGGAGTGGGGGAGGGATCTGGGGAGCAGAGCGCTTCCCCCACAATCCCTCATTCTTCACCAGCCATCCTGCAAGTCCTCGGCCCTAGCTTCCATCTATAGCTTTTCCAGGTGAAAATCAAAGACTCAGCTACATCTTAAAAAACAAGAAAAAAAAAAAAAGCCCCTCAAACAAAAGCCTTATAAAAATTGTGGCACAAGGTGGTCCTATTCGCTGACAAAACAAAAATTGAAACATCAAACCATTTTTGTTTTGGGTAAATGAAAAGTAAGTCCATGTTCCAAAATTTATTTTTGAAACCTAAGGCATTCTTTTCCAGATACCCTAAACTTTGTGAATTCCACAGGAAATAGAAACTTTTTCCCCCCAGAATAAACCTTGAAGCAATTTGAAAATAAAAAGGACTTTCCTTTTGAACTGATGCTAAAAGTTAAGCAGGCCCACAGGCACTGTGAACCAAACTTAAGAGTTCAGAGTTTGAAAAGATTGTAACAACAGATGTCTTAAAGTATGTGGTGAGCTTCTTAAGTAACTAAGGGAATACTGTGCAGGCTCCCAGTTAGAAACTTATACATTTTTTCCCCACTGAACTTAAAAATACATTCATATATTTTATAACATAAAATACACTAACATGTCCTTCGGACACTATAAACTTACAAGAAGATGGGAGTGCAAGCCCGTTTGGAGGTATGAACAACTCAATAGTAAGTCATTGTTAAGGGTTGGGTTGTGTAACTTCCCCAACTCCCCAAAGAAAATATACTGATGTCCTAATTCCCGGTACCTCAGGGTGTGAATTTCGTTGGACATAAAATCTTTCCAGAGGTAGTCAAGTAAAAATGAGGTCATTAGGGTGGGCTGTAATCCAACATGTCTGGTGTTCTCATAAAAAGGAGAGTTAGGGTCATAAAGAAAAACAGACAAGAGGGATACTGAAGTGAAGATACAAGGAGAATGCCATCTACAAGCCAAGGAATGCCCAAGGCCCCCAGAAGCTAGGAGAGAAGACCTCAAACAGATTCTCCCTGGTAGCCCTTGAGAGAACCAACCATGCTGACCCCTTGATTTTGGACTTCTAGCCTCTGGAACTGAGAGATAATGAATTTCTGTTGTTTCCACTGTATAGTTGTTGGTACCATGTTACTGTGGCCCCAGAAAACCAACACAGCTACTCCAACAGCACCTTCCCCCTTCAGCGCATGTTTCCTTCTTCCATGAAGGCAGCTCAGAAGTCAAATGGACTTGATTTTGGTTCAATCATTTGAGCAAGTAACTTAATTTCTCCAAGACTATTTTCTCATCATGTAAAACAAGGACATTAGTAATACTTACTATAGAGTTCTTTTGACTATTAAATGAGCTAAAATAAAATAAGAGCCTTCCTTTTTAGGTGTTATAAATTCAAGAGCATCACATAAGTCTAATTAGCTATCTTCCCCAAAAATGCTTATAAATCTGTTGGTGGTCAGTTCAATCCTTGTAACTTTTATGCCCCTTAGAGATTCAAATTCAGTATTACTTCCCTCTGTTCATTAGTTCATGTTATTAATATTGTTGCTATTACTTTTCAAGTCTCAATGATTGAAACTGTTAAGTCTCCTTCTTTTGTTTGTTTGACACACAGAGAGAGATAGTGAGGAGAGAGAGTATAAGCAAGGGGAGTGGAAGAGGGGGAAGCAGGTTTCCCACTGAGCAGGGAGCCCAATGTAGGTCTCCATCCCAGGACCCTGGAATTGTGACCTGAGTTGAAGGCAGATGCTTAATGACTGAGCCATCCAGACACCCCTGTTAAGTCTCTTGAAACAAAGTAATTAACTTTATGTATTGAAGAAGTCATAAACCAGAAAGATAACAACCGTAGAACAAACACTCAGCCTATCTTGACATGCCATAGTGGATCAGTCTGGGGCCACTGTAGATTAATTAGCAGTGAGGGTCACAGCCAGAGACCAGCTTCTAGCCTCTTTTGAGCCATATATGTACATAGGGGATTTTGTTTTGTTTTGTTTTGTTTTATTTTATTTATCTATTTTTCAGCTGAAAGGTCCCACATTTATTACTGAATGAACCTACTTTTGGAGAGGCATAGTGACAGAGAAAAATAATCTCCCTGATAAAACACGTCTATAGGTCAGGTGGGAGGGATGTTTACAGAGTGATAGGATAGGAACATATGATCTTCAGGCAGCTTAAATATGTGTGCCAATTAGGTGCGTCATCTCATGATGTGTGATGACTTAGAGACCCAGCTTGGTTCTTCTCCAGAGCCTCCTCTTGGAGTTGTACCTGATTCTGTTATCAGTTTTCATCTGAATCCACTGGGAATGGGATGATTCTGCTTTTGTTTCTTGGCCAGGAATTGCCTGATTCTGAGTCTTGTGAGAAGACATGGCAAGGAACAATCAGCCACACACAGCAGGATGGCAGTGAAAAGGAGAAAGGGCCTTTATTCTTTCAAATGTATTTTTAAAACCAGATAATTATCCTTGGCTTGTGTGACACAGACTCATCCAAATAATACCCAAACACTATAATACTTCATATAGATGATCTTTGGACCATTGGCTCAATTTTATTATTTGAACTTTTTCACTCATTGGAAGAGATAATTAAATCCTGATTAACCCACAGTGAGATACCACTTCACAATTACGAGGATAGCTATAATTAAAAAAAAAAAAAAAGATAAATGGCAAGTGTTGGTGAGGCTATGGAGAAACTGGAATCCTTGTACGTTGCTGGTGCTGTGAAGAAGTCTGGTGATTCCTCAAAAAAGTTTAACATAAAATTATTAAAAGACCCAGCAGTTCCAGTCATAAGAATATATTCCAAAGAACTGGAAACAAGGATTCAAAGAGATACTTGTGCACCAATGTTCATAGCAGCATCATTCACAATAGCCACAAGTTGGAAGCAACCCCTGTGTCCATCAACAGATGAATGGATGAACAAAACCCTCTATGTGAACACGGAATATTACTCAACCATGAAAAGGAATGATGTTCCGATGCATGCTATGACATGGATCAACCTTGAAAGCATTGTACTAACTGAAACGAGCCAGACAACAAAGGGCGCATGTGTATGATCCCACTTACATGAAATAATCTAGAATAAGCAAATTTATAGTTTCAAAAACTAGATTTGAGGTTGTCAGAGGCTGGGGGGTAGAGGAGAATGGGAGTTAATTGCTTGATGGGTACAGAGTTTCTATTTGGGGTGATAGAAAAGTTCTGGAAATGGATGGTTGCGGTGGTTGTACAACACTGTGCATGTATTAAGACCACTGAATTGCACACCTAACAGTGGCAAATCTTATGTTATTTGTATTTTACTACAGTAAAATAAAAAGACAGAAAAATCTGTTTTATAATTATTCTATCCTTTTCACATGGAACCTGGGACATGAAGCAAGGAGCTCTACACCCGTTCGATGATCTTGTATCATCTTCATCTTCACACAGCATTATGCTGTAAAAATTATTGTCTCCATTTGACAACTAAGGAAAGTAAGGCTCAGGGGGTTACTCATGGCCAACAGTTACCAACTGACAGAGCTGGATTGGGATTCAAGTCTTAGTCCTTCCCTGGAGCTAAATGAACAATACACGGAATCTCTATCTGTGGTCTACCAAGATAACCCAGACACCAACATCCATTCTTTCTTTACAGCAGCAGATCCAGGATAGCAGGGAAAAGGGCCTGTGGGTCCCGTAAAGGAGAAGTTCTTGGTTCTGAAGGGAAACTAAGTAGAGTTTTCTCCAGTCCAGCTGATTATTTGTGAAGGTAATTTGTGCCTTGAAAATGTCAATGGAATGATTCATGTATTTGCAACCTCAGTCATCCAGAAGATAGCCAAAAATCCAGAAGTGAGCAAAAGTTACCTGTTAACACATGGGAGGACAAAAGTGAGTGAAATAGTGTCATAGTACTAAGCTGGGTATAGTGTTGAGGCTGCAGCTTTTCTGCATTTTTAAAAAAAGATTTTAAGTGATCTCTACACCCAACCTGGAACTTGAACTCACAACCCAGAGACCAAGAGTTGTATGCTCTACTGACTGAGCCAGTCAGGTACCCCAAAGCCTTTTCTTATCTTCAGTCCCAATCTGTAGCTTTAGCAGTGAAGAGGTGGAGTGGGGAGGAGATGGGGTAGTTTTCTTAAAGAAAATTGCAAATGGTTATCAAGAAGGGAATATGCCCCTCCTGGTGAGCAGCATCCTTACTGCATCCTCTGTGTCTAGTCCTTTCCCCTTGGTCTTCTTTTTGACTCCTCTTCATCTATTGGACTTTTAAATGGTGGTGATACCTGGGATTCTGTTCTTCCCACTTCCCTTTTCATATTATACACCCCTTTGACGCATTCAGAAACATGGTTTCACTACTTCCAGTCCCTGATGACATCTCCATTTCCAGTCCTGACAACTCTTAGACTCATCATACAACTCAAACTGGATGTCCCCAACTGTATCCATCGTCTTCTTCTGGAACCTTCATTTCTGTTGGAATGACAGCATTAACCAGCCAGTCACCCAAGCTAGAAACCTGGGAACTCTCCTGGACACTCCTCTTTTCTCCTATCTTCTTCTCTCCCACTCCTAGTTTTTCTGTCTCATTCCCCATTTTCTTTATTCCACTGTGCTTTGTTTAATTCCTCCTTACCAAAACCTACCCGGACCAGTTGTCTTTCTGCCCCCAGGCTTATTCATCTACAATCTGTTCTCCAGAAAGTGGACAAACAAAACCACATTTGGTCATAATTTTCTTCTGCCTTAAAGTCTTCAGTGGCTAATGCTTGTTTGCAAGATAACTTTCAAACATCCAGGCTTGACATGGGCGACAAGTTCATTTGTGTTTTTTACCGCCTTCTATCAGGCCAGTTTGCTACATACTCCCTGAGCTGTGGTCATCCTGGCCAACTTATAATTCCAAAAATGCACCATGGCCCAGCTTGCCTTTGTGCTTTGACATGTACTGTTCTCTCCACACAGAATGTCCATGTACCCCCTCATCCTTCACCTTTCTTGAACCCGTATAAGTCCTTAGGGAAATAGTTTGCATATCTTCTTTTAGAAGCATGTCCTGATGGCTATGTGCTGATTTTGAAGCTTCTCCTTCATAACCTTCCTTTATCAGCCTTATCAGTAGGGTACAGAACTCTACTCCTTATCATGCTGTCTTAATACTGATTTTCTTGGATAGCACCATCACGAGGCTCCTTATTATAAGTAGGAACTGGGTCAAGCAATTTGATACATAGAAGGAATGAAAGACACGTTGAATGAATGCTCCTCACCAGGAAAATTACTCTTTCTCAGTCCAAATTATAGAGGGTTAGTAGGCAATCCTTCTGGGCATTAACAGCAATACCCTAAGAGCTCCTTGAAACTTGGAAAGAAAAGATGAATTGGTTGAGAACCAAAAATCAGAGCATGTTAGACAGACATTAGGGACATTAAAAAGAGAGTAATGATAATGAAACAGGATTACTCTGTGTGACTACTTGTCCGGGAAACTAGGAGACATTTCTTGTTTTTGCTTTCCAGCAATGTTTTTCCCTTTGTATCTTGGTGTGTCTTTTGGGACACCAACCCTTCTGCACCAACTCAATCCCTGTGGTTTAGATGGGGCTGATCCCAGGCTTCCACACCATTGGTAGACACATGCCTTCAGCCTGTCCGATCAGAGCATTCCATTTCCTTCCCCTGGCCAATTGGTTCAGATCAGTAACACTTAACACCAGGATCTTCTCTGGAGCCAAACTGAGATTTTCTGTATTTATTGTATTGTATTGTATTTCATGCAAACACAAGGAAGAATTTTATAAACGTGCAGTGGCTGGTTACCAGCATGGTCTCCATGAGGGAAAAGACTTGAGAATGAAGCCCAGGCAAAAGGAAGAAGAGCTGCAAAGCAGAAAAGCAAATTGTTGATAATGTTTGAGTGCCAATTCCAACTTAGCATGAAGCCAAGCCTGTTCTGTTTCTCATGATAAAATAAATTCTCCTTTTTGAAAAGGGTAATTCCATTGGGATCTCTGTCACTTTCAACCTGAAAAAGCTTTATTAGTACTGACATCAGTGTGGTAAGCAAATAGAGAGAGAAAAAAGTGAGTAGACAGGCCCCTGGTTCTGTGGTCCTATGACAAGGATGTGTTTCCTTCCATCCAAATCATTTCACCCAGTGACCCTTGGGGCTTAAGGTCATTGACCCTCTGGGCATGTAGCAGAGGAAGGAATACCCATGAGGGAGGGGTGGGTCTCAAACTATGGCCCACTTGGATGGGGCATATCTAGTCCCCATCCCATTCTCACTCACCAAAACATGTTTCGAAATTGACTTTGTTTTATATTAATTTTAATTACTAATACATTCTTCTTATAGAAATGGAAGTATTACAGAAAAGGCAAAAAATCCCCTGACTTTTGACCATTCCCCTCCAGAGGCTACTGTTTATTCAGCTTGCATTCTTTAAACACTTACTATAAGTCACTATGGACATGCGGAAGAACTTGGAGGATTGTTTTACAAGGTGGCTATAGGGGGGATAGTGACTGTGATTACATAGGGTCTGTCCACATCTGCACTAAAGGTTAAGTTCCAACTTCAGAAACACTTCCGCTCTCACTCTGTCACCTAACCCCAGGTATATCTGAAATTGAACCTTCCTTCATATCCCTTCCATGTGCTTAGCAATCTTCTCTAAAAGGTCACTGTTGATGGCTTAAACCTGGGTGGCTTTGCCGGTTAAGCATCTGACTCTTGATTTCAGCTCAGGTCCTGATCTCAGGGTTATGGGATCGAGCCCCACATTGAGCCTGAGTCAGGCTCTGCTGCTCAGTGCGGTCTACTTGTCCGTCTCCCTCTGCTCCTCCATACTGTCCTCCCTGTCCCCCCTTGATTGTATGTGCTCTCTCTCTCAAATAATAAAATCTTAAATAAAAAAAAGAAGGTGAAAAAGGGAATGAAGGTGAAAATGGGAACAAAACTATAGCTTTTCTCGTTTCCTCCCCCCACTCACTTTTTAAAAGTTATGTAACTAATATACAAACATGGGTTTCATGTAGAAGATTCAAAAGATACAGAAATATAAGGAACAAAAGCTGAAAATCCACCCTCGCCCCATAGTCTCCCCATTCCATTCCCTCCCCCTCATTATGCGGTATACATTCCCAGTCCTTTTCTCTGCATTTTCATTATGTGTCTTATAAAACAGCAATATATTTTAGAAACTTTTCCAGGTCTGTCATAAGATTAAAGGATTAAGTGATGGCAAAAACAGAGACTATGCCTGCAGGTAACAAGATACAGGCTAGGCAAGTTTCAAAGGGCGAGGAGGGGCAGGAAATCTTCGTACACAAGCCTGAATAGGGAGGGTTGGGCTGACAGGGTGTTGAGAGTTTTTGCGGGACAAAGCACTCAGTGGGCCATGTCACACTGACTTCCCAGGTTTTCCATCCCTGCTGCTCAAATCCTGTGGCTGTGAGGATGGCTGTGTTGGTTCCATCGGGGCATTTATTTTAAAAATTAAAGTAATATGTACATTAAAACACTGATTCAATACACAAATACTATCTTTCCATCTCAACATTTTGATTTAGAGAGTAGTCAATGGAAATTTCACACCATTCATCCAGTTAATCAGGATAGAGGAGGGAGCGATTCAGGTAGATCTGTCTAAAAGGAAACACTGCTTTCCTTTTCTATTTTGCTGTCTTGACTCAGAAACCTGAGCTTGCCTGGCCTAGTGCAGGAAGAAAAGGAAGCCCTGGAAATAGGATTCCTGCTGTACAGAGATGGAGAGATAGAAGGTATGCAGACGCCTGGTAAAGGCTGAACGATTCTGTTGACTAAAGATATAACCTCAATTTCACCACAGTAACAAGCTACCTTCTTAAGCCTCAGTACATTTCATTTTAAAGTCCTCCTATCATTTTCTTGTTTGTATACTTGGACGTTTGAGTTGTGAATGAACCAAAACTAGCTTACACAAACACATAAACACACTCACACACACACACACACACACACACACACACGCACAGACTCATTTTACCAGCCAAAATAGTGGTGAGCAGGAGCTGACCTCAAAACCCACCAGATTTGGGGTTTCTCACCCCCATCTCTTCCCTAAGCTGTGTTGGCCCCATGGCTTCTGAGAGAGACTTGACGTGGACTTGGTAAAGTCTAGGCACAACCCATCCCAATTCAGCCTCTTTCCCTGGATAAAGATAGAAAAATGCTAGGGATGGACTCTGATTGGGCCTCCCTGCATCACATGACTGCTCTTGAGCCAATACCTATGGCTTGAGTGACAGATTGTTCTGATTGGCAGGTTGGGTTTTGTAGTGGCAACTGTGGCCAGTGTAGGGAAGGCTTGGTGACAAGCCCTGTGGCCAGAAACACAGTGGGGCGGGGCCCTTTTCCAAAGGGAGGTGGTGGCTTTTAATAGAATGGAAGGGCTGCTGGGAAGAGGAGTTGACAAATGTTTGTGCTAGAGCTAATCTTTTGTAAATATCTAGCTAGAATTTTACTGCGATCGTGTGGATTAAAATAGAGCATTGACATTTTATGTATGGAGGTCTTTAACCCCTGTGAGAGTATGTTTGTCACATCATTACCTAAATATCCCAAAGTATTGAGGGAAACTATTCTTTTTCAGAGTTGCTTTGATAGTGGCAATAAGAAGAACTACACTGGATGGAGCCCTGGTTGGCTCAGTCAGTAGAGCTTGTGACTCTTGATCTTTTCCTCATGAGTTCAAGCCCCACATTGGGTATAGAGATTATTTAAAAAAAAAAAAAAGGCTGTATTAGGATAGCTTATCAAATGCAAAAAATTCTTACTAATTGTCCATGTGGTGGTTTACTTCTTTCTGCCCTCGCCAGAAGTAGCTGATTGAAAAGTGGGTAAATGACAATTTGTAATTTTTGTAGTTAAAACACAGGTGTGGTAGATCACATTGAGTTTCTTGAATTAACAACACTGGTATAAAATGAGGATGGGAAACATGTTCTGCCATTGTGGGTGTTTGCTAGCATCATTCAGGCCCATGCCGGCATGGGAATCAGGAAGGCTGTCTTTAAGAAAGCTCTGGGTCACTTTTGGAGAAACATGGTTCTTTCAGACATTTACACACACACATTTTTTTCTCCCTTAGTGCAGCTCAGGGGGCTTGGGCGCTCTTGCTTTTTGGATGAGTAGCAAACAACCGTGATAAATTTCAGGTCTGCCCTTCCATTATCTTTATGTCAGCTCTTCCTTCATCTGTGGAAAGCTCCAATATGTCCCTGTTTGGTGGGCCAAGGCACTAGAAATCAGAGATGCACCCTCTGTTCTCCGGGCCAATGGTTTTCTTCTTTTGGTGCCCGTCCCTCGGCTCAGTGGCAAGCGTTATCTACAACTGGTGGTGGATGAGTTGACGCCAATGGTGAATCAGTGCTTCTCAAACTCACAGGAATCACTGAGGGATCTTGTTAAAATGCAGATTCGGATTCAGTAGGTCCGGGGAGGGGCCAGAGAGTCTGCATTGCTATGAAACTCCCAGATATTGTTGGTATTGCCAGCCCATGGAAACACACTTTAAATAACAAGGTCTTAAAGTCACAGGTAGGCTTTCCTAAATAAATTAGGAACTCACTATACTTTTAGTTAACTTTTGCTACGTTCACAAATTATATCAGTTTAAGAAATAAGCTTTAAGGCAAAGTGTGATATTATAATCAATATTAGAGTCTAGTGGCTTAGAAATTACATAGAAAGATAAATATATCAGATAAAATAGAAATGTAACATAAAATGTAAAACGTATAAAATGTTTTCATATTTGTTTATGGAGCCTAGAAATGTATACAAGATCATTAGGGATCTGGTGTGAATAGGAATAAACTAGCAAAGTGCAAATAAACAATCATCAAGTGTAGTTTTTTTTTTAAGTCAGATGTATGGCATTGCCTACTGGACTAAAACTCTATTATAATAAGACAAATACGAATAATAAAGGTTTTCAAGTCAAGATTTGAAAGAGCAAAGAAGAAACACTAAAATGATTTCTCTGTTTTGATTTCGATTGTAGCTCTCAATTCTGTCTGCCTGGTGTTTCCACCTTTAAGAGAATGAAAGAGGGACGCCTGGGTGGTTCAGTTGGTTAAGCATCTGACTCTTGATTTCAGCTCAGGTCATGATTTCAGGGTGGTGAGACTGAGTCCTGAATTGGGCTCCATGCTTGGTGTGGTGACTGCCTGAGATTCTTTTTTTTTTTTTTTTTTTAAGATTTTATTTATTTATTTGACAGACAGAGATCACAAGTAGACAGAGAGGCAGGCAGAGAGAGAGAGGGGGAAGCAGGCTCCCTGCCAAGCAGGAACCTGATGCGGGGCTCAATCCCGGGACCCTGAGATCATGACCTGGGCCAAAGGCAGAGGCTTAATGCACTGAGCCATCCAGGAGCCCCACTGCTTGAGATTCTGTCTCTCTCCCTCTCCCTTTGTCCACCCTCCCTTATCTCTCTCTCTCAGTAAATATATAAGTAAAATCTTAAAAAAAGATAGAATGAATGAGAAGAAGAAAGGAAAGAAAAATGGAGAGGAGAGAAATAAGAGAGAGAAGGGACATTTCAGATTGACTTCTACCCTTTCGAAAGTGAGGTAATTAAATTAAAAAACAGGTTCTGGAGTAGGCATTACTGTGTCTTGCACATCAGCATTCTCTGCCCCATGTGAGGTAAGTTCACTCCAAGTTCTTCCTGACTTTAAGACTACGTGCTGCCTACCACTGGTGGCCCCACACTTAGCCCTGGGGATGGACCCAGACTAACTCAAGCAAGAATATTTTATCTCCCTATACACAGAGCTGTTTTTGAGGTAATGATAGCAGATTCGTCTTATCACAGCCAACACAATGTGAGATGTTTCCCAGGATTTCTGGAAAAGATAGTTGGTTTTTGTTGGGCTTAATTTGGCTATTTGAGGAAGGGTAGTTTAGAGCCAGTGAATTCAACTCATGAAGGAAGACAGCCCCAGAGGGGAAGGAAAACTGAAGAGCCTGCTGACAAGTGAGTCTGGATGAAGCTGCACGGGAAGGAAACTCTACGGGTTTCAATGACAGGACTGCATCAATGCCTTTTTAAATTTAAATTAGCTTGAGTTGAAGTATCTGGCCCACTGAAAATGAAAATGATCTTAATTGGCTGGGGTGTTCTTGGAATTGAATATCATTCTTCGTTTCTTCTCCCATTGGGCTCAACATGGTGCTTTTGCACACAGTAGATGCTTACTAATGAATGACTATCATGGAAGCCTTTCTCCGTGGGAAGTGGAGACCTGGTTGTCTAATCCTAGTCTTTGCAATAAAGAATGTATGACTATGCACAAATCGCTTAACCTTTTTGGACTCTGTGTTCTCATTTGAGATATGAACGGTTTGGACCAGGTCATCTACTCTTGGCTGATAGTGTATCAGTTCCCACCAATGTAGTAATACTGGATCACATATCCTGTGTCAGTTTTGATTGGTACAGGGACCTATAATGTTTGGTCAGTGCTTTTGCCATGCTGTTAAATATTTTAAATATCTGTCCTGTCAATTGATTAATTCAGCAAACACTGGGTGTCTCCTACCTGTCAGGCACTGGGCTAGGTCCTGGAATACAGTGGAGAGTGAAACAGACATGGTGCATTGTTTTCATGCATCTAACCCTCCAGAGCTCTGCTGATCAGTACAGTAGCCACTAACCATATGTGGCTATTGAGCAGTTGAAAGGTGGCTAAACCAAATTGAGGTCAACTCTAAGTATAAAATGAACACCCGGTTTAAAAGAGCACCCCCTAAAAGTATTTCACTAATAATTTTTTATATTGATTATAAGGTGAAATCATGATATGGTTGATGGAGTTATATAAAGATTGAGTTATATAAAGTTATATAAAGTCCATTATATAAATGTATATAAGAGTTAATAAGGTCCGTTGCTAAAATTAATTTGGCTGTTTTCTTGGTACTTTTTAAGTGTAGTTACCAGAAAATATAAAATCACATATGTGGCTTCCATTAGATCTCTAGTGGAAGGCACTAGTTAGAGTAGGAGACCAGTGACTCTCAATTTTTCATGTGTCTGTGAATCTCCTGAAAAATCTTGTTAAAATGAAGATCTGGTTCTAGTCGGTCTGGGCTGGGGCTTGAGATTTTGCATTTCTTATGAGCTCCCAGGTGATGTTGCCTCTGCATGCAGCACCCTTGGGGCAGACTGGAAGGGATTAAAAGGCTTATGAAATGGTCAATCAAATGTGGATTGAAATGTAGGAAAAAAATGTATAGGTATGAATTCATGAAGGAAAGAATGAAACCTAAGATAAACGCAAGCTGTCACAAACGAAATAATAGAAGGAAATGTAGTGTGAAGCTAGTCTATCCATCAAACTGCAAAGAAACAGTTGGAATTCTTGTGAGAAATTTAAAGGTACTGTAAACTAGCATTGTGGACAGAGCCCTCCAAACTTATGCACGTGTGTATGGTATTCAATAGTTGAATTCAACTTGTATTTACCGAGCTAACGTGGTTAGCGTGGTTGGTTCTATCTATCAACACATTGGGTAGATTTTTGGGATTAAAAGCTGAAGATGTGCTTCTTCTCAAATGGCTCATCATGGAGTCAGAGAAAGAGGAAGACACAACAGGCTATACTTTGACCCAAGAGGCACTAAGCCACTGGTGGTGTTCTTGGTCTCCTTTCGTCTTTACTAGTAACCGCACTCTGATTTCCCTGGGGAGAATCTCCATCTGCCTCCCCATCACACTACTTCAGTGCTTTTGAGGTGTGGACTGGTGAAATCCACTCCAGGATCCCAGGGTGGTACAAGTCAGGTGGGTTAGGCCAGAGCAGAGTGTTCCGGGCATGCAGCTTGGGCGGGGAGGGACACCTAGTACCTCAAGAGGAAATGAGATTTTTTGAGAAGAGGCTGAATTTTCAGTGGGCCAGGAGTCTGCAGGGCCTCTAGCCATCTTGCCGCCCCAGGGTCCTCAAACACAGTTGCCAACTATTGCCAACCAAGCTGACTTGCCGAATGGAGAGTCAAACTTGCTCTGATTTCTTTTGAGCTCCTTATCAAGTTGTCCCTGAGGGCAGATTAAACTCCCTTTAATTTTGTAGGCCAATAAATTCCATTCGCTTAAGCAAGTTTAATTTCCATTTCCTATTCTTTGGAACCCAAAGAGGCTTACCCGACAAACCAATGGCACAAACAAAACACAGAAAATGGGACAAGTCATTTCTCTTGGGAGCTTCACAGAACACTTGACATTTCAGTTAAATACCTTAAATGACAAAGCAAGATCTAATGAACTTTTAGGTGATAGGACTGTGTTCCATGTTATATTTATTGACTCTGCAAACTGGACAGGATTTCTAAAAAGGTCAGGTCAAGTCCACGGGATATAAGAATGTGTTCCTAGTCTCTGGTAGAAAAGCTCTACCAGAGTGCTGGTAGATGGGAAGCTGATTTCTCTGCCAAAAATATCAGATATTTCCTCATTAGGGCTTAGGTGTCACCTCCCAAGAATTGTCTTCCCTGATGTCTCCATCCAAAAGTGTCTCTGTTCCTCTTTTCTTCCAGTTATCCTGTGAAGGTCTGAAGAGCACCTTTGACTCTGCAATTATCTTGTTTACATCTATAAAATGGAAAGGAGATTCAAGAGAATTGAGAGATTACAGGAAAAGTTTAATAAAGATAATATAAAAGACTATCTAGGGTGCCTGGGCAGTTGGTTGAGAGACTGCCTTCAACTCAGGTCATGATCCTGGAGTCCTGGGATGGAGTTCTGCATCTGGCCCCCTGCTCAGCAGGGGGTCTACTTCTCCCTCTGACTCTCCCCTCTCTCATGTTCTCTCTCTCTCTCTCTCTCTCATTCTCTCTCTCAAATAAAAAGATAAACTCTTTAAAAAATATATTTAAAACTATCTACGCAGAGACACCCATGTAGAGCAGCAGTCAAGCCCAAGAACGTATTTGAAGAGACTTTTAGACATATACAAATGTGTAGCTAATAAATGTTAACTGCCTTAACTAGAAACTATCATTAATCAAAATGAGCTAGGAATGAGAAAGTATGTGTGGTTACTTTATTTTTTTTTATAAGCTCCTGTATTCTTTTTTTTTTTTTTTAAAGATTTTATTTATTTGACAGACAGAGATCACAAGTAGGCAGGAGGCAGGCAGAGAGAGAGGGGAAAGCAGGCTTCCCACTAAGCAGAGAGCCCGATGCGGAGCTCAATCCCAGGACCCTGGGATCATGACCTGAGCCGAAGGCAAAGCCCAGGCACCCCTGTGTTGTTACTTTAAAAAGCTAATTAATTGGGGTGCCTGGGTGGCTCAGTGGGTTAAAGCCTCTGCCTTCAGGTCAGGTCATGATCCCAGGATCCTGGGATCCAGCCCCTCATCGGGCTCTCTGTTTGACAGGGAGCCTGCTTCCTCCTCTCTCTCTGTCTGCCTCTCTGCCTGCTTGTGATCTCTGTCTGTCATATAAATAAATAAAATCTTTTTAAAAAATAAAAAGCTAATTAATTTTAGCCTATTTTAATGGATTCTGGTGAGTAAGGGCTGGAGATTGATTCTTTCAGTGTATTTTACAATTGTCAGGCCCTGATTAAAGTTTAGGTAGTCCCCCCAAATGACGAAGAATGGATAAGAACAATATAAATGATAAAAGGGGTAGAGATAGGGCATTTGGAAAAAAAAAGAAAAGAAAAGACTGTTCAGCCTTGAAAATAAAAAGTAAAAGAGGGCTTTAAATTATCTCATGAATATGAAGGGTTAGCACAAGAAAAGTGGTAGGTTCTTGATCACTAAAGTGAAACAAAATTAAATTAGTTTACATTGAAGAAAGAATGTGCTGATAGTGGTGATGCAATCCAGTGTGACTGAGGATACAGACATTAAAAGTCTTAATCCTTAGAGATCTTTATAGTCCAGAATGGGTTTGAGGGTATCCCACTGTGATATCTGACCCTGTAATTACCACACACATTCCTCCCACATCTGATGTCGGTGTTGCAAAGAAGGGCTTCGTTTGCAAAGACAGGACCATAGGACCTCTTAGAATTCTCCTGATTCTTTCCTTGAAATTCAGTAACTGGAAAATTCCTTGAAATACATTCCAGGTTTTTTTTTTTTTTTTTTTTTAACAAAATTATAAGTGGCAGACAATTGATTGCCCACCTGTAGCAGCTGCTACTGGTGCCCTGAACATATCATATCATTCATATGTCCAGTGTATGCAGATGGGAATCTTCACCCCAGGGCTTTCTTCCTACCAGTGGGTAGGGCAGTTACTTGACCTTACTGGGGCTGATACAAAGTCTGGGTATGGATTTGCTAGTCTTGTGCAGTGAGTCTTGGCAGCACCACAATCTGAGGGCTCAGAGAGTGTCTAATTTGCTATGGTGGGATCTTGCATAATACTGTTCTGCCATCAAGGGACTCAGTTTATGGCAGAGTAGCGATGACAAGCCTGTGACTACAGGAACCATGAGTCCTGTCATGATACTTCATTCTCCATAAGTACATAAGTACCGATAAAACTTTTTCTTTTTTTAAAGTAAATTTTATACTAAATGCGGGTCTTGACTCATGACTCTGAGATCAAAAGTTGATGCTCTACCCACTGAGCTAGCCAAGTACCCTCTGCCTGATGAAACTCTTAAAGGCCTCTTAAAGGCGGTGCTGAAGAGCCAACTTGAGGATGATCCTCTTTTGGGGTGGGGTCCTGTCCTTTAAAAATGCCCTTCATATAGCTTGAACCAGAGGACAGAGAATGCCATGTGTCCAGTTGCTAGACTATCCACTCCCAGCCCTAACAGAGGATGTACGAGTGAGCTGAGTTTATCAGGGCAATTTCATTTGTTAGTGATTGGTTTAGGAGAAGTGGGCTGAGTGTGTCTTGGAAAGATGGAGTTCCACAATAAACACATATTGACATGTAGGAGAAGCTACCGTTCCCTTCTGGCTTTGGAAATATTGTGTAAACATAATGCTCGGAATCATGGCAGCCATCTTGTGGCTGACGCTAGACGCGACCGTAGACGCTGAGCATGGCAGGGTGGAGAGACAGAAGGAGCTAGGTTCTCGATAACACCAGTGAGCCTTTGAAGCAACCCTGGAATTGCTTCCTCTGGACATTTTAAGTGAGATAACAGACGGCTTTATTGTTTGAGCACTTTTAGTCAGAGATGGGTACTTTCAGGTGATATCTGCAGCAGATACTGCTGATGGGGCTTCCTTTCCCACATTTATTCCTTCCCATGGCTGTTTCCGTGTTGACAGTGCCTGCTTTCCATTAGAGAGGCCCAAACCGCCAACACTTTCCCAGGGTCCCTTGCAGCTAGAATGTGAACATGTGACTCAATTCTGACCAATAGGACTTCAGGATCAGTCTGAGTCGTCTGAGAAAGGATTTCCTCCATAATAGGAAGTGGCGTTAGGAAAGATGCCCCTAGTTTTTGGCTAGATGCTGTTGTGTCTTCATGTGCCTCCTGAAACCGTGCCTGCCACCTGTGACCAAGATGGCTTAAGATGATGCCGATATACTGAGAGTGAAAGATGGTAAAAGCTCAGATCCTCAGTCACATGGCAGAGTCTCTGGACCCATCTTGGACTTGACCTGTCTCTTGAGTTATCTCTATGTGAGGCCGATAATTGTCATGGTTTTTTGTTGAGTGTTTTGCTCCTTCAAGTCAGACCATTTTGCCTCAAACATAGAGTATCCTCTGCTACTTCAGCTCCCCCAACTCCTTCTCAATCCCCAGAAATGAAAGAACAAAAAGGTTTCTGTTAAACTTCTGAACATTGGCTGTCCCTGGTTTTACATTATAATGATTATGGAAAATGTTAGTAGTAGTTTGCCATGTGGTCACAGACTATTTCTGCGACCCTTCACATAAAACAGATCATTAAGTGTTCTGGAGAATTACAAAGACATCTCCCTGAATGCCCCTGCAATTTGGAGAAATAACAAAACTATAAAAGGTACTGTTGGATATTTTCATTTAGTTGGCCGTTATAGTTTCGGAACTGAGTTCTTCTAAAAAGAGGGAAAGTGAAGCCAAATTCCTTAACTCTCAAAAGCTCTAAATAAAAATAAAAATATACTGGAAACTTTGTTAAAAGAAAAGCAACTGTATATGTATTATTTTATTTGAAAAGCAAAACTTCTAGAGACTAGAAAAATTATATTTGTTTAGCCTAAGCTAACAAGGTGAGATTTAGAATTTTAATTCCAAGGAGTATTTTCTTTTAAAAATATGTCTTGTATATGTATGTATATACACACATATTTTATAATATAAGAGAGAGATAATGAAGAAAGATGTGAAGATGTTGCTGGAATTCTATTAGTCTGCTTTGTACTTATTGATGGAAAAAAAGTTTAATACTGGTTTTCCTAAAATATATCCATATACATATGTATTCATATTTGCTTTCCTCACTTGGAAATTACTTCTTTTCCTAGAGGCTTTTCTGGTTTTGGAACTACCATTTCTTTTTTTTATTTAAAGATTTTATTTATTTATTTGACAGAGAGAGGGAGAGAGATCACAAGCAGGCAGAGAGGCAGGCAGAGAGAGAGGGGCGGGAGCAGGCTTCCCGCTGAGCAGGGAGCCTGATGCGGGGCTCAATCCCAGGACCCTGGGATCATGACCTGAGCCGAAGGCAGAGGCTTTAACCCACTGAGCCACCCAGGCACCCTGGAACTACCATTTCTACCGTACTTCCCTCCTCATGCAGAAAAATGGTGGTCTTTAAAAAAAAAAGATTTTTATTTATTTATTTGACAGATCACAAGTAGTCAGAGAGGCAGGCAGAGAGAGAGAGAGAGAGAGAGAGAGAGAGAGAGAGAGAGGAGGAAGCAGGCTCCCCGCTGAGCAGAGAGCCAGATTCGAGGTTTGATCCCAGCACCCTGAGACCATGACCTGATGGAAGGCAGAGGCTTTAACCCACTGAGCCACCCAGGCGCCCCACTGGTGGTCTTTTTAGGTAATTCCGCATTCCATTAGTCTTCAGGGTCTATCCTTTGATAGCATCTCTACAGATTAGCAGCAGCTAAACACATTTTGTAGTGGAGGAACAGGTTGCCTGAATCAGGTATTCATTCCTTTAGGTAGCTAAATTGGCCTGGGGCCCAAGGTGAGTGAGCTTTCTTTGCTCTGTGCACCATCACTCCACCCTAGTTCAAGTTCAGACGCCTTCACTGATTTTAGAAGTTCTCCTGCGAAGTGCGCCCTTGCTTTTAGCCTGAGGCTGGCTCAGAAACATCACCTTTCACCCACTTAAAGAAGTTTTGCATGGCAGGGAGATTTACTATTCAAGTAGCTATTTCTAGTTCCTTCCCTGCTTAAAAAAAAGAAAACCAAAACTCTCCAAATCAGTTTTATTTCCTGTGGTATCAAATCTGACTTAATGTTATAACTTTGTTAACAGACCAACTAAATATTTCGTTAGGTTCAAAAAAGGAAAAAGCCCAACCCTCCTACCACTAGGGTAATGAAAGTCATCTTTTTTATAGAGCACTGCGGTTGTTGTTTTAGTCATTTGTGTTTTGGTTTGCATTTGTTTGCTTGTGGGGAGGCAGTGTACCCGCACTCAGGTCTTCTTTCCTTTTGCAGTGTTTAAAATGAGATAAATTCTTTAAAATACAGTAACACTTCTAGATTCAGAAGTAGAATGTCCAAAAACAATAGTTTGGAGTAAACTTTAGCCTTATGACAACAACTATCAATCTTGTGTAGATAGCGCGTGCATTTACAGAAGATGGGTTATTTGCTGGGTTAAGTGAAGCCAAAGCAAGAGAAATAATAGGAATTTGCTTTGAATCTTGGGAGTCCCTCTCGCTTCAGATATTTACGAAAATCATTTTATTTTACAAAATTTGTCAACAATGTGTGCAAGCACAGGATAAATGATCCAGTTAAGAATGAAAATGATAAAAAAAAGAATGAAAATGATATGCGTATCATTTCATGATCTATGTTAAGATTGAAACACCACAGCAGTAACTGCGTTTCTAGTTATTTTTCGGGGGGAGGGGCGGTCTTTTCCCCCCGGAGAGACAGCCCCCTTGCAGACCCTCCCCGAGCCGCCGGCCCTCCGCCCACGTCGCGGCCGCGGAGCCCGCCTCCCCTCCCCCAGCCGCCAAGGTCTAATCCCTCCCGCCGGCCGGGTCCCCACCCCTCGGCCGGTGGCGGCTGGGTCCCGTCCGCGGCCGCTCCGCGAACGACCCGTAGTAACCCCGTCCCGCCCCTGACCGACCGCGCCGAGCTCCCCGGCCGGAATTCGATAGGCCCAGCCCCGCACGCGCCACCGCCCGCGGGCCAATGGGCGGCGGCCTCTCTGCATATGCAACGAGCGCCGGCCGGGGGTGCGCGTCCCGGGCGGTTCGGCTCAACAGACGCTGGTTTGCCGGCGCCGGCCTGCGACGCTGGGATTGTGGCCCCGGCCGGGGCTGGGACCAGGCGGCGGCGGCGGCAGCAGCGGCCGGGACAGCAGACGGTCGCCCCCTTACAGTGTGGCTGCACCAGGGTCCCCAGGAGGCGGCACGGGGCGTGAATGCTCTGGGGGCGCAGCCAGGCCTGCGTGGGCCCGAGGCTGGAAGAGCTGGGGCTCCGGCGTCGCGGTGAGTGTGGCGCCCGTTGTGGGAGCGGCGGGGGCTGGTCGGCGGCGCGGCCTCAGCGTGCGGCCGGGCTGGGCCGGAGGGCGGCGCGGGTTTGGGGCCCGGATGTGGCCGCGGAGCCAGGCCCCCGGGCTGTGCGCCGCGGGGGTCGCGTGGCGTGTGTGTGTGTATGTGTGTGGAAAAGCCGGGCAGGGTGGGAGGCGCCGCCGTGGGGTCTGGGAAGCTGGTGACGTGGGGCCTGGGCCGAAGGGCCCACGCGAGCGGGGGAAACGGCAGCCGGGTGACTGCGCGGTCGGGGGGAGGAAGGGTGCCCCGCGTCCCTCCCGGCGCTGTGGGGGTGGACGGCGTGGGGGGCTGGCGTCTTTCTTTGGGTGCGCGTTGACGCGTTCCCTGCGACGAAACGGAGCCCTGCGGTTCCGGGAAACCCTGCTGGAGGGACCGGCGCGGGTGTGTGTTGACTGTGGGGAGAAATTGGGTGGATGAGCAGGGGCGACCTTGGTATTTGTTGTGGCCGCGATGGGTGCTGGTGGGGCTAGGACTGACCGGTGGCTGGGGTTAAGAGTTGCAGGTTTACTTTTCCCTAAGTGCGGTTTAATACATCAGTAACAGAATGTGTCACGCTGAGGTGGTGCTCGCGCTATCAGCAGTCCAGCGGGGGAGGAATGATCAGGCCCGCTTCCTAGGTGAGCATCCCGAGGCCGACATTTAACTGGTTTATCCAGTCTGCATTTAGAAAATGTGCTCTAAGCTATTGCATGTATGACCCCTCAAAAATAGAAAGGGTAGAGCAACATCTTTAGAATTATATGGAAGCTAGAGGAGGAATAGGCCTGTGTGAAAGCGATCACAGCTGAATACAGTGACAAATAGTTGACAATTTATTGAGGCTTTATTACATGCCAGGCACCATACTAAGTGCTTTATGCACATTACCTTCACGCAGTTAACAGCCCTCTAGGGTGATGCTTATTCCCATTTTACAGCTGGAGAAACTGCAGTTTGGACGCATTAACTTGGCCCAGATCACAGCATGTTAAGAGAAGCTGGGATTCAGACCCGCCTGTCTTAAAAGCCAGAGCTCTTGCATCTAACCACTTGTATTATGCTGCCTCTCCTTGGTGGTTGGCTGAACAGTTGCCACCGGAGGGGGGGAGGGGTGGGCCAGGAGAGCTGTAGTTTGATGACCTTCATTCCTGATTATCACAACCTTTTTTGTTTCTCCAGATTAGTCCTGGGAGCTGAAGGTTGTTGCCCTGTTGTCTCAAAGTGTATTAGGAGGTTATTGAAGGGAAGAGGTGTAATGAGATGGTAGTCATTTGCACAGACTTTGTTCTTTATTCTGGCATCTTCCTCTGCCGTTCTTACCTTGGGGATGACTAAGACTTCTATAGTCACTGTGGCATGTTCTTTAAACTATTCAAGCTATCTTTTACGGGAAGGGTCAAGGTGACAAATCAGCTCGTGTCGTCAAGTCTCTGTTACGGGATTTGTTAAGATATTTCGACAGGATTTAAAGCTGAAATACTGAGTCTAAAATGCCCTTCTTGAAGAAGAAAGGAAGAAGAAGGAAGAAGGTTTGAAAAAAATGAAAGATGGGTAAATTATGAGAAAGGAAATTATGAAAGGGTAAATTATGAAAGGAAGAAGAAGGAAGAAGGTTTGAATGAAAGATGGGTAAATTATGAGCGGAAAATCATGCTGTATCTGGTGGGGGTGTGTGTCAGATCTTAAAGCCTCAGGATCTTGTGCTTCCCTGCTGTCTGGTTCTGCTTAAATGACTATTTCCATTCCTCATTCAGTTAATTGCTCAGCCAGAGCCTTTCACTCATGTTGTATTTTAGGTACCATGTAAGGAATGTAGTGTTGAACAGAACTGATGTGATCCTTACTTTCATGTAGGAAACAGCTAAGAAGCAAATCATCATACAGATAAATACTTAATTACAAATTATGAGAAGTGCACTGAAGGAGAAGTTTCTGAATGAAGTTTTGATTCATGAGAAGTTTTGTGAATGAAGGTTTTAATGAGGATTATGATTTAGATGGAAAGTAGGGAATTTTTTGAATTGATAAGGTGAGGTTTTACAATCTTGCATTCTGAGTCTGTAATTAAATGTGCCTAATGCAAGAGTTTGAGAACTTTTGAACACTAATGTTCTTTTCGTTTCATGGTGTCTGATCCTACCCAAAATACCACTCTAGCTCATGTTATAAGATGGAAAATGAGATCAGGAGCTTTTTGAAGCAGTCATTCTGCCTTACAGCCTAACTCTTCTGTAGTACTTAAATTTTCCCCTCTCAACGTGAATATTTGGGAACCAAGAATCATTATCTAAACTTTGGGAAAAAAAAAAAAACAACAACTTTGTACTTGATAGGAGTTGGATGTTTTCAGGAAAGCCAGGTCAAAAAGGTGACAGGTTTTCCTAACTTGAGGTAAGCAGCATTATGATTATCAAAAGTATCCAGGGTAGTTATATTTGACTTAAAATTCTCACCTCTTAGGAGACAGAATGATTATGTGGTTTGGGAAATGCAAACTGTTAAGTACATGAATATTTCAGTTGAATGTGTATTAAGCCAGTACAAATAATTCATTGCAGTACGTTTACTGAAATGCTGTCTGCATGCAAAGCACTGCTAGGTGTACCATGTGGAATAAGTAAAAAAGGTGAATTTGACAAAGTCCCTGTTTTCAAGGAGATTTAAATTTAATGAATAGTAACGCTCAGATTTAAGTCACGTCTCTCCCCCCAACCTTTTCAAAGTACTCATGTTAGCCCATTTGATCCTTTTAAAAGCCTTGTATCACCAGGAGAAATACTGAGAAAAAGGAAATTTGGAGGTAAAATTGCCAGACATGGTGATTAATAGTTGGGAGAAGCTGTACAGTGATTACTAGTTTACTGTCTTGGAGCCATCATACAGAGGTGATGTAGACTCCTTGGGTGAGATTGCCTGTGGAGAGGCTAGAATGAGAACAGCTGGAGGCCTGGGATGGAGCTGGGTAGAGGAGGCTGAGCTTGGCAAATGAGATGGAAGGAGTGGCAGGGGAACCTGGCTCAGGTGGGAGCCATAGCTGGAGTGGTATCCCTGCAGCCAGTGGGGGAGCTAGGAGGGAAATTGAGTAATGTCCTATGGATTTAGCGACTCCGAGGTCATGGGTGCCCTTTTGCAGGTGATGTTGATGGGGTGGGAAGCAGAAGCAAGTAGAAGGTGAAGAAAACGGAGATAACAAGAACAGGAAACTTTCTGGAGTTTTGATTTTTATCATTTGAGTTTAAATTTTGATGGGAAGGTGTTCATGGAAAGGGAGAGGTTGAATACAGATGAGAAAAGTGTTTGCTTATTTTTGCAAAGTTCCTGAGAAGATGGAAGAGAGTGGGATCCAAAGGAGGCCTGAACCTTAGCCAGGAGGAGGGACACCTTTTCTGTAGTAACCCAAGACAGGCCCGTAACTGATCTGACACTAATCAGTACTTTATCCTGGAGCCCTGACAATTTTCCAAAAATTACAAAGAACTGTTAAATTCCAAAAAACTAGCTCAATTTTAGCTGACCTGATAGGTTCTTTACAAAACCTCACTATAGAAGCTTTGTGTGAAATTGATTTAATGTGTGATTTAGTTTTGATTTCATCCACCTTAATAGGGTATATACTTTCATCTGACTTGTGATTGTTTCTCTCCTGAAAAAGGAGACATTATAAACATTGCCCTGTGATTTCTTCTACATGCTATTTTTAGTTTCATAAGAAACAGTTTTTAGACTACTTCTCTTTCCCTGACATTTTAAATGACTTAATTCTTTTCATTTAAAAGTTTAGCTTCTTGGGCACCTGGGTATCGCAATTAATTGCCTGCCTGGTCCGAGGGTCCTGGGATCGAGCTTCGAATACGGCTCCCTGCTTTGGGGAGGAGGGGGAGCTGCTTCTCTCTCTTCCCTATTCCACCCTGCTTGTGCTCTCCCTCTCCCTATGTCAGATAAAATCTTTTAAATAAAAGTTTAGCTTTTGTTTTTACCGGAATATGTTTTACATACATACTTGTAATTCCCACTCTGAGGGATAAAGCATAATTGGTGGATGATTCAGTGGGTTCAGCTGATCTGCTAGTTCTTAAATAGAACTGAAGATACCTAAATAACCTTTTGGATAAACCGCCTTCAGTTACAGGTTTCTACTTGCCCTTGTTGTATTTGTTATATGTAGGGAGACTGCTTTATTCGTTCATGTATTTATTTAGTGCCTATCTTGCAAGACACTGGGAATTTGAAAATGATTGATAGTCTCTGTTCTCAGCTCTTCTTGGTTGATGGAAGTAAGTTGTATAAACATTATATGGTGTAGGCAAGGAAGGTGTAAGGACAGAAGTATTGCAGTGTGGTATATAACCAGTACAGACAGCAGGAGAGGAAGAAGGGGAGACTGCAGTGAAGGCGATAGTCACCTGAGTCTTTGTCTTTTCTTTTCTTTTCTTTCTTTCTTTCTTTCTTTTTAAAAAGATTTTTTATATTTATTTGACAGAGAGAGATCACAAGTAGGCAGAGAGGCAGGCAGAGAGAGAGAGAGAGAGAGAGAGAGAGGGAAGCAGGCTCCCCGCTGAGCAGAGAGCCCGACTCTGGCCTTGATCCCAGAACCCCAGGATCATGACTGAGCTGAAGGCAGAGGCTTTAACCCACTGAGCCACCCAGGCGCCCCGATAGCCTGGTGTTCTAAGATGAATTGGGCTGATGTGAACCAGGGAGCCAGGGAATAGGAAGTTTGTCTTGAATTTGGTCCAGGTGTGTATGTCTACAAATATGTTCATATTGGAGATATTATAATATCAAAGAATATTAGAAAAATAAAAAGCTTATCTTGCTGTCCTAACATTGCTCAAGAGGTGAAAAGCTTTCCATTTTTCTGTTTGTCATGGTCAGCTTTTCTATCCCCTACCTCACTTAGAAAGTAACCACAATTAACACTTTCCTGCTGCAAATCTTTGTTTTTCCTCTTCTAGAAGATTGGTCTTTGGAATAAGGCTAATAGCCAACACCATTACAGTACTTCCTCTGGTCAGGCGCTATTCCTACTTTCTTCTCACTTATAATAGTTAGGGATTCTTCTTCTTTTTTTAATCACTTATTTCACAGATGAGGAAATTGAGGCACAGGGAACCTAAAGTGACTACTAGCCTGTGTGTGTTCTGGATCTCCTCTCAAGCAGTTTGGTTCCAGAGTCCATCCATGTTCCTATACCCCGGGCACTGCATCTCCTGTCTGGGGTGACAGGCTTGTAGTTCTTACTGACCTCTGAAGACACAATTTATCAGGAAAGGAGCTGTGATGACATTTAGGGACAGTGTTAATCTGTTTTAATTACACAAGTGTCCCCCCCCCCCCCCCCCCCCCCGCACCAAGCCCTCTTCTTACAGGGTAGGACATAAATAGTAACAACCTAAATTGAGGGAATTTAACTGGAATTTTCTTGTACTTGAATGTGAATCCTACTTCAGCATTCCTTCAGGGATAATTATAATTGCCCTTTTGGAGTTTTCTGGATTGGGAATATAAAGCAATTTGGGATGCTGTAATCTAATACATTTTCTTCCTTCTGTTAAAAAGACATGCTTTCTGTATGTCTGAAAAATATTTCATAATATTTAATCCAGTTAAACCCACTCCCTTCCCCTAAATCCTCCAGTTAACCACTGATCTGAGTTTAGTGATCTGAGGCATTTGTAGGCATTTCTCTACAGTTTTATTATCCCCAAGCAGTGTATAATATTGTTTCATGTGTTTTTAAATAGTAGTATTGTATGATTGTGCAACAACTTTTTTCACTCGTTATCACTTAATCGTTGTGGTTTTATCAATTGAGTTTCATCAAAGTGGGTATGTACATGTCTATTTAGCTCATTTATTTTCACTGTGATACGGTGTGACATTTTAGGACTACAACACATTTTGTTTCCTCTTTGCTCTCTTGATAGACCTTTAGGTTGCTGCTGCTTTTTTTGTTGTTGTTTTTATGAATACTAGCATGAGTATTCTTAAACATCATTGCTTCTCTAATTTCATTTTTGACACTGTAGTCCTCCTGCACTCCTTTTTCTTCTGTATATCCTATATCCGAGTTCCTTTAATCTTGTCATTATTTGACTCATAGTTGTAGTACAAAACCACAGTGGCTGCTTTTCCTCTAAAGTTCTTTTTAGTAACTTTTAATTAACCTTGTTCGATTTTCTTCATATTTATTTATTTATTTATTTTTGTTCTTAGGCAGTTTTGCAGATAAATGCCTAGTATCCGTAAGTTCTGTAAGTGACTGTAGGGATAATTCCGTAAGTGACTGTAGGGATAATTCATGTGTGCTTCCTCTTGGGAAGTTTTTGTCAATCTATTTTTGACTTGGCCAGTTCCGTATTTAATCCTTGTTTAATATTTTTTCTCTAAAATCTGTCTTTTCCATTGTAATTTGGTGAGTAGGAATGTGGACTTTGGAGTTAAGATTGCTTGAATTTGGGGCTTCTGGGCGGCTCAGTTGGTTAAGTGGCTGCCTTAGACTCAGGTCATGATCCTAGGGTCCTGAGATCGAGTCGAGTCCTGCACAGGGCTCCCTTCTCCGTGGGGAGTCTGATTCTCCGCTCCGCCCGTCCCCCTTGCTTGTGATTTCTCTCTCACTTTGTGTCTCTCTAAAATAAAATCTTAAAAAAAAAAAAAAAAGATTGCTTGGATTTGAGTCCTGGATTTACTTCTTGATAGCTGTGTGACCTTGGGCAGCTTGTTTAGCATCTCTGTGACTCAGTTTCTTCATAAAATATAGATCATAATGGAATCTACCTGTCGATTGTTATAAGGGTTTATATAGGGTAAGTGCCTGCATGGAGTCAGTGATCAATAAATATTAATCATGCTAATTTTAGAGTATGCAGTATATTCTAAGTTTATCCACTTTTTATTACTGCCTTCTCTTCTGAAACAGCATTATTATCTTTACATATACAAATATACTTCAAAGAATTGTCTAATGTATTGTAAGGTCTTACAATGGAGACTGGGAAGAAGTATTATAAATCATAGAAAATTGAGTAACATCAGTAATTTAGGCTTTATCTTGTGCTTTAATTTTCGGGAAATATTTATAAAGCACATTGAAAGTAGGTTGACATAGTGTACTTCTCATTCAAGTAATTTAAGAGTTTCCTCTTGTTTTTAATACCTTTTGTAATACGATCTTAATAATGATTCAGGTAGCATTTCTAAATACACTAATTATCCTGTATCATCAACTCTGTGCTGTGGAGTGGAGGAGTCATGTGTATAAAACTTTCTGTGTAAATTTGATTTGGTTTCTTAATCTTTCTAATCCTTTTCATTTCAGTTTCTTTAACATAAATATTTTAATTCTCACCTTATGAAGTTATGAGCACTCAGGGAGATACAGATGGTAGTTTAGGATACACAGGTGACCTCCTGTGTTGGTTGCTTGCCTTCTCTGCCTCCTGTCCCCCCCCACCCCCGCCCCGTTTTCTTTGTCTTTCCTTTCTCCCTTTCTGTGTATTTTAATTGAAAAATCACATATTTAATGTATACAGTTTGAGCTTGTACATGTATACACCTGTGCAACGATCACCATAATCAAGGTAGTTTACATATTTATCACTCCCAAAAGGTTCCTTGTGCCTCTTTTTTTTGTTTTTTTCTCTGTCCTTCAGAAGCAGTTTTTTTGGTAAACATAACAAGGTATTCTGAATCCAGTGTGTGAGGGAGTCCATCATATGGTAGAAGTGTACATCATTTTTTAAAAAAGATTTTAGTTGTTAGAGAGTACACACATGAGCGGGGGGGGGGGGGGGGGGAGAGTGAGAGAGCGTGCGGGAGCAGAGGAAGAGGGAAAAGCAGACTCCCTGTGAGCAGGAAGCCTGATGCAGGCTTGACCCTGAGATCATGACCTGAGCTGAAGGCTGAAGCTTAACTGACTGAGCCACCCACCTGTCCCAGAAGTGTACATCATCTAAGTGGGAGTAGGAAATAATAATTTCTTAAGGACAAGAATGTTCAATCTATAGGAGGATACAGACAAGATGTGGTTCATATAGAGTGAGCAATACAGACGATAGAATGGTCATGTTTGCCCAGGGTAACCAGGAAAGGTCTTTTGCTGAGCGAAAGAGACATGAGTTGGATATGAAGAAAGAGTTGTGTTTGAGGATGGTACTCAAATGGGATGTCCTGGGCAGTTGGGAAAGAGTGGGACTGACAGATAAAATTGAGGTGTTAGCTGGTTTAGGGGGGTTAGGGAAGCTTTGGGAATGAATCATATCCCAGAGGGCAAGCAAAGAGCAGAGGTATGGAGAACAAATAGTTAAGAACTTACATGAACTCATTTATTCATTGTTTCCTTCAATTCAGAAAGTAGTTGCCTAATGCATGGAAGGTTCTAGGAGTAGGAATGGAGATTGAGCAGCCAGCAAGTGAAGAGAACCACGTGGGCTCTGAGTTGTTAAAGTTGTTTCCAGTTGTGCCACCATGATGACTGTTGTGCCTGGCATTGTGGCATTCTCCACACCATTTAGCTTTTCTGGAGTTTGGGTTTCCTTGCCTGTAATCCTTTCTTGCTCAGCAGTGTTATGATCTGCTTTTTTGTTATCTATGCCATATTTCTCTCTTTGGTTTCTCTGAAACTTCATTAGCTTTGTGCATTTCCCTCTGTGAGTTTATTTTGTGTTTACTTCTTGGAATTCACTGGGGTATTTGCATGGGTTTTGTTAGTTACTAGCTACACTGACTGATGAAATAGTTAACCTTTTGAATATTATTTTAGTTCCAAATTGATTTTGTAGATATGTAACAGCTCGTTTTTCTGCATTGATGTTTCTGGGTTGTAAAATATTCACTATTATTTTGGCCAACATTATAAAAAGTTCTTCAGCCACAGAAGTTTACTTTTACTCATTTTACTTTCATCAGGATTGCAGTAATCCTCATTCTATATCTTGACCTTGGTTTTTTTTTTTTTTTTTAATATTTTTCCCCTGGTGATTTTTTTTTTAAAGATTTTATTTATTTATTTGACAGACAGAGATCACAAGTAGGCAGAGAGGCAGGCAGAGAGAGGAGGAAGCAGGCTCCATGCTGAGCAGAGAGCCCAATTCTGGGCTGGATCCCAGGACACTGGGATCATGACCTGAGTTGAAGGCAGAGGCTTTAACCCACTGAGCCACCCAGGCGCCTGACCTTGGGTGTTTTTAGTGTAACACTAAAACAACCAGAAATTTTCTTTTCCCATTCAAGACTGACTTGATCTCTGGACTTCTTTCTAAGTTGAAATACGGAGTTTATTTTAGTTCCATAGAAGACCAGAATGAACTAATCTTAGAATTGTAGATGATGACATTTTAATGTAAACAGGATTCACATTAATTGAAATTATACCACATGGACCATAATACATTGGTCATTATTACTATTTTTTACATATCCACGGTGAATATTTTCCTAAGTCCTTTTGCTTTTGTATTGTAACTTTCCATTTGCTAGTGTGCTAGGGTCTAAGAATTTGTATTCATCATTTACCCTGAAACTAGGCCTGTCTTTGTGGACTGATGCTTATTTTGACAGCATGGCACTCTTCTTTGAAATTTAGTATTTAGTTTGTGTATCACTTTCCTGAGGTATAAAATGAATACCTGTTTATCCAGTACCATCTCGAGGTGGGAAGGTTGTGGGAGATAGTAGCTGGCCGGAAGTGTGGAGTGAGGTCAGAGAGGGAGCTCATGAGACCCCAGGTGTAAGGAAGCAGATTGGTGTAGTAGAATGGAGTGACGAAGGGCTTGAGGTTTGTGACCACACTGTTACTTAAATCCCCAGATCTAGTTCTGCCTCATTTTAGTTTTGTGACCATAGCAAATTCTTAACCTCTGAGCTTCAGTTTCTTTAGGATCAGGGTGAGATCTGCCTTGCAAGGTACCTGTGCTCCAGGTGTGTACATAGCCCATCTCTGTGGTACAGGGAAGAAGAAATGTTAGAAACTTTCTTTCTTTATAGTAATTTCTACATTTTATGCATGATTCGTAGGGTTTATGATATGGTAGGACCAAAGTACATATACACAATATTAAAGGTACATGTGTTTGGAATGCCAGTAATTTTTACCAAAAGGGGCTTGTTGTGATCCTTGAAGTCTCTTAGAGAGTAGGCTCCTAGATAAAAAACTAGGCCCTGCTTGGAGGCTTATTAGTTTCGGGGCAACTTTGTGGATGGTTTGAGTTTGAAGAGCTTGGGTTAGTTGGCTCTGGGAAATGGATTGAAGGTTATTGGACTTAAGGAGCATGTCTCTGCAATTTCATTTGAAAAATGGGGGACATATAGGCCTCTTGCCTTCAGCTCAGTTCATGATCTCAGGGTCCTGGGATTGGGCCCCGCATTGGGCTCTCTGCTCAGCAGGGAGCCTGCTCCCCCCCACCCCCGCCCGCCCCGGTCTCTCTGCCTATTTGTGATCTCTCTCTCAAATAAATAAATAAAATTAAAAAAAAAATGGGGACATAGTAAAGCTGGCATGTGTAATGATTGAGTTAGTTTGTAAAAATCTTAAACTGTATATTTTTTACACGATATCATGTATCAGAATATTATAGTTTATAACTCAGAAACATGAGTCAGTATTAGGGAATTGCTCTTGATGCATGGATAGTTTGCTTACAGATAACTGAGAGCTGACTGTATGCATGTTTAAGTTAATAATGTTTATGTTATGTGATGTCCGCAGACAGGCATGTTACCTGTAGGTGATTAATTATAGCTTTGTGTTTCTTGTTACTGATTTCAAATAAGCTTCATGAGATAATAAATGTGTTTGTTACCTTGTTAGATGTGTTTCTTTTGGACTCTTTAAGGGGCAGTTGCTGTGTTTAAGTATCCCTCCACTAGAAAAGAGAGCTCTATGAAGACAAGTGTATTTGTGTATTACTTACTGATGTACACCCAGTGCCCAGCATAAAGATACTCCTATTTTGTTGAATCAATCAGTCTGCGTATCCTTGCACAGTAAAGGACAAGAGATAGTGTTTATTAAATTGAATTGAAAGATTTGAACCTAACACCAAACAAATTTTGGAAGGCCAACAACAACTTGACACAAAATGACCAGTCTGTGCTTATTAGTGGGAGCTCAGGAATTCTGAAAGAGTAGATTTACTGTTGATAAAATATGCGTATGAATAGCTTGCTGGCTGAGTACTAATGTGCAGATTATAATTTAGAAATTTCCTGATAAAGAAGATAAGAAAGTGTGATAGATTTGTGTCAGGCCAACCTGAGTTCTTGAACTTTGATATGGTAACTCCTTGTTGCCTTTTTTTTTTTTTTTTTTTAAATCCAAAGCCAAAGGTATTTATTTATTTGAGAGGGAGCATGCATGCAGGTGCACAAGTAGGTAGGAGGGCAGAGGGAAAGGGAGAGGGAGAAGCAGTCTCTCCATTGAGTAGGGAGCTTGATACACTTGATCCCAAGACCCTGAGATCATGGCCTTGAGCCAAAGGCAGACACCTAACTGCCTGAGCCACCCAGATACCCATGCTTGTCGCCTTCTTAAAAGCCTTTGACACTCCTGACAGTGTCCTCATCAACCTTCATTGTCTGCCTTTGGTTTCTAGGATACTGTTCTTGCTTTCTTTACCTTTCTAACTGGCTTTTGTAGTGTCTGTCCTTAATCTTTTTACAAGTGAATGTACACTGTATTTGAGGGATTCCATGGTTTCGACTCTAATAGGGATAGGGTCAGTGATGACTCTCAATCTACATCTGCTGCTCTGTTGGGAGCCCCAGTCCTGTATTTCTGACAATATCTTGAATCTCTCCTCTAGTCATTCCCACACACTTAACATCCAGCCCTATCCTCATGCACTCTCCTATGTATCTGCTCTTCCTCTCATATTCCTTGTGTCTATTGCAAATCACCCTACCATTCTAGAAATGTTGAATACTAATTTTTAAAGCTTAATCTTCACATTTCCCCATATCCTGTTGTCTTGCTTTTTCTGTAACTACTGCTCTAAACTCTGTACTTCATCCTTCACTTGAACTATTTTTTTTTTTCCTGAGATTTTATTTATTTATTTATTTATTTGTCAGAGAGAAAGAGAGAGAGAGCGCGCACAGGCAGACAGAGTAGCAGGCAGAGGCAGAGGGAGAAGCAGGCTCCCTGCCAAGCAAGGAGCCCGATGTGGGACTCCATCCCAGGACGCTGGAATCATGACCCGAAGGCAGCGGTTTAACCAACTGAGCCATCCAGGTGTTCCCACTTGAGCTATTTTAATGTCTACATACCTGGAATCCTTTTCTGGTTTCTTTTCTGTGATAACCCAAAGTAATCATTATGAAAAAACAAATTTGGTCAGCTGCTTTGCTTAAAACGCGATCTCATTCTCTCTGCTGTGTGTTTCTATTTTTCATTTTCACTTCTAACTTCCCTCCTGTTTTCCTGTACTGCATCTGTTAAGCTATTTAGTTTCCTCATTGTGTGCTTACTCATGCCTTCGTGTTGACAGGAATGGAGTGCTAGCACAGAGAGGTTGACACAGCTCTGTGGCACTGAGGAGGACCTCCCCTAGAGGCTTCAACTGAATCTTGAAGGACAAGTTTACATTGGCAGTCTTCAGCTTCTTTTAATTCTCTCAGATTATTTTAATTGAATGCCAGTTCTAAGTTCTGTAGAGAATATTACTGGATCAGCATGTCCTTATTTTTGATACAGGCCTCCTAGGTCATAGGCCGCTGGGTCCCTATTGATGTTGTGTTTGCAGTAGTCCACTGGGGTGGAGATGGGAGCCAAGGGCATCATAGAGTTCCGGCAGAACCAGTGCTTCTCTCTCTGAAAGTGGCAGGCCAGGCAGTAGGGTGTGCGGGCTACCATGATAGTACTGGAGATTATTTTATAGTTAAAAAAAAAAAATGCTTAGGAACAAATGGCTTTTGGGACGTGGGAGCTGTGGAAGAGAGGAATTGCCAGGTTATTCGTTTCACAGATCTGCTCCTCATCTTTCTAAGATTTAAATCCACCCATTGGCTCAGTTCCGAGTTTTCTTTAATGCTGCTTAACTTAATCTTTTAACCACTGATCTGAAATGCCACTATGGTCCAATACAAAAATCCCGTGACAGTTTTCTGGTTTCAAAATTCTGTACCAGAACAGTTAGTGTTATTTTTAACATCTAATAGGGTAAGTATGCATTAAGTATTCTTGTTTTCAGGTTTTATTAGCAAATCTTAAAATGTTTTCCTCTAGATAAACTTGGAATTACTATCAAGTGATCACAGACTCCCTATAGCCCTCTACCCCCAGCTACAACCTTATTTTTAAAAATCTTTTTTTGATTTCTGTTTTCTACTTTGATTTTGTTTTCCTTTCTGGGGAAATAACTCCCAGCCTTCCAGCCTTTTTTTCTTAATATATCTGTTGACTTTTAAATTTAATATCAGGTGCTCTTCTTAATTTTAACAAGAGCCTTTTTTAAATTTATTTATTTGATAGAACACAAGTAGGCAGAGAGGCAGGCAGAGAGAGGAGGAAGCAGGCTCCCCATTGAGCAGAGAGCCCGATGTGGGGCTCAATCCCAGGACCCTGGGATCATGACCCGAGCCAAAGGCAGAGGCTTTAACCCCCTGAGCCACCCAGGCGCCTCCAAGAGCTTTTTCTTATTTTTAATCCTGTATGGTGCACCAATTTTGTTTCATCATTTTAATAGCCTCTCCTATCTTTTGGAAGATGAGTCCTATGTATTTAAAGTATTCTTTCTATTTCCTGCATCGACTGTTTCCATCGAGTTCCCCCCACTTCAGTTTTCATCTGTGTCTTTCATTGTGATGGGTTTTTTTGGTCAAATGTCTGGTGATCCAGAGCTTCATATTCTCTCTGGATTTTTGATTCTGATTTTTCTGTTTCTAGTCCCCGCTGCCTCCATCAATAAATTCCCCGCACTGGCATGGGAATTAACAGTATGAGGGATGGCTATTCTGCATACAAATCTGGATAGCTCTTTAGCATGGCATAGAGGGCAGTGCCAGTGAGCACTTGCCTTTGCTTTTTAGAGCTGCTGTAACACCGCAGATTTGGTGACTTAGCACCACAGAAATTGATTATCCTACAGTTAAAAGAGGCCAGAAGTTTCTTGGGCTGAAATCAGGCGTTGGCAGAGTGTTGCCCCTTCCAGAGAAGAACCTGTTTTTGCCTCTTCAGTTGCTGGGCCTGCTGAATTCTGTGGCTTGGGTCCAGACTTCGAGGCCAGCACGTTACAGCTCTGCTCTGTCCTCACATTGCCCTCTCTGAATGTCAGATCTGCCTTTCTTCCAAGGATACTTGTGGTGGCATTTAGGGACCAGCTGAATCCCATACTGCTCTCTCATCCCCAGATCCTTAATTCAGTCACATCTGCAAAGATCTTTTCTCAAGTAAGGTAACATTTGCTGGTTCCAGGGTTTAGGGCCTGATGCCTCTGGGGTCATCTGTCAGCCTGCTTTCAGGTACTTAAGAGTTCTCCAGTTCTTCTTTCCTTTCACAGATGCTATTTTAATTGCCTGTGGTTTCCTCTCTCGTGTCCTTTGCCAAAAATCTGTGGATCCACTCAGTTCTTAGTTAAATAAATCAGTTCTTAGTCAGCCTTCCTTGACCTTCTTACAGAAGACCTCATTTGCCTGTTTCCTTAATACAGCCTATCTCCTTATCCAATAGTTTTTGTCATCTCAGTACTTGGTCCTGGGAGCTTTTTGAGGCCTATGGACACATTTCCAGAGTGGAAAGCATTGGGTATGGAGCTGAGTAGGCATTCATTGATTAACTAGTTGTGGAGGAGATTCAACATTTATTAAGGGCCAGTTAAATACTAGGACCTGTCGTGTTGGGCCATTTAATTAACAAAATAAAATATGCACATGTGCCAGAATTTCTCCAGGGCAAATTTTTTTTAGGAGGCCTTTGCTAGGTCATAGGAATTTACATCCTCAGCTTTGCTGGATGCTGCCAAATTGCTCTCCAAAGTGGCTGCATTTCCCCCAACAAAGCCAAGAGCACTCTTGTTTCCTATATCCTTGCCAATGCTTGTGATGTTTTTTCTTTCTCCTTTTTTTTTTTTTTTAAAGATTTTATTTATTTATTTGACAGAGAGATCATAAGTAGGCAGAGAGGCAGGCAGAGAGGGAGGGGGAAGCAGGCTCCCGCTGAGCAGAGAGCCGGATGCGGGACTCGATCCCAGCACCTTGGGATCACGACATGAGCCGAAGGCAGAGGCTTAACCCACTGAGCCACCCAGGCGCCCTCTTTCCTTTTTTTTTTTTTTTTTAAATTTTATTTATTTATTTGACAGAGATAGAGCACAAGTAGGCAGAATGGTAGGCAGAGGGAAGAGGGAGAAGCAGGCTCTCCACTGAGCAGGGAGCCTGATGTGGGGCTCGATCCCAGGACCCTGGGATCATGACCTGAGCTGGAGGTAGCCGCCCAACCAACTGAGCCACCCAGGTGCCCCGTTTTTTCTAATTAAAAAAACATGATGGGGGAAATGATAATGTTTTCATTTGTGTTTAATACTGAGACAATTTCATAGTTTTTTTTTAAATTTTTTTTTTTCAATTTTAAGATTTTATTTATTTGACAGAGAGAGAGACATAGAGCACAAGCAGGGGTAGTGGGAGAGGGAGAAGCAGGCCCCCCGCCAAGCAGAGAGCCCGATGTGGGGCTCGATCCCAGGACCCTGGGATCACGACCTGAGCCAGAGGCAGACGCTTAGCAACTGAGCCATCCAGGCGCCCCGAGACAATTTCATAGTTAATGGGTGTTTAGGTTTTTTCCCATGGACATATGTAGCCTATTTTTTCTACTGAGTTGTATTTTATTTATAGAATTTCAACAAATATTCTGGATATGAATTATATATATACGTTGTCATCCCTATTTATGTATGAGGAAACTGGCATATGAAATAGCAGGTAAATTTGTAAGATTTCCCCCAACCTGGATGGATAGATGGATAAATGGATGAATGGACGAATGAATTTGTTTAGAAGACTCTAAACAAATGAGAAAGAGTGGGGGGGTTTGGTTATCTGGTTTTAAGGCCTATTCCTTTTTTTTTTTTTTTTAAAGTATATTTGGCTACCTTGACAGGGAATAAGGAAGTTAATTATGAGTAGTGATATGCTAAATTTTGTCAAAATACTTAACTGTTAAGTCCATTTACAGACCCTGTGAGTTTGGGCTGATGTTAAATTATTTATTTTTAAGCCTATAATGACCGCAAACCTGCCTGCTTCACAAGCAGTTGAGAAAATCGTTGAGGGGCTCCTGGGTGGCTCAGATGGTTAAGTGTCTGCCTTTGGCTCAGGTCATGATCTCCAGATCCTGGGATCCAGCCCCAGGACAGGCCCCCAGCTCAGCAGGGGAGTCTGCTTCTGTCTCTCCCCCTGCCTCTCACCCTGCTTGTACTCCTCTGTCTCTGTTTCTTTTCTCTCTCTCTGTCAAATGAATTAATAAAAATCTTAAAAAAAAAAATTTGAGATTAGTGGATAAAAGTGTTGTATACACAGTGAAATACTGTTTATAAATCTTAGTAATTATTCTTCTTGACCACTACCATTATGAGAGAAGAAACTCAATATGTGCCTTCAAAGTTTTGGATGTACCTTTTTTTTTTTTTTAAATAGACTTTATTTTTTAGAGCAGCTTCAAGTTTAAAGCAAAATTGAGCAGAAGGCATGGAGATTCCTGTATACCTCTGACCTAAAGTATGCACAGCCTCCCCATTATCAATAATCCCACACCAGAATGATACATATATTGCAGTCAGTGCACCTACATTGATAACACCATTATCACTTGGCGTCCTTATTTTACCTGAGGGCTCACTCTGTGTGGTGTACATTCTGTGGGTTTGGACAAGTATGTAATGACGGTTCTACCACCCCCAAAATCCTCTGTGCTCTGCCTGTTACCCCATTTTCCTTCTTAACCCTTGGCAACCTTTTACTGTCCTCAATAGCTTTTCCTTTTCCAGAATGTTACAGAGTTGGAATAAAAAAGTATACGTATCCTTTTCGTGTTGACTTCATTCCCTTCGTGATGCGCATTTAAGTTTCTCCATGTCTTTCGTGGCTTGATAGCACTTTTCTTTTTGTGCTGAATAATATTCATTCCATTGTCTGGATGGACCACAGTTTATGCATTCACCTACTGAAGGACATCTTGGTTACTTCCAAGTTTTGGCAATTATGAATAAAGCCAATATAAATATTTTTATGTAGTTTTTTTTTTTTTTTAAATTATCATAAGCTTTTAGCTCATTTGGGTAAATACCAAAGGGACTCAGTTCATCCAGGAGGCTGGATCATAATGTAAAGAGTATGTTTAGTTTTCTAGGAAACTATCAAACTTGTTTTCCAAAGTGGCCATGCAGTTTGCATTCCTACCAGCAATTAATGAGTTCTCTTGTGCTGTATTCTTGCCAATATTTGGTGGTACCAGTATTTTCAGATTTTTGCTATTCTAATAGGTGTGTAGGGATACATAATAAGCTTTTTTTTTTTGATGAAAGGTTAATGAGAAAATGTCATTTGCTACTGTGATAGATGATGTTTTCAAAAAAAGCAGACATTTTTCTGTGAGCTTTTGGAAGTAAAAGTATCTCCAGGAAAAGGTTGATTATTTGGCTCTGATCAGACTACAAGTAGTAATGTTTGTCTTTTTTTTGTTTGTTTTGACAGGTAGTGAATCAAAGGCGCATATTTGGAAGGCACTAGCACCTCCTACCATTGTCAGCTGGTAAAAAGTTAATTTTGTTAACTACAGAATATTCCTATTAAGCATAAACTGTGTTAAGTTAAAACCAAGTGTGTCTAAACTGTCAAATTTTTAAAAATTCGTCCTACTTTGTGATTGTAGAATTATGAAAGTTAGGAGAAGGTAGCTTTTGTACCAATTTTAGTTCCATACAAATACATTGGAACATTAAGCCATGTTATTCAACAATATCACTGATCTTTTCTCAAATTTTTAAGTATCTGAGCGTTTCTGAACTCAATAATTGATTTTGTGAAGTTTAGCACTAATTAGAGTGGTATTACCATTTCAGAATGTGCTGGCCATTTAAAATTTGTGTTAGTGTTATTTGAAATTCCTAACTGGACATCTTAACCAAGTTGTAGGTTCCAGGCCTGGGAAACAGCAGTGGGTTTTTTGTTAACCTGCAGCAAGTTCTGCATATTACTCATAGTTGTGGTGGGCTAGAATATGGCAGGTTGTATTCTTTCCAGAACTGTTACAAGAAATAATCCATGTTGATAAAATACTTTGAGACTATAAAAGCAAGCAATAAGCATTTTATCAATTAGAATCATGAGTGTTGACGTTTATCTTCTGTTTCATTTCAAAATTTTTGTCCCTCCCCCCCATCTTTGCACACATTGGTCAAATTGAGTAATCTTTGTTTTCTATGGATTTTAAAAAGAATGCAAGTAAATATTTATTATTAAAAACTAAACAGTTTAGGAGTCAGTGAGTAAAAGGGTAACTTCTCTGTTCCCATGATTCTTCTATGAGGGGACCAGCCCTTACCAGTTTGGAGTGTGTCTTTCTAGTCCTTTTTATGTGCAAATCCAAGGTGACCATCTTGTAATGAAGCAGGTGTGATGGAAAGAGAATACTCCTTGTCTGTTGATGTGCCTTCACTTTATTTTAGACATTTTTTGCCCACATTTTCTTGAATTGTATACTTAGCCACATGAATAGCGCTTTGAAGTCACTAAGTAAATACATTGGAACACAGTAGATTCTCTACAAATTTCTTTTGGTGCTTAGTGGGTTTTGGAAACTCCAGACTTGGAATTTCTAGCTAAGAATGACCCAGCAGAGTTTAGATTTACAAAGTAATTGAAATTGCAAAGGTAATTTACCATGTAGGGGCACCTGGCTGGCTTAGTTGGTAGTGTGTGTGACTCTGAGTCTCAGGTTTTTGAGTTCAAGCTCCATGTTGGGCATGAAGCCTACCTACTACCTAAAAAAAAGTATTGTATATCAAATAATGGGTATTAAATAGTAAGGCATTTATATAGATGATTGCAGTCAGTTTTTTCTTTATAGAGGCTCAGCTGGATTGGGGTAGACGGGGGAGTGGTTTTGGAGTTTAGTATATCTACTTAGGGGACAAGGAAGTGGTGAGTGGTTCCTGGGGAAAAAGTGCTATGGCAAAGTGACAGAAGTAACTTTATCTCTCATTAGTTTGCCTAGGGAAAGGACATTTGTCGCTGTATACAGGTTGATATATTGGGTAGTAAAGGGAAAGTTACAGACGGTTTGAGGAACTCGGTGTCTTGTATTCTAAAACTTAGAACTGCATGGTGTTCCATGTGGGAACTGTGCATATTCAGAAGGTCTGTGACTTCAGAAATGATGGAAAAATTGAACTGATGTGCATGTGAACATGTCCTTTTGTGATGGTCAGAGTGTAGTATTTTGGGCTCCTTAAAAAATCTGGAGAAGCGGATTTTGATTACAAAGTTTTGTTTTAATGCTGTTGGCATTAGTAGTCAACTGAAAAAGGGTCTGTAGAATTTGAAGAAGAACATTAACAAATAGAGTTGTACATGAATAACTGTAAACCCATTACCATAGGTATTGTCTAGTGTCTTAACTGTTAAAGAGATGCACAGTTAGTCATTATTCTTATTTTTTTTTTTTTTTTTTTGGTGTTCAGTTATATTGGTTTAAAGTGTATTCTGTTCATGATTCTGGTAGTTTATATTTAAGTATTTCCTAGAGTAGACAAGTTCTGATGGCCTTTAGGACTTCACTCACCTTTATCCAGTATTGCACATTCAGGTGGTAGCAGAAAGGGTTATCGGTGCATATACCCATGCAGTAGAGAGAAATTATTCAGAATATTGTTCATTCCTATGTGAAAGTGATCTAGATTTGAAGGTTGGAAGGAGATGGGGACAGCAGCAGGTTTGCTGTTTTTTTTTTTTTTTTTTTTTTTTTGGCTACTCAAAACGATTTCCTAGAGTAAGGTCAGATAGTTCTCATAGCTGTTGAAGCTAGAAGATTCCTTTTTCTTGTGCCTTCTATTTTTAAAACACAATCTAGGTTTTGAACATTTACAGAAAAGCTGCAAGAGGCCAGAAAGCTGGGCACACTGGAGACTGGAGGAGAGACAGGAAGACCGTATCTTCATAGCTCTTGTTTCAGAAAAGCTATATTAGCAGCAAAATAGTTTATGGGAACAAGAAAATTTCTGTAAAGAGTTAAGGAAAAATAGAATAAGATTTTATGAATTAAGTGAAAAACAGTAAAAGACTAAGTATTCACTAAAGGAAGTATTGCATGTTTAAACCTTATTCTTAACTATTTGAGGTTTAGATAATATAGATAACAAAGTTGATACAATGTTGGTTGTGATTCAGGTTATTTATCCCGTAATTACATGTTTCTGTAACATACTTAACAGTTCTCGTGATTTATATTATTTTCTTTCTTTTTTATTAAAGATTTTATTTACCCATCTGACAGAGATCACAAATAGGTAGAGAGACAGGCAGAGAGAGAGAGAGAAGCAGGCTCCCCACTGAGCAGAGAGCCCGATTCGGGGCTCGATCCCAGGACCCTGAGATCATGACCTGAGCCGAAAACAGAGGCTTAACCCACTGAGCCACCCAGGCATCCCTTATATTATTTTCTTAAGTTTTTTTTTTTTTTTCTTTTTTTTTTTTTAAACAGGGGAGAGAGAAAGGTGAGGGAGGGGCAGAGGGAGAGAGTGAGAATCTTAAGCTTATGCCCAGCCTGTCCGGGGCTTGATCTCACAACCCTGAGATTATGATACCTGAGCTGAAACCAAGAATTGGAAGCTTAACTGACAGAGGCACCTGGGCCTCACCTTGCTTTGTTTTTAACAACATGCCAAGATAGAGATAAAGGGCTTTTGGGCTGAGGAGGGTTGAGGAAAAAATAAGGAAATAGCTAAGGAATCTTACTGAACAATTTATAAATTCTTAAAATTAAGTATAGATATAGATTGGATAGATTTAGATGGTGTAGATGAAAATTATCCTGAAAATACTAATTTTGACATGTTAATCCCTTTACATTCTCAAAGGCTGAATTTACCTGAACTATCTCCTCAAACGTGTTCTTTATTTTGCTTATTTTAAGCATGTTACTTTTGCTGACATACTTCATAAGTTTGCAATTATTTAGCCTCTGGCCTTTGAATTTTCTTCAATTTCATTTTCTGTTTTTAAAGTAGGGAAGGAAATAGTTGAGTTCAAAAGTGAACTTGTTAATTGAGCCATCAACCAATCCTCTCTTCTAGGTTTAGTTTCATGTAATACTAAATAAAGTACTTACCTGGATTGAGTTGAAGTTACTAGTAAGACCTTCAAGTACCAACCATCTAGGCTGATGTCATTATATAATCTAATAGTTCATGTTCTCCTGAAATATTTATATAGGTGGCTCTCATTAAACATTTTGGAGATAATTGGAATAAGTAAGGAATTAGTACTGCAGAGGGTTAAATGGTCCTATTCAGTATTATAATATAGTTAAGGCATTTACTTCTTCGCTGGATAGGACACACTGATGAATTTGTCAAAATAGTGCTATGAAGTAGGGCTCCTAAGGTTTAGTTTTTATGCCCAACCATTTGAATAGTAAAAAGATGACTGAACATACCATTCTCCCCATTTCCCTTCAACGGATTAACCTTAAACAAAATTCTAGGATAAAAAGCTGCACTTCCATATAGAGAATTTCATGTCACTTCTTTTGGATATAATAATAAGGGGAGTTATGTGGTTTGGAAAGTGAGTAGAAAGAATAGGAATAGGGCTTCCCTTAGATGAGGAGGGTGAAGCAACATAATTCAGAGAGCCCATGCCTGTGGTGTGAGTTGTCTGGATGGGGGGTGTTTGGGGATCATCTACCACATGATAGGATTGATGAATGGACAAAACCACTTCTGACTTCCCTGTGTGTTGCTGGGCCTTGGCATGAGGTTATTAGCAGTAGATGAGACTATAAAAACCCCGAGAGTTGGGGAAGTCTTTTGAGGATCAGCTCTTTTAAAAGTATGGAGGTCTGATAAGTTGAGTTGGTTAAACAGAGTTGGTCCTGAATTACATTGCACATCCGTTCTTTACCTTTGGGTGTGGGGTAGGATCCACAAAGTGGGATCCAATAGTTCTGTGTCATAAAATTCCAGAATATTTAAACTTTAGTATGGAGTGCTAGCTGTGAGAAAAAAGTATTCTTCATAAATGTTTTCCTAAACAAAAACAAATTTGTCATCATCTAACTGAAGCTCCTGGAGAGAAATCCTCAAAGTTGACTAGTGAACTAGAGATGCTAAATGGAATCATACCAATTCCAAATGCAAGATGTGTTAAGTATCCGTATTCTCTTTACTTATTGTCCTATAAGGAATTCTATGGGTGGATCTATGATTTTGGGTTCTTCTAACCTTTAGAATCTTAAATGCCTGAAACCTGAAAAGGTAATGGTAACCCAGAGCTGAGGCTGGAATGCTTCCTGTGAAGCAAACACACCACCCTTCTTCACACATGCTAGCTGCTGAGTACTCCTTGTGGTCTTTGATACATAAACTCTTCACATTTTACAGGTGAGGACATTGAGGCTTAGAAAGTCAGTTGACCTAAGGTGACATTTAGTAAGTAGTAGAACTAAGTGTCAGACTCCATCTGTTTGGCTCCATGGCCTAGGGTCTCAGTAAGCATACATTCAACTTAAGTATCTTCAGAATCAGTGAGGGTATAAATAATCACGATGAAAAAAAAATATTGGTATTGGTATATATAGTTTGGCATAAATGAATTTAAAGTGCTACCAATACATGCATTGTGTTTTGTAGTTTATGTAGAGTGTGTTCACCTGCTTTCTTTGTTCCCAAAGGGAGTTTTGTGAGGCTTATTACTACCATCTCCCCAGTTCTACAGTGAACCTGAAGCTCTGGAATGTTAAGGGAATTGTCCCTGTTATATAATAATAAGTAAGCGGGGAGGCCAGCATCAAACCAAGAGCTTATTGTCTAAAAGGAGCAAGTCTATTGAACATTTTTATATGCAAACTAGTATTGCAAGTGATAGATAGTACCTTCAGTAGATTATATAAAGTATGTAAATTAAACTCTATAAGTAAAATTGCTTTGAAATTATGCATAAACAGAACTTTGTACCTAAACCAACTATACTAATAACCAGCACTTATAATGCCTTTGCATTTTCCAGAATCCTTTATTTTTTGCACTTCTTCACTTTAAATTTTGCAGATTAGATAAATGATGACAGACATGGGAAAATAAGGCATAGAAAAGTTACTTCATTAACAAAAGATCAAAATTAACTAGTGGTAGAATCCAGGCTGTAATTTGTTTGCCTATTCTGTGAGTTGGTTAATTGTGGGGTGACAGGTTTGCCTAAAACTTTCCTGGTTTTAGTACTGAAAGTCCTGTGTTTTGGGAAACCCCACAGCTGGGGCAACCCAGAGTGGTTGTCATCCTAATTAATTGTCACACTTCGTGGTAGACTGGGGATGGGATTAGGGTTGCCATATAAAACAGAAGACAGTCAGTTAAATCTGAATTTCAGATAAAAACTGAATTTTTTTTTACTACATGTTCCAGATACTGCCTGGGACATATGTGCACTAAAATCTGTTGATTTTTTATCTGAAATTCAAGTTTAACCAGGTATCTTCTGTTTTTATTTGTTAAGCCTGACTGCCCCAAGTAAGAGTGAAGGGACATTCTGGTGTATAAAAAGATTGAGCTGGTTTTTTGTGTAGACCTTAGGCTTTACACATTTATCTGCATAAATAAGTGTACCATCTAGCAGTACTTGGCTCTTGTTTTTAGATGGCTAGAGATGCAAGAGGTCAGGATGAATATATGAAAACATAACTTGCTCAGTGCATTAAAATGTGTGTGTGTCTGTATGTGTTGGTTGGTTTGAAGTAGTTCTGAACTCGACAGGAAATTTAACCCAGGTATTAGCCCATTCTATCTTTGTTGGATCAGTCCATCAAACACTGGAATATTCTCACAGACCATCCATATTGTCTTTCGACTGTATGTTAAAAAGTATTTTTGCTGTTAAGATAGTGTATTCACACAATTCAAAATGAATTGATTGGAAAATGCTAAAATTTTGGAAATGGACCTTAGAAATCTTCCTGTTGTTTGTTTGTTTGTTTTTAATGCATGGCACTTCTTGTACTATCTACCCTCCCCCTGCCCCCCCACCGAAGGAGAAGAGTGTCTTGTATAGAAGACAGGGCTAAAAATGGGTTCCTCTGCTCATTTACTTCTTTAATATTTGATGATTGCCAGTACTCCAAGATTGATCTGGGAGTGCTTGGCATCAGTACAGTTTAGTCTTAAAATAGGTTTACTTGAATTCCAGCATCATTAGTGATAAGAAAATTAACAATTTATTGACTTAGAGAAGCAAGGTCTCATAGTGACCGGCGGCAGAGCCAAGACTAGTATATATGTGTATTTACGCATGGATTTTTGTGCATGTTCCAAACCCCTTTTCTGAAAAGGGAGGAAGGAAAACAAGCCATAAGTGACTCTTAAGGATACAGAACAAACAGGGTTGATGGAGGGAGGTGGGTGGGGGATGGCCTAGGTGGGTGGTGGGCATTGAGGACATTGGTTGTGATGAGTGCCGGCTGTTTGTTGTAGGTAAGTGATGAATCACTGAATTCTACTCCAGAAACCAATATTGCGCTGTATGATAACGAACAAAATTAAAAAAAAATTAGGATTCCCCCCAACCCTGTTTTGTATCAAGCTGAGAAACATACAGATTCCCTTGCTTAATTTCTGTTTATTTGATTTCATTCCAGACTCAACACTTTTTAATTCTTTTAAAATTTTCATTTTTTTAAAAGATTTTTTTTAAAGATTTATTTATTTGTCAGAGAGAGAAGGAGCAGGGGTAGTGGCAGGCAGAGGGGAAGGGAGAAGCAGACTCCCTGTGGAGCTGGGAGCCTGATGTGGGGATTCGATTCTAGGACCCTCAGATCATGACCTGAGCTGAAGGCAGCTGCTTAACTGACTGAACCACCCAGACATCCCTCAACACTTCTCTAAAAGATGTCCTACTCCAGTCTGCCTTTGCTACCCGTTCCTCCATCATTACAACCTGGACCTCTCCATGAACAGTAACTGTATGCCTTCTTCGGCATACCAGTTTCAAGCATTCTTCTCAAACCATCACCTCCTGTGGTTCCATTTTACTCTCTTCTCTCTTAGTACCTCAGCATCCGCAGTTCTGTCACCACACATGATCTGATTGCATCATCGATCCTATCTCCTTTTCACAAGCCCTTTCCCTCCTTATGGGCCATCCTTCTTTCCTTAACTTAAATCTCCCTGATCAGTCATGGAAATAGTCTTCATTCCCTTGTTTTCCTCTCCTTCCCCATGTTTCATTCTGGTACTTGCCTGTAAAACCCTCTCCTTGGTTAATATCCGCTCTCTGCCTGGTTCCCATTTGTGCTCCATCAGTTGAACTTGGCTGGGAAGCACACAACCAGATCTTTAATTTCCCTTTACATCTAGGACTCCACCTTCAGGTGGGGCTTAGGAGCTGTCAGGTGATTCTACTGTCTCCTTCTCTGTTTTCCTGTTCTCCTAGATGACTGTTTAATACTTTCTTTCTACTTAATTTTCTAATACCTTCCTTTCTTCCTCTCTCAGTCAGCGATTTTTCTTCCTATTACTCTGAGAAAATAGAAGCACTCAGAAAACAATCTTCTAATGGCTCTTGGTACCACCCACACACATCTGTGTCCCCGTTCCTGTGCACAGCCATCCTCTTCACTTGGGTGCTGCGTCTCATCCTCTCCACTTGGGTGCTGCGTCTCATCCTCTCTTCTGTATAATCTTTTTCTTTCCTCTACTGTGTCATAGCCATCAGTATGCAGACAAGCTGTAACTATCTCTCTCTCTCGCTCTCTCCCCCCTCCCCCCAAAGATTTTATTTATTTATTTGACAGAGTGTGGGGGAACACAAGCAGGGGAAGCAGGAGAGGGAGAGGGAGAAGCAGGCTTCCCGCTGAGCAGGGAGCCCGATGCAGGGCTCGATCTCAGCACCCTGGGATCATGACCTGAGCTGAAGGCAGACTTCACAGATTGAGCCACACAGGCATCCCACTATCTCTTATCTTGAAAACAAAAGAATCTGCTTTGTTCTGCCCTAGTATCCATTTCTCTGTTCTTCTGTAGAGTGCTCTTCCCCTTTCCTAAGCACACTCTAGTTAGGCTTTGACCCTTACCATAGCTATTTTCGAGGTCAGCAGTGACCCTCACACTTTTTTTTTTTTTTATTGTAATAAAATACATGTAACAGAATTTGCCAGTGTAACCATCTTTTTTTTTTTTAAAGACTTTATTTATTCATTTGACACAGAGAGATCACAAGCAGGCAGAGAGGCAGGCAGAGAGAGAGGAGGAAGCAGGCTCCCCGTGGAGCAGAGAGCCCGATGTGGGGCTCGATCCCAGGACCCCAGATCATGACCTGAGGTGAAGGCAGAGGCTTTAACTCACTGAGCCACCCAGGTGCCCCTATAACCATCTTTAAGTGTACAGTTCATTGGCATTAAGTAGACATTGTTGTGGACCATCACCGTCATCCATCTGCGGAACTTTCCTGCTATTCCAAACTCTATACATACTAAACACATCTTGCCAGCCCTCCTTCCCCTCAGTCCCTGGCAATCTAGTCCAGATTCCTTATGCATCTCCTGTAAGTGGAATTATATATTATTTGTCCTTTTGTGTCTGCTTTATTTCATTTAGTGTCATGTTTTCAAGATTCATACATGTTGTAACATGTATCAGAACTATCAGAACTTCATTCCTTTTTAAGGTTAAGTAATAGTCCGTTGTGTGTCTCTATTGACATTTTGTTTACATGTTCGCCCACCAGTGGACATTTGGGTTGCTTCCACCTTTTGGCTGTTGTGAATAACTCGCTATGAAGCTGGGTGTACAAATACCTATTTGAGCCCCTGCTTTTAATTCCTTTGGAAATACACCCAGAAGTGCATTTGCTGGATCATATGGTAATTCTGTTTTTAATTTTTAATTTTTTGATGAACTGCTGTATTTTCAGTAGCTGCTGCACCATGCCACATTCCCAACAGCAGAACTTTGTGTTCCAGTTTCTCTACCTCCACATCCTCGCCAGGACTGTTATTTTGGTTGTTTGTTTTTGTTAGTAGCCATCCTGATGAGTGTGCAGTCCTCTACTGAGGCTTTGATTCACATTTTAGTCCTCATCTTTGCTGACTTGTTAGGTAGTGTGTACAGCTGATCAGTGTCGTCCTCCTTTTACTCTACCCGTCTGGTTTTCTTGTGAACACCGACCCTTTTTGTCATGCCCCAGGCCTTTCAATTTTGATCTGCCCCAGAACCTGCCCTTCACACTTTTCACTCCCTTAGCCATTCCAGCCACTCTCATGGCCCAAAATACTGTCTCTGTCTGAGTTGCTTTCAACAGAACTGAACTGTGCTTTGCTCAGATCTGTTCCTCCTGCAGTCTTCCTTTCGTGCAGCTCAGTAGTGTTTCATTATCTCAGGCCAAACACCTTGAACACCCCCCCCCCCCCCCCCCCCCCCCCGCCTCTTTCTCACTCTCCTAGGTACAGCCCTCTGTCCTGAAGGTACAGAGTCAGATTAGGGTCCCTTCTCACTGCTTCATCTTCATTCTGGTCTGCATCTTGGTCATCCCACATCTGATCCCTGCAAAGGCTCCCAGTTGGTCTCCTTTGTCCTGCAGCAGCCAGAGTTGGCCTTTTGATGCTAACAGGTGATTTCACTCAGGTCAGTACAGTCTCGCAGTGGTCCCAGGCCCTTTGGGATCTGGCCCCACTCTTCTACCATGCCCCCTTTGCCCTCCTCTTTCCCTGTCCCCCATCCTTCCTGGGCTCAGCCTGGAATTTCCCTTCTCCCAGATACCCATGCGGCTTTTTCTCCTTGTCTGCTCCTAACACGTGACTTGCATTTTCTTCTCTCTTCTCCTCTCCTCCCTTCTCTCCTCCTCCTCCTCTCCTCTCCTTTCCTCTTCTCTCTTCCTCTCCTCTTCTTTCCCTCTTTTCCTCCTCTCCTCTTTTTCTCTCTTCCCCTCTTCTTTCCTTCCTTCTTCCTCCCCTCCCTCCCTTCCTCCCCTCCCTCCCTTCCTCCCCTCTCCTCCTCTCTTTCTCTCCTCTCCTACTCTTCCCCTTCCCCTCCCCATCCTCTTCCCCTCCTCCCCTCTCCTCCTCTCTTTCTCTCCTCTCCTACTCTTCCCCTTCCCCTCCCCATCCTCCTCCCCGCCCTCCCCTCCTCCCTCCTCTCTTTCCTCTTCTCTCCCTTTCCCTTCTTCCTTTCCTCTCCTCTCCCCTCCCCTCCCCTTTCCTCTCCTCTCCCCTCCCCTCCCCGACCCTCTTCCCTCCCTCCCTCCTTTCCTTCCTTCTACAGATTTTATTTATTTGAGAGAGAACACAAACAGGGGGAGCAGTAAAGAGGGAGGGAGCCGCCTTCCTGCCCAAAGTTGCCAGGGACCTGCCAAAGACAGACACTTAACCCAGGTGCCCTGTGACATGTATTTTTACCCTTCCTAAAGCAACAGCCTTCTCCACCCCACCACCCCACCAATATTGTTCATTTTGTTTAGCCTGCATGTATGTCTCCATAGTTGTTTCTGCCTCATGATATTTAGTTATTTGTTCATGGTTCTTTTTGTGTTTTGTTCATGACTGTGACTCAGTGATCCGCAAGAGAGAGTGGTATGAATTCTGTGTTCAATAAATGTTTGAGAAATAAATGAATAATTGAGTTCTTATTCATCTGTACTTAATATGCACTTGCTTTTCTGTAGAATTCTCAGAGTTACGAGTTTGGGTTTGTGTGTGGGTTTTAAGTACTGCAGGATGGCTTAATGCACTCTGGATATTAGTCTTTAAGTCATTAGTAGTGGAACTATTGGATGAAATTGGTAAGGCTTCATTTTAATTTAAATCTGAGTTTAAGGAGAACGTATTGTCTATTTGGATTAACAATCTGTGTTTTTTCTCTTTTATAGAGCTTCTCTATATAAATTTTTCATTTTCCTATGCGTTGCTTGGTTTGTTAATTTTATGGGAGCTGTTTGTATATTTTGTTATGTATCTTTTCCCCTGAATCTTGTTCTCCTTTTGATTTTCATTTTGTTCCGCCAGACAAATGTTAACTCTTCAAAATTTATGTAAAAGAATAACTGTAAGAATTGATAAGAAAATTTTGAAGAACATGCGTAGTGGGAGTCTTACTAGATACTAAAAATAGAAGTTCTCAAACAGTGTACATAAAATTTCCATGGCTGCTGTTTAAAAAATGAGTCTGCTGTTTAGAGTTTTTCAATTTATAGGTATTGGGGGGAGAAGGAAGGGGGGACGGCATGTTTGAAGAGTCTGCTATTTAAATACTCGCAAAGGTAATTCTGGTGTAATTGGTCTTGTGGATCACAGTTGAGAAGCACTGCTGTCAATCTACTGTATTTGGAGGCACGGCAAAGCAGTAGAGAGGTCCAACCAAGGAACAGAATCATGTCTAGAAACAGATGCAGATCTGAACAAAGACGTACTGTTGAAGATGACATTTTGGTTAATCCCAAAAAGGGTGGTTTATTTAATAAGCAGTTCAGGTAGTTCATCCGGAAGAAAAAGCTTTCTTCCTTACACTGTATAGAAAAATAAATTCCATATTGATTAAAAATCTAAATGATGCAAATACTAGAAAAAATACAGGAGACCATTAGTGTAACCCTGGTATGGATAAGGCCTTCTTAACATGAACTGTAAACCTAGAAGTCACGAAGGAAGTGATGAACAGATTTAATTGTTCAGGTTTGCTTTCTGAAAGCTGATACTATAAGATGGGCAATATAATAGAGCACCGTGACTATTTCCTAGTTCTGTAGATTTTCCACAGCCGCTTCAGCTAATAAGATGTAGTTGGCCAGAGGTTTGTTCTGTACCCTGTTTTAGAAAAGGGTGAAGTCTTCTCAGAGGCTTTTGGAACAACGAAATGTCTTCCCTGCATGTGGCTGGTACACGCAGGCTGCATCTGATGCTTCTGAACCCTCTCTCCTTGTCCCAACCCTTGGCGTTCACAGCACTGCTTTCTCTTGGTTCCACTTTTATTGGTCTTGCCACCGGGATTTTCTTGCTCAGTCTGGGCTTTGGTTTCCTTCCCAAGTTTTCTGTTCTTGAACTTGATTTTGGAGATTTCTTACATTCTCATCCTTCATCTGAGTATGGCTCTAAATGTGTGCTTCTAGCTCTGATCCCTCTTAATCTTCACAGTTTATATATTTGGATGACTCACTGGCATCTCAGACTTCTCATTTTCAAGACTTGTATTCATCTCCTTTCCACCGGCCATCCCACTGCTGATATATTTTTCTCTCTGAAGACACCCAAACCATTTTTGCCTTCTTTCACAACAACTCCTGTGATTTGTGGCTTTATTCTCCAGGGTTTAGATAACAGATACCACTGCACTGTATTTAAAGATTTCAGTTACTGGGGAGGACTGGAGGAGCAGCAGCTGCTGCTGCCACCCTCTGGGCAGTCAGGAGCTGGAAATCCCAGCTGTTGGCTTCTGTCACACACTAGCCACCTTACTCCTAGGAGTAAAGGATTATCTCAAGTTTTCTCTTGTCTGATTGCCTCAATCCCAGGACCTCTGGGATTCATGACCTGAGCTGAAGGCAGACGCTTAACCAACTGAGCCACCCAGGCGCCCCTGGACTTTAAGCATGATTTCCTTTAGTTCTTTGAATATGTTTTTAATAGCTGCTTTGATGTCTTGTGTGTGTCTGACATTTGGGCCCTCTCAAGGACAATTTCTGTTGCCTGCTTTCTCTTCCTGTGTTTGGGTCTTCCCTGTTTATTTGCACGCCTCTTAATTTTTTGTTGTAAACTGCACATTTAAGATCTTTTATAACATTTCTGAATGCTGAGTGCCCCCTCCCCATTTCCCTGGCTTGTTGTGTTGCTTGCTTGTCTTTTTAGTGACTTGGCTGGCATTTTTACCCCCCCCCCCCCCACATCCTTCGATGTTGCTCCTCAGTGAGCACTGCCTTGGGATTAGGGAGAGTTCCCTTGAAGGGCCCTCTTTAGGGGATGGCTGCAGGGTTTTAGTAGCACTCTTGAACCATCTCTTTCTCTGGCCTTGTTAATCTGCTAAATCTGTCTCTGTTGGTTCACACCCAGCAATTATTCTCCACAGATAGCTAGCTGATTGCGTTATTGTGTTAAACAGAGCCCTGGGCCATAAATTGCCCCACGGTGTGATTCAGTTAAATGGCCTTTGTAGGGGTTATTTGAGGCCAGTCTTTGAGCGGCTCTGACTCTGGAAGGGCTCTTCTTCAATTCTCTTCCCCCCGATTCTGTTAAACTTCTATTTGGTCTACTCTTCCTTGTTGCTATCCTGGAACTACCAGCCTCATCTTAATTGCTCATCACCGAAGTCTCCATTGTTTTCTGTAATGCCATGAGGCTTGAGCTTCCCTGTTCTCTGTTCTAACTGAAGTCAGTCCACTTAGGGATTGCTGAGGGGCTCTTTGTGCTTACAGCCTGCTTTGGCCTATGTAGAACCTATGTGCTGTTGTTCCAAAGCCAGGGGCACGGACAGCAGCTTGTCTTTTCTGTGAATGGGGGCCTGGCCTGCCCTGTTGCCTCTGGTCTTCTCTGTGCAGAGCTTCTCTCTCTGCAGTTAGTCTCTGCCTCAGCTTCTCATAACCTAACAGGTGCCTGGTATTATTCTTGGCCTGCTGTGCCTGCAGTAGAGAGCTTCCTCATGTTTCCTCACATTTCTTGGCCACATGTGAATTTAATAGAACTTCTCCATTATGGAGTTGGGGGTAGGAGATGAGAATGCTAGAAATCATAACCCTGGATTTGGAGCTGGATGGAATAATTCGTAGGTTTCTTTCTTTCTTTCCTTTTTTTTTTTTTAAATGATATTACGTGCCTACCACACAGAGGCTGTTTCCTCTGCCTGGAGTGCTCAGTTTTTCCCAGAAAGGCACATGGCCCACTCTCTCTCTTCTTGGAAGTCTCTGCTCAGATAGCCCAGGCTGGAGAGACTCCTGTGGACCACCCTTGTACTACTGGCCTATCTGGTTTCGCCCATTCACTTTGTGTTTCCCTTTCCTGGGTTCACTTCTTCTCCGAGGATTTACCATCACTTGGTGTGCCTATATATGTACGTTTGTGCGTCTTCCTCTCCCACTGAATTGTAGGCTCCCAGAGGGAAGGGACAGAGACTGTTGTGTTCACTGTTGTAGTTCCTGTACTTAGAACAGGATCTAACACGTAGGAGATTGTCAGTAAATCTGATGAATGCAAAGTAGAAATGATCAGAGTTTACTGCCTTCTTGCTTCACAGTTTAACCTGCCAAACTGAAAAATACCACTTTGGGAAGTGAATTCTATGTTTTTTGCCAACACTTTTTGCTTGTTGCCACCTAGAGCGAGAGCGTAGAGCCCACTGGGAAAGAATGCAGTGATTATTAAGCAGGCAGGCAGGGCCATGAAGGAGGAGAATGGTGTGTCTGCAAAGCACTTGCCATCCCTGAGGGACGAACAGGAAATCAATACATTTTTGGCCTTGATTCTGGTCTTCTGGCTTGCTTTCTTCTCACCACTGGGAAGTGTTTGTGGACACTTGGGGTTAGGTTGGGAAAGTCACCTGTTTACAGAATGATGTAGAAACTTCTCTGTGGTAATTTCCATTGCTAATAGTTGTGAGAGACTCACCTGACCATATTGGGAGTGGACTGAACTTTGCTGGAGGCCAGTACCAGCTGCTTCTTGATTGGGGGGAAAATGTCATTTGCCGATCTAAAATGAAGATTTTTTTCTTTACAGTTCTTTTAAAATGATTTTGAACTAATACCTTTTTTTCCCTTCCTTCTAGATTCTGGAAGTCCATTAGTTCCACTTTTTTTGAGCACTTATGAATAACCACGTATCTTCAAAACCATCTACCATGAAGCTAAAACAGACCATCAATCCCATTCTTTTGTATTTCATACATTTTCTGATGTCACTTTATACTGTTTTAACATACATCCCGTATTATTTTTTGTTTGAGACAAGACAAGAAAAAGCAAACAAAATTAAAGCAAAACCTGTAAATTCAAAACCTGAGTCTGCATACAGATCAGTTAACAGTTTGGATGGTTTGGCTTCAGTATTATATCCTGGATGTGATACACTAGATAAAGTTTTTATGTATGCAAAAAACAAATTTAAGGACAAAAGACTCTTGGGAACACGTGAAATTTTAAATGAGGAAGATGAAGTACAACCAAATGGAAAAATTTTTAAAAAGGTAAGGTGATATTTCATTGCCTTTGTCTTTCTGAGTAAAAGGTTCTCTCTGAAGTGGTGGCAAGGGACAAGGACAGCCTGCTGCCGTCCCATGAGGCTGGTGTGGCAGGAAAAGCAGTCTGCCAGGGTGAGCAGAGGACTGTTCTGATCTCCTGTACTCTCCCACACGGATTTGTTCTGAATTTCCAGACTGGACAGAATGCCCACTGAGCCTAATATGTTGACCACAGCTTGGTATAGACTGTCTTGAGCAGTTTTGGGTCTGAAACGGTATTCTCTGTTGGTTCTACAAGCACCTCTGTGTGCTTGAGATGGTTCTGGGTTTTTCTGGTTTTATTTTTTTTAAAAGATTTTATTTATTTATTTGACAGATAATGAGAAGTAGGCAGAGAAGCAGGCAGAAAGAGAGAGAGGAGGAAGTAGGCTCCCTGCTGAGCAGAGAGCCCGATGTGGGGCTCGATCCCAGGACCCTGGATCATGACCAGAGCCGAAGGCGGAGGCTAACCCACTGAGCCACCCAGGCGCCCCGTTTTTTCTGGTTTTAATGTAGGTTCCATTGGGTGCTTAATGTGTTGGTACTTCGGTAGTGGCAACTGCATGGTTTTTTAAGGATTTCTCTTCACCAGTATAGACAATAGCACCTGCCATTGCTGGTTTGAAACAGAGGATAAGACACCCTTAGAGGCAGTATATCATAGTGATTAAGAACCTGAATTCCAGATCCATCCAGACTATGGGTTTGGATCTCAGCTTTGCCACCTACTGGTTATGTGACTTTGAAAAAAATTATTTATTTAACAAATTTGCATCAGTTTCTTTATCTGTCATGTGAAGATGATGATTAGTGGTGCTGATACTTATTAGCATTTCTTATGAGCCAGGCCGATTTAAGTTCTATACATGTACCACCTTATTTAAGACTTAAAGTCGTCCTATGAGTTCATGTTACTGTTGTTACTTTGCGGATGATGGCCACAGAGGCACCAACGATCCAGCTAGAAGCAGTAAAGCCAGGACTAGAACCTAGGTTGTCTTGCTCCAGACTACTTAACAAACGCCAGCTCTGAGTTGTTGAGAGGATAAACTGAATGTGTGTATACATAACATACACACACACACGTGTGTGTATGTAGAACAGTTGTGGTATCTAGTGTAAAGGCTCTAGTTTTATTATATTAGCGTTGTCTTGGGAATTGGGTGGTCAGAATTATATGAGTGACTTCAGAGACACATGGGGTAGTGCAGCACTATGAAGGATAGTGAGTAGAGAAACATGGGGTAGTGCAGCACTATGAAGGATAGTGAGTAGAGAAATGGCACGGAAATGCTGGTTTTTTTTTTTTTTTAGATTTTTTATTTGTTTATTTGACAGACAAATCACAAGTAAGCAGAGAGACGGGGGAAGTAAGCTCCCCACTGAGCAGAGAGCCCGATGCGGGGCTCGATCCCGGGGATGACCTGAGCGAAAGGCAGAGGCTTTAACCCACTGAGCCACCCAGGAAATGCTGTTTTTGAATATGGAGTCATGACTCTGAAGACAAATTTTTTTTAGAGGCAGTAAGATGATCAGTAATTATCTTTGCTTGATTGATAATTTGGTCAGGTTATAGGTTTATTATGTATGTAGGCAAAATTGTTTTTTTTTTGTTTGTTTGTTTTTTTTAAAGATTTTATTTATTTATTTGACAGAGAGAAAGATCACAAGTAGACAGAGAGGCAGGCAGAGAGAGAGGAGGAAGCAGGCTCCCTACGGAGCAGAGAGCCTGATGCGGGGCTTGATCCCAGGACCCTGAGATCATGACCTGAGCCGAAGGCAGCGGCTTAATCCACTGAGCCACCCAGGCGCCCCAAAATTGTTTTTCTCTTTTACTTTTTTCCAACTATATCCTGACTTCAGCCGCCTTTTTTTTGTTAGTCATGAAGGAAGGCTCAGGTATCAAGGGAAAGTTCAAATAATCACACCAGGAATGAAATACTTAGAGTTTCTCCTGTGACTGCAGGGCCAGGGGGATGGTATTTAACAGTTTGGTATTTAACAGTGGTATTTAACAATAATGGGCCCTATTGGCCCATTAAATTTGCACTTACTCATACAAATTCCAGAGTCTTTTTCTTTCAAACATAAATGAGATAGCAAGCAAGTTAACGCCAGTCAACACCAGTAACTCCTAGAAATTAAAAGCAAAATCTGTAAGTGTCCATCCCCTTTAAATAAAACGATCTTGTATCTTGTTTTGCCTGAAATTGTGCTTTATCTCGCTTTGCCTGTCACATTAACAGTGCTACCCTGCAGTCTCAAAAGTGGCTTGGAGAAATGGTATGGTCCCTTGACTATTTATTTATTTAGTTTTGCCTCACTTAAATGATTTTTTTTTCTGTTAACTTAAGGTCTGTCTGATTCAATAGCACATTTCTTGAAATTGAAGTTATGTAGTTAAGCATGTTTGTTTCCTTTTGTCTAACCTATAGATTATAACTTGTAAAACATTATATCATAATGGTGTCCGAGTTTTTGTCATACGTAGTTGCTATTTTTTAGGGTATACCATCCTTGATTTTGTCTTTGAGAGGTCTGGTAGTTATAAAAGGTACCAAGAACAGTATGCTTTTTGAGTTGCTGAAGTTTTCTACTTGGATGCCTCCTCTTTTAAAACATTCCTTTTTGTTTCTTGGTCTAATCCTATTTGAATCAAAAGATTGGGTTCCCTTGTTTTAAATCTGGGCATATGTAACAGAAGCTCTCTGTTAGCAGGAGGTTTAATTTTTCTCCATGTTACAGGCATTTTATGGGACTGGCACTGTTTTTCAGTCCTCATTCAGTACTTAGAGCAACAAACTAAGCTTCCAAGTATGTAAAAAGGAGATCAGTATGGTGAATAGGAAATTCCTTCTTAATTCAGTTTATCAGTGTAATTAGGACATAATAAAATCTAGAGCTTTCACAGTTGTTGGTTAAATGTGGCCAGATAACACAGTGTACACAAGGAGAGTATTTTTCCCTGTTGTGTGTTTGCGTATGTGGCCTTTTCCTTCCTGTCCTGCCCATGGTGGCTTTGTAGTCATCGTTTATTCAACATATTTGAACTCAAATAGGGAAGTTAGAAGCTGACAAAAAAAAACAAAAAAAACTCTATAAAAAATCAGCAGACTTTTTTGTCTACAGGATCTCAATCTCAGCTCTTTCTACCATTGACATTTGCCTTCAGATTGTCATTCGTGATTCATCAGACTTTTTGGGGAAGTCTTTATATAACCTCTGATATAAAATGTTATATTTTTCCTGTTTGAAATTAGGCTTATTGGGAAAGTAAAATTTTTTAGGTTTCCTGTATGGTTAATGAAGTAAATGTTTTCTGTTAGACTTACTCAACAAGAGAGTGATTTGAGTTTCTCTTGGTCTGTGTTGCAATGGTGTTGTGGTTTACAAACTGGATGGTGGGTACTTCATCTGGGTGTTATAAACAAGCTAGGCTTCCCCCCTTTTGGTTTCTTGTTTATACTCACTGTATTGCGGCAGAAGCAGCATCTACTTTGATAGGAGAGTTAAAAGGGGACATTTCACAACTGGTGCTTAGGTAGATAGTAAGAGTTGGCGTTGCCTAGGCTGGTGTGGCTTCTGCTGAGTGCTTACCGGCTGGTGCGCAAGCATGTTTCCCATGAATGTATCGTCATTAATAGTTCACATACTGGAAGATAATCTTAAATTGGAAAAGCCCACTAGTGGTATAGCAATATCTACAAGTTTCCTTTCTTCCTGTTTTGGGGGCTGAGCTTAGGGATTAACCCCAGAAGGTGTCTGATATGGTTGAATCAAAGATTCCTGGACATTTTATTTCAATTAAATGAATGCTGAAGCTTTATTTTCATCTTATGCTATAAGTCTGTTTTGAGCTCCCAAGGGTAGATAAGCCGAAGAAAAGACAGTGGTGATTCCGCTGTAAATATGCCCACGGTAGTGTGGCTATCACCTTCACTAAGACAGGTCTGTGGAGGGGGTGGGGCACAGAGAGGCAGGGAAGCAGAGGCTGTCATATTCTTGAGGATTGGCAAGCTTTTTCTTGTTTCCTACGGCTTTATGAAAATACAGCAGAGCTTAGTACCTGGAATTTGTGTCAGCAGTTCCTGATGCCAGCCTTCCCAGCTGCGAATGCATTGTACTAAGGTCCTTGGAAATGAAGAACAGTGAAGGATTGGTGTCCAGAGAACTTTAAAATACATGTAGCTGAAATAGAACAAGGTTGCAAAGAGTAAAAATAAGTTTACAGTGAAATGGAAAGGAGCACAGTGCTGGTTCTAACATTTAGTAACTACTAGAAACACTTAAAATTCTTTTTCTTACATATTTTACACACGAGAGGGAAGAAAATAGTAGGAATTATGTAATCACAGTGCGTAGAAAGAGAAGATTTCACTGTGACATTCCTTGTAAATTGATCCAGAACGATAACAGAAGTACTCATTTCTGTTCGGTGCCTACTTTTGTGTTGGTTCTTGCTCCAGAGTCCTATTTTTTAAAATCTATTTGCATGTGTGTATGATACTTACTTTCTGACTGGTTAGGACATTTACATTTTAATTTATGTGAAAACCAGTGGTCAGTCTCTTGGCCAGGGCTTGTGTTTTGGTTATTATAGTACTGTCCCCATCCAAAAGTTTGGTTCCTTTCCATACATGTTCTCTCCTAGTCAGCCTCTGTTTGTTAAAGGCACTACCGTGTACTAAATGGTGTTTTTTTTTTGTTTTTTAAACTGGAAGTCTGTTTTTTTTCCCCCTTACAGCCCCCTCTTCCCTTTTTACCAGGTCTTCTACTTGCACTCTGGCCCCCACTATAATGCAGTCACACACAGCAGTTGAATGGGTCTCACGGGTGATAATCAGGACACCTTCCTCACCTGCCCAGTAGCATTTCTTCTCCTTTCTGTGGAGCAGTCCAAGTGTTGTGGTTTGGTGCTTAGATTCTGGAATGAGTCTGCCCTGATTCCTGTTCTAGTCCTTTCACTTACTTAGGTGGTCAGTGACATTTTTGTTATTTTTGAGCAAGTTCTGCCGACTCTCTCGATGCCTCAGTATTCTCTTTTGTCAAATAGGGATAATAAGAGTAACTCTGGCTTAGTAGTTTCTGTGAGGGTTGCTGCGATATGCTTACTAGTCCAGAGTGAACATTGGCAAAGGTTAGCCACCTTCCTCCTCCTCATGATCACCACCAGCCATGCAGACTTGCTGAAGATTTTCACCCCTGGCTCCCTCACAGTAAACTGTAATAATCTTCATTCACATAGAGAAAGGTTCAGTGAAGCTGGGTGTACTTGGTTGAAGACAGCAGGGAAGTGTGTAACTGGAAGTATTTCTATTCTGAGTGGCTCCAAGAAAACAAAGTCCTGGTACTTGCACTGTTTAATACCTCAACTACCTGAAAACTTGATCTTTATGGATTGTCTCATTCTTCAGGTTCCTGAATGGTGAAATATTTGTGTGCTTTTATTTTACAGAATGTTCTTTATGTTATCTTGGTTTTATTTTTATAGTTTATCTTCTGAGATAAGAGGCCCTCGTCATTAGCATCATCAAAGCACCTAATTTCATCTGTTCCTGAACAAAGTAAATGATTAAGTTCCTCTGGGGCAGTGGTGGGCTGAGTGATAACATTGATATTTAGTCATGTGTTTGTCACACCTGTCCTAGAATAAAAATACAACCAATTAAATATGAGACAGGGAAGTGATCACAAGGCAGGTCTTAACTTTCCCCCTATGTCTGCAAATGAGGAAGCTACTCAGAGGTGCCATGGTTGGTCATCGTTTCCATTAGCCACTCTAGTCATTCCCTTGCCTCTCTCAGAGTTGGGAAAATTGAACATTCTTGTGTCTCATGAGTGAGAATATTTAAGAGGTAGTAGGCAAGAGATGTGTTCAGTGGAATGGAGACCAGAACAGAAGTAGTTCTAGAGGTTAAAAGATTAAATGGATGTGGATTTTTTTTCAAGCAGTCTTTTAAAAATGAGGCTCCTGGAGGAGAAAGGAGTCAGAAGACTCTCAGGGCCCAAAGTGAATTGAAATGGTGTTTAATTACACTGTTCATTCCACGTGTATAGCAAATAATTACTGAGTGCTGACTTTATGCTAGGTGCTTTGTTCTAGGCACTAGGGAGACAGTAATGAATAGGACACACATCACTCTTCTCATCGGTCTTATATTTGTATGGGAGGAAAAGAGACAGTAAGTTAACAGATGAAATAACTACTAGGAAGACATAAAGATGATTGGAGATTAGGGAGTGGAGGCCTGAACAGCAGGAGAGTCACCTTTGCAAAGTTCTGGGTAATGAACGTTCTATACAGTGGGACAAGGTGTGTGCCCGCTGGCTCTAAAACTGGAATGAACCCAGTTGGGTGAGGCACTTGAGGTACAAAGTTGAAGAAAGTATTCAAATCCTGAGAGTGAGTACTTCTCTAAATTTTGTGCCGGTGGTACATCTCTTACCTCATCCTAGTTCCTGCCTTGGCCCAACCTGTTTGAAGGACAGAAAGGGCAAAGTTGTATTTACAGGAAGTCATGAGTTAGGGGTGGTAAGTCTGGGGAAGAGGATTTGATGGGAGCACAGAGACACTGGCATGGCTAGGGCTTTGTAGGCCAGCATAAGGTTTTTGAACTTGAGTGTGGAAGTAGAGGTGGCTGGAGGTAGAAATTTGGGAAGTGCTTCGAAGTAAAGTTCTTCTAAGTTTGGCTTTTGTTAGGGACACTGCATCGTAATACCATGAGGGGACTGTGAAGAATGGGAGTACAGATGTGTGCAGGTTATTAAACTTGGTGCTAAGAAGATAAGGGCATTTCTGTTGAATTTCTAATTTCTCAGTGATGTATGAGACAGTATTATCACCTTATCACCTGGACAGGGGATGGAGGATATTTGAGTAGAGAGAAGGTTTCAAGTAGCCATTTCAGAGGGTGAGAAAATGAGTAGATCAGGGAGTCCTTATCGGATTTCTGGGTGGTGAGATCTATGATCTTGGATAGAATGAGGTTGGGTGTTCTTCAGCCGTATGGACAGGGAATAAATAAATGAGTTTAATCTCAGGTTTAAGCTAACCACGGGAGATAGAGTTAGAATTGGGATTTTTTTTCCAGCAAAAGTAAAAATTAGGGGGTAGGTAGGGGCCTTGAAATGTAATCTTTATGGGAAAGATGGCTACTAGGAGATTCAGTGGTTTAAAGAATTAAGTGAAATTCTCTTTAGTTATATTTGAATTAAACTCGTGATTTGATTTCTTTGCCAGTGTTGGCCCTATCATATTTTAAAGATTTTGGATTATGTAGATAATACTTTCCAGAGTATATACATTCTCTGAAACTTACAAAGCTCATCATTTAGATTGTAGATTGTAGATTCTACAGTCTTAAGAGGTAGCTCATGCTGATCTTTGGAGTATAAAATTCTTAATCATAATCCAGTTCGTGCACATTTTGGCCAAGTTCTCATCTGTCTTCTCACCCCCACAGAGCTCCTTTTGAAGTCACTGGAGCTCCCCATGCTGAGCATTTCATGGGGGGTGCAGAGCAGGGTGAGAGTTTGGTACTTGTGAATTTAAACACATATTTTAAATCCAGTTGCCTTATCCATCAAAATAAGACTTTATTCCATAAGTCCATTATGGAATAGGACACTAGAGGGCAGTATATATCCTCTCTTCCCACGCCTCCCCGTCCTTCCGCCACAATTTTATCCAATCTCTTATTTGTAGAACTCTATGAAATGTTGGATGCGTTTTTGGAAATGAATTTGGTTAGATGGTTTTAAGGTATATGAGACATATGAGTGAAACAGCCATGTTCAGAAACTATATATACAAATATATATATATATTTGCCACCTCTTCTGTTGGTAGTAGCAGTTGACCTCTAAAACTGCGGTACTCGGAGCCATGAGCCAGGTGAAATGACAGGGGATTTTTATATCGTGGTTGTTTAAGTGGCAATCCAGATGCCCCAGTCTGTGAGGTAGTTCTGGAAGCTTAGTTCACAGATCTTGGTGCCATAATGGGATGTTAATTATGGACATAATATTTGTATATATATATACAAATATATATAGTTTCTGAACATAGCTATATATATATATATATACACACACATACATACACACACATATGGAGCGTGAGGAGCTTTTAATACAGTCTGTATGTAATTGGGGATTTATGGTCTAAGTTGGAGAAAATTCTTAAAGAAAAGTAAGCTAGCCAGTTTTTAAAGAGGATTATAACTAATGAGCACTTAATGTTACCTTTACCTATGGTAAGCACAAATGAAATGTTGAAAGCCCAGTGGTGTCAGTGGGCATTTAAGGCTTCAACGGAAAGACTTTGATGAATACTGAAACTAGTCCTGGAGGTTGCGTAAACAGAGACTTGTTTAGAGTTCAGTACAGGAGAGAGCCATTCACACTGAACAGCCATAAATATGTCTGTTATCTTGGGTCTAGCCAGTTTCTGTTCATAAATCATATTGATATTGAAATCTGGGAATTCATAAGTAGGGGGAAAGTAAATTTTTGGTATCAGTACTTGATACTAGGCTAAATTTTAAGCTAACATCTAAATTGTTTAAATGATGTATAAATGAATTATTGATACATAAGCTTTGCACAAAAAAGCTAACCTTTAAAATCCCGTCAAACTCTGAAGACCCCCCCAATAAAAGATTTAGCATAAGATTGGTCATAGAAAATATAAAAAATAACTAATTTTCAAAATAGTTTTTTATTTGAAATTTACTTTCTAACTTTGTGTTTAAGGGCACCTGGGTGGCTCAGTGGGTTAAAGCCTCTGCCTTCGGCTCAGGTCATGATCTCAGGGTCCTAGGATCGAGTCCTGCATCGGGCTCTCTGCTCAGCAGGGAGCCTGCTTCCTCCTCTCTCCCTCTGCCTGCCTCTCTGCCTATTTGTGATCTGTCTGTCAAATAAATAAAATCTTAAAATAGTTAAGTTACATGCAAACATAACTGGTTTGTCATTAAATTTGGAACAAATCTTGGCTTCTTCCTAGGAAATAATATTCTGGTTATATTAAAAGGTATTTGTATGTTTTGTGTTTATTTTATCAGGTTATTCTTGGAAACTATAATTGGCTGTCCTATGAAGATGTCTTTGTCAGAGCTTTTAATTTTGGAAATGGTTTACAGATGTTGGGTCAGAAACCAAAGACCAACATCGCCATCTTCTGTGAAACCAGAGCCGAATGGATGATTGCTGCACAGACGTGCTTTATGTATAATTTTCAGCGTACGTGGGCTTTCTGATGTGTGTGGGAGAGAGGATGCTGTTTGTTATAAATATTTCACTATTTAGAAATTAAAATTCTGAAGTTAATTACCACCTTGCATCTAATCAGGGGACCGTTCTGTTACAACTTAGAGTTATAGGTCTACTTTGGAACAAATTGTGTAGTTCGTGTAGGCCTGTTAATAGGGGCCGTGGGGCCTCGCGGACCAGGCCTGTGGGTCCTTGATTATGCTGCTGGTTCTCTCAGGAATCCTCTTGTGAAGTTAGTGTCACTTTGCCACCTCTTCTGTTGGTAGTAGCAGTTGACCTCTAAAACTGCGGTACTCGGAGCCATGAGCCAGGTGAAATGACAGGGGATTTTTATATCGTGGTTGTTTAAGTGGCAATCCAGATGCCCCAGTCTGTGAGGTAGTTCTGGAAGCTTAGTTCACAGATCTTGGTGCCATAATGGGATGTTAATTATGGACATTGTCTTACCTTTCAGATGGAACAGAAGAGCTATTTTTATCAGATTTCTTGCTGTAAAGGCCTCCACTGGTTTTTTAAACTGACATACCTTTTTGTTTTCATAGACTTGGGTTTATAGTTTGCTTCTTTTGGGAAGCTTCAAAATAATTACCTCTAAAGTCACTTTAAGTCTGACTTCTGTGAGCTAGGCAGCGAGCAGATAAAAGTCCACATGATGATGATGATGATGATGATTAAATTTCAATATGACTAAGAATGTTTTTCTCAAATTTTCTACTAGAATAAGCAGTACGGCCACCTGTTATTTTCTTAACATATAACACCTTCAACCTGATACTCAGAACATTATCTTTATCTACATTATTATTCTTTTTCATATTTTAGTACTGAGTATTTAACAACTAAGGCTTGACATTTTAGGAGTCAGAAGTAATTCTTTCCATTGTGGCATCCTCTCAGAGTAACATCTGTAGGTGAAATAAAACTTAAAATATTTGTTTTAAAATGTTGGAAATCTTGAAGTAGATGAGGGTAAGTGAGCGGGCATAATATTTATTAGTATACTGAAATAATTTAGCTAATCATAGCACAGTTACATAATGAAAGATATTGGAAATCTTGGAGGAAGTAGGAAAGGGTGAGTGGGTATATTTGTTAGTATATTGAAATAATTTAGCTAATCCTAGCACAGTTACCTGAGAAACTGTGGATCTGACAATTTAGTGTTCAGTATACCATTAGAATTCCTGACTGCTTGCAGAGACTTCACATGTAGCACTTTGATGAAATGTGCAAATACATGACTTGTCCTTCTTTTCCCTGTAGTTGTCACGTTGTATGCTACTCTAGGAGGCCCAGCTATTGTTCATGGACTAAACGAAACAGAGGTGACCAACATCATTACCAGTAAAGAACTCTTGCAAACCAAGTTGAAGGTGAGGATTGCGGTTACTTTATAACTGTTCAGCACTTCAGAATTCTCATTGTCATGAGCTCTAATATTGATACTTTTATGATCTTTAAAATCCTGAATATCTTTGTAAACTTTTAGGAATACCATACTTTCTTCCTTGCCTTTAGAAAAGAAAAAGTAGATTTCATATGTATTTATGTATAAGTAGTGCAGAGTTACAGATCATTAACATGGTATCCAAGGTTTAGGGATTACCTTTTTTCTTTATTGTGCTCATTTGTTTTCTAGTCTATTTTCAGTAAATTTATAATTTTCAAGGGTTGTTTCTAAAGTAATCATTTATTTCTGAAGCATTGAGTCATTATGAGTTTTTAGGATTTTTTAAAGGGAAGAAAGAGACTTCTGTGATAAACTGTTGGAGAAAGTTTTGAAAGTGCTTAGATGACTTCCAGTGAAAACAGTAGTATCTGCTGGGTTTTTTTATACCCAGATTTGTGAGTTCCCTCCCCTTCCCCGCATATCTTTATGAGCCTCATAAAAACCTAGGACTTGTGGTTACTCTGTATTTCAGGAGGCCTCTGTTTATATGCCTATTTTGTAAGGAAGTGACATTGCTGATTAGGATTTCACCCAAGAACAGGGGCATACACAGTAAATCTAATGCTATAAAATAGCTATTGGAAATGTCAGACCAGTTTCTTCATCTGAAAAGAGTGCTATTCATACCAGTGCACCCCCTAACCTTTCTTTTGAAGGCAAAAATTAATAATTCAGATTATGGTAAACTACTTTTCTTGTGTCCTGGACTGTTTGCTAAGTTGTTTCCTGAGGAACAGCAGCGAAGAACATACTAAATGCTTATGTTTTTCCAGGATATAGTTTCATTAGTCCCACGCCTGCGGCATATCATCACTGTGGATGGTAAGCCACCAACGTGGTCCGAGTTTCCCAAGGGCGTCATCGTGCACACGATGGCTGCAGTGCAGGCTCTGGGAGCCAAGGCCAGCACAGGTATGGTGCACCTTCCCAGTTCCTTGTGGTCATTCTGCAGTGGCCGTGTTGTGCGGAGTGGTTCCAGATCCCGAAGTCAGATCAGGGACAAATAATTTTCTAGACCATCACCTTGGGAAGTAAGGTCACTCTAGTTATACTTTTCTCTACCTTTCAAAGTAGCATTTAAGGAAGAATACACACATTAGTTTATTGTTCTAAAGGGAGAACATTATACAGGTTTCCCGTTTCTCTTTTGAGATAGTTTTCAGTGGTTTGAAGTTAATTTCCTAAACAATGCCATTAAACTAGTCCTATGTGGATCATCTGTAAGTATGTACAGATAGCTGGAGTGGCTAGACTTAGATCCCCTCTTTCGCTCCCTGCTCCAACTCTGCATCTTTTTATAATGCGCCTGAACATTAGGCATGGTGATGCTGGAAGTTCCTACTCTCAGATAAGTCTCAGAAAGTGTTAGAAAGCATATGGTATCAAGGAATATCCTAAAAGCTGCTGGGATGCTGGGACGATATTTCCTTTATAGTTGGAAACTCAGTGATAAATTAGATGTAGGCACTCAGCTTGGGAATGGGGTTTTGCGGACATTACCATTGGACATGCGGAAATTTAAGTGCTAGCGGGACATTCAGACATGGATATTTAGTGGGGAGTGGCATGTACTCTGGAGGTTAAGTTTGGAGTTAGAGATTTAGAAGCTAGAAGTTGGGTTATAAGTATAGCTATGGAAGGAGGTGAGGTTACCCACAGAAAGCCGTGTCTCCAAAAGCAACTGACGGTGGGTCGAGGAAGGAGGGAGGCGTGCAGTGTGTCATGAGGCTGCGTAAAGGAGCATTTCTTGGAGGCAGGCGTCGACCACGAGAGCAGGTGCCCTGGAGGAGTGGATGACACAGGCATTGTGGGAGGCCCACCCCAGAGCAGTTGCTAGGAGGTGGTGGAGAGTTGTGTGGGATGGAGGAATGAATGGCAGGCTGGAAAGTAAGGACTGGAATGAAGATAACGCGTTGTCATGAAATAGATCTGTGGCTGTAGGAAAGGAAAGTTCACTTAGCAACATGTTTAAAATTGTTTCTGCCACTTATTTAAGAAGTGCACACTTAGGGGTGGTCTAAGATTAATTCGGGGGTGCCACCCATGACCCACTTCTCTTTGCCTTCCTGCTGTGTCACCTCCAGGATGTGGGCTGCTGCCCTTAGGTTTGTGCTGGTGGAGGACACTGTCTTTGATCGAGGATTCGGACTGTAGCCAAGTCCACTTCACCACCATGAGGGGGAGAACAGTTGTTAACAAGTGTCTGGGTACCGTAGCCCAACCACACTTACTTCATGGTGAAATTGTTGGAATAGCCATTTGTCTCCCTGTTGCTTTTCTTCCCCAAGTTAGGCATCTGTGTAGCAGCCAAAGTGACCCTTGTCGCTGGTGATGACACGCCCCTGTTCAAAACAGCATTGCTTTCTACTCCAGGTGAAATCCAAAGTCTTTAGCGTGGCCTTGAAGGCTTTGCCAGATACGGTCCTGGTTCCTATGTCAGAGCCTTTGCTCTCACTTATTTACTATTTGAGGCAGTCTCCCAGTTCCAGGGTTTCCATGTCTCCCTTCCTCACTGTATCCAGGTCTTCACTAAAACACCAGTGTGCCAGAAAAGCATTTTCGTGACTTTTCCATCTAAACACTTTCTACTATCATCTCACCTTGTCTTTATTTTTCTTCATATCTCTTACTACATTATAGATTTATGGTTTGTTTTCCTCAGTAGAACATACGTCTCTTATGTGTGGGAATTCATCTGTTTCATTGACCTCTGAATGAATATAATTCATGATTGTCAAATTGAGTTATCAAACATGATTATGAAAAAAATGGGTGCTGTGGCTGATTTCTCAGAAGTGTGTGTGTTTTTTTTTTTTTTTTCCTCCAATGCAGAAAACAAACCTCTTAGCAAACCAGGGCCCTTAGATATTGCAGTAATCATGTATACAAGTGGATCCACAGGACTTCCGAAGGGAGTCATGATCTCCCACAGTAACATTATTGCTGGTATAACTGGGATGGCGGAAAGGATTCCAGGACTGGGGTATGTCACATGGTCAATGCATATGAAGTAGTCCCTTGTTGATGCTGGTTGTTACATTAACGTGGTTTGTGCCATTTAGTGGTATGTGGCTAAATTAGTCTTTCGGAGTCTGTTGACAGTAAGCAGTTCCTTCAAAAAAATCGGAGGGACTTGAAAATTAATTACAAAATAATTACCATTGTAAGGTTTAAAATATATTTTTATATATCATTATATAATGTATATATCATTTGTATATCATTACTTTTTTACCTCAAAAGTGTAAATTTTATCTGACTTAAATTCCTTAATTTAAATAATCAGTTGATAGTATTGCTGCTATAGTCTTTTTTTTTTTTTTTTTTTTTTTTTTTTTTTTTTTAAGGATTTTATTTATTCGACGCACAGAGGGAAGGGGAGAGACACAGAGCAAGCACAAGCAGGGGGAATGGCAGGCAGGAGAGAAGCAGACTCCCTGCTGAGCAGGGAGCCCATCACGGGACTCAATCCCAGGACCCTGGGATCATGGCCTGAGTTGAAGGCAGACATTTAACTGGCTGAGCCACCCAGGCCCCGCTGTAGTCATTTTTATACCTAAACATGTTATAATTCAGGTGAACAAATTACTTCATCTGTTCCAGTATTTATCGAGCTTTATCCATTCTCTTATTTTTAAGGCCAATTCCCGCAGCTGCGGTGGCAGGGTAGGCAGACTGGGGGGAAGAGACTGAGGGGGAAGCCAAATGGGATCATGACAGGTAGTAGAGGAGTCAGTACTTGATGACTGATATGGTGTGGTGGGAGTGCTGGGGTATTTTTGATGCCCTTATGCACAGAAATTATACTCACAGGTTACTGTGGAAATTAATTTAGGGATGGAGAGAGAGATTTCTCTTATGAATGGATAAGTTTTCAGAAAAAATTAAAAGCTGTAGTTTCCTGGGTTAGTCTTTGCCCTTCATATTTTTGGGGGTGGGGGCAGTTCTTTTTTTTTTTAAGATTTTATTTATTTATTTGACAGAGAGAGATACAAGTAGGCAGAGAGGCAGGCAGAGAGAGTGAGAGGGAAGCAGGCTCCCTGCCGAGCAGAGAGCCCGATGTGGGACTTGATCCCAGGACCCTGAGATCATGACCTGAGCCGAAGGCAGCGGCTTAAACCACTGAGCCACCCAGGCGCCCCGGGGGCAGTTCTTGAAATACATACAGACATATGCATTTTCTTACATACAGTATAATTTATTATTTCTAAGTAACTTTCCAAACAGGAATCTTTGTTGTAAAATTTCTGGCCAGCAGTTGTGGATTCTGTTGGAACTTTTTATTTGGGAGCCCCCCCCAGCTTTATTTTATTTTTTTATTTTAAAGATTTTTTATTTATTTGACAGACAGAGATCACAGGTGGGCAGAGAGGCAGGCAGAGAGAGGGGGAAGCAGGCTCCCTGCTGAGCAGAGAGCCTGATGTGGGGCTCGATCCCAGGACCCTAAGATCATGACCTGAGCCAAAGGCAGAGGCTTTAACCCACTGAACCACCCAGGCACTCTGCCCGCGATCCCAGGACCCTGGAATCATGACCTGAGCGAAAGGCAGAGGCTTTAACCCACCGAGCCACCCAGGCGACCCTGCCCTCCCCAGCTTTAAAGACCATTCCTCTTCGGATGATTTCCTCTGTTCTGTAGAAGAACCCTTCATGTTTTGGCCCCTCAGCCCCCATTTCTTCTGTCTTCTGCACGTTGTTCCTGTAGCACTTGTAGTTAGTGAGCGCCTTCAAGTGGCCCTGGAGACAGCCTTTTCCTTCATGTCTGCCTCCTGGGCTTTAGGTTGAACTGTACTTCTTCTCACCCCTCCTCCCCCCAGCATCTGTCTGCCTCCCCCTCCTTCCCCCATACACGCATGTGCACGTGTGCTCTCTAGATCTCCCTCTCTCTCCCCCTCTCTCCATGTGGGTGGGCTTGCTTTGCAGTATCTTCCAGCAGAGACCCCTCCTGACAGTTGCTTTTACATCTCCCTTTTCTTTTAGAGAGGAAGATGTTTATATTGGGTATCTGCCTCTGGCCCATGTTTTAGAATTAAGTGCTGAGCTTGTCTGTCTTTCTCACGGATGCCGCATTGGCTACTCTTCACCACAGACTTTAGCAGATCAGGTAAGTTAAATGTTTGTGACTTCAGATACTAAGAAAATTATAATTTTTTAACACACTTTTCTATATTCGTATGACAACATATTGTAAGGATGGCAGTTAATCATTTAAAAATAATTATTTTTAATTTTTTTTGTTTTTACAATAAATAAATAAAAATGATGAATTTATAATACACCTTTTTGGTCTAAGAATTCCAGCAAATTTCTGAGATAAGGAACAGTTTATATGAATCACTTTTTCTCTCTAGTCCTCAAAAATAAAAAAAGGAAGCAAAGGGGATACAACCATGTTGAAACCAACACTGATGGCAGCTGTCCCGGTAAGAATTGACCATTAATTAATGTTGAATACTAAAGATGTGTCATCTGCTACAGAACCTAAGTGCTAGGCTAAAAGATAACTGTTGACAAGGTGGTTAATGTAGAATTTATTCCTTATTGATTATATTGCCTTAATGCTCTATTGGATTCATTGTCTTGATTTTTTTTTTTTCTTTTTTAGTTTTATCTATTTTTAAAATGTACTGAATATGGTTTCAGCTTCCCGGTGACATCATCAGGTCCTTTCCCTAAGTTGCTTCTTACTCAGATCATTTTCATGATATGTTTGATATTAGTAGAAACCTGAAGCCCGGCAGGAGGTCGGGTGGAAGGTTTGATACCACTTCGTCCTCCTCTAAGCAAATTGTGCCATTACCTCCTGAGTCCCCAGGAACAGTCTGGCCTAGTCACCAAAAAAAGTGATAGAGAATTGAGTGTGCCTCTGAATTACCTGAGAAGCACTGTGTAGCCTAATGTACCTGGCATGGGCAGGGGCCTGGGAATTAGTTGAGTAGAAGTGGGATGGTAACAATTTTCCGTCTCCTGAATTTTAAGTCTTATGTGGCTCCTGATTTTGTTTCAAAGTGTTGGGAATCATTACCAAGTCCTGAGTACTCCAGTCCAAGCGAAGTTAAATAGTTACTCCATATGTAAAAGGCCAATAGTTTGATAGTTTTTGTAGGTGTATAGTTTCCTTAGTGTAGTATTTTACTTTTTTAGTTCATGTAAACTTTTAGTTCATGTGAAATTAAATATAATTTAAGATTGTAGAGGAAAAACCATTTCAAGTCATAGGGCTCGCAAGCAAAATGCAGTGCAGAGAAGGGAACATTTCCTGAGTGTAGCATTAAAAGACAACCAACCAGCCAAAATAATCCTGTGGTTCTTTTGTGAGCAAAGAATGTGGCTCTCTGTATTTATAAGGTTATGAGAATTTTAAAGATTTTATTTATTTATTTGACAGATTACAAGTAGATCTAGAGGCAGGCAGAGAGAGGGGGAAGCAGGCTCCCCGCCAAGCAGAGAGCCCAATGTGGGGCTCAGTCCCAGGACCCTGAGATCATGACCTGAGCTGAAGGCAGAGGCTTAACCCACTGAGCCACCCAAGCGCCCCAGGTTATGAGAATTTTAAAAACCATTTCATATAGTTGTTCATTTATGTAGTAAGTTTAGTTTTTCCAAAATAAATAAGATATGCAAAGCCATGTAAAAAATCAGTACTGATCGTGTTACTGACCTAAGGCTTTTATTTCTTTTTGTCTCCCCCCTCCCCCATGAACATCTAGGTATATTTGTGCTATAAAAAATTATTTTTACAGAAACCTCATTTTTAAACTAGTTGTGGCTCTATTTTAAAAGTTTTTCCTGGGACGCCTGGGTGGCTTAGTTGGTTGAGCAGCTGCCTTTGGCTCAGGTCATGATCCCAGCGTCCTGGGATGAGTCCCACATCAGGCTCCTTGCTTGGTGGGGAGCCTTCTTCTCTCTCTGCCTCTGCCTGCCACTCTGTCTGCCTGTGCTCACTCCCGCTCTCTCTCCCTCTCTCTCTCTCTGACAAATAAGCAAAATCTTTAAAAAAAAAAAAAAAAAAAGTTTGTTCCTGATAGATCTTCTAAAATGCCTCAATTCTGATAGAAATATTTACCTGATGTTAAGATATAATATGCAAGGCAGCTGATAGCATTATTGAATATATTAACTCATTTTTATACATCTAGGAAATCATGGATCGGATCTACAAAAACGTCATGAATAAAGTGAACGAAATGAGTAGTTTCCAACGTAATCTGTTTATTCTGGCCTACAATTACAAAATGGAACAGATTTCCAAAGGCCATGGTACTCCACTGTGTGACAGGTCAGTGGACTCCCTCTCTCTTTGGTGTCACATAACCATTTTGTTCATATTACTAGACTACGTAATTGAGATAGTTATAAGAAATAAATTGGTTTTAGAAAGTCAAAGGGACCCTAAAAATTCATCTAGCATAAGAATATGAGCAATTAAAATAGATTGGAGTGTTGTTTGAAAAAATGTTTCACTTACAGTTTTATTATTTTTAATAATGTGCTTTTATTTTCTGTGGACACGTATGTAATTTTAGTTATTTTGAGAAATAGTGTTTCTTTGTTTTTAAATTGATTTCACTATGAATATAAAATGGCAACCAAATAGGAGTAAATGTTTTGTGTTTAAACTTTTAAACGATAGGTTTTACCACAGACTGTTATTTCTTGTTTTTGTAGTGCTGAGTGAGTAGATTTAGTTATAAAATAATTTAGAAACTAAATAATATATGACTTTTTATTTGTTTTAATGTGAATTTTTTAAAAGATTTTACTTATTTGAGAGGGGGGAGGGTCAGAGGGAGAAGCAGGCTCCCCGCAGGGAGCCGGATATGGGGCTCAGGCCTGAGACTCCAGGATCATGACCTGAGTCTGAAGGCAGTTGATTAACCAACTGAGCCCCTTTTTATGGCAGTACTAACTGAGTTTTTACATGCTCCACATTATTTGAAACTGTATTTTTTTTTGCCTTATTTTAATTAACTTGGGAGTGAGATACAAAAATGATTGCTGCTTGGTCTTCTGCTTTTTCAGAGTTATTAAAAAAAAAACCCTTTCCCCTTTTTGATAAAGATTATTAATAAGCGGGGTGCCTGGTTGGCTCAGTGGGTTAAAGCCTCTGCCTTCGGCTCAGGTCATGATCCCAGGGTCCTGGGATCGAGCCCCACATCAGGCTCTCTGCTCAGCGGGGAGCCTGCTTCCCTTCCTCTCTCTCTGCCTGCCTCTCTGCCTACTTGTGCTCTCTGTCTGTCAAATAAATAAAATATTAAAAAAAAATTACTAATAAGCAGTCTTTCTTTAGTGTATTTTCAGAAACATTTTAATTGGATGTTTGAATTGTTTTCCTTTTTTAATTTAGCAGACATTTTAAAACAATAAACACTTCAGAAACCAGTGAAATTTTAAAAAGAGATTGTACAAATATGTACCCGTTTTCTTTTTCAAAAAATAGAGTATGGGTGCATGCAAGGGGAGGGGTAAAGAGGAGGGGAGAATGAGAATCTAAGCAGACTCCACACTGAGTGCTGAGCCTGATGTGGGGCTGAGTCCATGATCCCGCGACTTTGAGATCATGACCTGAGTCGATACCAAGAGTCAGATGCTTAACTGACTGAGCCACCCAGGTGTCCCCAATACGTACACATTCCTAATGAAGTAAGCAAAAGCAAAAAAAATGCTTTGCTTTTAATGCTAAATTTTATGAAGAGACATATCTTCATAAACAGGATTATTAAAAATAAACAGGATTATTTATTATTTATTTATTAAAAGTAAACAGGATTATTCAGTATTAATATGTGTTAATTAACTCAGTATTTATTATTTATTATTTATTGAAAATAAACAGGATTCAGTATTAATATGTGTATTTTTAAAAAGATTTTATTTCTTAGAAAAACAGTGACAGAGATAGCCAGAGAGAGCACAAGTTGGGGGAGAGGGAGAAGCAGGCTCCTGCTAAGCAGGGAGCCTGACATGGGGCTCGATCCCAGGACCCTGGGATCATGACCTGAGCCAAAGGCAAACACTTAACTAACTGACCATCCAGGCGCCTCTTAATATGTGTATTATTATATAATATAAAACTAATTGCTCTGACCATAATCATGAGTTTGCCATTACTGTATAAAATTAAACCTGACAATTTTAAATTCAAATATTAACTTGGAAAGTTAAGAGAAAATGCTACTTTCTTTACTTGGCCAAACTTAAAAAAAAGTTAAGTTTTAAGTAGTGGGTGAGAGAATCTCTTGAATTGGCTGTGTAGTCTTGGGTGAGCCTGACTCTCAGAATCTCACATTTCAGAATTGGGAGATTAGTCCGAATGACGTGGAGAATGCCATTCAACTTCAAATTCTCTGATTTTTTTTTTTTTTTTTTTTTTTTTTTTTTTAAGGTTTATTTTCCGAAAAGTCCGAGGCTTGCTAGGCGGAAATATTCGGCTTCTGTTATGTGGAGGTGCTCCACTTTCTGCAACCACACAGCGATTCATGAACATCTGTTTCTGTTGTCCCGTTGGTCAGGGATATGGACTGACTGAATCCTGCGGTGCAGGAACAATTACAGAAGGTTGGTGTTCTTCAAAGTGGTGTGTCCAATAAGAGGCTGGGGTACACCTCCAGGCATTCTTTGGTAATGGGTTTTTTCTGCAGTATGAAGGATAAAAGTGGTTAAGGTATTTGTGTAGTAGAATGATGGTAAATTCTAAGTACTGTGATTATTGATAGTGTTTAGAATGTATTGGATACACCTAATAGTCAATAATTAAAGGATACTTTCATGTTAGATTATGATATGTTATATTAAAAGCTACTTAGAGTTCTGGAAAAGAAGTTTTAGTAACAAGCATTGGCTGTATTCTACACTTATTTTCTTATATCAATTATTAAGTGTCTTTTTGTGAAGAAAAATAAACATGTTTTATACAGTTGTATAATGCTCAAACTCGGAAGTGGTTTATGGGGGTGGTCTGTGTAATGAGAGGAAAACCAGATTCAGTTTTAGAGAATATAATTTCTAGGGTTTATCATGTTGACATAATTGATGAGGCAATCCATTACAGTGGTTCCAGATGAATCCCGGAGTGCCTCATGTGTCCCTTTTATTGGGGAAAGTTATTTTCCTTCTCAGTACTAGGAAGAGCTACTTTATATTTTCTAGATACTGACAGATATTAAACCTCCTAATTGATCATTTTCCTTGTTTACCTTGAATGTTTCTGTGTACCTTTCTTATGTCAGGTTTATCATACACTACTTCTATGTTTTCCTGTTTTCTATATTTTGGAAGCTACTTCTAAGTTTTGTTTTGCAGGAAATAAAAGTCTTAATTACGTGCTTCTCTGGTTCCTTCTGAGGATCCTTATAGCTTCTGTTTTTAAGATTTTTGTTGAATGTGATTAATCAGCTACAGCTTATGTTGTAAATAAAACAACCTATAAATTATTAAATAATCAGCCTTTTATTTCTGATACTTGAATGATCTTTGAAGAGGAAACATGATGAAATAGTAATTCACAAGAGTGATGTGTGCTTTTCCCAGATCCTTGAAAGTTGATCCCCAGCCTGGTCTTCTGAACTCCCATGTATGAGTTTAAATAGGATGATAGCCTAGGTTACTGTCCAGGAGGCTTTAGAAGTCTCCCTTTGAGATAGTGATAGACGGGAGAAGGTTGGAGAGGCTGCATGTACTGCAAAGCCTTCTGGTCTGACAAGGAAGTGGAGTGGGTGTACACCATTGGGACCCATCATCCTTGAGGATAGGGGCTCCAGACTCATGAGCCAGGCAGCTTCATGGAGGGAAGTGGGCCTTGGGGTGAGAAGATCCGTGATGGGAGTAAGGCAGGCATGTAGGGTAGCTGGAGCAGGCATGCCCCGTCTGATGGGGACCCCAGTTGTTGCTCTGCTGCAGATGTGGGCCCTATTGTTCCTGGAGGGTCCACACTTCTGTGTAAAATGGCTTGAGTTTTAAATGTCAATAACCAAGTCAGAATAAAAAAAAAACTCTTGTGTGGGCCCCATAGCTTATGGTTCACTAGTTTGTGACTCCTGCTTTTAAAGATTCTCTGGGGATGTCAGAGCTTTGGGATAAGTCTTCGTCTTTGGTAGAAAAATGAAGCTGTTTAGTCACCACTCTAATCAAATACCTTTTTTCATTTGTATCTTAGTGTGGGACTACAATACTGGCAGAGTGGGAGCACCATTAGTTTGCTGTGAAATCAAATTAAAGAACTGGGAGGAAGGTAATAACCTATTTTAACCACAGAGCATTAATCTGTATACTATTTAACCTTAAAGTTAGAACTGCTTCATTTTCTTTCTTACTTTAGGATATAAATCACCCACAAGTGCTTGTTTTTTGTCTAATAGAATTATTTTATCTAGAGCTATACTTGCATTTACTTGTTTCAAGAATGATTCTGAAGAGGTATAATTCCTTTTATTTTGCTTATTTTATTACATGAATGCAAGGAAGAATTACGGCAAAAACTTGAAATCTGCTAAATGATGTCAGTAAATTAGGAATGATCATAAGTTTATTTTGTAGAAGCAAAAATCATAAAATGTAATCTCTGAAACAGGATTTTTCATATTTTTTCTTTTTTTTTCTTTCTTTTCCCTGATGGTTTCAATCTAGAATCATCAGAAGGAAATTTTTACTATGATTTCATAAATCTGTTGTTTTGCCATTTAAATACCAATCACTTTTTAAAAAATTTCATTTGATTCTATCAGTGCGTATAGATTATTAGTGATTGGTTGGTTTCACTTTTCTTTTATACAGAATAAAGATTCTGAAGGTTTGATGCTATTTTTCATTTCTCTTATAGCAGAATTAGTGAAAATGTTTGACAAATTTTAACTTGGAGTCATTCTGAATTTTATAAGGCATACATCTCTTAAATATAGTGTAATTTGGTTTTACAGAGTTGTTTTATTGAATACATGATTTAGTACTTTTATCAGATTTATAAGAATCTCCAGAGTCCCTAAAGGAGTTTACCTTGTAGTACACATGATTATTTTATACCACAGGCGTTGGATTTTTTTAGTGTAATGTTTGCTTGGAATAGTAGTTTAAAAGCATCAGTGCTTATGGGTAAGCAACTGAAATTTTGCACCTAATTTTACGTTAATGAGTTTTGTTCATTTATACTGTCTGCCTCGTTTCCTTTGGGAAACTAATTGGATTAAGATCAGATGTCCCTATTTAGAAACTAACAGTTTCTGATTTTCACATGATGTATATAGAAATAAAAATTTTGAATTAACTCTTAATTATTTTGTGTTTATTAGGTGGATACTTTAATACTGATAAACCACACCCCAGGGGTGAAATTCTTATTGGTGGCCAAAACGTGACACTAGGATACTACAAAAATGAAGCAAAAACGAAAGCTGATTTCTTTGAAGATGAAAATGGACAGAGGTGGCTCTGTACTGGAGATATTGGGGAGTTTGACCCCGATGGTTGTTTAAAGATTATTGGTGAGCCAACTAATATATGTGTGTGTGTATAATGTATGTATATATATCCCCCCCTCCACCAACAATGGATGTTTCTGAAACAGTTTTACAAAAGAGGTAACTGTGTATTTAGGGAAGCTTTTTAATAATACAAGAATGGATCTTTCTGCAGTGTTGAAAGAGTCTGTTGTATCATCTCTGGAATATAAAATAGAAACTGTGAAGAAATTGTAAGGCTTGACATTTTAGGAGATCTCAAAATCTGTTCAGTAGCAGTAATATTTTTAATTACTAGATAACCCTGAAGGAATCAAATTCTTAGTAGGGAATTTTTTGTGTGTGTGTTCTTTGGTATCTAAAGTTTATTGGACACGGCTCTCCTGTTGGAACTATGTCCTGGCCTTGCCTGTGAGATAAGGAAGGCCTGGCAGTTGGAGTACTATGACCCCTAGAGCAGAAAATAGCTCCCTGCCTTCCCTCTTATCTTTTTCTCAGTGTTCCTGTCCTAGTCATGCTACCTAGAAACCTGGGAGGAGATGAGACTCTTCAGTGAGCTCCCCATGTGTTACCCATGTTCTGCTGATTTACCAGGTGAAACATGCCTCAAGATCATTCTGTTCTGGCAGCAGCTCTTTCTGCCCACGGGTCCTGTCCCTGTGGTTTAATAAAACTACCATTTTGCACCAAAAAAAGAAAAAAAAAAATCATTCTTTTCTCTCTGCCCTCTCACCATGACCACAGGTCAGGTGCACACCTTCTGTCACCCTGTTGCAAGAAATTTGTCTCTCTGGACATGCTTGTCCCCCTTAAACACACGCTTGAGCTGTCAGCACTGATCTCACTGGGCCACTTCGCTGCTAAAAAACTCGTAGTGGCAGCTAGGGGCTCGGTTCAGTGCCTCTGTTCTGTAGCCAGATTCACTTCTCCGCCTCCCCCTCCAGCCCCTCTCTCCCCCCAAGTGCTGTGGAGGTTCAAGCTGACCTACCTATCTGTTGTTTACCAGGGCCAGTGAACTTGGCTACTGCCTATCTTCCCTCGAGACTCTGCCCAGGTCTCACTTGGTGGGAATTCATTCCAGAGGCTTGACCCTTAACCGTTACCATTCTGTGTTGAGGGGATATGTTTCTCTCCAGATATAACATGAGCTTTCACATGTCATTGAGAACTCTTCTCCTTCCTGGTGTTAATATGTCATAGGGAACATACTTGTTCAGCAGAACATGCCTGAAGCCCTGATGGTAGGGACTCTTGACCAGAAACTGATTTTCTTTTTTGAAAGGATTTATTTGATGTTACTGAAATTAGGGCCTAATTTACTGTGTTCTTTTAATTTTGGTGTAACTATTATAATAAACTTAATTGATAGCAAATTACTTCGGGAATGGCCAATATTCTTGTGTATTCAAGGTATTTCTGTGCTCCCATGTGCCCCCTCCTGGCCTTTGTCCTGCACAGATCGTAAGAAGGACCTTGTGAAACTGCAGGCGGGAGAATATGTTTCTCTTGGGAAAGTAGAGGCAGCCCTGAAGAACCTCTCCCTTATAGATAACATTTGTGCATATGCAAACAGGTAAGAAAGTAGAATTCTGTTACTTTTACTTGAAACCTATTGTGTGTTTTTGGCATTTCCTTCCTAGATGAGTCTTCTTCTTAAAACTATACTAAGAACTCTTCTTTCGTATCTGTTGTCTCTCGGAGTGGCCTCTTCTCAGGAAAGCCAGTAACTGATTCTGTCCTTGGGACGCTTCCCCTCCTCGTCCTTCTGTCTGTTTTCTGTTTACATCTCACTGTGGTGTCCTGTGTGAGGACAGGGGAAGAAAGTCAAGTGCTCCTTCTTGCTGCCTTGGCACCCCCAGCACCACGTCTTTCCACACAGGGAAGCTTCCCAGAAACAGTCCAGAGCATAGGGGAGTAAAGAAGGACATTGGAGGATAGGAGTCTTCAAGCTGGACCCTGCTCCACACCTACTACCTTGCGCTAGACTTGAGCCTGCTTGGGACCCTCGCCAGGGCTGGGGGGCTCTGCTTTAAGCTATGTTAAGCTGTGGCTTAACTCCTATCATCTCTAGTCTGTAATGATAGAAGGAAGCTGGGAAGGAGAGTTTAAAGTTAAAAATCCTGGAAATGTATTCCTAGGAAATGTGTTGGAAATTTAGATTGGCACTCTGGTGACATTTTTCCCTAACAGTATTCTATGTGGTAATGTCTCCAGTGTTAATGATCAACTATTTTGTGGCCAGTGTTAATGATCAGCTACTTTGTGCTACTACTTACTGCAGCAGTTGACATAATAATTATTGTGAAAAGATAAAATCTGGTATCAGAAGAACCAATTTAGAAACAGACTTTAAAGATGTACTACATTGTATTATAAATTATTTTGCCCTTCAATTAGCCAAGAGATGTTTTTACATTGTATTACAAATTATTCTGCCCTTCAATTAGCCAAGAAATGTTTTCTTCCGTGGTATTACAGTTCTGGCTTTTACTTGTGTGATATTAACCATACTACCCTTCTCTTCCTGATGCTGCTTGCCATTTCTTACTGCCATTGGCAGGCGTACCTACAGCTTTTATTAACCGTTCTCGTGATAACAAAAGAAAAAAGTAAATGTAACCACATTACTTTGATTTGCTGCCAAATTTCTTGAGATACAATTTTTTTTTCTTACTTTTAATTCTTTAAATATATTTTTAAAAAGATTTTATTTGTTTGAGGGCAACAGAGTGCGTGAGCAGTGGAGGGGGAAACAGAGGGAGGGAGAGAATCCCAGGGAGACTCTTCACTGAACGTGGAGCCTGCCATGGGGCTCGGTCTCGATGCTGAGATCATCACCTGAGCTGAAATCAAAGAGTCACATGCTTACCTGGCTGAGCCACCCAGGCGCCCCTAGATACAATTTCTATTTACATGAATTTTAATTTCTGTTTAACCCATTAGTGTAAATTACTGATTTTTTTAAGAGTTGAATTTTCTAATATTTGTAATTTTCTTTAAAAAATGTATAAATGGAAGTATTCATAACACACATAGTTGAAATTTGTCATTAAATATCAGATGAAGGTTTATTTAGCAGGGAGCTCTGTCAGAGCCTTGAACATACTGTGAATCATGCAGTAGAAGTGGCATGAGATGAGTGTGCTAAGTACCAAATGGGCGTCACGTATGTTCTTAGTGCAGTCGTGGACCAATGACAACAGCGTTGGTGGAATCATGACTGCAGCTCACACACTGTGCCATTTAGATCCTTACCCCTTTGTCCTTTCTGTATTTCAGTTATCATTCTTACGTCATTGGGTTTGTTGTGCCAAACCAAAAGGAACTAACAGAACTCGCTCGAAAGAAAGGACTTCAGGGGACTTGGGAGGAGCTGTGTAACAGCTGTGAAATGGAAAACGAGGTCCTCAAAGTGCTTTCTGAAGCTGCTATTTCAGGTGAGTGGCTGTGAAACAGACTGAGGACTGAGGCGGGAAGGGAAGAGAGTGCTCACGTTCACTTGTGCTGCCGTCACACGGCTTAGGTGATGTCATTTCCTGCTCAGAAACCAACTATGTTTTCCTGCAGCTAGATAGAAGAGCAGACTTCACAGGCCCTTCCAGAGGACGCGCCTATCGTGCTCCCATGACCCCCGTGCACCAGTCCCTGTCCTTGTCCCTTTAGCTTTTGTCTTCTGGGTTTGCCCTTTTTCTCCTCCTCTCAGCTGGGTCCTGGCCCCACTAGGCCATCCTCATCTGCCCAAGACTCTTTTCTGCATTTTCTACACTGTTAATGTACTGGTAGTGGCTTGTGTGGATGTGTCCTGTCCCCCCTTTTTGCGTGTATGTTGGGGGTGCTGCAGTGGGTTGCTCTGGTGGTTACTGAATAATCCTGCTGTGAACATTCATGTACAAGGGGTTATGCAGATGGGCTCCTTTCTCCTGGGCAGGGACTTCAGAGTGGAATTGCTAGGCCTGTGTCAACTTTGTTTAACCTTTTAAGAAATCACTGGATTATTTTCCAGAATATTTTTTTCCAAGTATTTTCCAAACTGTTTTCTAAAATTTTGGCATCATTTTATCATTCCCACTGGTGTTAGGTTCCAGTTTTCCCACATCCTCAAAACACTTGTTACTGTCATCCTTTGGATTCTACTCATCCTAGTGGGTATGAAGTAGAGTATCTCTTGGTTTTGATATATGTTTTTCTGGTGGCTGATGATGTTGGGCATCCTTTCTTGCATTTATTACCAATTTTGTCTTCTCTAGAGAAATGTCTATTCAGATCCTTTGCTCATTTTTTTAAAATGGGGTTGCCTTTTTATTACTGAGCTGTACAAGTTCTTTATGTATTCTAGACACGAGGCCCTTACTAGATATGCAATTTGTAAATATTTTCCCCCATTCTGTGAGTTGTGTTTTTACTTTTTTGATGGGATCTTTTGAAGAATAAGTTTTAATTTTGAAAAGGTAATTTTTTTTCTTTTGTTGTTTGTGCTTTTGGTGTCCTGAGACCATTCCGAATCTGTCACAAAGATACACACTATTTTTTATTCTAAAGAGTTTTATAGTTTCAGCTGTTACGTTTAGGTCCTTGGTCCATTTGAGTTCATTTTAATGTCATGTGAAGAAGGGATCCAACTTCATTCTTGGGCAAAATTTGTATCAGGTTTACACCTGAGAAACAGAATTAGTAGTTATCTACAAAGAGACTCACTGTGAAGAATTGGTTTATGTGATGTTTGGCGGTTGACTTAGGTAAAGCTGAAAATCAGTAGGGCAGCTGGTTGGCAGCAGCTGGAGGTCCGACCACAGGCAGAATTGGTTTTTGTTTGGGGACACCTCAGCTCTGCTCCTGCGGCCTTTTCAGTCCACCAAACGAGGCCCGCTAAGATGATCTAGGACAGTTTGCCTCATATAAAGGAAACTGGTTGTAGACTTAATCCTTTATCTACAATGTGTATTGCGTTAGAGTTTAATTGACTAACTGGGAACACTAGCCTAAGCCAGTAGATACATAAAACTGACTTTTCCAGTCTATCATCGCTTGTCCGCTTGGCACCCATGTACATCTCCTGAGAGCATAGTTGATTTCTAAGTAAGGACAGTAACAAAGACTCCTGCCTCATGCAGTAGAACTGCCCAGCACACAGCTGAAAATACATTAACCTTTTTTGCAGAAGAGGATGCAGACCCCTTGAGCGATTTTTTTTTTTTTTTTTTTTTTTTTTTACGAATTTATTTATTTATTTGACAGACAGAGATCACAAGTAGGCAGAGAGAGAGGAGGAAGCAGGCTCCCTGCAGAGCAGAGAGCCTGATGCGGGGCTCCATCCCAGGACTCTGGGATCATGACCTGAGCCGAAGGCAGAGGCTTTAACCCACTGAGCCACCCAGGTGCCCCTCCTTGAGCGATTTTTGCTCTTATTCTGTGATATGCAGTTTGCTTATTAATACTTATATGATGGGAGAATAAAAGGGAAGAAAATAAAAATATTTGCTTTAACATATATACAAACACAACAAAACAAGAACCATTCCATAAGTTCTGAGGTCCAGGCCTTGCTGCTTTTGCTCACAGTGGTTTTTCCCTCCAGGAGAGCACTCCCGAAATAGCTTTAGTCTTTGAAGAAGGAGACCTTGTTATGTCTATGTTTATAAGTTAGAGTTAATTGATCTCTTTTGCTCCCAAGGTACTTATACCTTCAAGCTTAGTGAGCAAGTGTGCCTGTGTGTATGGTGTTTGTGTGTGTGTGTAATCATGGCTAGATGTTCATCTGTTTATCCTTGTTAGATTTTATACCACTTGAGAACAGAAACTATTTTGTGTTTCTTAAAGAGTGTTTAAGAGTGTTTAGTAAAATGCTTTACACAGTAATTTTTTTCAATAAATATTTGTTGAATGAATGCTGGAAAACCTCTCCCTTTTCTCCCTGTCTCCATCCCTCCCTTTGTCCATCTCTCTCCCTGTGTCCAACCCTCTGCTACTGAGACTCTTACTGGTATCCAGCAGTATATAGAGACAGTAGTAAGCAAACATTCTGTCCTCATAGCTTATGCTGAATATTCTGATTTGATGACAAGATTCTCTTTAAACTTCATTATTTTTTGGTTTCTAAAGTGATCTCCTTAATAATAAACTCAGAACATAGGTGTGCGGCATTTGCTTTTCCTTAATCATGGATCTTAACCCCTAGAGCTATACAGTTTATAACTTGGTGTGTGTAGTTGTCCTACACATCTGTGTGCATAACATTTATCTGCTATTAAAAAAATCCCAAACTGCCTTTTTTTTTAAGCCTAGCAATATATTGCAAATATCTTTATACACCCTACCATGTGGATCTTATTTTTAACGACTGAATTTTATTCTATTTTATGCCTGCATCATAACTTAACCTAACTTATTCTGTTGATGGCCATGTAGATTTTTTAAACAAAAAATTTTGATTTTATAATTCTCATACATATACATATGTATCTATTTACTTCTAGTGTTTTTGAGGGATGGCTTATTTAGAAGCGAGATTCATGGGATGTTGTGCATTTTGATGGGCGCTCTAAGACTAGAAAAGTTACACTGTTTGCCAGGAATTTTAATTGTACGTTTTTCATGCCTCTGCATTTATATCCCCCCCTTTCCACCATCTCAGCGAGTCTAGAAAAATTCGAAATTCCAGTAAAAATTCGTTTGAGCCCGGAACCATGGACCCCCGAAACTGGTCTGGTGACAGATGCCTTCAAGCTGAAACGTAAAGAGCTTAAAACACATTACCAGGCGGACATTGAGCGAATGTATGGAAGAAAATAGTTCTTCTCTTTCAGCATCGTTTGCTGCAGGAGCTCAGATCAAATAGGAAAATACTTGAAGTGCATGTCTCCAGCTGTGAGGCAAACCCCGTTCCTCCTAGTAAACCTAAGCTGTTACTTCTCCTGACGTCGCCTGTTCCTTCTGACGTCGCCGTTCTTACTGACGGGATTAGTAAAACATTAAGACAGCAAACTGGTGTCTGTCTCTTCTTTCTTCCCCCTTTCCAACTTACCACCTAGGACTGCACTTGTCAGCATGAGGACTTTGAATCATTTTGGGGAACAGTGATTTTAAAACCTCAAGTTTTTAAACATGATTTATATGTTCTGTATAATGTTCAGTTTGTAACTTTTTAAAGTTTGGATGTATAGAGGGATAAATAGGAAATATAAGAACTGGTTATTTGGGGGGCTTTTTTACTTACAGTATTTAAAAATGCAAGGGTATGGATGTGAAATTATGTAAATTCAAACGCTTATGAATCAAATCATTGTTGAACAAAAGATTTGTTGCTGTGTAATTATTGTCTTGTATGCATTTGAGAGAAATAAATATACCCATACTTATGTTTTAAGAAATTGAGACCTTGTGAATATATGCCTGACAGCGTCTTCTATATATATTTATTTTTTATTAGGGAAAAAGATGGAAGTTTGATGGGTGCTGCATGAAACAAGATAGCACTAGGGGGTCATGTTTAATAGTAACGAAGAAACGCAGCAAGTGTAGCACTGGTGGGTAATTAGTCTCCAGTAGCTTACCCTCAAAATAGCCAGGGTCTTCTAGTTAGCTTTGAAGCTAGGAAAATGTCCAGACTTTTTTTTAGAGTTGGACACAATTCTAAAATTTAAGGTGGGATTTAAGAAGCAAAGGATAGAAAGCTATTGTTTATTTCATCAACCGTATGTACATTGAGTTGTTTATATTTATAGCACCTCAATCATGGAAAGCTACTCTGTCCACTCTGATGCTTTTAGTCTAGATGTGTAATCTATCGCATTTCAGAATGAGAATTTTTCTCTTGATAGTTTGCACTGGTGTGTGTGTGTGTGTGTGTGTGAGAGAGAGAGAGAGAGAGAGAGTGCGGTGGCAACTTACTAAAAAGGCACCTTATCCTTTCTATGAAACAACTTTTTTACACTAGAATACGGAAACATGGAGAATGTTTCTGATACTGGCATTCATACTAAGATATATGAGAATTTAACTTTATACTGAGGTGAGTTAAGATTTAATTTGTAGGCTTTTATGTTACTGTGGAAGTTACTTAAGATTCTAAAAACACTGCTTGTATGTACATGGTAAGTCTTCATGTGTGTTGCTTGTCTTGTATTTGAGCATTATCAAGAGTACTATTGCACCAATGAAGATGTGTTCAGATCAAGACTTAAGAAAACATGGTACCTATGATTTTTTTTTTTTTTTTTTAATGTCCTCTTGGTTATTTTTCGATTCTTAGTTCCTTTAGGCATCACAAGGCAAAAACAAAGAAAAGAAGTAGGTCCAGGTAGGACAGTAGGAGCGCTGAGACCCAGGACTCTGTAGCTTTTGGTCATTTTGCACACACACCATATTTGGAGATACTGCATATGGTGTTCTGTTTCAAACTTTTCTTGTATTTGTGTGTATTTGCATTATGTTTTGAGTGTGTTTTTCCTTGTCATAGTTTAAATTTATTCATAAAGTTTGGGAAAACTGCCAAGAAGTAGAACAATGAAAGAAATTAAACAGAGCTTCTCTGTCAGGAAGTTGTGATCTGAAGATTAAGTCAGGGTGGGTGGAGAATTTGTTTCTGACGCTTTATCTTTAGAATGTCTGCTTTCAGATGATTTTTGAGAAGTTGTATTTAGAAAAGAAGGTTCAGTGCTTCAAAGGGAGGGAGAAAACAATATAATTGGGACTTGAAAACAGTGTCAGGTGAATACGCAGCTTATCACTGATTCTGGATACAAGTTGTTTCTTTTCAGAAGCCTCTAACAGAACTGACTTAATTTGCATTTCGTTCCATTTTTCTCATTTTTTGGAATTCCTTTCAGTCCTAAAATCTCAGATGCCAGGTGTCAGATGTCACAGCAGAGTATGAAATTACATAAAGTAGCATCCCCTTTCAAACAAGTTACTCTGACCCACACCATCTTTAGTGACTTGAAAAATGAGACCTTTTCATCTTAACTTTTCAAAAAGAAACCGTTGGTTTAACAACCAAAACCAAAAACACCACCCAACAATGAGGATTTTATTAAAGTACTGGTTTAGCTTGAAGACGCTTGGGGAGGAAAACTTTGAAGAATGTCGAAGTCAGTTGCTAAATCTAATACATCTGAAAACAGGCTATAGATCCTAAAAAGAATGATTCTGAAGAACTTGTTTTTTGGAAATAAGTTACATGAGACTTTTCAGCCTTGCCCGTGACAGTAAGTCTGAGGGCTGATGGCGGCTACCTCCCCTTTTCTCTCGGCAGCCTTCCCCACCTTCCCTGCTGGGGATTTTTTAGCTTCAACTTTATTAGAAAGGTTTTTACCAACAGCAGAACAAAACTGTAAGTGGTCTCTATTAAGTACTGCTTTGTTTTTTTTTAAGTAATGGATCTAATACCACGTTCTCCAAGGCTTGCAATTTTTTCAGCAACGTTTAAAGATTATCCTGGAATTTTTTTTCTTTTGCTGCTAAAATAAACAAATTTTATAGTTTTTAAAGCAATTATTTCCTGTGATATAACTCTAAAACTTAAAACCTATTGTGTGAATTCATTCTTTTGTAAGAGAATTATGTACATCTGTGATGTTTTAAAGGGCATCCACTTTTAACAGTGTACATACTGGACCACGCCGAAATGTAATGCGTCCTTTCTCTACGCTTAACAGTTGGTTATTCACTGCGAGTTCATTTTGGATGTATTCTTGGTTATTGCTGCTTTCTGCCTGAAGAAGTGTACACCATAAAGAAGCAATATAGCCACATGGTATGGACTATTTATTTGTAAATTGACATCAAATTTGAAGAATAAAGGTATGGAAAAAGTTTCTGATATTAAAACTCAATTGTGTTTTTTTTTTCTCGGAAAAAAAAAAAAAGTCTATATGGGGCACCTGGGTGGCTCGGTGGGTTGGCCCGCTGCCTTCGGCTCAGGTCGTGATCCTGGGGTCCTGGGATCGAGCCCCGCATCGGGCTCTCTGCTCAGCGGGGAGCCTGCTTTCCTTCCCCTCTCTGCCTGCTTCTTTGCCTACTTGTGATCTCTGTCTGTCAAATAAATAAAATCTTTTTTTAAAAAAAAAGTCTATAAAGTCAAACTTAAACTGGCATTCTTGAAATACTTGTTTTGAAAAAGGAGTTTGGGGAATTTCCTTTTCTTGGCCTAGCCAATCTATTTGAAGGCAAATAACTGTAGTTTAGAAATTCTGGTCTTAACCTACTTTGTTTCTGATAGCATTCCTCTGTTCTCCCTTTCTCTAACCCTTCCTGATGCCTCCTTTTTATTTTGGGTGTGACTACACAGATTCTCTGCTGTCAGCATTTAAAAATAAGTGCCGATATTCACATATTATGAATGAGAGATCCTACAATTTGTGGGAGAAATTAAAAGCAACATGGCAGCCATAAATCTGGGTTTATTCCTATAATTGTGAAAGAATTGTTTCCTGCCGTGATAATCTCAGAAATCCACCCCCCTCCCTGCCTTCAAGACCACTTGATGTTTGTTTCTGACAAAAACAGATGTATGTACCTTGATAGTAACAACACTTCTATAAAAGCAGGTCACTGTATGGAATCCTGCAACTAACTGTAAGAAAGCAGCTTCGTGTGTTTTGCATGAAGGTTGTGCCTCATTTCTCTGTCATTAACTGCTCAGATTGTTACTTTAAACTTTGGTAGCTTAATATTTATACTACACTAAGTGACACCTGTGATTTTAGTTGAAGCAGGTCTCTGTTGTCATGAAAAGATACAAGAACAGGCTACGTTTATATATATAGATAGCCTGATTTAAGTGATATCGTCAATGTGACCCCTTCTCCCCCCAAAACAAAAACTTGCCTCTGATTCCAATCTACTTGCAAGCATGTAGACTCCAAGGTCAAATCTGTTTGGAAGTTATCTCCAGCTCCAGTGCGTTAATAATGGTCCATGGTCCCCTGAGTGGGCATTCAATCACTTTCTTGATTAAATTAAAATGTTAACAAAATTATAACCACAAGGCATATATGTGTCTAATGTTAGATGCATTTTTCTAGTTTAGACTTTCTGAAACCCTTTTCATCAAACCTTTCCATTAGCATCCTTATTGACTGATACTTTTGAATCGTGTTGACTTGGTGGGTTTCATTCAGAAGCAACTTTTCCATTTGGTGATTCCTTGTTAATCCTCAGTTCTTTGTAAAGAGAAATCCTGTTGTGTTAGTTCTCTGTTACACAATAAGATGGGGCCTCTGATTAAAACTTTTTCTACATGGATTACCTTGTAGAAATAGGGTCTCTCTCTAATATGAGTTTTTTGTTGCTGTAAGTTTTTCTGCATTTACAGATTTTCTCTTAAAATTTAAATTCAATTTAGTCAATGAATGTATTCATCAGTTGCATGTAACACCCAGTGCTCATAATATCAAGTGTTCTCCTTAACAACCACCCGCTAATTACCCCATCCCCCAACCCAGCTCCCCTCCAGTTCGTTCCCTATACTCTCTTATGGTTTGCCTCCCTCTCTGTTTTTATCTTATCTTATTTTTCTTTCCTTTCCCCTGTGTTCATCTGTTTTGTTTCTTAAATTCCACATGAGTGAAATCATATGGTATTTGTCTTTAACTTATTTTGCTTATCATAATACCCTCTAGTTCCATCTGTGTCTTTACAAATGGCAAGCTTTTATTCTTTTTGATGGCTGAGTAATATTTGCACACATGCGTGCGTGTGTGTACACATTGCATGCATATGTATATGTGTGTATATAGGCTATTGTTAATGTTTGCCATAAACATTGGAGTGCATGTGCCCCTTTGGATTAGCATTTTTGTGCCCTCTGGATAAATACCTAGTAGTGCAATTGCTGGGTCATAGGGTAGTTCTATTTGTAACCTTTTGAAGAACCTCCATACTGTTCTCCAGAGTGGGTGTACCAGTTTGCATTCCCACCAGCAGGTAAGAGGACTCCACTTTCTCCACATCCTCACCAACGTTTGTTTACTGACTTGTTAATATTAGCCATTCTGACTGGTGAGAGGTGGTATCTCATGTGGTTTTGATGTGTATTTCCCTGATGCCGAGTGATGTGGAGCATTCTTCATGTGTCTGTTGGCCATCTGGATGTCTTCTTTGAAGAAATTGTTCATTTCTTCTGCCCATTTCTTGACTGGATTTTTTTGGGTGTTGAGTTTGATAAGTTCTTTATAGATTATGGATACTGGCCCTCTATCAGGTATGTCATTTGTAAATACCTTCTCTCATTCCGTAGGTTGTCTCTTAGTTTTGTTGATTGTTTCCTTTGCTGTGCAAAGCTTTTTTTTTTTTTTTTAAAGATTTTGTTTACTTGATATATATAGAGAGGCAAGCAGAGATAGGAGGGGAAGCAGGCTCCCTGCTGAGCAGAGAGCCCGATGTGGGGCTCGATCCCACGACCCTGAGATCATTACCCAAGCCGAAGGCAGAGGCTTAACCCACTGAGCCACCCAGGCGCCCCTGTGCAAAGCTTTTTATCCTGATGGAAGTACCAGTAGTTCATTTTTGCTTTTATTTCCCTTGCCTTTGAAGATGTGTCTAGTTAGAAGTTGCCATGGCCGAGGCCAGAGAGGTTTCTGCCTGTGTTGTTCTCTAGGATTTTGACTGTCTTGCTTTTAGGTCTTTCATCCATTTTGAGTTCATCTTTGTGTATGGTGTAAGAAAGTGGTCTGGTTTCATTCCTTTTCATTCCCAACACCATTTGTTGAAGAGACAGCCCTTTTTCCATTGGATATTCTTCCCTGCTTTGTTGAAGATTAGTTGACCATAGAGTTGAAGGTCTAATTCTGGGCTCTGTATTCTGTCCATTGATCTATGTGTCTGTTTTTGTGCCAGTACCATACTGTCTTGATGATTGCAGCTTTGTCGTAACAGCTTGAAGTCCGGAATTGTGATGTCTCCAGCTTTGGTTTTCTTTTTTCAACCTTCCTCTGGTTCTTCAGGGTCTTTTCTGGTTCCATACAAATTTTAGAAATATTTGTTCCAGTGAAAAATATTGGTGGTAGATTTTAGAAAATGCCCTCTCATGGGAAGAGTGGGATGACCTGCAGCTTGCCCACATTGTCTGGATTTATGGGGTTTCTTCATGGAAATCCTAGTGTGAGCTTTCCTGTTTAATCAAAGGCAAGCCATAAGTGAAGATTTTCCTGTAGTGACCACATTTGTGGAGTTTCTCCAGTATAAATTCTTTGATGTTGATTACAAGGTGCATTATAGCTAAAGATTGCCCTACTTTCTTCACATTCATTTTTGTTCTTAACCTGCATGAACACTCACATGTTGGATAAAGAATGGGCAGTCCCTAAAGACTTTGTCAGTTTTTTACAACCAGAGGATTTCATACCTATATGATTTTCCACATGTTAAGGCAGTTCCCTAACTTTTTGACCTCAGGACTTCTTAACAGTCTGAAACAAATTACTGGCAAAATTCTCAAGGACCCTAGAAAGCTTTGATTTATGTGGCTTACATCTCAATATTTTTAAATCATGGACTTTTTCGTTCACAAGTGTTTGTGCTTTACCAGGAAATGTATAGAGTTTTAAAATCATTCACTTTGGGTTTCCTTAATGACCATAGTCATGTTAAGATAATCATTTTTAAGTGAGAGCACGGGTCCATAGGCTGAGGTGTATGTATGTCCCTTCTCCCATCCCCGAGTCCCAGCTTTCCGCTGGAGGAAAAACATCGTAGCTATTAGCAGAACACAGCTGTGAAATTTTTGCTCTGTGATACTGCACAGTTCCACAGTCTTCATCAAAATAGGAATGAAAAACCCACTGCTATGTTGCCCAAATAATGTGATGCCACAGCTTTCCAAATTCTATTTGTAAAAGCCTATAGTTCCATTGCCCTTACACTTTGTCTACCCTCATGGCCCTGTACTGGATGCTGAACCCTTCAACCCTTCAGAACTCAGAAGGGTTCTGTGTCTGAAATGGGAGGAAGACTGAAGGTCAGAATGAGATCAGAGGATGGCTTTAACAGGGGGCTGGGTGGGGGTCAGGGGAGGGGTGCTCAGGCTGGGTTGGACAAAGACCTTCATGGTGAAGTTGTTTATAGTAACTGTCGATTGGAAACACCCTACATGCCCTAATATCTAAATAGCTAAATGTCATATAACATCCATTCGACTGATCATAAGGGCAACAAGTGTTTTCACAACTTCTTATATCATGAGGATTATTTCATATTATGAATGATTTGGGGGAAGAAAGTTGGAATCAAAAGGTAGAGGCACTTCAGGTCGAAATGTGCGTGTGTGTATGTGTGTGTGTGTGTGCACACATGCATGCCCATCTGTGTGGCACGCATATCGCATAGAGAAAAGCCTGGAAAGAAATATGCCAACATGGTGGTGATTGTGAAATTGTGGTTCACTTATTTTCCCCTCCGTGCTTTTCTTTACCTTTTTTTTTTTATTTACAATGACATTACCGCTATCTTAAAAATCCAAATTTATGAGAACAGTTCAGTCGTTATTTTTCTTACCCTGGCAAAATGAATACTTTTTAAGAGAAAAAGTCTTGAAATTGTGTCATGTTTTGGTAAAAACCAGAAACTTGATTTTCTTTCCTTTTTTTAAAAGATTTTATTTATTTATTTATTTGACAGAGACATAGTGAGAGAGGGAACACAAGCAGGGGAAGCAGGCTTCCCACTGAGCAGGGAGCTTGCTGTGGGGCTCGGTCCCAAGACCCTGGGATCATAACCTGAGTCAAAGGCAGACGCCTAATGACTGAGCCACCCAGGTGCCCCAACTTTTGATTTTTTCATCTCATTGTATTAATATTAGTGTGTTAGTTTCCTAGGGCTGCTGTCACAGAATCCCACAAGCTGGGTGACTGAAAACTGAAGAAATCTGTTCTCACTGTTCTGGAGGCTAAAGTCTGAAATCAAGGTGTATTGGCTTGGCCATGTTCCTTCTGAAATCCATCAGAGAATTCTTCCTTGCCTCTTTCCAGCTGCTGGCGGCTTGCCATGATGTGCGGCAGTCTTGGGCCTGTAGATTCATCGCCCCGCTCCTTCCATGGCATTCTTCTCCTTGTGTCTTCACATCGTGTGTGTGCATCTGTGTGTTCAAATTTCCCCTTTTCATAACGACACGGTCCTATTACCCTGGTTGTCTGCAATAACCCTACTACCTCCAAGTAAGGTCCCATTCTGAGATACTAGGAGTTAGGACAATGTATCTTTCTGGGAGTGGGAGGGTGGGGACAAATTCGACCCATAGCCCATTTTTTTTTTTTTTTTGAAAGTGTTCTTCCAATAATACTTTTTTTTAAAAGATTTTATTTATTCATTTGACAGACAGATCACAAGTAGGCAGAGAGGCAGGCAGAGAGAGAGAGAAGGGGAAGCAGGCTCCCCGCTAAGCAGAGAGCCGGATGCGGGGCTCGATCCCAAGACCCTGAGATCATGACCCGAGCCGAAGGCAGAGGCTTAACCCACTGAGCCACCCAGGTGCCCCCCCAATTATACTTTTTGCTTATCAATTTTGTTCTGTTTATTCCATCTCTATAATGTGATATTTGAGTATCTACCCCTGTCTTCTTGTATTAAACATTTTTTTTGTGTTTCCTTCCCTTTTCTGTATATCTTTATTTTCATGTTATCAATTCTCTTGTTGACTGTCTCAGCACTCAATTGGAATTTTCCTATTTATGTGGCACTTTTGTCTCCAGACAGCTCTTTTTAAAATTTTTTATGCATACTTGTTATTTTGTTTTAGATTTATTTTAGATTTGTTTGAGAGCGAGATCTTGAGAGAGGGATCATGAGTGGAGGTGGAGGGTAGAGGGAGAAGAGGACTCCCCGCTGAGAAGGGATGTGGGACTTGCTCTCAGGACCCTGGGGTCATGACCTGAGCTGAAGGCAGACGCTTAATCAACTGAGCCAACCAGGTGTCCTGTATTATAATGTACTTAATCATTCTTTCCTTCCTGGGCTTTTAGGTTATTCCAGAGTTTACCACTACAATCAATAGGACAGCAAAGGGCCCTTACTAAACTTTTGGGCATAAGTGGGAACTCACGTATAGGACAGTTCTTGAGTCGTGGACCTGCTGGATCAAACCTTAGAAGTTTTGCAAGCTATCCAATTGTTATTTTGTTTTGAGTGTATATATCCTGACTCCTGGGGCAAATTTAAATTCCTGAGGACACGGGGCGGGGCTTTAGCAATTCCTTTCATTCCGCAAGTCTAGCGTAGGATGTCTCTCTTCTCTGAGATTCGGAAAGTTTGCTCTGGGACCATCTTCATCGGTTCACCTTTGCCCAGGCTAAAATGCAGGAGACCAGGAGAAAGAAGGTGTGCGATGTGAGCTGCTAGGATTTTTGGTCACATAGTCCTTCCCTCCCTTCCTCCCTCCCTTTTTTCCCTGATGATAAATAATAATGTCATATGCCTTTTGAGTCACTTGGGACGTTGTTTTGTCCTCCCCCTTCCCAGGAATACTCTAATAACGAGGGAAATAAAAACGTACACAGTATCATTAATCAAGAAGAGACATGCTGGCGCTCGGTGGGGAGCCCGGAGGCAGCCTTGCCCGGGCGGATCGCCTCCCTCCTCCGCAGCATTTACAGGAAGCGGTGGGGACTGCGTGGAGATAATGGATGCTTCCCCTTCCGTGAATCACCAGCCCTGGGATGCCGTGCGCCGTGCATGCTGACGTCTGCCAGCTCCGTCCCCAGCTTCCTGGCTTCTCAAAGTGGCGCAGACCCCGAGCCTTTCTCCTACAGAGTCATGGGAACCTGGTACAGCAGGACATGCTATTGTCACAGGTAGAGGAGGTGACGCAGGCTCACCGCAGCAGGACACCCACGATCCCGAGTCACCAGCACGCCCTTGATGTCATAGAACGCAGTATGGCTATGGAAGAAGATGGATTTTAGATGGCAGTCTGAGGAACAAGAATTTTAGCCTGGGTCTCCCTCCCTTCTTTCTTCCCCAATCCTTCCTGTTCTTTCTTTTGCTTTAAAGATACAGAAAAATGGGGCGCCTGGGTGGCTCAGTGAGTTAAGCCTCTGCCTTCAGCTCAGGTCATGATCCCAGGATCCTGGGATCGAGCCCCATGTCCGGCTCTCTGCTCAGCGGGGAGCCTGCTTCCCCCCTCTCTCTGCCTACTTATGTTCTCTCTCTGTCAAATTAAAAACAAAACAAACAAACAAACAAACAAACAACCAGAAAAATGATGTCAGTTTTATTGCAAAACCTCTTGAGAAACCAGGGTCTGTAAGACACTAATAATTCTCACGCTTGGGAGTTCCAGAAAAATAATAATTTTAAGAGTTAACACTGAGACTTTGCCAAGGATGTTAGGTGTGTGACCTCCATCCGTCCCCGTGATGGTGCCCTAAAAATGGGTGTCCTCGTTCACTCTGCTTCACTGCCCCATCCCTGCCCTGCTGACCCCTGCCCACCTGCTCTGTCACCGGGGCCGCTGCGGCCTGCCCTGGGGGCCGAGCACGGCACTGCCCACCTGCCCCAATGGTCAGCGAGACAGTGACGGCTCTGCTGCTGGCTCTGGGTGGGGCACTTCATCGGTGACCGGGTGGAAATGAACACGTTGGATATGAGCCTGCAGGAAGATGGCTGTACTCTGCGAAGGGATTTTTGTTAATTTTGGCTCAGAGTAGGCCACCGGGTTATCCCGTTCCTGATGCGTAAGTCATTCCACTCATTTTCGTTCACGGATGAACAGGACGACCACATTTTCCCAGGCAACGGTTTCCTTTCTTTTTTTTAAAAACAGCTTTATTGAGGTAGAGTTGATATACCGTAAGATTCCCTTATTATTACCTTATTAGAAGTGTGTAATTCAATGATCTGTAGTGAATTTATAGAGTCGGGCCACCATCGCCACAGTCTGGTTCTAGAACATTTCCTTGACCCCCCAAAGGTGCCTCATGCCCACTTAAAGTCACTCTGAGGGTTTCTTTTGCCCCATCCTGTCCCTTGTTCTGGACTTTTAAACAATTTCCTAGGGAGGGGGGCAGAATTTTCACTGTGGCCCCCTGGTCTTTCTGTGAGGATTCCAACAGATACCACACAGAGCAGTGTTGGAGATACCCATGCTGGGGAGATGGTACTTGGACCTGAATCTATGCAGGTTCATGGGCCAGACCATGCTCTCTTCTGGTCTGGACCCTGCTAGGCTGTGTCCTGAGGTCCTTGCTTCTCCCCATTTGTCAGAATCCCACACATCTTTCAAGGCTGAGCTAAAACTCTACTCCATTGTGAAAATTTCCCTCACTACCTGAATGCTCATTCCCACCTCTGACTTCTCACTGTCTTGTATTGTTTCTTTGACAATTTCTTCCCTTCCCATTTCTCTTTTCCAGGAAGTCCTATTAGATAATACTGGATCCATGGATTAGTTTTATATCTCTCAAGTTTGGGACCTGATTTTAGATAGATTTTATTTTCCCAAACCATATAATGAATATTGTTTGCAGTAATTTAAAAATTTTCAATTGCTCTTATTTTGGTCTATGATTTTCTTTCTTTCTTTAGATAGCATCCTATTTTCGTTTTATGGGAACAGTTGCTAATGAGAGTTTTCGGTTTTTTTGAGTTCTTGTCTATAAACCAGGTTTTCTTTATATTAGTGGGAGCCATTTAAAAAATAGCTATTGGAAACAACCTCTATCCTGGAAGTTCATCCTTGGTCCATTCAGAGTGGAGCATGAGGCAATAAAATATCCTGTATGGGAGCGCCTGGGTGGCTCAGTGGGTTAAAGCCTCTGCCTTTGGCTCAGGTCATGATCCCAGGGTCCTGGGATCCAGCCCCGCATCGGGCTTTCTGCTCCGCGAGGAGCCTGCTTCCTCCTCTCTCTCTGCCTGCCTCTCTGCCTAGTTGTGATTTCTGTCAAATAAATAAAATATTAAAAAAAAATCCTGTATGTGGGCAAAAGCCATCCGTTGGAGGGGGTTGCCTCTGCAAGACTGAGGGCATCCTAATGCCAGAAGGCAGAGATGTTTCCAGACCCCATATGATTTGCCTTGAGGAGCACTCTAATGATTAGCCTGGGGCAGGGGGAGGGTGGGGAAGAGATTTCCAGTGAGCACAGTGGGCAGAGCAGCTGTTCCTTGTACATGCCTTCACTTCACTACCTCGACATTCCTGCTGTGTCTGAGTCCTCAATCTCCTCAGAGGGTTTGGCTTTTTTTCTGGAATGTATTCCCTTCCATGCAGATTCTAGGTCGTGATTTCCTCCAATCTTTATTCTAACATCCCTCCATCCAGCCTCTGTCTCCCTGACGTTTGTTGACTTCACTTCAACAATAGCCGTTCTTTTATTTTCCTTACTGTGGTGGGCTTACGTCCTTCAACATTTTCTTGCTACCACATTAATGAAGACCCGGGGATGGGTGCCTTAAATGCACATATTCAACCCTCCATCGAGACTGGAATTCCTACCTTTGCTCCTCGTTATTTAATTTAACTATTCAAATCAGGATAGTTTTCTGTTGATGGGACTAAATTCCAAAAAAAATGTAAAGCTAGATTATAATCTCACATGGGGATGGGATCGGGTTTGATTCTGTATTTCATAGAACCTGGCCCCAAACCTTTTATTCGGTATGTGGTCAATGTACGTTTATCAATCAAGTCAGCTTTACCATGGAAGCCCATCGCATTTTTATCTGTCCTCGCCAGCGTGATTTCTCATAGAATGGATTCACACACATCTGGACAGCCATTCGGACCTCCCTTTTATGGCCTTTTATATTTTCAGTCTTGACTGTGCTCTTTGGCAGGATTTGGAAGTGATAAGAAAATAGACTGTGTGCCCCATGTGGAGAGATTCATATTCTGTCATTTGTCTTCAAAGTTACAGTCCTCCTCGCTTAGTTTCCTCCCAGGTCAAAGCATAACCGGGGCATCTAACTATCCCCTTATCACTTTTTCTTTTGGTGCTCACCAGGGAGACTAGGATATTTCCTCTGGAAGTCCCAGAGTTCCCAAAGTTAGGGGCACCTTTCCCTCCTTCCCCATGGCTGCGTACAACCCCCTTTCCATACTCTGGTTTGCTCTGGACATTTTTCCCCGCAAAAGAAAACTGAATTGATGGTTTAATCTCATCCAAATAAAAACCATCCAAGCGGAGCAGCGTGACATGGTCCTTAAATCCCATAGGTCACATTTTTGGCAAATAGCTGTGTCCTGCGACTGTCATTCCCATGATGTCCGGCTTACTCATCATCCAATGCATGACATTTTCTTGGTCTTGGAATGTTCCATCTCAATTAAAATTGGAGGAAAAAAAGTCGTCCTTCTACATTGTTAATAGAAAAAAAAAATACATTGTGGAGACTTTTCTCATCAAGACTACAGAAGAAGAGAAATTGCCTGCCCTGCCCTCCCACCCCGCACCCCCCCATCCCAAGGGGAGACACATGGTTCAGAATGGAATCAGCTCAGGGGGAAAGCCGGAAGCAATATTTCTTATTTGGAAAAATTCATTGCAATATATTTCCTTTTTGTGCTTCAGGGACCAATAAAACTACCCAATTAATTTCCAACATCTATTCACACTTTCTGCCAAGTAATTCTTAACAAAACCACAATTCAACACATTTGGAATGAGAGGATCTGGTAGAAAGGACATTGATTTGGGGGTCAGAGAAAGACTTGGCTTTGAATGGTAACTCAGCATGGTTTTCTAATTATTGTGCTAAATTATGTATAACACCAAACTTAACATTTTAACCATTTTTAAGTGTACCGTTCAGTGGCATTAAGCTCATTCACGACAAGCCACGGCCACTATTATCCATGTACAGAATTTTTGCATCTTCTCCGACTAAACTCTGTCCCCACTGAACACTAACTCCCCATTCCTGCTCCTCCCAGGTCCTAGTAACTAACATCTCTTCTACTTTCTGTCCCTGTAGGTTGAATTTGCCTGTTCTCAGCACCTCATTTAAGTGGGACGGTACATACTCGTTGTTTTGTGTTTGTCTTATTTCACACAGAATCATGTCTTCAAAGTTCACCCATGTTGTATCTTGCATCAGAATTCTATTCCATTCTACAATGGCTGGGCAGCTCAGTCAGTTATGTGTCTGCCTTTGGCTCAGGTCATGATCCCAGGGTCCTGGGATCGAGTCCCACATTGGGCTCCTTGCTCAGCGAGTGGGCAGCCTTCTCCCTCTGCTGCTCCCTCAGCTTGTGCTCTCTCTTTCTGACAAATAAATAAAATCTTAAAAAAAATTCTGTTCCCTTTTAAGGCCGAATAATGATCGTTTGTATGTTTATGCCACATTTTGTTCATAGAGTCATCTCTTGATGAGTATTTGAGTCATTTCCCTTTTTATTGTGGGGAATAATGCTGTTTTGCACATTGATGTAGAAATATCTGTTTGCGTTCCTGCTTTCACTTCTTTTGGGTGCATTCCCAGCAGTGAACTTGCTGGATCATATGGTAATTCTGCATTTCACTTTTTGAGGAATCATCAAACTGCTTTTCAGTCAGCATCCTTTTATGGAGAAGACTTAGGCTCAGAGAGGTTAAGTTACTAGTACAAGGTCACAGAGCTGGCCTCAGAAGAGAGTTATTAATTTTGTTGAAAAGGTATGTAATACGCCTTAGTAATGCTTTAAATAGGGTCTTAATAATAATGTTTATTCTCTTCCCTTCTCCTTCTCACGGTAATTCAGGTATTGGTGTCTAAAGCCTGAATTTACTTAAAATTCCACACTCTTTCATTTCTTTATTGCTATCAGGAAAACCATCCCCCTAATCTTGGCCAAAGGATTCTCACACCTCAGAAGCACAAGCTCCTTTCTAACAATTCACGTGCTCATTTCAGGTCATTGTTCTTGGTCTATAATCTTTTCCAGACTTCAGTGGCTGTAGTTAATATTGTTTGGAGTTCTTGAGAGTAATAGGACTGCTTTATAGATGATGGTAATGTAGAGTTTTCACCAGTTAAGACGGATCTAACACCTTTTCCCTCCCTAATCCAATGGAAGTAGTGAGATCCTACTGAACGCAGTTGGACTGAACAGGACCAAAGCAAAGGTGTGTGAAGTCAAATTTAGAGGCCCCCTTGCCTTTCTCTGTCTCGGGCCTCGCCCCTTGGTGTCCACCTTCAGACCTTTCTTCTACGCCTTCCTGCTCTGCCCTTGCCCTTCAACACCTGTCTGTAGGTTGGTGTGATTGGAAATGAAGCTGTGGCCTCTCCCAGGAGTTTTTATACCTACAACCTCAGTTCTGGAAGTGTTGAATAAAAGGCATGTATCAGAACTCCCAAGGGCTGAGTTTTGGGAGCAGAAGGTGGGAGAGCCTCTCCTGACGTCACTGAACTCATGCATCGCAGGACATGGATCTTAGCGACTGATGTTACCCACAGTGTTTCCGGACTCTCTCTGGTGGAGAGCTCTACTTCAGGTTTCACTCCTGGTGGAGGAGGCACTTCAGTCTCCATGGTTGCCAGTAGAAAACCAACAGATGGTGCTTCCTCATCAAATTGTGTGACTGTATCTCCCACCTTGTCAGAAAGAAGAGGAAACCAGAGGAAGAGAGTCCCCGAAAAGATGATGCAAAGAAAGCCAAACAAGAGCTGGAGGTGAATGGAGGCAGTGGGGATGCCGTCTCCAGTGGAAATGAAGTTTCAGAAAACATGGAGGAGGAGGCTGAAAATCAGGCTGAAAGCCGGGCAGCAGTGGAGGGGACAGTGGAGGCCGGAGCTACAGTTGAAAGCACTGCATGTTAGAGGGCGCAGAGCCTTCCTCCTGAGGGAAAGTTTTTGTATATAATGTATTTTTTCACTTTGGGGGGATTCTTTTTGTATAACTTCAATAAAGATTGTAAGCAACAACAACAACAACAACAAACAAGAACACGAGACACGGGGACTCGAGCTGGATGAAGGTGCTGATAAACGAGCAATTTGGGAGTCATCAAGACCGCGAGTGGCCTTCACTTTCACTGTTGTCCTTGTGGAGCCACGTGGAAATTCATTTTTCTCCTGAAAAAGGTTGAAACCATCCCAGCCAAGGATGGTCTGGGAAGTCAAAGAATGGGGAGGAGAAACGTCTGGCTTTGGGGCTGTGAAGAGACCCGTCAGCAGACGCATTTCACGCCCGCGGGGACCCAGATGGCTGCCCGGAGGTGTAGTTCCCAGACTGTCCACAAGATGGTGCAGAAAGTCTGCTCACAGCCTGTCCTCCGGCGAGCTCTGCAGCCCCCGCCAGTCCTGGTGAATTGATAAACCGGTTAGGTCAGCAGGAGGAAGCCTTCACCGAGGCAAAGATGCTTTTTGACATTTTAAGCATTCAGACTGAAATGTGATTAAAAATGGATTGAGTTCCTATTAAATTAAATGCAATTAGTCATTTCATTTAATTTGTACCAAAGCTTCTTGTCCAGTGCATGGTCTAGGCAAGGGACCAGTGTGTCAGAGAGAAGAAAAAGGAGGGCTGAGCCCGACCCTGTGCCAGGGATGCAACAAGGCACCCCCTGTTCCTGGACAATCTTGATGCTGAACTGGGGATCTGCTCATTCATCACTGTGGGCATTTGCCCCGGACAGCACTTACCGGCGTGCTGCAGGGACAGCAATAAAAAAGAAAAAATCCCAGCCCTTAGGCAGCTTGCATCCTGTTGGGAGGATCAGATAACAAATCAGCTAAGGAAAATCAGTAGCATGCCAGATGGTGATACACACTATGGAACAAATATTAAAACCTATAAGTGGAGATGGGGGGGGGGCGGCTACAATTTTAAATAGTGTGGCCATGAGAGGTATCTCTGAGAAGGTGACATTTCAGTAAGACCTGGAGGGTCTTGGGGCAAGTTATAGGGACTTGAGCAGAAGATCATTCTAGGCAGAGGGTACAGCAAAGGTCCTGACTGGCAGACTCCAGGAAGAGTAAGGAGGCCGGTGTGATGCAGAAAGAGAGGGGAGAGCTGTAGGCTATGAGTCGCAGACACACTGTTGGGGTAGATTAGGGGATTTTGAAGCAGATGGATTATATAAAACCTTATCAAGACACTGTAAGAACTTTGGCTTCCACCCCGGGATTGATAGGAAGGAGCCCTTGGGGGATTCCCAATAGAGAAGTGACATGATCTGACTTACATTTGGAAAGGATCACTCTGGCTCCTGTCCTGAGAAGGGGCCAGAGATGGAAGCAGGGGGACCAGTGTGATATTCAGGGTGAGAGATGGTCGTAGCTGAAGCCATCAGGGGTGACAGCAGCGGTCACATTTGGATAGATTTTGGGTCAACAGGATTTGATGGTAGATTGGCTGAGTGTTTGAGAGGAAGAGAGGCATCCAGGACCACTGCAACATTACTCCCATGAGCAACTAGGCAGAGCTGACCATTAACAGAGATGCATTAGGGGAGCAGGTGGTTTTTTTTTTTAAATTTTTTATTTATTTCTTATTTTTTTATAAACATATAATGTATTTTTATCCCCAGGGGTACAGGTCCATGAATCGCCAGGTTTACACACTTCACAGCACTCACGATAGCACTTACCCTCCCCAATGTCCATAACTCCACTCCCCCTCACCCAACCCCCCTCCCCCCAGCAAGCCTCAGTTTGTTTTGTGAGATTAAGAGTCACTTATGGTTTGTCTCCCTCCCAATCCCATCTTGTTTCATTTATTCTTCTCCTATCCCCCTAACCCCCCATGTTGCATCTCCACTTCCTCATATCAGGGAGATCATATGATAGTTGTCTTTCTCTGATTGACTTATTTCATTAAGCATAATACCCTCTAGTTCCATCCATGTCATCGCGAATGGCAAGATTTCATTTCTTTTGATGGCTGCATGGTATTCCATTGTGTATATATACCACATCTTCTTTATCCATTCATCTGTTGATGGACATCTAGGTTCTTTCCATAGTTTGGCTATTGTAGACATTGCTGCTATAAACATTCGGGTGCACATGCCCCTTCGGATCACTACGTTTGTATCTTTAGGGTAAATACCCAGTAGTGCAATTGGGGGAGCAGGTGTTTTGAGGAAAGACCAGGAACTCCGTTTTGGATATGGTGAGTCAGGGACGCTCTGGTGATGTCCAAGGGGAAATGTCCAAGTGCAGTTCGTGGGAGGGGGCCAGTGGGTCTGTGGACAGTTAAGGGCATGGACCAGAGTCAGAATGGATCCAAGGATGGAGCACAGGCACGCCCCTCCATTTAGAAGTCAGGGAGATGGGAAGTGACTGGAGGATGGATCCGTGAGGTTGGAGGAAACCCAGAGAGTCTAGTGTCCTAGAAACCAAGGAGGAAAAAGGCCAAGGAGGAGGGACATCAGCTGTATCCAGTCCTGCTGCTGGGCCAGCACACAGCTCACTGCCCAGCATGGTCTCTCAAACTCCCTGCTGCAGAAGTTTGGCGTCGATAATCCTTTTTTTGTCAGGGTCCTCCTGTGCATTGCAGAATGCTTAACATCGCCCCTGGCGTCTACCACTAGATGCCTCCCTCCCAGCTGCGCCAACCAAAAATGTCTCCAGACGGTCCTACCCCGCTCATGAGAACCGCTGCTCACGGTCTGAAGTGCTGGCATCCAGGGGAATAGGGATCTTTTCCAACCGAGGGGAGAAGAAAAAGCTTCTGGGAATTTGACTTGAAAGCTTGAGTAGAGAGTAACCAGGGCAGGGTGGGCATAGGCGTCTCAGCCCGGGGAAAGTTTCTGATGCTTGATAAAACGCCTCCGCGTCGAGACCAACATCTCCTTTTGGAGTCATGGAAACAGTTACGTTTCATTGTCACCATCTCTTGTTTTAGGCACAGGCGTGGTTTCCATGACATCTTTCTTCCCCACAAAGGAGGACGGGAGATTACAGGATTTTTTCCTCTGAAGGATGATTTAGGGAGGTTTAGGCCTGACAAGACCTAGTGTACCATTTTAAAAACTGTGATTAAAAAAGAAAAACTACTCCTCCGCCCTCCTTACCTCTCCCGCCTCCCCACGCCTGGCATCTTTCCAAAATGATAAAAGAGAAGATTGTCTTTTCCCCAGCTTCCAGATACAAGGTCAGGTTGTTTTTTCCCTTGTTGGAATAAAAGATTAATTTATTGCTTTGCTTAAATCTGACTCAAAATCTTTCCTCTCCTACAATATACACATACACAGAGTTGAAATACAGCACTCTCTCTCTCTCTCTCTCTCTCTAAGTAGTACTTCACGGGCTCATTAGGAATTTTCCTGAGCACCTATGGGAGTGATTGTTTTTCTGGACATTTATTTTTTTTTAAAGATTTTATTTATTTATTTGACAGAGAGAGACACAACGGAGAGGGAACACAAGCAGGGAAGTGGGAGAGGGAGAAGCAGGCTTCCTGCTGAGCAGGGAGCCCCATGCTGGGCTCGATCCCAGGACCTTGGGATCACGACTGAGATGAAGGCAGACACTTAACGCTGAGCCACCCAGGTGTCCCTGTTTTTCTGGACATATAGCCCCTATGTTCAGGGACAAACTCATGTTGTGTTTATAAGATTCTCAACAGGAAAAGTGTTCAGCATGAGAACGAGTTCCAAAATTCCATTTTGAGAGAGGGGAAGTCCAAATACAGCTCAAGGTAAAGGACAGTGGCACCTGTTGTTTCTTGTATTGTTGGTTTTAGCCATGAGGTGGTATCTCATTGTAGTTTTGATCTGCATTTCCCTGATGATGACTGATGTTGAGCATCTTTTCCCATGTCTGTTGGCCATCTGTATGCGTTCCTTGGAAAAATGTCTATTCATGTTTTCTGCCCATTTTTAATTAGATTAAGTGTGTTTTGTTTGTTGAGTTTAGTAAGCTCTTTGTAGATAGTGCATATTAACCCTTTATCAGATATGTCCTTTGGAAATATTTTCTCCCATTCTGGAGGTTGCCTTTTAGTTTTGTCAGTTGTTGGAATGGACTTTTTGCAGCAGAAGAGCAGGAAAACTCCTGGATAAGTAGTTAGAAGAGACTCGTTATCTTCTTGGAACTTGCTGGGCAAGCTTCCCAATGGCGAATTATAAGGAGGACTGTTAATGAGGAGATGGCATTCAGGTGCAAATTCCATAAAGCTGGGCATGGAAATGGCCCATTCCAGGGGTTCTCAAAGTTGGTCACCCACCACAATCACCAGGGGTGCTTCAATCGATAGGCCCACCCCTATTCTTCTAGGTCAGTCCATAGGGGCTAACCTCACAGTGTCTGTAATTTATAAATGTTTCCCAGGTAATTATGACCAGCCCTGGACTCCACATTGGGTTTTAGGAGTTATTTGCCTAATTTTCATAGAAATGAAGGGGTTCTAGGTCTTAGACAAGGATGAGGTTCTAGAACTTGGTGACCATGACTTTCTGTTTTTTGTTTGTTTTGTTTCTTTAAATCAACAAATTGGTATCTAAATGAAGATGGTAAGATGAAAGCAGACGTACAACTGAGAACAATGATTTTTTTGGCTTTTTGTTTTAAGGTGACTTCTGTTGAGCAGGTGGCAATCTTCCGCCTTCCTCTTTTTTATTCTTCCACTTTGTCTGGGCCGTGAACGTGGGAATCCAGCACTGTCTGTGCTTCAGTCCAGTGATTCTGTGTCAAAAACCCCAGGGGCCTAGGTCAGAACCAGTCACTGCGACTCTGCTGACCCAAGTGGTTAATATGCATTGATGTACGTCCGTTGTTCACCTACGGTGATATGACTTCATGCCTTCTCTCTTTTGAGGTTGGTCAGCCTCAAAGAAAACACCCATCTCTCATATCATACCATTCAGAGCATCCTCGGTAGGCAACGTGGGATAACTCCATTCATCAGGGATGGGAAAAGCCAAGAGTTACGGTCACTGCCACTCCATTCCTTTTTCATTGATGATTACGCACACTTTGTAAAATCCCACTCTTCTTGGAGGATGTTCCTTGACTGCCTTGTGTCTGCCTTGTCTATTCTTAAGGCAACATGCTGGCACCCATCTGAGGGATCCTTCTCCATTAGCAGTAGAAAGAACGAGACTGACGGAGAAGCACCCTTCAAAGATCTTGGTTTACTTTAGAACTGTAAACACATAATGGCGTGCGATATATTTTTTAAGATTTTATTTATTTATTTATTTATTTATTTGGGAGGGAGAGATAGTGAGAGAGAAAGCATGAACAGTGGGGAGAGGGAGAAGCAGGTTCCACATTGAGCAGGGAAACCGGCCTGGGGCTTGATCCAAAGACCCTGGGATCATGACCTAAGCCGAAGACAGATGCTCAACTGACTGAGCCACCCAGGTGCCCCAGTGATATGTGATATTTAAAGGCGTGTGTCCTATGTAGGGCCTTAGAGCCTCCTGTGAGATCCTAACTAGCCTCTATCAAAGAGCCATCTTCTAAGCTTGAACGTAGAAATCTGTACGTATGGCCATCTTATTTGTAGTTTCCTCTGTAAGCAGAGATCCCTTCTTCTCTCCCTGGGTAGTGCAATGACTACAAAATGTTTCTACTCTCTAAAAGAAAGAGGGTCAGATAAAGAGACATTCTCAGAGAATAATAAAAATAGTGCCATTAGCACTTTTCAGGAACTAGATACTACACTAAACCTTATACATGCTTTATCTCATTTAATTCCCCAAACACTCATGAGGTAGGTACTATCACTACTCCCATTTCACAGATGAGTACAACTGAGGCTTAGATGGGGTTGCAAAGCTTAACTGAGACTGGTGAGGGGCAAAGTGAGGCAAAAACCAGATCTACTGGACTCTGAATCTGTATCAGCCAAACATCTTTGCAACACTGCCCTCTCCGAGGTTTTGACTTGAACGTGACAGTGAAGGGCGTGGGCCCACAGGCAGCCCGGCCCTGTGATTCCCACACATCGTACCAAGAGCACCCATGTGCAGGTGAAGATGGCTGATGGCACATGGTGGCGGTCGGGCTGGTGGGGGGCATGAGGATGGAGGGAGAATGCGAGAAGGTAAAAGCCTTTACTCCTCTCGCGCAGCCGTGTCTTCTGTATGTCCATAAAGAGGCTCTGTCAAAGAACAACACGATCTAATCTCATCACCGCAGGAAATCCAGTTCAAGATTAACTCCAGAACACACACCAATGTTACTGTCATCACCATGGAGGGCTTTAGCCTGTTAGGTAACATCAAGCCCCTGACACGTAGCTGATTTCTTAATTAGCAGCTAAAGAAGTGAAGAGAGCTCCTGACCCCACATTGTCCTAATTGCCAATCCAGTTGCTCTCAGGGCAGACGCTGTCTATTCTGAAAACCTCACACTGCGGCCAGCGCTTTCATGATCACCCAGGAAATTTCCAAACATCTTTAAAAGATGTGACTTTCCTGTAAGATTTATTTCCACTAATGAGACCCAAGGGCAAGGCGACCTTGCCTGTCTTCTCTGGCGCTCCATTTCCATCCTTCGCTGCCTGCTGTTTATACCGGCACAAGGGCTGTCTTCACCTAGCCCCTGCTTCGCTGAGATGCCTTCTTGAATTTTAAACACTTTATTTTTACTTTTCTCAGAGAAGCAGTGATAACTCAGGCCCCAGATGATGGGACTCCATGTGACTGGGTGTCTGCAAGGCGCCCCCCCCCACTTCCCCTGCCCCCACACCCCATCAGGGTCTGTCCTGCAGCGGATGTGCCGCTCCTGGCTCCAGGGACACCTGCTGCCTCCCTGGCTCAGTGAGTCTGGGTGGGTGCACCTGCCAGCCGTGGGCAGAATCAAGACGAACTGGTCAGGTGTCTGCCCTTGGGGAGTTTACCACCCAACAGGAGCAAAAGCGTACCCATGAATACCAAACCAGGAAGAATGGAGGGATGTCTTAAGAATGCTTATCGCTAAAATGCTGCAGAAGTCAAGAGGAGGGGAAAGGACTTCCCAGAAGCCATGTCCCTCAGATGCATTCTAGAAACCTGTCCCTCAGCACCACCGTTGGCCCTGAAGACCTGACTGGAATTCCTTGCTATGAGTGACGGTTTGTTGAAAATCCAGTCATTTGACTCAACCTCGGGCATGTGTTAGTTTCCCTTTTCCTCCATGCAGCTCATTTCTCCTCTGCATTTGCCCGGGCGCCCCTGAAGTTCGCCCGGTTGTCTGGGTCAGGGGGCAACATGGCCAGGAGGAATCAGGCCACTGGGGGGCGATTTCTAAAGGGCTTGGAAGAAAGAGCCCCCAGCTTGCCCGGGATGCTGAGTGTGCTATCTGGGTGGGACTCATGCTTAGCTTGGATGGAGACTTGGTGCTCCTCCAGAGGGTTTCAGATCTGCCGCCTAACTTCCAGACGACGACGACATGACTGTTCTGTGTAGGTTACGACGGCTTGTGGGGCGGGAGGCTCTTTCCCCTCATGCAGCCGTCAACCTTCTTCATCTAAAGTCTTTAAGACCTACTCTCAGCTGGCTTGCACGTCCCTCCCTGTATTGCTTGCTTTCCCCCTCTGTTTTAAAAATGTTTTTTAAAGATTTTATTTATTTATTTGAGAGAGAGTGGCAGGCAGAGGGAGAGGGAGAAGCAGGCTCCCCACGAGCAGGGAGCCAGGCATGGGACTCAATCCCAGGATCGTGAGACCATGGTTTGAACCCAAGGCAGATGTGTAACCTTCTGAGCCACCCAGACTGCGTTGTCCCCCCCCCCATTTCATTCATTTCACTCAATATCACATCTGTAAGCTTTAACCACGTTGTGTGTGTCATTAGCTTTTTCTTTTCATTGAAGCGTGGTGTTCTATTATAGTAATATTTCACCGTTTATCCATTCATTCTAGAGTGAGTGGCCATTTAAGTGGTTGACAGTTTGGACCCAGTCTACCTGGAACTGCTGCGAAGGCTGCTTTGGTGGACATAGACGTTCTGGGGTGTGTGCTCAGCCATGGCTCATAGGGTACACACAGACCTGTCACTTTTGTAGGCTCGCCACAGGTTTTCCCAAAGTGATTGTGCAAATTTACACACCCACCTGGAGTGTGAGAGAATTCCAGTTGCCTCTTATTTTGACCAACACTAAGGACGGTGGCATTTTCAGCTGTTTTCTGGTGGTTATATAGTGAGGTTTCCCTGTGCTTTAATCCACATTTCTCTGATGACTGATGCATCTGAGCTCTCTTTCATGTAATTTGTTGGCCATTCTGACGTCCTTTGTGGCATGAACTGGCCTGCCTTTTACCTGCTTTGTAATTGCTCATTCCTTTTTGAATTGTAAGAGTTTTTTTTTTTTTAATATATACTTTGGATGTGAATGTCCTGTTGCTTTTTTTTTTTTTTTTAAGATTTTATTTATTTATTTGACAGAGAGAGAGATCACGAGTAGGCAGAGAGGCAGGCAGAGAGAGAGGAGGAAGCAGGCTCCTCGCTGAGCAGAGAGTCCGATGCCGGGCTCGATCCCAGGACCCTGGGATCGTGACCCGAGCTGGAGGTAGAGGCTTAACCCACTGAGCCACCCAGGCGCCCCTGTCCTTTTGCTTTTTTAAAAAAAATCCCACATCATCAGAAGCCTCCCAGACGTGGCCCGTGACTTTTGCGTCGTCTTGCACCATTCATCCTCTCTCTTTACTCTCAGTCCCTTCTGTTTCTCCTCCACCTCTAATTTCAGGACCTTTGCCTCCACTATTCTCTCTGATTCATTCTACTACTAATGGACATTTAGGTTCTTATCCTAAACAACCAGTTTTTCCTTCTCTTGTTACCCAGCCAGCTTGTACTCACCCTGGCAGTGTGAGCTTGAATTTCACTTCCCCCCAGAAAAACTGAGTGAATTCTTTCTGTTAAATGTTCTTATCCCACCTGTACATCATCTTCGTACGATTTATTGCAAGTTTCAACAATTATTTGTAAGATTCTTTGGTGGATCTGCGCGTCAGTTCCACCAGAAACTTCCGGGGCATTAGGACAGAGACTGTTTTGCTCCGTATTGAGTCCTCCCCACCCAAAACAGGGCTTGAAGTATAGAAGTTGCTCAACATATACTTTTGAGAACATGCAAGCATGATAACATGAGCAAAGCAATATGTGAGCTCAGCTCTGTCTGCTTCCACAGTTTGAGTTATCTCTGTTATCAAGAAGACTGCATTGTTGCTGGACACTGTGCAGGGAGAAAAATCTCTAGAATTATGTATGGATCAGAAGCCTCTTTGATCCCAAATGCGAGCTCCCGTGCACAGCGATTATGGTGCTTCTATCAGATCTAGGGCCTGGGAGAATGGTAAAGTGGAGGGAGTGAGAATAAGAGTAAGGTATTGTGGTTGGAGTAAGACTGTAAGGGCGGAGTAAAGGAGGGACAGGAGAGAGAGAGAGAGAGAGAGGAGAAAACCATCCTAGGTGGATAGAACAATGCAGAAGCCACTTCAGATACTACCCACAATGGCAGTGTCTCGTGAGCATGAGGTCTGCCACAGATGGGAAGAGGGAAATCACAGGATGGTCAGTTGCACTTAGAAATATGCCTAATGCCGAATTTGCTGAATAAGGGCTTGGGAACGCCAAGGTACTTTAAGGACTTTAAGACTATCTCAGGTAGTGATGAGTCTTTGGGAATTAAAATATGTTTCCAGCCAGATGGCCCTTGGAGTCTAGTGGTACTTTAAAATTTGGGAAGGGTCTTTCCTAGGGGAGTGACAACGTCTCCATGGCAGTGCCCAACGCCCCAGTGCTTTGGTGTAATGCAGTGGAGCTGTTGGACAGCTAGACTGGAACAGCATGTTTTGAGCAGAGGTTGGACCCTACGGCCCTGGGAATTTCCAATCCCTGTGAGCGACCAGTGGCTCAGTCTGTGCATCAGAAACTAGACTCATGGATCCTGCATCTGGAGGATGCACTGACGGATACTGTTCCGATCTGGGTAGATGCTCTCCTCATCTGCAAATATATGTCTTAAGAGGACCATCGAGGCCACTGCTTTCTGCCATTCAGATAGTTTTAAAAAATGAAGCAATAGCAAATGCACAGTGGCATTCATGTGGGAGGGCTTCGAACACTTCCTGGTGTTAAAATATTGTCTTTTCTACCCAAAAAGTTTGGAAGCCATCTCAGCTTGTTGAACTTGAAGAGTGGCTAGGGCTCCAGATGTGCCTTTGGATGGTGGACAGATGAGGAGATGGTGCTCCCAGGAGAGGCAGTGGCTGGGCTCACGTCTGGTTGCAGCTGGTGGAAAAACTACCCGGGACAGGAGGACACCCTCTCAGCGGAAGAAAGGAATCTCCTCTCAGCTTCGTCTGCAAAAGTGGGCTGCTTTCATCTTTTACTAAACAGATTGGAAATAAAAGTGGCAAGGAAAGAGATTCAGAAGGCGGGGGGTACAAAACCCCCCAACAAACAAAAGAAAACAAGAGAAGCTAATAGAAGACAAATCCACCATCATTTCTTGGACATAGCATGTTTCTATTTCTGGTCCTCAAATATTAATTTAAGGGATTTTCAAAAGATTAAAAATAAACCTTGATGTTGTAAGATTAAAGAGAATTTCCCATATAAAATAAAATTTAAAAAGCTCAGATTAAAGAAAGCGACATTGCCAACCAGCTTTCTCCCACTGGCTACCACTTCGACCCCAGAGGCTCAGCTGGAACAACTTCAGAGACTCTCGTCTTTTCAAGTCCTGTTTCTGCAGTGAGGCCGAGGGCAACAGTGAAGCCAGAGGCCACCTGTTTGGCCGGTGGGGGACATGTCAGTCTCTTGCACTTGGTGTAATCGTTTTGATTTTCGCACGCGACCCACAGACCTGAGACCAGCCCCGTGCCTCACAGAGACAATTCCCATTTGCAAAACACCAACTGCGGTTTTCATCTCTTCCTGCTCTTGCTTTTTCCTCTAATCTTCGAGGGTAGCCTGGCCTGTTTGGAAACCTGGTATCTGTGCTTTGAAGTCCGGGGGAGCGAAGGAGTCTCGGAGGCACGACAAGACATCTTTCCAGGGAATCAGGCTGTATTTTCACCCACATGAAGATTTTAAGATTTTGAAGCCTTGTTTATCTGCTAGGGCTCCCATTTGAAAAATGTTACAGTGAGTAGACATCTTCTGATCTCAAGTAGCACATTTTGAAGTTCTGGGTCACTCACCTTCCCATGGGGTCCTTAGTTTTCCCAGAACCTTTGTTGCTCTCAGCAAGTCTTAACAAAACCACTTCCTCTGGATGCCTGCCCCGTCTCCTGCTCCTTACAGTCTTCTCGGCTGACCTTTCCTATGACTTTCATATTAGTCACTGTCTCCGCGGCTCGCCTCTCCCTCTACCTGCTCCCTTAATAACTTGACTTTGCCCCATGTCCTCATAAAGGGGAAGAGCAGAGGTGGAGAAATGCTCATGTCAGTCATGAGTCTTTGGGGATTTCTAGTAGCTCTGAGTGCCTCATTCGAGGAGTTTTTTGTTTTTCCCTCTCTCAGCAAAGTGCTTTAAATAGCAGACTTTTCACAGAATTCCACTTGCCAGCGTGGGAGCCATTTCTGTGTGGCCAGGGGAAGATCCCTTCCCACATAGCAATGACCTTCTCTTTGAAGCTAATGTGTGCCTCTCACTTACTGCAACCTTGAACTTTCACTGTTGTTGATTTGACTGGCCAGCCTAGAGCTTCGTCACCCGAATATGAATGTGCACAAAGGTTCTGCGCCTATGTCTGTCCCATGCAGGAGCAGTGGTATTGGCGTTGAGGAAAAGAGCGAAAGGTCTGGGGTCAACAGGGCCAATCTGCAGAGAATCGTGGATGACTAGCTGTGTGACCTTGAGCAAGGTAGTGGATGGGTCTGTGTCTCGGCTTCCACCTCTGCAAAATGGGTATAGTAACAAAACCTACTCCTAGATCGTTAAAAAGATTATAGGAGATAGTGCATATGAAGAGCTTAAAATAGTTTGTGACACATTTTAAATGGCTGAAAGAGGTTAGCTGTAGTCAGAATAGAAGTAGAGGGAGGTTTAATTCCATTTATAAAAATCAGTCAAGTCTAGAAACTTCCAGACTTGAGAGAGGTATACAGTTATCATTGCCAAATCTCATTCTTCTTTTTTAAATTATTTTTATTGACATATAAAGTATTATTTACCCCAGGGGTACAGGTCTGTGGATCATCAGGCTTACACACTTCACAGCACTCACCATAGCACATACCCTCCAATGTCCATAACCAAACCACCCTCTCCCTACCCCCCACCCCCACCCCCAGCAACCCTCAGTTTGTTTTATGAGATTAAGAGTCTCTTATGGTTTATCTCCCTCCCGATCCCAACTTGTTTCATTTTTTCCCTCTCTACCCCCCAAACCCCCGCACTGCCTCTCAAATTCCTCATATCAGAGAGACCATATGATCATTGTCTTTCTCTGATTGACTTATTTCACTCAGAATAATACCCTCTAGTTCCATCTACATCTTTGCAAATGGCAAGATTTCATTTCTTTTGATGACTGCATAGTATTTCTTTGTGTATATATATACCACATCTTCTTTATCCATTCATCTGTTGATGGACATCTAGGTTCTTTCCATTGATTGGCTATTGTGGACATTGCTGCTATAAACATTCGGTTGCACATGCCCCTTCGGATCACTATGGCCAAATCTCATTCTTGTCCTACCAAGTACATGTCAGGCCCATAGCTCTGTCCTCCTTTCCTCTACCTGGGCGACATCCTAATCAAAGGCCAAGAATAGCCTCAACTAATAATGGTAACTTTATCTCTGAAGATATAACAGAACTTTTGAGAGAATAATTGGTGCATAATCTTAATTCAGGATTGTTTGAAGTTTATTCTCATATTCTGCGTGGGTTGTCACCATCACCATTATCACCATCATAACCATCATCACCATCATCGATCACCGTCAACACCATCATAACCATCATCACCATCATCACCACCACCATCATTGCCATCATGATCAAGAATGACAAACCACCACCACCACCACTCACTTGCCTTGGAAGAGCCTAGTTCAGGCTCAGGATGAGATAATTTTTAACAAAGATAAGCAAAGAGGGGCACCTGGGTGGCTCAGTGGGTTAAAACCTCTGCCTTCGGCTCAGGTCATGATCCCAGGGTCCTGGGATGGAGCCCCACATCGGGCTCTCTGCTCCGTGGAGAGCCTGCTTCCCTTCCTCTCTCTCTGCCTGCCTCTCTGCCTACTTGTGATCTCTGTCAAATAAATAAATAAAATTAAAAAAAAAAAGATAAGCAAAGAAAACACACAACCCTTGCCTTAGGATGTAGACATCCTCTTGTCTGATTCCACATCCCAATATTAGGGAAAAAAGTTACCTTGGGAACTTGAGCCACAAATAAGGTGAAGCTCTCTTCTCCAAACTCATGCCACTGCCTTACAGACCCACTCCATCTCTGGCTGGACTTCTCAGTACCTCCTCCCTAGTTCCCCTCCCTCTGGTCTTGCCCAGACAAGTTATCCTCATCATCACGGTTAGAGGAATCATTTTAATATGCAAATTTTATCAGGCTGCTTTTTTACTTGAAACCCTTCCATTCCCCTAATTTCCTAGCCACACGGTCCAAGGCTCTAAATAGAGAGTGTCCTTGCCCTGACTTGCCCTGGCTTTTACATACTTACCCAGTCTCACCTGTTGAATGCAGTCTCCTGAACACACAAGTGATTTTTCAACTTCTCTCGTTTTAAGATGATCTTACTTTAGCCTCCTAAGCTCTTTCCTTTTTTTGACTGCATAGAGAATTACTATTTATCCCTTAAGAGTCAGCTCAAATGTCACCCTTTCCAAGAAGATTTCCTCGATATCTCCAGGGACAATTAAGGGTTTATTCCACTGCATTCCCGCAATGCCTTGCTCCTATCCATATGAAAACGTTAAGGCGCATAAACAAATTATTATAACACCGGGATTCCAAGGATAGCAGGGTCTGTACTCTGTCCAACTTAATATCTCCTGCAGAGGGCTGGGTATAAAGTTGATATTTAATACTTATTGAATGTGTACATAACATGTGAACATAACATGTTATGTTATTTAAGATAAGCCCTAAGGACAAATGCCAAAAGTTTGTTTTTGTGATGAGAAAGTTATACTTTTTTCCTCCTGAGAATTCTTTTCCCATCTTTGGTGCGAAAGGGGTAGAGGGCAAAGCAGCTAAGCAGGCTAAGAACGGCAGAGACGGGGAAGGAATTAGAAGAAATTTAAGCATCTGAAACTGATAATGGGAACTGAGAGGAAGAGAAAACAAAGTTATCCCTCTTTATATTCGGGTATCAGGTTCAGGGCCAGAGAGAAAAATTCCCATGGATTTCCAAAGAGTGAGTGGAGTTCTTTCTCAGTCTGGCCCTGTGGCAGGGCAATGTCCGTCTGTCCCCGCTTCCACGGGAAGAGAGAACATGTGAGGTCTCCCTGTACAAAGTTCAGAAGGGACTCGGGCATCCACACTCCAGCTGTCTCTCCATTCTGTTTATTTTCCTTTTCATGCTCCCTCCCAGCACTTAGGAACCTTCCCTTTTAGCCTGTTCCGCTGAAGATTGCTGGAAAACACAACCTTGGTGATGCAAAGGGCCTTTGGGGCCCATTCAGCCTTCCATTCCTCCCAATCCTAGAGCTAGAATTGAATTGTCTTCCATGGACGACTCATTTTGCCTGAGAACAAAGTGTGCAGTGTCTTGGCTGAGCTCAGTAGCCATATGGAAATCTGCTGGCTTTTCTAGCGGAAGGACTGGGTCGCCATCCATGTGGGTCAAAGAGGATTAGCACTGTTGATCTGCCTAAACTGGGGGAGTGAGTTTTGGTGGTGAAACTTTAATGCTGTGTCTTTTTGCCCTTTATTTGTGAATAGAGTCTGGAAACGGTATTCTTGGAACAAGGTCTGTTGTCAAGAAGAGGTTAGTGTGGAGGCAAGAGCATGTGGAACCAGCTGCCCAGGCACTGACGAAGGTCTTTCCAAGAAGCTGTGCCATTGGGTTTAGCTCTGGAAATAGACGCTACCTCACTCCCAGTAGTAGCTTCTACTTGGGAAGGGGTAAAGGTGTATAGTGGTTCCTCCTCTCTGCTCCAGAACAACCACATACGATTCTCTCCTTTTAGGGCCATAAATCCAAAGAGCCTGAAACTCCTGAAATTGGAATATGGGCAAACACGGGCTCTATTTCAACTGGTCGTTGCCTGCTTCCTTCATTCCATTGTGCCTTAAGACTCCATCCCCTAGGGGTGCCTGGGTGGCTCAGTTGGTTAAACAGCTGCACTTTGGGTTAGGTCATGATCCCAGGGTCCTGGGACCAAGCCCTGCCACTCTGCCTACTTGTGCTCTGTCTCTATCTCTCTGTCAAATAAATAAATAAAATCTTAAAAAACAAAAGACTCCATCTCCTAGAGCGTTGATCCTGGTGCCATTTGTCCCTATTTGCCTTTTTCCTAGGAGTGTCTTAGGTTCCTACGCATAAAGGGAAGATAAGAATTAAATGGTAAAATATTTAAATTTCTAGTTAATAGATGAGATCAGGCTCGTTCGGGGTGGTATGAGTGTAGACTAAAAAATTTCCAGTTAGGAGAACATTTTCACCAGACCATATTCCATGTTCATGGTCTAACTAGTGACATAGAAACAAAGATCGTATTTTCCTCCAGGCTGTAACACTCCCCCTTCCCCATGAATCCCCCATGTGTGTGCATTCAGCTTCTTAAAAAAACCTTTTGAAAATTTTTATTTATTTATTTGAGAGAGAGAACAAGCTCCAAGGGGCGGAGGGGAAGGGAGAAGCAGACTCCTCGCTGAGTGGGGATCCCGACTGGGGGACTTGATCCCAGGACCCTGAGATCACGACCTGAGTGGAAGGCGGGTGCTAAACCTACCCAGCCACCCAGCTGCCCCTCGCATTGAACTTTTTTTATGATTAGGGTTCTTTATGGTGGAAAAGTAGGCAATGTCTCATTTATTCATTTGTTTATTCATTTATTCATGTAAAATGTTTTGAGTGCCTTTATGAGCCAGTTTCTCTACTAGGAGCTGGAATAGAGCAGGGGAAAAGTCAGAAGGTCTTTACCCTCATGAGGCTCCTAACAATGTCCTTTGGGACGATAGGTTGAACTCTCTATTATCTCTATAGCACCATATTTCCGTTGACTTCTGTTTTTCCTCTACTGTTGGTCGTGGCAGTCCTTGGGTCTGAGCAGCCGCATGGAGGACCACCACGCCTCCCCCCATCTCACGTCTTCCAGGCGCCAGGAGAAGCCACCGGGTTTCCTGGGGCTTCCATTTCTACAACTGTATTATCAACAAGCTGGTGGTCGCCCACACCATGAGGGCTTTTCTGTTGACTTTTAGTGTTGCAGCTGTTCTAGGAAGCACCTGTGGAGCTTTTGGCCAGTAGTGTTTCATGCCCTCTGTCCGTCTGTCCACTGTCCCAGGGGGTGGGGGACCTGCTCAGAGATGGGGATGCTCGGCCTCCGGGTGGCCTCCAGGTAGAATCCGGGCTTCCCTCTCCCATCTTTGCAGAACTTCGTCTGCTCGGTCTCAGATGAGAGGAGACCACCCGGCACTGGCTGCTCTTAGCCCACTGCAGCCAGTTCTGGTAATTTTCCTCTGTGAGAAAAGGGGCTGGTTGCCAGTCTTCACCAGTGATCCCTCGGCTGTCCCTTCCAATGTCAGCTGATGCAATTAGGACTTTTGATTTCCTTTTCCTTTATCTTCTCTGACAAAGAGCCACCAGGGAAAAGAGGCTCGAAACTTTCAGGTTCTCCCAGGCAACTGAGAAATATTGACAGATACAAAAATATTAGACTCGCTGAATCCTGGGACCTGAATCACAGCGATATGCTAATACTTACGAATACATCATACATATGTAGATTTGTGTGTATGCTTGCGAATGTGCATTTTTCTCCCTCCAAATTTGTACCAAATAGGAAAGAACAATCGTTCCTTTACATTATCTTTGTTTTTCTGGATAAGAAGCAAAAACACCATACCTTTTGCAGGCAGGATTTTGTGAGGAATCTAGGCTTCCCATCTTTTTTTATATTCCTATATTCTAATTTTTGTAGAGACCCTTTCTCTTAGGAAATGTAGTGGGATTAGGGTAGCACTGCACATGTTGGTTGAGTACTATAATTCAACCTTCTAGTTTATTTCATCGCCTTCTAGTGTATTCCATCACAGAAAGTGTGTGTTTCTTTTTCACCACATAATGTAGTCTTATATAGGGAGAGAATTATTTCTATTATTAAGACTTTAACTCCTTCTCTCCTTGCTATATAATAAACTTAACATTATCTTTCTAAAGAGATTGTATTCTTAGGCTTATTTACCTCACAAAAGCCTCCAAGGAGTTGTGAATGGCTCTGGGAGCCATCTGAAACTAGCTGGGCCAATGGGAAAAGGATTATTTCTGACTCAATTTTCTCCTCTGATGGAAGGGAGCAAAAGCCCTGTAAACACTACCAAGAATCCTTGAATTGTGGACACATGTATGTGTATATATGACTTGTTTGTTTATTTATTTTTAAAGATTTTATTTATTTATCTGTCAGAGAGAGAGAGAGAAAGAAAGCACAAGCAGGGAGAACAGCAGAGGGAGAGGGAGAAGCAGGCTCCCCGCTGAGCAGAGAGCTCCGCATGGGGCTTGATCCCGGGACCCTGAGTTCATGACCTGAGCGGAAGGCAGCTGCTTCACCGACTGAGCCGCCCAGGCGCCCCTGTATAAATGGTTTAAACACATTCATCAATGTGTCTCATTTGTTTAAGTTGGTAAAATATACACTTAGGTAAGAACATACACACTTTGATTCCTGGCACGCTCGTTTTGGAATCCAACCATTTAAGGGAAAAGGCAGATGTGGTCGCTTGCTATGGTATAGATAGGACGAGTCACTGGGAACTCAGCTCGTCCCTCTTTGGCGATGGAGGCAGCGGGTATTAGAGAGTCTAAAATGTTCCAAGTGGTCAATTGATGTGACATTCCATTTCTAAACCGTTGAAAGAGCAGAGGCTGAAGAATTGCTCTAAAGAATTATCAAGGGATCCTTTTCACCATTCTTTTGGATCTAGAAGAAAAAGCCCTGAGAAAATTGGTCTCCCAGAGGCCATTGCTCCTGATTATTAGCTTCACCTGGAGGAAGATAGCATCCCTCTGGAATAATCAGTTAAGGTGCCACGTGGGCGCATTTAGCTAAGTGATATGCAGTCACTCTCCGCTCCGTGACACTTTAATTTCTGGAGCTGCCGTTGTCTTACCTTACGAGTAACTATGGCAACAGACACCTTGCCGACAAGCCCTGTGCCTACCATTATTAGAGATGCTACTGTCTCGTCAACTGCAATTAACTGGGATTTTTTCTCCCTGGATTTGTAAGGCAATTGATGTCAGCATTTCCAGGGTGCAAATAAAGACATTTTGGATTTGGGCAAAAAAACCACACTTCATTTTAAAGTCATGACATTTACTCAGGCAGCTGGGGAGGGAAAATGCAAATGAGGAAGTGTCAGCCCGGTGGGCCTTCTTTTCAGAGGGGGGACCTGTCAAGGCTTCCATGTGAGAAATTTGAGCCTATGGTTCATGCATATCTATGTGTAGAGAACCAGGAATTCTTTTCCCCTGCAATATTTAGAGAGAAAGCGTCCCAGAGAAAATGTTAAATAGTGATATAGTATTTTGGACAGCCATCAAGATGCCTTTTTTTCAACCTTTCTAATGAGTTGTTTGCAGTTTTATTTCTCCAGGGTTGGTGGTGAAAAGTAGTCTGATTATTTTGACTTTGAAACTCTAACTCATGGTGTTTTGATGCATCAGAATCGGGTAGGCAAGGGACTAGGGCTCCGAAAGAGTTCTGCTTTTTGGGTATATTTGGTACCATGGTGGAGTTAGGAGGAAATCTTGCCTTTGTGCCATTTTGTGAAGCCCTGAAAGGCACCTGGAAAGAAATTTCAGCAGATTCTAGGTTAGTAAGCGTTTACTGAATGCTCAGATATGGCTTGAAGCTTTCACGCTGATTTCCTCACTGAAGAATTTAGTATGTTTATTAAGGTTAAAAGAATGTTTACGGTGTGCCTGGGGGGCTCCGTCAGTTAAGCCTCTGCCTTTGGCTCAGGTCGTGATCCTGGGGTCCTGGGATTGAGCCCTGAAATTGGGATCCCTGCTCAGCAGGGAGTCTGCTTTTCCCTCTCCCTCTGCTGTGCCCCTGGCTTGTGTTCCCTCTATCTCTGTCAAATAAATAAATAAATAAAATCTTAAAAAAAAGCTTACAATTACACTCGAATATGTATATATGTATGTAAAGCATGCTATTATATTTTGTGATAATTGATAAAGGATAAAAAAGAAAATGACATCACCACATTGAAACTGAGTATAACTTGATGCAGGGAAAAAAACAAACAATGGAAGCAGAGCCCAGCAGGTGGTCAGGTCATCCAAGCTGGCCCACCCTGGGGGCTCCCACATCTAGGACTTTTCTTTTTCTCTACTAACGGGATGGGCTCTTTCACCACCTCTTCAAGGTGGGAGTTTTTCCAATGATGTTTGTTGCCTGGTGATTGGACTTTATTCTGCTGAACTTTTGCTGCAGGAAATTCATACTAGTCCAGTGGCTAATTAAAATCTTGAAGCCTCAGGCTGTGCTTATCATGTAGAATCTGATTTCCCTGGAGCTTAGACCTGGGGGTCAGACAAAGTCAGACATCGAGCTTCATCATACCCAGATGCAAAGACATTCAGAGAGGTCATTATTCCCCTGCTATGGACATTTCCAGAAACTTATGTCTAGACTGGAAGCTAAAGAATGTCAGGTTCAGAGCCAGAAAACTTGAATTTAGAAACCTGGCCCTAACCCTTGCTGTAGGTGCAGCTGGGGACAGATTATGTTATCTTCTCATTTTCTAACTTTATTTTGAAAGGTGTTATAATAAGGTTGATGGAAGTGTAAAATGAGATACAGTAGGTGTGAGATTTCTATACATTCTAAAATACTTTAGTAAAACTCACAGACTCACTACTGGAAAGCATTAGAAAGTATAATCTTGGGGCACCTGGGTGGCTGAGTCTCTTAAGTCTCTGTCTCTTGGTTTCAGCTCAGGTGAGGATCTCAGGGTCATGAGATCAAGCCCCACGCCTGGCTCTGCCCTCAGCGGGGAGTCTGATGGAAGATTCTCTTCGTCTGCCCTTCCCCCCATTCACACTTTCTCTCTCTGTCTCTTTCTAAAATAAAAAAATAAATCTTTTCCCAAGATTTTATTTATTTGACAGACAGGGATCACAAGCAGGAAGAGAGGCAGGCAGAGAGAGAGGAAGGGAGGCAGGCCCTCCGCTGAGCAGACAGCCCAATGTGGAGCCCAATCCCAGGACCCTGGGACCACGACCCGAGCCGAAGGCAGAGACCTCAACCCACTGAGCCACCCAGGCACCCCCAAAAAATAAATCTTAAAAAAAAAGGAAATTTGATCTTGGAGTTGGAAAAAGAGAAAGGAGCCACATGGTTGGTATTGGGATAAATGTCTTTGCAATGCATTCTTGGGCCAGCTGTATACAACGAAGACAAAGCAGATCATCCTTATTCCACGTTCTGCCAGTTGGGGTTTGGGGGAGGAATTTGAGAAGAAGGATAGAAGGATGTGTACAGTCAAGAGGATTTTGGGGCGCCTGGGTGGCTCAGTGGGTTAAGCCTCTGCCTTCGGCTCAGGTCATGGTCTCAGGGTCCTGGGATCGAGCCCCGCATCAGGCTCTTTGCTCAGCAGGGAGCCTGCTTTCCCCTCTCTCTCTGCCTGCCTCTCTGCCTACTTGTGATCGCTCTGTCTGTGAAATAAATAAATTAAAAAAAATTTAAAAAAAGAGTATTTTAATACATTTTAATGTTTTTGGCATAGCGGCATCTTGGGTGGAGTGATACAGTGCTCCAGTGTGGGTAGAGGGACTGAAAATGACTCTCTGACACTGAGAATGGCACCATTTTTGAGCGCCTATCATGAGACAGGCACAGTGATAAGTGCCTTACAAGTGTTCTCTTGGTTGTAACAACAACAAGTCGATGTAGATGAACTCTTTTTTTTTTAAAAGATTTATTTATTTATTTATTTAAGAGAGAGAGACAGTGAGAGCACGAGCAAGGAGAAGGTCAGAGGGAGAAGCAGACTCCCTGTGGAGCTGGGAGCCCGATGCGGGACTCGATCCTGGAAGTCCGGGATCATGACCTGAGCCGAAGGCAGTCGTCCAACCAACTGAGCCACCCAGGCGTCCCAATGTAGATGAACTCTTATGACCCTGGTCTACATGTGAGGACACTGGCCTATAGATGTCCTCACTCACTTGCCCAGGGTTCACCTGGAGAAAGTGCAGAGCCAATACTTATGCCCATAGAGGAAGCCTGGTCCACCATGAACATAGTTTGAGTCGACTCGAATGGAGTAAGCGTAATTTGATTTATATAAAATAAATGATGTAATTATTCACTACAACTAAGTAATTCCTGAAAGTTTCTGTGCTAACACCTGGGGATATAAAAGTGAGTGTCTTGGCCACCTACAGCTTCTAGTCTCCTAGATAAATATGAAGTAAATACTTAAATACTAATTGATTAATTTTTTGATTAAACACAAGTGTCGGGGCACCTGGTGGCTCAGTCGGTTGGGCATCTGCCTTTGGCTTGGGTCATGATCCCAGGGTGCTGGATCGAGCCCTGCATCTGGCTCCCTGCTTCGCGGGGAGTCTGCCTCTCCCTCTCCCTCTGCCTTGCCCCTCTCATGCTCTCTGTCTTTCTCAAATAAATAAAAAAAAAATTAAAAAAAATAAATGCAAGTGTATGAGATCATATGTAGAGAGAGAGGTAATGTGGCCAAAGGGAAGATCACTTCCTTGCTTGAGAAGATGACACTGCAGAGAATTCTTGGATTAGAGTGGCCAGATGAGCACACACACAAAAAATGTCCTACTTTCTCCCCATGGCCACATTTTATAATCAGTTCTTCAAATCTCAGCCCAAATGTTCCTTCTCAGGGCTCTCCCAGTGGGACACAACCTCCTTCTGTGAAGTCCAATAATTATCTCATTAATAATGAACATTTGTTGTATACCTCCCATGTACCAAACATCCTAAATGCTTTCAATCTTAAATTGAAATGCATCTGACTCTTAAAACAACCCTAGATACTTACTGTTATTGTGACCATTTTGCAGATGAGAAAACTGAGAGAGCTAAAGCAACTTGCCTGCAGTCACACCCAATAAGATTTTAAAAAAAAGATTTTATTTATTTATTTCACAAGTAGGCAAAGAGGTAGGCAGAGAGAGGGTTGGGGGAAGCAGGCTCCCTGCTGAGCAGAGAGGCCAAGGTGGGGCTCGATTCCTGGACTCTGGGATGATGACCTGAGCTGAAGGCAGAGGCTTTAACCCCCTGAGCCACCCAGGCACCCCAACACCAAACAAGATTTAAATCTGGACAGCTGGGCACAACCCAAGAGAAAACAGTCATAACCACTTGTCTATGCAGGTTCTAGCTGTGTCTCTTGTGGGACTTTGGCTTTCTAATGAGCATTAAACTAATTTTTGAAGGTGGTGTCTTCCTCATAGGACTTTAAGCTCTTTTTTATGTATAATTCACATACGGCTAAGTAAATAGATTTTAAGCCATTAGACACACCCTCCTCCTCCATTTCACCCCAAGGAACTACTCTTCTGGTTTATATTATCAAAGTTCATTTGTTTTCTGCTCTAGAACATTGTATAAATGGAATCATACAATATGCATTCTTCTATGTCTGGTTTCCTTTGCTCAACACAAGGTTTTTAAGATTTATCTACTTTGTTCCTTTTTACTGCTGGTAGTACTCTATCAGCAAGTTCTTTAAAGACAGGGTCTGCCCATCTTTAACCCCAACATTGTACTTAGAACCAGGGAGATATAAGAAATATTTATCCATAGGGATGGTGTGGGCACCTATCAGAGCAGACACTGGCTTGATGGCTAGACCAGAGTCCTGTGCCAAAGACGAACCCTTCGTCACTGGACTGTGAGAAGGTGGGGTCCGGGGGAGGAGTCATAGCAAAGGGGATGGGTGGCTAGTATGGTAATAATGTACTTGGAGGCTCAGGACAGTGACTATTGACTAGCCACCATGGAAATTCTCACTATTTTAACAAAACGGAGACAAGTGTATCAGTGTGTGCTGTTGAATGTCAGCTCTGTGAAGGAAAGTGTCCTGCACAAAAAACACATCTGATGGTATTGTTTATTGATGGGATGAATAACGGCAAATTAAGTGTAAACTCAGGATCCCTACTTGTATTACTTAGAGTTAGACTTGATCTGTCCTGCAAGTATGTCTGAGGTCTTTGGTTTTATCAGTAGTTGGGTGGTACAGGTTTTTAAAATAATTTCAGAGCTTGTATCTAGGTTGGAGCATTTGGTCCAAGGTTGAGACTTGCAACAAAGATTGACAAATGACCAATAAGTGCTGCACTATCTTAATTGAGTTCCCAAATGTGAACAATTATAACTGAAACATGAAGGAGAGGAGTGGGACCATCAGGAGAAGAATGGTATGCCATGGAGTGAGTACCTGGCACATAGTGAAGGCTTGAAAAGCTGTTGAATGAATGTGCGAATGACTAGCTGTACTGTATATGTTCAGAAGTGAAAGAGGTCGACAGGGCTTGTAAATCCAGAAAAGGCTTCTTGGAGAAAGTGGATTGAAGGTGGACCATGTGGGTGGGTGGGTGAAGATAGTGGATAGCATGCATGCAGAAAGTGTGTCGGTCTTGTAGAGGACACCTGCTGCTTTGCCTGCCCTACACCACTTCTTCCATTCAGAGGACTCAACCATACTTTCTCTGCTGCTTTCAGGCTTGGAGGGGCAGCCAACCAAGGAACCTTGTCTTCCCTAGACAAGTGGATCGGTGATTCAAACTACACTGATAAAAAGCTCTTTCCCTAGAACATGGACATCACATGGAGTAATGCAGAGGATTATGGGGTAACCCGATGAATCCTGATGTCAGCTCCCTGAATAGACTGTCCTTGGTTCCTGCTACTTAGTTCTCCAGAGCTTCCCTGATTCCTTGCTTTTCTGAAATTAGGTCTCTCTACTTACTTTTCCTTCACTTCTGTGAATTATTCCATAGGTTTTCAATACTTTTCTTTTCTTTTTCTCTCTCTTTCTTTTACTTAATATAGCCAGAGTCGGTTTCTGTTGCTTACAACTAAGAAACCCTGATTGATTGGGGCAGTTTCCAGCTTCCCAGCCCCCACCAGTATTTTAGGATATCCTGGCTGGTCAGTAACTGAGTACAGAATACTTTGGAGTGTTTACTTTGGAGAATGGAATCCCCTACACTTTCTTATGAGCAGATCATGTGGTCTGGTTAATTGAGTCATACACTGAGATGTCTGGAAATCGAATGTTTCACTTTATGAGTCAGTTTCACGTTTTGTTACATATGACTCTCTAGGAGGTTCCATTCAGAAAGCTGTTGTGAACATTTGAAAATGATACCAATCATCCAATAGGCTCTTGAGAGCGAAGAGACATATTGACTAAAAAACGAAGATTCCTACTTTTACAGCCATAGTCAGCGGCTCTCAGGTTTGTGAGTGGGTGTGTGTGGACATGTGCTCACGTGTATGTGTGTGTATTTTAATCTCTCTTCCTCTACTAATTTCTTTCCCAATAAAATTAAATATATCACTTTCTCTTTCTAGCTCTCTTTACAGGGCTAAACTATTGTGCCGTTGCCTTCCATCTCCCCTTCTCAGCCTCCACGAACTTTCTGCTGGCTTCGTGTCTTGCTACTTACTTGGAACACTCCAATGTTTGCCTCTGACGAGTGCTAATTGAACTATACTCTTCATTTTTTCTCATGAATCCTGGGGACCGTAGCATTGTTCTCCCCAAGGGAAAACAAAAAGAGGACAGAAGACTGAAGTAGCTATTATGTAAACAAGAGAGGAATGAGAGGACAGATTTCAGTGGCCTTTGTGCAAAAGGAAAGTGGAAGGAGAGCAAGTCAAGTCCGGGTCTGGCCGCGTGGACTCGTCTTTTGCAACAGCGGCACGGCATGAGATAAAGGAAGAGCCTGTCTCATGAGGAAGCACCCCACGTGCACTGACTTAGCAAGAAGTTGCTGTTATCGTCCTCTGTGGACTCAGGATGAATGAGAAGTAAGCCCTAAAGAACGTAGAGATTATGAATTCTAGAGACTATCTGAAAATCAGTATGATTCTGTCGGTTGGGCGTCTGCTTTCAGCTCAGGTCATGATCTCAGGGTCCTGGGATGGAGCCCTGGATGGGGCTCCCTGCTCAGCGGGGAGTCTGCTCCCCCTACCCCCACCCACCCCTTGGCTTGTGTTCTTCCCTGACCCTCTGTCTGTCAAATAAATAAAATCTTTAAAAAAATATAATTCTCTACAATTTTATTGGTTGACAGTAAGATTAAGTGCATTTATCAGATAGAAAGTAAGCATGAGCTTGGCGGGTAAACTCTGTCCTGACTTCAAAGAAAGCACCACATCATTTGGTGCTTTGAGATTGAGCTGATGTGTCTCATTCATGGCTGCCCTTCCCATCATCACTCTTATTCAAGCTCTCTTTATTCCTGGCCTGATTTTCTAATGGTCTCTCTTCTCCTGGTTTTGCCTCCTTCTCTGCTCCCAGAATAAGCAAGTCCTAAACATGTCAATCACCTGCTTAAAGACCTTTGATGATGTTCCTTAGTTCATTGGATCAAGTTGGACTCGTTGTTAGGACAGACAAGACCCTACCTGTCTGGGCCTCCATATGCTTCCCAGCCTAGTCTATGGCTACTGGCTTTCCTTCTCCCACTCTGGTCTACCAGCCATTCCACAGACTCGCCAAGGAGTTTAAGGCCTCTGTGATGTTGCCTCTATTTCTTCCATTTTGGTTTTCTCCCCAAACTTCTTCTAAAGTAATCCCTTAAAGACCAACATGCATTAAATTTCAAAATTTCTGCCCAGCAGAATCTATCGCCTTTTCCTCTGTGTGCAATTGTCTCTCTGTAGCACATACATCAATCAGTGCAGTCCAGTAGAAGTATAACCTGAACCAGATATAGAATTAAAATTTCCCAGTAGCCATATTGAAAAAGGTGAAAGCAATGCAAAAGTTAATTTTGAAAACATATTTTCCTGCATGTAATATATCTAAAAATATCATTTCAACATGTAACAATGCAACGCTTATAAAGGAGGTATAACAAGTTGTTTGAGATCTTCTGTGTATCATATACTTACAGCACACTCAGTTTAGACTAAGTACATTGCCAGCATACTCACAATGTCTCACAGAGACATTGGCTGTGGCTACCCTAGTGAACAGCCAACGTTACGTTGTAGGTCATTGTATACTCTCTCTCCTTTGCTTCAGCGATACGTTTCTTGAGGGGCATGCCTTATTCATTTTTCGATGTCTGGTATATTGTTCCATGCAGGGAACATAACAGCTGAGTAAATGTGTGCTGAGAAGAAAAATAATTTTTAAAAGTCTTAAAAATCTGTGAATATTAGGTCCGCAATTGAATCATTTTATTTCCATTTTGTCAAATTCCCTTGGTGGTCTCTAGGCAGGCTTGAAATAATGTTCAATCATTCCCTGAAATCAATTGCCAGATGGTCAGCTGGGTGGTGTATAATAGGGATGACCTGAAAGGAAAATTAGTTGCACTGTTCAAATTCCATTTGGCTGTTGTCAAATTAGCATAATAGTCTGAATACATTATGACACAATGATTAGACTATAATTGTGTACCTTTTGGGTATTTTTCTCACGACATTGACCTGGATGAATCCACCATGCACACGTGATCTCATCAGTCATGGAAGGCCACCCTCACTGTGTTAGGAGGAGATGGAAGTGGAAGAAAAAAAGGGATTCGTTAAGTCCAGTGTTAATTGATCACTACTTTTTCTGAACTTCTGTAGATTTATAACCCATACCGAGTAACATGTGTACGTGGTGCTCCTGTGGGTACCAGTCTCAAAGGAAAAGGTGTGGGGTCTCCCACAGCAGTGTCTCGTGCCACTGTAAGAGTCTTCAACCCTGCACTGTTACAGCCGTCTCAGGACCACAGGGAAAGAGTCTGTGGTGGGGACTCTTGGGATTTCAGGCTAAAATCACAGAATACAAAATACTGTAACATGCATCTGATGAATTATAAACAATGTCTTTTTCTTGCCAGAATGAAGTCCTTGAGAATCATTCAACGGCTTCAAATACAAATAATGATTGTGTCTAAGAAGATTTATCCAAAACATATGGTTTTGAATGCCTTGGCTAAAGTAAAATCCCTTTTCTGTCCCCTAGAAGATGACATTCAGATGGGACTTTTGTCATGTCTGTCACCATATTGACTATTCCAGGTCATTTTGACTTTTCTCGTGTGTTTACGTGCTTTGAGCCATCATACCATCCATTTGCTAATTCAACAAATATGTATCAAACTATTATTGTCATCACTTGCGCTGTGATTTACGTTGGCCATGAAAACTATTAAAACTCTTCTGGCTAATATTTTAGAAGGTGTCTGTTATTTTTCAACATATAGACATGACCACAAATGATTTCTCTCGTGCTATAAAAGAATCCATAGCTGTAATCAAAAGAAAATCAGTTAAAAAGCAACAACATTCAGACTTTGGCTTCCTACTCCCTTCTTTCTGGGCAAGAAACTCCTGAATGCTGAGACAGAAATAGACTGGGTCTTCATGGACATTATCTTGATGGACAGACTGGGTCATGTGGGGCAGTTTTATCTCCGGCTATGCAGAAGTAAGATTATCTCGGCATATCTCAAAGGACCCAACAAAGCAACTTTTACATGTGCTGAAGAAGAAAATATCCAAACATGGAATAATAATGTTTTAATTTTCAGGCCATTTAAAATCTAACCTTTAAAGGAGCGCCTGGGTGGCTCAGTCAGTTAAGCATCTGCCTTCAGCTCAGGACATGATCCCAGGGTCCTGGGGTCGAGCCCTGTGTAGCCTCCCTGTTCAGTAAGGAGTCTGATTCTCCCTCCCTTTTGCCCTCCCCCCCATTCTCTCTCTCTCAAAGAAATAAATAAAATAAAAATAAAAAAAAAACAAATCTCTAACCATTAAGGCAATAATGGATTTGAACATTAAAATGTTTTTAAGTTCAGGCTTATGTATGTATGTTTGAGAATGTCTTTTTTTTTTTCCCTCTAGACTTAGACATTGATTGTCTGAGTGACATTTAGGTCTTGTCCAAAGATAACTAAGAATGTACAGGAGATGTGTCAAGAAGTGCTTTAAGGGAGCATCCCACATGCTCTACCTGATAGCAAAGCCTTCTTGCTTTGTAGGAGAAATGCTGCGCATTCCACAGTGTGCGGCTGTGTTGTGTTGGTCCTTCTCCCAAATACCCATCCATGTTGTATTGTGTGAGGGTGGACCGCGTGGCCCTGGTGTCAGGCAGACCTGTGCTGGATGTGTGGCTTCACCACCTGCCCTGCTTGGGATTTGGGGCACAATATTATTCCTCGTTAAACAATGATGTTTTTTCTTTATAATGTTCTTTTTTTTTTTACTTGTGTGTACACATATGACCTCAAATTCAAAGTAAACATTCAAACTTTGAAACATTTTTAGAAAATTTGATCAATGGTAAATTTGTTTTTCTTTTTTTTTTTTCCTAAGAATGTAACAAGGGAAGAACTTCTTTTCTCTTATTGCATGCTGTCAACCTTGGACTATTTATTAGGCCAACTGACAGCATCATCCGTATGGCTGATTTGGAATAGACTAAAAGCAAAACAACTTTTGTTTGGGATTCCCTTTGCCTTCGGTAATTTCCATTGGGTAAAGTCACATAGCCCTGCAGTTAAGCTCAAGAACTGAACACAATAATAGTCTGCCCCCAATTTTAGAAATGCTAATAACAAAACTTGCTAAGCAAATAAAATAGGGGGTAGTATTTTTCACTGACAAGAGAAATATTTGTTGTGATTTATCCTTGGCTTCCTTTAAATCAAATATCCTCAGTCAAACCAGTTCTGGGCCCTAGGGGGCATTCTGAGCATCACAATAATTGAAGCAGGGTCACTGGCAGTTAGTAGGGGGAAGCTGGTGGTGCCTGACTGTGTTCCGCACACATGAATTGTCTCTCAGCCTTCACAATCGTCAGATGCCCAATGGGACATCCATGTAAGTGTAAAACTTGTTTTTAATGAACCGAGCCTAGAATCTCTCTCCATTTCACATATAAACTTAATGCTGGTGTTGGTGGGGGCACAGTTTCAATAGTATATAATACGTCTTGTTGGAACACAATTACTCTGAAAATGGGTTGAAGATAGACAACTTTGCTTTGTTTAGAAGCTTCCCAAGAGCTGGTTACTATTATGGACCAAGTTGACATGTTGAAGCCCCAGCCCCCAGTACCTCAGAATGTGACTGTGTCGACACAGGGCCTGTAAAGAGGTAGTTCAGTTAAGAAGGGGTCCTTAGGGGCACCTGGGTGGATCAGTGGGTTAATCCTCTGTCTTCAGCTCAGGTCATGGTCTCAGGGTCCTGGGATCGAGCCCCACATCGGGCTCTCTGCTCAGCAGGGAGCCTGCTTCCCCCTCTCTCTCTGCCGGCCTCTCTGCCTGCTTGTGATCTCTCTCTCTCTGTGTAAAATAAGTAAATAAAATCTTAAAAAAAAATGGGGTCATTAAAGAGGGCTCAATATGGCATCCTTATGAGAAGAGGGTATTAGGGGTTGCTTTGTTTGGAGAAGTCACACTAATGACATCAAGCAGCTCACTGCGCTTGAGTCCCCAGCACAACACATCGTGCTAGCATGCAGCTGTAGTGGTCACATTCTTGGGGACTCTACACAGAGCGCAACAGTCTGACTACATGACACATGACACTGTGGAGTCTGAGCGTCTGCTTAGGGACACTCCTGTTACTGTATCATTGCCGGGAATGGCCAGGCATCCCTGCACCGATGGATGAAAGGTGCCTCCACACTTCGCTGTGAAAGACAGGAGAAGGCAAGGGCATCAACGCTCAGAGACCAAGACCCTTTGCTCTTCTTTGCTCCTGGTTTTGTTGGTCCTTCAGGATAATCACAAATCCTTATCACTGTTTCTCAAGCATGTGATGTGTGACAAGGGGTCTTGCTGAAACTATGAGGATTAAAAAAAAATTTTTTTTTATTAACATATAATGTATTATTTGCCCCAGGGGTACAAGTCTGTGACTCATCAGACTTACACGATTCACAGCACTCACCATAGCACATACCCTCCCCAGTGTTCATCACCCAGCCACCCTATCCCTTCCCCCACCCCCCAGCAACCCTCAGTTTGTTTCCTGAGATTAAGAGTCTCTTAATCTCAGATGCTAATCTGCTAATCTGCATGTTCTCCGAGTGCTGAACATAGCCTAAGGGACAATGAGGAGCTGTGCTTAGATCACAGGGTGGCTGTTTGGGCTAAGAAAGCTTCCAGGAAGGCAGCCCCTGGCGGGATTTCTATTGCAGAGTGGTCCCCAGGCCTCGGCATCCCAAAGGCTTGCTTACCTGCTTCTCTGAAACCCGTCCTGCCCTCAGCGGCCTCTGTGTTACATTTTAGTCAGCCAGGTATGATGGCTGAGTTTGTGCTCCACATTAACCCCACCATATTATAAATTACCTTTCTGTATTTACCTTTGACGGTAGTTAGGTTGATATATTGCTATTTTGGGAAATAGGCGAGTTATTATTTTATTATTTTATATTTATTATTATTATTATTTAGGCAAATAGGCAAACTGTATAGGCAAATTATATTACCCATGAATTTTAATTGAAAACATAGGATATTTAAAAATATTTATTACAGGGGCCTGGGGGGGCTGGCGAAATGGGTAAGGGGAGTCAAAAGGTATAATCCTCCAGCTATAAAATAAATAAGTCATGGAGATACAATGTACAGCATGGTGACTGTAGTTAACAATGCTGTAGGGACGCTTGGGTGGCTCAGTCGGTGAAGTCTTCAGCTCAGGTCATGATCCCAGAGTCCTGGGATCAAGTCCTACATCGGGCTCCTTGCTTGGCCAGGAGCCTGCCTCTTCCTCTGCCCCTCCTGCCACTCCCCCTGCTTGTGCTCTGTCTCTCTCCGACAAATAAATACATAAATAAAATCTTAAAAAAATGCTGTATTAGATATGAAAAGTTGCTAAGAGATTAGATCTTAAACATTCTCATCTCAAGAAAACTTCTGTAACTATGTGTGCTGTTGGGTGCTAACCAGGCATTGTGGTGATCATCTCTTAATACGGACAAATACCACAATTCTGAGGCCAGTATGGGTGTGCTCACACACGCATACGCACTTACACACACACTGGAACTGAACAAGTAAGTGGATAACAGATGCTGGGAGCCAGGCGTCTCGCTATTGGAAAATGATGTAATCCAACACGTGAACCAGAGGGGTGCCTGGAACTATTCATGCTGTAATGAGTGAGAGCTGGAGACGTCAGTGTAAATCCAAGGTTAGCCTGATAGAGATATTTACATGTAGAAATATTTATAGATATGTGCATTCACATAGCTTAATACACACATATGTATTTCCTCAAAATATATATGTACACAAATATCGAGTCATTATGTGGTATATCTGAAACTGATATCATGTTATAGATCAAATATATATGTTTATTTATAAATAGAAATATATATTTATTACAAAAGGCCAGCATTGGGTTTGCTGAGGTTAATAAGTGAGATTAGGAGGCGTAAGTTTTAAGTACCTTTAAAAATTATGTCTGTCTAAAGCCGTGGCTCTTTTTTTTTTTTTAAAGATTTTTTATTTTTATTTATTTGACAGAGAGAGAGATCACAAGTAGGCAGAGAGGCAGGCAGAGAGAGAGGAGGAAGCAGGCTCCCCACAGAGCAGAGAGCCCAACGCGGGGCTCAATCTCAAGACCCTGAGATCATGACCTGAGCCGAAGGCAGCGGCTTAATCCACTGAGCCACCCAGGTGCCCCTAAAGTTGTGGCTCTTAAACTCGGTTTTGTGCTGCTGAGGGATCGATGCCTGGGCTCCACTGGGGGAGAGTCTACCTCAGTTGGAGTGGGGTGTGAGCATCGAGCGCTCCCTGGGGATTCTCCTGTGTAAATGGGGTTGAAAACCACTGTGGTGAGTTTAAAACATGCAACTCTTTGATACTCCTTCCATCAAACGGTGGATCTAATTCCCCTTGAATGCGGGCCAGTGTAGTGACTGGCTTTTAGCCGATGGAATACAATGAAAGTATCACTGCATAACTTTCAAGGCTTGATCAGACGGGCGACACGGTGTCCACCCAGTTCTCTATCTCTTTTCCTCTCCCCCGTGCCTTTACAGCGCAAAGCAGCCGCCTAAGAATGACCTACACTTGAGCCACCACACTGGAGGGATCGTGGGGAGAGACCACCCAGAGGCAGACAGAGCTATCGGAGGAATGCTAGCGGCTAACACCCAGCTGCTTGGCTCTTCCCAGCCCAGGCACCAGTCGTGTAAGCGGACAAGCCTCCAACATGATCTCTGACTGCTCCCCAACAAAGACCCCGAGCCGAGCAGGGCTGCCCAGTGGAGCCTGTGCAACCAGGAGAGATAAAAGCATCTGCTGGTTATCAATAGACCACTGTCTGGGATGGTTGGTTACATAGCAATAGAAACTAGGAGTAAGCTTTGTTGGGATTTGCAAAGCCCTTCCTCTGAGGGAATTAAGGATTTCCTTTTGTGCCCTCACCTTGCTCTCCAGATCCCATCAGGATGGGACACATCCCCTCTTAGCTCTGGGAAGACTAAGGCGTCTGCTGGCCTCTCCAGGATTCTGAGGCTCAGGCCCCGCTTCTTTCTAACTTGTTAATGGGGGAGAGGCAGTTATCAGTCCCTCACAGAAAAATCCTAACCAACCCTAGTGTAAAGACCACACTGGACATTGGTTGAAAGGACACAGTAATAGAGATACCTGTATTTGTTTTGCTGCCTGATTATTTCATATCTTAGACTTCATTTCTAAGAAGTGTTTTTATTTTTTTAAGATTTTATTTATTTATTTATTTTTAAAGATTTTATTTATTTATTCGTGAGAGAGAGAGAGAGTGTGAGCATGAGTGGGGTGAGGGGCAGGGGGAAAAACAGAATGAGCAGGGAGCCTGATGTAGGGCTCGATCCTAGGACTCCAGGATCATGACCTGAGCCAGAGGCAGACGCTTAACTGACTGAGCCACCCAGGTACCCCTAGATTTTATTTATCTATTTATTTGAGGGAGGGAGGGTGGGAGAGAGAGAAAACAGAAGTAGAGGGAGAGGGAGAGACTCTCAAGCAGGCTCCATGTTGAACACAGAGCCTGATACAGGGTTCGATATCATGATCTTGAGGTCAGGACTGGAGCTGAAACCAGGAGTTGGATGCTCAACCTACTGAACCACCCAGGTGCTCCTCCAAGAAGTGTTTTAAAACTAATCCTTCTCACACACATTTCTGGCACCTTTGGACGGATGCCCACTCATCCAACGCTATGTGGTTGAGGACTGGAATCCCGTCTCCCCTGCAGCGATCTTGTTGTAAAGTTCCCAGCCCTGACACAAGTGGAAGGTGACAGGGCAGACCCCAGCACTGTCCTAGTTCAGAGGGAGGCCCTGAGTGCCTGGGTGGATCCTGTCAGAAGAAGAAAGCGGGCAAGGCTCTGAACGTCATGAACAGTCTCTGCGGCTTTCTCTTGAACAGTCAGCCTGGAAGGCAGAATGAACAGGTAATGTTAATAACCCTGCATCTTGTTTGTCAAAGCTCTTTCCTGTGCCACATTCACATATTTCCTTTCCAGATGGTGGCCCTGTGCAGTGATCTCTGCCTCACTAAGAGTTTAGTTAGAGCCAAGGTGAGTAGGGGGTCAGGTGGTCACGGAGTTTGAGAGTTGTGGTTTTCTTTTTTTTTTTTTTTAAAGATTTTATTTATTTATTTGACAGACAGAGATTACAAGTAGGCAGAGAGGCAGGCAGAGAGAGAGAGGAGGAAGCAGGCTCCCTGTTGAGCAGAGAACCCGATGCGGGGCTCGATCTCAGGACCCTGGGATCATGACCTGAGCCGAAGGCAGCGGCTTAATCCACTGAGCCACCCAGGCGCCCCATAGAGAGTTGTGGTTTTCTAAAAAGATATTGAGCATTTTTTCTAAAAAAAAAAAAAAAATGATTTAGAGAGAGAGAGAGAGCACATGTGAGAGGGAGCAGTGGAATTACGGGGTGAGGGAAGAGAGGAAAGGGAGAGAATCTCAAGCAAAATGAAAGTGGAGGTTGATTCAGGGCTCAATCCCATGACCCTAAGATCATGACCTGAGCTGAAACCCAGAGGGGGATGCTTAACTGAGTCCCCCAAGTGCCCCAATGTTTGGTCCTTTTGATTGAATCCTTGGAAGTCTAGGACTCAGGTTCACTTACATCATGTCTGGGGTGTTTGGGGCCTCACAAAGCCCTCCCCAAAGAGTGTTTTCTCATAGAAGTTAATCTGGGGGCCCCAAGTATCAAAAACAAGTAGGGTCACCCAAGCTAAGAGACAGCCTGGCTATGGGGTTACCAGTTGTCTGGAGAATCATCTTTAGAAGGTAGTGGAGGGAGGTGACCATCTTCCTAAGGGACTGAGTATGGCCTGAGTATGAAGCAGGATATCTGGACAATCTATCCTTTATTTACAGGTGAAGGAAACTAATGATTTATGGAGGATGGACGCTGCAGGGAGAACAGGAACATTGGGATGGCGCTTTCAGAGATGAAAAAAAAAACCAAACCTGGGCTCCAGGAACATTTGCCTGAGATGCAGTTACTGAAATCTCTCATGGTAGCCAGGCATGGGTCTGAGCAGTGCCCAGTGACAGGGTAGGGCCCTGGGACAAAATCATGCTGAAGAGAGAAAGAGTCTTGACCCAATCAGATGGTAGGAGGGTTGATGTGAGAGGCCAAGCAGGCTCTGGAATGTGCCTGGTGAGTCCCAGGACTTACCCCAGGAGGCGAGAGATAGAGCTAGGTATTGAATTCCTGCTAATGCCTTTTTGGGGGAGCCCAGGCCCTATCCCCAACAGAAAGGCCAGACAGGGACACCTGTACACTCGTACAGTGCCTGCAATGTACACAGTAATTTGGAATCCATGTTTCCTTCTAATTCGTACAAAAATGTACAGAGGCTAGCAGAGCGTGTTTTTCCTACAGTTCCCATTTTACAGATCTGAAAGCCGATCAAGGTCACCCAGGGAGAAAGCAGTGTGCCCTCACTGATGATGGCTGACACTTACTGAATCCTGACTATGAGCCAGGCACAGTTGCAAACACCTTACTTGTGTTTGTATCATTATTTCCCCTGTTTGATGGAGCGGGGATGACAGCTCTGAGGCTCGAGTCCCACCGAAGAGCCCCCGATCTGAAGCCCTGGTTGGTGGAATAAGGGATTCTGCTCCTTATTTGGAGAGGGGGGTCTCTGCAGACTGCCCTTGGGAGTCCCGGCACCACAGCCGCTATTTACGTATAAATGTGACCCAGGACATATGCCCCAGGTTACGGAGGGAAACTGGGAGATGGAGGCCGTGTTCATTTCCGGCTGACTGCACCATTTCTCAAATATTTATAACACGATTTGCCTAAGGAACGAATGCATCAGGCTCAAAGCCTGGGGGTCACTTCTGCTGTTTCTCGCTTCGTGATGAGCTTCCTGCGTAGCCTGGTGATTTCATGGAAGGAGGGGATCTTGATTGCATCTAGTCCTAGTCCCTTTTTGGCAGACAGAACACGCTGGGCTCAGCGTGACAAAGCTGGTTATAATGAGCATTTTCAACGAGTCAAGACCGAAGAGAGACCTTTCAGAGATGCTCCCCTGAATAAATGACGGGTTGAAAGAGGAAAGGTTTCGTTCGTTCTGGGCTTCAGCCCCCTGACCCATGTGTCTGGGTGAAAACAAGGGCTCTGAGCCTGAACTCCAGGGCCGGGATGATGGCAAGTTCATTAATCTCGATGCCAGCCTCAGTTTCCTCATGTGCTGAGTGGGGATGATGACCTTGTGTCTGCGGGTCGTGGGGTGGATGAAATGAGTTGAGGCCAAGTCCGAGTGCCTGATACGTGGCTCACGTGGCACGCTCCTATTTTGTGGCGTCGGACTATGTCAGGGTCATATGTCAGCCTTGTCAGCCTATGTCAGCCTTGGCATTGGATGATTCTGTCGAGGGTGGGGATTGGGGGTGGGGCGGGGCATTCCTCTGCAGGGTTGGGAGCTGTCTTCCTTGGCCTGTAGACAGGTTGGCACAGACTCTGCCTTTTTATCCACATGGGGTTCGCCTGTGTGTGTCTTTATGTCCAAATCTGTGTCTAAATTTCCCCTTGTTATGAGGACACCAATCTTACTGGATTAGGGGCCCCCTCATGACTTCTCTTCACTAATCGTATTTGCAATGGCCCTATTTCCGAATGGGGTTACATTCTGAGGTACTGGGGTCAGTACTTGAACATTCGCATTCAACCATAGCACATATACATAAATTCACATAAATGGAGAGACCACAGGCTCCAGGCCTCGGGGCAGGGCTGTGTTGAACCCAAAAGCCCGGGCCAGGGAATGGCAGTCAGGAGGAAATGGAGCCTCTGGGATGCAGAATTTTTTAAGAGAAGCCTGCTAATCCAGGCTTTTTTGATGAACTTTCTCAAATTAAAAAAAAATGCCTAATAGCCATTTAACATCATTTTTTAAAAAAGTGCTGAGTCCCCAGATACATTTCCAAGCAGCATCCGACCTGGGGATAGCTGGTTTGCAAGCCCCGTGCCTAGAAGTTGTTAAATTTCATGAAAGGAATTGTGAAGTATTAGAAATAGATTAATTTTTCCCGCTGAAGGAGAATAGTGAAAATTGTAAGCAGATCCTCAAGCTTTGGGTGACCAAGTCATGTGATGTTCAGACTGGAACACTTTTGACCGTGAAAGGGAATTCTGTTCCTGATTACGTGTACATGGAAACATACTCAGCTGGCTTGTGTGTTCCCACTACCTAACCTGCATCTTAATAGAGATAAACTTGTTTTGACTTGGATGGTCTGGGGGTGGGGGGTGGTTAGGGAAGGACGAGGAGGAGTGGGCGGTGGGGGGGGCAGCAGGACAGGGTGGGTGGTGACGCTCAGCAGGTGTCACCCCAGGCTCCACCAGTTACCAGCTGAGCTGACCTTGGGCCAATGACCTTCTAGATTTCCATTTCTCATCTGGTAAAAGAGATACCAGGCTCTGAGGATCTTCTCTGCTCCCTTCAGTTTGGGTCCTGAAAATAGCAAATAAAAGACAACTAGAGTCCCATGAATGATTTAACTCCTTGAATATCTGCTTTCATTGGACAAGGGTGCGAGGGGAAGGTTTACCTGGAAGGTTTCACAGGTGGAGATGTATATGGTTTGCAAGTTTATGTACTTCAGCTTCGAGGGTGGTGGGTCTTTCCTTTCTGTGGATCAGATATCAGAGGAAAATGAAGAATCTTCCTTGGAAGACTCTATATCCATACAAAAAAAATTACCTTCAACTTCAGGGAAGTCATGTGTCCCTTGAAATCCATTTATAAACCTCCCCAGGGCTCCACAGATACAGCCCAGGGTGAGAACCACTGCTTAAGGGACTTTCCCCTCTCCTCCTCTCCCCTCCTCTCCTCCCTCCTCCCCTCCCCTCCCTTCCTTTCCTCTCCTATTCTTTCCTTTCCTCTTCTCTTCTTTTTTCTTCTCTCTTCTTTCTTTCCTTTTCCTTTTAGAAAACCCAGAATATCATTTCATTTCCCCAGCCAGGTTCATTCATGTGACTGCAATTGCAGATTTTTGATGGAAGAAAAGAGGAGCATCCAGGGAAACAGTCTAGGAATCTGCCTTTTAGGGACTCCTGGGTGACTCAGTTAATTAAGCTGCTGTTTTTGGCTCAGGTCATGATCCCAGGGTCCTGGGATTGAGTCCCACATCGGGCTCCTTGCTTGGAGGGAGCCTGCTTCTCTCGCTGCCTCTGCCTGCCACTCTGCCTGCTTGTGTGTGTGCGCTCTCTCTCTCTCTCACACATTCTCTCTTTCTCTGACAAATAAATAAATAAAATCTTCTAAAAAAAAATATTGTCCCCCCCCCAATTGTTCTTAGATACACTAAAGTTTGAGAACCACTAGTGTATGGGATATACTGGCTTGTCTCCTGCAGGGAGAGGGTCCACAGTCTACAGAGCCACTGCATGAACACCGCAAATCACATGTCACTTCACGCACAGCCCTCCACGCACAGAGCACTCACTTCAAGGACTTTCTAGCGACCCTCGAGTGAGACTTCTGGACCCCAGGATGCTAGTGTCTAGACAGAGGTGGCTGCGTGAACTGGCCTCAGAACCAGAAGATAAGTGTCTCTGGAAATGCTCCCAATTTAGGCAGGAAACTCATGGATGCAGAGATGATGTGCACATATTTAGAGAAGAAGCTAGCCGCTGCCCATGATGTGGAAAGAGTACAGGGCTGGGAGTTGGGATGCTTTCCAGTCCTTACCCAGCCCCCCACTGGCTAAGTGGCTATGGGCATGTTACGGGGCCTCGGTTTCTTCTGAGTTGGATCTTTGGAACCCAGATGTTGGCAGAGGAGCCCCAGGGATGCCAGAGGGAAAGGGGGAACAGTGAGGGGAGGGGCTTTAATTACGGCAGCTCAGAATGTGCCTCCTTGGCTTATTTGAGTTCTGCGCAAGCTCACTTGAGAAATATGGGCTCCAGTACTAGAAAAATGTTTGAAAGGCACTGACTGGGCTTTGCTTCAAAACACGCTGACACTTCACGTCACCGAGGCTTGTGTTTCTGGAACCCCTGGCCCCAATTTATGGCATTCACCTGAATTCATGTGAAAATAGGCATACCACAAGTATTTAATTTCTTGGTCCTACTTGCCCACGACTTAGAACCCCAAGTTCAGGTGAGCAGAATGGAGGTTAGATGGTAAATATTGGACCTAGTTAGGGCTAATATTTAATTTAAATAAACACAGCTGAGCAAACAGAAGGCTTTAAGCTAGGGCTGTATTTACATAGCCATTTCCTCAGTAGGTCATGTGCCAAATGAATTCAATGGCTTTTTGACTTTTTTCCTTCTGATCTCAATTGTGACCTGTTTGACTAAGTTGATGGAACAGATTAAAAAGCCCAGATATTAAAAAAAAATGGGGGGGGGGAACATTTCTGCAAAGGGCAATTTTAGCTAAGCCTTTCATTATTTGGTGCGGTAAAACAGAAGGCTTAAGGGACTTCCAGAAATTTAAAACAGAATGATTGGTGTATCCCAGTATTCTTCACATACTTTATTCTACTTTATTCTTCTTAAACAAAGATAGAAATCATTTGGGGGCTGTTCTTCTGAGTCTGGGTGCTGTGTCATGGGCGACTCAGCGGAACTGTCCGAAGAGGCTACTGTGGAGTCCTCTTGGGGCTGATTTGAGTTAATTGTTACTCTTTCTTAAGTGAGGGGGCACTGATGTCACAGCCTTGGGGTCTGCTATCTCATCATTTCATTAACAAGCAGAGCATGTAGGCAAGGTGTCCAGGTAACTTACTGGCTGGGGAGATATTTTTATGTTTTGAGATGGTTCTCATTGGATCCACATGTTAGTAATCAGATGAGTTGCTTTACGGTGAAACTCCCAAACTTCAGTGGCTTAACACCATACTGCTTGCTCATATGAAGTCCAAGGTGGCTTCGGGCATGCTGCCTTCCGTGCAGTGAGTGATTCAGGGATCCAGCTCCCTTCCACCTTGTGGATAACACATACTGGCTTCTTACCGCTTGTTATCTGAGATGTGATACTCATCCCTTTGCTCATGCTCTGTTGATGAGAACTGACCTCACCTAGTGTAAAGGCAAAGGGGATATCTTTCTGGATTGACAGCCATTTCCTCACAGAATCTCTATACAATAGGAGGAAAGTACAAGTCTTTGTCGGACAGCTAGATATCTTTGCCACAACTTGCAATAATGAAATTTTCCTTGTTGCATAATCATCAGCTAAGCATGCAGTTTGGACTGCTTACGTCCCAAATAGTCAAGATGATGGCATTATTGACCCTGGTCAAAGCAAGAAGAAGAAAGGAAATGACACATTTTGGTGCTTGTAGAAATGTCCCATCCATCCAGTCTTGTATTACAGGCAAAGACTTGTTCTGTAAGCAGAAGAATGTGCCCAAGCGAGCTCAGCTTCTTCCATGTAGTCCAGAAAACTGCTTCCTTGTTCTGTGCCCCAGGGAGCATCTGTTATACCTATATTCTGGCACTATGAGTTTCATTTCTTATGTTATTTGAAATCATTGAAATGAACATATCTGTCTTTGGTGGGATGGAGGGTTACTCTCCAGGAAAGGCATAGACAAAAGTGTTCTGAAAATTAGTCAGAGGAAATGGGGAGCTAAATGTTTGCTTTTCTTAATGAATCTTGGCCATGTTTCCAAGTATTTAAATGTAAAATATGTATCATTTAACCACAACTTCAATGTTAAGAGCAAACACAAAGCAGATGGTTAAGCAGTATGTATTTTTAAAGTATTAATCCCAAACAACCTACACATGCAATTTTCAAATAAGAATAGGCCTATTAAGTCTCCACACATCTGAATGGTAAGAATTATTATTTGAATTTTAAATATTCAGATCAAATTTTTCTACAAATGTATTTTATTTCCTACTATGTGACGTCACTGTTGGTTTTGAAAAAGACACGTAGTTGCAAAAGTATCAGGATGGTGAGGTTTCCTACTGAGTCACTGCTGATGGTGGGGTTTGATCCTGAGCCTTTGGGGCAATGCAACTAAGTATTCATGCTGGAACCAGGAAGCAGCAGCGTTCCTCAAAGAAGGTCTCCCTAACTTTATCAGTGTTCACAAGACTCTGGGTTTGTAAGTGCAGGAAAGCATGGACATTTTGATGCTGATGCGTAAACTGATGTGAGTCAAACAGGACAGAAGATTTGTAGGACGTGGCTGCGACAAATAAGATGCTTCTGCAGTGATTTGCGTGTTGGAAGACACGTGGTCTCTTCCTTAGCATGTCTCTTCCTTGGGGCTATGAGGAAGAAGGACCTCATTAAGCTGCAGCCAAAAATCAGGAAGATAGAACCTGGGTGGCGGTTTCCTTTCTGCTAAGAATAAGTTATTTCGTCCATCCCATTCATTCTATTTACTTGTTTTTATTTTATTTTTTTTTATATCTCAAGCTCTCCTCTCTGGATTTCTAGAGGAAGGACTGGAAATCTTTTTTTTTTTAATTTAAGATTTTATTTATTTATTTGAGAGCAAGAGAGAGAGAGAGAGAGAGAGAATGCACAAGTGGGCAGAGGGCCAGAGGGAGAGACAGACTCCCTCACTGAGTAGGGAGCCCGATGTGGGTCTTGATCCCAGGACCCTGAGATCATGACCTACGCTGAAGGCAGGTACTTAACCCACTGAGCCATCCAGAAGCCCCGGGATGGGAACTCTTGAATGCCTCTGGCTTCTTTAGTTCAAGTGGTATCATGGCTCAGAAGATCAGTAAATGCTGTGATCAGACTCACCTGGGCTTGATTTGGGGGTCTGCCACCTGATAGCTTTGTGAGATAGGTTCTCTGTGCCTCAATTATCTCATCTGTAAGACGGGTCACTATAAGTATTAAGTAAGAGATCATGGAAAGCACGTGTATATAATAACACTATGTATATAATAGTGATCCTATCTTTCCATACCTATCTTCTATCTATCTATCCACCCATCCATCTTCTATCTACCATCATTATCATCCATCACCTGTCTTATCCACCTATTTAATCTTTCCTTTCCTAATACATATGTATGTAAACTATGTATTGTATAGGGATGAGTAGATAGTGAGAAAGAGAAAAGAGAGATGGAGAGGAAAGAAAGAGGCAGCGGGACAGGTATTCCAATTCTTTTGGGAGTAACACTGACTTAGTTCTTTTGGCTAGGAAGTACTTTAGGCATACACAAAGGTCTATTATTTGCTAATAATACAGCAAATGCATGTATATTCCCCATGCAGCCTGAGAAGCAGAACCATGTAGAGTCAAGTGAAGCCACTACCCTCATTCTCTTTCCTAGTCTCCTTTCCTGTCTTTCCTCTCTTTTCTCCTGCTGGGATGTTACCTCCAACTTGACTGGGTGATCACTACTCCTGTGCAGTTTTTTTATACTTTCACTCTTAGGTTCATATCCATGCAGAACAAATTGTTTTGCATGCTTAAGCTTTAGTGAAATAATATACTCTATGTAGTTTCCTGCAATTTGCTTTCAAGGTCTAATATGTATTTTTGTTTTTAAATTTTCCTTTTTTTAAAAAAAGATTTTATTTCTTTATTTGACAGAGAGAGAGAGAGAGAGAGAGATCACAAGTAGGCAGCGAGTCAGGCAGAGAGAGAGAGGGAGGAGAGCTGAGCAGAGAGCCTGATGCGGGGCTCGATCCCAGGACCCTGAGCTCATGACCTGGGCCGAAGGCGGAGGCTTAACCCACTGAGCGACCCAGGCGCCCCTGTTTTTAAATTTCCAAGGTTATTTTTATTTTTTCTACTATTATATTTTTGACATTTATGTTGAGACATATCTCTCCACTGTGTTCATTTTAACTGCTATTCCATGTGTTTCCTTGTGTTCTTCTGGACGTGGAGTTTCCTTCTTTAGCTTTCTCTCTTCTTGCTCTGCTTTACTCCATTTGTTCTTTTCTTAGATTTCTCCCCTCCTGTTCACCCACCCTGGCAATGAGATGAGGCTTAGGCAGAAGAGGACAGGAAGGCCGCCTTTGGCTCATTGCTGAGCTGTGAGAACACTGTTCTCACATCTCTGATGGATACATTGTATTTGGATTTAGTTCAAAGATACATCATTAATCTATCAGGCATAAAAACATTTTACTAAATAACATTTGTAAAAGATATCCGGAGTAGGGGTCCTGAATGTCTCTTGTGCGCACTATATAGCAATAAAACCAACGTTTAAACAGCCTCAAAATGCCCTTCTTTGCTAAGACAAACTCTTATAAAATTCTCAGGGTCCTTTTGTTTTGTCTTCCTCTTTCCTCTTCACTTGAAGGAAAAGAACGTAGATGGAAGTCACTCACATGTTGTTTCCTTTATGATCTTTTAGAAATATTACACTTGATACATATTAAAATATACATATAACATATGCATGCGTATGTTATAAATGAACATACTCAACATTCAAGAAGCTGATCTGTGAACCTGAGAACTTGGACATCAGGACAACTTGCATCAGCTGTTGGCTCCACCTGACATCCCAGAGTTGACATCCTTTAAAGCATTTGTTAGCTCTAAACTTGCGGGTCTGTACTTTGGTGAGGATGTGAAGTATCAGGGAACAGGGGAAGGGGGAGCCATTGTTTTCGCCTGAAATTGTAATTGCTGAGGACAGAGGTGAACCCAGTTAAAGACAATGGAAATCTAGGTCTGTGAGGATACATTTAGATAACTGTTCATTCAATTCCTCTCCTTGGGCCTCAGTTTTCTTACATGCAAATGGAAAGACATGGGTTTAATGATCCCTGTGGTCTCATAGTCTCTTGAGTAAAACACATGCTTCTGTAGGTCTCCATGGCTCCATGAAGGTAGTATTGGTCTCCAGAAAAACTACACACAAGTTCTGGGGAGCCGGAAGCATCACCTGACTGCCATGTCCAGGTATTGACTGTCCTTCCTTTGGTGCCCTTTGAGGCAGTGACAGAATCCCACTGTTTTCCCTGAGCATTCCAGGGATATGTGTCTTTCTTCCCTGAGAATGGATCATAGAATTGGGGAGCTGGATCTCATCCAAACCTCAAACCAAAACAAGGCACTCTCTGTCTTTGAACTTCATTTTTCCTGTTCTCTTTCTAGTGTCTAGTTACGTTATAGCCCCTTTTGGACTATGAGTGTGTTTAAGAGGAGAAAGAAGAGCTTTGTAGAGGAGGGGCAGGCAAGGGATGAATTCTGACTTCAAATATTTGTTGGCTTCGTGTAGAAGATGGAGGAAAATATTCTAAGAGAGTCCTCTTGCCAGGAACTTACACCCTGCTGGACACATACTATGTACTGCCTTGCAAGAGTTTTGTTTTTTTGTTTTTGTTTTTGAGAGTGAGAGGGTAGGGAGAGGCAGAGAGAGAATTTTAAGCAGGCTCCAAGCCTAGTGCAGAGCCCAATGCGGGGCTCCCTCTCACAACACTTGAGATCATGACCTGAGCTGAAATCAAGAGTCAGACGCTTAACTGACTGAGTCACCTGGGCACCCATGCAAGATAATTAGATACCCATCTGCAGAGCCGTAAATTGTCCATAAGCAAAGGTTGTTGGAGCGCAGAGTGGGGAGGTGTCTCTTGAGGGTGAGGGGAGAGAAGAAGCAGCTGTGGGATTGGCACATGAATCAGGTCTTGAAGGTAGAGGGAAGGTGAAGATGTGGGGTGGGAGAGGTGGCAGAGACAGTGTTCCAGGGTGAACAGCTGGGGGACCAGGGAAATAGCAGCTCAGAGGAACTTTACTATTTAAGAGCTTTTGCACGATAGGGGGCAGATTATGTCTTATGCTGTTGGCACTTGCTCCCAAAAGGAACACACGGTTTCTCTTCCAAGTTAGCATATCCTCCCAACTTCACCCTTCACCCAGATGTTCATGTTTCCTTTGACCTTCTTCCTGTCTTCCCACGTTGTTTAGGGTGCCCTAATGTGCCCTGGGCCAGCCTCATGGTAGGTTGATTGGTGATTCCTCCCACCCCGACACCACACCAACCAGCTCCAGGTAGTGGCTAAGTGATTTGGGAAAAAGGTTTTGAGGTCCAGGTGGCAGTTCCCCCTCTCACTAGACAGCATGTGAGGTGCCAGGGAGACCTGGAAGCATCGTGGTGCCCAAAGGGCGTCCTGCGCCTGAGCTGTTATGGTGTTGGGTCAATGTGCAGCGTTCCTCAGCTCCTTGAATGGACGTTCACATGGCAGGATGCTCCTTGAGCTCTTCACAGGCCCTGATCCTCCTCTCAGGCACTTTCTGAGATCTTGGCCATGGCCCCAGTGTGGCAAAGGGTGACTTGGAGCCCAGACATCCAGACTCTGGCTCCTTCATTTCCCAAGGTCTGTTTTCCTCTCCAAGCCTGAACACGACAGGCCATATTAGTCTTCCCTCTCTGGGAAGCTTACTTTCATGCTCCAAAGGCGATGTTCTCATGCCACACACTTGCCCACTTGAGGGGGTAGAGTGGAGTGGGCGGCGGGTTGGAAGTGGCTACCAGCACCCTGAATATGGTTTTAGAGAAAGAAAAAACCCCAAGTGCCATTGGTTCCGCCTTTGGTACATCCCCATGATATCGCTCACATCCAGTTCCTCCCTTCCTTTCTTGCTGTTGCCGTCCTGGTTCTCTTCCCAGGAGGACAGAAAAAGCCTCTATTCCTTGCTTGTTGGGCCACATGCCCTTCCTATGACCCAATAGGAGAGGCCTCCCACCCTTGCCAGCCCCTGAATGGCCCCTACACCTTTCCTACTCAGTTTCCTAGCTCTCTAGGCTCATAGAGCATTTTGGTTCATGACAGGTGAGGGGCCAAGGATGCCTGAGTGCTGGTGACCCATCCAGTCTTGCCTCCAGTGGGAAGGGATATCCAGCCTCCACTGCCATGCTGTACTCTGAAGATGTCAACACCCTCCTCCTCCACCTTCAAAGTCCTGCTCTGTTAGGTAACCTGCCTCCCACACGTGACCATGGGGTTCCCCTTTTCCAGTTTCTCAGAGGTTCCCCCTAGTCACACTTGTATTGTGCCCACATTCTTTGGCATGGCACGAGGGCCCTGCCTGTTGTGGCTCCCACTCTCCCAGCGTGTGCCTGATCATGTCTTGTATTCTCTGCTTTCATGAGGCAGCTCCAGGCCCCTGGATCAGACTCCTTCCAACCCACTGAACTCTCACTCAACTCATAGCCATGCATTGAAGCCAAGGCTCCTGATCCACCCATGCTGAAGGAGTACTTCCTTTAGAACCATGAGACCCATGGTTTCTACTCCACTGGTGGCCTTGGGGCTAATGGCTCTCCACTTGACTGAGCTTTTGCCTTATTTTTCTCCTTGTCTCTTCACTTCTTGAAGCTGGAGATATTTTTAATGAAGAGCTCCCCACACCCCATGGCATGGTGTGCTTTGCCCAGAGAGGATGCTTAATATTTGTTTGATAAATGGAACCGCCTAGGACAGATGGCAGGAGGTGGCAAGCATAGGGAGTGGGCTGCAAGGGTTTTGGACCTCCTAGTGGGGTGCTCACTGTTTTTGTTTGCAAAAACAAATTTGGAGTGGCTAGTCTCCTGGATGCCACCAGACCCTAGAAAGTGGTGATATCAATATAATTGGAACTGATGAAGGAATATCCTTCCTGTCAATGGTAAGGAAGGGTGAAGATCAATGTGGAGAACGTGATGTTTCACCTCACTGATTTTTACTCCAGGAGCGCTTTCTCCATTTGCACATTTCCCCTTCTTCCCTTTCCCTGGGGCTTACTTTGTACCACCTGTGTGCATGGACTTTCATTCTCCCTTCTCTGCTGGGCATACTAAAAAAAGGAGGTGCAGTGAGAGTCTCTGGTCCTCAGGGGATCAGTGTTTGTAGGCACAGAATTCAGTTTCTGTCATATTTGCCTCCAAGTCCTGACTTCTTGATGGTGGATCAGTGGCATAAGAAAACAAGAACTTGGAGGTCACCTTACATCTTGGTTTGTGGCAATACAATCAGGACCACTAGCTGTGTGACCCCTGGCAAGTTCCCTCCCCCTCTCTCTGCTCCCTTTTCTCCATTTGTCAAACAGATAGAATAATAGCCCTTCCCCTAACAATGCTTAGGAATGACATGATAACAATAACAATAATAGCAGCACCAATATTACCAATATTTATCAAATTGTTACTATATGCTGGGCACTGTACTAGAATTTCTTCATGTATTAATCCCCCCCCCCCCTTTTAAAATAGGTTCCATGCCCAGCGTGGAGCCCAATATAGGGCTTTAACTCACCACTCTGAGATCAAGTCCTAAGCTGAGATCAAGAGTTGGATGTTTAGCTGACTGAGCCACCCACGTACTCTCATGTATTAATTCTTAGTTTTTACTATAATCTGATGCAGTAGATACTATTATTATATCTCTATTTCCTAGAGAAGGAAAATGAGGCAGAGAAGTTGGGGAACTTGACTAAGGTGACACAGCTAGTAACTGGTAGAGCTGGGATTTGAACCCAGTCTGTCTGCTGGAGCCCAAATTCTGACCACAGTGCTATAATGCATTCAGAATACTAGGCTGATGTGATGTCAGTGAAAATGGCCCTTTAAAGACCTCTGAAAATCCTTTCTTTGATAAAAGCATCAAGAAAACTGGCAAAAATGGTCATAATTGACTTTTTCAGAACCCTGGAAATTAACCAAAGGCTCACCACAATCTAGGGCATGTTTATTCAGGAACAATGACTGAATTTCAGTAAGAATAACATGCTTTATGGTGTTTTAAGTTATTCTGTTCCTATTCTGCTTTTCAGCTCTGCAGTAGCCTGAAAAATTAACAGCCTGAAGATGAAATCACACTGAAATCCAGTAGTCTGGCAGCCACCAGAGGGAGCAGAATGGCATGGGAACTCCTTAAAGGAGTTTTAAAAACCTCTTTTTTAGAGTATTGCTGTTATTTTACCTTTCTAGTCATTTCCTAGGAGACACTCTTTGCAAAGTCGTCTTTCTTTGCCTAGCACAAATTTGTCTATCAAGGAAAACCAGGGCACTTGTTGAAACAATTAGAAGGCATTGATTAACTCTGTGATTATCTGAGGCAGTGGATGATGATTGGGGCCAACAATAAACTGATCAGAAAAACAAAAACGAACACTTAAAAGAAAAAAAAAAAAACTAAAGAATGAGATTCTCACAGAGGTTTTGAAAAGCTCTGACACATTCCTGGGAACCTAGAGAGTCACACACCTGCATGGGGAGTGTGCATGCTCAGGAAAGACCTGAATAGACCATAGTCTCTCACCTCTGGCTGAAAGTAAAGCTCTGTGTGAGTGGGAAGTGCTAAGGCAGAGTTATAAACTGCCTGTCTGAGCGTTGATGATGTGCCCCAACTTGCACACAGAATCCTGTGATGATGACTAGGAAATTTATTGGTTCTAGGAGTTAAATAAAATGAATCATTATGTGATTATTAGCTAATCATTTAAAAAAAAGATTTTATTTATTATTTGACAGACAGAGATCACAAGTAGGCAGAGAGGCAGGCAGAGAGAGATGGGGAAGCAGGCTCCCCGCTGAGCAGAGGGCCTAATGTGGGGCTCGATCTGAGGACCTTGATATCATGACCAGAGCTGAAGGCAGAGGCTTAACCCACTGAGCCACCCAGGCACCCCATTTGCTAACCATTAAACAAACTGAGTACAGATTTCAGCCACACATGACAAAGAATACAGATGGTGTGGAATTAGACCAGAAAAGTAAACAAACAAACAAACAAACAACATTTAGACAAGCAAAGGAAATAAAAGTAACACAGATAGAAATGGAAGAAATAAAGCTATCTTTGTTTGCAGATGACATGATCTTATATATAAAACATTTTTAAGGAATTTACTAAGAAAAAAACTGTTAGAACTAATAGACAAATTCAGTGCAGTTGCAGAATATACTGCTATGTAAAGTCATTGTATTTCACTAGCATGACAATATGAGAATAAAATGAAAACAAGACAAAACAAAACAATTCCTTTTACCTTACCATCAAAGAAGAGTGAAATACTTAGTAATAAACTTACCAGATGAAGTGTAAGGCTTATACACTGTCAACTACAAAACACTTTTGTAAGACATGGAGATGCAACATGGGGGATTAGGGGATAGAAGAATAAATGAAACAAGATGGGATTGGGAGGGAGACAAACCATAAATGAATCCTAATCTCACAAAACAAACTGGGGGTTGCTGGGGGGAGGTGGGGTTGGGAGACGGGGAGGGGGTTATGGACATTGGGGAGGGTATGTGCTATGGTGAGTGCTGTGAAGTGTGTAAACCTGGCAATTCACAGACCTGTACCCCTGGGGATAAAAATACATTATATGTTTATAAAAAAAAAAATTGGAAGGTGAGGCGAACCATAAGAGACTATGGACTCTGAAAAACAACCTGAGGGTTTTGAAGGGTCGGGGGTGGGAGGTTGGGGGAACAGGTGGTAGGTAATAGGAAGGGCACGTATTGCATGGAGCACTGGGTGTTGTGCAAAAACAATACTGTTATGCTGAAAAAAATAAATAAATTAATGAACAGCTAAAAAAAAAACTTTTGTAAGAAATCAAGTATTTCTAAATAAGTAAATGGAAAATCATCTGTGTTCATGGATTTGAAGCCTGGATATTATGAAGATGGCAATACTCCCCAAACTGACCTACAGAGTCAATATAATCCCTATCACAATTCCAGTTGTCTTTGTTTTTTAGCAGTAGACAAGCTGATTCCAAAATTTATAAGAAATTACAAAAACCCACACAAAACAGATAATCATATCAAAAAATGGGCAGAAGATATGAACAGACACTTCTCCAATGAAGACATACAAATGGCTATCAGACACATGAAAAAATGCTCATCATCACTAGCCGTCAGGGAGATTCAAATTAAAACCACATTGAGATACCACCTGAAACCAGTTAGAATGGCCAAAATTAGCAAGACGGGAAACAACGTGTGTTGGAGAGGATGTGGAGAAAGGCGAACCCTCCTACACTGTTGGTGGGAATGCAAGTTGGTGCAGCCACTTTGGAGAACAGTGTGGAGATTCCTCAAAAAATTAACAATAGAGCTTCCCTATGACCCTGCAATTGCACTACTGGGCATTGACCCCAAAGATACAGATGTAGTGAAAAGAAGGGCCATCTGCACCCCAATGTTTATAGCAGCAATGGCCACGGTCGCCAAACTGTGGAAAGAACCAAGATGCCCTTCAATGGACAAATGGATAAGGAAGATGCGGTCCATATACACGATGGAGTATTATGCTTCCATCGGAAAGGATGAATACCCAACTTTTGTAGCAACATGGACAGGACTGGAAGAGATTATGCTGAGTGAAATAAGTCAAGCAGAGAGAGTCAATTATCATATGGTTTCACTTATTTGTGGTGCATAACAAATAACATGGAGGACATGGGGAGATGGAGAGGAGAAGGGAGTTGAGGGAAACTGGAAGGGGAGATGAACCATGAGAGACTATGGACTCTGAAAAACAACCTGAGGGTTTTGAAGGGGCGGGGGGTGGGAGGTTGAGGAACCAGGTGGTGGGTAATAGGGAGGGCATGTACTGCATGGAGCACTGGGTGTGGTGCAAAAACAATGAACACTGTTACACTGAAAAGGAAAAAAAAAAGATTCACTTATTAAAAAAAAAAAAAAGAAAAAAAAATTACAAAAACCCCAGAATTGCCAAAAATATTAAACAAGAAAAAGAAAATTGGAGGACTCACACTTTCTGATCTCAAAACTTAACTACAAAGGTATAGAGTTCAAAATAATGTGGTACTGGCATAAAGCTAGACATATGAATCAATGGAATAGAATTGAGAGCTCTCAAATAATGCCAAACATCTATAGTCGACTGATTTCCCAGAAATGTACCAAGCCCATTCAAAGGAGAAAAGATATCCACATGCAACATAATGTATTTGGACCTCTATCTCACATCATATACAAAATTAACTCAAAGTGGATCAAGAAACTTAATATAAAAGCCAAAACTATAAATTTTTGGAAGGAAACATAGGTGTCAATCTTTGTGACATTGGATGGGCAACAATTTCTTAGAAATGATAACAAAAGCATAGGAAATAGTAGGAAAAAAGAGATCAGTGGAACTTTATCAACATTAAAAACTTTGGTGGATCAAAGGTCACTAATAAGAACATGAAAAGGCAAGTCACAGACAAGGAGAAAGTGTTTGCAAATCATATATCTAATAAGGGTTTAGTATCTAGAATATATAAGGAATTCTTACAACATAACAGTAAAAAGACAATCCAAGTAAAAAAAAAGGGCAAAAGACTTGAATAGCATTTCTCAAATCATATATACAAACGACCATAATGCCTGTACTCAACATCTTTAGCCATCAGGGAAATACAGATCAAAACCACACTGAGGGGGCATCTGGGTGGCTCAGTGAGTTAAGCCTCTGCCTTCAGTTCAGGTCATGATCTCAGGGTCCTGGGATCGAGCCCTACATCAGGCTCTCTGCTCAGCTGGGAGCCTGCTCCACTCCTCCCCCTCTGCCTACTTGTGATCTCTGTCTGTCAAATAAATAAAATCTTTAAAAAAACACAACCACACACTGAGATACTCTTTTACACCCACTAGGACTGTTGTGATCAAATACAGGAAAATAACAAGTGTGGCCAAGGAGACCCTCAAATTTGTTGGCAAGCATATGGAATTGTCTAGCCTCTGTGAAACCAGTTTGGTGGTTCTTCAAAAAGTTAAATATAGAATTCCTAAAGGATCCAGTAACCCTCCTCCTAGGTATATACCCGAGAGAATTGAATACATATGTTTGAACAAAATCCTGTACATGAATATTCACAGCAACATTATTCACAAATGCCATAAAGCAGTAACAACATAAATATCCACCAACCAATGAATGGATAAACAAAATGGGGTAGATCCACACAGAGGAATATTATTCAGTCTTGAAAATGAAGGAAGTACTGATATCAGCTTCAATGTGAATGAACTTTGAAGACATTGTGCCAAGTGAAAGAAACCAGTCACAAAGGACCACATATTGTGTGATTCTATTTCTTTTATTCTTTCCCTTTTTTTTTTGAGAGAGAGAGAGCAGGGGGTTGGGGGGCAGAGGGAAAGCAAGAGAAGCAAGAGGGACAGAATCCCCATGCCCAGCGTGGGGCCCCTTGCCGGGCTCAATCTCAAAGACCTTGAAACCATGACTTGAGCCAAAATCAAGACACAGATTCTTTTTTTTTTTAATCTTTTTAATTTTTATTTATTTTTAATTAATTAATTTATTTTTTCAGCGTAACAGTATTCATTGTTTTTGCATAACACCCAGTGCTCCATGCAATACGTGCCCTCCATAATACCCACCACCTGGTTCCCCCAACCTCCCACCCCCGCTCCTTCAAAATCCTCAGGTTGTTTTTCAGAGTCCATAGTCTCTTATGGTTCACCTCCCCAAGACACAGATTCTTAACCGACTGAGCCACCCAGGCAACCCATGTGATTCTAATTCTATGAACTATTGAAAGTGGGCAAATCCATAGAGACAGAAGGCTCTTGGTTGGAGGGAGTGGGGTAATGGTAATGGGTATGGGGTTTATTTTGGGGACAATAAAAATGTTCTGGAATTAGGTAGTGATGGTAGTTGCACAGTGTGAATAAATGAAAAACCACTGAATTGTACACTTTAAATCATGAATTTTATGGTGTGACAATTATTATCTCAATTTAAAAAAGTGTTAGGGTGCATATGGCTCTTCTTTTCACTACATCTGTATATTTGGGGTAAGTATCCAGCAGTGCAATTGCTGGGTCATAGGGTAGCTCTATTTTTTAACTTTTTGAGGAACCTCCACACTGTTTTCCAAAGTGTACCAGCTTGCATTCCCACCAACAGCGTTAAGAGGGTTCCCCTTTCTCCACAGCCTCTCCAACTTTTGTTGTTTCCTGCCTTGTGAACTTTTGCCATTCTAACTGGTGTAAGGTGGTATCTTAATGTGGCTTTGATTTGAATTTCCCTAATGGTTAATGATTTTGAACATTTTTTCATGTGTCTGTTAGCCATTCATATGTCTTCTTTGGAGAAGTGTCTGTTCATGACTTCTGCTCATTTTTTGACTTGTTTTTTGGGTGTTGAGTTTGAGAAGTTTTTTATAGATCTTTAATACCAGCCTTTTATCTGTAGTGTCATTTGCAAATATCTTCTCCAATTCTGTGAGTTACCTCTTTGTTTTGTTGACTGTTTCCTTTGCTGTGCAGAAGCTTTTTATCTTGATGAAGTCCCAATACTTCATTTCTGTTTTTGTTTCCCTTGACTTTGGAGACATGTCTTGAAAGAATTTTCTGTGATCAATGTCAAAGAAGTTACTGCCTATGTTCTCCTCTAGGATTTTGATGGAGTCCTGTCTCACATTGATGTTTTGATCCATTTAGAGTTTTTCTTTGTTCATAGCAGCAATGTCCACAATAACCAAACTGTGGAAGAAGCCGAGATGTCCTTCAACAGGTGAATGGATAAAGAAAATGTGGTCCTTCCCCAGCAGACTTGCTTTGAGAACCTGGCTTTCCATGGGTTTTATCTGTGTCATAGAGTCACCCCAGGGCTGAGCCTGACTGCTCTCACACTAGGCAATTGCTAGAGGCTAGCGCAGTACCATGGTGATCTAGCTCAAGGAGGGGATAACAGTCCCATGTCTGAGCTGCTGGGAGGAGTGATCCATTGTAGACAAATGTTTGGTCTCCTTCAAAGAGGAAGCTAATATCATTTATGCAGGAAGCTAGGATCTGACAAAGTTCCAATGCCAGCCACTGTTATCCAAAGCTAATTTTTATTTTGACTTCTTTTCTTTATAATCAGTCATTTGTTGTTGTTTTGATTCTTTAATTTATGCAATACCTGTTTGCTTAGGTTGCAGGAGATAGGTATTTATTTGAATAAATGAATCTGTTAATGAATAAATGAAGAGATACAGACCAAATGAATATATCACTTATTTAGGTTATGCACAGTGGAGCATGGGGCCAGGATTATGATGGGGTTTGGTTGAAATTTTTGGAAAGATTAATCCAAGACACCAAGCTCTGAATCCATCTAACTGATGGTCAATGACCAAATGCTCGTGTGGCTTTCTCACTTCCCAGGACCCCCTCCCCTTTACTCCCTCATTCCCAGACAGGGCAGGGGTACATTGTCTTCTCCTCATGCTCACTGTTCAGTATGAATCAACATTTCTGACGCTCTTTTCCTGCTTATGTGCAGGGGTGAATTATTTCTTGAGCTCAGAAGGAATGCTTGCTCTCTTAGCATGGCTCTGGGTATCAGACTTAATACGCCTGTTTTCGGGTCTTCATTCCTTGATCTCTTACAGGAAGCAGGATGCCTCTTTGCAGTTGCTACCCTGCATGAAGAGCTAGTTTTGGTTTCTTTGGGTCCCAGCTGTGATCCTATAGGTAAATCCTGCCGACAGGACCTCAACAGGGAGCAGTACTTGGATAGCTGCCCATTCTCCATGCCCAGCAGGGCTGACCTTGACTGCTTGCATAGTTATGGCTGTGGCAAAATAGACTCTTATGGCCTGTTGGCTTTGGGCTGTCCTGTGATTTAGACTCCAGCTCTGTCTTTTAGGTTTCTTTTTTTCAAACTTTATTAAGGAATAATGGACAGATACGATTGTATATATTTAAAGTGTACCATGTGATCACTTGATATACATACACATAGTAGAATGTTTACCAAGAACAAGATAATTAACACATCCATCACCTCACATGGTTAACATGGCTCACTTTTCCTTTTTTGTGGGAAGAATGCTTTGAATCTACTCTCAGCGGCTGTCAAGTACGTAATACTATATTATTAACTATAGTCCACCTCTTAGCTTTTATTGGGCCCCGTGTTATAATCTGTTACCTAGAGGGTTTAAGAAAATCTTTGAAGGGCTTCAAAACTTTAAAAAAAAAAAACTGTCAGCTTTGCCCTCCTCAACTGGATCCACCGAAGCCCTTCATGAGCACCCTTTGTCAGTGGTGTTCTGAAGCCAGTCCTGACCCCTTGATTAGCTGAGGCCAGAGGAAGTGACCAGCGACGGCTGAGCAGTGTACATCCTGGGAATGGAGTACGTGTCTGGCATGGTTTCAGTGGGAGGCAGGATGGCCCATCGCAGGTCTGCTGTGTCCTGCTGCGGGAGCAGGATGAGTTACTTGCCTTCTCAGACCCCATTCTCTTCATTTATACAATTGTGCTCAGAACAGCCTGCCCTGGGCTCTTGTGGAAATTAAATAAGGATGTCTGTGACGAGTCTCTGGCACATTCTTGCTACTGTTCTACTCTAGGTGCTTTGGAATAAAACCAGGAACAATCATTTCCAGTTCTTCAACTTAAATTTAAGGTAGATCCTGCCGTGAAGCTCCCCAAATGTTGTCTTTTTGTAACACTGCTTTGTATTTGTGATAAGCAGACACTCAACAGCGGCAGGCACTGGGGCCAGCGTTCTGCACGGGTAATTTCCTGAAAAACAGGCAAGGCTTGCAGGGTGTCATTACAACACAACCCTTAAGATGAGTCCTGTTACTTCTTCAGACTCATTCTCTGGGGCCATTTCCTCCCCTGCACCAGGGTGGAAGTCTGGGAGCCGATCCCACGGCCTTTCTGGTCACTCTTAGGTAACAAAAAGTCCTCTGGCTGTTCTAGTCTCCCCAAGCAGCCCCTGTTTGGTAATTAAAATGTTCATTCCCACATGATGGTAGGAACCTCTCAAGTTCATTTACAGTTAAACAACTTCTGTCCTTCCCTCTCCCTAAGTGTTCCCCTCCCCTTGGGCCTTGGGAAGACTGAAAGCCATTGTTGGGGAGGACCATGGGCTCTGCCTCCATTCCAGGCACTTTCTTTGGATGTGGGGAATGAATCTCTTCCCTTAGCCCTTGGGCCGCCTGCCATCTTGGGCAGGAACTAGTCTGTATCTCAGGTCTGTGTGCTCCCTTCTGTGTGGCCCACATCTGGCCTATCAGAAACATTCCCATAGCTTTCTCCTGATAAACTCTGGGAGCCTGAGCTTTCCTTACTCAACAGTCTTTCTTCAGAGCCAGAACTGGACACAGCCTCTCACCCTTCAGATGCTTCCAGGTGTAGGCATGACCCCAGTCCTCCGTATCCAACAGGTTGCAGGTTGCAAGAGACATTGAGACTCTCCCTCTCTCTCTCTCTCTTCTCACCTCCTGCAGATTCAGGACATAGTGCTGTGCCTGGGACACTCAGTTAACTAGAATGGGCCATGCGGTGTGGTGGTGAGACTCAAAGACTCTGTGTTCAAAATCTCAGCTCTGGGTTCTGGGCCCAGCTCTGCCATGTACTAGCCACGCGATCTGGGGCAAGCTACTCCAACCACTCCGTGCCTCAGTTTCCTTATCCATGGAATAGGGATGATCCCAGAGCCTATCTCACAGGATTTTTAGGAGGATTAAATAAAAAAAAATTGGGAGGTGTTTATAGCAGTCCTGAGACATTTCAGGCACTACGCAAGTATTTGCTAAATAAGTACCAGGCAAAAAAGAGTTTGAATAAATAACAAGGGCAAGTTAATGACAACTTTATCAGGCATTCCCCAATTTTAAGAATGCCGAGTTCTTGCATCCTAATCTCTTGTGGGTGATGTCCTGCCTACAGCCACATGCCCCTGAGACACAGCTGGTGCTCTAGGAGGGGTCTGGAGGCCTTCTTGAGCACTAGCAGATACCCAGTGCTGTTTTACTCCCAAGTGCTAGGAATGCTATAAAGCATGTGTCCAGGGACGGTGACTCAGGGCATTACAAGGGATGACCACAGCAAGAGTTCCCAGACACAACTTTTCAGAAAGGGTTTCTGGGAACAGCAATATCAGGGGTGGACACGGAGAGCTGCGTTTTGCAATATTCCGCCAGTCCTGCAGCCTGGTTATCCCATATCTTGTTCTGCTCTGTTCCTTACTCTGAAGATGGCTATCCTCGTGGATTATGGGACATTTCTGAGTATCTGGAGACAATTAATTATCCTAGTCTTGACATGCCTGAGGGGCCAGCACTGAAACACAGAGAAATGATGTAATTGAGTCAGTCACGTAGCACGGGGGAGGCCGAGCAGGGTCAGAACTCTGGACTCCAGACTTACGTTCAGTCTGATGAGACTCACCACGATGCTCTTATCCCAGCAACAAGTTTGTTTAGTCACAGAAGCTGCTAACATAATTTCAGAGATGTGTGGCCAGGGTCATTTGGTGACAATGACGTTACCAGGAAGTTAAGATACTCAAAGCTCTGGAGAAAGTTGTGGGTTGGGATTGGGTAGGGGAAAAAAAAATCAAAACAAGACCAGAAATCAGCTATAAATATAAGCACAAGGGAAACTGTTTTACTAGGACAATATGAAGATAGGATAAAAATATGACTATTTCACTGATAACTTCTAGAACATACTAAGGTTGGTGTAGCCCCCAAAGTTTCTGATAGCATGAGTTCAGAATAAACAGTCTGCAATTGCATGATAGCATTTATGCTTGAGTCAGTTTGTAAATACACACTTGTATTTACGTCTGGCCACGGAGGAATTAACTTTTTATTTATTTCTTTATTTTACGGTTTTTATTTATTTGAGAGAGAGAGAGAGAGCCAGAGCAGGGGGAAGGGCAGAGGGAGAAGCAGACTCCCTGCTGAGCACGGATTCCCAGGACCCTGAGATCATGAGCTGAGCTGAACACAGATGCTAAACCGACTGAGCTACCACGTGCCCCGGGAATTCACTTTTTAAAAGAAAGTTGGAAAAAACTCATCTTCTATTTTCTACTTTTACTCAGTCCCTTTCCTGATTCTCAATGAGTGAGGCAAAGGGCAGGGAAAAAGAGAATGGACTCTGGCATTGTTTGGACCTGCGTTGGAATCCTCAGCCTACTACTCTTGGTCTGGCTTGGGTAATTCGCTTAGCCTCTCTGACCTTCTGTTTCTTTATCTATGGAATGGTTATGGTAATTTTTACCTCACAGGGTTGAGGTAAGCAAAGCCTTCAACAAATGTTCAATTGACTAGAGACACTCAGCTAAGTACGGGCTGCAGAAATCTTAGACTTCTTAGTTTTATCTTAGGCCACTTTAGAATAGATTTATCAAAACAGCCTGGTATTGATACAAAGATAGATAGATCAAAAGAACAGAATAAAGAGCTCAGAAATAGACTTACACATATATAGTTAATTGATTTTTGATCAAGGTTTCAAGACAACTCAATGGGCAAATGATCGTCTTTTCAATATGTAATGTTGGAGCGGTTGGACGACGCAACAAGAAAATGAGTCTTGATCCGCACCTTGCATTACATACAAAAATTAACTTGACATGAACCATAGACCTAAGTGTAAGAGCTAAAGCTATAAAATTCATAGGAGAAAATTTCTATGACCTTGGGTTAGACAAAAATTTCTTAAGATACAAAAAAACACAAACCATAGAAAATTTTGATTCATTGGTCTCCATCAATAAGAAGAAAGTTTTGCTCTTCAAAAGACACTGTTAAGAAAATGGAAATGCAAGCTATAGAGTAGGAGAAAATATGGGGAAGATGGATTTACGTCTTCAACATTGCTGTCTCTTAACATTGTGGCATAGAGTAGATGTAATTAATAATTCTGCTGTGTCGCCATCCTCTCCCTGATAAAGTGCACTTTGTAGAGGCTCTTCCTTCCTCCCTCATTATTTATGTCATTATTTACTGCCATAATTCTCATAATAGTGTTAAGAGTGAGAGCTGGAGAGAGGATGGAGCTGTGTGTAATGAGGTTGCAAGCCCCACAACTTAAATTGTATTCTTGGTGGGAGAGGAAAGAGCAACGATAAAAAAGCTGGAGTCAGGCACATGCGCATCAAGCAACCTGAAGTTCTTATTAGCAACAAAGCACTCTCGAAGATGACAACAAAAAGCACCGGTGGAGCACATCCATCTGGCAGATAGGGCGCTAAGTGCCTTGCATCATTTCACTGATGTGTAGGAGAAACACCTATGCATCAAGTCAGCATGGAGCCCTAGAAGAAGCAGAGACACCAAGCAGGCATCTGGCAGAGTTTCATCTGGACTGTTCCCTCCCTTATGCCTGTGAAAGATTTTGCTCTTCCTATGTCTCGGAATTGCTTTGTCTTTTGGACTGCGTTCTTGGTCTTCATCTGTGTTTTATTGGTTTTACTGTCTTGGGACCATTGGTTTGATTCTGGTGATTTCTGTTATTTGAAACTTTGGCCTCAGTTTGTCTTCTTGGCACCAGGTTCCATGCTTCCTTGCTCCTTAAATCTGCTCTCCCTTTTTTCCATCTCCTGTCTGCCTCCTCAAAAATTCCAGTCTGCTGTGTTTGGCCGTTGATGGGTGATTACTAAACTCATATGTCCCAAAGGACATAATCTATAATATGGGGTTCACGATCAACAGGAATGTCCCTCCCTGTCTCTCCCGGGTTTCTCTTGTTCTGATGACCCTGACAAACCATGGTAGGCATAGTGGAAGATGGAAGTTTTCAGGTACTCTAGATAAATACAAGTTGATAAGGCCAAGTCTACTTTGGTCAAGGTAGCTGTAGAGCTTTTCAATACTGATGCACTGTGAGGATGTCTTGATTGGTGTGAGCAAAGGTCCAGTGTACGGATGAACTTGGCGTTGGGGTGCTCAACAGTTATGCTTTGGAGCCAGTTGGGGACTTATGGGTGAACACAGCCTCAGCCGTCAGGTGAGGACACCAGTGGGGAAAGAGCATTTCGTACTCATTAGCCTGCTTCTTCCACAGGTATCCCAACAGATTTAGGGCCAGGCACTAACCTGGGTGGGTTCATGTAGCCGCCATGAAGGTCCCAGTGCATGGGCTCTATACATTCCAGATGGGAACGAGGGATGTTGCCATGCTCGCCCCCCCGCTTCAGCTGAACAACGCCAGAACCACGAGAAATGTTTTCTCTAGAGTTGATTCCCCAAGACAGTCTGGCTGTAATTCATAGGCCACCAGACCACTGGGAACAGAGCCTCCCTCCCAGTTTACTTTAACTTAGAATAATAGCCTCTCAGAATAAGCATCCCAGGGAGCGGATGGACTGACATCAAAGTCTTCAATTCCTTTTTCCAATTTTGATCACAGCAACCATTTTAACACAAGGTCTGCATAGGTTTTAAAAGCTTGAACTGTGCTCAGCAGGTCACCAGAAGAATTTCTGCTCCTCCCCTGACCCGCCAGAGACTGCAAAGAGATGTGTGGATGGTCTCTGTGGGATGCTTACGAAGGAGAAGCACTGTGCCATCAAACAGGAGAAAACCTGCTCACAGTGTCTTGCGTTGTAACCCATTTTCACTTCATGCAGGTGACTGAAAAGAATCTGGAAGATATATTTTGATTATAAAAAATAAATGTATGAGCTTGATGCAGAAGACGGGTATTAAAAAGGCTCCCCTGTATCAGGCAGCCTTACATCTTAGAATGATGAAGCTGACAGGGATTCAGAAGTTCCAACAGCTCATCTGATTCTCCATGTCAAAGCTCCCGCACCCAGCAAGTGTACAGATCAGGCATCTGAGGTGCAGAAAGGTTCAGTAAGGATTTATGACATTTGCATGGTGCGTGGAAGAACTGAAACAGAAGCGCGAGTGTCTTGACAGTAAATCCTGCACTTGCTTCCAACTGTCTTTTATCCCGACGATGGTATTTGACTGTCTCTGAAAATCTGCGGAGGCATCATGGTTATTCCCCGAGAGGGAGATGCAGCACGAACTCATTTTGAATGAGAGCGCACTTTGGGATAACAGTTCCAACAGGGCACATTCTTTTCTCCTCTTTCCACTCGTTTTCAGGGCCACCTGGAAACTTTGGCTCGGGGCTGGGGGGCGGTGAGGAGCGGTCTCGGATTCCCAGTCTCTCTGTGCACAGCTGCGGAGTTCAGTGAATTGAACCGCAGTGCTGTTCACTCTGCCACGACCAACCTCTGTTGTAAATCTTCCTCCCAGAACACGTGACGATGCATTTCTTGACTATATATCCCAAGGGCAGCAGCAGAGTTGTCAGAGCACGGAGCCCCGCAGAGAGGAAGGACGTTCTTGGACTTGGCCACTTAGCAACTCAGGACTTTGGAAGAATTTGCCAGCCTTGGGTAAGTTAGCAATGCAACTTGGCTTCAGAAACATTTGAGAGAGGGCTATTCTGTGCAGTGAGTAGATGAGGTTTTCCTTCCCTTTCTCTGTTCTCAGGAAACCCAGTTTTGAATTAAAAATAGGTTTACGTTGGAGAAGCTTTCTTTTTTTTTTTTCTCTGCTCTGTTAGAAAAAGTTTCCCAGTGACTAAAACATGATTTATTTTCTCTAAACTCCCTTGTCTTAGGCTGATTTTTCCCTTTGGCTTTTAAAACCACAAAAGCAATGCTTTTTACACGCTCGCTTTATGAAATGCAGATATGAGGACGTGTATATCCTAAAAAAGGAAAGTCCTTGTCGCCTTTCTCCCTATGCCTTCCTCCCTTCCCTCCATCCACTCCTGCCTCGCACAGCTAACCCCTGTTAGCTATTCTGTGCTCCTTCCTAACAGGATTTCTCCATGCAGTTGTCAGGTTTTTTGATGCGGCAATCCCACAAACTCGTGCTCAGCCTCCTCCCTATACTGCGGGCCCGTGGGCAAGTTCTAACCTGCAGGTTTCTCTGCAGACCTTGGCCGTGTGCGTGGTGCCTCAATGCTGAAGATGGAGCCTCTGAACAGCACGCACCCCAGCACCGAAGCCCCCAGCGGCCACCTGGTGTCCCACGTGCCCGGCAGTGAGAGCGACAATGGCAATGAATACTTCTACGTTCTGGTTGTCATGTCCTTCTACGGCATTTTCTTGATCGGAATCATGCTGGGCTATATGAAATCTAAGAGGCGGGAGAAGAAGTCCAGCCTCCTGCTGCTGTACAAAGATGAGGAGAGGCTCTGGGGGGAGGCCATGAAGCCGCTGCCCATGGTGTCCGGCCTGAGGTCGGTGCAGGTGCCCATGATGCTGAACATGCTGCAGGAGAGCGTGGCGCCCGCCCTGTCCTGCACCCTCTGCTCCATGGAAGGAGACAGCGTGAGCTCTGAGTCCTCCTCCCCAGACGTGCACCTCACCATCCAGGAGGAGGGGGCGGATGATGAGCTGGGGGAGACTTCGGAGACGCTCCTCAACGAAAGCAGTGAAGGGTCCTCAGAGAACATCCATCAGAATTCCTAGCACCCCCAGGGCCCCGGGAGGCGGCCCCGTCAGCCAGCACCCTTAGAGAGGGGAAGGACACTTTCAGTGTCTGGTTTCACTTTGGCAGGGCAGCTGCCACTTTAAAGAGACCGTTGGCGAGCCCCTGCATGGGGGTGGTGGGGGACAAGACTCCGTGGGAGTCAGCAGCCAGGAATCCACGCCGGGCCTGTGGTGTAGACCTGGCCCTGGAAAGCCCCAAAGATGGGCAGCGTGCACCTTGACTTTGGAGTCTGGGGCTTGGGGTTCCAGTTCTGAATTTGGCAGGCTCTGTGCTTGCTGCTTTCTCGTTGAATGTCCTGGTTAACCCCCGGGCCATCTGCCCACTCCCAGGGCTGCCCAATGCCTAGGACATGTGGAGGGACTGGTTTTGATTTGCTTATTTGCCTAGAGCTTTGTTCTAGACCCGGACTGTAAGTACCTCTACGGTATACCTGTGGCCTTACCTCACGTCAGGTTATGGAGCTTCCTTTGCAGGTCTTTTGGGTTGCAGGGGGATGTCTGATGGAGGACTGTTGATGGCAGAAAGAGATTCAAACCTGGTTCTTTTGCATACTGTAAGAAAAAAAAAGCAACTTTTAAACCTGTTAATATTGGCTGGGATTAGAAAACAGAATCTGCTGTTTTGACCCTTTGTCTAACCTATGACCTTGGACTCTGACCTCAGACCATCCAGGATCGCACAGCCGGCATGATATTTTCTTGGTTGGAAGGGCTTCCCCAAAATCGAACCTGCACTCTGAAGAGCTGTGCAGGGGACTCTTCCTGATCTTTCTAGAAGGGGTGACGTGGGGTTGAATAAGGCCAAGTCTTTAGCTCTGCTGCTACTTTTTTCCCAGCCTAGTTTTCTGAGCTGGGAGCTGACATACAGTGGGCCTCCGTGATATGGCATTTTGTCACGTAGCCGAGACCTCAAAGGGCCATACTCAGACAGAGGTTGTACAAAGCAGGGGTACAGGTTCTGTTTTCTGATCCCGATCCCTGACACTGATTTGCTGTGTGGTCCTGGGCATGTCGTCAAGAGGCTTACTGCCTTCATGAGACTCCTGAATCTAGATCCCCAGGGGGCTGGGAGGATGTCTTTGGATTTTAAGACTCTGTGATAAATCCTGTATGGCCTGGTGTGAGGAAGCTTGGACAAAATATTTCCCACTTGGCCAGTTAGTCTGAGAACGGATCTGCTTATTTAAAGGAGCAGTTGGAAACTCAGAACACATGTAACTGGGAGATTCAGGGCGAATCGCCCCTGGTTCATGCTGGCATTTTCCCAGCAGTGAACCCGGGAGACTGACACCACATTTGACTCTGCAAAGTTCCCTGGGTAGCAGAATGTTAATACTTCAGCTGAGAAACCAGAAGTCTAAAAGCGAATGTTCAGGAATTCTGGCTAATGTCTCTGTGTATTCCTGCCCTCGGTAGCTTTGCAGCAAAACCGTTAGGCCCTTAAAGGCAGGCAGGAAGAGAAGCACATCGAAAGGTCAAGTTTAATTCTAGTAAAACAAAACAAAACAACAGAAATTTTTTATTAAACGTGATCTTGCGCGATTGGGGATAGCAGTGGCTACTGTTCCCATAAGGGTTAACAGTAGAGGAGCTGGATTATCAGTGCCCTCCCGCAGTGCTAGAGGACATTTATGTTTGGGGGAAAAGGGCCCTCCGTTCACTTTAAAAGTTCAGAGTGTGGATTTACTCCAAAGGGGGCTGTTTGAGGTGAAAGAAGCCAAGTTCAGTTTGGCCCCTTGCCTGGAATCACTTGAATTCTGAAGCTTTACTGCGAGGGACATGTGCGTTGTCACATTTTCCATTGCTTAATCCTGAAGTTTGGTGCAATTCTATCTGCGCCTGTTAAAAAAGTGGTGTATATACTTCCTTCTTATTCTTATTAAGTTGTATAAAATCGTCTTCTGTATTTAACAGTTTGTAATTTTCACACTATTTTTTAATTTAAATAAACAAACACATTTTCCTGAAGAAGTTACGAGCTCTCTCTTTGATTCTGCGGTAGGATTCCTAGTTTCCAGGACATCCCAGACATTTCCCAAGCTGTCTCTGGATCTGGGTCATCTTCCTGGGTCACACTCAAGGGAAGGTGTATCTTATTTCTGCCTGAGTCATGGAGGAAGAGGGACTGGGCTTTCCCATCCTTTGATAGGCTTTGCAATGAATAAAAAACCAAAATAAAACAAAAAAGCAAGCTGCAGATGGGTCTTACATTCTCCCCTCATTTTAAATTTGGGGGCTGTGGGGCCTTTGAATTTGAACATGCGAAGTAACAAGGGCAACTGGGGACAGAGAAGTTTGACTAGGCAAATATTACCCACCAGTGGCCACAGCAGCACAGACTAACAGGCAGGGAGCTGCGGTGTGCGCGGCAAAGCTTCTGCACACAGTGGAGCACGTGGGGCGGAGAGCCGGGTTTGGCTCTCCCGCCCCTCCTGGTCACGTGACCCTTTCGCTCCGCCCACTTATAGTCTTGCTTTCGCTCTGCCCCCAGGCTGAGGTCCCGCCAGGCCGCCGCAGTCTCTCTTTTATGATTGCATTTACGCAGTCGGAAGTGCTGAAGAAAAATGACCGAAAGCAGTGACCCGTTTTGAATCAAGCAGATGGTAGAGAGTGGCCTTACCTTTTCTGTTTCTGTTTCCTGTGAGTTTAGCCTTTCAGTATCAAGTAAATGTTTTCCATTAGGTTCCCAAATAATGGTCTCCCTAAAATCCTTATCTGGCAAAAGTACAGCGGAGCCTGGATTCTTCCCAAAGAACACCAAGGAGCCCAGTTCACCAGTTGGTATTTTGACAACATAAGACGAGGACATGATTTTAAAAGATAAGAAGGCCTTTCGATTTATCCAGACTTAATGTCATTCTTGGGGAGGAAAGAGTTAAAACAATTTTTTTTTTCCAAACCAGGGGCGGAAGAAGAGGGAATTCTAAACTCTAATTGTCCTAAAAATATGCAGAGTACACTATGTCGTTTTAATGGAATATTTGTTTTCTTAAAAAAAAAAAAAAAGAACTTCTAAGCAGAACCTAAGACCCAAGGGGTTTAGTCTGTGTGGATTTACTCATGCATGTGAAAATCTGAGAAGGGAATTTGGCCCCATGCACCTAGGATATTAGAAACATATTTTAAAGCACTTAAATGTTAGGGATGAGGTAAATGGATCATCCTGCTTGTTCCATGCTGTTCTAATTACACCTTTGTACGTCAGAGTCAGGCAGGGATGCTGCAGAGGAAAATCTTTCTTTCATGCACAGAACCATGGGATCCAGATCACTGGGAAAGGCTGAAATTGGGCCAGGGAAAGAGTGTTCTTGGCGAATGATTCCGGTTGGGGAGTAGACCACATGGTGCATCTGAAAGCTGCAATTGGAGGGTTTTGTGATCAGGCACGCACATCCAGGGCTCAGCTGGAGAAGGGTCATTTATCATCCTGAAAATGTCGCTCTGATCATAGACGTTGTGGAACAGACAGAATATTGAGCTTACAATGCAACTGATACTCCAGGTAGAGACAGAGCTTATATTTGCCTTATGCCCAGTCTAGGCATCCTGCTGGAGAAAACCACAGGGACTGATGGGACAGGAGGTGGAGCCTAGGACCAGAAGGAGACATGTCAGCTCACTGACCAGGATGGTGGTGCAGGCAGGGGGTGGACCACAGGAAGGCAGGGTATAAATGGACATTCAGTAGAGACTCACTCAGCCTTATTTTGTCTGGCTTTCTAGGTGAGCTCTGTGGCTCTGTTGCTCCAGCTGTGCAGAAATTACCCAGCCTCTCTGATCTGCGGTCTCTCTCTTTCACCAGGAGGAAGACATGCTGGTCTTTCTCTTTGGGGGTGGGAGAGCTGCTAATGACAAGAATGCTGAAACCACCTGTGAAATATTGAGTGCTGCTGAAACTAGAGGAAAGCAGCTCCAGGCTCCTATTTTTTAAAAGGTATCCTGGATGGACATCTGCAAATTAAAGTCGCTGGACCTTCTCTTCTGTCCATGGTTTCCTCAGGAGACTGCTATGTTCAGGAAAAGGATACCATTTGCTACAGAAGAAGGGTCATAAGAGAGAAAAACCACTGTTCAATTTCGCCTTTCCCCATTTCTGAAATGTTTCCTCCCACACAGGAAGAAACAGTTTGGGATGTGAGCTGTTACCATGGAGATAACCAGCCAAGGTCACTTGTTTGAAGGAAGAGCCCATGGCCCCACGGCAATGGATCATTAGAGGAACTTTATGAAATTGGGATCTGGTCCTTGACTCAGGCAACAACAAGCTTTGAGTTGCGGCAGCCTCCACTCATGGTGTGGAGGAGGGGATACGAGGAAAACATTGTCCTTTCGTCCTGTACAACTCTGTCTTCTCTTTGCATCTCTCCTGCCTCATTCAATATAGGGTAGGCATTTTGTTCTCCCAGCTCTAGGAATTTATTTTCTCACCTTGCATTTTCTTGCTAAGGAATATGATTAGAGAATTTTTCACATCAATCACCATCGCCTTTTCTGTCCTTAATGGTTTTCCATCCCCCATTCAGAGCTGGTGAGTGGCATGTTCTCTCTGGTCTTACTCCATTCCAGCTGCCATAAAAATCTATCATAGATTGTGTGGCTTATAAACAACAGAGATTTATTTCTTATAGTTCTGGAGGCTGGTAGTCTGTGATCAAGGTTCCGACATGATCAGGTTCTGGTGAGGACCCTTCTTTGGTGTGCAGGTGGCTGACTTCTTGTATCCTCACATGGCAGAAAGACAGGACACTAGCTCTTTGGCTTCTTCTTATAAGGTCACTAATCTCATTCATGAGGGCCCCAGCCTCATGACCTAATCATCTCCCAAAGGCCCCACCTCCAAATACCAACACACTGGGGAACAGATTTCAACTTGTGAATTTGGGGGAAGGCATACAAATATTCCATTCATAACATCTCTTTCCCCAACCTCCCTCCTTTTCCTCTTTCATTTCCTTTCATTTCGCAAAGGGAACAAAAACAACAAAAACAAATCAAGGATGAAAACAACAAAAAGGAAATAGTAACCACAATGCATTATACTTATTCAGCTCTTATTACATGTCAAGCATATGTATCACCCAGTTGTTACAAGCCTGTGCTTTGAGCTCCTACCACCCTCTTCTAGGTACTTCACACCAGGTGCTGGGAAAAATGTAACATCCGCCATGCCTCCAAAGGGGTCAAAGTCTCCCCATAGTCGATTTCCAGTAAAAAATAACCCTAACTCTGTTTCTGATTTATTTATAACATTAGGGCAGGGCTCTCTATGTAAGAATACATAGCTTATGTCTTCCAAAAGTTTGAGGACGCTGTGGTATAATTAAATGGACAAAATGTATTGCTTACTTAATATTTGCCTTGTTCTGTGATAGGTACTTTCCCTTTGATTGTCTTAATTCTCTCAAGCAAACTCTGAGCTGGTTTCTGATACTGTTAATGTAGATATGAAAGTTGAGGCTGGGGGGAGGTAATTGCTGACCAATGTTATGAGTGATTTGGATTCCAATGTAGGTCATTTTATATAAATCTGGTATTCTTTAAGCCGCTGGAAAGAGAGAGCATGAGGCTTGGAATCTAGTCCCATCCTGGACATTAGGCAGCTCCGTGACATTGCACTCGTTGCTCACTCAACCTTTCTGGGTCTCCTCCTTAGTAAAATGAATGTAGTAATATCTTCTCTACTGACCTCAAAACACTGTCAGAACTGCATATGAAGCAGCTGGAAAAGTAAAAAGTCTTTGTCCTTGATAGGGGACTGTGTGTTGACATTACTAGCATGCAGCAATATCCAACTCTTCTCCCCTTCTGAGAACATGGAAATTTCCACTACTCTTTCCCTAACACTGGGACAGGGATATGACTCATTCTGGTCAATGTAAACTTAGTGGACAAGATATATGTCACATATCAACGAAGTCAGTGAAAAGCCCAGGTATGGTATTTCCAGTTCCCTCCTTACTTGTGTGTAATTAGTGAGACTATATGTTCTAGGTGGTACAAATGATAATTGGAGCCTGAATTGGCCTGGAATTGTACTGCATGGCAGGCCGTTGTCCTGGAGTGTTGCCTGGACCTGCAGCTGGCTTTCTGTGAAGCAATAAGAACATAAGCTATTGTAAATATTGAGAAATTGGGGGTTTTTCTTCTGTAGCAGAGCCTCACCCATCAGATTATACAGAGTGTGACAATATTAGAGAGACACAGGGTGTTGGATGGTCCCTTCTACACCATCTAACCCAATTCCTCTGTTTAATGATGAGGAAATCAAGGCGCCCAGTGGCCAAGTGACTTGTTCAATGTCATGGAGGGAGACAGGAGCAGAGCTGGGATCACAACTCAGATTACCTGACATTTGGTTCAGGATTCCCATGGTGGGCACAACCACGGTGGTCTCTGCCAAGGCTTAGTGAAAATAAAAGGCCTAGGGGTCTTCTCACCTTGAGCTTCCCAGAGCAGCTCTGAGTCACTAGTGTGTCTCTACTTGTTCGCCCCATGAACTGTGCCAGGAAGTAGCTTCTTTTTTCCTAGCCAAACCCTGGTACTTACTGCTCTTTGTGGGGAGATGGATCTGAGCTGGCAGAAGTATACACATTCCCCCAAAGCAGTGTGACATCACTGGAAACTTTAATAAAGGGGAAGAAGCTATAAATAGGAGGAGGGAAATATTCAAACAGAGGTGAACGTACTTGTCCTGTATGCAGCTTACTGGCTTTGGCCTTCTCTGTGTTTGTTTGTTTGTTTGTTTGGCTGCATGTTTCAGTCTAGCTCCAGCTGCAGACTGGGTCACAGGTAGCCTCCCTCAGTGTAGAATGCTCCCAGGACTGATGCTGCTAGGTTCCGGGCTAGGACCCTTGCAGGTAAATGCTGGAGATTCAGTTCCAGATTGGGGTTTCAGATGATGAAGAAACCAACTCTGTTCATTATTTTTATATTCTGAGGCCTGACATGAAAGGAATGCTTTCTTCCTGATCTTGTTCTTCTTTTTTCACTTAGAACATCTGCCCAAGAACTGGACATGGTGCTTGGATAGAGAGATCCTCTTTCTTTTTCAAAAAGTTTTCTCCTTTGGGGCACCTGGGTGGCTCAGTGGGTTAAAGCCTCTGCTTTCGGCTCGGGTCATGATCCCAGGGTCCTGGGATTGAGCCCTGCATCTGGCTCTCTGCTCAGCGGGGAGCCTGCTTCCCCCTCTCTCTCTGCCTGCCTCTCTGCCTACCTGTGATCTCTCTCTGTCACATAAATAAATAAAATCTTTAAAAAAAATAAAAAAAAGTTTTCTCCTTTTTGTTCTCCCATTACATTGTCCTCATGTCTCAGCTACAGAAGTTATGCCCTTTCCCCCATAGGATCATAAATCACATGAAGGCCAGAGTCATGTATGATTATTTCTGTAGTTTGTACTTAGTTTGGGCCAGAATCCCGCAGGACAGTTTTTTGTCATGTTCTTTTCTCCATTTTTTTTTTTTTTAATTTTCTCTTTGGGTCATCTCATTTACCCTCAAATCTTTAAGTATTATGTAAATGACTATAACAAATGCCTATCTAGTGCTTATTATGTGCCAGGCACTGTTCTCATGATATTTAATTCTCATGACAAGTAAAGAGATAGGGGTTTTAAAACCATTTTTATTTATTTATTTATAAAGATTTTATTTAGTTATTTGAGAGAGAGAGAGAGCACCCATAAGCAGGGTGTGTGTGTGGGGCGGTGTAGGAGCAGAGGGAGAGGGACAAGCAGACTCAAAGCTTAGTGTGGAGCCAGATGCAGGGCTCGATCCCAGACTCTGAGATCATGATCTGAGCTGAAACCAAGAGTTGGACACTTCTGAGTCACCCAGGTACCACTAAAGCCATTTTTAAAAATGAGGGCTAGTGAGGCATGAAGTTAAGAACATTGAGAGATTCTCTTAGCAGGAGAAATGGGATTGGAATCTGGCAAACTGCTTCCAGAGGTGAGACACCTAACAGCTCATTGGACTGCCTTTCTATCTCCCAATCCTTCAGCTCTAGCTTAGACTTTTCTTTTTTTTTCTTTTTTTTTTTTTATCATAGCTTAGACTTTTCTTATGAGCACCAATACCTGTGGTTATTTCTACCCAAATCCCATAAGCATTTCAAATTCCTAAGGTCAAAACCCAAAGACATTACCTTTTCTCCAAAATCTGTCTCCTAATATATTTGATAGGTGTCAGAAATGCAGGTAGAACCCAAGCTTCTTTCTCTTTAGATCACCAGGAATTCTCTGAGATCTCTTTCCATTAACATGGTCATTATTTATCCTAAAGAGTATATCTTTAATCAGAAAAACACTGAAGACCAGAGAAAAAGGAAAGATAACATGATCAGGTCTGTGCTTACATGAATAAAAAAATAATATGCTTACATGAATAAGAAATAATATTTAAGATGGAACCTACTAGGCACTGACTGCACAATGATAAAAATGGTCTTTGTCATCATGGTACTTATGACTTTTCCCACTGTAGAAGATGACGAAAATGGAAGAGGGAGGTAAAGAAAATAGGACTTCTTGTGGCAGGAGAGAAGTGCCTGGATTAGGCCAATGGCAGGTGCAATGGAGACACTGCTTGCTGAGGAGATGAAATTGACAAACTCTCATGACTAGCTGAAGGTTAGCAAATGAAAAGGAGAGTGGGATGGAGAATGTTTCTAAGGTTTTGAATCTGCATAACTGAGAGAGTGGAAGGGCAAATGATAAAAATGGGTAGTGGTGAGTCCTGGAAATGATTTATTGCATTGTGCGTTTTGAGTTGGATGTGTTGACATGATATCCAGAAAGCATTTGGAAAATCAGTATGGAAAATTTTGAGAGAAGTTGGGGCTAGTGGGATGCCTGGGTGGCTCAGTTGGTTAAGTGGTTGCCTTTGGCTCAGGTCATGATCCCAGCATCCTGGGATTGAATCCCATATGGGGCTCCTTGCTTAGCAGGGAGCCTGCTTCTCTCTCTGTCTCTGCCTGCCACTCTGTCTGCCTGAGCTCGCTCGCTCTCTCTGACAAATAAATAAAAAAAATCTTTTTTTTAAAAAAATACAACTACATCCTTTATTAAGGTCTTTTTTTAAAATTTTTTAAAAATATTTATTTATTTGACAGAGATTACAAGTAGGCAGAGAGGCAGGCAGAGAGAGAGAGAGGAGAAAGCAGGCTCCCCGCTGAGCAGAGAGCCTGATGTGGGGCTTGATCCCAGAACCCTGGGATCATGACCTGAGCCGAAGGCAGAGGCTTTAACCCACTGAGCCACCCAGGCGCCCCTAAATAAATAAAATCTTAAAAAAAAAAAAGAAGTTGGGGCTAGAAAGAGAAACTTGGGAGCCATGCACACGAATACATGGACTTGAAACTTTGAGCATGGCTGAAATAGCCAAGGATGAGTGAAAATAGAGAGGAGGGCAAAGAGTATTCCTTTGGGGAGCAGCTACTTCTTGGTATTGGAAGGGGAGGGGCAGAAAGTGCAGGAGCAGTCCAAGAAGTAAAATCAGGATGGCAGAATGCCCAGTAGCCAAACCAACAGAAGTTCTCCAGAAAGAGAAGAAGGTCAACCATAGGGAGATGGAGGGGAAGAAGCTTCCTTTTGAGGATATGTAGATGATTAGTATCTATAATATGCGGAATTTGTATGATGGTGGAGTAGGAGATAGCACAGGTGTAAAAGGTTAATGCATGTCAAGGAATAGGTCACTCTCATACAAACTAAACTTTCAGGAAGTTTGGCTGTGAAAAGCAAAGCACAGTGTGGCCAATTCAAGGAGCTGGAACTACTCAGAGCCCTCCTTCCTTTTCACTTGCCATTGATTGCTACTTAGTGTAGGTTGCAAATCTATGTTCACTCCTTTTAGCAGTGTAGGCTGAGATGCTTTCTAGGTGTGTCTCTCTAGGGGCTGAGGTTTTCCCAAGTTTATAATGAGTCTCCATGTTTTAAAAATTTATAATTTATTTATTATTTATTTTTAAAATTTCTTTTCAGCATAACAGTATTCATTGTTTTTGCACCACACCCAGTGCTCCATGTAATACGTGCCCTCCCTATTACCCACCACCTGGTTCCCCCAACCTCTCAACCCCCGCCCCTTCAAAACCCTCAGGTTGTTTTTCAGAGTCCATAGTCTCTCATGGTTCATCTCCCCTCCCAATTTCCCTCAACTCCCTTCTCCTCTCCATCTCCATCTCCCCATGTCCTCCATGTTATTTGTTATGCACCACAAATAAGTGAAACCATATGATAATTGACTCTCTCTGCTTGACTTATTTCACTCAGCATAATCTCTTCCAGTCCTGTCCATGTTGCTACAAAAGTTGGGTATTCATCCTTTCTGATGGAGGCATAATACTCTATCGTGTATATGGACCACATCTTCCTTATCCATTCATCCATTGATGGGCATCTTGGTTCTTTCCACAGTTTGGCGACTGTGGCCATTGCTGCAATAAACATTGGGGTGCAGATGGCCCTTCTTTTCACTACATCATATCTTTGGGGTAAATACCCAGCAGTGCAATTGCAGGGTCATAGGGAAGCTCTATTTTTAATTTCTTGATGAATCTCCATACTGTTCTCCAAAGTGGCTGCACTAACTTGCATTACCACCAACAGTGTAAGAGGGTTCCCCTTTCTCCACATCCTCTCCAACACATGTTGTTTCCTGTCTTGCTAATTTTGGCCATTCTAACTGGTGTCAGGTGGTATCTCAATGTAGTTTTAATTTGAATCTCCCTGATGGCTGGTGATGATGAACATTTTTTCAAAGTCAATGTACAGAAATCAGTGGCTTTCTTATACACTAACAATGAAAATACAGAAAGGGAAATTAGAGAATCGATTCCATTTACTATAGCACCAAGAACCATAAGATACCTGGGAATAAACCTAACCAAAGAGGATCTGTACTCAAGGAACTACAGAACACTCATGAAAGAAATTGAAGAAGACACAAAAAGATGGAAGGCCATTCCATGCTCTTGGATGGGAAGAATAAACATTGTTAAAATGTCTGTACTGCCTAGAGCAATCTACCCTTTTAATGCCATTCCGATCAAAATTCCACCGATATTTTTCAAAGAGCTGGAGCAAATAATCCTAAAATTTGTATGGAATCAGAAGAGACCCCGAATTGCTAAGGAAATGTTGAAAAACAAGAACAAAACTGGCGGCATCACGTTACCCAATTTCAAGCTTTACTACAAAGCTGTGATCACCAAGACAGCGTGGTACTGGCATAAAAACAGACACATTGACCAGTGGAACAGAGTGGAGAGCCCAGATATGGACCCTCAACTCTATGGTCAAATAATCTTCGACAAAACAGGAAAAATATTCAATGGAAAAAAGACAGTCTCTTCAATAAATGGTGCTGGGAAAACTGGACAGCTATATGTAGAATGAAACTCGACCATTCTCTTACACTGTACACAAAGATAAACTTGAAATGGATAAACGACCTCAATGTGAGACAGGAATCCATCAGAATCCTGGAGGAGAACATAGGCAGTAACCTCTTCGATATCAGTCACAGCAACTTCTTTCAAGATATGTCTCCAAAGGCAAAGGAAACAAAAGCAAAAATGAACTTTTGGGACTTCATCAAGATCAAAAGCTTCTGCACAGCAAAGGAAACAGTCAACAAAACAAAAAGGCAACCCACGGAATGGGAGAAGATATTTGCAAATGACAGTGCAGACAAAAGGTTCATATCCAGGATCTATAAAGAACTCCTCAAACTCAACACACACAAAACAGATAATCATATCAAAAAATGGGCAGAAGATATGAACAGACACTTCTCCAATGAAGACATACAAATGGCTATCAGACACATGAAAAAATGTTCATCAATTTATTTATTTTTAATCAAAGTATAGTTGACATACAATATTGTATTATTTTCAAGAGTATGACATAGAGATTCAATAGTTCTATACATTATACAATAATGAATCTCTAGTAAAGACATCCAAGGATGGTACAAAACCAGCCTGAAGAAGTTGCTGAAAGATGTGCTACAGGGCTGACTCAGGGAAGTAGAAGTAAAACACCACTTTCTCTTTTCCTCCACAGACAGCAGAGCACAAATATTTTGCTGTCAAATCTCTGCCTTTCTGTGATTTTTCTCAGTTTGTATGATGAAGCACCAAAGATTATAGGATGACCTTTCCACTAGAATTGCCCTGAATTTTTTATTTCTCCAAAGTGATTTTTATTCAGGAATTCAATTTCTCTAGATGCTTGAAAATTGATTGGTTGTGTAATTTATGCATATTGCTTGTGATCAAATTCCCTTTAAAAAACCAGGTTTCTTTTTTTTTTTTGGGTAAAATATTTTTTATTGGAATAAAACACATGCTTGATGAAGAGGAATAATAACACAGCAGTGAATGCATGGTCCAGTTTTAGAAACACTCAATTTTACTATATTCCTTTTCTGCTCCTTACTTAGAAGGTGATGTTGATGTCAACAAGCTGGACACTCTTTTAGAAAACATGGGGATCAGCATCAAAGAAAAAGAGTTCATGTATCTGATAGAAAGACTGCCGGATGCTGGTAAGCATATAACTGTACTTTTTAAGGGGTACTTCTTGTTTTCGTCTTTACTGAGATATAATTGGCATATAACATTGTGTAAGTTTAAGTACAACCTGTTGATTTGACATACTTGCATATTGCAGAATGATTACTGCCATAGTTAACACCTCTGTGACATTACATAATTATCTTTTTTTTATGGTGAAAACATTTAAGATCTACTCTTAGGAACTTTCAAGTATATAATACAATGTTGTTAACTATAATCACCATTCTGTATTATATTCTCAGAATTTATTCACACTAGAAATGGGAGTTTATACCCTTTACCTAACATCTCTCCATTTCCCCACGTCCTCCCTCAGTCTCTGACAATGACCATTCTACTCTGTTTCTATGAACTCAGTGTTTGCTTTTGTTATTTTTTTTTTCTTCTTTTCATTTTATTTATTTTTTCAGTGTAACAGTATTCATTCTTTTTGCACAACACCCAGTGCTCCATGCAAAACGTGCCCTCCCCATTACCCTTCAATTGAAGGGTCAGGGGTGGGAGGTTGGGGGAACAGGTGGTGGGTAAAAATCAGGTTTCTGAGTAAGTGAGTGGCAATGAGAAAAAGCTTTTCTGGTGGAGCATGGGTAGTACTACAAGATTCATGGTTACATCATGGGCCTCCACCATGAAAAAAAGCAAAATTAACAATAACTAGCTTAAAATCCTCTTCGTGTATTTTGGTTCAGGAAGAGGCATAGATCTTCCTGCAAAATCACACACAATATGGGCATCTTCAACATAGATAAGAGGCTTTCCTGAGGCAGATGGTATAGAATGGAGAAAACATGTAGCACCAAGAACCGCAAAGTCAAGCTATTTTGACCTTCCCTTTGTCATTTAATGAATGGCCTTGGTTTGTTCCAATAATGATTAGCTGAAAGTCAGAAGGGTAAATGCATATCATTATATTTCATTTAAAAAAGATAAAATGTAATTTTGGCCTTCAGATAAAGGATACTACTAAAAGAAAGAAAAAAATCAGGGAAAAATCTAAAGGTGGTGTGTGAATGTCAAATGCTTGTATTTTACTCTTGGAACCTATATTTTTAATAGGAAGTGGGGTCCGATTTTAATTCAGCGATTAAGTTCTAAAATCAGAGTGTAAGACAAAATTATCCTTGAAAGTTCTTTAATTGTTCTTAAAATTTAAACTTCTGTGATTTCTCAGAGTGCTTTAGTCATGGCCTCCATGTCCCTGGGCAAATTTGAATAGTTGCCCTCTGTCCAGCCCCACTCTCTTTCTCTCTCGGTCAGTCTCTCTCTGTCTCTCTCTCTCTCACACACACACACGTGCACACACTAGAATTCCCACAAATGCAATGTGCCTATTCTGGACTTCTCTATAGAATAGGTGAGTTATTTCTCTGTGTTGTGATTGTTTTCTGCCCTAAAAGCAATCTGTATTACACTTCTGTGTATCCTTCTGTGCTCCCCAAGTAAAAGATGCTACATACCAGCCATTGTCCTGATTATAATCGTGACAAGAACATATTACCAAGGAGGAAAATAAAATTGCTTTTTTGAGGCATACCCCCTAAACTCAACCAGAGGTGCCATAGAGTTTAGGGTTTAGAGTTTTATTGGTAATTTCTTTTGCTTCTTAAATTATATGTATGGTAGGTCAGTTGTGTCCTGAATGCTCATTATGTGCCTCTAGTTCCTTTTAGTTAGCAATCTCATTCAGTCCTTCAATGGATTTATGACATTCTTCTTACATGTGAGAGATTGAAGCTCTGGAAAGTATCCAAACTCAAATTACCAGTAAGCAGCAGAGTTAGGATTTGAACTCCCATCTGTCAGCTGCAAACACAAGTATTTTTTTTTTCCCCATTCTACATTATATAGTTTTGCCTCATTTCCCACAATATTAAAATCATGTGATTATTTTTTTCTCTGTTTTAAGAGCATTCATATGTGGTTCCACCTAATGCTGACATTTCTTCATGAGTCTGGACACTTACAATCAGTTGGGAAAGCTATTTTAAAATCCTACTCCTCCTTTATTTATTTTAAAATCCTACCTCCTCCTATACCTTAATTATCTCGAATATCTTCTCCATCCCTTTCAACAAAAGAAAGACAGTACTATTGTAATACAAACTGGAAGTGAAATGAAGCCCTGAATTGAGATTGTGGGTCCCTAGGATGGTCTTCCTGGGGTGGGAATAAAGACTGAAGTCAAGAGGAGCAGCTAGCTGGGGCCTGAGAGGTCAAGGACGAGGTAGGTGGTGAGGGAACAGAGGACAGGCTCTGAGATGCTTGCCTGAGACTAGGAGTGGCTTGAACAGAGTTGCAGAGACACTTTGCATGGGAAATAGTTTCTTAGCACTTAAGTGTAGATGTAGAAAGGTGGCCGGAAAAAAGGGAAAAAAATAATATGAATTCATTCATTAAGTCAATCAGCATTCATTTTTGAGTCTTGTGTACAAGATCTTGTGCTCAAGACTTTATTCTAGTACTCTCAATGATTCAGAGAAATGCAAGACACATTTTCTTCCAGGGTTGGAAATATTAAGACCCTAACAACTAGGTGTTACCTTGAAAATGCTTCTATATGTATTTTTTTTAATTAAAAAAAGAATTTTCATTAATTTTGTTTGCCAAAGGACTTAGCTACTGAACAAATTCAACTGAATTTAAGCCCTTTGGTGGAAAGAGTCAATTTATTCCTTTGTTTTTCTTTCTCATTTTTATGGAAATTTCCAGTCCAGTCATGCTGATTGGATTTCATTTTGTCAGGTTCATACTCTGCCTTATCTTCTGAATCTTCTCCAGCTCCATGGTGACAGGCAACAGAGAGGGAAAATATTTTGGGCCAAAGTTTGGGAACACGTGCCTCATATAAATTCCCTCTAAGCTCAGTTCTTCAGGATTTTAAAGCGCATGTTTTCATTGAAAGAAATGTAACCCACATGCTTTTAGTTCCTCACACTGTTAATCAAACTGTCATTATAGAAGAATAATTTGAAGTCTAAAGAATATTTTCAGTTTTTTAAAGTAAATCTAATTTTAAAAATGGAAAGTCTTGATAGGACATGGGCATGAAATCTGAAAACAAAGATTGCTAGGGAATGTTCAACAACTGTCAGTTAAAAATTAATATTTATTATTGTATTTTAATTTCTCTACATTATAATATTGGTATTATATACCAAGAACTGTGTTGGCCTATTCCAGTTTGCTTTATTAGTATTCTCTTTGTCCAAAGAACACAACACCTCAGATTTTAGTGCATGGGACTAATTGTAAGTCTAGAATTTCTATTGAATTTCAGTACCAGCATTTCAACACAGGTATGGAGAAAGAATCTATTTGGAGAGCAGCTTTATTCAGATTCTCAACTGAAGTTCTTCTAATAATCACTCTTTATTTTTTTAAAGACTTTTATTTATTTGACACACTCAGAGAGAGAAATCACAAGTAAGCAGAGAGACAAGCAGAGAGAGAGGAGGAAGCAGGCTTCCCGCCGAGCAGAGAGCCCGATGTGGGACTCGATCCCAGGACCCTGAGATCATGACTTGAGCCCAAGGCAGAGGATTAACCCACTGAGCCATCTCTAATAATCACTCTTCAAGATTACTCTGAGTATACAGAGTGTATGGCCCCATTCTTAGGCAATTTATTATGGTAAAAGTGGAGGAGACAGATGCATAAACAGATAAATTGCATGTGACAGGGTAAGTGTTGGTAGTAGGCTGTGGCAGCCAGAGTAGATAGCAGCCTGGCGAGGTGGAGAAAAGTTCCCTAGAGGAGATGGCATCTGATCAAGGTTTTAAAGGATGGGTGGGAGTTGCCTCAATTTCTTTATCTGTAAACAGAGGCAGTGGGACAGGATTCCTTTTTACTCCAAACTTCCATGATTTTAATGCTGTGATCCCACTTTATCAGTAATGAGGGGCATTGGCATTGGGCCTTTGCATTTTGATTTTTGCAGGAGATCTTATCTGCACAATTCTATGGCTTCCCAATCTACAGCAGAGCATCAGTTGGCTGTTCAGCTGTTCCGCTAACCTGCCAGATGGCTGAGCCTTTAGATTTCAGGATAAAGAATTCACACAACTGGCTGAATGTTTCACTTTTCATCAGAAAATTTTGGCATTAGGTGGACAATAACCATGGACAGACTTCAGGAATTTGAGTGATTTGGATTCAGTACAGAGAAAATAATAGCTTAGATTCTGATTTGAAGTGAAGCTCAATTATCCTCAGCCAAAAAAATAGCCTTTCTTCTTCCAAGTGGTCTAAGATGCTCATTAGCTCTGGCTTTGGTCCTGGGGTATTTTTGCAATGAAGTCGGCTGAAAGTTTGCAGGACAGATGGAGTTACCATCTTTTATGGGGCTGTAGAAGAGAGCAGAGCTGAGTTAGAGACTGGAAGAAATTAAAAAATTCAATGAGAAGGAAAAACCAAAATGTCACCTGAGTGATGATGTAATTGTGCCCAGATCTTTCTCAACAATTCATTGGTCATTATAGTGGTAGTTTTAAATAAACCAACCTTACTGAGGTAAAATGTACACATTGTATAAGTGTACAGTTCCTTGAGTTTCAATGAATTTCTGCACCCATGAAACCATCACGCATCTGAGATATAGAATACCTGTGTCAGCCCCAACCAGTCCTTCCTCCGCAGTCCTTCATCCCACACCCTGACCTTATATAACCACTAATCTGCTTTCAATCACTGTAGATTAGATTTGTCTTTCCCAGAATTTCATATAAATGGAATCACAGTATATTCCTTTGTGTCTGCTTTCTATTACCCAGAATGTTTTTGAGATCCATTCATGTTGTTGAGTGTGTCAGTAGTTTTCCTTTTCATTGATGATTCACATTTCACTGTAGGGAATACCATAATTTCTTTACCTGTTAACTTGTTCATGAATATTTGGGCTGTTTTCCAATTACGGGCTCTATGATTAAAGCTGCTATGAACATTCATGTACAATTCTTAGTGTGGACACATATTTTCATTTCTCTTGGATAAATACTTAGGAGTGAAATTACTGGATCGTGTGTGGTATTGGTATGTTTTAACTTTGTAAGAAAATGCCAAACTGTTCTCCAAAGTAGCCTTACTGTTTTGTATTCCCATTAACAATATTTAAGAGTTCCAGTTGCTCTGTATCTTGGTTAGCCTAGTTTTTAAAATCTTAGTTTTTCAAGTAGGTGTGTAGTGGTTATATGTTGTTGTTTTAATATGTATTTTCCTGGGGACGCCTGGGTGTTTCAGTCTGTTAAGTGGCTGCCTTTGGCTCAAGTCATGATCTTGGGGTCCTGAGACTGAGCCCTGCATCAGGCTCCCTGCTCAGTGGGCAATCTGCTTCTCTCTCTCCCTCTGCCCTTTCCCTGCTTGTGCTATCTCCACCTCCCCCATCTCTCTCTCAAAATAAATAAATAAAATCTTTAAGAAAAATATGCATTTTCCTGTGGACTAATGCATGTGCTTAGTGGCCATTCATATACACATTTATGTGGAGTTTTTGTTTCTGTGTTTTCTACAGTGATTTTGAAGCTTCTATGTAGCACCTATGTGTTTGCATGGAGAGGCCTTGGGGCTACCATGGTGGGTGGATTGGGTTTTGCTTAAGAATATTTTGAAGACAAGTTTTCATGGTTAAAAACAAAATTTGAAAATCACTGGTTTAAAGCAAAATCAGGAGGGAGATAAATGTGTCTTTTGGTGTTTCTATTCCTTTTTTCCTCAGGTAAAAGGAATTACTTTCCACACAGTAAGTAATGAAGTGCTTGGGGAACACAAGTCCTAGAGATAAGGTTTCTGAGTTTTAGGAAGCCTTGGAGGAGAGAGAAACATGCCCAGGCTCTGGAGTCACAGAGATCTGACTTTTTAACCTGATATTGCCATTTGTTAGCTTTATAAATTTGAACAATTTATTATTTCCTTTGAGTTTATAGTTTTACCAGCTGTAAAATAACATAGCTATTATAAAAATATTATAATATTTTATAATATATAATATAATAATATAATACTAATCCATAGATTATTTTATAGATAAAATGAGAAAATAAATGTAAAGTGTCTAGAAGTGTGCCTAGCACACAGTAGTTAGGCATCTAAAGTAGTTTCCTTTTCTTTCTCCTTACTCCTAAACTCATTGCTTCTCTCCCTTTATTTTAGGATTTCAGGATTCCTCACCATGTCACTCCATCTTTCCTAAACTTTAGAAGCTCTAGGCTTAGATTAATTCTTCATTCTAACATTTACCTGTTTGTTTCTCCTCTCATTGAGCCCTACTGAATGTGTGAGCAGCTAATCTGATAAAAGATAGTTTTCTGTTAAGGGGAATGGTTAATAATATTTCAAAGTTTTCATAAGTATCTAATTCAAGGAGTAGGATAAAGGGAAGAACAAGTAACAGGAGAATTTGAGATTATTAGGGGAGCCTGGGTGGCTCAGTTGGTTAATCGTCTGCCTTCAGCTCAAGTCATGATTCCAGGGTGCTGGGATCAAGTCCTGCATTAGGGCTCCCTGCTCAGCAGGGAGTCTGTCTCTCCCTCTGCCCCTCCCCCCCATTCAAAAAAATAAATAAAAATAAATAAAAGTTTAAAAAACTTAAAAAAATAAAAATGAATTTGAGGCTGTGAAAGACTGATTAAGGTAGGTAGTGTTTGTGTTATGCTTGACTTTTCCCAGAATTAAGTGGTTTTTGCCAGAGAGTTGATCTGCACTTGGATATTTTCAATTAGTTGTTCCTTTTCAAGCCTCCTTCTCCCACTTTTTTATGAGGTCTTTCCCGCCATTGTCTAACAGACAAGATCCATATGAATGATTTTACAAGCCATGTAATTGTTCTTTAATAAACGTCTTGTGTTTCTCCAGTACTTGTTCATTGCTTGTGCATTAGTAGCACATTTCATAAAGGTTTTGAGACTTCTGATAAAACTGTAATTATTTGTAGTTGTAGCAAAACCCTGAGTATATAGACCTAGAATTGGATTCTACTTTGGAAACCCATATACCATCTAGGCTAGCAGATCTTCAAGGGCATTTTGGATGATAATCAGCTCTACCTCAAAGATGTTGTAAGCAGAGAGAGTCAAGTATCATATGGTCTCACTTATTTGTGGAGCATAACAAATAACATGGAGGACATGGGGAGATGGAGAGGAGAGGGAGTTGAGGGAAACTGGAAGGGGAGATGAACCATTAGAGACTATGGACTCTGAAAAACAACCAGAGGGTTTTGAAGGGGTGGGGGGGTGGGAGGTTGAGGAATCAGGTGGTGGGTAATAGGGAGGGCATGTACTGCATGGAGCACTGGGTGTGATGCCAAAACAATGAACACTGCTATGCTGTAAATAAACAAATAAATAAATAAATAAATTAATTAATTAAAAAAAAGATGTTGTAAAATCATGGAATACTGGAATATTATGGCTGTAAGTGTCTCTGGGAACAGTTAGTCTATCCTCACATCCAATTTTCAGATGAGAATATATATTATGGTGATTGAAAGTGATTTCTTCATAAATACTAATCTGTTTCATTGATCATGATGTTGACCTTGAGATCACCACTGCTGACTATGTTCTGAGACAGCTGATTCATTAATTACTTGGATGTTACTTTTCATAATTAAGTTCACAGTCCCTGATTCTAGTTACTGCTAATCTGTGCAGTTTTGTTAACACATCTTATTTTTCTATTGCTTTGGGAGCCAGAGAGTTCTGCAGAGTATTAACATTATGCAAATAAAGCCAAGCTACCCACAGTAAACTTTAGGTCCTAAAGTGAGCTAGCTTCTTCCTTGCTAAACATCTTTAAGGACAAGTAAACAAACAACTAAAAAAATGTTTATAGCTTCCATGAGATAGCTGTGCATGAATGGGTTCTTACTTTGAAATTTAATCCACTTTACAAACAAAAATGTTCCCCAGACAACTGAAAAAGATTGCCTTCAAACAGGGTAGCTTGGACTGACACACATCCAAGTTATCCCATCTGAATATTTCTGGAAATATTTCTGAGAATGAAAAGTTATAAGAGAAAGTGCATGGAGACTTTGGCACTATTTTCTCTTGATCTGTCACATTGAGCCACTCTTGGTTGACCACCCTCAAGAATCTTTGAAATACTAAAATGTCCTTCCTGAACCAGTGTATGCCTCCACCCACTGAGCAAAATTAGTAAAGTCTTCACTGGAAAAACAGAAGGCAATTCAGAAGAGCATAGCATGGGCCAGATGGGGTTATGATGACTTGGAATGAGGTAGTGGGAACATGGTTGGGAAAGATAAAGAGTTGACATCCAAGCACTGGGACTGTGGAAAGGGAATAGAACTTTTGTTTTAAAACTTCAAATTCATATATTTTAAAAAATATTTTAATTTTTTATTTGACAGAGAGAGATCACAAATAGGCAGAGAGGCAGGCAGAGAGAAGGGAAGGGAAGCAGGCTCCCTGCTCAGCAAAGGGCCCGAAGTGGGGCTTGATTTCAGGACCCTGAGATCATGACCTGAGTCGAAGGAAGAGGCTTTAACCCACTGAGCCACCCAGGTGCCCCTAAAATTTATATTTTTTATACTCAGAAAGAGTTGCAACTGTACTACACCTGTGTCCTATTTGGATTCCCCAAGGAACTCTGGAAAACAGTATCTGCTAAGAGTTCCTTTTTTTCATATTGCTCCTCATTCATCTCATGTGGTGGTGGTTGTATTGTCCTATCGAGTTATGCTTATGTCTTGTTTTAAAGGCAGTTGCACTTCCTTATGGGGAAGGGGGTGCATGCTATTTGTTTCACATTGTGTGAAATGCTGCAGGACCCCAAGGGAAGGAGGTTCTGTGTTAACAAGCATTGTTAATATGCAGACACATGAAAAATAAGCACTCAGGGTTTGAAGGAATTTACAGGAAAGAGGCTGGAAGTCACCATCACTAATTAGCTTATGAAGTGGAATCAAGCATATTTATAATTTAACACAAAGAGAGTGTTAAGAGAGAAAAGCCGAAAATATTTTTTAAAGGCCCAAACTTGGAAAGACTGTAAATTCTAAATAAAATTATTTTTAGATTATAAAGTGAGTATTTAGTGTTGGGTATTGCTTATAAAATTTTTGGAGGAGACCTGGCTGAGAGGAGAAGGATTTTCTTTTAGGATTTGCATTGGGATCAATTGTTTGTTTGTTTGTCTGTTTGTTTTGTTTTAAAGAAAAAGCCTAAAGGTCTTGTTGAAACTCATATTACTGGGACCTATTCCCAGAGGGTATGATTCAGTAGTTCTGGAGTGGGATCTGAGAACTTGCATTTCTAAGTCCCAAGGGAATGCTGAAATAGTTGTATCGTAGGACCACTTTGAAAACCATTGATTGACCAATTCTATTATTTTACACAGGCAAAACTCAGGTTAAGTTTTATATTTTAGTGACACGGCCAGAGTTATATAGTTAAGTCTGGTCAAGCCGGGACTAGACCTAAAATCTGTGGACTCCAACTCTGTATTTAACAGATGAGGTAGTTCTAGGGAAAAAAAAATTCTCTCTCTTTTTATAGCTTTTATTTATTTATTTTTGAGAGAGAGAGAGGAAGAGAGAGCGAGCATGAGTCGGGGGAAGGGAGAAGCAGAGGGAGAAGTAGACTCCCCACTGAGCAGGGAGCCCAATGCAGAACTCTATCCCAGGACTCTGGGATCATGACTTGAGCTGAAGGCAGATGCTTAACTGACTGAGCCACCCAAGTGCCCAGAAATATTCCCTTTGAAAGAGGAATCCTCTTGTTTCATCTTTGGGCCTTAAAGGGTATGGCAGTCAATGGCAATAAGATACTATAGGCCAGGAAATGTGTTTGGTAGAAGAGAAGAGTGAATCTAGTCAGAAACAAAGTCTGGTGCAGAGTTACAGGAGGGTCCTAGGCACTATAATTCTTTGTGACTCACAGTTTTAAGAATAATTTACTTGTTTTATTTATTATAAGTCTCTCCCTAACTAGAATGTAAGCTCCCAAATGGAAAAAACTTGTATTTCTTGTCACTGCTTCATCCCCAGCTCTTGTACTGTGCCTGGTACACAGTGAGAACTCAGTCAATATTGTGAATAAGATGAATGTGAGGATATACTCAACACTGGAACAGGAACATTTCTCCTCTTTCCTTCTGTGAATGGGTTGTGCTGGAGAGAAAGCAAACTTTACCTTCTTCTTATCATGGCCAAGAGTAAACCCTACAGCTGTTGCAGAATGGATATGCCTTTGGCGAAAGCTGCCAAATTTCCCAGGGCTTCCCAAACCAAAACTGAGTAGCATGTCTGCACCAATGGTGACAAACTTGTTAGCTCTCTCTCCAGGAGAGGTTTTCCAAGCCATCTTTAACAATAATGAATTTTCACTGAGCCTTTACAATTTGCCAGGTACTGTTCCATGGGCATTTTATGTATTAGATCATTTAACTTTAGAACTTCCCTGGGAATGAGGTACAATTATTGGCTCCATTTGACAGATGAGGATAGTCAAGTCTATAGAGGTTAAGGAGTCACTCAAGGCACATGGCCATGAGTATTGGAGCTGAGGCTGTCTGATTCCATATACCATGCTCTTGAATGTCTGACCATCTCATCTTTATATGGTCTTGTGAGTCAACCAGAGAATTACACATATCCTTTAGATGTCTTGAGGCCCACCAAAACTAGGCCTGGATTTCACCTTCCCTGGGCTGACTCAAACTGTCTGAAACCTACCTTGACTTAGGGAAAAAGTTCTTGGAAATAGAGTAATTGTAGGGCTATAGCAGGGATTATGATAAAATGTCAGGAAGAAAATCCGAGGTAGAGAGAAGTATATATATAAAATCAGGGGCCTGGAAAACATGTAATGGCTTTGAGATGTTTTTTTTGAAGTCCACGGCTAAGAGTTCAGAACAGAATTTTCTATAACGTATTACCTTTCTGTCTGGAGAGTAAAATATTTTAGGCAGACTTTCTGTATTTGAAAGAGAAAAATATAGTCCAAAAGATAATAAATAATTGAGTAAGAAAGCTTTTCTTAAACTTTCTGTTATAAGCATGTAGACGTTGAAGTTAATACTTGAGTTCTGATCTCATTGTTCTTTTGACATCATTTGCATTGTTATATTCAATAAACCCAGAGCAGGATATTCTTTACTCTTGGTACTTTGAATGTTGGCTGCCATTTACTTATGAAATTCCTCTGCCTTGTTTATAAGAACCCCTTACAACACCATGATTATCTCAACAGTTTGTTCTTTGGAAATCCCATTAGCTCTGAACATAAAAAATGGAAGGGGCAGGGCTGTGTACCCAAGGGCTCTTCTTATTCCAGCCAGAAGTCTTTTGGGGGGGTTCCCATCACTGATCATGTGCTCTCCTTATCTCTGTGTCTTATGCGTCTCTGAGCTGCCCAGATTTATTGATACCATACAACTGCTCATTGAAAATGGTTGACGGAGTTCCTTTTCTTACAGGGTAAGATGTTTTGGTTTTCAAGGGATTTGCTAGTTAACTGCTAGTAGATTTGCAAGTAAATTAGAACCTTTGTCAGATGTTAGTGAATTATGCCACATAATGCACAATCTATAAATCTCAGTGGCTGAATATGTACCTCTATTTTTTGCTCATGTAGTATAAGGGTCTCAGGTCTCTAGCCGGTCTGCTACACATGGCCTCTCCTTCCATAGTGAATCATCAGCTTCTCTCTGAGATATTCTCTTTGTTATGGGTTAAATTGTATCCCTACAAAATTCATGTTTAAGTCCTGACTCTTAGTATGTGACCTTATTTGGAAATATATTCTTTACAGAGGTAATTAAGTTAAAATGAGATCATTAGGGTGGCCTTAATCTCATATGACTTGTGTCCTTAAAAAAGGAAACTTGGAGACATATGCCTAGGGAGAATGCCATGTGAAAAGACACAGTGAGAAGATGGCCACCTCAAGTCAAAGAGAAAGACCAGAGCAGATCCTTCCCTTGTCACCCTTAGAAGGAAACAACATTATTGACACCTTGATCTTAAACTTCAGCCTCCGGAACTGTGACACAGCATATTTCTGTTTAAGACACTCAGGTTGTGGTACTTTGTTACAGAAATCTTGGCAAACTAAGACAACCATTTTGTGAAAGAGATGCAGGAACAAGATGCCTAGCCAAACCACAGTCATGCGTAAAGCATCTTCTCCTAGCTGAATAGGGCATGTCCACTCACATTCTATGTCAATGTAAGTCACATGATCAAGCCTGAGAGGTATGCTCTTTCCTGTGGGGGTGCAATGCAAAGGGAGTGAATGGTTTCAAAATATAGTTCAAGCCACTGCAATTTGACATACCAATCTTGCTAATGTCAGAGGACTAGAAGACAGAACTTGGATTCCCCTTGTCTCCAGAAGTTGACTAATCAAATCTATGTGTTAGCCGAAAGAGAGTACTCTCTTCTTCCCTGCTTTACGTGCCAACTTGGATGTGGTCATTCAGTTTATTTTGATACGATTCATGGGTTTGTGAATTTACAACAAAATATCTGGATAAAAGTTTAGCTGATCATTCATTTCATGTACATGTCCTTTCTTTACCACCACTGTGGGAAGATCTCCAGTCTTGGCTCCAATTTCTCAAGAAAGGGAGGGCTTACTCTCTCTGAGGTGGCCCATTCAGCCACTGGGAAGACCAGTGTAAAGTTCCTCCAAATTCAGAATTGAGCAACTTCATGTTTGGGGACTGTGAGGCTTTTACACAGTCTCCAAATTATGTGAAGTTGACAAAAAGTCTTCTTGGACTATGAATTCTATATAAATAAAAATTAAATTTAATTTTTTAAATAAAAATATAAATAAAAACCCTATTTAGAAGAACACTCTGATTCCTGTTGTCATTTTTTCCTTCTATTTTCAGGTAGGACAGGCAATGTTCTCAGGGATCCCTCAGAACCACCTTGCCTAGACTCAGTGGGAACCTAGTGCACAGATCGAATTACATGTGCACTTTCAGGGTTTCACTAAGAAAAATTTTCAGTTTGAAGACATGAAAACTGAAGCTATTGTGGTAATTGCATAAAGTCCTTGATCTTAGTGTTATGTTTTCTTAGTGTATTATATTTTAAAAAATAAATACAAGCTAGAGCTCACATTTTCCCCTTTTAATGTTTTTTTTACTTTGATTTTATTTTATTTGATATTAATATTGCCATATTTGCTTCTCTTTTGATATCATTCTTTTTCTTCATTCTTTAGTATTTGGTTTTACTTTATAGAGCCCAGATGTGTTTTTGTAAATGGAAAAAAAAATATTTGTAATCTCAACTTGGGATTTTTGTCTTCTAATATGGGAAATTTTACCTGTTCACTCCATTATGATTATTGGAAAATATTTGCTATGCTTTAAATTTTTATTTATTATGTGCATACACATCTTACTTCCTGTTTCATCACATGTTCAGGGAAATGGGATGAAGGATGGTAAGTGCCTGTTTTCACATGTAGTTATTCTGTGATGTCTGGCCTTCCTCCAACTCTTTATAGCTATTGACTGAATTTAGAGCACTCATAGAACCAGTTCAGAGCAGTGTTCTCTTACACATGGATTTGATTTTTCTTTGGATGTTTTTATTCTTGGTCTTATACCACCTGTCTTTCTTTTTTAATAAATTCCTCAAAGTTTTTGATTTACTAGTGATATTCTTTTTGTATTCTACTGCTATTAAGATTTCCTTTTTATTAAAAAAAATCTTTTCTCCATATTATGAGAACCAAGCAAGAGGAAAGGAAGGTAGATGTATATAGTCAGCTATGTTGATCTAATGCCCCAAGATCTTATTTCTAAACACTTTTGCTTTTTCAGAATTTTATACTTATTCCTTCCTTCCTTCATTCATTATTTAGAGAGCATGAGCAGGGGGGAGATGCAAAGGGAGAGGGGGAGAGAGAGAATCTTAAGCAAGTTCCATGCTCAGCACAGAGCCCAGCACAGGGCTCGATCTCATGACTCTGAGATCATGACCCAAACTGAAATCAAGCGTTGGACACTTAACTGCCTGAGCCACCCTAGCACCCCAACACTTTGTCTTTTAAGAGAAGAATGGTGGGAGTCAGATTTTGCATGTGTGTATATGTGTGTGTGTCTATCTACTGCTCCCTCTGCTGCAAAATCCCGAGTTCTTCTTATCCTTTCTCTCTCTCTCTCTCTTTTTATTTTTGTCTTTTTATCTTCACTGGTTTCTATTTGAAAGTCAAGTCAGTTAAGGAGAGATTATAATGGATATTGTGCTTTCTTGCCTACTCTGTTCAGGGGGTAGGTGTTGGGAACCTGCTTGTAGCATGATTAATTTTCATTACCATGCTTTTAAAAAATAAAATGTGGCTGATTATCATTAATTGTGTTGCTATTATAATGAGGCATAATCAAAATGGATAATCAATCATCCACTATGCCATTTACAGATGCCCTTTTTAGGTGAGATAAAAAATTCTCAAGGCTCAGGTTCACTGGTACACGTAAAAGTCCCCACTCTGGGCATTCTGAGATGGCAACCTATTAGGAGAGGTGTCCTTAGATTGCTGAGCAGTTCAAAGGATCGTTGCTATTTGAGTCATTTATGCCTAGAGTGGAAAAGGGCACTTGTCTAAAACTAGTTCTTAAACTTGTCTACATTATTGCAATCATCTAGGGAGGTTAAAAACATTCTGGGTCTACTCCTAGAGATTTTGATGTAAGAAGTTTGATGTGTAGCCTGGATATTGACAGTTCTAACAGTTCTTAGTTGCTGCTATAATGTGCAGGACATTTTGAGAAACACTACTTCAAAACACCAATGGGTAGAAGGTAGAACGCCAGTGTCGTGCCTCAAAATAGATGGCAAATCACAGTTGGGCAAAGTCTCATCTAAAAATCCTTGGCTTGGGGCACCTGGGTGGCTCAGTGGGTTAAAGCCTCTGCCTTCAGCTCAGGTCATGATCCCGGGGTCCTGGGATCGGGCCCCGCATCGGGCTCTCTGCTTGGCAGGGAGCCTGCTTCCCTCTCTCTCTCTCTCTGCCTGCCTCTCTCCCTACTTGTGATCTCTATCTGTCAAATAAATAAATAAAATCTTTAAAAATCCTTGGCTTGACTTTCAGACTCTTCCCAGTTGGTTGAGACTTTTATTCATGCCTCTTGATATAGATTTTCTGGTGTTCTTAAAGTGGCCCTTCTACCATCTGGGTCAAAAGCAAGTCACAAAACTATTCCAGTTAGAAGGGAAGGGGAAATGGACTCCACTTCTCAAAGAGTGGAGCAGCGTGGATATAGAAAGCGAGGACAATGATGGAACCATCTTTGGAGACCATCTAGCACAAGAATATTCTTAAATAATTTTAAGAATGTTTATTTTATTTCTTTTTTTTTAAGATTTTATTCACCTACTTGACAGATAGAGATCACAAGTAGGCAGAGAGGCAGGCAGAGAGAGAGGAAGAAGCAGACTCCCCACTGAGCAGATAGCCCAATGTGGGGCTCAATCCAGGACCCCAGGACTATGACCCAAGCTGAAGGCAGAGGCCTTAACCCACTGAGCCACCCAGGTGCCCCTATTTTATTTCTCAATTAGATTGCATTCACCTTGAATCCTGGCATAATGTATTTTCTCTATCTTTTATGCTTCCACACAGTGCTCTGCAAATAACATACACTCAACAAGTAGGCATTACCAAGCTGATATTAATGCATTAGGTCCAAATTCAAGCAAGTGTGGGAAGAGTAACTGACTTTTTCACCTGGGAGAGAATCTACAAAAGAGGACAAAGAGATGGAATTTTCTTAGAGAACCATGAATTTCCATGATGTATCTAGACTTCCAGGAAATGATACATACCTTTAAAATTTCCTTCCTTCCTTCCCTTCCTCATTTCTTTCTTTTATGCTGTCCTAAGGAACATTAAATGATCTACAGTTTCAGAGGAGAAATGAAGGGAAGTGCTGAGGATGCTGTACCTCTGTGCATGTTGCCATGGTGACAGAAGGAGCTTGTTCCTAGGGCCTCAGCCTGCAGGCACTTCTTCTAAAAACCCAAGGCCTCCTTTGTTTTTCATCAATTCTGGATACTATCATTTGATTGCCACACAGCCTTTCCTTGAATTATATTTTAAAGATTAACGTTTGTGGAAGAATGTTCAAGGTTTAGATTTCCATCAAGAGACTCATAAAATAAGCATGTAAAATAGAGCTGTGGAAACAGCCTGGTTCTTGAGGATTTTTAAAGTATGAATCTAAAACTACTTGTAATCTGGATCTTTATTTCCTGCTGGGAACTATAATGGTCCAACTTTTAGAATCAGGGTCTGCAGAGAGCCTTTGGCCTCAGGACTACCCATACCCTTTATCGTCATATATATACATACATATATGTATATATATGTGTGTATATATATATATATATATACACATATATATATATATATATTTTCATAGACAGCTCTTTACTTTGTTTCTGGTGGGCACTCATGGGCCATGCATGTTAAAAAGTAACCAGGCATCATAGGAGGCAATAGTCCCAGCCAGCCGTGCTTTGGAGAGCAGTCAGGATGTTGGGTTCTAATGGCTTTTGTTTCACGTCAGAAGTTCTGATTGCCTAAGAGATGGTTTGCTTTATCTCTAATTGGGAGATATTAGGAATTTCTAATCAGTTAAAATAAGAATGGCTAATATATATTATATATGCACGTATATAATGGAGTGTCTTGTGTGGGTTCAGAGTCGAGGGCCTGTGTTGTGGTCCTGGTTCTGCCACTGTCTTACTGTGGGCCTGTAGTCAAGCCCTTGCATACTCATGGTCTTGGTTTCTTCATCCTTAAAATGAGGCAGATTGTCTCCAAGGTCCTCCCCAGCTCTGATGCACTGTCTTCACAGCTTCTGCCTCTGCTCACCTCACCTCCGCCACCACGTTCCCTTTGAATTGCCTTTTGATTTTTCTCTTTGAAATCAGCCCTCATTTTGGGTTTCAGTTAAGTTGGAAAAGAATACATAGATTCTTTTTCTTTTCTGTCATAATAATGACAAAATCTAAAAGAAGAATAATGACTAATCTAGTATATGTGCTGCTGAAGCGAGCGCAAGAATAATGACTAATCTAAAAGTAAGCTTGGTTTTTGAGTAGAAGAATAGCAACAGGTTGTGTTAGAGACAAACTAGCCATCATGACTTCTTACCATTCCTGAGGTGTCTTGATTTAATTGTGCCTCAGGGCCTTGGTACATCCTGTTCTTTGAGCCTGAATACCCTTCCCCTAGATCTTGTCATGCCTGTCTCTTTCTTACTATTCAGGTCTCAGCTGGAGTGTCTTTCCCTTGGAGGGGCATTCCCTCTTACCATCCCAGTGGTCATACACCAGCAGGGCACTTAGTTATCTCTCTTTCTGAAATTATCATGCTTATGTATTTCTAGTCAACTTTTGCCTCCTCCTGGTGGAGCCTTTGCCCCCATGACAGCTGGATCTTGTCTGCCTCATTCACCTCTGAATCCCCAGCAATTAGAGCAGTGTTTGGCCTTTGGTCTGAACTCAGTGTAGGCCATGACACTGTGTCCCTAACCATTACCTTATAGTACTGTTAGGAATGAGGAAGGCAGGCAGCTGCTGGAAGGAGGATGAGCTAGGTAGCCTTAGATAATGAGTACATAGTCATTAAGCCCATACTCTTAAATCCTGACCCGGGAGATTCTGGCCCCCAAATCAGGCTTGTCAAATGACTAACAGCTTTTGAGCTGTGGTTTAACTTCTCTGGCCCTTGTATTATGCATATTTTAAATTGATGAGTTAAGTTACTAGAATTAATACCTCACATGTGTGGAGCCCTTATTTTTATTTTTTGTCCCAGATGCTGCCCAACATTTTATAGGCATCATCTCATTCAGTCCGCACACTAGTCCTTTGAGGTAGGGTCTATGATGATCTCCTTTTGCAGAGGGGACCTAGGGCTGAGATGAAAGAACCTGCCTGAATTGGACTGCTCAAGCAGCCAGAGCACGATGCCATAGACTGGGTGGTTTAAACAACGTAAATGTTGTTCCAGGTTCTGGAAGCTGGAACCTCCATGGTGTGGCAGGTTTGATTTCTTCTGAGATCTCTCTTATTGGTTTCCAGACAGACACCTTCTATGTCCTCACATGGCCATTTCTCTGTGTAACTGCATCCCTGCTATCTCCTTCTTATCAGGATATCTATCGTATTGGATTAGGATCTCATTCTTTGGATCTCATTTAATCATATTTACCTCTTTGAAGACCCTATCTAGTCACATTGGTGGCTAGGACTTCTGAATAAGAATTCAGTTTACAACACTGCCCAAAGCCACTCAACTCATAAGCAATGGAGAGGCTATTTGAATCTAGACCCCACTACTGCCATGAGGATTTGCCCTCAACCATCATCCTTGAGAGATCAGGCTTGGAAAAGCTGGAGGTCTCACCTCCAAGTCTGCAAAGTGGACATTGGGAAGGGAAGGGCAGATGGCTGAAAGCTGAACGACCTCTCAGCACTGCCCGCGGATGTGCTGAGACTGGGTAATGATATGAACGTTGCCATGTCCCGTTACTCACAGCATGTCTGACAGGAAAGTCACCGTTAACAGGAGTCACTGAGCACTGCAATTAGCCAGAAACCTCTCCCAACCTCTTCTAGAATTACTGGAAGATAAATTTTACTTCGTTTCTCTCATGGATAAAGTGGCAGTTATCCAGGGACTTAAAAAGGCCAGGCAAGTTTAAAGAGGCAAAGCTGACATTTGCGGAAGTGTCTCATTGGAGCCCATCTCCTAGGTTGACAGAAGGAGCAAGTGGGACAGCCAGTGCCCAGGGAATGAGATCTTCTAGTAATGCTGGTGGGATGGCTGTGAGCTGCTGGGCTTTGCAAGTGTGTTTGGGCTGTCATTTGCCACCTGTTCAGTCCCATCTTCTGAGCTGCAAAGAGGCAGTGATTTCTGCCCAGTTTAGCAGAGAAGCTCACAGTCTAAATCATTACCCACGCTACAGAGCAATGTGTATTCCCACAGCACCATTCACAGAACATTCCACACATCCAGATAATAATTTTAACTATATCCAACTCTTCTCTTTCTTCTGCTCCCAACCCTCATGCTCTTCTTCCCACTACCTCCTTCCTTTATATTTACTGTGTCACAGGCCCTTGCTAGACATCCCCTCGTCTGATCCTTAGAAGATCCATATAAGGCACTATTGCTATGATCACCACTTTATATATAGAACCAGCCTACTGAACATTCTCAAACGATAGGGTGTAAGAATGACATTGTTCTATTTCTCTTTAGTCATTGCCTGTGCTATGTTGAATGTGCCTTTTCTGTTGGGTAGAGGGATCCTGAATGACATTGTGAGCACTTCTGTGGCTTCCTAATTCACTTAAAACTTCTATCCTGTCTCAAACTCTTATGTCCGGTGCCCCCAGCCTACCAACACCCATAAAACCATCATTCTGTAATGACATGCTTTACATTTAATACTGCTGTAGATGAGAGTAATTGCCATGTCATGTGACATGATATCGATGAGTTTACTCTTAGGATTACTTTCCAAACACAGTACTGAGGGTTTTCAGACAGGCTGGTCCAATGAGAGATGTACTGTACAGTGGAGGATTTGGGGATTAGCTGTTGATTGTGAGATGTTCTAACTAGTAGCTTCTTGTACTCTGTCTTGTACTATTGTGCCTGATCTCATAAAAAGACTTTGCTCCTTTCTTTGCACTTGGAGAAACTTAGAAATATTCAAATCCTTTTCTCTGTGAGATGGATGTTTTTGAAAAATCAAGGCTCAGGTTACTTGGCACCATTACTTTTCTTTTTTTTTTTTTTTTTTTTTTTTTTTTTTTTTTTTTAAGATTTTATTTATTTATTTGACAGAGAGAAGATCACAAGTAGGCAGAGAGGCAGGCAGAGAGAGAGGAGGAAGCAGGCTCCCCGCGGAGCAGAGAGCCCGATGCGGGGCTCGATCCCAGGATCCCTGGGATCATGACCTGAGCCGAAGGCAGCGGCTTAATCCACTGAGCCACCCAGGCGCCCCGGCACCATTACTTTTCTTGAAAGCTTGAGCATGAAAACAAGCCATTTAAGTAGAGGAGAAGAAGAATCAGGTCTCACAAATTCAAATTAGTGATAATCCTAGGTAGATTTGTTAAATAGGGCCTCAAATCTTTTTTGGACTTCTCTGTTTGGTTTGTGAGTCTGATGGTCTTCTGGCTTTAATCAAAATCTTCTCCGTTATGATGAGAAAATAAATGTCAGAAAAATTTAAATCTACTTAAATGCAAGATACTTAAGAGGATTATAACCCTTCTTTGGTTTCAGAAAAATTGGTTTCTCAAAAAGTTTTTAGGTCAACTGAATTTTAAGAATATTAAAAACAAGATTGCATGAAAAAGATTGAAAAACTAAGTCTATGTAAGAAAAATAGCAAGTTTGAAATATAAATTTTTATTTAATCCTACAGCCAATAGGCTAAAATTTCACAATATATCGATTTTACATACATTTATGTATGTTCAAATATATCTTGAAAATTGATATTCTGAAGCCATAAATGTACCATAACCTCTAGAACATATTTATTTAAATTATGTTTAAACATTATTTGTTTATAGAAATAAGCATAATTTTTATGTCTAGAAAATACTTATAATGAAATTCTATCAAGAACCAGATTTGAGGGACACCTTGGTGACTCATTTGGTTAACTGTCTGCCTTCTGCTCAGGTCGTGATCCCAGGGTCCTGGGATTGAGTCCTGTGTCAGGGTCCTTGATGGGTGGGGATCTTGCTTCTCCCCCTGCCTGCCTCTCCCCCTGCTTGTGTGCCTTTTCTTTCTGATAAATAAATAAATAAAATCTTAAAAAAACAAAGAAAACTAAAAAAGAACCAGACTTGAGCTAATTATTGACATCTAAAGCTAGTATAAATTATTAACTAAAAAGTCAAGAGGAAACAATTAAGAAAATAAAAAACAATTCTATTTTATTTAGGGACATATAACATCAGATAACAAATAACAAGAACAAAAATCAGTATGACTTCTTTATTTGTAGAAAAGATTATGAAAAACAAGGTAAATAAAAAATTTTTCATGCATTCTCAAAATTAAATTCATCAATGTTGATAAATGAGTGAGTTAAATGGGATAATTTACTGGAATGGTCAGGAGGAGATATTACTTTGTCCAGTCCCTAAATGTACCAGAACAGTAGTTACTGACTTCAGAAATGTATAGAAAGAACCATACATATTGTTTTCTAATATCACTTAAATTGTTGAGAGTATTTGAATGGCTTTAAACATGATCTTTAATTTGAAAACATTCTCCAACTTTTTCCCTATAAGGTCACCCAGCACCTTCCCAGTTGGGAAGGTCCGTGCTGTTGAAGACCACTGGTACTTTATGTGGAGGGGAACATCAACACTTTTCAGGCCTGTTAGAACTTTCAAGGCTCTTACATCTTTGATTCTGAGGCTCTGGCCAGTGTCATTTTGTGAACCAGACCATGAGAACTTCTAGGAATGTGTGTGGGAGCTATGGAAATATGATAGTTCTTAATCCAGCAGCATGATTGCTATTACTGTTGTGTGTGTTGGGAGAAATTGTGTAAAAAATATATTCTCTTAGTGGTTGACACTTAAATCCTTCTTAGGGAGTAAACTGTCTTTATTTATAATAACACTTCACTAAGACATTTGGGATAGCAGGTGAGAAAGAGCCTGGGGTCAGTAAAATAGAGCCAGAGCAACAAAGGAGACTTTGTTGTCTTTAGAACAAGTGATTAGAACAAAAAAATAAAAATTGTTCTGCTGTCAGAAGAACAGAGCCTGGGTTCTGTTCTTCACTGGGTGAAGTGGCCAGTGGAAACACCCAATACACAGGTAGTCAGATGTTTAAGTTGGCTGACAGTGGGGATGTCTGATTTTAAATGGATTGTTTATATTTCTGTTTGTATTCTTTGCATCCTTTTCAAATATGTGGTAAAGTTAACATTCCCCTACCCCTTTCCTTTATAAATTGGGAAATGGAGGGAAGAATTGAGTTTCACATTTAGGTCCAAGGGGGTAGTTATGAAATGGCAAGATAACATATCAGCGGGGCAAGCCAAGGTTAGGGTCAGAAGATCTCCCGAGACGTTTGCAGGAGACTCCTGCAAACTCCAGGAGTTTGCAGAAATTATGGAAGATGGGTTTGGACTTTCTTCACAGTGTTTGGAATCGGGATTTTGACTCAATCTTATGTAGATCTCAAGGCACATGGAACTATCACCTGACATCTTGGTTATAAAGGACAAGGCAAACAGATGCTAAATGGATCATGAAACTGTAGTCATCCATTCACCAAAGAGATGTCTTTTGGACATTAACTTTTAATACTGTTCAGCCCCCCTTCCCTAATGTCTTTGTATTTTGTCAATGGGGAAATGGACCCAGACAGATAAAATTCCTAGCTATGTACCCTGAGTTAGAAGTAAGAAAGAAGTGTGCTTGAAAATAATTTTGTGTCATGAAAACTATAAAATATTGCCTTGAGAGGAGAACTGCCAGTATCCTAAAATGAAACTGGCTTAGAAAGGAGAGACGTCAATAACTGATAGAAAAATTTGTATTGCTAAGTTGGCATGATGAAACTTACTTCCTGACCTGACACACCTTTCTGACAGATCCAATTCTTTTTGGCAAACTGCATTTTCTTGGGACTCTTAAAATCTCATTGCAGGTGAGAAAGCTGATAAAAGCTGCACCCATTTATTTGTGATGTTAGGGCTGACTGGGGATCTTTATGAGCAGCTAGAGCCAAAGGTGGACATGAAGTACAACATAAATTTTGAATTCATGATTAGTTTCTGGCAATCCCCTTCTGCAAGACTGACTTTTGCGGAAGAAAAGAATACAGAATAAAGACAGCATCACATTCTGATGATCAACTTATCCTTTAGAGTTGTAAAAATATGGTTTATTACTATAATGGTAATTATTTTGCAGTATATGTGTACCAAATCAACACATTGTACTCCTTAAATTTACTCAGTGTTATATGTCAGTTACATCTTAATAAAGCTGGAAAAAATAAAATTGATCATATGTAAGCAGAACTTTTAAAATGCCTAATTATTTTCTTGTCTATGTTTGATTTAGGGGCCCTGCTTTTCTTCCTAGGTGAAATGTCCAGATCACAATTTATTTGTGATTTGAGGAAAGGCTACTGTCAAATTTGAAATATGAAAAGAACCCATTATTTAGAAAATTATCAAATTTTAGTCTGCTTGTAGTCATTTTTTCTGATTTTTTTACTCAAAATATTTAAAGATAAATCTGAAGATATGCAATTGGATATATTTCTACCTAACTTTTCCCATCAATCTCTGCTTTTTTTTCTTCTGCAGACCTTTGTCAAGTGGGTGCTGCTCTTCTCATGATCCCCAGGTTTTTAATTCCCATTTTACCTTGAACCCCATTGGGTTCTCATGCATTTTTAGTATTTCTCTCTTTGAGCATTTCATTTCTCTCCTGTCCTATCTTGTTCAGGAAGGACATCCTAATTTCTGAGAAGGTCAAGCCTACCTGAAGTCAACTTCTTCTTCAATTCCTCCTTACTTCAGATATGGTCACATTAGTTGGTATTTTCTTCTTCCTCTTCCTTCTCAGAAGGATTTCTCCTTTTCCTCTCAGGTTAGTTCCTTCATCTGTGCTTTAATCTTTTCTCCTCCTTATTCCTCATGGCCATCTTTCTGTTATTGCTCCCACTACATTGAATCCTTTTTATACTAAAGATGCTCTCCCAGGCCTCTTTTCTTCCTTCCTCCCTCCCTCTCTCTTTCTTTATAATATTTTATTTATTTATTTGTGTGAGAGAGAGAGAGAGACAACCAGGGGGAGAGGGAGAAGGGAGGGAGAAGCAGGCTTCTGGATGAACAAGGAGCCTGACATGGGGCTTGATCCCAGGACCCTGGGATCATGACCTGAGCTGAATGTAGATGCCTAACAAGAGAGCCACCCAAGCACCCCTCCAGTCCTCTTTCTTATAAGCTTTAGATCCACATCCATGTTTCCTTCTCCAGGGATGGCCAGCTCTATACGAAGAGAGAGCCAGCAAAGTCAACCTGCCACACATCCAAATCACCATGTCTCTCTTCATCTTCTTGCCTTAACTAACTACTCCTTCTCTTAGAATTTCTACCTTGATTGGTTGTATTATCATCATCCTTGTAATCCAAGTGAGAAACTTTCCCTCTCTTGTTCTTACTGCTCCCATCACATACAACCCCAATTCACCATAAACTTCTTTTGACTTGTTGTTCACAGTATTTCTCTGTTCAGTGCCTTCTTTTCATCTCATTCCCCAAGCTTCCACTTACATTTGTCATGCCTGGAATATTGTCGCAGCTCTGGTCTCTCTGTCTCTATGGTGTTGCTGGAAACATGAAATGGGGTGACCCAGTGCAAGCCTGAGGAACCCAAGAAGTACTTTGTCTTTGAGACACACCAGCAGTGAGAGGATTCGTGATCAGTAAGTGTCTGGTTAGCTCTGGATTCTGTAGGTGAAAATAGATCCAGAGTTCCAAAACTGTAGATCTTTGAGTTACTAAACAGTTAACTATTTCTCTCAAGGCAGGGCTGGATAACTATAAATTCAGACTACCACTGGGCACCAAAATTGCTGTAAAAAGTTCTTTTGAAAGATTTGATATTGCAATAGGAGTCTCAAGTAGGCATTATGGGTTAGGTTTCATTCTTGGACTTTCTTACCCTTATTTTACAGTTTAGTATAATTATAATTTTGAATGACATATAGAGTAGGGACATATTTTGGATGATAATTGGTTGGGAAATATACTCTTCTCATTATTTAGGTTCTCTGAAGGTCTGAAGCTGACTCTCCCCTGAGCCCACACTCAAGGTACCATATTGAATAGCTGGGAAGTATCCCATGATGTCGTCAGCCACGAGATGTTCCCAATACTGGGGATCTAGTGTTGAACCTAGGTCCTTTAACTAGACTCCACCTTCTTACTCCTGGGAAATTTTCGATTTGGTTGTCTTATTTTCTTACCATTGGTCTCAGTCTAACTACACTGAGCCCAAAGTTTTGAACCTAAAAGAGAGGTGTCTGGAACCACTGCCCTACCTCAGAAAAGTCCTTAGACCCTGAATAAATTCATAGTTTCAAACTCGTTAATTGGGAGGACACAGTTATTTTGATTGACAATAGGATTTGAGTTCAAGACCACTGTGACACCCAATAACACTCCTGAGTTTTTTTCACTAGAACTGCTGAAAGGTATTTGTTTCAAAATTTATTTATAAAGGGCCATTTCTGCTGAAATTCCTGAAACAAAGATAGCGTGACCCTAAATAACTCCATATTCCAATCACCTAAAGTAGAACCTGTTGTACACCTCAGGAGACATATTAAAGTTAACTTATTTGTGCCCATATACCTTCTTTATTCTTGAGAAAATGGACATTAGTGTTGGTGAGTCTGTGATTTTCCATCTGGCTTTGATTTTTGTCTGCTGACTTCTTTGACTCCACCCTTGACTGGAAGGACTGCCTCATGGGACATGCATATCAGAATTATGTTAACTAGGTTGCCGAGTGCCAGTTTGCCTGCTAGGGACACCACACTCTAAAAATCCTGTTGGGCAAATTGTCAAAACCCTGTTCCCATTCAGTCCTTAAGAGAATGTGAAGATAAAACCCAAACCACCTTGGTCAATTGCATTAAACACATTTTCACATGACTCAGAAAAAATGTTTGGCACACACACAACACACATAGACACACACAAAAACAACAAAAAACCATTTGGTTTATTTAAAAATTCCATTGTCTTATCATTGTGTGAGGATTTGAAACTGGCAGCTACATGGATGCCTTAGCTGTTTCTGGTATGTCTTTGAAAGAAGCTCAAAGTGTTCAAAATAAGCCAAGTCCTTGAAATTGGCTAACAAAATTTTGAATGTAAATCTTTTTTCCCATTTTTTCATTATTAATTTTTTAAATTGGCAAACATTTTTCCAATCTTATTGAGAAATAATTGACATACACCACTGTATAAATTTAAGACATACAGCATGACAGTTTGATTTACATATATTGTGAAATGATTACCACAATAGGTTCAGCCAATATCCCTCTTTTCATGCAGATACAATGAAAAGAGAAGAAAGAAAAATGAAAAGAAGGAAGAAGTCTTCTTCTTACAACGAGAACTCTTGGGATTTATTCTCTGAACAATTTTCCTATGTATCATACAGTAGCGTTAGTGACAGTCATCATGTTGTACATTATATACCTCAAGCCTATTTATCTTGTCACTGGAAGTTCGTGCTTTTTGACCACCTTTCTCTAAATCCATCTCTGTCCACCCTCTGCATCTGGTAACTACAAGTCCAATCTCTTTTTATGAGCTGTTTTATGTTTTTTAAGATTTTACTTATTTGAGAGAAAGAGAGAGAGGGAGAGATAGAGAACAGGCAGGGAAGAGAGCGAGAAGCAGGCTCCCTTTTAGCAGGGAACCAGACATGGGGCTAGATTCCAAGACTCTGGGATTATGACCTATCTGAAGGCAGATGACTGAGCACCCAGTCACCCCTGTTTTTTTTTTTGTTGAGTCCTATGTATGTGAGATCTCACTTATTTCTCTTAGCATAATGCCTTCAAGACACATCCATGTTATTGCAAATGGCAGCATATCTTCATTTTTTAATGGCTGATTAATATTCCATTGCATATATGCATACCATGACTTCTTTATGCATTCACCCATTGATAGACATTTAGGCTATTTCCATGTCTTGGGTACTGCAAACAATGTTCTATAAACATAGGGGTGCAGATATCTTTTTGAGTTAGTATTTTGTTTCCTTTGTGTATATTCCCAGGTAAAAGTGCTGAATCATATGACAGCTCTATTTTAAAATTTTGGGGGATACTTCACACTATTTTCCGTGTGGCTATACCAATCTATAATTCCACCAATACTGTACAAAACTTTCCTTTTTCCACTTCTACACCAGCATTTGTTATTTTTTGTCTTTTTATGATAGCCATCCTAACAAGAGTGATATGATATCTCATTTTTGTTTTAATTTGCATTTTCCTAATGACTTGTGATGTTAAATATCTTTCCATGTACCTGTTGGCCTTTTGTGTGTGTATATATATATATATATTTTTTTTTTTTTTGAGTAATGTCTTTTGGGTACTTTGCTCATTTATAAAATTGGATTTTTTGTTTTGTTATTAAATTGCATGAATTCTTTATATATTTTAGGTATTTACCCCTTTTCAGATATATGGTTTGTAAAGATTTTTTTTTCTTTTTTCCTTTTTTTTACTTTATTGATGGTTTCTTTTGCTGTGCAGAAGCTTTTTAGCTTGGTACAGTCCCACTTTTTTGTTTTTTATTTTGTTGTTTGTGCTTAGGTGTCATATTCAAAAATTCAATACCGAGACCTATATTGAGGACGTTTATTCAAATGTTTTCTTCTAGGAGTTTCACAGTTTCAGGTCTTACACTTAGGTCTTTAATCCATTTTGAGTTCATTTTTGTGAGTGGTGTAAGATATGAGTCCATTTTCATTTTTTGCATGTGAATATCCAATTATCCCAGGACTAATTGTTGAAGAGATTGTCTTTTCTCCATTGAGTATTCTTGGCTCTCTTGTTAAGTGTTAGTTTACAATATGTTTTTGGGGTTATTTCTAGACTCTTGATTTTGTTCCAATGACCTATTTGTTTTTATGTCAGTATCATATCTTTGTGAGGACCATAATTTTACAGTATAGCTTGAAATTAGGAAGTGTAATGCCTTCTTTGTTTTTCTTTTTCAAGATTTCTTTGATTACTTGGTATCTTCTGTGATTCTATATAAATTTTAGGGGTGTTTGTTCTACTTCTGTAAAAAATGGCATTGGAATCTTGATATGGACTGCATTGAATCTATAGATAGTTTTTGGTAGTATTGATGTTTTAACAATATTAATTCTTTTACTACATGAGCACAAGATAACTTTCCATTTATTTATGTCTTCTTCAATTTCTTTCATCACTGTCTTGTAGTTTTCATAGTATAGATCTTTCTTAGTTAACCTTCTTAGTTAAATTTATTCCTAAGTATTTTATTGTTTTTGATGTTGTTATATTTGGGATCAATTTCTTTTTTTTCCCAGAAAATTCATTGTTAGTGTCTAGGAATGCTATTGATTTTTTTACATTAATTTTGTATCCTGCAAATTTATTGAATTCATTGATTAGATCTAACAATGTCTTTGGGTTTTCCTATATATAAAATCTTATTATCTGAAGATAGAAACAATTCTATTTTTTCCTTTCAAATTCTCATACCTTTTATTTCTTTTTCTTATCTGTTCATTCTAGCTAGTATTGCTAGTATTGTGCTGAATAGGAGTGGTGCCAGTGGACACCACTGTCTTACTTCTGATATTGAAGGAAAAGCTTCCACTCTTTCATCATTGAGTATGATGTTAACCATAGTCTTGTCATATATGGCTGTAACTGAGTTGAGATATATTCTTTCTATGTCCAATTTGTTAAGAGTTTTTATCATGAATGGATGTTGAATTTTGTCAAATGCTCTTAGTGCATCTCTTGAGGTGATTCTGTGATTTTTTTCCTTTCACTTTGTTAATGTGATGGAGCACATTGATTGTTTCATTTATGTTGAACAATTCTTACATCTTAAGGATAAATACCACTTGACTACAGTGAGTGATACTTTTAATGGGCTGCTGAATTCAGTTTGCTAGTATTTTACTGATAATTTTTTGCATCTTTGTTTATCAGGGTTATTGGCCTGTAGTTTTCTTTCTTTCTTTCTTTAAGATTTTATTTATTTATTTGAGAGAGAGAGAGAGAGGGAGAGAGTGAGAGAGATCATGGGAGGGGAGAAGTTCAGAGGGAGAAGCAGACTCCCCATGGAGCTGGGAGTCTGATGTGGGACTCGATCCCAGGACTCTGGGATCATGACTTGAGCCAAAGGCAGTTGCTTAACCAACTGAGCCACCAAGGCACCCCTTGGCCTGTAGTTTTCTTTTATAGTCATTTCCTTTTCCAGTTTTGGTATCAGGATAATGCTGGCCTCATGAAATAAGTTTAGGAGTTTCCCTTCCTCTTTGGTTTTTTGGGAAGAGTTTGAGAAGGACTAGTCTTAATTTTTTTTTTAAGATTTTAAAATTTATTTTGGACAGGAAGAGAGTGTGCAATCAGGGGGAGAGGCAGAGGGAAAGGGAGAGAATCTCAAGTAGACTCAGAATGAGTGTGGAGCCTGATGTAGAGCTCAATCCCACGACACCAAGATCATGATCTGAGCTGAAACCAAGAGTTGGACACTCAACCTACTGAGCCACCCAACCACCCCTGATGTTATTTTTCTTTTAATGTTTGGTAAAATTCACCAGTGAAGCCATGTGGTCCTGGGGTTTTCTTTGTCAGGAATTTTTTGATTACTGAATCAATCTTCTTACTTGGAATTGGTCTTTTCAGATTTCTATTTTTCCCTGGTTCAGTCTTAGTAACTTGTATGTTTCCAAGAATTTTTCACTTTTTCTAGGTTGTCAAGTTTGTTCATGTGTAATCATGCATAGTAGTCTCTTACGATCCTTGAATTTCTGTAATAATAGTTATAATCTCTCATTTTTTATTTATAAGTTTGTGACTTATCTCCTTTCTCTTTTGTCTTTGGTTATTTTAGCTAATTTTGTTTATCTTTTCAAGGAATCAACTCTTGGCTTAGTTCATTTTTTTCTACTGTTTATCTTTTCTCTATTTAATTTATTTCTCCTCTAATTTTAATCATTTCTTTTCTCCTGCTAATTTTGGACTCCACTTGTTCTTCTTTTTCTAATTCCTTAAGATGTAAATATAGGTTGTTTATTTGGGATCTTTTTTGCTTCTTAATATAGGTATTTGTTGTTTATTCCCCTTAGAACTGTTCTTGCTGCATCCCACAAGTCCTGGTGTATTGTGTTTCCATTTTTCTCTCAAGAAACTTTAACTTTCCCTTTCATTTTTAATTTGATTCATTGGTCGTTTAGGAGAGGATTGTAAATTTTCCAATTTTCCTGTTGTTATTAATTTCTAGCTTCATGTCATTGGGTTCAGAGAGGATCCTTGATATCATTTCAGTCTTCATGAATTTGTTAAGACTTGTTTTGTGATTAACATGGCTTGTCCTAGAAAATATTTCATGTGTGCTTGAGAAGAATGTGTATTCTGTTGTCACTAGACAGAATATTCTGTATATTTCTTTTAAGTCCATTTGGTCTATAGTATTGATCAGAAATGTTTCCTTTATTGATTCTCTCTGGATGATCTATTCATTATGGAGACTAGGATAATAAAGTCCCTAACATTGTTGTATTACTGTTTCTTCTTTTAGCTTTGTTAGTTTTTGCTTTATATATTTAGGTTCTCCAATGTTGGGTGGATGAATATTTACAATTGTTATATCTTCTTGATATACTGACCTCTTTATTCTATATAATGATTTCTGTTGTCTCTTTTTGCCATTTTTAGTTTAAACTCTATTTTGTCCAATATAAATGTAGATAAACTGCTTTTGTTGTTGTTTCCATTTGTGTGAAGTGTCTTTTTCCATCCCTTCACTTTCAATCTATATGTGTCTTAAGGCTAAAAGTCTTTTGTAGGCAGCATATTGTTGTATCTTTTTAAAAATCCATTTAGCCATTCTGTGTGTTTTAATTAGAGAATTTAATCCATTTACATTTAAAGTAATTATTGACAAAGGAGGACTTACAATTGTGATTTTGTTAGTTGTTTTCTGGTTATTTTGTTTATCCATTATTCCTTGTTTCTTATCTTGCTGTCTTTTTTGTGTGTTTTGATATCTTGGAATCAGCATGTTTTGACTTCTTTATTGTATTCTTTTTTGTAATTACTACAGTATTTTCTTTTGTGGTTAGCATGAGGTTTATGTAAAATATCTTAAACTTATAACATCCTATTTTAAACTGATGACTTCAATAGAATTTATACACTTTACACTTTTACTTCTCCTCATATTTTAGATTATTGCTGTTACAATTTATATATTTTTTTATGTTGTGTAACTAACAACAGATTATATAGTTATGGTTATTTTTACTATAGTATATATATTTTTAAACTTCCAAACTAGAGTCATAAGTGAATTATGTACCACAATTACCATATTGCAGAATCTAACTATAAATATATATTTACTATTACCAGTGAGATTTATACAACTTTTATTTGTTTTTGTGATGTAAATTAGCATCCTTTTACTTCCACACAAAGAGTTTCTTTTAACATTTCTTGTAAATCAGGTCTCTTGGTAATGAACTCCCTCAGCTTTTATTTTTTCTGGAAAGTCGTTATTTTTCCCTTGTTTCTGAAAGGCAGCTTCATTGGGTATAGAGTTCTTGGTTGACTATTATTTTCTTTTAATACCTTAAAAGTATGCCTGGTACTGAGTTTGGTCTGGGATGATTAGCTCTACTTGCTACTTCTTGACTTGAGTACCACTGGGCATTATAGCTCCCAAGAGTTACAGTCCTCCTGGTCAGATGGAGCTGGAATGCACTCTGTACAGTGAAGTAGGGTTATGATTCAGCTACTTCCTGGGTGTGGGCACATGGGGCTCTAGGGTCAGCTAAACTCATTTAAGAATTAAAATCAGGCAGGGGGTGCCTGGGTAGCCCAGTCAGGTAAGCATCTAACGTTGGCTCAGGTCATGATCTCAGGGTTCTGGAATTGAGTCCCACATTGGGTTCCATGCCCAGTGGGGAGTTTCCTTGTTCCTCTTCCTCAGCCCCTCCTTGTGCTCTCTATCTCTCTCAAATAAATAAATAAATAAATAAAATCTTTGAAAAAGATAAAATAAAATCAGGCAGATCTATATTCTGCCAAGTTCCCTGGTCAAAGTATGCCCCATTTAGTTCTACAGATTAGCAAATTTTTGTTTGGTATTACTACTTAGACACTGTAGGTATTAATCTGCCAAGATCTATGTGCTGATTTTTGCAAGCCCCTTTCCCCTTCTCCATCACATTCAGATTTTTAGTGGTTGAGCCCCATAGATGCCTGTGGTGCAAGATCAGGGTAGGGGCTCCTGCAAAGTGACCCACAATGCTGGGCGGGAGCAAAAGGACTTGTCTCCTGGGACAACAATTCTCTTTTTCACTGGAGGAATCAGAGTTTCAGGAAGACCTCTCCTTGTGGTAAAGCTCTGGCATGGGGGAGGGGCAAATGCACTCACCATGTAGCTGTGACTCTTAACCTTTCTCATGTGGTCTCTCTTGGACTCTGTGTACAGTGGATGCTTCAGCCTCATTTCCATGTTCTAGGATTTTCTCAGTGGTGTCCTGTTCTTGAATAGTTGTTGGTTTTTCTTGTTATGGGGAGCAAAGTCAGGAACAACGTTTGTGGCCATCTTGGTGACATCATTCTCAAACTAACATATAGATCTTTATGATGGATTACTTTTTATATTTCATTTCCTTCTGTGCAACTCTACTGGATTGTATAAAGAAATGGAAAAAAAATATTGTGAAACAATATTGGCCTGAGTTTTTCAGACTTTCTGTAGTGTCACAGAGATTGGCAGGAGTTTTGCTTCCATAAAAAAAATATAGGCTGGGCTCCTGTGTTTATAGTTATCAGGGGAACGACTTTTTAGATCAAATTTGGAACATTCTTTTCAAGAGAGCAGTTAAAGTAGCTAACTGTGACCCAAAATATCTCAATAGAATCTTTTTCAAATAAACTTTATTCTTTTCCAAGGTTTTAATAGGAGAAATTGTCTAAATCATCATGATGTGTTATATGCTAACTATATAAAATACAACTTTTTAATTAACATAACATGAAATAATATGAATAGTGAAGTATTCTTGAGATGGTATGATTGGATTAGAACTACTTAAAATATATTATTATTTGCATAAGGAAATACGGGGGTTCTTGATATACCTTGACTTCTTATAATTCTGATATGAAGTATTGATTTTACTGAGAAAACTGAGGGTTTGAGAAATTAAAAGGTGAAAAAAGAAATAGGTTACTGAATACAGATTTGAATGTGTGTCTTAGATTACAAAGTCCAGGCATTGTCTCCCTGGACACATCCACTTTCTCAATGCAGCTTTACTATTCTCAGGTTCACACACTAAAAGGGAGAAAAAGTAACAAAAGTAACATTTTCTGGGTCTCTTCTCATAAAAGGTTTTGACAAAGTATGACTAGGGCTTAGATTATACTATCAGTTTGAAAACTCTTAGAAAAACTTTGAAATGAAAGTTTTTCTCCTGAAATCTTGTCTATATTCCTAATTTGCCTACTAAGGCCTTTTTCATATATACTGGAAAAGGTAATATATAACCTTGCTGATTTCACACTTTAACTCTGGGTTTAACAAAGCATTTACATATTCATGAATATATCTTTGTAGTTTTGGGAGCTTTATAAATTAATTTGTTCCTTTTTAAATTTAATTACTCTTTAAAATGCTTCATATCAGATGGGATGAAGTGAAAGACTTTTATTTTTAGGGCAGAGGAAAGTTTGAAGATAAGTAAGGAACTGAAAGGAAAATTTGAGCATTCATACTAGTTCCAATACCAGTCTTGTCCCATAATAGCAAATATCTTATAAGAATGACTAAAAGGCACTGTTCAATCAAGCTGCTTCATCACCTTTGGCTTTCTCTCTGAAGACTTCGAGGGTGGAATGGACAGCAATTAGAAAGAGCCCATACAAGCAGGAATTCATCGCTATTTGGAGGCATACCTGATACAGGAGACTTGGGGAAAAAATAGCTGAAACCTGTTAGTTTAATGTCTATTAGTGATTTATAATGTTCTTATTGTAATCTATTCCTGGCCACTAACCTTCAAATTGGGGGATATTTTTCCCCTATGAATTTCTGTTTAACACTTCAAGGGGCAAGTTTATTATTTTTCTCAATAACTGTCTGATGTTGAAGGTCTCTGTTTCCTTGCCCAGTTTCTGCTATCCCAGCAAAGAATAAATACAAGGGACAGAACTTACATTTAGCTGGATTTCATACCAATGAAAACACTGAAATACTTCCATACTAGTTGGTAAATAACTACTCTTCTGAGCCAAATGGGTACTCTGACCATCTCTATCCCTCCCCTCCCCAATGATCTCTTTATATTGCAACAGTTTTGTAATAAGATAAGCAGAAATAATAGAAAGAAAATTTAATCTTTCCACTCACATGGTTAGTCAGATTTTACTTTTATTTTATTTTTTAAAAGATTTTGTTTATTTATTTGACAGAGAGAGATCACAGGTAGGCAGAGAGGCAGGCAGAGAGAGAGAGGAGGAAGCAGGCTCTCTGCCAAGCAGAGAGCCCGATGTGGGACTCGATCCCAGGACCCTGAGATCATGACCTGAGCCGAAGGCAGAGGCTTAACCCACTGAGCCACCCAGGCGCCCTTACTTTTATTTTTAATAGTTTTTTACTAATTTTAACTGGACATTATAGAAAACTGAACTTTCTTTTTACAGTTTTGCACATCTGATGACTGTAAGAATTTTCTAAAGACCAGCTTCTGGCACCATATTTCAAGTCTCATTTTCTTTTTTACCCACTTACTTACCAGTGCTGGTGGCTTGGGACATATTTGTGTTGTCTTATGTCCTGTCACATTGCATGTTCATATCATGCTTCTTGGTGAATTAACTGGCAGAATACATATTCTAGAATATTCCTGGTCTTCACTGAAAGCTCAATCCATGCTTTAGTTTTAACACTTGTGTCTCTCCACCTCCTCACCAAATTCATATGTTGAAATTCTAAACTCCGAAGCAATGATATTAGGTGAAGCCTTAGGGTGTGATTAGACCATGAGCATACAGCCCTCTTCAATGGGGAAAGAGCTTTTATAAGAGATCCCAAATGGCCTAGCCTCTTCCACCATGTGAACACAGGAAGAAGGTGCTGACTATGAACTGGAAAGTGGGATTTCACCAAAACATGACCATTCTGGTTCCTTTGCCTTGGACTTCCAGCCTCCAGAACTGTGAGGAATGAATTTTTATTGTTTATAAGCTACCCAATCTGTGACATTTTGTTACAGCAGCTCCAGTGGACTAAAATAATCCATAAAAAGAATAGTTGATAAATTGAAAACTCATCAAAATTAAAAACTTGCTCTAGGAAAACGTATGCAAAGGGTATAAAAAGATAAATTACAGACTGAAAGACTATATTTGCAAACCACATATCTGGAAAAAGTTTTAGTATCAAGACTAGATAAAGAACTCTCAAAATGCAACAGTAAAAGAAAACCAAGAAATCCAAATGGAAAATGAACCAAAGACATGTGCAGGCATTTCGTTTGAAGAGGATCTACCGGCGATAATTAAGGACATGAGAACATCATTAGCCATTAGGGAAATGCAAATTAAGACCACAGTGGGCTAGGCCCTTCCACTATCAGAATGGCTAAAATAAAAAATAGTGACAACAAATGCTGCTTAAGATGCAGGGGAACTGGCCACACACACATTGTTGGTGAGAATGTCAAATGGTACGGCTACTGTGGAAAACATTTTGGGAGTTTTGGGGAAAAAGCAAATTGCCTGCCCACACACTTATCCCAGAGAAATGAAAGCATATGTTCACACAAAACCCTGTATACAAGTGTTCATAGCAGCTGGAATCAGCCCCGGTGTCCTTCAACAGGCCAGTTGTGCATAAACAACAGTGGGGCTACCCTACCATGGGACAGTACTGAGCAACAAAAAAGAATGGAATATTGACACATGCAATGATTTGGATAGATCTCAAGGGAATTATGCTGAGCAAAAAAAAGAAAAAAAAACAATCTAAACATTGCATACTACTGATCTCATTTGTATAGCATTTTGAAATGACAAAATTTATTTTATTTTTTAAAAGATTTTATTTATTTGAGAGAGAAAGAGAGAGAGATAGCAAGAGAGAACACAAGCAGGGGGAATAGGAGAAGGAGAAGCAGGCTCCTTACTGAGCAGGGAGTCTGATATATTGTTCAGTCCTAGGACCCTGGGATCACAACCTGAGCTGAAGGCAGACACTTAACTGACAGATCCACCCAGGTGCACTGAAATGACAAAATTTTAGAGATGAGGGACAGATTAGTGGTTGCTTTGGGAATGGGGGTGGGGGAGAGAAGCAGATGTGGCTATAGTGGGACCACATGGAAAATCCTTGTGGCTTTAGAACTATCTGGTAACTTTACTGGGGTAACAGATACATGGACTTGCACAGGTGATAATGCTGATAGAACTTAATACACATATATACACATGCATACATATATATACACACACACGAGAGAATACAAGTAAATCTGGGAAGTCTGAATATGGTAAGTGACTTTTATCAAAGTTAGTATCTGGTCATGATATTAGAGCATTGTCTTGCAAAATGTACAGGGATCTCTATATGATTTCCTAAAGCTGTATATGAATCTATAATTACCTCAATAAAAATTTCAATTAAAACTAAATTTAAAAATACTTCTGGGAGTTATTTCTATTCTAATAACTATACACAGAATTGACTACAATCTATATACATGTATTATTGCTAAGGTCAAACCAATGTATTTTTTTTTTTTAAGATTTATTCATTTATTTGAGAGAAAGAGACAGAGATAGAGAGACAAAAAGAGAGAAAGCTCCAGCAAGGAGAGGCAGAGGGAGAGAATCTCAAGCAAACTCCTCTCTGAGCTTGGAGCCCAATGGGGGGCTTGATCCCATGACCCATAAGATCATGTCTAGAGCCAAAACCAAGAGCCACCCAAGTGCCCCCAAACCAATGTATTTCTAAATCAGTTTTTCCCTAGCCAGCTTCCCAAATGCCCACTGCTCCTCCAATACTACCCAACATGGAAGGAAGTGTGACAAGGCACATCAAAGTAGAAATAAGCAGTGGTGTTGACCAGGGGTTAGATTAGCTTACTTTCGCAAGCCTTACAAAAACCCAGCACTACATGAATATATTGCTGGTGTTTCCCTCAGGGCCATGGGAGTGAGGGCTCCTGAGATTTATCAAGCACCCTTAGATTTCCAATGGGTCTGACCCTGCATGTGGCCCAGCAGGCATCCCCATAACTGGCTTATATGAATCAACAATTCATATAAGGGATAATTCGATGTCCCCATAATTGGCTTCTCCTCTGAAGGTTGGTGCCTGGGTTGGGCTGACAGTATTCTGAAACAGAGCTGCTAAACTTTCCATTTTTTCAAATCAAATTTTTGTTTGTTTATTCTGAATGCATGAAAATTAAGGAAGATAGTGAAGGCGTGGCAGAGTATAAGGTGGTGGTGGTTGGGCCCTTTGCTGCCATTTAGACCTTGGGAAAAGGTGGGCTCCTTTGAGAGTCATTTGAGGGAGTTTATTTTCGGTGAACCTAGAGTTCTATTAAATAGAGGTCGTCTTTTTTACCTATAAGGTGGGTCTGCTTTCTGAACACCAAAGACAATGTCTTCAAATCTTTTGACAAAGCAATGCATAAATTTCTGCACTTCTTTTTGTGACACCCCCTTCCCCTTGGGATTAGGGGTGATTTATCTAACTGGTGGGATGGGAAAGGGAATTATGGGGCACATTATGTTCAGGCCTTTATGGATTCTTTCCTTCAGAGCTGGCTGCCCATAGGCCTCCTCTTCTTGTAGAAGGTTCACTGAGGCAGGAGCTGGTGGGAGTGAGGCAGGGAGGTGTCCAGCTGTTCTGCCTCTCGCTGAGTCAGGAGGCTCGTCTGGGAACAGGACAGGAAGGAGAAAAGAGCTCTTCACTGTCCCAGGCTTAGTCCAACAACTCTAATCCAACTGGACCAAGTTAAAGCTGGAATTGTGATTTCTGACTCTTTTGTCTACTAATCAATTGGTTCAGAACCTGTAGTTTTGAGAAATGTGATTAAATGTATCTTTAAACCCTACACACACACACACACACACACACACACACACACACACCCCTCACACTTACATTTGTTATGTGCCAGATACACAACCTTGTGATACTTGATGAGCCAAGCAATAATGGCCGCCAAGAGCCTGACAGGCACATTTCTGTGCCTCCCAGGTGATAAGCACCCTCTTCAGACTCTGGACAAACAGTGGTTCTACCATTAGTTGATGGAGAGGAAAATTCCTTCAGTTCAGTACTGTACATTCCTCCAAGATTTTCTGAAGCAGCTGGACTCAAGCCCAGCAGTCCGGGGGGAAATCACTTGGCCACTCTGTCCCAGTCTCCCTCCCTAACATGTGGCAGTCAAGGAGAATATTCCTTTTATGATCTCAAGTCAGCTTAGAGTAAAACCAGCCCGGGCAGTAGGAGAGGAGGCTGTGGACAGGGCAGATAAATCACCACCCAGCAAACAGCCAGCTGGGCTCCACCTCCCTCTGCCTGTGGCGCCCTTGGCCATGCCTCTGAACTGCAGCAGACAGTGGGCCAGCTGAGCACAGAGCAGTCCCTTCAGGTGACAACAGGGGCCTTCCTTGTCCTCTTCCCACCCCTACTCCAAATCCAAGCGGTGAATAATTATTACCGTCTCCCTTCTTCATTGTTTTCTCCCCTTTGGGAAAGGCATTCACAAACACAGCTGGGGGCTTCACTTTGAGAATAAATTTCACTTTCCTAAGAAGAGAACAACCTGAAGGAACTTCTTAATCTTGTGAGGACCAGATGGTTATTAATACATTTCATTATTAAGTGGTTGGCTGAAGAGTAGGTCCCTATGCCTGCATTAAAGTCAGCATTTCAGGAGAGAGACTTCTTGTGGTTGAGGCATGTGGGGAATAGCCCCTGGGGCAGAAGCAGAGCCCCGTTGGTAATAACCTGTGAGGACACTGGACTAATACCCAGCTAGGAAGACTGGACAGGTCAGCCCTTGCTCTGGGCTGGCTCCTGGCACTGCCCCTGATGCCATCAATTTCAAGTGGAGTCTCCTGGGGCTGTGAAAGACTAGCCCTCACCTTTGTATCAACAGACTGTTCTTCTCAGAAAAGAAAATGAAGTGCTGGGTTCATGACGGGATGGAAATAGCACTAGGCAGAATTCAGGGGCCCTGGTTCTGGTTCTGACTTTGTGACTAGCAGAAGGACTTTAGCTGATTCAGTTTTATCTGTGTCTCAGCTTCCCTATTTGTATAATGAGCCATCAGAACAACTCTGTCTCTATTTCCTCCCAGCATGCACTGCCTATGATTTAGGAGTGCTCTAGTTCACAAAAAGGAAGGGAAGAGAACTGTATGCTGAGCATTGAGACAGATACTTGTCTCCTTTGATCTTCAGAAAACAGCACTCCAATTTTATAGATGAATGAAATGAAGCTTAGTGAGATGAATCAACTTCTGCAATATCATGCAACTGATATAATAGTGAGTAGACTTGTTGTTACAGGTGTCAGGAAATTAAAGTTGAGTTCATTTAAGCAAAAAGAGAATATATTGTTTCTTACAAGGATGAGAGATTGTAGGGGCTTTTGGCTACTGGCATGGGTAGATCCAGGAGTTTGCAGATGTGCCCAGGATCTAAATTCTCTCCGTCCCTCAGTTCCTTCTGCTTTGTTTTTGTTGTCAGGCTTCATGTGCTAACAATATGGCTGCAGGGAGCCCCACCTCTCACATGCAGCCCTGACATCTGTTTAGGCTGAAAAACTGCCCTGGTTTGCCTGGAAGTGAGGGGGAATCCCTGTGTAGGGGACTTACAGTTTTCAAGCTAGGAAATTCCCAAGCAAATTGTGACAAGCTGGTCCTTGACATTGTCTCAGCTTCGAGTCCAGCAGAAAAGAGCATGTTTCATTGAGTAGCTCTTGCAGACTGATCTGACTTGCACATGCCCAACTGTCTTAGAACCAGGGCCTATCCCTGAACCAGTCTCTGTAGCCAGGTAGCTGCAGGGGCACCGACTGACTTAAGACTTGGATGCTTAGCTTTGTCTGGACCACAAGCATGGTGGTGAGGGGATGGGGTGGAGTCCCCAAAAGAAAGTAGGGGCTGTGGTCAGAAAGGGGAGTGAAGAACCCTGTGGAAGTGAATGGGAAAAACTTCTCTGCTGAACGAGTGGTAAGATCACATTTCGAACCCTGGTGTCCCTACGGCAAGTGCAGTGTTCTTTTTCTAGAAGCACAGGGAGGTGGATAACTCCGAGATATGCTGTGGTCCTTTTCCAGGAGAGGTCAAGGAAAAATGCCCAGGAGAGCTGGAGAATGGTGGTTCTGACGCAAGAACTTTGGGAGTTCTTGGCTTCATGATCTTTGAATAGAGAACAGATCCATTTCCTGGCCCCTACACCACAGTAGGATTTATAGAGGTGGGTGGGCATGGTGTGGGGGGGAGTGTGTGGCCAGTTCTCACCATGTGAGCGTGTTGGTGGCAGGCCTGAGTGGCGCTCCACTCTCTGTGTCCCCTCTGCATCTGAGAAGCTCTTATTCAATGCCAAGGGTAGAGCTGTGCCTATTCTCTGGGGGAAATGCAATCTCCTCAAAGGCAGAGGACATCTGCTTGGGAGATTGATACCCAAAGGAATTTAAAAGATGCCTTCTGTGCAATGCCAGCTTGGAATGCCCTGGCTGCTAATACTGCTTTTTACTAGAGCTTCCAGCAACACTTACTGGAGAGCTACTAGGCTAACAGGAAAGATTATTTTTGGCTCTCATACTTCCTGTTTTAGGAGAAAATGGTGTTCCAGAAAGACTTACAAGGACTGAAAAACTGCTAACATAATGACATTGAAGACAGGAGATAAATTTCACACTGGAATTTTTACTTCAAGTGAGAGAAAAAGTGTGAAAATTATTATAAGGGTGATGATAGAAACATGCTGTAATCAGGAAACAGAAATATGTTCTAGTTAGGAAGGCCTAATGTTAGAGGTATATTGTACAGTTTCAGGGCCAAGTTTATCTTCCCGCATACAGAAAACTTTCAGGAGTGTTACGAACAGGAATGATTGTATAGTCAAACCATGATCCAAAAATTGCCTTGCATTTGAACCTCTAGAAGCCTCAGTTAATTGACCTGTAATAACTTCCGTGGACATCTCTTGTTTTTCACCTGTCCAGCATTTATCTGTTTTTTCTTCTTCTGCAACAACAACACCTTGATTTCATCTTAAGGAATTAAACTTAACTGTCCCTATTCTCAACCCACATAGTTTCAGAGGGATTGAATTCTGGGGTTGGGCACATGATCAAAGCCTGGCCAATAAGTCACTGTGATTGGTTCAGGCATGATTGTGTGAATCAATCCAGGTCAATGGAAATCAGCCCTGAGACTTTTGCTCAATTACTGGAGCAAAGGTACCTAGTTTCTGTTGAGGTTGCTCTTCTGGTAGAACATAAGCACATCGATGCTGGTGGCCAACACTGCCTGAGAGGAAAGGGAACGTGGCAAAAAGTAGAGCCAAAGATAGGGAAAGATGGAGCTCTGACAATATTATTTAAGCCGCTGGATCTGCACATGCTAAAGGTGGACTTTTCATCTGTATGAGTCCATACATTCTTTAATTTGCTTAAGCCAATTTGATTTGGCCATGGGTTACTTGATAATGAAACATTCCTAATTAATAGGTGAGAATATGATTAACTGTATCATTTATTTAGAACCCAGTTGTCCTATTGCTTGATTATGTGGAACAAAGAGAGGCGTGAACTGAGTTTGAGGGAATGTGATATGCACTAAGGATTCTGGTTGGACTCAAAGGCAAATCTTTTCTTTAAGTTTGTATGTGAAATAAGAGTCAAATGCTCTCAGCAATTTCGCTGTTTTATTTTCAGATTTATAGTAGATAAGGAGCAAATCTCAAGGCAAGGAAGTTGCTGCTCCAGGTGGGAGAGGAGTGAGGAGCAACTGGGGAGTCTAACATGAGAAGATCCAGAGCAGAATTCAAAAACCCAACAGTTGTAGTCATTTGACACAAAGGTCAAAAGCTTCTGCATTACATATATGTTCTCTTTCTCTCTTTTTTTAAGATTTTATTTATTTGAGAGAGAGAATGGGGAGAGGGGCAGTAGGCAGAGGGAAAAGCAGACTCCCTGCTGAGTGTGGAGCCTGATGCAGGGCTTGATCTCAGGACTCTGAGATCATGATCTGAGCCGAAGTCAGACATTCAACTGACTGAGCCACCCAGGTGGCTACATGCATGTTCTTGATAATCCCCAGGTCATCAACAAAAGAGTGCTTGCTGCTCCATGGTCTTCTGTTTCAAAGGGAATGAAGGACATAACACATTTTAGAGAGTTCCTCTCATTTTAATTTTTTAAAAAAGATTTTATTTATTTATTTGAGAGAGAGAGCATGAGCAGGAGGGAGGGCAGAGGGAAAAGGACAAGCAGATTCCCCACTGAGCAGGGAACCCACCATTTTAATTTTTTTTTTTTTTTGCTTTTGGTAAATTTTTATTCTAATAAATTTCTATCAAACATTTTTAAAAATTCAAATAATATCATTGCATTATTAAAGGGAATTAGCCTTTTCTGGGGGAATTATGACATGGAAAAAAAAAGAATTGCTGGGTGTGATGCCAAAACAATGAACACTGTTATGCTGTAAATAAACAAATAAAAATAAATTAAAAAAAATTGCTACCCACCATTTTAATTTTTAAAAGCAAATTTTGGTTGTAGAAATGATAAATACCACTAACTGGAAGAACTCCCCACCAAGACCAATTTCCTGAGGATAATGGATAGCCTAGAAATGCTTTGATACTGATTTAGAAGTAGTGGTGTCTGAGAACTTTCATAGTTTTACCACTGAGTGAGGTAGCCTATGTGTTTTGATTTTTCTCTGCTTCAGTTTAGCCACAAGATGGTTTTTGGTGTTGGTGGTAAAGGCGAAAGGGACCTGCCTCCATGAGAGTGAAGGCTGAGGAGGCTGGTCTCAAAGGTAAGGTGTTTTGAGCCTTTGCTCTAAGTGAAATAGTTTGTGTGATAAGTAGATGCTCTCTGGGGTCTCTTTTAACTCAAAGGATCTGTAACTATATGCTTGATTTAGTTTGTTTTTTCTTTTTTTTAATGACCATTTGGTTTTAAGTGGTATTCCGTTGAATAGATCTATTTCCTCAAGTTCAGTTTTCGAGTAGGCATGTGTACCATGACATTCTTTAAAAGTTTCAGCCATAATAACATTTGCAAATATCTTCTCCCATTCCGTGGGTTGCCTCTTAGTTTTGTCGACTGTTTCCTTTGCTGTATAAAAGCTTTTTATCTTGATGGAGTCCCAAAAGTTCTTTTTTGCTTTTGTTTTCCTTGCCTTTAGAGATATATGTTGAAAGAAGTCTCTGTGGCCATGAGTTAAAAAAAATGTTTTAGCCATTTTAGCCATAAATAATGGTCTATCTTTACAAGAATGACTGGGTGGCTCAGTGGGTTAAGTCTCAGACCTTCGGCTCAGACCATGGTCTCAGGGTCCTGGGATTGAGCCCCACGTCGGGCTCTCTGCTCAGTGGGGAGCCCGCTTCCCCCTTTCTCTCTGCCTGCCTCTCTGCCTACTTGTGATCTCTGTCTGTCAAATAAATAAAATAAAATCTTTAAAAAAAAAAAGAATGGCTGCGTTAGCTTGGGTTGTGGCCTAGAGAGCTCTCTGCCACAAAATCTGCCCCTCTTCCATGGTATAGAGCTTTGTCCTAGAAAATGAGAGTCCAGATAGGTCCCAGCTCCTCTAGCATCTAGGAACGACCATATTATAATTTTCAACAATGGAATATGAACAGAAGTGGGTATTTCTTTTCCAGGATTTTTAGGAAGTGGGTGTGGCTTTTCCAGCATCATCTTCCAGTTGGATAAAGAGAACTCTACCGAAATACAACACAAGAAGGGAAGCACCTGGGCCCAAAGTTTCCACTAGTTGATAGGAATTGGGCCTGGAGTTACTGATTAGTGGAAGAAGAGAAACCAACCAACCAGGACCACCACTGGATTACTAGGTAGATGTGGTGTAGAAATAGTTTTGGGTGGTACATGAATATAGCATTAAATAACACTGACTTTCATAGATTATTTCCTTTTTCATCTTTTTTTTTCATTTTATTTATTTTTTCAGTGTAACAGTATTCATTCTTTTTGCACAACACCCAGTGCTCCATGCAAAACGTGCCCTCCCCATTACCCACCACCTGTTCCCCCAACCTCCCACCCCTGACCCTTCAAAACCCTCAGGTTGCCCCAACCTCCCACCCCTGACCCTTCAAAACCCTCAGGTTGTTTTTCAGAGTACATAGTCTCTTATGGTTCGCTTCCCCGCCCCAATGTCCATAGCCCGCTCCCCCTCTCCCAATCCCACCTCCCCCCAGCAACCCCCGGTTTGTTTTGTGAGATTAAGAGTCATTTATGGTTTGTCTCCCTCCCAATCCCATCTTGTTTCATTTACTCTTCTCCTATCCCCCTACCCCCCCATGTTGCTTCTCCATGTCCTCATATCAGGGAGATCATATGATAGTTGTCTTTCTCCGATTGACTTATTTCACTAAGCATGATACGCTCTAGTTCCATCCACGTCGTCGCAAATGGCATGATTTCATTTCTTTTGATGGCTGCATAGTATTCCATTGTGTATATATACCACATCTTCTTTATCCATTCATCTGTTGATGGACATCTAGGTTCTTTCCATAGTCTGGCTATTGTAGACATTGCTGCTATAAACATTCGGGTACACGTGCCCCTTCGGATCACTATGTTTGTATCTTTAGGGTAAATACCCAGTAGTCTTTTAATTCCACTGCACCAGATTTTACTATTTCTCTAATATTGATGTTCTCTTATTTTAACAACAACAACAAAAAAATAACAGGTCCTAGGCTTAAAGTCTTCTGGTTAGCAATACTATCTCCTTAGAGTTTAAAAATGTAGATTCATTTTTATTGTGCTTACTTAAATCATCTTTTATTTATGCAAGTGAATTAGTTTTCTAATTTTAGTAAGGAAATAATTTTCCTTTTAAATATATGCATTTTTAAGAGGAAAGTGAGTTGGTTAAAAAATATGTTAAGTAAATAATAGTAAGGTTTGCAGTTAAGATGAATACATTACGTAGAAATTCATTGATAAATCCATTATTATAGAATACGACCATATTTTTTCTATAGATTATGGTATTGAAGAATGAGGGTGATATTTGACCTAACTTTTCATCCAAAAACTATTAATAATATAACCACCCTACGACAGGCAAATTGTAAGGATGATATATTCTGCTCTGACAAAATAAATTTTATTTAGATCCTCAGGATACATTTTTTCCCAGCCTGACCTCAATTTGTTCAATGACTTTTATTAAAAACAACTTTTTTGAGATAGAATTCATACACCATTCAGCTCACTCATTTAACATATACCCTTCAATGTTTTTTAGTATATTTGCAGAGCTGTGCAACCATTACCATAATCAATCTTAAAATACTTTCATTACCCCAAAAGAAACCTGTACTTATTCGTAGTCACTCCTTATTTCTTCCCAAACCTCTTGTCTATAGTCCTAGGCAATTGATCACTCTATGTTTATATAAATTAGCCTATTCTGGACATTTCTTATCTATCTCTATCTATCAATCTATACATGTATTCATGTATAATCTATCAATCTATCATCTATCAATACATGATAGATTGATATCTATCAACAGTGAAACTGTTGGATCATGTGGTAATTCTGTGTTTAACCTTTTGAGGAACTGCCAAACTGTTTTTCAAAATGGCTACCACATTTTACATTCCTGCTAGCAGAGACTGAGGGTTCCAATTTCTCCAGATGTTTGCCAACACTTGTATTGTCCCTTTGATCAGAATTATCAAATGGTGCTTTGTGACTTTAACTTATCCAGGATTCATCTATATTATAGCATGTATCAGTACTTCGTTTCTTTTTATTGCCAAACAATAGTCCATTATATCAATATAACACATTTTGTTCATCCATTCACCAGCTGAGGGACATTTGAGATGTTTCTGCTTTTTAGCTATTATGAATAATATGAACATACAAATGTTTCGCTATCTTGAACTGTTATCTTGAAGCTATGAACATTTCTGTATCTTTGCTCATGCATATGTGTTAATTTCTGTTGGTAAGCACTTAAGAGTGAAACTGTTGGATCATGTGGTAATTCTGTGTTTAACCATTTGAGGAACTGCCAAACTGTTTTTCAAAATGGCTACCACATTTTACATTCCTGCCAGCAGTGACTGAGGGTTCCAATTTCTCCAGATGTTTGCCAACACTTGTATTGTCCCTTTGATCAGAATTATCCTTGTGGATATGAAGTGATATCCCACTATGGTTTTGATTTTCATTTCCTTGCTGGCCAGTGATTTTGGATATCTTCTTATTTGCTTACTGACCATTTGTGTATCTTCATCGGAGAAATGGCTGCTCAGATCATTTGTCCATTTTTAGTTGGGTTATTTATCTTTTATTATTGAGTTTTTGGAGTTCTTCATATATTTTGGATACAAATTCCTAATCAGATATATGATCTATAAATATTTATTTTTTCTTGTCCTGTGGATTGGCTTTCTGCTTTCTTGGTGGTATTTTTTGCAGCACTCCATGACATTTTATAGATTTCATGATTTCAGAATTCCTTCCATCCATTCATCTATCCATCCATCCATCCATCCATCCACACGTCCCTCCATCCAACAATTCACTGAGGTGATGAGCCAAACCTTGATTGACTTACTTTTTCAGCTTGTAAGCAGGAAGATTTTTTGTGGTATGATCAATCTTAATTGATTGAAGATTTACTAAGGAATATGTTTTTCATCAGTTAACTAAATTAGTCCTTATTTATTGGGACCTTGTGCATTGAAACATGGGGCCATGCCTGACACTTTGCTTCAGAAGAAAATGTAGTTTTGGAAGACATGTCAATATATCCTTTTAAATACTGACTTCAATACTGTTTACATTTTATTTTATTTTATTTTTAAAAGATTTTATTTATTTATTTGACAGACAGAGATCACAAGTAGGTGGAGAGGCATGCACAGAGAGAGGGGGAAGCAGGCTCCCTGCCAAGCAGAGAGCCCAATGTGGGGCTTGATCCCAGGACCCTGAGATCATGACCTGAGCCGAAAGCAGAGGCTTTAACCCACTGAGCCACCCAGGCACCCCAATACTGCTTATATTTTAATGATAGACTAATACACTTTTGGAAAAGCATTTTATTTAAAGGTTTGTATTCACTTTCCACTCCACACACAAATTATTCTTTGTATCTTAAAAACAACAAAAAAGCCAAAACCTACTTGTCCCTTTTCCTTAGGAAAATCTAGAAACTTGAGAACACTCTGTGTTAAACTGCATTATATTCTGTTTAACTGGTAGGTGTGAATAGTTATGATTAGTTTGTTCAATAAGTGAGAGAACCAAGATGTGTGACAATACTTTAGTTTTGCCCTTTTCTTTGACTCGCAGTCTGTGTCCCAAATTACAGATGGCTTCAGTTTCCTCATTTGAATTATGGATATAATAGCACTTGTGAAGTTTTAAGGAAGATTAATTATATGTACATGCCTTATTCAGTGCCTGGCTTAGAGTAGGCACTCAATGTTTATTAACTTTTATCTTTTCTTGATTTGGGGTGCAGAGGGTAAAACCTTGAGGGTGTGTCTAGATTAACTCCAAGGAGAAAATAATTTATACAAGATGTGGATCAGGTTTCTGAATACCAAACAAAACCAAAACCACAAGCAAACAACTACAACAAAAACCACACTTGCAAATATATTTCTCCTTAAGGACTGGGTGGGGGTTGGGGAGAGATGCCGTAAGAGATCAGGTGTATGGAATGCTTGGAAATGCCAGATTCTGACTCACAGAGGCCACAGTTTGCCTGCCTCATGGGTGGCCAGTGAAGACACTTGCAGATCAGAGGGTTGGCTCTGGCTCCTGGCTCCCTGTGTGATCTCTCCAGGAACATCTGCTTTATGGAAAGAAGCAGATCAAATGGCTCAAGGAAAGATCAAAATCAGATGGGAAAGAATGAAATCTCTTAAGCCCTAAGCTTAAACTCATTTCCCAAAAAAAGCATGTGGTATACTTAGTAGCATTTTTTTCGAAGAATATAACTTTTTGACATTAGTGTCATGGTCAGGAGTGTGCTCTTGAGTCCAGATGCTGTATGGTTTGAAAGAAAGTCAGAATCTTCAGATCAGGGTGAGTGAACGAGGAGGTTGTCACTTCTGTTTTATGATTCATGGTCTTGCTTCAGTTCTGGGTGATTCTTTTTGATTTAAACTTCCCTTCTCATTTGAAGAAATGCAGACAAGTATGTGCCCTAAAGCTGAGCTTATGTACTCCAATAGCATGTATTTCATGAACATCTACTAGCTCCAAAACTCTGTGTGAAGCTCTGTGGGGATTACAGACATCCAGGTACATGATGTCATTTTTGAAAGAAGCTGGTGGTGGAGTTGAGGAGATAAGCAAGGTATCTGTGATGGTTAGTTTGATGTATTAATATGGCTGGACTATAATATCCAGTTCTTTAAACAAACACTAATCTAGGTGCTGCTGTGAATTATTCTGTAGATGTGGTTAATATCTACAGTAAGTTGACTTTGAGCAAAGGAGATCCACCTTGATAATGTGGGTGGGGCTCGTCCAATCAGTTGAAGGCCTAAGAGCAAAAATAGGTTTCCCAAATAAGAAGAATTTCTGTCACTAAACTGCACCAACTCCTGTTGGAGTTTCCAGCCTTCTGGCCTACCTGACAGATTTCAGACTTGCCAGACCCCATGGTTATGTGAGCCAATTCTTTAAAATTTATCTATGTATTTATATATTTATCTGCCTAAATATTTATCTATTTCCTATTGGTTCTGTTTGTCTGGATAACTCTGACTCATACAGTATCAAAATAACTCTAAAACTAGGCAGAAGAATGTACGCTTCATGAGAGCAGGGACTCTGTTTCGTTTACTTGCATATCTCAGCAATTAGAACAGTTCCTGGCCTATACTTGGCATTCAATAAACACTTTTTGGATGGATGGATAGATGGTTGGTTGGCTGAATGGAAGAAGAAAATGTGGTAAGAACAATAAGAATGGTACAGAATATTATTAATTCCCAAAGGAAAGTCATAGAATTCTTAAAATCAACCTTCAATGTTAACTTTTATTCTCATCTTTTTTTCCCTTAAATCTAGAACCTAGCAAATGTAACACAGTGATGAGTCCAAACCAAAGGCATCCCATTCCACTTTCTTCTAGTTAAAGAATGGGCAAGTGCTTTGATTCTGGATGGCAAAGAAGTCTGTTGGGCGCCACTGGGAAATTCTTTCTTCTCCTGAAACAAAAATCCCTTCTCTGGATATAAAGTTAATTATATATGATGCTTTAAGTCCTCCAGCTGGAGAAAGGCTGAGCCAAGGGAATTATACAGAAATAGAGTGAGAATCCTAATGTACCACATCTGGAACGCACCTTAACTTTTCTTTGTGTGTGTGAAATAATACAGTTTCCTATTGGTTAAGAAAGTTTGACTCATAGTATTTTGTTATTTGTTATTTGAGCTGAAAGCATCTTTTTTTTTCAAGATTTTATTTATTTATTTGACAGAGAGAGAGAAGCAAGGCACAAGCAGAAGGGAGCGAGCGGCAGAGGGAGAAGGAGAAGCAGGCTCCCTGCTGAGCAGGGAGCTGGATGTGGGGCTGGATCTCAGGACTCTGCTATCATGACCTGAGCTGAAAGCAGTCGCTTAACCAACTGAGCTACCCAGGTGACCCTGAAAGCATCTTGATTCATTAAATGAATACAAAGTCATACTAGAATGGTTAGTAGTGGCTAGTAGTTAAGAAAACTTTAAAAATCGCAGTTTGTTTCATGTCACCAAGGAAGAAATACTTACTAGGGTACTGTAGTTGTTAGTATACATTAGTTTAGTTACTTCTTAATTGTGAGGATTCTTGAAAACTACAGAAAAGCGCTTGCAGAATCTAAAAGAACACAAAAGTACCCATGTGTCAGAGTGGAACAAATTCTAAAACACTGAAATTGAGTGTCTGTTACCCTAAAGCCAGTGAGTGTTATTTTCAAGATATCCACAGATAGAAAACTGTGTAATGCTCGACAGCTCTTCAGTTTTCCTCAGTGAATTAGCCCCTTTACTCCCTGGGCTGTTGTACCCAGAAACCCTTTGGAATAGCCTTCAACGGTTATAGGAAGCTATGATGGAGATGGGAAGATTATGTTTGTGTCTGTTTTATTACTTTGTTCTTCAGAGGCTTTCAGGACTAGAGGCTTTATCCTAATTGTAAGTTAGCAAATTAGTCTGCTACAGTGTCATGGATGATGGCAGGAGACATGAGACACCAAGGTCAGAAACAAAGAACTTTATTATTCATTCACACCAGAGCAAGCATCATGGGTGTCATATTTACTCTGGTCACCTGTCCCTCAAATCTGTGAGGATAATAGAGAAGGGTTCAGGTGGATACTGGGCAGGTAATAGGCTTGTATCACACCTGAGGAACTCTGAGCTTGGGAACCCAAACATTTTATGAAGGTTATTTAGAAATGTAATCTTTTATGATAGGTTCAAGCAACTTACTCTTTGCCCTGGAGGGAAACAGCTTTACCACACTGGACAGCAGGCAAATCTGCCCTTTGCTCTGGAAGTCATCACTATCTCTATATTCCAGCACTTTTTATTAAACACCCATCCTTGAAAAGGTAGTCCAGAACAAAAGAGCAGTTAGTGCCACACCCCAGGACATTCAGAAATGCAAGAGTCCTATAGAAAACTGTGTCTCTGAAAGGAACAGGGGATGGGATTATGGAATTATACAGTACCTCAGTGAGTTTATAGGTGGTAAGGGTGAGACCTACTAGTCTACCAAAATGGATGTAGAGTAGTATTTGGGTGGATAGCTCTGTGATCAGTGGGTATGAATCTCAAAGACAGGTTATAGTGATCACAAAATGAAAAGGGAAATTTGCTGTACCCCTCCCTTCGGGACAATAATATATTCCATTGAACTGCTTAGAAATAAGTGTTCTTTTTCATTAACAACAAGCAGAGCAGCTAACATTTATTAGGTACATACTGTATCTCAATGCTGATTCCACACCTTTTGCTTAGATGCACTTATAATCATTGTAAACATTGTGAGGTAGTTCTCTTAATTATTACTTTATAGGATGAGGAAAATAAGGAACAATGCAAGATCATAATGATAAAAGATTAATTTTAGGAAATATTGAAGACTTGCCTGAAAAATGTCAGGGAAGTTCTTTCCTGTCCAGAGCATTATTTAGTTCAGAGTGTGGCTGGAGCTACCTAGCGTTATACTGGAACATTCTTCCCAGTCCTTGCCTTAACCACACAAAAAAGTGTGGTAATTAAGATGTTTTTCAACCATGGGGAGGAGGATGTAGAACAATAAGAGTCAGTGATATGCCTTCTCATACTTAGTATCTATCAACCCAAAGATTGAAAATCAGGAACTCTCAAGAGATGGTGACATGGTTTGTGTTCCTGATGGATGTCCTAGTCTGTTTAGACTGCTCTAACCAATTATTGTGGACTGGATGGCTTACACAGCAAATATTTGTTTCTCCTAGTTCAGGAGGCTAGAAATCTGAGATCAGGGTACCAGCATGGTGAAATTCTTGGTGAAGGCCCTTTTGGTTTACAGATGGCCACCTTCTTGTGGTATCTTCATATGGAAGAGAGAGGAGAGAGTTCTGGTCTTTAGATCTTTGAAAGGCACCAATTCCATTATTGGGACTCTACCCTTATGACTTCCTCTAAATTTAATTATCTCCTAAAGATCTCATTTCTAAATACCCTTACATTGGAGGTTAGGGCTTCAATATATGAATTTTAGGAGATACTAACATTTACTCCATAACAATGGATAGCCAGGGGAAAATATTTATTCCCAACTTTCAGATAAGAAATTTAAACATTAGAAAAGTTAACAATACCTGCATCACATATTAAAAAAATAACGTTCTATATAGTGTTTGGCATAATCTGTGCTCAGTAGATATTAGCTTCCTCTGTTTCTTATGTAGCTCAGTTATTTGATAGATGTGGCGACATTAGGTATATGTATAAACTATAAGTATTTCTCATTACATGTAAAGTACTGAGTTACATATTTCCAATTCCATATTTCTAAAAATAAAAGACTGTGATTCCTACATTTGGAGAGCAGGGAGTAGAGGAGTTGACTAGTGGAAGACTCTCTGGAGACTTAGTTTGAATTAAGACCCTTTAAATATGGTCTTTATGATGGTTAATCTCATGTGTCAACCAGACTAGTCTAAGGGATGCCCAGATAGATGATTAAACATAATTTCTGAGTGTATCTGTAAGGGTGTTTCTAGAAGAGTAACATTTGAATCTGTAGACTGAGGAGGCAAGAGTCACCTTTACCAATGTGGATGGGCATCATCCAGTTTGGGGGGCTTGATAGAGCACAAAGATGGAGGAAGGGCAAACTCTTTATCCCTTTTCTTGAGATTAGACATCTGTCTTTCCTACCCTTGGACATTAGAGCTCTTGGTTCTCAGGCCTTTGTCCTAGGAATGAATGATACCACTGGCTTTCCTGGTTCTCTGCTTGGAGATGGCCAACTGTGGAACTTCTTAGCCTCCATAACCAACTACATGAGCCAATTCCTATAATAAATCTCTCCATCTCTCTGTCCTCTCTTAATTGGTTCCACTTCTCTGGAGAAGCCTGAAAGAATCCTGACAGGACCCTGGAGAACAGTCTTCAAGCCAACTTTCTTATTTAGGGAAACATTCTCAGGTAGAAAAACTGAGGTAGAAAGAATAGTGTCTGCTGTAATACAAGTTCCTTGAGGTCAGTTACTTTGTCTTTACTTTTTCTCTTTTCCCAGTACTGTGGGGAGCCACCATTTAATTCTGTTGATGATGACAACTGCAAAATTAATAAGAGAACATGAAGATAATATATCATGTTTGACTTGGATTTTTTTTTCAGGCTTATCAGTATTTTACATTTTGTGTTGGGGGATCAGATGATTCCTGACAATTTTAATGATTAAATGAATGATTTGTGACTCAGATCTTCATTGGAAATCTTTTATCTACATCACACGGCAGCCTTCAGCCAGCTTCACCAAAACATGATATTTTTTTCTTGGCTAATGCACTTCAGAAGGGACTTCATTTCTTTGAGATACTACCAAGAGTAACTGGAACGTTATCAGGTCTCCATGATGTGATTTATGTAAAAAGTAAACCCATGGATTTTGTGCTGTCTTGAAGAATTTACTTAAAGACTTAAAACCTCTGCGGGGAGATTACCAAAAATTCTTAGCATTTGAGACAGCCACTGGAATGTAAGACATGGTCTCCAATGTTCACTGGGCTCCTGAGACATTGCTTAATTCTCTTCACTTATTATCAGTGCATCAAAACCTATAGGAAAGATTTGAGTTGCCCAGATGCCAAAGAGTAGCAGGCATTGCAAGAGATGTAAATGGAGAAAATGAATTCTCATTAATTAAAAAGAAAAAAAAAAGTTTATCAGCATGCTACAACTGTAGTTCTCTTTGCTTTGGTTCATGTGAGCATCCTGAGGCCACAGTTTTCTGGAAGCCTGGGCCTTCTCAGAATTTTGTGACAGAATGATGACATGTACTTGGCATTTGAGAGACACTGTGCTGTAGTGAAAAAAGTCAGCGTTTGTCATGGCTCTTATGCGCTCTATAATTTGGGGACGTTACTTAACCTGAGCTTTCATTATCTCATCAATAAACTGAGCATAAAAAATGATATTTCCTAAATAGTAAGAGGTTCATTGGAGGTCTGGAAGTGAGAGCACTGACCAGCTGTAGGACCAGTGCTATATTGAGGTACAAGGAGGGAGGTGGTATTTCCAACTAGTTGGACCCACTTACTTCTGTTAGCCCCCCTACTTAATTATTCAGAACTATTTATTGATTTGTTCAACAAATAGCAAGACCTACTATGAGTCAGGTGCTGTGTTGACAGCAAGGGAGGACGGTGAACAAGACAGACATGGTTCCAGCCTTCATGGGACTTAAATCCCACTTTAATATCATATGAACAGCAAGAATGTTAAGAAGAGTCTTTGAGATCTGCAGTTGCAAGGTAGCTTCCAACTGTGATTATATTTTGAGTTTATTATATATTTTCTTTTTGTATCTTGTTTACCTTTGAGTCTGTAGATTACTTCCCACAAATATTCAATCCAAATTTTCTTTAGATATTTATTTAAATATCTGAAAGATATTTAAATAAAATTGTGTATTTTCATAAAAAAACAAGGTATGCCGTCAAAACTTTTTATATTTAATGTTAGTGGGATACTGCAGTGGTAGATAATCCCCAGACAAATTAACCTTATTTAAAACATGGAGAATATTCCTCTATTTTTTCCTTGGAGCTTCCTGTAAAAATCAGGAATGCTATGCAAACTTTACTTTCATGGGCCTGTACACTGCCAGAGGAAAGAGTCCGAAGGGAAACATAATTTGTAGAAGGAAAAACACCATGGAGATGAAAAAAAAAAAAACAAGTATCAAGACACTTAAAAAAAAAAAAAAAAAAAAGGAATGGGTCCCAGCATGCAGAAAAGCACTGGCTGAAGACCAGAAAACACCAGGGGTTAGCATAGCCTAAAATACATATAAACATATTTTAGTTTTGAGAAATGGCTCATAGGAGACTTAATGGCTGTGAAAAGCCCCCTTTTATTTCACATAGGAAGGGGACTTAAAATAGCCCATTTATAGCACTGGGAAATCCCATCCCCTAAGGTCTCAGTTCACTTGAGCTCAACTGTCAGTTGCAGAGAACCTGCTTTGTGCTGGGCACTGTGCATTGGAGGACACAGGAAGGGGGAGACACAGATCCCAGCCTGGAGAGGCTTTCAGTCCATGTGGAAGAAGATATCTAAGCAGGAAATTTCTCTACATAATGATAAGACCTGAGATGTAGGGAAGCCTAGGTTACTATGGGTATGGTTTAAGAATAGACATGAAGGGGGTGCCTGGGTGGCTCAGCGGGTTAAAGCCTCTGCCTTCAGCTCAGGTCATGATCCCAGGGTCCTGGGTTCGAGCCCTGCATCGGGCTCTCTGCTTGTCTGGGAGCCTGCTTCTTCCTCTCTCTCTCTGCCTGCCTCTCTGCCTACTTGTAATACCTATCTGTCAAATAAATAAATCTTAAAAAAAAAAAAAAAAGAATAGACATGAAGCCTGGGAGTCAGGAAGGATGCATCACAGAAGAATTTCTGGAGCAGGTAATACCTGAGCTGAGTCCCCAAATGGTGGGTAGTGAGTGGGTTTATAGGAATGAATTCATATTTTCATTATGGAACACTTGAAAAAATGAATGAGAACTTCTATACATATGATGATATACATAATATTGAAACTTTCAAAGTTGAATATTAAAGGCAGTAGCCATATTCCATGTCTGCTGATACTTTTCTTGCAAAACCATTGAGTAAGGCATATAGGAATTCACCTGCAGATATGTTCATGTAGGCTCTGCAAACCACATTCTCTTCCGATGACTTTCCAGTAATTGACAAAACTTTCCTCACTGCAGAGTCCTGTCGCTAGAGCTCTTTCTCGTTGCCAAGCAGCCAAAATCATCCTTGTGAGGGGAAGTGAAGTTTGACTTTCTTCACTGGGTGACCTGTGTCAGGTTCACAACATTCCCACAGGGTTATTTCAGGATAGCTATGAAAATAGATGGTGATTGCGTTAACCCTTTCTCAGATGATATTAGTTACACAAATCTCATCAAGATGCACATACTGGTTTCACTCACAAATTGTGTTGCTGGTAAGATGGATTAATTACTTTTCATTCTCAGGAAATCAAATAAGTCACATCTAAGTCAATAATAACATAAACTCATGACCTTTCTCTGGTTTCCCCTTCAGGAAAATGCTTTGGTGGCACACAAACGTTTTGGGAATGGGAAGTGAAAATTTTTTGATTCTCTGAAAGTGTATCTGTTCTGAGAAATACCCAAAATAATAGTAAAAAAAAAAAGATTGAATTTCTGAATAAATCTCTTTCACAACATTTAAACAACTTAAGAATTTGGGGGATTTTTCAATATAACATTTTTATAGAAAATTCCCAATTCACACTCCTCCTCTCCATCCTCTTACTTCTGCAAGAAAAAAAAAAAGTAACAGAAATAAGAAATAAGGAAAAGAGAAGAAAAAGAAGAAGACTACATTGCCATAGGACATAATGGATTGCCTTCACTCAGCCATTCATATTCTTGTTCATTTCAAATACGCCAGTTTTGGAGTAAAGTTATGGCTTAGACGGGTTTCAGCCTCACTAGAATTTCCATCAGTCTCATCGCAAATAAACATACAATCTAAATAAAACTGGGGAAAATGAGGTAATAAACACACAAAGTTTTAAAAAAATTAATAAAAACTGGGTACTTTGCAATGCTTCAAAAGGAGAACCCTGAACTATCAGAGTGCCCACCCTTTATGTGTCCGCCAACTCTTGAGAAATTCTAGGACACATTGGGGGGAAGCAGCTGTGGTCTGTATCTCTGGAGTTGAGGCCAGGTGCAGAGATTTGAATAGCAGACAACTGTTGTCATTCAGCTGGTAGGATGCTTTAATTTCATACTTTGCCAGGGTTTTCTTGCAAAGTTAATGAGGTAGAGCCTTCTAAATCCCTATTAAGCTGTCATTAATGTATTTCTGGGTTCCTTTTCTTAATTTTGCTCATTCTGAGGCAGTTGGCATTGACTTAAGTTCAAACATATGAGTGCAATCTATAATCCTGCTCTTGTCTCTCAACTCATTAGGGGGTGCAGAAGCCAGCTCTTATTTTCTAGCCCTGTAGGATGATAATAGTGAGCAGTTAGCAGGTATGGCTTGGACATACTGAGGGGAAATCCTATCCACATCTTTTATTTTATTTTAATTTTTAAAAAACATTTTACTTAAGGGGAGAGGGGCAGAAGGAGAGGGACAGAGAGAATCTCAAGAAAACTTTGCATTGAGCATTGAGGCCGACAGGGGACGCCATCCCAGGACCCTGAGATCGTGACGTGAGCTGAATTCAAGAGTTGGGTGCTCAACGGACTGAGTCACCCCAGGTGTCCCTATCTACATCTTTTAGATGACTTCCTAGCCCACCAATTGAAATTAATGTCATTGCCATTTCAATCTATATGACTGGACTTTTTTGTTGCACACCCAAACATAATTTGTAATTATTTTTTCATTATTTCTAACTGAAAAGTAACTTGTTTTTGTTCTCACTGGATGTTATGAAATGAATGTTTGTGTTCCCACCAAAATTCATATGTTGAAACCCTAACACCCTGAAGTAATGGTATCTGGGGTGGGGAGTGGGGGGGCTTTGGAAAGTCAGTAGGTTTAGAGGAAGTGCTGAGGATGGGGCCCCACAATGGGATTAGTGTCCTTATAAAAAGAGAAAGAGACCAGAACTCTCTTTCCCTACCACGTGAAGGAATGGCAAAGAAAGTCATTATCTGCAAGCCAGGATTTTTTGGCACCTTGATCTTGGACTTCTCAGCCTCTAGAACTATGAGAAAATAAATTTCTGTCGTTTAAATCACATAGTCTGTAATATTTTGTAATAGCAACCTGAGCAAAACAAGATAGGCTGCCATATTATTATTGCATTTAAAGGTCACCAAAACCTAAGGGGTAGAAATTATCTTTTTTTTGGGGGGGGAGACAGAAATTATATTAACTATATAAATAAATAAACTGAGGATCAGAGAGAGCAAGTACCATTTCTGCCCCATGATTTAAAAAAAAAAAAAAACCTTGGAAAGAGCAGATTAATCGCAAAATCCAGAACTGAGGCCAAAGTAAGAACTTATCTAGAGCTATTGCGTCCAATTTGGTACCCTTACTCACATGTGAAATTAAATTTCAATTTCTTTCTTTCTTTTTTTTTTAAAGCTTTTATTCATTTATTTGTCAGAGAGAGAGAGAGCACAAGCAGGAAGAGTGGCAGGCAGAGACAGAGAGAAGTAGTCTTCCCCCTGAGCAAGAGCCCAATATGGGACTCCATCCCAGGACCCTGGGATCATGACCTGAACCAAAGGCAGCTGCTTAACCAAATGAACCACCCAGGAGTCCCTAAATTTCAATTTCAATAAAACATTCAATTCCTTAGTGTTCAAGAGCCCCATGCAGCTAGTGGCTACCAAACTGGACAGTGCTACCGAGTTGGATAGCACAGTTCTACCATCATAGAAGTTCTATGGGACAGTGAAGAGATCGTCCTCTGACCAAGTGACTCGAAATGACTAAAGATGGACAATGTCCCTGCATTCCCCACACACGGGAGGGGAGGGAGAAATATCACTCAATACTGGTCACAAGGTACTGCTCTTTTCCCCATGTGTCATGTGGGGAGAAAACACACTCAAAAAAGCTCCAAAGAGGAAAATTTTGGGCTTCCATCAGTATCACAAATAATTAGTGAATCATGCACATGTTAAAAGTGTTGAGATCACAGAAAGTAAGAAGGTGGTTGTGAGGAGCTAGAGGGAGAGGAGAATGGAAGTTACTGTTTAATGAGTATAGAGTCTCAGTATTACAAGATGAAAGTGTTATCAGAATGGATGATGGTGATGGTTGCATACTAATGTGAATATATTTTTTATTATTTTTTAAAGATTTTGTTCATTTCATTTGTCAGAGAGAGTGTGCACAAACAGGGAAGCAGGAGGCAGAAGGAGAAGCAGGTTCCCCACCCAGCAGGGAGCCTGATGTGACTCGATCCCAGGACCTTGGGATCATGACCCGAGCCGAAGACAGATGCATAACTAAGGCATCCCCAATGTGAATATATTTAATATCACTGAACAGTATATTCAAATGTTGTGTTATGTGCATTTTACCACAATAAAAAAAAGAAAAAAAAAAGAATATACCGTACAAATAATACCATGTTATAAATACTGCAACATAAAAAAAAAAGTTGTATAAGGAAAGTCTAATTTCCACTGCACACTCCCCCCCATCTATTTTCTTCCCTGTTAGTGAGATCTGGAGTTTGGGACAATCCCAGGATGCACTGTGTGGTCTAAGCCAAAATTCAGTGGCAGGGAATGGCAATGACCCCTCTAACTAACCTGAACTTGAGGTGCTGTCTCTTGACAAGTTTAGGCCAGCAATGTCAACCAAGGGACAGAGAAACTGCCCCACACAGTGTTGATGACCTTCCTCAAAGTAAGTGTGCCCTATGACAATGAGACATGATGGTCACAATGGACATTTGACTCTGCGGGTCTCTCTCTGCCTGGCATTTGGAAGTAATGCTGGCTCTCAACTACTCCCAGATCTGGACTAAATGAGTCTTCAATTACTTTTATGGTTTTAGGGGACCACATTTCAAGAAGAAATTATTAGATTTCCTGCTAAAAGACCAGGTCTTAAGTGATTAACCAAATCCACATGACTGTTTTTTGTGCCCTGTTTTTTTAGAATAGGTCAAACTCTTTACCTTTACTATCTTGACTGCACACTGAAATCATCTGGGGAGCTTTACTAAGTACTGATGCCTGGGGCCATCCCCAGAGATTCTGATTTAGTTGGTCTGGGGTGTGGCCTGGGTATTTGGTGTTAAAGAAAAACAATAACAAAAGACCCCCTCCCCCCCCCAAAAAAAAACAACTCCCTAGGTGATTCTAGTGTCTAGCAAAATTGAAAATCATGGGCTGGAGCATGGAGTTTGTTATCAAACGTATTAATATATATAAGGTCCTCAGAAGATTTCCTAACACATAGAAGAAACACATTAAGTGTTACAGTTTTTGTTGCCATTATCTGGCCGAAAACGAGAACAAACACTGAATAAACAATCTGTCTCAATACTCAGATACTAACCATAGCCTGACCAAGGATCCAGTTTAGATTTCCAACTGCTGGAAACTGTTGCCCACTCGTGAATTGCAATTTCTCTTTCTACTTAGGTAATTGACACTGGGAAGATGTGACTTCCTTTGATGGATGCTTTCTGAAAAAGCTTTAGTGGCTCTGGATCCTAAAATGAGAAAGGCAAGTTTGTGAAATTGTTCTGTTTCCTTATTGGTTAACACGTCCAAAGCTTGGAAGAAGACTGAAGATGAATAAATAATGAGTCTTAAGAATAGACTGAATGGGGGGCGGGGTGCCTGGGTGGCTCTGTCCTTGAACATCTGCCTTTGGGTCAGGTCATTATCCCAGGGTCCTGGGATCAAGCCCATATCAAGTCCCTGCTCAGCGGGAAGCCTGCTTCTCCCTTTCCCACTCCTCCTGCTTATGTTCCCTGTCTCACTGTGTGTGTCTCTCTCTGTCAAATAAATAAATAAAATCTTAAAAAAAAAAAAAAAGAATAGACTGAATGGAAGCACATTTGCCATTTCTTCCTCTCTCATGGGGACATTATTGCTGATTCATTTGCACTGAACACCTGTTATTGTAAAACCACTTTGGGGACTCCATGTATGACATACAAAATACAAGACCTAACCTTCTTAACTAAGGAGCTTATAATGTTAATCTATAACACATATAAAATTTTAATGAGAGTAGAATTCATCTCATATGCTTAAATAAAAATCACTGGGGTATTTCTTTTAGAGTTGTGGTAAGTCAGTTCAGTTAGTATAAGGGATTTCTAGCTACTTTGTTACTTGTTGCCCATGTGTTAGTGCATTGAATGTAGTGGTATACAAAATTTCAGTGGGTTTTCTCATCCTCTTTCCCCTTTTTCTCGGAAAAAGAAGAAACATTCACATATAAATAAAAAATACTTTTTGCTTCTAGTTTTTAGTATATTAAAGTTCTAAATCTTTCTTTATGAGTTGCCTAAATAAATAGTTTCGGTACAGACTGAAAAATAAGTCTCAATTGCATTTGTATATTACGTATGTCCACTGAAAGACTGGGCAAATTATCTCAGGAGAATCTTGTTTTCATTTGACTCAGTACTTCAGCAAGACGATATGTTGTTCTTGGTCAACGGGGGAGTATAGTATACCTAGGACATGTAACTTAGGACTTTTCTTACAAATTGTTCAACCGTGGTTTGAGCTGTCACAGGAAGGCCAGACTGGAAATATTACACAGTAGCTCCATCCCTCACAATGGAAAAGTACACAAAGTCTCAGCACATGCTACTGCAATCGTTTCTGGCTCCAGTTCAGAATGTAGGCTGGCCAGCCTCCCTGGTGCCTCTTTTTTAAATACAAAAATGGAGCCTCTCAGTGTTGACACAGTTTCTTTGGCTTATTTGTGTTGACAGTTCTGCCAGCGATGACTTGTCCTCATGAAAGCTGTGAAAGGTGACACTTAGAGGGTTATTTTGTAAATGACCCTTTCTGACTTAATTATGCCAATAGGTCTTTTCTATACATTAATATGGCTAAGATAAAACCTGGGCAGAAACAAACAAACGAGAAAAGCAAACAAACCTGGGCAGAGTGGAGCTTCGGTAGTGATCCTGTAATTCGTTGGCTTATTTGTTTACTTCATTCATTCAGACAAGTATTTATTGAATGGAAACCTGGTGCCAGGATGGTGTCTGACACAGACCTGAGAGAATGAGGACATTCTTCCTCTTACTATTTGGGTGGCCTGACCAGGGGACTCTGGGGCCCTGTGTATGGGAAGATCCCACATTCCCATCCTGCTGAAGTCTGATGTCATCATGTGATTCACTTCGACCAATGAAGTGGGCAAAAGGGACACACATCACCTCCACACAGAAGCTTCAAGAGCTTACCCTTGGTCAGCCATCTCTCACCATCCTGCCTCTTGGAAGCCCAGCTTTGTCCCTAGTATGGGCTACTCCTTCTGTTTAGGCCCAGAAGTGAAGGCAGGGTGGAGTAGGTGGGAGCTGTCGCCTGATAGCCAGAGATCATGCAAGAAGAAAACATGATTGAGGTTTTGGAGTGATTTGTTATCACAGCGTAACCCAGCGTGTCCTGACTGATGTAATATGTATTACTGCAGGTGTATGCTGTCCTCCGGCACTGCTGGTCTCCTACAACTGGGGTTTGAAGGTCACTTCCTTGCAATCTCCAACCCCTGCCCCCTTCCCCTGCTCAGGACCTATCTGAACCTACATCCTCCCTTCAAACATGTTCTTTTTATTTTGAAATTTTCCTAAGTAAAATTTATCTCATACATATTTGCATTATTCACACATTGTCTTGCTACTTAGCAGGAGAAGTTAGGAATATGGGAGGGGAGGGGACCCAAAGATACTGGGGGACTTCAGAGGAAAGCAGGGGGGAGCGGGGGAGCTGGGGAGCTACTTCCAGGACTGCATCTGCGGGAACTTCTGCTCGATTCTTGTCCCAGATGTGACAGTCCACAGCTGCTTCCAATCAGTAGATGCATGCACTTCCTGTCCAAACCAAATAATAAAAGAGACACACTCCACCAGAACCCTCACTTCCCTTTCCCTTCCCTCTTTGTTCCCTTCCCCTCCAAAGCTCTAGATTTATATTTCTGGATTTAAGCAAACACATTCAGAAAGATACAGTACTATTATTTGGGAAAACAAAATACTTTCTTTAAATAATTTAATTTTTTGAAGAAGAGCTCCTTCTGGAGTTGATGGTGCAATTGTTCTCTTAGCAGTAGGGGTTGGCCTCAGGATTCAATTCTGATGCCTGAGCCTCTGCTCTGACCTAGTCCCCTGGGGGAGGGAGGGATTGAGGAGCACTTAGAGGAAAGTTAAAAGGCTTTGGCCAAGACTCTCTGGTTTTAACCTCAGCTTATCCTTTAACCCATTGATTTGGTGAAATCAGTATTAATTCAATCATTCTCCAATTATTTTTTAAAAGATTTTATTTCTTTATTTGACAGACAGAGATCACATGTACGTAGAGAGGCAGGCAGAGAGAGAGAGGAGGAAGCAGGCTCCCTGCTGAGCAGAGAGCCTGATGTGGGACTCAATCCCAGGACCTCAGGATCCTGACCTGAGCCTAAGGCAGAGGCTTTAACCCTCTGAGCCACCCATGTGCCCCTCATTCTTCAATTATTTACAGAGCACTTATGATGTGCCAAGATATCTTTAGATCCTGAATATAATGACTTTTCTGAATCCTCTGTGGCTTTCAATTCAACATATAAAGCACATGGTCTCTTTTTCATAATGCTGCCATTGGAATTGTATTGAAGATCCTTGAGAATCCAATTCATCTTTAGATGACCACCATCTACTTTGGATGGTAGCTCAGGTTGAGTTTTCAAGGAAACTGATTCTGCAACTGAACTTTGCATATACAAATTTTATTAGGGAGTGTGTTTGTCAGTAAGGCTTTGCACGTATTGGGGTTATGTTCAGCAGCAACACCTGTGAGAGAATGAGGAAAGCAGGGCTGGACTGAGGGAGGATGTGGGGTCTGAAGAAGTAGTAACAGAGGCTTAGCCAAGCCCACTGGAGTTGAGGAGCTGAGATGGCTTTTTGTTGTTGCACTTTGGGATAAGGAGGCTTCTATTCTTTCCCTTCCCAGTATCTACAATTTGTTGGATGTGTATGGCTCCTGGGGAGGGAATGGAACCTTGGCAGGGCCTCCCCTTGATGGACAACAATTCCAATATTCTACTTGGGTCAGCAGCTGTTACTTCCGGTAGCTGGGAAATGATCCCTAAAGGGCTCTGGGCAGCCCATGAAACAACCACTGCAGAGAGAATCAAAGCAGGACCACCATCTACCACGGTTTCCCACAAAGGATCAGCCTGAGTCAAACTCGTGAGCTAGTAGAACTTGTCTTCAGCTCCACACTCTTATGCTGCATACTTTCCTGGTGTTTTCATTTTACTCACCAAGATATCAATGACTGGATAAAAAACTTCCTTTGAAAAATATTGGTTTTTTAATTTGCTTGGAGGAGGATCTCTAAACTTGGAGGAATGTGTCTGCACTAATGCTTCAAAGAAATAATGTTTATGTCTCAATAGTACTTCAGAGGATAGAAAGCTCATGTTCTCATTATTCTTTCTAGAATTGCCACCAGGCGGTTTCACAGATACAGCCCTGAGGCAAGAAGAAGTGAAAGGACCTGTCCAACACCCCTCTGTAGCCAGGGCTGCACTCAGTGTTGAGCTCAAACTGGAGCAGTTTCATTGCAGCAAGCTGTCCCTAAAGTCCCTAAATTCAGGTAGACAGGCAGGGGCAACTCAGGTGCAGGACACCTCTTCTGCCTAATGCCCAACCTTGTTCTTCTTGCTTTGAGGTTGCAGTGCTAATCATGTCCAAGGCCATTTTCCAAGTTAGGTGGATTTACTTTCTTCTTCCTTTCGTTTTGACTTGAAATGTCCATGTTTGATTTTTACTAACAATATGAATTTTGGGTCATGGAAGAGAAAGTGTTATTGATCAATGGATTGAACTGATCCATTTAAGTAAATATTTATTAAGGACCATGTGCCAGATACCATACTGGAAACTGAATGAGAAGAGGTCTGTTTTTCCTCTTCCACATAAAGTTTTTCTTTCAGTGGTTTGTTTCAGAAAATCATAGAAGAAAACTGATAGCATCAAATACTCTTCTAATACTTGAAGGGCACCTGGGTAGCTCAGTCAGTTAAGCATCTGCCTTCAGCTCAGGTCAGAATCCTTAGGGTCCTGAGATAGAGTCCCTCATTGGGCTCCCTGCTCACCAGAGAGTTTGCTTCTCCCTCTCCCTCTGCCCATTTAATAAGTCAACAAATAAACAAATAATTATTTAAAATCTTAAAGTAAATCTCAAATAAATAAATAAAATCTTAAAGAAAAAAGAAATTACTTGAAAATACATCTCATTGGTTTTGGTCTTCTCATCAGAAGAACTTGGACTAGGGGATAAAACTGAGTAAAAGAGGAGGCCACACCTGAACATCTTAAATTCAATTTGTCATGAAATTCAATCTCCTAAAACCTAAAAGGAGGTGAAAATTTTCCAAATGAATATGCGTTATCTGGAATTTTAGATAAATGTCAGTAGAATTTGGTATGTGCACAGGGATCACAAAGGCAGCTATGGTACACAGAATCACCAGTTTTCAATTTAGGTGTTTTTTTTTTTAATGTATCATGGGGATAGACATTTATATCTACTCAATAGAAAAACAGAATCAAAATTAAAATATTAACTCTTCTATGTTCCAATAGATAAAGTTTGCACCTTTTTTTCAGGAATCAGGACATTGATTTCTATTAGGTTAGCCAATCTTGTCACATTGAACTAATCCTAGGAGGAGAAACTTCTAGTACATGTTATTTTACAACCTAGCCCTGTACACGGAGGGCAAGAAGAGACCAAAGAAACAGACAGATCACTCCAGATTAGTAGGTGGCAATTTTAAAAGGCAAGGGAACTTACAAAGCTCATCATAATATAGTATAAGGCAAGTAGATTCTTGCACCTGCCCACCAGAATCTTGGAAGTTTATACAGAGGACTCAACTGAATTTAGTCATGTATTCAGTCCAGAAGACCTCGTACTCTCTCAATACCATGTCTTTGGAATAGCTCCAGTTATGGGAACTGTGGGCAAAGCATACTTTCCAAGGACTGGGGAGAGGGTGAGGAACCTCCGATTGATTGCCCGAGTCCAGCTTGCAGGTCCACTGGCAATCACATCCTCTTGATGACCTCCTCCAACTGTAAGTGCTTCCCCTGGGAGCTTTGCAAACAAAAAGGGCTTCAAAGGGACCAAATCACCTCCACAGCGTCCGTGTAAACAGATATGAGACATGGAGGTCTATATAGATACAAGGAGATGGAACATTATTTGTTAGAATTCAGGATACTCACTAAGAGAAAAGGGGATTGGAGATAATATTCAGAACAACTTTATGCTGTGAGGAGGGGTGTGTGTTGACAGCCCGAGTACTTGGAAGGTGGCAGAAGCTACATACCAGGAAATGGAAGAAATGAGTGTAAATACTTCATGCTGGTGACTGAGTTACATGGAGAAGGAAAGGAAGCAAGGTAGCAGCTGCTGTGGTGAGGAATTTTGGGAAGAGGAGAAATGTTTAGAATAAAAATATTTTTAAAAAGATATATATTTTTTAAAGATTTTATTTATTTATTTGTCAGAGAGAGAGCACAGGCAGGGGAAGCGGCAGGCAGAGGGAGAAGCAGGCTCCCCACTGAGCAAGGAGCCTGGTGAGGGACGGGATTTCAGGCTCTTGGATCATGACCTGAACCAAAGGCAGATGCTTAACCAACTGAGCTCCCCAGGTGTCCCTAGAGTGAGTTTTTATAAAGTTTTCATATGCCATGTCTCTTCTATAAAATCTACAGGAAATGGCGATTCACAGACCTGTACCCCTGGGGATAAAAATACATTATATGTTTATAAAAAAATAAATATTTAAATTGTGAAAAAAAAATCTACAGGAAAGCATAGTGTTAATTTTCAAGGTCTTTTGATGACAGATGAAAGTAAACTCATGGTTGTGTTTCCAGCCAGAGACATGCAGACAGAAAGGTCTGGGATTGGTTACATTATATGCTCGTGGAGAAGGAACAAACCTACACACAAGGGTTTATGTTGTCAATTCAGTGCTGGGAGATGGACTTTGTAGCCCAAGAACATGTCAAGGATTGAGAAAAGTTAGAGCTATTAATCTAGTCCCCCTACCTCCCATGCCCCTCTACCCATTTATTGGTGGAAAAAACTGATGGGCAAAAATTCAGTTGCCTTGGTAGCTGTCCCACAGCTGATCAACCAGTGTAGAGTTGGAAAAGAACCCAGAATCCTGAGATTCTACTCTAATCCTAATCCTAATCTCCCATTCTTTCTGATTTCCACTGTACACACACTGGTTTTTGAAAAGTAGAAGGGAAATGAAATAATTTAGCCTGGGAAAATACTGATAAAGGAATTCCTTCTCTATGTTAACTATGAGAAAGGTGACTTATTTATATAAATACATAATATACTTATGTAATTTTCTGATATATATTAGGATATATATATATATATATATATATATATATATATATATAATTTTCTGATACTTTACAAAGTTATTTGCCTGGTGAGGAAGTTTTGAAAATTCAAATTATGAAGAATGGTATGCATAGAAAGGTCGGAATTCCTCCTTTATTCTTCTTTTACATTATCTCAGAATGCTTGGCTTTGATGTTCAAAGTTTTCACTGCCTATTTATATTGCTGCATAATGTTATTCAGACCCTTTCATATTCAAGCCTTACCAAACAGGGTTAGATTTTATTCCTGAGGATTTAGATACTGACCTAGACTAGCATCCTCGCCATGGAAATGGGATTTTGGCCCATAATTTAACCAGAGTTAGGTTAGTTCTTCCCATTAGAATGTGTTTATTTAGTGGAACAGCTAGCTTGAAATTGATGATAGCATTGCTATGTTCCATTCATCTAATCTTCCAAGGGTCTAAAATATGATCACTGACTCCTCAAGCTGTTCACAAGTAAACTAAATTGGTATTTAAAGAATTTATTAGGAAATTTTCTTGGAGGAAAATATGCTTTCTGACAGATAAAATAATCTCTATGTCTTCAAATTTATTTGTAGATGAGACTACAGAGAGAGGTAGATTGACTGAATGACATCCATGACATCACCACCTCTTTATTCCTCTGATTCAGAGTTTTTTACTATGTCAACCTAGGAATGTGGATGGGCTTCTCTGAATGGTGGGAAGCCTCAAGACATTCTTCCTATCGAAATAATAAAAATTAGAAGCTCCCTTCTTTAGATCCTCTGTCTCCCACTCTTCAGTGGGCATGGAATTCGTAAAATCTGCCCAAGTCACCCCAGCCAGATTTCAGAACCGTAGGAAAGAAGAATCTACAAATTCCCCTGGAAAATTTTTCCAGATGACACAGATTATAGAATGCTTAACCACAGGCATTTTTAAGATCGGATCAGGATCATTGCTGTAGAAAATGTCCCCTTCATGAAGCATGAAGCTCCCTGAGCAGTGAAAGATCCTGAGAACTTGCTGGAATCTACAAGTGTTGTCTGTTGTGAGCCATGTTTTGAGTTTGTATCCAAGTCTGAGATACTTACTCAAAACATGAGTGAAATACAGTCTAATAAACTAATAAAAGGTGGAATTTTAGTAACAAGCCTAGAAAAGCTTATTAATTTTATTTGTAGAAATGCTCATAGTTGGGGCATCTGTGTAGCTCAGTGGGTTAAAGCCTCTGCCTTCGGCTCAGGTCATGATCCCGGGGTCCTGGGATTGAGCCCCGCGTTGGACTCTCTGCTCAGCGGGGAGCCTGCTTTCCTCTCTCTCTTTCTGCCTGCCTCTCTGCCTACTTGTGATCTCTGTCTGTCAAATAAATAAATAAAATCTTAAAAAAATGCTCATAGTTGTAGGTCTAGTGAAAATTACTGAACAAATTACTGAAAGAATTACTGAGATGACTGGTATCCAACCATTCTTGAGGTGTTGACTATGGACTCATAGAATGCATCTCCATTTAAATTCCAAGCTGAGGGGCGCCTGGGTGGCTCAGCCTTTAAGCCTCTGCCTTTGCCTCAGGTCCTGATCCCAGAATCCTGGGATGGAGCCCCACATCAGGCTTCCTGCTCCACGGAAGCCTGCTTCTCCTCCTCCCACTGCCCCCCGCTTGTGCTCCCTCTCTTGCTGTCTCTCTCTGTCAAATAAATAAATAAGAATTAAAAGGAAATAAATTCCAAGTGAAATCTCAGATGATGACTCTTACTTCTTAATTCAGCGGTTTCAAGAAAGCAAATGTACTTTCAATAAAACCCAGGTGTCCTAAGCATTGTTTAGAAGACAGCCCTGTGAAAGAAGAAATTTGTTTAAAGATTTATTTATTTGAGAGAACGCCAGCCTGCCCAGAGTGGGGGAGGGACTTCGGGGAGAAGGAGAGAGAATCCTCAAGCAGAACTCCTTTCTGGGCTTGATGTCTCACAATCCTGAGATCATGACCTGAGCCGAAATCAAGAGTCAGCCACTCAACTAACTGAGCCATCCAGGTGCCCCAGAAGAAGAAATTATAAGAGATAAATATTTTTCTTATCAGCAGAACACTTTTTGTTTCCTCCTTATTTTCATCTTCCTCAAGTTTTTATCTACACCCAAATTTCCATTTGAGGAGGCCTCTTCTGCATTTTTAGCCTTCAGAGGGGTTGGACCTTTACCACCCACAGCTTCAGGAGTTGGCTGTGATTGACTGAAGCACAGGACATTTCCCTCCCTGCAGGGGTTGGCATCCGGTGGGTAAGTAAAAGTCCAGTGTTGTAGAGCTCAGGACTTTTTTTTTTTTTTAAATGATTGAAGGAGAATGAATCATCCTCTCCCTTGCTTTCCCTTCATCCTCTTTCATTTGCAAAATGAGTCCTGACTGACACATGGGCAGAGGCTTTTTCCCAGTAAAATTAATTTCTCTTGAAACTGAGCTATAATGATAGGAAAGATGCTTGAAAGTCTAAACACATTCTGAGATATATTCTTGGAATTTTCCATAGAAAATTAAAGGCTGATTTACCGTGACGCATTCAGCAAATATTTGCTCAGGGCAACTTCTTCTGCAATGGTGGGACAGATCTGAAGTGCCTCAAATCGAGGATTGTCCAGAGCTTGGGGTCATTTAACATGGTACACGTATGCTGGATGGATATTTGGAAATCAATCACATGAGTTACTGGAGGGGCTCACAGGACAGCTCTTCAGATGTCTTTACTTCCAAAATCTTTGAGGCCAAAGAGCTCAAAGGGAGTATGTAGTGCACTGAATTTCTTGGAATTTCAGAATTGAGTCATCTGATTAGATTAACATAAGCTAAAATTTTGTATTCTACTTCAACCTCATCTGAAATGTTCTTTAAGTTGACAGTGGTGACTATGGATATGAACATGATGAAACCTCACCATCTTGGTTTCTTCCTTACACACAATGGGATGAACAAGATTTGTAGAGTTTGTACCGGGACAGATTATACCCACTGGACAGGGGACCTAATAGAAGCTATGCATTCAAGTCTCCCTTGATTACTAAAATTTCCTTCTTTTTACTGGCTAGATAGTTATGGATGCTGCTAATTATACTCAGAATTGCCTGTATTTAAAATATTTTTTTAAAATAAAAAAAATTGCCTGTATTTAAAAATGAAAGTAGATTTCATTTTACCCACTGACAGTGGATTCCTTGGTCCTAACCTCTCATAGAAAAGATTCCTGGAGCTATTTCCTATCCCTTTGTATCACAAAGATACAGTTTACTTTATCGACTCTTAACATGTGTGTTTTGTAACTGGTCTGAAAAAAATTCACTAGCTTGCTGAACCTCTAAGTGTAAGCATTCCTTTAATGTAAGACTTTGATGTAATGTAAGACTTTGTTGGCATATACCAACAATCCAAAGTCTGTTTCCGAACTTGAAAACACTTTTGAGCCTTTCTTTTGGAATTAATTGCCATTGTAAAATACTTGAAATAGTGTAAATTTTTACCTTTGGGGATTGGATTAGACTTTTAGAAATTTACATTGGACTTTGTTCTAGGTTCTGAGCAGAAAGATCAATCTTTCTGGACAAAAGGGTGGTAACACTATAAAGAACATTCTAGAAAAGGTTAGCTCTGAGTGTGTGTGTATGTGTGTGCTTGTGCTCAAGGGTAGGGATGCATGTATGTACACACCCATGCCCAAAGGCAGTTTGAAAAATTGAATGCTTTCCCCTAAGGCAGTGAGCACATATATTCCCAAGTTTCAAGAGGACAATACTCATTTTTACTTGTTAAATTTCTTACAGCTAAAAAAGACTGTTTTATCACTATATAAACATATTCTGTATGTGGGACGCCTGGATGGCTCCGTCTGTGGAGTATCTGCCTTTCTCTCCTCAGGTCATGATTCCAGGGTCGTGGGATTGGGTTCCACATTGGGCTCCCTGCTCAGTGGGGAGTCTCCTTCTCCCTCATCCTGTTGCTCCCCCTGCTTGTGCTCTCTCTCTGTCTGATGAATAAATAAATAAATACCTAAATATCCTGTATTAAGAAAAGCACTCTTATTGTAAGTTGACTGGAGTGTTTACTTTACTTACTTTTATTTGTAGTGCTTCTGCCTGTCAGTCTATCTTTTCAATTTAGGGCCTTGAGGGCATATGCATGCCTGTGTAAATCTTTGTATAGGCTTTGCTCTAGCAGAATGCAGAAGTAGCTGTTCACCAATTTTTCTTGATAACTGTTATGATAGGTCTGCAAGGACTTTTCATTTCTAATTATGATTATTTAAGATAAATGCTTAGACACCTGTAAATCTTCAATTATTTCATATTTAATTAACATTTGTTTTCTGATTTATTCCAATAGAGAGTCTATGTTTAGATACCTAACGACTCACATAAAGGGCTTTATCTTAGTGTGCTAAATATTGAAGTTTAGATTTTTAGAGTAATAAAATAAAGATGTTGATCTTATCAACCTTGCAGCAAATCTGGGTGGAGACCAGACAGTTGTCACACGTTCCTGCAGCAGATTCTCTTGAACGCATTTCTAAAAGTTGATTAGTGATTATCGTCCACGAAAAACAAAAGCATTAATACATAGGCCAAATCATTAAAGCAATGAAACATATGAGTAATTGAAGATACAGTTGCAATTTCTTTTTTTTTTTTAAGATTTTCATTTATTTATTTGACAGAGGTCACAAGTAGGCAGAGAGGCAGGCAGAGAGAGAGGAGGAAGCAGGCTCCCTGCTGAGCAAAGAGTCCAATGCAGGGCTCAATCCCAGGACCCCAAGATCATGACCCGAGCTGAAGGCAGAGGCTTAACCCACTGAGCCACCCAGGCACCCCTACAGTTGTAGTTTCTGAGGAAATGGATTCTAGTCTTTAAAAGAAGAAGACCATGGCTTCATACTACTTACATTTAGAATAGAAATTAATGTTGGAAGGGAGAGCCGCAAAGCATATTTTATAAATCAATTGGTACAAAAATGATGCAATGTCACCCAGTTTACCCTTAGCTTCTTCAAAGATGGTTTCTGAATTCCTTCACCTTGATAAATTATATCTTTCCATTTTGTGTTTTTGGAGTAATAATAATATTAGAATTACAAGCTAAGATTAGAATCCCGTATGCTCTTATACAAGGCTAGAACTATATAGCACATGAATTACAGTCTTATTCTGTTTATCACTCTACTATCTCATTAATTTGGTTTTGTATACCTTAGAAAATATTTATTAGAAAATCTGTCATTCTATCATTTATAATTGATTAAATAAGCTGCCTGAGGTCATTACTTCAAAAATTGTGTATCTGACCCTTGATCAAAACTCAGAAATACAAGAAAACATGTAAAACATCTGACTGAAGACAACTTTGCATTGTATTTTTTGGGGGGGCCTTCAATGAAATTAACCAGAAAAAGAATCAATCCTGAATTCTAGTTTTCTTCTTGTAAAGAATTTATTTCCTGTATCTTAGCATCTTTACCATAAGAATCTCAATTCATTTTGAAAACACCAGCTGTGATGTATTAAGGATTTCCTATAGAAGAAAACATCAAAAAAGGGTGATCTTTAGTGTTAGAGTCAGTGTGATAGTGAAAAGAAAGCCATTGACCACCATTGACCCTGGGAAGTTCTTAAGCTCTTTGAGCATCAGTTTCCTTTTCTGTTGAAATCTCACACACCGGATCTCTGAAGATTGCTTCAATAATACAAATAAACCACTAGACCCACGAAACATAGTTGGTGCTTACTAAACTTCAGTTCCCGTCTTCTTTACACTTCTCATCTCTCTTGCTCTTATTCAACCTGTTTGTGCTGTATCTGGGAAGCTACCAGTAAAAGGATATCGTAAGGGGCAGCCCACAGAATTTAAATCCCATAGGGTTGTTTCTGTTAATGAAGAAGCTGAAAACCAAAGGGAAGTATTCCTCACCTGAAGAAGTAAGTGAGTTACCCAGACCACCCAACACTTGTGAGAAGTTGGAGTAATAGGAACTTTATCACCAAGGATGGGAGTGAAAATTGATATGATGACTTGGGAAGTATTTCAGAATTAACCTTTGTTTTTTTGGTTGTTGTTGTTGTTGTTTGTTTTTTTGTTTTTTGTTTGTTTGTTTGTTTTAGGTCTTGCTTTCCCTAATGTCAAGATTTTCAACTTTAGATAATTTTTGAAAAATACAAATAGAGAAATATAAATGTTCTTGAGAATAAACTTCTACTAATTAAGAGTTTCCAATGAGCAGGAAATGTAGGTTTTCCTCATACAGCAATGTTAATTCTGCAAAGTGTCATTTTTAATAGCTACAACAGAGTTTTACATTGGGAAATAGATGTCTTCTTATTGAACTACCTCTAAAGGTATACAGACACAACCTCAAGTTGTTGTTTGTTTCTGCTTAACCAACTGAACCAAGAGGCATCCCACAAGCTCAAGTTTTATCCACCAATCCTGACCTCAAATTTCACACAGTCTTCATATAGGACTATGGTAGAAAATATGGTCTATCTTTCATACTATGATGGCATTAAAATCTGCTTAATTATTTTTGTCTGTTGTTCAGTTGCTCAGAAGGGCTTCTCTCAGCTGATTGGTTTCTGCAGTGGCTCTTAGTGCTGACATAGTGGATTACTTGTTTTAAATCTGTAAGAAAAAATGCTGTAGGTGGCTCAGTTGATTATGTGTCTGACTTCAGCTCAGGTCATGATCTCAGGGTCCTGGAATAGAGCCCCACATCAGGCTCCCTGCTCTCCCTCTCCCTCTGTTTGTGTTCTCTCTCTCTGTCAAACAAACAAACAAACAAACAAATAAATAAAATCGTTGAAAAATGCTATTGGTATTTGGATAGAGATTACACTAAATGTACAGATTGCTTTTTGGTAGTATGGACATTTTAACAGTATTTCTTCCTCCAATGCATGAGCATGGACTATCTTTCCATTTGTTTGTGTCATTTTTAATTTCTTTCATTGGTGTTTTATAGTTTTCAGAGTATAGGTCTTTTGCCTCCTTGCTTAAGTTTATTCCTAGGTATTTTATTATTTTTGGTGCAATTGTAAATGAGACTATTTTCTTAATTTCTCTTTCTGCTGCTTCATTATCAGTGTGTAGAAATGCAACAGATTTCTGTATATTCATTTTGTATTATACAAACTTACTGAATTTATGCATCAGTTCTAGTAGTTTTTTTGGTGGAATTCATAGGGTTTCCTACATTTGTTATCATGATGTCTGCAAAAAGTGAAAGTTTTACTTCTTCCTTACTGATTTGGATGACTTTTATTTCTTTTTGTTGTTTGATTGCTTCCAGGGCTTCTAGTACTATGTTGAATTAAAGTGGTGAGAATTGGACATTCTTGTTTTGTTCATGATTGTATTTACAAGCAAAGTCCTCAGTTTTTCACCATTGAATATATTAGCTGTCACTTTTTCACATACGGCCTTTATTATACTGACGTATGTTCCATCTAAACTTACTTTTTTGAGGGTTTTCATCATGAGTGGATGTTGTCCTTGTCAAATGCTTTTTCTGCATCTATTAAGATGATCATATGGTTTTTATCCTTTCTCTTGTTGATGTGGATGTTGTATCACGTTGATAGATTTGTGACTATTGAACCACCCTGGCATCCCAGGAATAAATCCCACTTGATTGTGGTGAATGATTTTTTTTAATGTGTTGTTGATTTGGTTTACTAACATTTTGTTAAGGGTTTTTGCATCTATGTACATTAGAAATATTGGCCTGTGGTTCTCTTTTTTTGTACTGTCTTTATTGGGTTTTAGTATCAGGGTAAGACTAGCCTCATAATGAATTTGGAAACTTTCCTTCTTTTTCTACATTTGGAATAGCTTGAGAATATTTATTAACTTTTAATTTTTTTTCACTTATTATTATTATTATTATTATTATTATTAGAGAGCGAAAGAGTCCCTGTGAATGGTGGAGTCAAGGACAGAGTGAGGGAGAGAATCTCAAGCAGTCTACATGCTGATTGTGGTACCCAAAATGAGACTCAATCTAATGACTGTGAGATCATGACCTGAACTAAAGTTGGATGCTTAACTAACTGAGCCACCCAGGTGCCCCTTAACTCTTTTTTAATTGTTCATTAGAACTCACCTGTGAAGCTGTCTGGTCCTAGACTTTTGTTTGTTTATTTGTTTGTTGGGAGACTGGCTTTTTATTTTTTATTATTTTTTTAAAATACTCATTCAATTTCATTCCTGGTAATCAGTCTGTTCAAATTTTCTACTTCTTCCTGATTCCATTTTGTTTTTTAAAGATTTTTAAAAATTTGTTTATTTGAGAGGGAGAGAGCAGAGCAAGCAAGAGAGAACATGAGTGGAGGGGGGTGTTAAGAAGGGCATGCATTGTGATGAGCACTAAGTGCTACATGAACTAATGAATCATTGAACAGTACTACATCAGTGGCTAACCAGACATAATAAAAAAAAATGAGTGGAGTGGGGAGGGCAAGTGGAGAGGGAGAAGCAGGCTTCCTGCTGATGTGGGGTTCAATCCAAGGACCCTGGGATCATGACCTGAGCCACAGGCAGATGCCTAACTGAGCCACCCAGGCGGCCTCCTGATTCCTATACTGTCTATATGAGGTTGATGGTTTCTTAAGTTTAAACCCATTCTAAAAGCACTAAATTTTTACTCCCCCCTCAATGTTTTAGATATATGGTGTCACACTTTACATCCTTTCATTTTGTGAATCCCCTGACTTATATAGTTATACTTAATTTTACAGCTTTTGTGCTTCCTACTTCTCTTACTTCTGCTTATTGTCTTTCCCGTCCACTCAAAGAGTCCTCTTTAACAGTTCTTGTAAGACTGGTTTAGTCTGATGAACTCCTTTAACTTTGTTTGTCTGGGGAACTCTTTATCTCCTATACTGAATGATAACTTTTCTGGATAGATTATTCTTGGTTGCAGGTTTTGTTTGTTTGTTTGTTTTTTTCCTTTCAGCACTTTGAACATATCATGCTACTCTCTTCTGGTCTGTACAGCTGAAAAATCAGTGGATAGCCTCATGGGATTTCCCTTGAATGAACTATTTTATTTTCTCTTGCTTCTTTAAAATTTCCTCTTTATCACTACTTTTTGCCATTTTAATTACTGTGTGTCTTCGTGTGAACTTCCTTGCGTTGATTTTGTTGAAGGCTCTCTGTGCCTCCTGGATCTGGGTTTCTGTTACCTTCCTTAGATTCAGGAGATTTCCAGATATTCTTTCTGGAAAACTTTTGCTGGGGCGAGCCACGTGAGAGGGGGTCGATCCACCAAGGCAGATGCTGAACTGACTGAGTCACCCAGGCATCCCTCTTATATGATTAAATAAATCTCCTTCCCATACATCCCCAGTGTTTCTCAAACTGCTGCTTCTGTGGTGTATTTCAGTGGGGCTGTTTGATGTATTTTCTCTGGAAGGGCACAGATTCAGTTTCCTATCACCCTCCAGGTCCCCCTGAGCTGAGCTTACTGATTTTTAATGTTCTGGGTGTCAAGCCCTACGGATTGTAAAAATTCATGAAATTAGGTCCTTCTGAATTTCAAAGCCAAATATTATGGGGATTCATCTTCCTATTACAGGTCCCTGTGTCTACTCCCCTCCTTTCTCCATGTGCATAGCATCCCTCCCTCCCACAGACAGTCCTGCAGGTCCATTTGTATCTAGACCATATCTCTGCCCTTCCTACCCTCTTCAGTATGGCTTCCTCTTTCCACGTTTAGCTGTGGAGAGTCTGTTCTACCAGACTTTGGGTCCTTTTCTGGTTTATTTACACTGTCATGGGTTTTAATCTAGTTGCATACATCAGATGAAGTGATCCCAGTATCCTCTTACACAGTCATCTTCCCCAGAGGTCTAAGTTTGGCTTTTCAGATTCCACAAATAAGTGATATCATACTTCATTTTTTTTTCTGTCTTACTTATTTCACTTAGCATATACAGTCATTTTTTTTTTAAAGATTTTATTTATTTATTTGACAGAGAGAGAGATCACAAGTAGGCAGAGAGACAGGCAGAGAGAGAGGAGGACGCAGGCTCCCCGCAGAGCAGAGAGCCCGATGCGGGGCTCGATCCCAGGACCCCGAGATCATGACCTGAGCCGAAGGCAGCGGCTCAATCCACTGAGCCACCCAGGGGCCCCATACAGTCATTTTTTAAAGAACAAATGCCAGTAGCCAAAAGTTATTAAAATAGAGTTGAATGTTTTATTGGGGACACTCAAAAAAATTAAAGGAAAACCAGATTGTAACTTAGAGAAAATATTGTCCTTTCCTATTTCCTCCATTGTCTCACAACCTGCGACTGATAATTGGCCAACTGCCCCTTCTCCTCACAGGTTCTGCTAACAGATTAGTTCCTGCTGTGATGTTACTGATATTCTCTCTCTTCTCTGCATTGAAGGATAGACTAGCTACATAAAATGTATTGTGTATATCTTCTCTTTTTTATCTAATTGCAGGTATGGTTTATGTAAGATGGAATTTTCTTTCTTCCTTGTTGAAAATTCTTCTCCAAAACCTTCTAGACTTTGTGCTTTCTGGGAGTTGGTTTCTGACTACCAATCTAATTTATTTGATTGTTTCTGGTTTCTTTGGGTTTCTATTTTGTCTTAAGTCATTTTTGTTAACTAATATTTTTTAAATATTAAGTTTTATGTATGATTTGTAGAGCACTGAACTATATTTTTTCATAGTAATCTTATTATTTCAAAATTATTTATTGTGTATGAGTTTTAACCCATTTTTCATTCTAGTATTGTTTATTTGTACCTCTTTCCCTCATTCAGTTTTATCAGAGGTTTTTCCATGTTATATCTTTCAAAAAGAACCTTAGTTCAAAGAAGTACTATTTAAAAAAATTATTTAATTTCTTCTACTATTGTGTTTATCTCTCCTACTTTATTTTTAATTACTTTGCTGTTCTTTTTCTAAACTCTTGATTCAAATGTCTAGATCAACAATCTTCAAAACTTAAAAAGACCTATATGGAAGACAAAAGGCTCTGCACTTTTTTAAAGTATAGAAATGGCCAAATGTACTTTTATTTAATTTAAACTTATTATAAATAGTTGTGACAGGAGATGGGAAATATCAAACAATATTTCAGAATACTAGAAGTTGTACTGGATTTTTATGGTAGATCAGAAATAAAAACTTTAGTCTAAGATGGAAAAAGAGAAAAAAATTATGTTTTTGTCCTCTCAGTTCAGTTATATCTGAAGTGACGAATCATAGGTATTATGCATGAATTATCACATTTTATGACTTTCCACAATTATTCAAATATGCTTCAAATAACATTCAAACATAAGTGTTTTTATTTTCCTTGGGTAAAGACAGGCTCTGCAGTAAAACAATTTAACAACAAAAGAATTTTTATTTCTCTTATGTCGAATAGCAGTGAAGAAGGAAATGTGAGGGTCAGCAAGAGAGGAAAGGAAAACCCAACAGAGGAACTTATTCCATATTAAAAACACTAGGGATAATCAGATTAGATACTACTTGGGAACTTGGTCTTAGTTGGTTAGCTAGGCCTGAAGCTGTTTATTTAAATGACTGGGTCATGAATTCAGCTTCCTTTATGTAACAGTGTAAGACAATTTACAGCACAATATCTGAGTAAGCAAAGGACTGCCTGTTCTTATGTCATTTTTTTCATTCCTATACACAAGGTAGCCTTTATTAAATTCTATGATCAGGTTTCTAGGTTTTGTTCTTGAAATGAAAAGGGAATTTAGAAAATCTGCATTTCAGGAATATTGCTTGCTAAGAGCTTTAAGAAGTCGGTTTTGCCACTGATCTCCTTGAAAAATGACCTCTTGCAGGATGTACCTGGTCTCACCCTAAGGCAATGAATGCCAGCAGTCAGGCATTGGGGTAGCCTCAGGGAATGAGCAGGTAAGGCTGAGGAGGAATGGAGTGCTATCTGTATTGTAAGACTTTAAGCACACCAGTCACACTTTTGTCTTAGCACACAGGGCACCTGACTGGCAGCACGGAGGATGGCTCTGGCAGCTTTGGGGACAAAGGAAGATAGCTCTCTTGCCATGGGTGCCCTTGATGATAAGCCTGGAGAATACAAAAACAGACAAGTCTGAGGGGCCTGATTTGGGGGAAGGAAAATGGCAGATGACGTATTACAGCCAAGAATACCTATTCATGAACACTCCATGGGAATTTTGTAAAATAATTGAGAGGGACTAGGGAGTCCTTTACTTGTTAGGTTTGTGGTGGCATGGGAAACACGAGCAACATATTTTGAGGCCCAAGATGCTTGGAAAAGGAGGGAAGCTACTTAACATGGATTAAGTAAAAGCAACCACAATAATAATTAGAGTATCCAGCTTCTACTGAGCATGAAGTTTTACATGTCTTATGTCATTTAATTTCATTTGAATCTCTCAGTAACTGAACACATGAGGGAAAAATTTTATCTTTGCAAATACAGATCATGAACATTATAAAGGTTATTTAACTTGCTCAGGGTCACATATTAAAACGCAGTGTCATCATTTGAATATGAGGATTTCTGCCTTTGGAAGCTAGGGCTGTCTCTGCTTCTATAAGTAGTGCTGTCTTGGGACCAAGAAGGAAGCGGGAGTCCAGAAATTCTTGGGGCTGCTCACTGCAACCTCAAGGGGCATTTCTGAGTGTAGGGCATTGGAGGATATCATGAGACTAGCCTTTCTGGAAAGGGGTTCAGCAGCAAAGCTGTCCCTGACAGGGGGAGGTGGATGCCCCAGGAAGCCAGAGAAAGAAAGTGTGAGAAACAGTAGCAACTGTAAGTCCAGCTAGTAGTGAAGGGTGCATATAATGCACTGTGATACTTGTATGTAAGGACAAGTGGAGCCAGGGCTTTATGTGCCCCTAAAAGTGAGGTTGCTTTTGCTTTGCTTTTGTTACCATTTCACATCTGTGCATTTGGGTTTCTTGGGATCTTGCATATTTAGGACCTTTAAGTTTCACCAGTGATCCTTTTTGGGTTGGGTTGGGGCTTCTCTTTTAGCTCAGCTGCCTTTGTTCCACAGGTCCAGGGTGCCAGTGATAGAACCTTCACTTGGATCTGACATTCTGTGTCAGCCCAGGGCTCATGAACCAAGTGTAACGGATAATGAGTACAAATCTCCACATTTCCCCTTTGCTTTGGACATATTCTTTCTTGATTTTGTACAGACCTTTTTAAAAAGTTTTTATTTGAATTCCAGTTAGTTAACCTACAGTGTAACATTAGTTTCAGGTGTACAGTTCAGTGATTCAACGCTTAATGTATAATACTTGGTACTCCTACAACTAGTGCACTCCTAATATCCATCACCTATTCAACCCATCCCTCTGCCCACTTCCTCTCTGGTAACGGCCAATTTGTTCTCTATGGTTCTTGGTCTTCCTCTCTTTTCCCCCCACCCCCGTGATCATTTGTTTTTTTTCTTAAATTCCACATATGAGCGAAATCATATGGTATTTGTCGTTCTTTGACTGACTTATTCCACTTAACATAATACTCTCTAGCTCCATTCATGTTGCTGCAAATGGCAAGATTTCATCTTTTTCTAAAATGGTATACACACACACACACACACTCACACACACACACACACACACCCTTCTCTATACACCACATCTTCTTTATCCAGTCATCAGTTGAGAGACAGTTGGGCTCTTTCCATAATTTGGCTACTGTGGATAATGCTGCTATAAACACCAGGGTCTTACAGATCTTTTCAATCTTTCTTGAAACCTAGAGTGAGATCAAGTGTCCTAACACTATGGTTCTTTATGTTCATAACAGTTTGGAAACCAAGATTTACAGAGCCATGTGATCAGAGGTTGGAGTGCAGACTTTCTTCTCTGATATGAAGATGAACCTGACTCATGGTGAAGTCACCTCTTCCCCAGAGAAGCTGCCAGAATCAGGGGGAAATAAAAGTGGGGAATAAATGGGGGGAAAAAAGGAGGGGATAGAAATTATCGGAACCCCTACTATAAGCTCAGCATTGTGATAGGTGCTTTGTGTATGTTCATTTACTGGGTCTTCATAGGAATCCCATGATTTGGGCATGTTATTCACATTTTATGAATGAGGACAGTGAGTCTCAGAGAGGTCAGCTGACTTCCCATCAGTTACACAGCCAGCAGGAAATAGAACTAGAATTCAAGATGATCCTGAGTGACTCCAAATCCCAGTAACTGAGTGCCATAGAAGTGTCACCAGGACCAGATTCCAGTGACTGCTGTTGGATCATCTCCTGGGCCCTCCTTATTAGAGGGGTAAATCTCTTGGAAAAGGGTGGAAGCAATGAGAGGGCTCATTTCATCAGGTGACTGGGTGGGGGGAAAAGGAAATCAACAAAGAGGCACAAATAACACCTTCAGTCCTCAAGTTAGCTTGCATTTTCTGTTCCTCTTTTCTGGGGTCAGTCTTATAACCAAGAGAAAGTACTGAGAGATGGTACAGTTTACACTCATCAGAAAGAGATGATCTTTAGATGTTTCCTGGAGAACATGTCTAAAGTTAGTTTGACTACGAAGATTTAAAAGTCACAACTTGAAATTTACTACAAGAGAAACTGAAATTCAGATCAAAAGAATTTCCTGGGTCAGAAGAACTCATCAGTGCCCAAGAGTCCTGTTGCTCCCCCTAATGTGACATCAGCAAGCTGCTTAGATATTTTAGGAGGAGGTGGAAGATTTACAATTATTGTCTTAGAAGTATGATTGAAGTATAATTGACATACAATATCTTGTTAGTTTCAAATATACGTTATAGTGATTTGATACTTTTATATATTTCAGAATGATCTCCATGATAAGTGTAGTTACCATCTGTCATGATACAAAGTTATTACAATAGTATTGACTATATTCCCTATGCTGTACATTACAATCCTCTGACTTATTTATTTTATAACTAGAATTTTTAACCTCTTAATCTCCTTCCCCTATTTCACCTGCCCCTCAACTCTCCCCACTCTGGTAACCAACAGTTTGTTCCCTGTATCTATGTCTGCTTCTGTTTTATTTTGTTTGTTTTGTTTTTTTGACTCTACATATAAGTGAAATCAAAAAATACTTGTCTTTCTCTGTCTGACTTATTTCATTCAGCACAATATCGTCTAGGTCATTCATGTTGTCACAGATGGCAAGATTTCATTCTTTTTTATGGCTAAGTAATATATCATACACATATCTATCTCACATCTTCTTTATCCATTCATTTATTGATGGGACACAAGGGTTGTCCATATTTTGGCTATTGTAAATGATATTGCAACGAATATAGGGGTGTCTCTCTCTCTTCCAATTGGTGATTCAATTCTCTTTGGATATATAATCAGAAATGTAATTGTTGGATCGTAGGGTTGTTCTATTTTTGATTTTTTGAGGCTCCTCCATACTATTTTCAAATAGATATCCGCACCTGTTTGCAGATTCTTTTTTATTTTTTTAAAGATTTTATTTATTTATTTGACAGACAGATCACAAGTAGGCAGAGAGGCAGGCAGGGAGAGAGAAGGAAGGAAGCAGGCTCCCTGCTGAGCAGAGAGCCCGATGTGGGGCTCGATCCCAGGACTCTGGGATCATGACCTGAGCCGAAGGCAGAGGCTTTAACCCACTGAGCCACACAGGCGCCCGTCCTCCATACTATTTTCTACAGTGGCTGCACCAACTAACATTTTCCCAGCAACAATGTACAAAGGTTCTCTTTTCTCCATACCCTCAATAGTTGTTTTTTTTTTTTTTTTCATAATAGCCAATCTAGCAGCTCTATTGTGATGGCTCATTGTGCTTTGATTTGCATTTCCCTGATTAATGATTTTGAACATTTTTTTCATGTTTGTTGGCTATCTGCATGTCTTCTTTGGAGAAATGTCTATTCAAGTCATTGAATATTGGTCAGTATAATCACTACCTATTTTTTTTTAAATGATTTTATTTATTTATTCATCACAGAGAGAGAGATCACAAGCAGGCAGAGAGGCAGGCAGAGAGAGATGAGGAAGCAGGCTCCCCGTTGAGCAGAGAGCCCGATATGGGGTTCGATCCCAGGACCCCGAGATCATGACCTGAGCTGAAGGCAGAGGCCCAGCCCACTGAGCCACTCAGGTGCCCCCATAATCACTACCTATTTTTTAATCAGATTGATTTCTTTATAGTAAGTTGTGTAAGTTCTTTATGTATTTTAAATATTAACACATACTGGATGTCTCATTTGCAAATATTTTCTCCCATTCAATAGGCTGTATTTTCGTTTTGTTTATGGTTTCCTTCACTGTGAAAAAGCTTTTTAGTTTGATGTGGTCTCATTTGTTTATATTAGCTTTTGTTGCCCTTGGTTGAGGAGACTAGGCCAAGAAAAATATTTTTAAGACTGATGTCAAAGAACCTACTGCTTGTTTTTTTCTAGGAGTTTTCTGGTTTCAGGTCTTACATTAAAGTCCATTTTCCATTTTGAGTTTATTTTTTAGTATGGTGTAAAATAATAGTCCAGTTCTATTCTTTTGCATGTAGCTGTCCAGTTTTTTTCAAAATCACTGATTGAAGACACTGTCTTTTCCCCACTGTATAGTTGCCTCCTTTGTCATGGATTAATTTACCATATTTGTATGGGATTGTTTCTGGGCTCTCCATTTTACTCCATTTATCTGTATTTCTGTTTTGTGCCAATATCATGCTGTTTTGATTACTATAGCTTTGTAGTATAGATTGAAACCAGGGAGCAAAATACCTCTAACCTGTTTACTTTATATGACTAGGGTTTATAAAGCAACTTAAAAGAAACACATGGCATAAATATAAATATTTGCTAATTTTTTCCACTATAGGTCTTTTAGCTTATTTTCTGGTATAGCTCCAGTGTTTGTCTTATTGTCAAGAAACTAACATAATGCTTGATACTTAATATAGTGACTGGAACTTGGTAAGAGCTTAATAAACATTTATAGATTAAATGCATTGGGAAAATTGTATATTCACCTGTTCTTATGTTCTTCCTTTCATTGTCTTTGGAATTCCATTTAGCCTTTTAATGTTCTAAATTATTTTGTAAGACCTTGAATTAAAATCATTCATCTTTTATTTTGTTGATTTAAACTCATTATTTCTTTAAAAAGTACCAACAACAAGAACAGAAAGATGAAGAGTTGTGAAATAAGAGTACACAAACTGTAATTGGATGGTTGGAAACTGAAGCCTTTGGAAACTGAAGTCAGTAGGCAGATTGTTGTAGCTTCCCAGAGTTCAACTGTTTTTTTCAGGGGTGTTTTTGTTGTTTAAGCATTTCCACTGGCCACGGCAGTGATTTTCAAATAGTACATGTCCTCCAACACTTGTCAGCAGTCAGTTCAGTCAGAAAATCCAACTTGCCGAGACTTTTGGCATTTCAGCCATGGGAGGGAAAGTTGCCCCCCCGGTGGTGATCATTAATGAGGCAGCCTTTCCTGGGTACTCCTTCTCCATGTTGGGCAGTATGCAAGGAACAGAGGGGAACAGAAATTTTAAAAAGGGTGGTTTCTAGCCTCAGTGTGCCATGACCTAGAAGAAAGTCTTTCATTTTCATTTATTTTCTAATCCATTCAGTTGACTTTATATTTATCTAAGATTTCAACTGAGAGTCACAATAAAGGTCAATGATGAAGCTATTTTCCTATCTAATTCAATCAGTGTCAAGAAGATTTGTAACACATTGAACTCTACTTCCTCTCTTCTGGGAGGGTGAAGAGTCTTCAATTAAAGGAGGGGCCAAGGGTTTTTCCTAAGGGGACAGAGTGTCTCTGGAGAGATCCCTCAGATGGATTGATCTACTCAGGGGCTGACTATAACCAGTCATTCTTCTCAGAAGGGAGATTTGTCAGTATATATGAGGGGATGCTCTGGGACCTTTCTGCTGCCTAGTGGCTAAGTAACAAAGCTCTAGTTAGCCCCCTTCTCACAGTTGAAATATTTGTTCTTTTGACAGCAGAGTGTGGATTGATTGTCCTGGATAATATGGGAGAGAGTGGCTCTGTGTGAGCTAAAACTCACAGCATTTCCTGCGTTCAAAAAGATCAGATTCCCTTCTTGCTCATATGTATTCAATTTATTATTGTATTAATCATTGGAACTCTCAAATTTTTGAACAGGAAGATGGCTTAAGGGTAATGGTCTTTCTGAAAGGGTGGGCTAGAAATCTTGTCTTGAAGGTGTAGACAGTGTAATTTTTTAAGTTGCTGGTGATTATTTGATTCTTTATTTAAGGATTCTTTGGAGAGAGATTTTGTTAATGTTGGGTCCCCAATGTTGGGTCCCCCAATAATGGGTCCACGGTCAAAGGAGCGAGACTGACACAAAGCGAAGGTCAAGCAATGCTTTATTTAGCGACAAGCATCAAGAATCAGACCGACCGTCAAACAGATCCGTCGGGGCTGCTTCCTAGACTAACTTTTATAGAGCAAAGGCCATGTGGTTGGGCCTGGCCACACACAGGTGGCCAATGAGATTGCAATACACAGAGAAAGCTGCACAGTCATGCTAGGTCACACATGGGTGGCCAGTTGAACTACAATTCACCCCATAGTAGACATTTGCACTAGCCTATCACCTTGGTGAGAATTGGCGCCGGAAGGCAGGGACCACACTCCTTGGTAGCTAGGAGAGAATATGCGCCCCCCACTGATTGAATACCTCCACCTGGCCTGACCCACCCTTGTATCTGGACTTTGTTACCTGGGATTGGTTTCCCAGACTTGCTTTTAAATAAGTTCCCCTGAGGGGGAGGGTAGGGTCAATTTTAGGTTTACTGCATAAACAACAAAATGGCTGTTCAACCGAGGTGGGGCCACTCTGGCTAAACAGGCCCTTACAGTTGAGAGAGGCATGAGCCTCACTTCCCACCATCCTGCTCTGTCTTGCTACCATAGTCATCACAGCACAACATAGTCACTACAAAGCTCTCACAGAGGATGGTTCTAATGTCAAGGTTTCCTTTTATACTCTCAAGACCTCCATTCCCTCCCTCTTTCTTCACTCCCCTTCTCCGACATTATCTTTAGTTGGGGATTTCCTTAACTTCTGTCATCAAATCTGTATCCAGAACCAGCCTCTTCCCTTTCCATTTGTTATCATGGAAATTGTGCTCTGTGTTCTGGATTCCATCTCCTTCAGTCTCCTCTGATACTCTTAACTTTCTCCTTGAACTGAAGTTATTTGTAAATCCCTTAAAATTACTTGCAAAAAATTCTTTATGAGTATTTTTTAGTTAATTTTAATTGAATTAAATTTAACTTAATTCATATACAAGTGATATCTGCATGAAGTCAAATAGTCAAGTAATGCTTTAAACGTATAATGAAAAAATCTGCAATCCTTTACTTTCCCCAACCCATAGGTTCTACTCTAAAGAGTAATTGTTTGTGACTCTTAGCTAATTATTTCTTACATTCCTCCAAATTTATAAATAAGTGCTCAAATTTTCCATTTGATAAAATTTCAACAGGAAACATTATCTTTTGAGATTTCTGTTATGTTGGTTAAGGATTAAGCTCCACTAATACACCTATATGCCCAGTTCATCTTCCTATATCTTGTCAATACAGTTGTATTACATTTTTGGTTACATAATTTTACCTTTATAATATGGTATATTATAATTTATTACCTTTATAATATTATAAAGGTATTTTTATTTATATTTATAATATGACTGCTGCTTCACTAAGACTTTTTTTTTTCTCATGCAAGTTAATTTTTTGAGTTCTTGAAGTTCCACTCTGACATTTGGTTGACAGTTGTGGCATAGAACTTTCACTGAAAATCATTTGGAGGCTTAGTACTTAGTAGTTTTGTTTTGTTTTGTTTTTTAAAATATTTAGTGTACTTAAATTTCACAATATTAGGCTTGGTGTGGATCTTTTTCATGAACTTTGCCACACTCTCACTGAATGAACCTGTTTACTCTGAAGATCCATGTTCTTCAGTTCCGGGATATTTTTGCTTGTTTTTTTTTGTATTATCTCTTCGACAACTTCTTCCTCTTGGTTTCTGTCTGTTTCTTTTCTGGAATTCCTGTTAGATAAATGTTGGACTTTGTAATCTTAGTTTTCTAAACCTAAAAATTTTCATTATTTTTATTTTTCTGTTTTATTCTATGGGAAATGATCTCTACCTTATATTTAAATCTTTATATTTAATTTAAAATTTTGTTTACTGTATTTTTAAAATTTCTAATAGATTTTTTTATTTTGTAATTATTTATTTAAAAAGCTTTCAGGCACACAAAGTGGTATAGAGAAAGTATAATGAATAACACACAGCAAATTTTAAAAAAATCACTACAAATAGAGTTGAAACCCCTTGTAAATAATTCCCTAAATACAGTGCCTTTTTCTTTCCAATGGTAACTGTGTTGGTCTTTATGACTTCCATGGATTTTTTTTTTATGGTTTTACATTTTCTCTATGTATTTTGTATTCTTTAACATTTTATATAAATGCCATCATATTGTAAAAACTGTAATGTAACTTGCTTTTTTGTTCAAAATTGTGTCTGAGAGGCTTACTCATGGTGATATATGTAGCTCTCATTTATTCATTTTCATAGTGCCCATTGTATATCTGTAGTACATTTTACTGATCCGTATTCCTCTTGATGACCATTTTTCTTTTTCTTTTTGTTTCCATTTATTTTCTTTTTCCATTTTTCTTTTTCTTTTGTTCTATTTTAAATAATGTCACTATGAACCGTTTTTTTCAAGATTCCTTGTGTACAGAGTTTTTCTAGTTTTCAGAGATGAAAGTGGAATTGCTAGGCATAGGATATGCTTACCTGCAAGTTGGCAAGGTACTGCTTTAAAGATTTACTTTCTGAACCATACTTTGTCATCCCATATCCTTGCCAACACTTAATATTGTCAGATTTTTGAATTTTCTCCAATTTAATGATTGTGAAGTTGTATTGTACAGTGTCCAAGAAGTACAGGTTTTAATTCTCATTTTTTCCATCACTAGTCAACTCATCCCTTTGTACTTTCTTTTCTTTTCTTATTTTTTGTTGGCTCATAGTCTTTGTTTTCTCTTCTCCTAGGTTGTATTATATTTTTCATGTTGTTTGGTATGATGATTCCTTTTGCATACTGTTTTTTCTTTATAAATGCAACATCTTCTATTATCACTCAGAGAATATTAATTATACTTTTGAAGTTTTCTTCTACTTAAAATACAGATTTTGCTTTTTCTGGATTTTTATATTTTTTTAAATTTGCATATTTCCTGAAATATCTGGTGATCTTTAGTTATCTGTTCATATTTAAGGGTGAGGCCTACAAAACTAATGTGCAGACCTGTGAGCTTGGGCAGAGCTCCCAAGTGCAGGGTTACTTATTGGCCAATTTGTTCTATTATAAGGACTTTTACTTAGAGTCATTTAGGTTTTCCAGGGAGTCTTAGACTCCTGGGATATACTGGGAGCAGGTTGGATATTTTGGTATATACTGGGAACAGGGTGAATATCTTGAGATACACTGGGAGCAGAGTGGAGAAAATGGTCCCTCCAATCAGTGTGTAGAATTATTCTTAGTTCTTAAGGAGATAGGCTCTGGAATTTCTTGGATTTTCAAGCTTATCACTATCATTTGTGGGACTGTTGGAAAGTTAATTAGCAATATGTACATCAGTTTTATTATTATTAAAGTAGGAATAAAATCAGTACTACCTTGAGAGTTGTTATGAAAACTAACAGATATTTTGGAGAAGTTGTAAAAACATCCTCATTAAAGACCATAATCAGAAAAAGAAACTCAGACATTCAGAAAAATATCTCAAGAACTAATGACCATATCCTTACACTTTAGAGAGGACATGTCCCAGAGCCTCCCTACAAACACAATCATGAAAATATAACTATGGTAAAACACACACACACACACACACACACACACACACACACACACACACACACACACCCCTGGTGACTGAGAAGGTGAATGCTTATACAAACCTCAGAAAATTCCAATTTACTTCTCTACTTACAGCCGCCCCTATAACAAGCTCTCATGAGCTCCAGATTTCTCTCTTCTGGGGTGGCTGAGAATCATGGAGCAGACTGCCTCAGTTCCAGATTCGGCTCCCAGAGCATTATCACTGAAGTCTGAGCCCTGACCAAGGCTCTCCTAGAAATAACCAGCTGCTGCCCTACAGTAAATGCACCAAAGATTTCTTCCCAGAAGAAGTCTATTTACTGAAATTAACTCCTCCACTTTCCAATTCTTAACCTTTGAGCAGCTGGAAATTGATCAAAATGGAGTAACTCTCTTTATTCATAGTAAGCTTAGATCATCAAGAAGCCAGAGGTAGAACAATTATTGCTATTTCAGGCAAAGAATCTTAATCTAACAGGAGACAGTAAGTAGATGCTGAAATTTAAGCAGCTCTGTCTTAGCTTGTTCTGGTTCGCAGGTAAAAGATTTTATTATCTGGAAAAAGAAAGCTAGCTTGGAGTATCTCAAATGTATAATCTTAAAACCCGCTTATTTGGAAATATGTCTTTCTTCCAAACAAACTAGATATACATGGAAAAAATATGAAGTATTGCTAATTTATATTTGAAGATTTTGATAGAATATGGTTTGTTTAATTTTTTTAAGCTTTAAGGTTCAGGGTAATATGAAATGTCTAAACTGAATAACTGAAAATGCATCAAACTGTTTTTTTTTTTTTTAAAGATTTTATTTACTTATTTGACAGAGAGATCACAAGCAGGCAGAGAGGCAGGCAGAGAGAGAGGAGAAAGCAGGCTGCCCACTGAGCAGAGAGCCCGATGCGGGGCTCGATCCCAGGACCCTGAGATCATGACCTGAGCCGAAGGCAGAGGCTTTAACCCACTGAGCCACCCAGGTGCCCCTGCATCAAACTGTTTAAAGCAGTTCCTGTTTTTCCTATTTCTCCACCTACAGAACAGTAAACTCAAAGAGAAAGTTTAACTTGCGTAAGAAACCATACCCCAAGTAATTGATAAGAGGATTGTGCCAGAGATTGGACTACTAAAAAATGTTTAAAACATTACAAAATACCAAGAGCCCAAGTTTTAGAAAGATGGGAGATTGAACTTTCCTTTTTTTTCTTCTACCATAACATGTATCTTAGATTTGTGGAGTTTTTTGAATGAAAGTGGAGACACATTTAAATTGAAAAAGCTAATCTTAACAAAAAATACAGCAAAATAAAACTGGAAAAATTGTGTACCTAACATCTAAAGAATGTATTTGTGTGTGTGTGTGTGTGTGTGTGTGTGTGTACATGTGAGTGCATTACCCTGTGTTAAATACAGTAAAGAAAGAATGAAAAATTGGGAACTAGGGGTATGGAATATTTAATTCCATGTCAGAGTTTGGATTTCTACAGTAAAAGGAAATAGCTAAGGCTTTAAGTAAATGTTTGCAGAATAGAATTTTAATAAAGATTTATTACAATTAAAGTGTTTTAGTTGTAAAACTGGTGTCTTTTAAGACATGGTTCTAGAAGAACTCAGTCTGGAAATTATATGAATCTATAAAAAAGTTTTACTTACGCTTTCTTGGTATGGCTTAAAAGTGTAACATATACATTTTCCAGTTTTAAAAAAATTTAATTATTATTATATTTTGATATATTGAATTATATTTGATAAACATTTTATTTTGATAAATTCTGATTTTTTTAATGTTTGAATTGTCTTCAGAAAGTTTGACCTTGTATAGCACTGAAGTACTAGATAGTTGTGCCTAACCAAAGGTCTCTACAAACTTGGGATTCTACACTAGGATTATTCATAATTAAAATAGGGATATTAATGACTATATAAAGTTTTATTTATATGTGAATAAGATTTTTAATAATATGTGATGTTTATCATCTAAGGCTCTGTGGTAAACACCATCAACACTTAGGCCTCCATGTCACAGATGTCTGTTTACTTAGCGGCTCCCGCGAGATTGTATGCTCATTGAGATCAATGCTGCATGTCTTTTCTCAGTTAGGACGTGTTGCATGGTGCCTAGCATGAAACAGAGACGCAATAAATATTTATTCGATAGATTGAAAGCCAGAATGGACTCTCTCATTCTATGATAAAGAACCTGAGGAAGGGGTGCCCAGGTGGTTCAGTCAGTTAATCATTTTACTTCAGCTTAGGTCCTGACCTTAGAGTCCTGGAACCAAGCCCCACATCAGGCGCCCTGCATGGTGCAGAGTCTGCTTATCCCTCTCCCTCTGCCCCACACTCCTCTCTCTGCTCTCTCTGCCCTTGCCTCCTGCTCGTACTCATGCTCTCTCTCTCTGCCTCTCAAATAAATAAATAAATAAAATCTTAAAAAAAAAAAAGAAGAAGAACCTGAGGCCAGTTGATTAGAACAGAGCCATGGAGCCATGTTAGAATCACACTTCCAGATTTTTATTCTAGATTTCTTGCCACTGTTTCATGCAGTTTTATAGTCTAACTGTGTTATGATGTAAGGACAAAACCCTGTCTTGGATAACAATAAAATCTCCCCACCCACACTGCCCAAATATCACTCAATGTTTAACAGAGAAAGCAAAGGACCTTGGTAGAGCCTTTGTAGTCATATAGACTAGGTGTTTCCAAGGCACCGCTCTGCATACTTCCTCAGTGACTGCTTCCCCCACGCCCAGAGCAGTAAAAGGATTTCTAGCTTGTCTCATAAAGATTCTGAAGGCAAGTTAGAGGTTGCAGAGAGACTGAAGGCAAGTTAGAGGTTGCAGAGAGACTGAGAAAAATGCTCATTACTGACACCTGCTTGATGGATAGTTAATGACTGTGTTCAAAGAAGAATGGGTGTTACTGAAAATAGAAAGGAATAAATCAAAGCTTTGTGATCAGTGGTAAGAAAACTGATTTGTCAGATAAGAAGAGATTGAATTATATACACCTTGAAATCTAAAAGCAGCGGTGGTACAATGGGACTCACACAGTATCTGGGGTTATTACTTCCCACAAAAGCATGACAACAGATTTACCCTCCTTGGGATGATGTTGGGGCTCAATGCCCTTCCATGTGGGTCCTAAGTCGGAGCTAGCTTTTGGACAACAAGCATGCAGGAAAGGGATGAATGACTTTTTCATAATTCCCAATATTTTAAGGTCCAACAAGGCCTCCAGGCTGTCATCAGTAACATCTTTTGGTCAGTATAGAAAAGAAAAGTTTCACTTGACACAAAAATTGCTCTGAAAAGGTTTTATGAGCCATGTGGATCAAAAGAAATGTATTTACCTACCTCTGTCATATAAACTGACAAAAGCACTTTATTCTTCCTCAACTGATGAAAGAAAGGAGGATGGGGAATGCTGTATTGATCTCAGGACCACCTGTGAACGTTACACCCTTAGAAGGCAATTTTAAAAAATGCTTTGTATCCTTTTGCGTGGTATGGATTTTTAAAATGGGAAGAGAATTCTTAATTGTGATCTATGGATGAGGTTATTTTCTTTTAATAATTTTTAGGGTTTTTTTGGTTTTTGTTTATGTCTTTAATTTTGGGGCTGCTAGGGAAAACAATCTTCCTTTATCCATTCACAGGCCTGTTTCCTTCCAAGGTCAGTTTCTTGTGGAGAAAGCTTTCTTAAACTGGGGGAAAGTAGAGGATGTGTCTCCACACTGAAGAGATGCTACAAGGTGTGGTGAACACTAGGTGATGGAGTGAATCAAAGCTGGGTTGAAAGACTATTGTTGATTTACCGGCTGGGAAAGACACTAGGTCTTGCTAAGACTCAATGCACAACATCCATGTCTCTTCCTGGGCACTGTACCCAGTACAAATTTCATGTGGGGAACCACGCCAAAGAAACCACGCTATACTATGGTGTGTGTGAAATTGACTTTATCTCTACTGTAGAGATGAGCCTTGATTAGCCAAAGCAAATGGTTCAATTTCATCCCTTGCTAATCAATCAGAACCAATGTAATTTGATGGCAGATATTTGCTGTCCTTGAGATGCTTTCTCCCTTCTGCAGCAGCTGCCAGAAGAGTGTCTGTCTTCCCTTGTGCATGAGTCTGCCAGGGCTGCTGGAACACAGTACTACAGATGGGGTGGCTTACACAACAGACATTTTCTTTTCTCACAACGCTGGAGGCCAGAAGTCCAAGATCGAGGTGTCTACAAGTTTGATTTCTCCTAAAGCCTCTCTCCTTGGGTTGCAGAGAGCAACCTTCTTGCTGTGTCTTCACCAGGTATTTCCTCCCAGTTGTCTCTTTACATATCCAAATTCCCTTCTTGTATGGACAGCAGTCAGATTAGATGAGAACCCATCATCTTGGTTTCATTTTAGCCTAATTACTTCTTTATAAGGGCTTTGTCAATATGGTCACATTCTGAAATACTGGGGGGGGGGGGTGTAGGGCTTCAATATATGGATTTTGGAGGGATGTGATTCAGCCCATCCCACCTTAACTGGTGTGCATGAAAATATAAAGTCCAGAATTACAGTATTCATCTCACTGCTTTGAGGAAAGCCAGCCTGAGGCTGAGGCTCATCCACAGCTGACATAGCAGAAGAATGAGAAGAAACCAGATCTTTGATTTGTGTTATTTTAACCGCTGGATTAATTTTTGGCAGAAGCTTCGGAAGTTTTCTGGACTTTTGAGTTACATGGAATTTTACATTTCTTTTACTGTTGAAACCAATATTGAGTTGGAGTCCTGCTATGCATTCAGGACTAAGAGTTTGGTACTATAACGAGAGGACTCCTAACTGTTACTTTATGCAGCTTTGAATTGTTTCAAGAATGGATTCACATGGGTGGTGCAGTTGGTTAAGCATCTGAGTCTTAGTTTCGGCTCAGGTCACAATTTCCCGGTGGTGAGATCAAGCCCCCCTCCAGCTCTGTACTCAGTAGGGAGTCTGCTTAAGTTTCCCTCTCCCTCTGCCTCCCCCACCACCAGCTTTCTTTCTCTCTCACTCTCTCAAATAAATATATATGTCTTTAAAAAATATTTTTTAAAAAAGAATGTAATCATATGAGATAATTTATTTAAAATGTCCAGTACAGGATTTCACCGAATCTAAAATGCATTGATTATAAGGCACCCTTAAAAATGGATTTTTAAGTGTACCCTTAAAAGAGGAAAGAGTACTGCCAACTAAACTGTAATACAATGACTTGTTACTATGTTGCCTTTTACATTTAAACATATTAAAAGGAGCTTTCACTATTATTTACATAAGTTTTTATTATCTAAAGTTTTTTTTTCATACGCAAAATAGGAGACTAGAAGCAAAATAAATTAGCCAAGGCTCACCTAAAACTGCTTATACCCACACTCATACTACTTGAAATCACCTTCCTTTCTTCCTTCCTCCCTTCCTCCCTCTTCCTTCCTGCCTGCCTGCCTGCCTTCCTACCTCCCCTCTTCCCCTTCCTCCTTCCCTCTTTCTCTCTTCCTTCTTTTCTTTCTTTTAAAAAGATTTTCATTATTTATTTTACAGAGAGAGGGGATAGGCGGGGGGAGGGGGAGAATTTCAAGCAGACTCTCCACTGAGTGTGGAGACCAATGTGGAACTTGATTTCACAACCCTGAGATCATGACCTGAGCTGAAATCAAGAGTTAGATGTTTAACTAACTGAGCCACCCAGGCACCCTGAATCATTTTTCAATTCAGAGTTGTGGAAGCCTGAGTTTGCTTCTTTGCAAACAAGAGTGTTGGTGATACAGTATTTCTAGACAAGTTGCTCTATTATAGTCTCCAGGACTGACTTTCTTTCTTTCTTTTAAGATTTTTTTATTTATTTGACAGACAGAGATCACAAGTAGGCAGACAGGCAGGCAGAGAGAGATGGAGAAGCAGGCTTTCTGCTGAGCAGAGAGTCCAATGCAGGGCTCAATCCCAGAACCCTGGGATCATGACCTGAACTGAAGGCAGAGGCTTAACCCACTGAGCCACCCAGGCACCCCTCTCCAGGACTTTCTAAACCATAAGGTTTGATGTGTATGCACAGGCAATGATAATGTCACCACAGTTGCTGCCTGAACAGACATGATCAAAAGATGCCTACTGATTTTAGAGAGTTCATTTTAAAAATTTTACTTGTCATAACTGTGTATTTGTCTTATATGTACTGGTTTGAACTTGTGCCATCATTTAAAACCCCATTTTTTCACAATAATGAGTTATACAACTTTTATGGGCATGATTTGTATTTTTAAATAGCATTTGCATTATGTTGCTTAATTTTTACTGTTTTTTTTTAAAGATGAATGAACAGCTAAATGCAATTATATTCCTATTCACCCAACTATACACACTTTATAGGAGACTAATCTTTCTGAAACTGAAAACTTTTTGTGAATGTTCTTTAATTTTTGGCACTTAAAAGATCATCACTCAAAAGAGCACATTGTCATTTGACTTGAAAAGGTCAGCATTTAAGATAGGACTCTTCATTCGCATTAAGCTTTACTTATAGTTGAAATTGGAGTTTAGCTACACATTTGAAAAATGTCAGGGAAAGTTCTTCTACCCAAAATGTCACCCCTGTGTATTTGACTCAATCCCTGAAATTTCATCATTGAGATACATTCCTTTGGGCTAAGGAATAATTTCTCTTTGTATCTTTCATTAGAATGTTCCAGTATTGTACTCAAAAAAGTAAATTCCATGATTTGCCAGATTCTCTAATACAGATTCTAGGCAAATATTGAAAATGGATTTTTAAACTCAGAAATTTTTATTCTTTGTTACACACATACTCTGAGTATATCTGTCAGTAGTGAATGGCAAGTTAGGAGGTTAGAGGTTAGAGGCTGACTAAGGAAGACAAGCCAGCAATAACATTATGAGGCTATATTCCTAACTTTATATATAATGTTGCATATGTAAATCATGCATAAAATATTAACCCTGTGCATTCAACCAAGTGTGAATGGAGATTTTGGGTCCCAGCTAGAATGTTATTGCAATGTTGAGGTTAGACAAAGGTGAACCAGCTGACTGAGCACCCCAAAATTTGGAAGGACAGGAAGAGAGAGGAATCCTGTTAAGGAGAGTCAAGTTGCCAATCTTGGCCCTGGCACAAATCCTTAGTCATCATAGGATCTTCCTGGAATCTTCCTGTTAGTCTCAGTACTCTATGGAATCTTGTTTAGGTCCCAAGGAAAGAGCAAACAGAGTAAATATCCAGAAAATTTTCCATTAACTACTCCATACAAAATATTAGCAAACAGGGCAGTAGTGATTTTGTCTTCTCCTGCTTCCACCACTCTAGGGAAAAGGCACATTAATGGTGGTGCCCAGTGGAAGCACTGGGAATGTCTGGAAGAAGCTATATGGCACCTGGTGGATGTAGCAGATTTGGCAGAAGAAGGATGGACAAGGAAAAATGGTAGCTGTCACACAATCTGTGACTGGAACGGTCTAGGACTCTGTGTAAGATTACTTTCTTGGGAATAAAATTTATGTACACATGTATTTATGGCTAACATTATAGAGTAATTCATGTACTCATTCATCAATTAGTCAGTACCTACTAAGTGCCAGAAATTGTTCTAGAAAAAAATACCCAGTATTTTCATGATGGAAGTTGTTGAAGGTAAATCTTTACCAGATCTTGACTTGTGAAATTAAGATATAGACATATATTTTCCTTAGGGATTTGGTGGTTATCTTTTTAGATGGTAACTTTTGGAAGATGGTACAGAGTAATATCTAAGATTATAGGCTCTGGAGTAATTAGTAATTAGCAAGTTCTGTCCCTCGTGTGTGGTCATAAGCAAGTTACTCAGTGTCTCTGAACCTAAATGTTCTCACCTTTGGAATGGAGATAAAAACACCACCAAACTCATAGTTATTGGGATTATTGCAAAAAGCTAAATGAGACCATCTGTAACAGTTGTATAATAGGTGAACCACCTAAAGGTCTTGAGCCTCCCTATTTCATGGCTGCAGGTCCACTTTCCAAAGATCCCTACCTACATCTTTTTCTCTGAATCGATGGGAAACCATAGCTCGGAGGTGTTAGGGAATTCATGTCTAAGGAGAATCTCACAAATAATGATGGAAAGGAATTGGTATATAAATACCTCAGCTCCCTCACCCCTCAGGCAGGATGACTGGGAAGCATGTGTTGAATAATGTTTTCTAGCATTTTCCTGCAGACTTAAGCTCACTTCCCTTTCAGAGGTAACTGACTTGATAATGCACACCTTATTGGCCTGCTTCTCTTTCCTGTCTGATCTTTCTACCCCTTTTCCAGTTTCCCTACACCTTGCAGATGAGCCACATGCTCTTGAATTTTTGTTTTAGAGTTCTCTTCTGGTTAACCCAAAGTGAGAACAATCCATGTAAAGGATTTAGTGCATGACAAACACTCAAAAACAAAACAAAGCCAATAAAAAATTACTAGTTCGATAACCTCTTACTTCTATTTCATCCCCAAAGTTCCTAATTGTTGACTATTATAAAGTGACTCATTGTTCTTTAGAGCTCCTTCTTTTTAAGTTCTTAACTTCATGGTTTACCTAAGGAAAAAAATTTAAAGTGAGATAAAATGATAACAAATGTGAAAGGTTGCTCCCCCAAGCCACAGTTTTGTAACATAATTTTCTCCCCATGGGTCTCTTGATATTTTGGTGAATAACCAATGACTTCCATCCTATTTATATTTCTGTATAAATTTAGCTGTTTACAGGATGTTTGCCTGATTAATGAACAGAGAAGAATGAATAACGGAAATATACCAATGATAATATGATAATGACACCAAAGTACACTTGTGTTATGACATGAATATTAAAGGTCAGGCTGTTCTAGGAATTCTAAATTTGTCTTAGAGGACATTTTAATCCTCAACTAATAGAAAGGTGAACTTCAAACAAATGACTTTTGACTTTTGTTTTAACCAATAGCTTTGACATAAACTCACAAAAACAAAGGTTTTTTTTCCTCCTGTTATTGATTAGTTTTTCTCCAGATTAGCCCCATTATTTGGATAGATTTTATTTGTATTTCCTGCTTGAAAGTGATGAAGTTTCAGAATATAAGTGAGGTTCAGTGGGGTGGGGTCCGGAGCCGATGACCAAGAAAGAATTCTCGAGACATCTTTGGTGCAAAATGGTGGTGTATTAAAGCGTGGGGCAGGACCCAGGGGCAGAAAGCTGCTTCCAGAAGGCAGAGAAAGGGTTCCCCGTTTTAGAGCTCATCAGCTCCAAGAGAGAAGCAGATGCCATGTTTTCCTGCCAGCAAGGGGGGAGGGGTTAGGCAGTCCAGTTTGGGCCAGAGAAGACAGAGCATTTCCTTGAACCAAAGGGAGTTTTGACAGCTGCTTGGGAATATTCCTTAAAGTCCCCATCCTGAAGGAGACTAACCATAGTTGGCTCCAGTTGTAGCCATTAACCTGGGAAAGGAGTGAAGGAGAAGCCCCCACACTTATTAGGAAGAACAGAGAGAGAGATAAACTCAGAGTCCCCTTTGCTAGGGATGGCCTGTGTATCCTCCAGCAACCTGGGTTTACTAGAAGGCTTGTTTAGATAATTATCATCCAATATGTCAGGAGGGGGGATTACTAGTCAGACATATTCAGGCAAAGGCAATCTGCAAGAGGCCCTCAGGTCAGGGTCCTGGTGTAGAGCAATGAAGGCCTAGGTATGAGCAATGAAGATACCCAAGGTCCGTTTGGCCTATTCCTGCAGAGATCTAACTGATAGATCCCACTGAGGCCATGCAGTGTTATAGGAGCTCAGTCTTTTCCCAAGTTTTGCAATGCGATTTGTTTCCAGTGGGTTAAAAGGCACTCCAGGGTAGAGTCCTTGGGAACCGAAGAAGCCTATTGAGGCCACACTCCCCAAAAAGTAAAGAAAGTCCATTACCAAATCCCCGGACTCCTGGGTGGAGTCTCACGCCGGATTTGTGTCAAAAGCAACCAGAGATGTGTCCTTCAAACAAGACATTACTATTGAGCACAATCCTGCCTTCCCCCAAAGTCATTCAGCTGTGAAAGGCCCTGGAGGGGTGATAGTGTCCCTCCCCTTCCCCATTAATGATGAAGTTTTAGAATATAAGTGAGGTTCAGTGGCATGAGGTCTGGAGCTGATGACCAAGAAAGAATTTTTGAGACATCTCTGGTGCAAAATGGTGGTTTATTAAAGCACAGGGACAGGACCCATGGGCAGAAAGAGTTGCAGCACCAAGGTTTTGAGTGGTGGCTGACTATATACTATGCGGCTGAGGGAGGTAAGGAAAAGGGAGGTTTCAAAAGAACTTTCATATGCTAAAGAGGACCTACAAGATACCAGAGGCCTTGGGGTCTTGCCATTGTCAGGTTAGGGTTGTTTTTGCCCTGTAGCAAGGTATTTAACATAAAATGGGAGATTCTTGGAAGAATGTCACACATGTCCCACCCGGGGGGGGGGGGGGGGGGGGGGGGGGGGGGGGGGGGGTGTCAGGGGTAGAGGTTGCTGGGTGTCAGCTTCTGCTTTGTCCTCAGCTTGCCTTCTGTTCCCTCATCAAAAGAAGTATAAAGAAATAAGTGTCATGCACAAGGTATTTGAAATATAAGATGTGTAACTCTTGTCTATATATTTAACAGACTGGTTAAGATTAAGGGCTCTGGAGTTAGGCAGCCAGAGAACAAATTCTGGTTCTCTAACTAATGCAATCATTGATCGATCTTGGTCCAATTGTTCAATATTTCTAGTTAGCCTCATTTTCTGTATCTGTAAAATGAGAAGAAAATAGTGCTAGTCTCATGAGGCCATTGTGAAGGTCAAATGGGATAATACTAGTAAAGCTTTGTACAAAGGAAATGTTCACTAAGTGTTAGTGATTGCCATTGTTTTTTTTTTTTTTTTTAAGGAACTTTTTTCCCCCTACCTTTTCTCCTTCAAAATGGAAAAAAAAATGAGGGCATGAAAAGTTTATACATCTAAAATTTTGTGTTTACCCGCTATGGTCTGAATATTTGTGCCCCCTCCCTCCCATTCGCTTGCTGAAAACCTAATGCCCAAGGGGATGGTATTGGGGGGGGGCTTTGGGAGCAGATTAGGTCATAAGGGTAGAGACCTCATGAATGAAATTGGGGCCCTTATAATTAATGCCTCAGAGAGGTGGCTCATCCAAGAAGTCTGTGACTTGGAAGAGACCTCTCACCTGACTATGCTGAAACCTTGATGGCAGACTTCCAGTCTTGATTTCTGTTGTTACAACCCATCCGGTCTGCCGTACAAAGGGATTAGAGCAATATGAAACAATTAGTGTCTGTCTCCAAATTTAAGTCCTTATATTTTTGTGGGAATGTTGATTCAAGAGTTACAACATGAAAGTTTTTCATAGAAAAAAATAGTAGATGTACAATACACACGTACATGTACATGTTTAGAATCTAAATCCCCCATTTAGTGGTTCCTATAGTGCATTTTCTAATATTCCAGTGTATAATTTCTAACATCACAGTATTACTGTCTTGCACACTCACATTCGTAGTTCACCAGAACTTTGAAGAATAATAGCCATTTGTTAGCCCTGTTTAAAGTCAGAAAGACAAATGAACATAACCAAAATATAGGTATAATTTGGCAATCCACACTTATTTTTCTGTTGAAATATTTTACTCAAGATTTCTCCACAAGTCCATGCTCTCAAATAACCTAACATGGGGGTTATGATCTTTCTCTCCTCCCTTCTGTCCTGTCTCCTCTCCCTGTCCCCCTCCCTCTCAGTACTTCCTATCTTTCTCTCCCTATGTGTTCCCTATTGTCTCATTCATATTAGAGAACCAAAAAGACTTTGGAGAAACATTACCCAAGGCAGTGTATTGGGAAATATGTATTCATTGACTTTCATGGGTCACAGAAGTTGTGCTATTTTAGGAGTGCTCCAGCTAAATAGGAGATCATTTGGTAAGGGATATCAAAGACTCACAAAGCTATTTAGACTATTAAGTAGAAGAGAGTAATTATATAAAAATTTACATCTCTCACATTGAGGAAGGGAAATCTAATTATAGAAGGTGAATTAGAGGTAGACACACTTAATATCTTTTTTGCTTTATCCTCCATAGAAAGATCAGAGAGGATTATTGTTTGGGGACTGATACAGTTTTGAAGGAATAAGAGAGGAAGGAACAAAGTTTTTACAGAGTATCTGGAAAACCTGGGGCACTCAGATCAGTAGGGTCTAGTGCTCTTTCCTTATATTTTTCTAAGAACTTCAGGGCAGCCAGCCAATATTTCTAAGAAATTCTGGAAAGAGATTGATGTCCTTTCAGGGCAGCAAAGGGAAAGTGTAGCACATATGTTTAAGAAAAAAACTAGGGGCACCTGGGTGGCTCAGTGGGTTAAAGAAAAAAATAAAAAGTGCTCCTAAAATTTATTGAAAGAATTTTTAAAATAAACTACCCATGACTTGCCCAGGCACTGATGATTAGAAATCAGAAAGTATAACTTTGGTGTTAATAAATATTTCTGAAGTTAAATAATTATTGATACAGCACTCGTGGGCCATGCAGACAAAGATAAAGCAGAAGAAACACTTTGCCTCCATTTCCCCTATGGCTTATAACTCATACGCTAGTTAAGAGAACTTGTGAAGTTAACAGCAGAATGGATTTTTGTAATGCATGGTTACTTATTGCTTACATGCAATATGATCTTGCTCCACATTTGGAATGTTAACACCTAAAGTTCAATTAAGGCAGAACAGCTTGATCAGAATCTCTGAAGGTAGGGCTGAGATATCTGTATCTGTAAGCTGCACGGGTGGTCCTGGTGCCCAGTGAGGGTTGGGAGCTACTGTCTGAGAGAAAAAGTATTGCAGCTCTACTCTCCACAGAGGGGAGTAGCGACTGTCAACCAATTCAAAGTTTTCTTTTTGTCCCACTTGTTCTCCTGCCTTCTTGCCCTCAACCATGGCCTACAAGGTCCCCTCTCTCCTTCTGAGGTATCCATGTCCCATTTATATTTCAAGCCTTAGCTCAATTTCGAATCCTCTTACAAAGCTTACTACCCCAGCCTTTACTATGCAGTCCCTCCCACCTCTGGACATGTACAATCTCCCTATTCAAAGTGTGGTTCATGAACCAATAATGGAAGCATCATTGGAGATTTTGTTGGAAATGCAGATCTTGGACCCTACCCTAGACCCAATGAATCAGCAGCTACATTTTAACAAGACCCCCAGGGGATGAGGGCACACATTCAGGTCTGAGAAGCCCTGGTCTACGGTGCTTAAACTGATTAGCAGTTCCCTGTAGGTTGTCTGTTAGTTCACAAACTGATTTGTCTGTTGGGCTCATCTTATCAAATAGATTATATATTCTTTAATGGAAAGGACCACTTCTTACGGTTTATTGCTTCTCTCTCTAACCACACACACGGTTAATAATAATAGTAACATATATTGAAATGCAGATTGTCTGCCAAGCTCTGTGTCAGATGCTTTATAGGAATCATTTCATTGAATCCCCACAGCAATTCTGTGATGTCAGGTTGAATACCCTTTGTAGATGAGACACTGAGGTTCCCAGGGGTTAGCTCAGTTGTGCCAAACCCAAGGCTGGCAAGTGGCAGAGCTGAAATCTAAAACCGCAGGTGTTAACTTCTATGTGAACCACAACATACACTCAATAAATTATTTAATAATTCCAAGCTTAGAGAAATATGCTGTTAATTTAAAAGTCCTGTGGCTTTTACTTACAAATGTGGAGCTGATAGACAGAGGTCCCCTGGCCCATTTAGGATATTTGGCAGGTTTACAAAGATCATTATAGGCAATCGCTCTTCTCCCATCCTATTTAGTTTCATGGTAACATATTATTAGATGTTTCATCTGGTTTCTCTTCTGCCATTTTGTTTCTAGAACGAATCTCATTTGTGTTGTTTAGGGGGATAAGGCTCAATCTAACTGCTATTGTTGTTCATCTCTTAGTTGGTTTTATTTATTTATTTTTTAAACATTTTATTTATTTGTTTGACAGACAGAGATCACAAGTAAGCAGAGAGGCAGACGGGGGTGGGGGGGTGTGTGCGGAGCAGGCTCCCCGCTGAGCAGAGAGACCCATGCGGGACCTGATCCCAGGACCCTGAGATCATTACCTGAGCCGAAGGCAGAGGCTTAACCCACTGAGCCACCCAGGCGCCCCTCTTAGTTGGCTTTATCTAAGAGACACCTGATCTAATTTTCGTAAAGAAGCTGGGAGTGGGGGTGGTGTGCATCTTTGTTTTTCTTCATGCTGTCTTTGTTATCAGGATCACAGTAGCAGTGAATAAAAGAGCATAGACTTTGGGGTGCCTGGGTGGCTCAGTGGGTTTAATTCAGGTCATGATCTCAGGGTCCTGGGATTGAGCCCTGCATCGGGCTCTCTGCTTATCGGGGAGCCTGCTTCCCCCTCCCTCTCTCTCTCTCTGCCTGCCTGTCTGCCTACTTGTGATCTCTGTCAAATAAATAAATAAAGTCTTCAAAAAAAAAAGAGCATGGACTTTGATAGCAGCAGGCTTGGGTCTGAATCGTAACTCCATCACTTGAGTAAGTTATTTTACCCCTCTGCACAGTTTTCCTCATTTACCTCATGGTATTTACCTCATAGGATTCTGAAGATAAAATTATCTATTTAAACTTCCTAGGTCACAGTAAACAGTAATTATGAGATGCTATCATCAATGCAAGCCAGACTCCCTGTTTTGCTTGTTTTTGTTTTTTACCTCATCCCAAGTAAACTTCTGGTAGAAGCCAGACCTCCAGGCTGTCAGCCACCCAGAAGACACTGCTTTATTTCTACTATATTGCACCGGGTAACGCACAGAATGGGGAATCTTGGTTGGATATTTCATGGTCAAGATTGAAGATAATAATAGGTTATAAACACATATTTCCCACTTGATTATCTCTCTTCTTTATATGTTAGTGCCAAGGAATTTTGACAGATGATGAGGGCAGGGCTTTCTGGGAAGCTGCAGGCAGTCAGGGCCTGGCTTGCCGGGTTCTTTCCTAGATGGCCAGCCTCCACCTGGCATAGCATCTGTAAGGCACGCATAAGTATCTGCGCAGTGACTGGCTTTGCAGGCAATGAACTGGACCTGATTGCTAACCTAAAAGTTAACCATAGACAAGCCTCGCAGCATCAGGGTAGACTGATTTGGAAAACCAGATTTAGAAATCAGAGCTTTTAGAATACCACTATTCTAGGAGAGGTTGAATTTGGGGTATATTTCTGAATTTTAGTAGCCACAGCCTTTGGCAACAAACACATAAAATGTATAGCTGGATCCCTCATCTGTTTTGCAATGCTAATAAAGCTTAGCTTACCTCAAAGGGATAGTGTGTAGGTTTGCTAATTAGTGTCAGTAATGAACTCAAGAGCTACCACTGAGTGCTGAATTAATGTTAATTGTTTGTTAGGAATAATTTGATTCAGATGCATTCTGACGCTCAGCATTTAGGCGTCCAATGTCCTCAGAATTTCAATTCTAGACTATTTTGGGTGAATCAAGTTAGGCCTTTAAGGAAATTAAAGTCTTCAGTAAATGTATATATCTTTGAGGTTCTGCCGTCACATATTATATAGGGTGAAGGGCAAGAGTACTAGCTTGGAAGCCCAGGAACCTGCTTTTGGTTTCAGTTCTCCAGCCATATCATCTTGGTCAACATTCAGTCTCCTGGAGCTTCAGTCTCTTTATCTATAAAATAAGAGAAGTGGGTAAGGCCTTTTAGTTACTTACAGCTTTGAAGTGACTTAGCTTAGCTTGGCTTCCCTCTTGGCTTCTACAGTTCAAGAAATTTAAAAACATCATCCATTTCCATGCTATACAATGTTTTGAGAGTACAGTTATTGTGGCCTGTAATATTGAATATTCAATATATAGAAGCATTTGTAGGTTTATTAGTCCTGGTAATTACTACCACCTGAATTGTATTTTTTATGTAATTTCCAATATTCCTTAGCTGTTTGGGTTGACGACATAGTAAAATGGCTCATTGGCATTCCCAATGTACAACCACAACAGACAGAAAAATAAACAATACCTTTCTTCACTCATGGAGAGGATGTGGAAGGTAATAACTAGAGAACGTAAGGTGCTTATAGTGAATTGTGTAGGCAGAGGACTCCATTCCCAAGCGACACTGTTATTTTGGTCCCTACTTGGTTCTGTTCATAATTTACAACATGTTTGAGGGAGGAAATCATTGAATATTATTGCTCATCTAAATACCAGTACACTTTGTGCCAGTTTGAGTGGAAAGGAATATGTGTTTTATTTCATTTACTATGTACCTACTCCTTTGGGGAAGGCAGGCTACTAAAAATTATGGACTGGTAAATATTTTCCATTTGTTTTCAAGACTCCAATAAGTGGTATAACACTTTAGGGATCAAGGAAAATTTTCCATTTGGATAATGTGTCTCTTGAGCCAAAATTCCATTTGCCAATTCAGTTGAAGTCAAGAATTGTGATAAAAATGTTAGTACTTACCTTCTAAAACTGATCCCATTTAATAGAAAAGCAGGTTGAATTTTAGTAATGTAGAATATAATCTTAAACTTCTGAAGAATGTTCTGAAGAAGCATGATAAGCCTTTTAATTTATTTAAAATTTATTCCCACATACTTCTGAAATGGATTTGAGGTGACTAAGTTACTAAGAAATTTGAGTTGCAATTGAAATTCATCATTTCTGCTGTGCGGGAGGTGATTTGGTTAATGGAAACATAATGGGCTAAAACTGTCATTGTTTGGTAAGGATTTATAAAGTTCTTTTATTTCTTCTTCATTTTCACATACTTTTCAATGACACTGACTTCAGAAAATGAATGCAAGTGCTTAGAGACCTGCAGTTTTGAGAAAGCAGATTCAAAAGCATTAGCACTTTGAATTTGTATACAATGAAGACTGTACTTGTGTGAATATGGCCATGCTATGTTATTTAAATTTTTAAAATTCAGTAAACATCTCTTAGAAGATTGATTTTATGGAGGAACAATGGACAGAGGGGCTAGCATTTTTTTCTGGAATCTTTTATTCTCATTTTGGTATTCATTTGATTAGGATAGTACAGAATGAGGGGCGTCTGGGTTACTCAGTCATTAAGCACCTGACTCTTGACTTTGGCTCAGGTCATGATCTCAGGTTATAAAATCAAGCCCCAGGGGTGCCTGGGTGGCTCAGTGGGTTAAAGCCTCTGCCTTGAGCTCAGGTCATGATCCTAGGGTCCTGGGATGGAGCCCTGCATTGGGCTCTCTGCTCGGCAGGCAGCCTACTTCCCTTCCTCATTCTTCCTGTTTTTCTGCCAACCTGTGATCTCTGTCTGTCAAATAAATAAATAAATCTTAAAAAAAAAAAATGAAGCCCCACATTGGGCTCTGTGATGGGCATGGAGCCTGCTTAAGATTCTCTTCCTCTCCCTCTGCCCCTTTCCCTCACTCCCACATACTGTGCTCACTTTCTCTTAAAAAAAAAAAAAAGGACAGAATGAGAGGAAAATTATTGTATTTTATTAATTCAAACATATACTTTTTTCTTTTACATTTTAACCTATGAAAAAAATTTTTCATTGAAGTATAGTTAATATCCGGTATCCTATTAGTTTCTAGTGCACATCATAATAATTTGATAGTTTTATACATTATGAAATGATTCACACAGTAAGTCTCATTACCATCTCTCACCATCATAAGTTATTTCAATATTATTTTATTACTTTTAAACATCTTTTTTTTTTAAAGATTTTATTCATTTATTTGGCAAAGAGAGAGACAGTGAGAGAAGGAACACAAGCCAGGGGAGAGGGAGAGGGAGAAGCAGGCTTCCCACCGAGCAGGGAGCCTGATGCGGGGATTGATCCCAGGACCCTGGGATTGTGACCTGAGCTAAAGGCATATGCTTAACAACTGAACCACCCAGGTGTCCCTACATTTAAATATCTTTGAAATTTGGATGCATTTTATAGTGGAGAGTGTCTTACAACTGTTGTCAATTAAGGGGTATAGTTTTGATTACTCGTGTATGAACAAACTTGGTTATAATTCTTCGGGTGAGAAACAACTGGAGTTCCTGAAGGTTGATATCAACAAACTGTTTATATACCATTTGGCAGAGGACCAAATCCTCTTGTTGTCTGAGCATATTCAGGTGATAAGTTGTAGATGAAGAAAGTACTAACAGCAAAGATTTCAGTATGGATGTCAGAGGTTGAGCAGAAAATCCAGATAGTAATGGAGAAACTGAGAGTATAGTGTCACCAACACTCTAAATGGAAGGTTTATTCAGAAGGCTGAATTCTGACTGGGAAGAAATTTAGGAATACCTTAACCAACTTATTTTACTTCACTTATGCACACATAAGTATGTAAGAATGATGCACGATAAACGTTTATACCTACACATATAAAGTAAATATCCTAAGCAATGAAAACACACTGGTCATAATTTAATTAGCAGATATTTTTCTTTCTTAAGAAATTAATTTATGGTGTTGTACTTAAAAGAAAATCCAGTATTTATGTATTGATTCAATTTCTACAACCAAAACAATGGGGCCACCAATAAGTTAAAATTAGTCTCATATACCCAAAAGTCAAAAAGGCTTAGGACATTGTAAATTCAGGACATCCTGCATCATTGTTTCCAAAAACCTGGTATACGAGCTGTCCCTTTGATTATGGGAATAAGTGAGAACTTGGACAACACAGATGTTTCCAATTTGGAAAACGAGGAAACCCATGTGCCTGCATTTTATTCTGGTTCTTGAGGATCATGGGAATCTGTTTTCTGGCTTCCCCATCATGATCAACATATACATAGCATTAAGCTTTTATAAGTGTACTTTATACTAACCCCTGTCCCAACCCTAAGACACACTAAAAAAAAAAAAAAAAAATCCTGTAGAAATTTTCTTCTTGACCTCCTCAGGGAATTTTGGATATAATGTTGTAAAGACTGATTTTAATGTTAAATCTTGTAATGTAAGATCTACCCTTCTGATTTACTCTTCTCCATTAATGTAATGAGTGGGTAAAAATTGTCTTATTTCTCTAGGGAACACATATCCTGTACATTAGGAAATGTCAAAGGAAAAAAAAACCACATGGAGCTATAAGAAGGAATGAACATAGCTATGGCTTCTTTGCAAACCCAGGGCTTCAGTGTTTGGATTTCATATAAATTTGACAGATGCTAGAAATAACTATCTCCAAACAAAAAATTTAATTAAAAATAAAAGTTTCAAATCTATTCATTGTCAGTGCTATTGCATGGAAACCTCCTGACTCAACAATGCCAACAGCAAAAGTATTTCCAATCCTTGGCCAATGGCCTACTTTTTTCAGTAGCATTATGCATATTGTGATTCTAGGGCAGCAAAAGAAACGGGACAGTCCCTGAAAGTGGTTACAAAAGGATTTGGTCTCTTCTCAAGGCAATCTATTGCAATTATATTCAAACCTAATATTTAGGGGATGAGGCTTTAAAATACATACCAGACTTCAGCTAGAGGCAGTTGTGGGGCCTCAAGACAAAGGTGTATATGATAGTTCCACCATAGGAAAATAGCATCGGGAAGACAAATCTTTCTTCCCTTCTCCCTCCACTCTTCCATTAAAACCTATTTACAGTATGCAGGTATAGTCCTGGACACTTGAGATACATCAGTGAAAAAACAAAAACTTCTCTTGTGGAGCTTATATGCTGTTGACAGAAGAGGCAATAAGCAATAAATAAAACATGCAAGTCATACAGTGCATTAGAAGGACATAAGTGGGAAAGATAAAACAGCAGAAAAGGTTACTAGAAGTTGGGGGTGAGGTGAGAGAGGAAGCCTGTGATATAGCTTTAAATAAGGTTGTTGGGGCAGTCCTGATCAAAGGTGAAATTTGAACAAAGACTTGAAGGAATGAGGGAGTTGAACAAGCAAATACCAATGGAAGAACATTCCAGGCAGAGAGAAGAACCAGTAGAACAGTCTGGAGCCTGAAATATGCCTGGATTATTAGGAGGACTGAAGCACTTGCATGCAGGTTGCATGTGGAGTAGCAAACAATGATGTCAGAAGGTAAGAGGGTCTGATCAGCTGGGACAACGCAAGGCACAGAGCATCTCCTTTGGTGCTGGAGGCTGTATCTTCTCTCCCAACACTGAACATGGCAGCGTCATCCCAGACTTTGGACATGGCTGTTTCTGTGCTTGTAATGCTCTTTCCTCAGATCATGCTGTAGCTTCCTCTTTTCTTCATGCAGACCTCAGCTTTGATGCCACCTCATTGGAGAGGACTTTTCACATCACTCCAGTCCACCCCCACAGTGCTTCACTTTAGCTTATGAAATTATAAATATCAACAGTAAGAAAATGCATGTATTGTGCAAAAACCAATGGCCTTCATTTTAAGAAATTCACTCTCTGTATAACAAGGGGTTTACTTTTTTCTTTCCTACCAAGTGGAGGCTAGAAACTGTGCAAATGCTCCCTTTCAGTGATAGAATAATGGTGGCCAAGGCCTTAGGTCTTGAGCAGCTTCATTAAGGAAGGTAGATCTGTGCTGAAAAAAGCTACGGAGAACAGCTCATCTTACCCTCTTGATTAAAACCACTGCAAGTGTTTTTTGTTTCCTGGGAGTTAATATTTCCTCATTCATTTCCTGAAGCAGTAGTTCTGTTTCCTCCATTGGCCATTGTCCCCATGGTAGGTCTGGGGACAGACATGTGGCCCCCATTGTACTAATTGGAGCTGCCACTGGAACTTTTATGCCAGAGCAGTCAGGACACATGCTCCTGCTCTAGTGATATCACTGAATGGGTGTTGGGGGCATTGGTGGCCATCCTGCTCCCCAATGGAAGAATCTTCTCTAAGAGGTCATGAGAAAGACAGAGATGTCATATAAGGCCTTGATCTCGCTGTGCTTGAGCCTCTTGTGTTTTTGGACATTTTCATTATAGCAGCCATACTTATACTGGTTAGATTTGAGTTGCTCTCCCATAATAAAAAGAGTCATTTCTACTCTTTCAATAAGTAATAGTGATGATCGTTTCTCCCTAGCCACTGCAAGATTCAGAGGCAACATATCTAGGCCCTCAGTTGTTACATGAGGACTTCTCCATACCTCATACTGTATAGCATTGCCAGTTGGAATTCTATTTGTTTCAGGTTCTCATCCAGCAAATGGAAGCTCTTATTTTCTTCTTGAACTTGTATCTTTAGTTCACTTTAATTATTGTAAAGATCCCCAAAGACCTTGGAAAATTAAATTAGTCCTATATGCAAAATTTCAAGCTCAATTAAGAAGATCCTAGAAGTCCAATTCCTTTACAGTCTCTTGCTCTCCCTAAAATGGTATTTTTCTACTTAAAAGGTAAATTTGCTTCACATCTAAAGCTGTTAATGTTAATGGACATTTAGAAGAAGTTAAGAGGAAAAATGAGTTCCTAGGAGGATGTTTCTCTTTGTTTCCTTCTCTGCCCTCTCTGTTCTCCAGCATCACAGACCACGACAACTATTACTCAAGAATGTACAGAAATAACCCCATCTCCAAAATAACAGTATGAAAGCATTTTTCCTTGCTGATAAAAATCAGGGGTATCCAAAAGCAACACTGGAGCAATTCCACTTCTTGGTATATATCCAAAAGAATTGAAGATGGGATCTCAAAGGAATATTTGCACACTCATGTTCATTGGAGCATTATTCACAACGGTCAAGAGGTGGAAGTAACCAAGTGTCTGTCAACAGATAAATGGATATGGCTTGTATGTATGTATGTATGTATGTATATATATATATGATGGGATGTTATTCAGCCTTAAAAAAACAAAGGAAATCCTATCCATGCTACAACATGGATGAACCTTGAGGACATTAGGCTAAGTGGAATAAGCCAGTTATCAAAAGGAGAATATTGTATAATTCTACTTACATGAAATATCTAAAGTAGTCAAACTTATAGACACAGAAAGTACAACAGTGGTTGTCAGGAGCCGAAGGACAGGGAAATGGGAAATTGTTGGTTAATGGGTTCAGAGTTTCAGTGTTGCAAGACAAAAAAGTTCTGGAGAGCTGCAGTACGACAATATGCACATCATTGTCACTAATTTACTAGACACTTAAATATGGTTAAGATGATAAACTTTATGGTATGTGTTTTTACCACACGAAACAAGTTTTTAAAAAAGAAAAAACAAAGAACAAAGAACCCAAGTATTCACTTTACTGTCTTCATGAGGCACCAGTGCCTGGGAGCTCAGTGTCACCAAGAGTCAGAAACCCCATCTGAGGGGTGGAATATGAAAGCTAGAAGGTGACTCCATTATCTTGGCTTCTTGAACTGCATCTTCTTAATTTTTGCTTTGCTTATTTCACTGGAACACAACCACACACATTTGTTTGTATTTTCTCTGGCTGCTTTTACTCTACAGTGGTGTTGAGTCCCTGTGGCAGAGATTGAAAGACTTTCAAAGCTGAAAATATTTGCTTTTTGGCCCTTTACGAAAAAGCTTGCTGACTCCTATGGACTGAAATGTGTCCCCCTAAAATACATATGTTGAAATCCTAATCCCCAGTACTTCAGAATGTAATTATATCTGGAGATAGGGTCCTTAAAGAGGTAAAGATAAAATGAAGTCATTGTGGGGGGCTTAATCTAATAGGACTGGTGTCCTGATTAAAAAAAAGAAATTTGGACATAGACACATGGAGGGAGGATGATGAGAAGACACAGGGAGAAGATGTCCACCTACATGCCAAAGAGAGTCCTCAGACAAAATCAACCTTGCTGACATCTTGATCCTGGACTTCCAGCCTCCAGAACTATGAGAAAATAAATTTCTGTTGTTTAAGCCACGCGGTGTGTAGTACTTTGTTATGACAACCTGGCAAACTAGCACACTGCCCCATAGAAAGTCTTTTGTATTCCAGTGTTTTTCACTGTGGCATTGCCATTAATATCTTGTCATATGTTTTCAGATACCAGAACTGTTTCCTGTTTGTTTTGTCTGATGGGGAGCCATAGTTACATCAGACCTTAACAAAGGAGAACAGGGGAAGGACTGGTTGCCTTGTGGCCCTTCCACTTGCTAAGAAGATTATATCTAAACAGCTTCACACTTTAAGTATGTAATTGAGGCTTGTAGTGCGTTGAATGGTGCATCTAAAAAGATCTGTCCAGGTTCTAATCCTGGGAACACATGAGTGGGAGTGTATTTGGAAACAAGATCATCCTGGTTGGTCTAGGTGAACCCTAAATCCAACGACAATTTGCCTTGCAGGAGATGCACACAAAGGAGAGAGTCAGAAGAGGAAGCAATGTGACCACAGAGTCAGTGACTTGGAGGGATGTGGCCATTAAGCCGTGAACACTTGTAGTCCTCAGAAGCTGGAAAAGGTGAGAAATGTATTCTCCTCAAGAGCCTTTGGAGAGAGTACAACCCTGTTAACACCTTGATCTAGGATTTCTGGCCTCCCAACTGTGATAGAGTACATTCTTGTTGTTTGAAGCTGCTGATCACTGCAGCCCTAGGAAATGATTTCAAGCCTTGATGATACCCAAAGTTTGCACTCAAATATTGTCAAATGCAGTGCATGCTATGTTTATGATGTTCTGGGGTTAAACAGAGAAACAATGGTATCACTGAGTGATTGGCTTGGTCTTGAACTTATCTCTCCTTTTTCTGGCTTCTTATGCATGGATGATAAGGTTTTATATTATCAGTATGCTCTACAGTTTCCAAAGGGTTTTCAATGTTATACTTTCACACTTGAGAGAGTGCTACTTGTTGTCTCTAGGCCATGGGGAAAACATGATTATCCCCAATCCACAGGTGCAGGAACTGAGGTTTGGATTCCTAACTTACCCAAATGATTCACTTCAGGCTTATTGATTGACCCAGACACAGTGATGCCTATAGACCAGTATTAATGATGAGAGCAATTGACCAAGGACTTCCAATGAAGCAGGATGTAGATTGCTCTGATTTTATGGTTTCTTCAATTAATCTCAGATACAGTGCTATGCTACCCATTCATGTGGATGGGGTTTTGTTTTTGGAAAAGCAAACATACATGCAAATATTTTTATAGTGTAAAATCTCTGAACACACAGGCCATTAAGGCCATCATTTCCAAAGCTTGGACCTAGAAAATTGAGGCAATGCTACAATTTCACCTCTGGCTTTCCTTGATTGCTCCATATACCCTCCACACAGAGAAATTTTATATAAAAACTTTATATTCCTTTTTTTGTTTAAAATGCAATACTAAACATTTTTGGGTGTTTCTTTTGTGCGCTTATTTTCTCATTTAGCTTTAATGATAACACTACAAGTGAGCACTGATAATCCTCTTAATGAAAGGCAATGGAGTTTAGAGCAGTTAAGCTGTGTGTCTAGGTTACAACCCTGAATGTTGCGGCTAGATCCAAAGCCTAGACCATTAGATTCCAGAGCCTGAGGCAACAAGCTCCCTGCACATGACAGGACCTATGTGCCACTGCCCCATCCCCAGTGGTCATGACCACCACAGACCTGTGTGGACTTAGCTCTAATCCTTAGATGAACCCAGAGATTTGGCACCTCCCTTCGGCCTACCAAGTGTCACAAAACAAAGTAGATAGGTTTTGGCAGGTCTGGGCTGCTGGGTCCCTGACACAACATTGACTGAGTGTCATATTTTCCTATCTGATTTTACTGCTTTTCACAAGCCTTTTATTTAGTGTGCAGCAATAAGTGAGCATAAACACAGCTCTGACTTTTTGGAAGTAAATATCAGCTAGAATAAGCATGTGGTCTCCCTGAAGGCTTTTAAATCTACTGAAATGTCAGGTGCAATGAGATTCTGGGCAAAGGACAGAAGAGCAAATCTCTGGATTTTATAAAAGTTCCCTGAATAATCAGTGCTTTAAACAAGCCAAGTGAGTCCTGCTTTGGCTAGCCTCTCCCTGGATCCTTTATACAGTTCTAAATTCAACTCCTTTGGTGGACAACGAGTAAGGATTTAACGTAGCTGTCAACTGAGGTAATTATTTAAACGGTAAACACACATCACTGACCCACTTCCCCTTTAGGATACCTACAACATCACATGGAACAGAGAACTGAGTAGATCGTGTGCATTCTGAGGGAGGAAACAACTGCTATAATTCAATGAATTTAACCTTTCTGGGGGCTCTTGTGAGAGAAAACTTCTCACATTTGGGTTGCCAGGAGGGAAATCGTTTTGTTTTATATTGATATTTAATATAGATATAAATTCTTTGGGCAAATACACACCATTAGCTGGAATATATATAAAGGACTACCAGTGAGAGAATTCCTAGCATTCCACCCATATCTTTCCAGCTACAGCTCTGGATTTCCAAGCAAAACCATTTTTACAAGGATCTCCTCATATTTCCCTATCAGAATATTAAGACTTTCTATGTGAACATTTTACATACTTTTTGGGTAGTCTTGACAGATGGATTTTTCCCATATCTACTAGGATTTTCTGTGTGAATATTTTAGATAGGTCAAAAATTACTGGTAGCTTTTATAGGTCACTTGAGTGGAGTAAGTATAACTCCTTAAAATATTTCCCCCATCCTTTGTATGTCTCTAGACTGAGCAGCAATGATTCCCAAAACCAATACCAAAAATTACAGAGATATACCAAAACTACCACCACTACCACCACCACCACCAAGAGCAATAACAAACAATAATAATGAAACAACAACAAAACAGCAACCTGTAATATAGATCTCTCCACCATCAGGGGCAAGCATCCTAAATATAACTATAATTCAACATATTCCTTTATTTTGACTTTTTTTTTTAAGAGATAGAAAGAGAGTTGCATGAGCCAGGGGTGGGCAGAGGAAGAGGGAGAGAGAGAATTTTAAGCAGCACCATACCCAGTGTGGAGCCTGAGATGGGGCTCGATCTCATGATCCTGAGATTATGACCTGAGCCACAACAGTCCAACACTTTACTAACTAAGCACCCAGTCACCCCTCAACATACTACTTTAAACATCTTTCTTATTATCTGTATTAAAATCATTGTCAGAATTTGTTCCCTACTAACATTGGTTGAGTCCCTGAAATGGGAATTTCTGTTGAGAATTTTTTATTAGCTCTTTTTGTTTTTTAAGAATTGGTGGAAACACAAGAAACATCCTTAATCTACCATTCCACTTTTAAAGATTTTTAATTAATTTATTATCTCTCAGAAGTTAATTCTTCTTTGGCAGGTGCTTAAAAGGCCATGGTGAGAGCTCATAAAACTCTAAAAAAGCCTATTAATTTTAGGAGGCTTGCATAATTTATAGTAGTTTTGAGAAATGCTAAGTAGCAAAAAAAAAAAAATGCTCTTAAATTCATGTTCCCCTCATTCTGACCTCTGGAAAAATCTTAATAAGATTTATTATCTTGTACTTGGGTGGTTGATATATTCTGCAGATAACAATTCCGATAAGGCACTCAGATTCAGGAACTCTTGTTTTATGACTTTGGTTATATGGATTTAAGGCAGTTATCCTTTGGAGTGTGTAAGATCAGTGCAATCAAGTCCTTTACTCAGGTTGCACAGGGATTTCAAAGTCAGAGAGGATTCTAGCCCTGGTGGGGACTTTTAGGAGTGCATTGTTTCCAGAGGACTTGATGCCATTATTTCTACCTTAGTCTTCATTTTTGGTTGTGATCACTGATTAGTGTTTCTTTCTTTAAACATCAAGCTGAAGGCATATGTAGATTCCCTTTGCCTGAAAGAAGTGATGAGAACTTGCCTGCTTGAAAGATTTTCCTGACTGGTGTTTGATGCTTTCCTTCTCCTGTGGCCATTTACCCTCATGGCCTTTCTCTGAGTTAGGCAGGAGGGGCAGGGAACATTATTTCCAAAATACCATAACAAAAAGAATGGGTACTAGCTGAAAGCAAAGGGATTATTTGAGGAAACTCTTTGTTTGTTTTCCCATGAACCCTACTGAGATAGTCATTTTGCTTATGATTTAGGTCAGCAGAGGTGCATGTAGCAATAGGGGTCACGGATGGGGCAGGAAGGGGAAAGGCAAGTAGAGACCAGCCTTTGGTAAACTCCTGGCCACCTGTGAAGACCGACTCTGAGGAAGGGTGCTTTATGGTGGTATTTTTAGCAGAGGCAATTGGAACACAGACTCATAGGTCAGGTGCTTGATGGAAGGCAGGTGTGTTGGTAGAATGTCTCAAAGCAAAGATGAAGGTAGAGCAAGGAATTCACTTCATCTATTGTACCATTATGCCTAAAACAACCTTACAAATAGGATTACTACTAGATTATAAAGCCTCTGGGCCTCTAGCCAGCACTAATCTTAAGCATGTTTTCCAAGCTTTGAGAGCATTTGTGTATTAAGCCAACACTTCACAGCAGCTCTGTTATTTGTAATAGTCCATTTTACGTCTTGGTTGCTCTGCTAAGCAAATCATATTTTAATGTTGGCATGTGAAGAATAAATACTGGAATGTAGTCTGTCAACTTAATGTGGCTTCAGCTTAGCATAGACTTCACTATTTCTGAAACTCTCAACCTCCACTGATGTTATAAGCTCAGTTTTTGGATACAGGAACATCGTCTCTGATTATGAACTATTTACCTACAGTCCCTCAAAGAATCTCACATTCCACCTTACCCACATCTGTATTTGAACCATATAAGTCCTAGGAGCAATCAGGCTTGGCTTACTGGTGTGCTTCTGCTTAGGGCTTTTGGTATTACCTAAAGAAATACTGACATATTGGAAGCCTGTGGATGAGGGTGAAGAGGATGAGTTGCATTTTGACTTAAGTTGTAGTCAATGGACTCAAGATATGAGTCAATGGTCTCAGAAGAGAGTCTAGTAATGGGCCAAGAAAGTTAAGATACTTCTGCTGAGGGGGAATATTAATGCCTTAAGTGTGCTGAGAGATATATCATTTGGGAAAAAATAAAAGTTGCTTAAATAAAATAGAAGACTATATCTCTCTCATGTCATGAAGGGCTACTGGTTGGTAGTCCAGCACTGGTATGGTGGCTCCACCAATAGTGACCCAGAATTCTTCCAGCTTATGGTTCCTTATCACTAAGTTGTGGCTCACAATTTGCTTTATGGCCTAAGGTAGTTGCTGGAGCTCTATCCATCACATTTAAGTTCCTGGGGGCAGGAAAGGCACACATACTCACTTGAAGGAGACTTCCAGAAAGTTTCACAGTGTTTCATTTGACTTCTTCTTGGCCTAAACTTAGTCACTAGGGAGCCTGCAGGGGAGGCTGGCAAATGTGGTGTTTTGGCTGGGTAATAATAAGAGAGCTGTGTGAGCAATTAAAAATTGGAAGTTTTAACACAAAGTAAAAAGGAAAGGATAGTGGATATTGGAAGGTGTTTATCAGTGTATAACTGTCTGCTATAAAGAGTTCTGAAGGGAATCCATTTAGGGAGGTGAGAACATCCCAAGGAGCAGATAAATATTTTCTCAAAAAGGAGGTGTTAGTTCTGTTGCCAGATAAAGAGAAAAGTCAAGGAGAATGGAAGCTGAGAAAAAGTCACTGGACTTCATGGTATTGGATAATTTCATATTTCAACAGTATTTGGTTTGAGTATCTTGGGGCCTTGTTGAAGTAGCATGTCTGAGACTCCTCGAGCTGACTGCTTCTTTGGGTGTACAGGATTCCAACCAACGAACCAACAAATCTATGATAAAATTCTTCATATAGAGCTAAGGCAGGAAGAGGAGAGAATTACTGGCATATTCATTTGGAGAGAGCGGTCAGAAAAGCTTTCTTGGAAGAGGTGACGTTTGAAACAGAGACTAAAGGAAGTGATGGTTGGAATATAGTAAATAGCAGTTGACTGTTTTGGGCAAAGGACAGCAGGGATAAAAGCCCCATGGTGCAACGTGCTTGTATTATTATAGGAACCAGAAGAGAGTTATGTGGCCAGAAAGGAGTGAACAAGGAGAGGAGTTTGAGGAAATAAGTCAGAGTAACATCCAGATGCTGGATCATGAAAGCTTGAAAACATAATTACATTTTAATCTAAAAACAATAGTAGCCATTAGAAAGTTGAGTGCAGAAGTGTGACATTTTATCATCTCCATTTTAGAAGAATCTCTTTGATTACTAGCATGAGCTGTAGGACATCAAAAAGTGAAGCAGGCAGACTAGTCAGGTGGCCACTGTACAGATCCAGGTGAGTAATAATGGTGCCATAAATTTGGGTTGTATAGGTGAAGGTGGGAAGAAAATGGTTGGGTCCAGAAAGTATTTCAAAGGTCAATAAAGCGGTGTTTACTAAAAGATTTTATGTGGGGTATGTTTCCATACACTTTGGATGTTTCCAAAGTGTTTTGCTTTAGAAAATGAGGGAATGGTGTTGTTATTTACTGAAATGAGAGGTTATTGAGTTGGTTTGGGGAACAGCAGCAAGAGTTTGGCTGGATATGTTAGGATTGAGATGTCTATTAGACATCCAAGAAGAGATGGTTAGCAGTCTGGACTTTAGAGAAGAGATAGTTCAGATATAAAACTCCAGCATATTGATAGTAGTTAAAACTGGGGGACAGGATGAGATCACTTAGGGAAAGCATGTTAAAAGTAGATAAAAATAGGTCTGGGAGCTGAGACTAAGGGTACTGCAACGTTTACAGCTGAAAATAGAAAGAAGTTCCAAAAGAGGAGCTAGAGAAGGAATGGCCAAAGAGATAGGAATACATCCAGAGAGTGTAATGTTCCTAAAGCCAAGTGACTAACTTGTTTCAAAAAAGAAAAGATCAAGTGTGCCAATGCTGCTGTTAGATCAGGAAGATGGGGTTCATTGGATCTAACGATGAGGAATAGTTGGAACAAAATCTAGTTGAAGAGAGTTAAGGAGAAAATGGAAGGTTAAAGAATGCATAAGTCAAGTGTAGACAATTACTTACAGAGTTTTTCTATAAAAGGAATCAGAGAAATGGAGCAGTACTGAAAGAAACATGGAGGGCTTACTTTTTTTCTTTTTTTAAGATTTTATTTATTTATTTGAGAGAGAGACAGTGAGAGAGAGCATGAGAGAGGAGAACGTCAGAGGGAGCAGACTCCCCATGGAGCAGGCAGCCTGATGAGGAACTAGATCCCAGGACTCTGGGATCATGACCTGAGCTGAAGGCAGTCGCTTAACCAACTGAGCCACCCAGGCACACCCCCCCCTTTTTTAAGATTTTATTTAAATTTTTTTATTTTTATTTTCTTAACATGGAAGAAATTTCAACATGTTTGCATGGAAAGGGAAATACCCACTAGGGGTAGAGAGAGAGAGAGAGAGAACCAACATCGGTGATGCATATGAGAAAGGTAATTATGGTACACAGAAAGTCTTCAAGTAGTAAGAGATCTGGGTCCTAGGTGAAGTAACTGAGTATTTTAGATCAGCAGAGGGTCAGTTCAAACCTTTAATAGGGAGGAAGGCAGAGAGTGGGATTGCTGACACTGAAGCCTGGCTAGATTGGTGGTCAAAGATAGTCATTCTTTCTGAGGTCATCGATTTCCTCAGAGAAAGAAGCCAAACCACGAGATGATAGTGAGAAGTGGGGAGGTGCTCCCATAGGTTTTATAAGAAACATAAAAAGTGAAACAATAATCATCTTGGAAGGTGGGACCTTGGATTGTGACTTGAGAAAAGTTAGTAAATTATGAACACTATTGTAAATCACCTTTTTTCATGGTTTCCCGGAAGAGTGGACAGAAAATGGCTAAGTGTGGAAACCAAATTCCTGAGGTGGAACACAAAACAGGAGGGAAAGGGTACAGAACGGAAAGGAAAAGGAGGTCTCTTTTGTGATTAATTGCAGGATTTTACATATCGTGAAGGAAGGAGTTTAATCAAAAGGAAGCCATTTCCTTTAAGAAACACATTTACCAAGCCTTGTGATAGAGACACATAGCAGTGGGATCTTTAAAACAAGAGTAAAAAAAGGAGCCAGGCAAAGCAAGCAAACAAAACATAATGGCTTATATAACTTTTATTGTCCGACAAATTAAAAATACCATTTTCTAAGAGAGTCAGGGTTTTTTGTTTGTTTGTTTGTTTTTACCACATTATTCTAAAGAGAAATTTATTTTGTAGGTTTGTTTACAATTAACGGCTTAATTGAAAATCTCTTCAATGACAATTTTACACACATTTTAAACACAATTTGCTATGGCTGTTTCATATTCCAAATCTACTTAGTAGCAGATGGTATTATGTTAATTCTTGTTCTAGAAGACCTTTATACGGGGTCATGTAAAATAATGTAGTCTAGTAGCTTTTTGCTACTCCACTTTTACTGGGATAGGACCCACTAACTCCAGAGGACGAATGAATCGTTAATATGCTGTTTAGTTTTCAGATATAAATGATCTCAATGAAGTTTTTGGAAGGAACTGAATAACCTTTGATTTGAGATGAAATTCTCTGCAAAATATTGAGAGTTTTGGTATATCGTGCTATTAGCAAACAAAGAATAGGCTTGGGGTCAAAAACCATTTTATTATTTATTCATATAAAGTATTTACTGAACATGTACAATACAAATGTGTGGCACTGTTCTGGGCATTTGGGATACATGAGTGAACAAAATAGACAAAGATTCCTGCCCTCATGGGTCTATGTTTTGAAAATTAAGGACCCTGACTTGTTTCATGCTCGGATGGATGACAGAAAAAGGTTTGGTGGGGATGTGGAGTAATTAGCAAAGAGAGGAAAGATCTTTGACTTCATTTGGCAACATTTATTAAGTAGTTGATAATAAATTAGGCCCTGACCAGGCTGAGATGGCTGAGTGAAGCCATCAGACAGTCATCACAAAAACAGACTGATGGGCCAATCTGCATAAATGCAGAGACCAACACATACAAATTAATGTGTGCAAATAATGATGTAAAATTAAAAAAACATTCTGCCATTTAGGGTCCTTCCACAATGTTGTAGGTTTCAGGGATATGATGATGTCCTCCTTGATGGGACAATTCAGAGGCTGAATTAGACGCATCTGATGAGAGTTGATTGGAGATCCCCTAAAATCAATTCCAACTCCGAGTTTATTCATTCCTATGGCCCAGCCTTTCACCAAATGCCCAATGTATGTCTAGCTCTGGGGCCCTCGGGGCTGTGAGTTTGAACCAAGTCCAAGAGTATATCCTGAAGGAGAGGTCCTAGAAATGGAGAGGGGATCCTTGGGCAATAGGTTTTTTTGACATGACACTACTAAGCCCTCCTTCCCATGATGCCCCACTGAACTGATTGTTTCCTAAAGCCAACTTTACAGTAGTGGAAGTGGTGGTGAGCGGGTGTTTGAGACAGATTTTCGGTATTTGTGCTTCTTTTGTCTGTGTGAGGACCATTTTCTGCCTGACTTTTATCTGCAGAGTTAAGATTGATTTAGGATGGAGGTTAAATACATGAGTTTTCAAAGACCTTTTTTTTGTCCATATTGATTTGATGTGGTTTGATAGGTTGTCCACTGCCATGTGCAGTGACATTAAGGGGCTTGAAGACTAAAGGTGAGTAGAAAAACAACTTTTTTTGTGAGAGTGATCATTCCCTGAGATTTATTTATCTTGTAGATAGCTGTGGGTTATATATCTCTCATCTCCCTAACATTGTCCCTCACTTTAGAAGGTCAACAGCCACAAAAGTCATATAGATGGGACCTTGAAACATAGGACCCCTACATTCCACTCCTGACACTAATAAGAGGAGCCACTTCCTGACCTAGAAAGATTAGATTACCAGAAAAATTTTCTCCATTAACATTTTCTCTCATAATTTTTTCTTTTCAAATGTTTTGTTTCTATTAATTAGGCATCTCAGTGTAATAATTCCAATTTATCACCATGTGATATATTTTGTGATCTTTAATTTCATTAACAATATTTTGTGGTGTTCAGAAAAGAACAGTATTTTTCAGGGGCTCTATTACCTGCATAAGTTTGAAAACAGCTGTGTGGGACCTTCCTTTGATTTATTCAACAACTACTCATTAAGTGTATATGAGTGTATACAGAGAGTTAATAATATAGGGAGGGAGCAGATCCATAAATTCTAAACATTCTAGTAATTCTAATGTTAAAACTCTGAAATAACTTGGAAATAAAATGGGACAAATATTGAATAAATAAGTACAACATAAGATGTGATAGTTAACATAGGATAGTGAGGGTAACATAAGATAGTTAGAAAGTCCAGAGGGTTCAAATAAAGCAAGGATTTATCTCAACTGGGGAGCTAGTGATAAATTGTCAGACTATATAATGAAGCCCTGAAAACTGAGCAGGTGGAAATGCTGCATCAGCACTCTCTAGGCATAAACAACAAAAACAGAGGTGTGAAGGGGAATGAATTGTGTTGGGGAAGAGTGAGATGTCTTGTAATGATGGTACTTGGCAGGGCAAAGTCAAAAGATTATGTATGTTGAAGGTAAGTTAAAGCCAGTCATTCAGCAAATATTTATTGAATACTTTCTATCAGCTACATCTCTATCCCAGATTATGAGGTCCTTGAGTGCTGTACTAAGGAGAACAGACCCCTCACTTTCATGCTGAAGTCCAAAACCAGTGATTTAATTCTGTTTGTGTAATAGAAAATAAAGTTGGCAGAAGTCTGGTGGATGAATTTGGAGAGAGGCAAGACCAAAGTATGGAGACTAATTGGAGAATAACAGAATAATCCAGATAAAAGATGAAGAGAGTTGGAAATGATGGAGTGGCAGTGAGAACAGAAAGGTGGTATTGGTAGCAACAGCTGTATTTCCCATTGCTGACTACCTGAGGTCTTCAAAATGTCATACAAAGCATCTTCAATATATGTCTTCAAAATATATGTCTTCAATATATGTCTTCAAAAGACTGTCCTGAATTCTTGGCTGTGGAACATTATAGAAGAATCTAGGTTTTCTATTTTTCCTAATTTATTAATTAACAGCTATATATTACATACCTAAGGGGTATTGGGAATACTGTTAAACAAGACAGACAAGGTATTTGCCCTATTTCATTGATATCTTTGTAGGAAAACTTAAATGAGAGAATGTGTAAACAAATAATATGTATATGTGTTGTTTTATTTTTAAATTATGTTTTGGCTTACTACCTATGTGATGGCCCAAATATGAGTCTTTATAGCCATAATGTCATCATATAAATCTAAACCCCACAATGCTTCACCCCTAGAGTTCTGTGCCTTATTAATATGAAGGGAAGAATTTAAGGTCTAGTAGATAAAGGAGGACCTTAAGGACATATTTGTACAGCAATTGTGGACTGAATGTGTGTATTTATATAAAATGTTATGTTTGCATTTACAAACATGTTTCTGGTTTTCATAAGGTCCTGATTAGTAGTTTAGAACAAACTTTCTTTTTTAATTTTAAATAAAAACTTCATTGATTTATTTGAGAAGAAGAGAGAGAACCCAAGTGGAGGGAGAGGAGAAGAGGGAGAGGGAGAAGCAGACTTCCCACTGAGGAGAGAGTCCAATGGGGGGCTCCATCCCATGACCCTGGGATCATGACTTCAGCTGAAGGCAGACACTTAACCAACGGAGCCACCTGGCAGGTGCCCCTTGGACAACATTCTGCATTAACAATAAACAGACAACTAGAACAAAATATTTCTTTAAAGTATCTGGTTGAAGGGTTAAGCCTCTGACTCTTGCTTAAGTCTCAGGTCATGATCTCAGTGTCGTGAAATTGAGGCCTCTTTTGGACTCAGGCTAGTTGTGAAGTCTGCTTAAGTCTCTCTCCCTCTTGCTTTGCCCCCGCCCTGTGCACTCTCTCTCTCTCTCAAATAAATAAAAATTTTTTTTAAAGGTATCTAGTTGAAAGCATGGAATAACTTCCAAGGAAGTGAGAGCCAAGATATGAGAGAGGAGGAAATCCCAGAAAGGTGGGACAAGGTGCTACTTTTTCCCCTAAAGGTACCTGACAATTCCAGTGAAGATGATAGAAAAATTAGAAAACAGAATAACTTTTGAGATGGTCAAAGGAATGAAGGCAAAAATTGGAGGCCAGGGACCACCAAGGCAAAAAAAGAAAAAAAAAAAAGCCCTAAAAAATTACCAAAGCTTTTGTTGGGATTTTAAAGAAGCATATGCTGAGAATCAGAATGGGCTGAACATAAACCAGTTCTCATAGGGCCTGGAGTGTGCTTTACATCATGCTAATCTCTGATTCATTGAAGGTGATATGGAATTGCTAATAATAAACTGGTGGCTGATAATGTCCAAAGCCTTGAATTATTTCTACAATTTTTCATGTGTAGCATCCATCACCCAAATAAAAATTATCAGCTACACAAAAATAACCAACTATATGAACAGAAATTGGAATATGACATCAAATCACACAAAATAATAGATGGAAGGATGTGGCCCACAGGACATCAGATAATGGATCCCTACACAAACACTAAAAAAAATTTGTTTAATATGTCAAGGAAATAAAGAAAAGATAGAAAATCTTGGCAGAGTACATAAAACTATAAAAAAAGAGCAAAATGGATGTTTCTGAACTGAAAAATACCAAAGAGAAATAATTCAATGGATGGACTTAACAGCAGATTAATCATGGCTGAGAAGTGAATTAGCAAAATGAAAGATAAATCCAAATAAAATATGTAGACTTCAGGGGCACCTGTGTAGTTCAGTCAGTTAGGCAAAATAAAACATGTAGACTTCAGTATAGAGGGACAAAAAGATGGACTATACAGACGACAAAGAGACATTTGAGATATAGTGAAAATATTTAATATATACATAATGAAAATTATAAAGAGGAGATGAGAGAAAGAATAGAGCACAACAGATTTTTGAAGAGTTAATAGTTGAGTGTTTTATAAAACTGATGAAAAAATATCATGACATATTCAAGAGACATATCCCCAAAAAAGAAGGTAAAAAAACTACACATAAGCACTATTCAGTAAAAATGCAGAAATCCAGATTTAAAGGGAAAATCTCAAAAGAAGTTGGAGTAGTTAATTTCTGCTAAAGAGCAACAAAAAGACTTCCATTTCACGAAGTCACTAAGAAAACACCAGTAAATAAAATCCATGTTGGAGAAGAGGAAGATGATGCTAATGATGAGATCGGAAATTAATGAATTTGAAAACAATCTTAAAAGAGAGAGAACCACCAAAGCTCAGAATTGATTCTTTTAAGAATAAAATCAATCAATATTTGATGAGATTGACAGGTAAAAATGAGAGAAGGCACAGAAAACCAACATTAGGAATAAAAAGGGGGCCCATATTATAATCAACTTTATTTTTATTTATCAACTTTATTTTATATATCAAATATATTTGAAGTTTTAGATGAAATTTTAGGTGAAATTAGTTGAATTTATGTGAAATTGAAATAAATTCCTTAAGACACCACTGACCAAAGCTGACCCAGAAGATATTAAAAATCATAATAGATTTTACCTATATTTGTATTTAGAAACTTCTCTACAAAGAAAATTCCAGGCACTTAAAGAAATAACATTAATCTTGTGTGCAAAATCTCAGAACAGAAAAAAAAAAAAGAAATAACTTTTCAACCTGTTTTATGAGGCCCATATAATTTTCATACTAATATCTAACAAAGATGTAGTAAGAAAGGAAAATTATAAGCCAGTGTCATTTATGAATGTAGATTGAAAATATCCTATAATTTAGCCGTTCAAATTCCATGATATAAGAAAAAAATGCATCACAACCAAGTATTGTTTATTCCAGGAATGCAGGTTGGTTTATCATTTGAATATTAATTGATGTATTTGCTACATTAGTAGAATAAAACATCTACATTAGTTCAGTAAGTACAGAAGAGTATTTGAAAAATATTTGACATCCATTCATTGTAAAAGAAAAATACCCTTACCAAACTAGCAACAGAAGGGATATTCCCTATTTAGGTAAAGAATATCTACCAAAAAACTAGAGTCCATCATACTTAATGCTAAGATACCTATAACTTTCTTTTTGACATAGTAATGAGAAATAAGTGGACACTACCAACAACTTTATTTAACATTGTCCTGAAGGTCCAAGCTACAGCAATATGGCAAGAAAATAAAATGAAAGTCATAGGAGTAGAAAGGAAAAATAAGCCCATGATAATTTGCAGATTACATATGGTGTAACCAGAAATCTAAAAGATCTATAGATAAATTATTAGAGTTAATAAGTGATTTTAGAAAGTTTGTTTGATGGAAGACCAATACAAACAATCAGTTGTATTATGTATACTGGTCACAGAGAGTTAGAAAATAAAAATTTTAAGATTTTATTTTTTTAAGTAATCTCTACACTTACCATGGGACTCAAACTTATAATATCTGAGATCAAGAGTCCCATGCTCTACTGATTGAGTCAGTTAGATGCCCCAGAAAATAAAAAATTTTAAATACCATGTGCAATAGTATAAAAACACCAATCATAAAATGTCAATTCTCCCAAATTTATATATTCAGTGCAGTCAAAATCCCAGCAGATTGTGTGTGTTTGTAATGTGTGTGTGTTTGCAAACTGACAAGCTGATTCTTGAATATACATGGAAATGGAAAGAGCCAAGCATATAAGATCAACTTAAAGAAGAAAGAATTGAAGAACTTATTCTATTGGAATTAAGACTTAATATTAACTAGGATAATTAAGACTAATGCACATTTAATTTATGACAAATATGGTGTTGCAGAATGATGGGAAAAAGATTCTCTTTTCAGTAAAATTTGCTGCGTTAATTGGATATCCTTAAGTAAAGAAGGAAATTTGAACTCTACACTATACACAAAATCAATTCCAGTTGTGTTTAAATCTAATTATGAAAAGGAAAACAATTAAATTTGTAAAGGACAATATGGGGGACTATTTCCATAATTTTGAGACAAGAAAAGATTTCTTAAGCAGGACATAATACCACTAATATAAAAGAAAATTCTAATAAATTACATTACTTTAAAATTACATTTTTTTGTTCTTTTAAAAATACCACTGACAGAGTAGGAAGGTAAACTTCTGTGGGAGAAGATGATTGCTACACACAAAACTGACAATGTGCTTTTATATAGAATGCATAAAGGATTCCTACCAATTTATAAAATAGAGAAACAACTTAAGTTTAAATAAAAAAAAAAGGTTAAACAAAAAAAGGAGTGTGTGAGAAAAGAGATGCAAACAGCCACTTTACAAAGAAGGACATCGAAATGACTGATAAACATTTGAAAAGGTGCTCAATCTCAGTCAATCAGGAAAATACAAAAGACAACCATGATAAGATACCCAGATAGAACCATGAGAACAGTTCAAATTAATCAGACAGACAGTTCTAAGTATGGAGCAGTGGGAGCACTGTCACCATGTTGGGACACTGCATTATCTGTTAGAGCCAAACAAATATAAATGTCATTAGATAGCAAATCTACTCTCCACAGAACTGCATGCACAGGTGCAGCAAGAAACTTGTCCAGGGATATTTGTTCTGGCATTGTTTCATAATAGCCCCAAATTGGGAGAAACCCAAAGGTCCGTCAATATTAATATGAATAAAGGAGCTGTGGTATATTCATGCAATGGAATACTATTTGGGAATGAAAAATTAATATACAGGTACACATATTAATATGAATAAATCTGTCAAACATAGTATTAAGCAAAGGAAGCCATATGCATAAGGACACAGTCTACATGATTTCATTTCAACTTCAAAACCCAGACAAGAGAAATCAAAGGAGTTGGAAGGCAAATGGGTATTTATATTTGGGGAGGAGGAAGGATTCTCTTTCTTGGTCTGCATTGGTGCATACACTGGTATGTTCACTGTGTAATAATTTGCCGATCTGTAGGCTTATGAATTGTACATTTTTCTGAACGTATGTTATAGTTTACTTTTTTAAAATTTAAGGAATTTTCAATTTCCCAAGAGAAGATTTATTTTGAAGGCACCCTGTAGATTGCCAAAATGTAACTGCCTTAGTTCCCCAATTTTTAAAAAAAGATTTATTTATTTATTTTGGGGGGTGGAGAGAGAGAGAGAGAGAACATGAGTGTGTGGGCTGGGGTGGGGTGGGGGGAGGAAAAGAGGGAGAAGGAGAGAGAGTAATCTCAAGCAGATTCCCTGCTGAGTGCAGAGCCTGAGGTGGGGCTCAATCCCAGGACCCTGACATCATGACCTGAACCAAAATTAAGAGTTAGATGCTTAACTGACTAAGCCACCCAGGTGTCCCTAGCTCCCCAAACTTTTTATTTTATACTTTGTCTTGAAGGTAAAAGGAAGAGGTGCAAAATTTGATTTCTTGCCACTATTTGTAGTTTTTGATTTAATAATCATCCCAGAATTTTTTTCTTTCAGATAACCTTTTTTTTCCAATCATACGCTATAATTTATAGACAAATCTCATTTTCTCTATTTATACTTATATCTTCATTGCCAATCACTTCTGAACCAGTCAACTGTAGTAGAACTCATTAAAATAATGTATCACTTAAACTAAATATGTGTTTATCATTAAAGAAAACCACACAACGTTTTTTCTTCCTTGCAAAAAAAAAAAAAAAGATTTGCTTTCTCGTGAAGTTAGAAAACATACTTCATTGGTTGCAGAGCCAGTTCTATTATGAGGAGAAAAATATTTAGCCAAAATTTCAGAGGGTGTTTTCCTTTTCAGGGCATATGTAGAACACACTGAGTCTTTGGCTATTTTCTGGGATGATCCTAATGCAGTATACAGAGGGATAAGTGGGGTGGTCCCATGGTAGGGCGGGAGGTAATCTGCTTGATGAGAAACTCAACTCAGGAAGCTTGAAAGGAAAAGAGGCTTGAATCCAAATTTTCATTTCCATGGCAGTGGTTGACTTTGACTTCCCTTCATGGTACTTCTGCCTGTTTCCTTGGAACTTCGGATACTTCCAACCAAACTGATGATGATGAAGAACCCATGAAGATTCTTGAGGCCAACTTGCAGTATCAGTCAGCAGCCCAGCAGTCCTGCCGACAGGTGTTGGCATGTCTGCCTTTGTGTTATGAAGTTTGACAAGAATGGTTATTGTGTGAAGGAAGAGGACGGTGGGAGATTATCCAGCCATCTTTCTGAGTTTTGCTGGGACTGCATGAAGCCAGATTTCAAGTTCTTTCAGTCGTCCTGTTGACAAAATTGGATAACCTCCTCAAAACAGGGCAGGCAGATTCCCATGATGCTGCACCCTTCACAGACATTCTGTTTGGCTTAGAGCCACACTGCCTGCCAAATTCCAGCCTGGCTCCCCAGACACATGTGCCGCTGCCCTCTGACAGTCCGAGGCTTTCCTTTTCTTTGACTTATATCTAGAGGTCCCAAGTCTGATCCAAAGATAAGCAGTATCTGACTGGGAATTTGTTGGGAATGCTGAAACTCAGGCCCCACTGTGAACCTATTGATCTTGCTTATGAACAAGATCCCTAGGTGGTCTCTTCACCCCACCCATCGAGGAACATTGCTTAGAGGTGAAAGTTTCCCAGAATGCAGGAATAGAAAGACAGATGAAGGAACCTTGTGTTAATCTTCAGATTTAAAAAATGCTTTTAGTTTGTTTGGAATGATGGAGAAACCCACTATCAGATGTCTTTGGCACTTTCAGTTATAGTTAAGTCAAAATATTTTATTTATTTATTTATTTTCTGGTATAATTAACATATGATGTTATATTAGTTTTAGGTGTACAATATAGGGATTCAACAATTCTATACATTACTTAATCTCCCTTGCCTATTTCACCCATCCCATCACCCACCATGATAACCATCAATTTGTTCTCTATGGTTAAGAGAACTATTTTTCTGTTTGTCTCTTTTTTTCTTTGATTTGTTTCTTAAATTTCACATATGAATGAAATCACATGGCATTTGTCTTTCTTGACTGACTTATTTTGCTTGGCATTATACTCTATAGATCCATCCATGTTGCTGAAAATGGCCAGATTTCATTCTTTTTGCGTGGTGGAAGAATATTCCATTGAGTATGTATATGTACACCTTCTTTATTCATTCATCTTTTGATGGACACTTGGATTGCTTCCATACTTTAGCTATTGAAAATAAGGCTTAAAAAAACATAAAGGTGCATATACTTTTTGGAATTAGTGTTTTTGTATTCTTCAGGTAAATATCCAGCAGTGGAATTCCTGGATCATAGGGTAGTTCTATTTTTAATTTTTTAAGGAAACTCTATACTGTTTTCCACAGTGGTTATTAAATCAAAACATTATTTTAACCCCTATTTTAAGAATTGGAACTTAGAGCATTATTTGAGAAATTATGCAAAGAACTCAGATATACACACACACACACACAAAGAACTCAGATATATATATATATATATATATACGTACATATATATATTGCACTTAGTTTTATTTTCTGGAATTTGAGAAAGAGATTATCAAGTACTTATAGGTACAGAAAAAAAGTTCAAGCTATACTATGAAGAGTTGGTTGTAAGTTAACTGGAGGATAACATTAGCTTCACAGCACTGGTAAAGAAAAAGTTTGCAAGAGAAAATAGACACAGTAATATTAACACACAATGTTCATTATTATTCTTAAAATTATTAATGATAATGTTATATTCCAGGTACACAGTGACTACTCTATGAGGTAAGTACTATAATTATCATTGATTTACAGGTGAGGAGACCGAGGATCACAGTGGTTAAGTAGTAGATCCAAAGTAACCCAGCCAAGAAGTGTTAGAGCCAGGATTCAAACCCAGAGAAGCTGGGCCTGGTATCCGTCCTTTTAGAACCACTGTATTATGTGGTCTTTCAGCTTTGGGAGTTTAAACTTCTGAAGTTCCTATCAAAGGAGCCCCAAGAGTCATGGCCATACTAATATTAGGGCTTTCAACTGCTGTGAATGTCTTAGATACATTGTGTCATCTCCCTAGCTAGATCCCTGGCTTTAGCCATTGGATGGTTCCATTACAGCTCAGATGCACCTGTGCTGCTATGTCCCAGCTCAGGGAGCACTGAATGTCTCTCTACTTTGCACTCCAGGGCTGATGACTGTCAGGCCCGGGAGAAAGGACAGCCTATAAGTATGGAAGGTTTGATGACCCTTGGGCAACTTTCAGTCAGTGGGGAGGAGGAACCATCCTCTTATCCCCAAGTTCTCAGCCTTCTAGTTCTAGGAGGCAGATTCTGTTTGTGTCTCAAAGACCCATTAACCTACAGCCGTGATGTTCCTAATACACCATTCCAGTGGCCTTTCCTCCTTTCTTGTCTCTCTTTCTCCCCTATGCCTTTACTCTGGCTTCTGGGAGTCACCTCTCAGATTAACTGCCTGTCCTTGAGTGCTGCTCTCAGACTCTACTTTTGGGGAGCCCAACTGAGGTGCTGACTCAAATAGCAATAGGGATCAGGTAGGTAATGAGAATGCTTGAAGAGAACCAGTTAAATTTCTAGAGAGACACACTTACACAATGAAATAATTTCAGCTTTTATAAAGGAACATGTGATCATTCAATTTTCCTAAAATTTTATGGCCATTTTGATCTAGTTTTGCTTTTCCCTCTTTTGATAGAGATGTAGGTAGAAGAAAAGTTCATTTTAATTTAAGTTAAAGAAAAACAACAATGTAATGATAAAAGGCAGCGGAGTGAATTGGTCTCGGTATCAGCCTTCTCTCTGGGATTCCACCTTGAAATACTTTAACTTACTCTTGTAGAAGAATAAATAAATGATTTATACCTGAACATAATAACATTACATTTCTCCAAGTAAGGTTTTATAGTCAGTCATTTTGCAGTAATCCAGTAATCCAGTTTGGCCTCAGTTTGTCCCCCTGAGTGAGAATTAGAGGTCTTCCTCTACTTTCATATGCTGGGTACATGAAGACTGCTGCCAGAACATGGATGGGTCAGCCGTGGGTTTGACCAGTGAAAGGTCCCTTTGGGTCAACAGCATCTTGTTCTGATAGCATTGTCCTAGAGCAGGATATTTCACACAGTCTCCTGCTGCTCCATGGAATCTGGGACACCAGTTGCCTTGAAGGAATGCCTTGTTATGTAAGTGAACCACAGGGAGGCAGAGACAGGAAGCATTCTTCATGGGAGGTTACTTTGAGGACCCAATGCTGGTGTCTAGGAAGAGCCACACATAGACTTGAGTCCATCTGTAGTGCTCTTCAGGCCCAGGATCTTGGGGATCTTAAGAGAGTTCATTATCTCTGTTCTTGACCTTCAATTCTCAACTACCTTGCATCTGTTGTCCTTCTATCAGACACTTTTCTGGCCTTCCCCCACACGATTCTCTTCCAGTTTTCTCTCAGTCGATTACTTTGCTCTCTACTCAGTTCCACCAATAAGCCTGAAACATAGCAGCTAGCCCTGAGATCTTTTGCCCTTAACTCCTATAGCTAACACTCCTCAAGTCCTAGGAATTTGATTCCACCCAGCTCTTGAATTCCCCTCTCATACCCACTGCCACAGGCCTTTGCTGGTGACTGTTATATCTTGTCAAAAGTTTCCATACTTGCACTGGTCCAGTTCAGGCTGCTATAACAAAATACCATGGGCTGGGTGCCTTAAACAACAGATATTTATTCCTCCCAGTGCTGGACGCTGGGAAGTCAAGGACCAAGCTGCCTTTTTTTTTTTTTTTAAGATTTTTTATTTATTTACTTGACAGAGCGAGATCACAAATAGAGAGGCAGGCAGAGAGAGAGAGAAGGAAGCAGGCTCCCGCCGAGCAAAGAGCCCAATGCGGGACTCGATCCCAGGACCCTGAGACCACGACCTGAGCCGAAGGCAGCGGCCCAACCCACCGAGCCACCCAGGGCCCCCAAGCTGCCTTCTCACTGTATCTTCAACATGGCAGAGATAGGGAGAGAGAGAATGCACATGTGCTCTGGTGTCTCTTCCCTTTCTTATAAGGCCACTAATCCCATCATAGAGCTCCAACCTCACAGCATCATCTCAACCTAATTACCACCCAAAGGCATCACCTCCTAATACCATTACTTTGGGGGTTACAATTACATCGGAGGTCATTTATCGTATAAATTTTGGAAGATGTAAACATTTAATCCATAAAAGTGGTCTTAAAAAATACAAATTTGATTATATCACCTCACTATCCTGCATGACCCATAGCCAGGTGTTTCCCCATCACATAGTATGCCCTAACATCACTGTTCCTCTCCCATTTCTCTGAAGTTCATATGCCCTATTACCACTGGGCTTTCCCTGTGCCTACACTCCTGTTCTTCACCCCTTTGCTGAGTAAATTCTTATCCATCCTTTGGAACTCAAGACTTTTTTCCTTAAGGAAGGATTCCCCTCCCCCAGATCAGGCTTAGTCCCCCTCTAATAATAATAAAGTTGTGGTTGATGATGATTGTATTAGAAATGCCTAAAATTGATTGACCCCTAACCAGGGCTTCCATGGAAGCATCTTGTGTTTAATCTCTACAGTGATACTTTAAGGTATATTCTAGTGTTCTCATTTTACAAATAAGCAAATCAAAGCAAAGGGGATTTAGTCACATGACCACAAAACCATAGCAATTTACTTATGCACTTTTATTGCACCTTGAAGCTTTTTAAAAATAGTACTTGTTAGGATTTATAACTACGTATTTATTTTTAAAATTTTATTTATTTTTATAAAATTTTTATAAACAAAAAATTATTTTTTAAACTTTAGAAAATTGATGTTCATCTTTTCACTGGACCTTCTGGTCTCAGATGGCAAGGACTTTTTGGCACTTGTGTTTACTTACCTCTGAATTTCAGGGATCTAACACCATGCCTGGAGTATGGCAGGTGGTCAATAATAGACTGCTTTTGGAATTTTTTTTACTCAAATTGTTGTGCAAAATATCGTTCAACAGGAAGAAGATTCCTGTTGTTCCTAAAAAAAAAAAAAAAAAAAAGAATAGAAAACAGTACAGAGGTATATAGAATATTGCAAAGTGTCCCTGAAGAGCCATTTTCCTTAATGTTATTATATTACAAGATTTTAAGAGTTAAGGTGAGGGGTAAATATAGAGGGGAGTGATGAGTTATTCCTAAGAAGTCAGAGGTCTTTGCTCCTAGCCTTAGTGGAAAAGACCCTGAAAGTGAATCCTTATTGGCTAGGTTTGGGTCATGTGCCCACACTGAATGAGTCACTTTGACCCAAAGATAGGAGTTCTGTGATGAACTAAGCCTGGTTGTGCCCACCCTTATGGAATTGTATGCATTTTAATTTTATTTTATTTATTTTAAAGATTTTATTTATTTATTTGACAGATAGAGATCACAAGTAGGGATAGAGGCAGGCAGAGAGAGAGAGAGAGGAGGAAGCAGGCTCCCTGCCAAGCAGAGAGCCTGATGCGGGGCTCGATCCCAGGACACTGGGATCATGACCTGAGCTGAAGGCAGAGGCTTTAACCCACTGAGCCACCCAGGCGCCCCAATTGTATGCATTTTAGAAACTAACACTTAGAAACTGGTTTTGCCCTGTTGTTGCTATAGTTCAAAGCAACTGGATATCCTAAAAGAATGATTTCTTCCATGATTCAGGCGTCGGTGCATCCTCAGAATCATTGGTTGGACTTTTTAAGAATGTTTCTGCTATTTTTCCTTTTTTTTTTTCCCCTCAAGAATAAACAGCAACAACAAACTGGGGGAGGGAACTGCCCAGCAAAAGAAATGTCAGTGTGAAAATTGAGTGGTATTTTTCAACTTAATTGTGTGAACTGGCTGGGTGTCTGGAATTCTCCCCTTCAGCCAGTGAGAACGTGCTGTCTTGAAAGCTTTGGTTTACCTTCACCACTGTTTTGCCAGGGCTGATCTTGTAGTGGCAGAAAGCTGTGTGCTCTTTGTCCAATTTTAACAAACCCTTTGCTTCCAAAAGATACAGAGAAGTCTTCGGCCATTGGGCTAGCTGTTGGAAGGCATAAAATAGTTTTGCTGAGGGCATGCAAAAATCAATGTGGTCATTGGTGTGCTGTTACAAAGTCCAGCAGCACAATGGGAAGAACTGGATTGATTTGCATTCCAAGACATCACTAATAGAGAGACATATTACAAAAAATGTGGACAAAATGTGCATCCAGAATCTAGGAGTCCTGGAATTTTTTTAACTACTTCTGCCTCAGCAGAAAGGAGAGTAGAAGGAAAGGCAGAATGGAAGATGTCAGGCGTCATTTACCTCTGGACTCAGCACTGGGGATATGGTTGTACACCACAGACAAGGTCCCCACCCTCCTGGGGAGTTATATACACGAAAGGACAAAGTAAAAGAGCATAAAATAATAAAAATAATATCATAAAAATAATAAAATTCACTTGTTTTAAGCCACTGAGTTTGGGGATATCTTGCAACATAACAACAGACTACTGAAACACAAACCAAAAATATTCTAACTAAATATATCTATCTCAATTAATTGTAAGCTTACAATTAATTGAGATAGATATATTTATTTAATTAATTGAGATAGATATATTTATTTAATATTTTAATATATATTAATATACTTAACATATATGTTTAATATTTATAACTCCTTGTCTGTCTTGAATATTGTCAGCAATATGATATAAAGGAAATCCTTACTCAAGACAGACAAGCAGTTGTAAATAATAAAGGTCATTTCACTATTTGCCTTGCAAGCTCAGGATAATAAGTGGTCGGGAGAAGCGTCATAATTCCTATGCAGAAAACACAAACCTGTCAGTACAAGTGAATACTTGATCAATGGCCTCCATATGTTTATATTTGAAATACATTACCTTTGGCTATGTAAATATTGCAATCTTGGAAGAATTTAAAACCTTAAGAATTCAAATCAGGGACACCTGGGTGGCTCAGTCAGTTAAACCTCTGCCTTTGGCTCAGGTCAAGATATCAGGGTCCTGGGATGGAGCCCCTGCATCAGGCTCTCTGCTCAGCAGGGAGCCTGCTTCCACCCCTGCCCCTCCCCCCTGCCCTGCCGGGCTCTCTGCCTGCTTGTGATCTCTCTCTCTGTCAAATAAATAAATAAATAAAATCTTAAAAAAAAAAAGAATTCAAATCAAACAACTGTGGAGTCCTTGGAGAACCTCCCGTTTCCTCTGCTGTTTTTTGGAATTCATTTTAGAAACTAACACTTATTGCCATCTATGAGCCTGGGCTTATATTTTTGTGTTAAAGAAAAGGAAATTGTTTTTTCATTAAGTGGCTTTATAAGCAAATGCTATAAACCTGAACCAGTAAAACAAATTTATCCTAATAAGATACTTCTTTATTATAAATATCTAAGACATTTTTAGAGCTTTGTAGCTAAAAGATATTTTTTAGGCCACTAGATTATATTATTCCTAAACTTATCAAGTTCTGAAATTACATGATTCTATGATAAGTCTAAAACCATGAAATGAGTTAATGTCTAGTGAGGTTATTCTTTATCAGTGTACCCTTTAGTTAGAATATTTTTGGTTTGTGTTTCAGTAGTCTGTTGTTATGTTGCAAGATATCCCCAAACTCAGTGGCTTAAAACAAGTGAATTTTATTATTTTTTTTCTTCTGCGGATTGACCGGGTGGTCTCACTGAGGCTCACTCATGCAGCTGCTTTTAGCTGGTGGAACTTCTGTGATGTGGGCCCAGCTGAATTCCTCTTGCTTGTGGTGTTACATCCCAGCTGTCTTTATGGCACTGAAGTCTCAAGGGGGTATTCCAAGAAAACAAGCCTTGATGTGCAAGTTTTATCAAGCTTCTACTCACATTCTATTTGCTGAAGTTTCATGGGCCAAAGCAAGTCCTGCGGCCAAGCCTAGAATCAGTGTAGTTGGGGAATACATGAAGACATGGACACAGGGAGGGATAATCCTTTGGGCACTATTACTGTAAAAATTTACCACAGTTTTCAATTGACAGAATTGCAAAAGAGTCTGCTAGACTGTACACAACCTCAAAATAAGACTTCTAGACTATGAGGCAGGAGGATGGCTGTTATAATAATGGTTCCAATGAACAACAATTCCCTATGTTCACACTCTTTGTGAGATGGTGCTCATGTGTCCCGTGAAGAGGTAGATAATATTTCTCTGCCTTGAATCTTGCTGGCCTTGAAATTTGCTGTGACCAGTAGCATGTGATTGATATAATGTTGTAGGAGCTCTGGATTCCAAGTCTCAAGATGCCTTGAAGCTTCTGTCTTCACGTTCTTGGGACTTATAAGCCATGTGAAGAAAGGTGGGCTAATCTACTGAACGATAAGAGGCCATGAGAAGAGGGAGGTCCCAGTCTTCCAGTCATCACACCAAAGCCTCAAACATGTGGATGAGGCTTCACAGACCCTCCAGCCTCCTACTGATCCACCAGATGAACTCAGCCATGAGGGCATGTCTATGTGAGCCTATCCAACCATCCCTAAGATCTATAAGAAATGATTTGTTAGAGGTATAGATAACTGATATAGGGAGTTGATATTAAGGCTTACTTACTTCTCATACTGTGGAGTAGTTATTCATTTTCTTTTACAAAGAAGGAAACTGAGACCCAGAAAGATGGAGTTTCTTGTTGAAGGTCAGTCAGCTAAACAAGAGCGATGGCACAGGTCTGCTAACTTGTAAAATAAGATCTATTACATATTAAAGCTAATTTTGGAAGATTAAAAATTCAGTTTTTTCTTTCTGAGTAAATACTTGAATCCAAGTTTTACTTACTTTCCTTTTGGGCAAAACTAGCCTAAAAGCTGATCCTTGGCATTATGTCCTTTGGCTGAATGTTTTCTCTTTCCTGGACTGATTTTTTTGGGCCAAATTTCTAGAAAATCCCACAGGCTTCAGAAATCAAAGGGCAAGTTTGGATTTAGCCTGAGAAATAAAGGGTCAGTCAGAATGGTATGATTAAGTTGATCTTACCAGTAGAAGGGTTTTGAAAGTCTTTCTTTGAAAAAACAACAAGAGGGGTACCTGGGTGGCTCTGTCTGTTAAGCATCTGACTCTTGATCTCTGTTCAGTTCTTGATCTCACGGTCTTGAGTTCAAGCCCCATGTTGGTCTCCATGCTGGGTGAGGAGCCTACATAAAAATAAAAAAAACCCACAACAAAACAAACAAAAAAAAAATCAAAAAAGTTCCAGTAACCAAGATATCCTGGCCTGAAATATTTGGACCTTATTTTTCTTTGGTGTTTTGGCTTTTTGGAATGCTTGTGTCTTACATCTTTTTGAGTTTCTGGAGTTTATATGACATAGACATAGGTCACGGGAGTAGGCATCATTTAGTGACAGAAATATGAATGCCGCTATGTGTAAAATATTTTTTGCTTTCCAATGATTTAGCTGTTATAGCAATGCAAACACTATTTTGGAGACTCTGAATAATGTGGAAGGTATGAATAAGGATGAAGATAATCTGGGGACAGGGCCATTATGAGTTAAACTTGGCTGACCCAGGATGGCACATTTACTGATTCTGATTCACCAAACTCATTTTCCTCTTAAGGGCCCCACTTCGAGAGAATCAAAATCATATGCAGAGTAAAAAAAAAAAAAAAAAAAATCTTCTTTTGTTATTGAAGTTTTTTTTTTTCTACAAACACATTGGGAGGGCATTTTTTTGTAACCACATAAGACACAGCTAAAATAACATTGTCTGAATATTGCTGAGAGAGAAAGTGAGTTTAAGGAAGAGTTGTGTAACTTCCATCAAGAAGAATTAATTTCTGTTTTCAGAGAAAGCTGGGTCAGAAAGTAGTTCTGGAGAGCAACAAGAGCCAAAGGAAGAAAAGAGCCCTGCATACCCTCTCTGCTCTTCTCCTCCAGAGGAACCATGGATATCCAGAGGGGAGGGTGTAGGAGCAACCAGGCTTGGGAAGAAGAGTACCCACCAACCTACTCCAAATTGGGTGTGAAAAAGTTTTTTCCTTCCTCTTTTTAAATGTATCCAGCTAACCGATTTTTTAGGGATCTGATACATCTCAAAAGATGTTTTAAAATGCTAGGAACGAAAGGCTCTCTAAAGCATGTTATCCCCCCATCAGAGAAGAGGCCATGTAGTGCTAATGATTCCTGTATCAGCTTCCATAAAACTAACGAATTGAAAGAATGATTTTGCATGATGGGTCAGTCTTGATTGCTAAGGAGTCCAAAAACCCCTGGAGAAAATGGTGGTTAGCCAAACTGTTCTCAGAAAGTTTAGATACTTGGTATGGGCAGTGAGACTCTTCAAAGGACAAATGGGAGGAATTATCATCCCAGGAGGTTGTGTATCATTAACTGCAGCGGTTAATGCAAGTGTGGGGACAGATCGGAATTGTTTGAACATTAGCGGGGGTGGAAAAATCAGGGCTGCCTCCCGTAGTTCTCCTTGTCTGTCCTAATTGGACACATCACCCTACCTCCTTCCCTAAATGCTGAACATATATTTTAAATGTTTCAATTAAACTTTCTGGGGACACATATATGGCTCAGTCCAGCTATAAGTTGAAGATTCACATTAGCTTACATATTGATTGCTGACAAATATTCCTAAATTAGTGGACATAACCTTCACTATTTAAAAATTTCTAACAGGTAAAATAAAATTGAAAAAATTTGCACATTTAAATAGTTTTTTACACTGAAAAACATTTGATTACTTGAAAATATTAAGGTTTTTAACTAGATGTCTTAGAATTACTATTGTTTCTTGGTATCACACATAATACAGCATGCATTTGTACATTAGTTATGTTTCTCCCATTTCCTAACCCCTTGACTATATTTCTTAACTCCTGCTTGCTTCATTCCTCAGTCCCCAATCTCCCACCATGATCACTAGACTAGCAAGTTTTCAGTTTATATTTGCAAAACTATGGATCATTCCCATGTTAAGATCAGGGCCATTACTACATTTGGGCTTCAAATGTTTTGAGTGATTCTGATTGATGTTAGTGATAATACCAGAGATTTTAAAAAGTTTCATGTTTTATCTGAAAGTAAATGGCCATGAGAAAACAGGCAGAAACTTTATATGAAATAATGGGATATTTACTACATAGTAAGAAAGTAAAACAAAACTTCTAAACAAAAAAGCTGAACAAACTGGGAAAAACACTTGCAACATGACTCAATCCTTCTCATTAGACCTATAGAGTCTTATAAATCAAAACCAAAAAGGTGAACTTCCCAATAGTAAAATAGTCAAGTTACAAAAAAAAAGTGAAATGTAATCTTATTTTTCTAAAATAAATATGTATACTATAATACTATAATATACATATAATACACATAAGAAAACCACCCCAAAACTCAGAAAAAACTGAGTTTTTTCCACCCCCCAAAAAACTCAGAGGCACCTAGGTGGCTCAGTTGGTTGAATATTTGACTCTTGGTTTTGGCTCAGGTCATGATCTCAGGGTCCTGGGATTGAGCCCTGGGTTGGGCTCCACACTCAGCAGGGAGTCTGTTGACCCCACTTGTGCACACACACTCTCTTTTTTTTCTCTAAAATAAATAAATCTTAAAAAAAAAAAACTTAAATGGGGTTTTGGGTAACTCTGATGCTCTTTTTGATGTTTTACTGTATTTCCTAAATTCTATACAATGAGCATATATTGCTTTTATAACTTAAATTTTATTCATGAAAAAAAGTTATTTTTAAAAGCAATGAAAAAAATACAACTGCTAACATGACATAGATGTGAGCAAAACCTGGTGTTGTTATTGACACCTTACGACTTTTCTATTACATGCCTATTCACCTGTTGTTCTGAACAGTTCTTGGGGGAATATTTTCTTAAACGTTGGGTATGTTTTGTTATATACATGAGTGACTTTGGTCTATAGGGACATGGTTGAGGAAGCCTGAACAGTTTTGACTACAGTTCTGACATTATCTAACTTTAGAGCCTTTCTCTAATCTGTAAACTGAGAGAGTTGGCCAAGGATTTTTCAAGCTCTAGTTGGTTTCTTAAAAAGTTTAACTTTATTTTGTAATGAGATTAATTTTCAAAGGAAATCTCAAGACACTTGTAATAAAAAGAATGAAGATTTTTTTTTTTTTTTTTTGCTTATATTCTATGTGATACACTTGAGGAGGCCATAGAAAATTTACAAAATTCTTGGCTTAAGAAACTCTTAAAGAATTTCTCAGTGCTGCTCCAACTTCCAAACAGGAGTTGGTCTCTTTTTAAAAATTTGCCTTTCTTTTACTACATAAGTAGTATGTTTTACTTTTGAAAAATGGGAAGAGTTAGATAATTGGAAAAAAAAGTCAGCTATAATTTTAGCACCCAGAAGCAACCACTGTTAATAGCAGAGTGTATATCAGCACCCACATTTACAAAAGTCTTAATCAAAGAATTCACAATTTTTAAAGATTTTATTTATTTATTTGAGAGAGAGAGAGAGAGAACAAGGAGGGGGATGGGCAGAGGGACAAGCAGATTCCCAGCTGAGTGGGGAGCCCAACCCAGGTCTTAATCCCAGGACCCCAAGATCATGACCTGACCTTGTCAGAAGCTTAACCGAGTGAGCCACCCAAGTGCTCCCATTCATGATGTCTTGAATCTGCTTTCTGTTATCAAATAATACATCCTAAACACTTTCCACAGGAAGTATGTATCTCTATAGTAATTTTTAATGGAACCAGATGGCCCATGTCATTAGTTGCCTTTAAATAAACATTTAAATGGCTTTCCATTTTCCCCTATATTCTGTTTTTCACTATTATAAATTACTCTACAATAAACAACTTGTAGATACATCTTTAAGCATTTGTCTTATTGCTTCCTTTAGGACATATTCCAAAAAGTGGAATTTCCAAGGTAAGTGAAGCAAGTGTTTTTGGAGCTGTTTACTGATAGAAGAAAGAATGGCTTCTCAGTATTGTTTTAATGTGCTACACAGAAAGCCAGTGAGGTAGAAGATATTTTCATATATTTATCAGTTGTTTGCATTTTTCCCCTTGGAATTTCCCCATTTGGTTATCTTGCAATTCCAGGGGAGAATCTGGACTAATTTTTGGCTATGTGAGTCAGTGTGGAATTGTCCCCAATATTTCATCTTTTCACCTTATTTAAGTCTGGTTTTGTCTAATCCTTAGAAAAATATTAGGAGCCTAATACTCACCCAAATTCTTTCATATAATGCTGACTTTTCCAACCCATTTGAAAGTCTTTTGTTTCAATCTTTCAATAAAATATAATGCAGCTTCATCTTTCAAAATGTGACAGGGCAGTAATGATATTGTCAGGTTGAGGTGGGGCATAGAAAGGGTCAAAAAAGATGGAACTCTTCTGGCTAAAGAGATTGAGAGGTAATGGGATTAAAGGGGTTCTTTGCTTCAGTGATTTCCAGGCTCTTACTCTATGAATGTCCAGAGAAAGTCTCCAGGAAGCAGAAAATAATATGTAGACTTTCCCAAATGTGTTTTTGTCACAGGGTCATTTTTTCACCCCTTTGTATTTGTGATACACACAAGCAAATGGTGGTAAAGAGCAAGGCTGGACCAGTGTAGACCTTTCACACACTGTTTGAAAAGTCAGCTCCAAACACATGTCTCACTCATGGTGTGTCAGGAACATCATCAGTCTGTGTGAAATATGAAATGGTGATGATAATTGTTATTTTTTTAAAAAGATTTATTTTAGAGAGCGTGTGTGTGTGTGTGTGTGTGTGTGTGTGTGTGTGTATGTGTGTGTGTTAGAGAGATCAGGGGGAGGAGCAAAGGGAGAGGGACAAGCAGACTCTGTGCTGAGCGGGGAGCCTGACATGGGGCTCCATCCAGGACCCTGAGATCATGACTGGAGCTGCAAGTTTGATGCTTAACCACTGAGCCACCTAGGTATCCCTGGTGATGATAATTATTATAACTCAAAAACATACCTCTACAGGATCTATGTTTGCTTGAGTAAAAGGAGGTTTCCACTTCCTCACTACCCAAAAAACTCTAAACGCTGAATACTAAAGCTGTGAGGCTTTTTGGAGTATCTCCTGTGCCTCAGTTTCCTTGTCTGTTCAGTGAAACATGTGGGTGAATGAAATGTCTTGCCCCGGAGCCACATAATCAGTGGGAAAAATCTAGCTTCCTAAGTTTAAACCTGCTGGCTCTGCCTTATAGCTGTTATCTGTGGCTGCGTTGGGCCTGGCTTCTTTTTTTTTTTATTTTTTATTTTTTTAAAATATTTTATTTATTTATTTGACAGGGAGAGATCATAAGTAGATAGAGAGGCAGGCAGAGAGAGAGAGAGAGGGAAGCAGGCTCCCTGCTGAGCAGAGAGCCCGATGCGGGACTCGATCCTAAGACCCTGAGATCATGACCTGAGCCGAAGGCAGCGGCTTAACCCACTGAGCCACCCAGGCGCCCGGGCCTGGTTTCTAATACCCAGCTGGTGTGTGGGACACTGCCCTGTTCTGAGTTTACCTTGAACCAGGGTTGGGCTGTGCCGCCCCTGAGCCCTGATGCATTTACAAGATGTGTTCTCATCAGATTACAGAGCTTATTATGATAGTTATTACATTTTCAGGTTTACACTTACAGAGATGACAAAGCCGACTGTGACTTGTATGTAGGGCCCATAAGAGTATTGCTGGGAAATGAGATTTCTGTTTACATCGTGAAGCACACTTCTAATGAGAGATGTGGAATTTTGCAGCTTCTCTGTTTTTGCAAAATACAGGCTTGGTGAAAAGATATTATATACTTGGTGAAAAGCCTTATATACTTCTGACCTCTTAAACTTAATTTGTTCCTTCTAAACCCATGTCAATGACCTAACGGGAGGGGACTCTTCTTGGAGAACTCTGCCATTTCAGATAAAACAGGAGATGTGCCTGGACTGTAAAAAAGAGAAAGCAAAGACCAAATTCCATGTCTGGAAGCACAGTTCCTGGAATCCGTGAGTCAGGCGGTGGAAGTCTGTACTTTATTTTGAAAACATTCCCGCTCATGGAGAACAGCGCGCAAACTGCGAGCCGCATCAGGGACTTTGCAGAAAACTCCTACGACAAAGCGAAGGTGATAAAGTCCCCTAGCCCCTATTCGCTATGGAAATTACAAAGGCTTCCTTTGAGCTGCTTTCGGCTGATAAGCTACTTCATGTTTTTCAAGTTCCCATAGTGAGGAAAACATTCAAGTGTGTAGTCTACAAAATTAACTGTCTGACTAAAGCCTGCGGAGGTGGGCTCTGCAATTCAACTTCCCGCCTCCCCAGACCCAAGTCTGGGTCCACCCCTCCCCTCGACTCTGATCCCTTGCCGCTACCCTATAAGGATCTGCTTGAGTCCGTTTGCTCTCTTTAGTGTTCTGCGAACATTCCTTGATCTTTCCTGCCTTTTTTCACAATGTTCCTCACGCCGAGGAGGTACTCCATGGTTTCTCTGGAGAAAAATCTGTTTCTCAGGTACAGATAGAGCCAGTGCTTATGGAACGAGTTTGGGGACCAGGCACTTCTCCAGGGCACATCAGTGGAAATAAGACAGCCCTCTTCCCTGCAAGGCATTCCCACTCCAGTGAAATCCAAAGCCCTCTTTCTCACTCCCACCCCTTGTAATCCTTTTGTTGGCAGATTTAACATAGTGCTTACTCTCTAAAACTTTCTGTTTCCAGCCTCCTGTTGGTATTGTCTTTGGAACAGTTTCCCAAACTTTAGTGCTGGGCTACTTCTTCATGAAGGTGAACAAATATAGTCCTTGAAGTACAAGTATTTATTTAAATATTTATTTCAGGGTGCCTGGGTGGCTCAGTTAGTTAAGTGACTGCCTTCCGCTCAGGTCATGATCCTGGAGTCTCAGGATCCATTCCTGCATCGGGCTTCCCGCTCTTCTCCCCTCTGACCTTCTCCCCTTGCCGTGCTCTCTTTCTCTCTCTCTCTCATTCTCTCTCTCAACTAAATTTAAAAAAAAAAAAGAATCTTAAAAAAATATTTACTTCATTTTGTCTATAGATTTAGTCCTCTTAATATTAATTAAATTTAAAAGGAAACATCACTATTTCATGAATTGAAAACCAGAATTACTCGCCCTAAATAAAAAGTAACTATAGAGAATACAAAGAAACCAAAACATTATTAAATGCTAGCAAGAAGTGAAAGGATGCTTTAAGAGTCATAGTCGTAAAAGCAAAACCCAGAAGCAGTCCAAATGTCCAGGATAGTACAAGAGATAAATAAATTGTGGTATATTCACACATGAGGAAACCACACAGCAATAAAAAAGAACAAGGTCTTATAACATCCAGCTGGGTGACTCTCCCAGACATAATGATGACTAGAAGACGCTCAGTATGTTCTAGATGATACTATTTCTATGAAAATCAAGAAAGAAATTGAAGCCCTCAAGCTTGCTTTGTCAGGATAAAGTAGAGAAGGAAGGATCGTGAAATTTTAAAGATTCTTTACCACACCACTCCCCCTTCTGGAATGTAAATGTGTGGGCAGGAATGCCATCTGCTTTTTCAGTGCTCTATCCCCAGCGCCTAGAATGGTACCTGGCACGTGGGAAATACTAGGGAAACATATGAATAAATGAATGGATTTCCTTTGTCTGGAGGTTATCTCTGCAAAGTCATCATCCTTTTTTTTTTAATTGAGGTATAATTGGTATATGCCATTATATTAGTTTCAGGTGTACAATGTAGTGATTCAATATTTGTACACCTTGCAAAATGATCACCATAATAAGTCTAGTTACCATTTGTCACCATATAGAGTTACAAAATTTTTTTCTTGTGATGAGAACTTCTAAGATTACTCTCTTGGCAACTTCCAAACATGCAGTATGACATTATTGACTACAGTCACCCCACCGCACATTGTATCCCCACGGCTTACTTACTTTACAGCTGGAAGTTTGTTCCATCAAAATTGTTCATCAAATTACCTATCCTTTGTTTTTATACAATGCAATAGATGAATGATGTCACAAAATAATCAGGGCAAAAACAAACTCTAGAATTTAGAAACAAATATAAATACCGTACTTTCTTTGCAGTAGATGTCAGCCTGTGGTATAGAGTCCAATGAGAATTGAATAGCATGATGCATTTAAAGCACTTAGCTCTAAATCTGTGACAGGGCTGAGTGCTTAGTAAGTGTGGTCAATGAGTATTGCTATGAAGTGAGAAGTTGCTGTGATGTCAGTAGCACTCAGAGAGACTGCAAATGTCTATCCTTCCAGTTACTGGGTCTAAAAGACATAGGTTTATTGAAGTTTCCTTCATGACTTTAAACACACAACAGAGCTGCATTAAAAAAATATTGTCCTTTCAACGTAAGTCCCCATATTATGTGAGCATGAATTCAGAGATAAGAGTTAATTGTAGCTCTGGCAATGGCTTAGCACTGTCAGGAGAAAATACCATTCTCCCTTCTGATTAATGAGCAGGAACAGCCTTCACGGGGTATTTTTTTTTTTATTTCTTCAACATTTCACACACAAGAGTAATAGAGAAGTATTGATATATTCAGGTCTTTTGATTTTCAAAGTGATTTCCTTCCTACTCTGGAGCAAATTATGAACAGCTCTCTTCTGTTGGTCAAATAACAGTGTGCTTTTAAGAGCAACGCGCTGCTTGAGAAAGGGGATAGTGTGACTGAACACTTAACAGATCCTTTGCGGTAGGTCATTGACCTAACAGGTACCACAAGGAAGTGCTGTGGAAAAGTGCGGAGAGAAGAGGGCTTCTGAGTCAGGGTGGACAGGGACAGGGGCTCCAGAGACAGCGATGAGGCATCCCAGTAGGGAAAGGGGTTCTGAAAAAGGAGGTAGAAGACTGACGGCCACCATTTTGCCCAAATCAGCCCTGTTCACACCTCTCTGTACATAATATGCAGATATGGCAGAGAATATCATTCTATAATTATTTTTCAACACCGCCAACTTGTAACCTCAGAGGCAGAATATTTAAGGCTGGTCGATTAAAGATAACTTGTTCTCATTCGTCTGCAGTGTGATCATTCTTTTTAGCTACGCTTCATTTCAGCTTCAAGGGAGCACTAACTATCCTTCAGTGTACACATTAAAGCTACACTTGTAGTTAGAAAATGAGAAGCTAAATCCCCATTAGGTTATGGTGGCCCTAGAGTTCACAAAGAGATTTCCCTGCGCGGTGGTGCATATTCAGAATTGTGTTTGATGTGACATTGTCGTTCCTATTCAAAAGATAGAGAAACGGCCCAAGTGACCAGCTGGCAAACACTGGAACAGTGGTTGTCAGCACAGAAGGGGAGCAATTTTGCTTCCAGGAGACACCTGGCAATTATGAATCCATTGGATTGTCACAAGTTTGGGGAGCTGGTATGACTGGCATCTTGCAGCTTTAGGCCAGGGATGTTGCTAAACACACTGCATGGCCAACAATGCCCTCCATAACAAAAAGTTATCTGGCCCCAAATGTCAATATTGGTGAGGATGAGAAGCCCCACATTAAAATTTTTGTTTGGATGAGAAGCCTCACATTAAAATTTTTGTTTGGATACAGTTTCTCTGGTGTTAGAACCCAACCTGCTCATTACATGTTGCAGAAGAGATGGTTTCCTCTCCACATATCTTTGCTTTCCGAGGATCCTGGGAAGTGGAAAAGGTGAGGGCAGAACTAGATATGCTTCCAAAAAGAAAAAGGGAGGAAAATAATTTTTGATGGTTTCCTTGGCCAGGCACTGTTTGAAGTACTTTACATGCTTTAAGTCACTTACTTTTTTTTTTTTTTTTTGGTATTTGTTTATTTTCAGCGTAACAGTATTCATTGTTTTTGCACCACACCAGTACTTTTAAGTACAATTCTTTGAAATAGTTTCCACATTTCCTATAAGAGGAAAATAAGCAGAGTAAAGTTAAGAAGCTTGCCAAGGTCGTGGTGCTGGATGGATCCAGGACTTGGGCTTACACAGATGTGTTGTTTCCTAGAAGAAAGCAGGAAAGGTGAAGAAGCTTATTGGAACACTTTATGTCCACATTCAGGGCAGAAAGCACAACTAACCCTACCAAGAGAGATTTCTGTCCTTTAGCCCAGGGGTATCAACCACTCAGTCTATTAGCATCTGGGTTGCCCAGACTTTTGAAATCAAATCACTCAGCATTATTACAGCATTTCATTGAAATTAAGACAGCACTGGTTTTAAGATGCACTATCCTTTTTACGTACTAAGAAAGGGAAAAAAAAAAACACTATTTTTATTTGTAAGACACTATCAATTCTAAGAGATACATTATATTAAAGATACTAATGTGTTTTAAAATGTGCATTTAACAATTTAGTGCAAATGGGTTAAGCAACTCCACATGATGCTAGACTGTGTGCAGAAAAAAAGTATGAGAACCGCCTCTGTCCTCAGGAAATAAAACAAAAACCTTTTAAAGTCATTAAATGTTTAGATCTCATTTCTCAATCCACAGTGCAAATCTAATGAATAATGTAGAGTCAGTGATAGCTTTAGGTCTTGTTGACTCAGTAGGACAAGAATGTTATGGACTATGGAAAGAAGAAGTCTTTTTCTGTTAGAAAGAACTACATGGTTTAGTTTGAAAAGGCATGATTTGTGAAATCCTGTGATTATAATCATGTAAATGATATGAGAAATAGTGGGCCCTGTTTTCTTCACTGTCAAGTTCCAGACCAGAGTAAGTTCTCAAAAATGTTAGTTGAATGAATGAAAGAATTATTTCTGTAGATTTTTTCTTTCTTTTCCTTTTGATGGCTTCTTTTAAATGTAAGAATTCTTCTAGTTTCTTTTGCTTGTTTCATTTTCTGTGTCTACAAAGGAGCAAAACATTGAGTTTAATTCAGGAACAAAAGGGCCATGGAAGAAGATGTTGAAGAACAATATGGAAGAAATCTTCTCTAAACATTTTAAAGCAAGTGCTTAGTGTCCCATTGGTCTACTAGTGAGGAATCAGGTTTAGGGATTAAAGGTGTAAGAACTTGTGCATCAGGTAACAGTTTGATGTGGTCGTACTTCATGCGTCAGGGATGGACATCAGCATCTGCCTTCCTTGCATTGCCTAACACTCCAGTTGGAAGTTGAGAAAAAAATGCTTGTTTGCTGAAAGTGACCAAATTCTCTGAAATGAAGATTTATATTAGAGGTGTTGTTGTAGTCTTTGATCTTATAATTCTACTTCTTGAGAAAATGATCATTTATCCAGTGGCTATCTATTGAATCTTTCCTCTGTGCCAGAGACCACTCTGGGCACTGGGTTCACAGTGGTGGGACAAGCAAAAGCCTCCTTTCATGGCTACTTATATTCTTGAGGGAGAAGGAGAAAAACAATAAACTAGTAAACAGAAAACAAAAAAGTATCAGATAATGATTTATGCTGCATAGTAATGTAAATAGTGTGATTAGAAGGGGCTGCTAAGAGCCTATTCTAGATGAAATATATCCTTTTGGATGAGAGAGTACCCCAAACACTTCAGCTTAAGACAGAGATCTGAGTGAACAGAGGGCATCAGCCCTGTGAAAATATGCAAGTAGCATTTCAGGAGGATGAAAAAGCTAGTAGAAAGGCCCATATACAGGAATAAGGATGGTCAATGTGTGGTGATCAAGGACGAGAGTTGTGAGATGAGGGAGGGGAGGTAGGAGAGGCCAAGATCCTATAGGGTTTTACAAGTCAGGGTCTGCTGCATGAAGTTTATTACAAATATGTTGAAAAACCACTTGTAATTTTTAAGCATGGTGATGACATTATTTGACTTTCATTTGTCAAGTATCATATGGTCTCACTTATTTGTGGAGCATAACAAATAACATGGAGGACATGGGGAGATGGAGAGGAGAGGGAGTTGAGGGAAATTGGGAGGGGAGATGAACCATGAGAGACTATGGACTCTGAAAAACAACCAGAGGGTTTTGAAGGGGCGGGGGGGTGGGAGGTTGAGGAACCAGGTGGTGGGTAATAGGGAGGGCACGTACTGCATGGAGTACTGGGTGTGATGCCAAAACAAGGAACACTGTTATGCTGTAAATAAACAAATTAAAATAAATTAAATTAAATTTAAAAAAAGACTATTTTTGATGCAGCATTGTAGGGGGAGCAAGAGAGGAAGTAAAGACATCAATTAGAAAGCTGTTACAGTGGTCTAATGGAGAGGTGACAATGACATAGACTAGCATGTGGCAATGAAATAGAGAGAAGGATACAGGGTATGTTTTGTAGCCTAGTAGACAAAACATAGTGATGGATATGGATTTGACATGAGGAAACCAAAGGAATTAAAAAAAACAAACAAACAACTAAACATTTAACTTTGGCACCTGGATGATCTTCCTCAGTTCTAGGGGAAGAGCAGCTGCAGAGGCAGTGAGGAGAGGATTAAGAGTTCTGTTTTAACCCGGCTACATTTGTGATGTCTTTTAGGAGTACATGCATAGACATTGAAGATACAGTTGATGCATAGACATCGAAGATACAGTTGTTACATGACTTAAGAATTATAAAGAAAGTCAAGTCTGGAGATAAAAAGCTAGAAATCATTGTTACATAAATATTATTTAAAGATTTGCAGAAAGGAGAAGATGTGAAATAGTTTAAGAGACTGGGAAAGCAAATGGACTAAAGAAATATATTAAGATTTCTGGATGATGTTGATTGATATTTTGATGTTTATGATCATAAATTATAAGGCGTACCAGACACCACAGTTTTGTATTTTTCTCACCAATGGTCAGATACTTGGGTGCATCCCAAACACATGTATAGTTGGGATAGCTGGGTTGAAACAAGGTTGGGACTTGGCTAGCACACCGATGGTAGGAGAAAGGGGCAGGCAATGAGAATTTTGGACCACTGCAGTCTTAGATGTGGGAGGCCACAGAAGGAATGGCTGATGACTGTATGGGGTCAACAGTTCCTGAAATGACTCCTAACTGTCCCTACTTCCTGATGCTTATACCCTTGTGTGATTCCCTTTTCTGGTGTGTAGACTAGACCTAGTGACTTGCTTCTAGTGAAAGAATGTGGTTAGGATGATTGAATGTCATTTCTGAGGTTAGGATGCGAAAGACTGACCTCTATCTTATAGCATTCTCCTGTCTTCTCATTTTCCTGTTCTAAAAACATAAGCTTCCATGTTGTGAGCTGTGCTATGAAGAGGTCGACCTTGCTAGGAACTTAGACTGGCCTCTGAGCAGCAGCCATTAAGAAACTGAAGTCCTTGGTTCAATAGCCTGCAAGAAAGTGAATCCTGCCAACAGTCTAGAAGCAGATCCTTCTCCAGTCCAGCCTTTAGAAGAAGCCAAAGCCATGGCCAACTTCTTAACCAAAGCCCTTATCAGAGATCCTGAGCTAAAGGACACTGCTAAGCCATGCCCAACCAGATTCCTCATTCACAGCAAATATAAAATAGCAAATGTTTGCTGTTGTTGTTATTTTAAGATTTTGTTTATTAATTTGAGAGAGAGAAAGAGAGAACACAGGCAGGGGGGAAGGGCAGAGGAAGAGGGAGAAGCAGGATCCCTACTGAGTAGGGAGCCCAATGTGGGGCTTGATCCCAGGACCCCGAGATCATGACCTGAGAAGAAGGGAGACACTTAACTGACTGATCCACCCTATCACCCCAAATGTTTGTTATTTTAAGCTTCTAAGTTTTGGGATAATTTGTTGTGCAGCAGTAAAAAGCCAACACATGGCATAATGATGTATTGAATGATGCAGAGGACTTAGCAGGGAGGTAAAGAACTGGTGGAAGTGTTGTACTAGAGTAGATGAGAACAGGAAGTGGTGGTCACAGAGGGGGATGTGAGTGATAGCGATCAGAATTTCAGAGGTGGTGCTGGTAGCAATAATGACAAGGTCAAGGACATGACTACAGAGGTGGTGGCTGGAGAGGGGTAGAGGAATAGATCTCTGGAAGTTAGAAGCCAAGAAACCTAGAGGTCAAGGTGCTAGATTTGCATGGATGCTGATAACACCAAAAGTAGTGACAGAAGAAGAGGCAAAGAAGCCTGTGTGAAATCTCAAGTCAGTCAATTGACAAGGAACAGTGACTGGGCACTCAGTAGAAGACAGTAAAAGGGAAGAGCTCTGCTACAGCATATGAGTCCCCCATTACTGTGGGAACTCTCTGACCTCAGAAGGTAGGGTCTACCTCCCCTAGAAGCTGGGATATGCACCCATAGCCTGTGATAATCAGACACACCTGCTAGACCCTGTGATATAAGTTGGTAAATGAAGAAACATAGGGATGTTGCATCCATTCTAAAACTAAATGATGACAGAAGCTGCTTCTAGTCTCCAGTGGCACCAGGGTACAGTTTCCAGTCTCGCTCAGACAAGGGAAGGAAGCTGTGGGTTCTGTGTGTTGTGGTGAGGGGAACGGTGTGTTCATAGAGTCAGAATTGGGCCTCCAGTGAGTTCTATAGTCTTCCTGGGGATTCTGAAAGCTATCTATAAATTCGATTTAGGGCATAAGTTAGCCAGAATTTACTTTCTCCATTTGCAACTAAGAATCCTGATTGATAATGGTGCAGTAACATATGGTGGCATGAACGTCAAATGAACCCAGGAGAGTGTGATGGGAGGACCATAGCAAGGGGTGAAAGGGGAAGTGGTTTGGTCAAATAATGAGTTATCATGAATATATCATGAAATGTATCTATGAGGATGCCTATTTTAGCATTGTTTATAATACTAAAACAGGGAGTTGCTGAAAAAATTTAACCGAAAGTTAAGCTCTTTTAAGATCCTGTAAGAACTCAAAATGCTGGGACGCCTGGGTGGTTCAGTTGGTTAAGTGGCTGCCTTCGGCTCAGGTCATGATCCCAGCGTTCTGGGATCGAGTCCCGAATCGGGCTCCTTGCTTGACAGGGAGCTTGTTTCTGCCTCTGCCTGTGCTCGCGCGCTCTCTCTCTCTTTGACAAATAAATAAATAAAATCTTAAAAAAAAAAAAAGAACTCAGGGGCGCCTGGGTGGCTCAGTGGGTTAAGCCGCTGCCTTCAGCTCAGGTCATGATCTCAGGGTCCTGGGATCGAGTCCCACATCGGGCTCTCCGCTCAGTGGAGAGCCTGCTTCCCTTCCTCTCTCTCTGCCTGCCTCTCTTGTGATTTCTCTCTGTCAAATAAATAAATAAAATCTTAAAAAAAAAAAAAAAGAACTCAAAATGCTGTGTTGTTGAATTGACATGGAAGAATGTTTCAGATTTACTGGCAAATGAGAAGAACAAGATTACAGGACAATATATCTAACGTGAGCTCAGTTTTGTTAATAAAAGCTCTAGCTATCTATAAAAAATATGAGGAGTAGATATTACTAACATGTTAAAAGTAATTATCTCTGGAGAATCGGATTAGAAGCTATATATGTTTTCTTCTTTGTGCTTTAAGTATTTTTAAATCTCTGCAATGAACATGTATAAATGCAATTTTTAAAGAGTTTAGACAAAAGTGAGATTTTTGATTATAAATTAAGTGTCTCCTCCAAAAATATACCGAGGGGGTTGTGTGGGCTTCCTTGCTTGGAATCCAGCCATGGTGGTATTATACCCATCATTAAGTCCATGGCTTTAGTGCTCAGGTATGTCGTGGGGTGTCTCCCTGGGGACGCAGGAAGCTCCACTGGTCACGAGCATATCTAGCATGAATATGAGACTGAGAATGAGACTTCAGAATGTTCTCTTTCATTTGAGGGTTGTTTCCCTAAGTGACAAGAAAAAAGATAGGGTGAAGCTGGAATAGTTGCCTGTCAAAACCAGGTGAGGAAATGCTGATTGTGCTGAAAATTCATCTGGGCTGAGAACCTGCAAGTAATTCCAAATCTAAGCTCTGATTCATGGGGCAGTTTTTAAATTAAACAAAAAATCTATATTTTCTCCTTGTTCAAAGGGTTAGTAGAGATTTCTTTTCTGGAAACATGTGGTTTAATCTTCTGTAACATTATTTTCCAAAGGTGTTTTGAGAGTCTTTTTTTCCCTCTCGTGGATGGAAAGTTTTATGAAACCCTGTTTATCTTGAAAGTCTCTTTCCATGATACCACAGAACAGAGAGGAAAAGCATTCACTCAAAATCCAGGGCAGGGTTCATTCAAAAGGAAAAAAAAAAAAAAAAAAGATCTACTTGTTTCAATCCTTATGCAGCAACAATACAATAAGATTATTTTTTTAATGTACCTTGGTCAAATTTATTATGCTTTAAACTGTATTACAGAAAAAGATAAAATCTATTTTCTCTGTGTATTTCAACAGCCAGACACAATTTCATTTCTAAAAAATTCTGTAACAGATAAGATATATGTGCTGCAAGCAATACAAAAAGGCTAAAATACATGCTTTTATAAATTTAACTTAATACAATCAGTTGCAGCTGGGTAGTACCTACATGCTGGAGGAGTGAACACAAAGGACCACACAAACTTTGGATGTGAATAGTGCACATTTTCTTTCCAATTTAGCTAAAGTAATGCTGCAGAATCCTCACTGGAAGTCAGCTGTCCCTGGTTTTGCCCTTTGTGGACCACTGAGAAACACTGAGGCCACTGTCAGGATGGGACTGGGGCTTCTTTCTGATCTTCAGACCAGCTGTCCTGGGATATTCCTCAAACCTAGTGATGAAATCCATAGTATCAACACCTTGACCTCAGCAGTTTCTTGGTGGAAGCACACAGTCCATAGGCTTCTTGGTGTTCAATCCAGAACTAAAACCATTGTCTTGATTTTTGAAGCTTTGTTTTATTATTTTTTAAGAAGTTATTTATTTATTTGAGAAAGAGAGAGAGAAAAAGAGAGAGAAGGGAGGGGCAGAAAGAGAAGGAGAATCTTCAATAGTCTCTAGCAGGGTCAACACAGGGCTTGATCCCATGACCCTGAGGTCATGACCTGAGCCAAAACCAAGAGTAGGAATCTCAACCAACTGAGCTACCCAGGTGCACCGGTTTTTGAGGCTTTAAAAAACTTGTTATTATTAGTGGCGCCTGGGTGGCTCAGTGGGTTAAAGCCTCCGCCTTCAGCTCAGGTCATGATCCCAGAGTCCTGGGATTGAGCCCCACATCAGGCTCTCTGCTCAGCAGGGAGCCTGCTTCCTCCTCTCTCTCTGCCTGCCCCTCTGCCTACTTGTGATCTCTGTCTGCCAAATAAATAAATAAAAATCTTAAAAAAAAAAACTTGTTATTATTATTATTTTCTCTTGGTAAGCCAAATAGCAGTCAACTTTCTAGCCAACTGAGATAATATTCAGATAAGGATTCCAGGTAAAGCTGCTCAAAGCAAGTTATGTATGTAGAATTCTTAATTTCCTGGAAATTTTAGGAACTGTACACGTGGTCTGTGCAGTGTGTATGAATTACCTTTGTGGAAGAAATTTCCTGCATGTCTCATGTAAATAATTAATACCATGAATGTCCAGAACAAGCACCTGCAGGGACAGGTTCCATCTGAGAGCTCCTGTTTTCAAACTGGCAGGTTGTGCTAAAGACCAGGATTATTTCATGTTTGAGGAAATGAAAGAAAACGTGTCTTTCTTCAGATGAGAGAATGTATTATTAATCACTCTGTTTTCTATAGTTATTCCTTTTTCCCTTTGGAGATTAGTATTGCTCATCTAACAGGTCTCTTGGGTATCTCCTTCAGGCCCCCTAAATCACCCTTAATGACTTCTATTTCTGTGTCTCTTTCATGTGATTTTTTTAAAAGACAATTTTAAGAGCACTTTTAAGTTCATAGCAAAATCGAGAGGAAGGTACATAGATTTCCTATGTATTCTCTGCCCCCACTCCCATGCACAACCTCTTCTATTATCAACCTCACTGACCAGAATATTACCTTTTTTTTCTTTAAAACAAGGATGAACATACATTTACACATCATAATAACCTCAAGTTCATAGTTTATCTTATTGTTCACTCTTGATGTTGTACATTCTGTGGGTTTGGATAAATGTAAAAGGACATATATCCATTGTTGTATTGTCCTATAGAATATTTGGATTTCCCTAAAAATCTTCTGTGCTCTGCTTGCTCATCTTCCCTCTACAGCCCCTGCACCCCATCAACCACTGAGTTCTCAATGTCTCTGTAGTTTTGCCCCGTTTGATTTCTGAGACAAAAATGCAAGTCATGATTGCAACCATCTCCTTCAATTTATTTACTGATTTTTTTTTAATTCTAAATTTTAAAATCAAAATTTTTGCTTGCTTTTCTCTTCCAGGAAATTTTTTTGTTCTTATCTCGATTTGCCTTAAATACTCTTATTATGTATTATGTTGCTATCCGAGTTGTTTTCTATCTCCTCCAGCAGCTCTGTTGCATTAGGGACAAATTCAGGTGTTTCATATGTTCTCCTTCTCCATGGTTGTCAAGGCCCCTTGGCTGTATGACTCTTACTTGATAATCTGGGCTCAGTTCCAACTAGAAGACCCAATGTCTCACGTATTAGAAAGGGACCTCCAGAGTGGCTGTCCAGGCAGAGGCACCAAAAGGCAATGCCCTTTTTTTCTGTATTGGGAATAGAGAAAATTCAGACCAGTTGTTCAACTGACAGGAAGGCCTGGCCTCCTTGTTTTGTGAATGTTCATCTCCTCTGCAGAGTCTAGGATCTTCCAGGACCAAGTTCTTTGAGTATCATGGCATCCAGATGCTTGGGGCTTCTTCTATTCCCACAAAGCCCACAGAAGAAAGAGCCCTGCAATGGCTCTATGGTTGGTACCCTTGGACCCCATGTACTTGTGACCCCACCTGGAGATGTGGGTGTTCTGGTGCTAGAATTAGGCTAAAGAAACATGGCAGACAATCAGCTACTCTTTCCAGAGTCCCTTTCTTTAGGGAAAAAACAACCACAAAAGAACAAAAAACTCAGTGAAAGGGTTCATTTTGAGATCATGATGTATGTGCTATGGATATGCAGAAGGCTCTATTAGACTGGCATCTTCTGAACTCTAATCATTATTTATTTCTATATTTCATTAATACAGTGATGACTGATGTTTGCAGTGGTACCACTATGAGGTAGTAAAGGACTTAAAATATCACTAAGAAAGTCAAATTATACTCAGCACGTGCTTTCCTGTTGTCTGAATTTATGTTATTCGGATACTTAAAAGTGTAAAATCTCAGATGATTTCCATGGTAACATTATGAAAACCAGATTATTTGATTAATCAGAAGACGTTGATAAGACTGGTTGAGAGTTTGCTGGTTATTTCTATGCTTGTCAAGTGGAGTTATTCTAAACCTTATATAATAGCAGAGAATCTATTTTAAAAAGTTTTTCTGCATAATATGATAAAACTTTCACCTTTTGCAAAATTCAGCAGGTTGAACTTCAAGCTGGTGACAATTGTGTTTATTTTGCTCCTTATACAAATAGGCTTTTCCTTTTTTACTCTGTGACTGTTTCCTTTAAAGAGAGAAGGTTTTGTTTTCCAACTACCTAGACATTTCTAGTAGAGATAATTTTTTTTTTTGTGCCTGAAGGCCTGAGATTTGAGTTTCTCTCACAGCTTTGTTTCGCTTAAGAGATAAATGGTAGGAGATGTAATGGAGCAATATGGATCTAGAACACGACTTTACAGCAATGAGATATCAGAGAATCTATTACGCTATGTAATATGCAATTCTGGGCACAAGAGTATGTACATTGCTGATTTCACAATGTCCTTTTTCTCTTTTAATGGCTCCAAGCAAAGACAGAGAGATTCTAGTTTCATAAAGTGTTATCCTCAAGTGCAGGTGCTTTCAAATATTGTGTGTTTTACTTGCTATAAATGTGCTTTGCTTCTACTTTCTAAGAAAACATTTTATATTGGGAAGTTAGAAAAATGAATTTCTGGGTTTTAGGCTGATGAATTTCATGTATTTTGGTAATAATTTATTGCAATAAGAACATAACCCTACACACTGTCGATTCCTAACACTTTTCTCATTCTAGACCCTTTTATTGAATTAGAAACATAAATTCAACAGCCAACTTGGCTTCTGCAGGGCATTAGGATAACTAAGTGGTATCCTAAGTGTTGCATGTCCAAGTAAAAATCTCTATACCCCACCCATAGTAGTTTAATAGTGTTCTCTCCCAAAGTTATATGTACCCAGAACTTCAGAAAGTGACCCCATTTGGAACAAAAGACTTTAAAATGTGATTAAGGTAAAAAAACTTAAGATCATCCTGGATCAGGTGGGTCCTAAACCCAATGACAAGTGTCCTTCTAAGGGACAGAAGAAAAGAATACGAGACACAGGGAAAGGCCATATGAAGATGAAAGTAGGATCAGAGTTTTGCAGCCACAAGCCAAGGACTTTCAGGAGCCATCAGAAGATGGAAGAAGCAAAGGATTCTCTCCTAGAGGCTTTGGGAAGGCTGTGGACCCATCAACTCTTGACTTCAGATTTCTGGCCTCTAAACCTGTGAAAGAATAAATTTCTGATATTTTTAAGCCACGTTGTTTGTTACAGTAGTCACAGAAGATGAATATAGCACCCTTTCCAAAATCTGTGTTCCTCTATCTTCCAAATTCAGGTAAGTGACAACTCTAGTCTCAAAATGTTAAAACCATCCATGACTACTCTCTTTCTCACATCTAAACACCAGTTCATTCGTTAGTCTTCTTGGTTTAACGCTCCAACTACAGTCAGAATCCAGGTGCTCCTCACTACCACCACGACCACAATCCTGGCTTTGGACGCAATCATCCTTTGCATGGGTCTCAGCGGTAGTCCTCTGCTGCTTCCACGCTTGGCCCTCCTTATATACAGTGGACTCTTCATATAGTTAGTCAGATGATCCTTTTAAAGCTGAGTCAAGTCACTTTTCTGCTTAAACTCCCTCATGATCTTAATCTCACGAAACAAACTGAGGGTTGCTTGGGGGTGGGGGGGTAGGGATAGAGTGGCTGGGTAATGGACATTGTGGGGGTATGGGCTATGGTGAGTGCTGTGAAATTTTAGTTAAGCCTGGTGATTCACAGACCTGTACCCCTGAGGCAAATAATTCATTATATGTTAATAAAAATATTTTTTTAAAAAATCCCTCATGAGATGGATGGATGTCTATTTCACTGAGGATTAGAGATGAAGATCCTGCCAAATTTTCCATCATCTGTCAGTGCCTCAGCTCATTTTCTACCATTCTCTTCTCCCATCTCTGCCCTGACTCTCCCTCTCTCTTCCTCCCTATCTCTCTCTCTCTCTCTCTCTCTCTCACACACACACACACACACACACACACACACTTTGCTCCAGCTACACTGACCTCTTCGGTTACCATCCAAGGGCTTTTGCACCAGTCGTGCCTTCTGCCTAGAATGTTTGTCTGGTTTTGCCCATCTCTTCATCTTTTCATGTCTGCTCAAAGGTCACCTGAGCCTTTCTCTGACTTCTCTATAAAAAGAGCTCCTATCACTCTCTGTCCCCTTCCCTCAGCTCATTCTTCTTCATAGCAGTGATTATGACGTGGCGTGTTACTTGTTTATTGTCCATTAGCTGCTGTCTGCACCTCCAGCTTTGAGTCCAAACCTCCTAGAACAAGGGCTTTGTTTTGTTCAGTAGTTCAGCTGTTTTTTCCCCAGTGCTTGGCACTCAGCAAGTACTCAGTAATTATTTATTGAATGAAAGGGCAGCTCAGTCTGTACCATGAGACTCCTCTGTTAAGGCTTACTTTTAACACACTACAAAAAATCAGACATGTTGTCTATATGCTTTTTTTAATAAACTGTTTAGGATTTTATTAATTGAATGAATTTCATTTAAATGTTTTAAAAAATTATTTTGATACAGCAGGTTTGCCAATGACTATTTGACTCAACCCACACATTGCATCCAAAAATAGACAACTAAAAGGAAAAGATGAAAAGACCTTGCCATCTCTCTAGAATTCTCCATTTGTGCCTCAACTTCACCATTATTCTCTTAATTTGCTTTTAATTTGCTTTTAACAATTTTGTTATCCATTAAGTTGACCCAATTAAAACATAGCAGGCCTGATCTTTGCTCAATTTCTCTTACTTCAGTGACGTTAAGAACTGTTATAAGGTTTGCAACCAGTGATGTGACTTCCTGCCCTCTGCATTCTTCATTCTTTCTTGCCCTCTGTCTGATAACTGCACCCCTACTAAAGCTGTCTGTGTCAAAGACACCAGTGACTTATTGGAGGCTCAACTCGGGACACTCTGTCTTGATTTCTCACCATATTTTACACTTGCAGTTTCTCTTCTTGGTTGTTTTATGGTTTCCCCTCTCCTCAGAGGCTGGCCCTCCCTCCTTCCCTCCATAGCATCTGTTCCTCCTTCTCTCCGAGCTCAGACAGAACATGAAGCCCCTGTCCTCAGAACTCTCTACACCCCCTTGGTGGTGTCAACTCTTGCCTTTCCAAATGACATCTCCAGTCCCCACCTCCACATTTGTTCCCACAGCCCCCTGTGTTTGGTGGGCATCTTCTTTTAAGTGGTTTATCACTAAATGTATCTAAAAATGAACTTTCACTTCTTCTCCATCAGTTTCCCTCCCCACCTTTCTTTTCTTCTCTCAGTGATGTTCTTTCAGCCCTGCAGGTTCTAAACCATGGGCTTATTTAAAAAATTTTTTTTCTTGAAATTTTTTTCACACTTAAATAGAGAATTCTATGAAGTTTTCTTCCTCAAATTGCTGCTCATTCACCAATTTGTTTTCATATCTATATCCTTCCTTAAAATGTGCTTATTACTGTGAGATTTAATGGGCTTCTTGCATATAGGTTGTCCTCGTTTGGGAAATACATCCAGTTATTTTTTATAGAACACCTCTCTGATTATCTCATTCTTTATTTTACTAAAGGAGGTTGAAAATCTTTCACATCTCCCTAGTCCTATATGTTACCCAATACCCTATGATCAAATTTCATCATCTTGGCCCTGAACAACTGTTCCAGCCCTAGGCATCCTGTCCAATACTGTCCCAAGGCCATTTCTTTACCCAGACTTACTGCTTGAGCCAATCTGATTCCTTGTTGCCCCCAGAACCTGCCACATGATTTCCCACCTTCGTGCTTTCATTCTTTTTATCTCCTCAGACCTTATCTCTCCTGTCCTTTAAAATCTAGATCAATCCACTTTCAATAGTCCCACCACCCTTCAAATATTTCTCCTGAGTTCTTTTCTAACAGTTATTGTCTGTGAGATCAATTTCAATCATTTTCTAGATATCTTTTTATAATTGCCAAACTAAGTTTTTAGGCCCTTGTGTACTTAGACTGTCTTCTATTGTTTTAATATCCTTTACTTCTCCTAGTTTAAAATGCCATCTTTTTCTTGTTTTCAGTCTCTCCCTGTCTCTCTCTCTCACACACATGCATTTAATTATCTCTGCTTTGTAGCTGACTTTATTATCTCATAATTTAGACAATAACACTTAATTTGAGTATTTTAAAGTTTTTTTTTCCCAAGCGGGTAGTAGGAACAATACATTGTCACTCTAGAGAACTTAGAAAATGCAGATACTTGTGAAAAAATAGAAGTCATCCTTATCCTTCTGTAAGATTTGTTTTAAATATTTGTCTATTTGTCTAAACACATGCATCTCTAGTTGTTGTAACTTTGTACCTGTTTTTAATGTTTTGTCATGAACATTTTTTTCATGTCGTTGAAAACATTTTCAGTTTTTTCTAAATCCCTGTTGGTGGTTATATAAGACGGGCTTGCTAAGCCTGCTCTCAAAGCAATCCTCCAATACAGGAAGTCCTGGGTAATTTCACTGTGAACCCACATGGGATGGTGTGAAATTTTCTTTTTCATTACTACTTCATGCTAACAATGCATGGTCCCTTGTACTGAAATGAAAGGGTCTCTATCTAGAGATAAAGAACTATTAGGGGAATTATTCATCCTAATTAATAACAAAAAGGACAGATATTTCACAAGTTTATCACCAAATGTAGTTTTTAAACATCTTTTTCTTTCCTGCTGTGTATGTATGCTGCCACCAGATGGGGGCAGAGTGATGCAGCGAAGAGTGGGGAAGAGCACTGTTGGGAAGCAATATGGTGGAAATCTAATTGACTAAAGAGTTTCATGTTTATAACTGCAAGATTTTTTTTTTGTAAATTCCTTTTTAAATATGAGAAATCAAATATAATAAAAAATAACTGGCTAGAGGAAAGGAAAAAAGATTTTTCTAGTCAAAGGCCATGTCTGTTTTCATCAACTTGGTTGTATGGCCTCATTCAGTAGTAAACTTGGTCTGAGGACTTCAGATGGGCTGCTGGCATTGGACTGTAAGCTTTGCTACTCACAGCTATGGCACCTCCTATTACTTAAATGTGTGAATCTCAGTTTTCCTCATAAATCAAACCGTTTCTATCTCAAGGTGTTGTGGCAAGGGTAAAATAAAATAAAGCTTGTGAAGCATAGTGTAGAGTAAATACTCGATGTATGTTTGTTATTATTATTCTGATGGATTTGCTCATCAACTACCTTCTTTTCAACCCTCAAACTCCTAAATCCTAAATCCTAGAGAATACCACAAACAGAATAATTTTTCATGGTTCATGTTCAGGTACTTCTTTCAGTTCCTTAGCTTTTTCTATTTCTACAACTTGTGTTACTTATATTTTCTGAAGAATATACTTTTTTCAATATGTTTTGTTTCAATTTCTGAAGCGTCATCCTATGGTTAATAAAAGTGGCTCATTGATACCATTAATTGTCTTATTTAATAAATGTTATTTGTTATACCATAATTAACTTACTTTGCAATTGAGAAAATACTCTGTCTTGCTAAAGTACCTGGTAAGCACAGAGAAAATTCTGTCAAATGCAGTATTCTCAATTGTAATTTTTCACGTTAAAAATGTGTAAATATTTCCACCCAAACATTTGTCATTTTGACTCTAGTTGGGTAACCTTTCTTCAGGAAGTGTTTTTATTAAAAAAAAAAAAAAAAAACTCGGGGCACCTGGGTGGCTCAGCGGGTTAAAGCCTCTGCCTTCGGCTCGGGTCATGATCCCAGAATCGAGCCCCGCATCGGGCTCTCTGCTTGGCGGGGAACCTGCTTCCTCCTCTCTCTCTCTCTGCCTGCCTCTCTGCCTACTTGTGATCTCTATCTGTCAAATAAATAAATCTTAAAAAAAAAAAGAATTCTTTAAAAAAAAAACTCATTAAATAAGTTCTCTCTATTTTTTTTTTAAGTTTTCTCAATTTTAGATGTTATAAAGCAGAGGCCTTCTGAATATCATTCCATTATGGTTCAGAAAATAAATATATTAAGCTAAAAGTAGCTCCAAGAATCGAAAGATTCTTCCTATTGGTTTAGATGTTTCAAAACATAGTGATTTAATCTTTAATCTTTAATTTTCAACACTGAGTTCTCTTTGTTGAATTTGTTCACTTCCTCCCAAATTTTATCAAGACAAATTTCAATGACTTCTTATTTATAGCTTTGTTTTTAAAAACTGCAATTCTCTGGAAGCTGAACTTTTCTGATGTACCATCCGTTGAATAGTTTGAAGATACATGATTTTCAACAAATTGCCACCAAAATTTTGACAACTTATTTAGAAAACACTTAATATTATTTTAAGATATAGTTGACCGCCTTGAACAGCATGGGTGTAAACTGCATGGGTCCACTTATACAAGGATTTTCTTCGATAAGTACACTACAGTATTGTAAATGTATTTTTCCTTCCTTGTGATTTTCTTTTCTATATGAAAAGAAATACATACAAAATATGTGTTAATCAACTGTTTCCAGTCAGCCATAGGCTATTAGTAGTTAAGTTTTGGGGGGAGTTAAAATTACATATGGATTTTCAACAGTATGTAGGGATCGGCGCCCCAACCCCTGTGTCGTTCAAAGGTCAAACGTACTTAGGTTGATTTACAAAGAAACTCTTCCAAAGTTCAAATCTTCCTAAAATCTAAGTTAGGATTGATTAAAATAGAGAAGTATATTAAAAAATTCAGCTTATTTTCATCACAAAATATTTGGAAATTAATTGCTTTAACTGTTTATAGAAAAATATTTGTATATTTTGACATCTGTAGCTTTTGGTAGAATACTGTAACTTTTTTGGCTACAGTTAAGATTTGTGTGTATCAGACAAGTAATTCTAAGTACATTTCTGCTCTACAGATTTCTTAATTTAACAAGAATAACATTTTTACCATGGCATTATGCTCCACAAAAATCATATTCATATTATCACTATGAAAAATTAATCACACAAACTGTAAAAAAAGAGTATCACACATAAAACTTTGCCTTCAGTGTTGAATTTTTAAACTGGATTTACAATAATACTGAATACTTTATCTTTGATTGAATCAATTTTCAAAACTTTCATTTGAATTCCATGAATCAGATCATCCAAAAAAACTGAACATTATTGGAACTAACTTCATTGATTTTCCATTTGAGTCATCCAATGACGTTGATATAAAACTGGCTCCATATCATTGTTTTCAACATTCTTCTGTCAATAGAGCCAAGACATTAGTAAAAATAACTTTGTTATTTTTTATATGCAAAGAAAACCTGGTATTGAAAAGATGTGAAATTAACTTAGAAAGCACTATCATTTGATTTAAATAAAAAGTCATGCTTTGGGGCACCTGGGTGGCTCAGTGGGTTAAGCCTTTGCCTTCAGCTCAGGTCATGATCTCAGGGTCTGGGATCAAGCCCCGAGTCAGGCTCTCTGCTCGGCAGGGAGCCTGCTTCTCTTCCTCTCTCTCTGCCTGCCTCTCTGCCTACTTGTAATCTCTGTCTGTCAAATTAATAAATAAAAATCTTAAAAAAAAAAAACCCCGCTAAGGTGGCAAGTTGGTAAATTCCCTAGAAAAAAATTAAACATTTAAAAAAAAAAAGTCATGCTTTGCAGAGTGATGTACTCCAGTACCTAAAAATGCATTTATTAAGTCATTATTTTGGGGCAGTCTTTTGAAATAAATACAAATAACTTTTATTTTTTAAAATATTTTATTTATTTATTTGACAGACAGAGATCACAAGTAGGCAGAGAGGCTGACAGAGCAAGGGATGGGGAAGCAGGCTCCCTGCTGAGCAGAAAGCCTGATGCGGGGCTCAATCCCAGGACCCTGAGATCATGACCTGAGCCGAAGGCAGAAGCTTAACCCAGTGAGCCACCCAGGCACCCCTACAAATAACTTTTAAAGTAGATGCTGACATATGGTAGATTTGAGTCTTGTAGTTGTTACATGGTCTGTGTTACTCCTATGGTCTCCAATGTGGGTGGTTAATATTGAGAAACATTTTGCACAGGTCTCACATTCCATCTTAAGATATAGAAATTTGGTTCAATTGATTAAACATGCACTTTTTATTGAGCTCGTTAACTGTGGGAAGGGTTTAATGCAAAATACTAAAAGAAAATTAAGTAATGATAAAAATAGTTGTTGATTGATATTCTAAGCGAACTAACAAAACTATCCTAGAACAATAAGACAATTGTATATACTCTATAGCAGAACTGGTCAGTTTCTATTTCCTCCATTTCTTTTGTGTTCACTTAAGTTATAACTTCCCGTGTTACCCATTGACCCTACCACCTGATAACCTGCTAGGTTCCTGCATTTACAGGCTACAGAGCAGACCTCAGCATAACCGACTGGCATACACAATGGCGGACAGAAGCAGCAGCACCCAGTCCTCACACTGCCATCCATCTCCAGTCTATGTTGTCTCAGCAAGCCTCCTTATATCATCAGGCATCCTTGACTAGGAGGTGTTAATCTTACTGTTTCTGGGTGGGATTAGGAGAGGAGAGATGGGTGCTCACTGGTTGCCTTTCAGATTTAACCACATGTTCAAGTGATCATTCTTCTCATGCACACTTGTCCAGACACACACTTCTCAACAAGACCCTGGCAGAAGTTTCAAGTTCAAAGGTAAGTTCTACTTTGAATTCTTGTTCAGATTTAATGCTCAGAACTCATTCTAGCTTATTGCAATACAACCTAAAAATCAGGGACAAATGCTAAACACAACAGGACTTTGGGACAAAAGGAGTTAACCAGGGTTGTGTCAGACACCCAGGACATGCAGTTGAGGTAGACATAAGCGATTTATCCATGCCACTTTCCTGCTCTCCTCTGGCTCCTATTATCCCACTTCTCTACTTCTTCTAAATGCCTTTTCATTTTAGGAATAGTGACTTGGCTCCTTCTCTCTTTTTCTTAGCTTTTTATGAGCAATAAAACCCAGCTTCTTCCCAGCTTAATGATTTAGAGCTCTGCTTTACAGATTTTGTGATAGGTTTAACTTAGCCCTTTAAAAGATTTTTTTTTTACTCAAAAAGAAAGTTAAGTCATGTGATTGAAAAATCACTCTAGGGGCACCTGGGTGGCTCAGTGGGTTAAAGCCTTTGCCTTCGACTCAGGTCATTGTTCCAGGGTCCTGGGATCGAGCCCCACATCAGGTTCCCTGCTCAGCAGGGAGCCTGCTTCCCTTCCTCCCTCTCTGCCTGCCTCCCTGCCTACTTGTGATCTCTGTCTGTCAAATAAATAAATAAAATCTTAAAAAAAAAAGAAAAAGGAAAAATCACTCTAAAAATAGAAACACACTTGATTTTTCATGTGTTTACTACAGGTACCTCTATATGTTCTTCAAAGCAGGTAGAATTAGCTTTGAATGAATCAAAGCTTTAAATGAAGCTTTGAAATGGAAAAAATAAAAAGAGATGTTAAGTTTTCCTACATCCGAAAATTATATTTTAGAGTTGGCTATACCTCAGAGAAAGCTATTTTTGTGATACTTTATTAATTTGCTTTTGTGTTGCTTGGTAAATGTTTTATATATTTCAGTATATTTTTTCTCTAGCTAGACTGTAGACTCTTTGAGAGCAGTATTACTCCACAGATTTTAGTATAGTTCCTATATTTATTTAGTCCCTGTATTTACTGACTGAACAGTCAATAAACTCTCTCTTCCTCACTGTTTTCACCTGTAAATGTAATCCATTTCTCTTTTTTCATTGAATTCTTATCACATTTGGGTCCCCATCAGTGAGCAGAGAAATGAGGCAAATGTTTAACTCTTGAGCATGAGGAATATGCAAGCAGGAAGCAATGCTTTTTCAGTAAGATACATGAGGTTGATTAGACTTATTCCCCACAGTAATTCAACTTCCTTTATTGAATTACAACTTAACAATAGTCAAGTGCATAGTCTTAACTTTATAGTACAATGACTTTTCAGAAATGTACACACCCACGTAACCGCTAAGGTCAAGATGTAGATCATTTCCAGCACCTGGAAGCCCACATCTTCCATTTCCCAGTCAATACTCCCCATAATATCAACAACATTCTGATTTCTTTCACCACACATTCATTTTGTTCGCCTGTGAATAAATAAATGGAATCACAGTGTGTCTATTTATCTCTTGGGGTCTGGCTTCCTACCTTTTAAAGTCAAACGTCTAACTGAATTCTATAACATGTAGTAAAGTGTTCACTGAATTTTTACTAAGTGATCAGCACCCAGAATCAAGAATAACATTACTCACACTCCAGATTCTCCCATTAGACAACTTCCAGTCAGTTCTTTAATGTCAGGGCTAACCTCTTTCCTGACTTCTAATACCATAGATCAGTTTTGCCTGTTTTTGAACTTTATATAAATGGAATCAGAGGATTTACCCTTCTGTGTTTGGCCTTTTTCACCCAGAGCTGTATTTGGTAGATTCATCTACGTTAATGTGCATAGTTGTAGATTATTCTTTTATATTTTTGCTCAATATTCCGTTGTATGAATATACTATCATTTAAAAAAAAATCAGGTTTGGGGATACATTTGGATTCTTCCCAGTTTGGTGTTATTATGCATAATGGTGCTGCTAAAAATAATCTTACCCATGTCTTTTTGTGAACTATATGTGTATTACTGTTGGATATATGCATAGTAGTGGAATTGCAAATGTTCATGTTTGGAAAATATTACCAGTTTTCCAAAATAATTATTTACATTTCCATGGGCATGGTATGGAAGTTTCAATCATTCTATATCCTTGCATACAGGATAAATATGTATGCAGATAAATAAGTTCTTTGGGGAGAAAAAGAGCCATGATTTGTAGTGTTTGCCAATTTTGTGATGTAAATACTCGTACCCTGGCAATTTTGAGCTACTGAAATGACAATACTAAATGCAAAGTTGAGGACAGATGTGGGTGCTCAAGCACACCCTTGGTTCTTTGCCTTTTTAATGTTAACCACTTTTGAATGGGTTGCATTCTGATTTAAAATTTCCTTCCCTGGATGATTTAGAAGGTGAGTATCTTCTTTTAGATTTAGTGATGATTTGGATTTCTTCTTTTGAAGTGGTTGTACAAACCTTTTGCTCATTTTTTGTTGGAGGTCTTTTTTAAAATTTATTTTTAGTTCTTCATATACTCTGGATAAGTCTTTCTCAAATATGTGTATTGCAAATATACTCTCATACTCTGTGGATTGTCTTCAGTTGTACCTTTTGATAAGCATTTTCTTAGTCATTTTCTTAGTTGTATCTTTTGATAGACAGAGGTTTTTGCTTTTAATGCAATTGGACTTAACAATTATTTCATCTATAATTAGAGACTTATGTGTCTAGTTTGAGAAATCTTCACTTACCAAAATTTATGATGATATTGTCTTGTGTTTTCATCCACAATTTGCTGTTTCCTTCATATTTAGACATTAAATCTGCATGAAATTTACTTTGTGTACGGTTAAGTACATGTCAAGATCTGTTATTTTCCAGATGGGTATCCAATTATGGAAGAGATTATTCCTTTCCCATTGCACTTCAGTGCCATCTTTGTCATAAATTAGTTCATTATTTATATGTGATTCTTTCTCTAAATTTGTTTCATTGATCTACTTGTCTATCTTTGTGCCAACCTGTCTTCATTACTAGAGATCTTATCAGGTCCTGATACATGGTTCTCCTGTTTTGTTCTGTTTCAATGAACTATTTCTATAAAAGTACTGAATAACAAACCAGCCTAACATTTTGTGGTATTCGACAGTAAGCATTTACTCTTGAGATGTCTGGGTGGCTCAGTGGTTAAGCATCTGCCTTTGGCTCTGTTCACGGTCCCAGGGTCATGAGATGGAGTCCCCTCTTGGGCTTCCTGCTCAGGGAGCCAGCTTCTCCTTCTGCCTGCCACTCCCTTTGCTTATGCTCTCTCTCTCTGACGAATAAATAAATAAAATCTTTAATAAAATAAAAAAGGATTTATTATTGTGCTCCTGGATTTGTGGATTGGGTTTGATGGCTTTCATTCAGGTTGCAGTTAGATAGGCTAGGATGGTTCTGCTCCATTGGTTTCATTCTGGAATCCAGGCTGAAGAGGTAGTGGTTACCTTGAATTTGTTCTCATGGTAATGGCAAAATACTAGAGATAAAACTCATCCATACAAACTTATTTCATGCTTCTGCTTTCATGACAGCCCCCAATATCTCACGGTCCAATGCAAGTTACATAGCCAAGCCCCAAAGTCAGGAATCTAGAAAGTAAATTCTGTTCATGTGAGGTTCGCAGAAGAGTGTGGATATATAATATTACTAAGGAGAGTAAGAAACAGGAATTTATATGTTAATCTACCACCATTGCCTTGGCTATTCTCAGCCTTTGTATTTTCATATAAATTGTAATACCATGTCAGTTTTCCATAATTAACTTTTGGGGTTTTGACTAACATTGCATTGAATTCTTAGATCAGTTTGGTAATTATTGATACCTTTATGATGTAAGAACATGATATATCCTTCTATTGATTAAATATTTAATTTCTCTCATGAAGGCTTTATAGTTTTCAGGGTAGAGGACTGACATAACTTTTATTAGTCTTATTCCTTGGTAGTTAATGCTAGTTGATGCTATTCTGAATAATATCTTTTTAAAAATTTAGATGTTTGGTTTTATTTTTCTTCTGAGAGATATTTAAACAAACAGATATTTAAAAAATATTGAACCCATATTCAATGATCTCACTGAACTCCTTATTAATACTAACCATCTGCTATACATTCTTTTGGATATTTTATAATCACAATTTTATCTTCCTAATTAATAGTGATATTTTCATATCACTATTACTATTATTATTATATTAGTATATATAAAACATATATACTATATAATATATATTTATATAATTTTCTTGCTTTATCATACTTTATTGCATTACTTAGAGCCTCCAATACAATGTTGCATACCATTGGTGATAGCAAATATGTTTGTTCTGTTTTTTAAAAATTTTTATTATTATTTTTTATCTTTTTAAGTTATTATATATGTTAGTGATAAGGAATTTTTATTACTGTTATTAAGATTTAATTTTAATTCCAGTAAACATACAGTGTTATATTAGTTTCAGGTGTACAATATAGGGATTCAACAATTCTATACATTGCTCAGTGCTCATCATGGTAAGTATATTGTTAATCCCCTTCACCTGTCACCCATCCCCTAACTCACCTCCCATCTGATAAGCTTTATTTTAAATGAGTACCCTTAATTAAAGCTTTTTTTTTTCCCCAACAAGAAATTTTTTTACTTAAAACCTACTTCAGAATACATGGTTTTAAAAGATAGGTATAAAACATTCCATGCCAGAAAAATGAATACACATTTTCTTCACATACACACAGAAGAATCCCCCAGATAAATCACATAAAAAGAGAGAGAACAAATTTTACAAATATTACAAATCCAAGAAGAGACTGAAATCATACCAAGTATATTTTCTACCCACAAGGGTATAAAACTGAAGATCAACAATAAAAGAAAGCTGGAAAATCTACAACATAAATATTAAATATTTAATATGTAAATATTAAACAAAACACTACTGTACAAACAATGGGCTAAATAAAAAAATCAAAAGGCAAATCAAAATATGCCTTCAAACAAAAGAAAATGAAAACACAATATTCCAAAACCCATGGGATGCAGCAAAAGCAGATGTTAGAGTGAAATTTATACTATCAATGCCTATATTAAGAAAAGAAGTTCAAATAAACAACATTACAGCACAGGAACTAGAAAAAGAAGACACTTAGCTGAAATTTAGTGGGGGAAGGAAATAACAAAGAAAGTAATAAATCAGAAATAAATAAACCAAAGACCAGAATAAACAATAACATAACATTGAAAGTAATGGCCAGTTTTTCCAAAAACAAAAAATAAACAAAATTGGCAATGTTTTAACTTGATTAACTAAGGGAAACCCTCCAATACAGTGCTGCATACCAGTGCTGATAGTAAATATTTTTGCTCTGCTTTTGAGCTCAGAAGAAGGAAAATCTCAGAGGAAAATCTCCCAATATTTAGCATTGTCTAATGTTTATAATAGTTGACTTATAAATAACTTCATCAGTTAAAAAAGTTAATTCTTTAAATACAAATATAGATTGAAGTTACATATACTTTGCTAAGACTCACTGTGTAGATAGTTTATCTTTCTTTCTAAATTGTTTTTAAATTTTAATTCCAGTATAGTTAACATACAGTGTTATATTAGTTTCACGTGTACAATATAGTGATTCAACAATTCTGTACATTACTCAATGCTCATCAAGATAAGTTTACTCTTAATCCTCTTCACCTATTTCACCAACCCTCCATCTCCCCTCTGGAAACCATTAGTTTGTTCTCTATAGTTAAGAGTATGTTTCTTGGTTTGTCTCTCTTTCATTTTTTTCTTCTTCTTTAGTTACTTGTTTTGTGTCTTAAATTCCTCTTATGAGTGAAATCATATGGTATATATTGTATCTTTCATCATCCCAAACTGAAACTGTATCCATTAAACAATAACTCTCTATTCCCTATTCTCTGGCCCTTAATAACCACTATTTTACTTGCTCTCTTAATGAATTTGACATATAAGTGGAATCATACAATATTTGTCCTTTTGTGTCTGGATTGTTTTACTTATTATAATGTTCTCAGAGTTCATCCACATTGTAGCATATTCATTTCTTTCCAAGGTTTCTTTACCTATTTAAGGTTGAATATTATTCCATTGTAGATAGATACTGCATTTTATTCATTTATTGATTGATATTTTTGTTGTTTCTACTTTTGGCTATTGTGAATAATGCTTCTATGAACATTGGTGTATACACATCTGTTCAGGTCCCTGCTTTCAGTTCTTTTGTGTATATAATCAAAAGTGAAATTGTTGGGTCATGGATAATTCTACATTTAAGTTTTTGAGAAACTGCTACTGTTTTTCATAGTAGCTGAACCACTTTACTTTCCCATCAGCAATGCATAAGAGTTTCAATATAGTTCCAGTATTTCCATGTCCTTATCAACACTTGCTATTTTGTTTTTTTTTTAATAAATGTCATACAAATGAATATGAAATGGTATCTCATTGTGGTTTTGATTTGCATTTCCCTAAAGATAAATGATATTAAGTGTTTTTTTTCTTAAGATTTAATTTATTTATTTGACACGGAGAGAGAGAGAGAGAGCACAAGCAGGCAGAGTGATAGGTAGGGGGAGAGGGATAAGCAGGTTCCCTGTTCTTTATAGTATCGGGACCCTGGGATCATGACCCAAGCTGAAGGCAGATCTTAATCGATTGAGCCACTCAGGTGCCCTGATATGGAATGTTTTCTCTGTGCTTATTGGCTATTTGTATACCTCTGTTGGGAAAAATGTGTATTCAAGTATTGCCCAATTTTTAATAGGATTGTTTCTTTTTTTGGTTGTCAAGTTGTAGAAATTCTTTACATATTCTTTATATTAATCCCGTTCACATATTGATTTACAAATATTTTCTCTCATCTTAGAGTTGCCTTTTCACTTTCTTGATAGTTATCTTCTGATGCAGAAAAATTTTAAATTTTGATGAAGTCCAATTTGTGAATCTTTGATATCATTATAGTGAAAATAAAAATTGCAAGTTACTATATTGCACCAGTTAACAAACTTCCTGCTTTCTACACTTTTCTATGACTATGCATGTGTGTGTGTGTGTGTGTGTGTGTGTACACACAAAAATATAAAAGCCTCTGAGAAGGGAAAAAATCACCATTATAAAATCTGTGCAGTTTGCTTCAGGGAATAGGAATGTCTGTCACCACAGTTTTACACACAATGTCATGACCTATTCTTTAAGTGGTTAATCTTTGTCAGTCTCAGCTATCTGAAATATAATTTTAAATACAGAAATAAATGAAGGCTGTTCTGAGCAGTAAGCAGGGTTATAACATGGCCCACAAATCTTCTTCTAGAGAGAAATAAAATCCTCTTCAGATCTGTAGTATTGACTTAGAAATTATATGGCATTAGATACCAACTCCACACCCTGAGTTTAGTTCCTCCTTAGGGATCTTCCAGTCTTCTTAGATTGTAATGAATTGAAAATCAGAGAGACGTCAGAGGAAAGTGGGAGGAAGGTTTGTAGAAGCAACATAAGGAGAGAAGATAGCTGATCTTACAGAAGGACATAAAACAAGCAACAGCAAACTGGGGAACTACTCCCTTACTATCTTAAAAAAGACATAATAAGTGGTTTAAGAAAAGAAAAAAATGCTATAAAAGAATGATAAATGGCTTCCTAACTATGTTCTCGTAACTTGAAAAAACAGTTAAATGATGTTTTATAGGTTTCATTTACTAAGGAATATTTTGTATTTTTACGTGTATTTATATCAAATCACATATCTTGAGTTTCTGATTTCAGTATGAGATGAATTAAATGAGGTGTTGCTTACTCATGTCCTTGGGGCTAATATATAAGGAGAAAACAGGAGGAGAAAACAAGGTTATTTGGGTTCAATGGCCAGGACTGCTCAGTGTGGGTAGATGCCTTATTCAACTATTTAGTTTTCTTTTCTGCAACTGTGAGAAAAAAAAAAAAAGTCATAGAAGTCTTTTTTTAATTTCAAGTTTTTTTGAATCAATATGTTATACTTTAAAATTGTTTTCTTTTTTGTTATGATCAGAGTGAAGTGTTCATAAATGAGACTGTTGGAAATTGTAGCTGTTCAGTTCCCTTTCCTTTTGAAGGAATGGTTGATTACTGTTAAGAAGGTGACATATGCACTGTGCATTTCTAGAGTGAGCTCATCTCACGTGAAATACAATGTTCTGTATATCTTTTGTTCTCTGAATAACTTTGTGATTTAAGTGAGTGCCTCAGAGGCAGAGAAGAGATAAAGGAGAAGAAATGATTTAAAAAATAACTACTTAACCCCTACTCCCACTTCAGTTCCTAGTCCAGTTGTTTCTTTCTCAGAAAAAGTTTCTCTTCTAATTTGTCAATTTCACATCCCCCACAAGAAAATTTCACAGCATCATGGACTTCTCCTTCATGGGCTTTGTCACATTTGCAGTCTCACCTTATTTGAGTGTCTTGTTGAGGAACGACATCCCTAACTGAGTCTAGATTGTGTGGCAGATGGACTCTAAGGTGGACCAATGATGCTGTCTCCTGGGATTCATGCCCTTGAGGGTGGGCTGGACCTCTGACTTCCTTCTTATCAGCAGAATATGGCAAAGGTAATGAGATGTCCCTTCCATAATTGTGTTTTATACATCACTATAATTTCTGTCTTATATGATGGTAATTTCTGTCCCTCTCCCTTGACAACTTTGATGAATCAAGCTGTCATGTTGTGAGTTATCCTATGGATAAGGTGCACATGCCTGAGGATGGCCTCCAGTGGACAGCCAGCAAGAAACTGAGCCCTCAGTCCAAACACCCACAAAGAACTCAGTCCTACCAACAACCACTTTAATAAGCTTGGAAGTGGATCCTTCCCCAGTCGAGTCTTCTGATGAGACCTTGGTGCTGCCTACCATCTTAGTTGTGGTCTTGGGAGAACTGGGGGCTGTGTATGAGAGAAAAAAGTGAAATGTAAAAAATCAAGAATTCTATATAAAGAGATAAGTAATACTGGGCTCATGTTGGAAAAAAAAAAGGAAGGAACAATAAGGATGTTTTTCTCCCTTCCCCAGACCTCATGGTGTCCCTGTAGACCCTCAGTGATGCTTAGTCTTTCATTTGCATTTTAAGATCATGACAAGGGGACTTCAAGAGAGGTGAGGAGACAAAGGGTGAGAGAACAGAGTTAGTCTGATGCCAAGTCATGTGGGGGGCCTCTTCTGGGTGGACTCAGGCTTCAGGATCTGCACTGCTGCTGAAAGCTGCTTCCTGGAAATGCCATCTGTCTCCCGACAGAAATTTCTCTTTTGCCAGGTCATTACTCTGTGAAGAGGGTGGAATCAGCCTCGGTGCAAAAGAGCCATCATTTGCACTCTGGGATTGGCCTGCTGTAGAGGCAACCTTGGAATTTCCAAGCTTTCTTTCTGACACAGTTCAGTGCTACTGCCTTCCATCATCCCCCACCGGGAACAGGGCCTTGCAGAGGTCCGCTAGAACAATCCAGCTCTGCACTCAAGTGACTGAGGGCCTTCCTTACAGCTCTAACCCCTTAGACACAGAGTATGCCACAGCCTTTCCTGAATTCACCCTTAGTGATTCAAATCAATTCAATTCCACAAATGTTTACTGAGCACTCACTCTCTATCAGGCTCCTACACTGGCAGTTTGGATATATCTAAGAATAAAGCAGAAAACTAAAACAAGGCAGAAAACACTTGGCTTTCACTGGGCTTGCTTTCTAGTGGAATATCCAGATAATACAGTATTTCCAACAAGCATCTCTGAAAAGACACATATAGCTAATATTTGGCAAGGTAGGGGAAGTTAGCCAAGATGGGGGTAGGTGGGTATCTGGCACCTTTCTGTTTAAGAAACAGAAAGGAGACTTGTGTGCCAGGAACAACATGAGAAGAAGGGTGGCAGGTGGGGAAGCACAGATATGACAGAATCTAACAGGTGATTTATGCTCTCAATTTTCCTTTAATGAAATGTAAAGTCAGTACAAGGTTCTGAGAGAGGAGTGTGATATGCTCTGAAGACTATGATGTTCTCTGACTTGTGTTCTAAAATAATGGCTGGCTGTTGCATGGAAAACAGATGGCAATAGGGAGGTGTCTGTCAGCGCTATGTTCCCCAGTAATGGGCAGCTGGTTTCTGCAACAACCTCCCTCACTCTTCCCCACACCAGAGCGGTGTGCCCTGGGCCCTGCAGTCTTGAACACCCAAGTGTCCTTTCCTGCAAATAACAGACATGTTCAACACCACCAGACCCTCAAAGCCACCACCTCTACGTTCTTTAAGGTGGTTGTTTCTCCCTCTCAACCCAATCTTATCCTTCCCCTGAGCCAAGTTCATCGTTTGTCCTGGGCATGTCTTGTTCATTGCTCCCCCATCCTCATCTTTCACCCACCTGCATTTCCCCCACAATTTCCAGGTGTAGCTCAGGTTCCATCTTCAAACACCCAAGGCCACAAATCAGTAGGGTTATTTCCACATTGTTTCAAATGTTTCAGTTGCATATCCTCAGCTAAATTGTAACTTTCCTAATTCTAGTACATAATATGCCCTTCCTGGCTTCCTTCTATCAATATTTACTGTGTGCCAAGTAACATTAGGCTATGTGCTACAGATAAAAGGAGAAAAACACACATAGTCACCCTGCTCAGAAGTTTTGGTGCCTGTGTTAATTACCTATTGCTGTGTAACAAATTACCACAAAGTTAGCAATTTTTTTTTTTACTATTATCTCAGTTTCTGTGGAATCTAAGCATGTCAGGAATCTAAGCATGACTTAGAAGGGTTCTTGGCTTATTATCCTTCTCCCATTTTTATGTTTTCCATGTAAGATCTTATGAAATGATTATATATATATATATATAGAGAGAGAGAGAGAGAGAGAGAGATGTATGTGTATATACAGATGCACACAAAGAAAAGATAAGTTACTTTGCCTTAGGTCCATTTGCTCATATTCTTTTCTGGGGGAGGCAATGTTGTCAGTCCTAGCACAGTCTAACAGGGACTGGCTGAGCATGTGTTTCCTAAGTGGTTTCTCTCAGTTGGATGGTATACTAATTTTCTAGGGCTTCCGTAACAAAAAGTACTACAAACTAAATGGCGTAAACAACAGAAATTTATTGTTTCTCAGATCTGGAGGCTGAAAGTTTGAGATCAAGGTATTGGCAGGGTTGGTCCCGTCTGAAGACTATGATGGAAAATCTGTCCCAGGCCTCTCCCCTAACTCCAACTGGTTTGTTAGCCATCTTTAGCCTTTCTTGGCCTATAGATGCATAGCTCTGATCTCTACATTCAGGGTCTAGCTAATTATATCTGCAATGATCTTTTTCAAGCAAAGTCATATTTTTAGGTGTTGAAGGTTAGGACTTCAACACACAGATTTTTGAGGACATGGTTTAAACCACAACAGATGGGCTTGTGGGAAAATTAGGTACTCGAGTGGACTGAATTCTTCAGTCTTTTAAAATAGGTTTGCATAAAAGAAGCTCATTATAGGGCACCTAGGTGGCTCCGTCATTAAGCAGCTGCCTTCTGCTGAGGTTATGAACATTCTTTTTATCCTCTCAAATCAAATACTAATGACAAACTATGGATGTCAGATTTAGAAATCCTAAGCAAATTTGGGTAAGAAAAATGTTATGCATTTTCTTTTCTATTCCCATTAAATGTCGATAATTTCAAAGAAACTTGAGGACTCAGCAATATTTCATATGAAGAGAGGCCTCCAGTCTCACTCTATCATGCCTCTCCACGGAAAGCAGAATAATGGCCCTCCAAAGGAGTCCAAACACTAATTATGGGAACCTGAGAATATTTTACCTAAAATGGAAAAAAGGGAGTTTGTCAATGTGACTACGTGAAAGATCCTGAAATGGAGAGATTGTCTTGGGTTATTCAGGTGAGTTCTACCTAATCACTTGATTCCTCAAAAGTAGAAAATCTTTTCCAGCTGAGGTCAGAGGTAGATGTAACAAGGGAAGATAGGTCAGAGAGAAGTACAATATTGCTGGCTTTTAAGATGGAAGACAGTGGCTAAGAGCTATGGAATGTACACAGCATCTGCAATTTACATAAGATAAGAGAATGGGTTCTCTTCTAGAACATCCAGAAGGAAGCACAGTCCCACTGCAGATACTTTGACTTTAGCCCAGTGAAACCTGTGTTGGTCTCCTGATTTCTAGGATTATCAGATAATAAACTTTAGTTGTTTTAAGCCACTGTTTGTAGCAATATGTTATAGCAGCAATTAAAAAATTAATAATTCTCTAATTAGACTGTACCTCTCTACCTACATAATGCCTAGCACAGCCCCTCTGCACACAGTAGGTGTTGTATCAATGATCTGACAATATTGTCAAGCATGAATCACAGAGCTGTTTTAGTAAAAGAAAATTGTACCAATCTTTGTGTATTGGTAGATCTCAGGATAAGCTAAACATGTTTAGAAAACTGAATTTAAATCCTCCTTGATTTCTTAAGTGAATTGGCTGGCTCTCCATTGTCCTTGGATCAATGATACTGATGAAAATATATGTGTCTGGCCTTACAGAAAATGTATTTCTGTTAAAGTAGCCAAAGTTCATAGTTATCCCTATGTCCTGGGTACTTCTTTCCCTGAGGGCTAAGAAGGGAGAACAGACTTTACTTTGAGGATAGAAGTAAGACATGTGGGGGTCAACAAGGCATGTGGGGGCAGTTTGGCTGAGTTGTTTCAATACTGAGTCATGCTCTCTAGTCAGACAGTCTCAGTCTGAATATCAGAGGCAAGGGTTTAAAATTATAATGGGAGAACTTTCTACAGTGAGAGAGTACAGGGCTTATCAGCAGACCCATAATGTAACCAGCATCTCTGTGGGGAAGAGACCACTGCAGATATTCAAGAAAGCAACAATGTTGTTCCCACTGTGAAAATTACAATGTTGAGCCCTAGCCAAGGTTCACTAGGGTATTTCTCAGCAGCCAAGGAATATTGGAAGAAAGGGATAATGTGTTATTACCTCAACAAGAGCCTGACAAGAGTTCTAGCCAATGTTCCTCCCTCAATTCTTCCTCAAGCATGGTGGGTAATACGCTGTAGGCTTATAAAACCAGACCAAGGTGGTCAGGTGCTTTTAGTGGCTATTTTCTTGGTCTTTTCTTCTACTAATGATTTTTGTCTCCTGCTATTTTAATAGCATGTTTTCATATTTAGCACTTGATAAAAGGATGTAAATCCAACAAAGCAAAAAATGAGATGGCTGAAACTACTCAAAGCAAGAATGTTAATTTTCAGAAGACTATGACCCTAGTGACCGTTAGAGTCCCCTTTGTTTTATCCTGTTCATTTATCAAGATTTATTAGACATTGATGGATTAGTCAGTGATAAGCCAAGTATCATTTAAAAAAACACAAAGTATAACTCAACAGAGACACACATTAATTTTTTTCTCTGTTCTCCATTTCAAGGGAAAAAATCAGGACCAAAAAAGAAGCTTGCATTAGAATATTACTTTTTAGAATTCTCTTTAAGGCCGTGACTGCTATACCATCAGGCTGACTCAAAGTAATTCACAACAAGGTATCACACTCTATATATATTGATGATATTATTAAAAAATCATGTTTCCGAGCCTCTTGTAAAATCTTTAGATAAAGAGCAGAAATTGACATTTTCTCTGTACTCATGCTTATTAATACAGTAACAAAGTATAGTACATCTTAGGGAGGTATTTTCAATAAAAATAAAATTAAAGATGGCACGCATCTCAGTAAAATGAACCACAGTGTGCTCTGTTTCTCAGGCTGGAAAATTTGGAAACATCATTGCTTTCTCTCTTTTTCCTGTATTCCACATCCAATCCATTAACACACCCCACTGGATCTACCTTCAAAATAGATTCCAAATTTAACCGTGTCCTATTACCTATAATAACAAATCCCTAGAGCCAACCACCACCATGTCCCACATGTTCAACAGCAGTACCCTCCCAACAGGCTCCCCACTCCCCCCTTGCTCATACTCCCCACACAGTAACCAATGTGATCCTTTAAAAATGTCATATCATACCTCTGCTCAAGACCTGCTGGGGCTTCCTATTTCCCACAAGTAAAATTCCAAATACTTGCCCTATCCTGCAAGGTTCATGTGATCTGTCCCTCAATACCTATCCAGCCCCAACAGACTCCCTCCCAGACAAGGCTCCTACCACACTGGCTTCCTTGCAAGCTCCTGCTCTAAGATATTTGAAACTACTTTTGCATCTTTCCCCAAATGATTCCAATGCCCCAAGATACACAAAGGATTCATCCTCTCATTTTTATGGTTTCTGTTCAAAAGCTACCTTTCCAAGAGAGATTTTCCTGATCACCCATCCTACAAATGCACTGCTTATCTGTCTGCCCCCCACAATGGGTGTATCATTCTTCATGATACTTATTGCTATTTGAGACGTCATGTATATTATAAGTACTTATACACATAAGTGATATATATTATAAATATATATATTTGATTACTGATTTATTATTCTCTTGGGGGGGGGCATAAGCAAACCTGACTTTACTCAGGCCAGTAACAGAGGCTAATTTCCTTCCAGACAACCAGGAAGCCTTCGAGGAAAATTCAGAAATTTGACTTTAAATGAAAAAGTAAAGAGGATTGGAAATGATGAGCTAAGTAATGATTCCAGGTGTAACCTAACACTAGTTTGGAATGAAATAACTCCTCTCTCCAAACAATTGATCTTCTGCCCGGTTTTCAGCCATCATTTACCAAATCCCTACTACTTCTTGAGCTTTGTGTCAAACACAAAACCATAAAATGCAGAAGAAAGAACTTTCTCTTATGGAGTTTAGAGTCTATATTTTTCTTACAGAAAATATGATACACTGCCTAATTTTGTTTCTCTTTTACGTGTGGTCTGAATGTCAACATGAGCAGTTCAGATACTAGAAGCAAGTAGATTTTAGTGTACAGAATAAAGTGTTTCTAAGGCCTGTAGCAGCCTGATAATGGTTGTGGGTGAGGCTTCAGAAAAGTTAAATGAGAAAAAGTGCAGAAACACACGGTCTTTAGAATGAAAGTGGAATAGATTTGGCTAGAGCAGTTTTTGCCAAGAGAAGTGGTAAAAATCATTAAAGCAGAGGATGGAGGAATCTGGAGGTTGACTCGGCCTTGAAGGGAGTGGGCAACTGCTGAACGTTTTCTCAGAGTGAGGCAGGGCCAGGCGACATGTGCATGCTTCCTCTAACAAAACAATCATGTGCATGATCAACGGCTTTTATCCTGGGCTTACCAGGTCCTGGATGGGCTTCATGGGGATTTATTTAATCATAGGACAATCCTAGCAGTAGTTACTCCCAACACCCATGGCGGGTGCACGTGAAAGATCCGCTAGGAAGACAACACAGAGGAGGGGATACTGAGGCAGGAGCTCTAAAGACAGCCAGATCACAGCAACAGGCTGCTGAGTTTAGGTGAACAAGGTGGTGTCTGACACGTTTTGCTGAATATCAATGGAAACTTCCCAGTTAATATTTAAAATATACAGAAACATATAAGGTAACTCCTCCCCTTGACATAAAAGGGCAAAGATTCTTTGCAGCATGAAAAAGTTCCCCCAAGGGGCTTTTTTTTTTCATTTTTTTTTTATTTCTTTATTTTCAGCGTAACAGTGTTCATTGTTTTTGCACCACACCCAGTGCTCCATGCAGTACATGCCCTCCCTATTACCCACCACCTGGTTCCTCAACCTCCCACCCCCCTCCCCTTCAAAACCCTCTGGTTGTTTTTCAGAGTCCATAGTCTCTCATGGTTCATCTCCCCTTCCAGTTTCCCTCAACTCCCTCTCCTCTCCATCTCCCCATGTCCACCGTGTTCTTTGTTATGCTCCACAAATGAGACCATATGATACTTGACTCTCTCTGCTTGACTTATTTCGCTCAGCATAATCTCTTCCAGTCCCGTCCATGTTGCTACAAAAGTTGGGTATTCATTCTTTCTGATGGAGGCATAATACTCCATTGTGTATATGTACCATATCTTCCTTATCCATTCATCCGTTGAAGGGCATGTTGGTTCTTTCCACAGTTTGGCGACCATGGCCATTGCTGCAATAAACATTGGGGTACAGATGGCTCTTCTTTTCACTACATCTGTATCTTTGGGGTAAATACCCAGCAGTGCAATTGCAGGGTCATAGGGAAGCTCTATTGTTAATTTCTTGAGGAATCTCCACACTGTTCTCCAAAGTGGCTGCACCAACTTGCATTCCCACCAACAGTGTAAGAGGGTTCCCCTTTCTCCACATCCTCTCCAACACATGTTGTTTCCTGTCTTGCTAATTTTGGCCATTCTAACTGGTGTCAGGTGGTATCTCAATGTGGTTTTAATTTGAATCTCCTTGATGGCTAGTGATGATGAACATTTTTTCATGTGTCTGATAGCCATTTGTATGTCTTCATTGGAGAAGTGTCTGTTCATATCTTCTGCCCATTTTTTGATATGATTATCTGTTTTGTGTGTGTTGAGTTTGAGGAGTTCTTTATAGATCCTGGATATCAACCTTTTGTCTGTACTGTCATTTGCAAATATCTTCTCCCATTCCTGTGGGTTGCCCCAAGGGGCTTTTGATAACACGGAAAAGAGAAAGCTCTGTATTTCTTCCAGATCGCCTGATGTTGTCCCTCAGTTTGCATTCTAGAAAGAGCTCTTTGCCATTTCCACCACATAAAAGCATAACATTTTATAAAGTTCTTTCAGATTAAAAAAATGAAAAAGAGGATTTTATTATTTATTTCTGCATTCTGGACAAGGTAGTATTTTTTTCTACTTACTTGCAATATTTGAGGTGTACCAAGGAGTGTTGAGAAAGATATCACAGACAGCCATGTGCCATAATTCAGAACTGTTACTTTGTCTTTTGTCATGTTTCTTTATATCCCTTTTGACTTTTGCTTTTTTAAACAGCTTTGAGTTTAGTTGACATATGTCACCGATATCTGCACAAGTTTAAAGTGTACCATTTATTAAGTTTTGATGTACATAGACACTGATGAAACAATCACCACCATCAAGATAATGAGCATTTCTGTCACTTCTAAATATCACTTTTTTCAGAAGTGAAATATTCCCAGTACAATTTAAACACTGACACTCTGCTCTCATCTTCTCCTCCCCAGAGCTCATTAATTACCTTGAAGCTATTTTTCTTAAGTGCTCATCTATTTTTCAACCTATTATGTACACACAGATAATATGCCAAGATAATGAATAATTTCCTTTAAAATTTTACATAAATGCTATCATACCAAATATATTTTTACTTGTTTCCCTTCTCAACACAAGGTTTTTGACATATTCTTGCTCAAACATGTAGATCAGACTTTTCATTTATCTACATTATAAAAGTATCCTATGGTATTGGGAAATGAGACAAATTCAAAGTCCAGATTAAACTTTTTGCATTATATCATGGTTGCCTGTTAAGGGGGTAGAAAAATATAATTTAAAATGCATCAGTTGTTAATAGTAATTTATTTACATGGTGGGAATATGGGTGGTTTTTACTTTATTTTGTTTTGTCCCTTTCTCTAATTTAAAAATTGTCCATAATTAATAGGTATTATTTTTTGTAATAAGGAAAATTAAAGTAGCAAGTTGACTTATTGGAGTACTTGACCATAAAATGACATAGGTGAGAAGTTCACAGGTAAACATGAGAATGAAAAAGTGAGGCAGAGAAGGAGGATAGCAGCTGAGACAAAGTGAAAGTTGAGAGCAACTTCAAGGATGTAGAGATTTTCTGTTTTGTAAGTTGCAGTGACTATTTCAGAAAAGGGAATGTATTGGTCTATTCAGTGGGACTTTTCCAAACACAGCTGACGGGATACATTAGGCTTGGGGGGAGTTCCTAATAGGCAGTGACAGATACTCTGTGTCATTTCTTCGGGCATATCATTGCATCTATTTGTTCAGTGAATGAAAGGTTACATTCCATTCATGGGGAAGCTGATGGAATTCTTGGCACCAATTTCCTTTATGTTTTTTCTAGTTGAGAATATATACACATCTTCTTCACTTTTTCTGAATCTGACTCATTTCTCATTGACTCTTCTTCTTTTTTTTTAAATAAAATTTTTCTTCCAGGCAAAGATTACTAAATGCTTCCCCGAGTGCCCATAACTAAAGTAAAATAGAAGAATAATAATTCCTGACTTTTTCTTTATGTTTGAAAAATGTTGAGTTATATATTCTGAAATACCTATCTTAGAGGAAACTCAGGATGCATGTTGTGTTGGGCAAATTTCCTTGCATTATTGTTAAAGTTGTTATGATTCCAGAATGCTGGTGAATTATCGTTGTACTTTGTAAATTTATTTAAATGGAGATTGTAGTGCCTTTGCAGCTTGCCACAATACAGTGTTGTGGAGACTGAATGATAAGACTGAAGGGTTGTGCATGTGCTGGCTGCAGGTGGCAAATAACACTGTGAATGAGTTTTGACTGAGACAGCTGGAATAGGCTTCTATAGACATCCAAATTCAACATTGTGTTTCCCTCCATTTGAGAAATTTCCACCTCTTCATCTATGTATTTGCCTTTTGCATTATTCCACTTCAAATTATATATATGTGTGTCTATACACACATACACATACACACACACAGGCACACACACATACATACACATATTTCTCTTACTTGTGGCAAAAGTGTAACTGCTTTGCCCTCATCCAGCATTGCATATGATGTTTGTGTATCAATATTCCAATTATTTGTAAAGTGTGTATGAAATGTGGGAGTACTTCAAGCTGTAGACAAGTTATGTTAAGTGGTAAAAATTGGTTTACTGAATAAAAGCAAATTTTCAAGAGCTCTGTTTATGGAAACATTTTGTGTATATGCTTTTGAGAGTAAGTGCATAGTAAATATCTTGTGTTCAGAAGTTCTAAAATACTGATTTTTTAAAAATACACAACTTACTAATAAATGTGTTACTTAGTGGAAATGGTCTTCAAATACTGTTAATATTGACCACTCTACAAAGCTAGGAGAAATTTAATTAAGTAATAGTATTGTAGTCTGCTTACACACATCTTGTTTTATTTCTCAAAGGATAATACTGGCAATTAATTTAGAATAGTTGAGTAGTAATATGTCTAAAATATCTTCTAATTTATTTTTATAATAGTTAACAAAGGAGAAAAAAAACCCTGAGGATAAATATGTTTTAAAAATATGGGTAAGTTATTTACATTGTTTACTCTGAGTTTCAAAATTACTTAAAAAATAATATTGTCAGGGTTCCTGGGTGGCTCAGTTGTTAGACGTCTGCCTTTGGCTCAGGTCATGATTCCATGGTCCTGGGATGGAGCCCCTCATTGGGGAGCTCCAATGATCCATCATCATTCCCTCAATGGGAAGACTGCTTCTCCCTCTCCCACTCCCCCTGCTTGTGTTCCCTCTCTCTCTCTGTGTGTGTGTGTCTCTCTCAAGGTCAAATAAATAAATAAAATCTTAAAAAATAATGTTGTCCTTTTTTAGGAATAATTAGTAAAAATTATATAAGAAAGCATCGGCTGTTTTTCCAGATTTTCTCTCACTTTATTATAATGTCATTACTATTGTTTCACATTTTATTCATAAACTGCTTATAAAGGGAATGGAATCATAGAAATTATTATTTTTAATATATATTACATTGTTCAGTAACACTCTACTTGACAACAGAACACTCAGAATCACACTTGGTACAAAGTCAACTATCATTTATTGTTTACCTTCTGGTTTCCAAAAATGTCTTCACTTATTATTTTGTTTGTTATTATCACCATTATACAAATGAGGAAACAGGCTCAGGAGAGTCACTTATCAGGGAAATGGTGGAGACAGGATTCAAATCTGGCTGCACTATCTGTGTCCTTTTATCTTCAATATGCTTCCTTTCAAGAAAAGAGTATGGGAGTTGGAACAGGAAGGGAGAGAAAGGGGAATACAGCAGTATTGAGCTAGAAGGTAACCACTCACTCCAGCAACTTGACTTCAGTCCAGGTAAGCTCATGGAGTAACTAGAGAACAAAGAGTCTTCAAAAGACACTAATAGCTCTTGGGTTCTCAGAGATTGGGATGTGGGACCAGGTACACTCAGGCTTGGGTTTTTTCCCCCTGTCCTATTTTGTGCTGATCTGGCAAAAACGTTTAAAAAGGAATATAAATGTCAAGAGAAGCTACTGACAGATGAGAAATCAGATGCTCAGAACAGAAGATGATTTGGGCAGAGTAATTATCACTGGGTTGAAGGGATAAAATGAGAAAATCTATTGTTTTGCTCTAAAACAGGGAAGGAACAATTGGTTAGTTTAAATATAAACATTGCAGGATTTTGCTGAAAGAGTGAAAAGGAAGAGCAGAGGTGAAGCCAAGAGTAAAATTAGGCATTTCTTATTTGTAACTGTTTTATAGTATTTATAGTATACCTATTGTATACCTATTGTCATAGGTATCAGGGATGTAGTATTACGGTGTGGATAGTACTTCATGGCTATATCCTCTTATTATGAAAATTATATAAAACTAAAATCCAAAAAAGTGAGAGAAGCACAATTTGTCAACAACAAACTGGGGCATGGGCCCAGACTTCTAGAGTCATACATTACATTGTTTTTTACAAAGGCAAAGTAGGAAAAATTTCCAATAACATCTCTTCACTAAATGAAAAATATATTAATAATAATATAACATAGAGTGAGAGAGATTATGATAAGTATTACCCTGGTAATACTGGCTTTCAAAATGAAGCTTTCAGAGAACTATATGAAGAGGTGTTGACCTGAGCCAATGGGTCTGCAACTACTAAAACTTTGTGTAGAGTTCTATGGCCTCCTAGAAGTGTTCACTAAAGATATAGGACTCTTGAAGATTGACAGTTGGTTTAGTTGAAGACCTAACATTACATTTTAGAAGAGGGAAAAACAAAATGGATTTTATTGTTGGTTCTTTATTGGGAGAAAGAGGAGGAGCTGTCCGTGGTATCAGATGAGTAAGAACCTCTACCAGGGTGAAGGTTCTCCCCACTGGGTTATAGAAATCCAGGGACCAGTAAGCCAGGGTTAAATATAGATGAAAAGAAATCAGAGGGGATGGGCAAAGATGGATTTCAAAGGGCCACGGTTGTTATGTGGTTTTCTATCATCTTGAATTATATTACCTAGATATTTGCTTCACTTTGTTCTTTATTGTAGAAAAGGTAACAAGTTCTTACTAAAGAAGTTTAGGAGAATTTTCCCATATAGAAATGAAAGAAGAATTTCTAAGTCTTCTGGAAATAAATGACATTTCCAGTCCTCTTTCAATTTAATTTCTGCTGCTTATTTCAAGAGTTATCCAGATGCCTTCCTTAATTGGATCCAGTTAAGATAGCCCTGATGGAAAATTCAGTATACTGGCCGTAATTATTAAATTAGTGAGTCACAGACACGATTAGAAAGAAATTAACACAGCCACCTGCCTCTTGTTATCATTCTAATTGATTCTGGTTATTGAGGTTGTCCCAATTAAATTAGTGATGTTCACCACAAACTCAACATTCCCTAACAATATTAAAGTGACATGTATTTACACAAAAATGATTCCTATTAATGCTGGGCAAAGAAAAAAAATATTTGTCTCTTAAATGTATGTGTAAAAAATGGAATTGTTTTTTCTGGTAATGATTTATGTTCTCTATAACATAGAGTTCTTCCTGATATGGAAGAAATTATATCATGAATTCCAGAAGAGAAATGTTGAAAGTGACTCTAAAGATCCATCTCAGCCAACAAACACTCTATTGTGTTAATCCCCTTTAAACTTGAAACTGAATACCTCCCTGAAGGGAACTTCTGTGGTAGTCCATTTAATCTTTGGGCAGATTTAATGCTGAGAAATTGTTTCCCATACTAAGTTTACTCATTCATTTAACAAATACTTATTGTGCGCCTATTATTTGCCAAGGATTACATCAGGGTACTGTGTAGAGAGGGGTAAACAAAAGGTCTTCTACCATGAAGAAAATTCAAATAGGAGCTGAAATACTGCTATTTTACACCCCTAGTTCTTGACCTGTTCTGTGGGCTATAAACACAGCTTTCCAAATAGCTGAAGATCACTGTTATAGGTCTATAGATACTTTTCTTCCCCTAGGTAAGTACTCATTGTTAGTTTGCTTGTTTGTTTTTGAGAATTCTTATAGGAGACGATTTCAAGTCTTTTTGCCATCCTATGATTCTTCCCTGACCATCTTATTTTCTCTATACCCCTTTTGAAGTGGTAGGCTAAGTATTAAATGTGATTCTCTGGACAATGGTTAGATTTACTCATGTACTCCCTATAAGAATTTTGAAAAACTATGTACTCCTTTGAAAGTAGAAATCTAAAACTTTTCATCACAAGTATAATAGTTGCAGTGGATGTAATTTCCAGTATATCGGAGACATTGATTTTAAAAATAAAAGTGTTGCGTCATTCTTTTTAATGTATCCAAAGGAATATAAACATCAAGGTGATTTAATACTTGATGTGGGAAACAGGAAGCAGAAGAAAAATCATTAAATTTCCTTACCCACTGACAAGCCCTTAAAACAGGCAGAGTGACATTCCTCTAGGGACTCAACTACCCCCACCTTAAGGCTTTGCTAAGTCAAAGGACAATCTTAGCCTGACCGACCCCTACCCCCAACCAGGATCCTGTAAATCTACTTAAACAATTCCTTTGGAAACTTTATCTCTAAACCCTCCAAGATAGTGTTGACAATCATTCCCAAGCATATGGCTCACTGGTAAACATCTAAAGGGTCTCTCAAAAAGGTTTTATTACTGGTAATGAGTAACATTTTCCCCAACAATAGCTAGCCCCTCAAGGTCCTGGAAACCTTGTTCCAAAATTCCTCAGAGACTTACACCATCACTAACCGCCTCCCAACTTGCAAGTATATAATGGACCACTCCTCACATCCCAGGAGCAGCAGATCTTTCTGCCCACGGGTCCTGTCCTCGTGCTTTAATAAACCACCATTTTGCCCCAAACACATCTCAAGAATTCTTTCTTGTCCATTGGCTCTGAACTCTATGTTGTTGAACCTTATCTATATTCTAAGACTTCATCATACTCACCATTATCCATTTTGAAAAAACACATGCACTTGTATTTTGTTGATGATTTAGACTCACTTTTATTTCTTCTTGGAATCATAATTTTCTTTCATTTCTCCCACAGAACTTTATTCTAATGTAACACACCTTTTTACTTAATGCCATATATTAATAACACTAATTCTCTGTAATGATAAAACCAATTTATTTTTTTATTTCTTGTAATGATAGGATTTATGTGTTAAAAATTTTTACGAGCATATAATATCAGTATGTAATGTATCAAAGCAGGAGCCCATTTTGGTAAATGATTAACAAACAAAAATGTAAATACTTATTGTTAGTGCTTTTTAAAAAAAAAATTTTTTTTTGGTGTTCCATGATTCATTGTTTATGCACCACACCCAGTACTCCATGCAATAGGTGCCCTCCTTAATACCCACCACCAGGCTCACACAACCCCCCACCCTTCTCCCCTCTAAAACCCTCAGTTTGTTTCTCAGAGTCCACAGTCTCTCATGGTGCATCCCCCACCTCCGATTTCCCCCAACTCCCTTCTCATCTCCAACTCCCAATGTCCTCCGTGTTATTCCTTGTGCTCCTCAAGTAAGTGAAACCATAGGATAATTGACCCTCTCTGCTTGATCTATTTCACTCAGCATAATCTCCTCCAGTCCCATCCATGTTGATACAAAAGTTAGGTATTCATCCTTTCTGATGGAGGCATAATATTCCATTGTATTTATAGACCATATCTCCTTTATCCATTCATCTGTTGAAGGGCATCTTGGCTCTTTCCACAGTTTAGTGACTGTGGCCACTGCTGCTATGAACATTAAGGTACAGATGGCCTTTCACTACATCTGTATCTTTGGGGTAAATACCCAGTAGTGCAATGGCAAGGTCTTAGGGAAGCTCTATTTTTAATTTCTTAAGGAATCTCCACACTGTTTTCCAAAGTGGCTGCACCAACTTGCATTCCCACCAACAGTGTAAAAGGGTTCCCCTTTCTCCACATCCTCTCCAACACTTGTTGTTTACTGTCTTGTTAATTTTGGCAATTCTAACTGGTGTAAGGTGGTATCTCAGTGTGGTTTTGATTTGAATTTCCCTGATGGGTAATGATGATGAACATTTTTTCGTGTGTCTGTTAGTCATTTGTATGTATTCTTTGGAGAAGTGTCTGTTCATGTCTTCTACCCATTTTTTGATGTGATTATCTTTTTTGTGTATGTTGAGTTGGTGCTTTTTAAGTAAGTTAGATGGGGAGGGTATTTGGAAGAATTACCCTTAATTGAAGGATTTGTATAATTGTTCCTTTCTTTCTATTTTCTTTCTCTGTAGTGTTTTAACACTTTGAGCAACACACCAAGACTGTGGGTGAGTGAGAGCTATATCTGCCTTTTATATCATAGAAAATGTTGATAGGGGTTGGGGGCAGTAAAGAAGAATCTTGACCATAGTCACCTTCTCAGAGGGATCAGGTTAGAAAAGAAGAAATATGGACAGTGATGATCTTGAAATGCATTCCCCTTAAAATATCCATGTGCTTACTCCCTTTCAAGTCTCTGCATATTCTTGGGGTAATTATATTCCAGTCTGAAGACCATTACTCCAGAGTGTCAAAAAGCAGTGGAATAAGATTTTTATCTTTCTTACTTCAGAAACAATACTTTTATTGATATAGCTGAAGACTACATTAGATTTTCAGGGGACTAAATCATACTCCAGTTTTATACAAAACCCACACTGATCTTTAAATTAACTTTTAAGTCTTTTCCAACTATGCTTCTGCTGAGTTATGTCCTTCCCCTGTCATGTGCTTGTACAAAAGCTTAAATTTATCTCCATCAGTTTTCATCCTCTTAGATGCAGGTTTTCCTCAAGTCTATTGAGATATTTTTAGATTATAATTCTATGTATATCCCATAGAGAAAATATTTGAAGAGCATGAGCATTTATTCCTAGGAACTAAAAAATTGCAACATTGCTTCAGAATCAGACAGTCCTTAATTTCAATAATCAAGATATATTTTGAGTATATTGATGCTTAAGAACACATTCATTTTTTACTTAGTTTATTATAAAAGAATTAAAAGAGTAATGGACTTGTGAGAAATACTGGATTCCGATTTCAGTTCTTCCACATCATTCACCCATTTATTCATTCATCAACAAATTTGACTGCCTTCTCTTTGCTGGGCCCTGTGTTAATCACTATGGAATCAGAGATGAAGAAGATGATTCTACCTTAGCAGAACACATGTAAATGAGATAGACAAACCATTGGTAACAGTATAGAGTGATAAGGCCTGTGAAAAATATATGTGTAAGGTGATGCAGGAGTACCCAGTAGAGACACAAATTCATATGAAAGAGAGTGGTTCATCAGTACTTCTTAGAATAGGAAACTTGATAAGAATCTACAAGAAAAATGGAAATAAAATGCAAAAATTAGGGGTATGCAATGGGTGGAAGGAAGGCTATTTCAGGAAGAATTAGCAACCCATATGAAGGCATGGAAGTATGGAAAATATCTATTTTAAATTGTTAAGTCTATGGAACAGTAAAGGAAAAATTTGGCTGAAATACAGTGAGACTTCTTACAAGAAAATCAGAGAGAATAAATAATTTATTCGTTTTGTTGGCAGAAGACAACAATAATCAAACATGATAAAGTTTCTTAAGTTATGTGAAAATGAGAATTCTTATAACTAAAACATATGCCTGGCACAGAACCAGTTGAAATCCTATTTTACTACACCAAAACTTTCAATGTTGGATTCCTAAGGAATTTTACCATTAAGTACATGTTCCTTCTCCCTGAGTGCTCTTCCCCTCATCTCTGTCTAGAGAAATACTGATTTTTTTTTCAAGTGACAAATAACAAGGCCACAATACACACAGAATTTCATGGCACTTTAAACCTAGTATCTCATGAATATACCCCATATCACGTTATGTTATATACATGGAGTGAATGTTTCTTCAGAGGAATCATGAGTTCCTGGAGAGCAGGAACCATGTCTTAGTCAATTTTGCATCACAATCACCTAGAACAGCATCTTCCACTTTTAGTGCTCAAACAATGTTTTTTTGATTGCATTAAGCAGGGCCATTTTAGAGATGGTAAGTGGTTGTATATGATGAAATATGTTCATATTAAATACCATTACTACCACTGGAAAAAAATACAATGAAAGAATTGAAACTGTTGACTCCAAGAAAGTAGGATTAGCTACTTTTAGATAAGATAATCTAGTCACTAAAAATGTACCACAGCAATATGAACTACGCACATGTTGGTTTAGCCAATTTCTCTGACAAATCTCCTTTTTGAAGACTAGGTCTCCAGAAAAAAAAAAAAAAAGCTACTTTGATATGAGACTTTCTTCATTTAGTTACCAGGTTGATGCCTAACTTCTATGAAGACTGTAGACTTCATATTACCAGGTATATGATGCAACTTTGTTATAGTGCAATAACTGGAATATAAAGGAAAATGCCATGATTGAGTTTTAAGAGTATAATTGGTTATGGTGGTGTAATGTAGGGGTTTGGATATCTTGGCTCATGTAAGTGTAATTGCTCTTGCTTCATTAAGTTACCCTAAAAGCAAGGAGAAACTGGGTCTTTACTCAGGCAGCAGCCTGGTGTCATAGAACTTATGTTGCAGTCTTTCACACTAGGATTGCTTTTGCTATACTGACGGGCTTCTAGAGTGATACCTAATAACCCCTACCCCTTCTCATTATTCTATGTGTTTATGGCCTGGAGTGGTAAAAATGAGAATTCTGCCTTTCCTTGAGTTCTGGAGTGGCTTTAGAGAGTGTTCTTTTTTATTCCCTTTTCCGATATCGATATATTTTGTGTAAGGGCTCACCTAAAGGGCAGAAGTTTACTCTCAGTTTTACTTTTGGAAATTGGAAACTGGTTTTGAACCGTATTACAACATGTGTATTCTGTTTTATAAAATTCACATCATTTACTCCACCGGATCCTAATAGAACCCCATAGTATAAGCAGAAAGGTGTGGTGGAAGAAAAATGTTAGGGTGAATTTCCAGCTCAAAATTCTTTTTCTGTAAGAATGACACATCTAGTTCATAGGAAAAGTCACATTCATAACAGAATACTGAAATGAGACTCTTTGGTCTTATGTTTTAGCTGTGGATCCAAAGCTGAGATGGTTAACAAACTAATCCTTATGTTCTAAAATTTAGTACTAGGTCATGAATGCAACACTTTTGTCAAAGGGGTCACCTACTTCAACCAAAGCCCATCACGTAGCCCCAGGTTTTATAAAAACAAAAGTGAAAGACTCATTTCAGAGGTAGATTGATTTTGGAACATCTTTGAAGAGAACTCTTATTGAAATACTGTGTGGTTTTTTTTTCTCCTCCCCAATGAAGGGCACATTAGTCAAAGTACTTGGAAAAACATGCTTTCCTAAGGATGGCTGCAGGATTAGGTGCCTGATGACATCTGGACATCAGACCTGTTTTCTGTCTGAAACTGCCCTGATAACAGGACATGTGGAAAGGAATTTAGTGGGCATTAACTAGGATACCTAACCCTGCTTTCTCCTGCTTTAACATCTCCCTTCCACTGGGGTCAAACCCATATGGAAGCCAGTGTAATAAAGAAAAAGGGATGCAACCCATAAAAGTCAGCTGTTTGAGATCCAGAAAGGAAAGAGAAATGATCTGAGAGAATGAATTTTAAGGGTGGTTCAGTTGGTTCAACATTGAACTCTTGATTTTGGCTCAAGTCATGATCTCAAAGTTGTAGAATTGAGCCTCACATTGGGCTTCATGCTTGGAGAGGAATCTGCTTGGGATTATCTCCCTCTCCCTCTCCCTGAACTCACTCTCTCTCTAAAATAAATAATTTTTTTTAAAAAGAGAATGCATCTTAAAAGACAAATGAGGAAAAATAAATTCTGACCAAGACACGAGCGGATGGCTCATGTTCACAGGTGTTTACAGGTGTGTATGGAAGACTATTAGGCAATTTCACCACCAAGGATGAATCTGTTTCCTAGGGTGAGTATCTATATATGTGTGTATGCTTTAAATGCTGAGGATTCCAAACAAATAGGAGCCAGAAGATGTTTACCATACAAAGTACTCATGGTATGAGCTCACTAAGACTTCAGAAGAGCTGAAACTTCTGCCTTACTTACCTGGATTGTTAAATCCTGAGCTGACCAACTTCTAAAGCTCTAATCTGAATCAAACCCAGGGAGTCCAGTTTTGTTCTGGCTGATGGATGAATTTTTGCACATGAATGGGGCCTGTGGGCTTACACTGAGTTAGAAGTTCCTGGCCATCTGATTATCTTTGGAACAGATCTACACTATTTACTCTGTCCCAGGATTTGCCCAGTCTTTACTGATCTGAAATGCCAAGGATTACCCAGGATGAAACAAAGATTACCTAGAGTTTCTCCTTATTTGATTATATTCTTGTTCTCTATGACTAGGCATATACAAAGTTGAGTGGGAAATTATAAATCGTAATTTCACTTTCCTGTAATTCTGTTTTAGTACTATTGGGATTAAGGAATTAAATTTGATGTCTTCATCATTGAAAGCCTATTGTGAAACTTCTTTTGTCAAAAGTTTTTATACAAACCCATATAAAGTTCTAGGTTTCTGAAATAAACTACCATTCTCTTTAAGCGACCAGAGAAATTTATTATAAATATTTATGAGATCCCAACAGGCATCAGGGAAAATATTTTATCAGAAGCAAAAGATTTCTGTTAGCCCCAACAAAGTGGAAAGTCTTCTTTTGGACACGAGTACTTCTTTTAAATAAACTTGGGTTTTCAAGTATAATTGTCTGGTCACATCTGAGAGTTTTGGGAATAAAAAAAAAAGACAATTTACATGGGTATGTCTTCCATCTTGTTTTGTTGAGCCAGGGATTATCTCAGAGCTATTATGCCCTACTGTTTAAACTGGGGAATTAAATAGTTTCTTTGATCCAATATCCCAAAGGCATTTTCTTGGCAATCAATGCACAGCCAGTGTCCCATGATGAGTTAACATCTAAGTTAGGCTTTATCAGTCAGTCTTGCTGTATGTTTTCCTCCTGTGAGCATAGAAAATATTTTTCAAATATTTTCACTGTCCCCATCCGATGGGGCAGACTGTTTTTGTGTATTAAAGATCCCAGTGGTGTAAAAAGGGAAAAGTATCTTTGCTTAACTTTGTAAAGGCTTTATTTTATTTATTTGCTTATTAAAGAAATTATTTAAAAAATACCAGCATGCACTAGCTTGAAAGTCTATACCAAATGTCATTGTTCAATTTTAACCTTGGACGTATTTTCCAAAATTAAAGTTTAACTTTCTACACTTGCAAGTATGATAAAAATAAGCAAATTAAACTATCCTTCTTTATATAAACTTTCACCTATCCCTTGTAAATATGATGAACTAGGAATCTACATACACATGTGGTCCTGGCTGACCAGTTTCTGATATGAATTTATATATCTGAATCCCAATGACAGTTTTGGTTGAGAGCATTAAATGTTGTTTCTGAGCACTTTTTAACAAAACTCAGAGATTCATTTGCTTTAAAAAAGAATACAAATATTATTCATATTCATAACCAATCACCTGAGCTTAGTGTAATTTTTGCTACAAGTTATTAAGCTCCAGGTAAGAATATTTTTTTACAAATAAAGGCCTAGGTACAAAGTGAGTTCTGTTTGTGGATATGAAAACAAATATATAAATTCTGGGGTTAACTTAAATATTAAATCATCTCACCCATTTCTGGAGCAGGGGCCATGTGATGCTGGTGTATAAACCTGTCCATTTTATCCAAGTGAGGGATCTTTGCTGTTAAAGAACTGCACTACCAGCTACTGTGTTTTCACTCTCCCCTTCATACCTATTGGAGTTTCTCTCATTAACCTTGTTCCTCTGAGCTAAAACCTTGAGCTTCTGGGAGACAGACTTATGTACAATGTAGATAGATCCCAAGAGTGTGGCATGCTGAGCCTTTAGTTCCTTGTCACACGGTTAACCCAGAGCTGTGGATCAGCTTGAACAGTTATCACCCAACAGGGTCCAGAGAAAACAATATAGCTCATTTGTGGGTTTGGTGTGAGGAATAGGAAAGAGGAATAAGGAAGAGAAAAAGTTGAAGAGTGAGAATAAGTTTCTCATGGGAAGATAATGCCTTGGTAGAGAACTCCTAAGACGCTAACAAGCCAAACTGAGGAACAAACTGCATATAGAACATCATGTAAAAACTTCGGTTAATTAAGGGTTTTTGCCTGCCTTCTGTCTTGTTACACTTCCTGTAATTTCTTTGTTCCAGGGAAATTTGTCTCCATAATTTTAAAAAAGAAGCTGTTCTTATCATTCAGTCTGGGGAAATTCATAATTGATTATCTCTTTGGCGTGGCATAGAATTTTTTATTATACTTATTGCAGTTTTAGACATTTTTATTCGTTGATGACTCTTTACAATTTAAAAGATTTAAATCTCCACTCCTATTTTTATTTCCCCCAAGTTTTTAATAACTTTTTCTTTTTAAGGGATATCTGAAGCTTCCTTCAGATATCCTTGACTATAGTTTAAAAATACAATACAAATAGAGCTATCACTTGACATTTTGAAGGTGGAAAATGGAGATTTCTGAATCTAGGAGTTCTAAACCTGGATGTACAGGTCATCTGGGTAACTCTGGGCTAAAACCCTAAAGCCACCTTGGGATATAAACTTCCTGCATGAAGGATTTGGACTGGTAACAATGACAACAGTAGTAGTAATAAGCATTTGTTGAGCCCTAAATCCACACAATTGGTAATTGGCTGAGATCAGTTAATCTACCTCCAGAATTCATACTTTAATGATTTACTGCTTCCTTGGTGATCCTAATGGTCTCATTTAATTCCATGATGGTTTAATCCGAAAGCAGGATAAACTGACAGAAAATATTTATATGTTCTTTTATTTTTCTAGTAGCAGTGAGTTGATACCACAGGAAGACTTAGATTTATAACTGATGACCCGGCAGTGTATCAGAATTTCAATTTCTTATGGTCACCCTCATCTTCCTAACAGAAATCAGTCTTTTGAAAAGACTGTGTTTACATGGAAATCTTTTCTTCTCATTCAGACTCTTAATTAACAGTTGGAGGATAATACTTTTTTTTCTGTAACATCTCTAATTTTCTCTCAAGCTGATAAAGTTTTCCCCAGATACCAGAACACTTGCTGGACAGTGATGGTGGTATTTCTTTCTTTTCAGGATAGAGTTTAGCAATGAAAAAGATAGGCTATAAAATTAAATTGTAACATAGTAAGGAGTAATCTGCAGGATAGTCAACTCTTCTGTGCTGCTCTAGAGACTGGAAAAAAATCACAGATGGCCTTGCTGAATTAGGCTTGATGTTTCTGTGTGAATAGTTAGACTTTCCTTCTTTGGGACACTCTCATGACTGTTATTTCAGTCTGGTTGTCCAGCACCTTCTGGCACTGAAGCCTGCTCAGGACCAGAACAGTTGGTTGCCTAAGGAAAAATTTCAGAGCCATTGGGATTGCTCCATCCATCAGATTTTAAAATCTAAAATTTCTTTACCAAGAAACAAAGATTTTTCAATTTATTACCAAGAGGAAACAGATACAAATGCCTCTGGGAGGAATTACCTGAATTGTTCAGAAAGTCCTTTCAAAATCAGTTTAAATAAAGGAATGTTCAGTTCAAGTGACTAAGGGTTCAGTGCAGGGATTCAAAAGTTGTCATTACAGCTTTTTCATTTTCACATAGTTGGGGTTTTCCTTGTGGTGGCAGGATGTTTGCCAGTGATACTAGGCTTACATTCTCTCCATTCTGTAACCCCAGTGGAACAAAGATTTCCCCACCATGCTCTTCTAAAAATGATTCAAGGTTGAGTTTTATTAACTTTTATTCATTTCATTTGACTCATCTGTGCATCTTTATAGCAATTATTGTGCCCAAGTGGGTGAAACATTTTGATGAACGTGCCTTGAGTCGTACGCCCATCTTTGAAGTCAGGAAATGGAGAAACTTGGACTTGAAAGTAGGGGAAGAATTGGGGCGCCTGGGTGGCTCAGTGGATTAAGCCGCTGCCTTCGGCTCAGGTCATGATCTCAGGGTCCTGGCTCAGGTCATGATCTCAGGGTCCTGGGATCGAGCCCCGCATAGGGCTCTCTGCTCCGCAGGGAGCCTGCTTCTTCCTCTCTCTCTGCCTGCCTCTCTGCCTACTTGTGATCTCTCTCTCTCTGTCAAATAAATAAATAAAATCTTAAAAAAAAATAAAAGAAAGTAGGGGAAGAATAGACCCCAAGGGAAATTAGGTGCCTTTGCCAATAGAATGGGTAAGAGATGCTAGGCATGCAAAAACAGTGGATGTTTATTATATAATATTGTGGTCTCAAAGATTCCTCTTCCATCCTCTGCAACCTACTAGCTCAACTGAAATAATTTTTTTTCCTCAGCTGACTGATAAGCTGAAATAAAAAATTCCCTGCCTCACCATATCTCCAGTGTCCCAAAAAAACAACATAACTTTTAATCATCTATTGGAAGAAATGTGATATTTTAATGACAATTTGGTGTGTCATTCAACCATGGTTGGTAATTTTTAACCCCTATATTATCTGTCACATTTTTACATCAGCTTTCCTGAGGCCAGTAGCTACAAATAATAGCCTAAAAGGGCAGCTGCTTGTTAATTTTACAAGTGGCAGGAAATAGATGGAAATAGCAGAGTTTAAGACAAAGCAATTTATCTGAAGAGGCCAAGTTGTCACTTATTTCTCACATCATATGGGGTCAGACAGGTCTTTTTGCCTGGTGGGTCTCCATGAGGCTCATGACCTAATGAGGCAAGTGTGGGATAGCTCAAGCAAAATAGAACTCCTGAGAGAATGTGTTAGTGCTGTTATAGACCATAGGTATTCATAATGCTAAGACAAGATGTAATGGATCCATGCCGGTTTCCCACAGTGATATCACATTACTGTTGCCAGTTTCCTACAGTGACATCACATTACTGTTGCTTTTTTTTTTTAAATCACTAAAATTCACCACAGAATATGGAGTTCAAGAAAAACACCCTAAATATTATTTGTTATGGCAGTGCACAATGTCTTGAAATAAAGGACCTTTCCAAAATCCCATTCCCACACTTGGTATATAGCACATTGCACACAGTAGGAACTTAATAAGTATTCTGTTTGTTGAGTGAGTGAACATTACAGAGCTCTGAGAATTTGTCCTTGAGATCCCCTTTTACATGATGGCCTCTCTTAGTATAGATGCTCAGTCAGAATGTACCACTGTAGCCCCACCAGTGGGTAAGGACCTATGCCCATTCTGATTGGGCTAGAGTCCTTTCAGTGCTCATAATATACTATTATAAATTATTACATGGGCCGCTCCTGCTTGTTCTTTACCAGGTACTCAATGTAACCCCACTAAAATCTGTTTTCCTAATGCACTATTTCTCTGTAAGCCTCTTTTCTATCAAAAGTTGTGTGTCTTGTGTCAGCTTATGAATCTAAGAGGTTTCTGATTCATGATAAGATATCAATGGCTCCTTGTGATACTTTACCAAGGGTATAAACATTGGGGTTTTGATGCTTGAATCCAAATACTTTAGTCATTAATGATCAGTAACGATGTCAGGCACAATAATAGCAGGTGGCAATAAATACTTCTTTGGTTTCAAAGGTTTCCTGTAACCCTTCAATACAACCCATTCAGCAAATTCCATTTTTCCAGGACACTAAACCAGCTGAGGTTTATCAGATTTGAGGTCTAACACTTGCATTCAGTTCTTCTTTGTATATATTATATATATTATTCAGTTCATTCATATTCTTTAAATGTTGGAAATCTAAAACTTATAAACTTATTAAAGTCTCCTAAGACTAACAGCTGCCTCTAAGTCTTTCCCCCATGAACCTCTTCTCTTCCATTACTGGTAAGCTCAGGCAGAGGGGTATACATTATTAACTTTAGAATAATTATTTGATTTCATATATAGAAGATGACTTTTTTTTTTTTTAACTCACAAATTTTCAACAAACCATGAATACTCACATTGGACTCATCAGATGGATGACATCTCTTAGAATTGCAGGCTCTCAAAAAGGAAAGAGAGACATAGCTGTTAGCTTCACATCACAAATGGTCAAAATGGTATAGAAATGAAATGACTTTGGTCGGATATGTAGCCTTTGTTGATGGGCTGCGTATCAAAAGGTTTGGGGTGTGTGGGAGAGCCTCCAACAATTGTAACAACCACAGCAGCATAGGGACTCCGGATCCCAGAGGGCCTCTTTATATTGTGTGATCATGGTGGTATCCGGGAGCTAGCTTGGGCCAGTCCCTGGAGAGAAATAGGAAACTCTTACTTTGTAGACTTGACCCAAGGAAGGAGAGCTTGTAACGGAAGATTTTTCTATAGCCTCATTAAGGTTCATCTATCACTACTTCCCTACCCATGCCTTTATTTCAGTGGAAGTACTCTGCTTGCTGTTGTTTGAGGCAATTTCTGCTTTGGTTCAAGCTTTGCATCCAGGGTCTACACGCCATATTCTCAACCATGGCAAACCCCATTCCTCTGTCACTGCCCCATGCCAAATTCCACTTCCTCCATGATGGGCCATCAGAAACTGACCAACTCAGTTGATAAAAGTGTCTCCTTCCTCTCAAATATTATACTTATGCCTCTACGACACACTCCATTTTTTTATACTATTTCCTAAACTTCAGTTAGTATTGTAACTCTTTTATAATTGTCACCATATCAATGAACCATCTGGGGCAGTATTTACTTTCTTAAAAAAAAAAAAAACTTAAATTGGACTCACTTTTTAAAAATTTAAATGAAGTAATTTTAAAAGACAACATTATACCACTACTGAAAATAGAAAAAACATTTCATTTGCCACAAACAGAAGGTATCCATGGAAATAAATACAACAGGATCCAAACAATGTAATTAAATTCTAGCCACACTGGGCCAGCTTGGGTCTCTCAGCCTGAAGCTCTTTCTCTTGAGAGTGCAGAGGGAGACAAGCCAAGTATGAGAAGGATGTTAAGGGCAAACCTAGCATAAAACTAAGGCTTACTTCTGAGAGTAGTCAGAAGGATGGAAAGCAGAGTAGCTTTCTGATTCAATGTTATTTAGCACCCTGTTCTTGCATAGTCTGAAATCACCCCACATGCCAGAGAGTATCTATCCTGCAATCTGAGACCCCCATCTTATAATGCATTGTCCTCTCTTGCCAGTTATGTTTAGGCGTTAGTAAGCCTCTTGATGATAGAACGGGGACAAAGATCTTGGTTTCCCTTACTTTCTGCAAGTTTCTTGATCCCAAGGATAAATATGGGAGCTACACCTAAAACTAATATAATATTGAATGCTAACTATACTTTAATAATGAATGAATGAATGCATGCATGCATGCATGAATGGATAATAAAAAATAAGTATGGGATCTGATTCAAAAAATGTTAAGTTAAAAATACCTTGATATTCTCGGGGTGCCTGGGTGGCTCAGTGGGTTAAAGCTTCTGCTTTCAGCTCGGGTCATGATCCCAGGGTCCTGAGATCAAGCCCCACATCAGGTTCTCTGCTCAGTGGGGAGCCTGCTTCCTCCTCTCTCACTCTGCCTGTCTCTCTGACTACTTGTGATCTCTGTCTGTCAAATAAATTAATTAAAAAAATACCTTGATATTCCCTACAAAAGATTCCACCTCAATTAGCCAGCCCTGAGCAACACCTTTGGGGTAAGGACTGGTTGGGTTTTGGCACTGCAAGTGCTGGGCATACAGTGGTGAATAAACAGAAAAAGAGGGGGGAAATGATAAACTGGCAATACTAAGATGAACACATATCATGATATAAACTTTTTTTTAGCATTTGACCTATGGTTCCAATCTTATTTCAATGCTAAATGAATTAAAGTAAATCCAGAGGAAATTATTGGAATGAAAAAAAAAAAACCCAAATTATTAGATCTTAAAAGGTCAGTAGGTACTTTATTTAGTTTACTGGACAGCATTAAAAATATTGTTCATTGGTCACCTTTCCTTTAGGGCTCTGGCATCAGGAAACTGCAGCTTATTACATGGCACATGTGATCATTACAAGGGATTTATTTGGAAATAAACAGTATGTGGAGACATTCTTTAAGTGATTTTTCAGCCGGGTCATGATTTTCCATCTATAAACTAAGATCTCAGGTTGCATGGTCACGATAATGACAAACACGTGCAGAGAGCTTGCTGACTGTGTGCCCGATGGATTTCCAGTACTGTGAACATGTATTAGTGAACTAAATTCTTATTACAATCCTATGAGTAAAGACGTTAGTTTTCTATTGCTGCCATGACCAATTATCACAAACTTAGCTTAAAACAACACAGATTTGTTATCTTACAGTTCTGTAGGTCAGAAGTCTGAGTTGGATCTCATGGGGTGAAAAATCACAGTCTACAGTGCTATGTTCCTCTCTGGAGGCTCTAGGGGAGGATCCATTCCTTGCTCATTTGGGTTTTGGCAGAATTGAGTGTTTTCAGTTATAGGACTGAGGTCTCCATGTCCTTGCTGGCTGGGCTGGGGACTATTCCCAGCTTCTAGAGGCCAGCCATGTTCCTTGGTGCTGGCCTTCTTTCTCCAACTTCATGCTTTAAAATTCTACTGCCTCTTCTGCTATTGCAACTGCCCGTCCCGCTCTTCCACTTTTAGACTCATGTGCTTACATTGGACCCACCGGGATCATCCAGGATAATCTTCCCATCTTAAGGTCCTTAATCTTAATCACATTTGAACTGTCCCTTTTGCCATCTAAGTTAACATATTCACAAATTCTGGGGGTTAGGTGTGCATATCTTTGGGAGTGGGAGGCATTATTCTGCCATCCACAGTAAATTACTACTGTTTTCTTTATTTTTCAAATGGGAAATATCAGCCCATCCAGGTTCCCCTTATTATTCCTTTTTCCTATCATGGCAGGAGCCTCCCCTACCAAGTTTGCCTCAAGGAGAATCTGACAACCAGGTGCTTGCACATTAATTTGGCTACAAGGTGTAACCTAATCTGGAAACTTTTTATTAGTACACATGTGTAATTCAGAAAAGGAAGGCATACTCCTCTTGCAAAGAGACTTGAAGCAGCAGTTTTATCAGCACAGGGTTTATTATTTTTTCTAATTACTTCCTATTAGCAACCACATACCCCATCTATATTGGGAATTACTCTTATGACTTCTAGGAATTTTCAAAGACCCACCTCTCATTCATCCACCTGACCCAGGACTTAAGAGGAAGCATAGCTGACTCTCTTTACTCACCCACTCTGTCACTTATCTCCATCTTATAGATGTCCCTTGGACTTTCACAAGTTAGTATCTCCAACTGCTACAGTGGACTTCAGGAGGGAGGAGGCTTATTTGATCTTTCACCATATCTTCATTAAGCAGAGAGCCTGCCTTAGGGAACTGTGGTGGTTAACTTCTGATATGACTCCCAATAATGCATCTATCTTATATTTACTCTTTTGTGAAATCCCCTACCATTGAATGTAGGAGGGACCTGGCGCCTTGCTTCTAACAATAGTACTTGGACTTAGTAATGGAATGTCCCATCTGTGATTAGATTACAAAGTATTTGGACCTCTATCTTCCTAGCAGATTCTCTCTCTTTCTTTCTTGGCTTATATTATCAACAAAGCAGGCTGCCAAGTTGGAGAAGCCCATGAAGTAAGGAACTGGAGATGGACTCTGGGCAACAGCCTGTAAAGAATTTGGGGATGCCAACAACCACATGAGCTTTCCTCAGTCAAGCCGTGAGATGATTATGACTTTGTGACCCTTTTCTTACAGCTTGCAAGAGATGCTAAAGCAGAGGACCCTCGTAAGCTGTGCTCAGATCCCTAACCCACAGAAACTCTGAGACTATCAATCTGTTGCTTTATGCCACCAGGGTTTAGATTATTTGTTATGTAGCAGTAGATTACCAGCACAAGTAGGTACTTGTTATATATTCAGCAAATGATTGAATGAAGAACATGAAGCAGAGATACTGTTCTTTGTTCATTTAATGAAAGGTTCATAATGGCAGTGGGAGGTCTGGGTCGAAGAAGTTTGGATAATGCTGTCATAACATTTTTAACATGACAACACTAACACCAGCTAAACTGCCACTGTGGTTCAAATTTACACACCTTGAAAATCCTCGATGTCCCATAGCTTAATTCTTTTCTCCTCTGTTTAAAGCAAGGCATTCTCCATTGAGGACCTTGAAATAAGATGCAGTTGGTTTTCAGCATCAGGCTGCTGCCTCAATTCCTGTTTGTCTTCAGACATTTCAGGAATGATATGTATATGTGGCCAGGGAGACCCCGCAAAATCCATCTAGTTGGCCCTGGCCAGAGCTGCCTGCTTGTCTGATGTCTTTGTTTCTCCTGCTATGAAATAGTTCATTACTACCTCTTTCCTGTTTTGATGAACTGTGTGACGTTGGTGAAGACTAATTCTGAAGCACTTCCTGGGGATGGAGAGAGGCATGATGCATTTTTTTCCTAGCAATATGTGTATGTTGACTGTCCAAAGGAGAAGACTAGTGCATAAAAATCAAAAACATTATTCTCAACAGGAGCACAGATTCAAAGCCAGGTCTGGGGTTGCAGCTGAAAAGGAGAAATGTCAGCTGAAGTGTTTATTATGACAGTCCTTGAAACAGAGGAATATGGCGTATGAAAAGTTCAGTTGGAATTCTAACTTAGGATTTCTTCCCAACGTGGCTTAGTCTTGAGTGGTTAAATGATCTGAACTGATAAAGTGGCCGAAGGACTAATTGGAAGAGTGGGTATGTGCCCATGCCCTATGTGAAGATCTGAGGATGCACACTCAGTAATTTATAACAACCAAGTAGTTCCACTGACTGCAAACGTAGCAGCAGAAGCAAGAGTCCAAGCAGAGATCTGCTTATAGACACTTTTCCAGATGCACAGCCAGTCACCTGTTTGTTCTGGGACCCTTGACTCTCACCCATAGGCCTTCTCCATCCATCTGAAACTGAACAAATTTTCCTCTGGCTTCCATTTCAGCATCATAGTTCTAGACAGGGGAACCAGGTTACTCGAACTTGGGGGGACCCTTATCTGTAAACTAAAAATACAAAACAAATACAGCAAAATGAATGTGGCATTATCTTATTTTTTAAAAAACTGTCTTTTTTGCATGAGTCATCTTCAAAGTAATCTGGAAATAATATAATGATGGTAGACATTGCATTTTCCCTTAAGAACATGTTTTTCCTTGTTTAATTACTTTCACCCTCAACCACGAAACTCCTTTCTTGTAGTTTGCGAGGAAAGGAACCTGTGTTAATTCCTTATAGTAAAGGGAGATTGAGGTCCCACAAATCCGAAGAATTTGAGAAGAAATATCTGATGATTGATCCTTTCAATGAAAAGTCCAGTATTAGAAAGACAGTGGGTCAGGACTTAGATCTTTTATCAATATTTTCACTTGTTACAGTCTAACTCCTTTTAAGGCTGGGGATCAGGGTCCATAGTCACACGCCTGGAGAACATACTAGAACTCTGTGGAAGTGAGGGAAGGAGTATGTAACTGCTACAGCCAAACATCCTGCCCCAGTATCTCTGCTTTACCAGGACAAATGGAAGAAGCAGCAGGTTCTCCTCTTAGACCCTCCTCACCAATGGGCTTGATCTCTTTCCATCAAAGTATTTCCTTCTCCCTCTGTCACCAGTGATCCAATTGGGGTACTAGGAATCTATGGAAGGAATAAGGACAATTTAGGTCAAGTCTACTGAATCTACAAAACCTTCCCCATGCCTACATTTATAGAACCCAAAGCACTTCTTCCATGTTAGGTCCTTTGATTATCACTAAATCCTTCTGTAGTGTAGAAAGGTTTTTATGTCATTCCACAAATGAGAACACAAGTCAAGTAGTTTGCTGAAGTATATACATACAACTGTTAGAGGGTTGACAAACTCGGGCCATCTGGCAGCTGGATCAGGGTCAGGGCTGGGACCAGAGTGAGGTATGGGGGGTACTTGCATTGTGCCAAAAACCTCAGTCAGTCATCGAGGTCACTAAAATTTTAATGCAGCATTTCTAAAAATCAAAAATATAAAAATTTTAAATAAGAGGTTTAGTATTAGTGATTTTTTCCTTTTGCCTCAGGCTCCAATATGGCTGGGGAAGGCAATATCCTTTTATCTTCTGTTGTCTCTCAGCCATCAGTCTCACCCAGGCTCTGGGTGGCCTGCTGGTCTGTTCTGTCCTGTGTCCTACAGCTCTGTCCTGGAGAGACATGAGCAGCCTCAGGAAATAGCAGCTTTTTTCTTGCTACTGTTATCCTGGCCAGCTCTCCTACCCTTGCTAAGCAGACCTCATCCTCCTGAAGGACAGTTTAGAAAAGACTTCCTCCTTCAGAAACAGATTCAGGACAAACAGAATTCCTGGCTCTATCTGTGAGTCAGAAGTGAGGTGGCATTTCCTCTTCTTCAAGATGCAATCTTCACCACTCTGTGGAATGGCAGTAAAGATTGGTGTCTGCAGAGAGCTGCCATAGTCTTATAAGGAGGGAGGAAGGGGACCAATGGCCCCAAGTCCTCCTGTTTGCAAGGTACCATGCAACATAGTGGAGTTGTCAAAAGCATGAATTCTGAAGCCAGACTGCTTCAAGCTCTGGTCTAACCACTTGCTAAGTGTGCAGTCTTGGATTACTTACTTACCATCAAACAAGGCAATTATTAATTTGGACCACCTAGTGAGATTGATATAAGAATAAAAGATGTGAGGTGCTTAGGACTGTGCCTGACACATTATAAGCACTTGGTAAATGTCAGAATTACGATTGCTATGTAATTTTATGCTCACAATAACTTAATGAGCTAGTCATATTTGACTAGGAATAGTAAATTGGAGTAACTCATTCAAGAAATTCAGGAGAAATGGAAGGATACAACATTTCAACTAGCATTTTCATAAAAACACAGAAAAGAGTTGATCCTTTTAGCAGAAAAGAAATGTGTTTTTCACTCAAATGGTTTCAGTTTTCTGTATAATTGGAAATTAATCTAGGAGAGGTGAGAAGGCCAAAATTTTTTTGTTTTGCTTTGTTTTTATTTGAAGACTGAGCTTGCATTTTATTTCATAAGTTTTTTTTAAAATCGTCTTTACCTAATGATTTGGAACAAAATGTTCCTTTACCTTCAGCAATCTGCATTACTTCTGGTTCTAACTTGCTTGTCGAAGAGAATTGCTTTTGGTCTTCTATAGACTTTTGTGCTTTAAAACTGCTAATACATAAGTCAGGGCCCTTTCTCTCTTCATCTCTTCTTGGAGCTCTGGACTGACAATGGCGTAATATACACACACTGACCACCTGCTCCATAAATCATTCTCAAATACTTGAGTAGTTCAGGATACAGCCCAGATGCTCTACACAGCCAACATAGAGAAATGTGGGTTCTGTTTTCCATTTCCCTTGACATATTCTGCCCTGCCTAAAAGTCAAGCAAATTAAAAACGTACATAAAAGAACTTGAAGAGTTATATAAGTAAAAGTAATTAATTACCTATTTACCTAAATGAAACATAAGGAAGAATCACATCAGGAACCCATCAATCAGAACTATATAGAGGAGAGAGGCTAGGATTCAGGAAAGATCTTATTTTATAAAAGGAAAATTCTGCTACAAATCACTGTTCCCTTGAAAGGGAGAAGGAGTGATTCTATCTATCCCCTGGTAAGAAGCATTTGTATATCCATCCATCTTCTTGTGATATTCTGTTTTTCCCCATAGGGTTTAAACTTGGGTAATTTGGTGTTTTGTTTTGTTTTTTTTCCCCCTTGTTAAATAAGAAGCAATGATGCTGCTCTTAGATACAAATGCTATTTTTAAAATGCCGTAAAGTAGGGGCACCTGGCTGGCTCAGTCATTAAGCATCTGCCTTCGGCTCAGGTCATGATCCCAGGGTCCTGGGATAGAGCCCCACATTCGACTCCCTGCTCAGCAGGGAGCCTGCTTCTCCCTCTCCCTCTGTCTGATGCTCCCCCAACTTGTGCTCACTCTTTCTGTCAAATAAATAATATCTTAAAAAAAATAATAAAAATAGTATAAAATAGAGAGTTCGAACATTTATCCCTGGATAAGAGAAAAAAGGGTTGAGATAGCTAGCAAAATTTTTTGTTATGTGTGATTTTTAAAAATTGTGGTAAAATCCATGAAATATAAAATGTACCGTTTAAACCATTTTAGAGTATAAAACTCGGTAACATTTAGTAACTTCATAATGTTGGGCAACCATCACCAGTATCAAGTCTTGTTGCACTCTAGAGGGTATCCTTCCCTTTATCACTACTTGACACATGTGTGCCTTAGAGAAGTCAAGAAGCAGAGTGGAATGACCCAACGAAAGCTTGTCCCCAGAACTGAAAGCAGTTCACATCATCAGCCCAACTGGTACAAGTGCGTATGTACTATTTGGCTAACACAGCAATTGATGGCATTTTTTTGCTCTAATTTTTTAGTTATGATTATATCAGACAAAATGACCAGTATCTTATCTAAATCATGATCCAAAAAAGGAAAAGTCTAGTCTGGTAGTCTCCAAACAGGCCCCACACAACTTGAGAGGTACACAAACTTTGCAATAGTTACTTCAGCTGCGTAATTTTTAAGGAATTAATTTCCTGATCTTTAACTTGTATCCTAAAGTAGATCTGCCTGAGAACAAGCTTGTGGCAGTCAAAACTACTGGTGGCTTCTCCTTTCTCACCTTCCTTTTTGCACAGTCCCCTTTCCAAAACTTTGCAAAAGAAAGGTATATCTCCCATCCATCTGGCATGTTCTCTACAATTATATTGGACTTTTGGATATACAAACCTCTAGACTAAAAACAAGTGGACCATTTGAAATACTGATGTCTGGTTTTGTGCTATTCATTGTCTTATATATGATTCTTTTAAGAGAAAGTCATGGAGTTAGATAATGGGAATCTTAATTCAAGCTGAGCTATCCAGAATTCATATACACTTAAGAAAGAGGAGGCAGGAATGCTGACCATTTTTTCTCTAATAACCTTTCCCCTCCCATCTCCTGGCTATTTGCTACAGAATGTGTTCTTTTGGGGAGAGGCTCTTTTGAGAGCAAAGCCAAGACAAGATTACTGATGAAAAGTACTAAAGGGCACTGTGCCTTATTTCATCACGGCTGGGTGCCATGTTTTACCCATTAGTGGTAAAATTAGTGTTAAAAATGAGATGGTGCCATGGGAAGGCATTTCATTGCAGTTATTTAAATTGAAAAGAGGTTAGGCTTTTCTTGCCGGAAAACTAGTCTGATTTCGCTGATAATGAGGACTGGCTTTTTCAATTAGATTAGATGATGGATGTTATTTACTAAATGAATGAGCTGAATCAGCAGCTCCAAACTTATGAAAATATATTTAAAACACAGAATAAGACAAAAGTGTTTCATCAAAAATATTGGACTGGAAAAGGTGAAATAAATGAAACTTTTGAATTTCCCCCACCCTTTCTGAGTATATTGTAATAAACAGTTTGTCTCTCATGGAAAGCATAACAGGAAGTCATTCTTTTGTTAAAATATTGACATGCTTTTATACTGGCTATACTGAATCCTGTAGTGGATCTCTCTCAGTCCCAGATCCTCCTCTGGGGCCTGGAGCCTACAAGAATTCTTTACAATCCAGCAACTATAAGGTTAATACCTTGTACCACTAGGGGTTTTAGACCCTGTTCTAGCACTAAGGCCTACATCTGTGGAGTCCATTTGGACTGGCTGGTTGCATATCTTACATAAGATAATATCTGGATATCATTCCTAGTCATGAGTATAATAGTCATTTTACAATTTTAGTATAAACTGAGATATGGATAACAATGGACTCCAAAGATGGATACCAAATAATTTTGCAAACTGGTTTGTTCCCAATTTTTAAAATATTTCAACAAACTTGAAGGAAGACCTGAGTTGCAAGTTGATTGAACATGAAAGCAATTTTTAATGAGCTCTCACTGTGTGATGTTAGCATGGAACTATGAGAAAGTTTAGAGAATTAGATGAAATCGTCCTATTACAACTTCTATTCTCAGCCACAGATTTCTGAGAACAATGTTTCTCAGGACTTGCATTCCTAAAAATGAAAAATAGAAGTAGTATTGATGCTGCACTACAGTTCATTTTGTGATTAAATAATTCTCATCCACAAATACATGAACTAATTTAGGAAAAAAAGCCTCATCTATGTATCATTAGCAAATGCATTCAGAATAAAAATTTACTTTATGTCTTGAAAAATTATCAGATTTTATAATATGATTATGTTGGTTTGATCAGTTGTGCATTTCTAATGATTGCAATGAGAATTCAGTCCAGAAGAAAAAAATATTTAACACATAGAGCTTCAGAGTCACTGGAAACAATAAATTTCAATTGATGCACATATTATTATTGTAGAGGATATTTATACAGTGACTGACAAAAGATCTCTAAGCATTTGGGGTAAAATTTTTTATGAGAAGTAGAATGGAAATAAGAGTCAAAGATATAAAGGGGGTGCCTGGGTGGCTCATTCAGTTAGGCATTCAGCTCAGGTCATGTCAGGGTCCTCGGATGGAGCCCTATGTCTGGCTCTCTGCTCAGAGGGGAGTCTGCTTTTCCCTCCACCCCTTTCCCCCATCATCTCCTCCCCTGGCTCCTGTTCTCTCTCTTTCTTCCTCTCTTACAAAAATAAATACATAAAAATCTTTAAAAAAGAGTCAAAGGTATAAAGAAACTACATAATATTTCTGCCATTTGAAGAAGAGTTTCTTCATGTTTTTAGAAGGAGATGATACATATCAAATTAATCTGGAATTTGTATTCTACTGGATATATATAAAAGACTGGTATAATAACTTTATTTTATCCATACACCATTGTATTGTCTTTTCAGATGTTTTCCTAAACAAGCATTGGATTTCTTGAAAGTCATTTCTTGGGTTTCGGAGGCCTGCAGTGGCAGCCGCTGCACACACAGCCATGAATCAGGGTCACTCAGCTTTAGGAAATTCTAGTATAGTCTGACTCCTTGTTTTTCATACACAAAGCTAAGGTTTGGGGAAGCTGATTACTTATCCAGTGTCGCGCAACCTATATGGGATAGACTAGAATCCACATTTCTGACTCTTGACTTGGTACTCTGTTTCTTAAGCCACAATCTAATACAAATTGAAACCATATTTTCATTTTCAGTTAACTATTTAAAGAATCAGATAAGAATATTCTCTACTGGGCGCCTGGGTGGCTCAGTGGGTTAAGCCGCTGCCTTCGGCTCAGGTCATGATCTCAGGGTCCTGGGATCGAGTCCCGCATCGGGCTCTCTGCTCAACGGAGAGCCTGCTTCCCTTCCTCTCTCTCTGCCTGCCTCTCTTGTGATTTCTCTCTGTCAAATAAATGGATAAAATCTTTTAAAAAAAAAGAATATTCTCTACTGTGAAACTAGTATATATGGATGTAAGTATGTATGTATGGAGTCCCTCGACATAAATAATAGCAAAATCTTTGGGAAACTTGAAGCTTGCATGGGAAGAACAGAGGTTTTGGGATTGAGGCCTGAGCTCAATTTCTAGTTGTTTATTACCAGCTGTGGGCTTTTAGGCTATTTACACAACTCCCCTGAGTTTGTTTCCTTTACCTGGAAAATGGAGATAAAAATCCCCATTTGATGAGGTCAAGATTCAGAATAAATGAGATCATGGAACCCCTGGGTGATTCAGCCAGTTAAACATCTGCCTTCAGCTCAGGCCATGCTCTCAGAGTCCAAGGATCAAGCCCCACGCAGGGCTCCCTGTTTAGTAGGGAGTCTACAGCTCCTCCCCTTGCTTGTGCTCTCTCCATTTCTTTCTCAAATACAGGAATAAAATCTTATAAATGAGATCTTGCAAGTAATGTGATTAGAGTGATCATTAGCATATGTTAGGAAAGCAAAAACACTAGTTTTCTTGTGGATATTTCTCACCGTTTTGTATCTCTAATTGTTAATGCATTTATCTGTTATGCTATAGCCTCAGGTCCTTGAAAGTTCCTAGGACAATGTGAGAAGCCAATAGTTTAATGTTTTAGAAAAGTGATTTTTCAAGCTGTGAGCCATGGGAACTCTGTGGAGGTCAGGGCAAGGAGATGGGGGCCTGGAGGGAAAGAAAACCTTGGGGCTCCAGTTCCTTCATTAACAAATGAAGCTTTGTTTTTCCCAACTGCAAACCAATGATTTTGGAGTGGGGGTGGGGGAATGGGGAATGTTGCCCTAAGCTTCAGGATGCCTTTGAATTGGAAAGCCCTGGAGATGCAGTCTTTAGCCCAGGCCTTGGTACTTGCAGGTGGGAATTTCTGGTACACAGCCTCTCTATTTGGGGATGTGTTGAAGGGGCTTAAAGGTGAGGGTGTTGGGTTGAAATCAACAGTAAGTAGTGACATCAGGGTCAACTCTGAACAGGGCACCATGCACAATGCGGAAAACCCATGTAAAATAAGGCAACATAGGATAGACATGTGAGCAGGAGAAAAGTATTTTGAGGACATTCATGGTGAGTTCAGCAACTAGTTTTAAGTTCTGAGTATGGAAAGAAATGCCCTCTCTCATTCTCAGTCACCTTGCCATTTTATATGACGTCTGTTTGTTGGGGCTTATTTCTGTTTTTTGTAGTTGGAACATCATTTCTATTATTATCCTGAACGACGAGGTAGAAGAAGAAAGATTGAAGGTGATCTTTTTTTTTTTTTCTTCTGTTAACTGGGAAAAATGATGCCCCGGAGTTTTAATAGAACAATTTGAAGTCCTTGTTAACTTCTTTTTTTCCTATGGCTTTAAAAATATCCCCGTTTTGTCCTTTTCATGATTGTGTTGTAGGCATTCTCTGTACCCTTGGCCTTTTAAGAAAGATGAACTTTTGTACTGTTTGAAAATGTAATGAAAATATTAAATAGTGGTAGACTCATCATTAAATCAGCCATGAGAGCGAGTCTATCCTAAGCCTAAAGGAAATACATCAGTGGGCTTTGAAAAAAACATATGCCTTTCTACATTAACCATAACACACTCTGAGTGAAGAAGGTCCTGCCCATTTCAGTACCTATCATAAAACAGCGTCTGCCACTTTCTTCCTAAAGGCTCTTTGGTACTGAGGGTAATGACATTCTATTCTTCTCTTTTGTACTCGTTATTTTTCCTCTGCCATTTCAAAGTTATATAACTTGTGTCTTCCCAGTTCTTTAAAAAGGTGATATTTTTACAGTGTCAACTTTCTACTTTTGCAGAAAATCCAGATCCCTAAAAACAAAACCATTTTGTCTGGTTGTTCCTGGGAATTTTTAGTGGATGTTCCATGTAGCACCACAAACAGGTAGAAACCACCACTTTCCTCCCGTTTTGTATGCTTTTCTTCTGTACACCAAACTGTATTTGCATGATAGGTGGAAGGGTTTTCCTCCTTATTCCCTGAGCACTTGGAAAGATTACCCAAAGCAAAGAGAGCTTAAGTGATATGCCCAAAGATGGTGGCTTTTCCAATTTCTAACTTCTCGTTCAGTACTTTTGACTTTTGACTTCTATTTATATTTTACTGCACCATTCCCTGGAGACAGAATTACACTTGTACTGGAAATTCTCAACCATCCAAATTTCAAAAAATATATAGAAACAGAGGACAATTGCTTTTGCCTCACAGTCAGTTTTCAGTGTTTTAATGCACCCATAGGAAAAGCAACTGGAATCCAAAAGTTTTGAGGCGTGATGAAGATCTTTAATCTGGCTTAGGTGGGAAGCAAAGGGAGAAGAGAATTACAACACCTAATGAAAAACAAAACCTCATTAAAGTCGTGTTTCCCAACCATCAACTCAAAACTCTACGCAAAGGGCTCCTTTAATCCTTGCAGCCAAAAAAGGCAACTAATAACCCTTCCCAGAAGTAGCAGGAACAGGGAAAGGCAGTAAAGATGTCTATAGTAAAATTTAGTAGTTTGTCTGTGTCACATGTGAAATGGTTGTTGATATTACTCACGGCTTTAGTACACACTTCTGGACAGAAGTAATTACATGTTGGTTTTCACTTCTTGAAGGTATTGCTGAGTTAATTCTTGGTGTGTGTGTGTGTGTGTGTGTGTGTGTGTGCATTTCTCCTAATTCTTGGGATCAGAAATTACTTTTTCCCCTTTTCTCTCTTATACAAGCATCTGTAAGTAGCTTAAGCCTAATGTGAAATGGTACAAATACCCAACATTTTTATTTCTAATCAGATCGCTGTATAAAATCCATTTAAAAGTGTCAGCTTATCATCCAATGGCAGCTGTCTAAAAGAAATTACAAGAAATACTCATGGTCTTTTTTTGCTTTTGCTTTTCACAATAAAAGTTGGCCAGAACTTTAGCATAAGTTTTACCAGCAGAAGAGACATTCAGTTACTCGGCAGAGATTGCAAAACTCACTGAGGAATATGGAAAGATTTTAATATGCTGCTTGATTAATTTCAGTATGTATTCAGCTCATGTTTTAGGAATAATGCTTGTTTTATAATTTCTTACTGCCAAGGATAGTCTTTCAAAAAAGACTATAGAAGTATCTCTTTGATTGAGAAAAAGTGAAAACAGTTTGAAAACTACTAAATAATTCCCTGGAAGGAGTACCATGCAGCCATTAAAATCACAAACACTATTTTCTATATGATTAAACTTTAAAATGTTATACCCCCACCACACACACCAGTAGAAGGAAACAGAAAAATACTATAAATAGTATCTAATACTGGCGATGATCTTTTTTTTCTTTATTGTACTTTCCAAATTTCCTATGAGTATGTGTTTTGTGATCATAAAAATGAGCATCATTTATTCTTTAAACAAAAAATATAAACCACTATTCTGGAGGCTAATTCCAAACCCAGTAAATGATCCTTGGGCATAGAAGCAGCCTGGCAATTTCACACTGCAACAGTGCCTAAAATAGGCCTGGCAGAATTGAAAGGAGAAACAATCCCTGCTTCTGGAAAGAACATGATAATTGAGACAGTTTGAAGAAGAAAGGTGAGTGAACACAGTATAAGAACATCAGAATAAATGAAACAAGATGGGATTGGGAGGGAGACAAACCATAAATGACTCTTAATCTCACAAAACAAACTGGGGGTTGCTGGGGGGAGGTGGGATTGGGAGAGGGGGAGCGGGCTATGGACATTGGGGAGGGGAGGCGAACCATAAGAGACTATGGACTCTGAAAAACAACCTGAGGGTTTTGAAGGGTCAGGGGTGGGAGGTTGGGGGAACAGGTGGTGGGTAATGGGGAGGGCACGTTTTGCATGGAGCACTGGGTGTTGTGCAAAAAGAATGAATACTATTACGCTGAAAAAATAAATAAAATGGAAAAAAAAAAGAACATCAAAATGCTGTGTTTTATGGTTGTTTGATGTAGAACAGATGGCATTATACAGTTCAAAATATATTCTGTTTCAGCACCAAACATCACATCTCTACCCTCGTGCACCTAAATGCTATTTTTAGCTGTCACATACTTAAGGCTGTATGTTCTATGGAGAGCTGTCTTCTCACAAAAACCATTGGAGTTGAAAACCTCTGCTTGTGTAGATCATAGCTTTTCTTACAGAAGCAATTAATTCATCATTCAATTAGAAAAAAGGAAAGATTTTACAGAATTTTTTTTGAAGATTTTATTTATTTATTTGTTAGATTGAGAGAGAGAGAGAGCACGTGCAAGCATGAGGAGGGGAAGTGGCAGGCAGAGGCAGAGGGAGAAGCAGTCTCCCCCGTGAGCAGGGAGCCCAATGCCAGCCGTACTCAATCCTAGGACCCGAGGATCATGAGCTGAGCCAAAGGCAGACATTTAACTAACTGAGCCACAAAGGCACATCCCTGACTTTACAGAATTTTAACCAAAAACAGTGCTTAAAATCTGGGATCACTACAAAAAATGACTAAGAGTGTAAAACATTTATTCTATACTGCCCTATGGGAAGTCAAGTACTTACGGTTAAGACTATATAGATTTGATTTAGAATCTGAGGTGGATGAGTAATGTACTTCATATCAATCTATTTAGGATATTCATACTTTAGTTGAGCACCCCGAAGTTCTTAAGGGACTTACCCATGATCATATACCTAATATACTTAAGAAACAGATCACTATTATGTAGTGGGTGGTATCCTTCGTGCTTTCAAATCTGGATATTTCCTTCGATCACCATTGATTAATGTTTCTTCTAAATCAGATTTTAGATGTATGAGAGCTTGGGGCCTTAATGGGAAAAAAAATACCAAGGAACATGAAAGCTCTAAGGGATCTGAGGGTTCTTTCAGTCCAGACTTCTTGCTTTAAAGAGGATGAGGAAACTCAGGCTCAGTATGGTTTGGGGGAGCTCAGCATTTCCCCTTTTGTCCTTCTTTGGCAACCAGAAGATCCAGAGGGATATCAGCTGGTGTTCTACCTGTTCAAGCCTAGACCCAATGGGGCTGAGGAGACACTGTATTCCAGGGGACAAGAGGATGGAAGCTGGTTATGTCCAAGCCCTTTTATGCCAGAGTTTGAGACTTTTCCTGAGTTCCTGATCTGTGACCCCGGAAGCTGCCCTCAAGTTCTGTTCCTCTTGAGCCCTGAGGCCCCAATCTTTTCTTTGACTCTGGGAGCTAGTCAGTATACTTCTACTCAATTTCTTTCTTTTCTTACAAGCCTCCAGAGTTGGTTTCTGTGCCTTCCAACAGAGAACATGACCAAAGCACCCAGCATAGGTAAATTGAGTTTCCTAGTGCTCCACAGTCAGTCAGCGGGGAGAACAAACCTGCTTCTAATTCTCAAGGAGCTGAACTAAACACGTTTCCTCTTATTTTTTTTTTTTAAAAAGAGCTTTGTAGACATACTGTATAATTAATTCTTTATGGTCTTTGCCTTATCCTAATAACTTAAAGTTGTGATTCTTTCCTGGAGTAACAGGTCAAATCAACACTTCAATATGAAGAATTTTATCCTTAACAGAAAATGTAACCCTTAACTTCTATGAACAACATGTTTTCAACTCTCAGCAGAATTTTCTCTTCACCTCAAAAATTGTTTATCAGGCTATTTCAATACTTTATGCCCTTTTCTTCAAGGACTCATAATTCACCAATTCCTTTTAATGGTATGGAATCAATGTTCCTATAGAGATCTGACATAGCAAATGTTTGATAAATATTTGTTGGTTGATTGATTTCTTATTAATGTCTAAATAAATTTTGGACAATTCAAAATAGATGAATGTTTACAACCACAGCAGTGAGTGATTGAACTGGCATGTCACCAATTCTATTAGCTTCTGCCATGAATCTCACCCAATACACCTAATTTCACTCAATCCACCTAACCCTGAGAATAAAGCAGAAATGAAGGCCATCAATCTCATTCAGGCCACTAAAGAACATCACTTATATGTTTTATTCACATCAGGATCTCAGTCAAAGTGGAGAGTGATCTGGTTGCTTTCATTATCTCTTGTTCATTGTCTAGTTCTGTCTTTGCTATCTAATTATGTACATCGCTCCCGAGGTGATAATCATAGTGAGAATTATTAGTTAAATTCTACAGAGTAAAAGAAAGATTTTGACATCATAGGGCTCCTGAGTTTGGTAGTATGCAAAACTTAGAATGTCAAATATTGTTATATCTAAAACAGTGATATGTCTATAATTCCTTTTATTTTGTTGACTGTATCGCAGCCTAGAAAAGAAACATTTTTTTTAATTTGCTGAGATTATAACAACTTTGCCTGACTCAGTTACAGGTCTTCCCTGTCTTCTCCCAACTATCATATTATTTTCAATTTGAGAAGCATTCATTAAGTACCTACTATCCACGCATTATTCATATAATGGATACCGAATCACTAACACTGAGCTTAGTGCCTCTCAAATAGTAAATATTCAATAAAAAGTGATGAAGAGGCAGCCCCCTGGCCAATAGGGGCTTATTCACAAAAGGATTAGATGAGTAACAAATAACTAGCATACAAGGGGTGAGACATGCTCTAAGAAAACTATGAATGAATTTCTGAGTTTAAAGGGGAGAAAAATTATACTTGAAAAAGGAGGATTTAGGAAGTTGGATTATTAGGGACAGGTTAAACTATGTTACAGTAAAAATTTAACATGAAAAAATTTACCAAAACAAAGCTTATTCCTCCTTCTTCTATGCTCAGTGTGGACTGAAGAGAAGTTCTATTGTGCAGTCATGCAAAGAAGCAGTGTGATGAAGACTCCACCATCTTGTAGCTTTGCCATTTAGGACATATAACTTCCAAGGTCATGGAAATGGGGGACTCACAGGATGGTGGGTGAAGTCTTAAAAATCCCAATTCAAAAGTGACGTGTGCCATTTCCACGTACTTTTTTTGGCTAGAACTAGTCATATAGGTCTGCTTAAGGGCAAGGGACTGGAAAGTATGCTGTTCCTTATTGCCTGAAATTCCTGAAATTGCCTTCTTTCCAAGAAAGAAGGAGAACGAGGGGCACCTGGGTGGCTCAGTTGGCTGAGCAGCTTACTTCAGTTCAGGTCATGATCCCAGAGTCCTGGAATCAAGCCCCACGTCAGGCTCCCCGCTCTGTGGGGAGTCTGCTTCTCCCTCTACCTCTGCCTCTCTCCCCACTCATGCTCTCTCTCTCTCAAATAAATAAATAAAATCTTAAAAAAAGAAAGAAAGAAAGAAAGAGGGGTGCCTGGGTGGCTCAGTTGGTTAAGCATTTGCCTTTGGCTTGGGTCGTGATCCCAGGGTTCTGGGATTGAGCCCAGTACTGGATTCTCTGCTCAGTGAAGAGCTTGCCTCTCCCTCACCCTCTCCTGCTGCCCCTGCTTGTTCTCTCTCTCTCTGTGTGTCATATAAATAAATAAAATCTTTATTAAAAAATAAAAATAAAAGAAAGAAAGGAGAACCAGATATAGGTGAACACTAGTAATCGCTTCCAACATTTTTTCTGAAGTAGATGAGGAGGGGCGTTTATTATGATCCTTGGAGAGAGAGTGGATATTTGAGTATTTTGGATAGAGCAAATAGCATGTGTGCAAGCAAAGAATGGAGAGGGTATTGAAGGTAATCTTCAGAAAATTGTAAATAGCCAACTTTCACTTGTGACATGAGATGAGGAGGTAGAGGTAATACGAGAGATTAAAATGGAAAAGTTGGCTCAGAAGTATTGCAGAGGACTTTGTATCTAGAATCAAGCATATGTAACAGGTTTAGTTAGCTATGGGGTAGTAACTGGGCATGTGCTATGCCAGTATAGCACAGCTATGTATCTCCAAGCATTGGGTGTTCTCTAATTTAGAAAGAACATCTAAATGGAAGAGAGTGTCTCATAAGAAGATAATTGCAAGTATTTATGAGCCTGGTTAATTGATGGGCTGGAGAAATGTCCAAACCAGCAGGATAGTGTACCCAGAGGAAAATGTAAACTCTGTTAATAAAAGTGGGAAAACATATGTGAATGAGAACTGAAATAAGGAAGACAACGTCTATGCATTTTAGTTTAATTGTGTTGTTAGAAAATAATCTGCACATGATTTCAATATTCTGAATGTACTGAGACTTATCTTATGGCCCAGTATATGGTCTACATTGGTGAAAGTACAAAGAATGTGTATTCTGTTTTGGTTGAGTGTAGTGCTCTGTAAATATCAATGAGGCCAAGACAGCTGGTAGTGTTGCTTGGGTCATCATATATTTTTACAGGTTTTTACAGGTTTTTGGTCTAATAATCCTATAAATGTGTGTTAAAATCTCTTACTATAAGCAGAAAACTTATCCCTTTAATTTGTCAGTTTTTGATTCATACATAGTAAGGCTGTCTTTAGTTACATACATATTTAAGGTTTTTAGGTTTTGTGAGGAATTAACCCTTTTATCATTATGAAATAAACCTCTTCATATCTTATATATTTGTCTCAAATAATTTTTTAAAAGATTTTATTTATTTATTTGGAAGAGAAAGAGAGAGAATAAGCAGGGAGAACAGCAGAATTAGAGGGAGAAGCAGACTTCCCACCAAGCTGGGAGCTTGAAGTGGTGCTCAGTCCCAGGACCCCAGGATGATGACCTCAGCTGAAGGCAGGTGCCCAGTGACTGAGTCACCCAGGCACCCCTGTCCTGGATACTTTTATCTGATATTAACATAACCCCTTCAGTCTTCTTATGCATCCTGTTCACATGCTGTATTGCATATACAGTCTTTCTATATAGTATTTCCATCCATTTTTCAGTCTACCTGTGTCTTTGTATCTAAAAAGGATCTCTTACAGGCAGAATATAGTTGAGTCTTGCTTTATGATTCATTTTGAGTATCTCTACCTTTTAATTGGAGCATTTAGTCCATTAACATTTATGTAATTATTCATACGATTGGATTTAGGCCTTCCAAATTTTTTTATTTTTTTTAAGGAGGATTATTTATTTTCAACCATTACTTCTGTTTTGTTCTTTCCCTTATTTCTCTTTTTCTGACTTGCTTTGCATTATTTAAATTTTTTAGACTTCCATTTTATCTATTGGCATTTAGCTATATTTGGTCTATGCATTTAAAACATATTTTATGCATTTGAAATTATACATTTACAATCAGAATTAATAATCCAAGAAATATTTATGGTTATATGTACTATTAAGGTATTATTAGAATATTAAATCGCATTTCAATCTGTATAGTTTTAGAAATGTGGAAAATTTGTAAGGTGCCAGCAAAGAGAAACAGAAATGATAAAAGGGTTGGAACTGAAACCAAAGAAGAAAAACAAGCAGACATAATTTGGTGCCTGAAGAAGAGAAAGCTCAGAGATAATGTCTGCCTTTAACTAGATGAAGCATTTTCTTGTGGTGACCAGCTGTTTTCATCTCTACCCCAAAGAGAAGAAAATAGCATTAATTGCAACAAGGTAGACTGTATGGGTGGCGAGGGAAAAAATAAGTCTGTACTAAATCTGGAAGGGTGCCATGATGCTAGTGTCCTGGGGAATATTAAATAACACATTTTTCTCAGTATCTTTAAGAATGCGTTCTGTGTATCCTTGCAATCTATCTACCTGTCCTCATTCCTACAGAAAGCCCATAATCAATTTTCCCTTGACTATTTGTAATTAGGTATGGATTACCTACATGCAGAGGGAAGGATTAAGTTATATTGGAGATTTAGTAAAATGCTATAATTTTGGAACCAAATACAAAATTTAGTGTCAACTTGATATACTTGAAGAAAAAGGTCTGAAATAAAATTATAATATTATTCAGGAGTATGTTTGCAGATTTAGCAAATAGAATCACAGGATGGCCTGTTAAATTTGAATTTCAGATAAACAGTGGTTTTTAGTGTAAGCACATCCTATGAAATAACTGGGACATACTTATCCTAAAAGATGATTTGTTGTTGATTTGAAATTCGAAATAAGTGGGCAAAGTGTATTTTATCTGGTAACGTTATTAATAGATAAATAAATTTAAAAATTATAAGAAGATCTAATGTTTAAGATACATTTTCTTTTTCTTTTTCTAAAAGATTTTATTTGTTTGACAGAGATAGACACAGTGAGAAAGGGGACACTAGCGAGGGGAGTGGGAAAGGAAGAAGCAGGCTTCCTGCTTGCCGAGCAGGGAACCTGATGGGGGCCTCCATCCCAGGATCCTGAGCCAAAGGCAGACTGAGCTGCCTAGGTGCCCCAAAGACACATTTTCTATATAGGGACAAGGAATGTGATATGTTGGTCAGTATTTGAGTCTTTCTCTGGACTAAGCAGGTGTATTTGTAACTTGACCAGAGATGTTGAAAAGATGTCTCTGATGCAGTGAGTAGCTCTATTATTTTTGCCTTTTTTCTTTTTTAGCTCTCACTGGAACATCCGTAACCACTGACTAAAAGAAGCATGATTTGTAGAATACTTTCTATCGAGTATGGATATAGACACACTGCCTGAGCTTTCTCTCTCTTTTGTTTATGATGTTTCTGACATTTATGTTGTAGAAGCCACTGAATATCGTACAGCCTGAAATATGGATATTGCCGTGGTCTCCAAAGACGCTGCCATCAGTTCTTTCCCTCTGCTGCTCAAGTCCAGACTCGGAGAGGATGATTTCCTTCTCCTTGAATCTAGGCTTGTTTGAGTGATGTGCTAACCAAAAACACACATTGGAAATGACACTCACAGCTTCCACGCACATCTTTTGGAATGTTTGATTTGGGGACATTCTCTCTGAACACAGACGCCATGCTGTGAGAAGCTCAAGTCACCTAGAGACATCTTATTTGGTGATGTAACTTCCCTTCTTAGACTCCCAGCCTATATCCAGCACCAACTGACAGACACTCAAGTGATTCATCCTAGACATTGACAAAGACTTTCTCCTTAAGCCAGAGTCTTCAGAGCCTTCTAGGCTAGGCTTCCATCGTGGTCCCACCCTAGCTAGACCTGCACAGCACAACTATAGTAAGAAGAATTCCACTAAGTCAGTTTGGAGAAAATCCTTCCTCCTTTTGGAGAAAATCCTTCCTCCTTTTGATTTCTTTTCTTTTCTTTCTTTCTTTTTTTTTTTTAAAGATTTTATTTATTTAACACACTGACAGAGAGAGAGAGCTAGTGAGAGAGAGAACACAAGCAGGGAGAGCTGCAGGCAGAGGGCAAGGGAGAAGCCGGCTTCCCGCTGAGCAGGTGGCCTATGTAGGGCTTGATCCCAAGACCTTGGGATCATGACCAGAGCAGAAGGCAGATACCCAACCGACTCTGCCACCCAGGTGCACCCCCCTTTTGATTTCTGATCACTTGTGGTATTAAATTAAATTTCTCATCCCCTACTTTTAAAAAAAAATTATTTATTTGACAGAGAGAGAGAGCGCGCACAAGCAGAGGGAGCAGCAGGCAGAGAGAGAGGGAGAAGCAAGCTTCCCAAAGAACAGGGAGCCCAACGTAGGTCTCCATCCCAGGACCCTAGAGTCAGGGCCTGCGTCAAAAGCAGACTCTTAACCAACAGAGCCATCCATCCTCCCCGTCTCATCCCAGGCTCTTAACTTTTGATCATTCTGGTCTGGCCTCAGAAAAAATACTGTTTGTTCAGTTTAGCAAGAATTCCCTCGATCTTGTTGTCTATTCTTATTAATCCTCCATTCGGCACCCCTTGTTATTTGCCTATAAATCTCTTGTTCTTGTTGTGTTTGGAATTGAGCCTAACTCTCCACAGAGGTTTTGTTTCCCCTATTGTAATAATTTCTTAGTTAGAATTGTTTTTTTTACGTCAACTACTGTTAGGCTCTGGTTTTCTTTAACAACTTAGTTAAACCTTCAGATGACCGTAATCCCAGCAGACTGCAACACCATGAAAGACCCAAAGTGAGAATCTCACAGTTGACAGTCAACATATAGAGCTGTGAAAATGGTAATAAGTTGTTGCTTTAAGCTACTAAGTTTTAGGTGGTTTGTTTGCAGTAGATAATTATAATATTCATCTGAGGATTTTTTTGATAGGAGACAAATTCTCATTACAATGTACATTGGTGGATAAACAGATACCATATATACCTTTCTAGTCAATATTAAGTACAGTCTTTTAAAAATATAAAAGTGTTGGGATGCCTGAGTGGCTCAGTGGGTTAAGCCACTGCCTTTGGCTCAGATCTCAGGGTCCTGGGATCGAGTCCCACATCGGGCTCTCTGCTCAGCAGGGAGCCTGCTTCCCTCTCTCTCTCTCTCTGCCTGCCTCTGCCTACTTGTGATCTCTCTCTGTCAAATAAATAAATAAAATCTTTAAAAAAATAAAAATAAATTAAAAAATAAAAATATAAAAATGTTTTCCTAAATAGATAGCAAATAATATATAATATTGGGCAGCACTTAAGCTGAGTTAAAATTGATGGAGTTAATACTATTTTATCTTTATTGCTTAAAAAATAGAGGAATAGTCACTATCAATAACAGATTCTGTTTAATATTTTCTTCTCCTTTGTGACTCCCATTTGCATGTTCAATATGTTACCTAATTTGAGCATCTTAATAAATGTATAATGCTGCTATTATTACCCTTCTTTTACTAGAGGGAAGACTGAAGTCTAAAGTGGTTAAGTAATTTATTCAATGTTTCACAGTCAGGATTTAAATCAATGCCTTCTCATTTTCAATTCGAGGCTCTTTGCCAGGAAACTCAGGCCAGACGAGAATAATAAACTGAAATCTAAAACTGAAAGTGTCATCCTCAGTTTCTGAATTCTGAGGCCGTTACTGTCCTGAGGAGTGAATATTGTTTCACTTTTGGGAAATTCACACTGGGAGAGACTTGTTGTTTTCAGAGGTAATCACACAGTGAAGAACTCCCTTAAATTGAATTTCACTCTGGAGATGATAGTATTGTTTTTTTCCAAATTTCAGTTTTGAGTTTTATTTTAATGAGAACAAAATGTGCCTTATAGAGGGAAATAAGAGATCCAGAGAGGGAAGTGGCTTAATCCAGTTCTCAGAATAGAAAATGGCAGAGAAGCTGCTAGAACCCTCAACTTCTGACTCCCACAATCCCAGAGGTTTTCCTACCTTGTTTGAAGCCTCAGACCAAAGTCTGTAATTTCTTCCTGTCTTTTTTTTTTCCATTTTATTTATTTTTTCAGCGTAACAGTATTCATTCTTTTTGCACAACACCCAGTGCTCCATGCAAAACGTGCCCTCCCCATTACCCACCACCTGTTCCCCCAACCTCCCACCCCTGACCCTTCAAAACCCTCAGGTTGTTTTTCAGAGTCCATAGTCTCTTATGGTTTGCCTCCCCTTCCAATTTTTTTTTTTTTAATAAACATATAATGTATTTTTATCCCCAGGGGTACAGGTCTGTGAATCGCCAGGTTTACACACTTCACAGCACTCACGATAGCACTTACCCTCCCCAATGTCCATAGCCCCCTCCCCCTCTCCCAATCCCACCTCCCCCCAGCAACCCCCAGTTTGTTTTGTGAGATTAAGAGTCATTTATGGTTTGTCTCCCTCCCAGAAGAATAAATGCAACAAAGTCTGTAATTTCTTAATACATGCATAAATTTTCAAGGAAAGCTCAGTTAAAAATACTTCTAATATGTGTTAAATCAAGACAATGCTTTGTAACTACAAAAGAGAAAGGAAAGTGCTAAGGAAAGGTGCCACATTTAGCTAGATGCTGCTCCATGGCAAGGCTTCCTCCCTGGGCACCCTCAAAAACTCAGTGCACAACACCCCATTTGTCACTACTCTCTTCATAGGCAGGTCTTAATTAGACAGACAATCTGGAGCACTGCTGTCCAAGACGATGCTCCACTTGAATAGAAATGCTTTCCAGTTAGCACTGTCCAATAAGGTAGCATTAGCCACACGTGGCTATTGAGTGCTTTGAAATGTGTCTGATGAAAATGAGAGACTGAATTTCTAACTTTGTTGAATTTAATTAATTTCAATTTAAGCAGCCACAGGTAGCTAGTGGTTATCATTATTGGACAGTACAAATCAGACTACAAGGGCAATCTTGCCCGTTTTTAGAAAAATAGGAAAAGCAGAAGCAGCACTGTCTTCTCTTAGGGTTAGGGGATTTCTGCTGCATTGGGTCATGATACTGATGGAAGCCCACGTCATGGGTTTTGAATCTCAAAACCATATTCAGATTTTTTTGCATGTTTGTTTATATGTCTGTTAGCCATTTGTATGTCTTCTATGGTCCATATATAAAATGGAATATTATGCCTCCATCAGAAAGGATGAATACCCAACTTTTGTATCAACATGGATGGGACTGGAGGAGATTATGCTGAGTGAAATAAGTTAGGCAGGGAGAGTCAATTATCATATGGTTTCACTTACTTGTGGACATAAGGAATAACATGGAGGACATTAAGAGAAGGAAAGGAAAAGTGAATTGGGGGAAATCAGAGAGGGAGATGAACCATGAGAGACTGTGGACTCTGAGGAACAAACTGAGGGTTTCGGAGGGGAAGGGGGTGAGGGGCTAGGTGAGCCTGGTTCTGGGCATTAAAGAGAGCACGTATTGCATGGAGCACTGGGTGTGGTGCATAAACAATGAATCTTGGAACACTGACAAAATAAAATAAAATCTTTAAAAAACCAACCCCCCCAAAAAACCAAAAAACTAATGTTTAATTCAATAGACTGGAAAGGAAAACCAGACTGTAGTGGTGTATGGTTCCTTTGTAGCTGCTTTATTGTTCCTCCCTCTGTGCCCACCTCTCTCCATCCAAAATCCAAAGGAAATGGGTCAGAATAGGGTTGTCAGAGAAAATACAGAATGCTCAATTAAGCTTAAGATAAATATATATTTAGTAGAGGTATGTCCCCCATGCAATTCCTAGTACACATTTGTACTATAACATTATTTGTTGTTTACCTGAAATTCAAGTTTAATTAGATATTCTTTAATTTTTAGTTGCTACATCTGAAACAGGGAGAAGGAGCCAAGGCTAGGAGAGGGGTCCAAGATTAGTTTCTAGGTTTCTGGATGATGGTTTGTAGTCTCTAAACAGTGGAGAAAGGAGGAGAGACTTTTAGTGTCAGGATATCTGAGAGGCTTTAACCTAAGGGGGAAGGTGGGTAGAAACTGTGCACAAAGCTACTGTAAGTAGAACTAGTTTGATTGAGCTGGGTAGACTCATACTCATGTCAGTGAGATCTGAAAGCTCAAGAATGATCACAATATTCTTGATCTCATGTAACCACCATCAAGGTCAAGACACAGAAAATAGCTCCCCAGCTTCTGCCTCTTTTCCCACTTCCAATCACTACCCCCTTGCTCCTCCTCAAAGATAATCATGACTTCTTACACAGTAGATGGGTTTTTTTCTGTTTTGGACTTTATGTAAATGAAATCTTGCACTGTATATTCTGTGGTATAAGTTTTTTCCTGGAAGGAGCTTCTGAGAGCCGTTGGCAATCTCCCATCACCTAATCCAATCAGAGATGGAAATCACTCCCAGCTGGTCTTTACCCAGTGGATTGTGGACTTCTATTTATGGTTCTCTCTTACTCCTGGGTGATATCCCTTTGCCATCCCAGCCACAATCCTGGGTGTTTCTTTCAGGCCCCCACTCCTCAGTGGAACCTCAAATTCATTTTTGGTATGCCAGGCTGTAATTCTGTCCAGCACTCTTATCATCATCACAGTCACCTGGGGAATCAGCAGAAGCTCTAGGTGCAAGCTCCCCCCTGCCTAGCTCAGTTCTTTGAGTTTTCCTCTTCTCTTGGCCCTTGGTACTATAATTCTTGACTGCTTTAGAAGCTGTTTAATACTTAATACCTTTAATGTATCATCATCATCATCATCATCATCATCATCATCATCATCACCATTATTATTTTTAGAGAAGAAGAAGGGGAGCTGGGCAGAGGGAGAGGAAAGAGAACCATAAGCAGGCTCCATGCCCAGGGTGGAGCCCAGTGCAGGACTTGATCTCACAACCCTTAGATCATGACCTGATCCAAAATCAAAGAGTCAGCTGCTTAACAGCCTGAGCTACCCAGGTGCCCCAGAAGCTGTTTAATACCTTTAAGTAGATTTTTGTTTCAACTCTGCTAGTTTTCAGCAGGAACACCAGTCAGGATTACCCAGTTTTTCATAACTGGAAGTGGATTCCTCAACATGTGAGATTGTAACCCATTCCACTTACATGGACAGGACTGGAGACCCATTCAGTCTCAGATTTAACTGTACTTCTGACAGAGAAGGGCAAATTTCTGGCCCAGAGGCTAGTTCTTAGGGCCTAGAGGATAAGATGTGTTTCACTGGGACATGTACCAAGGAAGCCGCAGTGATTCCTGTGTTTGTGCTGTCTCCCCTGTCACAAATAGGAAAAGAAAAACTCAGTAATGTTCAAATATGCTATCATGATTTACTTAAATCTTGTTCATAACTCGAGATCATGAGCTTTTATCTTTTCTCTGAAAAAAGGAGCAGACTGTTATTGTGGAATCACACATTACAATCATGCTGTCAAAAACCCATTTGTTAATTTAACATTCATTTAAGTTGAGTGATTAAATCATCATAAATCAAGACACCTTTTCCTCAAAATATATTCTTAGCTTTATAGCTAACACTGTAGTCCAGCTAGCTAACACATATAGGGGTTTTGGTTGAACCTAAAAGGGATGTGCTAGGGATGCCTGGGTGGCTCAGTGGGTTAAAGCCTCTGCCTTTGGCTCAGGTCATGATCCCAAGGTCCTGGGATCGAGCCCCGCATCAGGCTCTCTGCTCAGCGGGAGCCTGCTTCCTCCTCTCTCTCTGCCTGCCTCTCTGACTACTTGAGATCTCTGTCTGTCAAATAAATAAATAAAATCTTTTTTTTTTTTAAAAAGGGATATGCTTCAGTGAAAATGACAGTTTCACCCCATCACAACAGCAGAAATGAAAAAAGTAATATTGAAGCACATATGAGATGAAGCAAAATATTCTTTATTTTTTGCCATATCTTGTGTTATGATTGTGGTTTTAATAACTTTCTGGATGAATCACAGAGAAAAGCAATGACATGTTTTCAGTCCAAATTTCTGAAAGTGTATTTTATTTCCTCCCTTCTGGACCTTAATTTTCTTCCTGGCCTTTGCCATAAGGAAAGATTGTCAATAATTTTATTAGCTTTCATAGTCAAAACGTGGAAAGAATATCTTACTGCCTGTATGGTATGTGGAAGCTTTGATATGACCCAGTAAATAATTTGTCAAATAACCTTTAGAATGTGATTTATTTTCCCTTGCACCTTCAATATAAAATTTCTATGCTTTGAAGCAGTACCATGGAATGTTATAGTGATTTAACTAAGGAATTTTACTAACCAAATCTTCACATCATTACTTTTTCATATAATGAAGAGAATGTTAAAACCACTCAAATGTCCTCCACAGCATCAGGGAGGGGACTTTGTCAAATTTTCTACATGCCTAGAAGTGGCTGGCATAGTAGTGGTTGTCAGTAAGTACATGTTGAATGAGTAGAGCCATTCAACTGTGGATTATTAGAGACTACACGAATTTCAAAGGTCATGGAAGCCAAGCCCCTGTTCCACAGATAGGAAAACTCAAGGCATAGATCTCCAAGTGACACAGTCAAAGTCAGAGATAGCAGAATGATGGAGAAGCATCTAGATATAATTAGATAGATTATATCTGATCTCATGATCCCTGCTGAGCACTATCAGCCTCCTGGTCTCATGAGTTCAGAACCTAATATGGTCTTGAGGTTGAAACCAAGATATGCTTCTCAGGTTCCACTCAAGGAGGGATTTGTTATAATAGAAGGCGACTTTCAGTCATTAACTCTTATAAGGTCTACAAAGGACCACCTCAGATGAGGCACAGTCTTTCAGGGATGCTTCTATTTAGTGGGATAGGTAAAGTCCTGGCCAACTTTGCTTGATGTGGGACAATGTAGCCAGCAATACCTGAGTTTGCTAACACTCTGAACTCAGTTCAACTTCATCCTCTTCTCAACCCTGTTTCTTCTCTCTTCTTCCACTGGTGTTGATCCCTAATAAATCGCTTGCCTCCCAAACTCTGTCTGCTCCTGGAGATCCCAAACTTTGATATATCCCTACTCTGATGATTCCCTCTCCTCCAAAAATATTTTAAAGTTGGTGTTTCTTATACTGTCTTTCAGGACAATTTTCCCTCAAAATCTACTGGTACCCAGCCCCTTTATGTTGTTACCCTGTGCCCTATCATCCTATGAGCTTCATAATGAAGTTCAAACCCTTCAAACGCTTACTGGTCCCCTACCCAGTAATTCCAAAGGTTATGATATTTCTATTATACCACACTGTCCCAATAAAACTCATTTCTCCCAAATCCTATTTCCTTTTAGACATTATTGATGGCATACATACAGTTAAGGGGCTAATCAAATAAACTTTCCCTATGTTGGCTTTCCTGATATGTAACTTAAATGCAAGTCATTTAATTATAAACGCTGTAAATGTTGGTTCCATCTCTTTACATCTCTTTCCCCCCTGAGTCACACAATACTTTTTGAACATCTGCTATTTCCCTGGTCTTTCACAGAAGTTACTTTCTTTAATTCTATCAACAACTTTATATGATAGATACTATCACTGATATTTATAGGTATTAGAAAAGCCATTATACAGATGAGGTTACTAAGGCTCAGAGAAGTGAAAAGACAAATTCAGGCTCAGACAGCTGGTAAGTGGTAGAGAAATCGAATCTCAGTTGGATCTTCTTACTTTTCCATCAGTTTTTCTAGAATGCTGTAACAGAGAAACAAATATTCAGACAGTCTGTTGGCTGAGGGCTCTCATAGGACCTGTGAATAAGGCAGAATAGTGTTTTGGCAAGACAGGTTATGCTTTGGAGACTTGTGCCTATAAGTTTGAGCAAGTTACATGATTTTTCTCATCTTAATTTCCTCAAAGGTAAAATGGGGTTTATAATGTTTCTGCATACATTTGCCATGTGGATTAGAGATATTGGATTATCAAAAGACAATGGGTTATCATTCCTCGCATAATGTCTGGCACATCAAAGTGAAAGATGGTCATAATTATTAGTAATAGTAACAGTAGCATCAGTCTTAAACCAGATGTAGACTGTAAGAGGTTTGTTTCTTGTGGAAACAAAATGTCCAGAAACTATACTTTGTGGCACTCTTCCTTTACTCTGCCTTTATCCAAACTGAAACATGATAACTGTATTTTAGCAAAGAGTTCCAAAGACCAAGTATTCTTTTAGTTAAAACAGCTCTACTTAAAAACCTGTAGTTAAGTGTTGAAATGGCCTGAGCCCATGGACTGTAGCTTTTAGCTAATCCTCTTGGCACTATATAACCAAATAATTACTCAGCTTTCACAGAAAGGTCAAGAAATGTCCTATTTTTGCAAATACATTTGAAGGAAACGGTGCTAACTTAAGCTCAAAGAAATGCTGTGTCTGGAATAGCATCTCTGTTTAATAGAAATGATAAATATTGTTCAAAATAGACTAACAAAGTGCTTTTATTTCCCCTTATAATACATAATCTAAAATATTTGCAAGCTTAATCACAGTTTCAGGTTAGTGGCTGCTTGTTTTCCTTAAAGAATATAGCTAAATGTAAATAATAAAATAAAACAAAACAAAGTAAATGAAATAAATGAGTAGTGAAAAATAATTCAGATACTTTAGTTTTCGGGCTGCAAATGTTAAGTGGCAGGCACACCATTTCTTGAAACTGCTCTTCAGATCATTCATAAATTCATGTAAATTCTATTAATTTAGCTACAATTGCCTGCAGGCTTTTATGATAAGATTGCCATTACAATAGTAGATTAGCAATTTCTCATTCACATTGTATAAATAGATTTCTTTTTTTTTTAAGATTTTATTTATTTATTTGAGAGAGAAAGAGAAAAAAAGCATGCATACACACAAATAGGGCAGAGGGGCAGGCAGAGGAAGAGGGAGAAGCAGGCTCCCTTCTGGGCAGGGACCCCAATGCAGGACTTAATCCCAGAATCCTGGGATCATGACCTGAGCAGAAGGCAGAGGCTTAAAGGACTGAGCCACCCAGGTGCCCAACATTGTATAACTAGATTTCAAAAAGGCAGTTGACAAATAAGAGATTCCATGGAGAGGAACAGAAGTAACTACAGGGTAGTTAGGGTCTCCTTTAGAGACAGTCAGGTTTAAACAGCTGACTAACCAATTCAAATTTCCTGCTCTTTCTCAATTATGTAATTAATTTTTGGCACTGGTGGTTATGCTGGAAGCAATGTGCCCAGTTAAAAAAAACTCTATCTCCAAACCTTCTTGTAGATAGAAGTGATTAAACAAATAAATTCTGTTCCATGGAATGTAAGTAGAAGTTGTTTGGTGAGCACTAGGGAACAAGTCCTTTAAAAGAGTGCTAACTTGGCTGGCATGCACCTTTGTCCCTTGTTGTTTTCCTTTCTCCCACCTGAAGCAGGAACCTGTATCAGTCCCTTTAAAACCATGAGAAGATAAACACAGGCAGAGATGGCTGGATTGAAAGAGAAAAAGAACCTGGATGCTTGATTCCAGAATGGAACTATTATAACTGCCCTGAGTGACTTCTTCCAGATTTCTAGTTACATGAGAAAAAGACAACTTTTCCCTATTTTAAAGTTTCTGGTTTCTGTAATCAGGAGCTGAATGTAATTCCTAAGTGGCAAGAGGGTATGCTTTGAAAAGAAAAAGGCTGGACATATCTTTTTTTCTTTTTCTCTTTCTTAGCATAAACTATAGAGAATAAAACGAAATCAATCTTCTTGCCTGGCAGGGAAAAGTAGAATAGATAGGGAAATCTTGAGAATTTGGGAAAAATTAGATTCTAGGTTATGAGATCCTTGATTATTTTTCCAGTGCCTGACACAAAGTGAGGCACACTGACATTTAGGATGGCCAAGAATTCCTGGTTGCCCAGAATAGTTCCAATTTTAGCACTGAAAGTCCCTAATCTCTGGTCACCCATCCACCTCGGGCAAGCTGGGATGGTTGGTCATTCCATTACAAGTACTCAATCCATTTCATGGAATGAATGAATGAAGCCAGAGGGGAAGTCTGTAAGTTGTGCTGCAGAACACTGACCCCCTCTTCAGGGCTTCATTAATGACATGGAAGAAGATATTAACAGGACAGGAATCAAATTTGTATTAAACAAAAAGTTGGGAAAGAGAGAGATGATACCTTGGAATCTGAATCCCATAATATTTTTACACACTAGATGATGGACAAAATATTGCTGGAGGATTGGGGCAGGAGTTTTATAGCAGCACCTGTGATCATTAGGGGATACGTGGGGAAGGGTGTTGGTTAGCTGAGAGCTCTGTTCTTTCAGTAATGGAATGTGGCTCCTCAAAAGCTAAAATAATCCTAGCCCTTGTAGACAGAAACAACATAAGGCCCAGGCAAGAGAGGGGACCTTGCCGAGTCTCCAAAGATGATGGACCTTGGAATCCCATGCTAAGGAATGTGCTCGAAGGGCCATGTCAGCAGAGCAGTCTTCTGTCCAGATGACAGGGATCAGGATGGTTAGGGAAATGGACCCATGGCATTTGAGAAGTTGTCAGAGAACTTCAGAAGGTTTAAAGTTAGAAGAAAACTCTTAGAAGGAACAGAAATATTAATGTTATTCAGATTCATTAAAGGTTTCCCGCTGGATAAGAGGTTACAATTACTATGTACCTCATTTTCTACGGGTACTCTAACAAAGTCTGTGAAAGTTGGTGGCTCAGAGCTATGCACATTTATTGACTTTCAGTGTTGGGGGTTGAAATCTAACATGAATATTACTGGGCTAAAGTCAAGTTGTTGGTGGGGCTATGTCCTTTCTGGATGCTCTGGAGAATCCCTTTTTTTTTTTTAAGCTTCCAGAGGCTGCTCACATTCCTTGGTCATGGCGCCTTTCCCTCATCTTCACAGTCAGTGCGGTAGTATTTCTCCTTTCCCTCATCTTCACAGTCAGTGCGGTAGTATTTTTCTGACCCTGCTTCTACCATCTTTCTCTGCCCATTGTCTTCTGCCTCCTTCCTCCTGTTTTAAGAACTTTTGTAGTTATATTGGGACCACCTAACTAACCTGGGTTAATCTTCATTATATGCTAATTAGGAACTTAATTTCCCTTGGCTACATAACTTATTAACACATTCTAGGAATTAGGAAGAGTTTATTTTTTTTGCAGGGGAGGGGGCGGTGATTATTCTGCCTACCACATGATGCCTGTTCCTTGAAATTACAGATGCAGATTTACAACAAATTGGGTTAATTAAAAATGTTGCAAGTACACCAAGCCACTTCAGGTAAAGAGTTCTCTACCACTATGGGCATCGAATCATAGACCTAATTACCAAGAGTTTTCTCTAATTGTGTTACCAATACAGTAGCCTCCTGCAGCACATGGCTATATAAATCTAAATTTCAATTAATTGGTTATTACTTCAATTGCACTGGCCACTTTTAAGGACTCAATAGTCCTGTGGGTTAGTTCCTACCAAATTGGATGTGCAGACATAGAATATTTCTGTCATTATTGAAAGTCTATTGTACAGCGCTATTCTCACTTTTCTATTCAATGTGTGATTCAGGGACCAGCACTTCACCAATACCTGGGATCTATACCCACATTGAAGTTTTCAACGCACAGCCTACAGAATTCCCAAACATCAGATGAAATGCTATGAAATTCTAAACAGTCTTTCCCAGATTCTTTCTTCTGAAAATTCTTTTTCCTCTTATCATCTCAAAGTAAGTTGGTTATATTAGCCTTTTGGTGTTTTTTCATTTCCTTATTTGCTTTATTGTGAGTGGAAAGTACAATGTGTAGAGAACAGTCTTTTTTTTTTTTTTTTTTTTTTAGGTAAGCTCCACTCCCAGCATAGCGCTTAACACTGGGCTTGAACTTATGACCCTGAGATTAAGACCTGAGCTGAGATCAAGAGTCTACCGCTTAACCAACTGAGCCACCCAAGAGAACCAAATGAAAACATGTGAGGCATTATTCTCCGTCAGTGATCATCCTTCTAAGGACACAGTGACTCAGAAATACTGACATACCTAAGAAAACATGTCTGTTTCCCTTACTATTGTTGTGTAGTAAAAATATTCCAAAGTGTAAACAACCATTTCATTTTGTTTATAGTTTTGTGCAACAGGAATGCAGGAAGGTTGCCGTTCAGTCGTTCTCACTTGGGGTCTTTCATATTTTTGAACTTAGGTATCAGCTGGGGTTGGCATTGCTGAAGACCCTTTGAAGCTGAACCTCCAAGATGGTGCAATCATGGAGCAGGCAGTTGATGCTGGCTCAGCTGGAAGCTCAGCTGGAGCTGTGGGTTGGAACACCTGCGTGTGATCTCCTCTGGATTTAATCTGTTTAGGGGGATTTCTTACATGATGGTGGATTCCTCACAAAGTAAGTGTCCCAAGGGAATCAAATGCAAGCTGCACTACATTTTCTGACCTAGCTTCAGAAGTTACACACAGTGACTACCACTACAGTCTGTTTTACAAGGAGTCACTGAAGGCAATAGAGATTAACAGGTATGGGGACATAAATCTTGCTTCTTAATGGAACACATATCAAACAATTTTTAAGTGTGTTTAAAGCTACCACACTATCTAATACATGGAGTTCAAGGCCAGGCATCCTGATTCCGGTGCTAGCACTCTTAACCAGCATGCATATTATAGGATACATTGTTTTAGAAAAAGCAAAGATATCTCTCTGCATTTTCTTTAGCCATTGTTAAGAAAAAAGGTAACATCACTCAGTCTTCTAAACTACATACAAAAATGTTAGGGAGTCCTTATAAAAATCAGTACTAGTCAAATTCCTAGGGAATTTGCAAAGAAGATGTAGTGTTTCTGGCTTGCCTTCCTTGGTTGTGTGTCTTCTTCTCACACTCTGACTTCAGAGTCATGTCCTCTCCAGTTTTGCAACTCTCCTTGCTGCAAGTGGTCAGTAGCTCATTCCATGGAGCCTATTTCCATTCTTGAGGGTTTCTTCGAATATTCACCATTCAATTATGCAAATTGCAGGTGTCCTATATCTTGAGCATCCCTGCATTTTAATGAGAACTAAAGGAAAGACTCTAAAGGTGAATTACTGTTTACTTAAGGGGGTGATAGTGGAGATGTTTTGGAGTTAATTGTGTGACCTTGGATAACTTTCTTAATTTCTTATTCTTCTAATCTATAAAATGAAAAAAAAAAACCTGACATAGGGTGTCTTTCTTGACTCAAATATTATGATTTCCTGCAAGAACTACTTGTGTGAATAGAGATACTACAGTCTCTAAGGACATCCAAAGAGGTTCTAAAGTCCCTTGGGTCCTACCACAGCATCATGCCAACCTAGGCAGAGAAAAAATGGCTCAAATGCAAGCAGCCACATAGGCATTTTTCTTATGACTCATTTTTTATATTCACGCTTGTAGTGACAGTTAGCTCAGGAACCTCTTCCCTGCCCAGGGAATTATTACTCTGTGGTCCTAAGATTAGAGAAAAATTGCCTCATCAAATTGGATATCCATTTTCCTAATGTTCTATTTTTAGGTGAAAGACACCCTATCTTCCATTATTTTAATTTGGGAAGGAAGGGAGTTGAGGTCTAGGTTTTCATTTATTAAGGGGAAAAAGCACATTAGTAAATTTCCTTTTATTTTTATAAAATGTGTTTCAAGGCACATGACCATTTCTAAAAGACATCGGTACCACAGAACTTAGCTTCCTCCATGGTATGTGTTATATATGAAGCCATGTACATGTTAGTGTTGAGATAAAGATGATCATTGTTACCATTTATTTAGCATTTCTGAGGACCAGGTAATGAGCTATGCACTTTTCATTTAAACATGTAGAAAGCAAATAGTAAGTAGCGAGGTCAGGATTTGCACTCAGGTCTGTCTGACTCTACAGCTCAAAGATGTACAGAGTAATATCTCTTTCAAGTTGCCACTGGAGATAATATTATAGATTAGGATTTTGTTGTAGATTGCTTTGTGAATTATATATATCAGAGGCACTGGTGACCAGGTCATTTGTCAAAGAACTGATGACTTTTGCATCATCAAGAGTAATGAAATTTCTTCTCTTTGGCCTTTTAATCATTATTTTTTAATATGTACCCAAGATGTCTTGGTACTATAGAATTCTGGTGAAAGAATCCAGATCACTTGAGGATAGAAAGTATGATAAGAGTTGGTACCTGAGCCTAATAATGGCTAATGAATTCATGCCAGTCTCAGTGTCCTCTGTAAATAAGCTAAATTCTGGCATTCTGCAGAGAAGAAACAGTATTTTAGTGGGCAAGCTATGTCCCTTTTTCTTTCTGAGGCTGAGGACACATGACTCAGGCCTTTCTGCAGCTAGGGTGGTTCAAGGAATTCCATCCACCAGAGCATTCCTGAGTCAGAGACTCCTCAATTCTCAAATTCCCAAACTTTCCTGGATTCCATTGTTCCCCTTGCTTGAGGCTAAGGACATGTTTTGAGGTAGGACCAAGGGGCAGAGCCCCTTCTCAACTCTTGCTGGCATCTAGCATCTAGCACTTTTCTTCTAAGTTGAAAAAAGAGTACTTTGCTTTTCTTGGGCTGAGAGGAGTGTTGAGGAGGTAGGAATGAAAATAAAAAGCGGACTTAGCAAGTATTCATTCAATATCTTTTTTCCATGTGCTCTGTGTAACTATTCCGAGGCTGTTGAACTGAATCGTCTCAAACACAGTGCTTCTGTTCCAGTAACTGGCAAACCCTTGCTGGGAAAGGTCATGGAGTGAAAGTGGCATCCTGCCACACAAACCAAATGTCTATACTAGGCAGCTTGGTTATATGAACAATGTGTTTTCTCCATAGTATAATATTATATACCACCAAAATTTACATTGTAGAAGAACACTGAATGGCATGTGAAGTGAATTTCAATTCTTTTAAAAAATACATTATATACAATAAAAAGACAGATTAACATCCATCCTCTCAGTAATTATCTCTAGGTGGTGAGATCATACATGGCTTTAATTTTATTCCTATTTTCATTTTTAGTATTTCTAAAATGTTCTCATGAATATGCATTATTTCTATAATAAAAAAAATAGCACTAAATAAGCTATGACATTTTCTGACTCCAAGGGGCTCATGACAAGGAGACATTATTTTCTCAGGGCTCCATCCTAGGGCCAAGTCAGGAATCCCTGGCCTCCTCCAGGCTCAAAGATGAGTAACCTGAGGTTATTTATAACTGGAGTATTCCCTGAACAAGAGCTAGGGGTGGGGAGTAGTTCTGAATAGGAAGGGAATCCCCAAGGCAATCTTGTGAGTATTAATAGTGGAACAACTACTGGCTGCATTACATTAGGTTTTATAATGCCATCTGTCAGGATTTTCCAAATATAACAAGAATGAAATCTTTGGAAGATATGTACTAGAAGTTTTTGAAAAGGAAACACCAAAGATAAATGGTAAGTGCAGAAATAAGATGACCCCAAATTGCATGCCCTCAGGAGGCTCTAGGACATATAACCAGAAATGGTAGCAAAAATGTGGAACCTAGAAGCCTATTATAGATATTAAGAAGGGCTTCCCTACACCCATGCTGCCTTAAAGAGCAAACACAAATCCACATCAAGCAGGGAGGCTTCCCTCCAAATTAGTTTTCCTCAGTTTGCCACCTCCCTGCCCTTTCTTAATCAGATAATCAGACTTTTGCCTGGAATTTGTTTAAGGTAATACTGAAGTGATTTCTGACTCCATCTAGGAAAATGTTCTAAAGGTCATTCTTATGATCCTTTCTAAGAACATTAGAACTGTCATCTTGTGATGGGCCAATGGTGTCATGCTACAAAGTATTCTCAGTAGCAACAGTCTGCTTTATGAGAATTTGTGGTTTCCTCTGTGACATGATAAAGATGTATATTAACACTATATTCTTAAACTGCCTTATGAACCCATTTTGGAATTATCTTTCAAAAAATCATCCAAAACCTCCTTGTACATAATTACATCATTAGGGTAAAAGATCTTTTGGGATAGTGAGGTTTTGGTAGCCATGCATGTCATAAAATTAATTAAACTTAGGATCACTAAATCAAGGCAATTGTTCTTCATTACCAGCTTGAACAAGTCTGCTAATCTCTATGCATTTCTTTTGTCTCATCTCTAAATAGGAAAAATAATTTCTCAACTTTTAGGGATGTTATGTAATTAAATGAGAAATTTTATGAAACATTTAACAAACATCAAACCCTCTTTCCATTCACTCTACAAAGTAATATTACTCTGTATTTTTCCCAACATCTCATTTTTTCAAACTTAATGGGAGTATATTAAGTTCTGTTATATATCAAGTTCTGTTCCTCCAAGATTTGGTGAAAAAATTACCTTTCTATGCATTTGGTCTTCTTAATTACATGGATTTTGACAAGCTCCGCTATCAATCTTTATTCTTCTGGGTCATCATTATATTTTGATAGTTTAGGATTCTTCTATTCTCAATGATAAAGCCAGAGACCTTTTAAGAGACAACGGGATAGATTTTTCTTTTCTTTTTATTTTTTAAGATTTAATTTATTTATTTAACAGAGAGACAGATCACAAGTAGGCAGAGAGAGAGACAGGAGGAAGCAGGCTCCCTGCTAAGCAGAGAGCCCAATGAGGGGCTCAATTCCAGGACCCTGGGATCATGACCTGAGCCGAAGGCAGAGGCTTTAACCCACTGAGCCACCCAGGTGCCCCGAGATAGATTTTTCTACTATGACTTTTCCCTAGTATAGGTCCATATCATATTAAAACATTTCCAAAGTATAACTGTAGTATATGACAAACTTAAAATGAGGACTTGGAGTTCAGATTAAAATTCTGTTGCGGTTGTTAAGAATTTATCATCCCATCTTTTATTACCTTTAGCCATCTCTTGGGTGTCTGCCTTATTTCCTGGTTTTGCCAGAAAAGGATAAGGGTAAGAAAAGGATAAGATTTATTAAAATAACAGAGAGAATATCCCTGTCCTTAAAGCTTATGGTCACATAGGAAAGTGTATCATACACAACAAACACAATAGAAACATTTGTAAGATGTTGAAAAATGCCATTAATCATAGGACATCCATCATTCCCACCTCCGTACTGTCACCCAATGGTGATAATCTTCTAGTCACAAGATGAGGGTAATGAAGAATGCACAATCCTTACAGATATATAACTTTAGAATTCTTAATAGGTAAGTTTTTCTCTTCATCCTAACTTACTTCATATTCCACTTCCAATTTAATAACTTCCTTGGCCAGGGGCGCCTAGGTGGCTCAATTGATTGAGCATCTGAATCTCAGGGTTCTGAGACAGAGCTGAGCATGGGACTTGCACTTGCTGCTGAGTCTGCTTGGGTTTCTCTCTCCCTCTCTCTCTGCCCCTCACCCCCATGCACTTCCTCTTTCTCCTCCTTTCTTCTCACTCTCTCTAAAATAAATTAAAAACTCTTAAAAAATAACTCCCATTGCCCATTAGGTAATGACCCATATCCTATAAAAAGTGATAAAGGCCTTTGCCAGAAGGGAAGAAGGAAACATTTGTGTTGGATTTGTTGGTAAAATCTAGAGATCTGTCATTTGTTGATATAATCTGGGTGGAAATCTGTTATTTTAGCCAATCAGATTAGAAAATTCTCCATCTGAATCAAGATGCCACTGATACGTTGGTCCCAATGATGCTTCTTGGCAGATTTCTGTCCCTCCCCAACACCTGGCATCAACATACAAACAAACATCTTAAATGCATAGTTCCGATCAAGCAAAGAAAAAATCAGAAATTCCATCTCTGGCTTTATGCTTATGATGCTTACAACAATTTCTAATTTCAAACAGGACGCAGAATTTCATCAAGAATATAGAGTGTTGGAAGTGTTTTGATGACCCTAAAATATGTTTTTCATAACAAAAGAGGGAGAAATTCAGGTCTAACCAAAAATCTAGAGTAGGGGTGATACTGACGGGGGTTTGAAACAGTTTCTGAATCCTTTCACTACAGAAATTGAGTGCCCTCATTCCATTTCTTTGTAGCCTTCTCCAACCCAAAGTATGGTGCAGATAATGCTGTCTTGGGTGGAATAGACTGTTTATTCTATGGGTGTTTGGAGAGAAGAGGCCCCAGGTGGTTTGGTTGAACTGAGGAAAGTTTCACGTAAGGAGTAAGATTTCAGACAATGAAAGATAGTGAAAGATTTCAAAAGGCACAAGAAGTGAGCAAAACATTCTTCACCCTAAATGAACGAGAAATTGTAAACAACATGAAAATAACCTAATGCTTACAATTTCTCTTTCATTTAATCTTTGCATGGGGTTTGTTTCCCCACATCCCCGAATCTGGAAGGGCACAGAGATGATGAAAGTATTAAACTGAGTTCTTAATTCCTAACTGCAGCCTCTTTATTTAGCTGAGAGAACAAACTTAAATTTATCTTAACTGTCTAATATACATGTCTCTTCCTTAAGCCACATAGATTGTGAAGTCACTACTTTGTGGAAAAAAGATCATATAGTATATACCGTACTTCGTTACTTTTTAAATTAATCACTACATTCAAAGAATTGACACTAGAATCTCCTGCTAAGAGTATAACTTAGAATAATGTGCTTTTTCCCCCTCTCCACTGTAATCAGCTCCTGCTGGTTTATCTACTTCACAGAAATTATGGCCTGAATGTTTCAGTGTTGCTATGGTTATCCTAGCTCCTTCCCTCAGATCTGTTAACAATGAATATTTTAGAGATCTTATACTTGATACTCTTACTGATGCTTTTTCTATTTCATGATATGAAGCTAGAATCGATATCTCTTTCCTTCCACCCCAGTTATTTATGAGAATGTAAGCTCTCACTGATTCAAAGGCTGAAAGAAGTCTTATTGTGGGTAAGCCAGAATTTTAAGACAGATGGAAACAGGACCCTCAAAAACAAGTCCCTTTTATGTGATAGGTGATGCTGACCTTTGGTTTCCCCCAACTATCCCTTGATGATAATCTGCCCTTAACCCTTCTCACTGTGACCCTCTACTCTTCTCTTCTACCTTTCATCAGCCTCAGGCCAGGAACCTGTGACTCTCATTCTCTCCAGAGTCTCATCTTAAATGAAAGAAAAAAAAATGCACATCCATGTCTGATAGTGGGGACTCCAAGAAGAGAGAGCTCAGTTCATGGAAATGGATCACAAACTATTATCAAGCATTATAGGAGAAGGAAAAAAATTACATGAAATCCTTTTTCCTACATGTCGAGTTGCACTGACTTTCTACTCTAATCCTAGTGAGAAAATGCTCTGAATTACTGTTACAATAATCAGAGTTTAGGCTGCTGTGGGTGGTGTAAAGGATAAACACTGCAAGCTAGGGCGGATGTTGAGGACCTATGACCTTTGGTGTGACATTACAGTTTCAGTTTGCAAGGCTATACTTCATACTCTTTCCTCCTAGGTGCTCTGGGGCCTGGGACATGGGTGACCTTTGGGGTTTGAGAGAAAGTTCTCCCACGGGCGTTGACAAATGAGTCATGGAGGCGAAAACCCTTGTTAACTTACATTTGAGTTTTGCATATAAAAATAGAACTACAAATGGATATTCTTTCCGACCGTTTATTACAAAATGTACAAACAAGTCCAGTTTCTAATGGAAAGGTTCAACAGCTTTTTCTTGGGTAATAAAATGCTTTTGAACTTTCTTGAACTAACTTTAGCATTTCTCAAGGACTTTCATTGTACTGATTGTCTTTTCAACAACCAAGCTGAGGTTGCTTTGACCAGTACATGTCTTTTTCCCCATAGCATGTGACATCACTGGAGTCAGAAGCACCATCTTACTTTGGTGTCATCAGCACTTAGCAGAGTACCTGCCAAAGCACGAGCACTCAATAAATACTTATTGAATTGAAAATGACCATTATACCTTCTTGGATGGCTTGAGAGACACACAGATTGCAGACCCTGAAAGAGGCTCCTGTGGTCCCTGGGTAGAGTGTCACTATGAGGTTGTTCTCCTACATCTTAATCCTTAGGATGAGGATTTCCAATTGATTAATTTATAAATTGGAAACATTATTTTTTCTGGTCAATAATCATAACTGCTATCAGTGTCCTCTTTTTTGTTTTGTTTTGTCATAATAGTAATTAGTGATGCATTGGAGCCTTTAGTTTTATTATTTATAACCCATCCTGTTTTCCAAAGACATGGAATGACATGTGGAAATATTTATGCTATGCTCGACTATTTTAAAGAAAGACTCTTAAATGGAGAAGTGGAAAGCATGTAAAGGAAAAATCACCTTACCAAGGAATAAAATGAACAAAAATGAGAAAATTGTGAGGCCTGGGCTCTGACAATATTTATTAGTGGCTCAGTGTAATTAGCAGCAGGGTTTAAATGGGGTCGTAGCACAAGTATGGGTTATGGAAGGAGAGGCAGTGCACAGAGTTCTTAGAAATGAAGCCTAAGGGATGGCATGGCTAATGTTGACACAATTAGTCTCAACTAAGTGGAGAGAAAGCAAGGAGTCATTGAAGGATTTTAGGTAAGTGAGTGAGATAATCAGATTTGTGCTTTTAGATTCATCCCAGCAATAATAAAGGCATATTGGACAATAGAACATTACTCAGGCGTCAGAAAGGATAAAATCTTAGCATTTACATCAACGTGGATGGAACTGGAGGGTATTATGCTGAGCATAATAAGTCAATCACAGAAAGACAATTATCATATGGTTTCACTCATATGAGGAATATAAGAAATAGTGCAGAGAGTCATAGGGGAAGGGAGGAAAAACTGATGGGAAGAAATAAGAGAGGAAGACAAACCATGAGAGACTCTTAATGCTAGGAAACAAACTGAGGGTTACTAGAGTGGAGATGGGTGGGGGTTGGGGTAACTGGGTGATGGACGTTAAGGAGGGCATGTGATGTAATGAGCACTGGGTGTTACATGCAAGAATTACTAAACTCTGTATCTGAAACTAATGAAGTTCTAAATGTTGGCTAATTAAATTAAAATAAAAAATTAAATAAAAAGGCATATTGGAAGGAGATAAAATTGGCCTCAGGAAGGCACTGAAACTGGAAATTTTTACATCAGTCTGTATGGGAGTAAACTAAGGAAGAACCACTAAGGGTAAAAAGAAGGGAATGGATAAAGCATTTGAATGAAAGGTGAGTCAAAAGACCAGGCCACTAGTGTAGAATATACCAGGGATGGGAAGCTTTGAAGGTGGATGGTTCACCAAGATTAGAAATAAATATAGGAGAAAGAGCAAGACATTTTTGAACATGTTGCATTTCCTGAAGTGAGGGAGAAGGGAGTGGGTAATAATTAAAAATATTTCAAGTCAATGGGAAAGAAAAAAGACCATATACTCTTCAATGTTGTGATGAACCTTGATTCTCAGGGTGCATTTAGGGGGAAATTTCTATAAACTCTCATCAACCAAGTGTCTTTAATGAACCCACACAAACTTTATCATACTCATCTGCTCCTCAGAGCCAAGAAAAGAGCAATAAATGCTACTCACATGATTATTGCAGGACCCATATCTATACTGAGGGGCTCTGGAATGTCATATCAAATACACAGGGACACTAAGATGTTATACATTTTCAAGGGAAATACAGTAATACCTGTCAAACGCTATCAAATAATTGCCACCAAATGTCTATGCCTGACTCCTTCATAAATAGAAATGTTAAATATTACTTTTGACCTAGGGACACTGTGAAAGCATTACTGAGACACTGAGGGCACAATGGACTAAAAAAATTTCGAAACCTCTGTATTATTATATTTTTTGACAGATTTCTCCTTACATAACAATAAACTCTACTCTCTAAAGTCGTAAATAGGCAAACACATCCCAGAATTTGTCTCCTCAGTAGTTCTGATAGTTAAGACAGATTCTTCTACATTAATATTTTTTACTTGAGTTTGAGCATCCAATAACAGGATTTAAGTTGGGGAATTTCTCTGGAATTTTGTTTTGCAAATGCTTCTTTACCTAGTCTTGAGTTTATATCAGATGTTCTAAAATTCTTGCCAATCAGGTGATCCCACATTTGCCCAAACATGGAATGCATAAAAATTTTACAAAATTCATGAATAAGGTGTGAGAAGGCAAATTTTTTTCTTACTTTATCAAGTTTAAAATTTCCTTAGACAGAAAATGTACCGATCAAGTTAAAATACATATTTTGTCTCCTCATCCCTCTCAAATCTTCACCATCAATATTAATAGCAAGGATTAAGGTCTGCAGAAAATAATCACTTTCTATTAAGCCAAAATATTCACCCTAACCATGGACTATGACAATAGCTTGAAGCTTAGAGAAATAAACATAATGTCTTCCGAGTTTTTCCCCTGGATGTGCTTCTGTTCACTACCACATTTTTCTTATTAGTACATGTATTAAGGCATTTTCCATTAAATGCACACCACTATCCCCCTCAAAAAAAGTTTTTTTTTTTTTAAATTTTAATGTGCAAAAGAATCACCTAAAGAGCTTGCTAAAAATGTAGGTTCCTAAGACCCACTTCCGCGAGATTCTGATTCAAAAGATATGGGGGATGGTCCAAGAATCCATGTTTGAAACAAGACCCTTAGATGATTCTGAGGTAGATACTCTTCATCCTTTGAGTAATTTTGCTCTAGAAGAATGGTCCCCAGAAAACCAGAGATCCATTGTCTTGTTGCTTCAAGTTAATCCTCAAAATGTCTGCCAAGTTACTAGGATTCAGGGTTCTAGAGATAGTTTCTCCATGATTCTTTTCCAGTGAGACTCTGATCAAATTTTTAGTCACACGCCTTAAGTCTCCTTGTCACTTGCCACATAATTGATGATTTTTACAAGGTCCCTTGTAAGGAGAAAAAGATGGAAATAACAGATTGCTACAGTGAGGTATTGTTCCCAATTTATTCACACTCAGAATGAACTGTGAGTTTTAACTTCAATGAATGGAATGCCAGTATTTCAAAGTTCCTGTGTGTAATCTTTATCCAAAAATTATGTTAACTTGCTTTCAAAATGTTGTTACTAGGTAACCAGACAAGAATCTGCTAAAAGAATCCTTATCAAAAGAGCCAATGGCATTGTGATTGGGCCACATCACTGACAATCATTTCTGCTGGAGTTGGGAGGGAAACTATTAAAGGGGCCACACTATGTTCCACCTTGGAAGAATATATCCAGCTGAAGGCAAACTCTTTGCATTCCTCCTCTAAAAGTAGGTCAGTAATATGGTGGCCCGTCTCTTCTCAGATAAGAAAAAAGCTTTCTCCTAAGCAAGGCAAGTGTTAAAGTGTATGGCACTACCTAAATGTCATGTAATACTGTTTTTAATAGAGAATAAGAGACAATGACACTTTGGTGTGTAGGTCTCTTGGTGCCCTGAAATTTTACATCATTGATTATTTTAAAAGAACTGGAATTAAGTCCAACTTGGAGAATAAAGGTCATCGAAATGTTACCGGAAGAAGATAGAGTGTGCATATGGAATAGAGAGAAAAATAACGTCCAATTTAGGAAAGAAATCAGAGTTGGAAAGAAAGGTTTGCAGCTCAGGAGCCTGCAGGCAACCTCCTGGGCTCTCAGAGATCAGAACTGCCATCCCGTTCAGTGGAGGCTGTTGAAAAGAATGATGGCTCTGAGTCAGAATAAGGTCTTAATTTCTCCTCTGCTACCTGTGACTTGTATGTAACCTTGGGCAAATTATTCAGTCTTTTTAGGCTTCAGTGTTCTTATCTGAAAATGGGAATAACAATAATACATATTGAATTACCTCAATGGTTGGGCTAATCCATAGAAATATTCCATTTGAAATGCCTTTTCAGTAAGTAGGCCTCAAACAGGAAGAGCCATCCCACCGTTAGGGTCCAATCAGCCACGTTGTCAGGGAGAGGTCTTAGATATGTCTTTGTCTTATCCTTCTTATTGTGTAGTTGAGTAGAAAATGTCACTGAAGGGGGAAAAAGATTTACGTGTGCTTACCAGTATGGAATAAACAAACTCTTTGCAGTCAGAAACACAGCTGTGACAAGGTAAAAATAACTCAGGTTTGAATGTTCATAAGCTCCCTTCCCTGTGCCCCCTTCAGCTTGTCAGAAAAGAATCATAATTGCTTGTCCAGTACCACCACCTTCTTAAAAGGGAGGCTGTGCCTTTCCATATTATAAAAGCATGGTGATGAGGAGTGGGGGAAGGGGCAAAAATGAGTAAAGAGAGGTAGTAAGGAGGTTTGGGGGAATCATGAGAGAGCTGCTCCAAGCATCTGTAGGATGTGATAGATATGAAAAAGGGGGAGAAAGTAAGAGTGTTGCTATGTTGCTGTTAACCAGGAGTTTGTGTTTCTTTGTGGTTTTATGAAATGTTAGTAAAGGATTTCAGGTATTTGAAAATCATTTTTGGTTGCTGGGCTGTGTGTTCTTGACTGTAACATAACTGGAATAAAAGCGATATATCATTAACAATAATGGGTCCACGAATCCTGAAGAATGAACGGGTCTACCTTTAATGACTTTAATGTTTCCCACATACCATCCTTTTCTCTGTTGGGAAGAAGGCAACAGATAGGATAAGCCCAACTCAGCCACTCCCTTAAGTCCCCTGATATTTTCCATGAGAGGAAAAGATCCAGGGCCAAAGGCTAGGATGGTCCTTCCCTTCTTCCTGGACTCCAGCAGCCTAATAAGGCATGGAATCTCCACTAAGGGGAAAATGGGGTGGAGAGAAGTACAACTGGATCTGGAAGCAGAAGTACAGCTGGATCCATCGAGAGCCACACCCTGCTGGCAACAGCCTGAGCTCTGATCCGCACTCCCAGCTCATCAGGATTAGGGGCAGGGAATGAGAAGACTCACACACCAGAATGCTTTCCCTATATTTCCATAGAGGAAGGACAATACATAAAGACGATGCATATTAAAGGCAGGTGAACGCAGAGCAGAGGAAACAGATACTGCTCTTCTTTGGGAGGAAATGTACCATCTAGGAATCTCCGTGAAAGTGGGGGCAGGGACTTTGCCTGCGGATTCTTGCTGACATGAGACAAAACAGCTGCCTCTTCCCCTTCCTGTTGGGTAGCATGACTTGTCCTAAATTCAATTGTTTTAAATGTTGAGATCATAGATTCCAAAATTAAGTAACACATAAAAAGGCTGGTAAATATAAGATGTCAAGGAGAGCATTATTCTATTATTTTCTGAACTTATCAAACAAGGTAGCATCACAAATGTCCTGAGTAACTGAATTGTCATAAATATCCTGAGAAATGGGGAATAAGATATTTTTAGAGTCAAATTGGAACAGATAGGAAATCTACAAAGGGGCAATGAGGGGCTGGTTTGCTATCCTTCCTTGGGTGAACTGTGGGCTTGTACAATGGCTGTTTTTTCTGACTATCTTCATTACCGAACAGCAGAAAGACAAACAATGAACTAAAAATTAAAACAGAAAATATAACTTAGAAAAAAAATCAGAAATAAAATGGTAAAATATTAAAATGGATTTGCAAAAGAAAATAAAAAATCTGATAAAAGATTCAGAAAACTAAAATCTTAATTCATTCAAGTTTAAAAAATAAGAAAAAATAAAGATTGACCCTTAAAATGATAGAAAATGAGGAAGGCAATGTTAAAACAATAAAACTGAGATATGTATGTTGTGTTTCATATAAAAGATTCATTTCATTGGGACCACTACTGAGCAGTTGTCCCACTTCTCCATGACCCTAACTGGCCAGTCAATGTTCCTCTGAGAATATCCTTCAAAAATCGACACTATCTCAATGAAACTTTATTTATTTTTTTAAGAGATTTTTATTTATTTGAGATAGAGAGAGAGAGCATGAGCACGGGAGGGGAAGAAAAAGAGGGAGAGGGAAAAGCAGATTCCCCACTGAGCGAGAAGCCCAATGCAGGGCTCCATCCCAGGACCCCAAGATCATGACTGGAGCCAAAGGCTGACACACTTAAACAACTGAGCCACCCAGGAGCCCCAATAAAATTTTAAAGAATATGTTGAAATGATGGTTACAACTGTGATGAAGCGTAATTAGAGGAAACAGCAGAAAAATGAAAATAGTATTAAATTTAAATGAAAAGGGAGACAGAAAGCTAAAACCAGAGGTATTAAAAGTTAGAGGGCCCAAGTCAAATAATGAAAGCATAAAGTTTTGATTTATGAAAGAAACTTTAAAAAACTAGCTGGTAAGAAATGAGGAGGTTATAAAAGATTTTAAAATAAGACATAATAAACTTTAAAAGGACCATGACATGAGTAACTAAATGAATATATGAAAGAAATGAATAATAAAATGAGGAGCTTCAATTCAAGAAACTTGGGAAATTAAAAAGATTTATGTACTAAAAAATGCAAGTTACCTTAATGTTATTTGTTTTATGGCTTTATTTCTCTTTTTAGTTAATAGAGACACTCTTGGTAGAACAAAAGAATAAAAACATTAATTCTAAAAAGCACCGCAGTTGGAAGCAAGTGGCATAAGAACCTATTAATAAGCACTCACTTTGTCCCTGTACCACAAGTCTACTGGGGGAGCTGAGGCTAAGAGGACAGCACGTGTAGACCAGTGATTCTCAACCCTGAGTGCATCCTGGAATTACCTTCTAAAATATACTTCTGCTATGCCTCACCCCACACCAAAGAATTTAGAATTTCTAGTAATGGGGCCCCAGATTATTTTAATAGGCAGCCAGTGCTGAGAACTACTGCCTTAAACTCTTCTTCTTCAATATGTGATCAAGCTCCCAGCTTTGAATATGCTCTTTAAGTTTCAGATACAATTAAAAGAGATCAACAATATTTTGAGCAGATAGATAGAGTGTATTTCAAGTTCAAAGACGTGCTTGCTGGTCATGAAAATTCTATGAGACCCTCCTCTCTTATTTCTCCAATAATATTCCATTGTGTGTATAAACCACAGTTTCTTTATCTGTTCAGTTGTTGGTGGACACTTGGGTTATTTCCATGCTACTTATTTCTATTTCTTGGCTATTGTGAATAATGCTACTGAACATGGAAGGTCCATTATCTCTTCAAGATCCTGATATCATTTCCTTTGGATATACACCCAGAAGTTGGATTGCTAAATCATATGGTGGTCCTATTTTTGGTTTTTTGAGAAATCTCCACACTGTTTTCCATAGGGGCAACACCAATTTACATTACCCAGAATAGTGTACAGGGTTCCCTTTTTTTCATATCCTGACTGATATTTGTTATCTTTTGGATTTTGATAAAAGACATCCTAATAGGAATGAGGTGATATCTCACTGAAATTTTGATTTGGATTTCCTTAATGATTAGTGATACTGAGCATATGTTCACACACCTGTTAGATCATATAACTGTTGGCCATTTGTCTCCTTTGGAGAAATGTCAGTTCGGTTCCTCTGCCATTTTAAAAATCAGTTTGTTTGTTTTCCAGTTATTGAACTGTAGGAGTTCTTTATGTATTTTGGAGATTAATCCTTTATCATACATACTGTTTGCAAATATTATCTCTCATACGATAGGTTGCCTTTCATTTTATTCTTTGTTGCTTTTGCTGCTTAGGAGCCTTTTAATTTGATGCCTATTTTTACTTTCATTTCCTGTGCTTCTGTTGTCTTGTCCAAGAAATCTTGCCAAGGCCGAAGTCCGGAAGTTTTTCTCTGTTTTCTTCCAGGAGTTTTAAAGTTTCAGGTCTTATGGTTAACTCTTTTATTCATTTTGAGTTGATTTTTTTGTATAGTGTGAGATAGGGGATCAATTTCATTCTTTTGCATGTGGATATCTGGTTTTCCCAGCGTCATTTAGAGAAGATACCATCCTTTCCCCCTTGTGTATTCTTGGCATCCTTGTCAAAGATCAGTTGGCTTTGTATGCATGACACTATTTCTGAGCTCTCAATTCTCCTCCATTGGTCTATATGTTTGCTTTTATGCCAGTATTCTACTCTTCTGAATATTGAGACTTTGTAATACATTTTGAGTCGGGAAATTTGATTGATGCCTCTAGCTGTTTTTCTTGCTCAATATTGTTTTGGCTATTTGGGGTCTCTTGCGGTTTTATAAGTATTTTATCATTTTCCTTCTATTTCTGTAAAAAATGCCATTGAAATTGTGATAGGATTGCATTGAATCTATAGATTGCTTTGGGTAGTATTGATAAACAATATTAATTCTTCCATTCATGGGATATCCTGCATTTATTTGTGTCTGTTTTAATTTCTTTCATCAGTGTTTTACAGTTTCAGTGAATAAATCTTTCACCTCCTTGGTTAAGTTTATTTCCAAATATTTTATTCTTTTTAATGTTATTATAAATGAAATTGTTTTCTCAATTTTTTTGATAACTCATTGTTAATGTTGTAGATTTTTAAATCTAGACTTTATCAGATTAAAAAATTTTCTTCTCAGTTTATGTTTTTTTTAAGTCATATGTTAGTATTAAATTTTCCAAATGTTTTTCGGTGTTTACTATGATTTTTATTATTTTTCTCCTTTCATTTTAATGTGATCAAATATATGGATACACTTTTAAAAATATTACATGAACTGTGAATATCTGAAATTAAGCCAATTTGATGATTTTATATATCATTGAATTTTATTTGATAGCCTTTTGTTTAGAATTTTTGTATCTATGTTCATTTAAGATTTTTGTTTTTAATTATTTTAGGGGGAGAAGTGTTTTAGCTTTGGGGATTAAGGTTACCCTGACCTCATAAAATCAATTGAGAGACTTTTTTTTTTATTTATTCCTTGGATGTGTTTGAGTTATTCTTTCCCTAAATGTTTTATAGAAATTATGAGGGAAACCATCTGGGCCTGGTGCTTTGTTGTAGGAAAGTTTTAATTACAGATTCAATTTCTTTAATAGTTACAGGAAAAATCAGATTTTCTTTATCTTCCTGTTTCTATTTTACAGACTTGTGCTTTTTTAGGTATATGTCTATTTCATGTACATCTTTAATGCTATTGGCATAACGTCATTCAGAACAGTTTCTTTTTACATTTCTAATGTCTAGTATTTCTGTGATGTCTGCCTTTTCTGATTTTTGTTACTTGTCTCTTTTCTTTTTCTCCTTGATTAGATTTGTTGAGTTTAGAGATTTCATTAGTCTATTTCAATAGAACTGCTATAGAGGCTCTATTGAACCTCTAATATATGTTAATTTTCTATTTCATAAATTCTGCCCTTATTACTTATTATTTTTTCCCATTTACTCAATATTTGTTTTCCTATTGTTATTTTTAGTTTTTTGATGGATATTTGTTTTATTTTTATTTTTTTGTTTAAATCCAAGTTAGTTAACATATAGTGCAGCACTGTTTTTAAGAGCAGAATCCAGTGATTCATCACCCACATATAATACCCAGTGTTCATTATATCAAGTGCCCTTCTTAATGCCCATCACCCAATTACCCTATCCTCCCACCCATCTCCTCTCTAGCAACCCTCAGTTTGTTCCCTATAGTTAAGAGCCTCTTATGGTTTGCCTCCCTGTTTGTTCCTTTTTAAAATGTTTCCTTCCCTTCCCCTATGTTCATCTGTTTTGTTTTCTAAATTCCACATATTATTGAAATCATGTATCTGTCTTTCTCTGATTGACTTATTTCACTTGGCATAATACACTCTAGTTTCATCCACATCATTGCATATGGCAAGAGTTCATTCTTTTTGATGGCTTAGTAATACTCCATTATATATCTACAACATTATATATACATCTTCTTTATCCATTCATCAGTCAATGGACATTGGACTTTTTTCATATTTTGGCTATTGTTAATATGCTGCCATGAACATTGGAGTGCATGTGCCCCTTTGAATCAGCATTTTTGTTTCATCTGAATAAATACCTAGTAGCGCAATTGCTCGGTTGTAGGGTAGCTCTATTTTTAACTTTTTGAGGAACCTCCATACTATTCTCCAGAGTGGCTGCATCATCTTGCATTCCCACCAGCAGAGTAACAGTGTTCCCCTTGCTCTGCATCCTCGCCAACATCTGTTGTTTCCTGAGTCATTAATTTTAGCCATTCTGATCAGTGTGAGGTGGTATCTCCTTGTGGCTTTGATTTGTATTTCCCTGATGATGAGTGATGTTGAGCACTTTTTCATGTATCTGTTGGTCACTTGGATGTCTTCTTTGGAAAAGTGTCTATTCTTGTCTTCTGCCCATTTCTTAACTGGATTATTTATTTTTTGGGTGTTGATTTTAAAGAGTTTTTGAGAGATTCTGGATTCTAACCTTTTATCAGATATGTCATTTGCAACTATCTTCTCCTCCCATTTTGTAGGTTGCCTTTAAGTTTTGTTGTTTCCTTCACTGTGCAGAAGATTTTTATCTTGATGAAGTCCCAGTAATTCATCTTTGCTTTTGTTTCCCTTGCCTCTGGAAACATGTCTAGTAAGAAGTTGCTGTGGCCAAGGTTGAAAAGGTTGCCGCCTGTTTTCTCCTCCAGGATTTTTATGGTTTCCTATCTTACATTTAGGTTTTTTACCCATTTTGAATTTGTTTTTGTGTATGGACAAAGAAAATCCATTCTTCTGCTTGTGGCTGTCCAATTTTCTCAACACCATTTGTTGAAGAAACTGTCCTTTTTCCATTAGATATCCTTTCCTGTTTTGTTAAAGATTAGTTGATCATACAGTTAATGGTCTATTTCTGGGTTCTCTATTTTGTTCTATTGATCCGTGTGTCTGTTTTTGTGCCAATATCATACTGTCTTGATCCTTACAACTTTGTAGTACAGCTTGAAGTCCGGAATTGTGATGCCTTCCACTTTGCTTTTCTTTTTCAAAACTGCTTTAGGTATTTGGGGTCTTTTCTGATTCCATACAAATTTTAGAATTGTTTGCTCTAGCTCTGCAAAAATGCTCATGTTATTTTGATAGTGATTGCATTGAATGTGTAGCTTGCCTTGGGTAGTATGGACAATATTTATTCCTTCAATCCATGAGCATGGAATATTTTTCCATTTCTTTGTGTCTTCTTCAATTTCTTTCATAAATACTCTTTTTTCAGCATATAGATCTTTTACCTCTTTGGTTAGGTTTATTCCTAGGTATCTTATGGGTTTTGATGCAATTGTCAATGGGATTGATTCCTTGATGTCCCTTTCTTATGCTTCATTATCGGTGTATAGAAAAGCAACAGATTTTGGTTCTTTGATTTTATACCCTATAACTTTGTTGAATTCATGTAACAGTTGTTAACAATTTTTTAGTGGAGTCTTTAAGGTTTTCTCCATACAGTTCTTGATAGGTATTTAGATCATACATTTGTTTTCAACCTTTCTTATTCTTTAAATACTACATGCATATAAGACCAAGCTTTATTTACATCTTACAATTGTAGTTATGTAGTTACGTTCATTATTAACCAATTTAAAATGTGTTGAATTTCCAATGTGATTTCTTACTTCATTCTTGAGTTATTTGGGAGTATGTTGCTTAATTTTCAACAGTATTTTTCTACTTATTGTTTTTAGCTCTTTTTAAAAATTTTTAAATAAACTTTTTATTTTAAAGATTTTTAGATTTACAGAAAAATTGCAAAGATAGTACAAAGGATTCCCACATATCCCATACCAACTTTTCTCTGTTATTAACATCTCACATTAATGTGGTACATTTGTCACAACTAATGAAACAATACTGTTACCTTAGTAACTAAAATCCACATTTTATTCAGAGTTCCTTCATTTGTATCTATTGCCCTTTTTCTGTCTCAGGAGTCCAGCCAGGATACACATCACTTTTAGTTATAGTCTCCTTAAGCTCTCCCTGTCTGTGACAATTTCTCAAATTTCCTTGTGTTTGATGAACTTGACAGTTCTGAGGAGTACCAGTCACATATTTGGTGGAATGTACTTCAATCAAAATGTGTCTGGTGTTTTTTTCAGGATTAGATGAGGATTATTTGTTTTTTTTTAATTTATTTAATTAATTTATTTTTTTTCAGTGTAACAGTATTCATTGTTTTTGCACAACACCCAGTGCTCCATGCAATACGTGCTCTCCCTATTACCCACCACCTGTTCCCCCAACCTCCCACCCCTGACCCTTCAGAACCCTCAGGTTGTTTTTCAGAGTCCATAGTCTCTTAAGGTTTGCCTCCCCTTCCAAATTTTTTTTTTTTAATAAACATATAATGTATTTTTATCCCCAGTGGTACAGGTCTGTGAATCGCCAGGTTTACACACGTCACAGCACTCACGATAGCACATACCTTCCCCAATGTCCATAACCCCCTCCCCCTCTACCAACCCCACCTCCCCCCAGCAACCCCCATTTTGTTTTATGAGATTAAGAGTCATTTATGGTTTGTCTCCCTCCCAATCCCATCTTGTTTCATTTATTCTTCTCCTATCCCCCTAACCCCCCATGTTGCTTCTCCATGTCCTCATATCAGGGAGATCATATGATAGTTGTCTTTCTCCGATTGACTTATTTCACTAAGCATGATACCCTCTAGTTCCATCCATGTCGTCGCAAATGGCAAGATTTCATTTCTTTTGATGGCTGCATAGTATTACATTGTGTATATATGCCACATTCTTCTTTATTCATTCATCTGTTGATGGACATCTAAAACCACCAAGTTAAAGTGGCATTCCCTTCATAGCATGTCAAGGGTCCATACCATCCATATGTCTTATTGTTGATGCTGACTTTTATCACATTGCTGGAATAATGTTAGTCAGGTATCTCCACTGTAATAACTGTAAAGTTATTCTTTCCCCTCATTTCCAAACTGTCATCTTTTGAAAGAAATCAGTATATATACAGCATACACTTAAAGAATGGAGAGTTAGGGCACCTGGGTGGCTCAGTGGGTTAAGCCTCTGCCTTTGGCTCAGGTCGTGATCTCAGGGTCCTGGGATCAAGCACCACATGGGGCTCTCTGCTTGGCAGGGAGCCTACTTCCCCTTTTCTCTCTCTGCCTGCATCTCTGCCTACTTGTGATCTCTCTCTCTGTCAAATGAATAAATAAAATCTTAAAAAAAAAAAAAAAGAGTGGAGAGTTGTACTTCATCTCCATGAGGGTTGTCTATTCTTATAATTCTGCTGGGAAATTAAATTTTCTCCCCCATTTAGCATTTAGGTCTATAATATATTTAGCATTAATTTTTTGGTACGATATAAGGTCTGTGTCTAGGTTAATATTTTTTGGGTATGGCTGTTCACTTCCAGTATCATTTATCAAAAATACTATTTTGTCTCTATTATCTAATGTCTTTGCTCTTTGTCTCAAATTGTCTGACTGTATTTTTAGCCTCTCAATTATGTTGCATTGATCTATGCACCAGTTCTTTTGCTAACATCACACTGTCTTTATCATATAATCCTAACATTAATTCTTGAAATCAGCTATTGTGAATCCTTCAACTTCATTCTTCAATAATGTGTTGGATATTTTTGGTGCTTTGTCTTTTCATATAAATTTTAGAATCATTTTGATGATATTTATGAAATTTTTTGCTGAAACTTTAGGATTCCTTTGAATCTATAGATTGAGTTGGGAAAAATTGACATCTTAACAATATTTAGTCTTCTATTGACTAAATATTCTTGTCCCAAATCATGTGAATATAGAATATCTATGCAATTATTTAGATTTTGTTTGATTTCTCTCATCATTGTTTTGTAGTTTTGTTTTGTTTGGTTTTGGTTTTTTTCCTGCATTCAGGTCCTGTACATGTTTTGCTAGATGGCTAGATTTATACCTAAGTATTCCTTTCTTCCTTCCTACCTACCTCCCTTCCTTCCTTCCATTTGCTTTCTTGGTGTTACTGCAATTTTTTTTTTTTTTTTTTTTTGCTTTCAATTGCAATTACTCATTGCTGATATATAAAAGAACAATTGACTTTTGTTTACCAAATTCTTTTTTTTTTAAGATTTTATCTATTTATTTGACAGAGAGAGAAATCACAAGTAGGCAGAGAGGCAGGCAGAGAGAGAGGAAGAAGCAGGCTCCCTGCAGAGCAGAGAGCCCGATGTGGGGCTCAATCCCAGGACCCTGAGATCATGACCTGAGCCAAAGGCAGCGGCTTAATCCACTGAGCCACCCAGGCACCCGTTTACCAAATTCTTATCCATGATCTTGCGTTGTACCCTGTGATTCATTATTATTTCCAGGATTTGTTGTCTGTGGTACTCTACATACAATCATGTCATTTGTGAATAAGGGTAGTTTTACTTCTTTCTTTCCAATATGTATATCTTTTATTTTTCTTACCTTATTGCACTAGCTAGGACTTCCTGCACAATAATGAATAGGAATATTAAGAAAGGATGTCCTTGCCTTGTTCCTGATCTTTGGGAAAAAAGTGTCCAGCTTTGCAGCATTAACTATGTTGTTGGCTCTAGGGTTTTTTTAATAGTTATTTTTTATTAAGTTCTCTTCTATTCCTGGTGTTCTGAGAGCTTTTATCATGACAGGATATTGAATTCTTTCAAAAGATTTCTCTGCATTATGATTTTTTTTCTTTATTTTCAAATTAGTATAAAACTCACTTGGTCATGGAATAATTCTTTTTGTATACTGTTGTATTTGATTTGTTAAAAATTTGATGAGTAATTTGTGTATCTGTTCATGAGAGATATTAGTCTCTATTCCTGTGTTATAATGTCTTTATTTGATTTTGGTAATAGGGTAATGGTGGCTCATAAAATTAATTTTAAGTTATTTCTTCTGTTTCTATTTTCTGGAAGAAATTGTAGAGAATTGGTATTATTTCTTTCAAAAAATGTTCAGTAGAATTCACCAGTGAAGTCATCTAGTCTTTTTTTTTTTTTTTTTGGAAGATTTTAAATTATTGGTTCAATTTCTATAATACATACAAAGCTTATTCAGGTTATCTATTTCACCTTGTATGCATTTTGACAGTTTCTCTTTATCAAGGAATTTGACCACTTAAGTTAAATTATCTAATTTGTGGGTATAAATTTATTCACATTATTCCCTTATGCTTTTAAATTTTTTTTCCATTTTATTTATTTTTTCAGCGTAACAGTATTCATTGTTTTTGCACAACACCCAGTGCTCCATGCAAAACGTGCCCTCCCTATTACCCACCACCTGTTCCCCCAACCTCCCACCCCTGACCCTTCAAAACCCTCAGGTTGTTTTTCAGAGTCCATAGTCTCTTATGGTTCGCCTCCCCATCCAAATTTTTTTTTTTTAATAAACATATAATGTATTTTTATCCCTAGGGGTACAGGTCTGTGAATCGCCAGGTTTACACACTTCACAGCACTCACGATAGCACATACCCTCCCCAATGTCCATAGCCCCCTCCCCCTCTCCCAATCCCACCTCCCCCCAGCAACCCCCAGTTTGTTTTGTGAGATTAAGAGTCATTTATGGTTTGTCTCCCTCCCAATCCCATCTTGTTTTATTTATTCTTCTCCTATCCCCCTAACCCCCCATGTTGCTTCTCCATGTCCTCATATCAGGGAGATCATATGATAGTTGTCTTTCTCCGATTGACTTATTTCACTAAGCATGATACGCTCTAGTTCCAGCCACGTCGTCGCAAATGGCAAGATTTCATTTCTTTTGATGGCTGCATAGTATTCCATTGTGTATATATACCACATCTTCTTTATCCATTCATCTGTTGATGGACATCTAGGTTCTTTCCATAGTTTGGCTATTGTAGACATTGTTGCTATAAACATTCGGGTACACGTGCCCCTTCGGATCACTATGTTTGTATCTTTAGGGTAAATACCCAATAGTGCAATTGCTGGGTCATAGGGTAGACAGAAGAAAGAGAAATTAAGGAGTCAATCCCATTTACAGTTGTACCCAAAACTATAAGATACCTAGGAATAAACCTAACCAAAGAGGCTAAGAATCTATACACAGAAAATTATAAAGTACTCAGGAAAGAAATTGAGGAAGACACAAAGAAATGGAAAAATGTTCCATGCTCCTGGATTGGAAGAATAAATATTGTGAAAATGTCCATGCTACCTAAAGCAATATACACATTTAATGCAATCCCTATCAAAATACCATCCATTTTTTTCAAAGAAATGGAACAAATAATCCTAAAATTTATATGGAACCAGAAAAGACCTCGAATAGCCAAAGGAATATTGAAAAAGAAAGCCAAAGTTGGTGGCATCACAATTCCAGACTTCAAGCTCTATTACAAAGCTGTCATCATCAAGACAGCATGGTACTGGCACAAAAACAGACACATAGATCAGTGGAACAGAATAGAGAGCCCAGAAATCGACCTTCAACTCTATGGTCAACTAATCTTCGACAAAGCAGGAAAGAATGTCCAATGGAAAAAAGACAGCCTCTTCAATAAATGGTGCTGGGAAAATTGGACAGCCACACGCAGAAAAATGAAATTGGACCACTTCCTTACACCACACACGAAAATAGACTCCAAATGGATGAAGGACCTCAATGTGAGAAAGGAATCCATCAAAATCCTTGAGGAGAATGCAGGCAGCAACCTCTTCGACCTCAGCCGTAGCAACATCTTCCTAGGAACAACGGCAAAGGCAAGGGAAGCAAGGGCAAAAATGAACTATTGGGATTTCATCAAGATCAAAAGCTTTTGCACAGCAAAGGAAACAGTTAACAAAACCAAAAGACAACTGACAGAATGGGAGAAGATATTTGCAAACGACATATCAGATAAAGGGCTAGTATCCAAAATCTATAAGGAACTTAGCAAACTCAACACCCAAAGAACAAACAATCCAATCAAGAAATGGGCAGAGGACATGAACAGACATTTCTGCAAAGAAGACATCCAGCTGGCCGATAGACACATGAAAAAGTGCTCCACGTCACTCAGCATCAGGGAAATACAAATCAAAACCACAATGAGATATCACCTCACACCAGTCAGAATGGCTAAAATTAACAAGTCAGGAAATGACAGATGCTGGCGAGGATGTGGAGAAAGGGGAACCCTCCTCCACTGTTGGTGGGAATGCAAGCTGGTGCAACCACTCTGGAAAACAGCATGGAGGTTCCTCAAAATGTTGAAAATAGAACTACCCTATGACCCAGCTTTTAAATTTTTATAGGATAAATGTGACAGCCCTTCTTTCATTTATGATATTGATAACTTATGCCTTCTCTTTTTTTCTTGGTTAGTCTAGCTAAAAGTCTATCAATTTTGTTGATCTTTCAAAGAACCAGGTATTAATTTCATTAATTTTCTCTGTTGTTTCTCTCTTACTGATTTCATTAACTTCTGATCTAGTTTTATTTTATCTTTTCTTTTGTATAAGTTATGCTTAAGGTATTCTTTCTCTGGTTTCCTAAGGTAGAAAATTATTATTAATCTTAAATAGATTTTTTTTCTTTTCTAGTGTATTAATTGCATATTATAAATTTCCCTCTAACAAGTGCTTGCACACCCTACAACTTAAAAAATTTGTGTATTTTTATTTTCACTCAGTTCAAAATATCTTAATTTTTTCCTAAGACATCTTCTTTGTTCCATGGGTTATTTATTTATTTATTTATTTTAAAAGATTTTACTTATTTATTTGACAGACAGAGATCACAAGTAAGCAAAGAGGGAGGAAGAAGCAGGCTCCCGCTGAGCAGAGAGCCTGATGTGATGCTCGATCCCAGGACCCTGGGATCATGACCTGAGCCGAAGGCAGAGGCTTTAATCCACTGAACCACCCAGGCGCCCCTCCATGGGTTATTTAGAAGTGTTTTCTTTCAGTCCCAAATAATTGGGGATTTTTCCAGGTAACTTTTTGTTCTTGATTTCTAGTTTAATTCCATTTTCATCAGAGAATATACTTCATATGTTTTGTAGGGTTTCAAATTTGCTCAGGTGTATATTTTGGCCTAGAATGCTTCTCTTGGTGAATGTCCCATGGAAGTTTGAGATTGTATGTTCTAACCAAATGGAGTAGTCTTAAATGTCAACTAGATCAAGTTGGTTGTTAGTGATGTTTAAGTCATACCCTTACTGGTTTTCTGCCTGTTTGATCTGTCAGTTACTGACAAAGAGATGTTGAAATCTCTGTTATAGTCTCTGCTAAAATAGTGGATTTGTCTATTTTTTCTTTCAGTTCAATCAGTTTTTCTTCATATTATTTTGATGCTTTCTTGTTAGGTGTATATAAATTTGGAATTATAATATAATCTTCCAGAACTGGCTCTTTTATCATTATGTAATCTTACTCCTAATGATTTTTCTTGTTCTGAAGTCTGCTTTGACTAAAATTAACATAGTTAATCCAGATTTCAATTAGTGTTGCCATGGTATATCTTTCTCCTTTGCTTTATTTTTAAGCTATATAAGTCTCTATATTTAAAGTGGATTTCTTGTAGAATACATATAATTGGAATTTGTTTTATGATCCGCTCGAGAATCCTAGTTTTCTCACTGATATATTTAGATCATTATTTTAGAATATTAGAAACAGTCTAGTTCACCAAACTTTTGATCACAGGAAATATGAGGGATTAAAAAAACTTTATGCATGCATTTTTATCTTTCTCTTTATCTATTCAACTGTCAGTATAAATAATTTGTGAGTCATACTTATATAACTATATTAAAACTATAAACCATATACAACAACTAAGTTTAGTAAGAACTGGACAAAGATTAAATAAAATATTTCTGATACAGTAAATTATATTTCATATTATAGAGAATTTTTGTTTTCACTAAAATAATATTAAGTATTTTTAAGTAAAAGTATTAAATACATCTTTTTTTAAATCTTGGAATAATACTTTTGATATAGCAACTTGAACTTAAGTTCCAGAAATATATATAATAATGATTTTCATGAATATATAGCTAAAAATTGTATTTCATGAAGAAATTTAGATACAAACAGGGGTAAAAATACATTATTGATTGTGCTTGCTGAATAATGATGTTCCTTTTAATTCTCACATTAAATTAGAGGTGTCTGCTTTTGTTTTTTTGCTTGTTTTAAATTCTGGAGTTTCTTTGGCATGATGTCAATCAGTTGTTCTTGAGCATTTATCAGAAGGAATTACATTTTTATATTTTTAAAATTGAGTGACAAAGCCACTAAAACTCTTTGGAAAATTGTAAAACAGAAAATTCTGTTCCAATTTGTAAGTATTCAGCTGGGAATGTTTTTTTGAGTGACATTTCACATTACTTCCAGCATTATGATAAAAATATTTCCATATACTCTTTTTCAAAATGATCTTTCTGTTACTTCAGTTTTTCTCTTTCTGTTAAAATGTCATCTTTACCTTGAAAAGATGGATTAAGGGTGTTTGTATTTTTCAGAAATACCTCAAGGTAACATACTGCTAGAAGCTATTTGTTCATCATAGAAAAGGTCAGAAAATTTTGAATACTAATCTTTCTGAGCAAAAGAAATTCATGATTCATGTTTAAGCTATATAACCTTTAAGTGCTTTGCCACGAAATTAGTGGTTAACATTTCGTCAGTGCACTGTGTTCTCTATACACTTTAACTCATATCATTCTTCCTAATTACCCTTTTGTCATCCTTATTTCCAAGTGAGGAAACTGGATTTAACATAATGTTTAAGTTCCTTGCCCAAGATCAACTACAGAGTGTTTGGGGTCAGATTTTTCAAAAGAAGACCCCAAGATGAGGATTTGTTCCTGTAAGTGATTTATTAAGGACGTATTCCCAGGATTCATGGGTAAGAAAGTAGGAGAAGCAGGAAAGAGAAGAGAAGGACGTATTCCCAGGATTCATGGGTAAGAAAGTAGGAGAAGCAGGAAAGAGAAGAGAAGCCAACCAAGTCATGTCCTCTCAGTAGTCTCTGCCTCAGCCTGACCTCCTAAACACCAATTGCAGAGTTTGTCCAACTACAAGGCAATAGATCTGAGCTTTTTCCATCTGGTCCACTCAGTAATGGCCATGCCACCTAGAAGGATCAACTCTCAGGCAAGTTTCTATCAGTTCTGGTAAAAGACCTTTGTAGTCCCCATGGGACCTTCCTCTGAAGGGAATCCCAGGTACATGACTTTAAAAGAAAAGCCCATAAAAACTGGAGGATATCGACACAAAACCTTTCAAAACAACCGAAGTATCTGAGTGCAGCATTGTCAGTATTTGCTACAGCAAGTGACATAGTAAGTGGCTTAACCAGGATTAAACCCAAGTTATATGGCTCTGGACCCCCAGTTCTTAATCATTATACTAGACTACTTGTGATAACCAGCAAATATCTGGGTAGGAAATATATTTCCACAGTCATTCTCCATTTGCAAACACTATTAATACTTTACTCTGTTTTAAAGGTATTTTTCTGAAAAAATTTACTAAATCAATGACATCCTGAGACATTTTGGCCTTTTGGGCTCAATTTTTGCTATATGGTTTGCCCAGGAATTACACATTAAATGAATTTTACAAGAGATGCTATCTCTGTAAATTACTACCAGATTTTTTTTTTAATATCCAGTCAAAGGAGTAGCCAATCTAATTGAAGAAATAACTTTGTTTTTTTTTGTTTTGTTTTGTTTTAATTAATTTATTTATCTTTTCAGCATAACAGGATTTATTGTTTTTGCACCACACCCAGTGCTCCATGCAATACGTGCCCTCCCTATTACCCACCACCTGGTTCCCCAACCTCCCACCCCCCGCCCCTTCAAAACCCTCAGGTTCTTTTCCAGTGTGGATTTAGATGTAGATCATTCAGAAATTGACTTTCTATGTCAGAGGTGTATGTAAGCTAATCTAATAAGTCTACTACTTTACATAACAGATAGTCCTACAAGCCATAGTGATGTGCATATTGAAAGGAAAAAGTATTCAAGGAGCTCCTCACCATCCTAAAGTTCTTCCTCCCACTGACTGTTTGGTGACGTAGTCATCACTGAGCAGACATCTGTCTAAATTATTAGGGTGCTGCTCTAGATTAAATGACCCAGACCTGGAACTTTGCATGGAAATGGAGGGAATAATATGGATTTAGGGACTAAGCTCTCTCCTAGGGGAAAGGACAGGTCATCCTAAGGGAAATAGGTGGAGACTGATGGGCCTAAGTCAGGGTTATATTCCCTTTGGCTCTTCAGGGTAAGTACAAGTTAGTGAGAGCTCCAACTTTCCTCTTCTACACCAAGAATCACTTCAGAAATGGGGGTAATTAGTGGGGGTAATTAACACCTATCAGCAGACCATGAAGTGTAGAACTGGGAAGAGCGTGTGGTAAAGGACAAATAAACTTGCTTCTTTCCAGCTCCCCACTGGCTATTTGGGAAAGGAATTCTTAGCTCATTAATAGGGCCAGGTTGGGAACATTTAGCTGTACTGAATACTGAAAAATAACAACAGCTAATATCCAGACACCTATATGGTACTTTTTGAGTGCCAGTGCCATATATATACATATTTATGAATTCCATATGTTAATTTATTTAGTAAATTTAAATATTATTCTCATGGTATAACTAAAGAAACTGAGGTACAAAGAGATTACATAGTTTGTTCAAGACTACACAGCTTGACATTTGGTGTATGTGCTTGGCTGAGGAGCCAATGGGGCGAAGCTACCATCTGTGGGATTATGACTGAACGCCTCTAAGTCAGAATCCCGCCCAGGCGGAACGATAGCGCAGCGCCGCAGAGCCTCGGTTGGCCTCGGATAGCCGGTCCCCCGCCGTCCCCGCCGTGCATCAGGACCGGGGTCCGGTGCGGAGAGCCCCTCGTCCGGGGAAACGGGGCGCGGCCGGAAAGGGGGCCACCCCCTCGCCCGTCACGCAATGCACGTTCGTGGGGAACCTGGTGCTAAACCATTCGTAGACGACCTGCTTCTGGGTCAGGGTTTCGTACGTAGCAGAGCAGCTCCCTCGCTGCGATCTATTGAAAGTCAGCCCTCGACACAAGGGTTTGTTTAAAAGGAAAAAATAAAAAAAAGGAAAAAAAAAAAAGACTACACAGCTTGGAAGAGGCAAATCTGGAATGTAATCATTTTTGTTTTAACTACTAACACACTGTGCATAAGGAAAGCAAGAATTAAGTTGGGAAGACATAAACAGAGGATGCCTCATCTATATTTGCATAAATATTTATTAAAATGAGTGGCAGATAAGCAATGATATCTTTATATTTTTGTGTATCTAAGTAATTCATAATTTATAGAAGAAATTATGGTTTTTCCTTGTAGGAAATACAAATAATATAACACTAAACTTTGAAAGAAGGGCTTGGAAATCTAATAAAGACTTTTCTCTGTGATACCTACTTTAATACATCTTTTGAAAATAGCAAATTTTTTCAACTTTTTTTGGTACCTCCTTCCTGGACTGACAAGAAAACAAGAGGGTTGAAAATGAAAAAAAGCTTCAATGCCCAAAACCTTTTATGGTTGTAGAGAAAGCTGAGAAAACTACTCAGTTCAAAACACAGATCTTTCTTATAAAAAATGGAGGATGACTCAGAAGAACAGAGCCAAGAGACCAGAGGGCAAAGCTAAGAGACACCAAGAATTAACATGAGGGAGAAGAACTGAGCTTTATTCGAAGACATAGAAACATTCACCTGGCTAAATTCTAGAATTACTATGGGTCAGTGACTGCAATGTGCCTCTAGTCAGAAGACTCTTTTTTGAATAGGAATGTCTGTTCATTGCCGTTCCAGCATGCTTAAGCATTGCATGTTGAGGGTATGGAGAGCAGAGAACTTGTCTCTTAACTTCTCAGGGCTGAGATGGACAGCTTCACTAAAGAAGCTATATTGAAAGAAGCATATTGAAGAGTCTTATCAACACCTGGGCTAATTTAGATAACAAGATCCTAAATATCAAGCATGAGCCAGAGACTGTAATAGGTTGAGATTTAGGTATCTTGGAAGGGGAATGAGAGTCTTTTGCATGTGGGAGAGATGGGACCCACTGGAGCCAGAGGGTAGAATGTGATTGCCAGCTAAGAATCTTGCATTAAGGAGGGCACATGATGTGATGAGCACTGGGTTTTATACATAACTAATGAATCACTGAACATTATATCAAAAACTAATGATGGATTATATGCTAGCTAATTGAATTAAAATTTAAAAAAGAATCTTGAATATACCTACTGTGAGATTTTTGCTGTCTCTGCATACTGGCCAAAGAAAAATAATAGTTAAGATAAAAAAAAGTCAGATGACATATCCAGAAACATAACACATTAGCATTACATAAGTTTTTATCAAGGACTCCAACTACATGCATTCCCTTATGTGGGTATACAAACTGCCAGCTTTTAATTAAATTCAGTTGAGTTAGAAATGGATATTTAATGCCTTTCAATATGGTTATTATACATCTATTTTCCAATAACGTAAAAATGACTTTGGGGGGGTGGAGAGAATAGATAATGCTCCACCAGGTTTATGATCTTCTAAATGAGAGAGGTTTCCTAGCCACTTTTTCCACCACATGGGACATTGTGACTTAGTTCTGGATGTGGATTTGGGATGAGAGTGATAATGACTAATCCAGGACAAGGTGGCAGGGGGAGGGAGGGGGGAGGGCATCCCTTTACTCCTAGTTAGAAGTCAGGTTTCCTTGGTCAGTGCATTTGCCAAGGATTCAATTGAAAAAATATATAAAGGACACTGTTTTTCCCAAGAACACTTATAGGCATAAAATCAAGTATTTCATCTTTCTTAAAAAAATTCAATTTAGTTAACAAATAGAGTATTATTCATTTCAGGAGAATTCAGTGATTCATCAGTCGCATCTAACACCCAGTGTTTATTATATCAAGTGCCCTCCTTAATGCCCATTTCCCAACTATCTCTTCCCTCCACCCACCTTATCTCCAGCAACCTTCAGTTTGCTTCCTAGAGTTCAGCATCTCTTATGGTTTGCCTCCCTCTCTATTTTCATCTTATTTTATTTTTCATTTCTTTCCCCTGTGTTCATCTGTTTTGTTTCTTAATTTCCACATATGAGTGAAATCATATGACAAATGACATTTGTCATATTTCATTTCTATGACTGACTTATTTTGCTTATCCCAATAGCCTCTAGTTCCATCCATGTCATTGTAAATAGCAAGATGTCATTGTTTTCAATTACAGTAACAACAACAACAACAAAAGGCTCTCTTAATCAGAAAAAAATGTCATTGTCGCTATGTGGGTATCTAAGTCAATTCATAGGGCATTTTGGTAGATTAGACTCATTGTGAAAGTTGTTTGTGAAATGTATTTAATTGGTTTGTCTGTTTTGGTTCTGAGTGTGATTATGGCAGTCTGTGTAACTGTCTGTGTAATTATGGCAGTTTTTCAACACACCACAGAGGGGGTGGAAAACAGTAGTTCAGTCTGAAGGCAAGACAGAGATTCTGTGTGTACAATATATATAAAGCCTCTGGCTGTGAGCATTAAACTCTGGTATACTGAAGACCTTATATTTCTTGCATATGAGGCCAGAACTCTTAATAATGCCAGGGATCTGGCATCCTTGAAAGACTGGGTGTAGCTGCTGCCAAAAATGAATGAGTATTGTGAAAGCCCATGTACTGTACAGAATGATTGTGGAGAGGGTCCATAGGAAAGATCAGAATTTGCAAATAACATATTTATAGTCTGAGCTGAGTAGCTCCCAACAGCTGGATGTGTCTGTGCATGTGTGCACACTTATGCTCATTTTGATACTGTGTAGATTCCAAATCTAACTGAAATGCAGTAGTTGTACAATGTATACTGATCCGTTCCATGAGAGAATTGAGACAAGTAAAAGCTTTGAAGACCTTGCTGTCTGAAAATACTATATGCTGGTTTTTGTTTTGTTTTGGTTTTAAGGATACTGTTTTATTTCAAATAATGCCATTTGGCAGTCCAAAAGAAAAAAAAAGTCATTGCCACAGATTGAAGGGATCAAAGCATCCAGAGAAACGGCAAGAATTGGGATGTGGAAGAAAACTGTTGACAAGGTGCCCACACTCCAATTAAGGGATAGTTGGTGGCACAAGCATCAAAGGAATATGGGGTTTCTTTTTTAAAAGATTTTATTTTTACTTGAGAGAGAGTGAGAGAGAACACAAGCAGGGGGAGGGTCAGAGGAAGAGGGAGAAGCACACTCCTTGCTGAGCAGGGAGCCCAGTGTGGGACTGCATCCCAAGACCCCAGGATCATGACCTGAGCCAAAGGCAGACACTTAACCCACTGAGCCACCCAGGTGCCTCATGAAACCTATAGGGTTTCATATGAAGGTGGAGGAATAATTATTTGGATGCCATCCTGGGTGTTCTAAAGAAAAGATTCACAGCAGCTGTACTCTCTGTTTTGAAGGGGGAATAACTCTATTGATAGTATAAAAACCTGATAGAAACAGAAGAAAAGGGAAATCTCTGAATAGATAAGGGCAATAGTAAGCAGTAAAAAACAAGACAGAGTTACCTCAAGTCAGGTTTTACGACATCCAGGGGAATGGGGAAGCCCTGCGCAGACAGGCAGGCTGGGGTCCCAGTTGAGAGGCCTGGGCTGAGCATCCGTCTCACAGGTTAGACTTCCAACTGACCATCCCCATAAAGGCCTTATTTACAGGGCAAATGGCAGGGTTTGAAGTTAAACATTTGTTTGCCTGTGTGCAGTTTGGAGCAAGCTCCATTTCTATGTTTTCATGCCTTTTCATCTTCAAGGAAACTGGGCTAGGTATGCTTGCTTCCTTTCCCAGATTCCACTCTGGGGGGCCACCCCAGCCTGGAGCTGGAGGGATGTATGGCAAAACGAACAGTTCGTGGCACCCAGACCAGAAGGGCCAATTCTGACCCGAAGGCCAGCTCCTGTCAACTAATCAGGCTCCGAGGTCACTTATGTTGCACAAGTCTCACAAACAGCATTCCTTAATCTGCCTGCATACATGCAGGTGTGGGTGATCAGTTATGTAGGACAAATCATGGAAACCTTCAACCACACAATACACTGGCGAAGGGCAAAGTCAGCCTCCTTCTCTGTCATGGGCAGTGAGAAGGCTACATTCCAGGAAAGAAGGCAGGTTGGAGAGTAGGATCTTGCTGGCAAATCATGTTTCATGGGAAGAATGTGTCATGAAGAACTTAAGGCTGTACCATTTTGTTTTGAGGATGGTGAAACGATGTTCCAGAGGGTATAGTTCAGGATGAGTAGGCGAAGAAAACGTCATTGGGGAGAATGTTTCAGAGAGTACAGATCCCTGGAGGGACTTCTACCTCAGATGCTAAGGACAGCTAACAAAAATGTGCACTTAGGAGGAATCATCATTCCTACTTAAATTGTATATTATATGTATTTATGGGATGTTTCTCCATTTCTATCTTTAGGTACAACCTTGACTTTCCTGAATATTTTTGTCTGCCGTCAGTTGAAATCCATGTCCAAAAAAACCACTCACAAAATGTAATAAATCCACAAGAGAGATGAAACCTTAACATATTTTTAAAATTTAATATGTGGCTACTAAATTATTGATTTCTTTCTCTTCAGTAATACACCAAATGACAAATAATAAAATTATTCCTTTCTTTACAACATTCATCACTCAGGAAGAGAATGGTAAAAGCAACATGTTTTTCACCATGTAGTTTTGCTCTTTGCTCTGCCAGTGGTGTGGACAGTTAATAGTCACTATGCTAAATGTCAACAGTGTATGGGGAAATGGGTCAACAACATGACAGGACAACTCTGGTGTATTGCATTCAGTAATCTTTATACCAGAAGTCCTTGAAGGAGCATCCTGAATAAAAAAATGGGCAATTGGATTAAGGAAGATGGTGAAATGTGGTTCAAGCTCCTATAATCAGCTCAGCAATAGTAAACAGAAAAGAGCTATAAAGCACTGTCCTTTAATTCAGTGGTAGAATTCTGCTCCTTTTAGGCTTCCTCACCTTCAAGGTGAGGAAACTCAGTGTACCCTTTAAGTTGCCATGCCAGGAAGTAAATGACTAAAAGAGAGAATAAATTGTGCCTTCATTAAGTCCTGTGGTATTTCTGGGAAGGAAGCAGGGACTTACGATCTAGAAAAACTGTATGAATGTGAAGAACACTTTTGTCACCTCTTTGGGTAAGTGTTGTGGTGAGGCAAGCAAGGAGCTTCATGAATTTCAAGCCCTCACCCCCACCAAAAAAATCAAATGATGAAATATTTGTGAAAATATAAATTATACAGCCCTATATAAGTGATTAGCATTATTTCCTTCTTACTATTAAGAGTGCTCATCATAGTTAAGTAAATGTTTAGAAGCACCATCAGAGCCATCAAAGTTGGCATAATTACAGAGGCTAAATGATACAGTGAAACCAATTCAAAAGCTGAAAAGGAATTCTTGGGTGTCCAAAGCCTGTGACCTCAAGGACCCCTGCTTTAAAGATAAACTTTTTTTTTTTTTTAATGAAATGAACAATCCGTGGCTTCCAAATCATTTTTTCTGTTTGGATTTTTTTTTCCATTTTTACTATGTTTATTGTGATGAGATTGGCTTACATTACCTCATGATGGGCCAGCTGTTCAGGTTGAACATGATCACTTCTGTATTCATCACTGAAAACTGGAAAAGAGACATTAGGTTCCTAGCAGAAATAATATGTTGCCCTGGGGTGATATCTGGACAAAGATCATTGCAGAAATATGGGTAAAGACATTTTTTTAAAAGATTTTATTTATTTATTTGACAGAGAGAGATCACAAGAAGACAGAGAGGCAGGCAGAGAGAGAGAGAGGGAAGCAGGCTCCCTGCTGAGCAGAGAGCCCGATGCGGGACTTGATCCCAGGACCCCGAGATCATGACCTGAGCTGAAGGCAGCGGCTTAACCCACTGAGTCACCCAGGTGCCCAAAATATGGGTAAAGACATTTGAGCTTTCTTTTGTAGTTATGGCTCTTAAGATATTTGACTGAAATATCATATGCTGATAATGGAGATGATGAATCTTTGTTTCTAATCATCACTCAAAAGATGATTAATTTGAAAGAGTCATGGTTTGAATATTTGTTTGTTTGGCATCACACAACATACAAGTGTTAACTGTACCATCCCCCATGCCTTACCTTTTTAGGATTTCTACACTGAGAGACTAGAATGACTTTACCAAACAGAGGCCATACTACCAAATATGGATAAAATTTTCATATAGCAAATACTATAGGATTTATTACAGTGCCTTATTAAAAATATTGGAATCTCATTAAACTTCCCTGTTACTGGAAGTTACAGGTATTGTTTATGTATTGTGATGTTTTGGTTAGGTGGCTTAGAGGATGGAGGTTTGCTGCAGTTGCATTCAGCAGAAACAGACACCGAGTGGGAGTGAGGAGTGAAAAAAATAGGCATCAAAGCCTGAGAAGAGAAGAGAAAGGAAGAATTGTATAGAGGGTGAAGTTGGACAGTGATGCAGACCCAATAAAATTTTGGTAAGCAGATGGGGGGTTCTGGAGCGAGTGCTGACCATCAGAGTGTCCTATACTAGGTAAGATGCAAGTGGCTCTGGGGAAATATATCTTTGCACAAAAACCTCTGATGTCGGTGAAGAGGCTGAAGTTGTTCACAGCTGGAGAGTGTCTGCTGAGTTCCCTCCCACAGCTGCAGAAGGGTCTGAGACTGAGTGACATATCTCCCTGACAACCTCAAGCCTCAGTAGACTAAACAGACATCAAAGAATATTTGGATTGCCTCCAACTTCCTACATCTAATGTTGTATTATGTGTGTTATTATTAATTTGTTTCCAGTGGATAGAGATACACAGCTGACAAGTTGATGGATGGTGAGAAATTGACATAATTTTCTATTTCTGAGATTTGGGAACAATAGCATCAAGAATGAATTAGGTTACCTAGTATTTCTAAAATAACTAATATAAAATACAACTAATATAAAATATAATAAAAACTTTACAGTTAAGTCACGTCCCTTGAAACATGGTAGTTATACATAGTGAGCAGTTTCTTCTCCCCACATATTAAACATCACCCATAAAATTGCTTTATAAGTCTTCAAACTAATACTTAAATACAATCCTCTACCAATCCTAGTTTCAAAGATTCTATAGTTTTTAAAACTGTGTGTAATATAAATGTGTTTGAAAATCACAGTCTTATGTTCACTCATTCACCATTTGTATAATAGCACCTATCTCTGTTCTATTGTCTTACGTTCCTAGGAACTGTGTTCCTAATATTTATAAATAAATATATCGGTATAGCAAAAAAAAAAAAAGAATGAATTAGGAATATGAGCTAACAGGTGGAGAGATAATTGGAAAAGCCTTCCCAGGAAAAATACCTGAAAACTGGTAGATATTTTGGAAACTCATTAAAGGGCAAGTCCAGTGTGGAAACATGTGAATTGCAACCTGAAAATGTATCCAAAATGATAATATAAGAATAACTGTTTAGTTTGGGGGATCTAGATATAATCTTATGTACTTAACTCTTTTTTAAAAGATATCTTAATTCATTTTTAACAGCTTTATCAGGTATAATTGCTATACAAATCTGTACACATTTAGTGTATACAATTCAATGAGTTTGGACATATGCACGCACCATAATCACAATGAAGGTAATAGACATATCCACATCTCTGCTTGTTTCCTTGAGTCCCTTTGTTGTTGTTGTTTGTGTGTATATGTTTGTCTGTGTTGGGGTTTAGGCAGCATAAGAATAGTTACCAGAGATCTCCACCATCTTAACAATTTAAGTGCACAGTACAGTATTGTTGACTATAGACCTTATGCACTAGAGCAAACCTCTAAACTTATCCTCTTGCATAGCTGGAAGTATACATCAGCTGAACAATTCTTCTCCATTTCCCCTTCCTCCAGCCCTTGGTAACCACCATCCCTTTCTTTGCTTCTGTGAGTTTGACTATTTTAGGTAACTCATGAGTGAAATGTAATATCTGTTTTTCTTTGACTTGGCTTACATTTTTTAAAAAGTTTGCAAAACACGATCAAAAGAACAGAAGACTAAAATTGTTAAAAATAAAAAAATGTATTCTTCCTATAATGACTTATTGGATCAGTGAGTGGAGGCAGTGCACCCCCAAAATAAGAATTAGTGGTGAGAACTTTGTTTCCAAGACCATCTGTATCAGGAAGATATTCACACTCACAGATGGTGATAGCGAAGGCATACTTTATAGCCTGCTCTCACTATGATGTCATAAAGGCTAATTGCTGGCCAAGAGTAAATCATAATGATTCCATAGCTTTGTAGAAGAAGGAGCTAAAGTTTGCTGAGCCCTTAACTATATGCCAGATACGAGGCTTGGCATTTTAGGTATTATTGCTCATCTCGGGATTTCTTAGCCTGCACTTTCTCTTGCTACGGAATATGGCCAAAATGGCATCACAGTATACAGTCCATAATGAGAAGAGCCTGGATCAGAGAAGGTTGTTGCTGAGAACTTGCTGTGGTCTGGCTAATTGGAATTCATCAGAGCCTGACTCTTCATAAGACATGGTCCTTGCAACAGAGGCCCTCAGGGGTAAGAGCACTGACCATGTCTTTCCTACGCAGTTCACATCATCCTTCTACTAGGGCCTGACTTCACTGAAATTATAGTGTGCTTTTGGGCTCTGGAGACTTAAATAATTTACTCATGCAAATATTTATTGACTGTATCACAGATGAATTTTTAAAAAATCCAAAATAGTCAGTAGATATTGATTTTCCTTTTCCCTGAACCTAACCCATATTCTAAAGGATCAGATTTACGAAGGGAGACTTTGAAGTGATCAGTTGTTGTTTCCATCTGCCTACCATGTCTTTCCCCTTCCTCTAGCAACTGAGTTTCTCTTCCCATTTTTTTTTCTCTTTGTGGAGCCCATTTTATGTGACTTACACAGGGATCAGAACTGCTGTAAGAAACTGATTTCTTGGTAGACATAATGGATCATAATGGACTCATCATGGATGATGAGTAAAGGAATGACTATAAACAAAAACTTCTGCAAGGTTTGGAAATGCAGACAGTGAGGAAATCCTAATTACAATCCTGCCTTTTGTACTAGAACAATCATAAAGGATTCCTCACATGGAATAACCCTATTTGAGAGATGGAGAGCACAAGAGCCATGAATCCCTAGACTGAACTATGCCTAAAGATAAATATTCCCTTCCGACTTTTCAGCTATATGAACTAAGAAGTTCTGTGTTTGGCTTACTTTAGGTTGAGCTGTCTTTCTGTTTTTCCATCACTTGTAACCAAATGAACCTGACTATTGCATAGACTTTTCCTTGAAAAAGACATGGGCGAGGGCAGGTGAAATTAATATTGTTCTAAGTAACTATGTCTGCTGGGTGTAAAGCTAGACACTATCATTTTATTAATAAATAAATGTTTTTTATTCATGGGGGAAGAGGACACAAAATTAGGTTATGTAATTTGCCTCATATCTCATCATAAATTAGAGATTCAGGCTTAAACCCAATTCAGATTTCATATCCAATACACCATGTTGCCACCCCATGTTGAAATTATATTGCATATTCAAATACAATTATTTATGTCCAAATACCATTTGAAGAATTTAAGTGATGGTGAGAGCTGTTGCGGTAAAAGATAACAAAACAGACTGAGTTTGGAGAGAAAATGAAGTCAGAAGGAAACTGCCAAAGCAGTTCAGAGCTGTCCAGAGTCCTGACCTCAGATCCCTTTGACCACCGTCCTTAAGCCAGCTCCCGTTTTTCTAATACCATAGCTTTGTTAACTCTCACCCTTATAACATTTTACTTCTCAGTCTTTCCCAAGGAAGGTTGTGAATTTTGTGAGGCTGACTTATGCAAAACGGTTTGGCGTCATCTAGACCTTAGATCAATTTTTAGTACTTGGCCAAATGAATCATGTAACTTTGAATAAATCACATATCCTCAGACTCAATTTGGCTATTAATAAAAAAAGGATAAGCTAGGAGCTGCAGTAACTAGAACATAGCAAGAAACTTCTTCACTTTGGAATAAAACTTGGAAGAAAAGTTTCTTGGCAGAATGACGAATGACTTTTCAAAATTATATTTCTCGAGACAAAATTTTACCTATTGGTATTTTCAGACCTTTATTAAAAGTTTCCAATTTCACCTACAAAAACTTTATCTTCATGGGATAAGGTTTGGGCAGGTTCCTATGTAGCTTTTGTTCTAGATATCCACAGATTTGCAGAAAGAAATATTCCAGCTCTTGGGAATCAAACTGATTTTGGATAGCAACTGGCAAATCTCCCTTCTCATCCTGTTTCCTCCTTGGTAATGCATTCATTTAAAGAAAAAAATTAGGAGCAAAGCAAATTGGATTATTCCTGAGAGCATATATATTTTTTCTTCTGGCAGGGATGGTAACACGTAGCCGCTGGGATAAATGGGCCAAATATTCCTTCTGATTTTTTTTTCTTCTTCTTAGATTCTACTTTATTTGGTAAAACTCTGAAACTAACAACAAATTCACGGCCCCCCAACCTCCTTCCCTCTGAAGAAGGCAGTTCCCCAGAGACAAAAAGGCTACGGCAGCTTGGAAATCACCATCTCCAGCTTTCAGACTCGGGCAGCTCACGGCCAGATGGTCAGGCCTCCAGACCCTTACTTCTGATTTAAACCACGAATACAGTCAGGTAGAAGATGTAGAGATAATTTTAGTTTTCAAAATATATATTCAAGTCAAACATTAGCTTGACATTGTGATTTGCACTTTTCAGGTTTTACATAAAGAAGCTAAAGGCAAGCCCTAGTTTCTATAAATCTGAGAGAAAAAACAGATCCTGAAAGGGCACAAAACACATGGAGTAAATATGTACTTCCTCTCCCATGTATAACTCTGCTTTTTCTTTTAAATCTCCCATTTTTCATACGTTATTATTATTGCTATTATTATTTTAGCAATTTATGCTCTTCAAGGAGTTGCTCTTCAGTTGTAAATATTATTGCTATTTTTAAGGTCTTTTTATTATGCTGGGTTATTAACAATGTGTCTCTTCCCTAAGACTTTACAATGGAATAAAAATGATAAAACGGAAGCCATCAAAGTTACCTTGCTAACCTCACTGATAGCTTTTCAGGATCATTATGCATTGTACTTAATATGCGTATGTGTGCACTTAGACTATGGGGAAAAAAATCAAATACTCTTCTGATTACACCCGTAAACGGTCTCCACACATTATGGTATAAAATAGTTTGTTTCTGTTTTATAACCTACTTGATCTAGAATTTTTTTTTAAGATGCAAGAAAGTGCAATGAAGTGTGATTGGAAGCATGTGGGCCTTGGAGTTGAAGAGTGCTAAGGTTTGAGCCCAGACTCTCTGATTTATTTTGTGGTTGATTTCAAGCAACTTACTTAAAATCTGTAAGCCTCAATTTACAAATATGTATTGGGGGCGCCTGGGTGGCTCAGTGGGTTAAGCCTCTGCCTTCGGCTCAGCTCATAGTCTCAGGGTCCTGGGATCAAGCCCCACATCGGGAATCTCTGCTCAGCAGGGAGCCTGCTTTCCCCCCTCTCTCTCTGTCTGCCTCTCTGCCTACTTGTGATCTCTCTCTTTCTCTCTCTCAAATAAATAAATAAATAAATAAATAAAATCTTTACAAATATGTATTGGGACAAAACTAAAGGTTAAATTAAGTAACAAAAGAACTGTGGCAGAAACTGCTGGTCGGCCAATCCAATGTTATTCCGAATCTTCTTTTCTAACTACCTTTCACATTTGTACGTGAAAATCTCCCAGGAAGGGCTTCCCTTCTCAACTAAAACAACAAAATTTTTGGTGTACCTCTTTCTTCCCATTTGGTGAAGAAGATATGATGTCTGGAGGTAGAGTAGCTGTTTTGGAACTATGAGTATAAAACCACACAATAGCACAGACAGAACCTGGAAAGATCTTGGTTCTAGGACAGCTGGAGCCAAACTAGAGTCATTTTCTCAATACTTCTTACTATGTGAAATCAGTCCCTTACCTAATAAAGCCACTGTTTCTTCAATTTTCTGCTACCCAAAGTTGTATCATTCTTGTGTGAGACAAGAGCAAATATAGTCCCCAAGCCATGTAAGGAAGTGTAAATAATATTAATCATCATATCCCCTCCATGGGTAGTAATGGCCATATATAATAGAGGGGGCATAGTCTCAACATACACTTTTATTTCTTTTAGACTGGTGTAGAATTTAATTTTATACCTTGAAATCAATTAGATTTCCTTTATATAATCTCCTGATTTTCATGCTCCCAACACTTTCCTGCTTATCTAGGAATACAATAAAGCAATATAATGTAATTGAAGGGAGAAAAGTTGATTGTACATTACACAAAGAATGAAAAAAGGTAATTTACCTGAGTCATGGTACAACATCAAGAAGGGGATATGTTAAGATGATATACAAATGATGTACTGTATGGTGACTAACTTAACATACTTTTTGAAATAAATAATAGGTTAAATATTTTAGGCATCACTTTTCACTTTATTGTGAGTGGGTTCACCATTGATTTGGTTTACATCTCAGAGTCTTAGAAAAAGTCCTTTCTTCCCCCTGTACAATATTGCCCTATCCGGGTCCCCAAAATTTTACCTCTAAATATCTATCCCATCAGGGACTTCTTTCTATTTCCTTTCTTCTTCCTGCCCTTACCTTAGTCCTGCCCTTATCTTCCATCAGGGCTGTCACATTCTCACATTCTTACAGATGAACTTCTGCACAGGCTGTGCCTTCCACCTAAAATGTTCTCTCCTCCAACTCCTGGTCTTTCAGATCTTGGCTAAATCAGCACATAGAAGACATTGCCCTAACTTCCTTGCTCTGGTCATTTCCACTTTTATCTCATTATATCTCTCTTTTTAACAAATATCAAACAATTTACAAATATGTGAGCCATAATATCTATCTCCCCACCTGTCTGTAAGTACCAGGAGAAGATAGCCTGATGTTTTGCCTTTCATCATTTTATGCCCAAGTCAAGCCCAGCACTGAACACATCAATACTTATTCATAATATTTAATGTGCACAGACTGTGTAGAAGACATTGTTATGAGTGCTTTCTGTGCATTAACTCAGTTTAGTAGTCACAGCAATCCTATTTTACAGATAAAATAATCCCAATAAACAGATAAAGATGCCAAGACACAGAGAAGTTAAGGAGTTTGTCTGAGGTCACACAGGTAGTAAACCAGGATTTGAGTCAGGCAGTATGTCTTTGGAACCTGTGCTATTAACCACTACGCAAAGCTGAATAAAAGGATGAAGTTTGCCACAAACTGGGCAATGATAATCACTTTGGTTCCACAACTTTGATGGTCAACAAGAATTAAATAGAAGCTTCTTTGTACAAGCTATTCTACTGGGGTTCAGTGGTTAAGATGGAGTCTAAAGGCACCCATCTATATTTTAAAGGCTCTGTATAGTTAAATATTGATTAGTCTATGAATATAAAACCAATTTCTCTTACATTTTTTTCCTTAAAAGCAAAATACCAATGTATTATATAACTATTGGCTTTTCTCCTCAATTTACTTGTCCCTCCTATTACCTCATATAAGAAAGTACTAGATTTCTTCTTTATCGTGCCATATTGGGTAATGCTGCATGTTTTTTTTTTTTAATTCCGAAACCAAAATTATTTTGAAAGAGTGAAGAAAACACCATCTGTAACAATTGAAATCATAATAACATTTTTTTCTATTCTGAAAGCCCATCAATGTTATATAAAGAAGGGAAAAATGATTAGTCCCAGGCTGAGCCCAACTGTGCCAAAGAAGTATGCTAATTTTGTTGGCTTGGTTAGGAAACCCTGAAATCATAAATTTATGCAGGGATTTGCAAATGACAGACTATTTAGGTACATCCATATCTTTATACTTCAAGCACTAGAGCATTTAAAATGGGATTGAATTCTAGGGGGGAAAAGAACAAGAATGAAGGAAGAATGTCAGTAAGTAATGGAGAGAGATTTAGAGACAAAACTGGGTCTGTGTTGGATTCAGAATTACCTGAATTTTTAGATGAGTCTACAATGAAAAGTAACTAATGTTATAGTAGTAATTGAACATGTCCAACATGTTCTGATTTTCAGAGAACAGTCACATTAAATTCTTACAACATTCCTGAAAGTGTGATGATATGGTTATTCTCATTTGTAAACTGGAAAGTTGAAGCTCAAGGTCGTTAAGGAAAAGAGGCAGTAGTGGTCTACAGTGAGGACTTTATAGAGAGGGCTTTCAGCAAGCAGAGCAACCTTGCCCCAGGGAGATGAGAGTATGCATCCTTTTCATGGTGAGTCAAGTGAGGGAGAAAGCATCAAGAGCACTGCTCAGAGAGTTTCACACTGAGTTTGGGGGACGCAGGTCATGCTGTTTCTACTCCAGATGGGAGAAGGCAGGAGGCTGGTTGGTGATGTGTGAACAAAGAGATGCCTGCATTGGGGTTGAATGAGTTGTACATCTACTCAAAGTGGACTAGATGTGTGATTCCCTGCTACCAGATACGGACCTTTAGAACAGAGATTGCCTACAGTTATCTTACACCGAACCTCTACCAAGAAGATGAACTGGAAAGGTGCGACTCCAACAAAAGAGTGAGTTGCTGGAAGCCCTAGATGGTACAGAAGTTGAAAGTAAGCACTGGAGGAGGCATTGCCTTCATGAGAAGTTAAACTCCTGCATTGTTAGCATGGGGAGGGCACGAAGAGCAAGTAATGAAGAAAAGAGCCAACAATGTCTCCCCTACCCAAATCCTTTTTCCACTGTTAAACAATTTTTCTTTAGTTTTATCCTTGACCAATGCAAAGTAACCTATTACCAATTCCTGGCTGATGCCAAGTCGATTATAGTCATTGTACTGTCCAAATCACCTTGGAACTATCAATGGAAATATCAGTTTTGCTCAATAGCAATAATGAACATCTTTAATGAGAAAGACAGGGGAGTCTAATGAAAAGCAACCTCAAATTCTGACCTTTCCACTAATTGTTTATGTAACCGAAGGAAATTAACTTGGCTTTATGGATTTAAATTGAGTAAAAATTTCTCTAAAATCTCTTCTCACTTCCCACTTCTCACCAAATCCTACTAGCTATAGGATTTGGTGAGAAAGCTTTAGGAATTTGGACTCTACATTAAAAATTTATAATAATTTCCCCAAACTACTGCCTGATATCCTTGTGCTGCTTTTAGTCTGAAAGAAAGTTGGGTGAGGGAGGATTTACTAAGTAAAGTGATCATGTAAACAAGGATTTTTAAATAATCAACTGATTTAAAATATTTTAGAAGTACCAATATAGGTACAAAATTGTTATTTCTATGTCAGTTGAATATCCTATTGGGCAAATCTTAGTAGTAGTGAAATATAAAAGAAAAATGCCAATTTTCTTCCTCTGAGATTCTATAATGTAACCTTTGTGTCAATTCTAATTAGTCTTTCTTGAAGACCAAGAAGAGTTCCAAGGTCTTTTTTTTCTCCCAATTTTTCCTTATAGTATTGAAATATATTTGATTTTCTTCAAATTGAATTGGAAATGGCATATCAAGGTAAAGCAATTTTCAAGCCTCTGAAAAGCGAGGAAAGTATTTCTTCTTATTTGATGGGAAATGTCAGGAAGGAGAAAGTCACAGGTACTAAAACAACGTGTGTTTCTAAGGAGATTGATGGAAACTTGCAACATCCTTGAGGAAAAAAATACTGATGTGTTTCCATCTTTTTGTGTGAAAACTAATGCACAGCGAGTTTGACTCTCTCAAGATCAAACAATAACTTTAAGTCAAAGCATGGATTGGATCTCAGATCTTGGTTCCTCCCTCATATTTCAGTTTCTTTGCTATCTGCTCTTTTGATAGATACCAGCACAACTTGTTTTTGGCTGAATTTCTTGCTTCTAGAAAGCACAGCAAGAAGCAGTCTGTCAATAGTACCAGGTTTCCTTGAAATTGATCAAGGCTCTGGGCTTCCAGCTCAAACACTGTTCTTGTGTCAAACCACGTGAAATAAGCACTTTTCTTGAATAAATGTGAACTCTGCCTTTTGTAGCAGCCAAGGACTATTCAAGATACCGAATGAAAACAGCAAATTCTCTTGGGAGGGAGAAGGGAAGTTGGCATTGTCTTCAAAAGCAAAATTGGGCTATTTCACTGAACAGAACATCAGACAGAGGAAGCCAATTTGGTCTGTATTAAGCAACATCATTGTTTGGGTCACTGTCGTCGTCTTGACCTTTTGGGGTTTTGAGGTGTATACCTGCTGTGGGTGTGGAAAGAGGATGGAAGAAAGTAAGTGGCTACTCCCTTTAGTTGTCACCTACATGGCTATGCTCCTGATTGTCTTTTCTCCCTTCCTCTTTGCCAATCTGGTGCCTTTGTTTCTTCCTTCTCTCCTTCCTCCCTCTTTTACATCCCTCTCATTCTCCTTCTCCCTCCTTTCTTCCCTCCCTTCCTTTCTTTCCAAAGGTAATCCTGTTCCCCTGATTAGGGGCAAACTTCTTGGGAATGTCCTGATTACTATTTCTACTTTTCTCCCTCTCTCCTCATTCCCTTCTCCTAATGCCAATTCTCCCTCCTCCCCAAAGACTTGACAGATTTTCTCACTTCTTGCCTGCTACAGGAGCTAGAGTCTTTTAACAAGCTGGAAATGCAGTCAAAGAACAGTGCTGGTGATACTCTGTTGCCAAGTACTCAGAGCAGAAAATGAGCAGATGTGGACAACAGGCGTAGTTCATTAGCAAGAAGCTTTCCTGGCTCCAAGGCCTTGCAGCACCCCGCAGGGAAGGGTGAATGTGAAATCTTTGAATCTGAGAACCTCAGAATTGGAGGAATCTTATATATCAACTTGTCAAAAACTGTCATGTTTAAGAGATGACAATACCGAGATCTAAGGAAGTTGAAGTCCAGATGAAGGCAGAGCCATGAATGAATTGAGGTTCCTGACTCCCAGGCCTGTGCTCTTTGCACCAAACTGCCATGTTCAGGGGTACTTTAAAGGTGCAAGAAGGGGAATGAAGCATGGATGGACTATAGGATTTGGTGCATTTGTGTGCGGACCTGTCATTCATTGCAATTTATTGCCATGAGTAATTTTCAGATATCTTTTTTTACTAAAATACCCCAAGTACAATCCATTCATGGGGCAACTTAACCCCCAAAAAGTACACTGTGATTTTCATTTTGTTCTGATTTATGCCCTTGTGCACCAGAAAACCGCATTTGTTTCCTTTTCCTAAGAAACTGTGCCTTACGGCAGCCTCACAAATGATCTCAAGATTCCATCCCCTATTACAGACCTATTTCTATGGTTCCCATTTTTGCCTCTTAATCTTCTTAGCCAACTATATTTCTTAATGATAATGAGTAGGTATTTTAACTTACAGCTAAATTTTAACTTTTGAAACTCTGTCTATATTCGAATTGAGGCTTCTCTGCCCCTTTGAGGGGCAAGGGGGGCGGGGGGGATAGAAATGAATACTGCAAAGAAGGTTGCATTGCACAACTCCACTGTGAGATCTGGCAGTGCATCCCACAGCCTGCCCCCAGAACAACCCCTCAGGAGTGCGGACAAGTAGAACCAAGACAGATGGAGCAGATGATGAAATTATTAGTTAAGATTAAAGGCATTTTTGTAGCATAGAAAAATTGGAAAATGTTGAGACACAAAACATATACACAGATCATTTTTTCCAAACATGAGACCAGAGCACATGGTCTGACAACACCCATAGTCTAACCAAAGGAAGAAGTATTTAAAATTAGGACTTTTCCACAGAATCCTGTTGGAGAGACTGTTGGACACATGGAGGAAAGGGGAACCAATCTGGCAAGAAGTGAATTGTGTGTGCATTATGTAGGACTGCTCACAAAGTTAGTGTGCACACAAACCACTTGGGGTGGTGTTAAAATGTAGACCTTTGCAGGTCTGGGATAATAGCTGAGATTGTGCATATCTAGCAAGTCTCTCTGGTAATTCTGCTGGTGCTTGTGTAATGACCATTGGAAGCAAGTTCTTAGCAGCTCTGTCTTACTTGACTTTGTGTCCCCAACATCTAGTAGGCTTATAACAAACATAAAGATTTGGTAAACTAAGTTCCACGCACTTCACATACACACTAAATTATTTAATCTTTTCAATAGTATTTTAGCATAGGTATTGTTATCCTATGTTACCAATGGATAAATATGAGCTCAAACAGTAATCTAGATCTGCATGAGGAATTTTAAAAATAGCTTGGCATCATTGGCATTTAGGATTTAAAATTTGTCAATGCGAGGAGCATCTTTCTGTCCAACCTAATTTCCTAATCTGCCAAGTTGGCATGGGGAAGGTGTTGTACTTAAAAATATGGACTGAGGGGTGACTGGGTGGCTCAGTCAGTTAAGTGTCTGCCTTCTGTTCTGGTCATGATCCCGGGGTCCTAGGATACAGCCCAACATCAGGCTCCCTATTCAGTGGGGAGTCTGCTTTTCCCTCTGCCTCCCCTTGCTTATGCTCATTCTCTTTCTCACTCTCCCAAATAAATAAATAAAATCTTAAATTTAAAAAAAAAAAAGGAACATGGACCCAAGCTGGTCAGGCTAGTCTGAATCCCAATTTCAATCTTACTAGCTGTGTGACCTGAATAAGTTCATTATCCACAAGGTTCAGTATAGTCTGTGAAATGGGAATCAGTAGTTCTCATGTCATAGGAATATTATGAAAATTAAATGACTTGCTATTTGTAAAGCACTTAAATCAGTTTCTGCCATACATTGTATGACAAAGCATGGGTTACATGGTAGATTCATAAGGAGCCAACAACCTATTGCCTAGAAACTGACATACACAATGCCTTAAAGATACTTCCTCAGAGATGCGTCTTAGAAGTTCTTATGGCTTATAGTTAACTGGAGTAATTTGTTTCATAAGAAAATTGCTCCCCTCTATTCCAGTACCCCAAATCAAAGTGATTCTGTCTCCATTTGAAAAATAAACTAGCTTTCATCCACTGGGTAATTACAAATGCACTCAGAACACCATTAGAGAGGTATTGTCAAAAGTGAGATTAGAATGTTCATAGAAATTCTTTTTGAGAACATAACACATACTTGTTTCAGAATCGAATAGTTTTCTTCCCCTTTGTTTTTAGAACAAGTGGGACTTACTTACTAAGTTCTCTAAGTCTTTTGTCTCTGGCAAGAGGCACGTTGTATATTTCCACCCACTGGCTTTTGATGACACTCAGAGAACAATGACTCACTCAACATTTTAATATTATTGAAATATCTCCCTTAGTCCCCAACACAATTTTCAAAACATGTTAGTCGATGAGAACAAAGGGCATCAAACTGTCTTTGCTAAATCATTTTCTGTTTCTCTTCCTCTGCCCAAATTTCCTCTGGTCTATAGCTCGCCAGCCAGCAAGAAGACAAATGGCATTCCTAGTTAATTAATCAAACTCAATCTATTGTCATTTGGTAATATCCACCACTGGTTAGACTGGCCACATTTGAACCTAATTATTTGGTTTTCCCTGGCTTCAATTATACTTTCACTATGTGTGAAAGGTGACATTAAATAAATCTCGGCCCAAGATTTTCACTTCATCTAATGAATCTTGGTCTCATTTGGAAATAATTCACGTCATTCTCAAGGCACTGTGAGTATATGTGATAAGGAGCAGAATGATTCAGAAAGGCGCTGACCAATGGGCCCTGATTCTTTGATGTCCAGCCTTTGAAACTGGAAGCAAGTCAGAAAGAGGGTTTCAAAAGGAGTACAGCAAACTCCGTTTCCTTAATTTAGCCACTCGGCACCAGGGGGAATAGTCTCTCTGCTTCCTGCCCTGATCAGCTTGCGCCCCAGGCTTAGGTGCTTTTAAATATTTTAACACTCCTCTTTGGGCTTCCAGTCCAGCAGATTGTTAATAGAAGGCTCAAGTTAACAATTAATTAGCACAGTCGCACAGGACTGAAGGGGATTTGAACTACTCTGAAAGGAAAGCAGCTGGAAGCAAGAGAAACATGTGAAAACTAGACTGTGGTGTGGCCGCTGCTTTTCTCTTCCCTGGGCCTTTGATTCTTTCTATCTTTGTGACAGAGTCTTGGCAAGCCAAGGAAGGGTGTGCCCGCTCACTTGCTCTCTTTTATTTCTCTCCTTCTTTCCTTCCTTGATAATTCTTTTTTTCTTAACTGGTGAGTGTTTTAGGTCAGCAAAAGTACAAAACCAGAAGTTTAACAGAATTGAATTTTCTATCAATATGTTGTTTTTTTTTTTTTTTTCCATTTTATTTATTTTTTCAGCGTAACAGTATTCATTGTTTTTGCACAACACCCAGTGCTCCATGCAAAACGTGCCCTCCCCATTACCCACCACGTGTTCCCCCAACCTCCCACCCCTGACCCTTCAAAACCCTCAGGTTGTTTTTCAGAGTCCATAGTCTCTTATGGTTCACCTCCCCTTCCAAATTTTTTTTTTAATAAACATATAATGTATTTTTATCCCCAGGGGTACAGGTCTTGAATCGCCAGGTTTACACACGTCACAGCACTCACGATAGCACATACCCTCCCCAATGTCCATAGCCCGCTCCCCCTCTCCCAATCCCACCTTCCCCCAGCAACCCCCAGTTTGTTTTGTGAGATTAAGAGTCATTTATGGTTTGTCTCCCTCCCAATCCCATCTTGTTTCATTTATTCTTCTCCTATCCCCCTACCCCCCCATGTTGCTTCTCCATGTCCTCATATCAGGGAGATCATATGATAGTTGTCTTTCTCCGATTGACTTATTTCACTAAGCATGATACGCTCTAGTTCCATCCACGTCGTTGCAAATGGCAAGATTTCATTTCTTTTGATGGCTGCATAGTATTCCATTGTGTATATATACCACTTCTTCTTTATCTATTCATCTGTTGATGGACATCTAGGTTCTTTCTATAGTTTGGCTATTGTAGACATTGCTGCTATAAACATTCGGGTACACGTGCCCCTTCGGATCACTATGTTTGTATCTTTAGGGTAAATACCCAGTAGTGCAATTGCTGGGTCATAGGGTAGTTCTATTTTCAACCTTTTGAGGAACCTCCATGCTGTTTTCCAGAGTGGTTGCACCAGCTTGCATTCCCACCAACAGTGGAGGAGGGTTCCCCTTTCTCCACATCCTCGCCAGCATCTGTCATTTCCTGACTTGTTAATTTTAGCCATTCTGACTGGTGTGAGGTGATATCTCATTGTGGTTTTGATTTGTATTTCCCTGATGCCGAGTGATGTGGAGCACTTTTTCATGTGTCTATTGGCCATCTGGATGTCTTCTTTGCAGAAATGTCTGTTCATGTCCTCTGCCCATTTCTTGATTGGATTGTTTGTTCTTTGGGTGTTGAGTTTGCTAAGTTCCTTATAGATTTTGGATACTAGCCCTTTATCTGATATGTCGTTTGCAAATATCTTCTCCCATTCTGTCAGTTGTCTTTTGGTTTTGTTAACTGTTTCCTTTGCTGTGCAAAAGCTTTTGATCTTGATGAAATCCCAATAGTTCATTTTTGCCCTTGCTTCCCTTGCCTTTGCCGTTGTTCCTAGGAAGATGTTGCTACGGCTGAGGTCGAAGAGGTTGCTGCCTGCATTCTCCTCAAGGATTTTGAGAATGGATTCCTTTCTCACATTGAGGTCCTTCATCCATTTGGAGTCTATTTTCGTGTGTGGTGTAAGGAAGTGGTCCAATTTCATTTTTCTGCATGTGTCTGTCCAATTTTCCCAGCACCATTTATTGAAGAGGCTGTCTTTTTTCCATTGGACATTCTTTCCTGCTTTGTCGAAGATTAGTTGACCATAGAGTTGAGGGTCGATTTCTGGGCTCTCTATTCTGTTCCACTGATCTATGTGTCTGTTTTTGTGCCAGTACCATGCTGTCTTGATGATGACAGCTTTGTAATAGAGCTTGAAGTCCGGAATTGTGATGCCACCAACTTTGGCTTTGTTCTTCAATATTCCTTTGGCTATTCGAGGTCTTTTCTGGTTCCATATGAATTTGAGGATTATTTGTTCCATTTCTTTGAAAAAAATGGATGGTATTTTGATAGGGATTGCATTAAATGTGTAGATTACTTTAGGTAGCATAGACATTTTCACAATATTTATTCTTCCAATCCAGGAGCATGGAACATTTTTCCATTTCTTTGTGTCTTCCTCAATTTCTTTCATGAGTACTTTATAATTTTCTGTGTATAGATTCTTAGCCTCTTTTGTTAGGTTTATTCCTAGGTATCTTATAGTTTTGGGTACAATTGTAAATGGGATTGACTCCTTAATTTCTCTTTCTTCTGTCTTGTTGTTGGTGTAGAGAAATGCAACTGATTTCTGTGCATTGATTTTATATCCTGACACTTTACTGAATTCCTGTACAAGTTCTAGCAGTTTTGGAGTGGAGTCTTTTGGGTTCTCCACATATAGTATCATATCATCTGTGAAGAGTGATAGTTTTACTTCTTCTTTACCAATTTGGATGCCTTTAATTTCTTTTTGTTGTCTGATTGCTGAGGCTAGGACTTCTAGTACTATGTTGAATAGCAGTGGTGATAATGGACATCCCTGCCGTGTTCCTGACCTTAGCGTAAAAGCTTTCAGTTTTTCTCCATTGAGAATGATATTTGCGGTGGGTTTTTCATAGATGGCTTTGATAATATTGAGGTATGTGCCCTCTATCCCTACACTTTGAAGAGTTTTGATCAGGAAGGGATGTTGTACTTTGTCAAATGCTTTTTCAGCATCTATGGAGAGTATCATATGGTTCTTGTTCTTTCTTTTATTAATGTGTTCTATCACATTGATTGATTTGCGGATGTTGAACCAACCCTGCAGCCCTGGAATAAATCCCACTTGATCGTGGTGAATAATCCTTTTAATGTACTGTTGAATCCTATTGGCTAGTATTTTGGTGAGAATTTTTGCGTCTGTGTTCATCAAGGATATTGGTCTATAGTTCTCTTTTTTGGTGGGATCCTTGTCTGGTTTTGGGATCAAGGTGATGCTGGCCTCACAAAATGAGTTTGGAAGTTTTCCTTCCATTTCTATTTTTTGGAACAGTTTCAGGAGAATAGGAATTAGTTCTTCTTTAAATGTTTGGTAGAATTCCCCTGGGAAGCCGTCTGGCCCTGGGCTTTTGTTTGTTTGGAGATTTTTGATGACTGTTTCAATCTCCTTACTGGTTATGGGCCTGTTCAGGTTTTCTATTTCTTCCTGGTTCAGTTGTGGTAGTTTATATGTCTCTAGGAATGCATCCATTTCTTCCAGATTGTCAAATTTGTTGGCGTAGAGTTGCTCATAGTATGTTCTTATAATTGTCTGTATTTCTTTGGTGTTAGTTGTGATCTCTCCTCTTTCATTCATGATTTTATTGATTTGGGTCCTTTCTCTTTTTTTTTTTTTGATGAGTCTGGCCAGGGGTTTATCAATCTTATTGATTCTTTCAAAGAACCAGCTCCTAGTTTCATTGATTTTTTCTATTGTTTTTTTTGGTTTCTATTTCATTGATTTCTGCTCTGATCTTTATGATTTCTCTTCTCCTGCTGGGTTTAGGGTTTCTTTCTTGTTCTTTCTCCAGCTCCTTTACGTGTAGGGTTAGGTTGTGTACTTGAGACCTTTCTTGTTTCTTGAGAAAGGCTTGTACCGCTATATATTTTCCTCTCAGGACTGCCTTTGCTGTGTCCCACAGATTCTGAACTGTTGTGTTTTCATTATCATTTGTTTCCATGAATTTTTTCAATTCTTCTTTAATTTCCTGGTTGACCCATTCATTCTTTAGAAGGATGCTGTTTAGTCTCCATGTATTTGGTTTCTTTCCAGCTTTCCTCTTGTGATTGAGTTCTAGCTTCAGAGCATTGTGGTCTGAAAATATGCAGGGAATGATTCTAATCTTTTGATACCAGTTGAGACCTGATTTGTGACCCAGGATGCGATCTATTCTGGAGAAGGTTCCATGTGCACTAGAGAAGAATGTGTATTCTGTTGTTTTGGGATGAAATGTTCTGAATATATCTGTGATGTCCATCTGGTCCAGTGTGTCATTTAAGGCCTTTATTTCCTTGTTGATCTTTTGCTTGGATGATCTGTCCATTTCAGTGAGGGGAGTGTTCAAGTCCCCTACTATTATTGTATTATTATTGATGTGTTTCTTTGATTTTGTTATTAAATGGTTGATATAGTTGGCTGCTCCCACGTTAGGGGCATAGATATTTAAAATTGTTAGATCTTCTTGTTGGACAGACCCTTTGAGTAGGATATAATGTCCTTCCTCATTTCTTATTATAGTCTTTGGCTTAAAATCTAATTGATCTGATATAAGGAGTGCCACCCCAGCTTTCTTCTGATGCCCATTAGCATGGTAAATTGTTTTCCACCCCCTCACTTTAAATCTGGAGGTGTCTTCGCGTCTAAAATGAGTTTCTTGTAGGCAACATACTGATGGGTTTTGTTTTTTTATCCATTCTGATACTCTGTGTCTTTTGATTGGGGCATTTAGCCCATTAACATTCAGGGTAACTATTGAGAGATATGAATTTAGTGCCATTATTAGTCTGTAAGGTGACTGTTACTGTATATTGTCTCTGTACCTTTCTGATCTACTACTTTTAGGCTCTCTCTTTGCTTAGAGGACCCCTTTCAATATTTCCTGTAGAGCTGGTTTGGTGTTTGCAAATTCTTTCAGTTTTTGTTTGTCCTGGAAGCTTTTTATCTCTCCTTCTATTTTCAATGATAGCCTAGCTGGATAGAGTATTCTTGGCTGCATGTTTTTCTCGTTTAGTGCTCTGAATATATCATGCCAGCTCTTCCTGGCCTCCCAGGTCTCTGTGGATAAGTCTGCTGCCAATCTAATATTTTTACCATTGTATGTTACAGACTTCTTTTCTCGGGCTGCTTTCAGGATTTTCTCTTTGTCACTAAGACTTGTAAATTTTACTATTAGATGACGGGGTGTGGACCTATTCTTGTTGACTTTGAGGGGGGTTCTCTGCATCTCCTGGATTTTGATGCTTGTTCCCTTTGCCATATTAGGGAAATTCTCTCCAATGATTCTCTCCAATAGACCTTCTGCTCCCCTCTCTGTTTCTTCTTCTTCTGGAATCCCAATTATTCTAATGTTGTTTTGTCTTATGGTGTCACTTATCTCTCGAATTCTCCCCTCATGGTCCAGTAGCTGTTTGTCCCTCTTTTGTTCGGCTTCTTTATTCTCTGTCATTTGTTCTTCTATATCACTAATTCTTTCTTCTGCCTCATTTATCCTAGCAGTGAGAGCCTCCATTTTTGATTGCACCTCATTAATAGCTTTTTTGATTTCAACTTGGTTAGATTTTAGTTCTTTAATTTCTCCAGAAAGGGCTTTAATATCTCCAGAGAGGGTTTCTCTAAGATCTTCCATGCCTTTTTCGAGCCCGGCTAGAATGTTCAGAATCGTCATTCTGAACTCTTGATCTGACATATTAGCAATGTCTGTGTTGATTAGGTCCCTAGCCTTCGGTACTGTCTCTTGTTCTTTTGTTTGTGGTGATTTTTTCCGCCTTGTCATTTTGTCCAGATAAGAGGATATGAAGGAGCAAATAAACTATTAAAAGGGTGGCAAAGACCCCAGAAAAATGTGCTCACAGTTCTGAACATCAGTAGACTTTTCTGCAGGGGGGTCTCAGAAGGCTGAAATCAAAGCTACTCTTTTTTCTGGAGGTTCTGGGGGAAGAATCTGCTCTCAGCATCATTCATACTGGGTTTTAGGATCGATTCCAGTATCCTTGCCAGGACATTGAATTCAGATTCAGGAGAGGGCCGCAATAAAATCCCCTCTAGTATTATGTGTCTTGGAACTACAGCTCCATCCAACAGATTTCCTCCCAAGTCTTCAAGTCCAACTGGTTCCAGTAACTGCAGCTGCCATGCTCACCACCACCACCACCGCCACCACTGGATTACTTGGGGCCTGGAGCACAGTAGATTGGTCCCTCTTTTCCCATTAGGACTCCATCTCAGAATCCTGCAGCGAACTCTATCAATATGTTTTATAATCCCAACCAAGTCCCTTTTTGAGGCCAAGGATTTTCATCTGTGGAATTAGTCTTTGTGGCCTGTTCTGAAAGGTATCATTCAAAGCAAGTTGGCAACAAGGACAGATGTGATATAGTAATACTGTATGGGGACCATAGTAAATAGGCCATGACAATTTACCGAAGGGAAAATTTGGCTTTGTTGCTCTTCTTATTGGCAACAAATAGTCAGAATATAGCCAAATTGATTAAAGTCATAGACACATGCCCCAACAGGGTTTGGGAATTTGGCCTACCTAGTGTGAATTTGATTTACTAGATCAAGAGTTAATATTAGTTGTATGGACTATCACTCATTCAGGCAGACATTCATTCACTAAAATTCATCACCCCCTGTTATATGCTGGACTGTCTGACTTGTGCCACCTGAATCAATCATTGTTGCTAATGCATTTGGTAGCGTCTGTCAGTGAAATCTGGATTAGGGCTGTTCTGGCAACTTTCCTGAATCCTCTCTTACTTTGGGTCTGTATAACTCTCTACATTATGAGAATAGCACCTCCTAGAATGTATGCCAACATTTTGGGCCCAAAACTTTTAGAATTGGAGAGACTTAGAACAACGAACAGGTTTTTTTCTACCTTCTTATCTCCCAAGACTCTAGAAAAGACCTAAGGAAGTCATTAAATTACTAAATACTTAATAATACTGTGTGTCAGTTTCTGTGCTATGTATTATTTGATTAATTTTTATTTTTCATTTGTTAAACTACATTGAAGTAATTTATATATAATAAATTGTACATATTTTAAGTACAAGGTGTGATGAGATCTGAGCTGCATATACACATATAGCCCCAGCCTGGTCAACATATAGGCCACAGTTACTCATCCAGAAAGTTCTCTCATGACTCTATAACTAATTACTACATTTTCACACCCATCCGCTTCTGCAAGACCCACTAATATAATTTCTATCACAATAGATGATTTTCCTATCCTAATAATCCATAACAATGAAATTATATAACTTGTACTATTTGGTATTTTGTTTCTTTAGCTCAATATACTGTCTGTGAAATCATGCTGTTTCATATATCAGCAATTTTTTTATTTTTATTACTGAGAAGTATCCTATTATATGACTATATCACAATTTGTCTGTCTATTCATCTGTTGATAGGCATTTGGATTGTTTCTAGTTTAGGGTAATAACAAAGTTATAATTAACATGCATGTATAATATGGACATATATTTTTATTTCTCTGGGGTAAGCCCCTAAAGATGGAAAAAACCATAACTTAAGAAATAGATTATAGTTTTTCAGCAATAGTTTTCATTTACACCCTTGACAGCAATAAGATTTTCAGATCTTCTGATCTTCATCAACATTTGATATTAACCTTCTTTTTTTAAAAGATTATTTATTTATTTATTTATTTATTTGAGAGACAGAGATCACAAGTAGGCAGAGAGGCAGGCAGAGAGAGAGGAGGAAGCAGGCTCCCCACAGAGGAGAGAGCTTGGTGTGGGGCTCCATCCCAGGACCCTGGGATCATCATGACCTGAGCTGAAGGCAGAGGCTCTAACCCACCGAGCCACCCAGGAGCTCCTGATATTAATCTTTTAAATTTTAGTCATTCTAATGTGTGTGATGTGCTACGTACAGTTATAACATGCATCTTTCTCATGACTGGTGATGCTGAATATTTTTCATGTCCTCAGTTACCACTTTTATAATTTATTTTTTGAAGAATCTGTTTACAAAACAGACTTTTGAGTTGTAAGAGTTCTTAATGTATTTTGGACACAAGATCTTTGTGAAATCTATGTCACTATGAATATTTTCTTCTTTTTTTTTTGGACTTTGAAATTTAAATTTTTTTTTTTCAGCGTAACAGTATTCATTGTTTTTGCACAACACCCAGTGCTACATGCAAAACGTGCCCTCCCTATTACCCACCACCTGTTCCCCCAACCTCCCACCCCTGACCCTTCAAAACCCTCAGGTTGTTTTTCAGAGTCCATAGTCTCTTATGGTTTGCCTCCCCTTCCAATTTTTTTTTTTTTTAATAAACATATAATGTATTTTTATCCCCAGGGGTACAGGTCTGTGAATCGCCAGGTTTACACACGTCACAGCACTCACGATAGCACATACCCTCCCCAATGTCCATAACCCCCTCCCCCTCTCCCAACCCCACCTCCCCCCAGCAACCCCCAGTTTGTTTTGTGAGATTAAGAGTCATTTATGGTTTGTCTCCCTCCCAATCCCATCTTGTTTCATTTATTCTTCTCCTATCCCCCTAACCCCCCATGTTGCTTCTCCATGTCCTCATATCAGGGAGATCATATGATAGTTGTCTTTCTCCAATTGACTTATTTCACTAAGCATAATACCCTCTAGTTCCATCCACGTCGTCGCAAATGGCAAGATTTCATTTCTTTTGATGGCTGCGTAGTATTCCATTGTGTATATATACCACATCTTCTTTATCCATTCATCTGTTGATGGACATCTAGGTTCTTTCCATAGTTTGGCTATTGTAGACATTGCTGCTATAAACATTAACAAATCAGGAAATGACAGATGCTGGTGAGGATGTGGAGAAAGGGGAACCCTCCTCCACTGTTGGTGGGAATGCAAGCTGGTGCAACCACTCTGGAAAACAGCATGGAGGTTCCTCAAAAGGTTGAAAATAGAACTACCCTATGACCCAGCAATTGCACTACTGGGTATTTACCCTAAAGATACAAACATAGTGATCCAAAGGGGCACGTGTACCCGAATATTTTCTTCTAATTTGTGTTTTCACCTTTCTGTTTTCTTTTTTGAAATTTATTTATTTTCATTTATTTATTTTTTGGTCTTTTCTTATAAATTTTTTTTAAAGATTTTATTTATTTGACAGAGAGAGATCACAAGTAGATGGAGAGGCAGGCAGAGAGAGAAGGATGCAGGCTCCCTGCTGAGCAGAGAGCCCAATGTGGACTCGATCCCAGGACCCTGGGATCATGACCTGAGCCGAAGGCAGCGGCTTAACCCACTGAGCCACCCAGGCACCCTTGGTCTTTTCTTTTCTTAATGGTCTTTCGATGAGTAGGAGAATTTTCTTGTGATAAAGTCCAATTTATAAATTTTTCTTTGATGTTTAGTGCATTTGTTGTCAATCTATACCTGCCTGTATCTGGATTGCAGATTTTTTTGTTTTATTTTAGAATCTTTATACTTATGGCTTTATCTCCAGGTATATGATTCATCTTCATTAATTTTCATAGAGGTTGAAGATCTTATTTTCCTTGCTGGATATTCAGCTGTTGTATCACTATGTGTTGAAGAGATTTTTTTTTTTTCTCCACTGGGTAGTTCTGACACTTTTATCAAAATTCATCATAACTATGTAGGTCTGTTTCTGGAGTCTTAATTTTGTTTCAGTGATCAAAATCATTTTGGCTATGCTAGGTCCTTTGAAATTCCATATTTTAATAAAGTCCACTGAGATACATTTATTGTATACTCTTTGCTGTGTAAATAATGTGTCATGCTTCTCCTCACTGATATTTACACATATACACAATATATGTATTGTTATAATATAACATAAGTACATATAAACAAAAAATCCTGGAATCAACCAGAAAAAAATGACACCTTACTTACGGAGAAAAGAGCATTTGAATTAAGGCCAAATTTTTATCCAAAATATAATAGGAGAGAAAATAATAGAACTATAACTTTAAAACATTGAAAGAAAAAAAATATCAACTCAGAATTCTATAACCAGGAAAAATAGCATTCATTTTATGACTAGAATAATTTAGTTCTCAGATAAACAAAAGTTGAGAGAATTTGTCACCAACACACTCACACTGCAAGAAATAGTTGAGAACATTCTTCAAGCTGTAAGAAATGATATCACATGGAAAATCAAATATTTCTTTTGAAGAACACAAGAAATAGTAAATAAGGGGACTAATACCAAAATCTGGTATTTTATTCTCATCTTCATTTCCTTAAGAGGGAAATTATGAATTTTTACAGTGCCAAGCTTAACAAAGTTCCTTGGTCCTTTCTTGGAGTAAAGGAAGTACTTCTGCTGGACTCTGGGGTAGATTCAGTCTGTGCTCTACTCCCCTGCAACCCTTTCAATATCAACATTCGTTCCAGATATCAGGAAGCTCTGGGATCATGAGCTCATACATACTGAAAATCCAATTGTATTATGAAGACTTTCCAAATGTGCTATATTTAGTATGATGGCAATGTGAAAAACAAGAAATCTCTGATAAAATGATGGCCTCATAAAAGTCAACTTTTCTGCTTACAGAGTTTGTTTTCCTCATTTGCTTCCTCAAGCTATGTCCTTACCAGACACTCCCTATATATCCAGTTTGGCCCATGAACCTATACAAGTCATTATTCAACTTTATCAGTGAAGAAGGCAGCTCCTTATTTTCAGGGAAGATAACTCAACCAAATCTAGTATCTATAGCACCAACAGTTATTCCGGATTACACAAGAAGGTGTAGTTAGGAATGAGCACTACAGAGAGGACTCCCAAGTGGCACTGGTGAGGATATAATTAAAGGTGAATGTCTTTTTGTTTGGTGAATGCTTTTATAAAATGATGATATCCCAAAAGGATAGACACAGATGACAAAAATACGGATAGAGAGTTGATAGTGGATTATTATGTGTCCTATGTTGATTGATATCAGGCTTTCTTTGGAAACAAAAGAGAGGATGTGTTTACACAGTTGAGGTAGAAAGTGCTTCAGTTTTATCAGTGTTGTGGCTCATATGCTAAGATGAGGAGGTATTGAGAATCAGAAAGAGTAGCTCATGTCTATCGTAACATAATGGTAAATATTTGGTTGTCAACAACTCCTTTACATTCTAAAAAAGGAGTCAATTACTTAAATATTGGGAGAAAATATCTCCATGATGGTGGCTCTAGGATTACAAAGCACCGTTTTCCAGCAGATGAGGATGTATCTGAGTAAATACTATTTTAGGGAGAGCAAAAACAGAGAATATACTGAGTATCCCTAAAAAGGTCTGATTTTTTTTTTATTTTTGAAGAATTTTGCTCCAACATCTATGAAAGAGTTGAAAAAGTTGGCGCTAGAAATTTTGACTTCGTATTTATCTTTTTCACTTAGAGAAACCTCATATTTAAAAATGGTGTGAACTATTTTTGAAGGGCTTTCTCAACTCTGAAAACTGCTACCACACCTGGGTCCCTGAATTTGGGATCTATGCAACATGCTAGAGATTTGAGAACCAAACATGCTTTCCTTTCATTGTTGTCTGATGGTTGGCTTTTCCATGTCTGTGTAGAGCAGTAACCTTAAACCCCAACAACTGCCAAGTTTAGGTAGGGTTAAGCTCTCTAAGACATTTTGACGGAGCACGATATTGACTGTGGACACTTGAAATGAGCATCAACTTTAGTTCCTGGAAAGTTTCTCTTTAAAATTAAGCTTCAGCACCAGCATGATTTGTATAGCAACTTAGGTCTGTGTAAGAACTCAAGGGCACCTTACATGATAAATGTGCTTAAATTTTTCTTCCGTATTTTCTCCTCTAGGCAAAGTTATGGTTCTAGCTTTCAAATAAACTGATTTATTTGTTGGATCCAGGTAGAATTTTACTTCCTTCTCTTAGATCTGAAATGCTTTGACAGGTTCTTTGGGAAATGGATGGGCAACCTGCTATAATGATGTGAATATGTCTTGAGACAGCCAGATTTTCGACAAAGCTTTTTTATTACCTCTCATGTTAACTTGTGGAAACTTCCTGAAAAAATGCCAAGCTGAGTACTCTCACAAAATAACTTCTCACACCAGTAGCCCTGTGATCAGTGTAATCCAGAAAGATGCATGGAAATCTAAACAACCTTGGCAAATTTCCCCTGAGGAAATACTGTGAAAGATATCTTTAAGAAGATGTGCCTTCAATCTTGTAATTGTGGCCATTTCTCAGGAATCATTATAAATCATGAAGAATCCCTGGCTAACTAGGATATAAATTTGGATTTTATAGCCACATGAATAACCAAGATCTCCCAATATTAGATTATATAAATAGCTACACTAATTCTCAGACTTCACTTGAGTAGACTAGAAAGGAATACTTTCTCAAGACTTGAGTTTTAGAATCCACACACTGCATCACTGAATCTTGCTCCATGCAGAGGTTACTAGTCTAAGTCAGTCTGCTGATATTCTGGAAAACGCAATCCGACATGAGACACTTGTCATGTTGGCAAGAATTTTATGCTCATGTGTCATGGATAATATATTAGAAGACAATCTCCTATGACATATATTCATGTATAATCTGAGCCTTTTCTTGGAGCAATATAAAAGACAAACATGTTTTATCAGCATTCACGGTTGTAGGGAGAAAGGTCTTCATGGAACCATTTTTTAAGCTGTTGTTGGAGCTTTATTCTTACCTTTATTTTATTTAAAATTTTAGAGTAGTTTTAGGTTCACAGAAAAATCAGTCAGAAAGTGCAGTGAGTTCCCATATGCCCCTTGATCTTTAGGAGCTAAAAGGTAACATCTATTTTTAAATATTTTAAGATTCACAAAAGTACAAAGAGTTCCCATGTACCTTTCATCCAGCTTCTCCTAGTGATAATATCTTACAGGACCATAACCACAGCACATTATTAAAACCAGGAAACTGGTGTTGGTACAGTATTATTAACTCAGGTATAGACCTCAATTCACCAGTTTTTTATGCACTCTTTTAAAAAATTTTGGTATATAGTTTCATGAAATTGTATTGTATGCGGATTCAAGTCACCTTCAACATGGTCAGGATAGAGACCTAGTCCATCACCACACACACACACACACACACACACATACACACACACACACACACACACACAAACACACCTCCTTTATATTAACCCTTAATGGTCACAGTGTTTTCTGAAACTTAGTGCTTGGACACCACTGCTTTCTTCTCCCTCACTATAATTTTATGACTTTGAGAATGCTCTATAAATGGAATCATACAATATATAACCCTTTGATATGTGCTTTTTTGCACTCAATATAATATCCTTGAGATCCACTCAAAACTACTGTCTATATTAGTTTTTCCTTTCTATTACTCAGTAGCATTTCATGGCATATATGTGCCATCATTTGTTCAGTCATTCACCTGCTAAAGAATATTTGGGTAATTTCCAGTTTGGGCCATTACAAACAATGCTACTATAAACATTCATGCACATTTTTTGTGTATAAATCTAAGTTTTTATTTATTTAAAATAAATACCCAGGAATGTGATTGCCACTGTATGTTCAGTGATTGCCACCGAACATACTATGTGTATGTTCAGTTTTTTTTTTTTTAAGAAATTGCTAAACTACTTTGGAACATGGCTGTACCAGTTTATACTTCCACCAGACATGTATGAGGGATGCAGTTTCTTGCCAGTAGTTGATACATTTTTATTCACAATTTTTTTATTTTGGCCATTCTAGAAGGAGTATTGGAATCTTACTGAAGTTTTCATCTACATTTCCCTAATAGCTAATGATGTTGAATACATTTTCATGTACTTATTTTGCCTCTGTGTATCTTCTTTGTGAAGTGTGTCTTTTGCCCATTATTTAATTGAATTTTTTGTTTTCTTGCTTTTGTGTTTAGAAAAGTTTTTTTTATAAAGATTTTATTTATTTATTTGTCAGAGAGAGAGAGTGAGAGAGAGCACGAGCAGGGGGAGGGGCAGAGGGAGAAGCAGGCTCCCCCTGAGCAAGGAACCTGATGTGGGACTTGATCGCAGGATCCCAGGATAATGACCTGAGCTGAAGGCAGATGCTTAACCAACTGAGCACCCAGGAATCCCATATTTAGGAAAGTTTTTAAATATCTTATAAATATAAGTACTTTGTCACAACATGATCTGTAAATATTTTCTTCTATCCCCTGTGTTGTTGTTATTTTGTCAAAGCATTATATAACATCAATATGGCCCCCAAATTTCTATCTCTAGCCAAGACCTCAATGCCTAATTCTAGATTCACATATACAATTTCTGGCTTTTATTCCCACTTGTATGTCCTGGAGACATTTCAACATGTTCAAACCTGAACTTACATTTTCTCACAAACCCATCTCAGTGGAAGGCAATGCTGCCCTATCCAGTTGACTGTCCAAAGTAGTTTTGTCATTCTTAACTCCTCCTCCTCCTTCACATTCCATGTACAATCTGCCAGAAATTCCTGTTTGGTCCAACTTCAAAACAGAGCCATGCACTGACTCAACACCTCCATGGCCCACACCACTATCATCTCTCAACTGGATTATTGCAATAGCTTCCTAACCAGTCTCTCTGATTTTGCCCTTTCTATCCTATAATCTATTCTCAACAAACGTCCTTGAATAATCTAAAATTATAAGTCGAATCATCCCCTTCTTGGCTCTAAACTCTCCAAAGCTCTGATTTCACGGAGTAAAACCAGAGTCCTTATGATGGCCACAAATCTTCGTCTGCCTTGACATTCCTGCACCTTGCCCAGAATCTATGCCAGCCAAGGTGCCCTTGCTTTTCTAGTCTTTTGGGCTTTTCCTGGCTGTTCCCTCACCCTTAACTCTTTCCACCATAACTTCATGTGACCAACTTCTTCATGAATTTCAGGTCTACCCAAATGTCACTGTGGAGCATCCTGAATATTCCACTTAAAATCACAACCTGCCTTGACACACACAACTTCCCCTCCATCTTACTTTATTTTCCTTTTTCTATATAACTTATTACTTTGTAACATAACGAATATTTTATTGATTTATTATACTATTATTTATCTTCTGTTTTCTCTTAGTTGTAAGCTTTACGAAAACCAGGATTTTTGTCTACTTTGATTAAACCCAAGAATTCAGAAAGGGTATCTGGCATGGAGTAGATAGATGCTTAATATGTATTTGATTGAATGGGATTGGACAAATTGACAGATTTCTAAACTCAGTTTACCAACTTTGAACAGATTAGAAAAGGAAAAGCATCATTGCCATCATTATCATCATTACCTTTTTTTTTTCTTAAACCCACTCTAGATTAAGTAATTACATTTAACCACTGAAATTCCTATGGTGCATAATTTGAAGACTGTCAGAATTTCATCAAATTGAAAATAAATAAATAGGCTTTACTGTGAGTAGTAAAATGAGGGAATTTTATTGAGAGGATTTTGGGATTTATTTTCATTTCTAGTCCTCAGAATTTTCGAGATGCATTTTCTAGCTCATGTGTATGTTTAGGTAATTGATGTTATTGAAGAAGTGACATATGGTGAGATTGCTGTATCCACGTTTACATCCGCCCCCACCAGGGCTGAGTCTGGTAGATTAAACAGAGCTTGATTGATGAAGCCCTCCTTCCCTCCACTAACCAGAGACTGAAAGTGGTTTTAATAAGATATTCCCGATTCTAATAAAACTTCCATTTATATTTTGTAAGCTTCTCTTTTCCTCAATATCTTACAAGAAGAAGGTTAAAAGTTTGTTTACTATAACACTATGGTGTTTCTGTATTCCTTAGCAACATATTCCTTTATTCATTGAGAAAAATGTTTCCAGTTCACACAAAGCCTCTGACAGGAAAAAAAAAAAGTGTAAATGTTTCTAATCTTTTAAAAAAGTGACTCGAAAATATTAGTTAATTGAACCACCCATATGGGTGTGCGTGAATTAGAGATCTGTGTTGCCACTGACTTCAAGCATTAGGAGATATTTATAAATAGTATTTGGTCTATTTGATTAGATCTAGTTCTCATTTTCTACTTACATGTAAGTTCTACTATAGTAAAAAAAAGTCAGTCAATAACATAATACATAAGCTGAAGACACATATTCTTTTGATACCAGAGTTGTTTTCTTTTCCAGAAACCACAGTCAATACTTAATAAATATTTCTGACTACTGAAAGCCAAATTTATTTTAGATTTAATTAGCATTCTCTACTCCTGTTGCCATGCCTACGAATGAAACATATTTTGCCATTAAGATATAGTAAAACATCAATTAACTAAAAACCAATTAATCAGAGCCTTCAATTTATAAAATTTATTTTTAATTCATCAAAGATTTTAGAACAATGAAGAAAACCGCAGGTTATTATTTTTAAAAATCCTATCACTTTTAGGTTATTTTCTTACATTACTGCACATTTATCTGTAGATCTCATATTTCCTCCTTAACAGGTACTGCTATAAGGATTACAGTGAAGGTCTGTGCCATGGGAAATACTCAGTTACCAAATTTCAATTCTGTTTTAAAACTCAAAGAAATTCACACTATTATTTTACTAAGATGTTAACATAGATCTTTTAGAAAGATCTTCATGGACAAATGCTAATCAGTAGGCAACCAACTAAATAGAATTAGAACATTGGATTCCTTAACTTTCTTTTCTATTGGAATTCAAGAATTTTATTCAGAAAAAAATGTAAAGTATAACTAAGAAGGTCAAATGGTCAATGTAAAGGGAATCCTATTTTGCTAAATATTTAAATGTGACGGTCATTGTCCTAGGTATGTTAAATAGGCCTAGAACCTCAAATTCCTCTCAACATGTATGTAAGCTTTCTGAAGGAAAGAATGTATATCTGGCAAAAGCAAGTTGTTTCAGAGGAAATTAATTATGATGAAAGATGATTTCCCTAAAGCCTTATTTCAAACTTTGTAATTTCACTCTTTTGGTTCACTAGCCCACCCACCCCCCTTTTTTTATTCTTCTAGGCAGGTAAAAAGAAGTATACAGTCTATTTTATCTTTGCCACATGTGATAAAGTTTTGATATTTTGAATCACTTCCCATTTTTTCTGAAGAATAGTTGGAGGAGGTTGTGCTCTTCTAATAAAATGAGATCTTTTTTTAGTATTTTCACTCAAAGGACCTTCAGATGTCAACTTGAAATATTCAAAGTAAAGTGTAACCATGTTGAAGTGTTTTGCTAACATAATTGCATTTGCGGGCCTTGGTACAGAAGTGCCCTTGGTATTACTATAGCAACGTGAAGGCTTATGTTCTTAACTATATACGTATGTGATTGTGCTTCTATGTTTTCATGGCTAACCAGAATGAACATGCATAACTATCTATAAAGCTCAGTTTCGCAGGCTACACAAGTTTGAAGGTAGGAAGTTATAGTGTTAAATACCTCACTTTAAAGATGAAGAAATAGACAACCACAGAAGAAAAAAGAGATTTTACTAAAGTTATTTTTCAAGCCCAGGGCATGGCAAGAATCCTGAATCATAGGGAAAAAGCATGCATTGTAAAATAATTATGAATCTAGAGGGCTACAGTTCTAAAACATGCATTTCATGGGCAAGATTATTATGTAAATCTGTATTAGGTATATGTTGGCATGTGTTTTAAGTATGCATTTGTGTTCAAGTAACGTCAGGATATGTGAAGATCTGGATATTCACAGGGACGGTAGAATGTGACTTTTAGGTTGCTAGTGCCCTCTGTTCAGTGCTTTTGGAGTGGTAGTTTATCTAAAATGAAGTAAGTACGCATCTCCTGAATACATACTATGGATCCACAAGCCAGTTCATATGAGCTGGCTCTATTTTAGATCGGTTTCCCTATGTATCCTAACTGTTCTCCTGTGTGGAACTTGGAAGAGAGTGAAGATCTGAAAGTGCCATGTTTTCTAGACCAGGGTTGCCAAACAGTCAAGAACTTGTCCCTTGCTGGGGCGCCTGGGTGGCTTAGTGGGTTAAAGCCTCTGCCTTTGGCTCAGGTCATGATCCCAGGGTCCTGGGATCAAGCCCCGCATCAGGCTCTCTGCTTAGTGGGGAGCCTGCTTCTCCCTCTCCCTCTGCCTGCCTCTCTGCCTACTTGTGATCTCTGTCTGTCAAATAAATAAATAAAATCTTTTTAAAAAAGAAAGAAAGAAAGAACTTGTCCCTTACAGAGTCATCCAAACCTCTTCCATTGAGTTCTGTATTGCCAATAGTAAAAGTATTGAATCCTCATAACTTGTCCTATTTAATCCATCTGCTTTATTCCCTTCCCTTTAGACTCAGTGTTTTGTTTCACATACATTCCCTAAAGCATTCTGATTCATTCCTGGGTCAATGCTTAGTACTCTGCTGCTTTCCACATTTTGCCTTGGGTGTCAAAACTTCTAACAACCCTGAGTCTAAATGGACAATCAGAAATTCCTAAAGTGTCCCATACTAGTTTTTGCCTCTTCCTTTTCCAAATCTTATGTTTTATACCAACTTCTCTGATACCCTTCTCCAATGAGCTGGTAAACTAGGGTGGTAACATTTTGTTATATAGCTTAATATGCTGTCCCAGATGCTTTGAGTTCTAAAGCTTGCATTTTCTGGCCTCCTGCATTTTCCTATCTGCTTTCATTATATCATTTGCTTATTCCTTTGACAGCCCTACAAGTTAGCTGTTATTATTGCCATCATTGCCACCCAGGGGAAAACTAAAGGTCAAAGAGGTTAAGTTTGAAGATGATTGCAAAAGGAATTTGCAATAATCCCATTATTATTGCAAAGGGAAAAGTTAAAGGTCAAAGAGCTTAAGTATCTTGCTATAGACTACACAATTAGTAAGCACAGAGTTAGGATTTGAACTCAGAACTGTTTGACTCCAGGGGCCATTCTTTCCTCCTTTTTACCATGTATCCTGCCTTTATTTAACTAAAAAACTCTTTAGATGCCTGTAATTTAAGGAATGACCAACACTGGGATCCTAGGTGAAGGAGGGAAACTAGTAAGGGAGAGATTTTGATTCAGGGGTACTTTCCTCATTGAACATAACTACCCACATCACTCATATGAAAAACTAGTCCACTGTCTTAATGGCAATTCTGATTTCCAAGTTTGTAGTTAATCGTTACTCAAAAGTCAACCTTAATCAATCCTGCCTCTCATTAACTCTGCAAAATGACCTCCAACATGCACATGGGCAGATATGCAGTAGGAAAGTGAGCTGTGGTTCTAAAGATCTTCTGTAACTATTTCTGATAAACCTATCAGTCCTCACTAGTGGCCTGGTGAAACTCAAGCAGGGTCCTGATTGGTGTTCTTTTCAAGCCTTTGTGCAAATCCAATAGGAGTTTGGACACATTTATATGTGTAACCTTTTTGACACCTGCCTTGAGTTTCTGAGCCTATTTCTTTGGCATCAAACACTAATGCTCACTAAAGAGTAAAGTTCAGTCCCTCCATGGTATCTGCTCAGTGTTTTATCAGCAGGCACATGACCTTTCAATGCTTCTATGTTTTGATGTGGCTCCTTTAATGTCAAGGACATTGTGATGAAGCTGTTTGACCCAGCTATGAGAACATTTTGATTTGGCTTTAAGATCCCTTTTTAAAAATATTGGTAGTTAAAAAAAAATTGGTAGTAATATACAACCAGGACTAGTTTATATTCTATTCTACTTATTTCTTTAAAAAAGGGATTTTATTTATTTATTTGACAGAAAAAGAGAGAGAGAAAGAAAGCACAAGTAGGTGGAGTGACAGGCAGAGGGAGAGGGAGAAGCAGGTCCAGGACCAGGACGTACCTGACTAAGCCACACAGGTGCCCCACTATTCTACTTATTACTTAAACTAGTTTCTTAAATTAAACAAAAAGTGACATTTCTGTCACCGGTTCCTTAGGACATATTACTTGGCTATGTATCTTGTGGGCTAGAAATTCTGTATGCTTTCCAGTCCCAGGTTACTAGAGCAATGGTGGGATCTCCCTGTTTTAGGTGGTGGTACAAAGATGTCTTCTTGCCTTTTCTCACTGTAGCCAACCACAAGCAACCAGGGGAGCAGAAGACAAAGAAAGAAATCTCTCCTATATTAAAAATATGAACCACCCCTCCCCCCAAACAAATGAAGCTGGACAGTTCACAGTTGGGTGAACACGGTTGAGAAGACACAGCACCTGCCACTGCAGGTTTGGGCTGAGGCTCTGACCTCATCAGGGGAATAGGTAGGCTGTAAAATTTCCCCAGACTCTACTTGACTCTCGGAGGGTAGGAGAGGTGGGGCTGTGAGAAAAGAGATGAAGACATGGCATCATTGCAATAAGAAGGCTGACAAAGTGGCAAGACAGTGAAGAAATGGAAGGTGCCATGCTTCTGGTCAAGGCTGGTCACACATGTGACTTGAATCTAAGCTGGGAAGACTACTGGCCCTGAGCTGAATCAAACCCCCTGGGGTAGAATGTTCATAGGGAAAAGTCTGGAGAGAAAAGACCAATGGACCAAAGTCCAAGCTGCTGGTACCCTCTGGTTCCTTTCAAATCTACTCTCCTGGAAATAGCTATTTTGGGAAGAACACCTCATTTAAATGTGAGAAGCAACAATGTAGAACAAAACAAAATGAAACCAAAAAAGTTTAGGACTTACGGAAAAACATTTGAAGAGAAAAGGAGAAAAACAATAAGCAGAGACAAACCATGAGAGACTCCAAATTCCAGGAAACAAACAGAGGGCTGCTGGAGGGGAGGCCGGTGGGGGGACGGGGTAACTTGGTGATGGGCATTAAGGAGGGCATGTGATGAGCACTGGGTGTTATATGCAACTGATGAATCCCTGAACTATACCTCTGAAACTAATGATACACTATATGTTAACTAATTGGATTTAAGTTAAAAAAAATAAGCAAAGACAAAGATGCACATTAGCATTGTTTGAAATGATTAAAAATTTTCAATAAATAGTTCTCCATGAAATGAGATAAATTATGTCTTCTCTAAAACAAGAGTTCATTGAAAGACTCAAAGAAGAAATAATGACAGAATGAGATTAAGTATGACCTTTGCAGATCTCAGAAACTATTTGTATAAAATAGGAATTACCAGTTCCAGAAGGTTTATTAAAACTAGCCCATAAAACTCTTTAACAACATAGTGCCTTTCTTTCATGGGGCAGAAGCTTTGTTTTGTTTGCCATCTGATCTTTCCTGATTGCCCAGGATTTCTTATGCTAATTATAAGATCTACTTTGACTACCTTTCCTATCTTTTGATATATGCTGATTTTTATATTATTCACTTAGTGTTATGCGTTTCATAATCTACATAGTCATATCTTATTTAAATCATGGATTATTTAGTAGGATTTTTAAAAAGACAAATGCATTGAAAAAAATTTCAATTTCTTTTTATTTCTGGTTTCTAAACATATTTTATCATGTTTAGATAATGGGTCCCATGTCATACTAGATTCTTTGTTGTTAAGGATATTTTTATTGCCTATATGGATATTCTTTTTCATGCTATTTGTGTGCTTTGGTGGGAGGGGTAATGGGGATTGGTGGCATGCATCTCTCTCCGTTTATCCCTTTCCTTCTCTCTTTCTTTCTCTCTCCACCCTCCCTTCTCCCTTTCTTTCCCAGCCTTCAGGAAGCCTAGTTAGAAGTTACACTTGGCTTTAGCTATGATGCGAAGAAGGAGAAGGGCCAGCCTCATGATTCAGAAGCAGCAGCAATCAGTACAGTTACCCTCAGAGGTGATGTTCCCCACCAGGCAAGCTTGCACCAAAGTCCTATGGCACAGGGGTGGCTGTGGAGCGTGCGGCGAGACAGCAGGTAGGAGCAGAGAAAGATGAGTCAACAACTCCCAGGTCCTGGGGCAGACCTTTGGCCAGCTGCCAGAAGAGGCTGGGTCACACATTTGAGAGGGACAGATTTCTGTCCAGTTAAGTTAGGTTAGGAAGGGCTTAGTTTAAGAATCAAACAAGAATGTGACTTGAGCGTGCCTGGATGGCTCAGTTGGTCAGGCGACTGCCTTCGGCTCAGGTCAGGATCCCAGAGTCTGGGGATCAAGTCCCGCATCAGGCTCCCAGCTCCATGGGGAGTCTGCTTCTCCCTCTGATCTTCTCCTCTTTCATGCTTTTTCACTCTCTCTCTCAAATAAATAAAATCTTTAAAAAAAAAAAAAGAAAGAAAGAAAGAAAGAAATTGACTTGAGAGGAACCTGGATGGCTCAGTTGGTTGAGCAACTGCCTTCAGCTCAGGTCATGATCCTGGAGTCCTGGGTTTGAGTTCTGCATCATGCTCCCTGCTCAACAAGGGGTCTGCTTCTCCCTCTGCCCCTCCCTCTGCTCATGATCTCTCTCTCATTCTTTCTCTCTCTTTAGATAAAAAAAATCTTTAAAAAAAAAAGAATGTGACTTGATTTTGTAGTTAGAGGATGAAATTCTTTCTTTAGGCAAGATACAAGCCCTCTGTAGTTGTGCAGATGGTGACCTGCTTGACTTTCCTGTCCCTGCTGCGAGTCTTGAGCAAGGCTGCTCCACTTCAACACAAGGGGACAATCCATTCTGTTTTTTTTTTTTTTTTTTCTTGCTTTGTTCCCCTTGTCCTTTTTGGGAGGAAGGAGATTTTTTTTTTTTCTCTCTCTGGAAGCAGAAGCAAATGTCCTGAGGTGTGTTTCAGTTTTTAAAAACATTACAGCTGAACTTTGCCATAAAATTGAATCTGGAATCAACAGATTTTATAAAAAAAAAGAGTAAGTGACATTGACCTAACATTCCTTTCTTAATTAAAAAAAATTCCCATTTAGGGGCCCCTGGGTGGCTAAGTCAGTTAAGCATCTGCCTTTGGCTCAGGTCATGATCTCAGAGTCCTGGGATCAAGTCTCATGTTGGGCACCCTACTCAGCAGGAAGTCTGTTTCTCCTTCTCCCTCCACCTGCTGCTCCCCTGCTTGTATTCTCTCTCTCTCTGTCAAATAAATAAATAAATAAATATTTTTTAAAAATTCCCATTTAGTTGAGTATATAAAAGAAAAATCTTAGCACATGGGTTACCAACACTAAACCAGAGATTTGCACTTTCCCATTTAGACCACTGCTCAGCTATGTCCATCTCAAAACCATTACCAAGGGCTTGAGGACATGACATGTGGAAGACGACGGCCTGCAGACACACTCAGGTATCTGGCGTTAAAGCTACTGTGTAGGAATTTTGCACTAGGACTACTACAGTGCACACCTCCAAAAATGCCATTCTGTGTGTATACTATTCACACTGTGGTCTATAACGTTTCCTGTAAAAATTCACAGAAATAATATGACTGCCTTCTCACAGATCAATCATTAAACAAATTCTGCCATCAATCTTTTGTCCAATTTCTAATGAGTACCATTTTCTGAAGTTGTATCTTATTATATTTTCTTTGAAGAGAGAATGCTGATTTAATGATTTTGCTTGTGCCAAACTATAATTGACAATTTGCTGTAAAAGGTATCACGGTTGTCTTTGGTTTTGATTTATGGCTAGATCCAGAATTAATCTTTGGTTCAGAGCTTTACTGTATTTGAACTGAACTACAGCCCACCCCACTGCAACTTCCTTGGAATGTCTTGTTTCAAAGTAAGGTAATCACGTAGCACTTCATATTGTGTAACATATGCATCAGACTTTGCATAATAATGAAGTTATTAAATAAAAAATAATAATAAATAAGGTAACCAGGGGGAACCAGGTATACATCTAGTAATGCACCCATTCCAAAGTGCAGTATGAGAAAACATTGTGAAAAGCATGGATCTTGAACATGTCTTTCTATTTTTACTGCAATGGCAAAAGTACTTATTGGATAGAGAAAGAATAAGGAAGAATAAGGATAAGGATACCCACAACACTGAAACACACATCCCGGGAAGAAAGGGGAGATGTCAAGGGTAACGCTGCTCAGAGGTAGGGAGGATTCAGAAATGTCTGGTCTGCACACTTTATTTGGTAATAACACAGAGCTCTTATATTTGGGAGCAGCTGCTTTATGCAATTAAGATCAAATGATCACATCAGACTGTCATTGTTGTCAAAATGCCATGTCAAAATGACCCAGTCAAAATGTCCTCCTGCATGTCAGACTGCTCTGGTTTAGTGACCTCACTATTTTAACCTCGAAATATCACTGTGTACCTGACAAAGAAAACGCTCTCTTAAGGACACCGCGTTGGTGTTTAGTTTCCCTGCTCAGCATTTGCCACTTAATTCACTCCTGGATCTCTAGAAATTTTCCAGGTATCCAATATAAGGTTAACTGATTCTTGACAACAACAACGATGATGATAAAATTAGCAGACTTGAAGCCTGTACCAAATAGGAGACATTGTTTTAACGACTGTGCATGGAGGAACTCATTTAATCCTGCACAAGCCCTATTTTCACTTGGTTTTAAAGACAAGGAAGGGGCGCCTGGGTGGCTCAGTGGGTTAAAACCTCTGCCTTCAGCTCAGGTCATGATCTCAGAGTCCTGGGATGGAGCCCCACATTGGGTTCTCTGCTCGGCAGGGAGCCTGCTTCCCAATCTCTCTGCCTGCCTCTCTGCCTGCTTGTGATCTCTCTCTGTCGAATAAATAAATAAAATCTTAAAAAAAAAAAAAGACAAGGAAGCTGAGGCAGAAAGAGTTTTGCTTGATATGTTGTCTAAGATCACAGTTAATAAATAGTGAAACTGAGACTCACGCTCTAATTCCGACTCCAGAGCCTGGGCTTTCTGCCACTTTCGGAAGGGTAGTCAGCTGCACACTATATAATCATGTAGTGAACACACACGCTCTAAGAAGCAAGGATGCATGGTTCCTATCCTATCCTGGCCTGTCCCATCCTATGTCCCTACTAGCTCATTCTTGGTCATTGACATGCGCTAAGCCTCATAGGTATAGGCAAATCCCTTTCCTCAGACTATTGGTGACACTATGGGTTATTTTAGTCCATATTTATTATGGACTAAATTGTGTCCTCCCTCCCCTCCGAATTGCCATGTTGAAGCCTTGACCTGTAGTCCCTTAGAATGTGACTGTATTTGGAGATTAGGACTTTTAAAGAAGAAATTAAGGTTAAACGAGGTGAGATGGGTGGGTCCTAATGCAATCTGACTGGCATTTGTATAAGAAGAGGAGATCAAGACAGAGAGAGACACCAGGGACATGCTCGCACAGAGGACACATGTCATTTGGGGACACAGCAAGAGTTAGCCATCTACGAGCCAAGGAGAGATGCAGCAAGAGAAACCAAACTTAAGGACACTTTGACCTTGGGCTTCCAGCCTTCAAAACTGTGAGAAAATAAATATCTTGTTTAAGCCACCCAGCCACCCAGTGCTTTATTAGGTCAGCCTGAGCAGACAAATACGATTGGAAAACAAATTTGGGTGTATACGGATCCATGTATGAATATCTTATAAAATGTATTTTCTAGTATTTCAGTTTCAGAGATAAAAGTGAGCTTTTGAGGCAACTGGTAAATATGATTAGTGCTTATTAGGATATTAGTCCTGATGATTTTGATTGACTGGTATGTTGGGAGCATAAGCATGTGTGTATTGTCTCTATAAAATTCCAACAATAACCATTCTTCTACTTTCAAAGACCGACTTCCAATATGTGTAGTGGATAATTATATCAGGTTGGTAATGTTGATATTTCTGAATAAAAACTATATATAGCTGTTTGAAATAAAACTTAGGCTCATTTTACTTGTGAATCTTGATAGTTGATTTAGTAATGTTAATGTAGTGATTACATCGTTTATATCAGTTTACATCATCATTCTATTTTAGCAAAAATAAAATAAATACAACACTAATATGTGTTTTATTTTTTCCAGGGAAGCAGCAAATGTAATTGGACCTAAATTGGCATGCCCTATGAAATTTCATTTAGTGACAGCTAAGGAAATTAGGGTTTTCTACTAAAACAAGATTTTCTGAGGTACATATGACATTATGTGGCTAAAAATTCCCAGTAAACAGGCATTTTTAGTTTGAATAGAATATGTTGATATGTAAGGAAAAATGCAAATGAGAAACACGTCATATTTAGACATTGTGTTTCTTATCACTACTTAACCGTATCTTTAGTTAAAGTAAAACCAAATATTTGTTAAAAGTGAAAAAATCTTCTTTCCATATCAAGAATGTCTGTACCTTTAAGTAATAAAGAAAATCATAAGCCTTATAACACCAAAAACCACCCAGTATTATGCAGGATATCATATTTAAATTCTAAATAAATGATCTAAAGTGAGACTCCTCTTACTAAAACTTTGGGTGAAATCTATTATAAACAAAAAATCCTTACTTTTGATACCAAATTAGGTATTTCTTTATTTCTCCATTACCATTAGTTTTGTTTTTAACATACCAAAATTGGTAATAAAAAGCTGATACCAGGAAGAATGAACGAGTTGAGTTACTTTAAAGGGGAAATTTGATAGTATTTTAAAAACTATAAATTCTTATACCTTTTGACCCAGAAAGTTCTATTCATCCTTGCATATACCCCAACATGATTTTAAGAAATGTATGTACCTCAATATCCAATGCAGTATTATTTCTAGTAGTAAAAAGGCTGTCAGTATGGGACTATGAAAATAGAGTGCAACTTCCAGAGAAAACATATGTAGATGGGCAACAGACACATGGAAAGATGTTCAACACCACTCATTATCAGGGAAATTCAAATCACAACGACAATGAGATAGCACCTCACACCTGTCAGAATGGCTAAAATCAAAAACATAAGAAACAAGTTTTGGCAAGGATGTGTTGAAAAAGAAACCCTCATGCACTGTTGTTGGGAATGCAAACTGGTGCAGCCATTGTGGAAGACAGTATGGAAGTTCCTTGAAAGGTCAAAAATAGAACTACCCTGTGATCCACTAGTCACACTGCTGGATATTTACCCAAAGAATGTGGAAACACTAATTCAAAGGGAAACATGCATCCCTGGGTTTATTGCAACATTTTTTACAATAGCCAAGGTGTTGGCTTGGCTAACAGGGTGCATGGATAGATGATTGAATAAGGAAGATGTGGTATATATACATACAATGGAATATTACTCATCCATAAAAAAAGAATAAAATCTTGCCATTTGCAACAACATGGATAGACCTACAGGGTATAATGCTAAGTGAAATAAGCCAGTCAGAGAAAGACCAATACCATATGATTTCACTCATTCGTGGAATTTAAGAAACAAACAAATGAACAAAGGAAAAAAAAAAAACAAGAGAGACAAACCAAAAACCAGTCTCTTAACAGTAGAGAGCAAACAGATGGGTATCAGAGGGGAGGTGGGTGGGGGGTATGGTTGAAATAGGTGAAGGGAATTAAGAGTACATTTGATGAGCACTGACTAATATATGGAAGTGTTGAATACTGTATACCTGAAATTGAAATAACTCTGTATGTTAACTACTCTGGAATTAAATTTTTTTAAAAAGTTAAAAAAATAAGTAATAGTCTAACTAAATGGAAGAGTACTATATAATTACCAAAAATTAGAATTCAGAATTAGGAATATTATGTAACTATCAAAAAATTAGGTGCTAGAAAAACCATAAATGACTCTTAATCTCACAAAACAAACTGGGGGTTGCTGGGGGGAGGGGGGAGGGGGTTATGGACATTGGGGAGGGTATGTGCTATTGTGAGTGCTGTGAAGTGTGTAAACTTGATGATTCACAGACCTGTACCCCTGGGGATAAAAATACATTATATGTTTATTTAAAAAAAAAATTGGAAGGGGAGGCGAACCATAAGAGACTATGGATCTGAAAAACAACCTGAGGGTTTTGAAGGGACGGGGGTGGGAGGTTGGGGGAACCAGGTGGTGGGGAATAGGGAGGGCACGTATTGCATGGAGCACTGGGTGTTGTGCAAAAACGATGAATACTGTTATGCTGAAAAAAAATAAATTTAAAAAAAAATTAGGTGCGATTTTGGAAAATTTTTTTTTTTTAACAGCTGAAAGGCCTCACGTTTATTACCAAACCAACCCACTGGTGCAGAGCTATAGTAACAGAAAACTCATTTCCCTGATAAAAGGTATCTATTGGCCAGGTAGAAAGGTGTTTACAGGGTGACAGAATAGAACACATGAGCTTCAAGGAGCTTAATTAAATATGTGGTGCCGATTAGGTGTGTCATCTCATGCTGTGGGACACCTTAGAGACCCAGCTTGGTTCTCCTCCAATGCCTCCTCTTGGAGTTGTACCTGATTTTATTACCAGTTTTCATCCGAATCCGCTGGGGAATGGGACAATTCTGCGTTTGTTTCTTGGCCAGGAATCACTTGATCCTGAAAGTCTTGTGAGAAGACGCGGTCAGTAACTGTGAGCAGCACACAGCAGGGTGGTGGGCAAAAGAGAAAGGCGATTTTGGAAATATTCTTAAGAGCAATTAGAAAGAGCAAAATGAAAAAACACTTTATATAGTTTGATTCTTTTCATATAAATTCTTAAAATCAACATTTCGTGTAAATATATACACCTGGAAAATGCCTAAGATTTTGTTTGTCCACTTTTTCTGAAGCTGATAGGAGACTTTAATAGAAATTCCTTTAGAGGAGCAAGACATCAGGCAGAGAGAAAGGAGGCTTCCTGTCTTTATTTTGTGTCTTCCTATTATCTATGAATTTCTCACAGTCTTCATAAATTGTATACAATTAGTGAGCTAGTGAGCCATTGTATATATTTTCTTTCAGATATATTTTTATGTTGGAAAAAAATTAGAGTAGAACTTAAATGTTCTAATTTTTTTTACAAAAAGGTAATATGTGAAGCAATGAATGAGTTAACTTGATGGGGGAAATGCTTTCACCATGTACACAAATATCAAATCTTCATGTTACGCACTTCAAATACCTTACAATTTTGTCAGTTATACCTCAGTAAAGCTAAGAAAAGAAGAAAAAACACTTAAAATATTTTTAACACATAGTTTACAACGAAAAGATTCCTCCTATCCTTTGCAAAATCATATTCAAAATGTTCCATTTGCTACTTTCAAATTGACGGTTGTAGCATTCCCTACCAACGTCAATGGACTTTATTCTTTTTGGACACTAGAGGGAGTTCGGCAATGAGATGAAATGCATCAAAGAACCAAAATGGACGATAAAATTCTACGACTGGATTTCCTTACTCCCATTAAGAATTTCTATAGAACTCGGGCTTTACAGCAACAATGGTTGACTCTATAGATATGTTCCTAAGAGTTTGTGTGTAACTTGAATCATATTTTAAGTTCTCCTGGAGAGATTGCAATCGAGAAGAGTTCTACTGTGAAGAATAGTCTTGTAAAAAAAAAAAAAAAAAAAAGCTTTCAGAAAACAGATAATCACTCCCAGTTTATCATTAGATGCCGAGTCTTGTATTTTATTATCTTCTTTACCAACAGATATTGTAAACCTGAAGTGTGATTATATTGGTACAATCAGTTTTGCAAGGCTTAGAAGGTACAGGTACTCGATAAATATTTAATCATCTAATTCTCCCAGGATAATGGAATAAATAGTTACTATGTCTGTTTTTTTCGCCCTACTAACCTAATTTAAATGACACCCTCCCCCCACCCCGAATCCTACTAGAGAGATCTCTGTCTTCATTTGTTCATACGTAGTTTGAGTGCTTATTAACATCACCCGTGGTAAATAATACAAAGATTCTGACCTCAAATTTTTTTCACTCTAATGGGAACAGACAGAACCAAATAGGCAAATAGATAAGAGATATAGGATATCATTAGAACATGTGATCATGATAGGCAAAAATTAAGCATATGGCGAACATTACTAATCAGTACGTGGTGCTCCTGTACTTCTGGGTATACATTGGTTATACTTCTCTACCCCGCTGAAGTCATGCATCGTCATTTGATGAATTCTGGCTGGTAAGATGTGGGTAGAATAGTTATGTGACTGCCAGGCTGAAGCTTTGGACTGCTACGATGTGACTCTCCAGCTCTTAGTCCCTCTGATGTGCCATCAGGAAAGCACATTAGGAGATATCCTGAGCTAGATAGAAGGAGGCTGGGATGCTGAGTCACCACATAGATGGTGGTTTTGCTGAAAAATTGTCAGGACCTTATCTAGATAGAAAGTTTTTTGAGTAAAAATAAATAAACAAACAAACTTTGGTGTAAAGCCAGTTTTAATTTGGAGTTGTTTGTTATTGCAGCAGAGTCAAACCTGTCTTGACTGATACAGAAGAGAGGGGCGATGGAGGGCCCCTCCGTATGGATGGTCAAGAAAGGGCTCTCTGACAAAGTGGCAATAACAATACAGTTATTGTTTTTTTGAAGTGAAATTGTCAAGGACAGGTAGCCATGGAGAGGAATGGTTTTTAAATATTGCCCAGTGAACCCCTTGTTTCAGGATCATTGGGGGACACTTGTCAAATGCATAGATACCTTGTCCTTGCCCTGACTTATTGAGTTAGAATCTCCAGGGGGTTGGTGTCTGGATTCTCTAATTTTAATAAGCTCCCCAGGTTATTTTGATACACAGCCAGCTCTTGGGACCATTGAATTCAGCTTCAAGCCCTGACTGTTCACCTTTCTGACATATATGTTGTGGTATCTAAAATTTTAAATCATCTACCTCTCAATCTTCTCCTTACTCTGACAAGGGGAAAAATAAAGGGAAGACCACATTTTGATTCAAATCAAAATAACTTTAAGGGGCATCTGGGTGGCTTGTCAGTGAAGAGTTTGCCTTCAGTTCAGGTCATGACTCCAAGGGTCCTGGGATGGAGCCCCAGGTCGGGCTCCCTGCTCAATGGGAAATCTGCTTCTCCTTCTGTCCCTCCCCCTGCTCATGCTCTCTCACTCGATCACACTGTTTCTCTCTCAAAAAAATAAATAAAACATTAAAAAGATAATAACTTTCTTTTCTTTCTATATTTCTGACAAAATATGATCCCACATGCATCTGTCTCAGCTTTATAGCATCTTCCTGAAGTCTTCACATCATAACAATATCAGAGACACATTTTTCTGTTTGACTGATACAGAGAGAATCAAATTGTAACCTAAAAATGTTATTTTGAGAAAAAGAAACATCAAGGTAGCCTAGAATGGTTTTGCTGTTTGAATTTTTAAAACAATCAAGACCACTTATTGAGTGCTTATTTTGTACAACAATCATCCTGTGAAGCATTATATACTTCTCAATGACATTTTGTTTTCAGAAAAATGTTGGTGCTTTACATTTTTGTTTTTTTTTCTTTTGATGAAGTCCTTAAAATTTATCATTTTCATAGCTACATCTTTGGGGTAAATTAAATAAATTCACTGAGGAGTTTGGCTATAAAATGATTGATTATTGAGTAATTACGAATTTAGAGCCTTCATTCTAGTTTTTTGTTTATGTGTATGGCATAACTGAATGACTGAATATGTATTCAAGGCTCTAAATGTGGGACTAAGAAGGGAAAATTGGTATGGGGCAGGGGAGGAGCACTTACCATAGACAATTACTTTGTAAGGCTGCCTGTATTAGATGTTTTGATCTATGTTTTCCAAAGCCAAACATAAGGTACATGTCAAACCTAGCCCCTTTGTAATATTGTATAAAGATACCTTATCAATTAAAATGGGGAAAGAAGATACACAAGGCAGACTGATAACATATGTTTATCTCTGTTCCATCACAGAACCCACTTCAATAACAGTAAAGGATATAAGTCATACAATTTTGTGCCTTTATACAAAGGCAAGAGGACAGAATAAAACCCTCTTGCCTACAAGTATAGAAGAGAAGCTGAGGGCAGTAAATCCTGTCTCCAGCCACCACAAGGACACCATATATGTGTACGTGTGCCAAGGAACTATGGTAATAGTGGAAAAAAGACAAGCTCCTCAGCACCACAGCCCTAACCACCCACGAACCCCAACGTTTTCCCATAAGAAACACGCAGTGAGTGAGTAAGTGAATACTTCCACAGAATTTCAGAGGGGCTCTAGATGACAGAACAATATCCCTGGCTTTTGAAGTCTGCTTTTTATTTCAAGTGCCAGATAACTCAAGTAAAATAAGGGGATAAATATTCTATGTTGGTCTATTTCCCTGGTCGAGAGCCTGGGGAAGAATCTAAATAGTAATTTGGAGCAGATCTCTTGCTGACTATTAAATTCCATCTGGTCTTCCGGTTAAACATCAGTTGTTCAATTATTATTATTGCCAATTCACCACCAGGGGGAGCCTATATATCCCCTTCATCTAGAGACCAACAGGCTCCAAAGTAATAATACTTTTTCTTCTGATTTTAGTATTAAAAGATATTATGAAATTTTGCCTGGGATAAATGTTGTGATGTTTATTTAGATTTATGCTATTATAGCAGCACAGAAACTTTAATCAAAAACACATTCATTCTCTAATTTTTTACTTCCTCAAACCCTCTCCCAATTGGAAACAAGCAAAAACTAATGGGAGAATTATATTTTCCACATGTACCTTCCAGAACTCTAAAATTAATTTTCTTTGTACATGTTCTGGTATATAAGATATATCAGATTACATATATATATAAATAATAAATTTTATTATATTTGCCTAATAAAGCATCACATCAAAATTTTTTCGGCTCTGTGAGTCAAAGTTTAGAAGAAGGATCTTCAAAGAAAAATGATTGGCTGGTTGGTGACTGGTAAGTCATTCAGTGGAAACAGGGATTAGCTGACCAATAGGTATAAGGTTTCAGTAATACAAAATGACTAAGTTCTAGAGACCTGCCCTACAACATTGTTCCCACAATTAAGAATATACCTTACATAATTAGAAATCTTTTAACAGAGCCAGGGTGACTGACTGGCTCAGTCATTGAACATCTGGCTTTTAATCTCCAGGTTTTGAGTTTAAGCCCCATGTTAGGTGAGGGGATTACTTAAAAAAAAAAAAAGAAAGAAAGAAAGAAGAAAGAAAGAAAGAAAGAAAGAAAGAAAGTAAAAGTCTGTTAAAAGGGGAGATTTCCAATAAGTGTTTTTATTACTAAAGGAAAAATAATTTTATTCCAAATTGAATATCCCAAATTGAAATCACCATCTGTCCTGACATCAATAAATCTACCTTTGATGCTCATAATCATTAATATGAAGTATAAACAAGCAGAGAATGTGTCTTAGGACTTTATGCACCAAATGATTTGACCATAATTAATAAAACAATGCCCATCTTTTTTGTAGAAAAGTAAACGATCTTGGAAAGTAAACAAACTAAAATTAAGTCCTGGAAGATGATATATTAGTTTTCTTCTAGTATCTGCTTCTCAAAAGCAAGAATTTCATTTATTTATGTCTTTAACTGCAGGTAGCAGAGATTTGCCCTTTAGAAAACTGACCCATTTAGATATTTTTGAAAACTCAGTAAGTCTATTGTATCTGTAAATATTTGAATACTATAAATGTCTGGTGCTGAGGAGAAGGATACAGTATTTCATTATTTACTCCATTTTATAGAACCTGTGACCATGGCAACCAGGTGCTATTAGCTGCCCTAGTGGAGGGCACACTTACCACTTTTATCTAAATTGCTACTGGAAACATACAAGCTTTTCAAAGCTATTGAATTGCATTAGATTATGGGCATTTTTGGAGGAGTTCAAATGACAGAAATGCTTTGTTTTTATCCAAGGAAACAGAATTGTTATTTTATACTGTTTCCTGAAGGTAATATTCATATACAACTTAACGATTTAAAGAAACAAAGGAAGGAAATTGACAGATGCATAAAGTAGACAGATCCCATATTTTTGCCTCTGCTCCACCCCAGAATCCTTTTCAATAGCAATAAAGGAATATAAGATAGACAGCCTTGAGCCTTTATGCAAGACAAGAGAGCAGGAGAAGGATGACAGCAGGCCAGATTGTCAACAGAATTTTGAAGGTTGGAAAATAGATAGATGAGTCATAACTGATTTAGCAGAGCAGAAATGCTAAAATCAAACTGTCTGTTGGGGGGAGGAAGAAATGACAACAATAGGCAGGCTGATTCATGCTAGAATCCTCAAAGGCAAAGTGACTGAAAGAACTAGAATCTTCCAAATGATATCTGGGATATGGAGTAGAGCCGAAAACATGGAGTGCAGCTGTGAATTGAGCATTCACATCCCCAACTCACACCCCAGACACTGAGTTAGGGCACTCTCCTGGAAGAACAAGCTGAGGGAGCAATGGGTCACTGGGCTGAAAACAGGGTAATGAGTAAAAATCTGAATTCCTAAGAGCCAGATACCCAGCCCCCTGCCCTGCGCAGCGATCAGGTACATACCAGCCAGGCTGGATATCGGATGAGCTTTTTTTGGGGAAATAGGCAAGGTATGTGTGTTTCAAACGATCAGCCTCATAATAGTATTAGACTTTTTAAACTATGTACACATGTCACTAAAATATAAAAATAAATTACTAATGTCAGGGCAGAGCTGCTTTGACTCAGTGCCTCTGGAGTGTAGATGATGTAGGTGTTATATAGTCAGAAGTTGTAATGTACAACCCACCACGCAGTGATGCAGATCTGATAGGATGTTGTAGACTTACCCTGTTGCCTCAGAATTACAAACAGAGGAACAAAGTGAGGCTTGAGAGGCTGGAAGGAAGGCATCCTAAAAAGACCTGTAAATAATGAGCACCAGACAGCCTTCTCATACCAAAATGTAGCCCAACAGATTACTGCCCCCAACCATGGTCTGATACCTTCTTTCTCTCTATTCCCTTCAGGAGATAAAAGGAGAGGAAATCTGGAGGTGGGATCGAGGAAGAGAAAAGCATTATTGGAATCCTAAGACTTGACCCTTCTTAGGGAGAAGTCCACATCTTTATGGAGGGGATGATCTCTGCCCTCCCTCCAAGCTAAGAGAGACAGTGCATTAGATTCCTATCACTACTATAACAAATAAACACAAACCCAGAGTTTAAAACAACACAAATTTATTAACTTACAGTTCTGGAAGTCAGAAGTCTGCAATGCATCTCATTGGGCTGAGATTAAGTGGTTGGTAGGCCTGCATTCCTTTCTGGAGCCTACAGAGAAAATCTGTTTTCTTGCCTTTTCAAACTTCTAGAGGCTGCCAACATTCTTTGGTTTGTGGGTCCCTCCTAGCAATGGCCAATCCAGTTTTTCCGGCATGACATCACTCTAACAGCCATTGCCTACCTCTCTCTTTTCATTTAAGAATGCTTGTGAATGCATTGGACTCACCTGGATAATCTAGAAAAATCTCCTTATCTTAAAGATCAGCTAATTAATAACCATAAATCCACCTGCAATTTAATCTCCCTTGCCTTATAATGTAATGTAATATTCACAGGTGCTATGAAGTAGAACAGAGATGAATTTGGGGGTTGGTAGGTGTTATTCTCTCTACCCCAGAAGGGTTCAAGAAAACCATCAGAATCTGGAGTGCCTATGACACAGAGTGACGTCATTTCCAAATTGGACATAATCTTAGACAACTCTGATCCAATCTAAGCTACCAGGGGAGGAGATCATTGGAGATGAATAGTAAGCTAGAGAAAGGGAACAGTCTGCACTCTGTGATTTGAAATGGACAGGATGCCTCCTGTCTGTGAGTTAAGCAGAACTGCAAGAGGCAACCAGGTTTGGAAAATCTGTCTGCAAGTCAAGAACCCTTGAAGAAGAAGGAAAGAGTCCATCACAGATAAGATCTCCTGTGCCAGGGAATTTGAGCATTGGGAAACCCCATAGGCTCAGCACCTCCAAACTGATACACATGTATCCTTAAGAGCCAATATTTTGCCTACTGCTCCAATGATATCAGGGAAGATACACTGGCCAGAAAGCAATGGCTCTCAACATACTGCAGTCACATGGTCAGTTAAGGGGGAAAAATGTCTGTTTCTCTTCCATCTCATCTTCCCTCACCCCAATTCCAGAAGAGTTGGAACTGGAAAGGGAGGCACAGGCACCTTGACAAAGCATCTCTGTATCTGCTCAGGTTAATAGAAGGTGGGATGGAGAAAGGATGAGTAAGTATGAGATTATAGTTTTCAATTGGTCTAGACAAGACTTTTTTTTAAAAACATTTTATTTCTCTTTAAGATTTTATTTATTTATTTAACGGGGATGGTGAAATCACAAGTAGGCAGAAAGGCAGGCAGAGGGGGAGGTGGAAGCAGGCTCCCTGCCTGAGATTCCCCATGTGGGGCTCGATTCCGGGACTCTGAGACCATGACCCGAGCTGAAGGCAGAGGCTTAACCCACTGAGCCACCCAGGAGCCCCAGACCAGACTTTTAAAAAGCTTTTGTTAAAATATAGTAAAGCTACTATAAAGTTCATTTACATGTATAGATTGCTGAATTTTCACAAACTGAACATGCTGGTGTTACCAACTTCCAGGTCAGAAACGGCATATTCTCAGCTCCAAGGTATCCCTTCTTCCCTTGTAGTCTCTTAGCTTGCTCTCCAAAAAGTAACCAATATTGTGACTTCAAACAACATAGATTAGTTTTACTATTTTTGTACTTTATAAAAATAGAATCATACAGTTTATTTAGGGTCTGGCTTTTTCCACTCAGTATTATGTGTGTGAGAATCATTCATATTTTTACAAATATTGGTAGGTCATTAACTGTCATCACTGTGAAGTATTCTGCTGTGTGAATATACCACAGTTGTTTCTGGGCTCATGAATAATCTCCAGTTTGCAGATACCTAAAATAGTGCTTCAATATTTATTCTAGAGTGTATGTTTGGGTGAAAATATGTACTCAGGACTAGAATGTTTGGATTATATCTTTGGCTTGGGGATAAGTCATCAGTTTTCTAAAGAACTCCACATCTTCATTTTACACTTGATAGTCTCTATTTTATTCTATTTATTCTACTGGGTTGGTAAAAGTATTTCAAGGTAGTTTTAATTTGCATTTTACTGATAAATAAGGAAGTTAAGCAACTTTGTATATGTTTATCGACCAATTACATATCCTCTCTTGTGAAGGGTCTGTTTAATATTTTGTGCATTTTTAATTGAGTTTTCTTGCTCATATCTATTTAGATTAGTTCTTTATATGTTCAGCTATGAATCCATATCAATCCCACTATGTATAGTAAATATCTTCTCCCCCTCTGTCAGCTACTTTTTTTCACTTTATTAAATAATATCTTTTAACAAACTTGATCAAGTTCTTAATTTTAAGATGTCCAATTTATTCATATTTTTATGGTCGATATATTTTATGTCCCATTTAAAAAACTTTGCCACCTCCAGACCCAGAAATTGTTTTAATTAGACTTGTTATTAATTGCAAGTGACAAGAAATCTGCAAGTTCTACCTGGCTGTGATGCTCACTTGATTCCTGGCCTTGGTGATCATCCTGCAGACTTTGGCACAGGCTCACATTGATGCCAGCACAATGAACCATCTAGCACCGTCAGCTGTCATCTGTATCCCTTCAAAGGGCAGGTTGACACTTTGGATACCTTCCACTATTGTCATCAAGGCATCAAGAGAGAATTTAGGGGGTGAGACCCAGAACCTCCCTCTGACTCAGCAGGTCATGCTGCTAATGTTATTGCCCCATACTCTCCCTAAGTCAGCACTGAGATGGAAATGTGAATTAGGACAGGCTTTATGATTTTTATTTCCTTTCATCCTATTCAAGCATGTCCTTCAACAGCAGGAGGAAGAAGGACATTATTCCCCTTTATGCTCCTATAACTTTGAAGTCTTTCCCATAAAGAGGTGGGTCTCTTTCTCCACCCCCTGAAACTGGGCTGGCCTTGTGATTTGCTTTGACCAATAAAATGCAGCAGAGGTGATGCCATGTCATTTCTGACTGTAGGCTGCAAAAGACCTTGTGAGTCTCCATCATTTTTCTTGGTACACTGCCCCCACCACACAGAGAAGCCCAGGTTAGCTGGCTGGAGGATGGGAGACACTGGAAAATAGAGACAAGCTGGCTATCTCAGGCCATCTTAGACCAGCCAGTCAACCCTACTAGCCAACCACAGACTTAAGAGTGAATCCATCCAAGACCAGAACTACCTAGCTGGGCTCAATCAAATTTGATGACCTGGAGAATCATGAACTAAATAAATTATTGTTGTTTTAAGACAGTAAATTTTACAGTGGCTTGTTATGTAGCAAAAGCCAATTCATCCCTCACTGTCTCCTTCCCATACTTTGCCATCACATAAAGGCAGGTTTTCATCTCATCTCCCCTTTTTTCATGGACTGTACTTAAGCCTATCACCGATCACCATTCATCTTCCTGGGACATCAGGTCTCACAGTGCAGTCTTAATGGCAGAATCAATCTTTTCTCTACACTATGGAAAAAACCCTGTGATCTCATCTGTCAAGCCTAGCTCCTAATATGTTAATGATATCCAAAGGAATTTAAAAAATACTTTCTCTTTCTATGAAGCCTGGGTTCTAAGACAATTTGATTGTTGCAGACTTAAAAATTCTACTTTATATGCAAAGCTGACTGCCTCCTCTTTCTCTTTGTATCTATGCTTTAATGATCCTAATCCTCCCAAGACAAATGGATGCCTCTGAAAGAATGGGGATGGAGCAAGAGAAGGTCACACTGACACTAATGCAAAAAGAAAAGAACACTGAAATATGGTTTAAAACTTTACCTTTCTAACATGTATGATCCGTGTTTCCATGGGGCTGTAAGGCACATCCTAGATCCCTCATCTATTGGAGAGGATTGGAATTCAGCATCATCTGTGTCTAGATGGAACATTCTATGACTTTTTGGTATTTATTATGAACCAGTTGGAGCTGCAGTGCAAAAGTACGTCACAGATTTATTTATTTCATATGCTATGATGTCCAATGTAATGTTGAATAAAAGTGTTGAAAATCAACATCCTTGCCCTGTTTCAGACTTAATGAGAAAAGTGTTTGGTCCTTCACCATAAACACTGATGTTAGCTATAAGCTTCTCATAGTGCCATATGACCGGTTGAGGAAGGTACCTCATTTATTGCTAATTTGATGAGAAATATTATCATGAATGTTGCATTTAGTCAAAACTTTTAATATGGTGATTTTGTATTTCATATAATGTAATTTTTCATCTTTAGAATTTCTATTTACCTTTCTCACCCTCCATTCCTTTTCACATTATCATCAAGTTTCTCTGTGACTCTGAGCTTATTTAAACAGCCATTTAAATATCTTTGTCTTGTAATTCTACTAACTACCTTATTTCTGGATTTGTAGCTGTTGATTAATTTTTCCCCTGGAAATAGGTCATAACAACGTGCTTTTTGGTATTTCTAGATTTTTTTTTTAAAGGATCTGAAACATTGTGATTTTACATTGTTGAGTGTCTGGATTATGGTTGCTATTTTTAAAAGAGTATTGAAATTTGTACTTGCCAGCAATTATGTTGTTTGCCTATTAGCTTGATTGTTTCCATCCCTGATTTTAGTTTTTTTAAGGTGGGTTCTAGATAAGCCTTTATTTGGGGGCAAGTATGGTTCTGGTACTGATGCATGACTGTCTCCACTGAGTGCCCCAAGTGATCAATGGGACATCTCGCTCTCACTGGTCACAACTCCATGCATCCTAGGTAAGAGAGAGCTCTAGGGATTGTTTAGCTTGGAGCTCCCCACTTATTCTTTGCTTGTCCTTAAGATATTTCATCCTTTGCCAAAGTGGCTTAGTATTTAGCAGCAGATTTGAGGGAAACCCTATGCAGATTTCTAGAGCTGTCTCTCTCTGTGACTTTCTTCCCTTTGGGACTCAGTCCCACAATTCCTACCCCCTCTACTTGTTTCTTCTGCGAGGCCACTGGAATGTTCCAGTTAACCCACCTCACAGGCTGATTCAGAAAGCATCGCCAGGCACAGAGCCATGTGAGTCTAAGTCTCACCACATTGACTGTCCTTCTCACAGGGATCCTAGTCCTGTGCTACCTTTTGTTAAATTTATAAATTTGTTTGATAGTTTGTGTACAGTTTTCTATTTGTTAAGGTGGATGTCAAACTCTGTTCTAGTTACTTCATTAAGGTCAAAAAACAACATTCTTTCTATATTTTCATTTATTTTTTTTCCTACTTCATAGTCTGCAAGAAAGAGGAATATTGAAAATCTCCTGCAATCATAGATTTATTTCTCCCTCTAATTTTGTCATTTTCTCTTTTTGTCTTTGAAACTCTGTAGTAGAACACACACATTTAGGATTGTTGTGTTGTGTGTTCTTGGTAAACGAGCCATTTATCATTGAAATGTCTCTATTTCTGACAAAATTCCTTGCTTTACAATCGACTGTGTTTGATAACCATTCCACCTTTTCTATGACTATTCTTTGCAGGAAATATTAATTTTTACCTGTTTAGTTTTAACCAGTGTCCTTACATTTTTTTTTAAGTGCATTTTTTGGAGATAGTATATATTGGATCTTGCTTTTTTATTTAGTGTGCCACTCTGCATTTTAAGTGGAACAATTAGACTACATCTATTTAATGAGAGTATTGATTATGTTGGATTAAAATCTAACATGACACTTTTTGTTTTCCATGGGTCCAACCTGATTTTTTACTTTTATTACTCTTATACTGCCTTATTCTTAATTAATTGTATATTTTTTTTTAGTATTTCATTTAAATTTTTCTTTTGGGGCTTTAACCATAACTTGTTTATTTAATGCTTGCTCTGGGAATTAAAATATGTGTCCATAGTTTATCACACTCTACTTAGAATTAATATTGTGGCGTCTCACACAAAATATAAAAACCATGTAACAGTATAATTAATTCCATTTACTCTCCCACTTTAAGTTGTAATTGTCATTTATTTTATATCAAACTTTGTTAAAAACCTCAAACATGATATTATAATTCCTGCAATAAACATGCAGTTTCTTCTTGAAAATTTTATAAAGAAAAATATTCTTTGGGCATCTGGGTGGCTCAGTTGGTTAAGCATCTGCCTTCAGCTCAGTTCATGATCCTGGTGTCCTGGAAGAGAGGCCTGCATTGGGCTCCCAACTCAGTGGGGAGTCTGTTTCTCCCTCTGACCCTCCCAAATCACTCATGTGCTCTCTCTCTCTCTCAAGTAAATAAAATATTTAAAGAAATGAAAAATGTTATTTGATTTTTCCACATACAAAGGATTTATTGTGCTCTTCATTTCTTCCTGCAAATCTGAGGTTCTATTTGATGTTCCTTACATTCAGCCTAAAGAATTTTTTTTTAATCATTTCTTTTGGTATAAATCTGTGTGTTGGTAATTAATTCTTTCAGCTTCTGTTTACCTGCAAATGTCTTTATTGACATTGATTTCTGAAGGATATCTTTGCTGGAAATTAAACTCTGGGTTGATGCCATTTTCTTATTATTGAGAACCTGTTGCTCAATTGTCTTATGGCTACAATTGTTTATGATGAGTTGTTAGCCATATTCTTATCATTGTTCTCCAGTTTGTGATGTGCTTTGGAATCAATAAATATTTTCAAGATTTATTTTTATCTCTTGTTTTCAGTTATTTGCTTTCAAGTTGCTTAAGTATAGTTTTGATTATATTTACCTTGACTACCTTGGACTTGTGGAAACTTGATTTTTCACTTTGCTAATGCTCTAAAAAAAAGAGGTGTGTTTCAATTTTCCCCTTAAATTCAGAACTGGGAACTAATATTTACTTCTAAGATGTTCTCTTTGTGAGCATTCAGACTGTGATCTAGATAACTTGGGTAGTAGACAACAGCTGAAATTTCTACTTAGCTTTTCAAGCCATCTAATTTTTTTTTTTTTAAGATTTATTTATTTGACAGATAGAGATTACAAGTAGGCAGAGAGGCAGGCAGAGAGAGAGAGAGGAGGAAGCAGGCTCCCAGCCAAGCAGAGAGCCCGATGCGGGGCTCGATCCCAGGACTCTGGGATCATGACCTGAGCTGAAGGCAGAGGCTTTAACCCGCTGAGCCACCCAGGCGCCCCTCAAGCCATCTAATTTTTGCTTTTTGCTGTGCTCCATGAATTCTCCTCTGGACATTAATAGTTATTGGGGCATACAAATATTTGGGGCAAGTTTTTATGCATATCAGTGGATTCACCAATTTCTTGTCTTTTAACAACTTAAACTTTGTTCCCTGATACATAAGTCAGTAAGACTGTACATTTTCATGGATTCTAGCTACACTACATTTTGTATACCAAACAGAGCCTTCATAGGAAATTGTTACAAATATAAAATTTGCCTCATGCATTTCCCTTCTTTAAATGCTTATATTCCCTTCAATTTTGTCTACGTTGATTACTTTCTAATATCTCTATAGAAATAATCTTTTGTATTTTTTGCTGATAATTTTTATCCATGTGACATTTAGTTTGATACAAGCTTTCTGCCATTATTGGAACTGGAACTCCTCCTCCTCCAGTAGCTCTTCTAAGTATAAAAATTCAGTATCTAATGTTAAGAGAAATCTATTGCTGCTATTCTGAAACTTCATACATGCACCAGCTCTCTGGAAACCACCCTTTGATCAATGAGTATAGTTGTTCTGATATTGAGTTCAGGCCATCTTCTCTACCTTCAATGTTTTCTCTATAATGGGTTTGCTAACATGTTTTCTCTCTGATTCTCTCTCTCTCTCTCTCAACAGGAAGAATAATAACAATCTCTAATTGCTCTATAGCTCTTCAGTAGCCATGTCCTAACCATGTAATTCAGTCTTATTTATATCTTTCTGATTAGGAGCTCAGCCGTAAGTAAAAGAGTATCCTGCCTTGCCTCAGAGCTCATGTTTTTGATGTAAGGACTCTCTTCCAATTGTATATTTCTTCTTCTATAATTCCTGCAGTTATTTTTTAATTGAGTTAATGACCTGTATTGATCATACTTTTTTATTATTCAATAATTAGCCTTCACAGCATTTTATATTTATAGCTGGAATGCATTTTTAGAACACCTTATATTCTGTGAAAAGTAGAGAAATATCTTTCATTCACACAGAATGATTTCACATGCACTACAGTATTTCAGAGGTCACATAGCAAATTGGTTATGAGTACGTGCTGTAGCATCAGGTTCTCTGATTTTACATCCTGATACTTAATAGCAGTTTAACTTTGGGAAAATTACTTAATTTCTCCATACTTTGGTATCCTTATCCATAAAACAAGAATGTTAATAAGCAGTACTACAGTTATAGACAAGTAAAGCCTCTGCTGGGTGCTCTGCATTGTGTAGGATGGGAACAGAAAGGAGCCCTTTCCAGTGAGTTCTTTAAAATGTTCTGAATATACCTCCAGTGCTTGGAACTGGCCAGGACTGACAGTGCTATCAGGCAGAGAATTACAAATCTAGAACAGGATCTATATACCCTGCAGATTCCATTTGTCCCTACCAGGGAACTTCCATGCATATAGGGCTGACTAGATACCTTCAGAAACTTTAGGAATTCAACAGTGGAGGCATCTGGGGCTTCAGATATAGAAGGCAGGTCCAGCCTATATATTATTCTCACTGACTAAAGTTGTATTTTCTTTACGTTGGACCACCAGAATGATGCTGGCATGGTCATTTTGGGTGACTCTCAGTCATATCCAACAAAAGATAAAGTAAGGACATTAGACTATGAAGGGTTCACTGTCAAGCTCTGTTCCCTTTTGTTGTGGTTTGGTTTGGCTTGGTATTTTTTAAAAAGATTTATTTATTTATTTGAGAGAGAGAGAGAACACCTGCACATGCATGGGTCGGGGGAGGGGCAGAGGGAAAGAATCATAAGTAGACTCCTGGCTGAGCACAGAACCTGAGGTGGGGCTCAATCCCACGCCAAGGTCATGACTTAAGCCAAATTAAGAGTCAAATGCTCAACTCACTGAGCCACCCAGGGGCTCCTCGAGCTTTGGTTTTAATCTCTGTATGGGGACTCATTCATCAGTTCTTGCCTGTTATATTTCAGTCACACCATCTTTGGTCTATAGCATCCAAGGGTAGCAATGGTGGTGGCAGGCATTTTTTTAAACTCTGAGTGTCCCCACTGATGGCACCCAGGGAAATCACTTTATTCTTTCTATAATCTTCGTATCACATATCAAACTGGCTTTTGGGGGTGGCTATAACTATCTCCTTTGAGGGTTTTTAATGCAAGTCCTCTGTAATGCCAGTGGATCCCATCAATCAATGTCTTTTCTTGCCTTCAACCAATGTGGTGTCATGTACTCCTTGTCAGTGTTAAGTCATAGTTTACAGTTTCTTTCTTCGTAGTATATACATAGCAGGGATGCAGTCAACACTAAAAGAATTCACATTCTAGGAGTACATTGATTGTAAGATGAAGGATTCAATAGGAGACATGGTTGAAAGATGCATTTTCTACATTTATTCTACATAAGTTAGAATGATAAATTGAACATATCCAGAAAATGAATTGTCATTCACATTTTCCCCCACATATTATGAACAAGGCTTGCATTTGTGTGTTTATGGTCAGCAAAGAACTTTTGAGCGTACCATTGGAAATAACTCTTCTTGGGTAGCACATGGATGATGCAGTGTGATAAATAATGATACAACCAGAATTGAGCAAATGGCATTGTGGAAATGCAAAGGCAAGGTGATCTATATTATTTTAATACAAATAGTCCCACAGGACCATGATGATATAGAAAACACTTCAACTTCCCCTACCCTAAATTTTACCCCTTGGTGTGCACACTCAGCACAATCACTGGGACTGTGAATATGATTAATTTATTCCTGTGAAAAGGACATGCTATATGGTGCAGTTGACTTTTGAAAAAGGAGATTGTCTTCTGTGAGCCAAACCTAAGTCAGGTGAATTCTTAAAAGTGACTTGACTCTTCTTGGCAATCAATTGATCAATCAATCATTTGCAGTGTGAGAGGACTTATAAAAGGAGCCGTGTGGTGAGGAATGGGTAGCCACTAGGAGACAAGAGCAGCCCCTGACTACCAGCCAACAATATGGAAATGAGGGCCTCAATCCAGCAGCTACAAGGAACACTTTTTTTGGGTGACCCTAACAACAGCAGCACAGAAGTAGTTTTGTCCCCATATCCTCCAGAAAGGAATACAGCACAGCTATCACTCCAATTTCAGGGTGTGGGACCTAAGCACAAAACTCAGCGATGCGTTTCTAAACTTCTGACCTCAAGAACTGTGATTTCCTAAGTGAGTATTGTTTTAAGTGGTTAATTTTGAGGTAATTTTTTATGCAGCATGGAAAATTAATACAGGTGGCATTGCTATCTTTTCCTGTGGTGGGAGGTATTAAAGTGCTGGAGTGGCATGTCTAACAATAAAAGACCTGAAGAGAGGGTTTCTGTATTCTCTACACCTTTTTCTGAATCTTTGACTACATTCTCTGTGAACTTCGTAATACATTTAAAAAGCCAATTTGTGGATAATTACACACCCTCAAGGAGGCTCCGATAATGGTATCTCCTTCGTTGGGTTGTTGTGAGGATTAAGTGAGTTAATGTATTTAAAGGGTTTATGACAGCCTCTGGCAAATACTAAGCAGACAATTAATATTAGCTACTATCGTTTGATCTTTTTAAACTATCATCAAGTGTAGGAAGACAGAGGTTGTAGAAATAGATCTTACACCTGAGGAAAATGAGTCTTAGCAAGGTTAAGTGACTCATTCAGGGTCACACAATAGTGTAGAGCTTGTAATCAAGCCCAGATCTTAGAGATGACAAGTCCCTTATGCTCTCTGCTATTGATTTTTCGCAGAAATTCCTATTAGCACAAGGATGTCGAAGTTCTTTATCTCTAACAGACACATCTGCACAAAGCCACATTCTCAAAGTTACATAGCAAGTCAAAGTCCCTGCTGGAGAGTCAGAAACCAGCTCTCACCTTAGATCCTTGTTACTCAAAGTGTGGTCCCCTACCAACAACATCAGTCAGTCAGAAGTGTTAGAATTCCACCACATTAGAAATACATGTTCTTGAGCCCTGCCCATGACCTACTGGATTACCACCAGCATTTACCAAGATGTCCAGGTAGTTCATATACACACTGAAGTTTGAGAATCACAGTTGAAGGGTTTCAGCCTCCTTCCCCATCTCCCTAGGGTCTCCAGATGAGTTCAGCAGGGTTCGTGTTTTACCCTAAGCTTGCTTAGTGCCTCTTTATACATCTTCTATCATTTTAATAATAAAATTCCCTTATTCTAGCCACTAATAGTACATTTCAATTTTTTGGAACACTTTCCAGAGAAGGAAGGAGTTGGCTTACCTCTTTATCGATTTTTTTTTCATATTTAAACAAATTTTAAACAGTTACATTTTTACAAGCATTTTTTCCCCTCCAAATCCACAGTTAGGGTATTCCAGACCACAGTATCGAATAATGAAGTGCATCCAAAATACAGGTCTGAGTTGACTTGGGGGAAATTACTATAAGATGGAGCTTATCAAGTTAGTTTTATGCTATCCTTAAGTTAATATTGTCAGCCCTCACCCTGTTCGAGTCCAATTTCAGCTCTTCCTAATGAACAACCAGTTCCGTGGGCTGCTCTGACTTTCAATGTCAGGGAAAAAGTAGGGGCTGAAGGTTTCACACCTCCACCCAGAAACCGAGGGAAGTTTAGACATAATTGTGTTTGCCCCATATGATGGGCTGATAGCACCAAAATGCACTCAAGCTGAAGTCAGGCTATGTCCTGGTTCTTTTATACTCTCTGCTATTTGTCAAAGAAACTGAGTCCTGATACTCCAACCAGCTGACTAGAATACACCCTAACACCCATGAGATGATGCATTTGATTAAAATGTGCACCAATGTGTCCCTCCTCCTGTGTACAGCTTTCCTTACATCTCCCTGATTAGGGAAAGTGGGTTTGGATAAATAACAACAAGTTTGTTGTCCTGCAAGTGGAGTGTTCTTTGGAAAGGAAAGATGTTTTTCAGTGAAAGAGAGATTGATAAGAAGTGTCCCCAGATTCTGAACACACACACACACACACACACACACACACACATGCCAGGCTCACTGAAGATAGAGAAGGATGTTCTTCACAAATGTCCCTTCTGTCTTGAGTCCACATCCCTATGTCACAGATGGGTTCCCATAGAGTATTACCAAAGCTTGCAGCCTGCATGAATTTATCAAAAGTAGAAAAAAATAATAATGAATACAGCCAACAATTTTTTCCCTGAAAAATATTCAAAAATTCTTTGAAACATACCATTAGACATTTGAATAAAGAAATTTTAGGAGTGCCTGGGTGGCTGTCAGTTAAGCATCTGCCTTCAGCTCAGATCATGATCTCAGCCTCCCTACTCAGCGGGGAACATGGTCCTCCCTTTCCCTCTGCCTCTCCTGTCTGCTCACACACACTCTCTCTCTCTCAAATAAATACATAAAATCTTTAAAAAAATTTTATTAAACAGTGAGCTTATGTTATATCCTTGGTAGCACACGATAGCACATATTAGCCTGTTTAACTTCGTTTGCCACTGTGCTGTTGTTCCGCTTCCTTTCCTGTAGGAATGGAATATTTTATCCGGCACTGTGTATTTCATACTCTTTCTCTTTCCAAGCTTCAATCCATCCCATATGCCAGATTAAGTATTGGTGCTGAATATCCTTCTCATCTCTGATAAGGCATTGGCAACAAGAGGGTGCTTTCTCAGACCTTCTATGGCACTAAATGATTGTTCCTCTTTCATGCCAATGTGCCCTCTTTTCCAATGTATTGTGCCATTTATCAGAGGGTATTCAAATTATCTACCAGCACATCTGTCTACTCTACTAGAATATGGGCTTTATTAAAAGCAAGGCTGAGGGGAGCCTGGATAGCTCAGTGAGTTAAGTGTCTGCCTTTTGCTCAGGTCATGATCCCAGGGTCCTGGGATCAAGCCCTGCTTTGGGCTTCTCCTTCAGCCCTTCCTCAACGGGGAGCCTGCTTCTCCCTCTCCTATGCCTGCTGCTCCCCCTACTTGGGTATGAGCCCATTCTCTCTCTCTCATAAATAAATAAAATTTAAAAAAAAATAAAAGCAAAACTGATATCATTATTTTCTGTAGAGCCAATGAATTAATTAGACTGTCAATTCATTCCCCAGGACCTACATCTCTCCCTTAGTTGTCCTATTAGCTACTTCTTATTCCTTAACACTGCATTTGCCCTTAACGTCCTATCTGCTTGAAGACCAATGTAATGGATATTATTTTTTAATCTCCTGCAGAAAAAAGTACTGGCAGATTATTTTCCACTTCAGCCCTGAGACATGCATAGCACAGGGTTTGCTAGACACCAGGAACCATTGTTTTCAGCATGTTCACCTACCTGGTTCCAAATATTTATTGCCTTAAGGCCATTGCATTACTTGGAAAGTGAACTTGTCTCTTGATGATTATGCTATTAAAAGAGAGCCTGTTTTTCTGGATCCTTCCAGGTCCCAGAATTCCATTTGCCTTTGGGGTGGGTTTCTTTCTCTTTCATTTCTGCCATTTCTCTGCTGATGTTCTCTTCTTGATGACACTTTTGCCTAATACGTCAGAGCCATGTCTTTGGCTGGAATGCACAGCTGGGTGCAAGCAACAGCATGTTCTATTTGTTTAATTGTTTGTTCTGAACAGCTAGAATAATTTGTTAAATGGTCCCTCTGTGTGTCTATGTCTCATGTAAATCCAAAGTTGTGGTGCGATTTCTGCTGAGTCTGTGCAAGGCATACACTTTTAGAAATCTGAGCTACTCAAATGAAGGAAATGTAGAATTACTGAAATTTGATAACCCTTTCCTTCCAGAGTAAACTTGATGTTTTACTGTTACATTAGGTTCTTACATAACTATAGCAGAAGCTAGAATAGCAGAAGCTATTCACCCCTTAAGTCACTGGCCTGGTCCCTTTCTGGTTGTGGGATCTTGCTCAAAGTTAGCATGCAGAAGACCAGAAGCAGAGGGGGGCGGGCAATGGCCCAAGGGTGTCTGCCAAGAAGTGACATAAATTCTCTACCAACCAAATAGATTTGGAGATATTTTTAAACATTCTCACAGAAGGGCCCTGGTATGACTGAACCCCAAATGTCCGAAACTGTGTCTCACTTATTAATTCAACTTCCCCATTATTATTTCTCCACTGCCCAAATAAACTACTTGTACCCAAATCCTTGTCTCATGATCTGCTTTTAGTAGAATGAAAATTATTCAAATTCATCCAAATGGATAGAAACAACAAAAGCTATCACTCTAACAAACCACTAAATATTCATGTGTCAGTAGATTGTGGGCCAGGATCGTAAATCTTACTGTCAAGGGAAAAGGATCATATTTATTGTCCCCCTCACCATATGTGCTATGAAATGTGCCCTCTGTCTCTTATACATGGTCTTATGTATTCCTACATTTATGTATGCCTCATGGAGTCAAGGTAAGAATTAAATGAGTTAATGAATACAAAGTGTTCGTTTAGTGGCTAGTTATTATTACTATTATGTACTTCTTATAGATAAGCAAAGTGGGGCTCCAAGGTATGGAATGTGTTTTCCAAGGCAGTGGGTAAGTGTTCCAAACCCAGCTCTGCCTAATTCCAACATCTACCACCCTCTGCATGCTGTCTCCGTTTCCATGATGGCCCAACCCATTGTTGAGTATTGAAGAGAATAATTAATTTTCCAATGTAAACAGCCTTCTTCTGAAATACCAGATATACTCCTAGGCTCCTTTCAGCATTAAAATAATACCTTGTCCTCATTTAAATAGGCTGGCACCCCCCCCATGAATCATCATGCAGCATGTTTCTCTTTAAGATTTCCACTATAAAAGAGCAGCCTTCACCAAATTCTCCACTGGCAGGGATATCTTTTAAAATGTCAAATCTCTAAGGAAAGAAAATAGACCCATCTCTATTTCTGTCTCCTATCCTAACAAAATCCAATTATGGTGGCAATAACTGCTCATCTGCTTACTATCAAGATTAGCCAGTATTGGACTATTCAAGATGACAGATGATTCAAGTGTCCCCACATTACCCTTAGAAAAGAGCCTATCTTTCTGGCTAACTTTAAGGCAAACTTTGAATAATTATTCTGAAGATATTGCAATCTACATTTATATCTTTCTTCTAACAGACAGAACACAACTAGTTGATCTGATACAATAACCTTAATGTGTTCTTTATTCCATACGTTGGAGGTAAATTTTTATTCCTGTTTAGAAACTCTGCTGAGGAAGATGAATTAATCCTCTATCTTTGACCCGAGGCATCTGTCTTTTCTCTGGGATAGCTGTCATTGATTAAGCTAAGACTTTCAAAGGAAAGGAATACATGTTTAGCTAGCCTTAGGGTCTTGTCTTGGGATCATAGTGATGTTGATACTTAAATAATTTCCCTCACAAAAATAATAACAGTTATTAAAGAGTATCTGGAAAATATAGATTGTTAAAAGAAATATTTTTTTCTTTTTTTAAAGATTTTATTTATTTATTTATTTGGCAGAGAGGGAGAGAGGGAACACAAGCAAGGAGAGTGTGAGAGGGAGAAGCAGGTTTCCCGCTGGGCAGGGCTGGATCCAGGGACCCTGGGATCATAACCTAAGCTGAAGACAGACACTTACCAGCTGAGCCACCCAGGTGCCCCTAAAAGAAATAATTGGTGGAAAGGGGATGGTAGGTTAGTTATCTACCCTCCCCTTCATGAAAATACATTCACTCTGATATGCCCTAATCAATATGTTAATGCATTTCTTTTTTTTTTTTTAAGATTTTATTTATTTATTTGACAGAGAGAGAAAGATCTCAAGTAGGCAGAGAGGCAGACAGAGAGAGATGGGGAAGCAGGCTCCCTGCTGAGCAGAGACCCCGTTACGGGGCTCGATCCCAGGACCCTGGGATCATGACCTGAGCCGAAGGCAGAGGCTTTAACCCACTGAGGCACCCAGGCGCCCCAATATGTTAATGCATTTCTATTACGACAATCACTCTGTGTATTCAATTTTGTATTTTTCTTATTTAACTCAACTTTATCTCATAAACATTTTTATTATATATTCTTTTAAACATAACTTTCAAAGTATTTGCAAGATCTAATTGAGTAGATAGACATGGCTCACTCAGTGGTTGACGTCTGATTGGATGTTTAGGTGGCTGCCACATTTTTGGTATTACAAATAATGATACATATTTTCTGTACTTGGGATTATTATATCAGACTCAAATCTTCAAAATAGAATTAATAAATCAAAGGCTTAAATAAGTTTAAGCTTCCTGATAAATATTATCAACTTGATAACTTTAGCTCAACTCTTGGGAAAATGTTGAATTTACCAGTTTGTCTAATGTTTCTTCCAAAACTTTTACTCCCTACCTGTCTCTTCCTCTGTTGTCCATCTTTCTCCATTTCACCCTCTTGTCACAGCCCCTGGCCTTGCCTGCACTTGTCCACTGATCTCAGGCCAGCCTCTCTTTCTTCTTCCATCCCCATTTCCCTATGAGATATCTCTCCTGATTCTCTTACCAGTCTTGAATCTCCTTCCCTTGAACACTTGCTCTCTATAGGTATCTGTCATTATATGATTTCATGTATTACTCCTAAAAACATTTAAGTTTTAACGAATACCCTCTATATTTTAATCCAATAGAAAATGTGGAAATTGTACACTTGTGGCCAAAACCATGGAAAAGAATTCAGGACAATAAACACTGTTGGTGTCATTTACATTATACTACATAGGAAATTGCCCAGTCTACCTACTGATTACAAAACATAACCTTCTTTTCAAAAGTCAGTTTTGATGTATATTGACATTTTCTCAGAGTTTCTCTTCTTATGGGTACACATCAGTAGCATTTAAGCCAACAGAAAATCTGCTTCTCAAGGTGGGAAAATGGGAGATACACTATAGAATATTATGAGTCCTGGGGGTTGCTGGGGGGAGGTGGGATTGGGAGAGGGGGAGCGGGCTATGGACATTGGGGAGGGGAGGCGAACCATAAGAGACTATGGACTCTGAAAAACAACCTGAGGGTTTTGAAGGGTCAGGGGTGGGAGGTTGGGGCAACCTGAGGGTTTTGAAGGGTCAGGGGTGGGAGGTTGGGGGAACAGGTGGTGGGTAATGGGGAGGGCACGTTTTGCATGGAGCACTGGGTATTGTGCAAAAAGAATGAATACTGTTACGCTGAAAAAATAAATAAAATGGAAAAAAATAAATTAAAAAAAAATTAAAAAAAATATTATGAGTCTTCTCTGCTTTGTAGTTTGTCAAGAACAGTCAATGAATGATGTGGCTGAAATTATCTGAACCAGCTTTGATTCATAATGTACTATTGGTGGACTTCTAAACTCACTCAAATGTCAGGAAACCAGTTAGTGACTATTAGTATTTTCCTAGCAACAACTCATTTTTTGTTTCCCTCAACATGAAGAGAAAAATAAGAACAGAAAACCATTCAGCAACCTTTAAAATGTGTTATTATGCAGCTAAAGTCACTGATAGTACCAGGAAAGGTGGAAAACACACACACAAACACTAAAATGTTAGGGTGAATTTCAGACCATAATATTTGTCAGACCATAATATTTGTCAGACCACAATTTGAAATGATTTCCTGGTCTATTCCCTAATCTAAACTGTTCTGAGATCAGTTTATAGTCTAAAATGTTAACAAATGATATGGAAAGACATAGTGAACTGTAAATCATACAATTAAAGATGGAACATCCTGTGCTTATCTGATCTGGTTGCTAAGTACCCACTCTTTATGACTCAGGGACCCACATAGATCTGAGGCACCAGCTGTACTTCGATAAAGCAGATTGGGGAGACTGCAACACCAACCTGTTGAAAATAGATGAAGGGGAAACTGTCTCGGGATTTTAAGGTGGTTCAGGCAAATGAGGCATGAAAAACTTATTTAACATTGAAGCATTATGAGGTGATAGCCCAGTCAGGAACCATCTGGAATTTGCCTTGAGCTAAAGGATATTTCAGGCACAAAACATTCATTCCCTCCATGTGCTGAGAAATTACATTTTGCCTCTCCTGAATCCTACCCAGCATCTAAATATTACCAAAAAGGAGCAGACTGTTTAACTCACTATTTTTTTTCCTATGCAAAAATATGTACATGTAGCTACAACTACGGCAGGAAATCACAGTGGTCTCAGTATGGGTCTGAAACCTTGGCTCACAGTTATAACCAGCTGTATGACCAGCCTTCCATGCTGTAATTTGATTGAAAAGCCTTTCATGCTGCAATTTCTTCCTCTTATAAAATAGGTTCCTTCATGAGTGAAGGTTAAACAAGATGAAGTACAGAAAGTCCTTGGCCTCGTATTTAGGTGGTAATATATATGGACAATCAATACTATTATTACTATTCCTTTCTGGAGGCACATAGACAATGGATCTCAATTTAGAGCATTCTCTATTTAGTTCAGTTTGTTTCCCTGAACTCAGGCAGGAATATTATAGAGAAGTTACTGTACATATTCACCATATTGAGAAACCTGTGCTTTAGAAGAAACATGCTAGCCTCCAGGTCTATCAAGGAACCATGAATATGAGTAGTTAATGTTCAAATACTTAAAAAGAAGGGTAATTTGATAGCTAAGGACTGTGTTTCCAGAATTACACAGAGCTGAATTGAAGTCTCTGCTTTGCCATTTACCACATGGGCAAGTTACTTTACTCCTTTGCACTTCAATTTCATCTGAAAAATAGGGATGATAATGGTACATACATTTTATGCCTTGTGAAAACGTATGAAATAATTTATCCAGGTTGTGTAAAGCACAGGCCTGAGATATAATAAATCCACCACAAATGTTACCTGTTTTTATGTTAGGAACCCAAGGAGTGGAAGGGGAGAAGTTTAAACATGTAGAACTATTTCAAAGAATTACCTTCTACTTAATTGCCCTTTAGGCAATGATTGTTTATCAACTGATAAAATTAGCAACATAAAGTCATCACATCTTTGATATGTATACAAATATTTTTTCATTTTAGATTCTTGCATATTGGACTTATTATAGAAGACTCCCATCCTGGAAGGTCTATTCCAATATAAGAAATTATTAATATTGGTTAAAGCAAGAATTTCTGTGGATATTTTATCCACAGATAAAGATCACCATTACCTGAAACAGCACTCATATAAAGTCAGCCAAACATTTATAAACTCACTGACTTTTACATTTTTTCCCCACCAATGTCTCATTTTTTAAGGGAATTGAACTCTTATTATCTACTAGTTCCTTCCTCTTCCAAGAGTCTTTGATTCTACATTTCAGTTCCTGCAGAAAGAACTAAGCTATGACATTTCCAGGTGAATTCTACTTTAATAAAACATCTACTCCAATGTTTGTCTGGCCCATTTGTACCTGAAGCCACTGAATTTTTTCTCAATCCAAGGTGGCAATGTTTCTGATGATTAAAAACTTGGGGAGGGGCGCCTGGGTGGCTCAGTGGTTTAAGCCTCTGCCTTCGGCTCAGGTCATGATCTCAGGGTCCTGGGATCAAGCCCGGCATCGGGCTCTCTGCTCAGTGGGGAGCCTGTTTCTCGCTCTCTCTCTGCCTGCCTCTCTCCCTACTTGTGACCTCTCTCTCTGTCAAATAAATAAATAAAATATTAAAAAAAAAAAAAAACTTGGGGAAATTTGTGTGTTTTCCATGTATGTCACAGCGATTCCATCATTTAAGAGGCTTCTCAATGGATCTTTCTTCAATGAGCTTATCTCAGTTTTTAGCTTTTGCTAAGGTGGATGAGAGGATCTAATTTCATTCTCTTCAAATAGCCTTTTGCGTGACTGGACAATGACTTGGAGGAAGAATTGGCTCCAGAATTTTTCCCAAACATCAAGCTTTACTTATTTTTCGTTTAACAGGAATTTCTCCATTTTGGTCTTCCCTCTCAAACCTTACTTCTAGCAACAGTGACACACAGGCCACACCGTCAGTGTAATGCTTGGAAGTCTCCTGAATTTCAACATTTGTAAGTTCTGCTTTCCACACAACTGCAGGACACGACTCTGGTAAGTATTCTGCCATTGTATACCAAGGGTCCTCTTTCCTCTCATTCCAGGAAGATGTTTCTCATTTCCTTTTACACATTCACTAGCAGAGCCATTGGCCTCCATCTTTCTCTTAACAGTCCAAGGCACTCTAGGCATTTTTCTAGCATGCTTTTCAAAATTCTTTCAGCCTCTTCCCACCGCCCAATTCCAAGGCCATTTCCACGTTTTTAGGTATTTATTACAGCAGCACCCCACATTCAATACCAAAACTATTCATTTTCAACTCCTGTTGCTGCTAGAACAAAGTACCACAAGCTTGGTGACTTCATGATACAAATTTAACACCTCACAGTTCTGGCTGTCAGAAGACTGACTGTCTCACTGGTCTAAAATCAATGCCTTGGCCAGAATGTGTTCCTTTGTAGAAACTCTTGCCAAGAATCTGTTTCTTACCTATTCTGGCTTTTTGTGGCTGCTTTCATTTCCTGGCTCATGACCCCTTTCTTCCATCTTCACCTCTCAATGGGGGTTGAGTACTTCTCATATTGCATCACTCTGACCTTGCTTCCGTCATCCTTCTCTGACTCTGACTCGTCTGCATCCCTCTCCTGCATTTAAAAACCCTTGTGATTTCTTTGGCCCACCTGGACCATCCAGAATAATCTCACTATTTTAGCTTGGCTGAGTAGCAATCATAATTTTATCTGCAACCTTATTTTCCCTTTGCCATATAACCCAATATATTCATAGGTTCCAGGGATTAGGATATGAACATCTTTTGGGGGTCATTACTTCTGCCTTCTATAGCCTCTATTCTATTAAATTCAAAGTCATTAATGCCTTATAATTAATCTTTCCAGACAGTTTAATTCCTGATGGCTGTTAGCAACCTACTGAGTGGAGAACTAAGTAGGATGGGATTGACAAGGAAAGTTTGCCAAGCCCCAACTTTTAGGCCTGCCTGGAGGTACATTAGAGTGTTTTCAGTTGACAGTTGAGGGCTTCAAACAAATTCCCACATTTAAATCTCCTCTCTAATCTTCATTCTGGTTTCCTGGAACATATGACCTTTTTATATTGAGACATTTTTCATATTATCATCATATCATCTCTCTCTCCCGGCCCCCTCTCTCCCTGTGTACATATGTGTGTATGTGTGTGTGTATAATGCAGAGCTTAGGAAATTTGGGAGAGGGGAATTAGAAAAGAAAGCTGAATCCTGCCTAACAATCAGAGTAAAAATTCTGATTCTTTGGAGAAGCACATTTACTGGGTTTCTTGAAAGGTCAAACCCAGGAAAATGCTGCATCTCAGATAACATCTAAGTTTATAATCATTCAAATTCATTCTCTCTAAAGACAGTTTGGGACACTTAGATTTTTCTTCATCAATATAACTTTTTTAACTCCTCCTAGGAGAATAGTGGATACTTACTGTAATTTTGATAGGTTAAGAGAGAAGGAAGATTTTTTCCCCCCTAAAATACCCTTATTTCATTTTGGTTTTACCTTATAAGAAACACTTAAAAACAATGGGCTTTATATGGATTTTAAAGAGATAGTAATGATATTAAAGAATCACCTATAGTATAAAAGTTTCTAAATTCAGAATGTGTTGGGTTCAGAATGTGTGGTAGTCAACTTGAACCAAATTTAGCATACAGGTTCTAGTGAGTTCACCATGATCAGCCACTCATTTCCCCCAAATACAATTTTGTCCATGTGTTCTGACACAGTTCGTTATAAATAACTTTGGTCATGTTCTAGGGTACTGATTAAATAAATCATAACATCAATCATTCATTTGAGTAATATCATAAATTTTTCATGTGAGTCAAGAGTTATTTATTAATTGTCAAAGCTTTAAGAAATAACTCAATCTTTTAACTATTATTTCATATTTAGGTGTATCCCCCCACAGAATACTATATTGATTTATACTGGTGTCTACACTTTTTGCCTATTCGTCCCATTCTAAGAACAAGTCAGTTTACATTCTATACTCATATCACATTCTTGTTTTAAACATCTTTCTTAAATCTAACCAATATGGGGAAATATACAAGCATTCATAATACAATGTTAGATTTACCTCATATTTCTCCATGCACAAGTTTGGGGTATTAAGGCTTATCTTACTAGATTGCAGTCATCTGCTATTAAAAGATTTTTACTGATAGGCCTAGATTAGTAAAGTGCAATCTTTTCTTGATTTTATGATTCCAACCATATACACTTCTGGGATGGAGATGCTGTCTTTGTTTTCTACCCTTACTCTCATCAGCACTTTGATTTGTTTTGATTGTTGAAAGCAAATACTTTCTCTGTTACCTCTATTTTTGTTTGCATGGAAATCAAGAAAGAGAGCCTTGAGGGATTTACAGTAAAGACATTTAATCTTGGTGGTTGCAGACTCACAGAAGTCACTTTGAGAAAAATGATTATAATCCCTATCCTTGAATTTCCTTACTTTCCCTTTGCTCTTAAACTCCTACCTATCTTAAATTTATCACAGAATGACCCACAGGAGTTTTATATTCCTCATGGACTGAAAGCAGTAGAAATTCTTGCTCTATAAATTCATTTTACTGCCATATAAACCTCTGCTAAATATGTAAATAAAAATACCCTAGATCCAAGGCTGGCTTTCAAAAATGAATTTCTACTACCCAACACTTTCAGAGATTTAAGTATTGCCTGAGAAAATTGTTCTGCTTACTCACTGAAACATTAGAGCCCCTGAGTTAATTATTTTGTACCAAAGGGTATTGTGAAGGAGTTTTAGAATTGCTTCATTGATTTTAGCCAATATGAATTTTCTACAAAAAGCTCAATAAGTGTCTAGAAACTGGAGATTTGAATCAGGGTGGGAAATTGCAATTTGATGTTCTTGTAAATAGAGTAGATTTTTGGATTTTCCCCTCAAATAAGAAACACATATAGGGAGAATCTGGTCTGGGCTACTTAAAATATGATTCCATGTGGCCTGAAGGACACAGTCACCACAATTTCGTTAACTCATTAATCTTATTCAGGTATAAACTGGCAGACTTGAGTCACTCAAAAATAGATTTTACTTAATTGCCAAACAAATATCACTAGATATTTACTCAACTATATTGCAAATATATTCATTATTACTAATATATAAGTCTAAGTCCAAAGCTTTAGGATCATAAATTTATGGAAATGAATATACTAAGATAAATAAGTAAACAAATGAGAAAATCATATTCTTTAGGGCTTCTGTTTTGAACTCTTCAAGCACCAACAGTCAACTGCCCTCAGGGCCAAAAATAGGAAACAAAATACATTAGCATCAAAGGACTTGCCCAAAATGGTTTATAGTGGCCTCTGTTGCATCTAGAAGGCAGATAGACCTGTAGTTATCTAATGGGTTATTCTGGTGTCTTACACTTGTTCTTTGAACCACAGAGTGGGCAAATTGTAGAATTGACAAACTGATGAATGACCACTGAAAATAAATTATTTTAAAAAGCATTTTTTATTGCACATGTATTATGTATGGGGACCCATACTAGGTGCTAGGGAAGATATAGAGATTAATAAGAATAGGAAATTAATAAAAGTCGCCACAAATAATTCTCATCGAAGAAAAAGGGAATTGTTCAGCATGATACTGATATGCACATTTTATGACTTGGCCCCCGACAGGGTAATGGAACAGTGGGGGCAAAGTGTGTAGGAATCTGAGAGGAGACCATACAGTTGGATGAAAAGATCAGTTTTAGACTTCAACCAAGAAATAGCATGTTGGTGTTAAAGAACACTGCCAGAAGTTGAATTAAGTAAAATAATAAATATTCAACTCTGGCAAGAACACAGTGAGACCAATACAATCTTAAGTGATCGTGGAAATGTAAAGCCATGAAAAAACACAATGTCAAGGGGCGCCTGGGTGGCTCAGTCGGTTAAGCGTCTGCCTTTGGCTCGGGTCATGGTCTCAGGGTCCTGGGATCAAGCCCCACATCGGGCTCCCTGCTCAGCAAGGAGCCTGCTTTCCTCTCTCTCTCTCTCTCTCTGCTTGCTGCTCTGCCTACTTGCGATCTCTCTCTCTCTCGGTCAAATAAATTAAAAAAAAAAAAAAAACCACAATGTCAAAAATATTTCTGGAAAACAATTTAACAAAATATGTGAAGATTCTTAACAGAGTTCATATTCTTTGACTCAGTAATTCTTCATCTAAGAATGTATTCTCATGAAATAATCTGAAATGGTCAGAGATTTATGTATAAAATTCTTAGATGTCATCATAGTATTATTTATAATATGGGAAAAATGGAAAAAATATACATACTGAATAAAGAGTCATTAAATAAATTATGGCACATCATTTATTGAAATGTGATGAAATTACTAAGTAACACATATTTAAAAAAGAATCAATAAAATAAAAAGACTCAAAATATAACATTAAATAAAAAATAAACAGAATACAAAACTATATATTTAGTGTGATCCCAATTTTATAAAACATACGCTGGGAAAATATATCAAAATGTTAAAGGATGTTTTCTTGGACTGAGTTTTTAGAGACAGATTTTGTCTGCACAAAGTTTATTGGGAAGTGCTAATATATCTGCATGGAAGTGAGGGAAGCAGAATTAGATTGTTAGAGAAGCTGACCCACAATGTAGTTGCAATTGATGCTTCCAAAGACTTCATAAGGTGTTCTGGAACTGGAACGACCAGTCAGAGTTATTCTAAATTTAGGCAGTGGAGCCAGAACTTTGTACAACTGCATGAGCCAGCCATTGGCTGGAGCTACCCCCAGAAGGGAATGTAAACTTGGTAAGGCAATTGCCAGCTGAGTACAATTTCAAGTGAGGGGCAAAACTTTGAGCTATCAGCAGCCACATTCCCAAAAAATGGGTCATGAGTACATAGCCCTGAAGAAAGGATTGGGGCACATGACAACAGTCTCTCTTACAAATGATCATTTCTAATTGTGAGAAATTCCATTGATTTTTATCTCAGTTGTGCAATCAAAAATTGATCATTAAATCTTAATAAGAAGATACTAAAGTGTCAGGCCATTTGGAGCTCTTCTTTGAATTTCCTTAGTTTTCCAAAGCAGGGGGTAAAAGAGAATCAGAGCTTAGCTCAGTTGTCTTTATCAGACATTATTTGCATAGTGACAGAATTGCTTTTTTTTTTTTCCATAAGGACAAGGATGACACTTTATGGAATATAAAAGTGAGATTGTGACATGGTCTTGTGTTTTTAATGACTAAATATTAGCTCCAAATATCATTATAAAGGTTTTAGCTGAGAGTCAGTCGTTGGCTACCCATTCAGGATTATGGCCTGAGCCATGAAGAACAAATGAATTTGAGATGAATTTGAAGAGTCAATTTGAGGTGTCCTCTGGTTCCACTATTACTCCTCAAATATCTCAGCCTCAAGCCAGCCTATCTGATATTTTCATAAATATTTGTGCCTCAATTAGTACCACACTTCACTAAACTTTTATGGCATTTAGATCACATAATACTACAGCCAGTACTGAAAATAGACAGGTTGTCTGTCTGTCAAACCAGGCCAGGAAATGGGAGAGATGAATAAATGGTGATTAACACATTCTTTCATTCTACTGGTTTTTGCTAAGGATGAGCTGTGGCTAAGAAGACGTAGTGCATTGCCTGCTAACATTAGCTATCAAAGAATTGTATTATTCAAATGGGAAACAATGAAAAATTCTGAATTAACAATGTGAGTAAGAGTTGCCTATGGTGATCTCACCTCTTTGCTATTTCCTGAGAGACAGTAACGCTGACCTTGTTAAAAAGTGTGGAATGACAGTAACGACGACCGAGAGCCCAATTCAGGAGACAAGAATTGAAGATAAAAAGGATAGCATATCTGAAAATTATCTTTGTTTCTCACAGTAATTTTTTTTTTCCTTTCAGTGTTCCTAAAGTCAATGTTATATGTATGGGCAGGTTTCTTTTGGTCTCAACTCCTGTTACAGGCAGGAAACTTCTCAGCCACAGCATAACTAAGACGGCTTCTTTCCTTTCCATTCTAGAGGAGGATGAATATCCTGTAGCAGCAGGGGCCATACACTTAGGGTAAACAGCTGGGCTACACTGAGTGGGAGAGAGTCTTCCTGACCTCACATGATTCCATCTCTTCCCTCAGTGGGACTGAATGCTCTCTGATCAGTATATCTTTTTCTAAAAAATCCATCAGCCACAATGACTAGGATTAACTATGAGAATCTGTTTCTCTTTTTTTTTTAAAGGTTTTATTTATTTATTTGACAGAGAGAGAGAGAGAGAGAGGGATATCACAAATAGAGAGACAGGCAGAGAGAGAGGGGGAAGCAGGCTCCCTGCTGAGTAGAGAACCCGATGCGGGACTTGATCCCAGGACCCTGAGATCATGACCTGAGCTGAAGGCAGTGGCTTAACCCACTGAGCCACCCAGGTGCCCCGGATCTGTTCCTCTTCATTTTAAACTTTTATTCATTATTTAGATGGAGCTTTGAGCCTGCCTATTCTTCCTTGGGAGAATGTTATGCTGTATTGTAACATATGGAGTAATCTTTTCCAAAATGTCTCACACTAGAAGGAGAGCAATTTTCCATATTCCCAAGCTCTTCTTTTATGTGGAATGGTAACCAAGAAACCTTCTACCAAGAATAAGTTATTGACCTCTGATAGTCCTGATTCTTCCTACAAGGCAATAGAGAAGAGCTAGAGGAATCAGATGACTGAAAATTCACCCGCAAGACTCCAGATAATCTTGCAGAGCCTTGTTAAGTAAAATTCATTTGGGGAGATTTGGCACCAGATGCAAATGGGTATTGTGTTCTTATTTGATTTCTGACATGATTTGCCCATGATATTTGAGACATTTTTGCATGTTCAAACAAGCTGAGGCAGCCTGGGGCCAAAACAATTTTAAAGAAGCGATTTCAGCTGAAGGACAATCTAATTCTGGGCAAACCTAAATGTCATAGGCTGGAAGTACAAGCTTCTAAAATACATAATAAAAACATTCAGTCGCTATTGGTTGTTTGCTATTGTTCAGTTAAAGTTTTTAAAAAATGAAATTTTGGATGAGGTCAACTTAGTTAACTTAGTATTTGGTAGATATAAACTGAGACATACAGAAATGCCCAGTAGATGGCAGATCCAAAGAGTGAATTTTGGTGAATGGAAGATGTTGATTTAATACTAAGTAGCTTTAGGAGCCAAATAAATCGTTTATGAAACAGATCATTAAAGTCATTCTTTTAGATGCCAGCTATAGGAAAGTACAGCTGACTCTTGAGCAACATGAATTTGAACTGCACGGGTTCACTTACGCATGGAGTGTCTTTAGACAAATACATTACAGCACGACAAATGAATTTTCTCTTTCTTGTGATTTTCTTATTAACATTTTTTCCTCTAGCTTACTTTATTGTAGAAACACAGTATTTGATACATATACACCTAAAATATGTGTTAAACAGTTGCTAGCTTCTGCCTAGCAGTACACAATTAGTAGTTAAGTTTTAGGGGGGAGTCAAAAGTTATGTGTGAATTTTTGATGGCATAGGGGTCAGAGCCCCGATCTCTCACAGTGTTCAAGGATTAACTGTATTATTTATTATCATTAATATTATTATTATTATTAGAGACAGAAGGAGAAGAGGGAGAGAAAGAATCTTTTTTTCTAAATTTTTTTCAGTGTTCTAAGATTCATTGTTTATGCACCACCCCCAGTGCTCCATGCAATACGTGCCCTCCTTAATACCCACCACCAGACTCACCCAACCCCCCATCCCCTCCCCTCCAAAACCCTCACTTTGTTTCTCAGAGTCCACAATCTCTCGTGGTTCTTCTTCCCTTCTGATTTCCCCCAACTCACTTTTCCTTTCCTTCTCCTAATGTCCTCCATGTTATTCCTTATGCTCCACAAGTAAGTGAAACCATATGATTGACTTTCTTTGCTTAACTTATTTCACTCAACATAATCTCCTCCAGTCCCGTCCATATTGATACAAAAGTTGAGTAGTCATCCTTTCTGATGGAGGCATAATATCTTAACCAGGCTCCATGTCCAGCATGGAGCCCAACTCTGGGCCTAATCTCCCAACCATGAGATCATGATCTGAGCAAAAATAAAGAGTCAGATGCATAACAGAATGAGTAATCCATGTGCCTGGATCAATTATATTTCTAATTCAAATTACCTGATAGTATTGTTGGTCAAAGGATTCAGCTCTGTGGAAGCTGAGCTAAAAATAGGGAACTTGCATTTTTATGATGTCTTATAGTTGCCAAGTGGCTATTTGGAAAAAGAGGGGACATAAACACAGAAAGTTTTCTGTCATTTGCTTGGGGGTCATAATTTCTGAGTGTTAGTCCCATATCCATGACCATAGCAGAAATGGCTTGCTTTTCACTAAACTCTATGTGGATTATTTTGTTTTGGCACACAATGAGATTCTATATCCTGGCCTCTCTTGCATTCAGATGTGGCCAAAACTAAATTATAATAATAAAATATGAACATAAATGCTATGTACATTGGTCTTGCCCATAAACTTGTGTAATTCTTCATGGGTTTTTTTCCCCTTCTGCCTCCCTGGGATGGGAATCCTAGTGACTTTAAGGGCCACATGTAAAAGATTCTAGAACCACAACGTAGAAGGACCTGGGTTTTTGGATTACTATCCACAAATCGTCCTTTTGAATTTTATGTGGTCAACCCTCTATGTGAAGCCACTAAGAGCTATAGGTTTTTCTTTTTTTTTTTTTTAAGATTTTATTTATTTATATGACAGGCAGAGATCACAAGTAGGCAGAAAGGCAGGCAGAGAGAGGGAAGGAAGCAGGCTCCCTGCTGAGCAGAGAGCCTGATGGAGGGCTCAATCCCAGGATCCTGGGGGATCATGACCTGAGCCGAAGGCAGAGGCTTTTTTTTTTTTTAAGATTTTATTTATTTATTTGAAAGACAGAGATAGGCAGAGAGGCAGGCAGAGACAGAGAGAGGGGGAAGCAGGCTCCCTGCTGAGCAGAGAGCCCGATGCGGGGCTCGATCCCGGGACCCTGGGATCATGACCTGAGCCGAAGGCAGAGGGTTTAACCCACTGAGCCACACAGGTGCCCTGGGTTTATTCTTTATAGTAGCTCACATTATCTTAATGAATATTTTCAGTTTTTCCATGACCTAGATCAAATTACTTAACTTTACTATACCTCAATTATTTCCTCAATAAAATAGGAATATTATGAATAACTACTTCAAAGAGTTGTTGGTAGAATGTGTAAAATACTCTCACAGGCCAGCTGTGTGGTAAGCTCACAGCAAATGGCAGCTGTTATTATCACTCCCATTGGGTGCATAGTTCATGTTCAGCATCAGTGTTAAACATTTACATATTTCATCTCATCTAATGCTCAAAACAACATTGCAATGCAGGCATTATCACTGTCACTCTGTGCATAAGGATAGTTATGATAGTAAAAAAAAATGGTCAATTTCCACATCTCAATACTATTCCAAATTCATATGCACTAATACAGAAACAAGGTAGGTAGGATTCTGAGGTAGGTTCTGTTATTATTCCCATTTTATAGATGCCACAAAGCAGAACTAAACCAGTTTCATCCAGAGCCAGTCCTACAAATTGGGCTGGTCTGGTATGGCATTATGCAACAGCCATGTAATATGGCCCATTCCAAATACTGATATCATATAGAGTCCTGTTTTAAACCTAAAATGTTCCAAATTCCCACAAACCCTTGCCAACTAGGATATGTGGATGGCATTTTCCAAGGCCTTCAATTTCTATGAATCTTTGTGGTGGGTATCACTTTTAACCCAGACAGATCACTCCTGCAACAGGACATAGGGCAGGTACAGTGAGACCAAATTTTTGCTTCTATGTCTCTGTCATTAGGTCTAAGATGAGTCATCACTGAAGGCCTGCAAAGCAGCCTGGTTCCTGACTTTTGGGGAGGGGTGGTTCTGGAACATTAGTGATGTTTAATAATTTAAGTGCAGATGTTCCATGGGCTATAAATGCAACCAATTAGCTGAATTTACTTTTTCTCATGAGAAATATTATGATGCCACAATGGTTGTGAATCTCTTTGCCTTATAGTTCTTACATAAAAAGTCCATTCTACTGGTAAATGTTTTTCCTTTCATAAAAGCAGAGGTTTCCTTCTGCAGAAAGCTGCATTTAAGTTATCCATTGAACATTACAGATTGACTGATTCATTGTCTAAAATATATGATTGAGTTTCATCATTTTAAGAGTGAGTTCATTATCTGTCTCCTGCTCAATCTCAGTGATAAAAATAGTACAAAGAGTAAGACGTGTTGAAATAGAACACAGTATTTTTCTGTTCTTCAGAAGTACTATGGCCATAATCATTCTATCAGTCCTCCAACATTTATACAGCAAAGAGTTATTACTCCACTATCAATTAAAGGTACAATCAAGCTTTAAGGTGGCTAGAGAAAGGTTCCAGAAACTATCTAGGTTACACAAAACTATTATATTAAAGGATGTATTAAAAAAAAAGGTCATGTACTAAATACTGAATATTTTTATTGTGTTTTTCTAAAACTGTGAGTGAGTATGTGTTTGTTTTGAAAGCCAAAGACATTTTATGGTTAGATCATACAGTTAAAACTCTAGGAGTGACTGCAATACTGTAAGCAGAGCCAAATGTCTTCCAGGGATGAGAAATCTTCCTTTCCTTCCCTACAGTAAGCAGACTGGGTGTCTGGAAAACACTGGAAGTATAATAGTCACACCTTCAAGAAGAAGACCAAACAAAGTAGTAGACTCCAGTGCCTAGTTCACAAGACTCAAGTAATTGTCCACCAGGAAGCCAACAGCAAAGATAGCATTCTCGTCCACACAGGTCCCTACAATCTTCAAGCAAATCATATGATCCTGCTGAATCACAATGTCCTTGTCTATTGTCTGTAACATGGTGGGTTGAAGTTGGGCTCAAACTCCATCCATGATGGGATAGAATTAGAAAAATTCGAAGCATATGAAAGATGAGTGAAGATGCACTGCTAACACTGTGACCATTTCCTTGGTAGGATCCTGGGTATATCTTTAGAGTATACAATGGAATTTTGGGGTTGATGCTTGGGTTCTGGGGTCTGTGTAACTTTCAATAAGTCACTTACCTTTTCTGTGGCTCCACATCCTCATCTGCAAACATGGTAAGAACAATGCCATTATAATAATTATCAATGATAAAATAATAATAATTCATAATATTGCTATAGAAATAAACAGAATCAAATACATGAGTTTAGAATAATACCTGCCCTAAAATAAGTGCTTGTTGAATCTGTGAAAAAGGAATGTTACTTTTCTTGGGTAACCATGCATTACTTTTTCAATCAAAAAATTAATACATCTAATTAAAAATATGCACTAATTTGGAAGGATGCTTTAGTTTCAAAAGGTGTGAAAGAGGTAATAGGATGTTAAGAATAAATGCATTCTAGATCTTCCCTACTAGAGACCACATATTATGGAAGTGAAAACCAAGATGACAGAGAGGCCAATACCTTCCATTTCCCACTTGTCTTTGTCTACCAGGGACATGTTTTCAGGGGAGAAAGAACAATCTAGGCATCAGTTCGAATTCTAACAATTAAGATTAATTTGGATGAGTTCCCTTTTAAATGCAACTTGCCTCTTACAGGAACTTACCTTACCTTCTCAGCTTCTTTTAACTAACTCATTCAGATAGTTTGGGTTGTCAGAGAATGTGAAATATAAGTCTGTAAAGTGAGAAGCTTTAGGTGAAAATAAACTATGGGAGACCATCTCTGTATGGCACTTGGCAGTATGTCAGTTATCACTTGCAGCTTTTAAAACATCCTCAAAATTAATAAGTATGAACAAGAGCAATTAGTCGAACTCATATTTCTGTGGGTGACAAAATAGATTGTGGGTGACTCCTCTTTTCTAAGCTAGTTTGGGACTTTCAGACTGCTTTAGGTCACATTTCTGGGGCCTTGTCTGGAACAACTGGGTTGAATTAACCATATGGACTTATCCTACAGCATGCTAGCCCAAATTTATTTAAATGGTGTGCATGGGGTCTTAGAGCAAGTGGAAGCATGAAAGTATTTTGGGTTCTAGGCTGAGCACTGGAACAATGTTGTTTCTGCAATAGTCTCTTGGTCAAAGCAAGTCACAAGGCCAGCCCAGATTCAAGGATTGAAGCAATAGAATCCACTGCTAGTTAGAAAGAGCTGCAGACTCACATCACAAAGGGTGAGGGTAGAGGCCAAGGGAAGAATTTGTGGTTATTTCTGCAATCTACCAAAGGTCACTCAATGTTGTTCCTATATTATAAAGCAGAGTGCTGAAGATTTAAAAAGAGGGTCCCACAAGATAGGAGAGCATCAGAGGCTATCTTGCAAATTGTCTGGGAGTCTCAGAATCTTTAAATATCCTAATTTTTCTGGTACATGGCTGCATTCTATTGTCTAAAGTGAAGCAATATTTTGTGTAGTGGAATTACTGCTTGGATCAAAACAAGCATGTGTATATATGGTCTACTCTAATTCATCACATGTGACTGCAGAGTCAAAGAGATCCATAATTTTGTTGCCATTAAATGAAAATTAACTATTTTTTAAATATAGATAATAAATTGTTTGCATACCATTACTATTCCTTCAGTTTGATCAACTGGGAGATAACTTTTCATAAACCATTTCCCCACATTAGAAAAGAGTGACAGGAGAACAGTGTCAGTAATACAGTGTATTAACCCATTAATACAATATCATTTTCTGGGGTAAGAAGACCTCTGCAGTGGGTACCTTAGAACTTTCCCTTTTGGGTTTACATAATTGTACTGTAAAACTTACTAAGATTTATATTTAGAATTTCACCTTTTAGCAACCTCATCTATCAGTCTGCAGACTACAGGGTCAAGACCCTTTTTAAGAGGCTTCATGAACATACAAAGTTAAGGTGGTTATTAATGCTTCTAGCTAAATAGCATGAACACCTAATGAAAGCAAAAAATAATTCTTTATGACACAGACAGACAGAAAATATGACCTTCAAAAGTTTAGAAAATGTCAGGTTATTTAAAATGAAATTGTATTGGAAATATAAAAAGCTAGAGGTAGTCCAGAAAAATAGTAGGGGAAATCAACAATGTTTGCTAAAGTAACTAGAAAAAATTAATCTTACAGTTGTCTCTGGATCTTATCTTGGACATGATAAATGTAGATAAGATTCTCTTTGTCTCTTCTGATCAAAATGTACAGAGGAGCAAGTAGAAAATCTTTAAACAAAAGTGAAAATGAACTTTTGGGACTTCATCAAGATCACAAGCTTCTGCACAGCAAAGGAAACGGTCAACAAAACAAAGAGGCAACCCACGCAATGGGAGAAGATATTTGCAAATGACAGTACAGACAAAGGGTTGATATCCAGGATCTATAAAGAACTCCTCAAACACAAAACAGATAATCATATCAAAAAATGGGAAGAAGATATGAACAGACACTTCTCTAATGAAGACATACAAATGGCTATCAGACACATGAAAAAATGTTCATCATCACTAGCCATCAGGGAGATTCAAATTAAAACCACATTGAGATATCACCTTACACCAGTTAGAATGGCCAAAATTAGCAAGACAGGAAACAACGTATGTTGAAGAGGATGTGGAGAAAGGGGAACCCTCTTACACTGTTGGTCAGAATGCAAGTTGGTGCAGCCATTTTGGAGAACAGTGTGGAGATTCCTCAAGAAATTAAAAATAGAGCTTCCCTATGACCCTGCAATTGCACTACTGGGTATTTACCCCAAAGATACAGATGTAGTGAAAAGAAGGGCCGTCTGTACCCCAATGTTTATAGCAGCAATGGCTACGGTCACCAAACTGTGGAAAGAACCAAGATGCCCTTCAACGGATGAATGGATAAGGAAGATGTGGTCCATATACACGATGGAGTATTATGCCTCCATCAGAAAGGATGAATACCCAACTTTTGTAGCAACATGGACGGGACTGGAAGAGATTATGCTGAGTGAAATAAGTCAAGCAGAGAGAGTCAATTATCATATGGTTTCACTTATTTGTGGAGAATAACAAATAACATGGAGGACATGGGGAGATGGAGAGGAGAAGGGAGTTGAGGGAAATTGGAAGGGGAGGTGAACCATGAGAGACTATGGACTCTGAAAAACAACCTGAGGGTTTTGAAGGGGCGGGAGTGGGAGGTTGGGGGAGCCAGGTGGTGGGTATTATGGAGGGCACGTATTGCATGGAGCACTGGGTGTGGTGCAAAAACAATGAATTCTGTTACGCTGAAAAGAAATTAAAAAGAAAGAAAGAAAGAAACTCTTTAGAAGTTTATCAGAGATGAGATGAAAATGAGATGAAAACAACCTAGGTAAGTTAAAATTGCAAAATGTAATAGCTGAAAAGATTTGCTGAGTCCAGATTATTTAATCCTTCATTTTAAAGTCAAAAAACTGAAACTCAGAGAAGTTACTTGCCCAACATTTGCACAGCTGATGGGTGACTAATCTATTCCTTAAGAACTGATTTTACTATACTTCCCTTAGGACATGTTCATAATTGCATCGTAAGTTCCCAGTCATACTCATCCAGATTTTATGGTGTTATTTTAACATATATGAAATATTTTAAATGAATTTCTGATTATTTTAATAGATCAGAAGATTATGGGCTCCATAACTGGAATAAAAAAGGCTTTCTTGAACTTCTGGTTTAAGTCTCAATTTACCCCATTACTGAGTTTTTGCAGGTGTTGTTTGTCAAACTTAGGTTACTTGAAAATGCAGGAAATGCTTCAGTTACATCTCTCTTCCTCTTGAGTCCCCACTCTGCTTCAGACCAGATGAATGGGCTGCAGATTCAGGCAATCACAAGAGCAAAAGGGCCTTGAACTTTTCATTTGTTTACTGGAAAGTGGACACTTAAAGCTTTCTTGGAAGCCCTTGAGTTGATGATTTGCAAGGACAAAGCCTTGGCCACTTGTAGGGAAAAGTCAACTAATTCTGGTGTCAGGCATCTCAAGCCTAGGCAGTTCCCATGACGTAAGGACTTCATCCCCAAACCCTGGAGATGCACAGCTCTTTGCTGCAGTAGCTGTGTGATTCCAGCTGGGGAAAACAGAAGAGAATGGGAGAAAGAGAGGATTCGAGAACGAAAAGGACAAAGGACAAAAATAAAGAGGAATCACCATTTGACAAGCACTTTGGGTATTGGGAGGGGAATTGAGAATGAATGGAAGGAGAAAAAGGGGTGTGGGCCGAGTTGAAGGAAGTAAAAGGATTCTAGAATGAGGAGTAATGTGAGAAAAGGAACTTTATGTAGTGTGGTTATGGATTATATTAGTTCCCTTGGTCATTATTTTATTAAAATGGATAAATAAATAATATAATTATTTTTATGACCATTGTTTGCTTGATGGAACTTCTTTGTATGTAATACCTTTCACAGACTGGGCCTTGTGGGGCCCCAGTTTTTATCAGATTATATCACCTGTTGCTTTCCCAGTCTCCCACTCCCATTTCTGGAGCTGCATTTCCTCTGCACAAACTCCTGTTCTTAGAAGTGGCTACTCATTGTGCCTCTGGTCCCACCCTTAACGCCATAAGGCAGTGCTGCTTCATATCTCTCTGTTGATGTAGAGAAATGAGAAGCAACTGCATTATAGTACAGTTTAAAATAAATACTACCACAGGAAAAAAAATTAAAATATAAGGATTTGGGAGGAAATGCATCTGTGGGAGACAAAGGAAATGAAAAGACTGTGAAGCCCTGCTACATTTAAAATGCTGATTCTAAATCTGAACTTAAAAACTCTTCTTCTCATTTTCTCTGAGTAATCATATGGCTCATATTCAGGATGTGTTAGCTTAGGCATCCTGCTTAAAATGCACTTTGATTAATTCTGAATTATTCAGTGTTAATCAGGTATTGCTTCACGTTATCTTCTTTGTGTTTCATGTCTCCAAAGTCACAAAGTTGAGTTCAAACGCTTCTGAATAAATTCAGCCCTAAATGAAATGTCAGCTCGGCTCTACCAGCACTTTACCAGACATCAAGGCTGTTAGAAATGCAAGGCTGGGTTGCCAAAGGGCATTTTGGAAAGAAAAGGAAATAATTTCTCAAAAGATGGATGCAATCTATCTGAGGGTGGAATTCTGCTTAAATGGTTTTGATGCTACAGTGCTTAAAGGCAGTGCTGTTAATGGGCAATGCGACCAATGCTGTGTTTCTGGGAGGTGTAGAACAACACTTGATTTTTATTTTTTGTTTTTTTCTTAATTTTTATTTATTTTTAAAATTTCTTTTCAGTGTTCCAGAATTCATTGTTTATATACCACACTCAGTGTTCCATGCAATACGTGCCCTCCTTAATACCTATCACCAGACTCACCCAACCTCCCACCTCCCGCCCCTGCAAAACCCTGATTGTATTTCAGAGTCCACAGTCTCTCGTGGTTTGTCTCCCCCTCCAATTTGAGTAGAATGACAGCCCTGTTTTGGGATAATGCTCCAGCAAAAATGTACTGGAGAAAGCAAAATATTTGCCATTATCGAAGGGGATTCCCAGTGGAGCAATAGCGTGATGCATTGAGGAATATGATTCATGGGTACCCCTGGGTACAATTCTGATTCTACTTCTCACCAGCCTTGTGGCTTGTACAGATTGAGTGACTGAACTTCAGTTTTATATACTATTTGACATGTGGTAAATATTCAAGCATTGATAACTGTTAATACCGCTTTTTTAAATTTAAATTTTAGGTAGTTAACATACAGTGCTACAGTAGTTTCTGGAGTAGCATTCAGCAATTCATCACTTACATACAACGCCCAGTGCTCATGATAACATGTGCCCTCCTTAATGCCCATCATCCATCTAGTTCATCTCTCACCTCCTCCCATCATCCATCTAGTCCATCTCCCAACCCTCAGTTTGTTTTCTGTCATTAAAAGTCTCTTACACAATGGAATACTATGCAGCCATCAAAAGAAATGAAATCTTGCCATTTGCGACGACGTGGATGGAACTAGAGCGTATCATGCTTAGTGAAATAAGTCAATCGGAGAAAGACAACTATCATATGATCTCCCTGATATGAGGACATGGAGAAGCAACATGGGGGGGTAGGGGGATAGGAGAAGAATAAATGAAACAAGATGGGATTGGGAGGGAGACAAACCATAAATGACTCTTAATCTCACAAAACAAACTGGGGGTTGCTGGGGGAAGGTGGGATTGGGAGAGGGGGAGCAGGCTATGGACATTGGGGAGGGGAGGCGAACCATAAGAGACTATGGACTCTGAAAAACAACCTGAGGGTTTTGAAGGGTCAGGGGTGGGAGGTTGGGGGAACAGGTGGTGGGTAATGGGGAGGGCACGTTTTGCATGGAGCACTGGGTGTTGTGCAAAAAGAATGAATACTATTACGCTGAAAAAATAAATAAAATGGAAAAAAAAAGTCTCTTATGCCTTGTTTCCCTCACTTCTTTTTTTCTTTTCCCCTTTCCCATATAATCATCTGTTTTATTTCTTAAATTTCATGTATGAGTGAGATCATATGGTATTTGTCTTTCTCTAACTGACTTATTTCACTTAGCATAATACACTCTAGTTCCATCCATGTCATTGCAAATGGCACTATTTCATTCTTTTTGATGGCTGAGTAATATTTTCATACATATATATATATATATAGAGAGAGAGAGAGAGAGAGAGAGAGAGAGGGAGAGGCTGCATCAGTTTGCATTCCCACTGGTAGTGCAAGAGCGTTACACTTTTTCCACATCCTCACCAATATCTGCTGTTTCTTATGTTGTTAATTTTAGCCACCTTGACAGGTATGGGATGACATCTCATCCCATACAGTTTTGATTTCTATTTCTCTGATGATGAGTGACGCTGAGCATCTTTTCATGTATCTGTTAGCTATCTGGATGTCTTTTTTGGAAAAGCATTTTTGTGTGTGTGTGTGTGTCTTCTGCCCATTTCTTAACTGAGTTACTTGTTTTTTTTGGCTGTTGAATTTGATAAGTTCTTTGTAGATTTTGGATACTATCCCTTTATCAGATATGTCATTGCAAATATCTTCTCTCATTCAATAGGCTGCCTTTTAGTTCTTTTGATTGTTTCCTTTGCTGTGTAGAAGGTTTCTATCTTGATGAAGTCCTAATCATTTTTGCTTTTGTTTCCCTTACCTGTTGTGATGTGTCTAGCAAGAAGTTGCTATGGCTGAGGTCAAAAGGGTTTCTGACTATGTTCTCATTTAATATAGGTCTTCAGTCCACAGAGTGATGGTTTCAAGTCATGTGGTTCTCCCACAATGCTTTTGTATTGGATTGTAGTGCTTGGAAGAACTCATCTGATGGGAAGGGGCATGGTCTCATGCATAAAAATAGGAATATCAGCTCCAACGTCTTCTAACATGAACTGTTCTTATACTACAAGGAATTGAGGGTAGTACTGGTGGCTAAAAGACACTGTGCAAACATGAAAGAGTCCTGGAAAGGACAGGTTGGCCTCAGAGTCTGGGACTGGAGACAAGCCAAGCTCCAACCCATTTGCTCCATCCCTGCACAGATGCAAACAGCAGTGAGCTGGCTCAGGAAGAGCCAAAATGGCAACTATGCACCTTGAAATCAGGTTTACTCAAAGAATTCTTGCTCTTATCAGCTTTTAAAGTTGATAGTATTGGCACCAAATATATAAGATCTGCATGTTTGTGCCTGAGAATGTTTCTTCTAGTCCTCTAACTCATAAAATCATTAAAGAGCAGTTTCTACTTTAACTTCTTTTTGGCCTTGCAGTTTATTCAGTGGAAGGTGGTAACATATAAACTGAGTTTCATGGACCACAGTAATTCCTTATGCTGAAGTTGTGCCATTTCAAACCTATTCCTCCCAGTGACATTTTTGTTTGACACTTCTATCTTTATATTTTTTGGTTGGACAATTTACACTTGCCTGGTTAAACACCTTTGACTTCATTTGATTATATTTTTAAAGAGCAGCGTACTCTTTCCATCATGTCTCTTACCTCCTGAGATGATTTTTTAAATTATTTTAATAAAACAAAGAAGAATTCACTGTTCACTCCATTCATAGATTTACTTCTTCCGGGCATTCTTTGTTCAGGTTCCTATATGTTTCTTGGCATCTCCCTGCCTAGCCCCTTTTCATATCCTAAAATTATTTTAGGATAGAAGATCCTCATCTTTTCTCAGTTATATAAACTGAGAGGCTCTGAGTACTTCTGCTCTAACGCTAATCCTTCACACTTGATACATCACTAAAGTCTGTCCATTTTACTTGCTGAATATTTTTTAAAAAAATAACAGCTTTATTGAGATATAATTCATATATCATAAATATTATTTTCTTAAACATTAGAAATCAGTAATTAAAAAAAATTCATAGTTGCATAACCATTGCCACACTCTAATTCCAGAACATTTTTTTTTTACCCCAAAATGAAACTCCATAGCCATTAGCAGTTATTCTCCCTGCGCCCTCCCCACAATGCCTGACAAACTTTAATCCATTATTTTCTCTCTTTGGATTTGTCTGTATATTCAACATAAATGGAATCATACAATATGTGGGCTTTGGTGGCTACTTCTTCTACTTAGCCTAATGTATTCAAGGTTCATGCACATTGTAGTATGTGTCAGTTCTTCATATCTTTTTATACCAAATAATATTCCATTGTTTGAATATTCCACGTTTTGTTTACTTATTCATCAGTTGATGGACATTTGAGTTGTTTCTGCTTTGGGGCTATTATAAATAACATGCATGTACCAGTTTTTGTATGAGCATGTGTTTTCAATTCTGTTGGGTAGATGCCTAGGAGTGGAATTTCTGGATCATATGCTAACTCTATGCTTAACAATTTTAAGGAGCTGTCAAAGTTTTCCAAAGTTGCTGTACCATTTTACAGTCTCACCAGGAATGCACAGGGGTTTGACATGATGAATATTTAGGTCTCCAGACCTAAAAGACAGAAAGACCTGAGACAGAAAGACCCTCCTTTCTGTCTCACTATCAGTGTCAGATCCACATCTATCAATGTTATTTCAGATCCCCATCATCTCCCACCTGGACTATGATGATCACCTGATTGGCCTGGTCAGCGTGGTTGGCCTTTGCTATCCATCTTCCCTACTCCCATAAGGAAAAGTTCTTTGTAAAACACAAAACTGACTAAATCACTCCTTCCTATCAATCCTCACACACCTTCCTGTTCCACTTCTAAAACTCATTGCTTATAACGAAGTATAGGAGTCTTTGGAGGCAACTTAAGGTTTTATTTTTACATTGGAATATGTTCTTTGCCTTTCACAGTGTCATCCAATAAATATTTATTGAACACCACTACTATGTTAGAAAATAAGCATAAGTATTTTTCCTCTTGCAGCATTAAATATTTGGACCTAACATTAAAAATATTAATATTTTGAATTTACCTAAGGTATTCATTTATTGGAAAGTGCTTAAAAAGTTGTACTATCAGGGTGCCTGGGTGGCTCAGTGGTTTAAAGCCTCTGCCTTCAGCTCAGGTCATGATCCCAGGGTTCTGGGATCAAGCTCTACATCGGGCTCTCTGCTCAGCAAGGAGTCTGCTTCCTCCTCTCTCTGCCTGCCTCTCTGCCTACTTGTGATCTTTGTCTTTCAAATAAATAAATAAAATCTTTAAAAAAAAAGTTGTACTATTCACTGGAAGTGGGTTTAAGATGTATTATTAACTAGTATTTCATTATTCAAAAATATTTATTAAAGAGATGTGCTAAAAACTGTTCTAAGCACTTGGGATAAAAAACAGAATTTCCTGTTGTCATGAGTTTTCCTTCTAACAGGGAAACACAGGCAATAAACAAATATGTAAGTATTTTAAATGGCAGTACATGGTGTGGAAACATGTTTAGCAGGGTGGGGTGTAAGAAGTGTTCAGAGAGGGTTGTAATTTTTAATTGAGTGGTCAGGAAGAGCCTCATAGACAAGGTAATGTTTGAGAAAAGATCTGAAAGAAGTGAGGCATTACATCACATAGCTATCCATGAGAGGAGCAATCCAAGTAGAAAGGACCCTAAGATAGCAGGGTATTCAATGTGTTGTAGTGACAGTCAGGAGACTAGTGCACTTGGAACCACATGAATAACTCAGTGTGTGTCAAATGAGAAGAGTTCATTTGTTTTCATAGCAAAACCAGAGAATGATGTAGGTCTGTTCAAGAGTTTGCAGGGCACACAGATTAGGGTCCAATTTCAGAACTGAACTTAGTAAATGGTAGGAGAAGAAGCCTAGTTTTGTTACTGTTTAATGAAAAGCAAGACAATTTGGGTGAGGAGTTCCTCTGTGAGACGCTTACAGCTCAGTCATTTCCCTGACTCCTTGGAAAAGGAAGATATAAAGAGCTCAAAATACTAAAAGCTTTTCCCAAAAAGAGTTTCCTTTTTAAATTCAGAGACAGCAGGGAGACAGGAAACTGGAGAAGCTTTCCTTTTGTCACAGCAACAGAGGGACCGTGGTGGGACCGATGTGGAGAATTGCGTATGACAGTGAGGGGGCAGTTGGACTACATTCCCAGATACATAGGTAAAAAGAAGAGGAAATTGGACCTGGCTGCGGGAGATGTGTGAGCTCCAGTGTTTGGCTGACAGCAGTTGGTCTCTGGCAGGTATTCTGACTGATTTTAAGGAAGAGTCCTGTTATCTTGTTTGTCCTGGTTATCATGTTTGCCTTCTGAAATAGAAGCTGATTTCTGTACTGAAACAATTAATAGTTAAAACACACGTTTGTCAGAGTATTTCAATTACAAATTTGTGTTCAACCAGAATATTCCAGTAAAAGAAAATTGTGTCTATCAGAAGCCTGATAATTGCTTTTATATCTTTTTTTAAATATATGTTTTTAAGACAAAAGTAATACATACACATAATTTCAGAAGTCAAATATTGCCAGGTTTATGACTTTAAAAAGTATCTCACATTCTCTCTCCCTATTCCTCTTTGTTGACATTCATTATCACCTCTTTTACCTATTTCTTCTGGTCTATACATCAGGAGTTTCAAATTAATGTCAATTTATTTAAGGTGTTCGTTATCCAATTTCGTATATTATCTATTAAATTCTCTCTCTCTTTTTTTAAAAAAATATTTATTTATTTATTTATTTATTTGACAGAGAGAGATCACAAGTAGGCAGAGAGGCAGGCAGAGGCAGAGAGAGAAGCAGGCTCCCTGCCGAGAAAGGAGCCCGATGTGGAGCTCAATCCCAGGACCCTGGGATCATGGCCTGAGCCGAAGGCAGCCACTTAACTGACTGAGCCACCCAGGCATCCCTTAAATTCTCTCTTAAAAAAAAAAATGGAATTTTGCCAGGACCAGTTATCTCCATAGGTAAATTCCACCAAGCTTATAAAGAAGAGTTAATACCCATTAGTCTCAAACTATTCATATGTGGAATTTAAGAAACAAAACAAATGAACAAAGAGAAAAAGAGAGAAACCAAAAACCAAACTCATAACAATAGAGAACAAACTGATGGTTACCAGAAGGGAGGTGAGTAGGGGAGTGGGGTAAATAGGTGATGGGAATTAAAAAGTACACTTACCATTATGAAGATTGAATAAAGAATTGTTGAGTCATTATACTGTATACCTGAAACTAATAAAACACTGCCTATTAATTATATTGGAATTAAATTTTTTTAATGGGATTTTAATTTTTTACAAGTCCTCCAACCATCTTCCATCCTCCCTAAAGAGTTATATTACCCTTTTGGATTGAATCAGTCTCACTGTTTATATAATTATAATTATTTAAGTATTAAGCCAAAGACACTTTACGTACTCCACTAAAAGCCTACAACCCTCTGGGCCCATTCTTTCCTTCTTTCAATCAGTTCTGTGCTCTGAAGCCAGAGGATCTTTGTAAAACTCCCAAACTGAAGGGCATCAGGCTTCAAATTCTCAGTGAGTTCCAATTCTCCTATGGAAACAGTCCAAAATGTCTAACTAAACCCACAAAGCTGCTTACTTCCCCTTTTAATCTCTGCCGTTTATTGTTCTCTACTTTTGTTGTTGTGGATGATGATAATGCTCATTTTGTTTTTAAAACCTAGTTTTCCGGGGCGCCTGGGTGGCTCAGTTGGTTAAAGCCTCTGCCTTTCGCTCGGGTCATGATCCCAGGGTCCTGGGATCGAGCCCCGCATCGGGCTCTCTGCTTGGCAGGGAGCCTGCTTCCTCCTCTCTCTCTCTGCCTGCCTCGCTCCCTACTTGTGATCTCTATCTGCCAAATATATAAATAAAATCTTTAAAAAAAAAATAAAAAAAATAAAACCTAGTTTTCCCTGTTCCAAAATCTTCATCCAGGAAATTTTTGTATATCCTAGAAATTTCCTTTCTCTACCCCCCCCCCCGACCCCCCCCCCCAACTGCTTGCCCCTCATCTTGAACTCTTCTGCCCCATGGGGAATTCTGCAGACTATGTTAACTTTTCGAGTGCATGCCTCTCTATCACATTACCCTTCTTCGTAACACATATTATATTTGTTAGGTTTCGTAAAGGTAGAGGTTGTATCAGCCTTCTTCCTCATTCCAGCACCATTTTGAACATTGAGTTGACTTTTTTTTTTTTTTTTTACTTTCCCTTCCCTTTATTGGCTTATTTTGTTTCAATAATAATAGAAACACACACTCTTCAATAAATATTTTAGAAAGTCCAATATAATCTTAAGGGCTGGAAAATATGATTTATAATCTCAACAGCCAGAGCCAACCATTATTAACATATTCTGCCTCTATTCACTTCATTTTTTTATCTCCCTCCCCCACCTTTTTTTTACATCATACTTTTCCCTCAGCATATAACAACTTTCTGTAATGTTCTTTTTTATATAAATTTTTTATTTGTTTATTTTCAGCATAACAGTGAGTTGACTTTTAATAAATACTTGCAGAAGAAAAGGAGAGAAGGGAAGAAGGAATGGAAAAGGGAAGAGCTGAGGGAGACAAGGAGGAAGAAAAAGGAAGCATGAGTAGACGTATTACATTTTATTAATTTATTAATTGCTAATCTCATCTTCTAACACATTAAATAATAGTTTCTAAGTGCTTTTGGCTCCAAAGGTCTAGTTAGTGAACCACCCTAAAATGCAGGCTTCTAGACCTTAAGCATTTATTTTCCTTGCTTAGGAATTTGTGAGATGATTGGTACAGCTTTGCATTGGCCTTCTAGGTCATTTGGGTTTGATTAAAAACTGAAGTTTGGGTTCACATCTGCTACACATGATTCTCCAGTCTCCTTGGACCAGTGACAGTGAGGGGTGTATTCTTGTGACACATTACAGAATTCAGGACTCAACCTGGAATTGGCATGGTCAATTCCACTCACACTGTATTAGTTAAAGTCATTCACAAAATTCAGTACAACATCACTGGGTAGGAAAATAGATTCCAACCACACTAGTGGGTGGATCTACAGAGTCACATGACAAAGGGCATGGATACATAATTCTAATATAGAGAATGCATGAAGAATTGCAAACTATAATTCATCACTTTAACACTTTGCTTTAACACTTAGCTTCTTACCATATCATTCACATTTTAAAATCTATTTTTCTTAATTTCCTTCTATTTACATCTGCACAAAAATCACAGGAGATTAGCAGCTCCTAAATAGGTTGATGGGGGAGAGGACAACACATGACACCCTGTATCCTTCACCTGCACAGGTTCCCATGACTACATTTGTCCATGACTAGGTTACCACCTTTATCATTCTCCCTCTTTTCAGCACCACCTGATGAGGGCTGGGTTTTTTTGGGCAAATTTGACATTATCAGTATAATTGATCATTTCATACAGAGACACAGATGCCTAGAGACTTCAGTAGTTAGATAAATTCATGACTGACATGGATTGCAGATTATTTAGGGAAGATGGGACATTTTGATGCACCCCAGGCTTTGAAGAAAATACAAAGGGAGAGAGCTGAACTTTTCCGTGCTCAGGGCCCCAGTGCTTATGTAAGAGGGAACATAGGTCTGGCTCAGTATAATAGAGTCCCTAAATCTCATCATCTTATTTTTTTTAAGATACTTATTTGACAGAGACACAGCAAGAAAGGAAACACAAGCAGGGCAAGTGGAAGAGGGAAAAGCAGACTTCCCACTGAACAGAGAGCCCATAACGGTACTCGATCCCAGGACCCTGTGACCATGACCTGAGCTGAAGGCAGATGCTTAATGACTGAGCCCCCAGCACTGCTTTCATCTTCTTATTTTAAAGACGAGGAAGTCAATGCCCACAGAAGTAGATTAACTTGTCCAGTGGGCAGTATTAGGATCAGAATTCAGTCTCCTGACACCATGTTCTATAAACTTCACATTAGTTGCTTTGTCCCATGATGGATATGTGTGTCATGAAGAAACTGAAACAGTCCCAGAGAAACCATTTTGACTTCTCACTTTCATGATTTGGTAATTAATTGGTATGTGTCAATAGAAGCTAGAGGCTAGAATTTTTTTTTTAAGATTTTATTTGTTTATTTGAGAGAGGGAGAGAGACGGAGAGAGCCCAAGCAGGGGGAGCAGCAGGCAGGGCAAGAGGGAGAAGCAGACTCCTCTCTGAGTGGAGGGAGCCTGATATGGGACTCAATCCCAGGATCCTGGGATCATGACCTGAGCCAAAGGCAGACACTCAACTGACTGAGCCACCCAGGAGCCCAGAAGCTAGATTATTAAATTGTTCTAAATCATGACCATGCTTTTAAGTCTGATTCTTCTATTTCAGTACATTATTTAACCAAATGGCCAACAGGTTTCAGGCAATACTATACATTTTTTAATTGTTAGATGAAGTAGTAGGCAAAAAGGATCAGAATTGTAAGAGGGAACTGTAATTTGTACATTAACCAAGTCTTCACTGAACTAGTAAAAATATTTCTTTTTAACAGGAGCAACAATAAAAGCTTTTCTGGGGCTTTTCAGTCTCAGTGCTTTTCATTATTATGTAAGGAAAAACTTTATAAGCTGCTTTTCTTTAATCCTAAAAGCACCCACAAAGATGATTAGAATTTACCTTCTTCATCATTTCAAAACACAGCATTTTCTAATCTAAAAACACTGGGTTTATAAATGACCTATACCATTACTACCATTAGAACAGCTGCATTGTGGATTAAATAGACGAGCTAACTTGATTTCAGAATCGCCCTTTATGATTCTCAATCTCTTCTTTCACATACTGATGATTCACAATTTAGTTCTCTATCAGTTATAGTGATATGGAGAGATGAGGGGGAGGGGTGGAGCAGAGTAGAATCCATATACTTGGGATATATTCTCAATTTAAAATCTTTCCATTAATATTTCTTACATGCCAACCATTGTTTCTTATCTGCAATAAGCCCAGCAAATGGCAAGGCATCGGTGATGATTGGACAAAGAACACATGCTATTTAAATGGAAAAATTTTCATGGATACATGTACTCTTGGCTGTGATTTGAAATTACATACATATACTTAATTCATATTTCTCATTAGCTGAATATTACTATTTTCTATGAAGGAATTAAATGTCAGTGTTTCATGGTGTCTTGCAAAAGCACCGTGCCTTCCAGGTGCTCCCCAACCTGAGTAAATTTGAAAATCTCCCTGCATAGTGAATAATATAGTCTGTGTTCCAAACAACTATTGAAAAATGAAACTTTGAAAGTAACCTGTTCATAATAATAAAGTCAGAATATTTGTTTATATTTTCTAGTTTCCAGACGTTCAACTTTCACTGCTGCATTTGAGTTCTGATAACACCCCTCTCTTTTAGGCAGCTCTTATGGACTATTTCCACTCTCTAGATGAAGAAACCAGAATGCAGAGAATTGAAGTGGATTTTTCAAGTCTGCACAATTAGTAAGTGCTAGAGGTAGAATTCAAGAATTCAAGATCTGCCTTTCTGATGCAAATCCAGGGTTCATTTCTATAGCTTATGCCATTATTTTATTTGCTATGAAGAAAAGAGAGAACAATGTCACAAGTACTATTTAATAACTAACTCAGGAAAAGAAACAGCGATATACCAAAAACAAGTACTAAAATAATCAGATCCTTTTTAATACTTGGAGGTCATGGAAACAACTTAAAGTAATTTTATCCTTGGTGAAATTTTCCCTAGAAATAAAGAGATATTAGTACCATGACACAGAAATAGAATATTGGAAGAGTAATACAGTCAAAAACCATGCAAAGAAAGAAATATTCTATAAAACCAAGAAATTTTCACATCAACAAGAATGATGCAAAGAAAATTGCTTTGTTGAAATTTTTAAACAACAAATGTTATCCAACCAATAATTCTTTTTTTTTTAATTTTGTTAACATATAGTGTATTTGCTTTGGGGTACAGTTCTATGAATCATCAGTCTTACACAACTCACAGCACTCACCATAACACATACCCTCCCCAATGTCCATCACCCAGCCACCCTATCCCTCCCCTGCTACCCCTCAGCAACCCTCAGTTTGTTTCCTGAGATTAAGAGTCTCCTGTGGTTTTTCTCCCTCCCCGGTCCCATCTTGTTTCACTTTTTCCCCTCTCTTTCTCCCACAACTCCCTGCCCTGCCTCTCAAATTCCTCATATCAGAGAGATCATATGATAATTGTTTTTCTCTGATTGACTTATTTCGCTCAGCATAATATCCTCTAGTTCCATCCACATCTTTGTAAATGGCAAGATTTCAGGTTTTTGATGGCTGCATAGTATTTGTGTGTGTGTGTGTGTGTGTGTGTGTGTGTGTGTTTGTGTACGTACTGCATCTTCTTTATCCATTCATCTGTTTTGGACATCTAGGCCCTTTCCATAGTTTTGCTATTGTGGACATTGCTGTTATAAACATTTAGGTCCACGTGCCCCTTTGGATCACTACATTTGTATCTTCAGGATAAATACCCAGTAGTTGGATTGCTGGGTCATAGGGTAGCTCTATTTTCAACTTTTTGAGAAACCTCCATACTGTTTTCCAGAGTGGCTGCACCAGCTTGCATTCCCACCAACAGTGTAGGAGTGTTCCACTCACCCCACTCAACATCAGTCATTTCTGACTTGTTAATTTTAGCCATTCTGACTCATGTGAAGTGGTATCTCACTGTGATTTTGATTTGTATTTCCCTGATGCCAAGTGATGCTGAGCACTTTTTCATGTGTCTGTTGGCCATTTGGACGTCCTCTTTACAGAAACGTCTGTTCATGTCTTCTGCCCATTTCTTTTTTTTTTCAAGATTTTATTTATTTATTTGACAGAGAGAGATCACAGGCAGGCAGAGAGAGAGAGGGAAAGAGGCTCCCTGCTGAGCAGAGAGTTCAATGTGGGGCTCGATCCCAGGACCCTGAGATCATGACCTGAGCCGAAGGCAGAGGCTTAAACCACTGAGCCATCCAGGTGCCCCTGCTCATTTCTTGATTGGATTATTTGTTCTTTGGTTGTTGAGTCTGATAAGTTCTTTATAGATTTTGGATACTAAGCCTTTATCTGATATATCATTTGCAAATATCTACTCCCATTCTGTCACCCAACCAATAATTCTGTTCAGCAAGAACTTTCATTGATTCCTGTTTATACCCTAGTCATTCAGCAAGAGGAGCAAGGAGAAACCTGACTATTATGTGTTTGCAGAAGATCTGGGTTGAATTAAAGCTGTATTCTTTTTTTTTTTTTTTAAAGATTTTATTTATTTATTTGACAGAGAGAGATCACAAGTAGATAGAGAGGCAGGCAGAGAGAGAGAGAGAGAGGGAAGCAGACTCCCTGGTGAGCAGAGAGCCCGATGTGGGACTCGATCCCAGGACCCCGAGATCATGACCCGAGCCGAAGGCAGCGGCTTAACCCACTGAGCCACCCAGGTGCCCCAAAGCTGTATTCTTTATACTGCTTGGGTTTATGATCAAGAAGAAATCTTTCCAACTCTTCTTATCTCTTTTGTCCCAAACACAAGTCATGACCATCTAAACAAAACAATCCAGAAAAGATTTGATTCTGATCCTCATCTTTACTTCCCAAGAAATTTAAAACACTTGCTTAATCTCTGAAATATTTATGAGGAAACCAGTATGACATCTGTTTCAGCTATAGATCTTGAACATTTATTTATATGGAAGTGAATAATTTAGTAAAACCTTATTGTTTTAAGACAATGTGGAAGGCTTCTGTGGAGCTTCTTACTAACACATCTACACCAGTTAAGCCTTTGGGTATAGGAAACATTTACTAAGTCAATCAAATGTTGTTGAGAATAAGCAACATTTGTGCTGTCACACTTAAGATTGGGGTCAATTAATCATTTCATGTACTTATATATTCTTAATGGCAATATTTTAATATTTTTACTAATTGTAAAAGCAATGACATGCCTCAAAATTGAGTTATCAAGTCTGTAAAGCAGAAAACAAAAGTTTCTTCTCATTAAGAGATGGGAATACACACCAATTCTTTCTCGAGTTTGATTAGTTTTCTCCCAACTAAGATAGTAGAGAAAAAATATTTCATCTCTGCTTTAGTATCCACTTCCTTTCCATTTCTCACCCCTATTTGCTAATTATTATTGACAATATTAAAAATCACTTCTCAGCCTTTTGTCTAAGATCAAGTGTGATATTAATATTAAATATAAGGAGAAAATTTTAATGAATGACTTAGCTAAAAGTCAATCATTGTTAAAAAAAAGTCAATCATTGTTCAGTTAAGAGATAAATTATTTGATACAATTCCATAGGTGGTTAAGTAACTTCAAATAAGGGACACCCAGGGAGATCAAAAATTTTGCCACTAGGAGACTGGAACCATCATAATGGTGAGTCAGCAATTGGTTCTATGAGGTAACAAGGGAACCTGAAGATATCCTTATAGCAGAGGATGGTGAGTAGGACATGGATCCTAAAAAATACTTTGAGAGAGGATGATCCTGTTTAGATTACCTATATCAAAGGATGCCATACACAGAAGCCATTAAAGATAAGACCACAAAAAGGATGTTTCAGATGAATGAAGCATGAAATTTCTCTCCAGTCTAGTATCCCTGAAATTTTAAAAAACAGGCTATTACTACATTTTCTTTTACTGACATTAAATACCGTTGTCCTTTTCTTAAACACAGTGATAAGAATCTTTAGAATCTTTTTTACCAGAAAAACCACAGGCGATTGTTTAGATTTCTGGATAGATCTCCATTCACTTCACTATTGGTCAAATGAAGATACAAGGGAAAGATGCTTGTAACAGAAGAGTACTGTATGCATTTAAAATACTATTCTCATTGGAATCCCTGGGTGGTTCAGTCAGTTAAGTGTCCACCTCTTGATTTCAGCTCAGGTCATCATCTCAAGATCGTGGGATCAAGTCCCATATCAGGGTCTGCACTCAGTGGGGAGTCTTCTTGAAACTCTCTTTCTCACTCTGCCCCCCCCAACTCTGCTTGCACTCTCTCTCTCTAAATTAAATAAATAAATGAACAAATATATAAAAATCTTTTTAAAAAGATAATATTATTATTAGGATGTTAATGTGGTGGGAATTATGTGCAAATTTTGTTTTTCGATGCGCTCTTAGTATATTGCACTCTTAATAAACTCATTCCCATCATGTGAAGCTTTTATGTTGTTTCAGGCTCATTGGGAACATTATGCCAACTCAGCTCACCACTTTATTAATGTTGCAGTCCAATACTGTGGATAGGAAATAACTAGATTTCTGCATGGCTGTTGATGTGGTCTCTCAAAATATTTTCATGAACAACACAGAAAAGTTTAGATTGAAAAATTAGATTCTTAACCATTTGGGAAACATTACTGTATGACTTGTTTAATGGATTAGTTTCAGCATAGAAGTAAGTTTCAGTTGGCTTACCAACAATAACAAATCTTTATTAGATATCTGTAAGTGCCAGGCACTGTATTTAGTGTTGAGAACACAATAGTAAATAGGACAGAAGTAATCCTCACCCTCAAGAAATTCAGGGGCTAATGAAAAGGATAGACAATTATATGAGAACAAGCACAATAATTACAAAATATGGTAAATGTTGCAAAGGACTCATGCAGGTTGATGGAGATACTCCTTTTCTATATTTTTCCTTTTCTATATTCAGCAATCTATTCTTAGCCTTGCCTCATTTGTTTGTTTTTAATACATTTGTAAATAGCTTTATGGAGATACAATTCACATACCATAAAATTGGTACATTCAAAGTATGCAACTCAATGGTTTTTGGTATATTCACAGAGTTGTGCAACCCCGGTATCAAATCTTGGAATATTTTCCTCATTACAAAAAGAAACCCATACCTATTAGGAGCCACTCCCCATTCCTTCCCAACTCCTCCAGAAAAACACTGATCTACTTTCTGTCTCCATAGAGTCAGTTATTTTTGCCAATTCATATAACTGGAATCACACACTATGTAGCCTTTTGTGTCTGGCTTGTTTCATTTAGCATAATTTTTTTTCAAAGTTCATCCATGTTGTAGTACATGTCAAACTTCTATTTCTTTTCAAGACTGAATAATATTCCTTTTAATATATATATACCATATTTTGTTTATCCATTATTTTCTCTATGGACATTTGGGTTGTTTCCACCCTTTTGGTTATAATGAATAAGGCTACTGTGAATGTTGATGTACAAATATCTTCATTCCTTCTTATGGCCAAACAATATGTCATCATATGGATATATCACATTTTATTTATCTATTTGTCAGTTGATGGACATGGGGTTGTTTCACTTTTTAGCTATTACGAGTAATGCCACTATCATCATTTGCAGACTAGTTTTTTTTTTTTCCCCTTTTTATTAATTTTGCAGACTAGTTTTTGTGTGGACATATGTTTATATTTCTTTTGGATACCCATCTAGTAACAGAATTGTTAAGTCATATTGCAATTTCATGGTTAAGATTTGAAGGACTGCTAAACTGTTCTTCAAAGCAGTTGCACTAATTTACACTCCCATAAGCAATATATGAGGATTTCAATTTCTCTTCATTCTCTCTAATGCTTGTGATTATCCATCTTTTTGATAATAGCCATCTTAGTGGGTGTGAAGTGGTATCTCACTGTGGTTTTGATTTACATTTCCCTAATGGCTTATAAGCACTTTTCAGGTGTTTATTGACCATTCGTATAACTTCTTTGGAGAAATAGACTTTCAAATAGTTTTCCCATTTTTGAAATTGGAAATTTGTGCTTTTAATAGTTGAATTGTAAGAGTTCTTTAAATATTCTGGATATAAGTTTATTATCAGCTATATGATTTGTAAATATTTTCTTCCATTGAATAGTTAGTTGTCTTTTCATTTTTTTGATGCTATCATTTGCAGTACAGAAAGTTTTAATTTTGATGATGTCCAGCATATCTATTTTTTCTTTTTCACACATGCTTTTTGTCTTGCATTTAAAAAACCATTGCCTAATCTAAGGTGACAAAGATTTAATTATGTTTTCTTCTAAAACTTTTATATTTAAAAATTCTATAAGTGAGTCTATTGTCCATTTTTAGTGGATTTTTTTGTGTGGTATAAAGTGGGAGTCCAACTTTATTCTTTTGCATGTGGATAACCATTTATATGAGCACTGTTTGTTATAAAGATTTTCTTTTTTCCATTCAATTGTCTTGGCACTCTTGTTGAAAATCAATTGACCATAAAGGTAAGGGATGCAATAACCTATTATTTCTGGACTCCCAATTTTATTCTATTGATTTATATATCCATCCTTAGGCCAATACTATCTTGATTATTGCAGCTTTATAGCACAATTTTTATACCAAAAAGTATGAGTCTTCCAATTTTGTTCTTTTTCAATATTGTTTTGGCTATCTATCTTCCCTTGCATTTCTAAATGAATTTTGGGATCAGCTTGTCAATTTATATTAAAAGCCAGCTAGCAATTTGATTGTGATTATGTTGAATCTATAGATCAGTTTGGGGTATATTGTCATCTCAACAGCATTAAGTCTTCTGATCCATGAAACTGAGATGTCAAAAGACTACATAGACATACTTAGGTACTTTTTCATTTACTTCAACAACCTTTTGCAATTTTCAGTGTACAATATTTGTTTTATTTTCTCACATTTATCCTCGGTATTTTAAAAATTTTAATGACATTATAAATGGAAATGTTTTCTTAATTTAATTTCTGGAAGGTTCACTGCTACTATAGAGAAATACAACTGATTTTTGCATATTGATCTTATATCCTTCAATCTTGTTGAACTTGTTTATTCATTTTAATCATGTTTTAGTGGCCTCCTTAGGAGTTTTTATATATCATCTGTATTGCCCCATTTTTAGTGGTACACATATAAATTAGTGGTACACATATAAAAAGAAAAAAAAAAGATTTAAAGGATCATGAACAAATATATGAGGTAAACTATTTTTTGTCTATTAATAGAACAGTTTTACAATCAACAAATACATATGATGCAAAAGAAAGTATCTTTGGACTCAAAGTAAAAAGAAAGATTCTAATAAGCGCAACTGTCTTTGTGAGGTAGTGATCACTAAAAAACTTAAGGCATTCAATCAACTGTGCAACTGATCAGGTGTTATAGAAGGAATATAATATAAGGAAGTTGGCTGAGCTACATGATTTCTAGACTTTAATCAATTTTGAATGTACAGTATTGATTCATTCTACCCATCTTTGGCTACTCTTATGTAGATGTTTAAATAAAGAAGTGCAGAAAGAATGGGTAAGATCTACCAAAACAATAAAATCAAGAACACAGTGCTCTTCTGTAAACTTCTTGGGGTGTAAAGATAGGTTTCTCTTCTCAATCCTGTACAGACTAGGCTATATAGTATGCCAGGAGACCTTAAATTTTTTAGGAACAATTCATCCCCCAATAAGAAGCATTATCAGGCATCAAAGGTATATGAATACTAATACTATGCATCCCTTTTCAAAGTACTTCCATTCTTAAAATATCTCCATGAGTTTCCAAAATGCAATAACCCCTACTCTGCAAGGAAACATTTGGCTTAACTTTGCAATTTGGCTATATTTAAGTTCCACAGTGGAACAGTTGTGGTTTCATAGTGCAAGAAACAGAAATGGACTCTTAAGCAAAGGGAAGTTATTAGGAAATTCAGAGTATCACAAAATTGAAGAAAATAGAAGAACCAGATTATAATGGAGCACAAAATGGCTAGGACTGGAAACATACAAATGTCTCATAGAAATATCTATCTGGCAATTTCCCCATAGTTGCCACCATAAATAGTTCTATCCAACCATTTTTTCTTCCCTTGGTTCATACTATCAAAATTTGAAGTCTTGGAAGAAAGCAGCTTGTCAAAATTATGTCATTCACCTACTTCATTGAAACACAAGGAGGAGGAGAGGATGGCCACAGACCTCTCAGCTCTATAGCTGAAGGCACAAGGAAGAAATAATTCCCCCAACCAAAAGAAACAGAATGAGGGAGAGGTAACTCTCCAGGTAGAAATTGGAATACTATCAGAATTTGATGTTGGGCAGAGTCAAAGAATGTCAAAAACCCTCTCCATACATGCAATGTAGTTGTTGATTTTATTTAAGGCCTACTTTAATTTTAATATTGGCAGCTTCAGAAATCAAAATTTTCTCTTACTGTGGCATTGTGCCATCCATTTTTTTTAATGATACAAAGAGATAGACCCAAGATTTTTGCCTTGAAAATGTTTGTCTGTGGAAGATCCCTGTCTTTATAACCTTTGCCCCAGTGTGAACCAAGTGGCCTACTTTCTCTTTTAGACCATTGTTTAAAAATCTGACTGTTTCAATGTACTAATGAGGCATCATTATCTGAGTGCTGTTTTTCAACTGTCCTGGTTTCTTCTTTATATTACTACTGTCATCTCTTGGCCTAAATATTTTTTATACTTAATGATGCCTTAGCACTTGTATCCCTAGGCTTTTCAAGAAAGGCAATTATTTTAAAAATTGAATAAGTAAGTCTTTCTGAACTTTTAATTTCTAGCTTAGGGCTAGACCTACTAGAAAATTATCTCCTTTAGATTTAAAGTAAATAGGATATAAAGTTTAATCATTTATTTAATATAATTCAGAATATAAATGATCAACATAATATAAAGTCACTTTTTTATTGTCCTTAGAATTACAATTAAGAATCTGTTTCTTTCCCTTTAACTTTTGAATAAGAAGAAAAGACTTTGCAATGCCCAAAACTAAAATCTCATGAGTCATGACTTAAGCCAGTTTGTTCAGCACCACACAGAACTGTTACTCATCTCTTGTCTTTATTTCATGCTGTGATTTTTAAAGAAAGTACAGGTCGGTCAATAGATTTCATTTGGGTAAAGGATTAGAACACCAGCCTAATCTAAGCCCAATATAATCACTGCTTTTGTCTGCTCTCTTTTCTTTCCTTAACATCTACTAATCAGAGGAAGAGGGCTCATTTTTTCAATTGGTTCAATTACTGTTTAACTTTCTAAGGTGTTACTATTTGGGCCAAATTTGATTACAATTATCAGTAGCCTCCACAATGCTACTTTTCTATTTAGCTTGCTATCCTGAACTAATAGGAATCAATAAATATGTTCATAACAGAAAGCATTTGTAATTTCAGTGAATATATTTTTGAAGGAAGTAATGGAAACTATATGTAGAGTGAGGACAATGATTGAGAAAACTATATACTCCTTGGTCTTTTGGTTTGTTTATACCTGTCCTCATAACATTGATGTATAGTGCCTCTGTGTCTATAACTAACAGTCAGAATTCTTATATAGGAAGTATGACTAGAACCCTTGATATTGTCTTTGGAAACAGTAATTAAAAATATCAGAATCAATTAATTTCATATTGAAGCAGATATTTAAAAGGCTATTGCCTTAGACCTGGACAAGTTCCCAAAGCTTTGCTGCTGTCAGGGTCCTTTCCTTCAGCCTCTTTGCAAGAAACAAGCAAAATAAACCATGTCCATCTTTCTCAAAGCGCATTTTTCAATCACTAGCTTAAACATACATAATCTGAGTTTTGTTATCTTACAAATATTTTTAAAATACCATAGTATTTTTTGATGCTCATGATATTATGTTAGCAATCAATTATCTTAATTCTATTTATGTATGAATTCATTTTAAGAAGAAAAATTTCTGGACAACCACCTTATTTTGGCCTGTCTTACTTTACTCAGGTATCTGGCTCTGTTTTTGAGAATAATTTCCTGGGAATCTGTAGCAATCAGATTTTATGTCATGGTGGCCAATGGAGAAGATATGTCCAAACACTTCAATAGGATTGCTTAAGGAAGGTATTAGTTATAAAATGCTTAACACTGGTATTATTTTGTTCCAACTGTACTCTTTCCCCAACAACACCTCTTTCCCCATTTTAGAGAGGTATATTTTTAGGTTAATTATTTCTGCTAACTAATCTAATTCCTTGATTGTATCCCAAATTTAAACTGATAGTTGATGCTCTCTTGAAGACATCTGAGATTACATTGAAATAAGAACTCACAGAGATAACAATACCAACGAGTATTTGAAAACTTACTTCACAGTTTACTGTAGTTTTCACAAATACTATGCTACTTCATACTCTCAAATCACATGAGATTATTCAAATTAGCCATCTTTTACAGATGATAGATTTGAGGCTCAGATAATCATGGTTAGGAATGTACATGTTATGTACTTAAGTATAATTTCTTACCAAGAGAACCCAACAGTTATGTTGGAATATTTGAGTTTTAATTTGAATATGTTGAATATTTGAAAAAAACCTATCCCACAAGTAAAAATGCTGCAGATAAAATATATTCATCAGGACCCCTCAGTGAGCTAGGTTATTGTTATTCCTTTTTTATAGCTGAGGAGTTAGGAGTCCAATCATGACTATCAGCTAATTTACCTTGAGCCTTGGACAAACCATCAGGCTCTATGGGACTCAGTGAAGTTATCCAGATTGTGGCTAAGATTTCTCTCCAGGTTAAAAATTTGGTTCTTTGCCTTCTCAGGGTCTACCTAAATTGTACATTGGTGTCTGATTTCCTTTTGTCCATGACGGTCAAGTATTCTGAGTTCATTGCCTTAGAATAAAGATGTCCAGATGATGGAGATGAAGATATATTCTTTCCAGGTTACATAGGATGTTATTATCAGAAATGGAAAGTGGTCCTTCAAATCCATCTACAAGTATCTGGCTTGGTTTATCTCTCTTTTGATCTCGTACAGGAGGATAGAATAACAGAAAGAATATAGACTTAGGACAAAAGAGGGGTGTCCTGCAAAAGGTGGACAGCTTGTCTATTAAAGGATGAGTACCTAGGAATGAAGGAACTCCACCTTCATTTCAGCTGAAGACATCTATTTATTTGTTCAGTTCAATCCAGAAAGGCTATCTTAGGTACCAAAAATTTCATCAGTATTGTATAACACACGATGACTCATTATTCTGAAGTATCCTGTCTGTAGGGGTCATTAGAAATGAGGTGACTTAAACAGACTCTAGCAGATACCAGCTAATTAATGGTAAGCAACATAATTAAAAACAAAAAAAGTGAAAATTTACAAAATAGTAAATAACCACAATGTGTAATAACTTGTAGGTAATTAAAAATTTGCTTTCAATCTCAGTTCACCTCAAATCCCAAGAGTATATTGTCAATATGACTAGTTTTTTACAATCTGTATAACTTGAATTTTAGAATGGTTCACTGATTATATTCACCTAAAGGAACAATTCCAGAACCTGATGCATAATTCTATTACCTATGGCCATTATTTTGAAATATAATGGCTAAAACTGAATCCCTTGAATCCTAGCAAGTACATACAGAAAAACTATGATATATTGTTTTGGCTTATAAGACTAGTGTTTCTTTTTTTTTTTTTTTTTAAAGATTTTATTTATTTATTTGACAGATAGAGATCACAAGTAGGGAGAGAGGCAGGCAGAGAGAGAGAGGAGGAAGCAGGCTCCCTGCCAAGCAGAGAGCCCGATGCGGGACTCGATCCCAGGACCCTGAGATCATGACCTGAGCTGAAGGCAGCAGCTTAAACCACTGAGCCACCCAGGCGCCCCCAAGACTGGTGTTTCTTAATACTAATGTTCTACATGGGAATTTCTTCTTGTGTTAAAAATTATTAAGAGGCCTTTAATTTCTTTTTGTTGTCTGATTGCTGAGGCTAGGACTTCTAGTACTATGTTGAATAGCAGTGGTGATAATGGACATCCCTGCCGTGTTCCTGACCTTAACGGAAAAGCTTTCAGTTTTTCTCCATTGAGAATGATATTTGCGGTGGGTTTTTCATAGATGGCTTTGATAATATTGAGGTATGTGCCCTCTATCCCTACACTTTGAAGAGTTTTGATCAGGAAGGGATGCTGTACTTTGTCAAATGCTTTTTCAGCATCTATTGAGAGTATCATATGGTTCTTGTTCTTTCTTTTATTAATGTGTTCTATCACATTGATTGATTTGCGGATGTTGAACCAACCCTGCAGCCCTGGAATAAATCCCACTTGATCGTGGTGAATAATCCTTTTAATGTACTGTTGAATCCTATTGGCTAGTATTTTGGCGAGAATTTTTGCGTCTGTGTTCATCAAGGATATTGGTCTGTAGTTCTCTTTTTTGGTGGGGTCCTTGTCTGGTTTTGGGATCAAGGTGATGCTGGCCTCATAAAATGAGTTTGGAAGTTTTCCTTCCATTTCTATTTTTTGGAACAGTTTCAGGAGAATAGGAATGAGTTCTTCTTTAAATGTTTGGTAGAATTCCCCTGGGAAGCCGTCTGGCCCTGGGCTTTTGTTTGTTTGGAGATTTTTGATGACTGTTTCAATCTCCTTACTGGTTATGGGCCTGTTCAGGTTTTCTATTTCTTCCTGGTTCAGTTGTGGTAGTTTATATGTCTCTAGGAATGCATCCATTTCTTCCAGATTGTCCAATTTGTTGGCGTAAAGTTGCTCATAGTATGTTCTTATAATTGTCTGTATTTCTTTGGTGTTAGTTGTGATCTCTCCTCTTTCATTCATGATTTTATTGATTTGGGTCCTTTCTCTTTTCTTTTTGATGAGTCTGGCCAGGGGTTTATCAATCTTATTGATTCTTTCAAAGAACCAGCTCCTAGTTTCATTGATTTTTTCTATTGTTTTTTTGGTTTCTATTTCATTGATTTCTGCTCTGATCTTTATGATTTCTCTTCTCCTGCTGGGTTTAGGGTTTCTTTCTTGTTCTTTCTCCAGCTCCTTTACGTGTAGGGTTAGGTTGTGTACTTGAGACCTTTCTTGTTTCTTGAGAAAGGCTTGTACCGCTATATATTTTCCTCTCAGGACTGCCTTTGCTGTGTCCCACAGATTTTGAACTGTTGTATTTTCATTATCATTTGTTTCCATGAATTTTTTCAATTCTTCTTTAATTTCCTGGTTAACCCATTCATTCTTTAGAAGGATGCTGTTTAGTCTCCATGTATTTGGGTTCTTTCCAGCTTTCCTCTTGTGATTGAGTTCTAGCTTCAGAGCATTGTGGTCTGAAAATATGCAGGGAATGATCCTAATCTTTTGATACCGGTTGAGACCTGATTTGTGACCCAGGATGTGATCTATTCTGGAGAAGGTTCCATGTGCACTAGAGAAGAATGTGTATTCTGTTGCTTTGGGATGAAATGTTCTGAATATATCTGTGATGTCCATCTGGTCCAGTGTGTCATTTAAGGCCTTTATTTCCTTGTTGATCTTTTGCTTGGATGATCTGTCCATTTCAGTGAGGGGAGTGTTCAAGTCCCCTACTATTATTGTATTATTATTGATGTGTTTGGTAAAGAAGAAGTCAAACTATCACTCTTCGCAGATGATATGATACTATATGTGGAAAACCCAAAAGACTCCACTCCAAAACTGCTAGAACTTGTTCAGGAATTCAGTAAAGTGTCAGGATATAAAATCAATGCACAGAAATCAGTTGCATTTCTGTACACCAACAACAAGACTGAAGAAAGAGAAATTAAGGAGTCAATCCCATTTACAATTGTACCCAAAACTGTAAGATACCTAGGAATAAACCTAACCAAAGAGACTAAGAATCTATACACAGAAAATTATAAAGTACTCATGAAAGAAATTGAGGAAGACACAAAAAAATGGAAAAATGTTCCATGCTCCTGGATTGGAAGAATAAATATTGTGAAAATGTCTATGCTACCTAAAGCAATCTACACATTTAATGCAATCCCTATCAAAATACCATCCATTTTTTTCAAAGAAATGGAACAAATAATCCTAAAATTTATATGGAACCAGAAAAGACCTCGAATAGCCAAAGGAATATTGAAGAACAAAGCCAAAGTTGGTGGCATTACAATTCCGGACTTCAAGCTCTATTACAAAGCTGTCATCATCAAGACAGCATGGTACTGGCACAAAAACAGACACATAGATCAGTGGAACAGAATAGAGAGCCCAGAAATCGACCCTCAACTCTATGGTCAACTAATCTTCGACAAAGCAGGAAAGAATGTCCAATGGAAAAAAGACAGCCTCTTCAATAAATGGTGCTGGGAAAATTGGACAGCCACATGCAGAAAAATGAAATTGGACCACTTCCTTACACCACACACAAAAATAGACTCCAAATGGTTGAAGGACCTCAATGTGAGAAAGGAATCCATCAAAATCCTTGAGGAGAATGCAGGCAGCAACCTCTTCGACCTCAGCCGTAGCAACATCTTCCTAGGAACAACGGCAAAGGCAAGGGAAGCAAGGGCAAAAATGAACTGTTGGGATTTCATCAAGATCAAAAGCTTTTGCACAGCAAAGGAAACAGTTAACAAAACCAAAAGACAACTGACAGAATGGGAGAAGATATTTGCAAACGACATATCAGATAAAGGGCTAGTATCCAAAATCTATAAGGAACTTAGCAAACTCAACACCCAAAGAACAAACAATCCAATCAAGAAATGGGCAGAGGACATGAACAGACATTTCTGCAAAGAAGACATCCAGATGGCCAACAGACACATGAAAAAGTGCTCCACGTCACTCGCCATCAGGGAAATACAAATCAAAACCACAATGAGATATCACCTCACACCAGTCAGAATGGCTAAAATGAACAAGTCAGGAAATGACAGATGCTGGAGAGGATGTGGAGAAAGGGGAACCCTCCTCCACTGTTGGTGGGAATGCAAGCTGGTGCAACCACTCTGGAAAACAGCATGGAGGTTCCTCAAAATGTTGAAAATAGAACTACCCTATGACCCAGCAATTGCACTACTGGGTATTTACCCTAAAGATACAAACATAGTGATCCGAAGGGGCACGTGTACCCGAATGTTTATAGCAGCAATGTCTACAATAGCCAGACTATGGAAAGAACCTAGATGTCCATCAACAGATGAATGGATCAAGAAGATGTGGTATATATACACAATGGAATACTATGCAGCCATCAAAAGAAATGAAATCTTGCCATTTGCGACGACGTGGATGGAACTAGAGCGTATCATGCTTAGTGAAATAAGTCAATCGGAGAAAGACAACTATCATATGATCTCCCTGATATGAGGACATGGAGAAGCAACATGGGGGGGTAGGAGATAGGAGAAGAATAAATGAAACAAGATGGGATTGGGAGGGAGACAAACCATAAATGACTCTTAATCTCACAAAACAAACTGGGGGTTGCTGCGGGGAGGTGGGATTGGGGGAGGGGGAGCGGGCTATGGACATTGGGGCGGGGAAGCGAACCATAAGAGACTATGGACTCTGAAAAACAACCTGAGGGTTTTGAAGGGTCAGGGGTGGGAGGTTGGGGCAACCTGAGGGTTTTGAAGGGTCAGGGGTGGGAGGTTGGGGGAACAGGTGGTGGGTAATGGAGAGGGCACGTTTTGCATGGAGCACTGGGTGTTGTGCAAAAAGAATGAATACTGTTACGCTGAAAAAATAAATAAAATGAGAAAAAAAAAAATTATTAAGAGGGTAAGATCTTGGCAAAGTAGATTCATGAGCATGGGATCTGTTAATCCACCTGAACACTTGTTGGAAGAGTTGCCTTATTTTAGGAAGTATATAGACATCAGGGAATAGATTGTGGTAGATCTAAAAGTTTATTTAAAATACATAGTTCATCTATGTAAGATTTAGTTAATATTTTCCATGAGTTTACATATGATATGACTGGGAGATTTTTAAAAATAGAATGATAATTCCAGGCCACCAGCTGATAGCTGACTCAACTTACTATGTGGTTACATCCTGTCTGTATTGACAGTTAATGAAATACACATTGCTTACCTTGTTTATCCTAAAAATCCTTTAGTTTGCAGCTGCCATCTGATCTGGATTGTTCACAAAGTTAGTTTGACAGCCAACACTATCCAAGGGTGTTAATAGATAGTATGGTAACAGCAAACAACCACCAGCTTTAAAACGCTAGCATACTCTTGGTGAGACAGAACTGTGCTGGTCAAGGAGGAAGCACTGTGGAGAAGATGGACCCATTGGTCCAGCCACTTGACTTTCTTGGCCAGTTCTGAGGGTCATATCCGGCCCTGTTTCTCAATGACATATGCTGAACCCTAAATTCTTAGGGATATTAGGTTTCCTACCCACCGACTTTTGTTGTCTGTCACAACATAGAGAAAGGTCTGAAGATATGCTATCTCACCCATGGTGCAGAGATTCCCCTCCCCCAACATTCTTGTCAGGAGTCCCAGTTTTACTAGTGCATGGCTGGTAAACACAACTCATGGTAAATTTGTGATAAAAAAGAGACTCCAGTTATTATTATTCAAAGGTGGGAAATTACAAATCTAGTATCTCAGAAACGATGAGTGGCAAAGCCAGGACATAAAACAAGACTTCTGACTTCCATATCTGAGTTGTTTTTCCCAAAAGATTTTACCAGCTCCCTCATTGTTGAACATTTACCACTTACAGAGCTGTAAACTGGGCAGAAATTAGATGCCTGAATTGTCTAACAATAACTAACTAACTGCCTGGTAATCACTTAAAATACCATAGGACAGAGGAAAAGAACCATCTCCAACAGTGGAAGGATAGGAGGACAAAATTTTGGTATAAACTAGTTGATTGAGGAGACTTTCACCTCCGTAAAAGAAACAGACTTTAAAAAAATCATGATACTGAGACATTGATAATTACAGAGACTTAGAAATTCCTATTCATGCTAGAAATTCTAAGTCCAGCTGCTTAATCACCTCTTGTTAGATTTAGCTTTTAACTGCTGAAATCTTGGACATAGTACATTTTGTTCAGGCGGACCTAGTAGATTGGATGCCATTTGTCATCAGGAAAAGACTGCGAGAGAGAAAACAAGATTGAGGAAAAAGTAATTGTCATGTTTGATCTTCTAATTTATATTTCCTATCATTAACTGTTAACTGGAGAAAGCACCATAGGAGGTACTAAAAAGTGAAACATACTGGTGTTAAGAGTATCACATAATTTCTAAGTTTAAATACTACAGTATTTCTGAATATCTTGTATGTTTTTGTTTGTTTATTTGGAGCATCTTTTCTCTTTCATTATTTTATTTTTGTTCAGGTTATTGAGATATATTTGATATGCAGTTTTGTATAAGCTTAAGGTGTATTTCACTTACATATATTGTGAAATGATTATCACAGTAAGTTTAGTTAACATCTGCCATTGCATACGGATGCAAAGAAATGGAAATTTTTTTCCTTGTATTGAAAACTCATAGGATCTATCATCTTGACACCTTCCAAATATGCCATATAGCAATGTTAACTATAGTTAATATGTTGTACATTACATCGCTAATATTTATCTTATAATTGAAAGTTTGTATCTTTTGCAACTTTCTCCAATTTTCCCTAACCCACCTTTGGTAACCCAACCTCAAAGCTGATGTCTTTTTCTGAGTTTGAGCTCTCTTTCTTGAATTTTTTGTTTGGGGGATACTTTTTCTAAGTTTTTATTTAAATTCCATTTATTTAACATACAGTGTAATATAAGCTGCAGTTGAGGTATTCTTTTAGATCCCACAGATAAGTTGAAATCACACAGTATTTGTCTAAGTTAGACTTATTTCACTTAGCATAATGCCCTCAAGATCTGTCCATGTTGTCACAAATGGCAGGATTTCCTTTCTTTTTTATGGCTGAATAATATTTCTGTGTGTGTGTGTGTGTGTGTGTGTGTGTGTGTGTGAACTGTATTCATTCATCTGTTGATGGACCTCCGATTGTTTCCATGTCTTAACTATTGTACATAATGTTGTAATGAACATGGGAGTGCAGATAACTCCTCAGCACAGTATATTAATTCCCTTTATATATACACCCAGAGGTGAAATTCCTGGATCATATGGTAGTTCTAGTTTTAATTTTTTGAGTGACCTCCATACTGTTTTCCTTAGTGGCTATACCAATTTACAATCCTAGCAACAACCTAGGAACTGTTTCCTTTCCTCTACATCCTTATCAGCATTTATGTCTTGTTTTTTTGATGATAGCCCTGAATATCTTGTATTTCAATTAACATATTCAAAATTAATGCAAGTGATAATCAGAATAGCTCAATAAGAGTCATTTATGGTTTGTCTCCCTCCCAATCCCATCTTGTTTCATTTATTCTTCTCCTATCCCCCTACCCCCCCATGTTGCTTCTCCATGTCCTCATATCAGGGAGATCATATGATAGTTGTCTTTCTCCGATTGACTTATTTCACTAAGCATGATACGCTCTAGTTCCATCCACGTCGTCGCAAATGGCAAGATTTCATTTCTTTTGATGGCTGCATAGTATTCCATTGTGTATATATACCACATCTTCTTGATCCATTCATCTGTTGATGGACATCTAGGTTCTTTCCATAGTCTGGCTATTGTAGACATTGCTGCTATAAACATTCGGGTACACGTGCCCCTTCGGATCACTATGTTTGTATCTTTAGGGTAAATACCCAGTAGTGCAATTGCTGGGTCATAGGGTAGTTCTATTTTCAACATTTTGAGGAACCTCCATGCTGTTTTCCAGAGTGGTTGCACCAGCTTGCATTCCCACCATAAATGACTCTTAATCTCACAAAACAAACTGGGGGTTGCTGGGGGGAGGTGGGATTGGGAGAGGGGGTGCGGGCTATGGACATTGGGGAGGGGAGGCGAACCATAAGAGACTATGGACTCTGAAAAACAACCTGAGGGTTTTGAAGGGTCAGGGGTGGGAGGTTGGGGGAACAGGTGGTGGGTGATGGGGAGGGCACGTTTTGCATGGAGCACTGGGTGTTGTGCAAAAAGAATGAATACTGTTACGCTGAAAAAAAAAAAAAATAAATAACAAACTGCCTAAAAAAAAAAAAAAAAAAAAAAAAAAGAATAGCTCAATAAGCTATCCATAACCTTTGATTGCATTTTTTAAAATGCAAGTTTATAAGTTGTTAAGAGTTTACTACATGCAGGTGCCTGGGTTGCTCAATCCATTAAGCATCTGCCTTTGGCTCAAGTCATGATCCTAGGGTCCTGGGATGGAGTCCAGCATCAGGCTTCCTGCTTGGCAGGGAGTCTCCTTCTCCCTCTACCCCTGCCTCCTGCTTGTGCTCTCTCTCTCATGCTCTCTTACACTCTCTCTCTCAAACAAACTTTTAAAAAATCTTAAAAGAGTTCACTACATGCCTAATATTGTGGTGAGAAATTTACTTTTATAATCTCTATAAAATCTCAATTCCTACAACAGTCCTTTAAGGTACACATTAATATAAACATTTGGAAGAGGAAAAGGTTAAATTGTTTTCTGATCTCACTATGTTCTTAAGAATTTAAATTCAAATGTGGCTGGTGCCAGAGGCTATCCTTTAAACCAGTACACTATACTTCTACCCAAAAACAGATCTGATAATTGAAATAATCTCAGAATTATTACATTCTGGTATCATCGATTATCTTTACAGACCCTCATTAATCCCATTGCTTTTCTCCAGTTAGGAAAATCTTGATGTCGGTTAAGAATATTGCATTCTAGTTTGTCATTTAATTTCCTCAGTAAGTAGAAGGCAGCATTATTTCCAGGACAAAGAGTAGCTTTATTGTCTCTAAAAGCTTGGTGTTACACCATGATGTTAAGGACATGTCATTTTAAAAATAAATCACAGATGTAATCAAATTTGTTATCTGTATAGTAAGGAATATATAGGTGTGTAACTCTGAGTTCACGCTCTCGTACATGATCACCATCTGCTTTCTATTGCTTTAAATGAAGTTTTTCATTTTGGGCTTTAAAAATGCTTTAAGTTCAATAATTATCTGACCAGTGAATTAGAAAAACAAGATAAAGAAACCATAATTCTTTGTACTCTAGTCTCTTTCAGGCTAATGACATCTCAGTAATGATATCTAGATACGTCATGACATAAAAAGTGTCCCTGTTAATTATTAGTCAGCTTTTAGAGTCAGTTACTCTGGCAAGACTGAGCATTTTGGAGAAAGATCTCATCTCTCTCAGTCCAGTCCTGGCATATCCTCAGGATGTCTCTACTGGCATTTATGCAAATGGATCATTATCCTGGGCAGAGAGACAACTTGGGCCATGAGACTCTTTGCCATGACCAGCTGCTGACAGAATTTTATGGCTAACAGTTTAAAATGGGTGTGACAGCCACTTGCATCCTAAGATTGGTTTAATTCAATCAAGAAGAATCTGAAAGGAAGGTTTTTGATCTCCACCAAAGTAGATTCAGGTTTTTCAGAGCTGTCTAGAAATCTCCTGAGCCATAATAGGCTGGTTTTCATTCCTAAGACAGCATTGTTGTCTGCAAGGTATTCTATGTTTTGGGGTCCTTATTCATCATTAATTAAATTAAAAAAAAAAAACCTTCCTAAAATGCTTATGGATTTGTGAGCTTCAGATGAAATAATGAGCAGGAAACTCTTTTGAAAGGTGTCCTATATATTCTGGTTTCTGGTCTGACATATAAAAAGCTTAGAAGCAGCCACTCTGTTTAACAACAAATAAAAAGCTGAACAAACTGAAAAATCAACAACTCTTCTTAGATCTGTAAGAAAAATGGTTCATAGGGCAAACCATTGCCTCCAAAACTGGAGTGACTCACAGACAAATACGAAGAATCTCAGCTTACTGGAGCAGAAACCCATCAGCTGAAACCTCCACAGGAACAGTGCTGGGGTAGAAAAACCTAAACTGTAATTTTAGGTAATCAAATTTAGGTAATTTAAGATGAATTGCTGGAGGCTCAGTGAGGATAAGTCCAATAGATTAAAGAAATAAAAACAAAAACAAACAAACAAACAAAAAAAAAACAGGGGACCCAGTCACTGGGAGGATACCACTTTTGGTGAAATTTGCCTTCTAGAGCTCTACCATGTTCTCACAATGAATACTGGAGAAAACTCCTTTTATGCTTCCAGCAGGGGGAGGAGAAAAGGAACAATTTTGACTCATACTAGAATGCTCTGTTCTTCTACCAAGGTCTGCCTTCAGGAGAAACTATTAAATTAGAGCCTAAACAACCGGGGTTTTATCAGAGCCTAACTGACTTAGGGAAAGAGAAATCTCCAACTTCCTGAGCTTAACAGCTGATACTAATGCCAAAACCAGACAAAAATATTATTTTAAATGTACAGACCAATATTTCTCATTAACATAGATGTAAAAATCCTCAGCAAAAGTTTAGCAAATCAAATCCAACAATATGTTATAAGAATTATAAACCATGACCAAGTAAGACTTATTTCAGATATGCAAACCTGGTTGAATAGTCAAAAATAAATTAATCTAATCCATCACATCAATTACATCACATCAACATCAACTGGTGTGATATGATGAAAAAGAAGAAAAAATCACATGATTGTATCAATAGCTACAGAGAAAATATTTAACAAATCTGAATACCATTCATGAGGAAAGCTCTCAGTAAACAGAATAGAGAGCCATTTCTCAATGTGACAAAGAATATCTACAAAACCTATAGTGAATATCATACTTAATGATGAGAAATGCAACTTTCCCAGTAAGATAAGAAAACTCTGCTTTTCAACATTGTTAGGAAAGTCCTAGCTAATGTAATAAAACAAGAAAAGGAAATAATAAGTAATATATTGGTAAGAAAGAAATAATACAGATCTTGTTGACAGATGACATGATCATCCATGTAGAAAACCTGAAAGAATCATCAAAAAAACCTCCTGGGGGCTCCTGGGTAGCTCATTCAGTTAAATGTCTGACTCTTGGTTTCAGCTCAGGTTGTGATCTCTGGGTCATGAGATGCAGCCTTGAACTGGGCTCCACCCAAGTGCTGAGCTTGCTTGAGATTCTCTCTCTCCTTCCCCCCCTCCCCCCCCCCCCCCCGCCTCTCCCTCCATTCACATTCACTCACTATCGCACTCTCTCGCAAATAATTCCAGGAGGGTTTGTTTTTTTTTTTATAAAAAAAAACCTCCTGGAATTAATAAGCAAACATAACAAGGTTGGAGAATACAAGATTAATATAAAAAAGTCAATCACTTTCCTATATAAAAGCAATGAATAAGTAGAATTTGAAATTAAAAACACAACACCATTTACATTGTAACCCTCTAAAATGAAATACTTGGATATATATCTAACAAAATATGTACAAGTTCTATATGAGGCAAATTCTAAAATCCTGATGAGAGAAATAAAAGAATTAAATAAATAGATATTCCATGTTCATGAATAGAAAAACTCAATTGTTTTTTAAAGATTTTATTTATTTATTTCACAGAGAGAGAGACAGCCAGAGAGAGAACACAAGTAAGGGGAGTGGCAGGCATTGGGAGAAGCAGGCTTGCTGCTTGAGCAGGGAGCCTGATGCAGGCTTGATCCCAGAACCCTGAGGTCATGACCTGAGTCAAAGGCAGATGTTCAATGACTGAACCACCCAGGCACCCCAGGAAAACTCAATATTGACATAATATCAGTACTTTCCAATTTGATCTACAAATTCAATGCAATCCCAATCAAAATCTCTGAATGCTATTTTGTGGATATTGAAAAACTGATTCTAAAGTTTATATGGAGAAACAGAAGACCCAGAATAATCAACACAATACTGAAGGAGAACAAAGTCTGAAGACTGACATTACCTGACTTCAAGGTTTACTCTACAGCTGTAGTGACTGAAATAATGTGGTATTAGCAAAAGAATAGACAAACTATCAAAAAGAAACATCAATAAGATGAAATAGAGAGTGTAGAAATAAGCCCAAGTAAGTATAGTCAACTGATCTTTGACCAGAAAGTGAGGAGAATACAATGAAACAAAGAGTATTTTACACAAATGGTGCTGGAACATCTGAACATCTATATGAAAAAAAAAAAAATTTAGGCACAGGATTTATACCCTTCATAAAAATTAACTCAAAATGGATGGAAGACCTAAATGTAAAATGCAAAAGTATAAAACACCAAGAAGATAACATGGGAGAAAATCTAGAAGCCCTTGGGTTTGGTAATAGCTTTTTAGATACAACTCCGAAGGCATAAACCAAGGAAGTAAAAATTAATAAACTGGACTTTATTAAAATGAAAAAATTCTGTTCTTTAAAAACACTGTCAAGAGAATGAAAAAACAAGTCATTGATTAGGAGAAAATATTTGCAAAAGACATATCTGATAAGGACTGTTATCCAAAATATATAAAGAACTCTTAAAACTCAACAATAAGAAAACAAACAGTGTGATTCAAAAATGGGCCAATGACTTTAAAAGACACCTCACCGAAGTAGATACACAGATGGTGAACAAGCATATAAAGAGATGCTCCATATCATATTTCATCAGGGAAATGAAAATTGAAACAACAATGAGATATCAATACATACCTACTGGAATCGCCAAAATCCAAAACAGTAACACCACCAAATGCTAGTGAGGATGTGGAGCAACAGGAACTCTCATTCACTGCTGATGAGAATGCAAAATGGTTCAATCACTTTGGACAACAGTTGGGTGGGATTTTACAAAACTAAACATACTCTTACCATAATGTCCAAAAATTGTGCTTCTTGTTCTTTAGCCCAAGAAGTTGAAAACTTATGTCCACACAAAAATGTGAACATAGATATTTATAACATTTTTATTCATAATTGGAAAACTTGGAAGCAACTGAGACATTATTCAGTAGGTGGTGGATAAATAAACTGTGGTACATCTAGATAATGGAATATTATTAAGTAAAAAAAAAGAGGTATTAAGTCATAAAAACACATGGAGGAAACTTAAGCATATATTACTAAGTGAAAAAAGCCAATCTAGAAAGTCCACACCCTGTATAATCCCACACATTCTGAAAATGCTAAAACTTTGGACACACACACACACACACACAATTAGTGGTTGCCAGAGGTTAGAGGATGGGGAAAGATGAATAGATGGTTACCAGAGGAATTTTAGAACAGTGAAACTACTCCATGTGATACTATAATGGTAAGTTAATGTCATTATACATTTGTCCAAATCCATAGTATATACAACACAAAGACTGAACCCTAATGTAAGCAATGGGTAATCTGTGATGATACAGCTTTATCGATTTTAAGAAATGTGCTGCTCTGATGGGGGACACTGATAATGAACTAGGCTATATACCTGTGGGGGTGTAGGATGTATAAGAAACCTCTATACCTTCCTCTTAATTTTGCTTTGAACTTAAAACTATTCTAGAAGAATAAAGTTTGATTTTTAAAGTATTTTATTTCAGATGGTGTTGATGTCAATAATATTTGTCTATCTCCTGCTGCTGGCTATTCTGCTATCCTTTTATACGAAATCCCTGCACAGCTGTAACATTCTGAAAGTTAAAAATATTCTCCCAACATCTCAAATTAATGCAAAGAATCAATATCCATTAATTAGTCATGGGCAAAGAATCCTCACCATTTGGAGTTACAGGTTTTCGGCCACTTTGATGGCTCTATCTGATGATTTTTATATTTTATGCATAGTGAAACTTCTATGAATAACAGCAACGTAGTTGTACACACACACCTTTCCTTCCCCGTCAGAAAAGTAAGTGGTTTAAAGTAAATCCTTTCCATCTATATTTTTAAAAAGAAATAATTCAACAATTTTAATAGCAAATTACTTGTGATACTATTGTGTTATAACTTTTGGATAAGATCACTACTGTAGAAAATAAATTGAACTTTCAGTATTTTCTTTCTAATTATGAAACGTAAAGCCTAATTTAATGCTAACTTAACAGTAATTTCATTGGTTCAGATTTTTTTCTATTTTTACTTTTACCTCATCTTTATAGTTCTACGTTTTTTTAAAGTACTTACTGTATAACTTTTTTCATTATAAACAACTAGGAACTCTTTTTTGGAAAAAAAAGAATTGGGATTTAAATCTTATGTGACAGATACATATATTCTGTGATCCTTTGGCTTAATAGTCCAAACAGTTTATTTACTATCAATGACTTATAATACAAATCATGTTATCAAACAGGAGAAATGGCTAAATTTGAAATTTTCCATTCAGTATGTTTACTAAGGAGAAATATGAAATTGGCCATTTTCATTTCTTTGAAAACAGTGAAATGGAAATAATAATAGTCTTCCCAAGAAGTGAAAGGATAAAGTGTACACTTTTCACTGTGTTTATATTGCAACTGTGAAGTAATGTCTGATGTAAATCTCAGTGGAACTTGAAAATTTCCCTCTGTGTCATCTCACAGTTCATAATTTTTTTTAAAGATTTCACTTATTTATTGGAGAGAGAGAGAACACAAGCAAGCAGAGTATCAGGCAGAGAGAGAAGCAGGCTTCCTGCTGAGCAGGGAGCCCAGTGCAGGGCTCGATCCCAGGACCCTGGGATCATGACCTGAGGTGAAGGCAGATGCTTAACCGACTGAGCCACCAGGTGCCCCACACACTTCATAATTTTAAAAATGCAGCATCATTTCTATTAGAAGTGACAGAATGCACCAAATAATAACTTTATATAGTAAAAGTCTTTTCTGCTTGGTTTCCACACTTAAAAAGAGCAAGGAACTAGAATCAAATCATGGGAAGTGTCTTTTCTAAATACATAGAGATCATAAGAAAAATAGCCAAAATGGGCTTTATTATTCACTTATTCTCTGTAGTAGATTATTTGGGGAAAAAATAAAGACCCCAATTCTGACTCCTCCCTGTTTCCATGTTCGTTGTCAGATGACTCAGAAGCTCCTCCAATCAAGAATTCACTCCTATTCCTCTATAGCAGACGTGTTGGAGATGTATGGGAGAGAGCAGGTGACTGTGGAGATATGGGAGGGATAAGGAAGGAAAAATAATATAGCAGAAGGGGAGGAGCCATATTTGGGTTTGAACTTTGGCAGGTGGAAGTGACATAGGATATACAAACAGACAACACAGAAGTGATCATGCCCAGGAAGGGATAGAGTTAGTGCTTATCAGAAAATGCCTATTAATTGACAGGTTAAGACATTTCTGGGGGAGGTTGAAACTCCTGTTAGGTTAGGTATTAAGGCCTGGTATGATTTGGTATGGTTATTTGGGACCTGCGGTTTCCTTTCTAACACTATAATAATACTGTGATGTGTTTTACTGTTAAAATCTTAACTCTGGAAACTGAAGGTGAGTTCTTTCCTCCTTCATAAAATACCAGGAATACTGAGCTTCTTCCTTTTCAGCAGTAGTGAAACAGACTCATGAGTGAAACAGACTCATGAGTCAAACATAGCTTTTGACTACAGGGTTTAAAAACCTGCTTACAAAACAAAATGTTTTTATGTGTTTCCACTCTGGGCAGATAACACTTAACTCCATCACAGGCAGAATAGTATACGTTAAGAGCATGGGCATTGCCACTTACAAAGCTATGTAACCTCGGGTCCACTTCTTTAAGAAGTGATGATGAAAAAATGCTTTCTTCAAGGAATTCACCCAATTCTTGGTTCCTCTTCTATCTAAACAATTCTCCTTTTCAGGACCTAGGAATGGATAATCCTCATTTCCTCAGCCTTTAAACTTTGAAATATCGCCAGTTCAGTTTTGGAAACTCTGCATCTCTGAAATCCATAGGCAAATTTGCCACACTTGTGTTTAAAGTGCCATGATAACTCCTGAGGGTATATACACAGCCTTCACGTCACCTCTGGACTTCTGATCCAAATACTCTGCCTTCTACTCCATGTCTCTACTTTGGTGGCAAATAGTTACATTGTACCCAACATGCCCAGGCCAAAGTCTTGATTTCCACACCCCACCAAACTTATCCTTGCATACCTTTCTCAACTCAATTATCTCAACAGCGCCCATTTAATTATTACTCAAGGCAAAGCTTTGGAGTCATTATTGACACTTCTCTTTCTGTCACTTCCCCTATCCAGTCCATCATCAAATCTTGTGGGTTCCACCTTCAGAGCGTATCTGGCATCTGATGACTGCTGACCACCTTCATCACTGCTACCCAGGTTCCACTCACATCACTGTTCTCTTGGATTGTGACAATAGCCTCCTTCTCTTTGTCTTTCCAATCTTTGTCTTCATAAAATCTATTCTCAAGAGATAAACTAGAGGGATGTTTTAGAAACCTATAATGGCTTTTGTACTCAGAATCCTTCAGTTGCTCCCATTGTCTTAGAGGAAAACCAGAGTCCATCAAAAGGCTGTAAGGCATCTGAGACCTAATCGTCTCAGACCTCATTTATTCTTCCTCCTGTTTATTCCTGTTCATTCTACTATAGGCATAGTGGTTTCCTTGCTCTTTCTCAAACACAAGCTCCTGCTTTGGGGCCCAGCATTTGCTGGAATCACTGGAATGACATTAGCTGGAATTAACTTCCCTAGGACATACATGATTCACTCGTCTATATTTCAGGTCTTTGATCAAACAACGTCAACTCCAAAAGGCCTTCCGTGACTACAGTCCTACCTAAAATTAGCACACTTATTTACTCTGCTGTATTGTGTGTATTTTCTGCTTGTTCATCTGCCTCTTGTACGCCCTCCCCAAATCTGAGATAACAGTACTTATTTTTTCACTGTTGTATCAACAGTACCTATAATAAATGCACATAGTAGGAACTTAATAATATCACTCAAATGAACAAATGAAATGAATAAATGAACAAATAAAAGAACCTTTTTATCCCTGATAAGTCACTTTCACTGACTTCTCATTGACTGCAAAATGATATACAAACTGTTCCTTTCAGCTTTCATGGCTTTCCACAATTCATCTTTTCAATTACATTTCCCCACTAGATACCAAACTTCTCAGCCTGACTGTTTTCTGAGTACTCAGCCTCTCCTTCTGCATTCTGCCCAGGAGAGATTTCCTCAGCACTAACACAAGCACCCATGCTATCTCTTCATCAAAGTATGGCCCAAATGTGACAGACTTCCCCAAATCTCCTCTGATTTCCATAGCCCGGTACGGATATGAATATCTATATCTCTTATTCTTCTAAACAGGGACTCTCCTTAGTGATGCATGTCATGCTCTTGGTCGGGACCCCAATCAAAAAATTACTTTATTTAAATGAATTATAGCCAAGGGTCACTTTAGCAAGGAACCTGACAACCATCTGAGCCACATTACCATTCTAGATATTACCATTCCAATTTTGCAATAAGGGCTTGAAATTTCATTTTCCAAAGATTCCTTTTTTCCATCATACATACCAAGGGACTACTCCCCATAGTGTAGGCTGAATAATCTAGTTGAATTAAAATAAGATTATCGGGTTTGTTTCAAGTGACTGTGAAGCTAATTGTTAGCATTGAATCTTCAGGGAAAGACCAAATATCAAAATGGAATTATTCAGATGTTTCTAAAGATCCATCTCTACCTATGTCTTATATAATATATTCAGTCAAACAAAGGGTCAGTATAGCTTCAGTCATTATCTGCTCCCCTCTTTCCTTCTGCTCTTAAGGAAGCTGAGCCCAGAACACATGTAGTTTCCTAGCCATCACATCTCATTACAAGCAACAACTTCAAAATTCCAACTCTGCTGAAGGGCGAGCCAAGTGCTTTACTCAGTGAGATTGATAGTCTGTCCTGCCCCCATGGATGGGACGACAAACCAGGCCAAGTCCCAGGTGACATCCAATTTCCAAATGAGGCCAAGAATATTTAGAAGTGGTTACGGCTCTGACTTGGGACTTGTCTCCCAGAGATGCCACGATACCTTTTTAATTTCCTGACATTTTCAGACATGGGAAAAGAATCCAGCTGATGAGTCACCAATATTAATGGGGGTTTAAATTCTATTTGCTGCAGCAATTGCCTCTCCATTAGTCATTCACTATATATATATATATATCATGCAAACTCAGGGGAAAAGGTAGTGCTGACAGCCATTTGTTTGCCTTTTTCATTATCAGACTGGCTGCTGCTTCACGGGGAGGAGAGTTGTTTCCTTGCCTTGTATGTGTCTGTTTGAGAAACCAAAAATCATTGCTGTTTGCATACTACCTTGATGGAGAAGGCTTCATTTGTTTGATGGACAGAAAATGCTGTGAATCTGCTTAATCATAACAGAGTGATAGTTACGTAATATTTCAGTACTTTTTGTTTTTCTGGCTCCTGGATTTTATATATCTGCACGACTTGATATGAAAAGGAGATAGGATAAAGTGAAACATTTGTGTTTAGGACAACAAATTTCATTTCAGAAATGTCCACGAATATCCAAGGTTCGAAACTGAAATATTAAAACAGTTGCATCCTGGCCACCTGTGTGGCTCTTCAACTGCCAACATGCACTTTTCAAGGCCACACCAGTAGGCTCCCAGCAACGACTGCGCTTGCTGAAGAAAAAAGTCCCTTCATCCTATTTGAAAAATGGAAGTATTGTCTATCTTTCTACAGGTGTATAATGGGCATTTCTCAATTTTCCTCTATTTCTTACATTTTTCAAACTAAAGAAGGTGTGGTGTGGTTCTAGAGAGTCCTCTTTGTTAAGTGAACAGAAGAAACTTTTATTCAGAGAACATCTCTTGAGTTTCCTCTCCTGAATCATGACCCCATATCAGGCTCTCAGTTAGTTGCTCTCAATATTAGTGTGCATAAGAATTACCTGGAGAGTTTGTTTACAATCCATATTTTCAAAATACACCCTAAGGATTCTGGTCACCAACTCTGCTGTGTGTTTACAGGGGAGGCCCTATTCCACCAAGCAATGCTCTGACACCATCAACTTACTTCTTACACTATCTACACAGAGACAGCGTCAGATTCCATGGGTTAAGGGCTCAGTCCTATATGATTGCACCCCTCCCCAAGTTCAGACACCAGATTATCACCGAGCCGTGACTGATGGGCTATAGACTGGAGGTTCCAGGATCCCCTCTTTGGATTTGATTAATTTGCTAAATAAGCTCACAGAACTCAGAAAAACATTTTACTTACTAAATCACCAGTTTATTATAAAAGCATATAACTCAGGAAGAGCCAGATGGAAGAGATATATAGGGCAAGGTACAGGGAAGGGGTGCAGAGCTCTGATACCCTCTCCAGGATGCCACTCTCCCTGCACTTCTACTTTTCACCAACTTGGAAGCTCTCTAACCCAGTACTTTTGGTTTTTAATTGAGCCTTCATTACATAGGTACGGTTGATTAAATCATTGGCCATTGGTGATTGATTCAACCTCCAGCCCTCTCTCCATCCCTTTCAGGGGTGTGGAACTGAAAATCCCCACCCTCTATTCAGAGTTGGTTTTCCTGGCAATCAGCCCTTGTCCTTTTACTATCCAAATGTCACCTCATCAACATAAATCCAGTCTTGGCAGAAAGGGGCTTGTTGTGAATAGCAAGACCCTATTTCACCTTTATAGCTCTGAAGTGATTTCAGGAACTGAAGACAAGAGACTAAATATTATGACAAAAGTGCTTTTGTTACTCATGTCCTTCAGGACGTTCCAAGGGTTTTGGGAGCTCTGAGCCAAAAACAGTAGATGAAGACCAAATATATAAAAAGAAATTTGAATGACTAAATATGTATTTCTTATAAATCATATTGAGCACCCTAGTAGTTCTTGGATAAAGCCCCGGGAATCTATAGTTTAATAAGGATATTGATGATTCTGATGAAGGCAGTCCATAGCACAAATGTTGGTCAATCCAAGTGCAGTATCTGAAATCTGCTGTGACGAAATGTGATTATCCATTTATTTGTCAACTCTTCACTAATCTATAATAAAGCTGCCATCACCCCTTAACTAAGAAAGGAGAATGTCATACAGCAACACCCAGGTTGAGAGCTACATATCTCCACCCTGAATCCAAAGCTCTCCCCGGAACCCCTCTCAGGGCAAATCCATAAAACAGATAAGACACCTGTGCCTTCAGATCATAAAAGGAGTAAATGTCCTACTTGCACAGCTGACCTGAAGAGCTACGTTATCACCACCTTGTTCTAGGGTTTCCTAAGTTCCATATTATCTTGGAAATATGCAATGCCTTCTTGCTTCAGGGTTGATGTCAAGGGTAAAAGACATTTCTTTGAGTTCTGCCATGAACTTCTCCAAGATCAGTTAGGAAGAAAATTTCACCTCTTTCAACTTGCTTGTGGAGAAGACCAAGCTTGGTAGCTCTCTCTTAATTCTGCTCATGAAGGAAAAGGAACATATGCATCTAAATAGTCCTGGGAGAACTGAGTGCTGTTTCTACCATGGAGCGTGCCATGGTTACCACGAAGAGCCACATCTTAGGCAGAGAGAATCATATATTCTTCCCCACTTCTTCCCATGGCAATGAAGTCCTTCCTTTCCTCAATGACTCAGGTAGTTTAAACAGAGGGTTCCAGAAAGTTAAACAGAATAAGAATGATGGGGCCTATCAGAGCCCCTTACAACCATTACCCCAGATGAAGCGATTGCCGTACTGCCTTTTGTCCACTTGCACTTCACCATTGCCTAAAGAGCCCACAACCATTCATGCCCACAGGCTCATGTACCAAGAGTTCTTCCCAATTATAAGCCCTTTAGTTAAGACTTTCAGATTATAGAGAAATTCAACCCAAAGAAATAAATTTTATAAGGAAAAAAAAAGTGGTGGAGGGTAGTGTTTATTACTTAAGGCATGGCTCTGCCAGAGTTTGAACATCACCAACTAACCCCCCTTTCTGTTACTTATTGCATACCACTCTTCTGCTTCTCTCTGCCATTAAGCATCATTCCACAGACAGGCTTTCTTAATTCAGAGAAAAATACGTGTGCTACTACCCACAAGACTGCATGATTATGATTTCTGATACTAAAAAAGAGAAACAATTATATTAAATTTCAGTAAGAACAGCGATCAGCACTGCTTGAGCCCTGTACCTACCCCTGAATCAGACTCCATGCCAGGGGATTGACTTTCCCTCATCATCAACTGTGAATTATGACCCGAACTTGACAGGAGGTTGTGGAAATGAGTTGGGGGGCCAGGGTGTGAGACCATAGAGAGTGAAAGCAGTGGGGAGGTAGCATGTGGAGCAAACAGAATCATATCTCTCCTCTACTTTCCTCTCTGCCTTTCCCATCTTCTCTACCTCTCAGTCATTAACTCTCAGCTCAGACATCCCTTCCTCAGAGAAGGCATTCAGGACTCCTGAGTGCCACCTATTTGTGACAGAATGTTTATGTACCTGACTCTCCCATAAGACAGGCCTCCTTAAGTATGAGAAACAAATCTAGAACATCAAATGCCTGTATGTTGAGCACCTAGCATCTTGAGACACCATATACTAATTTTCTCCTAAAGCCAATATGAGTTCAGCAAGAAGCAAAAAGATCTAGAGTTTCCCCCCCCGCCAGGGCAAAGCTGGTCCCAAGCGCCCTCCCTGTGGAACTTTCCTCACATTAGATTGGTCCCAGGTCTTGCTTTTTTACCACTTGAGATTCATTTATAATTTATTAAAAGAGCCTTATTAGGAGTGTAATTTATAGACCCTAAAATTCATTCATCTTCAGTGTGCAATTCAGTGGTTTTAATGAACCTACGGACTTGTGCAACCATTATTATAATACAATTCTAGAACATTTCCATAACCTTCAAAAGATCCCTTGTGCCCATTTGTGGTCACTCCCCTTCCCACTGCAGCCCCAGGCGAGCACTAATCTACTTTCTAGCTCCATAAATTGTTTTCTCGAGACATTTCATGTAAATGGAATCAAATGATATAGGGTCTTTTGTAGCTGGCTTTTTCACTTAACATAAAGTCACTTCATCCCTGTTATATCAGGTACCAGTATTTTATTCTTTTTAACTGCTGAGTAATATTTTACTGCATGGGTGTGTCAGTTACACTGTTTCTTCAACTCCTGTTTTTTATCCTTGTGAGAGAGGTAGAGAGCATCCACAGAGAAAAGAGGGAGAAGCCAAAGCAGCCACAGTCTTATTGGCCCTGGGTTTCAATTCCTTTTTGGTGGTGGTCAGCAATCTTCTCCAAATGACCATGACCCAGTAAAACAGCCCTAATGTGAATTGTGGCCTCTCCAGGCTGAGGGACAGAGGAGCCCAGAGCCTTCTTCAAGGTGTTTTGGATGCAGAGTCCTTCAGACGTGACTGCGGAAAAGGAAATAATTTATAGGAAAAAGATCTGGTATGAGCTCAAGATTTTTGCATATGTAAGGAGAAGAGTGTGCCAAATTCAACTTAAACAGTAGTTACCCTAATGAACCTGCATGTTTATATTTTTGAAAAATTATATATGGGTCTTGGGAGCATTTTTGGGTAAGAATATAGAAAAGAAGCACTTTTCTTTCATTTTTAAAGGATAATGAAGTCAATCTTTTAGAAGTTAATAATATATACTTTCCAGTACTCATTTTTCAAAAGTGTTCTTCACACACACACACACACACACACACACACACACCTTTTTCTTTGCTTAAACATGCTAACATCCTTTGCTTTTCAATTCTTTTCCAATTAGTGTCATTTAAACTGAGCTTTGCTAATTAAATAAAATATTAGCTCTGAGGTCACATTGTAGGGATAATGGTGGGGAGAGTATTAGAAATTAGCTCACACATTATCTGAGATTTTATTTCACAGCACACATGCAAAGGAACTCTGCATCCAGGGCACAAGAGATTACTCATGAAAGGAATTTACAGTGAAAGATAATGAGGGAGCTTTCAGCAAGCCATCAATCTGCTGGCTGCTCCTGGAAGCCCCTGGATAGTCAGAACACAGGCCATGCTGAATGGAAGCAAGGTGACATTTAGAGTACATGGTTCACTGAAAAGAGCAAATGTATGCAAACCCAGGAATATCGTCTTGGGGGAAAATAAAACTTGCTACTGTGAATACCATTGTAGCTGCTGAGTCCTTTCCAGCTTTCAAAGTCTTCTGGCAACCTGGGAATACTGCAGAAAACTAGTGTAACTGCTGCCCTTTACTAGAAGAGCAGACCCAGCTGGGAGCAAGGCAGATCATGGCAGCCACTCTCTTAACAAAACATCGTAAGAAGATCTTCAGAGGGATTTCCTTGTCTTATCCGTTTCACACTCTGCTACTTTTTTTTTTCCTGCATAGGATTCAGTTTGAAAGAACTGTAGTATTCTTTGAATTTTAAAAGTCAGTTTTAGAGAGAGAGGTACTGAGTATATTATTATTTCAATAATAGTATACTGAGTATATTATTGTTTCATTAAAGAGAGCCAAGTTTTGAAATGCTAATATCTTTATTTCCTCTAGGGATAAGGTCTTAAGGAGGACTCAAATATGTGTAGGAGAGATTCAATGTGACATAGAATCCCTCTCAAATTCCTGTATGTCCCCATATCTTTAACCTGATTTCCTGCTGATGCCTCCCTTACACAAAAATACAAATTCATTATAGAAATTTCCTTGGGTAGTTCTATGTTCAACATTTTGAGGAACCTCCATGCTGTTTTCCAGAGTGGTTGCACCAGCTTGCATTCCCACCAACAGTGTAGGAGAGTTCCCCTTTCTCTGCATCCTCGCCAGCATCTGTCATTTCCTAACTTGCTAATTTTAGCCATTCTGACTGGTGTGAGGTGATATCTCATTGTGGTTCTACCCTATGACCCAGCAATTGCACTACTGGGTATTTACCCTAAAGATACAAACATAGTGATCCAAAGGGGCACATGCACCCGAATGGTTATAGCAGCAATGTCTACAATAGCCAAACTATGGAAAGAACCTAGATGTCCATCAACAGATGAATGGATAAAGAAGATGTGGTATATACAATGGAATACTATACAGCCATCAAAAGAAATGAAATCTTGCCATTTGCGATGATGTGGATGGAACTAGAGGGTATCATGCTTAGTGAAATAAGTCAATCAGAGAAAGACAACTATCATATGATCTCCCTGATATGAGGATGTGGAGATGCAACATGGGGGGTTAGGGGAATAGGAGAAGAATAAATGAAACAAGATGGGATTGGGAGGGAGACAAACCATAAGTGACTCTTAATCTCACAAAACAAACTGAGGGTTGCTGGGGGGGGGGTTGGAAGAGGGGGAGTGGAGTTATGGACATTGGGGAGGGTATGTGCTATGGTGAGTGCTGTGAAGTGTGTAACCTGACAATTCACAGACCTGTACCCCTGGGGATAAAAATACATTATATGTTTATAAAAAATAAAAAATAAATTAAAAATTAAAAAAAAAAAGAAAAGAAATTTCTTTGGGGATAGGGTTGTTCAGGTCGCTCAGACAGTTAAGCATCTGCCTTTGGCTCAAGTCATGATCCCAGGGTTGTAGGGTGGAACCCCCCCATAGGGCTCCCTGCTCAGTGGGGAGCCTGCTTCTCCCTATCTCTCTGCTGCTCCCCCTGCTTGTGCTCTCTCTCTCTCTCTCTCAAATAAATGAGTGAAAAAAATCTTTAAAAAAATAAAATAAAAAGAAATTTCTTCAGGGGAAATGTCAAGTTTGAATCTTCTGTGATGCTATCTATTAGTGATGACCATTATGAATATTTTATCTATAATATTCTAGACTTCTTTTTAGTAAATGTAAGTGTATACATATACGCATGTAACTAGACATACATCTATTTATATATTCTTTTTGTAAATAGAATTATCATGAAATAGATATTGTAATGTACTTTTCTTCATTCAGCAATATACATATCATGCCACTAAATATACATTTGCATTTTCATTCCAAATAGCTATATTGTATTTCATAGTATGGATGTCCTAGAATTCATTTAAACCTAGCATCAGAAAAAAAAATATCAGAAGCATGATAGAGAGAAACTATGATTCTAAACTTCCCTGGACACATTACTCAAAATGCAAGTTGAGACTTACGCACACACAGCATCTTGTGGCATAACATTATACTAGAGAAGGCTACAGTAAACATGGGTAGTTACAGAGATACTGGAAGGATTAAAAAGTATACCAAGTGCTGGAAATATCTGTCAAAACTTGCTGGAGTGGGAGTAAATTGTAAGCCATCATAGTTGCCCTTCTGTAACATCTACCGTGGTTATTTTGCACATAGCAGGTGATCAAAAAATATTTGTTGATAGGAAAAGGATAAAGGAGAGTTGAAAACATATGATCCTTGCCATGAGCTGGAGAATTCTAACTGTAAGTAGTTATGTCCTCATACAACTGAGCTTAAAGTATAACTCTGGAGTAAAGGCAAGCAGGGATTACTGGACATCCTAGAAACTGCTAGAATATTCCAAAAGAAAGTGTAAGACATAAAGAAAGCAACTCTTATCTCAATACTGTAAAAAAGAAAGCAAAACATTGGAGAGAATGTGAGAGCTGACTTCGTATGTATAAGCCACAGTTAAGGATATCATCAGTTGAATGCTTGAACATCAAGTTGTAAGTTCTCAAATGTTAACTGAGACAAGCTTCTCTCTCTGTACAAGAAGAAGGTTGCCTAACCAATGTATGAATGGCTTCCAGCATCAGTGAAAAAATATGTGAAATTTGCAGGTGAAGATTGCAATCTCTATTATATAGAGAAAAATAGGCAGACGTGCCTGTGGCTCTAGAGAATGCATGATGACCATAACTGTCAGTGAAACCAACTGAAAAGTCTTTAGGGTCCCTGTGCTTGGTAGAAAGAACCTAACCTTTGGTCTGCATGATACACCATCAAGCCAAGCCTGGCCTTTCCATATTTCTTCCTTGTAACAGCCTTTTTTTTCTTAACATCTAAAGTCTAACAGGAATCTCACTTTTCATACAACCCATTGCAGGACTAGCTGATTTTACATCATTCTTTCATTGTAAAATGTCTGCCAACCTTCCATTTTATAAAATAGCTCTTATATTCCTTTTGGTAAACTGGAATATTCTTAAATGCACATTCACTGTGGAAGGACTTCAAATATTTTTTCACCACAAATGCCAATGGCAAAAACCTCAAAGTCAGTCACTATATCCCAAAGCAAAGGTTTAAAATGCAGCTTAAGTTCCCAGTCTGATCTCAGTACACTCCTGCCTTCTGCTGAGTGAAAAACAGCTGCTCCTATGTCAAGTTCATCTGTTTAAAATATTTACTGTATGTAATCCTCATTTAGCTGGTGGGCCTTTGCCATGGAAACTGTCTTTGCAACTGAGATGAGCACCAGTAGGAAAACGAGCCAATGTCTGAAAGGACAGAAGCACCTCTGCAAAACACCGTTGGCCCTGAAAGAGATGATTTCCATGTGTGAAACGCTGGGGAAATGAGCACTGGTTAAATACACAGGAGCACACTGGGTCAAGTGTTATGTCAGCCTTTTGTCATCATGCTTGATTTTCAACACAGAAATCCAGACCGGAGATGCCAGTCTAAAGACGCTCACCTCAATCTGTAATAACACACCAGCTGGGATTTTATTTATTGGATCTTGTCAATCTTCCTACTCAGTCATGCAATCTTCAGGCATAATAGCCTGCAACAAGCTAACTCAGTCCCATCCAGTTTCTGAGACAATCCATTTATGCTTTCAGCAATTATTCATTGAGCACCAATCAATGTCAGGCATTCAGCTACAGGCTGAGGATAGAATAGTGAATGAGATGGGTAGGATCCCATGTTTCATGAAGCTTGCACTCCACTAAATAAAGATAGTGAATCGATCCATCCATTCACACATACATCAGACATGAACAAATAAGTAAACAATCTCAGATACTATTAGGTGCTATGAAGAATCAGACTAAGTAATGAAAAGAGAGTAGTGAGGGCTAATTTAGGTAACTTGATCAGTGAAGTTCTACTCAAGTGTCTCCAAGCAGGGGAAATGTCAGTGGATAGGCACCAAAGTAGAGACCAGCTCGACATACAGCAAGAACAGAAGGAAGCCCAGAGAGTCCAAAGGGGTAATATATGGCGTCCTGCCTTGTTCTCATGAACTGGGTTAGATCTTCACATATGGTGATGCCTCCCTTGGGTCAGAACCTATTCTTGTGGTTCATGAAGCTGGCTGTGTCCTATTTTAACCAAGAGGTGAAGCCATTCCTATTCCCCATTAAGAAGTTTCCATCTGGGTGTCATCACTGTCTTGAAGGTCTCATAGTTGGACCCACAGCTTCCTGATATACATTCTTAGAAATCTGGTCCCATCACCTTAGTCACTGCATTTAGATTGCTGGCCAACCACCCAACACCAGTTGATTAAGCCTTGATCATCTCTGATCAAATCTTATTCTCCTTTTCCCTAGAATAGAATGCTAACATACTTTATATACAGCAGGTTTTATGGAGGTATATTTTATATTGAATTGCATAATAAAATTCACTCACTTTAGTGAACATTTCTAAGAGTTTGACAGGTGTATACAGTCAGACAACCATTGTCATAATAAGGCTACAGAACATTCCCACTGGCCCTCCCAATTTCCTCCTGCCACTTTGTAGTCTGGCAATCACTTATCTATTACATGTCACTAGTTTGGGATTTTCCAGAATACCCAATAAATGGAATCATACCGTGCATAACTTTTTGAATCTGGCTTCTTTCACTTAGCATAATTCATTTGAGATTTCTCCATGCAGTAGTATGTATCAAAGGGTCTTTTTGTTGCTGAACAGTATTCCATTATGGGTATTACCACAATTTGTTTTTCCTTTAAGTAGCTGAAGGCCATTTGGATTAATTCCAATTTGGGGTGATTGTGAATACAGGCTCTATAAACATTTATGTACAGGTTTTTATGTAAATATATGGTTTAATTTCTCTTAGGTAAATATCTAGGGATAGAATTTCCAGGTTATATGGCAAGGATATGTTTAACATCATTAGACTAACACACTTTTAATGACTCACTTGTACATCTGAAAAGTACACCTTTGTGTTACAGAATGAAAATTAAACCTGGAATCTAAAGACCTTATTTCAAGCCATACACTTGAAACTAATAGTTTTCATGTCTTTGGGAAGTTATTTCACTTTTTTCCAAACACATTTCCTTGTTATGTAATGTGGATTATGATAATTTACAGGGGCATATTATTATGACATAAACAAGCGCTTTAAAATATATAAAATATTTTATTATAAATTATTATTTCATTATATTACTATTACATTTTATTACAAATCAGTTACAAATGAGAGGCCATATAAGTGTTTAATGCATGCTGCAAGTGGCTGGCAGAGCTGAAGTCACAGGCATGTACAAGCCATGCATTTTACCTTTGTCTTTTTTGAATATAAAGCTCTAGAGTTGCACTGTCCCAGAAAGTTGTTACTAGCCACTCTATTTAAATTTAGATTAACTAAAATTAAATACAGTTAAAGATTCAATTTCCTCAGTTGCACTGGCCACATAGAAAGTGTTCAATAACCACATGTGGCTAGTGGTTACCTTATTACACAACAGATGTGATAACTTTCCTTCATCACAGAAAGTTACAGATAGTGCTGATTTAGAGGACAGATTCTATGTTGTTGTTCTCAGAAAACAGTGTGGCAAAAAAAATTCTAGAACCTAGGGGCACCTGGGTGGCTCAGTGGGTTAAGCCTCTGTCTTTGGCTCAGGTCATGATCTCAGGGTCCTGGGATGGAGCCCCACATCGGGCTCTCTGCTCAGTGGAGAGCCTACTTCCACCTCTCTCTCTGCCTGCTTCTCTGCCTACTTGTGATCTCTGTCTCTGTGTCAAATAAATAAATAAAATATCTTTAAAAATTCTAGAACCTATCTATACTCAATATTAAAAATTTTACAGTGGTGGGGCGCCTGGGTGGCTCAGTGGGTTAAGCCGCTGCCTTCAGCTCAGGTCATGATCTCAGGGTCCTGGGATCGAGTCCGACATCGGGCTCTCTGCTCAGCAGAGAGCCTGCTTCCCTTCCTCTCTCTCTGCCTGCCTCTCTTGTGATTTCTCTCTGTCAAATAAATAAATCTTTAAAAAAAAAATTTTACAGTGGTAACAATTATTCATCTTGAGCTTGAGACTTCTAATCAGTCCTACATACCCACACACTCGGGCTTCCACTTGCTTGTAAAGGAAAACCCCAAACAACTACCCATGAGTAATGAAATCATCCTAGAATTCTGGTCTGCTCTTATTTTTATCCAAACTTCTTGGAGTACGTAACTCCTAACTATCTCTAATTTATTCTTTTGTTCTTTCTCTTTTGGGCTTGGCCTTTGCTTCCAGTCTCCCTGGCTTAATTTTGGATTCCTTCTTTGCTTTTCTGGAGTATCCATCCCTAAAGGGTAACAGTGAATAGCTGGTTTCCCCAAGACTAATCCAGTTTATGGTGTTGACCCACCCTTATCATCTTGACCCACCTAATCCTGCACCTGCTAGGAGAAATGCACAATGATGCTCTAAGGGCAGGAGCAGCTCAGGTTATGTCAAGGTTGTTGACTGTTGACAGGGGTCAAGTATTTGAATGCTTTCAGGAGCCAGACTGGCAATATAAATGAGTGAAGTGGGTTGAGTTTATTAGTACGAGCAGAGGGGATTAAGGCAGACTAGAAATCTATGTCTCATTGGGATGCATGGTTGGCTCAGTTGGTTAAACATCTGACTCTTGATTTCAGCTCAAGTCCTGATATCAGGATCATAAGATGGAGCCCCATGTCAGGCTCCATGCTCAACACGGAGACTGCTTGAGATTCTCTCTCTCCCTCTGCCCCTCCCTGCACTGCTCTCTCTCTCTCACACACATAAATAATTTTTTTTAAAAAGCATATGCCTCATCATGAGAAGCACAAATAAAAAAATAAAAATAAACACTATATAAGCAATTGGAAGTAAAGAAATTGGAAAAGAGGGGCGCCTGAGTGGCTCAGTTGGTTAAGAATCTGCTTTTGGCTCAGGTCATGATCCCAGGGTCCTGGGATCAAGCCCTGCATCAGGCTCCCTGCTCCTCAGGGAGCCTGCTTCTCCTTCTTCCTCTGCCTGCCTTTCTCCCCTGCTGTGCTCTCTCACTCTCTCCCCCTGCTTGCATCAAAAATAAATAAATAAATAAAATCTTAAAAAAAAAAAAGAAATTGGAAAGGAAGAGATAACATTATCTTTTTTTTGCAGGTGATGAAATAGTATCCTGGGAAAACCCAAGAGAATCAGTGCCAAAACTAATAAAAACAGTAAAGAATTCAGTAACCTACGAAGATATAAAATAGTATACTTGTTTATTATTATTCATAACCTTATATTATTATTAGTAACCTTCATATATACAAACAATAACCAGCTAGAACATATAATGGGAGAGCAGACTTTATTTACATTAGTAAAAAAAGAAAGAGGAAGGAAGGAAAGAAGGTAGGGAGGGAGGGAGAGAGAGAGGGATGGAAGAGAAAAGAAGAAAAACGTTGAACAAGAATTTGGAAAATCCAAATAAGAAAGGCTTTAGAATGTTCTCCAAACAAGACAAAATTAATTGGAACAACAGAAAGACACTCTTGTTCTTGAACAAACCCATCTAACATCATACGCTTGTCCCATTTCCCCGATGTAATATACAAATCTAATGAGATCTTGATAAAAAACTAAAAGTTTATTGTTTCTGGAATTAAATCAGTTAATTCTAATGTCTACATGCATTTTTTAAAAGATTTTATTTATTTGTTTGTCAGAGAGAGGAACCACAAGCAGGGGAGTGGCAGGCAGAGGGAGAAGCAGGCTCCCTACTTGATGTAGGACTTGATTCCAGAACCCTGGGATCATGACATAAGCGGGAGGCAGATGCTTAATCAAATGAGCCACCAAGGCATCCCTCTACATGCATTCTTAACCATTCAAGAAAATCTAGGAAAACCCGAAAAAAGGAGATCCATGAAAGGGGACAATTTCTGCCAGATTTAAATTTGTTTTAAAATAGGATGGTCCTGGGACATGAATTAAAGAAAATAGAAAGTCCAAAATTGGAAGGAAGGAAGGAAAAGAAAAAGAAAGAAAATGAGCAAGCAAACAAGAAAGAAAAGGGATAAATTTACAGAAATTTAGAGTAAAACTTTTTGCATGAAAAAAATGCCATCAGAAAAATAGACAAATTACAAACTGGTAGAAAATATTTGCCGCATAGACAAAAGGGGTAATCTTCTTAATTTATAACTCTTAAAAATGAGAAAAAAAGAAACACCAAAAACCTGATATAAAAGTGGACAGAAATTAAGAAGTCACACAAATTAACATTAAGGAAGAAAATATGCCCAATTTTACTTATAATAAAATAAATGCACAATACAACTCTGAGATATGGTATCTCACCTCTCAGACTGGCAAAACTCAAAAGCTTCAGGAACACCCTGTTTACAAGACTGTGAGGTGACAAGACACTAGAGGAGTCATACATTGCTGGGGTCGTACAAAATGGCATAAACCTAAGTGGGGGTAGTTGGCAGTATCTTACAAAATTTCATGCTTTTACCTGATGGCCTAGCAATCCCAATGGTAGGAATCCACCTGAAGGCACATGTCCACAAAAGGAAACAACATGTACACAAGGTTTTTCATTGAGGTATTGTTTATAGTTGTAAAAGATTGAAAATAATCCAAATAGTCAATAATTGGGGAGCTGTTGAATAAACTATGGCAATCCACACAATGGAGATTTGCAACTGCAAAAAAAAAAAAAAAACTGATGATGAACTTTATGAATAGGTATGGCATGGATTCTGACGTCTGTTGTAAGGTTAATAGGACAAGATACAAAATCATGTATATTGGCATAATATGCTACTTTGGATTTTTTTTAATAGCTTTATTTAGTTATAATGGATATAAAAAGAACTGCACATATTTCAATTTAAAGAGTTTGGATATGCAAACACCCTTGATACCATCACCACAATCAAGGCAACTGACATATCCACCTCCCAAAGATGTGGGTTTTTTTCTTTGTCCATGTGTTTTTGTTTTACCATGGCAAGAAAACTTAACTTGAGATCTATCCTCTTAACAAATTTCAAAATGCACAATACTATATTGTTCACTAGAATCTATTCATCTAGCATGACTTAAAATTTTCACCCACTGAGAAACAATTCCCTGTGTCCCCAGTCACCCAGCCCCTAGCAACCACTATTGAATTTTCTGTTCTTATGAGTCTATTTTACATACCTCATATAAATGGAATCATGCAGTCTTTGCCCTTCTGTAACCCGCTTACTTTACTTAGTGTAATGTCCTCCAGGTTCATCCATGTTGTGGTGAATGGCAGGATTTCCTTCTTTGTTAAGATGGAGTGACCTACCGTTGTATGTGTATGCTACATTTTCTTTACCCATTCACCTGTTGATGGACACCTGGATTGTTTCCAAGCTACTTTTTCTTTAATTAAAAAAATTGTTAATTAATGTGTATTTATTTATTCTTTTTCATGTTATTTTTGTGTATATTTTCTAAAAAAAAAAACCTGATCAAACAAATGAACTTGGTTATGGGGGTGGGGGGGTTGTGAGTGTGGGGAGGGAGGGATGGGGATGGAAATAAAAATCCTACGGGTATACCTTTCTTCATGTATTTGAATTACATAAGTGCTTTACTTATTCAAAAAAGTAAAATTAAATAAAAAAGGGTGAGAACATTCACAAGATTTCAGTATGCTGAATTCACCCACCTGTTCCACCACAGGTGATCTATGATCACCTGTGGGCTTGAGGACTTCCTTAGCTTACTAAGGAGCATTCTGATTCTGAGAATAGAAAATATGTGCTTGGGAAAGGAAAAACGAGATTTAAAATTAGGTTAAGCTAATTGCATTCACCTTCATAAAGACTAGTGACCAGTTGCATTATTTTTTTTTTTTTTTTGGAAGGGAATAAATTTTGCTTTATTAAGAGCAATAATAACTCAACTATAAAATAAACCTAAGTTTTAGGATCCTGAGTCTCACATGCGCCATCTGAAGGGACTTTAGGAAATAGCTATGGTTTTTCTCTTTCAAGTATTCCTTTCCCTTATAACCTTCTTTTTTTTTTTTTTTTTTTTTTATTTTTTTTTTCCCTTTTTATTTATTTTTTTTTCAGCGTAACAGTATTCATTCTTTTTGCACAACACCCAGTGCTCCATGCAAAACGTGCCCTCCCCATCACCCACCACCTGTTCCCCCAACCTCCCACCCCTGACCCTTCAAAACCCTCAGGTTGTTTTTCAGAGTCCATAGTCTCTTATGGTTCGCCTCCCCTCCCCAATGTCCATAGCCCGCACCCCCTCTCCCAATCCCACCTCCCCCCAGCAACCCCCAGTTTGTTTTGTGAGATTAAGAGTCATTTATGGTTTGTCTCCCTCCCAATCCCATCTTGTTTCATTTATTCTTCTCCTATCCCCCTACCCCCCCATGTTGCTTCTCCATGTCCTCATATCAGGGAGATCATATGATAGTTGTCTTTCTCCGATTGACTTATTTCACTAAGCATGATACGCTCTAGTTCCATCCACGTCGTCGCAAATGGCAAGATTTCATTTCTTTTGATGGCTGCATAGTATTCCATTGTGTATATATACCACATCTTCTTGATCCATTCATCTGTTGATGGACATCTAGGTTCTTTCCATAGTCTGGCTATTGTAGACATTGCTGCTATAAACATTCGGGTACACGTGCCCCTTCGGATCACTATGTTTGTATCTTTAGGGTAAATACCCAGTAGTGCAATTGCTGGGTCATAGGGTAGTTCTATTTTCAACATTTTGAGGAACCTCCATGCTGTTTTCCACAGTGGTTGCACCAGCTTGCATTCCCACCAACAGTGGAGGAGGGTTCCCCTTTCTCCACATCCTCTCCAGCATCTGTCATTTCCTGACTTGTTCATTTTAGCCATTCTGACTGGTGTGAGGTGATATCTCATTGTGGTTTTGATTTGTATTTCCCTGATGCCGAGTGACGTGGAGCACTTTTTCATGTGTCTGTTGGCCATCTGGATGTCTTCTTTGCAGAAATGTCTGTTCATGTCCTCTGCCCATTTCTTGATTGGATTGTTTGTTCTTTGGGTGTTGAGTTTGCTAAGTTCCTTATAGATTTTGGATACTAGCCCTTTATCTGATATGTCGTTTGCAAATATCTTCTCCCATTCTGTCAGCTGTCTTTTGGTTTTGTTAACTGTTTCCTTTGCTGTGCAAAAGCTTTTGATCTTGATGAAATCCCAATAGTTCATTTTCGCCCTTGCTTCCCTTGCCTTTGCCGTTGTTCCTAGGAAGATGTTGCTGCGGCTGAGGTCGAAGAAACAAGAAAGGTCTCAAGTACACAACCTAACCCTACGTGTAAAGGAGCTGGAGAAAGAACAAGAAAGAAACCCTAAACCCAGCAGGAGAAGAGAAATCATAAAGATCAGAGCAGAAATCAATGAAATAGAAACCAAAAAAACAATAGAAAAAATCAATGAAACTAGGAGCTGGTTCTTTGAAAGAATCAATAGGATTGATAAACCCCTGGCCAGACTCATCAAAAAGAAAAGAGAAAGGACCCAAATCAATAAAATCATGAATGAAAGAGGAGAGATCACAACTAACACCAAAGAAATACAGACAATTATAAGAACATACTATGAGCAACTCTACGCCAACAAATTGGCCAATCTGGAAGAAATGGATGCATTCCTAGAGACATATAAACTACCACAACTGAACCAGGAAGAAATAGAAAACCTGAACAGGCCCATAACCAGTAAGGAGATTGAAACAGTCATCAAAAATCTCCAAACAAACAAAAGCCCAGGGCCAGACGGCTTCCCAGGGGAATTCTACCAAACATTTAAAGAAGAACTCATTCCTATTCTCCTGAAACTGTTCCAAAAAATAGAAATGGAAGGAAAACTTCCAAACTCATTCTATGAGGCCAGCATCACCTTGATCCCAAAACCAGACAAGGATCCCACCAAAAAAGAGAACTACAGACCAATATCCTTGATGAACACAGACGCAAAAATTCTCGCCAAAATACTAGCCAATAGGATTCAACAGTACATTAAAAGGATTATTCACCACGATCAAGTGGGATTTATTCCAGGGCTGCAGGGTTGGTTCAACATCCGCAAATCAATCAATGTGATAGAACACATTAATAAAAGAAAGAACAAGAACCATATGATACTCTCAATAGATGCTGAAAAAGCATTTGACAAAGTACAGCATCCCTTCCTGATCAAAACTCTTCAAAGTGTGGGGATAGAGGGCACATACCTCAATATTATCAAAGCCATCTATGAAAAACCCACCGCAAATATCATTCTCAATGGAGAAAAACTGAAAGCTTTTCCATTAAGGTCAGGAACACGGCAGGGATGTCCATTATCACCACTGCTATTCAACATAGTATTAGAAGTCCTAGCCTCAGCAATCAGACAACAAAAAGAAATTAAAGGCATCCAAATTGGTAAAGAAGAAGTCAAACTATCACTCTTCGCAGATGATATGATACTATATGTGGAAAACCCAAAAGATTCCACTCCAAAACTGCTAGAACTTGTACAGGAATTCAGTAAAGTGTCAGGATATAAAATCAATGCACAGAAATCAGTTGCATTTCTGTACACCAACAACAAGACTGAAGAAAGAGAAATTAAGGAGTCAATCCCATTCACAATTGTACCCAAAACTATAAGATACCTAGGAATAAACCTAACCAAAGAGACTAAGAATCTATACACAGAAAATTATAAAGTACTCATGAAAGAAATTGAGGAAGACACAAAAAAATGGAAAAATGTTCCATGCTCCTGGATTGGAAGAATAAATATTGTGAAAATGTCTATGCTACCTAAAGCAATCTACACATTTAATGCAATCCCTATCAAAATACCATCCATTTTTTTCAAAGAAATGGAACAAATAATCCTAAAATTTATATGGAACCAGAAAAGACCTCGAATAGCCAAAGGAATATTGAAGAACAAAGTCAAAGTTGGTGGCATCACAATTCCGGACTTCAAGCTCTATTACAAAGCTGTCATCATCAAGACAGCATGGTACTGGCACAAAAACAGACACATAGACCAGTGGAACAGAATAGAGAGCCCAGAAATCGACCCTCAACTCTATGGTCAACTAATCTTCGACAAAGCAGGAAAGAATGTCCAATGGAAAAAAGACAGCCTCTTCAATAAATGGTGCTGGGAAAATTGGACAGCCACATGCAGAAAAATGAAATTGGACTACTTCCTTACACCACACACGAAAATAGACTCCAAATGGATGAAGGACCTCAATGTGAGAAAGGAATCCATCAAAATCCTTGAGGAGAACGCAGGCAGCAACCTCTTCGACCAGTTGCATTATAATTAGCTATTTCAGTTCTGTTACCTTCATAATGTGTAGAGAGGTATTAGTCATAAGTGTTCATTCTGGCTTATAGTTTGTTCCCCAGTGTGATTCTGATCACAGACCAAGTTCAAAAACTTATTATTCGGTTTCTAAAATTTCAGGAAACAAGGCCAACTTTCTCCTAATTTCCATCATCTGACTCACACACCAAGCCCCCAAGGCAGCAACAGCAAACATATTGGTGTCAGCAATTATGGGCTGACTCATCCGAGAACGTGCACAATTAACCTATTGAACATCACCCTGGCAGCCGTTTCATCCTCAGTAGGACCATCTGCATCGCATTCACCCAGGGTAGGAGCCCCGCCAACCTGCCGCGCATCCCACGCATTTCCGCTCTGATGCCTGGCCAGAAGGAATTCATATAATCCCACAGCGCGTGCTGCATTCGCGCTGAGCTCATACTCAAAGCCTTCCCTCAGAGCTGAACAGACTGTTACTCTGCTCTCACCAGGCTAACCCCGAAAGTACCCTAAGCCTTAGAAAAATGATTTCCTATTGTTGCAGACACTTCACCTAAGAGTTCACAAAATACCCTAGGGCTGAAGAGTCCACCGTTTTTTGCTTGAATAGAGATTTAGCTGTTTGGCTTGCTGAGTGGACATAAGAGAAACAATCTCTCTAAATTTCAATATCTTCATTTGCAAAATACCCAGCCAACAGGCTTTGTTAGAAGAATGTAGTGAGAAAATCCAAATGTACCAGCTTCCCAGATAAGCCTACAGGCCCCACTACTCAATATGCTGAGAAAAATTTGCTCTTATTTCTGTTAAGTGATTGAAATCTTCTTCTTAAGAATCCCCATCCCCACTCACCATGAGTAAGTGGGGGAAAACTACAAAACAATAAAATACTAACCTCTGCTATCTAAAAGGTCTCAATCCTTTCCAGCTTGGAAGTCTCTTTTGGGTAACATAGCATATTTCATGTAAATATCATTTTTCAAATCCTCCCTGCCCCCTCTTCTGAAAGATGGATTTCTAGGGAAACTTACATTAGCAGGGAAGGGGGAGATAAGGCTAGGTACTAAACTCTGGTATTCACTGATCTTCCCCTGTTGCACAGTGGAGGGTGTGGTCTTGCCCAGGCCTGAGCTCTGTGGAGGGATGAGAAACAGGGTCTTTATTGGGTGCCTACTGTTGCCCACTGCTCAAGTCTGCAGCTAACACATTTGTGAGCTATTTTTTTGGGTCAGTTAAGGTTTGTTTACTGGGCCCTGCTTCTGTGTGCAGTTTTGCTGTGATACCTGGTTGACTCCCATTTTTCTTAGTCCTCACAACTGTGCCCCTGGAAAATTCTTAGTTGTTCTTATCACCACCCCTCAAGGGTTTGTAGGAACTTCTGGGTCCTTCACAATCCCCCCCTGGAGCTGAATGCAACTCAAGAAAACTAGCTTGTCTGGCTAGTAATCCTCTCTCTTGTTATGCCATCATTCCCTTGTACATATATGGGGCCAATCACACAGCAGTCTCTTCCCAAGGGTCAAAAGAGAATAAAATCAAAGCCCTTGTCTCAAATTTATTTCATCCCATAGGAACACCCTTCTTACTGTGCCCCTCTCTGGAACAATGATCCAGGGAGAGCTCAAAGAACATACCGTCTTCCAATAATGTTATCTTCACACAGGCTCTTTACTTCTTTGTCTGAAACCTTGCAATGTCCTATCCTCCTTCTGGAAGTGGAATTCAAGTTGCCCACTTCTCCAGGACTTAAAGGTGAATGAAGAACAGGATGAGAAAACCAATTTACTGATAAGAGAAGCTCCCAAGTAAAGTTTCTTTGTTATACATGTAAAACATTCAGCACTGTGGCTAGCAAAGAACATATGCCCAGTAAGTGCTAGCTATTACTATGCTATGTATTTGATCAAAAGAAAACACCTCCAAGCTTTTTCAAAGTGGGTCAGATGATTAAAAACCTACAGAATGTTGGGCTCCATGCTGGGTGTGGAGCCTACTAAAAGAAAACCCAAAAAACAAAAACAAAAAATCCTACAGTATGTTCATAGGTTAGTTAAACTTTTTTTACTGTTAATAAAAGTGTTTTGTCTTATGTGTACGTAATGACTACTAATTCAAAATGTATACAGTCTTTCCCTCTATTCTCATATTGCCAATAGCCCTGGTTTCATGATGCAAATGAAGAGAATTATATATGGAAGTCTCCCTGTGAACACTATTTGCAGTATATATTCATTCATTCATTCATTCTTCATTCATTTAACAAATATTTATGTAGCACCTAGTACCTGCCTGGGGTTATGTGAATAAAATCGTTTCTGAAAACTGTTGGCTTGCAGAGTTCCACTCCTCAAGGAAAGCAGTGGGGGAGTCCCAGGCTCTGACTCTGGTCTGGACAGAAAAGCCTCAGTGGGGTCCCCCAAGCACGATACTCATCTGCACGTGTTTGTCCATTGCGTACATCAGTACTGTTCCGAGAGCCAAAATATGGCAGCAAAGAAGACACGGGAGACAAGGCCCTTGCAGAACTTACCATGTCCTGAGAGCAGAGTAACTGACTGTTCAACTACACAACTCAATTTTAGATACTGATTATTCATTCCTAAGAATGAAGTGAAATGTGGATTCCAAGTGAAATGTGGGTAAATTTATACAAGTGAGGTGTGGATTCCTTCACCGCTCCCTCCCAGAGCAACCAGCTTCCAAAACTGTAAAAGGAAAAGCTTCTAAGTGCTTGCTTCCATATTTTGTTTTGTTGTTGGAAAAGCTTCTAAGTGCTTGCTTCCATATTTTGTTTTGTTGTTTCTGCAAGTGTTATGCACTCAATTGATCTTTCTCCTTCTCCTCCTGTTTAGCAGGTTGCTTTTGTCATGGGAAAAAAGAGGGCTCTTCATTACCTAAGGACTGTCTTCCTAAAAGGTCAATAGAAAGCTCTCAACAGAAACTCAACATTTAGTCTGGCTTCAAAGAATATACATTTTTTTTTAAATTTCAGCATAACAGTATTCATTGTTTTTGCACCACACCCAGTGCTCCATGCAATACGTGCCCTCCCTATTACCCACCACCTGGTTCCCCAACCTCCCACCCCCCCGCCCCTTCAAAACCCTCAGGTTGTTTTTCAGAGTCCATAGTCTCTCATGGTTCATCTACCCTTCCAGTTTCCCTCAACTCCCTCTCCTCTCCATCTCCCCATGTCCTCCATGTTCTTTGTTATGCTCCACAAATAAGTGAAACTATATGATACTTGACTCTCTCTGCTTGACTTATTTCACTCAGCATGATCTCTTCTAGTCCTGTCCATGTTGCTACAAAAGTTGGGTATTCATCCTTTCTGATGGAGGCATAATACTCCACAGTGTATATGGACCACATCTTCCTTATCCATTCGTCCGTTGAAGGGCATCTTGGTTCTTTCCACAGTTTGGCGACTGTGGCCATTGTTGCTATAAACATTGGGGTACAGATGGCTCTTCTTTTCACTACATCTGTATCTTTGGGGTAAATACCCAGCAGTGCAATTGCAGGGTCATAGGGAAGCTCTATTGTTAATTTTTTTGAGGAATCTCCACACTGTTCTCCAAAGTGGCTGCACCAACTTGCATTCCCACCAACAGTGTAAGAGGATTCCCCTTTCTCCACATCCTCTCCAATACACGTTGTTTCCTGTCTTGCTAATTTTGGCCATTCTAACTGGTGTCAGGTGATATCTCAATGTGGTTTTAATTTGAATCTCCCTGATGGCTAGTGATGATGAGCATTTTTTCATATGTCTGATAGCCATTGGTATGTCTTCATTGGAGAAGTGTCTGTTCATATCTTCTGCCCATTTTTTTGATATGATTATCTGTTTTGTGTGTGTTGAGTTTGAGAAGTTCTTTATAGATCCTGGATATCAACCTTTTGTCTGTACTGTCATTTGCAAATATCTTCTCCCATTCCGTGGGTTGCCTTTTGGTTTTGTTGACTGTTTGCTTTGCTGTGCAGAATCTTTTGATCTTGACGAAGTCCCAAAAGTTCATTTTCACTTTTGTTTCCCTTGCCTTTGGAGACATATCTTGAAAGAAGTTGCTGTGGCTGATATTGAAGAGGTTACTGCCTATGTTCTCCTCCAGGATTCTGATGGATTCCTGTCTCACGTTGAGGTCTTTTATCCATTTCGAGTTTATCTTTGTGTACGGTGTAAGAGAATGGTCGAGTTTCATTCTTCTACATATAGCTGTCCAGTTTTCCCAGCACCATTTATTGAAGAGACTGTCTTTTTTCCATTGTATATTTTTTCCTGTTTTGTTGAAGATTATTTAACCATAGAGTTGAGGGTCCATATCTTGACTCTCTACTCTGTTCCACTGGTCTATGTGTCTGTTTTTATGCCAGTACCACGCTGTCTTGGTGATCACAGCTTTGTAGTAAAGCTTGAAATTGGGTAACGTGATGCCACCAGTTTTGTTTTTGTTTTTCAAAATTTCCTTAGAAATTCGGGGTCTCTTCTGATTCCATACAAATTTTAGGGTTATTTGCTCCAGCTCTTTGAAAAATACCAGTGGAATTTTGATCGGAATGGCATTAAAAGTATAGATTGCTCTAGGCAGTATAGACATTTTAACAATGTTTATTCTTCAAATCCAAGAGCATGGAATGGTCTTCCATCTTTTTGTGTCTTCTTCAATTTCTTTCATGAGTGTTCTGTAGTTCCTCGAGTACAGATCCTTTACCTCTTTGGTTAGGTTTATTCCCAGGGATCTTATGGTTCTTGGTGCAATAGTAAATGGAATCGATTCTCTAATTTCCTTTTCTGTATTTTCATTGTTAGTGTATAAGAAAGTCACTGATTTCTGTACATTGACTTTGTATCCTGCCACGTTACTGAATTGCTGTGTGAGTTCTAGTAGTTTGGGATGAAAAGGGAGAGATCACAACTAACACTAAGGAAATAGAAACAATCATCATAAATTATTACCAACAGTTATACACCAATAAGCTAAGCAACCTAGATGAAATGGATGCATTCCTGGAAAACTATAAACTCCCAAAATTGAACCAGGAAGAAATTGACAACCTGAATAGACCGATATCTAGTAATGAGATTGAAGCAGTGATCAAAAAACTCCCCAAAAACAAGAGCCCAGGATGGATTCCCTGGGGAATCCTACCAAACTTTCAAAGAAGAAATAACACCAATTCTCCTGAAGCTGTTCCAAAAAATTGAACCAGAAGGACAACTTCCAGACTCTTTTTATGAAGCCAGCATTACCCTGATCCCCAAACCAGGCAAAGACCCTACCAAAAAGGCGAATTTCAGACCAATATCACTGATGAATATGGATGCTAAGATTCTCAACAAGATCCTAGCAAACAGGATCCAGCAGCACATTAAAAAGATGATCCACCATGATCAGGTGGGATTTCATCCCTGGGTTACAAGGATGGTTCAACATTTGCAAATCAATCAATGTGATAGATCAAAAGATTCTCAACAAGATCCTAGCAAACAGGATCCAGCAGCACATTCAAAAGATTATCCACCATGACCAGGTGGGATTCATCCCTGGGTTGCAAGGTTGGTTCAACATTCGCAAATCAATCAATGTGATAGAACAAATCAATAAGAGAAGAGAGAAGAACCACATGGTCCTCTCAATTGGTGCAGAAAAAGCATTTGACAAAATCCAGCATCCGTTCCTGATGAAAACACTTCAAAGTATAGGGATAGAGGGAACATTCCTGAACTTCATAAAATCTATCTACGAAAGACCCACAGCAAATATCATCCTCAATGGGAAAAAGCTTGCAGCCTTCCCGTTGAGATCAGGAACACGACAAGGATGCCCTCACCACTCTTATTCAACATAGTATTAGAATATACATATTTTTTCCATTAAACTTTCTCGGTGAGCCTGATCTCCCCTGAAAAGGAATCTCCTAACAGCACTGAGCCTGCACCCCACCATCTTTACCCTCCCTGGCATTTGATGGGAAGGCAGCAAGCTCCAAGCTGGATATGGCTCAGCTCCTGGGGTTGTCTCCACCTCAGGCCCCCACTTTTGGATGTGACCAAGGGCTGGGAGCATGAGGCTCAGCCTCAGAGAAGAGCAGTGCTTTGCTCATTCGGAAACTGTAGCTAGGGTCCATTGTTTCATTCTCCTTCATGTTGGCTGGCATGGTTGTATGGGCTGCCCCTTTCCAGGGACTTTATACAGAGAAGCTGCCAAAATAAGGTCCCCAGCAGCCAGTGACCACCCGCTCTTCTTTTCCTCTTTTGTCAAAAGCCCTTTTATATGCTTATTCATCATATCTAAGCATCTTCCTAGGCTCGAGGTGGACATATGCAACACACCTTGAGTGTGCTGGGAGACGGATGCCCCCATCTTCTCCTTGATGCCCCCGAGTTTATAGTACAGACGTTACCCCCTCTGTCAGCAGTTTTGTCATTAAAGAGTTTTATTGGCTGTAATACTTCATATGTAGCCATTAGCCCTGACTCTTCAGCCTTGGAATTAGGAAGACTAAGTGGGAACGGTTGGAAACCTATTCTGATACCCAGGGATCTATAATACAAAAATAACACCTAGAGGAAAAAAGAGAGTGTTCTCTCATTTCAAATGACTCTCATTGGTGATTAGCATTCTCACAGAACCTTTTAATGCAGGAAAAGATTTCTGAGGTCAAAGAGGAGAGTGTCAGAGAATATTAACTACGTTATCCCAGGAAGGTTTTCTGTGTTAGCCCAAGTGGTTATACCTAGCACTGTCCACCTCTGAAGCCTGGGACCAACCTGCTTTTACCCTGCACCAGCTGGTTATAAATGGCAGGGAAATAAGCTGAGGAGATAAGGAAGAAAAGTCCTTCCACATAACTGATACACTCTAGTGTTTCCCTACATGCATATGCTTGGACAATTTTAGCTTGCTTGCATTTAGCGAGTTTTTATTGTGATGGAGTTATAAATGTACAGAAAGTTGTAAGAATGCCACAGAGAATGCTCACACACGGTGTGCCTAAATTCATTAACCAGTTACAATTTTGTGAATTTTTCTCTGGTATGTTTGCTTGCTTACTTTCCTGGTTGTTTGTTTCTTTATGAATAATGTGGCCTTTGCGTTCCTCTAAACATAGGAATTTTGGTTTTCTTCCTTAGTGCTCAGAATGGAGCTACAAAGGAGGCCTGGTCATCCAATAACATGCAGTTTTCAGTTTGAAATCCAGATCTGATCACATTGTAAAGGAAGCATGGCATTTGAAGAAATGAATGGGAGATAATGTGAGACTTTGGGGTTTGGGGGGGAGCCAGAGTCCTACTTCCAAGGTGAGAAAGATCATGAAGAAAATCTAAGATGATCAGGGACTACACACACAGGCTTAAGCTGAAGGAATGCTAAACAGATCTTTAATGGAGTGATCTTGTTTCTCTGTGACTACATGAGAATCATGAAGAGGGGGAGGAATATAATGAAAAAGAAAAGACAAATCCTGCCTGAGGGAACAGTGTGTTTCCACGGCTGGGTATTAATATTGCCTGAGAGAGTTCACGGTGGGCTACGCCACAGCTGCTGCGTGGTAGTCACAGATGGCCAGTTCAAGACGCCTTACTAAACTCATGTTCCTCTCTCCCAAATCCCATTACCGTCATAACAGAAATACAAAAATACAGTCACTGCGTCTTCAAAAAGGCAGAAAAGTTGTCAGAAGAAGATGGGACAGTTGATACCGATCTGCAATATTTACTTATCAACAAATATTAATTAGTATGTGCCATGTGCCAGGCAGGCCCACGCCCCTGCCCTTATGAATTTGCATTCTTGTGGGAGAGAATTCTGGTTCTAGTGGAGTGGCTCACATTTGAAGAACCCATGCAACTATAAAAGAGGTTCCCCAGGAAAAGGGAGTTTCCCCAACACAGTTACAGAATAACCCAAGGTCTTAGAGACCTGATCTGTTGGTACAGGTAAGATTTCTCAAATTACAAGATAAGGGCCACCTGGGTGGCTCAGTCAGTTGGGTTTCTGACTTTTGATTTCATGTCAGGTCATGATCTCAGGGTTGTAGGATCACCCTCTGGGCCCCAATCTGGGTGGAACCTGCTTAAAATTCTCTCTCTCTCTCCCTCTGCTCCTCCCCACCTCTAAAAAACTTACACTTTTGAAAATACACATGAAAAGGATGCTTTCCTCAGAAAGTTTAAAATATATATATTTAACTCAATAAGAGGTAGAAAACATGGATAGAGGAATAGACACTGGAGAAAATGAAAAGTTGGTCAAATGACTACTACAAAATGTTTAAAGACATCAGAGTCATAATTTCATAACCAGATTTTTGCAAGTCTTCATAGAAAACATAATATTTGTGTTCTATCGATTTCTATATGCTGTTCCACAATATAAAAATTTGATAGAATATTTTCCAAATTGTTAAATAAAATTGCCATAACTGATACTACAAACAAATAGGAATCAGGAAAAACAAAACAACAACAACAGAAAAAACTAAGGAACTAATTACATCCATTAATAAATTAAAGGAGACATCCATGTAATCATTTTATTAGATCTTAATAGATTCTATTTAGCATTTGATACAATTCAACATGTTTCAATTTTTTTTAAATAATGTTAGCAAATGAAGAATAAAAAGAAACTTACCTATTTTATAAATGTTGTCCAACCGAAGCTGAGAGCAAGCATTTTACCTAATGGTAAAATATTTGAAGCATGCTCATCAAGATAGAGACAGTAATAAAGATGCCCACCACCACCATTGCATTTTGACATTTTGTTGGCAGTCCTGGCCAATGAAAAAGATAAGAAAAAAATAAAAGGTATATATTCATTTTGGAAACAGTAAAATTAAAACCTCATTATTTTAAATGATATGTTTATCTACCTGGAAGAACCAAGAGAATCTAGCTTATAATAATTTTTAAAGGCCTGTAAGAACTAATCAGAAAGTTTTAAAAGTGGACGGCATTGATTGCTTTTCATTGAAATTCATAGTAATCAGTTAGGAAATGTACGAGAACAAAAAGACCACAATCACAATCATAACGGAAATTAAGAAACCTGTAGAAAAGAAATCCCAGTAAACGTGTGCAGTACTTTTATGAAGAATAGAAAAGATGCTCTAAGGAGATACATCAGGTTTACAAGTAGGATGTGGAACTTATTCACCTAGAAGAGAAAAATGTGCAGAAAGGGCCAAGAAATTTTTGTTGAAGCACAATAAAAACATGTAATCACTTGCTTAATAGGTACCAAAGAGAATTATCAGGCTGTGATAATTTTTAAATTATAATTTTTATTCAAAAATAAACAAATAGGTCAAGTCTACAAAAAAGAGAATTGAGAAACAAGCCTGCATACCTATAATTTCTAATTAGTGATATTTCAGATCATGAAAAAATGAAGTCCTCTATACTAAAAATAGTGGTATAGCCATTAGCCATCTATTTGGAAATATGTGTGTGTGTACATGCATTCCAAAAGAGACTTTATGGATTTTCTAGTTCCAGCTTAAAGTTTTACAGAACATCCATTGGCCTAGATAAATGAGTAACACACCTCAGAGAAATGCAACTAACTAATAGAATATCCTGGAACAGAGTTTTTTAATTAAAAAACTAATGTGATCCAGGTGCTTTCTTATATATTTTATCATATATTCTTCATGTCAACTCTACAAAAGACTCATGATTATCTCTTTTTTTACAGAGGAGGAAAGTAAAGTTTGGATAGTTTATGTAATTAATTTCCCTGAGGACTGTCCATCAGTTAAGCAAGGAGCCAGGATTCTAAACCTGATCTATTTGCTCTAGCTTTTATCCACTGCCTCGTGTTGCCTCCTACACAAGTCACTGTGCAGAGCTTTTAAAGAGCAGTGAATCCTAGATGTTCCCAAGGTAATTATTCCCCATTATTATTTATTTGCTGAGTGTTTATACAACAAGCACCAGAGACCCTCATTCCCTAGGGACCCTGTCATCCTAGGTTGCCCATGTGGGTTGTTTGATTTAGAGTTGATCTCAAGTTGCCGAAGGAAGATGTCAGTTGTTCCATTAATTAAAATGGCGTGACATAAAATGTCAATGATGCATGGCCAGAAGGCTCACAGAAAATAAGAAAACATAATGAGATCTAGACCAGGGATTTCAAGAAGCAATATCCTCCACTGAGTTTCTCTCAACCAGTCAGCCCTTGCTCATCAAGGGAAGTAACAACTCTGAGACCACAGATACACTGATGATTTTCTCAGTGGATGTCAATCTGGTGACAACACAAAAGTATAACAGGACAAAGAAGAGTCCTGATGGGAAAGAAACACCACAGGCCCTGAAAAGGGGACCTCATAACACAATGAGAAATTCATGAAATTGTGAAATTCCTAGAATGTGGGGTTTTTTTTTTGTTTGGTTTGGTTTGTTGGTTTTTTGGTTTCTTGGTTTTGGTCATAGCCTTTTCCTCCCCATTTATATCAGGTTTGTTTTAATATCTTGAAAAGCTTTCCTTTCCCAAATCTTCATCCAAAAGTTATGCCCTGAAATATATGTTATATTTTTCCCTTTGGTTTTGAGTTTCCACAGCACACTCAGGAATCTTTTGCTCTAGTCTCAAAAGTTGGGAGCTCACTAAGCATAAAAGGTAAACTGATCACAAGGCATTTTCTGATATGACACCTGTCTACACTTACATAGTCTCAGGTTCCCATTCCTTCCCCACACTCTTTCAGTGAGCTGGATGATATCCTTATAACATGTCATTCCTTTTATTCCTCTGCACTTTTTCCATACTGTCATCCTGCCTAGCATGTCCTTGTCTAACAGTCTTCCAAGATGAGGCTCAGATGGCAACTGCTCTTCCTGGCTTTCCCAGAAGTAACATAATATTCCACAGTGCTTATCTTGACCCAGTTTTGAAGACTCTCAATTCCTTTTTCTGGGCAGTTTACCGAGACCCCAACCCAATTAGTCCCCTTTTATGGCCTAATACTCCTGGGCCACAACACTCACATACTCAACTGTCAGTGACCCCCAAATACTCAGAGGGATGTCTCCTTCTTCTTTCTCTCTGTAGCACTAGTCAAAATACTCAATATCTAAAAAACTCTTGCAAAAGCTGGCTAACTCCTTCACACCTCCCCACAGAAGTTGCCTCCTACAGTTCCAGTTTGCTGTTACCTGTCCCCAGGGGCAGCCATCTGTGTGGAAGTCTTCTCTTGTTTAGAGCTACAAAGAACAAAAAAGTTCTGCTTTTGAATGTCTTTGTGTTGTGTTCTGCCATCCAAAGAACCGATAATTCTACCTAATATATAATTACAAAATACCAGATGAGCAAGGCACTTCCTTACCCGTGCTTCATGTGCTTGAAGGTCAGAACTGTTGAATTTATAAACCATCAGGATCAGCCACGATTCAAAGCAGACACTGATAATTATGTTTGACACTTTCAGCCTCTCCTTATGAATCTGGTTTGCCTTTTTGTGCCCCTTTGAGATAGTAGATACAATTTCTATTTGGGGCAGTATGGTCCATTAGATATTAGATACCTTTTAAGTGAGGGCTCCCAAATGAGAGTGCTTTGAAGACACAGAGCTGGAACAAAGATTTCTAACCATTATAGAAACCCTTCCCAGACTAAAGAAAAACCCACCTGCCTACCAATGAAATGTGTCTGCCCTGTTCTAGCTGTTAACTGAGGAGAGATATCTTCTTTGAGAATTCATAACCACAAGTTGTCCTCAGAGGGGTCTGGTGTTAAGATTTACACTCTTTGCTTGGCCTGAAAAACCCCAAACCAATTCTTATGTTGATAATCCCTCAGCATATTGGATAAAACAAATTCCCTCTTTAAGGGTACACCCTCCTCCCCACCCATAGTGGAAGAGATAAATTCACACTGCCCATGACCTCTCAATCCAAAATTTAAAGAGGAAATATGATGTTGCCATGTGTGAGAGTAATTAAAGAAAACAATCAGCAGAATAAAATCCTCCATGAATATGATACTGGAATGATTATATAGGGAATATAAGTGTCTAAAAAATAAAAAATAAACCATAAAACATGTGAAGGAACTTTATTACCCCACCAAATCAGGCATAATTAGAAAAAGAAGAAAATGCTTAAATCAAAAATATAATAATTATAATTAAAAACTCATTTAATGATTGAAAGAGCAGATGAGATCTAGCTCAAGAGAAAGTTAGTAAACTGAAAGATAAATCTGAAGAATTTATCCATAATGAAATGCAAAGTCAATAATAGCAACTCTTCATATGGTACTTTTTTATGTTCAGGTGTTGTTCAAAATTCTCTAACTGTATTAACTCTTTCTCCTCCCAGATACTCTTCTGTTCCCATTTTACAGATGATGGAATTAAGACAAAAAGAAATGAAATACCCTCCCAAAGTCACACTACAGAAACTGGAAAAGCTGGAATTGGTACATAGACATTTAGACTCTGGAGTTTACAATCTTAACTATTAAGAGACATGAAGGGAAGAAAGAAAAATGCTTATCTTTATTTATCTATTGGAGTCTGACACATAAAGAAAGAATAAGGGAGAGGTATATTTAAACAGACAATAGCTGAGAATTATCCAGAATTGGTTAAAAAAAATGAGTTACCAGATTCAGAATATTCCAAGTCTCAAGCAGGATAAGTAAAAATAATTCCATGCTGACATGACAAAAATAATTCATACATATTGTTTTAGGATAATGATTCTATCAGATTATCAGGGTATTTCATCTTTATGCATGAAAGGAGAGCTAAACTTCAGAGTTCCTCAGGCTAACCAACAAAAAGAGCTACTTAACATATCTTCCAAAATTATAGGCATTAATATGTACATTGTTATTCATAATAATCAATTAACATAGCATGATTGACAAGCCTGAGCTAATAAACATGCATGGAACCTGCATAAATAATTAGAGAATAAAATTCTTAATAAGATTCTCAGCCACTTCAGGGAAATACAAATCAAAACCACAATGAGATACCACCTCACACCAGTCAGAATGGCTAAAATTAACAAGTCAGGAAATGATAGATGCTGGTGAGGATGAAGAGAAAGGGGAACCCTCCTACACTGCTGATGGGAATGTAAGCTGGTGCAACCACTCTAGAAAACAGCATGGAAGTTCCTCAAAAAGTTGAAAATAGAGCTACCCTATCACCCAGCAATAGCACTACTGGGTATTTACCCTAAAGATACAAATGTAGTGATCCAAAGGGGCATGTGCACCTGAATGTTTATAGCAGCAATGTCCACAATAGCCAAACTATGGAAAAAACCTAGATGTCCATTGACAGATGAATGGATAAAGAAGATCTGGTAGATACACACACACACCCACACACACACACACACACACACACACACACACACACACACAATGGAATACTGTGCAGCCATCAAAAGAAATGAAATCTTGCCATTTGCAATGACGTGGATGAAACTAGAGGGTATTATACTGAGTGAAATAAGTCAATCAGAGAAAGACAATTATCATATGATCTCCCTGATATGAGGAATTTGAAAGGCAAGGTAGGGGGTTTGGGGGGTAGGGAAGGAAAAAATGAAACAAGACAGGATCAGGAGGGAGACAAACCATAATAGACTCTTAATTTCACAAAACAAACTGAGGATTGCTGGGGGTGGGGGATGGAGAGAGTGGTTTGGTTATGGACATTGCGGAGGGTATGTGCTATGGTGAGTCCTGTGAAGTGTGTAAGCCTGACGATTCACAGACTTGTACCCCGGGGGCTAATAATACACTATATGTTAATTTAAAAAATTTTAAAAAAAAGTTTCTCAGCCACAGCATAAGTTCCAATAAAGTCCAAGAATTACAGTTTCATTGCAAGGCGATAAAATTTGAAATCTAATTTTTTAAATGATAACTTTTTAAAAACTTTAAATATTTAGAAATTTTAAAATACATTTCTAGATAATTTATGCCTCAAAAAAGAAATCATAATAGACATTAGAGAATACAGAACCTGGGGGTGGGCGGGGGGAGAAAAAAGGGAAGAAAATACAGACACTGAACTACAAATGCCCCAGAGCTCTACGTCTCCTGTATCCACATCTTCTCTTTGGGAAGAAGTTGTTGTAAGTTGTTTACCTCTTGATGTGAATCTCAGACCAAGAGCTCTCTGCCCTGAGGAAATTTTTATTTAACTACATAAAGGTAGTGAGAGCCTAGACAATGGGTCAGTCTTAAGGGTTCAAATTTTGGTTCTGCTCCTTACCAGTTGTATTTCTCAGTTGCATCATCCAAAAAATGAGAATAACTTCATACAAAATTATGATAACTGAATATATATTATATATGTATGAATGCATGTATACATATATGCACACACACACACATAATATATACTTCTATAATGTTACTTCTAGAATGTTTACATAAAGTAAGCACCAAGTAATTCTTTGTCACTCTTTTGGTTGCTAATAGAACATCAGTGAACAGACAGATGGAAGTAGTGTTTAAGTTTTGAAGGGGCCACGGGGGTGGGGGGGGGAGGTTGAGGAACCAGGTGGTGGGTAATAGGGAGGGCACGTACTGCATGGAGCACTGGGTGTGATGCCAAAACAATGAACACTGTTATGCTGTAAATAAACAAATAAACGAATAAAAAAAAAAAGAAATACAGAGATTTTTACAAAAGTCCTAAAATCATTTTGTAGGCAGACCCCTTCTCTGCCTATGGTTGAATCTAAACTTATTATGTAGTTCTACCACAATTAACATTCAGCACCTTTCTCTCCATCTCATGCTACCATAGACTTTGTCTGGGCCATCTAAGTAATGTTTCCCTTGAATTATTATTACTTCTTCCACTGGAATTTTCACCCGCTTACGTTCCTCAAGTCAGAGCAAAAAGAGACAGAAAACTGAGGAATTTCAGGATCATCACATTCCACAATCTTCCTCATGAATGTTAGATGAAAGATTCAACCCTTAGAAAGTAAAAAAAACAAAAAAACAAAAAACTTATATTCTATTCAAATGAAATTCAAAATCAAGTTTGACAAAACCAGGTTGATAATACATATGGTATTTGTAATATGCATTCTTTCTTTTAAAGATTTTATTTTTATTTATTTGACAGAGAGAGAGAGAGCAAGAGAACACAAGCAGGAGGAGTGGCAGAGGGAGAGGGAGAAGCCGACTCCCCGCTGAGGAGGGAGCCCAATGCAGCGCTGCATCCCAGGATCCTGGGATCATGACCTACGTCAAAGGCAGACGTTTACCCAACTGAGCCACCCAGGTGACCTGTAATATGCATTCTTTTGGGTAAGAGTAATAAATCTTTTGCTTAGGGGCGCCTGGATGGCTCAGTGGGTTAAAGCCTCTGCCTTCGGCTCAGGTTGTGATCCCAGGGTCCTGGGATCGAGCCCCAAATCCGGCTTTCTGCTCACCAGGGAGCCTGCTTCCACCTCTCTCTCTGTCTGCCTGTCTCTCTGCCTACTGTGATCTCTGCCTGTCAAATAAAAAAATAAAATCTTTAAAATAAATAAATAAATCTTTTGCCTAAATGCAAGGGGATTGGGATTGTTCCATTGCTTTGCCAGGCCTGCAAAAAGAATGAGGATCTGCAGGGTCCAGAGGAGTGGAACTGATTCTTTAATCCTTTTAACATGCGCCATGAAGGGCTCGACCTCCATTTAAAGGTGATAGAACTTCCTCTCTTCTCTCTGCAGGTGGCATGTTAAAGCGGACATTTCCATCATCTGTGTTTATCAATTATTCACTGCTTCCCATATGTGGTAGGAGGAGTAATTTATCTGATTGTTTAGAGAGAATCCAGGACAAAAGAGCAAACTCTGTGCCTTTCCATCTGCCTTTTAGAAAAAGCCTACTATTCATTCCAACCCCCACCTCTCTTTCTCTCTCTCTCTCTCTTCCCCCTTCATTCTCTCTCTCTTTCTCTCTCCCTGTCTCCACCCCCACACCCTTTCTCTTCTCTTCTCTATCCATAAACTGGTGAGTAAATCAGGCTGTCTGCCCTCATTTACCTGGCTCTCCTCAATTTGAGGTGGAAGCCAGGAAGGAGGACCCTCCACTTTTTTTAATACAACCAGAGACCCTGTACTTTGGTGAATAAAAGAGACTTGCTTGGCCATTTATAAAGGTTCCTATTGGGTTTTCAGTCCTTTGTGAGCACAAATTACCATCTAGAACTGGAAAGAAAAGGGGCTGAGTCTTCGGTCTCTATACCTCTAATATGTACATACTCATCCCTGATTTAGAATTAGGAATATTGAATAACTTACACAAAATGAGTTTTCTTGCCAATATATAATTATTTGACTTGTAATGTTGAGAAGATAAATTAATATGTAGCCTGGCCATAATAACCTTTCCTAGGAAGGTATCTTTATAAACTCAAGATTTCATTAACATTATGTTCAATGATTTTAGTAACTTCAGACTATTTCCTCCTACAAGTGAATGAAAACTTTTCATGGATCAAGGAGAATTAGATATTGGCATTTCTAAGGGAAATATGAAGAAATTATACATGAAGAAAAAAACATAAATGAAATAATAGGTAAACACTAGACTGATTACAGGGAGCCAAAGTACCCAAAGAAGATAAAATGCAAACCATGGAGAGTCTTTTAAATGAGACTTACTTATGCCTCAAGTCCTCCTCAAAAATAATAGATTAAAAAGAAACTATGCAGTTGAATCAGGGCTTATGGAAATGTCCTCTAATGGAACATTTTTTTTTTTTTTTAGTAATTGCAAAGAGGCAATTTGGTGGTTTTTACTTGCATAGCACAGAATAATTTAAGGATGTAGGAGCACACACCCTCCCTATGAGATAACCTTTTACTGGAAGGACTGTCTTGGCATTGTAACCATGGCTTGAGGCATTCCAGACCCCCACCACGGCTTTGATTAATTACTTTCCTTGTATTCTATTTTATTAGGTAGTCACACAGTGAGGAATGAGGACTAATTTGATCAGAAAGCAGCTTCTGTTCAATCAAAGGTTTAAAAATAGTATTGAAATGTGGTGAATCAGGGTAAAAAGAGAGCAAAGGGCCATAATGAGAATCTCAACAGCTGTTTGCAAAACACGGGGCCTGCTAAACCCTGTGTCCTTTACCCCTATCTTCATGGTGAGTGCAACCCAAATTCAATTATTTTTCAACTACATGATCTGTACCCTCCTCTATGAAAAGAAAATAAAAACTTAAAAACAAAACCAATTGAAAAAAAAAAACACTAAAGAGATGTTTTAACACTTCACATAATCTGAGCTGATTAGACTAGTTAGAGAAGGCAGTTTCAGGTGAGCAATATTACAGAGTTTGTATCATGTTTTATTCAGACCTAAATATTTGGAGGATACTAAGCTCTCAGGCTTGATGAAAAGTAAACAGAATGAACCACATGGAAATCAATTAGATGTAACTCTCTAAATATAGATGTCCCACTTCCTCCATCCACCCCACTTACCTGCCCTTCTTCAGCTCTCCCGCCCCATGCAGCCAACTCTTTGGTGGTCAGACCACTTACTTGGCCTCACACATGGTTAATAATTTTGCTTGTGGTTCCTATCATCTCAGCTAACTTAAAGGTGCTTCAGAGGCCACACATCTTCCACTTTATTAGAATTTCTAGTACTCAACAGCACTGGGCACCAAAGAGGTGATCAGCTCCAATATTCAGAGTGCTGCTCCCTGATGCCCTCAAAATAAAAGTCAAAAGCTTAGCTTGCTCAAGAGGACCCCTCATTCTACCTTGCCAACAATTCAGTTTCATTTCTCACCACTACCAATACCTGCCTCACCAACACCATGTTCCAAGCAGCCTGAATTTCTCTCTGTGTCTGAGTGTGTCTTACTCTCTCTTAGTTTGGGACTTCGCTATTCTCTCCTGCAGTTGTACTTTTCCCATTTCCCCCATCACCTGGATTGCACCACTATTGACTTGACTTAGATATTTTTTATTATTACTTAAATATTCCTCAGGAAGAGACCAAGACTGGGGTCCACATCCATCCAGGCAGGGCACCTCTGAACGCCATACGTCAACCACTGTTGCACCATTGAATCAGATTGCATTATAAAGGTCTTACAAATGCCTATCTACCTGACTGCCTGAAGACAAGGGCTATGTCTGAGTCACTGTTCTGTCTCTTGGAACGATAGTTTCTGCCACATACAGGGCCTCCATTTGTATTTGCTGAGTTAGTCAACAATTGAATGATTGAATGGATGGCCTCGCCTCAGTGGATTACTCTCAATGATCTCTGCTAGGGGCAGTTCTCATGATCGAATGATTCTAAACATTTTATCTCTCATCCTAGATATTTTGCTTTAGAAGGTAGGTGGTCCATTCTGATATATTGGGGATACCACCTGAAGATTCTGGAAGCTAAAAATTAGCATACTATTCTTTATGCAATTTCATGATTTGGCGTTGATAAAACAAATGTTATGCTTTCTATAAAATCTGTTTTTAAAGAGCCCTTATACATTTTCATATGGAAATCATCATCAGACTTTTCTTGTGGTACCTAAACTACAGCAGAAACATAATAAATGCTGGCTGAATATATGATGCACAAAATAAATCTTGCTTAGGAGAACACTTTGCTTATAAAATTAGGATACACCCATGAAGTCCTCACTCATAGATCAAGAAAACCGAACAGAGACAAACTAATAAGTTTAGCTTGAAAATTTTTAACTAAGCAGATATCCAAGGGTTTGATTTTACATGACTTATTTGGCTTAACAACCAATTTAATATAGTTTTAAAAAATTATTTTTTATACTTGCATGTGTTGTATGGTAAATATACAGTGTATCTTAACTACAGTTTCCAATCAATTTTTAATTTTTTTTCTACTAGCTGCTTTGTGGTAAGGCAGGTAAAGCATTTAGGTTTTCTAATAGTTACTTTGTTAGGTAGGTAAAGCATCCAGGTCTGTGGTCTTGCCTAGCCTGATGAATTGCATGCCTCTGGATTTCCTTTTTCATTTCAAAAGTGGAGAAAACTATGAAGCCCTGTGTATCGTTTGTTCTCTCTTCTTGAGGCTCTTCTGTAAACATCTCCAAGTATTTGCTTCATGAATAATATTTCCTGCCAACCCTTGATTTTCTGAAATCCTCAGGAAAAATTAGTTTAATCAAAGATTATCAAACTTCTGGTTTTTATCAGACTTCTGAAGTCACCTGAGTCATGACTCAAGAATTCAAATGATGCTAAAGGAAAGGCAGTAACCCAAACAAACTCATTCTTTAAGGGATTTGAATTAAATTTTCAAAATTTGAGAGATGGATAATGGAATAGAGAACACTTAACCCCAAATTACAAAGGTAACTACTGACATCAATAGCAGTAGGAGTTTTGCAAATAGATTTCCTTTCTTATCCAGAAGGCATGAGTCTTCCAGGATTCCTCATGTCCAAGCTGTCTTTATTTCTCCATTACTTTGTGCCACAAACTTGAATTGAAAAATCAAAAATCTGTTGAATGTAGGAGAATGTGGCTGCTAGACAACTGAGTCTTGCACTACTAAAACTAAAGGAAGGAAATTACAAAGAAATATAAGAGTCCAAATTGTAGGTTAGTTTGACTTCTAGAAATTTTGTTTAATACCTGGCAAAACTCAAGAGGAATTTTCATACCTTGTCAGATGAAAGTTAAAAAGGGTCTAAATCAATGTTTCATAGAACTGATATTGCCTTCACATACCAATATTTCATGAAAGATTTTGGAAATTTGGATAGTCAGCATGTAAATAAAAACTGATAATAAACTATAATCATAGAACCTTTTTAATCACAAAGCACTCTCATATTTATTAACTCTCTTTGCCTCTATAATAAACCTGTGGAATAGCTGGGATATTTTTTCTATTTAACTAATAAAGAAACTGAGAGTTAGCAGGAAGATGAAATGAGTGAGACAGAGTTGAATAAGCATTTTCCCTCTTCCCTCTATCTAAGTCCAAAGAAATCTAATTTTCTTCTCTGGTTGACAGCCTGAAGTAGAGCAAAATACATCACTTTTTTGCCAATGTCATTTTAATTCAGTTTGGTGAAAATTAAAATCATTTTGCACTAGGGAACTAAATTTCCACAAAAAGAAAAGAGATTGTTTCTCCTGCTCAGAGATGGGAGTGCAATGAGAATGAAACTCTAGATTCTTTCACCTTGAGCTCCATGAAATGAGCTAGTTTGGCCCCTCAGGGTTCAAATGTGAACCCAAAAACACCTCCTGCACATCCTAAAAAATCCTGGTTGTGCTTAGATACATTTTGGATTGATGTCATCAGATCTTTACATTGTTCATTCTTATGTGAGACTTTTATGCCCTTTGAAATTAAGGCATCCCAAATATCTTTCTTTGTCTCCCCTTATCAGTGCTTCTGATACTCTAGTGGGAAGACAAAAAGGTATTAATTGTTATTTTTTAATTATTCAGTTTGGGGGTACCTGGGTGGCTCAATCAGTTAAGTGTCTGCCTTCAGCCCAGTCATGATCCCAGGGTCCTGGGATGGAGCCCTTCACACTCCCTGTATGGGGAGTTAGGGACCTACTTCTCCCTCTTCTGCTTACCCTTCTTGTGTGCTTTCTTTGTCTCTCTGACAAATAAATAAATAAGATCTAATAAAAAGTTATTCAGTTTGGGAAAATCTGATGCTCAGACATACACTTAAAGCATAAATAAGTATTAAGGAGGAACTTTTCTCTACTATCCTCTGATTTCCATAAGTAGGAATTTTTCTTAAACTAGTTAAGCCTCTTACCAAAGCTTACTCTTGGAAGTAGATAAAGTTACTCACATGTGAGCAATACCCATTGGTTTTGGGTGAAATTTATCAAAAGCATGGAGATTTAGTTTCTTTCTCTTTCTTCCACCACCCAACATCAGCTGAGGCAATGATTTCCTTATAGATTAAAACTTGCTTTTGGGGGTGCCTGGGTGGCTCAGTTAAGTTAAGTCAGGGTTAAGTCTCTGTCTTTGGCTCAGGTCACGATCTCAGAGTCCTGGGATCATTCCCCGCCTCAGGCTCTCTCCTTAGCAGGGAGCCATCTTCCCCCTCTCTCTCTGCCTACTTGTGATCTCTCTCTGTGTCAAATAAATAAATAAAATCTTAAAAACAAAATAAAAACAAATACACAAAAAACTTGCTTTTGGACAAGTAGTCCCGTTTGGTTCTATCCCTAAACTACATTCTCACCATTAACTTTATCAGCAATAAAGATGACATTTTGTTTCTGCTGATGCTGGCTCTTTTGTTTAATTTCTCAATTTCTTTTTTTTTTTTAATCAAGAAAAAAGGGGGGATTTTATCTATTGGAATTTCCTCAAAAACCCTTCTGGGGAGAATAAATTTACTCAAGTATTCAAAATAGGGGATCCAGATTTAGAATGCAAGCCTATTGTGGGATATGGAATTTCAAGATGGCCTTCAAGATTCTCCCCACTTTGGAGTTTCCACCCCATATAGTCCCCTTGAATATAAGTGATACCTTTAATATCACCCCTGTAATTAGGTTACTAATAAAATGACTTTAAGTTGACCAAAAGGGGGCAATTTTGGCTGGGTCTAACTAATCAAGTATGGTCTTTAAAAGAAAATGAAGCTTCAAAAATGTACTATCATTGACCAGGAAGAAAACAAACAGTTGTGTTGTGAACAGCCACATACCTAAAACCTAAAGATAACCTCTAGGAGCTAAGAACAACCATAGTCATTAGCCATAAGAAAACCAGGAATTTCATTCTATAGCTACAAAGAATTTAATTCTGAAAATAACTTGAATGAGTTCAGAAGAGGACCTAAACCTCCAGATGAAACTTTAGCTCTGGCTGACACTTTGATTTTAGCCTGTGAGACCCTGAACAGAAAACCCAGCTCTGTTATGTGAGAACTTCTGATGCATGGAAAGTGTGACATAATAAGCATATATTGTTTTAATCTATTAAATTTGTGGTAATTTGTTATGCAGCAATATAAAACTAACACAGTCATTGAATACTGATCATTCCATTCAAATGGTTGTATCCAAAAAACTTGTAAACTGATTGCTTTGAGTTGAAAAGCAATTTCTAGAAGAGCAAATTAATAACTTAAAAAATAATTTGTTATCTTATATATCCAATGTGATTTTTAAAAATGTTATTCACCAGAATTCTAAGGGAGGCATCTGAGAGGGAAGCAGATAGAACAGAGAACTGGTCAACCTGTACCAAAACTGGGTGTCATATAAGTCATAGTCTTGGAAAAGGAATGGCATCTGAATGCATTATCAGCAGAGAAGAGAATGAATAGGTCCATCCTATGCAGGCAGAGTACTATGACATGAATAGGACGAACTCTCTATTCAACATCTCAAGCCACCAGTAAAGATATGAACAAAAAACAAGGGCAAGACTTGGGAATAGAATTTTGGACAAAACTGATAAGAGAAAAAACTAAATGGGTCTCTATGAATAAAGGGAAGAGACCAAGAGGATGCAAATCATACCCAAGTTCAGACACAGGATTTCAGCCAACTTTACCCAAATCTCTAAAGAATAAAGTACCAAGTTATATTCTGAGTACAGGCAGTTCTGTCATAGTTGAAACACAAATATGACTGAACTTTGAACCATCAAGACCTTGGGATCACTGAGAGGAAAGAGTAACCTAAGAAAATTCAATGTGTTATTGCAAAGGGTAAGAGAAAAGGTAGATTTGCCAAGGGTTTTCCATAAGTAGATTCCTGAATTGAAAGGATTATGTTAGGTCCCTAACACAACATTTTAAAAAATCCAGATGAACTAAAAACCTAAATGTAAGCAACAAAAATCTTATACTTTTAGGAGAAACTATAGGAACTTTAGAGGAAAATGTGAAAAATTTTCATGACCAGGTTTTTTTTAAAATTTTATTTTATTGTTTCAGTGTTCCAAGATTCATTGTTTATGCACCACATCTAGTGCTCCATGCAATATGTGCCCTCCTTAATACCCTGACCAGGCCCACCCATGCCCCTCACCCCCCCTTCCAAAACCCAAGTTTGTTCTCATGACCGGGTTTTAAAAAATTAACAAAGAAGAAGCAAAATCGATAAAACATAAAGAAGAAAAATACTGAAATTGAACTACCTTGAAAATGAAAAATCTTATATACAATGTAAGACAGGTTAAGGAAAGTTAGAGATAAAGCACAGCTTGAAAGGCTTCAAAGGTTTATAGCCACTAAAGATGAATATCCATAATTTATTTTTAAAATAAAATAAATCTTATAAATCAATACAAAAAAGACAAATGATCCTATAAGAAACTGAACAAAAATAACAACATGAATTTCTTGAAAAAGAAAATTAAGTGACCAGTAAACAAGGAAAGTATTTCTAAGTCACCCATGACATTGGAGGGAAAAATCATTAGGGTTTTGGTGGTGATTAGGGAAATGGAATCATATATTGTAATAAGAATATAAATTGTTCCCATTTGGAGTAACTCCTAATAGTTGAAGTTGTACATGACCTTTGAACAAGCAGTTTCATGTTTATGTTGTTTTCCAGGAGAAATGTACTCATATGCAAAGAGTCACATTCAAAGATGCACATGTACTATTTGTGATATCATATCAGTAAAAACAACCTTAGTATCCACCAGGAAGGGAATGGAAAAATTGCATGTAGTCTAAATATATGATGAAATACTATAAAATGAATGAACTAAGTGGATGAATGAGGAAAATCACAGAACATAATTATGAGGGGAAAAGTTGGAAAAGCCATTCTGACAATATATCATTTATATAATATGTCACTTAATATAATTAATTCTATGTTCATATATTAATAAGCAACATATCTTTTAATTGTATGTAATATATGACATATATAACTTATTAATACATACACATATGGTAAATATATAGATACACCCACTGATATGACATACATTGATTTGATGAGTGGAGCTTACAAACAAAAATTAGACTGTATATTTCATGAGGACAGGGACTTATTTATAGCTATTTCCCACACCTAGAAGAGTGTCTGATAAATGATAGGAATTCAGTAATTATCTTTGTACAAATGAATGAATAAATTTTATATTTGGGGGAATGAGAGGAATGGAATAGGGGAGACTTTAAGGTGTACTTGTAACATTTTCTCCATAAAGGTGTTAAAATGTAAATATAACAAAATGACATCATAAATTAAGTCTGGATAATGAGTTCTTCTATTTTTTTTTTTTTTTGAAGTATTACCGCTTTGCAATACATTCCCTCCTTAATACCCACCACCATGTATTGCATGGATCACTGGGCATGATTCATACACAATGAATCTTGGAATACAGAAAAAAATAAAATAAAAAGCTGGGCTTGAAAAAGGCATGGAAGATATTAGAGAACCCATGTCTGGAGAAATAAAAGACCTTTCTGGAGAAATAAAAGAACTAAAATCTAACCAAGCTGAAATCAAAAAATCTATTAATGTGGTGCAATAAAAAATTGCAGCTCTTACTGCTAGGATAAATGAGACAGAAGAGAGAATTAGTGATATAGAAGACCAAGTGATGGAGAATAAAGAAGCTGAGCAAAAGAGAGACAAAAACTACTGGACCATGATGGGAGAATTTGAGAGAAAAGTGATACCATAAGAAGAAACAATATTAGAATAACTGGGATTCCAGAAGAAGAAGAAAGAGAGAGGGGAGCAGAAGGTATATTGGAGTGAAATACTGTAGAGAATTTCCCTAATATGGCAAAGGGAACAAGCATCAAAATCCAGGAGGTACAGAGAACCCCCCCAAAATCAATAAGAATAGGTCCACACCCCGTCATCTAATAGTAAAACTTACAAGTCTTAGTGACAAAGAGAAAATCCTGGAAGCAACCCAGGACAAGAAGTCTGTAACATACAATGGTAAAAATATTAGATTGGCAGCAGACTTATCCACAGAGACCTGGCAGGCCAGAAAGAACTGGCATGATATATTCACAGCACTAAACAAGAAAAACATGCAGCCAAGAATACTATATCCAGCTAGGCTATCATTGAAAATAGAAGGAGAGATAAAAAGCTTCCAGGACAAACAAAAACTAGAAGAATCTATAAACACCAAACCAGCTCTACATGAAATATTGAAAGGGGTCCTCTAATTCTGTTCTTCCTAATAAGTGTGGGGGCTTCTCCTTCACTCCTTTCCCAGGTTAAGAGAGAGGCCTAAAAGTAGTAGACCAGAAAGGAACAGAGAAAATATACAGTAATAGGCACCTTACAGGCAATACAATGGCACTAAATATCTCTCAATAGTTACCCTGAATGTTAATGGGCTAAATGCCCCAATCAAAAGACACAGGGTATCAGAATGGATAAAAAAACAAAACCCATCAATATGCTGTCTACAGGAAACTCATTTTAGACCCAAAGACCTCTCCAGATTTAAAGTGAGGGGGTGGAAAACAATTTACCATGCTAATGGACATCAAAAGAAAGCTGGGGTGGCAATCCTTATATCAGATCAATTAGATTTTAAGCCAAAGACTATAATAAGAGATGAGGAAGGCCACTATATCATACTCAAAGGGGATGTACAACAAGAAGATCTAACAATTTTAAATATCTATGCCCCTAAAATGGGAGCAGCCAACTATATCAACCAATTAATAACAAAATCAAAGAAACACATCAACAATAATACAATAATAGTAGGGGACTTTAACACTCCCCTTACCAAAATGGACAGATCATCCAAGCAAAAGATCAACAAGGAAATAAAGGTCTTAAATGACACACTGGACCAGATGGACATCACAGATATATTCAGAACATTTCATCCCAAAGCAACAGAATACACATTCTTCTCTAGTGCACATGGAACATTCTCCAGAATAGATCACATCCTGGGTCCTAAATCAGGTCTCAACCAGTATCAAAAGATTGGGATCATTCCCTGCATATTTTCAGACCACAATGCTCTGAAGCTAGAGCTCAATCAGAAGAGGAAATTTGGAAAGAACCCAAATACATGGAGACTAAACAGCATCCTTCTAAAGAATGAATGGGTCAACCAGGAAATTAAAGAAGAGTTGAAAAAAATCATGGAAACAAATGATAATGAAAACACAACTGTTCAAAATCTGTGGGACACAGCAAAGACAGTCCTGAGAAGAAACTATATACTGATACAAAGCATTTCTCAAGAAATAAGAAAGGTCTCAAATATACAACCTAGCCCTACATTGAAAGGAGCTGGAGAAAAAAAACAGCAAAGAAAGCCTAAACCCAGCAGGAGAAGAGAAAAAATAAAGATGAGAGAAGAAATCAATGAAACAGAAGCCAAAAAAACAGTAGAACAAACCAACAAAACTAAGAGCTGGTTCTTTGAAAGAATTAATAAGATTGGTAAACCACTGGCCAGACTTATCAAAAAGAAAAGAGAAAGGACCTAAATAAATAAAATCATGAATGAAAGAGGAGAGATCACAACCAACACCAAAGAAATACAAACAATTATAAGAACATATTATGAGCAACTATAAGCTAGCAAATTTGACAATCTGGAAGAAATGGATGCATGCCTAGAGCCATATAAATTACCACAACTGAACCAGGAAGAAAGAGAAAACCTGAACAGACCCATAATCAGTAAGGAGATTGAAGCAGTCATCAAAAATCTCCCAACAAACAAGAGCCCAGGGCCAGATGTCTTCCCAGGGGAATTCTACCAAGCATTTAAAGAAGAATTAATTCCTGTTCTCCTGAAACTGTTCCAAAAAATAGAAATGGAAGGAAAACTTCCAAACTCATTTTATGAGGCCAGCATTACTTTGATCCCAAAACCAAAGACCGCATCAAAAAATAGATTTACAGGCCAATATCATTGATGAACACCAATGTGAAAATTCTCACCAAAATATTAGCCAATAGGATCCAACAGTATATTAAAAGGATTATTCGCCACCACCAAGTGGGATGTTGCTTCAACATCCACAAATCAATCAGTGTGATATAATACACTAATAAAAGAAAGAGTAAGAACCATTTGACCATATGATACTCTCAATAGATGCTGAAAAAGCATTTGACAAAGTACAGCATCCTTTCTTGATAAAATACTTCAAAGTGTAGGGATAGAAGGTACATACCTCAATATCATCAAAGCCATCTCTGAAAAACTCACAGCAAATATTCTCAATGGAGAAAAACTGAGAGCTTTTCTGCTAAGGTCAGGAACGTGGCAGGAATGTCCATTATTACCACTGCTATTCAACATAGTGCTAGAAGTCCTAGCTTCAGCAATCAGACAACAAAAAGAAATTAAAGGCATCCAAATTGGCAAAGAAGTCAAACTATCACTCTTTGCAGATGATATGATATTATATGTGGAAAACCCAAAAGACTCAACTCCAAATCTTCTAGAACATGTACAGGAATCCAGTAAAGTGTCAGGATATAAAATCAATGCACAGAAGTCAGTTGCATTTCTATACACCAACAACAAGACAGAAGAAAGAGAAATTAAGGAATCAATGCCATGTACAATTGCACCCAAAACCAGAACATACCTAGGAATAAACCTAACCAAAGAAGCCAAGAATCTGTACTCAGAAAACTATAAAGTACTCATGAAAGAAATTGAGGAAGACACAAAGAAATGGAAAAATGTTCCATGCTCATGGATTGGAAGAACAAATATTGTGAAAATGTCTATGCTACCTAAAGCAATCTACATGTTTAATGCAATCCCTATCAAAACATCATCCATTTTTTTCAAAGAAATGGAACAAATAATCCTAAAATTTATATGGAATGAGAAAAGACCTCAAATAGTCAGAGGAATGCTGAAAAAGAAGCCAAAGTTGGTGGCATCACAATTCCAGACTTCAAGCTCTATTACAAAGCTGTCATCATCAAGACAGTATGGTACTGGCACAAAAACAGACACATTGAACAGTGGAACAGAGAGCCCAGAAATAGATCCTCAACTTTATGGTCAACTCATCTTTGACAAAGCAGTAATGAAAGTCCAATGGAAAAAAGACGGTCTCTTCAACAAATGGTGTTGGGAAAATTGGATAGCTACATGCAGAAAAATGAAACTGGACCATTTCCTTACACTACACACAAAATAGACTCCAAATGGATGAAAGACCTCAGTGTGAGAAAAGAATCCATCAAAATCCTTGAGGAGAACACAGGCAGCAACCTCTTCAACCTCAACTGCAGCAAATTCTTCCTAGAAACATTGCCAAAGGCAAGGGAAGCAAGGGCAAAAATGAACTATTGGGACTTCATCAAAATCAAAAGCTTTTGCATAGCGAAGGAAAACAGTTAACAAAATCAAAAGACAACTGACAGAATGGGAGAAGATATTTGCAAATGACATATCAGATAAAGGGCTAGTATCCAAAATCTATAAGGAACTTAACAAACTCAACACCCAAAGAACAAATAATCCAATCAGAAATGGGTAGAGGACATGAACAGACATTTCTGCAAAGAAGACATCCAGATGGCCAACAGACACATGAAAAAGTGCTCCACATCACTCAGCATCATGGAAATACAAATCAAAAACCGCAATGAGATATCACCTCACACCAGTCAGAATGGCTAAAATTAACAAATCAGGAAACGACAGATGCTGGTGAAGATGCAGAGAAAGGGGAACCCTCCTACACTGTTGGTGGGAATGTAAACCAGTGCAGCCACTCTGGAAAACAGCATGGAGGTTCCTCAAAAAGTTGAAAATAGAGCTACCCTACAACCCAGCAATTGCACTACTGGGTATTTACCCTAAAGATACAAATGTAGTGGTCCAAAGGGGCATGTGCACCCAAATGTTTATAGCAGCAATGCCCACAATAGCCAAACTGTGAAAAGAACCTAGATGTCCATCAATAGGTGAATGGATAAAGAAGATGGGGTATATATATATACAATGGAATAGTATGCAGCCATTAAAAGAAATGAAATCTTGGCATTTGCAACGATGTGGATGGAACTAGAGGTTATTATGCTGAGTGAAATAAGTCAATCAGAGAAAAACAATTATCATATGATCCCCCTGACAAGAGGAGTTTGAGAGACAAGGTGGAGGATTTGGGGGGTTAGGAAGGAAAAAATGGGATTGGGAGGGAGACAAACCATAAGAGACTCATGATCTCACAAAACAAACTGAGGGTTGCTGGGGGGAGGGAGGTAGGGAGAGGGTAGTTGGGTTATGGACATTGGGAAGGTTATGTGCTATGGTGAGTGCTGTGAAGTGTGTAAGCCTGACAATTCAGAGACCTGTACCCCTAGGGCTAATAATACATTATATGTTAATAAAAAATAAAATAAAATAAAGCATTACCTGTTTTAATATTAAAATTTTAAAATCCTGTCTGTAACACTTTTTTCTTTTAAAAAAAATTACCACCCCCTTCCCGCTGTCACCAAAAATATCTTTAGAAAGCTCACTTTTTATTCCATATCAGAAACCTTTCAGTGCACAAATCAAAGAACTGACCTGAATTTTAATGTTGTAGAGTAAAATTTGAACTAATAGTTGAGCTACTGCTCCACTTACAAGCAAGTAATAATCTTCTTTGTTGAAAAATTGCATTATTACCTTGTTTGATAAATTTTAAATGAATTTCTAGAAGCAATAATTAATTACAGGAGAGAGTTGGTATACTTCAAAGCAGAGTTAATTTAAAGGTTCTACCTTTTGTGTAATTATATGTATTCTAATTTCATTTCTCTATGGAAAAAAAACACAACAAAAATGTCCTTAAGCTAGACACTATAATAATAACTAGATAACAGATTTCCAAAATGTAGTTCCTGACCTCCATGGTCTCATAGTCTAGTAGGCAAGTTAAAGAAGTAAACCATTAGTTGTGATATACCATGACAACTGCTACCATACAACTCTTCAGAAGATTACTGAACACATAGAAAGGGTCCTCACAATCTGGGGGTATAAGGAAGACCTCCTGGAGGAAATAACACATGAGCTAGACTTTGAAGGATAAGTGTTTGCCAAACAGAAAAGTTAACAAAGTGAGAAGTTGGGGATAATAAGGAGTTTTTCCCCTAGCAACAGGACAGTATTTGTAAAGTCTCTGTAGATTAAGAATCATATCTGGAGAATTACAAGTAGGATAATGAGCTGTCAATCGAAGAAGCATTTTGGAGAGTGAGAGAAAAGAAATTTGGAAACAGAGACAGGCACAAGACCATGAAGAACCTTACAATGCCAAGATATCTCATAGATTATGAACACTTCATCTCCTAGATTATGAGGAATCCTTAAAAACTTTTGAACAATGGAGTGATATATTTGGATTAGGTAAAATTCATATTCAAGAGGATGGTTTGGAGTGGGATCAATTTGAATGCAAGGAGAATAGGTGAGAATCTATTAAACAGAGATATGATGAGGCTTCCTTAACCTGTGACAGTACCATGGAAATGGAAAGGGGAATAATAATTAAAGACAAATTAAAGACATAGAATCTATAATATTTGTAGGTGTAACTTTCAAGAGGAAAAATTGTGGCAGTTTGATAAATGGCCACAATTATTGTCTTCTTTTTATCTAGGTCCCTTTGCAATGTGACTTTAAGGCACCTTCCATCAACTGTGGACCCTTTCTCCACCTTTTGAACCCAGGCTGGCTCCATGGCTTGCTCTCACCTAGATGCAGATGTGACACTGTGCCACTTCCAAACGTAGACCTCCTTGCTCTGGAGACTGATGTGCTTCACTCTATTCCTTCCTAAAAATCCCACTAACACAACTCTGAATGTTCTTTTGAAGGCTTACATACTCATAGGCATCGGGGGGAGCAAAGCATCATAAATGACAAAAATACTGGCATTAAATTAGTTAACTAGTTTTCTATCAAAATACATAGTTACATGGACATTAAATTGGCATAATTCATTCGCAAAGTCCTTTGGTTCATGGAACTAACACATTAACAACTATTACTTGGGAAAAAAATTTAAATCATTTTAGAAATGCCATAGCTTGAGCTAAATGAAGTCATGATAATGTAACTAAATCTTCTACAGCTACACCTGTTCAACTATTGTCTTAGAGCACAGTGTCCACAAAATAATGACTGAGTTTTGGAATAGTTCCTGATGTTACTTCAGAAGATTTTTGTCTTCTGGTTTTCTTATGGCCAGTTTTATTACTAGAGTTCCCATGGTGGGTGATAATTGTGGGCAACATTTTGAGCAAATTAAAAGTTCATTATCAACTTTCTTGAGAAATAGAAATTTAACAGCCAATTTATTATTAAGCATTCACTCTTAGTCTTTAGATCATTTCTGTTTTAAAGGTTTATTGTGAAAGTTTAAAAAGCATCACCAGACAAAATAAGCATCTGTTAACTTGCAACATATAATAAATTATAAACCATAAATCATAGCAAAAATATTCTAATAACTTTCTAAGCATGCTATGGCATAATAATAATCTCTATTTCCCACACATATTCATGTTCACGTAACCTATAATTTCTGGTTTCCCATTGACCCCAAATCCCACCAAGTGACAGTTGGGCAAACTTTCTGAATCACACAGTTCACAGCCAAGATCATGGCATCTCTGGGTAGGCAACTAAAGCTAGCAAGGGCAAGAGTTTCAGGTATTTCTTGCACCACCATCTGAAACTGGGGAGAGTTGGCTTCCCCTAGCCTCTTGTGTGGGTATACTTGGTTCATCTGCAGGCATCCTTCATGCTGTTTTTGAAAGGAAAGTTGTTGCTACCTTACATCTAGAAAAGGTTGGAAAAGAGGAATGAGTTACTGCTAATTGTCTTTCAGATTTAACCATATGTTAAAGAATTCTGTTCTCTACACAGGAATCTTAAAACTACGTAACCATGGCATAAGTTAGAAGTACACAGTAGAGGTTTACTGAAACCCATCCCAACTTATTTTAATGTAACTTCTAATTAAATACATTATTAAAAAATGAAAAATTCAAGGGGTGCCTGGGTGGGTCAGTCAGTTAAGCATCTAACTTTGGTTCAGATTGTGGGATTTAGCCTCATGTCGGGCTCCTTACTCAGTGTCTGCTTCTCTCTCTCTTCCCCTCTCTCAAATAAATAAATGAAATATTTTTTAAAAAGGAAAAAATTCAAGCAATGTTAAATAGAAAAGACACCAGGACAAAAGGCTCAAATCTATACTGCTCTCAGTAAGCAGGGACGTCAGGTTTTCCATTTTGAGCCCCCTATTGCCCATCCCCACCTTGGAGACATTTGCATAGATCAAGGACTCAGGCTCCAGATGCAGGTAGCAGAAATAGGCAGTAAATGCCATGCAAACACCATGCAAGGCACTGGAAGTAGAATCACTGGTGATTTTCACACTTAGGATCTCTGTCCCAGCAGCTACAGTTGCTTTCTCTTTGATGACTAACACTTAGGCTAGATAGGTTATAAGCCCTCACTATCAAGGTATTCCATTAATACCTCATTGCATATAAAATGTTTAAGGACCTAATATGTTCAAAGACACATATAAGGTACACTGTTGTCCCAGAGGCAGCTCTGAATCATGTCTTATGGGAGCAGTATATATGTACGATGTGGGAAAAGTATAGAAAAAAAAAATTCTTCCTCCTTTATTTCCTTTTTAAATCAATTTATTTTTTCAGATAGATAGCCTCATATTCTCACTCTTCTCATCTCTGGAAGAATTGTTTGTTCCCATTAATCTCAGGAAGTTGCTCATCAGAATGAGGTAGAGAAGATGGGACAGAAACCATGTTCACAGTATGCTATTGGATTAATTAATTCTGTGAACCTTATAACAGAAAATGCTGTTCTTCCTGATGTCTATTACCTAGCAAAGATTTCATGAGTCACCTATTTGTTCCTTTTAAAATAAATAGAGTTGATTCCCATAGGGTCAGGATGTCATTCCAGAACCATGGATAGGTTCCAGTAGGACCTTTGCACTTTCACACCCACCATGTTCCTATCACTCTTAAAGAAGATTGAATAATGCTCCTGAAAAAAGAAAACACAGTAGAATTGTTTCCTCTTTTCTTATTCCCATCCAAAACCACCAGTTGTACTCTTTGGAGTAAGAGGAAGCTTTTATACAGAACATTTAGAGGCATTAAGAAGGGCATCTGGGGCACCTGGGTTGCTCAGTGGGTTACGCCGCTGCCTTCGGCTCAGGTCATGATATCAAAGTCCTGGGATCAAGCCCCGCATTGGGCTCTCTGCTCAGTGGGGAGACTACTTCCCCCTCTCTCTCTGCCTGCCTCTCTGCCTACTTGTGATCTCTCTCTCTCTCTCTGTCAAATAAATAAAATCTTTAAAAAAAAAAAAAGATGGGCATCTATCGCCACTCACTACATATTTGGTGTCAAGGCAATCCATTTTCAGGGATTTAAACCTTTCATTCCACCATTAGAGATAAATGTGAATCCAGGTAAATCTTTCGGGAGAGTAACAGATACAGCAGCTTACAATGACAACAGTGTCTTCATAGATAAGATATTCATAGACATGTAAATACTTCTGGGTGTGTCAATAAATGAGTTCATGGCTGTTTTTACAAATGAGGAAACTAAGATTGGATGTAAAAGTGCCCGTCATACACAGTTGTGACCAGGGCATGGACTCAAGTCTTCTGATTGCTCACCTGTTGGTCTTAGAAGAAGAAGAAGATAAAGGGGAGCCAGGAAGATATGGGCAGCAGTGGAAGACAGAAAGGGATCCCAGAAAGAGAAAGGGCAAAAAATAAAAAATCTAGTCATGCCCACCCCCCAAAATCCATTTATGTCTCAATCACCTCAGACTAATATAAGATCAGCAGGACTAATAGGGTCGCAGGAGCACATCTGTGTTCTCCCATACCCAATCCAGAAACAGTATGTTCCTGGATCTTGCTATTCAAACTGTAGAACTCAGTCCAAACCAGTCACCAAGACCAGCCACCACAATAGCCTCACTCGGGAGCTTGTTAGATGTACAATCTCAGGACCCACCCCAGACATACTGACCCAGAATCTGCATTTTAATGGGATCTCCAGGTGATCCATGTACACATCAAAGTAGAAGCAGCACTGGACCAGGACACAGGGAGAGATGAGGTTCACGAGCAGCAACTCAGACTTACCACAGACTCTGCTCCCAGCATCACCCTTTAGCAGAAACCAGGACCAGCCTCTGGCTAACACAGCACTTCATTATCTTAAGACCCCAATTCTAAGGATTTTTATATTTCCCCAGAATCCTCAAAGAGGGTAAAGGGAGAGTCTTGATGCGTAAAGTGGAGGGAGGCCACCAAAAACTGGACAGTTTGAATAAAAGCTTCTAGGATTTTATGGGTGTGTCTATAACTTAGTTCTGTTTTTTATTCAATGTGATATGTTTGTTTTGTTGCTTTGTTTATTCATATCAACTTTCTGTATTTACTTCATGAAGCAGGCAAATTAAAACTGTCACAGACTATCCCCTAAATGCCTCATTCCTTCTCTTCCATAGTATAGATCTATTTTACATTTTTTCCCCAAATAAGAACTTTTACAAGGTAGTTGCCCTCACTAGATTGTGAACCTCTTAAAGGCAAAATTTTATGTTTTATCTTTGTCATCCTAATAGTGCCCTACATTTAACAAACAATGAATAACGAATGATTTAATTAGCAAAACGAAAATGAATGAATGAATGGGTTAAAGCAGAACAAAGTAGAATGAATGAATGAAATAGGAAGCAAAGTTCTCATTCTCCTGGATTTGGCTCCAATATCCTGCTCTCATTTCTCCTATAGGTTCACCTAGTCACATGACTTCGGAGCTTCGGTTGCTTCATTACATTACAGAGAGTCAGCCAGGCTGTCTAAGTGGTGCTGTGCCCTGGGATGCAGTAAGAATGCATGAGCTACAATCTGTAACATGCAATCAATAAATCATATTACTTTGAAATCCCCAGGTGAGAGTCACCAACTGCATGGACCCAATTTTCTTTCTTACACTCTGTTCTTGATTTACAATATATATGCATGGGAAGAAACATATTATCAAAGGAAAGGGAAGGGAAATAGCAATTTTTTTCTCTTTCCCACAACACTCACAACCACCAAAAAAAGGGAAAAAAAGGTAATAAAAAAGTAAACTCTTAAAAATAACCATCTCGTAGAAGTACTTTGACAAACTCATGGCAAAAATGCTCTTTTTTTGGTAGCTATTTGCTGGCAGGACATCATGACTCTAAAAGTAATAATAGGGCTCCTGGGTAGCTCAGTTGATTAAGTAACTGCCGCAGCTCAGGCCATGATCCTAGAGTCCCAGGATCAAGTCCCACATCAGGCTCCCAGCTCCACCAGGCATCTGCTTCTCCCTCGGACCTTCTCCCCTTCCATGCTCTCTCTCTCTTTCTCTCTCTCAAATAAATAAATAAAATCTTTAAAAAATAAATAAATAAAAGTAATAATGACACCAATGACAGGGTCACAAAATTCAACTTAGATTTATATAAAATAAGAAAATATAAAATATTTTGCTGTTAACAATCCCACTCATCTTCCTGAGCTTTCATAACTGGGTCACCAGAAAAACAAACTAACTTGATGTTCAATACAACAATTTTAACAGTCTTTTCAGGAAATAACCTTGCCAGTTCATGAGTAAGATGGTATGGTGTCCTGGCCAAGGCTGCCTATGCGGGACTATTCGAAGAGAGAAGGCATTCTCTGAAGTGTTTCACTGGATCAGCAGTGACTTCCATATCTGTATCTCAGTCTCACAGCTTCCCCTACTCATCCTGCTTCCTCCCTTTGGAGGAGGTAGATGAGAGGTCATGACCATTTGTGACCCATGAATTGACCTGACAGTCAGAGCCTCTTCACTTTCTCCCCTGCTCTTGGAATGTATACTTTGTTTGCCTCCTGCTCCCACAGTGGGAGCTGTTCCCAGGACATGGCCTTCAAAGAGTTAGGTGTTGTTGAGACCATCCAGACTGACTGTACCTGAGCCTGGTTAAGGCCTCTATATAATCTTTTAAGATTCTGACAGGCAGATGCAGAAATCTACTCATCTCACTGCCCAAGACAAGCCCTGTATATAAGTTTCCTTGCTTATTAAACATGCCACCTACCAGTTTGGAGTGGCCAGCCTCCTTCTTCAGTCTCTCCTTGCCCTGCATTTGGTGAGGCCAGTTTCATATTTTACCCAGGAAGCCCCCAAAAGTGCAAACCAACACTTCTTTTTCTTTCAAAGGTAACACTCAATGAACATATTGTATCCCTACCTCCATCTGCGGGTCTGCTTCTTGGAGCACTCTACTGGCATTCTGGGATAAAGCCACTTGCCCAACCAAAGGCCACTTGCCTGTTGGTTATCCAGGCTGATCTAACTCACAGTCTGATCTCTCCAAGTTTTTCAGAGATTAATAACTGCTTTGGTAATAATTCAGTCTCATCTCAGCTTCCCCCAGACTGCCATGTCCTTCATGGCCTCAAGCCTGGCAGTCCCATAAGGCAATAGATATATACAGGTGTGAAATATTCAAAGTCCCAAGAGATTCTATTTTATAGCATCCATTTATATATTCTTAGGGGAAAAAACCCTGATTAGCTTGACTTCAATCACATACTTGTCCCTCAGCCATCACTAAAAACAAGAAGATGGGCTACCATGATTGATAAAACTCAAGACTCCACATGGCTTTGTGGTTGTAAGTGAAGAGGTACCACAATTATTAGGCCCAACACATATACAGGAAATGGAGAGAGGCAGTCTCCAAAGCAAAGTGTGGTGGTATGACAAGAAGAAAGAGGAAATAGGACACTGAGCATACAATAACCAAAAAAAGAAGTATAGTTTCTCACCACATATTCCCTGTCCTTAAGAAATTCAATATTTCATCATAGAGTTACACATGAACAGGAAATTACAACAGTATATTGTATGTGCTATTGAAAGAGTTGTTACTACAAAGAAGAAAAAAGACTAACTCTGGGAGGATGGTGAAGACAACATGTATGAGGAGGGAAATAAAGCAATATCTGGAAAGTCTTCACAAAGTTGTAGCTCAAAGAGTGAACAGAAGCTTGGTAGAAAGACAAGACAGAGGACCATCCAGATGAAGGGAATGGAGTCTGACAGGTCACTGAGATGTGAAACATCACGGAACATCCTTCCTCCACTGAAATCCCTACTGGAGCATCTCCATGTGCATAGTGTATGCACATCTCTAGCCCAAATGCACCTCTAGTGCCCAAATACTTCCAGTTTACAACAAATAAGAAGAAACTATGCATTTAAGAAATCAGGCTTACTTATCTCTTCATAGTTATTTTTTTTTAACTTTAAAGCCACAGCTTCGTGTATAAGATGCAAGTTATTATTTCAGTCAGGTAAAGGAAAGAAAATAATTCCATATGAAGAAAGAATGCAAAAGGCATATTAGGTGATATTAGCAATTATTAAACTTACTAATCTTTTAAATATGTAGAACAAATTATCAGCATACTAATGTCTATTTACATATGTGGACATGTAAGATTAACATATGTGGAGTATATCCCATGAGTCTGTTCATTATGTGAACACCTTTTTAATGTACATACATATGTACATGTATAACATATTCATGTACATTATCACACATATCATATATCATATATCAAATATTTACATATATCATATTAAAAGGCACTTTTCACATAATTGATAGACTCAAAGGTGAACATTTTAATTTATACTGAATTCTGTTCTTCAGTGGTTCCAATCATAATGCAGTCTGAGTATATCCAAACATACATATTTTTTAAAAATGAAACATTTAATTTAGCTCAAATTGGATAGGATAGAAATAAAGAGCACAAAATTAGGAACTCTTCTAATTCATTTTCTGTGGGTACAACTTTCCATAAATAATGAGTCTTACCAGAATCAAATCTTAAGCTCAATAAATAAAAAGCACAGACAATGCTTACTTCTTCTAAAACTTTGTAAAGGAGGTTAAACCACCTCAGAGGCTCAGGTGGGCACTGCCACCTTCTTATTTTCATTTTTTTTAAATGCAGGAAGCTTGAAGTTTAAAGCACAAAATTGCTTCCACCAGGCTCATGAATTTTGAAACACCTCCTGCACGGTGCTGATTTCACATTGCAGAATGGTTCAGTGCTGTAACCCTGACTCTCCTGCTACCATAGCAACCTGTTGGTTCAAACTGAATTGAACTGTGGGATTATCACTAAGGGGGAGAGGGGAGGGGTTCCTGTCTTATTTATTTTTTAGTCAGTTCACTGTGCAGTGCCTATGAATGGAACAACCAAAAAGGAATGATTATGCCGTTTCTTTTAAAATCTACGTTGCATTTTCAAAACACCATGGTTGGTAGATATTCATGTAATGTCTATAGAGGTTAATTTATCATTGTATCATCAGTGGGATGTAGAGAACCAATAAAATCAAAATTAAAGTCTTTATCATCTCATTGAAAATTCATTGTAAAGAAAAGATGGAATTTGGAGCAGTGTGTAGAAAGGACAATCATATGAAACTCGAACTTGATCTCATTAGTTTTCCCTGAACTTCAGCATGGATTGGGATTTTAAGCTTAAAATAAACCTGAAGTTTTGGTTTATGCCACCTACGGACTTCTGAACATTTCAGTTCCCATGAAATGGCCCCAGTTAAATTGGAATCCATGACAAATGGAATCAGAACTTGTTGCTTCATCAGAAGGCACTTTTCCTAAAATAGCTGCAGCAGGAGAAGTAATCCTGTTTGTAAATGGAGGAAAAGTGCTTTCACAACATGGTCAATTTTCGTGGAAATACATTATGTGTATCTTTTATATCCCTCTTTTTACATAATGTCTAATACTAGGTTGCAACATTGCAAATGGTTAGTAATTGTTGATTAATTAATTGGGAAGTTCTGCCATATATCTAGAAACTACTTTGTTCTAGGCATTGTAAAGCCACTTCACAGAGTTCACTGATAAATTCTTGCAACAGCCCTACAAGGTGAACAAAATCCCTACCTCAGATCTAAACAGATTAAGTGCCTGAACAAATGAAGGAGCAAAGCCAGGATTTGACTCAGTTTTGTTTTGTTTTGTTTATTAGCCCAAAAGCCTCTTCTAGTAAATGTTGACTGTAAAATGTATATGTAAATGTAAATGTAAATGTATTCTAGTAAATGACTGACTTAGGAAGGTCAGAAGACTTTCTAGAACTAAAATCTGAATGGTCTTGGAGCTGTGATATAGGAATTGAAGCTCTAGGCAATATGAGAAAACCTAGATTAGTATATGCAGCCCAAACTCACCTTATCATACATGTGTGAAAACTCGATTGCTTGAAATAGCAAGCTCTTGAGTGTCTCTAGGTATCAGGATTAGGAATATGCCAGCTAAAAAGGGATGCCCATATGGGAATCTAGGGTTGGACACAAACTCAAATTCAGTTAAATATTAAATTAGATATTCTTTAAACCATGGCACCATTCTGAGATTTCACACCAAGGTCAAAGAGCCCCTTCAGATGACCATGTGGGATGCACAGTAAGAAAATCACTTCCCTCTTCTCTATTAAACAAGCTGAGGGTACAAGGGCATGTGAACAGACTCCATAAAGCACAAAACAAAAAGAAGAAAGTACGCTTGATAACATCTGTACGTTTGTTCACCACGTAGCTATTGAGTAGTTCACTTGAGAGAGACAGAGGTTGGGCACTGTAGAGGATATTGAGAGGATATTCAGAGCAGGCTCCTAATTTCAGAGCTTATAATTCAACAGATGAGGCAGACAGGTCAACATGACTGACCATGGCTATGTGGCACAACAAGAGAAATAAACATTGAAGGTAAAAGAAAATCACTATGAGAGCTGAGGAAAAGGAGGAATCAGTGCACTTTTAATGGGGACAGCAGCACGTCCACTAAACCTTGAAGAATGACTACAGTGTTGGAAAAGTCCATCAGACTGAGGAAGCAAAGCATTGAGATATCAATATGTCTTGAAGCAACAGAAAGAACCAAGGTGATTATTACATCATTATGTCTTAAGCCCAGACTGCAGTCCTTCCTTCACCCAACCCTTCCGCCCAATCACCCACTGTTCCCCAGTGATGACCAGAAGTCACATCGATGATAATGATTTAATGAAAGGGCTTCAAGGGAAGGAAAAAAAAAAAAGAATCTGACAATAGAACAAACCTCAAGGTATCAACAATACATTTCTTACTTGAAAATGCCCTGAAAACAGTAGACAGAGTGGCTATGGGCATATGTAAATGATATGGAAATTAACTATAAATACACATGTGGGTTTGGCCCTCCAGAAAAACTTGCTGAAGATTGCTATAAGAAACCCTCTAAAAGGTATATACTGTCTGAACACTTGCAGACAAATTGTCATCTTTGTTCCAAATCAAAAGACTTCAGCTCTCCAGGAAAACTCCACTGGCGTTTCAGTTCCTGGTTCTTTTCAACCTTCAGAAGTTTCCTGATCAAAACCCATGGGGCTTCTTAGCCTTCCAACTGTCAGGAATAATAGTCACAGCATAAATAGCTTTAGCTGTAGTAGCAATGTATTTGCACTGGCATAGCTTATATCAGCATGTGACTAATCTCCATAGCATTTCTAATAACAGTAATCTTCTTCTATGGAGTAAAATAACTATAATTCTTACCTATATTGATAAAAATACCAAAAGAGCTATAATTTTGTAGTGCTAGAAAGCAACGCCATCTTAAAGGATTGCCTAATCATGGCATAGGCCCTTCTGATAATGCTTCAGTTGGAGAACTCTCTGGACCCACTTGTCACAAGCTGACAACTTCTACCTATCTCTTCCTGCTAAGTCACAGAAGTAACTGAGCTTCAGTGCTCCTGTTATGTTCCCTTTAGGCAAAGATGAAAGACTTGGTAAGGAAGGACACTGAAATCTGGATCAGGAATTTTATTTCATTAATTTCATTATATAAAAATTTTAAGTGGGTCCTAAATCTGTACTGATGTGATAAAATTACTGTTTCTTTGTTCTTTCAACAAGGATTTACCTTGTTTTATTGTTCAAGACTTTTGTCTCTCATTCCCAACTTGTTAATTTCATTGATAACTAGTTTCCATGCACTTTCTGGGGAGCTAGAAGTGCAACCATGGATAAAGCAAACAACAGCTACCTGCAGAGAGATCACATTCTAGTGGTGGAGTGGGCAGTAAATAAGATAACACTGTAAACTAAGAATGCTAAATGTAGAGAGTCTCTGGGCAGCTCAGCCAGTTAAGGGTCCAGCTCTCATTCTCAACTCAAGTCTTGAACTCAGTGTGGTGAGTTCAAGTCTCAGCTTGGGCTCCATGCTGGGTGTGGAGCCTACTTAAAAAAAAAAAAAGAAGAAGAAGAATGTTCAATGTAGTGTGTGGTAAAGGAAAGGGTCAAGCAAGGAATGGAGACAGGAAAAGTATGTAGCAGTTGAAATTTGAGGAGGAGTGGCATTGAGAAGTCAATATTTTTGCCAAAAACTTAAAATTTTTTTTAAGGGTAAGGGAGAAAAATTTTTTTAGGTAAGGGAGAAAAACATGCAGGTATTTTGGGAAATAGCACTTCTGAAAGAGGAAACAGCAAATGGGAAAGTATTTAGGTGGGAGTATGCTGGGCATATTCAAGGAACTGAGAAGGCCAGTGCCCATAGAAAGGAGAGCATAATGAAGAGAGCACTAGGAAATGAGTTCAGAGCCAGACCAGGTAGGCACTGATAGATCATAGCAGTGACTTTGGCTTTCACTCCTGGGTATCATCAAGATACCCAGATCCTGATCTGGATTATAATTGGATCATGTTGGTTGCTGTGTTCAGATTTCACTGAAAGGAGAACAGAAGCAGGGAAAACAAATAGGGAGATATTCTAATATCCCAGGTGAGAGATAATCATAATTTATATAGAATTTATATTATAATCATAATATAAATTATGATTATAAATCATAATTTATATGAGAGTCTCTTATAGCATGTTGGTGATAATGGAGGTGGTAGGAAGATGGATTGTAGATGTATTTTGAAGTCAAAACAATAGGATTGGATGCCAGTTCATGAATGAGTTATAAGATAAAGAGAAGAGTTAGGGACAAAAACATAGGTTTTGGTATGAAGTCAGATGGAAAAGTCTGTGAGAGGAGTGGGAAGTTTGTCAAGGGGAGGGAAACCAGGGGTTCTTCTATGGTCAAGTTACATGTGAGATATCTATTGGATATCTAATGGGGATGTCATCTAGTCAGTTTAAGTAAAGAGTGTGGAGTTCAGGGAAACATTATGGGCTGGACATACAGATTCATCTAAGGAATGAGAGCAGAAAGGAAAGAGAGGAGTTCCAAGGTCTGAGTGCCAGCTTCCAATATTCAGAGGCTGAAGAGATTGAAAAAAAAAAAAAAAAGACAGTAAAGGATAAGAGAAAGAGCAGCCAGTGCAGTGGAGGGAGATCCAGGCATGTGCAGTGGCCTGAATACCAAGAAAATAAGGTGTTTAACAATGCCAAATGTTGCTAGAACAAGTTAGATAAGGACTTGGACTTGATCATCGTACCTAGCAATATAGAAGTCATTGTTGATCTCAACAGGAGCCGTTTCTGTGGAGAAGGAGAAGTAAAAACCTGACTGAAAGGGGTTTGAGATGTGAGAAAAGAATTTGGTTAAGTACACACAACTCTTTAAAGAGTTTTGGTGTTTTTTTTTCCCCCAGGGAAGAATAGGCATGAAGCATTGGTGAAAGGGCAGGCAGAATCAGAAGTTCTTGCTTGCTCCCTAGGTATTTCATTGGTTTTGCAGGTGAAAGAAATTGCAAACTATTTGTATGTTGACAAAGATCATCCTAGTAGAGAGAACAAAGCTGATGCACAAAACAGGGGAGAATTTCTCAAGCAAGTTTCTCAAGTAAGCAAGAGGGCAGAATTGAGTGCACAGGTGGAAGGTTTGATAAAGATGGAAGTACAGTTACCCACAAGAGCAGGAAAGCAGGGAATGAATCACCACAGAGGCAGGGTGGTAAACAAAAATGAAGATGGTTAGGGGCCTGGGGGGATTCAGTTGGTTAAGTGTCTGCCTTTCTCTCAGGTCATAATCCCAGGGTCCTGGGATTGAGCCCTGCATTTGGCTCCTTGCTCAGCAGGGAGCCTGCTTCTCCCTATCCCTCCACCTGCCAATCCTCTTGCTTGTTCTCTCTCTCTCTTCCTCTGTCAAATAAATAAATAAAATATTTTTTTAAAAATGGAGATGGGACTCTGTAGACCTTCTCTTCAGATGGCTTCATTTTTCTCAGTGAAACAGGAAGCAAGGTAATCATGCACATATAGATTGTGGAGGCAGGGCTGAATATTTGTGGATAGAGGGAAAGTATGAAATTACTGTCTAAAGGAAAGAGCCTGAGTATACAAGGGTATGTTAGAGTTCCAGCACAGCATTATGGACCACTTGAGATCAGTAGGCATGAATTTAAAGTGATATCAGTATAGTTGTATGTCTTTCACCTGCAATGTTCAGCTGTAGGAGAAAAGGTAAGAGTGGGTAGAGAACTGGACTTCACTAGAATTCCTAGATTAACAAGGAATTTACAATGAAACACAAGAGAGTTAAGGTTTACAAGGAGTATAATGATGAAACCATGAAATTTAAGACCAGCAAGGTGGGTGGTGAAGAATAAAGAGGATGGGAGAGAGTAGAAAGATGGCAAGGATCCATGGATAACATCTCATGTGTGGGTGTGGGTGATTATTGGAACTCAGGTCCTAGAGGAAGTGCACTGGAAATATAGAAGGTAGTCGTTAGAGTAAAATGTTTAGGATTTAGATTTAGGCTAGGTCGCAGTTATTGCTAAGAAGAAGACCTGCAAGTAAATAGCTGATGGAGGTTGGTGACTGGAAAGGATTGGAAAGATCATCTTCAGGGGTATTGAAATGGACAAGTATTATGAAGGAGCAGTGTTAAAAGGAGTGAAGGGAGCAGGAGCTACTATCTTTAACAAGTGAGTTACCTGGAGCAAAGAGTGAATGCAACAACCAGGAGTAATGGGTGGGTACTGAATGACATATGATATTCAAAGTACCAAATCAATAGGTTGTACCTCTTAAATTTATACAAGGTTATTTGTCAAATATATTTCATTTTTTAAAAAAGCCATTATTTGGCTGTTCCAGATGTCCAACATTTTAGCTTGAACTTTACTTGGATTTTATGACCCTTTATTCATCTTTTTAATATATCTTATTTGAATTGGTTTTACTTCCACGTGCATCTAAGATGATTTTCATGAATAAGAAAGTTGTGTATTCACACACACACACACACACAGAAAACTTGAAAAAATAATGTCCCATAAGTAGCAAAAAGGAGTAAGGAAGAATTTCAAAGGCAACAGCAACCTCAGAGGAGAGAGGAAAGTTTCCTTTAGAACAAGAAAGTAAAGAGAATATTCAGAGAAAAGGTTGAGGATGCAGGAGATTTTGCTGATGATTGACCTTAAATATCAAAGGACATAATAAAAAATGTTGTAAAACATGGAAAAGAGTTGGAACTGGGGTCAGAAAAGGTGATATACAAGGATTAGTGGGGTTTGAGTGTGGCAAATGAGGAATAACTTGGAAGTTTTTTCATAAAGGGTGCAATTAGGTTAGTCCTAATTGTTCCTGAGGCAGGTAGTATAGAACAGCTGTGAGTGCTAAGGAGACAGAAGGCTGGTAAGTGGGGGACCTTGGCAAGAGCATAGAGATTGTTAGGCTTCTATCTGACTTCCAGTGGAGACATGGACCCCCACAAGGGGTGCAGTCTTAGGCAATTTCTTCTTCTTGCAGTGGTAGCCTGCAGAGGACATCTGTTTGGAGAGCTCAGACTACTCCCTGACTTCTGCTGAAGGAGGCTTCTGGGCAGACAAAGAGGCTGTGTTGCTCTAATCGCAATTAATTTGTCATTTACATTCTTAAATGGTACTTAGAGCGTTCTGTCTTACACTAGCGAGCAATGTACTAAAGCACTTCTGAAAAAAATCATTGGATCAGAAATAAATCTGATGACTCAGTAGCTGGGGATTTGATGGTATTATAAAAAAGGTAGAGATGCTTGCTGACTGGGGTTGGAAAGAAGTCAGGCAAAGAATATACATCCCAAATTAAAGTAGCTCCCCAATGGCCAATCCTGATGCCTACAATGTCATCTTAGAGAATCATGGAATTTCAAGTCTGAGACTTTAAGAAAAAAGTACCACATGGTAGCAGAATGAATGCAGGGTTTGCCATCCCACTGATTTGTGTGTAAATTCCAGCCTGGAAACAGCTGTATCATGTCCAGTAACATGTGTTCAATTCTTAACCTCTGGATAGAATGTCCAAACATCAGTGTAAACATTTCTGTTGGGTGGAGTCATGTGCCACATTCTCATTCCTGCTTAGGGTTGGCATGGAAATAGTCATGGGGTTGACTCAGAATACAAGGAATGACTTCTTGCATGAAACAGGAAGTTGAAAAGAATATGTAAAGGGCAGAAGATATATGTGGACATCTGCCAAGCATGGCATACGGTATGTACCTAGACCTTAAACCACCCAAATATCCTGGATCTCCCCATAATCTTCAATTCGTAGTACTATCTAGTGAGGTAGTCTCTATATTGAAAGTATTTGAGTAAAGTATTTAGTATTAATTGACTAGGTGTTAATTAGAAATACTGTAGAGGTAATTTATCTCTAACATCTCTTCCACAAAATTGTGTGATAATTTAGAAAAGAGTCTAGGCAAAATTATGAAGTAGAAAAACCTACATTCTGTGTTGTCCTCAATGTATGCAGGCCCTCTTTTTGCCTTCTGACCCTTCAAGGATTGCCTCCCCTCCCTACCCCTGGCACGCGCATGCACGTTCACACACACACACACACACACACACACACATACATATATACCACAGGTGTGTCACTTGGAAGTAACCCACACTGAGACCTCATGAGTCTCTTACCAACCCACTTCCAAAGTCCCAACTCAGCTGACAGGGCACTTCCCAGAGAGACAATGTAGTGAAGTGATGAAGTACTCAGGCTTTGATAACTCATAATACCAAGTAACTTTGGGGAAGTTACTTAACCTTTCTGAGTTTTGCTTCTCTTCATGTAAAACAGTGATAATAAGAGACCCTTGACAGTGTTACAGTACAGACTACATGAGGTAAAGTGTTTAGTACAGTGCCTGGTACATAATAGGCATCCAGTAAATAGTAATTATTTATTTCCTTGTTTCTTTTATGACTATTACTGTTGTGTTGCTATGTAAATATTCTTGTGGCTGCTGCCTTTGTGGTTGTTGTTGATTCCCTGTTGATATGTTAGGATGCTGATATCATTCCCCAACATGATATACATTGTAACAATCACAAACCACGTAGCCCTCAGGATTCTCTCAAGGACTAAGACAAAAGAGAAGGCAATTGGTGTTTTCCACTGTGCCTATGCTCCTTCACTTACCTGATAGCTTGAGGGTCCTTTAGCCCCTTTCAAATCATACAAAAGAGGCATCAGCCTTGTCTTCTGAGGACCAGAGTGATCTGGAAATATGTAGGTCCCTTCCAAGTCTATAGTTATTTCTGATTGCCCTGAATGAAACTTTATTTTCCCCCAAAGCTGGTTATGGGTATGAAAGACTTAAATGTATTTATTTATTTATAAATCAAGGGTACAAGGTATAACTACGACAATAGAAGTCTTATTCCATAAATCATATATGTGAGAAAAACAATAGGCAAGTGTTAAGCAGTGGGCTCTTACAGGACATTGCATTCTATAAGCATATAGCATAATAACATGTTTACAATTATTTCTTACCTGGATTGGCTGTGGAAGATAAAGATCTTCTCTCTGTGCTCCATAGTCATTGTCTCTGGTTTCCAGAATGAATAGTCCACAGTTGTCGAGAAACATTTATTAATCAATAATTAAACACAGGATAGAAAAGGCCTTATGAATAAAACTATATATTTATAATGCTTTATTTCTTTTGCTCCAGAACTTCACAAAACACTACAGACAGTAACAAAATAATTCAATAAATATTAAAAACTTCCAAGAGAATTGTAGGACACTCTTTATCATAAGTGAGCATCAACAATGCCACAGCCATTAAATACACTATAAACACTATCACAGATATCTTTCTTGAATAAGGGATATGATTATTTTTTTAATCCAGAAGTCATAACATTGACACATATCCATACACAAGAGAACAGCTCAGAGTAAGTGAAGCAGATACTCCAGTGAAATGGAATCATCTGCCTGTACATCATTTAAAGATATTACAGTGTTAACAGGATAGAAGTCAACACACTAAAGAGAAATGTCGGGGTTTTCTTGGGGTTGGAGGGATAAAGTAGGGCAATTAATGAAAACTCTTACATATTTTCCATTGCTCTCTTAGCAATATGCTCCCTTCCCTTTTCTGCCTTTTCTTGGTTGAGGTATTCCAACACTTTCATTAACAGATCTTCATCCAAGTACTGTCTGTTTGGGGAATCATCATTCTTTGGGGGCCCCACAGGGATCCTTTTGCTTACCGAAGCCAGTTTGTCAGTTTCCTGAGAGCTGCCTTGATTCAAATGCTCTTTGATGGCCTGTTCAATTTGGTCCTCATCCTGTAGATTATCTTCGGATGAGACTTGACTTGGAACTCGCTTCACCTGGTTTGAATTCATGATCTCAGGGTATTTCACTAGCATCCTGGCCAAGTACTCTCCTAATTCTTGATCCTTATCATTCAGGTTTTCATATGCCATTTGCCTGTTCTCCACATCCGGCATCCAGGCACCTTTAGGGAGCTGGTTTGCTCTAGATCTTCCAGGACCATAGGGGAGTCTTGGCAGAACTTTCTCTCGGTTATACTGACCAGGAAAATATGGAGGCTTTTGGTTTGTTGCACTCTCCATCCCTAAAAGATTTAAAATTTCCTCAATAGTGAGCCCATCTGGTAGGGTCTCTGCCACAGCTCGACCAGGTGTTTTGGAGTAGCTATTCTTGGAGAGCATTTTATTTTGGAACATGTCTGGACGGTCTACATCAACCTCTGAGATGTCATCTAAGTCAACGGGAAGTTCAACCTCCTGCTCTGGTTCCACAGATCCATTTGGCTTCTCTCCAGTTTTCAGCATGTCAATTAAGTCTTCAGGGGGTATCTGTAAATTCCTTGAGATTTCAATCAGCTGATAAATAGACTGAGAATCGAGTGGTTTCTCAAAAAGCCTGGTTGCTCTTTCCGCGTTCTGCCCATTCTGTGACCTCCCACTACCTGCAGCATTCACTAATCTTTTCAGATATGCAATTACTTTGGAGACATCATCTGAGAGTTGGTCTTTACTCTCCTTCCGGACATCTTCATCTTGGAGGCCAAGCTGCCCTGAACGCTTCACTTCATCATTGATTTGTTCATTTTTTTCTGCATTCTCTTTGCTGTCTCTTACCTCTTCCTGGGTTTGACTCTCCACCTTTTCTTCTACTGGGTTCCAATCTTCTCCCCCAACCACATCTTCGTAGGCAATGTTATTGGCCTTGTAGATGTCATCTTCATCATCTGTGTAAAGTTTTTGTTCCTCATCAACTCTCTCACGTTTCTGGTTGTTTGGTCCTGTCAGTTTCCCCAGCTCTTGGAACACGGACTCTAGTGTGGCAAGACTTTGAGGAGTATATTGTTCCTCTACTATTTCATTTGTGCGTTTAAAGGGGTTATCCCTGGAATTCTCTTCATACATAGGAGGGAATCGCATGTGCTTGAGCTTCCTCTCTGGCCACTGCTGAGTCTCGTAATCATCAGGAATGTCCATTGGAAAGTTCTTTTCTGAATTCAAGGCATAGGGCTTTTCTTTTGGTGTAGACTGAGGCTCATTCTCAGCCTGTCTCAAAGCTTCAAGTATTATCCTCATCCACTCATCTTCGCTCAAGGAATCCCTTGTATTTTCTGGCAAGTGACTTTCATCACCATTTTCTTTTTTCTGAAGGGGAACAGAGACACCTTGGTAGGGATTGTAGTCTGGGCTGTTTTCTTCTTTGTGAGCTTGTTGTCGGAGTTTTTCTATGTATTCTAAAGCTCTGATCATTTCAGGACTGGGAAACTTTTGGACGTTTTCCAATCTGAGATCTGGTTCCTTCTGAAGCAGCTGGTTTCGCTGAAATGAAGCTGCTTCATCCCCAGAGATGAGGAAAATTAAAGGGATGAGAGACAGGGCTGCTCCAAACCAGTGAGTCTTAGCTTCTGCCATGTTTGAAAGATGTCCTTAAAGCATAGAAAATATGAGTTAATAGAAATGAAAAACTAGAAGACACTATTGCAAAAGAAGTAACTGACCATTGAGGGAAAACATATAGCAGACATTATTTCACATTAAACTTAGTATGACTCTTTTTAAAAGCCATACATATTTCCTATATAACCCCCACAAACTAACTACAGGAATCTAGCACAACTGTTATTTAATTGCATCAAATTTGCATGGCATTCACTTTGTTAAAATAATAACAAAAACACTGATAATCAGGTCTCTCAAATTTTATTTTTTAATTTACAAAACATGTAGTTAGTTTTTAGTATGCATTTGCTGTTTAATAAAAAAATTCTAAGCTGATTTTTAGTTCTCTCGTATGGCATTCTTATTAAAATCATTGGCCAAAAAAAAATTTTGTTGGCTGAATTTAAAACGTGCATGTACATACACACACAAACACACACACACACACACACACACACACACAATGAATTCCTTATGGTTGTATTAAAAATCATGTGATTTAGTTCCTGAATTGTCCATCTAATTTTGTTGTAGAAACAACACAGCAGTAATACTATATATGACAAAGTAATACAGCATCTTAATGTCAATCATACTGAATCATGCTTGTGGATGGTCCTATATACATACATTCTTCAGAAATAACTTATTCTCACTCTGACACCAAACCCAACTGACAATTTTTAAATTTCTGTATCTTAATAACCTCCAGAACATTCTCCGGTCCCAGCTAGTAGGCTAACCTAGTAAGTTTCTGTGTAAATTTACTGAAAAAGTAAACTTTTAAAGTATCTGTGTTCCATATTTCTTCTAATCATTTTATTTGTGACTGTACTGCAAAATCCAATCATAGTTATATTTTTCATCAGCCTTCAAGAATGCATAGTAAATAATAACAGATGCTACAGAAAGAACATAAGTTTTCTTAACCAGTCTATTTCTGAACTTGTGAGTGTTCAGATGCAGCTTGACTTATGTCTGTGTCTATTTTGGTGTGGACCTGTGAAATCTTAAATGACTCATACTGTTAGAAAATCTTAAAATAACCACTGTGTAACTTCCAATTTAGATAAACACAGACGATATGTTGAATTCTTCCTACTTAAAAGTCTTCATTCATTTTTTCCTCCAATGCTTTATAATCTCACGTATGAATTAGCAAGGGGATTATTTTTTACATGTTTTACATTCAGCTTGTTAACATTGAAAGACTATTTTAATATTTGCAATTTTTTGCAAATAAATATGAGGAAAGCTCACAAGTTTGTTCATGATATCTTATTTGCATCATGATTTTGTGACATATAAGCTTAGTTAGTGGGTATGATATTCTGTTAGTTTAGATATCAATTGTAGAAAATATCATTTTTCATCATTTGGTATTTAAGTAATGCTTTCAGTTTTTAGACCCTAACAGTGGTTGCAGTTAAAGAAATTTCTTTAGCATAAATGCATCTAATCATTAAAATGATCCCATTAATTAGACTTAATTTACTGAAAGAAAAAGATCTTTAAAGGCATGTCAGAGAAAACTTCTAATATTTACTATGAATTTAGGTTTATGGTAAGAAAATTTTTATTCACAGATTCTTAGATTTAAGTAAAAGTACATTATAATCTCTTCTTTATATTTTCTCAGGATGAATTTATCTTTATCTATTTTCAGCACTGGCATTTGAAATAGTAATTTTAAGAAACTTAGTGAACTTATTTTCTTCAAAACCATTATCTTAGGGTATTCTTAACATGAGTTATGTGTTTGTCTTTAAAATCATTATCTTATAAAAGATCTTTATCTTGTAGATTGGCTTTCCTATGGAATTGGGGCAGAATATTTAATGCAGGTATTTAAACCACAGCCTAATATATGCTATCCTCTTGTTATATATAAGATTTCAGTTTGGATGACATAGTTATTGCCTTTGAGTAAGACTCAAGGGATTTCTTTCCCAGGTAGCAGTTCTTCTATATACTGAAGAAGGTTTCAACAGCTCTAATATCCAATGTACAATTTGAACTACTGCTTTGTAAGCTAAAATGTCTATTCTATTGAAATTAAGACTGGAACCCTGACAAATACAGGGGGATATATCTAATTTGAGCAATTCCACTAGTTAAGATACAGAAAAAAGAAACATGTCCCATTTGTTCAGCAAAATATTCTACAAACTCTTTCAACCAAAACAGAACAATAATAGCTTACACGGTTATGAAGGTTTTTCTCATGGTAATTCAAAATTATCAACTCTCTGTAATTCATAGTCATATCCAACCTATAACCCAAGAAAATATTGCACCCTGAATAAAAGAAAAAAATTGTTCCCAAGATAATTTTAATCTTTCTTTCCTGGGACTAAAACTAGGAAATAATGATGTAAGCCATTTCAGAGCATATCAGTTCAGAAAATAATTTTATATAGTTTATTAATTTTGAGCTCTTATAAATGTCAGAGGAAAAAAGAAGAACTAGTTACAAAATTGGTTGTCTCTATGACTAATGTGTTTAACAGCCTTCAAATGACTAGAAACCTACTGCTAATAATATTAAACATATAAATTATCTCTGACTTTATGTCTAGTTTTTAAGAGAAGAAACAATACATTAAGGAAAGAAACAAAATATCAGGCTTAGTTAACTTTACATTAATATGGGTATTGACACTAAAATCCTTAACTTTTCCACACTTCTTACATATGGTTATCCAAATAGCATGATGGTTATAAATATCCAACAGCAAGTGGTATAAATCATGGATTCAATTCTATATGTACATATATAGTGTCCTTACATCGGTTGAAGAGCAGCAGGTTGCTATTCAGTTATTCTATAGATATAAGATTGCCAAACAGTCTTTTTCTTCTTAGCTAGGAATTAAGGAAAAAACACGCAATTTAGAACTTTCCAGTAAATTGAATGGAAAAGCAGTCTTACCTCCTTTTTATATCGCAGAGGAGGTCCACAGCATGTTCCTCCCAGTCCGCCCGGTGAGCTGCTCGGGCCGTTTCAGCACCCGGACAGCTCCTCGGTTTATAGGGAGCCGCCGCGCCTGACTCCGCACTGCCACACTGACGTCACCCGGCTCAGCCACAAACCCGAGCACAAGCGAGTTTTTTCAAAGAACCGGAGAGAAAATAATCACTTTATATATTCAAGGGGGGAAAAAATGCTGCATGCTTACGCCACCTGTCTTTTTGTGGCAAAAATTGCAGTTTTTTTTTCCATCAAAATTTTTGAGGCTTGAAATAAAATGCTCTGCACAATTTCCCTTAGAAATAAAGAATACTGTTACGCTGAAAAAATAAATAAAATGGAAAAAAAAAAAGAAATAAAGAAATCTGTCAGACAGACATGGCTAATTGAAATATAATCTTATCGGTGTTCTAATATCTTGTGGTAAGTATTTCTAGTTGCTGTTGTTTTTGTCGTTATAAAAAAAAGTTTTACATACAAGGACTTTTTTTCTACGTTGCCCACAAAAAAATTACATTACCATTCCCTGGTATACTCCAAGAGGAACGGAAGGCACATTATTAATATGAAAAGTCATATTTCATATCATGAACAGAAGCAGCAGTGTTTTCAAACTCACATTTATTTGAATAGAAAAGAAATTTTTCTCTTTTTTATATGATAATAAACTTTAAGGCTCTAATGAGTTGGAATTTTGCTCTAGAGCTTCAATATAATTTTGAAGCAGCTATTTTCAGGTCTACTAGTTGATAATTCTATATGAATTCGTTGGTATCTTTTACAACATCTGTCTCAAAAAGGGAGGCTTAAAGGTTGAATGCTAATGAAAATACTTCCACTAAATAAAAAATGGATTTTTTTTTTACTGTTGGAGGAAAATGCAACACATATGTAATGGGAATGCAGCTGTATTGAGAGGAATAGCTATAAATATTTTTCTTTTCCTATGGAATCAGATGAATTGAATACCTTTCAGAAATGTGACAAATCCAGGGAATAATATAGTAGTTAACACCCAGCCTCTTAGATTTGTAGTTCATGACCAGTGTCCTGCTTTGCTAGATAACATGATTATTTATTTTAATAATTCATATAGGTCTAAATTTTTAACTATTTTATTAAAGATGTGTTTCCTAAAACCTGTGTGTTTTGAAATATACTTCAAGTATGAAGAGAATCTTACTGTATAAGATTTTATATCTCGGTTAAATGAATAATCAGCTATTGATTTGTCCATTCAATAAATTGCAATGCCTACGAATCACCAGATACAAAAATGAATTATATACATATGTTAGCTTATATATGACATCATATATATATACATATGTATGTATGAAAACTTTCTATGACATCATATATGTATGACTATATATGTGGCTCTTTATACATACTTTTGAGGATCCTTTAGTCTGATGGGGATGACAAACAGATTATTTTTATATAAATTGGAAAGCACTAAGAAAGAGGTTAGCCAGAAGTGTTTGGGAAGCACTGTGGAGAGCCATTGAGTTCCATCTACAAATTCAAGTGAAAATTTCAAGGGGAAAAAAGCCTCCTGAGAAAAGAAGGCTTTCCTAAGATATCTCATTATTGGGTTTTATTAAAATGATTTCTAACTATGTTAGGTAAACCACAGTCCTCTTGAAATCCTCAAGGGAATAGGAATAGTTTAAAATACTAGGGAAAAAACAATCTTTGGGAAAATGACCCTTGACTTTTCCTTTCTCCTTTCCTTCCTTCCCTGCTCTCCTATTGAAAATATTTGACTTTTCTAAATAACCAGACCACCATCATCTATGAATTGACATGGAGCTCATGCAGTCTGAGACTGAAATCCTATGGCCAATTCATCCAATATTTTCATGTGGCATAATGAGTTTTTAGAGCAAGGTCAAGTGCTAGGTTAGAGAAAAGGTTGAAATCTCCTATGCCTTTCTCAACTACTATCTCAATGATGTAAGCTCTTTTGCTGATATTTTTGTTAGCTTTATATACATAATAATGTTTTCTTTAATCTTGATAAATATTTAAGTCACTCTGAGTTTGACCTAGGTTTTTTTGTAATAGTTCTGTGTGGCCAATTGAACTAACCAGGACCAACACTGCCCCGAGAAAATTCTGCAAGTTTAATCTTGAAGGATTGAATGGGTTCAACATAGGTCTCAATAGCTCTCAAGGAACTCACTCTTGACAAGGATAGCTCAGCAATTGAACTTTTTTGACAAGGACCAGAGGCTATAGTTCTTCTAAAGCCCCAAAGTCAATCTCTTTCCTAAAGTTAATCATCTAAAATCCACATAGAACCTCATTCAGAAATTCCAGTTAAGATGTCAGGAGGCAGCTGCTGGGATGGACTGGCTCCATCAGCTACAAGTGTGGGTAGAGTAATGAGCCATATGCAGGTAACTGAATTCCTGCCTACTGTATGATACTATGATAAGTACTTATCATTTATTGAGTTCCATTATGTTCCAAGCACTGTGGTTGGAACTTTTTTTTTTAAAGATTTTATTTATTTACTTGACAGAGAGAGATCACAAGTAGGCAGAGAGGCAGACAGAGAGAGAGAGAGAGAAGAGGAAGCAGGCTCCCTGCCGAGCGAGAGCCCGATGTGGGACTCGATCCCAGGACCCTGGGATCATGACCCCAGCCGAAGGCAGAGGCTTAAACCACTAAGCCACCCAGGTGCCCCTGTGGTTGGAACTTTTACAACCTAATTTAATCCTCGTGTAACTACAACAGATAGGTTTTTTTTCTCCATTTTGCAGAGGAAAAAACTGAAATTCAGAAACACATAAGTCAGCCCCTGTTTCCTCACTCATAACTGGTAGAGGTATGATTTGAACCTAGTTCTTTCCAAAGGTATTTCCATAATAAAGACTATGAATTAGACACTCTGCTGGATTGTAGGAATAGAGAAGTGAGTATGTCATGGATTGAACCATTAAAGATCCAAGTCTAAGAATGTAGTCACTTTGACAAAAATCCTCAGGGGGTGTCCCAATTGCTTTTCTTGGTCACTGTCCAGATGGCCTAGGCCCTGACTCCTATCTGGAACAAAAAAATGGAAAACAAAAGTTGACATTAGATCACTTTATTGATAATCTGTAGCATATTATAATGTCTTCCAAACAAGAGAGTAATTACTGAAATCTGGAAAATTCTACTCATCAACAGCCTGTGTTCTATAAATTTTTCAATGAGTTATATTTAATATAGCTCCAGAAATCATTAATATTTTTGCCAGTAGTTATTTTTTCTAAAGGAAACTATTTTCTGAAACAGAAATCTATCTGAAGAAGTTAAAATGTAATATATAGAGAGAAAGCAGTGTTTTGTTGATGTGAAATCTTTTAGAGAATGTATAATATATTATAGATAACCTACGAATCTTTTTATTACTAAGCCTGAGATAAAATCATTTTAAATATTCCTTACAAAAATTTTAATTTTCTGTTAGGTCCAAATTACCAACTATCATTACTTCTGAGAAACAAAGCTCTATATCTTGAACATTTTCAAAATAATTATGTACTGTGTATGATAATGGTTTTTACTAAATTAGCTTAAATCTTCACCATGTGCTGTTAAGATCAAGCCAATCATTCACAATTCAAATCTAAGTAATTAGAATGGGCTAATTTGTTTTTATGATCAGATTTTCTTTAAATCTTAGTCATTTCATTCTTTGCTATTCAATTTCATATTTCATTTAGAGCAGACTTTGATTTTTTTTTGTCATTTGTACGAGCAATCTTAGTAATCTCTCAATTTGAAATGTGTCTCTCTTCCACTCCATTACATTCCCATTTTGTTTCAATTTATATGAAAGCAATTAAGATTCAGAAGCTAATGTGTTTTCTTTTTCCTCTTTCTCTCATCTCCTTCTTCCCTGTCTCCTAACTCCTTCATCCTTCTCTCCCTTGGGAGATAAGACCCATGGAGGAGTCTAGTCTGCAGCATTTATGTATGACCTGAGGTCCTCCAGCCTTTGCCAGGGGCACAGGCTGGTCTGCAATGTACTCCCCAGGTCCCTAAAGGCCTGGGCTACTTATTGCTCTTTCCTCACATGTCTGCCTCCCTTCTCTTCTGCTTACTTTTCTTTCTTTATATTCCTTGTTTACTCTTTGCCTCCCTGATGCACTGCTTCCAACATTTATTTAAATGTCTTTCTTTTAGCTGTGGTATACTTCCTTTATTAATAAACGTTCCTGTCATAACTTTTTTTTTAAACTCCCTATCAAAGAAGAATGAAATGTTTTACTACTTCGCTTGCAAAAACTACCAAACTGCTTTCAGAGAACATATAAATCAGGAACTGGTTACATTTACTACTGTAACTACCTAGTTTCTCAGACTAGTCTCAGACAAAGTCCACTAATTCTAAGAGGCAAGAACTCTGTTTTCTACCACTGTAGCCTCATGCCTACCCCATTGCCTTGCCATAATGGCTGACCAAAACGATGCTGCATAAAATTGAGTTAACTTGTCTTCATTTCTACTGTCAAAGCTCCATCTTGGCGTGGTTTTGTCCTCTCAGCGTCCTTAGCCAGATGAAATGCCTTTATATGTGAGTTTCAGGCACTGCTAACAAATTATGTATAGATTTTTTTAAGATTTTATTTATTTATTTGACAGACAGAGATCACAACTAGGCAGAGAGATAGGCGAGGGGGCGGGGAGCAGGCTCTGTGCTGAGCAGAGACCCCGATGTGGGGCTTGATCCCAGGACGCTGGGATCATGACCTGAGTGAAAAGCAGAGGCTTGAACCCACTGAGCCACTCAGGCACCCCTGTATACATTTTTTTTTTTAAGGAACATTTTCTTTCACTCTATTTCTACTCTTTCCCTTATTTTGTAAAACATTTTTTTCCAGTATTTGAGTTAAAATTTGAGACTGTACATAAGAAAAATAAGCCATTAATAACTCTAGTATTTGTTTATTCTTTTTTGGGATGGTGGTGGTGGTGGTTGTTCTTCTTCTTCCTCATTTTCCTCTCACCCTCCCTCTCCTCCTCTTCTTCTCTTTCTTCATCTTATCAAAGTACTGTATTGCTAGTGGCCCTAGATAGACTAGGTAACATTTAAGGTGCCTTTTAATCCTGAGACACTATGCCTTTTTTCTTTGCGAAATGGGATTTGGCTGTGAAATTATTTTTACATTTGCCTACTAGGTATTAAAATATGATCTTTCTCATGAAGTCTCAATGAGAGCCACTTAAATAAATTTAGATTTTCCATTTTATTTATTTTTTTTCAGCGTAACAGTATTCATTCTTTTTGCACAACACCCAGTGCTCCATGCAAAACGTGCCCTCCCCATTACCCACCACCTGTTCCCCCAACCTCCCACCCCTGACCCTTCAAAACCCTCAGGTTGTTTTTCAGAGTCCATAGTCTCTTATGGTTCGCCTCCCCTTCCAAATTTTTTTTTAATAAACATATAATGTATTTTTATCCCCAGGGGTACAGGTCTGTGAATCGCCAAGTTAAATTTAGATTTTCTTTTCCATTGCCTTTGGATTCTAGAACCATCTGGTACTTGGAAGAAAAGAAAGTACCATTCCCTTAATCTAATACCATACATGTTTAAGCATCTGCTCCCTCAATGGATTTTGGGGAAAGAAGTTTGTGCACTAGAAGTTAATTACTTTGTTTAAAACAACATTGAATATCTCAATCTTTCAGATTCTCCTGGCATAATTGTTTTGTGAATCAACATTTTGAGTATATGCATACAAACATTTTAACAAGGATATTTTCTGTTTGGAAATCACTCAACTTATGCATTTCTATACCTTCTTTTAACCTGAAACTCAAGGAAATGTAAGAAAGTCTTCAAGGTCAAAGCTTAGCATCTTCATGGTCAAATTTAGCGTTTTGTGTTCAGGACTCCCACTGATCCACCAGATGACTCTCACAGTTCACTTAGCCTTTGTTGGGATTTTAGAGAGCTATTTTGGTAAAATGAGTATATCACTTCTGAAGTAGGGCATTCACATGTGTAATATGAAGTCAGGAGCTGAAAAAAAGTCTCCCCGATCTAAAATCTCTTCCTCCAAAGAAAGCCAGTGAGATTGTATTCTACATCTCAGGCATTTTTTTTTTTTTTGAATTTTTGGTATAGAGTCTGGGAATTAGCACATAAATCATCTACTACTTTGACACTGAGGAAAAGAGGACATGCTCCAGGGAGGGTGATTTAAAGCATCTATTAAAGCAGTGATTCTCAGTGTGATTTCAGATCAGCAAATCAGCATCACCTGGAAAATAGCAATGCAAATTCTCAGACCCCGCTCAGATCTACTGAATCAGAAACTCTGGGGATGGATCCTAGTGACGGAGGTCCTACAACCCCTCTAGGCGATTCTAATGCATGTTATGTTTTGATTGACAGAGAGTTACAGCATAAGAAAACAAGCCTGGTGGCGGTGGGGGGGCCGTTGGTTAAACACCCAACTCTTGGTTTTGGCTTAGATTGTGATCTCAAGGTCATGAGATTGAACCCCACATCGGGCTCCATGCTCCATAGGGAGTCTTCTTGAGATTCCTTCTCCCTCTCCTTCTGGTCATGCACACGCGCTCTCTCTTTCTAAAATAAATACATAGGGGTACCTGGGTGGCTCAGTGGGTTAAAGCCTCTGCCTTCGGCTCTGGTCATGGTTCCAGGGTCCTGGGATTGGGCCCTGCCTCGGGCTCTCCGCTCAGTGGGGAGCCTGCTTCCCTTCCTCTCTCTCCGCCTGCCTCTCTGCCTACTTGTGATCTCTGTCTGCCAAATAAATAAATAAAAATCTTCAAAAACAAAAATAAAATAAAATAAATATATAAATCCTTAAAAAGGAACAAAGAAAGGCTGGGAAAGGAGCTATAGGGCAGACCCTAAGAATCTTCAAAGGCTAAAATAAAGATTGTAAAACAGAGGTAAGAACCCTGACAATGGGGAGTGTGAGAGCAAAAAACGAAGTAGAAAAAAAAAATGGCTAATAAATTTACAGTTTTGTTTTAACCAGCCCCTCTTAAATGTTCCTTAATAATTCTAAAGTACTTAGAGTCCCACAAGCAAACATTAACAAAACGAAATACATCTGTACCAGTGGTTTTTTGGGCGTATTTGGAGAAGTTGTCTCAGCAGCTTTAAACATGGAGAAATGAAATAGTCCCAGTATAGTTGCCCAAGGGGCTTAGAACTGGAACCAGTAACTCCAGGGCTATTTCATACATCACATCTGGTATAAAGAAGAATACTAAAAATTTGATTAGTCAAACCAAGTCATAACAATACTATAGTAAATTTGATTTTCTATCTCTATCAAAAGATATGGTTATTTCCATGCCTTCTCAGATGGCATAATGAAACTAATTTTTCTTTTCCTCACATCTTTAAATTTTCCTCATATCAGAAATGTTCATTAAACATAAAACCAAATTTAAATGTAAATACATTTGACTTTTTTAACATTTTTTTCTAGAGATTTGCTTGCTAGTCCATTGTTTATTCCCATTATGGAAATGCTACTGACATTTGGAAAGAACATCTTTTTCTCAACCTAAAAAGATTTCATTTTAAATTAATTCTTGAATAAATACAGATGAGTTTATCTAAGTACAAGCTAGTTCATAGGTTATTATGATTGGAAAGTTATATAAAATATCATCGACTCTACCCTAGTCTATTGCTTTCATCTGCTCTGTCACATCTCTAACAAATAGCCTTCCAGTCTATACTTACGTACCTCCAATGACAAGCAACTCACTGTGTACTAATGCCGCTTGTTATCCCATCTTTGGACAACTTTATTCTTAAATTTGGGGCTTTATTCCTTTGTAGTGACCTGAAGTATGACCTCTTGTAGGCTTCACTATGGATCCCCCCAGTTCAGAACTCCAGGGCTCTGTGGAGCTGGTCTCAATCCTCTTCCGATGAACAGAATCATGCCTCCTCCCCAACTCTTTTTCCTGCAATAGCTCTACTGAATTTTCTTCATGAGTCATGGTTCTGGTCCCCATCCCCAACGCACATTCTTTGTCTTAATTCAAAATTCCAAACAGCATCTAACTCAGAGCAGACAACCTTCATCCTAGTCCCTCCATCTAGAAAATCTCCCCAACCCTACATTGCCTGCTTTCCCTTTTGAACCTCTTACTTCCAAGAAAGCTCAGTTACCATTTCCTCTGGAGAACCTTCTCTGACTTCCCTGACATAGCACATTCTCTCCAGAGTATTCTCTTACGGACCACATATCTCTCCTGGTTAGTACGTATTGCAGTTGTAATATAACATTTATTTGTGAGATTCTTAGATTATTCTCCCCCAGTTGACTATAATCTCTTGGACATGAAGTCAGGGACCTTGCTTTGTTTCTTTCCTCTATCCCCAAAAGTCATCCATACCAACCTTAAAAAATAGTCACACCTACAAATAAGCATTTCAAGACCCAAGTTGACCCCACTCCCTCCCAATCACTTACCTCCTTCTCAATGTCCTCACATGATCAATTATAATCCCAGACCCTCGGTTCCAACCATGGTATCATCTCAGCTCATTCTTCATTTCCTTCTCCACCCCTCCTTCCCTAACCATTGTTAATTATTCAGGCTGTTTCTTTCTTATTTGTCCATTTTCGCAGCCTCTTCACACCCCCTTATGTTTGGTCTTTCTCAGACTCTCTTTTCTCTCCAGTTTTTAATCAGTAATCTTTCTCATATGTCTTTTTCTGCTGAGAAGTTAGCAACTTCAGGGAAATAATTTCTCCTTTTTTCTAAGCCACCACTCAGAAGACACTGTTGCCTGAATGATGGGAGTGTTCGATTAAAAAAAAAATCACAGTCAATTTATATTAATTGTTACTAAATACAAACCATGGGACTTGATCCTTAGAAATACAGAAGCAAGTTATCTTTCAACATTTTTCCATTATGAGGCTCTTCTGCTGAACTGGAACAAACTGGATTAACTTTCCATACATAGTTCAAGATCTTTCACTGATTTTTTTTTTTTTTTTTTTTTTTTTTGCTTAATGCTCTCCCATACCTTCCCGTCCCAACTTCTTGCATTCTTTTAGCTTTAATTATATAAAACTCTTTACCAGCAGCTGTATTTACTCTCCTCAGGTCCTTCTCCTTGCCCAGAAAATAGTCTACCTCTCTTCTTCACCACTGTGATTCTTTAAAAACAAAATTTAGTTGATTCACCTCCTCAGGGAGGCCTTCCTTGATTGATCCTTAGTCCCTACATGTAGTTACTCCACTTATTAGGGGATTAGATTTTTAACCTGGGGTCCACTGAATCCCATGAAATTGAATGCAAATGTTTATGTATATATTACAGCATGCTTTTTACCAGACAGCTTCAGAGTTAGAAATAGATGCTCAAGTGAGTATGTAATCTTAAAATTTTGTTGTAACGCTTAGTACTGTTCACTAAATATTTCTAATTCTCCCTTCTTCTGGGCATATAAAATAATTACATTTCTTGGATTCATGATTGAGTTCTAGCCTATGAACTTAGGTGGACATATCAGAGCTCACTTTCCTTCACCACAGTGGCAGGCAAGGTTTGAGATTGTGGCTGCCCACACAGCTTGGTCCCTGAGTGACTGACTGCAATGTGGAGTGTTGCCTTCCAGACCTTTCAGTGGCATGCAGTGTGAGCAAGAAATAAGGTTGTTTTAAGTAATTGATTTGGGGAGACTTTTTGTTACTACATAGAACCTCGCCCAAACTGATTGATACAACTATTGAGATTAAACTGCTTTAAAATATTACTATAACTTGAATTACAGTCATTGATGAGACAAGTTGGCAATGAGGATTTGTCCTGCTTTCCCCAAGGGGCTCCCATTATCAAAAGAGTTAATCACTGGGTGGCTCAGTGGGTTAAAGCCTCTGCCCCTGCTCAGGTCATGGTTCCGGGGTCCTGGGAGGGAGCCCCACATCGGGCTCTCTGCTTGGCAGGGAGCCTGCTTCCCCCCACACCCCACCCCCACTCTCTGTCTGCATCTCTGCCTACTTGTGATCTCTCTCGAGTAAATAAATAAAATCTTTTAAAAAAGAAAAAGAGTTAAAAAAAAAAAAAGACGTTTCAGTTCCTCAGTAAAACTTGCCTCAGAGCAAATTCAATAGCAATAGTTACGTGTGGGGGAAGGTGGGCTTCTGGGCTCCCACCTGATGTTCCACCTGGCTGTGTGACCTCAGCAAAATTACTCAACCTTTCTGAGCCCCTGTTTCTTAATTTGCCAAATGACGGTGTTACCGGGATAAGGGCATAAGAGAGCTGCTGCCAGAATCCAATTATATAATAGTTGTAGAAATGCTCTGGCAAGTATGAGGCACTCTGCAGATCTCCTGACTGTTTATAATTCACCTCCCAATCCCTGAGAATTCACTGAAACCGGGCTAGCCATATCTGAATTTTGAAACTGTAACCAAGCTAAAAGATAATTTCCTTTATTCCAATGTGATTACAATGGATTTCAGGATGCCCCTGCAAGGCAAGTCATTTGCAGCCTCCTCACAACTGGAAAAAGGAAGAAAGGAGACAACTGTTTGCGTAACTGCTGGAAGCAAGCTCGCCTCTCCAGCCTCCAGCCCGCGGTGGTGGAATTTCTTCTGGGAAGCTGCTGCTGCCACAGGCTGTCTTGACTTCAGCCCCCGCGTGGCGTCAGACGGATGAATTGAAAGTCAAAACACACGCGGCTACAGGGAATAAGACGTGAGTCACGGTCCGCTGGGGCCCAGAGGCTTGGGCGGATCCGCTGCAGATCTGAATGGAAGCGAACACCTCATTCCCCGCGCGAGCCGCCGGCGCCCCAGCCGGAGGCCAGGTTCACGGTTTAATCATCAGTCTCCCCGCGCCGCTCTGCACCAAGGCGCACGGTGGAAGCAATTTGCACATTATGGATTCACGGAGGCGCAGCCATTCATTACATTCATCCCTGGGCTCTGTCCTAATGAGACTCGGGAACAAGGCTGAAATGTCACGACGCTTGGGTGTCCAGAGCACGACGCTGAAGATGCCCTCAACGCAGCAACCGTGGGCCAGAGGAGCCAGGGGGCCTCTCAAGCTAACCCCGAAATCGCTGGCAGCCCGAAGGCTCCCAGCCATCTTGGCTGCTGAGCCAATTCGAGTGTTCTTAGTGAAAGAGACTCTTCAGAGTCCCTTTTAGGCATTTTTGTTCCCCGACCTCAACTCTTGAAATCTCTAAATTCCGTGTCTCTCTCCCTAGCACCCATCAGCTCAAGGAGGGGTTGGGGTCTTTTAACAATAGCAGTCAAAAGCCGGGGAGATAAAATCCTGTTTTTCTTCCACAACAGTGAATTCCTTCTTTCTGAACTGTGCTTCATTACTCTTCATCTTCGTCCAAAGTCAAGAATCCTCCATCTATTAAAAGGAGAAAGATGCAGTTAATAGGCGCGTTCTGGCGCCAGACTGTTTGGGTTTGAACCATTCCTCGGCCACTCATGAGCTGTGGAGGCCTGATCAGGTTTTTCTGTTTTTGCTTCCTCCCCCTATAGAGTAGAAATAATCACGGTGGGTATGGGTTCTGTGCAAACTCAGTCAGAACATATAAACATTCAGTAAATATTGTGCTATCATTATTAGCAAGCATTTATGGGATATTTTCTTTGTGCCAACCACTGCATTAGGCAACAATGTTCCAACATGAATAAGACTCATAAGAGAGCTGCGCACATAGTCTAGTGGGAGAAAATCGTCTTTGAGGAAACCATCTATACAAACCTAAATGCAATGCGCTGTCAGCGACTGTACTCAAGGAGCAGTGGAGGAGATCTTGATTAATTCTGCAGAGGAGGGATGCAGATGATTTCAGGTAGCGGGAAACTTGGAAATTGGCTAAGATGGATGAAAGCTGCCAAGAGAAGAATAGAAGACTTTGTTTCATGTTCGCCCCCTGAGGCAGCTGCGATTTTACAGAGCACTTTCTTCAATTGTCCAAAACACAGACTGATCCCACCCCCTTCGTGTGATTCACAAAATATGTGGCTATTCTAGACCCTCAGGGTCCAGAGCCTCTTTCCCCCACTTGTGCTTTTCCAGAATCCATTGTGTGTTCCAGAAGTTAGCTATGTCTCCCAAACCCAAAGATACTAAGCCTAGTAAAAGAATGGGTCTCTCTCTCTCTCTCTCTCTCTCTCTCTTTTTTTTTTTTTTTTAAAGAATGGGTCTCTTTTTAAAACAAGGAAGAGACTTGGTATCCTGGTCTTTGGGTCTTGATATAGGATCTTGTAGCTTTTAGCTATAATAGGACACAATAAGAAACCACTTTTCAGAATTCTTAGATGAGAAAAGTTAAATCAGGACCTATTAACCATCCACCAACAAAGATGGCTCAGATGGGATGAATATGGTTTTTGGTCACAAATGACTTCCACTCTGAAATTCATAGAAAAAGGACAAGTTGTGTTTTGTTTTGTTTACAAATTCAGTCAAATTGAATTCAATTCAATAGGTATTAATGGAGTTTTTACTATCTGCCAAATGTTAGGGACATTACTATAGCAATAACACAGAAAGCAGAGAACCACACATATACACTCAAAGTTAAGCTAAAAATGAAGCACGTGGTACAATTATAATAGCTAATGTTAATTAAGTTTACTATGTGTCATGCTCTTGACAATTACTATAACTTTACAACTAACTTTATAAGGCAAGAATGTTACATGTTGAACATTTGAAATTGTCATTTTTGTATTGAAAATGGTTGACTATAGACAATTTTCTGTGATTCAAACTAATATTATCACCATTTTATTGACAAGGAAACTGAGCCTCAGAGTGTCATAAACACAAATGACCTATGCTCAGACAACCTGGGTATGATTTCTGACTCTACCTCTTAGTAATATTTCCTACCTTTACAAGGATTAAATGGAAATTTAATAAATGTAATAATAATAAATTATTAATAAATTATAATATAATTATAATTAATTATATTATAATTATATTATAATTAATTATAAATTATAATATAATATAAATTATAATAAATTTAACTATATATAAAATATATATTATATTATATATACTACATAATAAAATAAATTTATAATAAATGTAAAGTTGCTGGTACATTTTGAGTTTTATTTTCTATAGCAACTTAGCTACTCCTTAAGGGAGAAAGAGAAAACAAATAGACTAATCCCATTTCTCACACAATCAGGTCATTGGGGTTGAGGACATGGCCTCCATGGGTAGAATACAAGAGCTTGCTCTGCTTGTCCCAATTCCAGAATCTGGAAATATGGACACATTGAAGGTACCAGTTGCACACAAGGCTAGAACAAACAACAACAACAACAAATTATCCTAAATCAATCACGAATGCCAAGAAACTGGACAAGAGAGAGAGTCTGATGGGTAAAGACTCTGATGGGTAGAACCTGGGGCAATCACCAAATTCAAGTTCAGGAAACTTGGGAGGGAGGACTTTTGTTTGGTTTCTGGAGGCTTGGGATGAGACTGCTGGTTTTGATTAAAGTGAATACTGAGAAGCTGACAGAAACTACTGGAATGGAGCATGAAAAGAACATAGAAAGTAAAAGTGATAAAATGTCAAGAGCATCCTGTTGGTTGTGTCACTGATGGCCATTTCCCAGAGGCCATGGTAATGGAAAGATTTCCAAAGACTTCCCAAAAATCTTCTTCCACTATTCTCTTCTCTCTGCTGCCCCAAGGCTAGTGGGGTCCCTGTGATCATGCTGGACAGTTATAGGAACTCTCAACCCCCTATTCCTACTGAGATGACAACTTTCACCTACATAATCCCACTATTTTATCCCACTTGAAAGTGTGATCACTTAAGTGAAGTAAACTTAAACTTGAGAATTTGATGATCATCTTTTAAACAAGCAGAATCCCCATTAGACAAATCTAAAGCTAACTGGGGATTGCTAAGAACCCAGTTTTGTATAATTGGGTCTTACATAGGCTACGTGGTGCATTCCTCCCACATGATTCCCATTTACCTTTGATAGAAGCATTTCCCTCCTTCAAGAGCCACTATCACTCAAGGGGTTTTAACTAGAGGTGCAAATTCCAGCAAGATGGATATGGGCTTTGCTACATTCAGATTTACATCATTTTGTGCGTGTTTATTTATCATCTCTCATGTAATTACTCATCACCATCAACTCAAACCAAGGTCACAGAGCATTCTCCCCCCCTCCACTTTTTTTTTTTTTTTAGAGGAAGTAGTTCTTCTATGGGGATCATACATCTTCTTTGGCCCCACACAGGCCTGTCTCTACACGGCCACATCACAAACTTCAACCTTTGCCCTGTGAGCACCAACCATATTGGAACTTACCTTACTTGAAGTCCTACCCTCTGGGAGAACCAATCTGTAGTAATGACAGAAAGTGCCATGTGAGTAACCGTCCATTCACGCATTCATTCGATCATTTGCTCATCCACCAAATGTTTACTGAACTGATTGAATTATTCAATACAGAAGGAGCTGTGTTCCATGCCCTCTTGGAGCTCACAGGATGGTGGCTGGGAATGAGGGTGGTTGCAAGGAGATGGAGCGAAAGAGATACATGCATAAATCATTGTCAGATGAAAGAGAATAAAATACATTCTCCAGAGAGGCACAAGGATACGGCCAAGAGAGAATAAGAATAATTAATTTTCCCAGAAGCTTATGAAAGCCTTCATGGGTATGCTGGCATTTGAACAAGTTCTTGGAGAAAGATTTCTGGTAGGAAAAAAGATTATGTAAGAACATGCTCTACTGAGTGAATGACATGAGCAAGGTGCAGAGTGGAGAGAAAATAGATCTGTTGGAGAAAATGGAATTCGATTCTCCCCAACAACAGTTAACGTTTATTAAATGTTTACCTTGTTCCAAGCACAGGGTTAAGTGTTTTAAATAAATTATATCACTCATCCTTGTAAGAATTTTATGAGATAGGTACTCTTATTATTCCCTCTTTACGGGGAAGGAAACTGAAGGCAGATATTTTTTTTAAGATTTTATTTATTTATTTGACAGAGAAATCACAAGTAGTCAGAGAAGCAAGCAGAGAGAGGGGGGGGCAGGCTCCCCGCCGAGCAAAGAGCACAATGTGGGGCTTGATCCCAGGATCCCAGGATCCCAGGACCCTGAGATGATGACCTGAGCAGAAGGCAGAGGCTTAACCCACTGAGCCACCCAGACGCCCCTGAAGGTGCATATATTTTTTCACCTTTTTTTAAATTTCTTTTCAGCGTAACAGTATTCATTGTTTTTGCACCACACCCAGTGCTCCATGCAATACGTGCCCTCCCTATTACCCACCACCTGGTTCCCCAACCTCCCACCCCCCGCCCCTTCAAAACCCTCAGGTTGTTTTTCAGAGTCCATAGTCTCTCATGGTTTGTCTCCCCTTCCAATTTCCTTCAACTCCCTTCTCCTCTCCATCTCCCCATGTCCTCCATGTTCTTTGTTATGCTCCACAAATAAGTGAGACCATATGATACTTGACTCCCTCTGCTTGACTTATTTCACTCAGCATAATCTCTTCCAGTCCCATCCATGTTGCTACAAAAGTTGGGTATTCATCCTTTCTGATGGAGGCATAATACTCCACAGTGTATATGGACCACATCTTCCTTATCCATTCGTCCGCTGAAGGGCATCTTGGTTCTTTCCACAGTTTGGTGACCATGGCCATTGCTGCTATAAACATCGGGGTACAGATGGCTCTTCTTTTCACTACATTTGTATCTTTGGGGTAAATACCCAGCAGTGCAATTGCAGGGTCATAGGGAAGCTCTATTCTTAATTTCTTGAGGAATTTCCACACTGTTCTCCAAAGTGGCTGCACCAACTTGCATTCCCACCAATAGTGTAAGAGGGTTCCCCTTTCTCCACATCCTCTCCAACACACGTTGTTTCCTGTCTTGCTAATTTTGGCCATTCTAACTGGTGTCAGGTGGTATCTCAATGTGGTTTTAATTTGAATCTCCCTGATGGCTAGTGATGATGAACATTTTTTCATGTGTCTGATAGCCATTTGTATGTCTTCATTGGAGAAGTGTCTGTTCATATCTTCTGCCCATTTTTTGATATGATTATCTGTTTTGTGTGTGTTGAGTTTGAGGAGTTCTTTATAGATCCTGGATATCAACCTTTTGTCTGTACTGTCATTTGCAAATATCTTCTCCCATTCCCTGGGTTGCCTTTTTGTTTTGTTGACTGTTTCCTTTGCTATGCAGAAGCTTTTGATCTTTACTACAAAGCTGTGATCACCAAGACAGCGTGGTACTGGCATAAAAACAGACACATAGACCAGTGGAACAGAGTAGAGAGCCAAGATATGGACCCTCAACTCTATGGTCAAATAATCTTTGACAAAACAGGAAAAAAATATACAGTGGAAAAAAAGACAGTCTCTTCAATAAATGGTGCTGGGAAAACTGGACAGCTCTATGTAGAAAAATGAAACTCGACCATTCTCTTACACTGTACACAAAGATAAACTCAAAACGGATAAAAGACCTCAATGTGAGACAGGAATCCATCAGAATCCTAGAGGAGAACATAGGCAGTAACCTCTTTGATATCAGCCACAGCAACTTCTTTCAAGATATGTCTCCAAAGGCAAAGGAAACAAAAGCGAAAATGAACTTTTGGGACTTCATCAAGATCAAAGAAGGCGCATATTTTTGCCAAGCTCAGGTATTTACTAAGAGCCCCTGAGACATTCCCAGGCCAGTGTGACCTGCTAACCACGCCCCCACAGCCTCTGCCTCCCAACCACGCCCCCACACTGCCAGCCTCCTAACCAAGCACCCACCTTGCCCTCTGGATAGTGTAGAACAAGGCTGGGTGCTTGAAAGAGGTGGCTTTGAAATGCCAGGTTAAGGAGTTTGGGCTTCATTACCATCACACTTTCTAAGTAGAGAAAGGAAATAAATGACAACACAAGGAAAACTACTAGGGCAGCTGTGTGGAGAATTAATTTGCATTTTAATGAGAGCGCTAACCGCCTCAAGTTAGAGCCTTTAATGAAGAGCTTCCAGAGGATGCTGAGAGTGGGAGCAGCCATCAGTTTAAAGAGACCCTTCACACATCCTGCGAAGGTACTGAACGTAGCGCTTCGGATAGCAATCCACCCCCATCTCCTGCAAACGAAGTCATTTACATCAATCTTCTCATTCTACAGACAAGGAAAGAGAAAAACTGAGTTGTTTTGCCAAAGGCCACGCAGCTAGAACATGGCTGAACTGAGATCCAAACGTGGGTCGTTGGTCTCCAAGTCCTGTGTTCCTTCCACCGCGTGACTCAGGGTCAAACTTCCCAATATTTAAACTAGCAGCAGCTCACCAGCAGCCCGCTGAGGACTGCACTTCCGACCTCTCCTGAATTCGTCTAGGCCCAGAGCAGGGCTAGCCCCCAGCAGTGGCTCCCCAGGCTAATTACTCTGTACTCAGGCCCCCCTTGTTACCCCCAGGCTACTTTAAAGTGCATGCCTTCCCTGCCCCACTGCTTCCCACTCTCACCCATTTGGCTGTTCAGTTTGGTTTGGTTTGGTTTGGTTTTTCTTCCAAGTTTGGACCAAAGCCAGTAATCTAAATGTACCCAGGGAAGAGTCAAATGAAACAAGTCAGGTTGGGAAGGCAAATGAACCAGATGCAGAAGATCATTTCCTGCTGTATTTTTTTTTAAAGATTTTATTTATTTATTTGACACAGAGAGATCACAAGGAGGTAGAGAGGCAGGCAGAGAGAGAGGGAGAAGCAGGCTCCCTGCTGAGCAGAGAGACGAGGGGCTCCATCCCAGGACCCTGAGATCATGACCTGAGTTGAGGGCAGATGCTTATCCCACTGAGCCACCCAGGCACCCCCCTGCTGTATTTTTTTTTTAATTGAAGCATAGATGACACACAATGTTATATTGGTTTGCCTGTACAACACACAGATTGGACAAATCTATTGGCTACGATATTCTAACCACAACTCTATTACCACGCAATGCTATTATAAGACCACTGACTATTTTCCCTAAGCTGTGCCTTTCATCCTGTGACTTACTCATTCCATAAGTTCCTTCTGTATTTTAAACACAGGACTCCAAGAATAAGAAATTAATCTCAAGATCACTATGGAACTAATTCTCCCACAAATTCATAATTGGACACATAGAGCTATTTGCCTTATACCTAATTGCTCCAAATTAGGTTTTGCATACTTGCATTAAAGCCTTGCTGACTTGTTATTCCTGAATTTTTAATGGGAAGAAGTCAGCCTGATTTCAGCTCTATGCCCCTCTGCATACCAATCTCTCCTTCATTAGGAAGAGAGTCTGCTTCCTGGCAGAAGAGCAACTTTTCATCAAATCCTTCCAATTTTTGCAGAATTTAGTTAAAATATACCCCACTAGAATGCCCCTTCCTTCACAGGAATGGCAGTATATGGGCAAGAGAGAAAGGTAAGAGCTAGAGAGTGGGCACTAAGGGACTGGCCCAGGCTATGCAACAAAGCAGCTGGGGGAGCAAACACAAGCATGCCTGGGCAGCTGGCTGTCTGAGGATGTTCCATCTGCTGGGGAAAGTAGGGGAGTAGCCATACTCCACTGATGGCTACTCCACTGAGTAGCCATACTCCACTCCTAGTAGCTGGAGGGGGAGCAACAGGATCCACTTACCCAGAGGAAGGTTCTGCTCATGCCCAGGTCAGGTATGAGAAACAAACAAAGTACGTGGGGTGTGGGATCTTGACCACTCTCTACTTAAAGTCCTTCAAGGGTTAGCCATTTCTCTCACATTGATATCCCAATCCCTAACACTATGCATCAATTCCTGTAGAGTCTGTCTCTACTTGTCTCCCAAGTCCTACCTCCTTTCAGTCTAGTCTTACCTGTCTGTTCCTCAGTCCCCCTTGGGGCTTTCTACCACACCAGGACCTTTGCACATGCCATTTCCTAAACGTGAAATGTGGCTCCTACCCCCTCCTAGCTAACTTCTGTTCAGTCTGTAGCCTTCACTTTCCTCATTATTTCCTCACAGAAGCCATTCCTGGCCCAGGTTAAACAGTTCCTTTTTTACAAACTCTTGAAGAACTTAATTGCTTACTGCATTGACTATATTTACTTATTTTCTGTATTCTTGATGCTCTGGCTTTTGAGGTCTTGATCTTGAAGTAACTGGTTCTTGCAAGGCAATATTTTCCTACAGATAGTAAAGGACTCCCCTTGCAAGCATGCCTTTCATATAGAAATCAACCAACCCAGAGCCTATGCCATACTATCTCTTTTATCAAACTTTCACACACCAAATTCCCCGTGCACTAAATCACCCCAGGGCCAGGTGCTAGACAATTAGGGAACTACCATCCAGAGCCTGCTGCAATTATTCAAACTGCTTAATCCTAAATGTACTCAGAACACCTGCTCTGCTTTCCCACTCCTTCCCACCAAACCCCAATAAAGGCCCTGGACCATGCTCTGTTCTTTCCTTCTCTCTGCCTCCTGACTGACCCTGATTCTTCTCCATGTTGCCTTGCATGGTGTGTGGTATTTCCTGTTTCTGTAAACATAAACTTCTTATACTTTCGAAAAAATTTTTTTCTTTTGCTATTTTTTGTAACTATATAAGATGGTGGGTGTTAGCTAAATTTACTGCAGTGCTAATTTCATGATATACATATATGTCAAATTTTACTATACCTGATTAAAAGAAATCCCCAACCTACTTTAAAACAATGTCACAGGACTTTCTTCAGTCATTTCTATGAATGTCTTTTGTGTACCCCCACTAGACTGTGAGCTCCCTGAAAGAAGTTTCCATATCTGTTTGTGTTTATCTTTTTATCCCTGTACCTAGCTTTTGAGAGATGCTCTAAAAAAGAATGAATATTCCCAGTCCCATGACGACTAGCAGAATTACACAGGAAGAGTGAGGCAGAAACACATCGTAACAACGAGGTTGACACACCAACCAGGGAAACAGACAGGACACGCAGATCCAGGTGGGAACCCTGAGCTCCCTAACAGAGAGGATGCCAGGTAAATGGCAGCAGGACTAGCTCCAGAGCCCATAATCTGGAGATGGGCTCAACTCCAGTTAGGTCTGGGGCGCTAGTATGTATGCCAAAGACATCAATAACTTGTTGAGTGGATCTGGGGACTTGGAGAGAGGTTGTCAGACTGACCAGTGAATCAGCATTTTGGTTTGCCCTGCCCTGATTGAGTCTCCATAGGCCACCTGCTTTACCTAGGTTCTCAACCAGCTAGACAACACAGGAATGGTAAAATTGTACGCAAAAAAGGGGACAGGAAATGGGGGCTCCCCCTTGCCAAGGAGAAAGCTATAAGTGCTCAGGAACTATGTGTATGGGGGGTGTTTGTTTTCATTTATCTATTTAATTTTTTATTCTGATTATTAACATATAACATTGTGTAAGTTTAAAGTGTACAATGTGTTGATTTGCTATATCTGTATATTACAATGTGATTACCATCACAGCCTCAATGGAGCCACGTAATTATCATTTCTTTTTTGTGGCAAGAATCTTTAAGATCTAGTCTCTTAGCAACTTTGAAGTTTATAATACAGCCTTGTTGATAATAATAGGAGCTTACTTTTCATATTTGTCTGAAAGAAGGCATCTGTGTTCTCAGCACGCCCAGAGGACATCACAGAGTGTTTCTGGAAATATGTCCGTTGATGCCCAAGGGCATTTAGGAACACAGGCTGAGTGACAGTTGACAGAGCTGTAACTGTAAAATAACAGCACCGATAGCCAACTCCCAGGGCTTAATCACAGGATGCAAAAGTGTCACTGTTGTTTCTCACTTTCTCTCTAAAATGCGTCACAGAGTCTCAACATGCAGCCTGTGCATTGTGTTGGAAGCCCCTGCTCTGCTCTCTGACACAGCGTGTCCAATTAGAAGCCCAGCATCTAGCACCTCTGACCCCATCTGTGGGAGGCAGGCTCCCGAGCTCTGGATTCTATTTCCAGCCTCGGAGATGATGAGCCCAGGGATCTGACGCATCCAAACACCTCGCCTATTGTTTCGTAATTGACAGCCTGAGAGCATCGCATCAAATGATCCTCTCTCCAAACCCAATTAAGTAGCTTGCCTGTCCCAGAAGGCAAGTTTTTAAAAAAATCTCCTTTTATCCCCATTCCCCATGCTCATTCCCCAACTCCTAACCACCTCCCCACAGGCAAGCATGCTAATGTGTTTAATGTGGATCTTTATTGTTTGTTTGTATTCTTGCAAAGTGGGCTTCCTTGTGGTTCTCTGTGCATGTACTTTTAATTTATGTAAATTGGATTGTGTTAGCTGCCTCCTTTCATTTCTTACGCCTTTTGTCATTCATCACTACGCCTCTCTAGTTTAGTTGCTAGGTGCACATCTGATGTGCACGGTATGGATGCCCACACCTTACCTGGCCACTGACCCATCAATGGATGTTTCAATTGCTTCCAACTCTCCACCGTTGCAGACTGTGGCAGAAGACATCCTTGTGCATGGCCCCCTTACATCTGTGCACATTCTTATTTTTCTAAGGGCCAGATTGCTCTCCAGAGGCTCTTGACAGATCCTCTATTCTCAAATTCCCATCCTGGCCCACCACTTGGCATTTTCCAGCCTCCTGCTTTTTGCCAACCTAGTATATGTATAGTAATATCTCATTCCTTTCATTTGTTTTTATCCATTTGTTAATGAATTTGAACAATCCTCCATATGTTTGATGGCCTGTAGGATGTCCTCTTCTGGTTACATTGTCTATTTATATTCATTGTCTATTTTTCTTTTGTGGGTGCTTTCTTCTAGAATCTTCCTATTAATCCTTTGTTAGTCTTAGATGCTACAACTACCGGCTCCCATTCTACTGTCTAATAACTTTGTCTATAGCATCTTTATTGAGCAGAAACCCTTAATGTGACTATCATGAAATTGATCATATTTTATCCTAAAGTATTCATTCAAGGTTTCATTTCAAAAGATTGTCCTTACTTCTTTGTCACAAAGATATATTACATTTTTCTACTATTAAGTTTATAGTGTTACTACCTATAATAAGGTATTGAATCCCTTTGAAATTCACTTTCAGTTGTGGTATGAGTAGAAATCCAATTTTATTTTTCTCCATACAGTGAGCCACTTTTTTCAATCTCACCTAATAAGCCAATTGTCAATACCCTATCGATTTGTGGTACCACATTGATTGTATATGAAGTTCTGTATATTCATAGTCTCTGAGTTCTTCATTGATATATGAAGTTCATTCATTGTCTCTGAGTTCGTCATTGATACATGTATCTGTTGTTGAACATATGCTATACTCTTTTATTGCAATGATTTTATAGGCTATTTTGATTTCTGTAAGAGCTAGCATATACTTTTAATGAGTTTGGGGGACAGGGATTTTTTGTTTTGTTTGTTTATTTTGGTCTTTTTTTGTTTGGGCCAGACTTTTCACTTTATTGAAGGTGAACTGTTGGGGCCAGGGTAAGGAGAACGTGGAGAGCACTAGAATGCATTAGACAGAGACCACACAGGGAGTGAAGACCTAAGTGGAGAGCTCACCCCTCAGGAGGGTGGGTCAGTGATGGTCGAGCAGTTCCCAGTGGCTAAAACCTACATCATTGCCACAGCACAATTCCAGAAAATCTGGTGTTCTGTTGGGATCCAAGGAAACAGGACCAGGGACAGTGGTAAACCCTGCGATCAGAGGACAGGGGTGAGGCTCACATGGTTAGACACTGTGCCACTGGTTCCTGCACTTCACAGATGTCTCAAGAAGGAGCCTTCGATACTCTGCCATCTCTCTCCAAGCTCATGTTTTATCCGTGTTGACCTCCATTCACCCATCTCAAAATTGGAAGTCCCTTCCCCTGGGGCAGTTTTCTCCACTGCTTTCCCGTAGGATGGGGACTTGCACTGAAGACAGCTCTTGAGACCTTGGGCAGAAACTGTTCACTCCTTGGAGCAGGGCCTATCATGGCTTGGGTTAGCTTTGCTCATCTAAGAGGCTGGGCACACTCCTGGCCACATCAGCCACACTAGTTGCAGATGCAACTGGTCCACCATTCTGTCTATAGGAAGTCTCTTACCTCTGTCCAGCAGTTGTCCAAAACAGAGATTGAAAGATTTGTGGATGACTTTGCATTGAAAATACAATGGGCTTTGGGATCCCAAGAGTTAGGATTATTTTTAGGATATTTACTTGCAGCGTGCCCCTGTGCAAATACATAAGCTTCTCTGCCTCTTGAAATCCCATTTTCAAATGAAGATAATAACAACACCTCACAAGGCTGGGAAGCCTCACAGAGCTAATAGAGGCAGAGCACCCAGAACAGTTGTTCAGAAGTTTCTTTTCCTCCTTCTCCAGATTCTCTGGATCACTCCTCCTCTCACCCTCCACCTAACTCTGAAGATATCAGATATGGGGTAGGTCACTGAGTGTTACCTCAAGACCCAATTTGTGCCACTTACATCTCAACTGGGAAGGACTCACAACAGCCTGACTCCCCTTGGTGATAAGTTCTCTAAATGGAAACAGTTCTTGACACATAGTAGGCACTGGGAAGTGTTGGTCAAATGAATGAGTGGGTCTGGTGCACAGATGAATAGATCATCGGAAAGTCTTTAAGGGGGGTGTCCTGTTGTTTTCAAATAAAACGTCAACATTAGGTGACCAAAACTGACATCATAGGCAGGGGGTGGACTGAGAGGCTCTAGTTTGGGAGGCATCACACCACCGAGCTCTGCAGATCAGGAACAGTGGCTATAACCCTTAGTCCCCAAAGTCAAAGCTAATTGGAGCTTTTCCAGGGTTCCGGGGTCATAGACTCCTCTTAGCCCACTTGTCTTTCTAGTCTGGCTCTATCTGGCTCCTCTTGATGTCTAGGCTGTCCCTCCTCAAGTCCTAGGGGATTACGACACTGTTGGAGGTGGGGTAAGGAGGCGCTGATCCAACCCTTGGGGGTCACACTGGGATTCCAAAACTACAGCCTCATCATAGGTTGGTTCTTCAAAGGTTTCATCATTGTTGTCAGGACCTACTCCTACTTTTAATGTTTTTAAGGTTAGATATTTTGTGATCTTCCTTCTCGTAAATAATGTTCAGAGATCTATCAAGTTCTTTTTAAAGTCCAGCTGGAATGTTGAATAATGTTCACTATGCTTAAAGGTGAATTTTGTAAGAGTTTAAGTAATTACATCCAAATAAATGTCCCCTCACTTATTTATATAATGTTCAATGTACTTAGAATTATAAAGTGTATGTCTTCCTGCACATGTTAATGCCTAAATACATCCTGGGTTTTGTTGCAATTATAAACAATATCTTAATTTTCATTATATTTGGTGCGAGTATAGAGAAATTCTATTGTTATTTGGGATTTAATTTCATAGCCTTAAACTTACTGAATCCCTTTGATAGCTCCAAAAGTTTGAATGTTGCTGTTGTTGGATTGTTTTAGAGTAGAGGTAATACCACTTGCAAATAACAACGATTTTATTTGTTTTCCTAAAAGCTTACATTACTTTTGCCTGGGCCAGGACCTTCAGTAATCTGAAAACAGAAATGCTGGCATCAAGAGATCTTTTTTCTGGTCTTAGACATAATACGCTATAGTTGCTCTATTAGATATATTTGTCATAAGTTTTTGGAATATAACTTTAATCATATTAAGGAAATTCCTTTATCTTTCTAGTTTCTGAAGAATATTTCTCATAAAAAAATTTTAAATCTGAAAATTTTCTTGTGTATAAATTGCAATAATGATAAGATTTTTGTCCCTTAATCTATTAAAGTAAGCATTTCATTATTAGATTTTTTCCATGTTGTATTTTCTTTGCATTTGGGGAGAAATCCCAGTTGATCATGACATCTTTAAAATACACTGTTAGATTTGGTTAGTCTATATTTTATTGAGAAATGAGCCCATTTAAAAATTTTTTCTTATCTGAGGGTGACTGTGTGGCTCAGTCAGTTAAGCATTTGCCTTTGGCTCAGGTCATGAGCTCAGGATCCTGGGACCCAGGCCCTCACTGGGCTCTCTGCTCAGTGGGGAGTCTGCTTTCTCCCTCTGCCTGCCACTCACTTGTGTGCTGGCCCTTTCTGTCAAATAAATAAAATCTTTAAAAATAAAAAATAAATTTTTCTTATCTTGTGTGAGATCAAAATTAGACCAGTCTCATAAAGATAAGATAGTTTGCTCTTGTCTTGTTATCTTCTGGAAGAACTTACATAAACTAGGTATCTAGTGTTCCTTATAAGCCTGTGGAGCACCCATGAAGACTTCTGTGTGGAGACTGGGGACAGGGAGTGAGTGGGACCCTAGGGGAAGTTTTGTTAATAATTATGGGTGCACACTATTGGGTATTTACCCTAAATATACAAATATAGTGATCTGAAGGGGCATGTGCATACCAATGTTTATAGCAGCAATGTCCACAATAGCCAAACTATGGAAAGAACCTCGATCTCCATCAACAGATGAATGGATAAAGAAGAAGATACATATGTACATATACATATGTATATATATACATATATATGTATACACACACACACACACACACACACACATACACAATGGAATACTATGCAGCCATCAAAAGAAATGAAATCTTGCCATATGCAATGACATGGATGGAGCTAGAGGGTATTATGCTAAGCGAAATAAGTCAATCAGAGGACAATTGTCATATGATCTTCCTGATATGAGGAAGTTGAGAGGCAAAGTGGGGTTTTGGAGGGTAGGGAAGGAAAAATGAAACAAGATGGGATGGGAAGGGAGACAAACCATAAGACTCTTAATCTCACAAAACAAACTGAGGGGGTAGGGAGAGAGTAGCTGGGTTACGGACATTGGGAAGGGTATGGGCTATGGTGAGTGCTGTGAAGTGTGTAAGCCTGATGATTCACAGACCTGTACCCCTGGAGCAAATAATACATTATATGTTAATTTAAAAATTAATTAATTAATTGATTGATTGATTTAAAAAATAAAATAATTATGGTGCACTAATTTCTCTATTTCTTATTATATTAATTTTAGCATTTGATTTTTTCTAGGAATTCATTGACTCCATCCAGTTTACCAGATGAATTAGATATCAATAGCATAGCAGTCTCTTATTATTTTAAAATTTCTGTTGTGTCTGTGTTTGCTTCTCCTTCTTTTGTAGTACATTTTAATCTTTTTTATGTTTTCCCTCTTTTCTCTTATTCTTTCTTGCCAAAGGTCTCTTTTGAATTAATGTTTCCAAAGAGCTAATTTTGCATTTATCTTTTTTATCATTCTTTATCCTCATTACATTGACATCTAACTTATTTTCCTTGTTGCTTTTCCTTTCTTATTTATTTGCTCTACTCTTCTTTTTTCATTGTCATAAAGCTTAGCCCATTTATTTCTAAATATTTCATATGAAATACTAAATATTTCATTTTTCCTGATACATGTATTTAAGGATACATATTTCCCTTTCAGTACTTCTGTAGATGTGCCTGACAACTTTGATATTAATTTTTTAAGGCTTTATTCATTTTTTTCATGATAGACAGAGAGAGGCAGAGGGAGAAGCAGGCTTCATGCAGAGCAAGGACCCTGGTGCAGGACTTGATCCCAGGACGCTGGGATCACAACCTGAGCCGAAGGCAGATACTTAACTGACTGAGCGACCTAGGTGCCCTGACATTAATGTTTTCATCATAATTTAAGTCAAAGTGACTTCCTTTTTTAATACCAAGATATTCAGTCTCCTTGTATATGGGATTTATTTTCATACCCTTTTCTTATTAATTTCTCATTTTATGGCACTATTATTAGAATACATGGTCTTGTTGGACATCAGCCATATAGAGTTTCCTCAAAGATGTCATACTAGCTTTTCTGGTCATGCTTCCTCAACCACGAATGTCCAGGATGCACTCTACTTCTTGATGATATCTGTTTCTAACCTAGAGAGGAGGGTGCTGGTGAAAAGGCTGGTCACCCACCAAACATCTTTACCATTTGAGAGAATTTCTGAATAAATGCAAGCAGGCTTGGGAAGGAGCCCTACTTTGCAAAACAAGAGGAATGAGACATGTATCCACTTTGCCCTCAGGCCTCTGGGTTTGGGACATGTGACTGAACTTAGCCAATCAGCATGAAGCACTTTGAATCTTAGTGTTTCAATGAAGCAGGAACAGTTGGAAGCTTTGAAGGGTGCTGAGCAGAGTCCAGTGACATAGTGACAAGTTTACCTAGGACGAAGCCAATTGTGGGTATCCACACTAGACCTTATCTTCCAAACTCCCCTACTTTTTTTTCTAATATATATATTTTTTATTTGTTTATTTACAGCATAACAGTGTTCATTGTTTTAGCATCACACCCAGTGCTCCATGCAGTACGTGCCCTCCCTATTACCCACCACCTTGTTCCTCAACCTCCCACCCCCCGCCCCTTCAAAACCCTCTGGTTGTTTTTCAGAGTCCATAGTCTCTCATGGTTCATCTCCCCTTCCAGTTTCCCTCAACTCCCTCTCCTCTCCATCTCCCCATGTCCTCCATGTTATTTGTTATGCTCCACAAATAAGTGAGACCATATGATACTTGACTCTCTCTGCTTGACTTATTTCGCTCAGCATAATTTCTTCCAGTCCTGTCCATGTTGCTACAAAAGTTGGGTATTCATCCTTTCTGATGGAGGCATAATACTCCATTGTGTATATGGACCACATCTTCCTTATCCATTCATCCGTTGAAGGGCATCTTGGTTCTTTCCACAGTTTGGCGACCGTAGCCATTGCTGCAATAAACATTGGGGTACAGTGGCCCTTCTTTTCACTACATCTGTATCTTTGCAAACTCCCCTACTTTTACTCATTTGCCAAGCCTGCTCATGGAGGCTCCATTGCAGTCCTCCATTTGTTTAATTTCCACTAATTGCTGCTTAAGTTCACCAGCATTGATATGTGTTGCTTGAAACTAAGAGCAGTCACTGGCATACTCATTTATCCATTCTACACTTGTGGGCCCCCAATACTAGAGACCCTGAATCTCTTCAGACTCTGGGCCTCCCTCCCTCTGGGCCCTACAACAGCTCTGTCCCTGTGCTGTGCTTTCTTGGTATCCTGGGCAAGGATTTACTGCCCCACCCATAACCCTCCATCTGCTTTTCTGCAGTCCTACATGACTGTAAGTTCTCTAAGAGACAAGAAATGGGTAATATTTGGTTTTGGAGCCTCAGACTCAATCTCAGTAGCATATGATAAAAGTTTTTGAACACACTTATTAGTGGAATGGTCTCGCATCTACCTTAAACTTCTTCCTTAGCTTTGCTGATTCGAGAATATGTTTCTGAGAGGAATGTGTGAACAGCATATGAAACTTAACCAGGAATCTTTAGGATTTCCTAGGTGTTCAGATGCCAAACTCTTGAGCTGGCTTGAGCTGCAAACCTGCCCACCCTTAGCCTAATTTTTCTACTACTTTAGATATGTCTGTGTCAACACCACCTTTCCTATTAGTCTTCCAGCAAGAAGTTGAAAGGTGAATATATCATATTCCATACTTTCTATTTCTTGTTTTTGTTTTTCAACTAACTAACTGGCCTCTCCTAAGGCAGAAGTAAACTGGCCAAGATTTCTACTCCTCCAACATTCTAAGACCATGAGGTGACGCTAATATGACCCCCTCCCACCAACACACACTTTTTTTTGACCCTCTTGGACTTCCATTTCCCCAGTTCCTCTTAGGTTCCCAGAAATGCCATCTCTAGCAGGCAATATTACTTAATTAAGGATGTTTGTCTACAAGTTTTAAGTAAGCTTTTCTAATTGCAACAGTTTCACATCACTTTTGTTCATGTTGATAGTTATTTAAACACCATGAATAATTCAAAATCAGGTTTTGAATTGTTAATCAGAATAATGATAGCGGCAGTTCAACACTCCGTAACAGTTTGACATGCAATCGGCTTGAAAAAGCCATTTCTGAAATCATTTCCTTCGACAACTTAAAGCTCTGCTCCCAAAGCAAAATGAGAAATATTCAAAATAGAGGCTTCTCTGATTCTCCAAGACAGCCTGTCCCTGACAGTGTATGCTTGTGTTGATGACTTTGGATATACAAATACAGTGGAGACCTGGGTACATGTCACGACTACCAATGTCTTGCATTCTCCTTCACTTTGGCAATCTTTTAATTAGTGGCATGTCACTAAGAAACAGAGGAAAATTTCCTTTCTGCCTAAGAACTGTCAAGTAGGTAGAATTTAGCAAGTGTCCCATTTGAGAACAGTCAAGATTTGTTCTCTAGACAAGATACCCCTTGTTTCACTTACGGCCTCTTGGCAGATGACCCACTTCTGAATCCATAACTCCAGGTTCCTCCTCTCAGTACAATCCCCAGTCTGCATGCCAAGGTGGCCACCTGATATGCTGACTTGGAAGTCCCATCATCTCAACACACCCATAGTTTAACTGATCCCCCACAGCTAGTTAGTTTCTTTTCTAAATGTTGTGCCTTGGTTGATGCTGGGGAGATAGGAGGGTATAGTGGTTAAAAGCACATCAGGGGAGCCTTACGACCCATTTGTAACTCCTGGGTATAAATTCTGACTTGCCAAGCAGTTACCTGACCTAAATGGGCTTCCTAGCCTCTTTTTTGTGCCTTGGATCTATCTATAAAATGGACCTGATAATACTTATTTCATAGGGTTATTACAAGGACAAAATGAAGTTAGCATTTCTAAAGTGCTTCGACCAACTCCTGGCACATGACAGGTATGCAAACAGCCTTCATTAAATAAAATGTTGAGCTACCTTCTCTCCATCTTTCTTTGCTGGCTCACATCCTACCTCCTTACTCGTGCTCTTCTCTTTCTTAGCTGCAGATAACACAAGGAATTCGTGGAGTTTTGTACCCTGATACATATCAGCAATATCCATTGTGTCTAGCAACCTTGTCATTCCCCATGGTGTAGACATCCTTGTTATGGAATTTGTTTCTCTTTTATTAATCATCAGAGATCAGGGCATTCACAATTCCCAGGCAGCCCAGTGCTGATCATATAGTAGGCATTGGATAAAGACTGATTAATAACTAAGGGCAACTGAGTGAACGAAAAGAGGCAAAGAAAGAGACTATGACAGAAACATATAAGAAGCCGTGAGCCTAAGAGAAGAGGTCATATCCCCTAGTGTTCTGGACAACTTATCCAGACATTCCTCACAATTTTAATTATTTGTTGAATGATTATGTCTTCTTCTAAAATGTAACCTCCATAGAGGTGAAGATCATGACTGAGATTACATGGGAAACAATATCATAGGGAACACATTTCCATTGCTCTATGGTTCTTAACTGACAGTACTTGGCTGTCACTCTGTTAATGCTTCTGGTCATAAACAGGTTTAGCTGGTTCAGAATAGCCTGGGTGTGAGAGGAGCTAATTTAGTATTAATCACTAAAAGTCACGACAGTTATATTTGTGTAAAGAGAACTATTTACACAGGATTAATAAATTACCATCTGACAATAGTTCAACTCCAGAGACTTTTTATAACCTAGACCTGAAATGCAGCATTAAGGAATTGACTGCTCCACATTGACTTCACAAATTTGTTTCTTTTCTGACACATAGCAGAAACCTATAAATTCAGTCTGGTGATGAAGAATAAGGGGGGGGGGGGACTAAAATTATCATAATTTACCATGTCACTAAGTACTACTGTTCTCTGCAATTTAACCTGACAGGCATCTCATAGCTTGGCTGGGTTGGGATAAGATACCTGAAGGGTGGCTGACATCTGATTTGTTTCCATTAATTTGTGGGGCTAGAGAAATAGCAAATTTAACGACCACAAATTACCCTGCTGACATTTTATCTGTTTAGCATTCTAGAAGATTGGCAGTGAACAGAATGTCCTATCTCAGTACATTCAACCTAATTCAAATCTAAATTCATTTGCCCTGAAAAGAAACAACCACAGATGCAAAGGTGATTTTTGAAAAGTCAAAAAGTAACTGATCCACATTATTGCCTATTGGAGAATATGCCTTCATAACAACCCGGATTTTCGTTCTGTGTTATTCACGAGAAAATCTCTAGTATGGCTACAAAAAGTACATGAAAGACGCTAAATGATAAGATAGAAAGGTAGAACCCCTTCAGGAAGGAATCTTGACAGTTACAAGGGCTCTTTCTTGTAATGCTTATCAATGGAACAACATATTTTAGCTGGAGATTTATTGTTCTCTAAACACTAACTCATTAATGCTCCCCTTGAAGTATAATTTCCAAAACAGTTTAAGACATGATTCTCATATAAATACAAAATGAACACATCTCAAATATTCCATTCAACTCATTAATGAATGAGTGACCTGGTAACATATTAAGAATGGTTTCAAAGGGTATTTGAGCCAGATAGTCCATATAAAGCTGAAATGCATTTGCTGGTTGTTGCAAAACCGGTAAGCATCCTTCTAGCCAATAAACTGTAACCATTAGGGTGACTTAGTTTATGAACAAGAATTATTTGTTTTGTCCCCAAACAAACATAATTTGCATTGCTGTCAGTTTTCTGATTTAAGCTAATTTCTACCTTTACAGAGTTGTAAAATTGACTAATCAGTGGTAAATGGGAAGTCAAATAGGTTATAACACCTAGAAAAGTAGAAGATCCCCACGATGGGTGGGCCCGGTAGAAACATGCAACATTTCACTGAAAGAACACTTAGTAATGCTGAGGGAAAGAAAAGAGAAAGTCAACCATGGACAGCTTAAACGTCAAACATTTATTTCTTAGAGTTCTTGAGGCTGTAGGTCCAAGATCAAGGTGGCAGCAAAGCCGGTTTCATTTGGAGGCCTCTTCTGTTTTCTTGACTTGTAGGCAGCTGCCATCTTGCATGTTCATATGAGCTCTTTCTGGGCATTCAGGGAGAGAGACAGCTCTCTGGAATCTCTATGGACAAGGGCACAAACCCCAATGTGAGGGCACCTCCCCTCATGAACTTATCTAACTGTAATTCCCTCACAAAGGCCGTATCTCCAGATTCTAGCACACTGGGAGTTAAGGCTTCCACATATGAGTTTGGACAGGACAGATGAAAACATTCAGTCCATAGCAAATGCCTTTTGTTTATTTCCAAGTTTCAGGTAATTTTCTTAACTCTCCAAACACTCCATCCTGATTAGTGGAAACTACTACCTGTTCCACTTCAAGGTGAAGAAACTGCAACATGGAAACAGATGGAAGGGAACATACTGAAGGAAGGATCCTCTGAGAAAACACAGAGGAATTAAATACAATTAAGAAACTCGAGGTCAGACACGGTGAGTTTATGAGTGAGGAAGAAATGAAACAGGTAAGAGTCCTCACTTCCTGGCCAGCTGACTACCCTGAAGTTTCCTGGCCTTTTATCTGACTCAGGAAATCAATCAAGTGTTAATAACAAACATACTGTATGTTGGTCACTTCTAATATATTTCCTTGAATGTGCACCATAATCCTACAGTGTCATTCTGCTCATTAGGCAGGGAAATGACTTGGTCGTGGAGGTTTGGTGACTTGCTCAAGGCTATCGCTAACTAATGACAAGGTTGAGAGTGAGTCTGGTTCTGTCTGGCTCCACTGAACTCAATTCACTCTGCAATAGAGCCACTTACATGTGGAGAAATCATGACCTCAAAGATATACCAGGTTCCTGGCACCATTAATTAAGATGAGAAAGACATGGAGAGGTGCGGAATCTCTGCAGAGGAGATCAAGAAATGTTAAGTTTCTTTGGAAACTTTGGAAATGTTAAGTTTGATATGCTCATAAGACTTCCAAGTAGAGAAGTCAAATAGGCTGTAGAGCAGAAGAGGGCTGGAGATGCAAATTTGTGAGTCACCAGCATAAAGAAGTTATTTAATGTGATGAGCAAATTCATGCCTCCAGAAGAATACTCTTCTGCAAGAATAATCATCAGACTAACAAACAAGCCTGATACCCAGGGGTACGGTCATGCAAGTTATTTAAATACTTCTACACCAGTTGGTTAATAGTGGCTCCCTTGAGTCTCCTGAAGGTTTTCTGCCTCGCCCCTTCCCCCAGCACCCCTGGGCCTGCTCACCATCCAGTTACCAAAGCTATAACATCTGACACAGTAGGATCTCCAGGCATTGATAATTCAGATCGGTCTCTACTCATGCCCTCCCACTTAGAACACATCAAATATCACTCTTGATTCACAACATTTCCTGAGCTCCTCACATATGCCAGGCCCAATGTCAAGCCATTTATTTGACTCCTTCACTCAGTCCTCACGACCACCCTTTGTGGAAAATATGAGTATCACCCCATTACACAGTTGAGAAAATTGAGGCCCAGAGAAGTCAGTAACCAGTTCTAAGCCACCTGGTGAGTGATGAAGCCAGAACCTGAGCCCAGACAGTCCAGCTTGGCAGCCTCTACACCATTCTGTTTCGCCCACTCTGGACAACCTATGACCATGGCTGAGTGGCATGATGAGGGCACGGGAATATGCTCAGTCTGCAGTCCTAACTTCCTGTGCAGTCAGGACAGGGAGTGGACAAAGCTCTTTCCTGGAACTGAACTCAGAGCTGCCACTTGAATTCAATACTAAGGAGCTGTTTGTCTCCTTTGAACTGTCTCCCATAAGGTGTGACAAGATTGGGAAATTGTTATATCACTCTTTCATGCCAGACTGTCTAGATTGTGTTGCCCAGATGTATTCCACTAGATAACCAGTCTGTTCCACATGTCGCCCTTGGTAGCATTTACTGACATGGTTGTCTGAGCATCTTCATTCATACTTCAAGAATAATGTGCAAAGACACAAACAGGATGGACTTATGGATGATTTTTCTTTATTTCAGTCTTAATAATTCATTAATGATGATGATAATGAAGACAAAAATGTAAAATTTGACAGCAGAAAATCTTCTAGGAAAATGCATCTGCTATAGACTGAAAGTGCTTTTCCCCATCCCCGACCACATTCATATGTTGAAACCTGGTCTCTAATGTGCTGGCATTTGGCGAGGGTGGGGGGGGGTGGGGGGTGGCGATTAGGTCATGGGGACAGAATGAGCAGAGCCATCTCCATGAGATTTCTAGGTCACGAAAACTGGGGAGGCAGGGCCACAGCCCTAGTGAGTCCAGAAAGTGGAGCATGGAGCCAAGGAAGATGATCTCAAGACTTAAGTTTTAATGTTGCTTGCCCCTATAAGTTTTGGACTTAGCTGGTAACTGTTACCCTTTCCTTCTTTGCTATTTCTCTATTTTGGAATGGAAATGTCTCTACCATGCCTATCCCATAATTGTATTTTAGAAACATGTAATTTGTTTGGTTTCACAGGTTCATAACGGGAGATGACTTTGCCTTGGGATTAATCTTACCTCCAGTCTCCCACACTTTTGATTTAGAGGGTATTTAGATAAGACTTTGTTGTTGTTGTTGCTTTGTTTTGTTTTTTATTTAATTTTATTTTTTCAGTGTTCCAAGATTCATTGTTTATGCACCACACCCAGTGCTCCACACAATACCTGCCCTCCTTAATAACTACCACCAGGCTCACCCATCCCCCCACCCCCTTCCCCTCCAGAACCCTCAGATTGTTTCTCAGAGTCCACAGTCTCTCATAGTTCGTCTCCCCCTCTGATTTACCCCAAGGAAAGGAAAAGTGAATTGGGGTAGATAAATCTTTGAACTTTAAACTTTTGAGTTGATGTTTGAATAAGTTTAGACTTTTGGGGTTATTAGAATGGAATGAATGTATTTTTTCCATGCAAAAAAGACATGAATTCTGGGGCCTGGGGACAGAATGCTGTACACCAAGTGTTTGCATCCCTCCACACACCCACCGCACACACAATTCATGTATTAAAACTGGGTTTCCAGTGATAATGTTTGGGAATGGGGCCTTTGGGAGGTGATTGGGTCATGAGAGCAGAGCCCTTGTGAATGGGATTAATGCCTTTATCACAGAGAACTCCCCCACCCCTGCCACCATGGGAAGATGCAGTAAAAAAAATCTAGATGCTAGAGTCACAGCATCGATGAACACCCAGGCCCTTACCAGACTCCAAATTGGTGCTGCCTTGTTCTTGGGCTTCTAGACTCCAGAAATATGAGAAATCGGTCCCTGCTGTTTATAAGCCACCCAGTTTATGGTATTCTATTATAGCAGCCCGAATGAACTAAGACAATAACTCACACACACTCGTCCTCCCATATTAGAGAAGTTCTGACACACGTCACATGTTGAGTGAACCTTTCAGTCATGATGCTATGTGACATAAGCCAGACACAAATGGACAAATAGTACAGGATCCCATTTATAAAAAATATCTGGAATAGCAAATTCAAAAAGAGAGAAAGTAGAATGGAGGTCACCAGGGGGCTGCCAGGAGGGAAGAATGGGTGCTTGTTGCCTAATGGGTAGAGAGTCTTTATTGGGGATGATGAGAAAGTTCCGGAAATAGTGGTAATGGTTTTACAACATATGAACGTACTTCATGCCACTGAACTGTATGCTTAAAAATGGCTAAAATTTTAAGTTTTATGTCATGTATATTTTACCATAATAATTTTTTTTAAATCCAACAGTCTACTCATACCAGAGCAAATGAAACTCAGCCACTTTAAGAACAGAGATAGCAAAGGCAACATAAAGATCTTTTTTTCACACCTACAAAAGCTGAAATAACTTACCATCAGCAGACCCTCATTACGAGAAATGTTAAAGGAAGTCCTTCAGGCAGAAGGAAAATGACACCAGATGGAAATGCAGAAGAAAGAATCCACACAAAAGAATAAGCTCAGGAATAGTAACCGCATGAGTAAACACACAACACTTATTTTCTCATTATTTAAATCTCTTTAAAAGATAGTTGATGTTTAAACAAAAACATCAATAACCCAGTGCAGAGTTTATAATACATGTAAAAGCAAAACGTAGCAATAGTGCAGATGTCAGGAAAGAAAAAGAATTCTACTATCGGGAGGTTCTTACACTCTGTGTGAAGTGGTATAGTAACACTTGAAAGTAGACTCTAACAAGTTAAAAATATGTAAATGCTAAAGAAACCTGCATCATAGGCTTAGGCTCAGAATGATGGGAGGAAACAAGGATTTCACTAAACAGAAAGAAATTGGTCAGCACACCCTAAGAAAGTACCAGCAAAATATAGAATCTTCATCCTATTTTATTCAACACTCATATCTTAAGCACCTATTACATGAAAGGCATTGTTCCAGGTGCTAAGATAAATGACAGTCTTTTTTTAGTTCAGTTATGGAAAGTTGTTGCACAAATTTAAAAGTTAAATTTTTAACTTAAAGTTAAATTTTTAACTTTTAATACAGGAGCGCCTGGGTAGCTCAGTTGGTTGAGCTCTGACTCTTGATCTCAGCTCAGGTCTTGATCTCAGGGTCATGAGTTCAAGCCCTGCCTTATGATCCATGCTGGGCGTGGAGCCTACTTTAAAAATAAAATAAAATATAAAACAAGTCAACATAAAATATATGCTAGACTAAAATATGTGCTAGAGAAGGAGATGCTATTGAATAGGGAGAGAAATGCATATATGTAAAGAGGCCAGGTAGAAAGCCTGTATCAGTGAAACAGGTAGGCTTGGTGAAACAGTTAGGAGAGGAACTGCTACAAACTGAAGAGCGCATGTCCTTCTAAAAGCAGATTTTGCTACTCAACATTAGCCAATTATTGCTATGATGCATCATACTCCTTATCTTGACTCACAAGACTCCACATAACCCTGCCCCTCGGTAGCTGGCCTATTTCCACTCCCACTGCTCCCTTCCATCTCACACTGTTCCAGTTCTATCAGCTTGCTTGTTTTCCCCAATTATATGTCAAAGATCTTATTGTTCCCTTGCCCAAGAATGCTCTTCACCTTGACCTCCAATGACCATAGGACTCACTCCCTCATTCCTTCACTTCTCTGCCCAGTGAGATGTTCTCCAATCACTCTATAAAGTATAGAGCCCCTCACTCTCACCCAGTAATGTGCTGGTACATGTTTAACTATTGGCTCTCTGAAGGAAAGAAAAGAAAAGTCCTGGTTTCTAGTATTTGTTAATTTCTGTGCTGTAAACGCCCCCACTGTGGCCAGCACCACTTGTCAACCTGATATCACCAAACACTGACCTGGGAAGACATGCATACAACTGGCTCTTAAGAGCATGTACATGTCACCACAGCCCTCATCATTGCACTCAGCACGCCCTTCTCCTTTACTCTGCTTTTTTTCCTCTACACTTACCTACACTCACCTGATGTTTTACATACTTATGCATTTATGGTCTGTTTCCCCTTCACATGCACCAGGATACAAGCTCCAGGAGAGCAGGAATTTTGTTTTGTTCTCTTCTTTATCTTTGGAGCCTAGTATTATTCCTGGCATAGAGTTGGGTCTTAGAGGTATTTGTTAAATGAATAAATGTGAAGATAACAGTGGTCCTTGGAAGTAAGAAATTAAGATTATTAAAAAGGGGTTATTCTGTAGGGACAAGAACCATAAATTACTGTATAAAAGGTAAAGTAGTGGGCCAGCAGAGATTTTCCTCTAAGCCATGGGTTTCCAAAGATGGCTGGACACATCCAACTGTGTGTATGAGACAATCAATTAGAGCTTGGGAGAAAATATTAGAACATGTCCTTCTAAAGGCAGATTTTGCTACTCAGCATCAGCCACTTATTGCTGATAAGAACTTCTACTTGTATATTTTTATTTAAATAATACATTATGATGTATGGAGTTGTTGAATTACTGTATGGTACACATGAAACTAATATCCTACTGTATGTTAACTAGCTGGAATTAAAATAAAACCCTAAAAAAGAATACATTAAACTTTACTAGCATTTAATATGAGAATCAACTGTAAAAATTCCATTTTGGTCAGACTGAATATTGGTTTCTGTTAGCAAATACAGATTTTCAAAAACAAAACATTTTATCTATTCTTAAGTTAAAAAGTGACATTTTGCCATTGAGGAAGAAAATGGCTGCTTAAATAGCAACAACAAAAACAATGAAATTTATACCATGAGACTGTAGGGAGAGCATTTTGAAACCAGATGCTTAGAAATGAAATGATCATCAGAGAAAGCCATCATGTCCAACAATATCCCAGCCATATACTCTTTCACAATCCCATAGCTCAGTGCAGAGGATGCCTTCTGGTTCTATGTCTACTCTTTCCTGAGATTAGTGTTTATATATTTTTCAAGTTTGGTATGTGGACCACCTGGGTCAGAACCTCCTGTGGCTAACTGTTATACGTACCAACTCTTATTGGCATTACTTGCTTATTGGGCTTTTCCATGAGATTGTGAACTGTTCATGGTCAAAGTCTATTACATTGTTCACCACTCCATTTCCAACCACTAAAACAATATTTGACAAAGAATAGGTATTGTAAGTTATTTGTGGGGGGAATGAAATCAAGGACATATAGGAAGGTGCTCTTCAATGAATTACATAGCCAGCAGCTACATACATTCTTCATGGCATTCTGAATGGTTATGCAGGTGACATTCGTGTAAATATACCAGGATAGGAAGGACAAATTAAGGATATTAACTGAAATGTGCTCAGGTTACAGACATGACTTGATGTTTGTTATCAAGTCTACGATTCAGTGCAAAAGACAGAATTACACACTTAAAAAGATTAAGGACTTAAAAAATACAGTTCAGGGCTGCCTGGGCAGCTCAGTTGGTTGAGCATCCAATTCTTGGTTTTGGTTCTGGTCATGGTCTTAGGGTCCTGAGACCGAGCCTCATGTCCTTAGGCTCCACTCTCAGCAGGGGAGTCTGCTTAAGGATTCTCTCCCCCTCCTTCTACTCTTGTGAATAAGCTCTCTTTCTCAAAGAAATAAAGAAATCTTCAATTAAAAAAAAAAAGTTTATGCAGGTGGGGGGATGGGGTAGGTGATGGGCATTAAGGAGGGCACGTGATGTGATGAGCACTGGGTGTTACATACAACAGATGAATCATTGGACACTACATCTGAAACTAAGTACATACTTTATGTTGGCTCACTGAATTTAAATTTTTAAAAGAATGTTTAGGGGCGCCTGGGTGGCTCAGTGGGTTAAAGCCTCTGCCTTCGGCTCAGGTCATGATCCCAGGGTCCTGGGATCGAGCCCCACATCGGGCTCTCTGCTCCACGGGGAGCCTGCTTCCTCCTCTCTCTCTGCCTGCCTCTCTGCCTAGTTGTGATTTCTCTCTGTCAAATAAATAAAATATTTAAAAAAAAAAAAAAAGAATGTTTAAAGATTGGAGAGGTTTGGTTCCAAGTTTCTACCATTGTAAAATGGTGCAGAGATCAGTAGTTGCTATAGCCATCACCACAGCTGTTAATTTCAAAGCCGGTGACTAGGGTGGGCTGTGGAATCCTGCTATTGCTAAATGTATTTCTGTTAGATCTAATTGTCCCTGTACATTCTGCTGACAGATGACCTGCCCCATCCTCCTGCCTGTCAGATCTCACCAAAGTCCTTCAAATGACTCAATCTATTCCGCATTCAGGACCCGAAATGCAAAGAGAGTCAGGGTGATGTCATATTTTGGCTTTCTAACTCCTGTAAATGGAGTATAAAATAAAGTCCAGGAAAGCCAGTCTAAATAACCAGAAAAAAAATAACCTTAGTCACTTTGACTAAGAGACTATCTTGACCCCATAGCTGAAACCATTTATTAACAATAAAAACATACTATCTACTTCCATTTTCCTTGACAGTTTCTCAGTTTATAAACTGATAGCTCTTTTAAGTATAAATATGGATGTTAAGCGTCTAATACAAAAACCTAATGGCAAACACATTTATTTTGTGCACTTTATAAAAAGTTTAAATCTGTAGGTTGCTCCAACAAGAAGCTGATCTTATGAGATGCTTTCTAATACTTGTTGAGTTTTGTTTACCTTGATTATAATCCAGGAACAAAACACACTGTTGAAAATAACTTCAGGCTGCTTTTCATGGTCACCAATGCTTTGTTCTCTTTCAATGGTTAAAACAAAATGGGATTTGACACCCACAAAGGAAAATGACACGTGTAAAAAGAAAGATAAGAGAGTCTAACTATCAATGCCAAATGGGTTCTTCATTCTTAGAATGAAATGAAAATGTCAAAGCATGCTGAACACCTGCATATGATAATAAACATCTATTATTCCCCAAGACACACTAAGCAGCATTAAAAAAAAATCTTTGAGTTTATTGAAATATTCTTTTCAAAAATTTTTTTTTTGAGCCTTGACTCTATTCCTTTTGAGCCAAGTCAGGCCACCATGACTGGCCCAGGTAAAAATAACCAGTGTTCACAACTGCGGATGCTTTCACTGTTTCTTAGTAATTAACCAGCACACAAGCTTTGCAAAATGTTGGCTTCACAGATCACAAGATGTGGTGATATGAGTTGACTGGGCTCTTGAATGCATCTTTGTTCCTCAGAGGAACCCGAACTTTGATATTCTCAGTAGCCCAGGTCCTCTGAAGGAAGAGTCAGAGGAGCACAGAACCGTGGACTCACCGCTTCACAATCCATCGCAGGCCAAATAGTTTCCGGTCAGGGAAGCACTACGTGGGCACTTATAGTCCAATGCATTACTGTCTATATTTGTAATTTATAAAAGTATATGGCACCAAGGAGGCATTTTGCCAATGTGGTTTGTGAAAACCCCTATCAGTAGGTACTATTATTATCCTGCTTTACAGATAGAGAGACTGAGGCACAGGAAAGTGAAATCATGGAAGTGCTAAGTGGCGGGACAGGATTCACCCCAAGCAGCATGTCCCCAGGCCATGATGGTCACAGCACAAGGCTTCCATGAAGGAAGATTTTGTCATACCCCATCATCTCCTTCCAAGCTTAACTTCTTGCCGCAACTTCGGGCCTACTCAAGGTTTTTGGTGCAGCAGGCCTCATAATGGAAACAGTTTTCATTTATCCTCCTTAACTCAAGTTGAAGCCAATGATTCAAATTATTCTCTGGATCGGACAGCATCTGTGCAGGTGTTCACCAGTGAGTCTGACTGCTGGCAAATGGGCAGGTTTCTATCTTTGAGCCACTAGACATTTCCTTTTAAAACATTTGTTTGAACCTAGTAAGTTCAGGGAGTCTGGTTGCGTGGGTGGCTAGGCTGGTTAAGCAACTGCCTTTGGCTCATGTCGTGATCCCAGAGTCCCAGCTCCGTGGGGGAGTCTGCTAATCCCTCTGACCTTCTCCCCTCTTACGCTCTCTGTCACTCTGTCTCTCTCTCAAATAAATAAATAAAATCTTAAAAAAAAAAAGTTCAGGGAGTCTGCCGAAGTTTGTTACAAAAACATCAAACCCAAGCCTCCTAAGCTTACAGGCCGGGAATACGTTGACTCACATAACAGAACAGTCCCAAGATTTCAAGTGTTCATTCAGGGCTCAGATCAGTGACCAGGCTCCAACTTACAGTCCTATAGACCCAGGGTCTTTCGGCTAATACATACCAGTTCCCAGAATCGAATCCCAATAGTCCCCACTGGCCTGTCTAGAGTCATGTGGCCTGTCTGTGCTAAGCACTGGGCCAGGGGAGCCTTCTGTCTACTGTGTGAAGAAACAAGGACCTCAGGCTGTAAGCTCTTCATAGCACTGTCTCTGTTCCATCCACATTTCCTAACTGCATATGACAACCTGGAATTAAACGCATTTCAGCTTTGCACCAAAAAGGGATGTAGCTTTAAAAAAAAAAAAAAAAATAGCAGGCACTCACTGTCCTTCACATTTCCACATGGGAAGAAGGCCATGTCCTTAGAAATAGAGGCTTCATCAAGTCCGTACATACAGTGAGTGGTCAGGTGATTTTCTCAAAAAATCCCTTCAGTTTTAACTATCTTATCAGACACACAGAAAAATACATTTCATTACTAAAACAAACATGTTTGCCAGTTTAACCCTTTACAGTTTGTTTTTGTTTTTGTTTTTTAAAGAAATGGCGCCCAGTATGAAGAGATGAGGCTCCCATTACAGTGCTCAAACTAGCCTTTGCATTGAGTTTTGGTAGCCTCAGGTGCCCACACTACGAGATTTAGAGCTTCTGGAAGAATGGTGCCGAGTCTGGCTCAAAGCTGAATATTCAGGACTTAACCACGGTGCCTAGAACATAGAAAATTTTCTTTTAAGCTTGACAAATTGATTGAATTTGATTGAATTTGAAATCAAATTTGATTGAAGTTGATTGAATGACTGAATAAGAGTCAACACTTAGTACTTCCTAAGTGCCAGCAACTTTTTTTTTAAGATTTTATTTATTTATTTGACAGACAGAGATCACAAGTAGGCAGAGAGGCAGGCAGAGAGAGAGGAAGGGAAGCAGGCTCCCCGCTGAGCAGAGAGCCTGATGCCGGGCTGGATCCCAGGATCCTGGGATCATGACCTGAGCTGCAGACAGAGGCTTTACTGAGCCACCCAGGCGCCCCTTAATAGCTCTTCTTATTGATCTTTCCTTATCAGTGTTATTTCACCTTTTATAAAAGTGTGTATTGAGCAAAATATTTGGTTTGTTTTAAGAAATGCAAAAGATTTAAAGTTAAAAGAATAAACTCTCCATAAACTTTATCAATCGCTTTGGAGTCTATTACATATTCATAGAATCGAGTTTCCCCTTGACAAAGAAAACATCAAGTTTCTTAAATCTTGTTCTTTCTTTTTAGGAGCTCCACAGGTAGTCCCCCAAAGCAGTTTCCTGACTATAAAACAATGGAGAGCTTACTGAGAAAGGACAGAACACGTATTGCATTTGAACTGGAACAGCCCTACATGTGTCCAGAGGAAATTGACAGTAAACAAGATAAAAAAGAAAAACAATCATTATCAAGAGAAATACACTAGAAGTTGTGGCTCTCTGAAAACAGGCTTACCAAAATCTGCAAGTGAGGAGTTAAAATGTATCTGTACATTTAAGAAAGAAGGCGAGGGGAAGGGAAGAAAAGATAATTTTAAAAAGGATGCCTCACACCGGGATCTCCAGCCAGCTTCATTTGGGGAATTATTTTTTCATGTTTATATCTCAAGTCATCTAAAGACAGGTAATTTTTGTTTTGTTTCTAAAATGCTATTTTTAAAGAAAAGTAACAGGTAAAAATGTATTACATATTTCTTTAAAATAGATTTCAGGGAATCTCTTCTAGCAGTTCGTATTTATTCATCTTGGGTTTTTTTTACACCAACATTTACACGGTTGCTCAATGAAAAAAAAGAGCACTTTGAGATACAGCTCTGAATCATCAAATAAAGATTTAATTGGAATGCTGACATTATATTAAAACTAAAGCAGAAAAGTGGGTGCATGCTTTTATCCACATGAACTTGAGGAAGATTTTAGTAGTAAACTGAAGGTTAGTAAACAGAACACTGCACACCCTGGGTGTTTCAGTTAACAGAGGTTTTACGATAAGCCAAACTGAAAGTAACAATTAAGACTTGATTTCACTCTGCGAGACTATAAGGCCAAACAGGAAAGCCTGCCAGCTTCCTTTTTTCCATGGGGAACAGCACCAGGCTGGGGCAGACGACAGACATCACAGACGAGTTAGTGGGGGAGTTGGGGGAGAGAAGATCCCTAAGCAGAAGACCACCACCACCTTTTGGACTCAGGGGCTAGGAAGAGGAAGGGAAGGTCTAGAAGTAGAAAAGTATCTAGTCAGAGTGGAGAAAAGTATCTTCAAACTCTGACCTCTTTTGGAGAGGCTTTCAAAAGGAGGTGCCTAGGCTGGGAACACAGATTTGCCTAAAAGCAGGCCACCTGGAGGCTGAGGTGGGGAGGGGGGTTACTCTTAGAATACCACTGCCTCCGGAGACCACAGTGCCTTGGCTGTGTGTGCACCAAAGTTAATGTGAGGAGCACAGCTTCCCCCATCACCAGGAAGCCTGCCCAAGAAAAGCCTCTGTGATTACCAGGGGCTGGGCCAAACTGTCATATGTGGGGTTGGGGGCTGAAGGGGACTCCACAGAGAGCATAGAGAATTGTACCTTCCCTGCTTCAGCCCAGAAATGACCCATTTCAGTTCCTGCTACGTACAACCCACTGGCCAGAGCCGGTCACTCCTTTCTGCCCAACTTCAGAGAGGGTGAAGCAACACTGCCTCCTATGTGATAAGGAAGAGAAGGAGAAAGGGAAATCCTGAGCACCAGGAATGTCCACCATGGTGTATAAGCTGACTTGGTGGCCCCAGCCAGCGATCTGCAGTTTCTATTCTCATTTCTCTTTTGGCAGCTGGGTGGGGAGAGCAGAGTCCTATGAGTTTGGAACCCTGATTTGGAGACGGAAGGGGCTCTGTGGAATTCTTCAGACCAGCTTTACTATGTAAAAAGTAGATCCTGCATTTTAATCTCTTCTTGGCTCCTTGCGCATGCCCTCAGTTGGTTAGAACCCGAAGGTGTCGGGGGAGAGTGTTAAATGTCTGGCCTAAAAGGGGGGAGGGAGGCAGAGTTAGCTCTCGTGGGCAGTGCAAATTCATCCACCCTGCCCAAGGAAAGGGGGTCCCTTGTGACCGTGGACGAGCAGTTCATGTTTCTGAAAAGAAACTGAAACTACTTAAAAGCAAACCATTCCATGAGCTTGTCATCTGCCTCCACTATGCCTTCTGCTCAGGAAGAACAGAAGTGTGGGACACACAACTCATCCAAATAGCCTCCAGATGTATACGCTCTTAGACAAATTCCCACAAGAGTCTCTGGAGAAATAGTCCATCTTCTGGTCCAATTAGACATGGAGCAGGAAATCGTGAGGTACAGATGTGGAGGGCATTGAGCTGATGAGAAGGCCCTTTGCTGCAGGATATACCTGTATGAATCAATTGGATGGAAATGATTTCATACTTGTTAACAACACCCTGGGAACAATGGCATCACCTGGGGTTCCTATGGAGCCACATTTCCTCTCTCTATCCATCTCTAAATTCTTCTCTTGCTTTGAATTCTTCATTGCCCCTTTTTGACAGCAGGAGATAGCCAAATGTTTGAGGCATAGAGGAGAAACAAAACACTTCCCGTGTCAGGAGGGAATGCTGCAATTGGGAGAAAACATTGACAAGAGTAATTCAATTATGTTCAATGACTTATGTTCCTTTGGAAAAAAAAAAACTAACTTTGCTTTCTGTTACACAAAATATTAGGGTTGCAACTATGTAAGAGCCAAAATCTATGACTTAGACCAGTTTTTTTTTTTTTTTAAAGATTTTATTTATTTATTTGACAGACAGATCACAAGCAGGCAGAGGCAGGCAGAGAGCGAAAGCAAAGCAGGCTCCCTGCTGAGCAGAGATACCAACACCGGGCTCAATCCCAGGACCCTGAGACCATGACCCGAGCCGAAGGCAGAGGCTTTAACCCACTAAGCCACCCAGGCTCCCTGACTTAGACCAGTTTTTACATTAATTTCTATGATTAGAGTCCTGAACTAAGAGGATAAGATCAGATCACACAGCAGCCAGTAGTGCAGAGGTAAGTTTCCATTTGTTAGAGCAAACTACCTCCCCCATCTGCCATGTGGATAGCTAGTTTCCTCATCACTTCTCCAGTCTGATAGCTAAAGATTTTCTGTCTTCTTTTCACAGATGGACTCATTTACAGCTCTACCTTTAATCCTTGTCTTCTGTTCCCCAGCAGGCCCTGAATACCAAACCCCAGCCCTAGGGTCACCTCCAAGGCTTCTATCATGTCTGGGAAATCAGTTTCTCTTCAAGCTTCCCCTTTTGTCTTGAATTCTCTCTCACTCTCTACCCTCTTGTTCAGGTTTTTGAGGTATAACTGACAAATAAAAGAATAATGTATTTAGAATACACAACATAATTATCTCATCAGCAATGTATAAGCGTTCCCTTTTCTCCACAACCTTGCCAGCATTTGTTATTTCTTGTCTTTTTCATAACGAACATCCTAACTGGTCTGAGATATTATCTCGCTGTGGTTTGATTTGCTGGTCCCTGATGATTAGTAATGTTGAGCACTTTTTCATGTACCTGCTGTCCGTCTGTAGGTCTTCTTTGGAAAAATATCTGTTCAGATCCTTTGCCCATCTTTTAATTAGATGACTTGCTTTTTATGCTATTGAGTTGTTTGAGTTCCTGGTATATTTTGGATAGTAACCCTTTATCAGATATGTGGTTTGCAAACATTTTCTCCCAGTCCAGAGTTTGCCTTTTCATTTTGCTGATGGTTTCCTTTGCTGCACAGAAGCTTTTTAGTTTGATGTAGTCCCACTTGTTCATTTTTGCTATTTATCACCTCTGCCTTTGCTTTTGGTGTCAATTTAAAAAAAAATTCATTACTAAGACCAGTATCAAGATAATCTCCTATGTATTTTTCTAAAAGTTTTAAGGTTTCAGGGCTTAAGTTCAAGTGGTTAATTGATTTTGAGTTTTTATGGATGATATCAGGTTAAATGAGGTCAGGAGGGTAAGAGCTCTTATCTGATAGGATTAGTGTCCATATAAGAAGAGCTTCCAGATAGCTCATTGTCTCTCCTCTCTCCTACCTCACATGCACTGAGGAAGACCAGGTAAGGACATCGCAAGAGGTGGCTATCTGCAAGCCAGAAAGATCCCTCTCCTCAGGAGCCAAATTGACCTATACCTTGAACTTGGACTTCCCAGACTTGATAATTGTAAGACAATAAATGTCTTTTGTTTAAGTCACCCAGTGTATGATACTTGGTTTTGGCAGTCCAAGCAGACAAAGACGATTTGGTTTTACCTATTTTTCTTCTCCCTAGGCTTTTCAAAAAAAATTTATCCATTTATTTGAGAATGAGAGAAAGCACGAACCCGCAGCCATGGAGGGTGGATGAGGAGGGAACAAAGGGAGAAGGAGAAGCAGACTCCCCACTGAGCAGGGAACCTGACACAGAGCTCGATCCCAGGACCCAAGCCAGGATCATGACCTGAGCGGAAGGCAGATGCTTAACGACTGAGCCAACCTGGTGCCCCTATTTTTCTTCTTAGTTCTGTTCATTAAACATTTCTGGCTCTCTGTCTTCTGGGCACATACAAAATTGCATGATTTTATTTCCTTTGAAGCTAGACATGACATGTGGCCACAGAAAAGAGCCCAGCCATGATATATCTCATTCTCTTCCCCAACTGGGGTGATCATGAAGGTACATGTTGTTGACATGGTTTCCGTCATATAGGGTCATTGAGTGACTATGATCAGTAGAGACTTTTGCTCAGTGGCCATCAATAGAGAAATAGGTCTATTACTGGGGTAGTTATTTATTACTGCAGCATGGCCTAGACTGTTTTGCTTGATATAGCCTCTAAGTCAGAAATATATTATGTCAGAAACATACATATTATATACACATATGTGTGTATATATGTGTGTATATTATATACACATACGTGTGTATATAATATATAATATATTATACTTTTTAAAATTTAAACATCCTCTTTTGAATAAACTTAGACTGTACTTTGGACAAATTAAATTATGTCATTTATAATCTACCTTAGGGGATCAAAGAGCACCAGAAAGTCTCCCCACCCCAAACACTTGTTACGCTACTCTTCGACTATTGATAATTTTTTTCTTTGATCATAGATACTTCTATCTCCATTTATTCTCTTGCTAAATGTCCATACTCCTAAGAAGAATAACTCATTATAAACTTTTTTCATCAGGAGTAGCTTAACATGAGTACATTCTGGGCTCATTTATTGCTAAATTACTGAATTCTTGGTGGTTAAGGAGACAGGAAAGGTCCTTGGGTGGGTAGTTTAAATAGGAGGATTTGGGACAATAAGGATATGAATATTCTGGGAATAAAAAAGTGAAAGGTGATTTAAAAAGAAGAAAGCCAAAATGCCTTCACAATGTTAAGAAAGATTCCAAACTCTGTTCAAAAGAGTGCACTGAATGCTTTTTTTTTTTTTGTCTATGGAAAATTACCAGTTTTATTTATCCATCTTCCATCCAGAGGAAGAAACAGGGTGTGAGATGTGCCAGTTATAAGGAAGCAGCCAAACGACAGTGGGAAGACAGAAAAGGCTGTTCTGTGTCATAAGGTACAGTTACAGGACTCACGTCAGAAGTACAACACAACTTCCCTCTGAACTCAGCATTCCTTGTTTCACCTAAAGTATGAATAAAACATGGGCACTATTTCCAGAAGAATAACCTGCTATAACCATGCCGTGAGTGAAAGAAATGGGGAAGGCAGGGACCATCAGGAAGCTGTACGGTGAATGCTGTAGCACAAACTTTTCCATTCAAAATAAATGCCCCACATAAAAATGTTCTGTTCACAGTAACTACTCTGTGTTGCAGCTTCTGTGAATCAAGCTGAGGTTATTAAATGCATAAGAATAGATAACAGTGTGTCCTGCTAATTACCATCTCCTCCACTTGGCATGGAGCCTGGGTGGGAGAAAATACAACTTGCAGCTCCCTATTAAAAGCGCCAATGTTCTCTGAAATACACCATTTTCTTCTTTATTTCTAAAACATATTTTAAAAAATGCCAAGATGCTCTTGCCTCTCCTCCTTCTGCTGACAGGAGTCTATATTAATTCCTTTGGAGAGATACACAGTTGCTGAACTAGAGAGTCAAACAGATCCTAAAAATGACAATGCTAGGAAAATCCCGAAGATTCTGAACAAGCTCAGTTCTTCTCCTCCCTCCAATTCCTCCCTTTTTCTTACTCAGCTGCTACCCAGACATTATTTCTTTGACTTCTTTGTGATTTTCTCTCTAAGTCACCCCATCCTGCCAACATTTCGTTCCCTCTCCATCTTAAACTGGAGAGTCAATCACCTTAAGCAGGATTTAACCAATATCCCCAAAGCCTTTTTTTTTTTTGCCATTATCTTTCCATTGTGCTCATTGAATGTATCAGGTAGAGTGTTTTCAGATTCAAATAGCAAAACACCTACTGAAAATGACATAAGCAATAAGACAATTCTGCCACCTAACAAGACCACTAGCTCAATTACGTGGTCAAGGGCCAAGTTCTGTCTTTCAACCCTGCATCCTTCTATCTCACCTTGTTTTTGGACTAGTTCACCAATCATCACCTGCCGGCAGGACAGCATCCCAAGGTGGAAAATAGACCATCTCTTCCTTCTGTCTCTTCTATGAAGCAAGAAAACATTTTCCTGTCTGTGGACCCCCCTCATTGTCTGGAATTGTATCAAGCGCTCACACCTTTGTGCAAATCAGTCATTGGTAAGGGGACCATTTTGGTTGGCTTAGACGAATCAGGGCCAGCCTCCCTAGACAGCAGGTGGGCCAATGACCACTGAAGAGCATGTCTAATTTGAGAAGAGTGGTGACTAAAACGAAAACGGGGTTCTGTCAGGAAGGAAGGGGAAAATGTGGTGAGTATGATGTAAGCAATTAATCATTTTGGAATTTTAGCGCAACCCTAACCATCTACCCTTCCTTCAGCCTGACTGCTAGGCTCTGCTGGCACTTCTCAGGGGGGCTCACTAATGACGATTTGACAATTAGGATGCTAATACCTCCTGACAGTTCATGTAGTCATGTCTTCCCAAAGGGGAAAGGATATTTTAAACTTCTACATTGCTCCATTCCCTGACACATCTCCCCTCACTACCTGAAAATTACAGTGAAAATTGGTGATCATCAGACAAGAGCTCTGTGAATTTTCTAAATCAGCTCTACAAACATCTGCCCCAAGCTATTTCTTCTTCCTTTCTGTGATGATGGGGAAAAAAAAAATGTTCCTCATCCTACATATAGTAAATCCTTTTACCTCTATTATGGATCCTGTCCTTTCTCTCTTTTCCAGGATCCTTCTCTCTGTTCTATTTTCAAACTTTCCTTTACCACCAATTTAACTCTAATGTGATTCTATCAGCCTGCTCAACTTTAGTTAAAAAAAAATTTTAAGAAAAAAATACCTCCTTTACCCTATGTCCTCACCCGCTTCCATGCTACCTCTGTTCTCCCCTACACAGGCAAACTTCTTGAAAGACTAGTTTCCTGTCTCCTCCTCCTTGCCTCCACTCACAGCCCAGACCATTAACCCTGGCATTTACTCCCAGGGCTCACTAAAGCACTCTGGGCATGCTCACAAATGACATCCCTCATCACTTCATTCCAGCCACCTTCCAATCTGTCTCCTACCTGACCTCTTGGTGTCACTGGGTACACCACTCTTGACTCCTTCCTCAACTAAATGTTCTGCTTTTGTATTTCATGGCATCACCGGCTTCTCAGATTGTCCTTTCACCCTCTGCCCATCTACTTCAAAGCCAGAATGTTCATATAATGTTACCCTAAGCAATTCTTACACCCTCTTTCTCCCTTACCCCTTCCTGCTTTCCCCAAACTTCTAGCATTTATGAAAATTTTGTTTGTTTGTTTCTCAAGTATACCTGGCTTGTTACGTCTCCTTGACTAGCTTGACACTCTTCTCCCTCCTCAGCCCCTGTCTCATGTGGACTCTTACTTCACATGTCCCCTGGGTCCCATGTCTTCTGGGTGTCCTCCCTCACCCCACATCTTGCTCAGATATGCACTAAGTGAGATGATCATGCCACTTGCTGCAAAAGCACCACGTACTATGGCTCCTTTTGTAGAGCTTGGATCATTTTTCCTCCTCACACGGCAACATCAGCAAGAGCAAAGTCCTTGCTCCCCATGATATCCCCAGCATTTCCCACTGGGTTGGGCAATTCAGAGGATTTGTCCAATGAGTAAGTGAATTTCTCTTCACAATTTTTTGATCTTTCTCCTGCCTCCTTTCCATCCCTCAAATCCACATACTCCATTCTCTTGGGTTGCTCCTACCCAAACACTTGTGAGAAGTGTTCCTTTCATCAAATCTGGTTTCCTTTTTCATTCCCAAACCAGGTTGGCACAAACATCCCTAGGGATCTTTTTACAAACACAGTTTCTTGGTCCTGTTTGTATACCTACCAAATAAGAACCCCCAGGAAGTTAGATTTTCAACATATCCTAAGTGATTTCGATAATTACCTAGTATGGAGACTCCCTACTGTATATAATCCCAGGAAGGTCTGGTTTCCACATGAATGTTTCTGAATGTAGAATTGTTCAATCAAACTGACAAATCCCAAGTGATATATTAATGCATTCGTTATGACACACTTCTCAGGGAATCTAAAACAACATGGTGCCACTAATTAAAGCCACTGTCTAATTAAAGCTACTGTCTCCAAAAGCCCCTGTAAGATTTGAATTAAATGGAGAAATTTTTTGGAAAGATTGGTGAGAGATACTCCTTTCAACAACATTGATCTGAACAACTTCGAGGTCTTCATTTCTGAGCCAGTCAGACAGAGGCAGAGATACCCAAGGTATGGGGTTTGCGGCCTAGGGAAGAGAGTTGTATGTGTGTGAGCAGGTGTGCTGTGAGGTGAAAAGGCCAGAAGTAAAAGACAACAATGGAACACAGAAGTGCTATTTGGGCTGAGCCTTGAAAAGTTAGTAGTATTTAACATGTGGATTTGGGGTAAAAAGTATTCTAAGCAATGAAAAGGACATGGCAAAAGTTAGGGCCGTAGAGGACTATGTTTGGGAAAGAGGAAGGGAGAAGCGTGAGTGTGACGTTCAGCTGGAACACGGAGAAAGAAAGAAGTGGAGAATACGACAGATGAGAATGAGACTAAGTATTTAGATGGAGGAAGATCAGGGTTAGCCTTGAATTCTGAAACAAGTAATTATACAAATGTAATGGGGAAACATTAAAATTTGGTATTTGAGAAGGGGAGGGGTAAGTGAGGGACTATCATAACTAGAAATCCTTTTACTCAAAAAAACATGCTGAGTACCCCGAGGTACATGACCATTCTAGGTGTTGGGTATATGGTGGTAAATAAGACAAAATGCCTGTTTCATTACAGGGTGTATCAGGCAACTTGAGTTTGAAAGAGGTAAACGCTAGGACGACTTAGCAGATCTTTGCAATCACTTACCTACCAGACAGTCAAGGTCTGAATTAACGTTGGGAAAACAGCTAAGGACATGAGATAAAGGATTGGTATTTCAAGAATTCTTAGGGAGGGTTGCAACCAGTCAAAACCAAACTGTTCAATGTTTCCTTAAAGGGGATCATAGAATTTAACTATTGGCCTTCTGAACCAGAGAATATTATTCTAGGTGGTAATAGATACAGTAGCAAGGTTATAAAATGAGTCAAGTTTTTGACAAAGACAAAAAGAAATAGCACTTGGCTTTCTCTTTAGAAGTTACAGGACTTTTGCATTTTTTAGGCTGCTCTAATGGATGTGTACTAAGGCACCTAGGAATAAAAATATTTATTGTAGCCTAGCCTTATTTACACCAGGTAGATGACTTTTGCAATTAACAAGGAAAGAATTTCTTTCATTATTACATTCTTTAACCCTTAGAGTAAAAGACTTCACACATACATAAACAAAATATGAAACTAAGTCACTTTTAAAGATCTAACTTTAAGCAGAGATTGTTGATCATTTGTAACTGAATTGTTCCAATAAATCTGATCACTATTCTGCTACTAATATCTACCTCAATCTCAGTAGAAAATTAGTCATGAACCTAAATAACCTGACTTGAGCATATTTTTTAATTTACACTTCTTAAATGCCTGAGCCAAAATGCAAAGGCAGAAGTGTACAAGATTTCGTGGACATAGTGAGAAGGATGAGAACTATCACAAAACCCTGTGTATGGCTGGTTTCATATCTAAATACAAACTGATCATATAATCAATCCAGGCTGACTGGTCAGTAGGTATACTGCCCAGGGTTAGACTCTCATTCAGCAATGTCTTACAATGAGTAGGGAAGCCAGTGACCCTCCCTGAAGTCTTCACTTTTCCTCAGTGCACATCTGTTGAGTTCTCCTCTCCTCAAGCACAGGAGTACCCCTTCCCAACCCTTTTAATAACAAAATCCACTGTGGTTTTGATTAAAAGTTCCAGTTACTCTCTTGAAGAAAATTAGTCTGACTCAACATTATTCCACTCACTCACTTAATTAACTTTTTTTCCCCAACCAAGCTGGTTAAGAATGGGGGTATATATGTTTGAACACAAGATAACCCAACATATTCTAACCACTCCTTCCAAAGCACTTGAGCTTGATAAGATGGTCTTATGAGAGATCCCCTAGTACTCCCAGAACAGTGTGAGCAGATCCTAGAGAACAATCTGAATTTTTGCAATAGATATGGTTACCTAAGCTGAATGACCATATAAGGTAGGTACTATTTTTGTTCCCATGTTATTGATTAGGAAACAGATGCAAGGAGAGTTAAATATCTATCCCAAGGTCACGACTTGCTTACTTTACACAAGATGTGTCATCTTGAGCACATCATGAAGCCCCCTCTCTTTACATGCATTGTGTATAAAAAATGTGATAGAGATTCAACCAAATGAAGGACTAAGAAAGTCTTCACAGAGAAGTCAACAGCCCCTTTCTCTGCCATTCAAGTCAGTGCTGAAGATTCAGACACCTATGGGAAGGAAGAGCACAGCTTAGAAAGGACATTCCACTAATCTTCTTTTGGTGTCTGAAATACATCAGCAGCCCCATCCCTGTTACTGTACAACTGGCTGAGTTTGGCTCAGAATTCTTAACTGTAACTGCTATGGGCATGGAGTCATATTCCTTTAAAACAGAGAATTGTGTGTCTTTGACAGAGAGATGCAATCTAACCTCTAATTAACAAAGCAAGACTAGCTTGCATTGCTGTGGACCCGGGAGAACAAACAGAATGAATTTGCATATTGATTGGATGAATGTAACTCCACCAACTGGGAAGGGAAAAGAATTCCCAAAAGAGGAATGACATAGGAAGAGGGCAAACCCATTTTTTAAATCCTCAAAACTCAATGCATGACTTTGGTCAATGCTAACAGATTCAGGAGACAAGAATCACAGGCAGCACGCTCAAAAGGAGCAGGCACTGGGGTTGGTCAAACAACCAAGAGAGTCTCAGAGTAGAATAAGACACTGCAGCCATAGGGGGAGGTGGGGAATGAGAACGGTACCTGTCCCAAAGGCTGCTGAAGTCAAGTCCTGGGGTCCTTTCCCCTTTCCAGTGTACAGAAGACATCAGGAGCCATTTTACTTGCAGAGATCATATCACAAAAAATGAAATGCACAGGGGGAAAACATTTTAAGGAGCTTTTGTGTTAAGTACTTGCTGTCATGGGAGGTGAGGGAGAAAAAGTAAGAAAGAGGGAAATGAGATGATAAAACAAATACAAATCAGGCTGAGGAACATTCTCCAGGAAATCTCTGGCTCACAAAATGCCTCTTGGTATTAAGAAAAACCCCTAAAATAAGTAACTGACTTGGAAGCCCACACAGTTTACGTGCCCTTGGTTCATCTCTGGTTGGTAAGCCCTTTCCATTTCTTCAGGACTCAACTGAGATCTTATTTCCTTAGCAAGCTATTGCTTCGCACCTTCAGGAGTTCCCTGGGTGGAATTAAAAACCAGCACGGTACCCAGAGATCAAGGAGAGACAGAGAGAGACAGAGCATTCCAGATTGGTGGGTGGCAGGTTTAATAAGAAAGGAATTTACAAGGTTTGTCTTGGATGGCCGCAAGATGAGTAGATCTCTATCCTTGTCACCACAATCTTAAGAGTTTATATAGATGTCTTAGCTGGGCTCAGTCATCTATACTGACCAGATAGCTGGTCCAGCTTTTGGGTCAGTCAGCATTCATGTCCTCTTGATGACCTCCTCCGTCATGGACTTTCCCTGACACACCCTTTCGAGACCAAGGGAATCCACCTGTCCTTGGTTTCCCTATCAACCTCCTTGTAGCCTTGCACTGCCCGTGTTTGATTCCATGGCTATTGGCCCCAATTACCTGTGAGGTCCTTCAGAGCCAAGGCTTGCCTTAGAAATGTTTGATTTCTCCATGCGTGCATATCACATTGCTTCTCACACAGTATGAGCTCAACAACTGCCTGTGGATATGGAGGCAATGACTGTTAAGAATACCTCATTTAATTGGACAGCCACATGCAGAAAAATGAAACTGGATCATTTCTTTACACCACACACGAAAATAGACTCAAAATGGATGAAGGACCTCAATGTGAGAAAGGAATCCATCAAAATCCTTGAGGAGAACACAGGCAGCAACCTCTTCGACCTCAGCCGCAGCAACATCTTCCTAGGAACAGCGGCAAAGGCAAGGGAAGCAAGGGCGAAAATGAACTATTGGGATTTCATCAAGATCAAAAGCTTTTGCACAGCAAAGGAAATAGTTAACAAAACCAAAGACAACTGACAGAATGGGAGAAGATATCTGCAAATGACAAATCAGATAAAGGGCTAGTATCCAAAATCTATAAAGAACTTATTAAACTCAACACCCAAAGAACAAATAATCCAATCAAGAAATGGGCAGAGGATATGAACAGACATTTCTGCAAAGAAGACATCCAGATGGCCAAAAGACACATGAAAAAGTGGCCCACATCACTTGGCATTGGGGAAATACAAATCAAAACCACAATGAGACACCACCTCACACCAGTCAGAATGGTTAAAATTAACAAGTCAGGAAACGACAGATGCTGGCAAGGATGCACAGAAAGGGGAACACTCCTACACTGTTGGTGGGAATGCAAGCTGGTGCAACCACTCTGGAAAATAGCATGGAGGTTCCTCAAAAAGTTGGAAATAGAGCTACCCTACAACCCAGCAATTGCACTACTGGGTATTTACCCTAAAGATACAAATGTAGTGGTCCAAAAGGGCATGTGCACCCGAATGTTTATAGCAGCAATGTCCACAATAGCCAAACTGTGAAAAGAACCTAGATGTCCATCAACAGGTAAATGGATAAAGAAGATGGGGTATATATATACAATGGAATAGTATGCAGCCATCAAAAGAAATGAAATCTTGCCATTTGCGACGATGTGGGTGGAACTAGAGGGTATTACGCTGAGTGAAATAAGTCAATCAGAGACAGACAATTATCATATGATCTCCCTGATATGAGGAAATTGAGAGGCAAGTTGGGGGGTTTGGGGGGTAGGAAAAGAATAAATGAAACAAGATGGGATCAGAAGCGAGACAAACCATAAGAGATTCTTAATCTCACAAAACAAACTGAGGGTTGCCGTGGGGAGGGGGTAGAGAGAGGGTAGTGGGGTTATGGACATTGCGGAAGGCATGTGCTATGAAGGTTGTAAACCTGGCGATTCTCAGACCTGTACCCCTGGGGCTAATAATACAATATATGTTAATTAAAAAATAAAATTTTTTTTAAAAAACCTCATTTATTAAAAGAAATGAATGAAATTAAAGAGTCCATATTTTCCTTGTGACTGACAGAAGGATCACAAAAAGAGATGGGGATGATTTCTGTTTTAAGAAATAAAGGAAATTTTGATTTTCTGTCTCTAACATTTTAGTTTGGAAATATGACAGTATCTGAAAGTAGCCCGTAGCATAAATCCAAAGGTAGCCCATGGATTAAGGTGTTAAAATACTCACCTGAAATTGCAGTGAAATTAGAATTCGTTTCTTTAAAAATGGCTAGAATAATTGAAAAACTGCATGAGACAAATCTGATGTGGTCAGGAAATAAGAGCTTAAAACTGCCTTATTAACCACCACTGAATTTTAAATAGTTTAAACATTAACTCTTGGCTGTAGGGGGTCTCAAAAGCAAGAGATCTTGTACTGCTAATTGCTAAAACACTCCTAATTTGTTTCTAAGGGTTTGAAACAGTTCTTAATTGCTCTCCGATCAAGGCAAAGGGAAAAAAATCATTAATGTTAAATTCATTCAGTTTTTCCAGTGCCCAACAAAGGGCATATATGTTAGTTTTTTAAATATAACCAAAAATTGCAAAAACAGACGTTGGCAGAAATTTCAGTTGACAACAAATATAAAGAGTCAGTTGTCTCTTTCAACTGTAAGTCCTAGAGAATAAGGGTTCTCAGCCTGGTATCTCCTTATCATTCACTTTAATTTTGCAGAAGTTATAGGATTATATTTTTTACTCACCTGAATATTGAAAACATTTCAAGATTATTATATATTTTCATTTCAGTAGCTTGGATATATTCACTCATATCATTTAAAAAGCTACAAGCTACAAATAGAAAAATAAGGATGAACAGAGCAGAACAGTTAATAGTAAATATTAAAACGAGTTCTAACTCTATCTTTTAGTAAAAGGATTCCATGCTTCTCTGAAAATACAACAATTTCACTCAAACAATCTCAACAAATAGAAATATAAGATGAAGAAGACATCTGTAGAGGACAACGGGTTGTCCCTACAACAACCATCCTCCAGTTCTTTCCAGCAGAGCAACTACCCTCTTCTGTGTATATGCTCAAGGAAGATGGCCCATTCCCCAGTCCAAAGGTAAACCCAGATCAGTCTTAGCTTTCCATAGCAATCTTGTTCCCTTTGCCAGTGATTCCTTTATGGGTAGACATATGTTCATCAGTTGATCAAGGAAAGACAGTTCCTCTTCTTTCCTTGGAACTGTCCTGTCAGGATCTCATGCATGGAACTGTAGCCGCCATCTTGAAATACAGAGGTGGAGGATCTTGAAGGGCAGAGCAGAATAGAGCAACAAAGCAGACCTGAATCCTCAGTGACTGTAAGGAGGTCCTCGGTCAACAAACCCTAGGGTCACCTCACCTTGGATTCCTTGTTCTATGAGATGTTAAATTTCCTCTATGTGTTTAAATTATCTGGACCAGAATTTCTTTCAAGCAGCTGGAGACCTACTAACTGATACAATATATTAAAGAGACTGTGGACTAGCAAAAGACTCTGTCAGGCTTTCTTGGTTCATCAAAAATGAGAAAGTCCCTTAGACATTCATTTGCCTGAAAAGCTGTGGAGTCTTCAGAGCTCCCTCTGTGCTGATTACAAATAAGATTAAAAAAAAAAAAATGAACTCTCAGAACTGAAGATGCTTTGGGGGATTTGACGGGGGAGCTTGTCTTCCCCGTGTGTCTGAGCTCCACCTCCTGCCCAGCACTTCTCCCAAATTTTCCTCTCTTCTCTTCGACTTCTGAACATTTCCTGTACTTGGAACACACACCCACACACCTAGAGACTCTGCCACTTCCCAGCCTTGTAATTCCAAGCAAACCACATAATTTCTCTTGGCTTTGATTTTCTTATTTATGAAATGGGAGAAATAGTAGTACCTAATATGTTAAGTTATTCAGAGTATTGAATTTTATAATATATGAAAAGTGCTTCTCAGAATAATGCTTGGTAGCCCGTGTGAACTATTACCATTATCATTATTATTATTAATTCAGATTTACCCTTGACTAGGATGGCATTGTTTACCTCCATATTAACTGTAGCATTAAGGACTATGATAAGAAAATACAAGTCTTCTTCCCTCTTTAAAGTCCGTGCTATGCCACTTTGCTTTCATGAAAGACATCTTAGTACCTGTATTTGCTAACCAAAAGAAATCCAAAACAGAATTTTTGCTTTTATGAAAAAACAAACAAACAAACAAACAAAAAGCAAAACCAGCATTCAGCATTCATTCCAGGGAGCTATTATAGAGACAGCACATACCCTGAATGGCAAGAGTGGCCCTACGGAGCTTTGTCCCCCGAAACTATACCCAGCATCACGGCATCTGGCCGCAAGAGCTTTGAGATGTATCTTTGAGTATCTGTGTTTTCTCTCAATTTATTTTGTGTATCTGTTAGCAAGATGTGTCCTAAGGTATCAGAAAAGCTTAAGAGAGGATATTTTGGGGGTCTGAGAATATTCAAAATTTTTTCCATATAAATTAATGGTAAGTGCTTCTTCACTTTATGCCATTTCAACTTATGAAAGCTTTCCCAGAAATACTCTCCTTTCAGATAATGATGGAAATCTGTATTTGTCCTGACCAAGGCAGATTATCATCATTATACAGATAATGTATTTTTATTTATTTTAAGGTATTTTCAAAAGTGTTCAGAATAGCTATGCTCACACTTTACCCTATGAAAATACTTAAGTCACAAAAGCATGCATTTAGAAACAGTAGACAGAAAAAGATAATTTGGCAAAGTATCTTAAGCATTTTTCCAGCTGAGTTGAGAAGACTAATGCCACAGTCAAACACACACAGACACACACACACACACACATGAAATATCTTTCTTGCCAAATAAGGAGGGAAAACATTAGGTTAAACGGCATTAAACAGCTTCATAATCAGGTTTGCAGATTCAATAAACTAAACTTGTATTTGTAACAGCACATTCATCTGCTTTGTTCAGTCACCACTGAATTCAAAATCAAGTAGATAATGGAGTATTGGAATCTACAGTCAATTAATATGTCTTAAAATATCCATATTTTTTGGAAAAAAATTACAATCAATGTCATTATGTCAATTCTTCAACTGTCAAGGTTAGTAAAAGTTCAGGGAATTTAGATGCATGTATATATTTTGTACATATGGGAGCTTTTCAGATCCATATTAAGAGGTAAAATGTAGGGGGCGCCTGGGTGGCTCAGTGGGTTAAGCCGCTGCCTTCGGCTCAGGTCATGATCTCAGGGTCTTGGGATCCGGCCCGCATCAGGCTCTCTGCTCAGCAGAGAGCTTCCCTCTCTCTCTGCCTGCCTCTCTGCCTACTTGTGATCTCTCTGTCAAATAAATAAATAAAATCTTTTTTAAAAAATGTATTAGACTTTATTTGGTGCCAGTGAGAGTCTAGGATGTTTGGTTGATATCATGAGGTTATCAAATAACCAAGCCCAGAAACCCAGGTATTAAGACCCAGAATATTATCTTATATATAAAATTGCATTAAAATCGACTGAAGGCTTAGGCCATAGTAATATAAATTATTAAATAGCAAATAAATGAAGAAGGAACAAATCTTCCTTACAGAAGAATTCCCAGTAATACATGAAGCTACATCCTCTCCCCTTCTAGGAAGTAGAACTTAATTTCCCTTTCCTGAGTGTAGACTGGACTTAATGACTCACTTCAAAAGAATCAACTATATCAAAAGGAAAAAAAGAGCAAATTGACAGTGGGAAAACCTGGCAGGAACCACTATAACTACATGATTGGGGGTAACGTCCCAAGTCCTAAATCCTGTGATATCATGTAGCCTGATACAATGTGTTGAGAAGGGTATTTCACCTCTGTCATATTCTTCTCAAAACCCACAACACCAGGCTCATCATGAGAAAAACATAAGACACACAAATTAATGGACATTCTACAAAATGCATAGCAAGTGTTCTTACAAGCCATCAAGATTTAAATTGATGGTTTGCTGTCAATTGCTTCTAATGAAATTGGAAGCAAGATAGAAAGAGATGAAGGAGATATGATGATGAAATGCAGTGTACTAAACCACCACTGGATTCTGAGCCAGGAAAAGGTGTTAGCAGAAAAACTAGTGGAAGCCAAAGAAAGTCAAGACTTTACTTAGTAGTATGGTACCTCTTAATTTCTTGGCTATATGACATGTTACTCTTAAAAGAACTTGAGTAAATGATACACCAAAACCCAGTGTGATATGTTTGCAATTCTTCTGTAAGTCTAAAATTAGTCCAAAATAAGAAATCTATTTTTTAAAAATTGACAAGGGACAAGACAGACCTAACTGAACTATCCCACAAGCTGAATAGATAAATTCCTGTTAATATCTCCATCTTATAGATTAGAAATCAGAGGAAAATAGATTATGTAAATCACCTAAGGTTATAAAACAAATAAAAGTAAGAGAATCTAAATTAGAATATAGGTCACTTAACTCAAGAGTTCTAACTTTTGGGGCGCCTGGGTGGCTCAGTGGGTTAAGCCTCTGCCTTCAGCTCAGGTCATGATCTCAGGGTCCTGGGATGGAGCCCCTCATCTGTCTCTCTGCTCAGCAGGGAGCCTGCTTCCCCCTCTCTCTCTGCCTGCCTCTCTGCCTACTTGTGATCTCTGTCTGTCAAATAAATAATTAAAATCTTAAAAAAAAAGAGTTCTAACTTGTAATTGTTTCTTAAATTATTTAGTATTTCTTTTCTATACATCTTTTCCCTTTCTTTATCTTAACGTTTAAATACTCCGGCTGACGGACTGGGTAGTTAAAATACAGAGCTTTTCTGAAATACGACTGTTAATGCTTACCTTGTATGATTTCACTTTTGGATCATAATACGTCCCAAATTTGTATTTGTATTTGTATATTTCTAGATTAAGCGAAAACTATTACATCTACTATCCCAACACCTGAATCCTGTGCTGCTTTCCTCAAATAGTATCTGTAAGGATTAAAAAACTTACCCACAAAGCAGTTTCCGTGACTGGCTCAGAGTACACAACTAGTCGGTGTTGTTCTTTTTATTGTTATTGTTATTATTTTTATTGCTAATTTTCTCAGCTCTGATTCTAGGTTATTAATGTTCCTTTTAGCTGTGCCTACTCTGACATTTACTCTGCCCACTGAGTTTTTAATTTTAACGACTGTTTTTTCCATAATTTATCTTTCATTCTTTCTGAAACCTATGTACAATGTATTGTTTTATACCCACGTGCATTTTACACTTATTTTCCTCCCTCAATCATTTAAATATGTGTCATAGTTGGTCTCAGTTCATAGCCTTCCCAGTTCCTAGAGAAGACATCTCTCTCTCTCTCTCTTTCCTTTATTTTTTGCCATCTGATAAAAAAAATAGAGTGTTTTTGCACTGTTTTTAATTTTTATTTTGCCCTTATTTTAAGGGACACTTGTTTTTCTCTGTAGTGTCAGGGTTATTGAAATGTACTTCTGAAGATGTTTTCATCTTATTCCTACTTCTTATCCCAGTGGAATCTCTGCTCTGAGTCTAATTTTTACGTTAATCTTTTATCCTGAGATTTCTTCAACAAAGGTAATTAAAATTCAGACTCCAAATCTATGAGATCATAGATTTTATATTTCAAGGGAGACTTATTTTTTCCCCACTCTGATCTATACCTCAGATAAACTTTCTGTGGCCTTCCAGAGTGGAGACATGGCTTATCTTCTTCAAAGTTCTGCCTTCCTTAGAACCACACCCAACAAATTTATGCAAGAACTTCAATTTCAGTATTTGACCGATACCCACTCAAGACACTGTCTCCTCCAACTATGTTCTTCTTTCTCAACCTTGGTCTGGATATTTAAGGGTTTTGAGGTTCTGCATGAATTTAAGGATTTCTTTCTATTTTGATAGGGATTGCATTGAACCTGAAAAGTAATTAAAAGAGTATAGGACTGGAATAAAGAGAGACATGTAGACAAATAGAACAGAATAGAGAGGCTGGGATAAAACCCACACACATATAATCAATTAATCTTCAACGAGGGTGTCAAGAATATACAATGGGAAACAATAGTATTTTTAACAAAAGGTGCTTGGAAAACTGGATATCCAGATACAAGAGAAAAATTGGACCCATGTCTTACACCACACACAAAAAATGAACCCAAATGTATTAAAGAGTTAATTATAGAATTATAGAATTTCTAGGGAAAAAAATTGGGGAAGGTCTTCTAGGCACTGGTCTTGGTAATGATCTCTTAAATATGACTGCAAAAGCACAGTCAACAAAAACAAAAATAAATAAGTGGGACTACATCAAACTAAAAAGCTCTGTGCAACGAAGGAAATAATCAACAGTGTGTAAAGACAATTTACAGAATGGGAGAAAATATTTGCAAACTATATATCTGATAAGTGCTTAATACGCAAAATATTTAATAAACTCCTACAACTCAATAGCAAAAAAATAAATAAAACTAATAACCCCATTAAAAAATGGAAAAAGGGGGGGGTGTGCCTGGGTGGCTCAGTGGGTTAAAACCTCTGCCTTCAGGTCAGGTCATGATCTCAGGGTCCTGGGATCGAGCCCTGCATTGGGCTCTCTGCTCCGTGGAGAGCCTGCTTCCTCCTCTCTCTCTGCCTGCCTCTCTGCCTGCTTGTGATCTCTCTCTCTGTCAAATAAATAAATAAAATCTTTTTTTTTTTAAATGGACAAAGGGGGCGCCTAGGTGGCTCATTCTCTTAAGTGTTCAACTCTTGACTTCAGCTCAGGTATTGATTTTGGGTTCATGAGTTTAAGACCTGTGTTGGGCTCCATGCTGGATGAAGAGCCTACTTTAAAAAAAAAAAAATGGGCAAAAGACCTAAATGCATGTTTCTCCAAAGAAGGCATATAGATGGCCAATAGTTATGAAAAATGTGCTCAACATCAGTAATCATTAGAGAAATAAAGTTCTTTAAAATATTTTACTTATTTGAGAGAGAGTGTGTGCAAGAGAGAACATGATCAGAGGGAGGGGAAAGTGGGGGAGGGGCAGAGGGATAAACAGACTCCTCACTGAGCAGGGAGCCCAATGTGGAACTCAATCCTAAGACCCTGGGATCATGACCTGAGCTGAAGGGAGATGCTTAACCAACTGAGCCACCCAGTGCCTGGGAAATGCAGTTTAAAATTAAAGTGAGGGGCACCTGGGTGGCTCAGTGAGTTAGGCCACTGCCTTCGGCTCAGGTCATGATCTCAGGGTCCTGGGATTGAGCCCCACATGGGGCTCTCTGCTCAGCAGGGAGCCTGCTTCCCCCTCCCTCTCTGCCTGCCTCTCTGCCTACTTGTGATCTCTCTCTCTCTCTGTCAAATAAATAAATAAATAAATAAATCTTTGAAATTAAAGTGAGATATCACCTTACACCTGTTAGGATGGTTATTACTTTAAAAAAGAAACAGAAAAAGAAAAAGATAAATGATAACAAATGTTGATGGAGAAATTGGAATACTTATATACTGTTTCAGGAATGTGAAATGGTACAGCTGCTATAGAATACAGTGTAGAAGTTCCTCAAAAAATTAAACACAGAATTAGCAGACAATCCAGCAATCCTACTTCTAGATATATATCAAAAAGGAAACCAGAATCTAGAAGAGGTATTTGCATTCCCATGTTCATGGTAGCATCATCCCCAATAGCCAGTTTATGGAAATAATCCAAGTGTCCTTCAGTGGATACATGTGTAAAGAAAATGTGATCTATGCATGTGATGGAATATTATTTGGTCTTTAAAAATTAACATCTTCCCATTAGCAACAACATGGATGAACCTAAAGACCATTATGTTAAGTGAAATAAACAGTCATGGAAGGACGAATACTATGTGATCCCGTTCATATGACAAATCTAAAATAGTAAAACTCATAGAAGCAGAGAGTAGAATGGTGGCTGCCAATGGTTGGGGGGATGGGAAATGGGGAATTATCTTCAGTGGGTATAATATTTCAGTTCTACAACATGTAAGTTCTAGACACCTGATGTACAACTTAGTGCCTGTAGTTAACAGTAGTATATTTGTACACTTAAAAAAAGTAATAGAATAGAGCTTTTGTTAAGTGTTCTTACCAAAAAACAAACACAAAAAACATGTCTAGGTGGCTCAGTCAGTTAAGTGCCTGCCTTCGGTCCTGGGATTGAGCCCCACATCAGGCTCCTTGCTTGGCAGGGAGTCTGCTTTGCCCTCTCCCTCTATCCCTCTCCCCTGCTCCCATGCTCTTTCTCTCTCTTTCAAATAAATAAATCAAGTCTTTAAAAAAAATAGATGAGCATATGAAAACTTCTGAAGGTAATGGATATGTTTATTATTTTGATTGTAGTGATGGTTTCATGGGTGTATGGACATGTCAAAACTCATCAGATTGTATACATTAAATATGTGCAGTTTTTTTTGTATATCAATTATATCACATGCAATAAAGCAGTTTAAAAATTGAATGGAAAATGGAATAAAAGGTGATAGTAGAAAAAAAGAAAAAGACACTGTCCTCTGCCTCTGCATAACCTATGCTATGACCAGGACCAGTCATAGCTACCCTGAGGGGTTCCCATGCTGTGGTGATCAACATTCTCTACAATTCTACTGCACATACTGTTCCCTTTTCCTTCTGGTAAAGTCAGCCATTGTGATGGTTAATTCAACTTGTCAACTTGGCTAAGACACTGTACCCAGATATTTGGTCAAACACCACTTCAGTTGTCACTGTGAAGGTATTTTTTTTTAGACGAGATTGACATTTTAATCAGTGGACTTTGAGTAAAGCAGATTACCCTCCATAATGTGGGTGGGCCTCATCCAATCAGTTGAAGGCTTTATGAAAGACTGACTTCCTCCAAGGAAAAGGGAATTCTACCAACGGACTGCCTTCAGATTCAAGCTGCAACTTTAACTTCTCCCTGGGTCTCTAGCCTGCCAGGCTGGCCTCCAGACTTTGTGTCTGCCTCCACAATTGACTGAATCAATTTCTTTATGAAATAAACACACATGAATTCACACACACACACACACACACACACACACACATGTGCACGCATTCTATTGGGCCTGTTTCACTAGAGAACCTGGACTAATACGTCATTTTTCTTTAAGTTTCTTACTTTGATTTTATCTAAAACCTCTAGATTTTTACAGAAGTTTCTATTTTAGCCTAGAGTTTTTCTTAAAGAGCCACCCATGCAATTCTTAATATTTTTATAGAGAATTTATTCACAAAACAAAGGTGTTGTGTTTTGTTTCCCTTCTCTTGTTACGAAGCTATAAAATTAAAGTTGAAATTTATAAATAATAATAATTTGCATGGAGAAAAACCTGCCTGAGGTAATACCTATCACAAAAACAAAAATATCAAAGTCAATCAACTGGCATTACACATCACATTTTAATTATCTGAGGAGGATGTTTAGATGGAGCACTTCCAGTTTTACATGTGAAGTGACATGCTGCTTTAATTTCTAATTAATCCAAAAGCTGTCATTTCAAAAGACCCATCAGCCATTCAGCCATGTTAGAGTTGGATTTTTCAGGTTTGATTGTCGGTAGGCAACAGTTCAAAGATTCCTAATAAAAAGCAAAATAAGAAGAGTTTTCTGTGGAGATCTACTAGTATTCAAATAATTATAATTGTTAGGAGATTGCTATTGGATATGCACCCATAATTTCCTGCCTCTGAATATTAATAAAAGACAAGGTTCACTGTGGATTTCAAAGCATCCCAGCTAAAATGACAACCTGAGAGCCTGGAAATCTAATTAAGTCGACTGACCCAAAGTTCCAGATATGCCATGGTTTATTTGCTTGTCTCTATAGGCCATTAGATATATTCTTAGTGTGTGGGGACCTCTATATACATACACATATATAAAATGTCACATTTAAAGGAAGTAACAATTATATCAATTTTTACCACAAACACATAGAAAGTGTTTCCTCCCTGATAGTCACCGTCCTAAGTATCTGACATGTGTTGTCTCATCTAAAGCTCTGTATAACTCCTCAGGGTGGCCACTTTTGTTACTCTTATCTTCGAGGTGAGGGAACCTGAGGATCCCAAAGCTGAGGAAATTACACAGCTGAAAACTGACAGAGAAGTGATCCAAATCTCAGGTTTCTCAGTGTAGACAGGGGAGAATAATAATAATAATAATAATAATAATAATAATAATAATAATAATAATGGCCACTGGGTGGCTCAGTCAGTTAAGCATCCAACTCTTGATTTTAGCTCAGGTCATGATCTCAGGATAGAGCTCCAGGTTGGAGTTTGCTTAGGACTCTCTTTTCCTCTTCCTCTGTCCCTCCTCCCTCTCTCTCCCTCTCTAGAAAAATTAAAAATAAAATAATGAAGCTCTTGCATATAAGAAATTATGTTTTATCAAACATTGTTTTGGATATTTTAACTGATTTCATCCTTACTACTATAACCCCCATTTTATGGACATGGAACTGTGGTAAAAAATGCAAAAGAACTTGCCCAGGATCCCAGGGTGAGTAAACAGTGAGGCTGGAATTAAAACCCAGGGATCTTGTTCCACGGCAGCAAAGCCCTCTTACCAATCATGTGATATGACAATGATTCTTCAGAGAAAGACAAGAGCCTTTCAGAGGTGTTGCAACATCAAAACTATTTTAATAAGAATACTAAGATATTACTTGTCCTTCCTACTCTCATTCTGTCATGAGTGTTACACTGGGAGTTTTCCAGAGGCTATATGGTATGTGATATTGCTGTAAATTAAATGTGGAAAAAACCCACGAGAACCTGCAGTACTTCTATTAAAGCAGCCATTAAAGAAATACTGCAAAAATGAAAAAGAATATCATGCTTTGGGAAGAGATAGTTACTTTTTGCTTGGAAAATAATAGGTTGTGGGGCACCTGGTTGGCTCAGTCATTGAGTGTCTGCCTTCAGCTCAGATCATGATGCCGGGGTCCTGGGATTGAGCCCCACATGGGGCTCTCTGCTCAGCAGGGAGCCTGTTTCCCTCTCTCTCTCTCCCTGCCCCTCTGCTTAGTTGTGATCTCTGTCAAATAAATAAATAATATCTTAAAAAATAATAGTAATAATAGGTTGATAAATAATGGGTTTATGATCGTTCTTCCCTCTTTAAAGGAAATAGTAAATAAATAATAACTTTTTTCTGTTTCAATTTTTAACAGGTAAATATTGATTAATATAACCCATAAATAAAAACTCATTGGGGTCTTCAATAAGTTTTAAGAATGGTAAAGGGAGTGTCAGAGACTCAAAAGTTGGAAAATGGCTGCTATTCTGTATACTATGCACTTCAGTAATAGTGTCTACTCTTGAGGATGGGGGGGTGATTTATAAGGATTAAATGAGATAAGCAATTTTAAGCACATAACATGGAACCTGGCACATAGAAAATGTCAGAATATGTCAACAGTTATTGTCATTGTTATTAGAGGTGAAATAACATGCTGGAAGTCACACTATCAGTGACAAAGCAGGGACTTCCAAAAAGCTCTAATTCCCAAAAACAGTGTCATAAACTGCATTCAGTAATGATTTAAGAAACTAGATGACCAAATTCACTTCCAGTGAGTAATAAAAGTAGCACAGAAAAGAGAACTCTCTGTAACTAATACAAAGAAGCAAGCTAATGGGATAAAAAGAATTCTGGACAGATGACTACGATCTAGATTCCAGGCCTGATTCTGCCATTAGCTAAATTTGTTATCACAGGCAAATCACTTGAAATGTCTGAATTACTAAGTTCATATGTATAAAACACAAGAATATAGCTCTCATCTACTCAACAAATACAAAATACCTTAATTTATATTAAAATGCTCTGAAAAGTATAAAATGAGAAGAGTTTCCTTCCTCACTTCCCACACCAAAATAAATCCCAAAGAGAAAAAAAATGTTAATGTCAAAAATGCAACCAAAAATTACTAGAAGAATATATAGGAGGAAATGTATATCATCCTAGAGTGAGGAGAAACTTTCTCCTACATTCTGATAAGTCTTTTTTGCCAGTGCAAGCAATCTCACCACTCCCGGTGGTCCCAGCCGCTCCACCCACAGGAAATGACCTCTCCTTTCCTCTGAAGGGACTAATCCTGAACTGCCTGAGGAAACAATAATGGCCTCCCCTGAGTAGTTGCCATGAAAGACAATGCTAGGTCTGCTCAGGATCCGCTGCCACCACCCTTCTTTGCTTCCACACATGTAACTAGACTCAAGTCCCAGCAGGTCCCTAAAAATGAGGTACAAAATGTGAGGAAGTACACCATACTCCAAAAGAACTACTTAAGTTTTCTAATTTATGCAATCAGAAATCTGGGGAATATGTGTGGGGATGGATACTAAGGGTGTGGGATTATGGTGGAAGAAATGTAAAGTTGGATCAGACCAAATGTATTGTTATGGACTTCCTAGAAGAGATTCTACGTTTAATGTTACATCTCAGGGAGTTAGAAAAGGTTCTAAGAATAGTTATTTTTGAATGGTAAGATTGTGAACTTCCCTACATGCTGATTTTATTTACATTTTTTTTTTGGTACAAAATGGATAACTTGCATAATCTTTTTCTCAAATAGAAGTATATGTAGAAATTACAGCACTTTGGAGAAGAAACATGCTTTTGACCAAGGCAGGTTGCACAAGCCCTGGTTTTCTCAATGACATTTGTTCACAATGACTTTTGGATAATAAGCAAGTCACTCAACCTCCCCAAGGCTCAGTTTCCCCAGTAACCACTTTATAAAGTTGTGATTAGGAGATAAAATATTTTAAGGTCTTAACATGGTACCTCCATATCATAAATCTTGGTAGATGTTATTCTCATTATGATTATTATTTTCATCATTATCATTACAATTAAGGCAGAGTCTCCACTGTTTATATATACAGGGCATTTAAATATCCATACAGACCAATGGCCAAACCATGCCACCTGGTGAGCTGTCTAAAGACCTCGACATCTGCCAGTGCCCCTCCAGAAGAAGAAATAGTCACCAATCACCACATTCCCTTGTTACTGTAGGACTTTTTTTATTATAACTCTGTAATAACTATTAGTTGTGCACACCAAAGCCTAGTTAGCTTGTGGTTTAACTGTGCTATTAGGTAGTAGAAATAAATAATAATGGGAAAAATGTTATTGCAAAGTATAAATAAAAACCCATAGCTATGTGGGCTAACCAGGGACTTAGTCACTTTTTGTAATGTCAGAAAACAATAACATAATGATATGTTATAAAAATACATAGATTATTACATAATTTAAGATGTAATATTTACTTTTCTTTAATGTAAAATATAGAGATATTATAATAATAAATAATATAATATCAGAAATCAGGCATTTTTCCAAGTTCCAAGTAACTTCCAAATGAAACTGTGAACTGTAGCATGCTGGGAACAGAATAATGTCATATTATACACATAGATGTGTATTTTGTGTTGTATACCTTGTGTTACACAAATACTGTTATTTTATATATAATCTAGAGATTATACATATAAAATAATATATATATATAAAATCTCTAGATTGTTAATACAAAAACAAAACAAAACACTGGTACTAACAGTCATTTAATTATTTTGGTGTTGTTGACTTTTATTTTATTTTTTTTTAAAGATTTTTATTTATTTGACAGAGAGAAAGATCACAAGTAGGCAGAGAAGAGGGGGAAGTTCTCCACTGAGCAGAGAACCCGATGCGGGGCTCAATCCCAGGACCCCGAGACCGTGACCTGAGCTGAAGGCAGAGGCTTAACCCACTGAGCCACCCAGGCACCCCGATGTTGTGACTTTTCAAGAAAATCAAATCATGTGAATGAAAGCATGTCTGAAGAAGTGACTTACTCTGCTTCTAAAATATTAAACTGGTGATTGAAGATTCCCCTCTGATATCTTTGAAAGAATTAGGGAAGTTATGGGTGTGAACTGCTTTTGATTTCCCCTGTGAGGGATCCTGTATGTCTCATCTTCCTAATGTGGGAAAGTATCAAAAAGGCAGAAAGCAGCAATTTTGCTAACAAGTCTTAGGTAAAAGGGCAAAGCTCAATTGCTGGGCATATTATGCCTTCTACACTTATTATAGTCACCTGGCAAGGGATGTGTCTTTTAGATGAAAGTCTCATTTCCCAAAAGTTTCCTTCATTAATCCATATGGTCTGCTGTGCACAGACATGTATGATCTTTTTTAAATTCAAAAGAGAAGCTGGGCATGTTAGTTTATAATGGGTCACCACTACTGGAAAAACAAAATTTGAGTGTGAGGGATATCAAAAAATAAATAAAAAGCTGTAACCTTTGCTGTAATGGAGAGTTCATATACAATGAGACAGACTCTAGCTAAACTAACCCTCACAGGTAAATATTCCAAGACCTCAAAGGGTGATGCTATCAACTCTTTGGGAGTCATTAACTTATAGGTGGGTGCTAAGGATGTGCATGAGGGTTAAATTGTCCTAGATGGTGAGGGTTAAATTGTCCTAGATGGCAGCAGATTACACTACAGATTCCCAAAGTGCAGCAGGGAATCTGCATATTTTTAAAGTGTCTCAGCTCTTAAACACTGATGGAAAAGCAATTTGGAAACACTAACTTTGGAAGTAAAAAACAACAAGCAAATCAACTTTTGGTAAACTAATCTGCAACCACCCAATGACATTTCAGCAAGAAATCAAAATACGTAATCTTTACTTTTAAGCAATTTTACCATAGGCTGAAATAGCCATATTTGAAAGAGGAAAGATTTAAACAGTCCATCAGGGGGGCACCTGGGTGGCTCAGTCAGTTAAGTGCCTGACTCCTGATTTCAACTCAGGTCATTATCTCAGGGTCATGAAATCAAGCCCTGAGCTGGGCTCCACGCTGGGCATGGAGCCTTCTTGGGATTTTTCTCTTCCACTCTCCTTCTCCCCGACCCTCTAAAAAGTAAAAAATAAAAAGAATGATCCATCAGGTATTTTTGCCTTGGGATGACCTGATTGGCTTTTTAATCACTCAGCTACCCCACCTAGTTGAGCAGTGGTTTTAAATTATGAAACAACACTTCCACCTCAATCTCCAATGCCACATAAAATTGAGGGACAGAAGTAAACTAGCATCATGGACTCTATAATGATATGATAAAGGTTAACATTATTCATTACTGAACTGATTAGTCTAATTGCCTTCTCAGAAATCTAGATTTGAATATACTATAAACAGTGGCAGTTTATTCCCATATAGCTAATGTTACAGATGGAGTTCAATCAGCAAATCCACAATGCTCTCAGATTCAATCTTCAAGTTCAGGCAATCTCTCTGGGCAAAACATTAGCAGACCTGCAGAATCGCAACCATGTCTCCTTGATAGTTTTTCAACTTTCATTGACAACATGGCCTCATGGCAATCATACTGGGAGAGTTGAAGATTCAGGAATTCTACAAGTGCCCTTCTTTCACTACCAGAATGAGACTTAACCCAGGATCCCTAGGGCAGCCTTGAAACCTGCATTTTTACAAGCTACACATGGTTATTCTGATGTAAGCACACTGCTCAAAGTTCTATATCTAACTTTATCATCAAGTGTATTGGCTAAGATCAATGAATAATCTCTTAAAATGCCTTGATTTGCCAATCTATACAGCAGAAAAGTAACATTTGGATCTTCCTTTCCCCTCGAAATATTGGAAGGATGACATTAGTGAAGTTATGTTTTTGGAGGGAGGGGTGAACAGAGGGAGAGAGAGAGAAAATCTTAACCGGGCTCCATGTCCAGAGTGGAGACAAATCTGGGGCTGGATCTCACAAGCCTGAGATCATGACCTGAGGCAAAATCAAGAATCAGATGTTTAACTGATTGAGCCACCCAGGTGCCCCAGTGACGTTACATTTAAAAATTAAAACCTGAGGGTTATGTTTAAAATAATAGCTTAACAGTGGTTAAGAGTAACAGGTTTAGCATTAGAAAAATTTGGATTGCAAACCAGTCTACAATTTATTTGCTGAACTATGTCTCGATTTCATATCTGCAAAAAGGAAATAATAACATCAACCTTGCAGTTACACAAGATTTAAAAAGACATATGCAAAGTGCTAGTCTCATGACTGCCACATTAAAGATACTCAATTTTTTAAAAAAAGATATTACTCTGGGGGACAAAGCTAAAAATTTGTTGGATTTTTCAGATAATCATATCAAAAAATGGGCAGAAGATATGAACAGACACTTCTCCAACGAAGACATACAAATGGCTATCAGACACATGAAAAAATGTTCATCATCACTAGCCATCAGGGAGATTCAAATTAAAACCACATTGAGATACCACCTGACACCAGTTAGAATGGCCAAAATTAGCAAGACAGGAAACAACGTGTGTTGGAGAGGATGTGGAGAAAGGGGAACCCTTTTACACTGTTGGTGGGAATGCAAGTTAGTGCAGCCACTTTGGAGAACAGTGTGGAGATTCCTCAAGAAATTAAAAATAGAGCTTCCCTATGACCCTTCAATTGCACTGCTGGGTATTTACCCCAAAGATACAGATGTAGTGAAAAGAAGGGCCATCTGTACCCCAATGTTTATTGCAGCAATGGCTACGGTCGCCAAACTGTGGAAAGAACCAAGATGCCCTTCAACGGATGAATGGATAAGGAAGATGTGGTCCATATACACAATGGAGTATTATGCCTCCATCAGAAAGGATGAATACCCAACTTTTGTAGCAACATGGACGGGACTGGAAGAGATTATGCTGAGCGAAATAAGTCAAGCAGAGAGAGTCAAGTATCATATGGTCTCACTTATTTGTGGAGCATAACAAAGAACACGGAGGACATGGGAGAGATGGAGAGGAGAGGGAGTTGAGGGAAACTGGAAGGGGAGATGAACCATGAGAGACTATAGACTCTGAAAAACAACCAGAGGGTTTTGAAGGGGCGGGGGGGTGGGAGGTTGAGGAACAAGGTGGTGGGTAATAGGGAGGGCACGTACTGCATGGAGCACTGGGTGTGATGCCAAAACAATGAACACTGTTATGCTGTAAATAAACAACAACAAAAAAAATTTGTTGGATTTTTGCCAAGTAAGAGTGAGAAATAAAACTACATTGTTATAGCTATATGACATATGTCATATGTCATTTCCTAATATTTTGGGAATGTTTGTTACTGTATAACCTAGCTCTCCTGATTGAAACATAGGGCAACTGATGGAAGAAGTTTTGCTTTTAAATAAAGGAATTATTAGGTACAGCTTTCTCTCTGAACTTTGGTCGTTATGCATATCAAAGTCTTTCAGCAATGGACCATCTGCAAGGATGCCAAGCACGGAACTTCTACTTATACATATCACTTGCAGAAACAAACATGAAGAGCCCCTGGCAGAAGTCTGCTTCTTCTTCTTTTTTTTTTTTAATAAAGAGTTTTTATTTATTTATTTGACAGAGAGAGAGAAATCACAAGTAGGCAGAGAGGCAGGCAGAGAGGCAGGGAGGAAGCAGGCTCCCAGCTGAGGAGGGATCACGATGCAGGGCTCAATCCCTGGACTCTGAGATCATGGCCTGAGCCGAAGGCCGAGGCTTAACACACTGAGCCACCCAGGTGCCCCAGAAATCCACTTCTTGCCAGATGTTAAATTTCATGTTTAACCAGATGCCCAGTTGTTTTTATTTTCCAGGCGTAGTTCGCTACTAGCATTTGCCAGGATGAGATCTTGCAACATCGTAAGAGAAAGCCTCTCTCAGCAACTCAAGGGCATGATGTTTGCAGCAATGGGTAGTCTCCTGACTGCATGAATGCAAGAGATTCCCACTTCCTGGGATTTTAGTCTTTCTACAGAGCAGTCTGCTCAGCTCAGACCCGTCAGTGCTATGACTATGCGAGACACCAGCTGCCCATTCCCTGCTTGTTTACTACACTGACAGCTCTCAAGCCCTCCTCATTGAGGCCCAGAGGACCCCTTGAGTCTTGTCATGTCTGTCACAGATGAGGAGTTTGCACAGAAAGACGCTGATGTAACATGTGTCAGGAGAGAGAAGTAATGATAAGAAACCAGTAGGAGTGAAGCATAAAGCCTGTTATTCTTATGGATAAACACCACGTAGGAAGCAGAGCGAAGGGTGGAAGGAACACAGAATTTGGAGTCAAAAAGCAGGGATTTGAATCCCATCTCCTACGTTCCTGCTGGAAATAACAATACCTGACATCTGGAGCACTTTTTACACACGTTATATGCATCTTCCCATTTCATCGTCACAACATACACATGAGATAGCTGCCACTGGATTATTATTATTGTGGATTGCAGGATGGATGGAAATGTGGTGTCCAACAATAGTGTTCCTTGCAGCCCATTAAACCATTCCTATCCTTTTAAACTCATATGATGGCCAATTCTTCCATCATCTATACAACCCACATCTACACTCTGCCGACTATATTCAGGAAGCTAGGAGTCTGAAAGTTCTGTGGGATTAATTTCTGGTACAGTCAAGGGACGGCGGGGCAGTTCGGAAAGCCCTCCTGCAGAGCAGCACAGTGACATTTGCTAAAGGTGAGGTGCAAGACAACAGCATGTGCGTCTTCAACGAAATTGGACACAACTGGACAGAAAGAAGGCTTCCTCCTTTACAGACTGAAGTGAGTTTTTCAGTTCCCTTACACTGGGTTACATTTTCCTCGGGTATTTTCCTCCAGAACTGTTTCATGTAGATAAAAATAATTTTGAGAGCTCTAAACATCTCATCCTTCCTCTTAGAAACCTTCAGCAGCCCCTTCATACTCGAAGGAAAAGGTCCATAGCCCTTAACAAGGTTCACAATCTTTCCCCAACATGCCTTTCCAGACACTCTTCACCTTTCCCCCACACTGATTCCATGTCACAACCCCCTCGCACCTCTGTTTCCAGATCACGCTTTTAGCTCCGTGTCATTGTTCATGTCATGCCTTCTTCAGATACACCTTTTCCTAACTGCCATCTGTCAAAACAATACCCAAGTGTATGAGTTGGCTAAGGCTGCCATAATAAAGTGTCACAACAGGGTGGCTTAAGCAAAAGAAATGTATTGTCTCACGGCTCTGTAGGTTGGAAATCCATGAACCAAAGTATCTACAGGGTCAGTTCCTTCTGAAGACTATCACAGAAAATCAGTCCGAGGGTTCTACCCTAGTTTCTGCTGGTTTGCTACCCATCTCAGATGTTCCTAGTCTTTTTAGATGCATCCCACCTGCCTTCATGCTCCCATGGCAGTCTCCCTATGTATGCCTATTTCCAAATTCCACCCCCCACCTTTTTTTTTTTTTTTTTGACAGAGAAAGAGAGGTCTCAAGTAGGCTGAGAGGCAGGCAGAGAGAGAGGGGGAAGCAGGCTCCCTGCTGAGTAGAGAGCCCGATGCGGGGCTCAATCCCAGGACCCTGAGATCATGACCTGGGCCGAAGGCAGAGGCTTAACCCACTGAGCCACCTAGGCGCCCCCAAATTTCCCCTTTTTATAAGGACACCAGTCCTATTAGATTAAGGACCCACCTTAATCCATTGTGACCTCAGCTTAACTAATTACACCTGCGACCATCCTATTTCCAAATAGGTTCACATTCTGAGCGACTGAGGCTTAGGACTTCAATATATGAATCTCAGGGAATTCAGTCTGTAACATCATGTTTTAATTCTTACATCCAAAACTACTACCACTTCGAGGCGCCTGGGTGGCTCAATCGGTTAAGCGTCTGCCTTCAGCTCAGTTATGATTTCAGAGTCCTGGGATCATCCCCACATTGGGCATCCTGCTTGGCAGGGAGTCTGCTTCTCCCTCTCCCTCTGCCCCTCCTCTCACTCATGTGCTACCCCGCTCAAATAAATAAATAAAATATTTTTTAAAAAACGACAATTTCATTTAAAATCATCTCTAAATTCCGAGGTGGAATATAAATTTCTCTCCTCTCAATTTACAAAGGTGATTTACAGGGCGCCTGGGTGGCTCAGTGGGTTAAAGCCTCTGCCTTCAGCTCAGGTCATGATTCCAGGGTCCTGGGATCAAGCCCCACATCAGGCTCTCTGCTCCGCAGGGAGCTTGCTTCCCTCCCCTCTCTCTGCCTGCCTCTTTGCCTACTTGTGATCTCTCGCTCTGTCAAATAAACAAATAAAGTCTTTTTTTAAAAAAAAAAAAGGTTATTTACATTGAGTGACTTCTGAATGTCTCATCGTATATCTCCTGATACTTCTGTTTCCTGGTTTATTCATCATGTATGCTTTCTCCTGTAAGTAGGATTTATTTCTTGTTTATCTCTCCGTTCTTTTCTTGAACATTTCCTTGACCCAGCTGGTGCTTTATCCATGTTTGCAGAATAGATTTAATTTAATTTCCTCATTTGGTTTCTTCTCGTGTACTTACTTTTTCATTGTTTTCCTACAGGGAAGCTGCAACTGGCAACACCAGGGTATTCATTCCCTGGCCACAGAGCTGGCCTGGGAACATGCATGAACTAACCACATTCCTCAATACTTTGGCTGACATTTTGGAAGTGTCAGTGTGTCACACAGATAGCATTTCTCACAAATAACACCCTTTCTAGAATACCGAGTTGGTATTTTACATAGGTAGTTGTATACATATGTATCTTTCTTTTTATTCTTGCTCCACCACCCAAATGCTACTAGATTTACTGTTAAGAATTTGAAATTGTCCTATTTCATCTGCTAAACCTGCTACTGAAGACCAGAGTCTTCAGATCCCAAGGATCCAGTCCTGCAGCTTTAACTAGTCTACACTAGGTGTCATTATGGACAACGAGGGAGTTTATCTGTGGATAAAGATTGAAGAGGATACCAGAGACGGCCATTTCCAACAGGATTTCTTTCCCCCGAACAAAATGAACATTTAATCACAGATTTATGTAAATGTTAATAAATTTGTGGTCAGGGACAAATCAACCACACGTTATAATAACCTGAAAAACAGTATTTAAATGCCTGCATCTACAACCAGTATTTAAAATCAGTACTTAAAGACAAAAAGACTGAGCTGTTTGAAATGCCTCACACTTGCTATTATTTCTTGCATTTCTGTTGCTCTTTACCTTATCTAAGATTGCCAGCCTGTTTTATTCTCTGGTCTCCATTTATCCCTCGCAAAGATTTCCAAGAGCCAGAATGGAGAGGTTGCTACATCTTTCTGCCACCCAGCTGTCCCCGGCTTCCCTATTTGTGCAACAAGCTTGTTCCATAGAACCTTTAAGTCAGACATTCTCATCCCTGACTGCATATTAGAATCACCCTGGGAGATTTTGAATGATGCTAATTTCTCAACCCCAGATTTTCTGATTTAATTCGTTGGGGAAAGGGCCCGTGCACAAGAGTTGCTTTGATATTTTTTAAAAGATTCCAAAGAGCCTAACATTCAGCCAATTAGTTTCAGGACCACTGAACCAACTTTAGCCTATGTCTCAAATCCAGTTTCTCAATGTGTGATCCACAGACTTCCCACATCAGCTGAAAATATTAATAAAAAGGGAAATATCCAGGTTTTGTCTCAGACCTACTGAATCGGAATATGGGGACCAAGGTCCAGACATCTGCTTCAAATAAGTCTTAAATGATTCTGAAAACCTGGGAATTACTACTCTAAGTCAGTAGTTTCCCAGTTTCTTTTGCAAGGGCTGATTTTTTGGGTTACTTTTCGTCATCAAGGGTAAGCCCTGTGAAGCTGTAATATGCCATGACACACTCAGTTGGTTGGCTTACTCAGCAGCGAATTCTAGCCTTTTTCTCCCTTTTTTGTGTTTCACTGTAGTTGCAAGAAAAGCTAAATAGCCACTTCTGTCAGCTCCCATACAGCTACTGGCAACGAGGCACTATGACCCAATCTGGCAAATAAGTTACAAGACACGTTCACTAGTGGGACCAGGAAACTGGGTTCTTTATAAAAGGGACTTGTGCAAGCTGTAGGCTCCTGGCTTCAGCCCTTCCCTATCCTTTCTGCTTGGAAACTGGATGTGATCCTGTCTTATGACTGTGGAGGGGCAAGTGTAAAGACAAAAGATGAGCACACTAGGGCTGACAAAGTAGAACAACAGAGTCCAGATCAATGCTATCATCCACCACAGCTTTCAACATTCCTAACTGATAAATCACCCACCTCCCTAATCCATTCCAGAGAAAAACACAATTAAAGAAATATGACCTACTTAGAAATCCCCATTTGTCTATCTTCCCAAACATTTGATCATCCAAGAATTCATCTACAAAACTATACAAAGTCTTATACCCCAGTCTCCACCTCCACTTTCACCCTGTCTAATCCTGAATGTCTTTCATTCTACTGCCCTCCACCCAAAAGAAGAATATGCTACTGGCTTACCCTGTCCCACCATCTAGGTGCCTTGAGTCCTTCTCTCCTCCCATGATGTCCTTCGCTCTGTCTTCCCCACGTGCTCCTCCTCTCTCTCCAAGGAGGACGAATGCTCATGAGTTGTTTCTGTTCTCTCTTCAGAGGGAGAGGAGCAAGGAAAAGCTAAGCAGGGACCAAGGAATGGGAAAGCATGGATCCCTTCATACTGATGATCTTTAACCCCTCACACAAGGAAACCCAAACGTAAAAATACATAGACTTACTTGTTCTAGGACTGAAGGCAAAGGGGAGAGGATAGTAAGCCTTTGCCCACATCCATCCATAAAACTCCAGGGACCCATTTTCAACCTAGGCTGCCCTTCTGGATCATCACTGGAGCTTTCCAAATTATAGAAGCCCAACTATTATCACCCGAAATTCAGATTCCAAAGATCTGGTTGGGACTCAGACATCAGTGTTTAAAACTTTTGGGTGTCTGACAAGATACAAGGCTGATAACCCCAGATCAAAGAGGACAAGCTTGAAGAACACCTTTATTATGAACAGAACTCTCAATGGAACCAGGAAATCTTGTTTCTTCCTCTTGGCTGTGTTACATTTCAAGTGATTCAAACAATGACTAAGGCAGTTTCCCAGCCCTCTGGTCACTGAGATTTTATTTTACCTAATTGGAAAGTACTTGCAACTTCACAAAAATGTGGGTTCCTTCTTAGATTCCTCCAGAATCTGTCTGACGTAAATGATTTAGCACAAGGCAAGAGTAGCCTACTCATCTACTATTTCTATACTAAGTCATGTTATTTTGTCCACAGATTGTTTATCCCCCACTTCTAATCGGCAACCTTATTCAATGAACAAGAAAGAAATACTTCTCCAAGTATTGGAGATTGAAACTTTTTAATACATTCACACATTTTCAGAACTGACAGAAATACAGCCGCCATAATTATGCATAGTAGTTGAGGCTGTGTTCAGCCACATTTTTTACTTAGCATTCTATGCTTATCTGTTCAGAAAGAGAGATAACACATGAAATATCTTAGTCTATTTCTTATTATAAAATTTTAATTATAGTGATGAAAATCCTTTTCTTTTTGGAAATGGTCTTGGCATCTCCAAATGCAAGATGAAATGGTCTGTGAATATCCACATGAGGTAATAGCAGTGTGTCAAATGATATGTATCTTGTTAAAGACTCTGATAGGAATCAATGGAATTCACAGTCATTATATCATGGTCCATCCCCAATATGTCACTATTTGACAAAATTTTCCAACATTTCATTTTCTTAGGCTCTCCGTTTCTAAAATAAGTATGAACATCCATCATGGCTTCCAATCTCACCAGCACTTTGAGACACTGAATACTTTCGGGAGTGTAGCATGATTTTAGAAATGACTAAAGGAAAAGTATAATTTCCCCAGCTAAAAGATATTTGTCTTCAGCACTAGTTATTAGTTCATCTATTCAAGTGAAATGATTCACCATAGAAACTGATCTTTCTTCATTAAACACGTTGAACCTAAATGAAATCGAGGCCTCGTAATTATCAGAGGGAAAGATAAATTGAACTGATACTGTTTCATAAGGCTGTCCTTTTCATTTATTTCCTGTAAATCATATGAACTTCAAGGAGATCTCACACCCGTGCTTTTCATCAAGGAACAGGTAATGCATTTAGCATTTTTTTATGACTCAGTCTAGGGAACACTATGATCTGGCCCCTGGGGTTTTGAAATAAACAAACTAATTTCTCATCAATATGGAGATAACTCCAAGAGAAGCTGAGAGATCAGTTTCACTCAGAAAAGAAAAAAAGTAATGCATTTCACAGAGTCCAAAAAAATCGATTCTATCTATCTATCCAATCTACAAGATGATAGACGTTTTCTGCCAAGGTGTATGGCACAACACTGATCTGGGCCTACAGGTCAGAGGGGTAATTCCCTTTGACACAGCAGCTCCCAGGGTCAACTCTGAGAGGGAGGCCAAGGATTGTTCTGCCCCCTGTGCCTACAGTACAGATTCTCACTGTTCTCCTGATGCAGGCTATAGATTACCTATTATTTTATGTACCTACATCATCATGAAGGCACACTAAGAGTCTAACTTCAAGGTGAGTAATACTTGGGATCAGGTGCGGTTGAAGGGCAGGGGATCTGCGTCCTTAGTTGGTGGAACAACATATGTGTGCCCCTCATCCCCATAACCACCTTGTATGACACAGTCTTGCTTTTTCTACCATGCTCTCAGTATCGCAGTACCTGTTGAGTTTATATGTTACTCTTTTTTTAAAACAGCATTTTGGAAGGCTAATTAATATACAAGAAACTGTACATGTTGAACGTATACAGTTTGTTGACATATGCATACACCTGTGACACCATCACTACAATCAGGGTAATAGATATATCCGTTTTCTTCAGAAGTTTCCACCTGCCCCTGGGTTTTTTTTTTCTTTTCCTTTGGGGTGTGTGTGTGTGTGTGTGTGTGTGTGTGTGTGTAGAGCACTTAACATGAAATCTACCCTTCTAACAGATTTTTTAAGTGTATAATTCAGTGCTGCTAATTTTGGGCATATACCCTTTACAAAAATGTTGCTGGAACAAAAAACCACATTTGTAGAATATGCTCAAGGAGAAAGACTGCTTCTCCTGATCTTCCCCTCCCTGGAAATGCTTCTGTCATTCACAGATTTTTTTTTAAAGATTTTTATTTATTTATTTAACAGACAGAGATCACAAGTAGGCAGAGAGGCAGGCAGAGAGAGAAAGGGGGAAGCAGGTTCCCCGCTGAGCAGAGAGCCCAATGCAGGGCTCAATCCCAGGACCCTGAGATCATGACCTGAGCCAGAGGCAGAGGCTTTAACCCACTGAGCCACCCAGGTGCCCCTCATTCACAGATTTTATATGATAACTAAATAATGTTATGACTATCCTGAGGAAGGAGAAACTATAGGATATATTCTTCAAAATGTCTTCGTATAAACTCTTTGAATAAGCCAAGATCTAAGGTATATGGACCCAAGTCCATATACCTTAGATCTTGGCTTATTCAAAGGTCCCAAAGGACCAAGTCATTTCCTTTCCCAGAGATTATTTCTTACCTCCAAATTACATTCATCCTAATTAAGAAGACAGGTTTTTTTTGTTTATTAGAAACAAGCACATATAACAAAATATGTCCAAATCTGTTCATAGCATCTTTTGATCTTTTGAGAATCCCCCAATTCCATAAAAACCAGCTCGCATTTTTTCTACTTTTTTCCCAGTTTTTCAAAATTTCTCAAAACTTTCCTTCTCTCCAATAGAGGAAATGGAGATTGGTCAGAGTAATAAAGTCTGCGCACATATTTCAAACTAATGCCCTTATTATCCTGATTATAGTACAAGAACAAATTCAAGCAGTCTCCCTCTCTGACTTCTGCCTTGGTGTTTGAATCTGGTCATCACATGCTCTCAGGAATTGTTCCATCTCTGGCAGAGGTACATTAGGTTGAAACAGAGGAGGAAATTATTGCTTTGGTTCAAAAAATAAGTCTAAGGAGTGGGTCCAATAATTGTCAGGTAGCTAAAAGAAAGTAACCATTGAAGGGAATGGGATTTTTCAAAGGGGCTCCCGCACCCCAGTGTTTATAGGAGCAATGTGCATAATACCCAAACTATGGAAAGAGCCCAGACATCCAACAACAGATGACTGGATAAAGAAATATATATATATATATATATATATATATATATATATATATGCAAATATATATAATAGAATATACAATATAATAGATATAAAATATAATAGAATACAATACTATATATATACAATACAATAGATATACAATATAATAGAATACTACACAGCCATTGGGGAAAAAAATGGATGTCTTGCCATTTGCAACAACATAGATGGATTTGGAGGGTATTATGCTAAAAAAGTAAGTCAATCAGAGAAAGACAATTACATGATTTCATTCATATGTGGAATTTAAGAAATGAAACAGGATCATAGGGAAGGGAAGGAAAAAAAAAACAAGATTAAATCAGAGAGGGAGACAAACCATAAGGGACTTTTTTTTTATTTAATTTTTTTCATTGTTCCAAGATTCATTGTTTATGCACCACACCCAGTGCTCCATGCAATACTGCCCTCCTTAATACCCACCACCAAGCTCACCCATACCCCCAACCCCTTCCCCTCCAAAACCCTCAGTTTGTTTCTCAGAGTCCACAGTCTTTCAAAATCATAAGAGACTCTTGGGGTGCCTGGGTGGCTCAGTGGGTTAAAGCCTCTGCCTTCAGCTCAGGTCATGATCCCGGGCTCCTAGGATATAGCCCCGCGTCAGGCTCTCTGCTCAGCAGGGAGCCTGCTTCCTCCTCTTTCCCTGCCTACTTGTGATCTCTCTCTCTGTCAAATAAAAAAATAAAATCTTTAAAACAAAACAAAACCATAAGAGACTCTTAATCATAGGAAACAACTAAGGGCTGCTGGAGGGGAGGTTGGGGAAGAATGGAGTAACTGGGTGATGGACATTAAGGAGGGCATGTGATATAATGAGCCCTGGGTATTATATAAGACTGACAAATCACTGCCTCTGAATATCCAATAATATACTATACATTAATTAATTAAATTTAAATAAATAAATAAATGAGAAAGGGAAGGGATTTTTGACTCTTTTCAAGCTTGATCTCGGGCATGAAGAAATTTCAAATCAGTTTCAACCAACAAACTTAGTTTACACGGACTGTGTTAGAGGCAGAAAGGGTGATATAAAGGCTAGTGAAAGTTTAAAGGAGAAAAAGTTTACAGGAAAGGAAAATGAGAAAGACCATGAACCATCTTGTCTACGTTTAATGTTATCTCATGTGGTTGCCCATCAAAGTCACTTAATACATATTTGGGAAAAAAGAAAAAAGGAATGTACTTAGATACCTCCCCACCTTGTTAAGAAGAACATAAGGTACTTTGGAGTTCATCTTAAGACCTTTTGCGTAGATATGATGAGCAAAGATGAGTTATGACTCAGTGCCTAACTAGAGGAAATGAGTCATAAGATGGTGTATTTAGCTGTTTGAGCTTCAGCATCACACTCAGCCCATCTGACACACAGTTTGTTTGAAAGTTGAGAAGTAAACTTCCTGAACACTCTTTTTCTGTTAATACATTCATTTTCCAACATAAAACATATTTCTTGATCTCATAACTTTGGATTGAACCTTATAATGAAGTTCACTCTCAAAAGTCAAGAGGTTTAGATTTTTCCAAGTAAACATCTGCATTGATCATGGAACTTATTAAAAAGCAAGAAACTCATAAACACAATTATATAATCTATGCTCTTTCCCTGTGGGGCATATAAATTCATATGTATAAAAAAGAAGTTAAATTAACTATTTGAAAAACCCAATCATGGCAACTATGCAGCACCCACATCATAAAATATATAACCTCAGGGTCTAGAAAATGCTTCATAATTTGTCCAATGAAATACAAAACATCAAATTTTTCATGCTATAGGGGAAAATAGTCTAAATTTCTATTACATTTGGTTCTCTTATACCCATCCAAACACTTGGATTCATATTCATGATGATTAAATATCTCTTTTTAAAGCAAAGTAAGACCATGAAGACAATGAGAGTTTATTATATTTTTCTAACTATATTGAGATATAACTGAAAATAAAATTGTACGTATTTAAAGTATACAACTTGAGAAATTGATATATGTATACACTGGTTAATGATTATCATGGCCAGGATAAGTAACACATCCATCATCTCAGTTACTTGTGTGTGTGTGTGTGTGTGTGTGTGTGTGTGTGTGTGTGTGTGATGAGAATGCTTAACATCTACTCTCTTAGCAAATTTCTAATATACAATACAGTATTATTAGCCATACTTACCATGTTGTACATTACAGCTCCAGAACTAATTCATTTTATAACTGTAAGTCAGTACCCTTTGACTAATAGCTCCCCATTTCCCCCTCCCATCCCTGAAAAACACCATCTTTTGTTTAATGAGCTTAACTTTTTTTTTTTTTTTTTTTTTTTTAGGATTCCACATATGAGTGAAATCATCTCATGGTTGTCTTTATCTGTCAGGATCATTTCACTTAAAATGTCCTCCAAATTCATTCATATTATTACAGGTGGTAGGATTCAGCTCCTTTTCCAGGCTGGATAATATTCTATCTGTCTATCTATCTGCCTATGCATTTATTTCTATCACATTTTCTTTGTTTATTATCTGTTGAGAAACACTTTGGCTCCTTCTCTATCTTGGCTATGTGAATAGTGCTGAAATGAATATAGTGCAGATATCTCTTGGAAATGCTGATTTTTGCTTCCTTCACAAATATATCCAGAGATGGATTGCTGAATCATATGGTTGTTTTATTTTTAATCTTTTGAGGGACCTCCATTCTGTTTTCCATTATGACTGTACCAGTTTGCATTCCCACCAACAGTGTACAAGGATTCCCATTTCTCCATATCCTCGCCAACACTTGTTACCTATTGTCTTTTTGATAATAGAACTTCTAATAGGTGTGAAGTGATATCTCATTGTGGTTTTGGTTTGCATTCCAGGATGTTGGGTGATATCAAGCTCCTTATTCTGTACTTGTTGGCCATTTGTATTTCTTCTGTAGATAAATATCTATTCAGTTTATTTGATCATTTTTTAATGAGATTATTTGGGTTTTTACCACTGAGTTGTTTGAGTTCCTTATATATTTCAGATGTTAACCTTTTAACGGATGTATGGTTTGCAAATATTTTCTCCTATTCTGTAAGTTGCCTTTAAACTTTGTTGATTTTTTCCTTTTCTGTGCAGGTTTTTAGTTTGATGGACTTTCACTTCCTGATTTTTTTATTTTGTTGCCCGTATATTGAGGGTCATATATAAAAAAAAAAAGTCATTACAAAGACCTATGTCCAGGAACTTGTATCTTAAGTTCTCTTCTAGGAGTCTTATAGTTTCAGGTCTTACACAATTACAGTATTAGAACACTCTAAATTTGGCTATATACTTACTTTTACCAGTGAGTTTGATATTTTCATGTTTTCTTATTATTAATTATCATCCTTTCATTTTAGCTTGAAAAACTCCCTTTAGCATTTCTTATAAGTTAGGTCTAGTGATGATAGACTCCCTTAGCTCCTATTTGTCTGGGAAAGTCTTTATCTCTCCATCAGTTTTTGTTTTCCCTAAGCAATGCCCTGAAGGAAGGTGCTGGTCACAAATAAGGAAAGATACCAACTGCTGAAGCTTTATGGAAATTGAGAATTTCTGCTAGGAATTAAGGAGCAATATTATAGAGTGACATCAGTAAGATGGCAAAATAGGAGTTTTCTACCATCATCTTCCCACAGAACGTTACTTTCAACATTCACTCACAGATAAGAGTAACTTTGTGGGAGTTTAGGAATCCAGCAGAGGATACTCAGCACACCACTGAAACCAAAAAAATCTGAGAACAGATCCATTGAAGAGGAATGCTGAGGTGATCTGCATGGCTGAGGAATTGGGAGAGGCTAGGAGAAATAATACTAGCAGCCAAAGACTCTATAAAATTCTAAACATATACCTTCTTACCCAGAATCTCTTCATATAACCTACGATTAGGTATTTTTTTAGTCTCAATCTAACTGATGCAAAAGTTGAGTATCAGAGAGTTAAATGCGATCTTGGTCGTTAGGTAATAAGGGATATATCTGAACTTGGTACATAGATCTTTTGATCCATGTCCCACACACTTTCTACCACCAATTATTGCCATAAAGGTCCTAAGTATAATTGGAAAAGGAGAGAAAAGTTGGCTTCAATATGCAACATCAAACACTGAGTATATTCACATTTATTTAAAACCCTTGATCAACCATCATCACCTAAGGGTGTTGGCAGGATATACAAGCTACTTTTGACAGGTAATCAAATAAATTCTCAAGATTTTCATTTTCCATTGATGATCTTCATGCCTTGATATCCCCTGAGAAATGTAACCTCATCTGATATAGAAAAGAAAATGATAATGACTCAAAGATTCACTAATTATTTTAAAGATTTATTTATTTATTTTAGAGAGAGAGAGTGTGTGTGTGTATGTGTGTGTGTGTATGTGTGTGCAAGAGCATGAGTTGTAGGGACAGAGGGAAAGAGAGAATCTCAAGCAACTCTGCACTGAGGGTAGAGCCTGGCATGGGGCTCAATCCCAGGACCCCAAGATCACAATCTGAGCCAAAACCAGGAGTGAGTCAGATGCTTCATCAACTGAGTCACACAGATACCCCAGATTCACTAATTTTTTGTACTAAAGATTCACTATCTTGAAAGTATTACAGCATTTATTTAAACCAGATGTTAGTAAATTGGCCTTTTCTGTGAGAGATCAGATAGTAAATATTTTCGGTTTAGTGGGTCATATAGGCTCTGTCACAAATAGTCAACTCTGCTGTTGAAATACGAAAGCAGCCCTAGACCATATTTAAATGAATGTGTTCCCATAAGACTTTACTTTCAAACACAAATGACAGGCTAGATATGGTATATAGTAATAGTTTTCTGGCCCTTGAACTAAATTATCACAGGTGATTTTATATTTCCTACTCTTCATTAATGCAGGTAATAATGAGGAAATGAAAAATACGAAATAGTAAATTTTGGACATGAGAATCATTCATAGGGCTTTAACTTCCCAGAGAATAACATGATAAACATTTTCCCTCCCTATTTACAACTGATAGTAATGTCTTTGACTGGTAGATGGGTTCAAAATATATTTTGGAGGAAAATCAATAGCAAACAGAACTCACTAATGGGTCAGTGTAACAGAATAATCAAAGATGACTCTAGACATACCAGCATAAGTAAATGTTGATGCCATTTGTTGAAATGGGAAAGACTGGCAGGAGAATATTTGGAGATGAGGGGTATAATTAAAATGTCTGTATTGAAATTTTAATTCTGAAATGTTATGAAACATCAAAAAAGAACTGTCAGTTAGGACTTCTTTGAATGTACTTCAGGAAAGGGGTTTTGACGAAAAAGATAAATGTGGGAGTCATCAGCTCATCGATGGCATTTAAAGCCATGGAAATGGATGAAATTACCTTGGCAGAGAATGTAGAAAGGGAAAACAAGATGAGGAAAGATCTTGATGTACTTTCTGAATCATCCAAGAATGAACTAATCATGTTCAGCTTAGTTAACCAATGCTAAGAGGACTTTTACTGTACTCTCAGTCTTGATAAATCTGTAATTTGTGGGTGGTAATAAACCCACATTTCTACTCCCCAAGCAGTTTCTTTTTTCAAACCTACTCAACCACATAGCCCCTTTCCAAAGAAATATCTTGGGGTTTCTGTTCATCTAAATAAAATGTGGGGAATGCTATATGAGATAATCGCGGCTAGTGTATTGTATTTAATTTTTTATAAATTCATTTTCTAATACTTACCACCTGTGGTTTTCTAGTCAAAGAGATAATATTAGCTTTTCCAGTATAAAGAAAAGCAGCAGATTTCAAATCTCTGCTATTGAGACTTCTGCTACGTTTTACTTCTATCTGCCTAATATACTCAGTGCATTCCTTCCTGAGGTATTACCTACCCAAAGATATAGGCAAATTCCCTGTGATCTAATGATGTGGAGAGAACAGCAACTAACAGAGTGGATACTTTCTTGTCATCTGCTCAAACATTTTGTCCTTCTCTTATGCAAGACCACACTCTATTTTCAGGAAGGCAATGGGGAAAAAATTGAGAGTGTTCAAGACAATGGATTAGTGGAAATAGCCATTCCCTTTTCAGAAGAGTGGGGAAAGAGGTGGTGTACTTCAACTTCTGCTAAGGTTGAGTGGCTCCTATCAGACTGACCCTCCAGTAAATAACAACTATAAACTCTGGACAAGATATAAAAATACCCAACTAAAGGTACTGGAGGGTGAACAAAAGCAGGCAGAAAATGGAGTGGAGACAATATTTATTAAAACAGACACTGGGTAAAATTCCAGTTTTTATAACTTTCTGATGGAAGGAAGTCACAAGGACAAAAGAAATGAACTGATACGTGAGCTACCACCTACTACAGAGGAAACAAAAATTGTCAATTTCAGCTTAGCCAAGTTATCAGCCTGATTTTTTAAAAATCTATAGTCTTCAAAGGAACATAATAGAAACAAAAGTTTCTGTAATATTTTCTACAATGTTGAGGATACAATACAAAATTGCTCAACATACAAATAAATAAGGCAACATGGACTGTTCTCAAGAGAAAAGACAATCAGTGCAGACCAATCCTGAGATGACACAGGTGTTGGGCAATTGGCAGACTAGGATTTTATACCAGCTGTTATAATTAAGGCCAAGGATAGAAAGGAGAATATTCTCATATTGTGTGAAAACTCAGATACCTCAACAGAAAAATAGAAACTCTAAAAAGGAATCAAATGCTAGAAAATGCTATTTCTGAAATAAAAATGTTGCTGGATGAGCTCAGCATCTGAGTGGAGATGACAGAGAAGTCAGCTAACTTGAAAATAGATGAATAGAAACCATCCAATCCAAAAAAGAGTAGAAAAGATTGAAAATTAAGAAAGGAACAGAACCTTAGGGACCAGTGGGACAATATCAAAAGGTCTACAATGTGTACAATTTGAGTCCTAGAAGAAGAGAAGAGAAACTATGGGGACAGAAAAAAATATTTTAGGAAATAATGGCTATAATTCTTACAAATTTAATAAAAGCCATAAATATACAGTGAACACCAAGCAGTATTAATACAAAGAGACCTATACCCACACACATCATAGTCAATTTGGTGAAAACCAAAGATAAATTTCTTAACAGTAGACAAAGAAAAGCAACACACTGAGCATAAAGGAAAAAAACTCAAATGACTATTGCCTTCTCATCAGAAATAATTATTTTTATTTTTTTTCCATTTTATTTATTTTTTCAGCGTAACAGTATTCATTCTTTTTGCACAACACCCAGTGCTCCATGCAAAACGTGCCCTCCCCATTACCCACCACCTGTTCCCCCAACCTCCCACCCCTGACCCTTCAAAACCCTCAGGTTGCCCCAACCTCCCACCCCTGACCCTTCAAAACCCTCAGGTTGTTTTTCAGAGTCCATAGTCTCTTATGGTTCACCTCCCCTCCCCAATGTCCATAGCCCGCTCCCCCTCTCCCAATCCCACCTCCCCCCAGCAACCCCCAGTTTGTTTTGTAAGATTAAGAGTCATTTATGGTTTGTCTCCCTCCCAATCCCGTCTTGTTTCATTTATTCTTCTCCTACCCCCCTAACCCCCCATGTTGCTTCTCCATGTCCTCATATCAGGGAGATCATATGATAGTTGTCTTTCTCCGATTGACTTATTTCACTAAGCATGATACGCTCTAGTTCCATCCACGTCGTCGCAAATGGCAAGATTTCATTTCTTTTGATGGCTGCATAGTATTCCATTGTGTATATATACCACATCTTCTTTTTTTTTTAATATTTTTTATTTATTTGACAGAGAGAAATCACAACTAGGCAGAGAGGCAGGCAGAGAGAGAGGAGGAAGCAGGCTCCCTGCAGAGCAGAGAGCCTGATGTGGGGCTCGATCCCAGGACTCTGGGATCATGACCTGAGCTGAAGGCAGAGGCTTTAACCCACTGAGCCACCCAGGCGCCCCTACCACATCTTCTTTATCCATTCATCTGTTGATGGACATCTAGGTTCTTTCCATAGTCTGGCTATTGTAGACATTGCTGCTATAAACATTCGGGTACACGTGCCCCTTCAGATCACTATGTTTGTATCTTTAGGGTAAATACCCAGTAGTGCAATTGCTGGGTCATAGGGTAGTTCTATTTTCAACATTTTGAGGAACCTCCATGCTGTTTTCCAGAGTGGTTGCACCAGCTTACATTCCCACCAACAGTGGAGGAGGGTTCCCCTTTCTCCACATCCTCTCCAGCATCTGTCATTTCCTGACTTGTTAATTTTAGCCATTCTGACTGGTGTGAGATGATATCTCATTGTGGTTTTGATTTGTATTTCCCTGATGCCGAGTGACGTGGAGCACTTTTTCATGTGTCTGTTGGCCATCTGGATGTCTTCTTTGCAGAAATGTCTGTTCATGTCCTCTGCCCATTTCTTGATTGGATTGTTTGTTCTTTGGGTGCTGAGTTTGCTAAGTTCCTTATAGATTTTGGATACTAGCCCTTTATCTGATATGTCGTTTGCAAATATCTTCTCCCATTCTGTCAGTTGTCTTTTGGTTTTGTTAACTGTTTCCTTTGCTGTGCAAAAGCTTTTGATCTAAGAATCTATACGCAGAAAATTATAAAGTACTCATGAAAGAAATTGAGGAAGACACAAAAAAATGGAAAAATGTTCCATGCTCCTGGATTGGAAGAATAAATATTGTGAAAATGTCTATGCTACCTAAAGCAATCTACACATTTAATGCAATCCCTATCAAAATACCATCCATTTTTTTCAAAGAAATGGAACAAATAATCCTAAAATTTATATGGAACCAGAAAAGACCTCGAATAGCCAAAGGAATATTGAAGAACAAAGCCAAAGTTGGTGGCATCACAATTCCGGACTTCAAGCTCTATTACAAAGCTGTCATCATCAAGACAGCATGGTACTGGCACAAAAACAGACACATAGATCAGTGGAACAGAATAGAGAGCCCAGAAATCGACCCTCAACTCTATGGTCAACTAATCTTCGACAAAGCAGGAAAGAATGTCCAATGGAAAAAAGACAGCCTCTTCAATAAATGGTGCTGGGAAAATTGGACAGACACATGCAGAAAAATGAAATTGGACCACTTCCTTACACCACACACGAAAATAGACTCCAAATGGATGAAGGACCTCAATGTGAGAAAGGAATCCATCAAAATCCTTGAGGAGAATGCAGGCAGCAACCTCTTCGACCTCAGCCGTAGCAACATCTTCCTAGGAACAACGGCAAAGGCAAGGGAAGCAAGGGCAAAAATGAACTATAGAAATAATTATTTTTATATACCACATCTTCTTTATCCATTCATCTGTTGACGACGTGGATGGAACTAAAGGGCATCATGCTTAGTGAAATAAGTCAATCGGAGAAAGACAACTATCATATGATCTCCCTGATATGAGGACATGGAGAAGCAACATGGGGGGTTAGTGCGATAGGAGAAGAATAAATGAAACAAGATGGTATTGGGAGGGAGACAAACCATAAATGACTCTTAATCTTACAAAACAAACTGGGGGTTGCTGGGGGGAGGTGGGGTTGGGAGAGGGGGAGGGGGTTATGGACATTGGGGAGGGTATGTGCTATCGTGAGTGCTGTGAAGTGTGTAAACCTGGCGATTCACAGACCTGTACCCCTGGGGATAAAAATACATTATATGTTTATAAAAAAAAAAAAAATTGGAAGGGGAGGCGAACCATAAGAGACTATGGACTTTGAAAAACAACCTGAGGGTTTTGAAGGGTCAGGGGTGGGAGGTTGGGGGAACAGGTGGTGGGTAATAGGGAGGGCACGTTTTGCATGGAGCACTGGGTGTTGTGCAAAAACAATGAATATTGTTATGCTGAAAAAAAATAAATTTAAAAAAAAGAAATAATTATTTTTAAAGTACTGAAAGATTTTTTTTAATAGTCAATGTAAAATCTTATCTCCTGCAAAAATATCTTTCAAAAATCAAGGTCAAATAAAGAGATTTTCAGATAAGAGGATATTAAGAGTTCACAACGTCCAGACTCGCACTACTAAAAATGCTAAGGGACATTCTTCAGGCTGAAGGGAAATGAAACCAGATGGAAACCCAAATCTTCAGGAAATAATGAAGAGCGTCAGAATTGGGAAATATTCAGTAAATACAGAAAAGCATTTTCCCCTTAATTTAAAAAAATACTTATGAGTATTTAAAGAATCATACTGATTCAACTATTTGAAGCTAGACTGAATTTTTCATTTTCCATCTAAAATGAAAACTTTTCATTTTAACCTTTTTTATGCTATCAAGCTTAGATCTTAAAAGGTCATCAAATTTTTCCTGGCATGAAACTGACATTTGTATATAATGTGGTGATTATTTTCTGAGGTTAAATATATATATTTTTATCAACATTTACTTATCACATTAATTCTATTTGAATTTTCTCCCCTTTGTAGAGAAATGTGTCTGGAGTTGATAAGCTTAGCAGGCTTCTAGCTTAATAGGATTATTCTCAGAACATCTCTTAAAGGAGAGACATTTTCCTAATGGGCTTCTATTTTGAGAGATTCTGTATTGCTAATCCATGATCTCCCTCCTGTATAGTTAGAATTCCTACATTCCTACAAGTGTACTTCATTCATTAAGTCTGCTAATATTTCGTTGCAATAAAGATCAAAACATGTTTAGAAAAAGGTAAAATTCATAGGAAAAAGCAATTAAATCATGTCCCCCAAATTATAACGTAAAACTCCTCCAAAAAGAAAAGCATAATTGAAAAATTAAGTTAAAATGCGGGGCGCCTCTCTGCTCTCTGCTTCTCTCTCTGCCTGCCTCTCTGCCTACTTGTGACCTCTCTCTCTGTCAAATAAATAAATAAAATATTTTTTAAAAATGCCTTCAAAGGCTGAACAGGGAAAGGACGTTGCATACGATTAAAAATCTAGAGCAAAATCTCAACATAAAGTCATCAAAGTCAGACTCAGATTTTTAAGATAATTTGTACAAGTAAACAAAAAAAATATTTTCCCAATTTTTGCATTTGTCTGCTGGACAGTTGCCTGCTCCATCATTGTCTCAAGTCTATATATCAGCAATTAAACTCTCCCTATTCTTTCGCAAAGAATTTTCCTCTCTTCACTTCCCGTTCCTTTTTTTTTTTAAGACTTTATTTATTTGACAGACAGAGATCACAAGTAGGCAGAGAGGCAGGCAGAGAGAGGAGGAAGCAGGATCTCCGCTGAGCAGAGAGCCCAACGCGGGGCTCGAGCCCAGGACCCTGAGATCATGACGTGAGCCCAAGGCAGAGGTTTTAACCCACTGAGCCACCCAGGCACCCCCTCACTTCCCATTCCTTGATACCACCATCTTCTTTGTCTCTGAAGTTTTAAGCCTAATCATTATCTTTGGTTTCACTCTCATCTCTCATGAAAGGTATTCCCCTGTCTTGACAATCTTTTCATTGCAGTTTCTGAAAGCTAGCATTATCTTTCCCTTCCCCTGGCCTTCAATCTGATTTAAGTTGGGCCAAGAAGCCTGGGTTCAAGGACAAAAAATATAAAAGTAAAGAAGGTAGTGTCCATACCTTAATAATAACTTGTGAGTTTTGAGCGTTTAGATTCATTCCTCTCATTCTTACAACACCTCTATGAAGGAAACATGATTATTATCCTAGTTTTAGAAGAAGATGAACACAGAGAGAAATTAAATACCTGCCCAGGTAACAGATATATGCACAGTACAAAATGGGGCCTAGACTGAATCAAGCCCAAGTCTACAATACACATCTTAACTGGGGCAAGAAACACCTTCCAGGGGCTGACACAGAGGCCACGGGCAGCTTGATGGCATCCCTGTGTCTCAGCTTCAGGGCAAGTCCTTGCAAATCAATTAAGTTCAATGTGCAAAAACACAGTGGTCACTGAAATGTGTGCCAGAGATCAGTCCCTGGTCTATTCTGATGTGCTCTCCTTCACCCCCAGCTTCAGAGGATAGATAAAAATGGAATCTGTCCTGGCTAACTGGTGATAGTTTAGCTAATTTGTCAGGGGAAGACCCATTTGGAACCCCAGTGGGTTCAGCTTCTGCTGAGTTGGTCCTAATTATTTATAGCTGTCCTGCCCTCTGTCACTAAGACCATATTCTCTCCATAGGAAGAAGTATAAAATGCATGAAAAGCAGAGTTTAACGAGAAATGGCCCTGCCAGCTCTGGAAGAAGATAAAGGGAACAGTTGCTGTTGAAAATACCCATGTCACAATCAGAAAGCTGTTCCTGCATGAACCTGAAAGTACCAAAAGGGAAAGGCCAAGAGGGAAGAGAGAAACTCTAGGGCTGCCAATTCTGCCTCCATGATGGAGACTTTGCTTTGCTTTCTGGAATGAACCTCCATTCATTCACCATGAAGATGAATGAAATTCATCTTCAACTGTGCCTGCAACCTGAGGTAGTGGAACACTGTTCCCTCTAAATCTGATTGTCCTCTTAGCACAGATTGGAAAGAAGCTCCCAGAGACTGGGCTGGATAGCCTGGAGGAGGAAGAGTATTTGCTCTTTTTGAGACCCCCAGAATATTTCATCCAACTGTTGACTTCATCAGCAAAGCAACCCATGTCTGTAGGTGGCTTTCAGCCTGAGGCATGGCTGAAAGGGCCACACTCCTGGGGGAAATTGGCAGGACTGGAGCTTTTACACCTGTCAAAAGCCATACTGGTTGGCATAAGAACAGAAATTTCTTTTTAAAATTGAACATGTTGGCCAAATTAGTCCCATTAAATAAGTGACATCCCATTGGGGAAAACTCATCAAAAGAAGGATGTTGCTACATTACAATTCCTTTCCTACCACGGAAATCTTAGGAAAACAAAAATTTTTTAAATGTCATAGAATGTCAGAGATAGAGATAATCTTAAAGATTACAGTCCACCTTAGAGATCATCCCATCCAATCATCTTATTTTGCCAATGCTTGGTGTAATGAGAAAAAATTCATCAGAATATGTGAATTACCTGAGTTTTTTTTAAAGCTGAAACGTATAATACATGAAATATATAATATCTCTAAGATGGTTTATGAAATAAAATAATTTTGATGGCTTCTTTTAGTCCCTTAAAATAAATCTCATTATAATCCAATCCAAAGCCTCTTCTAAGGGTAAGTTGTAAAAGTTCATTATGTAAAGTTCTAATTTATACTATTCCTGTGTTGACGCAAATGCCTCCTCTGGCCAGACTGAAATTCTCTCCACTACTAGAATAAGCTTCATAAATCACTTTCTTTTTTTTTTTTTCTGGTATTTTTTAAATTTATTTATTTTTTCAGCGTAACAGTATTCATTGTTTTTTCACAACACCCAGTGCTCCATGCAAAACGTGCCCTCCCTATTACCCACCACCTGTTCCCCCAACCTCCCATCCCTGACCCTTCAAAACCCTCAGGTTGTTTTTCAGAGTCCATAAATCACTTTCTTTCTAAGCCCTAACTCATTCTTGGTATGTTTTCTCAGGTTTGAATCCACTGCCTTCCCTTTATCCCTATACACATCTTGACTTCCTTCTCTCTGTGTACTTATCTCTCCATTGAACTTCTAACATGGCAAAAGTTCTTGTTCCTCAGGTTTTGAGTTTCCAATGTCAATCAGAGTTTTGAAAAACTAAGCAAAGTTCAGCATGAGACATACTGTCACTATTACTAATGACAATAGCTAATATACGGAAAGGGCTTAGTAAGTCGGACAATTTATGAAGTGGATTACCTCATTATTGCCATGACACCTAATGTTGTCAGGAGATTGGTGATATATTAAAATCTCCATATCACAGACAAAAAAAGTAGGCTGAGAGTTGGGAAATTTGGTCCAGGTCACACCAGTAGGATATCAGTCCCCACAGTCTGATATCAGAGCCCTCTCTCTTGACTACTATGCAGTCCTGCTTATGAACTTGTGATAGACCATGGGGAGAAACAAAGCTGGAAACTAATTTAGGCCTCGACTTCTGAGGGGCTTCAAACATTGTGTTGAGGAGCTGCGTAGGAAAGGGCCACCTAACCCAGCCTGAGGGGCCTGAGGAAACTTACACATGAATTGCCCTCAGAGCTGAGTTTTGAAAGAAAAGTAGGAGTTAGTACAGCACAGGTATTCTTCGAGCAGTGGGAAGAACATAGAGAAAAGAAAAGAGATATAAAAGAGCACAGTGTATTTGGGTATTGCATAAAATATAACAATCATTATGTAGGTAGGTTGGTGAATAGATGGCTGGATTCATGGATAGATGGATGAGTTTTTATGGAAATTAATATTAGAGAGGAAGGTGAACTACTTCAAGAGGTAAATGTTCTAAATGCTTTACATACACTTGCCCTTCTCACAGCATCTCCATGGGGCAGATGCAGTAGTCATCTTCATCCTCATCCCAGGATCTGAACCCAGGCAGCCTGGCATCATAGTCTGTGATCTTGACCACTACACCAGCTAGCTCCTCGTACATATGTGGGCAGGGTTGGGTATATTCTGTCCTAGGGCTTAGGGGCCAGGTTGGTCATTTTCAGCTGTGTGAGTCTGTGACATATAATATTCTGAGCTTCAGCAGAAAATTCAAATAGTTATACATACCTAGAGGGTATGCAATTAAGTTATCTAAAGCACTTAGCCCATAAGAGAACTAGTATTAAAAAAGTACCTAGGCCAGTCTAACTGAAGTTAAATATTCCTCTGGGACTTTCTTGCCAGCCTGGAGACTATGCAGAGAGGATACAAATGGTTCTGGTTGCCCCCTTACCACCAGCAAACTGTCTAGCTGACAGCCACTCAGATATGCATCCACATGGACTGCTTTCATGGAAAGAAACTATGAAATGAAGGTTTTATATTCAGTCAAGATGTCTTTTGTCTATCAGGACATAGAAAACAGGTTTTGTTGTTGTTTTTTTTTTTAAGATTGTGTTTATTTATTTGAGAGAAAGAGAGCATAAGTGGGAGAAGGGGGCACAGGGAGAGGGAGGAGCAGGCTCCCCACTGAGCAGGGAGCCTGACAATGTAGGGACCCTGGGATCATGACCTGAGCCAAAGGCAGACACTTAACGACTGAGCCTCCCAGGTGTCCTAGAAAACAGTTTTCAATGTGGCAGAACTCAGGTACATTGTACACATATCCCCCTCCTGAGGATCTCCTGGAAGATGAGCTTCATCCAACCAAGAGATAATTAAGTAAACAACAGAAAAAGAATGGATGGTGAGCATTAAATATATATAATTGTAGATTTAAGACTCAGCAACCATGAGAACAAAAGGAAGAAGAATGATATTTAAATGTTGTATGTTCTGGCAAGCTATAAATCGTGCAATTAAAACATCGGGAGACAAGAAAGAGGTAAAGAGGAAAGCAGAGTGAGTTCACTGATTCATGAATGGGCAATAGGTGGGTGTCATGGGATAGCACTAAAACCTCACAAACCAGATAATAAAGATCAAACAAGGAAACATGGGCTGGAAACATTTTTTAAAGGAACTAAAAAAGATACCATCCCCCAAAGAAGTACAAAAATAAGTACTAAAAATAGAAAATTTAAGTACTAGAAAAAATAAAACCTTCCTAAATATGAAAAGCAATTTTTAAAAAAGAAACATGTAGAGAATAAACCACAAAAAACACAATACAGGATACATAGTATTTATAAAATAATTTGAAAAAGACCAAATGCAAATGTCATACCAATAAATGTGCATGGGCTTTATTCACCTACTATAAGAAAAAAATGTCAGTGATGCTCACAAAGCAAGACTCAACTGTATGCCGTATTCAAGAGACACAACTAAAATAAAGTGACTCAGAATGGTTGAAAATGAATGGATGGACAAGGATAAACCAGGAAAATGGAAATAATAAGACACCAAGATTTCAGATTATGATGTATCAAATAAACAGAATTCAAGCCAAAAGTCATTAAAGGTAACAAAGGACCATTTCAAATACTAAGCGTTAAAATTCACTTAAAGTTCAAACAGCTATGAATATCATGCACCAAAGGAAATAGAAACTACCTTTATAAAGCACTCCAAAAAAGAGAAATAAGTACAAACATACTAAAAAGAGGAGACTTTAACACACCACTCTCAGCACAAGATAGATCAAGTAGACAATAAACAAAGACATAGAAGACCTAAAGAACATATTTAATAAGACAGATCTCATGGATTTTTGCTGAACTTTGACCTGATAAGAGAGAACACACTTTCCTCTCAAGCACACATAGAATGCTTACAAACATGATCAAATATAAGGTCACAAGGAAAATAACAATAAGTCACATAAAATTAAAAAAAAAACTCTAATGACAACACAATAAAATTGATAATTATTAATAAATATTTTTTAAAAGCTAAAAGTCCCTCCACCCCCAGAAATTTAAAAAGTACTATTGAATCTATCACAGGCCAAAGCAGACAAAGGAGACATGACAACAAAATGCAATATGATATTCTGCAAAGATGCATGGAACAGAAAGAGAACATTAATGGGAAAACTGAAGAAATCCAAAAAAGTCCAGAGCATAGTTCACAGTAATGTACAAATGTTTGTTCTTAGATTGGACAGATGTATCATGATCACATAAGCTATTAACAAGAGGGGAAACTAGCTGAACAGTCTTTGGGAACTCCATGCTATCTTTGCAACTGTTCTGTAACATAAAATTATTTCAAAATCAGAAGTTTGTTTTGAAAACTTTAAATTGAGAAACACTTCTATCAAATAGCTATTAAATAAAAGAAAATATACAACCAACATAGCAGCCCTTCTAAAAATTATTTTTAATGCAGATATTTATTAATTACTCTGTAAGACATGACCAAATGGGCCTACTCATCATTCATAGAATCTCTAAAATGTAAAGGCTTTCTAGAGTCCATAGACCAAAACCAATGCTAAAAGCCATACTTTTAAAGAGTTATGATGGCAAAATTGAGTGCTTGAATGCTTTGATAGTTAGCCTGAGCTACAAGCAAGGATAAGCCAAAGAAGATTCACAGTCCCTTTTTAATCTTTATGATGACTGAAACACTGCAGTTCAGAATCTATGGGATATGTTTAAAGCTGTTTGTAGGAGAAAATCTGTAGTCTTACACACTTCATCAATACATAGAAAAGAATGAAAAAATAAGCTAAATTTTAGACTCATAAAAGCCAAACAAAACAACCATCAGTACAGTAACAAAATACATCAAAATATAACACAAGGAAAGAAGTAATATGAAAGCAAATTAATGAGAAAGACAACAGAAAAACAGCAGATCTAATTAATAAAACAAGATATGAATTTTTTTAAACAACAAAGTAAACAAAGCATCAGCTAACTAAATTGAAGGGGGAAAGCAAAAAAGGCAAAAATTCACAAAATCAATGACATTGAGGGAAACAAATTCATTGAAACCGAAAATTTTTTTCTTTTTTAATAAGACTACTTTGCAGACCTCTATACAAATACACTTGAAACCCTGGATGAATGGATAATTACCTAGGAAATACGTTTTCCGAAATTGACCTGAGTAGATGCAGAGTTCATAAAGATAAATTTCTATAGAAGAAACAGAAGGTTCCTAAATCACTTGTATAAATTAAAATTTGAAAAATAAAAAAAATGAACTTTAAGAAAAATTTTAAACGACGGAGAGGGGATGCGAGACCACCTATTCTGCAGTTGTTCCCATTTTGATTTATTTTTTTCCTGTCTGTTACTCTCTTCTGCTATTTCGCTCCATTCATACAAGTCCCTGTTCTTAGGTTGAACACTGGTTCAGAAAGAATTTTCTTATGTCAACTTCTCCTTGGGGCTTCAATTCATTCTAAGAGATCTCTAGTGACTTCATCAATAATGTAACTTCAGTTCATTTTTCTTATACCTAATCCCAAATGGTAAATCTACCTTTCATATATACCCCTCTGAAAAAATCTTATTCTTGCTTGAAATATTAATTTCTTTTTTTTTATGATTTTCTTTATTTATTTGACAGACAGAACACAAGTAGGCAGAGAGGCAGGTGGGGGTGGGCGGGGTGAGAAACAGGTTCTCCGCTAAGCAGAGAGCCCGATGTGGGGCTCGATTCCACGACCCTGGGATCATGACCTGAGCTGAAGGCAGCTACTTAACCAACCAAACCACCCAGGCGCCCCTTGAAATATTAATTTCTTAAAGCCAAGGAGAAGAAAAAACAAATTCCAGACAAGAGATTTGGCTTTAAATTTGAAACAGGTACTTTCACAGTCAGACTTGACAAGTGTCTTATGAATTGTCTGAACTGAAACCTGTCACATTTCTTTCTGAACTTCTAGAGGAGTCATCTCAGTGGTCTGATCTCTCCCCTCAGAAGCATTTATGTCGCTGTTTTATGAATCAGTAGGGCAGTGGGTCAAACAATAGATTCTTTTGGTGATTTCCCTACTTTTGCCATCTCTGAAGATGCTACCATCATGGTCAGACTGTTCTGTTCTGTTTTCTCTGAATTCCGTCAGGCTTCCAGCTAGTTTCATAATCAACCCTAGTGGAAATTAATCTAAAGTTGTAAACAATTTGCATGGTTCATGCTGAATTAGTCATTCTTATTTTAATGAGAATAATAAAGTGCGGAATGACCTTTGTTATCAAGTGATAATTAAAACTACTGCTACTTGATGATTCTTTTTACTTGAATTTTCTTGGGTTTTGTTGAGCCAGACTGTTAAGAAATAATGTTAATCAGACCGGTGCTAATTTTTCATTTATAAATTTGATGATATCAGCAGAAGTTCTTTTTACTGTCCCCTAAAAATGAAAAGAAAATCAAGCTTTTCTCCTAGAAGGGTTATAATGAATGTACAGATCACTTTGTACAGAAATCAGATGAAATTGTATCTGTTTAGGTTCAAAGAAACAAATGCAATTGCTTATAAATTTTTTTCCTGAAATATTCTCAATAAATTAAAAGTTGAAAAATGCTAGCAAATATTCTGTTTGTTTGTTTTTTTAAGATTTTATTCATTTATTTGACAGAGAGATCACAAGTAGGCAGAGAGGCAGGCAGAGAGAGGGGGAAAGCAGGCTCCCCGCTGAGCAGAGAACCCAATTCGGGGCTTGATCCCAGGACCCTGGGATCATGACCTGAGCCAAAGGCAGAGGCTCAACTCACTGAGCCACCCAGGTGCCCCAAATATCCTGGTTTTATCCTTCATTTTCCAAAGCTCTCATCAGTTTCCTTCTTTTTGTGACTTCTCTTCCTACCAGAGCTTAAGATAAATTTTGTTTTTCATCATTATTTCAGGTTAAATTCAGTTGGGAAGGAAGTGAAAGAAGCAAGGGAATTGATAAGTACAAAAATTCAATTCAAATGAAACTCGCTTTTGCATTTTTCAACCTTCAAAGAAGAATTACAGTTAGGTATGGGGGCACTTTGCTCTGGGGCAGTATCAATACCCACTGACTTATTCAGCAAGTATTTCTTACGTGCCAACCACTGGAAGGAATGTTGCTGGGCTCTGGGGATACCACAGTGAGGCAAACAAGACAGAGACCCAGCCCCCACAAAGTATAGAATCTAGTCAGGAAGACAGATTAATTAAATAAGTAAGCAATGGTACAAGCAAGAAAGGAAAGATAGGTGACATGATGAGCATGTACCACAGGGAGATCTAGAAATTCTATCAGGATAGGAGAAGGCTTCTCTAAGGATATGACATTGTAGTTGAGAGCTGAGGAAGGGTATATGGTAACTAGGCACGAGAGTAGGGGGTGGGCAGGGTAATCATGTAGGGGAATGGACGGTACCCAGCTTCTGTAGGAGGAGGAAGGCTGATGTACTGAAGAACCATCAGAAGTGCTTCATGAGATAACTTTACAGTCATGCACCAAAAATTTTGAGAAGGAAAAAATGGAAAAAGGGTTACCGTACTCAACAGAGGAATAAGTACTAAATAAACTCTGGCTTCTATTACTATCATTTTCCATTTCAACATGCTATCCCCTGCCTCTCTGTAGAGAGCTGCTCACCCAGCCAGCTTCCAAACTCTTCTCTCAGCCCCCAGGCAGGGGCCCCCTTCAATGTGTGTTCTACAGTCAGATCTGTGACATAGCAGAAGTGTTCCTTGAATACGTAAAATTAATGTATTGGCCATTCAACAAATAAATACATGTGAAGCAGGTTTGTAATTAACAATACTGACAGCTAACTGCTGCTGGGTATATACCATTATGCCAGCCGTGTCATATGGGTAGGGAGCTTTTCATAACAATTTTATGCCATCATTTAACCTGAGGACAGAGGGGTTAAACAACTTCCCCAGGGTTACATGCCTAGCAAAGCTGGGCTTTTAATTCAGCATATAGTGATACATGTCAATTATTTCTCAATAAAACTGAGGAAAAAACAAAAACAAAAACCTCTATCTCTAGACTGTGAGAGTTTAACCACTATTCCATCTTGTCTCTTTTAGGACAAAATCCTGGGGCACCTGGGTGGCTCAGTTGGTTGAGCGGCTGCCTTTGGCTCAGGTCATGATCTCAGGGTCCTGGGACTGGGCCCCACATTGCTTTGGGTTCTCTGCTCAGCGGGAAGCTGGGAAGCCAGCTTCTCCTCTGCCCCTCTACCTCTGCCCATCTCTCCCTCCCCCTCCTCCTTGCTCCTGCACACTCTTTCTCTCAAATAAATAAATAAAAATCTTAAAGAAAAAAAGAGAGAGAGAGCAAGAGAAAGAGAAAGAGACAAAGGGTCTTGCTCACATAGAGATTACAACCTCCTTGGAAAGAGGCAGGGAGCATGGCGGAAATTCAATAAACCAGTAAATAAATACTAGAGTATTTGTGATTAACTTTACAGAGGATGGGAGTGATCAGGGAATACTACTTTTGAAAGGGTTTTCAGAAATGGCTTCTCCGCGGAGGGGCCCTAGAACCAAGATCTAAAATGTGGAAAAGAGTTCTATAAAGAGGCAGGTAAAAGAATTCCAGCAGAGGAAACTGCAACCGCACAGATCTGGAGAAGAGTAAGACTGGTAAGAGAAGCCAGAGCAAGGAGGTGAAAGTGCAATGAAATAAACAAGATAATGGAAGACCCTGTGCCCCAGTGGGAGGTTTGAAGGTCATGTGAAGGACAACAGGAGGCCAGTGGACATTTGAAAACAAGGACTAGGGTAAAAAGGATCTGATTAATAATTTTAGAGTTTCACATCAACTTCTGTTTGAAGAATAAGTAACAGGAGTCAAGAGTAAAAGATGGGAGACTAACTCAGAGTGACTGCCATCAATGCAGAAATGACCGTGGTTTACAGTAGGGTATTGACATTGGACATGGAGAGAAGGGAACAGAGATGGAAATGAGAAGTCTTGCTAATGCATCGAATGTAGAGAATGAGAAGAACAGAAGAACCAAAGATTACTCCTAGACATTTTGGTTCAGATGACTACAAATGGTGGTCCGTCCCCAGGGAGGGAAAGGAGGAGCAAGTTTTCAGGGAAAAGTCACAAGTTCCAGTTTGAATGTGAAGTCTGAACTACCTCTCACTTTCATGTGAAGGTATAAGAGTACAGAGTTGTATATGTGAGGTTGCAGCTTAGGGCTAGAGCTGGGCATGTGAAGGGCCATCGACATGTAGATGGTCTTAAAAGCCGTGGATATCACCTAAGAGCAGAGAAACAAAAAGGCATGCATGGTCCATGGTTCCTAGACATTGCTGGCTAATTCGTCATCCCTCCTGGAGTTTCAGATTCCCTATGAACTAAATAACAGCAAAGCAAAGGAAGCCAGGACGAATCCTCTTTCTTTTCCTTCGTTCTAGATTGTTCCTCTGCATGACTGGCAAGTAAGAAGATATTTTTATTCTTTTCCCTAACACGTTTGAAAGACTGGGGTGGGCCTCGTAGAGCAAAAAAGAATAATTCTTCCAACACGATTCAACCTTCCTTGTGCTGAATCCCACGTGTACCCTTGCAGATAAAGCCAGGAAGGGGCCTATTCCTTTTCTTTTCAGGGATGTTCACGAGAGTGGGGCCGGCCGTGTTACTAACCTCTTTATGCAAATCTGACCAATCAGAGTCGACATTCCACGGTGTGGTGAAGTGAATAAGCACAAATTTCTGTATACCAACCACGAAATCATATCTGACAATTCAGTTCAACACCCCGATTTACCAGGACCCAGGAGATCCTTTTGTCAGTCAATCAACAAGTATTTATTTACTGAGTGCCCTCAGGGTGCCTGGGTTCTGGATGGAGCTGCTTTTGTGAGCAAGCAAGCAGACGCGCTGCCATGAAAATAGAAATTTAATCACTTGTTCATCCAAGCATTTCCCTTCAGCTTTTCCAATACGCGTTTTTGTGAATGACTAACAGATTAGCTGCCTCAAAGGCTGCCTGCAAATCCCAGCCAGAGCCCCTGAGAGGAAAGATGACTCACCCGCACCTGACGCTCAGCCTGTTTCTTTCGGAGGAGTAGGAAGGGAATGGTAATGTCCTGGCTTGAACGACCCAGATGCCCTCCTGAATCCTACGCAGGTCGTAATGGCTTCTTCCTCCCCAACCTGGCAATGATGATTTCAACCCAGAAAAAGCTTAAACTGTGAAAACTCTAATTTCGTTGTCAAGCTGACTGAAAAACTGGCAAAAGGAGTTTTTCTTCTGTCAAGCAATACCACATTTTTGTTGTGAGTTCTTTTCCTTTGGAAAATGCTGAAAGATGGGGCGCCCAGGTGGCTCAGTGGGTTTAAGCCTCTGCCTTCCACTCAGGTCATGATCTCAGGGTCCTGGGATCGAGCCCCACATCGGGCTCTCTGCTTGGCGGGGAGCCTACTTCCCCCTCTCTCTCTGCCTGCCTCTCTGCCTACTTGTGATCTCTCTCTCTGTATCAAATAAATAAAATCTTAAAAAAAAAAAAGAAAATGCTGAAGGCATATACTGTTTTGTACTGACTTGTGTCTTAGTTCTGGCTGCTCTAACAAATATCATGGAAAAACAACAAACATCTGTTTCTCACAATTTTGGAGGCTGGGTGCCGGCAAATCAAGATCAAGGTACCAGCAGATTTCCTGTCTAGTGAAGACCTCCTTCCTGGTTTGCAGAGGGCTGCCTTTCTGCTGTGTCTTCACTCCTGCTGTGTCTTCACTCCTGCTGTGTCTTCACTCCTGCTGTGTCTTCACTCCTGCTGTGTCTTCACAAGGTGGACTGCAAGCTCTGGCCTCTTTTTCTTGGCAGGACACTAATCCCATCATCGGGGCTCTACCAACCTGACCTTATCTAAGCCTAATTAACTTTCAATGGCCCCACTCCAAATACCATCAGGGATCTCTGTATGATAGGTGGAGGGGGCGGGGGAGGACCAAACACGTGGTCTGGAACAACTGGCTTACAATATACTGAGTGACCGCTTCCAGTTCGCCTTTCACTGCCGGATTTCCAAGGAATTTACCAGCTTACATACGGGGCAATGCCACCCCTCACTCTGATACTTATTCAAACAGAGGTTCAAGTGTTCCAAGTATGCCCCGCGTCCCAATTCAACAAAGCTCTGACACGCCTGCGTAAACAGTCAAACAAACTTGATCTTGGAAACTTTTCGGTTATGGTCAGCCTCCCATGTATTTTTCTTAGGGCTTCCCAGCCAGGCTTATCTCACTGCTTGGTCCCCTGGGCAGCGCCATCTCTCCTTCCCAAGGAGACTAGATATCTAATTAACCTAAAATGCTGATGTCTACTAATGGTTTTCTTGGTCTTCCTGTGAAGTTTCAATTCAAGTCATGTATCTGGCCACTGCAGTACCCCCCGATCACTTAGTGCTTTGAATTTTTATTGCATAAGCATTGTTATCACTCTTGGAGCATTTTTTCCTATATTAACTTTTCATCACATCTTATGATTTGTTTTGTGGCTCTTGAGAGAAATAATCTTATTTTATCATTGTCTAAATTGTTTTTATTCTTTTAATTAGAGCAACCTCACAATGCTTTGCACTAAAGTTTCATCCAGTAAGACTTTGTGAGGCTGAATTGAATTTACATGATGGTAACTTCTGGAACTATAGTCTAAGGCATAAATATAATAGAAGCATTTCGATATTCTAGCAAGGGGGTAGGAAAGATAATTTGGTGTTATAAGGATTTTGAGGCCCTTTAACATAATCACATATATGCTATTGATGCAGAAAACTATCCCTAATTATTGCTAACTCTGCCCCAGCTCTGGCCTCACTGTGACATGGTCACCCAAATCCACACAGTACTGATTAGTAACAGGAAACAAATTATCCATTCACTAAATTATAGTGAGAAGAACCCAGACTACGAACTTGGCACTAGCAGAGGGTAATTCTTTCCTATGGCAGAAGTCTGCTAAGGAAAGCAAAGTAGCATGAGAAGCAGATGCCTGATGAATACTGGATAAGACTTAAACTGAGATGTTTCCAATGGACTTTGGACAGCTCATGCATGGTCTTTCCCTTCTTTAGAAGGATTACTTGTGGTCACTTGGAATTGGAACCCCAATCCTTTAGGAAATGCCCAGAGTTGCCATGACAAATTCTTACTCTTCAACTTTCTTTTCTAAAGTTTATATAAATCTGCATCTTCTGAATACGGTATCTTCATCCTACTTCAAAACTCTCCACCTTTTCCCCATGCCCCTAGGGCAGCATTTCTGTGCTACTTGTTATTATCACTCTCACTGAGATTCTATTTCCGACCTGGAGGACAACTTCCTGATAGCCCTCTCTTTCTATGCTCAGTCTGGAAACTCCCAAATCTGGGAGTACATCAAGAAAGTGAGACCGTTTTTTATGCTAAGGAGATCCAAACTCCAGGCATCTATTGGAGAAAAAAGGGAGAATCATAAATAATTATTGGAGATCAGACAGGCAGATGGTGTATGGTTATTATGTATAGAGCTGTAGGGCAGCAGGAGGCTTAGAAGGGAGCAATCATTAAAGTAGGAGGCATAATGTCACTCGATTTTAACTCTATAGAAGTCAAATGTATGATGGTATAATAAGAATCCCAATTATTTAAAAAAGTAACCTGAAGTGAAATAACTTGATTAATGTCACAGCTTGAAATAAAGCTGAAATTTGAACAAATTTGACAAATTTGAATCTGTCTGATTCATGCTTTCCTGCACTTCCATTGTAGGCTGAGCCCAAGGGCTGCTGAGCTCCAGGATTCAGCCACTGTATTCCTATTGACTTTCTACTGGTTTTCTGTAGGATGTCCTTCTCTGCCAATATTGATTTCAGGGGCACCTGGGTGGCTCAGTAGGTTAAAGCCTCTGCCTTCGGCTCAGGTCATGATCCCAGGGTCCTGGGATGGAGCCCCATATCCGGCTCTCTGCTCAGCAGGGAGCCTGCTTCCTCCTCTCTCTCTGCCTGCCTCTCTGCCTACTTGTGATTTCTATCTGTCAAATACATAAATAAAAAAATCCTTGAAAAAAAATATTGATTTCAAATTGAGTTGTGAAAGTCAGAGAAATACATGCATGAAATATCTTGAATGTTCTCTCACCTTATACATTTACTTCCTTATCCTCTTTCTTTTCTTTTTTTTTCCCTTATCCTCTTTCTAAAATAGATCAAGTCAAATGAATTTCCCAACATATGTATAAATTAATGTTCCTACAGCTTGAACGAACCTTCATTTTCTGGCCCCACAATCCATTCAACAGAGTTCTTACTGTTTTTTTCTCCCATTCCTCTTTCCTGAGAGCTCTGAATGTCAGTAATTCTGCAGGACCCTGCTCCAAGTCCTGAAACTCCTCAGAGGACCTGGCCCAACTCTGGAAGATTCCTCCTCCAATATTCTAGGTTCTAATAACTCCAATAAATTTTCTTTGTTTCCTGAGAGTGGTAAATATTTCCTGCAGCTAGTATTCATTGACATTCCCTTTTAGCCTTTTCAACCCTCCATCCTGTGAAATGGCACCAGACATTGGAATATTTTCTACCTCTGGCTCACTTGTGTCTTCGTAAGGAACCTAAATAGTTGGTATCCCTGCTCGCCAAAGTCCAATCAGCACAACACCGTCAATGTCATAGACTAGCATGTTATTCCTCAGAGTGTCAAGATGTCCAACCTGTCTACAGACTACATTGTAGTAGTATCAAAAGTAGTAGTCAAGTAGGAGACTTGACACAGCCCTGAATCTAAAAGGAAGGAAGGAAGGAAGGAGTAGGGAGGGAGGAAGGAACGAAAAAAGGAGGGGGGAGGCGAGGAAAGAAGAAAGAGAGAGAGGGAAAAAAAAGTGACAAACCAAAAACCAATCCTGCTTTGAATATGTTCTGTGCTGTAAGTCACAGGTGGGGTGCTTTTCAACCTTAGATAATGATGTCTTTAATCAAATGTTCCTTGCTCTGGGTTTATCAGATAAAACCAGATAAGAAGCCAATACAAGAGGGATGAGCTCAAATAGGAGCTTGATGGAAAACATGGGATAAACTTTTGGCTTTGGCTCCTATAAATTCCCTGGGGCTCTTGCTGCTATATTTGGTCTTCTGAATTCAAGTCCACATCATAAATATGGTAACTAAGAGGAGCCTGATGGAACTGATATACTGGCTGCTCCTGCCTTCCAGGGTGTAATTCACACGTCAACACCAGTTATTCTTATTTTTCTGCGTCATTCCCTCCCCAGGGACAACTTTAAATTATCTGTGGGTAGACAGTTCAGCCAACTAAAAGTAAAATTGTTAAAGTTTCATAAAACAGATCCTGTACAAATAAAGAAAGTGGGCATAAAAACACCTTCTTCTCTTTTTGGAGTATTTTTATTCTATTTGCTTCCTCTCTTAACACAATAGCCAAAGTCATTCAACCCAGAATGGGTGGGCTACGTGCTGAATATATGCTCATACCTTCAGAAAATATTTAGTGACCATTGCCATGTACCATGCCTGTACACTAAGCTCTAAGGATAAAATGACCAAGACAGGGCCCCAGGTATTCAGGAACTTAGAATCTAGAGAAAATTAAAGATAAATAGGCAAGCAATATGAAATGCTAAGATAGAGAAGTAGTAGAAAATAGGAAAGTACTAAGCCTGAGTACTCACCACTGAGTAAGGGTAGACAGGGATCCCCACTGAGGAGGGGCAGGAGGGATCCCCACTGAGGAGGGGCAGGCGGGGATCCCCACTGAGTGGAGGTAGGCGGTGATCAGAGAAGGTCTCCTGAGGGTGATATATAACACTGAGATAAAGACGTTAATATCAGTCTTTTCTCCAACAAATATTTTTGAGTGTTTCACCTACACAGCATTTTTATAGGCCCTAGGGAGACAGTAATGAGTTAAGACAAAATTCCTGCCCTCCAGTAGTTTACCGAGACAGATGTATATTCTTTTTTTTTTAAAGATTTTATTTATTTATTTGACAGAGAGAGAGAGATCACAAGCAGGCAGAGAGGCAGGCAGAGAGAGATGGGGGAAAGCAGGCTCCCCAGTGAGCAGAGAGCCCCATGGGGGGCTCGATCCCAGGATCCTGGGATCATGACCTGAGCCAAAGGCAGAGGCTTTAGCCCACTGAGCCACCCAGGCACGCCAACAGATGTATATTCTTGATTGAAGTAGTGATAACAGCTAAAAGAAACTAAAGCAAAGAAAGTGAAGAAATAGGGATAAATTGTAAATATAAATACAATTTATTTTAATAAAAAATAAAGAAATAAAAAGTGATTGAAGAGTCAAGAAAAGCCCCTTTGATTAGCAGGCATAAAAATATAAATGAGCTAAGTGAGGAAGCCAGACCGTTGGCTCTTTCTTACCAATTGGTGGTTATAACAAATCATACACAGTTGTCTGGAATGCAATACAGCTAGTGCTGCCCCCATGTCTGGGGGCTTGCTTTGGGGGCTCCGGTGATCTTGGCCACACTCACAAACCAGGGATGAAGTCCAACATGGCCACAGCAAAACGGACAAAGAGGAGAGTGACCGGAAGACAGAGATGTTGACAGAAGCCAGATTCATGCAGATTTGATGTAAGATGTAATGGGCAGCTTTTGGAGACTTTTGAGAAAAGTGCCATGATGTGATTATTATTTGAAAAAGATCACTTGTTACTCCAGGATAGACTTCAGTGAAACGAAAGTGGAAGCGACCAGCTAAGGGGCCTCTATGATATCCTGGCAATATATTCTGATGGCCTGAACTAGGGTAGTAAAGGCAGAGGCGATGGAAAGAGATTTTGAAGAATCTTTTGAAGATAATCCCATGCGTCTTACAGGTGGACTGGATGGAGGTGGGTCAATGAGAGAGAGAGAGAGAACCCCAAAGAGGGTTCTGCAAGCTGGACTCACCACTCAGCCCTACAGCAACATAGAGTGTGTTCCTTTTGTTGTCCCAGACACTTGTCCAGAGAGATAGCATTGCCTCTCTTCTGCTGCTTTCATGGCACCAGCAGATTCCACATAAGCTGGTATGTCCCCTCACCCCTGATTACCAGTAGAAAGATGAAGTGTGAGCTCTGTAAAACTATTACACCTCTTTAATTCTTAAGTTCCTCTTTCAAATGAAAGTAATCAAAGCACCTGGGTAGCTCAGTCAATTAAGCATCTGACTCTTGATTTTGGCTCAGGTCATGATCTCTGGGTCATGGGATCAAGCCCCAACTAGGGCTTCACATTCAGCATGGAGTCTGCTTGTCCCTCTCCCTCTGTTCCTTCCCCACCCATGCTCTCTCTTCTTCTATCTCAAATAAATGAATCAATAAAATCTTAAAAATATATAAAATAAAGTAGAAGTAATCACTGACAGGACCAAATGAGGATGTGGAGCAACAGGAACTTCCATTCATTACTGATGCGAATGCAAAATGCAAAATGGTACTGACCACTTTGGAAGACAGTCTGGCAGTTTCTCTAAAAAGTAAGCATGCTGTCCTTCAGTAAACAAAGGGATAAATAAATTGCAGTACATCCAGACAAGAGAATATTATTCAGCACTAAAAATAAATGAGCTATCAAGCCATGAAGTCATGGAGGAAATTTTTAAAATGTGATTTACTAAGTGAAAGAAGCCAACCTGAAAAAGCTATGTCCTGCATGGTTCCAACTCTACGACATTCTGAAAAAGGCAAAACTATGGAAACAGTAAAAGGTCAGTGGTCACCAGGGGTGAGGTGGGGGAGAAATGAATAGGCAGAGCACAGAGGATTTTTAGGGCAAAAAAAAAAATACTCTATGTTATCGCAATGATGGATACATCTCACTATAAATTTGTCTAAACTCACAGAGTACACCACACCAAGAGGGAAGCCTAAGGTAAACTACAGACTCTGGGTGGTTATGATGTATTAATATAGGTTCGTCCTTTGTTTTTTCTGGTGAGTGAGGTTATGCCTGTGCCAAGGTAGGGTATATATGAAAAATATCTATACTTCCCTCTAGATTTTGTTGTAACCCTAAAAATGTTCTAATAAAATAAGTTCTTACAAAATAGTAAAATAAATGAGGGTAAGAATATCCACTTTATAGGGTTGATATGGGACTAAGTGAGCACCTTCTATGAGCAACACCCTCCCCTAGGGGTGCCATCTTTACACGGAGCGAAGGCAGCATTCTCCATGAAATATTAGTTCTCTGGGTTGTTAATAAGTACTCTCTGGGAAAATGTTCCTATATTCAAATACATTTGTAACACACCAAGTTAAAATGTCTCCTCACAGCTGGGGATTCCAGAGCCTGCAACAGGCTCAGATGTGTGGTGACTTTTAAAGCAGTTTTTAGCACAGGATTATTTTCTAGAGTATCTCCTTCAGCAACTTCGATGTGTCACATCCTGGGAAGTACTATGGTGAAAGCAGCATATCCTTGGGGCCCCTGGTCAACAGTCAGCAGAAATAATCATTAACCCACTCATCTGTCTGGAGGGAAGCAGGTGTGATGAGGTAAGGGATGGGTGATGTGGAGAAATGGACTCTGAGGTCAACTCCAAGAAGTTGTGTGCCAAGCAAGGTGCTAGAGTCACATGGAACTGGGAGGACAATGCAATCAGGGAGTCTGAGGTCAGAGATCAGAGGTGAAACCCCAACCCTAAGAGCCCCAAAGCTAGGAGAACTGGGAGAATGGAGGAGTGTTGAACGCAGGGCGTCAGAGATACCTATCTTTAGTTTGGCATCTCCTCTGCGGACGAAGGGTAAGGTCTTTGAGACACAAGGACTGATTTGCATGGATTTGCCAATGGACAGAAATGGGTCACTTTGCACCAAGGTAGGTACAAGGCAGGTACCCCTTTTGGAGCAGCGAACATGTAGAGACCCCTTGGAGGTAGGGGGGTGGTAGGCAGGGCTCAAGGCAGGAATTGGGAGAGGAACCCGAGATGGACCCCAAGGGTGAATAGCTTGTTTCTCTGTGTTGCTCAGGCTCAGCTGGAGCCCCCCAAGATTTCTCTCATCCTAGGTCACAAGTTCACAGAGGAGTCCCATGCAAGACCTAGGTAGCTCCAAAAACAGCCAGAACTTTGAAGCACCTGAAAGATACAACCACGTTCCTCTCTTGCATTCCTCCTATGTTCGAAGTTCCATTCTTCCATTTTGAGTGTATTCTTGGCCAATCTAGGAACACACAGAAGTCCATTTTTTAAAAACATCGTGAGCCAGGAATTTAGGCTTTCACTCAGCTGTTTCTTTGGCAAAGTTCCTCAACACATTTATCATCTACCCACTCACCAGTATCACAAATCAATTTATTTTTCAACTGCGGTATGGATGTCTCAGAACGATGTCACTGCAACAGCTCCATCCTGCTCATCCAAGTACCCATAATTGGGTTTAGCTGACCTTAACTGAGCACTTTCTAATGTTCAGGTATTGAACCAAGCTCCTACAAGATTTATTTCACGTAATTCCCGCAAGCGTCTTAACAAAGAGGAGGGGATTCCCCTCCCCGTCCCCTCACCAGTTTTACTGATGAAAATATGGAGATATTGGACAAAATCCAAGATCCCACAGAGATTAAGTGGCAGAGCTGGGATTCAAACCCACTCCAGCTTAACAGTCCTGAATCAGACACTGAACAAAAAATCCTAGTCTAACTCCAGCACCAAAGTAGGAATGTGAAGATGTGGATTCCAGTTCCAACTCTGCAGTTCATCATCCAAATGGGAAAGTCGCTCGCTGAAAAGAAATTTATTTCACATTTATTTAAAATTTTCTCATTTATAATAAAGACAAGGGATTATGAGATGATCCTATTTAAAGCGCTGTCAACTACAAGAGTCTGTGGTTGTTGTGCTTATTTTCTCTAAATTTAGTACACAGATAAAAGGGTACCCATTGCAGTTTTCTTTCTGAAAATAGTTGCAATGAAAGGTTTTGGATATTTTTCCCCATTCAGCCCTTTGAGGCCATCTTGGGCATTCCTCTGGAACCCTTGCCCTCGCGCACCCAGGATCCATCCCCCTTCTCCAAGTCTTTCATTTCCTTGTAGGCAATTTGTACTCTGGCATGTGGGGCCCAGGGTACAATCTGGGCAGTAGGGTGATTCTGAGCAGCCACTTCCCTCTGTTGGGTTCTGCCCTTCCTCAGGCGGGTTTCCTGGACTCTCTCTGATGACCGGCCAACTGTTCTCCCTCCTCTCCTTTTCTTTCTTTTTCCTTTCTGTTCTATTACTTTTCTTTTGATTCTTTTCTCTTTTTCTTTCTGAATGAATCTTTTGAAATTGCCTTGTTTGGTTGATAATGCCCTCCAGAAAACGAGTCTCATTAAATCAACATGCCTTATTTTCACCTAAACGAAGGTTTGCACCTAAGTCAAACCTCCACTATATTGTCCAGACCCGATGTCCTAAACTTCCAAGTATCAAATTGCTGGCCAGTGATTCGAAATCGGAAGATTTGGGAAGAAATCCCATTGCTGCCATAGGAAGTCAATCACTTCCTATGCCTTGGTTTTCTTAGCTGTAAAATGGGAACAACCTGAACTCAATTAGTGAGTGAGGGCACAAACAGCTGTCACATGGTGGGAGCTCAATATTCATTCTGTCTTTAAATGGCTGAAAGTGTGGCATTCTGTAGCTGAGTTCCAGAAGAGGAATTCCAAAACAGACATGAGCCATAGCAGCAGAAAGGACTAAGCACAGGTCTTTGCAGCATGAGGTCCGTGTTCATTTGGATCTTATACTCCAGCATTTCAGCTTCAAAAACAGTCAGAAACTAGAGGTGCGCTGAGCGGCTACTGAGTCCAGCTCTGCTGAGCTTTTCACCTGGGCTGGCTTCCCTCCAGCTATGCCACACCAGCCGGCAAGCAAATGAGGGAAGAATGCTCGGTGGGTGCTTCTTCAGGACCAGCCTGGCTCAGAAATTGGGTCCCCGGTGGACCTTTCCCAGCCCAAGATTGTTGCTCTCTTACAAACTCCTTGATTCTTGTCCATGAGGATGATTCACTCCAAGTTCTTTTTATATTCCAGTGAGGAACTACTAAATAAGATGTATACGAATGGGCAAGTGGACGAGCAAACAAAGAAATGAATCAGTGAAAATCTTCCCATATTTTCTGTATCAAACATATGAACAGTATCTATCCCTGAGCCCTTACCTTATGTCACCACTATGCAGCCCTGACTATGATTAACTCCTGTTTCTTTGTGAGCTGTGTCTGGCCTCAATATGATCTCATCTGATGGAATCATGAAACAAACTCTTTGACGCTGCCTCACCAACTCTATTTTCTGTCACTATAAATGCACAAAAGAGACTATGGCAAAATAATAGCCAGAAGTATTATGACTCTACATGATTTCTAGAGTTTTTGGTTGTCTGTTAAGTTAGGAGAGACAGAGGTCTAAAAAAACTAGACAAAATATAAATATAAACCAATAAACCAAGCTGGCATTCTGCATAGAGGCACATATTTTTAAACTTGAGTAAAAATAATATTAGGCTAATAAATATAGCATGATATTAGGATAATAGATATAGCAATATGTGTTTTTTGAAATTTTTTGTTTCTTTTTAAGAAGGGAACCAAGAAATTGTAGACTCAAGTCAACTCAACAAAATAACTAGCATTAATTGGGAAACTATTGTGAATTTATTCATTGCCCAGTCAGGAAATAAAAATCTTTCCCTACTTGATGCCAGACTGTGAGCTGGGCACAAGGGACCAATCTCTGCCTTCCCAGGCTCCTCACAGTTTAGTGGGGGGTCTGATGCATAGTCTGGCCAGGGCAGCTACTTAAGAGCTGTGTTGATAGAACACAGAGGATGAGGCATCCTCCTCCACCTCAGAAGGTCTGGGAGGATGACCCATAGATCTCCAGATGAGAAAGTATCCTCTGGCACATCATGGAAAATGGAAATTTGGGGGAACCATTGCCCATCAGGCTCTCTTTAAAGCTGTGTTCTAGGGGCTGAGAAAATGGGTCCCTGCCCTCAAAAAGCATACATCCTAGTGAGGGAGAAGAGGGAGGGAGTAAATGCAGAGATACATGCAAGCACAGGTAAATAAATAGGTCAACAGCCAAACAAAGCCAGCGGATAATTTCAAATAATGTGCATATTATAAATAAAACAAAATGAGGTTATAGAATGAAAGTGACAACTGGAGGCATCAATGAAGGACTCTCTGAGGAGGTGGCATATAAGCTGTAGCTTCCAAACATGCAAAATTGTGGAAGAAAGCAAGAGCATATCACATGTTGGGGGCACCGCTGAATGAGGGGCACAGTGATGGGTGAGGCTAAAGAGATGTAGCAACACTGAGTCCCATACCAGGGAGCTTGGACATTATCTTATGGGCACCAGGGACCCACGGTAGGATTAAGGATAACACAGGGGACAGATCTGACCAACAGCTCAGCAGTGCTTTGTTCAATCACTAAGAAATCACTGGCATAGAGCCTGGGTTAGAGAATTCCTCTCATCTTCATTGGAAAGACTGAAATAATCAACATGGTCTCTTTCTCTGAAAAGAGCCAACAATGTGAATGATATCTAATGTCTTTCATCAAAACAAAAATGTGACCCTGATCGTATTCCTGGCCAAGGCTCTGAAGCCAGACTCTTAAAGAAATAACCCCAAAGATTCCATGTAATGAAATATATACAACCTCCCTATGGTATCCAGGTTCAGAAGGACATAGAAATCAACTAAAGAGCATAAGAATTCCATCCACCCACAGGATACTCTGCAGAATAGGAGGAAGGGGTCTTGAGGCTTCCAGGAGAAGGAGAAGCTTCCTGAAGTGAGAGGAGTGTGTCCTGAGCTAGGACATGTTCCCAAGTGGGTTGTGTGACCTTGGGTGTAATTTCCCTGAGAGCCAGAACACAGGAATCAGGAGCTGTCAGGGTCCATTCCTTAAGTCAAGACTTTCACATTCAAGGCAGAATATCACCAAGTTTTAATACACGTAGTTTATCCATATCTGCATGGAGCATTCAGGAGTGAGAAGAAGGTCTGTGAGCCTGGCAGGCCATAATGGCTTCCTACGATGGGCAAAATGCATCACCCAGATCTGTGGTCCTGGTGAAGTATCACTTTATTTGTGGCAAAATATCCTCTTAGGTGAATCACTTAATCTTTCCCCAAGCAGTCTTCTCTCCTGAGCACTTAAATTGCTCTCAGTCTTTTGAACGATTAACCATTGCAAAGATCACCCTTGTCATGGAGATGTTTCCATGTGTTGAGCTGTTCCTTAGGTCGGCTGGCTGTGAAAAAGCCCAGATGGTTAAAACACCGGGCTCTGTGGGTCAAGCAGTCTGTCTGCCCTGCCCCTCACTCCTGCTCCTCCCCTTTCTTCTTCCCCTTTTGAAAATAGCTCATTATACTGCACGCCTGACACTAATAGAACACTGCGTGTTAACTAACCAGCATTAAAATTAAAACTTTTTTAAAAAATGAAAATAGTTTAAAACCTTGCAGATCATCCTTACTTTCCTGGCCATACAAAAACAGGCCACGAGGCTGAACCTGCCCATGGACCAACTTGCTAACCTCGGCATTGGATTCTCAGAGTCCCCGGGTCAAAGGACGGTGCCAGTGTTATTTACACACTGACAAGCTCTTCCTCAGCAGGTCTGCTCTTCAGCTGTGTCATCCAGCACGGGGGATTATGTTTGGTGTTCCTTTTTCTGCTAAACATGATTTGCATTTTTGTGAAAGAATTTGCTAGGGATTCTTACTCATTCCTTCAAACATGCCAAACTTACTGAAACTTTCAAGAGTTTGGAAATGGGGGTGCCTGGGTGGCTCAGTGGGTAAAGCCTCTGCCTTCAGGTCAGGTCAGGATCCCAGGGTCCTGGGATTGAGCCCCGCATCCAGCTCCCTGCTGAGCAGAGAGCCTGCTTCCCTTCCACTCTCTCTGCCTGCCTCTCTGCCTACTTGTGATCTCTGTCTGCCAAATGAATAAATAAAATCTTAAAAAAAAAAAAAAAAGAGTTTGGGAATGGAGCACCTAACCCTAAAGAATTAAAATACCTCATTATGTCTTTTTTTTTGCTTTTTTACTGTCCTGTGGAGGGACAGCCTCGCCGAATCATGTAAGAGAAAATGTCACATCAGACCTTCAGCACACTGAGGAGATTATGCTCCAGAAAACACTAGCCTGTGGCCTTTCAAGTGTGTGCAAAAATGAGCTTTATCATTTGGGGATAATGCTGACTATGTCAAAGAAAAAGGCTATTTTAAATAGAGAGTTTGTCTATGATTAAAGTTTTTCTTTTGTCAGTTTGCCTCGTACTTGCTTTGTCTGGAACACAAGAAATTTAACCTGGCCAGCTACTGGCAGGGGACAGGAAAGAAGCCCCCAGGGACAAGGGGAGGAGGAGAAGCCCCCCAAGAGAACATATCCCAACTTCTTTGCCATAAAGAAATCATCTCCCTTGAATAGAATATCTAAGAAATCGACATAAAATGCCAACCTCTACAAGGTGGTGGGTAATAGGGAGGGCACGTATTGCATGGAGCATTGGGTGTGGTGCAAAAACAATGAATACTGTTATGCTGAAAAGAAATTTTAAAAAAAAAGAAAAAGAAATAAAAATAGAGCTTCCCTATGATCTTGTAAGTGTGCTACTGGGTATTTACCCCAAAGATACTGATGTAGTGAAAAGAAGGGCCATCTGTACCCCAATGTTCATAGCAGCAATGGCCACGGTCGCCAAACTTGTGGAAAAAACCAAGATGCCCTTCAACAGACGAATGGATAAAGAAGATATGGTCCATATATACAATGGAGTATTATGCCTCCCTCAGAAAGGATGAATACCCAACTTTTGTTTCAACATGGATGGGACTGGAAGAGATTATGCTGAGTGAAATAAGTCAAGGAGAGACAGTCAATTATCATATGGTTTCACTTACTTGTGGAGCATAACATATAACCCAGAGGACATTGGGAGATGGAGCAGACAAGTGAGTTGGGGGAAATTGGAGGGGGAGACAAAACATGAGAGACTATGGACTCTGAGAAACAAACTGAGGGTTTTGGAGGGGAGGGGGAAGAGGGGTTGGATGAGCCTGGTGGTGGGTATTAAGGAGGGCACGTATTGCATGGAGCCCTGGGTATGGTGCATAAACAATGAATCCTGGAACACTGAAAAATAAAATAAATAAAATGCGGGGGGGATGCCAACCTCTGCTCCAGTCCCTTTTCTTTGTTCTAGCTCCAGAAAGCTATTTTAGACAACACAAACCCTCTTCCCAGCGATAGTTTGCCTAGCTCTCCTGCTGCTTCTCAAATAAATCCAGAAGAGAAACCCACAGCAGCAGCTGACATGGAACGAGCAATTACTAGGTTCCAGACCCTTCCTGCACACAGATGAAAAAACTGAGGCAAGCACAAGTTTCCTCCCAGAGTCCCACAGCTGGCAGGTGACAGCATCAGGATAGGAACTCTGAGACTCCAGGTGTAAGACCCACCTCGTTAAACAACTCACGGATTCTTGGTGCTCAAGAGTTCATAAAATAGCCTACGTGAAGAGATTCCCCTGGTCTTAGCTCACAGAGCACTGACAAGGCTGAGGAAGGCCTACCTGTCCCCTCACTCCCATGCACGTCTGCCTCTCCTGCCTCCTAGAGGGACCAGTCCTAGATGGACAGGCTGCCCTGGGCAGAGTTAGAACCCCTAACTCTGCAAAATTGCCAGTTATAGATACATAACCTGTGTTCACTTCATTTCCTTCCCTCAGGAGCATGGAGATACATTTTGTGTCAAAAGAAACAAAGCTGAGTCTCCCAGCCCCCCTCCCCACCCCACCCTGCCCATGTCCACCTGGCTCTCCGTGCATAATCCCAGTAAAGTGAAAAGACCCAACCTGGTCAGTGAATCCACGGTGCCCAGCCCCCCAAAACATCTTCCAGACGTTCCCCTTTCTGGTCTCCATAATTATATGTTTTCACATACCATCATCCCCAATGGTGGCATCTGAATGGGCTGTGTGCTAAGAGTGTCCAAGATGATTTACCGGGACTCACAGGGCTCAGAAGTCTTACTGCCACTGTTACAGGTTTTTTCGTTTTGTTTTAAGATTTTATTTATTTATTTGACAGAGAGAGAGAGAGAGAGAGAGATTACAAATAGGCAGAGAGGCACGCAGAGAGAGGGAAGCACGCTTCCCGCTGAGCAGAGAGCTGGATGTGGGGCTCGATCCCAGGACCCTGAGATCAGGACCTGAGCAGAAGGCAGAGGCTTTAACCCACTGAGCCACCCCGGCGCCCCATCTCTGTTGCAGTTTATTGCAGTCAAAGGACATGGAGCAGAATCAGCACAGGGAAGAGGCACATGAAGTCCAGAAGAGACGAGGCGCCAGCTTCTGGGTGTCCCTCTCAGTGGAATCCCATGGGGCTAATCTGAACTGTGCAGCAACAATGTGCAAAAACACATGCCAAGTGCTGCCAGTCAGGGAAGCTCCCCAGCCTTGGGATCTGGAGGTTTCACTGGGGATCAGTCCTGTTGGTACTCAGGGCCCATGTGTCTGAGCTCAGGTCCTTGGGCTTCAGCCCCCAACCCACGGCAAAACAAGCATTCACCATAAATCACACTGTCAGGATAAACTTGTCTGGCCACACCAGTAGATCACCGCCCAAGCCCTGAGACCTGCGAAAACACTCTCATCAGGCAGAACATTCCAAGGACTCAGAGGTTACACCAGCCCAGCCTGGAGGCAGGTTTTTCTGTTGAACTGTGGGGTTGGACCCTCCCAGACCCGCTGAGTTAACCCTTTCCTGCACACATATTTCTGATGTATGACTGGATCCCTGAAGCTTCAGGTGGCTTGTCTGATTTCATCTTCTGCTGGGTCCACAGTGCCCTTCGCCATGCTCGAGACCCAGTAAAATATCAAGAAATGTTTGCTGAATGGGAGCTGAGTGATGAAAGACTGGGCGGAATGTGCCAATCAATTGGCCATGGTTGTTTCTGGGATGGAGCAAAGTGATTTATAAAACTAAAACTGAGCACTTAGCAGGGGTACCATATGGATATGTTTTGTCTCTTGTGAAAGAAGACACAGAGAGTTACTGGGTTTGGACCAGAAGAGAAGCCACCACACTTCTGGGCCAGCCTTCATTCAGTACCATTTCTGTGACCGGCACACCAGGCTTCTACCGTGGAACCATACAGTGCACAGCTCAGGTGAGCCCCATGGGATTCCACTGAGAGGGACACCTCGTGAACTTCTTATGATTCTTCAAAAACCTTCCAGTGAGGGAGGATTAAGGAAAATGTGCCTTTTCAAAGGGGAGGTTTTCACTTTCTGATCTGATAGATGTTGATAATTGTGTTCGTGTATGCAAGAGACTAACAGGCCCTTTAGGAGAGTCAAAAAAGTGATATCTCTCTCTCTCTCTCTCTCTCTCTCACACACACACACACACACACACACTGCTCTCAAGTATTTTTAAGCAAGCGATAACACATGTATTTGAATATCTACAATACAGAATTAAAGCAACGAGTGTCCTGGGAAGCACGTACCTACCGCAAAGGGATTGCAGAGAAAAGGAGAAAGGACAGAATGAGAGGAGGGCCATGAAGAAAGTGACATTCAGGTCATGTGTTAAAGCATCTGGATACAACTGAAGCAAACAACGCTTTAGGTAAAGGAATACATGGAACAACACCAGCTAAGAAGAGAGTAACATGCTGACCTGTGAAGGAGTGTGGCACAGGAGATTTAAAGATCCAGAAGGGGTCAGATTATGAAAGCTCTCAGAAGTCAGACTACGAAGCTGCATCAGCAACCACAGAAGTGGAATGAAAATGTAGCACGGGGGTCAAAATGAAAATCCCCACCCCCTCTTCAAGCTGGCTGAGTCTGCAACTCAGTGAAGGGGGCAGTATAATGGTGAAGACTGCAGAAAGCAGCAGTGCATGCCGTCCAGCTCCCAGTGATTCTCCAGAGCTGCAAGCCCAATATGCTTGCAATTTTCCAAGCAAAAAAAAAAAAAAAAAGTAAAATCTAATTTTCATGTGAAATCACTCAATTGATTCAATTTTCTTACCCAGTAAGAGCCAAACAAACAAAATCTGTATGCAGGTTCAGGGTACCCTTTGGGAGGGACCCGGTTTGACCTTCTAGAAAACCGGCACAATGTGTGGGTGGTAACATCAACATCTTTCTACTTCTCAGCAGCCTACTCTCCTAATCAGATTATCCACCCTCTTCTAGATAATTAGTTGCTTGTATTAGCTCTAAATGGGGCTATGTTTTTCCATTATCTGAAAATAAACTTGATTACCCCATCTTGATGCTGCCAATGGTAGCCCATGATCGTTCCACGTGTTAGTTTGGGCTCGTGGCTGAAACAAATCGACCATAGGAGTTCAGTTCACAATTGTTTCCTTCGGTCACATGGAAAAGTCCCATGTGCCTGTTCCTACCTAGTTAGGCCTCCTGACAGCCTTTTTTAGGTTCCTTCCATCTCGTGACTCTGCCTTCTCTGGATCCTGGAGTATTTTCCTTCAGCCATAACAGGGAAAGACTGAAAATGAAGCGTCATGGGTGGAGATGTTTTATGAGCCAGAACTGCAGCGTGGGGATGCTGTGAGATCAACCTGCATTCCACTGGCCATCGTTTCACCATGGAGAAACCACAGTTGAGGAGGGGCTGGGAGATGAAGTCCACCTGTGTGCCCAGGAGGAAACAAGAAACCATCCCATAAATGAGCAGCTGGTATCTGCCTCATTTTTTTAAATATTTTATAAATAAATAAAAGAGAGAGAGAGGTCACAAGTAGGCAGAGAGGCAGGCAGAGAGAGAGGGAGAAACAGGCTCCTCACTGAGCAGAGAGCCGGATGCCGGGCTCGATCCCAAGACCCTGAGATCATGACCTGAGCCGAAGGCAGAGGCTTAAACCACTGAGCCACCCAGGCGCCCCCTGCCTCATTTTTTTCAAGCAGGGTTTGTTTCATCCTACACTGACTCCTCAGCTCAGAACCAAAGGAAAAGGTTTTCTTTTCATAGGTACAAAGAGGTTTGAAATGATAAATCTTAGCTACATGCAGGAAGCAGTCACTGAATTCAAGGATTTTTCCAGATCATTAGCTCCTTTTATTCACGACTAGCCCCCCCCCCAAAAAAAAGTATTCCTCTTCTGTACTCCCTTTCCTCTGAAATATGTAAGAAGTTCCAACAAACACAAAATTCAACAAACACAAACCTGGCAATTCACCCTTTTCCTATATTCCAGCAGTAGCGTTTTTTTCTACTCCTATAATGGCATCCCTCACTCAAAGTGCACTCAATACACTTCATCTGTATCATTTAAAAGGGTGAAAAACATGTTTAAATGTCATTAGGCTTGTATTTCATACCAGGAAAACAAGCTCATCAAATACTTTCATGAGGTAACACCTTTGAAAAAGACAAGGCTTAATTAAGCAAATGGTTAAACAGCACTGAGACCTGATCAAAGTGTAAAGTGTTAATGCACTAACTCCTCTTTTTTCTTTGTATAACGAGTAGTAGAGATTAGCTCACTTCCAAGATCCTGACTCTAACTTTCCATCTATTCCAAAGGCCAAGTTCATGAGCCTTCTCAGCAGTACAGTCAGTACCAGTACAAAGGTCCCCAGTTTCTAGTCCATTTTGATGCTCTGACCACAAATATGATACCTAGTCTTATGGCTCAAAAAATCCCAACAGTAAGTTGGGACTCACGGTCCCAACCAGCGAGTAAAGGTCCACTAGTTTGCTCAGAGAGACTGATGGCTGAAAATCATATATAAAGATTAAAAAAAAAAAAAAAAAAAAGAGGGCTAATTCCAGGGTTGGAATTAGTGTCAGCACATGCAATACTTTCTAAACTACTGAGTTAGTCTCATTTTTACTTCATGATTCATCATTCTTGAGGTTGTCTGCTAAAGATTTAAATTTTTTTCCAACTTAATCTGCTCTATTTTGTTAATTACATTTTATTTTTTATTTATTTTTTTCATTAACATATAATGTATTATTTGCCCCAGGGGTATAGGTCTGTGATTCATCAGTCTTACACATTTCACAGCACTCACCATAGCACATACCCTCCCCAATGTCCATAACCCAGCCCCCTTATCCCTACCTCCAACTCCCCAGCAACCCCCAGTTTGCCTCTCGTGAGATTAAGAATCTCATGATGGGGTGCCTGGGTGGCTCAGTGGGTTAAAGCCTCTGCCTTCTGCTCAGGTCATGATCTCAGGGTCCTGGGATGGAGCCCCACATTGGGCTCTCTGCTCGGTGGGGAGCCTGCTTCCCCCTCTCTCTCTGCATGCCTTTCTGCCTGCTTGTAATCTCTCTCTCCTCTCTCTGTTAAATAAATAAATAAAATCTTAAAAAAAAAAAAAAAAGAATCTCTTATGGATCTCAGGGTTGTGAGTTCAAGCCCCACACTGGGCTCCATGCTGGGTGTGGAGCCTACTTTAAAAAAAAAAAAAAAGTGAAGCTAAAATAGCCCTAGCTGTTACAGTCCTTCCCGTTTTTAGCTCTATGTCACAAAACAGATTATCACTGTCGGATACCAAAGTACACTATCTATGAAAAGAGTTTTTTCAAGTTTGTCAAATTCTAAAATAAGAATTGAAGAAAATGTTAATGGCCCTCCCTTTAATTACTGAAAAATAGTCACTGGCTTATTTTACCTACATCCCAGAGCATCTGACTGGACTTAATCCAAAATGGCAGGAGCCGTGTGAAAGAATACGTTAACGTTTACCAACAAAGTTCATTGATTAAACCTTAGAAAAGTCAAGTTAAACACAGTTCCTCAGTGGTGTTTCATAGTGATGTTACAAACAACATGAATCCTAGAGAGGAATTTCTAGAAGAACAACAGCTGATGAAAAAGCTCTATCACTGTTTTAGGAGAATTGATTTGGAAAATGAGTTTGAATGAAGTGAAGATTCACTTACTTTGTCACAGTAAATGCCAACTTTACATTTGTTCATGAAAGAAAAGAAATTACTAGGTTTAAAGAATGATTGCATCACTAAGTACATGCAAAGAGATCAAATTATCAAAATGTGGTTGAATGGGAGTGCCTGGGTGGCTCAGTCTGCCTTCAGCTCAGGTCATGGTCCCAGGGTCCTGTGGTAGCGCCCCACATCAGGCTCCCTGAGCCTGCTTCTCCCTCTCTCCCTGCCCCTCCCCCACCAATGTTCTCACACTGCTCTCTCTCAAATAATTTTTAAAAAATAAATAATAAATAAAATAAATAATATATAATATATATATAATAATATATAATAAATATATATTATATATAAATTATATATGTGTGTATGTGTGTGTGTATATATATATATATGTATGTATATAAAGCATTAAATAATCTTCTCTCATCTGCTGTCACATGCTCACGAAGTTGCTCCTGGATGGTAAGTACCAAGAAAATAAAGAGATCATGCTAAAGAACTTCACCAGGAAGTGAAGGTAGTAATTTCAAGCATAAAATTGGGTTAAAAAATAATTATATTCATAAAAGTACACTCAAGTTTCTCATTAAAAAATTTTAAAACATTTTATTTGTAAGTTTTATACAAATTTTATATTTATCTTTCACTTGGTAGTTTTATTACCATTATATAATATAAAGAAAATATAATGATTATTTTCACCAAGACCCACATAAAATGCCTCCCAAATCCCTCAAATTTACACAGTGTGCTATATCATTAGGTTCATTTTCTCGGTGAGACACTGATACGGAGTCTGGAAAGCCCTACATACAGCTCAACAGTGTCTAATGTGGAATTATCCAATTTGAAAGAATACAGGAATAAATACCTTCACCCCCAAATGGTGGAAAACTTCAAAAGAACCAGAAAAACTGTGTTGATTTACATAAAGCCCATCTCTACAAAACTTTTTAAAAACAGAGTTCCACCATATTGACAACAAAAAGAGCAAAACCACAAATCTGAAGACATAAAATAAACCTAAGTAATCAAAATGACAGTTAAACTTCAACCCGATGCTATCACTGTAATCACATGATTAATTTGAGTACCTATCAGATATTAAAAGCCCAATAATTCCTTCATTTACTAATCTGAGTTATTTCTTTTTAGTAATGGCTCCATTGAGGAATTGGTCAATTTTTTCTTCTGTTCTTGTGGTCTCATCTTGTTATTTTCCCCTAAATCTATCTGACAAGATGAATCAAAGAGGACCTTTTTTTCCCCCAAAGAGGACATTTTTTCCATCATGTCCCCTAAAGATCTACCATATAGGATCTTCTAGAGACAGAAAACAACAGCAAGCACACTCTTCTCATAGGAGAAGCACTACGGGACCCTAACTTCTCCGAAAGGAATGACACCGGCCTCAAAACCAACACTGAAAATACTTATGCACAGATACAACATCAGAAGTGGGACATCCAGACAGAGTATGAGCTATTTCCTTATAATGCCTGATCACATTTACTACCTGGGTATATAGAACTTTCATTCCAGGAAGCACGAATGCAACACAGACACAATAATCATGGTCAGCAGCAAAATCTGGGGCATGAGGAAATAAAAAAGGAAGAGCATCTACCATACAGGCTGCAATAGTAGTCAATTCTCTAAGTAAGTCTAATAAACAGTAAGTCTTCAAATACAGCGGACATACATTAAAACATATTTGAAGCAAAATCTCTCAAGCAGGGAGGGCTTGGAACCTCAAAAATTATTAAAATTATAGTAGTAATAATAATAACTGCTATTGGTATTAGTCTTCATTATACTATTTTTACAGTAAGGGAAGTCATAGACACTGTATCTCCAGATGTCTCAAATCCTTAATAAATATACAAAGTTTGTAGGAACCACAGCCCAATTGGAATGCCCTTAATAGGCAACTAAAATGTAAAATTAAAACCTCAATTCGATAGCAGCTTCCAAGACATCAAAACATTTAAGTCCCTTATTGGTTATTTTCCTTAATTCCAACCCTGAAAAAATAAATGAATTCAGGACATTAAAATCAGATACATTGTATCTGGACTGAAATTACATTTTACTAAGTATGTTAAAAATGCCTAGCATTATGTATGAACTCTGAACTCTTAATGTGACTTGGAATTATTACACAATTTAAAAAGCTAAACATTTAGAAAAGAATTATTAATACAATATATATCTTACATTCAAAATCATGGGTTATTACAATACAGTTTTCAGCTGTCAGTAGAGGATCAAATGAAACAAAAAACATATTGCAAAACATTTATTTAAATTAGCTTAAAAATATCACATGGAGTTCAAATGTTGCAAAACAAATATTCAGTCAACAGAGTCACGAAGCAGTTATTTGAACATACAGACTACAGTAAGTAGGTATATACAGTATAATACAGGTATGTAATAATGATAAATATATTATGTTAAACAACTTTTTGCTAGTTAACAAAGAATCCCTTTTAGGTTATTTTTGGCATGATGCCGGGAGCTCTGTCAAGGAACTGGACGCCAGGCATTGCTCACGTACAAGCACCCAGTGCATAGCCCTTGGACTCTTCAAGTAGGTGCACAGCTAAAACGCAGGCTTGTTCATATATTCTTCCATTGTCTGAAAGACAACAATAAATCAGAACAATTTCCCCTTAAACCACAGCCTTTAGCAGAATGTGAAACCTTGGGGTGCCTGGGAGGCTCAGTGGGTTAAAGCCTCTGCCTTCAGCTTAGGTCATGATCCTAGGGTCCTGGGATCGAGCCCCACATCTGGCTCTCTGCTCAGCAGGGAGTCTGCTTCCTCCTCTCTCTCTACCTACTTGTGATCTCTGTCTGTCAAGTAAATAAATAAAATCTTTAAAAAAAAAAAGTGAAATCTTTTTTCATTATTTTACTTACTCATTTTTTGCTGTTCCTAAACAGAAGTTCCTGAAACATGTATGGACATAAATCTTTGCATTCTGATCAAGAACGGTGGTTCAAAGTTTGAGAATAATTTGCATACATCTCCATATGGCTGGGACTAAATAACTTTCAAAAGAGAAAAAGCTGAGCTTGATCATAAAAAGAATGTCGCATAAGAAAAATACTAAAGCGTCAGCTGCCAGTATATATCACTGTTGACTTCAGATAAATGTGCCTACTAAAATGATCATGAACATCCCTTCCAGGCACATGTATTAGGGAAATCTCAATTGTATTTGTAGAACATATGTATTGCTATAGATTCTGTGCAAAACATCTTTTTACACTTACTGGCAAGATATAAAGGATAAACAGACTACGATTCTTAAGAATTTCTTCCATGGGGGCACCTGAGTGGCTCAGTGGGTTAAAGCCTCTGCCTTCGGCTCAGGTCATGATCCCAGAGCCTGCTTCCCTTCCCCTCTCTCTCTGCCTGCCTCTCTGCCTACTTGTGATCTCTGTCTGTCAAATAAATAAATAAAATCTTAAAAAAAAAAAAAAAAAAGAATTTCTTCCATGTATTTCACAACTGCTTTCCTCTGAAGTATGCAAACTTTCTTCATTCCCATCAGTTAGCCAGTTTGCTAACTTGTCACAAGACTATAATTTTTTTTTCCAGCACCTTAAAAAAAAAATGTTTGGACAGATTTACAATTACAGGTAGAGTTAAAATATACAGTGATGTTGTGAGCCCTTTATGCAAGATAAATGGACTTTCTCTTGCATTCTTTCCTATTGTAAACATACATATTTGCATAACACGGTGGCTCCTGGGTTGAATCAATAAGGAAGTCCAAGGGGGCAGACTTGGGTAATGCCCCTGCCTCTTCTGTGTGAGCCACAGTCAGCTCAATCAGCAACCGGCAACCTGTTCTTAGGCTTGAACCTCAGGGTGCATGATTCACTTGCACCTGCCAGGGAAGCTGATCATCATGGGCCACACAGAACAAGGCCATGGCTAAGCAGCATTGCCCCGAGGTACTAAAGTTAGAAATCAGGTGTTCTGACTGGTTTTCACCAGCTCTGTTTAGAATTCCAGGGCTCCTCTGCTGAAATACTTATGCCCAGTCATCCACACTTTCTTATGAAGTTCTTACACCTCTTAGATGAGCACCAGCCAAGAGAAGCCCACACCCTAAGACCTTTGCCCTATACCTCTTCTTACAGAAGCTGGGGGTGTCTTTAAAGCAGGAGTAGCACATTTGCCTGGGGCCCATGTCTATTTTGTAGCATCTAGAGTTTATACCATAAAGAAAGGAACATAAAGGGGCACTTTGGTAGTTCAGTTGGTTAAGTGTCCAACTCTTAGTTTCAGCTCAGGTCATGATCACAGGGTTGTGAGATCAAGCCCCACATTGGGGCTCCATGCTGGGTGTGGAGCCCACTTAAGAATCCCTCTGCTCCTCCCCCAACCCCAGCTTGCACTCTTTTGCTCTCTCTCTCTCTCAAAAAAAAAAAAAAAAAAGGAATACAAAAATACAGATACAAAATTGGGCATAAAGTTTATTTAGAATGAGAAAAGAAATAACATGATAATTTTTTTAAGATTTTATATATTTATTTTTTTAATTAACATATAATGCATTATTTGCCCCAGGGTACAGGTCTGTGAATCATCAGGCTTACACAATTTCACAGCACTCACCATAGCACATACCCTTCCCAGTGACCATCACGCAGTCACCCTATCCCTTCCTCCACCCCCCCACAGCAACCCTCAGTTTGTTTCCTGAGGTTAAGAGTCTCTCTCTTATGGTTCATCTTCCTCCCTAGTCCCATCTTGTTCCATTTTCCCCTTTCCTACCCCCCACAACCCCCTCGCCCTGCCTCTCAAATTCCTCATATCAGTGATCATATGATAATTGTCTTTTTCTGATTGTCTTATTTCACTCAGCATAATACCCTCTAGTTCCATCCACAACATGATAATTTTTTTAAAGATTTTATTTACTTGAGAGAGAGAGAGAGAGAAGGAGAGCACAGAGGGAGTGTGAGAGGGAGAAGCAGACTCACTGCTAGCAGGGAGCCTCATGTGGGGCTCGATCCTAAGACCCTGAGATCATGACCTGAGCTGAAGGCAGATGCTTAGCCAACTGAGCCACCCAGGCACCCCAAGATGATAATTTTTAAATGTTTTATTTATTTATTTGTCAGAGAAAGAGAGAAAGAGAGAGAGAGAGCACAAGTGAGGGGAGTGGGAGGCAGAGGGCGAAGCAGGTTCCCTGCTAAGCAAGGAGCCCAATGTGGGACCCAATCCCAGGATCCCCGAATAATGACCTGAGCTGAAGGCAGATGCTTAACCAACTAACTGAGCCACACAGGCATCCGTCAGATGATAAATTTTTAAAAGATGACAAATATCACAAAATTCAGAACAGCATATGGTTTTCATTCATTAAGTACCTGACACACTTTATAATATATTCATTATATGGCCACATATGCTTTGCAGTCAGATATCCTACCTTTGCAAATCTGGTCATATGAGCCTGCAGCATTGGAAGGGGCTTGGGCCAGCAAAAGGCTCTGGAATTGTCACTTGACTGGCTTCACAGCTCACTGGCCTCTCCTTCTCAGGCCTGCTTCACCCCGCTGGCTAACAGTCTGCTAAAGACTGCACAGAGTGCTGTTTCGGGGCCATGCTCTTCCCCAGGTCACATGAACCAAGAACATACAAGGTTTGTATTTTCTTGAGCTCGCCACTTTCGAGATTGGAACAGACTTTTAAGGCTGACACAACCTTAAAGAGCTCTGCCCTGGCCATTCACAAGAGGACCCAAATCTGTCCCTCAGCACCCCTTCTGTTATCCATCCTGTACCCCCAAGTTTCTTATGTACTCAACACTGTACATGCTAGAACTTTTTATTGCACTATGGCTTCTCTTAGGTGTTAACATGGGTTGTGTTTTTAAGGGTGACAATGTTGGGGTGCACCTAGCCATTTCTCACGCATCCACACATACACAGGTGAGGTATCCTATTGCCTGAACTAATGAGGTACCGTTTTGGACCCTCGCCCCTCATTCTGTGGTGAAACCTCTTCTCTCCGTCGTCCCTGCTGGTGATGCCAGGAATTGCAACCCCTGCAGGTAATGAGTACCATCGTCCCCTTTCAGTTTCTGTTCCCTTCTCACTCCACACCACTGTCCACAGGTTGTCACCCTCAAAATAAGGCACTTCCTAAAGTCACCCCCAACCAATTAAACTGTTCTCTTCTTAATCCGTATCACTAACATCAAGCCCCAGTACACTCAGAGTAATCTCTGAGCATTTGGAGATTTAAGACCGTGTATCTTCTTATTAAATACGCAAGGACAGCTTTTCTATTCTAAGAAACCTTTCTTAGGTAGGAGCTGGGGAAAGTTCCAGGCAATATTACAAAGGCCTCCCTTAACCTTTAGTAGCTACAAGTATGTGCTTAGGTCCAGAGGACAGGGGAAAAAGGAAAGCAGTCATTTCTTTTTCTGAATGTAATTATAATACTTGTGCTCCTTCATTCTAAATGTTTCTGATCAGATAGACACAATCAATTTCCCTAACAGCTCCCCAGACGTTCACTGATTCAATGACTTAGCTGAAGTACCCAGACAGAGCCCAAGAGAGTGCTGATAACAAAGTCTCTATTCGGCAGGTGCTGTGATTTCACCAAGAGAGATTTGGAGGACAATCATGATGTTGCCTGCTCACTATGGGAATGAAGGGGCTCAATGGAGGGGCTCCTGAGGCCTACCCATCAAGACCTCCCACTCGATCACCAGGGACATGAACTACCGGTTAGCATTTACCTGTGAAAGGGCTCTCTCCTGAAATCCATGCTTCCCATTGTTCCGTGGAGTCTGCAGCACCAGGTGCACGGCAAACTCTTTAAAACTCTATGTATTTCTGACAGAGGAGGAATTCAAAATAACCCAGGTGTGTCTTGGCTCCAATTCAGAAAGCTTTGATTACTGCGAGTGCCAAAGACCCTGCTAAAAAGTTCCTTTCTCTGGTAAGGCTTAGACTCCACAGTCTGGGCCCTGAGGGTGAAATTATAAATAACCCCCGGCATATTTTAAGAAAGGTTGTTCTGTGGAATTTCCAAACCACTGAGTTCTCAAGTACCTTGTAAAATTCCCTTCCTGTGGCATTTGGAGAGAGCCAAGTAAACAGCGGAAAGTTTAAATGCGTTTCTTGAGGGGAGAAATGTGGCAGCCTCCTAAAAGGCACACACAGACACTTCGGGGTATCTGCTCCACAGAGGTCTTCCTCAGGGTCCATTCACCTGAGGACCACTTCCCCTGGATGGGCAGGAGCAAGTCATCAGTTCAGAGACGTGCCAAAAAGAGTGGCTTGGAAACCATGCCCGATGTTGTTTTATTAACACAATCAGTATCTTCTTTCTCAAACAGATCTGCACCATGCAGGGAGGATGGTTTAATGCCAACATTTAAGAGAGGGTTTAAGATCCTCTGGGATCTCCTGACCTGCTACTGTAAAACAGGCAGGTGGAAAGACCCAAGGATGCTGCGGGAAGAAGGACCCAGGGGTGGTGGAACTGGAACAGAGCTCAGCTTTGCGCAGGGTCTGGTGGGTCACCTCATTAGGGAGGCCAAAGGTCAGAGCGGGGATGTGCTCTTTCTCTGTGTCCTTGGCAGGAGGGAAGGCGCTGATTTGGATGAGTCCCCTTACTGGGTATGATGCCTATCTAGACTGCTTCTAAAAGACCCACTGTATTTTATATAAATATCACAGAATCAGGAGCACATGTATGCTTCTGGCCCCATTTATACCTTGGCAAGCAAGCCACAGTATCCCCAATTTATTTATGCAACTAGGAGCACACATGCAGCCTCGCTGGGAGCTGTGAGAAATTTTAATTAAAATGATAAATGCCATCTTCAATAATAAAGGTCTAATATCCCTGGCAAAGGAAATAACGATGTACTCCTATTCTTCTTTCCCAGGGTAGCACAGATATTTTAATGAGAATTTTTTTTTTTAATGAGAATCTTTTTATACCTTTCATAAAATCCTTGAAAAAAAAAATAGCACCAAGCTTTTAATACCTTTTTGACAGTGAGGTATCCTCAGTCAAACACAGAGCAAAGATTCTGGAGGCCAACATCCTCATTCAAATTTCTATTCCACACTTACTGGCTGTGTGACATCAAGCAGGCTGTCTAACCTCTCTGTGTCTCAGTTTCCTTGACTTCAAAGTGAGGGCAAAAATGCTACCCACCTCTTAGAGTTACTGTGATAATTAAAGGAGTTAAAACAGGTAAGCTGCTTAGAAACTGCACTTGGCGTAAAGGAATCACTCAGTAAGGATCATTATTATCCTCGCCATCATCATCGCCACCCTCCCCCGTGACACCAACACTGGGTACTGACCTCCTGTAACATGTCAGAATCTTCAATGGCCTTGACAGCAGATTTTTTGGACGTTTCCTGAATCTCTCCGCCCATTATAAACTCATCAAGGATAAAATAAGCCTTTTCAAAATTAAAGATAATATCCAGCTCACAGACCTGGTAGGACAAAAACAGATGTTTTGAGAAACTTGCGGGAATACCAGGGCAAACCCATGTCGGCGTCTCAAGCCGTCTCAATAGTTACACCCATGCAGCACACCAAAGACAGAACCATGGGATGGAACTGGAAGGACTGAGAAACAGAGCGAAGGGATCGCAGGCCTTAAGCAAAAGTAAAACCACATTCCATTAAGCAGACCATGTCCCTAAGTAATATTCCTCTATGTCACAACAAGAAATCTGAGACTTGGGACAGGCATCAGGAAGCTCGGCTCATATTTCCATGGGCACGAACAGAAGCCAAGTCGCCACCGCGAGTTAGGCAGAGGACAGCGCCTGCTTCCTCCTGCTCTCCTGTCTAGAAATCTTGGCTCCTAGCTTTGGGACTCTCAGAAGCTCACTCTTCAGCTGTGCTAATTTCTCTCAAAATCATGTCACAAGCCAGTGGTTCTCAAATTTTACAGTGTATCCGAGTTACCCAGAAGGCTCTGAGGGACACGCTGCCTGGGCCCCCAGCCCAGGAGTTTCCGATTTGGTGGGTCTGCGTAAGGCCTGAAAGTCTGCACTTGTAACTGGTTCCCAGGTGATGCTAATGGTGCGGATCTGGGGACCACACAGGGAGAACGACTGTCACAGACCAAAGTGGAGTCCGACAGATTTTGCTGTGTAAGTAAAGCAAGTGGCAAGAGCAACCCCCACCCAATAATCCAAACAGGGCTTGTTTCCAATTGCCCGACCGGACACCACTCAGGCACCCTCCTGATGTTCTCCTCGCTCATTCCTCAAGTCCCCAGCACTTCTCTTTCCTGTTCCACACCCTCTGGAAGGTTTCCACCTGCAAGTTTTCAGCCCTCCCCCTCCTTGCCCTCCCAGCAGCACTGGATACCCTTCAGCAATCTTTTTCCTGAAAATCCTCTCTCCCTTACTTCCTGACTTTGGCAATGCCATTCAGTGCCTGTTCTTGTCTTCCATCTCTGTCGAATCCTTCTCAGACTTGTTGGATGAGTCCTCCCCCTGCTACTTCGCACTTGGTTAGGAAGAATTTATGGAGTGCTTGGGGCATAATCAGCAAAACCCAGCCTCACTGCTATAATGTGGCTTACATTCCAGGGACCCACCTTCTGCTTAAATGCCGGTGTTTTTCATGAAAGCCTCTTCTCCTCGCCCTGCGTATATTCTAGAATATCCCCCGGATGCTCTCTGGCTGTGTCTGGCATGCGGGTGTCTTGACAAACCTAGGTGTCTAGCCCTGATCTCCTTCTGGGGTGAGTCCCGTATTTCCACCTGCTCATTAGACCGCTCTGCCTGGATATTCCTCAGCTCAAGTCACCAGGTGCCAAACTGTGGTTAAGCGAATTCTTTTCCCGGCAGATCTTGTTTTGCTTTGTAGCTGCAACCTCCATCTGTGGCCCAACTGAATCATCCCACGGGTCCAACTTCCTTCCCCTTCCCTCTCATCCCTCTCCCTCCTTCAGTCTCATCCTTCTCAGTCTGGTCACCAATTCCTATTGATTCTGCCATGTAAAAATCCCAACCCTTCCTGTCTTCTCCCCATTCACTGCCGCTGCTCAGACCTGCAGCGTCTCTCATTAAGGTCACTACAATGACCTTCTAGGTGGTGTCCATCCCCACCCAAAGCCAACAACTACTAATACTCCGGTGAACTGCGATATTGTTCCTCCCCTGTGTGGGGTCTTATACTCAACCTGAAGCTTCCATTCCTCCTCCTGGCACAGAGGACTCCTGGGCACCCAGCCGGGGTGGGCTCTCTGCAGCCCATGTCAGCACTCACCCCAGGCTACACCCACACTCCATTAACTCGCAGGGACTCTTCTGCTTTTCCCTTTTGCCCATTCCAGAAATTCCTGGGATGGCCCCCAGATGGCCTTTCTTTATTCTGCCGACAAAATTAAGCTCATTTTTCAAGGCCAGATTCAAAAGTTGGGGGCACAATGATTCCACCAAAGCCTCTTTCCCCCATCCAGATGTCACACCACTCGCTCTGTGTTCTGTTATACATGTGGGCACTAGTATATGTTGACCCATCAATCTCCCCACCAGCACTGTGAGCTCAGGCACAGACCTTATCGTATCAGTCATCTCTTATCCCCGGTACCTAGTGCTACATAATAGGACACAATACACATCTGTAGGATAAATGAGTCACTCACCACTTAGGCCTTGCTTCTATGATGCTGGGAATCAATGGCTTCCCAGATCAACAATTCTCTGATGCTACTGAGTGCTATAACTTTACATAAAATGGATGTCAACATTTTAGCAAAGGGTTCCATATATTTAAGGTTTAGGTCAATAAACTTGCAGACTCTGTAAGGTAAACAGTTAGGTAAACATCACTATCATAAATGGCCAGCTCAGAAAAACTCACCTAACTCATGTGCAAAGGTCATGGTCTCATTTGTTAGAAAGCAGTATCAAGTAAGTAAATCAACCAGTGGGTGTATATATTTAGAGCTACTTCCCTCTACCCTCAATAGTCTATCTTTGCCTGCCATGATCACATGGAAATTCCATGTAGAAGTTGGAAAGAATGAGAAAGATTTCTATGGATGGCCATGGGGGAAAAAATAAAGAAAAAGTTGCAGGATAATAACATAATACAATCCCATTTAAAAATAAAACTGTACATGTCTAGGAGGATATGTTTTAAAAAATGCAATTTTAAACAATACAGAGAAACAAAAAGAAAGCACAATAGATCAGACATCCATGCTCATTAGAGAAAGTAAGAGAAGCAAGCAGTTACCAGAAGTCAGAAGAGGCAGGAAGTCAGGAGTTACAGTAGCAAGAGCTGAGGAACCTCAAAGTTCAAGGCAGGTGTAGACCAGGAATCTGAGACAGACAGGAGCCTCATTAGGAGAAACCAGCGATCAGAGTCCTGCAAGATGAACTTGACAGATACTAATGCAAGTTCTCTGGTTCTCTAGGACCATCTCAAACCCCACTCTCAGAGTAACAACCTGTAGGGTTGACCAGCAGCCATGGGGCAATTAATTTACTGAATCTAGTTTCAAGGGATGGGAATAAAGTAACATGGCACCCAAAGCCAGACACACACACACACGTGCACGCGCGCACACACACACGCAACCTGGACATACAATTACTATATCTAGATCATAAGGAAACAGATGCACAAGTTCTACTGGAATTATAGAGTTACAAATGAGCAACTATTTCATATACAGCAACTCCAAAATTCTCTTTCTATGGTTATTCTTGGACCTTAACCCCAAGGGTTTACTACAGCCACAAGTAAGAACAGGAAACATCTCCCAGAGGACCTTAGACTAAATGCAGACCAATTACTCAAATATTTGTGAGTCTACCTCAAGGGTACTGTCCCAGTACATCAGGAGGATGCTCTTGATGCTCAAATGACTGCATTTCATCTAATTATGCAAAAAACAAACAATTTCCATGTTTATAAACACAGGAGCCTGTTAGGGTTTTTTCTCATTTCTGGTGTATCTGTATTCTGAAGGAAAGCTTATAAAAAGCAGAAACAGTGATAATTTAATTTTACCCTTGATCTCTTCACCTATGCTTTACTATAATTTGGCCTGAGGGTCTACTTGTATAGCAGAATACATGAGACAGAAGATTATTCCTGGCAATTCAATAACTCAATACTTCTGATTGAGTCTAAGAACTTTCTCTTACTAAATTCTGTTCTAAAGTAAATACAAAAAGCTTAAATTATATACAGTAAATGTATAAAACCAGACATACAATACTTACAGTGTAAGACACAACAAGGTAGCAACTGACAGTTTGTAAAAAGTATTGTTAATTACACTGTCTCTTTCATCCTCACAACAGCCCCATGAGATTAGCAAAGTAAATATTTCTATTAACATTTTTGAATGTTATTTTTCTTATATGTCAATTAGAGATTTATTCCCCAGCCAAAATCATGGGTCTGGTGAGTGAGTGATGAGTGGACACCATGACCCAGCAGGACTCAGAGCCCTCTACTTCCTCCCAGAAAACTTCCTAAGTCAAGGTCAAACCTCTCTGGAACAGCAACACCCATATGCTCTGAGCACATCTGCAAAAACTCACACTGTCGTCTGTAATGGGAAAATATGGCAGGTGCCTAAATCCTCAGACAGACCTTTATCTAGTGGGAGATTCTGGGGTATTTCCTCTTAGCCTCAGTAAATGAGTTAATGCTATTTACTGAAGATCGAAAGATTAACTAGTTAATCCTTGTAAATCTCCCTGGAATTGAAAAATGCTCAAAAAACACATAAATCAGTGGCCAGAGGTTCTGATTTATCTGTCACAGGAAGATGATATTTTCCAGTGTTATAAGAGAAGCTTGGTACAAAGTCTTCTCTTCTTTAATATTAAGGGCAGAATTCCAGGAAACCTTCAGGATTAACACAAGAGGAAAAGAGAGCCAAAGAGAAATATATTATTCCTGAGATGATGTCAATGAGAATCGGTACTGGTAGGCTTTGCTCATCACAGTTAATTAATAAGAACTGAACACCTACTGGGCAGATAGTCTTGAATTGCTCTTAGCTGCTCTTAGCTTAATAAAAGATTCATTGAATTTTTTAGTGAATTAAATTTTGGTCCATGGCAAAGACAGAGCTTCTAAAGGTAGGCCAAAATAGGATGAAAAATTAATGTTAGAGAAATAGGAATTCATTCTGATTCTCCTTATATCTTAACTGGGCTCACTCAGCTTTGGTGAAGGTGATTTAGATTCTCTTAAGAAAGCAACGTGATCTGAAATATCTCATATTTGGTCAGATAAGACTGACATCAAAATTTAACCCCCATTTGCATTACCACAGTCGGGGAAATCTAGGAAAACACAACAGGTCAAACCAGAGTGCAGAAATTAAGGACAGAAGGCAGGTCCTGGGAAACCTGGGCCTCAGGAAAACACCTTCAGGCCTTTACAAAAGGCCAAGGTTGCAGTGGATTTGACAATGTCAGGCTTCCTTTGAATAATGGAAAGCATAAAATTAAATAAACCCATGTTCAAAAACATGCAATTATACACTTGCAAATCTCTCTTTAGAAAATGAAAATAAACATGGGGAGCTAAGAGAAAGAGAAAGGAAAATGGTCTGGCTATCTTACTCTCTATACTGACCAACGACCTAAAATCTCCCAAGCAACATTTAAGGTCATCCTCTAACGTCATTTATAAAGGGGAATAAAAAGGATGAAGGGGAGGAGGGAGAGAAAATTCTTTCAAAAGCCTTTCAAATACTCACCCTTGTGGAAACAGTCACAAGTAATTGGATAAAACCCCACCCAATACTGCAAATGCTACTCATTCCACGGACCCGAGCACAGAAAGTCCTGTGGAAGCAAACCCTCCCAACAACACTTACTAGAAATCCTCAGTGAGCTGGGGAACAGGGAAGGTACCTGACTGAGACAAAATATATTCCAAATCCAATGATGTATTTCTTAAGGCCGTGAACTGGCTGGCATGTTCCTGGAACATTTGCTAAAATCTGCCCCAGAGTGACTCCCAAGTGTTGGAAAAAATCAAACAACTAAGTCCCAGGTCATGATCTTGAGACACTTACGGTTTGGTGTTCATACAAACCTTGCACAAGTGAAGGATGATACCAGGCTGTTCTATGTCACTGCAGCACTGAGCACGTCAGGGATGGAAAGAGAGAATAGCGAAAAGGTTGGAGAAGTGGTCTGGGACTGATGGTTTAGAAAGCATAAATGCCAGGCTAAGAAGTTGGGCTTTTTTTTTTTTTTTTTTTTTCAATATAGATGTTGGAAAGTGGCTGAGGACGACCGTCACCTGGATCCATGCACTGCAAGGAAGACGGTAACTAACAAGGCAGGAAAGGGAAGCAGAGACAAGCCCAGGGGTGCAAAGGGCCAGAGATGAGGTTTCAAGCAAAAGCAAAACTGCTATCTCAGGTAAATCTGTACTACTGAGAGTGGAAGGAAAGAGATGGTTTGTAGACCCATCTGAACAGACAAAGGCAGCCTTTAGCAAAGGGTGGAGGAAGAAGAAAGAAAGAAGCATTGAAGTATCCTGGGACATAATAAACTCAATCACAAGACACAACAGGTTTGCAGAAGATGATTTTAGTTCTTGACACGTTTCGACTGAGACGGTTGGGAGAAGCCCAGAGAAGACCGTCCTTGGCAGAGGGAAAAAGAGCCATGTGGTCACAGATTCCAGAAGAAGGCAGGCAGGGAGACAGGCACACAAGGAGAGTAGAAAGGGCAGGGGGAGGAAGAGAGCTCGGGGCAGAAACCAAGCTGTTAGAAACAGGATGAGAAACAGCAGAACTCAGGGCTGTGGCAAAAAAAGAAAGGGGAGGAGGGACGAGCAAAAATCCAGTGCTGTAGGGAGGTCAGGGGAAGGCTGAAGAAGCATTCCTAGTGCTGACCATTAGGAAGGGGCCAGTGGTAACTTTATGATTTCCTGGGAACCCTTAAGGAGGAGCCAGAGCCGTAAGAGTGAATGAGTTCTAAGGATGGGGGCACCTCATACTGGATATTACTTGGGCAGTAAATGCACGGAAATTAAATAGCAATAGGAAAAGGATTTTGGTTTCCCTGTGTATGTGTTTGGCAATTTTTTTTATGTATAAATAATATTAGAGAACACTCAGAGCTTACTGAAAGAAGCCAGAGAGGGGATTAAAAAGTCAAAATAGAAGAGAGATGACAGGCGATGAAGAATGAAGAAGAAAATATCAAGGAACCCTGCACAAATTCTCATTCATTGAACGAGCTCTCTACGGTGGTTGTGATCTGAAGACAGACAGAGACACAGCCTGCCTCTTGAAAGCTTTGGCTCCTTTGTTTACGAAGAACCACGGGAAGGGGGAGAATGCCTCGTATTCTAATCCTTGGGCAAATGCAATTCATATTTTAGACTTGAGAGAGGGAAGGAATGTGATAAAGACAGAACTGACGTAAGAGCTGAAATAGGGACTGATTCCAAGGAGACCAGAACAGCACTCACATTTCCAAAGTATTTGTCCAGCAACTCCACGTAACGGTGCACGATCTCGAGAGTCAAGAGCTCATTGTCCTGATTTTCTACAGCACAGCAAAAATATAAACTAGCATACCTTGAAAGGAAAAACACGAAGAAAGAAAAGTAAAATAAGATGACACATCCAATACCCACCCCAAAGATGGTGTTGTCTGCAGTGAATATGCGAAGCTCCCCCCATCCAAATCCAAGAAAGAAGCCATCATGGATCACATCCAACAGCCTCCCAATACGTGAAAGAGAATATATAAAAAGAGCGTGCCCATTGGGTTGTACCGATTAATTACATAAAAGACTCTCAACACCGTTTTACCCCGAGGAACTATAATCAGGGAGACAGGGTCCTCGGCCCACAGTTATGGGGGTGCCTGCTCACACTCCTCCCCTGCTTGTGAGCGTCCTTTCTAAACCTCAAGGCTTTGACCCCAGCTCTCACCTCACACGGTGCTGCATTCCTTCTGTATGTGACCCACCCTCAGCCCATCCAGTCCATCCTCCAGTGACTTTCTGCTGCCTGAAATCCTCTTCCCCACCCCCATTTGTGTGGTTAACGCCGACTTCCCACCCTTAGCTCTGAGTTTGGATGTCCTTCCTCCTGGAAACCTCTAACTTCCCACACTGGGCTGGATGCCGGGCTCTGCACTCCTGAGCCTCCCCCTTCAGAGCGGCTAGTGCTCTTCATTGCCCATTTCATGGCCTGTCTCTGCCCCACTCGGTCACTGGCTTCCCAAGGGCAGGTGCCGAGTCTGCCTTGCTCACCATGATGTACTCAGGCTCTGCAAATATCTGTTGAGAGAACTGTTAACGCCTGTTCTTTAAACAATGGCTTAAATCACTAATGAACTCAAAGTTTTAAAAGCCAGTAGGCAGAGAGTAGAGAGGGACAAGCTTCTTGTTGACAAGTGCTTCCTGGGACTTTGCCTTGCTGTCCCTGGGATGCTTATTAAAAGGGGCCTTCACTGACATCTCTCCGGAGGCTCGTAATAAAAGCTTTAACATTGGACCCGGCAGCAGCAGCTCTGCCCGGGCACTTCCTGGTAATTTACTCCATTAAATACAGCCTGCCAAGTTGCCTCTGTTTTTGCCTTCGGGTTTTAGAAACGCCCTTTGCAAGAGCCTTCTCAATGTGCATTTTGCTTCTGGAAGTGGCAGTAGGATGCTGAATGCAGAGTCCGGTCAGCTGGGTTCTGGTCCTGGCTTAGACATCAATTATTTGGGCCTATGGGCAAAATGGCTTTACCTCTTACGTAAAGTTTCCTTATCTATAAACTGAGGTTGCTTGCCAGTACTGTCTTGCTATGGCAAGCAGGTGCAATAATGAGAGAATATATAGGCTTTAAAGCCAGAAGGAGGGGTGCCTGGGTGACTCATCTGCTTTCGATTCAGGTCATGATCTCAGGATCCTGGGATCAAGCCCCAAGTCCGGCTCCCTGCTCAGCGGAGAGCCTGCTTCTCCCTCTCCCTCTGCCCTTCCCCCACCCCCACTCATGTGCTCGCTCTCTCAAATAAATAAATAAAATCTTTTTAAAAAATTTAAAAAAAAAATAAAGCCAAAAGGATATGCATTTGAATCCTGGCTCTTTCAATTGCCCCTTAGTTCCTGTGATTGAAGACTAATTACTTAGAAACTCTGTAGCTTCAGTTTCCTCCTTTGCAAAGATGAGTAATAATAGCAATCATAAGGGCTGCCCATCTCTCTAGCACCTTCCCCTGCATTTTTTCCCACAGCATTTGTTACTAACGGGTAGGGTTTTGTTTGCCTGACGATGAGTATGCTCCCTAACAGCAGCTCTGGTCCCTGTCTTGTTTGTTAAGACATCCGCAGTCATTAGAGGTGCTGGAAATGTAACAGGTGCCCAGAGGCTATTTCTTGATGCCCTTCATTATCCACGGGTAGATCAGATCCCTAGAATCCATCCTGGCACATGGAAAGCCTTTCAATAAATGAGAGCTCTTTTTCTGTTAGTCTACTGGCGCAAATATTTGGGCTCCAGACTCCAAAGATTTCAGTAAGTGATGCAATTGGTGTTGTAATAAAAAATGTTCAGGATTAAATAATCCAAAGCAATAATGAGAAAGACAGATCTCATAGACAGTTACTCACACCTTTTATAAACAAGTTTTAGCTCCTTCCAGTCAACAAAACTGCTTGTTCTCTGACCACGAGAGAGAATAATCTGAACAATTTCCCGGGTGATCTTTTTCCTCTCTTTGTCAGGGAGAGTCGTGTACCATTTCTGCAGCCGTAATTTCCCCTGTCTACTGAAAAGCAATATGAAATGTATCTAGAACAAACAAAGGACAGAGAAAAACAGAGCTTGATCAAATCATTCTACATAGACACTGAAAATTAAATGGCAGGGTTTGCAAGCAATGATAATTCTGCACAAATGAAAAAGTTTTCACCAGTATGAAACTATCTCATCTGAAAATTACATTTAATCCATCCAAGAACAAGGAAACGTGTGCATCACAACCATGACTTATTGATATTAGAGGGGAAAGATACGAGTTTAAAAAATTATTCCCTTTTGGAGTCACAAATGTATTATATGCAAAAAATATAGAAAGAGAGTTACATACTCTTATTGAGAAAACAATAAAATTTTCCTTCACAAGGCAAAAATAAAGTGTTAAAAACAGCAGAAGAGTTTACTTTAAAAATTACACCCGGGTTCCATATCACAACTATGGCAACATAACGACAATAGAGGGAAAAGGGAGAGAAGGGAAGGAAAGGAAGATAAAGCACTAGGAAAGGGTGAGAAAGCAAGACAGGGGCTACATTCTCAGTCTTTTTTTTTAAATAAAAATTGTATATATTGAATGCATACAACAGAGTGATCGAATCTACATCTATCTATAGGAGCGTGTTTACTATAGTCAAATTAATTAATATTTCATCTCCTCACATTGGGTATTATTCTGTATATGTGATAGAGTCCTGAAATCTACTCCCTTAGTGAATTTCCAGTATTCAACCCAGTGTAATTAACTGTAGTCGTCATCACGAACAGCAGATCTCTAGACTTACTCATCTTAAAACTGCAACTCTGTGCTCTTCAACCAACATCTCCCCATTTCCCTCATCTCCCCACTCCTGGTAATCACGGTTCTACTCTATATGCCTCTATGACTTACAACTTTTTAGACTTCTCTCCATATGTAAGTGAGATCATGCACTATTTGTCTTTCTCTGCCTGGCTTATTTCATTGAGCATGATGTCATCCAGGTTTACCCATGATATCACCAATGACAGGATTTCTTTTTTTTTTTTTTAAGATTTTACTTATTGGGCACCTGGGTGGCTCAGTGGGTTAAGCCGCTGCCTTCAGCTCAGGTCATGATCTCGGGGTCCTGGGATCGAGCCCCACATCGGGCTCTTTCCTCAGCAGGGAGCCTGCTTCCCTCTCTCTCTCTCTCTCTCTGCCTGCCTCTCTATCTACTTGTGATCTGTCTCTGTCAAATAAATAAATAAATAAATCTTAAAAAAAAAAGATTTTATTTATTTATGAGAGAGAGAGAGCAGCACGAGCAGGGTGAAGAGCAGAGGAAGAAGCAGACTCCTCGCTGAGCAGCCAAGCCAAAGGCAGACGTTTAACTGACTGAGCCACCCAGGGGCCCGATTTCTTTCTTTTTTATAACTGAAAATATTCCATTATATACACACACATGCACACACACACACATATGTATCACATTTTCTTTATCCATTCATCCATTATGGACACTTGGGTTAATTCCATATCTTGGCTATTGTGAATAATGCTGCAAAGAACTTGGGAGTGCAGGTATCTCTTCAAGATACTGATTTCAGGGTGCCTGAGTGGCTCAGTGGGTTAAGCCTCTCCCTTCGGCTCAGGTCATGATCTCAGGGTCCTGAAATCAAGTCCCGCATCGGGCTCTCTGCTTGTCAGGGAGCCTACTTCCTCCTCTCTCTCTGCCTGCCTCTCTGCCTGCTTGTGATCTCTCTGTCAAATAAATAAATAAAATCTTAAAAAAAAAGATACTGATTTAATTTCCTTTGAAAATATACCCAGAAGTCAGGTTACTGGATCATACATCAGTTCTATATTTAATTATCTGCAGAACTTCCATACTGTTTTCCATAATCGTTGCACGAGTTTATAATCCCACCAACAATGTTCCCTTTTCTCTACATTTTCACCAACACTCTATCTTTTGTCTCTTTGGCAACAATCATTCTAACCAATGTGAGGTGATCTCTTATTGTTGCGATTTGCATTTCTTTGATGATTAATGATGTTGAGCATATTTTCATATATGTGTTGGCCATCTGCATACCTTCTTTGAAGAAATACTTGTTCAGAACCTTTTTTTTTTAAATTTTCATTTATTTAACAAAGAGAGACAAAGCAAGAGAGGGAACACAAGCAAGGGGAATGGGATACAGAGAAGCAGGCTTCCCTCCAAGCAGGGAGCCCCATGCAGGGCTCAATTTCAGGACCTTGGGATCACAACCTGAGCCGAAGGCAGACGCTAAATGACTGAGCCAGCCAGTCGCCCCTGTTCAGATCCTTTGTCCACTTTTTAAGCAGGTTATTTATTTTCTTGCTATTGACCTGAGTTACTTATATATTTTGGATATTAACCGCCTAACAGATGTATGGTTTACAAAGATTTCCTTCCAGGTGGTCTCTTCGTTCTGTTGATTGTGTCCTTTGCTGTGAAGAAGTTGTTTGGTTTGAAGTAACCTCATTTATCTAGTTTTGCCTTTGTTCCCCTTGCTTTGGGGGTAATATCCAAAATATCTTTGCCCAGACCAATGTCATAAAGCTTTCTCCCTATTCTTTCTTCCAGTAGTTTTGCAGTTTCAGATCTTACATTTAAGTCTTAATTCACTGTGAGTTGGGATTTTTTTTTATTTTTTTATTTTTATTTTTTAAAGATTTTATTTATTTATTATTTCACAGAGAGAGAGATCACAAGTAGGCAGAGAGGCAGGCAGAGAGAGAGAGGAGGAAGCAGGCTCCCCGCGGAGCAGAGAGCCCGATGCGGGGCTCGATCCCAGGACCCTGAGATCATGACCTGAGCCGAAGGCAGCGGCTTAATCCACTGAGCCACCCAGGCGCCCCGGGATTTTTTTTTAAAGATGGAGTGAAAGAAGGGTCCAATTTCAGTCATTTGCAGGTAAATAACAAATTTTCCCTACACCACTTATTGAAACGTGTCCTTTTCCTATTGTGTGTTCTTGATAGCTTTGCTGAAGATCAAACTGTCTTAAGCCTAAGGTCTTTCCTCCACTTTGGGGCAACTTAGCTGAGAGCTTTAGAATAGACCGTCTCATGGAGCAGTTGTCTTTGTCATCATGACAGAACTGTAACAATTGAGATAGTGTGTTGGCTATTTGGAAGCAACCGGATCTTATAGTCAATTAAGTTTCAAAATGTGTATTTTAAGTAAGGGTTTACATTCTAATGCATTTTAAAAGCTTTAAATGAATGGAAGACATCATAACATGCAGAAATTTACTTTGGTAACTTGGAGGTACAGTAGATAACACTTTTCAGAAATTGTCAGATGGTGTATTTATTTGATGGGAGATTAAATTTTCTCAGTGCACCATGTGAGAAGTTTAGAATCATAATTTATTTCATCAGGTTTTTGCTTTGTTTTCTTTTCTTAAAAAAATAAAATTCAGTACAGGTTGAGTGTGTTATGGAGAGAAGAATGACATATCCTGGAAGCCAAAATAATTAAAATTTTTAAAACTTTTTTTTTAAAGATTTTGTTTATTTACTTGGTGGGGGGGAGCACATACAAGGTGGGAGGGGCAGAGGAAGAGGGAGCAGCAGAATCCTCACTGAGCAGGGAGCCCCACGACTCTGGACTCAATCCCAAGATTCAGGGATCATGACCTAAGTCGAAGGTGGATGTTTAACAGACTGAGACACCCAGCTGCCCCTTTAAAAACTTTTTATAAATAAAATATCCACCTCCTTTTATTGAAGAGGTTTGGCTCTGAACATCAGAGCATAGGTCATAAAAACTCACTAGGTGGTGATCTGAGGACCAAAAGTAACCAGGCTCTTTCTTCAGAGCTCCTTGTACCTCCAACCTATAGAATTTGAGATCTCTTAATAAGGTTATATTCTGTCTTAGAAAGAAAACATCTCTTAGAACAAGGCCTTGAGGACCAAAGTACCATCAGTGAGGGAAAGCCAGTGTGAAAGCCTTGCTCATCTAGAGAATTTAAGAAACATCACCCTCAGACTGGAATTTTAAATATCTGCTGAGAATGCAGCATTTTCTTAAATACCCATTTCACTATCAGCACAGGTATAAATAATTCAGTAAGGGAACACAGTCACTGTTTTCTAAGAATTAAATTGAGAAAGGTATTTTTACTTCCAAGAAGAGATCATCCTAAAAGTGACATTCTGAAAGTACAAGGTGGAAATAAATAAATAATAAATAAATAAAAGTATAAGGTGGAATGGTGATAGAATCATAAAACCTCGGAATCTTGAGAACAAGCCTCAGCTTTGGATCATCACCAATGGATAAGTCTATTTAATCCAACGTCTAGCAAATGGTCTAGAGATGTCTAGAGAAATGAAATCGACACATTTTTAGTGTTCACTTTGCATTTCCTGTCAGAAAATTTTTTTCTTCCCATCTAACCTAAATCCCTTCTGTTACAGTTTAAACCAGTTTTCCCTGATTTTATCCACAGAGTATATTAAAAGACAGTATGTCATAACTAAGTCTACACATATTTGAAGACAGCCTTTCAGGCGACCATGAATCATTTTCCATCCAGGAGAAATAACCCTGGTTTCCTGTTGTCTTCTTACTGGTTCTATTTCCAGACCTCAAGATCATCGTTGTTGATTCCTCCCAGATTCTTCCACAGGCTAAGTGAGTGCTACTTTTAATTGGGGGCACTCAGATGGATACCCAAATTTCTAGAGAGCGGCTGGAAGTAGGGCTGAGTTTCATTGTGGATTACTTTCTAGTTCTTCTACATTGAAACAATCTCTTACGATCGGAGCCTCCCTTCTTACAAACTGATCAACAATGTAGGGCAATGAACAAAGAGCAACTCTTTCTTCCAACAACCAGTTCAAAGAGAAAAGATGATCAGGAACCTGATACATAAAATCCCATATAAATAGAAATACATTCTAAATTCAAAAGAAGCAACAAATTGATTCAAGTTTATCCCATAATTGCCTTGCATAAGACAGTGTTGAGAGATTTAGCCCTCCCAAGTTCTCCTCTGAGACAGAACATAGCTTGTGTTTGTGGTGTCTGGTGTCTGTCACGCCTCCAGAGTTAAGGAGGCTTGAGAGAACCAGCAGAATGAGTCGTAGTGACTCACAGGAGTTCATCACCTCCAGTAATTAATTTTATCTAATTTATCAGTTTAGTCATCCAAGGCATATTTGAATAATAAATTTCAAGAGGTTAATCAAACACCTTTATTGATTAGCATTAGCTCAAGAGTAGGAGGAAAGCAATTGGAAGGATTCTTTCAATATTTACAAAGAGCCAACTTACATTCAAGTGATGTCATAAACAAACTTCATCTGACTTCAGAGAATAACACCCAGACATTCCCCTTCCATTGTACTGTTGAGATAAGAGGAGTAATGGAGAGGCTGACTGGTAATACCTTTCTGGAAAATGCTAGCTCCAGAAATAACCATAGAATCCAATGAAGTGTGTTGGGCAAGGTTGACATTTAGCCCAAATGCTTTGGCCTCAGGTGGACACAGCTTCACCAAGAGCTCCCGTTCTTATCTCAGAAGCCCTTCTGAGGGGTCTGGTTCTGTACCAGATGATCCTTTAAATCCAAACATGTCTGGTTAATCCAAGCATTCTTTGTCCTGGGAGTGTCCACTAGTATAATCCTTGACCTAACTGGGGATAGCCCAAATTTGTCACTTTGACCCAGAATGCAAACTACTCTGGGCATTTTCATAATTTTATTTCTGAAGCATGTCCAGGGAGGTACCCTGAGGATTTTGCAGGAAGGACAAAGCAGACCAATACCAATCTACTTAGCTTGCTGCTTTGAACCCATGTTAGCATCTTCCTTCTCCTTAAACATAAAAGGTGAAAGCATCCAGAAGCAGCTTTGGTTCTTAAAGTTTGCAAATCTAGTAGACTTACAACTAGCTTCCAAGAAGAGAGGCATCCAGGAACCTCTTCCTATCCCCAACACTGTCACCTCACCAACACCACATATGCAGGGCTGGCTTGTATTTCAAGATCGGAGCTGCAAATATAAACCCTTACAATCCTGCGGCACCCTATAACCCCTAATACGTCACTTAAATAACACTATTGTTGGAGTCCTCACCTCCTTAACCCCTTTTCCAACTGTTGCAGCCACTCAACAAACTCCCAATCCAGATCAGCCCACCCACCCTCCTCTCTGCTTCTCTACTGAAGCATCAGTCACTCCTGAGAAAAACTGCAGAGGGCTTTGCAGATCAGTACTATTTTACGGGTATGAAATCTCCAGTGTTACTTGGAAATTCTCCATCTACCTCTTCAAGTAAAGGGGTTGCTAAGCAACTGCCCCCTTCTATTCCCCACAGGGGTTATTGCAAGTCACAGCCAAGCCCCTCCTATTCCTTACCTCCATCCTTACTCCCTGACTCTGGGAAGATAAAAGTCAAGAGGATCAAAATCATTCCACAGGATTTCCTTAGCTCCTCCCACACCAGTACACATCTACGTGCACAAACTCAGTCACCCCCCCCCAACCACCCCCACCAATTTACTTGCTCCCTATGGCTGAGTACACAATACTACCTTCTGTTCTGGCTGCCCACCCTCATCTGTCTTCAAGAATGTGGATTCAGCATTCTGACACTGTCCCTCCCCTCTGAGACTCCTTAAATGTACATACTACATAATTCCAAGTCTCTCTCATGTTTAAAAAACAACAATCCTCTCTAGAATCCCAATCTTGACTCAGCCATCAGTGCCAAGAGTCCAAAAAGTCCCCATACCTTTTGACCCAATGACCCTACTGTTTAAATCTGGACTAAGGATGTGCCTTAAAATGCAGATAAACATTTAGGCATTAATACTTACTGTAGTTCTTTATAGCAACACACAAACAATAAAACTGTAAACTACCTAAATAACCAACAATAGAGACATTTTTAAATGCCATTTGTTAAATGATTTCAATAAGTGAGAAGGCCTACAGTATAATGTTACATTAAAAAAAAGAATATAAAAAGGTACATGGAGGGGCACCTGGGTGGCTCAGTGGGTTAAAGCCTCTGCCTTCGGCTCAGGTCATGATCTCAGGGTCCTGGGATGGAGCCCCGCATTGGGCTCTCTGCTCAACACGGAGCCTGCTTCCCTTCCTCTCTCTCTGACTGCCTCTCTGTCTACTTGTGATCTCTGTCTGTCAAATAAATAAATAAAATCTTTAAAAAAAAAAAGGTACATGGAGCATTACAGCAACAATTTAAAACTATACCTACATAGACATTATATAAGGGAAAGACATGAAATTGCTCATAGTGTTTATCTTGGAAGACTGGAATTACAAATGTTGTTTTCTTCTTTGTACTTGTCTGGAATTTCCCAAATTCATATGCATGATTTTATAATTAGAAAAAATTCTTAATGAAAAGAATATTAGCAAGTTCAATAAAAATCAGTCAGGATTCTATCTGAAGGCCAAATACTAAGTAAATGTCAAAGTGTTTTCAACAAATAAAACTATACCTCAAGGAGATTGCACACTCCTCGCTACTCAGGAGATCCTGCAGACAGACAAATGCCCCCGCCTTGCCCCTCCAGAGCTCACAGGGGGTGTCCTGGCCATGGGGCCTGCATAAGGAGAAGGAGCGTAGGGAAAGAACATGCAAAAATGGTCATTGTTGGAAGAAAGACCTCAATGTGAGAAAGGAATCCATCAAAATCCTTGAGGAGAACACAGGCAACAACCTCTTCAACCTCAACTGCAGCCACTTCTTCCTAGGAACAACGGCAAAGGCAAGGGAAGCAAGGGCAAAAATGAACTATTGGGAAGTCATCAAGATCAAAAGCTTTTGCACAGCAAAGAAAACAGTTAACAAACTCAAAAGACAACTGACAGAATGGAAGAAGATATTTGCAAACGACATATCAGATAAAGGACTAGTATCCAAAATCTATAAAGAACTTATCAAACTCAACACCTAAAGAACAAATAATCCATCAAGAAATGGGCAGAGGACATGAACAGACATTTCTGCAAAGACCTCCATATGACCAACAGACACATGAAAAAGTGTTCCACATCACTCGGCATCAGGGAAATACAAATCAAAACCACAAGGAGATACCACTTCACACCAATCAGAATGGCTAAAATTAACAAGTCAGGAAATGACAGATGATGGTGAGGATGCAGAGAAAGGGGAACCCTCCTACACTGTTGGTGGGAATGCAAGCTGTTGCAACCACTCTGGAAAACAGCATGGAGGTTCCTCAAAAAGTTGAAAATAGAGCTACCTTATGACCCAGCAATTGCACTACTGGGTATTTACCCTAAAGATACAAATGTAGTGATCCAAAGGGGCACATGCACCCAAATGCTTATAGCAGCAATGTCCACAACAGTCAAACTATGGAAAGAACCTAGATGCCCATTGACAGATGAATGGATAAAGAAGTAGTATATATATATACAATGAAATACTGTGCAACCATCAAAAGAAATGAAATCTTGCCATTTGTGGATGTGGATGGAACTGGAGGGTATTATGCTGAGCGAAATAAATCAATCAGAGAAAGACAATTATCATATGATCTCCCTGATATGAGGAAGTTGAGAGGCAATGTGGGGGATTTGGGGGGTAGGAAAAGAATAAATGAAACAAGATGGGATCAGGAGGGAGACAAACCGTAAGAGACTCTTAATCTCACAGAACAAACTGAGCGATGCTGGGGGTGGGGGGAGGGATAGGGTGGTGGGGTTATGGACATTGGGGAGGGTATGTGCTATGGTGAGTGCTGTGAAGTGTGGAAACCTGGCAATTCACAGACCTGTACCCCTGGGGCTAATAACACATTATATGTCAATAAAAAAATAAAATTTTATTTTAAAAAGGTCATTGTTGCCCTACTAAGATGGGGGCCCATAGTTATTCTTCTGTAATTTCAAATCAAGGCTATTTAATTCTGGCAATGAAACAAAGAAAGGGAGAATGAGCAAAAGCGTGAGCCAATAGTTTAGGCTCTGTTCACATTAACTAGAGTATTGCTTTTATAACAGTCAGACAAACTCAGTGCATCACAATCAGCATGTCTTTAATTAAAAAGGACAGAATGGAACACAGCGGAGCTATCATGGATATTAGGGGTGTGTGTTTCAAGAAACTTGTTCCTATAGCATGTACTCAGACTGGGTGGTAGTGTAAAGTGCATGTCTTGCTACCGCTTGTGCCTGAAAGAAGGAGGGGAGACGGAGGAGGACATTGGAAAGAAGTCAAGGACAAAGACACTGAGCCTAGTGAAGAGATCATCCACAATGAGGTAAAGAAGCAGGGAAAAAAATATGTTTATGCAAAGCTGGTCAGTAGGGAAATGTTAACAGAAAAAAGCAGCTCTTTATTCAGTATCGATACTGAAGCTCTTAGAGAATGCCCCGACCAGGAAGAAAACTCCCATAAACAACACTGTTTCCCCAATCTGAGAAGCCACCATTTGGTGGAGCAAACCCTGACACTGTGTGTGGTGAGAAAGCCGACTTCCAGGAAGGGCGACATCAGGCCAAAGAACTAAACCAGGGTAAAAGAGGAAGATGCCCTCTTTGGAGTAGGAATGAACTGAAACTTTTTTTTTCCCTCAGTGCAGACAAACTAAATAAGCAGATCTCCTGGGCGCTTACCCGGACTGGTTTAACAGTCTTCTGGCCTGGAATGCAGAGAAGTGTCCACAAACTCAGAGATGGAGCTACTCTTCTGGAATCAATTATAAAAGGGCTGCACACAACTGCTCTGGGCACTCATTCCTTCAGGGCTACACAGTCTGTATACCTGTGACATGCAGCTCAACTACTGTTTCAGATTCGGTCCAGAGTATGCTATGCCTTCACCGTGAGGCCAGCCCAAATCTGATTAAGGAAATGTATCACCAGGCCGGGCCCTGAGGGGCTGCGACGGTATCACACACATCGGCCTCTATGCTGAGTCTCGCACAGAGAACTCTCAGTAAATGCTTGCGGTTGCTAACAAGTCATCCGGGAGGCAGGTCCGCCCATTTACACTGCCCTCCCTCTTCACTGAGGCCTGCAACACGTTCTCTGCTTCTTCCTTTGGAACCGCTGCCCCTCCATCTATTCTCCCTCACTGGTTCCCACGCTGGGACGGAAAGAGGCTCTGACAGGCATTACAGAGGGGCATTCTGTTGACTCTTGGAGTAATCATAAGCCATCCAGTTTCTACCCGACCTGCCTGCTACCTAGCCCCCTCCGTTAGCTTCCCAACCCTCAAATACTCAGGTTGCCCCAAAGACAGCCTAAACTTGCCGATAAGTCGCTCAGAGCCCCTTTCTCTCTTTTGACTGCTGACCTGTGGTCTTCCAGCTGTCTCTCTACTCATTCTCTCCAAGTTCCCTTTAAGGCGTTTGCTTCAGGCTTTCCCGTTTTTTTCACCTATGTGTGTGTGAGCCTCCAGTTTCCTTTTCCAGGACTGAGTGACAACAGTTCATGTGTTAATTAGTGTTCGTCTCCTCCCCCCTCCCCCCAGGTCCTATTCACGGGGCAGCAAGGGTTAACAGGAACCATGGGGCAGGTGTGGCCCTCCACCAGCCACCAGCTCCCCACTCCGGGCCCTGTGTCCTCCCCTATGAAACCAGAGAGCAGGTCAAATTACTCAAATACCTTTCCCGGGCTGGGTGCAGAGGCAGGTAACCTTTCAAATGAAAGTAAAGGTTCAGGATAATATAATAGGGGGTGGAAGACACAGAGCGAGACTGGAAAGCACCTGTCCTGACTGAAGGGACAGGCACAACTCAGCCACACTAAAGTATTGCCATGAAAAAAAAGATCAGACAGTATTGCTGGATCTTCAGATTGTTTTGTTGTTGTTTTTTTTTTCCCAAAAGAAGCCTGAAATCTGATAACTATGTAAAATATTGGGATTATTTTAATGTTGGCCATTAATCTTAGTACTAATACTACCAAAATAGTATTCACGCTAAGCCAAGCACACTGTGATGGCTGTGGGCTCGAACAGCATTTGGGCTACAGGTCTCATGTGACGCTGCTGAATTAGGGGACAGCTGAAGTCCCCTACTGTACTAATGTCATTCCGTAGCATTTGGCCACACAGTGGATTTCCTTTCCTTCTTATTTTGAGGAAGCGGCCCTCCAACCTGAGAACACCTTGCTTCCACATCTCAGCCCCCTATTACTGTCAAATCTATTGTGAATCAGAATCTCCTATTAACTAAATTCATCAAATTGTATAGGTTTCTTTTCCTCAAGATTTCCAGCTCTGGTTTCTGTTTCTACGATAAAAGAAGATAACATTAAATGGAAAGAAAGTAAGATCCAGGAAATCTCAGAATCGCATTTTTGGTTCATTGTGTCAGTCTTTTTCTCCCGGAATTAAAATACTGGGAAGCAGGCCCATCAGCCAACCTCTTTCAATTCCTTTCCTGATCCTTGTACACCACCTGGTGGCAGAATGGTCTGCTTAGAACAAGTGAAATGCCCAGTGAAGGCGGCACAGAGCCAGGCCAACCAGGCGAGGAGGAAAGAGAAGAGCATCAGAGGGGCAGCAAGAGAAAAAGGAGAAAGGAATGACGTCAGAAACAAAAGTTATAGGTAATCCATAAATGAAGGAGTAACTGCTGAGAATTACCTGGTGACCATTTATGTACACCTTTAAAGCTCCTTCTGTGAAGAAAATTCCTTATAAAACTGTCCAGTATCCATCTACCTATATTGTACAATAGCATTTACTGGAAGGAAGGAAGGAAGGACGGACGGGCAGGCTGACCAGGTTGCAGCTAGAGGACAGGACAGGCAGACTACTATGTGCTGGCCTGCATTACTTCAAAATTCGTATGTTGAGGTCCTGTCCCCAGTAGCTCGGAATGTGACCTTGGTTACTGCAGATGTCATTAGTTGAGTTCATACTAGAGTACTCCCTACTCCAACATGACAGGTATCATTCTCAAAAGGGGACAGAGACATGCACACAGACAGGATGCTAGGGGAGACTGAAGGCAGAGGAGGGGATGATGCAGCAGAAGCCACGGAATGCCAAAGATGGCCAGCAAACCCCCGGAAGCTAGGAGAGAGGCATGGATCAGATTCTCTCTGGGTCCCTAGAAGGAATCAGCCCTACTGAAACCTTGATTTGGGGCTTCCAGCCTCCAGAACTTTGATAAATTTCTGTTGTTTAAGCCAATCCATTTGTGGTCCTTTATTACACCAGCTTTCCTGTGGCTTTGAATTTTGTCTTTTTTTTTTTTTTAATCTCAAAAAGCATCACTGCTGTTTTCTGTTATTACAACGCATATTATAAAACCAAATCATCTACATTCCAAAGATAAGGTGGGCAGATTCCATTCAACTTTGCAAATATTTATATACTGTCTACCATAGTGAGGTATTTAAAACTAAATAATCACTCATTCCAGGACTCACAAGATGCCAACATCAGAAAGGACAACAGAGCTGCTTTGGTGCAAACCTTCTCCTCTAAAGAAGAGGAACAGCTGGCCCAGAATGCTTATGGCTGGACCTCAGTTGTATAGCTAGTAAGCGGCAGAGTTAAAACAAGCTCCTGCCTTCCAGGGCTCCGAAGAGCCTCCCAGCCCAAGGCTCTTTGCACTTGGTGCCTTCAGCCACTTTTTGTTTTCCAGCAAAGCTAAAATTACTATTTTCCCTCATTTTTTGCTTTTTATCCAAATAATTATAACCAAGTGAGTCTTTTTTTTTTAAGATTTTATTTATATGACACAGAGAGAGAGAGAGACAGCAAGAGAGGAAACACAAGCAGGGGGAGTGGGAGAGGGGAAGCAGGCTTCCCACGGAGCAAAGAGCCCAACATGGTGCTCGATCCCAGGACCTTGGGATCATGACCTGAGCTGAAGGCAAACGGAGTCATCCAGGCGCTCCATAATCAAGTGAGCCTTACGCTAACTCCACAGACCTACTTGTAATGTTTGACATATATTGGGCATGTGGTAGTCCCCATGCTAAGCACTTCACATGCAATACCTCATTTAATCGTCATCAAAATGTTATTATTACCCGCATTTAATTGATAAAGAAATGGGGCCCCCCAAAAGTGAAGTCCTGTGCTCCAGGTTAATCAGCTAGAAGACTCCCGAGCTGGGCTTTGGTTCTAGAGCCCACCGTTTAAGTGGTTATGTAACATTGCCTCCTTGAAGAGAAAACAAGTCCAGGACATGGGCACCAACTGGGTTGACATCATCACTTTTAAAGTCACTATGATACTGAACCGCCCTTTGTAACTAGAAGGCAACATTTTTCCATGACTGCTTGAACCCTGTTTAAAAACAACTTTAAGCCTCAATGATGTTATCCATGGCGAACAAACAGACCTACCAACTACTAAGTCACTGGTGCTCAATGAAGACAATCCACCCCAGGTCTCAGATCTTTTATCCCCAGGAAGTCTTCCTCTTTCAGAAAGTTTTATTCAAAGTCAAATGCTGCCAGTTGATTTTTAAAAAATTTATATCCAAGATGAGTCAAGGGGAGCCAAAATGGCAAACAAAAGTTAGATGCTGTTATGGGTACAATACCCCAATTTGTGATGCAGGTTTGGTGTTACTAAGTGTTACTCCTCCGAATTCCACTCGTAAGTGCTTTTTGCTTCATGCAAAAAGGTGTTTTATCCTATGTTTTATCCCATGTTAGGTTTTATCCTAACAGCATGATGCCTGGCATGAGGGCAGAGGTGATGGGTCCAGCCATACTCTGTACTCAAAGAACATTGCTCTTGAAAGTCCCAGGAAGGCAGGTCACTTATTACCACTGGGGTGAAAACAGTATGCCTGAGTTCAGGAAACACGTGGGAAAGTGGACATAACTCAACCGAGAGAGAAAGAGCCATGATGATGGAAGTATCAGCTCCAAAAGATATTTAATCTTTTTATTTAATAACAAGTTTAATCTACCTGCCTTTGCAAGGTAGAATGGACAGTAGAAATGTGGAATGCAAGGCTGTCATTATTCAAATTCAAGTAGAATGCTGAACTGTGACCTACCCTATCCTGCATCTCCCCTTCCCACGGGCTAAACAAAGGCCTTGAGAAACAAAACAAAACACCCAAAAACTCTTGTGATAAAAGTCAGGTAAAGTTAGACATGGAGAGTCTCCCAACCGATGCCTAGGTTCACACTCCTAAATTTAGGTCCCAACCACGCTCAGGCATGACAAAACAGCCATCAGGCAGTGGCTGAGCACATGTCCCAAATGCTCTAGGTTAGTGGCTGCGGATCTGCGCTGCCCACATGTAGGCGAACCACTAATTAACGTCACAATGCACACTCAAGTGAACATGCCTGCTTTGCCAATGCCGTAATTCCCTTTCTTCCAGTTTTCCAGCTCACTGACTGCAAACTATGGGATGACAGAAAAGACCCGGATCTTGTGGACCACATGGAAGGAAGGGAGTTTTTAAAGTAAGGATATTAAAATCTGCAAATTGTGTTTGTATGTATGTCGGTGAAATCTGCAAATTGTGTTTGTATGTCCACCTCAAACAGTGACTCTTAGGAAAAGACTTCATTTTGCAGCAGTGTTACAGGGAATGGGCGTTTTAGGGCTGGTTAGTTGAAAATCCCCTTCAGCCAACACCTGAAATTATACAGGCTTGGAACATGTACAACTATAAGCCATGTAAAAAGACCCTGTGAGAAAATACTCATGGAGAAACTACAGCGGAAAGAATTTGCCTCTGAATAGCCCAGCAAAGAATATACCAACACTGAACAGAAGCCTTGACAACTTGTCAGTGGGCTTAGGAAGAAAGAAATAGGGACTACTGAAACTTTACAGGTTTACAATTTCCTGAAATACTTGTGGAGACTGTGTTTTCTGCCATTAAGTTCACGACATACAGTGCCACGCTTCTAAAGTCAAGACAAAAGCGTTTAGTCTCAAAGTTCATTCTGTCAAGTACGTGACCCAAAAGATACTTCAGACGTGTATCGAATACCATTCTAAGTTACTTCAGAGTAACAACGCATGCTCAAGTATTTGCTAATGCTTTACTGTAGTTCAGAATCCCATCTCCCTTCTTATATATTTCTTTAAAAAAAAAAAATTTTAATTTGGAATATTACTCAGCCATAAAAAAGAATGAAGTCTTGCCACTAGGAATGATGTGGATGGAGTTACAGTGTATTATGCTAAGTGAAATAAATCAGAGAAAGACAAACACCATATCATTTCACCCACATGTAGAATTTAAGAAACAAAACAGATGAACATAGGGGAAAGAATTTAAAAAAGAGAGGGAGGCAAACCAAAGAGAGGCTCTCTCTCTCTTTTTTTTATAAGACTTTATTTATTTCACCCAGAGAGAGAGAGTGAGCACAAGAAGAGGGAGCAGCAGTGGGAGAGAGAGAAACAGGCTCTTCACTGACCAGGGAGCCCGATGTGGGGCTCGATCCCAGGACCCCAGGACCATGACCTAAGCTGAAGGCAGACACTTAACAGACTGAGCCACCCAGACACCCCCATAAAAGAGACTCTTTAACTAGAAAACAAACTGGGGGTTCCTGGAGGGGAGGGGAGGCAGGAGGGTGTGTTAAAAGGGTGATGGGTATTAAGGGGGGCACTTGTGATGAGCACTGGGTGCTGTATTTAAGTGATGAATCACTAAATTCCACTACTGAAACTAAAAATACACTACATATCAACTAACTAGAATTTAAGTAAAAACCTGAAACAGTAAAAAAAAAAAAAAAAAAAAAAGTTTTAATGTAGTTTGGTATCTCATAGGCTGATCCCTAACCTATTTTGCTTTGAAGTTTCAATGAGTTGAGGTTTTTCTTTTCCTTTTGCATTATGCTTTCTACTCAAGCAATATACACAATTTAATTATAATGTTTTTCAGAACTTTTACAAACAATGATGATTCTAGGATTAAACCTTTTACTGTGTGCCATCACTAGTCTGAGTGTACCAGAAACCTCCATTTCTAATGCTGACTCATCAAGTCCAGAATCAAATTTGTTAAAGGGGAATTGGTACTGTACCAAGTAAAGGTTAGAGAGAGAGAAAGAATCTCAAACTTCTAACTTCTAGAAAAATAAAAATACAGGGGCACCCGGGTGACTCAGTGGGTTAAAGCCTCTGCCTTCAGCTCAGTCATGATCCGAGGGTCCTGGAATCGAGCCTCACATCGGGCTCTCTCCTCCACAGGGAGCCTGCTTCCTTCTCTCTCTCTGCCTCCTCTCTGCCTACTTGTGATCTCTCTCTCTCTCTCTGTCAAATAAATAAATAACATCTTTTAAAAAATAAATAAATAAAAATAAAAATACAGATAGACTCGATTACAGACACTAGAAAAACTGCATAGCTCTCCAGCAGGCAAGCTTGCCAAGTTAAAAAGAAACCAGACAGGTTCCAAATGACCACATGCTTTCATTACTAAATGTGCCAAACCCAAGTAACCCCGGGAATCACTCCAGTGAAGTAAAACGCACGCCCTGTAAAATTCACAGTCACATTTCAGTTTTTGAAATAAACAAAGGATTATTTTATATCATTTTGTCTATAATTTCATGTGGCTGATTATTTTTATATCATATTATATCATTTAGCTGTGTTTTAGATCATTTTTGCTATCATTTTATATCATTTTTTTCTTCTTTCTTTTTTTTTTTTTAAGTGAGGGAGGTAGAGGGGCAGAGGGAGAGAGAGATAGAGAAAGAACCCAAGCAGACTCCACGCCCACCATGCAGCCTGACACAGGGCTCCATCTCACCACCCTGAGATCATGACCTGAGCCAAAATCAAGAGTCAGTTGCTTAACCAACTGAGCCACCCAGGCACCCCCATTTTATATCATCTTAGATTCTCCCTTTTCCTTACTTTTGAAAGTTGACTTTATACTTCCAGTATTTAGAATACATGTACATTCTTTAATACACATGTGGCTGAGATTGTTTATGTTCTTTCTTGGGGCCCCAATAATTTCAGATACCGTTCATGTTTGTTTTTTACAATATTTGAAGGAAAAAGTAATTGTATAAACAACAGTGCAAGGTTCGCTCAGGCATCATTTCAGGTGGTTTGTATTTTCCTCTTTACATTTGTTTCTTGCAAATTTTCTGTAATAATTATGCATTAGTCAGGGGCGCCTGGGTGGCTCAGTGGGTTAAGCCGCTGCCTTCGGCTCAGGTCATGATCTCAGGTCCTGGGATCGAGTCCCGCATCGGGTTCTCTGCTCAGCAGGGAGCCTGCTTCCCTTTCTCTCTCTCTCTCTGCCTGCCTCTGTCTACTTGTGATCTCTCTCTGTCAAATAAATAAAATAAAAAATCTTTAAAAAAAAATTATGCATTAGTCATAGTTTTAAAAATGTAAGTGAAGATTGCTAGGGAACTACAGAATACAGTATCTACTGTAACACAGGAAGGCAAGTACTGGGTTTTCTGGGACGCTGAGCAGCTGGAGGCAGAGCTGTTACTCAGGGGCATGAGAGGGGCCCTGGACTCTGCCACACACCCCAACCCCGCACCCCACACATCCTCCCCAAGAAAATAAGGCTTTGCGGACATAAGCCTTAGGTCAAGAAATAGCCCAGTAATTATTAGCATTCCCTACATCAAAAGTGAAAAAATAGTTAACATAAATTCTTTTCAGAGGGCAAGTATGACCCAAAACACAGGGAGGTAAGCTAGAACTGAGGTAGCGAGGCAGCTAGAACTGAGCCTCGAGGATCTTGAGAACGCCATCTTGCTCTGATGGCATCACTCGCAGCTTCGAGCCAATCCTATCTATCCCTGAGGCCCCAGGGATCCAGGCTGGGAAGTGCTGCTTCTGCTCCTCCCTGGGCAACCTCCTCCCTTTGGATACATTTTAAATTCTAGGTTATTACCGAGAATTTTTTTCTTTAAAGATTTTATTTATTTATCTGACAGAGAGAGAGAGAGAGAAAACAAGCAAGGGGAGTGGCAGGCAGAGGGAGAGGGAGAAGTAGACTTCATGTTGAGTGGAGAGCCCACTGTGGGGCTCGATTCCAGGCTGGGATCATGACCTGGGCCAAGGGCAGATGCTTAACTGAGACACCCAGGCACCCCTATTACTGAGGATTTAATCTAATGCTACATGGAAGGGGGATTTGTTTCTGCTTTGGTTATTCCATAGGCCACCAGAAACACAACAGGAGAAAGGATTCTTTTCAAGCACATTTACATGAGAGAGTGGTATACTGTATAATTTCTACTTTTAAACAGCTCATCTTTTTCATTAAGGCAGCCCTAAAATGACCCCTAAATTTTAATACTCTCATGGTAAATCAACTAGGATGCCCTAGATTAAAATTAGCACTAGAAAACAATGCAACTAAATTTCCTTAGAATACTAACATTTTCCTTTCAATGAATTTTAACAGGCTAGTGAAGTTTTAAGAGACTTGATTAGACAGGTCGTAACAATGACCTCATCCATTGCTCCCTTACCATCTGTTCCTAATAAAGCAGCCAGACTGAACAGAGGATAGGTCGCTCCCCTGCTCAAAATGTTCTCTCCAAGAAAAAGCCAAGACCTTACCATGACCCACAAGGCCGTACTCAATGTGCCCCTCCCTACCTCTGACATCATCAAACACTCCTCCCCTTACTCCCTGTATCCTAGCCACACTAACACACCCTACCTCAGGGCCTTTGTACCAGCTGAGTGGTGCATGAGTCACTCCCTCACTCCATCAAGTCTGTTCAAAAATCCACTTCTCAGTAAGGCCTACCCTGACCATTCTATATATAACGTGCTGCCCGCACTGGTCTGTCCCAGCACTCCTAATCCTCCAACCCTACTCCAGTATTTTTCCAAGTATTTGTGACTTGACATTTTATTATTTTATTTTTTTTAAGATTTTATTTACTTATTTATTTGAGAGAGAGAGAATGAGAGAACACGAGCAGGGTGTGCAGCAGAGGAAGAAGTGGACTCCACGCTGTGCAGGGAGCCCGATGTGAGGCTTGATCCTGGAACTCCAGGATCATGACCTGAGCCAAAGGCAGATGCTTCACCAACTGAGCCACCCAGGAGCCCCACTTTATTATTTTATTATCATTATTATTCCACAGTATATAACGTATGCTCCATGAGACAGTCCTGAAGTCTTTTGTGTATTGATGTATCCCAACCTTCCCAAACAGTGCCTGGCACATAGTAGGCCCTCAATAAATGCTTTTTGAATGAATGAATGATGATGGCAGATCTGCTCTTGTAGGAAGACAATGAAGCAGTAATTTACTCAATAGTAGCTCCGTAATACAAGAAAGAATAGCTAATGTGCAAAATGTAATTATTTGGCTAACTCACAATAGAGCTGTGACAATTTAGAAGATTAATGTGTAGAATAATATTGAGGGGTTTTGAATTATGTCTAAATCAACCACTGCTTCACCTCTTAATGTCAGAATTTTGCCTGTGGGAGAGAAGATAAATTAATTTTTTCTGGGCAATGTTGATATACTATCAGCATGCAAGTATATTCGGTGCCAATCTTTGGTGGATACATCCAGGACAACAGATGAAAAGCAACATGAGAACACTATGAATTTTTTTTGCTATAAATTTTAGAGTGAAAAAAAAAAAAAGGGAATAATCCATCATCTAAAGTCAAAGAAAATCTCCCTTAGCCCATTTACTTACTGGAAAGACTAACAATCATGAAGTAATTGCCACGGGGATGTGACATTTAGTTGATTAACATTTAACTTCTTAACTAGATACAAATATCTGTTCTTCCAGCACATTCGATATTACCCCTCCAGAAAATGAGACAACCAACTATCAGAAAAAAGTTACAGCCAAAGAATCTTGACAGCACAACAGTAGACCAGGCTTGCATCTAACATGTACCTAGATTACGTGGATAACTACGGTACAGTAAGTAGAAAGCAAACCTCGAAACGTTCGCCTGTGAAACTTTAGGGAAGTAGGAAATAAAAGAATTTTCTTAAAACCATTCATTATAGGTAGCCATTTCACTTTTTTGTTCTCCTGGGAAAACCCTGTTTTAATTCCAAGCCAATATTTTCAGAACAGGGATCCAAGCCTCTGTCAGTATCCGTCCCTTCATGTTCTCATGCTTTTCCAGGTACTGTCTGAATGGCAGAGGAGCCGCATGACTTCAGAGGGAGTCTAAGTCCCTCTGACTTCAGAGGGAGGTGATAACAGATTCCATCAGCACCAGTATCAAGGGAGCTTAATGGTGGTTTTCTTTTGTTACAGAACTGAGAATGACCTAACAGAACACCATCTAACATCGAGATGCTTTGACATCTTTGTCCATGGCTCTTCTCAAGTCTGGGCTATTTACTGAGTCTACTGGGTCTCCTACCTTTTCTTCAAAGGCAGTCTTTGAGGATTTTTTTGATTGAGAAATGAGAAAAGAGCTAGATGGACCAAGAGCCAAGAGCAAGGTGTTTTTGTTTGTTTGTTTGTTTGTTTGTTTATTTGAGAGAGAGACAGAGTGAGAGAGCATGAGAGGGGAGGTCAGAGGGAGAAGCAGACTCCCCATGGAGCTGGGAGCCTGATGTGGGACTCGATCCCAGGACTCTGGGATCATGACCTGAGCTGAAGGCAGTCACTCAACCAACTGAGCCACCCAGGTGCCCCAGAGTGAGGTGTTTTAAAATCTGTATATGCACTAAAAATCCCAATGTATGACCAGAGAGCTCACAAAATGCTAAAGCTGGATAGGACTACTGGATACAATCTAACAGAAACTCAGTTCTAGAAGACAAGGCACTGCCCACAGTTGTATCAGTGGTAAGCAGTCGAGTCAGGATGACTGCCTGGGGATCCTGACCTCAGACACTGTTGTCATGCGTTCCTGACCTCAAACACTGTTGTCATGTGTTTGTGTGTTTGTGTGTGCATGCACACACACGCCCGTGTGTTTATTTTAAATTCCAGGTTACAGCTGTCTTTTGACCAACGCAAAAATGCTGCTGGGCTGGTGAAAATTTAGACTAAGTGGCTTAATACATGACAGAGGGGAAATAAATGATACCTGACCCCCTTCTTTCTTTTGTAGTTTTTTGAAATACACTACTATGAAGTTTGCAGCTGGCCCACAGAAGCATTGTTATTTCCTTTCCTGAAATAACACATGAACTAATGTCTACTTATCTAAATGCAAAGGTCTGCTGTTCCACTTACCAAAGAAATACTATCCGGAAAAGGCTCAACAAATACTGTGTGATGGATAGAAAACTCCCAATAAACTAGACAGCCATTATTTTTAATAGACCATTAAAGATTCCTCTCTTACTGGTCCATTCACTGCAATATTCTTTTAAGAAGTGCCTGATCATTTTATTACGGTTTAAATTTTGGCTCCATTTTTAAGGATTTAAGATTTTTTTATTGTAGTAAAATATACATAACATAAAATTCGTCATTTTAACCATTTTGAAATGTATAGTTCCGTGGCATTAAATACATCCGTAACGTTGGGCAATCATCACCACCATCCATCTCCAGAACCTTTTCATTTCCCCAAACTGAAACTCTGTCCCCCACTGAACTGAACAACCGCTTCCTACTCCTCCCTCCCTCCCCCCAGCCCCTGGCAACTACCGTTCTACTTTCTGTCTCTGTAATTTGAGACTCTAGATAGTTTCTGTCTCTGTAATTTGAGACTCTAGATATGTCATATAGGTGAAATTACACAGCATTTGTCCTTTGTGACTGGCTTATTTCACTTAGCATAATGTCCTCAAGGTTCACCCATGTTGTAGCCTGTGTCAGAATTTCCTTCCTCTCTAAGTCTCAATAATATTCCATTGTATGTATATATCGCACATTTTATCCATTCATCCATCAGTGGACATTTGGGTTGCTCCCACTTTTGGGTGAACTGTGCTGTTACAAACATGGGTGCACACATCTTTTCTTTTTTAAAGATTTTATTTATTTATTTGAGAGAGGGAAAGACAGAGCACACGCGGGAGAGGGGCCGATGAAGAAGGAGAAGCAGACTCCCCAGTGAGCAGGGAGCCTGAGACAGGGCTCTATCCCAGGAGCCTGAGATCATGACCAGGGCTGAAGGCAGATGCTTAACTAACTGAGCCACCCAGGTGCCCCCACAATCTTTTCAAGTCCCTGCTTTCAATTCTTTTGAGTACATGCCCAGCAATGACATTGCTGGATCATATGGTTATTCTCTGTTTAATTTTTTAAGGGAACACCATACGATTTTCCATAGCTGCCGCATCATTTTCTACTCCCACCATTTCATTTCAAACCTAAGAATTCCAACTTCTCCACATCTTCGCCAATACCTGTTATTTTCCGGGTTTTTTTAAATAGTAGCCATTCTAATGGCTGTGAAGTGCTATCTCATTATCATCCCAATCTACATTTCCCTAATGAATTGTGATGCTGAGCTTCATGTGCATGTTGGTCATTTTGGTATCTTCTTTGGAGAAATGTCTATTCAAAGCCTTTGTCCATTTTTTCATTGAGTTGTTTGGCTCCATTTTTAACAATTTCATCTATACACAACTGTAGATGCTGGGGGCATTCTGGTTTGAAGGTTATTTGGAACATGGGAGTTGTGTTTATGCCTTGGGGCCTCTTAGACATAAGCTGTAGAAATTAGAATATGTGATTTGGTAGGGTTTTTTTCCTTAAGATTTTATTTATTTATCTGAGAGAGAGACAGCATGCACAAGACGGGGGAGGGACAGAGGAAGAGGAAGAAGCAGACTCCCCATTGAGCAGAGAGCCCAACTCAGGGCTTGATCCCAGGACCCTGAGGGCTTGATCATGACCTGAGCTGAAGGCAGACTCTTAACAGAATGAGCCACTGAGGTTCCCCAGTGATTTGGTGTTTTTAGGTGCCCTGTGAGTAGTTTAAGCCTTGCTTATTCTCTACCTATTTACTAACTGAGTCAACAAAACAATAGCCTTAGGAAAAAGAACACAGCTTAGCTGCATCGACTGTGGTTCCAGTCCCGGATTTTACCAAGAACCAGTTCCATGTGACTTGGCAACCTGACTGGCATCTCTGGGGTGCTGGACCTGAAATGATTTCCACAGTTCCTTTCAACCCCAACCGCCTGACACTAGATACCTATTGCACAAGGCAACAATAACCACAGATTTTTTCAAATGATGGGATGCAGAGAGTGCTTCTTAGATGGACAGTCATAAAGCAATTTTTCTACTTCTCAGAAACCAAATATTCTAGGAAAACACAAAGTTTTTCCTTTTTTTTTTTTTAAAGATTTTATTTATTATTTATTTGACAGAGAGAGATCACAAGTAGGCAGGGAGGCAGGCAGAGAGAGAGAAAGGGAGAAGCTGACTCCCGCTGAGCAGAGGGCCCGATGCGGGTCTTGATCCCAGGACCTGAGACCATGACCCGAGCGGAAGGCAGAGGTTTAACCCACTGAGCCACCCAGGCGCCCCACACAAAGTTTTTCTGACCAAAGTCTCCCCTCCCTGCTCCCCGCCCAGGATATAAGAGCCACCGCTTTCCTGGAATAAGGCAAGCGCAATAAAATGCGGTTCTCTTCTACCCTTTGCCCTTAGAGAAGTGGTTTTCAAGTTTGAGGCTTTTTGCTTTTTGGGTTTTTTTTAAACATGAAGTCTATATCTAAACAAAAGTCAGTGACAAAGAGTCAAAAGTGAGATCTGAGCAGCTCTGGTTAGAAACGTTGGGGGTTTTCAGAGATTTCCACGGAGCCTTGCTTGAATACCATTCTCATTGTTCAAAGAGCTGGCGGCGGGGCGGGCGGTAAAGCCAGGATTGTGCCATAAAGTCACAAAAACAATTAAGCTGGAATCAAAACTGGTCATATAGCCAATGACAAATGGCCTTTTCTTCCACTATTGCCTCATGTATGCTATGCCATTCTGACCTCCGATAATGCCAGACAAGTCATCCACAGAAGCAGAGGTACCCCTCTGAGTGCAAGACGTAAGAAGGAAGGGGCCAGCCTGACATCCACAAAGGATCTCAAACTTAGAATTGTGTATTTATTCAGGAGGTCACAGGGAAGCCCCAGTGAAGCCAAAAGACAGAGACGTTCTTCATACGGGATATAAGCTTGTGCCCATTTGCAGACTAAGCTCCTGGCCGACACAGTGCATCAATACATGTTTTAAAACATTTTGCAAAACATTTTGCAAAAGGGAAAATGAAAGTGCACGATATTTTATGTATGCTACATGCCTTCACTTGTTAAGCATAAGGCTTGAAAAACTGCCACAATATTTATAGCCTGGCTTAGCCACTTTGTTTTTTTTCACATGCCACTGGCTTCAGAATATGGAAGTGGCCTGGGTTTCGAACCCCTACCCCTGACCCCTTGTGACTCTCACTAGGAGGAAGAATATGCTAAGTAAGTTTGAGCAAAACCACAGAGAAGAGGCTGCAGTGGGCACAGCTGGCATCACTGGGTATCTCACACTCCACTCTCTTAACAATGGGAAACGGTGATTCTCTGCCTTTTGTTCTTTGTTCTGCTCTGTCTAGTTCAGAGCCTGCAGCCTAGGAACAGAGACCACACCCATCAGAATTGAGTTTAATAAAGAGGCAAAAAATGACAAAGCGTTGGTTTTTCTGCTTCTCAGACATCACAAAATTCGAAACCAAAAGTATTTGAAAGTAACCTTTAAACCATCCATGGTCACCATTCCAGGGGCATGTGGCCAGGACTAATTTTCCAAAGACCCTAACAAACTTCAGGAACAAAATTTTCACTGATCATGGGAACATTCGCCATTTGCAAAACAAGCTCATGCTTCAAATACAGAAACTCTATTTGTACTTCAATCAAAACGAGGCTTGCACATTAAACTAAAACATACAGCAAGAATTCTAAGACTGTAAAAAGATTTCAGGCTGACAGTAATAACAGACTCAACTCTATTTTAAATGAATGTGATTTAATTTTTTACTTGGACTTTTAATTCATTTTACCAATAGGGCTTCACAGAGTTAGTAAAATAATACCATTGCTTCTATAAATGTTCTATAAACCACACTGGAAAACGTCTGAATATCTTCTGTTATAAAACTAAGGACAGTCTTTGATGCTTCTTGCATGGTAACTTTCAGTCATGGGCTCGTGTAGGATACACATTCTTTGGGAGGAAGAATCTGGAGGAGGTAAGTCTGGGAGAAACTGTCCAGGGTTGATTTTGGATTCGATCCAGAGAAAGCTGAGAGACTGGGTTAATTAATTCCAGAAAGACCCAAGTAACAATTCTTTTAGGTTCTGATTTAACCTTCAGATAATCATTTTCCTTAAAGGTTTATGAACCAACTTCAGACCTTGGTACTAACTAACCTCAAATGAATGATGCACAGATTTGTAAACCAACTTAACATGTGGACCTTGTCAGAAAAACTAAAGCAATGGGTCCGAGCTTCCGAAGAAATCTAAAAAGGTTTTAATTATAGCAACGAATTCAAGCCCATTAACCATTCTTTTATTTTTTTAAAGATTTTATTTATTTATTTGACAGACAGAGATCACAAGTAGGCAGAGAGGCAGGCAGAGAGAGAGGGGGAAGCAGTCTCCCCGCAGAGCAGAGAGCCCTATGTGGGGCTCGATCCCAAGACTCTGGGATCATGACCCGAGCCAAAGGCAGAGGCTTTAACCCACTGAGCCACCCAGGCGCCCCAAGCCCATTAACCATTCTTATGTGTGCATTACTCTGCATTCCACAGAACACTATCCTACCAGACAGAACTTTATCATCTTAGGTTAATTGGCTAATAAAGACTGGGATGTAACACAGGAGATGATAAGCCTCTATGACAGAGAGTGGATGATTATTCCTTTCATCTCCATACATGTGAAAACAACCACTTCAGTTGGTCACTTGTCAAAATAAATCAAGAGATCATAGGGCCTCTTTCTGAGCAAAGTCAGGGCTCCCGGCCATGGACAAGCTGCGTTGCTAAGAGAAGCAGGAAGTGTGAATAGCCACAAGCCATCACAATCACGATAACTACCAGCAAGAAACAGATAGTGAATGTTGATACCAGGCCCCAGACAGATGTCCTGGAATACCCATGTCAGTGACTAAGCTCAAAGGTAGTCATTGCCAGAGAGGGATTCCAACACAGATACGTCTGGCTCTAAAGTCTGAGGTCTTGCCACCATCCACACATCAATCCTTCCTACCAACTGGAGGCAGTCTTTGAATGTGCACAGCATACATGAGACCACTAGTTACAGCCCCCCAGCCTTCCTAGTCTGTGCTAAATAGATGCGTAACACTACCGTCCACACCACTGTTCACAGAAGACGACAGGTAATCCTCATAACCTGTCAATTAGAATAAAATAGATTAGCTAGATTAGCTCTCTACAGAAGACACAGTCCAATCAACCATGGTGTGGTCATTCCACCGCAGAAATGACAACCAGAAGAAGGCTTCAGGATCTACTCAACAGTAGCTTGTCTGATGACAGCTGTGTTAGCAGCAGCGGTCTGCTCAGAGTCCTTGGGAAAAAAGGACAATTTGGAAGAAGTTGTGAACACAGCTCCAGGAGAAAAGGTGCCCTGTCTGGCCTTTATAACTTCTCAGGGACCCCTTCCTTCAGGAAGACTCTAGTCTGTTGACCAATATGAACACAGTAGTCCACATGATAATTATACTTATCAATAAAAACGACCCACTGCATGGCGGGTACGGTTTGGGGCACATTTACACATATTATACTGTTGAATCCACACACTTAGGCGACGTATTATATTGAAGATAAAAAAGACATTAAGTTTCTGACACCTAAAAGACTTTCCTGGAGTCATCAAGAAATAGGTCTAGGCATTGCATTCAGGCGGGGGTGGCGGTCATCGCAGTCCACCATGTGTCGACAGGACTGAAGATGGACTTAACATCTTCAATTTGAACTCCTGTTTTTCTTTTATGAGACCTCCCAAACAGCATGACGTTGTTGGGGTTTTTTTTGTTTGTTTTTTGTTTGTTTTTTTAAGGGAGAATACAACAGATGTTTTGGGATCACTTTTGCTGGAAATAACTAATCTTTACATCACCCAGTAGAGAAACTGGCAATGCCACACTCTATTTTCTCACTTCTTTCCCTTGCACAACACCTTGAATTGTTATTTTAAAATCCAGAAATCAAATCTAATTTTAGCGGTGTGCAGCTACAGAAGAAGTGATGAAGTCACTGGCACCCATCAGTGTGTGACTGGCAGTCAAACTGATACGTAATCATAAATCTTTCAATGATGTTATAAAAAGATACCACCCCAAGATGCATTGGTCAGTTCTAGCTCAATAAAACTGGGGAGAAAAAAGATGCTTTTGTAAAGAAAAGGAAGTCCTACTCTGTTCATGAACGTCTTATTTTGCAGTTAATAAAAAAGAACTTCATAGCTTTTTTGAGTCACTTTTGCTCAAGGTCTAAAAATTTTAGCTCCCACAGTCAAGACTCTACTCCAGAATATAATTCTATTGGAAGTATGTCATAGAAGCATTCAGGTTGTTGATATTTGCTAAAAATACAATGATTATTGAAAAGCTATTCTGTTCTTTGAACTCTTACTGATAAAATATAGTTATATTCACTGGGTATAAGAAGGAACTCGGGAAAATGAGATTTAAAGGCTGGTTTTATTAAAAAGTCTTTTTTGGGGGGGTGCAAAATGGTGGCTTATTAAAGAATGGGGACAGGACCTGTGGGCAGAAAGAGCTGCTCTAAAAAATCTTAATGTCACTGTGCTAGCAAGATTTAGTGTGGTCTTTAAAATCTCAGCATTTTGACCCTGAAACTGATTTACATGGGGCGGAGATAGCACCAATGCAAATTTTATTGGGATAATGTTCGCTAAGCTAGTTGCTCCAAAAATTACTTTCTACCATGATTTAAAAGACACTTTTGATATTGACTTTACTCATAAATATGGATAAACATCACTTAATCAGACAAGCCTATTATTTCAAAGAAGGTCACTTTGAACAACTTTTTTCTCAGAACAAAAGTTATTTCTCTCCCAGCTCTAGACAAGGCGCCAAAGTTGAAACCTTCACATTCAGTCCTGTATGCTTCAAAATGTTTTATTTTTAAGTAAGTGTAATGTTTGAATTTTAATAGGCATTGACATATAGCCGCTCAATAAATATTTACTGCCTGAGTTTTGTTTTAAAATGATCATAGGCAGGATGCCTGGGTAGCTCAGTGGATTAAGTGTCTGCCTTTGGCTCAGGTCGTGATCCCAGGGTCCTGGATCCACATAGTGGGGCTCCCTGCTCAGCGGGGAGCCTGCTTCTCCCTCCACCTGCCACTCCCCCTGCTTGTGCTCTCTCTGTGTCAATCTGACAAATAAATAAGTAAAGTCTTTAAAAAAATAAAGTAAAATGATCATAGACAAAGACAGGCTCAAGTTCTTCTGAGAAATAGGTATAGTTGTTCAACTTACCTAAGACAAAGAAGATGAACATAAAACTTTACATTTCATTTTAACACCTCAAATCAATAACATGTGTCTGTGTACATACTACCCTTCACCATCCAAAAATACGGCAGAGGGACAAGAATTTAGTTTAGGCGCTTGTCCCAAGCAGGGCCTGTCACACTGCTCATAGTCCACACCTATGAAACGATGGTCCTGAACAAAGGAGAGAAAAAGCCAGACCTTCCTGGATGGTCCTCCTGGTGAATGACATGGAGAAAATCTCCTGTCTTTCAACACCCTCCACCGAAGTACTCCACTTTTTCTTCTGCACTAGATATCTGCGTGTTTTGGAGAAGTGTGTGTGTGTGTGTGTGTGTGTGTGTGTGTGTGTGTGTGTTTTCCAAACTCGTTTCCCCATGCACCCATGCCAGGGGGCTTGCCTGCCCTGAAGCCCCTCCTGCCCAGACCGGCCTCACCATCTGGCCCCTCCTCCCTGCCCATGTCTAAAAGAGGCTCCTCCCCAAAGCAGGTCTGTAACATGCTTTCAGGACTCCTGTCCAGATGTCTATCCACTTCCCTATGAACCCTAGACCCTGCGGACCACAGCTTCATTTTCAACATTCTTTGAAGAAAGCCACAGTTTACAGTAGCATACAAGCTGCTCTATTTATATGTTACCCCGCTCCATGCCCCCACCATGGGATCAGAAGCATTATCAGTTCTGTTTTCTTTATAGCTCTTCATCCTCTCCAAGTCTGGGTTTAGATCACAGTAGGTATTTGGTAATTTTTACCTAAAGCAAAACAATAATGCTGTGCTTCTTTTACACTTGACCTGACTGAGGCCAAAACTGCACCTACTACCGTGCCTAGACTCTGTCAACAAACAGACGTGTGAGCAGCGCAGTGACTCACCAACTAGTTATGTGCACTCTGAGTTGGTGGGGTCATCGTTCCTTTGGGCCAGCTGCGGCCATGAGAACTCCACCTGCACGCTGCAGGAAGGACAAGCCCAAACCTCACCAGTAGCAACACAAGGACACGCGGGTCAACAACTGAGCATTGGGCCAGCCCTGCCTCTGACCCAGCCCTGCCCTTCTGACCCATTAGGAACATAGTGTGTGTTAGGTTCGGAGAGGCAGAGAATTTTCTTGCGGCTCATCACAGACTGTGATGGCCAGAAAGGATTTTTAAGAGACTATGCCTCAGGTCCATGCTTGCTTCCTGGGATAGCAAGAACAGGCCCTGGGAGGTAGGGGAGTGGTGAAGGTAACAGCAATGAGCACAGCAGGGTGATAGCCCGAGTCCCCTTAGTTCCAGGGCAGCCATCCTTCCAAGCGTTAGGCTCTTCTGTCTTTCCAGCGATGTCTGTCTTATGCTGCTATGAAAATGACTTTTCCTTCTCTTCTCAAAACTATAGGAAAGTGGTAGAAGAGAGTTTGGAGACAGACCTGCAGGGTAGGTGAGGGAAAGAACAACAGATGGTGTTTTAGAGATATACAAGGGAACTACCCACTCGGGAGACCACACACACAGACTCTTAAACACACCTGCGATTTCAGTAACACTGTACCTTGGCTGGTAAGAAGGCAACTCATCTCCAAAACCAAGCAGTGGAGTGAAGGAGTGAAGTGAGGCTGCTCCTGGCTTTGGACAAGCCTCAGGCTACTTTCGATCCACTTTCCCAAAGCTTGAGGAGGGCATTAACATCTTTCTTACCTCTAAAATTTAAAAGAAAAACAAAAAACAAAAAACCCACAACTTTGTCCGTTTGAGCTCTCTGGAAAATCCACCTGTGAGAAGTCCTTCCCAGATAATACCAGATGAGTCCTGTGCTATGGGGTCAGCGGAGAGCAAAGTTAGACAAGGGGTGTCAGTGAGACACCAGGCTCTCCTCCAGATTTGCATTTCCTTTTAACTGCCTGTCTTTACAGTCTGCTTATTAACCCCTTCCACTGACACACACACATCCAGCACCCGCACGGTATACGCTCTTCTGAAAAGCTGAGGGCAGGATCGCCCTGCCCTTCACGACTCAGTCTTGAGCCTCTCTCTCTCCCACGAGCCCCTCCCAAGTCCTGCTCCTTGGAATTCCTGCAGCAATTATATAATCTGAAGGACACATTTTTGTGCTTAATTATCCACCCCCGCACTCATCTAGATTTGCTACGCATGTCACAAATGTCTTCCCGACGACATGAATTTCTTGTAATCAAGGAACAGATATTACACCTGTGGGTTTTGCTTTTCTAATAACCTCCCCAATTAAGAACTCAAAAGAGGAGGGGTGCCTCAGTGGCTCAGTGGGTTAAGCCTCTGCCTTTGGCTCAGTCATGATCCCAGCATCCTGGGACTGAACCCCACATCGGGCTCTCTGCTCCACGGGGACCCTGCTTCCCCTTCTCTCTCTCTGCCTGCTTCTCAGCCTGCTTGTGACCTCTGTCTGTCAAATAAATAAATAAAATCTTAAAAAAAAAAAAAAAAGAACTCAAAGAGGAAAAAAAGAAAAAAAAAACCCTGAAAAGTGATTCATATATTATTTCTTCATTTATCACTTCCTCTGGACAGAGTAATCAGTTGGGAATATACCAACAATACCTGTTAATCATTTAACTTTTGTCTCACAGTAAATATGCCTCTAACTAGGTTTTTCTCCTGGAGTTTTCTGAGAGGCAGACTGGCTTTCGGCTGTGTCTCAAATCATTTAAGGAGCAAAAAGATACTGGAAACAGCAAACATTCCAGGCAACTTTCACTACGACTTTGAAGTCAAATGGAAACATTAATATCTGGGGACCCTAGTCGTATTTCATAGTGATACTTATTTGATCTTTCTTAACGCGAATTTTTTTATGATCGGGAACAAACTTAGTTTGAGAGGCTATGCTTAGTATGCAAACCTCAGCACCCTGCATGGTAATGACCACCTAAATGTTGATTAAGAACTTTCATTTTCTTCCTACAGCAGCCTACCTAGCTAGCATTCATTAAAAATCTGTCCCCAGGGCCATTACACCTTGACAACGATGTCTACAGCCTGAACAAAATTTGTTAGGAGGTGGGAGGTGGCATATCTGTCGTCCTCTTTCAAAGTTCAGGTTCAGTCTGAGAGACAGATCTGCCTTGCTATACAGTCAAGTCTCCCCTTCCCTCTTAGTTTTTTACCAAGACAGTTGATGTAGATTATCTGAATCCTTAAAGTACGGAAGTCATGAGACTGAATAAACTTGGAAAGGTAGGACTCATGCACCCTGCACCTAGAATTAAGGGCTTGGCTTCTTAATAAAGAAACTGAAAGTACTTGTCTAAGAAATAAAAGAAAAATGTCCCAGACCTACGCCGGGTAATTGAATCCCACTGGGAAAACTGATCTTACAATAACCCTTACCTTCTCCCACCTCCCCAGTGTTTACAGTCTATGATATTTTGTTCCTTTAGTTCATTGGTTCAGCTAAGTTTCCTAGGGAGAGGGAAAAAAAAAAAAAGTATAAACTATTTTTAAACATTTTTTCCCCTGTTTCCTCTTAAAAATAGCTTTGCTAACATTGATGGAATGCGTTCTAGGTGCCAGGACTCGCGCAAAGGGTTTGGACTGAATTATCTTGTTCGATCTTCAGGTAAATTGAGGAAGTGCGCCCACTGTGAGAAGGATAAGCAGAGTGTTCAAGATCACAGAGCTTACATGCAGGGCCTAAGGCTGTCTGCCTCAACTCATTCTCTTCCTGGACACATTGCCCTGACATCTGACACCGGCCTCTGCAAGTGGCTGCAGACGGGAAAAAGCTGGGCAAAACGCCCTTTGTGTCACTTCCACAGGGAACGAGTAGTTAAATATTTACACAACAGAGATGTGTCTTCCAACAGCATGTCCTGTCCCCCGATGAAATTCTGACACTTCTCTTAAAAGTCAACATTTTTTTCAATTCTTTTCTAGTTTCACCTGCATAACAAAAAGTTGATACCTTTTTTCTTCTTTTTCTTTTTTTTTTTAAGGAAGGCAAGAGAAGCTGGGGGTGTGCAGCAGACACTGAAATTGGGGGCAGAATAATTCAGTGATAATCAGAATCTGATACCACATTTGATGGGGCCTCTGGGCTTTTTCAGAGACATGACTTCTTAATCTCCACTGGAATGTTTGGCTCTCTGCTGAATGCAGAGAGGAGGACCCCAGGTGATCTGACAGCCATCAATGTACTCTAATAGTTTAGTCCTATGAAGCAACCAGAAACATCCAACACTGTTAGCGTAAGTTTTGAGAGTCACTGAAATGAGAGAGATGAATCACATTTTTGCCCCCTCAGCTATTCTCGATTCTTACATGAAAGCAAGGTACTAACAGAAATCTCAGATATCTGGCCAAGAGCCCAAGTTAGAGAAAGCTCTGTGTATGTTTGTGTGTGTGTGTGTGAGAGAGTGTGCGCGCGTGTGCACGCATATTTTCAGGGAACTTCTGTTTCTATCCAAATTCCAGGCACATCCAACCTTAAAAAGTTATAAAAATAGGGGAAAACAAAACAGAGTTTTGCTGGAGAAGTAATATAAATGACAAAATTTTTAAAAGTCATTTTTTATATAATTTAGAAGATATGACATTCCAATAGAGGAAACTGAACGGCCGAATAGAGCATACAATAGTGAAACTTTATCATACTAGATGTTTTGAGCCCTACTCAGAAAGAATCACTGTTTCTTGCATACCCTGCTAGAAGTTCCCAGTTTCTATATGGGCATATCTGCCTTGTATTTTACACAAATGGGGAGTTAATGTACAGGATTTATGTTGACAAATGATATCAGACCCAGATTTTTAGGGCCGACCAGGGAGGGGCTAGGGAAGCCATGACGTCCGGCACCCAAGACTCCATGGGGACATGGACAAAGGCAATGCCTGGGAGAAGGGTATGGATCCTGAACTCTCTGTCCAGCCAGAACTGGTTCAGGAAGTGACCAAGGACGAGCTGAGGTGGCTGGATGAAGGGACTCTCCTCCTCAGGCCACAAAGGGTTGAAATGGCAGAGCCTGACATAGCCACCAAGGCCAGGACTGTTCCCAATTCCACATGCCCCTACATGGTCCCAATTCCACATGGTCCCTACATTGCCCACGTCAGAAATGTCCGCAACTTCCATGGAGTAAAAAAAAGATGATGATTTTCCAATGCCTTATAATAGCTTCTTCTGTGTAATTGATACAAAATATTTAGAAAGTTCAGAGAACTTCCCACCAAGAACATGGGCTCTGGGAAAGCATGCGCTTCCAGTTTATTTAATGCAACCTCTGGGGCCTAGACTCAGGGCTAGTTTCCATGAACACAGTGTCCTTACCCGGAGCCCTGAGTTCAGAAGGATCCTAGACTTGGTTTAATGCTCTGCAGTCATCTGGGAATTCTTAGTAATTTTGAACAAGGTACCCCACATTTTCATTTTCTATCGGGTGCCACAAATGATAAAGCCAGTCCTACCCAAAGCACTGCCTGTCATAAGGCAGGTGTCCAATTCATTTGTCAAATATACAGTGAAGTAATGGAAGTTACCTTAGAACACAGGTCAACAAACCACAGCCTACAGCCCAGTTCTGGCCCTCCACCTGTTTTTATAAATAAAGTTTTATTAAAACATAGCCACACCCATTTGCATCTTGTCCATGACTGCTTTTACTTGTAAGAGAAGAGTTAAGTGACAATGCCAGAGACTTTAGGACCAACAAAGTCTAAAATACTTCCAACCCAGCCCTTTACAGTAAAATTTTTCTGACCCTTGCCTTAGAACACCAGCTCAACTTTTTTGTGAGATGTAGTGTGCTAATCTTAAGCAGTGAGCCATAAACAAGATATTTCTTGTTTGTACAAATTTTGCATCTTGGACCCAAATGCATTCATGATTTTGTGTAGAGAAGTTTTTAATCTAAGATAATCTGTATATGTCACATTTACCCCTTGCTGTTCCCTCTCTGTAAGAATGAGTAGAAGAGGGACACTCAATCAGCTAAGCATCTGCCATCAGCCTAGGTCATGATTCCAGGGTCCTCCCTCTCCCTGCTGCTCCTGCTGTTTGTGCTCTTGTTCTCTCTCTATTGTCTCTCTGACAAATAAATAAAATCTTTAAAAAAAGCAGAAGCACAGCAGCTTGCAAACAATGGCCTCAGTTTCCCCTCTCTATTTATTCTTTTTTAAAGATTTATTTATATATTTATTTATTTGACAGACAGAGATCACAAGTAGGCAGAGAGGCAGAGAGAGAGGAGGAAGCAGGCTCCGCACTGAGCAGAGAGCCCAAGGTGGGGCTCGATTCCAGGACCCTGAGATCATGACCTGAGCTAAAGGCAGAGGCTTTAACTCATTGAGCCACCCACACGCCCCAGTTTCCCCTCTTTGATGACACAGTGTGCAAAGAAGGTTCCTGTAGCATTTAAGTATCCACTGAACCGACCACACACCCACCATTTCTTACCAGCTCTGAAGTTCTCCTGGAAAATATCCATCAAGGACATTAAATTATGGAATCCTGAATGCCCTTCTTCTTGACCTAACGTACTACAGGTCTATGTCCCATCACACTGAGAGACTAAGGAATGCTTGTATTCTTTTCCCCCAGGCACTTTTCAAAAACTCCTTAGAGACAGCCATTTCAGATCTGAGTTCTCACACTTGAGACTCAGTCAGAGTTTTTTCAAAGGCCATGTTCCTCATAATAGTCAACAGCGTTTCATTTCTACTGTAAATAATTTGCAGCACTCCTTTCTCATAGTTAAAATTCACAATTTATCCTGCTATCAGGAGCCACATAGTGAGCACACTTTCTCCAGCTGGTCAGGATGCTGGTCAGGGCTGATAAGTCCAGCCCTGAGAGGATTCAAGGAGCTTTGCCTCTGGCTTCTGTGTACATTCTCTCACGTCACAGGATCTGGGGGATCCAGGTAGTCAACCGGAGTTTATCCTCCCGTTGATACTTTGGGGAAAACAAAGAATTCCATTAGAGAAGAACAAGATATGCCAAAAAGGAGACTTTCTCAGAGGCAAGTAAGGGTCCCAGGAAAGAAGTGACTCCAGGGGAGTCTTGGACCACCGGAAGAACCTCTGGCCATTATAACTACAAAATAATATCGAAGGAATAAGTCATGGAGATACCCAAAACTGCTCATCTCTAGGGACTCTTCAAGGAGTTCTCTTTGTTGGTGTTGGGGGGAGGAGTGAAGAGAAGGGTTAACTTTGGTGGATAATGAAATCATTCATGGGACCCAAAAGGACACAATGAAAATGCCCTGTGGGAAATAAACAATCTGCTGACCATTTCCTTCCAGCTGCTGTTAGTAAAATGCCATAGAGAAATCGCAAGCTGTTGACGGTACTTGCCACAGAAGCCAGTAATGGGAACTCAAAAGTAACATTCCTGCGAGGGGTAAATACAAGTCTCACTGATGTTGCTGGGAGACCCTGGGGAAGGACTGTCGTGGTTTACCCTCTGGGGACAACTGAATACCACAGAGGGGCAACTCCCTCCCCTATCCCCAACCCCCTCTACTCCACACTCACCTCTGGCCAGCAGCCCAAACCAAGCCTCAGAGCAGGAAGGCACTCATTACTGTAATAAACGACTTTACCCCTGAACTACAACTTAAACTACCAAAATAACTACACACTTATTACAATTCCCTTAAGGTGGGACAATTAAATTGCTACACTGGGTGGGGAGAGAGGGATCATAGCAGGATACAGGTTCTTGTTAGACTTCTCCCCCCTCAGCCTCTGCCACTCCTCTTCACCCTTCCTGCTCCCACGTAAATGAACATGAACAACTCTGAATTACTTGATTTAGGAAAAGAGTGCATTCATGCTGTTTCAAACTAACAAGTTCTGATAAAGAAATGACTTCACAGTTCAGCTCGGGAAGCGCGCGCTCTCTCTCTCTAAAGGAAGATTTAAAATCACACCAAAGAATCCATTTTTTTCTTCTTTTTTTAGTGTAAGCATATCTCACTTTGGATAAACAACATCCATTATGAGAACTGGCTCTGCAACAAGATGATTCATATTTCAAAAAACTGGTCATTCTCTGAGCTTCTTTCCATGGGTAATTCCTCTATTTTGTTGACAATGTGGTTTAAAAAGTCACTTCAACTTTTCAGAAGCATACAGACTAGACAGAGCAAAATTGACTTGCATTTTTACTAAAGGTGTTCCCGCAGCTTTTTAAACATCACCCTCTAAATCCTCACTGCTACCTTCTTACAGAAAAACAGAACAAAGAAACAAATAAAAGAAAATCCTCCTTCTTCCACCAACATTGTCAACCATTCAATAGTAAATTCTTCCCACTAAGATGTTTAAATACACTGGGCTCAGAAACCACGGGATTCCTTGAAACATAATAACCCTACATTGTTCTCCATGCCAGAGGTTTCAAAAACAAAGACAGGGTGCAGAAATACAAAGTTGACTCAAACAAGATACTCCAGATACAAACACAGTCCCAAGATTCAGGAGGTATGAAGTCTCTGTGCTAGAAATCTGGACCACCCACACAAGGGAATGAAGAACCATTCCCTTGGGGAGGTAGCAGGCGGGATGCTGTAAGCCATCTTCCAGTTTCCTAGAGTTGGCAACAGTCAGGAATGGAGCAGGAAAAAGACAGGGAGTCACCAAGTGGCCCTCGAGGAAAGGTCAAAGCTGCTTCCTCATGGCAGGAAGAACAGATGAGATGCCATAGTCCCTGAGCTCTTACAGTGGGCAAAGCTGCTCTAGACTCATTCACTTGCATTAACTCACAGAGCCTGTCTCTGACTCCTTTACACTCTTAAAAATAGATAGCCCCCAAGACCTTTTATTTATGTAGGTTGTTTCCTTTGGTTGGTACAGTAATATACATTTAAATGGGAAATTTTTTTAGATATTTACTAATTCATTTTTAAATAGTATTACACATTGACAGAAATAACTTTCTCATGGACAGTCACAATATTTTCCAAAGAAAAAAAATTGTGAGAAGAGTGGCACATTTTCAAATCTCCTTCATGTGCGGCTCAATCAAAGGCCGCTGGGCTCTCTGAGCTGCTTCTGCTTTCAAACTGTCACACTATCCCAGGGCATGTTGGCCTCAAGGAAACGCCACATTAAGTCACATAGGGAACGAATATGAAAAAGGCAAATAACATCATAGTGCTATTATGAACTATTATGAAAACACTTGGGTCTTGCAGACCTCTGAAAAATTTTAGGGACTCCTTAGGGTCTCCAGACTGCACTTGGAGAACTCCTTCTTATTATCCCCATTTCGCCAATCAGCAAACCAGCACAGAGAGGTCAAGGGGACTGTGCAAGGACACACTGCTGAAACAGGTCAGAAGAGGTAAAAGACAAAGAGCATAATACTTACCTTTATCCGACTGCTGCAAGGATTGCCTGAGATGGTAAATGGGAAGAGTCGAGCATTCCACCCGGCCCATCAAGAGCTCAATAATAACATGAACTTTTCTGTTGGGCAAGGCCTGGCTGAGAAGCTAGGGAAACCTCACACATGTTTGCTTACCTGATTATATGACACCAGCAAGGAAAAAGAAAACTCCACAGCAAGTACTGTCTAGAGCAAGGATCCTGCCCCTGCTCCCAGGGTGGAAGTAGCATTTTGGTACTCAGAAATGCCAGGGCCTTATCCGCCCTCCGTTAGGCAAATGGTAATGGCGAGCTAGGCACACTGTCACCGTGTTCCTCGGGAAACCCGAGCAAGCCAACAGAGCTGCTCCATTATTTACAGCCTTCTTTTTGCATCCCACTGTCCTTACAAGGAACCCTCAACAAACAACCGAGGCACCTCTAGCCTGTGCAACCAGACCTCCTCCAGGAACCAGCATCTGTGGCCCTCCTGTCCAGGGGCTGAGCACCCCACTGCACTCCTTCCCCACCGATTTTCTGAACCCACAGGCGCTCCCCCTCCTGCCTGAGATGGGGGCTCAAGACCTCAGAGTGCAGGTCACTTCTGTCCCTGCATTCTTTTGGGAAGTGAATCACCTGGGGGCGTGGGACCCCCATATTCCCAAAACACAAACCCCAGACTGAAGGCGTTGGTAGAGGCATGGGAAGCTACTGTTTTCATCCAACTGCTCGCCAGGATCTCTCACCTGGGGCACCAAAACTCCTCTCCCTGTGTCTCCTTGTTTCTACATGGACACCCCTCCTCACACACACCCCAGTTCACATAGCCAGAAGCATTTTTTTTTTCCAGTGTAGAAGGAATGAGGTCTGTGATCTTGCTAAAACGCTCCCAAGGCTCAAATCCTTCGGAATAAAACCCAAACTTCTTCAAACTTGGCTTCTAGGACCTGCCTCAACTGGTTCTCTGGCCTTCGTCTATCTTCCTGATACAAGCCAGGGTTTCTTCTCTCTCGGGCCTCCGCTCTGTTCGCGCCCACTACGGGCAGGGCCCCTTCAGGACCTCCAACAGCTCAGACGTCACCTCCCCAAAGAGGCCTTCCCCGCCACCTCCTCCAGAGCTGCCTCTCCACCCCTCCATCCGGTTGTAGCGGAGACTTCAGAGCGCTCACTCGAAGAGGTACCCTTTAATTCCCGGCAGACGACACGTCTCCCCGCGCACCCACAGCCTCCTCCGAGCATGTAAGCCCCCAGCCAGCACAGGTCCGCCTGGTCCCCCGCGACGCCGGGAGCCTGGCCCGTGCCCCGCACGCGCGACGCGCTCAGCGAACCAGCGAATGAATGAAGGAGCTGCGCTCGTGGCCGCGGGAGTCCCGGGCAGGCGTCCAGGTGGCCCGCGCGTCCGCCCCGTCCGGCGGCTGGACCGCAGGCGCGCGCGGACTGGGAACCGTTCGCGGCTTCCCCCCACCCCCGGCACAGCCGGCGCAGGTGCCTCCCGCCGGCGCGCGCTCCGGGGTCACTCACCATGGTGGCCGGGCCTCCGCCGTCCCCGCCCGCCGAGCAGCGAGCGGCGAGCGCGGTGGTCACGAGGGCGCGAGGCGAGCGCAGGTGCGGGGCGCGGCTGACAGGTGAGGTGCCTGCCTCAGACCATGGCTGCTTCCCACAATGCCCTCGAACGGAAAGTTCGCCGACTCCTCCCCGCGCTCCTCCCCTCTCCCTCCTACCCCTCTCCCTCCTCCCCTGCTTTCTCCTCCCCTCCCTCCTCCACTTCCTCCTCCCCCTCCTCCTCTCCCCACTCCCCCGGCCGGGCGTGGCGGCTTTCCCAACCCGGCGCCCCGCAGGCGGCAGCAGGTGCACTGGCACCTGCAGGGCGCCTCTGCACCCCCGCACTGGGAAGCGCTGAGCAGGGAGCCCCGAGGGGGCTGCTTTCCGGATTCTGCCTGGGGAATGTGTCATTCATTTGTTTGAGAAACCTGTATCTGCCCTGGCACTTGCGAATACACTTAGGGAAAGTGGCAGAGGCAGGCTGGTCCTAAACCGCGAAGAGAAGCAGTAGTTGGCACATCTGGAGCTAGAAGCAACTACTTGCCCCGATTTCTTTCTTTCTTTATATCCTTTGATCCTGCAATCCAAGGACACAGGTTGCTTTCTACAGGCCCGGTTTTATAAGATGTCTCTCCTAAGACTTTGTGGCGTTGAGTCTCCAGTCTCCTTCTCCACTTGATTTTTCTCAAGTCTGGAATTTTTACCTGGGGCGATAGAAGTCTCCAGACCCCCAGGTTGTAAGCAGGGTTTTGACCCTATATGGATGTTCTTTTGGGAGAGTCCGGTTGGTTTCGTCACACACCTGAAGAGATTCGTGCGCGGAAAGGTTAAAAGGCTTTGCCTGGGTGGTCCTTGGAAGCCAAAATTGGTGGAAGTCCTTCCTAGGATTCACTGTGTAATTTCTGTGGGGTGTGGGCCAACTGAAGTGATGGAAAACGAGGGATGCTCCGTCTGTCCATGCTTCGCAGCCACATTTATCAGCGCTCACTCTCTGCCAAGTTCGTGGGGGTCCAGCTGGGGAACAAACAAATGCCCTTCTTCTGAAGTTTGGTGGGACAACAAATAACAAATAAATAATAATAATTTGAAATAATAATTATAAAGTACGATGAGTGTTAAGTAGGTGAAGAGATTACAAGGGGGTTAAGTGCAAGTGGCTGGGATAGGCTTGGGGAAAGCCACATTCATTGAGCTGGGGTGGGGGGTGGGCAGGGAAGGCTGAGCCTGGGGCAGTGACTGAGGACCTGAAGGTGAGAAGCCAGTGCTCAGAAGGAAAGAAGAGATTTGTCATTTTCAAAAGACCCTAAAGCAGGCCTCTCTGTCTAGACCTAAGTGACAGGAGATCAGAATGGTGGCTGGAGCCGGAGCCGGAAGGCAGTGAATGGGTCTTCCCAAATTATGGCATCGTGTGCACTTACAGCCCCCTAGACAGCCTCAAAGTTCTCAAAAAGCTCACTTGTATGTTGCTACGCACCTCCTGTTGGCTTCCACCCCAGGGTGCATGTTCCAGAGGGCTCTGAAGAGGTTACTTAACAAACCCCAGTCAATGGGGTGAGTTTGCCTCTTCACAGAGGATTCACAGAGCTGGTTTCTAAACTTCTAATTGTCACCCCAGGGTGTGTTTTCTCCCTATCTCTGGCCTTTCAACTTTACTCAATTCAACCCTAACCTTTGTGTCTTTTTCTTTCTAACTTCAGGGCAGGACCCTGCCCGGCCTCACCTGTCTTGCCAAGCCTATGAAAAGCACCCAGGGCACTCTCTGCTTTAAGGGTTTTTTCCCTAGTGCAAACAGCTGGGGGACTAAAGGTGCGCTTGGAAACTAAAGAAATCTCAGTACTCTTGGCATGATGGTTACATACAATTCCCTTATAGGATGGTCCATGCTAGGGCACGTTTGATTAGAAAATGAGGGTAGTTTAACTTAAAAACTATTATTACCTTTTGCCTTCCTTCACAGTCTTGCTGTGGAAGCTCTCCTGGGCTTCTGTCCCCTAATGATTTTCCAGATTCTCCCATTGCGCCCAGATCCTCCCTCCCCCAACCAGAGCTGGACACTTCACAGAGGTTATCTTATCTGGCTGTCAAAACAGCTTGTAGAGAGGGGAGTGCTGTGCCCATTATCCAGAAGAGAGCCTGAGACTCAGAGGAAGTGAGGCCAAAGCAGGCACAGACAGCTCAGGGGCAGAGCACGTCTGGTGTCACGGCACCAAGGCTCAGGCTGATTGCCCTCGAAGCCTCAGGTGAGACAGACCCACTCAGGTCACGACAGTGGGTGGTGGGCAATGTTTATTTAGAATGTCCACGTGTCTCAGAGGAGTAACTTGCATTTTTGAGTCTTCACTCCCCTCTCCCATCTTTACTCCCTTCCAGCAAGTCTACCAAGGATAAAGCTGACCCCAGGGGGAACCCAGAGGCCCTGGAGCTCAAGATGTTCCACTATAAAAAGGGACCCCTGGTCCCATCCCAAGGCGGGCCTTAGATTCAGAATCTGCTGTCCTAGACAGAGACGGGTGTACACAGTGTGCTACGTGTTTCAGATGAGATTGCAAGCTGGCGTAGCGATTCTGTGTGTGTGCATTTACTCCCCACATGATGCCTGTAATAGAACAACTCCAGGTAGGAGCTTCACTCCTCAGATGGTTCCTGAACTGCCAGGTAACAGAAGAGAGGGTGAAAGCCACTACCAACCATGGAGGTTGGGGAGGGGGAGAAATTAGGGACCTGATGATAAAGTAAAACTATGATAGTCAATAAACCGAAATACTACCTTTCTAGAAATTAGGACAGGTCAAGCCACAAGTTTTAAAAATAAAAGAAGTAGGGGCTCTTGGGTGGCTCAGTGGGTTAAGCCTCTGCCTTTGGCTCAGGTCATGATCTCAGAGTTCTGGGATCAAGCCCTGCATCGGGCTCTCTGCTTAGCGAGGAGCCTGCTTCTCCTCTCTCTCTCTCTCTGCCTACTTGTGATCTGTTGTCAAATAAATAAATAATTTTTTTAAAAAAGGATGAGGAAGTTCTGTTCTGATTGCTTCCATTTTCTCAGCACAGTAGAAGCTGAGAGGGAGGCAAGGGGAGGAGATATTGAAGGATAAGGGAAGGTGGAAAATACTTCCTCCAGGAGAGAACCCCAAGGTGACTGGGGAGCCTGCCTGTGGGCACAAAGGCCTATTTAAATCTGTGGGCACAAATGTAAAGTGACCGGCCAGCCAAGTGGTGAGTTTTCTCCAGCTAAAGTCAGCTGGAACTCTGTTTATATTGAAATGCATATTCTTTTTTTTTTTTTTAAAGATTATTTATTTATTTATTTGACAGAGAGAGATCACAAGTAGGCAGAGAGGCAGGCAGAGAGAGTGAGAGGGAAGCAGGCTCCCTGCCGAGCAGAGAGCCTGATGCGGGACTCGATCCCAGACCCTGAGATCATGACCTGAGCCAAAGGCAGCGGCTTAAACCACTGAGCCACCCAGGCGCCCCGAAATGCATATTCTTAATTCAAAAGTTACACAGGTTGTTTATTACTGCTGGGAATGTGTATCATTGTAAATTGGTACAATCTTTCTAGATGGACGGGCCTATATAGAGAGAGGCTAGAAAACTGTTTACTTTTTTAACCAGTCATTTTAATTTTATGGATTGATCCTGATGTTATTAGAAGTTTGGACCAAAACTATATGTTCAAGATTTCCATTGTGATATTAATCCAATAAAAACCAGAAGCAATCTCAGTATTTTGTTGTAAGGACTTTAAGACTTTAAGACTCTTAAGAATTTCATTATATATCAGTTATGAGGAAATAAAATGACTAGCCCAAGAATAGTCTATTTCTGTGTCCTCTAATTGATGTTGAGAAATTGTCACAGAATAATATGAAGTAAAAAAAAATCCATTATAACCATCCTGGTCAAAGTCACAATATCATCTCTCACTTGAAATATTGCGAAGGTTCCTAAGCAAATCTCCCTGTCCTCTCCCGCCTGCCTCCAGTGCTGTGTTCCACGCTGCACACAAGAGTATTTACTCATAAACACATTTAAAACATAATCTGGACAATTCTCTGCTTGTAAGCTTTCAGTGGTTTCTCATTTCTTGGTCTCATATTCCAAACCCTTGAAATGACCTCCAAGACTCTACATGATCGGTCCCTCCCCACACTCAGGCTTTCCTGTTCCAACATTGTCCAGCTTCTCCTGCTCCAGCCCTTTGGCCAGGTGCATGCTACTCCTTCTGCTTCAGTTGTGCTCCTCACCTCCCTCCTGGTCCAAGTCTGCTTAACTCCGATTCTATCCTCAGATCTCACCTTATACCTCCCAGCCTCAGGAAAACCTCTACATCCCCAGTCATCTCAATTACCCCAAACTGTGACAATCCAAACTAGTTCAGTTAGCTGCAAAACCCGAGGTTAGTTTCAGGCTGGATTCAGGAAGAAATCACCAGATCCGATTATCTTTCCACCTCTAGACCCCATTTCCTTGGCCTTGGCTCCAAGGAGACGCTCAACCTTCACGGTGTTAAGATGGCTGCAGCTGCTCCAGCAACTTCATTCACCTTCAAATCCAGTAGGAAGAGGGGATAGACTTCTATAAGAGGATTCCAAACAGTGTCCCAGAATTCAGTCCTATTGGCTTGGGTTATTTGACTCCAGACATTTGCCTATTTTAAAGCCAGGTATTGTCACTGAGACAATGCAATGCTCTGATTGGCTAGGACTAGGTCCGGTGCCACCCCTAAGACGAAGAGTTCACATGTGGGTTGGCTCCCAAAGCTAACCTGGGAGCACAAGAAGCAGGGGCAATGGGTCCTGAAAAGGTAAACAATATCCTTACCCTTCTTTTTCACAGCATTTGTGATAAACTATGTTTATCTATGCTATTATTTATTTAGTATTTGTCTTTCCCATGACACTCTGCACTTACTTTGACAGGGACCGTGGCTCCTCTCCATTGTTCTATGCCTGGTAGCCAGCATAGTTCTCTTGGCACACAGCAAATGCTCAGTTAACATTTGTTCAATAACTGCGTTACTAAAAACAAAAAACAAAAAACCCACAGCAGACTATAAAACAGAACATATGATAGGATTCCAATTTTTGTTTTAAAAAATGACATCTCTTGATGTGCCTGGGTGGCTTAGTCAGTCAAGTGTCAGTTTTTAGCTTGTGTCATGATCCCAGAGTCTGGGGATGGAGCCCAGGTTCTGGCTCCCTCTCCTCGGGTCCCTGCTCAAGTTCTCTCTCTCTCTTAAATAAGTAAAAATCTTGAAAGAAAAAAAAAAAAAAAAAAAAACCCCTACATGTCTTCCCTCCTCTGTCTCCATTGATTGCAAATCTGAAAAGAACTATACCAAATGTAACAGTGGTTATTTCTTGATGGTAGAATTAAGAATGAGATTTTAAAACAACACTTTTCTTGATTGTCCTAATCTACAATTAACCTATAGTATTTTTTTAATTTTATTTTTTTTATTTGTTTATTTATAGCATAACAGTGTTCATTGTTTTGGCATCACACCCAGTGCTCCATGCAGTACGTGCCCTCCCTATTACCCACCACCTGGTTCCTCAACCTCCCACCCCCCCGCCCCTTCAAAACCCTCTGGTTGTTTTTCAGAGTCCATAGTCTCTCATGGTTCATCTCCCCTTCCAGTTTCCCTAAACTCTCTCTCCTCTCCATTTCCCCATGTCCTCCATGTTCTTTGTTACGCTCCACAAATAAGTGAGACCATATGATACTTGACTCTCTCTGCTTGACTTATTTCGCTCAGCATAATCTCTTCCAGTCCCGTCCATGTTGCTACAAAAGTTGGGTATTCATCCTTTCTGATGGAGGCATAATACTCCACAGTGTATATGTACCACATCTTCCTTATCCATTCATCCGTTGAAGGGCATCTTGGTTCTTTCCACAGTTTGGCGACCATAGCCATTGCTGCAATAAACATTGGGGTACAGATGGCCCTTCTTTTCACTACATTTGTATCTTTGGGGTAAATACCCAGTAGTGCAATTGCAGGGTCATAGGAAGCTCTATTCTTAATTTCTTCAGGAATCTCCACACTGTTCTCCAAAGTGGCTGCACCAACTTGCATTCCCACCAACAGTGTAAGAGGGTTCCCCTTTCTCCACATCCTCTCCAACACACGTTGTTTCCTGTCTTGCTAATTTTGGCCATTCTAACTGGTGTCAGATGGTATCTCAATGTGGTTTTAATTTGAATCTCCCTGATGGCTAGTGATAATGAACATTTTTTCATGTGTCTGATAGCCATTTGTATGTCTTCGTTGGAGAAGTGTCTGCTCATATCTTCTGCCCATTTTTGGATATGATTATCTGTTTTGTGTGTGTTGAGTTTGAGAAGTTCTTTATAGATCCTGGATATCAACCTTTTGTCTGTACTGTCATTTGCAAATATCTTCTCCCATTCCGTGGGTTGCCTTTTTGTTTTGTTGACTGTTTCCTTTGGACCCTCAACTCTATGGTGAAATAATCTTCGACAAAACAGGAAAAAATATTCAATGGAAAAAAGACAGTCTCTTCAATAAATGGTGCTGGGAAAACTGGACAGCGATATGTAGAAGAATGAAACTCGACCATTCTCTTACACCGTACACAAAGATAAACTCGAAATGGATATGGATAAAAGACCTCAACGTGAGACAGGAATCTATCAGAATCCTAGAGGAGAACATAGGCAGTAACCTCTTCGATATCAGCCACAGCAACTTCTTTCAAGATATGTCTCCAAAGGCCAAGGAAACAAAAGCGAAAATGAACTTTTGGGACTTCATCAAGATCAAAAGCTTCTGCATAACCTATAGTATTTTTAACTAAAAAGTTTCTTGAAAATATGCTTTAGAAATACAGCAGTTAAGGTTTTTCCACTTGGAATAAAAAGCACCCTGTTTGGACAAGAAAAGAGATTTTCTAAAGAATGTACAACAAGTCAAAAGTTTTCCCCATGACAAGATGAGTTCCTGTGCCCTGCAGAAGGGATTACTGGCAATACTGATTACTTAGGATGTTAAGAGGAGGGCGCTGGGGAATGCGAGGGCCAGGTTTCAATCAAGGATGTGTGTGTTGCTGTGGAGCCATTACATAAGATGGCTTGGAAGTGGGCCTCTCTTTTACTTCTTTTATTTTTATTATTATTATTTTCTAAATAAAGATTATTTATTTATTATTTATTTGACAGAGAGAGAGACCACAAGTAGGCAGAGAGGCAGGCAGAGAGAGCCAGGACCCTGGGATCATGACCTGAGCCACAGGCAGAGGCTTTAACCCACTGAGCCACCCAGGTGCCCCGAACTTCCTCATCCTTAAAGCACCAAATGACTTCCTACTTCCACCACCTCTGCCACATGCTCGTCCCTCCTGTGACCACTGTGCCAGCCAGCCCAGCTAGTCCCCTTGGGCACAAGCTCTCCTGCCCCACAGAGTGAAGGTCTTGTTCTGCACTGGCCAGCCTCTTCTGTGTCCCCCCTCCTCCCCTTCCACAGGAGCACTCCCATGCTACGTGTACACGTGCAGTAATTCCTCCAGAACAACTCAAAACTTCCTTCAGCATCACATTCCCTCCTAGCCTCCACCTGTGAATCGGCTCCCCTTGTTAGTCATGCCTTGAACAGTTCGCTGTTACTCTCTCTTCATATCTACTCGCCCCACATTCTTCTGAACCTACTTCCGTTGTTTGTTTGTGGTCCTGCCAAGCCAAGTTGATCCAGATCCAGATCACCAATGAGCTCATCGTGCTCAACCCAGGGGAGTTCTGATCAGCGTTCAGCTCCATCCATGAGCAGCATTGGATCAAACTGCTCGTGACCTCCTCCCAGAAACTGTGTACCTGGCTTCCAGAACCCCACTTTCTCGGCTCTTCTAACTCATTGGCCATGTCCTTTTTTGCCTTCACTAAATTCCCCCCACCTTCCAGTCCTCTGAGCATTGGCCTACTTGCCTTCACACTCACTCCGCAGTTTAGCTGAGATGTGTCATGAGTTCAGACAGTGGGGGTTTTAAAACTGCTGATGGACCAAGTTTTGAAGGGCACCTGTGCCAGTTAGCTACTTTATGCCTTACTTTTAGACAATGAGGAGTTACTGGGTTTTTTTCAGGTAGGTGAGAAAGTTGGGGGTGGGGAGTGTGGTGGGAAGGGTTAGTGTGTGGCTGAAAAACAGCTGGGCTTGAAGGAAATTGACTTGAAAAAGTGTTTGACTGCAGGGCATGGGGCAGGCCGTACGCAGGAACTGTTCTAATAGCTCCATGCTCAATCAGATGGGACCTTAGATGTGCCTTTGGAGATCTGAGAGGAGATGAGTAATTCTAGCCAAGAAATTTAGAGTGTATGTGTAACTTAGTTCACAGACCTGCATGGGTGCCACTTGCACACACACATACAAAGACATGCCCACATACTCCTGCACAATCACTCATTTCCTTTAGATTCTGGGTTTTACCACTTCTTGAAATTAATCTCCAGGGAATGCAGTCCACAGCTATCAAATTGTTTCCATTTCTATCTACATGAACGTTCTTCCAGCATGGCTTCTATGCAATGCGGATTTATGGAAAGAGGAGTGCAAACCCCAGAGCCAGAGCTGTAGTGTGGGATAAGGACAGATCCGTAAAAAGGGGGGGAAAGCCAGCAAGTCGGATGCTGAAGATTTACTGTCACCCCTACATGTTCTTCTGGGCAGATACCTTGAGTAGGTCTCTGCCTCTTCAGGTAAGTCCTGGAATGCCAAGCCCCTTTGGTCCATCCTTAAGCTGATTATGTCCATGATCTCCAGAGACCACAAATTGGTTTTAAAAGCATCACTACATGGGGCGCCTGGGTGGCTCCGTCATTAAGCGATTGCCTTCTCCCAGGTCCTGATCCCAGGGTGCTGGGATCGAGCCCTGCATTGGACTGCCAGCTCTGTGGGAAGCCTGCTTCTCTCTCTCCTACTCCCCTGCTTATGTTCCCTTTCTCTCGCTGTATGTCGAATAAATAAATAAAATCTTAAAAAAAAAAAAAAGCATCAGTACATGCATAGTACCAAGAGTGGTCGGTCTGGCATCTCTTTGGGACATACCAAAGGATGTGTGCATACATGTCAAACCCTGAAGAAAGTGAAATGATCCCAGAATGAGACAAATATCTCTGCAGTGACCTGCATGTCTGCCTTAGAGCTTCAACCATATATACCCAGATGACGTATACACCAATTAACATGATTCAAAGTTATTTTATCACATGATAGATGCCAGATTTTCTTTAGAAAAGACAAAGGTGTAAAGTATGCCGTTTTCGGTGTGATTGTGCAAAATGCTTCCTCATGGCTATTGAATTCTGAACCATAATCTCTGTAAATAAATAAGACTTACTGATACCAAACAGCCTGGGTCAGGAAATGAATAAGGTCTTTCTTTCCATTCATAATGGTAATCCGGTTAAAGGCTAACTAAACTAAAGATAAAGGGGATTGGGAAGAGCAGCTTCTGGGTTTCTCATTTGATTAGTCTTGTCAAATACGAGCTACTTCAACAAAACAGGGGCGCCTGAGTGGCTCAGTGGTTTAAGCCGCTGCCTTCGGCTCGGGTCGTGATCTCAGGGTCCTGGGATCGAGCCCCGCATCGGGCTCTCTGCTTGGCAGGGAGCCTGCTTCCCTCTCACTCTCTCTGCCTGCCTCTCTGCCTACTTGTGATCTCTCTCTGTCAAATAAATAAATAAAATCTTTTAAAAAACAAACAAACAAACAAACAAACAAAAAAAAAACAGGCTTGATGGTTAGCATTGCTACACCAAGAAAGAAAGTGGAATGCGGAGGTACCCCGATGTTGGCTGGCAGTTATGATCACCACTAAAAACACAGAATAGGGGGCACCTGGGTGGATCAGTGGGTAAAGTGTCTGACTCAACCTTAGCTCAGGTCTTGATCTCAGGGTCATCCCCTGAGTTGGGACCCCTGTTGTTGGGACCCATGCTGGGCATGGAGCCTACTTTAAATTAACTAATGAATTAATTAACATAAAACAAAATAAAAATTAAAACATAGAACATGTCAGTGTTGTGGGTAAGACTGAATACCTTTGAAGCAACCAAAACATTTCATACATAAGAACTAGCCTTTGATTTGGTCAGTCCAGTCCAGTCCAGTCACCTTCCCCACTCTGGGTCCTGGTTTAAAAGGTTTGGCATCATTCCTGACAGCTGCATTCCACTTTTGTCTGATTTTTGCTGCCATTTCCTCACTATGCGTATCCACCCACCTTTGGAATTCTGCAGATTCAAACAATAGCCACACCCCAGGTTCCTCAGCAGACCCAAGGGTGGTAACAATGAATTCCCTAAGACACACACACGATATTGAAGGCCCAGTTTAATAGGTGGGGAGGAGACACTCTTCCTGTGCAAGAGGCCTTTAGTTTGGCCTGAAACTGGATGCCACCTTGGTATCTTACGTTGCCAGCCCCTTATGGAATATGATGAAGTCCCTGGTTGATATTTAAAGTTCAACATCAACCAGAAAACTGCTAGCCCTGGTTCTCCTGATGAGCAGCTGTCTTTGATTCTGTAGCTTTTAGCTGTGAGCTCCCCATATAATCTTGACTGTGCATCAGCTGAGCAAAAGAACAGAGTCCCTCGGGGCGCCTGGGTGGCTCAGTGGGTTAAAGCCTCTGCCTTCAGCTTAGGTCATGATCCCGGGGTCGTGGGATCGAGCCCCGCATAGGGCTCTCTGCTCAGCGGGGAACCTGCTTCCCTTCCTCTCTCTCTGCCTGCCTCTCTGCCTACTTGTGATCTCTGTCTGTCAAATAAATAAATAAAATCTTAAAAAAAAAAAAAAAGAACAGAGTCCCTAGATAAATGTAGATGGTGGGCAAGGAACTGAGCCTTCTAGGCCAGTGATTCAAAATCTGGGACAGAAAGTGGGGAAGGTGATGCAGAACAGAATCCCCTAGCCCTCAAGTGAGTTGGGACAAGAAAAGGTGGAGAATTCACCCCTGCCCAGGGATATGTGGCCTCAGACCTACCTGAGTGGTGGGATTGCCTCCTAAGAGGAGATGATTCTGCAGTCAGAAGTTCTGAGTGCTTCTCCTCCTATCAATCAGCCATGTGACTTTGGGCAAGATGCTTAACCTCATTGTTCCTCCGTGTCCTCATATGTAAAGTGAAGATGATCATTCTTATGCCTCCTAAAGATGCCGCCAGGATTTAAAAGCCAGTACTCGATAATTCTGGCCGGTCTTACTACTAGTAGTAAGTTTTCATTTGTGTTAACATTATTAAAAAGGAGCCTTGTACACTCATGGACCAAAATACTTTTTCCAAAGCATATTAAAATGTGACTTCTTATGCATGTGTCAAAGCAATGGAGAGAGTGAGTGGGATGACAGGGTAGCTTCATGGCTCCAGCAATCTTGTTCCCAGCAGTGCAAACCACATGCCAGGTGAGGTGCATGAGACTCAAGAAATAAGCAGAATAGTGATCTGCACACACAACCAGGGTGTGGGTGACCACACGGCCTTGACGTTCTTTACGGTGAGGAACGTGAATGCATATGGCTGTTGGCTAAATCTGCAAAGGCAGAGATTGTCACCTGAGAAAACATCAGCAAGCCATCGCCTGCATTCAGAATTTTGGGTGTGAGAGTACTTTCTCTTCTTCTGTTGAGAGAGATTCAGAACCTTGACCTCCATTTCTGTCCTTACAATATGGCACCATCATAAATATCCACTTACATATTGACTTTTCTCTAGTATAGGTCAGTATTCTAAAAACAGCATTCACAGGTAATCGATACTAGCTGTTAATCTTATCTCTAAGACAAGCGTTCTGCGGTTCTGATCTAGTATTCTGAGTTGAGTGACGCATACAAGCACCAGGAATCCATTCCGCAGTGGGGGTTTTCCGAGCAAGTTCATCCCCCGCTTTATTTTCTTCAAGCACATTCTTTTCCGCTCTTAACTCTTGTTTCCTCTCTGGTCACACATTTTGTAAAGAGATACTCTAGATGCACGGTGTAAGTCCTCACCCCTGTTGTATTGATGAGGAAACCAAGGCTCGGAATGGTTAAGCTTATGAAGGTCTCCTCACTTGTAAGGTGCAGAGCTGGGATTCAGATGGGTGACCTTGACTCCGGAGTCCACTGTCTTTCCACTATGGTTATCTTTCAGCCCCCAGCATGTTTTAGTTAAACTTTGACCTTTCCTTTATCTCCTTGTCCTCTCCCTTCCCAACTCTTTTTCACTGCATTTATTCTAGCCAACCCTCTCAGCGTTTGTGAGTAAAATTCTAAAGACAGTTCTCTTTCCTGCACACAGCAGTGCTCACGCTTCTCGACATGGGATAGGGTCCCCGTGATTAGAAGGGCAGACTCACACACCTACCAAAAAAGTCCTGCTGAGACCATGGAAGCCATCAGAACTCTAGACCCCCCTCCCAAGAGCCAGTGGACCTCAAACTTTGGTGTGCACAGAATCGCCCAGAACATGCTAACAACAGGCACGCCCAGCCCTGCCCAGAGAAATGCTGGTTCAGAAGATCTCTCCAAGGGCTTCCAATGAGGGAGTTGCAAGCTCTGATCTACTACACGGCTCTGATTTAGTAAGCGACTTCACCATTTCTTAAGCCTGCAACCTTGGACTGATTGTGCCTCAGTTTCCTTGACTATAAATGGAAATGGTATCAGCATGCAACTCATGGGGCTGTTGTGAGAATTAACCACAATGATAATACCCACAGATGTTTACATGGCCCCTGTATTAGTAAGTGCTTGATAAGAGTGAGCTGTTTTTGTTGATACCAAAGTTCGAGAACCTCTGCCATAGGCAAAAACAAACATCTCACTCAGACTATGTCTCCCCCAGGACAAGTAGAAGAGTAGTAAATGCAGATGATATTAGTACACAATTCATAGTGGTTTTTTTTTTCTTTTTTTAAGATTTTATTTATTTATTTGACAGACAGAATGAGGGAGGGGGAGAGAGCATGCAAGCAAGAGTAGAGGCCGAGGGAGAGGGAGAAGCAGGCTCCCCACTGAGCAGGGAGACTCATGTGGCACTCTATCCCAGGACTCTGGGATCATGGCCTGAGACGAGGCAGACGCTCAACAAACTGAGCCATCCAGGTGTCCCCACAACTCATAGTTTTGTGATGAGAATTAAAAAGCGTAAACCAGGGCGCCTGGGTGGCTCAGTGGGTTAAGCCGCTGCCTTCAGCTCAGGTCATGATCTCAGGGTCCTGGGATCGAGTCCCGCGTCGGGCTCTCTGCTCAGCGGAGAGCCTGCTTCCCTTCTTCTCTCTCTGCCTGCCTCTCTTGTGATTTCTCTCTGTCAAATAAATAAAATAAAACAAAATCTTAAAAAAAAAAAAAAGCGTAAACCAGTACACCAACAAAAGCAGTAATAAAGCGTAACTGGAAACTGTAGTGAGTTCCACAGTAGATAGTACCAGGGACCAGGGATGGAAAAGAGTGGGGGATCCACTTAGAAGGGGATAAAGGAAGGAACATTAAATCTGAAGGCTGAAGGGGATTGGGAGAACTGAACTAGATTCATCCAACTGAAGAGGATGGGAGAGGACAGGTAAGCAGGTGAGCGGCTGGCAGAGCAGAATGAAGGCAGGGGAGGCAGGAGCATAGTGGGGACCAGCGCCCTCCAGGAGATCTTGGTTCTAGATGGGGCAGACCTTGCCAGCTCTGGTAAAGACACGGGATTTTATTAGAAAAAGAACCTCATTTTTTTATCTTTCTGAGCAAAATGGCACTCATTAGTTCCCACTATTAAAGGATTCACGAACAGAACACTGGTTCCCCTGTCGGAATCCCGCAGCGTTGTCCTTCCCTGGTCATGGCGGCATGGCATCCGCTTACCCGAGGGCCCCCGTGCCGCACAAGAAGTCATTTGTGGTGGAATGTGGTGATGGGGAGTGTTCCACATTCTTCACCGCTCCCACTGAGGAACCCTCAACAGGTGCCTAGACAGTCCTCTCGCATCAAACCTACACTTCCAGGCAAAGGAAAGTATGAATATGAGCTCAGAGCTGGCTTTCTGGTAAAATGAAGCTCCCAGAGCAGTAAGTAACGCTTTCTATCCCTGCCAGGCTTGAAGACTAGATTCTAACCATCTTAAAGGAGGTGTGATAAGGCTTTCAAGGAAGACCAGAAAACCGAGTTAACTGAAGGCCAAGACATGGCCGTTGGAGACCCCCTGTGTTCATTCTGAGTCATAGCTACCTGCGTCAACACTTTCTCTCCCACCCAAAGAAAATTAAAGGTGTTAAGTGGGAAAATGTCCTTTCTGTACCAGGGCCGTTCCTAGGAATTTATTTATTCTCTGATGGGTTGCCACCTTTCCAAATATAACTTCACCAACAAGAAGTCAGGTTAAATTCAGTGGAACCAGCAAGCAGTGTCTTTTTTTTTTTTTTTTTTTTTTTTCAAGCAGTGTCTTTTAATGTCACTGAGACTCAGTGTGATCATCTACAAAAATACAAAGTTTGTGGGTGCCTAGGTGGCTCAGTAGATTAGGTGTCTGCCTTCGGCTCACGTCATGATCCCAGGGTCCTGGGATCAAGTCCTGCATTGGGCTCCCTGCTCAGGGGGAAGCCTGCTTCTCCCGCCCCTTCCCCCCCTGCTTGTGCTCTCTCTCTCTCTGTGAAATAAATAAATAAAATCTTTAAAATATATATATATACTTTGGACCATACCTTTTGAGTTCCAAAGTCCTGGCAGCCTGTGATGAGACCTGGCGACCCAGGTTCTAGCCTTGCCTTCACCTTGCCTTTGGCTTGGGTGGTCAAGTTCCAGGGTCCCAGAAGAGGTGCAGGACAGGATTCAGTGCTCTCTACTCTTGTCGGCTACTTAAAACGTGTAGCTTTCAAAACATCCACCCAACTTCACAGACTTGAAAGTGTCACCACTGCAACTTGTCCAAGCCTGTGGCTTCCCCCGAGCTTGGCTGTCAGACTACAGTAGCTCCCCTACACAGCGATCTCTGCCCCCAGAAGAAAGGACGTGAATGATAAAGACCGGTCAGGAACCAGAGAAGAAACCAGAAGAGAAGAACCAGAAACCATGGCAGGCAGGCTTTTCAACAGCATCTTATCCCAAGCAGGGCTTGGAACTGGGTCTGGAAGCTGCCGAACACCCTCTTTGCCTTGACAAGGATACCCAGACTCCACCTGCTGGGATGAGGGGCCTCTAAGTGCCTTGCAGCCCTCTGAGACTTCATTAGTCTTTGAAAGTCTGATCTTCTGGCCCCTCTTGACATATGAAAATAGCTAAAATTTGCTGGACATCGAATATGTGGCAGACAGAGTTCAAAACGCTTTGTACAGGGTCTCTGGGGGGGCATTCAGTAGGTTAAGTGCTTGACTCTCGGTTTCTGCTCAGTTCATGATCTCAGGGTCCTGAGATTGAGCCCCCCTACTGGGTTCCCCACTCTGCAAGGAATCTGCTTCTCCTCTCTCTCCTTCTTCTCCTCCCCCTGCTCATGCACAGTCTCTTTCTCTAAAATAAATAAATACATCTTTAAAAAAAAAAAAAACACTGTGGGGGCGCCTGGGTGGCTCAGTGGTTTAAGCCTCTGCCTTCAGCTCAGGTCATGATCTCAGGGTCCTGGGATCGAGCCCCGCATCGGGCTCTCTGCTCAGTGGGGAGCCTGCTTCTCCCTCTCTCTCTGCCTGCCTCTCTGCCTACTTGTGACCTCTCTCTGTCAAATAAATAAATAAAATATTAAAAAAAAAACCACTGTGTACGTATTAACTTATTTAATATTCACTACAAAAACACTGTCTAGAGGTAATTACTCTCCCCACCTTGCAGGTAAAGATATCTGAATCCAGAGATTAAATTACTGGTCAGGGACCACACAGGGGGGAATTCCAGTCCAGGTAGTCATTACCAAAGCCCATGCTCTTGGTCCTCCTCCAACACCCCCCAAACCTCATAGCAGCTGCTGCATAGTAGGTGCTCCGTGAGTACACACCAAATGAACCAATGTCCAGCGAAGGTTTTTTCTTTTTTCTTTTTTTAAAGATTTAATTTACCCATTTGACAGAGATCACAAGGAGGCAGAGAGGCAGAGAGAGAGGGGGAGGCAGGCTCCCTGCTCAGCAGGGAGCTGGATGCGGGGCTCGATCCCAGGACCCTCGGATCACGACCTGAGCTGAAGGCAGAGGCTTAACCCACTGAGCCACCCAGGCGCCCCTCCAGCGAAGGTTTGAATGCATCAAAGTAGAACTCATTTCAAATTCCCAGTGAGAAATGTTCCTAGGCAATAGACTCTCCTAGCACCTCCCCTTCTTTTCTAGACCTTCGGGGATTCTCAGCCAGCAGCTCTAAGTTCTTTTTTTTTTTTTAAGATTTTATTTATTTACTTGACAGACAGAGATCACAAGTAGGCAGAGAGGCAGGCAGAGAGAGAGGAGGAAGCAGGCTCCCCACTGAGCAGAGAGCCCGACGTGGGGCTCGATCCCAAGACTCTGGGATCATGACCTGAGCCTGAAGGCAGAGGCTTTAACCCACTGAGCCACCCAGGCGCCCTCTAAGTTCTTTTTTTAACTGGTAACAAGCACCCAAGGAGCTAGGCCAGAGAACACTTGCACAGCACTGCCCAGTACCAGCCTTTCTTAAAAGCTGTGAACCAGAAATCCCAGATGGGTTCAACCCACACATTCCAATGCCACCCCAAAGTGAGCTTTGCCTCAAGGGGCACATCCCACACATCATTCTCTTGTCCATCAACTTCCCCAAAGCAGGTTCAATCCCTGCTTCATGTCTAACATTTTTAATTGACGGGAGGGTATCTACTATGGATACCAGGCTACCGACTTTTAATGCCTTAATCTTTTTTTTTTTTTTTTTTGAGATCAAGCCAGCACAGTGGAGAGGGGCAGAGGGAGAGGAGGAGAGAGAATCTCAAGAAGGCTCCATGCCCAGCTCAGAGCCTGAAGCAGGGCTCCAACTCATGACCCTGAGATCATGACCTGAGCCGACATCAAGAGTCAAACGCTTAACTAACTGAGCCACCCAGGCGCCCCTAACTGCCTTAATCTTTATACACCCGATATAATTGTACTCATCTGACAGGTAATGAAAGCAATGAATGCCCAGAATGTCTGCATAACTTGCACGTATTAACTTGGCCCATGAGTAGCAGCTCTGGAATTCAAACCCAGATAAGTGTGGAGCCAAAGTCCACGCTCTTTCTACCTGATGCTGTCCTGAAGGTGGTTATTAGCACATCCTGTTGGTCTCCTCCCAGGTTCTATGATCACTGTCTGGGGAGGGAGTGAGGGTGTGTGTTTTAGAAGCAGAAAATCTGGAAGCTGAGGACCATTTCTACAGAGAATTCTTAAAAAGATTAAATCAAGTAAGCCAGGTGAAAAATTTAGCTCCGTGGCTAGAATGGGTAAGCAACTCTCCTGATCAACTGGGGCCAGAACCGAGAATGTTCCAGAAGATATTCAAATGAAGACATAAATGAACAAATAAATGACTATTTACTTTTTTTTTTAACTTTTTTTTTTTAAGATTTTATTTATTCACTTGACAGAGATCACAAGTAGGCAGAGAGGTAGGCAGAGAGAAAGAGAGGAGAAAGCAGGCTCCCCGCTGGGCAGAAAGCCCAATGCGGGGCTTGATCCCAGGACCCTGGGATCATGACCTGAGCCAAAGGCAGAGGCTCTAACCTACTGAGCCACCCAGGAGCCCCTGACTACTTATTCTTTTTGAAATGGTTCGTCGATGCCCTACCTTTTAGTTTGGCTTTGTCGAAATAACCAACTGGCTCTAAGTAACAACTCAATTTTCCTAAATTTCATCAGAGATAGCTAGAAAAATAATGAGACATATATTTTTATTGAATTAACTCTAATAAAGCTCCTGAGGCCAGAAGCTGGGCAAAGGCTGCCAGACTTATTCGAAGCACACACACTTCCTTCTATGTTCCTTTCGATATTTGATCTTCAGACACTAAGTGCAAATGCCAACATCCAGGCTTTAATGGTATATGATGTCCTGAGATGTACATGGCCCTCTGGATCCTGCTGTGAGTTGGTTTGGAGACTTAGGCCAAAATAAAACCAGCACCACGCACGTAATTAGAAGCTTCCAGTGCATTCCTTAGGAGGCAGATAAATAGTTTAAATAGGAGATCAAAGAGCCATTAAAATGATTACGGGAGCACAGAAACAACTTTGCAACTAGGGGACTAGGTCCCCTAATGTTCCCTAAATGTGCAATTGCATTTTCAACAAAACTAGGTACTTAATTGTGTACTACCATTAGTATATTTTAACACATAAAACATTGGATTTTTTTTAAAAAGCTACTTTTACTCACTCACTTTTACTCACTGCTTTTGGAAATCAGAAAAAAAAAATGTATGAAGGTTCATTTTTACCCTCTATCCAACACGTTGCTAAAGTTTTCATTGGTTCAAATTCACAAGTGTAATTTGCTTAATAGTCGTAAACGGTTGTTTAAGTCTCTAAGAAATTTGTAAGGAGCCATGTGAAAGAGTATACTTCACAAATTGGACTTGGCTCCATAATTAGGACTTTGAACTTTTTTATCAAAATTAAATATGAAGATTTGAGATAACATGCTGTAAATAGGTACACTTCTTCATTTCCCTTTAAGCACTTTCACCAATGGCAGCTGAAATGTGGCCCAAAAAAGTCTTCAAATAATTCATGATAACCGAGCCACCAACGTCCAGGTTTTATGAGTGTAGTTTTTCAGGGAGAGAGGAAACACAAAATTGTTAGAGCACTCAGCACTCAAACAATAAAAGAATTCAGTCAAGAAGCAAAAAAAGAAACACAAAACAAAACCCAATATCCTTCATCTGTACAATTTCCAATTAAACGATATAATAGCAGGCAGACCTCTATTTACCACAGCAACAAAAATTTAAAAAAAAATTACTTGGGAATAAATTTAACACAAAATGTTAGAAACCTTATTTGAGAAAAACGAACACTTTCCTGAGAGACCCAAGAGCAGACTTGAACAAAAGGGCACACATTCTCTGTTTTGCATAGGATTACTCAACAGTATAAAAGCATCAGTTCCAATAAAATGAGAAGTCATTGTTTATGGAGCAGGACAAGTAGGAATCAAGTTGATATGGAAAAATAAACGTACAAGAACAACAGTCAGGAAACATTTAAAATGAAGAGCTGCGGCGCGGGACCAGGCCTACGGGACACGGCCAGGTGCTGCAAGGTCTTTACAACTGTGGCAGCTTAGCAGTCCCAGAGGTGACCAGACCAGCGGAAGGGCGCACAAACTCTAGAAATAGACCCAAGTTCATTGGCACCTTCATGACAAGGCTGGTATCTCAAATATGGACAAGGCAAGGAAGGGTTTTTTAATAAATGATGCTGGGATGTTGATTTATTATTTGGAAAAAGATAAAATTAGATCTATACCTCACATCATAGATAGATGGTGTGAAACTCCACATGAATCAGGGGGCTAAATCGTGGTTTTTGAATGTTGGTGAAGTCCAGAGCCAACGGCCAAGAAAGACGTTTTGAGTCGTCTTCGATGCAAAAATGTAGTTTTATGAAAACACAGGGACAGGACCTGTGGGCAGAAAGAGCTGTTGACCAGGGTTGTGAGGGGCTACTAATTACTTATTTGGAAATGGGGGTGGGGTAAGGAAAAAGGGAGATGTCTAAAAGGGCTTTGATATGCTGAAGACTCCCAGGATCCTGGAGGCCTATTGTCAAGCTAAGGTTGTTTAACATTAAGACATTTGGGATCGGAAGAATAAACATTGTTAAAATGTCTATACTGCCTAGAGCAATCTATATGTTTAATGCCATTCTAATCAAAATTCCACTGGTATTTTTCAAAGAGCTGGAGAAAATAATCCTAAAATTTGTATGGAATCAGAAGAGACCCCGAATTGCTAAGGAAATGTTGAAAAACAAAAATAAAACTGGCGGCATCACGTTACCTGATTTCAAGCTTTACTACAAAGCTGTGATCAGCCAAGACAGCATGGTACTGGCATAAAAACAGACACATTGACCAGTGGAACAGAGTGGAGAGCCCAGATATGGACCCTCAACTCTATGGTCAAATAATCTTCGACAAAACAGGAAAAAATATACAATGGAAAAAAGACAGTCTCTTCAATAAATGGTGCTGGGAAAACTGGACAACGATATGTAGAAGAATGAAACTCGACCATTCTCTTACACCGTACACAAAGATAAACTCGAAATGCATAAAAGACCTCAACGTGAGACAGGAATCCATCAGAATCCTGGAGGAGAACATAGGCAGTAACCTCTTCAATATCAGCCACAGCAACTTCTTTCAAGATATGTCTCCAAAGGCAAGGGAAACAAAAGTGAAAATGAACTTTTGGGACTTCATCAAGATCAAAAGCTTCTGCACAGCAAAGGAAACAGTCAACAAAACCAAAAGGCAACCCACGGAATGGGAGAAGATATTTGCAAATGACAGTACAGACAAAAGGTTGATATCCAGGATCTATAAAGAACTCCTCAAACTCAACACACACAAAACAGATAATCATATCAAAAAATGGGCAGAAGAGGGGCACCTGGGTGGCTCAGTGGGTTAAAGCCTCTGCCTTCGGCTCAGGTCATGATCCCAGGGTCCTGGGATCTAGCCCCACATCAGGCTCTCTGCTCAGCGGGGAGCCTGTTTCCCTTCCTCTCTCTCTGCCTGCCCCTCTGCCTACTTGTGATCTTTGTCTGTCAAATAAATAAATAAATTTTTTTTCTAAAAAAAAAAAAAATTGGCAGAAGATATGAACAGACACTTCTCCAATGAAGACATACAAATGGCTATCAGACACATGAAAAAATGTTCATCATCACTAGCCATCAGGGAGATTCAAATTAAAACCACATTGAGATACCACCTGACACCAGTTAGAATGGCCAAAATTAGCAAGACAGGAAACAACGTGTGTTGGAGAGGATGTGGAGAAAGGGGAACCCTCTTACACTGTTGGTGGGAATGCAAGTTGGTGCAGCCACTTTGGAGAACAGTGTGGAGATTCCTCAAGAAATTAAAAAGAGAGCTTCCCTATGACCCTGCAATTGCACTGCTGGGTATTTACCCCAAAGATACAGATGCAGTGAAAAGAAGGGCCATCTGTACCCCAATGTTTATAGCAGCAATGGCCATGGTCGCCAAACTGTGGAAAGAACCAAGATGCCCTTCAACGGATGAATGGATAAGGAAGATGTGGTACATATACACTGTGGAGTATTATGCCTCCATCAGAAAGGATGAATACCCAACTTTTGTAGCAACATGGATGGGACTGGAAGAGATTATGCTGAGCGAAATAAGTCAAGCAGAGAGAGTCAAGTATCATATGGTCTCACTTATCTGTGGAGCATAACAAATAACACAGAGGACATAGGAAGATGGAGAGGAGAAGAGAGTTGAGGGAAATTGGAAGGGGAGATGAACCATGACTATGGACTCTGAAAAACAACCAGAGTGTTTTGAAGGGGCGGGGGGTGGGAGGTTGGGGAACCAGGTGGTGGGTAATAGGGAGGGCACGTATGGCATGGAGCACTGGGTGTGGTGCAAAAACAATGAGTACTGTTACGCTGAAAAGAAATTTAAAAAAAAAATTAAAAAAAAAAAAAGATATTTGGGAGTTTCCTGGAGGAAAGTTATACTCTGCCTGGCTCAAGTATTTGTTAATGGGCTGCTTGTTAAAAGGAAATTTAATTTTATCTACATTTCCTTCTACATTTGTTTCCCACATCACTATGGATGGGAGGGTGGTGTTCAGACTCCGGGAAATTGTGGCTGTGGGTTTCTGGAAGTTAGGCTATGGATAAGAAGGCTTTTAACTTGTGAATCACTAAGATGTTTGTAAACTGCTGGAGGCTGTTGTCCCATAGGACCTCTATTACTTAACCATTTGTTTTTCTTTCCTTAACTTTTACCGCAGCTGGGAGTGCCTGAGGAAGGTCACACATATCCCACCTGGGTGTGTGTGTGTGTGTGTGCGTGTGTTGGAGGACTGTTGCTCTGTGTCAGCTTGTGCTTTGCCCTTAGCTTGCCTTCTACTCCCTCATCATAAATGTTAAAAAAAAAAAAAAAAAAAAAAAAAGGAAGGGAAGAAAATCATGTAAGTACTAGAAGAAAACGTATGTAAGTTCCTCTTCACCTGTGTCTAGGGAAGGGATTTCTAAAAACAGCTAGACTCAATTAAAGATTGATAAATTTGACTCCATAATTTTTTTTTATATGTCATGACAGGAAAACAAACACCGTAAGTCAAAGTCAGAAGGCAAACGAAAAACAGGACAAAATATTGCAACATTGGCCAGAGATCAAGGGCTAGTTCTCTAACATGCAAAGAACTCCTTGGAATTAAGGAGGAAGAGGTCAAAATACTGCTAGAAATATGAGCAAAAGGCATAGAGACACAGGCACACAGGCGTGTGCACACGAACAATTTAAATGACCCTTAAACATACGAAAAGATGTTCAACTTCACTCGTAATGTGAGAAGTGAAAATTAAAACTGCAGAGATACCATTTCTCACCTTTTCTGGTTAACAAGAATTAAGCAGTATGACAACAAAAATTAAACAGTATAACAAAAATTAAACAGTATGAAAATAGCATTTCTGATTTTTAGAAAAACTTAAAATTCAGACATCTGCGTGAGTCCCTTCAAGTGTCATGGGCCGTAGGCGCTGTGCTTTCTAAACCTACTGGATTAGCAAGCCCTGTTCGTGATAAGTTTACATTTTCATGGAGCTTTTTATAGTCTGATGGGAGAGGGGACTATTTCACATCATTCACCTCGGTAAATAAACGAAGACAGTTTCCAATATTCAGTGATATTCTTGTAAGATTCTAGAACAGTACCCATATATGATAAGTACTCAGTATTTTTTCTACGAATGGTTTAGATCAGTAAGATCACTATATATGAAATAATACACATCATACACAGTATAGGTATGCATCAATGCTTGGAAACACTGCTTGGAAACAATGCTTGGAAAATTCTGTTAATTCAGAACCTTCCATGCCCTAAAGATGGTGCACAGCTTGAGTTTACATAATGGGCAAAAACATGGAAAAATGTGAGCACGCTTAAATGTGGCCAATATAAGAATCTAATATGCTTAGTCCAGGCTGGGTTAGTTCAAACCAAATTCAATGTGGTCAAAAGCACAAATAACAATTTGGAGTGGAGGTAGCAGGATGGCCGTGGTGGACAGAAACCTGGAGGAAGTCTGAAGAAAATAATGAAGACAATGACTCTGTGGCTACAGGTCCTTCCAGGACCCTTATGAGAAAATAACTTGCTTCCCTCTGCCCCTTCTCCCTGCTCATGCTCTCTCCCTCTCTCAAATAAATAAAATCCTTTTTTAAAAAGATTTCATTTATTTGACAGAGAAAGACACAGCAAGAGAGGGAACACAAGCAGGGGGAGTGGGAGAGGGAAAAGCAGGCTTCCCACTGAGCAGGGAGCCTGATGTGGGGTTCGATCCCAGGATCCCTGGGATCATGACCTGAGCTGAAGATAGACGCTTAACAACAGAGCCACCCAGGCACCCCAATAAGGAAAATCTTAAAAACAAAAAAGGCTAATGGAATCATCCAGAAAACACTGTACTGGACCATGGTAATAGCAGCTCAGTGGTGCAAAGGGGCCATGCTGGGATACATTTTGAAGGTAGAGCGCATAGGCTTGTCCTGAGGTTTGCATCTGCAAGCCCGCCCATGTTTTCAGCACACACGTTCAACTTGAGCTCCATTTCATACAGTAACAGCTGCTAGGAGTCCTGCAGCAAGATATTAGATGTCACGGCTGTCAGTTCTACCGGAACTCTTGGGTGTGCGAAAATACACCACACTGCCTTGCTAATGCTGTAATGAAATGTCTATCACTGTAGCTTTCTCCAGAATGTCAAAACTCAGGATCTAAAATTTCTTCAAATATTAATGAGCCAGATTGGGTAAAACAAAAAGGAGCACGGGCCTTGACATCAGAAAGAACAATCTTGAACCTTCAGTCTCCCACTTGGGTTTGACCTGCGAGGTTGTCCCAGTCCCTGCGTCTACACTGCAGATGACAGCACTGAAGGTGGACCCAGAATGTGTGTCTCTGCTTTCACGAGGAACTGCATGTACCAGTATGTAATGGGCTTCCTGAAGGATAGTTTGCATGTACAGTGCAAAGACTTAGAGAGAGAGATCGAGATCTAAGGTATAGCCAAGGAGACTAGGAAACTAAAGAGTGAAGGGAAGGAAGGCTGGAACTCTAATACTTGAACCGCTCACCTGAGCATGTGTTTTATAAACAAATGTAAGTCAGGTGAAATCTACAAAGGGAAGTCCAGAAACAACTTGCTCATGTGTTTCCACTGTTCAGCAGCCTTGGCAACGAGCACATCAGACTGTCACGATGGCATCAGTCATCCAGCCAACCTTTCTCTGTGTCCTTGGCTGCTAAGCAACCTTCCAAGGACGATTTGGTTTCTGTGTGGACTGTCCTAAAGGTATGTGGCCTGGGGGCACGTGGGTGGTGCAGCAGGTTAAGCGTCCAACTCTTGGTTTCTGCTCAGGTCAGAAACCTTTGGGTCATGAGCTTGGGCCCCACATCAGGCCCTTCCCTCGGTGCAGAGCCTGCTTGATATTCTTTTTCCCTCTGCCCTCTTGCTTGTGCCCTCTAATAACTAAAGAAACCTTAAAAAAAAAAATTAAGAAAAGAAAAACATGGTCTGCTTGGCAGACAGAATTCTTACGGTAAATTAATAAACTGGAATTCCACATATTAAGACATTAAGATGTGCCTTTTTATTCCCTAGTCAAAGGAAGAAAATTCAAGCTTTGGCAATAGTGTGAAGATACTAGCAGGAGGAATAAAAAAAACTTAAAATACGCATATTCTTTGACCTAGTAATTCCTACGTTGAAGTATTTATCTTATGAAAATAATTGGAAAAGTGGGCAAAGATGAACATACAAGCATGCTGAATTTAGCATTTCTTATTTTAATTAAAAATATATATATTCTAAAAATATATGGTCCAGTTTTAACATGTTATTTGTAAAATAAGTGACAGTTGAGCCACATAATAGAACAATGGGATACCGCGGTCCAGACTAGGTGATGCCAGTGTGCACGTGCACGCGCGCGCGCACACACACACATACACAAACATGTACACACACTCACCAACCTCAGTGGATCAGAACAACAAAGATTTATTGACCTCCCATGCAAAGTCCACTGCAGGGCCAGGGCAGTCAGGCTCCAGGAGATCTTCTCTACCAACATGCACTTCTGTGACCCCTGCGGGAAACCTGTGGAGGTTAAGCCTCTCCTCAGCCACTAAACGCTTCTGCCCGCACTTCATTGGCTAAAGCAAGTCACGTGGCCTCACTGACTCTCAAAACCCTCAGCACAGGTCCTGCTGCACAGCGCTCGCATCCACAACTGCGAGTGCTTCCATGGAGCTCTATTTGTTGATGTGGGCAAAGGATCCATGGTACCTTGGCAGGGGTAAAAGCACGGCCCCTGACACTGTATCCAGAGGTGTCTTGTTACATATCCCTGCATGCATTTAACGAAAACACTGAAAGACATACAGCCCAGGTTTAACAGTGTTTTCTCCGGGGGTGGGGGGTGGTGTAGGACAGAGGGCTTAAAGCACATCTTTTTAACACTTTTTGGTATTATCTTTTTATTTTCACTTTTAAGATTATGTATTATTTTATTACATATTATTTATTAAATAAAGCTATATGTCTTTGAAGAAACACAGTAAACTGCCATGCTGGTTTCTAAGAAACCAACTTCCTATCAGTGAAGCAGAGGGATCAGCTCTCCTGGGTCGGAAGCACCCCGTGTTTATTCACAAGATGGAGCTGCTTGCTGATGTGGAGAACTGTGGCACAGACGCCGGTGTGTCTCCATGCACCTCAGGGAGCCTAGACATCCAGAGCAATCAGACTCCCGGGCTTCACAAACTTGGAGAGAGATGATAATACCTAACCCCGAACCCTTACAGGAAACACTCATGACAAGCTAGCACGTGAAAGCAGGTATTATGGAGAAGGAAAGTGCTTGCAAGCCAGACTGACAGATGGGATCTTCTTAGCTTCTCATCTGTAAAACAGGGACAGTAATGCCCCTGAAGTGTCTCCAGGATGGAACAGCAGAATGCAGGCAGAGCACCAGCATACTGTGCTAAATACAGGCTGGCTAGTGCTACTGCCCTGGGTAATCAAACATAACAAAAGCTAAATTAGGCAAGAGAGTAACAAGCAAGGAACATTTTATTGTGTATGTATATTCTCAAAAAAAGCCAAAAAACAAAACAAAACAAAAAAACCCACAAAAACAGAACCCACAAACAGGAGCAAAGAACAAAGTTTTCTAACTCTCTGGGATTCACTGGGGCATCATATCTTATAGAAACACAGCTAGTACAAGACAAAATGTACTAATTGACACTGCCCTCTGCTTCCCCAGTCAAAAGGGCTATAGAGTAAAACACTTTAAATTGTATTCTAATATAAACTCGTTGCACAAGGAGTTACTGTATAGTAAACTGCAGAAAATAGAGTAGGCATTCAATAATCTGCTCACAATTAACAATTAAGCAATAGACACTTGAATAAATAGAGCATGTATTACTTATTTGTTAAATCTCAGGTTTATAATGAGCAGATGGTTTATCATTAATAACTGGTTAACTGGTTCCTTACATTTTAGAAGACACCAGATCCAGTAACGGAAGTAGGAAGTAACAGAAAGAAACCCAATTCAGAAAGTTATTTCCTTGGGTCTGGGTCACCATGGAATTTATAACATACTTAGGCCAGTTTCAACAGTTTAAAAATGTAGGTACCAGTAAATTGAATTCTTTAGGGGAGAACCAAGTGACGTGTTCTAGAGAGCTATTTTTTGTTTATATCCTCCAGGCTGCAGGACAGAAAGTAGGACATTGTAAACAGAGATTTACAGTATAATGAATAATCTGTTTCCAGCTAATACCATGGGGTTGTTTCTGTCATTTGCACTAAAAGAAAAAAGGGGCAATTTGAGAACACGTCTCAAATGAAGAACTGACATTTCCTTATCACAGACCTACTAGATCTAAAACACAAGGATCTTCTCTAACATTCTGTACTTCTTAATCCCTAGTTGCAGGAATTAGCATGAGTATTCAGGAATGGAAAAACCATGAACTGTTACTTGAAGAGCTATTTTAAATGACCCGTTTAAGAGTAACGCAGTCAAAATAAGGCAATAACTAGAAACCTAGTTGGATCTTCCTTCTGTGTCCGGTCAGCAGAACTGTGAAAATAATTTTTGCTCACCTCTATAAAAAATATTACCCATTTGCTCCGTAGAGTGCAGTACAGACAAGACAAGCCTGCTATGTGTGTCCCGAAAATGAAAAGTGCTAATAGGCTCTGGTGGAGAGAAAAGTTAACTGAAACATTCTTTCCTTTTGCCGATACCCCTCTCTAATTTTCCCTTACATAATGCCTTTCCTCTTTGATTTACATTAGCTTAACCCCTTAGGAGGTGCTCTCACAACCTTATATTCTCTATAGAACACTGCGTTTTTCATTCAGTCTTTAAAATAAAAGAAGGTTGAAAGCTATGATATTGTGCTCAGTCTACCATAGACATTATAAAATCACATTTTACAGAAGTTAAAGGCAAACAAAAACCACAGTTCGGTACTTGTCAAAATGGCAAGAAACAGATCATATCCTATTTTCCTTTCAGGACTTCACGAAATCCACAGGATAGCACCTTTGTATGAGCTGGACCATTAACTGAACAAGAGCTAACATTCAAAACTGCCCCGTAAGAGCCCATCCCTCCAGTTTCATTCTGTCTTAGTATCATATGTTTTACAAAGAGCTCACAAAAAGTATAAAAAAAGGAAACACCTTTTTCAGGTGATAGAACATAAAAATCATACGGAGCAACAAAACCCTTCAGTCTTATTTGTGAAAGCAAGTCAATTTTTAATGCAGATTATTCTAAATATGAGGTACCTGATCTCCTTTCCCTATTATTTGTGTCACTTGGCCAATAAGACATCTTAATTACCTGTCTTAAATATTATAGTCCCTCTCAGCTGTTAAAAAAAAAGATTTAATCCCTTCCTCCTATCACAGAAAACCACCATGCTGTCTTGATATGATCCCAACACAGTGACACAGTAGTGAGTTTTTAATCAATATCCACTAGTAAGACTAACAAAAATACTGTTGCTATCTACTTAAAATCTGTTTTTAAGAAAAGTAGGCCTCTCTCCACTCACTTGCATAGCCCTAAAGTAATAGGTATGTGTACTATTGTTAAAAACAATCAAAGAAATAAATATTGGGATATTAAAAGACAGGCTCTTCCTTTCCCCATCTCTTCCCCATCCTGATACTAAGTGGCCAAAACTTTTAAAATGCCATTTGATACAAGAGAATTCTCCAGTTGCTATGAAAGCAATTTACAAGTTAGGAATTACTGTGCAGGACCTGGTTAACAATTCCTGCTCTGGGTTACTAATTCCCTTCTATGAGATGCTGATAATATTCCTTACAACGAAAAGTCAACATAGTTTAAAAAGCTTTGGAGTTCTTTTCTGAGGTGTATTATTATTAAACTGCCACAGTATCGCAGGGGCCCATCTTGGGACTACAAATAGAACGTGTGTTTTTAGGAGGACTGGGCTGTTCCATGGAGCAGACTGATCATCTCCCTTCATCATCATGCTGCCGGCGGGGTTGTTTTTCCATTTTCCGTGCATCCTTACTGACAGCAGTTGAGTATCAGGCGGCTTGTGTGACTCCCACATTAACAGCACCATTAAAAACATTTTGTCCTCAGGGCACATTTGGGGGAAAGGGAAGGATGTGGGCTGCCTAGGTTAATACAGAAGTTGTACAGCTCACTTGGTAACAACTGGGAAGGTTGGCCCCTGGCACACTGGCTGGCTGGGAAGAGGAAACTGAGCACTCCCGACACCAAGAGCAGGTAAGGGTGCTACCTGGCGAGAACAGAGATCTTTAAGAATCACTACGTGCAGAGAATATTCACATACTGCCAGTGAGGAAGGAGAGATCTCTGGGTTCTTGGGGTCCTCCTGCACCCCTCAAGAGGGAGACAGCAAGTCCTCCTTTCTTAATCCCTGCTCTAACAACAGAGCCACAGGAGCCCGTGGAGAGCCGGCAAGTCTTAGGGGAAGGGTGTTTGCACTTGGAACTGCTTTAACGCTTTTGTTCAATGGTTTTTCCTCTAAAACTCTCATTTGCCGAATGACTCCTTAAGCACACGTGAGCTCACTGTCATGAGGAGGTCTCACTGAAGTCATTCCTTTCCTCAGGGAACCACATGAACTTTTTTTCCATATTCGTCCCTACAGGTAGTTCTGCAAAGGCCCCCAAACACACCTTACATTTTTTTCTCTTTAAAAATGTTGCTTTGTTTTTTAGTGGCTACTATCCATTCTGTGACCATGACCATGGAGCCATGGGGAAGGGCTGTGTTGGTGAAGGGTGCCGCGAGGAAGGTGCAGACCTTGACCAGCTCCTGGATCAACGTGGAGCAAACCCAGTTGCCAGACTGCAGCCCACCACAGGCGTCATGTCCCATATCTGCAAGAGAAAGAACATGCTAGAGAAGGCTGCGCTCATCACAGGGCCCAGAAGCAGAGCTCACACCAAACAGGTGTTAACCTGGAAAAGGGGATAAAAGAACTCAATTTGTCATTCTTTCACTACAAAACCTTCTCGAGATCTATAGACGAAACCCCTCAGTGCACTAAAATTTGAAAAAAGCTTGTGTTGAGATCCGAAAATGACATAATAATGATGTTTTACTATAAATCTAATTTCATTTTTAATAAAAAGCCCACTGGGAAAAGCCCCTATTTAAAAAAATAAAAGATTATGAAATAAAGTGTGTCATGGTTTCACCACTCCAGAGTGGTACTCAGTATGAAACACCTGCTTTTAGTTTCTGTATTAGGGACCTGAGGGATCTAGTGAAAGAACATCTGGTTATTTCCTACAACTAGGAAACCTGCCTGGGCCAAGAGGAACACCAGCCGGGGAAGGATGACCAGGCAGAGGGGCTGGCCAAGCCCTGACTGACTAGGGAGGCAGGACCTCTAGGCAGAGAGTGACCCAGGGGAGCCAGGCCCCAGCAGCTACTCTGAGAGGTGGAGGTCGTGCCAGAAACCCCCCCAGAAGGAGGGGCCACTACACGCGGGACACTCGCAAACATGCAGTTTGTTACTCAGGGTTTCCATCCTGCTACAGGCTGCACGGCTGCTTATGAAAATGGAAGGCAAGCCCACTGACGAGAGAGTGAAACCAGGCCAGCAGCTGTCTGAACATAGCACAGCCACGGAGCACTCCACACACAGACGCTCCTTGGGACACTTGAGCAGGCTACCTTTACGATGCGGTCGGTCCCACAGGTCACCATCAGTCCCCGAGCAACGTCCATGGACATGTGGGAAATGTTATGTTTTCCTTCATGAAAGGTTGCTAGAGAAGTCCGACTAACAAAGAGAAAAGAGAAAAAAGACCTCTGAAAGCTCACCTGTTTCCAGAGCTAAGGGAAGAGGTTTTTTTGCAATGTAACAATGATAGTGTTAAAATTTACTCCTGGGGCGCCTGGGTGGCTCAGTCGTTAAGCATCTGCCTTTGGCTCAGGTCATGATCCCAGGGTCCTGGGATGGAGCCTCACATCGAGCTCCCTGCTCAGTGGGAAGCCTACTTCTCCCTCTCCCACTCCCCTTGCTTGTATTCCTTCTCTCACTATCTCTCTCTCTGTCAAATAAATAAATTTTTAAAAAAATTTTATTCCTAAAAGTGTGGCTATAGTTCGGAAAACTGTTTATAATTAGAGGACAGAAGGCAGGATAAGCTGAAGATTATTTTATATAAGGTCTGACAAAACTCCAAATAACTGATTTTATTTTTTTAGCGGAAAGCCTAGTATACTCCTAGACATAGAACAGGGGCCTTAACTGTGCAGAGGAACTGCACGGCAGGAGATCCTACCCCACGGACAAAACCCTCATGGGGAGGCGGCAGGCCTCTGGGCCCTCCAGGAGCAGCTCGGGGCAGCAGCTCTCACTCTGCTCCTGTGCCCAAACCCCGGCCTCGTCATGAGCACACATGGACTGACACCAGTGATGCTGATTAGCCTTTCCACTTGGGCCTCAGCCAAGGCCTGCCAGTGTAGCACTTTCTAAGATGCTTCGAAGGGAAGGCAAAGGAAATGAAATTCCCAGGCCCATGCAGGCCAGGGTTGGGACACTGGAGGGACAGCAACCTCTGCCACCACACCGGTGTGTGCTGGCCTTGACCCTGAGGGGGCTCAGGGATGCCCCACCGCTCAGCAGCCCCACTGGTCTGAGCAACACCATGCCCCACAATGTTTGGGAGAAACTCATCCAAGGTCATACAGCAAGGACAGAACGCCCTTCCCAGGAACATTTAGGGAGCTGGGAAGAGACAAAGGAACGGACGTCATTTCTTAGGCTCCTCCCCCTGCAGGCGCCCAGTAAGACGGAGACCCACAAACACTCACTCCTCATCTTTGATGGAGTCGTAGCAGGAGTCGCACACCCGCACCTGGAACTCGAAGCCCATGACAGGGTAGCTGGAGCGCTTGCTGCTGCACTTCCCACACACAGCCTGCCCGCATTTCCGGCAGTGATGCTTCAGGACCACCGGAGGGAGGAAAAGGAGGAGTTTAACTTTCCGCTCCTATTCCGCTTCAGGGCAGGAGGGTGAGAGTGGGGAAGATTCACCCTGAATTGTAATTACCCTATTCAATGTACCATTAACACGGCGGGCAGACAGTGTCAAAATTTGTCAAGGATTTCCAAAGATCTTTGTTTTATTGGTCAAATACTGCTTTTTATTCATTCATATTATCTGTCTAGAGGTCCACAAACAACATTATTAAAACCAACTTCAAGTTCATTTAGGAGCTCAAATGACTAGAGGTTTCAGGAAAAAAAAATCTATTCCTATGTCAGAGAAAAGGTTTCAAATAAAGTAATATGATCTCATTAAGAAATAAATATTCATAATCATATGTTTTACCATGTCTTTTAATCCTTTGAACTGTGATTCTGGAAATAAGCTTCAAGAACATTCAAAACACTCCAGTTATTAATTTTGTCATATTCTTTTACCACTAAAAGTTTAGTAACCCATACCCTTCTCTCTCTTCTAGTAGTTAATTCATATGGAAATTAATGTCTTCATGTTTCCTACAGGGATTATCTCGCCCATCAATTACAATGCACTAGTTACCAGCAGACATGCATTGCGGGAAGCACTCTAACCATGGAACTCAGAACTCGAGTTCCATTTTCCGAGCATCAGAATATTATAGGAATGCTAAGATCACCCCTGCACTGCCTGCCAATCTCATAGCAGACCTTGTGGGGAGTAGCTTTGTAAGTGACACCAAAGAAAGTTTATTAACACACACAAACTTTAGGCCAATCCCTCACAGAGGCGCAAATAAATAAAATCAGCATTCTTCATTACTTACCTGCATCAATTCATACTGAATTCATATTCAATCTGAGTGGACAAGGTTGCTGTAGAAATATGTTTTTTGTAGAACTTTAGAATTACATGAATACCTAGTGATAAGGGCGTCTTTGAAATCTATAGAATATTTGGGACACGTTCCTCTTATCCAAAAAAAAAAGAGAGAGAGTACCAGAAACATGCTTAATAAAAACTTTCCAGGGAGGCGCCTGGGTGGCTCAGTGGGTTAAAGCCTCTGCCTTTCGCTCAGGTCATGATCCCAGGGTCCTGGGATCGAGCCCCGCATCGGGCTCTCTGCTTGGCAGGGAGCCTGCTTCCTCCTCTCTCTCTCTCTCTCTGCCTGCCTCTCTGCCTACTTGTGATCTCTGTCAAATGTATAAATAAAATCTTAAAATAAATAAATAAATAAATAAAAACGTTCCAGGTACACCAGGCACACTTGCATGGAACAATCTGTGCATAATTTAAAATTCTTAGTGTCACAGTACTCCAGTGAGGGCCAAATTGTTACATTTTTAGCAAACAGTGAAAGCATAAGGTTTACAATCATCTGACCTGCTTCATTCTCATTCTGAGCATGGTTAGCACGGAGCACTGACTTGAACAAGCCATACTCCTAGACTGAAGGATCTTTCACGTATTTGCAAATAGGCTCTCAGTGTTTTCCGTGCATCCATGCTTTTCCAACACTGGACAAGTCATGGAACACTTAGGTAATAATCTTGCTGCCCCATGAGAGGTCCCACTCATGGTCTGTTACACAGAGATGGTGATCTCAAAAATGCAGGAGTTCACAGCACTTACAGGAAAAAGTATGATTCCAAACAAAATGACAAATTAATACCACAAAGAACAAGATACATGATTAATCCAGTGAGAGCTCAACATCGGCTACTCACCTGTCTCAACCCCAGTGTCTTTGTGTCCCACATCTGCTTTATATTCCAGAAAAAGGGCTGCTCGCATTTCTGGCAAGAATCACTCTCTAACCACTGAGGAGCCTGGGGGAGAAGAAAGTCAAAGCCATCACTGGAACATCTCCTTGTTTACAAGGATTTCTCAGGGTTAATACCAGTTTCAGACCTTGCTGATTGTTAGCATTTTTTAAAAAAAATTCCTCATTTTAGCTTTTGCCATATTCAATACTATGTATTTTCCATAATCTCTATCATTTTAGCAATGTTGACAAGAGTGTTCCATTTTTGGGGCACCTGGATGGCTCAGTGGGTTAACGCCTCTGTCTTTGGCTCAGGTCATGATCCCGGGGTCGTGGGATCGAGCCCCACATTGGGCTCTCTGCGAAGTGGGGAGCCTGCTTCCCTTCCTCTCTCTCTGCCTGACTCTCTACTTGTGATCTCTGTCAGTCAAATAAATAAATAAAATCCAAAAACAAAAAAAAAAGATTGTTCCATTTTTAATGTATATACATAGGAAGGAGTAATTCAGTTTTCACTGTGAACTCCTAAGGTTTGTCTTCATGTATTTCTTTTCTGTGCCAGATACTGTTTAATATCTATATCCAGTTGAGTGAAAGCCCATTTCTTACAGAATCTAGTGAACTACCACTTGGGAAGTCTTGCGAGGTCACAGGGTGGCCAACAGGAGCGTTCTTCCGGGTGTATCTTGTGTCAGATGGATTTGCCACCCCCCACCCCCCGCCCCCAGCTCCTGGGAGCTCCTGTTTCTCACTTTACCCTCAGACCTCTGCTCCAGCACTGGCCTCTCTGTGCTGTCATCCTTTATGCCCATTCCCTTTCTGCCACTAACCTGTTATTCACCCGGCTCGCCCATCTTTGTGTAGGGATAGCCTGTCACAGACTAGGTTCTTGATGAATTTTTATTGAAACAGGATGACTAAAATCTCAGCATTACTTTAACAAGAGCTTAGAAAATATTTCTCTAAACAAACCATTACAAATTGTACCCGATTAGGGGCACCTGGATGGCTCAGTCAGTTAAGCATCTGCCTTGGGCTCAGGTCATGATCTCAGGGTCCTGGGTTCCAGCCCCACGTCATTCAGTGGGGAGCCTGCTTCTCCTTCTGCCCCTCCCCCACTTCTGCTTTCTCTCTCTTTAAAAAAAAAACAACCAAAAAACCAAATTGTACCCTATTACAAGATGAAACCATTCAAAGTTATTATTCAACCTCAATCACTTATCATTCTATGTGTGCACAAACAGAAAACATGTATGTCTATCAATTAAACCAAAGACTATGACAAAATAATCCTTTTTTGATCTTGAAATTGGGATGCATAAGAAAAATATTCATGGTGAGAGGAGACAATGCTGGGAGAGCACACACACCGCATCACACCGACCCTTCTAACATAGGCAGGAGAGAGAGAGGGCTTTCAACACTCAAACCCAAACTTCTGGGGGCTTCAAGGACTGGTGCCCTTACTTCCTTATTTTGCTTCCTATTGCATCAGAACATTTGGCTTTCCTACTTCTTGTTTTAGCGATGTCACTAGAAATATTTCTACACATGACAGCCATGACAAAGGTGTTTCTCGTGGGGGAGGGCGGGGGGAGCACTCACAAATCGCAGGGAATGTGCTGAGACAGAAGAGAGGTCCCTTTAAACAATGGAGACGTGCTGGAAAGATGGGAGGACGGACCGAGCAACAGGGATGGGCACCTCGGTGAGGAAGAGCCCCATCTGGCTGCAGAACCACCTCTGCTTCTGTGGTCCATGGAACGCGGAAGGAGGTCTGGGAACAGTGCTTGAGCGCCCTGGCCCCCACGGTGGGCCCTGCCGTCAGCGGCACAGGGGAGAGGACACAGGGGCCACGGGGGTCTCATGGCTGGGACCCCCGCCAACCGGACACCCACAGGACCACACACGCGTGCAACAGAGCACGAAATGTGTTCAGGGCGGCAGGATGCAAGGAGGAGGAGCCCCGGGTGATGGCGTGAGGAAGGTATGAGTGAACCCGGGTGAAGTGCCCGCACGGGGCCCGGTATGCGAAGCGTCACGCACGTGCGGGCCAGGTGCTGAGATCGGATGTGCCTTATTTCACCCAATTGTCCACACAACCACAGGCACACAGGCAACACCGTCCGCACTGTGCCACAGACGAACCGGGGCTCTGACCCCGGGAGATGCAGTGGCCGCAGCCTGAGCCCGGTGCCTGTCGGCCACACTCCACACGGCAGCTGCACGTGGGCCTCTGGGGCAGGACCCGTGAGGTCTCCACACGTGGCTCTGCGGTGGGACTACCAACGGAACCGGGTCCCTGCCCTCAGGAGCGTCGTTCTGTCTAGGGGTTTAGGAAAGAATACTACTTTGCTGAGCTGCAAGAGGGGGGGCTCGAAGGAAGAAGGGTAAGCTTAAAGTAATGAGATAACAAACCAAAAACATCAGAAAGAAACAGGCTTTCTGGAACAGTTTACTGTAAGAAATACCCGTCACTACTATGCTCTAGGCTGTCAGGAAGCCGCCGGTTATGTGCTTACTCTCTGCAGAGGAAAAACTCTTTTCCTAAGAGCAAAAGAGAACATTAATCAGGAACTCTGCTCAAAGATGACGCAGCAAGAATAGCCCCGTGCACCACCATCACCGGCTGGGCAAGAATGCACACTGTACTAACGTATACCACACACGCTAATGCGTGCCATCACACACCCTGGGATCTACTAGTTTAAAAGTTCTCTCTTAAAGAGGATCCATTCTAATGATTACTTGCTCATTTATATTTCATGCCTACCTCCAAAAAGGAGCCCCTCTAATTATGATCTGGCAGGGAAACAACTGCCCCAATCAGTATCTCTAGGTGGCTCAGAAAGAAATTCCAAGCAAGCAGTGTGGGGCTAGAGAATCTGGGACTAATTCTCTATGCCTTTGCCTAAGGAAGTCCTACAAATTGTACAAACCCTAACTCAGGGCCAGAACCTTATAGATCCCAGGCTGTTTCCCTTTGCACTATACTCTGCTGGTTTAAAATAAATAAATAAATAAAACTCCTAAAAATCATGCATTTTTAAAAAAGATTTATGGATTTACTTTAGCGGGAGACAGATTAGTGCATGGGGGTGGGGCAGAGGGAGAGGGAGAGAAAATCTCACGCAGATTCTGTACTCAGCATGCACCCCAATGTGGGGCTAGATCTCAGAACCCTGAGATCATGACCTGAGCTGAAACCCTGGTGCCCCATAATGCATCTTTTTGACATAATTTGCTTCCCCACCAACACTGTCAACTACTGGGAGAGAAGCTAGTCGAGCGCGATGTGTTACCAGCCAGCATGCAAGTGATTCAGGGTAATCTTTCACAAACAACTAAAGAGAGAACCACCTACACAGGAAGTGGCCTGAGTGATGGCGCTGTATTTTCTTTCCCTAGACATACAGGTAAACTCCATTAATTGTATAATCCTGAAGGGGTGGGGGTAGAATCTTGCTTTTATTTTGTCATTCTTTCCTAAAAGAATTTACCAAGGATAAGAACAGTGGATTGAAATCCAAGTGGGTAAGCCCTTAGGGGAACCACCAGCAACACTGGCCCCAGGGGTTGCCTTCCCACGTGAACCAGGGAACACAGCCTCCGAGTTAGCTGTGTTCTCAACAAAGTCAAAACAAAGAGACCAAGAGCCCAGGAAACCGAACTGTATACTAGTTGTTCTTGACACCTGAATCTAGCAGCTACTATAAAACACAGCTAAAATAAATCTTTGTACGGGAAGTGTCCATAATTAATATTAAGCCAATGTTATATGTATTTAATGAATTACCTTAAGCCTTACCAAAATATCTTGCTGCACACAGGTAATCAAGATTTCCTCCACTTAACTCATCTCAAGAGGTTACTAGAAAAGCTAGCGATCACTACTTCTCCACATATGGACTTCATTTTATTATTTATGTATAGGTTAGTCTATTTCCTTTATGAGATTACAAGCCTACAAAAAGCAGGCAAGAATCTGTGTAATGAGCATGGTAGCCATAAAGCCTGAAAATGAGTAATGTCGCCTTGATTACGATTTCTGTGGTATGCCGAAGATGCAGGTTTATTTGGTGAAAACGAGACTCCCAAGTAATCAGGAGGCCCCACAAAGCAGACGTGTGCGGAGTGGGGTGGAAACGGTGCACCCACACCCAGAGTCTGCTTCGAGGGGCACACGGGGCCTATGCAGGACCCTGGTGACGTCACACAGTCCGTGTGTAGTGCCATGCAGTGTCGTAATCCTCTATGAGGCAGACACACCTGCCTCCAGACCTGTGAGCCACTCTGTAGGGGCTCAGAAGATGTCTGAAGTTCAACTGTAAGCCCTCAGTCCCTCACACTCTAAAATCTCTTCAGAATCAACAAAGAGGCAACTCTTCTGCTATTTACATCACAGGTTGGAAAAGACAGATAATATCCATGCTGGCGGACATGAGAATGGAAATCCTGCCTGGAAGTCAGCTGACAACATCTATAAAAAGCCTTAAGACATCTCCTTGTCCCAGAAGGTCTATTTTCAAAAATTTGTCTGAAATAAATGAACAATCACACAATGACAAGGTCAAGAATGTTCACTGCAGCATTATATAAAATAGAAAAAATGACCAAGTTGCCCATGGATAAGAGAATAGACTGGTGGCTGCTAGAGGATAAGTATGGAGGTGGGGGAAAGGAGTGAAGGAGGTCAAAAGGTGACCCAAGAATCTAGGGGTCTCCTAAGGGCCTACCCACTTGGATTTCAATCCACTACTCTTACCCTTGATAAATTCTTTTAGAAAAAAAAGTTACAAACTAAAAGCAAGATTCCCACCTTCAATATTACACGATTATGGAGTGTGCATTCTTCAATACAAGAAATTAAAGTTTTGAAATGATGGGTGGTGCTGGATGCTAACTGGGCTCACTGTGGGGATCATGGTCCAATACCTATGAATGCCGAATTGTTATTTTCATACCTGAAGTTCAAATGAAGATATATGTTAATTATTTCTCAATTTAAAAGAAGATGGCGAGGTTGTTTAGACAATCAGTGAAGTTGGAAGTTTTGTCATTGAACGATCCTACTTGAAGGAGGGTGGAACTGACACTCAGAGAGACAATGACACTCCTCTGAACAAGGTCTCACAACTAGTTAGTGGCCCCAGCAAATTAGAACACAGGTCTCTTAAAAAGAACACTATGTCGACATGTGCTCGGTGGAAAATAAAGCAGAGGACAGAGATATTCCTTCCCAGGAGAACATGAGGCTCCTGGCAAGGTCCCGGGCACTGGTCACAGCAGGCCTCCCAGAGCACTGGGTAACAGGGGTGCCATGGGGCTGCCACAGTGCTTCCTGGGGCTGCGCACAGTGCGTGCCCCAGGCGACACGGGGAACTGTCTCCGGCGTGTTCCCAGTGCACGTCTGCAGACTGAAAAGAGCCCACACCCTCAATCTGTGGGCAACATCTATCACTGCGGAAACTCTCACGTGGGGAAAGGACATGGGACAAACTGACAGGCAGGACCTTGTCAGATAATAACCAGTTAAGTACAAGGGAGAGGGGCTGTCTGTGACCTGGTCCAGCATCAAAAGCCAGCAGGGTGGGCAGCCAAGAAGCCAGGTCCTTGGGGACCTCTCCACATCGGCCTCACCCTGCTCATTCTCTTACCTCCTCTCTGCTAACATCCATGTTCCACACTGCAATTCCACCGTCCGAGGAACAGGAGACCAGCTGCCTTGTGAGCTGAAGGTAACACAGCGACTGTACTCTGTCACTGTAAACAACACACATCGGTCACTCGTCTCAATGTGGAGAAACAGATACTGTCTTCACTTAGGCGCCAATCTCTCCCCTGGCTGGAACCAGCCACTGGCATTTTATCATTGGCAATTTGGTATAATTTCCTGGCTTCTAGTCTAAACTTGGATCAGCGTTCTGTAACTTATTACACAGCATAGTTGCTTCTATGAAATAAAAACTACTTTCAAGTCAGTCCCTCAGAATTGCAGGCCACAGACAGGACGATGGCTGTTTTCAGGACTTTTCAGGTATAAAAGACTCACCCACCTGCTCATAACAAAGAACAAAGGAGGGGTGAATCCCTTACTGGAACACAACCCATAAGAATAGGTGATGAGACGCCAGAGACAACTGACACACACACTTGCCTGTGTGCTCACTCGCGCACACACGCGCACACACAATGAAGGAACGAAATCTGCCTCCTTCCCGTGCGCTTGTCAGACTCCTTTCTGGATCCCCTACGAAGCAATCCCCTGCCCTGCAGTCTTGTGTGAAGCAGGAGCAGACAAGGAATGCTGCCCCACCCCGCCCCCGCAGACTCTGATTCTGTCCCCACCCCCACAAACAGTCACGCACTGATGGCCTTGCAGCAAGAGCGTGCGGCCTTTCCGTCCCCCGATGTCCCACATGATGATGCTGTTGTCAGAGGCTCCTGAGAAGAGTAACCGCTGAATAGGGTCCCACCAGAGGCAGGCGATGCTTCCTACAGAGCAGAGAGAGGGCGAGGTTAGGTAGAGCCTCCCACCTTGGACTGAACAAGGACCAGCTGAGCCCTGAAGTCAAAACGTCTCTGCTGTGTGAAAGGTCATTCAACGCTTTATCATGAGTCGCTGAGAAGACAGCACATCCATCCCCTGGACTTGTAAGATAATTATCTTTAGTCGCACATCAAACTACTTTGGACAAAAAGATGTTCAAAGAAGTATTTTTCATTCTGTATAAAAAAAAAATTGCACAATAGCTATATATTAAAAAAAAAAAAAAGCTAACGCTATTTAATGAGAAAAGACAGTGAAGATTACTGTGGTCAACCTGGGTAATCTAAAAATCTAGATTATCCCAGGTCTCCAGCCTTGCAGGTGCTTTACCTTATGATGCATGTTTAAGAAAATTAAATTGAGGGTCTCAGAAAAAAAATGGTCTGTAGGTATACCACACAATTATGCCAGAGAATTTAGTCCAAAGAAGTCCGAACTTCACAATTCACATTCTCTGTTGGGTGAACTTATCAGATTCAGTATCCTTCGGAAATCTTTCTACAGCTCTCTAATCTATTTCTCTCTCAACAGATTTCTCTCTTCATTATTCTACTGATTACTGCCTTCCTTGAAAAATTGTTAATAAGCTTAATAAAACAGAACCCATCACACAAGTTAATAATATTTTTGGTGGTTATAGAGAAAACTGATGAAGTCATATTCAAAAGCAAACAACAGTAACTAGTTTCTCACAGAAACTTAACATAAGTGAAAAGAGAAGTGTTCTGCAAAACTGGCTTCAGGGAACAATTATGCATAAATATAAGACTGTGCCCCATACACTTCAGCTAGAGGCCCTACAGCAGATAAACATGGGGCTTTGCTATAAACACCATGAAGCAGTTACCAGAACCCGGTCTGTCCTTAGCAACACAGAGAATACTTACGAGCCTGGGGATCATGAGACCATTAGTCATAAACACAAGTGGTTTCCTTAGGGGCTGTGCTTTCCTGCCCATTCTAACTTGCTGTTCTTCTCCTCTCTCCCCTTTGCTCAACAAGGTCCCTGATCTGACACACTCGATTTCACCCAAATAGATTAGCTAGGAAGCACAGAGTACATTTAACTTGTTATACTAAAAACACTGCTTTCAAAAATAAGTTCATCATTAATTCTTTGAACAAATGCCCAATTCTTCAATCTAAACCAAACGGTGGCAAAACTTCTAATTTGTTATCCAACATAGTCAAATGAGTTTTAAAACCATTCCACAGAACCTGGCCAACTGCGCTGGAAAAAGAGTAAAATTCCACCCATTCTTTCCCCTTAGTCCCTAACTGAGCCAAGCAGAACCAGCCCAGACATTTCTCCTCATTGTATTGCTCTATCAGGTCTTGTTCAGTATCCCAGAAACCGAAACCCCCTCAAAAACATCTTCTAAAGTTCTCACCACTTACAAGAAATTTTCAAAGACCTTCTGAAAATAACTTAAAAAGGCAAACAAAATAGAAAGTATTATCCCCACGAGCAATCTGGAAAGGATTTTGATGACATGAAACCCAGCTCAACACCCTATCTTCACTTTGCTTTCAGTCTTTCAGATCCGATTCCCACATCTGGCCAATCAAACTGAAACTGACCGGTCAGAAGAGCAGATCATTCACGAAACTGCAGGGCTGAGAACTGAGTCTGGATGGCCAAATTAGGAGAAAAACCTGTGGGTGATCACAAAGCCTACCTTCATGACCTTTGAGGGTCGTAATGACTGAACAGGAGTTCTGTTCCAGCTTCAGAAGCGTGATCTGTCCAGAATAATCGCCAACAAAAGCATACTGAGTATCAAAATCATATCTGTGGAGAAGCGGTCAAGGATATGTAACACAATCCATCTAAAAGTCATAAAACAGAAACATGTGCATTTTAAAGACCTAAGCATAAAACTATGAGACACGAAGTACCCAAGTGAAATTCAGGCACTATGTACATATTTAAGAAAACAAGCTTTCAAGCTGGTAAATTTTCTTGGGAAAATTAACATGAATTCTTTTAACAAGAATTCATGGAGTACCTACGACTACTGTAATCAATGCCCTAGGAATTAGGAGTAAAAAAGGTTAAGGGGTGACAGAGAAGTGAGACATGAAAACAAGTTTATAATAGAGTTTTAAAAAGGAAAATAATAGCGAAAACAGCAAAAAAATTGGAACAAAATAGCTTTTTATGAACTATCTCTGGAGATAATGTAAAACTGATAGCAAATATGACATGAGCACCCATCTTTCTTTGGCCTAGATGATGCAGCTTTAAATGAAAAGCATGGTTTATTTTAAATTGCTGTGGAGAGTTTAATCATCCAAAAGGCAGCCATTTGGGGCAGTGGTAAACTTAAATTTTAAAAATATACTATCTATTGATAACAACGCGTTACTTTCTAAGTCACTTAATGGGTATAGACCTTTATGGCCAATCTGCAGCATAAACACATCAGGATAACCACTGCTTTGATTCCAAAACACAAGTCAAAAGGAGCACCACAGGCTGGGCCATGACCCTGTGATTCTGCGCCATTTTCTGTCAGTCCATATGAAAAGCCCAACACATAACAGAAACAATTAGCAAATTAAATATCTGAGTATTTTCCCCTTATTTGATTCTGAAGTATATGGTACTGCTTTAATGCTTACTTTAAATATCTCATGCTGTGCATTGATTTGTAGCAGACTTTCTTTTTTATAGAGGTTTTCAATGGGAAAAAAAAAAAAAAAAGCATTTACTATGCCGACATCCAACTCTAAAAGAAACTACTGTGGGGTATCTGCCTGTTGACAGCCTTGATCTTGCTGTCACTAAGATACACAGCTACCCCAAGAAGTCCCTAGCAAGGGCAAATTCTACATGAAACAAATTCCATACAGTGGTAGAAAACTGTGAAAGCAGCAATTTATTAACATTCTGGGGGATCCTGAGGCACATCTGAGAATATGGAAAGGATTATGAACCCTCTCCACACATTCACACAAACTATAAAACTCCTGTAAGCCCATTTATGAACTCTAGGGTAACAAATCCTTACTATATTCTCTTTCACGGTCTGATAATAAGCAAATAAAAGATCGGTTCCTTTCTATCTTTATTCAACAAAAAAGTCTTTTCTTTCACCTTGAAATGCAAAGGAATAAGGGGGTGGGGGTTTGCATTAATGAGGCTTAGGTTTCCAAGATTTTGTATTAAGAATGGATAGTACCTCCCAATAAGAACAGTAATTCACCTAATTGTTACTTTTAATACACCAATTTTATACCAAAGAAAAGCGGATATGGGAAGTCTTGCATTTCAAGTGAAATACACAGGAGTCACTCGGTCTTTGGATCTCAACGGACAGGTTATGAGCGTACTCAAAGCCAACTACTGAGCCGAGGAGCTGCTGGGCAGGAGGAGGTCCAGCCCTTGGAAGGATACTGTAAGCACGAAGCCCAGGAGGTGAAGAAATGCCTCCCCAGCATGTTGCCGCTACGGGTGCACATCCAGCTGACACACTTGTCGTGGCCGGTGCTGATGACCCACTCGGCGGCCAGGCTAAAGATGATCGCAGACACTCGGTTCTGATGAGCTGCGGGGACAGAAAGGGAAGTCGGCACCCTTTGTGAAGAAATGGGACCTTCCAGATCAGAACCAAGCCCCACCTTCTCCAGCTGCACAGCCGGGAGACTCACGGTCTGAACAGGGGTACCAGGGAAATGCCTGTGCGCTGAGAGCAGCGTTCAGATAACTGCCCTACTCCACCTCACCAACAGGCTTTCCACGGCCCAGCCACCCTGTCTCCCCACCTGATGGACAATCGTGAGCTCAATGGGGATGCTCAAGGGATATTCCAATAACTCATCAAAGACCAGACCTTTTTTCTCCCTTTTCTGTACTCAAGAGCATTTTTACTTTGCTAGTACTGTCAATAAGGTCCATATGGAAGGAGGTCGTATTTTCTTAAAGGAGCAATGTGTTTTTATAGCCTATCACTTCAGTACTTTGACCTTTTAGAAAACACTGGCATTGTAAGGGCGCCTGGGTGGCTCAGTTGGTTAAGCGACTGACTCTTGGTCTTGGCTCAGGTCGTGATCTCAGGGCGGTGAGATGGAGCCCAGGTTGGAGAAGTGAGAGGTCTGCTTCTCTCCCTCGGCACGCCCCACCCCCGGGTCCCAAACCCTGTTCAGGCACTGCTCTGAAATAAATAAATCTTAAAAAAAGAAAAGAAAAAGAAAACACTAGAATGGTAAACAAGAGAACTTAAATTTTCTGAAATTAAAAAAAAAACAGTGTAAGCATTTTGTTTCTGGAATAATTTCTGCTTGTGTAACTTTTTATTATTTATAAAAACAAAGTACTTATAGAGTACTGTATTCCAAAATAATAGCTGAGAATGAGGAAAGTATTCCATTACCTAACTCCTGAAATGCTACATTTCCAGCTGACTGTAAGCCACACTGGGACAGTGACCTGTCAGTCTGCTTCATCCAATGTAGGACCCGGCATGCAGCAAGTGTTTAATAAATGCCCAGTCTGACGAATGAAGTCAGAGGCTAAACAGAGAAACTTCTGACCTTGGTCTCAGCTGTACAGGCTGTTTTGGAAGAACCAAGGGACACTTTCTTATAAATTAATTAGGAAATACTACAACTCTGTGGGTACAGGGGTAAAATCATGAACAGACATTCATCAAACCTAACAAATGGTCGCCATTAAGTTAAGCTTAAATAATTTATAAATTGAGAAGTATTTTGATCATCAAACAGGCAAGAACATTTGTAAGAGCAATGATGAGCAGGCTGGATGAGCTAATACTCTCAACCACCACTCACGGGCCTGTACAAGCTTACGCTAATGCGGGGAGAAGACTGCGAAACAAATCCAGAGCATTAAAACACTTTTTAGTGTTCGACCCAGTTACTCCATTTTTAGGAATTTGTCTTAAATGGAAGCAACCAGGGTTACAGGATTAGAGTCAGAGTCAAGGACACGCACACACTATGTATGTATATATGAAATATACACTCACAGATACACACACACAGACACACACATTGTCATATATATTAGTGTATGTTATCAAGAAATGGAAGCAGTACATAAGCTCAAAAATAGAAGAATGGTTAAATTAAATCTGATAATGCACCCAATGGACAAGTAAATGCAAATTTAAACACCCATAAGCAGGTAAAGGATGTTAAATAACCCTGAAGAGTTGATAGCAAACACATCTACAAAGTTGTAGAAACACATCTACAAAGTTAATGTGAAAACCCAATTCTGATCACAAGAGACAGAGCTCTCGTTTTGTGTCTATCTATACGCATCTGTATGCAAGTACGTGTTTGTATTATAATTACCTGGGTAGGTCTTGATAAAGTTCATTTTATTAAAATCCTCAGAAACATGAAATTCCTAAAAGTAAACATATGCAGTAAGAACACAGTTACAGTTTTAAAAACAGGAACTTAACTTTCAAAACAAAGTAAAATCCAAGACTAGCTATCACCAGACTTGGGACTCAAGGTTAGCTGTAACAGAATAATGGGGAATTGCCTCGTTCATCAGACTTGTCCTCAGGCCACGATCTCTCCTGGGGGCCAGACCAACCAAAGAAAGGCATTGCGATCAGCATGGCGTTTCTCTTCAGTTCTTCTCCACAAGTGCAAGCTTTGTGGTCCCTCTGCCTCTACTGCAAAGGAGGCATCTCGCTAATTCTGCTCTCTTGGCTACACTGAGAATTGCCAGGATGACACACATGAAGCAAGACTGCAAGGATCCGTTAAGAGAGGTCTCAGCTGCAGTGAAAATAAGGCACTGGGAACCTCAGCAACGTAAGAGGGAAATTATACACATGTCATAGAGAACACACACAAAAAAGGGAAATTCAGAGATTGTGAGTGGCTTGCTTCTTTTAATATTCTTGTATTTTTCGAATACAAAGTATTACATACTTTATGAGTAGGAAAAAATAAAAGTATATGCTTTTTAATGAAAAAATCAGCATAAAACCAAGAAGACAAAACTCTAAAGAAAACACTAAGAATTCTATTGATCAATGTTAACTGAAACGTTCTTAAGGCGCAAAGGAACATGGGCATTAGGAATTATTACACACACACACACAGGAATACTGATTCCTTGCTCTCCATCTTGATATCGCGAAGTACAAAAATGTGTAAGTATATGTAAGTATGTGTGTATGTATGCATTAATATATATACAGTATATTGTGTTTATACATTTACACAGATATACACATACATATATACGTATACTGGGGACAGTATTAAATGTATTATTATATAGATCATTGTACATATAATGATCTGTATTGGGTAGAAAATCGACAGATCAGTTGTTAACAAATGATACACTGGGTTTGCACTGCCCCTTTGCACTGAAGAGCTATGAGTTTTTATACGCTGTTCTACAATCACAGAGTCTACCCTTGAACTGGGAGCCATAAAAAGCATCCCTAGAGAGACGAAGTGTGCAACCATTGGAGAAACTATTTGTGCTTTATGGTTTCTGGTTATAAACGTGCCTGCACATCACCATGATATACCTACAAAATTTCCAGAAGGAGCAATACGTGAACACTGACATCTACTACTACTACAGTATTCATAGCAGTCCCCAGCTGATAGCAAAGATCTGGGAGAGCCCAACTCTGCAGCCCTCGCCATCTGCCTACTGCTGAGTGAACTGCTTGGGCAGAGAGCCCATCCTTTCCACTGGATTTTTCCTTCCTGGCCCTTAAACACACACTCAAGCCTTCTTAGCCTTTAACTCTAGAAACAAAACAAGTAGAAACAACAAAACACTTTTAGCAGTTCTACGACTTTCCTCAGATCCTTCTCTAAAAATCATCCCACACTGATGACCCACCATAGCACACGGCATACGGCACGGAAAGGGCTTCCCTTGCTCAGCACCAGCTGCTAACTGCTGCTCCCAAGGTCATTTTCCAGGCCTGACCTCATCCTCTCCCCACTGCACCTGGCCCTGTGACTCACCCCTGCATGAAACTCACTGCCTCTCCGGCTTCCACCGCCACAGTGTCCTGGCTGGCTCTCTTCCCACTTTGCGCATTTTGCCTCTGTCTCTCCCATGGGCTCCTAGTCTCTGAATATCCCTTAAATACTGATATTCCCAGGGAACATGACCTTGGCTCTCTGCTCTTCTCAGTCTACCTGCTCTCCCTAGTGGAGGCCAGTCACTGCTGTAGTTCCCACTGACACCCATGTCAGAGAACTCCCAACCCGACATTGCAGACCAAACCCCGAGGTTTACGTCCATGTACCCAACTACAGTACTCACCTCATCACTTTCCCCTCTATATCACATCTTTCCTGTCTTACAGCGTAGCTGACCACTCACCACCACCATCCTGGCTAAAATCTGGAAGCCATCTTCACCCCATTCTCTATAAAACACTCGCGTCCAACTAGACTTCAAGTCTGCCACCCAGATAGCTCTCTAAGTCAACACCTCTTCTTCTCCAGGCTCACTTTTGAGAGAGGTCACTGAGAGGGCATGACCACCAGCTGACCCATGAGCCGGGCCTTGGCAGTCAGTTGTCTGAGGCTCCTCACCCCTTCCCGGTCTTTAGTATGTATGTCCCACTGCCTTCCCCATTCCAGAGGCTGTCCCAAGCGCAGAGACTTGATAGCGATGTGGTGTTAGGCCATCAGGATAATATACAAGACTGAACCCAGCTTAGGCCTCTACATAAACTTTTAAGACTCTGGTGAGTGGGGACAGAGATTTACTCGTCTTGCAGCCACTCAAGAAAAGCCTTGTATGTAAGCTCCCCTGCTCATTAAAACTGCCACCCAGCAATGTGGAGCGACCTGCCTCTTTTTTCGGTCTCACACAATTAGACCCACAAAAATATCTATCTCCGATATCAATCTATAATAAACTGAATTTTTAACTATCTGGTCCTTCACCAGGGTTAGCTTGAGAAGCACTGCCTTAAAGAGTTATAGGAATTGTTAGCTGGATGACTAGCCACTGACCTTGTTCTCATCCCCCTCCGTTGTTACTTACACTTACACACACACGCACACACACACACACACACACACAAACACACCAGCACCCACAGGCTCTCCACTGTGCCTGCCCTGCTTCCCTGTAGTTCAAGGACAGGGCTGCTGCAGACCATATATTCAGTGTATGAAGGCTGAGCACCAAGTAGTCCGAACTCCATGACTTGTGTAAAAATAAGTACAAATGAAAATTAATCCATTTTTTCGGCCTCGTATCTATACTGAATTAAACATTTTGTTATGCCAAACAATCAGGCATTCACTGTTCTTTATTTAAACTGTCCACAGGCATGAACACAGGGGGTTCAGTATAACAAGAGCACTCTGCAAGCGACCTACCATTACGGCTCCATTGTCCTGACCCACAAACACCCGTCTGCTGTCGTGGTGGTAAGCCAGAGCAGAGCAAGGAGCTGCCAGAAAGACAGAGACCGTGTTACGAGCAAAGCTAGGCATTCTGAGTCATTGTTTAAAATACATTACTATATAACTTACATTTAAAACAAGAGGGGAAGACTGTTTTAGAGAAAAGAATGATGTAAATGGAATATGTTATTCAAATTCTTTCTGTTGTTTTAGTTTAAAATACCAATTCAAAAAATCTTCTCCATTATTTTTCTGACTTTGAAGGCAGCGAGCCAGCATGAAGCTTCATCTGGTTGGAACTCCTACCTGCAGGCTGCAGAGTGTGGGGGCCAGTGCTCAGAGTGAGGAACCTGTTACCCAAACTCAGCAGGCCAACCTGGCCCCATGCCCCCTTCCCCATAACAGAGTGATTACAGAGAGGCTGGAACCTGTAGAAAAGGGGTTCCTAGCACCAGAATTCCTATCCCACTGTACATGTGAGCAAGCGGGGCAAGCCACTTTGGGATTATGTGCTCTCTTGAAGGGTCAAGAAAGGTTCCCCTTCCCGTGACATACACAACCTCAGTGTGCAGGAAGTGAGGTGTACATGTGAGGTGTACACATGTTCTCTGTCCGCAGCAGTGTTAAGTGCCTGGGATAGCACCTGCTTCTTCCCACGTCCATATCCCCTTCCAGGTTCTACCAGTCTTTCTTCCAGAAAGCTTAGGCCAGAGAATGAGTTTCAGAAAGGAGAAACTCTACAACATCTCCTTCTGCTCAAAATCAGAATTGAAGTGATTTGGAAAATGGAACATGTGGAAAAAGAAGTATCTGGGTTCATTTCAGCCTAAAGAAGTTTAACTGACGATAGGAGAACTTCGAGGGAATACATACCATGAAACAAACCTGAGTTTACTTTAAGGTAACACTTCTTATAAAAAAGTACAACAAAAAAGTCTTATAAATGACCTGATCACTTGAAAACAGGTTAAAGTTTTCTCTCTACAAAGGGCTGACATTTTCTACTGAAGGATGAAGGTAAACTACAATGCTCCACCGCACCTGAAGGCAAAGACATGGCGAGCTGCACGATCAGATTACGGGAAGAGACCTTTTTCAGTTCAGAGAACTACCCCACTGGGAGGCAGGAGGTGCAGCTGTCTGCACATGAAGCAATTACACATGACTGAAGCCTGTACCCCTCACCCACCACACCGAAGCGGGAGCCTATAAAGAATCAGTGTCTGGGTGGCTCAGGAGGTTAAGCGTCCAACTCTTGATTTCAGCTCAGATCATGATCTCAGGTCATGAGATAAAGCCCTGTGTGGGACTCCGCACTGGGTGTGGAGCCTGGTTAAGATTCTTTCTCTCCCTCTCCCTTTGTCTTTCTCTTTCTTTCTAAAAAAGAATGATCGAGTTTAAGAATTATAACCACAGGGGCACCTGGGTGGCTCAGTGGGTTAAACCTCTGCCTTCAGCTCAGGTCATGATCTCAGGGTCCTGGGATCGAGCCCCGCATCGGGCTCTCTGCTTAGCAGGGAGTCCGCTTCCCTCTCTCTCTGCCTGCCTCTCTGCCCACTTGTGCTCTCTGTCAAATAAATAAAAAAATCTTAAAAAAAAAAAAGAATTATAACTACAAAGGTGTAAGTATCTTTGTCATATAAAGTACTCTTTATTTTTATTTTTTTCAAAGATTTTATTTATTTGACAGACAGATCACAAGTAGGCAGAGAGTAAGGTGGGGGGGGAAGCAGGCTCCCCACTGAGCAGAGAACCCCATGTGGGGCTCAATCCCAGGACCCTGGGATCATGACCTGAGCCAAAGGCAGAGGCTTTAACACACTGAGCCACCCAGGTGCCCCTAAAGTACTCTTTAATAACTATCATGAAATTATCTTTGGGGGCACCTGGCTGGCTCAGGCGGTGAAGCGTCTGCCTTCAGCTCAAGTCATGATCCCAGGTTCCTGGGATTGAGCCCCGCATTGGGCTTCCTGCTCAGGGGGCAGCCTGCTTCTCCCTCTGCCTCCACGTCTCTCTCTGTCTCTCATGAATACATAAATAAAATCTTTTAGAAAATAATAATAATAAAATTATCTTTGGCAAATCAAACATGCATTGGTGATTTCTGATTCATTGTCACCATTTTGCTTACTTTTAGGTTGGTACAAAATCTTAATGCTTTAGTTTTAAGCTTCTTTTCATTTCTTTTTATGTACAACCCTATAACAAACTATACATAAATATGTAACATCCTCTTGTGTAAATTTTATAATGTGCTGAGTAGTTTTATGAGGCTAGAGAATTCTCACATTGGGGGAAAAAAAAAAAGCTTCCCTAATTTATTTGCTGTGTATCCAAAGATGTCCTGGCATTTTTCCCTAGAAGGGAAGCTTCTAATGAGATAAGCAGTCTTAATTAAAAAAAAATTAGATACTCATAATAATATAAACACACAAAACATACATCATCTTTCAAATCAGTGGCCTTTTAAAAAAGCATCATTGCAATCCAAAATCATAAGCTTAAAACTCGAGTTTCATAAATAAAGGTTATTTCTGTTTTTTTGGAATACAGCCAGGCTCCTTCGTTTATGTACTGTTTATGGTTGCTTTCACGCTATGATGGGAGAGTTGAGTGGTTGCCAAAGAGGCTGTTTGGCCACTATGACTAGATATTTACAGGTTGACCCTTTGCTAAAAAACCTGGCAGGCAGCACAGTTCTGGAGTCTGATGGGCATGGATGCAATTCTCACCACAAGCAACTGACTCAACCTCTGGCATCAGTTTCCTCACTCACCAAATGGTGAAAAAATCATCTACCTTGTAAGGCTGTGTGATTTCATAAAAATGGTATTATAAAAAATAGGCAGGCGTCACACAGTAGATCACAGAAACTAGGCGTTACCATTTTTCTTCAGCTAAAGCATATTCTGAAATTTATTTTTGTTACAAGAAGTTAAGTTATGAAAAAACTCAACCTCACAGAGCAGTACACTAAGGACTGGCTTATTGATCACTCTGTCAGGTCACAGGAAGAAGTTCAAATTGATGGACGGTCACTAAAGTGTCCTCAACTGGATAATCTGCAGATAGTTTTTAGAACAGGTCACTTCACGTATTTTGAACTCATTTTCAATTAGTAGTCACTGTAAAGCAGTCGTTTCTCATCATTCATTCATCCTGTTCTCTGCTGGAGGCGTTTGTACAGTCCCAGCAGTGACACAGTTCCAGATGGAAGTGCAAGGCACAGCAAGGAAGCATCTGGAAGCCATAAGTTGAATATGTTTAGATGCAAACATATGGATGTCGGTCACTCACAAAGACGCTACACCTGTTCTTTCCAGTTGTTGCTGGTCCTTCCAGACACAGCATTCTGGGAGCTGCTTTGGCTGGCGGGGGCGGGGAGCATTTAAACCAAGTTAGCAAGGGACGGCAACTGAGAGAGCCAAAGCCATGAGCCCAAGACCTAAAAGACAAGGAAGAGTGCACACTTCTGCTAAATTCGGAGAGAGCAAGTACAAAACTGTACAAACTCTCTGGGATAAATATAAACCGAGGAGAAAGTGAACTGAACATAGGACAAAATCCATCTCTGTCTCTATTCCAGGAAGCATGAACTCCAAGGTCGAGAACGCAAGGGCATGAAGCTATGCCCAAAATGCGAAGTGTGGAGGAATGGAGGGGAAGGAGGAACAAGAGCAGCAGCATTAACAAGACCGTTCACAAAGATGACAGAACATTCCCCAGCACTGGCAGCACTTCCTTTCCAGCTGTGAGACGCTTCCCTGGGCCACTCAAGGGAAGGGCTTACCAGTCTGAGAGATGCTCTGCCCTGGTCTGAAACAATCAAAATCGGATTTGAGAATCTGTCCAACGGGCTCTATGAGTGCACATACTGAGACACAGGGTCATCGTCATTGAGAGTTAGCAAGGTCACGCAGCCACAGTCCACATGGGCGTGGGCAGGAAGTGCTATTGCTTGGCACAGTAAGTTGTGATTGGGTTTCCAGGTGGTCTTCTCAGAGGGGACATACTGTAGAATTCTGTATCTCCCTTTACGGCAGTCCACAAAGTCTTCACATTCGTGGCCGAATTACCAAGACAGAAGTGAGCAGCCTGCCCAAGTTGTCCCGGGAAGGCAGGAAAAATCAAACTCCTGATCAACTTCTGATTTTTTTCTGAACGTGACCACAGGAGCCGAACAGTGCGTGCCCCGGGACAGATGCAGGAAAGAGAAAGTGCCAACCGAGAAAGGAGGCGCTTCGAAGGACCCAGACTGATTCCTTGGAACTTGCTGAAGAACTGGCTGTTCTGTGTTTGTAACACACTCTACTGCCTCTGGAATGAACTCCTGAGAAAGCTGAGAACACTGTCAACAGTGTCTGCAAACAATGGCAAGAGCTCTTCCTCGAAGGATCTGACCACAGTCTTCAGAAGAACAAAGCATCAAGCTGGCCCCGAACCCTTTCTCTTCCTTGGGGGTCTTCTGAACACCAAAACCATTAACAGAGGAAAATTCCTCATTAAGGACCAACATCACACGAAGGAGTGAGTTGCGATGGTGCCTTCCGTGTGGCCATTTGGGATAGCAGGACCCAACCCCAGAGTGGGCCCTGGGGCATCCTGGTCTCTGCCCTGGGCTTTCTTTCCACGAAAGGAGGAAGAGAAGGAGGGGCAGGAACAGACTGCAAGGCTGCTCACATCCGCAGGAAGGGCTGGAACTTCGGTGTAATGTTATGTCACTGCCTCTCAGGGCTCTTTTAAAATCACACTGCAAAAGGTTTATCTTCTGGATTTATTCTGTGAACCTACTGAACTATTGAGAAAATTCTCCATGCAGAATGGATTATACTTCGGGCGCAAGCTCTCAGTAGTACCCGGAAGTTTGTGAAAAGGGTGAGCAGAAGGCCGGTTATGAGGGCATGGGAGTACACAGCTCTTTTTTAGTGCCAGGCTCGGCCACCTCCAAGCACACAATCATTCCGAACACAGGCTGGCAAAACAAAAACAAAGGAAAACCTTCGGGCTGTGAGGCACACCCCTCCCCCTGCCTCTCCTTGTTTTTCAGTTTTGCTCAAGTCAGCTTTAGGTAAGCCAGCAGACCTGACTTCCTTTGCAAAAGAAAAGGAGTCAGTTCCTGCAGCTTAGCACAGTCTGTTGGAGTATTAGGCAACTAAGAAACCCATTCTGAAATCTCATAGCACTTTTTTAAAAAAAGATTTTGCTCATTTATTTATTTTTTGGAGGGGAGTGGGAGAGCACAAGGGAATCTCAAGCGGACTCCCTGCTGAGCAGATCTCACAACCCTGATATAAAGACCTGAGCCAAAATCAAAAGTCGGAGGTTTAACTGACAGTCACCCAGGCGCCCCTCTAGTAGCACTTTGTAATCGAGCACTTTGAACTCTGAATCACCAAAGGCATTAGACATACTTCCCTCGAGTGGAACAGTTCAACTACTCACAGGCCATGGTGTGGTAAATGCTGGGCCAGTACTGACCACTGTCTCTTTTCAGCCATACTCGGATGGTTCTGTGGAGAAAAGAATGGAAGAGCAGTCTTCAGCAATTTCATCCTATTTGTGCTCCAGGGAAATATAATTATTTACTTTATTTTCAATCCTATTTCCCAATTGACCTTATAACATCGATGAGTTGGACAAATTAGAGAAATACAGTAGCACCCAGAAGTACAGCACACGATACCTTATACACAAATCGTGCGTGCAAACACATGCACACACACACACACACCCCATATCTAGCTACATATCTATGACCATATATGGCAAGTTATGTGGCAGCTATGAGTCAGAATTTCAAATAATTTTAATAATATGGAAAATCTTATTATATAAAAATATACAACGAAAACTGCAGCTTTTCTTAGTAAAAAACAAACTATGCAAACTTGGTCGCCTGCCCTCTGAGCCAAATGAGGGGAACAGAAGACATAAACAGAAAGACATAAACATAAATGGAAGAGATGTGCTGAGCCCATACTGCTGCTCATTCCCGATAATTCCTGGTCTTCCTGCCCCAGGGGAGGAAGTCATCCCACGCCAGGTCTCTGGGCCTCTCCTTTCATCAGAACCCGCACAGGGAGATGAGGAAATCCTGCACTCAGGCAGGAAAATGACAAATGACCAAAATAGCCAAAGTTTAATATTCTGCCTTATCATGTCAGAAGAACAATAAGGAACACTAGGGCTCTTCCTACTCCACTGGCAGAAGCTCCTCAAAGCTCCAGGTTCCTTCTTCTTCCCAATGCCGGGGACGCTCACTGCCTCTCCCCACACAGGCTCACACTGCTTCTGTGCTGGGTTCCACCCATCCCACTGCCCCTGTTATCTCACAATCCACGCTAGGATTTCTAACAGCAACGCAGATTCTCGAACACAGTTGGCACTGATTAAATGTCCGCACCTTAAATTAAAAGACATAAGTCTAAATGTTGACACGATCTGTTCTTCATTTTGTTTGGCATTCAAGACAAGTGTGACTAGTCCATGAGGATAAAAATCAGAATGGTGTTGCTTCCAGGGGAGGAAGATAGAACGTAAAGGGATATGCAGGAACTTCCAGGGTAATGATAAGGGCCCTGGGGAGTTGGTTTCATGAGTACATTTGTCAGGACCTGCCCAACTACAATTCGGATCTATACAGATTACTGTATATAATTAGATTGCAATAAAGAAAGACTAGATGTTGACCTTCATTCATCCAAATAAATAAGAGGACCTAGCAGCAGAGTGGGCAAATTACTACTTTGTATATGAACTGGATACAGGCCTCGGCGTAGGAGAAGCCATGTGTACAACACGCCATCTTCCAGCCACTGCTGATTGGTCACAGTGGAACCTTTACCAACTTTCTCCATATCCCACCCCTGGTCACAACTGGCTAGACCAGAAATGGGGCGTCTGATCCTAGCTGGTCCAATCAGCTCCTCCCTGGGGAAATTAGGAACAGGGAGAGAGAAAAATAGATCAGTATCTCTGATAGTTGAAACGATTGTTTCTGGTCACATACTGTTTTCCAATTTGGACTGCAGAATGTTGCACATCAAAAAAAGGGAAAGAATGAAGTCAACCTATTAAGTCAACCTATTAAAAGAAGCAGAAGCAATCTGAAGAGGATCCAGGTAAAAGGCCCTTATGCCTAAGACTGAGCTATTTCCCTAGTCTGGTGTTCTTTGAGGCAGATACCGCAGCATCCTTACCAGAAACACTCTCAATAGCTTAAGTCAGCCTGAGTTGTTTCTGTTGTTGGCAATCAAGCACATATTAATACAGGACATCTGATGACACCAAGAATACCAGACCCAGTTTCTTCAGCTGAGCACCATTAAACAAGCTCCTATGTGATGAGGTTCACAAGGCAGGATAATCAGGCAGACGTTCTTTCAAGGTACCTGTATTGTGACAGTAAGTTCTAAAAGTCTAAGTTCATATGCAGAATTAAACGAGAGATCAGAATAAAGCATATAGGAAGGGACCTTTAATTTTCGTTTTGTAATTCCATATCCTCACGAACACACAGGCAGCTCAAAGGACTCAGTGGCACATGCTCTCCCTCATGGAAGAAGAGCAAAACTCAGTAACGGAGAAGCTGGCCATGAGTACGCAACCCTAAAGGTCACCTCTGCCATCCAATCACCTAACCTCGAAAAGTCTAACTTTTATTTCAGGAAGTTCAGAATGATATATAAAATAGCCCAAGGTCAACATGGAAACTACCCAGACACCAGCATCTTGGGAACAGAGTATTACTTCCTTTGGAGGACAAACATTAGTACTACAATTTAGTCTGCATCCAGCTGACACACCAGGAAACGGGCAAGACTTAAATTATCTCACATGATGTTTCGTTTGAAAATCGATTACATCCAGGCTGAGAGAAGACCATCCTTGCTTGAGAATCAAGTTCCAAAACAGGCACCTGACTTGACAGTCCGCTCTACCTCTCCATATCCACATCTTCTATCTGGAATTTTGTCCTGTCTCTTTTCAAGCCACGCTCTTTCCCCTCCTTCCACAACAATGCTAAAATCTCCCATTTCCAAGACTAAATCAAAACAATGTTAAGTTTAACACCTAAGATTCCAGTACTCTACCCAGAACCAATGTATTAAACAAAGTTATATAATTTCTACTAAATAATATAAGAATTTGTTTTGTATTGTGTTTAGAATGTGTCTTGATTGGGTAATAAATGGTTGTAATAGGCTTAAGTTGGGCTGCTTATTAAAAAAATCAACAAATTCGAGAAACAAAAAATATTTATTATTCAGTAAACTGGAAGAAAAATCTATTTAAGTTGGAAGCAACATAATAATACAGTTTAGTAACATTTACAGGACAAAACTATTAAAAACTCTAGTATGTTATTAATAGACTATATAATCACCAAGTGTCAAGATCAGATTGTTTTATTTCTATTAAAAACCACAGTATTTTCTGCCTAGTTGAATGTCTAAGCCAGTCTCTCTGAGTTAAATTAAAATATAACAGCTTAACTTTTCCTTTAATATTTTGACAAGTTTACACCCACTCACCTAAACTCGTTTTTTATGCTTTGCTTGCCGCTTATTTTAGCCATTTTTTTAGTGGATGGGTTTTCTTTGAGATTCTAAGACCATGCCAATCTGAAAAAAAAAAGTCTTTCCTTAAAACCAAAACCTTAGAAACATGTTCACCTTTGCCAGGCTCTATTTTTAAGTTATTTTAAAACAATAGTCTGATAGTTTTCCGAAAGGTACTTGGAAGGGAAATGTGTCATTTCTTTCGGGCCTTCATAAAGTTTTTCCAGAGGTCTCCATGCTACTGTTACCTCCACTGATCTTCTGTGCCCTCCTTGTTAGAGAGCCTTGGGCTTACATAGAGCTGCTTATATACCATATAGCTATAGGGCTTACATAGAGCTGTAGTATTTTCCAAGGGTAGGTGAGAAAAGCTGTTTCTATGTAAGATGGTAATGTGAAACACGTATGATCACGCTGGACGCCCACCACGACCATCACTTCATCTGTCTGTCATTCTTCAGCTAGGCAGATAATCTGCTTGGTTGCCAGATAAAGGAAAAGCCAAAGCTGGATGGTATTTTTTTATTTTAAGTATTTCCGACTGAAATGTGTTTAAAATGTATTGCCATGCAGGGCTAAGCAAATGAACAAGTGAAAACAGTAACAGAAATGCCATTTCTAGGGCTCTCATAATTTTCTGCCAGCGCTGTAAATCAGAACTCACTCTTTGGCCAGAATTTGTTCCGTATACTGAGAAAAACGTTTCCTGCCTAACTAATATGGCTGCTACCACTCCTACTAATAGTAATGACAACAAAAAGTGATTTAGGAATTCCATGCTTGGCAAATGAGTCTGAAGAAATTATTTAATAGGAAAAAAAGAATTACACATTACTAAAAAGTTCCTATGAGCATCATTCCAAGGAGGAAAAATTGGGGGAAAATGTTAAATAATGAAATGGATTAATGTCATGAATTCAACAGTTGACATAACCATTACAAATAGTTCTGAAAATCATGAGTTCAGATAAGCTACTGAATTAGTATGCTTACGCAGTCATCAAAAATAGTTGCAAAGACTATGAACCCACGAGAAAATGTTTATGAAATGTTCATTTTTTTGTAAAAAAAAAAAGCATAATGTAAAATTATGTATCTAACTATTGTAATTAGGCTGGGAACACACCTGTGAAGCAGTCGAGGCCTTCGGCTCCGTTGCGGGGAGAGGGGAAGGTCCTGGAGCCCTGAGACTCGGAGAACTCCAGGGTCCCCAACCTCCACTAGGTAAGCAGAAGAACAAGCCAACAATTAAACAACTCTTGACGAGCCCTCAGGCACTCAAGGATGTATCTGTTCAACTTCAAGGCAGCTATCTAAATGTGAAGACTGGGGACCCCTAGGTGGCTCAGCGGGCTAAGTGTCTGCCTTCAGCTCTGGTCATGATCCCAGGATCCTGGGTTCGAGCCCCAGGTCAGGATCCCAGCTCAGCGGAGAGTCTGCTTCTCCCTCTGCCCCTCACCCTACTTGTGCTCTCTCTTTTAAGTAAATAAAAATTTAAAAATCCATCAATAAATAAACATGAAAACTGTGCACTCCCTACAAATGTGTCTGTTAAATCACTCCCAACATGAGCAAATGAGGCTGAGGAGTGACACAGGCCTCAGACTGAAGCTCCAGGGCAAGCGCAGGCTCTAGAATCTGAGGCAACTCCAAGCAGGCTGCAGCCACTTCTCTTCAGTAAGGCAGAGCCTAAGAGGTTCTGGTCATCCCTCCCTGAGAGTTCTCCTCTGAGGCTGATTCTGTCTTCAACAGACAGTCCTGCCACGGGGGAGGCCTTGAAGTCTGGAGCCTGTCACACCCCCATCAAGTCTAGTCAGGGATCTGATGCCTGGAGGAGGTCCGTGCAGAGGGCCACACAAGGCCAGAGCTAAGAAGGAGACACAGACCCATGGACTGGGACTCAAGGACTAGAGGTGCTATGTGGACACAACCTTGAGAATGTCACCCCCCAGGAGAATTGAGCAGGGGCACAGCTGGGTGAAGGAATCAGATGCAGAAAGGCAGGAAAGAGAAGACCCCAAAAGACTCAGGGCCACGAGGCCTGAAAGACACAATGCAATACATCGTGCCCCTTGATAAATATGTCCCTGCTTGACTTCTTCTAAGTTCACAGCAGTGAACTGTAGTGGCAGACAAAGCTACTTCCTATATTCTAGAAAACACGTCGGGATCCAAGAAAGGCCACTGTCGGTTGAGAACGTGATGCCATATCCTCATGGAAATGACGACAGCTAAGACCTCCATTTTATATTTAGCAAAAGTAAGGAGAGTCTAAGTCCTAAAATCAAACAAACCAACATCAGTTTGTCTGGTTGTTTTGTCCAATTTTATTGCTTTTACCAGAGGATGATGAAAATTTCACATTTCAAAACATTATAAAAAGTAAATAATTCAAAGCCGAGCAGCTTTTATATGGCAAATAATAAAACAAATTTTCTTTTTAAAAACCCTTTTTAGAAAATCTCCATTTTATCCTCCAAAGCAGTAACCTCTAAACAATAAGTAAACATGAAGAATTAAGTAACTTTTTCCGTCCAAACAAATCTAGAGTGTGGAAAAGTCTAGGTCTAACTTTGAAGCTCTTATTTGGTACAAAGAAATCCTGACTTCTAGGCTAAACAGGAACAGTGACTTAACAAAATCTCTCTTGACTAATATATATATATTTTTTTTTGTTTCAAATTTTCATTTAAATTCTAGCTAATATATAGTGCAATACTGGTTTCTGGAGTAGAATTCATCCCTTACATACAACACCCAGTGCTCATCACAAGTGTGGACCCCCATCACTCATCTAGCCCACCCCCCACCCCCCTCCCTCCAGGCACCCTCAGTTTGTTTCCTATGGTTAAAAGTCTCTTATAGTTTGCTTCCCTCTTTCTCTTTTTTTCCTTCCCATATGTCATCTGTTTTTTTTTTCCTTAAATTCCACATATGAGTGAAATCATTCAGTATCTGCCTTTCTCTGACTTATTTTGCTTAGCATAATACACTCTAGCTCCATCCATGTCATTGCAAATAGCAAGACCTCATTCTTTGTAATGACCAGTGTTCTGTTATATATATCACATGTATATAAAAATATAACACACACACACACACCTTCTTTACCCATTCATCAGTCGATGGGCATTTATTTTTAGAATAAAATAAGCTAGAGAAGAGAAAAAGTTATTAAGAAAATCAAACTGAAAACAAATTTATAGTACCATACTATAAGAAATCCACATAGAAGTGGGCCTGCACAGTCCAAAGTCATGTTGTTCAAGAGTCAATTGTACTTGCTGTTTTAAGCCACTGAATTTTGAAGTGGTTTGTTTCATAGCAATAACTAAGTGATACAATGCTATCTGTTCCAAAAATAGAACACCCTTTTTTTTAAAAGATTTTATTTATTTATCTGACAAAGAGAGAGAGAGAGAGTGCAGGCGACAACAAGCAGGGGGAGTGGCCGTCAGGAGGAGAAGCAGGCTCCCCCCTGAGCCGAGAGCCAGACACAGAGCTGGATCCCAGGACCCAAAGATCATGATCTGAGGCAAAGGCAGACGCTTATCTGACTGAGCCAACCAGGTGCCCCTAAATATTACTTTGAAGAATACTTAGGATTCTGACCTTAAAATGAAGGATAAAAATAGCATATGGCCTTTTACTGAGTGTCAAGGATTTAAAAGTACTGAATAAACACTCATTAAAAGCACGTTGAAAATGTAGGAAATCACCAAGTCTTTTATAAAGCCTCATCGGCTTAAACTAGAAAGAGGAGGAATGCAGACAGATTTCAAGCATGGTTCTTGTGAAAAGCACTGGCTCTCCAACCCGAAAGCATATTGTGGGAGTGCAGATTAGTATCACTTTTAAACCTAAAACTCCATGACATCTGGATTCAATACAGTTTATTTTCCAATACAATTACCTTGAAAATCTAGCCCACACTTTGATAAATAGATTCAAAAAGCACACCAGAGCTTTGGTAAAATCACAAGGCCAAATTCTGTCTAGACCAACACATCAGCATTTCTAAAACCAGTTGTTTTGTTTTGAAGTAGGCTCCGTGCCCAGCATGGTGCCCAAGGCTTGAACTCATGACCCTGAGATCAAGACCCAGTCTAAACTCAAGAGTTGGATGCCCAAATGACTGAGCCACCCAGGCGCCCCTTTTTAAATTTCTCAAAAAACACCCTAATTATCCCAAAACAGCTAAATGAAAGCAATTCAACCATTTTTACATTATAAACTGATAAACGAGGATTACTCAACTAACCAGTTAAACACAGAATACAGAGGACAGCATATGTTACAAATTAAGCCCAAGCCATGATATTTTTAAACTCTTACACTAGTTAAGTTTGAGGAAATCTGAAATCACTTTTAGGACTGCTGATACTATTTCATATCTTGATAAATCACCAAACATTTCTGTTACCTTCAGCAAAGGATATTCTTCCCTACTCTGACTACCTTCCAGGGCTATAGACACCAAGTGTAACTCAGGAAGCCTCGGTGCTTTCTCTAACGTCAGGATGCTAGCCTACAAGAGAAGGAAAAGGATATGGTCATCAGTGCAGTCTGCTTTTATCAAGTAAATAGCAGTTTCCTTTCAGCCAAGTCTCCTGAACTCTGCCCTCTTCATTCCTGCTGTGGAAAGAAGCCTTTCTCCTTTGGTAACAAAGGGGGGAAACACTAGATTTTTATTGAACTGACTATCTTAACAGAAAGGCAGGGAAACCACCTTTTTTTTTTTTTTCCCCCAAGGAAAATTAGATTGGCTGAGAAAAATTTAAATTTCCATCTCCTTCTACAGTCTAGGAAAGGAATTCTGAATAGCTTTAACTGCCTGTGATGATGACTCTTGGATTCCTGACTTTGTTACAGGCAGATTTCTAATCCCAAGAGGAAGACCACTTACATGGCCCCGCCAGCAGCTCTTAAATGAGGAATGCCTCTCCAGAAGTCAGACGGATGGTTTTCTACCTGCACATGTTTTCTTTTTTACTTCAGGAACCATTCCTGTTGTTATCGGCTCACTGTTAGCATCAAAATGATTTTTGGTGACCTCTGTGCTACCAAGAAGGCTAAAAAGCCATCAGAACCTCTAGCAGCAGAAGCAATCCAGGCAGGAGGCGTCAACAGAGGGTCTATTAAACACTTCAACTTAGGAAAAAAAAATTCAAACTCTATCCATGGCCTACATGTCTCGAAACACAAGGTTAAACTAACCCCCCAAAAGCAAAGTTTGAGGCACTCAGGAAGAGTAGCCTCATTTCCAATTCTGTTCCATGCTTCTTTCTTCCTACCAGGAAGAAAGTTTATTGATTCCTTCAAACTAACAGCTGAGAGACCACTGCCCACCGGCTTTCCATCTGGGAGTCTGGAAGTTTGGCAAGCACTAGGCAGAGGGTACAAGCTCCCGGTAAAGGCACGGGTACAGAGTCACTAATGAGCCTCCTGGGAGACAATACTTTATGTGTGTGGTCAGAAGTCAATGCTGGAGGAATGGAGCACTTTCTGCATGACTCTACACAGGGTTAGGACTCCCGGAAGCTCATGCTGCCTTCCTCTGGACTTCACCCCATACCTTTCCTTCACCAGTTCTGTCTGTGTCCTTTTGCTGTAATAAATCATGGCCATGAGGACGACCATATGCTGGCAGTCCTCCTAATGAATCAATGAACTGAGGTGTGGTCTTGGGGCCCCCGAACACAGCAGGGCAAAGATTTTATAACAGAAAACTCATGACCGAAATGACTCCTGACCAATATGGAAATGATGAGAAGACATGACTCAAAGACAGTTACAGGAACTTAGGTTTGTAAGTGACTCCCAAAATTGTTACTGTGCTACTTCATACAGAAGTTTTTTTATTTATACGCATACACAAAGCAAACTCTTTAGCTTTTGATGAGATTAAAATAATTCCATGGGAAATAACAATAGCCAACACATACACAGTGCTTTCCCTGTGCTGGCCACTGTTGGATGCACTTTGCATCTTAATTAATCCAGTTTCAAGGTAGGTTCTACCCCCATTTTGCAGATGAGAAAACTATGTCACAGAATGAATAAGTAACCTGCCCCGGGTCACATGGCTGGGATTCAAGCTAAGGCATTCTGATCCAGAATCCGCTCTTGACTATGCTATAGAAAGAAAGCAATCCTCACAGTAAAGGGCCACCCTAACAACAGGGGAATAAATGCTTCCTGCCTTCTCACTTCTTCGTTTTATTTTCTAACACAAATCAAAGAGTCTACTTTTAGGCACTGCGTGACAACAAAAACACAGCAGTTAACGCCCCGGGTTTCTGCAAAAGCCAAGAGCTTCCAGCTATGCCAGGCTTTCTCTGAAGTGTAATGCTTAAAAATCAAGTTGTTGATTCAAAATTGCTTCCATGTGAACGGTGAGTAAATATATAATTTTTCCCTCAAACTACCTTAATATGCTTAGAAATGTCTAAAAGGAAACAAGTACGTCAAAATAACAGCAGTAAGAAACGTAGATGTACCCATATACGTTAAAAGTTGGATTTCCCTAATTGTTCCGGTTTACCAGCCTAAGTGCAACATCCAAAACACAGAGATCTGCCTTTGTTTGACTGCGGCCAGGAAACTGAGTTCCTCACAGAAATCAATCATGGCCTCCAGACCCTGATGCAAGGGCATAAGCCTGCTCATCCTCCAACTGTCTTCCAAATATGAAGACAGCAGGATTGCAGCCTTGCCTTATTTCTAAGCCTTTATCATAAATTTTTTTCTTTTAAAAAGTCTACCCCTCCGCTGACTCTTAAGAAATTTTTGGTGCAGTCCATAGGAAAAAAAAAAGTTCAAAAGGCAAATGTGTCCAGGGAATGGGTTTCTCGCCGTCTAACCACATTTCAGTTCTGTTCAGAAAGCTGAGTCTCGTTTTCTGTTCCCACTATCAAGAAAATGATTGCTGTAGTTCAAGTTCCTCAACTTACCACTCAGGTTAGTACTTTTACTTTTACAGTTTCCTGACTCGAGAGAGAGACAGTCTGTCCTATTTTATTGATTCAAGAATTTTTTTTTTTTTTTTTTTTTTTAAGCGTTATGCTTGGCATGCAGAAAAACAGCAGTTCCCAAGTTCAGGCAACTGCAAACTAAAGTTAAAAACACATATTCAGGTCTAGTGTGACAAAGGAGTTTGGTGTTGGGGTAATTATGACTCTAACAAAATCTACATGAATGCACACAAGAGAGGAGCTCCCATTTTCTGTTAACCCTTTGTGGTACAGGAACTCCAACATTTCGGATCAGACCCCTAAGCTCACAGACCAAACCATTCCCAGTGACTCCAGGTACAATGGAATTAGGCTCAGTGTTCCACATGGGTTTAACACTCTTTGAGGGGATTGTGTGTTTTCAGATTTGTCGTACACAGTTTGGTTTTATTTTTTTAAAAGATTTTATTTATTTATTTGACAGACAGAGATCACAAGTAGGCAGAGAGGCAGGCAAAGAGAGGGGGAAGCAGGCTCCCTGCTGAGCAGAGAGCCTGATGAGGGGCTCGATCCCACAACCCCGGGATCATGACCTGCGCCGAAGGCAGAGGCCTAACCTACTGAGCCACCCAGGTGCCCCCACAGTTTGGTTTTAATGGGAAATCGATGGGTACATGTAAATGAGTCCAGGTAAATATATCCCAGAAACTGACAGAAAAGGCGGCAAAGTATACAGTGTTCACCCGCCGTGGGCCTACGCAGGCAAGCACCATGACAAGTAACTCTGGTAGAAAGTGGTTCTCAAAGTGGGGTTCCTGGACCAGCAGCATCAGCATCAGCATCACTGGGAACTTGGAAGAAAGGCAAACTCTCAAGCCCCACCCCAGCTTTATTGAGAATCTGACATAGGCTCAAGTTTGAGAACCACTGTGGAGAAAGAACAGATAAATAATTACATGAAGCCTAACCCAGGGTATCTCAACCACGGCGCTACTGACATCTGGGGCTGGTAATTCTTTCTGTGAGGTACTTGGTGTCCTGCGCTTTACAGGATGTTGTGCCCCATCTCTGGCCTCTACCCCCTACACGCCAGCAATACCCTCCTCCAGTTACGACAACCAAAATGTCTCCAGATCCTACCAAACTGCCCTTTGGGCCCAAACGACCCCTCCTTGAGAACCACTGGCCTAGTTTAGAAAAATGGACACTAACTTCAAGTGACCCTCACATCTTTCGCTTTTCCTCTCAAAATGCTCTCAAGCCAGTTCCCGCTGCTTTTAGCATTTATAAAATGAATTAACTTCAGCTGGAGCCTCCTTTAAAAATGTTAAGAGTTACTGTTCTGAGCATTAAAGCAGAAAAGATGTAAGCTATGTTTAAAAAAAAAAAAAAAACTAAAAGAAGGAAGGATAATTGAATCATAGCAAAAGGTAGAATCCTAGCATTTTACACTTGCTGCCGGAACAGTCGATCATTGACGGATACTGCCTGGATTCACTTTGCCCAAACACGCAGCTGGATGATGGCAGAAAGAAACAGAGCCTCCCAATCAGACCTGGGTTCAAATCTCCGTCCAACCACTTACTAGCTACAAGGCCTTGGGGAGTGACTTCAGGATCCTTTATGCCTCCATTTCCTAAACGTTAAAGGCCCACCGCAGTGGAATGCATAAACCCACCCCACCGTCTGTTCCAAACACCCCCAGCAGGGCCTGGGGACAACCCCTGCGGTTACATGCATGGCTGCTTCTGCAGAAGAACGCATGAGCACTCACACAGCATGGGATAAATAAAGAGTACAGTCTCCTCTCTTCAGGCCAAGTTTTTGCACCCATGAGTTTTCAGGCCCAGTTTACAAACAAACAAACTAACCCACCTGTGACTTTTAGAATACACTGAATTTTGGAGCTACTGAAAAGGTTAAAAGGTTAGCCATTGTTATTTCCAAAGTATAAATTCTGATCAGGTCACCTGCTTTGCAATCTCAGGGTTCCTCACTACCAGCAAACTAAAGTCCAATTCCTAAGAGTGGTGCACAAGGAAGGCCCTTCCAAAACTGGACAGTAGGCCCTCCAGCTCTCAGGACTCTCCCCTGCCATGGCTACTCATACACCTTTTGCTCTGGTCACCTAGATGTAATGATGGTCCTTCATTGCGTCCTGTTCTTTCCATGTGCCTGGTGCAGGGCTGTGCACCCTCTTTCCTTCACACAGCCCACTCCTCTATCCAGTGACATCTCCTGAGGCTTTCCTTGAACCCTGGCCCTCAAGGACACTCTTTCCTCTATGTCTCCCCAACACCCTGAAAGCTGAGAGCACAGGGCCGCCACCTCCTCACCGGTCTGTCCAGCCCTTTGGAAAGAGATTTTGGCATCACTGTCTTTCTAACCCACAGATCCAGTCCAATGTCTAATAAATAAGGGTGGTCAGTATTTTGTTTCCCTAATATTCCATCAGGTCAAGGGCCATAAAAATCAATGAATCAGAAGTCAGGAGGGCAGGTGCTGTGACTTTTGATGCTTGCTCTACTACCTGAGCCTGGCACTCAATAGGTACAGTATTTCTAAATCTATGAATCAATGAATATATGAGTGTATGAATGAATGAATGATTAACAAGGATGACACATATACATGACAATGTAAAGACGCAGCACCACATTCAAAAACAACAAAAACCCATAGCCAAGTGCTTTCATAAATCCGATAAAGTAAGACACGTCCTACCTTCAAGGAAGCTCCAGGGGGCCTGAAACACAAATTAGAAACACAAGACTCCAAGCATCAGCAAGGGTCCAGTCATCAGCAAGGGCCCTGCTGTGCTCCAGTGAAAAAATGAGCTGATCTAAGGCTCCCCCAGAACATTTCAGTCCCAGAGCAGCTAAGTAATCACTTTCCATAAAACATTTATCAGCACTGCTCCTTGCCAGTAATCTCAAATATTCAGCAATTTATCCAACATGCATGAGTCACGGATAAGATATTTTACTGAATAAGATAGCTAAGTTTTATAAAATGTTGTCTGCGTCTAAGTTCATATCATATGCAAATATCATTATTGTGCCCTTTGCCTCTTTTTTCCCCCCCACGTTCCCTTCTTCTCCCTGCGGCTCACGCTCCCACCCCCTTCTTCCTTTCCCTTACAGCTTCTGCACACCAACACACATGTCTTTCCAACTGCTCCCCACCTCCTTTGAAGTTAGCTACATGCAAATGAACTGGAGAAACTACTGCCAGCTTACAATAAAAGGACTCAAAAAGCAAAATACAAAGGTCAAGTAGGCCCTGGAGGCTTCAGGTTTTCTGTTCCCAATCAGGACAGGCCTCTCAAAGGTACTTCAAAAGCTATGACTGCGGAGGGCTGGACTATGCTGTCAGCTCTAAGGGGACAGCAAGTACCTCCCATCTTCCAGAAGGCCTTTGTGACTTTTGCAATATCACCATTTAAGAGCACTCATTGTAGCAAGGAAACACAATTTCACTCTGCAAACATCAGTCATTTCCTCCAAATTTCCCACCGTAAAGCCACAAACCTTTTAAAGACTTAAGGTTTTAAAAACACTGAAGTTTTAATACAAATAATATGTCTTCAATCCAATCACACAGCCCTGGGCCGACCAATGAGCTGGAAAGAAGTGACTTTAGGTGCATAGAGACATGTTTTAGCTATGAGTTCAATTCTTTATGGCAAGTGATACTGGTTTTCCACTAACAGTGGAAAATAAATTTTTCCTTGAAATAAAAGCATCTAACCTTTTCAAAAACAAGTCTCTTTTACAAAAAGCAAACAAACAAACAAAAACACCCAAAAAACTACGTAGTAAATAAGAGTTCAGATGGTAATAGCAGCTGTAAAAAAAAAAAATAATAATAACAGATCTAGGGAGCCGGTGCTGTGCGAAAAGAGTTGTCAATCCCTGAGTAGAGAAGTAAGAGAGTGAAAGCCCCGGAGTTCTGCTGAGAGCAGGGAATCCCTGGCACTGCCGCCAGTGCTCCTGGCTCCGAGACTTGGAACTGACCGCCGAGGTCCAAGCACCCCCCCACCCCCACCCCATAGAGGTCGCGACGCTTTCGAGGAGCAAGCAAAACCCCACAAAGGAGAGCAGGAACGGGAGTCCCGCACTGGAAGGGGCGCGGTGGGACGGGGTTGCCAGGCTGGAAGGGTGAGGATCCCGAGCCAGACAGGCGCGGGGGGGGGGGGGGGGCGGTCACTGACTGGAGGGGCTCAAGGGGACTAGGGTCCCCGGCTGGAGGGGCGGGTCCGGGGTCCCGGGCTACAAGGGGGGAGGATCCCGGGCTAGGGGGGCGCGGTGGGGGTTCCCAACTGAAGGGGCGCACTGGGACTGGGGTCCTGGTCTGGAAGGACGCAGTAGGACCGCGGGGCGGTCCGGAGGAGCGCGGTGGGACCAGGATCTCGAGCTAAAGGGTGAAGATCCCGGACTGGAGGGGCGCAGCGCAATCCAGGGGGCCGAGGACGCCCCCACGCGGAGAGGGAGACCGCCGACCCTACTGCCCCCACACCCCGTCGCCCACGGGAGTACGGGGCGCCCGGATCGCGTCTGGGCCGGCGCACCACCCGCCGGCCCTACCTGTCCTCGCTGGCGGTGATGACGCCGTCCTCCTTGGGGATGAGCAGCGCGGCCGTGACGGCGTCCTGGTGCCCCTCGATCTTGCTCAGCAGCACCGGACGGCTGCTCTGCGGCCTGGAGTGGATCTCGGCCGCCATGTTCGCGCGGCGGCGGCGGCGGCGGCGGCGGCGGCCTCCCCGGCGGGCGGCCCATCAGCTGACAGCCGGGCGGGCGGGGACGCGCCGGTTCTGCTCCGGCTCCCCGGCCGCGCGGGCGCTGCGCCGCCGTAAGCTCCCGAGTGCTGCCGCCCAGGCCCGTATTGCCTGGGGAAGCGGCGCAGCCAAAAACTCCGAAGGCAGGCGGAGCGCCCCGCCCCGGACGCGGTAAGTGATAAAGGTTGAAAAGTGAAGGCATTTACCCAGGAATGGATTGAGCAGATGGAGGAGATGAGGAATTGTCTCCCAAACCAGAGCCTTCTGGAAATAATACTACTTTGTGTTTATTCTAAGAAGCCATTGTTTGGAAGACGTTCCAAGATATTGGAATTGTGAAAAAATATAGGGCAGTTTAGAATCCTTGAATGACAGTCAGTGACACTCATTGAGTGGTGACTATATACCAGGCGCTATTCCAATTTCTTTACACGGATTGTCTTACTTAATGCTGCTAATAAACTTTAAGAGATTGAGAGGTGAGTGTTCTTGTATTCTCATTTTAGAGACAAGAAAACTGGACCATGGAGAAGTTAAATCACTTGCTTAAAGTCGCACAGCTATTAGAAAGAGAAAAGTAGCTATTGAACTCCAGGAGCTGGCTTGGTACTCTGAGCCAGGCGTCTGCATTGCTGGGAGCTGGGCTGGTGCTCACAGCTGGTTCTTGCGGAACTTTAACATTAGACAATGCCACTCTATAGTCATATATAAACACAGCAAAACATGAAATTTTTCAAGCCATGAAAATGAACAAATATCCCTCTATTCTGGCCAATAAGAGTGACTCCTGTTTCTTTACCAATTACAGCTTTAGCTTCTGCCTAGTCTTCCTCCCTCTAGACCAAATTAAAACCTCCAATCATAGAATTATCCCCGTTTCCTGACAGCATCCAGCCCAGTCAAGAGCAAAACCCTTCTTCCTTAAACCCTCCCTGAAATCACCTAATACAAACCTAAGTCCCACAATAAGTTCTTTCATTCACCAATGCCCCATAGTTCCCATCATATGCCTTCTGCCAATTAGCAACCAACCCAACATGTTCAACTATGAATGTGTTTCCGGTAGCTTTTGGCTGGAGCACATCAGTAGCTAAGTTAAAGGGTCATGATGGAGACCCAGAAAATCATTGACTCTGGAGATCTTCCCTCTCCAACCCCGCTCCCCCCAACACTGTATTATTCTGACTAATGAATTGCAGAATTCCAATACAGTTGTGTGGTACACAGGGCTATCCAACACTTAAAATGTGACTAGTCCAAATTGAGTTATGGTATGGGGGCAAAATACACACTGAATTTTAAAGACTCATTATGAAACAAAACAAAAATATATTTCATTAATAATTTTCATATTGCTTACATGTTGAAATGATAAAATTTAGATATACTGATTTAGATATTTTAAAAATTAATGTTACCTGTTTCTCATTATTTTTTAATGTAGCTAATGAATTTTAAATTACATACGTGTTTCACAAAATGTCATTTGCGGATTTATTCATTTATTCAACACACAAGTATTATATACCTACTAAGGACCATATGCTGGCAAGATGAATAAGACATGGTTCTTGCAAGGCTTTTACAGTTTGATGATTAGACAGGCTACTAAACGACATTTTCAAACAACATGTATCTATTGAGTGCCTGCTATGAGCCAGGCACCATTCTGCATGCAGCTCTGCTCCAAAGACACAAAAATCACTCGTCCATTAGAACGTATATTCCAGCGAAAGAACCAGATAATAAAATAAATAACCAAGTTACATAGTATATTAAAAGGTGTTAAGTGCTGTGAAAAAATAAAACAGTGAAGGGTGATAAGGACGATTAAGGGTATTACAATTTTATTTATTTATTTATTATTTTATTGAAAAGATTTTATTTATTTATTTGACAGAGAGAGAGATCACAAGTAGGCAGAGAGAGAGATGGGGGAAGCAGGCTCCCTGCCAAGCAGAGAGCCCAATTCAGGGCTCGATCCCAGGAACCTGGGATCATGACCTGAGCCGAAGGCAGAGGCTTAACCCACTGAGCCACCCAGGCGCCCCAAGGGTATTACAATTTTAAACAGGGTGGTGTTGGAAGATTTCAAGACACACTACACAGATTGCCTTCATAGAAGGGAGGCAGTCAGCAAACACTCTTGGCCTGCAGCTCCCTCAGGGTCTGCTTCAGAAGAAGGGAGCCACCATGGCTTGGCCATGCCCTTCATGGCACAGACAAAATTCAGTAACTAAAAGAGAAAGGACTATAAAGGCCTGGCCATGTTGGTCTGGTGCAGGACACACTTATAGAGCTCTCTCCCAGGTTGGATGAGGTTTTGTCGGGCCTGTATTTCAGCTGACTTCTTCTCCTGCCGAATCCTGTTACATCTGCCTCTCTTCACAGCTATGAATGCTTAATAAATATCCTACACACCAATCTATGTCTCAGCATCTGCTTGCAGAGAATGCAGCCTGAGGAAAGACCCCACGGGGAAGGTGACATATGAGTGAAGAAGGAGAGCAGGGAGCAAACCATGTAGAAATATGGAAGATCTCCTTTCTTGGAAAGGAACAGCAAATGCTAAGGCCCTGAGGTGAGTGCGGTTTTCTAGGGCTGGCAACGCAGCTGGTGTGGCTGGAGCAGAGTGAGCAAGGAATACAAAGAGATGAGGAAGAAGAGTCACCAGATGGACCATGTTAAGCCCTGAGGTCATGGTAAGGACTTTTGCTTTTCCTTTAAGTGAGATGCGAAGCCAGTGGAGGATTTGAAGGCAGAAAACTGCCTTAATCTGCCTTTAGTCTTAAAAGGCAAGGATGTCAGTTGGGAGGCTAATAAAATAGGGCAGTTGAGAGTTGATGATGGTTTAGCACAGACTGCAGATGGTGAGAAGACAGCAGAGTCTAGATATTTCTGCAAGGTGGAGCCAGTGAGCTTTGTTGGATGTGGGTTATGAAAGAAAGAGGAGCCAGGATTTGTGGGATGACCAACCAGAGAAATGGACCAGTCTGGGGAAGGTATTTGGGCAAGAAGACAGGGAGTTTGGTTTTGGATGAATGAAGCTCGAAGGGCCTGTAGATGTCCAGGTGGAGGAGTTAGCGGATCCTGGGCCTGGGTCCTAGAAACATGTAGTCCCATTATTGAATAACGGGACTATTATCCATTTATTGAATAAACAAATAAATGAAAAAATAATAAACAAATTGAAAAAATAAACAAATTCATGAATGAATTTTAAAAACTGGCTAATTCCTCAACCCTGTGAGTTAGTGGTAAAAACTCTCCGAGACCCTCCATTTTTGGTTCCATAAACAATGTTCTCATTGTATTTACTGAGAAACTCTCAATACAGAGACACCTCATTTTAATATAACATTGTTTGCTTTAACTAGATTATTAGATTATTTCTCCCATTAAGTGGACTATTACAGAAATAAGTTTCCTGTGCTTACAATCCATTTATTTGACGAATGAATGTTCAGTGAACTTTTTTAACATGCAGTGTAAATTTATTGAAACACAAAGACCAGTCATGAACTTCTTTCATCCCTTCTTAGAGAATTTGCTTCACCCAGAAATCCATCAGCTTGTTTTATGATATGTGCCAACCTGCCATTTCCTCTCTCCCTCCCCAGAGAACCCTTTTCTAGGCTAATGAACCATTCAGATTTTCCCTCTTGAAAGGTTAAGCTAAGAGACCCGAATTGAGTTGTATGATCTATCAAAGAAAAACAAGAGCTAGACAATAGTTAAGAACAGATTTTATTCTGGAACTATTGCAATAAGGGAAAAGAGACCTCTGTATGGAACTGAGCTCAATTCCGAATACAACATGGACCAGAGGAAATTATAGCCATGGGGGCTGGGAGGTGTCCGTGAACACTGAACTAAGTGGAAGCATCAAAGTTTAGGGTGGGGGGCAGTATTCTAGCTAAACCAACAGGATTCTTCTGAAGGCAGGCCAGGGTGATCAGGTATCACCAGGGGACAGTGGTGGGTGATGAATTTGATTAGATATTAAGGGTAATCATATGTTAAGGGTGGGGGAGCCTTTCTTTCTTTCTTTTTTTTTTTTTTTAAGATTTTATTTATTTATCTGACAGACAGAGATCACTAGTAGGCAGAGAGGCAGGCAGAGAGAGAAGAGGAAACAGGCTGCCTGCAGAGCAGAGAGCCCGATACAGGGCTCGATCCCAGGACCCCAGGATCATGACCCCGAAGGCAGAGGCTTTAACCCACTGAGCCACCCAGGTGCCCCATGGGGGAATCTTTCTAAACTGACAAGATCCTTGCTGAAAGTGGACTATGCAGTCCGGACAGACACCAAAACCTAAAGGTTGAAGCCTCGTTACAAAGAGGGCTTAGGGGAGTCTGACTAAAGTTTGGTCAAGGGGAGAAACCTTTGCCAGAGCCTAATATTAGAGATTCTTGAGATAAGTAGTAACATCCCTGGGTCTGCGTTTCAGGGAGATGAATGAAGATGAACAGTGTCTAGGGAAGAGAAGAAGGTACAAGATGTGTTTGGAGGTCTGGCAAGGAGGTAAGGATCACCATCAGGTAGCCAACCACTGCAGATATTTAAGAGGATGTGACACCTAGACAAAAGTGGGTGTTTGTGGAAAAAGGAATAATTGAAGACATAGTAGTCCAAGCTGGGTAACTGGGGGGGACACTGATGCCATGAACAAGTAGAGAGACCACAGAAACAGGTATCTTTTGGGGTCTAGATATTCAGCCTGCAACTCAAAATTGGAAATTCAGAGAAGTCTTCCTTTGTGAATTAATATTAGAGCAAAACATTTATTTGAACGGTTTGGTAGGAAAGTTTCCACTAAAAAAGTGGAATATAAAGGGGGACAGAAACCCTTATAATCCCACTGTTCTCATTTTTATATATTTTTTCCAGTTTTTTTTTTTTGGTGGGGGGGGGAGATGATTTAAAAAGTTTGTACTATTAGAAATTGAAATTTTGGTTAAGTCAATATCGCTTAGTCTAGGGCTCCTGAAAAGAAGTTTTCTGGAGACACGTTGGGTAAATATTCGCTCCTAAATAGTGGCTGGGTTGATGGTCTGTAACTCTGAAGACTAATTACATATACATTGACAAGAAGTGCTTTCTTTTATTAAGACTTTCACGTGTTTTCTTTAGACTGAGAGTGAAACAGGTTTTTGCGCTAATGAGAAAGGAAAGAACAAGAAAGCAACTGAGCGTGAAACAACTCCCACACATTTCCGGATCCAAACGCCCCTCACTCCCCGCTCACCTAAAAGTAATCTCTGGGTGGGCAGGAACCAGAGCTCGCACCTGCGCAGTAAAACTCAACGGCAGCCGCCCGCCCCCGCGTAATAGGCCCGCCCGGATCTCGCTCAACTCGCCCAATTCCGGGGGGACTGTGTTACTGAGACACTGGTCCGACTTTCTTCCTTCCGCCCTCCATTGCTTTTCCCGAGAAATGGCGTCCGGCTTGGGGAGAGTGCTTTTGCGGGGGCCTCGCTGCCTCCTGTCACCGGCCGCTCCCACTCTCGTCCCGCCAGTTCGGGGCATGAAGAAGGGATTCCGTGCCGCCTTCCGCTTCCAGAAGGAGTTAGAGCGATGGCGCCTGCTCCGGTGCCCCCCGCCGCCCGTGCGCCGGTAGGAGCCTGCTCGGAAGGGGTCGGGGTGGGTGTCGACGACCAGGTGGTTGCCGGGAGGGTTGTGTCTCGTTAAAGCGCTCCTGGCTTGAGCCTAGGTCGTTTGCCGTAGGGACACCGGTAGAACGTGGACGCGTGGGCTGAGGCACAGGGAATGAATATCTGCCTCGGGGTGGAGCGCGGGGCTGTCCCCGAGGCTTCGGGACTCTTATTTAGAGCCTGTCAACTGAGTTGTGAGAAACGACGCCTGCTGAGGCTAACTAACCTTTATGTAGGCTTGGGGGTGTAGTTTCTCTCATAATGGCTGAGAGTTCCTGGGTAAGAGAGGAGAAACCGTTGCACAGCATTGCAAGAGCAAAATTAAGTATGTGCAACTACAAGTCTGTTTGCCAGAATAAAAGGAAAACAATTGAGCTTTAGCTTTCTTGCCCCAGTTAATCTTGTTTCTTCTTACTACTTGTCCCAGTAGTGTCTGGCGGTAGCTTGACAAAGAAGGCCAGTAGTGCGGCATAAAAAGACAGCTTCATAGCTCCAGATGACATCGCTATACCTGAGGTCTTGAATCTTGTTCTTTAAAAATGTGACTTTGACATGTAGTCGTGGCGATGTAAAATATGACTCCGTTTGTAGGTATTTGAGTTCCATGTTATTGCTATTACAACTGATGGAACAGTGATTAGCTTTGAAGTTCTTACTCCTTGGGAAATTAGTGTGAAATTTTGATAACTACTTTAATATTGCTGTCCCCCCCAAAGTTGAACCAGCTTATACATCTGTCAGTAGGAATATATGTGTTCATATTCCTATACTCTTTCAAAACAATATTAAGTTATTTTCCTCATAGGCAGAAAATAGTATCTCTTAACTCACGCTTCTTTGATTATTGTGAGCTTAGTCACTTTTGGCTTTTACAATTGGAAGAAACTAAGGATTGTATAGGTTAACATACATTTTATGACTATAACCAAGATCTTTACATTTTCTTACCCATTTTTACTTAAAAGGGTTTTATTTGGATTTTACTGTCTCTTTAGAAAGACCTTTTAGCATTCTTGGGAATGCTTACGAACTTTTAACCTACTTGTAATGATATTAGATTATTTAGATGCTAACTTAAGTGGGTGTTTTTAAAACTTAATAAAATATGAGAAATATAGCGTACTTATTGTTTAGAGTTTGAACCTGTGAAATTATAACTCCTATTTCGTACCTACATATAAAGCATAATTCCATGGTTATAGCAGAAATAAAGACTCAAAAAGATAGGGTAATGGCTTAATTTCTGATGTTGAAGAACTTTAATTTGGCAGTTGGCTCAAAGGCAAAATGAATCCACCAATATATACAGCAAAGAACCACGAGTAATATCTGACTTAAATTTTAACTTTCAGAAAATCAAAGTGTGGTGTTAAAATGAAACTCAGTCTTTTCTTTATTTCCTTTACGTAATCAATAAAGTTGCATCTCAAAGTTTTCACGTTATTATAGCATCTTATTGCTCTCTTTACCATCTCTTACTGTCTTCTTTTTTTTTTTTTTTTTTTTTTTTTTTTCTCTTACTGTCTTCTCTCTTACATTTTTAGTTCAGAGAAGCCCAACTGGGATTACCATGCTGAAATACAAGCATTTGGACATCGGTTACAGGAAACCTTTTCCTTAGATCTTCTCAAAACTGCATTTGTTAATACCTGCTATATTAAAAGTGAGGAGGCCAAGCGCCATAACCTTGGAATAGAGAAAGAAGCTGTTCTTCTGAATCTTAAAGACAATGAAGAACTCGCTGAACAAGGGACGTCTTTTTCAAAAACTTGCCTCACACAGTTTCTTGAGGATGCATATCCAGACTTGCACACTGAAGGCATTAAAAGTCTTGTTGACTTTCTCACTGGTGAAGAAGTGGTATGTCACGTGGCCAGAAACTTGTCTGTGGAGCAGTTAACACTGAGTGCAGAATTTCCAGTTCCCCCACCTGTTTTACAGCAGACTTTCTTTGCAGTGATTGGAGCCCTGCTACAGAGCAGTGGCCCTGAGAGAACTGCTCTTTTCATCAGGGTAGGTAATGCTTAATTGCACATGCTGGGACCTGCTTGAGGTGGACAGTAGGTTTTAATTCATTTCTTTGTTATATGATTGTAGAAGGTGATCTGTGAATTTTTCTCCCTACCAAATTCTGAGAAAGACTTAAAGCTTTTTTTTTTTTTTTTTTTTAATGTTTATTTGAGAAAGAGAGTGTGCACATGTGTGCATGCTAGAGGGTGGGCAGAGGGAGAGAGTCCTAAGTAGACTCTGCTGAGCATGGAGCCTGGTGCGGAGCTCCATCTCATTGTGAGGTTACCGTGAGCTAAAACCAGGAGTCAGAGGCTTAACCAGATGCACCACCCAGGCAGCCCCCATATGTACATTTTACAAACTGTTCTAGGGAGATGGGATTAGGATAATTCAACTTGTGCTCCCACTGAAAGTTCTAATAATAAACTAATAAGACCATTTTCCTGTGGGGAAAAATAGGAGGCATAGGTGATCACCAAAAAAATCTGGATTTCTTTTTGTATTCCTGCTAATATCGTAGGTATTCATATTATTTTTCCTTCACCCTGCAGTTGGTTATTCTATTTTGGAAGTAATCCAGCGATCCATACATAGTGTAACTAACTGTATGTGTCTCATAAGACAACTCTATATCTATACATTAGAAAATTCAAAGTCCCCTATTGAGGACCTATAAATTTAATTTTTTTTAAATTCCAGTATAATTAACGTTCAGTGCTATATTAGTTTCATTGATAAATATTATTTATTGACGAAGCTGAAATAGAGTTCTGGTGCTGGACAAGTGTTGTAATGAAATTAACTATTTTGTGAACTAAGGTATTTTTCTTCTTAAAATTTCTCCCCTCATGTCCCCATTCACCCATCCTTTATTATATACTGTGTTAACATGAGTTAATTGCAGTATATTGTGACAATTCATGTTCCCATATTTTCTGTCAACACTGGTAATTTTTTTTATTGGCAGATGAATTCTTTGAATGGCCATAATTTTTCTATTATCTTAGTCTTATAAATTGAAAATATTATCAGATCTTTAATAGTTTTAAAATACAGTTATTGGGAAATTATTTAGATTATTATTTTTTTTAAATCATGAATTTAGACAGTGAAATACTATTATCTGGAGGTCCACAGTACTTTTTTTTTTATAGGCGTTTCTGTCAGAAGTTACCACTATTTATTCATTAATTCGTTTGTTTTAAAAATATTTTTTTTACTGATAAAAATATATTTCTAAGTTATGAGGTAAGATTTTACCGTTATGAATTTTGGTGGTTTTTTTCCCCAAGTTTTTATTTAAATTTCATTTAGTTAATGTATAGTGTAATATTAGTTTCAAGAGTAGAATTTATTAGGGGCCTCCTGGGTGGCTCAGTGGGTTAAAGCCTCTGCCTTTGGCTCAGGTCATGATCCTAGGTTCCTGGGATCGAGTTCCGCATCGGGCTCTCTGCTCAGTGGGGAGCCTGCTTCCTCCTCTCTCTCTCTGCCTGCCTCTCTGCCTACATGTCTGTCAAATAAATAAATAAAATCTTAAAAAAAAAAGAGTAGTAATTTAGTGATTTATCACTTACATATAGCACTTAGTGCTCATCACAAGTGTACTTTTTAGTACACATCACTCATTTAACCTACTCCCATGCCTACCTCCTTTCCAGCAGCCCTGTTGGTTTTCTGTAGTTAAGAGTCTGTTTTATGGTTTGCCTCTCTTTTCCCCCTCCAGGTTCATCTGTTTTGTTTTCTTAAATGCCACATATGAGTGAAATCATTTTGTATTTGTCTTTTTCTGACTTATTTCGTTTAACATAATACACTCTAGCTCTACTCATGCCATTGCAAATGGCAAGATTTCATTCTTTTTTATGGCTGAGTAATGTTCTGTGTGTGTGTGTGCATGTGTGTGTGTTTGTGTACACCACTTTATCCATTCATCAGTTGATGGACATTTGAACTCTCCATAATTTGGCTACTGTTGATAATGATGCTATAAACATTGGGATGCATGTGTCCTTTTGAATCAGTATTTTTGTATGGTTTGGGTAAAAACCTAGTAGTATAATTGCTAAATCATAGGGTAGTTCTGTTTTGAGGAACCTCCATACTGTTCTCCAGAGTGGCTGCACCAGTTTGCATTCCCACCAGCAGTGTAAGAGTGTTACCCTTTCTCTGAATCCTCGCCAACTTCTGTACTTTCCTGTGTTTTTAATTTTAACCATTCTGACTGGTATGAGGTAGTATCTTGTAGTTTTGATGTGTATTTCTCTGACGATGCGTGATGTTAAGCATATTTTCATGTGTCTGTTGGCCTTCATGTGCCTGTCTTCTTTGGGAAAATACCTGTTCATTTGTTCTGCCCGTTTCTTAAATGAATTATTTGTTTTTTGTGTGCTGAGTTTGGTGAGTTCTTTAGTGAGTTCTTTAGTAAGTTCTTTGGTAAGTTCTTTGGTAAGTTCTGGATACCTACTCTTTATCAGATATATCATTTGCAAATGTCTTTCCTCATTCTGAAGGTTGCCTTCTGGTATTGTTGACTGTTTCCTTTGTTGTGCAGAAGCTTTTTGTCTTGATGAAGTCCCAGTAGTTCATTTTTGCTTTTGTTTACTTTGCCTCTGGAGATGTGTCTAGTAAGAAGTTGCTATAACCTATGTCAGAGAGGTTGCTACCTATGTTCTCTTCTAGGATTTTGATGGTTTCCTGTCTCACAATTAAGCTTTCATCCATTTTGAATTTATTTTTGTGTATGGTGTAAGAAAGTGGCCCAACTTCATTCTTTTGCATGTTGCTGTCCAGTTTTCCCAACACTGTTTATTATCTTTTTTCCAGTGGATATTCTTCCCTGCTTTGTTGAAGATTAGTTGACAGACCATATCTTTTGGGTCCATTTCTGAGTTTTCCATTCTGTTCCATGGATCTGTATATGTTTTTGTGCCAGTATCATACTATATTTAAAAATTTATTTATGTATTCATTATTATTTTGAAATTTTTATTTTGTTTTAATTTTATTTTGGGGGTGAGGAGGGACAGAGGGAAAGAGAAAGATAATCTTAAGTAGGCTCTGTGCCCAGCACAGAGCCTGACGCTGAGCTTGATCTTACAATTCTGAGATCATGACCTGAGCTGAAATCAAGAGTTGAATGCTTAACTGACCACACCACCTATGTGCCCCAGTACCATACTGCCCTGATCACTACAGCTTTGTAATAAAACTTCAAGTCCAGAATTGTGATGCCTTCAGCTTTGATTTTCTTTTTCAAAACTGCTTTGGCTATCTGAGGTCTTTTGTGGCTCCATATAAATTTTAGGATTGTTTGTTCTAACTGAAAAATGGTGGTATTTTGATAGGGATTACATTGAATGTGTAGATTGCTTTGGGTAGTATAGACATCTTAACAGTATTTGATCTTCCAGTCCATGAACATAGAATGGTTTTCCGTTTCTTTCTGTCATCTTCAGTTTCTTTCATTAAGTGTTCTGTAGTTTTCAAAGTGCAGATCTTTTCTCTCTTTGGTTAAATTTATTCCTAGATAGGGGATGCTTGGGTGGCTCAGTTGGTTATGCATCTGCCTTTGGCTCAGGTCATGATCCCAGCGTCCTAGGATCCAGTCCCACATTGGTGCTGCTCCCACTGCTTGTACATGTGCTTGCTCTCTTCATTCTTTCTCTCTCTCCGACAAATAAATAAAATCTTTAAAAAAAAACTTTATTCCTAGGTATCTTAAGGGTTTTGGTGAAGTTGTAAATGGGACCTCTTCTTTGATTTCTCTTTCTGCTGCTTTGTTATTGGTGTGTAAAAATACAACAGATTTCAGGATGTTTTTATCTTGAGACTTGACAACTTGTGTATCAGTTCTAGCAACTTTTTTGTGGAATCTTTTGAGTACTCTTGCTGGAATATCATGTTGTCTGCAGCAACTATGATTTTTGTAATAAAACTTACATGAAGAACTATATGGACATGAAAAGGAGTAATGCATTTTGTCTTTTTCAATTCCCATTAAGTTTTTCAATTATGTTAGAAGTATACTTTGATTACATTATTTATTTTCTTTATACCACTTTAAATGTATAAATTGTATTTTTATATGCAGGACTTCTTAATTACTCAGATGACTGGAAAAGAACTTTTTGAGATTTGGAAGATAATAAATCCCATGGGGCTACTGGTAGAAGAACTGAAGAAAAGGAATATTTCAGCTCCTGAATCTAGACTTACCAGGCAGTCTGGAAGTACCACAGCTTTGCCAGTGTTTTTTGTTGGCTTATACTGGTTAGTAAAATTTTAATTTAACTTCATAACAGTGATTGGAAGCCTTACAACTGACTTTTCATAGTTCTTAATATAAGCTCTAATTGCACTAACAGATGTAAAAAATCTCATTCCCACAATTTTTTTTTTTTTAAAGATTTTATTTCTTTATTTGACAGAGATAGAGATCACAAGTAGGCAGCGAGGCTGGCAGAGAGATGGGGGGAAGCATTGGGCCCACTGAGCAAAAAGCCCAATGGGGGCTCGATCCCAGACCCTGAGATCATGACCCAAGCCGAAGGCAGAGTCTTCAACCCACTAAGCCACCCAGGTGCCCTACTCTGATTCCCACGATTATCTATTGATTACTTCCTGCTGGTCAGTCTTAGGGAAAGGTAAATAATCTGTGGTTTGCTAATAGTAGCTTTTGTTAACCAGCTGTACATTATAGAATTCCATTCATTTCAGTGAATAAGAATTTCATGTTAATTAAATATTTCTGTAGAAAAATAAAAGTTCTGATTCATAAGTGTTAGAGATTTACCCTTAATCCACACTTGTAACAGCTTCAGCTGAGCCTAGGACTAGAAAAAGAAGGGCCTAGTTGTCCATCAAAATATATAAATCAGCCCACATTGGGAATGTTTTAGTTTTGTTAGTTAACAGTTGGCTTGCCTCACACTGATTGAATATTTAAGAAACCTAGATTAAGGGGCGCCTGGGTGGCTCAGTGGGTTAAGCTGCTGCCTTCGGCTCAGGTCATGATCTCAGGGTCCTGGGATCGAGTCCCGCATCGGGCTCTCTGCTCAGCAGCGAGCCTGCTTCCCTCTATCTCTCTCTCTGCCTGCCTCTCTGTCTACTTGTGATTTCTCTCTGTCGAATAAATAAATAAAATCTTTAAAAAAAAACAAAAAACCTAGATTAAAATTTAGGTCAATAGTTTTCTGATCTTTATATGATGTAGGATTTTATAAGTAGAAGGCATTGGGAGACATCACAAAGAAGAAAATGGACAATGTTGTAAAAGGTTTCAACTTTAGTTTTAATTGAAATGCAAAGCAAAATAATGAGGTACTCTTGCTTATTAACTTGGTAAGTCTTAAACATATCCTTTATCAGCAATTCATATATTCCTAGTAGAAGAAGAGTGGTACGGTATTTCTGTCAGTAATTTGGACCAGACACCAAGAGGTTTTAAATTCTTCATATCCTTTGATTTGGTATTCTCACTTTGGGTGTGTTTCTCAAGGTTGCATCAAAAATTTGTAAACTCTTTTTTTTTTTTCTCTTTTTTCTTTTTTTTTTTTTAAGATTTTCATTAGTTATTTGACAGACAAAGATCACAAGCAGGCGGAGAGGCAGGCAGACAGAAATGAGGAAGCAGGCTCCCTGCCAGCAGAGAGCCCGATGCGGGGCTCGATCCCAGGACGCTGGGATCATGACCTGAGCTGAAGGTAGAGGCTTTAACCCACTGAGCCACCCAGGCGCACCTTGTTGTTTACTCTTTATACCCCATACCTAGAACAGTTGTTAGGACATGGTAGTCAGTAAACAGTTGTTGAACTAATATTAGAAAATTTTTTTCAATTAGAAAATTAGGAATAACTTTGGTATCCAGTAAGAATGGAATAATAAATGCACATGACAGAATATAGTACAACTAGGACAGGTGATATTTTTAAGGGATTTTTAGTGACATACAGAAATTTTGAAGAATGATCTCTTATTTTTAAACTAAGCAGTTTGCCTTATTACTACCAGTGGTTGTCACTGGGTAGTAAAATTACTTAGTTTTTCCCTAGATTTTACATAATGGTATTTTTAAAAAATGATCAGTGATACACTAAGACCATCATTGGACCAGAAACATAATAAACATTTTGTAAAAGCTTGAAATTCACTCAGATGATTTTCTCATTCCATACTATTACAAATATGTATATGGAGAATCATTACTGTCAAGTTTAACATACATGATTAATCTTTGTTTCATTTCAAATTACTACCACAGCAAATGTTTCTTAGCAAATTCCTTCTGTATTGTTTTTCTTTTTCCTATGTAGTTTTGCTCATTTTTCTTTAATTTGGTTCTATTCTTCCTTAGCTTTCAAGTCAACTTACATTGAATCTGAGCTATTAAGTGGAATTGCTGCTCATGAGATTTTCAGAGATGCTTCTTTTAGTTAGTAAAGTTTGGGGTCAGGAAATTTCTAGGAAGTAGTTAAATGTTATTGAGAAGTAGCACATCCATACCACACTTGTTCAGTGCACATCCTTTCCTCCCTGTGGGAACAGTTTTACATTTTTGAAGAAGAATTGGCTAATTTTTTGTAATAGAAATACCAGTATAGCGGGAATACCCATTTTTGTTTAATTTGTCTTAACTAGAATACTGATACCTTGAAGCATTCACTGTGCTACCTCAGTATCTTTTGGGAATAAACTAGAGTGGATTATAATATATAAAATAATGTTTTAAATCTTAGCAAGTTTTAAAGTTCTAAAGCTCTTAACTTAAAGGACAGAACTGATTTCTCATTTGTTTTAAAGTTTAGATGAGAAACCAGAAAGGCAACAATTTTTTTCCATAAAACTTTTCCTCATATCACAGATTCAGGATGAATTAAAAATAATGTATTTATATTTTCCATGAACATTTTTAATAGTTTCAAATTTCTTATAGCAAGATTTGTATATATCCTTTTTTTTTTAAAATATATATATTCTTTAAATTCCTTCAACAACAACAACAGCAGAACAAACCCATACTTACATGTGCCTTGGTTTTTTGATTTGAAAAATACTGGATCCATCTCGTGAGTTGTTTGTATTTCTATGGAAATGTAAATATTTCTTTTCTAACTATTGTATATAATAAATTTGCCACAAAACTAGTTAATATCCAAAGCTCTTGTGTTATTTGTGGTAGATATTATTGCCAAAGTAAGATTTAGAAGCCATAACTGATTTGTGGACTGTGTCTTAGGATCACGGGTAACTTCAGACTACTCTTTTTTTTTTTTCCTAGTGATAAAAAGTTGATTGCAGAAGGACCTGGGGAAACAGTGCTGGTTGCAGAAGAAGAAGCGGCTCGAGTGGCACTTAGGAAACTCTATGGGTTCACTGAGAACAGACGGCCCTGGGACTATTCCAAGCCCAAAGAGAATTTAAGAGCAGAAAAGACTATCACTGCCAGCTAACCTGTCAAAATTGTGGCAGCCTGAAATTTGTGAGCCAGATAATGAGATAAATGTTGAAGATGTTAGAAGCTGGATATTTTTCAAATTGTAAATAAATAGGTCTTATTTCTCATAATGAGTTCCTAAAATTAAATAATAATTATCAGGTCATTGATTTTTCTTTTTGGGGGGTGGGGGTCAGAAGTCTTGCATGTTTTTCCAGTAAGTTTTTTCTAAAGTCCTTGATTTTATTTTTTATTTAACATGTGTAGTTAGGTCTATTTTATTCCTGGCTAGCTTTGAGGTATCATCATAATTTGAGTATATGTTTTACGTGAACTTTAATACCAACAAAAAAAGGCACTCTTTCTCTAAAGATTTTATTATAGATTAATTTGATATACCCACATTGGTGAACTATTTCCATAATGGGATTTTAGCTAAAATAGTAATAACTCTTAACCCTTACAAATGTTAAAGTGCAGCTTATCACAATTAGACAGTTATTTACATGATCCCTAGAGTCTGTCTAGGTTTAAAATTCTGTACACCAATTCATAGTTACTCAATTTCTGTAAAACAAATAACAGAAAAGATAAAGTTTATGCTTTTAAAAGAAAGGAAGTCAGAAGCAGCTAACTGAAAAAGTATGTATTTATCAATGTTATTGGAAAAACAAAGTATCAATTTAGTATTCCATAATTATAATCATAGCCACTGTGTACCAAACACTTTTTTTAAAATTTTATTTATTTATTTGATAGAGAGAAGTCACAAGTAGGCAGAGAGGCAGGCAGAGAGAGAGATGGGGAAGCAGGCTCCCCACTGAGCAGAGAGCCCGATGCGGGGCTCAATCCCACGACCCTGAGATCATGACCTGAGCCGAAGGCAGAGGCTTAACCCACTGAGCCACCCAGGCGCCCCCCCACAAACACTGTTCTAAGTATTTTATTGTAACACATTCAGTTTCTAGAGAACAAGTCTTAAGAGTATGCCCTTCTAGTTCTTCAGTCCTTTGTGTTGGATGCAGTATTTCTCCAGCTGCAAATTTTTTTTGTTTGTTTCTTTTTAGCTTTTTGGCAATAGTGATAATTTTTAGTTTCAGTTTGTCAGTAGTCACTCCTAGGGGTTAATAAGAAAAATGGGACTTGGGAGTTGGGAATAGGAATGTTAGAACTGAGGGCACTTGTGCTGTAAAATCTTCTGTTGTTTTTTTTTAACTGAAATATTTTTATGTCTGAAGAGCTAGCATTAAGGTAAATATCTTGGATGACCCATTCAGGGAAGTTCATTTAATCCAATTTCCTGAAGCCTGCTTCCTAATACTGATGGAGATGCTGGTGGTACACACTGAGGCTGTATTTCCAGATCAGACCATCCTCATTTGAGCAGAGGTGGCAAGAACAAGACCCCTGGCTAAGTTTTCACAGCTCCCAAAGAGCTGCTGATGACCTATCTTGCTTTCTCAGATGCAAGGAGGTGAAAGGCTTGCCATAAAACCTTTATAAGGGAAAATGAAGAGGACCTTTGGAACCCCTTTCCTGAAACTGGTCAGGGAAGTGGGAGTTTTGTCATATGTAAGGGGGATTTCAGTATTCCAAGTGAAGCAGAGGCTGTTTTTAGAGGGGGAAGTTGGAGAACTACCTAATTGGCCAAATTGGTAGGTTAAATGACTTCACCCTTCTTTTTTTTTTTTTTTTTTTTGGTAAGATTTTATTTGACAGAGATCACAAGTAGGCAGAGAGGCAGGCGGGGGCGGGGGGTGTGTGTGGTGCGGGCAGGCTCCCTGCTGAGCAGAGAGCCCAATGCGGGGCTCAATCCCAGGACCCCGAGATCATGACCTGAGCTGAAGGCAGAGGCCCAACACACTGAGCCACCCAGGTGCCCCGATTTCACCCTTCTTTTGAGAGTTAACTTCAACTCCTAACACTTGAACGCAGGGATAGAGGGCCAAACCCAGTAGTAAAAAACACCACACTTGTGTGTGTCATCCACAAGGAAACATGATTTGATTTCATGGATGCCAGAGAAGGCATGATAGAAAGTTTCTGAGAAGCAAAAGACAGTAAATGTCCTCCAACCACTTACACATCCAGTATATGGTCAGGTTTAGCCGGAGTCTTACTCTATAATTTTATTTTAGATGAACATTTTTTCCAAAGCTCTTGAGAGAATTCTTTGCAAACTTAGTAGTCCTTCATTTCTGCGACAAGTAGCGCTGGTAATGTGATCCCAGGTTTCCCCTGTTCAAGGCATTTTGCAGACCTTATCCTACAAGGTTGGAGGGGAACTATCCTCATATTTTGTTTTTTAAGCTCCTGAACCTTGAATGATTCTAGATTTAATGTAGGACAGATCTAGCTCTAGTTCATAAAAGCTACTTTTTGCAAGTAGAGAGATCCAAATCCCTTATGGAAAATGTGGTTTCAACACATTTCTAAGTAGAGTCTTCTCTGAATTTAAGTTGTACTTTAAAAAAAAGTACCCACTAAGCTATGATTGGCTGGAATGTAGAAAATAAAACACATATTTTCTCAGTTCCATATGAAATTGCTTGAAATTTGGAGCCAACCTCTAGGAGACTTTAATTTGCATTATAAGAACCAATAAATACTGTGAGTTTCATGTGTGGGCAAGAGGAACATGGGTGTAAGGATGTTGTCAAAGGTGTGTGTGACCAAGAGCATTGAGTGACCAGGTGGAGGACTGCCTTTTGACTAACGTCTGGTTCATGTTGAGAAGACAGTCATTATGACCATAAGGAAGTTGAAGAAATACAGTAGCACTAATACTTGAGCGTGGCCTGGCACAGACGTTTAACTCTTTAATCTTTACTCTGAAATTGACATCCTTTCCCACCATTTCCCACTTGCTTTCCCTAAGCCCAAAGTAGAACTTTGAGCCAAAAATGCATGATAGATGTCAATAGACTCCATTACATAAACCTTATTCTTTTTAGTCCATACTGCTTTTTATGATATGCATATATAAAATAGGAAACAGTATTCTCAAAGTGTTTTATGTGGTCATGAGAAAGTGAATTATTACTAGAAAGTACCTTCCAAGTAAGAATGGAACAAATAGGGACTGCTTTCGTGTGTGTGCACCTGTTTTAATATTTGGCCACTAGGTGGTGTGGTAATCCTACTTCATAGTTCAGTATGCAATGTGCTCATTGTGGGGAGCACTTTTCTCCCTATACAGGGACAGACATTTAGGGCAAAGGATTACAGTGAAAAATGCCTTCCTGAGGCCTGTTAGAGCTCTGACAGCCTATGAACGTGGTTGCAGAAACTAGCTCACCTTATCCCATAAGATGTTAAGAGTCTGATATGTGAACAATTCACCTATGATGCCAAGGTATGGATGTTTGCGCTCTTTCATATTTTCTGAAAAGAGGGAAAGTTGTAGGGTTGCCATAGATTAAACTTTTAAAGACTTTTTTGGCCCCTTCTTGCTATTCTTTTCTTTTTCTTTTTTTTTTTTCTTTCTTTCTTTCTTTATTTTTTTTTGGTGATGGAGAAGATGCACTGCAGACTCAAGGGCATCTTGAAACTTTTAGCCAGATGTGGACATTTCTTCCCATGTGGCAGACCAGATCTCCCCGGCTGAGGGGTGCCCACTGAGGAGGCCCAGCTGGCAGCCTGTAAGTAACGTCTGTATCCCTAAGCCCACTTGGTTTTCTCCTCCCTTCAGTTGACTCTGGTTTCATCTACAAATCTAGTTTGATCTACAAATCTAGTTTGTAAAGCCCCTCTACCATCGTCCCCGAGGACCCAAGCTGAGGCTTGTAAATTTGGTTGGCTATCAGAGCACTTGGAAGCCATGGTTCTCTCTGTTGAATACCAAGAATGATTGTTAAATTAAATCTCATCTTGCAAACTAACAACAAGTCCCCCCACCCCCAGGAGAAAATTCATGCAATCAAATATTGTAACCACAAGAACACATGCCCCTGAAAAAAAGAGCAGTTTGACATTGGTAGTGGCTGTGCCTTCCATAACATTCATTTATTCTTGATCAGGTATCTCATTGTCTGTTAGTGCTCACTCACAGCAAGACTAATAGTTTCAAGAAAAATTTCTGGGAGAAAAGCTATTAAGAAAATTAAAAACATTAACGTATTCTCCCTTCAACTGAGGAGGAACTCCATTATTTGATTGTTTGCAGAATATCTTTTTACCACATCTGTTATGTATCAGAATCATCAAATGAACTAATGAGTTTGTTCTATGAGTTTTGCAGAAAGAGATGAGTAATGAGGTCATTGAGTGCTAGAGAAGAATATTTCTAATCAGAGCAATTGCCTGACTTTCTGAAGACACTTCCTCTATGTACATTATTGATCAGCAAGACAACAAACCAGGGCCGGAGATACTTATCGGTAGGCAATATAGTTAATAAGACAAATACAGTAAAATAAAATCAGCTGATCATCCTCAGATTAACCAACCTGATGATGTCTCTGGGGCTCCTGACAACCTGCCTCCAGGACCGAGCTGTGCATGCTTGCATTGTTCCCTTGTCTGTGAAGGACAAGCACAAAGGCCGGCTACCCTTCTTTTCACCTTTGGTGGCTGGGATTAGAAACTTCAGATGAAGGAGGTATAGTGCTGAGAAATCTAAAAATTCACTTGCATTTTGGTCCCTCCTATTCAGTAATTTAATCTGCAAACAGTAATAATGTATCTGCTGTCATATAAAAGCGATTTTTAAAAAATTTTTATTTGACAGACACCATGAGAGAGGGAATACAAACAGGGGGAGTAGGAGAGGGAGAAGCACGCTCCCCACTGAGCAGGGAGCCCGATACTGGGCTTGATATCAGGACTCTCGCATCATGACCTGAGCCGAAGGCAGCCGCTTAACGACTGAGCCACCCAGGCACCCCATAAACAGTGATTTCTCATTTAGCAAATTTTTCCTTTGGATCACATCTGCCTCCTTTTTTCTTCACGATTTGGGAGAGGGTCAAAGGGGCAGTTGGGGAATCTCAGAAGAAACGCGCTGGAGAGCCTGTAGTGTCTTCCACTCTTGGGTGGCCTGAAGTGGGTTCTTGGTGGGACACGGGGTCTTTCAGTGGTCATGGGAGGCCAAGGCCAGAGACGTCTTCTGCCAGTGGGTTGGCTCGGTCGGTGCCTTTCCCCAGGCAGCCACCAAAGACCAGCCCTAGGAAGTGGTGTTTGCTGCTCTGCTGGCTCAGAGCAAATCCCTGCTCCTCCCGCCTCAATTTCTTAGACCCCTGAATGTGGAGCTCATGGGTCATTCAGTTTTTCACTTTCAGAAAAGCAGAGTTCCTGGGACAAAAGTCACTCCCTGTGTCTAAGGATTGGCATTATTTTCAAGTTATTTGTCATTTCCTTTTTAGGACAAAGACTCAAAGGCCAGTAAGACCTAGAGCTTTCGACTTATTTGGGTCAGTGCCTACTCTTTTTTTTGGGCAGAATGAAAGAATCCTCATTTCATTAAGTGTCAAAAGAGTGATTTCACTGGTTGTTGGCCTCAGTTCCTTAAGTCTACCATTTTGTTACTTTGGGAAAATTGCAGCCTGTCTCCTACCTAAAATCAATGTGACATGTAATCTATGTGATAAATTGTTTGGTCAAATGTCTACATGCATAGCAAATAAAGATTCTGACACCCAATTCCAGTGTGTGGGGTCCCCCCCACCTGCATCACCAATGCTCAGACACCAGCTGGATATCCTACAATTGAATTCAATTCTAACACCATCTACTGAGAGGGAGTATCACATCTCACTGGTTAAGGGCTCAGGTCCACAAGGCTTCCCTCCCCACCTACTTCAGATGCCAGCTGGCACCCAGGTTGTCACCTCTCCTGACCCTTAGGCTATAAATCAAGAGGTTCCCAGGACCCCCTCCTCAGCTTCTATTAACTTGCTAGAGTGACGCACAGAACTCAGAGAGACGTCTTGCTTACTGGATTGCTGGTTTGTAAAAGGATATAACTCAGGGACAGCCAGATGGAAGAGATGCATAGGACAAGGTCTGGGGAAGGACAAGGAGCTTCCCTGCCCTCCTAGTGCACCACTCACACAAATCCCTGGGTGCTCATTGACCCTTAAGCTCTCTGAACCTTTGGATTTTTATGAAGGCTTCATTACAAAGACATAGTCGGTTAAATCATTTGGCCACTGGCCATGATTCAACTTAAAGCGGTTCTCCCCTCCCCAGGGGTCAGTGGGGGTGGAGCTGAAAGTTTCAGCCTTCCAGTCACATGGTGGGGTCTCCTAGCAACCAGCCTCCAATCTGTAGCCATCAAAGCTCCCAGGTCTGTCTTTGGAGGATACTCTGGCCAGCCTACCAGATCCAGCCCTGGCTGGCAGTCCAGATTACTGCAGGTCTGCCTTCTGTGGAAATAATGCACATTTGTGTAGGTTAGGGCTTAAAATTAGGTAGATGCCTTGTAACCTCAAGGGCTCCCTCCCATGACTCAGCCTCTCTGGATGCTTGCCTTATTTGGCCAAACGCTACCTCATTAACATAACAAAAGAGATCTTTATAGCTATCACTTTGTAAATTCCAAGGTTTGGGGGAGCCCTGTGCCAGAAATGTGGGTGAAAACCAAATATATATATCTCTTATTATAAATCACAGCGTCAGGGCACCTGTGGCCCAGTCAGCTAGGTATCTGACTTCAGCTCAGGTAATGGTCTCAGGGTCCTGGGATTGAGCCCAGTGTGTGGCTCTGTGCTCAGTGGGGAGTCAGCTTGTTGCTCTCCCTCTGTTCACCTCCCCTTTATGCTCTTTCTCAAATAAAATCTTTTTTTTCCCCCAAATTTTATTTATTTGACATAGAAAGAGAGAGAGTACAAGTAGGGGAAGCAGGAGGGGGAGGGAGAAGCAGGCTCTCACCAAGCAAAGATCCCCGACATGGGGCTCTATCCCAGAACCCCAGGATCATGACCTGAACTGAAGGCAGATGCTTAACCCACTGAGCCACCCAGTCACCCTTCAAATAAATAAAATCTAAAAAAAAAAAAGAAAAAAAATTACAGTATCACAGAAAATGTGAACTTTTATGAAAGGTCTGCAATTTTTTTAAATTTACTTTTTATTATTTTTATTTTTTAAAAAGATTTTTATTTATTTGACACAGAGAAAGAGATCACAAGGAGGCAGAGAGGCAGGCAGAGCGAGAGGGGGAAGCAGGGAAGCAGGTGGAAGATCTGGTGGGCTGAGATCATGACCTGAGTTGAAGACAGAGTCCCAACCCACTGAGTCACCCAGGTGCCCCAGGTCTGCAATTTTTTGTCTCCATATCTTAAATTTATTTCAGTTTCCCTCAAGTAAAGGAGTTTTTCTAAATTTTATCTTTCTGAAGATAAGACCTATAGATTCATTGACTGAAGTGTATCAAAAGATAAAAGTGGAATTCTGTAAAAGTAATAATTTGAGAACTTTCCTCTAGTCCAGAGATTATCAACAAGTTCTAGAGGCTGCTAGAGTCAAGTCAGAATATGGGTGCTGATGGGTAAGAGAGGGTTAAAGATGAGCTGGGAAGATCAAGTGAAACAGAAGAAACATAGTCTAGGAATCTTGATTCTACGGTTCTTCCATGAGATTCTTCCAAGTTCTATATATCATAAATTTGAAACTTTACTATCTAAAATACTAAAGAGGCATTCAGAAATGGCACCAGATACTTCAAATTTTAATGTGCTCAGGAAAATGCGACCAGTTTCTATCTTGAGGAAGTAGACTATCTGTAACACATAACAGGGCCACACTCTACTAGGTGATATTAGAAAAGCAAACCCTTGGGGGCACCTGGGTGGCTCAGTCATTTGGGTGTCTGACTCTTGATCTCATAGCTCAAGTCTTGATCTCAGGGTCATGAGTTTGAGCACTGCACTGGGCTCCACACTGTGTGTGGAGCCTACTTGGGGTCGGGGGAAGCAAAGCAAACTCTTCTGGTCTTTTCTGCAGTGAGCACTGCTGAAGCCAAGAGCTTGGGGATCTAGTCTTGGTCCTGTAACCACTTCTAGGCTTTTCTCTTGAATTTAGGCCCACTTGGTCCTACTTGTGTATCTTGTAAGTGCACTTAACACAGGTTAGGTGTTTGGTCAAGCTAGAATTCACTCTCTCCCTTCCATGATTAACTTATTTGTGGAAAGGACATATTTATCTCTGTACCCCCTAATGCTTGGTACCCAGTAGGTACCCAAATGAATAAATGGAGTGTATAATTCTTGGATTACTGCTAACACTATTTCTATCTTAAACTATTCAAAATAATATAATAGAATGAGTAAAACTGGCTGTAAAAGCATTAATAACTATACTAGCATGTTTGCTAGAGTAAAAGTAGTTTATGTTAACCCTTCAAAATAAATTTCTGGCATTTACCCTTTTTTAAAAAATTAATTAATTAATTAATTTGACAGACAGAGATCACAAGTAGGCAGAGAGGCAGGCAGAGAGGAGGAAGCAGGTTCCCCATGGAGCAGAGAGCCTGATGTGGGGCTAGATCCCAGGACCCCAAGATCATGACCTGAGCTGAAGGCAGTGGCTTAAACTACTGAGCCACCCAGGCGCTAATGGATTTTTTTAAAAAGTTTTTAAGTTTTGATACATATTTTAAACCAATTCTGATATTAGATGATTCAAGCCTTCAGGAGATTAGAAAAGTAACAACAATGACAACAAACCAGGCAAATAAAAAATTATGAGGAATTGTGAGGAGGTCTCCAAAAACAAAACAAAACAAAACAAAAAATCTTGCCCTATCAGGAAACAAACACTCCGGCCCATCACTGAAATTGTAACATGCACTGTTCACTCCGAGTTCAAAGTGTCTCAGGACCCAGCACCTTCCCTGTGCACTTGCTATAGAAAACCCTACTCTTTGCTGGGAATACTCTTGAATCCTGCCCTTAGCGAGCCACTGCTGAGATGAGGGCTGGTATTGCATCCTCCTCTAGTGCTTGGCAGTGACTTAGAAGGGGTGGCGAAGCAAGGAACAGTGTCTGATTGCCAGGGTTAGAGGAAAAGAAGAAAATGTGGGAGGCTGTGGGTTTTCTGCTACTTGCCTGAGTACAAAGATTTAGTAGAAGAAGTTAAAGTATTTTTTTTTATTAACATATAATGTATTATTTGCCCCAGGGGTATAGGTCTGTGAATCATCAGTCTTACACAATTCCCAGCACTCACCATAGCACATACCCTCCCCAATGTCCACGACCCTGCCACCCTATCCTTACCCCTCAACCACCCAGCAACCTTTTGTTTCCTGAGATGAAGAGTCTCTTATGGTTTGTCTCCCTCTTGATCCCATCTTGTTTCATTTTTTTCCCCTTGAAGTTAAAGTATTTTTAAAAGGCTGTTTCTTTTGTTGTATTTTCAATCGCAGAGAAATGGCATTTCTTTTTTTTACTACTCATAACACTTTATTTTTTACTTTGTACAAAATACAAAAATGCAAATCCAAAGAGTACAGAGCAGTAGTGACAGGCACACTGCAGAACAGCAAACCTTGTGTAGCAAGACATTCTTTTTTTAGACTTTATTTTAGTGAATACATGCATTATAGAAAACAACAACGACAACAACAAAAACACCCAAAGAGGCTAGAGATTTTACTATTTCTACCCCCAAAATAATGCTTACTATCAAGACTTTGGATGAGACCAAAACAAAAGAATTTAAAAAGGCCAATAATATTATTTTCATAAAAAAAGTAAAAGCTACCATAAAATGTGTTTTTGTGTTTTTTATTTTATTTTTTTTTTTAATTTTTTCCCCATCACACTGATTCAATTTCTTCTGAAATGCCACACGTGTAAACAAAACAAAACTCCTGAACCGGACAGTAAATACTCAAGAGGGTTAGCTCAGTAGTTTAAAGGATTTTTTTAGACATTTTGAAGCCTTTCTATTCACCTGTCAGTACAGTGCTCCAGCCATCCTGCCCCTTTTCCCTTTGATATATATCCCAGAACAGAAATGCTTGCATCATTGAGTCTCTGTTTCTAAGAACTAGTTTTGAAAAAGAAAGTAATGTACAAAAATATTTAACAGAACTATGAAAGATGTAGGAAAGGAGTCTTATTTTCATTGCAAAGGAGCCTTAGCTTTGCCTGGTTTCTCCCGCACACTCTTCAGGGTTTGTATATCTGCCCCATGAATAAGACAGCACCTACAGAATTAGAAGGAAACAAGGCACAACTCTATTAGAAACATTTCTTAAAATAAGATATAAAGTGTGTTTAAGGGATAGTCCTTAGGCTGCGATTAATTGTTCTCAAGCAGTGCTATCCAATAGAACTTTCTGCGATGATGGAAACGTCTATATTTTCATTGTTCAATATAGTAGCCACTAGTCACATGTGGCCATTGAGCCCTTGAAACACGGCTAGTCTAGGAAACTGAATTTTAAATTATATTTCATTTTCATTATTGAAAGTTAAGGTTAAATAACCACATGTGGCTTGAGGCTCCCATATTGGACTTTTGTGCAGGAGCACCTGAATTATGACATTAAAGATACAAGACAAAAGGATAAGGAACTAGATAGACCGTGTTATTGATTAAAAAAAAAGAGTAAATGCTGAAATGTATGAGTTTCTACTCTGCACCAATGTGACGCCAACCTCTCCATAAAGACAATCTCACTTATTCTTCATAATTGTACTAAAAGGCAAGAACTATTGTTATCCACATTTTAAAGATGAAGCTAAAAGGACAGAGCCAACATTGAACCCATGACTTGGGGAGCCAGTCTGTTATCAAATTAACAGTTCTCGGGCTATAACAATAGAGGGTGCTTCCAGAGGTTGAGGGCACGTAGTTTCTTATAAAATTTAACTACTGTACTTACAAAAACGTGGACAAAAAATCAATAGCTGTCAAAAGTCCCCAAAAGAGCTGCAGAGCTCTCTCAATGTTAAAAACAAACCAACCAACCAACCTAAAATCAGTGTTTAAAAGATTCCATCACACTCTGTAAACACAGCCATGGTTTTCTTATCTCTTCAAGGTGGGTGGTTTATTACTCAAAGTGTTTGCAATTGTTGACACAAGGGAGACGGATTAAGAGAAGCAAGGCTGAGTTTCGCTATGATTCCATATACCTTTCTGAATTCTAACAGCTCGCGAAGGACGAGGACAGAAGAGAAGAGTCGCTTACCTGTAGGATTATGTCGGATGAAAAACAGAAAAGGTCGGTCTACTATAAACCAGGGAGGCGACGACCTTGCAATTAGAATTGCAGCTACGGGGAGAAAAAGAAAATGTGTTGTACACTCCACACGAGGCCAGCAAGGATCCTTGATGCTGGAGTTAGAGGACACAATGCCTGTCCCATAGGCTAGCCAGATTAGATTGGCCCAATGGTCCTCATTTATTGAACCCCTACCATGGGCCAGGCCCTTACCACTCCATGTCTCATTCAGTCTATATAAATACCACCTTCTTTAATCAATGTACTCACTCCATAGGGTTTTTAGGAGGATTAAATGACCTAAAACAGTGTTTGTCACTTAACACCTAATGCATACTCAGTTATTATTAGCTGTTTTTTATTTATACCATCTGCCTTGCCAATGAAGGCTCCCTGGTCCTTTTCGCTCAGCCAAAGCCTTCCTGTACATCAAGGCCCAGCTGTGTTTTCAACCATTTTGTCTGTGCCTTTTCCTCTGGTGGGTCCCCTCTGCATGGTAACGGAGACCTCTCATCTGGGACCCCTACCCCACGCTGCTGTAGCTGCTGGACTCAGAAAGCAAACTTCCGTAGCCCATGGCCCTAGACATGCTTGTTCTGCCGTGCTTCCCCATGGCCGCTTCAATTTCATGAGCCTATGACAGGGCCTTGCGGGAGGGTAGGTGTCAGGATAAAACTGTACTGTTCTTTCTGCAATGGCCCAGTTCTCTTCCTCAAACCCCAGGAAGCACTAATGACTTGGGCTTGATGTCACAAAGGAACCATCTACAGCTAAACCTGGGGTTATTGAAAAGCAATCAGGAGTGAGCAGGTCTTCTGGGCTAAACTGTACCCCCTCAAAATCCCTATGTTGAGGCCCTAAACCCCAAGGTATTTAAGTTTGAATGAGGGCATGAAGGCGGGGCCCTGATTCAGTAGGACTGGTATCCTTTTAAGAAGAGAGGAAGACACACGGGATATTGGTGCTCGGGGCGAAGACCACGTGAGGAAATAGGGAGAAAGCAACCCTTGGCAAGCCATGGAGCAAGGCCTCAGGAGAACCCAGCCCTTGATCCTGGCCTTCCAGCCTCCAGAACTGTGAGATATAAACTTCTGCAGCGTAAGTTCCTCCGCCCCATCTGTGGTCCCGTGCTACAGCAGTCCTAGGAACTAAGCCAGCAGCGAGGGCTTCCTGGGACTTGGCCTGCCAGTCACACTCACGCGAGGCCCAAACTCGGTTCAGTGCTCAGCTACTGCTGTCTTCAAATTCTTAATAAGTGTTCAGTGAGGGCTCCATCTCTATAGTCTACAGCTCCCTGCAAATTACTGAGCCAGTCCCGATAATTACACAAATTGGCAAAATTTGTCAATAATGGCAAAATCCAGCTCCCACTTACAGTGGAGACAAAAGGTATCTTAGAGGAGACAAAAGGCATCTGAGAAATTTAAATCGCTCATATTCTAGGTCTTTGTTTTTAATGTTATTTTAAAGGATTACAAATTAAATGTTTATTCTAGAAAGGCCATAACATGTCTATTTGGAGCATAAATGGTACTTTTTCATGACCAGAAATATGTGACCCAGTTACAAGCAGAGCTGGGATATTCCCTTTATGAGTTCAGAGCTTGGCCAGATCCACCCAATCTCAGTTGGATAATTAGGGGCTACAAAAACCAACCTAAGATTGTTCTATTTTCTCCTTCGTTATGTAAACCACGAGGAGAAAGCAGATGCAGATGGTCTACTTATCAAAGGGGGTGGCCCAGCAATCGTGCTGTAATTCAACAGCTGCTCGCTCCTTCTTTGCTTTGTCCCGGATAGACCTGCCTAGTCCTATCGGGAGCTGCTATTATTTTAGGTTGCAATATGAAGATTGGGCTTTTCTGCCAATAAGAAGCCAGAATATGCTTTAACCTTCCGAGGGCAGGGGTCAGCAAACCCCTGCCTTCGAGCAGAGTCTGAGAGAGTCAGATCCTACTTTTATAAATAAAACTTTATTGGAACACAGCCACGTCCACTGGCTCCGATCTGTGGCTTTCCTGCTACAGCGGCAGCTTTGCCGTTACAGTGGCGGAGTTGAGAAGCTCGGGTGGAGATAGTACCAGCCACAAAGCAGAAAATACACACTATTAAGCTCTTTACAGAGAAAGCTTGCCAACTCTCGTCCTGGAGGAATGTCTCACACCAAGGGGCTTTCCTTAATGGAACAGACTCTGAGACTTGAGAAGACAGTTCCTCATTCACCCTTGTCACCTGGGGGGCAATCCCCAGTTCTGGGCTGGGGGTACTGGGTTTGCTACCAATTGGCTAAGTGCCTGGGCAAGCGATAGCACACTCCTGCCCCCGCTACGTCACAGCCCGTCCTGGCTCCTGACCCAGTTCTTACTTGTTGCTGCTGAAGCTTTGGTCCCATCTTCGCTGACTTCAATTTTTGCTTTCTGCAAGATGTGAGAAACATGCAGGTTTTCTGACCCTGTTTCCAGAAAATAAAACAAACACAGCATTTATGTGATACACAGGCCATCCATTTGGCTCAGAAAGTAACTTCAAATCCTTGGTAAATTCCAGTTCTTAAAAGGTGTCAGGGGAAGTGACCTCTTATAGTCTGGTGATTGAAGGCTGTGGGGTGACGGTCACCTGCCGTGAATTTCAGTCTCTGTTAAGTGAACTGTGATATCACTTCTGAGGAGGGATTCACCCACCCTGAATGTGTTAGTACCTCTATCAGTTCAACTCTCATCACTCAGCATTGCATAAAAAAAATAAAAAGAGCAGAGCTTTAGTAAAGAAGTCCAGTTTTCCAGAAGAAGCAAGGCAACAATATTGTTTGTAAGGGACAAAATATCAGATCCAGAAAGAATTTCAGATGGCATTTATGGATGGGGAAATTGAGGCCTGTTAAGAAATCTGCTCTCAGGGGTGCCTGGGTGGCTCAGCAGGTTAAAGCCTCTGCCTTCGGCTCAGGTCATGATCCCAGGGTCCTGGGATGGAGCCCACGTCAGGCTCTCTGCTCAGCGGGGAGCCTGCTTCCTCCTCTCTCTCTGCCTGCCTCTCTGCCTACTTGTGATCTCTGTCTGTCAAATAAATAAATAAAATCTTGAAAAAAAAAAAGAAATCTGCTCTCAGATCATATGGCTGGTGAGTGGTTTTTCACAAGAAAAGCCAGTCATCTCACTGCTGTAATAGTGAGAAGAGTGTTGAATGTAAGAAGAATCCAGAACCAGACTCAGAATGACAATTGTGCCTCTGGAACCTTCTAGTGAACCCATTTTCCTTCTCAGTGAAACCTTATCATTCCAGGAATACCACTGGCCATGGCATTGTAGGAGAACGCAAACAGAAGTTAACGGTAGCCTTGTTGGGACACGGGTCTGGAAGCAAACTGAAAAAGTGCTTTCCACATCACCTGGTTTTCAACTGTCTGCACAGATGCTGGGCTTTAATATGACCAGTGGAGAATGAGAGGGATGTCTGCAGGACGAAAGTCACGGGCAGGTTAACCATAAGATCTAGGAGAATTTCAGGCACCTGGTTCTCCCTCTGAGCTCCTGTGAACTACCCTGCCAGTGTAGACGGTGGGCCATAGAAGAGAACCCTGGAGGGGAACGTGCAGGTTCAAACAATGCTCTCTAACGTCACTGGGCTGAGGAATCCTGTTAAAATGATTCTGATTCAGTGTGTCTGGGTGAGACCCAAGACTGTCCCCTCAGACAAGCTCCCAGGTGATACTCAGGCTGCGGCACGGGGGATGCGTTGGGTTATCCAAGGATGAAAGGGCGTCAGAATATCCCTACAGCTGCAAGTTTACCAGGGATGTCGTGTGTAGCCCCAGGACAGGCACGCAGGTGCTCCCCTGCAGGTCATCGAGCTCAGTAATGAACTTCTCAAGGGGAAAAACACAAAAGGAGCATAAATAATGTTTACGCCATGACTTCTCTTTGGAAGGAGGTTGCTGTGCTCCACATTAAAAGGACCAAGAGCGGAGTTATATTCAAGAGAACTATAACTCTAGGAAAAGGTACATACATTGACAAATGTAGTGACAGAATACCAGCTGCGTCCTAGATGCTTTGGCAAAGAAATGTTCCAGTCAGACCCCTCTGAATTTACACTGTTTCGAATTAACAAGCATTAAATGCCAAAATACACATCTGGATATAGGGCATGCCTCTTGTTGCTGGATGGAAGCAAGGATCTGAGAATTTAAAAATCTTCATTTTCCAAACACAGGGAAATAGTCTGCATTTGAAAAAGAAAGACTAGTATCTAATTAAGAGCTACATTTCTAAGTATTAAAGATGATACACGAAGGTCTTCTGTAACTGCAGAGTCACCTGGGCCTCCCATGAAATGTACACAGGAAACACAGGGATGAATGATATCTGTTGATTTAGATGACTGAGGATGAACAGCATCATTTGGTGATAAATCAGAGTAAATCCTGGGGAATTTCAGGGCAATACACTCCTAATTTTGATCTTTTCTTTTGTTCTTTTTTTAATTTTAAAGATTGATTTATTTATTTGAGAGAGAGAAAGAGAGAGCGGGGGGAGGGGCAGAGCGGGAGAGAGAGAATCCTAAGTAGACTCCCGGCTAAGTGCAGAGCCCGACATGGGGCTTGATCCCACGACCCTGAGATCATGACCTGAGTCGAAATCAAGAGCCAGGGCTTGGTGGACTGAGCCACTCAAGCGCCCCTGATCTTTTCTTTCCGAACAAATCAGAGACCCAGTTTGTAACACAGTCTCCAAGTTTAAGACGAAGTTTTAAATTGAACATACTTGTTATTTTTGCAAAATTTGCTTTCGATGCATCGAACATCTCGGTGATGCCAAGAGCTTTCAGCGGCTCCTTCAGGTCTGTCTGTGCTACAGCTGTGAACCTAGCAGGAAAGGAGAAAATGAGGGAAAATCATCATACCGTAAGCGATGTAAAACGATATTATCAGTGCCGGTGCAGAAGGCTTGGTAAACGGATTCTTTGTTAAGTTTGCTCTGGACACCAATCTCAACTGTATCTGAAACTGCAGTTCCAAGATTTAAGCAGAGAACGACTCCTCTCTCAAACACTTAGCTGGCAAAAGGAGCAGGACCCCGTAACGAGGCAAACGAGGGTGGCCTCACCCTCATGTGCTGCAGGTCCCCCAGTCCAGTTCTTAGGGAGATCTGCTGAAGCACTTTCCCTCACGCTCGTGGGAGGATATCCAGAATAGTGACAGGATTATCTACAGGTTTTCCCCATCTCCAACCAACCAAACATCATGGTGGCTGCCGTACTGGGGATGGTCGAAAGAGAGGAGACACATTCCTGCTCCCTCTTGATGGGATTTTGAAAGCATTGTACTAGGAAAATAGGAACCAACAACAGGAATTGGTGACAATGCATTCTATTTGGGTGTCACAAGAGTTTCTTGGACACTTGCGACCTATCTGGCCTTAGAGTCACACTTACGTAAATGTCAGCTATTAAATCTATCATCAGAGGAAGTTTTTTTTTAGGCTTTCTCCCATTTGGTGGAAGAGCAATCAGGGTAGGTGAGCAGATTTTCATCACAGATGGGCTCTAATGATAATTTACCATTATAATTGTGCTTTATCTATAATGTCATAAATCTTGTTCATTTATAGCAAGCACTGCCTACATAAAGGCACACTTCACAATAAAAAAATTCTTAGGAGGATTACTAATACTTATTATGAATGGACTCCTCGGATTATACTTAACTCAGTGACCGGAGAAGTAAAAGCTATTAGAACTGGAAGGTGTCTTTCCCACCCTGAGACGTGGCTGGTTAAAAGCTCCGGGCACCTGTGGCATGATCACAGACAGGGGACGTTCACTGCCTCTTTCCTAGGTCTGGGTATAAGGCATTCTCTCACCTGTTAGAAATTTGGGATTCAGGCAGAATTTGGGATTACCTTCCCCTTGGTTTCAAGTCATAACGGCTCAAATTCCACCAATATTATGCTTTCAGGGTGCAAGAAAGAACTGCCAAAGTATGGCACTAATGTAAGAATTCTGCCTGGATGGTTTCAAAATGGTTCCTTACCACCTAGCTTTTGGACCTTGGTCTTCAGGAACTTCCAGCTAAAACTTAAAAACACTAAAATGAAACTCCTTATCAAAACACGACTAAACTTTACTGTATAGTTATACATGTGGATTTCAGTCTTTTGGACAAAATTAAGTAAGTTAAAAGCCCTCAAAATGGTACGAAGGAGCTCGAGGTCTTATGGAGACTCAGAGATCAGGCTGCCTCCTTTCCTTGCCTCCTGATAATCATCATCCTGCCGCACGAGAGGCACAGGAACTGGAGGGGGGATGGGGAAGCTTCCGCAAAAGCAGAGCCTCGTATTTCCACCATGCAACTTCTGAAAAGTAAATCAGACTTTAGGATTTAGCCTGTGCCATTTCTTAGCTTCACACTGTCTGGTGTCTGACCCAACTGCTCCAGGGACAGAGTACTCCCAATGTCTTCTCTTCAGGGAGAGGGACCACTTACTTGGGCAAAATGACCTGCACCCTCTTGGGCACCATGGTGCTCATCCAGCTGTCTATGGTCTTGGTGCTGATGTGAGGGATGATGGCTGACAACGGGGTGGAGCTCTCGGTTGGCAAGGCGATCAGCATGCTGATGCTTTCCCCGTGGTAGGGCAGTTCAATGAAGTTGTACCATAAATCGTTGGGGGTGCTCGTAGACCCTAAAGAAATCAGAGGCAGGTTCAGTGTATCCCTGATGACTTCTAGAAGTGGCCTGAATGTTTGCTGACCACATGGGTAGCTTCAGAGGGAAGAGGGCAATTCAGTTTGAAAACTTCTCTTTTATAGTTTCCTTAAAAGGACAAAGATAAAGACAATTATTTCTTCTTTCCCTGGTAAAGAATTCTTTCTTCAATTTGGACATGTCTTAACAAAATGCCTTTGGCGTCACTAAAATAACATGAATTCTGTTGAGCTGAATTGAACGAGATCATGAGGCACTTAGAATACAGTGCTTTGCAAGAAGCTAACCCTTATCATGTGAATAAAGGAATGAATTTGAGCTGCCTGAGAATTGCTCTTTTGGCTGAGCCTATGTGAGCATGTGAAGACAAAGGAGAAAGGGATGAACGGCTCCATTGTTTAGGGCCCACACCAACCACTTTAACACATTTAGAAGCTACAGCGCCCCATGAAGTAGTATAAGCAGTCCTATTTCATAGGCCAGGAGGCTACAATCAGAGAAAGTAAGTAACTTGCCTAGAGACACGTGGGCTAAGAGGTGGAACGCCAGGACTTTGATTTAGTATGTCTAACGCCAACGATGACCTTCCCAGTCCACTATCCCGACTCCCTCCTCACACTTCACCCACCCCAGTAACCGTCCTTATGGCTTTTAGATACCTTATGGTATTTGCACTTCCTAAAAAAAACCTGACAACGATTTAGACCAGCACTTCTCAAAATGGCGGTTGTCTGGAGAAAACACAACCTGCATGTCGCCCGGGAGACAAATAGATTCCATGCCCCAGTAAGTTTAGGAAACACTGGGCTGAATCTTCTCGCAGATTCCTGATATATATGCCAGTGCTGTAAAGGCTCTGAGATGGTTCTGAAGGAAAGCTGTTTGGCTATCCCCAGGTTTCCTGAACTCATTTGATCCTAGAACCCTTTCATCCCATGTAAAACATTCAAAACATTCAGCAGCTGAGCAGCGCAGCTGCGCACTGACTGATGGGAGCTGCTGTGACTGAGCTCAGGAAGGCACCAGCTGGAAGCCCAGCTCAGGGGCACGGGGCCCACGGAGGCCACCGACTCCCCGGGAAAGAACCTCCCATGGAACACGCCTTAGGATCCCATGAAACCTTTACATCAGGCATGTAATGAGAGACTCATTAAAATTAACTACATGAATGGAAAGCCAGCATTTCTAGATTTCGGGCGGATCTCTGAAATGGTTTATTAAGCACTTCAGACTTTTTAAAAACGTAGTGACCTTGGTGAGGCACTTAACCTCTGCATGCCACTTACTATGGGGAGTGGAGATATCAGGGACATTAAAAGTACGTCCCTCACAGGGTCGCCGTGATGATTAAATGAGAAAAAATATGTAAGGCGTTTGGCAGCACCAGGCCCACGGCCGATGCCCGCTGAACATGGGGCCCCTCCGCCTCCTCCCCCGGCTCTAGATGACCTAGAATAATAATGCATTTAGAAAAAGAGAAAAGAGAAAGTGAGTTTCTCTCATGATTTTCACTTGTCTTTTCTCTGGGGACAAACTGCCAGTCACCGCATGTGAGACAAGGAACTTCAATAAGCTAGTTCTCCACAGGAGGGGGCTGGGAGGGCAGGAGAAAGGGAGAGACCTCAAACTTTCTTTGTCTTTGTTACGTAACGAACACTTTTAGCTATAAAATATGATAAAGAATAGCAACTCTATTGGAATATGTGACATGACAGGATGACATTCAAGTTTCTCCTTCAGGAAGAAAACTGTGGGCAATTCGGGGGGTGCTCAGTATATCCCCTTCCCATCCTGCTGCATTTGCCGGCGGGGCCGTTCGGCAACCCGTCTGGCTCTGGATGCCCCGGAACTGTCACTCAAGGCCAGTTCTGTCTCTGGGCTGCCTAAGAATCAGAGAAGGGATTCTTTAACTTTCCTTTTACCTTGAGTAATAAAATGGTCTCGGCAGAAACTGAAAAATCAATGGGAGAGTCAGAAAAAAACACCACTTCCTAATGAGCCCTTTAATCTTCAAAGAAAACAGGAGGCCCTGATCTGGCAGAGCTCTTCTAGAAACTGTGTGGTTTGGGGAGCAGTTAATAAATGATCACTCCAGGGCATGAAATAAGGACCTGGAGGCACCCGTTAACCAGTTCTAGAAACATTTACTGTTCTGATAAGAAGAATCAGGGTCACGAATAAAACTTATGAGCTGGGGTGTGTTTTTCCAGTGGGGAGACAGCTTCTTCCTCCACCAGTGAATCCAGCCTCCCCTGCATACGTGTTTTGTTTTGTTTTTTAAGATTTTATTTATTTATGAGAGAGTGAGAGAGAGATCATGAGCAGGGGAAAGGGGCAGAGGGAGAAGCAGCCTCCATCCCAGGACCCCAGGATCATGACCTGAGCTGAAGGCAGACGCTTAACCGACTGAGCCACCCAAGTGCCCTCCACTGGATACACCTGTGACCGATCAGTTCTGTGAATAACCCCTAAGCATTCTGTACCCAGGCGCTCACGTCCACCCGATGATTCCTTTCTCCCTGGCCCTACTTCTGCTTCTGATCACAGATGCCTCTCTGCACACACCCCGTCCATGCTAATCTTTGCTTGGTGGCTTGAGGAGGTAGGGGACAAATTAACACCTCTCCTCTCCTAATCTGATCACTAAAAAGACTGCTTTCTCAGCATCATCTTAGGGAGAACAAGGGCTGAGGTTAAACACATGAGATCTGGAGGTCTAGAATCTGGATTCAAATCCTGACTCTTCTGACATGCTAGCTCTGCATCTTGGGCAAGTAGCTTAATGCCAAGTCTTAGTTTCTTTATCTGTAAAATGGGATAGCAGTGCCTGGCTTATAGGATTGCTGTGAAGATTCAACCAGATGATACATGCAGCACAGTGCTCAGCACAGAGGCTTGCTTGTACCCAGTAAAAACTTTCATCTGCTGATGGAAGGAGCTTTATAAAATGCATTTCTTCTTGAGTGCTTGGTCACTGCCCCAATAGCTGAAACGTAGCCTCAGTCCACCAAAAGCAACCACAGCGACTGCAGTGGGCACAGCTCCAGGGTAGAAGGAATTGAGCAAGGAAGGGGAGCTGGAGCCTTGTGTCCTAGCAGGTCACTTGTCTTTGTCCCAGAGACTTTTCTGTTACAAAGTCCCAGCCAGGCTCCCTGTGCTTTAACATCTGGGAAGTAGATGGAGTGTTCTCTAATGAGGACTGATGCTGGAGTGTAGAAAAATGTGAATGACGCAGGTTCATTCATGCTGGAAAGGAGGAAACAGATTAGACGGGAAGAGAAATCTTTTCTCTTAGATGAATGGGGATCAACAAAACCTTTAATGAGAAGTAATAGACAAAGAACGAAGTATTAAAAACATGGAGACTTAGAACTTTCTGTAAGTGGTATTTTGGGGATGATCAAGATATTCTGGAAAACCCCCAAAAGACTCTGATCCCTTCTTTAAATCCTATAAGGGAGGAAGTAACTAGGCTTCCTTGAAATGTTAAGAACTCCTCTTGGCCTTTAAACTCAGAGAGAGAATATTTTAAATATTGAATATCAGAAAAACTTTATAGATAAGAATCCCTCCAATTACCTTCCACTAAAAGCAGCTTTATGGATTTCCTGAGCTCTTGGGGAATTGTTTCAGCTCTACTTCAGAAGAAACTGAAATACAGATTTGAAAGCAAAAAACAGAACCAGTGAATGCAGTAGTCCATATTCTAGCTGAAATGCAAAGGGGGTCTGGGGAGAATTAATGGGGAAGAAGGTGTGGTTTGAGCAACTAGGTGAATGCAGGTGACACTTGCTGAGCTAAGGAACGTGGAGGGAGAACCAGATGGGTGAGGACAATAATATGTTTCATCTATGGATCTAAAACTTAACCAGGTAGAGAGGTAACTTGAATAGGCAGGTATGAGTTGGAAGCTCAGAGGAGAGTGAAAATGGGAAATATATTGTATATTCAAATATATTTATATATATACACATATATACATATATATTTGGAATTCTTTGTGGTCTTTTTTTTTTCAAAATGAAGTCTTTAATGTCTAAATTCATAACCATAAATCAAAAAAAATTGTAACAACTTTTGATTCAGCAATTCCTATCCAAGGAAAGTACCTTTATAAATTCTGACAGTTGCTAAAGATTTCTGTACAAGAATGCTTGCTGAAATGTTTATTACAGGAAAAATGTAATAATATATACAATAATAACATCCATAGGATAGTATAATACATTTATGCCATAGAATATTATACAGCTGATTAAAGGATCAAGTAAATCTACGTGAATTGACATAAAGTTTTCCACAATATACTGTCTAATGTATAAAGCAGATTATAGAATAGAAATTACAGTATAATCCTATTATGCAAAAAAGTTTCATAAACATACTTTCTGTATCTATAGAAAAGGTCTCAAATAATACACCTACCACTAACGGGGTTCTTATGCTGGGAAACGGGATTATAGGAGAACATTTATTTTTTGCCTCATTGCAATGTTTTATGTATAGATTTTTGCAATGAGCATGAGATTCACTTCTTCTAAAAAAAAAAGATTTCAAGAACTTTTTTTTTTTTAATTAGAAGAATTTTTATCCTTAATGTGCTTCTACTTTATGGGACATAGTCAGAAGGGCTTCCCCTCATCTTTCATTTTCCACCCTCTCTTCTTAACGTTACTAAGTGAATCTTCTCAGAGATCTTGATGGTGTCTTGGGGGGACGGTCCAGAGGATAGATACATGGACTACCAATGTTTCCACAAAGTGATGGAGGGGCCGTGGTGGGACCCAGAACACCTGCGACGGGGGAGGGGAGTAGGGGGTCGCTTGCAGAGGTCATGTGAGTACGCCGGGCAGCCACTGAGCTCAGGAGCAATGGCCCATCTCTGAGCACTGGCTGGTCGTGCCAGCCGGACTGGTAACAGGCAGCAAGGGGGTGGCCAGCTAGTGGTCTGTAGTCATGAAAACAAGTAGCTGCTGTGCTGTCTTCACAGATGTGACAAGTCTGCCCTGTGTCATCCCGAGAAGCAGCTGTACTGGCCCAAGAGGGAAAGCAGGGAACATAGGACCCCCGTGTGTTCTGTCACATGGCCCAGGAAGAGACTGGGTTCCACTTCCCGGTTACTCAGCAAAGCCCGGTGAAAGGCACAGGGAGGAGAGCAAGGAGGATGGCGGCTGTCCACCGTGTTTCCTGTGGGGAACGAGAACAGTGCAGAGAAGCGGGTTTCCTTCTGCTCTGAATTCAGTGCAGGTCAGTAAGGGTCTGAGAGGAAGAGATAGGACCACTGGGTCACTGAAAAGGAGTTTAATGACAGGAGTATTTACAAAGCACGGGCAGAGAACAGAGAAGCCATTTCAGATAGTATCTTGGGCTACAAACATTACCAAACGTAGGCTGGGAAGCAGGAGGGCAGCATGGTGACCCAGAGAGAAAGCGCTCTTGGCCACACCTGCTGACAGGGGTAGAGACCTTTCTTACAGGGGAGCAGCTGCCCTGGGGACTGCAGGGAGGGCCTGTGAGGGCCTGGAAGGGCCTGGAAGTCAATGCCCCAAACCCTCTCCTCCTGCAACCCTATTTCCTGCCAGTTTACCTCATAGCCAACGCAATGGGAGGCAGAAGAGCCCCAGTGTAGCCTCCTGGGGCCTCAGAACAGGGGAGAAGAGGGTGGGGAAGGGAGGGCATGACTCTTGGAAGGCGGAGAGAAGGTACCAGCTTACTGTGGTTCTATAAGGTTAGAATCCTTGACAGCGAGAATGCATTTGTGCATCACTGTCTGTAATATACACACACATTCTCAGACAAATCAGTTCTTAATGGAGAGGCTACCCGGATATGTAACTGCCTCTCTAGGAACATACTATATAAAGAAGAAAAGAAGTTCCATTCCTGTAAAAACAAACATATTAGTGTTTCATATGTTTTTCATGTCTACAGGATCCTTGTGTTTTAATCTTTCACGACTGATATTTATTTTTCAGCAACAGAAACATACAATCATCGAAGGCCTTTCACTTTTAGTCTTTTATTAGAACAGATAATGTGTATAAAGATTGACCTAAAATAAAATGGCTTTGCTTCGGATATGAGCTGGTGGCTTTGCTGGCGTTCCAGTGAGGTCTTCCCAGCAACACCAGCAGGGAGTAGGGAGGGCTGGGCTACCACAGGAAAGAGGGGATGACTTCTGGGCAGAAAGAGCCTTTTATTATTCTCGCTTGCTGAGCATGTTATCTTTCTGCAGGGCTTTTAAATACAAATTATCTTCTAAAAAAAAAAATTTGAGGGAATGACAAAAATTCATCTAGAACCTTCACCAAAGATAAGCAAGAAGGAAAGGCACTTTGTTCCTTGCTCCCCTCGAGGGAGCCATTCCTTCACTTAGACAATTAGCAGATGTTAAGACCCTGAGCAGCACAGGATGCTTTCAGAGACCGAATATGCAAAGGTCATACTCGGGACCCATGTGTTCAGGTTCTGATCGGAGACACAAAGGCTAACTTACAGAGGAAAAAGATCAATTTAAATTGGACGACAAATGCTTCCATGAAACCAGGATTAAAAAAAGAATCACCAGACTTCGTGTATCAATGCTGTGATAATGACCGCAGGGGCTGGTCATTGTTTCCTGGGTCGTGAAACTGACACAGGCTTGTTTGAAAAGATTTGCAGATTCAAACAAAGAAAAATAATCATTTGAAGCACTACCACTGTTCAGGTTTTATTGAACATCCTCCAAGACATGTCTCTACAGATGGAGGAATTTATAGAAAGTATTTTACGTAAATGAGATGAATCAGCATCTGCTGCTCTAGAACTTGTTTTCTGAAATCAACCGTATATTGTATCATCTTTCTACTTATGTAAATCTTAATCTATTTATCACATATGTTCCACTATACATACGTATCTGGGTTTTATTTATTTGCTAGGGTGAGAGGCTCTTCAGAGCTTACGTTCCTTGGTGTGGGATCACTACGTGGGATCCTAGGAAGTCCCCATCCCACGGCTTCTTCCACCTGCCACAATCGGGGTACCCACACCTCCCCCAGCCCCCACCAGAGCTACCACTGGGCTTTGTTGATCATTGTAATGTTTGTGAATCCGGTAAGTGGAAAAGAAATCAAATTTTTACTTTCATTTTTAATTTCATAATGTAAGTTAGCTAATGATGATTTGATGATGCTTTTGTAGGCTTAATGCCTGTTTATATTTCATATTTTATGAGCTGTCCTCTCTCTTTAAATTGTCAACCTAAAAGCCTATATGTTATATGTTAACACATAACCTCTGTAAACGATACAAAACTTTACCCTAAGCTTTAAAAAAAAGTCCTGCTCTCCTCTCCCCTGCGCTTTAAAAAAAAAAAAAAAAAATCAGTCAGTTCTGCCCCTGGACAAAGTGAAGGCGCTGGCGGGGCGCGCGGCCACGCGGACACTTACCGCATCGGAACACGGAGAGCTGGGCTAGCATGGGCACTTGATACGACTTCCCATCGGCTGCCACAAACGTACGTTTCTTCGTGTTCTCGGGTTGGAACCGTGATTTCCACAAACCCTTAAAATACACGGCATTGACCAGGACGAGTCTGGTGAGCGCACCATCGATGAGATCTGGGGAGAGCAGGTTGTCGATCATACCTGGAAGGTCATAGAACAAGCAAGGGAAGATCTCAGGACCGGCAGTCCACTGGAGGGCAAAAGGCAGTGTTGGAGCACAGACAGTGGAAAAAAAAAAAAAAATGAAAGAAATTTTTAAAAGACTGAAAAGGAACTGTTTACAACACCCTTTTGGTCCTTTCTCGGTTTTTTTTCTCACTAAAAATGAAAGCTGAAAAATTAAAGATAAAATCAGAGAATCCAAAAAAGACTTTAGACAGCCTCTATTTGAGGGTTACCAGAATTTTCATCAAAATTTTTTTTAAAGATTTTATTTATTTATTTGACAGAGAGAGAGAGATCACAAGTAGGCAGAGAGGCACGTAGAGACAGGAGGAAGTAGGCTCCCTGCTGAGCAGAGAGCCCCATGCGGGGCTCAATCCCAGGACCCTGAGATCGTGACCTGAGCTGAAGGCAGAGGCTTAACCCACTGAGCCACCCAGGTGCCCCCATCAAAATATTTTTATAACTGGGATGTCTGGGTGGCTCAGTCGATTAAGCATCTGCCTTCTGCTCAGGTCATGATCCCAGGGTCCAGGGATCCAGTCCTGCATTGAGCTCCCTGCTCAGCGGGGAGCCTGCTTCTCCCTCTGTCAGCCACTCCCCTTGCTTATGCTCACGCTCTCTTGGACAAATAAATAAAATCTTAAAAGAAATAAAACAAAAAAATTATTTTTATAACTCATTGCGTGCAAACCCCATGTTTTAGAAAATTTTACTCATCTAAATAAGCTATACTTAAGTAATGATGAATTTCCCTATCGTTGCTAATAATTGACAGGTGCGACTCCCAAGGAGGGTTTGCCATCAGCACAAGAGATGCAGTTGCTGTTTCAACCACCAGTGGATTTAATCCTGGGCAAAAATGAAGCTCTTTGGCCTGCGCAATTTTATCAAGGGTAAATGTTTAATTTCTCTGAAGGTTTTAGAAATGTCGGGCATTCACTTGGAATCCCCAGTACCACAAGGCCTCACAGCTACTTACCGAAGGGCTGGAACCAAAAATTGGTGTCTACATTTATGAGTTAGGGAATGAGCTAGGTGTAATATTATAGAGATAAAAAGAAATGGGGTCTGTCCTAGAAGCTCTCCCGAGTTGAAGGGACACTCGCTCCACAAAATGTCAAGAATGGTCCATCTTGTTTGTGTCAGGAGTGAAGGAGCAAACAACTGTGATAGTCTCAGAACGTTCTCTGAGGCCACGAAGACCTTTCTCAAATGCGACCTGTGCTTGAAGGTTTGGGTTTTCGTTAAGTTTCCTTTTGCTTGGTCTTCGAAGATTCAGCTGTGTATGTGTTAAATGAGGGATTACTAATATCCAAAGTGATAAAAAAAATTAGCTTACTAATTAGTTTAAACTAAAAATTAGTTTAACTATAGCTTTTGGTCCCAGCACTAAAAAAAAAAAAATGTAGTGCCATAATATAAATGCAAGTTATAATTCTTTAAATGGTTAGAGTAAAATCAATAGTTTCTGAAGAAGCAAGACTGCCGAATTCAAGTGTGAGGGCTTTGAGCTCCTTTAGATGATGTTCAAGAAGTCGATGTCCAATAAACAAACGTTCGCCTACGTCATGGTCAAGTCAAGACACACACCCAGAGGTTGCCCAGACCCCAGGATCCTCAGTAAGAGCTTCATCACTACTCCTTACTTACACAAGGGGGCACCAATGCCACCATCAGTCAGGATCTGAAGGAAAATCCCCAAGCTTAAACGGCCATCATTCTATGGAAGGGCAGCCTCTGTCCTGTGAGAGGAAGTCACAATTCTGTGCTTCAGCCATGGCAAACTCCTCAGAGTTGGCTCCCGACAGTGGAGGTTGTGTCTTACCTTTGCCGGAAACATCATCCAATCCAACCCTAGGTGCCTTTAAGACATAGGTCCACCCTGTATCTATAATAAATTTCCTCAGACCCTCCTCCCAAACTCCCGGGAGTTTCCATAAAGCTCAACACTCAGCACCACCATTATACATGTGGTTTTAGATGCATCTAATATATCTCTCTCTCCCACCTGGACCATAAACTGCACAAGAGCAAGGACCCTGTCATTCACTTTTCGAAAGTCAAGTCTATCTCTGTGTTGAGTGCACAGTCAGTGCTCAATAAGTGTCTAAGTGTCTAGAAAGACACTTATTGTCTCCACAGACTCCTTTTTGTTGTGGTAGATAAGGCCTCTGATTGACACTGTCAGGATCAAGATATAATAAGGGGGATGAAGAAATAACGAGAAATGATAAAAAGGTAAGAAATGCATGGTTTAAGAGCAATGAAGCACTTGGAGGATGTGCCATCAAGAACTACGTACAGAGCTATGCAGTAAACATGCACGCACCTACCCACCCACCCACCCATCTACCCACCCTCCTTCCCATCCACCCATCCAACCACCACCCCACCATCCATTCTTGGATACCTACCTACCATGTGCCAAGTATTCTTCTAGGCAAGAAAATGAACAAACAAAAAATGAGGCCCACCCTCAGAAAGCTATGGAGAAGAGAGAGGGGGAGGTTGGCATAAATGACTTAGGAAAGTGTATTCAATAGTAATAAACACCTTGAAGCAGAAGTACTCGAAGACGCGAGGGCAAATAAGAGAGGGATCCGATCTGGTCAGTGGGGTCAGGGATGGATGGGTTCCCTGAAGTACTACTTGCCCTAATAGCTATAAAAACAGCTCACGCCAAAATAAGTCAATCAGAGAAAGACAACTATCATATGATCACCCTGAAATGAGCAATTTGAGGGGCATAGTGGGGGGTTTGGGGGGTAGGGAAGGAAAAAATGAAACAAGATGGGATCAGGAGGGAGACAAACCGTAAGAGACTCTTAATCTCACAAAACAAACTGAGGGTTGCCGTGGGGAGGGGGGAGGGAGAGGGTGGTGGGTTATGGACACTGGGGAGGGCATGTGCTATGGTGAGTGCTGTGAAGTGTGTAAACCTGATGATTCACAGACCTGTACCCCTGGGGCTAACAGTACATTATATGTTAATTAAAATTTTAAAAACGTTAAAAAAAAATACCAGCTCATGTTTGTTGAACATTTGTTAAGTGCTATGCACTTTGCTAAATGCTTTATGCATATTATTTACATTTCCATAAAAACCTTAATGTTGTTGTAACTTTTAGTTGATGTCACTGTCGTATCTCCACTTTATAGGTGAGGACTTGGGGGCACAGGGAAGTTAGGGACCTTGCCCCAGGTAACATAGCTAGGAAGGGCAGAACTGAGATTCAAACTGAGCGCCTGTACTTTTAACTGTGATGATGCTGTTCCTGTGCCAGTGTGGAAATGAATAGGCATTAGCAAGGGGTGGGGGGAGGCAAGCTGGGTAGCCAGCTGTGACAGGAGAGAGCCCGGTGAGCTGGAGGGACAGGGAGGAAGCTCGCACGTCTGGAGCACAGAGTAGGGGAAGAAGCAGCAGAGGTGGAGACGCAGGCAGGGCAGCCCTGGCTGGGCCATCATCACGCCATCACACGGGACAGAACCTTTGTGTCTTGCTCTCCCCCTCCGCAGGGGCAGGAATGGGACTGGGCAGTCTTCCAAATGTGGACTGCTGGATCTCTGGGGTCCTTGCGGGCTCTGCCAGGTAGGTAAGTGCCTCTCAGTGGGGCCGATCGTTCCAAGGGGGCGACAGGGGACCTTGTGGGGGAGTTTTCATCTGCGTGGCAGGTGGCCAGAGAAGCTACCTGTCCTGCGATGCTCCAAACGGTCCCACGCAGTAAAGAAGCGTCGTGTTTGCTGGCGGCTTGCTTACACTAATGTCACACTGGCTTAGCATCCCCGGAGCCCAGAACCTCACTCTCTCTTCCATGTAAACACAAAGTTACCTGTTTGGGGGCATGTTCTTAACGTACAGGGAATTTTCTAGGTGTGGGACTACCAGGCATATCAAGTGGAGACTCTTATTTTGTTCTGAAATTTACCAAGGATTTTGCACCGTTTTAGAAAAAAGCGCTTCAGAGAAAGCGGAAGGCAGCTTGTGGTTTTCGTGTTACTGGCGTGACAAAGCTGTCTCCATCTGTTTTTGTAGCTGTCGGTTCACAATTATTCTAAGAATATGACGGCTTTATTATGTTCTCAGGTGCAGCTGGTGCCCAAGGGTTTACCTACTGAACTACATACATAAATTAGTTTTGTTTTTCCTTGTATTACAATTCAGCATATACTAATTTTTAAAAATTTTGTGTACTTCTAGGGCGGCTGGCGGGGTGCTCAGTTAAGTGTCTGCCTTCAGCTCAGGTCATGATCCCAAGGTCCTGGGATAGAGTCCCACATCAGGCTCCCTGCTCAACGGGGAGCCTGCTTGTCTCTCAGCCCCTCCCCCCCACTCGTGTGTCCATGCACTCTTTCTAATAAATAAATAAAATCTTTAAGAATTGAAAAAAATTTTTAAAAAGAATAAAAATTTTGTGTATGTGTGCACAGGTTATGTGAGCTATGGATTTCATTTCAGGGTGGCAGAGAGAATAGTAAAATCTTTGTTTATAAAATCTTATAATCTTATAAAATATAATTATATTATAATCTTATAAAATATAAAGTCTTTGTTTATAAAGACGGGAGTTGGGCCTTAGGGTTGAAAAGCATGCCCAAGTCTTACCACACTGCCCCCTCCCCAGAGGTGGTAAGCAACTGAGTCAGTGTGTGTCCAGGCAGTTTGAGTGCTGTCACGTGGCACACAAGCATGACTGACTATTCCCAGCACATTGGTAAAGAAGGTTGGCAGGGGGCACAGACATGCCACAGTGACCCAGCCATCTAGCTCTGAGCGCCAGCGACCCCTGTTCTTAGGCCTCTAGGCCCAGAAATAACCACTAAACCCTTCACACTTGCAGGTCTCCTGACCGTTCTGTGGTTTTAGGAAAGGAGCCCAGATCGCGCTGTCCAGGACCCTGTAGAGGAGGAATGCTGTTCTGGAGGAGGAATGCTATTCTGGCTCCCCTGGTCCACCTCTGCTCTAATCTTCATATGCTCTTGGACATTTGCGTATACAAGTCCGCTGGGGGGTGGGGGGTGGAGGCAGACTGGGCGAGCATCTGTTTGCATGCAGAAAGCTAGGCCCCCTCCTTCAGAGATTCGATACAGGAGGCTGGGGTCCAGGGACCTGCATTCGGAACAAATGCCCTGGATAATCCTGATGCAGGCGCCCCCGGAACCACGCTTGGAAACACATGACCTGAAAAGCCAGTTTCCTCATGTTCTGTCCTTGGGTCCCAATGGAGTCTTCGGGTCTCTTCTTGTGCCCTAAACTCAACCGCCTACAAAAAAGTTTCCCCGGTCTGTATCTGCAGTCTTCCTGTCCTCCGTTGTTCTGGACCCATCTCTAGTCCAGAACGTTTCCACCTAGACCTCCAGTTTACAAATTAACAGGTTTAAAACACCCACGTTAGATCTCCTTGGTCTAATGAGAGGAGAAATGCGTGTAAACACGTAATCATGAAGTGGCGTGGAAAGCGCTGTGATAGAGGGGCAGAGACGACACATAATCACAGGCCCATCGTAAGCCAAGAGGAGGCACCTACTTCCCGGAGGGGACGCCAGCAAGAAGGAAGGAAAGCAAGGAGGGACACCAATCCCGAATCTCGCAGGTGGACAGAGGCACACGTAAGAAAGACTGAGCAACTGAACCTTCAGAGTGGGCCTGGGCCTCCAGGGAGGAGATGTAGCGAGGACAGGGGAGAGTTAGTGCAGTTGAATTCTACTCTGTTGCCAGGGCCCCAGGGAGAATCGTCCTGAACAGCACAGGGAGTGGTGGTGGCAAGAAAGGGAAGGAAGGGCTCCTGGGTGGCTCAGTTAGTTAAGCGACAGCCTTTGGCTCAGGTCATGATCCTGGAGTCCTGGGACTGAGTCCTGCATCAGGCTCCCTGCTCAGCGGGGAGTGTGCTTCTCCCTCTAAGCTCTCTTCTCTCATGTTCATGCTCTCTCTCTCTCAAATAAATAAATAAAATCTTTTTCCCTGATATGAGGACATGGAGAAGCAACATGGGGGGGTAGGGGGATAGGAGAAGAATAAATGAAACAAGATGGGATTGGGAGGGAGACAAACCATAAATGACTCTTAATCTCACAAAACAAACTGGGGGTTGCTGGGGGGAGGTGGGATTGGGAGAGGGGGAGGGGGCTATGGACATTGGGGAGGGGAGGCGAACCATAAGAGACTATGGACTCTGAAAAACAACCTGAGGGTTTTGAAGGGTCAGGGGTGGGAGGTTGGGGGAACAGGTGGTGGGTGATGGGGAGGGCACGTTTTGCATGGAGCACTGGGTGTTGTGCAAAAAGAATGAATACTGTTACGCTGAAAAAAAAATAAATAAATAGAAAACATAAAAAAAAAAAAAAAAAAAAAAAAAAAAAAAAAAAAATAAATACTACTCAACCAACAAAAAAAAAAAAAAAAAAAAAAAAAAAAAAAAAAATAAAAAATTAAAATATAAATAAAAATCAATTTTAAAAAAGGGGAAGGAAGATGGACGGAGTCATGAAACGGCTTGAGTCCAGGCCTTTCACAAGGGAATGGCCATGGGACCCATCAGAACCTCAGAGTCCCCCTCATGTTTTCATTCACAAAATATACGATTGTACAAAACCGCTCCCAGGGAACCAAGACCACTCACCCCTGGTTTCGTTCTTAACCCACACGTTGATGGAATCACAGGCGGAGGCTGGATCCTCAAAGCTCACGTTCTGGACTTCACACTGAAACACGTCTTTGTTCCGGGTGACAAAAGGCACCTCCATCTTGAACCCGTTCTTCACGAACACTGCATTGGCCACGGTCACAATGTCCTTATTCTTCTTGGAGCTGATGGCCTTGTTGATCTTCTTTAACACTTTACCGACTCCTGGGGAGAAATGGAAAGATGCAGCAATATTTCAGTGAGAATTCAGAAAAGCTTTTTTTTTTTAAATATCTTTTTTAGGATGGCAAATAAGAACAATATAGACGAGATAAGCCTGAGTAACAAGAGACCAAGTGTTGTGCTTCCTCAGTGGCCTTGTGTTAAGAAGGGGGAGGGAGGTAAATAGTAAAATTATTAGTAGTTCTTAAAAATCTGTGGTGCTTTTAGCACCAAAACAGCATATTCAAGGCACCTCAACATCTTCCCCACATAGACCTCATCCTCCTGGGAGACTTTCTTGGTGCCAGGTTACTAAGAAAACTGGCAAGTGCTTTCTTCCATAGCCATGGGGGAATAAATCCAAGGAATCTTCCTAATTCATTCTTTTTCTTCCTTAACAATCTTTGGTGCTCCTTCCTGCCACAGATTTAACACTGCGGTTTCTTTTTTTTTTTTCTATTTTGGAAAAAAAATGAATAAAATGAGCATTAGAAAGACCATAAAAAAATTACCAGGTGCCGCCATCCAAGAACAGTGTGATTTTTATCTGATCTCAAGCTCAAAAAGCATGGGGATTAATTTTATGGCAACGTAGCTTTATTTTACACGAGCCACTCATACATGCTCCATTTGGTTTTAGAACATGAAGAGGAAAATAAATTGTAAGGATGAAATGTGTTTCTGTAGTGAGCTTGAATTACAGATTCTTGGCTTCCTCGCTTGGGGTCCTTTCAAAATGACACTGTCCTAAAACAGCCTGCAGGGGTCACGGTGATGGTCTCTTGGAGAGTTGACCCGGCACACGCCGTGTCTCTTCTCCAGACCCATTCAAAAGGGCACGGTGGGCTGGCCATGGGGCCCAGGGAGGTGACCCTTTGGTCCTTTGTTTGGCTTCTCATGACCCCACTTTCATGCTGTCCTGTGGGGCAGGCCCACTTTATCAGTAAGGGAACAGCAGAGGCCAAGACGCAGCACCTGTCCCTTTTGGCCACGCCGTCTCCTCCTCCACATGCCTTGGTCTCCTGCCAGGAAAAGAGTGGTATAGTTCTTCCTCCCCTGCCCCAGACAGTTCTGCCTCTGCCCTCAGTAAGAGCATCGCTATCCTGAGTTCTCAGAGGGCCTGAGAAGCCACTTGGGCTCCCCTGAGTCCGTCCTGTGACTGCAGCCCCATTCCACAGCACAACGACCAATAACTCGGGAGAAAGCAAGGGCGGGGGAAGGAAGCCACCCAAAGGCAACACTGTCAAAATTTTAGAAATATCACTTTGCATGAGTGTGGCTCAGTGTGAAACTAGAGTCCAGTTGCCGAGCTGGAACTGTACTGGCTGACAGGGTCTGGATGGCACTGGGAAGGGCTGTAAATCCTAGCAGTGATTCACTGTCAAGCTACAAATCACCAACAGTTTTCCGAGCGTCCAAGCAAGGGGCAGAACGGTGTGTTCAAGTACGGAGTCCTTCCACGCTTCTGACAGGTGATCCAACTGCAGACTCACGTGAAACTGAAGGCTGTGTAAACACAGTGCGGTGTTTAGGCATTTGGCTGGCAGCTTGGGAGGTGACACTTAACACAGCTACCGAAGGGCACGGAGCGAGGCACGGAGTTCTCGAACCCCTGCCCGCCCCTCTCATCTTCCTCTTTCAGCCGAAGGCATCAATGCAGTCAAGATTCCTAGAACTGTATGAGGCTAGCAGGAGTGGAGGAACATGGAAAGAGCAAGTCCCTCATTTTCCAATAAAGCAGCAAAGACTCAGAGGTGCAGAGGAACTTGCCAGGCCCACAGTGCTCAGGGTTCTGCTCCCTCACACGCGGCCCTCGCATAAGAGGCAGGTGCAAGGTGGGTGCTGGGGGATGAAACCTGAGCTGGAGCCACGAGCCACCAGTGCTAGGAGACGGAGACTCGGAAGTGTATGCAGATCATTCAAAACAACAATTCAAACCTTTTCCAGTGGGCCTGACTTCAAAAAAAACAATTTTTTTTTAGCTTTTTATTTTGAAATAATGATAGATTCACAGGAAGTTGCAAAACAACATACAGGGTGGCCCCCTGTGCCTTTTGCTCGGTTTCCCCAGTGGTAACACCATGAGGACTACAGCACACGACCTGGAGACTACCACTGGTACAGCTCACAGTGCTCAGGCACAATGCATGCCTTTTACAGGGATTCGTGTGTGTGTGTGTGTGTGTGTGTGTGTGTGTGTGTGTGTGTGCATATGCGTGTCTCTCTGCACTTTTCTCACCTACACAGATTCATGTGGTGACCAGCATAGTTAAGATACAGGACGGAGGGGCACCTGGTAGCTCAGTCAGTTAAGCATCTGCCTTCAGCTCAGGTCATGATCCTGGAGTCCCAGGATCGAGTCCCACATCTGACTCCCTGATCAGGAGAAGTCTGCTTCTCCCTCTCTCTCAAGTAAATAAATAAAGTTTAAAAAAAAAAACTAAAAAAAAAAAAAAGACACAGGATGGAGGCTCCCCCATGCTGCCGTCCATGGCCACACCCACCCACCCAACTCCCAGCTCCCAACTTTAAGAAGTATGTTCACAACCATGATGCACCACGGAGGTGGGGCAGATGGGAAGCTTTCTTTTTAGAGATGAGTGAAAAGGGGTGTAGCAAGATCAAGTGACTGACCTAAAGCCCCAAGGCTATAGGACAGAGCCCAGAATCCAGGCCTCCTAACTTCCAGGACAACCACACTGGTCCTGGGTGCCAGAATGGCACCAGAGAAAACCCTCCAGAGGTAGAACTCGCTCCAGGCCCCGGGGGCCAGAGCCCACAGGGCACGCACCATTCACGCTGTATCTCATCACCGTGGTGAGCTGCTTCTTGGTCCTGCCGTCGGCTCCCAGCTGAAGCATCCCCAGGATGGACGCGATCCCGTGGGGGGACACAACCACGTTGTCATGAGGCCGGGATTTGACGATCTGATTGAAAACCTGGATTCCTGTGTTGGAGCCCAGTTCCTCCAGAGACAGGGGGTTGAACTGGGAGCACACAGACGGCAACGTCACTGTGGCCACAAGGAAGAAAGGAAAATGCCAATTCATGGTTCCTTTCAGCAAGGACGACCTGAAAAAGCAGATGAAAAAAAACGTGAATTCTTAATGAACACCTTTGGGGGGACTACTTTATATTCAATCTAGATATGATTTACTGTACTCAATATAACTGAGTGTCTTGTTAATTTATTTAAAATAGAATAGCATAGATTAAATCAGTTTTGCCATATTTTGTTAGGGGGCTGGGGGAGGGAGAGGAAGGGACCCTCCACCAGGTAGGCTCCCAACTACATGCCAGACCCCATTCGAACCTACAACTACCCTTCATTTTTAATTGAAGCAGTATTTATGGAGAACTAGGGTGTGCCAGGCCCTTTTCGAAGTGCTGGGCATACAACTATAAATAGATGGGCAGGACCCCTGCCTTCCTGGAGTTTACACTGGAGAAGGGAGACAGAAAATCAGCCAGTAAGCAATAAAGTAACTTCAGGGAGGGATCAGGGCCACATTGATAAAACACTGTGCCGGCAGATGAAGGACAAGGCAGAGACATGAGGGAGCGCAGGTCAGGGAAGACTTCTCTGCCAATGGAATATGTGTGATGAGTCCTGAATGACAAATAAGCATCCCCCCCCTCCCCAACCTCCCCCAGCATGTGGCCACCAAGGAGGGAGTTGGGTGAGGACATGAAGAGGAAGAAGGGCCCAGATCCCTAAGGCCCAGATACCCCAGTGTATATGGCCCTTGGATTTCCTTCTAAGGGTCACAAGAAACCACAGGAGGGTTTTGGGGAAGTGAATCCCTCGGGTTGCTATGACTATCTTATAACCCATTGTCCTCAAATTTTTTCTTTTTTCTTTTTTTACTATAAGCACATTACTTTCTTAATTGAGGGATTGTTAATTAAAATAAACTTAAATGGTATCCTTAAATCTACACTAGGGCAGAACAATTGGTCAATTTGTCAATTGTGAGAATGGTACTTCTCAATTACAGTGATTTGTCTGAAATATGCTTTCTTCCTTGATTACTACTTACTGAGCTTCCTTTGGCTGTGACAAGTAAGAGGTAGGAAATTTACATGTATTTACAGAAAAGAAAATACTTTCATTAAATAAGAGCTTAAAGGAGGCAGTCAGCAAAACAAAAGCAGAATTCCTGATGGGGCTAATTTTGTTCCTCCCTTGGAGACCTGAACTTTGCGAAGCACAAGTTCCCAGAGGAGCGCGCGTGTACACGTGGGAGACCGGGAGTGTCTGCAAAGAATACAAAAGAGGGGAGCCTCTTAGGAAACGGGGGACCCAGAGTCCAGGGAAAGTAGGTGTCTGTGCTTCCAAAGAAAAGTACCAGGAGCATTAGGTAAAATTGGCTTTCCTTGTCTTCCTTTCTATGCATCTGTCCTGCTTCCCACTCCAGGTCATAGTAGGTGTTCAATAAATACATGTGGGATTAAACCTGATGGCTTATATACTTTCGGTTTTTGTTAATTATTTTTTAACTGCATCAAAATAATGTTTACTGAGCGTGACAGAGAAAGTGACTGTGTTTAGTCCTCTGCTGCACAGTGAGCTTCAAACATTTTCAGGGCAAACATTTTCAGTTCAGGTCCCCCACTGCACCCACCCCCCAACCCAGGGCCACAAGGCGTATCACTAAGACCATCATTCAAGGTGATGTTGCAATTGTCTCATATGTTGTGAAACCACCACATTTTAAAAAAAATTTAGAACATATAGAGCTTCTCCAAGACTTATTTGTCAAATAATTAATTGTGTTAAGACAGTCTGTCTAAATTCAAAACATGCAAGTGACCCACATACGCTCCTACTTGGGGCTTTCCTCTATGCCCAGTGTGGCCTATTTTGACTTTGGCACCTAGGACTGTCTCTAATACCATGACAATCCCCTGAGTTTCTTTCAGTCTCCTGGACATTGGAGATCTTCCAAATGCTGACTCTGAAGGCTTTACTCATTTCATCTAAAAATCAGCCTTCCTTCCCTCTGGAAATAAATCTCCTCTTTAAAACTTACTATGCCACAAAGCCATTAAAAGTCTAAAACAATGCTCACAATCTTTGATACAAATGGTCAAGTCCGGTCACTAGCGCCAACTTCATCAATCTGAATTGTTGCTTCTCGCATTAGAGTCCATTCTGACAGTATCCCATACGTAGGCCTGCTCTCTACTCCCCAAGCCTCCCAAAGCAATCGTCCCGGATTAGCAACTGTTTGAATAAAATATTTGAATGTGCACACTCAGAAAGGACATCAAACTTGTTTTGCCTCTGATTGCTTAAAGCTGATTCACCCACATGCTAAAGGATTGTGTAGACCATTAAGAAAGAGGTAGAGGGGATCAGCAAGAGAAACATTTAACAGTGCCAACCTCTCAGAGTCAGCAAAGATCGTCTCGCAAATAAAGAGCCATCTTATTTAGCAGAATTTTGCTTGGTTAGGACTTTTTTGGCTAAAAGAACAGTTTCATTATGAAGCGGGGGAAGGCTGCCTTGGGTGTTTTTCTTGGTTTCTTAGATTTGGGAAGTTTTTTGAGAGAGGTCTATGCGCAGTTTCCTAACAGTGCACCGGGACAGTGTCAGAGCTGTGCAGAACTTGGAATCGGAGCTATTTTTGATTGATGTTCTGGGCATAACTTCTTCTTGGCCTCAGTTTCCTAGGCTAAACGCTCCCTCGTTTAGGCCCACCTGGCTTATGTACATGTCTGAGACTAAGCTTTCGCTCCTCTCCAAAGTTCAGTAGCCAGGAGAGCGGGTGCTGATCCATAAATTACTTTGGCTTATGAAATTCTTAACTGATACATATTCATATCCAAATAGACACTCATTTACATGAAGTATCCGCTGGAGTTAATCAGGCTCTAAAATGCTTACTCTCTACGACGAGGAGATTCTCATTATGGGAAGAACATAGTAACCTCCTGTTTATTTTTAGGAGAAATTACACTTGAAACTTTCAAATAAGAGAGAAGGAATAAAGCTGTTGCCCAAATGTAGAACATTAGTACGGAAGATCATAAATCTGTTTAAACGTTTCCATTTCTTGAATAATCTTTTCATAACAGTAAAACACACACACACCCCCCAAGAGTCTGGTTGAGGCCGTCACTGGAGGGAGATCATAAACCTATAAATAAAGCTGTTGCCACAGGCATAGCCTTTCAAATGTGGGATTCTCTTTTGCCATGTACCTCCAGTGTCTCCTACTCCAAGCCTTTCCTTTCCAGTGTGGTGGATGTCTGGGCAGGAACTAGGCATGGCTCTGAGCTTCAAGTGAGATTCAGTGTAGTAAATGCCAGAGTCGGTGGTTTTACAAATGCCAGATTCAGAGCATATCCTTAACGTTGAGCACCATCTCCCTCTCCAAGGGCAGACATTGGAGAACCACGCCCTCCACAGACGCCATCCCTTCAACTGTCACGACCACACAGGCAATGCTCAGATTTGCGGCTCAAATCCTCAAACCCTCTGCTGAATTTCAGGGTATATGTTCATCTATTTGCTGCCTGCGCTCACCCAACTGTTCAGGACATTATGCTGGCCTGAAAAATCCTTCATGGGCAGATTATGGAGATCCACTGGTCTGTGAAACCTGCCAACTGTCTTCTTAAAGGGTCTAGGCCTGCGTCTTGCCCGTGTACTCTTGTCTTTGGTTCTCTCCCTATCTCGACACCTGGTGACAGCCTGTGGTCCCCCAACTCCCTCCACAGCCTGTGGGAGGCTTCCCCAGATTGTCCCAGATGGCTCTATTTACCCCCTTCTCTGGATTCCCACAGTGTTTCCTAACTGTACCTTCCATCTTGTTTTTCAAGTGTGCTTCTCCCTCCCAACTAGACTGGAAGCTCACAGAAAGTAGGGCCACGGGACTCTAAAACCCTAGTGGCTACGGGGTCTTCTTTAGGGCCTTATCACTGGTAGTCACTAAATCAGAGGTTGACTCATGGGACTCACCCAGCGGTTCAATGCTCGTGTGTTTGGTTTGGAATAAAAGGCACTCTAAGTAAATATTTTAAGCAGCTACAATTTGGAAGATGTCACATGCAATCTAGATTTGGAGTTATTCTCAGGAAAAATGAAAATGAATGGGACCTTGGTAACCCTGGGCCTTCTGAGGGCAGACATCTTGCACAGCAACCAAACCACTGCTAGGGGCTGGGTGTGAGCTCCCTCCACTCCCAGGCGCCTTGTCCACCGTTGCCACCACTCACGTCACCTCTCCAGGCTGTGCAAGCTTGTGACCAGACTCCGGCATTGAATCAGTGCTAACTGATTCAACAAAGGCAGATTAATCCAGCGGGTCACAAAAGATGTCGCTTATGTTCAACCTAATTGTCTTTTTTTACAAAATAAAACCTAATTTACATATAAGACATGAGCAAAAGATAAAGTGATATTGGTCAGCTCAAATGATAAATAGGCTGTCAGCTCTATTTAGTATAATAAATAAGATGTATATGAACACTTTTGGGGGGAAACGCTGGAGGACTCCTCTGACGATTCACATCTGTTTTAGGAGGACCTAGGGCTGTCTACTAAATTGGCAAGTATTCCATCCCTTCTCATTCTCTAAAATGTTTCAAGTGGTATATTTTATAAAATCTATGTATCAAAATCTTTATGTCATGAAAGATTTTACATATATGGAAAAAAGATAAATCCCCAGTACCCACCATCCTTTATAAAATAATGATCAACTTGGGGCACCTGGGTGGCTCAGTGGGTTAAAGCCTCTGCCTTTGGCCCAGGTCATGATCCCAGGGTCAAGGGATAGAGCCCCGCATCGAGCTCTCTGCTCAGCAGGGAGCCTGCTTCCCTTCCTCTCTCTGCCTGATTGTAATCTCTGTCTGTCAAATAAATAAAATCTTAAAAAAAATGATCAACTCATGGCTTATTTTATTTCTTCTAAAATTAACAATTGTCTTGAAGCAAATTCTAGACATCATATTATTCAAAATAGCTTCAACACCTAACGAATGAATACACACACACACACACACACACACACACAGTATCATTATCCCCCTCAAAAATTAGTAACTCTTTACTATGTTAATATCTAGCCAGTGTTCAAAATTTTTTTAATAGTTTATTTGAATCAGGATCGAAGAAAAGTCCACACATTGCAACTGGTTGATAGGTCTCTTGCCCTTTAAAAAGTCTTACCTCAGTTACTTTATCTTCAGCTTTTTCCTCTGAACTTTATTTAGTCATTGTTTTTCATTTGAGAGACAGAGACAGAGAAAGAGAGAGAGAGAGAGAGCTCGAGCACTGGCAGAAGGGAGGAAGAGTAAGAGGAAGAAGCAGACTCCTTGCTGAGCAGAGGGTGGGATGCAGGGCTCCATCCCAGGATCCCAGGATTGTGACCTCAGCCAAAAGCAGAAGCTTAACCGACTGAGCCACTCAGGTGCCATCCTCTGAACTCCATCGTTGAAGAAACCAGGTTATTTATCTTGTAGAGTTTCCCCCAGTCTAGATTTTGCTAACTGCATTCATGTGACGCTGGTTAACAAGTTGCTCTGACTTCCGTACTTCCTGTAAATTCACAGTTAGACCCAGAGCAGAGATACGCAAACTCCTGGCCAGAACTGGCCACACTTTTTGTTTTGGCCATGACTGCACTGAGCTCTACAGCAAGTTGAAAAGAGTTGCCCACTTGCAACAGAGACCATACAGCCACCAGAGCCAGAAACATCCACTGCCTGGCCCTTTACAGAAGGCTTGCCTCCTTTGCTTTAGAGGCTGATCAGATTCAAGTATCTTTTTTTGCAAAAATGTTTCACAGAGGTGTTGTAGCGGGTGCTGGAAGCAGGAGAAAGTGGCCATATGTCTCTTTTTTGTGTTGTTAGAAGCTGCTCATGATCACTGCCTAAGTGCACTTATTAGGGTTGCCAAATGATGCTACTGTGGTTCTAACTTTATTAGTTGGAACACTTCTATAAAAAGACGTTTTCCCAGGCACCTGGGTGGCTCAGTGGGTTAAAGCCTCTGCCTTCGGCTCAGGTCATGATCCCAGGGTCCTGGGATGGAGCCCCGCATCAGGCTCCCTGCTCACCGGGGAGCCTGCTTCCCCCTCTCTCTGTCTCTGCCTGCCTTTCTGCCTGCTTGTGATCTCTCTCTCTGTCAAATAAACAAATAAAATCTTAAAAAGAAGAAGAAGAAGAAGAAGAAATGGTCCAAAGGCAGAACAATATGGGGCCTTGGTTCTAAGAATCAGGAGCCTACAAACACAGAGACCAGAGGGATATCTGCACTTTCCCAGTCCCCAAGAGTAGGGGTTAGCCTTCATTGAAGAGAGGGGCTGGTTGTCACTCCTTCCCACCTAGATAAACTGGGGGACTCTCCTTGTCATGCTGGATGACAAGGTACTCTCATTGTTTGGTTTCCACAAGCCATCAGGATCCAGGAGACAAACTGTCTTCACATGAGGATGGTCCATTTTTATTATCCCAGCCCAGCTTTGAATGTCCAGCTCTGTTCCCCATCTTTTCCTCATCTGTGGCCAGTAAGCAGTCTCTTATTCATAATTTGAACTTTAACATTTGGCTGTGGTCCAGAGAGTGCTGTCAGTGGATTTGGATTTTCCACATTGCCTGGGATTCCCACAGTTAATTTGGAGTTTATTTGGTGAGGATACTCAGATTGTCTCTAAATTCTGTTTCCCACTGAGGGGAACCAGAGCTCCTTCGGGAAGTGGCTGATTCTACCTAGGGCAGGAAGGATGCGGAATGAGCCTGGAACATCTTGTCAAAGGAGAAAACAAGGAAGCTCTTGAGACTATGAGGTTATGTGTGAGCTCCATCTGAAGAGGCTCATGGTGAGCATCAGAAAAAATAATAAAATTTCAGTGGATCAAGACCCTTTATGATATGTTGAAAAACATAGGTTCATAATTATACTAAGCAAAGAAACCAAAAAACCCCTCTGATCAACTCTGAGATACAGGGTAACCAAGTCATCATTTTAAGAAGCGTCTAAGAAATGAATCACACATTCATCCTGCCCTTGCTATACAAGCTGAACCTCAGGATAAGGGAATGGGTTGGTTATGGAAAACGTCTTTTTTTTGTTGTTGTTTATTTGACAGAGAGAAATCACAACTAGGCAGAGAGGCAGGCAGAGAGAGAGCAGGAAGCAGGCTCCCCGCGGAGCAGAGAGCCCGATGTGGGGCTCGATCCCAGGACCCTGAGATCATGACCTGAGCCGAAGGCAGAGGCTTTAACCCACAGAGCTACCCAGGTGCTCCGGGACCATTTCTTCTATGGGGCTACAGGAGGCAGAGGAAAACTGCACATCGGGTTATACGGAAATCATGACATCTCCTGCCAGTTCTTCCCAGAGAAACAAATGTGAAAGAGAAGTGCCGGGTTGCCAAAGACAGCTGTCCAAGTGGCCTTAAGTCTGTGCCGCCCAGCCATCAGGCCCAAATACTGCCTGTCCTTCAGTACTTTGCCAACAGGCACAGGTCTAAGTCTGAAGGGTGTTTGGCAAGAGGCCTTCTAGGGACTTGAGGAGGTGATCCACGGTGATTAAGGCTGGATCTGCAAAGTAATAGAGGCTGTGATGTGTGAATAATTGACATTAAGCCTCAAATACGGTCCTATGAATGCAAGAGGACGACTCTAGTCTCTCACACTTCTGCTAACATTACTGAAAAGGATCCCACATCAAATTCTGTTCTCATTTTCCTGATATCAACCACATTCTCTTACGACAGATGACCAAGCGTCACTGAAGTGCATCTTGACGCCCTTGGAAGTGTGTGGAGTGTTAGCAGAATGAAACAGCATCTTTACAACTTAGGAAACAGGAAATGCCCACTGATTACCGCGACAGCAGCCTGGTGGTTCTAAAATGTTCTTTCAGGTTACTGAGAGATGCTCACAGACCTCTGAGGAATTTTTTCTTAAATTTTTATCACACTTCAAAGTGCTTGATTGATTTGTGACACTAATGAATTTAGCCAAAAGGAACCTAAAAATAGTCAGGAACGAAATTTCCAGCCAGTGAAATATACGGCAACAATGTTTAAATGGTTCTTTCCAAGAAACACATTTTGTTAAGTACTCTCTGACATCTCAAAGTGCCTTTCATCTACAGATCATTTATCTGAAGTCTCTTTTGGGGGAAAGGGAAAGGCTAGGAGGAAGAATGCAACTGGGGCTATGTTAGTTGTCTATCTTTTAGAACACAAGATTGTGGGACATTTATTCTATTTTCCTCTAAGTGTCGGGAGAAATTCATCTAAGGTTCAAATTCCAGTTTTACCATCCATTAACCAAGACATCCAGGGCAAGTCACAGTCTTTCCCAACCTCAGCTTTCTCCTCCATACTACATTAGAAATCAAATTCCAGTACTGGCCACGGGAATTCTGTAAGCACGAACAGAAACACGAGACTGTAACTAACATAATGGTACCCAGCTCAGAGTGGTACCCAACGAATGTTCGTTCCCTTCCCCTTGTCTTCCTTAATGCTCAAGACCTGAAATAAACTGATTTTTATTTCAATAGCAATTTAAAAAGTGTCAACGATCAAGCTAAGAAAATGCGTCAAACACAAAACTTCCACTCTGATATAGCCCTGTCTGTATCTTTATAACATATTTTAAGACAGAGTAAGTAATGCTAGCGTATTTCCTTGTCTCTATAAGAGAATGGAGGCGTTCCATTATGATGGGAGGAGAGGCGGGTATGTTCCAAAAACGTTTATTTGTTCTGAGATATGTCTTTCTGTTTGTAGTCTCAGGTCACTAAGTCTAATTTATTTGTGGTATCAAGTTCTATACACTTTCTTATTAGCACATTAAGATGTAACAGTTCAAATGGGTGATTTCCTGACTGACAGCCAAGAGACGATCTAAGATGTTATGGTGATGTTGACCAATGGTTCTCAATCTTTAAAACAAGGTAGCACCTTCTTTAGACATAAACAAGTACTACAGATATTTCCCAACTCATTATGTTTTTAAAAAGTACTTGTGAAACTACAGGATAAAAACTACTATGAATTCATAAACAGTTCAATAAAATACAGAATCTTTTTATCTATAACAACATCTAGAAACATTTCCAGAAATTATTTTGAGGTATTATTTATTCAATTTCTACTCAAAGCTGGACTACCACCATGACTTTTCTGACCCCTGAGAATAGCTCCAGTGTTGTCTATGGTCCTCAATTCATAGGTCAGAAATCAACGCTCTCCAGGTTGTTGCTAGTAAAAAAAATGATCAGTAGGTGTTGGGAGTGTAAATCGATAAAGCAAAAAGCAAAACAGCTTTTTGAAAGGCAATTTGGGGTATGCATAACCTTAAAAATGTATATACCTATCAGAAAAGCAATACCCTTTCTTTTAATCAATCTGAAGGTAATAATCAAATACGTTTGGTCCTAAAATGTCTACTGTAGAGTTCATTCTTTCTTTCTTCTTCTTTTTTTTTTTTTAAAGACTTTATTTATTTATTTGAGAGAAATCACAAGTAGGCGGAGAGGCAGGCAGAGGGTGTTGGGGGGGAAGCAGGCTTCCTGCTGAGCAGATGCAGGGCTCAATTCAGGACCCTGAGATCCTGACCTGAGCCAAAGGCAGAGGCTTAACCCACTGAGCCGCTCAGGCCCCCTGTGGAGTTATTTCTAAGAGCAGACTCACTGCAATATTCTTTGCAATAAATAACTGGAGTAACAATGATCATTGCAACCTCAGTTTTCAATGAAGGGGACCCTGTGGGTGACCTTTCACCAGCTTTGTGTGCTTTGTTGCCAATATTTGCACCTGTTGCAGCAGCAGATTGCTTCTGGGAGTTGGAGCCCATTTTCTTGGTGGGCCTTAAGTGGCTGGGAGTTCAATACAGCATTCCTTTGCTGCCTCCCCCACCCCCTGGCCCCCACTCTCCAGGTGGCAGAGACCACCTGAAGGAGGATTGTGGGATTGTGCACATGGGATTGTGCGGCTCTCATTCCCTAGCCGGCTGTTTCTTCTGCAAGTCTCACTTCCACCACCCTCTTACTGTTTCTCTCCCAAGCACTTCCTCAATGAATCATTCACACTCTCTCCTTGGCTCAGGGACTGCGTCTGGGAGAGCATAAGGGTCACTTCATGACATTCATCCAATAGGATATCAACCAGCTGTTGAGAAACTGTACTGGAAAAAAATTTGAAGATATGGTAATAGATTCTGGATATATCCTAATGGAAAAAGGAAAACTACGGTATAATCAACTATGTAACTATTTCCCACAGAGGGAAAAAAAAAGACTAGAAAGATGGATATCCAGATATTACCTACATAATTATTCTGGTGGTGGGAAGAGGAGTTTATCATTCTTTTTTTATTTTATTTTTTTATAAGATTTATTTTTTTATAAGATTTATTTATTTATTTATTTGACAGAGATCACAAGTAGGCAGAGAGGCAGGCAGAGAGAGAGGGGGAAGCAGGCTCCCCTCTGAGCAGAGAGCCCGATGCAGGGCTCCATCCCAGGACCCTGGGATCATGACCTGAGCCGATGGCAGAGGCTTTAACCCACTGAGTCACCCAGGCGCCCCAGAGTTTATCATTCTTTATACTGTTCTGTGTTTTTCAAAATTTCTACAGTGAACACATCACTGTAGAACAAGCATCCCTTTTTCTGTTTATAAAACCACAGCAGTGGGAACTCAGATCAGCTGAAATGTATAGTAAGGGATAGCAGAAAAGACTACAGAGTATGAGAACTGTGGTTAAGTCACAGGATCATAGAAAACTGAAATAATGGAAAGGGAGAAAGTTGAGAAATACAGTGGGATCCCTTTATATACACTTAGATGCATGTTATACTCCATTCCAGCCCACAGATCACTTCACAGCGAGTTTTTTAAGTAAGTGATGGCTCTATTTTGATGAACATGATTTGACACGTTTATATACCTAAATCTACCAATTAGGTACTTAAAGGCAGGGATTAACAGTTTATTAATTTTTTTTTATTCGCTGCATTTACCATAATATCTGGCATAGAGCAGGAACTCAATATTTATGAAACACATTGTAGTTCAATGGAAATTACCTGTTCCAACCACTATTTTAAGTAGCAGCAGCAACTGTTAGTGCTAATTAAAGAAAAAAAAATCCAGTTTGCTTAAAACGTGTAGAGTACGGTGGGGGGCTTAGAGGCTCAGGCAGTTAAGCGTCCAACTCTTGGTTTTGGCTCAGGTCATAATCTCAGGGTGGTGAGATCGAGCCCCACACTGGGCTCCGCACTAGACATGGAGCCTTCTTAAGATTCTCTTTCTCCCTCTTACTCTGCAACCTGCCTCCGCACTTCCTCCCTTCCTCTCTTAAAACAACAAAACAACTTGTGGAGTACATTCTTAAGTACTCAAGAATAATGGCCATCATTCCGTGAATGTCTCCTATACACCAGACACCCTACCTAGAATTTTACATATTCAACATCTAGCTGAATCCTCAACTTCAGTAGACATTAGTGTTTATACTTTACAGAGGACAAAAATGGAAGCCAGAAAAATCAAATAGCCTGCCCCGATGGTGGGTGGTGAAGACACATCTGAAAATGGACACTCTCAGCCAATGTGTCATGCCGCATCCTGTGATGAAGTTTAAAAGGTCAACCAAGGAAAAAAAAAAAAAAGAAGAAAAACTGCCTTCTTTCTAACTCTCTGTCCTGCGCTTAAATCATCAAATACTAGGAGTAAACAAGTGACCACAGCTTTACGAGGCACAAGAATTGAACAGAAAGTTTGTTACTCTAATGCAGTGGTTCTCCAGTGGGAGGGCGGTGACACTACCCCCAGGGGACATTTGGCAATGTCTGGGGACATTTTGGGTGGTCATAACTGGGAGGGGTGCTACTGACATCCTGTGGTTGAGGTCAGGGATGTTGCTAAACATCCTACCATGTGCGAGACAACACCCCACACCAGGAATCATCTGTGTGTGTTAGTGCCAAGGGGGAGAACCTGGCTAGCGCACAAGAAAGCACACCTTCCCACTCTCCCCCCACACTGTCACACCGTGACACACTGACTTTCCTTCATTTGGAATCAAGGCTTCTGTCTGAAGTTAGAGATGCTTTCCTGTCACAGTGACAACACGGACACCGACTGTCATGGTGGCTCTCCCGAGGATTCTCCATCCAAGCCTTTCTATGTGGGAGAGGAGGGAATCCAGTGGCTTCCCTTCTGCAAATCCCAGTGGGGAAGGTTTGTGTTACTAGTATCTAAAGCTCTAGGTGGTTGGTCCCTCCCATTGAATCACCTTCACCTACAGCCTGTTGTAAAGAAGTTCTGCAGCGGGAGGTGTGGGGACACTCATGTTACACCAAGCTTTGAGCCATAAGCATCGGGGAAGGTATTGCCACCAGGCACCGACTCCTCCATAGGAGAAAGGGTGAGTCCCCAAGACTCCCAATGCTGTGCAGCCTCTGGGAGCCCCTGACAGCCTCCCCATGAAGCAGAAGCAGGGAGCCGGGGTGACATAACCAGGCTTTGTCCTCCCCAATGGCTGCCTGCTTTCCCCCTACCCACCCCCACTGCAGGCTTTTTGCTAAGCCATGGTCAGTTCTATCATTCAGGCTCAGGGAACAGAACTACCAGGTACAGAGAGAAAAACCTAAATCACTCACACATACCCTAAATTATTCTTAAGGCCACTGTACTTACTCCCTGAGAACTTTCTGCACTAATTACATCTGGTTATGTGTTTGCTAAGCAAAATGGAGCCCAAACCCCTCTTTTCCTCCCTTGCCTTATGAAAAGGGAGCAGGACTCAGCTAGAAAAAGGGGACCCAGCAGGTGAACGCTGAACTGGGTCTCCGAGAGTGCCCTGCGCCACATTACCCACAAATGCCACCTGCAGGAGCTCCTATCCTGTCTGCGGGGACGCCCTCTTTTTCTCAGAAGGAGGTCTAGAGCGAGTGGCTGTGAGGGCCCCGGCATTGGCAGTGTTAAGAGAGGATGTGGGCTTTAATCAGGCAGGAACTGGAAGACACATGCATCCTCATTTCAGCCAGTGGGTAGAAGGACAAGGAAACCCATAGTCCTCTGTGTAGAGAGGACTCTAGTTTTCTACAGCTCATATTCACAACTTGGTTCTTTTGCAGTCAGGGTGGGATTTTCAAGGCTGACAGTAGCTACACTTTGTCCACTTACTTCTCACAAACATTAGTGGACACCAGTGTGACAGGCATGGTGCCAAGGTGAGAACATGAACAAGACAGACTCAGTACCTACTCTCCCAGAACTGAGGGCTTGGAGCCAAGGTTCTCAGCCTGGGCAGGTGTGTCCCTCAGGGAACATCTGTAGACATTTTTGGTTGTCGCAACTGGGGAAGGGTGATACTGGCCTCTAGAAGGCAGAGGCCGGAGATCCTGCTCGACATCCTACAAGGCTCAGGAGAGCCCTGCACGACAAGGAGTTGTCTGCTAAGAATGTCATCAGGGCTGAGGGGGAGCTCTGAGGAAGGGCTGCATAGCAGGGACATCAGAGGGTGAGCTGGACATGATGGGACAGAGGCGGACACAAAGGAGGGCAAGAAGGAATATTCCAGACAGAAGATCTCAAGTGCAAAAAAGTCTTGTGCTAGGAGGTATCATAAATTGTTCTGGAAACTGAGACTCTCGAAATACCATTCTTTGCACACTATCATCATCCTATAGTGTTTCTAAGACGAGGTCTACTCTGGGGCCATAAATGTGACAACCTGTTCATGACACACACCAGAGACCAAATTAGACAGGAGCTGGAAGAAACATACATGCTCCAATGTCCATCCTGTCCCACTGCCTTCTTTCTCAACAATTAGACCACTAAAAAAAAATAAAATAAAATAAAAAACAACAAAACAAACAAACAAACAAACAAAAAACCAATTAGACCACTGCATTAGGAGAGCAGGAATCAAAATCCTACTTGGACTTGATACTAAAAGCATGACTCAAAAAAGGAAAAACTGATAAACCAGATCTCATCAAAATTAAAAATATTTGCTCTAAGACTCTACAGGGTTGATGAAAAGACAAGCTACATACTGTGAGAAAATATTTGGAACCTGCATATCTGACCAAGGACTAGTATCTACAATACATAAAGAACTCTATGAATGCAACATTAAAAGAAAAATCAAAAACTCCAATCAGAAGATGGACAGAGAGATGGATAAATGTTTCACTGAAGAGAATATAGTGATGGCCAATAAGTTCATGAAAAGGTGTTCAACATCATTTGCCATTAGGAAAATGCAAATTAAAACTACAATGGGCCATCACTACACACCTATCAAAACAGCCAAAATAAAAGTTAGTAATAATGCCAAATGCTGGAGAAGAGACAGAGAAACTGGGTAACTCACACACTGCTGGTGGGTATGTAAAATGGTACAGCAAACTCTGGAAAACGGTTTGGCAGTTTCTTACAAAACTAAACATGAATTTAATCATACAATCCAACAATCTTGCACATTTATGAAAACTCATGTTCACACAAAATCCTGTACACAAATGTACATAGCAGCTTTATTTGTAATAGGTGCAAACTGGAAACAGCCCTTCACGTTCTTTACTGGGTGGATGCTTAAGGAAACTGTGGCCCATCCACACCAGGGGACACCACTCTGCTTGAAAGGAATGAACTACTGGTACACTCAGCAATTTGGATGGATCTCAAGGGAATTATGATGAGTGAAAAAAAGTCCATTCCCAAAAGGTTATATACCATATGATTCCATTTATAAAATATTCTTAAAATGACAAAATTGTAAAGATGGAGAACATATTAGTGGTTACCAGGAGCTAGGGAGGCTGGGAGTGTGTGTGGGGGGTGCGACATGCAGGGTCCTTATGATGGAGCTCTTTGCTGTCTTCCCTGTGGTGGTGATACACGTGATAAGACTGCAGACAAGTAAGTGTGCACACACACAAATGAGTGCCTGCAGAAACCTGAGTAAGATGGATGGCTTATACCAATGTCAATTTCCTACCCATGGTGTTTACTACTGTGTATAGTTATGCAACATATTAACACTAGGGGAAGTAGGGAAAAGGTACAAGGGTCTCACTGCATCATTTTTTATGACTGCATATGAATCTACAACTATCTCAAAATAAAAAGTTAAAAAAAAATAAAGTAAAAAAAAAAAAACCTTACCTTAAAATTTTTGTCAGCAAACAAATGCACCTGAAGACATATTTTTAAAATTTACTTTAATTCTTTTCCCAACATGGCAAACATGCTAAGAAAAACTCAATATTCTAAAAAAAAAAAAAGTTTTTGCATGATTATGCCTTTTCATAGTTCTTTAATTAATCTTCTTGGCCTCTGCAGGCTCATGAGACAAACCACCCAAGCTCAAATCCCAGCTCCATTACCAATTAACTACATGACTTTTGACAAGTACTTCACATTATCGTGCCTCAGTCTCTTCATCTGTGAAATAGGTATGTATAATAGCAGTCTTGCCTTATGAGCTGTTGTGGAGAATAAAAAAGGTTAGCACATCTCAGGTTCTTTAGACAGTTCTTGAAGATACTAAGAGCTCAACCAAAGCCAGCTTTGCCATTACTGCCACTTACTACCATCATCGTGGTAGCTCAAGGGTCCTTGGGTCTCTCCTCAGCCTCTTAAGGTCCTCACGCCAACCTATCTTCATAGTTCTCTCAATCGTAAAATATCCCCAACTTCCAATTTTTTAAAATCAAAATGAAAATCTAAAAGCTGACGTTTCTATTTGCTTGCGGTCTTTTTCAGCTGTGGGCCGTTTCCTTCATTTCTTTGCTGGAGGAGGAATTCAAAGGTCTAGTATGTGACTTTATCAGAGCTTGACAGCTGTTCACAAGTCCTCTGGGAAGGTAGCCTTGTACTCTGGGGGCAGCAGCCAGGGTCCATGCAGCTTCCAAAAATGGCCCTGGTGATGGGGTCAGGAAATGACTGATGGTCAGTGGGTGACTTTGACCTGGACTCGGGCTTTGGGGACTTTCCTTGTGTTCTTTCCAAGACTGCTAGGCTCAAGAATAAGATAAAATGTTTTCCTTCTGGCTGAAACTGAAATAGGGTGGGATTAGATTAAAACAATTTTAAAAATTTTTAGTGTGGTGAAGCCAGATGAGACCTGCCTTAGTGGTTGAAAGTCTCAGTGGTACAAGTCTGATGGTAAGCTGACTCTCATTTCTGTTCCACTTGCTTAGATAGAAAAATATCTAATATAGAAAATGCTTGAGGATTTCCCAAAGAAGCCATTTAGAAAGAATTCTGAGCTACAGTGGAAAGCCTATTATGATGGTAAGCAGAGAACAGAGGTACTACAGGAGAAATACCTTACATTTAGTAAGCAGGGCTGACTTGTAATAAGAAGAAAGACATATAGAAGTCCCCTCACCCATTTTCATAGAAATCCTAAGATGGGAGGAAAGACTACACACTCATTCCTAAACCTGCTGTACTTCCAGGTTCTAGAACGCAGCTGGTGCAGTACCCCATCCATCCAAGAATCTAAGCTGAAAGTGTGCGGGTTACCCTTCATCCTTCTCTTCCCCATTGACCCATCAACAAACCCTACCACTCTATCTCTGACACAGTTCCTGAATAGTCTACTCTCTCCACCTCCTTTGCCCCCAGAGTGAAGCCACCAGCATTCCTGGAATAGAACATGAGTCTTTTCTACTCAACTCATTGTCTGTACTACCCCAGTGACCCTGCTGACCAGGAAGGTTGACCATGACCCTCAGCACCAAGACCAGCGTTAAACCCTCTAATGGCAGCCCTAACTCTTACAATGAAATAAAATTCCCTCCCACAGCCTAGGAGTTGACCTGCCTTGTCCGGATTTGGCTTTCTTCTAGAGACACACTTTCCTCTTGACTGTTCACGTGATCTGCCAGGCTCCTTCCAACCTCAGGCCTCCATGCTCATGCTCCCCCTGACTGGAACACTCGTCATCTCCCCTTCTCTTTGTGCCTGTGAGTGAGGGGAGTCCCTGTCTGTCCTGTTCACCACTCTTCCCCAGCATCCAACATAGCATATGAGGACACTGAGGTGCTCAATATGTCAAGGCATTGATGAAACAGCCAAGTTTTCAACCATGACCTTTACCCCCTTTATGTGCTAATGTCAATTACAGAAACTGCCACCTTATGAGCAGGTTGTATTCTGAAGTATTTGGGGAAGTCATTTTTTTTTTTTTAAAGGAATTCTAGAGCAAGGTTTCACAACTTGGGCACTATTGACACTTTGAACAGGATAATTCCTTGTTGGGAGGGACTGTCTTGTGTATTGTAGGATGTTCAGCAGCATCCCTGGCCTCTACCCACTATATGCTAGTAACGGCCCCCACCCAATTACAGCAACCAAATGTTTGGAGACACTGACCAATGTCCCTGAGGTGAAAGGGAGGTTCACCCTGGCTGAGAACTACCGATCCAGAGAAAAACTAAAAATTGGTGGTTAGGACTTTAATGCTGACCACAAAATGCCTAACCCATACTTCAAATCACATTGAGCAATAATGCATTCTAATAATCACCTAACCACCATTTACAACATCATTTCAGTGAGAACATGCGTTCCAAATCCCCAGTAACGTTTATAAACAGCCACAGGGAGGTTGGCTGGTCCATCCCGAGCATCAGCTTAGCTTTCTGCATCAGCACTATAGGTGATGTCTGATACGAGATGGCTGGCAAAGCCTGGTGGGGAAGGAATAGGAGGTAAGAGAAGAGTTGGGGGAAGGTTGGGGTTCCCCCATCTGACCTGATCTTCTGTCTGTATCTGGTATATGCAAACGGGAGACAGAAACAAGGTAATGCCTTCATGCTTGGGGTCTTTCGTGAGAGCACAACCCACAGAACCCTCCAACACTCAATACCTTTGGTCTTTTCGTGGTGTGGCACAGCCCAGGAATGAAATGTGAAGGACTGAATCTCAATATTTCCTGTCCACCGCCCACCCCTCTGACTAACGTAATGCTACTGAGCTTGGAGCACCTCTTCAGGAATGCAAAATGACATCCTAGTTTTTACCTGCCACACTGCAACAATATTTTCAATTATTGGTTAAACTGCAAATGCCCCATGAGTCATTTAAATAAATTTCACATGTATGAAATAGTCAATTGTGTTCTCAGAGCAATTCCCAGCTGTAAAAATAGAGCCACACGGAACATATTTTTTCTGCAGCTAATTGAAAATACTGCACATATAATGCATGATTTAAAGCACCCAGGAGGAATTTCAATTTGCATTCCCTATTTTAAAATGTACAATCAAGAGCTGTCTTAAAGTGCCCTACACATTTAAGTCAATATTTCTTGCCTGAAGCCCCAACTACTTCTACATTTTCACACTACTAATTGATGACTGAGGATTTTAATGCTCCCAGCGACTTTTAAAACAATGGTTTTAATAGGGCTGCATTTCCCCAAGAAAACAAACACTCTTAGACTTGACTGATTCAAATCTCTGCAGCCCAGACAAAACTCCCCAAAAGGCAGTGAGATGCCTGCCAGGAGCAAGGGACTGTGTATAACATCCTTCACTCAGGAATCCAACTGTGATCTCTTCAGTGCCCACAGAACTGCCCTGGAGTGAGAAAGGATGCTTCAACATTCTCGACGGTTGATCAAGTGGTGGCTAGCAGAGTATGTGGCCATAAAGAGAGGGGCTGTCAGAGTAACAGGTGCCAGAGAAGGAGTGCCCAGACTCTTGGGTCTGGGGAAAGGGAGCTGCAAAATTCACGATCATTGTCCATTTCTGCACAATGCTCATGCATTTTCTCAGTCAACAAAAGAGTTTCCTTGGTCCTGCGCTGTAAGTAAGTCACAGTGGTAGAAATGACAAAACGAAGGGAAAGCACAGTCTGACCTTTAGAGCTACGGGCGAACCAGAGACAGAAGTATTTAAGAGAGTAAGAAGCCGAGTGGACCTGATATGTAGTATTGCGAGTTCCAAGCAAATGAGAAAAGTGTCAGTTAGCCTTCTTTTACATTCAGTAGCACCGCATTTGACCATTAGTATCTCTCTATACGGAAAATTAGTCAGACGAGATGAAAACCAGAAAAGCAGCCATAACCTCCCCTCTCAAGACAAGAGTGACCAGCAATGGTGGCAACCAATAAGTAATAACCAAACTAGCAGAGAATCACAGGCACTGGAATTTAAAGCAACAATGGACACTCGATATATATTTATTCAATAAATGACAGCACCACTCACAAACTAGTGTTGTTCCTCAGGTATGCAAACTTTAACCCCTAGCTTTTGTTCTACAAATTTAAACAATAGAATTTAGAAAAAATGAAAGATGCAAAAATGACCTCTTTCAATAACTTGTCACCAAGGGCTAATGTCTAATGTTATCTGTAATTAAGACACAGACGGCCCTGCTGCTTGAGAATGAAGGCATCTACCATGGGGAACGGTGCTGACAATCCTTAGCCTCCAGCACTCACGGACTAGCAACTTCCCCACAGGCCATTTGGAACTGACCCAGATTGAGTTCAAGGACTTGGACCACCGATTGTCCCATATGCAAAGAACTTTCCCCAGGCAAGTGGGCTTTCTATGAAGACTTTGTTAGAGTGGGGAGTAGGCTAATTAGCTAAAGGACCATCTTCTCAGTCTTCCATCTCTTATGAGTCTGGTAACTGTGAGCCTCTCTGCTCTGCAACATTCCTGTGGCCCCTGACAGAATCTGAGTTTTTCCTCGGTGCTGCACACTGTGCACCCCCCAAGCGAGGCCATCTCAGAGGAGCCCACTTGAGAGAGTCCGCCTCTCTTACATCATGGAAATAAAATATGACAATGTTCACTGACCCATCCGATGCTTTCCTTATTCCTTTGGCACCACTGGGTACTTATTTATGATCTTTTTTTCCCAGACAAAAAAGAGGAAGGTAGGAAAGGGCTGAACTTGTGTTGAGGAGCCTGAGAAGGAAGAAGGGGCAGGAAGAGAGCAGTATGGCTTCATCGGCCTCCTGACCCACCTCCATCCCCTGGGAGGTTCAAGGACACAGTTCAGGAAAGAAAGGCTCAGGGAAAATGGACAGGCAGCATCTCTCCTACCCTCCCTCTATTAATTAATCTATTTAAGATTAATGATGCTGCATTAATGTGTTTGGTTGTGGACACAGGGCCATTAGGCTCCATTTTTCATTAGATGGCTATAGGGCAGCTTTGAGGTAAAGTTTTGGGAGCCCCCAGAAGTGATCCTGTGACATCTGGGCACACTTTTCTCTCTCTCCCTTCAGTTTTGTGTCTAGTTCTGGTGACTAAGCCCCCTCTTTACCCAGGCGTGGCTTGAGAGACCCAAACAGGCTAACCCCATCTAAATCTCTCAGCACGAGTTTTTGGTATTTATTACAAGTGAAATAGTCATGCAGGGGAGGTTGGGAATGGGCATAAGCGTCCCTGGTCCCCTCATTTTAACTTCTGGGGGGAAATCTTCTGAGGCAGACATCTTCTGAAATAAATACACACGTAACTACAGGCACAGGATCTGGAGATACTTCTGAAGTAGGAGGAGGGAATGAAGGATGGGATAAGATAAGAGAAAATAGTTAATAACTTTAAGAAAATCTCTTCTGCCATGATCTCAGATTCTCTGCTCACTTCTTTCAGTACAAAGAGTTTATAAACAAACAAAATCCCAAAGTAATATTTTAAAAAGATGACCCCTCTATGTTTACATGTTTATTTCCGGCAAGCAACCGTCAAACGAACAAAGTTCTGCAAAGCTCAGAAACCATCTGACGTGATGGGAAGCACGACTCCAAACTTGGCTTTAGCTACCCAAGTCCTGAGGTTCTTCCTTTAGCCTGACTTTATTTCTCTTGCTGAGCTCCCTGCTAATGCCTTCTGAAAGGATTTGGTGGGGGGTATGTTCAGCCAGTTCACAGCAGAAACCTGCGTCAGCATGAACACAGTTGGGGGAAAGGCCTACAGTCTAGTCCCGGGCCTGCCCGCATCGGACAAATTGCACTGGCTGAACTGCATAGACTGTGACTCAGTTTCTCCACCTGTAAAATCAATGACAACCCTCCTCTCCCATCCTATTCCTCAGAAGGTTGCTATGAGGATCACAGAAGACATCATCCTGGGCAATGACGTGACAACTCTGAGGCATCGCACAGCTTTTCCTCACAAGAGCTGCTTTTTACTTCCCCACATCCAGCACTAAGGCAGAAGAACAAGGAATTCTGGGATTAAAAATTGGTGACATAATGAAAGTTCTCCTTATTTCAGCCTAAACTCTGCTGTAAGATATTGATTGCATGGAGGGATCTCTAGGGATGGAGGGTCTGAGCTTCTTTTGTTATGAAGTCACTTTTTATGGGGGAGAACCGTCTCCCCAATATCTCATAAGCAGCTACGGAAACGATGTTCACTAACAATGGAGCTGCGGAGTAGCCGCAGAGGAAATGGGTGGAGGGAAGGGCATTTATAGAGCTCCTACTGCGTTCACAGCCCTGTGAACATGTCATCTCACTGAATCTCACATAAGCCCCTCCGGATACAGCTGAGGTAACAGAGAGGCAAGGAGACTGACTAATCTGCCCACATCATACAGCAAAAAAACCACACGGATATGCCCACAAGTCAGATGCTGCCAGAGGCTTCTCCCAAACAGGAAAGAGCTGCTCCTGTCACCTGCTTCTTCCTTGTCCAATCTCTGGTCCTTTCATTTCCTGTCAGAGCTCAGCATTGGCATTGACCCCATTCCTCAGCTTTCGTCTTTCCTTTTGCTCCCACATGGTGTTCCAGCATATCTGATGACCCTCTCCCACACTGGAAAGACACCCTGTCTCATAGGGTGGAAGTCTTTTCTTCTTTAAGTTCTAATCCCCATATGTGCTTGAGTAGATGGTTAGCTCCCATTTAAGACAGACCTCCTCTTTTTCCCAGTGAGCAGAGCCCCAACACCTCCCGTTCCCACCCACCTGAGTTTTGGTCAACCTGACTAAATAAACTTCATGAACAAGCGGAATCACATATATTATGATCTAGAAATGGCACTTTTCTTTCCGGTCTCCCCTTCCATGACACAATTTTACTCGGCGTTTTCCCAGACATCTTCTCCAAGCCTGTCATCACTCCGAGTTGTCTAACAACTTTCCCAAGCACATCTTCTTTGTGTCCAAGCTGCCTATGATACAGCACTTTTCAAATCTATGTGTCATGCTATCACTGAAAAAAACCTCTCCTAAGCCATAAGAAGCTTATCGTAGGCCTTCAGGACAGTTGCCTTCATAGAAGAAAATACATACATGATTGCCATGTTACGGCATGTTACTGTGTGACTTTTTAAAGTGGCTTATAGTCTTCATGAAACTTCATTTAACTGAGAATAGCTATCTCCTCGGAAAACCCATTTCTTCTCCTTTCCAAACAGAGAGCTAGGGCTATACTTCCTAGTCTCTGTTGTGCGTGGGAGTGTCCATGAGACTGAAATGTATTTGATAAAACGGGAACAGGAGTGATGTATGCCACTCTCAGAGCTGGCCCACCAAGAGCCACCATATGCAATCCTCCGTGATCTTTCTGCTTCCACCAGCTTGACGCTGACCAGCATCATGACCTTGGAAACCGCCTGCTAAATCAAGTGGAGCCAGAAGATGGAAAGAGGCTGGCTCCCTGAATCACCAGGTTTGGAACAGACGTGCCCATTTCGGGCATTATGCAAGTGGAAGTTTGTGCCACAGTACATATTTGGGGTTATTTATTATAGCAATCAGCATTATCTTAATGAACACAGCATTCAAAATTAGGCAATTGAGAAGTCATGACCTCAGGAATAATTACCAAATCTGTATTCTAATTCTGTGCCTTTTTTTTGTTGTTGTTAACCCTCTTGTATGGTACAACCTCTATGAGTCTTCAGAATAAATACTGATTAAGGGGATGGCAGGCTTATGTGCTCTTCTCCCTTTGTTCCTAAGACTCGCTCCTAAGTTTCATCCATCCAGGGCTTTTGGTGAACTCTGACTAATGAACTTACCATGATCTTTGCAAATGGGAGACTTTGAAAGGCTCCTAAAATATAGCAACCCCCAATTTCCCTGACGAATGATTCTGGGGAAATTTTTCCTTTTGTATTCACGCACAGAGTTCTCAAATTAGAAAACACTTTTTTCACAGAGAAAAATTACACATTTTGATGCCTTTTAATGACGTACTAAGGCATCACTTTGGCACTTTTGCCTTGCGTGCCTGCCCCAGAAGAGACCCAGCTCTCCTGCAGTTTTACATTCTCAAGTGTCTTGTACTCATGAGCATTCAATGAAAGGGGAGTTGTAATGCTTTACCCCTTTGCAAAGCTGCCCACTAAAATTCAATTCACTTCTCTATTTTTTTCTTTCTTTCTTTCTGAGAACTGATCTCTCCTCCATGAAGGAGTTATCTCCTTATATTTACTCAAGGAGAGCACTTGAGAGACTAAATGGCCTACTCTTATTATTCTTATTACAAATTAGTAAGTAGCAATCGACAAAATTTAGAGCAAAATGGTTTTGTGGAGAGTAAATACAAAATGAAAAAAATAGGGACTGCATTACCCATGAGGGCTATCTAGACATTTGAGTTTATCAGCTACTTGACAACATTTCACATTGTGCATAGACTTAACTCTCCCATGCACGACCACTGGCAGTAACTGATATTTAAGAACCTTCTATGAGTAAAGGGCTTTAGCATTAGCACTGCTGAGCCTCCTACACTCCCAGAAAGCTGGGCATTCCTACCTTTACTTCATGCAGAAGGAAACAGAGACCCTGAGACTATCCATCACTTGCCCTCATTCCCGAATCTCATGGACCCTCTGGATTCCTCATCTACACAAAACCCTTGGGTTGCCAGCCTTTCATGGCTGTCAAGAGAAAGCAGGGGGGGCATGCCTGTAAAGAGCTTCCATGGCCCATGACTCATGGTGGCCCCACAACTGGACTAGTCATCAGGGTCACACACTGCTCTCCTGGAGTCCTTCCCCACAAAGAGGGAGGGGAGAGGGCTTCTGTGCAGCCTTTCCAGTGACTGAGTCCACACTAACTCCCTCCAGTCTGGTCTCCTAGACATCTCATGCAAAGCACTCATTCTGGCTCTGTATTACTGACCTAGTGCAGTACTGGGGGTCAGTCAGACTGATGGGTCTGCTCTAGAGGAAGAAGAATTGATCACCATGGTACTTGACAATACAAAAAGCTAAACAATTTTGAGGTATTTTTACTACTGCACCAAAATCCTCTACAGAAAATGTACCCCCTTGTTGCGTCCACCCACGACAGTGTACCTTGGTTTCTGAACTGTTAAAGCATCACAGATATGCCCTTTCTAATGGAAACATATAATACCCTCAAAAGTCAACTGATGTTGTGGAGACTTCTGCATCCCTCAGAGTATCTAGCTGAAAAAAACTAGTTTTTAAACCAAATGCACCCAAACACAATAGGGCTGCCACTTTGAAGTCTCATGTGGGCCAGATGCATCAGGAATAAGTCTTGGGGAATCTCTTTACTCTCTGGGAATAATCCTCTTCAGGAAGATGGGGCTGAACAACACAGAGAAGAGGAGACATGAATCAGCTAAGTGGTTCTAAGGGATGGATGGTGAGTGTCCTCAAGTCCAAGTGGTTCTAAGGGATGGATGGTGAGTATCTATTCCCAAGTCAGCGGGGTACTCTGAGGGCTAATCAAGGGTAGGTGACAGGTGATGGCAGTTCTGGCTTCTGTACCCAGACTTGGTGACTGCAGAGGTGACAAGGGATAGGAGCAGAGACCTGAGTTCTCAACCTGCCTCAGCCCTGATCTTGCCAAGTGATTTAAGTCACTATTTGCTATCTCCCTGTATGTGAAGGAGGGACAGTGCTAGCTTTCTCTACAAAGAAGGGAATAACCTCATCAGCTCCATTCTCCAGCTCTGGAGATGAAGTCCAGAGAGGAAAATATTTTGTGGACATCAAATGACTAACTGTCGAGCTGGGGTTTAAACACAGGTTCATCCCATTCCCAAATTCACCTTGTCCAGCATGCTCTGACCTCTCATGTGTGGAGCTCTACACTGTTGCTCAGATACCGCTGTCTAGTCTCAGTCACTCCCTGAAAACAATGTTTCAGGATGAAAGATCTGTGGAGATACACAGACTTGGAGTGAAGATCCCATGGGTCAGATTCTCAGCAGGGTGCTCCACATCGCTAATTCCTGTTTTCTTGCCTGCCAGCTAGGACTAATTTCAACCTTCCAAGGGTAGCTGAGATTCAATAAGCTCAGATATAAAATGTGCCTAACAGTACTTGACACACTGATGATCCATGCTCTTTCATTTCCTTCTTTCCTTTCGGGCTCCTCAGAGTCAGGTACTGTGGAAAGAACCCAAGAGGATAAGAAAGACCAAAAATCCTCGAGGGTTCCTAACAGGGCAGATAAGACACAAAGAACCACAACACGAGACAAGAGAGGAAGACAAAAAGCATGATTTTGCCACTGGACATGGAAAAACTACATCCATACAAAACTTATCCTACCCAAAAGAAATTGTAGGTTAATGAGTAACATACATCCATGGAAACAACTCTGTGTTCAGTACTTGCTGAATTAATTCACCCTGAGTATGATCAGCACTTTGATATTCATGATTTACCACCGTGCTGCACAAGGACAGGTTGGCTATGCATACTTTGGCATCTCTGGCCAATCCTCTAAATTGCTATTTTAATTAAGTGTCATTAAGAAATGAACACAGGTTTGGCATAAGATGATAGGAATCTATCAGTAAATTAATTTCAAAGAGAAAATCCACACCTTTAGGGAAAGGAAGCTCTATTTATAATTAAGTCATCACACAGAATCAATCTCCCTGCCACCTTGTATTCTATTGTCCAAGCAACAATTCAGGTGTGGACATACACTGTGTGTTGTACAAAGTCCCAAATGGCTATTTGCCAGTAAAATTCCAAAATATCTTATTAATGGCAGCAGAAAATACATTTCCTATCCGGGAAAGTTTGCTGGGGCTCGTCCAACATTCATAGAACTCTTCTGTATATGGAGGGAATCAAATCATCATTAAATGACTATGTGTTGAAAATATATTCAGTATGTGTTAAAAAATGATTATTTCTGGGTCTTTGGATATCAGTGGATATCACTGGATATAGGACTTTTTCACAGCCTGGAAAATAAGAACAAAAAGAGAAGACTCCGGGTACCACATATGCAAAACCCCAGATATTAAACCAAATAGATTCTTTTTCTGCTGCAAAGACATTTATTAATTCTTCATAACTAACATACATATATAAAAGCACCCAAGCTCACAGGGCTAGCCTGCAATGTGGCCCTAGAAAGACCTTCTCGTCAGACAGGTGTTTACATTTCCTCACACAGGTTTAAGAGGGAGTTTATTACCCGCACTGGCCATTCTTGCCCCACAGCCAGTACTGGAAGAGCTGGCAGCCTGGCGAAAGGACAGATGACCAGCTGATTGCTAGGAGTACTCCCTACAGAGACTGTTATGGGTCTGGAAACCAAACATACGAACACACAGAGCAAGTCCCTCATTCACTGGACCAAAGACACGATGACAACCGGAGTCCTGGAGGAGAGAAAAGCTTACCTGGACTAGTGGGACACAGAGAACCCCACCACCAAGAATGCAGCTCCGTTCCAGCCCCTGTGCTCCACACCTAAAGCTTACATTCCACTGCGTCCTTCCAAACTTAAGACACAATTGCCTTCATGTCCAACTCACCAATGAAGAAACCGAGTCTCAGAGAAGTTTATGGCCTCCTGACCCCAAGCTAGTAACTGACAGAATCTAGATTCAGACCAGTCTATTGGCCTCCAAACTCTCCATACAGTTGAGTACTATACTATACCAAGGAAGGAGGGGGACAGGGGAGGGAAGGGAAAGTACACCATTTAGATAGGACAAATTTGGTGGGGGGGAAGGTAACTATTAAAAAACCAAACAAACAGGGCGCCTGGGTGGCTCAGTGGGTTAAGCGGCTGCCTTCGGCTTGGGTCATGATCTCGGGGTCCTGGGATCGAGTCCCACATCAGGCTCTCTGCTCGGCGGAGAGCCTGCTTCCCTTCCTCTCTCTCTGCCTGCCTCTCTTGTGATTTCTCTCTGTCAAATAAATAAATCTTTAAAAAAAAAAAAAAAACCAAACAAACAAACTATAAAGGGTACCTGGGTAGCTCAGTTGGTTAAGTACCTGACTCTTGATTTCGGCTCAGGTCATGATCTCAGGGTCATGAGACTGAGCCTACTGAGCTGGGCATGGAGGCTGCTTAAGATTCTCTCTCTCTCTCTTCCCCTCTGCCCCTCATCCCCCTTCCCGTGTGCCTGCGCTCTTTCTCTCACTCTCTCTTGCTCTCAAAAAAAAAAAAAAAAAAAGTATTAAAACAAAAATTAGATCTCAGGCAATGTTCTAAGTTAAACCTCCACACATTTGTGAAGTTCAATTAGGTATGTTTAAAATTTATTTATTTATTTGAGAGAGCATGCACCACAAGTGGGGGGGAGGGGCAGAGGGCGAGGGAGATTGGATCCTCAAGCTGACTCCAGGCTGAGCAAGGAGCCCCAGCAGGAGCTCGATCCCAGGACCAAGATCCTGACCTGAGCCAAAATCAAGAGTCTGCCACTCAACCAACGGAGCCACCCAGGTTCCCCTCTATTGGCATCTTCTAAAAGTCATGTCACCGCTGTTGTTTGGTTACATCGACTTTTACCCAGTCAGCCCAAGTTATTCCCTCCACTCTGGGTAAATGCATTCTACCTTTTCAGTCCAAAGGTCAGTACTAATTTTAGAGTCTGAGTCCTAGGGAAAAAAAAAAACAAGTGTCTAAGAAATAAACTGGGCAGGGGTGTGGGGCAGCAACAGGTCTAAAAATAATACTTCCAACAGAAGGTAAAAATATTAGCTTCTTTCCGTGAGTTCTAGTTGTGTTACTGAAGGTTATCTAGCAGCCAAGTGAGAAGATGGTCTTTGGAAAGGAGGCATGTTGTTTGATAAGAACTTATTTTGAAAAGCTGTAGATATTGATGAGATATAAATCTTTGAAAACTCATGGTATCAGCTCACAGTTCGCACATTTACACACCTGGGTTCAGACTCTGGCATTGACACATACAGGCTGTAGGTAGGACCATGGATACTTTCAGCTGCTGCCAACTCCTCTTTGCCAACTGAGCGAGTGGAGGATACCATCTGTCCTACAGACATGGATGAGGCTCCAGGAGACAACAGAGAGCCTCTTGTCAACTGAAAACAAATACTAATGGCAGTTGGGGTAACTAGTCTGTCCAGCACACCCCTCTCAATACTCTTTCCCCTCCTGACCACAAGTTTGAACATGTGACTCAGACTCTGGCCAATCACAGTATCCCATTCCTCTCACCACAGCCATTGGTCCAGGGAAATGCACATGACCCAAACTGAGCCAATCAGAATGCCTCCCTAGGGTTTTTCTAACTGGAACTGGCAGGAAACCTTCTCGGGTCATTAGGCTGATCCCTGAGAGGACGAAAACCACCTGCAAAGAGACACACACAGAGAGAAGAGCGCCCCTAAGCCCTGAGTCTCTGGTTTCAGTCATCTCCTGGGCCAGAGGCGACGACCATCTCAGGGTCTGTGGCGTAAGCCACTAGGTCCTCCCTTGCACCCCTTATTTTTGCATCACTTACACTGCTTGGGTTTCTGCACTTGTAACCAAAAGATAAGGCAGTGGTTAATAGCTCATATAAACCGAACAGTGACCAAACCCGCATGATCGTTTCTTCCTAAGCAGATTCCTTATTTCAAGAATGAAAAATATATTTAGTAGAAGCAGCAAGCACTGCCTTTATTTATACAGCATTTTCTCAAAAGAAAGGAAGAAAAATCTATTTTCATTTGCAGTCACCTTAGTCATTTTCAAGTGGGCTTCATGTTGGGTGTTAAACGCTCTCACATACCCACACCCACTTTCAAGATTTGGTCCATAAAAACTTAGGCAAAAACAAGTGGTTATTTTCTCTGTAGCTATATTAGTTGGCACTAAATAGAAAGGAAAGTGGGGGGGAGGGGTAGAAAGCACTGATGCTATTTTTGGTATGCTCTTAAGAGAAATTCCCCAGGTTACCAGAGTTCTCACTGCAGCAAGTGGGGGAGGGCATTACAACAACAAAACAAAGTACATTTCCCAAGATTTGCAGTGGCTACAAGAAATCCTTTCTAGCTTTTCATAGGATTTTTTCCCTTTTATATTAAAATCTCCTCCACACTATCTTTCTCCCAAGAATTAACTAGTAAAAATAGAAACGTACAGTGGGTTCCGATTCTGGAATTATCCCTTCTGAGGCAAAGGGCAACGTCTGAGGTCAACCTGAAGCCAGAGCATGAGGTGTTCCTGGGCTGACCTTGAACTGGGGCATGCACCCCAACCTTTGAAGGAATTCAAGGATGAAACAGGGGACATATTTGTCCAAATGCAGGAATGGAATTGCAAACAGAGGATTGTTAGGCTCAGTGTACATCCCCATGCACAAAAAAGAGCCCCAGAAGCAACGCCAACTTCTCTGGACTGGGCTTACATCCAGACCTAGAAACCTAACAGCAGAATAAGGGGAGAATCATTGACTGTGTAAATAGACTTGCCCTGTTGGGTGAAAGGCAGCATTTCTCAAAAGAGAAATAAAATTCTACTACTCTTTCAGTGCTCTTAGCCAAACTGTGAACTTAGAGATAAGAAATAAGTTAAAGATGTAGCTTATTGCATTTGACTCTATTCTACACCTAAGGGTAATTTTTTTTTTTTTAAACCCAACATTGACTTTCAGATCAGACATGCCATCTACTCATGAGGAAAAATGGTTTAGGAAAGAGAAGATAGGCACATTCATGGATAGAGACAGTGGTTTACAAAGAAGATCAAGTATAGGGAACCCAATTTATTTAACATTTTTATAAACGCCTTTAAGTGGGAATACAAACTAAATCTCCATTTTGGCCCTTAACACTATTTCTGAATACTAAAGAGCCAAGCTGAATGATTTCATAGACTTAAGAGAGAGAGAGAGACACGATAAGAATTTCATGTAGATAAACACATAATAATGCATTTAAGAAAAAATTTCATCTAGATCTGATCTTTATGAGAAAGCCAGACCAAAAAGGAAAAGAAGTCAAGAAGATATAGGTTGTCTTATTTTTAAAAAATTTTATTTATTTTTTTTGAGAGAGAGAGAGAAAAAGAGAGAGGTTGGGGGGGGGGGAGCGAAGAGGGACAAGCAGACTCCTCACTGAGCATGGAGCCCAATAAGGGGCTCTACCCTGAGATCATGACCTGAGCTGAAATGCTGAAATCAATAGCTGGATGCTTAAGCAGCAGAGACACCCAGGAGCCCCAGGTTGGTTGTTTTTGTTTTGTGTTGTTTTTGTTTTGTTTTTTTAATGACATCTTTGATTTCATCACATCCATTGTATAGACCAAAGAATTAAGTTCTAGATGATTAAGTATACAAATCAGTGGGAGACAGCCCAGACTCTCTCCCAATGTAGGGCTCTTTCCATCAAACTTGACAGAAGATATTAGCCAAAAAACTACCAAGGGAAAAAAAAGTCAGCAAGAGGGCATGCATCACCATCACTGAAAAGGTTAATGGAAGCCAGAGAGAATTCTGCTACCTTGTACAAGCCACAAAATAGGGAGTACAGCCCAGCCAGTGGATCTCAAGGAAGACAGAACCAAGCCAAAAAAGGTTCAGATATGGATAACTGAAGTGACTATGGGGACAGAAGTACTCCTGGGTTAGGCTTTTGCTTTTTTCTAAGTACATTCTATCTCAAAAAACATGACTGATCAAAAAGACTTTGATTTTTCAATTTTTAAAAAATTTTTCTGCTGTGAAACTATATATATTTACTGCAGAAGTATCAAAACAGAAGTGGAGGTCCTGGTGTGGTGGGGGCAGGGGGAAGCTCCCCTTCAAGTCCAAAAGACAAGTATTCTTTCGTAAAGACTTTAGTAAACTTATGAAAAATATAAATATGTTCAGTTCAGATAGCCATTAAGTGCTTTTGGATCACGCACCACTACAAGAGCAAATGAAGCTAAAACACAGGCCCATCTTCATTGCACTTAGAGTCTAGCGGGGAAAGCATGTAGCTACAACACAGTTACCTGCCATCAGAGAGGCCTCCCCGGGGTAGGGTGTACATGTGTGCGCACGTGCCACCATGCCAGAGAGGGTTGGGGGTAGCGATTTTCAGGAAAGACTTTATGGAACAGATGACACTGGGCCCAAGTCTTGAAAAGGGGGAAGTCAGCCAGACAATGAACGCAGAGGATGGAGAAAGACAATTCCAGGCCAAGGTCCAGGAGGAGCACAGGCAAAAAGGCATGGCAGCCCCACGGTGTGAGGAGTTTGCAGGAAGCTCAGTTTTGCAAGAAAATAAAGTTTGGGGAAGGGCACAAGGCAGGGAGGTGGGAAGGAGTGGAAGGACACTTAGACTTTGTCAGGTCATTGCAAACGGCCAGCAGACCAAGGAGTTGCTGGAAGGATGGTGGGATGCCGTGGCAAGTGCCCCAGATGAATGTGGAGAAGTTCCACGACACGAGGGTCCAAAGAGTGACCTCAGGAGCACAGTGTAGGGCTCTGGGCATCAGGGGTTAAATGGAGCCTGCCATGTTCCAGGGGTCTCCCTACTGTGGAATCCACTGCATCCCATCTGCTCCCAGGGCGGTTGTGAGGAGGCAGGTTTACAAACAGCAGAGATGGCATCTCGGCACAGATGAGGTAACATGGGAATTATGTATTCCCCATTCTCCTTATAGGAGTTCAAGGTGTTCTGAGAAAAGGAGAGACAGTACCTCGTAGAGACAATAGCTTCCCTTTCCACTGGAGCTACCTGACCAGATACAACAGGGACACTCCTTCCAAGTCAGGGTTTGCCCCACAGGGAAGAGGGAAGCTGAATCTTTATCAGAAGGTACCCCAGATGATTTGGATTTGGAGCAACTGAGGAAAGTCACCCAGCACTGCTGTGGGAGATGGTGGAAACGGATACATACACGAGGATGTGAGAAATCTGGCGGGAGGCTGCTCAGTTGGCATCAGGGTTTCACAGGCTGCTGCTGGCCTCCCGGCCTATGGCTGCTAACTCAGAAGCCTGCGGGAGCCAGAGGCTACCATAAATGAGGACCACGGGTCCAGGGAGAACCAGGAAGCAGGCAACAGCCAGCGGAGGTGGGTGCTGGAAACTCCATGCGAGCCAAGTGTTGCCATGTGGGAATGGAGGCCTCTTGTTCCAGGTCTTCTGATTTTTTTTTAAAGATTTTATTTATTTATTTGACAGAGAGAGAGATCACAAGTAGGGAGAGAGGTGGGGGTGGGGGTGGGAAGCAGGCTCCCTGCTGAGCAGAGAGCCTGATGCAGGGCTCGATCCTGGGACCCTGAGATCATGACCTGAGCCGAAGGCAGAGGCTTAACCCACTGAGCCATCCAGGCATCCCAGGTCTTCTGATTTTAAAGAGAAGCTATAAATGCAAGTGGCATTTTAATATTTCTAATATTAACTCAATTTCTCTATACTTTGTGCAGGCCAACAACACATCTGCCAACTGGAAATGGCACACTGGCCACCATTTTGCTGGTTCTGGACTTGGAAGCAGGGCCAGGCCACTATGACTACAGCAGAGGGCTAGGTGATTTCACAGCAGGGAGAAGCAATATGGGGGGAGTGACTGCATGTGGGGAGTGCTGGAGAAGTCTAGCCTTCCCAGAAGTTTTCTGCTTTAACATCCTGGTGACTAGCAGAGCCGCCACCAAAAACAAAGAACAAACAAAAAAATTTCTGGCTGATGATGGAATGGGTATGGGGTGGATGGTAAGAACTAAAATCAGTCAGTCTTGGACTCACTCCGGGATTTTTTTGCCTACAAGGTGTGGATGGGTAAGCCACTGGACTGTAGGTAACTTGCTGGACATTATTCTGGAGACAGCTGAAGCTTAGGGAAAGTGCTTCACTGAATGACTCTATACAGAGCAGAACAGAGATCAGGACAGAGCCCTGGGTAACCCTGGGAGGTACTGGAGAGGCAATGGAGACAGAGGGAAAACCAGGCACTAGGAAAGAAAGAAAAAGTACCAGAAAGGAAGGAAAGGTCCATATCCAATGCCACAGGGAAGTCTAGAGAGAATGTGCAGGATCGCTGTTTAGGAATTATGGGGTCTTCTACTTTGGGGAGCCCCTGGCCAGCCTCAGGGAGCTGAGAAAAGAGCAGAGAATGGGGGAATGAGCAGAGAATTTGAGAAGCTGGGGAGACCCAATGGTTGCTGGAGAGGAGGTGGGGCATACAGGGATAAGGGAGATGATGGCATTCTAAAAATAAATACTGTTCAATTAGAAAAGCGTTCATGGGGAGACACTAGGCAGTGCCAAAGGGAGGCCTTCTCTCTAATTTTCCCTGAGTTACCTGCCCCAACTTGATTTTTCTTCTATTATTCTACCCAATTCATTTTATCATAGCATAATTATGTTTGCTTTTCATCTGTTTCCTCCCACAAGAATGACAGTTCCAAGAGAGCAAGGATCTGCTGTATTTATCACACTTCAGGGCCAGGCAAGGCACCTGGACACAGTAGATTAGTTGAAGAAGATGTCCTGGATGAGGGGGTAAATTTGGAAAAGTCTGTAGGAGGGAAATGGAGTAGGACATGGGCAGACTTCAATTCAGTGGCCCCTACTTTCCAGTAGAGTGGGCCATGAAGCCACCTGTTAAATTGGAAGGAGGAAGGGGAAGAGGTCTCTTGTACTGAGGAAGAGTTGCAATAGGAGCACCAGTTTGCAACCTGGAAGGCAGGAGCTTGTGACGGAGACATTGAGATGCTGATGTTTCTAATTTCAGAAGATGAGCATCTCTGAGCGGGGACAAGACTTAGATATAGTTAGAGGACTCAGTTGCTAGAGTGGGTGGAGGTCACTGGATTTGAGATGGTCAAGGAAGTGGCAACAGACAGCGTTCCCTATATGGACTTTGGGACCAGAGCGGGAGCAAAAGCCCAGGAGCCAAAGTCCCTGGAGGAGAACGACTGGCTGGCAGAGGATAGCTACATGGAGGGGTAGGTGGGACATGGTTCATTTCCAACTCTAATACCTCAGTTTCTCTCTGGTATTTATTCACCCATGTGGGGAACTTCAAAACTAATGTCCTTTGGAGACTGAGTCATTTTGTTCTTTTAAAATTACACTAATATATGACGTCATAGGGGGCAGAGATTTTCTGCATAGATTCATTTTTGTTTAGCATAAAGGATGTATGACATCTTTATGACCTTCAGTAATTGCCCTACCCTGTACAATATTTTCAAACATCATTTTAATCTAGAATCAAAATTTGGGGGTTGAAAGGATCCTTAGATTAGTTAGGTTAATACCTTCATTTGCATAGCTGAAGATAATTTTTGCTGAAATACTGCAAACAGAAATACTGATTTAGATATGCAGGCAGCATTGAAAGTATCTTCAATTTTTGAAGTGTGCTTTAGATATACAAATTAGCAATGCTTACATTTCTTCCAGTTTTCTCTGTTCAACTTTGGATATAAAACCTCCAAAGTACAAAATTATCACATAAATTATTCCCAAACAGTTCAGAGAAGTAAACTGCTTCCTGGCTTAAAAGAGGCAGTCAGACCTTCAAACACCTTTTTATGTTGATGCTAAATATAAGAACGTTCCCTGCAAAGTGGTCAAAGCAAGACACAGCAGTATTTGAGATTTCTCAAGAGAGACACACATGAAGATTATTTTTCGTTCATTAAAACACTAAAACCTTCAATAGCATCCCCCATATCACCTGAAGGTGGGGTGCTGTCTTATGTAATAGAAGCCTTCCATCCCCGATCAGTTCGTAGGCAAATGAAATACCTGATTCCGCCCAGAATTTCTGAGGACTTTCACCTTACCTGTAGCCACTAATCAATGTTTCGATTCCCATTTCTACAGATGATGAAAATAGCAAAAATCTGCTCCATAGGGTTGAACTGATTGCCAGAGGCCAATTTAAAGGCTCTCCCCCCAAACCATCGGTCACCCCCACCCTGCTTGAGCAGCGGTAACCACAAGAGTCTGTTTGTCTTTCCCCATCGGGCGGCGCACACGCAAAGTACAGGGTAGAGGAAGCCTGCCTAGTACGTGGGTACCTCAGGTTCAGGGTCACCGGCGCCAGCACGGATGCGCCGGTACAAGCGGCGCGGGCCCCGGGACTCCCAGCTGCAGGCACACCTGGCCGCCACAGCCGTCGCGGCCCCTCCTCACCCCGCCCGGGTCCTCCTCTGGCTCCCCGCGGGCCCGGTACAGAGCCGGGCGCGCACGCAGTCTCGGCCGAGGCAGCCCGAGGGAGACTGAGAAAGTTCCTCCGCCTCGACGTCGCCGCCCCGGGGCCCCGCTTGCCCCGCTTGCCCCGCACGCTCCGCAGCCTCCGGGCCGGGCGCAAGATCGCCGAGCCGGAGGCGCGCAGAGCCCCGGGACCGTCGCCGGCGCAGGGGGCACGCGGGCCGCGCCCCTCCAGCCCCCGGGCGCTCGCGATCGGCCACGGGGCACGCAGCCGGTACTCACCACCCCTCGCACGATCCCCAGGTGGCGGCGGCGGAGAGCGCCCCGAGCCGGAACCGGAGCCGGAGCCGGGTGGCGGCGGGGCGGAGAGTCGGAGGACGGAGAGCGGCGGCGGCGGCGGCGGCGAGGCAGGTCGGGGGAGCAGAGAGGCGGCGGCGCCTGCACTCCTTGCGCAGACCGAGCTGCCCGGCAGTCCCACAGCGCGAGCTGGGCGGCCGCGGCGGCGGGGGCTTTATCGCCGCCCGCCCCGCCCCCGCCCCTTCCTGCCACCCCCGCCCCCGGCCCGCCCCGCCCCGCCTTCCCGCCGCCTCCTTTGTGTGCCAGCGGGCCGCAGCGTCCCCGCGCCCGCACGCCGGGACGCCCCCACTCCGGCCGCGACCTCGCGGATGCAGCCCCCAAGGGCTCCACGTCGTGGGGTTGCGCCCGGAACGCGCTGGGAGACGCGCGGAGCCCGGGGTGCGGCGCCAGTCCCCGCCGAGCTGCACGTGGGTCGCCGGGGTCCGGGTGTGTGTGCGGACAGGGAGGGATCCAAGGGCTCGCGGCGCGTCCCGGGGACGCAGGCAGGTAGTCTTGGCCGCCCCCTGGGGGAGATACGGGGGCAGGAGGTTGCCCCGGGACAGTGCCCACCGGTCTGGGTGATGAGGATAACGGTGCCAGGTCGCGGCCCGGGAGGGGCAGAGCGCCCCTCGAGACGCTACGCAGGGTGCCCCGGAGCCGACCTCTGGTCGACTGGTCGGCTGGTCGCTGTAGGCAGATGGCAGACAAGGGAATCTAGAAATCTGGATTCGTGTCTGCGGTGACAGCGTGAGGTACCCGCAGAGTCCTGGGAATCCGGCCCTTCCCAGTCGGTAACTACAACGGGACCTTGTGGGCAACAGAGGCTCAGATCCCAGAGGCGAGCGACATATCACCCTCTGGCACCCAGACCTCGTATATGCAGCCTTCCTTTGCGTCAACCTGGGTTTCTGGGGACACAACTTTAATGACATAATTTATGTTACCCATAGTGCAGAACCCTCCCCGGCAGGCCCACGGCCCCAACTGTGAGAAGGAAATGTGGTAAATCTCCTAGACACAGCCGTGAAATAAGGTTGCATCTACTGATTAGAGTAACTTCATGATCTAGAATTGGTGTGTAGGCGGCCATGCTAGACTGTGTGTGTGTGTGTGTGTGTGTGTGTGTGTGTGTTGGGGTGAAGGAGTCACTTTTAAAAGTGTAAAATCTGGGCCAGCCTGAGGGTATTTACAGCCTCTCTTACAGGGAAACATGCTATGGAAGGGTTGGCTCCTCAAATAAAAAGGAAGCACAGTCCACAAAAAGAAAACCTGTTTCATTATTTTACAGTCATGCCTGATATTCATATTTAATTACAGGGCAGGATATAAATGCTTTTTCCTTGTTGTTCTCTCTTCCTAACATGCTCTCCCACGCTCTGGGATCGGCCTGTGACTGCCGATATGTCAGGTCACAACTCAAATGTTACCTTCTCTAGGAAACCTTCCCTGACCGCTTGAACTAAAATCACTTCCAACTTTTTCCAACTTACTCTTTTCTTCATAGCACTCATCATCATTTAATTTTTTTTTCCTTCTACATTTTTCTTGGCTAATTCTCTTCCACCCTTCCTCTTTAGAAACTATACTCCCAGAAAGCAGGGAAGAGAAACCACTTCACCATGGTTCTCACCTCACCCCATCCCTAGTGCCTGGAGCCAACATGATACGTACAGTAGTTGCTCAATAAATATTTGTTGACTGGTGGGTGAACAAGGGCCAAGTGACTATTGACATGGTAAGTATTGCTCCAGGCAGTGTGTTAGGGCTTACTCTAAACTGGGAGGCCCAACTGGACCTGGGAGGAATGAGGCAGAGGGGGAAGCTAAGAGGAGAAAAGCCCAGAGCTGTGTTTGAGAAGCTGAGAGTAGCCTCTTCCAGATGGAAGGGAGTCATTCAGGGAACTAGTGGATGAAGAAATAAATTAGAACCAAGAAGTGTGGGTAGAGTCCGTTTAGAAAAGCCTGCCTGATTCCCTGCACCCATTTCCTCCCAAATCACTTTTTTTAATTGAAATTTTTTATTGAGATAATTGTAGCTTCTTGTGCAGTTGTAAGAAATAACACAGAGAGTTCCCGGGTATGCTTTGTCCAGTTTTCCCCAATAGTAACATTTTGCAAAACTATTATATGGTATCCCAAACAGAAGATTATATATTGATTTATATCTCAAACACTTTGGTTAATTTTTTGCAATTTAAAATTTGGAGTAAAGTTACTCTAAGTTTTTGAAAGAATACACAGATAATATTTTAAAGGGTTTCGGTCTCTTGTTTTAATGGAGCCAACATTTTTTAGGGGGAAAATGTTTTATTTTCCCAATTAGGGTGTAATTAGGGTCCGAATTCTTCAGCTATAAAAGACAGAAATCTTTGAGACTTACCTCTTTCTTTACATTTTAATGACTGCCATTCACTTCCCTGTCCTACCCAGTACTGTCGAAGGAACGTTTTGAGCAATACTGTACATGACTTGTCAATTCTGAAATCAGACAGGATGCAGTGTTAACTAATCTGCTAAACTAAGCCCAACCACGAATGTGCCTTTCTCTCTCCTTGGACATTGGATGGGACTGCCAATGAGTGTCTCCCAAAGGGAAGTGATTCAAGACAAAGACCCATTCTGCCACCAGGATATGTGGGGAATACCAACTATGCTTGTTACAGAATGTGCATGGCTGGTGTTGGCTGGCCCTCCTGATGCCAGCAAGAGGATACAGAAGCAATCTCCTAAGCTTTCCGTGACATTCAAGTGACAAGGCATTTTGACACTCATCCTTAGGGGGCTGCCCCAAAGCAGCTGTGTTTCTACCTCAGTTGGTGCCCAGAAACAGCCATTCTTCTCATAGTTGGCCCTCTTTGAAGTTTATTTCTCATCGATGTGTACTTTAAGCGTGCATTTCCCTCCTGTCTCTACCTCTGTCTTATTTGAGAAATCCAAATAATTATCCTACCTTCCTCTTCCTTTGCAATTCACATTCACGGCAGAATTTCACTTTGTCCTTCAATTGTGTGGCTTGCCTTAATCCTCAGATAGAGCTTCAAATTGTTTATTCCTTAAAAAAATTTCAAAAGTGACCTGGAATTTAGCCAGCTCCAGCCAGTCTCTAAGTTTGGCTTTGTGTCCATAAGCCACAGTTGAGAGAAACACACGAAATGCCCAAACAGAATAAAACAAATGATCTATTTAGTCTCGTTTCCTCTCTTGGAAGAGATCCAGAGTTGAGTGCTTTGGAAGAAGATGAAAATCCTCCTGCCCCACCCCCACTGCTCCCTCATACACCCAAACAGTATGACCTTGTATTTAAGGAAAAACTGTCCCTACTTCCCAAGGGGTGATGGTGTTTCGTCTGGAAGAGTGACCGATATCATGATAGTAAGGTAACAGTCACTGCTCTGCTATCTAACCCCTATTTAAAACACATTACACCACAAGACTACTTGTTACACAACATTATGGATGCAAATGTTGTTATGTAAGATTGTTTCAACTGGGGGAAAGGAGAATACTTATAACAGTTCAGTTGGACAATTCGTTTCTGGGACTGTTGCATCTGTATGATTTTTTTTTAAGCTTACAAAAGGCGTTTGTCTTCTTTGTTTCCCTTATTGACTGGCTTTTAAATAAATCCAATTTTCTTTTTCTATAACTTCTGAAACAGATGAAGGCAGAGCATCAATTCACACTTTCCTATTGTCACTGCTTTTCACAAGAGCTTCAGAGAAAAGATATCAGTAGTGCCACACTGAGCATTATTTTGTCTTTATATTTGACCAAATGAGATGGAAAGCCCTCGGCACTGAGGATCCCTGTGGTACTGCGCCCTTCAATCCCCAACGTAGGTCTTCTTCCTTTCACCACCAAACAATGGATGCTGCCACCTGGCCCCTGCCCCTCTCTCTGATCTGCCTTCTCTCCTGCGTCACTGGGTCTTCTTCTACCTGTCTCAGCCCCTTCATCTTCCTCAGCCCGCCCCCCCCCCCCCCCCCCCCCGTCCCCAAAGGTTACCGATAACTTCCAGTGATGGCAGCCCCAGCATGTTTCGCCGTTCTTAATCACCCTTGATCTGTTGGCAGCCTTTAACTCTGGTGTTGTGCCCATTTTCGAAACTCAGCATTTTCTCTCTCTTCCAGTTTCTTAGCCAGCCTTTATCTTTCCCTCATCAAATCCTCCTCCACCTTGCCTGTTGCTGTGCAAGCTGCCGGCAGCTCCCTCTCCTCTGCACACTCTCTCAGGGGAGTAACCATTGACTGGTTGTGGCTACACAACCTCTATTCCCACCCCCACCCCCATCTTTTGATAGCCGAATCTGGTTTCCTTTGGAAAATCACTTCTCCTGCTTTCGCGCCACATAGTTGGGAGTAGAAGATGAAGTGTCCTTATTTCCTTTAGCCCAGCGGGGGGTGTATGTCCAAGCCGAGAGGATCCCCTCCCAGGACTTTGAATTCTGAGGAGTGGGGAAAGTAGTTGGAGCTGACTCATCTCAGTCTGATGAGATGGCTCCTGAGTTCTTCCCATTGGGACCCCAGAACCCTTGTGGTTCCTGCCCCCTTGTGGGTAGAGGTCGATAGTCGACTCTTCATTATTTTTTTTAAGTCTTTTCCACTTTTAGCCAGGTTTTGTTTCTTTTGCTTGCAGCAAGAGATCCCTAACAGGCATATCCTTGATGTGTGTGACTTTGCTTAGTTCTGAGTGCATTCCACACCCATATCTACAGATGACCTTGGCCTCTGTCCCCAGATTCTACATGCGTATCTCCAAACGCCTGGCGGACACCCCCACCTAGTGTCCTGTCGTCACCTCCACCTAGTGAGTCTAAACCCTACTTATTCTCTACCTCCTCTAAGCAGCTCTTTCCATGCACTCCCTAAGTGTTTTAGAGGAAAGACTGCCTTCTTGGTCACTGAGGCCAGAAAGATGGGAATGTGTTTTGACTTCTCCTCTCTCCTTTATTCATCCATATTCCCTGGGGTAGAGTAATAGTTTTTCACCCAAATCCCTCTCATTCTCCCATTCCCTCACCTTTATTTATTTATTTATTTATTTATTTTTACTAATTCAGTCACTTATCACTTGATGCCTGGACCTCTCTCCAATAGCACCTACCCATTCCCTCAGCTTTCAGATTCTACCCACTATTGCCAGCATTAATCATTATGCCCTGACTTAAAATGATTCCGTGTTTATCACTAAGGTCAAAATTCCTTGGCTTATACAATCTTCTGTAGAGGTCATGGTCACAGCTTCCAGAATTAAACTACCTGTGTTCAAATTCACTTCTCACCACTTTGTGATTTCTTTTTTCAAGTAGCTTAAGCGCTGAGCTTTAGTTTCCTTATCTGTAAAATGGAGGAATGTAATAGTATAATCTTAACGTGGATTTATATGAGAAGTAGTTAATCCATGAAAGGGGTTTAGCTGAGTATGCTAAGTGCTCAATAAAAAAATTAATACAGTGAAAGCTCCCCACAATTTAACTCCAACTTACCTGGCTAGTTGTATTTTCTTGTTTTCTCTAAGATGGTCCTAAAGTCTTTACTAATCAGAATTATTTACCTGAATCCATATTGTAGTTTTCTATCACTGTACCATCATTCAAACTGTCTTCTCTGCTCTGTATACCCTTCTCTTGTTCCTGCTGTATCGATTACCTACTCTTGCACTAAAAATTCTCCTGATCTTAATCGCTTAAAGTAGCCATTTTTTTTTGTTCACAGTTCTGTGGGTCAGTGGGGCAGGGTTCAGCTGAATGGTTCATCTCTGACTCACCAGTGTTGTCTGACCTCAGTTGTGCATCTGCAGGATTCAAGGTGGCCTCACTCGCATGTATGAATGGTCTGCAAGGACGGTGGGAATCCAATGCCATGGTTCTCCTCCAGAGTTTTCATCTTCATGGGTCTTTCCCTCATTGTATTTCAGACTGAGGGCGTTCCCTCTAAACAGATTTTTCAGCAGCCCTCAGACTTCTTTGTATGATAGCTCAAGACTCCAAGATGGTGAAAACGGGAGTTGCAGTACCTCATAAGCACTAGCATTGGGTTTAGCACAAAGTCACTTCGGCTGCATTCACAGCAGATCACAGAGCTATCTCAGGTTAAAGGAGAAGCAGATTCCGTCCTGATGAGAGATTTTCTAGGCACCTCAGGTTGCTATAATAAGATACCATGGACTCAGGGGCTGACATAACAGATATTTATTCTCTTCAAGTTCTGGGGGCTAGAAATCCTAGACCAAGATACCATCAAGATTGGTTTCTGGTGAGACTTCTTTTCTTATCTTTTAGATGGTTGCCTTCTTACTGTGTGCATGCATGTTCTTAGAGAGGCAGAGGGAGAGATGGATCTTTTGGGTCCCTTCCTCCTCTTCTTCTTTTTTTTTTTTTTTAAAGATTTTATTTATTTATTTGACAGAGAGAGAGGTCACAAGTAGGCAGAGAGCTAGGCAGAGAGAGAGAGGGGAAGCAGGCTCCCTGCTGAGCAGAGAGCCTGATGTGGGACTTGATCCCAGGATCATGATCTGAGCCTAAGGCAGAGGCTTAACCCACTGAGCCACCCAGGCAACCCTCTTACTCTTCTTATAAAGACACCAGTTCTATTGGATTAGAATCCCACACTTACATCCTTGTTTAACCTCTGTTACCTCCTTGAAAGCCCTAGCTCTAAGCACAGTCCATTGTGGGTTGGGGCTTCAGCATATGAATTTTGGAGGGACATAGTTTAGTCCATAACAAGAGGAGTGGAAAAATCGCATGGCAAAGGCGCATGCAGGGTGCGAGGGATGTCTGGGCCCACTTTTGGACATCACCCACCACACTTATTCGCCACTAAGATAATTTCCATCCTTCACAATTTCCTCCCTCAGCCTGGCCAGGCTTGATGGGTCCTCACTCAGCACTCCTGCAGCCCTAAGTGTGGGTTGCTTAGTTCACATGACCACATCCTGCCTTGGATGTAAGCATTTGGTTGGTGTAGGTTCTAACCTCAAGGCAATGGCTAGAGTTGTTTTTTTTGTTTGTTTGTTTTGTTTTGTTTTGTTTTTTAATATCTCTGAGTTCTCATACAGTGCCTGGCATAGGGAAAGCCACAGTAGATGTTTGTGGAATGAATCAACAACACAATTAATTTTACTGTTTCAAAAACAGATGACCACTCACAGACCAAGCGAGGTTTGGCACTTGAGCAGTTCGCATGTTCTTTTGTCTTCCATTTCTTTCACCTCTTCAAACCGTTGTACGCGGGAAGAACTCAGAAGACGGCACAGGGGAGGAGAGCCTGGGTTCTGGTCCCAGTGCTGGAACCCCTACACTGGGCAAGTCATTTGATTTCTCCTGGGCCTCAGTTTCTTCATGTCTACTGGAAGAATAACAATACATTTTATGGGCTGTGAGAAAGGAATATGATAATTTAGGTAAAAGTGTTTTGTAAAGTCCCAAGAATTTCACAAATGTGAGTACTTGGATTATTCTGGTGGGGTTATCATAACAAAATACCATAGGCTGGGTGGCAAAATAAATAGAAATTTTTTTTCTCACAGTTCTGGAGGCTGGAAATCCAATATCAGTGTGCTAGCATGGTCAGTTTCTGGTAAGACTCTCCCCTTGAAGGGCGTCTGGGGGCCTCAGTCAGTTAAGCATCTGACTGTTGATTTCAGCTCAGGTCATGTTCTCAGGGTGGTGAGATCAAGCCCTGCATGGGGCTCCAAGCTGGGCATAGAGTCTGCTTAAGATTCTCTTCCTCTCCCTCTGCCCCTCTCCACCCCCTCTCTCCCTCTTGAACAAAACAAAACAAAACAAAACAAAACAAAAAACAACTCTACCTTGGGGGCTACAAATGGCTTCCATCTCAGTGAGTTCATATGACCTCCTTGTGCTTGTGCAAAAAGCGGGAGAATGAGAGCTCTGTGTATTTTCTTGTACAGACACTAATCCTGTTAGATGAGGGCCCACCCTTAGGACATTCTTTAACCTTAGTTTCCTCCACAAAGGCCCTGTCTCCAGATTCGGTCCCACGGGGGTGGGGGCTGCAACAGATGAATTTGGGAGTGGGGGAGAAACAAACAGTCAGCCCATAACATCGTTGTTGTTAATTCTAAAGCACACAATTGATCTTCATTAGTCTTGTTTGGTTCCTTGCTGATTGTGCTCCCTACCAGCACTTTCTGCACACGTTCTACAGCTGCTGGAACACTGCGGAAATCAATAAATGATAGCATTTGCTATTGTCCCAGTCCCTAAGGATAGATGTTGGGGGGAGGGAAAGTGAAACTAAGTGTTCTGCAATTAAGTAGGGGAAAGGGTCTTCTCTCTTAGGCCCCTACCTTTACACCAGGTTCGAGAGCTTTCTGAGCACGGTCTCTAAATGCTCAGGAAGACCCCTGAACCAAGAAATTACACTCAGACTGGAGAGGGGATATAACCAGCCTTCTCAAGAAGAGCTTCTGAGCAGAAGAGGAAAAAAAAATTAATTTTTAAAAATTGCAGGCTGCTGAACCAGCTCCGTGTCTGGTTACTGGGCAGGAACTGACACGCGCTGAATCTTGTTCCACAACAACACTCTTCTCACAGATCCCGGCCACCAGCCTCCCACTGCGGGGAAGGACGCTGAGTGCCCCCTCCCTCTTCTGCTTCCACTTCCACCTCTCCTCGTGCACCATTTTAGATGTAATGAGGATCATGCTGCCCTCATCTCTGTGAGACCCTGAGGACTGACTGGTTCTTTCTTTTCTTTCTTTCTTTCATTCTTTCTTTGTAGACTCCATGCCCAGTGTGGAGCCCAGTATGCAGCTTGAACACAAAGCCCTGAGATCAAGATGCACCTGGGTGGCTCAGTCAGTTAAGCATCTGACTCTTGGTTTCAGCTCAGGTCATGATCTCAGCATCCTGGGTTCAAGCCCCATGTCAGACTCTGCATTGAGCATGGAGCCTGCTTGAGATTCTCTCTCTCTCTCTCTCTCTGCCCCTCCCTAAAAAAAAAAACCCCAAACCCCTAAGATCAAGACCTGAGCTGAAATCAAGAGTCAGATGCTTAAACGATAGAGCCACCCAGGTACCCCAAGACTGATTCTGATTAAAGAATAAAAGCCAATTATTAAGTGACACCAGACACGGAGATCCATGGTCACTTTTTAAGCAATAACTCCTAAAGGACCACTGGGAGACACTCTTCAGCCTCTCCAGTCTACCTTCTGTAGACTTCTAAAGGATCTAGGAAGAAGCAACTCCACTGGGAGGTGGTCCTCGTGAGTTTGACTCACTGCATCTCTTAACACATACTGTCAATGCATGTGTTATCTTAGCATCTAACATCTTTTCAGCAATTCTAAGATGAAGAAAGGACCTTATAGATCCTCCATCCAGGATGTTTTAGAAATGTAGTCCAAGGATAGTCTGCAAGATCATCTGAGAAACTCTTATTAAAAATGCCCCTGGGAATCCATCTGAAGATCGAGTCATTCAGCATTCCTCTGAATCTGAATATTTTAAACAAGCCTGCCAGGCATCACTTATACACATACATCTAACCACCAATGTAGTCTGAGCCCTTACTTCTGAAAGATGCAATTTTTAGATCCAGTGGTATCAACATCACCCAGGAGCTTGTTAGAGATGCAGAATTTCAGGCCTGCCCCCAACCTACTGAATCAGAATCTACATTTTAATAAGATCCCCACTTGAGTCCTATGAATATTGAAGTTTAAGAATACTGGTCTAATCCACTTACCTGATATACAAGGCGCTGGGGTCCAAGAACATAAGTGACATGCCCAAGGCCACATAGGTAGACCAGGAGGCCATATGGATAACTGGGTAAGAGCCAGATAGACCATTGTTCAACTCCCGGCTCTCAACTTTATTAACTTAAAGTCTTAGGTAACTCCCTGCATATATCTATAAATGCAAAAATATATATCTATATTCAATTAGTTGTTGTTAAACAAAGTAGTAATACTGCCTCATAGGCTTGATGAGAAGATACAATAAAAAGCATGTAAAAAGCACTTAGAAACAACTTCTAGGATCATTATCCTAACTAAGATGTTCCGATTCTGTGCAGGCTTATAGGCATCCCGTATGGCATGCAAGACATGAGAAATAGTGTTTTACACAAATTCGGTCTTTTTGAGATTGTTATGTCTAATTTAGATTCTAGGGTTTGAAAGAATGAGGACAAGGGTTTCCTCACTTTTCCAGAGTAATGTAAACAGAACATGGTACACCTGGGAGATTTCTCAGACTTCTGTTCTCCCAATACCCTAACCCGGTTTCTCCATGATGACCTGCAGAACCAGCCAGTCCCTGGAGAAACATGCAGGTGGCTGAGGCTTTCACTCATGCTCTTCTTCAGCTTTCGGGTGCTTCTCCTTTGTCTTATTGCTGTAGGCATCCTCTGACCCCCACCCCCAACATTCTCAGGTGGGTTCCTCACAGAGTTCCCAAGTGGAGCTCTTCCTCTCTGTCTCTCGGGAGGGCCAATAAACCCTTTCCTCCACACATCAAAAGTCACCTGCCCTGTGTTTCATCCCAGAGGACTGGCCAATGAAGGTGATAAATCAAGTTCAACCCTCGCTTTTATTTGCATTTTAATGAGATATTTTCTTGTCATCAACCCTAAATAGTGAGCAATGTATCACCCCGTGGTGCAGATATTTTTGAGTGGAGTGACAATGGGATCTTTTTACATTCCACAAATCCTGCCAGTCCGGCAATAGCCAGCAGCATGTTGATTAATACAGCCTCTAAAGAGCTTCTTTCTCTCTATCCCTCCCTCCTTCCTTTTCCTTTTTCTCTCTCTCTTCATTTTACAAACCACACTTTAAAAAATAAACTTCTATTTTGGAATAATTTTAGGTTTACAGAAAAGCTGAAGAGATGATATAGAGAGTCCATTGAACATTTGTCAAAATCTAGAAATGTACACTGCCACACTGTCATTAAACTCCAGACTTTGTTGGATTTCACCAGTTTTTTTTTTCCCCTGAGAAATTGATTTAGCTGTCATGTTTCTCTAGCGTCCTCAGTCTGTGACAGATTCCCAGTTTTCCCTAGTTTTTCATGATCTTGACTCTTTGAGGTATACTGAGCAGGTGTTCTGTAGAATATCTCTTGATTTGGGCTTGTTTACAGTCTCCCTTATGATTAGACAGGAGTGCTGGGTTTTGGGGAAAAGGCCACAAATGTGAGGTGCCGTTCGCATCACAACAAATCAGGACTGCATTCTATCAATATCATCACTGGTGTCATTAACCTTGGTTATGTGGGTAAGCTAGGGTTTGCCATGTTTCTCCAATTTCCCCCTTCTCATGCTCTGTTCTTTGGCTACGTGTCACTCAGTTCAGTGCACCCTCAAGGAGATCGAGCTCCACCTCCTGCAAGTAGCAATATCTACTTGAATTGAACGGGAGATCTTCCATGGGCAAAGATTTGTCCCTTTTCCTCATAGATATACTTAATTCAGTTATTTGTTTATATGCCAATGGACTTATTTTTGTTTATTTTAGACTTGGGGTTGTAATACTATAGCACCCTATTCATTTTGTTGTTCAGATTTGTCCAGAGTTCGCCATTGGAATGTCCTCTTCCGTCCCTTCCATCCTTTTGTTTTCTGATCACTCTCTTGCTTTCTGAAACTCTAGGATGCTCCAGGCTCATCTTACTTACCTACCCAATCCTAGAATCAGTCATTTACTCAAAGAGCCCAGGTTTCTGATGTTGCGGAGCAGCACTGAGAAACCAAAATATGGCCACTCTGGGTGTTTATTCCTACTAAGACATGGAACAGTTTAGAAAGCTAAAGTTGTGCTATTATACACATAGGTATGAAATAATCCACATGGCTCCTCTTTATCCCTATGTCTAGAGCTTACTCTGATTCACTCACAAGAAAAGGTTTTCATGTGTTCCAATGCACACAGCTTGGTAATATTTGATGTCCTCTTGCATCTTACTCATGGGAAAGTATTTCCTGTACCATACCATAGCAGTACAAACAGCTCAATGTAACATTTCTCTCTGACACCTATTAACACATTAAGTTGGGCTAATACTCAGGTCAAAATTTGGAAAATACTTGTGGAGAGATTATGATACTCGGCAGCACGTTGGTTGTCAACCATTATGCAGCAGGTGTGCTTGTTTATAGTACGTACGTTACCTAAACAGTTCTTGTTCATTCATTTTTAACAAATGCTTACTAAGAAATGGTAGCAAAAGAGAGAGACGTTGATTGAGTAATCATGCGCACATATAATGACAACTGCAAATGCCATCCCCCTTTCTTGCTCACAGAGGTTTGATTTTCTTCAACCATTTATTCATCTATCTCTCTGATAGCTGTTTCAGAAGTAAACCCTGGTTAATCTTGACCAATCATGATAATTCCATTTTCTTTGCCAATGTTTGGTTTATAGGCAGAAATAATTTACAGGGAAGTCAATTGGTGGGAGAGCTTCTGAGAAAGATTGTCTTGATAATGAAAAGATTCATATTGAAAGAGATCATGTCTACTTGCTGCGCAAAACTACACCAGCCATCTTGTGACCATGAGAAGGACTAAGGCAACATGCTGAGGACAAAGGGACAAGAGATGGAGAGAACCTGGGTCTCTGATGATGTCATTGAGCTACTCCTAACCAGCCCAAGGATGCCCCTACCCTGTAGTGTCTTGTTATATAAGGTAATAAGTATTCCTTATTCTCTTGGCAATTTGAATTATTTCTTTTACTTATAGCTGAAAGCATCATAATAATCATGTCCTGCTTTAGAATATTTTAAAGAAATTATTAACTTTTATTTAGATCCAAAGCCCTTTTCAGAACTGACCCATCCATCCATCCATTTATTTTTAACAAATATTTTAACAAATATTTAAGAGAGAGAGGGAGAGAGAGAGAGCACACGCTATTGAGCAAATAATCACAGGCACATATAATGACAAACTATGATAAATAAGAAGAAGGGAAAGTATAAGGAACTATGTGAGAATAACCAATAGATACAATTTAGACTGGGAAGGGGAGGCATTAAGATAAAACATCACTTAGCAGGTGATGTGTGAACTGAGATCTGAGATCCATTGTAGGGGGTGGAAGGTATTAAGGAGGAGGTATTTCCTGTGCCATGCCTCCAGTTGGGATGCAGCATGATGCCTTAGATGAACCTGCAGGAGATCTGTGGAACAAGGGGAAAGAGTAGCACATCTAAGACTAAAGATTTGGCAAGGTCCAGACGACAGAGGATTGAACTTAGAGACCCTAGTAAGGACTTTTCTTTCTCTCCTTTGAGAAAAAGAGATAATGATGGGCTCTGAGAATCATGACCTAACCAGTACTTTCTGAGCACCTTTGGGTTCAGGCTTGCCATAGACTTGCATTCAAATGCGTAATACTGTCAGTGAATGTTCTAATCATTACTTGGGCCTCTTAAAGGGGATCCTTGACGGAAAGTATGAGAGCTCTCCCAGTATCTATTTGATTCTTTCCATTTTCCAGGCTTCTTTACAGTTTGATTGGGACCATGAGACTGGGTTTGGCATTAATGATGTAAGTCTTTTCCAGATCAGATTCTTAAAAACATGCCTGTGCTCTTCCAGTCCTTGCTTTACCTGCTACTGTGAACTTAGAGGTCACAGTAAGCAAGATGTGAAAGGGCTGTTGTGACCTGCAGAGATCAGACTTTGGGTAGGTGATAAATAAGATCTCCTGCCTTTTAAGGCATTGAGGTTTCAGTCTTTCTTATTGCTGTGGTATAATTTAACTGTATTAGCTCCATGGAGCTGGTACAACAAATTACTACAAACTGAGTGGCAACCAAAATTTATACTCTCACAATTTTGGAGGCTAGAAGTCTGAAATCAGGGTGTCAGCAGGGTTGTGCTTTCTCCAAAAGGTCTAGGAAATAATTTTTCCTTGCCTCTTCATAGTTTTTTGGTCCTTCTGGCAATCCTTGGTGTTATTTGGCTTGTTGCTGCATCACCCAGTCGCTGCCCCCATCTTCATATGGATTTCTTCTCCATGGGTGTCTGTCTCTGTCTATGCCTTCAGATCGTCTTTTAAAGACACCACTGCTGGATTTAGGGCCCAACTCAATCCAGTATGACCTCATTTTAATGGAACCAATCAGATCTACAAAGACCCTATTTCCAAATAAAGTCACATTCCACATAGTGGAAACTCATTTTGGAAAGACACTATTCATCTCACTACAATAAAATAATCCAGGATATAATTTATAATACACAGTGGTATTTCTTAAAACCACCACTTATATCAACCCCAATTGCAGGGCAGCTCTGGAACCTGTCACTCTTCCTTGCCCATCCCTTTTTCTACCATTACTCTTCCCCAGTTTTCAGCCTGCAGGACCATGGTTCTATCTATCTACCCTCCCCTTTCCTCCCACCTAATGTGTACCAACTCTCCATACATTCATCTTGATTTAAGATCACAACAGTCCTGGGAATTGGGCTGACAAAGGCAGAACAACCATAGAGGGCAGAGAAAAGGTGAGGAAATTAAGAAGCAAGAGCCAAAATTTTTAGTGCATGAGTTTATTTTCCCATCAAATCTGCATTTCAAGAGATCATTCTGGCTGCCGTGGAGTGTGATGATGGGGAGCAGACAAGAGCATGCATAGGTCAGGAGGCCATTGGGAGGCTATTGTAACCGTCCTGAGAGCTCGGACCAGGGTGACGGTAGAAGAGCACAGGTGCAGAGAGAGTCCAGGGGTCGTCCTGATAAGACATAAGAAGATGGGTAAGGGACAGAATTTGACCAAAACTGTGGACCCTCTTTTCAATGAAATTCACATTAAAAAAAAGTATTCTTTAAGATTGATCGATTGATTGATTTAGAGAGTGAGAATGAGCGAGAGGGGCAGAGAGAGAGAGAGAGGGAGAAAGAATCCCAAGCAGACTCTGCACTCAACAGGGAGTCTGACTCTGGGCTTAATCTCAGGACCCTGAGATCACAACCTGAGCTGAATCCAAGAATCAGACACTTAACTGACTGCCCCAACCTGGTGTCCTCAAAAATTTTTATACAATCATAATGACTCCTATTATAGACTCCTGAAACCTGTTCTCATTCCTGAACTTAAATCCTGGTTCTCAGGAAGTAGTTTCAGGCCACTGGAAAAACTGCCTCTTCACCCCAGCTCCTGATACCTGTTGAACAGCAGCCAGGCTGAGGTTGTTCTTCGTGAGGGTTGTCTGGAGTGGTTCCATGTTGCCCCAAATGAATGAAGCCATCAGCTTCAACAGCCCAGTGCTTGAATGAACTAGGGCCCTACCTGCCTGGAGATAGGCCAAGGGGATAGCCACAGAAAGGGCTTTCATAAATATTCTTTTCCAAAAACACTGAGCAGAGAAGAGATGAAAAGTTCAAATGGGAAAATCCAGTGGCTATCCAGGGGAAACCTGGGGCACAGTTAAGAGGCAGGTCCTTGGTAAAAAGGACCTTGTTAAAGGCTGAGTACACAGGACTGATGGCAGAAAATTGTCTGATCATTCAGCTTGATTCATAGTGGGATCAGGGATAGGTTTAAGAATGGTAAGTGTATGAGAAGATATTTATAGGAAGAGTAATGACATCTTATTCTACACCATCACCAGTAATAGTACAAGATTAAGTTAAATTCATTAAAAGAAGAAAGATTCAGTTGAGGTACAAAGAAAAGAAGACAGAGATAGTTCTAGTAAGAACCAGCTTAGAAAATACAGAAATTGGGGGTGCCTGCATGGCTCAGTGGGTTAAGACCTCTGCCTTCAGCTCAGGTCATGATCCCAGGGTTCTGGGATCGAGCCCCGCATCGGGCTCTCTGCTCTGCGGACAGCCTGCTTCCTCCTCTCTCTCTCTGCCTGCCTCTCTGCCTACTTGTGGTCTGTCTGTCAAATAAATAAATAAATAAAATCTTTAAAAAAAATACAGAAATTGGAATTGTTCTAGGTATCCTTGAAATCACATTTCACATGGAAAATGCTGTGATGTTAACACAGGCAGGTATCCATTCTGGGTCTATTTAGTCTGCATGGTTTCATAGGAAGTTATAATTATTATGACATTTGTTAGTGATGACAGATTTACTTCCTTCTTTGCTTTTCATTGTCTGTATTCATTTTGCCTTTTCCATACATGCTCTACTCCCGTTTTCATATTACCTTCGTGATTATAACAGGATCTTCTTAATACCAATTAAGCTGAAAACTAATACCCTTTCTCCTTTCAAACTGCCCTTAAAACATTTTTTCTTCCACCTTCACCCCAGGCCTTGTCCATGGAGTGTTTTTGACAATATTTGTAAGTCTGTACACAGAGCTAATAGAGTATGAGGGGAAGGAGTCTTTGCTCTCGGTTTTGTTCAGCTTCCCACAGTCTTCTGAGCTTGGATTTCTGTGTAGACTTCTAGTTTTTTGATTTCCCACCACTTTTTTTTAATGAATCAAGTTATGGAAACCCTGTAGCTGAGGGGAACCCTCTCCCTTCCCTTCTCACATTCTCTGCCCTACTGGGAGCAGTCCTCTTGGGCCTGCCAGTTGAGATGGCCCAGCCCTCCCTTGGGCAAGATTGAGTAAGTGGGATAAGTTTGGCCAAGTAGGCGCTCTCTGCTGAAGATGGTTCATCATGATAATAACAACCTGAAGAGGTGACACATTAAATAGTTTCTAGCACCTCGTACCTGGTGCTTTGCTAGTCCTTATCTTTCTGGAGTCTGCTATGTTTTGTTTTCCTTTTAGCTTCTCTGTTGATTATGAGAGCCATGCCCTATCCTTCCCAGCGTGTTCCTTTTTGTTTAACTTAGTTATGGTTCATTTCTGTGTTGTAAGCAAAGAACCCCCAAAGATACGCCGATACACTGTTCTTTATGAGATTATCAAACACAGCAAAACAATTCCCATATGTCCTTTTAAATATTATCTTTTCTTGCTTTAAGGCATTAATAAAATGTTGATTATTGGCATGGAGATAGTTGTACCATTTTGGGGGAGTCACCAGATGGTGACATTACATATTTTTTCCTAATCCAATTTATCTCGAAATGTGTGTTTGTTAAATCTTGGAGAAATGCTTTATCACCATGATTATATTATAGTTCTGCTGTCTAAAAACCTAGCTATAGGGTGTCTTGTGGAGACAGAATTTGGGTGTGATAAAAGCAGTTCTTTGGCAATATCTCAGAAACAGGCACCCTGACTTCAAAATAATTTATGTCCAAAATGTCTGAAGGCAAACAAATATCCTCAGTAGGGAAATATTTCCCAAGTGGATGCAGCCAATATGTAGATTTTATTATAGCTCTGTCCCAGGAACCAATGACTTACTCATTGCTGTCACTTACACATAAACCTATCACAGATTATGATAAATCCTTCTTTGATATGCAGGCTCTGCTCTCAGCAAAACCCTCAAGCAGTGGACTCTGACCAGAAGCCTTGCGGGTGGCAAAGGACCTTTTCGTTGGGTTATAAGGAAGATTGCAGATTAAATTGTTATGATCATACAGGGACTAGAAAATATTTCTACATTTACAATCGGAAGTCCATGGACATTTAAAAAAATTGACCAATGTTATTTTGATAGATCAGACCCAGAAATGAAGAAGAAGAAGAAGAAGAAGAAGAAGGAGGAGGAGGAGGAGGAGGAGGAGGAGGAGGAGGAGGAGGAGGAGGAGGAGGAGGAGGAGGAGGGGGAGGAGGAGGAGGAGGAGGGGGAGGAGGAGGAGGAGGGGGAGGAGGAGGAGGAGGGGGAGAAGAAAATAACACTGAACCCAGTGCCACTTACTGTGAGAAACTCTCACTGGTAAGTATGAAAAGGGAACAAAACATATTTAAAAGGGAATATTTTCTATTTTGCTCAACTTCAGCTCTGGGGTTTCAAATAGCAAACATTAATTAGCTCATGAGTTTCTGGGTTGGCTGGCTAGTTCTTCTGGTCTTAGCTGGGGTTGCTCATGAATCTGGGATGAGTTGAGGGGTAGCTCCTGGCTGGCTTTGTGATCTTGACTATACTCACACGCTTGGTGGAGGTTTGGCTAAGTGCTGGTCTAGGATGTTCTTAGCTGGAACAACAAGGCTCTTCTCTACTCATCCTCCAGTAAGCTGGCCTCTGTTTTTTCAGATTGCCATGTCAGTGTTCTGAGAGAAATGACAGGAAAAATATTTTTTTGGAAGTCTAAGCTTGGAATTGATACACAGTCACTTCTATCTCCACAAGAAGAGCTGTGAAATCATACTGCAAAAGGTATGGGTATAGAGAGGCATGAAACATTGTGGACAATTTTAATTTTCCACACGTAGGAATGCTGCAGCTCTGCTAGCCTGGTATTTTTTGCAACATCAACGAGAAGAATGGGCAGAGAGGGGTAGTAAACAGAGAGGAGGGGGTGGAGGAGAATGAGAGTTCATGTGGGTTGAATGTCAGAAAGAATTTTGGGGATTTGGCAAATGAGAGGCTTCAAACAACTTCTGTATAGAAAAGAAATGGGTGTGAGAGGAAATAGGGTTTGGATGTGTGTTTACATGGTTTAGGAATTTGATCCCTTCTGATATTCTGTAAGAGATGCAAATAAAGAATGGAATTTCCATTAAGTTACTTCTTTTGGCTATTGAGCAATGCATTTTTCCATGCAACTGTACAGAAGCTATGTGGGGGTCCCAGGCCTTATATTTCTAAAGGAAGAGCTTAAGAAAAGAAAAAAGGCTCTTCCAAACTAGAGGAAAAGCAAAACATTGATTTCCTGCCTGCCAAGGAGGTCAATCAATCATATTTAGATATTTAATATTTTTTGAGCACCATCAGGTTTAGCATGTCAAAATTTTGAGCAAATACGGAGCTCTCTTAAGACTTTGTGATTTTAGTTTTTCCAAATATCCGTGGAAATGTAAAGAAATGATGTATTGACTAATTCCTAAGGGTATGATGCTGCCCATGTATTTGAACATTTGACAGCTCCACTGAGCACATACTTTTTTGTTCACCCGTTTCTATCCTAATGGTGTTGGTGTTTGACTTCTATAAAAATACCTGTCGAATGAATGGGAGATGCCCTGGAAGCCAAAACCTGAGGGCTTGAAAGTTAGCCTATCTTGTATTCAAATCCTGACTTCAACTCTACTAACTATGTGAGCTTGGGCATGTGAACTTGGGCATGTTTCTTATAGGAATAAACTTTTAAAAAAAATCTTAACATGAGGTTAATAATCCTTCTACACGAGTTTATTTTGAGAATGAGGGTTAATATATAATCAGTGTTGAGTACATAAGCGTACATCTATGATTCCTCAAAAAGGGGTTATAGACCAGCCTTTACTGAGCCAGTGTCAAAATACTACAGCTTCCCCAAATTCAGTAAAATAACGTCTCTTATTTTAGTCCAGGGTCAGGTAGCCATTGAACCAACAAAGACCTCTCTTCTCATTATTGTTTGTAGGAGAGAAACAAAGGGATAGCTACCAATTTAGGTGTTGGTGTTAGGTGTTATTTACTGTGCTACTGGAACCATTTAAAAATAAATCAACAGAGGGGCGCCTGGGTGGCTCAGTGGGTTAAAGCCTCTGCCTTCGGCTCGGGTCATGATCCCAGGGTCCTGGGATCGAGCCCCACATCGGGCGCTCTGCTCAGCGGGGAGCCTGCTTCCCTCTCTCTCTCTGCCTACTTGTGATCTCTGTCTGTCAGATAAATAAATAAAATATTAAAAAAAATAAATCAACAGATACAGATTTTATTTTCCATACAGTTATTCCAGATCTCAAGGCACTTGTAATTCAGCTGGGAAGAAAAGACAACAGAAAACTTTGAAATGCAGCAAGTATTCATCAAATGCTAAATTTGGAGTTTTAGGGCTTTCAAGGGGAGATCGATAAAGGCTGAGTGGACACTGAAGGTGAGGCAGTCTCAGGGTAGAAAGATGGCAAGGGCAGTTCTCTGAATGGATGCTGGGGTCGATGTAGATGAGAAAAGAAGGTAGAAATTGGAGAGATGATTGGGTGGGGGGTGGGGAGGTTGATCAGTTAGGAAAAAATTAGATGATGGAGGATTTTGAGAGCCAAGCAGTTGACCCTTGACAGACAGATCACTAACAATTTCTAAATAAGTGAAAGAGATCATGAAAATCAGTCCTTGCAGGAGACCAGCAGATTCCTGAGCAGCACCTGGAATCAAGTGTTGATTGGCAGGGAGTCAGGGACATGGTAGGGGAACCTGGTCCAATGTGGTGGTGGTGGTGGTAGAAGGGATGGGAAAAAGTCACAAAGACTCTCGGCTATGGGAGTTTGGGGGAACTATAGGTTCTTCTGAGCCCCACCTAGTCTAGATTGACCAGTGATATTCTGGCTCAAACCTCTGCCTTGGGCAAAGATGTAGAAGGCAAAAACTGTCTTGTTGGATAGTGGATGAGTGATCTGAGATTCCCTTACTGTCAACTTTGCAGAAACCAGGGTATTGCCTGTTAGATGCTTGCAAGCAATGCCTAGTCCTTTAAGTACTTGAGAAATGGGAATGAGAACAGCATGTCTCACCTGGCGCTCATACAACAGCTACAATTTTCTTTCTACCCAAACTCTATAATAAGAGAGAAGGAAATTTCTCTCCCTATCTCTGGGCAAGAGACAAATAGAAAAGTGGAACGTGGGATGGAATAACATGGGTAATCCCCTCAATTACTAATGCTTATTTTTGCCTTCCCTGGACTGTCAATTACAGATAAACTGGCTCACACAACACTTCAGTGAAAATTCAAGGTCAAACAAGTCCTCTGATTTAAGTGTCTGTGGGACTTCTATGCGATACTTTTCCGCCAGCTAAAGGATGAAAACTTGAATGTTTTTCTGTGACTTCTAAATAAATGACATCTGTCTCCAGGCTGGCATTCAGCACGCAACAAAGGAGGGAAAAGACAGAACTGAAGAATCCCAAGAGTCAAGGTAAATTCCTTTCTCTTCTGAGATGTTTTCTGATTGAGAGGGTCTGTCATGATGGATCAAGGGGAGAGGGAAGGGAGTATTAATCTTGAAGAGGAGTGATATTAAAATTTAAAGCTTAGATATTTACCTTCAAATACCATCCACAGGAATCAACAATTAAAAGCAAATTAGAAGTCATTTGAATTTATTTATTCAGCAAGTAGTTATTAGGGCCCTACCCTGTGCCAGACTCTGTCCCACAAATGAGGAATAATATATCAGGGAAGGAAAAAAGTCCCAGCTCATATGTGGTTGACATGTCAGTGGGGGAAGATATACAATAGCCTATAAAAATGTACTCTGCCAAGTTGTCATAAGTGCTAAGAAGAATTAGTCTGGGAATGGGGATAGGAACAGATTTGGTAAGGTGATGTGCTCTTTTAGACAGAATGCTAAAGGCAGGCTTCTCCAATGAGGTGACCTCTGAGGAAGTGAGGGACTAAGCCACACAGACACCTAGGGAAAGAGTGGTCCATGCAGAAGTATTAGCATATAGGGGTTCCAGGTAAAATATGGGATTCCCAGTTTTATTTGAATTATAGATTAAAAAAACAAAATTTTTATGTATAAGTATGTCCTAAATATTGCACGAGACAGGTTTATACTAAAAAAAAAACACCATTTACCTAACATTCAACTTGAGCTGGTCATGCTGTGTTTTCATGTCATGCTATATTTTTATTTGCTAAATCTGGCAGCCCTTGCCAAATCTTGAGGAAAGAATATGGTGGGTGTGTTTAAGGAACACTGACTAGACCTGAGACAGGAGCAAGGGGAGTCTGATGGAAGTTGAAGTCCTAGAGGAGGCAGGTAGCTGGATTCCAGAGAGCCTGAGGGCCACTGTAACAACTTTGGTTTTTCCTTTGTGTGTAACCGGAAGCCAGTGGGAAGCTTTGAGTGATTAAGTGTTGAAATTCCTTCATTTTCTTCCAAGTGCTTAATCAATTTCATTTAATAGTTATTCAAACAAATTATTGAATATCTATTAGCTTTCCTGAGCTAGAACAGTGTTGGGGTCCTATTTTTGCTTTCCCGGTCCTCATCCACTATACAGGAGTGATAACACTTAACCACTACAGGAATGATAAAACTTAACCAGGTAAATGACAATGTAAATGCTTGGGTCAGCTTGGGTGGTTTCACCCAGAGTACCACTGGTGGATTACTTGGGTTAGAAAAGTCTGGGAAGCATTCTGGAAGAGGCTGGACTAATTGGTCCAGGAAGGATAGGGGGAAAGGTACCTATTTTCCTTCTATTTCAAGGTTACAGGTATTGTTCTTTAAGATATGGATGAAACTCTGGTGGGTATTTCAGCCTTTGCATCCAATTTGTCCGGGGGTGGTGCTCCTCTTGTATACTGTGTCTAGACAGCACTTTCAGAACTGAATGGACTGCAGGATGAACATCAGTCCCCATCTAAAGGGTCAGAGGGTCAGAACTCTGAACAGAATCAAAATGGATCTTCTCCACCCTGACACACCATATAGCCCTTGTCTGGAGTAGGAATACGGACTTCAATAAATGTACATTTAACACAACAACCGTTACTTTTCCTGAAGGATTCTTGCCTCTGGGAAGTTAGCACCCAGAAAAATTCCTGCACACAGAGAAGCTTATAAATGTTTGTGGAATAAATATCCAACTTTTGCATCAATTTTCAGAAGGCATTTTGAAGTCTTTCTGATGGAGTAATCAGCTTCATCAATTAGCTTTAATTTAAATCTTTTTTTTTTTTCAGACTCCCTGAGTGAGCACAGAAGAGATCACAGGTTCTGTGTCTTCTTTGAAATGGCCTGAGAACCTCAGAGAAAGGCCATGTTTGTGGTCTAGAGCCAGAGGACACAGGGGACCAGAGCCTTGGTCTTAAGGCCTGCCTCACCTGTACCAGCCTGGGAATACAGTTAGTGTAGACTCTCCCTTCTCAAGTAAAAAGCTCAAATACTGTAATGGCTGGTGGCATTTTCTGAAAATGGTCCAGAAAAAAAAATCAGGGAACCTAATTTCATTTACTAGGCCTGTTATAACAAATTACCACAGACTGGGTGGCTTAAACCAGCAGAAATGGATTCCTGAGCGGTTCCAGAGGCTGTGCCCTCTCCAGTCTTTCAGAGAGAATCCTTCCTTGCCTTTTCTATCATCTGGTGGCTGCAGGTGTTCCTTGGCTTTGGCAGCATCACGCCAACCTCTGACCCTGTGGTCACATCGCCTTTCCCTCCTCTGTCACAACATGCTCTGTCTCTCTCTTATAAGGACAATTGTCATTGGATTTAGGGCCCACATGACTCAGCCCCACTCAAGATCCATAGCTTAATTACATCTGCAAAGACTCTTTCCCTAAATAAGTTCGTATTCATAGGTTCCAGGGGTTAGGATGTGGACATATCTTCTGAGGGAGAGGGCACATCCTTGAGTCCACTACACACCCCAACACATAAAAGTAAGGGGCTCAAGAGAAAAGGAAAGTACATAAACATGAAAATATGTAAGAAAATTGCTATTGTATAGTCTGTGCATACACACACTGTAGCCAGGGCTGTGACTTCCTTGTTCATAGCCCCTCTGTGGCGACGATTCCCAGACACACCAACACCTTCTACCTGCAAGCTTCTCTCATTCTGCCTAAGGGTTTTCTCTGGTTGCTGAATTGTGTTTGGCCCATGAGCAAGCGAAGCAGACTAAATATACCAAGGAATTAATGTACCAGGAAAAATAATTCAACCAATGATGAATGGGATATATCCCAGCTTCCTTAGCCTTCTGGTAGTATGACTTGAGGGAAGTAAGCTCTAGACAATCTTTCAGTGGTCACTGGTAGGACTGAGTTCTTACGGCTCATAGCAGTAACTTGCTTATTATTGTATTGAGCATTGCATTCTTCCCTTTCTTCTTCATACTTCAGTTCTCCCCAGTTAGTGCTTCCCAGAATCACCTCCCTGATCAACTCCCTGCACGCAAGTACTTGGCTCAGGGTCTCCTCCAGGAAGAATCCAGCAGAAGACATTTAAATATATGTGCTTCCATTTACTGAGTACTTATTATGTCATTGTGTTAAGAACTATATCATACCAAATATTCTATCAGCATAACCATTTTAGTTCCACATTATTATCATTGTATAGATACAGAATCAGAAGCTCAGACAATGTAAGCACTGCACTTAAGAGTTCACAGGTTAAAGTTGATGGGAAACTAGGATTTGAACTGGCTCTATGAGGCTTCAAAATCCATGCAATTCCTTCTTCCTTTATGAGGGCTCCTGTCTTAGTTTCCCCAGGAAAGAGACCCTGAGATGGAGATTGGTGTGCAGACAATTCATTGGGGAAGTATCATTAATATCAATAATAATGGGAGGTTGATGAAAGCAGCCTTGGTCATTGGGAGAAACTGAACTATGATCAAGTTTTTATTCCATAGGGAGCTCAGGAACTGGTATAACCCTTCTGAATTGCCTTTGAGGCAAAGGGCCTTGTTCTTTATACCCTCCCAGGATCACCCAGTCATTGAGAAGTGAGGAAAAGTGAGTGTGAGAAGAAGTCATTATCTTGGGTGAGGTAACTCTACTTAACATAGGCACTTTCTGAGGGAAACTAATCTGAAAGTTTTTTGCTATCAACATTCCCAACGAGTGGGGAAATGGCTTCTTTAATCTTGAGAGTGAGGATCTGAGTGTTGTACTAAAATGTGCTCTACTACTACCCTTTACGCTGCTTACATGCAATTTTTAAATATAATACCTTCTGAGAATAACTCCCAGAGGATTCTGTAATCTCTTTCCTTGTGCAAACTTATAAGAAAATAAATTACAGGGATGATCTACAGGCCTCACCACTATAGCTGGTCTTAAAGCTGCAACCAATCTGCCCATTCTAGATTTCTTAATATATCTTACTCTCAGCTTCCATTTCTACTGGTTTGGGTGGTTTATTTGATGGAACAACCCAGAACCTCAACCCTGAGGTCTCTGAACACTGGTAAATATGCTCTTCTCAGGCTGTGCTACCCTACGTTTATCCATTCACTATCAAAATAAGACGGGGAGTTCCAAGAGAACCTCAGCTGGGTTGCCTGGGGGCCAAACACAGTCTTCTCTACCCCTCCACTGTAACAGCAGCCTCACCTCCTCCTGATGATCAGAATCAATCCAATCAGACTGTTTCTTACAGTCAGATTGTTTCTTACAATGAGAAGACTGAAGTGACTGAATGTAGCTTAAAGTTGAATGGGACTCTTGCTTTATCCCTTGGTACAGTGTTTCCACCCTAGGAACTAGGATCTTTAAATCCATAGGAACTGAAATTATTGGGGCTAAAAAAACATCTTTGGGCATGATGGTAAATGAGACCATTCCTACTTCCACCCCTTGGTTCTGGATATATGTATTCACCTTCTATGGACTCAATACCATATAATGGTGACTGACTTAGAGTATATACTGAATCCTGGGTACAGGGGGCACCCTTGCAGGGTGTAATCTCCAAACTGACACACCTTAACTGTACCTTCAAAATTCTATTTCATTGCTCTATCAGGTTGGCAGTTTCTGAGTGGTCCAGTGAGTAATGGAACCAGTAGATCCCATGGTCATGTGACAACTTCCATATCTCTTTGCTGTAAAGTGAGTTCTTTGGTTCAATATGATGCCATATTGGACTCAGATCAGTGGATCCTTAAGCCCTTGAAAAGTGTTGCTGGCTAAAGCCTTGTGGGAAGGAAAGGCAAAGACCCTCTACAACGTGTTTATATGTCTATCAGAATCAATTGCTGTCCCTTCCATGGTGAAGAGTCTAATGTAGTCCTCACCAAGATTGGTGTCATATCACAGCAGTTGCAACAGAGTCTTCAGTCAATTCCACAGGGAGACTGGAAACAAGAATGGGCCATCAGGGTTGTTTTTATTTAAGGCAAGAGGGTTGCACCTTCATATTCACTCCCCTGCCAACCAGTCATTGGATGATGGCTGGCCCCTGGAAGGCACACGACTTTTGGAGAAGCAACTTCCTTTAGCTGATGTGGATTTCCAAAGAGCAACTCAGCTGAGAGCCTTCAGCCCTAAACTAGCCCGGCAGATGGGAAAGGATCTGGAAGCACAGCATCAATTGGGGCTCATTTGTCTTCCATGAGTGGGACTATGTTTGCCATTGTTTTTCCTCCCTGGAGAAATGGATTGGCCCTGAATGGTCCTTACTCAGGACAGTTAGCATTTTGTTGGTGGTTTCAGCAGGAATTATTTCAATGGAGTGTTGGGAAGAAAGAGGAATCCAGATAATTAAGAAGTAACTCTGAAATTAGGAAACTGAGCTAATGAGTCTAAACCTCTTTTGCAAGAAACTTTGCTGAGAAGAAAGATTCTGTAGATTTGGGCAGAATGAATTAAAATATCCTTTCTTCCCCAGTGAGTGCACTTCCAAAATAATGGTTGGGGTGATAAGGGAAAATTGGAAGATTTTTTTTCTCTGTGTGAATCTAATTAGTCCCCAGGGGAACTGAATCCGTAGCTCCAGCTTCATTAGTATCATCCCAGCTGAATCAACTGGCTGGAGAACAACCAGGCTTCAGGCCGGCTGTAATAGTCAAATCCAAGATTATCCAAGAGGTCAAGTTATTTACAAAGTCAGACAGATGAGGTGTGTTTATGTTCATGTTATCTACAAAATGGTTACATCATAGCTTGTGAGGTCTGACACTAGGGAGTCTACTGGCAGTTGGCTGAAACTTTGAGAAAGTATTCTTATTTATGTCCAAAACGAAAGATAAAAAAATTTTAAAAAAGGAAGATGACGATTAGTAGCTTGGGATATCTTGATGGGACAGATTTGAAGGTCAGTGGATTCAGATGTGAGCACAACTTTTCATGTCATCAAATCAGCAAACCCAAAGCAATTGCACTTTCTGAGAATCATTTTTCTATTTCGTGTGTAAAATATGGAGGACCAAGCTCATTATGTTATAAATATAACCGATGAGAGAGGTGGATTTCTAATCCACTCATGAACTATTTGAATCACTTCCTAAGTCCTATGTTTTATAATTTTTTCACCTGATAGAAAGATGTGTCCTCAATTTAATCAGAAAAAAGTCAGGCTTTCTTGAGCAGGGCTAGGAGGCTAGGAGAAAATGAACTCAGTTTCTTATCTTGTTCATGGCAGATGGATGGGGAGAGGATGGGTAAGAGCGTGGGTCTAATTCTAAGTAACAGGAGGAGCCCCCTTCTTGTGAACATAAGAAGCATTGTCTTCAGTTGAATGAAGAGTTGAACCAGGTATGTACTGGGGTCGGGCATGATTCATCCTTGGACATCGAAATATGTCCTTCATCAAAGAACAGTCTAGACTGGCCTCATGCTCAACAACATTGAAAGCACTTCTGTGTCTGGAATCTTCTCATGCCTCCAAACTCCTCTCATGGCTATCTCTTTTGCATCCTTCAGATCTCTGAGCTTCAATGCCCCTTCTGCCAAAAGTTGGGAACTATCATTTGGCACATAACAGCTGTATCTAAAGTAGATACTTCCCTGTTACTCTCTCTCAGCACCTTGACTTCTTCTTCTTCTTCTTCTTTTTTTTTTTTTTTGTAGCATATATTCCAATTTGCAGGTTTTTTTTTTTTTTTTTTTTTTTTTTTACATGTTCACCTATTTCAGCCACTTGAATGTAAGCTCCATAAGGGCAGGGACCAATTATATTATTTCACAGTCAAATCCCAATGCCTGGTACCTTATGATTAATCAATAAATTCACATTGATTGAATAAATTGTACTGAACAGATTTGGCCTGAAAAGGATCATAAGGTTATGGCAATACATTTTACAGTCAAGGTATTGAACTTGGTCTTAACTCTGCCATTAACCAGTTCTGTGACATTGGACAAGACCTTCAACCTCTCTGGGAGTCATCTATAAGTTGGAAAGCTAGAAGAGGTTCATCCTAGCTCCAGACTTATATGACTAGAACTGAAACTGATTGGTATTAGCCTGGAGTTTTGTGTGTTCACACAGTAGTCTTACTCAAGAACTTCTCTTTCTAACTGGTTTATATACCTCATTTTTTATGGAGCAGCTTGTTTTGACCCAAGGCATATCTAAGCCAAAACTGAATAAGCCCTTATTGGAAAAATATGTCCATGTAATTAAATTCCAGTATTCATGATTTCCAAAACCACTTAACAGAGATAATATGGTCAGTCAGTCTAGAAATCCCCAATACAAATTAAATTAAGCAGTAGGGTTCATTCAAAATGATTACAAATGATACAGGAAACTCAAAGCTTTTGTGATCTTTTCAAAATATTTCAAATGTTTGAAGAAACAACAGTATTTACTGGAGTATCAATTTGTTCCTTCATGCTAAGAACAGAGATATTGAAGAGTTGAGAAATATCCTTACAGGCTCCTTGGTGAGGATAAAGGCATAAAATCACCATCATCTTTTATTTGATCACAGAGAAGCGTTCATGGAAACACATGACACAGACACGAGTTGCCTCTTGAGCAAATGGCATTGGGCTCAGGTCCCTCCATACAGGTTGATGCCAGTTTCATCAGTGTCACAAGTAGAAGGAAGTCATGTCTGATTTTTTTAGTGGTCTGTGGTATGAGCAAGTCTTTTCTGGCACTAAGATGCTTGCTGGTACCCAGTTATTCATTTCATCACTTAAAACTCTAGTGGTGGCTTCCAGAAGGAAAAAAAATGGAAAGCAATTTCCAGAATCTATAATCATTAGTAGCAATATTTCTATTTTCCTAAGTAAGTTGGAAATCAGGTATTTAGTTGACATGGAGACCTAAATACTACTCATAGGTAACAGACTGAAAGCAAGCTCAGGTGTAAGGACTCAAAAGTCCACCTCAGCTGAGAATGGCTGGTCTAGAAGTGAGAGCCCCTATACGAAGTGGCCAGACTTTATCTGTGTGACCATGGATGACTTAGTGCTTTTATTAATGGTGCAGTGTGACAGGGCCTATGGTTTGGACTTACACCCAGAGAGAAATTAAGTGCATTTCTGTGTTTTAAGGGAGATAGAAATCTGTAAACCAATGGGACTTGTCCCAGAAGGAGCTGACTTCTTTAAAATCTGAATTCCATTGATGCTGGCTAAGAATGGATTTATTCAAGCCTCAGCTTCAAGTCTCAGTAAGAACAACAATAACAAAAAATGTTCCTGCATGTAAGTAAACACACTTTCAACCCTGGTTAATCTGCCCCAGGCAAAAAAATATTTCTTTCCAACCACTCTCTTAGAACTCATTAAGAGGTCTTTTGTCCTCCTCTTCATCCTTCTCCTTGCCTTGAGCCCTTTCTTGTCTTCACTCCCTCCCTTACCCCACAGCCTTTTTTGAAAATTACTCTAGACTGTCAAACTCTATGCCCATTCTTTATTTCTAGTCAAGAAGACTCCAATTTCTCTCTGCCTCAGAATTTTTTTAAAAATTTGTTTTAAAGATTCCCTTCCCTTCCCTTCATAAACAAAGTATGTAAGATGTGTGTGTATATATGAAGTAAATAATATGTATTAAGTATAGAAAAAGGATGTATATTAAGTATAGAAATATAGATAATATGTTATTTCTTTATAAATTGAAGATATTGTGGAGGACAGTTTGCATATTTGCCCTTTTTTTTTCCACACTCTAAGGATGCCAGTACATCTCCTATCCTTTTCAGCCCCTGTGACTGAAATCTATCCATGAGTTTGAGACTTTGGTTTTTATTAAAAGTTTATCATTTTAAGCTGTTTTAAGTTATATAGAACACAGTGAAGAAGCTTATTTGTTCCTTCCTAAGAGCAAGTTTTGCTAAGGCAGACCGTGAAGAAGACATACAAAAATGGGAACTAGAAGATGGAGGAATTACAGATGATGGGTAAGGCAGAGCCTCTGACCCCCTCCCCCTATTCCATCTCATCACTTTCTCAGTTTCTGCCAGAAAGAAATGATCTGTGTTCTGTAGGTTAGCCTCCCTCTGCTTCTCTCAGCCTGGCCAACGACCAAGAAACCCTAGGTTACTTCTTTCTTTTAGTATATTTTATTCAGTCATGTTTTGTTCCCTACAACATGCCAGGCATTATGCTAATTGCTGGATATGCCTTGGCACACAAAGCACACCTCTGCCTTACCAGGGCTTATAAAATAAAATCAACAGGAAACAGACAAATAAATAAACCTATAATCAACTATGGTTAACTCTATGAAGGAATCTAATGGGGCTTTTTGACAGTGAATAACTGAATGACATATTCTTATATGTGGGGCAAGAGAGCTTCTCTGTGGAGGTGAAAATGTAGGAGAGAAAGGCCCAACCATACAGAGAGCAAGAAGGGTGCTCTAAGCAGGGGAATAGTAAGTGTGTAAACCATGACTCAGAGGGCAAGTCAGAATTTTAGAAGAGTGTTTAATTGTGAATCATTTATTCTACTTGAGTCTTCAGTGTATGTCTTCAGGCATTGATGTTCATCATTAGGTTATTTATAGTTTTCATATCAGTTGACTAGTTGTTGGGCTGAGGAACACATGAGTAGGATAGTAAGGTAGCATTTAAAAAATATTTTTCCCAACTATAGGAAGAGCCCGGATGTCCACTGACAGATGAATGGATAAAGAAGACATGGTATATAAATATGTGGAATATTACACAGCCATCAAAAACGAAATCTTGCCATTTATAATGTTTGTATGAAACTAGAGGGTATTATGCAAGGCAAAATAAGTCAGTCAAAGAAAGACAATTATCATATGATCTCACTGATATGTGGAATTTAAGAAACAAGGCAATGATCATAGGGGAGGAGAGGAAAAAATGAAATAAGATGAAACCAAAGAAGGAGACAATCCATAAGACACTCTTAATCATAGGAAACAAACTGAGGGTTGCTGGAGGGAAAGGAAGTGGAGGGATAGGGTAACTGGGTAATAGACATTGGGGAGGGTATGTGTTGTAATGAGCACTGGGTATTCAACATAGTATTAGAAGTTCTAGCAACAGCAATCAGACAACAAAGAGAAATAAAAGGTATCCAAATTGGCAAGGAAGAAGTCAAACTTTCTCTCTTCGCAGATGACATGATTCTTTATATGGAAAACCCCAAAGACTCCACCCCCAAACTACTAGAACTCATACAGCAATTCAGTAACGTGGCAGGATACAAAGTCAATGTACAGAAATCAGTGGCTTTCTTATACACTAACAATGAAAATACAGAAAGGGAAATTAGAGAATCGATTCCATTTACTATAGCACCAAGAACCATAAGATACCTGGGAATAAACCTAACCAAAGAGGTAAAGGACCTGTACTCGAGGAACTACAGAACACTCATGAAAGAAATTGAAGAAGACACAAAAAGATGGAAGACCGTTCCATGCTCTTGGATTGGAAGAATAAACATTGTTAAAATGTCTATACTGCCTAGAGCAATCTATATTTTTAATGCCATTCCGATCAAAATTCCACCAATATTTTTCAAAGAGCTGGAGCAAATAATCCTGAAATTTGTATGGAATCAGAAGAGACCCCGAATTGCTAAGGAAATGTTGAAAAACAAAAATAAAACTGGCGGCATCACATTACCCGATTTCAAGCTTTACTACAAAGCTGTGATCACCAAGACAGCGTGGTACTGGCATAAAAACAGACACATAGACCAGTGGAACAGAGTGGAGAGCCCAGATATGGACCCTCAACTCTATGGTGAAATAATTTTCGACAAAACAGGAAAAAATATACAATGGAAAAAAGACAGTCTTTTCAGTAAATGGTGCTGGGAAAACTGGACAGCTATATGTGGAAGAATGAAACTCGACCATTCTCTTACACCGTACACAAAGATAAACTCAAAGTGGATAAAAGACCTCAACGTGAGACAGGAATCCATCAGAATCCTAGAGAGAACATAGGCAGTAACCTCTTCGATATCAGCCACAGCAACTTCTTTCAAGATATGTCTCCAAAGGCCAAGGAAACAAAAGCAAAAATGAACTTTTGGGACTTCATCAAGATCAAAAGCTTCTGCACAACAAAGGAAACAGTCAACAAAACAAAAAGGCAGCCCACAGAATGGGAGAAGGTATTTGCAAATGACAGTACAGACAAAAGGTTGATATCCAGGATCTATAAAGAACTTCTCAAACTCAACACACACAAAACAGATAATCATATCAAAAAATGGGCAGAAGATATGAACAGACATTTCTCCAACAAAGACATACAAATGTCTTCATACAAATGAACATGAAAAAATGTTCATCATCACTAGCCATCAGGCTAGTGTATTTTCATACAAAAAATGAAATGTCCTCATACAAATGAACATGAAAAAATGTTCATCATCACTAGCCATCAGGGAGATTCAAATTAAAACAACATTGAGATACCACCTGACACCAGTCAGAATGGCCAAAATTATCCAGACAGGAAACAACATGTGTTGGAGAGGATGTGGAGAAAGGGGAACCCTCTTACACTGTTGGTGGGAATGCAAGTTAGTGCAGCCACTTTGGAGAACAGTGTGGAGGTTCCTCAAGAAATTAAAAACAGAGCTTCCCTATGACCCTGCAATTGCACTGCTGGGTATTTCCCCCAAAGATACAGATGTAGTGAAAAGAAGGGCCATCTGTACCCCAATGTTTATTGCAACAATGGCTACGGTCGCCAAACTGTGGAAAGAACCAAGATGCCCTTCAACGGATGAATGGATAAGGAAGATGTGGTCCATATACACAATGGAGTATTATGCCTCCATCAGAAAGGATGAATACCCAACTTTTGTAGCAACATGGACGGGACTGGAAGAGATTATGCTGAGTGAAATAAGTCAAGCAGAGAGAGTCAGGTATCATATGGTCTCACTTATTTGTGGAGCATAACAAAGAACATGGAGGACATGGGGAGATGGAGAGGAGAGGGAGTTGAGGGAAACTGGAAGGGGAGATGAACCATGAGAGACTATGGACTCTGAAAAACAACCAGAAGGTTTTGAAGGGGCAGGGGTGTGGGAGGTACCAGGTAGTGGGTAATAGGGAGGGCACGTACTGCATGGAGCACTGGGTGTGATGCCAAAACAATGAACACTGTTATGCTGTAAATAAACAACAACAACAAAAATAACCTGATGAATCGCAGACCTGTACACCTGAAACAAATAATACATTATATGTTAATTGAATTTAAATAAAAAAAATAAAAGCATTTTTATTAACCTTATTTTAAGAAATTGCAAAGTGGAGGGGGGAAAAGGAAGCTCCTGAGGTCTACATGAAATACAATTTTCCAGGGGTACCTCGGTAGCTCAGTTGGTTACGTTTGGGACTCTTGATTTCTGTTTAAGTTATGATCTCAGAATTGTGAAATTGAGGCTCCATCAGTCTCCATGTTTGGACCTTGCTTAAGATTCTTTCTCTCCCTCTGTTCCTACCTCTCCTCTCCACACTCCTAAAAAAAGAAAGAAAGAAAGAAAGAAACAATTTTTCACTAAGTAAATTAAAAAATGTTTTCTTTGAATTCCAAGCATTTTGTCTCATTTATCTTCTTGTTCTTACTACATTTCTGAGTGCCAGGTTTCAAGTCTCCTTTCAGCTAACATCTCAGACAGGAGTAATATTAAATATTACTTGGGGAGAAGAAGGTTTGCAAATGTGCTATAGGTTACCCCAACCATCAGGAGTCCTCAGGAGTATCTTGTGTAGGAAAGAGGAGTCTAGTTGAGCTCTGAACTTTTCTTCAGTTCTTCAGCACCTGTGCTGGTCAAGAAGTTAGTGTCTTTTGTACTAGCCATCTCTGTGTATGCCTGCTAACACTATTCCTTCCAGAAACTGCCCCTCCCATCATGTTGCTAGGCTGTTGGCCCTGTTTGCCTTGACTCTAGGGTGGACTCATTACCTAAGATTGGCCAATCAGAGTAGACTATTATTCTGGCCATGGTGACTGGTTTAGCCATGAACACATGACTCAAACAAGGGCCACTAGAACTCTTCTGCCAGATTCCATATGTGAAAGCTGGAGGAGAGTCTTTCCTTCTAGGATTAGAAGCTTTAAGGACAAAATGGGTCTAGGATGATGGGTAGACACCTTGTTTCCAGGTAGAGAAAGAGACTGACATTAACACTGCAGACATGAGTGGGGAGATGGAGAGAAGGAGGAAGAAAGTGTACGCATCACAACTTGGGGCCCCTGATTTCCGGATACTTGAAGAAAGATGCATTTCTCAGACTTTCCAGACAATGCTTTACCTTTTGGGTTAAAGTGCTAATTTGAGTTGGATTTGTATCTCTTACAATCAATAGGTACATACTTTCAAAGTAATATATATCTACTTCAAAAGAGTATATATGTGTATGTGTATGTATGTATATTTCATTTCCACTAAATCTTGCCATACAAAGTAGATATAAATTCATGTAAACTTTTCTCTCACCACCAAACATTGCCAATTTCTCATGTAGGATAGCTGAGTAGTTTTCTTGGACACATTCAAATTTGTAAGAGGAGAATTTCAATGCTTTAAGTACAGATTACCATCCAGAAAAAAAGTCAAAGGGTATGTTTGCATCTGTGTTAAGAGCAAACAGTGCCAAGAATAAGTTGCTTATAGCCATTTGTATGTCTTCATTGGAGAAGTGTCTGTTCATATCTTCTGCCCATTTTTTGATATGATTATCTGTTTTGTGTGTGTTGAGTTTGAGGAGTTCTTTATAGATCCTGGATATCAACCTTTTGTCTGTACTGTCATTTGCAAATATCTTCTCCCATTCCGTGGGTTGTCTCTTTGTTTTGTTGACTGCTTTGCTGTGCAGAAGCTTTTGATCTTGATGAAGTCCCAAAAGTTCATTTTCGCTTTTGTTTCCTTGGCCTTTGGAGACATATCTTGAAAGAAGTTGCTGTGGCTGATATCGAAGAGGTTACTTCCTATGTTCTCCTCCAGGATTCTGATGGATTCCTGTCTCACGTTGAGGTCTTTTATGCATTTCGAGTTTATCTTTGTGTACGGTGTAAGAGAATGGTCGAGTTTCATTCTTCTACATATAGCTGTCCAGTTTTCCCAGCACCATTTACTGAAGAGACTGTCTTTTTTCCATTGTATATTTTTTCCTGTTTTGTCGAAAATTATTTCACCATAGAGTTGAGGGTCCATATCTGGGCTCTCCACTCTGTTCCGCTGGTCAATGTGTCTGTTTTTATGCCAGTACCACGCTGTCTTGGTGATCACAGCTTTGTAGTAAAGCTTGAAATCGGGTAACGTAATGCCGCCAGTTTTATTTTTGTTTTTCAATATTTGCTTAGCAATTCGGGGTCTCTTCTGATTCCATACAAATTTCAGGATTATTTGCTCCAGCTCTTTGAAAAATATTGGTGGAATTTTGATCGGAATGGCATTAAAAGTATAGATTGCTCTAGGCAGTATAGACATTTTAACAATGTTTATTCTTCCAATCCAAGAGCATGGAACAGTCTTCCATCTTTTTGTGTCTTCTTCAATTTCTTTCATGAGTGTTCTGTAGTTCCTTGAGTACAGGTCCTTTACCTCTTTGGTTAGGTTTATTCCCAGGTATCTTATGGTTCTTGGTGCTATAGTAAATGGAATCGATTCTCTAATTTCCCTTTCTGTATTTTCATTGTTAGTGTATAAGAAAGCCACTGATTTCTGTACATTGACTTTGTATCCTGCCACGTTACTGAATTGCTGTATGAGTTCTAGTAGTTTGGGGGTGGAGTCTTTGGGGTTTTCCATATAAAGAATCATGTCATCTGTGAAGAGAGAGAGTTTGACTTCTTCCTTGCCAATTTGGATACCTTTTATTTCTCTTTGTTGTCTGATTGCCATTGCTAGGACTTCTTTTTATTTATTTATTTATTTATTTATTTATTTATTTTTTTAAAGATTTTATTTATTTATTTATTTGACAGTGCGTGAGAGAGATCACAGGTAGGCAGAGAGGCAGGCAGAGAGAGAGAGAGGGAAGCAGGCTCCCCGCCGAGCAGAGAGCCCGATGTGGAACTCGATCCCAGGACCCTGAGATCATGACCTGAGCCGAAGGCAGCGGCTCAACCCACTGAGCCACCCAGGCTCCCCCGTTGCTAGGACTTCTAATACTATGTTGAATAAGAGTGGCGAGAGTGGGCATCCTTGTCGTGTTCCTGATCTCAACGGGAAGGCTGCAAGCTTTTTCCCATTGAGGATGATATTTGCTGTGGGTCTTTCATAGATAGATTTTATGAAGTTCAGGAATGTTCCCTCTATCCCTATACTTTGAAGCGTTTTCATCAGGAACGGATGCTGGATTTTGTCAAATGCTTTTTCTGCATCAATTGAGAAGACCATGTGGTTCTTCTCTCTTCTCTTATTGATTTGTTCTATCACATTGATTGATTTGCGAATGTTGAACCAACCTTGTAACCCAGGGATGAATCCCACCTGGTCATGGTGGATAATCTTTTGAATGTGCTGCTGGATCCTGTTTGCTAGGATCTTGTTGAGAATCTTTGCATCCATATTCATCAGTGATATTGGTCTGAAATTCTCCTTTTTGGTAGGGTCTTTGCCTGGTTTGGGGATCAGGGTAATGCTGGCTTCATAAAAAGAGTCTGGAAGTTGTCCTTCCGGTTCAATTTTTTGGAACAGCTTCAGGAGAATTGGGGTAATTTCTTCTTTGAAAGTTTGGTAGAATTCCCCAGGGAATCCGTCAGGTCCTGGGCTCTTGTTTTTTGGGAGGTTTTTGATCACTGCTTCAATCTCGTTACTAGATATCAGTCTATTCAGGTTGTCAATTTCTTCCTGGTTCAATTTTGGGAGTTTGTAGCTTTCCAGGAATGCATCCATTTCATCTAGGTTGCTTAGCTTATTGGCATATAACTGTTGGTAATAATTTCTGATGATTGTTTCTATTTCCTTGGTGTTAGTTGTGATCTCTCCCTTTTCATTCATAATTTTATTAATTTGGGCTTTCTCTCTTTTCTTTTGGATTAGTGTGGCCAATGGTTTATCGATCTTATTGATTCTTTCAAAAAACCAGCTTCTAGTTTCATTGATAGGTTCTACTGTATCTCTGGTTTCTACCTCATTGATCTCTGCTCTAATCTTGATTATTTCCCTTCTTGCGTGTGGAGTTGGTTTGATTTGTTGTTGATTCTCCAGTTCTTTAAGGTGTAGAGAGAGCTGGTGTATTTTGGATTTTTCAATTTTTTTGAGGGAGGCTTGGATGGCTATGTATTTCCCCCTTAGAAACGCCTTTGCTGTATCCCATAGGTTTTGGACTGAAGTGTCTTCATTCTCATTGGTTTCCATGAATTGTTTAAGTTCATCTTTGATCTCCTGGTTGATCCAAGCATTCTTAAGCAAGATGGTCTTTAGCTTCCAGGTGTTTGAGTTCCTTCTGAACTTTTCCTTGTGATTGAGTTCCAGTTTCAAAGCATTGTGTTCTGAGAATATGCAAGGAATAATGTCAGTCTTTTGGTGTTGGTTGAGCCCTGCTTTGTGACCCAGTATTTGGTCTATTCTGGAGAAGGTTCCATGTGCACTTGAGAAGAATGAGTATTCTGTTGTTTTAGGGTGGAATGTTCTGTATATGTCTATGAGGTCCATCTGGTTCAATGTTTCATTCAATGCTCTTATTTCTTTATTAATTTTCTGCTTCGATGATCTGTCTATTTCTGAGAGAGGTGTATTAAGATCTCCTACTATTATTGTATTCATATCAATATGACTCTTTATCTTTATTAATAGTTGATTCCATACAAATTTTAGGATTATTTGCTCCAGCTCTTTGAAAAATACCGGTGGAATTTTGATAGGAATGGCATTAAAAGTATAGATTGCTCTAGGCAGTATAGACATTTTAACAATGTTTTTTCTTCCGATCCAAGAGCATGGAATGGTCTTCCATCTTTTTGTGTCTTCTTCAATTTCTTTCATGAGTGTTCTGTAGTTCCTCGAGTACAGGTCCTTTACCTCTTTGGTTAGGTTTATTCCCAGGTATCTTATGGTTCTTGGTGCTATAGTAAATGGAATCGATTCTCTAATTTCCCTTTCTGTATTTTCATTGTTAGTGTATAAGAAAGCCACTGATTTCTGTACATTGACTTTGTATCCTGCCACGTTACTGAATTGTTGTATGAGTTCTAGTAGTTTGGGGGTGGAGTCTTTGGGGTTTTCCATATAAAGAATCATGTCATCTGCGAAGAGAGAGAGTTTGACTTCTTCCTTGCCAATTTGGATACCTTTTATTCCTCTTTGTTGTCTGATTGCCGTTGCTAGGACTTCTAATACTATGTTGAATAAGAGTGGTGAGAGTGGGCATCCTTGTCGTGTTCCTGATCTCAGCGGGGTGGCTGCAAGCTTCTCCAATGAAGACATACAAATGGATATCAGACACATGAAAAAATGTTCATCACTAGCCATCAGGGAGATTCAAATTAAAACAACATTGAGATACCACCTGATACCAGTTAGAATGGCCAAAATTAGCCAGACAGGAAACAACATGTGTTGGAGAGGATGTGGAGAAAGGGGAACCCTCTTACACTGTTGGTGGGAATGCAAGTTAGTGCAGCCACTTTGGAGAACAGTGTGGAGATTCCTCAAGAAATTAAAAACAGAGCTTCCCTATGACCCTGCAATTGCACTGCTGGGTATTTACCCCAAAGATACAGATGTAGTGAAATGAAGAGCCATCTGTACCCCAATGTTTATTGCAGCAATGGCTACGGTCGCCAAACTGTGGAAAGAACCAAGATGCCCTTCAACAGATGAATGGATAAGGAAGATGTGGTCCATATACACAATGGAGTATTATGCCTCCATCAAAAAGGATGAATACCCAACTTTTGTAGCAGCATGGACGGGACTGGAAGAGATTATGCTGAGTGAAATAAGTCAAGCAGAGAGAGTCAAGTATCATATGGTCTCACTTATTTGTGGAGCATAACAAAGAACATGGAGGACATGGGGAGATGGAGAGGAGAGGGAGTTGAGGGAAACTGGAAGGGGAGATGAACCATGAGAGACTATGGACTCTGAAAAACAACCAGAAGGTTTTGAAGGGGCGGGGGGGGAGGGAGTGGGAGGTTGAGGAACCAGGTGGTGGGTAATAGGGAGGGCACGTACTGCATGGAGCACTGGGTGTGGTGCAAAAACAATGAACACTGTTATGCTGAAAGTAAACAAATAAAAAAATTTAAAAAAAAGAATGAGTTGCTTAATGGGAATTAATTTTCCTTTTGAATATACTTTATTACAACCCTATTACATAATTGGAGGTATTATTTTCAGACAAAGCTCTGTTTTCATCTGTAACCAGAAAACTATCTCTTTCTTAGGTTGAGAAACAAGCAGAAATATATTTTTTCTATTTCCTGGTTTATAAAAAAGAGTCATAAATTGAAGAGGTTGGTGGTCTGTATTTGTGACTTTTGCAAAGTGCTTCCACAACTTCCTGAACCATCAAAAGACAAATCACTGTTGAAAATAGTGGGGTTGTTGCCAGGCCACTTAAGCCAATCCTGAAGATGAGTCATTATATTTAAACCCCAGGAAGTAAAGACTCAGAAGGAGAGGAGATGGGTCCATGACCTCCATTTCCATCCTCATTCACCACAGTGAAGAAAGAAAACTCAACACATGGATAAACTGGAAAACCTGGGTGGGGGTGGGGGAGCCTGACTTCAGACCTACTTCTACCAAGGTTAGGAAATGAAAATGCATTATCATCTCTAAGTGTCCTTACTCAAGTAAGACTATCTCAGGGTTCTGGTGAACCATAAAATATCTTGGATTAATAAAGCATCCAAGAGTAGAAATTTTTAATGATTTTAATACTCAAGTCTTGAAATTCCACTTAAGGAAAATGCATTGAGTCTTTAGGAAAATAATAACCATTTCACTTTGGAATCCTAATTGTATTTCTGCAAAGTCAAGTGGGTCTGGGGAGTCATGGAACTCTGTTTTATAGAGTAGCACTCATTGTTTGTTTTTTTCTTCTTCCTCTGTAGTCATTTAGTGAAAATGACCAAATACAATATTATAAAGCTCTGGGGAAAATCAGAAAATATTCAAGCTGGAAGAGAACTTAAACTGCTCACTTTCTAGATGAGAAAAGGGTGACTCATGGCAGTTGTGACATTTGCCCCAGGTCTCATAAAGGTCTGGTAGCTTTTAGGGGTGGCTCTATCACCAGATGACTCCATCAGCCTTTCTTAAAATATGTGCATTGGAACACTTGTTCCATGAAAAAAGAATTTGCTAAACAAATGAACTTGGGAAATAACATACTGCAGCTCTTCTTGAAACATACTAACAATCCAAGATGTTTTACAGTAAAAAAGAAAAGAAAGAAGTTCTCTATATTTATCAGAGTCTGCCCAATATATTTGACCAAGAAACCCTTATTCTGTGTAACACCCACTAACTGGAGTAGATCAAGTTTTCCATGCAGGAGAGACTGATGTAGCTGTTTGGTGTTTGCTCTGCCACATGAACACAAGCTCCTGATACATTTTTAACTTTTTGGGGGGGCTTTGTTGGGTTAGTTTAGATTTTATTTAAAGTGCTAAATTAAAAAATTAAATTTTCTACAGAGGAAAAGTTTTTGAGCATATTGTTTCTGGTCCTTTCACAGCACGCCTTAGGAGATACCAAAGTGCCATAACTCAATGAAATTCAGCATGTGGTTCTTGGAATCAAACAATCTGACAATTAACTGTCTGAGTAAGCTTGAAATATGAATCCATGAGTCAGCATGACCAAGCCGACTCTGCATGGGTGTGCCTACAGACCAGGAGTTATTAGTAACCCTGAATGGACCTGTTAGCCAACATCTTACTGAACATCTTCCAATGAAATTGCTAAATCTTTCTAGGGCTCACTAAGTCAAAGTCCTGAGGCAAGAGCATAAATGGGTAAAAATGTAATACAGAGGGGTAAACATTGTATTGAATTGGGAAGGACTTGACCCCTAAAAGTAAAAGAAAAAATTTTATACTATGTCTTCCAAACACAATTTATTTGGGGGCTGAATTAATTACAAGCCATGACAGTGTGTAATTCCTGTCTTGACCTTAAAAGGAAAAGCAAAAGTTCAGTAATAACAGCTAGGATGATCCTAGAAAATAGTGGCATATTCCTAGCAAGTAAGGTTAGAGAACTGAATAATTGGTTTATCAACATCATGATTTATAATTTGTGGTTATAATCCAGCTTTATCTTACAAACAATGTGGATTTTCCATTCCCATGAAATTGGCAAAGAGAGAAATATATTTAGCCTCCAAACTAGACTGATCATTATCAATTCTTCCAATGATTCAGAAGACACTGGGGGAGGCTAGCAATGCTTCTGGGGCATCATATTGGCCAAGAGTCATATTCATATTATAGGGATTTTTTCACTTGATAGTACAAGTGCTAATAGGAGGTTTGCTGTGGTGAGATTAGACCAATGGAATTTTCTGGGCAAATCAAAACACCATAACTTAAAAGAAGAGAAGATTGCTAAAAAGTGACCAAATGGGTGAATATCAGTAATCACCTAGAAAATTAGAAGGAGATGGGTTTATTTCATTTGTAGGAATTGCCAGAAAGCAAGTTTTCAGGAGAAAGAGGGTTGTTACTGAAAGATAATTTCTTTTTGGGAGAGGTTTTAAATTAGGATAAATGCCCATCATCAGTAATTGTGAAAGTGCATGCCTTCCTAGACACAGAAAGAGCCATAATCCATGCAAGTTGCATTCTTTTTTTTTTTTTTTTTCTCTTTTTTTTAAGGTTTTTTATTTATTTATTTGACAGAGACACAGTGAGAGAGGGAACACAAGCAGAGGGAGTGGGAGAGGGAGAAGCAGGTTTCCTGTTGAGCAGAGAGCCCCATGTGGGGCTCGATCCCAGGACCCTGAGATTATGACCTGGGCTGAAGGCAGATACTTAATGACTGAGCCACCCAGGTGCCCCAAGAAATGTATTCTCTTCCCCTACATGTTGTTCTGATGTGAGCTTGATTGCTGCTTCAAGACAGGTTCTCAGCCCTCCTGGTGGAAGGTCTTAGTCATCAGGGGTACGTGCTGTCTGGGAGATGCGAGGCTGTTTCCTCAGATGATGAGTGCTGAGTGTACCAGGGCCTTTTTTTTTTTCTTTTTATTTGTTTATTTACAGCATAACAGTGTTCATTGTTTTGGCATCACACCCAGTGCTCCATGCAGTACGTGCCCTCCCTATTACCCACCACCTGGTTCCTCAACCTCCCACCCCCCCCACCCCCCTGCCGCCCCTTCATAACCCTCTGGTTGTTAATCAAGAATATTACCAAATGTCTTCTAAGAACGTCAGAACATGGGAAAATCCATTTACAAGTTTTCAAAGGGCCCTTCTGTTTCTTCTTTGGCCTCAGAAAACTTCCCACAATGCCTGTTACAATGTCCTACCCAGAGTAGGCACTCAACATACAACTGAAATGTATTCCCTAGCAGAACAGTAATACTGGCTAGCACAGACTGAGCCCTTGCTGTGTATGAGCAGGGCATTGAACTGGGTGTGTTTTTTAACCTCTGGCAACTCCTATTTTATAGATAGGGAGATTGAGCTTCAGAAAGGGTATGTACTTCATCCAAGCTGCCATAACGAAGCTAACGTGACAGATCTAAGGCCCACATGCTTTCCAATATACTGTGCAGCTAGATAGATGTTTGAGAAACAAGTGGGTTTTGGGTGGGGGAGAGGCTACAATCTAAGAAATTATTGGTCTGTATTCAGGAAGGTACACATTGAGACTTGAGGAAAGAATGAAAGAGCTTTAGAGTGGCGAGAAGTTGCTACTGATTGAGATTACAAAGAGCTCAATGTCTCCCATCCTATCTGTGCTTTGAAACCAGGTAATGCAACTATTTGTAGCCATGAGCTGGGAACCTGTTGAGAACTTGGGTTAAGAGTGCACAGTGGGTCAAGTAGTAACACTCCTCTCCTGAAAAAAAGGTATGTCCAAGTTCTAAACCATGGAACCTTAGAATATGATCTTAATTGGAATTAGGGTTTGTGAGGACATAATTAAGGTAAGAATATCCAGATGAGATCATGAAGCACTAGGGTGAGTCCTTATACCTAATGAATTTCCTATATGACAAGTGCTCTATAAAAGATGGAAAATAAGACACAGACACAGAGGGAAAGCCATGTGAAGACAGAGGCAGATGTTGAAGTAATTTGTCCATAAGCCAAGGAATACCAAGGATTTCCAGACCCACTAGAAGCTAGGAAAGAGGTGTAGAGGAGAGGTTCTCCCTCAACCTCCAGAAGGAGCCAACTAGTCTTTCTCATGCTTTGATTTCAGACTTCTGGCCTCTAGAACTATGAGATAAATTTCTATGTTTCAGCCACCAAATTCATGGTAATCTGTTATGGCAGCCCTAGGAAACCAATACAGAGTGCCCATCGCATACGTGTCTGTGGACCTGCTTTCTTGTTGCTCTCAGGTTTTTCTCAGGGGGTTATGGAGCTTCTTGAGAGAAATGATTTGATAAGAGGGAAACTGAGCTAGCTATTCCAGTTTGGAACTAGAGAAGATGCATTCCTTAAAGTGACCTCTTAGGTGGTACGTTTTATATTCTCACTGTGGAATGGTCTAAACTGGCACTAAAACCCAGATCATTAGTTTGAATTTTCCAACTCCTCATCTTGATTCCTCTTCAATTCTTTCTGTGGCTTAACCTTAAGCAATCTAATCAATATCAGTTTCCTGGTTGGTAAACAGGACTGCACCATTGGCTGCTTTATTCAACCATTGGCCAGAGAGATTGAGTAGTCTGTATTTAGGAAATGTTACAGGCTTGAGATACATACACTAAGCCTGAGGGACAAGTGTCACAGTTGCTTTCCAGTTTTTCTGTCCCAGAGATTGTTGCAGATTTGTCTTGTGGTGTTAAAGAGTTCGTGATGACACCCCACAAAGGGTTAATGTTCTGGCATCCCAATATTCAGACTCATGATGCAAAGTCTCAGTGGGCACCAGCAGCAAGCCTGCTATGGAAACGAACCCCCAGGGCTCTTAGAATATGCACTGAGACACACCTTTAGTGTTGCCATAGATTCAAAACACACATGATGGGTCTGCAAAGAGCTGAAGTACTTTTTCCCAGTGGAGAGATCTACCTAACTCAAGCTACACTGACAGGCCCCTGTGGGTGCAAGGCACTCAAGTACAACACAGAGACATGAACAAGTATGAAAACGAAGTATGTCCACCATATCAGAGTTTCTGGACTATGAACTGTCCAAAGTCATTTATCATCTTCAGACCATTTTATTTCCTCTTCTACTCCATTCTCATAAGGTTTAACTAAGGTGTTATCTCTGCAGATTCATCCCTGCTATCTTTTGAAAACATCGGCTGTCTTTGCTAGTAATGGGGAGAAATGTGCTTACCAATGCTAAAAAAAAAAAAAAAATCCAATTTACTCATTCATTCTAGTTTTCCAGCAAATATTTGTCAGTGGTCTCTTTGTGCAGTTCTCTTTCAGGTATTAGAGAGAGGGCAGGGATTTCAACAAACCAAATTTTTTCTCATAGAGCAGGCAGTCTGGTTTGGAGAGACTGGCAATGTACAAATAAATAAATGTACAGTGGTTCAGATGGTAATAAAGGGCTATGAAGAAAAACCAGGTAAGTTGAGTGGGGGAGAGAATGTTGGTAGTGGTCTGAATTAGCTCAGGCTGCCATAAAAAATACCATAGACTGAGTGGCCTAAATAATAGAAATTCATGTCCCCATAGTTCTGGAGGCTGGGAAGTCCAACATCAGGGTACTGGTTGATTCAGTTCCTGGTGAAGACTCTCTTTCTGGCTTATAGACAGATACTTCCTCACATGGTGGAGAAGGGGCACTTATAAGGACACTAATCAGATTGAGTCCCCATTCTTATGATTATATTCAATACTAGTTGATACTTAACTCCAAGAATAGTCCTATTGGAAGTTAGGGCTTCAACATATCAATGCTGGAGGGACACAGTCTATCACATTGAGATGATGAAAGTTGCTATTCTATGTAGGATAGTCAGGATAAGCTCCCCTGACATTTGATCTGAGACCCAAAGAAGTATGGGAAGAAACCTTATGGATAACCAGAGAATGCTTTCCAGACAAACAAAAGAGCAAAGTCCCCCAAATAAGAATGTGTGGAGAGAGACTGACAATAGAAACAGCTAAGAGACCAGTGGGTGTGGCCTGCAATGAGTCAATGAGAGAGTGCAAGGGTTGGACTCAGGAGAGACTCAAGTATTAGAGTGTATCGTACACCACTTTGTAGATCATGTTAATACCCTGAGTGGAGGAGCGACATGGTCTGACCTAAGCTTTAGAAGGATCCCTATGGTGAAGGTGTGTGTACTTCTTTCTTCCTTCTAGTAGTTGGTCTCAATAAAATGGCTCACAGTTCTTCCCCAATCTGCATATGTACATCAGTCCTCATGACAGGAAGTAGAGCCTATTTCCTCTCTTCTTGAATCTGAATTTTTCTTATGATTGGCCCTGACCATGGGGATGCGAGGGAAGTAACATCATTGGATTGCCGAGTCCAGACCTGAAGATGAATTGTTTCTGTTCTCTGTCTCTTGAAACTCAGGTGCCATGCTATGAGGAACCCAAGGCACATAGAGGTGCCATGTAGAGGAAAACAATGAAGCTGCAGTCAGCAACCCCAGGGGAGCTCCCAGATAGCAGTTAGTACCACTGGTGAGCTGCCTTCTTGAACTTGCCAGCCTAGCCAGTTCCCTTCATGCCTGTAGCCCAGCCAATATCATATTGAGCTGAAGAGATGCTGACCTGAGCCAGCCAACCCATAGAATCATGAGATAATAAAATAGCTGTTGTTTTAAGCCATAAGGTTTAGAGTGATTTATTATGCAGCAATAGGTAATTGAAACACTACTTCTCATTCCCCTTTCCTTTACCTCTCCCTCCTGACTCCCTCCCTTCCCCTTCCATTTATTTCCCCTTCCTTTCCTTTTTGCTTCTCTCTTTTTTCTCTTACCTTTTTTCCTCTTCTATATTTTATACAATCATCTGTTCATTCAGTGCTCCTATGCTGAACCCTTGTAGAAAAAATAAAAGCTAATTCTTATGTCTAAAAAAATATTTAATAATGGAGGGAAATAGCTAATAAGACTGAAAGAGAGAGAGAGAGAGAGAGAGAGAGAGAGAGAGAGTCCATGCACAATACCTATATATCAGAGAGTAGTAGAAGAAAGATTTGGGAAAAACATAAAAATTGAAATAATGTATTTCTAACAGTTCTCTGAGATCAAGCTGGCTGTCCCAGAACTTACTTTTGCAATTCTCCCAAGGCTTGGGAGTGTACTTCAGTGTCTCTTCCTTCCTGGAGCAGGGAATAGGACTCTGAACTGAGGATATCATTGCTATTTTAGAATTGTGACTTTAGTTCCCCGAAGAGTGATTAGTTTTCTACTGATGCATAATAAATTTCCACAAATTGAATAGCTTAAGACAACACCCATGTATTAACTCTCAGTGTCATAAGTCAGAAGGCACATGCTTGGTTTTCTGCTGAGTCTCAAAGGGCTGAATTCAATACATCAATCAAGCTGAATTCTTGTTTGTAGGGTCTAGAGAAGAATTCACTTCAAGTTCATTCAGATTATTGGCAAAATTCAGTTTCTTGAAGTTGTACAATTGAGGTCTCCATTTCCTTACTGGCCTTCATCCAGGAGCTGTTCTCAGTTCTTCCAAGCCACCCATATTCTTTGCCACCTGGTCTTCTCCATCTTTTAATTAGCAAGGGTGTATGGCTTCCTTTTTCAGCTCCCAATCTCTGACTTTCTCTTCTATGATGTGCTGAAGAAACTTTCTGCTTTTAAGGGGCTCATTTGATTAAGTCAACCTTACCCTGATTATCTCCCTATCTTAAGGTCAACTGTTTCATATAACATCACCTAATCATGGGAATAAAATCCACCATAGTTCACAGTCACGTGAGAGTGTGCAGAGAGTGCATATTGAGCTTGGAGGAGGGGACCATATAATAATTGTGGTAGACAGTACCAAAATTAGACAATTATTGGTATTTTAAAAGACTTCCCTCTTTGTGTAGCAGGAGGGTCAGACAATGAAGCAAAAGTTTATATGGACTATGTTTGAGTTTTATTGGAGTACATGAGCCGATATGCATAGAGACTTCTTCTTCTTCTTCTTTTTTTTTTTTTTTTACTATAGAAAGAAAAGAGGAGAACTTTTGGTTTGCCTTGTTTTTTTCAATGGTGTCCACAAGTGAGGGAAGAGAATAAGAAAACAACCTGTACATTCCTCATCACCACCATGAACTAACTGACTCTGAGACCCTATAGAGAATGAGGAAAGAGCATAGGTAAGCAGAAAATGACTGAGTTCGGGAATCAGGAACACAAATTTTAGTAACAGAGTGTGGTGGACCTCAAACTTCCCTTATACCCAACAGCCCTCAATACCTATGTTAGCTTTAACCTTCAGTGTAAAAGTACCCAGAAGAAGCCATTTGGTCAGAGCTCCAGGACCTCACAACCCCGGGGGAATGGTGAGGTCTAGGACAATCAATCTTGGTGATTATTCCACATTGAGAAGATAAGTTTGAGTGTCTTTTCTAAAATTAAAAAAATTAATAAAAATTTCATTTTTAAAGAAATATCAGTTGCATTTTCTAAGCCTAGCTCAATGGGAATCATGAAATTAATTTCTATTTTATCATCCCTTGTTCCTAGAAACAGTTTTATCATTTCTCTTTCTAGAAATTGCAATGACATGTTCACAAGCTTATTTTGCTCTGTTGCTCATAACATGCATAGCATGAAACATTTTCAGTGGATCACCCAGTTGTTTAAAGCCTTCCTGATTATATTACTTAAAGTTGTAGACTGCTGCCTCCCAGTACCAGAGACCTTTATGGAGGCTTCAATTATTTACCTCATTTTAAAGAATGTCCAGACAACAACAGAAGATAATTACCCCATGTTGTGTTTCCAGTAGTATATAGATCACATAAAAGTAGACAAGAATGATTTTTACATCACTGAGATCTAAGGGCCCAGGGTTTAATTATGTCAGACTTGCTTCTAGGTTGTTCTTTTAAAGAATGGCTTCACTGAGCATCACCTATCCCCTCTCTTGATTGGGAAGAGATGCTCTTCATTGTAGTCTCCTTGGTAAATGGATGGTGTCATTTGGCTGGGAGATTGAGGATGGGGGTGTAGTCTTGCCTGCTCAGGCAAAATGCATGTAAGAAGCATTGGCTTTCTCTCTGTTCCTCAAGTTTACTCCTATTTCAGAGTCTTTGCATATGCTGCTTCCTTTGCTCAAAATGCTCTTCTCCCAGATCTCCAAAGTTCTTGGCAATTTCTGTCACTCCAGTGGGTGCTTAGGTATCACATGTCCTTGACCTTCGTAGCTAAAGTGGTTCACTGTTGCTGTTGATCACAGAGCCCTGTTTCATTTCCTGCGTAGCATTTATAATTACCTTGTGAGTTTTCTTCTGTAACCTGTTGTTGACTGAGACATTTTGTATTATTTTTAAATAGCTGACTTAGGTTCAAAGCTGAAGACAAGTAAGTTGTTATATACCCCCGAATTCTAAAAATTGCCATAAAAGATCAGGCCCAGGTCCTTCCCTTGGATCTAACTAAATAACTGCAGATATGTCTGCATTAGGGAGAGGTTTCTGGAAATAGTTGGGGATGGGGAGAGAGATGGGGGTCAGGGTCTACTGGCCTTGTGGAATGTTGGGAGTTTACTTCCTCTACTCCCACCACCATCCAGCCCAACCAAGTGACCCCAGAGTCTACAAGAGATTTGTTCCTAGAGCTGGGGGATTTCATTGAAGGAAGGTTGTTATCTGGATAGATGAGATAGATATCTCCCTGGATAGATGATAGATGATTGACTAGCTACAGAATGGACAGTGTGGTGAGGTAGTAACTATAAGAGTTTAATGAGTTCTGGGGGGAGTCTGGGGTCATTGATAAACACAAAGATTGTTAATTCCTTTTCACCTGGAATTACCTGAAGGTGGGATGCTTAAAATGGAGCAGATGGAGCCAAAGGAGTGAATATGGACTATGGTCTGGGGTACCTGAAAAAACTGGCATTTCCCACAGCCCCTAGAAAGCCTGGAAGAGAACCTCCAGGGTTCCTGATACTCTAGGTCAAGGAGCACAGAGGTAGGAGGAGGGCATAGAGTTGTAGTCCTGACCAGGTAGTGGGGAGGTGATGTCCCCTGGGGAATGTTGGAAATGGCTCAGTGTCCCAACATAAAAGCCACTGTCTATGTCAGAACCTCACTATTTGTAGACTATTCCATATGAAAGATGCTTTTCTAATGAAGATTTATCAAACCAGCTCATCTCAGAAGTAAGATAGAATAGTGACAGGAGGTGTCAACACTATGCCATCAGCTGCGAGCTTTGTTTGCCTAAAGTAGGACGTCTGGTCATTTCCTGGCATGCCTTAATGACCATTTCATTGTTCGGGAGGAGTTTCAGACATAGGAAGACGTGTCTCCAAGATTTTACTGAGGAAGATATTTTTTAAATGTGAAGAAAAGGTTCTAAACAAGAGTATGACTCAAGAGGGAAGGGCATCGGTGAGAGTGCATAAGGCAGGAAAGGAAGTCTCTAAAACAGCCTAAACAGTCTCCCAAGGAGCTCTCCAGTGAACGTACATTTGAAAAGGTCATGTACACAAAAATTGAGTGAGTAAGAGATAACCAAGAATGAAAAACAAAGGAGTATGTTGTAAAAGCTAATGACTAGGCTCAATTAACACTGTGAAAAGTCAAGAAAGCAAAAGGTATAATATCTATTCTCAGAACAGAATATGAGAAAAATGGCTCAGAACAAGTTTTCCAAAATGGTGCAACATTAGCAGATAAAAGAAAGGTCAAAATTTCCTCGCTTCTGTCTTCTTTCTGTCTTTTTGACCAGGAAAAATGGACATCAAACTGGGTGACTATGGGAGAGGTATTATTGAAAGACACATGAATTTTTCATAAATGGAAGGTCATGTTCCTGGATCAAAGAGGGTATAGATATTCAATTATTGCCACAGTTACATATAGAGTTAACAAAAATTCCAATTAAAATCCCTATAGGCATATGTTGCCCAAAACACGTGTTCAAGAATGATTGTAGCAGCACAATTCAAGTGTAGCTGAAAACTGGAAATAAGCCAACAGAATATATAAAAAAATTGTGTAATCGCAAAATGGAATTCTATACAGCAGTGGGAAAGAACAGCTACACTTTACAGCATGAATAAATTTTGCAAACATAGGGTTTATAAAAGAAGTCAAACACAAAATAATGCATACTGTATGACTTCATTTATATAAAATTCAAAAACAGGCAAAAGCTATCTGTACTGTTAGAAGTCAGAATGGTAGCTACTGTGGAGGAGTAAAGACTGGAAAAGGCATGAGGGGCTCTTGATTTGGAAACTAAGTAAGAAAGTACTAGTTTTGTGAAAATTCAGGTGTACACTCATGACGTGTACTTTTCTGTAGGTATGTTATAAACTCATGAGATGTGTACATCACCTGCAAGTAAAGAAATGGTTCCACGGAATTTATTTTAGAACTTGACCAAACTCTTCTGAAGTTTACTTGGAAAATTATAACAGTAAGTGCATTTATTAATCAGCGTTCCTCAGAGAAACAAAAAGAAAATGTTTATATGATTCATTCTAAGAAATTGACTCATGTGATTGTGGAGGCTGACAAGTCTCAAGATCTGCAGTCAGCAAGCTGGAGACTCAGGAGAGCCAATGATATAGTTTCAGTATGAAAGCTGGCAGGTTGGAGATCCAGCAAGAACTGGTGTTTCCAATTGAGTCCCAAGGCATGAACAAAATGTCTAGCTCAAACTCAGTCAGGTAAGAACAGTTACCTCTTAGCTTTTTTTGTTTTATTTAGGCCTTCACCTGATTGGATGAGGCTAACCCACATATGGAGTGCCATCTGCTTTACTCAGCCTTCTAATTTACAGATACCCTCACAGACACACCCAGAGTAATGTTTGACTAAATACTGGGTACTCTGTGACCCAATCAAATTGACACATAAAAATCAGCCACCGCAGTCCAATGCTTGTCAACTTGGCACCCATATGCATCTCCTTGAACCACACTTGATCTCCAAATAAAGATTATTATTTTTAATAATAAAAATAATAATAAAATAAAACAAAAATAAAAGTCATAATTCCACCTAACATGATCCAACTATCCTATGTACAATTAAAAACACCCTAACTAGTAGGAGAGGTATAGTCCTTGCTCTTCTCCTTGATGTCATATAATTTAAATACTATTATAAAAATTAACAATATTTAAATATGATATAAATAATAAATATAAATATTATGCTACATGATAAGGGAATAATAGAGGAGAGAAAATAGAGATATCTGTTATACATACACACATGTGTGTGTGTAAGTACACAAATACACATGTAGAGATATCTGCTATATTTACACATACATGCATATATACATGTATATGTGTTTATATGTATATATGTTAAGAGACACACATATTCATCAAAAATAAAAAAATACTCATGACAATTACAGTACTCGTCTCTGTAACTGGTCATGTCATCAAGGCTGGTATTTATAGCTACCTTCTTCCACTACCCATTTTTTTTTGAGATTTTAAAAAAAAATTTTGTTATTTGACAGAGAGAGAGATCACAAGTAGGCAGAGAGGCAGATAAAGGGGGAGGGGAAGCCAGCTCCCCACTGAGCAGAGAGCCTGATGTGGGGCTCAATCCCAGGACCCCAAGATCACGACCCAAGCTGAAGGCAGAGGCTTAACCCATTGAGCCACCCAGGCACCCCTCCACTACCCATTTTGTATTACATTTTGTATTACTTTTGCCTTCAGCATATGCCTCAGTTAGTTGTGGTTGTTTACCTGGTGGGATGACCCACACTGTCATTCCTGAAGGGTCCGGGCCATTAATAGTCCTGCCTAGATTGGTTTGTTATAGTTTTCCATTGACCTTAATGACAGAGCATGGTAGTACTAAGAGACAATGTAAGGGATCTCCTGTATTCCAGATGTATTCTTTATTCCTCCATTGTGGAGATGTGGTCCAGTTTCCCGTTGGCAGGCAGAGTCAGTCTCCCCAGACAACAGTAACTCCCTTCTTTGCCTGATGATTCAGAAGCCTGAGGAGGCCAAAGTGGCAGGGTGGCAGTCTTAATTTCCAGTTCAATGGAATCATTGTTGTATCTTCACATGGAAGCATTCCTCCCTCTGGAACTAAGACCTCTAGGCCAGCATAGCATATAGTCTTTGGAACAGGAAGCAAAGATTTTGCTAATAGGTCACTAGGGGAAATTGTGAATGGTGCCATTCCCATTTCCACCCCGATTATGAGACTTTGGAATCCTGGCAATGGGGGTTGCTACACTGTATATTGGACACTGTTTCTGAGCATATACAGCCCTCAAAAGAACTTTTCCTTAGCGAGTGCTCCATACTCAAAAGGCCATACTATTGTTCCACCAAGTCAGCTGCTTCAGGATGGTGGGGGAAACATGGTTAGACCACTGAGTTCCATCAGCATGGGCCCACTACCGCACTTCATTTGCTGTAAAGTGGGTTCTTTGAGCAGAAGCAATGCTGGGTGTAATACCCTGACAGTGGCAAAGGCATTCTGTGAGCCTACAGATCATAGTTCTGAGAGAAGCATTACAAGTAGGGAAGACCAATCTGTATCCGGACTAAAAGTCTACTCCATTAAAAAGAAAACAGTGTCCCTTCCGTGATGGAAGTGGTCCGATGTAATCAATCTGTTACAAATCAACTGGCTGATCATCCAGGGGAATGGTGCCATATGGGGACACAGTGTTGTTCTCTACTGCTAGCAGCTGGGCAGTCAGTGGTGGCCATATTCAGCTTGACCTTAGTGAGTTGAAGGCCATGTTCCAAAGCCCATGCCTAACCTCCATCCTTGCCACTATCCCCACTTTGCTCACAAGCTCATTAGGTGATCACAGAAGTAGCTGGGGAAAGAAAACCCTGATTCGTATCCACAGAATGGGTCACTTGATGATTGTGATCCTCCTCTGCTGAATTCACCCTTTGGTGAGCATTCACATAGGACACAGTTTGCTTTTTGCCACAAACTTCTTCCCCAAATTTCCTTGTCACCAATTTTCCAATCACATTCCTTCCAAGTTCCTGATCATCCTGCCAAACCAATGCATGTAGCCCATGAATTAAGATATAATCACACATCTGGTCATTTCTTCCAAGCAAAGTGAACTACCAGGTATGTTGCTCAAAGTACTGAAAGGATTTCCCTTCACTGCTGCCCTTCATGGATGTTCCAGGTTGCTGAAGCTGTCTAACTTTTAGGTGGTACGCACATACTGTGCAGAATAATCTGTCAGACATCTGAATCTTCTCTCCTTCTGCCAACTTATCATAAGGAACTTCCCATGAAGTGCAGGATGGGACAAAAAAGTCAGTGTAGCAGGAGAGGACCATAGGAACTTTGGCCACTTCTCCATGTAACTTCTTTGTGCCTGCGGGGTCTACTCAGACCTTGTCATGAATATACCACATCCATTTGATGATGGAGTGTGGCCGGTCACACCCAACTTTATGACTTAGTGGGTCCCACAACACCCAGTTCCTGATGGGTAGACCAGGTCACATGGTAACTTGGTGGCCCATGGTTATGTGTTCAGTCTGCAATGGCCCAGCAGCAGGGCACAAGCTCTTTCTCAAAAAGGGGTCATTATCTGCAGAGGATGGCAGGGCTTTGTTCCAAAATTCAAGGGGCCTCCTGTGAGTCACGTATAGGAGCCTGTCTAAGACAATGACAGCATCCCTCTCTGCCACTGATGCTTTAAGAGCCATTGGACCTGCTGGATTCTGTGGCCCTAGTAACAGTACAGGCTGCACCTATTGAAGAGGCTTCTCTTATTCTGGATGTCACCCCAAACTAGCAGCTTTTCAGGGCCTTCAGTAAATGGGCCTGAGAAACACACTCAAGAGAGGAATATGCTGCCTCTAATGTCCAGAGAGGCCCACTAAGTGCTGTACTTCTTTTTCTGTTGTAAGAATGGCCAGAAGCAACAACTTATTCTCTGTCTTGGAAGGGATATTTGGACATGTTCCTCACCACTGGACCCCTGGAAATTTCCCTGGAGTAGAAGTCTCCCAGTTTTTAGTTGGATTTGTGTCCCACCCTTTGACACACAAATGTCTTCCCAGTAAGTCTAGAATAGTTGCTACTCTTAGTTGGTTAGGTTCAATCAGCATAATGTCATCCATGTAAAGTCATCCAGATCCTTACTTCCTATAAGTCATTGATTAGGAGTATCAAAAGGTGATGGTTTGAGTATCCTTACTGTTAGATCACTGGCTGCCTTCACTACTGGAAATGGAGTCACAGGGCCACACAGAACTGAATCTTGTAGGAGCCAGTGAACTTAGAAGAGAATGCCAGACCTCAGATGAGAATCACAGCCTTACTGACACTTTAAAACCCTTTCAGTCTTGTGAAATTCTGACCTATAAAAACAGTGAGATGATAAATTGGTGTTGTTTTCAGCCACTAAGTTTCTGGTGATTTAATCTATTGCAGAGCAAGAGAAAATTCATACAGTAAGAATTGCTTAGAATGTTTTGAAAAAGAAGAATTTAAAAAGGCTTTGTGTGTAAGATATTAAAACTTACTTTAAGACTTTGATAATCAAAACAGTGTCATTCTTGTACCAAAAGTGATGTAAAAAAAAATCATCAGAAAAAGCAAGTAGTTCCATAATCAACTGAGTATGTGCATATATAGATATTGTCTAATATATAATATTATATAATATAAAAGAATGATTTTCAACAACATTGTTGGGAATACTGACAAAATATCTAGAGGTAATATGAAATTTAAAATCTTATAGCTATGACAAGAATATGAGAGTTAAATCCAAGACATAAGATTATGAAAAAAAGTAGAGTTGGAGAAAGAATTATAAGTATAAAATACAGTGACATATCCCATAAGCCTTAATAAAATTCACATTCCCATTTCTAGGAAAATATCCTTAGAAAACTAAGATATGAGATAAAGATTTTTGAAGAAAGATTTTTCTTTTAGCATCATTTATGATTCCCAAAAATATCCAATAGGGAAATGTTTATATAAATTATGCTGTAGTAATTTAATTTTATGTACACAGTCTCCAAAAAACAAGAGTCTAAATGCATCAGACAAAACATTTTTACTAACAGCAGACTGTAATAAAACCCTTTAACTCATATTATGATGTTAAGTGGAAAAAAAACCTATAAAATCACTTAATAAAACACATTTATATAGGAAATTTAGAAAACACATTTTAGAAAGAAAGAAAATACAAGCTCTATATAATCTCAACATCCAGGACAAAGCACTGTTCCCTTTTTGTTGAATATCTTGTTAGACTTTTCTCAATGTTCATATACACATTTAAGTATAACTTTTAAATAAAAACTATATAACACCTTATACTGTATTTTGTAACTTATGTTTTCATTCAATAACATGATAGATGTATCTTCATGAAAAGAAGTCATATTCTAAAAATGTGACTAACTTCATAGCCCATCCTTTTATGTAAGTGATTTACTTAATCATTCCCATATTATCTTTTTCCCCACATTTTCCTTGTTATAATATTTGATGCTGTGAAAATCAATCTGGTAATCAACTCACATCCTTAAAAAGTTACTTTAAAGTATTTAGGGTTTTTTAAGACTGACGATATGGTAAATGTTATAATTCATAATTAATGTCAAATTATAAATATGAATGGGAAATGAACTCTAAGATGATGGAGAATTTACACTTGATCTTAGCCAAAAGGCTGAGAAGCGATGATAGAGAATTTACTAAGAAAGTTACTTTAGTTTTTAATTTTCAAATATATGAAAACAGCTTTTAAAAATGAAAAAAAATAATTAGAAAGTCAAATATGCCAGAAAGATTTCTAAAGAAAGCAGCTCTATAGAAAGGGGTGAGCTTATTCATTGTCTAGTTTATGTGAAAGAGCAGTATTCCAGTGGTATTGCTCTTAAAACCTAATCTTAAAATGTACAGATCATCTCTTTAAGGTAACATCTTCCACAAGGGCCTTAGTTCTCTAGAATTTTTCGTGTTTTTATTATGTTATGTTAGTCACCATACAGTACATCATTTTTTATATAGTCTTCCAAGATACATTGTTTGCTTAAAACACCCAGTGTTACATGCAACACATGCCTTCCTTAATACCCATCACCGGGCTGACTGATCTCTCTCTCCCCCCTTCCCTCTAAAACCCTCAGTTTGTTTATCAGAGTCCATAGTCTCTCATGGTTCATCTCTCCTTCCCATTCCCCCCTTTCATTTTTCACTTCCTTCTCCTAATGTCCTCCATGTTATTCCTTATGCTCCACAACTAAGAGAAACCATATGATAATTGACTTTCTCTGCTTGACTTATTTCACTTAGCATAATCTCCTCCAGTCCCATCCATGTTGATGCAAAATCTGGGTATTCATCCTTTCTGATGGCTATGTAATATTCCATTGTATATATGGACCACATCTTCTTTATCTATTCATCTATTGAAGGGCATTTCTGCTCTTTCCACACTTTGGCTATTGTGGACATTGCTGCTGTGAACATTAAGAGTGCATATGGCCCTTCCTTTCACTATATTTTTATCTTTGGTGTGAATACCCAGTGGTACAATTGCTAGGTTGTAGGGTAGCTCTATTTAATTTTTTGAGGAACCTCCACACTGTTTTCCAAAGTGAGTGCACCGACTTGCATTCCCACCAACAGTGTAAGAGGGTCCCCCTTTCTCCACAGCCTCTCCAACATTCATTGTTTCTTGCCTTGTCAATTTTTGCCATTCTAACTGGTGTAAGGTGGTATGTCAATGTGATTTTGATTTGAATTTCTCTGATGGCTAATGATGATGAACATTTTTTAATGTGTCTGCTAGCCATTTGTATGTCTTCTTTTGAGAAGTGCCTGTTCACATCTTCTGCCCATTTTTTGATATGATTATCTGTTTTGTGTGTGTTGAGTTTGAGGAGTTCTTTTTAGATCTTGGATATCAGCCCTTTGTCTATAGTGTCATTTGCGAATATCTTCTCCCATTCCATGGGTTGCCTCTTTGTTTTGTTGACTGTTTCCTTTGCTGTCCAGAAGCTTTTTATCTTGATGAAGTCCTAAAAGTTCATTTTCACTTTTGTTTCCCTTGCCTTTGGAGATGCATCTTGAAAGAAGTTGCTATGGCTGATGTCAAAGAGGTTATTGCCTATGTTCTCCTCTGGGATTTTTAAGAAGAGAACTCTCCTTCCTGGAAGGGTAGATTCCTGTCTACTGGGGCATCTGCTCCTGGGCTGAAGGTTGGACTGACCTATTAGTCTTTAGACTTCAGTTGTCCATCTTGACCCTCTTCTGTACTTAGAATCCCCAAATTCAAGCTTTTCTGTGGTTCCTGAAATCAAGGCAGGCTGTCTTCCTTCTCAGATGCTCACCCATCTCTGCTTATTTTTGACCACAAAGTCTTCTACTTGGATTGTCCACAATGCCTACATCAGCTTTCTATTTTTAAGAAATGTATTGACACTTTAAATCTACTGAGAACTCCCTTTCTCTTCTTTGTTGTTAAGTTTGTACCTTCAAAAATTATTATTATTATTATTATTATCTTTGTAACAGATTAGTGGAGGCTCAGGCAGGAGGGAGATGGATAAATGTTTAATACATCACTTTCAACCAAAGTTGACTGTTTTAAGTGCACTTAAACTTGATTATTGATTCTAAGATATGCAACCTGGTATTCAGCAATTTGGTATCACTGAGCTTCCATTCTTCATCTTCCATTTCTTCATCTGTATAATTAAATTAATTAAAAATATTATTAAAAATTATCTGTATAATTAAATAAATTTTAAAAACGGGGCCTGTCTACTTAGACGGGATCAAAGGAAATTGTCACATGCATGGAAAGGCTTTTTGAAACCCAAAAACTGCACACAGCTAGGGTTTATTTTATTTCCTCAGTCTTCTCCCATGTGTGAGAAGGTTATTTCATGTTATATAACCAGGTTCATAAAGGAAGTTTCTCATGAACTATAGACTCTTTCTCTTCTAAACCTATTTTATGCTAAACAAAACACCATAGAACTTTTAAATTATCAAGCATAATTTTTCAAAAAAGGGTTACTTTTTGGATCACCTTCATGGTGCTATTTTCTTTTTATTATTTCAAAATGTCACAGGTCTTAGCCAAATATCATAATAGGTAAGATCATGTTAGGCTGCCTTTTTTTTTAATTTCAGTAAGAAAATCAATTAGCTGGTAACAGGAGAATAAAAGTACTTGTGAAATCTTTAATCAATGTGCTAATTGAAAAAGTAGTTCGTTTTCCTTGCTGTTGTCGGATCATTAGGATCGTGTTGTAATTCATCAGCCTCTGAAGAAGGAGGAGGAATGTGAAATCGCTCAAGCACCTTGGCTCCTGGTATTTTTCCTAGACATAACTTTCCTATAATGTCTTGCCTTATGCATTCCAGCTGACCTAAAGGCAAATTCAAAATGATCAATGCAACCAGCTTTTATTCTCTCTCACTTGCTGCTGTGATTTCGTGCAGTTCACTTTTTGGTGATTAATAACTAGCTAAGGCAACTTGCCTGTGGACACGCAAAGCATTTCCTGTCCAGTCATCAACCATTAATCTGCATGTATCAGCAATAGGCATTCATCATTAATATTAAAATACACGGTTGTCATTAGGCAAGGGATTAGGAGTGTGGAATGTGTCCATTGCTAAAAAATAAAAAATTCAGTATCCATTTCCAGGCCTCCAAATTAAGCACCTGAAAATCATTACTATACATAACCTGCTACTCTAAGATTAACACAATTAAGCACCATTATTTGCTTTATATATCACTTCTGGGGATGGAGAAACTGAAATATGTCTTGGTTTGTAATGATCATATACCTGAGTACTAGTGGTTATTTCCATAACCTAAACCCCAAACCCACCACCAGAAGTCATAATTCTTGTTTTTTGTTTTTTTGTTTTTTACAGCTGTCAGTGGCCTTTTAAAAAAGCTATTAAAAGTCAGTATAATTTTTTTCTAATTATATTTTAATTTGTGTTCAATTAATGGGGCAGAAGAACCATATATTAAGAGATTTATAGAAGCTGGAATGCAGACATTTCTTTATTCCGAGAAAGTTGCAAGTATCTTCTAGACTAACATTTCCTAAGCTTGCGTGATTACACGGATCATTAAAAGAGTGCCTTGGTGATCTACCCCAGAACTCAGTGGCTTAAAGCGGCCATCTATTATTGCTGTCAAGTCTGTGGGCTGACTGTGTGTCTGCAAGTCAGTTCGGGTTGGCTCATCTTGGCCAGGCTCAATGTGTGTCTGCATTCAACTCCCAGGCAGATTTGCATGGTCTCAGATGTCTGATGGCTGATTGGCTGTCAGTTGGGTGTCAGGGTGACAGAGGTCATGTGTTTCTAATAATGCAGCAGACTAGACAGGCCCTGCTCACCTGGGAGCAAGCGAGTAAAAGAACAAGTGAAAATAAGCAAAGCCGTTTGAGGCTTAGGCTCAGAACTGGCCCGGTGTTACTTCTGCACCACTCTATTGGTCAGAGCAAGTCCAAAGACCAGCCCAGATCCAATGTGGGGACATAGACGTCACATCTTCGCAAGAGAAGATGCGATGCCACATTGCAAATGACATGGATATGGGGAAGGGCAGAGGGGTTTGAGAATCTTAAAGAAAAAGAAATACACTGTAGGGATTGTTAAAAATACGGAATCCCAGGCCCTGCCCCAGATAGCAAAGTCCATCTTAAGACTACACAAGGTTGTGATTTCTATTTAATTCCCCACCCATCAGGTGCTCTCAGAAAAATCTACAGAACTTTCTAGTCTACTGTATTTCACTCACAACATCTTCATTCTCTGAGATTGATGAAGTAAGTGAAGACTTCTACCAACCTTATTTTTTTGCAAAATAAACCAGGTTGAACCATTTAGTTCTTTCAAAATATAGGACAATAACATCTTCTGGGAATAGATTGTAGCTCCATGGTGCTTGTATGCCAAGGTTACTGGCCATTTGGTCAGACTTAGCTTTCAAAATATGGTACTAATAACCTGATGGAAAAGTATCACTGAATTCATTCCCTTGATAAATATTTATTGAGTCTCTAGTATGTACTAGGTTCTGTAAATATAAAGATAGTAAACGCAGCCTTTTGCTTAAACATTGGGTGTATTAGAAGAAAGGGGAGGGTTTTATTGCTAGAAGCTTTCTAGGAATGTCTTAGAATTAATTGTATTAAGCAAATGATATATTTTACTACATATATATTTGCTCTAAACATTGACAAAAACCATTATCTTGAAAATTCATGTAAATTTTGGACTGCAGGAGTATTAAAAAAGATAATATGATGTTTAGTTTCAAAATTAACACCCTCAATTTCTGTATTCTTATTATTTCTTCTTCTTCTTCTTCTTTTCTTCTTCGGGCACCTTGGTTATTTGACATCCAGGAGCATAAGAAGTGGGATAAATCTTAACCTAAATTCACAGGGTGACTGCAGGTTGAAAGGAACACTATGTCTCAGTAAGGACCTTGGTATAGATGAGACCACTTCAGTGTTCGTACTTAACGAGCCATATCGGTGGGTGTCTCATATGTTTTCTAGTTTATAATAATGGTCTTTAGATAAAGAGGCTTTTTCTTCCCTCTGTAAACTTTTTCCTGATTGTCCACTAAATACACTTGGGATGTATCAGTATACAAAACAAAGGGCCCTGCTTTTGTAGTATGTTGAAATCCAAAGGATTCCCCAATTTTCAGGGATTATCAGAGTTGATAGCAGTATCCCGTGCTTAAAGGAAAAATTAAAAATGACGGGAGGTAGGACAGGTATCACATTATAGGAGTGTTCATTTTAAAGACTTCCCAAGAAGGTTTTTTTTGTTTGTTTGTTTGTTTGAAGATATCAATTGCACCTCCCCTGAAACACGATCTATTTAAATTATGAAGTGCTAGACAATAAAGATAGGAAATGCTCTCCATGGAGATTAGGGATCTGAGAATGTCCAGGGAGGAGAATGGAAATTGGGGTATTCCATGTTCCCAGAGAGGCCAGGCAGGACCTGAGCACAGAGGAGCAGGAGACGGCCCTGGGAGGCAGCCCTCAGCCAGGGCCCACAGGAAGCGGAGGGTGTGGCTGGCTTGGGAGGAAGGAAAATTCCAGAGCCTAGAGGCAGGGCCTTGGGGATGTCACAGTGTCTTCAGCCTGGGATTCATTAAACAAATAATAACAAAACAAACTAAACAACCCTTAGAACATAATAACAACAAAAATCACCCCAAAAGTGGGAGTCTTCAGAAATAAAACAAATAACATGGAAGAAGTTTATTTTGTTACAAAAGAACAAAAAAACCCGATTTCAGCCTTCAAACCTTGCTAATAAAGGAACCTTCAGAACAGAGTGAATATCCTGCAGGGGAAGCAGGCAGGATGTGAGGAACCCCAGGGAGCTGCCTTCTGGGAGAGAGCCAAGTTTGGCTGATGTGGAGGCTGTGGAAGGTGGTCTGGGAGGGACTGGCCTGAAGTTGTTGCCAGGAACCTGAGCAAAGGAGGTTCTGGGATGAATCTGAGAAGCTCCACTCAGTGTGTGGTTTGGGCCCAGGCACATGTAGCGTCCAAAGAGCCAGCGGGGTTGGAAGTTCTCACGCCCCCTCACTGCCACATGGTCCACTCTTCATGCCCTTTGCAGCCATCCCTTCAGAGAGCAGGTTGTGGCTCCAGTGACTATTACTCAGTTCTTCTGCTCCTTTAGGACCCTCAGAGTTTGAACAGATAGAAAAACATTGAATCTGATCATTGGTGTATACACACGCACACACACACACACACACACACACACACACACACACACACACACACACTGGCCCTGGTACATATATCATGAATATAAAATTTATTACATATCCTGTCAGCCTATAGGTGCAATGTGCATGCACCTGTGGTGAGATAAACTTGTGAGGCTAGAACCGAATTGGAGAGGGGTCATGGAACTGGAAACATTCTAAGAAGAGAGTGCCTTTGGCCAGTCTGAACGTCAGCGTAGCTCAGAAGTCAAGCATTGGGATTCCAGAGTCAACCCTCTTTAGTTTTCCTTGAATTTCTGCCACTTACTAGCTCTGTGACCTCAGGCAAATACTGAATTTTTCTTGCCTCAGTTTCCCCTCTTATAATCTGTAGGATGTGCCTCATGGAGTCCTTTGAGGGTTCAATAAGTTCATTCATGAAGAAACCTCAGTAGAGTGTCTGGCTCATCATGAACACTTGATAAGTGATGGCCATTACTCTCTGCTTTGGACAAGTTGTCAAAATGGTTGGAGCAGTTTGTCACTGATTCAAATTAAGGGCAAGACAGGTAAGTCCCATGAGTGAAATCAGGTAAGAGAATCAGAAAGTATGTGACCAGTCCCATAGGTACTGCTTTCCTGTTACCTTCCAAGTCTTCTGATTTGTCAAGAGAAGTTGGATATCAGGATTTTTATATGAAACCTCCCAGTTTTTAAATACTGGAAACAATTTTCAATTTTTTTCCCCAAAGTCTGGGCAGACCCATCAAAACTACCTGTGACCTGTATCCTGCCCACGGGCAAAATTTTTCTCACTGCTGATGAGCATGGTCTGAAACAGTCCCAGACATCTGAGAAAAGATTCCCTTGGGGGAGAACCAAGCAAACCTCATCGTTGGGAAAGAGTGTTGCTGTTGGTTCGTGTCAGATCTAAGCCCACTGCAAATGTCTCCTTCTTGTTCTTTCTAACAAAGAAAAGGGTCGTTATCAGATACATAATCCTATATGCCATCACACCTTAAAAATGAAACCCAAAGGGCTGCAGTTGGTGTTCCTCTCCTCTTGAAACTGGATATATTCACACCAGGCCACCCTCCTAACCACATCCCTTTGTAACTAGAGCAACCTCAGCACATTTCTATGCCGCTGCTGCTCTGCCTAAGGTCTTGTCCAGGGCCCCGAGATGGCTACAAAGAGGAAACAGATGCCTGCTTGGCCCAGAAGGATCTTCCTGCAAAGGCAACAAAAGGTAGATACAGTTCAGAGGTTTGGGAACTGATTCAGGCCCGAACTTGTGGTTCAGTGAACCCTTCCATAAAATTCAGTTCCTGGGGTTTTGGTTTTGGTTTGGACACATTTCCTTAACTATGGCCTTTCTCCCACTGCTTATTTATGATACTGACTCTTAAGTTCTGGGATTTTGCAGATGGGTGGTAAGGCATAGGAAGTGCTAAGTCTAAGTACAAGAAACACCACTCTATGTAAATGTATACAATGAAACACATTCTACATCTGAGAATTTACTATTTTAGTTGTTTCCTGGCTAAGGGCCCGCTTTTGTACAGCTGCCTGAACCTATTCAAGTTATTACTGTAGCTTGCAGTGAAATGAGTCAATATTAAAACCATAGAAATTCACATGAGTCAGGAGCTTCTCTAATAACCTAGGTCTCATGTTTCTTGTCTTCTAATTTGTTGTTGAAACTGTGTACCTGTTCTTCTTGTAGCTTCCTTCTGAAGAATGTGTCTTGGGAGATTCAGTCTTTATTTTCACCCTGCCTACTGCAGGGTTCCTGTCCTCCTGCTCACAATAGACTGGACCTCATGTTCTTTGCCATAATAGGAAAGAACTGTAAGGAAATCCAGCCATGAAGTAGCTTGCTGGGATGCTGCCTTGAGTTGACTTCTGTGGTGAAGGTGCCACACTGGTTCCAAGAGATCTACTCTCTGGGGGACAGTGAATGAGATATTGACCAGGGAGAGAGAAAGGGAAGAGAAAGTATGCTTGGTCTGGGGGACAAGGTGGCTAAAACCCTTGGAAGATAATAGATGCTCAATTGGAACAAAATAAGCCAGGATTTCTTAGAGGAGAGTGTTCCACTCATTAATTCACATGTCAGAATACCTTGAGTGTGTAACTGTCTGTTGATAACCATAGGCACTGTGGGAACACATCCGAGCTCATTCTTAAAGAATTTACGTCTACCTGAGCAGTGAGATAGAAACTTAGACTTCAGTTTAGGAATTCAATAACAGAAAAAGAGTTGTGACTTCTTGACTTTTCCAGAACCAGCCTCCTTTCAGGTTTTTCAGATATCGAAAAGTACAGAACTGTTTTTGCATCGTCTCCAATTACTCTATTTTAAATGTAACCTGTCTCTCTCTTCCTGACTTTCATCACCCCTGCCCTATATTTCTTTCATCACATTTAGCCCCTTTGGCCATAATGTATTTGTTTACTTCTTTGATGTATTCATTGGTTATTGCCTGTTTCTCTCTGCAAAAAATTTAAGCTTGCCAAGGGCAGAGATTTTTGTCTTGTTTCCTGATACATTTCAAGTACGGAACAGTGCCTGGAATGTGACAGGTGCTCAACTGGGTGAATGCAGAATGAAGGAAACTTTAAAAATCATAGATGAAAATGGTTCCAAAACCTTCCTTACTGCCTGCCTCCTTAACTATGATATTCTAGAAAGAATGTAAACTGTTTGTTTTGTTTTGTTTTGTTTTTTTGGGTAGGGGGGAGTGTTATATTGAACCACTCTCATTTTGCTGAGTTTTTAAGTTGTCATCAGGGCCTACTGAGAAGGGTAGGACCAGTGTCTCTGGCTCTGGGCTCAAACGCTGTGGATGAAGGCCTATTTGAGTCCTGGTGAGTCAGCTCTTCTTTGCTATCAGTTGACCACAGGTCCTTTCTCACCACCACATGGGGGAAACTCTTCCTGCTTCGAATTCCAGGACTGCTCAGTGGTGGCCTTGAAAAATCCAGAGAAGGAAGTGTGCTATATTTGTGTTGGAAGTAAGACTAAATAAGTAACCATTAACTTTGAGATCTTATTTTCTAACTCCTAATCATATCAGAATCTTTTAAGCTAAGTTTCCTATTGCCCATTGATGCATAACCCAGGAGAGGCCTATCCCCAAAATTTGTTCCAGTTCACGTGGTTTATCAGTGGCAGGGATGGGGCTGGACTGAGTTCTGTCTAGTTTTAGAGTTAGCACTCTTTTCTTACTGTCATTTTGCTTCAGCGAGGACCTGGAAATGTGTTCTTTCAAGTAATGTGTACAAAGTTCCATTCATGAAACTTACACAGTGGCTCCTTACTGCTGATGGGATTTAATTTTCTGGTTCTCACTTTTCCTCTTCCTTCCTTCCTTCCTTCTTCCCCCCCTTCATCCCTCACTCCCTCCCTCTCTCCCTTTCTCTCCCTTCCTTCCTCTCTCCCTTTCTCTCTCTCTCTCCCTCCCTCCCTTTCTTTCTTTCTTTCTTTCTTTCTTTCTTTCTTTCTTTCTTTCTTTCTTTCTCTCTTTCCTTCTACCTTCCTTATAAAGTTGAAATTTCAGGTGGCAGGTTTCTTGTCAAAGATACTTTATAGCATACTCCAAGGAGTGGAATGTGCTCTTGTTTCTGGAAAGCAATGGGGTCCCTTTAGAAAACCAAAGAAGAAATTTCAGATTAGTTCTTGAGTCCACAACAGCATGAAAGAGCAGATATTTGGACAAAGAGCTCCCTTCAACATGGGGCAGGTGCTTATGATTATGCCAGTGAAAATGGCTTTGACTAAAAATCAATAGAGACCAGCTCCTTCATGCTTTTCCAGATTGGAAGGCAATGCTCCTTCCCAAAGGGAACACTTGTGTATCTGCTCCTGGCATGACTTTAGAGGTTTAAGAGTAAATGAAATTAAATTCCTAGGCTCCCTACATAGTGAATTAGAAAAATTAAAGAGAAAATGACTTAATGAGATCAGAATAACAATGACCCTCTTTATAGTATCAAAAATATAAACAAACAGTCCCTAAGTTTCCCCATTCTCCATGGAGACTCCTGCCTTCGCCCCCAGGGGTCTGACAGCAACAAATAGCCCTAAGGCTTGGAAGCAAACACACACTTTGGGCTGGGAAAACAAACTTTTATTTAGAGCCCAAAGGTTCAGATTTCCTCTCACCACTTCTAGAACAGGATTATACTCTTAATAATTATGCCTGGCTTCTGCCCAAACAAAAGGGTTCAACGGCTGCCTTTTCTATGGCCAGAACCATCTTTGCATGGTTCCTACTCTTTTCTTTCATCTGTACTTCCTTCCTTTCCCCTTTCCTAATGTTGTTCTTATTTTTCAGATAATTTAGCCTCAGACTTTTGGTCTCAATTTCCAAAAGGCTGTTTTCTTACTGACTTCCTCTTGACCATCCTTTGGTGGCAGGTGGTCCTTTGGGATTGACAACTGATACAGTTTTCCTTATCCTACAGCAGTGGGAAGAGAGGGTTTGACACCAGGCTCATGGGGCAGATCCAACAACTTTCAGATTAAATTCTTTGGCTGCTAACATAGAGTCCTGAGGCCATTCTTAGAACTCTAGCATCCCAGCTATTATTTATTTATTAAATCCCTCACTCATTCATGCTTTCTATCTCCCAACAAATGGCTTCATGCCTCCATTCATCAGGGCTCACAGATAAATAAAAGCAGGACTTTCTGTCCTCTTTGGAATGCTTCCTCCTCTCTTCATTTAATTAACTCTTATTCATATTTTAAATCTTGACACAGTAATCACCTCCCCCCACAAATCCTCCTCCAGCCTATAATTTTAGGCATTAATGGAATCCTTTCCCTTAATTACACTCAACACAGTCAATGCTTTTATTTTTATATGGGATCTTTTGATTCCTGATTTTCTCCACTAGACTATAAGCTGGACGTCAGTTTTGCTCACCGTTGACTACTCAACATCTAGTGAGTACTCAAAAAGTGTGATATATGTAGACTGATGAGACAAGTCAGAAGATGATTACAATATTCAGTGTGATGGTAGTGTAAACACCCGTGTTCATCTAATGTGGTTTGGGTTGTGGGGTAGGTAGGATAAGGAAAAACTTCCAGAAGTGACCTTTAAACTGAACCCTTGATTATAAGGTGATAGGCAAACAAAGAACACAAGGGTAGAAGCTTATGAGGACAGCATTCCAAGTTTGGGTGACACCTTGAGCCAAACCTTGGAAGTGGGAGAGCACATGGTTGACCTGCTTGAGTAAAGGCAAAAATCCCAGTGAGTCTGAGGTGTAGGGTGCAAGCTGGGGAGTGGACCTTTGGCAGTTAAGACTAGAAATGTAGACTGAGGATACATCATGAAGGCATTACATATTATGCTAACAAATTCTGACCTTATCCAGCAGGCGTTGGGGAGACCACTGAAGTATTCTATGTAGAGTGGAGGCATGAGGCAGACATGCTACATGCTTAAATGGGTATATGGATCCTGACCTGTGTCACAGACTACTGGAGGAAATTCAAGAAGTTCCTGGTGCTTCTAGTTCTGGAAGCAAGTTGCCAGGAGAAGTAGGAGTCCCAGAAAAGTTGGGGAGGCTGTTGTCTTAATATTCTGCAGATGTGAAGGAAGAAATCTGTTTATGATTGATAAAGGAACAGTTTTATTTCTACCTCAAAATCCAGGGTTTTAGGAACTAATCTTTCATTTTCTGGGGAGAAGGGAGATGTAGTCTGGGAGCTTGGATGGCACATAGAAGACAGGAAACTTGAAAGACAGGTATCACTACTCTTTTCTCCCTTGAAGTAAAGTTTAGTGATTATGCTTCATTTCATGTAATGGTCAATGGGACCAACCACTTCTTAATCTTGCCACGATGCTTGGTGTTTTGGGAAAATGGATACAAAAGAAATTCTAAGAAAATGATGCACAAGAGGAGGAAATATATTGTGTTTTACCGTGGAAATAATTTATGACTCAATCATCACGATTTAATTAGGACTCCCTTGAAGTTTCTCCTTCTGGGATGTCTGAACACTTGGTTTTCATTCTTTTGAAGAATTCTTTCCCTTTTACGTGTGGACTTTTAGTTTTACCACTTGCCAAGCTGCCTCTTTCCTCTTAGCTCGGAATTACTCAAATCCTCCCACTCTGAGCCCAGGAACCCTAACCCTGATTTGGTTTACCAGCCTCTCCAATTTCTTCAATGCCCCTATGCCTGCTCTCGGGGAAGGGATCCCAAACTGTAAAAGTTCTTGCCCAAACTCATTTCATTCTTAACATTCCCAAATGTCCCACCAGCCTCTACTAAAGGAGGGGTAACTCCTCACAGGGGCAAGAGTGTGCTTCCTGTGTTGGAATAGGATATCATGTAAATATGAAAGATATTGTTAATGGTAATACCAAAGCCTGGAATCTGCTGGACCACTTCTACAGCATTCTCCTATTTCTCCCAAGTCACTACAGAAACACTTAGTCTGGAGAAAATTTCTGTGTCTTGTGTGCTTGTCCTTAATCTTGCTTCTTCCCCAAACGGTCCTGTACATATTTCCCTTAGGCTCATATTTTCTACTTTCAATACTGTACCTAGATATTCAGGTAAAGTTTTGCATGTCAATGAACTAGTAAAAAGAAGAAGATGGTGTGGTATAGTATGTACATTGTGATAAATTTATGAATATTAGATAAACTTATGTACATTAATGAACTATTAAAGGAAGGTATACCATGTGGTATGCTGTGTGAAGACTGTAGATTCACGTCTCTCCCACCCTCTGCTCCATTACTTGTTCTGTGATTTAAGACAGCATTTCCAAAGGTAGTATAAAGGAACAGAGAGATCCAAATGTGGGATATTCTAGGTTAAACAAAGTTAAATAAATTTCTTTGCTACAGGATTAATGTAGGAATAAACAGGAAGGGGATTATGTATCTTTTTTCAAACTTCTTTGATCAATGAATGCTTTTTTTCCCCCCTTCCAAAATGAAGTATCTAGGTGAGTAGTGTTTTATGGTGTGCACTTAGGACAAGTCTGTCTTTAGCAAGTTCTGAAAAATGGAATAATGATCATTGCCCCCAGGGTAGCTATCAGCATTAATTGAAGTTGTATGTGAAAGTGTAAGCAAGGGCTTCAGGTATGGAAGACAATAGTATTGTTTCAGCATCTGAGAGCTGTTTCATGGTGATGCCTGAAAAATGTTTTGGTGTCAACAAATGGGGAGCACAATCTCTGTTGGACTCTGAACACAAAGTCATTCCCTGAAAAGGGGCTAACAAAACTTTCCCATCATCCAGCACCCTGGAAAAGCCTCCTCTTGATCAGACCATGGGGGTTATGAAATGCAGACAAGATATCAGGGCAAAGAGCACAGGTTAACATAGGCTGAAGATTCTCTGTGATGATACTAAGGACTTTCAAGCAAGAAGAGGAGCTTGGGAGACAAAATACAGAGCACTCGAGAAAGGATACAGATGGGACTCACAAAGAGCCTTAGTCACACTGGTTAAGTTGGAAATCAGCTCTTTCATGAAAAGGAACTAAAACCCAATGCAAAACCCATTGTCCCTCTTTTATAGTTTCTCATGTGTGACTGTGTTCAAGACCCTGGAACTTGTTTTCCTCTGGGGTATGGGATCTGTCATCCTCAGTCTTCCTCAATGGCTTTTATCTTTTCATAAATCTCAAATTAAGATTCCTTCACCTGTGCTCAGAAGTGGGTATCTGGTTTGCCTGACTTGACCTTTTAGTGTAAGATTCTGGAATCTTCAGAAGAAAAAAGCAGGTTAGCAGTGCCCAGAGAATGTTGTCTTTAAATTAATAACACCAGTCACAGAAGGCATATACCAGATGGCATATCCTATATGTTAATGCATTATTTCACTCATTCGTTTGTTTGCTTCACAATAGTCTTTGAGTACTGATTCCCTGATATTCTTTGAGCACCTTTTCTCTGACGGGCACTGTGATAAATGCAGGAAACTTAAAGTGAACACAACAGTTAAAGTCTTGACTCTCATGAGCCTATGTTCCAGTAATAGAAAATATTTTTTTATTTAATCCAGGAAGAAAGATGGAAGAAAAGAACTTCCACCTTATCCAGGAAGCCTATGTCATTAACGTTATGATATTTTAAAGGCCTAACATTGATCCTCTGCTCAAAGTTCTGACTCCAGCTTAAAATTTCCAGACAGCTCCATGGAAGTGGACAGCAGCCCTGAGTCAGACTTCTAAGGTGTTTGGAAAGGCGGGTCCTTCTGCAGCACTCAGCTCTTTGTAGGTAAGTGTCTGTTTTGCCAGGAAATGACTTGAGTGCAGTGAAAGATCACATTAATTTTTATTCTCCTGGACATAGCCTTTACTCTGGAAGACAAGGTTCCTCTGCCTTGATTTGAGTGGCAGCTTGGTCCAGATCTACCCAGGATGACTGGCCGATCCTAGGCAAGTGGGCAAGTTGGATTGTGAGTCAGAGTCTCACTGAGGAACGTTCCTGGCACAGAATCTTCTCCATCAGTTTACTTTCCACCTCTTGGTGTTAAACATAAGAGAATATTTGAGCTGAGAAGTCTCTGAAGATTCTACTGATCACTATTGTATGACTAAAAACTCTAATGTTCTATTCTGTACTATTGTCTTTCCTTTGTGTACAAGTTATCTAGATTATAGTAGAGATGGATTCACGTTTTCTTTATCAACTATCATTGTTATTAGGAAGAGGACTTTAATAAATAGATGAAAGGTGATGCCAATAGTCCTTTAGAAGTTCAAATATCACAGGGAAAAAAACCCTACATTGTTTTAATTTTCTGGATGGGAGGGCAAAGCAGATAAAAAAGCAAAGAAAATGAACAATTGCAATAGATGGCATCTTGACAAATGGTGGACATTTCCCATGAATTTGATCTTCACAGGATTCAATGGCAGGCACAGAGATTTAGGGCAATTGTGAAAAATTGAGGGACTTGGGAAAATAATAAGAGATACTCTCGGACCTCAGGGATGTGCCTCAGTCTGAATGTGTTTTTTCTCATGCTATTCTAATACCAACTTCTATCAGCTTTCTTTCCATGAATATGTAAAATACTGCATCTGTACAATGGCTTCAAGATATTTCTGTTTGGTCCTTATGACTCTTATTTTTTCATTTGTTCATTCATTCATTCATTCACTAGGTAAGAGAGCACCTCCTAAGCACAAGGCACTGATATTCAAAATTTTCAGAGTCTGCTTTCAAAGAGTTTATAATCTAGAAGGGGAAATAAAACATCCTTCTGATATACATGAATACTTGATATACAATGAAAAATATATAGGAAAAGAGTAACTTGAATATTGAAGAAAGAAAAACACATGCTTCATGCTCTGGTTCCTGGTTCAGAGCCAGCAGAGGGGTTAAGGGCATGGCTTTGTTTGGGTTTGTTTTAGACATGGAGCCCAACACAGCTGGATCTCACAATCTTGAGATGAAGACCTGAACTGAGATCAGAGTCAGACACTTAGCCACTGAGCCAACCAGTCTCCCCAAGGGCATGGGTTTGAGTCCGACAGGTGGGTTTATCTCTCAGCTCTGTTTTTGACTGGCTGTGTTACCTTCAGCAGATTTCTTACCCTCTTTAGTCTCAATTTTCCCATATGTAATACAGGGATGATAATATTAATACTAAGAATGGTATCTCCTTCTTGTTGAGGACTGAAAAAAGCAGTGGTTCTAAACAGCTAGTAGGGTGGCATATAGTAAATGCTGAATAAAATGAATTTCATGTTTTTCATGACTTACCGTCCCTCCTGCTGTCCTGCCTACATCAGTGGCATTCCCATTTTCCCAGTCATAGAGACCTCAGGAATTTTTCCTCTTTTTTCTCTTTTGCCTTGTACATCTAACTGCCAAGCTGTGTGTGGATTGTCTCTGCATGAGGTGTCTTCATTCCCTTCCTTCATTTCCATGCTGCTACCTGATTTTGGGCATTGTTTAATACCACCAGTTAACATTTTAGAGGGCACCTGTATTCTAAACTTGTATTATTTTCTATATCTATAATAACACCTGTATGAGGGGGCCCATTTACACAAGGGAAACTAAAGCTTAAAGAGGTTGAATACACAGCCCCAGATCACACTAGAAGTACTGGCACCAGGGCTGGACCACACCTGTTTGCTCTGTGTATTCTGTGCCATTCCCCATGCCCCTGGCCTTGGAAGGGAAATCCCAGTATCTTTACTTGCATAGCAATATTCTCCAGCCTCCAGATCCACTTGTCATTATCCTTTCCAAGAAGTAGATATATCTATGGCTGCCTCAATGAGACAGGCATGCAGTAGAACCCACTGCTTGAAAATCCAGGCACCAAAACTTGACTTTCTGAGTTCAAGCCCTGATCTACCATCTACTAGCCATGTGACCCTGAATAAACAACTTGTCCCCAGTTTCTTCAATTTTGTTCAGCTTTTTGAAGTATAACTGACAAAAAATTATAAGGTATTTAAAATGTACATCGTAGTGATTTTATATCATATCTACATTGTTAAAATATTTCTACTTCGAGTTACCACATTCATCATTTGACATATTTACTTTAGTGTGATGTGGGAGGAGTTAAGTTCTACTTTCTTAACAATTTTCATTATACAACACACTATTATCAACTATTGTCGCCATATTATACTTTAGACCCCAGACCATACCCATCTTATAAATAAAAGTTTGTACACTTTTACCAGCTTCTTCCTGTTCCTCCCACACCACAACCTCAAGCAACCATTCTTCTGCTCTCTTTTTCTATGAGTTCAACTTTTGTTTTGTTTTTATCCACTTATTTAACTACTGACAGGCACTTAGGTTGTTTCCATGCCTTGGCTATTGTGAATTACCCGGCAGTGTAGTGGGAGTATAGATTTCTTTTTGAGATGGTGATTTCATTTCCTTTGGAATTACACCCAGAAGTGGGATTGTGGGATCATATGGTAGTTCTTTTTTTACTTTCTTGAGGAAACTTCATATTGTTTCCTACAGTGACTATACCAGTTTACATTCCCACCAACAGTGCACAAGGGTTTGCTTTTCTGCATACCCTTTCCAGCACTGGTTACCACTTACCCCTGTGATAAAAGACATCCTAACGGATGTGGGGTGATTTCCTACATTGTGGTTTTGATTTGTCTTTTCCTGATAATGAGTGATGTTGAGTGCCTTTTCAAATACCTGTTGGCCATCTATATGTCTTCTTCAGAAAAATGTCTATTCAAGTCTTTGTTCATTTTTTAAGTTAGGATTTTAAAATATTGAATAGCTTGAGTTCTCTGTATAATTTATATATTAACCCCAAATCAAATAGATGGTTTGCAGATATTTTCTCCCATTACAAAAGGATGACCTTTTCCTTTCTTTGATGGTTTCCTTTGTTGTGCAGAAGCTTTTGAATTTGTTGTAGTTCTTCAACTTTAGAATGGAGATTATGATCATTGACACTCCAGAGGGTTCTTATAAAAATTCAAAGAGGCAAAATAAACAGTCAAAAAAAATGCTGGTAGACATTTAATGTTTCTATGTTTGAGGAAAAGAATAGATTTTTTTTTTTCTGTTTCTGCTTCATCATTGACCTTGCAGTGATTTGGGCAGAATAGGTACTGAAAACACAGGTTGATTAATATGAGAGCCAGGACATTTTTCTGAATAAATCAAGGAGATTATGCAATTAATAGTAAGGAAATCTTTTTTTTTAAGATTTTATTTATTTATTTGATACAGAGAGAGAGAGAGAGAGAGGAGCATGCACAAGCAGGGGAAGCTGGGAATGGAGAAGCAGTCTTCCCACCGAGCAGGAACTCTGGATCCAGAGCCTGATCACAGGATCCTGGGATCACGACCCGAGCCGAAGGCAGATGCTTAACTGACTGAGCTACCCAGGTGCCTCAATAGTGAGGGAATCATAGGATATCAACAGGAAAACTATAAAAGCCTAGTAAGTGAAGCTATTTAAATTAACAGTGTTGTCTTTTTCCTGATTGATCTTTTAGATAATGATTTTTTTTTAAGTAGTAAATAAATGTAGTGCTAACTGGTCAGAGATTATGAAATTTAATCTACTCCAGGACTGTTTTAGTTGAACTGGCCCTCAGGCTAGGTGTTAGGGCTGTTAAGCAGCTAGAATGGGGGAATTTCACCTGGAATGGGGGAAAAAGATAATATTATGAAGATTTTCATGGATACCTCTAAGAGATTTGATTGTGTCTCTTGCCTTACTGGAACAACTAGGTATCTTGTCCATCCCTGAACAGGTGTGAAATTGCCCAGTGAATGGTATTAGTCAGCTTGCCTATTCTTAGGCTAATAATGGTGGTCACCATCAGCAGCACCTCTTGGAAGCTTGTTAGAAATGCAGCAACTGGACACCACCCTGACCTAAACAGCAAGCTGCATTTTAACAGGATTCCCTGGATGTGTAGTGTGTTATAAGACAATGGTCTAGAGGCTAAGGGGATAATAGGATTAGAAGTAGTGTTTCGGTTATATTACATGTTGTTGACTTCCCTGCTGCACACGGGGAAATAGTGATGAGACTATTGGAGATTACAGGGCTTTAGACAACTGTAATTTACCTATTGTGGATACATAATATATGGCTAATAGAAATGATGATGAAATTTTCTTCTAATGCTATGGGGCTAGTCTGCTTGATGACTGAAGAATTTGTTCTGGTTAACATTTGAGTTAGGTGGCAATGAAAACACAAAACACTCAGTTAAATTTGAGTTTCAGATAATCAGTGTTTAATTTTTTAATATAAGTCTATCCCATGCATTCCTTGGGTCCTGTATTTTATATGGCTACCTTGGTTCCAGCTTATGGGGCTGCATGCTAGAGATTTACGTATCATCTTATATGAGAATTGTATTCAAGGAAAATATGACACCCTCATGTTTTCCTTAAGGACCTGCATTTCTGGCAAGATGATTACACAGCTTATGTTTTTGAACCAACCTTAGAGATCCTCAATCTTGTTTTTTTTGGAGTTTCAAAAAGATTAAGAGACTTGCCCAGGGCAAGAGGGCTAGTTATTTTGGGATCTACTTTCTCTGACATGAGTCATTTTGAATAATGGAAACTTGAACCTCAGGGTACAAAATTTGATGTAGAAACTGTTCTTACAAATAATCTACAAGTAATGGGGGTGGGGAATGACAAGCAAAACAAAGTAAGGGAAGTAATAAAAGTGAGCATTGACTACAGAGACAAATGTACTAAAAATTTTGAAATATGTGTTAAATTGAGGTTGTCATAAGAATTGAAGCATTTAAACTTTTTATGTTGAAATGAAACTATGAAATGTGATCAGAATTTTGTTGACTATTTAAAAAATGTTGACTATTTAAAAAATGTTGTATTAATCAAATTGCTCTGAATGTATCATTGATTCACTGCATAAAAGATACAAGAGATTTGTAATTAGAAAAAATATTACTGAACCGTAAAATCTGAGTTGCACAGAAGTGAATAATGTTAATCTCGGAGTATATAAAAAAAGAGAAAAACTTTAGCTAAAAGTGAGACCTAAGATCTTAAGAAATAATTTACATGAACAATTTTTAATATATACAAATCAGTTCAAGAGAAAGAAAATAACAGGAGTTGCCTATTAAAATTCCAACACTTAAAAAAAAAAAAAAAAAAAAAAAAAAAAAAAAAATAAAATTCCAACACTTTTGAGCAAGCCCTCTTCTGGCCAGTAAATGGTGACAAAAAATTTAAAACCAAATAACATCTGGAAAATAAAAAAGGTGCAAAAACAATAATAAATGTATTTATTTTTACAAATAAATACATTTATTTATAATTTATTTATATATTTAATAATAAATATATTTGTGTTTGAAAAGAAAAATTAAAACAAAACAATAATATATGTATTTATTTTGGGGTACCTGGGTGGCTCAGTGGGTTATGCCTCTGCCTTCGGCTCAGGTCATGATCTCAGAATCCTGGGATTGATCTCATATTGGGCTCTCTGCTCAGTGGGGAGCCTGCTTCCCCCCCTCTCTCTGCCTGCCTCTCTGTCCACTTGTGATCTCTGTCTGTCAAATAAATAAATAAAATATTTTAAATGTATTTATTTTTATAAATAGATTTATTTATAATTTATTTATATATAATATATATTTATATATTTAATAATAAATGTGTGTGTGTTTGAAAAGAAATATTAAAACAAAATTGTTTCACTGGATCAAATGAAAAATTTCTCTAACTAAAGGACTTCATTTTCTCCTATCTCCTGTCTGCTGTCTGCATAAATGAAGAGAAAGCATGTAATAATCTTGAGAGATACTTCTAACCAATAAGTAACTTTTTTATTCTTCTGTGGCAGGAGGAGAGGAAGAAATGCATTTCTGTCTAAATATCAATAAAATCAGATGATATCAATTCCAGAAGCAATGTCTTATTGTTTGGCTTCATAAATATTTGTACTTTATTGGGTGTCATCTTGGCCCTCTCCCATCAAGGTCTTCTTTTGCGCTCCTTTTAAACACTAATTTTGGGAATTATGGATGCCAACGGACTTAACCAATAGAACTGAAACCAAAGCTAGAAGCTCCCCAATAAATGGAGCCAAACTACCTTATACTTTTGATCCTTACATCCTTCTAGGAATCACCAGCCATCTAGAAACCACACCCCAAGTAATATCCAAGTCCGCCGGGTAGACTCCTATAGATGTTTCTGGAACTATTCAGCATTTAAGGAGTCCTCCACCAGGCAATGGTTTGTCCTGGCACTAACTCCCAATCTTGTGGCCAGAGCGGGTTGGTAGCACTTGTGTTAGAGTGGTAGGGTCAGTGAAGATGTATACTTCAGTGAAGAGATGTATTAAGAATATTCTATGAGTAAGGTTTATACATTGCCACAATTGTCTTTTGAGATTTTATGTCTCTGAATTTGAAAATACTAAAATCTTAAAATATTCTACTAAAGGTAGCGATATTGTGACAAAACGACTCCATTGTAAGAGCCCCACCTATGAATTTTTAAGGGTTAAATTCAAGGAATTATTGAATTCCTTACTGCCTTGAAAGACGGATACCATAGAACTAAATTCAAACTGAACAGGTGAAAAAGACACAGCATCGAGTCAAGGCTTTTAATAGTTGGGTAAGGAAGACATCAGAAATCATCAGAACCTGTACAATTTCACAGAGTGAAGAGAGAGAAAATAAGTCTGGTCTTTGACTCTGCTGATGTTAAACAATGCTTAAAATGCACAAACTTTACAGGAAAAAACCAAATTTGTGTCATTGTAACCAGAATAAGTTTAAATAGAACAGATCTTCCTTTGAAAGACCATTTGTCAGATGAGTTGCTTGAAAATGGGTGGTGAGAGCCCTTGAGATGCTATCTATTAGATGATACTGTCTTTCACTGATAATTATCAATTTTAAAAAAAGAGGAAAAAATGTTCCAAAATCTAAGCATATACTCAATTTAAAATATGATAGTGAAGAAACGTCACTTGAGAACGCTATGGTCTCCTCTGTCTTTACAGAGGTGGTGTTGACACCTGTTCTCACTCAGGACTACAATAGGAGACAACAGTCTTTTATCGTCTAAATAATGTAACCCAGTATAAATGAAAACGAGAGTGGATTTGATTTTGGCCATATCTAGACTCTCAAACTGAATTAGAAAGAGAAGACAATTCAGTTGAGTCCAATCAAATATGCTTATAAAAATGCCCTGCTAGAAACATTGGTGCTTTGGGTGAGTGTGCCTGAGTGTGTGAATATTTCAGTGTTAGAGGAATGTCAACAGTTAATAGAATATGGGGGAAGTGGCCTCATTCGATCGACCTGAATTATCTAACATAATTTCATACCAAGTAGAAAGAAATGGATTTGCACATAGGCAAAGAGACTTTAAGGTCTTCCAAGACTTGACATGGTTTTTTTTTTTTTTTTTCCTTTTTATTTATTTATTTTTTTCAGCATAACAGTATTCATTCTTTTTGCACAACACCCAGTGCTCCATGCAAAACGTGCCCTCCCCATCACCCACCACCTGTTCCCCCAACCTCCCACCCCTGACCCTTCAAAACCCTCAGGTTGTTTTTCAGAGTCCATAGTCTCTTATGGTTCGCCTCCCCTCCCCAATGTCCATAGCCCGCTCCCCCTCTCCCAATCCCACCTCCCCCCAGCAACCCCCAGTTTGTTTTGTGAGATTAAGAGTCATTTATGGTTTGTCTCCCTCCCAATCCCATCTTGTTTCATTTATTCTTCTCCTATCCCCCTACCCCCCCATGTTGCTTCTCCATGTCCTCATATCAGGGAGATCATATGATAGTTGTCTTTCTCCGATTGACTTATTTCACTAAGCATGATACGCTCTAGTTCCATCCACGTCGTCGCAAATGGCAAGATTTCATTTCTTTTGATGGCTGCATAGTATTCCATTGTGTATATATACCACATCTTCTTGATCCATTCATCTGTTGATGGACATCTAGGTTCTTTCCATAGTCTGGCTATTGTAGACATTGCTGCTATAAACATTCGGGTACACGTGCCCCTTCGGATCACTATGTTTGTATCTTTAGGGTAAATACCCAGTAGTGCAATTGCTGGGTCATAGGGTAGTTCTATTTTCAACATTTTGAGGAACCTCCATGCTGTTTTCCAGAGTGGTTGCACCAGCTTGCATTCCCACCAACAGTGGAGGAGGGTTCCCCTTTCTCCACATCCTCTCCAGCATCTGTCATTTCCTGACTTGTTAATTTTAGCCATTCTGACTGGTGTGAGGTGATATCTCATTGTGGTTTTGATTTGTATTTCCCTGATGCAGAGTGATATGGAGCACTTTTTCATGTGTCTGTTGGCCATCTGGATGTCTTCTTTGCAGAAATGTCTGTTCATGTCCTCTGCCCATTTCTTGATTGGATTGTTTGTTCTTTGGGTGTTGAGTTTGCTAAGTTCCTTATAGATTTTGGATACTAGCCCTTTATCTGATATGTCGTTTGCAAATATCTTCTCCCATTCTGTCAGCTGTCTTTTGGTTTTGTTAACTGTTTCCTTTGCTGTGCAAAAGCTTTTGATCTTGATGAAATCCCAATAGTTCATTTTCGCCCTTGCTTCCCTTGCCTTTGCCGTTGTTCCTAGGAAGATGTTGCTGCGGCTGAGGTCGAAGAGGTTGCTGCCTGCGTTCTCCTCAAGGATTTTGATGGATTCCTTTCTCACATTGAGGTCCTTCATCCATTTGGAGTCTATTTTCGTGTGTGGTGTAAGGAAGTGGTCCAATTTCATTTTTCTGCATGTGGCTGTCCAATTTTCCCAGCACCATTTATTGAAGAGGCTGTCTTTTTTCCATTGGACATTCTTTCCTGCTTTGTCGAAGATTAGTTGACCATAGAGTTGAGGGTCGATTTCTGGGCTCTCTATTCTGTTCCACTGGTCTATGTGTCTGTTTTTGTGCCAGTACCATGCTGTCTTGATGATGACAGCTTTGTAATAGAGCTTGAAGTCCGGAATTGTGATGCCACCAACTTTGACTTTGTTCTTCAATATTCCTTTGGCTATTCGAGGTCTTTTCTGGTTCCATATAAATTTTAGGATTATTTGTTCCATTTCTTTGAAAAAAATGGATGGTATTTTGATAGGGATTGCATTAAATGTGTAGATTGCTTTAGGTAGCATAGACAGAATTTGCAAACACCAAACCAGCTCTCCAGGAAATATTTAAAGGGGTCCTCTAAGCAAAGAGAGAGCCTAAAAGTAGTAGATCAGAAAGGTACAGAGACAATATACAGTAACAGTCACCTTACAGGCTAATAATGGCACTAAATTCATATCTCTCAATAGTTACCCTGAATGTTAATGGGCTAAATGCCCCAATCAAAAGACACAGGGTATCAGAATGGATAAAAAAACAAAACCCATCAGTATGTTGCCTACAAGAAACTCATTTTAGACGCAAAGACACCTCCAGATTTAAAGTGAGGGGGTGGAAAACAATTTACCATGCTAATGGGCATCAGAAGAAAGCTGGGGTGGCAATCCTTATATCAGATCAATTAGATTTTAAGCCAAAGACTATAATAAGAGATGAGGAAGGACACTATATCCTACTCAAAGGGTCTGTCCAACAAGAAGATCTAACCATTTTAAATATCTATGCCCCTAACGTGGGAGCAGCCAACTATATCAACCAATTAATAACAAAATCAAAGAAACACATCAATAATAATACAATAATAGTAAGGGACTTTAACACTCCCCTCACTGAAATGGACAGATCATCCAAGCAAAAGATCAACAAGGAAATAAAGGCCTTAAATGACACACTGGACCAGATGGACATCACAGATATATTCAGAACATTTCATCCCAAAGCAACAGAATACACATTCTTCTCTAGTGCACATGGAACCTTCTCCAGAATAGATCACATCCTGGGTCACAAATCAGGTCTCAACCGGTATCAAAAGATTAGGATTATTCCCTGCATATTTTCAGACCACAATGCTCTGAAGCTAGAACTCAATCACAAGACGAAAGCTGGAAAGAACCCAAATACATGGAGACTAAACAGCATCCTTCTAAAGAATGAATGGGTCAACCAGGAAATTAAAGAAGAATTGAAAAAATTCATGGAAACAAATGATAATGAAAACACAACAGTTCAAAATCTGTGGGACACAGCAAAGGCAGTCCTGAGAGGAAAATATATAGCGGTACAAGCCTTTCTCAAGAAACAAGAAAGGTCTCAAGTACACAACCTAACCCTACGCGTAAAGGAGCTGGAGAAAGAACAAGAAAGAAACCCTAAACCCAGCAGGAGAAGAGAAATCATAAAGATCAGAGCAGAAATCAATGAAATAGAAACCAAAAAAACAATAGAAAAAATCAATGAAACTAGGAGCTGGTTCTTTGAAAGAATCAATAGGATTGATAAACCCCTGGCCAGACTCATCAAAAAGAAAAGAGAAAGGACCCAAATCAATAAAATCATGAATGAAAGAGGAGAGATCACAACTAACACCAAAGAAATACAGACAATTATAAGAACATACTATGAGCAACTCTACGCCAACAAATTGGCCAATCTGGAAGAAATGGATGCATTCCTAGAGACATATAAACTACCACAACTGAACCAGGAAGAAATAGAAAACCTGAACAGGCCCATAACCAGTAAGGAGATTGAAACAGTCATCAAAAATCTCCAAACAAACAAAAGCCCAGGGCCAGACGGCTTCCCAGGGGAATTCTACCAAACATTTAAAGAAGAACTCATTCCTATTCTCCTGAAACTGTTCCAAAAAATAGAAATGGAAGGAAAACTTCCAAACTCATTCTATGAGGCCAGCATCACCTTGATCCCAAAACCAAACAAGGATCCCACCAAAAAAGAGAGCTACAGACCAATATCCTTGATGAACACAGACGCAAAAATTCTCGCCAAAATACTAGCCAATAGGATTCAACAGTACATTAAAAGGATTATTCACCACGATCAAGTGGGATTTATTCCAGGGCTGCAGGGTTGGTTCAACATCCGCAAATCAATCAATGTGATACAACACATTAATAAAAGAAAGAACAAGAACCATGTGATACTCTCCATAGATGCTGAAAAAGCATTTGACAAAGTACAGCATCCCTTCCTGATCAAAACTCTTCAAAGTGTAGGGATAGAGGGCACATACCTCAATATTATCAAAGCCATCTATGAAAAACCCACCGCAAATATCATTCTCAATGGAGAAAAACTGAAAGCTTTTCCATTAAGGTCAGGAACACGGCAGGGATGTCCATTATCACCACTGCTATTCAACATAGTATTAGAAGTCCTAGCCTCAGCAATCAGACAACAAAAAGAAATTAAAGGCATCCAAATTGGTAAAGAAGAAGTCAAACTATCACTCTTCGCAGATGATATGATACTATATGTGGAAAACCCAAAAGACTCCACTCCAAAACTGCTAGAACTTGTACAGGAATTCAGTAAAGTGTCAGGATATAAAATCAATGCACAGAAATCAGTTGCATTTCTGTACACCAACAACAAGACTGAAGAAAGAGAAATTAAGGCGTCAATCCCATTCACAATTGTACCCAAAACTATAAGATACCTAGGAATAAACCTAACCAAAGAGACTAAGAATCTATACACAGAAAATTATAAAGTACTCATGAAAGAAATTGAGGAAGACACAAAAAAATGGAAAAATGTTCCATGCTCCTGGATTGGAAGACATGGTTTTTAAAGAGTAATTATGTAAATGACAAATTCCATAAAGCTCCAGATAGCACTCGGAGTTCTCTCTTTATTTAATTCCTTCCCTAAAACATCATACAAAGATCAAGAAAGGCCCAAATTTCCCAATTAGTATAATTAAAATTTGAGTTTTTTTCAAAAGTCATCAGGCCTGAGATGTCAGGTCCTTAACCGTGAACTTTATGTGACCCACATGACTTCTTTTGAATTTATAAAATATATTCTCTCTCCATACTAAAGAAACATTTCATGAGAGACCGCTGGGTTCCAGGCACCATGGTAATTGCTATGGGGCATTTTTTGTTTATTTTTGGCAGAGTTGGCAATTCCTGAAAAGCTCTCCCCACAAATTCTGGCAGTTTTGTCTTTTTAATGATCAATTTTCTTCTTTAATCTATCAACCTGGTGGGAGTGACTAAGCACACAGAAATTCAAGGTCTCAGACAACCTTTCTATCTCTATTCAGATCAGCCCCAAGCACCCACAGCGTTGCAATCTCATGGGAATTTAAAAAAAAAACAGAAACTAATTTTACCACAGGCTTAATTAAGTAAAATGCAGGTAGAAAGATTCCTGCCTAAGATCCTTGGGGACATTCCATGAAAAAATACACCCTTTGTGTGGTTGTTTGCAACTTTGTTGTATTTGGTCCAAGCTTTCTTTTATTGGTATGTACATCTGAGATGGCTCCTCTTTGAGAATGAAACACATCTTGTTTTAGCAAGAGAGTAGAATGTTTTGGAGAATATGAATAAAAATATATTTATTCATATTCTCCAAATATTATTCAGCCTTAAAAAAAAAAGGAAATCCTACCATTTGTGACAAGATGGATGGATCTCAAAGACACTATTCTAATGAAATAAGTCAGACACAGAAGACAAATACCATATGGTCTGACTTGTATGTGGGACCAAAAAAAAAAGAAAGAAAGAAAGAAAAGAAAAGAAAAAAGAGAGAATCACCTCATAGATACAGAGAATAGATTAGTGGTTGCCAGAGGCAGGGAGTAGGTGGTGGGTAAAATGGGCAAAAGTAGTCAAATGTACAAACTTCCAGTTATAAAGTAAGTCAGTCCGGGGGATAGAATATACAGTGCAGTGGTAATACTTATCTTAAAAGTTTTCAACATGGGGCCCCTGGGTGGCTCAGTGGTTTAAGCTGCTGCCTTCGGCTCAGGTCATGATCTCAGGGTCCTGGGATCGAGTCCCACATCGGGCTCTCTGCTCAGCGGTGAGCCTGCTTCCCTCTCACTCTCTCTGTCTGCCTCTCTGCCTACTTATGATCTCTCTCTGTCAAATAAATAAATAAAATCTTAAAAAAAAAAAAGTTTTCAACACAAGGGAAAAACATTGTAAGTATGTGTGGCAATGGACGCTAACTAAGCTTACTGTAGTAATCATTTTGCAATATATACAACCTTGAATTGTTATCTTGTATGTCTGAAATGAATATAAAAACATTATTACTGTGGTCCAGCTCAAGACTGTTCTGAGCTAATGCACTTATTTCCCAATCACTATTGAGCAACTGCTTCAGGACAAGGGAAGGAAGCATCTGCATCCCCAAAAGGTCAAGGAACTTTATGCAGATATGGTAGAGCATGGACTCCACGGTACAAGCATTGACAAACTGAGTTTCACTGACAAGTCAGTGGAAGGGATGCTCAGGAGAATGCCCCTAATGCTTCCAACTTAAATGTCTAATGGAGATAGTACAGGAGGAGAAGCTTCTAGTTCTAGCACATAGACCAGTAGCTACATGCTCCTACCAACTGCATCCTTACTGTGTAGGGCAAGCTAAGGAACCATAAAGACAGGCTCTGACTCACAGGGACTCACCCAAACGCACTGTGAGATTTATTATTATGACATAGTTAAGGAAGATACAGATAAAGAGAATAGAAATGAACTCAAGGTATGGAAAAAAAAAATTAGAGGTGCAGGATAGGATAGTAAGTACTTAAAGAGTCTGGGGTCTAGACCTACCCTGATTGGTTTGAGACCTGGCTTGCTGCGTGGCCTTGTTTAAGTCCACAGAACAGAAAGTTCTGTGTCTTTCTCCGTGAGATCAAGATAGTAATAGCTCTCCTGGGGTGGGGAGGAAAGGGTTAACATGTGAAAAACACTTAGCACAGTTCCTGGAACACAGTTATCCTTCCCTCAGGGTAAGCTATCATTATCGGGTGGAAAAAGTAGCACTTTCAGCAAGAGAATATAATGATTTGTTTGGTGAAAGGTGTTGTGACCACCAGCTAAGTATATGGGAATGAACATTAGATCCTGTCTTTATATTCTACACCAAAATAAAGTCCAGCTGCATTAGGAACCATAACTATTGGAGAAGAATATATAGGTCAATTTTAAATGGTCTCTGGTAGAGTGGGCCTTTCTAAAAAAATAAAAATGAAAAATAAAATTAAAAAAAGATAGGAAGAAAAGTAGAAGGGAAAGGAATATGGATAGAGTTGATTATATTAAAAAAAATTGAACTTCAAAACACAATAAACAAAGCAAAATGAGAACCAACCTGCCTTAAACAATAATAGAAGATAAATAATGAACTTAGAAAAATATTTGCAATTTCTAAAGCAGACCAAAGTGTACTATAGTCTTATCTATTATATTATTATCTCTTATACTATTATATGTTATCTATGTAGTAGAGCAAGAATATATTATAATCTCAATGCTGGTATTATACAATAAACAAATCTTATATATGTGAATAAATGTAAATCAATCAATAAATCTTTAACACCTCTGCCAGAAAAAATAGGCATAGGACATTATGGATAAGTCATTTATAAAATATAAATGACCATGGGGTGCCTGGGTAGCTCAGTGGGTTAAAGCCTCTGCCTTCGGCTCAGGTCATGATCCCAGGGTCCTGGGATTGAGCCCCACATCGGGCTCTCTGCTCAGCAGGGAGCCTGCTTCCCTCTCTCTCTGCCTTCCTCTCTGCCTACTTGTGATCTCTCTGTCAAATAAATAAATAAAATCTTTAAAAATATATATAAATGTCCAAAAACTAGGAAGATGATGAATCTAATGAGTAATTAAAGGGATATGATTTAAAATGAGACGGCATTTTTCACTTCTTAAATTGGCAGTGATTTTTTATTTGTTTTGTTTGTGTTACGTTTCAAGTTTGTATTTAAATTTTAGTTAGTTAGCATAGAGTGTAATATTGGCTTCAGGACCAGAATTCAGTGATTCCTCACTTACATACAATACCCAGTGCTCATCACAGCCAGGGCCAGGGTTAGTCCCCATCACCCACCTAGCCCCTCCCCAACCCCTTCCCCTCCAGCCACTCTCAGTTTGTTTTCTACAGTTCAGAGTCTCTTAGGATGTGCCTCCTTCTCTCTCTCTCTCTCTCTCTTTTGTTTCCCTCCCCATGTTCATGATTTTTAAATAACCATACCAGTATGGGAAACGGGCCCTCTCCCAAACTCTTGGCAGAAATATAAATTGATTCCACCTTTCTGTAAGGCAAATTTTTAATGCCTATCGGGTGTACATAACCTTTGACCTTGCTTTTATACTTCCTGTAAGTTAATCTAAAAAGATATTCTTTGATGTGAAAAGAAAATAAATTTAACTAGAGAGATACTTTTGCAGCATTTTAATAATAACAAACAATTCAACCACCTTATGTATCACGTTACTGCTTAAATAAATGTTTACACGTCTTTGGTGGCCTTGAGAATGAACTTCACAATTCTCTGACTCTGAGGAGTATAGTTGACCAAGGCTCCCAGCTGCGACACTCTGAAATGCCTCTTCTGCTTATGGAAAACTGGAGAAATCCAACATCCATACAATATTTTATGGAACAGGCATTCAGGTAATGTAGCAGAAGAACATGGCATGACTTAGATGTTCCAACTCTATAGAGAGATGTGTGTGTACACACACACACACACACACAGACACACACACAGGTTAACAAATGATATGTACGGTGTGATCTCATTAGGAAAAATGGCAAGTGTAAATATATGCAAAGACACAAAATGTTAATGTTGTTCTGTCAAAGTGAAATCAGGACTTCTTTTTGTTTTCTTTTTCTCACCTATCCACATTTAATTTTTGCTGTGTAAGTTATATAAAGTTATGTATCACTTTACAAAGAAAAAATATTTAAGATTCAAAAATGTTAACTGTTTCTTTTTGTTCTTTAACTTGGTTTTTATTTTGCATTTTTATTCATGATCTAATATTCATTTTTTCTTTTGCAATTTAACCTTAGATGTGGAAGGTGACATATTAAAAAAATAACAAATTCCTGACTCAAGATAAGGGTTTGATGTCTATTAAGCATGAATGTTGGTCCTCAAAAGAGTAATTCCCAAAGACTTCATGCCTTAAGTTGTTAGATTAGGTGGGTGGTGTTATATTTTCTTTAAAAATTCTTTTAATGTTGTTGTAAAGTTGTCTTGACTATAAACAACATGGCATTGATCATGTAGCCAATGAGATGACATTCACCTGACTCTGAGGTTTTCCTGCTTGGCCTGGGGGATTTGAGCTAACACACATACTCTTCTCCTGTCCAGGACTAAGCTCTGGTCCTTGGCTTCCTCTTGTTACCTGGAATCAAGTCACTTCCCAGTCAGGGCATTGAAAAGCTTTTGTTTTTGCTCAGAGCCCGAGGCCACAGTGTAGGTGTCCTCCCCCCCTCAGCCATTAGAATGCACCTGCCTTGTCTCCTCCCACCCCGACTCTCACCCAAAGAGGGGATTTTACTCTTAATGGTGGGAACTAGACCTTCCATCTTCCTATGCTATTTTCCGTCAAAATGTTTTCTGAAAATTCTATCTTAGCTTTTAACAGCCGTGACAAGGTGTGAACGATCCATCTGGAAAACCTCAGTTGACATGTCTTTCTTTAACCTTCTGAGGACAGATTCATGGTGACCTTGAAATGCCTCACAAATGGCCCCCTAAGCTATTAAGAACATTTAGGAGCCCATGCTCACCAGTGGATGCATATGCCTCTAGCCTTGTGCCTCCACTTACTAGTGGAAAAGAGGGGATTTTTTTTCCCCTCCTTCTCTCTGGCTTCTCACAACCCCCCACCCTCCACCCCTTACCACTCTCTGGCCTTTAACTTTGCACGTCCTATCCCCTGCAGTCACTAGTCAGTGAACTATTGTGTCTCAAGTAGGCAAACCCAAGGTTTTGGTGTCCATCAGAATTATACAATGAAGAGAAGACAGTGCTTCTACTCACCCATAAAAATTCTAATTCGGTAGATCTGGATAGTTCTAGCAATGAGGGCTTCGGTGAGTCTTACAGTTTAGTGCACATCAAAATAACGTGAGTTTTAGTAAACACACATGCCCAGATGCCAATCCTAGACATCCTGCAGATGTGCGGTAAGTAAAGAAGGGCAAAGATTTGTCTCCTTAGTCGCCATTATATCTCAGTGTCTAACATACATCAGCAGAGTACTCTTGTTTTGTTATATAGACTGAACAGTGTCAGTGGGGATATCATTGACACAGATTAGTGATTTGGGCAATGTGGAAATCCTGCAAAATAGGCATCTGAAAAAAATATTAAGCAAATGAATGGGTGATTGGACAAGTCTAAAGTATCTTATTTCTCAAGTAACAAAAAATGTTAAATATTAAAATAGAACAAAGTGGAGGAAGCCTCTTGTGGTAGACTCCACAGATGTCCTTATCCTAATTCCTGGAAACTGTGAATACATTACATGGCAAAAAGAAATTTGCAGGTGTAATTAGGATTTTTTTTTTGAAGTATAGTCAGCATACAATATTAGTCTCAGGTACACAACATTACACTTTAACAACTGTATACATTACAAAACACTCACCGTGATAAGTGTATTACACTATTATTGACTACATTTCCTATGCTGTACTTTTCACTCATGTGACTTATTTGATAACTGCAAGTTTTTACCTCTTAGTTCCCTTCACCCATTTTGCCTATCTTTCCATCCCTTTCTTCCCCTTTGGCAACCACCACTTTTCTCTCTATATTCATGAGTTTGTTTCTCTCTTTTGCTGTTGTTATTTGTTTGTTTATTCACTTGCTTTGTCTTTTAGATTCCACATATAAGTGAAATCTTTAACTTAAAAAATATTTTTAAAATTTTAATATTTGCCCATTGCCTGAACAGGAGACTTGTGGCTTTTTTCACATAGCATCATGCCCTTCTGTTCTATCCATGGTTTTAAAATTTTAGCTTTGTTAAGGTATAATTGACATTTAAAATAGGAAGATATTTAAGAATACATCATGGTGTGTAGATAGAGACATTCCTGTGAAAGTTTCCCCCTGTCATGTTAACTAACACATCCATCACCTCACATAGCTTCCTTTTCTGTAAGCAGCTGGAGAAAGTTCTGCTTTCAAGGGGCTCATGTGATTGGGTCTGGCCCACTGGACAGGTTTCCTTTGCCATAAATGGAACAGTCATGGGGTGACACCTCTCATGCTCACAGATTTCCCCACACTCAAAGGGAAAAAGATAGTACAAGGGCAATGGTTTTGGGGAGTCACTTTTAGAATTCTGCCTGCCACAGGGAGCTTTGAGTATAGCCCTGGTCAGCATTAAAAGTGATTGTCTACCCAATCCAGGCTTGTTCTGAGGACTATAGGCAAGCAACCATGGGATTTCCATGTCAGAATGGGCCATATCCTGTATTATCTGTGCATGAACAAATAAAAGGATCTTGGGTTATTGTGGTGGGGTGTGGGAGGTTGAAATTAAAAGGAAAACCAACGTCATTCACTTATTTTAACATTAGGACTTTCTGTTTTATATTTCCTTGATTTTTAGATGACCAAATTCCATTAGTATTCACGCAGTCTTGCAGAAATGCCTGCCCTCATTTTCCTCCCTCCTTGCTCTTCTGCCCCTCCAGGGTCTGACCACTCCCTTATCAGCAGACTAAAGGGATATACTATTAGCCCCAAATATAATCAAAGTCCCATTGTGAGATCAGATTCCCAAGCAAAACAAAGCACTATAAAGAAAACAGGAAGAAGACCAAAGAACAGAACATACGAAACCTTTCCTAAGCAAGTCCTTTATTTTCTCTAGGCAGTGGATTTTTTACTCATTTGATGAGGCTGATTCATTTTTGGTTTAGAAAAAAAAATTGAACTTTAAAAAGCCTATCCATTTTCATGTGGCTTAGAAATCTTCTGAGAACCAGCTACTTCTTCAATCTTCTCCCTGAAGCAATTCTTATTCTATTTCTAATCTACAGGGTTTTCTGACTTTCTGCCTTCAAAGTGATTTGGTAGACAGGGGTCACAGAAGCCTCTTCTCACCTCATTTTATTCCCAAGTTCTGCCACCCACCCAGAGCCTTTGCTGGAAGTTAGCGCTATTTTTGTCCCATCTGGTTAACGCCAAAGAACAATGCTGTGGTCCCACCGCTGAAGCTCTCAGGAGCATCTGCTAAGTCACTTTTCTAGTCTTCATTTCCTGTTATTTCCTGTCCTGTCTTGCATCTTCCCGAGGTCATCCAATTTGGAATTCCTGACATGTTTTCTGATATTTGCCCATTGCCTGAACAGGAGACTTGTGACTCCTTACTCTCAAAAGCAAATTGATTGCTGATTGTTGGTCTAACATGCCTCTCAACCCGTCACCTTAACCCCGGGGAAACCTGGACTTATGAATGGGGATTGTTACATCACAGTCTCATCTATAGCCTGCCTCTATATCTTTTGAAAAGAAGCATTCTGAAAATGTTCATATTGTAAACATGTGAAACAGGCTGTTGAGAATTTAATTCCCATGTATGAGCATGTGAGGCAAGTTCAGAAAATTTGTTCATAATGCACCTGAGGTAGAAATTAGATGATGATACTCTTTTCCTGTTACCCCTTTGTGTCCCTTGCTCTAAGCTTGTGGTGTTCATTTTGATATAAACATTTTATCAATCATTTGCCAACTTCACATGGCAACTGCTGGTGTTGGTTATTTGATAGTATTTGAAGAATCTGGGAATGGCTGAATTCTCTTTGCTTCTTAAGCATGCCTTTCCCCACAGGGTTCTCCAGGTAATAAGACAGATGAGAACCTATTTATCATTTTGCAAATTGTCCCAGGGCTCAATTTCTGTATCACAATGGAGTACTCTGGAAAAGCTCAGAAGCCACCCCTCTGCTCCCTAGACTGGAGAGCACCTGAATGGGGAGGCAGTGAGGGCCAGAGGACAAAATGGCTAAGTCTGTTCAAGGACTTGGGCTCTGCCTCTCCTGACCCAGCTAGCTGCAATAAGAAAGGAAACAGCATTTTCCTCCAGCCTGTTGCTTTTTCACTGCCAGCCTTCTCTCCATCTGTAAAATAGGTCAAGTTCTTCCCTCTCTTTGGACCCTGCATTTGTTAATAATGATCTTCCCTGACAAAGCCACTTCCTCCTCAACTTCAGATCATAACTCAAATGTCACCTCCTCTGAAAACTCTTCTTCAACCATCCTCGCCAAAGCCTCATTCCTGGCCCTCTCCACTTAGGAACCTGTTTCATATTCTTGGTAGCACTCACTCATGAAGTGTGTGTTCATTGCCTGCCTCCTCTCATTAGAATATCAGGGGTTCTGTCTGATTCATTGCTGTATCTCCAGAACCTAAAACAGTGCGTGGCTCCTGACAGAAGCTCAGCAAGTACTAGCTGAACAGTTGCCAGTGACCCCCTTCCCCAGTGAACATAATCTAATCAATGTCTTGAAATCTGGCCAATCGTGTTAGCATTACCTCTTCTAAGAGAAGAATGAGGAAGATGGTGGAAAGTCTTTGTATTAGTTTTCTATTGCTGCATCCATAGCAAATTGCACCCCAAAGTCATGGCTTAAGACAATGAACATTGATTATCTCGGTTTGGGGGTCAGGAACTCAGAACTGGCTCAGCTGGATGGTTCTTGTTCTGGGTCTCTCAGGAGGTTGCAGTCAAGAGGTCAGCTGGAGTTACAGCCATTTAAAGGTTCAAGGGAGCTGGATGATCTGCTTCCAGGAAGGCTCATTCACATGGCTATTGGCGAGAGACCTCAGTCTCCCCTCACATAGGCCTTGCCATAAGGCTCTGTAAGTGTCTTAAAAACCAAGAACTCGGCTCCCCTAGAACCTATGATACAGAGAGAAAAGCTGAAGCCACAAAATCTTTTATGACCTAGCTTTGAAAGTGACATACCATCATCCACCATAGTCTATGGTCACACATTCTAATCCTGGTATAATATGAGAGGGGACTACACAAGGGTGTGGATACCGAGAGGTGAGAATCATTAGGGACTTTCTTGGGAATTATGTACCACACTTTTCTTTACCCATTGCTTCGATTTTTCTGTCTGCAGAACCACCTTGCTGTGATAGACCAGCGGAAGGGAAGCCTGGAACTTGATCGCTGTCCGGTTGTGGGTGGAGCGAGCCTCTGAGCAAGGTGAAGAAAAACTTTAAATTTGGCAGGAAGAGCAAAGTATCTGGAGGAAATGACAACAGAGAACAGTGTCAACTGTAGAATATTGTCAACAAGACATGAAGGAGGTCACGCAATGGACAAAAGGGCAGCAGTAAGTGGATAGAATCCAGCTATGGGGATCCATGAGCAAACTATATTTGAAGATTGAGGCAGAAAGACATTGAAATCCAGAAAGTGGAGTATCAAGTTGGAACTCCATTCTTTTTTTCTATTTTTTAAGATTTTATTTACTTTAGGAAGAGACAGAAGTGATAGAAGGATGAGGGGGCAGAGGCAGAAGGAGAGAGAAAATCCCAAGCAGACTCTGCATGCAGCACGCAGCCAGACCCAGGGCTGGATCCCAAGACTCTGACTTGAACCAAAATCAGGAGTTGAATGCTTAACCAACTGAGACAACCAGGCGCCCCTTGAACTCCATTCTTAAGGTATCAGGATTGGACTCTGATCCCAGAGAGAATGCCATCATTCTGGTTCTCGGTCATCCTCCATTCTGTCGCCCTCAAAAATGATTCCAAAGGTCACTGCTCACTGCCATTTCCTGATTCACAGGTTTCCTGTCTCTTAATTTACTGAGAAATTTGAAATCAAAGTTCTTTATTGGCTCCCTTCCTGAAGCAAAGAGATTTGTGCAAATCTCTCTCATACTAAACAAAAACAACAAAACTTTCCTTTACATTGTTAAACCACTAGGAACTGTCCAATATCTTTACCCCACACAGAGGTCAGAGCCCAGCATTTCTCTTCTTCATGCCCCATTTCCTCTGAGATGTGGCTCATTTCCTACTATTTTGATATAACTCTCATTTAGGTCACCAACAGCCTCCTTACTTTACCACAAAAGAGGTCTGAGCCCTTTTCATGTAGGGTCTCTCTATTATGTCCAACAGGACACCACAGACCACACCCTCTTTATGGAGCTCTTTCAACATTTGACGTTCATGTCATCTCTCCACACTGACCATCCTCCTTCTAGAAAAGCTCCTTAATGCTTTGCTTTTGGATCACTGCTCTTTTCACTCTACAAGCCCAGTCTGAGTGATCTGGTACATTTTCACAATTGAAACTGAGACTTAGATGCTTATAATGGTCACCTAGATCTCCCAGGCCAGAAGCTTCAGATTCCTAGAACAATCTATCTGACTTCTCCACCTGGATACCTCCAGACCCAGCACCGTTAATTGCCTAAAACATAATAACATCAGTGTCCTCCCTAAATCTGTTTCTCTTACACACTGTGTTCTCATTGGCTGGCAGAACCAGCCAGCTAAGTCCATACTAGAAAGAAAAGTGTTATCTGTGTTAGCTTGCTTTCCATCCTTCTCCTATTCAATCAGACATCATACCTGTCAGGTTGACTTCTTGGATGTTTCTCTCCATCTCCATCTCCATCTCCCTTCCCCTACCCTAGTTCAGGCTATCATAATCTGTCTCTTGATTGATATAGTGAGCTCTTATTTGGTCTCTCCACATCTCTTTAACCCTCCTTGAAACTTTCTTTCACAGAGCTGCCAGAGTACTCTATCTACAAATACAAAGTTGACTGTGTCATGGGCTGAAACCTTTTGATCGTTTCCCCATTGTTGTGAGTCTGAAGTGAAACTTGTCTCACATTACATACAAGATGGTCTGGGAGTTGGTACTGCCTTCCTGCCTTTCTAACTCCCTCTTCTTGCATTTCCATTAATCCCAAATAGCATGTACTTACATGTACATGCCCTCTTTTCTTTCTCCTTCCTTTTTGTAATGCTAAGACTTTTGTGGAATACATGTTTCCATTTTTCCTGGCTAATCCCTATGACAGTCCAGGTAACCTCACCCAGAGCTCCATGAATACTCTCCCTTCTGCTGTTGCATTTATCTCTGTCTCCCCAGAGACTCCACAGCTCCTTGAGGTCAGAGTTTGGGCCTTTTGTCACTGCATCCTCAATACCTTGCCCAGTACTTGACACATCAGAAGACTCATTAACATCTTTGTTGATTAATGGAATGAACTGTCTGAGGGGCTTTTCCCCAACTTTACACTACAATATCAGAACACAAAATGTCTTCTGCCATGCCTTAGAGCAATTAACAAAAGATGAATGTTTTCAAGGACTCAGTCCCAGATGTAACCTAGATAGTCCATGACCTCGCAGGTGCCATAAGAGCTGAGGCAAGAAAGCAGCATTATGTCTCAGGAAGCGGCATCTCTGGGCAGTGACATGCATATGGATGCTCCAGAGCTAACATATGCAGAGGTCAGAAGCATTGAAGAACACCCACAACAACCTAGAAGCGAAAACACGTCTGAATAAAATGCTGCACTTCGCAGCCTTCATTGCAAGAAGGTCTGGTTATGTGACTGAATTCTGGTCAGCAGGATTTCAGTGGGAACTGTGTGTTAAATTTGTGTACATTGTCCTTAAATGGAATGTATGCTCTTCCCGTTTCCTCCCTTCTTCTGGCTGGAACATGAACACATTGACTGGAACTGAGGCCACCATCTTGGACCATGAACTAACAATGAACACAGGCCACTTAGGGAAATGCAAGAAGACAGAAAGTCAGGGTCAGTGACACTTAAAACTCTATACTGATCTTAGGACACTTATTTCAGACTTTTATATGAAAGAGAAATATAGTTCTTATTAAAACTATTTTTTTTGGTGACATGTAACCAAACCTAATCATAAAAAATATAGGCAGTTTATACAACATTCCTCCAGAATTGTGAGATTCTTAACATCTTAACTATATTCCTGGACTTGAAAGTATAACATTTTTACTTATTCAAGATTTTACTCATTTAAGATTCGTGGAATAAGAGGCATCCAAACAGCAAAGTGAGCTTAGGAATAGAAAACATTTTCCGGGTGCCTGGGTGGCACAGTTGGTTGAATGACCAACTCTTGGTTTTAGCTCAGGTCATGATCTCAAGGAGATAGAACTCCATGTGGGTCTCCAAGCTCAGAGGACAGTCTGCTTAAGATGCTCTCTCTCCACTCTTCCCTCCGCTCTCTCTTTCTCTCTAAAATAAATAAATAATATCTTACCAAAAAACCTACAACATTTTCGACAAGTATCATAGGAAGACTCTGGTATTTGAAGAAAAATAATGCTGGTAAATGCTCTCATGGCTTCTGATGGGGTCACACTTTCTTCATGCTAGCCAATACTCTCTACTCCCAGGAGTGTCTACGTATTTAACTCAGTTGGGTGTGGCGTAGAGGCAAAACTGTCCAATGAAGGAACTGGGATGGCAAATCTGAGGCTGCCAGATCTTTTTGGGGTGAAGAGTTTCTGGGAATAGTCAAGGAGCCCAGAAAGCCTCCATAACAATTCATCTCCTGAAAACATTTTACCACTCAGAGATGTATCTGAATTAACACTCCCTGAAAAGCTGCAAATGCAACCATCATCCATGTGATATAGATGGTGATAATTGCTTAAACCAAACCAATAATTGGCAGTGGCCAGTTGAAAAGGAATGGCATTTGCAAGAAGGCAGTGGTAGGAAGGAAAAAGATAGTGCTTCATGTGGGAGAAAACAGGCTTGAATGGGACTTGGCAGCTCAGAGTCTGAAAAACTGGGAGGAGAAGAATGTAAGAGGACTGGGAAAGACTGATCCCATTCCCAGTTTGGCTCCATCAGGGCCAGTGTGCACTTAAAATCATCTCAGTGCTGCCCTGGCATGTCTTTGGAACCTGGGAATGCCAGACCTGGTGTCAGGATTTGTTTGGAGGTTGTAGATCATGGCCTACTCTGGGTTGGTCCTGGACCCATTGGCTGGTGATGGTGGCCATTTACTGAGTCCCTATTGGTGAGGAAACTGAGGCTCAGTTAATTTAGGTAATTCACGAGGGTCACAAATAACCAGTCTGACCCTACTTGGTATGACCCTCCAAATGCAGATATCCTTAGTACAGAGCAGCCAAAGCCCTTCCCATCCAGCTTCCCCTCATTCTTTCTAGCAGCTGGTGGAAAGACAAGGAACAGCAAGGGAAAAGAGGTACTAGCTTTCTGTTGCAGAAGAATGCAGAGAGACAGCCAGATTCCTTCTCCCACATGACCTCTCCCCTTGGTCCCCTCACCACTTCTCCTTCTATCTTTTCTATTGCTCTTGGGAATTTTCAATGCTTTCCAAAGCTGGCTGCTCAGGGAAATTTTGAAAATAAGGTTTCTAGGCCCCAACTCAGGAGATTCTAAATCTGACAGCTTTGATGATTGTGATCTGCAGCCCAGGCTGAGGATGGAAGGGGTTGGGGGAAGGAGAAGCCCCAGATATCTCCTTCTCAGATGCAAAGGTCTCCGGTGTGTGCAAATTCTTTATGATCCAAAAAAAAAACACCCCTGTGTAAAACCAATGAGATGAGTTGAGAGAAACCTCATTTTCTGTTCCATGGCTGATGATGAAAATTTAATTATTTCAATAGACCAGGAAACTAGATGAAAACCAAGCCCTCCTTAAAATGCTTCCTGGGTTTCTTTAAAAAGTTTATTCCCCTTGGATAATAGGGAAGCAATCATGCTAAATTAGGAAAACATAGAAAAGCTGGTAAAATCTGTCTTGGGCTTCCTTCACTTTTGCTTTCCTCTGAACAGGTGCCCAGGATTCTCATTTGACTCCAAGATGCTCCAAACACTGCTTCTGTACCCCTTCCTAATCTGATGCTTTGCAAGCAATGCATCTTTCTCCTCTCTCCAACTTCTTCACCCCAGACCCAACTCAAATTTAAATATCCTCATGTTCACTTAGGCCTAGAGAGCAGTCACTTGCAAAACAAGTTAATGAGTGGATGCCCTTTAAGGCATAAGTATATGGCATATAGTGTCATACTTCCTGAGCTCTTTGTCACCCACTCTGTTGGCTGATGATCTTAGTAAGAGGCCAGATGCTGAGGAACTCAATAATTTCTCTTAAGAGAAATCAAGAATTGATGAAAGATTCTAACCCAGAAAGCTTGGTATGTTTAAAGTCTAGTTTCTGGTGAATAAAGATGAAAGTGTAGATGAGGACAAGAAGTCAGTTTTTCAGTGTTACCTTGAATCTATCATCTCAAAGTATTTTTGAAAAAAGTAATTTTTTATTGTGCTCTCTATTCGAGCAAAGTGGCAGTCATCTGTTCTTGCATGAGTATTCACGAATGGTAGAAAGAAGAGCAGAGTGGCCTCCTGATCATTCCTACTCAGAGAGAGAAAAAGAGATGTGACATGGGTCATTCAAAGTCAAATCTTATCTAATTTAAGGATATACACTATGAGTGGGGGTACCAGGAGGTTTGTTTTATGAACACAGAATGTTAGAGTCAGAAGGGATTTTCCAGATTATTTTTCTTGGACTGATAGGAAAATTGGTTTGCCACTCCTGACAATTCACAGGAGACGGAGGTAGGCCTGATGATTGCTGTGTGTTAAGGATCGAGGAGAGAATTAAACACCATGAAGCAAATGGAGAAAAGCTGGTCCTGGTGTCCCCCAGATCCCACTTGCCCTTCAGTAATCGGCAAAATGGAACCAATTTTTGATGACTGAAGACACTACTGGCATTTCCATAGTTATTCATTGCTCAAGATACACCACCCTAGAAGAAGACCAGACTTATAGGATGGCACATTATACCCATGACATGGAGAACAGCATCAACTGACAGGCCCCAGAATACCCATCCTGACAGCAGGTATGCATGAATCACAAGTTAACACACATGGTTGCATAAGGCCTCTTTGTGAATATTAGGCAACTGTAAGACACACTTTCAATTCTTGCCCCACTGGGCTCCCCAATCCCTGTACATCCACAATCTTTTCTCTATTTGGCTATTGTGACTTCAACATCACACAATACCTCAAAGACCTCTGACAACTCACTTCTTCTCTGCCTCAGCTTCAGCTGCCAACATATACTTGCTGTGACACTCACTCTTTGAAAAGTTGATCCTGCCATGTAGGTTTTTATTCTTAATTCAACCATTCCCCTAAATCACAGTACTAGATTTTTTCCCATGACCTACACTTTGTGTTTATAATAAAGCTGTTATTTTAGGAGCATATTGAAAATGGGCCCAAAGCACCAAACCTGCAAAGTTCAACCCCCTGAACATAAGACAGGAGCTCAGTCTGTTCTTGGACCTTGGTGTTGGCCAGAGATGTGGGTTTTGAAAGATGGTGCTCTAACTTCTCACCAGGCAGGCTCCAGCCTGCAGTGGGAGTTGTTGGAGGCCTGACAGCCATTGCAGACTTCTGGGGTGGATGCCTAGCTGTGCTGTTGTGAAATATTGCCGTGGTTGGATGGTTCTCTTGTGTATCACTTTTTAATCAGATGAAAATGTAATCTTTTCTCTTTTGTATCATGTATCTCAAAGCACATTCACACTCCATGGCCCTTTTTCTTCTGCTGCCATGAGTAGACATGAAGAAGATGAAGGCATGAAGCTTTCTTGGGTGTTTATACCATGATGACTCCCATTCACCTCCTAAACTTCACAATTTCTTTACCACCATCTGCCAGGAGGCCATCAGGACAAATCCCATCAGCCACCATTCAAAAGCTAGGACCCTCCCCCACATACAGCACTATTCATCCTCTATGTGGTTTCATCTCCCACTCCTTCCTGCAGAGCAAAGCCTACCCATGGAATACCCTGGAACTCACTTCTTTCATCCTGTTACCCTTTCTGAATCCTGGATGCACCCCAAGGGCTCTACTTGCCCCATAGCTCTCTTGTTGTGGTGACACTTCTAGCTCATTCAGCCCTTCATACTGGTGTTGTCCTTGTTCCTATTATTCTGCTCCTGAGCCACCATATTCTCTCTTCCCTCCACTTTTCTCATTTGTAAGGTTCATTCCATCAGACTAAATCACTTGCTACCGCTCTTCTGTAGGCATCTATAAACTCCAGAGTTGCTCACCCTTGTTTCTAGAAAAGTTTGGCTTCTAGATCACAGTCATTCACCAATGCCACATTTATCATTGTACTTGAGGATTTTGTTACTCACTTAGATAATTCTTCTAACTCCTAGCCTCAGAGGCCCTTGGTCTCTTTTCAAATGACTATGTACCTCATCCACAAATCTCATGGTCTTAGCCTTGTCACATGGTTACAGTCACTCACTGTACAATCCCACATGCTCAACTCAGGTACCTCCTCTGCTGACCACATTCTTCTAGCTTTGAGCTCACTCCCTCGAGTATCTTAACTTCAACCAGTCTTCAATTCTGTTGGGACTGCAATAGGTTCCAATTACTGCTGTAACAAATTACCACACATTTAGTGGCTTAAAACAACACAAATGTATTACTTTACAGTTCCAGAGCGCAGAAGTCAGAAATCAGTCTCACTGGGTTTAAGTCATGGTGTCATCAGAACTAGTTCTTTCCAGAGGCTCTGAGGGGAGCGTCCATTTCCTTGACCTCTTCAGCATGTAATGGCTGCTCGTGCTCCTTGGCTTGTGGCCTCTTCCTCTATCTTCAAAGTACATCCTTCCAATCTCTGCCTCTGACATTATATTGCCTTCCTCTCTGGCACTGACCCTCCTGTTTCCTTCTTATAAGGACTCTGATTACATTGTGTCCACCTGGATACTCCAGAATAATCTCCCCATCTCATGATACTTAACTCAATCAGATCTACCAAGTCCCTTTTGCCATAGAAGGTAACATTCACAGGTTCCTGAGATCAAGATGTGGACATGATTGGGGGGTGGAGTGGGTATTATTCAGCCCACCATGGGAACCTATAATTCAATGGTCCTACCACCTTTTGCTCATTCTTCTGCTTCCTCAGAACTTTCTTGCCCTGCTTAGATTCCATGGCAAGCATCATGACCAATCTCCTATGTATATCCTAGACTCTCTTGTGTCTCTCTTCTTTCATTGTACTTGCCTGAAAACTCTCAATTTGCCTAATGCAATGCTCTGAATTTTAAAAGCCTAAACTTGATGATTTAAAATTCCTAACCACTAAATTTATATGACTCAACCCAGCCCACCATATTTCTTTTTATTTTACTCAAAGATGGAGCAATGGGGAGTCTCCCACCAGTCAACAACCAATTGGCCTCTCTCTGTGCACATAGTGCCTTCCCTCTGGTACCCCCTCCCTTCTTCTAGTGGAAGGATGAGGTTATTCTTGTGAAAGACTAAATCCACTCCTCCTCCTAGCTCCTAGGTCCCATCCCTCTTCCCAGGACATTATACTAGGATTATTCTCCCTCTAGCATACACTTTTATCTCTCCTGTGCTACTGTATCCTTCCTGTCATATTTCCCAACTTAAAACAAAACAGCACTGTTTTGACCCCTTCCTCTATATATCACCATTTCTCTGTTCCCTCTCTACCAAAACTCAGTGAAAGATTTGTCTACACCAGCTTTCTCTACTTCTTCCCCTTTAATGCTGCTACTGGCACTTACGGTGTGAATTTTAAAGAGCTTTGTAAAAGCAATACAAATGAAGTATTTCACAGTTTCTGTAGGTCAGAAATTCAGGCATAGCATGGATAGATTTGCTCAGAGGGTCACAGGGATAAAATCAAGATTTTGGCGAGGACTGTGGTCTCATCTGGGTTTAGAGTCCTGTTCCAAGCTCACTGATTGTTGGTAGAATTCAGATTTTTGTGGTCAACAGGCATGAGATCCTATTTTCTTTCTAGCCATTGCCAGAGGACCTCTCTCATTTCCTAGAGGTACCTACAGTTCCTTTCTTGTGACCTCCATAAATACTTTACTTTTTGTGGGCAAGCTGGATGTGTCTCTCTGATTTCTTTTTTTCCAATTAATGGGAGAAATTCTACTTTTTTTTTTAAATGTTTTATTTATTCATTTGACAGACAGAGATCAAAGTAGGCAGAGAGATAGGCAGAGAGAGAGGGAAGCAGGCTCCCTGCTGAGCAGAGAGCCCGATGTGGGGCTCGATCCCAGGACCCTGGGATCACGACCTGAGCTGAAGGCAGAGGCTTTAACCCACTGAGCCACCCAGGCACCCGAGAAATTCTACTTTTAAGGAGCTTAAGTGATTAAGTAGGGTCTACCCAAATAATCTCCCTAAAAGCCAACTGATGTGAGAACTTACTTACTTTAGCAAATTTCACAATAGTACTTTAGTATTTAGTATTTATATTAGTGATTGAGTGAATAACTGGGAGAATGTATGTGTACCTGGGGCCAGAATTTGGGTGGTGATCTTGGAATTCTGTCTACTCCAGGCGGACAGTTTACAAAAAAAAAAAAAAAAAAAAAATCCTTTCTTTCGGGCTGAGGCAGCCCATCCAGGGTGGAGGACTTGGCCAGTGAAGCTCCAGGTGGAAAGATTTGATACCCACTTGCCCCAAAGTGAGCTGCTCTTGTGCAATCTCTTCATGGCAGCCCTGCTTTCTCCCATGTGCTCTAATGTCTTACCATGCCACAAAAGTTACCTTTTTCAACATCAACTGTGATTTCCACATTCCCAAATCCAATGCTCTATTCTCATTATGCCTGTTATGGATTGAATGTGTGTCCCTAAAATTTTTAAGTTGAAGCCCTAATCCCTCAATGCAATGGTATTATGAAGAGGTACTTTTGAGAGGAAATTAGGTTTTTATGAGACCATACAAGTGGACATCTCATGATGGAATTAGTGGCTTTACAAGAGGAAGAAGAGACATCATCATTTCTTCTCTGCCATCTGAAGACAAAGTAAGAAGGTGGCTATCTCCAAGCCAGGAAATGAGCTCTCAACAGGAACTAAATATGCTTGCATCTTGATCTTAGAATTCCCCGCCTCCAAAACTGTGAGAAATGAATGTCTGCTGCTTAAGCCACCAGCCTGTGGTATTTGGTTATAGCAGCCTGAGCTGACTGAGATAATACTTGACCTACAGCATCAGTATACCTCTCTCTCCTTCAGGACACACTTTCTTCTCTTAACTTTTGGACACTATTCTTTGATTCTTCTTCCACATGTTTAGCTATTCTTTGCCAGTCTTATTTGCTTATTTCTATTCACTCTTTCTGCAAATCTTTGGGACTCCTTAGGGCTCAGTCCTTAGATTTCTTCTCTTCTCCATCTAGACTTACCTTGACTCTAGACTTAGTCTATGCCAAATGTGTATCTTCTGCTCACATTTATATATCCATCTGGCTCCCAGACATGTTGGACTTTTCTAACTAGACTATCTTGAGTATAGCATGTCCCAAATCAAGCTCATGCATCATCCCATGACAAAAACTAATTATAAAAACAACTTAAAAACCTATCTTTGAAATGTTCCTTTTAAATAAATGACATTTTTGCAGGCTAAACCTCAAAATCATCCCTCAGTGTGCTCTTCTGTCATTTCCACATCCAATATGAGCAAATCCCACTGATTCGATCTTCAGAAATATGTCCAGAATCTAACCATTGGACCCAAGACATCACCATCTTAGCCTGGATTACAACACTAGACTTCTAAAAGGTCTTCTTGTTTCTACTTATGCTTCTCTATGGTCATTTTTCCTCATAGCAAACAGAGTTAACCTTTTAATAAATACATTATATCTGCTCAAGGACTGCAGTGGTTTCCCACTCAGAGGAAAAGCCAAAATCCTTTCAAAGGCCTCCATGGTCCTAGATTTCTGTAACATCATTGCCAACCATTCCTTCCCCAACTCCCTCTGCTCTGGTCCTGCTGGCCCTTGTGCTATTCCTGATTCCTCCAGTTGAAACTTTCTCCAGGATCTTTACTCCTACTGAAACCCCTGCTTGAACCATCTTTCCTGCCAGATGACTGCATTGCATATTTTCTCTCTTTAGGACTTTGTTCAAAAGTTACCCTCTCTGGCACATTCTATCCCGCATCTTGCTTTTTCTTGATTTATCACCATTGGATGCACAGCATTTTATTTATCGGGTTTGTATCATCCAATCGTCTCTCTACAGTAACATGTTCATGAAGGTAGAGAGTTGTTTGTTTTGTTCGTTGACAGATCCTTAGTGACTTAACAGAGAGGTTCCAGTAAACATCTGTTGCCCAAATAAATACATTTTACATATCACAACTTTTTGAAATTAATGCAAGCAATGAAATTAATAACTGGAATAAGCTTGTCATATCATTCTAACAAAACGCTGGGTGGAAAAGATTTCTCAGGTAAAAATGATTTGTGTCATGGAATATTTAATGATGACAATCTGCATTACATTCTTTCTTACCAAATAAGTAAAAGTATTTTAAAAGCTTCCAATGAACCAACTTTTGGTTTCTACTGACTCAGAACTGGTTCTGTTATAGTCATTAAACCAAGATTACTCATAGCCCCCAAAATTATTTTCAATCTGGTATTTAGTACAGAAGTTAGAGCAATTATCAAAACTAGTTTTTACACAGAGCAGCGGGTTCCCTTTGGAAAACACATTCCCACTTATCAATAAATGACGTTTTCTCAAGGGATTTGAACATCATGTCCCTAATACCAGCTCTCCTCTTAAAAGGAATTTGGAAAGAGCCCCCTTTTTCATGTTGACAGCCTCCAGATTTGAATTACTCATCAAAAGATTGATCACAATTAGCCAAATGCAAAAGACTCAGAGTATTAAATCATGAATTCTAACTACTAGAATTTGAGACTCCTTAAATTCACATTGGTGTCTTGGCAGTCAATTTATGATATGCATAAACAAGAACTCATTTTCCTGTAATTTGAATATGGCATTCATGCTAAAAAATCGTAGCATCAATTTTTGAAAGGCACTCTGGAACTAAATTAAATCTTTAAAATTCTTGGTTCAAGCTTAATAAAGTTACCAAAAGTGTCTCGCCTTTAAAAAGTTTGGCAATAAGTAATTTAAAATTTTGCATGTCCTGTAGTTTATAAATTTTGCTTCTAGGACTTTCTCCTAAGGAAATAGTTTTGTAAATAGAATTTAAATGGAAAATGTACAGGCTTTGTGAACAGACAGACCTGCGTTTGGACACTGGCACCAATATTAATATGCACTTGTATAACATCCTCTGTTTCCATGTTCGCCTCTGTAAGATGAAAATAACATCATACATCTTCCAGGATTGTTGTGAGAATTAGGGTGGTTAGAAATATAGTCCCTTAGGCAGGTCTATATGTGGTATATACACAAATGGAGTATTATTCAATCAGATAAAAGAATGAAGTATTGATACATGCTACGACGCAAGTGAATGTTGAAAACATTTTGCTAAGTGAGAGATGCCAGACACAACATCACATATTTATGATTCCATTTATATGAAACATCTAGAATAGGTAAAACTACAGAGACAGAAAGTAGATGAGTTGTTTCCATGACTGGGAGGAGAGAGGAATGGGGAGTGATTGCTTAATGGGTATGGGATTTCCTTCTGGCGTTTTAAGAGCGTTCTAGAACCAGGCAATGGTAACGGTTGCACAATATTGCAGATGTGCCTCAGGACACTGAGTTTACACTTTGAAATGCTAAAATGGTAAATTTTATGTTATGTGTATTTTGCTGCAGTAAAAAAAAATTGTTACCAGAAAAAAAATATTGCAACATTCTGTTCACAGTAAAATTGTACTTACGGACATCTGTATCTACACACACACACATATACACACACACAGGAATCTATACAACAAAATACTGGTGATGGTTATCTCTGACATCACAGTTTTTTAAAAGGTAATCTGTATTTTTTAATTTTTAAAAATACATATGTATTATTCTTATAATAAATGAAGTTTAAGGGGAAGGACAAGGGGGCAAGGGGGAAATAAATGATTGGGATTAAGGAGTATTTGTCATGATGAGCACTGGGTGATGTATGGAAGTGTTGAATCACTCTATTGTACACCTGACACTAATATTACACTGTTCACTATGTGTTAACTAACTGGAATTAAAGTAAGAACTTAAAAAATTAAAAAAAGAAATGAAGTTTAAGAACAATGACAATGAACAATGAGAAAATAAAAGTGCTGAATAAATAAGATGAAAGTAAACCCAAGACTCACTTGCACTGTATGTTTATAAAATAAAAGTGTTCAGCATTATTTCATAATTGCTACCTGCCTGATCACAGCTCTGGACTGTGCTTGGCTGCGTAGAGCCATTCTGCCTTGTATACCAGAACTTATAAAGAACCAAATCCCTTCCTTCACATCTAATTTGCAAATCAGCAGAGTGGGCATAAGCCTAGAGAGTAAGCAGGAATAATGGCACATAAATCACAGCATGACAAGATAGCTGTAACACTTACCATTATAGTATCTATAACTATAAAAACCTCATTAAAAAAATGTCCCTGTTCTCCTCCCTCCAAAGGAGAGCTCACATACCAGACGGTGAGCTTCCAAGCAAGATATTTGGCAACTCTACTTATAACTGCCTTTATTTCTCTCAATAGCCCCATGAGAAAGAGATCCTTATTTGAATTTTACACACAATAAAATTTGGACTCAGGTGAGTCCCTTCTTTGGGTTCAGAATGCTAGTAAATGGTGGACCCAGAATTCAGGCCCTGGCTCATGGGAGCCCACAGCTCATGCTCTGCCCACAGTGACATGCAGCCACTTACTATCAGATTGTTGGGGAAGCAGATGCTGCAAGAGGTAACACCACTGGGCTGAGGTCACAGCAAATGTGTGCTAGACTTGGGATTTGATCCCAAGTTTCCCACTGAGTGAATTTCCGTAAAACTCATCTGCCTCCCAGGCATTTCTCAAGGGTGCTGATTACATAGATGCCATTGCTTCAAGAGAGCCATCAGGAAGACCACAATGCAACACAACCTCAAAGAATTAGTGAAAAGATAACTGGCACTTTAGAATAAGTGGGTCTCGTGTGCCAAGAGAATAATGGTTCAGCTAAGAATGAAGTTCGGACATGAAGTTATAAAATGTTCCAAGTTGAAGCAGATGCAAAAACTTGATTTCAAATGGTATGATGATGGAGGGATAATACTGATAGGAGATCTACATTAAAATTTGAGCTGCCATACAAAATGAATGAGCCCTCTTAAAGACAGAACAAGACAAAACTTGGTATGAGCCTTGCAGGCAAATCCCACTGCCAGCCTGGTGAGCCACCCAGAGCCTTTGTTCCGAGGATGTAATCCATCTGTGAGCAGATTTTGATATACGAACCACATTCCCCCTTGGCCTCCATGGTAGGCGAAAGGTGACACTTATCTAGATAATATTCTCTAAACACATACATCGGAACATTTTCAGTGTGGGACCTTTGAGCCTAAAGAGAAAACATTAATCATTTTTCTTCATGTGCAACTGTTCTAGCATAGCCGATTATTCTCCCCAAGGAACCTATCCTGGTTTCTATTTTGCACACTCCCTCATGCTTCTGAATACCTTTCGAACCCTGCCTAGAGCCCATCTGGGGGCTCTGCAGAGCCACATGTCAACCAGGTGGCCTTCTTTACCCTCGCAGCCTCGTTGCAGGCATTGGCACTAAAATTACATTCCATTCCCACGTCTCTGACCATATTGCCCCTTCTTTAAATAACCGACCTGCTCTTTTTCTTCAATACATTCGAAATAAATTCAAATTCAGTGACTTGACCTCCCGATTCTTCCATGTGTCACTTCCCTGCTTCTGCCAGCCTGCGCCTCCTGTTCTTGTTTCATCTCACACCTCCCTTCCCTTTTGATCAGTGCCTCCCTGGGCTCCTTCTCAGCGGCTCTTGTAGTTTTGTGCTTGGGCTTTCTCATGTGCTTCCACTCATGACAGCCCTTATGGCAGAAACACTTTCCATCTCAGATGCCAGCCCATCTCTCTACCTTACACTTGCAATTTCTGTAATGCTCACTTTCTTGGTGAAACCCTCCTACACGCTTTCCAGGTGGTGCCACCGTCCTCTTAGAACCTCCTTCGGTTCCATTCCCTTACTCCTAACCTATTCAATGGAACCCTGGGATTCAGTTAACTAAGGGGGTTCCATACTGATTTGAGTAACTTCAACACACTTCCAAGCATGGGAACATAGGCCAGAGAAGCATGGTTTCCTCATTCATTCATACATTCTTCAACACATTTGCTGAGAAGTTATTATACATCAGACACTATGTTGGGTACTGTCTATGGGTGTGTGTATGTGATTATGATTATGTCATAAAGAGTCACAGCAGAGATTCTCAAACTTCCTTGTCCATGGCACTCTTATTGTCTCAGTACTATTTTCATGACATCCTTAGACTTGTGAAAATAATAACTAATAGTTCTTTGTTTAATTGAATAATTAGATAAAAACAGCTTCATAAATGTTTATGGGTTAATAATTGAGTAGCCATTTGAGCTACATGTAAATTAAAGGAAAAATAATATTTTTGTTTCATTTCTAAATAACCACGATTACTTATTAATGAGATGTATGTGCCTGTTGGGCACTGCACAAATTCTCAATTCCTGGAATCAGATTAGACACTGCCTCATTTCCTATCCCATACTGATCTCATGTTTACTTGCCTTTTGTGACAGTGAACAGTAATTTAAAGCTGAACTACTTCAGGCTATAAGTTCATGTCATGTCTGATGCAATATTGCTGTGTTTCCTTCAAAATTTAAAATATACCACAGGATGAGGTGCTTTGGTGCACAGTTTGGGAACCATGGGCACATGGCTTCTGTTCTCCTGGTCTTTATAGTCTGATAGAGGAGAGAAGTCATATAAATAAGAGAGAATGGATGAAGTGCTATAAGAAAAGTCACCAGGTTAGAACAGAGTTTCTCTTTGTGATTTTGTGGACCAAGAGTGTCAAAATAAATTCTGGCGTATATGTGAGGTTGCTTATTTTTTATGTTACCAAAAAAGACTTTAAAATCAAAACATATATCACCACCTACTGTTATAATTATTTTAATTATTTTTTAAATTGAAGCTTAACTTACACATGGTAAAATGCATACATCTTAAGTGTTCAGTTTAGTGAAATTTTACCTATATAAATACCTGTGTAATGATCACCCAGATCAAGAAATAGCATCAGTTAAGAGGTTCCCTCAGGCTCTTTCCCAGTGAATTTTTCAGTTAATACCTCAAAACCCTATTCCCCACCCCAACCTTCCACAGTGAGGTAACCACTATATTAATCTCTGTCCCTATCGACTAGTTTTATCTGTTCTTGAATTTCATGTGAGCGGAAACATTCAGTGCACAAGCTGTTTTCTCAGAAAAATGTCTGTGAGATTCATTCACATTGTTGCATGCATCAGTTATTGCTTCCTTTCCTTTGATAAATTCTATTCCATTGTATGAATATACAGCACTATTTCTTATTTATTTTATTTTTCTTTTTTAGAGAGGGGGAGGGAGGGGTGGGGGAGGGAGAGAGGGAGAGAAAGAGAATCTTAAGCAGGCTCCACACCCAGAGTGGAGAGAGATGCGGGGCTTGATCTCATGACCTTGAGATCATAACCTGAGCTCAAATCAAGAGTTGGACGCTTAACCAACCGAGCCATCCAGGCACACCACCTTTTCATTTTTTTAAATAAAAGATTTCTCAAGTTGGAAAAAAATCATCCTTTTTACTTTCTTTATAGATGTGTTGCATACAAATGCTTCCTTAACCAATATATTATTTAGTTTTGCTTGCTTGTGAACTTTAGAAAATTGTATCATACAATTTTATAAGAATTGCATTTTTTTGCATTTCCTTTTTCACTTCACATTACCTTCCTAAGAGTCATCCATATTCAAAACAAGCCTATTGTTCATTTGTTTGTAGTGTTGCATATTATTTCATTTAAGAAAATGTCACAATCTAGATGTATTCTCCTATTGGTGGTCATGGAGGGGTCATTTGTATCCTAAATAGGCAGAGATTTTTTTTTCATTGGGCAGTTTTAAATTTATAAATTACTATGAAACATTTGCCATAATTTTCAAGTCACCTTTCTCCTTTAAATATTTTTTAACCTCATCTCACTGGGGATTATTTCACGTTCCATCTGCAAACCTAAAGCAGTCCTGGTGTACCTGTTATGCAGTGTGTTCAAAATGGCTGGTCTTGGCTCATGGAGGACTCTCTCTCTGGGTCACATGGCTAATGGTCACATGGTTCCAAACAGACACTGAACTTCCTATTAATAGTACCCAAACTCAAGAAATCTCGTACAAGAGCTTGTCACAAAAAGAGAAATGCAAGGAGCAGGTGCCAAGTGAGGAACCTGCCATCTTTGTTGATGTCAAACACAGATCCCTTTAAGACCGTAGTCATGGAGCACTGTAATGACCACCGGGAAAAGGTGGGACGATTTTTCATGTATAGGAGAAAAGTGTTAACACATGGAATGAGCTCTGAAATTAAAGAAGTCTATATGCCTTCAGACCCTCTGGTTTCTTTAGTTAATGGGAACGGTTTTGACTTTAGGCTTTACAAATTCTCCAACTAATCCCCAAAGGCTTACTGACAGAAAATAATAAGAGCAAAGCTAACCCAACTGCTATTGAATGTTTCCCAAGTAACAGGCATTCACTGAGCTAAGAGCTTTACACGGTTTATCTCAGAGACAGCCACTGTCATTATCGGTCTCATTTTATGGATGAAGTGGAAATAATTTGCCCAAAGTCCTATAGCTAGTGTATAGCAATGTTGGGTTTAAATCCAGCTCATCCTGACTCCAGAGTTTGTATTCTTAGCCAGACACCACTGTGCCCCTAGGCACCAGCCTGCCCAGCTGCCAAGAAGTCTCTGTGTGCTGTCGATATTGTGGATAGCGGGGCTGGAAACTGAGCAAGGCCATGTTCAGGGGACAGTTCACCTCTCTTTGGTGTGATAGACCTCTGTTTCAGTACTATGATGAAGTCTTGACTTGTGTTCAAACACTTTAGCTCAGGAACAAATTGCCAAAGCAGAGTATTTGAATATAGGTCACAATTGTAGAAGAATAAATTCTGGACATTCTATTAGGAGCTTTCACAAGTATTATTTTATTTAATCACGACACCAACCCTATGAGTTTGAGCATAAAATCCTTATTTTATGGCTGAAAAAACTCATGCTCAGATATATTACTTGAGGCACATGTTTCGAAGACAGAATTAAACCCATGGTTCAGCATCCGTATCCAGGGCTTTTTCTATGAACCCATAAGGCCAGAGGAAATCTTTAGAACAGGATTCTTTGCTTAACTAGCTCATCCTGAAACTCTGAACTCTTTCAAAAACTCAATATTTGGAACTCTTCAGTCTGTTGGAAAGCAAGTTTTATTTAGTCTTTTTTTAGATTAATCTTAGGATCTGACTAGACCTAGAAGAGGAAGAGGAGGGCTCCCAGGTAAATCACATGTGCCATATTTCTTAGGGTATCAGTGAGTTTGTATTGTCTTTCCTAAAAGATATCACTTCCAAGATATCACTTCCCTGTTTTCTGCTAAGATTGAATGGGAAAAGGCAAAAGGCCAATGTTAACACTGGTTTACTGAGAACAATTTTGAGGGTAACTTTTGACTTTAAAACTACGACCAACAGTAACTAAATTAAGGAAATTAAATTTTAGAGCTTCAAAGATCTGGGAAGTAACTTCCTATAAAACCTTTGACCTGAATTGTGAAGAAAGGCTGCTATTTTGTACAACATGGCCCTGCCCTCTTCCACAGCTGACTGTACAAGGGAGGGCACGTGACTGGAACAATTGGACCTCCTTCTCTGGGAACTTATAATTGGGATTAAAAGAGATTCTCTCTCTCCTCACATGGCTGAACCTGCAATATCTACACTGTAGAGTCATGGAGTAGGGTCTCTTCTTTTATGTAGAAAAAGAAGTATGAAATAAATGTGTGTGTCTATCAGTCAGTCAAGTTCAGTCAGGAAAACAGAAACCACACCTGATATCTTTTTTTAAAATTTTTTTTGAAAGAGTTTATTTATTTATTTGACAGAGAGAGATCACAAGAAGGCAGAGAGGCAGGCAGAGGGAGAGAGAGGGAAGCAGGCTCCCCGCTGAGCAGATAGCCCGATGCGGGACTCGATCCCAGGACCCTGAGATCATGACCTGAGCCGAAGGCAGAGGTTTTAACCCACTGAGCCACCCAGGCACCCCTGCACCAGATATCTTAACAAAAGATTAATATAGGCAGGCCTTGTTCCATTGCACTTTGCAGATACTGCCTTTTTTCATGAGTTGAAGGTGTGTAGCAATCCTGCATTAAGCAAGTCTATTAGTGCCATTTTTCTTCTTCTTTTTTTAAACTTAATTTTATTTATTTTTTTAGTTAAGTTTTTCTATTTTAGTTCCAGCATAGTTAACATGCAGTGTTATAGTCGTCGAAGGTGTACAGTAGAGTGATTCAACTCTTCCGTATGTCACCTGGTGCTCATCACAAGTGCCCTCCTCTATCCCCATCGCCTATTTCGCCATTCCCCTACCCTTATCCTCTCTGGTAACCAACAGTTTGTTCTCTATAGTTAAGAGTCTGTTTTTTGATTGGTCTTCTCTCTCTTTTTCTCCTTTGCTCATTTGTTATGCTTCTTAAATTCCACATGTGAGTGAAGTTATATGGTATTTGTCTTTCTTTAACTTATTTTCCTTAGCATTATACTCTCTGGCTCCAGCCATGTCACCACAAATGGCAAGATGTCATTCTTTTTATGTCTGAATAATATTCCATTGTATATATACACCACATCTTTATCTGTTCATCTATTGATGGACACTTGGGTTCTTTCCGTAAATGTATTAGCACCATTTTTTCCAACAGTGTTTGCTCACTTTGTCTCTGTGTCACATTTGGATAATTCTCCCAATATTTCAAAATTTTCTTTATTCTATTTGCTATGGTAATCTGTGATCAATAATTACAACTCACTGAAAGCAAATCATAGCATTTTTAGCAATAAAGCATTTTTTCAATTAAGGTAGGTACATTATTTTTTAGCATAATTCTATTGCACACTTAATAAACTGTTATACTACAAATATAACTTTTATGTGCCCTGGGAAGCCAAAGAACTCATTTGATTTACTTTATTGTGGTATTTGCTTTTTTGTGGTAGGCTCGAACTGAAACTGCAGGATCTCCAAGGTGTGCCTATAATGAGCATTGGCTAAAAGGTATCTGGAGGCTCTAGAGGCAAAAAGGGAACTCTGAAATCAGACAAAGAGAATAATGTCAGGAAGTAGCTGACATCCTTAGGCCTGAGGGAACAAATGGAAGAAGTTAGAATTATCAGATCCTGCAGGTTGGGAAGAGTGATTCAGACTTCTAAAGGGGGACTGTTCTGCTAGTGCTGGTACCTCTGGAACTCACAGGAAGTATCTATCCATGGGCTGGAAAAGGGTGTTGACTGTTTGGCACTGATATCTCTGAGGGGTCACCATGAGGCAGGTTACGGGTGTGCAAAGCAAAGCTGGAAACTGGAATCAGTCATTACTGCAACCAGTTGGGTGCTGGGGTAAAGACAGTCTGGGGCAGCAAACCAAATGGCAGGGCCAAGCCCCTCCCCTCCTCCAGCCTCACAGACTCTAGCATCCCCTGCGTTTGACAGAGCCTGAAAGGGAACCAGTCAGCAAAACAGAAATGTGACTATAGAGAGACCCAACCTGAGCATCACAAAGAAGAGGGGAGAGGAGAGGTTGGCTCCAGGAGACAAAAACTTAGTCGAGGACACATCAACCTTGAATCACCTCCTGGTCACTCCCCAGTGCTTGGCCCCGGGATTTCTCATTCACAACACTGTTGACATTTGGGACCAGAAAATTCTTTCATGTGGGGCTGTTAGGGGCTCTGTAGGATATTGACTGGCATCTCTGGCTTCTACCCACTAGATGCCAGTAGCACCTCCAAAGTTGTGACAACCAAAACCATTTCTAGACATTGCCAAATATCCCCCTGGAGGGCAAAATCACCCCCATTTGAGAACCACCAGGCTAAGTTCTTTCTTTGTGTTCTGTGAGGCACCTCATCCTTTTAACAATTCTCCTTTTTCCCTTAAGCTATTTTGATTTACTTCTTATTACCTGCACCACGGGGAGCACTTAAAGCTATCCTGACATGTTTTGAGCTCTCTGAATATGTCCCAGGCCCTGTGCTAAGCACGATAGGTATCACCTACTTTTAAGATCCCCCAAATCATGTGAAGTAGGTATAAATTTTTGTCCTTATTTCACAGAAGAAGATAGTAAGGGTCCGAGAGGAAACTTGCCCCCAGTCACAAGGTGAGGTAGGTAGTTTGTGACCACAAGACTCTATCACAGTGTGTTGTCACTCACCTGTGTGACAGGGAGCCACACTCTTGCTCCAGGCCTATTGCTAATATTGGCCTGAACCATGTGAAACTGTCATGTAGGGTCCAGAAGAAGTCAGATATCAGCAATGTCATCTGGTTCAAGTGAGTATCTCCTACCTCATGCCAGGAATTCCCATTCCCATCTACAGATCTTACCTGTCCTTCAGGTTGATTTCCATTCCTCCCTCCTTTGGGGGATCTTCCTGCAGCGCTCTCCCGCTGAGGGTGATGCGCTAGTTTGTTACGGCTGCCTTGACAAAGGACCACTGGCTGGGAGGCTTTAACAACAGAATTTTATGTTCTCATATTCTAGAGGCTGGAGGTCTGAGAACAAGAAGTCAGCTGGGTTCTGAGGCTTCTCTCTCTCTCTCTCTCTCTCTCTCTCTCTCTCTGGTTTGTAGGTAGCTGTCCTCCTGCTCCCTGTGCCCCTCACCTCCCGCCCATATCTTCACATGGCCTTTTCCCTGTGCCTGCCTGTCTGTGCCCTAATTTCCTCTTCTTACTGGATGACAGCCCACCTGTATGAGCTCATTTTGCCTTAATCACCTCTTTAAAGGCCTTATCTCCAAATAGAGTCACACTCTGAGGTACAAGGATGTAAAGGCTTCAACAAATGAACTTGGGGTGAGACACAACTCAGTCCATAAACAGATCTCTCCCTCCTGGAACCACCTCCCACTCACTGTCTGTGAGATTCACTTGTCTCTTAATCGTGTCTATCTTATGTGGCCTTGTGTTTTGCTTCACATATGTGCATCGCTGGCCCCTTCAAGAAGTCCATATGCTTATTAAAAGCACTTCTTTCCCCAAACCCACTACTGTTTTGGGCATGTATCATTAAGATATTATACAAAGTCATTATAGTTTGAATATTCATGCTGTATTAAAGAAGGAACACTGATGGTAAAAAGTCCAAAAATTTCTTCCAGCTTAAAGATCCTATGGCTCACTGCTCTTTAAAACCAATTTTTATGCAGTTAAAACACACTTTGAGGTCTCTTGAAAATCTTTATTATTACCTTAATTTTCTTCATGATGAGCCAGCACCAATGCTATCAAGAACTGAACTTTAAAAACACTTGAAACTGATTTTCCCTGCAGGAGGCCCTTCAGATTTTCAGTTCGAACTGCTGATGAAGTAAACATGGGCTCCAAGACTGAGTAAAGGGAAAGAAAAATATCAAGACCCAAACAGAATATGTAAATATGTAAATATGTCTGCAAGCCCCAACCCACAGGCCAGCTAAAAATAGAGCTCCAGCATGACCACTCTCTTACCTCAGCAAGAGTGACTTTGAAGAGTGGCTGATGGATGTCATTGCTTGGAAAGGAAGCACAAGTTTATGGAATAAATGTAAATATATTCATTTGAAGGAGTTCTTTTCAGATTCACATTGGCTTTTGGCTCTGGTCCCTCCCATGTCTGGACACAGAAGGATTTAGGGCTCTGTGCTCAGAATAGTCATTGTTTCTCCTAGAACATGCAAAAATGTCCAACTTATCACATTTTTATTTGACTGGAGAATATGATGAACAGCCCACAAACCATTTCCCTGATGAATTGCCCCTGTGTGTGGTTTTTTTAACCATATTTTTGCATTTGTTCATTTGCCTTCTTTCAGCAAGTATTTACTGGGTGCCTGCTCTGTGGTGGTTTACGATAGGACTCACCTGCCCTGTGCTGTTGTCAGCTACTTTGGGTTGAGGGTGAGCCACAAGATGTAGGGAGGCTATAGGAGTGGTGGTTAAAAGTGGATCCTGAGGCCAGATGGCCTGGGCTCCCAACTGGCTCCAAACCCTGTGGGTTCCATGTCTCTACCTTGCCTGCACCTCATTTGTAACACAGGGATAACAACTTGACTTACTACGTGGGCTGTTGTGACAATAAATTTATGTAAGTCATATGAATTACTCTTTGTCATTCCTGGCACCTTATAAGAACTAAGAAGTGATTAACTGTTATTGCTATAACTGTTCATCCATAATATTTCTGAAATTTGTTTTGTTGGTATTTTCTGTTACTCCCCCTCTTTTCCTCTTGGGCATTGCCGTGACAAGCCACTACTATGGGGAGAAGTTGCAGCAGCAGAAGGAAGTGAAAAGACTTTGAGGCAGAAAGAGCTTGTGGTATTTGAACAGCCTTCCACCTTGTGAGAGGAAACTCTCCCATCAGTGTGGGAAAGGTGGCCAAGACATTCTCAGAGCCTGAGAAAGAGGGACACCTGTGGTTGGGGTGGAGGGTGGGGACAATCCAGAGGCTATGATGCCCAGCAGGAACGCACAATAGATTTAGGGGGCCTTAGGAGCCACTACCACATGCCCTACAGAGGCTGGAAGTAGACAAGGTCTTGGTCAGTCTCTCAACTCTTCCCGTGGCAGAGCAGGGTGGGTGGGCTGGGAGAGAAGAATTAATCTTTGTGAAAACACTAGCTTTAAAGGTACAGAAAATCTGACTTCAAAGAGCCTTCCAGACAAGACTCTTGGGACCATTGTGCTGGGACATTACCGACAGTAATGGAAGGTGTAATACCCCCTTCCCCGCCCAACAACCCAATACCTCAGCACGAAAAAGGACCCCAAGAACCTAGATGGAGTCATGGTGGGGTAAGTGGGAAATGAGTTGGGGGAACTTGCAACACTTATCATCACTATTGAAAATTTTTGAGGGCAGAGACTATTACTATATATCCATAGTGTGCAACAAGGGCCAGGTGCATTATCAAGTGCTCGATAGAATTTATACTTGAATGGCAGATACTGAATTAGATGATAAAAAGGCACAATCCTTTTTCTCCAGGAACTCTCTCTCTCTCTCTCTCTCTCTCACACACACACACACACACACACACACACACACACACACACACTATGGCAAAGATCTAAGAGAAGTTCAACGAAAGCAAGGTGGAAGGAGCCCCTAGACCTGATAGCAAAGCTTCACAGAGGGGGAGATGTTGCCCCTAACCTATGCAAGGACATCCCCAGCAGAAAGAGTAAGTGCAAAGGCAGGGGTCAGTGTGGTATGTTTGAGGGGTGACTGTGGATCAGACAGAACCAAAGCCAGATGACATTTCACTTGCTGCCAGTGTGAAGCAGACACAGCAAAGAGCGCAGATGCCCCCAAAGGGCTCTCCAGAGCAGATTCCTGCTCCGTTGAAATTTAAAGCCTTCTGAAAAGTCCCTGACTTTTCAGGCAGGTCCCTCCTAAAATGAGGGATTTTCTCAACAAATGACTTTGGAAGCAGGAAGGACAGATAGCCTGGAGCCTGGACAAACAGACTTCGGTTCTAGCTCCACCACTTACTAGCTTTGTGATGCTGACCAACTGATTTAGCCTCCTCCTGCCTCTGAGAGAGATCATTCATCTATTACCTGAGACTGAACAGGAAAACTGCAAGGCTTGCCTGAGATTTCATCATGGTGTTGTTCAGAGTGGGTCTGAAAAGCGGGTTTGGAGAAGCAGTGGAGGGATGGAGTAGAGTTGCTCTCAGTAGAAAGTGCCCCACCGAGTTGGACATGCTCACTCAACCAGTTAGAATAAGTCCATAAGCCTTAAGGCAGGAAAATACAGAACGTGCTAGAGAAGCTGAAGGCAGACCAATGAGATTGATGAACTAATATTTATTGAATTACTTTGTACCAGGCATTATTAGGGAGGATTGAGAAATATAGACCCACAAGCCAGTTATAATTCTTAAGAAAACTCAATGTCGTACATGGGAGAAAAGTCTATGGAAACAAGCAGCGATGTTGCAACAGGCTGCGTGTGTACCAAAGACTTTGAGAACAGTGAGATGGGAACATTCCGCTCATCTGCCTTAGGGGAACCGGAGACAGGGAACCACGTCGAGGAGGTGGCATTTGGATTGGGTCTTGAGGACTCTTTCACAGATGTGAAATAAAGAAAGAGGCGGAGAAGACAGTTTACAATCAAGTGTTAAATTATATTTTAGTGGATATTTAGCCCTAAGGTATGACAGTAATCTGATAAAACATGAGTGATTCATCATTTGGAATAAATTCCTGTATATTATGGCTTTTTTTTCCTTCTTTGTTTTTCCCCCACATGTTTTTTGTAGAAAATTGTTTTCTGGTGTTCAGTGGGCATTTGTTCTCTGCCTCAGTGAAGAATATCACATGCTGTCTTCTGTCCAAATTAGGAAATCTGAATCTAGCTCTTGGTTCCACTTGGGAGCTGGTAGTTGAATAGAATAGACATAGCAGTAGAAGCTGCTAGAAGTGGAGAAAGATCAGAGGAAGTGCTTTGGGCTTGTAGTCTGGGCAAAAAGTGTTTCAGAGAATTCCCATCACCTCAGTGCCGGACCCTCACCAAACCCTTCTGTCTGTCAGTCATCCAACAGTAGGGGGAGGAAGAGCAAAGGGGGGAAAAGGGGAGAAGAGAGATTTAGGCAGGTATGGTGGGTGGTAGTTGGGTGGCTAGATCTGGAGCCAGGCAGTCTGGGCTCAAATACTGCCTTTGCTCTTTACCAGTTATGTGACCCTGGGTAGACTACTTTCTAACTGTTCTAACTCCCTCCTCTTCTGTATAATGGTGACAATAATTGAATCTACAGCTGTGTCTTGAGGCAAGATTAAACAGATCATATACCAAAAATGAATATAACAGGACCTGGAACACACATTGGACACACTGCTTAGTAGCCATTGCCATTTGACCACTAAGCACCCTCCCCACCACGTTCCTGGCTGAAGGGCGTTGGGCAGAACCAGAGCATTATCTGTGGTCTCACCTCCACCCACTGGCCTCTGTAACTGGCTGGAGGATGGACTTCTAACACAAATGGCCCAGACTCCTTAGCAAGGTCTTCCTACTGTACTGAGCTCTCCTCTTATACCTCAAACTAATGTATTTCTGGGATGGGCAGCTGCTCTGTCCCTCCCAATGGAGATGAAGAAGGCCTGTCTGGGATTGCAGTGGGTGAGGCCTGTAGAACAAGCAGAATAAGGTAGCATATGCTGTATCCAGATCCTGAGGTCCCTTGGGACTCCATAGGTTCTCACCATTTCTTTGTATTTGGAGTTTTATCCCCATAATTCTTAGAATAAACTCCCTTGTTGCTACAGCCAGCATAAACTTTGAGGAAGTCAGAACTGAGGAGTCTTGGCCAATGTACAGGGGCAAAGGAAGGAGCCAAGAGAGACAGGAGAGGTCCCCAACTAGCTTGACTTTGTTTAGAGGAAGACCAGGTAAGTGAAGCCCCCATAATGGGGAGCAAAGCAGCAGTCCCAAACCTCCCGTGCTGATTACCAAAGAGACCAAGAGGTTGAGGTTGCTGGCTAGCTTTCCATAAAGGGCTCATAAGACTGTTCTACTTTAAGCTTTTCAGAGTGAAAGAGTCTATATTTAATCCTGCATTTAGAATTTCTGTCCCAGGAAGTCTTTCTCTATTGCCGTGTGGTCCTTGGACTACTTGTTCTGAGGACTAAAGTTGGTTGTGGTCATGAGGTAGTTTTCCTGATGAATTAAATATAGAATAATGATCTCATATCCCCTATATTTTGGTCATAGTTAAATCTTGATTCTTTCAGTTCATGCTGTGTGTATCAAATGTATTATGCAAAAGCAGAGTGAAGTATTAGAATAATTCTTGAGACCTGATGCTATCCATTACACTTTGTTTAAAAAAAACTAGGCAAGAGGTAGTTTCTGTTAATACCCCTTGCTAACTTAGTCTCATATGCCTTATCTCTTGAAATGAAGAAACACTTGCAGTAGCAAGATTTGTTTTTTATAGGACTTCAGGTTCTTTTTGCTCAATCTTCCTTAAGTCACGAAACTCTGGCCACCAAAAGGACGAATGATTTCAGCCCACAAGAGGCTTAATCAAGCACACCAACTTACCAATGAGTGAACCTCCCTAAAGACATGCACTCCAGGCTCAGGAGAGAGGCAGGCATCACAGTGCCCAGCAGTGAGTGCTGCAGAGGGAGAATGCAGTATGTAGAAGCTGAACAAAGCCTTTAAGCCCATCAGTCATCTGCAATTAGGCCAAAGGAAATAGGTATTTAGCCTGGCCAGCTATTCAACTATCAGGTTGAGTTTTGTAAGGGCATAACATAGGTGGCTTTCTCTGCAATGTAATTTTGTTAAAAGCTTTTATTTATTTATTTATTTATCTGAGATAGAGAGAGCACGAGCAGGAAGTAGAGGGAGAGGGAGAAGCAGGCTCTCCACTAAGCAGGAAGCCCGATGTGGGGGCTCAATCCCAGGACCCCGATCATGACCTGAGCGGAAGGTAGATGCTTAACCAACTAAGCTAATCAGGCACCCCATCTGCAATGTAATTTTTAACATTAAAAAGAGGTACCATTCTCATGTGATTAGAACTACAAGAAAGAAAGAATGAAAGAAAGAAAGAAAGAAAAGAAAAGAAGAGAGGGAAGGAGGGAGGGAGGAAGGAAGAGAGGAAGGAAGAAAGAGAAGAAGGAAGAGAAGAAGGAAGGAAGGAAGGAAGGAGGGAAAAAACTACTTCTGTTATGTTGGCATCCATTCATAAGGATGGGAAGAGTTAAATTACTTCAGAACTAAAATTAATTACTTCAGGACTAAAAATATGAGTTTCATCCATGCAGGGAAGTAACCATGTAGTGATGGAGGTTTTAACCTGTTAATGACGAAATTTTTAGTTTTAAGGGTGAAAATAAGGCTAATTTGTTGAAAATAAAGATCTGAGTAAAGCAAAAGGAAGCTTTGTTACTCTCTGTTGCATTGGACCCTGCCTGTCTGGGAGGAGGGCAAGAGTCCCTGCTGGTTTGGCCACTGTCACAGGCAGATACACTGAGAGGTGAGAGGAAGGGGCAGGAGGCAAAGGACAGCATGGCTTGGATTTGGATGAAGGAGATAAGGAGCATTTGAGAGAGGGAAGAGATTGGGGGCAGCTGCTCTGTTATAAGAAAGAGCTGATATTGAGTTTTGTTGTATGTACCGGGTGGGATTTCCTTGGCTGTTTCTTGGAGACTTCTCTAAAGATGCTATCATGTCGTCTGTGTATCAGTGCTCTGTTGGGTGCCAAGATGGGCCTTGAGGGGTCTGGTTCTGCCCAGTGACACTTGCACTTCCAATATCTTGATCGATTACACAGATCACATGATTACACGGTATTTGAATTCCCTCTTAGTCAACTGTCATCATTATTAGTCATTTCCCAGAATGCATCTGCATGATGTTGTAGGGAATAGCATCTCAGATAAATCTGAAAACATATGACAACTTCATTTCTTTTTTTTAAAAGGTTTTATTTATTATTTATTTGACAGAGAGAGAGAGAGAGCACAAGTAGGTGGAGTGGCACGCAGACAGAGAGAGAGAAGCAGGCTCCCCGTTGAGTGGGGAACCCCATGCAGGACTTGATCCCAGGACCCTGGAACCATGACCTGAGCTAAAGGCAGATGCTTAGCCCACTGAATCACCCAGGTGCTCCAACAACCTCATTTCAAATATTGCCTGCCCTGGTCCAGGAAACCAGATACAAACTCAAACATGCCTGGTGTTACTCTAAGTGATCTTCATAGGCTAATTAACAATGTCTTTCTGGAAACCAAAGCTGAATTGTCATCTGAGAGTTTGCTTTAAAATGACAAGAGACTACTTTGATTGTTCAAAACTGGAAACTTGATACACCTTATACCGAAGTATGATCAAGTAAATTTGTTCAGCACAGGAAGAATGCCAAAGAGAACTAGAAGTGAAAAGACCAAATCCATAATCCACAGTAACTGGTATAAATGCCCAGGCTGCTGCTTTTCATCTAAATTCATTTCCTTAAAGCTCATGACCATGTATGCTGGGCTTTGGTATTTATTTTGGCTTTGTTTTTTATCCAGGTCATATATTTTAATCCCCAAGCATATCACACATACTGAGGAAAGACCAGAGGAGAATTGTTAAATGTTAGGACTTTCAAAGCTAATAGAATTATGTTATTATATTGAAACTACTAAAGAGTTATTATGAGATTTTAAATATGGGCAATTTTAATGCTTTCATACTTGCAGTTGTGGGATTCAGACATCAGTGATGTGAAATACACTGTGTAAACTGCATTTCAGCCCATTGGGCATGAGAACAAATTTGCCTGGGAGGGAGAAGCTCAGTTGTTTGGGAAGGAGGGTTAGAGTAGGCCAAGGAGAGCTTTGGTGAGAGCTCTATTCCATGCACAACAAGTGGAAACCCCTGGAGACAAGGTAAGTCTTGGAGGATGTTTATCATGGGGTAACCCAAGGTTTGAGGACACTGAGATAAATTGCTGATTGTATCAACAAAAGAGAGTATCTGGCCTCATTTCCTGAGTTTAAAAGTAGATGTGTGTAAACATGGCCTGAGACAGTTAAATTATTAAAATGCAGATTCCCAGGATCTGGAACCACCCTTCCACCCCAGGATTCCAATCCAGTCAATTTTAGGTGCCTTCAAATAATCTACATTCAAAATAAGCATCCCCATCCCTCACCCATTACACCGGGGTGAGGCAGGGACTCTGAGGCTACACTTCAGGAGACACTGAATTCTTTCATAAAGGCCACACAATGGAACTGATGTCTGGATTGGTCATATAAAAATGGATTATTTTATGATTACATTCATTAGCCATTCTAATGATTTAGCTCTTCCACACTTGATCAGAGGATGACAGAATGGAAACAAAGGGTGGTGTGAGGGAGATTCGCTATGACATGGGGCCTCCAAACACTATGTTAGTGACCCTAAAACATCATTCGGTGTTCTGGAGTGCAGCTAACTGTTTGATTTCCCAAAGTAGATTTTTTTCTACTTCTCTTTCTAGTGCCCAAGGAGGTCCATGGGATCCGTCTCTTCACAAGTGTTGCTTCTAAAAAAAAAAAAAAAATCTATGCTCAGTACCCTGCCCCCATGATCTGCCTCATTCTTTTTCCTGTTCTGCACTGAGAATGTGGTGTGTCCTTGCCTCGAAGCACCATCTTTCCTGTCTCTTCTGTAATACATGTCATTTCCCTTCAAGTAAGGTCTGGCTTCCCCACCTCCCAAACCTCCTCTTCTGAGTTGTCATTTTCACAAAACACACCAGCGTTGCCTTCTTACAAAATTATTCAGAACAATGTTCTGTTGACATCAAAGGATGTTCTGTCTTTCCCTGTGAGCTTTAAATCCACTGAGGATGAATTTAATACTCATTTTTGGCTTATTGCACTGAAAGAAGGAAACAAAGACAGTGTGGTGAAATGGCACGGAGCCTCTCTGATCAATTAGTTGTATGTGATTTAAACGCATTTCTTTGTTTAAAGGGGCAAAAGGACGTGGAGCCTCTTATGAGATGACGGGCGTTGAATCCCCTTGGGCACTCTGACCACAAACATGTTCTAATCATCTATTTCTGTGACAGTGAGTTGAAGAATCTTTGCTTTATTGTGAAAATAACTGGCTGGAGCCACTGAATTCCCACCAACCACTCTGGAGCTAAGTAAGCTGACCAAGGGTGTCCTCAAGGCCAGTGACCCAGCCAACTCTTAAATCCCGAAGTTCCCTGGTAGCTCATATGGAAGCTCGTACACCAATTCATAAGACCTTCTCATCTTGGGAAGACACACACACACACACACGTGTGTGTGTGTGTGTGTGTGTTTTTAGAGCATCTCTGAACTCTAAAAAGGTGATTTCCATTAATGGATTTCCATTAATGGATCCATTAAGATCCATTAAGATCTTGCCCACATCACCAGTGAGAAAATCCCATCTTTGTCCCATTTGGAGATAAGTTTTTACATCAGCAAATTATTAAGTTAGCTTGTTTCTACCATAATAGGACACATCAGCAAATAAAAAACCAATGATGAGAAGAAGAGCAACAGCCATATTTTAAGAGTAGTTTCAGAATACTGCAATTTATGCAGAAATCAACCAAAAATGAGAAAATATCCAAGTTCGGCAACCTACTTAGAAAGTCGATAATACTTAAGTCTCAGCTCTCCCAAATATCAATTTTATTTTGATATTAAGAAATTGAAGTTTTAAAAGTGATATGTATGTCATTTGACCATATATATAATCTATGTCTTTGCGACCATTCTTTCTGAGTCTGGCTACGCACTAAAGGCTGTGCAATCTTAGATAAGTTACTCTCTGTGCCTCCCTTTCTTTTCTCTGTAAGGTACCTACCTTGTAGAAATGTTATGAGGAAAAAATGAGCTAATTTATATCAAATGCCTGGTACCAAGATTATTTTGTGTTAATGATGTGCCAGTCAGGTACAGAGAAAGACAGAAGCTCTGCCCTCTTGGGATTTACAATCAAACGGAAGAGACATATATTAACTGGTCACATAATAATTATTTTGCTGTGACAGAAGGATGTCTTATGGAGTGCTGTGAATATGGTCAATGAAGGGGACAAGAGAGATGTTTCCAGTGAGCCTTAAGGAAAAGAATAAAGATGTCCCCAAGGAGAAGGATCAGCCTATGAGAAAGGGTTTGGTACACCGAGAAAGCATTAATGGTATGAGAGAAGGAGAGAGGCATGGTCATGTGGAAGGACCACCCTCTACCTGTAGAATTTTGGGGGATGAACCCTGCCCAGTTCAAAGAAGAAGTTTTGTCTTGTAGGATCAGGATCAGGATGGGAGCAAACTCCTATAGCAAAATAACCTCAAACTTGAGTGCAGAGAACAAATAGAAATAGGAAAGTCAGTAAGATCTTTGGGAGGACATTAATCTTCACTGGGAGAGTGTTTTCCTGAGGTATTTTGTTTTTTGTTTCTGTTTTTGCCTGTTTTTGGTGTGTTTGTTTTGTAGATTCATGGAAAAAAAACCACAAGATGTAATCTAGATGTTCTTCCTTCCCCTTCGAGGATCTGAAGCTGATCTTTCCCTGTACCCAGGAGCAGAAAAGCCAATGGTGTTCACTCACTGCAGACCCTGGAAGTCTTCAAAAATAGACCCAAGGACATGGGACCTGCTGACTCCTGAGAGATGATGACATTCCCAAGAAAATGAGCAGAGATTTCAGAAGAGAGAAAGGTACAGCAGAGAAGCAGATGAAGAGGGAACAAGGAAAGTGTTAGAGCTTGTATGGGGGCCACACTCTGGAGGTCTGGGCAGGATGTCACCTTGCTTTTTGATTGGACTATGGGAGTGAGGAACCTGGAGAAGAAGAGTAAGTCAGAATTTTCAGTATACTAACATCTTTCCCCAGTGATGACTATATTTGGATTTATTACCGAAGTCCTTGTGTGATGAATGGCTTTGGCTTTTCCAGGTTCTTGCTTCTAGAACAGAGGCCCAAGGAGATATCCAGTATAGAGAAGAGAATCATCATGGGCAAGTAAAAGAGACAGTTTTATGATGAGCTGTATCAGAGGAAAGGGGTCCATCTCTGGACAGTGCTTGGCTGGGATAAACATGCTTACTCCCAAATGTCCCAAATGTGAATGTGTTTTATAGGGTTCTACATGGTCATCCTTCTGCTTACCATTCCACCCTCTTGGCTATCTTCCATCCCTTAAATTCATGATGTTCTGTTTGTCACAGGGCCTTTGCATCTACTGTTTGTTCTGGCTGAAATACTACTCCATCCATTTATCATCTATCTATAGTTAACTATCTATAGTTAATTATCCATAGTTAATTCAGACTTTCTAAAATCTCATCTCAAATTTCTCTCACTCCCAACAGAGTCATCTGACCTCTTTAACTGATCAATCCTCTTCTGTGGCTGGACATCCCTTTCTATGGACATTCATCACTATTAGCATTTCATGGTGTTCATGGGATTGTTTGGTTACTGTCCCTTTCTTCCATAAGACTCTAAGTTCTCTGAGGGCAAGAACCACATTTGTTCTTTATGCAAGCTGTATATCTTCTGCAGCAGAGCCCAGTGTCTGGCATTTAGTCCTGATTTCAGTAAGTACTTACCTCATGAATGAGAAGAGTGGTCTTCACTGCCCGGCATTGTGAGGTGGTATGTGTGTGTGAGGGTGCAGTGGGGCAAGGCCTTGGGCCCTGTGGTGAGTGCTGTCATATCAGAGTCACAAGACTGGCGCTTCTGCTGGCCTCCGGCTGGTGGTGGGAATGCCCATAGGGATGGGAGCCAGGCTCCAAAAACCCCAATGTCTCTTTAAGGGATTTACTTATTCCTTTAAGAAAAAAAAAAAGAACACATTCTGAGGCAATTTTAGCAGCTGATTATTGTTTTGGCTGTGGTTCAATAATTTCCCTGAAAGACAAGGGCTCTGGGCCATTTCCCTATGAAGAGGCAATCCCATCCCTCTTAGATAAGAGCACATTGTCTGTTCACAAGGGGCCTTCAGAGCTCCAGTTCTTGGGGGAGAGTCCAGGAGATGCAACAGCTGCAGACTCAGTGCTCCCAGGGTGCCAAAGGTCAAAGGTCAGGGATCACTTTTTGTTGAGGCATACCTCAACCCATGAAGTCTAGCCAAGTCATTGTCCCCTTCCCAACTCCTAACCCCAACTTCCTGCTCAGGCTGTGGGTGCTGCTTGTTTCCAAGTTTGCACACGGTACAATCTATGACACAAATGCACGTGAGCTTGGAGCTCTCTCGTCTCTCAAGGTGACTTGGGTGAGGGGTTTACCTTGCTCAGTGACCAGTGAACTTTGCGCTGCATTCAATATGTGCTGCTTAGTGCACAAAGGGCCAACTGTCTTGGAGAAATAGTCTGTTCTTCTACCAGGAACCTGAGTTTTCTACACGCAGGATCCTGTCATTTCCAGTTTTCTGTGCTGAGTCACCACACAAATAGGATACCAACCATACCAGTTGCTTACAGCATTGCTGGGTAGGACCCATTCTCCCCTGGGTCCCCATAAGCTTTTTGATCAAATAACTGGACTCCAAGGTGGTACGCAGTAATCATGAAGAACTAATTCACTCACAGGAGAAAAAATGAGTCATTGCTATCTGAATTATTGCTTAGCCAGCAGAGCCTGCAAATAAGAGGCAACATTGAAAGCAAATGTGGTGCATCATGTGGAGGTGTAACCTCTAAGAAAAGCCATTTTCTCTGTAGGAGCTGGCGACAGATCCTCTCTGGCCACCAGAAAACTATGGCAGGCAGACATAGATTCTGACACAAATGACAGTTTTCTAGTTGGCTCTCCAGGGGGTCATCTGTCAAAAGGGGGTGGGTCAAATGAATTCTTTTTTTTTTTTTTTAATTTGTTTATTTACAGCATAACAGTGTTCATTGTTTTGGCATCACACCCAGTGCTCCATGCAGTACGTGCCCTCCCTATTACCCACCACCTTGTTCTTCAATCTCCCACCCCCCACCCCTTCAAAACCCTCTGGTTGTTTTTCAGAGTCCATAGTCTCTCATGATTCATCTCCCCTTCCAGTTTCCCTCAACTCCCTCTCCTCTCCATCTCCCCATGTCCTCCATATTATTTGTTATGCTCCACAAATAAGTGAGACCATATGATACTTGACTCTCTCTGCTTGACTTATTTCGCTCAGCATAATCTCTTCCAGTCCCGTCCATGTTGCTACAAAAGTTGGGTATTCATCCTTTCTGATGGAGGCATAATACTCCATCGTGTATATGGACCACATCTTCCTTATCCATTCATCCGTTGAAGGGCATCTTGGTTCTTTCCACAGTTTGGCGACCGTAGCCATTGTTGCAATAAACATTGGGGTACAGATGGCCCTTCTTTTCACTACATCTGTATCTTTGGGGTAAATACCCAGCAGTGCAATTGCAGGGTCATAGGGAAGCTCTATTCTTAATTTCTTGAGGAATCTCTACACTGTTCTCCAAAGTGGCTGCACTAACTTGCATTCCCACCAACAGTGTAAGAGGGTTCCCCTTTCTCCACATCCTCTCCAACACACGTTGTTTCCTGTCTTGCTAATTTTGGCCATTCTAACTGGTGTCAGGAGGTATCTCAATGTGGTTTTAACTCAATCACAAGGAAAAGTTCAGAAGGAACTCAAACACCTGGAAGCTAAAGACCACCTTGCTTAAGAATGCTTGGATCAACCAGGAGATCAAAGATGAACTTAAACAATTCATGGAAACCAATGAGAATGAGACACTTCGGTCCAAAACCTATGGGATACAGCAAAGGCAGTTCTAAGGGGGAAATACATAGCCATCCAAGCCTCCTTCAAAAACATTGAAAAATCCAGAATACACCAGCTGTCTCTACACCTTAAAGAACTGGAGAATCAACAACAAATCAAACCAACTCCACATGCAAGAAGGGAAATAATCAAGATTAGAGCAGAGATCAATGAGGTAGAAACCAGAGATACAGTAGAACCTATCAATGAAACTAGAAGCTGGTTTTTTGAAAGAATCAATAAGATCGATAAACCATTGGCCACACTAATCCAAAAGAAAAGAGAGAAAGCCCAAATTAATAAAATTATGAATGAAAAGGGAGAGATCACAACTAACACCAAGGAAATAGAAACAATCATCAGAAATTATTACCAACAGTTATATGCCAATAAGCTAAGCAACCTAGATGAAATGGATGCATTCCTGGAAAGCTACAAACTCCCAAAATTGAACCAGGAAGAAATTGACAACCTGAATACACCGATATCTAGTAACAAGATTGAAGCAGTGATCAAAAACCTCCCAAAAAACAAGAGCCCAGGACCTGACGGATTCCCTGGGGAATTCTACCAAACTTTCAAAGAAGAAATTACCCCAATTCTCCTGAAGCTGTTCCAAAAAATTGAACCGGAAGGACAACTTCCAGACTCTTTTTATGAAGCCAGCATTACCCTGATCCCCAAACCAGGCAAAGACCCTACCAAAAAGGAGAATTTCAGACCAATATCACTGATGAATATGGATGCAAAGATTCTCAACAAGATCCTAGCAAACAGGATCCAGCAGCACATTCAAAAGATTATCCACCATGACCAGGTGGGATTCATCCCTGGGTTGCAAGGTTGGTTCAACATTCGCAAATCAATCAATGTGATAGAACAAATCAATAAGAGAAGAGAGAAGAACCACATGGTCCTCTCAATTGATGCAGAAAAAGCATTTGACAAAATCCAGCATCCGTTCCTGATGAAAACGCTTCAAAGTATAGGGATAGAGGGAACATTCCTGAACTTCATAAACTCTATCTATGAAAGACCCATAGCAAATATCATCCTCAATGGGAAAAAGCTTGCAGACTTCCCGTTGAGATCAGGAACACGACAAGGATGCCTACTCTCACCACTCTTGTTCAACATAGTATTAGAAGTTCTAGCAATGGCAATCAGACAACAAAGAGGAATAAAAGGTATCCAAATTGGCAAGGAAGAAGTCAAACTCTCTCTCTTCGCAGATGACATGATTCTTTATATGGAAAACCCCAAAGACTCCACCCCCAAACTACTAGAACTCATACAGCAATTCAGTAACGTGGCAGGACAGAAATCAGTGGCTTTCTTATACACTAACAATGAAAATACAGAAAGGGAAATTAGAGAATCGATTCCATTTACTATAGCACCAAGAACCATAAGATACCTGGGAATAAACCTAACCAAAGAGGTAAAGGATCTGTACTCGATGAACTACAGAACACTCATGAAAGAAATTGAAGAAGACACAAAAAGATGGAAGACTGTTCCATGCTCTTGGATTGGAAGAATAAACATTGTTAAAATGTCTATACTGCCTAGAGCAATCTATACTTTTAATGCCATTCCGATCAAAATTCCACTGATATTTTTCAAAGAGCTGGAGCAAATGAATTCTTTATAAAAAGCAACATAGATGAAATGAGATACATACGCCCTGAGTCACCTTGTTGCAGAACTCTCCATTCACACAAAGAGAGGACAGTTTATTTTATTCATTCATTCACTCACACATTCATTCATTCTCTATTCAACAGGAATTCACTGAGTGACCGAAATTGCATGGAGCACTATGCCAGGTACAAGGTATATTAGGCAGAACTTTTCCACTCCTCCACACTCGCTTTCAGATTTGTTCACATTATTGATGGGTTTGAGACTAAAATTAATAACTTTCCTAATTTATTCTGAGAATAACCAAGATTAATGAAAGGAGAGAGTAATGAAAGAGGAAGTGTGAAAGAGAAAACTTGGATGGTTATTTGAATAGTCAGACTTCAGTTTCTTGATCTGTAAAATGTGGAGATCAATTACACTTATGTAACACCTATTCTGTTTTATATACATGAAGTGAAATTAAAATTTTTTAGGAGATCTGATTGATCACTGTTTCAGATTTTACTGTTTTTGTGATCATTTACCCCAAAGCTTAATGTCTTAAAAGAATGAGCACATTATTTTATCTCACAATTTTATCAAGCAGGAGCTCACACAAGGCCGACTGGGGTATAGCTCCTCTCCACATTACATTGACAAAATCCACTCAGTTTTTTTTTTAATATTTTATTTATTTGACAGAGAGAAATCACAACTAGGCAGAGAGGCAGGCAGAGAGAGAGAGGGAAGCAGGCTCCCTGCCGAGCAGAGAGCCCGATGCGGGGCTCGATCATGACCTGAGCCGAAGGCAGAGGCTTTAACCCACTGAGCCACCCAGGCACCCCCAAAATCCACTCAGTTTTATTTAACCAGCAGATGCGCTGGTCAAGATAGAAATCCCATGTCTGGTGCCTTTAGGATGCCCAGAGGGTCTGCACTTAGAAACAGTCATCAGAGGACCTAAACTTTGCCGTTCCAACATGGCAGTTGCAAGTAAGTTGACCTCTTCCATGGTAGCTTAACATTCCCACAGTGTTACAAGACACAGACGGTAGATCTCCTAACACAAGGCTTCTTTTGAGTTAGACTTGAAGCCCCAGAACACCACTTCTGCCACATTTTATTGTTCAAACAACTTACTAGAGCCAGCCCAGATTCAAGGAGAGGGAAGAAGTAGACTCAGACTCTCATGAGAATTGCATGATTCACATGAATGAAAGTCCTTGATGACAGCCCTCTTGGAGGTCAGCTACTGTAGTCACCATGAGAATTGAATGTTAGTGGGCTTTAGACCTGGCAATTAATAATGCTGAATTCCTTATGATCTTTGATTTTTTTTCTTCTCTTCCTATAAACTGGTTCCTGAAGAAGTTAGATAAAATGCCTTCATATTATGAGTGATTTTTTAAAATCTGATTTAAAGCTTGATTAAAAGCTTGATTTAGACAAGCTTCAAGTTGACTAATAAAGATCTAAGAAAATTAAGAGAAGTGCAGAAGACACATAAGACATGAGGAATTTGAGAGGCAGGGCAGAGAGTTGTGGGAGGTAGTGAAGGAAAAAATGAAACAAGATGGAATCGGGAAGGAGGCAAACTATAAGAGACTCTTAATCTCACAAAACAAACTGAGGGATGCTGGGGGGGTGGGGGGAGGGATAGAGTGGCTGGAGTTATGGACATTGGGGAGGGTATGTGCTATGGTGAGTGCTGTGAAGTGTGTAAGACTGATGATTCACAGACCTGTACCCCTGGGGCAAATAATACATTATATGTTAATTAAAAATAAAAAAAGACATGACCTTTCCTAACTGCTGCATGGATTGGCTCATGGATTCCTTCCAGTTTGAAACCTCTGATAAAAGGAATTGAACTCCCATCTAGCTGCCCACAACACGGTCTTTGTGCCACTGATGTGTTCCTCAGATGTCTCAAGCTATGTGTCTTGTGACCAACACTAGACTCCAACCCTACAGGTTTGATTCCTCTGTTTCTCCCACAAAACATTAAGAGGTTTTCAATCACTATTTGCTAAATGAACACACTCTAGTGGGGTTTTTGGGAATGCTGAAAGCAGCACAAAGAGTAGGCTGGTACCAACTCCTGGTATTAGAAGGAGGTAATTCCATTATCTCTAACAGCTAATGTTCAGTAGCTCATCGATGCTTTCTAATGGGCAATAAAAGTGAAAACATCCATTGGAGGTTTGGTTTCTGGCCCGTGTCTTAGCAAATTAAATAACTCACACTGCATGGCAAGAGATAGGAAGGGTTTGAGCTGTTTGTTTTCACAAGGAACAAACCTTGATCTCTTTGTCTGCACACAAACCACTCCTGGCCCCAGGTGTTGCTTTCCAAGACTGCGTTGGCACAGTGTGGGCTGCTGCACAACACAGATGGGAAAGGGTGGCTGGTAACCCAGGAAGATGAATGATTCCCCTGATGATGAGTTTAATTAGTGTGAAATGGACAAACACAGGGAAAAACCAGAGGTGTCCTTATTTATGTTCCACTGGCGAATCAATTTCAAGATCATAAATATGTAAGATGTGAACTGCAGACCCAGAAAAGATAAGGGCTGCTTGTTTTTCCATAAAATGTGAATACCACTTAAGCAAGTGTCTACTTATATCGAGTCTTCCAATTCTAACTAGACTCTTCGTTCCTTTTCCATTATAAGAGAAGTATTTTAAAGATAATGGCTTCAGAACCCTTCTATAAGGAGACACAAAATATTCTTATGTCTATATAACTATATCATGTATATGTATAACTGTATAATAACCAATGCTCCTGTTTTTTGTTTCTCACTTGTTACTTCCTCAATTGAAATCCTGGCTCAGTCTCTCACTTGCTGTGTGTCCTTAGGCAAGTTACCTAATATCTCAATTCTTTAATTTTCTCAGTGCTAAAATGCAGTTAATAATAATCCACAACCATCCAGCAGCCTTGAAGATTAAATGGGCTAATATATGCTTAGAACAATGCCAGGTTCTATACCTAGCAGGTGCTCAGTGTATATACTCAGTGTATATACTCTTAAGTTAAGAAGCATTTTGCCCACATTTTCTCTTTGAATCCTCAAAACAAGCTAAACAGCATTAAGAAAAAATTAGGATTTAAAGGCCAACATTCTGAAGTCAGACTAGGGAGGATCTCCCTCTTACTAGCTGCACAATCTTTTTTTTTTTTTTTTTTAAGATTTTACTTTTTCATTTGAGGTTGAGAGAGAGTGAGTGCAAACACAGAGGGAGAGGGCGAAGCAGATCCCTGCTGAGCAGGAAGCCGGATGCTGGGCTCCATCCTGGGACCGTGAGATCATGACCTGAGCCAAAGGCAGACACTCAACCGACTGAGCCACCCAGGCGCCCCTCTAGCTGCATAATCTTAGCAAGTTACTAAAGCCATCTGGGCCTTCGTTTCCTTATCTACAAAATGAGGACAGTGGCAATACCTATTTTATCAGTTATATTCGACAGACACTACACACAAGAGACTTCAGGGAATGCCTGGCAGGGAGCACGTGCCACTGTCCGATTTGCCGTTGCCAAGAGGCAATAGATTGTGCTGGGTTTGCCTCAAAGTCCGCTGTCCGCAGCATACACGGTGATGTCTGCCAAGCCCTCGTTCAGGGCTGATTTCACAGATCGAATAGGGCCCCATGCCAGAAGCTCCCCCACACTTGGTTTAATTCTCTCCTGTCATCAACTCAAAATTCTTAATACATTTTCACACAAGGAGCCCTGCCTTTTCATTTTGTACCGAGTCCTGCAAATTATGTAGCTGGTCCTTTCCCACATTTTGGAATTAATTCAAAAGCCCAGGCACCCAGAGTCTACGATCATGCCAACTCTCGTAGGTAGTTTGCACTGACTTAGGGACATGTTTAATGTCTGAGCTTCTATAATAGGAGTTACAAACATATTTCTCTATATTGAGCTCTGTCCCTATCTGTGGTCAGAGTAAGGGAGCAGGGGTCCAGCTGGGTTCTATTCCAGTCCCCCGCTTCTCTTCAGCTCCTTAGGTACAGCGTGGAGATGACATTATCACAAGGTTATGGCAAATCCACACTTACTTCTCACCCTGGACTAAAGAGGTACAGTGTTTCAGACACACAGTTACTATTATGTTGTACTATTACACAGAAGTCATTGCACTTTAAAAAATGCATGAACGTATTACTGAGTTTAAATCGCTTCTTGTCATTACATAGTTCCTCCACGAATGACTATTAAATACACTAAAGTATTATTAGGTAGGAAATTGAGATTTTTTTATGGTAATAGAGGCCTGCATACTTGAAACAATCGGGAAACTCTGTATTAGGCTGTCAGTTCCTGAACCGCCACATCCATTTCAATTCCCTTGTGAATCTTATGGGTCCTCATTCAGAATCGTACATACAGCATTTGCACAGCACACATGTGTCCTGTGAATGATATCTGTTTGCAGATTTGATCACACTTTTTTTAAGGATTTAAAAAAAAAAATATTTATTTGAGAGAGAGAGCACAAGCAGGGGAATGGGCAGAGGGAGAAGCAGGTTCCCCACTAAGCACAGAGCATGATCCCAGGACTCTGGGATCATGACCTGGGCCAAAGGCAGATGCTTAACCAACTGAGCCACCCAGGCACCTTGGTTTGATTGCACTCCTGTCTGAATGTACTGATGCATTAATGCATTCTGTTACCAGACATGAAAAGGGACAGTGAATTCAGAGGAGATGTTGGGAAATGTGGGAGATTAAGAAGGGGAGACCACAGAATGTTTCCATTCTTGGAAGCGGGAGAAATGATGAGTCAAGGTGACGCAAAGGCACAGCTGGCTCCTGGCTCCCAGAGAATGGAGGTCGGTCTGACACGGACGCCGGCAGACGCCACGCCCCGTGCTCTGGAATGGCACACCTCGCTCTAGAGTTATATTTGTGTCATTCCCCTATTCCAGTGACTTCTCAGCCTACAAAGTCCTACATAAACTGGCTCATAATCTGCCTTCAGCCTCTTTACTTCCTACTCTCCCCACCTTGTTCTGTTCCATTTGCTTTTTTCTCAAGCTACTCCTGGAACAGGCCTTGCACATCCCTGCCTAACTGAGGTTCCCTTCCACTGGAACATTTTTCTACCATTTTCTTCATTCCTCACTTTATTCAGGTCTTTTCTCAGAGGTAGTATCCTCAGGGCTAACTCCCCCACCTGCCACAGGTGAGATAGAAAATATTCTGATAATTCTCAAGCCTTTTATCTTGCTTTATCTTTTTAAAAAATCGCCTACATTATCCTTTGCATTTCTGTGGTGTCGGTTATTAGTTCTTTTCCTTCATTTCTGCATTATAGATTTGTCCAATTGCCTATTTTTTTTCCCCTCTACCAGAATGTAAATGCCATGAGAGGACAGACACATTTTTTTGTTCTGTTCACTGGATTATCCATAGATCTTAAGTATTGCCTGGTGGAGTCAATGCTCATTCCATATTAGTTTAATGAATAAGCACATGGATAAGAGAATGATTTAAAAACCCTCTGCAGGGACGCCTGGGTGCCTCAGTTGGTTAAAAATCTGCCTTCAGCTCAAGTCATGATCTCAGGGTCCTGGGATTGAGTCCTGCACTGGGCTTCCTGCTCACCAGGGAGTCTGCTTCACCCTCTCCCTTTACTTTTTTTTTTAACACATTTATTGATTGATTGATTGATTGATTGATTGCTGATAACTTTTTTTTCTTTTCAACGTAACAGTATTCATTGTTTTTGCACCACACACAGTACTCCATGCAATACGTGCCCTCCCTAATACCCATCACCTTGTTCCCCAACCTCCCACCCCCCCGACCCTTCAAGACCCTCAGGTTGTTTTTCAGAGTCCATAGTCTCTCATGGTTCACCTCCCCTTCCAATTTCCCTCAACTCCCTTCTCCTCTCCATCTCCCCATGTTCTCCATGTTATTTGTTACGCTCCGCAAATAAGTGAAACCATATGGTAATTGACTCTCTCTGCTTGACTTATTTCACTCAGCATAATCTCTTCCAGTCCTGTCCATGTTACTACAAAAGTTGGGTATTCATCCTTTCTGATAGAGGCATAATACTCCATAGTGTATATGGACCACATCTTCCTTATCCATTCGTCCATGGAAGGGCATCTTGGTTCTTTACACAGTTTGGCGACCGTGGCCATTGCTGCTATAAACATTGGGGTACAGATGATCAATCTTTTCACTACATCTGTATCTTTGGGGTAAATACCCAGTAGTGCAATTGCAGGGTTATAGGGAAGCTCTATTTTTAATTTCTTGAGGAATCTCCACACTGTTCTCCAAAGTGGCTGCACCAACTTGCATTCCCACTAACAGTGTAAGAAGGTTCCCCTTTCTCCACATCCTCTTCAACACATGTTGTTTCCTGTCTTGCTAATTTTGGCCATTCTAACTGGTGTAAGGTGGTATCTCAATGTGGTTTTTTTTTTTTAAGATTTTATTTATTTATTTGACAGACAGAGATCACAAGTAGGCAGAGAGGCAGGCAGAGAGAGAGGGGGAAGCAGGCTCCCTGTTGAGCAGAGAGCCCGATGTGGGGCTCGATCCCAGGATCCTGGGATCATGACCTGAGCTGAAGGCAGAGGCTTTAACCCACTGAGCCACCCAGGTGCCCCTCAATGTGGTTTTAATTTGAATCTCCCTGATGGCTAGTGATGATGAGCATTTTTTTCATGTGTCTGATAGCCATTTGTATGTCTTCATTGGAGAAGTGTCTGTTCATATCTTCTGCCCATTTTAGGATATGATTATCTGTTTTGTGTGTGTTGAGTTTGAGGAGTTCTTTATAGATCCTGGATATCAACCTTTTGTCTGTACTGTCATTTGCAAATATCTTCTCCCATTCCGTGGGTTGCCTCTTTGTTTTGTTGACTGTTTGCTTTGCTGTGCAGAAGCTTTTGATCTTGATGAAGTCCCAAAAGTTCATTTTCGCTTTTGTTTCCTTGGCCTTTGGAGACATATCTTGAAAGAAGTTGCTGTGGCTGATATCGAAGAGGCTACTGCCTATGTTCTCCTCTAGGATTCTGATGGATTCCTGTCTCACGTTGAGGTCTTTTATCCATTTTGAGTTTATCTTTGTGTACGGTGTAAGAGAATGGTCGAGTTTCATTCTTCTACATATAGCTGTCCAGTTTTCCCAGCACCATTTATTGAAGAGACTGTCTTTTTTCCACTGTATATTTTTTCTTGTTTTGTCAAAGATTATTTGACCATAGAGTTGAAGGTCCATATCTGGGCTCTCCGCTCTGTTCCACTGGTCTATGTGTCTGTTTTTATGCCAGTACCATGCTGTCTTGGTGATCACAGCTTTGTAGTCAAGCTTGAAATCAGGTAATGTGATGCCACCAGTTTTTTTTTTTTCAACATTTCCTTAGCAATTCAGGGTCTCTTCTGATTCCATACAAATTTTAGGATTATTTGCTCAGTTCTTTGAAAAATACCAGTGGAATTTTGATCGGAATGGCATTAAAATTATAGATTGCTCTAGGCAGTATAGACATTTTAACAATGTTTATTCTTCTGATCCAAGAGCATGGAATGATCTTCCATCTTTTTGTGTCTTCTTCAATTTCTTTCATGGGTGTTCTGTAGTTCCTCGAGTACAGATCCTTTACCTCTTTGGTTAGGTTTATTCCCAGGTATCTTATGGTTCTTGGTGCTATAGTAAATGGAATCGATTCTCTAATTTTCCTTTCTGTATTTTCATTGTTAGTGTATAAGAAAGCCACTGATTTCTGTACATTGACTTTGTATCCTGCCACGTTACTGAATTGCTGTATGAGTTCTAGTAGTTTGGGGGTGGAGTCTTTGGGGTTTTCCATATAAAGAATCATGTCATCTGCAAAGAGAGAGAGTTTGACTTCTTCCTTGCCAATTTGGATACCTTTTATTTCTCTTTATTTTCTGATTGCTGTTGCTAGGACTTCTAATACTATGTTGAACAAGAGTGGTGAGAGTGGGCATCCTTGTCGTGTTCCTGATCTCAACGGGAAGGCTGCAAGCTTTTTCCCATTGAGGATGATATTTGCTGTGGGTCTTTCATAGACAGATTTTATGAAGTTCAGGAATGTCTCCCTCTGCTTTTGCACTCTCCTTCTCTCAAATAAATAGACAAAATCTTTGAAAAAATAACAAATAATAAAACAAATGAAAGCCCTCTGCAAACCAAGAAAACCAGTAATTAGAAAAGGTCCAATGCATGGCCTACTAGTTCTGCCTTGCAAGAAGGCCTGAGGAGGGTTTGGGGAGTTGAAAAAGAATGAGATGACAGGGGGCCGAATTTGGCTTTGAAGTTGTCAAGATTGTCTTGAGCCTGCAAACCATGTCTCCTCTCCCTCTATAGTCCTAGGTGAGGGCACTAAACTGGGATTTTTGGCAAACCCATGGTTGATGCCCCTGCTCTCTATGATGGCTATTGGTGCATGGAAGTAGATCCTAGATTCCTCCAGGCTTTTTCCCCTTGCATAGTGCCTTTGTGATTTGGTCTGGGTTACTGGAAACTGAAGCAATGTGATCCTCTGCTCTGTCTGTTCCTTGCTGTTACCAAGAAGAGTTGATTTCCCCTAAGGAAGTTAGGGTAGGTAGGAAGAGGAAGGAGAATCTACCAACTGAAGAAAAGGATTCACCCACTACTCAAGAAAATATTACCCTAACCAAATCCATGGTGTTCTATTGTGATAGATGTGATTACTGTTCCAAACTCTTCACTCCCTCCCAGTAACAAATTACATATGCATAGTCTTGGCCATGTGACTTTACAGTGCTTCTCTGTTGGGATGACAGGATTGATAGAGAGGAAACAGAAGGAAAGATGAACTCTATAATCCCCTTTCACCTCTGGTTTAGACATAAATAATATTTATAAACTATCACCTGATATGTTAGTTTTTTTCCCATTTTTCTGAGTCTTCTAGAAACCCATAGTTTAGCAACTACATTCACCAATAAATGAATATGAGCATGTGATTTTTCCAGAGTGTGTCTCAATGGAACAACGATATTTCAGTTCATCTCTCAAATTCATGGAATGTATGAATCCAGATACTTGTAAATTCATGACCTACAACCCCTGTAAAACAAAGAAGCCAAAAGAATGACAGAAGAACCCACCAAAGAGTGCATTCAGTGCTAAGTTGGCACTCCTGGCCCCAGTTGAGTTACAGTAATGGCGGACATCAGATTTGTCTCCACAAGATTCATGAAGTTGTACTGGCAAAGATTCAGCAAATGGAAGGCAACAGAGCGTGGACTACATCAACAAATTACCTGAGGCTGAATACCAAGAAATAAAGCAAGATTCATTATGTAAGCCAGCTACAGGTGTGTTAGTTCCATTCCACAGACTCCCAACAGGTTTTCATTTATTTCTACATTTAGTGGCACCAGCAAACTTAATATAAGAAACACTGCAGTATTATTTTTTTTTTTTAACAGTACTTGGAGAAGAAAATTCTCAAGAGGAACTTTTCAAAGAATTTTTCAGATCAGTTTGTCTCCTAGGGAAGTTTTACATTTGAAGTAATACAATCTGTTCTCAAAATAGAATGAAAATTTTCTGTGTCTGGTCATCGAGGCCAATCCATTGACTTGTTAGTACTCGGGCTTCCCTCATTAGTGAAAGTCCCTGGACTCTGTCATCCAGTAGCTGCCCTATACAATACCCACAACTCTTCACCAAACACTTTCTACTCTTCCAAACTATTGTACCTCAATCTTATGAGGGTCAGATTTTTCTAGACTTTCTAGAATTTCTACTGCAACATAGAGACTACCAACCCAGGGACCCCAGGATTTTCTCATTGTTTTATCTTCTCTTCTTAAGTGTCTTATCCTGGTCCATTATTATAATTACTACCTTCCAAATACTCTTGCATTCCATGACCCTCTCCCTGATGTGCCTTCTGAGGGAAACTCTGAACAACTGGGTTTTACTTAGTTATTAGCTTTCTCTACACTGCTGATTGAATGGCTGAGTAGGTTAGCTCCACTGTGCATTCAACACTGCCCATCATTTCTATCCTATTTCTGTCTTTTAAGACAATTCCTACTCCTCCCATCACTCCCCAAACCACCTCTCTGCCCCCTTCAATTTCCAGTGATGGCTTTGCCTCTTTCCTCATTAAAACAATAGAAACCACTGGATTGAAAGCCTCATCTTCCCACCAAAACATCTGCAAACCTACCTCCACACATGCTCATCTTCCGTTTCTTCTCTCCTAGCATCGAGGAAGGTCATTCTTGGCAATTGCTTTTTATAAATGTCTCAAGGACTCCAGTCTTTTGGCCTATCCTGGTTTGGTCTTATAAATCAGAATCTAACTCCATGCAGAATTATTCTTAACATCTTGTGAACATCTTCCACCTTAGAAGAAAAAGAAACTTATGTCCACAACTTCTACCATGCTACAAACTACTCTCCCTCTTCTCTTTCCAAGCTCAACCTCTTGAAAACAGTTGTCTGCACGTCATTTCTAACTTCTCATCTCCTGTTCACTGCTCTACCCCTGCACTCTTACCAAACACTACATTTTCCCTGGTAACTTCTTCACTGAGGTTATCTAAGGTTGCCTGACCAAGCACCCCATTCAGTGGTTGGAAACAATAACAGCTCACTAATCTAATCAGGTGTCTGGGTTAACTCATTAGGGATAGGTGTTTCTGCTCCTCTTTATGCAAGCTGGGTGGCTTGAAGCTAGGAACTAGAATCATCTGGAGGCTCACTCATTCACAGGTCTCGTGGTAGGTCTGGGAAGATGGGGCTTTCTCAAAACATGATTGCTTCCAAGAGCAAGCATTGGAAGAGAGAAAAAGAGAGAGGCTTAGACAGACCCAGGCTAAAGCATTATATGACTGAACTTTGGAAGACTATACATGAAAGCTCTATCTTGGGATTTCTCTCCCATATCAGACTCTCTTACAGGACAAACCTGCCCTTTAATAGGGCTAAAATGTCATACTGATGCTGATGGCTCCAAGACTAACTCTAGTTCCAAAGCATTTTCCAAAGCTTTGACATTTCCACCTGGATATCTGATAGGCTTTTCAAATTTAGCAGGTTCAAAAATGTAACTCTTGATTTTCCCTATTTTTCTCTAGACTTCCCCCATTTTAGTCAATAATTTCATCAGGCTAAAATCCTAAATATCATCCTTGTAGTTTCTATTTTCCTCAGTTCTCCCCCCCTTAATCCTTTAGCAAAATACACCTGCAAAATACACCTAAAATTCATTTACTCCTCATCTGCTCATTCACCTTAATCTGAAACTCTAACATCTTTCCTCTGGACTCCTGTGTAGACACCTGGCTTGTAGACAGCAACAGGAACTATGACTTCTGTGGACATTTGACTCTTTCATACCACCTAATCACTATTCCTGCAAATATCATTTAAGAAAACCCCTGGGACTACGCTGAGGTAAAGCTCCTGGCCTGTGTACACCAGTGGCGTCCACATTACAAGGACTCTCTGATGGCAGACAACCAAAGAAATGGCTCTCTATTATATTTGTCCCAAAGGAATTGTATTGTACTCTCAGTAAAGAACTTTAACCTTGTCTAGAAAAATGTGATGGAATGGAAGTCGCTGTACTTTTTCTCTTTTGGGCTAACAATTGTCTTCCATAAGTACAGATGATACCTTAATAAGGTATAGTCCTGTGATTCAATAATTTATGAAAAATCTGTATTGATTGTCTATCTTGTGCCAGGCTTTGTTCTAGTTGCTGAGAAAACAGGTAAATAAAACAGAGCTTCTAATAAAGAAAGTCGACAAGAGAGAGCAAGCAATATTTCAGGAGATGATAAAAGCTGTGAAGGGGAATGAAGCAGTGTGAGGAAAATGGAAAGGATGGACAAGTCTCAGGGCTCCCATGCTATTCTCTATTTCCTAGTCAGGGAAGTCATCCCTTTGAGACAATGTTTGAGGAGAGAACTGAGTGATGGAGAGGAGCAGCCATGTATCCAAGGAAAAGTGTTCTAGGCAAAGGGAAGAGCAGGTTCCAGGGCCTTGAGCTTTCTGTGTATTAGGCATTTTCAAGGATCTGAAAGGAGGCCAGTACAGGGAGTGGGAAGGAGATGAGGTGGAGAGGTAGAGTCATTGATGGCCGATTGGGCAGCTTATGTGATAAGGTTGGGAGAATCTGGGGGTAAAGGACAGTCTTGTGAGAAGTATATGCCAAATGTAGAGAGGGCATATTATCAGAAACAAAGAAAGCTCTGGAGTGTCTGTGTGATACAGGTTTCCCTTACAAACCCCAACATCTATTCAATGTATGCAGAGCACCTCACACACTGCCTGCACATAGCAGGTACCCAATAAATGCTCATTGTTACCATTTCTATCAAATTTGGTGTTAATCAAAAAGGTTTAGGTCCTAAGTCTTACTGGCTTGTCTGTGTGGCCCTGCGCCAATCACCTAACTTCTCTGGGCCTCCCTTATGCTGTGTTACTGTGCTGATGAATGGATTGATTGAGTAGATGCATGAGAAATGCTTAGTAGAATGCTTATCACATATTAATAAATGTTGCTTATTATCATCATAAGGGAATTTCTAAGCCCCTCCATTTGTTGTAATAGCATGGAGATGAGAGACATGGTTAATATTATTTTATGCCTGTTTCTAGCCTCTTTTCCCCATGACTATCTTCCTTGCTTGGTTCACATCTCTTTTCCCCTGACCTGCACCAGTCTGCAGCCCCTTTCCCTGCTTTATTTATCCCCCATCACAGTGACCAATTCGTGACCTGCTTCGTTTCATTTATAGCTGTCTTTCTCTGCCAGCTAGAATGTAAGCTCCACGAGGGCAGGGATTTTTTCCTTTAGTTCATTGATGGATCTCCAATGCTGAGAATCGTGCCTGGTCCACCGTGAATTCACAATTAACATGTGCTGAATAAATGAACGAAAGAGAAATTTTAGGGGAGGGCTTTAGCCGTCAGTAAGAATGGGTACTGTCCCAAATCATACACCTCTGTGTTGAAATTTAGAGCACTGAACTTGGTAACCTTACCTTACTATCAAGAACATTCAGGAACTGCGTATCTTGGATTTTAAGCCTGACAATTTGGAGGTTTCCAGAAGTTAGACCAATTTACTTTCCAAGGAACAAACAGCCAGAGCTGTTTCAAGTCCATTGGGACCTCACCCTGCTGGCCACTTGGCAAAGTGAGACCAGGTAGCTGACTTCTGTACATTTCTTCCATTAATAACTGCCAAACAGCCTTTCCTCAACTGGCTTGGCTTCTCACTTCAGTCACCTATTTCGACTTGCAATTTCTCCCAAGGGCCATTTCAGACATTTCGCTTCCTAAAATTATAGTGATTGTAAATTTTAGGCCATTTGCAACACTGTCTTATCCACAGGAGTTTGGATATAGAAAGATGGAAAAGACTTAAGAGTTCCTTTGGCCACATTTAGCGTAATCTAGAGGAGCCTCACAAAGAACACTGTGCTCATTTCCCCAGTGCCACGAGAGACTTGTGGAGGCTAATTCACAAAACAGTCATTGTATTTTATTTGTCAACCCTGTATTTTCTTGGGAAAGCATGTCCCGGCGTTCATTTTGTGTTGGGTTGCAGGTTTGACTTAAATCTCCACATATACTTCCTGGGGGTTAGGATTTCATGCAGCACGTAGCAAAGAACGAGTCTCTAACAATCATTGTGGTAAAAACTTTCACACTGGAAATTCGAGGGGTTGTTTGGTTATTCTGGTTTAACTAAGATACATAGCGTCGCCCAACTGTTTAGCTCTGTTTTTTCTCTCTAAGTCTTACAAGTCAACCACTGAGAGTCAAAAACGGAAATTATCACTGTTTGCAAAGTGTCTCTGTGAAAGAAACTTTACCTTTTAATTCCTCCTGAAATTACGAGAATGACCTCATTTCCACTCACACCTTGTCAGAGCATGAAAACCCAGTGGAGCAAAATGCAGATCTTCAGGCTGGTGGGATCTGACTTTATGCCAGGGGCCACCCCAGGAAAGCTGTGTTGGAAGAGCTCCGGCTGGCAAACTGTTGAAGAACTCCAGCATGTTCTGCACCCTTCCTCCAGGCAGGCAGGGGTTTGGGGGATGAGATCAGCTTTCCTGAATAGAGATCTAATTTAAATAACGGCGGGTTTAAATAATAGCGAATTCATTAGCTCCTCTAGATGGAGCCTGCTAGTGACTACAGGGGTGAGGTTTGCATTTATAAGGAGGCTGAGGGTGGGGGTGGCAATAGTAGGGGTCATTTCCACTGAAAGAAATGTCACGATCCCAGGATAGGAAATGTGGGCTCCCCTTGGAATTGAAAAAGAGAGGGACTTCCTCTGCTCTCTCATTAGCTCAGGGAAAGAGGTCATGGGATGAGGTCACAGTCTTGATCAGAGAAACATCCAGACACATTGAAGATGTACCTAAGGGAAAGTGGCATTGAAACTGTGTTTGGAAGATTTAAAAAGTTATTATGTACCTAAAACACTAGGATGTTGGCCCAGGCCAAGGAGGTAGAAAGCGAGCATGGAGGGGTCTAGCAATGCGGGAGAGGCTTACGCTGTATCTCTTCCCAGAGGAGTGATCAGTGAGGTGATCCAGGGATGTCAGAAAGGACTGGAGATATGGGAGCACCATCGCTGAGCTACTCAAACCCCTGGAGTATATTCCCTTCCCGGTTCCCCAAAGCAGCTTAAGGGCAAAGAATGTCCAGGATAATTCATTTATATGTAGGTCGGCAGGCAGGACATAATAAAAGGATTCAATTAGCCATGAAGTTGTGTGTGTGTGTGTGTGTGTGTGTGACAGAAAAGGTGATCAAAACACAGCCATGGGGCCGCCAAAGAGATCTACCGGCCTTCCCAGCATTCTGGGAAGGTGAAGTCACTTTCAGAGAATCCCAGATCTTGGTGAGGTCCTTCCTACACGGAAAGGACATGGTACAACCTCAGAAATTGCATTAGTTCTCAGAGCAGTTGCCGCCCCCAAGCTGAGACCGAGGTTAGCAGCCTGCAGCAGAATCTGGATCTTTTATGTTTGTTCTAAATTAAATTCAGAGCAATTCAACCCATGCCACAAGTACTATTATGTGGGCTTCCCTACACTAAATCTATGTTTATGGGAACATAAAATACATGTTGTTCCTGTCGTCAGGTTTTATTATTGACGATGATTTCTAATATGTGCCCATCAGCCACCCTTTTAATCATTGTCAATCTTTCTTTCCTACTGCAGTCAGATTTAAAACAGCGATGATGGTTTTAAAATAGGGCCCTTCCTCTGTTCAACTGTATTTAGGGCTAATTAAGAGTAAATAACTATTCCCAGCAAGGAGGGCAGAATCCAGGCGAATTTTTGACAAATGCAGCTTTCCCTTTAGAGAAACATATTCTTGTCTGCTGCCAGTAAATATTTCCATTACAACTATAAGAAACTCCATTCCCTCCCCACCCCCCACACAGAGAATATCATGCGTCTCTGATACAAGAAGAGAAAAATAAATACCCATCAAGTCCGGGAAGGAAAACACAAGAAGCATTTAATTAAGAAAAGAACTACATAATTCCCTGTTTCTTTTAGTGGATCCCCAGCTCCATTTGGTTGCTGTCTTCAGCTGTGTGAAGCAAATGAAGGCAGTCACTGGCCCAGCTCCCACTCAAGGCTGACATTTCCCCTAAATCCTCCACCTCCCCACTCCCACACCCTCTGTGATGCAACACAATTCATTCACTATAATTTGAAGGTTACAGTCAATTGCTCCAAGACAAGAATGTGCATGGGATCGGATCAGACTTCCTGCCTTATGAAGGCTCATCTGGATCTCAGCTCCAGAGGCTCTCCAGCGACGGGTCGCCTCAAGGATTTCTCTCTCCCATGGTGGTTTGCCTGGACCTTTCAATTTACCCTTTCGTGTAAAGATGAGAGTTACTGTTCCTTTGCAAATTACGGATTTTACTATTTATTTTCCTCCTTTCCCATTGGAATCTGACAGTTGCTTTTGTGAATTTCTTCTCACTGGAGAAAGTTCAAGTGAAATGTCTTCTCAGCCCAGGGAAGGAGAAAGAAGTTCATGAAAGATGCAGAAGCTGCACGGGGTGTGGAAAGTCAACTTTGAGCAATTCATCTGGAAATACAAGAAATAGATTTTTTTTTATGTTTATCCCAATGTATAGAAATACAAGAAAATCTATTACAAAATACAGAGTTGAGAAAAGTTACTGTGATGAAGAAACAAACAAGGGTATAGTCTATTTTTAACAAAAACACACTTAAAAAAGAAACTTATATACATTTAGCAAAGAGTAATTAAATATCAGCAATGTCACATGCTGTTCAATCCTCCTTACTAATTTCCCCCAGCTACGGTTTCTGAACCCAAGTGTTTGTGGATTCTCCAAAGGGACCAGACAAATAACAGTTTTCAAAATTATTTTTATTTAATCCACTTAAGAATGATAAGCAGACCCAGTTTACTAATTGCTAGTGGACTCCAAGGTACTAAGTTTTCTCTATATTGACTATGACAACTGAGTGCTTTTATCTTTCCCACAACTACTTGTTGAGCACCTATCATATGTCAGATACAGTTCTAGGGGCTGAGGATACTCCTGTATCCTGTAATAAAGATGAACACTGCCCCTGAGCCTGCGGGATTTACATTCTAATTTTAATAATTCATTCTAATAAGCTAGATATTCAATAACAAATAAATACACCATATTTCAGGAGTGATAAGTATCGCAAATCAAAGGATAGATATTATCGGTTGGGGCCAGTTATTTTAGAGAGAGTCATCAGGGAAGGCCTTGCTGAGGAGGTGACTCTTGAACAGATTATAATGCACAAGCTGGACAGTAGTAGGAGCAGGCTGGAAAATGAGCAAGGCCACAGCAAGAACTTAGAACTCTAGTTTGAGGTAGATTGGAAGCATTAGCTCAGAGAAGTAGTATGATCTAGTTTACATTTTACAAAGATCTCTCTGAATCTATGGAGAATTGACCTTTCAATAAAGCTGTTAGATGAAACACAGGATGCCCAGTTAATTTTTGTTAAAGGTTTTTTATTTATTTGACAGAGAGAGATCACAAGTAGGCAGAGAGGCAGGCAGAGAGAGAGGAGGAAGCAGGCTCCCTGCGGAGCAGAGATCCTGATGTGGGGCTCGATCTCAGGACTCTGGGATCATGACCTGAGCTGAAGGCAGAGGCTTAACCCACTGAGCCACCCAGGCGCCCCTAATTTTTTTTTAATTGGCTTCAGCCCAACAGGGGCTTAAACTCACAACCTCGAGATCAAGAGTCACACATTCTATCAATTGAGCCAACCAGGCACCCCATACCCCGTTAAATTTAAGTCTCAGATATACAACAAATAATTTTGGGACACATATGTCTCAAATATTGCATGGGACATATTTATAATAAAAAGATTTCTATGAGACCAGAACCCCTGGACCCTGTCACTAACCTTCCTGAGAATATTTCTCACCTCGGGTCACCTTTTTGTTCTCCTGTTCTCTTCACCTTCCACTTTCCAAGTAAACTCCCCAGACCTGTTGCTCCTGGATTCCTAGCCCAGCTCAGAAGCCAAGAGCAGTGCGTAAGAAGCAGGAAGGAAAAGGCAAGGCGATGGGTCTTTGGCCAGTGGCTCCTTCCCCTCTGCCTCTGACTAGCCCCTGCTCACTTCCTCTTTCCACAGCTTACCAGGGACAGTCCTTCCTGAACCCAGAACATGGGTTCAGAACAGGCTAAAATCTCAATGTATTGAGACTGTCCTTTTATCTCTAAGGCAATGCCCTTGGAAGTTTGTGAGGACACACACACACACACACACATGCACACACACACATACACACACTGATTAGACAGCTAGTCAGCATTTCCTAAACACCATGCTAAGTGTGCCTGGGTTTACTTAAGCCTTGTCTCTCTCTCCCCATCATTAGGAACTCTGAGAACAAGATGACCCTCCACCCCACAGTAATGTGTGTTGATCAGTGAAATGATCACAAACACTTGCCAACAGTGGGTCATCCTGGAGACTATGAAAATAATGGAGACCTAAGAAAAGGTTGGGAGTGAGGAACAAAAGAGGCCCTTTTCTGTTTGTTAACACTCAAGAAATCTGAAAATTATAGACAGCCGAGGAACTAGAGCTGGTTTTCTAGAGTGATATATTCATTGGCTTGGGCTGCCATAATGAAATACCACAGACTGGGTGGCTTGAGCAACAGAAACGTATTTCCTTAAAGTTTAGGAGGCTGAAAGTCCAAGACCAAGGTGTCTGCATGGCTGGTTTCTCTTGAGGCCTCTCTCCTGGGCTTGCTGGTGTCTGCCTTCTCGCCATGTCCTGTGTGGTCTGGCGTCTCTGTCTGTGTCCACATTCCCTCTTCTTATAAAGACACCAGTCAGGTTGGATTAGGGACCACCCTACAGGACTCATTTTAACTTAATCTCCTCCTTATAGGCCCTATCTCCAAATAGAGTCACATTCTGAGGTATTAGGTTTCAATGTAAAATTTTGGAGGGACACAACTCAGTCCATAACAAGTGAGGAGACATTTGTGATGGCAGTTGAAGTTATTGTCAGCTGAAGGACCGAAGGAACGATCTAGATTCCCAGAATAGTGGAATAGTGGGGCTCTGTCGGTGGTGGTCAGGGTGAGAAACACGTGAATGGAACGCAGGGCCAGACTATTAACTATGTCCAGCCTCCCTCCTACCTGGAATGTGAAATACCAGCCTTCTTATTACATAGGCTCTTTTTCTAAATGGTTGTAAATTGGACCACAAGGAATATAGAAGGATTATGAAGCATGTCTAATGCTTTATTAAAAATTTAATGTAAGGGGCTCCTGGGTGGCTCAGTCAGTTAAGCATCCAACTCTTGATTTTGGCTAAGGTCATGAGCTCAGAGTCTTGAGATTGAGCTCTACGTTGGACTTTGTGCTCAATGTGGAGTTGAATTGAGATCCTCTTTCTTGCTTTACCCTTCCCCCTGATCATGAATTCTCTCTCTCTCTCTCTCTCTCTCACTCTCTCTCTCTCTCACACATTCAAATAAATAAATAAAATTTAAAAAAAATAATGTTAGGGGTGCCTGGGTGGCTCATTTGGTTAAACACCTGCCTTCAGCCCAGGCCATGGTCTCAGGGTCCTAGGATCAAGTCCCGAGTCAGGCTCCCTGTTCATCGGAGAGCCTGCTTCTCCCTCTCCCTCTGCCTGCCACTCTGCCTACGTGCTCTCTCTCTCTGTCAAATAAATAAATAAAATCTTTAAAAAAATTAATGCTAAATAACTCCTGATCTGTAAATTTTGATAATCATCAAACGCAGATTATGTTTAAAAGGTTTAAAATGTCTTTTTGATATGGCAAGGACATAATAAAACTTTTGATGATGGCAGAATAATAAGCAAAAAAGAAGAATTTGGAAACCACTGCCCAGAGTAGTGCTTTTCAAACTTTTCAAAAAATATGAATCTCATGTCAAAGGAGAGTGAACTCCTGGCTGGGAGAGGAGACAGAAATGGATGGTTGTCATATATATATATATAGTAAGTATTAGAAACTTACTTTCTGTTCTAGGATATATTTCTTTTTTTTTTCTTTAAGATTTTATTTAAATTCAAGTTAGTTCATATATAGAGTGGTGTTAGTTTCAGGGGGAGAATTTAGTGATTCTTCACTTTCATATAACACTCAGTGCTCATCACAAGTGCTCTCCTTAACGCCCATCACCCATTTAGCCCATCCGCCACTCTTTGATTTTAAAAGTAGGTTGCATCTGTCCCCCAAATCCTCAAGATAATTCACATTCCAATAAGAAACATGATGCGTAGTGGGTAGATTTTTCTGACCCCTGGCATTACAGTTCCATGCTTGGATTATTTGTGCCCCAGTTTGAGAATCCAGACCTTCAAGTCTTGACTGCCCTCTCATAGAACAGAGTTACCTTCTGGACAAAAAGGTTGACATACATCCTCATTGAGGCTTAGCCACAGGACATGCTGCAGGCATACTAGCTGGAAACGAAGGTCTAGCATAGTGCAGATTAAACCAGAATCTCTCCTTTTCCATCACAAGCAGCAAATCTTGTCCAGTGCAGGAAATCCCACCATTTCTTGGGTGGTTAACGCATCAGTTAGCTATTGCTATACTTATGCTGCATTAAAAACAACACACACACAAGACTTTAGGGGCATAAAATTATAAATATTTATTTTCACTCACGACTCTGTGAGTTGGCTGAGTAGTTCTACTGAACGTGGCTGGGCTTTGCTCAGCAGTTCTTGGGTTGGCTAGGGGGTCACTTCCATAACTGGCAGTCAACTGATTGTTCATTAGTATAGGATGGTCTTGGCTGAGATGACTGGCTTTCCTCCACATGATCTCTCATCCTCCAGGAGGCTAGCGTAGGCTCCCTCTCCTGCTGCAGGCACTAAAGAGTAGACGTGTGTCAGACCTCATGATGCCAGGCTGAGGTCAGAGGTAAGGCCCCATTCTATTGCCCAAAGTACGTAACAGGACAGCTCAGATTCAAGAGACAGGAAAACAGATCATACTTTGGAAGAGAAAAGTGGCAAAATCACATTGCAAAGGGCAGAGATTCAAGGAAGTTTGAAGAACTGAAGCATTTTCACAATCACTTTACCACAGGAGGCATTCCAAGTCATCTTTCTGTAAGCAGAGCTCTGGATTCCTATTATCCTTTTCCATATTGCTTCCTTGGAGAGCTCAGAGAATGTTATGAGAACCAGGATCCAATACTATTGGAACCCAGATGGAATCCTGGCTGTGACAGATTTTAAGCCCTCCTTGGACATCAGAATTAGCCACTTACACATATTTTGTTGGGAGAAGAAGGGGAAATGTGGATTTTCCCTAATAATGACTTTCTTGAAGTCCAGTGGTTGACGGATGATAGGATTGCTCTAGTAGATTGAGCCAAGTCCTTGATCAAACTGAGGTATATTAATGGGGATTTATTTAGACCTGTGACAATCTGGAATCCACTTAAGCAAAGATTTCAATCATGTAGAGAAAGAAAAGTCTGTCAAAAATGTGGAGGAGAAAAATTATGTAAGTCAGTAATGCTTAGATATGTAGAGAGGAAAAATAAATTATATTTTTAAAGCTAGTTCAAGAAACTTCAGTAATTACGAGCCAGATGTATATCATATAAAAAGTAGCCTTTCCATGGAAGCACATCTCGTAGTTAAAAAAGTATATACAAAAGAAGCTTAGCTTTTCATTTTTAAATTGTATCATTATCTTGCTCGGATATTCACTTCCCTTTTATCCATGACTCAGGATGAATATTAGGGGAAGAAGGAGGGCTCATATAGTTTCAGGAAGGGCCATGCAAAGTGAATTTTTGAATACAGAATGAAGGGATCTAGAGAACGAAATTGATTGTGTTCTCTCACAGGCGCATTATCTCATTTAATCTTGGATTGGCATTAACAGACCCTGACTTCATAGATGAGGAGGCTGAGGCTCAGAGAGATCAAGCAACTTGCCCAAATTCACACAACAAGTGAGAGTGAAAGCCAAAATGGAACCCTAATCCTGTTTCCATATTTTTCTGGCTGTGATTGTTCCACTACAATAGATCACTGCCAACTTGGGTAACCTCATCTTTGTATTTGAAAATAAAAAAGTACTGACCTGGTTTTTATTTTTCAGGGTTTCCCCCACCCCCCAAAGGCAGAGAAAGAAAGCCTACATAATGCCACATGAATGCCTCACTCTTTCTTCATGGTGTTCCTTGGAATGATCTTTGTCAAACTGAAGACTGAGAGACTAGTCCTCAGGGGATAAAAACAAGCTGAAAGGGTAAACAGAAACAACACAGTGACCCTAGAGTTGACAAATTTGAAGAAGAACTCTGCTCCAGGTCGAGCTTGAGGCAGCGGGGAGAGAACCACCCGCACTAGATGCATGCCCAGCGCCCTGCTGCTGTGGGCACCCGTGCCAGCATCCACGGTGAGGTAATTCTAGAGAACAGCAGGACTCATTCATTCCACATGCCTTCTCAGACAGTTAGGGTAAACAACTTTCAGATGCATTTCCTGTCAGCTTAAAAAAACTTTCCATAGTTGTACTAGTCAAATAGTATTTGAAAATTCCCTTTTTGTGTTTCCTCTAAAAGTACTTTCTGTTGCAAGAGGTTTGCCGGATATGATATCATCATAATTATTCCTTGACCAATTTTATCACCAACTATGTCAAATCGAGACCATTTATCCAGCTTTACAGGGTGGTTAGTCTCACTCTGGGAATGTCCAAAATTGTGACGACGGGAACATTTCGATTCCACGGCCAGATCCTTCAGCTGGAGTAACGTGTGGCCTGTCTGTCTAGTGAACATTTACTATGTAGCTTGGAAACAGAACTAATCGGTTGTGGAGTCATGAGAAACACTTATAATATGGATTTAAAAATCTGCAATTGGAAACATGAAGGAAAACAACTCCTTGACAGCTAGTCCTTATGCTGCGCTCTTCAGAGCACACTGTTCAACATTGTCACAAACGATGACACCTCCAAAAATATCCCTTGAGTCCCTAAATAGAGTTCAGAGTTCAGGGCTTCCCATTTCTCTGTCCTGGGCTTTTCTCAGTGATTCTCAACCAGAGAAAGCAATCCTTCTGGGCTCCCCAGAGGTAGGTGTAGACAGAAAAAGCTGAATTCAGCTTTATAGAGATCTGCCCTTCTGTAAGATTCTTGTCTCAAAGAGGAGAGAAAAGAAGAGAGAAATGTTGGCATCTTAATAGATCACTTGAGAAAATGCTAAGTCATTCTGAGAAGGAGATAAGGAAACAAACAGTCAGCGTTGAAGTTTCAAGGTAGAGATATTTCCGGAACTTAGTTGGAAAATGACATCTGCTGTAGATAAAGTTGATTGAGAGAGCAGTTACCTATCATGAGAATTTTTTCAGTCTCATGAAATTTGGCAGCTTCCATCTAAAGCAATGGGGTAGAGGCCAGCACCTCTGGACAAAGTTGCTAGTTATTGGTGCGTGTATTGAGGTGTGAGGGTCTCACCTTTGTTCAAAGCAAGTTCAGGCTGGCCCATCTCCCTCATGGGACTTGAGAGCCCTCGTAGGTCCATGGAGGTGCGACTCATAAGCCTAACAGCAGAAGGATGAGCAGGGCACACCACATTACATGGGGATAGTTAGGAAATGGTGTGATGGAGGCTTTGGGATCCCTCAGCCCAGAAAAGCTGGGAATCAGTCCCCTCCTGACCTAATCTAGACAAGAGACTAGACAACGTGAGGCAGGATTACGAAGGGCATTGGCATTTCACTGACACAGGGGAAACAACATGTGAGACCTTGGCTTTCTTGAAGATAAAATGGGGGCTAGCCTCTGACCACCAAGTGAATGTGACTGAAGCGAAGAATTCCCTTCAGGATGTGAGGTTGATTTGGCTTCAATACCCATTTCTTTCCTGATGGATTGGGTGGATGGCCTTGTCAGGTTGCTTGGGTGACTCACCTGGCTATGAGGAGGCTCTTTCTCCCAAGCCAGCATCCTCTCTTTTGTAACCCTTTGTTGCCTGCAGACACAACTTCTCTTCTAAAGCTCTCAGCTTGTGAGAGTCCTCCTCCCCTCCTTCCCACTCTCACTTCTACAGAGCAGGCATCTCTGTAGGGTCTCAGAGCCACACTTCAACTCTAAATGACCCTGTTTGTTTTTACAATAAAGAGGAGGAGTGAGTAGGCACACAATCCTTTGGAATTTGAAAGAAGTTTCCTTGCCTGAGGGCTGATGACTTGAGCTTCAGGTCTCCCTTTCTCTAAATGTACTCTTTTTTCTTTTTTTAAAAGATTTTATTTATTTGTTTGACAGACAGAGATCACAAGTAGGCAGAGAGGCAGGCAGAGGGTGGGGGGAGCAGGCTCCCTGCTGAGCAGAGATCCCAATGCGGGGGCTCCATCCCAGGACCCTGAGATCATGACCTGAGCTGAAGGCAGAGGATTTAACCCACTGAGCCACCCAAGCACCCCTCTAAATGTGCTTCTTAAAGAATAACAAAGAAAAACCATCCTTAGTCATCGGCAATTAAACATGTGAAAATTGTGAACTCATCTGAATCACCTTTCTAGTAAGGGCAGACCAACCAGAAGTCAGTTTCAGGCACTGTTGAAGAATAGTAACGCTTCCTTTCAAGTGATCTTGAAGAGCTCATTTTCATTAGCGTAAGAGCAGAAGACTACAGATTTTCCTTGACTTGCAATGGGATCACACCCTAATAAACCCATAGTGAGTTGAAAATGCCACTGAGTCAAAAATACATTTGATGCACCTAACCCAAATCATAACTCAGTGTAGACTTCCTTTAAGGTTCTCAGAATACGTACATTAGCCTACAGTTGAGCTAAATAATCTGACACAAAGACTATTTTATAATAAAACCGTGAATATCTCATGTAATTTACTGAATACTATACTGAAAGTGAAGAGCAGGGTTGTTGTATGGGGAAAGACTGTTGGTAAGCATATCGGTTGTTTGCCTTTGTCATCATGAGGCTGATGAGGAGCTGTGACCACTGTCAGTGCCCAGACTCATGAGAGTATCACATGGCGTATCACTAGCCTGCAAAAAGATCAAAATCCATGTTTTGAAATACATGAAATGAAATACATTTCTACCAAATGCAGATTGCTTCTGCACCACCATAAACTTGAAAAATCATTAGTCAGACAATCATGAGTTGGGGAGTATCTATCTTAATAATCGAGGTGAATACTACATGAAACAAAAGGAAAAAATAACAGTACAGGGATAGGGGGAAAGTTGAAGAAAAGCAAAAAAATTAATAAGGCGTTGAAAGCCTGATGTTACAGCTCAGTTTTTTTAAAATATATTTTTATATGAAATTCCATTCACCAAAGATTTTCTGGGGGGTTTATTGTGTGCTAGGCAATCTGCTAAGTTCAGGAAATAGAAAGATGAGTAAGACCAAATCTCTCTCCTAGAAAAACTATGTTAAGCACACAGTAAACATTCAATAAATGTCAGTTCTCTTTTTTCTGCTAGTGAGAGAAATTCTGAACTAATGAATATTTATTGTGGATGGCTAAGGGTTTCTAAAAATAATATACTGTGGGAGAGAAGGCTAGCTCTCCCCCAAATACATCCTCATCTCCTCTAACCAGGCATATTAATAGACTACACTTCCCAGTCCCCTTTGCAAATAAGTGTGACCATGTGATTGAGTTCTAGCCAATGCCATGTGATCAAAAGTAAGGAGTTGTTTCTGGGCTGAGAACTTTTAATAAATGGCTGTACATTCTCTGACCAGTTTCTTGATTACTTCAGCATGTGTAACAGATTGGATTTTATCACAATGAGTGAAGGTAGAAAACGAGACCCATCCCTGAAGAAGTTTTTAGCAGGGGGTTGGACATGATCAAATTTGTTACGAGTAAAATTCTCCTGATAATATGTAGGAGATGGTTTGCTGCAGGGCAAGACCACAAGGCAAGAAGACAAGTTAACAGTCTACTGCAAAAATTCAGGTGAAAAATGATGAGGGTCTGAATTAAGCAATGCCTCTGGTGTGAAGCAAAGGGGACTAATTAAAAAATTATATCTTCAGGCCTCAGTTGCCTGAAGTTATCTGAAGGCAAGTGGGATTGGGAAACATGCCTTTAACTCAGAGACACCTCCAGGAAGGGAGGCTCCTATCACTTTTTCCACTTTTTCCTCTTCCTCCTGCTCCTTATTCTCTATTTTTCAAACATCAGGATATACCTCTGAGTGAGGGAGTCAATTTTAGTGAAAATTCCAAATCCCGTGATTGCACTCCAATCCAAACCATCGTCAAATACTACTAAAAATTATTTATAAAAATGTCTTTAGTCAGCAGCTCCTTAAGTAGCCATTGGAAGGAATCTCACTAGAGAAAAATACTAATAAGCAGAAAGCACACAAAGGGAATATGCATAAGGAAGTTTTAGTCTAGGATTGGGAAAAACAGAACAGAAATAGATAAGGAGGAAAATATTTAAATGCATCATTTATAAAAATTTTTTAATGAAAGGAAAATGGATGAAAAGCAGATTTGAGGCTTAAGAACACATTCAGCTATACAACTGTGGTACTCCTTTAGGTATCTATTAATATTCCTAGAACTTACTATATGATTGATTTGTGAATCCTAAATTAGCCATTCAAACTTTTCAGAAAAACTACAAGCCCCATGTGTAACTCTTTAACAACATCAATTTAGGAAAGAGACAAATTATTTTGGCAGTCTGAGAGGTTCTAGCTTTGATTATAAGGAAAGGAAAATTTTTAAAAAATGCCTTTCTGTCTCATGGTGTTCTTAGTAGACAGAAAAAATATTTTATTCTTTGAAGATAAAATGTAGAGTCAGATTCAGAAAGGAAATATCTGCCAATAGAAACAGCAATGAGAATTAGTTACATATCCTTGAAAAATAAGATTTAGCCCAACTCTGTTGATATTACTTAGTAAGATTGGACACCAGAATTGGCAAAAATATTTCTTATTCAACTACTTTATGGAAATCCTATGAAAATAATTGGAAACAGAAATGTTCAATTGCTTCACCAGAGAGAATGTGCATTCCTTCCCTTTTACCCTCAACATTCTGTAAATCTATAGAAAAGTTTTGGAAGGAGAATACATTTTAAAAATCCTCAATATGTGAAACAAATATGAAAGTTAACTGCAATGCAAGGTTTTATATAGCAAACTTTTTTCCGCTGACTTTCTTCTTAAAATGGAATTGATACATTCGACTGCTTCAAAACACAAATGACTTCCAAAAGGAAATAAAAATTGAACCCAAGAATGCCACACATCTCCTCTATAGCATTAATTTAAAGTAAATTAAATTGGCTATGTTACTCATATTAACACAAAAATAAAAATGCCACAAGTGAAAGTTAATGAAATATGAAGCCATGGGATGAGGGTCTGGCATTTGCAGGCATCCCAGGCTTACCAATATGGTCCTAATTCCCATGGATTCGAGTCTGTCCCAATTCAAGTTTTCAGTTTCTGGCTTGTTTTAAGGCTTGCAGTCACTTTACTGACTTCTGTCAGCTGAGTTTGCATGAATTTTGTGCTCCGCGATCATTAAATTGTTTAGGACCAGTTATTAGCACTAAGTGAATGAGCCACTGTGCAGCGATGACTATTTACAGCAGTGCTGCTTATAAGCTGTGGTCTCAAACCTTTTGGTACCTGTCTTGGTGCAGAAGCTCAGACTAACCATCAAAGAGCATCTTGTTCAACTAAAAATGGACCAAAGTAATCAAAGATGGATCAGAATTGCTTTTTAAAAGTCTCTCCCCCTAAGTAATTGAGAAGCACTGGTCTACACTGAATTGGGAGATAGAATACTAGCCCCTGGGTCTGCACGTGGGGACAGGAAGATGCCAGATGAAAAGGGGAGAAATACTTCGATGACCTCAAAGTGTGTGTGTGTGTGTGTGTGTGTGTGTGTGTGTGTGTATGTTTAAACTAAGAAACTTCCAAAGGACAATAGGAATGTCTAAGACACCATCCACCTTCTATATTTGGAATGTATGGTCTGGTCACAGGAAGGACACATAGCCCAATGGTCAGTCTGGCTGCTAATTTTCAAAATTGGTTACTAATAATGAGTACCACATAATACAATGTCAATAAATTACCCCAAATCATATCATCCACAGATAATCATACTAATATTTTGAGGAAAGATTTTCTAAATTGTTTCCTACTTCATGCAGTTCACTTAATACATCATGATTATCTCGCAAGGTCAACAAATACACTTCTCCATCAACACCATTAATAACTGCAGAATATTCCATTTTATGAATAGTCTATCATTTGATTAACCAATATGCAACTGTTGAGTATATTTATATATATCATAACTTCTTATGATAAACTTTATATATAAAGTTTATTTATATATATCATAACTTTTTATCTTTTTACTTTAATCTCTTTGTGTTTTTATAGAGTGTGATTTTGTAGACATACATATTTGATCTCACTTTTTAATCCAATCTATAATCTCTGCCTTCTAATTGGAATGCTAGACTATTCATGTTTAATGTTATTATTGATATGGTTGTGATTTAAATCTACCATTTTGTCTTTGTTTTCTATTTGTCCCTTTGTGTTTTGTTTCCTTTCTCTTATTTTTCTCCCTTTTATTGTATTGAATATTTTCATGATTACATTCAATCTCCTTTATTGGTTTATTACCTCTGTTTGTTGTGTTACTATAGTAGTTGTTTAAGATTTATAGTTTATAGGTGCCTGGGTGGCTCAGTCAGTTAAGCATCTGCTTTTGGCTCAGATCATGATCCCAGGGTCCTGGGATCAAGTCGCACATCTGGGTCCCTGTTCAGCAGGGAGTCTGCTTCTCCCTCTCCCTCTCCCCTCTCCCTGTGCTCTCTTTCTCACTCTCTCTATTGCTCTCTCTTTCTCAAGTAAATAAATAAAATCTTTAAAAAATAAGGCTTATAGTATACATATTTTACTGCTCAAGGTGTACTTTCAAGAGATACATAGTAGAAAAATCTCACATTTCTGTCTTCCTGGCCTTTGTGTATACATTTCACTTCTATATATGTCAGAAACTCACATACATAGTCATGATTTTTGCTTTGCACAATTATCTTTTAAAGAGACTTCATAGATTAAAAAAAAGAAAGTCTTTTATGCTTATCCACATATATATGCTTCAGTATTCTTTTGTTCCCATTTCTATTGTTCTTTGTTTAGATTCCTTTGTTTAGATCAAGATTTCCATCTGGTCTCATTTTCCTTCTGTCTAAGGGACCTTCCTCAGCATCTCTTGTTGAGCTTATCTAATGGTGATCACCCCTTTCTATTTTTGTGCAGCTCATAATGTCTTTGGCCTGGTGTTTGAAGGATAATTTCACTGGGTATAGAACACAAGGTTGAAAGAATTTTTTTTCTTTCAATACATTAAATACAATGCACTGTCTTTTGGTATGAATTGCTTCTGGTAAGAAAGCTTCCATCATCCTCTTCCCTATTTCTTTGTGTGTTATGTGTTTCTCTTCCTTTGACTGCTTTTAAGATTTATCTCTATCACTATTTTTCAACAGTATGGTTATAATGTACCTTGTATTTTTCTTTATGTTATTGTGCTGGAGGTTTGTTGGGCTTCTTAAATATATGGGCTTCCAGTTTTTATCAGAGTTTCAGCTATTACTTTTCAAATGTTTCCTGTGCTCCCTCATTCTCTTTCACAGACTCTGGTTCTATGCAGCTATAACACCACTTAATCGTGTCCTACAGTTCCCTCATGCTCTCTTTTCGTTTTCAAGAAATTTCAAGAAATTTCTCTCTTTGTGTTTCCAGTAGTTTCCTTGGAGTGTTTTCAAGTTCACCAGTTGTCTTAGCTTGGGCTGCATAACAAAATGCCATAAACTGACTGGCTTAAATGACAAGCATTTGTTTCTCACAATTTGGAGGCTGAGAAGTTGATTTGATTCCTGCAGAGAATCCTCTCCCTGGTGCACAGAGGCCTCACTGTGTCCGCACTTGATGGAGAGGGAATGACCCTTCTCTCATTCTCTTTTTATAAAGTCACAAATACCATCATGGGGGCCCCACCCCATGATCTCACTTAACCCTAATTACTTCCCAAAGGGCCCACCTCCACAAACCCTCACATCAGGGGTCAGGGCTTCACTCTACAAATGTGGTGGTGATGGTTGGGTGCCATCAGTCATGGCACTAATCATTGTCTGGGGCACAACTTCTGATTTGCTACTAATCCCAATTAGTATGTTTTTAACCTCAGACATTATCATTTTCATTAGAAATGAAAGAGAAATTTGGTTCCTGTCTCTTTTTGGTATCTTACATCTTTGTATCTTTATGTCTTCCAGGAATAAGTTTCTCTAGCTTCTTGAGCATATAGAATAGTCATAACAATATATCATCTGGTCATTTCTGGCTTGTTGTACATTTCTTTTTTATCATTAGGGGTTGAATTTTCCTGCTTCTTCATATGCCTTCATCAAATGCCTGACATTGTGATTTTTAACTTGTTGGGTCCTGAATATTTTTGTATTCTTCTAAGTATTCTTGAGCTTTGGTCTGGAACACAGTTAAGGTACTTGAAGACAGTTTTAATTCTTTCAGATCTAACTTTTAAGTGTTGTCAAGCAGGTCCAGAACAGTGTTTAGTCTGATCCTACTTTTTCTCTACAAATGAGGGCACATGCTACCCCAGTAATGTCACTGAGATGAAGGCCTTCATGATTTCATGAATTATGAGGTATTCTACTTTGGCTTGTTGGAACAGGAAATATTCCTGACTGTATGAGAACAGGCTGGCATTTCTTCCATATCTTGTCAGTGGTTCTTTTCCAGGTCTCAGGTAATTTCTTCACACCCATACCCTAATCAGTACTCAGCTGAAGACTTAAGGCAGAGCCTTCTGCAGAGTTCCCCTTCTGTGCTTCTCTCTCCTCTCGGGGACATTCCCAAGCAAGTTCTAGACACCTCGGCCCTCTCAGGCTCCTATTTCCAGTTCCTCAACTCAGGTTGACCTCTGGGCTCTGCCTCAGTTCCCCTTCCTGGGCTGCGTCCTGAAACCTCTATGTACACAGTAAGCTGGAGTGACCAGTGACATCACCTCTCTGCTTCCTGTTTCACAAGGATCTCCCTACTTTGTAAAGTCTTAGAAAGCTTTGTTTCCTATATAGTTTCCCAGAGCTTTGGTTGTTTCAGGCCAGAGGGTAAATCCAGTTCCTGTCACTCCATCTTGACTCGAAGTGCCCTTTTTATTGATTTTTAAATTACTTTATATATTAAGAACCTCAACCTTTCATCTCTCTTATATATTGAGGGCTGGAAGCTATATTGAAGAGTCTTTGTGGAGTCAGTCCCAGAGCCCAGGTCAAAAGGAAGAAAACCAAGAAAGTGCAAAACTCATATGGGTCCAAAGTATGAGTTAGACAAAAGCTAAATTTGTTCTCTGATTGGGAAGTTGTGTCACAGTGATATGTCATGTATTCAGTTGGATTGCTATGTAATAGGAGACTTTGATAAATATACACCTAGAAATAAACTTTCCTGGAAATAGATCAGGTCTAAATGTTCAAGCAAATTAAAAACTGAATAAAAGCAGCTAAATATGAAATCATTGAATTTAATTATTTAACTCATTTCTTCATCTAATAAACATATTAAGCATTTACTATATGTCCAGCATTTTTAAGAATATGATTAATATCATTTGATATTAAATATGAATTACATACACTTCATTGACACATGTCCAGAGGAAGGTACATCACTGACATTTGCTAAATTTCTCTAAACATGTGAGTAGTAGCAAACATCAGGAGATCTTTCAATCCTGCAAGACACAGACAGACCTGTTTTCAGTTGCTGTTTGCCTTGAGAGGTTGAAGAAAAAAAAAAGCAGATTATTTTCGAATGAGGGCAAATAAGAGTTTATTATAAATATGTCACTTAACTATCAAAAGAAGGTGGGTGGGGGAGGGTGTGACTGTAGGATGGGTATTAAGGAGGGCACTTGATGTAAGGAGCACTGGGTGTTCTATGCAACTGATGAATCACTAAACTCTACCTCTGAAACTAATCATACATTAAATGGTAATTAATTGATTTAAATAAATAAATAAATAAATATTTAAGAATCAGCTTAATAAAAGAAAATATGGAAATATTTGGCCCATAGCAAACAGTATTGGTGTATCAGAAATCAAATTAAGATATTCAATACTTCAAAGATGACTAATTCTGCCATTTAAATCTCCATAGTACTTTGTTCAGAATGAAAGTCATGACATTTCCAAAGTTATAGATGTTGTACCCAAGGGTAAAAACAGTCCAAAAATTGTAGGTTTGGATTACTCATTAGAATACACTTAGGGGCGCCTGGGTGGCTCAGTGGGTTAAAGCCTCTGCCTTCGGCTCAGGTCATGATCCCAGGGTCCTGGGATCGAGACCCACATCAGGCTCTCTGCTCGGCAGGGAGCCTGCTTCCTCCTCTCTCTGCCTCTCTGCCTACTTGTGATCTCTCTCTGTCTGTCAAATAAATAAATAAAATCTTAAAAAAAAAAAAAGAATACACTTATATTTCAGTATGAAATCCCAGAGTGTAGCCAGATTCCCCAAATTTCACCTAATTCTTTTCATTGCCAACCCAACACAACCAACACAATGCATATCAGTATCCACTATCATTAAGTCATTTGCGACAATTAAAGGTCACAAATTGCTTGTTAACAGACTCTTTATTTTAGAATAATTTTAAGCTTACAGAAAAACTGCAGACAAGGCAGAGAGTTCCCATATACCACCTCCCCCCAGATAATCTCCCTTAAAGTTAACCATTTTCATAAACTACTACGGTACATGCTCTAAAATAAGGAACAAAACACAGGCACATAACTAGTAACTAAATGCCAGTTGTGTGGAATAACTCAAAAATTATTGAAATGGGTGTAAACCTAAACTTTTTTTTTTTAAGGAAAAACTACCACAATGTTATCTAAGAAATATTACCTTTAAGTTCTAGAGTTGTAGCTTTTCACTGGGTTCTTTTTAGAAGAGTTAAAAGTAAATGGATTTGGATAGAACCTAAAATGAAATCTCGGATGAGCACTGTGGTGACTCTCATGTGGGCTAAACTTGCACTTCAGAGGAATGGCAGCAGGGCGCCTGGGTGGCTCAGTCAGCTAATGCATCCAGATCAGGTCACGATCTCAGGGTAGGATTGAGCCCCACATCAGGCTCCACGCTCAACATGGAGTCTGCTTGTCCCTCTCCCTCTGCTCCTTTCCCAGCTTGCTCTCTCTCAGATAAATAAATAAATAAAATCTTAAAAAAAAAAAAAGCCAGGGCGGGGGCGTTGGGGAGAACAAGCACAGCAGCACTGGTAAGTGTCAGATGACTCTAGGAAAGTTGGTTTTCCAGTTTTTCCAACAGGATTTTGAAACACTTTGGATTTACTTCTTTTTTTAATGCAATAAAAATTTGAGTAAATTGAATTGGCTCAAATTGTACTTATCCTTATGTTTTCTTCACAAAGACAAGGGTTCATTACTTGGGAAAACACTTTTTTCTATTTTTGTATTAATGCACACATAAAGGTAATCAAACCACACTTACATTCGCTTTTTGTGAATGGCCTTTATTGAAAACAGTAAGATTTCATGAAATAGAGACCATGGTGGAAAATCAGGGATGTATAGCTTTTGTCTCCATGGCAACCAACTAACTGGTTGCACCTGGTCGTCCAGGGTAATTAATTTCTTGTGTGCTGGGATGGTCTGCTGCTTCTCAAGGCCAGCAAAAAGAAACAAGATGACCTTTCTTTAAAACAAAACAAACTTAAATCTCACATAGAGGAATTAGACTTTGGGGTATGCTCTAATTTCATTCTTGCAGTGGGTTTTACATTTGAGCAACAAAATGAGAGGCCAGATTTTGAATTTTGTTGAGCTTGTTGTTCAGAAAGATCTATTATATCAGCCATATTTGTAGGATCGAAAGGATTTATTTTTCCTGCTTGAATTAGTTCAGCTAAATCAATACCTATTTATGGGTATATATCTGTACAAATACAGATATATATCTGTACAAATACAGATATATATCTGTATATATCTTCACCTAAAATGAGAAAGGGAAACGTCAGTGATCTATTTACCAATATCCAAAAACTAGTTATCTTTAGCTATGATGGTACCTTAGGATCACCTCGAACTCTTTTAAAACAAACCAGTGCCTGAGCCCTATTCTTCAGAAATTCTGACTTAATTCATTTGGGATGGGGCCCAGTACCAGAAATTTTCAAAAGCTGATTCAAATGTGTAACCATAGTTAAGAATCAGGATTAGATAGTATGTATACTAAGTTAGTTAGCTTTGATCCAATGAAGTAAATTCTTTGTAGGTAAAGATTGGATAAATATATGATATTTATTAAAGTGAGTTACTGTTTGTTACTTAATATTCCTTCTGTGCTACAAACTAATGAAGGCTTCAGGGAATGGTTCAGGTAATAGATTTAAAAGATTATGTTCTTTCCGCTTTGGGGTTTGTTTGTTTGTTTGTTTTTTCCAATCCAAGTGTGATATAATTTAAGTTTTGGGGATATACCTTTCATAGGAGGAAGTTATATGTCTGAATCTCAGTGAGTCACATTTTAGAAAGTTTTCCCACCTTTATGCTGGACTCAGACCATACCGGCTCCAAGATTCAATTACAAAATTTTCTGAAATTTTGCTAGCTGGCTATTAAATTGTTAGTAGCCTGAAATTGGCCCTGGTTAGGATATTTACACCATGGTAATTAGCAAATGAATACAAATCAGAGCTTCATTTCTTCTGGAGAGTTGTTAAATATCTACATGTAAACTATGGTTTTCAACTATGAGGTTAAGATCAAAGGGCCAAAATATGACTGGGCTTCAAATATTTGTCAACACCTTGTTTTTACAGGAAATTGAGACTCAGAGAGTTTAAATAACTCATCAAGAAAATTGTTGGTGAGGGACGTCTTTGTGGCTTAGTGGGTTAAAGCCTCTGCCTTCAGCTCAGGTCATGATCTCAGGGTCCTGGGATCGAGCCCTGCAATGGGCTCTCTGCTCAGCAGGGAGCCTGCTTCCCCCCCTCTCTCTGTCTCCCTATCTGCCTACTTGTGATCTCTGTCAAATAAATAAATAAAATCTTAAAAAAAAATTGTTGATGAACCCAAGAATAAAAGTCAGTTCACAAGAGTGTCTCTCTTCACATCTGTCTGATTCCAATCTATACAGTGCTTTGAAATGTAAGCTCAGAATTTTACAAATAAGCATCCATCCATACAATATTGTTTTAGGGGCCTAATGTATTCGTCGTTAAGATGCCAAAATCCTATAAAAACTATAAATCATCTGGACAATGGAATATGATGCATCCATTAAAAAAAAAGCATGAGAGATTTCTGTGTACTGATATGGAAAGATCTCCTGTGTCCATTTATAAATGAAGTACACAAGGCATAGAACGGTTTAGTAATGTACTATTTTTTGTTGACAAAGGGGGAAATAAGAATACATGACTGTATTTACAAAAAAAAAATACTGAGGATAAGATAAGAACCTAATAAAAATGGCTCCTCAATAGGATGCTAAGGAAACAGGGCAGCAGAGACAAGAGGTCTTTGTGTTGAAAACCAAATGAAGGTTTTGACAACTAACAGCTGGTAACAACCCACAGTGTTCCCTATAAACATAAACAATTTCACAGAATTTCAACATCAAATGGGGTCATACCATGACCATGATGGAACCAAGCCCAAATAAGACCATTCTGTATCATGTCTGAGCATAGACAAAAAACAAGGACATCATGAAACCGCAAAAGCAACAAAATATCTTTCTCTCCCCACTCACAGGAGTAACAGTCTTTCTGTACCATGACAATTCTAGCTTCCTTTCACTCCTCCTGCCTCCTAGATAAAAATTCTCAATCACTGAATGGTCGCCATTGCCTTCTAGCACCTAACTTGGCCACTGGTTAGGTTTGATCGTTCTAGAAGGCACAGAACTAATGAGTAGCTATGAATACATAACAAATTAATAAAAGAGAAAGCAGACTTATGCCAACTTGATTTTATTATTATCTAATATAATGACCCACACCACTGTATTTTCAATGAGTACAAAGAAACAAAGTAAACATCATACCAATCAGAAATGGTGTAAGAGATGATGAAATGGAAGTAAAGTGAGAAAGATACATTTGTTTACAAAATTTAGCTCACAGCTTGAAATCTTCTCTAGTTACAAATAAATGGTCTTGTCTTTGGCCAATATGAATAAGCTCAAAGTAAGTATTTGACACTCTTGCCAGGCTCTTTTGTCTTCATCTCTGCAATGAGATGAGCGGTATTTTTCATTCAGTACCCAGTCTCTGAACATCAACTCTGTACCAAGCATGAAGGATTCAAAGATGAATAGGATCTGATCCCAGAATTTGCTTCCTAAAGGGTGAGCCTTCCTTCTCCTTCTTCCTCCTTCTCAATTCTGTTCAGACATCTACTACCCAGAAAAACTTATCACAGTTACTTGATCAGTGTCTGCCTTCTGCCTCCAAGCATGACTAGTGGCACTTGGAAGACAGGGACCACAATTTCTGGTGCCCAACAAAACAAGTAGACCCTTGTACTGGATTGAAAAATGTCCCCCCAGGGTTCATGTCCACCCAGAACCTGAGAATATGACTTTATTTGGAAATAGGGTCTTTACAGATGTAGTTCGATAAGATAAAGTCATACTGAATTGAGTGAGCCTTCAATCCAATATGACTGGTGTCCTTTTAAGAAAAGGAGAAGATACACAGAGGCATGTGCATGGAAGGAGGGCATTCACATGATGACAGAGGCAGTGAGTGGGGTGAAATCACTGCAAGATAAAGAAAGTCAAGGATTGCCAGAATCCGCCAGAAGTTGGGAAGACTTCTGGGAGAAAAGAGAAGGAAAAATTTGCAGTGGCTTTCTCAGGTTTTCAAGATCTTTTTGAAAACATTAAGAACCTAGGTCTCCAAGCAACTTGGAAGGCATATGGCACAGTAGTTAAGCATCAAGACTCGACCAGACTCTCTGGACTTGAGTCCTGGTCCTACTACTTGCTTCCCTTGCAATGTTAGGCCAGTGACTTAACCTCTGTGTGCTCAGTTTCCACATCTGTAAAATGAGAAAAGTGATAATCACTATCCTTGACTATGAAGAAGACTTAATGAGAATAGACACATAAGGTATGAACCTGCACTATTGAACATAAAGCCATGAGCCATATGTGGCTATTGAACATTTGAAATAATGGCTCCTCCAAACTGAGATGTGCTTTAATTAAAATTCGCACCAGATTTTGAATGCTTCATATGAAGAAAAGAACACAATCATCTTGTTAGTATCCCTTTTATATTAATCACATGTTGAAATGAGAGTATTTTTAATGTATTGGATCCAAGGAAATATACTATTAAAGTTAACTTCATCTATTGTGTGAATGAGTGTGTGTGTGTGTATATGCTAGAAAATTTAAAATCACATATATTGTTCAAATGCACAGCTTACATTATCGGACAACCCTGGAATAAATGGTGTCTGGGAACAAACAATATTATTTCCATTTGAAAATATGTAAAATCATTATAAAATTTTAGTGTTAGATACTGACCCAGAAGCAAGATATAGGGAATGCCTGGGTGGCTCAGTCGGTTAAGTGTCAGTTTTCGGCTCAGGTTATGATCCCAGAGTTCTGGGACGGAGCCCCACATTGAGCTCCCTGATCAGCAGGGGTCTGCTTCTTCCCCTGCCCCTCCTCCTCCTCATGCTCTCTCCTGGGTGCATGCTCTCTCTTTCTCAAATAAGTAAAACCTTTTAAAAAAGGAAGCAGGATATAAAAGATTAATGTGGGTGCGGTGAAATAATTCTGTGCATAAGAAAGATTCTGTAGTGTTATTGGGCCACTAGAGATGCTTCTCTCAAGTTGTTTGCTGTGCTTCCTCAGTTACCAGTAAGTGAGCACTTGCTATGCGTCAGGCTCTATACTATTTTGCACTCATTGTCCTCTTGAATAATATAGTCCTGTGATTTGTGACATATATAGCTTATGATACATAATATGTTATTAAGAGCTGATGTCAAGGTTTCTATTATGTTAATATACATCTCTTGCTCTTAAAGAATGATATTCCCTCTGGGTAGGAAAGAAATGGCAGCCACAGCAAATGTGTCCCTGTCATAGCCATAGTGTACACTTCAGATCTCAGTATGTCTTTGGGAATGTGATTCAGATCTGAACATTTTCTGATTCATCTTATTGGGAAAAGGCCAAAAATCCCTTCTGGAGAAAGAACAAAAGACTAGAAAACTTTCTAAAGGCTGGCATTTCCTGGAAGCATCACTGACCCTTAAACCTTAAACTCCATGCCCGCCAGACTTGAGATAGAAATCAACTTAAAGAGCATTTCTTCTCTTTTGAGTTGAGGTGCTGAAAAAAATCCTCCCCACCCAATTTCTTTTATGTTTCAATTGAATTAATCCCTAAAGGAACTGTCATCTCCCATCGGTAGGTGCTATAAAGCCACGGCATCTATGCAGAGGCAAGAGAAAGGGAAGAACCAAGTGTCAATCTTGTCGGTGTTGGGGTGACATCTAAGCTGTGTACTCTTTGCAGAAATAAGATGGGGCATGAGATTTTCTTGACATTGAGTTTGTAGTCCCTGAGCCAAAAGGAGCAACACCATGGTGAGTTTTGGATGAGGCTTTACGGTGTTATCTTCAGAAAATAGCAGAGAGATCGTGCCTCTTTCCATTTTCATTGGGAACCAGAACAACCTCTTTTTTCTTATTTCAGGATAGAATGAGAGTAAGAGAACTGACTGGGGCTGCTAGAGTGAGAGTAGATGAGGGAAACAGGTTAGATACCTTTTTTTTTTTAGTGCCCCAGAGAGGGCCCAGGTAAGTTCAGAGCTGGGTAGCATGAAATTGAGTGTTTTTCATTTGGGTTGGATATTTGTAAGAATGGGAATATCTTACCAGGGAACTTTCTCAAATTCCGTGACCAAGTCTGTAGACTTGCTGCCTTTTTCCTCCTCCTTAACGTCTTCTCTTCTGTAGAACAGGCAGATGGCCCTTGCACCCCTAAAGGCCAGCCCTCCGTACTCAGATTAGCTTTGTTTTCTTCCAGTCTTCCCTTTTCAGTGTGGTTCCTCTGGGACCTTCCTTCCTCTCCCAGGAGCTGCTCTTTCTTTCTTCTCCCTTTCATGGCTGAATTGTCTGTGTTTGTTCTTTCTGCTTCCCACCTGCTCTGTCTCCCTGGAATATCCCTTCTACTGCCTCTACCTGAGTAGTTCTCAGGGAGACCCAGGTGGCCAAATCCAAGGACTGTTTTCCCATTTCCGTATTGTTTGGAATCTAGTAATGTTCTGATGCACTCCCACCACCTTGAAATATTTCTTCCCCTGTGGCACAACACTCTTTTGGCTTTCCAGTAAACTTCCTGCCCACCTCAGACTTTTTCACTGGACTTTTAATACTGGAAGAATATAAGGTTCACGGCTAGGCCTGACTGTCTTCTTCCTTGATGATTCTTTCCAAGGCTGTCTTAACCATGCCTGGGGCTCCACCTGTCCAATTACGCACTCCAAATTTTGTCTCCAGCTTAGATCTCTCTTCCAAGCCCAGGCAGGTGGTATATCCAACTACCTACTCAGCTTTTCCACTTGAATATCTGAGTCCCTTCAAATCTCCAATCTGTCTCCATGCCCTTCTCCTATGCCTCTCCTGTCCTGGCCCTGCAGAGATGGGAGTACACTGGTTCTCTTCCAGCACATGCTATCTAATGGATGGTTCCACCATCCACCCAAAACACGAGCAGAAACCCAAGCCTCATATTTTGTATTTTTTTCTTCCTCACCCCTTCTATCCAATCAATCATCAATTTCTAAATAGTGCTTTATCTGAACAAGCTTACTAGGCTCATGCAAAAAGCCTTTCTACTGGTGTCCCACACCCACACTCCTCCCGTTAAATTCCACAATATAGCCCAGATGAATCTCAAACATTCACACATATTAATGCGTTCCCTTACATAAAACCCTAAAATTGTCTTTTATTTTATTTCTGTTTGGATATGTCCCCAACCCTTAAAAGAGCTCACAAGCCCTAACATTATCCGGCCTACTGTCCACTAGACTTCTTCATGCCCATCTCCCCCTACTTCCCCTCTCTCCCACCACACCCATTTGTAGGCTCCTCCACAAAGCCAAGCTCATTTCTGCTCAGAATCCTCACACATTTAATCCTTCCTTTCTTCCCACTCCCCTCCCTTTGCCTGTGCATCCTTCAGATCTCAGCTGAGTTTGTGTGTGTGCGTGTGTGTGTGTTGAAGTGGATTCATTTGTATCCCCCAATAAGACCCGTTCCCTATGATACATGCTCTCTCATATAAGTATTTGAGTCTTCACTCTCTGATCTTCTAAGCCTTAGAAGAATTGTAGTTAAATTAGTAATGATATATGTGCTGCTAAAGTGAGCACATTAAAGTACTAATTATAAAATTAGTATTTCAGTGCTCATTTCTTCTCTCCATGAAGACAGAAAATTGTTTGTTTGTTTTACCGCCGACTCTCTGTACACAGCACGTAGAAGATATTTCATAAATACCTGTTTAATGAATAACCGACATCCAGATGGCATAGGGAGATGATAAGAATTTTCTTAAATATATATCTACAATATTACACGCTTCATCTTTTATTTTTCAGTGAGTTTTAAATGAAGTTACAGATAGTTAAGTAGAAATTTGAACAATGGAAGGATTTCTGAAGTCAGCCATGATTACATAAATTTTCAGTTATTTATGACCTACTACCATCACAGTTAAACAGAAGGGGCCAAATTAGTAGAATAGGGAACAAAGGAAGAATTTTAAAAATCAATAACAGTAATAGTTGCAGTACTAAACCATTATTGACAACTTTCCCTCTATGTGTTTTCCCGAGAAGGACAAATACTGATATCTTAATTTAATCCCTTCAAATACAACTTTTTTTTTTTTCATTATTGCCCCTTTAGGAACCACTTTATTTTTTTTTTAAAGATTTATTTATTTATTTGACAGAAAGAGAGCGATCACAAGTAGGCAGACAGGCAGGCAGAGAGAGAGAGGGAGAAGCAGACTCCCTGCTAAGCAGAGAGCTGGATGCAGGGCTCGATCCCAGGACCCTGAGATCATGACCTGAGCCTAAGGCAGAAGCTTAACCCACTGAACCACCTAGGCGCCCCTAGGGGTCACTTTAGACAGTTTTAATCTACTCATCCCCCCATCCCAATACATTTTAATACCTTGGATACACTATATATCTCTGTACAGCCTGTATATCCACGTTTTATGCATTAAAAAGTAAGTTTTTCATGAAAAAGTAAAAAATTTTCATAAATCATGGTTCCCTTTGGAGTGATATTACCTCTGTTGAGAATGTATGCGTTCGAGGGATTGTCTCAAGATAACACGGAACATCAACAAATTAATAAGCACCCTTAAATTGACTGTCAGAGGGCTGAAAAAATGGAGACCATGTCTTTGCTATCTTTCCACCTAAGAAGTTGTCTCCAGTGAGCTGGCTTGATCTGTGGAGCAAATTGTCAAGCTAAGGCAGCACGCCACTCCACATGGGCACCACGGCTCCATCAATGCTGTCCTTAAGGACAGGACGGTATTTCACCCAGAACTAACTGTCTGACATAGGATTCCCAAATGACTGCCAACTCTGACAGCCCAGAATATTACTGACCCAAATGCTAGCTTGAGAACATAGTATGATATTATTATCACAAAGCAAAGAATTTCTGGGTAGAAAGTAGAAGGTTTTTACTCAATTTGCATTTGTTATTAAGAAATATAGAATCATGGAGAAAGTATCAAACAGAACATTATTTTGAGCAAATATGCTTTTTAGAATAAAACACCCTATTGCTCTCTAATGATCTTATTACTAAACGTCTAAGAGTCGATCAGAGTTATCATTTGAATGTCTTTCGGTGATTGATACATTTGCTACATTTCCATGGCCAAAAATTTTTTTCCCTGGACCCCTTTTCACATTGTTTAAGAAAGCTTTTTTAAAAATTAAGAGTTGCATGTGTATACGTCCGACTTTTTATTGAGCAGGTCTTAAGGCTTTGAGGGACTTTGGGCTGGAAACCATGGGAATGGCTTTTGTAAATATCACATTAGCATAATAAGCAGCAGATTTTGGTTTTGCAGTGGGAATACACATGTTATCCAGTACTAAAAATAGATTATTGAGATTATCTTGAAACGAACTTCAGTAATCCTAGCACATAAAATGGATCATATGGAAAAATCTTGTGTTCCAAGGGAGTTTCCAGCTCTGAGAACTAAGCAGGGTGCCACTGGACACATTGTTTACCTAGCTTTCAGACCTCTCAGACAAAATAGCTTCTTTTAATTCATAATAAGATTCACAAAAGAAAAGGACCTCATCTCACTTGATTATCTGAAATTACATAATTGTCTTGGAAGAAAAGCAAGAAGGACAGCAGTAAACAAATGGTTCCTTTTTTTTAAATTCCTTTTTTTAAAAGATTTTATTTTAGAGAGAGAAAGAGAGAGGCAGTGATCGTGAGCATGGGGAGGGGCAGAGTGGGAGGGAGAGGGAAAGCAGACTGAGCTGAGCTCAGCTGAGCAGTGAGCTTGGACTCAGGGCTTGAGGCAGGGCTGGATCCCCCAGCCCAAAGATCATGACCTCAGCTGAAATCAAGAGTCTTAATGGACTGAGCCACCCAGGGGCCCCACAAATGGTTCATTTTATATGCACTGAAGTATTAAGCACTATATTCCCCAGAAGCCTAAAGAATATACCCAAGACAAACAGAAACTCTGGGCTTTAAGCTGACCTGCTGCAAGAAGGCTTTTTAAAATACTTTGTTTATTTATTTGACAGAGATCACAAGTAGAGAGGCAGAGAAAGAGAGAAGGGGCAGCAGGCTCCCCACTGAGCAGAGAGCCCCATGCGGGGCTAGATCCCAGGATCCTGAGATCATGACCTGAACCAAAGGCAGAGGCTTAAACCTACTGAGCCACCCAGGTGCCCCAAGAAGGCTTTTTAAATTTAAACCTCATACCTTCATTAATTCTGATCCCTTCTTCTACTGGTACCAGTTGTCACTTCCAAACTCCCACCTTGGGGACCTGGACCCCTTCTAGGGTATACCCCGTTCTCACACCCTTCTGAAAATCCTTTTGAATAAAGTATTTCAAGAACCTACTGGCATGAAACCCCAATTACAACTTGGGCTATCGAGGCTCCTTCGCACCCTAAAAGCTGTGTGAGCTTTTTCAAGAGAAATGTGCTTAATCCCAGTCCTCAGAGCTACACCCGGGTGGCACGTGTCAGAAATTTGCAGGGAAGAAGTACTAAGTATCAACCTGAAAGCATCCAGATCCTGGTAATTACGTAAAGAGATGGTCCGTGGTCACTGGGCGTCAGAGTCAGGAGAGGGAAGTTCAAGACATACAGATTCCCAGATGCTCCTTCTAGACAATCCAGTTCAGTCAGGATGACTTCAGGCATTGTTTTTTAAATAAAAAAAATTAATTTCTAGATCATTCTAGGGGACAGCCAGGTTTGAGAACTACTCTAGACAGAACTTGAGATGGGGTGAAGAATTCTCTCAGCGTGAGTGATGCTTGATTGATATTGAAAAGTACCAAGGAGGGGATCTTTATCCTGCTTCCTGAACCCCTCAGCACCTGATATTTCTACATCTCCAATAAAAGGGTTTGATTTGTGTATGACCAGCTCCTCGACTCACCCACTCTCTCTGCCTGCCTGTCATAGACTGAACATTTGTGTCCTCCCAGTATTCCTGTGTTGAAGCTCTAATTCCCAATGCGGCAGTATGTGGAGCCTTTGGGAGGTAATTAGATTTACATTAAGTCCTGAGGGTTGAGCCTCCATGATGGAGTTAATGCCTGGAGTAGAAGAACCTGAAAAAAGTGGCTGTCTACTGTTCTCACCTGGAACTGAAGCTGCAGGCACCTTGATCTTAGACCTCCTAGACTCCAGAACTGTGAGAAAGAAATGTGTGTTAAGTTGCCCGATCTATGGGATTTGTTACAGCTGCCCAAGCTGGCGAAAATACCGCCGCCCTGTGTAAAGCCCTTATCTACCACTTCTTTGTCATTCCTTGTGGGGCTTAATGTGACCTAACACTTTGCAGTGTTTAATGGATGTTGTTGGTTCTCTATGATCAGATTTCTCAGCCCAAAAGGAAAACTCCAATTTTTGCTAGGTAACACTCCCAAATTTTGCTGGTTCCAGGATTCAGACAGGAAATCCACAGATGGATTATAACTTATGGAAAGATGTGTGATTCTTTTGGAGCACTATACTTAAAATTGCTTCAAATCTGTGACATGGTGAACCCAGTGAGGTGTTAGTCCATAAAGAAGATCAATGTCAACCTCAGACCTCAGTACTCCGTGCAAAAACCCAATATCCTTTAAAAAATATATACATTGGATGTATATTGGCTCTGAGTTGAATTCAGCTCCAAAACTTTTTTAAGCATTTAAGCATTTAATGCTTAAAGTGATTGATTGCTTTTTATCAAAGTAGGGTGCAAATATTCTTTACTGTCTTGCCTGAAGATCAATGCATGAATGCAACTAACTTTCCTGAATGTGTTGTGGAGTCTACTAGAAGCAAAGTGATACCCCTTGTGCATGTACATAGCTCATAAAAATTCTTGTTTTTGTGAGGGCTTTATGGCGTTCAGTAGATATTTGGTTTTGAAGGGTTTACAAATGTGAAGTCTTTAATTGAGTGCTTACTGTGCTCCTGGGCTAGTCCTAGAGCCTTTTAAAAGGGCAGAACATATAAGCTTGGTTGAAGAAGAGACACAGACAACACGAAAACAGTAATGAGACATATGAGGATTTTTTTTCTTTTTACAAGAGAGAGAGAGCACAAGTGAGCACAAGGAGGGGCAGAGGGAGAGAGAATCTTAAGGAGGCTCCACGTCCAGCATGCAGAGCCAGATGTGAAGCTCGATCTCACCATCCTAATATCATGACCTGAGCTGACACCAAGAGCTGACATCAACGGGGCACCTGGGTGGCTCAGTGGGTTAAGCCTCTGCCTTCAGCTCAGGTCATGATCTCAGGGTCCTGGGATCGAGCCCCGCATCAGGCTCTCTGCTCAGCGGGGAGCCTGCTTCCTCCTCTCTCTCTGTCTGCCTCTCTGCCTACCTGTGATCTCTCTCTCTGTCAAATAAATAAATAAAATCTTTAAAAAAAAAAAAAAAGCTGACATCAAGAGACATCCAGGCACCCCAAGCCGCATGGGGATTCTGAGGAGAGGGAGGTCAGTGAGAGCTAGCTAGCATCAGGGAAGGCTTCTATTTTTTTTTAAAGATTTTATCTATTTATTTGACAGACAGAGATCACAAGTAGGCAGAGAAGCAGGCAGAGAGAGAGAGGGGGAAGCAGGCTCCCTGCCGAGCAGAGAGCCCGATGCGAGGCTCGATCCCAGAACCCTGGGATCATGACCTGAACTGAAGGCAGAGACTTTAACCCACTGAGCCACCCAGACGCCCCCAGGCACCCCCAAGGAAGGCTTCTTAAAGGAGGCAGGAGCTGAGGTGAGCACAGAAATCTGTGTAAGATTTAAATAGAGAGATAAAGAGCTCATTTCAGGCCAGAGGAGCTACCTGTCTGAAAAAGTGAAGGCAGGAATGGGCAGTGTTCAAGACGATTAAGCAGAGGTAGTTGTGTGACCAGAGCCCGTTCCCTACCCTAAAAAAAAGCCTGACTTTGCCCTTGTCTTCACTGGAGGTGATAAGAATCAGATAATCAGAATAACTCACAAGGAGTTTTTATCGTGTGATAATCCTCTGCGAGGATTAAGTGCAATCAGCCCTTAGAGGCGTATCTAGAAGAAAGGGCATTCGGTAAAAAGTAGCATTGTCATTATGCTTATTATTAATTATTATCATTGCTATTTAGTCAAGAGAAGTATCCAATAAGAAGAAAGTGGGAGAGACTATGGACCATAGTTATGTACTTAGATTATGGAATACTATAAGTTTGTGAAAAGAAGGAATAAGGAGAACTCAGTTTTTGAACAGGTGAATAACTTTATGGAAGAGAGTCAAGGAGGACCCAAAGGAGGGTTTGGGTTGTACTTAGGAGAAGGTGAGAAGCATTCTAACTCTCTCTTACTGACTCATTTATTGACTTAAAGACATCCTTTCATGAGAGAATCACTCTGTGAAATGCCATCATTCACCTGTAAAGAGATTTGGGCAGGAATGTGTGACTTTTCTCACCTCACTTGTTAAAAGTCATAAAAGCCCCTTTCAGTTATTATTAGAAAGAAAAATATGTGTTTCCAACAACATGCTATTCAGGGACTAGGAGCATTGTTCCTTGTAGCAAGGGCATTATGTTACTAGGACAGGAGGAGTTACCTATTTTGGGAGTCCTAGGATGGTGGTGGTTGCTTGGGTTTGGTTTGGGTTGGCTTTCTGAGCCAGAAGAATGAGGAAGTAAGTTGAGAGTAACACCCTCCTGCCTAACAGAAGCAGCTCCCACGATTTTCATTAGGAGGCCGTGTAGTGTCTGTTCACCTGAGCAGTAAATCAGGACTCCGCGTGTCCAGCAAGCTCCGAGAGCTGAAGTGTGGCTTCTCCACGTTCTGGAGAAGCTGATCACTAAGTCTTTGCATCAACTTCAGACCTGAGTGCAGAGCAAGGCTTGGATTTCCAATCACTCTCAATGCCACAAAATACAGCCAGCTACATCCTGTGGGGGCTCTGGATCCCTTTCTGGCTTAATAATTCTCTCCACCCTTGGCATTTTGACTCCTTCAACAGGGAAGGGCTCAGGTCAACATCTGTTATCTCCAGAGGAAAGAGTCTCAGAAATTACAAAGGACCCCAAACCAATCTCCTATAGTTTAAAAAAAAAAAGGCAGGCACCTGGGTAGCTCAGTGGGTTAAAGCCTCTGCCTTCAGCTCAGGTCATAATCTTGGGGTCCTGGGTTTGAGCCCCGCAACAGGCTCTTTGCTCGGCAGGGAGCCTGCTTCCTCTTCTCTCTCTGTCTACTTGTGATCTCTGTCTGTCAAATAGATAAATAAAATCTTAAAAAAAAAAAAGAAAGAAAGGAAATAAATAAATAAATAAATAAATAAATTACTTTGGACAGAGAAATGCACACAGAATTCCTGTCTAATTACACCCGATGCTGTGCATTCCCGCCTGGAACAACTGAGGCAGGACGCAAACACGTGCCTAAAGAATCCTCAGCTTTTTCTCTCTCATCCTAATGCCTACATTTTACGCTTTTGTTGATAATACGCATCAGAAGAATAAGAGGCTTTGGTAGGAACTTTTTGAAAGGAGCAATAAAACAATATTGCAAATTTGCTGCTTATTAAAAACTGTAAATGTTTTCTTGTGGAGGAAGGTCAAAAGAGTTGGCTGGATGATACTGTTTGACTGAGGCTTGCTGGATTGCCTGTGGGTTTAGGCATCCTTGTGCCACCTCTGCAGAGAAAATCAGAAGCCTCCTGGAGAACAAGGGTTGCTAGAGAAACGGAATGTGGGGACAGGAAGTGTAATCACCCTTTCCAAATCTGCACTTTTGCATGTAGTAGTAAGACTTCTCCTTTGCAGCATTAAGGTGAGGGGTAGGGACGGACGTGAGTGGGGAGTACAGAGGACGGGGTCTGAACATTCCACTCTGTGTAAAAATCCCTGGAGGAATGGGAGGCCAAGGACTCTGCATTTTAACGAACCAGCTGATCTCGATGCAATTGCCCTCCATCCACGGTTGGAGGAATGCTCGCACAGTTGAACCACTTGAGAAGCTGGCATTGAAAGATAGAACCTACTCCTGCCACACGGCCTCTATGCCGGGGTTTCAGGGGATTTGATTTCCGTTTGGTATTATGCAAGCCCATTACTGCAAGGCACAGATTAGTAGTGTTGTCTTGAGTGAGGGAAAAGGCCTAAATATCCATGATTGGCCAAATTCAGGATTTGTACATGGCATGACATTAGATATCAGGGAATTAACAAACATTCCCCGTTTCTAGCAGGCCCTTCAAAGGACAGGTACTCTTTTTCACCCTAAACCCATACATTGGGTTCAGGAAAAGGAGAACTACATGAATTTCAAGCTTAGGGTGCATAAAAATCAACACCCCCCCCATCTATTTTTCTTGTCTCTTCTCAGAATAAAAGTTAAACTTTTACCTAAGAAAATTTCATGCTGTACAGATTTTAAATTTGTAGTTACCAACCCACATATTTCTAAGAATGTTGTGAAATTTTAGTCATAAAGCAAAAAGGTATAATAAATCCTCTTGTAAATAACAGTAATCTTGGGAACTTAAAAATATCTTAGGCCTCAATGAGAAACATCTCTCCTTGACCACATTTCCTAGCTCCAAAGCCCACCTCAAGAAATTACTGAAGATGATTTATTAAAATCACTAGGCCGATTGGTGCTGAGAAAAAGAATCTAGAGTGTGAAGAGTAAGCTCTGAGTCTTAGTGACCTCATAGGTCCTCTTTAAAGAGTCTTCCAGGAAGACACTACTCTACTGTTACCTGCAGGAAAAGTTCATATCTGGGCTCTGCCTCACTTGGGCTGTGTGAACCTGGCCAGGTTACTTGGCCTCTCTGAGCATCAGTTTCCATATCTTTAGTCATGGAGATAACCATGTCCACCTACAAGTGTGATTATTAGAAGCAAATGAGATAAAATATATGCTCATTAAATCTATCAGATTTCTCCATGATAATGTAAACATCTAATTGAGAAAGTAAGAAAAGCAAGTAAGGATGAAATAACTTAATTTAGAGTTTGATTTGTGCGTAGTTAAGAAAATGTGACATATGAGATCACAATGGCTAAGACATGGCTTTTAGAGAAACTCGGGTTTAAATCCTGACTTGGCCCTTTAGTACTCTTGTGACTGCAGGCAAGTTACTGAAACTTTTTAAGTTTTAGCCTCCTCATTTGTAAAAAGGGAACTAACATAGAGATACTGTGAGACTTTCCAGGGGAAAAAAATATGTTACTTAGCATAAGGTCTGGGACAAGATAAGTCCTTGGTTCTCGGTGGCCATTCTCCACACTATTATCTCATTATTATCATTATTATTAACAATGCAGAATAGATCCAGACGCTTGAATGTTCATTTCTAGACAACTGTATTTGGTACAAGTCCAGTAAGTCTGCAAAAGGTCAAAAGATATGATCTTAGCTTTCTGGCAGAGCAACTTTATCAGCCTCAAAAGTAACCTCTAAACTGTTTTCCAGATTACTGGAGGCCAGCTACATGGCATTTGGCTTCCAAATCCTGGAATGATTGTCATCTTTGCAGAGAGCTCCAGCCAGCCAAATTGGAGACCTGGCGCACTCCTTACAAAGTAAGCAAATCCCCCAGGCACTTGAGTAAAAAGGTGGGCAAGAAGTTAACCAATATGGTTTAAATCACAGGGAAATACCTGTACTACCAAGAATCCATTCAATTCTGATAAAATGTGGGGTTCGTATAGCTTTAAAGAGATTTTAAAAATATGTATTGAGTCAACTCAACTATTTAGGTGGGTAATACAAGAAAAACCTACACATTATATGCAAATTAGGTAACAGATATGCAAACCATAAACCAAGTCTTTTTTTTTTTTTTTTTTAGAAACAATTAGGAATTGGCTCCACCAGTTACTTCCAAAGAGGATGGGGAAGGAAGTGTAACCCTCATTTGATTCCATGCAATGAAATTTTCCAAGTGTGAGGAGGGGAGGAGGGGCAGAAAGTAGATATCTATGATTCTGCTACGTTGGATTATTAGAAACAATGTCTGCACAGAGAAGTACTTGGGAGTTTCTTTCCCTAAGCCTGACCTTGTAACTCCTAACACTTGTCAGAAGTTAGTGGCAGCTGCTTTTCAAAGTGGCTCTGATTTTCAGAGCTCTGATTTTCTGCACTCAACACTCGTTTTAGGTGTTTTGGAATGATCACTAACCCAGGCGCCTCTAATTCAGTGGAAGACAGGTATATTCATAAAATCGATTTTCTCTTTTTTAGAGATATAATTTTCTACCCATTTTCTTTTATAAGCATTTCCCATACCAGGTCCTGTGTGAGACACTCACCTGCATTATTTCATTCAATGACCATAATGTAGGCACATTTGCCCCCAAGAGACTTAGAACTAGTAATACCTACCCCATAGGATATCTTGTTATAGGCCATAAAGATGACAAATCAGATGCTGAGTGGCTGGTGGATTGTGAAGATCTATTTTGACTCCAAATCCGTGTTCCTTCTCCAAACATTAAAGAAAAACTGAAAGAGTGATTTAGAGCATCTGTCCCAGAGGCTGGGGATATGATCTAGTAGCAGGAATGTACCCATATGACCAGTGGCGAGAGATGGGGGTTGAAAGAGGCTTAAAGGAAGGAGACGTTGCATCTGCTGGGAGCTATCAGGAGAGACTCCTGGAAGCGGTGCATTCCAGAGGGCTACATTAGCAGGAGGTAAAAACAGGCAGAGGGACTTCCCGAACAGCTCATGGTAGAATCTGGCGAGAACCTAAGTTGTGGGCCTTCTGGAGGGGTAGACCGCAGAACTATTCAACTGGTCAGTTCTGTTGGTGAAGAAGAGTCTTCTGAAAGGACTCTAGCAAGAGAAGCAGTGCAGTCAGGACTGTCCTTTAGGAAGCCTCAGCTGGAGCTGTGGATAGGAGTGAGCAGGCTGGGGGCACACGGCAGGTGGGAAAACTCATCAGAAGGAGTAGGAGGGAGAATGGAGGGACCAGCCAGGACTGACTGCCTTCACCAACTTTCCAACACACAGCACTGTGCCTGCTACTAACTTGGTTCTCAGTGTAGGAGGACAGAAGCCAGAAAGTAAAAGCCAGGGAGAGTGAGAGAAGGGAGAAGGGAGGGGGGGTGAGGGGCGAGGATGGTATTAGACACATTGTCACTTAAGACTTTGGGAACTTGTAATGACTATTATCAGCTTGTAAATATCAATCCCAAACAAAAAGAGTACAGGTAAAAACTGGTTAAATTCAAGATCTGTTGTCTAGTTGTCTAGTTAATTGTGTTCTGCCAATGTCCATTCCCTGGGTTTGATAACGTACCATAGTTGGTAGGACTCGAACTTTGGAGAAGCCTGCCCAAAGGAACGTGGGACTTCTTGAATTTTTTGCAACTTCTTGCAAGTTCGTGATTAGTTCAAAATGAAAGGTTTTTTGCAAAAGTCAGTGCACGTTGTATACTTTCTCCCCTTGTTCTATCAGACAGCTGTCCTTGGCCTTGCTCTCTCTGGCAGTTTACCATGCTGAGCTAGAACAGGGCGACCTGGGGGTGTGGGACTGCCTGGGAAACCTGTCCCAGTCTCAGGGACGTGCCCGTAATCTCCGACATTCCTCAAAACCCTGTACTACACTAATCTCCCAAAATAGAGTTGTTATTTTTTTCTAGATGTATCCATGTTCACAAGTCTTGCATTTCAAAGCCTTTCTTATTCTGTGACCCAGTACAACAAAAGAGCAAAAAAAAAAGTTACTTTCTATTCACATTTTCTTTCAAATTTTCTGTATCTCAGAGTTGTTCAAATCATTATACATTATTCTTGGAATGCTCTATAGGTCCTTATTCTTTTCTGATTCTCTTTCATATCTCTGTGATCATTTCGGCCCCCTACTTTGCCACACAAAACCCATTTTTCTGCAGAACTCTTAGTATGCTATAAATTCCTACTTGCCACTTCCTATTTTTTAAGACTCCCTGATTATATGACAAAACAAGCATATTCATATGAGACGCTTAGAACAGTGCCTGTGCACATTAGCACTTAATCAATTACAAATACGTTTTATTTGCCACCTCCCATTATTGCCTTTTAGAAGTGTAGTTCTTGTTTTGTTTTGTTGTTTTTAAAGAAAGGCAGACTGCAACAGGCAGAGCCTCATTTGGATGTGTCTGGAGTCTTGGAAGCTTGACTCCCTACGTTCTTTAACAAATGGTCCTGGGGAGCTTTCTAGGGCCACCCGCCTCGCCAGCCAGATCAGCCCTGGTGATCGAGGGGATGACAGATGTCACAGTCATCTTGCCTTCACATCCTACAATTGCGATTTTTTAAAAATTCTTTGGCTTAGACTTTCAATTTTTATTTTTGATGTTATTAAATATTTTATTTTATTTTAAATCTAACGAAAGGAAAGGAAGCAAAGGTAGAAAATACCCAAAACAAAAAAAATACAAAACAATCTCTCATACTTAAAACTAGTTTTCAAAAAAAAACAGACAAAAAAAAAAAACTAGTTTTCAGGAAAAAAAGGATTTAAAAAATTCTCCAATCTTTAGCTCACACCGCCTCTAAACAAGGTCCCAAAGGATGTGGTATACTTCTGTTAGTCTCCAGTCTTTTAGCCGGTGGTTAGTAATTATTTAACTTAGAGCAAATTAGTTTAAACAAATAAACAAAAACCTGACTCACCCTATTTGAAAACTAGGCCTTCCATTTTTTTTTATTTTTGTCTTTCTGGTCTTGTTGCCTAGAGACTGTGTTTACTATAGAGGTAAAAAATTCTCATTTTCTTGGTCTACTTTGGAGAAGGGGGCCACTCCTTGGAAGGGTGAGGTCATTTCCGAAGTTAACTGGGAGGGAGGTAGGTCTTTTATGACCAAAGCAGGAACTTCGAGCCCACATGAACCACAGGAAGGGGATCCGTCTTGGATTCGTCCTGCAGGTATCTGAACATAGGCAACAGATCTCAAGTGAGGAGTGTTAAGATGGCATTTCCACACGGAGAGAGGCTGGGAGCTGAGCACCTGAGAAATTGTGCCAATTCTTTGGAGCTGAAGAGTACACATCTATAGTAGACTTCTCAGGCTGCCATAACATGATTGTACGGGTCAGGTGGTTTAAACAATGTTTATTTGCTCACACTTCTGGAGGCCAGAAATCCACAATCATGGTACCAGCAGATTCAGTTGTGGTGAAAGCTCTCTTCCTAGCTTGTAGATGGTCACTTGCAAGATGATGTCCTTACATGGTCTTTCTACTGTGCAAGCACTTGGGGAGTGAAAGAGAGAGAGAGAGAGGAAGAGAGGAGAGATGGTTCTTTGGTGTCTCTTCCTATAAGGACATTAGTCATATGGAATCAGGGCCCATCCTATGACTTCAGTTAACCTTAATTATTTCCTTAGAGACCTTATCTCCAAATGCAGCCACACTGAGAGTAAGAGCTTCAACATATGAGTTGAAGTGGGCAACACAGTTCATAACAACATCCTAGCATGGTGTGTGGAGCAGGTCACCTGGAAACCATCACTAGACATCATGACCTCTTCATGATTGTGCCCAAGTAAGAAATAGCTCCTCTCTGCAGCTCCTCAGGGTTCTAAGTTCTTGTGCTATTGTGAGAGGCACATCCAGGCAGGATCTGGAAGTTACTCTTTAAGAAACATGTGGCATTTGGGGCGCCTGGGTGGCTCAGTGGGTTAAAGCCTCTGTCTTCAGCCCAGGTCATGGTCCCAGGGTCCTGGGATCGAGCCCCGCATCAGACTCTCTGCTCAGTGGGGAGCCTGCTTCCCTTCCTCTCTCTCTGCCTGCTTGTGATCTCTGTCAAATGAATAAATAAAATCTTAAAAAAAAAAGAAAGAAACATGTGGCATTTAACCTTATAAAGCTTCCGGATTTATTTCTCATTTGCTCTCCCTTGGCATACGTAAAGTCCGCTCTGAATCCCCCTTATCTGCATTCCAATAAACCAAGGGGAAGGGACTGTGGCTACACTTGGGCTAGAGATCTGGGCAACAGAGCATCCGCTTCCCAGAATTATGACATACGGTCACCACCGGGGGTGACACTCAGGGGCCCAAGGGAACCCCATCTGTATCATCTCCCATCAGGTCAAATCCTGAAGGTTCGGAGGTTATTAGCTTAATAAGTTAGGAAGTATTTTCCATAATTCCTCACTTTTCTTTTCTAGTGGTATTTCTCCATTTATTTCCCTTGGGTTTCGTCTCTCAGAATATGAACTTTTTTTGGAGAGAAAGTCTTTACAAAGGTAGTCAAGTTAAAACGAGGTCATTAGAGTGGGCTTTAATCCAGTATGACTGGTATCCTTACAAAAGGGGGAGATTTGGACACAGAGAGAAATATATGGGGAAGATGATGTAAAGACATGCACATAGAAGGACACCATGTGAATGTGTCCTTATGGTACCAGCATCTGAGGAACTACCAGAAGCTGGATAAAAGCATGAAACAGATCCCTCCCTAGCACCAGGGAACATAATCCTGCCACCACAGTGACCTCAGACTTCTAGCCCGCAGAACGGTCAGATAAGATATTTCTGTTGTCTAAGCCAGCAGCTTGCGGTCCTTTGTTACAAGAGCTCCAGAAATACTTTGGTGAAACAGGCTGAGGCCAGTTCTTGTTGGCATTAGATTACACACACCTTATTTAGTTGTTGCTTTAGTAGCCACTGGTCATCTGGGACATTCATGGTTCATTGAAGAGCTCGTCTTCCAATGGGGAAAGACTGAGCAGGACCAGATGGGCATTTCGAGAGGAACTGCTCTGAAAATATTGATTGCAAGGTAGTGAGGGAGAGTGTAAAGACAAAATTATGATGATGACAAAAATGAGAGGAATGGAGACAGGGTCAGGGTTGTCAGGTCTTAAAGAAGGAAGGAAGGGTGTGACAATGAAGAAGTCTAGGGAGTTCCAGAGTGGTGGCCCAGCAGTCCTGTGTCTTGATGGCTTTGGTGCTTATACAGATCCGTACGTGGAATCAAATGTAATAGAACCCTGCACACACACACACCCCCAAAATAATAAGTGTGCTCAAAGGCTCATGAAATTCAACTAACATCTACAATCTAATTCGTTGCATTGTTCTAACATCAACTTTCTGGAGTTACATAAGATGTTAGTTACCATTGGAGGGAGCTGGTTGATGGGTACGCAGGTCCTCTCTGTCACATTTTTGCAATTTTTATGTGAGTCTATAAATATTTCAAAATAATACATGTTTTACCAGAAAGAGAAGTTGGCTGGGAGACGGGACAGAGATTTTTTCTTTCTTTCATTTCTACTACTCACGTGGCATCAGCCTTTGACCTCAGCGGCCTGGTTTAACCAGCTGTTAACTCATTATCAGAGGATCTGAATATCTGAATGATCCCAACCAATTCTGAAGGACAGATTTCAAGGGCAGAGAGAGCAAACTATTGAGGGAGTATTGTGGAACTTTCGAATTTCAATTCCTAATGCAATGTTGATTTAACCCTCTCTAATAATTTCTGCGCTAATTTGAACCCTGCTAAATAGTTGAAAATAATATAAAAATGGAGCTCTCTTGGAACTGTGACACAGATGCACTCCAAAGTGACATCGTGTTTAATCAGCTGTCAGCTGGCGGTAGCTGCAATTACCAAGTGTAGATTATCTCTAATCCTGTACCGGCATTATTTTTAATTTTTTTAAAAAATGAAATAATTGATTCTGATACATGGTACCAGACTTAGTCATTAGCGTCTTCTAAATTTCTCCCTGGTGTTTCTTTAGAGATCTAATCAGATCTAGTGCTCTTCAGTACCATTTCCAGGCAATGTTCATATATTCTGTTTTCAAGATTTATTTTTAAAATGATGGTACTTAGGATACTTGGTAACTGAATAAACAAGGTAGAGAATAGGACTATGGATGGTCACATTTCTGGATGAAATATAGTGCGTGGGCACACGCACATTGCATTTATTTTAATATATGCATGGAAAGAATCTTAGAGAACAGACTCCATGCCGTTAACCGCGCTTATCTCTGAAGGACTGAAATTGCAGAAGACTCATTTTCTGAGGAATATGTTTCCATAATATTTAATCAATAAGGATTAAATTATAATTGATGCCCTTCTCAATCATACTGGCCAAGAATATGCATATATTGATCCCATTCCCACATCACTACACACACACACACACACACACACACACACACACACACACAGAATGTATATTAGCATATCACTCACCCTGCTATAATGATGCACAGGAAAGTTTAGATTATGGGGGGAAATCATAGACATGGTCCTTCTTATCTCTTGCATTTGAATCCAGCCTAATCTAGCCATCCATCTCAAGACTGCTGGTCCTTTACATCCTGTTCCTTTGGTCTCTTTGTCTTCCTCAAAACCATTGTGATTGTAACACTGACCTCCATCCCTCCCTCTAGTCCTAGGCGCTTGGTGTTTATAAGGAGTCTGTCGTGATTGAATCTTAGCTTGTTTTACTCCTATGGCACTGAGACCTTGTGGGAATTCTTCCCCCTAGCACCATTCTTCCCAGTCCCCGAGCCTTTCTGTTCTGCTAGCAATGGCCAGGGCAAAAGATGCCTAGCAGCACAGATAACTTGTGAGGAAGAAGAGGGATCTAAGTGGTAAGCAGCCTGGCAGGCATGCAGACATCATGAAGATGCTTTTCTTGAATAAAGCATAACCAAATCATGGTGCCATCATTTATGTGAAAGAATTGAGGACCTCAAGAAGAAGGAAGAGGAGGTCACTGCCTGGTGTGGCTTTTGTACATCCAAGTTCAACACACATGTATTGAAGTGTGTGAAGTTGAGGAGACTCAACTTCTCCATGAATTGAGGAAAGGGGAAGACAATAAACACAATGTGTCACCAATCTCCCAAATAGGGGAAACATGGGAAAGAAGCAGGTGCTACCTTTGCAGATAAAGGATGGAGGAAGAGGAGGGGGTCACATCCTAAGAATGTGCCTCAGCAGAGCAGGCAAGCCTTCAAGAAATGTGTCATGCTGAGAAGTTGGCCCTTTGGGGGGCCACCGACACTGGACAGAGGATAAATCTGTTGGCAGTCTGGACTCCCTTCTCCAGACTGTTCCCCTCCTGCTCTCCACCCCACCCCAGGATACATACAGAATTGAGTCAAAAGTTAAGACACAATCATGAAGAAAAGTCACAGCCCTTACCTTCTGTGGGAGAAACCAGAGATGATAACAAATAATGGTCAACAATATTGTGGTGAGGGGATCACAGCTCTGAAACATGCATGAGTCATAAACCTGAACTCTGATGAGAACCATTGCCCCCTCTAAAACTAAAACCACACACAGATGTTCACATAGTCTCAGGAATTTCGAGAACGCTGTTTAGGGACTTCCAAATCATTAAATTTCCTTGAAAGAGGTTAAAATTCAGTGGAAAATCAGAAAGTGCTTAGTGTGGAATTTAAAATATGTAAGATAAATATGGGGGGGTAAGAAAATTAATAACAAAATAGAAGCCAAAATTAATAGGCTTAGTGAAATAGCAAAATCTCTTTGGGCCAGAATTTGAACAGAAAAGTCATCTAGTAAAGCTGAATGTTTCTTCAAAGGAACAATAGAAAGACCCCATGGGTCAGTGATGAGAGTGGAAAGCTATCTTCTCTGAAACAGAGGAGTGGGAAGAGGAAAGATGGACTCTGCAGACACCCCAAATACAAATTAAAATGACAAAAAGAAACTTGGCTAGTTTACCCAAGAGAACACAAGGGAGATTGGAGACAGTTGAGCTAAAACCAAAAAAATAAAAGTCAGAAATGAGATGCAAATTGCAAGATACAAACAAAGAACTGTACAAAGTTCTTTAAATACAGAAGTCATGAGAGATAGCTACAGGGATGTTGACCTTTCAAATTGCTTTTGAATAACCACTGATTTAAAAAAAATCTCTTAACAAAATTCATAACTGTTTTATTATTGAGGAATTGAGTTTGCTGAGTTTCTAGCCATCAATGATAACAATAATGATGGCAAAAATAGCAATACTCACAGTATTACCAATATGTCATAGGCATGAAACACAAGCCCTAAGCATGACCCTTTGTTTTCATTTGTTCATTCCATCAACATCAATTGTCAGAGTAATTTAGTGGACACCTGAAATGAGTAAATCCACCTAAAGCACTCACTACTTACTAGCTATTAACATTATGACAATGTTTCTGCTTATGGAGCATTCATTGTAGTACCTGGGTCCCTTTTCTCCCTTTGGAAGTCATTCTTAGTCAATGTGGATGGGATGGGGCTGACCTCTGCTCCTAGTTTCTAGAAGGTCTCCTGACCCTGACTAAGACAGTCAGAGTGGCACATCCCTCAGTCACAGGGACAAACTCGTGGATGGACCTGTGACCCAAGCAGATCAATGAAAACCCTCCTTGGGATATTTGCTGATATGCTATCTAAGGCATACGGCACTGAGGATCAGATAAGCCTGGAGAAACCAGAGCCGTCTTGGTCCTTATAAAGGTAGAACCTGTCTAAAAAGAAAAGGAAAAATCACCCAATGGACAAAGTTTGAGTCCAGGAACAGAGCTAAGATGAAACCACCCATTGCTATCTCTATCTTTTTTAGTTACATGACTCAGTGATTCCTTTTTCTTGCATAAGTTGTTATGAATTGCATTTCTGTAGCTTCCAAACTGGAGTCCTAGCCTGAAAGTTTTGCTATGTGCATGCTGTGTGCTAGTGAAATACCATGGTCTTAGATGGATGAGGAGTCTGTCCTCATGCAGCCCAGAGTCCACTAAGGAAGCCTGAAATGAACAACTCACTATAATGTATTAGGAGTCATAAGGGAGGAGTTCAGGTGTCCAAGGTTCAAGTTTAATAACAGATGCTTCGCACTTGGTCTGCAAGATCAAGGAAGACTTCACCAATGTCTCTTACTCTGAGACATGACGGATCAAAAGCAGTTCTTCTGGTTGAAACAGACCACACCAAAAAACTCTACATCTTTTCATGGATAGAAAATCCTTCAGCAAAATTCTTATTCTATACACTATATAAAAGGCAATTTTGAGCTGATGAGGAGAACAGGCAATATCAGAAGAGCAAAGTCAAGGATACACATTACACGGAAATCGAGGTATCTGTAGATTTTTCAAAATGTGAGCTATATTAATTTCTGCAAACAATGAGAAATTTTATATAAAGGAAAAACCTTAAGAAATATAGAAGTGTTCATAAACATGCAATGTCAAAGATCATGTGTGTGATGGGTCTCTGGGGACCTGACACTGTTAAGGCAGTTTAGATGGTAGAATGGTATTCTGCTGAAGGGTTGACACTTCAGGCGTTCCTGAGGACTAAAAATTCTGTTAGTGTCGTTAGAAAAGTCATATTAGTTTTTAGGCATTGATTTTTTAAATCTAAAAGCGTTGTAACTAGAGGGTATCTAAGAGCTCTTGCACTAATTAAATCCTATGATGCATCTCCAGTCTAGCTCGTCAAAACTTAATTTTGACATATTGAAGTATCATTCAGATACCAACCGAGGGCTCACTTCCCTGCATTCCTGTTTCATGAGGGCCTTTTCACTGACTATTCTTTATTCGTAGGTCTATAAGTTACCTAGAGAACTTGACTTTTAAAGATAGGAGCTCAAGCCCATGTTTTCCATGGTAGAGTGTAGAATGTTGGCATAGTGTGATGCTTCTAAAAAATCAAATGGCCCTCCCAGAGTAATTCACAGAAATATGTCTGGATGGAGAAACGATAGGAAATTAAATTAAATACATGAGTACTAGTATAAAATAACATGTCTGGCTTCAAAACAAATATACCAGGTAAGAAGGTCTCTTTCAAACAAGTCCTATGGGAAATGATACCTCATCCCAGACACTTGCTCAACCGCACACAAGATATTTTTGGAAACTAATTTTTTTTGAATTGTCTTTGGAGACACTGCTTGTTCTTTTGACTACCCTTAATAGTGATTCAATTTGTCCTTCAGAAGACTTTTAAAACAATGATAAGGTGCTTAGCTCCAAGTCAGGTGAACAAAGTGGATAATCGAGCTGCGGAATTCCACTTGACCTGAGACATGAAGCAGTGAGTTCTGTCCCCTCAAACTGACGCTAGGGCAGTTCTACTTAAGATCTAAAAAGAGTAAAGTTTTGAATGATGGCTTCTCTTGAGAGTAAGTGTGTCTCCTGCTAGGATGACTACTCAAGCACAAATTCCAGGTCTACTGGCACATCGATCGTGTCTCAATTCTCTGTTATACAAAGTTGAAGACATGTGGAATTACCACTGGGGACCCCTCCCATAATTCTCTGCAAATTCATCATTCTAAAAAAAATCTCAGAAACTGCAGCATGAACCATGCCCTGTGCACAACAGGCACTCAAAGACTAAGCACAGGGACACCTGGATGGCTCGGCTGGTTAAGCGTCTCCCTTCTGCTCAGGTCATGATCCCAGGGTTTTGGGATCAAGTCCCGCATCAGGCTCCTTGCTCAGCAGGGAGTCTGCTTCTCCTTCTCCCTTTGCTGCTCCCCCTGCTTTTGCTCTCTCTATCTCTCTGACAAATAAATAAATTAAATTAAATAAAAGTTGGCACCATTGCTAATTTCAAAGCAGGACAGAAGCAAGTAAGAACCAAAGCTTGTCCCTGAGTTTACATTCCTTTCACAGGAACCCAAAAAGAGAGTATCTGGCAATAAGCAGTGACAATACCATGAAAATTCAAGACTCTAGTGATGGGGCTTTCAAGAAATTAAACTTAATTTCTGGGCAACATTTTGAAAAATTAATAGAATCCAACCAACTGTATTGATTCTACGCTTGAGAAACAAGTTTCCTAAATTATATTTGATGTAACATCTTTGAATAAATCCACAGCTTCATATTACCCCTAAGCCTCAAACCGAAATTCTGTGAGAATTTCAGGAAAATCTAAACTGTTTTATGTTTACCACCACTTGTACTCTTTACAACCGAATTAGTAATATCCAAATAACATTCAAACCTCACATTAGTTCACAATACATTTTCAAATTTTTTAAAATTTTTTTAAAAATTTATTTATTTGACAGAGAGATGACAAGAGAGGAAACACAAGAAAGGGGAGTGGGAGAGGGAGAAGCAGGCTTCCCGCTGAGCAGAGAGCCCGATGAGGGACTCAATCCCAGGACCTGAGCCAAAGGCAGGGACTGAGCCACCCAGGTCCCCCACAATCCATTTTTACCTCTGGGGGAAGAGATGCTTTGTCAATATAAATCATCACAAAAATTCAAAGAAACTCATCAGTTGTAATCTATTTTAGGGGTGCCTGGGTGGCTTAGTCAGTTAACCCTCCAACTCTTGGTTTCAGCTCAGGTCATGTTTTCAGGGTCATGAGATCCAGCCCCACGTGGGGCTCCTCACCCAGTGCAGAGCCTGCTTGAGAGTCTCTCTCTTGCCCCTCCCCCACTTGCATGGGTTCACGTGCTCTTTCTCTAAATAAATAAATAAAACCTTAAAAAATAATGATGTTTTTAGCATGCTAGCTTTCTCGCTTGGAATTACCCAAAGGACAGTGGGAACAAAAATTTCCTCAGTAATTTTAAATGCTGAGAATGCTTGGGAGAAAAGACTGGTAATTTACTTACCTTTTTTTTTCCCCCCAGAATTAATGTATATGCAGAGGTAAATTTTTAAAACTACTAAAAAATGGGAGAAGACAAGAGAACAGTTAAGATGATCATCTTTTAGCACTAGTGTAAGTCTTCCAAGAAGACACTACATACATTTATTCTGGCAACTATCTTTAATGTCCACTTAAGAGAACTTAAATGCCCTCAAATAGAATTTACTCCAGGTCAGAAGCCATCTAAAAACATTTCTTTAAATTTAATCTTAGTTACTAATATTGAAGCCAGCATTACTCTTAAGGCAAATACAGTAAGCACTGATACATGATTTTTTTCTTCCGAAGACCAAGGAAAACACAATTTACTTCATCCACTTAATAAAATAACCTAACTGATTTGTGACTGCAACAGCAGGTCTATCTGTTAAAAGACTAGGGATATGTCTTTTCAGGGTGTAAATTCTGCAAGGGAGCTCATACTGCTCTGCGCCTATGGAATTGATTTGAGCCAAAAAAGATTTTACAAGACCAACATTTTCATATTTTCCAGGTCAGCACAATCCCATAGCATAGAGTGGTCCCAGAGGCATGGACCGACATCTCCAAGAACTAAATCTGGCCACAGGGAAATGGGTCTCTTTCAGTTGACATGTTCAGCATTCCATCATCCTATTTCCTTCCTATCCTTAAATTCATGTAGGAAAAAACATGCATTTCTTGCACAAAGAATGAAGCTCTTCTCACTTGATATTCTTTTATAAACACTAACATCATCTTGCACATTTTTACAATTCACATGTTTCCTCCATCTTTAATCAATTGTCAGATATTAGCTGGGGCTACTCTGTGGACCCTTAGAAATCAGCCCTTACGTCTGCTGGATTTCAGATCTTTTTTGGGCACATGGGAAAAAAATATAAGTGAATGTTCACTCGTGGGGGTTAGACTGCACATTTAGGGGAAATTAAAAGATGCATGTTTGGGAGTTGTCCTGTGCCCTTAGCAAGGAAAGGGGTCTCTGTAGAGGTGACAGATGAATGTCACGCTGGTAACAAAGCATGTTCAGACCCCATGACAGTCACCTGCTTGCAGAATAATTGTTAGGTGAGCCAGCTCACTTCTCTAAGCCTCCATGTCCTCAGCTGTGTAAAGAAAAGAGGAACATTAGCATCCTCGTGGGTTATCATGAGGATTGCTGGAAGTGATGCTTAGCTATGAGCCATTACCTAGCAGACAGGGCTTGATCAAGGCTTTGACTGATGGATAGGATTTTGTTATGATAAAGGGAGAGAACATTTCAGAACAGGGAGTGTCACATGAACAAACTCAGAGGCAGAAATGATGTTTCTATGAAAGCACATTTTAAAAAATTAATTATTGAAGTATAGTGGATGAAACCCCATTTTAACATAAACTGTTAGATGCTAATAAAAAAAATTTGATCACTCAAGACTGCACCTTCTAGAGACAGAGTTTGGAGTAGTTAAGCTGAGCTGGGAAGCACAGATAGGATCCCAGAATTGTGGCAGTGACCTTAGATACACCCCTTCATTTTACGGATGAAAACACTGAGACCCAAAGGAATTAAAAGATTTCCAGTAGCTGTAATATCAGAGACCTTGGATGAGAAAACACTGGTCTGTCACTTTGCATAAGTAGTTTAAGGAATTCAGTATTGTTCAGTATGCAAGGAAGCAGTTGCACATGGAAAGGCCATGAGCCTGCAGATTTGCTAAAAAGTGGTGCTTCTGCACGTGCAGAGACAAGGTCCTAAAACACATTTAAGAAAACAGATACTGATTTCAACTCCATCAGAGGTATATAGAAGGTCTCAGTGGACAAACAAGTGACCTTATACACGCATTGAAATTGGCAACCAGAATCCACGGTAAGAAAGCATGGGGATTTCACCAACCCCTCCCAGGTAAAGTAGGAATCAAACAGACTCTTAGTAACTGGGCATATTTAGACCTAAATTCAGCCCTCCCAATGACACAAGAGGGGACCTTAGCAATTCCATATATCTAAATAAAAACAGACCTTCATAACACTGGGCACTCATTACCGATCCATCCTATAACACAACTCTCTCACTACCCACTTTTGGTTTATAACTACCTAAAATCGGAATGTTCTATTAACATTTCTAGATTTATTTCTAGAATATGTACATGTAAGGGATATACTTACTCTAGTCTTCTGACTGTTGTCTTTTTTTAGGATAAGGTGACCTTGCTAGACTCAAGTCATGGTCTCAGTCATCTTTTAACCTCTGTGGTGCCTAAGAATAGCAAAGGTTGACTACTTTCGTTAAATCGCACTGTTCTCTGAAATTTGGACAGATTGGTACCAGTCAGGTAAGTCAGAAACCCGAGAGTTATTCCTGACTCCTGCCCATTTCTCACACCCTAGATGGAGTTCATCACTGGTATCTGCCCCATGGATCTCTCTAACACCCGTTCCTCTCACCACCTCTGGGGGCGCACTGCTCTAATTGACTCACATCCAGAAAGACACTAAAGTTGGGGGACATTTGTGCACAGCACACCCCTGGGACCTCCCACGCAGCAAAGATCACAATTTACTACCTGTCAACTCAGGCTTCTTACGTCTGGGCGGTGATGAGGTCTTGGCAAGTACGTTTTTCTTTGGAAAGCGCCAGAAGGAAGAAACTGTTCTGGAATGAAGGGAGGAAGGGGCCGATTTTGAAGGCGGAGGACTTTGGAATACTGGGAGGAGAGAACGCATCTGAGAAGCACTTCTCTGACTAAGCGATGTTGCCCCAAACCCCACACGCTGATGCTGTGTTGCGGAAAATCTCTCCTGTGCCTGGGTGGCTGGTGGCCGAGCTGGGACGTCAGGACTCGTCACCTGCCCGCAGTCTCAGGCTCTCATAAGCCTCCCTAACCTTTCCCAGCCCAGTCTCCTCCAACCTGATGTTCATTCCCCTCTCTCTCCTAGGAGGAGAAGGAAAGTAGGAAAAGAAAAACACCTAAGAGAAAAAATATCAACGAAAAAGATGTATCTGTGCTGGTTTTTTTCAGGGAAGAAGAGGTTTACTTCCCTCTGTCACCAGCTTTCCTTCTCTTTGTGGGGTTACCTTTCCTTTAATATCTTTACTGAATACTTAAGCCTCCCTTTTCCACGAACTACCTTCCTCTTGAATCTCTTTGCTCACTTCAGTGGTTCTCAACCTGGCTGTGCATTGAATGGCCTGGTAAGCTTTCTAGAAATACTGGTGTCTAATCCCATACGCCCGTGGTGGGAGGTGGGAAGCATTAAGCTCTGTATTTTTGAAAAGTATCCTGGAGCCTAACCTCTATGAAGGCCTGAGAATTACCATTTTTTTATGTCAAGTGTCTCTTGAATATCTTATTCTAGCCAAAACAGACGAATGGCTGACAGAATAGAAGGAAGTAAAAGGAGAAATCAGCTCTGACATTGGGGGAGAATAGTAAATGGGAACAAGAAAAGGTAAGAAGGTCTCATTTAGGTTCCTCAGGAGGTTGAGTCATGCAAAGGGTTTCAGCTGCATGAGGCCTGGGGTGGCGTGCCTTGTTTCAGCCAGGCAAGGATAGCCTGGACTGGAGCCTGGCACTTCTGAACCTTAGTCCACTGTTTTTTGACCTAGAGGGTTTTGAAGGGTAAACCAAGCCTGAATCAGATTCCAGCTCTGGTGCGGTCAGAGGAAGTAGGTATTGGGAGGCAGGTGGGTCTACATTGGGAGCTTGGGTTCTGGAAGCCCAGAAAGATCTAGTCCCTCTGGTTCTGCTCTTGGACCTGGAGTCACAGCCTGACCACGTGGGTCAGGAGAATCTGGGAGCCATCAGGGTTCTGAGGCCGCGCCCGGGCAAGGAAGTAAATGGGGCCATGGCAACTGTGTGCCTAGCGTGAGCAGTCCATGGAGCAAGACTCAAAATCGCAGCAGGCGGGGCCTGCCCTGTAGGTCTCAGCTCACACCGCACTGCTGCCTGGACTAGCCTGGAGCGATCTGCCTAGGTCCTCCCTGTGATCCTTACCATTGGCTGACACTGGCAGAACTAAACAGTTTATGTGGAGCAAAACGAAATGGCTTGAAAAAAAAAAAAATGTAGCTGCTAATAAGTTAACTGAATATTGGAGTATATAGCAACAAACATGCCTTACTTTACTCTGTAGTCTCAAGATAAAATGTGATTGATGAGTTAACGTTGAAAGATCTTCTTCCTTAAATAGCATTTAAAACCTATAAACACAATAGGAATCTAAATGCTTTTGATTTAGAGGAAAAAGTGTCTTGACTTTCCGTTGGCCTATGTTGAGATGGTTTTCCATTAAAGGTGCTGGACTGCTGTTAACCCGTTCGCATGATCTTCTCCTGTCCCCTTGTGGCCAAAGGAGGACATTTGAGTGCCAGTTGCCTGGGATAGACTTTCATGGTACAAAGCAGAACAGGTGGGGATGAAAGCTAGTGCTCCCATCTTGTTAGGATAATACCCAATCTAGACAGTGCCATGCCTGAGACAACTCAATATTTGATAAACTTACACTTAGTCTTCACTTAACTGCAAAGACGTAAAGCCTTGAGATGACCTCTAGCATCCAGGAAAGGAAATTTGAGGGGATAGCACCCCCTGCTGGTCAATTTTATTATCACCAGGACTTAGTGTCTGCGTGTCAAAGGAATGGTTGATAAGAGAGCTGTTCATCAGATGAAGCATGGCTAATGTGAAACATTCATGCAAAACTGTGATTCCTTCCAACAAGTCCTCTGAAAGTTCCAGAGGTCCACCTTGCCTTCTTTAACATTTGGCTCAGTGCGTTGTTCATCTTCAGGCCGTCACCACCTCCTTTCTTTTCTCTAACCTAAGTACCTGTAAGAACAAAACCATGGGATGCCTTTGGAAGCCAGTCTCCCACTACATCTAGTTTTTTATTGTTGGAGGTAAGGACAAATGCCATAATTTCTCATAGTTCACTTGTAGATTATCTTCTTTTCCCAAATTCACTTTTTAGAGAACTGTCCTCTTTAACCAAAAAAAAAAAAAAAAAAAAAAAAAAAAAGAATCAACCATACTGTGGAAATCTCCAGCCTAGATGTAGAACAACAAAGCCCTCCCTATTCAAGGGGAGAAAGGAAATCTAAATGCAAATACACTTTACTTCAGTTCTTGAAATGCTCCCAAACCACATCATGTCGTGACTGTCTAAATCCTGTGGAAAACCTCACCATTATTTGCTTCATGGTCATGGCTAGTTTCATCCTCAGGGTTAATACTCCTCCAGGGGGAGTGTTTGGCGGTGTCTCTTGGCTGTCTAAGGACCCCAATGCTGGCTCCCTCCCTCTCCTGTCCCTTGTGAACCCTGTCTGTTGTGCCCACAGTTTATTCCTCCAATATCCACTCCCACCAGACTTTAAAAATACGCCCACTGTGGTCCCAGTTCCCCTTCTTACACGATACAAAACTACTCGACATAAACAATATGAAAAAGGAAACAAACTTCAAAATCCTCGTTTCTTCCCAGATAAAATCATGTTAATGAAAGGACACTGACACAAATTCAAGAAAAGCAAGACAGTCGTGGCACAGACCCTTCCACACACTAACTAGTCCACTTACGTGAGAGCGGCTGTAAGCTTTGTAAAGTTTGCCAGACAGGTCAGCAGCTCCAAAACAGTGTCTGAAATCTCTCCCAGTACCAGTGGATGTTCCCTGTTATGAGTGGCCGTAGGCTTCTGGTCTTCTTCAAGGTACTCTAACAAAACAAAATAATAAGGATGATGATAATAAGTCAGTGCATTTAGGATGGTTTGGTTGCATTCATTTATAGAATGGAATTCTTTTAAGTTTGCAATTTTCTCTTTTTAAAAATATAACCAATTGAAGAAACTGCAAATTACAGGATTCTGCCAGGATGCCAAGAAATCAGTAGCAAACAGAGACTTATTGACCACATTTTGCAAATCCTGATCTGTTAATCAACTGGAACATGGTTTTATGCTTTAAAAGAGGCAGGGAGAGAAATACCTCAATGTTCCAGCTTTCAGAGTCATCGGGACAGATGAGAGTATATCAAAGTTACAGAAACAAGACCTGGAATGCTTGCTGAATACTTAGTCACCTTTGAAAAATTCAAATATTCTAGCAAATATTACCCAGAACACATATCTCTGGGTTTCTTTTATTTCTTTCTTTCTTTCTTTCTTTCTTTCTTTCTTTTTTTTTTTTTTTTTTTTTTGTTTGGCAAGGTAAACTTCACTAAGTCATTTTAACCCCTTACTCATTTTGATAGGAACATGCATGCAGAGGCCAAAATTGGCGATCAAGAGTATTTATCCACATGGGAAAATCCTAAGGACATTAATTATAGATGGCTTAGCAACATGTCAGATAGTTGAAAGGCAATTTTGAGATCAGAAGTTTTGCTCCTCAAAAAATAGGAGCTTTTCCCTTCACTTCTTTGGAAATAGCTAAATCATGGATTCCTACACTGTCAAATCAGTAGCTGAGACTTACCTTACCCTCTCCTCTATCCAAAGGCTATCACTGATCATATATCTGTAATATGGATAACAACTAGGTTAGGACTCTCTCCTGGAAAGTCTTGTGTTGGGGATGAGCACAGACCCAACTCGAGTTGAGGTGACCCTGTGTTACTTACTGGTCCACTTGTTAAGGTAACTCACTCGCTGATGGAAACTTCTTTCATACTCACCAAAAGAAATCAGCTCTCACTTGGAGCAGTGCGCTGCCACCCAAGACTGCAGAGAAGAGGGTGGTGTATTTTCTTCTCAATCACCCGACAGGGAATCCTGGTAAGAACCGCCAAATGCCACCCCACATGTCATGGGTGAGCTTCTTGCCCTCTTACTATTGCCATTCGTTTGTTGACAACGCTGGCCAAGGTCTGCCTGTTGCTGAGATAAAAAAGCTGCAGGTGCTCAGATTTCTCCAAACAAAGCACAAACACTCTTTAGAAAAAAACAAACAAACAACAAAAAAAAACAGAACAATAAGTTGCCTGACAAAGGCTCAACTCCAAAATAAAAATGTATATTTTTATAAGCATGTTGATACGAGGCCTCACGTGAAAATTTGATTCAGGTCATTGGGATGACAGTGAGAAGTAAATGCAGGGACTGGCAATAATCACGGCCATTTTTCAAAGTCTCACTTTGATTGATTGTCTCTTCCCTGTCACCGCAATGAAGGAGCTTCAAGTGCCCGTCTTATCCCTATGGTGACATTTTCTCATATACTGAACAGAACCATGACCACCAAATTATCACCTTGACTCAGAAAATAACCCATTTCTATAAGGGCCAAATTGTCAGTGATTTCATTCTTTCCAAGGAGTCACGAAAACTCAGTTAATTGTACTTGATGCTATTTTCCAGTCTTTGTGGTTTACCTGCTACATCAGACAGAGTTGTATTGAAATCTGAGTTTCCCCAGTCAAAAAAAAAAAAAAAAAAAAAAACTAAATAAAAATGTACTATTTAGTTACTTTCCAGTGTTGTTCCTCTCATAAGAAGATTTCTTGTTAGCCTAGGATTGTCTTTTTTAAATCCAAATTATTGAAAGGAAAAAATCCCTCATCCCTGACCCACTCAATTCAAATCATATAATGCTATTCTACAACTAGCTGAATTTTAATTTAAAAGTGGACAAGGGACTTAAGACTTTCACAAAAAGGAAAAACAAATGACCAGCAAGCATATGAAAAAGTTCAGCTCTTCTTATTATCAAAGGAATGCAAATGTAATTGAGATATTTTTTCCTTCTATCAAGCTGGTGAAGATTTTTATCTCCGATGATCACACTCCGTGTGGGCATGGATGTAATGAGGCAGGCTTTCTCGTGCACCACTTGTGGAAGCACTGAGTGGTGGAACCGATCTGGAAGCAATCTGTCCTCATGTAACAAGGGTTTCAAAAGACAAAAAATAGAGCTTGGCTCGGGAATGCCACTGCTGAGAAGCTATCACAGACTTGGTAATTGCCCTCTAATATCCATTCTCCCTGTCATTCTTAAGTAATTAAATTCCTGAATTTTATCTGGGCACATGACTGCCTGGAATGAACACTCCATGCCCCAGCCACCCTTACAGCCAGACGAGGGGCTTCCTGGTTATGTTCAGGCCAATAAGGAGGTACTGGAAATATTCTGGGCAAGCTTCCAAAAAATGTTCTATAAAGACAACTGATGTAAACCCTTACATTACCTCTCTGTCCTGTTGTGTGGCTTGGAATGTAGATCCTGAACCAGGAGATGAGCTCCCTGTTCTATTAGTGTCAGGTCAGAAAACTGGACATAGTCTGGGTCCCAGACAACTGTGGAGTCACCATGGCACTCTAGAAACTTACAGTACTTTTTCTTTGTCTTGTCAACTTCTCTGCAATTTTCCTGGTTTTTATTAAGATGATGTCTAAGCCCAAGTTCTAACCATCCTTTTGAGTTACTCATCTCTGCGGGCTACTGTGTGTGTGTATGTGTGTGTGTGTGTGTGTGTGTGTGTGTGTGTGTGTGTGTGTACATGCACATACTAAGAAACTTCTCCATCTCTTTTTTCTTCCCCCCACTGGTCTGTCTATTGCCAGTCTAATTTTACAGGGTCCCACCTGGAGAATCGAGGAGAGCAGAAAGAAAAAGGATTTTTTCCCTCTTGTACACTGGAATTGTTACGTTACCATAAAAAACTAAGCAACTTAGAATCCAAAATCACTTTTGTTGAGTCATAGCTAGAAAGAGGCTGGTGGAACCTTAAGTAATTATTGGTCTGTCATAATAAGTAGTCCCAAGAATTATGCCTCATATAATAAATGTATCACTTCACTGACACTAATCACATTCTCAAGGTTGTAAGGAGCAATCCTTACTTCTTATTTAAATGAGAATAAAAGACTTTGACATTACATGGTTTTTTGTTTTTTTTTTCACAACCTTCAGAGACACTTTTTAAACTCTATTCTATTTGCTTGACTTCATGCAATGAACAGTTTGTAATTATAAGCAAGTAAGCTAAAGATATATCTTTCAACTGACAAAAACAAAATGTAGGAAGCAAGAATAAGCTATTGAGGCAAAAATAGACCTCATATTCCTGCTTCTCATTCTGTCACTGCAGGCTGAAACTTAGTAAGACATCAGTTACCACTGATAAATTGTTTTAATAAAAGGGTCACCCCTGCTTCCATGGGGAGACTAATTTTTATGTAAATTCCATCAGAGTACAAAAAAAAATTACAGGCATATCATTTTGCTCAACTATGTCCAGGGAAATCTAAAATTTCAACATGAAATTATAGCACAAGAGGAGTATATTTTATTCAAAAAGAAACTTCACGTGAGTCTTTGTGTCAAGAAAGCCACCCCATCCCCATCATTTACCTAGAGTTTTTCCTTTTTATCATTTGAATTTTCATAAACTTACTTCTGAAAAAGGAGTACATTTAGAGTTAAGTTACAAGAAATGAGGAAAAATAACAGCAGCAACTGGAACAGCCACAAAAAAGGAACCCTGAGACTTACCCCACTGTTTGGCTATGTCCGTAAAATCTGTGTTCCAGAAGTAAGCAGGAGGCTCCCAGTGTCTTGGTAACCAGGGAACAGTCAGTAACAAGAGCCTCCACTGGCAACTATCTCCCCTCCAATCACTAGAACCCCTGGGCCTCCAGGTTTATAGAAGTCATGATAAATGAAATAACTCTGTCAGAAGAAAGCATTCTTATAGGTCACTAACTCCCCAAGCCCTGCAGCTTGGTAAGTGAGTGGCAACACAATCTGGTTTATCAGAACAAAGATCTGGGTTATGGGTCCCAAGATCCCATCTAAATCAATGACCTTGCATAAGCCACTGGGCCTACATGTTGGACAAATTTATTTTTTTCCTTTTTAATTAGAAAATTTTCCAAACTCTGCTACAGTACAGAGAATAAGAAAATGAATCTCCCAAGTGCCCATCACCCAGTTTGATAGGCTGGATAGTAACCCCAAAGATACCTGGGTCCTTAATCTATAAAATCTGGAAATGAAACCTTGAAATAAGGGGCCCTGGCTGCCTCAGTCAGAGGAGCGTGCAATTCTTGATCTCAGGGTTGTGAGTTCAAGCCCTACATTGAGTGTAGAGATTACTTAAAAATCGCCTTAAAAAAAAAAAAGCCTTTAAAAAAATATGTGTGTGTGTGTGTACCTGTGTGTGTATATACACAGGTACACACACACACGTGTATATATATACAAACATATTTATATATGTTTATAGAATCCTGGAATATTTTTTTTATATGGAAAAAAGGGTCTTTTCAGATGTGTTTAAGGATCTTAAGATAAAGTGATTATTCTGGATAATCCAGGCAGGTCCTATGAGTAATCACAGGCATCCTTATAAGAGGGAGGCAGAGAGAAATTTCTCTTCAGACAAAAGAGAAGAAGGCCATGTGATAGAAGCAGAAGGAAGCAGGTGCTGTGTGGCTGGCTTTGAAGACAGAAGGAGGGAACCTGAGCCAAGGCGTGTACTCATGATGCAGGGAAAGGCCAAGAAATGGATTCTTGCTTCAAGCCTCCATAGGGAGTGTTGCCCTGCAGACACCTTGATTTTTAGCCCACTATTAAAAAAAAAAAATCAGAAAACAGATAAAAATGTTCCAGAAAATGAAAAAAAAAAATGACATAAAGAGGTGAAAACTACAAAGATCATGCTCAGAAGATAAGTGGAACAAAAAAAAAACCAAGCTTGTCATAGAAATAACAGTTAGTCACAAAAGTAAAGACTCCAGAAGACAAACTGGAGGAGAATCAGCAAAATCAATGAAAACGTGCTTAAAAGAAATATAGTAAATGAAAGCTATGGGAAAGAGACAAAGACATCCAACCCATGCATATTTGATGACTTTGAAGAGGGAAACTCCACATACAGAACAGAAAAAAATATATAAATCTGCAAAGTTTTGTAAAATGGAAGATTTAATCTCCTGATTGAAAAGACAGACTGTATCTCAGGAGAAACTGATTTGGGGACAGCTGGGTGGCTCAGATGGTTGAACATCTTCCTTCTGCTCCGGTCATGATCTCCAGGTCCCGGGATCCAGCTCTACATCTGGTTCCTGGCTCAGCGGGGAGGCTGCTTCTCTCTCTCCCTCTGCCTCACCCCCTGCTTGTGTTCTCTCTCTCTTTCTCTTACGAATGAATAAATTAAATCTTAAACAAACAAACAAAAAAAACTTATTTCAGCCCCTGCCCAGTAAGATGTGTTTCAGGAAATGCGTCAGGCATTAAGACAGAAAGTCCCTCTGTGGCTGAACTCCACTTCCTGCATGCAGTACTAGAAAAAATTCCAACAGTGCATTTGAGCTTGAAGAAGAGAATCCAACACATTTGAATTGCATCCTAAACAGACAATAGGCAAGCATTAAAATTCATGAAATATACAAATCCTTTTTTAAGAAGTTAAGTGACAGGTGTCTGGGTGGCTAAGTTGGTTAAGTGTCTGCCTTCGGCTCAGGTCACAATCCCAGGATCCTGGGATCCAGCCCCCCATTAGGCTTCCTGCTCATCGGGGTCTGCTTCTCCATCCCTCTCTGCCTCTGCCCCCAATCTCCTGCTCCAGCCCGTGCTCTCTCACTCTCTCTGTCAAATAAATACATAAAATCTTTAAAATAAAGAAAAGGGGGCACCTGGGTGGCTCACTGGGTTAAAGCCTCTGCCTTCGGTTCAGGTCATGATCTCAGGGTCCTGGGATCAAGCCAGGGCTCTCTGCTCAGCGGGGAGCCTGCTTCTCCCTCTCTCTGCCTGCCTCTCTGCCTACTTGTGATCTCTGTCAAATAAATAAAAAAAAAAATAAAATGAAATAAAGAAAAGAAGGTAAGTGAGACAGATCTATTTATATATAAGACTAAGCCTAAAACCATCTTGAGATTCTGGTTATCAAACAGAATGTCAATGCCATAAAATCTGAAGATGAGAAACAGAATGATCACTAACAAAAGTAGGGAAGTAAAGATGAGTGGGGTGGGGAGTGGAAAGTTAACGTGCAAATAAACAAAGGGTTTCATCTTTTATAAAGTCTTAAAAAATAGGCACAAAGAATAATAATAGATCCAGTCAAAACTGGGTTTATTAAATTATCTTGCTTTATAGATTTGACCTCATGACAGTGAAAATAGTCTAGATAATTATAAAACAAAATTAAATTTGATGAAACTAATACTTTGAGAACTGAAGCCGGGATCTGAGAGCTGATAGATTAAAGGAGACTTAAAACATAGTAATCCATCAAAATCTTATGTGAATCATTATTTAAACAAAGTTTTTATATCATTTATGATATAATTCCAAAATAGAGTAGAGGGAAGGAAGGAACAAATGGAAGGAAGGAAAAAAATAGAAGGGAGGGAGGGAGGGAGGAAGGAAGGAAGGGAGAAGGAGGAAAAAGAAGGAAGAAAGAGAGAAGACAGAAGAATGTGAAAAAAACTAATTTCATCATAATGAGAAGTTAGTCAAAATTAAAAATTTAAAGGATTAAGTATATTACAGAAAATTATAAGGTAATCCCTAGAAAAACTGAAAACCGAGTATGAACATTCCAAATTACTAGGAGCTGTGTGCACGTGAGCACACACACACACAGTTGCACACACAGGAAAAAATATTTCACTTTGAGAAATACACTAAAATAAAGGAAAATAAAGAGCATGTTAAAAAAAACAAATAACATGAATAAGATAAATGTCATTGTCATATCAAAATTATAACAGGATAAATTCATCTATGAAAAGAAAAGCTCTCAGATAGGGTTCTAAGTGGAACCCAACAGAACGATGCCTATTTCAGACAGGTTGAAAATCAAAGGCATGTACATGGAAATGCAGACCAGGGAAAGCAAGGATTGTGGTCATAGTATCAGACCAGGTGGGATTCAGGTACCAACGAATTAAATCCATCAAGAAAAGTGTGTTGTAAGGCAGATCTTAAAGTGATGAGCGTCTGTGTGCTACATAACATTGGATCAAAATGCACAGACAAAAATCTATAGGAAACACATGAAGAAATAAAGGAGCAAAAGGGGACTTGAATACGTCTTTCAGATCATGACAGGTTGAGTGAGAAAAAAAAATCTAAGTCACATAATAACAGGGTAGATCTGATTAATATGTATCTGATTAATATGTATCAAATTCTAGACACTAATATCTAATAATTCACCTTCTTTTCAAAGCCTTTGAATACTAGGCATTCTATTTATGGGAACTCACCCTGAATATCACCAGATAAAACCACATACACAAGAATATTCATTGTGGTGTTATTTGTAATAGCAAAATGTTGGAAAGAACCTAACCATATATTGGGGATTGGATGAATAGTTGCCATGATTCACTCGATAAGAAAAGATGCTGGTATTAAAAAAAGGAAAAAATTTGTATAAACTGATATGGACTAATTTCAATGATGTATTGTTAAGGTTGAAAAAGAAAAACCCACAATAGAGAAGCTGCACCATTTGCATAGGGAAAGGGGGAAATAAGAATTTACTATGTGCTTGTTTTTGCATACAGATAAATCAGAAACTAATACAACGTGCTACCTTCTGAGACTGGGTGGGAAGAGGTGGAAAAAATACAGGTGGGCAGAAGGCTCCTCAGAATATACCTTTTAAAATAGTTTTGACTTTTGACCTATGTTAATATTTTGCATCTTCAGAAAACAAAAGTAAACTAATACAAGTGGGAAAAAAATCCTAAAACTTAAAAAAAAATAAAATAAACCTGACTGTGGGGTCACCAGATAATTTCACAGTTAATTCTATGAAAATATTAAGCAACACTAATGCCAATGCTATTTCAACTACTCCAGGGCATGGCAGGAATAAGAAGTAAGAATCTTCCACATCCTTTTCATGTGTGAATTTTTTGTGTGTGTTTCTAAATTTCTAAATTTCTGAAAAGAAATTTAGAGAAATTTTCAATTATGATTCTCAAAGCAAAATTAGTAAATTCTTCATATTTGAAAATAGGTCTCAGTGTCACATTAAAATAACATTACCTGATGAGCAGGTGGGATTCAGAGCAGGAATGCCAGGAAGTTTCATTACAGGAAATAATGTATTTTGGCATTTTAATAAGTCAAGGTAGAAATAGAAAGATTATCATCCCCATAGTTGCTAAAATGCATTGGATAAAATGCACTGGATAAAATTATTTAACAGGAAAGGAGAGATGGATAATATCTTAATATTGGAATAGAATATATACATGTTTTTGTTTTTGTTTTCGAGAGGGAGAGAGAGAAGTTGGGGGAGGAGGGGCAGAGAAAGAGGGAGAGAGAATCCTAAGCAGACTCCACACTCACTGTGGAGCTCCACACAGGGCTGGATCTCATGATCCTGAGATCATGACCTGAGCCAAAATCAGGAGTCCCATGCTTAACAGACTGAGCTACCCAGGCACGCCTAAAATATATACATCTTAATGACATAAATGTGCTTATTTATTTATGTGTCTCTGCAGAGTTATAGCCCCTGTAAAAAAGAACTATCTGATGACATGGCAAAGGGAAGCCTCTTTCAAGACCTGGTCAACCAGAATGTTCCATATTCCTGAGCAGGGCAGTCAGAAAAGGTTTAGGACATAACATAAGCCTATGAGACCTTGGCCCTAGATCTTTGCTGATGCTCCTGAAAAAAAAAAATTCCATCCTGTAAAGTGTCAGACCTTTGAATTGTGTTTACAGAGACAGATCAAGCTTTGAAAGTTTTGCAGAATCCAACCGACTTGTCAAAATAATTGTTGTTTAGGGGTTTATATCTAACCCATATGTTGACATATCTCAGCATAGACTAATCATGGTCTAATTAGCCCATTTCTAATAGGACTAGAAAGGAAGTAACCAGATTCAGCACTTCTAGAATACGTTTTTTTAAAAAATATATATTCCTGTGAGTCAGCAAGAAAGATAGGAAATACAATTTTTAAAAAAGATAAAGGATATTAATAGTTTAATTCACATAAAAACTAGCCAGAGTGATCTTCCACCTTTCTAATTATCAGGGAAAAGCAAATTAAAACACTATTGCACTGTCTTGAGATTGTTAATAATTCAGTAATTAGAAACCTACCACCCACGAAACTCTGGTGAGGATGTTGCCAAGTAAGAGTCCTCAGCCTCGGCTAGTGGGATATCAGAATGCTCAGTCGTTAGAGAGCGACTTGGCAGTGTTCTCCTAACTGAGTACTCAGGATGCCCCAGGGCATGGCAGTTCCAAGTCAGCATGCAAGTCCTCTCCAAATACTACCTCACAAATGCAAAGGGAGATGTAAACTCATGAGCAGGCAAAGTATTGCTTCCAGTAGCAAGGGGCTAGACAACTAGGTGTCTGTCCAAATGTAAACTGTCCATAAAATAGAACACTATGCAATGGTCAGAAGGAATTAACTAGCTTCATGGATAGGTATCAAAAATACTACATTGAATGAGAAAGGAACAAAGCGAGATTTAAAGCACAATGCTATTGAAGTACGCTTTTCAAAACACAAAACACTATGCATTCGAAGCATATACATATACGTAAATACAATATTGGAAGGTCAGGTGCCTGGGTGGCTCAGTTGGCTAAGCAACTGCCTTCAGCTCAGCTCATGATCCTGTAGTCCCAGGATTGAGTCCCGCATTGGGCTCCCAGCTCAGTGGGGAGTCTGCTTCTCTCTCTGACCCTCTCCCCTCTCATATTCTCTCTATCAAATAAATAAATAAAATCTTAAAAAAAAAAGAAAATGACGGAAGGTGAGTTGGAAGTGGGCACATGGCGAAAGAGGAGGAGGAAGAAAAGGGAGAAGGAGGAGGAGAAGAAGAAGAAGAAGAAGGGGAAGAAGCAGAAATGCGACTGAGTATCATAAATGAAGGGAGAAGTAAAATTTTAAAACCCCACATACAAACTGATGTTATGTCATAAATTGAGGAGCATAGCCAACTAGATTCATATGAGATAAAAAATAAATAAATTTTAGGTTTTTAAACTCATTGGGTTTTTAAAAAAATTAATTAAAGCACATATAATGTGGTGCTAGTCATGATTTCAAGTCACAAAAAAAAAAGCCTCACACACAAAAAACAAACAAACAAGTAATACTAAAAATAATCCTCCAAAAATAAATGACTCGACCAAAGGTAGCATACTAGCTGAAGGAAATAGTCTCAGGCCATTAAACACAACTGTTAAGATTATAAAGCACAAATAAAAGTTGCAAATTAATATACGGAGAACCAGTTTTGGAAAGAGTGTGAAGTATCGTATTTCAACTGAGTAAAATGTCAAACAAAAGATAAAAATGCACACAGTAAAAAACTCACAGAAATATCCAAAACTTGTGGGCTTTATAGATGGCTGTGGGATTATGGATGAAATTACCTTTAGTGACAGAAAGTTTTTAAAATAAATACCATAAATATGAGAATGAATATTGACAAAAACACAAACTAAAAATAAATGGAGAGACCCATCATAATTGGTTTTTATAATAAACCTCTCTGGGTTTCAGCTTGTTTGCTCATCTGATTGTTTTTTAAATTGTGACAAAATACACATACCATAATATTCACTCTCTGAACCATTTTTAAGCATACAATTTGGTAGCACTAAGTACATTCACATTGCTGCACATTAGTCACCTCCCTCCGTCTCTAGAACTCTTCATCTCTGTACCCACTCAACAGTAATTCCCATTTTCCCCTAGCCCCAGCCCACGGTAACCACCATCTACTTTCTGTTTCTATGAATCTTTTTATTTTATTTTATTTTATTTATTTGACACAGAGAGAGAGCACAAGCAGGGAAAAAAGGAGAGAGAGAAGCAGGCTCCCCGCTGAGCACAAAGCTAGATGCGGGGCTCCATCCCAGGATGCTGAGATCATGACCTGAACCAAAAGCAAATGCTTAGCTAACAGAGCCACGCTGGTGCCCCTGTTTCTATGAATCTTTGTCCTTTGGTGTCTGGCTTATTGCACTCAGCATAATGGCCTCGGGTTTCATCCATGTTGTAGCATGTGCCAGAATTTGCTTCCTTTCTAAGGCTGAATGATACCCAATTGTATATATGTACCACATTTTATTTCTTTATCCAGTGGCTTGTTTCCACCTTGGTTATTGTGAATAATGCTGCTCAGAACATGGGTGTGATCATCTTATTCTTAAATGAACCATTTTGGCTTTGATCAGATGCCCCCAAGCACCCCCCTCGAGAGACTTAAGATGCAGATCCAGGAAGGACCACGGAAGAGATGTGAATCGGGATGACAGAAAGGTCCCAGCTGTTAAATCCAAGAGGCACGCACATCGTTGTTTCTGTATGTCCATATATTTTAGATATTTTATAATCAAACAAAAGATGTAAAAATATTTAAAAAGTTCAATATGACATAAAACGCCTAGCAAAAGCCGGGGCATTAGGAAACCATCTTCTGCCCCTTCCATTACCTCTCAGATCTCCATATTTCACAGCGACCTCAGGCTTATGCCATCCTCCCACCTGTCACCACCTGTCTTGGTCATTGATTTTTTTTTTTTTTTTACCTGTGACCAAATAGACATACACTGGCTGCTAAAATAGCCGAGCATTGGCTGAAGCCAGTCATCGGTAGGGGGTTTCTTTGAGGACTACAGGCTGGACCAAATCTGTCTGCAAAGGAAACTCAGCATCTAAACAGAACAGCAGCAGCAGAAACAGCAGCAGCCCCCAGGAGCACAGCCATGGCTGACTGACTGGAAGTGAGACCCCCACCAGGCACAGGTCATTGGCTCAAAGGCCCTGGGATTGTGTGATGGACTCTCTTAGCAAGAAACACTGGCCGCCGCCACCAACCTCACCTGCTCGAATGGGTGTTTTCCAGCAGAAAGGTTAAACAGAGGAGTGCTTCCACCTTGCCCCTCAGCCTTTACTGTGGCTCCATAGAGCTGCAAAGAGCCCTTTAGCATTCTGAAAAACAATGAAAGTGGGAGATTCTGCAAATCTTCCCTCTCTCCTCTGCTGAACAATTCCCTTTTCCTTGTTGCTTTGCCTCTGTGGTCTTCTCCTAGGACTCCAGGACCACGAGCTCAGGATAACAAGGTACCAATGAATGTGTTGTTAGTCCAGGTTCCCATTGGCGCTGCTGGACAGAAGTCTAAGCATTTGAACCCCAGTCTCTCTTTCATTCTCTTGGTCCCCTCTGATTCTTTCTTTCTTTTTTTTTTTTAAATATTTTATTTATTTGACAGAGAGAAATCACAACTAGGCAGAGAGGCAGGCAGAGAGAGAGGAGGAAGCAGGCTCTCTGTGGAGCAGAGAGCCCGATGTGGGGCTCGATCCCAGGACCCCGGGATCATGACCTGAGCCGAAGGCAGAGGCTTTAACCCACTGAGCCACCCAGGTGCCCCCCCCTCTGATTCTTTCATTGCAAAACCGTTGTGGCTACTGCTCTCTCCTCCTGATCCTTGTCATCCCCCTCATTGTCACCTTCTGAACAGTGTCACTACCCACTGCGAACGTGTGCTGAAAAGCTAGTGGCCTCCTGCAGAGCTAAGGAGCCATCAGAGCAGCTCTGCCTCAGGGATGCCTTGTAATGCTCAGGAAGGAAGAGTGCTCGAGGGAGACTGGGCAAAAAGGAAGGAAGGGAAGTGGGGGAGGAAGAAGGGACTCCACTTTCACCCCTCTATCCTCTCTAGGGAAGGTGGGTGGGGAGCTAAAAATTCCAAGCTTCTAATCACGGCTTGCTTTTTCTGGTGACCAGCCAGTCCCCATCCAGGAGACCACCCAGAGTCACCTCATTAGAACCAAAGATGCTCCCAGTGTTCTTATCACTTAGGAACTCACAAGGGTTCGGGGAGTCCTGTGTCAAGCATATAGTAAGTAAACCTTATATAAGCATTAGCTAGTATTCTAAGTGTATGAATGAATAGTGCTTATACTAAAAATTTTATAATTGTTCTCCTGGCATTGATTTTGATTTCCTGAAATATATATCCAGACATCAAGCCCCCCCCCCGAGAAAGAAAGAAATTAAGAGCAGTAATATATGCTTTCTTCTCAAGAAAGTGCATCTTTTATTATTTAATTTATATCATGGATCATTAAATGATTTACATCTTCTTAGACCCATTTTCACACAGGCTTGGATGCTGAAAGTAGGGATAGTAAGGATTTGGGAACCGATCTCATGAAAATTTCTTGTCTTGGTCTTTTAATTTTTCTCTCCATGAAGTTTGAGCTTACATAGCTGTTTGAAGACAGAATTCTGCCTAAAATTTCTGACTGTGTCAATCATCCGATCAAGCAATCCTTTCTGCTATAAACCAGATAGCTCTTTTTTTTTTAATAATAAGATTAGAAAATTGTGATAAGTACTCTCTTCACTCCATACAGTACTTACTGCTAAGAATATCTGAATAAGCCTTTTATCTTATTTTTAACTATTAAAAATAGAATGACCCTACATTCCCCCCACCCACACTTCACAGGCTTGGCAAGAATATTTCCTGCCCAATATTAGAAAATACCACTAAAAGTTCTGGGTGTTATGGGGGAAATTTTAGGGGTAAGAAATGTTCTAGATCTTGATTATGGTGATGATTATATAACTGTGACCATTTTCAAGGCATGTTGAATTGTTTATTTAAAATTGGTTAGTTTTATTATATGAAAATTATTCCACAATAATGCTAATTTAAGAAATTCATAGAACAGAATTCTTAGGATGTGGAAATTTGATCAACTATAGACATTAACTCAGTAAGAATATAAATCTTAAAGATAATAAATCGCCACCAGCCAAAAAACCATGGTAAGTTCTAGAGTCTAGAGCATTAAAGGGAGGGCATAAAACAGACGAAGCTTGGGGGAAAAAAGAGCACGAAAAAATAGTATAAGGCTAGCAACGACCAAAATTAGTGAAGACCATCTGGTGAAGGTCTCAAAGAGGCAGGCACCATCACACAATACAGGTGCATGTCCACAGAAGATGAGAAGAATTTTTTTTTAAGATTTTATGTATTTATTTGAGAGAGAGAGCACGAGCACAAGAGGGGCATGGGTCAGAGGGAGAAGCAGACTCCTGGGCTGAGCTGAGAGCCCAATGCGGGACTCGATCCTGGGACTCGAGGATCATGACCTGAGCCATAGGCAGTCACTTAACCAACTGAGCCACCCAGGAGCCCTCAAGATGAGAAGAATTTAGCACACTTTGTCTATAGCACCAATAATATAAGTAATATCTTTCCAGTATGGATGAGTCTCTGGCCCTGACACTTTCCTCAATAAATTAAAAGTTTATATTCCTTTTTTTTCAATTATTTATTTATTTGAGAGTGGGAGAGAGAGCTCATGAGGGGGAAGGTAGGAGCGGGGGAGGAGAGAATCCTCAAGCTACCTCCATCTTGAGTGACACAGAGCTCAATCTCAAGACCCCAAGATTATGACCTGAGCTGAAATCAGGAGTTGGACCCTTAACCAACTGAACCACCCAGGTGCCCCAAAAGTTTCTATTCCTTTTACATGAATTGGTATTATTGCTGTGAATGGCATATTTGCACGTTTGTTTCACTTCCATTCGGCGAGAAATGTTGACTTCCAAGGAGCATTTCCTAGGAACAGCTGGGTTTGGCCTGAACCTGTCTCACTCAAGAACTGCAAGGTTGGGATTTTGATTTCCTTGCTCACAAGAGAGATACAAGCTGCAAATGGAATTCTGGTGATTTCCCACAAGGAAATTTGAAAGATCTGCCTGTAAATGAATTTAAAAATCAGATTTATTTTAATAACTCGAGGGTTTGGCTGTCTGCCCTAAAGCTATCAAAGGAGAGACGGTGTGTAGAGGTATGGAGATGTGGAATGAAGAGATGCATGCTGGTCTGTGAGGCTTTGGGGTGGGCAGATGGACCACGAACTCACTTTTCTCTAAATATCTGGTCCACACCCAAGGTTTGTCATCTTATTATTTGATACTTTCAGGGAGTAAAGTCCTTGAGTTCTTAACCGAAAGGCTTGCAAATTCTTCTAAGACTAAAGCAGGAAAATGAAGAAAAGAAACCTAAGGAGACAGGATAATGTGCATTTTTGGCAGGTATTACATGATGACCTTTCCCCAGCGCATAATGACACAGCGCTCTCTCTGGATGCAGATGAACTCAATTCAAAGGGAATTTGCAAAGGTTAAATACTACAAAAATGAACTGACAGTGCTTATTAGAATAGGCAGAGTTATTATAAATATACGACATCTTTTTCTCGCTGAAGCTTAAGTTTTTCAATGTAATTGAATTAGTGGAAGGAATTTTGACTGGAAGGCAAGGGAGACTCAGGGGTGTGGTCCTTTCACACTCGCCCTCAGCTCTATGGACCCAAGATCATGACTTCTAGAGCGAGGTCAGATCTGCAGAAGGCACCTGGGGTTGTTAACAGTGGAAGTGGCTTAGAGCCCCGTAATAGGCACAACCTGGGGATTTTTCTGATGAACACCGTCTCGAAGTGACCGTTTCTTTTTTTCCTGACACGCTACCTCTATTGCAACCACAGTGTGGCAGGAAAGTCTCCTCTGTGGCATTCTCCAGAGAGAAGTCTGGCCTCCTACCCCAACAGGCTGGATAACCCAGTTCCTAAGTCCTCAGGCAGCACAGTAGCTCTTGAGCACATGAGATGTGCCTGGGGCAAACTGAAATGTGTGATAAATATGCTGGGTTTGGAGGACTTTGTAGGGAAAGAGTGAATATAAAAGATCCCATTATATCGTTAATATGTTGAGACGATCCTCTTTGGGATAGGGTAGGTTAAATTAAATAGATTTCTAAATTTAATTTTACCCGTGTCTCCTTTGTAACTTTTACTCTGGATATTAGAGAATTTTAAGTTGCATGGGTGTCTTATGGTATGCTACGTTGGACAACGCTGTCCCAAGGGGCTGTCAGCTGCTTTGTCTCTCTCACCGTGGCCAAGGTTCTGTGGCCAAGGTTCCGTGGCCTCACTGCTTCTGCGCAGTTGTTATCTTCACAGACCGCCCCCCCCTCACCGCACGCTCAGACTTAGGGAGTTGTACCTGTGAGGTATTAGCAGCAAACCAAATTCCTCCTGCTCAGGAATTTGGTTTGGGTTTTGCCTGCCCCTTTCCATCCAGTTCATGCTTCCAGTCACAGCTCTGCATGTAAGTGGGAATGGCCTCCAGGTTCTTCCTGAGCTTACTTACTATTCCTTTTTTTTTCCAGCATGTTCTGGAACTTGGACAACCAGCATAGCAAAACTCTGCTGAGCCTTTGCACCATTTCCCTTTTAAAAAGTGGATCTAGGGGCGCCTGAGTGACTCATTCTGGTAAGCATCTGTTTTCAGCTCAGGTCATGATCTCGGAGTCCTGGGATGGAGCCCCACGTCGGGCTCGTGCTCAGTAGAGAGCCTGCATCTCCCTCTGCCTGCTGCTCCCCTGGCTTATGCTCTCTCTCTCTCTCACTCACTCTCACTCTTTCATTCTCACTTTATCAAATAAATAAATAAAGTTTTTTAAAAAATGGATATAAAGTAATTAATTGGAGTCCAGTTGCATAAACAAAATACAGTGAGATAGAATAAACAACATAGAAAAAAAATTTTGTCCAGATGAAAATTTTGTGTTATATTTTTTCCCCCTGGATAAATATACCGTTTCATTTCCCTCTCCACAAATAAGAGTATGCAGGACCCTTTTGTATATGTACCTTCTTAACACATCCTTTTTCACCTGGAACAAAATCCAGTCCCATCTCATGACCTGCTAGCTCCTTCATGCTCTGGGGCCTGCTCACCTCCCGTCCCTTTCTCTGCTTGTTCCAGGAGGTTGCCCATCAAACGCCAGGCCTTTCCCCTTCTCTACATGCACCAAACCAAGCCTCCAAACTGAGCTCTACACTCCCCCGTAGAGTGTAGTCTACATTCTCCTGGAATCCCCAGCTTTCCCAAGGTCCCCTCACCCACCCTCCCCTCCCCCAACCACCCTCCCCTCCCCCAACCACCCTCCCCTCCCCCACCTACTTGTATTTGCTGAAGACAATGTAGCTAGTAAAGCCAGAGAAATCAAATTTTTTCACAATAAAATAAACAGATAAAAGTTTCATAGGTGTCATAAAGATTTAATGAGCGATACTCATGGCTGGAATCCTTATTTAGAAAAATACATATCCTGCACAAAAGATCCTCTTGTGGGAAGAACAGAAGGATGGCAACCTGTCCTGGGAAGTTAGTTTTACCTGCCAACAAAGCAGAGATCTGAGAAAGGAAGCTAAGTGTGGAAATATTTTTTAAAAGGGTGGGGGGAGACGCATGCAGAATGTTTTATGATGGTGTTCTACTAACAGACTGGCTGTGGGTGATACGCTACAAGCTTTATTTACATATTTTACTTGTGAAAGATTTATGTCATCCTCTGTGAGTATCTTGTTTATTTATTTGTTAAAGAATTTGTGTGCACAAGTCAATCCCTTTGCCGTTACCCTTCCTCCTGACTTCAGCATGACTCAGGGTTGTTTGATAGTTAGACGACAGCCCAAAAGGTCACCTCCTCTGGGAAGTCTTCTCTGATGTCCAGTCTACAGTAGTCACTCTCTACCACAGCACCCTCCTGGGGTTTTCTGTGTAGCCCCATGAGGTAAAGAGATTTGCCATATTATCATTCCTCACATTAATATATCCTTAAAATCACAAATACGGTGTATTATTTAATAATCAAAGAAGGCCATGTTCAGTTTATTTTAATACACTTTTTGTTAGTCTTATTGATAATGGCCACTTGGTTGAGATAATATTACTCATTAAGGCACTAGTACTGTTTAAACTGCGGTGACAACGTCTGTAAAGTCATAAGTGGAGTCCCATTTGTGGAAAATGAAGGTCGCATTAGTGTCAGCATTATGGTTGGCCATCTGGACTATGTGAATGCCACCTGTTTTGTGTGTCCTGTGATCCTGTGTTCGAATCCTGACTTTGCCCTCCTGCAGCTGCGTGACCTCGTGCAAGCTATGCAACCTCTCAGGGCCTCAGTTCCACATCTGTGAAAGGGACTCCTAATGCCCACCTCTTAGAGCTGTTGTGTGCAAAGACCAAATGAGTGAAAACCTGTAAGGCCCAGAGCATAGCCTGGCACATGGTAAGTCCAGGAGACACGCTACCTATCACTGTCACACCACTGAAGTCTGCACACCCCGAAGGGATCACGCGAGCCATCTAGACATCAGGCAACTTCCACAGAGTCCCAGAGAACATCGGCTGGCTGCTCTCTCCATGTATGGAAAAGATGGCTGCTCGGCCATAGGTCACTTCCTGGCAGGGCCAGGCTAGGAGCGTCCTCCTCTCTCCACAGCTGCTCTTCTCAGAGAAAGGATCAGAGAGTCACTCGTTCCTCCTCCACCTAAGAAACTTGCCAGGCCAGAGACCCAGTGCTTCTCCTCTTTACATCTTTCCCATGGGAAAGAATTGACCCAAACGGCACCACGGCCAGCTTCTCATTCACCCTGGGACTCTCTGGAGACTGATACAAGCAGAAAGTAGGAAGCAGTCACTTTGCTTGATTTTATTATTATTTTTAAAGATTTTATTTATTTATTTGACAGAGAGAGCACAAGTTGGGGGCAGGGGCTGTGGGAGAAGGAGAAGCAGACTCTCCACTGAGTAAGGAGCCCAACAATGCGAGGCTCAATCCTAGGACCCTGGGATCATGACCTGAGCCAAAGGCAGACACTTAACCAACTGAGCCACCAAGGTTCCCCAGAAGCAGTCACTTTAACAAGATAAAAACTGAGAGGCTGCAACACATTTCTTACAGCTTGGCTCTCCCTGATTGCTGGACCCTTCCCTAAGCTTCAGTGGGCTTCCTGTCACAGAGAAAAACACCCGTTTATTAAATTTGTCATGGCCATATTCTCTAAAAAGGAATCATGCACACACACAAACACACAGAGGAGAAGACACACAGGTACTCCCCGGCCTAAAGCCTAAGATATTTATGATCTTAATTTTGGTGCACAGTGGGACAGAGCAGCACAGATTCGAGGATAACGGACTTATGTCCCCTCTTCTTAGACCAAGAGGTGGTAGACAGAGCGTTGCGGAAAGGAACAGAGACAATCCAAGAGACATCTACACTTTTGTTTCTTTCCTAAATTATGGAATCACAATTAAGGGCAAGTTCGTCTTAAGCAGACTTCATCGCCCACGTTGAAAGACCTCCTTTCCATTTGCAAAGTGCAAATATTCCTGTGGCTAAATGATGTGCTCAATTACCTTTGCTCCAAATGGACTGAGACCCTCTCGGGTGTAAGTGAAAAGCAAATTTGGCCCATCATAGCTGGCAAGAGTCACGTAAATGACCGTCTCACTAATTGTACACCTTTCCACAGAGTTCTGATCCCATTGCTATTTTTTATTCTGTAAGAGTGCTACATTTGGACTCCTAGAGGGAGGTGTACAGCCATTTTCCAGCACCGTCCGTTTGGCATGATGGCGGCATGATGGCGTGAAAAACAACCGAAACAGAGCTCTCCAGTGTTTATGTATCACTTTTGAATTTGTGATAGATACTCTTTTGAAGGAAGCTGTAGCAATTAATTTAACACCCCTTGATCTGGAGCCAGAGGAATATTAAAGGGTCTAGCATGGTGCTGTGTGCATGGCCAGAGCGCCAGAAGTCCTTGCTGATGGGCTCGTTTGGAAACACAGCACACCCACAAGTCTCCGAGCCGCCGGGGGGCACTGCCGTGGTGCTGTCATTGTCTTTGCTGCAGTAAAAGTCTAAATGAAAACTACCCCATGAATATTAATTCCCAGCCAGCATTCTAAATGAATGAGGCAGCTGCACCGTGTGCAGATTCCTAGCTGTGTGTTAATTATTAATATTTTTAACCTCTTAGATTTAAGGTAAGTTGGGGAAAAATGTTTAGCTTCCCATTTTTCTTCCTGTTTTTCTGTTTAATTAAAATCAATTTCATGTTTATCTGGAATTTTGTTTTTATGCCTCACCTGCTGAGAGCCAAATTAAGAAAATAAAAATAAATTTAGGATGATGCGTGGCTTGAAGGGAGAGAGCTAAATTAAGACGAGAGTTTCTCGGCTAATGATCTAATATCCAACTTCACTGAAAAAATTTAAGGAATCAAAAGAAAACTTCTACTGTCTCCAACAGCCTATCTATGCACCTACCCACATCCCTCTTGTTAACGATGAATATTCGACATCAGGTAATAAAGTGGTTTATGTTTAATGCGATTACTGACGTAGCGGAAAGCTACTATCTTATCTGGTTTCCATTTGTTCCATCTGTTCTTTGTTCTCTTTTTCCTCTTCTCCTGTCTGCCTTTGGAGCTCTCCTGGGGCATTAGTTGTATCTCTCTGTATATTGTTACTGAGTGACTTCTTTTGGCTCCGCAGTACCCTCTTTAACTTATTTATCAGTCTGTCTTCTAGTAGATTTCCTGGATGGGATAAGAATTTTGAAACAATGTGCTTTCATTTCTCTCCTCACTCCCAGGCTCTATCCTATTGTCATAAATTTTACTTCTATTATTGTTTTAAACACCATACTGCATTGTTAGTATTTTTACTTTCAATAAGAAATTAAGATAATAAAAAAAGTATTTTTATTCACATAGTTACCATTCCCAGGGCTCGTGTTTCCTGTGTAAAACTTCAAGCCATATGTTATACACATAACTAAATCCAAAATGAATTGCAGACCTAAATGTGGAATCCAATTCTGTAAAACTTCTAGAAGAAACATTAAGTGAAAATCTTTAGGGTTCCTGGATTGCTCAGTCATTAAGTATCTGCCTTCAGCTCAGGTCATGATCCCAGTATCCTGGGATCAAGTCCTACATCAGGCTCCCTGCTTGGCAGGAAGCCTGCTTCTCCCTCACCCACTGTCCCTACTTATGTTCCCTCTCTCACTATGTCTCTCTCTGTGAAATAAATTAAAAAAAAAAAAACTTGGAAAAAAAAAAAAAGAAAGAAAATCTTTATAAACTTGGTTAGGGAAAGATTTCTCAGAGATGACCAAAGCCATGAGCCATGAAAGAAAAAATTGAACTTCATCAAAATGAAGAACTTCTATTCTTTCTATTCTGGAAGACACTATTAATAAAATGAAAAAACAAGCCACAGTCCAGGAGAAAGTATTTGCAAATCTCCTACCCAAACATGGAACATATAATATAGAATATAATATATAAAAATATAATATAAATTATATTTATAATTATATATGTATTATAAAGTTAACATACATGTTATAACTAGAAATTATATGTCTATAATTATAATTGTAAATATTTAATGCATATAAATATATTATAAATAGAAATTATATGTAAACTATATAAATATCAATATAAAAACATGTATAAAATGTATAAATATAATAAAAATAAACACAAAATTTGAATGTAGAACATAAAAAACTATAATAACTTTAATATGAAAGCAAGTCTAATAAAACAAATGGGGATAAAATTTGAATAGATACTTACTAAAGAAGATACATGGTTGGCAAATGAGTACATTAACAATGAGTACATTAACAAAGGCTTAGTATCCGTAGTCATTAGGGACATACAAATTAAAACCACAATGAGATACTACTACAAACAAACTGGAAATGTCACTGATGTGGGAATCAAAGACAGAAGAAAAATTATTAAATTTCTTTACTACTTACAGTCTGTTGACAAGTCCTTGAAACAGGCAGAGTGGCATTCCCGGAGGAACTCGGTTGCCTGACTGCTGACACTTTGCCAAAGGCAAAAGACAATCTTAGCCTGACCCCCAGGATCCTGTAAGTCTAATTTTACATATAAAAATTCCTTGGAAACTTCTTTTATCACTATCCCCTCCCAGGATACATGTTGGCAATCATGTATCTTGCCTCCAAGTGTATGACACACGGATATACACCTGAAGGGTCTCATTGAGTAAGGGACAGGCAGGGCTAGGTAGGGAGACATAGGTAGGGGGCTACCTGATCAGGCTCACAGAAATCCCAGAAATGCTATGGCATAATGAAACAGACCACCCTGCACGGGGGTCAGAAATAGAGTCTGTTAATGGCAGTCACATTGAGATCACCAAAGAATAACCAGACCCCAAAGAAGAAGTAAGGCGTTAAAGATGTTATCACCAGTCCTTATTCAAACCAAGACATCACAAGAATGATAAGGTTGCAAGATCCCGGTCTGTTCTTCTTTTTTTTTTTTTTATTAAAGACTTTATTTATTTATTCAAGAGAGAGAATGAGGGAGAGGCAGCCTCCCCGCCAAGGAGGGAGCCTGATGCTGGACTTGATTCCAAGACCCTGAGATCATGACCTGAGCCGAAGGCAGACAGACGCTTAACTGACTGAGCCACCTAGGTGACCCTCCATGGTCAGTTCTAAATAAAAGACGGTCAATAAGGCCCATATTGGTAACCCCTTTGGGACCTCTCTCACTCCTGAGAGCTTTTTCTGTATCCTTGTTTCATAAAACTCTGTCACTTTACTCATGCCCCTTTGTCCTCAAGATTCATTCTTCCTCTCCGTGAGACAGGAATCTCATCTCCTGCTTCAACACTACTTACGAAATAGACTGGCCCTATCAAGTGTTGGCAAAGACGTAGAGAGACTGAAACACACACTCACTGCTGGTGAGAATGAAAAATGTCTCAACCATGATGGAAAATCAGTTTGGCAATTTCTTAAAAAGGTAACATCTGCCTACCATATGCTCCAGCTATCCAACTTCTAGGTATTTTCCCTAAGACAAATGAAAGCCATGTATCTACACGAAGACTTTTCCATGAATGTTCCTAGCAGCTTTATCTGCAATAGGCAAAAACTAGAAGCAATGCAAATCCCCATCAACAAAGGGGTGAGAAGGCAAACTGATACATCCATACAATGGCCCGCTGGTCAACAGTGAAAATCCGTGAGCTGCTGGTACATTAAAACAACATGAACGATTCTCAAAATAATTCTGCTGAGTAAAAAATAATAATAATAATTCTGCTGAGTGAAAAAAGACAGGCAAAAGTGTACATACTAAACAAGTCCCTTTATATAAAATTCTAGGAAATGCAACCATCTGTAGTGACAGAAAGCATCTCAGTGACTGCCGGGGGCCAGGAGAGGGTCGTGGTTTGGGGAAATGCAGGAAGGGGGAATAATAGAAGAGCATAGGAAACACTTCACGGGTAATAGCAGGCTCGCTGTCTTGATGATGACAATCGTTTCACATGTCAAAGCTCGTCCAATTATACCTTTTCATTAGATGTACTTTATGGTCCCAATTATACCTCAATAAGTTTGTTAAAATAGGCAGAGCTCTCTGCTTTTCTGTAGCTTACTTGCAAAGAGGTACAATAAAAGATATTTTATTAAGTTGAACCATAGGTTTTGCTCTGTAGGCAAAAACCAAAAGATATGGTCCATTTCATGTGACGTGACCTAGTATGTGTCACTGCCACGGTAGAAACTGGTAAAGGCTATGGGGAAATGGTAAGAAAAGCAGGGTGAAACCATCAGAATTTCCAGGCAGAGGCAGTTTGCAAATTGTGAAGAAGGTGTGGTGTGGACAGCATAGATTTCTTTGAGACAGTGACGTGAAGCAAATTCAAAAGGAGTGAGAGAGTGGGCCCTGTGGCTCTGTGGGGGATGGGGAGAGAGAACCTTCCAGGCAGAAGAAAGAGCAGGGCTAAGGCCCTAAGAAGCGAGCGTGCCTCGCCTGCTGAAGGAATGGTAAGAAGTCCAGTGTGGGCAGAAGCCGAAAATAATTCTTTGAAAAAGATGTTGAGTTCACAGAACAGAAGGCAGGAAACAAGCCTTTGAAAAGGCAGAGAAACACGCCAGGATAAACAGCAGGAACCACAAACAAAGTCAGGCTGGAGAGACCCCCATCCTGGCTGCACACAGGTCTTAACTAGGTCCCTTTTCCTCCCTGCCCCACACTCTGGACGGGGCCACCCACACCTCTATGATGAGCTTCGGGGAGATCTCTGCTCTGATTCACAGTCTTCCGTTTCAGCTCCAGATTCACTCTCTCATGCGTAGATCTGTTCCACCAAGTTTAGGATGTGTCCCCAGTCCTCCATGCCAAGGAAGGGAAAAAACAAGCATCTCAAATTTTCAGCTTTTGCGGCAAGATCTAAGCTCTGCCTTCCCTTCACTCCTGCTCTTTTGGAACCCTTCCTTGTGCATGAGAAAGGAGAGAAAACGAGGTCCAGGAACAAGAATAAATAACACCCAATTCCCATCTCCAGTGGAGGGCCAGGGGAACGAAGTCATCTAGAATTTACCTACCAATGCGCCACCAGCCATGGCGATCGTGATAATTTTATGGTAGCGGGCAAAACAAGACAGACATTCATAGACCAGTGCAGGAAGCAGAGAAAATAAAACGCAAACTCTCGGATAGGAATATAAAATGGACATTAGTCTTCATTGGGTCTGCAAACTTGAACCAGCTATGGTGAGCATTCCTGAGAGCTCAAACAGCCTCTTTCTCGTTGACATAACAGGGAATGGCTGCTTCTCCTGGCCAAGGAAATCCTGGCCCCTTGCAGCCCCCTGGGCCAGGCAGTCCTTCTCTGTGAGCATCAGAATGAGGATTGCGGATCTGCCGGACTGCAAGCTTCTTAAGAGTCAGGAGGTATGACTTGGAGGAATGAGAAATGCAAGCCATGAAAGTGATTTTCAAATATTCGACCTCTGTCAGCCTTAAATGCAATGTACTGTTAAGCTCAAATAGGGGAGAGGGGGAAACCAAAAAAAGACAACAAAGAGGGAGACTTCCAGAGCTGGGTTAAGTATAGAGTCTGGGCCAGCTTGGTGGAGTTGGGGCTTTATAACTGGGGTGTGATGTTCCGCAGTCACTGCCTTGAAACGCTTAAATAACCTTATCTTTGCATTCATGTGAAGTCCGACATGCATAGGCACAAGGGCCAGGGCCTTCATTTAGGTGCATCCCATCTCCCAAGAACAGGTGTTGGGGCCATCTCTCTGCTGCCCTTGCCCTTTGGGGACCTGAGCTCGGGCTGACACCAGGCACCACAAGCTCAGGGTTGAGCATGCACTCTGGGATCCTGGGAGGTCCACAATCACCCCTCAAGTACTCTGGTACTGAGAGATCACAACTGTAACTAGCAAATAAAACCCACCATGACTGGTGGAGAAGGACCACAGGAGAAAGGAAAAAAGCTCTTTTCCTGACTTTTGAAGCCAGACCACCACATTTCCACATTGCACGGGGCCAGGCAAGCTGTGTATCTAGCTCCATTTAGAACTGATAGGAAAGCAAGGGACAGGCTAGATGGGTAAATGGAGAAGCAGCAACAGGAGAGAGCTGGCAGGCAGGGCAGCGAGCTCCAGCACCCAGAGACGGTTGTGAAGCGGTTCACAGCTTGCCTTTGACATTCACGGTGTGAAAGCCTTTTCCTTTTCCCACCCTGGGCTCTGCATTAATTAAACAAAACATCAAAAAGCAATTACAGTGTGCCACATACGGGGTTGGGGATGCGAGCTACTTTACATGGTGAGGGTCAGTATCCCTTAAAAAGTGATTTTTGATCTGAACACAAAGTAGCATATGATTTGAGGCCAGCCTGAAAAACCTGGGGGGTAGGGGGTGGGTATTTACTGCAGACAGAAGGAACAAAGCTTGCGGAGAAGAGAAAGCTTAACTAACAGTGACATGTGCACAAGAATAGTTTCACCAAGTAATGACCATGACTCATGATATTCAACTGAAGAAAGGCTTCCTCTCTTTGACCTTAAAGTAGGGACTATTTAATCTACTAAGTTACAGGCTTGATCAACCCCCGATGGGTATTTTCATTTACTTTGTCCACTGGAGAGCACTGATGGGCTGTTGGATACTAGCTGTGACCTCTATTAACTACCATGAGTTGAAATCAAGGCCCTCTTTGTTACCGCTAGCTTTCCCTAAAATACCCTTTAGAATAAATGTGTTCATTCAACAAATCTTGCTTAAGCACCTCTTATGTTTAAAGTCTACAGGAGAAGCATCGAGGAATAAAACCTCCAGGTTCTTTGAAATCTAACAGTGGGCAAAAGGTATTTAACCTTGAGAATTTGATGAATGCTACAAGAGATAGAAAATCTAGCCTTGCGAGTCTAGCTGGGGCAGAATCCCTTTTATGGAAGGTTTAGTGGTAGGAGAGTCTGTGAGCTGATCAAGAATTCCTGTATGTCAAAGAACCAGTTAATATCAGGCTGAAAAAAATCTCAATAGAAAACTCAGTATCTTGTGTATCATACGCTTTCCAAATTCTTCCTTAATTTAGAAGCTTTTTAAGCATGTTTTACAAGTTAGATTCCAGGGGGTCCTGAGTGGTTCTGTCGGTCAAGCAACAGACTTTTGATTTTGCCTCGGGTCATCAGCTCAGGATCCAGCCCTGCAACAAGCTCCATGCTCAGCAGAGTCAGCTTGAAATTCTCTCCATCTCCTTCTGCCCCCCTTGCTTTCCCACATGCTCTCTCGCACTCTCTCTAAAATAAATAAATATATCTTTAAAAATTAGATTCCAAGTATGCACATTTATTTTACCAAGTTTCTCCATGAATCAATTTGTAAAATGGGTAAGACAAAAACAGAAGCCAGATAGACATTTATCATTTTTTAAGTTCCCAGTTCTCGGGAATAATGCAATTTTAAAACTCTCAAGGTGACTAACTCACAATCCTTATAAATCTTGTTCTTACACTATATTTGAAGATTCCTAGGATTTAGACCTCCGCATATTTTATAAATACCTTATTCCATCCTTACGTAAATTCAGAAATCGTAAAATCGAGGCCCCAAGAGTCAACGGGCTTAGTAGGTAAATCTACACTTTTCTTTTCCGTCATCCAGCCAAGATTTCCTTCTCAGAATATATGTTGGCAAACAATACATCACTTGGTTTCTAACTAGTCCTGTTATCCAACCTGGAAATAAAGTGAAAGATACAGAAATAGACATGAAAACAGCACATCTCCAGGACAGCCTCTGTGAGCAGGGCCCCACTTACACTAGGAAACTGTGATAGACAAGCAAAATTATGAACCCCATAGATGTCCACATCCTAATTCCCAGAACCTGTGACTATATTAAGTTACTTACAAAGGGGAATTAAGATTGTTGATAGAATCAAGGATCCTGGAGTATCTGAGTGGGGATTGAATCTAGTGAGGTTGATCAGGTAAGACTTCCCTGAACAAAACGTGGTTGGCTGAGATCTCAAGGTAAATTGGAATTAATGAGGCCACAAAAGCCAGGAGAAACCATCCAGGTGGAATAATAGTGCAGACAGAAGTCCTGCGGCCCATGTAGCTTGGAGGGTAGGAGAGACAGACCCACAGTGTGACTGGAAGGGAGAAATAAAGGGAATCTGGTGTACGGAGAGGGTAGAGAAGCTGGTAGAGAGATGAGTGTTCAGAGTCATGTAAAATGAACAGAGAGAGTCAAGTATCATATGGTCTCACTTATTTGTGGAGCATAACAAATAACATGGAGGACATGGGGAGATGGAGAGGAGAGGGAGTTGAGGGAAACTGGAAGGGGAGATGAACCATGAGAGACTATGGACTCTGAAAAACAACCAGAGGGCTTTGAAGGGGCGGGGGGGTGGGAGGTTGAGGAACCAGGTGGTGGGTAATAGGGAGGGCACGTACTGCATGGAACACTGGGTGTGATGCCAAAACAATGAACACTGTTATGCTGTAAATAAACAAATAAAAAAAAATGAACAAAATCCACCCTCATCCTGGAACAGTGGCAAGCCATGGAATGAGAGCCTCAGCTCAAAGGGAGGTTAGAGACCATTTATTTTCAGGATACAAATTACCTTGGATAAAATGCATCTTCAAGGAAAGACATAAGGATAATCCAATAACATGTTCAAACATGTTGTTTTGGAAGAGTTGCTCTTAAATCTTGAATTTTGAATAAATGTAACTTAACAATAAGTATTGCTCTTTATGGAAGTCTTATGTGTTATAAAAAATTCAACTTTTTTTTACAAATTTAAAAATTCATAGCATTTTGATTAACTGAGTACATTTTTGGAAGAACTGAAAATAAGCTAGTCTGGACAGAATGTTAATGAAGTGTTCCCACTGGGATCATTGAGAGTGTGTGACAGACATGTGTGCCGTTCATGCCGTAAGCTCTGAGAAGACTGGGATCCAGCGTTTCCTGGAGATTCTCGGAGGCTCTTTATGCACTATTTGCTGAAGAGCCAATGTAGTCACAGAGCATCTATGGCAAGAACCCTGGGTATAAGGACTATAGAAAGGAGCGCCTGGGCCCAAACTGCTTTCCTAGCTAAACACACACACACACACACACACACTCACACTCACACACATACACACATGTGGCAGACAGCTAGCAAAATGAGTCAATAGAATCACACATGTACATTTCATGAATGGACTTTATTAAAGACAATGAAATTACATGAAATTGACAGCATCCTAGGAAATCCAGTGTACACACAGTCTGTTTCTATGGCAACCAGCAAACAGGCCGTGGCCCTGATTCTCCAATATAACAAATTTCTTACCTGTTGGGATGATTCAATGTTTCTAAGCATCCCAAAGAACCCGATGAAATGTCTTTAAAATATAAAACACACAAACTGAAAATATTTATATTTTATTTTGCACATACTCTCTCTAAATCTGATTGTCCTTCCACTTGTTCTCCTTCATCCTTGCAGTTGTGTGTTAGCAGAAAATGGGAAGGCGGATCGTACAGGTAGTGGAGTTTTTCCTTCTCAAAGCTCTCTTATGTTCATTAGCTACTTCTCCAGAAACTCACAAAGATTTTTTTCTTGTGCATGAGTTCGTTCGGCTAAATCATTATTTTGGTCTAGATATATTTTTGCACAGCGGGCTTCACCTGAAATGCGAAAAGGAAAATCAGGATACCTATATAATAAGTCTTCCTAACCCTAGCTGCGTATTAACATATTTCAAAATTATTACGCCCATGCCAATTCCTAGAAAGTCTCATTTAATTGTCTGATGCTTATTAAAAATAGTTATTCTTTCTTTTTAAAACATTTTTATTTATTGGAGAGAAAGAGAACAGAAGCAGAAGGGGAAACAGATTCCCCACTGAGCAGGGAGCCCGAAGCAGAGCTCAATCCAGGACCCTGGGATCATGACCTGAGCTGAAGGCAGAGGCTTTAACCAACTGAGCCACCCAGGTGCCCCTAAAAATACTTATTATTTTTTATTAATTATTAAGTGGTACAAATAAATGAAACCTATAGAAAAATACCTAGGCCTGCCAATTTAGAGATTAATGTTTTTAATTAATCTCATTCTTTAACTCCAGAGTCTAATATGAATTAAGACCCCTGGTTATGAGTTGATTCCCTGGAAGTTACAGGCAAAAAATTATCAGCTATGAGGAATAAGAACAAAAGAATGATTTATAGTTTTGTAGAATTTTAAGATATTTAATTTTAATTAAGTAAGGTATATTTAGTTCCTTTATTTTACAGATTTAAAAAGGGAAAAAGGAGACTCAGGTAGTTTCTGTGACTTGTAAGTGCAGTTGTTGACGAAGCCTGAACTAGAGCCCTGTTCATCAGGCCCCACCGTCTCATCTGTCTTGACTTGACAGTGATCTAGAGATATGGGGCCCTCCCCCACAAATATTGAATGCCTGACTGTTCTTTGATTGATCTGCAAATATTGCAGGGTGAGGAGGGAAATCACCCTCCTTTGAGCTGGAAATCACCATAACAGCTTTGCAAATACCACATTCACTTAACAAGCAGCAAATTTTGATTTTGCAGGAGGGTAAAACTCAAACACTTCATCCAATACTATAAGTGGATTGTTTAGATTATTACAAACTCACCAGTAATTTCCAACAAGCAGAAGTTGATCTTGGTCGATGGATCCTTGTATCCCCCAAGAATTTATTGCACTAAGAACTAAGCGGACACATCATTGGCCATTGGCCATTGGACACCTCACTTGCCTTTTGCCTAGCATCCAAACTTATTTAAACAAAACAGCTCATTTGAATAAGTTATAAGATTCCTGAAAGAAAGATTCCTTGATTAGGGAAAGCACTTGTAAGAAATCTTTTAAACTCAGTAGTTAACCAGATGGTTCATTTTGAATCTCTTTGGATATTCATGACTGTGTCACCTTCAATGTAAAGAGCGGGCAAATCTTCACTGACATCTTTTATGATTCCAGGGATCTGTGGCAGGTCTTGCTTCCTGTTGCATTTAGGGCACCACGGAACTCATTTGTGTCCAGAACAATCTGAGCTATTGAAACTCAAGGTCAAAGATACCTGAACATTGCTGAATTTAAAAACTGCAAGAAAAAAAAATTAAAGTATGGGGGCTGGAGAGAGATTGAATTTTTGATCCCAGGGAGCAGAAATGAGGAAGTGTAAAGAGAAAGATTGCCGGGATTGATCTTTCTTCTTGGTCTTCTGCGAATCTTGATTTATTGAAATGACTAAAGGAATCTCTGAAATTTAAGAATGAAATTACCGAAAATCCAATAACCTCTAGGCGCCAAGATGGTGCAGTCAGTTAAGTGACTGACCCTTGGTTTCAGCTCAGGTCATGATCTCAGGGTCTTCAGATCCAGCCCTGTAACCAGCTTGGCACTAAGACTCTCTCTCTCCTTCCCTTTGCCCCTCCCCACCCCAGTTTCATGTGTGAGCGTGCTCGCTTGCTCTCCCTCTATCTCATAAATAAACAAAGCTTAAAATGAAAAGAAAACCCAAAGACCTCAGTATTGTTATTTCTCATGGAGAAATCTCTTCAATATGCTAAATTATTATTTCTTTGCCACACACCTAAAGATAGTATGATACATTAAAATAGCTTTTCACTTGACCAGTGGGTGTATTTACACGAGAATGTTTATATACATAATGTTCTTTTTTCATCAGAATGTAATAAAATAAAATAAAAGCATGCACTTGAGAGACCCTGTTCTCTGGACCTTCAACTTCCTTGTGTACACATCAGATGTTGGATTCAGAATAAGCAGAGAAAATTAAACATTTCTTAACCCAAGAAGTCACAGTCAAGCTGAGAGAGATTCCTAATATTGAACAAGTTGGCATATGGGAAATGCTCGACTTTCTAAATTAAGTTACATTAGTGACACTCAATGATCAAGTTCAGACTCCTCGGTAGGGTATAAAGGCCTTTAAAGGTCTGGCCCCACCCACAGGTCCAACCTTCTCTCCTACCCCTGTGATACCACCCCCACTCAGCTCACTTCTCAGATCTAGCCCCAGGATGGATCCACAGCTCTGTGCCTTTCCACTTCTGTCCTCATGAACAGCATGCCTCTCCTCATCTGATTTGCAAACTTCTGCTCATCTTTCTGCCTGAACTCAGAGACTGCTTCTTCTGAATTTTTCCTTATCTTTTCCCTATTGTCTTCCTGCTTCATTTTCAGACATTCCCTTATATCCTTGCACATGTTCGTCTTTTTAAAATTTTTTATTTTTCATTTTTATTTATTTGACAGAGAGAGATCACAAGTAGAGAGGCAGGCAGAGAGAGAGAGAGAGGGAAGCAGGCTCCCTGCTGAGCAGAGAGCCCGATGCGGGACTCGATCCCAGGACCCCGAGATCATGGCCTGAGCCGAAGGCAGCGGCTTAACCCACTGAGCCACCCAGGCGCCCCGCACATGTTCGTCTTAAAGCACTCAGTCCCAGCCTCCACAACAGGGCCTGGCTGGAAACTACACCAAATAATCGGAATTACAAGTAACAGTTTAGAAATGTGACTCACCTGAAGTCTAGTACCAGGAAGCCAGGCGTTATAAAAGTTTATAGCTCTTGGGAGGTAGAGAAAAAAATACAGTTTAAAAGTGAGCTAGAGGGCTGGGATGGGGTGAAGGACAAATTACAATTTTTATGGGGAGGATGGAATGGGCATCACTCAGAAGGTCACATGAGCAGAAATTTGAAGGAGATGAGGTAGGAAGGAAGAGCATGTCGTGGACTAGCACAGTGCCAGTGTGCCTGCCCCAGAGCAAGTGGAGTGGATAGTGTGAGTGGTGTCAGACTGGGGTGGGGGGAATGGGCAGTGCATGCCATTGTAAGGACACCGGCTTTCCTCTATGGGAAGTGGCAATCACTGTGTGGTTTCGAGCAGAGAATGAGAGATCTGCTTTGTTGCTTAGGGATCACTTAGCTGCTGGGTTAGAACGTAGGGGTCAGAGCAGAGGCTGGGAGACAGGGTAGGAGGCTGTTTTAATGACACACCTGAGAGTAGGTGCAGCCACAGAGGCTGAGCAGGGAAGAGCTGGAGTCTGGGAAGTCATGGCCCCAAAAGATGAAAAACAGTCTTAGAAAGAGATTTGGGGTTTTCCAAGCACGTACGTCCTTGGAACATAGTCTTGAGAATGTTGCCAGCTCTAACTTAGACAAGATATTTGGAAACTGATATGTGGCAAGTATATTAAGAACACTAAAACATCTCTTGTTTTCCTGTCAACATCTTTCTCCATAATTATCTTTTTATACTTACACTTGTATAATTTGACAGGGTATGCAATCAAACTACAGGAATGCAGAGGTGTTTGTTCTGTTGTTTGTTTTTTATTTAAAAAGACTATTGGGGCGCCTGGGTGGCTCAGTGGATTAAGCCGCTGCCTTTGGCTCAGGTCATGATCTCAGGGTCCTGGGATCGAGCCCCGCATCGGGCTCTCTGCTCCGCAGGGAGCCTGCTTCCTCCTCTCTCTCTGCCTGCCTCTCTGCCTACTTGTGATCTCTCTCTGTCAATTAAATAATAAATAAATAAAAATCTTTAAAAAGACTATTTCCACCCCCACAGGCACAGTATGGTGACCTATGTTCACATTTCTCAAATCCCAAATATAAAATCCTAATGTCCCAGACAACACTTTACCTCTCCTCCTGCAACCCAAGAAGGGTCAGCTGGTATATTTCTTGTAACTTGTGTCTTGGCATGAATAGCTCTACTATGGATAGCTGTACCACCCTTGAACCTCTCCTCCTGCACCCCAGTCTTCCCAAGAAGGGTCTGCTGGTGTATTTCTTGTAACTTGGGTCCTGGCATGGATAGCTGTACTTGTTAAACATTAGAAAGGCAGCCATTACCGATCTATCACACAGAGGATGATCAAAAGGAGGCATTGCCCATGGTTGTGCGTACATCATCAGTAGTGATCTCAGATCCCTACACTCGCTATAAAACCAAGATACCCAAAATCCATAATTGAATATGCATGCTTAGCAATGGAAAGGAGTAAACGATCCACACACACAACAGCATGGGTGAATCTCAAACGCATGACGCTAAGTGAAAGAAAGCCAATTTAAAGGTCTACACATTGCCTAATTCCATTTAGAACATTCTGGAAAAGGTAACACTAGGGACAGAAAACTGATTAGTGGTTTCCTGGACATGGGAGAAGGGGTTAACTCTAAAGTCCTGGGAGAATTTGGTGGGGTGATGGAAGGTTTCGGTATCGTAATTGTGCTGGTGGTTCCATGAGTTTCTGTTTGTCAAACTCAAAACTGTATAGTAAAAAGAGTGAGTTTACCGTGTGTAAATTCTACCTCAACTTTACAACATTTTTAAAAAGAATATGCATAAGACTAGTCTCATATCTAAGCCAAATTTAAATTTGAAACTTACTGGTAAATGTCTAAAGTGATTTCTGTTGTTCAAGAAAGATATAAATTTTTAAAAATTGTATTTTTTATTTGTCTAGGGGTTCCTGGGTGGCTCAGTCAGTGGGCATCTGCCTTCAGCTCATGTCATGACCCCAGGGTCCTGGAATTGAGCCCCTCATCAGGCCAAGGTGTCTGCTTCTCCCTCTGCCCACCCCATCCCCCCACCTGCCCCGTGCTGGTTCTCTCTTTCTCTTCACTCTCTCTCTTTCTCTCTCTCTCAAATAAGTAAAATCTTTTTAAAAATACAAAATACAAAGTCTGTAAGATGGGATTTCAGGTCACTGGAGGATGACCAGGTTACTGGTCTGGAAGATGACTCTGCAAGACTATCACTTATTTGGTTTTTCGCTTGTCAAAGATGTCCCCCAGAAGTCCCAACTCATCTAAGTGGGTTGCCAGGGGTATTAAAAAGCAAATTGAAAATCCCCTTGTGTGATTTTCGTACAACTGCTAACTTGTTTTGGCAATGACATAGGATTCCTGGGCTTTTTGGTCTGTGAGTACATAATATATCTGCAAGAGATTCTAAAGTCGTAAGACTTGGAACTGTCATGTGCTACATCTTCAAGACAGTGGCACATAATAGAAGCATAAGGCAGCACGCTTGTCTCAGGCAAGCCAGTCTAGATGAAATGATGAGATGTCACATAACAAATAATACATGAACATCAGCAGCTGATGGGACTTTGGAGATAGGAGATCAATGAGGTGGAATAATCATTGGAGGCTTGAATATGAGGTTGAGTAATTATTGGAGGCTTCTGGAGGAGCCAGGAACTGAGCTAAATCTGGAGGTTTGTGCAGAGACCATACAAGAGAATATTTCTGGCAGCAGGAATGACCAGTGATCTAAAGACAGTCAAAAGGAAAGAAGGGAGGAAATGACCTGGCACCAAAATTGCCTTTCCTCTCAGAAGCAGGGTAGTGTCTTTTCAGCTACAGGGTAAATCTGGTTTTGAATGAGTCTGGCACACTCTGAAACCTAAGCTTGGCTTGCTTCCATTCAAGAGGTTTTAGCTGCCAAACAACTCTAGCTAAGTTCACACCCACCACAGAAATTACATATCCGGGGATCTCCATAGAGTTGGGTGACAAGGTATGACTGACACCCGTTTTTACTAGGCACAGGATAAGATGTGTTTGGTTGAACAGGAGGAAGAAGTCTCAATAACATATTTGCTGAGTGCATAATGTGTAAATGGCGCTGTATTAGGTGTTCTGGAAAAAGTGGCATTTCCTCAGTTCTCTGGGGGTCCTCCAAACACAAAGGGCAGTTTTCAGAGTAGAAATACATGTTTGGGTCAAGATAAGGGAAACCATAAGATGTTCAAACTACTTTCTATCCTTTAGTGCAGGAGAAACTTTCATATTTAACTTGAGTGTGTTCTCAGAAGAAAGATTACTTCTTTTTCATGGAAGTTTGAAATTTGCAGTTACTGACCCCCTCATGTTCAAGACTGTTCTGAGTTCTATGTCCTAAAGCAAAAGACATATTTCCTTGAAGAAGAAGGAGGAGGAGGAGGAGGAAGAAAGAGAAAAGGAGAGGAGAGGAGGAGGAGGAAGAAGAGGAGAGAGAGGAGGATGGGAAGGAGGAGGGGAAAAGGAGGAGGAGGGACTTGGCAAATGAGAAAAAAAAACAAGGATCAAAGAAAAAATTCTAATCCTTCAAAATGGCATTTTTAGTTATTTTCTCTAAGACTCCACCCAGAATCATGGAGTGTGTGTTTGTTAAAAACAAACAAACAAAAAAACAAGCTAACATGTGCTGCTTGATTGGTGAAAGGCAAAACACAGATGTGAATTAGAACACTGGTTCATCAAATGACAGCATCAGCTCCAGGAAGACTTTGTTGTGGCATCAGCACGGATGGGCTGAGTCCTGGCCTGTCCCTAGTTCACTGTGTGACCACGGATGGATTACCTCTCTGCACATCAATGTCCTTACCCTAGAGCTGAGGATAATAATGCTTGCCTCCAGAGCTGTCATTACAAGGAAATGAAAGTATGTGGAGCTGTCCAGCTGAGTGCCTAGCACATAATCAGTACCAGTAAATCAGTGCTGTCTCCATGACAGTGCGAACATTTAATTTAGGAAAAGAAGGTAAGGATGAAATTATGCAATTAATACAGACCCTTTAATCTAATCCGATGACATGTGGAATTGATGAACAGACCAGTCATCCAGGAAGGGACATTGCAGAGCAAGTAAGCCAGGGTTTGGAGGTCAGACAAGTTTAAAAGCTAACCTGATCCATTGTCCACGAGACACTAGGCAAGCCACTGAAACTCCTTACATCTGGGTTCCTCCTCTGTAAAATGGGGCTGATATGGGGATGTTGGGAGGATTACAGAGGAGGAAGAACAGAAGCTACTGAGGACAGGGCTGAAGCCAACTAAGCCCTGGTTTATGGAAGACGTTACTCATTAACTAGATGGAACTAGTCAGGGAGCATAAATGTTCACTTCTGGGCAAATTTACTTTTTCACAAGTCCCGATAAATTGGCAAAAGAATAAGGTGCGTATTCTTGGTCTTCTGGCAGGACAATTTTATCAGCTTCGCAAAATAACCTCTGAAAGGCTTTCCAGATCACTGTAGGCTAGCCAGTGTGTCCTGGATTGATTGTCATCTTTGCAGAGAGTTACTGCCAGATGATAGGGAGATGTGATGTCCCAGAAATAAAGTAAGTGAACCTCTCTTCCTTTTCAGCAGAAGGCAAGATTGATGGGCATAAAATTAGTGACATGTGGGTAAAGGAAGCTAAGAATCCTCCCCCGTGTAACTGACAGGGACAGGCACTGATGGTAGGTACAGATCTTGCGTGTCCATAGAGCCAAAAAAGGGCATATTAGGTCAACTCAGTTCTCTAAACTGATAGGAAAACTCAGGCCCAGCATGCGGACTGAGTGAAGAATATGTAATTATATAGTGTTTGTCAGATCTACCCTTAATGATCCTAGGGGGAAAAACATCAAGGCTACTTCTAAAAGAAAAAGGAGAATAATTGTGATCTTCATCAGTAACACAAAATTATCCAGGTGTATTTCATTTGGAAGGAAGTAGACATAGATGGTTTCACACATTTCAGAGTTTTTGAAATTATATTTTTGGAGTGACGGTCTTGAGAGGGTTGGGTGCATGGCACCATTCTTTTCCATTGGCTGTATTTAATCATTCCTATGAGCTTTCTTTTGAGAAGAACCTAAACATGTATTTTTTTGATGTTTTCTTAATTTAAATTCAATTAATTAACATGTAATATATTACGGTTTCAGAGGTAGAGGTCAGTGATTTATCCATCTTGTATAACCCCCCGTGCTCATTATATCATGAGCCCTCCTTAATATTCCTCACCCAGTAACCCCATCCCCCCAATCCTCTCCCCTCCAGCAACTTTCATTTTGTTTCCTGTGATTAAGAGTTTCTTAAAGTCTGTCTCCCTCTCTGGTTTCATCTTGTTTTATTTTTTGGAATTTTTTGGAAATCATTTAAAAGGCAGAATAAGAGACAACCTTGAAATGAGAAAAAAAATTAGAGTAAGTTTGTGGTTTCCCATTTAGTCAGGACCACATTCTCAACTTTTTTAAACCAAGAAGTGGCTATGTTTTGGAACACAGTAATCACTGTTGTAGGTTTTGAAATAACTTCTACAGTCTTTAAACTTTTTTAAAAAGATTTTATTTTTTAAGTAATCTCTACATCCAACATGGGGCTCGAACTCACAACTTTGAAATAAAGAGCATGCTCTACCAACTGAGCCAGCCAGGTGCCCCTAGCTTTTCCAGATTTTAATGCAAAACATGATTAAAACATGGAAATGTAGAATTTTAGAATAACATAGTAGAAGATGTGCTTATCCTTAAACTTGCGCCAATTCAGTTAAACCATTAGAGGTTCTCAAGACTGGAGATCCGTGTTCCTTAGTTTCCTTCCTTAGGAGAAGCCCACACCCTGTGTACTTGGGAATATAGACTCTCCAGCCTAGTTTTTCTAATCTACTCCTGATTTCTGAGCCCTTTCCTAAGAGAACACTCATTTTTTCATGCAGCATCTGGGTGGCTCAGTCAGTTAAGCATCTGACTCTTGGTTTTGGCTCAGGCCCTGATCTCAGGGCTGTGAGATTGAGCCCTGCATAGGCTCCCTGCTCAGCACAGAGTCTGCTAAAAGATTCTTTCTCTTTGCCCCTCACCCCAGTGCACATGCTCTCTTTCTTTCTTTCTCTCTCTCTCTCTCTTTGGGATAAATAAATAAATCTTAAAAAAAAAAAGTGGTTACTCACTTTTTATTTCCTGTTCTTTCTCTATCTCACAGTTCTTCTCTTCCTCCATTAACTTACCTGAAGATCTCTGTTGTCTCTAGGACACTGAACAACCTCCATATAATTACCCACCAGACTTTTCAGGAAATAGGTTGAATCCATTTTGGAGTTAATTTGAAGAGTTTCACAGACTCTGAGGGAAAGAAAAGCAGGAACACAATTTTAATTTCCACTCCGCTGATTACAGATCCCAAATGTAGAAACAAAATGAACTTGTCCTGGAAAGAAATACTAGGCTTTAAACAGTTATACTCTTTCCAACATGTTTAGACTGGCCAACTTATCAGTTTTAGCCAACATTATATATTTTCAAAGAGAATGATTTAAAAACATAATTCTGGCTAATTCTAGGTAACTTTGGAGTTTTTAAAGTGATTTCATGCAAATTATAATTAATAATAATAAAGATTATAAAAGTGATTTGTATCATTGTGAATTAAATACCACACTAAGAATGAGAAATGGAAAGAACAAGTTTGGTATTTTTATGATCAATATGAGTTAAATGACAGGTATATAAACTATCACCACTTACATACATATATATATATATATATACATATTAATGAACAGATTGTACTCATGTAGACGATTTATGGTCTCTGACCTTAAAAAGATAATGGCAGCAATTTTCTCTAAATGCTCTGTGCACTGCCAGTCCCCACCAGTTCTTGCTTGGACTTTGTGAATTGTTAACTTCTTACTCCTCCGTAGAACATCATAGAATATAGACCAGTCCCTCTATTACACTCTAGAATTGCTATAAATGCTTATTTGCTTCTTGCTTTTCGCATTTTTCATCACTGATTAAATGAACTAAGTCCTGGGGCGCCTGGGTGGCTCAGTGGGTTAAAGCCTCTGCCTTCGGCTTGGGTCATGATCTCAGGGTCCTGGGATGGAGCCCCGCATTGGGCTCTCTGCTCAGCAGGGAGCCTGCTTCCTCCCTCCCCCCACCTGCCTCTCTGCCTACTTGTGATGTCTCTCTTTGTCAAATAAATAAAATGTTTAAAAAAAACAATAAATGAACTAAGTCCTGTAGATTGCTCAAAATGGGGTCTGACAGAACAGATACTCAATAAATGTATCCGTTACTAATGAGACGCATTTGCCCCCCTCACTTAAGATTTTGTAAAGTATGATTTTTTTTTTAGAATTTTGGATTATGCTATAGTTAGGGCTTGAGTTTTCAGGCCTTTGGCTCCTTTAGTATTTTACTTTATTTCCATTAAAATAAACTTGAAAAGGAAACATACCAAAGAAAATAAACTTCCACTATTATTTTAGGTATTCAGTCTTGCTGTTTGGAAATTATGGAAAAATATTATGACCTAATGGTCTAATTCTGTATAAAATATAAGTGCATTTTGTTTATATACATTCATTTTACATGCAGTGCATAGTAAGAGTCTGGAAAAGGAATAGATTACTAGATTTGGGATTAGAGTAGACTTATCTTTACTTTTTAAGCAATACAGTTCCATAAAGATGTTAATGTTTCACTAGTTTATACTTTTTTATAATCATCAAAACAATATAAAATTTTTTAAATACTTGATTCTCTTTCCAGTTATATTGTTCAATACAACCCACATTTCCTTTAGATACCAACACTACTGTGTGTTTGTGTGTGTGTGTTTGTGTATACACATACAAATAGTACAGAACCCGAATCCCATGTAATAAAAGTGTAGTGATTACTGAGAAGAATGAAAAGTATTTTCCATCTTGTTCACAGCCCTTAATACCACCCTAACCCTGTTGTCCATGAAAGCTTGCTCCCCACCCACTTTTCTGAGACTCCCTGGCCTAGCCTAGAACACTTAGTCTCATCCCTTTGGCCCAGATCCTGCCTCTATCTCAATGGACTTCGCATTTGGAAGTGGACTCTGATGTTGGACCCTAGATGTTTCTCCATGCACTTGACTCACTCCTTCAGCTGTCAGACTTCCATGAGAACCCTATCTCTTGCTCCAGTCTCATCATGGGAGCTCAGTTCCTGAGACAATTCATTCTTCAAGGGGCAGATTTTCTGGAAGTGTGGTTAAATTCTTGGGGGAAAAGAGGAGTTGAAACAGAATAACCTGCAACCCTTGTACTTTATGTAAATCCTCAAAGCCTAAAGCCTAGAGAATGCCTGGCTTCAACTGAAAACATTACCTCTTGACCAAAGCATGGCCAAGTCATGGTGATGACATGTGTGATAGACATTCAATGATATGAAGACGACGAACAGGCAGTCATTGCCTGGTGTAGCTTTTGGACATCCAGATTGTCTACAAATGCCATCAGCAAGAATGAAAGATCTTTAAAAAGTTGAATAATAAAGGGAACATGGGGATTTCATCCTTAATCTCCCCCAGAAAAGAAACAATTAGGAGCATGAGATCCACCTCAACAGAATAAACCCAGTGATGGGGGTAGGTCATGGGAGGTACCCCAAAGTAGCAGGGGGCCTCCAAAAATGGTCAAATCGGCTTCACTATGGGAAATTTGCCTCCAAGACCACCACCCAGACAGAAGGAAAGTTTGTTGACAGTCTGGGCTCCCTCCTGAAATCAACCTCCCAGTAGATAGTGTTGAGCAAGGGGCAAGCACAATAATCAAGAAAAGTCCATCACATGACACCTTGGCAAAATTCAAAGGTCAGGTCACAAATTATCAGTAAGTTGTTGTAATGAGGAAATCTTCTGCATCACTTTTCTAAACCTTTTCTAGGTCACAAATCTAGAATCTGATACTTGTGGACAGTCTTCCCAGGGAAATGTGTATATGAACACGCAAGTTTGCATTCTGTTTCAGAGACTTCAAAGACCCCTCTCCACCCTCTGCTGCTTGTAAACTCAGGGAAGACCTTTGGAATAGAAGCTAAATCCCATTCTGCAAAACTAAAGCCCAGTGGGAAAATATGCTTTTGCATTGACCATATAAAAGCAAGGAATTGTTAATACAGAATTTATAAATAATCAGGAGGGAAATGATAACCTTTAATACTACCTTATCAGATGGTGGGGTGAAGGTCATTAGAAATAACTCACATCAATTGGAAGTGATGTGTGAGCCACCTCCCCACTCCCTCCCCACAAAAAAGAAGAAATAACTCACATCTCATAGCTCTAGCTTTTGAAGTTCCTAGCCAATAGAAATAATAATGATGTTCAAAGTAAAAATCATTAACTCTATACCTACCACATCTCAGGCCTCAGACACACACTTTGTTTAGTTAACAAATTTTAAGGGCCATTTTTTTTTAAGAGGTGGGGGGGGCAGGGACAGAGGGAGAGAGAGAATCTTAAGCAGGTTCCACACCCCAGCATGGAGCCTGACATGGGGCTCAACCTCAGAGATCATGATCTGAGCCAAACCAAGGGTCTGAGGCTTAACTGACTGAGCCACCCAGGTGCCCCTTAGTGGTCATTTTAAATAAGTTAGCTACATAGAGCTTAGAAGAAAGCCTGGCACTTAGCAAGTACTCTAGATAAGTCAGCTATTACTATCACACTCAGGAAGTTCAACAGTGCTAGTGGGTTTATATAAAAAGGCCCCCCAAGAGACCTGACACCACCCCTCCCTAAAAAGCCAATGATCCGCCCCAGAAATCTGCATGAGAGCCTAATTTTCCCCTTACAGCTTACATTTTGTTGAGTGCTGCCAGGAAGTACATTTAGCATAAACATCAAAAAAACTGCTGAAACCCGGGATTGAACCAGGGACCTTTAGATCTTCAGTCTAACGCTCTCCCAACTGAGCTATTTCAGCTTGCTCAGGCAGCTTTTCCTGTATAACTACAAGGGAATAATATCTGTTTTGTAATAGTAAAAATGTCAGCAGGTTGACGGTTCAGCTGGAGGTAGACATTTAACAAATAGTATAGAGGTGAGGAGGCAAGGTCCTTGTTTCTAAGCTTAAAGTAAAAAATAATAATTTCTTTTCTCGGTTATGTTTTAGCTGCTTTGCAAACGGTGTTTCCCACTTAAAAATATATCATGGGTTCTTCTTGTGTCAGGGAAAAAGTCTTTAGTTGGCATTCCCATCTAATATATGCTTAATTTCTAGAAAAATGACAGCACGGTCCACTTAAATATTTAATGAAGTATCAGCCTCCACGAAAGCCATGTTCCTATAGATGTAGACATAGCCAGATTAGAAGCCAGCTGAAGATGACAGCTCCAAGGAGACCACAGAAGGGAAATGACAGACACAAACAAAGGGAACAGGACAGATAAAGTAAAATGAAAAGCTGTGGTAACAGAGTAATGGGCTTCCAAGGATGCCCGTGTCCTAACCAACCCCAGAAAACACAGTACGTTAGGGCAGCTGGCAAAGGAGATGCAAAGTGGCCATGGAATAGAGGTTGCTCCTCCGTTGACATTGACATGGGGAGAGGATCCTGGATTATCCAGGTGGGTCCAAGGTCATCACCACAGTCTTTCTAAGTGAGACAAAGAGGCCGGCAGGCAGAACCGGAGAGATGGCAGCATGAGAGGAAGGCCACCTGGCATTGCTGGATTGGAAGGGGGGGGGCACAAGGAATGGGACAGCCTGGGGAGGCTGGAGAATGCAAGCAAGGGGACTCTCCCTAGAGCCTCCACAAAGGAAGGCAGCCCCCACCGACGTCGTGGTTTCAGCCCACAGATGTTAATTTTGGTCATCTCACCTCCAGAACTATAAGATAATAAACAGGTGTTGTATTCAGTCACGAAGTCTGTGCTAATTTGTTACAGCAGCACTCAGAAATAACTATAAGTTCACCAAAAATATATTTATTAGTTCCCAAGGGACAAATGGGAGACTCCTCTCCTCACCACCACAGCACAGTAAGGAATCAGAATTAGCTGAACAAGGTGTGGCTGTTCCCACTGACGGTAGAGAAGATCTCTGGGGATGTCAGAGGCCAGAGCTCGTCTGCAATCAGCAAGTGGGGGCTGCTGAGCAGAAAGCCGTCCACGAGGGTGCCCGCAAAATTTCCTGGAGAGTAAGTACCCGTGGGTCTTCTGCAAGCCCCTGCAGCTGTGCTTTTCTCTCTTTTTTTTTTTCCCCTGTTTTTTTTCTTTTTTTTAAGATTTTATTTATTTATTTGACAGATAGAGACCACAAGCAGGCAGAGAGGCAGGCAGAGAGAGAGTGGGAAGCAGGCTTCCCACTGAGCAGAGAGCCCGATGCAGGGCTCGATCCCAGGACCCTGGGATCATGACCTGAGCCGAAGGCAGAGGCTTAACCCACTGAGCCACCCAGGCGCCCCTCCCCTAAGTTTTTATTTAAATTCCAGTTAGTTAATAAACTGTGTAATATCAATTTCAGATATAGGATTTAGTGATTTATCATTTACATACAACACTCAAAGCTCATCACAAGTGCCCTTCTTAATCCCCATCACCTATTCACCCCACCCCCCATCCACCTCCCCTTCAGATCCACCATTTTGTTCTCTATAGTTAAGAGTCTGTTCCTTAGTTTGCCTCTCCTTCCCTGCTCCCACCATATCCATTTGTTTTGTTTCTTAAATTCTACATATCAGTGAGATCATATGATAATTGTCTTTGATAACTGACTTATTTCACTTAACATAATACCCTCTAGTTCCACCCACATCTTTGCAAATGGCAAGATTTCATTCCCTTTTGTCTCTGAGTAGTATTCCATTATATATAGATACACCGTCTCTGCTTTTTTTTCCCACCATCTCTGCTTTATTCATTCATCTGTTCATGGATATTTGGGCTCATTCTGTAATTTGGCTATTGTTGATAGTGGTGCTGTAAATATCGGGCTGTGTGTGTGCCTTCAGATTAGTATTTTTGTATGGTTTGTGATGGCTAAATCATAGAGAAGTTCTATTTTTAACTTTTTGAGGAACCTCCATACTGTTCTCCAGAGTGGATGCATCAGTTTACATTCCCACCAATAGAGCAAGAATGTTCCCCTTTCTCTGCATCTTGGCCAACACCTCTTGTTTACTGTGTTTTTAATTTCAGCCATTCTGACAGGTGTGAGGTGTAATCTCATTTCAGTTTTGATGTGCATTTTCCTGATAATGAGTGATGTGGAGCATCTTTTCAATGTGTCTGCTGGCTATTTGTATGTAGTCTTTGGAAAAATGTGTATTCATGTCTTATGTCCATTTTTAAAACTGGATTATTTTGGTTTTGCTGTGCTTTTCCATGAAAGAGAAACCCCTTCACTTATCAAGCCTATGCTGTCTCCCCAGTGCCCTCTATTAGCAAAACCTAAAATTTTGTCACCTGGCAAAGGAGATATTGTCATAAAGGAGTGACAGTATCTCTAAGCAGGACAAAGAAGAATGGAAAACAATGCATTCATTGTTACGGGTAGAGTGTACAATCCTGCTTTTGTAAACAAAATGGTATATATGATATATATACATAGATATTATAATAATATTTGTTCACACTTAATATGTACTTACTCTGCACGCCAGGAGCAACTCTAAGTATTTTACATATATTAACTCATTTGCTTTTTATAACAATCCTCAACTGCAGAAATTATTAATATCACTATTCTGTGAATGAAGAAGCTAACACACCACCCTATTAAATAACTTGCCCCAGGTCACATGGCTAGTAAGTGGCAGAACAAGAATCATTATGGCTTCATAAGCATAGAAAAAGGAAACAAGAAAAAAATATGTATCTATTAAAAAGCTAACTGAATCTTAGAATTTAAGAATGTATAATACTAGAAATTCTGGTACCTTAAATGTTTTATGTCTCCAATGAATTCTACAGTTTGAAGGTAAGTTAACTTTGGTGAGTTAAAGTCTCAGATTCTTTTACCCTAAATAATTTAAAAAAACCTGTAAACTCAGTAAATAGGGAAGGTAAAGTGTAAGGTAAGGGTAAAGGTAAAGGGTAGCTAGGTTCCAGTATTGGCTTGAAATACATTCTGGGGCACCTGGGTGGCTCAGTGGGTTAAAGCCTCTGCCTTCTGCTCAGGTCATGATCCCAGGATCCTGGGATCGAGCTCCATATCGGGCTCTCTGCTCAGCAGGGAGGCTCCTTCCTCTTCTCTCTCTGCCTGCCTCTCTGCCTACTTGTGATCTCTGTCTGTCAAATAAATAAATAAAATCTTTGAAATATATACATATATATATATACATATGCTATGTGATTTAAAATAGGAGGCTGAATATAACTTCATTTTTCTTAGATATTTAAGTAGAATCAGTGTAGTAAAAATCTGGTGACTTGTTTCCATGGGCCTCAGTTTCCTCAACTGTAAAATGGAGATGACACCTGTCATGGGCTGAATTGTCCACGTTCCCCAAATTCAGGTGTTGAAATCTTAATTCCCGGTACCTCAACATGTTACTGTATTTAGAGAGGACAGCTAAAGATGTGATTAAGTTAAAATGAGGCTGTTAGGGTGGGACCCCAATCCACTCTGACTGGAGCCCTTATAAGAAGAGAAACCAAGTACTTCTGCAAGAAGGACCAGTGACGAAGCAACAAGAGCGCAGCCTTTGGCAAGCCAAGGAGAGAGGCCCTTAGCGGGACCCAACCCCGCCTGCACCTTGATCTGGGACTTCCAGCTTCCATACCTGTGAGAAAATCTATTTCTGTTGCTTAAGGCACCCATCCTATGCTATTTCATTATGGCAGCCCCAATAAACTAATACAATACCCAATGCACAGAGTAAAGAAGGAGATTAAGCAAGGTCCTATATGTCAAGAGTACGAGATAAATGCCCAGTGGTAATGGTATAGGGAGTAACACAAAGATGTGAAGCCAAAGACAAAACTCTAATTTTCTTTCAGATTTTGTTTCTAATTTCAAAGGATTAACTCCCTGTTAATACCTTTGTTTTGTCCAGTAAATTTTTGTAGGAGAAAAGAAGCATACTTCTGTCCTAAATGCAAACGTCCTGATTAATATTGTAGGTACTTTGGGGATAAAAACATTTTCTGAAGTGCCAAAGTCTTTTGTCTGAAACTGGGGGTCTGATAACCAGATCATCACTGTACTTACAATTTCTTTCGACAACAGTTTGGTAGAAAAATATATTTTTTAATAAGAGAACATTGCTTCAGCTCCTGGTGAGGCCTAAGATCGTTTCTAAATGTCTCTTTGGAAGATAAAACTAAAGCATTCTATGTCAGGATACCTTCAAGCTGTGGATACCAGACATTGGAGTTTGAGAGGCTTTTAACCCTTTGAATGAAAAATAAAATGACAAACAAATTTTAGCAAACCAGTAAACGTGGAAAAACAGCTTTTATCAAAATAAAGCAAACAAACAAAAAAAAGTCAGAATGAAGGACGAAGGGTCGTTAAAACAAACCTTCTCCTCAAATCTAAGACATTTCTCTTGAGCAGCTATGCTCCTCGAGCCCTGTTTCCCAGAAGCAGTTTTCCTCAGATAAGCCATATGGTGTTACGCTTACGACAACCATAACGTTTGGGATTTCTTTCCCAAATTGGCGTTCTTTACAAATGCGTCCAGAGAGACCTCTTCCTCCTGTGTGGTTGACCATTCCATTTATCCCAAAGGAAATGAAACATTGGCTGTAGGAGGCAGAAAATCGAGACTCTAATTTATTATGACATACTCTCCATCAAGGAAATTAATTCACGGCATATCAAGTATTAGAAATCCTGACATTCACATGGTAATAGATACTCCTCACAAAGCTGGCTTCCATCTGCCTCATATTCCTGTTTATGTTCCTCCAGGGCCACCATCCACAGTAGAGATCCCCTGGGAGACCTGAGTCCAGGCAGCGGTGCGGTGTGTGAGCGGAGACCTACAGGGCAGGCCCCGCCTGCTGTGGTCTTAAGCCTTACTCCATGTGGCTGCTCACACTGGAGACACAGCAGCCATGGTCCCATTTGCTTCCCTTCCCAGGTGCTGCCTCATAACCCTGCTGGCTCCCAGATCCTCCTGACCCATGTGGTCAGGCTGTGACCCCAGCTCCAAGAGCAGAATAGTGGGATGGACCAGAACTGTCTGGGCTTCCAAGGACTGAGCTTCAAAGTTTGAACCCCGTGACCATCCCACCACCTGAACTGGAATCTGATCCAAGGTCCATATACGCTTCACACTAGGACATGCCAGCTTTCCCCAGAATATAATTCATGCTTAGAAAGCAGATGAAGTACCTTTAGAAGCTGTGTTTAGTGTCATGGTTGTCGTTACTCATTGTGGATTGGCCATACTAAATGCAGGTTTGGTTGTGGTGAATATGACCTAGTTATGGCCTTGATGTCCTGTCTTTCACACAGTGGAACAAAGTGTCCATTGGCCTCTGATTACATTCTTACCTCCCATTGGCCATATTGACATCTTACAGTCAAACATCTCTGGTCCTCAGTATCCTTAGTTCTGAACTCCACCATTTAGATCCTGGCCAGGTGTGACTTCTAGGATTGCATGGGTCATTAGCAGTGGAGTGGGACAATAGAGACCAGTGGGCTGAGGAGTGGTTATGACCTTCAGAGAGCAACCCTCAGGACTCAGGATGGTGCCCCGGCACCTGAAAGGCTTGTAGCTTCTACCAAAAGCCTTCATCCCCCAGCAGCGTGTCCTCCCGGTATGTTTAGATGTGACTGCTGACTCACCATTGACAGACTGTGTACTTTAAGCGAACTTCTCAATAGAGGTGCTAGATTTACACCATTGCATTTACAGTTGATGGAGCTAGAAGTTCTTTGTGGCACAAACCAGAGCATCTCTCATGCTCTGAATCTCATTAGAATGAGCCTCTAACAGGCTCCATAGGACCCTAGTTTCTAATACGTCAAGTTAAGTGTTACAGAATTCCAAAAAAAGTAACTAGGAACTATAGTTTAAATACTGGCTAGTCCAGTATTTAATACAGAAGTCCGCGGTTAAAAATCACTTTCACCTAGGGAGTTTTAATTGATCATGATATTGTGTGAAAGTTTATAAAAGTTTTAAAACAAAACAACAAGGAACTTCATCTGATTACAAGAAAAAGCTGCCCATCATGATTCAGCCATGTTAGGTGTCAGAGTGATTGGTTAGAACAACTGTGAGGTGCCTTGAGAATGACCTTGTAAGCTCAGTTTCCCAGTTTCCCCTTCCCCCCACCCCCACTGTAGACTTTCTTACTTAAATTCTGTGAGATTTTAAGTTACCCCTAGCTTATGCAATATAGCTGACTGCAACAGCCAGGTTATTTCACAAGCCTCAAAAAAACATAGCGATCCACTTCCCACTTTTTTTTTTTTTTAAGATTTTATTTATTACTTGAAAGAGAGCATGAGCAGCAGGGAGGCTCAGTCCCAGGATCCTGGAATGATGACCTGAGCCAAAAGCAGACGCTCAACCAACTAACCGACCCAGGTGTCCCCACTTCCCACTTTTGCCAAGATCTAGAACCTTCAATTTGACTCTTGGTTAACTGTCAGGTGACCTTTGCCACCTAGAAAGCAATGTTTAACGAAATGACCTCCCCTGACTCTACTCCCTTCCCCTCCACACCAGTGAATTTGATTATGAAAATTAATCCTTGGGAAACCAAGGGAGGGACAAAATTGTAAGTAACAGTTGACAAAGTCTGAACACAAGGTTTCTATGTCTCAGGGACCTCCCTCACTAACAAAATTTTCATTTTCCAAAGTAGATCCCCAGACAGTTTTGGACGTGCCTCCTGACTTTTCTTTAGCGTTTGAAATAACAAATTGCCTCTTAGCCCCCCGCCTTTTTTCTTAACCCCACAACCCATTAAAGTAAACAATGACATGTAGCCTCGGAGGAGCTCCTTCACAAGGCAGACATGTGATCACTCTTCGAAGACACATTGATATTCATTACATTCTATCCTGTGATTATATCTTACTTTTTTCTCCTACAGTCTTTTCTTCAATAGAATTCTCTTATTTTCTGAGGAAAACCTTTTTTACTCTCATTTAAAGCCACACTCAAAAGCATTCCACCATCCACAAGACTTTCATGTGCAAGAGGAAAAACCATCTCCAGTGGAAAAGATCCTTGTGTTCAGCCCCTGAGATACTCCTAGAACCACATCATGGTTTCCACAGCCCAAAGTCCTCATGGTTAATATAAGGAAAATATTGTGTGGGCTGGTGGCTGGGGTTGTCCCCTTCTCTCTTGGTGCCTGCTCCTTTTCTAGGAGACTTTGAAGTGCCCCTCTGTATCTATTCTCACCTGCTCTCCTTGAGTTTTCTGCTTTGGAATCTAACATCTCTTTCTCTGATCTTCACCACCACCCCCAGCTCAAAAGTATCTATTAAGGCTGGGACCTTACATGACGGTGATAAATTATCAAAATTATTTGGTAGCACTATACCTAGGTAAGTTGCCTCAAAGCAATAAGTCTTAGCTAAGGGAAATGTTGAAAATGGTGAAAAATGCAAGCTCATGTCAAGTTTTCAGGACTGAGACTCTATATTCACACACACAAACCTTGGCTTACTTGAAAATTTTAACTTGATTAAACTTTAATCAGTTTAATCAGATTCTGGGCTTTTCAGCGTCTCCACCATGACCTTGAAACCTGTCTCACCATTTCTTGGTGCTCCCTATTATGGGCAGGTGAAGAATTTTTAATGGTTGCAAGGTATTCTAGGATGTAGAAAAAAAATTACACAAAGTCATTTAATATGATTTCATTTTGATAATTCAAGCACCAGAACACCAGAACAATGCAATATTTCTAAGTGTTCTGTGACCTCCTTTTTATATAGAGATCTAGAAATTAAAAAATTAAGTGACTTTTGTCAGGATGGAACAAAAAGTCAATAATAAAGCTGGGAAGTACAGCCATATTCTGCAAGTCTTGATCTATTAATCAACTGGGACACAGCTCTGCTGTCTAAAAGAGGCAGGAGAATAAAAATTCAGTTTGGGGATATTATAGGCTTAGAAGAGAATAAGCATGTAATAAAACTACAGAAACTGAAATTCCCCTGCTATTCAATACTTTTTCACCAGTGAAACATTTCAAAATTATAGCAAATCCCACCTGAAGTGCAACCTGAGATTATTTGCTTTGGAAACATTTATCTGATTAGAAGGAGTGTCATGCCTTTCTCAGTTTAATGTGAATGGTGGGTGTTTAGCCACATACAGCCCCAAATCCCCAACACAGTAATTCTATGTAATTTATCATCAAATAGTTAATTCTCATAAGTTATGGAAGAGAGAAAAATCAAAAGGTAACTCTGAAATTAGAAAGTTATACCCATCAAAAATAAGAGCTTTTCTTTCACTTCTCTGGAAATTCTAGATGACGATTTACTTCACTGTTCAAGTCATAGTTGAGATCATCCATTTTAAAGCCAACCCAGTCAGTTGCCTTTAGACACGGATAAACAACTATTAACTCTGTGTAGTCTGGATATCTCTCATGAAGTTGTATCACACAGTGGGTTAAGCTGTGGGTAGACACAGCTTAAGTTGTGAGTTGTGAGTGATCAACCAACTTACCAAGTGAGTCATCCACTTATAGAAATATTTTTCTGTATTAAATGTATACTCATCAGAAAAGTCAACCTTTGCTTGGATTGGTGCACTGTTGCCCACAGTTGCAGCAGACAGATGGGTGTATTTTATTCTCAACCATACTATGAGGGATCCTGCCTAAGAACACCAAACGAGACTCACGTATTGTTGGCGAGTCTCCTTTTCACTGCCATGATGGCTGAGAAGGTGGCAAGGAGGTAGTGGGGGGCTGTAGGTACTTAGGTCTCTGCAATTAAAACACAATCACATTTTCTTATGACAACCACTTGATACAAGCTTGACTTTGAAGCCAAAGAGCAAAGGTTGAAAGCACACTGAGAATTCTACCCCCTTTCCACTTGGAACATTTGAATGAAAATGCGCTGAAGGACGGTCTGGTTAACAGCGACACATAAATGCAAGCAAGCAGCAGAAGGAGGAGGAGCTTCCATTCCTCATCTCATTTGTGTATTTCCTTCCCATCCCGGGCACTTGATGAGAGCTCTAGACACCCTCCCATAGAAAGACAGCCTTCCCTTGGGCACTGAGCCCACGGATCGCACTGGGCTATTGGCCTAACTCCAAGGGTAGCTCTTATTGGAAAGAAATAAGCTGGCATTGCTTTGCTACTTTCTGAGAATTTAGAGGATCCATGGTTACTCATGTGGAGGGTATTTTCCAGTCTTTTGCTTGCCTGTTGCATCCACATGATGCCAGTATGAACTTGAACTTCCTAAGTTACAAGGGAGCCAAATAACATTTGGCTAAGACATTTTAATGTTTATTTATAAAAATTTTTATAAATATAAATATAAATTTATGAATATATATCAATATAAATTTATAAAAATATAAATTTAAATTTGTTTATAAAATTTTTATGATGTTTATTTATAAAAACATTTGGCCAAAAAACATTTACCATTTTGTTGCTTTTCAGTGAGGTGTTCTACAAGCTTGAAGAAGTCTGTTGTTTGTGTTGTTATTAATCCTAAACACCATGCACAAAAATATCCTCTCTCCTTGCTGGAGATATTAATTTCAAGCAACATAATGCCCCAAATGGCTGAATGCAGACATCAAAAACAGGCTAAATGCACAAAAAAGGCATTTTGCAAAGAAATACACATGGCCATTGAACACATGAAAGAAATTGAGTACTACTAATAATCATAAAAATGCAAATATAGTGATGATTTGGTTTTTTCTCCCATCAATTTTTGAACAATTTGTTTCAATGATAGTATTAAACATTGGCAAAAGCTAGATGAGGCAGACAATCTTGTGAACTACTGGAGAGAAAAGAGTAGGAGAACATTTCTGAGGAGCACACTGGCTACCTATAGCAGGGCCTTCTAGAAGGCAAAGGAGTTTTGATCCAGTATTTCACTGCTAGGAGCCTCTGACAGAGAGTTAGCTGGCCCCAAATATCTTTTCTCCCTTTTTTATCTTAGAAAAAAAAATTCACCTAGATTCATAGAATTAAAACTACATTTCCTAGCCACAACAACATTATTAGAAAAATAAAAGCTTAAATACAGTTTGTTTTGAAAAAAATTCTATATATTTAGCCAAATGAGAATTGTAAACAAATGTAAGCCAAGAGTTTAGCAACAAATATCTCTAATTTAAAGTCAGATTATGAGGATTATGAGTGACATTTCTTTCTTTCTTTATAACCTTCTATACTTTTCCTCAAAATATCAATTTTAAAACCGAAAAAAAATTATCAAAAAAAAAGTAGAGGTTTATATGGTTCACAAATATTATGCAAGTGTTAAGACAGTAAGAATCCCTACCATATTACATCATAATCATAGACCCTAAAAGCATGACAAATAGTAGTCTAGGACAAAGTAATGCATGCTAAACATTTTGCTCTTTAAATATTTATTTAAAAATTACTGTTTCAAAAATAAATAGTGATTTCTTAATCACTATCAGCTTAAAATTTCCATTCTAGATAGAGAGGCACCCTGAATAAATGATGGGTGGGGAAGGCCAGCTCACGTTGCTTAGGGTCCACTCTAGGAGGTCATGTTTAAAGAAACAAGGGGGCACCCAGGTGCTCAGTCAATTAAGCATCTGCCTTCAGCTCATGGCATGATCTCAAGGTCCTGGGATTGAGCCCCATGTCGGGATCCACACCCAGTGGGGAGTCTGCTCTCCCTCTCCCTCTGCCCACTCCCCCAGCCTGGTTCATGTGCTCTTGCTCTCTCAAATAAATAAAATCTTTAAAAATAAAAAAAAAATTTTTAAAGAAGCACAATCGAACAACCAACAGCAATGAAAAGAGAAGTCTAAGCTTCGCAGCACCTCAAAGCACATCAAAAGGGTTAAAGGTCTCAGGACTGTCCCTTCTTCTGCTTCCTAATTCTGTTGAGGAAACTCTCATAAACAAAACCCTTACTCTTCTCTTAGCACCAACTCAAGCACAATTTTTTCCCCACTCACCAAAACTTTTTTTTATGTGTTTTTAATCTCCTCAGTCAACATGGCCTTCTCCCTCTTCATGATTAGAAGGTAGAGCAGACAATGGGAAGAAAAGGACCTGGCTGATAAAGGATTTTCTGTAGCAAAGGGGGAAGGGAGGAAAATTTGTAAACACTGAGGGCTAATGAGTTTTGTCTCAGCAAGTAATGAGCAATTGCACCCCAAAACAAGTGATTGGATCCCTTTGATGGGTTACAGATTAATTATATGGAGATTATTAGTTAATCACTGTATCTGACTTCATCAACACAAACTGTGAATTTGGTCAATAGAAGTCCTTCCATCTTGGAAAAATGTCTCCAGGCAATATAGGAAACATAGTCTTGAAACTTTTCATGTAATAACAAAATTCTGACAACACCCACACACAAATCACATTTTCTAATGAAGAAAGGTAGAGCTAAGGAAATTACTGGACTGTCACCACATCATAAAATAGTCAGTGACTTAGAATTCCAAAATCACTTTTTTTGCAGCTAAGAAGAGACCTATGCTATTAACCTAACGTTATTAATAGTTTTCCGCTCTTCAACAGTACCAAGAATTATGACTCATATAATAAAGATATCATTTCACTGACATTAATGGCATTCTCAGGGTTGTAGAAAGCATTGCATGTTCCTTTTAAAATGAGAGTAAAACTCTTTGCACCTATTCTTGATCTTCTTAAAACTTTTAGAAGCACCTTATAATTCATTTTGTCTGATTGTATGTATGTATATATATAATTATAAGTAGGGGGGGGAATCACACTTCTCCACCACACAAAACACAATACTAAGTGCTAAGAATAAGTTCTTGAAGAACAGCTAGGTCTCCTTCTCCTGCCCCTGGGGTGCCACTGCAAGCCAAAATTTGACATTTCACTTAACAATGACAAACTGTTTTTAATAAAATGGTCGCTACTGCCTCCGAGTGGTAGGTCATTTTCAGAGTTTAAATTTCATTAATCTCAAGTCCTATCAGCCTAAAAGGAGAAAATTTTGAGACTGACAGGGTATATATCGTTTCAAGTTTAAATTCTGAACATGATACTGTAGTTTAAGGATGTGAAAAGTATGTTTTATTTAGAAAAGTGTACAAACAACTCATAAGTGTGTGAGTTTGGATGGCTTTGTCCATAAAACCTGCATTCCACAGGGAAGCAGACAGCAGGCTTTCATTTCTCACTGTTTTTCAGATAACGCTCCTTGACATCCGTGTTTTGCTGGTGGCGCTTTCACCTCTAGTCATCAGCAACACTGAGCCACCAAGTGTATAGAACTCATTACTCATGAAATGCATCTGTGGAAAGAAAAGTGTTGTTTTAAATCGCTAATGCATCAGACTGGATTGAATTATCTGTTTGCTATCTCCCTCCCTTTCTTCCTTCCTCTTTCTTTCTTTCTTTCTTTTTTTCTTTCTTTCTTTTCTCTCTCTCTTTCTTTCTTTAAGATTTTATTTATTTGTCAGAGAGAGAGAGAGAACACAAGCAAGGAAAGTGGCAGGCAGAGAGAGAAGCAGACTCCCTACTGTGCAGGAAACCCGATGCAGGGCTCCATTCCAGGACCCTGGGATCATGACCTGAGCCGAAGGCAGACCCTTAACTGACTGAGCCACCCAGGCACCCCCTGTTTGCTATTTCTAATGGTAGAGTGATAGTACAGTTAATTTGTCAAAAATGAAGATCTGGATGACAGTTCTGAGGACTGTTTTAAGCAAGTGACAAGGCAAGGGGCTATTCCCACAAGTTGCACAAACTTGTTGAAAATTAGCAGCCAACAATATAGTTTGCCCAAATCAAACCCTACATAATTAGTACACTGGATTTTGGAGTTTGGATTTGGGATGGTAGATCAAAGGCATCTCTACCTTTCTTCCACTCTGAAATGAACCAAATACATGAAGGACACTAAACAATAATGGCAACTCGGTCTTCCAGGAAAACAGAAAACACTAAATATCAAAATCATGGAGAGAGCTGGGAACTTTGGGGAGAGCTGTCAAAGCACCGACTTCTGCAAAATGATGAAGCTTCCATGGGACAAGCCAAAGACCTCTTAGGTGGAACAAAAAGATTTAGGTGCATGGGCTGGGCTGGGGATACAGAAGACCCCTTGAATCCCACTCGACTCCATGGAGTGACAGGCCACAGTAAGAACAGTCAGAAATCAATGAAGCAACCAACCCAGGTGTTTAGACAAACAAAATGGATCCAAAGAAACCACACGCAAGAAAATAAAGATGAAAAAGTGATAGAACTAAAAGAATGAATCCAATAGTTCTTTCCTCCTTTCTTTTTCTCTTTCCCTTTCTCTCTCTTCCTTCCTTTCCTTTCCCTTCCTTCCTTCCTTCCTTCCTTCCTTCCTTTCCTTCTCATCCTCATTAACTGCCCTCATACCAGTCCACTCCTCCACGAAGCAGAAGGGGCAGATCACGACTCCCAGGCATCGCACAAAGTAGGCAGCTCTTCTCAGAGACAACTTTACCCACTTAAAAGTTCATCTCACATTAGCATTTAGGATTCGGGCATCACCCTGAACCCTCATTTTCCTTCCTTATTCATACATTTAAGGCATCCAATGGTTGTTACTTTAAATACAAAATGAAAATTTAAAAATCTAGAAAAACCATCATCTAATCTGGTAGTTCTCAACGTGGGTCATTTTGCCCACCCCTTCATCCAGGGGACATTTGGCAATGTCTGGAGATATTTTCGGTTGTCACAGTTGGGTAACAATGGATGTTACCGGCATCTGGTAGGTAGAGGGAGGGATGCTCCCAGACATGCCACGTCAGGTCCCATGACCAAGAACTGTTTGACCCAAAACATCAGTAGTGCCCAGGCTGATAAACACTGGTCTGATCTGATCATGAAAAAGTATGGGAATTACAGATGAATAACAATGAGGATGGAGAAATAATTCGACTCAAAGGCATTTGAAAAATTATAGAACACTTTCCCAGAAAATGTGAGTTACCAAAAAACTGTGGAAAATGTAGAGTTTCTAACCAAATTATCATGGAAGAAATAAAGTTGCAAAAAAAGACAAAACAGTGAGAGAATGAGAGACAAGTCCATCGACATTTTAAGGAACAGATTGTTGCAGTGTAATTTGAATTTTTCCAGAGCATATAGTAAGGAAAAAGAAATCATCCTTTTCTTTTTTTTTCTTAATCAGAGTTAACAAGTTAATACTAAAACCTGACAGAGAAAACCCATGGAAAACAAAATTATAGGAGAATCTCAATTATAATTATCAATGTATTAAAAGAAAATATTAGCCAGAAGATTCTATCAGTACTTTAAAGCAATAACACATGATTCCAGGTTGGATTCATATTGATGAAATTTTCAGTATTAGGGAATCCAATTTTAATAAATCTTACCATTTTAATAAATCACAGAAAAACAACATGATTATCTTCATGATTTCTGAAAGGCAACTATTAAAATTCAACATCTGAAAAACCTCCGTCTCTCTCCTTTAAATAAAAGAACATATAAATATTTTCATATCATGATTTTATATGCCATAACACTTTCTATGAGATACACATACATACTTGTATATATAGTTATGTTTAGTTAATTATAAATATGTGTATTAAATATATGTTTTCCCTAAGGTGAACATAAAGAAAAAAAGCCTCTTTCCCAAGATAGGTTATTCCAAATATCTCATAGCCCAGGATACAGAAATTATTTCAGAAGTGCGCACACAACTTAAACAGAACCAAGTAAACACTCTCACCTAGAATTGTAGGTTATACTTGCAAAGCAGCTTTTTCTGTCATTAGTATGACTAAGTTTGTGACCTCAGAGCCTGACCGAACCTTTAGAGGTGTGCGGAATCCAATGGGATGTACTCACAGAATTATTAGGGTTTTGGTCCTGCAAAATAAGAAGGATATTATAGGGGCCCCTGGGTTCGTCAGTCAGTTAAGCATTCAACTCTTGATTTCAGCTCAGATCATGATCTCAGGGTTGTGAGATGGAGCCCCACACTTGGTGTGGAGCCTTCTTAAGATTCTCCCACTCCCCCCACCCAACCCTTTCCCCACTCCCTTTAAAGAAGAAGAAGAGGAGGAGGAAGACTCAGAATTAAAGTGAATCCAATCAAATGTCGAAAGCATCTGGGTAGGAGCTTATAGCTCTAATCTGATTTCAGAATTAAATAACCTGTAATTTGAAGAGGGCCAAAAGGCCTCGCTTTTGACACATATGGACTTATGGTCTCTCTTGGTTTAGCAGCCATTAAAAAGGGCTCTGTCGAGAGAAAGGAGTCAAGATGGCGGAGAAGTAGCAGCCTGAGACTACATCAGGTAGCAGGAGATCAGCTCGATAGCTTATCTAAACATTGCAAACACCTACAAATCCAACGGGAGAGCGAAGAGAAGAAGAACAGCAACTCTAGAAACAGAAAATCAACCACTTTCTGAAAGGTAGGACTGGCGGAGAAGTGAAACTAAAACGACGGGAAGATAGACTGCGGGGGGAGGGGCCGGCTCCCGGCAAGCGGCAGAGCAACGGAGCACAAAATCAGACTTTTAAAAAGTCTGTTCCACTGAGGGACATTGCTCCAGAGGCTAAACCAGGGTGAAGCCCATGCAGGGTCAGCGTGGCCCCAGGCCCCGCAGGGTCACAGAAGGATGGGGGGTGTCAGAGTGTCGGAGAGCTCACAGGTATTAGAACGGAGAAGCCGGCTACAGAGACAGAGCTGAGGACTGAACTCTCAGCTCAGGGTTACCTTGAACTGGTCACGGGCTGGGTGAGCTCGGAGCGCGGCTAGAGGCTGGGGATACGGGAGTGATTGGGTGCTGTCCTTTGGGGGCGCACTGAGGAGTGGGGCCCCAGGCTCTCGGCTCCTCTGGGCCGGAGACTAGGAGGCTGCCATTTTCATTCCCGTCCTCCGGAACTCTACGGAAAGCGTTCAGGGAACAGAAGCTCCCAAAAGCGAACCCGAGCCGATTACTTAGTCCGGCCGCCGGTAAGGGCGGTGCAATCCCGCCTCGGGCAAAGACACTTGAGAGTCACTACAACAGGCCCCTCCCCCAGAAGATCAACAAAATATCCAGCCAGGACGAAGTTCATCTATCAAGGAAAGTAGGTTCAATTCCTAAGACAGCAGAGCAATTCCAGAGGAGGAGAAAGCAAAGCACGGAACTCATGGCTTTCTCCCCATGATTCTTTAGTCTTGCAGCTACTTCAATTTTTTTTTCTTTTTTCAATTTTTTTTTCTTTTTTCTTCTTCTGCTAAATTTTTTAAAACTTTTACCCTTTTCTTTTTTAACGTTTTTTGACTAGTTCATCTAAATATATATATATTTTCTTTCTTTTTTATATTTTTTCTTTATTTGTTTTATTTTTTAAATTTTTTTTTTTCAGAACCTGTTTTTATCCCCTTTCTCCCCCCCCACAATAAGGAGTCTCTTCTGATTTGGTTACAGCGCATTTTTCTGGGGTCTTTGCCACCCTTTTAGTAGTTTATTTGCTCCTTCATATCCTCTTATCTGGACAAAATGACAAGGCGGAAAAAAAATCACCACAAACAAAAGAACAAGAGACAGTACCGAAGGCTAGGGACCTAATCAATACAGACATTGGTAATATGTCAGATCAAGAGTTCAGAATGACGATTCTGAACATTCTAGCCGGGCTCGAAAAAGGCATGGAAGATATTAGAAAAACCCTCTCTGGAGATATAAAAGCCCTTTCTGGAGAAATTAAAGAACTAAAATCTAACCAAGTTGAAATCAAAAAAGCTATTAATGAGGTGCAATCAAAAATGGAGGCTCTCACTGCTAGGATAAATGAGGCAGAAGAAAGAATTAGTGATATAGAAGACCAAATGACAGAGAATAAAGAAGCCGAACAAAAGAGGGACAAACAGCTACTGGAACATGAGGGGAGAATTCGAGAGATAAGTAACACCATGAAACGAAACAACATTAGAATAATTGGGATTCCAGAAGAAGAAGAAACAGAGGGGGAGCAGAAGGTCTATTGGAGAGAATCATTGGAGAGAATTTCCCTAATATGGCAAAAAGAACAAGCATCAAACTCCAGGAGATGCAGAGAACCCCCCTCAAAGTCAACAAGAGTAGGTCCACACCCCGTCACCTAATAGTAAAATTTACAAGTCTTAGTGACAAAGAGAAAATCCTGAAAGGAGCCCGAGAAAAGAAGTCTGTAACATACAATGGTAAAAATATTAGATTGGCGGCAGACTTATCCACAGAGACCTGGCAGGCCAGAAAGAGCTGGCATGATATATTCAGAGCACTAAACGAGAAAAACATGCATCCAAGAATACTCTATCCAGCTAGGCTATCATTGAAAATAGAAGGAGAGATAAAAAGCTGTCAGGACAAACAAAAACGGAAAGAATTTGCAAACACCAAACCAGCTCTACAGGAAATATTGAAAGGGGTCCTCTAAGCAAAGAGAGAGCCTAAAAGTAGTAGATCAGAAAGGTACAGAGACAATATACAGTAACAGTCACCTTACAGACTAATAATGGCACTAAATTCATATCTCTCAATAGTTACCCTGAATGTTAATGGGCTAAATGCCCCAATCAAAAGACACAGGGTATCAGAATGGATAAAAAAACAAAACCCATCAGTATGTTGCCTACAAGGAACTCATTTTAGACGCGAAGACACCTCCAGATTTAAAGTGAGGGGGTGGAAAACAATTTACCATGCTAATGGGCATCAGAAGAAAGCTGGGGTGGCAATCCTTATATCAGATCAATTAGACTTTAAGCCAAAGACTATAATAAGAGATTAGGAAGGACGCTATATCCTACTCAAAGGGTCTGTCCAACAAGAAGATCTAACAATTTTAAATATCTATGCCCCTAACGTGGGAGCAGCCAACTATGTCAACCAATTAATAACAAAATCAAAGAAACACATCAATAATAATACAATAATAGTACGGGACTTTAACACTCCCCTCACTGAAATGGAAAGATCATCCAAGCAAAAGATCAACAAGGAAATAAAGGCCTTAAATGACACACTGGACCAGATGGACATCACAGATATATTCAGAACATTTCATCCCAAAGCAACAGAATACACATTCTTCTCTAGTGCACATGGAACCTTCTCCAGAATAGATCACATCCTGGGTCACAAATCAGGTCTCAACTGGTATCAAAAGATTAGGATCATTCCCTGCATATTTTCAGACCACAATGCTCTGAAGCTAGAACTCAATCACAAGAGGAAATTTGGAAAGAACCCAAATACATGGAGACTAAACAACATCCTTCTAAAGAATGAATGGGTCAACCAGGAAATTAAAGAAGAATTGAAAAAATTCATGGAAACAAATGATAATGAAAACACAACAGTTCAAAATCTGTGGGACACAGCAAAGGCAGTCCTGAGAGGAAAATATATAGCGGTACAAGCCTTTCTCAAGAAACAAGAAAGGTCTCAAGTACACAACCTAACCCTACACGTAAAGGAGCTGGAGAAAGAACAAGAAAGAAACCCTAAACCCAGCTGGAGAAGAGAAATCATAAAGATCAGAGCAGAAATCAATGAAATAGAAACCAAAAAAACAATAGAAAAAATCAATGAAACTAGGAGCTGGTTCTTTGAAAGAATCAATAAGATTGACAAACCCCTGGCAGAATCATCAAAAAGAAAAGAGAAAGGACCCAAATAAATAAAATCATGAATGAAAGAGGAGAGATCACAACTAACACCAAAGAAATACAGACAATTATAAGAACATACTATGAGCAACTCTACGCCAACAAATTTGACAATCTGGAAGAAATGGATGCATTCCTAGAGACATATAAACTACCACAACTGAACCAGGAAGAAATAGAAAACCTGAACAGGCCCATAACCAGTAAGGAGATTGAAACAGTCATCAAAAATCTCCAAAGAAACAAAAGCCCAGGGCCAGATGGCTTCCCAGGGGAATTCTAACAAACATTTAAAGAAGAACTAATTCCTATTCTCCTGAAACTGTTCCAAAAAATAGAAATGGAAGGAAAACTTCCAAACTCATTTTATGAGGCCAGCATCACCTTGATCCCAAAACCAGACAAGGATCCCACCAAAAAAGAGAACTACAGGCCAATATCCTTGATGAACACAGACGCAAAAATTCTCGCCAAAATACTAGCCAATAGGATTCAACAGTACATTAAAAGGATTATTCACCACGATCAAGTGGGATTTATTCCAGGGCTGCAGGGTTGGTTCAACATCCGCAAATCAATCAATGTGATACAACACATTAATAAAAGAAAGAACAAGAACCATATGATACTCTCAATAGATGCTGAAAAACCATTTGACAAAGTACAGCATCCCTTCCTGATCAAAACTCTTCAAAGTGTAGGGATAGAGGGCACATACCTCAATATTATCAAAGCCATCTATGAAAAACCCACCGCAAATATCATTCTCAATGGAGAAAAACTGAAAGCTTTTCTGCTAAGGTCAAGAACACGGCAGGGATGTCCATTATCACCACTGCTATTCAACATAGTACTAGAAGTCCTAGCCTCAGCAATCAGACAACAAAAAGAAATTATAGGCATCCAAATCAGCAAAGAAGAATTCAAACTATCCCTCTTCGCAGATGATATGATACTATATGTGGAAAACCCAAAAGACTCCACTCCAAAACTGCTAGAACTTGTACAGGAATTCAGTAAAGTGTCAGGATATAAAATCAATGCACAGAAATCAGTTGCATTTCTGTACACCAACAACAAGACTGAAGAAAGAGAAATTAAGGAGTCAATCCCATTTACAATTGTACCCAAAACTATAAGATACCTAGGAATAAACCTAACCAAAGAGACTAAGAATCTATACACAGAAAATTATAAAGTACTCATGAAAGAAATTGAGGAAGACACAAAAAAATGGAAAAATGTTCCATGCTCCTGGATTGGAAGAATAAATATTGTGAAAATGTCTATGCTACCTAAAGCAATCTACACATTTAATGCAATCCCTATCTAAATACCATCCATTTTTTTCAAAGGAATGGAACAAATAATCCTAAAATTTATATGGAACCAGAAAAGACCTCGAATAGCCAAAGGAATATTGAAAAAGAAAGCCAAAGTTGGTGGCATCACAATTCCGGACTTCAAGCTCTATTACAAAGCTGTCATCATCAAGACAGCATGGTACTGGCACCAAAACAGACACATAGATCAGTGGAACAGAATAGAGAGCCCAGAAATCGACCCTCAACTCTATGGTCAACTAATCTTCGACAAAGCAGGAAAGAATGTCCAATGGAAAAAAGACAGCCTCTTCAATAAATGGTGCTGGGAAAATTGGACAGCCACATGCAGAAAAATGAAATTGGACCACTTCCTTACACCACACACGAAAATAGACTCAAAATGGATGAAGGACCTCAGTGTGAGAAAGGAATCCATCAAAATCCTTGAGGAGAATGCAGGCAGCAACCTCTTCGACCTCAGCCGCAGCAACATCTTCTTAGGAACATCGCCAAAGGCAAGGGAAGCAAGGGCAAAAATGAACTATTGGGATTTCATCAAGATCAAAAGCTTTTGCACAGCAAAGAAAACAGTTAACAAAACCAAAAGACAACTGACAGAATGGGAGAAGATATTTGCAAACGACATATCAGATAAAGGGCTAGTATCCAAAATCTATAAGGAACTTAGCAAACTCAACACCCAAAGAACAAACAATCCAATCAAGAAATGGGCAGAGGACATGAACAGACGTTTCTGCAAAGAAGACATCCAGATGGCCAACAGACACATGAAAAAGTGCTCCACGTCACTCGGCATCAGGGAAATACAAATCAAAACCACAATGAGATATCACCTCACACCAGTCAGAATGGCTAAAATTAACAAGTCAGGAAATGACAGATGCTGGCGAGGATGCGGAGAAAGGGGAACCCTCCTCCACTGTTAGTGGGAATGCAAGCTGGTGCTACCACTCTGGAAAACAGCATGGAGGTTCCTCAAAATGTTGAACATAGAAGAACTACCCTATGACCCAGCAATTGCACTACTGGGTATTTACCCTAAAGATACAAACATAGTGATCCGAAGGGGCACGTGTACCCAAATGTTTATAGCAGCAATGTCTACAATAGCCAAACTATGGAAAGAACCTAGATGTCCATCAAAAGATGAATGGATCAAGAAGATGTGGTATATATACACAATGGAATACTATGCAGCCATCAAAAGAAATGAAATCTTGCCATTTGTGACAACGTGGATGGAACTAGAGCATATCATGCTTAGTGAAATAAGTCAATTGGAGAAAGACAACTATCATATGATCTCCCTGATATGAGGACATGGAGAAGCAACATGGGGGGGTAGGGGGATAGGAGAAGAATAAATGAAACAAGATGGGATTGGGAGGGAGACAAACCATAAATGACTCTTAATCTCACAAAACAAACTGGGGGTTGCTGGGGGGAGGTGGGATTGGGAGAGGGGGAGGGGGCTATGGACATTGGGGAGGGTAAGTGCTATCGTGAGTGCTGTGAAGTGTGTAAACCTGGCGATTCACAGACCTGTACCCCTGGGGATAAAAATACATTATATGTTTATTAAAAAAAAAAATTTTGGAAGGGAAGGCAAACCATAAGAGACTATGGACTCTGAAAAACAACCTGAGGGTTTTGAAGGGTCAGGGGTGGGAGGTTGGGGGAACAGGTGGTGGGTAATGGGGAAGGCACGTTTTGCATGGAGCCTGGGTGTTGTGCAAAAACAATGAATACTGTTACGCTGAAAAAATAAATAAAATGGGGGAAAAAAAAAAGGGCTCTGTCTGTCCCATCTGGATGGTGAAAAACATACCCTTCCAGCATGCTATTCCAGATCTTATACCCTAACTAAAGCTTCAGGTTGTATGCAACCATTAAATATGGGGGAAAAAAAACCCCAATCTGTACGTATTGGATACTTTAAGCTTTGGTAATGCTTATGAGAATCTGAGTACTGAACAGATTAACAGCTACTCCAAAGTAAAGAGGCATTTGGATAATTGATTTAGACTTGCATTTTTAGGATGAAAGGAACAAGAAAAGTTGACTAATGTAAAACAGTGTAAGACCATTTAGGAGAATTTATGACTTTCCCCATATGTACAGTTTTAATGTACTTGATTTATCAGAGTAGTATCTAAGAACTTGGAAAGCTTTGTTTGTTAATCAGGCATTGAAGGGCTTCAAAGAAAATTAATATATTTAATTTATAAATGTAGTTTAAATGTCTAAGGGAATTTTATTAGATTATTCAAGCACTCTTAAAAGTGACTGTTGAAATTTGCTAGCTTTATAAATAGATGATAAGATTTGTAATTTAATTTGTAAAGCATAAGGAAGAATCAGGCTTCTACATTTATAACTTATTACCATCGTTAATGTGACTAGAATGGAATTTATAACTAATTAAAGTTACAAATTTTACTAATATCACATTTAAATTTTGTATATGTTGATTAGTCTCTGAGTAATCTTGTTTAAGTACAAACTACCCCCTTAATGGCATCAAAACACTCTGCCCATGGAGATTAGAAGCACCGAAGATCCACCAGCCTGGAGATTCCCGGGACCATTTGTTACTGGAGAGGAAGTCTGCCCAGGAACAAGACCAATCAATGCAAAAGTCACCTAGAGATGGAACGATGATCTCCTTAAACCTTTGTATCCCACCATGCCTGAGGTCTTACTGCCCTGAATTTTTGTAAGTCAGTACTGTCCTCCTTTATCCTTAAATTAAAAATTTTTTATAAACTTATGTATTTTTATCCACAGGTGTACAGGTCTGTGAATCGCAAGCACAGTTTTTCTCATTTGCAAATAAAAGTTCAAATGTTGGCAGCTCAGAGCATCTCCCTCTCTTGTGACCTTCTCTTCTCTCTCAGCTTTGAAATTGGCAGGTAATGTTAAGGCAACAAGTCTTTGATCTTACGGGTCAGTTTATCCAGACAAAGGTAGATTGTTCATAGTTGATTTTTCATGACACTAGAAAAGAGTCAGGATAGTTAAGCACTTTTTGCATATCAATGGAACTCCTACAGCTGAGAGTGCAAAAAAGATGGGACACCTAATAGAAAAATGGACAAGAAGGAAATGGGCATGTGAACAACTGACAATTGGAAAATGGCCACGAATTCTATACAATTCACAGAAGAAAACTGACCCCACACTAGCATTTGTCTTTCTCTAAAGACAAATGTAAATCACCCTGAGATACTATTTGAACCCATCAGATGGTCAAAAATGCAACTTCGATAAAACCATTTGTTGGCGGGGATGTGGGAAAACAAAAGCCCTTGTGCACTGCTAATGGTACCATGGCTGGAGTGTTCATTTGGAGAGCAATCTGGCAGGATTTTGTGAAATTGGGCACGTCATAACCTCCAGACACAGTTTTTCTACTCCCATATCTATAGCCCCCCCAATTCTCTCTCCAGTGCCCAAGAGACCATGTACCAGGGGGCTGACAACAGTGTTGGGGGTTCCAGGAGTTAGAAGCCACAAAGATATCAGGGGCGCCTGGGTGGCTCAGTCGGTTAGGCATCTGCCCTTGGCTCAGGTCATGTTCCCGGGGTCCTGAGATAGAGCACCACGTCAGGCTCTCTGTTTTGTGGGGAGTCTTCTTCTTCCTCACCCTCTGCCTGTAGCTCCCCCTGCTTGTGGGCTCTCTCTCTCCCTGCCTCTCTCTGTCAAAAAAAATAAACAAAAAATCTTAAAAAAAAAACACACACACAAAAGAAACCACAAAGATGTTCATCAAAAAAAATGTGAAAGTAAAGCTAAGTAAAAAATGTGCACCATCCGTACACCCGATCACTGTGCAGAAGGAAGGAAAGGGAAAGGAAGGAATTGGTTGCACATACGGCAACACGGACTGATCTCAAAACCATAGGTGGCTGAAAAAAGAAAGTATGAAACAGAATTGATTTGGGGCACAATGCCTTTTAAGTACATTTTCTAAAACAGTAAGCAAATACTATATGTTTATCGTGGACACACATATAAAGAAATTTATTGAAAGTCATTTGGGGAAAGCATATAGTAAATACACCAGACACAAGGAAGGGAATGAGACTGGGGACCAGGAGGGAAAAGAGAGGAAAATAAAATAAGCTAAAATAATATAAGAGGAACTGCAGGAGAGAATGATGGTGATGATATGCCGTGAAAATTAGAAGCATGATCGACTCAATTCTGTGCACCTAATAGATCTTCATGATCATAATTTGAAATTGAAAGAGGAACAACTGAAAGCCTGTAATATTTCCCCCAAAGGAAACATGGGCATATAAACTCAAAGGAATGATCGACAAGCACCACAATTTACCGTGGATACTAACCGTGGAGTAAAATGGAAGTTTATGAAATAATATTTTGTGGCCATGACAGAGAGAAAATGGAACTTGGAATTATGTAGAAACTTGGATTGCAACCACATAAAAAGGAGAGAAATGCATGAAAGCACAAGGAAACAGAAACAGTTGTATAAGGAAGAGGATGAGGAGCCTGTGTGAGAGAGGAAGCTGAAGAGAGGCTCCTTTACCGCCCTCTACGGAACCGTCTCCTTGACTTTTTCCCCAGGCTATGAACAATCTAGCCTCACTTCTTGTTGCCTCCCAGTAGATACCCCAAGACTCCAAACACAAAATGACAAGATACAAATGAAGGCGTCACTAGCCCAGGATTATAATAGTGCCGTGCCCTGCTTGAATCCAGGGTTCTTGAACCTTGGGTCTTTGTGTCATTCTTGAGATTCCTTGGGTTCTTTTGATATCCATCTCTCTCTGACTTCTCCACCTCCTTTTCTTCCTCCTCTTCCTCCTTCTCTCATTCTTCATTATCTGACTATCGACCATGTACACATGCTGAGTTCATAGGCATTTCCAAGGCTTCCCAGAACGATGAGACAGTTGACCGGTTCCCTGCTTCTGAAAGAGCTTCTATTTTAGTTGGGAGAATAGATTCCCATGAGATGTCATGCATCTGTGCAGAGCACCAGAGGAAAATTCCATACAAACCCTGAGTGGTACCCAAGTCTTAGGGCATTTAGAGCCTCCTTGGACAGTGATGGAGAGATTTGTCCATCTCCTGACCAGCTAGGAATTCAGTCCAGGGCTTCAGGAAAGTTGAAAGTCATTGGGAAGTCTCAAAGGTCAAGGTGGTCATGGAAGTTTTTAATGGCACAAGAATTTCTTCCCTTTTGACCACTCAATTACTAACATTTTTTCCAGAGCTAGAAGCTAGAAGGAATGCTGTGATTATATGGAATAAGAGAGTGTGATTTCAGAGAGGGCTCCAACATACTCTCTCAGCTCTAACCCAGAAATAAGTAACCAAAACCAAGAAATCAAACTTGCTCTGACAGAGGAATATGCTGGATGAACAGGAATATGGGTGTCATGTCTTCTGGAAGCCCTAACGAAGCTGTTGCCCAAATATCATTACAGAGCAACTAAACTGAAGGGTTCCCATCTTCCCAGTGCTGTTCCCCCACAGCTTCCGATGAGCCATGTTAAAACAGGAAGTAGTCATTTTAACATTAGCCTCAGGATGTAATTTCTGGGATGAGTCCCTAATGTTTCCCACACTGAAGAGGAGGGCTAGACCATAGCTGCTTAAAGTGCCATTCGAGCTAACAGTTCAGACACCCCCGTGTGACTTGGATCTTCCTTTAAATGCCAGGTAGCTTATACATTTTTACAATCCTGGCTTATTCTTTCCTCATCTAAGTTATTGCTGAGAATATCTGACTAAGGCTTAGATTCATCTTTCTAACCAATAAAAACAAAAAGACCCGAATTTGCCCCTTACAAATACACCTCTCTTCCATGCCTGGCAAAGAACGTTTCTGTTCAATGTTAGCTAACAAGACGAGAAGTTATGGGTGCTGGAGGTGAAGGACAGAGAGTCAGGACAGGGCTTAAATCAGGGCTCATGAAAGGCCAGAAGAACTATTGTAAGGCCAACAGCCTCTCTCATGAAAATAGTGTCACGGCCACCCACGGACAGTCTTCAAGGAGCACACAAATTACAGAAACAACAGATGTGAAAGAAATGAGTGAAAATTGCACCGGAGGTGGATGGCATTTCAATCCATGATCTTCCTGTTGGGGGGGGGGGAGCTAGTTTCTGAAGCATAAAAAAATGGTTCATATTCATAGAGTCAATGTGAAGGTTTTCCTGCTAGTAATATTTTGCTTATTTTAATTTCTAGTGGTTGGGAATGTTCTCTCTGGGTAACATTTACAAAATATTTAGCTTGATTTTGTAATAATCCTCTCATCCAAAAAAAAAAAAAAAGTGTTAAATCAAAGCAGAAGGCAGCCCCAATCATCTCTGACAATGAAACTCAGAGCGATTTTTAGTATTTCCCTTGAAGGGATGTCTAGGACAATTTGGAGTTCCTACAGTTTAATCTAGCAGGTGGCCAGATGTTTTCAGTATCTGGCCCCAAAGCTGCCAGATTGTTTTTCTGAGAACAGGTGTGGCTACAGACTCTAGAAACACTGGCCCCTTCCTTGGCTTCTGATGGTTGGGGATAGGTTTTCTTGCCCACTTTAGGCTAATGCAGATTTTTTAAAAATTTAAGCACATGTTTTTGTAAATACACGTAAAGCAACAAAAGAAGAAAGAGCTGATCAAAAGCAGATGAGGGACGCTAATGCTTATTTAAATGAGGCATCACATCATCAGCTCCCAGAATAAAAACACTTCTATCTCTGATCACAAGGTGGCAATAGCACCCTACTCATTTAATGTAGATGAAGCCAATGCTCTGGGCATTTGCAAACACTCATTAAAAAGGTGAGAGTGTATATTGTAGGTGCCTGACACCTTTTCCCTCTTCAGGACAAGATTTTTTGAATGAAATCAAATTAACCGGATGAATATTCACTGCATGTTACTCTCAAGGAAGCCCCAGGATTCTGTCTGGGCTTCAATGTAGATTTCCCGGCATCACTTCAACACATAGTCCAGGCTTCCAGAAAGAGATGGAATCTTGAGTGGGGCCCCGACACCATCTGGGGTTGTATTGGCTTAGAGAGCTCCAATGAGACTTGGTTTTGGAAGCTTCCCAGGTAAGAATAGTCTGAAATGGGCTCTTTGTGACGTATTACCACAATATCAGAGGCTCCTTCAAGCCAGCCTCATTCTCTCTGGTTCTCACAGACAATAAGAGAACCCCAGCTGGGGGCGCCTGGGTGGCTCAGTGGATTAAGCCGCTGCCTTCGGCTCAGGTCGTGATCTCGGGGTCCTGGGATCGAGCCCCGCATCGGGCTCTCTGCTCCGCAGGGAGCCTGCTTCCTCCTCTCTCTCTGTCTGCCTCTCTGCCTACTTGTGGTCTCTCTCTCTGTCAAATAAATAAATAAAATCTTTAAAAAAAAAAAAAAAAAAAAAAAAAAAAAAGAGAACCCCAGCTGGCCTGGCTTGAGCCTGACTTCCCACCAATCACACTGCTTCCGTGCTGCCCTTCCTCTGACCCCTTGGACTCTGTATCTTCCCTGACTTGTGGCTGCGATACTTTGAGAAATGTTTTGGGGACTTTCAGCCCCATTCCCTCTGGGTGGTATCTCCTTACCCTCTTCCCTTAATGTCATGCAGGCTTTCTCCCTGGGCTGTGTCTTTCTGCTCCCAGCCTGCTTGTTAGATGGGGACACTGGCATAGCCCACCCACTGGAAGCCCACCCACTTGCTGAAGCCAAACCTTAATTTTTACACTTTTTAAGTGCATTTCAATGTGAGAAAATTAACTAGAGTTCTTTTCAACAACTACCAGAATAGAAATCATTAAGAACATATATTTCTTCTTTTTCTTAAAAAAAAAAAAAAGATTTCATTTATTTATTAGTCAGAGAGAGAGAGAGAGCACAAGCAGGGGCAGAGGCAGGCAGTGGGAGAAGCAAGCTCCCCACTAAGCAAGGAGTCTGATGCGGGATTTGATCCCAGGACACTGGGATCATGACCTGAGCCAAAGACTCACTTAACCAATGGAGCCACCCAGGCATCCCAAGAAATATATTTCTTCAACTCACCTGGCCTTGTGATAACCTAGTAGATAGCATGTCTGTTTAGCTCAATTAAATTTTGTGAGTAGGTATTTTTCTTTTTTTTTTTTCTTTAACATCTTAATTTTGTATTTCTCAGTGTTCCAAGATTCATTGTTTATGCACCACACCCAATGCTCCAGGCAATACATGCCCTCCTTAACACCCACCACCAGGCTCACTCACCACCCCACCCTCTCCAAAACCCTCAGTTTGTTTCTCAGAGTCCACAGTCTCTCATACTTCATCTCCCCCTCCGATTTACCCCAATTCACTTTTCCTTTCCTTCTCTTAATGTCCTCCATGTTATTCCTTATGCTCCACAAGTAAGTGAAACCATAGGATAACTGACTTTCTCTGCTTGACCTATATCACTCAGCATAATCTCTTCCAGTCCTGTCCATGTTGATACAAAAGTTGGATATTCATCTTTCCTGATGGAGGTGTAATATTTCATTGTATGTATGAACCATATCTTCTTTATCTATTCGTCTGTTGTAGGGCATCTTGGATCTTTCTACAGTTTGCCAATTGTGGTCATTGCTGTTATGAATACTGGTGTACATATGGCCCTTCTTTTCACTATATCAGTATCTTTGGGATAAATACCCAGTAGTGCAATTGCTGGGTCATAGGGTAGCTTTATTTTTAATTTTTTGAGGAATCTCCACAGTTTTCCAAAGTGGCTGCACCAACTTGCATTCCCACCAACAGTGTAAGAATGTTCCACTTTCTCCACATCCTCTCCAATACTTGTTGTTTCCTATCTTGTTGATTTTGGCCTTTCTAACTGGTGTAAGGTAGTATCTCAATGTGGTTTTGATTTTAATTTCCCTGATGTCTAACAATGATGAACATTTTTTCGGTGTCTGCTAGCCATTTGTATGTCTTCTTTGGAGAAGTGTCTGTTCATATCTTTTGCACATCTTTTGACATGATTATCTGTTTTTTGGGTGTTGAGTTTGAGGAGTTCTTTATAGATCTTAGATATCAGCCCTTTGTCTATAGTGTCATTTGCGAATATCTTCTCCTATTCCGTGGGCTGTCTCTTTGTTTTGTTGACTGTTCCCTTTGCTGTGCAGAAGCTTTTTATCTTGATCAAGTCCCAAAAGTTCATTTTCACTTTTCTTTCCTTTGCCTTTGGAGACGTTTTTTGAAAGAAGTTGCTGTGGCTGATGTCAAAGAAGTTACTGCCTATGTTCTCCTCTAGGATTTTGATAGATTCCTGCCTCATGTTGAGATCTTTCATCCATTTTGAGTTTATCTTTGTATATGGTGTAAGAGAATGGTTGAGTTTCATTCTTCTATACACAGCTGTCCAATTTTCCCAGCACCATTTATTGAAGACACTGTCTTTTTTCCATTGGATATTTTTTCCTACTTTGTTGAAGATTTTTTGACCATAGAGTTGAGGGTCCCTATCTCATCGATCGGAAGAATAAACATTGTTAAAATGTCTATACTGCCCAGAGCAATCTATACTTTCAATGCCTTCCTGATCAAAATTCCACCAGCATTTTTCAAAGTGCTAGAACAAACAGTCCTAAAATGTCTTTGGAACCAGAAAATACCCCCAGATCACCGAAGAAATGTTGAAAAGGAAAAACAAAGCTGGAGGCATCATATTGCCTGATTTCAAGCTTTAATACAAAGCTGTGATAACCAAGACAGCATTATACTGGCACAAAAACAGACACATAGGCCAATGGAACAGAATAAAGAGTCCAGATATGGACCCTCAACTCTATAGTATTTTTCATTCTTTCAGAATATAATCTCTCATTTATCTCTCCAATGAGAAGAGAATATAGACCATCATGCCCCCACCTTCCTTCTCACAAAGCTCACTCTCTCTAGCACTGCTATGTTCTTTTAACTGCTCCATGCCACCTCCCTTAAACACTACCAGGCCCCTTTGTGGTTCTCTGGAGCCATGCCACTTGGTAATCCTAATTTAGAAATTTAGCAGCAGAATGTTCTCAGGCAAGTGATCTAGCCTAGCTAAAACAGCAATAGCTCAAAATCTTCTGAGCTCATACATGTGGCAGAGACCAAGCTCAGAACAGGTGTTCACCATTCACGTTCTTACTGTTCTGTACGTCTGGCAGTAGTTTCTCCATATGTATTAAGCATGTCTTTTTATTCTGATGCCTTGACATCTGGGGACCTGCTGGCCCTAGAGAGACTCCGCCCCTCTCAGAGCTGGCCAATTCCTAGAGAGAGTTCAAGACTCACCTGAAAGTATGCCTTTCACATATAAACCAGCCAATCCAGAGACCACATCCCCACTACCTCCTTTCCCAGCTCACATAAGGATCTCTCAGGGAGCCACTATTTCCCCACCCTAATTACACTGGAGACAGGGACGGGACAGCTAGATACAGCCTCTACACTCAGACCTTGCTGGAATTATTTGAAGTAGCTATCCTAAATCTTCACACCCTTCCTTGCCTGTTCCCTTCCCACAGAAACCACAATAAAGGCTCTTGCCCACACTTCCCCCCATTCATCTCTTTGCCCCCTGCCCAACTCTGGGGCTTCCCCACATGGCCCTGCAGCACAAGGCATGTCCCCTCCTCTTGGGGACACCCTCTGTTCAGTGGTGGTCTTCTTCTGGTCTGTTGGCCTCATCACTCCTGAACAGTAATAAAACCTACCTTAAACATATTTTAACAAGGTTTAAGGCAGCCTTGAACTACTGATCTTTTCCACGTTGTTAGAATAAAATCTAACACGATTGCCAATATAAGGCATAGAATTGTTATTTCATGTCTGTTGTGAAACAAACACCCTAATGTGCTATTTGGGGAATACAATAATTTAAGACAATCTTTCCCTTTCCCGATTTCACCACCTCTTAGAGGAGTGTGAGACAGGTGTGACATAAAAAAACAGAACTCATGAGGCAGACCATGATCGTGGCAGTTACAGAGGGACAAAGAAATCATGGGAGGGGAGTCAAAGTGAAGATTTATTCAAGGACGAGATTGCCGCTGCTGATGGGCGCCGACATTTTTATCTTCTCTTGTGTATTCTGCCTTTCTTTATTCTGTAGAAATAAGCCTTCCCAGCGTTAATGTGAAGATGGATAGACTTAAAAATCATTCTTCACAAAAGACCAGCACTTTCTCAATTAATTCAGGGAAACCAAGCCCACCTGATAAGATTTTGATGCTGTTTTGAGGCGGATTATGAATCTTTACAGCACACAATTCCTCCTAAGACAGAAATGAAGCGTCAGAACCTGTTTATACGTGGAACACTCCGTTACAGATGTGGGCAATGTGGCCTTGGCTGCCAACTCCCTTGGACTAGGGACAGGTTAGTAGACTGCCTGTTTAGCATAAAGTTTACCTGGCAATGAACATGAGAAGTATTTAGAGATCTTTTAAAATCCTTCCATTCTATCATTTGTCTGCCTCTGTTGGATTATCTCTTTTCTCACTTAAGGGTGATTTTTATGATGAATAAAGTTTTGCACAGAGGTGAGGATTCACTTAACATTAATGTCAACGAGGCATCTGCATGTCCCTATGTTGGGAGTGGTCTTACATCTTACGTAAGATGACTGCAAATAATTCCAATGTAGGATTTCTAGGTGGCCCATGATGACTTCTCCTGGAGACTCACTCCCACTGGCAAGTGTCCTTCCTGCCTTGTCCCTGTTTGTTGTCTCTTCCACTTCTTTGAGGTCAAAATAACCTGATAGGACACAGTTTGCCATCAATTGACCCCTTTCTTCTGCGCCCAGGCAAATGCTCCTGAGGTAACCTCAGGTTATGAGCTGACGTCCTACGTGAATGAGAAGAGTTTCACCTACGCTCTCAACTCTCAGGGCTGCCTGTGTGTTCGTCCTAACAAACACACAACACCTGTATCCCATACACACCATGAGACCCTGCTTGTGCCTGTACAACAGAGACGTACCTTCCTTGCCTATCCCAATGAACACTGGGTGCCCGTATCCAGGACTGTTCCGCAATTAGTAATGTTGGACCAAAGTTTGTGACTGATTACTTTTTTTTAATTAAATAAGATTCCCAGTGATTCCAATCATAACCTCACTTGCTATCACTTACATCCGGACCAACACCCTGAACAAGAGCAGAAAGGAGGACCCTACTGCTAGCAGAATGGAAACATCCCCAGTCCTCAGCCCCTAACAGCCGGCTGCGATTTGTGTGCTGGGGCTCATTTGGTCTTTTACATTCCTTTTCTTGTCCTCTAACTGTGGATATATGTTTATTAAGAAAGGGACAAGGGAAGATGAAAAGGCATGAGTAGGGGCACTTGCATCTATATTTCCTTTTTTTTTTTTTTAAAGATTTTATTTATTTGACACAGAGAGAGAGAGCACAAGTAAGCAGAGAGGCAGGCAGAGAGGGGGAAGCAGGCTCCCTGCCGAGCAGAGAGTCCGATGCGTGGCTCAGTCCCCGGATCCTGAGATCATGACCCGAGCCAAAGGCAGAGCCTTAACCACTGAGCCACCCAGGCGCCCCGCATCAATATTTCTGAGTGCAGAATAATGCTATGAACATTCCTGGGGGTGTCAGTTAACAATTGCCAAGCCAAACTAATGAGGCAAATAATAATACTATATCATTACAAATAACCAAATAAGGTTTTTATTTTATTTTATTTTATTTATTTGAGGAGAGCACACAAGTAGAGGGAAGGGGCAGAGGGAGAAGCAGACTCCCCACTGAGCAGAGAGCCCAATGCGGGGCTCAGTCCCAAGACCCTGAGATCATGACCTGAGTCGAATGCAGATGCTTAACTGACTGAGCCACCCAGGCGCCCATCAAATAAGGTTTACATAGGTTTATTCTTCAGCACTACCTATTTGTTCATATTCTTTGTGGAGTCAAAGTAAAAAGATTTAAAACCATGTGTTAGATTTATAATACTAACCTTTTAACAATGAATTTTGAGATCTTTTTAGTTCTCTGAATCATGTAATTATAACATGTTTATTATGCCTTACCTTCACCAAGTACACACACACACACACACACACACACACACACACACACCCCTTAATTTGGTGGGAGCTGATGGTATTGAAATGTGAGCATGTCTGTGGACACAAGCCCCTCTCCCTGCACCAAGGACTCATCTCTATGTGTTTCTATGAAAAGCATTGACAACCATGGTGTATTAATTTCCTACAACCGCTATAACAAATTTTCACACACTTAGTGACTGAAAACAAACACAAATGTCTTATCTTCCAGTTCCGGTGGCTAGAGTCTGAAATGGGTATGACAGGGCTAAAAGCAAGGCACTGGCCAGGCTGGCTCCTCCTGGGGGCACGAGGAAGAGTCCATTTCTTTGCTGTTGCACCTTCCGGAAGGTGTCTGTGCTCCTTGGCTCCTGACTCCTTCCTCACTTCATATTTCCTGGCCTCCCGTGTCATGTCGTCCTCTGCCTCCATGTGGTCAAGGATCCCTCTGCCTCTTTCTTGTAAGGACGCTTGTGATTATGTTTAGAGCCCACAGAGACAATCCAGAACCATCTCTCCATCTCAGAATTCCACCCTTCTCACAGCTGCGTGGTCCCTTTCACCACATCCAGCTGCCATTCACTGATGCCAGGGATTGGGGAGTGAACATGGTTGGGGCAGACCACACACACAGGGTGGTAACATGGGGCCAGGACTTCGAGGCAGCCAGCCTGGGTTCTACCTCCCCGTTGCCCCAGTTACTTATACTCCATTTGCTTCCATTTCCTGATTTGTTAAATGTAGATAATAATAGTACCTCCCTTGTAGAAGTCAGTGAGTTACTATATGTAAAAATCTTAGAATGCGGATTGTACACTTAATAAGAAAAACTTAGAATAGTGCCTCAGACATAGTGCACACTCATGATGATTATTATTAATCCTTCTAAAGACCTGAGCGTCCCATGGGCAGACACACACACACACACACACACACACACACACACACTGATCTCACTGTTTCTTCTTCAAGGGCTTTACCTGAGTTCCAAGTCCAAAGCCAGGGAGCTCTGGCACTGATCCCATGTTGGCTAAAGCATCATACCTAAGATGCTCAGTGTACTACCCTTCTCTTCATGGCAACTCATCCATAGGACACCTAGGAATTTGATTCAGCTCTTGTCACACTAAATAAAAGGTCCAGTCCTGTTGCCATGGCCACTGGTCACAGAGAGCAAGATCCTGAGTTGGTTCCTGCCCTTACTCATGTTTCTGTGACTGACTTCTGTCCTAGAGGACTCGCCCCTTTCTTCTCCCCCCACTGTCTCCTGTCACTATCCAGAGACACACACTGCTTTCTTCCTTCCTGCATTCTCCTGGGACGGATGGAACTGTCCCCGCAGTCACTCTCAGCTCCCAGAGGTGCTCCCTCATCCTGGGGCAGCAGACCTCACTGGAACTTTGTATGTTTGTGACCCAGGGATATTGAAGCAGAAACTACAGGAGCATCCACTCAGAGAGGCAGAGCCTTCACCTTCGTGTAAAAACTGAGCTTTGGCTCCTCTTTCTTAATGAATTTAAAAATCTCTCTCATGACTGCCTATTCCTGGACCCCTCCCCTTCACTCCCCTGGGAGCCAGGGTCACAGCCTCCTGTGACAGTGGAGAGGATAGCCATTTATTTTGCTATGCACCTTGCTATCTTCATTCAGTTTCTGTAGGCTTTCTGCAAAAGTCACCTTACAAAACCTAAAGCAGGCACAGAAACTATCATCTTAATTTTAGCACGACAGGAGACAGAAATATGCCTGGAGTATAACTTCGTGGTGCCCAACATATTAAATTTAACCTACTGAATTTACAGGGACACATTGCAGACTGCATACGGACTCCCAGGGACACAGTCATGCATTTGTCTCCTTCCTAAATTACGCTCACAACGAAAGGGAAAAAATTGTCTCTCGTGAGGTCAACTCCAATCACCCCATTGGCATATCTCCTGTTTCTACGCAAAGGGCAAATATTCCCCAAGTCAAATTAGGTGTCAAATGACTCCACCACTTTCCACAACTTTCATGAGTGTGGCTGAACGCAAACCCCGGCCCACAGTGGTGTGGTGAAAAGCTGCGAGGAGCCGAGCATCTCCTCAATGGTGGGTCTCGTGGTTCGGCTCCCAGTCTGGTTTTCATTCCTGAGGAGCCCTGCGTGGGGGTTTGTGGGGCAACATCTACAGCAAGACCATTATGTTTTTATGCTTTTGCCCTGGGAGAACATTTTTGTGGTGTCTGCAGGGCCCCTGGAAAGCTCGCTCACTTAGCACAGCAATGTACAAAGTAATTGAAACCTGGTTCTCTGGTGTACACTGATTCCTTGCTGCGGAAATGTGAAAACTGGGCTCTCCCGGGAAGACTGCCGGAGTCAAGCTAAAGCTCTCTGACCTCTCACCAGGCACATGTCTCCTGAGCGTCTAGCCCTGTGCTGCTGGGTGGTACGGGCTCAAGAGCATCTTGTCGAGAGGGATCGGGAAGCTTCCACAAACACATGGGTGGTCACAAGCCAGGCTCAAAGCCGTGCAGCATCACTGCTGTCAGTTAATGATCTTTGTGGCTGTGCAGTGTCTCAGTAGAAACTACTCCGTTACTAGTCCTTTCCCAGCAGGTCTTTCAGACTGACAAGGCTTGGGTAGCAGAGCAAGTTAATTATTACTTTTTTTAAAAATTAGATTTAATGCAGTCAACAACAAGGGTTAGCCTCCTGCTTTTCAACCTATTGAAATCTGTTTAGCGCCCATCTGAAGCTTCCTTTCCATGCGTCCGTTGTTCAGGGTCAAGTTAAGGAAATAAGAATTGAGGGAGGTGACTGAGTTGAGAAAGGAGACATAGATTAAAAAAAAAATAGTCAAATGTTCTGGACACGCAGTGACTGCTCACTTCACCTGTAATTTGAGATGAGAAACGTGTTGGGAGGAAGAGGGGGAAGCCAGAATTATTTACAGCTGGGCAGGCAATGAGAGTAAAACCAAGACCACGCCACAGGCATCAGAATTATTTACAGCTGGGCAGGCAATGAGAGTAAAACCAAGACCATGCCACAGGCATTTATATTTGTCTTCATCTTCTATGAATTCCTAGGTGCACATCGAACACAATATTTAGCACTTAAATTTCCTTGCTCTGAATTAAAGGGCAAAAATGATAACCCACAATCAGGAAAAAGAGGCTTCAGGGAGTATGTATTTTAATGAGGGACAGAGATACATGCATACTGGGCACGAACAGAATGGGTTTGGAGCAGGACTAGATGAATGGAGGAAGCAGTGAGGGTCGGAATCCAAGGGGATCAAGTCTTTCGTACTTTTATGCAACCAACTAACATTCACAGAGTGTCTACTCTGGTTCAAGCTTATGAAGACAAATATGACAATGACAGGTAGGTCCTAACTCTAAGGAGGTTGTGTGTGTGTGTGAGAGAGAGAGAGAGAGAAAGAGAGAGAGAGAGAGAAGTAGGGTGGGTTAAGGAAGGGTGACCGACGATGCAAATAACAAATGTGACCTAATTTGGAAAAAGGGTCTTGCAAATGTAATTAAGGTAAGGATTTGGAGACCATTCTGGATTATTCTGGCGAGCCCTAAATCCAGCGACAGGTGTCATTATAAGAGACAGCCAGAGACATAAAGAGGAGGAGAAGGTGACTGACCGTGGAGGCAGAGACTGGCCTTTCGCAGCCACAAGCCAACCAACCCTGAGAGAAGCTGTAGGAGGCAATGAAGGATCCTCCCCTTGGGCCCCAGAGGCGGGGAGGCCCCGCCAACACCTTGACTTCAGACTGTGGCTTCCAGAGCTGTGACAGGTTAACTTCCTGTTGCTTTAAGCCACGACGTTTGCGGTCCTACGTACAACCACGCCGGGAAACTAACACAGGCTCTAGAACAAAGCAGACTGAGGGAAGCCAGCTGCTGGATGACCTCATGTTGTCAAAAGGCAAGTTCTTCGTAAGAAAGAGGTGACCAGGAGCCGCTGCCGGGGTCCTCCTCACAGGGACCATGCAGGGAGGCTCCTCCTTAGCAGCTAAGTTTGGGCGGGGACAAGACACAAGGCTTTTGTTGCCTGCTGGCATCTCATCTCACTCCCGCCGATTAATAGGAATCTTTCCTGTGGGGACGCTTTCTCTCTTTTCTTAAGATTATTTGTTTGTTTGAGCTAGAGAGAGGGCACAGGCGCAGGCACAAGCATGGAAGAGGCGTGCGAGGAGAGTGGGAGAAGCAGGCTCCCTGCTAAGCAGGGACTCTGATGCAGGCTCCATCCCAGGATCCTGGGATCATGACCTGAGCCAAAGGCAGACGCCTAACTGACGCACCCACCCAGGCGTCCCATGTGGGGACCCTTTCCGTGCTCTGCCTCCTGTCCGCTCAAAATCTCGTTCCAACAAGTAGACAGAACCTCCGCCTCACCAATCAGAGAACTCCACCACCTGGGTGCACTGATTGGCTCAGGGGTGAGCATGTGACTCAGGACAGGCCAATCAGAGGCCTCTCCAGGAATTTTCTTCTGAAGCGCTGGGAAAAGACCCTTTCTTCGCTGGGGAGCTAGGTGGGAGGGTGTGACCGTGTTGCTGTGGTTGCCTGACAGTCTTTTAGTCATGTGACCTGATAGCTTTCCTTTGTCCTCCTTTTTGTTTAAATGAGTTCTCTGTCTCTTTCCTGTGAACGGAAGGGTTCTAATTCAAGGCCCTGTTCTGGTGACGTAGCCAAGTACATGCGGGATTCTTTTTGTCTAGCCTGGACAGAAGTCTAGAGGCAGAGCACTTCTCAGAAGGGACCCTGCGCCCCCTCTGTGGCTCCCATCCTGCTTCCTTCTTAACGTGGGAAAGGGGAGGGGGCAGGTCTTACTGCCACAGCCATAAGGGAGAAGAAAGAAGCAGTCCGAAAGGAAAAGAGTCAAATGAGTAAAAGCTAAGAAAACTTCAAAGAGACACCGAACCCCCAAATGAATAGTTTTAAACATTTTTTTGTTTATCCCTTCGAAAATTCGATTCCCTCATACGGTGCCCTAATTTTGTACTTGGCCTTAACCCCTTTTAGCGCTTCACTCTGTATGGATCTCAATTATTTAGTGCATAAACAGCGCTGATGCTGGCTGATTTAAGCTGAGAATTCGTTTATCAGAAGGCTGGGGAACAGGACTCAGAAAATGCATGAGAATAATAAGAAGGTGAACAGGAGGAATCACAACCAAAATCAGGCCCCAGAATCAATCTGGGATAAGGGCTCAGCCGAAGACCCTACATCACTTCTCCCCTGGACCAGAACTCTGCTGCCTGCCCTCCCCTCATCCCCACGACCCAGCTGAAGGATATTTCCCATCCCTGCTAGGAGCCTCAGAATTCCAGAGGAGAGCACATGATTTGTCAGGTCTGTGTTGCATGTCCCCTCATCTGCCAGGTGTAAAGGGACCCTGTTTTTACAATGCGTGGCCAAACTCTCTGCATATGGAAGAGCTGGTACTGGGTGTTAGGGATGTTTGTTACCTCCTGTTTGTGGTATTGACCCTCCTGTTATGATAGGACCCCTGGCCAGCATGTGACCTGTTATTGTCAAATCCACTGGCTACCTTGTTATGCTTTGAGGTACCACTCTGCAGTACAAGTATTATTTCCTTCAGGAAAAGGAGATGAAAAATGAACAACAAAAGCAAACAAATAAAACCCCCACACAACGTGGGTCATGTTTTGCTGGGTTTGCCTCCTACCGAGACACCTTTGGGGGAAATTTCCTGAACATAAGTTCATTTAAAAATTTTACCTTTGTCCTCTTTTGGGGTGAAGTAGAGGGGAAAAAAGAAGTTGGAGCTGACCCCACAGCAATTAGATTGTCACAATAGTGGTCTCTAATAACAGACTCATGATAGGAGAAACAAGGTAAATATTTGCACACCTCGTTTAAAAAGTCCTGCTGAAATTTCACACTTTAGTTCTGTGACTCAGCCCCTTGTGGAAAGCAAGAGAAAATTCAGAGATGCAAATCCTATCCTGTGAGACTTAAAAGGACCACAACTTAAAAAAAAAAAAAAAGAAAGAAAGAAAGACCACAACTTATGGAGGTTAGCTTAAATCAACCATAGTCTGCACCTGTGGGAGGTCAAACTTGTGATGAGAGCAACAGCGTCGAGTTTTTGCTGCAACAGTCCAGTGTGACTACATCTCTTAAAGACAAAACCTGCTCGGGGCACCTGGGTGGCTTAGTGGTTAAGCCTCTGCCTTCCACTCAGGTCATGATCTCAGGGTCCTGGGATTGAGCCCTGCATCGGGCTCTCTACTCAGCGAGAAGCCTTCTTCCCCCTCTCTCTGCCTGCCTTTCTGCCTACTTGTGATCTCTGCCTGTCAAATAAATAAATAAATAAAATCTTAAAAAAAAAACCAAAAACCACAAAACCTGCTCTTTGCAGTGAGGTTCGCTGGCCGAGGCATGGGGAGCAAGGTCAGGCTCCTGGAGACAGCTGCAGGAGGTGCCCCGTAGCTGAGGACCACGTCCCTGGAGTAGGGTACGTAGGACAGGGCACATTTGTGGAATGAATGGAAGAGGCCAAGTCTTGGAAGTGAGTTGCAGGTAGAGCACAGCAGCAGAAACAAGGATCGAAAAGCACAGTGACACTCCTACACTGAAGGGGACAGACCTAATGAGGCCAGAGCTGCCACCAGCTGGAACAGATCTGCAGTCAACGGGTTAATGAGGAAAAGTATACCCCTGAGAAAATGGAGAAAACACAGATGAAAAGAGGTGCTCTCCATGGGGCGCCTGGGTGGCTCAGTGGGTTAAAGCCTCTGCCTTCAGCTCAGGTCGTGATCCCAGGGTCCTGGGATCAAGCCCCGAGTTGGGCTCTCTGCTCGGGGGGAGCCTGCTTCCCTTCCTCTCTCTCTGCCTACTTGTGATCTCTGTCTGTCAAATAAATAAGTACATAAAAATCTTAAAAAAAAAAAAAAAGAGGGGCTCTCCAGAGGAGACCCGGCACTTAGGACACAGAAGGGGAGAAATGTTTCCTCTCTATTAATGGACTAAAGGTTTGTGTCCCCCAGAACCTCTCATCCCCATTGTGATGGTAGTTGGCGACTTTGAGAATGAGGTCATAAAGGTGGAGGCCTCAGGAGTAGGAATAGTGCCCTCCCTTTTAAGAGGCACAAGAGACCTCCCCCATCCCATGCTATGTGTGCACACAGGAAGAAGGTAGGTTCCTACAAGATGGGAGGAGACCTCTCACCTGAACGCAACCCTGTTAGCATCTTGGTCTTGGACTTCCTAGCCTCCAGAGCTGTGAGATACACATTTCTGTTGTTGAAGCCCCCTGGTGTGTGATATTTCGTCATAGCTGCCCTAGCTGCCTAGGACAACCTCTCATCCCTGGCATCGAGAGAGCGGAGGTCTCGTCTGTGTTCCTGCCCCTTGCTGTTCATTCACTGAGCAAAATATTTGTAAAAGCACTTGCTCTGGTCCTGGCACTGGGCTAGGGGCTGGGCTCCAGAACTGCTTCAATGGGGTGCTATCTGGTCAGATGTCCTTCTGGTCAGATGACCTGAACCCAAAATGATGAGAAGAAACCACAGCAGGCAGGTCGGGGCAGATGGAACGGGTGGGGTATGTTTCAGGAGCAGAAAGGAAACTGAGGCAGCATGCCATTGTCCAGACAGATGGTGTTGAGGCAGTGTGGGTCCTAGGCAGAAGCTGAGATCTCCCTGTCTTGCACCCCACTTCGAGGGGCAGGAGGCTGGAGTGGTTATGGGCACAGATTCCTGCCAGACAGCCAGTGTTCAAATCCCAGCCATGCTACTGACTCATTGTGCAATTCTGGGTTAGACTCTTGACCTCTCTGTGCCTCAGTTTACTCACTCATAAAGTGGGGGATAGTTATAACACCTATCTCAAAGGATTGGCATAAAGATTGAAGAACTTAGGAGAGCACTTCTCACATAGGAAGGGCTGCACAGGTCATCCAGCATCTGCACATTTAATGTCATTGACCCTCTTTAGAAGTATTTATTGTCTTTAAACAACTCAGAAACATCTCTGGCAGACATGGGACTTGTAAAAACAATACATTTCCTCTCACGCTAAATCAGAGACCTTGGTGTGTCTTCAGTAGCCCAGATAGAGTCTCCAAAACAATTCAACTTTTAAATGATGCATTTGAAAATGAAGTTTGCAAGGACTGAGTTCTTGGCCACATAAATTCCAGTTCTGTGCTCTCTGGGGCCATCAGGCCCTGTTGTTTTCCTATCACATGCTACAGCCAATTTTTTTCAGTTGCTAATTGTGAGAAATGCACCGGAAACATCTCAGACCTCAGAGAAAAGTCCAGTAGGCCTCAAAGGAGAGAGCCGTGGGTGGAGACCAAAATTTTTCTAAGTGACGTGGGCCTCTTAGTCCCGGGCAGGGTCCTCAGTGTGAGTTGGAAAGTGGGGAGCATTTCCTCAGAGCAGAAGTGGCCTCTTCTTTCCCATTCTCCCAGAGCCGAGCCAACAGTTCTGCTTATAGTCTCTTCAGGAATCCTGAGAGATGATTCCAAGACAGAGTATTTCAAAACGGAGCAAAGAATGAAGAAAGTATCAAATCCATGTACAGGGCACAAGACGGGTTTGGGAAGGGAGAATTTGAAGGAGGGGAGGGAAGAGAAAAGAAAGAAAAGGAACAGAAGGGGCAGGGAAAAGAGAGGGAAGGAAAGAAGGAAGGAAAAGGGAGAGAAAGCCCAAACATGAGGGCTTAGAGAAGATTCAAGAATGGAAGACAGTGTTATCTCAGGAATTTCTGAATAGGTTTTATAACATGGAAATGACATTTAGGAGTTTCTAATGAACAGAAAATAGTCTTCATTCTTTTCTCTTCGGCTTCCCTTTCCCTTTCCCCGACTCTCTCTGGAAGGAAGAAAAAGGGGTGAGCCATGGTAAAAAGGGGTGAGTGTTGGGGCCATGGAAGGACCAGGTCGCCTCTACAAATCTCCATCAGAGCAGAGGGTGGATTGGGGGAGCAGCTGAGGCTCCTGCCCAACCTCCCTTTGTAAATCAAGGCCTTCCTCCTACCCCTTCCCCACCCGCCTTTCCCCCATCCCCATCCCGCAAGTCCCCTGCTCTACTTTCCCTAATGGACAAACACATTCAAAAGTTCCCAAACACTATCATTTCTGTTAATGTTCAACAATGTCCAAATAACGCTTGCAAAGAGGTATGATATTATTAATTTAACCTTATTAATAAGGTTAAAAATAGCCAAACAACTGCAATGCAACCAATTTTTAGTATACCTATAAAGAAATATGAAGTAATCTGATCATTGAAAGTCCCTCTGATTTAAAAAGTGATCCGTTTTCTATTTTAAAACATACAGCGTAAGTATGTATAGAGTCTGGCTAATTTGATAAATCAGATTAAACTGTTCATAGCTTATTCCTGTTATATACAATCTCTTTTGAGCTCTAAGATGTATTTGATTCTTTCCATCCATATTTTCCCTCCTAGATGTGAACATAAATAAGTGGCACAATAACAAAAATGCTTACAGAGCTGAGCTTTTTTTTAAATTGAATCATCGATTTTACTAGAAGTTGTTTCCAAAACAAGCAAACAAACAAACAAACCTCCTGTTGGCCTGAAGGACTATTTTTAAGAATAATACTATCTTACCTATTTATAGGGCTTAACAATATCCAAATGCTTTCCCGTGCGCCATCTTGATTCTCTTAACAACCTTTTGTTGCGACAGGGGAAGCAACAGAGGATCAAGGATGCTGACAGCTCATGATCCCATAAGTAGGAAATGTAAAAACTGAGGCCCAAAGCGGGGCCTTTGGCACCCTGACCCACTAGAATGTCCATCCCACCGTGTTGTAAATTGGATTCCTGTGTTGAGGAGTAGAGTCGGTGCCATTTTAACAGTGTATTATTTTACAAGTCAATTTTGAAAGGCACTTCTTCACATTTCCCAGTACCCTTCATAATTTCCATGTACTTATAGTCTCACCCATGTATTATGTTAAAGAATTCAGGTTACCTCAAAAAAAGTGGTAAAGAAATTTCAGAACTGCCCCCTGCTGTGCTTTTCAAGGCAGCTCAATAGTTCCATTTAAATAAGACTTTCGATTTTCTTAACTCTTATTCTAGAAAATCAGACCAAAATTAAGTACTTTATTCGACCTCCTAAAATCTAACTCTAGTCTGGGGGGCAGGGAGAAAGAAAATGAGAATGGGAATATACTGATGTCGTGACCCCAGAAAAATAAAATCAATGTAGAAGTCTAATCCTTGTCAATTTGCAAGTCTCCTTTTCAGTTCTTTAAGCTCAGCAGAGCACTCAAACTCGGCAGGTGTCCCTGACCTAAGACTCACCCTTGGACCTGAATTCATCTTTCTCCCCAAGTGGGTATACGATGTATCAGGGTCACCGGGAGATCCAGCTAAATCAGCATTTATAATCTTATGTAACATCTGTCCTGGAGAATAAAGTTCATGGGGTCAAATGGCCTTATAAATTAACCACAACACAGAGACCTCAGATATTTTTTAAATGTATGTATAGACCCAAAAGAAAAATACAGCACATGAGCAACGAGAACTTGTCCATTATGGTTATAATTACAATTCATAATATCCCCAGTCTCCACCTGCTTACTACAGCCTTGAGCAGCAATTGTGAAAATCACTTGGGGAAAAGGGTCCCAGAGGAATCAAGGTAAGACTTCAACATCGTCTCAAGTGTTGAAAGAATGGATTTCTGTTGGTAAGACCATAAATACCTTTTGGGTTTGATGGCCACAGATGGTATGTGGACCATACATCAATGTCTTAATTCAAAGGTAGGTGCTCAATAAGTATTTGCTGAATGAATGAACGTGTAAATGGATGAATGCATATTGCAAAGACATTTAGGAATTTGAACATGGCCAGAAGAACACAAGTCCTGCTCCAACAACCCATCCAGTCCAATCGTCCTGTCAAGTCAAGTAGAGATCTGGAATCACCCAATCAAGCCACGTTCCTCTCTGGTTGGAAACAGGAACGACTGGCCCTTTGAAGTAGTGCAGAAACAAATGAGAAATGGAGGAGCAGGGAAATCCTAGAGCCTCCTTTTCATTTTTCACCTGATCTCTTGACTTCTAGTGTTTCTGGTCATAAAACAGGAAAAAAATTAATTGTTCGTAATTTTCAAAACACTTGCATGTGAACTCATTCTAGATGCAAACAACTTGAAAGGCAAAATCACCGGAGGCTACGTGGTGTATAGGGTCTCGTTTCCAAAGGAGGTCACATAAAAATTAAAAAACACTAAAGAATAAGTAGTCCATGTTGTCCAAGGGGATGAGCTATGCAACCCAAGTAAAAATTAAAACCAAATTACATCCACTCATCAGCATTGCATAACACGCCCGACTCATTTGCATATGATGCAATTATTCCTGGTAGGTGCTGCACTCAACACAGTCAGCTGGGTTAGTGTGTCTCCGGGGACAGGGGCTTTGGTTTCCTCCCTATGCGTTTGCTGTGTTCCTTCATAACCATGAAGGCAAATAAACAACACTTCACAGAACCATTAGACTATGCACGTTTGAAATAAAAGCAATACAGATCTGTGCGTGGCTAGCACTCAGGCCCCCTCTCGTGACCAAGAAACTGTCTGATTCTAGGTCAGGGCTACATTTCTAGAACACTGTATCTGATCTTGTGTTTTAGGAAACCACATTTGTTTTAGGCTATATAAAGAATTCTTCTTCTTTTTCTTCACCCTGGACTGGCAGGTCAAGGGGGCATTTTGAGATTATCTTCCTTGCACCAAGATCCTTTCGGCCAGCAAGTGACAGAGAATGGGTCCTTGCCTTAAAGATTCTATTGTTCTTGGAGGCAGTCATCCCTAAGGAGGAGTCTGGCAAGCATGATGGTGCCTGGCTGGTCTGCAGATCCCTTGAAAATCCGCTCTGAAAAGATTGTCCGGGATCAGAATTGACCACGGTGCAACCCGTGTCAACATTCGTTTCTGCCTCCAGCTTCCCAAAGCTGTCTTGCAGGCTGAGGACTTTTTCTCTGAACCCAGGTTGGAGGTGGGGAGAAGGCAGATGCTTCTGGACGCCCATGGCAGAGCTCCTGTCCTGAGACGAACAGCCAGGGCTTTTCCACAAGGTGCCAGTAACACTGTCTGACATGGGGCTCTCAGCAGACTCTGGGCACTCCGGGGAACCCACCTTGAGCCTCCTGGCCCGGCTCCTTCGGCATCTTGGCTCCAGGATGCTCCTTGTGGAGACAGGGATCAGCCGAGAGCCCTGGAGAAGCGTGTCAGCTCCCGAGGTGCCATTCAGAAAGGAAAGTTCGCCATTCCTCACAGCAAGTCCAGGATTCAACTGGACCTAAGGGACAGGGGAAAACAAATTCAGCAGAAGTTTTCCATTAACTAAGTGCTGAGAACAGACCATGTCCCGTTCATCCTCTGCCATCCAGTGCCCACAGCAGACTTTCAATAAAGCCAGTTGAAGTGAAGTAATAAGTACAACCTAATCACGAACCATATCAGCAAGAGCTCCAAATATCTCTCTCTCTCTCAGACACCTTAAGTGAACATCCGATAAGGTGAAGATTCTGAGAATCAAACGCAAAGGCACAGTTCTTATAGATCACATTGTTTGGATGATGCCAAGATGTTCACTGATGTTATTTGGTGGCCTCACCTGGGTTGCAAATAAGGTATTACCAACTATGGAAAAATAAGAACAAAAATCAAAAGCCACCAAGGGATAAAGATTGGAATAAGAATTCAATCTTCCAAAGTCCTTTCATATCATGTTAATGATACATATCTTGAGTTATTACAAGACATGTGGGCACTCCAGGCAGTCTATTAATTAGACACTTTTAAAGTCAATATTCTTTAAATCTAGGGGCACCATTTATTTATGGTACAGGCTATATGTAGTAGCACATGGAAAAACATCCAAGAAAGGAGGGCGACTGCCTATATGGGACCTGCGGTGTCTTCATCCCTAGCAGTTCTACACTGGTTTCAAACTTATAGACCCTACTCAGCAGAACTGACACCCTCGAGTTAACTGCTCTCTCCCTCTGCACCATGAAGTTCACTGGCCCATCTTCCATCCTTGGACTCCTGGGAGCCTCATCCCCTACTCCTTACACAACACTCTCACCAAGAAGATTTCTGGAAAAGACAATTTTCTCTCTCCTGTCAGTATCCCTTAGAAATTGGTATCCAGGGCCCACCCCTCCTGGCCCAAATATCAAAAAGAATGTGCAAAAGAACCTTAAATGCATTTACTAAGTGAAAGAAGCCGATTTGAAAAGTCTACCTACTGTAGGATTCCAACTAGATGACATCTGGAAAAGGCAAAACTATAGAGACCATAAAGATGTTAGTGGTTACCAGGGGTCGGAGGGGAGGGAGGGATGAACAGGCAGAGCACAGAGGATTTTTAGGGCAGTGAAACTATGCTGTATGATACTACAATGGAGGATACATGTCATTACACACTTGTCAAAACCGTTAAAATGTACAACACCAAGAGCAAACCCTAATATAAACTATGGGCTCTGGGTGAAAATGATGTGTCTATGCAGTTTCATCAGTTGTAGCAAAGGCAGCGCTCTGCTGGGGTATGCACAGCCGGGGAGGGTGTGCTGTGAGGGGTAAGGGAGCACACGGTACTCTCTCTACTTTCTGCTCCATTTTGCTGTGAACATAACACTGCTCTAAAACGTTTCTTAATTAATTAAAAGAAGATAAAAAGAATGGTACATATTTACCTCACCAGGCAAGAAGAAAAAAATCGGAATAATAAGAAAGCCAGTCTAGAAATGAGTATATTATGGGATGCATTTATATACGTGATCCACGCACATGGCCTCCCTCAATTTTATCTCTGATAGAAATGGTGGAGTGACTGTTACCAAACTCAAAAAAGCAAAAAAGCTGCTTCCATCAATTCCTTTGGCATCGAAGTTGGCAAATATTTTCTGTAAAGGACCATACATTCAATATCTGAGGCCAGGTGGACCCACGGTCTTTCCTTCCATGACCAGACTCTGCCACAGAGTAGTCACGGACAATGCAGTAAATGGATGTGTCTGAGTTTCAATCTTGTGAAATTTTTTAAAAAGATTTTCGTTTATTTATATGACAGAGAGAGGGGGAGAAAACACAAGCAGGGGGAGTGGCAGAGAGGGAGAAGCAGGCTCCGCACTGAACATGGGGCCCGATGTGGGGTTCTATCCCAGGGCCCCGGGATCATGACCTGAGCTGAAAGTAGACACTTAACTGAATGAGCCACCAAGGCAGCCAGTCTTGTGCAATTTTCACGTGTCATGACATTGTTTCCACGACCATTTAAAAATGGAAAACTATTCTGAGCTCCCAGGCATCTTCCACCTCTAAGAGACCCAGGTTAAATGAACGCTCTTTCCTGCTCCAACATTCAGTTCCCCTGTTACATCAGCTCTTCGGCATCAATACCTCCTTCCACGTCAGCTGGAGTCCAAAGACCATCACTTCAATGATTTCCTCACTAGTACATCCAACTCCTCTCGACCACTCCTTTTCTGCCAAAGCCTCCCTCAAGACCTCCCAGCTCCATGTTCATTCGCATGCCCACATTCCCTGAACTTGTACCTTGCACTTCAAGCTGTCAAAGAAATGCACATGACTGCTCAGAGTGACATCACCATAATGGTGTGGTTTCCAACTTTGCCCAGTGTCCCCCCAGCCCTGTTGCCTTAGCCACCTGTCATTTTGCCACAGGCAGCTATTTCAAGCCTTCTGAACTATCCTCAAACCTTCAGTGACACAACCTCTGCCCAACTCCCCAGCTGAAGGTCTCACCATCTAGATTACAGAGAAAACAAAAGCCATCACCAGCTAGCAACTCTCAGTTGCCGGCCACCCAACACACTTACAACGTCACCATCCTCTCCACAAAGAAAGAGATCAGTCTGTCTGCACTGTGAATTCCATCACCTCCTGCCTTCCTGGCCCCCCCAACTTATCAATGATTCATTTTTTCCTATGTTGTTATCTTGTTTCTCCAGTCTTTCTCTCTTCCTGGTTCTCTGCCTACTCCTTTGCAACAGCAATTAAACCTGCTCAAGTCTATCTTGAATAATGCATTCCTTCCCTTCTCTCCCCTCCAGCTCTCTCTACTCTCCTTCACAGCCAAGCCTCACTATAAAATTTGTCCACACTCATTTATCCTAAACACCACCCTCCCTTATTTCCCCTACCCATGGCACTGACTTTCCCTCCTACCAAGCCACTGAAATTGCTCTTGCCAAGATCATCTGCAATCAGCTTCCTTGTCACTCATTGTTACCCCGGCTCTGGTTGAATTTTCAAGGTTGATCTTTCTCCTTTACATTTGAAGTCTTCTTAAGCTTCTATGTCAACACATTCTTCTGGATTTCCTCCTTCCGTTCCATCCACCACTTCTCAGTTTCCATCGCAGGAGCCTCTTCTCTTGTCAGTTCATTATATGTTGTGTCTCTTCAGTGCTGACCTGGGTTCACTTCTTCTTTTATATACCTTCTAGGGCAATCTCAGGGACATCTATGCCTTCAGTTACTACGAAAATGATGAAGGGTTCCAAAAGCATAACTACAGTTCAGATCTGTGGGGGTTTTTTGTTTTTTAAAGATTTTATTTATTTGACAGAGATCACAAGTAGGCAGAGAGGCAGGCAGAGGGGGGTGGGGGGGAAGCAGGCTCCCTGCTGAGCAGAGAGGCCCGATGCGGGGCTCGATTGCAGGACCCTGGGATCATGACTTGAGCCAAAGGCAGAGGCTTTAACCCATTGAGCCACCCAGGTGCCCCTCAGATCTGTGTTTTAAGCCTCATACTTCCCTATCCACTGATCTTCCAGGAACCAGCTACTCAAACTCAACATGTCCAAAATTGAACTCATTTTCCTACTCATGCTATTTCTGTTCTGTTTAGTCTTTTCCTTTTCTTTGAACATTTTAGGCTCATGTTAGTCAAGCAAGAGCATCATTTTCCCTTCTTCATCCCCATGTCATCCATTCCCGTGGATCCTGCCTCCCAGAGATCTTTCAGATTTTCCTGTCTTTCCGTGTACAATGCCATTAACCCTAGGTCAGGATCTCACCATTTCTTGTCTGAGTTATCGCAATGACCATATGATGATGAGGCCCCCGCGGATGCTCTTACCTCTGTCTAATCCTTCTCCACTCCACTACAAGGGGAGATTCAAAAACAGTTTCCATCATGCCACCCTCCTGCTTCCAGTGGCTCTCTACTCTTCTTGAGATAAAAATCTATGTCCTTTAATATGCCTTATCACAGCTTCCACAGTTTGTCCCTTCTTCCTCCAGCCTGGTCATTCACCATTTCCTCCCTTTCAGCCTCCACTTGCCAAAATTGGACTTCTTGGATATTATTTGCTCTTTTCCAGTGCCAGTGTTTGTGTACACTATTTGCTTTGTCTAGGATATATCTTCTCTAACTCTTTTTCCTAAAAACCCATGGCCAACTCCAGCTTCTACGTCATTTCCTCTTGGAAGTGTTCTTGATATCACTGAATATGAGGTAGGTCCCCTAAATATTGGTTCTGCCACTTACTAGTTGTTGCACTTTATTTTTTTTTATTATTTTTTTTAAAGATTTTATTTATTTATTTGACAGAGAGAGAGATCACAAGTAGGCAGAGAGGCAGGCAGAGAGAGAGGAGGAAGCAGGCTCCCTGCAGAGCAGAGAGCCCGATGCGGGGCTCGATCCCAGGACCCCGAGATCATGACCTGAGCCGAAGGCAGCGGCTTTAATCCACTGAGCCACCCAGGCGCCCCTAGTTGTTGCACTTTAGACAAGTTGCCGAATCTTCTTATGTCTCAGTTCCTCATCTACAAAAAGAGATAATCATAAGTACCAGCATCATAGAGTTGTTGAAATGATTAAATGATGACAATACCTGGGACATCGTAGTGCTAAATATGAGTTGTAAGTATCATAGTAATTAGTATCGTAACTAGCTCTTCTAGCAGTTTGTACTACCATATCATAGTAGATACAACACTGTTATGCACCTGCACACTTACTTATCTGTGTCTTCTCTAAACTTGTATCTGGCAGAAGGTTTGTATTCACCTTCTTCATTGTTGTATCTATGAACCTAGCATAGTGCTTAGCACATGGTCAGTAACCACTAGATGTCTTTTGGATATATAAGTTTAGCACCTAAAAAAAATGTAAATTTTTACACGTAGAAATGTATGGAAATGTAGAATCAATGTATTGGACCCCTAATTATTTGGCATTACGTAGTTATAAAGCCTTATCAAGAAAATTCAAAAAGGCTCTCATCATATGACTGGCAATTTCTGCAAATTTTCTAAGGGAAGGCAATGGCAATGTCAACTTTTCTTTCTTATAGAGAGGTCTAAGATCCTTAGATCACATATGAAAATGAGTGCAACATTACATTAATGTAGAAATGCAAACATCTGCAGTTAGAGTGAAGAATTTCGAGGAGAAACATAATGCTGAGTGATTGAGAGAAATCCCTTGAGACAGAAGAAGTCTCCTCTTGCCAAAAAATAAAGTGAAACAAATTTGTAGGAATTCTGATCATTTAGAGCTCATCTTTCCAAGAAATAATTGTAAAATGTTACAAATTGAGAGTTAGCTTTTTCCAAGTTTCAGGGAATGCTAGCAGTTATCTTGATGAATAGAAAGATCATTTGTCACTCATTTGACTCCAAACACTTGAGAAACAAGAGAATATACATCATTGAAAAATGATGAAGCTGTTTAAGAACAGATTCACATCATGAAGGGAAAATAATATTGTCTCTTACTAGAAGTGATTGCAAGAAATAGATAAAGAGAATTTTTCCTACACTGAGGAAAAAAAATTAAATGGAACCAAAGTACACAGATGATAAGAAACCCAAAAACAATGTCAAACTTGCTTCCTTAAGAGTTGAAACCAGTCCCTTCCAATTAATTGATCTTTAAATTAAACGTACTTACTTTAACTGATTAACCAAACCACTGATGTTAACCTTTTTTTGTAAGAGTGAAAACCTTCCAAGTCCAAGTGTTCTTTCAGAGGAGCATAACCCCAAATATTGAGTGAAAAGAAGAGCAGGGATGGGAGTGCGTGTGTTTGTGTGTGTGTGTGTGTGTCTGTCTGTCTGTCTGTCTGTCAGTGTGGGTACATTACGGGCGGGGATGGAGAATGGAAAAGAAACAAAGAAAGGAACAGGAAGGGTGGAATAGATTCCAAGTGTATACAGCTGAGAGACTCAGAAATGAGAAAGGACCCTCAAGAAATGCTACAGAAGAAAATGAATTACTTTCTTCACGAGAAGCTATGTTCTTTCATTTTTCAATAGCTAATGAAGAACATAAGGACAAACTTAGCTAAATGTCTCTTGATAAAATGAAAAGAACCACACGCTTGCTTACACCAACTTAGCTTCTGGAATATACACCTTTTCTGAAGAGACAAGACTTATTTCCTAAAAACAAGCAGTCAATCAACCCATGCTTCAGAAACAGCTGTCTACCTACTAGTCTACTGGAAATAGACACTTATTACAAAATACCGAAAAGAGGTAGAGAGTCATAAACTCCAAAATTATATGGTGCAAGAATAAGAAAATATGTAATCTGTTGTGTGTCACAAAAACTTCCATATAAAATATACACCAAATGGAAGTGAATTGTGTACTTGAGCTTCATGGCAGATTTCAGAAATTGCCATTTGAGCAGAGCCTTGAAGGAGGGATAAGTAAAGAGAAAAAGAAAGACATCTCTGGACAAGGAAGAGCCTGGGCATTACATAGATGCAGATATCCATAAAACAGGCCATTCTCAACCTAAACAGGAATGAAATTCTGACACATGCTGCATGGATGAACTTTGAAAACATTAAACTGAGTGAATTAAGCCAGACGAAAGGGCAAATATTATATGATTCCACATATGGAAGGTGCCTAGAGTAAGCAAATTTATGGGAGCAGAAGGAAGAACACATGTTACTAGGGACTGAGGGGAGGAGATAATAGTGGGTTATGGTGTAATAGGTACAGAGTTTCTAGGTGGTGTGATGAAGAAGTTCTGGAAACAGAATGTGGTGATGCTTGCACAACATTGTAAATAAATGTACTTGATGGCACTGAACCCAACACTTAAAAATGGTGCAAGTGACAAATTTTATGTTATGTGTATTTTATTACAATAAAGAAAATACCTGGGTGTAGGTTCTGGGTGTAGGAGTGAGCCTAGAGTTCTGGAAAGAAAGTTGGGACAGCCATAAATGCAGCAGTCCTTTAAAAATATATTCATCTGGAGCACCTGGGTGGCTCAGTGGGTTAAAGCCTCTGCCTTCGGCTCAGGTCATGATCTCAGGGTCCTAGGATTGAGCCCTGCATCAGGCTCTCTGCTCAGCAGGGAGCCTGCTTCTCCCCATCTCTCTCTCTGCCTGCCTCTCTGCCTACTTGTGATCTCTGTCAAATAAATAAATAAAATCTATTAAAAGAAATAAAAATCAGAAAATATTTTCATCTGTGATGTGCTGGATAAAATGGGATGCCTGGAACTAGAATGAAGAGTTAAAATGTCCCAATGATAATATACATTTACAGGTATGAGGGCTTAAAGAAGGAAGGGAGAAGAGGAATGGGCCCAGAGGAAAACTACAACAGTTGGGTGTGACTGAATGTGGCACTTCTGTAAAAAAAGAGGCTTTAATAGTGACAGCGTTTCAAAACCAGAGCAAATGGGAAGAGAGTGACCAGAGCTGGAGAAGATGGGGGAGATGGTGAGTTTGGTTTTGCTTGGACTGAATGTAAGATGAGGGATGAGACATTATGTTCAAATATTCTTAAAGGGAAGTGGAAATAAGCTAAATAAATAAGCTAAACTCAAGAGCTAGAGATGCAAACACAGGTGTAAGGAGAACAAAATTGATACTAAATCCACAGGGTGGTCTGTATGTCTTAATCTTAAGGAAACTTTTAGTGGAGGACAACAGTTTTCAACTGGGGGAAACTCCACCCCCTAGAGGCATTGGACAAGGTCTGGAGACATTTTGGTCGTCACAGCTGGAGTTCAGGGGTCACTGCTACTGGCATCTAGTGGCACAACCAATGAGGCAGCTAACATCAGCAATGCACAGGACAGTTCTCCATGACAAAGAGTCATCTAGTCCAAGATGTCAGTACCACCAAGGGTGAGCAAACCAGATTCAGGGACAGGAAGAAAGAGGTGAGTCCTTGGGAAGAAACAACAAAGGGACAGCCAGACAGAGAAGAAAACTGCTTAAAGAGCTGGTTAATGGAAGCCCACAGAGGAGAGAATTTTGAGGCAGGAGCAGTCAACATTGACTGATGCTGGTGAGAGCAAGCATTGGAGGACACAGGGCAAACAGCAGCCCCCAAGACTGGAGAGACAACAGACAAATACAGGGAATCACGGCTTAAGAGTGGAGACTCTTAAGTGGAAGCCACAACAGGAACCAATGCCAGGTGAGGAAAACTTCAACTGTGACTGAGGAATTGTGGAAGGCTCAGTGTGGACAACTGTGAGGGTTAAAAACTCCAGGGGGACCCAGTCACAGAGGGGCCTTGCAAGCTTGTGAGATTTCCCTCCAGGAGCTTGAGCAGATGCTCACAATAAATATTGGAGAAAAATATTTGTGCTTCTGGAAGGGAAGGAGAAAAAGCACCACTTTAAAACATGCCAGAAAACTGTGTTCTCAAAAGGCCTGCTCTCAGAGAAAACTAGTTAACCAGAAGCTAACCTGAGCCTGACTAACCTAGGGGAAAGGAAATACTCAATTCCAGCTCATTCTAGCCAAACCTAGCTAGCCATTCTAGCCCTTTCCTGCCAAAGGAGGGAGAAAAAATTTTTTAAAATACTTGTGAATTCACAGTGTAAGGCACAGACTCACTAAAAGACTGTGTGCAATCTAATCATAGAATGCTTCCCCTCCCCCCAACTCCTCACCACCACATTACAAAAAGCCTATTTTCAGCACTTCCTTTTACCTGCTACATCATGTCTAGCTAGCAAAAGCAAAAACAAAAACAAAACAAAAAAACACAAGGCATACTAAAAGGTGAAAAAAAAAAAAAAACCCCACAATTTGAAGAGACAGAGTAAGCATCAGAACCAGGCATGGCAGAGTTGTTGGAATTATCATGCCAGGAATTTGAAACACAGTGATTAATGTACTAAAAACCCTAATGGATAAAGTAAACAGCATGCAAGAACAGATGGGCAATATTAACAGAGATAAAGACACTAGGAAAGAACAGAAACACTAGAAATTAAAAAAAATAACAAACTGTACTAGAAATCAAGAATGCCTTTGATGGGCTAACCAGTAGACTGGACATGGCTGAGGAAAGAATCTTGAGCTTGAGGTACCTCAGAAGAAACTTTCAAAACTAAAAATCAAAAAAAGCAAAGACAAAAAAACAGAACAGAATATCCAAGGGCTGTGAGACAGCTTCCAAAAGTATAACAGACGCATAGTAGGCAGACCAGAAGGCAAGAAAGAGAGAAAGGAACAGAAGAAATATTTGAAATAACAATAACTGAAAATGTTCCCCCAATTTCATGTTGAAACCAAACCACAAATCCATGAAGCTCGGAGAACACCAAGCACAAAAATTCCACAAAAGCTACACCTAGACACATCATTTTCCACACTACAAAAATCAAAGATAAAGAAAAAATCCTAAAAGACACCAGAAAAAAAAAGACAAGAGTGGGACACCTGAGTGGCTCACTTGGTTAAGTGTCTGACTCTTGATTTCAGCTCAGGTCATGATCTCAGTGTTGTGGGATGGAGCCTCATGTCAGGCTCCTCACTCAGCTAAGAGTCTGCTTATCCTTCTTTCTCTGCTCCTGCTACCCCTCACACTCTCTCTCTCCCTCTCTCTCAAATAAATAAATAAAATCTTTTTTAAAATCCAAAGTAAGCAGAAGAAAATATAATCAAAAGTAGAGCAGAAATCAGTAAAATTGAAAATAGGAAATCAGTAGATAAAATCAATGAAATCAAAAGCTAGTTCTTGGCAAGCTCTGTGGATTCTAACTCAAGTACTAATTGTAGAGGATTTAGAGGTGAGCCCAAGGGCTGGAGGAAGGATATGCAGGCATGAGTTCCAGCTCTTGCATCAGAATAAACTGGGAAGAGCTGCCAGAAAGGATGGCTTATGACCAGTGTCTGTTGTTGAGACTCAGTATCCCAGGTTGTACTGATGTTGGGTTCATGTACTGGTGCAACTGAGCCCCCTTGTCCAGGTCTATGAACAAGACACCACCACGGTGGGGCAGGAGGCAGAGATGTGTATGAACTTTCCCACTTTATTTATCCTGGAAAGCAGTCAACCCTTGTCAAGTAAGACCTGGAAGGTAAGCCCTCAAGGGGCTAAGAGGGAAACTCCCTTCTTTTGTTGTACGATTGGCCTGGACCACCTCCTAGCGATGGATGTGGAGAGCACAAGGAGGAGACCTGGGAAAGGACCTCAAGGTCACATCCTGGTCAAGGAGCTCTGAATGGTGACACCCAAGGTCCTATAAGTTACCTTCCTTGTACAGAATGTTTTGTTGTTTTCCTCATTTTGTGCTCACATTTTTAGAAAGATCTTGTTGAAAATTACAGCCTGGTTTCAATAGCATTGTGGAGATGTCCGCAAGGACATGCCCATAAGTGCAGGGTGGTGGTGGCCACAGTTACCAGTGAAGGCGAGCTGGCCGTACAGCCCATGCCAATCTCCCGGGAGTTACTAGCAACACCACCAGAGACCAATGGCCTGGTGAGGAGAGCAGGATGAAAGAGCCTTAGGGTCGTGTTCTAGCACATCTGAGAAATCACATCTCAGGGACTATGGCATGCTACCAAGTGACACACTGGCTTCTGTGACATCGTGACCTTCACCTGCTTTCTGGATGCTCCTTCTCGCATTCCTTCACTCATTCTTCTTCTTCTCTTTCCCCACTCCTGGAGTGTGGACATTTTATAGGCTCTACCTTCATTGCTTCTCATTCTAGGCTCCCTTCCTTGATAATAGCACTTCTTCCCAGGGCTTCAACCATCATCCCCAACCTATGTCCCTAGTCCAAGCTCCAGCTCTCAGAAGCCACATGACTTGGGAATGTCTTCATCCAAATGATCTGCAAACATCTCAAACCCAATGGGTCCAGACTTGTCATCGCATCCCTCTTTCTGACCCCTAGATCTAATTCATTTCCAAATCTGCTAAGTCTACTCCTGAACTACAGTTCATATTTAACCTCATACTTCCATTGTGGGTCCCCTCACTCAAAACTTTGCTGACCTCTGATTGGATGACTGAAGTTACCTCTGGATCAGTCTAATACCCATCCAATCTACCTTATGTGATGGTACTGGTGTTAGCATCCTAAAGTGTGTACTACAGACTATCATGTCTGCCCTTCTCTAAAATCATTAATAAATGCCTCTTTAATGTATGTAGATCCTCCTGCACCCATACTCAGTGGGCCAAAAATCGTTCTCCTAAATCCATATGAACTCTCCAGCTCTATGTCCTTCTACCACCTGGTTCAGTCACCCTCCAGGTCATACATCTTCCATACAACTTTTCCAAACTTGGTCAAATTAGCCCTTTCTGTCCCTAAATTCAAGGTGAGGACAGGGCATTTACCATAGGTCACTTGGTATTCCAGGCACTTGTGGGAGAGCTGGGCCTCCCATCAGCCCAACATCACACAGAACACCTAACACAGAAGGCAGCGTGACATCACACTGAACTCCTAACCAAAGGGTCACAGAAGGATAGCCGTCTCATCTCCCACAGGGCAACATGGGAAAAATGCAGGGACAAAGGAGGACTGCTAGAAAGGGGAGGGGAAGAATCGAACCACAGTGCTTTTGCAGCCGTTAAGAACAAAGACAAATGGAGAACACTCAGGAAGAGTATTTGGTAAATGAAGAAACATGGACATTTGATCATTTATTGATACATTCATTCATTTACTGAGCACCTACTATGTACCCTACTATCATTTTCACCACAAATAGACATTCAAGACTCTGAGAAGCATCACACCGTCTGCACTGACAGGAGGTCACGTGGGAAAGGAATTGTTTCCCGTGGGCATCCGACAAGACAGCTGGTGGTTTCTCACACACACAGGCAGTAATCGCATTGCTTCTGCGTGATCTCCTACAGCTTCCACTTTACAGAGCACCTCCATTTACATTCTTTTTTTCATCCTCATAACAAATTATACGTGTCAGTACCATTCACTGGCCCCATCTGTGAGTGCTGATTGCAGTAAGGATAAAAGAAAAGCTCTTAGCAAGACTCTGGTTCATTCACACGAGGGTGTATTTGCCTCCCGTGTGCCAGACGCTATTCTAGGTACCAGGGAACATTAAAGCCGGCAAAGTGCTGCCTGCCCTCCGGGTGCTGACCTGCCAGTGGCTGACCACACTCCTGATGATGTGGTCTCCACCCACCTGCTCCCCTTCTTCCCCTCACCCCCTCTCTCCGCCCCAGCCACATAGAAGCTCAGGCAGTTTCCTGAACATGCCCTGCTAAGGAAATGCCACACCACACACAGTCACCCACTCTCTCTCCTCTTCAGAACTCCTTTCTCCCTTCTCCATCTGGCTGCTTCCTTCTGGGCTGTCCAGCCTCAGCAGGCCAAGGTATGGCTCCTCAGAAAGCTTTGCCCATTGCGGGCCCTCATCATGTCTAGCACGCCCACATACGTGTCCATTCCAGCCCTGAGGGAAGGTTATTTGTGGAGAGGTTAATTGGTAGTTATGGCTTTCCCTTGAATATAGGTATAATTTTCTTTTCTTTTTTTTTTTTTTTTTTTTTTTTTGGTCAACATCAGTCATCTGGGCCACTCCACATTTGTTCCCCTACTGATCTTCACTGGGGGCCTTTCCCCTCCCCTGGGAGTCCCAGAAGGGTCTGACTCCATGGACAATCCAGGTGTGGAGGGCTTAGCCCCTGCCTCAGAACTGCACCAGCCCACACGACCCCATTCCCTTGGATGCAGTAATCGGTTTAGAGAAGAGCATCTGATCCAAGTTGGTTGGGTTGATCTTAAAAATAAGAACAGTTAAAAATGTGCCCCCTGGAGGCACCTGGGTGGCTCAGTGGGTTATGCCTCTGTCTTCAGCTCAGGTCGTGGTCTCGGGGTCCTGGGATCGAGCCCTGAATCGGGCTCTCTGCTCAGCGGGGAGCCTGCTTCTCCCTCTCTCTGCCTGCCTCTCTACTTGTAATCTCTACCTGTCAAATAAATAAATAAAATATTTTTTAAAAAATGTGACCCCTGCTGCACACACATATGAAATGTTTGTTTGACAGTGAGGTTGATTTTAAATGCTGGAGATTAACCAAGGTTGAAGGATGAAGAAGAAACTTGAGATGCCTCAGAAATTGCTGAGTTAAGTAAAAGACACAGAAATTGTGCCGGTCCACCTTAGGTGAAGAAGAAGGTAAATAATTTATATATCTTTTAATATAGAATCAATATGATTCATGTTATTAATAAGTCAGAGCAGATGACAATAAGATTAATCAAAGGAAAGACTATTCATCTTCCCTCATGTTATTACTTTACCCAATAGGCCTTAAAGGAGTTTTTGACCGTTTCTCAAGGACAGAAGCCACAGAACATTTTGCTGTGAGTATCACACACATCCCCCTGCCTGCACTCACTTGCACACCCATGCACACCCACTGAGGACTAGACAATAATGGGTAACTACGTGCGTTTGGGAGCTGAGTAGACACTTCCCGACCTGTGTCTTGTGTCTTAGGCAATTAACTGAGTACCTCAGTTTTCTCATCTGCAAAATGAGAAAAGTTGTGACTTCCTAGGCTGTGGTAAGAATTAAAGTTATCAATGTAATAACACTTAGTCTAGGTCATAACAGATAATAATAGCTAAAATTGCATTCCGGGCACTATCTTAAGCACTTGAAGCATTACATCACTTTGTGTGGATAACAACCCACACGTTAGGAAGATGTTAGTATTACCTCCACTGTGCTGATGAAGGAGTCGAGGCTAAGCCAGGCGGCTACTGGGTGTAAGGCTCAACAGCCGGGGAACATTCCGTGAGAGATGGTACATTACGGTAGCGATCACATGATTGTGCCTTGCTTAAATGGGGTGCTTATGGAAGAAGGCTTTCATATCCAGCTTTTCTTTCTAAAGGAGTTCTAACCATCTAACTTAATTTGGGGGAAAACTGACAGTGATCCAAGCTGCTTAAACATTAAGTCAACAGGAAAAAAAAGTCAACAGGACTACAAACTTAATACTGTCCACCATAATTACAACTTCAGCTTCTTTAGGTCAGATGGGAAGAACTTACACTCTCCCTAAACCCAAGGCATGGGCGAAGTCTTTGCATACAGTTTTAAAGGACAATCTGAGAAATAGGGTGTCATCGGATTCTACCGCAAACCACTTGTATAAGCTACAAGTCCCTGGAGCATAAACTCCATTATCTGTCAGATGAGGGGATTTTATTAGATCAGCGACTCTCAACCCCAATGCTATATATTTGAGCCATCCACGGTGCCCCCAGAGAGGCTGATCTAATTGGCCTGGGGTGCAAATGTGGCATGGGAATTTTTGTAAGCTCCCCACGGATTCTGATGTGCAAGCAAGGTCGAGAACCACAGCCTTAAATCACCACAAAGGCCCATCTCAGATGCATAGTTCCATGTGCACCAACAAAGATCAGAGGCAAAACTGGAATACCTGAAGCAGGATCTTGTTGCCGTCATAGTCCTGTGTCTGCCACCTGGTGCGGCTGATGGGGACGCACGGATGGGGGAGAAGAGGCACTAACTGGCCGATCTCTTGAACCTTGAACTGCAGCACTGAGGACTCTCTGGGGTCCACTGACATTCCAAGGGGCAGCTGCGTCAGGGAGAGCTGCAGAGCAAAGCTCTTGGTGGCATAGAGCACGAAGACGCAGGAGTCGCTCTTCTGCACAGTGGCTTCCTTCTGCAGGATCAGCTCATAGAGTCTGATGGCATCATCGTAGTTATCAGAACTGCAGTAGAGTGTCACCCTCAGGATCTCGGTGCCGCAGTGCACCTGCCTCACACCCCAGACCGGCATCTGGCTGTCCAGACTATAGAACTCCTGGTTGACAAGAGGATAGGGACACGGCCTCCCCTGAGCGTTCGGGGCAGAGTAGCACCGCCACGGCCAGTGCTGGAGGCAGTCAAGAACCCGGAAGAGCCGCTCCTCTCCCACGCTCTCGGGCAGGAAGAGCAACACAGACATCCCCGGGAACCGTGAGCGCTTGGAGTGGCACTTGTAGTATTTTATTGGACTGACCCTCTCAGACACCAGAAAGGGACGCACGTCTGGGCAAACGCAGTCCAGGAGCTGGTTCAGAGTTTGCTGCAGAAGCGAGCCATGTCCAGAGTTGGCGAGGAGGTGGACGATCATGGCCAGAGGCTCCGGTGTCCCGTCCATTCCAGACTGCCCCGGGGAGGACAAAGGAAGCAGGCGTCGAGGTCCCACCCGTCAAGCTTCTGCAGCGAAGGAAGAAGCGGTGGTTCTCCAGCAGAGCCTTTAGCCCCCCAGGAAACCTGCACCCAATTCAGAACAAAGCTCCTAACCTGGGCTCCTGGTTGCCGGTGGCTGCACAGCCAGACCATCCACACAAACTGGGGCACAACAGCCTTGGGGTCAATGTCATCCAGCTCACGCACAATGTAACTGCGTTTTGGGCTTGTCCAGGCACTCCCCCAGGTTTCTGTTTGACCTAAAAACCTGTAACCCTGAGAAACACCCAAGTGGGTGGTTCTTACAGACACTCAGTAAAGGAAATGACCAGGCAAAAAGGAATATGAGTCGGCTCTGTTAGGCTGATAGCAATCTGTTTAGTTGAAAAGACATCCATTTTATGGACCCACAATGGGTTCTGATTTCCTCCTTACATCTCTCCATGTTTACAGTAGGCTGCCAGGCCACCTGAATACAATGACTACTTTCAAACAATTCTCGAAACTTGTCCCCTTGCCAGGATTTCCACTGTCCTTTGTCTTTTTATTTTGTTATGGGAGAACTGAGGCTAAACCTTTGAAGAGAAGATACTGTATCCAAATGATACTGAGTGTTCCCTGAAAATGATTTGTTCTGATGCAAAGTCTGAGTATGTGTACTGAAATGTTGCAAAAAAATAAAAAAGATGTTGCAAAAACAAAACAAAACAAAACAAAATCCAGAACAAAAAAACAAAACCCCTGTTATTCATGCTGATGCTTCAGGAACGCTAGAGCTTCCCAGTATCGATGGTATCATTGCCCAGGTCTATTGAGGATCTACTAGGCACCAGTCATAAATGATTCTTAAACTTTACATAAATGCATTTAATTCTGCAGCAAACCTATGAAGAAATGACTATTTTTCCCCCAGATGACTTTTGACTGATCAACGACCCAGGGCTAAGTAATAGAAAATCTAAGTTACTCACCTAAGGTCTCACAGTTAAAAAGTGGCTGAGGGAAAATGTGCACTCAGGAATTGAGAGGTGTCCCAGAGAAGTAAAGATGAGCTGCCTCTCAGGGACCTGGAAGTCCCGGTCTAGATTTTCTTCCTAAGGATGGGGAAAGGACACCAAAGCAAATTCTCATTGAGGTCATGAATCTTAAAATGAATTATCTTCAATAAAAATGTTCAAGCTCTAAACAGAACACCCACCCTAATGTGTAGTATCTGTTTGAAAATCATTTGCTATTTGGATAGCAGTGCTCCCTAGAATATGTGGACAAGCACATTTTCCTAAATAGAGTTCTTAAAATAAGTTACTTATGAATGCTTATGAATGGAACATGTTGTGACAATCTTTTATAATTTAGAAAACACTTTCGTGATTTTACACTTTCCTTGACTTTTACTTTATGCAGGCAGATTCCTTTAATAGTATAATAATCAAATTTGAAGTTAAATATTGTTAACTATGGAAAGGAATCGTTTCTATTCAGATTCCTTTTCTAAATCAAGCCTACACTTCCAATCATTCAAGGTTCATAAGTCCTATACTTTTTTCACTGAAAAAATATATAAACATAGTTGATAACAAATGAATTGTTTTTTTAATTTCCACAGTCATTAAATTCATAAAACTCATTTAGCTTCCACTTTCCAAAAAGCATTTTTTTAAAAAAGGCATTATAGTTCTCAATTCTAAAAAAAAACAAAAAACAAAAAACAAAAAAATGAAAAAAACCTCTTAATTCATGTTACACAGCAGCCATTTGCAGGCAATAACTTTCTCATCTCTCAGTAGGACACCCTCCCTTTTCCTCTGTCCTTCCACTCACAGAGCTGACTGTACTCAGGCACTTTAGACTTCAGACATGGTTTTTGAAACATCCTTTGCAATTCTGGAAATAACTCTAAAGATTCAAGGAGAAAAAAAATACCCCTGAGACAAAGATATTAACTCACAACATTTTGCACAAGGCAAGTATTGAAGGCCATATATAGGAACGGGTTTGCTTCTTCGTGTTGTTTTAATCTTTTATCCAGTACAAAAACATACTTTTTTCCTCTTGAGGTTGTCATTTCTGTCAGGACTGGAAAGATTTCATTAATCTGAAGGCAGCCAAAGTGCCAAGAAACACAGAGCTCGAAGTGGGAGGGGGTACCATGAGTCTCCTTTCTGACTGGCTGCCTTTGCAATTATTTTTCTGGTAACAACCTGAAATACTGACCCTCAGAGTAGCTGCCTCCCTCCTCCTCACTGCCTGCCACCCGCCGTAATGGCCAGACTCTCCGTTCGGCTCGATTCCTCTGTGCTCTTCTTGCAAACTGGTTCTGGTGAAGGCACAGATGAATATTATACGAGGGGAAGTCACCGGGTTTGACTCCCAGTACCTGGACAGCTGACCCTCGGCCATCTACCTTACTTTTCTTAAACTTGGCCAAGATGCCCGAGTATCTGTCAGTCACCAGCCCCTGGACGGCAGCCAGATGGTCAGCTCCACCTGGCAGAGTGGAGGAGCTGGAGGCAGGTAGTAGAAGCAAAGGTAAGAAATCAGCGAGTTCTGAAGACTTGTTGGAGCCTATGCACAGCCACTGGGATCTGTACTTGCTGTAAGCTGCATAAATATATCAGGATATGTTAAAACTGACACTCCACTGCCACTCTGAGAAAACTTTGAGAAAATTTCGTCTCTCTTTAACTTAGAAAATGTGCTTATTTATCTCACATGTTGAGAGCCAGGCACTGTACCAGGAGCAGAGAAGAAGCACTCGGTTCCACTTTGGAGGAGCACCTAAACTAATGTCATCAGCCTCCAGGGAGAGGAAGAGATGCTCCTAGAAGGAAGGAGCCAGGCAGCTGAGGGGACTTGGCTGGGGGAGGGGGAAGGGTTCCAGGGAGAGGAAGGTGATGGGGACAGGCCATACTTGGAGAAGAATGTAGGACCATGACCTAATGGCCAAACAGCAAGCAGTTCAAGATGGCTGGAGGATGGGGACAGAGAAGGAGGAAGGTGGTAAGACACTGGAAAGAGAGCCAGACCTCGCAGGTCACCCCAAGGGGTTTGTTTTTTTTCTGATGGGAACAGAACCATGGGAAAGTTGGCTTGATTGAGGAAAACATAGACAAGAGCAATAGATGGAATGTCAAAGTCAATGAACACCTTCTTGGTTGGCTATGGGCAGAAAACTGCAGGGGCGGGTCCAGGAGGCTTCCCAAGATACTGAGGTGAGGCTACTCATCCCCAGATAAGAGACCCTGGAGAAAGAGAGCAGTCAGGGGTGAGGAGGAGGAGTGCAGATGGGACGGGGTGGATGTACATGACTGCGGGACATGGAATTGGAGAGGGGAGTGGCCAGACAGCCTGCAGGGCAGCAAACCAGAGAAGACAGTTTGGGGACCATTGATCTTTGGGTAACATGGGAAGGCAGGTGGTGACCCGGTGGAGAACATATGATGAGGAGAGGAAAGGTAAGAAGATGGGACTCCCGGGTGCCCAGTGTCAGGAACGAGTGGCATGTCAATGGCATCCAGAGAGAAGAGGAGAGCAAGTGTGTCGTCTTAACCTTGTGTGGGTGTCTTAGGTTACAGGATTTCAGGAAGTGGCACCAGCTAGACAGACACCGTAACTCCGAGTTTCATAATCACTCTCCCTCCTGGACTTAAGCAAATTCCAAAGAAGCACCAAGCAGGCTTCAGAGCCATTCAAACTTCTGTTTCCCTTGTTCCGCAAACAACCTGACTCCTTGTCTGATACTCAGCTGCTAAGCCAGAAGCCAGCATTGCAGAGCCAAGGCAGTAAATGGAGACCGCAGCTGGTGAAGAGCCAAGGGCCTTGCTCTGCTCAACCTTTAACCCCTGAGGCAGCCTACAACCCTGCTTCTGCAGAGGGGGAGGCGCTGAATAGATCTGGAGAGAAGAAGGAATTTGGTGTCTCTGAAGGAGTAAGAATCCCAGGGAGCTTAAGGGACTGTCCAGGTGGTTAGGAATGGAGCCCAGGTTTCTAGTTTTTAAGATATGTTTCCCCATCACTCCTAAGATGAGCCAAGCACAGCAGCATTCATTACCTGTATCTCTTCAGATAAGGGCCGTTCAAGTTCACAACACACAGTGGCACGTAACAGAGGGAGAGGAAGGTGGGAGGAAGGCATTACTGGTTATCACCTGTTTCCCCCATCAGAGGCATTCCTGCCTCAGTGCCAGTCCTGTACTTGGCTTTCACCATCCTGGCCCTTCTCTCAACACACAACACATGCGCACATACACACACGCGTGCTCGCGCGCGCACACACACACACAAGATGGGCATGCACGCGCAGATGCACTCACACACGCGCGCTCACACATGCACACTCACAAGCACGTGCACACACAGATGAACATGTGCGCGCGCGCACACACACACACACACACACACACACACACACAGTCAGGCAAACAATAGAGACCTAGGCACTCCCACCCACTCTGGGCTTCGCCCTAGGAAGGGGCAGGCCATGGCAAGCCCCTTCTCCAAGCTGTTGCGCCTTGTAGCTGGAAGCCTCTCTCTTAGTTCCCCAGAGGCCACCCCCTGTCCAGCCCCAAAACAATGCTATCAGGTTTCTATTTAATTGCCATCTGTTTCCCTCCTTTCCCAGACAATGCAGCCCAGCAGCAGCCGGTGAACGGATACCCTGCATTTTCACAGGTGCCGTAAAAAAGGCGTTTCCTCCTTGTTCTTTGTTGTGGTCTGTGGCTGTGACATCATTTCCTGTGCTCGATCAGTATTAGTTCACGGCTGAACCAACTCAGTAACTGGGTAAGGAGATGGAGAAGTTGAACAGAACAGCCATGTGCCAGAGACCGGGCCTCTCTTCCTGGCTCTGCTGCTCACCCCACCAGGACCTGAGATTCCTAATCCCTCAGGTCTGGTCCCATCATCTTCACTGAAAATAGAAAGAAGCAATGGTAGTAACTGACCTGACTCTCTCCATAGATCAAATGAGCTAAAATACACAAGGGCATAAAGATCTCAAGTGCTCTATCAAAGTAGTTTTCCCAACATGAAAGATTTTATATTTAATATTGTCTTAGTAATTGTTTTAACCACACTCCTCCCCAAATAATATCCAGCAAATGTAGTAGGGAAGGGGTCAATAAATTAGAATATATTATTTTAGTGAAACAGTGTGTAATAAAGTTGTAATTAACAATGAGAGGACTTTAGAGAAACAGATTAGCACATCTAGGAAGTCTGAAGAAACACATAGTTTCCACTTCAGTATGTCCCCTTCTGGGTATGATTTCTGGAAAAATTGTCTCACGTACGCGCAAAAGGAGGAAAATTCAAGAACGTTTTATAGCTGCATTGTTTAAAGTAGCAACAAAAAAAAAGTGGGGAGCCACTTAAATGCACATCAATAAAAGAATGGATCATTAATTATACCATATTCTTGCAGTAGAATGTACTACATCGAGGGAAATGAATGAACCTGAACTACCCATTTCAGTTTGAGTGAATCTCACAAACATAAAATTGCAAGAAAATGCACACAGAATTACACCTTTTATACAAGATCTGGAAATACGCAAACCCTCTCCAGTGGTTATGTATGCAGACCTAGGCAGTCAAAGAACAGAGAAATGCACGGGAATGAGAAACACCAAATTCAAGATGGTGGTTGCCTCATCTTGTGGTGAGGAAGGTAGGGGATGTGATCAATGTCTTCAGAATCCATTTAATAATAAGCCTCGTGGTGGGTGCATGAGTGCTCATTGTATTATTTTTAGTACTTTCTGAAGTATTTCATAATCATCTGAATGAGAGAGATCAATTATATACTGACCTAGAAGGTAGTTCTAGTGTTCAACAAAACAGAAACATAGGCAGCATGATTCTATTTTCCTCTAAGAACAATGTATGTGCATATGTGTTTGTGCGTATGATAAACAGAAAAAAGTCTAGAAGGATATAATCAAGCTTACAGCAATAGTGTGTCAGTAGTGGACACCTTTGGGAGATGGGGTTACAGGGTTTAGAAAGAGTTTCACTTCTTTATATATTTCTGTATTATTTGTATTTATTACAAATATCATGTACCACTTTTATAGTTTAGTAATAAATGCATGAACCAATTCAAATAGCACATGAACTATAGCCTTGTAATCCATTCTTTCAACAGATGTTTATTAAGCATCTATTATGTAATTCAAGTACTGGGCTAGATGGTGGGGATCTCTGACCAACAAAAATTAGTACCGCCCTGGTTCTCATGGAGCTTATATCCTGGTGGGAGAGACAGACATTAATCAAATAAACACCCAATGAAACATAAAGTGGTACCTATGTTAAATGTTACAGATATTTGTGGATTAGAGCTGCTGAGGGAGGTCAGACAGGCCACCTCAGCAGAAGGTTGCTCTGGTGTTAGAACAGGAGGAGTGGAAGGACATTCTAGGACAAGAATCAGCACATGCAAAGTCCCTGTTGTAGACAGAAGCCTGGCAGAGTGAAGGACTGTCTTATATGGGTAGTGGTACCATGTGTTAACATAGAAAATTCTGGAAGAAGAGCAGGTTTGGCTGGGATATGGATAGGAGGTTATTGATATATGAGTTCTGGGAAAATGGCATATGATTCAGAATGTTCCTAGCCACCAAGAGAAGAAGCAGATCCAGACAGTCCCTGGACTGATGACAGTAATTCCCAATACTTACTGAGCACTTTCATCACATGACATCTTGATAAGTAAAACCAAAACAACCTTTAATTATTTGGCATTTTTTGTTGTTGTTGCTACAATAGTGATAGAAAAGAAAACTTATATTTTTATGTATATAAAATTTTTACAGAAAATTTAGGGTTCACAGAACTGGGGAAAAGAGCTCTGTGCCCCCTGAGGGGCTGAGATCACACCTGTGTGACGTTCCACCTTGCCCAGCGCAACGCCTGACACCTAGTGGGCACTTCACAAATGTTTGCCGGCATCAGCTGTGGGCTGAAGGTATATGGAGAAGTTCCTACGTGATACACGCACACCCTTTCTCCTCCTCTGATAGAGAAATGTTTGCTATTTGTCAACAGTTTGGGTGGTAGGCCAACTGTAATTGATAAGCCAACGAGGTCTTTCCTCATTAGAAGTTTAAGAAAGGACCCCAGGGGTGCCTGGGTGGCTCAGTGGGTTAAGCCTCTGCCTTTGGCTCAGGTCATGATCCCAGGGTCCTGGGATCGAGCCCCACATCGGGCTCTCTGCTCAGCGGGGAGCCTGCTTCCCCCCTCCTCTCTGTCAGCCTCTCTGCCTACTTGTGATCTCTGTCTGTCAAATAAATAAATAAAATCTTTAAAAAAAAATTAAAATCTTAAAAAAAAAAAGAAATGACCCCAAACAAAGCAAAACAAAACAACCAGCATTTGCAAAAAAAAAAAAAAAGAAAGAAAGAAAGAAAGAAAGAAAAGGGATGGTGATGACTGTTGTTAGAAACTCTCACCTTGGTTTTAGACAAGTCTCTTTCCAGAAGGACTCACATCCATGGAGTGGCACATCTGTCAATTGGTAAGGATGACAACTCACTTTGAACCATCGATCATTTTTAAACATTTTACTAACGTATAATGTATGCCTTTAAAAATAACCTAGAAATGGGCAGATAATGTAATCCCACACCTCAAATTCTCCCAGAAGTGATGCTCCATCAAAAAGTCTAGCCTTAATTACTATGTAGGTTACAAACAGAGATGGATATTCTCTCTCATGACAAGAAACACCGCTTCCCATGCCAACGAAGAAATTGTTAAAGCTTGCTCAGCAGAAAGCCAGCCAGGCAATCAGACCGAAACCAACATGCCTAGACCGGCCCGGCGGCTCTGCAAAGCTTGGGGCTTTACTGTGCTCGTCAGCTGTTCTTCGTTTCTTTTTTTTTTTTTTTAAAGATTTTATTTATTTATCTGACAGACAGAGATTACAAGTAGACAGAGAGGAAGGAAAGCAGGCTCCCCGCTGGGCAGAGAGCCCGACGCGGGGCTCGATCCCAGGACCCTGGGATCATGACCCGAGCCGAAAGCAGAGGCCTCAACCCACTGAGCCACCCAGGCGCCCCTGTTCTTCGTTTCTAATGTGCCACAATTCCCACTTGATATTTATACCCCAGCGGCTGCAAAGGCCCACGGCTGTCCCGACCAGACAGCAAAAATAGAAGAGACGGGGAATAACCATACACATAAATAACAAATCTGCTTTGAAACCACAAAGCAGGATTTTCGGTCTGTTCGACTTCATAAAAGAACTTTGGTAAGACCCAAAGCGAGGTTGCGGTTTCTATGGCTACCTGATACCAATGTCTTGGGGCTGAGTTTTTTCCCCCTATATGAGTCCTTCTGAAAAGGTTTCCAAATCTTTCTGTGGAATCTGTTCTGTGGGATGACATGAGACAAAAATAAGGGCACCTCTTGAATTGCACACGATCAAAGCGTAAACAATAATATTGCTCAAATACTAGACTTGAAAAGTCGAGTTGCAACATCAGGAAGAGAATCGGCCTGAGGAAGGAGAAGACTTGAGATGAAATCTCGCTCTGTTATGGGCGAGGATAAGTTTCTTTGCTCTCTCCCCAAATGGGCTGGCTCAGTCCTTGGTTCCTGTGGGGATTACGGGGATAAGGGACCTGCATGTGCCTGGTGCAGGGTCGATGCCAATAATACATTCTTTTTTTTAATGCCAGCACTGAGTGTGGTGCATTTTCAACAGTTCCACTCAGTATTAGCATATTTGCTTGCTCCATGATTTTTTTTAATCCAGCCAAATCTAGACAATTGTATGATGACACACACTTTAACATAAGTGTTTGGATTCACCGGTCTTCATTTAAAATGTGAGTCCGTCCAACATGAGGGAAACCTTCAGCGCATAAAATTACCTGCTTAACGAAGTCATATTTTAAGATTAAAAACAGGAACTTCCTGACTCATGGCTGCCCAACCATCACAGAGGCTCCCAACACACACAAAGGCCGAAGCCTGTGAGGAGAGGTTATTTATGGGAGGAGAGGAGAGACAAAATGAGAACACTGAGGTAGCTATTAACACAATTAAGTCATCAAGCTCAGTTCCTGGATGGGACCTTAGATGTCTCGTCCACTCCTCTTGCCTGTTTAGATTGAAAATACTCAGCTAAGGAGGATGGCTGGGTTGCCTCAGGTCACCCAGTTTAATATAGTTCAACGGGAATTAGGACATGGTCTGAGGGATGCCTGGGTGCCTCAGCTATGTGAGCGTCTGCCTTCAGCTCAGGTCATGACCTCAGGGTCCTGGGATCAAGTCTTGCATCGGGCTCCCTGCTCAGTGGGGAGCCTGCTTCTCCCTCTGCCTGCTGCTCCCCCTGTTTGTGCGCTCTCTCTCTCTTTCTCTGGCAAATAAATAAATAAATAAAATTATTTAAAAAAAAAATATGGCCTGATGGATGCACTTAGGTTCACAAGTGTGAGAAAGGATAACCCCTAACCCATACTAGTTAACCAATGGGTACCATTTCTAAATACTTCTAAGGAGTCATAATTTTTAAATGGCAATTTCCTTTCATTGAGAATAAAGGACGCTTTCCCCATACCCCTAGTACATGTGCATGGTAAGGTTTAGGGTTCCTGGATCTTGGAGGGATTGCTAGTATTACTTACCATTCTGTCATGACAGTTTTCTTTCCTAGATGAACAAAAGGTAAAGAAGAAAGCCAGATCCAACTAAGTGAAAAAGGGAAATCCAGTCAATATCTTTCCACTTCATACAATGGAAAGAGAGATACTTTATAGAGCTGTCAGGGGATGGGGTACCGTACAGAAGGCGACCCGCTTGTAGAGATCATTGGCTGTCTGAAAACTGACCTGAGAATCAGGCAAGGTAGAAAGAAATCCCAGCAGGCATTCACAGAAACTAGGCACCGAGTCAGTGAAAAGCAGCCACTGACTCAGACTCATGGAACTCGATCACACAGATTCTGCCACAGGACTACGGTATGTTGAGTCACATTCAAGTCCAAGTCAGGATTTGGTTTTGGTCTTGATTTTGTTTTCTTTGCTCTTGAGGTTGAACATCAGTAAACACCAGATCAAAAATATCAGTTATGGAATGAAGACACCTGGTTTCATTAGGCTGGCAAGACTATTTCGACCATTGTGGTTGGCTTCTTGTTTAGCAATTAATAAAATGAGACTAACTGTTACAAAATAGCAGGCTATTTCTTCACCAAGTCAAGGAGGTAGATGGAATGGGAGGGACTGTTCTAGATTCAGGAAGACTTAGGAAAAATAACCAGGATAATGTGTGGACCTTGACTGATTCAGGTAAACCAACTGTAAATGACATTTAGGGACAGCTGGGGAAATTGGGGAGCAAAAAGTAAGTATTAAGTACAATTAGTGAATTACTAATAATTTTGTTAAGTGTGATAATGGTTTTGTGGTTCGGTAGGAAGATGTCCTTACTTTTTAGAGAGCTATAGTCCTTATTTACAGGAAAAAATGCCTTGATAGTATAAAAATTTTAAAATATTTAAGTGAAAGTGATAGAAGAAATAAATCAGCTAAGAGACCTTGAGATTCCCATAGGGGAAATAATAACCATCATTTATGATCTCCCTGGCCATGTCCATCTATTTCTATCTAGTACCACAGAAGCTATATTTCTTTTCCATTCCTTAAAAGAAAGGGAACACCTTACATTTGGATATTAGGATCCTTTGAAAGTAAAGATCACTAACTTTAAAAAGATAAAATTTTATAACCTTTATATCTTTATAATATATATGTATTATTTTAAATTTTAAAAATGTCTTTAGCAGCACTTGGCTCTAGCTGTGGGATAGTCCAAGATAATAGAGCTCCAAGCAGTAATAATACACATGACAGAAAAAAGGTTAGGGGAACACGGCAGTAGTTAACTTCCAATAAATTAGACAATCTAAAGTGTTAAAGAAATGATCAGAAAAATCCTTTGTTAGCCTCTCTCATTCCATTCCTCTGTTAGGCCAGTTAGGGATCATACGCTGCAGGGGGAGGGAGGCTAGAATGTAAGGGATGGTCTGATGTGGTTTTGAAAGTGCAGACTTCATCAATCTTTTGTGTGTGTGTGTGTGTAAGACTTATTTATTTATTTGAGAGAAAGAGAGAAAGCACAAGGAGGGGGAGGGGCAGAAGGAAAAGCAGGCTCCACACTGAGCAGGGAGCCCATGGCAGGGCTGGATCCCAGGACCCTGGGATCATGACCTGAGTCAAAGGGCAGACGTCTAACCGACAGAGCCAACCAGGCGCCCCAGCCTTCATCATTCTTGATTTCATCCATGAATATTTACTGAGTGCTTGTGATGTGGTGAGAGCTATGCCCAGAGCCAGCCCCTGACTTCCAGACAGGAGGTATGTTTGAAGCTGGCACCCAGGCCCTCCTGTGGGTCCTCAGGACACCTTGCACTTCCTCCGTTCCAGGAGCACAAGCAATGCCCTCTTTGTACCGCCCTGAAGTATGAGCTTTGGCAGTTGATGTCCGGTATTTGCCAGGGAAAGCCCCAGATAAATCATGAGCCATATTTTCAATTCTCTGTGAACTAAGAAGAAAGTCATCGTAGCCAAGGATGGTAACGATGACAAGCCAGCCTGGGAGGGGCACCTAGGTGGCTGGTGGTAGGTTTGTACTGAACCATCTTCTCACACTGACCCGTTTCCGCTCCCGATAAATCACCCAGGTTTGAGAGAGCCGGAGGTGAGAATTCTCTGTTGGCACCGAAGGAATTGTTTTTCTGGTGTTTGGGAAATCATGTCCTCATTAGCACCACGTTCTTAGAAAAAGAGCTAACATCACTGCTCCCCACTCTCCCATCTCTATTAATTTTATGTTTGCTTTTACAGAGACTCAGAAGCTGTGTGAAAAGATTACTATAAATAGCCTCCTCAGAGGATCAACAAACATGCTTTAAAAAAAACCTCTTTAAAATAATTGTTCATTTGCTTCGTAATTAGTTAACACCCCAGCATACCTTCAAAGGAAAGCATGACACATGCACAGTGATCTCTATCGGTGAGCGGCGTAAACTCCGGAACAAAGGAAATTCAGAGCTAAGGGACTTTTAACCTTGCTAGGACTGCTGCTTTGAAGATAGGAATATTTATGCCAAGCTTTGACACTCTGCAGCTACGGAGGTTTATCAGGCACCACACCAACTCCTCTGAGGTCTAACCAGAAACTTCCAACCTCCATATGGATATCCTAGATTCCATGACCTACAGAACACAGAAGTCTACATCAGCGCTCTCTCTGTAGACACATACATGCACACACAAGGATGTTTCCTTGCTATTAATCACCACAATCAAAACTGTGAAAAAAATCCTCACTGTGTTCAGTCAACACAATTTTGAAACTAAACACTTGGGACGCAGATGGAAGAGCCAAAAATACTCAATTTACTCAGAGCAAGCATGTCCTGCCTCATTAAGAATAAAAAGAACTGCTTTCCAGAAAACGTGTCAGCCTCTTGTCATGGCAATTGTTCATTTTTCTTCAGGTTCAAAATATTTTTATCTTAAATGTCAAAGGCTCTCTCCCAAAGATGTTTACCCAGTTGCCCAAATCTGACAGGATATGCAGCTGTGAATGAATTGGTGAAATTCAAAAGCTTGAAATCCTGTTTTCAGACTCGACACACTAGATTTTCTGGGTCTTTTGACACTGCTTCCTTTCAACTCTTTTAATCATGCCCTAAATTCTACAGGCACCCTGGGACCAGCTGGAATACAGGTATCATCTATTCAAAAATTGTAACTTCTCACTGATGCAAAGGAATGCTTTGGGAATTTAAACTAACCCACTTCCTCCACTTTCTTTCCAAATTAAAGCTCAAGAAACCAGACCCGAATACTAATATTTCTCCCTAGAATAATGAGGAAGTAAATAAGCAGGAGGCTCAGGAATGTCTGCGGATCTTTGGCTATCCATGCACTTGGACCATTTTATGTGTAAGACCACCCCAGAGGGAGCCCGGCTGGCTCCTGGTAACTCACCTCTTGGAAAGGATCCAGCATGGGTCTGAGTCATACCCGCTTTGGTCAAGAGTAAAAGGGAATGCCAAGAGGCTCTGAAATAAAGTCCTAGCCGTGGGAATGCAGTTTTTCTGGAAAACAGTTGGCCCATGCATTATCAAGAGCTTTGAAAACATGGCTGCCGGGGCACCTGGGTAGCTTAGGCGGTTAGGCATAAGACTCTTGCATTTGGCTCAGGTGGTGATCTCAGGATCATGAGATTGGGCCCTGCTTTGGGCTGCATGCTGGCCGTGGAGCCTACTTAAGATTCTTTTTCCCTTTCCTTCTGCTCCTCCCCCACTCATGCTTGCTAGCACATGCCTGTTTACTCTCTCTCTCTCAAAAAAAAAAAAAAAAAAATAGTGAATATCTTCTGACTCAGTAATTCTCCTTCTAAAAAGCTATTCTAAGTAAATGTTAGAAACTTTGACAAACATTTGTGGACAGGGATCATCACAACATTGTAGATATGTGAAATAGGGGGAAAATAGCCTTAATTTCGAATAGACTAATAAGCTGGAGAGTATCAACACGCTAAGAGCAGAGTGAAATAAGTCACGGCACTCCATTTGAAAAGCTTCTTTCAAATAATACCTCCTGATGTAAAACTTCTTATGCTAATGTTACATTTTAAAAGCCAAGGTATAATATTCCATTTCTAGTGTGTTTCTTGATGGTAAAGAAATATTCATGGAAAAATAGTAAGAAAGTACAAATGTGAATAACGGTAATCTCCAGATAATGGGTTAACTGTGATATTTCTTTTCATTTTTATCTTTCTGTACTTTCCAAATTACCTGAAATGTGCATTTAGAACTTTAATAAGAAGAAAACAATAAATACATGTATTTTTCAACAAAGTAACTTAAATGCAGCACCTCCCTCCTTTATTACCCTGCATAGAAATATAGATAAAATGAGTTAAAATAAATTAAAAGTTTATTGGGGGAGGCTTAAAATATTAGAACTTAGAGTAGTTCCTGCAGTTGGTTTTAAAATAGACAGCAAAAGTTCAAAATAAATAAAAGAAATAGGACATATCCAGGATGTACATTTATATTTTGAGGACAGAATCTTAATTGTGAAAACACATGCAGACAACATTTATCAAGACAGATAGTCTTGGTTAATGCACACTTTAATGAGCTCTTGTATGAGACGTTTTCTTCAAGCTTCTTTTGACACGGTCATCCCCTGTTTGGGGGACACTAACCATGTTTGTTTGCTCTTCTTTTTTTTTTTTTTTCCTCTTTCTTTTTTAACAATAAATAGCTATTGAACACCAGTTATAGGCCAGGCACCATGCTAGGGACTCAAGATAGAGTAGTAAATAAAACAGACACAATCTGTTTGTGTTTTCTCACTAGACTCTACGTTCTGGTGGGAATTAGGCAAACATTCATAAGAGATGACAACGGGTTCTACTAAGGAAAATAGTCAAGTGAGGGGGGTCTAATACAGGTGTCAGGAAAAGACTTCTCTGATGGATGAAGGAAAACCAGCCATGGACAGAGCACTCTGGGCATATGGAAGAGCAAATGTCCTGGGGCAGAAAGGTGTGTACTATGTTTAAGCAACTACCAGGAGTCCTGTGTGGTTAAGGAACCATAACTAAGGGAAACATGACGTCGGGGAGGGTTGGCAAGGGGGTTGGCAAGAATCACAGCAGTCATTGATTTCCACAGCTGTCACAAAGAGTTGGACTGGTTGCAGTGGGAAGACAATAATTTCCTTCATTTTTACTCAAGTCTTTTTTAACCTCATCCTTAACTAATTATAGACTCACAGGAAGTTGCAAAAAATAGTCCATCGATGTTCTTGTGCTTCCGCCAACTTCCCCCACCCCCAGCCCACCCCGTGACATCTTCTGTGGGCACAGAACAAAAATGAAAATCAGGAGGTTAACATTGGTGCAACATTGTTCTCTAGACCATAGATCTTGTTCAGCTTTATAGCTTTTGTGTGTGTGTATAGTTTCACTCTATGCCATTTTATCCCATGCATAGATTCTAGTGAAGGATTTTAAATGGGTGATCGAATTTGGTTTCTGCTTTGGACACCTGTTTTCTGTTTTGGGGCTGTGAGGAGAATGAATTGGATCACAGGGGTTAGGAGTCTGCTACTCTTGGGAGAGCCCATGGGGATCCCGTCTAGTGTGGAGGCAGCAGAGAGACTGACAAAACAATGGAATTCTGTGGAAGGTGGAAGCGGGGGCCCAACCAGGCTTGGGGTAAACCCGATGTAGGGGGTCGGGGGGAGATCAAATACTCCAGGTTTCTGGCTTGAACAGCCAGGTGGTCATCTCCCAGGAAGAAGACATCCAGTCAAGGAGCAGGTTGGGGGATGCCTGGATGGCGCAGTGGGTTAAAGCCTCTACCTTTGGCTCAGGTCTTGATCTCAGGGTCCTGGGATCGAGACCCACATCGGACTCTCTGCTCAGTGGGGTGCCTGCTTCCCACCCACCCCCCCCCCCCCGCCTGTCTCACTGTCTTCTTGTGATCTCTGTCTGTCAAATAAATACATAAAATCTTAAAAAAAAAAAAAAAAAACGAGGAGCAGGTTGGGTCACAGCAGCTCTGAGCATGTGAGTAGGAACTACCATCTACCTCTGCTTTGGGTAGAGTACACACATCTGAGAACCAGCAGCATTTACACAGCATTCAAAGCCCTGCATGAAATCTTTTTTTTTTTTTTAGTTAAAATATGTGCAATACAATGAATTATTATAATAAAATAAAATCATGTTACTTTAAGCAAAGCAGCCCTGGGTGAGTTCACCAAGGGAGTGAATGCGAGAGGGTGGCCCGAGCAGAGCTCTAACAACTCAATACGCTACTTAGTACACGCTCATTCTTCTCCACCATTTACTGGTCATTTCATTGGGACTAAGGTCTCCTTAGAGAGAGACTATAAACCTCCAAGTGACGGAGATGCTGTCTTTTTTTAACACCAGTGTAGCTACCATACCATGTTCTATTAGTTTCAGGTGTGCAACAGAGGGGTTCGGCACTTGCATACTGCGCTCAGTGCTCCTCGAGATGGTGCAGTCTGCAACCCCTCCACCTGTTTCCCCCAACCTCCACCCCTTTCCCGGGAGAAAATATTCTCCTAAAATCTTGCTCTGCTTCTCACAGTAGCTGGCATGATGGCATGAACACTAGGAATGCTCAATAAATGTGCTTTTGTTCAGCAAACGTTTACTGAACGTGACCTTTTGGCTGGTATTGGAACAAGCACCAGCGAGACAAAGAACAGAGCTTCACTGGCTGGGCGGTCATTGCCCACTTCCGTCTCTATTAACGTGAGGACGCACATGGAGTGGGGACAGACATTTCCCTCTCAGGTAAGAAACCCCACAAGCTCTGATGGGGATCGGACCTTACAAAAGAAGATGCCAACTTAGAACAAGGGGTTCATGTTTCTCTTCTCAATCCTGGCACCAATCACCTCCAACAATTAACAAAAAAAGGTGTTATCTTTGAATTATCACATGCCAAAACATTGTTTATGATAAACTTCTGGGAGGTTTTGGAAACCATTAAAAACAGGTTGTCAAAGCTCTACAAATTTCTACATGATAATGGAAGCACAGCCTGTAAATTAATAGACTATTTCAAGTGCCATAGAAACTGTTTCTATTATGTGAGGCTCAAGCATCACCCCAGTGAGAAATCATCTGAAGTATCAGAAACAAGAAAAACACATTTTCTATTCTATAGAATGCCCTTTGACTCTTACATCTGATTTCATGGGCTCTGGGCACAGCTGGATGGCTAGCTCGGAACTGAATCCACAGCAAGGGGGTATGAGGATGGTGTGAAGGGCTGTTTGCTATGAACCTGCAAAATCTTGTCTGAGAAGAGAAAATTCTCAGTCTCCAGAAATTACAGAAGATTTCTCCCTTTTCACTTAAAAATCTGTACCATTATTCATTCATTCATTTGGTGATTATTTATTGGGCTCCTTCTACATTCAGGATTTATTGGGCTCCCACTATGTGCCAGACGTTGATCTAGGTGATGAGGATATAGAGGCGGATGAAACAGACAAAAATCCTTGTCCCTCACCCACTCCAGGGAGGTCCTCAGAAAATAAACAGAATGCGACTCATGAAGGAATTCAGAAATGAAATCACAACACAGGAAAGGGACAAACATTTGTGATGTGCTACAGACCAGACCCAAAGCACAGCCCATTGCTCTGGGATCCAACACGAACCCCATCTGTTTAGCAAGGGTGGGTTTTGTTTCACTGTCCATCCTCTGAGTCCTGGGATCGAGAGGAAAAGCCTAAGGGGTTTGTGAAGCCAAAGAAGCCACAAAGATGACCAGAGCTGGGGTTCCTGGGACAGTCCTCATGTCACCAATCCAGCTGGCTAGTCCTGGCCATACAACCAGGCTTGCTGGGCCATGAGCCCAGGCTGGCCTGGCTCCTCATCTTCTCTCCCATTCCCACGGCCTAATTGGACTAGAAACTTCTACCTGGTCCTCCAGATCCCCTGTCCACCCTTCTCCACTCTGCTCTGTGTCCTGAGACTGACCTCTTGTCCTTTGTCCTGGTTCTTCGTCCAGGGAGGGGTCTGAGCAAACTGAGAGCAGGATATTGGTCCCTGGGCTCCTCCCTGCAGGGTCCTCATAGGCTGGCCTGCTGTGACAGTCGGGGCTCCAAGTCACGGCCCCTTCCTAGAGCCCATCCCTGCTCTGTGCCCTCACCCCACCAAGCTTCCTACTTCCTGGCCCCAAGGTCCTGCATCATCCCTGTGGTTTCCTTAAGCCCTGCCCACACCTTTAAAAATAGTCTCTTTAAAAAATTATATTTATTTATTTGACAGAGAGAGCACAAGTAGACAGAGTAGCAGGCAGAGGGAGAGGGAGAAGCAGGTTCCCCACCGAGCAAGGAGCCTGATGCAGGACTCGATTCCAGGACCCTATTTCACCTCCAGTCACCAACTTTGAAGGCACCATCTGTTTCCTGATGGACCCTTGACCGCTGGGCTCTGAGAACACGGGCAGCCTCGGGAGGCCGACACGCATGACTTCTTCCCAGACTGTCACCGCTGTATACCATAGCGTGACCCTGAGCAAACAAGTGACTCTCCTTTAAGCAGTTTCTTGCTTGGTGAATGAGGATGACATTGGCACCCACTACTGAAGGTTGCTGTGAGCCATACACACCCATTTGAGAGGCTTTGCACAATGTAGCATGCACAGTAAATGCCCAAAAGGGAACTTCTCCTTAGAAACACCTGCACCCCAGCTTGGACCTAGTCCCCACAGACACCACGTCCTCTGCTAGTCATCGTCATCTGTTCGACAAAGCCAACCAGTTACCAACCCACCATTGCCCCCTTCTGCCCAGCAACATGGACACGGGGGTCCTCCACTAACTTCTCAAAACTGATTTTCATCCTCCACCACCCCTCCTGGTCACTTCTGAGGTCTTCCTTCCTTCCTCACTGTCCCCAGGAGTCACTGCCCTTCAGGTGGGCTGGCCTTCTAATGGGTCAGACTCATCAACTTCAGGATCATTAAAACATTACCAGCATCCTGGAAGAGAAATATCTAGAGTGCTCCAGACCCAGGTCTCCATGGGGTCCTGCTCAGGTCTCCGTCCTGTGTCCCTTTCTCTCTCTCTGAACACGCTGCCTCTGCCGGCTTGCCCATGCTATGGCTTCTCCTACTGCCTGCATCATGATGAGCCCCAAATCCAGATTCTTAGTCCTGATCCGTATATTCAGCCAAGCACCCCACTCTGATGTCATACAAGCACCTCAAATATGACATGTCAAAACTATCCCCAGTCCCCTCCTCTCTGATTCCTATTCTTTTTATGAACACCTCACACCCTTAATGGCCCTGAGGGTCACCAGTGACTCAACCCTTTCCCCTGCACGTCCTACCAGTTGCCCCATCCTGAAGGATTCATATCAACGTTATCTTGTGGATCAGTCCTCTGACTGATTTCACTGCTGGCCCAGTGGTCTCTCCTCTGGTGAATTTCAGACACCTTCCCATCAGATCCTCCCTGTACCATGCCCCCAAAGCAAGCTTTCTGTGTTCGTTTTGGATCACATCGCCAACAGCTACTATTTATGATGGGCTGGTCACTGTTGGAAATGCTCTACTTACCTTTAATCACTTAGGCATCCCAGTAATGTGATAAGGTAGGCTCTGTAATTGTCCTTATTTTCAGACGAGCAAATGGAAATACTGAAGTTAAGTAACGTGTTGCAGGTACACACGACGGGGAAGAGAGGGCAGGTAGAACCTAGAGAGTTTTAGCCCACCTCTGGCCACAGCAATACCTGCCCTGCTTCACTTCCACTCTCTCCCGCCCTGACCCCCTCTTCACTTTTCCCTACAGAGCCTTAAACTCCTTCCAGGTTCCCACTGTCTACCCTGCAGGATACTGCCCCAACTCCTGGGCTTGGCACCGAGGGGCTCCACCAGCAGTCCCTGACAGCCTCCGCAAAGCATCTGTTACTCTTCCCAAAGGGAAGGGTCCCCAGCCGCTTCCTCACCGAACTGCCTCCTTTCTGCCCCTTCCCCTTCTTAAATGACCTCCAACCCTCACGTTGTACCTGGTGAAGTCCCGAGCTCTCTTGGAGTTTCAGCATTAGCATCTCTTCCTCCAAGAAGCCCTCCCTGACCTCCCCGGGCTTGTCCATGCCCATGTCCAAAGGACGGCACTTGGCACGCTGCTGCCACTCCCCTTACGTGTCTGTCTCCAGGGGTGGGGCCACAGCTCTTTAGAACCCCAGTGTCTTTAGAACCCCAGTGCCTGACACCTACTAGGCTTTTCAAATATTGGTGAATACATAAATCAGTGAAAAACAGTAGAGGAACTTGTGAAGGGCAAGTGCAAAGAAAGCAACAGAGCTGGCTAGGGGCAGCGATGTGATGTAACATCCAGTATATATGACTGTTTTAACACAGGATTCTAGCCCTTGTAACTACAGACCATCTCGATTCATCACACTTCCTCATTCCACGCTGAAGCTGGAATCAGCCCATGGAGTCTTTATTCTCTCAACCATCCTTGATTAGACGAAGGATGTCATTATGTTGGGAGGGGTTCCTTTATAAAATCAAAACCAGGCAACTCCTCTTCAAAGTTAAGATTTTTTTCAACCAAATACAAATAACACCCAGCCCTAGAACGACTTTCATAGTTTAAATGCAAAATCTTATCTTGCAGTGACCATTAAGAGTGCGACTGGGTGTGAGGGGTCAAAGGTCAAAGAGAAATGAAAGTCCAAAAAAGAATGTGTCTGGGTGGACGTGCCTGATTTCTATAATAATAGTCCAATAAAACATCACATCCCCTATTGTTCAGGCCTTCCTCTTGGGAAGCACTGGGTCCCAGACTGACGTATACACCGATCCATTACTAATTACTGATTTCCTCTTGAAAAGTCAGACAGAATCACGAGTAACACGATCCCTGATTAAATAACAAAATTAAGGTGGCTCAGTTGCACAATGGATAGCGCACTGGACTTCTAAATAACAAAATAGTTCTCCTTCCTTTGGTTGAAACAGTGTCTGTTTGGGACGCCTGGGTTGCTCAGTTGGTTGAGCGGCGGCCTTCGGCTCAGGTCATGATCCCAGCGTCCTGGGATCGAGTCCCACATCGGGCTCCTTGCTCGGCAGGGAGCCTGCTTCTCCCTCTGCCTCTGCCTGCCTCTCTGCCTGTGCTCTCTCTCTCTGACAAATAAATAATTAAAATCTTTTAAAAAAAAAAAAGTGTCTGTTTAAGTTTATGGTAAAATCTCCACACAGGTAGCATTTTTTGAAAAGAGGGATTGCCTTTCATATTTTGAGAAAGCAGAAATTTATACTAAAATGATCAACTTGGTCGCCAGTCATTTTATGGGAACTCCATATCCAGCTCGGCCACCTGATCCTGCTACAGCAGCTACCAGGAAAACAGGGATCTGAGAGCTGACTCTGGGCCTAGAGGTTTTTCACTTGTGAGCCAGTAATTCAAATGTGTTTCATATGCTGGTTACAAAGGCAGTAAATTAAATTAATACATTTTCTAGGATCTTCCAACAGGAGCTGAAATGAGTAGAGCTACATATTCAGTTAACCAGAAAATCACAAGCTCCAGAAGCCCACTGCTAAGCATTCGAATGGCTCAAGATTTTCCAGATGCTTCCCCAAAATGAGAAATATTCAGGGTGCCTGGATGACTCAGTGGGTGAAAGCCTCTGCCTTTGGCTCAGGTCATGATCCCAGGGTCCTATGATCTGCCCAGCGTCGAGCCCCACATCAGGCTTCCTGCTCAGCAGGTTGCTTCTCCCTCTCCCACTCCCCCTGCTCGTGTTCCTTCTCTCTCAGTGTCTCGCTCTTTGTCATACAAATAAATAAAATCTTTTCAAAAATGAGAAATAGTCTACAAAAATGAGAAAGGCATTAATTCTGTAAAATTTTCTTCTTGGACGATACATCGTCAATTGAACCCAGTAGAACAAAAGGTGAATAGTTGGAATGGGGCATATTACAGAGAGGGTGAGACATAAGAAGGAAAATAACGGGTGTTGTGCACGTCACCATTTTATGGGAGACGGATCCACGGACAGGGGGTCTTCAAAGGGCTTTCACTGAGAATCTTCTTGACGTTATCTTCTTTGCAGCGACTATCCCGGCCTGAACCGCAGAAAAGTGTGTAAGTCCTTTTCTGCTGAGCTCTTGTGTCTGAGCCATCATCAGCTCATCCTTGAAAAGGAAAAATTCTGGTCTACAAAGATGGCCACCAACACCAAAATTCCTCCTCCCGCCACCCTCTCACCCTCATGTACAGGCGGCCTCATCTCCCTCTTCTTGCATCTGGGCTCTCTCTGTGACTTGTTTGGTCTGATGGGTACCGCACGGGTGATGCTATATGACTTTCAAGCCTCTCCCTGAGGAGGGTTTGCAATTCGTACACTTGCCCTTTTAGAAGCCAGCTGCCATGTACAGAAGGTCAGGCTGGGCTACAGAATGATGAGCCCATGGAGAGAGAGAGGGAGAGAAACAGAAGGCTCTCTCCCACAGGGAAACCCAAGCCCCTTGGCCAACAGCACACACCAAGGCCCTAGACCAGTAGTGAGGCCATCTTGGATTTTCCAGCACCAGGTGAGCAGTCCCAACATCATAAGAAGAGAGATACCTAGCCAGTCACAGCCCTCCTGGCCACTCAGCTGAGGCCCCACACCTCACAGAGCAGAGAGGTGCAGGCTGCCGAACCATGTTTGAATCTCTAACCCGCAACGCCAGAACAAATACAACGATGATTAAGTCCACTACGTTTTGGAGTAGGCTGTTACCTAGAAAGAGATGATTCATTCATAAAATGTGGCCGGTTCTATCAAGGGCTCCTACCTGCTTACACTGGTGAAGTGCAGTGAAGGGGCGTGTTTCTGTGAGCAGGGCAAGGGCTCACGCTGTCCCAGTACCTGCTGGGTAACAAATACCCCATCAGACTGAATGCTGCTGCTACCGTCATTGTCAGAGGCAGACTGAATGACTCGCCAGGAATGTGGGGACAGGAGCTTGTTCTGGAAGAGCTTGCTTCACATACCCGCTGAGGCCCTTTTCCTGTCCACATGTTGGTGAGTACTAAGATGAAGGTGCTGTGAACACATTCCCTAGGCCTTGTGCTCCTGCACCTGGAGCAGAAACAGCCTGTGTCCTGGAGACCACCTTCTCTGGAGGGGCCTCCTAGAGACACCTGCTGAGAGAAGCAGCCCGGCACAGTTCCTCCAGCGTGACTCCCACCTCTGCAACTTCTGAGGAGCAAACTCCTCTCTTGGCTTCATGGAAACTAAATTGGACCAGTTGGGTATGCTTTCTAGGGAGGTGTAAATGGTAAACACAGGGACAGAGAGTGGATGTCAAGGAGACCCCAGAAAGAAGATGGATGGCCTTGGTGAGCAGTAGCCAGGAATTGGAACAAAAAAACCCGAAGTCCCCACAATGGCAGATAACACAAGACTCCTGCGCAAACCTGGTTCCTGGGTCTTTCGTTCTCTGTCAGCGACCTTGATTCTTTTATGGCCTCTGTAAAGGCAGCTGGGTTTCTGTGGGAGGTAACCAGGGACCCTCATTTCCCTAATATCTTTACCATAAAACCCATTTTTGCAATAACTTTTCTTTTTTTGGCAATCAAAACAATATAAAGAGTACAAGCAATGATCGAGCAGGATAGTGTGTTAGTTCCTCAATCCCTTTCGTCCAGACCAACCGAGTCAGATGAATGTGCAGTCTAAGTAAAAATCAGCATTTGCCCCACAGAGATCTTTCAGACAGACACTGTTAGGTATTGAAAGAAGTGGCTGCCTCAAACTGTCTCCCACACCGAAAATTCTGGAGCTGCCCCCGGAAACACACTGACTCCCTTTATTTGGAACCTGGTCTTTCTTCCCCAGCTTTTGCTCCTTGCATTACACTAAAATCCTGTCGGGGGCGCCTGGATGGCTCAGTGGATTGAGCCTTTGCCTTCAGCTCAGGTCATGCTCTCAGGGTCCTGAGATCGAGCCCTGTATCGGGCTTTCTGCTCAGCGGGGAGCCTGCTTCCCTTCCTCTCTCTCTCTGCCTGCCTCTCTGCCTACTTGTGATCTCTGTCTGTCAAATAAATAAATAAAATTTGGGGAAAAAAAAACAAAAAACAAAAAACCCTGTCCGAGGCTTGAAGTTTCCTTCACAGCGGCCAGTTCCTTTCCCCCTGCCCCCTTCTGACTTGGGAGCTAGTTTTGATCCCCAGTGCAGACTCTCCCATGGGCCACAACAGGAGCCCTCACAGAGATAGAGAAGTCGCTACTGTAACTCACAGCACAATGCTCTCCACATGCCTCCCTCTCAGCCACCAATTCTAGGAGATTCACCCCCAGACAGCATCCATCCTATCACTGTTCCTTCCCTTTATGTGGAACTGGAATGCTTTATAAAGAACATTTAGTCAAGGCAAGTCTTTACAAGTCTTTGCCTAAGAGGATTTAGTTATAAAATACCTACAGGGCTTCTTCATAATGGAAATTCAGCCTTTGTAATGTAAATCCCGCCATCTGGCCCCTGCTAGCAGAATGAGAGCAATATTAACTTACTTACTATTTAATTATTCTCTCTTCCCTCGCCCCCCCCCCATCACCCCCTGAGAGGTAGGGTTTCCAGGGACCGGAAGAATATTCTCCACTTCTTTCGAACGTTCCAAAGCACTTTTGCGTCCTAGGAAGGCTGGACGCTGACCTTGAGAATGACAAGAAAAATTGAGAAGCACCCTAAATCAAAACAGACTTTGCAGGAGACGTGGCTCTTTCCCACTCTTGACTATGCCCCCCCTTCACATTCTTTTGTTTGGTTTAGTGGACTAGATCTTTGATGTCAGAGTCCCACCAGCTCATTTATGCCCACAGTCTGTAGACTTTTCTATTGTTCTTCAGTACAACAAATCAAAACTAAGAAAATGCCGATATTTTCATCTAATTTTTAAAAAAGATTATATTTATTTATTTGACAGAGAGATCACAAGTAGGCAGAGGGGCAGGCAGAGAGAGGGGGGGAAGCAGGCTCCCTGCTGAGCAGAGAGCCCCATGCCGGGCTCCACCCCAGGCCCTGAGATCGTGACCTGAGCGGAGGGCAGAGGCTTATCCCACTGAGCCACCCAGGCGGCCCTCATCTGTGTAATATTGTCTTGAAGATAAAACTGGAAGTCTGGGACTAGACATAACACATAGCAGTACTTACGAATTAGGGTCATTCACTTACTTTTTTATTATTATTTATTGAGGGCCTACTAAAGCCATAGCGTGATATCTACAAAAATAGTTTATTGTCAGGAACAGTAATTTTAGTAATGACTATTCTATTTATTAATAGCATCTACCAGGTGTAACTGGGCCGCGTGTCTCATTTAATTCTCCCACAATCCTATTTAGCCAAGGAACTAGCAGAGGCTCTGTAGATCAATAGTGCTTTCTGCCTCCCATGCAGCGTGGAAAGGTGTGATTAGGATTCAAAGTGGGGTTTGGTTTTTTGTTTTTTTTTAAACTCCTACTGCCATGTTCTCCTACAAGGCTGTAACCTAAGGAAGAGAGAAGAGAGAATCAGTATCCTCAGTCAGTCTAGAAAATATTTTCATCTGGTTCAGTATTAAAGCCAGAAACATTTCCCATCTTTAGCTTGTAAGCAACTACCCAAACCATTAAAGTGATCATTCTTGAATGCAGTTTACCCAAAACTGCCTTTCTTCACTTCTCGGTTCAACTCTTGATGTTTTTGGGGTCCCCCCCACGCCCCACCCCCCGCCCCCGCTTATTTCTCTCTTTCTTTTGCCCAATAATCTCCAGCTTCAGGCTGTGACATAGTGACAATTCTGCATTATGTTTGCTTGTCAAGGGCCTGCCACACTTGACATTCCCCAGCTACTCAACCCACTCATTTGAACTTAATCACTGTTGATTAGTGTCAAGATTTGAAGGATAAGCTATTCCTCACTCCCACAGTTTATTTCTTACCCGAAGAGTCACAGTGGGCACCGGGAGCAGTTGGCCTCTAACTTTAGCCTGGATTCTCTGAGGTATTACCCCCTCCCCGCCCCCTTCCCCACCCCACAAATGGCAAACTCGCCATTTGTTTTTTCATTGCCTCATCATTACCTAAGTAAGCTGTAACGATGTGGCCTTGATAAAGCAAAACCTGATCAAGCCCCGTTAGAAAGGGAAGAGGAGACTGTCCCCTCACCCCCGCCTTGGTACCGCAGTGACTCTGAGGGGCAGGTTCTATTCCCGTCCAGGTGGTGTACCTGCCGCTGGGGGCCCATTGTTCAGATGCCTGCGGCCTTCACCCCAGCCACCCACCCTTTAACTTTTACTCTCCAAGAGCGCTGGCATCACCACTCACCTTTTACTACAAAGAGAGGAAAGAAGGGAAAAGCTTTTCAGAGAAAAGTCCTAACTGCTAGGGGAAAAAATAGGGATGGGCCAGAGAATGGGACTCAGGGACCCAGTTTGAGAACCACTTGGAGAACCTGTTGTCTAATTCTGCTACTGGATCTTTTCCTGACGGTGGGAGCGGAGAGGTCAGGACGGGGGCTGGGCAGGGCTCTGTGTTTGTGTAAGGCGCAAAGTGACCGCTTCGTGCTGTCACGGTTGGGGACAGGGTGGGGAGGTGGTTCTCAGGGAAATTCAAAATGCGAAGTCAAAGACTCGGTGTCGGGATTCAGAAATCGGAATAACAAGGGCGGTGAGACAAAGGCCGAGACGCCGGACGCAGCGCCGGCGACAGAAAAGCGAAAAGGGGCGGGCACCCCATCATCCCGCAAGCCAGACAGAGTCCGAGGGGAAGCCAGGCCAGTCGCCCCAGCCCGCCTCCAGCCCGCCTCTCCCGCGGACGCGCGCGCGTCCCAGCGCCCAGACAGGGAACCGGCGGCGCGGCGGGGGTGCGGCAAGGCAGGATCCGGCTCCGGCTGCCCGCGCGGGCCAACTCCATCCGCGCCCTCCGCGACCCGCCCGGGCCCCGGGAAACGCCGCCCCCGAACCCCGGGCACAGGACGCGCGGGTGCGCCCCTCGACCCGCTCCGCTGGGGCAGAGGCCGTGGTCGCTCGGCGCTGTCCTGGGCCCGAGGGGCCGTGCCGCCCGGTACCCACCACACGGTACCGCGCCGCCCTGCCGCGCCCAGGTCCCCGCGCCTGTTCGCAGTGACCTCCTGAGGCTGCCGAGACCCCCGTCCCGTGCAAGACCGAGAGCCAGGGCCCCGCCGAGCCGAGGCCGCCCGGGCACCCGATTCACCCCGATCCGGATGGAGCCCGTGGCGAAGGGGCTCCATCTCGGAAGGCTTCCTGGAGGCGCGGAGCCCCAAGCATGAACCCAGCGCTCCCTCTGGTTGGCGCTTAGCCAGTTCAGTAGGCCCGCTCTTCTCCTTTTTATAATGATGAATTTCTTACTAATGGCAGGTATCATCCCTTCGCCTCTCCTGTGGAACCACCTGCGGCTCCTGGTAGCCCGCATAGTTCCCGCGAAAAGCCCTCGGGTCCGCGTCTTGTCCCCGCCTCCGCCTGCAGCAAGCGCGGGAACCGCAGGCTTCGGCGCTACCCGGGACCCGGCAGGTGGCCCGGGCAGCACCCGGCGTCCGGACCTCTCTGGCAGCAAGCCCCCTCCCCTGAACTCTCCGGCAGTTCACCGCTCTCCCTCCCCTCTGAAACATGAAAGCCAATGCCATCTTCGTTTTTTCCCCTTTCTCGCCTTCCTCCCGGAGCCTCCAGGCCTGGAAGGACACTGCTGCGGGCTAGCTTCAGGGCACACAGCACCAACTCCGAACAGCGCCGCAGCGCCCCGCCCGAGTTGCACACTTGTTCTGGTCAAGGCTGGTCTCCTCCCTCCTTCCCTCCTGAGTCTGTCCCGCAGATACATCGCGTCAGGCTCCTGCGGTCCTTCCTTCCCACCCAGATACTGGGCAGACTCCAATGGGAATCAGTGTTTCCCCTTAGCAGTTGAGGCAGGCTCGGGTTTCCAAATTATTCCCCAAAAGTTATTTTGTTAATCATGACACTTCATTTTTAAAAATCCATTTTAGAAGTTTCAGGTTTCAGCCCTTCCTTCCGTTTGCTGTCTTGCAGGTTTGACCCAGAGATATCCCCTAACCCTTTGGCTTTTCTCTCCCTGGTGCGGGAAATCTTCTTCCCCGAAGGGGGTGGGTTTCAATCAGAGCCCGGTAGGTGTGGTTCCTGAGATGATCGCCAAGTCCAAGGTGCAGTAAATTGGAGACAGCTAATTTTAGGGGTTGCTTGTTTCAATAGGGTAAGTCTTGGGTATGTTACACATAGGAAAGGCACGGCCAGTCTCACTGGGGGTTATTAATTTTCTTAGAGTGACATCATGTGGTAAGGGGAGGACCACCCAGCTTGTCCTTCCAAGTGTTGATACATTTTAAAGCAGATGCAAGAGAGAATGGGAAGGGAGAACTCAAAGGCATTAATTAAGTTGGAATCATGGGATCTAGCAGTTTCAGACTCTATTTCCCACCCAGTTCCAGAAGCCCCTGGTAATGCTTCCTCCAACCACCCCCCCACCCCCCCACCCCCCCCCACCCCCCCGCCAGCACTCCCTTCCAGACCTGGAGGCTAGAGAGTCCTACCCAAGGTCGGCTTTAAAAGGGATCAACCACTGACAACCTGAAGGAAAGGGAAGTCACATCACTTACCATTGGGCTTTCACGAATGAGCCTCAAGAAATAAATTAGATGTTCTGTTACATGTGGAACAATCAGAAAGTTAACAAATTTTTACAGTGTTCTCTCATGATACTCCCTTTAACTAAACAGCTGAAAGCAGCGTTTTCCAAAGAGCACTGTACAGGAATTAGTAGGTGTTAGGTGAATAAAAGGGTTCCAGTCGTCAAACAGATGTGGATTAAACAAACACTGGGCTTAAAAAAAAAATTGAACACTTTACAGTGGCACTTCTTAGAGATGCGAATACACTATGTAGCCCTTTAATGTCTTACAGGGGGAATGGGACTTCTGTGGCTGCCAGCCTCCAGGGCGGTCCCCAATGATCCTTGCTTCCTGCTGTGATGGAGAAGCTAGATCTTCGTGCAAGTGTCTCCTGCACTAGGGGGCTGTCGTGTAAAACCCAGAGAAAACTGCCCTGTGTGACTTCTGAGGGCAGGTCAAAAAAAGCACTCAAGTTTCTACTTTGGCCTCTTAGATATATAGAATTCTGAATTTGGTTTGCAAGTATTTTAATTAGGATTTTTGCATCCAAATCATACATGTAATTTGCCTATAATTTTCTTTTCTTGTGCTATTCTTGCCCTGTTTGCAACGGAGGTTATTAATTTTATGAGGTTATTAACCTCATAAAATTAGTTGGCTGACTTCTCTCTATCTCTCTCTTTCTGAAATTGTTTAATAAGAGAGAATAAATGCTCCTTGAAAGTTTGGTAAGACTCCTCCCACCTATGGAAAATCATCTGGCCTGGTGGGGTTTGTTTTTTTTTTTTTTTTGAAAGGGTAAAGGAGGCTGTCAGGAGAATCTTTTGATTACTAACTCAATTTCTGGCATAGCTATTGGCTCATTTCTTCTTCAGTCAGTTTTTGAAATTTATATATTGTTTTTAGAAAAGAAAATATTTTATCAAAGTTTTTTTTTTAAGATTTTATTTATTTATTTGACAGAGAGAGATCACAAGTAGGCAGAGAGGCAGGCAGAGAGAGTGAGAGGGAAGCAGGCTCCCTGCCGAGCAGAGAGCCCGATGCCGGGCTCCATTCCAGGACCCTGGGATCATGACCTGAGCTGAAGGCAGTGGCTTAAACCACTGAGCCACCCAGGCGCCCCTTTTATCAAAGTTTTAAATGTTCACATGTGGTTTTCAAAATCCCTGGTGAAACTACAGTTCTGTCCTTTCTTTCATTCCTAACAGTGCTTCTATCTGTGTATATGCTTTTACTCTCATAATTTTCTATTGTCTTAATTTAGTGAAAAAACTGGACTTTGATTTTGGTGATATTATTTCTTTCTTTTACACTTTATTACTTTCTGCTCCTGTTCTTGAAAATTCCTGCCTTCCGCACTCTCTATATTTACTGCTCTTTTGCCAACTTCTTAAGGTTGGTGCTCTACTCATTTGTTTTCAGAACTTCTTCTCCAAAACATATATTTAACATACATCTACAAAATGTATATCTAATACCTGTTTTTGTTATCAAATTTTCTATCATTCTGGTTTTAAGTATGCAGCCGTTTTCATTATGACCTATTTTAAAAATAATTCACAAATTATTCAGGAGAGCATTATTGAGTTTCCAAATGTGTGTGCAGATTTTTATTTGTACTTCTATTTATTATTTATTTATTTTTGCTATCTTTTATTTGTGAGCTCTTGTCTAATTTCAGTGTAGCCAGAGATTGAGTGTGGTCTGTGTTATAAATATATATATTTAAAATGTGTTTAGACTTCACTACCTATAATATTATCAACTGTTGAAGATATTTTTGAAAATAATGTTATATCCAACTTAAATTCTACACCCTGACACTTATAAAGAAATGTAACCAATCACTGTCTTGTAGGGATATGCTAATATCCTCCAATATGATGATGATAGGTTTGTCCACTCCTTATGTCCAGTTAATTTTTGCCTCCTGGATTTCAAGGTACTGTTTTTGGGGGGTACATACAAGCTCATAAGTACCATATACCCCTTTTATTACTGAGTTCTTTCTTTCTTTATCCATATGATGTTTTGCCATAAATTATTTTTTGTATGAAATTGATTACAGCCATTCCTAGGGTTACTTTTTTAAGGTTTAATTTTTAAGTAATCTCTATACCCAATGTGGGGCTCGATCTTACAACCCCAAGATCAACAGTCTCATGCTCCACTGACTGAACCAGCCAGGAACCCCAGGGTTATTCTTTTTATTATTTGTATGGGTCAGGTTTTTCTACCTCTTTAGTTTTAGCTTATCTGGGTGGTTTTAATTTGTGCATGCGTTCTGTAAGACTATGACTAGATTTTTATATTTTGATTTCATCATGTATTCTCTTATTTTTTTACAGTGAGTTTATTCCAGGTTCAAATTTTTGGATTATTGATTTAAAAGTACTTGATTTGATTATTAATTAAAAGTACTTGATTTTGATTTATTGATTTAAAAGTATTTAAAAGAAGTAATTTAAAATTACTTCTACTCTCTTGGTTTTTGATGTTCTGTTCACTGTCCTTTGTCTTTGTTTCTTTTCTTCCCCTTTTCTGTATGCTCTTGAACCAGGAAAGCTTTCTATACTCCTCCCTTCATGGTTAGGAAACTAGTGACAGTGTTTTCATTTTTTGACCACTTATCTTTATTTTCTTAACATACATATTAGACCATACATTTTTCTAATAATCCAAAATGCTCAGTAATTTTTTTTTCTGAAAAGCAATAGCAAAAAAGCATTCAGCACATTTTAACTTTTGTGGACATTTTCTCTTCAATTTATTGTTATCTATAATTTGAGTTTTGCATTTTTGAAACAAAAATTAATAATTTTTTATAGTTAATAAAAATGTACTTACACTCTGTCAATTTCCCTGCTTCCCCATTTTTTGTATCCATACCATCCCTCGAGGCTCCTTTCTCTTTCTATTGAATGAAGATATTCTGTAATAATTATTTCAGTGCAGGTCTTTACGTGGCTTTCACCCTACTCCTACCATTGCATTTCTGATCCATTCCTGGTCCCTGAAATAATGTATTTTGTTTTCAATCCATCTTAACGGTTTTTCTTCTTTATGCCTGTCTTTGCTATGGGTTTGAAACAAAGGGCATGAGTTAAGAGGTTAATTTATGGGTTATCTTGACTAGAAATCAGAGTTAATGGCTACTGAGTTCCTGGTCCTCAGAGGGAAGGATCAAAGTAGTTCAAAGCAAGCAACTATGGCAAATGGCCTGAAAATAATTTTTTTCTTTCTTTTTTTTTTTTTTTTTCCAGGCATATGCAAGTTTCAAAAGGTATTTGGCTTTTCTAACTTTTTTTTTTTTTTTTTTTTGGTTTAACACACTGATATTGGAGTGATAATGCTGTGTGCTGACCCCTGGTGGCTTCAGCAAGTGCCTATTTACTACGATTTTTGGAGCGGGAATAGATCTCATTTCAGGAGCTACAGACTTCAGAGGTCAGACATCTTATATAAATGTATCAGGTAACCCTGTGTATGAAAATAGATCATGGTGCCAAGTACAGTAAAACTGGAAAATTCAGGCTCCACCAAAGGCATATAAATACAATTTTAAAAATGTGGACAACACACACACACACACTCATGAAAAAAACCTGGAGTTAGAGATTGATTGGGCCAATCATTTTGGTCATATTTAAGTTAACACAGGTTAAGCCTCTGTCTTGGGGGAAATCACATTAAAACTTGATTTGTAAATTGATGACGAATGCTCTTCCCATGATCCACTCTTACTTCCTCCAAAATACAGCAAATACTCAACAATGCTATAATGGGCTATTTTTGTTAAATCAAGTTATACATTTGTTGACAAGGCTCAATGGGGAAGAATATTCATCTTTAAGTGAATTTCATGTATCATTCTGTGTTTTAAGTAAAAACCAAGTTGCATATATTAGTTGAGACACTGTACAGAGAAACTCATTATTTTAAAACATTAAATGTTATACCAATTTAAATTTCTCTATCTGCATTTTTATGCAGTCAACTTGAAGCTTAAGAATTTAAAATCAGAGGGGCGCCTGGGTGGCTCAGTGGGTTAAGCCGCTGCCTTCGGCTCAGGTCATGATCTCGGGGTCCTGGGATTGAGTCCCGCATCGGGTTCTCTGCTCAGCGGGGAGCCTGCTTCCCTCTCTCTCTCTCTCTGCCTGCCTCTCTATCTACTTGTGATCTCTCTCTGTCAAATAAATAAATTTAAAAAAAAAAGAATTTAAAATCAGAAACTAGACTCAAGTTGCTACATTTTAAACTGGAGAGTATGACTTGAGAGAAAAAGAGTGAATCATGTGGGGTGCCTGGGTGGCTCAGTGGGTTAAAGCCTCTGCCTTTGGCTCAGGTCTGATCTCGGGTCCTGGGATGGAGCCCCACATGGAGCCCCACATTGGGCTCCCTGCTCAGCAGGGAGCCTGCTTCCTCCTCTCTCTCTCTGTGATCTCTGTCTGTCAAATAAATAAATTAAAAAAAAAAAAGAGTGAATCATGTGAGAGTGGCAAGAGTAGTGATGTTCTAGAACCAAATACTTTATCCAAATACTTTGGAAAAATCTAAACTACAGTTTTATAAAGGATATTTTGATTAATTTTTGTTCTAATTGTTTTTTTCTAATTGACTTAGACTTATTATCCAATTCTTTTCCAGGATCTGATGTGTCCCACTTCAAAACGGCAGTGGCTTCTTATTATTGACTATGTTAAATCACAAATTTTCGGCCTGCCAGCTCCCACTAGGATTCCCTCTGTTTTAACCTCCATATTTCTGATATTCACTGTGCCATTCAAGACAATCTGCCTGCTGCTCTCATGAAGGGCTTTATATTGTCAACCCGAGCCTTCCCCATGCTTCATAGGAGTGTGAAGAAATGGAGTGCAGCCTCCCCAGGGCAAATCCCCAAGTCAGTCTTCAATGCCAGCCAAGATGGGGCTCTTGGTTCTGACCTTGCCTCACATGCTCCTCCCTTGGTATGTCATTGCTCACTATTGAGAGTCTCACTCACAGACACTCAAGCTCCTGACAGAACTTCACGGCAGAATAAGAAACTTCACAAATACTTTCTGTGTGTGTGTGTATACACACCTGTATAGTATACTTGTATACATGCATGTAGAGCTATAAATATATCCACATGCACATATATATACAAATACATGCATATATTTTGATACCTTAAAATAAATGCCCAAGAGATATTACAGGTAAAATAAAATATGCAAATGATATACAGTGATTCAAAAGTATCTTCATTTAAAAAAATGACATGTAGATACAAACTCTAATATATACAAATGCCAGACACCCAGGACATCTACATACAAACTTAGTGTTTTAAGAAGTTGGCTTCACATTTTTGTGAACAGTAGAAAACCTTGTAGCTATTGTTAAAAGTGAAAATTTCCAGGCCCACTCTGCATTTTCTGATTTAGTGGTATGAGGAAAACTCCTGAGAGCAGGGCTTTTTAGCAAGCATCACAGGTAATTCCAAGAAACTTTGAGAAACACTGCTGAAAGGGAATATTCTTTCCCCAAATAAACACCTTTCCTGTTTCTATATTTTTTAAATGATATGCTTACTCCATAACCAAAATTATGAAAATACAAAATGTAAATTTCAAAATCTTCAGCCTTACCATGTTTTGGATTTTTTTGAATATAATGTTTGCATTTTTTAAAATGCCACTTAAAATTCTCTTAAATAGGTTTTCTTTTATAGCCTTATCATTTATTAAAAGACTTAGCAGATTTTTTCATCTATTTAAGTACCAGAAATATTTTAGTCTGCATGCTAGAATCTCTTTAAAAAATATGCCAACAAGGAACACTTCTAAACTTAAGAAAAATGCTTACCATTCATTTCCCTTAGTATATATATATATATATATATTTTTTTTTTTAAAGATTTTATTTATTCATTTGAGAGAGAGAACAAGTGCGCACCTAAGAGAACTCGACTTGGGGAGGGGCAGAGGGAGAGGGACAAGCAGACCTCTCACTGAGCAGGGAGCACTAGGCTGGATCCCAGGACTCTGGGATCATGACTTGAACCAAAGGCAGACACCTAACCAACTGAGCCACCCAGGCACCTCCTTGGTGGATTTCCACTGGAATGAGAATAGGTAATAAAATCGAGGAATTACCTGATTCTGAAATTCTCATTGGATATACCCCATGATACTTTGAAAATCAGCATTATATGGACGTTAGGGAAGACTGGTCTTTTCCCTCAAACAATGGATGCCAGAATTTTGACACAAACTTTCTCTCCTTAGAGTATCTCCCAATCACAGAAGGCTCAGCAAGGCCAACCTTCTGTTGGAGGAATAGAAATGGGAAATCATGAATCACTTGAACTTCACTGTACTGCCTGGAGCCTGTTGACTATGAATAAGACCATAAACACGGCGTCCTCACGCTATAGCAATGCTACATTAGGTGTCATAGTGCTCACAAAACATACATTAGCTATTGAAGAATGTCATGTTGTAGGGCTGTAAGACACTTTAGAAATCACTAATTCTCTAAAGCCTTCATCTTACAGATCGGATAAGTGAAGCCCAAATTCATAGGAACCTCTAGGTCTCCTTGAGGGTAGGATTGACTCTTAATCATCACAAGCCTGGGCATAATCCTTGGGATGTCAAAAGTATTAAATACATCAAGTTAGGATGAATGATGAATCAATTAAATGTTGGATTTTCTAGCTCCCACATCCAATACCTGATTCAGAATGAGACAATTTGACACCAGAGTGACCTTTGATTCTTCCGACAGGTAAGTGTGGACCCCGGGGTATTTCAGTTGTTCCAGACAACTGTATATTGGGTCTATTTTCCTATGTTCTTTTCTTTTCTTTTTCTTTTTTTTTTTTTAAGATTTTATTTATTTATTTGACAGAGATCACAAGTAGGCAGAGAGGCAGGCAGAGAGAGGAGAGGGAAGCAGGCTCCCTGCTGAGCAGAGAGCCCGATGTGGGATTCAATATCAGGACCCTGAGATCATGACCTGAGCCGAAGGCAGCAGCTTAACCCACTGAGCCACCCAGGTGCCCCTGTTTTCCTATTTTCTTTAGCAACACTGAACAGGATCAATATCTTGTACTTTTTCCACTATAAAAATGGACAAAAGGCGTTGCTGTTTTAATTTTTCTTTTTTTATTACTGATACTGAGTAACTTTTCTCATATTTACTGGGAAATGGTCTTTCGTCTATGAATTCGGAATGCACTTTTTTATTGTGTCCTATCTTTCAATGCTGCTGTTAAGAAATACTGTTCATTCTGATGTTTGATCTCTGTGTGAAACCTTTCTATCTTTGGAGACGTGTATGCTCTTTTCCTTCCCAGCATTCTGAAATTTCATTTCATGATTATGTATTTTGGAAAGGCTCTATTTTAAGCAATTGGTAAGGCCATCCCATCTGAAAACTGGTATATTCAGTGGTTGTGTCATTTATGAATTATTTCTTTGATAGTCTTCCCTTGTCTTTGTTCACTTCTGCATTACATTCTGGAATTCCTCTTGTTTAGATCTCCCTCCTAGGCCAGTCTGCACACTATCTTTCTCTCCTGTTTTCTCCCTACTTCTAGTAAATTTCTTCATCTGTATCTTCCAATCCTTGTTCCATTGGGTATTTCAACTTGGTGATGGTATTTTTAATTTCTAAGAAATCTCTTTACTCTCTAAATGCTCTTTTTCTTAGAGCAACCTGTTCTCACTCTGTAGATCCTGCATCTTCTCTTAGCCCTCTGAAGGTACTGATGGCTCTTTTCAAAGGAACTTTTCACTGTGCCTTCTAAGTAGCTTTTCCCTATTTGTCTTGGTTTCTCATATTATATGCTTTACTCTTCAGCTGTTAGAACATGAAACCAAAAAGCAGGCTGGAAACCGTGAGTGCTTGTATGAGACTTGTCAACCATGGTCTTCACTTTGAGAGAGACTGGCTGGACCGTTTATTGAGGAAAACCCCTGACATCAATACCTTTGTGCCTTTTCTCTTGGTTGGTACATTTATTTCCCTGTCTGGAGGAGTCTAGTCTATCCTGCCTTCACGATGTCTGTCTGCCTGCCAACATTCTTGGAGCTCCTTTGGGGAAGAAAGCTGAAAGTCTCACACCTGTTGTGTCAATTTGCATTTACCTCCCCTGTTCTCAGCAAAATAACCCCACATTCAACTTGTTCTGGTACCTTCTATTTTGTTTTCTGCAGGAAAACAAACAACTCTAGTCCAGTTTGGGGGGTGGGAGAGAGCCAGTAAAAAGGCTCTGTGGAGACTAGGGAGGGTATTATTGGAGTCCTAATTTCTTAAACATACTAGGAACCGATCCTCTCTGGCTTTTAGCTTCGCTATTTCATCCACTTTTATAGGTTCCTGATATGTCCAGTTCCTGAGACTTTAAAAGGTCTGTATGTGAATCAGATTGCTTCTTGATTCTCTCTTCCAGATTAGGATTTCAAGGAGCTGCTCAGTCAGCTGCCATTTTCCATCTGCTTTGTGATCCTAACACAGGCCATTCCTTTTTCTGCCCTATAGTCTTGAGGAACTGCAAAAATCAAACAAAGAAAAACACGTTTACTCTCATTTTTGTAGCATTTCAGGAGGGAGTGAAGGTTAAATATGTGTGTCCAATCTGTATCTTTAATGGTGGTCTTCATTTATTCTCAGATGAACCTGAGAACCGGTTTGTTTTGCTAAAAACATATCTGTCATTAATCCACTCACTCCCACCAAAGGTCTAACTCTTCATTTTACCCATTACTTCTACTTCAGTTTATTTATCAATTAATTTCTAGTTTTATGTTCATTATTTTCTTTTCCTTCTTTTTTGTTTTCTGGTTATTTTTATTATGTGCTTGAATTGAATGCTTTGTCTCTGATTAAATAATAGAAGCACTGAGTCCTGAATTTTCTTCAATGGCCAAATTCTTCAGCTGTTAATATCTAATATTCCCATTGCTGTTCGATTTTAAGGAGCTTGTAAATTCAATTTTTATTTTCTTGCTGATAGGACTTATTTATAAGAGCAGTCTTAAGTTTCCAAACAGGATTAATTTTGTTATCTTTTCAATTATTAATGTTTAACCTTGCTTCACTGAACGTGAGAGAAAGTAGAACTATAAAATTCTACTAAGATTATTTTTATATTATGCTGTTTTAAAAAATTTTTTTGCCTTTAAACTTCGTAACTCTCTTATAAAAACTCTTTAGGTTTAACTGTCAAGTTTATGTAGCATAATGGAGATAATGTTTTAAAAAATATTTACATGGCTTTCCCTTCTGCCTTTCCACACATGTAAGCCCAAGGTGCTCATCTGCCACCAAAGAGATGTTGGAAAATGAGAATTACTAAGATTCATTTGTGGAGAAGAAATGTAATGCTGAACAAAGAGTTTTCAGTTTCTGACATTTAAATGGCATTTTTCAAGAAGACAATAGGCAAATATGCTTGAAAGTCTGCTGGAAACAAAGACATGTCTAAATTCCTTTGCTTCTACTTAATATATCAAATGCTAGGTTGCGACCACAAAGCAGTCATTCTCCCAAAGTTTCTAGAAAATAGTTTTGTCCACCAGGAGGGATTAGCCAAGAAATTGGAACAGCAAGGTGGCTGATGTTAAGCAGAGGAAGTGAAAGAAGAGTCTGTCCGTTCTATTCCTGAGGGGGGACCTTTGGAAGAGGAAGACGAAGGGGCCAGGGGGCCCTGGGACCTAGGAGGAGGGAGTCCAATGTGTGTCTGATTTTGCTCAGAGACTTGGCTTCAGGGAAAGGTGCTAAGATAGGGATGCCCGCCCCGCCCAGCCCCGCTCCCCCATAGTGGAAGGAGCCTGAGGCTCAGGGTGGCTCTGCTCTAAGGAGGGAGGGCCATGTGGTTACAAAACAGGAGGGTCTAAATCTGTGTCCTTCATCCTTGTTCATAAGCCAAGGGATGGGGGATGCGGAACTGAGAAGCTGCAGGCAGGGGGCAGGCTCTGGGTGGATCGTTGAGCTAAACTGGAAGGGACGAGGGCCCATCAGTCCTCAGGGAACGCTCAGAAAAGGCTTCCTCAGAAATTTGCCAGTGTAGCTCTACACTGCATTTGGCATTTGGTATTGCAACTGAGAATTTTAAAAAAAAATTTTTTTAAAGATTTTATTTATTTGACAGAGAGACTGAGATCACAAGTAGGCAGAGAGACAGGCAGAGAGAGGGGGAAGCAGGCTCCCCGCTGAGCACAGAGCCCAACTCGGGGCTCTATCCCAGGACCCTGAGATCATGACCTGAGCTGAAGGCAGATGCTTAACCCACTGAGCCACCCAGGTGCCCGGAACTGAGAATTTTGATGGGAGTCTGATTCTCTTTCCTTTACAGGCAAACTGTATTTTGTATCTATTTTGGAAAATGCTTATTTTATCCTTAGAAATCAAATATATGTTTTTCAATTTGTTTCCACTTTTTCAATAATCCTGCCAAACATTTGTGAGGCATTCTGAGTCAGAATTCACAGAATCCTTAAACGTGGGGAAATTTTCTTTTGGGATTTATTTTGTTTTCGCTTATCCTCCATCTGCTTGCTGGTTTCCTAGCACTCCTATTCATGAATATGGGGTCTCTTTGGTCTCTCCCTTCTGTCTCATCTCTTCTTTTAGAAATTCCCTTCCTTGGTCTTTTTTGCTTTGCACCCTGCAAGAATTATTTACCCTTCTAAATCATTATTTCCATTTTGGGGAATATTTTTCCCATTAGTGCTTCTAAGATTAAAAATTTTTGACAATTATTTTTTTATTTCCAAGAAGTCTTTCTTATTTTTGTAAATAGCCCTTTCTTATGACAAGATTGATTTATTACTGCAATGTCTCTGAAATGAGCAAGAAGCCACATGTTTAAATACTGTTGAATTGTCTTCTGCTTTCTGCATTAATTCTGTCTTCTTGGGGTCATCTGCCGACTATTCAGTGTGGCATCGTATTTTCAAGTGACTGATCCTGCTCCTATTCCTGCTCCGTGTCTCCGTTTTCACCTACGATGCCGCAGCCCAGTTATGTTGGAGATACAGGCTCTGTTAGTATCCATGTTGGTCTGACTGCAGGAGGCCACAACTTAGTTACAGGGGGCTTTTGGGGTGATTTTATTTCTTGGGAGCTAAAGGGGATCCTCCTGAGCTTTGGAAGCCTATGGGGATTATTCTCATTCCACAACACCACAGGGAATTTCCTGGGTACCTGAGCTTCCCCTGCAGGAGAACTGAGGGCAAACGTGTCCCTCTCATTTGTATCATCTCGGCTGCCACCTGTGGCACCAGTGCTTCAGATGCCTCCCATCTCTGGTTTTCATAGTGAGAGAGTATTCTCTTTCCACTGAGCTGAGATTCCTGGGTGTGGAGGCAGGAAAAGGATGAAGATGGAAACAGTATGTGTGTGGGCTGCACTCTTGCTCACAAGTGGCTGACCAGTAACAACGGGGGTTGCAAGGGATTGAGGCATACCACCCTCAGTGTAGTATATTTTTATATAATCCACTTTATGCAGTCATGGTTTAGAAAGAGGAAATCCTTGTTTCCCTGACTAGGTAAGAATAATTTCCTACCCAAAGTCCATCAATGCCTGCAAGTTGTTCTCCAGGGGAAAGACACCAGGAAGTAAAATCTCCTAGAATTTGGAGCTATAATGAAATGTAACAGGATGGTGTTCATGAACAAAGAAAAGATTTAAAATCGCAAGGAAAGAACGTCATCTAAATGGCCATATTTCATGGAAGCATGTGTGGGCTATATTCAAACCCGTACATTCTAGCTAAAGACTTGACGCTACCTGCCTTCAAGACTTACTATAAAGCTATAATAACCAAGACAGCATGATATTGGTAAAAGAACAGATAGACCAATGGAACAGAATAGTGGACCTAGAAATAGACTCACACAAGCATAGTCAATTGAGAAGGGACTAAAGGCAATTCAATGGAGAAAAGATCATCTTTTCAATAAACAGTACCAGAATTGGACATTGGCATGCCAAAAAAAAAAAAAAAAGTGAATCTCAACACAGATCTTGCATCTTTCACAAAAATTAACTCAAATGGATAATATACCTAATAATAAAACTTGAAGCTATAAAACATCTGGAAGATAACACAGGGGAAATCTCTGTGACCTTAGGTTTGGCAGTGAACTTTTAGATTCAACAGCAAAAGCTTGATGCATGAGAAAAAAATAAAAAACTGGTAAGTTGGACTTCACCAAATGTTAAGCTTTTGCTCTGCAACACACATGGCTAAAAGGATGAAAACACAAGCTGCAAACTAGGGGAAAGTATTTGCAAAACACCTATCGAATGAAGGACTTATATCCAAAACACACACTGAACTCTGAAAACTGAGCAGTAAGAAAACAATCCAGATGAGCATATGAGAAGATGTTCCTCCTCCTATATCACCAGGGAACTGGAAGTTAAAATTCACCATGAGATACCACTGCACACCTTTTGGATGACTGAAATCCAAACACCCACAAGAACAAATGTGTGCAAGGGTGTGGAGCAGCAAGAACTCTCATTGCTGGTGGGAATGCAAAATGGTGCAGTCCCTTTGGGAGACAGTTTGACAGATTCTTACAAAGCTTAACATAGCCTTAAGATATGATCCAGATATCCTTGGTATTTACCCAAAAGAGTTGAAAACTTCTGTCCACTCAAAACCTGTATGCTAATGTTTATAGCAGTTTTATACATAGTTGGGGAAAGCTGGAAGCAACTAAGACGTCCTTTAATAGGGGAATGGATAAACAAACTAGGGTACACCCATAAAATGGGATATTATTAGTGGTAAAAATAAGTTAGTTACCAAGTCACGAAAGGACATGGAAGAAACTTAAATACATATTGCTAAGTGAAAAAAGCCAGTCCAACCAGATGACTTTTTTGGGAAAAGGTAAATCTATAGAGAGAGGTAAAAAAAACAAAACAAAACAAAACAAAACAAAACAAAACAAAAAACAGTGGCTCTCAGAAGTTTGAGGGAAGCGGGAATGATGAATACATGAAACCTATGGGATTTTTATAGTAGTGAAACTATTCTGTATGATACTGGAATGGTAGATGCCTAATATTAGGCATTTGTCAAAACCACAGACACAGACACACACACGCAGAGTGGATCCCAATGTAAAAAGCAGCTGTTAATAATGATACATCCATATTGGTTCATTAATGGTAACTAATGCACTAATGCAAGGCATTAATAATCAGGGAACAGTAAGCAGAGAAGGGATATGTGGAAACTCTCTGAACTTTCTGTTACATTTTTTATAGAACTAAACTTTGAAAAATAGTCTATTAATTAATATAAAACAAAAATGTACCTTCCTCCTCATTCCCTACCCTTCAAATTCTTCCAAGTGAAAACTGATTCAAACGAAATACTGAAGGAGCAAGAAAGAACACAGAAGTCTCTCTGGATGTATTGGCTGTCTCTTCAGTAATGGCTGCACTCCCCGCATGGCTAAGTATTCGTGTGATTTGTCTTGCCTCTTCACTTGGACGGTGTGTTCTTTAAGGTATTTCATTAGGTATCTTGCATATACTAGAATCTTGATAGCTACTAGTTAAATCAACTTAATCTTACACCAGTTCTCCAAATTACTTTTGGTATCTCAAGTCCAAAGATGATACATTAGCAAATACACTGCCATCAGCATGGAAAGAATTAAGACATACCAGTATTCTGTTGGCCCTAACTTCACATGAGTTTTCTACTGGCAAAACATTTTTACACAACCTTCTTCAAATGAATTGTTCAGCCCGATTAAAGCATGGCCTTTTGCTAACCAGAAATAATGTTTTATATTGTGAAGTGACAGAAGAAAAGGAACTGTTTGGGGAAATGAGAACTCAAGGTGTGAAAGGAGAGTGACTTTGCTGAAGATTAACACAGTAAAACTATCTTACTTAATCTCCTTCCTGATTATTTTTATAGTGAGTGGAATTGCCATTCAAAATGCCTCCTTGCTGATTATGTTTTGATTTGTTTCAAAGTAATTTTAAATACCTTCCGGGAAGAGGAATTATGCAAGAGTTCACAATGATCTATAACTAAAATAGATCTAAAACGGGAACCTTTCATTTTTTATACAACTGTCAACTATCAAATGCTGGTTTTTCTCTAAAAGCATTAGACCAGAGTGAAAGTGAACTTATAGCCAAGTTAGGAATGCCGGAATTCAACTGCAGTAGCGAAAGGACTATGTGTGTAGAACACTCTAATTTATTGGGCATACGTGCGATGAGTCAGACATTCACACTCTGGATTTTGCCTTCCTACAGTCTTGACCATCCCAGGAAAGAGCACTACCACCCACCTCCTTGTCCAAGCCCTTAAAGTTTTATCTACCAGGGGTTCCAGGCTTGGCTTCCATAGTCAGTCAGGAAGATTGCTGGATCTCCCTCAAAAACACATCATCAATCCACCTCATCATGGGAGTTCAAAAGCCGCCATCATCTTTTCAGAAAAAATACTATAAAACCCTTGAAATCAGGATCTTGTCCCTCATTCACCACCCTGCTGTTTAAATGACCACTTAAACTTTCAATCTGTCCATCATCTGATTAAAATTCTCCATTGGCTTCTCACTGATTACATTTAAACCTCAAGCCGGTAGTGCCTGGTGGCTCATTAAGGGTCTGCTTTCCACTCAGGTCATGATCCCAGGGTCCTGGGTTAGAGCCCCACATTGGGCTCCCTGCTTGGCAGGAAGGCTGCTTCTCCCCCACCCCTCCCCCCCGCTTGTGTTTCCCCTCCCATTCTCTCTCTTTCTGTCAAATAAAATCTTTAAAAAATAAAAAAAATTAATAAAGTGCAAGCCAAACTCTATCAAAGTCTGCAAGATGTTGAACTAGTCCTTTACCTATTGTATTTTGAGAAATTAGCTTAATTGAAGCACAATTTATATATAATCAAATTTACCAGTTTTAAGGGTACAATTCAATGAACTCTGACAAATACACTCATGATACCTTTAACCCCCAAAATTACCTTCTGGTTCCTTACAATTAATCTCTTCCCCCAATCCCCTGGCAATTTTATTTTTCCTGGAAAGAGCTAGATAGTAAATAATTTAGGTTTTGCACTCCAAAGAGTTCCTATCACAACTATTCAAAAGCAGCCATAATATGGAAATGACAATACATAAATGAGCATAGCTATGTTCCAATAAAAATTTTTAAAGAATTATTTACTTGAGATACTTAAGAGACAGAGAGGATGCACATGTGTGCATGTGGAGGAGGGGCAGAGGGAGAGGAAGAGAGAGAATCTCAAGCAGTCTCTCTACTCAGTGGGGAGCCTGACATGGGGCTGGGTCCCAGGACCCTGAGATCATAACCTGAGCCAAAGTAAGAGTCAAACGCTTAACCAACTGAGCCCCTCAGATGCCCCTCCCATTAAAATTTTATTTACAAAATAGGCATCAGGCCAGATTTGGCCCACAAGTGAGTGCTTTCTGACCACTGACTTATAGTTAAAAGATTTTGAAAAACGTTGATTATTTCTTAAATACATTTCAGTCTCTCTCTCCTTATTCCTCCTACTAAGACTTCAATTACACATATTTTAGATCATTTAATATTGTCCTGAAAGTCACTGATGCCTTATTTTTTTGTTTTGTTTTGTTTTTAATATCTCTGTACTGCCTGGATACCTTCTACTGCTAGGTCTTCAAAGTTGAGCTTTCCTGCTTTAATGTCATCCAATATGTTTTTCATTTCAAATGCTGTGTTTTTCATCTCTCTCTTTCAACGTTCCATTAGAGTCTTTTTTACATCCTCTATTTCTCTCTTCTTCTTTTTTAAAATTTTTTATTTTTTATTTTTTTACAAACATATAATGTATTTTTATCCCCAGGGGTACAGGTCTGTGAATCGCCAGGTTTACACACTTCACAGCACTCACCATAGCACATACCCTCCCCAATGTCCATAACCCCACTCCCCCTCTCCCAACCCCCCTCCCCCCAGCAACCCTCAGTTTGTTTTGTGAGATTAAGAGTCACTTATGGTTTGTCTCCCTCCCAATCCCATCTTGTTTCATTTATTCTTCTCCTACCCCCAAACCCCCCATGTTGCATCTCCACGTCCTCATATCAGGGAGATCATATGATAGTTGTCTTTCTCCCATTGACTTATTTCACTAAGCATGATATGCTCTAGTTCCATCCACGTTGTCGCAAATGGCAAGATTTCATTTCTTTTGATGGCTGCATAGTATCCCATTGTGTATATATACCATGTCTTCTTTATCCATTCATCTGTTGATGGACATCTAGGTTCTTTCCACAGTTTGGCTATTGTAGACATTGCTGCTATAAACATTCAGGTGCACGTGCCCCTTTGGATCACTATGTTTGTATCTTTAGGGTAAATACCCAGTAGTGCAATTGCTGGGTCATAGGGTAGTTCTTCTATGTTCAACATTTTGAGGAACCTCCATGCTGTTTTCCAGAGTGGTTGCACCAGCTTGCATTCCCACCAACAGTGTAGGAGGGTTCCCCTTTCTCGGCATCCTCGCTAGCATCTATCATTTCCTGACTTGTTAATTTTAGCCACTCTGACTGGTGTGAGGTGATATCTCATTGTGGTTTTGATTTGTATTTCCCTGATGCAGAGTGATATGGAGCACTTTTTCATGTGTCTGTTGGCCATCTGGATGTCTTCTTTGCAGAAATGTCTGTTCATGTCCTCTGCCCATTTCTTGATTGGATTGTTTGTTCTTTGGGTGTTGAGTTTGCTAAGTTCCTTATAGATTTTGGATACTAGCCCTTTATCTGATATGTCGTTTGCAAATATCTTCTCCCATTCTGTCAGTTGTCTTTTGGTTTTGGTAACTGTTTCCTTTGCTGTGCAAAAGCTTTTGATCTTGATGAAATCCCAGTAGTTCATTTTTGCCCTTGCTTCCCTTGCCTTTGGCGATGTTCCTAAGAAGATGTTGCTGCGGCTGAGGTCGAAGAGGTTGCTGCCTGTGTTCTCCTCAAGGATTTTGATGGATTCCTTTCTCACATTGAGGTCCTTCATTCATTTTGAGTCTATTTTCGTGTGTGGTGTAAGGAAGTGGTCCAATTTCATTTTTCTGCATGTGGCTGTCCAATTTTCCCAGCACCATTTATTGAAGAGGCTGTCTTTTTTCCATTGGACATTCTTTCCTGCTTTGTCGAAGATGAGTTGACCATAGAGTTGAGGGTCGATTTCTGGGCTCTCTATTCTGTTCCTCTGATCTATGTGTCTGTTTTTGTGCCAGTACCATGCTGTCTTGATGATGACAGCTTTGTAATAGAGCTTGAAGTCCGGAATTGTGATGCCACCAATTTTGGCTTTCTTTTTCAATATTCCTTCGGCTATTCGAGGTCTTTTCTGGTTCCATATAAATTTTAGGATTATTTGTTCCATTCCTTTGAAAAAAATGGATGGTATTTAGATAGGGATTGCATTAAATGTGTAGATTGCTTTAGGTAGCATAGACATTTTCACAATATTTATTCTGAAAATCCAGGAGCATGGAACATTTTTCCATTTCTTTGTGTCTTCCTCAATTTCTTTCATGAGTACTTTATAGTTTTCTGCGTATAGATTCTTAGCCTCTTTGGTTAGGTTTATTCCTAGGTATCTTATAGTTTTGGGTGCAATTGTAAATGGGATTGACTCCTTAATTTCTCTTTCTCTGTCTTGATGTACAGAAATGCAACTGATTTCTGTGCATTGATTTTATATCCTGACACTTTACTGAATTCCTGTACAAGTTCTAGCAGTTTTGGAGTGAAGTCTTTTGGGTTTTCCACATATAGTATCATATCGTCTGTGAAGAGGGATAGTTTGACTTCTTTGCCGATTTGGATGCCTTTAATTTCCTTTTGTTGTCTGATTGCTGAAGCTAGGACTTCTAGTACTATGTTGAATAGCAGTGGTGATAATGGACATCCCTGCCGTGTTCCTGACCTTAGCGGAAAAGCTTTCAGTTTTTCTCCATTGAGAATGATATTTGGGGTGGGTTTTTCATAGATAGCTTTGATAATATTGAGGTATGTGCCCTCTATCCCTACACTTTGAAGAGTTTTGATCAGGAAGGGATGCTGTACTTTGTCAAATGCTTTTTCAGCATCTATTGAGAGTATCATATGGTTCTTGTTCTTTCTTTTATTAATGTGTTGTATCACATTGATTGATTTGTGGATGGTGAGCCAACCTTGCAGCCCTGGAATAAATCCCACTTGGTCGTGGTGAATAATCCTTTTAATGTACTGTTGAATCCTATTGGCTAGTATTTTGGTGAAAATTTTTGCATCTGTGTTCATTGAGGATATTGGTCTGTAGTTCTCTTTTTTGGTGGGATCCTTGTCTGGTTTGGGGATCAAGGTGAGGCTGGCCTCATAAAATGAGTTTGGAAGTTTTCCTTCCATTTCTACTTTTTGGAACAGTTTCTTCTGTTTCTTCCAAGAACTGTTCTTAGAACAGTTCTTCTTTAAATGTTTGGTAGAATTCCCCTGGGAAGCCATCTGGCCCTGGGCTTTTGTTTGTTTGGAGATTTTTGATGACTGTTTCAATCTCCTTACTGGTTATGGGTCTGTTCAGGTTTTCTATTTCTTCCTGGTTCAGTTGTGGTAGTTTATATGTCTCTAGAAATGCATCCATTTCTTCCAGATTGTCAAATTTGCTGGTGTAGAGTTGCTCATAGTATGTTCTTATAATTGTCTGTATTTCTTTTGTGTTAGTTGTGATCTCTCTTCTTTCATGCATGATTTTATTTATTTGGGTCCTTTCTCTTTTCTTTTTGATGAGTCTGGCCAGGGGTTTATCAATTTTATTAATTCTTTCAAAGAACCAGCTCCTAGTTTTGTTGATTTGTTCTATTGTTTTTTTTTTTGTTTTTTGTTTTGGTTTCTATTTCATTGATTTCTGCTCTGATCTTTATGATTTCTCTTCTCCAGCTGGGTTTAGGGTTTCTTTCTTGTTCTTTCTCCAGCTCCTTTACGTGTAGGGTTAGGTTGTGTACTTGAGACCTTTCTTGTTTCTTGAGAAAGGCTTGTACCACTATATATTTTCCTCTCAGGACTGCCTTTGCTGTGTCCCAAAGATTTTGAACCGTTGTGTTTTCATTATCATTTGTTTCCATGAATTTTTTCAATTCTTCTTTAATTTCCTGGTTGACCCATTCATTCTTTAGAAGGATGCTGTTTAGTCTCCATGTATTTGGGTTCTTTCCAAATTTCCTCTTGTGATTGAGTTCTAGCTTCAGAGCATTGTGGTCTGAAAATATGCAGGGAATGATCCCAATCTTTTGATACCGGTTGAGACCTGATTTAGGACCCAGGATGTGATCTATTCTGGAGAATGTTCCATGTGCACTAGAGAAGAATGTGTATTCTGTTGCTTTGCAATGAAATGTTCTGAATATATCTGTGATGTCCATCTGGTCCAGTGTATCATTTAAGGACTTTATTTCCTTGTTGATCTTTTGCTTGGATGATCTTTCCATTTCAGTGAGGGGAGTGTTAAAGTCCCCTACTATTATTGTATTATTATTGATGTGTTTCTTTGATTTTGTTATTAATTGGTTGATATAGTTGGCTGCTCCCACGTTAGGGGCATAGATATTTAAAATTGTTAGATCTTCTTGTTGGACAGACCCTTTGAGTAGGATATAGCGTCCTTCCTCATCTCTTATTATAGTCTTTGGCTTAAAGTCTAATTGATCTGATATAAGGATTGTCACCCCAGCTTTCTTCTGATGTCCATTAGCATGGTAAATTGTTTTCCACCCCCTCACTTTAAATCTGGAGGTGTCTTTGCGTCTAAAATGAGTTTCTTGTAGGCAACATATTGATGGGTTTTGTTTTTTTATCCATTCTGATACCCTGTGTCTTTTGATTGGCAAATTTAGCCCATTAACATTCAGGGTAACTATTGAGAGATATGAATTTAGTGCCATTGTATTGCCTTTAAGGTGACTGTTACTGTATATTGTCTCTGTTCCTTTCTGATCTACTACTTTTAGGCTCTCTCTTTGCTTAGAGGACCCCTTTCAATATTTCCTGTAGAGCTGGTTTGGTGTTTGCAAATTCTTTCAGTTTTTGTTTGTCCTGACAGCTTTTTATCTCTCCTTCTATTTTCAATGATAGCCTAGCTGGATATAGTATTCTTGGCTGCATGTTTTTCTCGTTTAGTGCTCTGAATATATCATGCCAGCTCTTTCTGGCCTGCCAGGTCTCTGTGGATAAGTCTGCTGCCAATCTAATATTTTTACCATTGTATGTTACAGACTTCTTTTCCCCGGCTGCTTTCAGAATTTTCTCTTTGTCACTAAGACTTGTCAATTTTACTATTACGTGATGGGGTGTGGACCTATTCTTATTGATTTTGAGGGGGGTTCTCTGCACCTCCTGGATTTTGATGCTTGTTCCCTTTGCCATATTAGGGAAATTCTCTCCAATAATTCTCTCCAATATATCTTCTGCTTCCCTCTCTGTTTCTTCTTCTTCTGGAATCCCAATTATTCTAATGTTGTTTCATCTTATGGTGTCACTTATCTCTCGAATTCTCCCCTCGTGGTCCAGTAGCTGTTTGTCCCTCTTTTGCTCAGCTTCTTTATTCTCTGTCATTTGGTCTTCTATATCACTAATTCATTCTTCTGCCTCATTTATCCTAGCAGTGAGAGCCTCCATTTTTTAAAATATTTTATTTATTTGACAGAGAGAAATCACAACTAGGCAGAGAGGCAGGCAGAGAGAGAGGAGGAAGCAGGCTCCCCACGGAGCAGAGAGCCTGATGTGGGGCTCGATCCCAGGACCCTGGGATCATGACCTGAGCCAAAGGCAGAGGCTTTAACCCACTGAGCCACCCAGGCACCCCAAGAGAGCCTCCATTTTTGATTGCACCTCATTAATAGCTTTTTTGATTTCAACTTGGTTAGATTTTAGTTCTTTTATTTCTCCAGAAAGGCCTTTTATATCTCCAGAGAGGGTTTCTCTAATATCTTCCATGCCTTTTTTGAGCCTGGCTAGAACCTTGAGAATCATCATTCTGAACTCTAGATCTGACATATTGCCAATGTCTGTATTGATTAGGTCCCTAGCCTTTGGTACTGCCTCTTGTTCTTTTTTTTGTGGTGAATTTTTCTGCCTTGTCATTTTGTCCAGATAAGAGTATATGAAGGAGCCAGTAAAATACTAAAAGGGTGGCAAAGACCCCAGGAAAATGCGCTTTCACCAAATCAGAAGAGACTCCAAATTGTGTGGGGAAGAAAGGGGATAAAAAGAGGTTCAGAAAAAAAAAAGAATAAATTAAAAAATAGGAAAGAAATAAAAAATATAAAAAAGAAAAAAAATATATATCATATAAACTAGTTAAAAACCTTATAATAGAAAAGGGTAAAAGTTAAAAAAATTTAGCAGCAGAAGAAAAAAAAAATTGAAAAAAACAATAAATTTACTGCAAGACTAAAGAATCGTGGGGAGAAAGCCATGAGTTCCGTGCTTTGCTTTCTCTTCCTCTGGAATTCTGTTGCTGTCCTTGGTATTGAACCTGCTCTCCTTGGTAGGTGAACTTGGTCCTGGCTGGATTTCTTCTTGATCTTCTTGGGGAGGGCCCTGTTGTAGTGACTCTCAAGTGTCTTTGCCTGAGACAGAATTGCACCACCCTTACCAGGGGCCGGGCTAAGTAATCTGCTCAGGTTTGCTTTCGGGAGCTCTTGTTCCCTGAACGCTTTCCGTAGAGTTCTGGAGGATGGGAATGAAATGGCGGCCTCCCAGTCTCCAGCCCAGAGGAGCAGAGAGCCCAGGTCCCCACTCCTCAGTGCGCCCCCAGAGAACAGTGCCCAACCACTCCCATACACCCGGCTTCCAGCCGTGCTCTGAGCTCACCCAGCCTGCGACCGGTTCAAGGTAACCCCGAGCTGAGAGCTCACTCCTCGGCTCTGTCTCTGTAGCCGGCTTCCCCGCTCTAATACCTGTGAGCTCTGTGACACTCCGACACCCCCAATCCTTCTGTGTTTGTGCTCCATTGCTCTGCTGCTTGCCACGAGCCGGCTCCTCCCCCCGCAGTCTATCTTCCCGTTGCTTTGGATTCACTTCTCTGCTAGTCATACCTTTCAGAAAGTGGTTGATTTTCTGTTTTTAGAATTGCTGTTCTTCTTCTCTTCGATGTCCCGTTGGATTTGTAGGTGTTTGCAATGTTTAGATAAGCTATCTAGCTGATCTCCTGCTACCTGACGTAGTCTCAGCCTGTTACTTCTCCGCCATCTTGAGTCCCTCCTCCTGTGTAAAATCTTCTATTTCTCTCTTCTTTATGATTTTGTTTTTCTCTCCTTTCTGAATATGTGGACTGTATTTATAAGAGGTGCTAGTTACATCATCACCATTTTATGGGTCTGTTTCTTTTTCTCCTGATAATGGGTCATATTTCACTTACTTGCACGTCTAGTATTTTTTTAAAGATTTTATTTTTAAGCAATCTCTACACCCAATGTGGGGCTTGAATTTACCCTGAGATCAAGAGCCACACTTTCCACCGACTGAGCCAGGCAGACACCCTTCTAATAATTTGTTGTTGTTGTTGGATGCTAGATGTTGTGAATTTTATGTATTGATTGCAGGTTTTGTTGTATTCTTTTACATACTGGTTCACAGTTCAAGTACTTGGACTCAGTTGGATTCTTCTGAGGTTTGCTTTTGATCCTTGTTGTTGTAGGTCTAGAGCAGCCTTTAGTCTATGGCTAATTTTGCTTTACTATTAAGTTGACACCCTTCTGAGGAGTCTATTCAATGCCTTATGTTTTGTAAGATTTTTGTAAGACTGGCTAATAGGGCCATAAATGATACCCAATCCCATGAGCTCTGAGAATCTGCCTTATCCTTTCTTGTGGATCTTTCCTTGGCTTTGGGTAATTTCCTCTCCTGAATGCTGAACTCAACCCTTAGCCAAAGACTGGAGAAGTCACCTCTGCAGGTGTCCTATACTGTTTCCAGGCACAGTCCTCTCTTCTCTGGACTATGATCCACAAATTCCATCCATACTTTGACCACCCTAAACTCTATCTCAGATTTTTCAACTTAGAAAGACTTCCGGGGTCCAGGTTCCTCCCTCCCTGCACTTAAGCCTGGGAACAGTCTCCCCATAATAACCTAGTGCATTCATAGGGATTGCCTTCTTTTTCCCCTTCTCTCAAGGACCACAGGCAAGTTGTCCAAAATCTGAAAGCCACTGTTTTTTTTTTTTAATTAATTTATTTTTTAAAATTAATTTAAAAAAATTTTATAAACATATAATGTATTTTTATCCCCAGGGGTACAGGTCTGTGAATCGCCAGGTTTACACATTTCACAGCACTCACCATAGCACATACCCTTCCCAATGTCCATAACCCCACCACCCTCTCCTGACCCCCCTCCCTCCAGCAACCCTCAGTTTGTTTTGTGAGGTTAAGAGTCTCTTATGGTTTGCCTCCCTCCCAATCCCATCTTCTTTCATTTATTCTTTTCCTACCCCCAAACCACCACATTGCATCTCCACTTCCTCATATCAGGGAGATCATATGATAGTTGTCTTTCTCTGATTGACTTATTTTGCTAAGCATAATACTCTCTAGTTCCATCCATGTCATTGCAAATGGCAAGATTTCATTTTTTTGATGGCTGCATAGTATTCCCTTGTATATATATGCTACATCTTCTTTATCCACTCATCTGTTGAAAACCACTGTTTCGTGTACAGTTTGTCTAGTTCTCTAATTGCTTAGAGCTGGAGTGTAACTCTCACCCTTGTTGCTCCATCATGACAGAAACTAGAACTCCCCTTGCATATCTTTTTATCTTCTCTTCTACTTCTTTCCCAGATTCCACACTGTGCTTGCAGTCTTTTTCTCTTTTTGCCCCTTGAATCCACAAAACTCCTATATGTCACACACTCTATCCAGAATGCTTTCTGTGCAGATTTTTGTTCTGCTGTCCACAGGTCTTAGCTCAAATGCTCAAACTGCTTTGGGGAGGGTTTTTCTAAATACTTATACCATCGCAAAGTAACTCCCTACTGTTCCTGGCACTCAATTTCCTTCATTGTGCATATCATTCCGAAAACACCCTATTTATGTATTTGTTCACTAATTTATTACTTGGTCTCCCACCAAAATGGAAGCTTCATAATGACAAGTTTTTGCTTCCCTATTTCACTACCATATCCCAGTTCTTAGACTAACACCTGCAACACAATTGACGCTCAATAAATATTAGTTGATATATACAATATTGAGGACATCTCAATATTCTATGCTCTCTATACAATAGCTGATGTCTCTGATCATTTGAAAAGATAATTTTTATATAAATTTCATTATATAAAGCCCCAAAGTTCATAATAGAACAAATTAACTAAATAGTGATATTGTAAGCAAATTTGGATGTTTAGATTTAGGTGGAAGATCTGTCAAGGGCATCTCAAAGGCAGTCTTGCCTTGGGTGATGGGTTGGTAGATAGACTCTTTAGAGTCCTTCTAATGTTTCCAATTTTGTGAAGGCTGCTAGTGATCTTCATGTTGCTACATCCTGAGTTTCACGCTCAGTTCTCATTATACGTGACTAACTAGCAGTTTCTGATATAGCTGATAACTGCCTTCTTTGTAAACGTGTTCTTTGCTTGGCTCTAGTGATAAGCCATGTTCTTTTTTATTTTCCTCCTTTCTTGGCCATTTGGCTTACTCTGTCTCACCTCAGTCCCTCTTCCAAACCTCTTTACAGTGGGGTGCCCCAGACCTCAAATCCCTCAACCTCTTTTTCTCTTTACTTTCAACTCTCTTGTCAGTTTGGGCCCACTCAGGTGATGGATACCACACAGTAATTTAAATGAAGGAAGTTTCAAATAAGGAATGAGTAAACCATTTTGGAAAACTAATTGTGAAGATTTCAAGATAACTGTAAGGGGCAGTGTAGGCCAAGAGAGAGTGCTTGAAGGACAGGCTCAGAAGGGGGTTCAGCCCTCACTGAAGAAACTGCAGCCCATTGGAAGGAGATATTTGTTGGCCCACTGTCACATGCAAGCAGAACAAGCCTCTAGGAGGCAGGTGAGCCGAGGCTGACAGGCACGTGTGCATTGGGCATTGGGTGTCTGTGTCGGGAAGGCCATGGGAAACAAGTCCCCAGGTGGGTATGAGCTGAGGCCAATGATGGCATAACAGGGGATCAGTAGAACAAAGGAGATTGGGTGCGCAGAGGGGATTGAGGCATCACTGCAAGGCACTGCTGGAACCGGGAGTTCGAAAGGCCTGGCTCTGTTGGGATCTTGTACCCCTCTGTGCCAGACACAGCCCGGATGGCTGGACAGCTGTATGGGAGGGTAGTCTTGCCTCCCAACATGAATGCGGGGTTGGGGGTGGGGAGGTGGGCTGAGGGGAGAAGTCAAGGGAGCAGTGGTCTGTGCTGTGCTATAGGCCCACACTGCTTGGGGGTTGCAGCCAAATTGCCATGACTGGGTCAAGGGCTTAAGAAAGCACTGGGGCAAGTGCTGGGCGGCCAAATGCTGGGGAGAGCTAGACCCTGGGATACCAAGGGGTGGGAAAAACATGCAAGTGGGGCACTAGATGAAAAAAACAAAACCTGGTGGGTGAACAGACACGAAACCATTCCTCTTGTGATGCCACATTAGTACCTTCTACTGACAAAACTTAACACTGTGTCACCTGGCAAAGGAAAACCATTAAAGGACTCAGATCCACTAGCACAGATGGAAGGGTGTGCCGATAACCGAGCACATCCTTGGTGAGTTCCTCCAGTTTGACGGCTGTAAATACCATCTACATATTGACAACTCTGGAATTTGTATTTCCAGCCCACACCCCTGCCCTAAACCCCGATGTGCAGATCCAGCTTCTACTTGATGTCACACTTGGTTGTCTACCAGAAACTGAAACTTAAAAGGCTCTGAACTGACCACAGCTCACCCCTTCCTCAAAATGAAATGACCAGTGTTGCTATGAACCTAAAACTGCCCTAAAAATGACTATCTCCCCCTGCCCCCAAACACAGCCAAAAACCAAAAAAAAAAAAAGGAAATGAGGGGAGGAACAGGAAAGGAAAACTACCCCACTCATGTTTACCCCAACTAGGGAATGGCAATACTATCTCATCAGTTCCTCAGACCCAGTGCTCTGGTGACATCTCTTTCTCTCAGAGCCCACATCTTATTCCTCAGGTTCTATGTGTGAAATACACGCAGGATCTAATCACTTGTCTGCACAGCCATGCCCATCACCTGGGTCCAAGCTCTCATTGTCTTCACCTTGAGACTGTTGCAATAGCTATAAAACAGTGACTAGAGCCATCTTTTTCTAAAGCCTGAGTGAGATTTGTGACATGGCCATGCTGATGCCCCTGCAACAGTTCTCCAATTCCTTCCAGTAACAGCCAGTCTTTAAAGGCCTGCAAAGCCCTCCAGGTTCCTGCCCCCTTGTATCCCCCCAAATTTCCTACTTCTCTCTCCCTCCTCCACTCTGCACCAGTGACGTCAGCCTCCTCCCTGTTGCTTGAACATTCTAGGCAGGTCTTTGAACTGTCTTATTTCTCTGTCTGGAACCCTGACAGTGGCATGGCTTGCTTGCTCCGTCACTTCCTTCAGGGCGTATCTAGCTCAGATACAACCTTCTGAAGGCGGCTTGCCCTCATCATCCTATTTAGAATTATAATGTGACCTCCCCTCCACCATGGCACCCCTCATTTCCTTGAGCTGCTTTACTTTTTCTCACAGCCCACACATTTTGCACACTATATAATTTAGCATAATTGACAATTCTCCCCAGTGTACTCCCCTTTAAGGCAAAGCCTTTTGTCTGTTTTGTTCACTGTTGAGTCTCCAGTGCCTAAAACTCTAGCTGGTACATAGAAGATGTATAGATAATTACATATGAAAATACGTATTAAATATGGCTAAATATTTAAAAATACATAATAAATGGTTACACAAATGAATTCTATGAAAAAGTGTCATTCAATATAGTGTAAACATATTTCATGACATTTACATTCTTTAAATGGAGTAGGTTATGCACAATACACTATGTAGCACATGGGGAATCTTCATTTAGTAACAACATCCCAATTCCACCTGGGGATGAATGGGACATCCCACCACTAATACCTGTAACTTCTAAAAAGAACCTGTGTATTTCACAAATTGCTTGCACCACACTCTGTCTTGAATTAAAGAATGAATCAGAATCCTTTGTGGGATTTAGTCCTGTCACCCTATCCTCCATGGTCCCTTTTTAATGTCTTCACTCCTTTCTAAAGAAGTTTTCTTAGTAAACCTGGAATGATGGAAATTCGAAGAATCAGAACTCAGGGTAGAAGGCAATTTCACACTACACCATTACATGCCATTATTCTGGAGGTTGGATTTCTCCTACACGTCAGAACCCAAACCCCAATTCCCTTCCAACATCTAGGCAAACTCTCACAAAGCCAGGCCCTTTCCTCCTCCCCGCTTCATTTTAGCCTCATTCATTCCTAGATAGCAACTGTGCTCTGTGGTTCTTTTGCTTCTTCTCTAGTACAGGGGAAGCAAGGAGGCTGTCAGAGGTGGGAAGCAAGGGGGCTGTCAGAGGTGGGTACCCTAAAAAAGGAGGCAACTCACAACCAGACTGGGAGGGAAGCCAGACAACCCAAAGGCACAGAACTTGAACTACTGCAGTTGATGCCCACGGACCGAGAGCTGTTAGAGACAGATCAGGTTATGTATGCACCCACCTCTTTTCAAAAAGCTGTAGACATGTATCAGTTGCAGAAAGCTGACATCTAAAATTATAAAAAGAATATAAATTATGTAAATCTCTGGTTACACTAAATATCACATTTCCGTATATATGTAGACATCTTTATGTTTTACCTGTTTCTAGTGTTTTTTCGTTTTTGTTTTTGTTTTTGTTGGTGTTTTTTTTTTTACCAAAAAGGGGAGTTATTTACATTGTTATATCTGACAATGACACACTTAACCATGGGGAATTAACTTATAAATACAACTTTATTTCTTAGTCAACAAATTTCCTAAAGAGTTCCATCTATGTAAGCTTGCATGTACCTGTACATTTTTTGCCTAACATAGAATTTTGTTAATATTTAATAATAGACTTTCTTAGCAAAGGTAGTGAAATAAATAGAACAAGTTTAACTGATTTTAAGTGGTTTCCCACTTGATAAACTATATACCTAGTAATTTAGAACAGAAATGATCAATCTACATATCAGCTACATACTATTCCAAAGATCTGATGTCACTTACCATGCATTCACAACTGTGCACACCCATGTGCACACGTACACCCATATCCATATGCACACATACATGTGCAGACCATTTGCACAAAACTGGATTTCAACAACGTGATTGGATTGTAACTGCTTTAGTAAATTCACTTTTTGGTCATATTCATTACAAAAAAAGAAGTAGGATAAATGGACCTTTTAAGGAAGGGCTGCAGGAAGTAATTTAGATAAACATTACATTTCAAGAAGTTAAACTAGCTCAAATGAGAGGGAAGAATAGTATGAACAAGTTTAGTTTATAAATCCGAGTTTCTAGACCATAAATTCAATTGATTAGAGCACGATGTATTTAATAAGGCTAATGCAACAGCTTGGGTTAATATGCAGATCTACTAACTATATAGAAGGGGCTATGCTGTTGTTATTAGTGGGTTGGAATAAAGTTAGCATTTGAGAACTAAGTAATAGGCAGGTTAAGAGCTGTTACAGTGAGAGCATGTCACCAGCTAGTCCTTTGGTAAATTCAAGCTCCAAATCTTCTAAGAGAAGCTACAGAGGAAAAATCTCCCGTGGGAGCAGTAATGCTGTTTGTCATCCAGATCTACTACTGAATTCATAGTTGAGGCCAATGGAGAAGTAAAAGTTATAAAGACAAGTGAACATTGATCGGCTGTGTATCTAGCACTTGGGTTGAAACAGCAGTAATTGTGGCCAGGGTCCTAAGCACAACAGCAATAGCGAGTAATCTCCAAAGTGCACCTTCAGGGACCATAGTACAAGCTAGAAGGGGGCCCTCCCTCTTTTACCAACCTTGAGAATGACGTTTGCCTGGGGATGAGCTTGTGGATCTCCTTACACACTTAGCTCTTACTTACTCTACACACCAAACTGATGGAATGATTTTTAGGAGTTTCAACTTTTTCAAGAATGAGAAAAAACAATTAAAAACATGTATTTTGCTAAATTACTGGTACAGTAAGAGAATATGGATGATTCTATAAAGCTCAATACTGAGAAATAATCCAAAAGTCAGATTTGGCTATTAGGGAATTGGGAGTATCATGTTCTTAAGGGAGTCCCCTCATGTCAGATTAAGTGGATGACCGTCAAACAAAAGCCTAAATTTCACTGGAAACACTTCACACAATTTGGATCACACGATAATAGTGGAGACTATGGCTTATACTTTATGATCTCACAAAGTTGGCAGCAAAAACATGCCAATTCTTGTTACCCAGATCTCATTAAACTGCTTCACAACCGGTGGTTCTTAGACTAGTGGCATTAAGGTAAATGAACTTTGAGTACCTGGGTTTCTGGATTCAATTGCTCTCCTTGGGAATGCCTGATTATAACTAAGACCACAGGTTACTCTTTGACTATGAGGGCATGAATACTGACTCATCCTCCCCCCGCCCACCCCATTTAAGAGGATCCACTAATGACAACTGGTGGGTTGTGATTAATACTGTTATCTGATTAATACTAACTTACCTACACTGGAATCAAAATTCTTGATCAACATATTAACCAGCTGAGGTGTAGTAAATACATGTAAGGGGCTAAAGAAAATCTCACAACTTGCATATCAAATGAATGTTCTCTTAGTCAAATCAGGAATTTATATGCTTTAATGACTATCATCAAAAGCAATGGTTCCCAAATTTAGCTAACAAAAGAAGCACCTCAGACCTACTAAGTCAAAATCTACAAGAGGTATTAGTTTTGTTTTAAAGCTTCCCTAGAAAACCTTGGTGTGCAATTGGGTTTTAAAATACCAGTGCCACTTGATCTGCTTTGGGAATAGTTTTTTGTTTTTTGTTTTTTTTAATTCTGTAGTATGCTTGTATAACCTTAATGACTACAACCCTCCAGTTCTTTGAGAATGGATTACATTATTTTTTAATTAGCCCATCAGTTCGGTGAAAATGGATGCCTTATTACAAATTTGGATAATACCAATTTTTGTTTAAAAAAAGCGTTAAGAATATGTAGTACTGCAAAATAGGTTTGCAGACGAACATGAGAGCATGTGTGAACATAGTGTGCCTAGGTTTTCTTAACTTTGAAGGCCATTCCACTCCCTTTTCCTTCATTTAGATGTGTAAGAGAATAGGTTTTCGACAACACTATTTTAGTTACATACTCTGGGTGCCTATTGCTTCAGCTATACTGGAACAAAAATGCAGATTCTGTCTTTCCTCACTGGATTCCATGCCCTTCTGCTAAATTTTCTGTCTCTTTTGGCCTACAAACCCATTCCATTTAAAAACTGTACTAGTTGTTACTTTTTAATAGAGGACAGCATCAATATGGGAAATAAAATGTAGGATGAATTCTACAGATATTGATATTGGACATCAGTTATATAAAATTTTATAAACACAATAATTTGAATATACCATATATACCAATACACACAGCTAATATTACCAATTTTTCTCTTGTGCACCATCTATAAGTTTTACAATATCAAATTCTCCAAGTAAAACTTTCTAATAAATCAACAGAAACTTCCACCAAAATACAAACAAAAAATCTACCCTCAAATTCAATTTATAAAATTCTGTCCACACTTGACCAAAATCAGTCACTGAGGACACGTTAACACTCATTACAAGCATAGGGTTTGGAATCAGACAGATTTAGGCCCAAATCCCTACACCCTAGTAACTATTCATAGGCTCTTGAATAAGTTTTTGTATCATTAAGTCTGAGTTTTTTCATAGGATGTTGTGAGAGTCAAGAGGGCTTTAAAGTTAGCATTAAATATCATCTGAACAACTGAGTGGTTGGTCTACATTTTCCACTTTTTACGTAGTTGCAACTTTCCATTCATGAAAGTAAAAAACATAATGCTTACACCATATTATTTGTCATACCTCCAATAATGCAGTACACATCTTAACTTCTGAAGCTGAATCCTTTAAAACTTCCTGCTAAGACACTTGGTAATCATGAAGTACATTCATCTGATACTTCCAGAGCACCTACACCCACCACATGCCAGACATTGTGCTGAGGCACTGAAGAAGTACAACTGCAGAAAAGAATTTTGAGACTTCAAATTTTAATTTTCCCACACTGCAAGAATTTAGTATAGTTTTGTGTTATCTGAACTGTACTATTATCCAACTATTCAAATTTAACAATTTGTTACTAAAAAATATGCAAGATTGTTTTGAGCTCCTCCCATAAAATTACAAGGCCATGTCTGCTTGATTCATTCATTGGAGGGTCAATTTAGGCCCTAATATGAGGATCAAACACTTAAGTGACACCATTGCAAATTTGCTATCTCTAAAATTCATCAAGGACTTTTCAAGACTTTCCAGCTATTCAGGTTCTCCTGAGGGCTAGCTTCATGATCCATCTCTGCACTGTTCCCTGTTAAATTCACTGTCACTATTACGTCTCCTCAAACTTCTAGCTAGATAATGGATTTGGTACAAGGCATGCAAAGGAGAAAATGTCTTTTAGAATTCAAGATTTGAATTTAAGTTCCATTTAAGCATTTAACCATGCAACCCAGTAGAGTATGTAAAACTTGCACTAAGCTTCCGGAATAGCAGGGATTGCCTTCCATTTCCCTTCCTACCCAAAACTAATGACCAGTAAGATGAAGTATCTCAAGTTCCATACCAAGATGCGTGGTGTACTAAGTTTAGTTTGTTAAGTAAGAATAATTTTGCCATATCCTCTAACCTTCCTTTCTGTGAATGAGGTATGGAGTAAAATAATGAATTTATAAACAGAAAGTCACATCAAGTGACACCATCTCAGGAGTTAGAACAGAGTATCAAACCGGAGCCCAACTGGCTTGGCTGTGCCATTTCCTAGCAGTACCCTTAGGCAACATTGACATAATAGACAATTCCCATCTTACAAAGCTCATGTGATGACTAATTAATGCACATGAAACACTCAGAACAGTGTCTGGCACATGGTAATAAGGACGTAAATGTTGTTATTAACTGCTTAACACTTCTATTTATCCCTGCTTTGGGGAATAGAAATAATTCATAATAATTTTGCTAACCTGAAATGTTTTAATGTTCATATCCATGGAATACAAAATACCTGACTCTATGCACCATACAGTAAAATATATGATCTTCAATTTTCGTTATCTAAGTTTTCCTCCCTAAGTGGAGACAAACTAATAGCAGTAAAAGTCAGATAGCTTATATAAAATTGGACTATAAAGATTGAGTCTCAAGTTACAATAGATAGGCAAAAATAAAACCTGTATACTAGTCAGCTATTCAAAATAAGTATCTAAAAATGTAACAAAAGTAGCATCATCTGGACTTAACATTTTGAAATTATTTTCCAAATTGAGGAACTAAATAATATTTATAAACTCCAGATGATGCCAATGTACTAGTTTTTTGGGGATGCAGGCATAATCTTAAGATCATTCACTGAGGGGTGCCTGGGTGGCTCAGTGGGTTGAGCCTCTGCCTTCGGCCCGGGTCATGATCTCAGGGTCCTGGGATCCAGCCCCGCATGGGGCTTTCTGCTCAGCGGGGAGCCTGTTTCCTCCTGTCTCTCTGCCTACTTGTGATCTCTGTCAAATAAATAAATAAAATCTTTAAAAAAAAAAATCACTCACTGATTGTCTCCTAAGCCTTTCTTGATACCTAACATACATACTGGGGGAATGGAATATCAACAGTGCTTTACTAGGACAAGGATTCTTATGGAGAAGGTCTATCAGCATTCTAGGGGTTTGGGAGCCGTACATGTCTAGGTATACAATGCTACAACAGGTGATTCTAATACATCCTTTGGAGAGACATGTGTCCCTTCACCCATCCCCTTTTAAAATTCACTGACATAAAGAATCCTTGTATTCACAACCACATTTTATTTTGTGAGGCTGTGTTCCCTAATTGCAATGAATTTTTAATCTTTAAATAATATAACTATATAACAATTCAAAATAAACACTGTCCTGGATTTGAAAATGATAGCAGAGAATTACAACTTAACAAATGAACAAAGATTACATCATTTTTGCAGTTAGAAAACTATGTATCCACCCTCAACATTCTTCAAGTAAGTCATCAAAATTTATTCACATCAACAGGATTAAATGATTAGGATGTATTATTCTTCAAAATTAAGACATTAAAAAACTGAGAAAAACAGCGTGAATGACCACTTGCTGAAAAGAAAGCAATGTCAACACGTACCATTATGAGCTTTATGAGCTAAAATAATAATTAAGAGTCAAAACATGTAACTGTGTTAGGTGACCCATTTTTGTTTTTCACTGCAGTTATCATTCTCTGCCATTCAACCCAACTGGAGTTCAGAAACGTGTTTCAATGTATTTATCAGCACTTAGAAGCATAAACATGAACCTGTACTCCCAAACTAGCATCTCAAAATTCTAGATCTAGATCTGATTTGTACAACCATACTTGAGACAAAATATAAATTTAACTCTATCGATTTTTAGTGGTTTAAAGTAGCACTTAAATTTGCATTTACTGAAATTTCATATGAAGTTTTTACACCCTTCATATTTATTAACTCAACAATCTGAATTGTTCTATTTCCCAAGGTGTCATAATTATTTAATTGGGGACTGAGAGCAATCAAACAACTGAGCTACCCAAACTACCAGTATCTTCCTATAGACAAACATCCTCCCATTACAGAAATCCAATTATGAAAATCAGAAGAGTGAAACCCTTCGGCTCACCAATCTACACCTGCCCTACTAGTGCTCAAGTATGGTAAAAGTATCCTGAGAATAATGTTCATGATAGTTTTCACCTGCATCTTAACTGCATCATGTAAAAGTGGAAAATGTAGAGATTAAGAGCATAAGGCTTATAATTCTACAGTACAAATGGAGACAAAATTAAATGCAGTAAGAGAATATTTGCCAAGTTTAAAAGGAAAATTATAACCCAAGAGACGCACGGGGGAAAATATTTATGTGGAGTTTTTAATCCATTTTAGAATTCAGTTGTAACTTGACCATAAATTTAAACAGAAACCATCTTCTGAGACATACATTCTAATATATGTATCAACAGTACTGATAGTCCACCAAGAGTTGGTTATTTCAACTCATTAGTAACATTCCACTTTTCTACCCAACATCAACCTATAGTGGTTTGCCCCAATTACATGGCTGAAACACTGTCTTATGAAAACAAAATGAAACAAAATTAAATAAAATTGAAGATAAAAATACTCTGAAGTTAAAGCAAACTATAATCCTTGGTGGATCGATCATGTAAAAAACATTGGTGAAAGTTGGAAGCACAGGATAACGGACATGAATCTTCAGCACAAAGTACATCTTTGAAACATGAAACGATGACTCTTTGGAGGACAATAGCTAAATACCCAAGAATCATCAGGTTTGAAAAATATTGCTTAATCACTTCCCAAAACACAGCTGCAAGAACTGAAGATCTCGTTAAAAAATATCAAGGTAATCATATTTATTGCATCTTTAGAATGCATTTTAAACAGAAAAGTAACAGTGCACCCCAGCTTCACCAAAATATATATTTAAGAGAGGGGCAACCTAAGATATTTATAAACAAAGTATCAGCTGTATGTGCTTTTCAAGGGTCTGAATTAAATACAACCAGCTGCCAACTTTGTGCTCTGACATACTTGAATTAGTGGGTGTGTGCATACTAAATCATTTATTTTTGTCTATAATAAATGAAATAAAAACACTGCCCTATACAATCCACTATTAGCAGTGAGTACAACAGCAAAAAATTATTATACAATTTATACATACTAAAATATTTTCTCTCTCTAGAGATAACGTAAAACAAAACCCAATCATTAGAGGACTTAATTTGGGAATCTCAAAATACAATAGGGGAAAACCAAATCAGGGAGTGTATAGAGCCCAAAATAAAGGTTCCTGGTCATAAGGCTAGAAGATTAGTAAGTGCATATGGTAGAATAAAGCATGCTCATCAAATGTATGCTTGGGTCTGTGTATATTTATCAAACCTTTAAATTAAACAAGACTAGCTAAAGAAGTGTCTTAAGCAGAGCAAGATAACTGGGAACTGTGTCGTTTCTTTTACCATTTTTGTTACCCAACTTATACAATGTGCAAAGTGCTAAGCAACACTACAAAAACACATTTACATCAACACTGAAGACCTGGGGAAATGAAATCCAACAATTTTATTTTAATGAGCTGTATTTTCTAAATTTTTGTTTTATTTTTCCTGTTTTCATACAGTATTGAAAACAAAACGCGGCACATTCACATTTTCCCGAGGAACTGTAAAGATGATCTCTACAGGGATAAACGTTGTAAAGCCTGAAGCTCAATCAACTGATGTTGAAAACTCTCAAAGGGAGTAAAGGCTTGATCTGAATGGTCTAGAACATGTACTGTAATTTAATAGAAGAGATGGTCGTCTTAATATTTAATGATTTAAAAGAACTTCTCAGTCCATGCGGAAGAGTACAGTCCAAGAATAAATCAAATTTCTGAACGCATTTTATGCTACATATGTGTATACTTTGCGATCCTCAGGTGTTCGTGCCAAATATTCTCTCTCAATAAGTCCTTCAATACGTTTCTTAATAACAACTGGACTTGGTAAGAATCGAGCCTTCAATTGCTGAGTTACCTAAAAGAGAAAGTAAAAAAAACTAATTCCTACCAGAAAAATTGTATATGTATAACACTGTATTGTATATATAATATAAAATGTGTAACATTTCCATATAAACACACAAAAATTCTTATCTTTGAAAAGAAGTGATGTGTCATTTTAAGATTCAGATCAAATTCTACTAATCGGATTACCAAACTCAAAAATTTAAGAAGGTTTTATTTGAAAATGTAATATATGGGTTAGAACATGCCTCCTTCACATGAGAATATGAATGCTGAAGTAGGTTAGTAGCTGAATTAGTTGGACTATATGAACACATAGCACATTATGGTTTAACCATTCCGATGGTCTAAATGTACTAACCTCTCCGTTACTCTCCCAACTCACAGAATTTAGGAACCATGATGTATTTAAGAGCACAGACTCTGGACCCCAGAGTATCTAGATTCAAATCCTAGCTCTCCCATTTATGACCACTGGGCCCCTGAGAAAGTAAAGTCATTGCATACGCTAAATGAATTAATGGTGCTTCCTGGTCCTGGTAAGTGCTACTGTTGTCATTCTTTTCTCCAGCTATTGTCAGGATTCTAGGTACTGTGACATTGGTAAAAATAAAATGGTATCTACAGCAGCAGCCAAAGTCTGACTGTGCATTGTGTATCAGTCACTCTGTATATTTTAGTGCTCTTAAACCTGCAAAGTGGGTTGTCTTTTACAAATGATGAAAACAGCCAGACAATAAGACTGACATGCATGCATTATAGTAAACAGAGCCAGGAGTCACAGATGAGAACCAAACCCTTCTGCCCGCAAAGATCATGTTTTCCCCACTGACCCATCGTGCCTCTCTCGCAGAACACCCATCCATCCAAAAGCCAGCTTTCCTTTTACTCCTATTGGAGAGTTCATTTCCCAGAGACACAATGGATGGGCAATTCTTTGAAAAGTGAACTTCAGTACTTCTGCCTCTAGTTAAAAATCTATCTTCCTTTTGGTATTATCCCTCCAGTATCAACAAACTTGTTCTCAACCCATGTGAGATCTCTCATCCTCTGACCCTTTCTTCTAAGCTACCAACAATTTCTTCTGACCGACCTCCTTGACGGGGTCCAGACTGCAGGCAAGATCACTTTCAGCTACACTCTGAACAATATCCTCAACTCCCAGATTCCTTTGGTACTCTTCAACAAAAATCTGCTTCACATTTACATCAATCAAAATCTACTACTTGGGTTCCTTGCTGGGTAAAGTCATCATTTTTATACCTTTGGGGCAGACCAGGAGGCAACAAGATGCAGCCCACAGGCCAAACAGCCCTGCGGCCTATTTTGTAAATCCTTACTGGAACACAGCCACACTCCTTTGTTATCGGTGGCTGCTTTGACACTACAACTGGCTATTATACCGATCTCTGGTACACACTTGAACACAAACTTCATGTGTTCAAGTTTAGCAAGTTCCTGAGCACCATCGCCTCACATCCTGTTTCAGCCTGCAATTCCTCACATTCCCACACCCTACACACACACATTTATTCACACTTGTATCCACCCTTGTTTAGCACACCCCCCGCACCCTGCCCTGGGTTCTCGAGAGAGGCATAGTCAGTACTATCCTTGTCAATATGTCTACCACCCACCTGTGTTCCCTACACAGTCCTCTCACCTTTCACCGTCCCTCAACCCCCATTTTCTTTCATGTATTCCTTCTTTATTCCTAGGACATAAACATGAATATCTTCCCATCAGAAAAACAAAATCCAGGACACCCCAACTTAACATTCAGTTCCCTAGTATTGTTCTCTGTTCCTTCCCATGAGCTAGCATCTCAAAGGACAAGGCCCCTTCTTGGTGCTTTCAGCTCTACTTCCTTCTCGAGGCACTGCCATCAATGCCACTCTACCAGAGCCATGAAGATGGCTGGAACAACTAATGAGTTACCTAATTAGCAACATGGCATTAGTTTTGAAATGACTGACCAATCACTCATATAATTCTCTTTCTCTGCCAATGTGATGTAAAAGTCAACTTGTACAAAATACGGCAAATGCAGAACATGCAGCACGCTGCCCCTCCCTCCCTCCATTTAGCCTCTAAACCAGAAAACTAGGAGTCCTTGACTCCCTTCGTTTCCCATGACCAGTTAAGTCCTGTCGGTTCTACTTCCATTCATCTTCACTTAGCTCTCTATCCTCTACCAATACTTTATTCAGCCCTAATCATTTCTTACCCACTCCAATGGCAACACTGATTTTTAAAAATAATGGTAGCTTGTTTAATACAAAAATATTAATAGGGAAAATTTTTTATTCTTCGTGTGACAATATTCTATTATTCTTTATTACGAATATATTAGTTTTTTTTTTAATATTTTATTTATTTATTTGACAGAGAGAGAGGTCACAAGTAGGCAGAGAGGCAAGCAGAGAGAGAGGGAGAAACAGGCTCCCCACTGAGCAGAGAGCCCAATGCGGGGCTCGATCCCAGGACCCTGAGATCATGACCTGAGCTGAAGGCAGAGGCTTAAACCACTGAGCCACCCAGGCACCCCACGAATATATTAGTTCTTAAAGCGTGCACATATTTGGATGTACTGATGTGTTTAATTATCAAGTAACTGCCATACTTTTAATGATAAATGTTATCTGACTCTGGTTTCCTAATTTTAAAATTATATTTTAAACAACTTGAATATAGTGATTTCCTAAATGTGAACTGTTAATATTATTTTGCTTTTCCTACTTTAATCTAGTCTTGAAGCACCCTCACCTCTGCTACTAATACATTGTGCTGCATCTTCTTTCTGGATTTCATTATCCGCACAATAGCAGCTTCGATCTCATGTTTTCTGTCATCGTCCACTTTCTGCCTCGTTTCTTTCCTTTCTGGGTCAGATTCACCTTGTTTGGCAGCAACTAAAAGAGAAAGATACCATGTAATTACCATTAATTAAAAAATGCAGTTTATAAACAAACAATATAATTTAGAAAATTATCTACAAAGAAAAACCAATTTCAACATGAGTATACATTAATTCAAGTAAACATTCAAAAGGTGCCTAATTCAATGTTTAACAAATATTTAAACAATAATCATGGACATAGAAAAATCTTACAATTCCAACTTAATCTTTTTAAATATTAGGAATTTAATTTTACAGAGATAATAAAACCAATTTTATTTTTATAAAATAAGGTTTATCCTCTTCTGGAAGAAAAATGGCAGCCAGATGTATTTCGTAGAAAAATTACCAGGAAATAATTTTCATTGCAGAGCCAACTCGTATTTTACTAACATCACCCCAAGATACTTTAAGAGAAGGAAAAGAGTTATGTGTTGGCAAGATGCAGTTAGCTCAATAGTTAGAAAGTGCCACTATGATGTCAGTTAAAGGAATAAGTAATTTATCTGTACTTGTCACAGACTACCTAAAAATTTCTTACCATGTATCTTATTAATTTTTTTCCATCACAATCTCATTATCTCTATTGCATACTCTATTCCAACCTTCTGGAGAAGAAAAGTCTTACTCTGTTATTCCCTACTGTCTTCCAGGCAACTGCTCAGGGATTAAATATTGAAGTCCCTTTCTTTTACAACTCTGCTCAACTGAAGTAAGAGAAAGAAAAATGGCAACTGATTTTTCATTTGGTCATCAATAAAAAAGATAGGTATGAAATTTCTAGAGGCAGAAACTGGAAATTACAAAGAAGCACATAAGAAATTGCTGACTTAGGCACAGGCACACCCACAAGACAGCAGACACTACAATTTAGCAGAACATCATTCTGGTGTGCATTATCTATTCAGGTGTTTCTCATTAGAATCCCTTGGTTAAGAATTCTATTTTCAGTATCTTTTCCCAAGTTAATCAATATCTTACCAAAAAAGAGTAAAATTAGATTAAGATGACCTACTAAAAAAGAATAAATAATGCTTTTCCTCAAAAAAGTTAATGTCATTAAAAAAAGAGGTACTGGTTTAAAGTAAATAGAAATTAAAAGGACATAAAAATCAATGTAATGTGGACACCATGATTGAATCCCGGATTTAAAAAGTGATATGAAAGACAATTTTTTTTTTTTTAACGATTTATTTATTTTAAATAGAGAGTGAGAGTGTGTGAGTGTGTGTGGGTGGGGACAGATGGAAAAAAGAGAATCTCAAGCAGACTCCCTGCTAAGCGCAGAGCCCAACTCAGGGATTGATCCCATGATTCTGAGATCATGACTAGTGCTGAAATCAAGAGTTAGATGGTTAACCAACTGAGCCACCCAGGTGGCCCTGAAAGGCATTTTTGAGACAACTGTGGACAAATAAATATGGGTGGTACACAAGTATTTATGCACATAAATATGTATGGAATTATTAATTTTCTTGGGTATGATACAGTATTACAATTATTCTAGAAAATATATTAGCCTAAAGAAGTAAATGTATGCTGAAGTATTTGGGGCGGGGAGAAGTATGATGTTTGCTGAATAACATGCTGTAGCAAATATATACATATATGTATATATTTGAGGAAAGCGTGAAGGTAGAGTCAAAGGCACCAGAGCAAATGGGGCAAAAAGTTTAATGACTCATAAATACTGGTAATGGCCATATACCTTCATCCATTCTGGTGTTTCTCACTTATTCTATGGATTTGAAAATATTTAAAATAAAATGTTGGAGGAAGAAATAATTTTTTAAAACAATCTATTTTGTCCTGTTGGTTTTGGCCGCCTAAAGAGGTATATTCCCAAAAAATGGGAAGACTGTGGTAATACATACTGAATTTAAATGTTTTGTAAAATGTGAGGGCAGGAGCTCACTCCCAGAGCCTCACACCATACCTTCCCTTAAGAAGGTAATAGAGGCATTTGCTTGTGTAATGGGGTACATATGTATCTGACTGTATCACGGAAAGGGCAAGGGAAACGTGACTGGTGGTGGTGAGGACTATGAACTATGGAAACCACTGGAAATTACAGTGAATCTTTTCAAAGGTTGTGTTATTTGATTAATACTTATAACTTCTCTGAACTTCTATTAATGGCTATAGTAAAAGGCAGAATTAGGTAAGGACAGAAGAGTTTCTGCATCTTTGATTATGAGCCAAAAGGCAGGGCTGTATTTTGACAACTTAAGAAAACCTATGTGGTCACAATACTTATCACCAGGAAGAAAATTTTAACTTATACTAAATATTTTTAAGTATTTTTAAGTGATGATAATCATCTAAGTAATATTTCAAAATGAAAACATTATTTCTTCACAGAATTTTATAGCTGAAAAGAACTTTAAAGACATCATCTAGTTGAATTCCTTATCATATACAACTGTATTCCCATTTTAATTAGATTTAAAGTACTATACACACACACTTAACATCAACCTTTTTTTTTTTTTTAATTTGAGAGAGCAAGCAAACAAGAGTGAAAGTAGGAGGAGGGCAGAGGAGGGCGAGAGAATCCCAAGCAGGCTCCACGCCTAGCACAGAGCCTCAGGCCTTGATCTTACAACTCCGAGACCATGACCTGAGCTGAAATTGAGAGCTGGACACTTCACTGAACAGGCCACCCAGGTGCCCCTAAAAAATTCTATTTTAATCAGATCTAAAATACTACACAAAAACTATCACCACCCACAATTAAAAATCCATGAAGAGAAGACTATTTTTTGTTAACAATAACAGTATCTGAAACTACTACTACTGGACATGATGGAATCTGGTATTACAGAGTTACATTTAGTTAGGCTAAAGCAGGGTGAAGTTTGGTAATTCAGACGTACGTACATCCCCGCACATCTTCCTCTAAATCTAGGATACAAACAAGTCCTGAAATCCAGAACCTGTATCTGCCCCAAACTATAAAGTCTTATGTCTCACACTGGGGAAAACAAGGTATTTTATTCCATGAGTCTCTTTAGTGTAGTTCTATTTTATTTTCAATTTACATCTGTGTCCAAACATGGGGCCATTTTGGTGATGAAGATACAATGATATGGTCTGCAACTATGGGACAAAGTAGACAATGCTTTAAGAGACACCACTCTGCTTCAGAGGGCATACAAATACAAATCAGGGTCAAAAAGGTCAGCAGAAGGGTGTAGGTAACATTTTGAATGAACATAATCTGGCAATCAATTACATATTTGACATAATAAAATAATTTTTAAAAAGACTTCATCTTTTTATTAGTGTAAAACGTGAACACAGTTTTTTTTAAATCAAAAGAACTGCAATCATTTTAAAAACTTATTTTAAAATACTGTTTCAATACACAGACTACATGCAGAGCTGTGATGGATGAAGTCAGCCCTGGGAAGATTATCTAACACTAAATTTGAAACGAGGGAGCAAACTATATGTTAGAATTTTAAACATTCGCAAAGGTTAAGTTGCCTTTTCCCCCCTTAAATACACCAAAAACACACTTCATACATTATAGTAAATGTATAAAAACAGGATGTTAATTATTAATTAAAAGTAAAAACATACTAAAAATCATTCACAATAGGATCATTTCTATGTTTTTAAAGTAAAGAGATAATATGGGTTTCAAGGTTTTGAAACGTAAAAAGATTCTCTACTAAAACAAATGGCTGCATCTAAAAATCACACTAGATAACCCCACTTTGAGAAATATATAAATCAGTTTTAAAAACAGATGTCCGTTATTGGTTAACTCAGCCAGTTAAAAAGTTATTTTGTAACTACCAATATGTTAACAAAATTCTATTTCGTTATTGAAAACCGTACAGAAAGAAGTACACTTTTCACACTACCCATTACTTTTTAAAAATGCTTACTGTACTTGGATTCAACTGTATTTTGACAGGAAAACGTAAGAATAAAAACTACTTTACTCCTTACGCCTATGTGTTATGCAGCACCAGAAAAGCATTACTTTTAAAAATTTTTTAAGATTTTATTTATTAGACATAGACAGTTAGTTAGTACAAGCAGAGGGAGCAGCAGGCAGAGGGAGAGGAAGAAGCAGACTCCCTGCTCTGCAGGGAGCCCTATACTGGACTAGATCCCAGGGCCCTGGGATGAGGACCTGAGCTGAAGGCAGACACTTAACCGACTGAGTCACCCAGGCACCCCAAGCATTACTTTTTTTAAAGACAGAACTCCAACAGATAATAATTTCTTTTGAGGAAAAAGATCATTTTTTTTAAAGACGAACCATATAATTCCAGATACCTGTTTGAATCTTGACTCTGTGTAGTTTGGATGTGAACTGATCATTAACTGTGAATATGTGGCCATTTTCTATTTCCTTGGACTTGGGCTCTTTCGTAAGAACCCGCTGTGTTGGTTTACCACAGGCAAGGGACTGCAGAGCTCTAACAAGTTCTCTTTCGGGGATATCCGTCTCTTGTTGAATTTCCTGAAATTCCATCAGATTAACATAATTAGACTTTTTGAAAGATTACAGTAGATTAATTAGTAAAGTAAAAGTGACCAAGCAGTAAGTAGTCAGAGGTAATTCCATTAAAGAGATAATTTACAACAAAAAGCTCCCTTTACAACAAAGAGTTTATAACAAAGAATTAGGACTCTTCACTAAAATCTCACTTATTTGGAGAAACTAGAGAAAAAGGTGTTTCAAATTACAAAATATTGAAAAGACATGTGCATTTTTGTTTCAGGAGATACAAGGCCTGGCCTAAAAGTGTCATCCAGCAGAGTTTATTACTGACCTGCTTTAATATTTAGGTAAAAATAAAGTGTTAACCAACCTAGGACTGCTAATTTTGGAAATACTCTACAATCCTTCCCCCGAGTTAATGCACACTACTACTGCTCAGCAACTTCCTTCATAGAAAGAAGCAAAGTGAGCCTGTGCGAAGGCCTTCTATCATACTATCAAAATTTATAATCCAAGTTGACTGTATTTACTGCCTGTATGACCAAATGAAAAAAAAATTAAACACCTGATAGTTAATTCTAAACACGAAAAAGAGTTAAGAAATATGATTTAGTTCCTACACATCTACAGGGATGTATGATGCCACCAAATCTAGACAGTAGGATATACAGCTCTGATTTACTGTGCAGAGCTGCTTCTTTCTCAAAAGCAGCTCAAGAAGAATGGGCTTGAAGATGGGGACATTGATTATGTAACTGATCTGGAGAATCACTCTCTTTCACAAATCTGAGCAACACCTCAGGGTGCTCTAAAGGACTGTCTGGCAAGTGAGGATTAAGAGAAATGCGAATTTAGTGATGATGAGGCACATTCCTTTGCCTCAAATGATCTCTGTATGCCTATGTTAGCCACGTCAAATGCTATATGTTATTAATTCCAGCAAGTTAAATAGGTGCTGTTATCAGAATGTTGATTATAATTATTATGTACATGCCAGAACTGACTTATTTACATATGCTACTGCTTAATCATATTCAAAGAACGAGAAATACCTTCTTAGGTGTTATTTTACAATTACAGATCACTGCAGGAGGTGACTATTGCAATTCAGTGTGCATCCTTTATGACTTTTCCTACATATCTACACATACACACACAGGAATACAAAGACACATGTATGTACATGAACATGCCCACTCATACAATGGTATTAACATTAAACATACAGGGGTTATCTACTCTGTAACATGCTAACTTCCCATCTGAGCACATTTACCCTTTCATATTCTTTTGCTTTTATTGCCCTTTTGGTAGAAGTCTTCTACCTTTCTTGTTAGAATGATTCCTAGGAAGATCATGATTCTTATTTAAAATATAACTTTCCTCATCTCATTTTCTGATCAACTCTGATTTACAGACAAGTTGATTTTTTTTTTTGGTGCTGAAACCCGGGAACAAACCGACAAGTTGATTTTTCAACTGAACTCTCCTCAGACAATATTCTCAGTTGATTACACATTGTCTACAAATTTTCTCACCTCCACATATTTTACCAAGCCTTTTTTTTCTTGGTGTGTTAATTAGGATCTATAGAACAATGCCGAGTAGCAGTAATAAAGGCAGCTATCCTAAAGCTTGTTCCTAACTTTAATGGGAAGGGGTCTAATATTTTACTAACTACTGCTTGCTTAGGTATCTCATCAGATATACCCTTATGACATTAAAGGCATTTCATTCTATTATTAAGTGGTTAAGGGTCCTCCATATCCTGTAAATACAAAATGAAGACTGATTTCTACAAATACTTTTTGTACATCTATAGAAATCATTAACTGATTTTCTCCTTGAAATGTCTGATAAGACAGCAGTGGTCAGGAAACTTAATTATTATTATAATAAAATTTAACAATACTAAAAAATTTCTTCCTTGCATTTCAGGAATAAATCCTATTTGGATACAATGAATCATTTTTTCAACACTGCTGAATAGGACTCGCTAATATCTGACTTAAGATTTGTGCATTTAAGGCTCAATAACCTATACAGCTTTTTTTTTTTTTGTAGTCTCCTTATTCACCTTTAGTAATAAGGTTATGCTAGCCTTGGATATTTCCCAAGAGCAATATGGGTGTTTTGTTTCTGAGTTCAAAGTTCTCTATAAAGCTTTCACTTTAATTTGCTAATTATGAAATCTTCTGTATCTTCCTTTTTATTGTCTGGTCAGTCATTACATCTGTGAGGGACGTCTATGATTGTGAACTGTCTGTTTCACCTTGTACTTCCAACCATTTTCCTTTATATGATGTGAAATTATGTCATTAGTGATTGCTGTAACTTCTTAACAAAATATCAATTATCACTGTTGTTCAATCATTCTCTATAGTCTACTGCCTAATTTTGATCATCTTCTATGTACAGTCTACTGCCTGACATTAATTTTGCTATTGTCCATTAGTTTTTATACTTCACACACGTTTTCAGAAAAATTTAAGAACTATAATAAAGAACATTCAGAAAAATATGTATTAATACCCATATCTCTTTCAAAAACCAAATGCAGGTTACAATAATCCAAGCTACAGACTTACCACTTTATGTATGTTCTGATCTTAACTGTTTTAAATAATACAAACTTCTGTTACTTAAATACGTAAGAAAAGGAAAAAGCTTTAGCAGCCTGAATACTGCGGATGAAGGTGACACTATGAATAAATGCCATCTTTTGCATGCAGCTTCCATGATGGCCTATAATGACTCTGGTATGTTTTACCTCTGTATGATCCCCTTACCCTATCAGGGCTGACCTGGGTGATCAAGAAAATCAGAAAGTGACAATATCTGACTTCTAAGGCTAAGTCATAAAGGCACTTCAGATTCTGCCTGGGTCTCTTGGATGGCTGGCTTCACGGAGGAGAATTAGCCACCAGGACGCAAGGACAATCGTGCGGTAAGGCCTATGTGACACATTTCCCCATGTATCAAAAGAGGAAATCAACTTGTCAGCCTTGTGGAAGAAAGAGCGTACCAATAGCTTGGAAGTGCATTTTCCAGCCCCAAACATTACATGACTGACACCCCAGCTGACATCTTCACAACCTCATGAGAAACTCTGAGACAAAACTACCCAAAAAACTGACCCTCATCTAAATCTTTAACCCACAGAAACCATGAAAGAGAATGAATTGTTAGTGGTTGTTTTAGCCACTAAGTTTTAAGATGTGTTATGTAGCATTAAGTAACTAATACACCATTTTACTGAACTTGGAAAGAAACAATACTGAAGTTTAAAAATCAGGTTCCTCTTAAAAAATATTAAAGTTAAATACTTTTAACTATCTTCTCTAAATTGTGCAGATGATTTCTGTAAAAGAGTTGGCTAACTTACGCGGTAGACTACAATGAAACACATGGTATGAGTACAAACGTGAAGTGCCTTCTCACTGCCCTCTGTTCAAGATACAAGCAGTCAGAAGGTTTTGGGAGCCACAGGAATAGCATCATATATATGCCATTTACACTCAGGCATCTGGTTTGTGACTTAGCTAAAATGTGAAACATTAGAGGAATTTTCTGCTTAATTTTATCCTCTACCTAATGATACTCATTAGCATTAGTGATCCCAAGCTAGTTGGGAAAGGGAAGAGTAAGCCTGAACCACTAAAATTACTAGTAATTCTAATAATGGCTTTAGAAAATTAGTTTGGTTTTGTTTCTTCCTTTATTTTCACCAGCTCTTTACAAAACAGGACTCTGAAAACCAACATTAGCATTTATCACGCAATTTACTTTGCTTAAAATGTATTACCCATGGCAGGTGCAGATTAAAACATTCAAGCTGTGAGAGATAATTTAATTCCACCTCTGTTTGAAGAGGTTTACCACTTGAGTAAGGGACTCAATACTGCTTAATCAATATCCTTGGGACTAAGTCACATGTAACTTGTCCTTGACAATTAAGATTACTCCGTAGGTAAGACACATCTGGAAACAGGTAAGAACAAAACCTCTTGCCTTAGCCACTGACCTAAAACACTTGGGTTTCAAAACATTTCCTTGAGGTATATCACATAAAAATGATCATCTCTTAATTACATCTTTCACATAAATGCAAGTATGAAGGCAGGTATTAAAATAGGCCTACAGTTTAATTTTGCTCTAAATTTCGAACTTTAACTTATTTCTATGTTCACCTATATCTAAAAACTGACATTCAATTTTAAGTATAAAATTTTACAGCTTTTCAAAGTATTTATTCTTTATCTTAAATTTAAACTTAAGAATCACACGCTCTTTATTTCAACTCTAACGTACCCGTTAAAGGTAAGGGAAAAGTCCAAATGAATTTAATCAAAGGACTTAAAGAAGGAAAGAAAAAAAAGATGATTATACAAAAGAAAATTGACACTATCAAGCTGGTATATAACTACCCTAAGGATAGATGCAGAAATCAATGAAACAGCTCAGAGTGTAGAAACAGACCCACACATATATGGTTAATTGATTTTTTTTTCATAAGGATGCCAAGGTAATTTAAAGGGAAAAGAACAAACCTTCTGACAAATGATAATGGAAATCAACAACTATCTGTGTGTGTGTGAGGGGGTATAAATCTTTATTTTTATGTGTTTATTTTTTAAGTAAACTCTACCCACAACATGGAGCTTGAACTCATGACTCTGAGATCCAGGTGAAATAATTCTTAATCCTTAATCTTAACCACATAAAAAAATTAACCTGAAACTGATCATAGACTTAAATGTGAAAGCTAAAACTAAAAAGCTACTTAGAAGAAAATACAGAAGAAAATCTTTGCGACCTCAGGGTAGCCAATAATTCTCTTAGCTATGATATCAAAAGCATGAACTACAAAAGGAAAGAAGTGGCAACTGGACTTTTATCAATATTAAAAACTTCTGCTCTTCAAAAAATATCATTTAAAGAAAATTAAAAGGCAGACTATTCACAGCACATAAGTCTGACAAAGGATTTGTATCTAAAATTTATAAAAAACCTTTTAAACAACAAGTAAAGATAAGAACAGACAAGAACATGTCTTGTCACCAAACAAGACATGGAAGTGGCACAGGAACACAGGAAGGATGCTCAACATCTTTACAGTTAAGGAAAGGCAAATTAAATCCACAATGAGATACCATTACACACACCAAGTTAAACAGTTAAAAGACTATTACATTTTTCAGATGTGGGGCAAAAGGAACTTTTCTACACTGCTGGCAGGAATGTAAAACAGCACAACATTTGGGACACAGTATGGGTCTCTTAAAGAAGTTTAACACATCTCTCTATTCATAACAGCCTAAATCTGGAAAGAACCTAAAGCCCCTCAATAGGTGAATGGGACTCAGCAATAAAAAGGAATGAACTACTGAAACTATACACACACTAACATGGGCAAATCTCAAAAATGTGATGTGAGAGAAAATGGACAACAGCAACACATACTCTAGGATTCCATTTATATGAAATTCTAATAAGGCAAAGCTAATCTACAGTGACACAAAGCAGATCACTAGCAGTCTGAGCACAGGGGGAGGGATCTGACTACAAAGGAGCATAAAAATTTAGGGAGTAATATTCCATACCTTGATTGTGATGGCACTTATACAAGTGCATAGATCTGTTAAAACTCATCAAATTATGCACTTAGATGGGACATGTTTTATCATGTAAAACTTATGGTTCCATAAAGTTAATTTTTAACAAACTAAATGAAATGTGACCTAATTATGTGTATGGTGCTCATAAAGTTCCATAGCCCAGTTTTATGCTGTTTTCTCTAACAGTATTCAAAGGTTACTTAATAATAACAATAACAATAATACTCAAATAATAATAACTTTAAGGGTTACTCAAATAAGCAACACTCCAGTAACAGGTGAGAATCAGAGACAATACAATGCTTAAAATTTATACAACCAAATCATACCTCAAACGTGTATTTTTCTCTATTATTAAAGAGCATTAATATGGTCATCTGGAAAGTGGAGACCTGCAATATGTGCTTCCGCGTATTAGAGCCAGTTACTTGTGCCCCTCCAACACCAACTTCGGATCCATCTTCCTGTTTCATTATTTAAGAAACATAAACAAGATAAAATTATCTCCTGATAACTTTAACCGTATGTTTTTCAAAGATAAGCACTGTAATATCCAACTCTTCCCTTAGCAAAACTACATACTAATTTCTACATGAAAAGGAAATGTCACTTAAAAAAATGGCTATGTGTATGGGTATGTACACACACATACACGCTGAATTTTTGTTAAAGGACTATCCTTTTCTTCCTCATTATGAACATTTTAATGTATCTGAGCAAATGAAGCAACATTCTTTATAGTTATAGCTATAATTATTTTAACAGTACAGAATGGGATAATGGATTTAAAAGGTAACACTGCCATTTTATAAGCTCCCAAAAGTAGTAAGAGTTTCCTTCAGTGTGGTCTGATCACACCAAGAGATCAAATAACAGCACAGGATGGAGGGGAAAACCTCTGCCATCCTTAAACCTGTTCCTGCGCTATGATTTAAGTACAAAATAGAAATTTCAGTCTTCAGTAATTACATACAAACTGTTTTTAAAACCCAGTGATCTGTTTAATAAAACTTCAAAAGAAAACATGGTTATTTAGGGAAAAGCCCTCTCCTCTAAAACAAAAGCAAGCAATAATTAAAAGCTGAGTTTTTTGTTTCCTTAACTTTCCCACTTACACTCAAATGTACAGCAGTGTCAAACATTATTCAGTAAATGAATTGCAAAGAATACTTCCCATTTCAATTAAATATGAAAATCAGAACGTGTAGACATTGACAGTATTAAAAAAATGTTATAGTGACATATGAAAACAGTAGCACTTTATTAAAATAAAGAATAAAACTGTTACTTGCTGCCTAAATAACAACTTGGGTATTTTTTCTTAATGTTTTTTCTAAGAGCTTTTTATTATTTTTCTAAGTGAAGGCAAATGACTTTGATTTGATTTATATGTAAGCAATGAAAGTAAATTATCGGTCTAAACCTCACAATTTTTGATATGAAAAAGAAATTACATTTTTTAAACAAAGGCAATTCACTAGTGCCTTGCTAATTTTTGTAATAATCACTTTACTAATATGTTGCTTAGCTCACAAATCTCGTTAATTTCCCTGGTTTTGATCTATTGGAAGTAAGGATTATAAAAGACTGAGTGAGAATTTTGAAAAGGAACAGTTTATTATCTTATGCAATACTATCTCAAATTTAACCTTATAAATAAAATGCGCAATTGTATTATATATTCCTGAAGGAAGGCTAGTGATACAGTCTTCACACTGTCCAATGAAGCTAGCCAACTTGAGAGAACAGAAGCTAACGCCAGTTTCCCCTTCAGAGTATTTCAAACAAGTAGGAAAATTCTTAGGAGAAATACATCATTTATCCAGATCGACAAAAATCAGCAATCAATTCTATAAACTAACTTTAATTTACTTCATGTAAGTATGTTCAAACTATCAATATTTACCTTTTTAACTGGTCCATAAAATGTGGCATTGAGATCTGCAGAACCCATATGATGCTGGAGTGTGAGCTGTCGACCACTGTGTTTGGCTAAGTAAAACCTTTAGCAAATCAAACCAGGTTTTAGAAAATCATGAAATTCATACATTTGGAATTATAAACTATAGGATAATAACCCTTAAAAAGTGTCTCTGTGTAAGGGAAACATTAATCTCTATTAGTATCCTTTGCCCCTTGGCCTGCTGCTCATCTGCCACTATTCATAAGATCACTTTTCTCCACAGTAACCCAGCCATGAATTTGCTCTAAGCCAGGGGCAGACATCAACAATGCAAACTACACTAACTATGGAAAACGGTCCTCTCCAAAGAGTTTATGCAACTCATTTTCACATATTAAAAACCATGAAGAACAATTTCTCCTTTTGAACATGAGGTAAGAAATGGAAGTAACTCATCCTCAATCAAGGACACACTTATGCTCAAGTATATTTCAACTCTGGACAATTTTTGTACTTACAAAGTTTGATCTATGTTTACCTTCTGAATATCTCAAAAGCGTGTCTTGGTGCTGGTGGGATGTTACACTTTGGTGTGGCTGACTGAGTGGGCCAATATCCTGTTGTGAGCACCCGGACTGTGAGATCAACACCACCTAAAGATACCTGTATAAAAGATAAAAAAGATGTCTCCCTCAAATTAACTAGGATTTGTTTTCCATTCCATATAGACACTGCATTAGAGTGATCCAAGCATTTAGCTCCATGTCCAGTATCTAACAAATAAATCTTCTTAAAGATGAGATCAGTGTTTTCAGAATTTTAACTATCCTGGCAAATATCTATACTGCTTAAGATGCTGATTTTAAAATAATGACCAAAGGAGAATTCTTAGCATACGAACAAAGTCTTACTGGCGTCACTGAGAAGAGTGAAGTTTTGACCCTTATGGGTTTTTTCGATAAAATGTCAATGGGCCCTATCAGTATCATTTTAGAGAGAATTCTGAATCTTTCATTTTAAGGATATTAATCTTTCATCTTAAATATTTTTATTTAAATATTTTAAATATTTTTACCATCTTAACAACCTATTTCTAATATCCCATTCCCATTTCAACTATAATGATCAAAACTTCTGTTTTCATATGTAATTCTTAATTTAACCACCTCTGCATCTAGTTCTACACAGTGTGCTCTACAAATACTAGATAATTGATAACCACCTCTACAAAATATATGCTAGCATTACGGTCACGGTTAGATGTTTCCTTCTTTATGCATAAATTCTTAAGAAAACTAGAAAGCACAGTGTAGGAATTCCTCAGGGTGAAATATTACCTTTACTATTGATATTCACAGCTTGTTCTAACCATTTTTCTGTATTTACCTAACCTGGGTGATTAGTGATACAGATTTTTTTAAAGGGAGCGTTAAACTTCCTAAATATCAACAAGTGTGCCACACTCAGATTCTTCACAAGTAACTACTCAATTTTAAAGACACTGGCAGGGTGGGGGGGCCGAGCACCTGGGTGGCTCAGCTGGTTAAGCAGCTGCCTTTGGCTCAGGTCAAGATCCAGGAGTCCCAGAATCAAGCCCGACGCTGGGCTCCCTGCCCTGCCTTCACCCCATTCATGCTCCCACGCTCTCTCTTTATATATATATATATATATATATTTTTTTTTTTTTTTTATTTATTTGACAGAGAGAAATCACAACTAGGCAGAGAGGCAGGCAGAGAGAGAGGAGGAAGCAGGCTCCCCGCGGAGCAGAGAGCCCGACGCGGGGCTCGATCCCAGGACCCCGAGATCACGACCGAGCCGAAGGCAGAGGCTTTAACCCACTGAGCCAGCCAGGCACCCTCTCTTTATTAAATAAATAAATAAAACTTAAAAAACAAACAGAAGTTAACCTAGTAATCTTAGATGCCGTGGAGGAGGGCCACAGGAGAGACTCTTAGATGATGAGCAGAGAAAGGTTGGCAGTGGGAGTTGGTGCATTTTCAAGTGGCGGTAATGGTGTCACAACTTGGTTCAGTCCACCCAAGACAATACAGTTTTTTCTCCTTTCGCCCATGTACCCACATAGCTTGCTCTCCAAACTTCAAATCTTTCCTAAAATGTCAGTTTTTAGAGGAAGCCTTCCCTGACCACTTTGCCACTACAGTTTTCCTCCATATCTCCTGACCCCAGCTAAGGTGCTATGTGCTTGCTTGTCATCTTCTCCAGATTAGAATGGGAGTTCCATCATGGAAGGGAATGAAGTCTCTTCCATTCTCTGCTGTATACCCAGTGCCCAAACAATGCTTGGAATGGAAAGCACTTAACGAATTATTTGTTAAATGGAATAAAAACAAGAACAACCTCAAAGAACTACTGCTTTAGTCGTTTTGATTTCCTCTTCCTGTAGCTTTTTAAGCAATATTTTGAAGACATTCAACTTATTTGCAAAGACAGTACATGACAGGGACAAGTACACAGAGACTGAGGTATCAGAAAAGTCTGCTGGGATTTGATACGACTTGCTGATATAAATAAACAAAAATGTAATAGGAAGCCTGGTTTCCTTGCCCCTGTCCCAGTTTTTAAAATAAAAACACAGGAAAAAATGGACAAATACTTAAAACTTCCTTCAGCATAATAATTAAGATTTATTGAAATAAAATATACCACAAATATTACTTGAGTTTTAAGAAACCATGTGTTCTATTACTTCTAAAAGTAAATAGAAGAGCCACTATCTTGATATATCTCAATAGGCCAAAAGCACTTAATAAAGTTAGAGAAAGCTCTGCTTGAGGATTGGTGGTATTTTAAAAGGACTCAAAGATTTCAGATAGCTCAGTATTTGTTCTGATTATTTTGCCACTTGTCATCAAATGTTCCTAATGCTGATTAAGGCTTAAAAAGACTTAAAGACCCTTGCATAATCAATTATAAAAAGCCAGTAACTTCAGGCAAATAATGGCCTTACAGTAAGTGGAAACTGCAAGCTGATTAGCAGATATGTAACTCTGAGAATCTCGATAAGCACTCTACTTACTGCAGTTAACAAATTATTAAATAAATATTCTACCAGAGAGTACAAGATATACTTGGGTTATAAATGAAAAATTCACAAACTTTATAACAGAAAATAACAAAGGCAAACAGGATCTGATAAAATCATCATGCTAAACAACTCACTCCCCCTTTTTAAAAATGAGCAACAGCAACGAAGTGGTCAAGAGTAAACATCATAATTTTCTTATCAAAAGACCTTCACCGATCACAGACAAGGTAATTAGACACTTAAATATTAAAGAGTAAGACTGTTAAACCCATCCAGGAACATCTCTCTTACAGATGGTTTATTTCAACAATATATTTACTCAGACCAAGTTATATCCCTATAGCACTCAATAAGTGTAGGATTAGTGTAAGAAAAAAATCAACAGGAAAAATAATGCGAACACATGAAAATATAATTATATTAATGTATCAGACAGCATCAAGTGCAAATCTCTAAACTATCTAAAAAAGAAAAAAAGTATCTAGGATAACCACATTATACACTTCATGACCAACAAAATTTCTACTTGTCACAGACTTGTATCTTTCCTGCTCTCAGCCCTTCTCCACAATAAACTTTTATGAGGCAAATCATGTAACTATTTACAATGGGAAAGACCAGAAGTCCTTGAGTCAAATGCCTATACACACACACACTCACCTATTTCTATAGAATTAGATTTTCACACAATTTGTCTGTATTGAGACTGGGAGCAGTGTAAGTGATGGTTTCATACCTTATTATCAAAGGAATGGGGGTACCCTAGGAGGCTTAGCTGATTAAGCGTCTGACTCATTTCAATTCAGGTCTTGATCTCAGGGTCATGAGATCCAGGCCCCTGTGAGGCTCTGTGCTGGGCATGGAGCCTGCTTAAGATTCTCTCTCTCTCCCCCCTCTGCCCTTCCCCACCAACTCCCCCTGCCCGGCATGCTCGCTTGCTCTCTCAAAAAAAAAAAAAAGAGAGAGAAGAAAATCAGAGGAATGACCTCCGATTTTTTTAAATGGCTGTTATAAGTCTTAATTATGAAACTGTAAATGGTAACTTGTGAAAGAAAACTTTTAAAGAAAAACCTGTGGAGTTCTTTAAACTTAAGGTGAAGTTGAAAACAGTTTAAAAAAAAAAAAACAAAAAAATAAAATTCTGAACATTAAATTCTCACAAAAACCCCATGGACTCCAAAGCCATGTAAGCTGTAGCTTTACTGCCCTTTTGGGAGTTACAATACAAAACCATATTTATAACACACTAATGTCAGCATTTTTATACCCTTGTTCATTTCCTACAGGCTCTGAAAGCATGAGAGCCCTTTATGCTGATCTTCTTACAGATGAGAACACTGAAGTACACAGAGGAAGGTCAGGTAACAATTCTAAAATCTCACAATCCTGGGGGGTAAAGTGAGAGGAAGAGTACTAACTAAATTGAGCAAGCTTGCCCAGGCCCTGTCTTCTTTCCACAATCTATAATGGTTATTAACAGTGGGATCATTCTATTAAATTTTCAGCACATTCCCTCAAGTGGAGAGGATAAACTAAGTTTTAGGAGAATAAGAAAAAAATATTTTAACATTAATAGTTTTAAAAAGGTGGGCTTATATGGGGGAGAATAATTTTTTAAGGTACACACAGACAATACAAATATTGCCACTAATAACTTTAAAGAAATGACACCAGTTCAGTTTAACTTGGAGGACATGCCCATTACAAAAGACTTCACATAGATACATACACGTAAGTAGAAATTAATGGAGAATCTTACCCCAGTTGCCTGTAAATGCTGCCTGAATTCATCCATAGTTGTGTTTGAGATGCTCATATCCCTAAACATTCCTTCCAGTTTTGACGTGAACTGACATCCACATTCAGTCTGTTGAAGAAAAACACAAATATACACAAACAATGGATTTTTCTATATGCAACTATATAAAGAAGTAAATTCTTCCATGTAACTGACAGCCTTTCTAAATCTTTCCAATAACTGCACTATGCCTATGGCTACCAAATTTCAGTGTGTTTAAGAGTAACCTGTGGGTTTTATTTTAAAATGCAGGTTCACACTCTTTTAGGGATCCCAATACACCTCACTAAAGGCATGGAACAACACTCTCTGTGTTGAATAGGCAGCTCAGGTGATATGAATATAGGTAGTCTATGGCCCACACTTTGTGAAATCAAACTAAATGGTGATATTCCCTTTCCTATTTCCCTCGCACTAATCCTCCTCCCCCAGAACTCCGTGAATGTGTCCTGCCATATCAAGAGGAATTCCAGCAAACTATGAATGTCCCAGAACCTAAACAAACTTAAGTGCAACATGCTCAAAAGAACAGTTTTATTAATGTACAGAAATGAGCATTTTAAATCAATTAAATATTTTCTAATCACATTGTGGCATTTAATCATGTGATAAACATTAGTTAGGGGCACAACATTTCAGCTTATACACGCCTTACCTTTAACTTAGATATCATATTTTTTTCAGAGTCATCAGAAACACTTTTATTTGTGAGAAGTCTCCTTGCCAAGTGTTGTTTATAATAACGTTCAAATACATCTTTTTCTTGCATAAACCTAAAAAGGACCATTGCCTTATCCAATATTGTTTCTACTTCTTGTTCTGTTAGCTGTAAAATCAATGAAAAGACAATTTAATAATTACAAACTTTAGTTCTAGAAAAATAGCACCACAGTTCATCTGCTGTTTAGAAATAAGACAGGGGCACCTGGGTGGCTCAGTGGGTCGAGTGTCTGATTTCAGCTCAGGTCATGATCTCAGGGTTGTGAGATTGAGTCCTGCATTAGGCTCTGTGCTAGGCCTGGAGCCTGCTTGGGGTTCTCACTCTCCCTTCTCCTTCTCCCCTACCCACCCCCCAAAACAAAAATAAGACTGGACAACCAGGTAAATAATAGTCTGGTTGAGAGATGTTGTCAGGAGGGACCTAGTTTGAGAACATGCCTCTTAGAGTAGCACCACTCTTCTACATCCTCATCTAGTGCAGTATGGATCAGGGACTGGAGTTCCCCTCCCTAGAGGGCTACCACTGATGGAGCAAATAAGGGGATACTGGCTGGATTAAAGGATCACTGAGAACAAATGAAATGAAAAAAAAATTTCTTTAAAGATTTTATTTATTTATTTGACAGAGATCTCAAGTAGGCAGAGAGGCAGGCAGAGAGAGAAGAGGAAGCAGGCTCCCTGCTGAGCAGAGAGCCCAATGCGGGGCTCGATCCTAGGACCCCGGCATCATGACCTGAGCTGAAGGCAGAGGCTTTGACCTGAGCTGAAGGCAGAGGCTTTAACCCACTGAACCACCCAGGCGCCCCGAATTTTTTTTTTTTTTTTAAAGATTTTATTTATTTGAAAGCAAGCAAGTGAGAGAGAGATCATGAGCTGGGGTGGAGGGTGAGGGGCAGAGGGAGAAGCTGACTCTCCACAAAGCAGAGAGCCCGACGTGGGGCTCAATCCCAGGACCCTGGAATTGTGACCTTAACCAAAGGCAGAGGCTTAATCAACTGAGCCACCCAGGTGCAGCTGAAGTGAAATTTTAATCACAAAAAAGAATCTTACAATGCTTTTTCATAGCATTTAGGCAGAAACTTATATGAGTAAAAAAGACAGGTATTTTCCTATCAGCTCTTCTGTGCAAACAGAAGAGTAATAATTGGTTATTTAATTAAAACTAAAAAGGCCTCTGTTCTTTTCTTTTAAATAAGGGCAAAATGATATTGTAGAAGATTTTATTAAGCATACATTTAAAAATATGAAGACTAAATGGATGTTCTTTCCTACTGTGATCTTCTTGTTTGTTTCTTCATTGTTATAATTGTTAAAGCTGAGGAAAACCCATGGCCATTTGACACTTTTCCCTTTTGTTTCACATATACTAAGATGAAGTTAACAAGACCAATGTATGTGTGATCACAATACGCTTAATTTGATTTTCTTTGCTGTAGTAAGCTCCAAGATCCCAGATATATAATAAAGGCTTTCAAACTAGTTTCTGGTAGCAACTCTAATCTACTCCTTCACATTCTTGGCATCCAAGTACTATTGTTTGATAAGTAACTCCCAGAACCAGATGACTGCAAGCAACATTCCATGCTATGATAGTTGTCTTCTAGTTCCCTGTTATCTCTATAGCATATCAAACCCTCAGTTTCCTCCTCTCTCTCTGCCTGCCTCTCTGCCTACTTGTGATCTCTGTTAAATAAATAAATAAAACCTTTAAAAAAATAAATAAAAATAAGTGTTCAGTCCATAGACTGTTGAACAATTGTGGCTGTGTAGCTGTTTCGTTCTGATGTAAATTATACATTAAGTGAAATGTCAAATACCTTAAACAATCCTTTTCAAACAGCACAGCACACATTTAAAGCACAGCAAAGGAACAGGCTTTCATACCTACAACATGTCCTATTTTTGAATTTTCCTAATTTTATATACAATTTTAAATCTACAAATAAAACGTGATGTGTTTTCAAATGCTTTCAAATACTTACCCCTTTGACTCCCTTCTTCAGCTTATCATCAATAAATAATGAGAGGTATTCAGGGGACCTGGAGTTGAGGTTGAGAAAATACTCAAAGTCACCCGCAATAGTTTGTTTAAAGAGCCGGTCATTATTGAACGATTCCTGGAGGAAGCGATCAAACCTACTCTTCAGATCCAATAAGCCCTTCCAAATAGAAACAAAGAAATTCAGGATACATTATATAATAATTTTCTTTTTATAAACAATACACTTACAATCAGGTATGTTTATCTAACTTCGCTGGTAATAAATGGGTGCATTCAGTGTTAAACTTATAGGTTCTGTATTATTATTTTCAGGACTTTATCTAAGCCCATATTAAACATGTCAGCAATGAGGGAAATAGTCCATTTTCCATTTATATATTACTCTGTTGAAGATGAACTAAAGAACCTTTGTGCTATTTCCCCACAACCTTCTTTGTCTTGATTGAATGAGTAAAGCCTAAAAAAATCAGCTTTAAAAAGTAATTATTTAAACTGAAACATGAAAATCTTGGGGCATAATTTATTCATAGTATTGCTTGAAAACACAACATTTTCAAACAGAAAGTATTTAACTGAAAACAGTTACTTTTCTCTCATACCCCAAAGTACAGGAACACTAAAGCATACAAAAAAGTAGTGATTTTCTTTCCTGAAACAATTTAAATAAGGTCTTCATCAAACAGGTTAATGAATGAAAAGCAGCAGTCTGGTTCCCTGATACAAAGATACATACGTGGCAAAATCCTAAAATATCTAGGATAATTACATATACTACATTTTTCCATTGGGAAAATTAGAGTAAAAAAATACAAAATACAGCTTAGGAAAAGTGAACTTCTCATTAGCATGTGTCAAAATTATTTTATCACAAACTTAAAGAAAATCTTCTGTATTCGCTTACCTGGATATAGTCAACAGGATTCTTTCCTTCGCCTTCCTCAGAAACAAGGGCTTTACCTTGCTCCCTCAAATAGGAACTCATACACTCACACATTGTTTTCAAGCCATTTGGCACACGACTAAATAACTTGTACATGCAAGCAAGGTCTGCAATCAGAAAGAACATACAAATTGACTACATTAATTAAGAAAAAATGTGAATCTGTTTATTGTGATTTGTGAATTTAAAGAAGCTTACTTTTCAACTTTTCACTACCACTTGCTGATCATGTAAAACATTACCAAAAACACCCAGCAAAATAGACAAAAGGAAAAAAAATTAGGATAAAGATTATCATTGCAACTTATGAAATACAACTTTCAGATAAGATGCTTTGAGGGCATCAATATGTCTGAAAACATTTTACTTTACATGAAAGACGCCCATACAGCATAATAAAAAAGCTTCACACAAAAATGAAAACTGCAACTCTGAGTTTCTACACAATTCTAATCTAAAGCCCAGTAATAATACACAATATGTATCAAAAGAATAATTTCAATTATTGTGTAACTAGTAGTCAACATAATAAAAACCAATTAAAAATCTTACAGGTATTTTTGGGTATGTCTATCTCAAAGTTCAAACAACATAACAATAAATAAAATAAAATATACTAGAATTTATTTCATTACACACCATGACAAAGTTTATATGAAACTTTTAGCATATATTCCTATTCCTTAGTATTTCACTCAAAGCAATTCCAAATATTTCCCAGGTGATTTCCTAGGCCAATACCTGTATTTTAAAAAGTGGTTTATCTCGCTGTATTATTCTTACTTAGAATGAGTAATTCTGGATTCTGTCCATTTTTTCTATTATTTTTCACAATATTAAAATGTGGAGGTAAAATACTGCTTTCCCATTATGTCTGCTGTTTCTTTGAAATAAGAACTTACCGAGACTGTGTCAAAACCGTACAGTGATATAAAAAGCTTTACAATAGAGAACTTTTAAAATGTAATTAGAATAGCAGTTTCTAGACTGGGGGCTGGGAATTTTTTTCTTGTAAAGTACCAGAGAGTAAGTTATTTTATAGACTTGTGGGCCATATGGTCTCGGTTGCAACTACTTCAGTTTTGCCACTGTAACAAGAAAGAAGCCACAGATAACACAAAAATGAATGGGCAAGACTACGTTCCCATAAAATTTTACTTAAGGACACTGATATCTAAAAATTTATTTAATTTTCATATGCAGTGAAGTATTATTCTTCTTTTGATTTTTTTGCCCCTTAACCAAACTGATAGTGGGCCACATTTGACAGACAGGCTATAATTTACCTATCTAGGTCTTCATTTTAACAGTTATTTAGAATTTAAAACTAAAGTTATATATACTTAAAAGAAAGTTAGATCCAAGCTTTACCAAAAGGGCTTCTAAAATTTGTTTCAGTGACTTTCAAAAATCAAACTGTATTAAAAATAAGTGTTCAGGGGTGCCCGGGTGGCTCAGTGGGTTAAAGCCTCTGCCTTTGGCTCAGGTCATGATCCCAGGGTCCTCGGATCGAGCCCTACATTGGGCTCTCTGCTCAGCAGGGAGCCTGTTTCCTCCTCTCTCTCTGCCTGCCTCTCTGCCTACTTGTGATCTCTGTCTGTTAAATAAATAAATAAAACCTTTAAAAAAATAAATAAAAATAAGTGTTCAGCAATATATGTCCTAAAGTAAACTACATACAGCAAATCTTATAGTTTCACATTTGGCATAAATTATAACCCCCCCAAATTAATTTTTTTAAAGACTTTATTTACTTTGAGACAGAGAAGGAGTGCAAGCATGAGCAGAGTCAGGGGCAGAGGGGGAGAATCTCAAGCAGACTCCACAATGAGAACAGGAACCCAACGTGGGCTTGATCCCAGGACCCTGAGATCATGAATTAGCCGAAATCAAGAGTCAGGTGCTTAACTGACTGAGCCACCCAGGCATCCCAAGAAGAATCTTTTTAAAAGGTGGGGCACCGGGGTGGCTCAGTGGGTTAAAGCCTCTGCCTTCGGCTCAGGTCATGATCCCAGGGTCCTGGGGTCGAGTCCCACATCAGGCTCTTTGCTTGGGGGGGGTCTGCTTCCCCTTCTCTCTCTGCCTGCCTCTCTGCCTACTTGTGATCTCTGTCTGTCAAACAAATAAATAAAATCTTAAAAAAAAAAAAAAAAGCAACATTCTCTGGTTTAATCAAACAAATTTACATAAAAGTTTAAGGAAGAAATAAGTAGAAATATAAGCATTTCAAAACACGAAGCAAGGACTACACTAGAGGAAGCACAGAAAACAACCTCCTTTCCCATCATCTTACTTTTCTCTCCTTTTATATCCCTCCTTCCCTCTAAATTGTTCACTTAAAAATTGTTTTTCATTCCCTGTCAAGCTCTTAACTTCAACAGGCAATATGTGTTTCTTTCATAAGAAGTAGCAAAATGCTGCTAATATATCACCTACGAAGCAGGAAAATAGCATGAGTACCATGTTTGTTTATTTTTTAATAGCATATCAGTAATTTCCAAAGTCATAGTTTTAAAGTAAAAATTCAGAAATTAAAAACAAGGACAACAGTGACTATTACTCTTTTACTTATAATTTTTCATAGGGAAATCATAACATTGTTTTTAGGGAAAAAAGGGTAAAAACCCAGTAAGAATAAATGCTACAGTTATCTCAAAACTGTATACCTTTACTTTTATAAGGCAATTCTCCTTTCTCTGAAGTCTGCAACCTCAAAGTTCCCAAAACCAATCTACTTAATCTATCTGAAATGTCACATGAAAGACATTATTTTTCCATTTCCAGCCCCCTTATCACAACTAACTCCCAAAGGAAAGCCTACAGAAATTTTGATTGGAATGTCACATTTAGAAGAATCACAAAAAAAAAAATCACATAGAGACTATGTAGCAATGCTGAGTCTTACTCTCTTGTACATAAAAAGGACAGGAATATTAGAACTCTGGGCTAAGAAAAACAAAAAAGTGAGGAGACTAAAATGAAAGACAGAAAAAAAGAGCCATTCAATTAACAAGAAACACCAAAAATCTTCATTAATAAAGTGTAAAGCTTTACACTTAAACCTCATCAAAGTAACAACAGTTAATAAATGACACACATAACTTTAAGAATGACATTCATAATCTATTTTACTTATAGTAAAATTAAGAAAAATTACTAAGAACCTGGCAGAATTATAAAGATTTAATTATATTTCAATTGCTGACACTTACCTTCTGTCTTTCCATTTTTCAACATATGTACTAGCCCAGAATTTTCCATTTCTACTATGGTTTTCATGTGCTTGGAAATGAGCTCCCTCTCGACCACCTTTACTATTGGCTCTTCAGTTGATTTGTCAAGGCAGTGCATCACCCGTTCTATTTCTTCATTAATTCTAGCTTCTACTTTCTTTATATATACTGAAGCACTGTTTTCTGCTAAAAATTTCTGGCTTTCCATCTGCAAATAAAATGCATGTTTTTTGCTTTTTTTTTTTTTTTTAAACAGAAGCAAAATGTGTTTCTACTTTTAACTGGGTTTCTGTAATGTTTATCATAAGCCAAGCTAAATATCATAAGCACTATTAATATTTTATAGTTTATCATACATATCCACATAATCTGAATTATATCCTTGAAATCACTTATCACATAAGAGACATCAATACATTATCCTTACACAGCATTTTTTCAAACTTTGCCAGTGTCCACATGCCATTAAGGGTCAAAAGAACAGAATGTAAGTATCCGACCCCAAATCAGAGTGGAAGTGTCTTTTTTGACTTGTTTTAATGTATAATTAGAAAGATTCATCATGTTTATCATAGTTCTACTGACATACCGCTAGTTACTTAAGTCCAACTGCCACCCCACTCCCAATCTCAAAGGCGTATGTGTGCACACACACACTGAATTTTGAGAAACAGTTTTTAAGTAACTCTTAATCTTGTCTGCTAACACCAACCTTACAGAAGTTCCACTAAACTGTAAATGTTAATCCGAATTATCTTAACCTATATGATAGCAGGACTAATGAATATATCTAAGATTTACAAAACAGAAGACAACTTGATATAAACTATGTATAAAATTTAATAATACTTCCCATTTTCTTAATAAAAAGTAGTTTTAATCCTTGAAAATAATAAAGTTTTTAAGGACATTAACACACCAAATAAAACTCTTGGTGACACCATGTCTCCATTCACTGTTAAAAATAGTATGTATTATGTATATATGCATATTCATACACATATCAGTGCAGCACATTTTGGAATCTTGACAATTAATCTTCTATTGGTACATCTACAATGTAATGAAGGAAATTAAAACAAATGTAAAGGTCAAAAATATTGTCAAATACATCTAGCATTAGTTGCTGCATTACTAGATAATATAGCCTGCCTCCTATAAAATTAATAGTTCATAAAGGAAGGTCCAGGCTCACCAGTGCAGGCCATGAAGGTCTTCCTGATGTGCAACAAACTAATTAAAAAAAAAAAAAGGGCAAGTCCATTCTTTGTTTATGTGTAAATGACACCAAAACCTGAGTTCCATCTTTATATACATCCAATGGCTCTTACGAATGACCTACTGAACTATTAAGAACTATTATAACTTTGCATTCATTCATTTTTTTAAAAAAGCCTACTGCTGGGAGTAAAAACTTTCGGAATTCGGCTAAGTGTGTTTTAACACTATAAAGCTTATCCTACTATAACTGAGGTTTTCAGGAGGATGCCTTGTTATCATTATCTTACTTATACTATCTTACATTTTGCAATTTCATTACAAATTTGTACTAGTTTAACTTCACTTTTAGCAATTTACCTAGTTCTGGGTTGTTATAATGCAAAATTTCTAATTTCCTCATCAACAGTCTTTAAAATATAAATCCATGCACTGTGAGATCATGCATATTTCTGTACTTATTTTACTAGTAACTTAGTATTACCAAAAGCCTGAATAGTGAGCTTTATTAGTGATACACTGCCTGTGAATTTATGGTAAATAATTTATAGCATGTAAAGATAATAAAATATTATAGTTATTTCTAAGTTTGTATGTTGTAACACATAATTTAAAAAATCATGTATGTAACTCCAAACTCTTCCAATTTTTTTTTCAATGGGTTTCTTCCTTGGAATGTGAGCATGGGGAGTAGGTGTCTGAAGGTATTTTCTGTACCTACCCTCCATCTCAAACGGCCTCAGGAGAAAAGGGTCAAATATTCAAATCAGTAACTACGTTTGGTTACTTTGAGAATATCTTAAAAGAGCACTTATTTGTATCTACACTGATTACCTGAAAAAATTCTGCAGACATTTCCAAAAAAGGAGCCTCAAAATCTTCTTCATAGACGGATCGTCCTTCGAGACCTAAAATCATTAACATCTGGCAAGCATTTCTTATTGCGCCTCTGTCAAAAGAAGTTAAACCACCTGATAATCAAGTTATATCAAAGATTGATGTAAAAAAAAAAGCAAGAGAAGTAGGTAGAAAGACCTTAAGAACATTTTTTTTTTAAATCAAAGTAATCCAGCTCCCATAAACAACTCATTTATAACATAAGGATTTAGAGTAATTTTAATCCAAAACCATATCTTGACTATAGAGCCATTTATCTCAAGTTATCCTCATACTGTTAGAACTTTAAAATCTGAAAGAAAATGCACTTAAAATGTCTAAATATTTCTGTGCAGTTAAAAACACAGACTATAAAAAGACTATCAGAAAGCAGTAACGAAAGAAGGGAGGCTATATTGCTTGACACGGGTACAATACACAGCTACTCTGAGGCACTGTAACTTTTTTTTTAATCCAATGGCTTTGAGGCAACCCTGCCCAAGCACCAAAGCTGAAATAAACAGAATTTTACAAGTCTTCCTCTACTGCTCTGAGTGCAGACCACAGAGAAAGCAGTCTTCCATGCTTCAAGCCGTTCTAGCTGCAGTGTCACAAAAATGATACTGCAGCCATGCAAGAAGGGGAGACAACGTGACCTAACAGAAGGGGCATGGGAGAGTTCTTAGTCATCGTACATTATGTTCAACACTTTTCTTCAAATGTGTTAAGAACGAAGGCTACCCTGAAGCCTTTTAAAGAGAAAGACAAAGGGAACAAAAAAATGTTATCACACAGTAAAAAAGAACAAAATGCCAGCATAAAAAATACATGAAAAACCAAAAGGGAAGACTAATGGCTGATTTGTTTTTTTAAAAGTATATTAAATAAAAGCTCAGGAATAGTCTCTTCTAATAATAGGTATGTGCTTAAGTTAAAATCTTGGTAACTTTATTAATTGTGAAAATGTTTTTGAGGATTTTCATTATGTCCTAGACAGTAAATCGGTTCTCAAGATATTAACCACTAAAAAAACCAAACCCAAAAATATAAAAAGATGATTATACCGATCTACAACTTCTCCTTTCCGCTCTCTTGCAATCATGTCCAATAGCGTTTGTCGTAGGTGATCCCTAATACACCCATAACGTACAACTTGATCGCGAAAAATAATTAGTCCCAAATTGTAGACATTCTCCACATTATTTTGTTGTACATATACACGGTCCTGCAGTGAAAACAAAGTCATAGAAACATGAGCACAATTCCCGCAAACATAAAAATAATCATTGTGAGCTATAATACAGGAAATAAAATTCCAGAAGCAGCCCATTTTTCAGGTGAGAAACACTCCAAACTACTTTAAGCACCATGGAATTTTCTAGCACCTCTCAAATGAAGTAAAAGTCAATCTTTACAGTTGTAAAGATTTACAAACAATTGTTTGTATATTGTACAATTTACAAACAATTGGCTATAGGTGGTCATCTAACCTGAAGAAAAAAGGTGCCAGGGAACCACCACATCCAGGGTAAGGTAGGTGAGCAGAAAACAGAGGAGAAAGGTAGACAGAAAGGTAGAAACACTTTCCTTTCTCTCCAGAGCCATACCATGCATGAACATGGTTCATACTTCCTTAAATACCGTACTTAAAGATCATATTCTATGAAGTAAAATTAAGAGCCAAATGAAATAAAGATCCATGTAACTTAAGCTGGTTGCTTACTGGTAAATATTAAAAGGCTTTAATGCTTATAATACAGCGGCATTGAGAGTTCCATAATTAGAACACCTCTAGTTACTGTCATTTCAAACAGATTCCTTGTAGTCCTCTTATTTTCAAGTTCTTGCCAACTTGATTACAGGTGTGTCCTTACTTTATACAGCACATAAATTCCAGAATTATTCGTTATACAAGTCCTATTTTGTGCATTATTTGAAAATCCACATTTACACCAAAATACACTGGAATAAAACTACTAAGTTTTTAATTCACAAAAGGATTAGCAACAGAATTTCTTTCTGTTCTTAACCAGGATCTCTCTGGGCCTCAGTCTCAAAACTTCCAAAAAGTATGAAATTATTGTGTGTTTGCTAGTATATAACACTAGCTTTCACCAGATTCTTAAAGGCATTTATGATCCCAAACCAGTTAAGAACCACTGCAAACTGTGATCCTCAAAGTTTCATAAGGAACACTGTCATTACACGCAACACCAAGCAAAGCCACCAGGTGAACATAAACAGAAGCTCAACCGTATCAGTGATACAACCGAAATGGCACTGACCAACAAGGGCTAACTAACTACAGTCTCCCCTAGCACCATTCTCTTCATGTGACATCACTCCCACAAACTCCTCCATTCAGCTCTTCCAGGGCACACCCCTCTTGGCTACAAGGAAAGCTACTCTTTGACTAGTATCTTCGCTGCTCACATTTCTACATTCTGTATCATCTTGGCAGAAGCTCACATTTTTTTTTTTTTAAACATTTATTTGACAGAGACAGATCACAAGTAGATAGAGAGGCAGGCAGAGAGAGAGAGAGAGGGAAGCAGGCTCCCTGCTGAGCAGAGCCCTATGTGGGACTTGATCCCAGGACCCCGAGATCATGACCTGAGCCGAAGGCAGCGGCTTAACCCACTGAGCCACCCAGGCGCCCAGAAGCTCACATTTTTAAAATCGCGCAACTTCAATAGGTTCAGAATTTCCACAGATGACTCTCTGGTAAACTTCTATTCTTTAAATATGCTTTCATTTTTTTCCCTTTGTATAAAACTAATGTGGTGGCCACATCTGGAGCCTGGGTCCTCTCCACAGAGACTCTGGTGTGGATCTTTACAAGATATTGGTGAGTTCTTGATAGGGAGACTTGGTGAACACAGTCTTTCCAGAGGTCAGGGGTGAGACAACTATAGGTCTTAGAAATGATATCAAAACTTGGCAAAGCTGCCCAGGGTGGCAGTGCAGCCCCTGGCTGAGGGGGAGCAGTCGTCAATACCAGGCATCATCACTAGCTTCTTGAGCATGGGCTGAGACGATGCCAGTGCCTCTGAGGGCAGGGATGAGGTGTATACTAGCACAGAGCCACAGCAGCCATTCACCTTGCATGGGACAGTGTGGCACTTGTTGATCTTGTTCCCCCATGGGGACACTGGAAACCTTAGACCAGGGTGATGGACCCTGGATAGCAGTGGCTATTTCCTTGTAGCACTTAATACCCAGACCAACTTATCCAGTCTAATGTCCGATGGCAACAAATGCCTTGAAGCTGGTCTGCTGGCCGGCACAGGTCTGCTTTTGCACAGTTATTACCTTCAGAACCTCATCCCTGAGGGATGACACTAGGAAAAAGTCAATAATCTCATACTCAGAAGTATGAAGAAAGAATCTCTCTTCAGAAAGAAGAGAGGTTTCCTCTAGGGATCTGATCCCCATGTCATTGACCAGACAGCCCAGCTTGGTGATGGGGATCCACTCCTTCTCTGGCCTTGCCTCTGAAAGCTCCACAGCCTTGGACTCAGCCCTAGCCCCCAGCAGAGGCTGCCAAATCCTGTGAAGAAGCTGTTACAGTCTCCCATTCCAGAACCCATCCCTGGACCTTCCAGCAGCACTGGGGTCATCCCCCATTTGGTGTTCTCTCTCCAATAAATTCTTAAGCTTTACATGTCCACCTCAAAATCTTAAATTCTGTGTCTCCCCAACTATGGGGGGGGGGGGGAGCAACAGACAGAGAACACAGAGGAGAGACCAAAAATCTTTTTTTTTTTTTTTAAATTTTGTTTATTTATTTGACAGAGAGAAGTATCACAACAGGCGGGGGGGGGGGGGGGGGCGGGGGGGGGCGGGGAAGCAGGCTCTCTGCTAAGAAGGGAGCCCAATGTGAGGCTCAACCCAATGAGCCACCCAGGCACCCTGAGAGACAGAAAATCTTAAGCAGGCTCCCTGCTGAGCGCTGGGGCCCAATACAGCTCTATCTCATGACCCTGAGATCACTATCTGAGCTGAAACCAAGAGTCGATGCACAACTAACTGAGCCACCCAAGAGCTTTTGCCTTATTTTTCACCATGAAAGAGGATGCATACAATAAAAGCTGGCACAAATCTAAACATTTAAAAAGCACCAAGAATCTTCTGTGTTATAAAAATACTCTATTGCATAAATCATTTGTAAATCTGATGTTTACAGTTTTAAACAGCACCATATACAGTATCACTCTCACCCTAAATAATCAAAACTAGTAACTGGCTGCTTAACTGAACATAGGTGGTAAAAAGAGAAAAACAAATGTACATTCACATATTTGCATCTTAAAAATTTTAATTTAAAACATAATACATGTTCACTGAGCTATCAAGACTTTCTTCCATCTTTGAACAAGAATCCTGTGACTGGAGTTCAGTGTTCTTTCTTACATACACTCTCACCTCATAATAATTTTTCTACTTTGTTTCACTAAGATGGAGCATGAAAACTAGAGACATTTGTGAAGCAATCTGAATGTAAAAAAGTCCTTCTAGTTTATTACGATCCCTGCTTCATTCTTTTAAATTACTCATATCTAACTCAAACCAGTATTTAGTGATTTGCCTTTGTCAAGTCTTTCTAAAACATTCAGTCTAGTTTACCAAAGAAAAAATCCTATCATTTTTAACACCATTTTATTGATTTACAGCGTATTAAATTATGTATTAATAACAAGTACAACTGGCATAAACAGACTTGAAAATAAATACAACTGACTTAGTAAACACAAATAACTGGTAAGAGCAAAATACAGAAGAGATACTGAAAGCAGTGTAAACAGCAGTGACAGAATTCTGTATCAGGCTGTTTCACAGAATAGAAAACACTGGTAATTCCAGCAAGCACTGCAAGTTCCAACTCTACTACATGTCTATGGGACTTGTAGGGTGTGTGGGGGTCAGATACGTATCATATATAACATATATATGACACTAGCAAGTTTAGCCTCTTAGGAAACCAAATGTTCTTAAGACAGATGTCAAAAGAATTAGGTCAGATTGTACTGTCTTTGGTAAAAGGGCACTACCTATAAGAATTACAGAACAAAAAGGCACATATAATGTAATCTTCAAAGTAAATTATGAATTTTAGCATGGAGCATTTTTAATGTTTCCCCCTTTTTGGCTTTACTGCAGTGTGATTTATATGCCACTCATTTTAAGAGTACAGTTCAGTAATCTACAGTACATTTCTACAGTTGTCTAACAATGGCCACAATCTAGTTCTAGAACTATTTCTATCACCCCAAAAAATCCTTTGAGCCCGTTTGTAGTCACTCCCACTTCCAGCAGCTCTGCTTTCTCTCTCTACAAATTTCTTTTTCTGGTCATTTAATATAATTGAATCACATGTAACTTTTCCTGTGTGATTTTTCACCAAGCATAAAGTTGCTGAGGTTCATAATGGTGTTAACATTTATCAGTATTTCATTCCTTTGTAGTGCTGAATAGTACTCTATTGTATGGATATGCCACATTTAGTTCATCTGCTGATGGGTATTTGGAGCTGTGTATTTGAGTATTTGAGTAGGGCAGAGAACATTCAAATCCATGGAAGATGACTGGAGACAAAAGAAATACAGATGTAGTATAAGACCTTAACCTTTGTCTTTTAATGTGAGACTCTCAAGGTGTATATAATGAATGCAATTAAATGACATATAATATTAAGAAAACCTGTTACCCCTAAGATTTGAAAGTACCAATAAATGGACAAGAGAAAACCCACAAAATATGTGTGGCTATTTAAACTAGTAATACTAGTTATATATATTAAATGTTCGATATGTATAATTAATTACCACCAAGCAAAATCAAAGACATACATATATATACTCAAGTGTTTATATGTACGTACGTTAAACAGAAATGCACACACAACAAACCTGTGATCTGCACATGATATATATTAAAATATTTACTAAATAAACATGCTGAATCTTCTATTTCTTGCTTACTGGTATTATCAGAAGGAATTCAGCCTGTGGGTACACAATAGCATTTTCCCAATAGATTACAACAGGAAAAAAAAAGTGGCTAGGGGCACCTGGCTGGCTCGGTTGGTGAACACGTGACTCCTGATCTTGGGGTTATAGGTTTGAGCCCAACACTGGGTTTACAGATTACTTAAAAAAGATAATAAAATAAAATCTTAAAAAAATAAGTGGCTGAATTTATGTAATACAATAATGTAGTTCTAATTATTTAAATCACCATAGGACTTTTAATATGTATGTTTCTAGAAGAATATTTAATTTAAAAAGATCTAAAATCCTACCTCTAGTTAACCTCTAACTAGCTAAAAGAAAACAACCTCAAAGTAAGGACAAGATGAAATCATCCCAAAAGAGAGAAAAAATATTAAAGAATAACCTAAAAAAAAGCAGTATTTTAATTTCAGGCTTTTTGACCAAAATATAGTTTGTATGAGTCCAACATTAGTCATTTATCTATTGAAGAAAGCTAAGCAGAGACAGAAAGTTGGTGGTTGCTTCTATTTGCCTTTTTAAGAGAAAATACACCATTTTAAATACATAATGTTCTAAAAAACACGTTTGAAAGTTTAATGTCTGAGTCAAACATTAGATTTACTGAAGGGACAGGAGTTTCATCGCTACAGAGATAAACTGTATTTTCAATCTCTATTTATGGTTCTCTCTCAGGGGTTGCTATTCCTAGGCCAAGCAAACCTACAACAAGCAATCTTCTTCACAAGCTAGATGAACCCAGAGGTGAGGAGGAGTAACTAATGATGGGACCATCTAATTGGCCCTGTTTTCACAAACCTGGGGAAAAGCCAGACTGCTTTTGTACCTACAACCCAACTGCTACCCAACACGTGACCTTACAATGCTACCCCCACTTATTTCTACCCCTAGTCTTGAAAGAATACTTTTGTAATGCCAACTTCCCTGCCAAGAACAACTATAAAAGCTAGATAAATTATAAAGTACCTGTTTAAAAGCATCAACTAGGGCAGGCAGGCAGGTCTCTAGGAACTGAGGTAGAGAGATTGGAGTCTCTTCCTCTGCCACAAACAAGGGAGACCTCAACCAACAGATTTCCACATAAATCTCTTTCAGCAAATGCCTACTCATGACCTAGGGCTCTTCACATTACGAGTCAACAACAGGACATCTGCCTACAAGGTGCTTGGCCCCACAAGGCCACAGATATTACTACTCCCACCATCTTGAGAAATAATCTGCCTTCCCCCCTTAACTGATGAGTTTCCTTACCAAGATTCTAATATTCTTAGAGATGTCAAGACATGCTATGTGGACATGCAGAGTTTATGAAAGCTAAACCTGTACAAAGTCAAGGAGTGACTGACTTTGTGAGTTAAAGAAATTAATTACTCAGAAATGGTATTAAAACAATGAAAATAAACCAAAACCATGAGCATGAAGTTCAAAAAAACCCACTAATTCTTAATACCTAATTTACCTACAAGAAATAGTTCAGCGGGGCGCCTGGGTGGCTCAGTGGGTTAAAGCCTCTGCCTTCAGCTCAGGTCATGATCTCAGGGTCCTGGGATCGAGCCCCGCATCAGGCTCTCTGCTCAAGCATGGAGCCTGCTTCCTCCTCTCTCTCTCTGCCTCCCTCTCTGTCTACTTGTGATCTCTGTCTGTCAAATAAATAAATAAAAATCTTAAAAAAAAAAAAAAGACCCTAATTTAAAAAAAAAAGAAAAAAAATAGTTCAGCATATTTTTTAACCAACAGGTTTTTTTTTTAATTTATATTTAAAAAAGAGGATAGGAGGAGATGAACAATGTAAACAGGGGTAAAAATCTGTACAAATAGTAAGCATTTGTCCTGCTTATAAACTAGAGATAAACCCTGAAAAGTTTAGCTTATTAAAACAACAACAAAGCAAATAACCCTGTAACAAATAGCTACTACCTGTTAGAACCAGTTTGACCCTGCTTTCCCAAGCTTAATCACTAGGCAATCTTCTATCAGCAGTAATAAATGTAAGTGTTTTCGAAAAGGTTCACTTTCAAGCCATGAAATAAATACAAGTTAAGAAGGCTTAACACTATGAAGAAAGAAATAGAAAATTAAAAAAAAAAAAAAAAAAAAAACCCAAACCTGGGAAAAGTAACAAAAAGTTTCTAGTGCAGTTACAATAAAAAAAATCAATCAAATTAGAGCAAAGTTTAAAGAATTGACTGTCCCAGTATTTTCCACAATGTTAGTCCTGACTGCACTGTGGAAAGGGCACCAGTAAGAGAGGAAATAATAAACTGCTCAGACAGATTAACATTTCTGGATTTAAAAATGTTACTGGGTAAAGTACATAGAAAAGCAAAGAATACAGATAGATGGCTTGAAAACTTACATCCATGACTAAAGCTCAAAGTCACAGTTTCCATCACTGTAAAATGGGCCTAAAATCTCTCTCAGGGATCTCTCAGGGATGTCAAAGTTTTTAAAACAATGTAGTTATAAAAAATTCTCCTTGAAAATAACTTCCATGTATTTTAAGAATTGTATCCTAGGATATCTGACAAATCAAAACCTTGGTCATGTTTCTCTAAAGCTGTGTAAATTGCACCAAATCCTAAAATAAAAGCACTGTTTCCTACTCTAAAACTCAAGAATCTAATGGTAGCAGAAAAAAAGCCCATATTAGAACCATAAGAGTAATCAAGTAACAGAAATCAAGATCTTGGGGGAGCCTGGGTGGCTCAGTCGGTTAAGCACCTGCCTTTAGCTCAGGTCATGATCCCAGGGTCCTGGGATTGAGCCACATGGCCAGTTCCCTGCTCAGTGGGGAGCCTGCTTCTCCCTTTACTGCTCCCCTTTCGTCGCTCTTGCTTTCTCTTGCTATCTCTCTTAAAGAAATCAGATCTAGGAATAATGAGGTTGCAAGACTTTAGAAAGGAAGGCCTATATTAAAGAAGCAATAGAATTCAGTGGTGAAGAGCTCAGATTTAAGAGCCAGATAGGTTATTTCAATCCTATCTCTGCCATTTACTAGGTGTGACTTTAACATCTGTCTCTTTCCTCAACTTAATAGTAACACCTACCTTAAAATGCTGTTTCACTTACTTCCACTTCTAATACTGAAAGAATAGCTTTTACAAGACCAATTCCTCTGCCAAGAACAACTATAAAAGCTGGATGAAAATAAAAAGCTACCACACCTCCTCATACCCATCAAAATAGCTACTATCAGAAAACAAAATAAAACAGAAACAGAAAATATCAAGGGAATGAAGAAAGTGAACTCTTGAGAATTGCTGGTGGAAATGCAAAATGGTGTCTGCTATGGAAAACAGCATGGTGGTTACTCAAAAATTAAAAATGGAACTGCCATATGATCCAGCAATTCCACCATCCGGGTATATATTCAAAATAACTGAAAACAGGGTCTCAATGAATACCCATGTTCATAGCAGCACTATGCAAAATAGCCAAACAGTGGAAACAACCCTAGTGCTCACTGACAGATGAATGGCTAAGCAAAATGAAGTCCAAACGGGGGCACCTGTGGCTCAGTCGTTAGGTGTCTGCCTTGGGCTCAGTTCATGATCCCAGGGTCCTGGGATCGAGCCCCGTGTTGGGCTCCCTGCTTTGCAGGAATCCTGCTTCTCCCTCTCCCACTCCCCCTTGCTTGTGTTCCTGCTCTGGCTGTCTCTCTTGTCAAATAAATAAAAAAATCTTAAAAAAAAAAAAAGTGAAGTACATACATAAAACAGAATTATTATTTGGCCTTAAAAAGGGAATTCTGACACATGCTACAACATGGATTAAACCTGAGTCACAAAAGGAGAAATACTCTGTGATTCCATTTATATGAGTTACCTAGATTGGTCAAGTTCATATAAATAGAAAATACAATGATGAATGCAACGGGCTCAAGGGAGAGTAATGGGAAATTACTATTTAATGGGTACAGAGTTTTAGTTTTACAAGATGAGAAGTTCTGGAGGTAGATGTCGGTGATGGTTGCACAACTGTATGAATGTACTTATCACTGAACTGTACACTTAAAATTGGTTAAGACAATAAATTGTATGTTAACTGCATTTCACAACAATTTAAGTAAACAAACACCAACTGTTTAAAAGCATCAAAGAGCAACAAAGGCAACCTGGACTTGTGGCGCCAAGATTCTGGAGAAAAGGCAAGTAAGTACACTGAAAAGAGACCAACATTCACCCTCAGTCGTTTCCTTGGGTTATTGGTTTTATTTGGAAAACTGGAAATGAGAGGCTAAGCAGAAAGTCACAGGTAGGCTGGCTATCAAGCAGCTAAGACTTATGAAACCAAAGTCTGAAAAGAAAGCAATGCAAAGAAGAACCAGAACTTTTGCAAGCAATTTTCATCAAGATGTTTACTGACAAACCACATAAGCATGGGCAAGACACCAAACACCAAAGACAAAGCAGCACTGGGAGGCTAAGAGACGAAGAGAGACCACACTGGCAGACTTAAAATGGTGAGGAGACAAAAGATGGAATTCAAGGCACAGTAACATGGAAAGTAAACTGATAAACACCTTGGGCTTCTAGACCCCAGATGGCTATTCTCTACGAGTAAAGACATGCTTCAGAAATAAAGGGAAACTCAAAATAGACAAACTTAGAGCCTAAAAGCCAGCTTCAACTAGATCATGGTGATTTGCCCATATTATGCCTGCCTGGCAGAAGAAGATTACATTTCCTTGGAAGGAAGATACCATCCAGACACAATGTCGACAAAATTTGCAGGTTTGTCCTCCACACCAAAACAAATACCCAGTACCAAATATCTAAAAGCCAAGGGGGAAAAAAACTTCAGGAAGTCAAAGCATTCTAAGACTCCTTCCCAGGAAGTGGTTAAAATATACACATATATAAGGTAAACTCTAAGTCAAGAATCTATGTTATAATCTCTAAGGTAACCACAAAAATAATTTAGAAAAAGAATATATAAATATAAGTAACACAAGGTAATATAAATGGATAATAAAACATACTCCATTCACCTAAAAAAAAGGCAAGGAAGCTGGGAAAAACCAACAAAGAATAGCTGAGACAGAAAAAAAAAAAAAAATCCAATATAATGGCAAACTTACACCCAAATGTACTAGTAATTATATTAAACATAAATAAGCCATATGCTTCAATTTAAAAACAAAAATTATCAGATGGCCTTAAAAAGCCTATTACTGTATGGCGCTTATAAATGATAAGGACACAAAAAGGTGGAAAGGAAAGGATGGGGTGAAATTTGCCATATAAACACCAACCAAAAGAAAACTCATATAGTAATACGACACAAAGTAGACTTTAAGGCAAGAAGTATAGGAAATAAAGAAGGATATTTCATAAAAATAAGAGTCAACTCAACAGGAAAATCAAACAGCCCTAAAATTTATATTCATTTTATAACAAAAACCTCAAAATATGTCAATTAAAAGGAGAGAAGACAAATCCATAGTCAAATCTAAAGATTTTAACATTTTTCAGGAGCTGACAGGACAAGCAAACAAAAATATTTAGTGAAGATATGGAAGATGTGGATAATTTGAATATGGTTAACAAATTTAGCCAAAGAGATGTTTATACAGCACTTTATTCAACAACTGCAGTTTGAAAAACTGTAAATAATTGAAATTTAAAGCTTCTCTTCAGAGACACCATTAAAAGAGAGAAAAAAAGGCAAGTCCAGAATGGAAGACAGTATCTCTTAAACTATATAAAATACATCTATAGGGGTCCCTTGATGACTCAGTAGGTTAAGCGCCTGACTCTTGATCTCAGCTCAGGTCTTGATCTTGGATCGGGAGTTTAAGCCCCACAAGCTCAAAAACAGGGAAACAATAAAAACATGTATCTACCAAGAACTTTTACCCAGCATATATAAAAACCTCCCACAAATTACTAAAAAACAAAAATCCTACAAAACCCACATTTAAAAAAATGCACACAACAGATTCTTCCAACTTTTATTTATGTTACATGTCAACAAAAATGTCAAAAAAATTAGAAGAGGACTTTCAAATTACTGCAGGGCTAGAGTACTATCAACTAGATACAATAAACACTAAGGCATCTAATATTAATCTATAATTAGATTAATAATAATCTAATGATTTTCTAATATTCCGGTAATGATGGTGTTAAGTAACTTCTGATGACAATTAGGAAATTTAAGTCTTAACCAAGTTACTCTGCAAGGAGAATTTTAATATCAGATTCAAACAAAATAATAAGAAAAGAAACCAGAATACTGTTCTAATATGCTTCAATAGCTTACACTTGGAAGTATGGAAAAAGTCACTGTTCTTCAATTCCATTTGGGGAACCAAGATTATCTGCCCAAACGGATGTCTACATCATAAAACTGCCCAATGATAGAACTTGGAAAAAGAAATCACAGTTGTTGAGAGCAATGCTTGATACATAATACACTCATTGTATACTTGCTGAATGAATGAATTTATCCTCATAAGCACAAAGGTGAATGAATGTTAGCTCAACTCTGAGTAAATTATCATAAATTCTGGTAGCCCCTGGGTGGCTCAGTCAGTTAAGCGTCTTCTTAGTTTCGGCTCAGGTCACGATCTCACAGTTGTGGGACTGAGCTCCAGTGCAGAGTCTGCTAGAGATTATCTCCCTTTCCCTTTGCTCCTCCCCTGTGAGCTCATGCATGCTCTCTAAAATAAATGAAATCTTTTTAAAAATTATCAGAAATTCTGTTAAGCAGAGTCAATATATAGGGGTGCCTGGGTGACTCAGTGGGTTAAAACCTCTGCCTTCAGCTCAGGTCATGATCCCAGGGTCCTGGGATCCAGCCTCACATCTCTGCTCAGCAGGGAGCCTGCTTCCTCCTCTCTCTCTGCCTGCCTCTCTGCCTACTTGTGATCTCTATCTGTCAAAGAAATAAATAAAATCTTTAAGAAAAAAAAAAAAGCAGAGTTAATATACATAATTCTTCTGCACTGAGATGGTTCAGGCCAAGTGGTGAAGACTATGGGCTTTGAGTTCAAAAAAGACTTGGATTCACTATTCCAGTAATATAGTAACTGTGTGTTCTTGGCAGGTTAGCTTCTCTAACCTTGATTTATTCATTTGTGAAATGGAGAGTACAATACTCACCTAGAAGGTCAGGTATTTAAAACATTTAGAAAAAAGAGATGCAGCCATGTAATAAAGAGTATATATTGCTATGTATTTAGAAAAGTATTTTTACTTTTTTTTTTTTTAAGATTTTATTTATTCGTTTGACAGACAGAGATCACAAGCAGGCAGAGCAGCAGGCAGAGAGAGAGGAGGGGAAGCAGGCTCCCCGCTTAGCAGGGAGCCCAATGTGGGGCTCGAACCCAGGACCCTGGGATCATGACCTGAGCCGAAGGCAGAGGCTTTAACCACTGAGAAACCCAGGCGCCCCAGTATTTTTACTTTTAAGAAATTTAATAATAAAAATCTATTAGTAAAAAATAAAAATTATTGCTTTCCCAAACTACTGCTTAAAAATAGCAACAATAAAAATAGCAATTTAAGGATTAAATGAAATATACTTAAATATGCTTAAAACAATGCCAGACACACACTAAGAGCTTTAAAAGTGTTAGGTGCTATTACAAGGAATAGTACTGGACAGACTCCTAGCCAACTGACGTTCTATCAACCCACTTTAAGAGTTCTTAAAGAAACTGTCATCAGCTTAATACTAATCTACTCTCGCCTCTTGTTTTTCCCTTTATTACAAACAATGCAAGTAACTGATCACTTTCAGTTTTAAAAAGGTGTATGGGACACCTGGGTGGCTCAGTGGGTTAAGCTCCTGCCTTTGGCTCAGGTCATGATCTCAGGGTCCTGGGATAAAGCCCCGCATCGGGCTCTCTGCTCAGCAGGGAGCCTGCTTCCCCCTTCTCTGCCTGCTTCTCTGCCTACTTGATCTGTCAAATAAATAAAAATCTTTAAAAAAAAAAAAAAGGGTGTGAAACGTCAGAGTTGAAAGACTTGAAAAAGAAATTTTTTTTAAATATTTTATTTATTTGACAGAGAGAAATCACAACTAGGCAGAGAGGCAGGCAGAGAGAGAGGAGGAAGCAGGCTCCCCGCGGAGCAGAGAGCCCGATGTGGGGCTTGATCCCAGGACCCTGAGATCATGACCTGAGCCGAAGGCAGAGGCCTTAACCCACTGAGCCACCCAGGTGCCCCGAAAGACTTGAAAATTTAAAATGATCTAACCAACACATCCTCAACCAGATCCTATAGACAGGTCGTAGGGAACCCATAAACAACCTGAAATTGCAAATAAAAGTATACATTGTATGATAAGTAGATGCACAGGTATCTACTTTTGGTAGAGGGTCAAAACTCCAAGAGATAAAAACCAGAGCTCTTATCCAATAAATCTATTTTCCTTATAAATAAGGAAATAAAAGAAGTTAAGTAAGTAACATGGAGAAGTTAAGTAACTTAAGCAAATTAATGACAACATAGGAACTAAAGCCAAGTGTCTCTTAATTCATCATTAAATATTTCTTCTCCACCACTCCCCATTTCCTACAGGAAACACACACACACACAGAGGAAATCTGTACACATAAGAAGTTTGTGCACATACAGACAATATGGGGCAGTACCCTTTATGAACAAAAATTTCATTTCCTTTACTACCTCAAGAAATATGTGCTCTATTTCTGACCACACCACAGGGCCTACTTCATGCTGAATGAATACTTGCCTCCCTAAAGTCAACCTCATGGACTGCTACATCATCACTCCACACACAAAAACAGTTCATAGGGCATGGTAATCAAGGGGTTTACAGGTCTATCAATTTGTCAGAAAGAGTAACTGAGATGGAAGGCAAGATGAAATCCTCATTATCAAGCACAACATTCTTGACCTTCAACAGTATTTATGATGATGACTTTTTTTTTTTAACATAAAGGTCTAGTACTTGGCTTGGGATCTAACCACAAAAAAATGCCAAGGTATTTATACTATCAGTCACAAATGCAAAAACTACAGCACAGATAGCGAAAGTCTGTTGTTCCAGAGTCAGGAAAAATATTGAACAGGTGTGAAACTTAATAATCTCAAAGCCACTGGATCCTATTTTCTATTATTTTGTATTTAAGATGACATTTTAAGAGCAGAGGAAGTGCCAAAAAGACTCTTAAGCAACCTATCTGTGTTGTTCCAGAATAAAGTTATTTTCTAACTTCTCTAAATGTGCAATCTAGAATGCTGTAAAGAACATTCAAAGCCCCAAAACCTACAGGAAAAAACATGGACAAGAATTTCAGCATCTCAGTGTTCTCACCCTTCTCACCCTATCTTCTGACTTCCCCGAACACACAAATTCTTGGTAGCTTCAGCAAACAGCTTACTTATTTCTCTCAACTCTGCTTCCTGCCACCTATTATCACTGGTTAACTCCAACACTGACACGAATGACCAATCTGACATGCTGTTTTACAGGTGCCTAAATATTTACCCCCACCTTTATCAGGACTCCCTTCACCCACATACTGATATGGGCCAACCCTGAACCTCATTAGAAGACACCAAATATCTCTGGCCCTGGAGATCTTCTTTTACCTCCTACCTCTCCTATTTTGTTACACTGAAAGGAACCTGCTCCTTACTCTCAACTGGATCTCCAGTTCTACTCATCCCTAATACCTAATACCTCTATTTCCTGGGATCTTATGACTCAGATGCCTACTTATTAAAGAGCACAGACTCACAATCAAAATCAACCATTTCAATAATGCTACTACATTAAAATCCTCCCCCATACCCAGTAAGGCTAAATTTACCTGAGCATTCTTGTCTAAGACTGCCAAGTACACCTGGAAAAAGTAAAAACTCTGCTGATCACCTCTATTATGTAAACCCTGTGCCAACTCTTGCCTAAATTACCCCCTTACAACTACAGATGATCCATTTATTTACAAAGAGTTGACTCCAGCACGAGGGATCCTCCAAACCTTTTCCTTGCATTAGTCCTATTGTTGCTGAGTACACGACCACAAATTTAGTAGCTTACTACTTTTTCACAGCTCTAGAGTTCAGAAGACTAAAATCAGTTTCCCCGGACTTAAGTCAAGATGTCAACAGGGCTGATTCCTTTTAGAGGATCTGAGGAGGGAGCCCACTTTCTTGCCTTTTCCAACTTCTAGTGGCTAGCTATAATCAGCTATAGCCCCTCCTCCATCTTCAAAGCCTATCATTCCAATCTCTGCTTCTGTTACATCACCTCCATCTCTTACTGACCCTCCTTCTGTAATGACCCCGTGATTCCACTAGGCCCACTAGGATAACCTAGAACAATCTCTTCCTCTCAAAATCCTTAACCTAATCACACCTGCAAAGTTCCTTTTGCCCTATAAGGTAACAGTCCCTAGGTTCCAGACACTAGTCATGGGCATGTCTGGGGGATCATTATTCAGCCGGCCGTTCTTTAACACCTCACATACTTCAGTCACCCTAAACCAATGGTCCCACCTTCTACTTTACAAAGAAGACCAAGAGCATCAAAAGTTCTTCATCTTCTCCCTTCTTCACAATTTTATTGCTACATTCTGCTTGACCTCTTTACTCATCCTTAATGACTTTGCAAATAAACAGCTCAAAGAAGCAGTGACCCTCCCTTCCTGGGTTAACTCTCACCTTGTGCCTATGAACTCACAGCCTCCCTTTAAGAAAAACCTGCAATGACACTATAGCTTTGCTATTTGTGAAAATGACTGAAGTATGGACAAATTCAAGTAAAAAAATGAAAATAAAGTTGCCATAGTTTTATGCAGAAAACTTCTCTACTAACCTTCCAGTAACCCTATATATCACATTAGAAAACATTTTTCTATTTCCTTTCCCATTAATTCTAATTGCTCAAAAGTAGCCTATAGAATACCATCCATAAACTTAACTTCCCTTCATACTATATTCATTTTTATAGTTTTTAAGTTTTTTTTCCATTTATTTTTTCAGCGTAACAGTATTCATTGTTTTTGCACAACACCCAGTGCTCCATGCAAAACGTGCCCTCCCTATTACCCACCACCTGTTCCCCCAACCTCCCACCCCTGACCCTTCAAAACCCTCAGGTTGTTTTTCAGAGTCCATAGTCTCTTATGGTTCGCCTCCCAGACCTGTACCCCTGGGGATAAAAATACATTATATGTTTATTAAAGTTTTTAAGTTTTTTTTAAAGGATTTTATTTATTTGTTAGAGAGGGAAGGAGAGAGAGTGGGAGGCAGGGAGAAAAAAGCAGGGGGAGTGGCAGGTAGAGGAAGAAGCAGGCTCTCCACTGAGCAGGAAGCAGGATGCGGAATTTGATCCTAGGACCCTGGGATCATGACCAGTGTGAAAGACAGACGCTTAACTGACTGAGTCCCCAGGCATCCCATCATTTTTACAGTTTACAAAGAAAAATTAACTGAATAGTAACATATATTTATGAGCTATAGTGACAATTATAGAACCAGGACAAATTTTCTTGTAAAATGCTCAAATCTTTCTCCAATCATTAATCTTTTAATTAAAATTGAAAATGAAACTTTTACTAAGTAGCCTCAAACCAATCTTAGAAGTTCAACATGTAAGTTTCAAATATTAGGAAAGGGCAGAGTGGCAGAAACTAGAAGTGACATGTTCCATCTAGAGACATGTACACATTTCTTTTTGAAATGCTGCACACGCCGCACAACCAAGTTATGTGGAACAAAGTGTGACCAGTGGTTGCCTCAATATAACCAATGATTCCACTTTCATTTTCAAGAGTCAGTGTGTCCCACAGTATCTATATGTCGAGGTTGATGCATGACATTTTACAGACATCTCCTTGTAAAGAATAAAAGTCTGCTAGCTAAGTAGGTAGGTGGTAGGTAGGTAGATAGCGAAGAATCTTCTCTCCTTCCTCTCTGAGCCTGAGATCTAGAATCCCAACAGTTATAGCCAGTATTCACCATCAGAAGGTTATCTGTCTACGATCCATGACAGTACAACCAGTATGCTTCAGATATGTGCCCTATCTAGCAGGTTATGTAACCTGAGAACTCTGGAATGATGGTAAAACTCTTCAAAGAAAATGCAGACATCAATAGGAAAAAGTCCTTAGATTCTTGACAATTAAAAGCATTTGTATTTCTTGACCAAAGTATTGTTATATAAATGCCTATGTTTGTCAAAGTAATTTTCTAACTCCAGTTCTGCACATTTCAATGTATACAATTTTACCTTAATTTTAAAAAGCACTTATCTAATTAAGCCCAGAATACTAAGCATTAAAAGGCAAAATAAAGAGAATAAAGAGTATGAAAATGAAAGAATTCTATCTTGTGGAATGTGAAGATATCTTATCAACACTTTAATTTCTCTCCAAATCCTTAACAGCATGTATTTTTAAAAGATTTTATTATTCAAGAAAGAGCAGCAGAAGCAGGGGGAGGCACAGAGGGACAAGCAGACTGCCTGCTGAGCGTGGAACCCTATGCAGGTGGATCCTAGGGTCCTGAGATCAGGACCTAAGCCCAAAATCAAGAGTCAGACGCTTAAACTGACTGAGCCACCCAGGCACCCCAACAATAGTATATTTTTAAAAAGATTATTTATTTACTTATTTGAGAAAAAGAGTGTGTGAGTGTGCACGAGCAAGCACAAGGGGTGAGGTGCAGAGGGAGAAGCAGACTCCCCACTGAGCAGGGAGCCCAATGCAGGGCTTGATCCCAGGACACTGAGATCATGACCTAACCCGAAGGCAGACAAACAACAGCATATTTTAAAAAGCATTTTGCAAAACTGTAATCTGTAATCTATTAAATCTATAATCTTATAATCTATAATCTATTTTTTAAAAAAGATTCCACGTACAGGTATTTATTCAAGTTACACTTGAGTGCCTAGTTGATGCAAGCTGCGACAGGTGTGGTGACAAGACACTGGCCCCTCCTCATAATGTTCAGTCTAATGGGGAAACAAGGCCCTAAACAGCTGTTAATAATGATTGTGATAAATGCTACAAAGGAAGAGCACTGGGTACAAGGAGAGCAATTGTGGCCAGTAGGCAATACACAGTGTAGGTCAGGGAAACCTTACCAGAAATCTACTGAGCCTTAAAGGGTAAGTAGAAGCAAATCACATACGGAGAGGAAACATTCTAGAAACATTTCCACACAGAAGACATGTGTGAAGATTTCAAGATGAGCAATAAGAACTTCAGCAGACTTGATCATGTGCTTTCAACTAAGCACTCTAGGAGCACAGAGAGTTGGTTCTAAGACTAGTCACGAAATGCTCTGAGAGAGAAATGAAGGTGCTTTCCGGCTGGGTAGTTATGAAAATCAAAAAACTGCAGATTCTAGAAATATATGATGGAGGGTGAAGACATTGACAAGAATAATTCCCAGGTTTCTGGCATGAACAAATAGAACGGTATCAATTTTGCATTCATTTGGAAACGCCAACTTTGAAGTCCCTCTCAGACAACAAAGGTGGCTATCAACTTGACAAATGAATATAACAAATCTTCATCTCAGAAAATGAGAATGGAGATGCGATTTGCGAATCATCTGCACAAAGGCACTTACTGAAGCTACAGCAGGAGCTGAGGTTAACCGTGAGGAGGAAGTCCAGGTTACTAAGCCCTAAGACTGCCTCTATTTAAAGGGCAGAGAAGGAGGAGTAGCTGAGAAGGAACAGTCAAAAAGGTAGGAGGCATACCGAGGGAGTGCCATGTCACTGAAACCAAAGGCCAGCATATGAAAAGAAAAGACTAGTCAACTGTCCCCAATGTTGCAGAAAAAAAATCAAGGAGCACAAGGATTCGCAGTGATCTCTGCCTTCAGAGATGTGCAGACATGGTGATCCTCAGAAGAGCAAGACTGAAGAGCATTAATGGAGGAAGAAGCTTAACTGGAATATATTCACAGTGAATCAAAGAGGAGAAAAGGGAGATAGCCAAGGGTCAACATTTCTTAGAGGAGACATTTGCCTGTGAATGACAATGACCTTAGGAGGCAGCACAGAGTCCGACAGAAAATTTCGTAGAATTCTGAGGACGTGAGTGGCCTAATGTCTCATGTGTATAAGTAAGACTCAGTAAAAAGGTAGAACCTGAAAATACTTGAGGTTTTTGACAAAACAGAAAGGGATGTGATCCTGCTATTATTAGCACAAGAGGAAAACTGGCCTTTAACATGAGGGAAGACAATGTCTCCATTAAAACTAGAGGGAAATGGAAAAACACAAAAGGGAAAAAGTACAGGCAAAACTGTAGATTTAGTGGTTAAGAAACAAACACAGGTTCCACCTGATGCTTGCTCTTTTCTGTGAGAAGTGGAAAGCAATATCATTTAAGAGTGAGGAGGCCAGCAGGAAAGCTGGAGGTTTGGAGAGAAACTAGTAGAGGGGAAATTAGACAACTGGACAGTGTGTAGGGCCAACTGGACATCATGACAAAGGACAAACAGTGGTAATGATCTACCCTGTTGGGAGTTTCCTCCAGCAGAGACCCAGGAAAGTAAGTTGCTGGTTTCATCCAGGGCTGTGGTCCTATCAGACAGGTTTGATGAAAAGATAAAGGGAAAAGAAACCTTAATCCTAGTGAGTTTTTACTGAGTACATTACTTGGTCCAGGGGCTACAGTGCTCTATATGAATGGCACCTTCAAGCATCATGGCTACCCTACCCAATAAGCAAAATATTATTTTCATGTTATAAATGAGGAAGCTGAGGAATAAACTGATTTGTTTCTTGACTATGGTCATATAACAGGATTCAAGGCTTGACATTTCATTTGGGAACCCTCTCCCCCACCCCCCAAAAGGGAAGTGAAATAGAACAGAAATTTTTAAAAACATGTAAGAGTGACTGTGTGTATAATCTTGAAATAACTTCTTTTAATAATAGAGTAATGGACCATAAAATTACAAGTGGTTTTCTATCTTAGTGTTTGTTAGTGTTAAAATTTAAAGACTCATCAAATCTAGAACTTAATGAGAACAGTGCAAGCTAACTTATTTCACATTTATATCCGAGGCACTGTATGTTTTCACATGCTATCTCATTTACCTCAAAATGTCAGCACAGAATAAATCTATATCCTGAAGAGGAAAATGAGGCTCAGAAAGGCTAAATACTGTTCTACTTTTTTGTTTTTTTTTAACCAACCCCTAAAAAATGAAGTAGCCTCTCCCTGACCCCCTTGCCACTAAGCCCTGTAAAACCAGGGGTAATTGGCCTAACTGCATTCTCTGAGCAGAACAAAAAACTCCAGAGCTGTTTGCTCTCATTGAAAATTCTTCCCAACCACTGCTTTATTCTAGCAAGTGAAAGAAACTAAGACATGCTCTCATCGCTATAGCTAGAATCAAACTAAAGAAACTGAAAATAAAAATTTGAAAAACAGAGAGTAAAACCTTAGAAGAAAATCGTATGTGCAATTCCCAAATATAAACACTGAAGTAACAAGAAAAGTTATTAGACTTGTTAATTTTGCAATGACACAGTAATTAAGCTTGATGAATCTAGCTCCATTCTATAATCACACAAAGGTAAGAAAAAAGTCGATAGTTTAATCTCCTTGATAGTCATTAAACAACTTAGCTCATGTCAATGTTTTCCAAACTGCCTTGCTGAATACGGTATTTTCCTTGACTGACAAAAATAAAAAACAATAGTAATAGGTAAGAAATGGAATATGTATCTGAATAACATATACTGCGAAGATATACTATTAAGACAGACAGCAGCTATTAGAATATAATTATTACAAGCATATTTGTATAAAATGACACCCCATCACTGAAGATGTAAAGAGATTAGGTTTTTAAAAACATGTAAGAGAATACTAAGCTTTCTTCTCTCATACTATCTTTCAACAGTTACTCAAGAAGAGACATTAATAAAGTTGTTCAGCATTTTCCATTTTGAAGTACAAGTACTGTATACTGAGAAGAAAAAATCAGACCTTTCTCTTTCAGTCTTCCATTCTAATCATTAAATATACGAATGATTAAGGTTCTACTTATATAAGCTAAGGCTGGTCCCTGTAAAGGAAGTATTTTTTTTTTTTTTAATAAAACCTTCCACACTGACCTGTGCCATTCAACTAAAGGGACAGAAAAAAGAAAGACACTGTTTTGAAATGCTTAACTTCTTAAAGGAAAAACAAAAAAGCTCTACTTACCATATACATTAGTATGTCTCTAATCATCACCATAGCTGTTTGATGATCATTCCAAGCTTGATTTAGCGTTTGAAGAAAGTTGTTATTCAATGAATTTAGTACATCTTCTCGCACCTATTAACAGAAGAGTTCATTAAACTATTTTACACATGTGCACACATACAAACACACTCTCATATGTATACATGCACATATCTGTTCAATAAAATGATATGGAATATTAAATTTTACATCAAAGAAATAGGTTATAGGCCAGCAGAAATATTTTAAGCTATAATATAACCTAAATACAGATAACTAACAAATGTGTTGTATAGTCCAGACCCATCTCCTGATCTCCAGAATCATGAAGCAACCTCCTGGGCAGTTCTCAACCCTCCAACAACCTAACATCACAGTCAAAATAAAATCCTAAATACTTTAAGGAACTACAGGGCCCCAGAGAATTGGTCCCAGGCTACTGCTCCAACTAAATTTCCTACTACACCTCCCCTTTCCCATCCTTGCAGAATGGTTAAATATGTTGGCTTTGGAGTCAAACTACTGGGCTCAACTCCAGCTCCCTGACTAGCTGTGTCACCTTGGGTAAATTATTCCATCTCTGTGCCTCAGTTTCCTTACACGTGAAACAGTATCCATTTCGTAGAATTGCTGTAGGGGTTAAATGAACACTAGTGACACACTGAGAACAGTGCCTGGCACTCGGCCAACACTTACTGAGCATAAACTATTAACTCACCATGCTCCAGCTACCATGGGGCTGCATCCAGCAACTGTGTTCTACCCTTTGCTCTGCACACTTCACACAGCTTACGCCCTGTTTTCTGCCCAAGTTTCACTTCCACAGAGAGGTCTTTCCTGACCACACTATTTCAAACAACTTCTATTTCCATTCTTTGCACTAATTTTTCCTCACAGTACTTGTCATTGCCTACTGTTTTACCTATTTATCCACTTACTGTTCCTCTCACTAAAATGCAAGATCCACACCAGCAGGGATTTTGTCTTTTTTCCATGTGTGCCTCCCACACCTAGAACAGTGCCTGGCATCTAGAAGACCCTTTACTTTATTCACCCTACCCTCCAATACCATGATCCACCATCAACATGGTAATAAGCTTTTTCAGGATATCTATCTTTGCACATCAAGTTGCTTTGAGTCTGAAATGCCTTTGCAATGCAATCCTGCTAAGACTACTCAGACTCCAAGAATTCCTTTCGATAGTCCATGAGCATATTGCCACCTTCTCCAATAAATTCCGAACTACTAGTACTTCCTGCTATGCTATCTGTCCAAGGGTATGATTACTGACTAGAAAACAGAATTTAGACTGATTCCAGCTTTATCATAAAGAAGCAGTTTGTCCTCTAAGTTCCTGTAACTTTGAGACTATACTGCCAACCTCCCTAATTATTCCAACCCACCCAAATTCTCCATGGTCTAGCCCTAACCAGACACGTTCTAGCTCCAAACACCTCTAGTAGTGATTAAACATTTTTAGGTTGGGGAGAATCTGAAGTCATGGTGTTTTGTGAGAAACAAATTATTTAATGTGTATTGAGATATACAGATACCTATAAACTTGAATTATAAACAATAAATAAAATGTCACTGCATATTAGCACTAGTATAAACAAGTAGTGGCAATTGCCAAAGACTGAAAAAAACAATATATACAAAACACATTATTCCCACAAATGGGAGAATAAATTCAAACTGAGAAAACTGTATCTAATTTTTCTTATATACTACAGGCAAAACACCTGTTAAGAGATTTTAGTGATGAAACTATGTCTGTTCTAGTAAACGTGTAGTCTGAAAATCACTAGCCTATATCACATAATTTAGCACTGTATCACATGTAATCTTTTCTTCATAAGACTAATAAGCTCCCTGACTTTAAAACGTATCACCCGTAAGCATACTGACTATATCAAAAGTGATACACACGTTGCTTCATAGTGTTTAACTGTGTTAAATGCTTTTTTGTAAAGTGGATACTAAAGCATTTATTCCAACTCATTAAGTCTGGCACTTGTCAGATGCAAATTCCCATGACAGCTAACACTAAAAAAACCCCACAAACTGAAAATATGCCTATTTATAAAATTCCTCACCAATCTTCATATACTTTCAGTGAACCACTAAATTTTGAATAGCAATTAAATTAAAATAATGACAACACTAGGGAAACTGTACTATATATCTAACAATTAATCTTTTTTTTTTAAAGATTTTATTTATTTGACAGACAGATCACAAGTAGGCAGAGAGGCAGGCAGAGTGAGAGAGGAGAAAGCAGGCTCCCTGCTGAGCAGAGAGCCCGATGTGGGGCTCGATCCCAGGACCCTGGGATAAGCACCTGAGCCGAAGGCAGAGGCTTTAACTCACTGAGCCACCCAGGCACACCAATTAATTATTCTTAATGACTTAAGTGAACTTTTGAATACCCCTCTGTTATAAAGTCAAGCTACATGTTAAAGTCACCCTAATTTTGGAATGCAAAAATGTGCTTGGTATATCTGTTAAATGAATGAAAAACCGACCACTCGAATTTTAAAAAGAAGACATGTGTCCTAAAATTACTGATTTATATACACTTCCAAATAAAACACCTCAAGTATTTATATAATATTTATACTTACACCTGCCTTTCAGCAAAATAAAAATGTGACCAACTAGCACAACGTGTCATAAATGACAAAACTGCTTTATTTGCATCGTGCCTCAAAAAATTATCCTGACAAATCAATAACAATGAATTTTACTTAGCAGAAAATAGCTGCTACTAATTTTGTTATTTTTACTTTGTTTTTTACTGTTGAAGTTAGATGTGGTCATGGATCTGCTTTGGCCAATGACCTAAGCACAAATGATACATCATTTTTATATAATGTAAACTTTATCATCTTAGTAATTTTTAGGTGTAAAAGTCAGTGGTATTAAATACATCCACAATAATTAACCTCTATCACAGGATATGAGAGTTGTAAGAGGTGCCCCAGAAGATCTCCTGCTGATCAGACATACTCTGTTACATTTATTTTTGAATGATTACGCTCACAGACACAGACACAGGACTATGGCTCGGGTCATGGTCTCGGGGTCCTGGGATCGAGTCCCACATCGGGCTCTCTGCTTAGCAGGGAGCCTGCTTCCCTCTCTCTCTCTGCCTGCCTCTCTATCTACTTGTAATCTCTCTCTGTCAAATAAATAAATAAGTAAATCTTAAAAAAAAAAAAAAAAAGAAAGAAAGAAAATAAATGCTTTATATACACTTGCTTTTTTTTTTTTTTCCATTTTATTTATTTTTTCAGCGTAACAGTATTCATTCTTTTTGCACAACACCCAGTGCTCCATGCGAAACGTGCCCTCCCCATTACCCACCACCTGTTCCCCCAACCTCCCACCCCTGACCCTTCAAAACCCTCAGGTTGTTTTTCAGAGTCCATAGTCTCTTATGGTTCGCCTCCCCTCCCCAATGTCCATAGCCCGCTCCCCCTCTCCCAATCCCACCTCCCCCCAGCAACCCCCAGTTTGTTTTGTGAGATTAAGAGTCATTTATGGTTTGTCTCCCTCCCAATCCCATCTTGTTTCATTTATTCTTCTCCTATCCCCCTACCCCCCCATGTTGCTTCTCCATGTCCTCATACACTTGCTGCATTCTCTTAATTATTCAGATCACTCTATGAACAAATAATTCTTCTTCTAGTGATGCCTCAGAAAACTGTCCTACTCTGATAGATGAAAAGTGAACAAATATTTGTTCAAATATACATAATAAAAGGTAGGAATGAGATGAAAATTCAACCTTTGATTAAAATGGACTTTTTAAAAGGTAAGTTTGCATATAAACCAAAAAAACACATTAAGTGGGGGATAAAAAGATTTGACTCTTATTTTACAAACTGTTAATAGAATACATTAAATTTAGAAGAGATAGGAATTGGGGTCAGTTTGTGTGTGAATAACATTGTTAATCTCACACCCTAATAACCACAATTAGTTTTTGCATTAGCAAAGGCAAACAGGAAGGAATCCTGCTGTAGAGGTGGTACCAGTACCATAGGGGCAGGCAGATCAAGTATATCCACCATTACTATATAAGAAAAGCTATATGAAAGTTATCCAGGTGAAGAGCTAGAATTTGAAGGGTGAAACAAGGAAAAAACAAGCAACAAAGCCACGGAAACGGAGAATAGGATGGGACCAGTTCGGCGTATGACCTAGCAATCCCACTTATAGGTATTTATCCCAGAGAAATGAAAACTTATATACACACAAAACCTATACATGAATGTTCACAGAAGCTCTCTTCATAATCACGAAAAAACTACATACAATCCAAAACTCGTGAGGCTAAAATGAGTAATTGAAAACTGATGGCTTGTTCATGGCACTTAGTCTTGCAAAAAGCAAGATAGGGACAGTAGTCAAGAGCAGTAGATCACGAACCTGGCAGAAAATTAGAATCACTTGAAGAGCAACAGATTTTCTTCAAGAGCATGAGATCACAAGACACAGACTGGGAGAAAATATTTTGGAGGTGTATCTGGTAAAGGACTGTTACCCAATATATATAAGGAATTAATAAAAGTCACCAAGAAAACCCAATCTAAAATACTGGCAAAAGACCTGGCCACCTCACCAAAAAAGATAACCAAATGGCAAATAAGCATACTGAAAGATGTCCAACATCTGATTAAGAAGTTGCAAATTGAGGGGCGCCTAGGTGACTCAGTCTATACAGTATGCGACTCTTGGTCTTGAGGTTGTATGTTCAAGCCTTATGTTGGGTGTAGAGATTACTTAATAATATCTTTAAAGAAAGAAAGAAATTGCAAATTAAAACAACAATGGGACACCCTTACACATTTATCAGAATGGCCAAAATCCAAAACACTGACTACACCAAATACTGCTGAGGATGTAGCGAACAAGTACTTTTGCTCACTGCTGGTGGAAATGCAAAATGATACACAGCCACTTTGGAGGACAGTTTGGTAATTTCTTACAAAACTACATGTACTCCCACCATACCATCTATCAAAATATCAAAATCAAAATCCCAAAAACAGGGGCACCTGAGTGGCTCAGTGGGTTAAAGCCTCTGCCTTCAGCTCAGGTCATGATCCCAGGATCCTGGGATCGAGCCCCACATCGGGCTCTCTGCTCAGCGGGGAGACTGCTTCTTCCTCTGTCTATCTCTCTCTCTGCCTGCCTCTCTTTCTACTTGTGATCTCTGTCAAATAAATAAATAAAATCTTTAAAAAAAAAAAAATAAAAAAAAAAAAATAATCCCAAAAACACAAAACATGACAAAGGACAAATATCAAAATATCAAAATATTTTGATATAAATATCAAATAAGTTGACAACTTATGTCCAAACAAAACCCCAGACTCATATGTTTACACCAGCTTTGTTCATAATTGCCAAAACTTGGAAGCAACCACAACTTCCTTCAGTAGGTGAAACAATGCACTGAAACAGAAAACAGAATATCATTCAGCACTAAAAAGATACGATCCATTAACCCACCAATGGAGGCACCTTAAGTGCAAATTACCAAGTGAAAGAACACAATCTGAAAACACTACTACCTACCGTATCATTCCAACTACATGACATTCTGGGAAAGGCAAAACAAAAGAGATTATAAAAAGATCAAAAGAAGATCAGGTGCTAGGAGTTAAGAGTAGAGGGAAAGATGAACAGACAGAGCACAGAGGATTTTTAGGGTATGGTACTATAATGGTGGATACATTTCATTATACAATTATACAATCATTAAATGTATTGTATATTGTATAATGATTACACAATCATTAAAATCCACAGAATATACAACACATGAAGAGTGACCCCTAACATAAACCATAGACTTTGGGTGACAATGACAAGTCACTGTAACAAATGTACCACTCTGTATACATTCTGGTATGGGATGCTACTGATAGTGGGGAAGGCAGTGGGAATATGGGAAATGACTATACCATCTCAATTCTGCTATGAATCTAAAAATGACTAAAAAAATAGTCAATTTAAAAAAACAAAAAAGATTTGGGGGTTGACCGAAGATCAAGAAAAGACAATCTCTCCTTTTTCAACACAAGTATGTTTTGTATAGTTGTAATAATATTGACACAATTCTGAATCCTGATTTTTTAAAGAACAATTAACATTCAACATTACCCTCTGCTTTAGGAGAAAAATACCTAGTTATCGCATTTCAAAACATGATAACAATTCAAAGAAAAAAAGTTCTATCAGAATAAACTACAGGAAGAAAAAGTCATATGAGATTTTAAGCAACTACCAATATAACACCAAAAGCATTATCTATAAAAGGAAAAAATGATAAACTGGACCTCATCAAAATCAGAAACTTTTCCTTTGCAGACACTGTTAAAACAATAAATAAACAAGCTACAGACTGGGAGAAAATATCAAATGATCTGTGTCCAGAATCTCTCTCTCTAGAGATATAAAAACTCTTAAAACTCAGTGAAGAAAGCAAACAATTAAGAAATGGGCAAAAGACTTGAAAAGACATTTCACCAAAGAGGTTATATAAAGGCAATTTTACACATGAAAACATGTCCAACAACACTGGCCATTAAGGAAATGAAAATTTAAAAAATAAGATACTACTATACATCCATTGTAATAGCTAAAATAAAATATACTGACAATACCAAGTGCTGACAAAGATGCCAAACAACTAGAACTCTTCTTATACATTGCCAGTGAGAATGCAAAATGGTATAGCCCTAGAGGAAAACAGTTTGGCGTATGACCTAGCAATCCCACTCATAGGTATTTATCCCAGAGAAATGAAAACTTATATACACACAAAGCCTATACATGAATGTTCACAGTAGCTCTCTTCATAATCATGAAAAAACTACATACAATCCAAAACTCGTTGAACAAGTAAACAGGTACATGTATATGTAAACCGTGGTCATTCACACAATAGAATGTATCACTCAGCAATAAAAAGGAACAAACTACCAATACATACAACACCTTGGCGCAATCTCAAAATAACTATGCTGAATGAAAAACATTTGTCTCAAAAGGTTACAGACATTTACAAGACATTCTTGAGAAAACAAAACTACAGTCACAGAATAGATCAGTGGTTGCCAAATCTCAGGGAAGGAGGAGGGTATGACTACAAAGGGAAAACAGGGAGTGTTCTGGGGTGAAGAAATGTTCTGTACTAATTATGGCAGCATTTATATGAATCTATATGCATTGGCTAAATTTCATAGAACTGTGTAAGAAAATAAAAGGCTAATATCAACTTTTTAAAATCTGCAACAACTGTGATTCTCAAGTTGTGCCGTTTAGTTATTATACCATAAACATAACCTAGGATGTCACAATGTTTATTCTTAAAAGCAACTTGAGGGGTGCTCTGGCGGCTCAGCTGGTGAGCAACTGCCTTCAGCTCAGGTCATGATCCCAGGTTGCAGGGATTAAGTCCAGAGACAGACCGGCTCCCTGCTCAGTGGCAGGGGCAGGGGCTGTCACTCTGCTTCTCTAACTCCCTTTGCCCCTCATCCCAGCTTGTGCTCTCTCCCATGTACTAATAAATGAATAAAATCTTAAAAAAAAAAAAAAAAAAAGGCAAATAAAATGCCAATCAAAGAATTGTTAATTACTTCAGGGGTGTCAACTTATGAATGACTCTGGAATAATTCAAACTGGCACACTACATTCTTCATTTCTGTGAACATAGCTTTTCCTGTCCTTCTAATTACATCCTCAGCGAAGATTAAAGTGGAATTACTAAATCAAAAGAAAATGTTTATTTTTCAGCACTGTGATTAAAATCTGTTCACTGATAATGTCCAAGTTGCATGAAACGCATCTTCAATCAAATTACTGGCAAAAGGAAGAGGAGGATGGATAGGAGGATGACAAGAGAAGCCAGTAGGCATGAGCATGCCAAGACCTACAAGTTCCCAGTCTTTGCCCTTGAGTTTTCTTATCTAAATATCTGCATGGATTGACAAGGACGCCAACCTTGGGCCAGGAGTTCTTGGATGGTTGGCGAGTCAAAGACATTAATAATCTGCACAGTCTCTCCCCCTACCCCTGCCGCCAACACACACAATTAAATCATTAATTACAATTCTTTCACCCTCTCAGTTTCAATGCCTGGGCAAACTCCCAGCCAGCCAATCCTAATTAAATGTTTAGGTAACACAAAGAAATTCATTGGCTAAAACTAATTATAAAAATTTTACCTCTAAAGTCCACTGAAACTAGAAATGAGCCATATAATTAATGTGATATGGACTACCGAAAATTAACGACTTCCTTCTTAAAAAGTCTCAAAACTCAGGACAATTTTTAATTCAAATACAGACAAATCTCTGAAGTACAGAAAACTATTTAGCATTATTCTGCATTGAAATACACACTGTGTATTAAAAACATGAAGTGGGGGCACCTGGATGGCTCAATGGGTTAAAGCCTCTGCTTTCCTCTCAGGTCATGATCCCAGAGTCCTGGGATCCAGCCCCACATTGGGCTCTCTGCTCAGCAGGGAGCCTGCTTCCTCCTCTCTCTGCCTGCCTCTCTGCCTACTTGTGATCTCTGTCAAATAAGTAAATAAAATCTAAAAAAAAAAAAAAAAATTGATTTAAAAAAATAAATACACAAAGTGGGTCATGAATAACATGGAGCATATGCTAATTACACAAAAAACATTTACAAAATACCACAGAGAAACTAAAATCTTAAAGGCATATAATCTCCTAGAAATCTAAAGTATTTTAACAATCACTCAAAGTTAAAAAATCAAATTAGTATTTGAGGACAACTTTCAGGGCAGTTACTAACCAGGACTTAGAATAAGTTAGTTAACTTACCTGGTCTGTAGTTCCTCCTACCCATATTATTACCGGGGTTGACTAGAACAATGGCATTTATTTCCTGCTCCACTAAGATGTCTTAATACCACTGCAAGGTAGGCTCCATTTTCCCTGAGTAAGTATGATTTATATTGGTTCCACTGAATTTAAAAAGTGGCACTTTCCACTCTTTGGGAAAAAAAAACTGAGAGCCACAGGATGTCTGCTAAGTACCCTCCGGTCTCCAAATTCTGAAACAAATGTTTATTTCATCTGACTATTTAGATAAATATGCAACACTTACATGATCAAAAATAACATTTAAGTTCCCACTTACACCTGAATTTTTTCAGGGGCCTGTCACTTTACAAATTTTACCAGTCATGTAAACCCTATTTTTCTAAGGAATATCATTAAAGAGTTATTCTTGAAGAGCTCAAAAACTTTCATCACATCAGTGATGACATAAACCTGTCAATAAAAGTGGCTACCTACAGAAGTCCATCTCCACGAAGTGTAGAAGACACCTCTCCTAATCTGACACATATAGGTTTTAAAAAGCTCCATAGCTCTTCACTTTCTCCTGAGAACTCTTAATTTAAAAGATTAAAAAGAAATAGTGTAATACTTTGCTCTTTTTATGTTAACAGTCCTATATGGGGAAGAGTGGCGGCACAGGAGTGCAGTTGCTGAAAAGTTTTGCCTGCCTGATGTAAATCACAGATCCAACACTTAAGAGATCCATAACCACCAGTTACTTCTTTGTGTATCAAGTTTTTACAAAAGAGGAATAATAGGGGCGCCTGGGTGGCTCAGTGGGTTAAAGCTTCTGCCTTTCACTCAGGTCATGATGCCAGGGTCCTGGGATCGAGCCCCACATCGGGCTCTCTGCTTGGCAGGGAGCCTGCTTCCTCCTCTCTCTCTGTCTGCCTCTCTCCCTACTTGTGATCTCTATCTGTCAAATAGATAAATAAAATCTTTAAAAAAAAAAAAAAAAGAGGAATAATAACAACACCTACTTCAAGGAGGTGTTGTGTGGATAAAATGAGTTAATATATAAATAATGCTTACAACAGGGCCCAGCCCACAGTAAATGTCATATAAGCATTTGCTATAACCATAATGTTATTGGTATTACTTATTTATAATAGTACCACATAAATATTTGATCTTGCTACTCTGTAAGTGTGGTCCTTATATAGAATAAGGTTCAAAACTGTCATCTTGATCATCATCACCACCTTGGAACTTGTTAGAAACTCAAAATCTTGGGTCCTAGGTCAGTTCTACTGAATCAGGATCTGCAATCCCAAGTGCTTTAGATTTTGAGAAACATGTGACACAAAACACATATACATAAATATGGTTACATATGTTATACAGAACTTCCTAAACTCTAAATTTCTACTTGATTCTTGCTTTCTTTTCTTCTAAAAAACAAATTTCTCTGTTAACTGGAAGGAATCCTTTTACTTTATAAGTAGTTTGTAAAGCAGCTAATATCTATTATCTGTACACTCAATGTTAAGTTTGAATAGATACTGCTCTCTCTTACAATCTAACAACCTTAAGATTTTTGTATTTCAAAGCAAACTTGTACTAAGCTTACAAGCATTAATCTTAAATTTGTTGGTATCTTAAACTTTCCAAGAATTAACTAATGACAAAAAAATTCCTCAATGATATAAAATTCACTGCCTTCCTGATATTTTCTAGTCTGATAGTATTATTTCTCACTATTTTCACTAACATTCAGAAAAAAACGTGGCAGTCTCAATCAGAGGAATCATACCAATATCATGGACAAAACAGTAAGATAGCTACTACAGGGTAAACTTGTTTCTTGATTGCTGTCAGAACATTCTTCTGTAAGTAATTTTACTAACATATATATATACACAGTAATGTAAAGTTTAAGCATTTTACAAAGAGCACACTACCTGTAATTTCAACTTAAAATTCATTCCTAGTGGCAGAATTTCCCCACTCACTTTTTAAGTGTCCAAAATGAAGCTCTTAATTCAAAAGAATACATAAAAATCTTTCTTCAAACTGTCAGTTCAGATATATAGGGATTCCTTCCAACAAGCAAAGCAGGGTGCTAGCCACTATGGGGGATAGAGGAGCCTAATACTAGCATTCATATGACCTTAATACAAAGTAGAATACAATGAATAGCAGTAGAGAATCATGAGGCTCAAAGAAGGGGCACACAGTGGTAAATTAGGACAATGTATTTTTATAATTCCATACATAAAAAGTATTTGTTACATGTTAAAGCAAGTAAGAAGTCATCTAAATTTGGCATCATTTTAAAAAATATGTCCTCAGGGGCGCCTGGGTGGCTCAGTGGGTTAAGCCTCTGCCTTCGGCTCGGGTCATGATCCCAGGGTCCTGGGATCGAGCCCCGCATTGGGCTCTCTGCTCAGCAGGGAGCCTGCTTCCCTCTCTCTCTCTCTACCTGCCTCTCTGTCTACTTGTGATCTCTCTCTGTCAAATAAATTAAAAAAAAAAAATCTTAAAAAATATGTCCTGTTAATATATTAACTTTAAAAAAGGAGTTAGAAAAATCAGGATTTCTCTATGAGTACAAAGTAGTACCAAGAAAATCAGTAGAGCTTTTTACCTAATGGCTGGAAACGAAAACTGAAAGAAAGCAGCATACCACAGAAGGACATGAATTACCTATCACTTGTAAAGTATTACATTCACAATGGTTAAGACAAAAGATATACATTAAAAACCCTTATAGCACTAGTACCATAATTAAACTCTGGACAAAGATACTGACAGAATAAGTAGTAAAACATATACAAAGCATGGCAATATGGTAATTAGTCTTTTTGTTCTCTTGAGTAACATGGGGAAAGAAAACCCCCCCTAGTTCCACAGGATCACACAATCTGGCTCCCACCAGACTAACTCATCTCAAAAAATGAGAGATATAGACCCCAAAATTTTCACTGTGCTTTTAAATGGTGAAATATACTCTACTTTAACAGGGTTTGGATTCAGCAATTAATTTGGGTAGGTAGAAGCACATTTGGAAGACAAAACAGAATTTGGCAGCTGATTAATATAATGCATGGTTTCCATCTGACTGCTAGTATTCTCAGGGATTCATTTCCATAGACAATTATTGAGCTCCAACTATATGAAGGAGCAGGAGGCAAAAACAAGAATAAGACAGGTCCTAGGTTGGTCACTTGCTTTGGTCACTTGCTTTTTTGATAAACATTAAGAGAATACCAATAGAAAATATAATGGAAAGCAAGACAGAAAGGGGTATCTGCCCTCACAATGCTTAGTTTACACAGTAATTTAACTGGGAATAGCTAATAATTAACACATGGATGAATTTACCAAATTAAGTAACACCTTAACCTTGGCTCTCCCCAACACCATTTCTCTTCCAATCCTTTCAAAGTAGAAGCTACTCAATTTCTTAGGCTCCTCCTATCCCGTGGTTGCCATCTTCCTGAATCTCTAATAATCTCTATTCCCTTCATTACCCCCGCAAATCTCTTTCTCTTTGGGGATTCCTCTAATCATATTCAAGTCACTCTTCCAAATCATATTCTTAAGGGTTTGTACCCCTAGCTCAGACAGAGCTTTCCTCCTGTCATCACCCTAAGCTACTTCAATATTCATTGTAATAGTTGTTTCTTTCAACAACTTAAAAAGTTAGAAAAAAGGGACAAGATGGCAGGAGAACAAAAGATATGTAGCAATGAAGCACTTAAGATGGCAGGCCTACTAAATCTTTCACTCCCTCTTCACTTCAGTCAGTCTCTTTTGGAAAACAAAAAACCAATGGCTCCCACCACCCACAGGATAAAACCCAAATTCCCTATAATGTCTTTCTAAAACCTAATCCAGCCTACTTTACCACTCTCATTACCCAAAAATGTATCTGAAGCCTTTTATAGTCCATCTACACTGATCTTACCTGACTATGCTCATGCTTACCTGCCTTTTTTATTTATGCCATTTTCTTGACATCTTTTCCCTCTGTTCATATGATGAACCTTTAATAATTCTTTAAGGCTCATCAAAAGTGACCTCCTCTTTCTACTTTGCCCTGAATTCCTCAAGCAAAATAATTCTCCTTCAAATCTGATTACCTCACTAAAACTGGAAGATTCTTGCTGACAGGCATAGTGTCTTAATTATTTTTTAGTAGATGAAACACAAGAGACTCAATATCTGTGGGCTTCTGAACTGAATCTGTCTTTGCTAACAAAAATCTTATTCCTGAGTGTTTCTATCAATGTCCTTTTATAATTCACTGCAATTATTATATTTATAATATATTTTGTACTTAAATGCCATTAAAATAAAAACCACTACACTCATTCACATTTGCCTAGAAAGGAAAAGAACTAAAAAAGCTTTATTATAAAAGCTAAGTCTATTAAGTACTTGGCTTAACAAAACAGTCCAAAGCTTACCAAGAATACCAACTTCATTTCCACATGCAATTAGTACCCTCACAGAAACACTTTAATTTACTGGTGAATAAACATAACATTTAAAATTCTGGCTCTTCTCTTTCTCCCTTCAAAAATGGGGAGAAAAATCAATATACTGAAGAAAAGTTTGTATAGAGACATCATTTTCAGCAAATGAAACCCTATATACAAAAAATAAATAATAGAGTGTTACAGAAGATTTTTCAGTTTACCACACAAACAAAAAACCCCAAAAAACCTCAAACAAGAAAGCCATTTAAAAATTTAAACTATTCTTCAAAGCTTCAGTTTCTCTACCTATAAAACAAAGTGCTTAGAATAGATCAGATTACTAGGCACAGATTCAAATGTTTAAGTTCCCCAAAGGCAGGGACTTTTCATATAATGCAAATGCTTATTAGACCAGTGCTTGGTACATACGAAGTCCTCAATAGGGAGTTTTCTAAAGGAATGAAAAGTCACCAGGATCAAGCTCCCTTCCATCTGCCTTCCATCCAAAATAAGAGAGTATTTGAAGAACAGGATATATGGACATAAAGACTTCATTTTTTTTTTCATTGTGTGGATATAAATCCACTTATTCAACAGTCTATTAGTGAACATTTATATAGTTTTCAGCCTTTTTTAGCATTTAAACACAATACTAAAGTAAATATTAGTATAAATACTTTTTATACACATATTTAAATGTATCTATAGGATGGATTCTTTTTTTTTTAATCTTTCAAGTTTTTATTTAAATTCCAGTTAGCTAACACATATAGTGTAGTATTAGTTTCAGGAGTAGAATTTAGTGATTCATCACTTACATATCACACTTACAAATAACGTAATTCATCACTTACATATAACACACATATAAAAGAAATACTTATAAAAATCACTGAAATCAACGTTCTTTTTATTAGTAAGAAGCTGTTTCTAGTAGAGCTAAAGTCAACATCGTTTTTGTTCAAAGTTTCAAAGTACAAAAATTAGCTCATTTATGAGGCTACCATAGTATTGAATAAAGTATTGAATAAATTACAAGAGAAATAATTTGGGTGAGAAAAGAAAATTAAGCATAAGGCGAATCTAAGAAACCTATTAAGCATCACAAAATTGGAATAAAGTTCTTGCCATATTAAAACCAAAGAAAGTTTCTCTCCCCTGATTTTAAGAAACGATTAAAAATGGAAATGTTTTTATGCTAAATATGTTTTTTGGCACAGGAAAGGACAACAGTAAACTTTAAAACTATAATATTTCTAAGTCTTAAAAAAATAAAATTTTCAGAATACATAATCATTATATAACTTTAAAGCCCATTTAGGATAACAAAATCAATCCCAATTACAAATTAGTAATTAGAAATCCAGAGAAGTCTAGTAATTTGTTCACGACTGTTAGCAGAATTAGGCCTAAAGCCAGTTCTCCCTACTTTCTACGCAGTACTTTTTCCACTACAGCTACTGCTAAATTATTTCATATTATTAAACATGAAGTGTTCAACAGTGGACACAAGAAGCAAAAGCAAATCTTCAGTTAATTCACTATGAGCTTAAACACTTTCTGTCAAGTGTAAATCCCAAACAGGAATCTTTTAAAAGATGACTCCAACAAAATGAACAAGACCCTTAAATATCTTATAATTTTGTCAGTTACACCTCAATAAAGCCAAAGGGTGGGAAATGGCTCCACCCTTACCTAACCCTACCCACAAGTAACAGAACTGATTAGGACTATGTTTAATTTTAAAATGGTCTTTAGCCATTAAACACACACACAAACACACAGAGTCAAAACGGTTATAAAAACCACAACTCTGCTAAATAAATGTTGACATCATTTTATAACTTAAAGTTAGAGCTCAATCTGGTCATTTTTCAGTTTCCATTGCAATCCTTAAATCTACCTAAAATGTTTTAATTCCTCAGGATTAAATTCCTCATTTCTCTTTTCTGTGTGACTTCATCTGTATGCTCACGATTCCCAAATTTACATTTCCACTTCAAATTTCTTAGAGAACTAGATTTGCATATTCAATTTCATTGGCAGCTTAAAATTAACCTGTTCAAAGGCAGTTCCTTTCTCTACCCCATCCCTATATTAAAAAAACGGAAAATACCCTGTTGCCCAAGAACCAAACCTAGTCCTCTTGAATTCTTTCCTTTTCCTCATTCCCTACAACCAATCTATTAAGAAGTAACAATCTTTCTACATTCAAAGTATCCTAAATCTGTAATCTTCTATCCCCACGGTCACTACACTGGTATAAATCACCACTATTGCTCCCTCACCTGAATTACTGGATTATTCTTTCCTACTCCCCTCACTTCAACTCTTGGGCCCTCTAATTTATGCATCACATAACAACCCGAGTAATATTTAAAAAATCTGAATCAGATCATGTCACTGTCTTGTTTAAAATTCTTGAATGGCTTCCTAATGTACATGTAATTAAGTATGAAGCCCTTATAGCAGGGCTTCAATGCCTCTCTCTCCAAACCTCATCTTGGTCCCATTTTTCCCCAATGCCAATACTTAATTCCCCATTCACAACAGGCTTTGTTTTCAATTTCTCTATTCCAGGGATTGGCAAAGGATGGTCTGCTGTCTTTTAAAAATAAAGTTGTATTGGAAAAATCGCCATATTCATTCATTACATATAGTCTATTGCTCCTCTGAGGAACTACCAACAGAATCTATGGCTTAGGAAACTAAAAATACTATCTGGTCTTGCAAAGAAAAAACATTCTACAGTCATCCCCTTTGCCTGGAACACACTTCTCATGAGCACCTTCTCATTTTTTAAGTCCCCTCTTACTCAAAGAGTCATTTCTTGGATATATAGTTTTCCTCTATCACTTATCCTGTTTTCTTCACCAGTTTTATAACTAAACATTTGTTTACTCGTTTAACTGTTCTATGACTGCAGGGATCAAATGCATTCCAACATATTTTTTATACCTAAGTCAGAGGCTGGCAAATAACATACTTCTGGATGTTGAATTATGTAATAAGAAGTCTTACCTGGGTACTTTTGAGGCTTTGACAAAATGATCTATAATTTAAAAATCCTTAAAACTGGAAAGAAGAACTTTTCTCCAGTACAACCATGCTTTTAAAGTTATTTAGAAACAAATGTTAAAGATATCCCTGTGAATTCTAAAATGTTTTCATATTTACCAAAATGAGGGTTTTTGTTGGTTTTTTTTTTTTTTTTATGGAGAGGCACAAAGACCATACAATACTCCAAGTTTTGCTTTGTGGTTTAGAGAAATTCACTGAATTCCACTGGGTCTCAGTTTCCTCAAAGGGAACATTCTTCTAGAGGTTGGAAGAATATACTACCAAGTTAAAAGAAAAGCATTTAGCTTCTCTATGCCTGCCTCAATTTTGTGAACTTACTTCTAAAGCCAACAATTAGCTACCTTCATCTCAGAGAAGTTCCTCCATTCATCCGCCCTGATAGTTAGTGCCACTCTGCTTTATCAAAGATGCTGCTCAGATATTCACTATTCTCATCTTGCAACCAGGGTACTAGCAACTGACTCTGAGTAAAAATTGTATTTCATTTGAATCTTTCAACATGAAAAAATGGGTCCTGGCTGCTTATATACCACAGCACTAAAATGTTCACTTCAGTAGAAAGTAACTTTGCTTTAAAAAAAAGTATTATTGCTTACATAGTTCAGCAAAGTGCTAAAAGCATAGTGAACAAAGAAAGAAACAAACAAAAAAAACAAAAAACCCCACCTGACCAGACCACACATAAGGTTTTCAGAACCACAAAAAGAATACATTCTGGGAGACTGGGAGACTGAATATGGTTACTTTCATACCACAGAACCCTGAACCTGAACCATTCTCTCACCTTCTAGTCAGAAAGTGCACTGCATAAACAGGTAATATCAATTTTTATGCAAATGTACTTCTGCACATTTGGTAGAAAAAACTAAGACTTCCTACATCAGAGCGCATTTAGGCTATTATATAATGGCTCTGCCTGTCAGTTAACATATTTCTTTGGGCCATGTCCTCTTCATATAGTAGTACCGTATTTGTATGGTTATTAAATGTTTTCATAATACTAAGAATGAAATAAGATATATGGAGAATACAAAAATGAAAGCAGATACTAGCAGAGGTTAAAAGATTTAATTCAACTGAAATAATAAAATTAATCATTAGATACACTGGTATTGGTATATTTCCTGGCCAGAAATTGACTAGTTTAAACTGGTCAAGTGATTTGAGAAAGAAACAAAAAATTAAAAAACATTTTCAGATGCTGGTGATGTATGACTAATACCTATGCAACAGAAATAAAAAGAATTTAGTGTATACAATTTCTTTAGCACAACTGACTTGAATACATATTCTATGGAACATATTATAGGGAACTGCCTATATTTTGAAATAATAACAACTAACCTGAGATATGGGATCACTTTAAGCAACTCACAAATACGCTGAAGCTTTTACAGTCATAGAATTATTGGTCACATGACTTCAATTTCTACCTAACCATATTTCGGAGTCCAAAAAATCACTTAAACATTGACTTCCCACTCTGGTCTCCCCTCTTCACTTTTTGGATAAGCCAATTCTCAATACAGCATGTAACTACAGATGTTTTTTCTGCCTCTATGCCCAAGCTGCAAAGCAAATTCTTCAAAACAAACAAAAAAGACAAATCACACATTCAGGCCAACTCCTACTGAGCTATCTTTTTCCTCACTTGCCAATTCCTTAGTATATTCCCAAGAAGGGCTACTCCAAGTCTCTTCATCTCATCTTCAGAAGATGCATGGCTTAATTATTAGATTTATAATAATTTCAGAACTAAAGAATCTCAGGAGATATTACTACTAGCTCCTTCATTTTAATTATAAATAAACCAAGAACTAGAATTTAAAGGACTATAGCTTTACAAACACTGAGCCAATTTACTCGAAGCCTCTCCTACACCCTCAATTTCACTGAGTTTATTGCATCTTGATCCATTCATTATGCCTCAGAAGTAGATCTACAGAGGAGTCAAGGACTTAGCCTGAAACCACACTGTCTGAATACTGTTCCAGCTAGGCTGCTTACTATGTGCATCTCAACAAATCAGTAATTCTCTGTGCCTTGGTTTCTCCACTTAGAATAGTCATATCCTGCTCATTAGGTTGTGACCACTAACACAGGTAAAAGCACTGGAACTGAACCTAGCACATACAAATGCTAAATAAGAGTAAGTTACGACCACTACCATCATTCACTATGGGACCGCTGCTAAATGAGAGCATGCCTCTATTCTACCTTTGCTTCTCTGTTCTCAAATCTGTACTCTCTCCATAACCAAGAACTCAGTTGCTTCAATCATCTCCCCTTCAACAGCTTTAAGTAAAAACTCTTGCACTCTACATTTCTTCTTTCTTTTGATGCCAAGTTTCTTAATTTAGTCGTCTTCATTTCCCATACCTACATACCATAATTTGCTTTTGAAAATTCGTCCTTTGGCTCTAGGATTTTTTTTCTCTGAACTGCGATACTGCTTCCTCGGAGTACATGCTACCAAACATCCAATCTTCATCTTCAGTTTAAGTTCCTGCTCAAGCTCAAAATCTGTCTATCTCCAAACACAGGCTATTTCTAGCTGAGCATTTTATGATGACCTCACACTCAATTTCCCTCATATAAAATAATTTCTAAGGTATCTTCCAACTATAAAAATCTCCAATCTTATCTAAAACAGTATCTGTCACATCCTCCATCCATTCATGTCTAGCCTATCACTTTACTCAAAGTTTCCAGCAAACATCCAGCAAACACCCAATTCTACATTTGTATCATTCTCATCATTAATCTTCTTAAAATATTCTGTCACATTATCTTCCACTTAAAAACTCCAATAAACCTCCACTGTTAAGCCCAAATTCTTTAGCTTGGCATTCAAGTTTTTCCTCCAATCTCTTCCCAAACCACCTTTATATTAGAATGCACTAATCCCCATAAATTCTTATATACCTCAATCAAACTCTATTTACCACCTAGGCATATCCAATTTATTTCCGTATAATCACATGACATCTGCCATCCTAGAAAGCCTTCCACATTGTTCACTTATATCCCAAATGTCTCATGGCTCAGTTCAATTTGATACTTTTCCATTTAATCTTACAGCCCCGGATAATTTCTCCCTCATTTGAATTTCTAAGCCATTTATTGCCTATTGAATTCATTTGCCACTTAATTATATAATGCCTCACACTGTTATCTAAATGTCTGCATCATCTCTCACATCACAGTACAAATAAGGGATATCATATCTCTTTGTACCCACTGCATATTCCTAGAAAGCTGTGCAGAGTAGGCACTAAAGAAACTGTTGGTTGCATGAAGAACACAATCACCTTGCTTCATGAGATACTAGGTACCTCTTCATGTAATCCCATGTAAGAGAAAGAAATTATGGAAGGAATAGTAGAAATAGAAAGTAACTATTTTGTAACCACCACAGTAATAATGATTCATGCAAGAATCATCAATGGATGTTAGAACCATCACATGAAATTTTCTTGGGGAAAAGGATATTTATACAGTCTCAAAATATATCTGAACAAATTACTTATGAATTACAAAGGGAAAAAAGGTACCTTCACAGTGGAGAAATCTGGCGGACACCAAGTGATCAAAGTTAACATCACCAATAATGGGATAAACTGACATCATGTGCCTCCTGATGTGATGCACTGAGGACACAACATCACTTATGTATTATTCCTGCCAAAAATGCATAACCTGAAACTAGTCATCAGGAAACAATCAGACAAACCAAAAACCGAGGGACAATCTACAAAACAACTGACCTATACTCTTGAAAAATGTCAATGTGCTGAAAGACAAGAAGCTCTGGAACTGAGTGTGTGATCCTGGATTGGATCCTGGATCAGAAAACAAACTGTTATAAAGGACATCAATGCTACACAGGACAACTGATGAATCTGAATATGGACTATATTAGATAACGGTATTATATTAATGTTAAACTGCCTGATTTCAAACATTAGTCTTCAGTTAAGTGAGATAATTTCCTTGTTCTTAGGAGAAACATCCCAAAGCATTTGAGGGTAAATGAATTTAAAACTTATTCTTTGATTCTTCAGCAATAATAGTAATATCAATAATAGTAATAATAACAAGTATCAATAGATTAGCAAAAATGTGTCAAAATGTTAACAACTGGTGAATCTACAAGAGATCATTGTACTATTTGGTACAACTTTTCCTTTTTTTTTTCCAAATAAAATTTTAAAATACGAACCTTAATACCACACAAAAACTTCGAGAAGTTTTTATTTACCTGTGGTATTTTACATTTTATCTGACAATCTTAAAGCAAGACATACTTGCAATAGAAGAATTTGTTCTACATAAATATTTAAAAAAGTAAAAACATCTTTTTAGCACCAAAGAAATATTTATAATTTTAATAGCCCAACACTAATTTAGCTTTAAAAAAAATTCACATTTACTATAAAACTCAGCTAAAATAATGTCAATTTCAATTGGTATAAAGTCTTAGACAGTATTTTTTAAGCAATGTTGCTTTATTACACAGGGAAAGTAGAGAAAGATAAAATGGACTGACTGGTTAAGCATTTTAAGGAAAAAATAATGATCTCTAATTCATACATTAATAAACAAGCATTCGTAAACTAATGAAAGTCTGTTTCCTTAATTATGATTACAGAGAATGTGTTTATTGTAAATCACAAACTTCACCTTCCCTCAATTATCAAAAATTGTGATTTAGCTGATCATAAGTTTTGAGTGAGGCTTTATAATACATTATAATACAACTATTAATTGATTACTATTTCTATAGGCTTCCTGGAGCCCTTAAAACTAGTATTTCTAGTCAAAGTACAATATAGTATACAAAGGATTTTCTAGATTCCACATAATTAGCAACAGTCCTTTAAAGCTGGATACCTTATTTATGAGATGTTCGGTAACAACTTCTCTTAGTCCAGTGTAGAGCTTTTCTCCATGTTTATGCAAAACCATTGTATAAGCATTTCTATAGAGCTCCTCAAAACTAAGACCACTGTTATTCTTACGCTGGATTTCTTGAATTGCATTTTTCAGAAGGTCCCAAATGCTGTTTACATATTTTTCATCCATGGTCATCTGTAATATCCAAGAGAGAAAAAGACAAAAAAAAACACCAATGGTTGAAAATCTGTATTTGTCCATATAATAATTATCTTATTATATGCCTAAGATTCTAAATCTGTATGACTTATAAGATGACTTTAACAATAATAAAGGGGTACATTTAAGAAGTTTTTAGAGATGACACAGCAAGTTTCTAAAAATCCTTTAAGACTGCCCTCCTTTCTTATATGCATTAAACCCCTCCAATTTAAATGAAATCATAATCCCTGATGTTAATACCTGCTTTAGCCAAAAGTGTAAAGCACACTTTTCCTTAGTTTATTTAGTAGAATACAAGTTCAGAGAGCTACTGAGACAGAAAGAGTTCCATGATTTTAAAACTAATATAGGGGGAGCCTGGGTGTTAAGCTTCAGACTCTTGGTTTTGGCTCAGGTCGTGATCTCAGGATAGTGAGGTAGAGCCCCACGATAGGCTCCACACTCAGCGCAGTCTTAAGTTTCTCTCTCCTCCTCCCTCTGCCCCCTCCCGGTCCTCACTGCATGAACTCTTTCTAAAACAAATAAATCTTAGGGGAAAAAAAAAATTGAGGACATGAACACTATCTTCTTCTCCTGAAGATTTACAGAGCTCCTTAGCAAATTAAAGATTGGAAGAAGACCTGCAGTTAAAAACAAAACAAACAACCCTCCCACACACATTTTCTGTTTCACCTAGCATTCTTATTTTCTTCCTTTCCCAGTTTAGATTCCAAGTCCATCATATGTAGCTACCTTGTATATACCTATGAATCACTTCCCCCTCTCCAGACCAAAATACTTGCTATTCTAAACCCCATCTACCCACCTACTCTTCACATGCAGCATGTGTAAATGAAAGTAAATGAATAACATATATATGCCAATATTCAACATGTCTCAGCTTAAATTCATTATCACTAACCACCAAGTAGGCTCTGGGTACAACCCCATAATCCTACATTCTAGACTACTACTACCATCTTAGATGATTTTACACCATTTCCTCTGAACTCACTCTAGGATAATGACTTGCTTCCTGTTCCATTGAGAAAACAAACAACCTGAAGACATACTGTACAAACCCCAACCATATCCACCAATCCATATGATTATGTATCAGTATACTACTCTATTGTTCTTGTGCTCAAAGTATGAAGTTCTTATACTCAAACTATAAACAGGGACCATAAACATAGGCATCATCGAGGACTGACTAGAAATGCAGAATTTCAGGCTCCACCCCATGCCTACAGAACTATAATCTGCATTGTGACTCCAAGTGATACCTCTACAGAATGAAGTTTAGTTCCATTCCAACTCACCTTTTCAAGGACCTCCCTTTATCAATCTCCCTTCACAGCATCATCACATTCTTTCCTCTCTGCTGGACAATTTCTATACACATTCAAAATCATCAGTTTCCCATCCTAAAAACAAATCCTCACAAACCCACCACTTCTCCAGTGCCATCCAACTTGTCTTTTCCATTTACAGCAAAATCACAAGACTTGAGACATTTCTACATTCACTGTCTCCAGCCTCAATTTTCTCATTATATCTTGAATCTATTCCAATAAGTCTTTCATCTCTACTGTTTCAATGAAATTACCCAAGGAGGTCACCAGTGACTTCCATCCTGCAAAATCTAAATGGTTAGAGTCTTAGTTCTCATCATTCTTGATCTATCTGGCAGCAACTGAAAGAGCTGATCACTCCTACTCCTCACTTGCCTTCCAAGCACTACAATCTTGTGTTTTTCTTCCCATTCCTCTAGTTTCTATTTGTCAGTCTGCTTACTAGTTCTTTCCCTCTCAGCAGCCTCCAAACTTGAACTTCTTTGTCTAGCCACAACTCAGTTTTCAGGTGAAGCTCATTTCATCTATGATCATGGCTTAAGTTAACATCAATATTTATATACTGTGTTTGGCCCTCTCCCCTTGATACCAGAGTCCTATATTCAGCCATGTTTCTAATGGAATACATACTAGGCATCTCAAACTTACCAGGTCCAAAACAGAAATCCTAATCTTTGCCCTTAATTCTGCTTTCCCAACAGTTTTCTCGAACAAGCGAATGTCCACTTCCAGTTGCTAAGGCCAAAAAAAGCTTGTAATCCCTCAATTTAATCCTCAAATTGATTCTAATCCAATAGGAAATTCTTTTGTCTCTAACTCCAAAATGTACCCAGAATCTAACTCCTACTCACCCTTTCCACTACTACTAGCCTTGTTCAAAACACCATCATCTCTCAAGGTATTCCAATAGTTCCCCAACTGGTCTGCTCCTGATCCACTATCAAAGAGCAACCAGTGACCTTCTAAAAAACATAAATCATGTCACTCTTCTGCTCACAACCCTCAAGTGACTTTTCATCTCTCTTGAAGTTAAAGTCAAAGTCCTTATACAAACTACAAAACATTATTTGGATCTGATAATCTGACTTCATCTATTCTTCCTCCTTGCTCCCTGTTCTAGCCACAACAGACTCTCTTTGCCATTCTTTGGAGTATGTCAAACAGGTTTTTGCTTCAAGGTGTTTGTATTTGCTACTCTATCTCTCAAATGTTCTTCCCTCAGGTATCTGCATGGCTCATTCACTTTATCAACCTCAAAATTCTTGTTCAACCATCACCATAAAATGAAGCTTTAACTTCACACTCCATTTAAAATAGCAGTCTCCTCTTACTAGTCATCTCCAAATTCCAACCCCACAGTCCTCATTTTTTTCCCCTTATTTCTCTCCTGCCTCCCTCTTCCCATTCAATGTCAGCTCCATGACGGCAGCGATTTTTTTCACTGAGGAATCCCTCAGCCACTGAAGTAATACATGGCATATAACAAACATTTATACTTGATGATGAAACGATTTCCTGCTAATCTATGACTAAGGAGCTGTTATTACACCGTGTGCTACACTCACAACCTGGGAAACATGGCAACAATTATTCATCAGCTTCACACCTATTTCTGACTTGGATGGACAGAAATTACTGAGTGGAATCCTCTCTGAAGAGGTTACGAAGAAACTTTTGGAGGTGATGTATACATTTATTGCATAGATCATGGTGATGGCTTCACAAACTCTTCCAACTTGCATTCGTTAAATATGTACGGTTTTTTGCACGTCAATCACACCTCAATAAATTAATGAAAAAAAAAAAAAAACACACCACACTCCCTCCACGCTATGTCCAATGGGTATGAATGTGAAAGAGTAAGGAATGCTGATAACCAAAACAGTTCTTTCAGTTACCCTAGCAGTAAATATCAGCTCAACCCTCATAGAGGGTTCTTAAGCAGATGACTCTATTATTCTAATCTTTTCTGAAGTGCTTAAAAGGAATTCTGTAAGAAAAAAACAACTTTTTTATTACTTTAATCTTGTTCAAATCCCAGGTCTAGTAAATACTATTCTGAAAAGGCCTTAAGAGAATTTACCACTAGATCGAAACTCTTTTTTTAATCAGATATCCTGATACACAGAATACCATCCTAATAGTTTAATAAGATGTAGTTGTTCATAACTTTCCACAATAAAAGATACAAGTCCATATGACAATCATGGCCTCAAGTACTCTATACACTGAGGTTATAAAAAAGCAGACTAAGACACCATCTCTCAACATTAAATAATGAACACATAAAGCAGAACATTCAGAACAATTCCAAAGACCAAAGTTAATGTTGACTCTAAACTCTAAACTCCAGAGGTAACCATGCTGTGAATAGTTGAGCAAAACTTCAAATGACCATTTCAGGCTCTGTATGGTAAGACCCCATGAAAGCAAGAAAATGGTCCCTATCCATCACAAATTAGTAAATTTTCTATTAGAAATTAAAGAATTTAAAACACATAAACCAGGAGACTTTGAATATTGTAGAAATGCCCTTACACTATAATAAATCATTTCTCACACATATAAACCAAGAGTTGTTTTATAATCCAAGATTTCTACACAGTACTTTCCTCAGTATTCATGCTTTACAGACAGAGCAGAGATGGAGTCACAGGACAACAATGTTTAGGTATAAAAATTTTCAAGTAAATGGAAGAATGGACCCAGAGACATTAAACGACTGACTCCAAATCTCAGACCAGAGATTAGAATTTATATATCCCCAGATCTAGTCCAAACCTCTGGACTCATGTTACATTCCACTGTGCTAATATAGTATACTAATATCACAGCATGAGTGACTGATTATCCTGGTAAACACAGTGTGGTATATTAGTAGAGAACATAAGTTCTGCTGTCCAAAAGGCCTGGGTTAGTGTCATGGCTTTGCTAAATAAACAGGCCACGTGATCTTGGGCAAATTACTTTACTCTTCAAAATCTTTTATTTCCTTGCTTATAAAGTAGGTTTAACAACAGTATCTATCTCAGGGTACTATCCTGAAGATTAAATAAGAATGTCAGTAAAATTTAACCCAGCTCAGGGCACAGCACAATCCCTCACAGTTGACTAAATAAAGTGTCCAATAATACAATCTCTGAACTGTCAACTATGGGCATCAACTGTCAGAAAAAAAAAAAAAAAAAAAAAAAAACCTTTCAAGCTTAATAAACAAACAGATAGGAACTAAAACAAAAGTACCTGAAAAGTACAAGTATGCATACAAGTCAGTATAATGTAGCCTTCTTTTGGAAACACTATTCCCTACTTCTATCTCCTATTTTTCAGTGCCATTTAAAACATTTTATTCCCCAGAGCTCTGTCCTGACTCTTTTCACTCTACACAAGGCTACTATACATTGCCATCCATTACCATGGTTACAATGACTACCCACACATAGAAAGTTCTAAAATTTACAAGACACCAGAGTAGTAAGGGATTCTGGAGCCTCCTAAAACTGTACACGAAATTTTGCAAATATAATGTGTGCATTTCTTTTTCCTGGATGATGAGTCCTGAGCTCTTATCACATTTCCAATGAATTTTGGTCCACATCTCAAAGAATAAACTACTGCCTTATATATTAATTGCTCCCAAATCTCTACTGCCAGCCCAGACCTTCCTCCAAAGTCTAAAACTACCATATTCAACTACCTGCTGGACATCTCAAGCCAAATGTTCTAGATATACATCAAACTTATCAGGTCCAAAATCCCTATTAACTGAACCCCAAACACACACATATCTTCCTTTTGTATTCTCTAATTCACAAGCCACTTAGTTATATATGCTAAAAGCCAAGGCTTAACTTTTCTTCTCTCATCCTCTTTTCATTTAATCATCAAGTGCAGCCAACAGAGGGCCCCAGGTTATTTCTCAAATATGTTCCCATTCTTTCATCCTGCATACTATTCTTCTAAAACCTGCACCTAGATCACCATGTCAGCCTTCCAACTATCATGAACTCGAATAACCTCTTAGAATCTACCTTCTTCAGAATCACCATTTAAAAAGTAAACATGAGCATTCCAGCCCTGTTCAAAACCTAACTCTCATTAACTACAGAGGTGGAAGGATGTACTTTAAAACTATTCAAAATCTAGTCTATGTCTACTTCTCTAACTTCACTTACTACTTTCACTCATCACTACCTATCTTACATTTATTCCCTGACTACATTAAATCAATAGTTATTCCAATCCAATGACACACGTCCCCCTCATTCACCACCCTACCTTGTCTTCTTAAAGGCCCCCTCCTCTGCTGCTTCTTTATCCAATTCTTTACATAGCCTCTGAACACAGCTCATATATGTATCATATATGTATCTTCCTTCCCTGACCGCCTCAAGCAAAATGGACTCCCTCCTCAGCGCTTTCCTAACACTCAGGTCATATCTATCCTACACTTCATACTGATTCATAAATAGCTGTGTATCTTTTTCCTCCACTAGACAAAGAGATACTAAAAGGGCTATGCATTTTTCTTTAATGTCACTTAGATGGCCATAAACAAATGTCTGGTGAATGAATATTGCTTTACCTATATTATACTAATGCAAGTTTGAACCTTTGAATGATGGAAAAAATTTTAATGTGCTTATCTACAGCAATTAATGTAATTCTAAAATAATAAAATGTCCTTTTCAAATAAAATATAGTAACGTACAAGCAACAAACTCTTAAATTTCATTTATCAAGTAGTGTTTTCAGATTCTCCTATTCACTTAACTGCTTAGTCATTAATTTTATTAATAAATGTTAACTAGGAGAAAAATCATAGGCAGAAAAGGCCCCTCAGGACAGGATCCATAAGCTACAATCTTTCCCTAACTCAATCAAGTCCAAAAACAATATGCCAAAGGAAATGGACTTTAAGTGCAGATTCTTACATATGCATGCTTTGGTCTTGGCATCAAATGAACATGTCAGTAACAATGGCAAAATAATTATGTTACTGATGAACTTTAAATTCTCACTCATCCTTGGTAAAGAATACAACATTAACTATCAATGAAAGTTAAAAGGGCTAAATGAACTCTAATGTCATCAATATGTTAACCATAAAAACATCAGTCTATACTTCACTCAGAGCCACAAAACTTAAAGGCCTTAAGACTGCGTATTTTTTAAAAAAGAGTTAAAACATACTTTAAAAGAATATTCTAAATTATTCAAGCAGGATTTTAAACTCATTGATGAAACTGATTTCCTTAAGTTCCATTAATTGCAAAAACACTCAGGAAGGAATTTTGTTAATGCTGCAACAAAAGCAGTAACATAATAAAATGCACACACACACATTTAATGTTTGCTAATTATTAAGCATATACAGTATTCTGTTCCAACAAGTTTAAGTTATAAAGTGATCAGCAGGGAAAGTAAACTCATTCGGCAAGAAAAGAAACAAAAACTCTTTTAAAGGAAAGGTATAATTAAGCATTCTTAAGTGCTTATGGTTTAATGAGACTTTTAAAAGCCAAAACAGAACTTTGATTTTTAAAAATGACCTCCACCCCCTTCTGCCTCTTCTTAATCCAGGATTACAATATCCTCATTAGTAAGTATCAATAACAAAACAACCCTAACAGTCTTTTTTTTTTTCCCCAAAACATTTTTGATTATTCATCTACATTATTTTAAATTACATAAAAACCTTCAAAATGCCTAAATTTGGGGGCACCTGGGTGGCTCAGATGGTTAAATGTCTGCCTTCAGCTCAGGTCATGATAAGGGTCCTGGGATCTAGTTCCAATCTGGGCTCCCCTTAGCGGGGAGCCTGCTTCTCCCTCTGCCTGCTGCCCAGCCTTGCTTGTGCGCTCTCTCTGACAAATAAATAAAATCTTTAAAAAAAAATGTGTGAATTTGGAAGGATATCAGTCTATTATATACTTACACATCTTGTAGGATCTGTAATAAGAGTTGGAGAGAACTACAGCATGAGCCAATTAAAACTAAAACGAAGATAACTATATTCTTTACATCCACTATATACAAAGCACAAGAAGTCTTTAGTTCCCTGTGAATAATATGACAAGAAATTTAGAACAGGGTGGGTGGGGGAAAAGGGTGAAAATTTGAAATTCCAGGCAATTCAGAATGACACAGCTAGAAAAAAATAAACAAGGAAAAATGCTTGATCATAATTTTGAGCTTCAGCCTCAAAAAAGTTGCTCTGGTACAAATATCTGAGGAATGGCAGAATTCTAGTCAGATACAACTAAGCCATAAATTATGTAAGGACGCTCCCTCCCAGATTATAAGCACCTCAGAGCAATATAAAGTCTTCCTTTATTTTATTGTACCCTTTATAATACATGGCAAAATGCCTAAGTGACTTTCAAAATATATGATTTGAACGTGGTCCAGTTACGGTTAATAATATTGATGAATCTTACTTGATGACCAACAACTACACAATGACTTATAACATCTGCAAGCATCCCATTTATCCAACAGTTAATCTTTAAGCAATCTCAACCATCAAAAATATAACCAAAGACCCAAGAGTTAAGGGAACAGTACAATGGGATATTCAGACTTCGCACAAGTTATTTAACTTTCCAGAATTTACTTGCTTCACATGCTTGTGGCAGAAGAAATAGGAGATGATCACGTACTGTGTGGCAATTAACAAAGTTTGTGAAAGCATCTGGCACACAGCACTTGTTCTATACATTCGTTTTCTTTACTACGCAAAACTGACAAAGAGCCTTACTTAATAACTTAACCTGAATGTAAAGTTGAGATTGATGTTTGCTTAAATGGATTTTCTGTGATTACGGTGGACAGCAGATGGCCACAGAACTGTGCTGCTAAAAGTAATAAAACTGATGTCAAAGAGCAGAGAGAAAGATTATCAATTAGAAAAGCACAGGAGCCTGGGATAATTCTGTGAGTCACAAACTGAGTCTGATCAACATTCATTTGGACTCTAATATCATTATGGAACAGTAACATTTATAATGAGAAAGCTGAACTATCAAAAGAAGGTTCAATTATAATCTGCATTTCAGTCCTCAGCATGAGTAGGCTGTTCAAAAATCAAATTGAAACAAATATTTTTCAAATACCAAAGATCAAACTTTCAGATTAGCTATTGAAGTCCATGTTAAGTCACAACTGACTTGAGTACAAAGTATTTCAATGACTTTTGCTTATATGAAAAAAGGTACGTGTAACATTTCATGGTCTGATGATAATCACAGTAAGATGCAATGTTAAGTACTGTCACTGAAGCAAGAAGTTTGTCACTGTCCTACTATTGGTGCTGTTTTCGCAAATGAAAAAATAAAGGCCACCTACTGGGCACCCTGAAACACACTTTATCCAGAGATATAATTAGAGACCTTCCCTATTAAGAAAATCACTTCTACTTTATATTTAAGTGCACATCTAAATCCGATGTTTCCATCCTACAATCTAAAATTATTAATTTTAATCAAAAATGTCAATATTTTCTTCTCTATAGCTTAGGTAACTTGTTTATTGTTGTTGTTTTTGAAATGGGTAAACCCTATTTTTCTAAAACTATGATAACATGTAAAAAGCTCTACAAATTATAAATTAGTTTACACTGGAATCAGCTACCCACAATCCAAAGGAAGAGGGGAAAAAACATGACAAAGTATAAATTACCAGTTAGCAAATGTGATATGACAACAAAAGCCCATTGTATGAAATTATTACAAAAATCTGGTATCAAATCTGCTCAAAATTTCTCCAACACTACCAATTCACACACAAAATAGAGTACACAAAAACATTGCTAATTTCCCACTGTTTCGTACTATTTAACCAGCATCACTGAAATAAACCATTTATTTTAAAGGAAATTCTAAATCCAAAACATAGGTAGGTGACTTTTGCGACACTACACAAAATATTTTATGCCACAACAGAACACACCAGCATTCCATTCCTAGACTTATGTATACCTATTTAAATGAAACTTTTAGAGTTGGAATGAGCCTAAGATAACCAAAAATTAAAATCTCATTTTACAAATGAGGAAACTGAGGCTAAGTGGCTTAACCAGGATCACACAGCTAATCAGAGCAATGAAGAAATCCAAGCGTCCTGAACTAAGTGTTCTTCTGCTAACCCCAAGTCAACTCAATGGGTGTTCAATATTAAGATGTCTTTTTATAGTTTATAGGCTAATGTTACCACTGAATTATTATGGCTACAGGCATGTTTCAGTTCGGTCTAGAGAAAAGAGCCTTTAACTTAAATCAGGCTTCTAGTCATGGTTCTTCCGTAAATTCAAGTCCTGAAAGTATCCCTTGGTAAATCATCCTCTCTAGACCTCCCTTTCTTCATCTATTACATAAGACTGGAACAGTGTCTCTCAAAACCATTCGTAGCTTTTAAAAATTAAAATGTGAATACAAACAGGAGCAAACAAACTACTTGTTTATTTGGCTAGGGCTAGCATTCAGCAAAAAAAAACCCACAAAAAACCCTCACAGTTCTCTCATGTCTCATTTGCATATACCATGAAAAAAAGTGAATTATTTTTAAGTGCCTGATTCTTGTGCTTCAAAATTCGTTTTACTGTTTAACCTATTTATGTTCTCAAACACAAAAAATAAAAATTAAAGTATTTTAACATGTTAACTTCAAAGAATCCCTTTTTGAAACATATACTTAGTAAGATAAATTCCTACTGAATTGAAATTCAATAAATTCAATAAATTCCTATTCAAAAAGTTTAAAAAAGCGTGCTATCAGCCTTATAAAAAGGAATGTGTTAACTCACCAATATGTCAACTAATGTCTTCCTCATAGGTTATAACTTTGCTTTATTCAATTCAATACACACTGGGATAACCTTAAGCAATTTATATACTCAAATTTTACTAAAAATATACTTCCATTGATTAAAAGTTCTTAATAACATTTATTCTCTTACGAGAGGTGCATTTACCTTGAATCAAGAGAGGCTTACATTTGCAAAAGCTCCTTCCACTGGCTGAAAACTAATTTTGAATTCTTTTTATAGAGTACTGCATTGTATAAGCTTTAGGGCCCCAGGATCTGCCCCTGGCTAATAATTTGAATGGCATTCTCAGAATTAATTTTCCAATATATTCCTATTAAATAAAATGTTTCAGAATCTAGGTGCTTAACAGAATACAACTAGGCAGTGTAGTGTAGTGGGAAGAATATGAATCTTTTAACAGATACACCTGCGACCTAAATCCCAGCTCTGCCCTTTCTTAGTTGGATAGGCAATATTACACATGCCTTACTAGGTCTCTCTGAGCCTTAAGATTTAAAATCGTAACAACATCTAAAGGTTGTAAGGATTTGAGGTAATTATAATTCAAAGCACCTAAAACACATTCACATAAGGTAGATATGTTAATCTACTAATGTTACTAATGTTATAAAGCAATTTCTCATACTATCCAAAAACTGGAAAGAAAAAAGAATTTATCATGATTACTTTCAAGAGGATAGACAAATACATATGTAAGGCTGCCCAGTTAAGAGCTGCTTCAAGTAACAATGACTTGCAATCATTATGTTAAAGAATTCCTCTTAGCAATGAAACCTTGCTTTTATCAAAAAATATCTCTAAAGGAGCTTGTATTTTCTTAAAGTAGGTAAAGATATTCCTTTGAAGTCTTTATTCATTTGCTCAGCAGTAACCTTTCACATTTAAAAAGTAAATTTGGGTCCATTCCTTTTTCAGTGATCACAAGTACTAAATGAATGAAAATCACGAAGCTTTACTTAACTACACTTTCAACTTCAGACTGACTTAAAAAAATAAATGATTTCTAGTAGCAAAAGGTCTGAATTAGGGGTTAAGGCAACTGAAGAATCAGTTCTCAATTTACTATTAATTGTCTCAACTTGGGCAAGCAGGACTCTCCTCAACTTTTAAAAAGGCTGGATTTTAAAGCAGTGGTTAATAGAACTTTTCCAAAATGAAATCTTGTATACAAATGCCAGGTTTTGAACAGCTTTAAATAACAAGAGAAGGAGATTTTTGAAGCTACACCTAATTCCACTCCTCCTATGCCTCCAGGGTCCTGGAGACTCTCTACAAGTTTGAAAATAACTGTCCTACAAAAAACATAATACATTTTTTAGTTGAAAAATCTGACTTTATGATTAGAAATTTCATTCAAATGTCTCAGTGATACCACTGTTTATTAGAAAACACTTCCTGATGTTTCTTTTAATCCTCACAACTAATCTGTGAAAAAGACTGCTCCAGTTCCCATCTTAAAGTTGAGAAAATAAAAGAGTGTATTAGTTCATTCATTCAACATTGTTGGATACTATTGTGCTGCACTGACAAACATCAATACAAAAAGACTTGATGCCGCCTCTAAAAAACACACACACATTCTAATAAAAGAGATACAGACTATTCTTTGAAGACTTTTGGATAGGAAGAAAAATAGTATGGTAGTTACCATGACAGGGAAGACAGGAAAAGAACATTTTCCTTCTCTGAGACCTGAGGGAAGGCACTGAGAGAATGAGTAAAGATACAGGTTAAAGGCTACAATTGAAAGAGAAGAAAGCTGAAGAACTTACACAAGATAACATTAGTTTTTGACAGTGAAGCAGTAGTTAAGTTTCTGGAAGAAGACAGGTAAGAGAATTCTCAATAAAAAGCTTAAGGACAGTGATTAAAGTTTGGAATAGCTCACACAGGAAAAGAGAGAGGGAGCTTACCAGGGACACACACACAAAAAACTGCCCAGAGGTCCTGGGAGTCCATCTTAGATACCACTATCTTCCAATTTTCCCCAGGAGTGCACAACAGCCTAAAAAATATAAGCAGTGAAGGCAGATGGATGGAATGATCCAAGATACTTTGTGCCATTTCTGGACTTGCTCTAGAGAGGTAGTAAGAAAAAGACAATTAGTAACTGGCATTATGGTTTGGGAGAACAGAAGGGGTCTTCTTGAGGTCTAAGAGCACATTAATGTGAGAAGGAAACAAGCACAAAGTAGAATAGAATAATTAAATAGTAACAACTGGCATTTACTTACAATGTCTACTTTGCACCAGGTACTCATCAAAGAGCTTTACCTGTATTAACTCTATTTCTACAAAGCAGGTGCTATTGTTTTCTCCTTCTTATAAAGGAGGAAAGAGGTTAAGTGATTTGCTCATTATTACAGCTAATAAATGAAGATGCTAGGATACAATGCAATATTGGAGTTTAAGATTCCTAAAGCAATGGAATAAGGAGCTCCAAGACAGAGTGAACACCACTGTAGTAAGAGGAGGCCAGGTCCATTTGATCATCATTGTATACAGTGCCTGACCTCCAGCAGGAACACATAATAAACGTATTTTAAATTGAATGAATGTCTGTGCCACACATAGTGGATAAAATTAAGATCCTAACTGGAAAGAATGTCTGTGAGGAAGGTATTAAAGTCTTCAATGACTGAAGGAACATGTGTAAGAAGTTAGAGACGAGCACAGGGAATGCACAAAGAGTAGTTCAAAAGGGCCCAAGCCACAAAAAAGGATGATGAATGTGGTAATAAATTGTATGTGGGCCCAATGATTCAAGGATTACAAGGAAAACAGACACCTCAATTTAAGAAGATAAGCCAGTACTCTCAGGGCAAAGCCAGGTTTCAGATGAAAAAGCGGTAAGGAATTCTGAGAACAGGCTGAAGATACAGGAGAGTCAATCTGCAATGAAAGTAGATCACAGTGGACAGCTAAACAGGCTGGGAAGAAGGAATCATGGTGGAGGGAGTAAAAAATAAAGAGTACAGCTAGTTAACAGAAAAGACTGAGCCACAGGTTTAGTCTTCTGAAGATCAAGCCAACGGTACTGCAAATGCATCACACTATCTTTACTTTCAAGTCATTATTGTTTCAGAGGACTAGACCGACTTCAAATCATTAATGACCGACTACATCTTAAGACTTCACTTATAGCGGCAAAAACAGCATTAAACATTTTAGAGTACTACTTGCATCAATTTACCCAATTAATCAATTACTGTGGTTTGGCTTAAGGATTAGTTTCTCATTTAATCATTCACTAACCACCCACACTGTGTCTAACACTATGCTAAGTATTTTGTGGTTCAAAAGGGTGTCTTGTGTAAGTTCTGGGCAGGGACCACAATCTAGTTCATGAGTGAAAACACAAATAAAAGGAAGGAATGGAAAAAAAAAAAGGGGGGGGGGGGAGAAAACGAAGAAAAGCAAAATGTATTTTTAGGTAACATTTAAAGTACATACTAGAATGTACACACCAAATGAATGTGTGTGTAGACATTAATTTATTCCTTCAATAAAGTTACTTAAGAAATGACATACTTACTTCAATGATTATGTAAGAATCATTACTTGAACTGTTGTTTTTTTTTTTTTTTGAAACTACCCCCAAGAGCCAGTAGCATTCTTTTCAAGTGCCCCAGTGGTACCTAATCCTTTATCCTTTGAGACAGACTTTTTAGTGTGGTTCAAATTGGCCCTGCAGACTTTTCAAAATAAAAAACAGTACCAAAAAATGGCAGCATCACTAAAATAAGCATTCAATATTAGAATACAACTACCTGCAAAAATAACAATCAATTTTAACATTTAAATTGTGGCATAATCATGGCTAAACAGTAACCACAGCTGGATGCTAGACAGGGTACTAATGCTTTTTTTTTTTAAATCTCTCAATAACCCTGTAATATAGGTCCCACTGAAAATTTCATTTCAGAGGAGGAAACTGAAGCTAGAAGGGATTAAGTAACTTGTTAAAGATGATGTGGCTAGGAAAAGGTGTAAATGACATTCAAAATCTGGCAGCCAAAAATCCACCAAACTCTATTATACTCAGTCTATTTTTTAGTCATACTCCTAACCAGACATTGAATACTCTGAAGGAAAATTCCGTTAAAGACTATCCATAGTTTTGGGGCGCCTGGGTGGTTCAGTGGGCTAAAGCCTCTGCCTTCAGCTCGGGTGATGGGTGAGGGTCCCAGGGTCAAGCCCTGCATCCAACTCTCTGCTCAGCAGGGAGCCTGCTTCCCCCTCTCTGCCTATCTCTCTGCCTACTTGTGATCTCTGTCTGTCAAATAAGTAAATAAAATCTAAAAAAAAAAAAAAAAAGACTATCCATAGTTTTATTCTTAATGAGCAGTCAAATGCAAACTAAAGCATTAGAGTACTATTTTTTCACCTATAAAATTAAAGATAAAAAATGTTGGCTAAGACACTGCTACACAGTAGAAACCCTGACAGGTATAATTAATTCTGAAGAATATTCACTTACGAGCCAGATTAGGATCCCAGTTCTGCCATTTACAAGCACAGTGACCTGAAGCAAATTTCTTACGTTCTCAAGGCCTCCTTTGTAAAACAGAGGATAGTAGTAGTACTCTATAGAGTTGTGCAAATAAAATGAGTTTACACATGCAAAGCACAGAGAACAGTGTGTGGCCCATGATAAGCATTGACGGAGTGTTAGCTATTACTATTCCTACTTTTCTGGAGGTCAACTGGCAATACGTACCAATTTTGTTTGGCTTAGTAACTCCATAATCATCGATAGGTTCAAATATTTATGCGCCTAAATAATCACAGTTGCATTATCTATTACAGAGGAAATATGAATTGACCGGAATCAATCAAAATACCCGGCAGTAGGGAAATGGTTAAGCAAACTAAGGTGCCATAGAATACTAGTCTTTACAAATCATATCCTTAACATATTTAATGTGAGAATACTGCATATTTTAAAAAGCTTTTTTTTTTTTAAATGATATTGTACCTCAATTTTACTGGCTGCTCAGAAGTGTATGAAAGATTAAAAGGAAATACAACAAAATGTAAATGTTGATTATTTCCAACCAGTAGGGTTAGATGTGATTTTCATTTCCTTATTTATAAATTTAGATACTTAAGTATTCTATCATGAATATGCATTATTTTTATAATTAGAAAACCTACTAAAATGAATTCATTGCTTTGACAGATTATGACTGAATAGTTTTCACAATACACTGATAGACACTAATTGCAATTCCTATTATACCTCAGTGATTTATGCTTACTAGTAACACCTTTACTTTTTTGCTGCATTTACAATGAATAAATGAGATCTATTTTCAAACTTGCATTATTTGAAACTACAAATTGTCTAGTAACTTTTATAAAAATTTAAGAAAACTGCTAACAAATATCAGATGATCTTCAATGAAAATAAGATAAAAAATTATCTGATAGTTGGGAGCAATTTAGAAAACAAAGGGAGGACATACTTTTTTTAGTCTTAACTATATAACCTTTATGAACTAGAGAAATGCTGTTATTAGCTACATTTACAAACAAAGGAAGCTTTCTCTACCTTGTCTCAATGAACTGACCTTATTTAAAAGGCCAAATTCTACCTTATATTCTATACTCTAAAATAATTCCAAATTCAATACTAGTACTTTAATTTTCCAGGCTCCTCTGAACTGCTATCTAGGAAGATAATGCAAAATATAAACACCTTATAAATAACTACTTTAAGCTTTTGATTTTTAACTTCTAAAGCCAGAAAGGTACTAACAGTTACAACACAGCTGGCTGTCCTGAAACTATTAAGCAGAAAGAATCAATCTAAGTATAGGCAACACTTTAATGAATCTGTTATACTTACTCCATAATTTCTCTGTTAGAGAATGAAAAATACTTAATTCCCCACCCTGTGTGATTTGCAAGACTTTTATTCAGCTTCCCTGTACATAGTTCAGGTATTCCTAGACAACAATTACTTTCTCTAAGGAAGAGAAATCTATTAGGAAGATCAAAGCTGTTCCCCCAAATCTAGCAAATTTTACAAGAGCTAGGAAAAACAAAAACATTAACTGTTCCCAATTATCATTATACCCTTGCGTTCTTAAGTACATCGCATATGATCTTAAAACTCATCTCTTTCTAATGTCATTCACTCTGTGGTTTCCATCTAACAATAACCTCCACATCACTCACTGTCTATGCTACACAGGTGGAGCTCTGTGAAGCTCATCTAGGATTATGAAGTGGACATCACAACCAAAGATTCTTCACCATGATTTAGCATGCTTTTTTAATAGCTGAAACAACTTTCAGATCACACTCTAAAGACAATACCTTTCACAATATGACTCCTAACTCTGAAGACTAAGATAAGAAAGGACTATCAGAAGAGAGAAGAATATTTTCAAACATAGCCTTTCCAATCCAATCCAATTTTTCAAGCCCATGTGGACAAAACCCATGTGGAAAGTACAAGTGATGAGGAATGACTTTTCAAAGGTAAGGACAAAAGGTTCACCTGACAGCAACTAATCCTACATAGTGGAACAAAAACTCAGGAGTGAGACATTCAGCAACAGCAAGGCAAGAAGAGCAGGAACTTCTTGGGGCAGCACTCTGATCCAAATCCATATAGCTTCCAGGAGTTTCACAACTACAGCCTCCTTCCTTAAAAAAGTTTTGTGGCCCCTGCTGTTAATTTTGGGTACCAGGAAAAAAAAAAGTGAAATGACATGTATTTTGTGCAGTGCAGGAAAGCTTACAAACTGAAATAAATTCTAACTCCATCAACAACTTTTAAATAAAGAGAGTCCCTATTGTTTTCCATCTTAAAAATAAGTAATTTCTCTTAAAACCTTATGAAAAGTTCTACTTAAAATTGTGCATAAAATTGTGTTAGACCTTTTACTCTTGTGAACAATGATGAAGGCACACTTACAATATGCATTCAAGACACTAAAAAGAGCCTGATTTTACAGATGGGACTATATGTGGAATAGGCTTACACATCTATAAAATAACCTCTAAGTTCACTTACCACTCTACTTTGCAATGAGAACAAACATATTTTTATATTTTTTACAAAACATATTTTTACACTTTTTACACCTCAATTTTATAAAACAGAATCTGAAATGAGCACCTGAGACCTTTGGTTAAACTACAATTTTCTTCAACTATAGTACCTACAATATGTCCAAAGATTAATGCAAATACTATAGCTGTAAATAATGTACATATGTACACACATAAACACTTTTTTCTTTACAGAATACTACACATTTACTACTAGAAGACTGCTAACCTGGAAGAAAAAAGAAATTTTGAAATGTCTATAAGGTACTCAAACATTTACCAAAGAGTTAAGTCATGAAATATCATACCACTGAGGCATGTATCTATTCTTAATGAGGGCTCAAGGAACTAGGACTTAAACATTTTTATATTAAAAAGTATAAAGGTTCTTTTCAGTGGAAACTACTTATAAAGATTACTACTCACAAAATGAAAAACTATGCTTTTAAAAAATTAGCAGACATTAAACTGAGTATCAAACACAAATCATTTATAAACTTCATTAAAAGATTTTAGAAAATTTTAGATGGCAACAAGTTATGAACAGAAAAGGTCCAAATTAGCTCATAACCATAAACACTACTTTTAAAAAAATCGGTTTCAGCACTGGGTGCTAATCTATTATACATTATACTCTTTCACTAAAGGAATAACGCAATTCTCTCCTGTCTCTTCCAATAATACACAATATCCAGAAAGAAGGGATCTTGATCTTCAAGCAGTACTTATTTCAAGCTCTTAAAACGGTGCCTGGCACACAGTACTCTGTATTTATTGAATGAATGAGGGAATGAAGACCAGGGGGAACAGGTAAACCTAAAGAGATGACAAAGCTGGTCACATTTAAAGGTACAACTGGTTAATCACAATATTAACAAAACTGAGTTAATGTCATATGTGAGCTATTCCACATTTTCGTAATAAACCTCAATTAGAAGAACTCAGATTTCAAAAATGGCAAACTTTCCCTAGAAACCTTGTATAAAACTATTTAAAATTCTTAGCAATTCTAAATTCTGCTCAAAATGTTCACAACTGACTTAGCAGTAAAGCTAACATTACCCAAAAATTCATAAACCCAGCTCACTTCATTACAAGGGAAAACAAGCTAATCGATTTCATTAGTTCCCTTTGGTATTAATAAGTCTTGCCTCAGGGCAAATTACACTTCTGAAAAAGCATGCTTTAAAAAGTGAATTCAAACCCCATTCTCCCGCTTCACAAGGTATGTTTATGATCCTAAAACACTCAAGATCTTTCTCTAGTTTTACTGTTCTAAAATCTTCAGTTCAATTGCTAGTTTGTCTATCTTGACGTATACCTGTTACTGTAGCGACGTGAGCAAGTATGTCCAGTTCTGTTACAACAGTTTAATTGCTTGCCATTGGCTATCTGAATCTGGTATGGCATCCAAAGTTATACTCTACATGCTTAATACTTCAACCATATGACTCAACGTAATGCTGAAAAAGAAAGTTTCTAAACAGAACACGTTTGCTGTCACTAAAATCTATAGAGTAGAGCAACTCGGGGTAGTGACGACTCGTTCTTTTGGGCTTCCATGGCTAAGAAATGGAGAAACAATTGTCCAATGTGTTTTCTCTTGCTTCCCCTTGACCCTCCTTCGAGTGGCGGGGCAATTCCTGCACAAGAGAGTTTGTAAAGTGCTTTGGAAGCCTGTGGATGAAAGAGGCTATAATTACAGCTGATGTTAGTACGTTACTATTGAGCATTACAGGGACCACTGCGTGTAGACTGGTGGCAAAACCCTTTTCTGAGGACGGGAAGAGAGAGGGAGAGGACAGTCGCCTTCATCATCCTAAAGGTCTGACTGGCCACCTTTGGGCCAGGTTATTTTTCAAACTGCAGAGAGACCACACGTGAAAAGTTACACACACGCCCCATACACGGAGGACTTCCACAGTCCTCGTCCCTGCAGTCTGGTGGTCCCGGGAAGGGAGCAGGGAGAGGAATACTAGGGGCTGGGCCTATACCCCAGGAATGTGCGAAGGTGCTGGGACCAGCCAAGGGGCCCTGGCCGCAGCCGACGCCCGCTGGTTGGCCGGAGGAGCAGCTCCCGGGCGGGTGCGCGGCGCCGGGCTCCGGAGCAGGAGGGCGGCCGCGCCGGGGCCCCGAGCCGCCCCGTTGCCGGGAAGGCTCGCGCCCCGCGGCCGGCGGCGTGGGGGAGGGGAGGCCGGGCCTGCGGCCTGTTGGGGGAGTTCAGCCCGGGCCTCGCGTGCGGCTCTCCGCCGGGTCCCCGGCCCTGGGGTCCCAAGCGCCGAGGAGAGACTCACCGGAAAGGCCCGGATCCGCATCTTGGTGTCCTTCCGGCTGCCCGTGCCTTTGCTCAGATTCGACATGGTGCTCGTCCCCTCCCCGGCGGCGGCTTCGGGTCGCACTCCGAGGCGCCGGTGTCACATTTAAGGCGGGCGGGCAGGCGAGGGGCTACGCTGGGGGCGGCGGCGGCGCGGCCCCCGGGCTGGGCTGGGGAGCTGGCCGGCCGCTGGGCGGCCGCGGCGGGGGCGGCAGCGGCTCGGGCTCCGGCGGCTCGGGCTCGGCTGGGGGGCTGCGCTGGCGCGGCGGCTCCGCGGGGTCCCCCTCACGCCCGGCTCGGCTCCCTTTATCGCGCTCCTCCGCGATGGCGGCGGCGGCGGCGACGGACAAACATCTCACTGCGCAGGCCGAACGTCCTCCTCCTCCTTCTCCTCCTCCGCCTCAGCGAGACGAGATCCGGCCCAGAGGGTGGAGGGGGGAGGAGGAAGGGAGGAGAGCCGGAGAGTGGAGAGATTGGGGGGAGGGGGGTGGGAGGACGGGAGGGGGAAGCAAGCGGCCGCGGCGGGGACGCTCAGATCTCGCGAGAGGAGGGAGAGCGCGCTGCCCCGGGTGGGGCGGGGCGAAGCTTGGGAGCGGGAGGGGTCAACAGGAGGGGAGGAGGGGAATGAGGAGTTAGGGAGTGGGAGGAACCAGCAGGGCGGAGAGGTGGGAAAGGGGCGGGGCTGAAGGCGGGAGGAGAAAGCTGCCTTTTTGAAAGGGGAGCGTAGGAGGGGAAGCTATGGGCGGAGGTGGTTGCTGATTGGTGGAGCGCGGAGGGTGGGAGGGGTGGGTGGGACCCTGATCACGTGGACGGGGTGGGCGGGGAAGTTCAGAGAGCCGGAGCGGGACAGTAGTGGGCTGGGTCTTCCTGGGCTGGGCCGGGTGGGGTCAGGCCGGGCTTGGCCGAGGGGCCCGGCCCGGGGCCGGGGCCGGGCTCGGGGCTGGGCCAGGAGGAGGACAGTCTCGGGGAGGAGCTTAGGGAAGCTAGGTGGATAACTAAGTCCTAGAACTGGTTCTGTGCTTTTCTAGGGCAGGTGAACTAGGGAGGGTTACTTGAGCAGAAGCCGGAAAGTGGAAAGAAGAGTTTGTGCAGGAGTTACCTGCTGTTGTTAGAAATTAGCGTACTGTATGTATACGAGGTTGTCGGATCGGATGTGCACAATCCTCTCAGGACTGAGGGGTGGAGATGTTAATCCACAAAATTTCCTTAAACTGCAGAAGCCCTAAGATCTCTTGATTCATTGATCTTTCCTAGGGGAACCCAGGACTTACTAGCGTTAAAATCTCTTTTTCGTTATCATTGAAGTAAAATGACAGCTCCCTTCATGTAGTGCAATATTTTGGTAAGTGCTGAAAAATAGAGGATAGGGTGATAGAAACCTGTCTTTAACCTGCCAAATCATTTTACCTTTACCAAGAGTGTTGTCGGTTTTGAAAGCCAAAATTACTGTCTTTGATTCCAGTTTGATGTAATTTTGGAGGTTTTGTTTTATTTTTGTCATTGTAGCCAAAAGATCTAGTTGGATTCATCAGTTTTGCCTTTTATCTTTTTAGCTATTATGAATTTTACTTCCCAATTTACCTCTCCGCTGAATTGATAATATATTTGGACTTCTGACCCTACAAAAAAATATGTGAGTTCTCACTGAAGTCTGTAATCTTTTAAATAAGAACCTATTGTTGGGATGGATAGCTGCATGTGGAAGTTGAGGTTTTAATACTTTATTTATTGTAATACTTTTTAATGCCTTTTAAGAAGATAGGGTGTTAATACTTTTTCATTACATTTGGAAGCTGGAGTTTTATACTCTTAAAGTAAGTAAACAAATATTCTTTTTGTGTGTGTGCGATAAGGTTGAATTTGGCCCAAGTTAACTTAATCATGATGACCAAAGTTAGGAATGTTGTGCTTTCATCCCCTATTTGGTTGACGACTACTTTTTTTCTTGCTTTGTTTTCTGGTATTTGCTAACTAAAATTTGAGTTTAAGAAATAAGGATATTGCTTGAAGCAATACCTCTCTAGATACTGAAGCTAAAAATAGGTCACCAAGAATTGGGGTTGATAAGGTAAGATTGGGAAGGGCTCTGATTTAAATATAAGATAGTAGGAGTCTTGGGTAGGAGTTTATAATCTGTATGCTGATTGGATCTTCATTTCCATAATCATTAGAGTATAATAACAACTGAATATTTTTCTATTGGTTGCATTATCGTATGGCCCAGTTTCCTTGTAATAAAAGACCATCATTTCTAGAGCCAGCTCTTATCAGTTTACTAGCTATATTTTGTGTCTTTTGGAGCAGAGGCCTCATTTGTAAAATGGGGAAAAAAATAATACTTCTTTCTTGGGCTACTGTGAAATTTAGATGATGGACACATTTTTAAAAGCCCGAAGAGCAGCGCTCTCCACGGAGTAGCCACTCAACACCCATTGGCTATTATTATAATGGGTAATTAAGGCCAAGGGTATACTATCTATTCTCCTTCATTCAATATGTATTTTTTTAAATACTTGTATCCTTTATAAATGAATCTTATTTTAAAACTAAGTCAGTTTCCAACATTTGGATTTCTCAGACCAATAAAACATTTTTCAAAAAACTGGGGAACTAATACACGGTTGGCAACTTTATTTTGGCAAGTAAGAGCATTAAAAAGAATAATTAGCATAGACTAGCCTCGTTATCTTGTTTTTTTTAAAAAAGTATTTTAACCATGGAAACAAGAGAAGGTAATTTTTGAATAAAAGACTTTTTTTTAAAAAAAATAAGGATTTTATTTATTTATTTGACACAGAGCAAGAAAGACAGACTCAGACCAAGCACAAGCAGGGTGAATGGCAGGCAGGGTAGAAGAAGGCTCCCCGCTGAGCAAGGAGCCCCATGTGGGGCTCAGTCCCGGGACCCGGGATCCCGGGATCCCAGGATCACTACCAAGCTGAAGGCAGACGCCTAACGGACTGAGCCACCCAGGTGCCCCAAGGATAGTTTTTTAATTGATTAATTTAGTCTTATGAAAAATAATACAGTGAGCTGATTTTTGTTATTTCATCATGAACCTAAGAAAAGATAATGAGCCAGCATTTAGGAACCTTCTGGATTAGGATATATTTCCATGTAATTGTGAAGCATATAATCACCTTTTAATTTACAATATATTTGTTTTGTGAACCCAGATTTTTTCATATGCTGGTTTTGCTCAAGCAAAATTTGGCTGCATCTTAAAAGAATTACTGTCAACTGCATCTTTTGTTAGGCTTTTACCCACAATAGGCCAAGAAAAACTCTTCAAAATGAATTTGCCACTGACATTAAGGAATCCACTGCTAACTTATTTGTTCATTTACTCAAGAACTGCTTATTTAAGTCTGCTAGATGTTGGTCACTAAGGGGAATAAGACACACGAGACCTGCCATCACTAAACACAAAGTCCTTTTCACATCTCAAAATTTGGAAACCACAGAACCAAGTTGGATTTGGCAACAACTTCCTATACACTCCAGTCCTGAAATCAGAGATTTTCCTGCCTAGAAGACCAGCAATCTCAAAACTGTATGAAATACTCTCTAAAGCAGCAGACTATTCTTCTGTACTTAATGGAGTTCTGTGATTTTTAAGTAGCAAATGAACTTTGAAAATACTAGTTTTTCTGCCAACTGCCACCTGACCTAGCAGAGAACGCAGGGCTGCAATAGGAACTCACTAGATGTTGCAGGCCTGCCGGGTGGTATTCTTACTGATGCTGACCATGTCCTGACACAGGAGAACAGTGACCCCATTTTCATTTATTTGTATGGAACACGTGCAGTCAGAGAAGCAGGAGGCTGAGTGGGCCAGTGCATTTTCTATATCCCAGTCTAAAATAGCACGGGCTGAAGAGAATAGCCTCTTCTTGACCATGAGTTTCTAGGTATCCAGGATACCAACCCACTTTAATCACTAATTTGATTGTATAGATATTGGTTATTAAAAGAGCTGACAGCCTACCAATTCAATTAGACCTCTTCGATGGCTTGAAGAGACAAAGACTGTTAGGGAAAGATGTATGGTTTTCAGATTAAAAGGAGGAGGTTTAGAGATACCATCACTTCATTGAAAATAAGGGCTAGATCTTCTACTTTCTTCCTTGTCTCCAATAGACAACCAGTAGGTATTGTAGGCCATTCAATTTATACATATTTATAGAGGAGTAGCATTCATATGTGCCTATAAGGTGAATGTTATAGGAGTATCCTGTTGAGAATGTAACCCCCAAAACTTACATATATGAAAACTGTAGGTTTTCTGTGTGTACATTTTCTACTTTGTCCTTAATATATATCTCCAGAACAAGAAGCCTGTAAGATGTGAGGGCACATGAGAAAAGTTACATCTTGAATTAAAAATCTTAAATGTCTGTTGTATCATAAAAACCCATCTCCATTTTCATCACTTTGTCATGCTAAATAAAATCATCTCACGGGCAGCACTGGAAACTTTGTAGTTAGACTGGGCAGTGTTCTGTCTTCCATATTTATCAAGCAAGTTAATATTGTGGAATAAAAATATCTATCTATACAGCCAACAGAACTTAACAGAATATAAATTCATGATTTAAAATTATAGGTATTGCATGCAATTTTGTAATTTTATTTTGAAGAAAAAGAATTTATTTTGTGGAAAAAGAATTTCCTCTTACTGATAGCAGTAACTATGTCAAGAAACCTCCAGAGGGCAATTATGAATATGTATTGCTTTCCTTCATGATAAGTAAAGTATATGTTGAATTTTATAATTCATCATCTCTGTCTTTGTGAAGTAAGTTAATTTTGGAGTTGAGATAAAGCATGGTTCCAAAGAAGCTATTAAATTTTATGCTAGATATAGTAATTGTGTGAATTATAAATATAATGGTCAGCAGTTAGCAAATGTAATAAAATAACATTATTGTCAAACTTGTTCGATAAGCTATTTATCTTTAGTTCATAGTTAAATGGTATTCTTTGCTATATATCGAACTAGTAAAAACCAAAATTTGGGTAAAACAAAGGAGTGTTGGTAGAGGTGAAGAATAACCTTTAAGAGACTAACAAATAAGAAAAAAAATTGGACCAATTTCTAGCTACATACTGATATAACGAATTAATTCCTAAAGAGAAATTGATTTGAAGTTACTGGTTTCTGAATCTTCTAGTTCTTGAGTGTCTGGCTATTGGGCAGAAGACCCACTGAATGGTCAGTTTTGAGAAAGAGACAACATGAGCGCCTTGTTAAACGAAACCGGCAACTCTAATCTAGTTGAAAATCTTTTAAAGAATTTTCATTTATGAGACCTTAAAAGTGGTACTTCTCTACTACTGAAATCCTAATCTTTGTTGAAGAGTGCCTATCTCTCCATGAACATTTATCTTTGGGGAAAAGTTGCTTTAGATGCCTGGATTGTTAAGGTACTTCCGCATTCTTTAAATTAATTATTGTAGTGATATTTGTCCTTTATTTGGCGGGGGGATGCTTTCTCTTACCACCCTGATTTCTTGTTTTAAAGGATTCACCCATTGAATGTGGTCTTAGTAGGTGGTGGTGGTCACTTCCTACCACAATAGCCACTCCTCTCTACTTTCCAGGTGAGCCTGGGGATGAATAATGTGGACCCAGGCAGTCAGACCCTCTCTCCTAGAAACTCTTGAGTAGGTGACTGAGGGACACAGAGACAGCTGGTGAGCATGAAGGCAGTGTCAGTGGGTGTGGGTGGTGTAGGCTCTTCCACCTGAATGACTAGCTGTCCTTTCTGCTCTTTGGCTTTCCAGCAGACCCTTGTTCCTGTTTGTTCTCCAAACAGGAGATGGTCCTCCCATCTTCCTTCACTTCTTTATCATTATTATACGTTTTCTAAGTGTAAGTATAGTTTACACACAACATTACATTAGTTTCAAGTGTACAATGTAGTGATTCAACAAATCTACATGTTATGCTATAGGCACCCCAAGTGAGCTATCATCTGCCACTATGCAATGCTATTACAATATCATTGACTATGTTCCATATGCTGGACCTTTTATCCCTGTGACTTACTCATTCCATAACTGGAAGCCTGTATTTCCTGCTCCCCTTCACCCATTTTGTCCATCCCCTACCATTCGCCCTTCTGGCAACCATCAGTTTTCCGTATGGTTCTCTGTATTTATGGGTCTCTTTCTGCTTTGTTTGTTTATTCATTTTGTTTTTTACCACATTCCCTCATTTCTGTGACTCCAAACATCCCTCCCCCAAATTCCATTTTTGCTTAAAATAGTCAAAATTTGTTTCTGCTGCATATTAGTCAGGGTCCTGGCAGGAAACAGATGGCTTACTCAAACAGGAAAATTGAGGCGAGTTTAATTCAGGGCTACTTACAGAAGTGCAGGCAGAGTTAAGGAGTGATCAAAGGGTGATGAAACATCTCGGGACTAGTAGCAGTCAGGAATCTTGCAGCACTTCTAAGCTAGAAAGGCTAAGAGAAGAAGTGGCCAACATACTTGGAGAGAGAATTCTTTCTGTATCTAAGTGTTTGGACTGCCTAACAAGCTGAGGCCTTAGGAGAGGACCCAAGGTACTGGCACAGTAGGGGAACAGCCAGGGGAGAAAATATCCCAGCCTCACTTCCCCCTGGACTTCTGGCTGGCGGCTTCCGTTGGATGAATTTAACCACAAGCCAGAAAGCAAGGGAGCCCATTGTCGGAGCCCATAGATGTCAGCCTTCTGAGACACAGAACAGAGTAAAGAAGGGTAGAAAATGGATCTGGAGAGGCAAACAGAGAATACCCATGTAGAGTGCTTGCAAACAGACTTTTGGTTGATAAAGTAAAAGAGACTTATACATTAATTTATTTAAAGCCCCTCATATGGTTGTAGAATCTGTGTGCTATAGAAAATTTACTTGCTGAGGAAATAAATGGAGGCTGATATCCAAGGCAGGTGTCCTGGCAAGTGCTATCATCACCTGATGGAAAGAGTTTCTGTTTCCTTAACCAGAGATGCCAATTGCCCTCTAAGTTTTGATGGAATGGGGCTTGATTTCTCTGGGTGGTGACCAGGGCTCTTTGGCCTTCTCTAATTCACATGAAAACCATCATATACACTAGCAGTGTCTGTGCATTGACAATATTTTAGACTGTGAAATAATATAGCACCATGGGTAAGAGTGACAACTCCGAAATCAAACTACTTGGATTCTAATCTGAGTTCTGCAGTGTATCAGGTGAGTGCCATTTATTGCCATCAGTAAAATTAGGTTAAGAGTAGTGCCAACTTCATGAGGCTAGTGTGAGGATCAAATTAAATAATGTAGGTAAAGTTTTTGTGTAACACTGGCCACATAGTTTGAATCCAAGGGCTATTAGTGATTATTTTATGGCTAATTACTAATACCATTTTTTAAAAAGATTTATTTATTTCAGAGAGAAAGCAAACACGACCAGGAGGGGCAGAGGGAGAAGGAGAGAGAATCCCAAACAGACTCCATGCTGAGCATGGAACCTGATGTGGGGCTCCATTTCATGACCCCTAGATCACGACCTGAACTGAAACCCAGAGTTGATGCTCAACTGACTGTGCCACCCAGGGGCCCGACTAATACCATTTTGACCCTGTAGTCTAGGTTTTGTAAACGACAAGTGTTAACTGGTTTCTACATTCAGGCAGTCACTGCAGCACCCCGTTTGCTCCACCTATTATACCCCAGTGCCCAGCCCCATCACCCACTACATGGTGGTCTCCTATCATCCCTATCTGTACCTATATGTCCATCTTCTCAATTGCATCATTTTCCAATCTGCATTCATCTTCCCTGCAACTTTTCCTTCTTTTGGCCAATTCGCTAGCTTTCTCTTATCTGGGGAGGAAGTTCCCAAGTTATCTGTCCTCATAGACTTAGGAGCAACAATTCCCCTAAAAACAAATGACAAGAGGAAACAATGATGGGAACTCTGCTTTGACTTTCAAACCGGGTCGACATCTTCAACAAGCTTTCAATTACTGATACCCTCTCTGTGCTTTGAGATTTGGTTTCACCAAAATTCTAGGAGGAAAACTTTAAATCTGTCATACTTACTTTAAGGTTAAATAAGAGACTTTTAAAAATAAACACACAAAGCAGTGTATCTCTACTTCTCATGATCTTTCTTATACCATGTTCTTTCTTGCTAAAACTTACAAATGATAAACTTTGGATCTGTAAATCACATATGGGCCAATTTATCATTTGTGCTTCGGCATTCTCTTCTCCCCTGCCATGCCACTCTTGTCATATACAAGAGGATGGCTAAGCTGGGCCTTATATCATTACAATAACTGCAAAATAAGTACATGGCAAATTTAGTTCATCCTTAAGATTTTGGTCAAAGTGTGATGCTATATTATCTGAAATATTTTTATGTCTACTGATAAGAAGGCAGCCCTTTCCATAATTGGGCCCAGACTTTTAGAAGCCAAAGAAATGGTCCATGTGGCTCTTATTGAATCAACTCATTCACTATCAGCTTTTGGTGAACTTAAACAGCTAGCACTTAACATGACACTAACCAGTGATATATGGGAGCGAGTGACTGGGTAGGCATAGGGAAGGACTGCACATTAACTGAATATAAGCAACATCGCTTTTTAAAACAAGCCTGCAGACTTTCCTCTATATCCATACCTGGCATGGAATTTGAACTCAAAGATTAGCAATTATCTTATGGTTATATCAAAGCACTCAAGTAGATGAGCATCTGAGGAAATATGTGAAATCAGATGACTATTAACAACTAAAATTTTTCATAAAAAAGTACATCTGGATTAGCTAAGTTATTTTTTTGCTTCCAGGAAAAGAAAACCTAACTCAAATTGGAATGAACAGTTATCAAATCCATTATGTCACGTAAAAGCAATCCAGAGTTAGTACGGGTCCCAGGCATGGTCCAACAGGGCTCTGGCCCAACTATGTGGCAATTCTCAAGGCCCTGCCCCAGGGTGGGGGAAAGCACCTATAGGTATTATGGGTAACTCTTCACCAGACACAACAAAGTCCAGACTAGAAAAAGAAGAGAGACTGTCTCCTTTTTAGGGCTCTGTGTTACCAGCTGAGAAACTATGCCGAGAAGCAGGCCAGGAGACTCTCTCATGGTTCACTGGCTAAGACTAGGTTACATGTCTATTTTAACCCACACAGTGGCAAGGGCGAATGGGCAGAGTTTATACTAAATACTGGGGTAGAATAGATCTTGGGAGTCAACTACTACCACCTGTCAGTACAGAGCACATTTATCTGTGAAGAGATTTTACATAGAAATTAATGCGTTTGAGGAAGTTCAGTGGGAAGTGCGTGTGTGTGTGTGTGTGTGTGTGTGTGTGTGTGTGTGTGAGAGAGAGAGAGAGAGAATGAGAATAATAGGGTGTTTGGTTAATGAAGTGGGCAAAGGAGCACAATCTAGGGCCTTGAAATACACTGAAAGAATAACCCTTAACCACAGATAAAGGGATCAAAGAGAAGATCGTCAGAGTGAGGGACCCATAGAAATGTGCGGCTTGTTTCAAAAACATACCATGGACATGCACGTTTACACAGACACCTGCACACTCCTTTCAGGGATTGTAAGCTTCTCTTTCAGAGGCGCTGGGAAAACCTTATTCTTTGCTTCCTGCTTCGTGAGATCTATAGACAAAGGTAGCCACAGGCAAATAAGGACAAAATGGTTGCCTACATAAGGCAATTTGACAGGTGATGAAGGGAACTTGTTATCCTCCAAACTCTCCCGTCTAAAAACAGAACAAAGCAAGCCAAATGCACAAAAACACAGATTAAACCAGCCATCCACTTAGGTGGGCAAGAGAGTTAGACATAGGATACTGGGTGAGAGGTGCTGAACTGTCTCTCTGAACCCAAAAACACTCCACTCTCAGCCCCAAAGCCAACAAACAGTCCCACGATCGGGTAAAGCGTTAGGTTCTGCATCTTTTCAAAAGTAAATGCTGTGGGAAGAAGACTACATTAAGCCTGCAACACCTTAGCATTAATTATTACATCATAGAAACTAAGCGTACCTGGAAACAAGCAAATTCCCTAGAGAGGCAGGATCTTTTAAAAAGGGAAAAGCAACTTTATCAATTGGCCTATATTCCCAACAAGACAAGCAACTGTATGTAAAGCACATGGGAAGATAATGTGACCAATGGATTCACATAACGTGCCCTATCTGAGCCAATAGATGGGGAAGAAAGCATCAAGTTAAAACTCCGGGGAGAGGGGCCTGTGTGGCCCTCTGGGAGCTCCTCTTCTCCTAGCCTGGCACCGCGTGGGTATCCTGAGAGTCTCTTCCTCACTCCACTTCCTGCTTGTGAACAAAAGGTTGGCTCCTTTCTCCGTTTCAATGGAAATTAATAAAGACATTTCCTAAGAATGAACATTGACCTTGGGTTCATTTTAGCCCCTTCTCAAGGGAGTGTGTGAGAACTTTGTATTGGGATTTTTAGCTCAGAAATGTTTATACTTGGTGCAGAAATGTTTATTGATCATTCTGGAACCGTGCAAGCTCTTTTTTTTTCTTTTTAGATTTTATTTATTTGACACAGAGAGTATGAGCACAGGGAGTGGCAGGCATTGGGAGAGGGAGAAGCAGGCTTCCCACTGAGCAGGGAGCCCAATGCGAAACTTGATCCCAGGACCCTGGGATCACAACCCGAGCCAAAGGCAGCCACTTACCCAACTGAACCACCCAGGCATACCAGCTTTCAAGCTCTTGATCCCATTTTCACTCTTTGATAGTAAAGGTATGTGTGTCTCTCCAAGATGTAAAGAACTGGTGTCGCAAGGAGACTTCTTTTTGGGAATAGAAGTTTGTATTTTAGGTCAGATCTATTCTTAATAATTTATTGCTTTTTCTTTTTCTTTTTCTTTCTTTCTTTTTTTTTTTTTTTTAACATTCTCTAAGTTCCTAAAAGTAAAAAAAAAAATATCTTAAGTACATTTTCTGGGTGTTTTAATCAGATGCACTTACACAGAGGAAAGCAGGGCAACCATTGAACATTTACTAGATGTCTGATTCACTACTCAGTTTTTCTCACTTTGTCTTCCCAACAATCCTGTCCCATGCAGGGACAGAGAGCTCTGGATTCAACCCCAAGCTCCACACTAATTAGCTGAATGATCTGGGTGCTCCTGTATGAAGAGGGTATAATAACATTACCTACCTCATTAGATCATTGTGAGAATTAAATGAGCTAAGAAACATTAGCTCTGGAGTACCTTGGTGGCTCAGTCAGTTAAGTGTCTGCCTTCAGCTCAAGTCATGATTCCAGGGTCCTGGGATCAAGCCCCACCTTGAGCTCCCTGCCCAGTAGGGAGTCTGCTTCTCCCTCTGCATCCCCCAACACCGTTTGTGCTCCCTCTCCCAAATAAATAAAATCTTTTTAAAAAATTAGTTGCTCTTAGCACCTTGCAAATAACAAACACTTAGTAAATGTCTGCTCTCATTTATTGTTTTCCTCATCTTATAGATCGGAAAGTTCTATCTGAGTGAGACAAAGTAACTTGTCATACAAGAGAGATTAAGTTTTTTACCTAAGGATGCCACATATATAAATCATGAGAGAGGAATTCGAGCTCTTAGTTTCAGGTTAGTCTAATTCTAGGGTCTGCACATTTCACAACTGTGCTATTTTTCCACTGAATCATTTATTTCACACACTATTCGACACAAGGTTGCAGGACAAAACTCCTAAAAAGTTGAAGAATTAAAGATATTTTTTGGTATCACCCTGAGTTCTCTGAGTCTAGGCCTAAGACTCTGGCAAACTACTTTTTGCAGTTTTAAAAGTGATGGTCCCAAAGTGTAATACTCCTCCTAGCTTGGGCGGGGTCAGGTCAGGTGGTGATGTGGTTTACCCCGGATCACACAACTAGCAGGTGACAGTGTGGGAATTGTGTGTGGCTGCATTACCCAGGCTCCTGACCACCTGCTGGACCACCCCCTGCTTTGAAAAAGCTCTCAATGTGTGCAGAATGAATTTAGTACAATGTACAACAAAACCTTGAATGCCAAGAACCTGAGAGTCAGGTGGTATTAATCAGGATTCTCCAGAACCAATAGAAGAGAGGTAGGTAGGTAGACTTCTTATAAGCAACTGACTATTTATGGAAGCCAGGAAGTCCCACCATGTGCCATCTATCAGCTAAAGAATGAGGAAAGCCAGTGGTACAATTCATTTTGAGTCTAAAGGCCCAGGAACCAGGAGTGCTGATGTCCAAGAATAGGAGAAAATGAATGGAGAAAAGAAGGAGAGAATAAATTCATTCTTCCTCTACCTTTTTGTTTTATTCTGGCCCTCAACAACTGGATGACACCCACCCACATCAAAGAGTAACTTGATACGGTTCAAGTGACCTGTAAGGTCAGAGTGCCCTCTTTATGTCATTCCAATGCATTCTGTTACAGGTTACAGCAGATGTAGTTGGTGACTGATTTTGAATATTGAAATCACCACAAGAGTCAATTTGGAATATTTAAATCACCCCAAAATATAAAAATAAATGCATATTTTCATTATATGTTGAGTTTTACCTCAAATGGGGAAAAAAGAACCACAAACAAAACATGGACTCTATTTAACAATATGCAGTACTGATGTTTTCCACTGCATTTGAAATGCATTAAAAAAAGTTTTGTTGGATGGCTCTAGGAATGGGTAGACAGATAGGTGAGAACACCCTAGTGAAATGTTAATTATAGGATCTAGGCGATGGGTGTCTAGATAGTCACTGCATAGTTGTCTCAACTTTATAGCAGATTTGAAAAAAATTTTTTTTTAATTTATTAAAGATTTTAATTAAATAAGATTTTATTTATTTATTTATTTGACCGAGAGAGACACAATAAGACAGGGAACACAGGCAGGGAGCCTGCTTCTCTATCTCTTTTTGCCTGACGCTCTCCCTGCTTATGCCCCACCCCCATCAAATAAATAAATAAATAAATAAAATATTTTTTAAAATGTATAAAAATGATGTTGATTGAAGATTACTAAGTGGTTAGTATGTTCCAGCACTGGACAAAGTGTTTCATAAGTGTTATCTAATTTAGCTTAATACTCATAAGTATTGTTTGAAGTATGTATTACTATCCCTATTTTACCGGTTAGGCAAAAATGTAAGAAGTTTCCCTAACTTGCAGGAGAGAGTGTATCCAGTAAGCAACACAACTGGGAGTCAGACCACGTCTGTCTGAGCTCACTGAGTCACTGAGCTCCATGAAGGGGAAAACTGGAAACATTTAGAAATTATCTAGTTTAATTTACCACTGTATGCTAAAATGACACAATGGATCAGTAGCACTCCCATAATTTCCCCCTCTTTGGCCAAAGCTTTTGTCACTAAACGTAATGCCTCTCTAAGAGCAGTTATATTTTTGGTGGTTTTTGTTTGTTTGTTTTTTACAAAATGGATTCATTATAGGATTCCTTGAGTAACAAATTTCCATAATGTACTTTAATTATAATTTGATGTAGTAGAATTTGATCTACATACTCTTCTTTCGAGCGTCATATATGTGTCATAACCAATAGCACCCTGATGCTATAAACAGTATGGCCAACGATGTAACTTGAGCTTTTAAGCTTTTGAATGCACTTAAATTATGCATGTTTCCCTGGTGGGAAAAAAGGCATGAAATTCTGCATCCATTTGAGTTAAAGTGCTACCATACTGATAATTCTAGAATTTTGTTTTTCACAGCTCAATTCCAAACCCACGGCTTTTCTGAAACTTTTTTTTTAAGTTTAGCAGTGGCTGATTTACACAGTGTAAACCACTAAAAAAAAAATGAACATAGAAGAGGAAAGTTGAACATTAAAAAACAAAATGGACATATTTACGTTCTCTCCTCTGCTTGCACCTCTCCCTTTACCCTAGCTCATGTCTTCAACATTATTTCCAAAATTCTGGCAAGGGTGTATGTGACATTGAAGAATGAAGGAGGCCACTAAATCTTTTAAGTTCCAGGAAGCTGTCCATCTACTCTAGCACTAGTAGTCCAATGTTTGGCAGCTTTGTATTTAGAAATCTTCTGTAGAACTTTTGGTTCCAGCACTCACTAGATGAGTGTCAGTGCAGCTCCTTATCTTCTGAGCCAGTTTTCCACCAGCTATAAAATACTTACCTGATAGGATTTTTGTGGACATCAGAGGAAAATGTATTTAGGACTTGACAGCAAAAAAACAAATACATAAAAATTAAGAATGACACAATAAACAATTTAAAAAATTGTGTCCTTTGTTTTTGCCATTTTCTGTAAGGCATAATCATGTTTCCATTATGTGATAAAACCATGAAATTTTATTTTTAATTTCAAAACAGAGAAGACAATTCTCCATGAATCTCTTGCTTGTTGGCATACCTTTCAAGTGAGGTATTTATTGTCTTTACTATGGATTATCTTTTCAAAATTTTTTATAGCTAATAGTCTTGAAAGACAGAGATGGTGGCTCTGGAACAAATGACAGAGTACTAATTGCCTACTATAAAAAATTTGGATTCCTAACCCTAGTGGTTTTCTCCTAGAACACAGTTCACTGCATGCACAGTTATCTTTTTTTTTTTTTTAAGATTTTATTTATTTGAGAGAGAGATTGGGTATAAGTATGAGGGATGGACATAGGGAGAAATAGGCTCCCCACTAAGCAAGGAGCTCAATGCAAGACTTGATCCCAGGACCCTGAGATCATGACCTGAGCCAAAGGCAGACACTTAACTGACTGAGTCACCCAGGTGTACATACAGTTATCTATGTGGGCTTGTCCATGTTGCCCAGTAGGAAATGCACCTCAGGAAACTGCTGCAAGTGTGTTCTTTAGCTCCTGCTGTGTGTAATACAGTCTCTTATCTCTGACCCAGAAATCTCGTGTCTTCAACCAGCCTTCATCAAACAGTGACATGCCAACTTGGTTGCTGGCAGACCCTTAACTGTTCTTAACAAGAAGTTGGGATGCAGGGGCACTTGAGCGGCTCAGTGGGTTAAGCCTCTGTCTTCAGCTCAGATCATGATCCCAGGGTCCTGGGATGGAGCCCCGCATCCGGCTCTCTGCTCAGTGGGGAGACTGCTTCCCTCTCTTTCTGCCTCCCTCTCCCTACTTGTGATCTCTCTCTCTGTCAAATAAATAAATGGAATATTTAAAAAAAAAAAAAAGAAGTTGGGATGCAAAATGAAAACAAAGACTTGGGGCATCTGAGTGGCTTAGTCAGTAAGCATCTGCCTTTGGTTTGGGTCATGATGCCAGGGTCCTGGGATCAAGCCCTGCATTGGGCTCCCTGCTCAGCAGGGAAGCCTGCTTCTCCCTCTCCCACTCCCCCTGCTTGTGTTCCCTCTCTTGCTGTGTCTCTCTCTGTCAAATGAATGAATAAAATCTTTAAAAAAAAAAAAAAGAAAGGAAAACAAAGATTTTTTTTCCCAACATATCTTGAGACCATTTTTTAATAAAATATATGTCATTTTGGGGGAGAAAGAGCAGTATATTGTAGTGATTAAACACACAGACACTGTGGCCAGAATGTCTGGGTTCAAATACTCTCTTTTATGTTGAGTTTCCCCAGAAACAGACTCTAAGATAAGGATATGAGTGAAAATAGCTCATTTGGGAGGTAATCCCAGTAATCACTAGCAAGGATGGAGGAATTTTACTGAATTCCTGAAACAGACTGGTACAGATTCAAGGTATATTTATGCTTGCCATTTGTCAAGGACCAACATTGGCTGCCTAATGGAAAGCACCAAGAAATATGTGTTTAAAACTTATTATTCCTATTTAAATTTCCTTAGAGAATTTATGGGGCTAAGCACTCCTGAACTCTTTAATTTAAAGATTTACTGCTTTGTCAGAGAAACTAATTAAATCTTATTTGAAGTGTCAGTAACAGAGCAGCATCAGACTGGATTTTCTATTCTATTACGGGAATGAGAATATAAAAGAGAAGTGTGTTTTAAACTCAATTTTCTAGCATTATGTATCATTTATGTCAGACTCCTGCGAATCAGCATCATAGTAACTATGGAATTCACCAAAACAAAACATTCAAGAATTTCGGTAAGCCTACTTAACTTTTGATTAAGGTAAAATTCTACTGTTAACAGGAGAAGGAAATGACAACGTACCAACAAAGAGACTCATATTTAGGGAAACCAATTCTTCAGATGTCTATAGATTTGCTTATTTCTCCCTCTAGTAACATTCCTGATCTCCATACCTTTCTTCTCTCCCCAAACAGAACATTGGGTTTGCTCTGAATCTCTTATTTAAAGATCTCAATCACTTTTAACCTCTTATTGGAGTCTTTTTATTAAGAAAATTGTCTCATGAATTTCCCTTTGAAAAAAAGAATCCCTTTTTTTTTGTTTTTTTTTTTTCACTTTTGCTGTTGCTCATTTATGTATTCTTCCCTTTGTCTAGGGATATCTTAACACAACATATATATGCATATAAAAATTAAGAAAATCATAATCTTTATAAATATTTTATCAGTGTTTAGGCTGAAAGGAAATGAACCATAATCTTCCACATGAAGATGTTGACAGTTTTAACAAGACATGTTTTGTTTTTAGCTTCTGTTTTTTCCATACCTAAATGACTTACACTTCACTTCCATGCTTAGTTTTTATTATGGACAAAGCAGAGTTGGAAAAACCTGTAGGTTTTCTTTCTTTCATTGGTTAACTTTTTTTTTTTTTTTTTTTTTTTTAGTTTTAGATGTCTTCCTGGCCTATAAAACTTTTTAAAGTAGGTGGTAGGATAGAGTTCCCTATAAACTTAATCCATATATACTAGGACAGTGTTTTTATTTCTTGAAATTTCCTAGCCATTATTGTTCTTGCTCAGTGTCGGTTTAATAAAACATATTGCTATGGATAATATGAATGAAAAATATTTTTTCTTAAGCATAGACTACTCAGGCTATTAGGGAGGAGACATTAATGAAATTGAGCATTTAACCTGTGCTTTTATAAAGAAAGCATAAAATAAAGTTTTTGAAAAATAAGTTTGAATTATATGACATTTATAGTTGTTAACTGTCTCAAATGCTTTTATTTTTATTTATTTTTTAAAAAATATTTATTTATTTTAAAGAGAGAGAGAGAGAACAAGTGGGCGGGAGGGCAGATGTAGAGAGAATTCTCAAGGGAATCCCCATTGAGTGTGGAGCCCAACGCAGGGCACAATCCCAGAACCCTGAGATCATGACCTGACCCGAAGTCAAAAGGCAGCTGCTTAACTGACTGAGCCACGCAGGTGCCCCTTAAATGTGTTTAAAAGCTTTAAATAGTCTTTTTGTGTACATATGTAATTATAGAAATAATGTTATTTAGTAATAATTGAATTCTACCTCTTTGCTCCCTTTATTTAAATTTTAAAAATTCTTCTGAACTATAAACGCCAGTCCAAATTCTCTGAAAACGAATTTATATTTTAGTTTTTCTTTGAATACCTTCTGGGTCTTTCAACTCCATTTTGGAAAATTAAACATTTGTTTGTTCCTATGTACTAAGCTCCAGGAATACCTTGGTAAACAGCATGCTTTCTGGCCACAGAGACACGGCAGTATTCAACTAATGCCACAGAAAAGCTCCTAAGAGACAACCGTGTTAAGTACTGTGTAGGAAAGCTGCCTAACGCTATGAGAACATACGCTAAGGAGACCGACCCAGCCTGTTGAATTAAGGGAGGACTTCCTTAAGGAGGAGATATTTGAACTGAGATCTGAGGTATGTGTAGGAGTCAGACAAATGTGGTTTTGGCTGCAATCTGAGGTCTGTAACCTAAGAGTCAATATGCAAAATTCTATATTCGGATTTCACAGTTAAAGTAGGTAGCGCATCATAATTAGTGAGCCCCACCCCTCTGGTTTCATCACAGGTGTGCTCCCTCGACTACACTACAACTATTGGGCTGTGTTATTCTGTTAGTAATAAAACAGGTGATAATGCTAACTCCGTTTCTGAGATGTTCCTCTAAAAATAAAATGAACAAGATATGGAAAGTGTTCTTTTTGAACATGATAGAGTTCTGGGAAAATACCATTTATTATCTCTATGTGATCTCCATTTTACTTCTTTTCATAAAGCAAGAGAACAAAAGGAGGGGGTACCTAGAGGAAACAGATATTTGTCATCTACAACTAAAATTTCTAAGTGTTTTTACCCAGTTGCTTATTAACGAATGTTTTAGTAAGTGGTTCTCTGATACAGCTTTCTCCTAAACAGAATAAAGTAAAACGGACCTTATTCTTCCCTAAAAGAATGACTATAACAAAGATGTACAATCAACATAGACAACACAACACCAAGAGGGTAGGTAAATTCCTTTATTTATTCATTCAGTTTTTAGCTCTAAAGATACTAGGAAAAACAAGACAGATAGAAGTGGTCACTGCCCTCACAGTGCCAATACTCTGGTTTTAATCAAATGTTGTGAATATGTTTAATTCTATGTGAATGTTTAATTTCTAGGACATGTCTAGAAATAACATGAGCTAAGCAGTACTATCTATTATGGAAGTTAAAAGGCCAATGACACCATTCAAGATTTATTCACAGACCTCAAAGTCATCGACGAGTTGTGGAAGATACCTAAGATGATTATATTACTTCATCACACTCCCTGGCAAATGCCCCTTTGGGGTTGTCTCGATTCCAACCTGAGAGGGAAGATAGCTGGCAGAAGCTTGCTCACCTCATCTCTACTCAGCAAAAAAGAAAGAGAATCTCCCCAGGAAAAGGCTAGACTTCTCAGGACGTTCAGTGGGAGATGGTCGGCCTGGATCAATGTGCTGGCAGACTTACACACCCAATGGACTCCGAGCAGGCTTTGTAGGAGGCAGAAAAGCAAAACATGCATCCTCAACAACTCAACTTAGAGCCCGTCCTGCCTGGTGTTCTAAAAGTGCCCAGGAAACATCAGCTCATTGCTGGTAGGTCATCCACTTACTGAGGTGAGTTCTGAAGAACCTCAGGGACTTACTTAGGAGAGTCCTGCTGACTTTGAAGCCCATTGCCTCTAGCACAAATGATATCGTCTAAGCTCAAGTTCCATCAGGAAGATGGAGGCAAAATGTGTATTTGTGACACGCTGTCCCCTCTTTCTGCACCATCTCCTACTTCCCCTGCCCTCCTAGATACCCAGGGGCCTGGCCTGCACTGTGACTTCGTGTTCCTCTGAAGGGCCCCTCTAAAGCTTTTCTTTCCTGGACATACTCTGAAGCTAACCAAATCTCATCTTTTAACAATTGTTACTGCCCTGTATCCTATTACTTAAGGACCCATTTTTGTTTTGCTTTGTTTTGTATTTGTTCTTGTTCTTTTTCTGCTGGGTGGAAGATAATAATCTGAAAAATCCATTTCTGATAAATTGTTATTGGTGATAATAAATTTAGGGCAATGTCCAGCATATAAATGCTTCCTGGGTGTATAAAACAATCTGATAATCTCTCTAGGTTATATATATGATACATATATATATATATATATATATATATATATATATATATATATATATGATACATATATATATATATATGTTACATACATTTCATGTATATCTTGTATATATTCTAACAGGGGCTCCTTGGAGACAGTTCTAGAGAACAGCACTAAAATTAAAAAGTTCTAGAACTATAGGAGATTACATTTTGGGGTATATTCTCCATTTATTAACTTTGTACCCTCATGTAATTTCCGCTTATGGTTTGACAAGCTTTATCCTATGAGCTGGATCTGGTATTATATGAATATACATTGAGTCCAGGGTACACTGTTGAAAATTCAAGGCTTGTCAGAGAGGTTGATTATTTCTGGGCACTGGTACAAGCCCGAGAAAAAAAGATTAGTTACTTGTTTTCTTTGGTGATAAACAGTATACCCTCAGATTAAAATTTGTCATCTATTCAACACAGAGTTCTTACTGAAGGCCTTAAAACAAGTATAATCTAGTAAGTATAAAAATTGGGGAATGTTGACAGCTGCCAAGTTCCTGTTAGCATTTACACATTTTAAATGATGTGAGCAAAGGTGTCAGTCTGCTTGTATGACCTACCCTTGCCCCCCTTCCTGAGAACCTGTTCCCATTGCTTCTAGCAAATGAGAGGCAAGTCATTTGACCTCACCCTTCTGGCAGCAGCTGATTGGAATAGGGATGAAAGAGACAGCTAGAGAAAGAGAGATAGAGAGAAAGAGGGAGAAAAGAGTAAAATCAGAAGATATCCAGACAGAAGACAGTAAACTTGTGGTTCCAGTGAGGGAGAAAAAGGAAGAAAAGAAAAAAGAAAGCACATATCTTAATTCCACGGAGCTTTTAGATTTCTTCTTCCAGTTCTGTTGTCAGCCCAAATTTGCTCTGTATCTTAATTCTATGAGATAATCTGTGTAACAGAAGAGGCTAATTTCCATAGCAGCACTATCCAATAAAAATAGAAAGTAAGCCATGTATGTAATTTAAAATTTTCTAGTGACTATGGTAAAAGAATAAAAAGGAACTGGCAAAATTGATTTTAACAATATAGTCTATTTAATCCAACATATTTCTGGTATTGTCATTTCAATATGTACTCAATATAAAATTATCAATGGGATATTTGCATCCTTCTTTTCATACTAAATCATATCAAAATCTGCTGTGCATTTTATACTTATAATGCAACTCAACTTGAATGAACCACACCCCAAGTGCTCAGTAGCTTCATGTGGCAGGTGGCCACCATACTGGATAGTGCGGGGATAGAAAAATTATTGGCAAGCAGCTCTGCTATCAGAGACTTCATTTCCTGGCTACTCACATCAAGGAAGAGCCAGGTAACTAGGTATTGGAAGTAGAATTTATGTATGTCACTTTTAAACCAAGGTAGTTAAGAAGCAAATACAACTCCATTCTCTCTGCCCTTTCACCAGCTGGAGGCAAATGGAACTTATTAAAGACAGTACAAGAAGGAAGAAGCTATGGTCTTTAAATCATTACTTTGAAGAGATCCTGCCATCAGTTGGAAATAGTTGTTTTGGATGTTGAATAAGCAAAGCGTAAACGTGTTTGTTCATTTGAATTGCTTCACATCTTGGGGTTTTTTTTGTTTAGCCATTTGTTGAGTCTGTCTAATATACCCACATTTTCCTGTACCTGTGTTAAATGGTTTTTCTATTTCTTGCAGCAAGTGACACCCTAACACATGTATGTAAATATCCAGGTAGGCAAGCCTTTGGAGATGAGTGATTAGTCTGTGTATATTTTACCCAGGACACTTTTAGTCTACAGATTTTATCCGGAAAAGTAAAGCACTGAAAACAAATGAGAGGAGGGCACGGATAAGTTCTAAAACTCTCAGAAGAAAACATAGGACAAAAGCTTCATAATGTTGGATTTGACAATGATTTCTTGGATGTGACACCAAAGGCACAGGCAATAGAAGAAAAAGTAGACAAATCAGACTTCATAAAAATGAAAACTTTTGTGCCCCAATAGGCAGTATAAACAGAATCAAAATGTAACCCACAGACTGGGAGAGTATATTTGCAAGGTATAGATCTGATGTGGGATTAATATTCAGAATATATAAAGAACACCTAAAACTCAACAACAAAACCAAACAACCTAATTAAAAAATGAGCTTGAATAGACATTTCTCTAAAGAAGGTATTCGAATGGACAATAAACACATGGAAAGATGCTCAATGTCACTAATCATGAGGTAAATGCATATCAAAGCTACAGTAAGATGCCCCTTCTTACCTTGTTGTAAGTTCCAACAAACAAACAAAATAACAAGGGTTAGTGAGGATTTGGAGAATTTGCAGTTTTTGTGCACTGTTGGTGGGAATGTAAAATAAAATAGCCTTGTGGAAAACAATATGGCTGTTCCTTAAAAAAATTTTAAAAATACAATTATCGTATGATTCAGGAATTCCACTTCTATGTATATACCCACAAAGAGTTGAGAGCGGGGCCTTGAAGAGATGTCTGTACAGCCATGTTCACAGCAGCATTCTTCACAGTAGCTAAAATGTGGAAGCAACCCAAGTGTCTATTGACAGATGACTGGATAAATAAAATTTTGTATATTGTGCAGTCTTAAATAAGGAAAGAATAGTTAGATAAGGCATAATTATTTAAGTTTTTTTTCCTTGTACAAACATAATTATGACAAAGTACTAAAGGCTCCAAAGGGAGTGTGTTAGGTAATGTGATAACCATGCAAGAAATATATCTGTATGTTTCTGGAGGAAAATTCTGAAGCACTGAGTTGTTCAGTAGTTTGCGCAAGGACATTTGCCCAGTACTAAAAGTAAGGTTTCTCAGCTTCAACATTATTCACGTTTTGGATTGGGTGATTCCTTGTTGTGAGGGGCTATCCTGTGTGTGGCAGAATGTTTACCAGCATTTCTGGGCTCCACCCACTAGATGCTAGTGGAACTCCTCTCCTATCAGGTTGTGATAACAGACATTGCCAAATGTGCCCAGTTGGAAACCATTGCTTTAACACCACAAGGTTACTAAGATTAGGGAGGTCTGGCAAAACTCCTGCTTTAGAACTGTGGTTTCAGAAAATGACTGGTCAGGGCAAGATAAGATCAATTCTGTAGGCTCTCATATACGGAATTATCAAAACAAGAACAAAGATTTGGATCCCAGAAACAAGTTCTAGTCTGACCACTTTCACTCCCATCAAAGCAGTGCTAGGCGATTGAATGAGAACAGTTCTTCAGATAATAAAACACGATCTACACTAGGACTTTGGTGGGGTTAAGCCCCTAGGAGGAGGTGCAGTGACTAGAAAGCAGTGAGAACAGACAAGTGGGCGGGTCATGACAAGGTAGCATAGTAAGGCAAGAATTGTTCCGGTTGGGACAACTTAGAAAAGTATCATGGAAGAGTCCTCTAGGTGAGGGTGGTTTGTTTGTTTGTTTGTTTAAGGTTTATTTATTTATTTTAGAGAGAGCACTAGTGGGAAGGACAGAGGAAGAGGGAGAGAAACTCTCAAGCAGATTCCATGCTGAGCACTGAACCCAATACAGGGCTCGATCTCTTGACCCTGATTTCATCACCTGAACCCAAACCAAGAGTCAGATGCTTCACTGACTACACCACCCAGGCACCCCAAGGATGTCTTTTTAAAGACAAAACTCAATGTTTGTAAGGGACAGAAATCCACTCAAATTAATTCCAGTTGAAAGGGAGTTTTATTTTTCAGAAACAGAGCACACACATCGATGAGATACAGTGAGGAACAGAGCTGCACCCCAGGAGCTGCCAAGGACTACTGCTCCTTTTTCTTTCAGTGGTGGCATAATTCTTCTGTGCATAATTTCACAGGCATGCTCTCTTCCATTTGAAAACCAAATTTCTTTGCTTATTCCTGGTCTCTAATCCTCCATAACTTTGGCACATGGCCTTGAGTTGACATCGTACTGACTCAAGAATACACCCTAGAAGGGCTTTTATATAACATTCTGTGTTGAACTGACTGCTAATTCCAGATTCCCAGGAAAAGCATCCGATTGGTTCAGTTTGGGTCAGCTATTTACTCTGCACAATTTATGCAACTGAGCGTAAGGATGGGGACACATGATAAAATCACTGTCACCTACAACTACCTACTCTTTTAGCAGCCCTAGCATTGTGTGTGGGGTGTATCCTGGCAATTCTCAGGAAAGGGAGGTTGGGAAGACATATTTCTGAGACATACCTACCACAGTCTTAAAGTGTGCATAGAGTATGGAAGAAATTTACTACTGGAAGAGGATGTTATAGTAAATTTTCTAGATTAATTAAGCTCTGAGGTTTGGGGATCACTGTATTGTCTGGATTCAAACCCAAGGTTCATGTAGGGGACAACTAGGTAATGAGGATGGAAGTATCAGGTATCAAAGGTATTAAGCATTTGGCTGAAGCATCTAGATTTTTCAGAGTGTCCATTACCTCTGAAGACACATCGTGGAGAGAAGCTGTCACGTTTCTCTAGAGAATATTTTTCGTTCTTGGGTAAATTCTTGACTCCAGAGTCAAGTAGCAGGTTAGTTCGATCTTTCAGTGTGCTAAGAGGGAAATCAAGCCATGGCATGAAACAATCTAGGTATAAGGCAACTGGAATACCAGTTTGCTTAGGAAGCTCTTGAGAAAGATGGATTATCTGATACCCCAACTCTTTTAAAATAAAGTTAGATTACTGGAAACAATTTGATTAAAGTCAAGCCAAGAAACCAAGAGCCATTCTATTACAACTACAGACAACGACTCATGTTTGTCAAGGTTCTTCTATGGGCTGACATTGTGTTAAGCATTTGTGTGAATGTAGGAGGGTAAGTGAGTGCAAGTTTTATTCACCATCTAGTAAACATGTATTAGCTTTCTTTTTCAGGGCCTAGAATCACCAAATCCTAGAGTTGCAGGGCCTTCAAAATCCATGCCAGAGAGAGTCTCTGTGTTACTCCTGTGTTGTCAGAGGCTACCTAGTAACATCCGGCTGGAACCAGCCCGAGCCTAGCACCTGACTGAGCTCAGGTTATACAGCCCTCTCACTATGAGGCCTGGACAGGCAGGCCCATGCACAGAAGTACGTTGGCTTAGATGCTACTATTTTAGGGCTTAGAGTCCACATAAGAACATCAAAGTGTTTTGTAAGCTACATGTCTCTACAGAGAATAAAAATCTATTCTAGGATTTAATAAGCCTGCTTCTTACTTCAGATTTAATGCTAATGGTAAACTGAAAGAAATTTCTAGTGACAGATAATTGGTGATAATGGTGATTACTGGCTTTTATATAGTCTTTCACCCAAACAGATGGTAAAGAGCTTAAAAAATGAATGCTCTTAAGGTCTAATTTCTCCTTCTCCTTAAATAAAAGTTCCTCTAGGGTCAGTAATAGTTTGTATTTAATACACTGCATTATGTTACCCATACTAAATGACAATTTCTGGGCAATTCAGTTCATCTGTTAATTTGCTTAGCAATTAGCTTTGAATGGCTTTCTACCCTGGGTACATCACAAATGTATGAATGCATGTGTGCCTTATTCATTTTTCTTAGTCATTTATTTAACTTTTATAAACCTCTGTAGTTACCATTAGGAATGACTTCTAGGTCACAATAAGCTCTGGTCACTTAACAGCCTTTCTCAATGACCCACAAACTCCCTGCCTCCGTGAAGGAAGCTAGCCTCTTGTGACATACAGAGAAAGAGCCATCTTTGAGATCTATAGGATGCATTTTCTGAGTGTCTTGTTTCTTCTTTTATGTAGAGTTTTAAAGACATGACATTAAGGTGACATCAGTGTTCAAATAAAATGAACCATATATTAAATTATAAAAGAGAGCACGGAGACTCTTCCCCAACTTCTCCCTTTCCTTCCCCTGCCTCCTCCCTTGGGAAGGGTATTCGGGCCTTGAGTTACTCACTGTCTGGTTCACATGGGATGCTCCATGATGTGATCTAGATAAAAGTCAGGGAGAATGCTTTCTCAGCTTCATAAGACTCGGATATTAATTTGCAAGAGATAAGTCAAAGTTATGTGAATGAGAAGAATATGAATTTTTATTCCAGGCCACCAGTCCAACTTTCAGAATGAAATGAGTCTTTGTGTTGGTGTATGCGTTTGGTTTTGCTTTTCCACAGAGGAGGCATAGGTCAGGGGTTACATTAAAGAAGACTCCCACTTTCCCTCTCTTCCACCCCTCCTCAACCCCCAGTTCCTTTCCCTTCCTGGGGCAAACTTTCACAGCCTGAGTTGAATGTAGCTCTTTCCTCTTTAAAGGCAGAAGATACTGGATGGCTAGGGTTGAGAGCAGAAGAGGTGCTAGGACTGGCCATCTGGATTGGAATCCCATAGTTTGTGACATCAGATGTCATTCTGTGCCTGGTGTTTCAGCTTCTTCATATGTAAAATAGGGCTAATAATTCCCGTGAGCATTACATAAAATACTAAAGCACATAGTGCCTGGCATATAATATAAACTCTACCCAGATTATCTCTTATTGATTTATCTGGTTATTTCTTGAGGGAGGGGTGAAAAGTACTGGGAAAAGATAAGGGAGGAGTTATTAGAAGGGACAGGGTTAGAGGGAGAGCTTGTAGGTAGTAACAAGGGAGACCCAAGTTCAGTACCCTCTGGAAGCTTGAGATTGCTTCCTCATGAGGTTAATCCCCATGACATGAAATCTTAACCACAGTGAAGACAGTGAGACATAAAATCTTAACCACACTGAAGCTTAGGGAACTGAGCATCTAGACGAGGGGAGCAATGTTGGAACCCATATCCTCTCCCTATACTCCCTATTCAGTGCAACTTTGGAATAAACACCAGTGACTTGGCAGTAAAGACCTGCTTCAGAAGCTACAAATTTCTATGCCTTCAGGGGCCGCAGATGTGTCGTGAATATCGGAGGCAGCCAAGTGTAAGACAGCTGGGAATTGTGGTGAGTGTGTGTCTCACTTAAAGATCTTCAGTTTCAATATTTTTAAAAAAAAAATCGCCCTCTGTACCAAATGGTTCTGCACATTTTGAGTTATTTGTTTGTTTGTTTGTTTGTTTTTGAGATTTACTTAACTCTTGAGGTAGTCCTGAGCAAGGTGGCTTTGACCAAAGTTTCATGAAGCAGCATCTGTAAGAGGAGAGGCATGGGTCTCTTTCCCTCTCTAGCCACTACCTTGTCCTCCAGAGCCCTCATCAGGGGCTTCTGGGTCCAGAAGAACCATGCTCCAGACAGTGAATATTTTAAAGGGACAATGAGAGAGAAAAAGTCTACCCCATGGGTTACATAACAATGCATTTTGATTGGGAAGAATACTATTAGTATTGTCTTGGCAGTGCAGGGAAGGTAATGAGTACAGTGAAACCAACAGCCTGGAAAAGCAGAACATTTGGGAAACATGGGAAGAAGGAGGTGCATTACCCTGATTCAGAGTCTAGGAATCTGAAATTACCAGAGCCTCCAAGTCTCACAGTTCTTATTTATGAAACAGGATCTACTATTACCTCATGGAGATGGACGTGTCAAACGAAGCCATGTGGTGGAAAGCATTGTTCTGTTTCAATTTTCACTGCTCATTTATTTTGCATATGTACTCATGGTCTACATGTTTCCATTGGACTATATCATCATGTGGTTCATTTTTCTGAAAGTTTGAGTGCAGTTCTTAATCCCACCTTGAAAAATTTCATTTCCTAGATATTTTCTTTTGTCTTTGGCTTCCCTTATGAGCGATAAGATACGTTCCTTTTGAAAATATCCTTACGTCCCATCACTTTAACTTCAGGAGTGTGTATAAATTCTGAGATTTTATTAAAACAACTTCCTTTATTGATTGCAGTTGACTTGAACAAAGACAATTCCCCATCCTGGCACTCCTATCCCAACTGCTGCTTGGCTGGTATTTTGATCTACAACCCACCTACAAAAATGCATGTGTTGTCTGTTGGGTTTACAGTTATGTGCCATGACTGGAAGCATGCATGTTAAAAATGGGTATCTTTTCATGGTCTAGCAAACCCATTTATGTATAAGCAAACCTTTACACACAATTCATATATACTCATATACACCGAATGAGCAGAAACAGAATAAACAGTAGCTCTTATTTTATAGGACAAATTTGAGGTTTTTTTTTTTTTTAAGAATATGCGAAACAAAAAGAAAAAAAGCAGCTAACATAAACAGATTTCCCAGTAATATTTCTAGTAGAAGTGCTAAGAGCATGTGTCTAAACCCTTTTCCAAGCCTTGCAACACTTTACTGTGAGGAGGGGCCACTTCTAAGAGTTGAGAAATTGCATGATTTGGGTTTCTTAGTTTCTCTGGGATTACATTTCTTTGAATCTGGTATGTGTTAGAGTTCTCTAAAGAAATTGCATATATATCTATATATATATGAATGAGATATCCATGTGTCTCCTTAAAATATGTGTGGATGGCCTTCTTTATACATTAATGAGTATGTTAAGAATCAGTGAAAGTACTATAGTTATATACATGATAGACTGGACCTTACTTTTGTCCTTCTATAAAAATAGATTTTACTAATGCAAAAATTGTGTAAACAAAAATATTCTACCTACTTAATAATAAACTTAGGATCATCTTCTGTTTGCATACTGTGTTATAATTACAAATTATTCTTTAAATACCATTATAAAATGAGAAAAAAGCGTTTCTCTAAAAGGATTCCATACTTAGGCTGAGACCCCAATGACCACCAAAATTCAGAAAAAGGAAAAATGTAGTAAAACTATATAAATGACTTAAAAAATTTGCCCCTTGAAAGGATTTTCTTTGTGCCTTGCTTAGTCTTAAGCAAGCTGCCCTTGTTTTACTTGGAGTTTTTATCAATCTTCCTAAAATCATAGAGAATCTGGCCTTAGTTTGGAGGGCATCTTTTGGTAAAATTGAGCTAAAACAACAGCAATGTTTTTATTTACAAGTACATTCTTCTTTATTGTTATAATGATACTGCACTTTTTTTTTTACATCTTTACTGCAGAAAAGTGAACAAATACAGATAAGCACAAAGAACCTAAGATTGCCCACCATCCAGAGCTCAGAGATAGCTGCTATTAACATCCCTCCATATCCCTTTCTTTTCAAGTTTATACAGTAACAATGATGAAGACAGGAGCATCTTTCTGTGCTGCCTTTTAAGGTTTTCACTTTTCTGCCTACACTTATACTGCTAAATAAATTATTTTTAAAAAATTCTCTTTGCATTTCTTGCTTCATGATATTTTTCTGGGTGGTAAAAATAATAATTTGTAAATTACAAATTAATTTTCTATGAGAACTCATGTTGTGTATACCTTAGTTGTCCTTACAAAATGATCAAACTGAGTAAAATTACATTCCTTTTGTTTGAAAATAGTTTGTGGAGGGGCGCCTAGGTAGTTCAGTTGGTTAAGCATCCGCCTTTTGGCTCAGGTCAAGTTCCCATTAAGCCCTGTGTCAGCCTCCCTGCTCAGCGGGGAGTCTGCTTCTCCTTCTCTCCCTCTGCTGCTCCTCCTGCTTGTGCTCTCTCTCAAATAAATAAAGTCTTAAAAAAAAGAAAGAATAGTTTGTGGATAGGAAGTCAATGTGCCACATTTGGGGTGATGATACTATGCCATTTTAGAAAAAGTTTTTTTTTTAAAGATTTTATTTATTTATTTGATAGAGATCACAGGTAGGCAGAGAGGCAGGCAGAGAGAGAGGAGGAGGAGGAAGGAGGCTCCCTGCCAAAGCAGAGAGCCCGACACGGGACTCCATTCCAGGACGCTGGAATCATGACCTGAGCTGAAAGCAGAGGCCTTAACCCACTGAATCCTAGGCGCCCTAGAAAAAGTTTTAATGTTGTATTTTTGATCGCTCATTTTCTATTGACTAATTTTTTATATCACTTATTTTTTATAACAGTACTCCGAATTTGTAGGAAGTAAGAAAACATTCTTCAGAAGCATATGAAATGGTAAGAATTAGGTGAACTTTAGTTGGAAGGAGACAAGATCCCTGGTCAAAATGTGTCATGCCTTTACCTTTTCTGTTCATGCACACAGACATGGGCACATGCGTGCTTATGCACACAACCTCTTTTCCTCAGGTGAAATTATAAGCTCAAAATAAGCACAAAGCAATGGAGTAAAAAATGATGTCACAACACGTCTATCCCCAGAGGGATATTAGTGAAAAGTAATATTAGTGGTATTAGTGAAAGAAGATTCTACCTCCTTTTTTCATGATGTTCAGCTTATCCAGGAAAAAGCAGCTCTTGTTATGTGGTCACACTTATGAACGCCAACTCTTTCTCCACACCTGGTTTTTAAATTTATTTATTTTAAAAATACTTTTAAAGTTTATTATTTTTATTTTTAGTGATCTCTACACCCAAGGTGGGGCTTAAACCCATGACTCCGAGATCAAGAGTTGCGCGATGTTCCAGCTGAGCCCTCCAGGTGCCCCTCCACAGCTGCTTTCTTTTAATTACCAATTGCTTTCTCATTATTGTTCAGAAGTCTGCTGGGGCAGCTCTAGGTACTTTAGGAAGAGATTTTGGTGGGGGGGGGGGGGAGGAACGATAGCATAAGGAAGAACTCCTAATCTGGAAATAAAGAGACTCCTAAATAATGACAATACTAATTAAATATTTGTATATTGTGTTTTTATTGTATACTTTATAAAATTGAAATATAATTCATGTACCATAAATTGGCCCCTTGAAAGTATACAATTCAGTAGTTTCTGGTATATTCATAGAGTTGTGCACCAATCACCCACCCATTAAGATCATTCATTAAGATCAAAAACCATTTTCATTAACCCTGTCCCCATTAGCAGTGACTCTGTAGCCCTCCTCTCCTTCCCTCAAAACCACTACTCTTTCTTTATGGATCCGTTTACTACTCTGGACATTTCACATCAGTGAAGTCATATCAAGTGGTTTTGTGTGTCTGGCTTCTATCATTTAGTATAAAGTTTTGAAGCTTCATCCATGTTGTAACACGTCTCAGCCTTTTCTTCCTTTTTATGGCCAAATAATATTCCATCATATGGCTGTGCTATTCATTGGTTGATGGGCCTTTCAGTTAGTTATTTTCACTTTTTGGGTATTATGAATAACACTGCCATGTACATTCGTGTCCAAGTTCTTGTTTGTATATTTATGCTGTGTTCTCAGATCTGATTTGGGCGTCATGAACACCTGGTGAGATAAGGCAGGCCTTACTTGCTATTTCTATTTCATAGAGAAACAGAGGATCCCAGATAAAATTGCCTTGTATGAGCTGGAGTCAGCATTCGAATCCAGTTCTATTTTTACGAATAGCTGAAAGAACATCAAAAGAAGCACACTATTACCAAAGAAAGATGAAATTTGTTGTCTATTTTTAGTCTGGTGAAGATGGGAATGTCTTTACCCATGCCTATCAGAAAAGCAACACTGAGACTAATTTACAGATTCCAGAAGAAAATCTTTCCCTAACAAGTGGTCAAAATTTCTTAAAACAGAATTAAAACAAAATTATACCCAGGCTGTTGTATAGGTACAGGCAGTTTTGTTCTTTGTTATTTTGTGATTTTACTTTCAAGGAAAATTCCAAAGACAGATTGTAGCTGTTCTCAGTTCTAATGGTTGGCGGAAAGAAACAGCTTCAGATTATTTTTTTCTCCTAATTGTCATGCATCTTCTCTTGGAGACATGTTTATGACTCGATTTAAATCTTAACACAGTCTATTAATATTTCAAATTTGGCATCAGACACATGAAATAGTATTATTCATGCAGACCTTGCCAAAAGCATTCTATGAGTCAAAACTTGACTAAATTAATACAGTCCTCTCTGATCATTTGAGTCATAAAATATCAAAGTTTTGCAAGGGAATTTGGAAACCACTTAATTCAAAATTTTTACCCAGTGCACGTGTTCTGGTCTATGAATTCAGTCCCCTTCCCCATGTGCTCTCTTACGGCCAAAAGTACATCACTAATGATAAAGAACAGGAGCTTAACAACAAAGGGTTTTTTTCAATTTTCCTTGCTTGGATTGTCTCCTTCCTCCTCCCCCTCCAGTACTCCTGATGAACTCTGACTTGCTCTTGTCTTTCTCTGGCTCACCAGGGGTTAATTTCTCTTACCTTGTACCAATCCTCATATTCCGTTTATCACCCGCTATTGACATTATCGGTTTAAAAGACTGTGTTCTGCATCGGACAATGTGAATCTGAGAGTAATGTATTTTGTTCTCTTCAACATCCAGTAGAATGCCTAACATAGCCATGCAACAAAGATTTGTCCAATTGGATTGACTTTTTAATAGAATCTTAAGAAGTCCAAGTTTTGACTCTAACTGCAATTTGTGAAATCACTATCTGCATTACAGTCAACAAACACCGAGCCCTCAGAGCTAGAAGAACTGAACTGAACCTATAAGATTTATACAGCTTCCTGCACATATTCTCCGCACTTGAGCAGTTAATGAAGTGTATACAAAGTAGAAGTCAAACTAGACAAAAGTAGAATTAAAATTAATTTTTAGAATGACTAACCACCCATATGCATGTAATTGGTGGGGTAACAATGTGTGGGATATGTGTAAAGTTTAGATCTGGGGATTAGCTCATGGTCTTTCAGTGAGACTGGGTCACGTTATTAGCCAGTTTTGTAAGGATCAGTAGTTCTTCTTTCAACATGAAACTACTGAGCAATTATTTTGAAGGTGAGGTCAGAAAGTCCTCCTGACTGATTGGATGTGGGTGTAATAGCTAAAAGAGTTGAGGATGCTTCCAATCCTTCTGACCTGGGCCACGTAAGGATGGAGTTGCCATTGTTGGAGATGGAGTGGACTCTGTGGTGAAGCAGGCTTGTGCGAGATGATCAGGAGTCAGTCGTCTGCTCTAGGCAGGCACTCAGGACACCTTAGTGAGCAAAAGAAATAAAGATTCCAGCCCCTGCCATGACATTCTCATGGAGAGTGGGGGGCAAAAACTAGGATCCACAAGAAAATTCTATAGAAGTTAGAAGGGATTAGAGAGAAGAGAAAGTATAGAACAAGGAATGGGGATCAAGAGTGTTGGTATGTAGGTTGGGGGGTGTCTAGAAGAAGAGTATTTCAAGCAGAGGAAACAGTTTAATAGTGCCTGCTCATTCTTCTTGGGAACATGGGTAGATGAGTGTGTAGAACAGAGTAACTCAGAGGGAGGAGGAGAAATCTGAAGGGCTGAAGGGCGGGTCCTGTATGGCCTGATAGATTGTTGTAAGGACCTCAGTTTGTCCTACCCTGGTCCAAACAAGGAATCTTTGGTAGGTTTCGCACAGAGTGGTGGCATGTTCAGACCTAAGGTCTTGCTCTGGCTGCTGGGTTAAGAGACTCCAGGGAGGTGGAACAGACTCAGGTGGAAGCAGGAAGATATTTAAAGATGTTACTGGAGTAATCTAGACCAGAAGATGTTGGATTCTGGATATATTGTGAAAAAGAGCCAACAGGATTTCCTTACAGACTGAACATGGGGGTGGGGGGGGTGACTGAAAAGGGAGTCAGGACGACTATAAGGTTTTTGACCAGACCGACTGGAAGGGTAGAGTTGCCATCAGTGAAACAGGGGACCCTGGAGAAGAGGAGTTCTAGAGCAGAGGGTCAGGAGTTGTTTTGTTTGCCAGCCCAATACACCTATTAGACATCCAAGTGATACAAGTACTATGGATGAAGGAGATCCATGGGCAAGAGGCTGTGGGGTACACAGTGTCCTCAGGGAAGAAGTGAATTACAGTTCTAGTGAGAAAAAGAAGGAACCATTTGGACAGGCTCGTGGATGTAAGGATTTTACAAAGGATGGACTGTGCCTTGCAGAGGGCAGTGTGGGAAGGGTTCAGAGAGCTGTGGGAGAATGGAAGATGGGGTCAGATAGGGGCCAAGCAGAGCCTTGGGGGTGGGGGGTACAATGAGAAAGATTCCAGATGACCTGAAAGTCTGGGCCTTATTAAGGTGATTGACAGGCACAAGTATACGGGACATAATGAGATTTGTCCTGGTGATTCAAGGCAGTGGTGCTGAGGCTTTGAATGTCAGTGGCTGGGCAAAGGTGGGTATCTGGGGCTTTCTTTTGACCCTGTTGGAGGTGATCAAAGCAAGATGCTTTCCTCTGATCCTGCTGATGTGTTTAAGAGCCTCTGGGGAAGATGGAAGCTGCCCTAGCAGGTGCCTTCTACTGAGTCCAATTTATGGAGATAGAAGGCATGCAATATTTGAGATGTTATTATATTTAAAGCACTAGGCTAAGCAATGTGGGGCATAGAGAAGTCATGTGGGTGTTGCCCTTAAACAACTTGTGATTCAATTTCAAAATTGAAATAATAGTTTCATAGTCTAAAATAGTGGCAGCTGTGTCACTTAGCTATATCTCAGAAGAATCCCTCAGAGAGGGAAATTTGTCCATGATATTCTCTAAGATGGCCAGTGCTTTTATGAGAACATTATTTTTTTTTTGAAAATTAAATTTATTTATTTTTTCAGCATAACAGTATTCATTGTTTTTGCACAATACCCAGTGCTCCATGCAATACGTGCCCTCCCTATTACCCACCACCTGGTTCCCCCAACCTCCCACCCCCGCCCCTTCAAAACCCTCAGGTTGTCTTTCAGAGTCCATAGTCTCTTATGGTTCGCCTCCCCTTCCAATTTCCCTCAACTTCCTTCTCCTCTCCATCTCCCAATGTCCTCCATGTCATTTGTTATGCTCCAATCAAGAAATGGGCAGAGGACATGAACAGACATTTCTGCAAAGAAGACATGCAGATGGCCAACAGACACATGAAAAAGTGCTCCACATCACTTGGCATCAGGGAAATACAAATCAAAACCGCAATGAGATATCACCTCATACCAGTCAGAATGGCTAAAATTAACAAGTCAGGAAATGACAGATGCTGGCGAGGATGCAGAGAAAGGGGAACCCTCCTCCACTGTTGGTGGGGATGTAAGCTGGTGCAACCACTGTGGAAAACAGCATGGAGGTTCCTCAAAATGTTGAAAATAGAACTACCCTATGACCCAGCAATTGCACTACTGGGTATTTACCCTAAAGAGAACATTATTTTTAAAGGCACTAATTGGCACTCTCTCTCTCTCAGATAAATAAATAAGATCTTTAAAAAACCCTCTCAAGTTCAAGCCTTTTTTTTTTAAGATTTTATTTATTCATCTGAGAGAGAGAGAGAGAGCACAAGCAGGGGGAGTGACAGAGGGAAAGGGAGGCTGAAACTCCCTTCCTAAGCAGGGAGTCTGACACTGGGCTGGATCCCAGGACCGCAGGATCGCGACCTGAGCCAAAGAAAAACACTTAATTGACTGAGCCACCCAGGTGCCCCTCATGTTCAAGTTTTACTTTTTAGTTTCTAATTGTGAATTTTATGCTCTCTTTATTCATATTTTAAATCTCTTAATAGCGGTGTGACGAAATCTTCCTCACAGACAAATGAAAAATAAAACATAATAGTGCATGCGAAGGAGTGTTTTAAAGAAACCAAAGGTATCATAGAAATAGAAGGTGGTATTATCATGGTGAGAATTTTTTTTTAAAGATTTTATTTATGTAATTGACAGAGAGAGAGAGACAGCGAGAGAGAAGACACAAGCAAGGGGAGTGGGAGAGGGTGAAGCAGGCTTCCCGCCAAACAGGGAGCCCGAAGCGGGGCTTGATCCCAGAACCTTGGGATCATGACCTGAGACAAAGGCAGACGCTTCAGGACTGAGCCCCCCAGGTGCCCTCATGGCAAGAAATGTTTAATGTTTTTCTGTATATTTAGTCTGTGTGTACTATGAGAGCCTCAAAAACACACTTTAAAATACTCAGCAAACTCTGTGCCATATCCACAGGAGCTTGAGGAACACGCATGGTAATCCCTTCTTGGATTTGTAATATAATAAAGAAAAAGAAAAAATAATATTCAAAATAGAATTGCCATCATTTGCTTTACTTAGCAACATAGACTGTAAAGAACAAGTACGATTTTAATATTTTTACGTACATTGAAAGTCATTATGAAGTATCTTCTCAAAGGAAAATTATAAACATTACAGGATTCTACTCTTAATATATTTTAATTAAATACTTCAGAAATAAAAATAAGTTTTTTTGGTTTTTGTTTGTTTTTTAATTTTGATGTTTTGTTTTTCCACTTTATATACTGGCTCTACTTCCCTAATGTTAGCTGATAGGATTTAGTCATTAAATAAATGATTACCTTCAGTCACTGCTCCCAATGGACGGTAGATGGGTATTGAGGCCCCAGGGATTCTATTCTGTTTTTTCGTACAGGAAATTATTTGGCTGCTCAGAATGAAGGGCAAGGCTACAGATAGTGGGTAAGTGGGTAAGTTAAGATCTGACTATAATCTTCAGTTAATCCCTGTATGGGCCAGCAATCAAACACAATTTTCTCAAAGTCAGTTCTGGAATATTCTCCCTATTACCCACTCCCTCCCAATTTTGAATCTATGATAATTTAAGCACAGGATGACATCCTTTACGTTTCAGGTAAAAACACTGATGGGTGGAAAACCCAAAGCCACCACTAGTTCAAGATGGGCAGATACTCAGAATTAGCCATCTGGATGAGGGACCCCTATTCTGCAATTGAGCCCCTCAAATGCACTTCTTTTTTAACTTGTAGCTCTTCTCAACAGAGGGTTGAAGTGGATTCACTTAACATTTCTGCTCTGCCTGCTACATGAAGTGTCATGATGCGCAGGCTCCTGGGACTGGAACCACTCTTTTTTCCATTTTCTTTATTTTTATTGAAGTGTAGTAGACATACAAAGTTTATTAGTTTCAGGTGTACAACATAGTGATTTGACTATTTTATGCATTACACAATGCTCCCCACAGTACGCGTGGCTAGCATCTGGAACCACTCTTGAGAGACTGTCTACTCTATCTGCATCCACTCTTTATGGCCTTGTTTCAGTTGAATGATTCTTACTTAAGCCATGCCAGATGAAAGCAACCAAGCTCTAATTTTAAATATATTTTCATTTTTTAAAAATTAAATTTATTTATTTTTTATTTTTTATAAACGTATAATGTATTTTTATCCCCAGGGGTACAGGTCTGTGAATCGCCAGGTTTACACACTTCACAGCACTCACCATAGCACATACCCTCCCCAATCTCCATAACCCCCCTCCCCCTCTCCCAACCCCACCTCCCCTCAGCAACCCCCAGTTTGTTTTGTGAGATTAAATATATTTTCACTGGAAAAAATGTTTATGACTTAGTCTATACCTACAGAAACAATCATAGTTTGTGAAAATTTCCAATGCCTACCTTCCATTTCTCATGTAGACCTTTAGGTTAAATTTGTAGGAAATAAGAGAAGGGACACTGCAAATAAAAGGACAAAGAAAGGAGACATAATGTCCAATAACCCCAAGTGTCTTAACTGAGAAACAGAAGCACAGTCAATGCAAATGCCATGAAATATTACCATCATCATTGATAAAAAATGGTGCAAACCATGGATCATGTAAGGGGATGAGCTGTTGGTAAAAGCTTATCAAACTGCGGCGCCTCGGTGGCTGAGTCAGTTAAGCATCCGACTTTTCATTTCGGCTCAGGTCATGATCTCAGAGTTGAGAGATCAAGCCTGCGTCAGGCTCCACACTGGGCATGGAGACTGCTAAAATTCCCTAAAAAAAAAAAAATTAAAAATCTTATCAAACGATTTTGTTTGCAAGTAAGGTGCAAGGAAATCCAACTCAAATTGGCTTACACGACAAAGAAATACATTGACTCCCAAGAGTGGAAGCCCAGACATATGACATATTTTGTGGTCTTGATCCATTGACGTTTGCTTCATTTCCTTTCTTAGCTCTGTATCTCTCCACGGGTCAGCTGAATCCTCAGGCTGGGAGGGAACTGGATATGGCAGTCGGACATGTGATCCATGAACAATATCACCATTGGATGACAAATGCTTCCAAAAGCTCGTTCTGAAGAGCGTGAGGGATACCTATTCTCATGATTCATCAGCCAGAGTTTTCATCTGCCCTATCGCTGACAAGAGGAATAGATTTGCCCACCAGCCAGAGCTCTGTTTTCGGAAGGTCTAAGTGGGGAACCAAACGCATGCTAAGTAGACAGTTGCCAATGTCATTCTACCCTATTTCTTTCTGTTGGATTTTGCTGAGGGCGAGTACCATATTTCACTCATTCTTTATTTTTGGCATCTATCTATCATAGTGGCTAGTAAATAGTAGCAGTTCAATAAGTGCCCTTGAATAAATAAATTAGTACCTAGAAGGGGGCAAATCAGATCTATATGTGTCTGGCAGTTTAAAAAAACAAAGTCCTGATAATCCTGGGTTTCCTGAAATTAAGAGGCAAGGTATTTGTACGAACATTCTATCTGGAGGGGACCGAGGAAGATACAATCATAAATCAGAACTCAGATTACATAGGATTTTTTTATAGTAGACCAGATGTCAACCATTTGAATGATATTTACCAGTAAATGGACATAAGTGCTATTCTTTCTTGTAATGAACGACTTGTATCTGAATCAAATGAGCTTCTGAATTTTACAGAATGGGAGCTTCCATATATCTATGCTGCATTCAGAGATTTAGAATTATTTTGCTTGAAGATGGGGGATGGACTCGCAGGTTGGCAATTGACAAATATTGCGAACAGATTTTGTGATTGCCCGGAATTTAGAACTGCAGTGCTCAACAGAATCCCAGCAGAGAACACTGGGACCAGCTTATAGGAACTATTCCCTTTTGATGCGAAATTTCTTCTGCTTCCCTCACAATTTACCCAGAACAATATAAACGTTACTAATTCCTGGAGCTGGAGAACTGCCAGTAGGATTCATGCAAGATTTGTAACAACCTTTTGGTCCCTAATGTGTCCAACTCACTACTGGTTTTGGGGCTGTAGCCCATTTCAGTGCATACTTTAGAATTTCAGGACATACTCTTCAAAAGTAAACAGTTCAACAGGTAGGTGTCTTGGGGAGGAGCCCTGGGCCCTTTCATTGTAACAAAGAGAGCACGTCCTCATTATGGCTACCTCCTTATCCTGAGTCAAAAGAAAACAAACAAGGGTGGCCTCCACCTCAGTGACTGCACACCTGCAAGACTGTTTACTGATTGAGCTTCCGGGGTGGGGGTGGGGGGGTTGCTCTGCGCCCAGAGGTTACAAATTTGTTGGGCTGGCACGATGTGTGTGGTTTTCTTTCTTTTTATAACATTTGGATTTGAACGACTTTAGGTGAGGCATGCTCTTTTGTTCACTAGATAAGCCTAGCTCCTATTTGACTTCATGCATTTACATGACATGCCTGGGTCCCTGGAAGCATTGACCTTACCACCCCAGACTAAACCACAGGAGAAACTAGACCTGGAGGCTGAGTTTATCCAGGTTGAGCAGGAAAAAATACAAAGAAAAACAGATGCTTTTCCACCATCCAAGAATAAATATAATGATTTGCCATTTTCAATAATCATTTCCAGAACTGGGTTGAAACCAGTATTGGAAAGACTTTCAAAGGTTGGTTATCCTTTTATCTGTAACTATGACTTTGTATTGACTTGGAACTCCAAGGAGTTTCTAAGAACTTCCCTAAAACTGTGGTTCGTCTTTTTTTTTTTTTTAAGATGTTTTTATTTTATTTTATTTTATTTTTTATTAACATACAATGTATTATTTGCTTCAAGGGTACAGGTCTGTGAATCATCAGTCTTAAACACAATTCACAGCACTCACCATAGCACATACCCTACCCAATGTCCATAACCCAGCCACCCTATTTATTTGAGAGAGAGAGAGCATGAATGGGAAGGGCAGAGGCAGAGGGAGAGAGAGTCTCAAGCAGACTCTGCAGTGCACACAGAGCCTGATGTGGGGATCGATCTGGTGACCCAAAGATCACCACCTGACCTGAATCCAAGAGTCAGATGTTTAACCAACTGCACCACTCAGGCACCCCATAAAACTGTGGTTCATCTTAATAGTTTCTATCAGATTGCCCGATTTGGAAGAGAAGGGCATTTTCTGTATGTGCCAAGCACCATGGCCCTAAGTGAGAAGCAAGCTTCCTGCTTAATTGGGAGTTGTATCAATTATTCCTTTTCTTTCCATAGTTCCCATGTGGATTGCCCTGGTGATTTGTCTTCTAATATTGCTACACACCTATTCTAACTATCTTATATTCATGCATCTACTCAACCAATATTTGTGGAGCAGTTACTGTGTACTGGGCACTCACAGAACCCGGATGTACCAACCCTTGCCTAAATGATGGAAGCTAAGTTTGTGTGAGAAGCTCTGAAAAATGAGAACTGTTATTGTAAGTCAGTGATTTAAGGGAAACTTCGTTCAGGTCATTTATGAAGATAGAACATTTTAAGAGATGTATCACAAATCCTTATATACACACAACATGTTAGCTATCCTAATTAGGGGATAAGTGGTCTGCTTTATACCAGCCATTTCCTAGATATCCAGAGTGACTTAAACATGCACTTCAAAACATTTTGTTTTTCAATTATTAGAGATTCACAGCAAGTTGCAAAGACTGGACAGAGAATTCCTTTGTACAGGTCATGGTTACATTTTATGTAACTATAGTATAGTATCAAATCTAGTAAAGTGACGTTGGTATGGTGTGTGTGTATAGTTTTATGTCATTTCATTTCATGTGTTAGTCTGTGTGATCACCACTGAGGTTCAGATGCACAACTATTCCAACACCACGGAGATTTCCTTCTTCTACCTGTTCCTCCCCCCACCATAATAAACCCTGCAACCATTAATCTGTTTTCCATTTCTATAATTTTGCCATTTTGAATACTTACATAAGTGGAATCATAGGTATGTGAATTTTGAGATTAGCTGCTAGCACTCATCGAAATGCCCTTGAGCCCCAATCAAGTTGTTGGTGTATCAGCAGCTCATTACTTTGCGGAACGCCTGGGTGGCTCAGTCAGTTAAGCATCTGCCTTTGGCTCAGGTCATGATCCCAGGGTCCTGGGATGGAGTCCCTTTTTGGGCTCCTTGCTCAGCGAGGAGTCTGCTTCTTCCTCCGCCTGCACACTCCCTGCTCGTGTGTGCTCTCTCTCCCCTCTTTCTCTCTCTAATACATAAATAAATAAAATAGTAAAAAAAATAGCTCATTACTTTGTATCACTCACTGAGTAGTAGTCCACCTATGGATGTACCTTGTCTACCGGCTAATTCAATTAAAACTGCTATGAACAGGGGCACCTGGGTGGCTCAGTGGGTTAAAGCCTCTGCCTTCAGCTCAGGTCATGATCTCAGGGTCCTGGGATCGAGCCCCGCATCAGGCTCTCTGTTCAGTGGACAGCCTGCTTCCCCCTCTGTCTCTGCCTGCCTCTCTGCCTACTTGTGATCTCTGCCTGTCAAATAAATAAAATCTTTAAAAAAATCATCTTAAAAAAAAAAAGGCTATGAACAATCCTGTATGGTTTTGTGTGCACATAGGTTTTTAATTTCTTTGGGATAAATGCAACCGCTGGGTCATATGCTAAATATGTGTTTAGTTTTTTAGAGAAACTGCTCAACTGTTTTGCAGAGTGACTGTGCCACTTTACTTTCCTAACAACATGCTAGGGGAAAAAAAGAGCTTCAGTTCTTTAGGAAACTGATTCTTGATAAAGATTCTTTAACCAAGAAAAGCCAATTTGTGAATGGGTTTGTGATCAGTCTGTCACACCACATGAGATTCCTTTTGCAAGGTAAGACATCATAATTGAAGAGGAAAATCAGAATCCTAACACATGTCTTAATGGAGGCCAGCAGATTCAGAGGCTGAGTTGGATGGACTGAGCCGGAGTGGGCAAATCAGGCTTCTGTTCCTGACCTCACATTATCAACACAGACACAATTTGTGCTGGCATTCCAGGAAATCAAGAGGCACTTTGCCATCAGGAGGTCTTCTTCCAAGACCCTGGAATAATGTTTGAGTCTTATCTTGTTGCCTTGGCCACATTCCTAGGATTTAGGAGGCAAATTCTTTCAGATAGTTTTTTGAAGGGGGAAAAGGGGGGAAAGTACAAGGTTGTAAGGTCATGGCAGTGCACCTCAGAGATAGCATCAAAGCCACTAAACTATGGGATGAAAAAGATCTCTGGTTCCAGGTCAGTTCCATGGCTTTCCAGCTGTTTGACTAGACCATGTTACTTGACACCTCTCAGCCTCAGCTTTCTTTTCTGTACAATGGCCACACTAATGTCTACCCCATAGGACCCATGAAAGCAGTAAATGCTTTCATGCTTGTGTGTGTAAATCAGTAGGCATATAGTACCAACAAACATAGCTACTAATTTGTTGGCGGTTTATTACATCTGAGAAACTGTGCCCAGCCCTCAGAGGTACTTAAAAAACTTAAAAACTTAACAAACTTAAAAAACATGACTGTGTTCCCCTCCCTCTTTCTAATTTCTCTTTGTCTTCTTACTCTTTCTCTTTTTTTTTCTCTCCAAAGCTGGTGATACTGTGATGAGTCTGTAACTTTGTTCTTTCATTCAACCAGTATCTACTGAGTAGCTACCATGTGCCAGGGATGGTTCTAGGTTCTGAAGACACACCCTGAACAAGATAAAGTCTATTGTCTCACAGAGATTATATATTAGTTAAGAGAAACTAAAAATACACAGATAGGCAAATACATATGTTAGATAATTTCAGAGAGTGCTAAATAAAAATTTAAATAATAAAAACGAGGCAATGTAAAGACACAGAGATAGCTGGGATGGGATGGGGAGAAACATGAAGGAAGTAGCAATGGAGAAATACGGGAAAAGAGCCGGGGGCAGAGTGTATACAAGTGAAATAAACTTGATGTATCTGAGGAGCAAAGAAGGTCAGGATTCCCAGCGTTGAGCAAGTGGAGTGTAGGAGATGAAGATTGATAGTCTGAGGTTTCTAAGACCTGTTAAGAAGTTTAAATTTCATCCTAATGTGCTGGGAGGGTTTTAAATGTTAGAATGGTGTGATCTGATTTATGCTTTATAAGGAGTATTTAATCTTCTGTTTGGAAAGGGACTTGGAGGGATGCACAGGAAGAGTGAGTGAAGAGGCTCTTGCAGGAGTCCAAGTGAGACAGGACTGTGCCCTGGCCAGGGGTTTTGTGGTTGAGATGGAGAAACGGGGATGAAGAGTTGGGATAGGTTTTGGAGAAGAGCTGGTGGAACCTACTTGTCCAGAGCACTGGTAGTGAAAGAGGGATGGATCAAGGATGACGCCTAGGATTTTGGCCAAGCATTTATTTTATGGGAAATCCAGGGCTCTGTCCACTGCTCCATAGTATGTTTCAGGAGAGAACAACTTCTAGTCGTACTGGACTTGTGACACTTGGTGAGGAGCCAGGCTGGGCTGTGGGTTTGGTAGAACTAGAAAGACATGTTGATCATTTCCTGAATCCTTTAGGTGTTGTCCGTTCTGTATGCCAGTGGTGGGTTACTTGGTATCTTTTGCTTCAGTTATCCTGCAACTATGTCCCTGGCTCCTCGGCTCCCATTTTGTGACTTCCTGTGGCCCCGAGCAGAACAGGAACCCCCATTCAGGAGACGGCAAGCTTAGCAGGCTCTGCATGGGCCCTGCTGGATGGGTCCTCCCCTTCACGCTGTGTGGTTTCCTGTCTAGGCGAATTGGAAATGTTTCCTGGGTTCCCATTTTCAGGGCAATTGTCAGAACTGACTTCATGGGAGAGGCAGCAAAAAGCCAAGGCAAACACGACTTGGAGTCTATAGTCAGGCTACTGGCATTCTCTCCCATCTGGATTCTGACACTAGAACAAGTTTCTTAACCTCTCTGTGCCTCAGTTTCCTTATCTCCAGTAGAGGATAGTAATGGTGCCCATTTCAAATGGTTATGGTGAGAATTTGATGAAAAATTGCATGAAAGCGCTCCAAGTGTGACTGACATTTGGTTATGGCACCTAAAAATATCACTTAGAAGAGGCACTTGATTGTCTACTGTGAAACAATGATGTCTAGGAAAAAGTGCATCCATATTATTAAAAAGTTAGCTATTGTTTCTAATTTTGTTGCATCCTCCATTAGCCTTGTTGATTCTGTTTTCCAAAAGTAATTACCATGTCAGCATGTGACTCTCGGATTCAGATGAGAGGATCACCTACTCAGAGGCCATGGGGGTGAGGCAGGTAACAGAAATGAGGGGAGCAGGACTGGGAGGAACCAGAGAGCATGCAGTCTGATCTGCCCAAACGGGTTGCCATGGCTTCACCTCCATGCAAGTGGTGCTCTTCCAGGGAAGCTGGAAATCTGGACTTCTTCGATAAAATTTCTGGGTTTAAAATGTGGGCAGTGAAATCAAAGATTTTCAAAATGCCTTGCTGGCTAAAGGAATGCATGTTTTTGGGGAGAGGTAGATTTGGCTCATGGCCACCAGTTTGGGAATATTGATCCAGGTTACTAAAGATTCATTGTGAGATCAGCTGCAAATGGGATCTGGGAAATATACATGTGAATGAGGGGATGCTCTTGGCATGAGAAGCCATGGGGCAGACGCGCAGGAGGGTGATGGGCAGAATCTCCCGTGGCGTAGGAGACAGGTTGGGTGAGTGATGGAGGAGGGTGCTGAAGATATGAAGCATGTGACCCAAGATGACTTGAGCATACTGCAGAACCTGATGTAGGGCTGGCCCCAATGCCACAGATGCCTGTGCTTTGAATATACAGATTGTTTTTATTTTCTTGGCCATCAGGTTACACAGAGGTGGTATTGTTCAATTCCTACTGCTTCCTGGGGCCCGCACTGCACCTGCTGTGCGTAGTTATGGCATCATCTGTAGTTAGGCAATTGCTTACCTTTGTCTTGAGGCTCCTGTGGACTTCCGAGATGCTGGCATTCTGGGGAGAGCAGGAGCAGGAAGACTGCTAGCCTCAGATCATGTAGGCCAGCATTCTCAGCTGAGCTGTAGAACCAGTGTGTGAATGGTGTGGAGCTTAGTTTCACTTAGTTTCAGTGACTGGGACTATCACACCGTCGATGACAGTTTTTATAAGTCAACAATACTGACTTGAGGCTTTATGATATTTAAGGAATGTTTTTCCAGTCACAGGCAGAAAAAAGCAAAGTATGAAATTAGAGAAAAATTAAAGCCTTAATACTTACTACTCATTTGCAAAATTAGACTCAAGCACCTCATCTTATTTCAAAGTTATAGAACAGTATAGGTTCATCAGTTGTTCCTAACAAGGGCAGCTTTGCTCCCCATGGAACATTTAACAATACCTGGAGACATTTCTTTTTCTAAGATTTATTTATTTTAGAGAGAGGGTGAGAGGGACAGAGTGCGCTCAAGTGTGCCCATGTGGAGAAGGGGAGAGGGAAAGACCCATAAAGCAGACTCTCCACTTAGCACAGAGCCTGACATGGGCCTCAATCTCACGACCCATGAGATCACAACCTGAGTCAGAAACTCAACTGACTGAGCCAACCAGGTGCCCCGCTGGAGGTATTTTTGGTTGTCACAAGTGAGGAAGCTATTTGCTAGTGCACAGAGGGGCATATAGTGGACTGAGGCCAGAGATGGTTCAGAACAGTCCCCCCCTACACCAAAGAATTCTAGGGCCCAACACGTCAATAGCGTCAAGGCTGAGAAATCTGCAATCGCTTGAAAGAAAAGAGCTCATAGGAGGGTTAATGTATGAAAGTAACTCTAGACATGAATTTAGGAGCATGTGTTAAAAGCTGCTGTGCACTGGGTTACAGGTGTGCATATGTGTGATCTCAAGCAGGTTGCTTTCTTCCTGAACTCCTAGCTAACATAATCAAACTGGTTACACACATATATATAAAAATATGTGTGTATATATATATATATATATATATATATATATATATATACATAGAGAGAGAGAGAGAGGGAGAAAGAGCGAGCAACCAGCCTTCTCTTACAGCAAGAAACTGTTTTCACTATAAAGGCACTTAAATCTGCACCTAGAAGCCCCTCAAAAGGCGAATGTGCTGACATCCAGGGCGATAATCAACCAAGAGATAGAACCGAAGTCCGAAACCTAGGGTCCTTCATCCTTCCAAGCAGACCCACTGGTGTATCTTTTCCACCAACTGCTCCCACAGAGTTGATCCACTTGGGCATTGTGCTCTGCAGACAGATGGTTTCAATATAAAGGAAACTCAAAGACGGGTAAATAGAGGCTGAGGAGTTTACGCAACGAACGTGCCACGGACTCATCATCCACGTCAAGTACAGTGTTTACTGGGCGGCACCCCGGGTCGAAGATGCAGGTGATCATTTCCCAAGGAGAGGCTCTCCCCTGAAGTTCAGACTGAGCTGCTGAGGACAGAGGGCAACATAAAGCGGCCAGGGAGAGTTGGGACATTGAGAGGAAATAACAAAGTTCTGTGAAATATCTGCTTCAGACAGGGAGCAAGATTGGTCATTGATTTCTTTCTTCTTCTGCAAGGAGAGGTTTGCTTTCTGCAGTATGCTTAAAGAAATAAAGCATTTGGGTTTCACCGCAGAGGCAGGGGTGGGGTCTGGCATTTGGAACGAAATGTACACATGACCTGTTAAACTAGGTAGACTTTTTTCTTCGGCTAGAAACAACCTCATTATGCAACCTGGAAGTCATATCGCCCAGATGAACCAAACAGAAACCAAACCCAAACTGGCATATTTCCATGGGGTCATTAAAAAGTCTTATTTGTTATGCTTAAGTGATGTACACATCTTTTTATTTATTTATTTTTTTTTCAGGCTGACGAACCTCTTTCATAGCTCCCATTGTTAAACCTCTCTCTCCTTTGACCTCAAACAAAAATATTGAGTTCACACTTACTGAGGACTTACCAGATATTATTAAAATATTATTAAAAGCACTTCACGGAGAAGTACTGATTTACCCACACTTGTGAAATATGTATTATTATCCAGTTTGCAAGCAAGGAAACGGAGGCTCAGGGAGGTTAAATAATTTGTTACAAGTAATTTAGCTAGTAAATGAGCAGTTGAAATTTCAATCTAGGCCTCTGGCTTCAGTATTTGGAATATAAATGCTACTTACTATGGTCTGAAATTAAGATTTAGAATTTTTTCTAAGCCATAGGAGTCAGTTTTGTCAGGGAGCTATTGAGAAAATTGATAATTTGTTTTTCCTGAGATTTCTTTGAATTCTCTTTACTGTGCTTGAAAGAAAAGAATACTTAAAAGTTTCCAGATTTAGAGACTTTAAAAAAAAAAAGATTTTATTTATATATTTGCCAGAGAGAGAGTGAGAGAGAGGACTAGGGCACAAACAGGGGGAGCAGCAGGCAGAGGGAGAAGCAGACCCCCTGCTGAGCAGGAGTTCCTGATGCAGGACTCCATTGTAGGATTCCAGGACCATGACCTGAGCCTAAGGCAAACGCCTAACTGACTGAGCCACCAAGGTGTCCCAGATTTAGAGATTTTTTTTTTAGGTAGATAGAAGACAGATTGTGTTGGACAGGCATGGTTTGAATTCTAGTTATCTGATTGACATTGCACAAGTTATTTACTATCTCTGAGCCTTGGGTTCCTCATTTGTAAAGTGGATAATAATGTATCCTTGAGTTGTAAGGATTAAATAATATAATTCAGATAAATGCCTAGGGCAGAGGCTGGCACCTAATACAGGTTCTTGTTTTTTGCAGGGAGCCTAGTAGCGGAAGTATAGAATGCGGGTGGATTAGCAAGCAAACCTCAGATGAACATTTTAAAACCGTCAAGATTCAATTCTAGCTCTGCCACTGAGAAATACAAACTTTAATTTATAAAGGACAGGTATTAAGTATTGTATGAGGCCACAAGATATGGGTTTCTCTACCATTTACCAGATGGCACATTTCTACTCTTAAAAAAAGTAATAGGCAGGGGCCACCTGGTTGACTCACGGTTGTTAAGATACCCTTCGATTTTGGCTCAGGTCATGAAATCAGTGGGAAGTCTGCTTCTCTCTCTTTCTCTCCCCCTCCTCCCTCTGGCCCCCTGCCTGCTCGCGTGCTCTCTTTCTCTAACATAAATAAATAAATCTTAAAAAAAAATCAAAAAACAAAAAACAAAACAAAAACCAGTACTAGGCAAAACAAAACCCAGGAAGAATCAGCTAAAATTAAGACAGCTAATGTGTCGATATTTCGGTAGCTAGCAAATGGCTTTCAGTATCTTGGTGACAAGAAACAGATTCACACAAGGAAGATAGGATTTACAGAGCTGGAAGAGGCTTTTGGGGATTACTTAATTTTTACACCAATATAAAGCTGGTTCAACATTTCACCGATGAAGGAATAAAAAAACGGGCATAGCGTGCGAACCAAAGATGGGAGTGGCGGCTGTGTCGCAGGTAACTGGACAGCAGTGATAGTCTTCACAGATGACCACAGCGAAGTCTTCACAGATGACCACAGTCCCTTCTAACTCTGGGGTTTGGGTGGCGTCTCCGCTCTTTCCCGTGGAATCACGTCCTTTTAAAATTAGGAAGGATCTCCCCCTAGAGGTCAAATGAAAGAGAGACAGACTGCAAAGTCGATTTAATTTCTGCGGGTGAGAGTCCCACTCTTAAGGACTTGAGAACTGAAAGAAAGTTCTCCTTTGGGAGGAGGGGAGGAGATGTTTTTAGATTTTGCAGAGGGCAAGGGACTTTTATCGCATGGGGCTAATTAGTATGATGCAGGCAATTAGGTAATCCAGCTTGCTTCCCTTCTGATGCTTCCCCCTTGCACTAATTAAATAAAGCAGCTAATCTTTAATGACAAATCCCTTTCGTAGCAGGAAGTTCAAGCTCAGTTAATAGCAGCCACGACGGTTCATCAGCAATGGGCGGATGGCACATTTCCCTTTATTTGCTCCCGTCACTGCCACAAGAGTGATTGCTTTAGCTTTGGATTCGTAATTTGGTTAATTTGTCCAGACTGGACAAAAGGTATTAAAATACCTGGCTCACTAGCTTTGGCTTGTGCTCCTCTTATATCGTCTGCTTATGAATGTCCCGAAGTAAGTTAATAAAGTGTAAAGAGTTAAGGGTGAGAAAGGTGTGGAGCATGGGAGAAATGCTTTTGAAAATACAATTACCGTGGTAATTAATAAAATCTATTTATCTATTTATGAACACTTGAACTGGCATCCAAAGTTAAACATAATATACTTTTTAAAGATTTTATTTATTTATTTATTTGACAGAGATCACAAGTAGGCAGAGAGGCAGGCAGAGAGAGAAGGGAAGCAGGCTCCCCGCTGAGCAGAGAGCCCGATGCAGAGCTGGATCCCAGGACTCTGAGATGATGACCTGAGCCGAAGGCAGAGGCTTTAACCCACTGAGCCACCCAGGCACCCCTAAACAGAATATTTTTATTCAAAATTTACTTCCTTGTGAAGATGGGACTTACCAAAGGTACATGAATTGGTCTGCTTGGATCACTGACGAACCAAGCACTCGTCTCAATATTAATAACTTTTAAGGACTGGGAAGTCATTTTCTCTGCAGTTTAGTTTACATCTAATGAGCAAGCCGGTAATTAAATGTTGAAGTCATTTACTCTTCTTATATATGTGAATCCTTAATAAAATAGCAATATATATGTAATAGATATGTAATTTAGTTAGTGTCCCCTACTTCTCTGCTATTTATCATGAGTATGTTTAGAAAACTTCATTCAAGAAAAGGAAAAAATAATCACCTTTCTTTTAAGATCCTGTATTTCAGAATAGCTTTTTGGTTCCTCATTGAAAGTGAGCTGAAAGCTGATTGGATCTTAGTTGGTGGTTCTTTTCAGACCATCAATTTTTGGAGTCAGGCATAAAATCAGTAAATAAAAGTTAGAGCATCCGGGAGGTACTCTGAGACTCTAAAGGCAGGATGTGAATTTGACTTGAAAGATATAGCTCTTAAAACTCAGAATACAGATGTGGATATCTAGGAGATAAAGAATGTTGTCTGGCTAAACACAGGAATACTGGATCACTGACTAAATTTAACAGAATGCACAGAGAAGTACTTTTTTGCATCAAACCTGAACTGTATGTAGCTTTAGGAAACTAAATATTGTAACTGAAGTCACATGTTGACAAATATTTCCCCCTCATTACATTCCTTATAAGGCCATGTAAACAAAGGAAAACATCTTTAGATAAATAAAGGAAAACATCTTTAGAAAATGATCTGAAATGGTCTGAAATGGTCTCTGTTGATATTAAAGAATGTTGAATGGAATGATTATTAACTTGAAATTTGTATACATTATTTTTTGGATGATGAGATCACTTAGGATTTGATAAGCATTTGAAGTTATGAAAAATATAGTGGGTTGTGTTGTTATGTGTCTTTTAGAAAAGAAAGGAAAATAGTTACAGATTCAGTATTTGGTACTTGTGAAAGGACTGGGACACATTTTGTGATAAATTGAGCCCCACAAGCAAATAAACACACACACGCACACACACACACACATACACACACACACACACACAGTATTGCATGTGATACACAGCGCTATTTATCTTCTAAGACGACTCAACTAACCTAGGTGGCGTATGTAGCATTGGTTGGCCAACCAAATAATGGTTTAATATAAAAATGCATGACATCATAAACATTCAATCCTCCAACTTTAAAAATAGCTTTTATTTTATTAAACAGGCTTAACCTGTAGAGTAAATGTAAGGTTCTGAACTCAATAGCCACAGTGGAGTCCGTTCTTACAGTAATACTCTAATTCTATAGTAATATTCCATCTTAATGCATAGCAACCTCTGCACCCATCTAGAACGTTTCACATTGCAAAGACCTTCATGTCACAGGGCAGACCGGGGTTAAGTTTGAGTTCCTGGCTTCCAGCATCCAACCTAATTGTCAACCAGCTGCATTTTTTTCTGCGACTTGCATTCTGCTGAATTTGGCTGGCAAATTATTTTCTTGTGGCTGTGTTTTTGGAGGATGTTCATAAGAGTAACCTGACAGTTTCGAGCTTGGTGAGCACCTTGCGATCAGCCCCCGGGGTCTGAGGAATGAATGCAGGCGCCCTAGCATGGGATTATCCCTTTAGCACCCTGCTCAGAACAGCTCTGCTCGTCAAATGTGGTGGTGCAATCACACATTGGTAGTCACTCAGGGGGCTGGACCAAGAAAACACACATGCACCCAGTGACATTTGACTCTGGCCAACAACTAGAGAGAGAGACAGATAGCTATATAAGTATATAGGATTCTATTTTATTTTAGTTTAGTTTTGGTGAAACAGAGAAATGAGAAAAGCAGTTTAAATTTCTCCTGAGTGCTTAAGTGCCTGTTGGTGTTTGCTCAGTGACAGTGGGGTGGGGGTAGAAGGTTAAGAAGAAGCGGTTCTTTTATTTTTATTTAAAAAAAATACTTTATCTTTTGGACAGAGCACAAGCAGGGGGAAGCATAGGCAGAAGGAAAAGCAGGCTCCCTGCTGAACAAGGAGCCTGAGGCTGAAATTGACCCCAGGACTTCACAAAATGAACTTGATCATGATCTGAGCTTAAGGGAGACCCTTAACAACCGAGTCACCCAGGTGTCCAAAGAAGGAGTGGTTATTGATGGGTAAAGGAATCAAGGACGTCTGGAGAACTTCAATTTCTGTGTGGAAGTGAGGAGTGTTGGCATGAATGTTTTCTAGATTACCGACTTTTTATCAAAACTTTTTACTAGTCCCAGTAAGAGAGGAGTGCCCACTGTTTGCCCTGACACTGAAGTGTTGTACAGAACATGCCTTTAATTGAAATAAAGAAGTGTGTGTATCCAAGAAGGGAAAAGAGAAAATTTGTGATCATTAGGGAATGACATAATTTTCTTCTTTTCTGGGAAAGAATCCCCTTAAAAATCCTCTGTAAGTTTTAGAAAAGATGGTGAGTTGATTCTGAATCATTTGTCTTCAAATAAAATGTTCGTTCTTTTATTTGTTTCAAGTTTTCTCTTTAAGTTCTAGTTCTTTAAGGGACATCTGGGAGGCTTAGTTGGTTAAGTGTTGGACTCTTGATTTCAGCTCAGGTCATGATCTCAGCTGGAACCCTGCATCTGTGCTTGGCATGGAGCCTGCTTAAGATTCTCTCTCTCTCTCCCTCTGCTTCTGCTGCCCCTGGGGCGCCTGGGTGGCTCAGTGGGTTAAAGCCTCTGCCTTCGGCTCAGCTCATCATCCCAGGGTCCTGGGATCGAGCCCCACATTGGGCTCTCTGCTCAGCAGGGAGCCTGCGTCCCCGCCCCCCCCCCCCCCCCCCCCCGCCTACTTGTGATCTCTGTCTGTCAAATAAATGAATAAAATACTTTTTAAAAATTCTAGTTGATTAACAAAGAGTTCATTTCTGTTGGCAACATGTGGCTCAGGCCTTAACTTTAGTACTTCATGAGTACTAAGGCTAACCACTTGGTGAAAGAATGATGAGAGTCTAATTTGATTCCCACCCCACACCCTTATAAATGCCTTTCCTCCCCTCTCCACTTTCAGGATCAGAGATAAACAATATCTATGTGCTTCTTTTTGTTCAGGCAAGATTTATCTAGAGAGAAGCTTTTCAAAAGAAGACATATGAATTCCTCTCTTTTCCCTCTTGTTATCCCAATCCCCATGCTTGTGCCCTGTTCTTTCTGCAGTAGGGTTAATGATTGAAAGCTGCTTTCTAAATGAAGTTCAAAGGACATGTTCTTGAGTAAGAGAGAGGAAAATGGTTACTGACATGGTAGAGACGCTCCTACAAATCTGTTAGCATTTTGATCAGCTATCTCATATTTTCAGAGGTTTTTAACTTGATAGCAAAATAATTCATAGGTTCAGGGTGACTGGGTGGCTCAGTCGTTAAGAGTCTTTCCTTGGTTCAAGTCATGATCCCAGGGTCCTGGAATAGAGCCCTGAGTCAGGCTCCCTGCTCAGTGGGGAGTCTGCTTCTCCCTCTGTCCCTCCTTCTGCTTGTGCTCTCTCTCTTTCTCTTTTATCAGATAAATAAATAAAACCTTTAAAAAACATAAACATAATTCATGGGCTCTCTACATTTTTTTTTTTAAAGATTCATTTATTTGACAGATAGAGACCACAAGCAGGCAGAGAGGCAGGCAGAGAGAGAGAGAGAGAGAGGAGGAAGCAGGCTCCCCGCCAAGCAGAGAGCCCGATGCGGGGCTCGATCCCAGGACCCTGAGATCATGACCTGAGCTGAAGGCAGAGGCTTTAACCCGCTGAGCCACCCAGGCGCCCCAGCTCTCTACGTGTTTAAAGAAGCTGGAAGAGGTTCAGGATCAGCTGGCATCATTGGGTGTCAGAGTCTTGGCGTCTGCCTGACTGAATGTGATTGCATTCAGTGTCCTTGCATTTGCTAACAGGTCAAAATGCAGATCTACATGAAGACCCTGACCAGCAAGACCATTACGCTGGTGGAGGAGACCAGTGACACCATTGAAATTGTGAAGGCCAAGATCCAAGATAAAGAGGGCATCCTTCCTGACCAGCCGTGGCTTACCTCTGCAGGCAAGCAGCAGGAAGATGGTCGCACTCTTTGATTACAACATCCAGAAAGAGTCGACTCTCCACCTGGTTCTCCATCTGACCGGTGGCTGTCAATTCTTCAGTCTTGAATTCATAGTGCCCAGTGATGGCACTACTTTGCACTATAGCCATTTGCCCCACTTTAAGTTTAGAAATCCCCAGTTTCAGTAATAGCTGGATTATTGGTTTTTTTCAATAGCTGCTCAAAATGTAAATAAAAGTTTTGTGCAGTTAAAAAAAAAAAGCTGGAAGAGCTCTTAGGCTTTATTTCAGTGGCTGAAAATAGGCAGAAACAATTGGTAAATCAAGGATGCGGCCAATCTTTCAAATTTGGTACCTTCAGAGTGAAATAAAAAGTCAGTAAACAAAACTTTATTGAATGTGGGTGATTTTAAGAACCGATAAATAGACGCCATGGACAATAGATACAAAAGGATAGAATATGGCAATTACATAATTTCAGTGCTTATTTGCTGTCCCTAGAAGATAAGTATCTGTATGAATACACACACACCCACCCACCCACCCACCCACACACACACACACACACACACACAATCCAGGACTTTTAATGGCCAGACTTATTTTTTTTGATGTTACGATGGTGCAAAAACAATACACATTCAGTAGAAAGTATAGTTCGAGCTTTGAATTTTGATCTTTGATGTGGGGTGTGATACTCTCGTGATGCTGCCCCATGACCACAGGGCTCAAGATCTGATACACTTACAGCCATTCTGTCCCCATACCACCAGTCTGTTTCTCACTCTCATTACTTGCTCAATAAATTACACGAATGTGCAACACTCTATTATAAAGTAGGCTTTGTGTTTGATGATTTTGCCCAAGAGTAGGCTAACATGAGTGTTCTGAGCACCTTCAGGTCGGCGAGGCTGAATTTTGATGTTTGGTAAGTTAAGTGTATTATATGTATTTTCCACTTAGGATGGTTTCAATTTTTGATGGGTTTATCTGGACTTAACCTCGTGATTGTTCAGGAAGTTCTGTCTGCAAGTTTGTGTCTACCCTCAGATGACTGTGAAGCCTAACTGTAAATTTAAAATATGCTCTTATTTTTTGATACATGACTGTGCAATGTATTATGATGAATGAAAATACTTGCTTTTTCAAGCCTACAAAGGGATTAAAGGTTGAGGTAGAATAGAACATAAAACTATTCTTTGTTCATAAATTAGGTATAAGCCTTCTAAGGCTAAAAAAGCATTTTGTGAATCAAAATCAAGGAATCTGAAGGATGTTATGTAACTTTTTAAAGTTCTTAGACAGAAGAGCAGGGAATGGAAGAATCTGGACTTTTGCCATGAGAATTCTATAGAATGTCTGAACTCCAACCGACAGTGGTAATTTTAGTAAGTTGTGAGGATAGACTTTTTTGTACTGATGAAGATTAGATATTAAACTGATTGCAGAAAATTAAAAACAATATTTAACTTCTGGGAACCCGAGTGGAGACCACGAAGGAACAAAGGAAGGAGATGAGCTGATGTACCAAGTCACGTGGTTTCTCGGAGTGTGCTTGTGTTGGACATCTGCTAATATTTTATTACGTCATCATGTGACCACAGCAAAGAAAATCATTTCAAAAAGAAATCACGATTCAGTGGCTCTGTTCCCTATCTATGGCTCACTTTATTGTTACCAGAAATTTACATATATTATTGTTAATTAACCTAGTAGAGACAGGAGGCTATTTTAGTATCAAATGAAAAAAAAAGTTATTTAACCTGGCCAAAAAGAGAATATATATATCTGGCCCCGTATCTGAAAAGTGAAGCAGTAGTGTTACAAGGACAGCAAAATCCAGATGCAAAACATCATCAATTATGTCTCTCTCAGTTCCTGGTTCTGTTTTTCTTCAACTTTGCTTCATGCTTGGGCAGGTTCTCCCTTGTGGTGACAAAGATGGCATCATGCCAGCTTAGTGCCTTCTGGAAAAACAGCTCATCTTTCCCAATTCTAACCCACCATTCTAAGAAAGATGCTCTTTGCAATGTCTTAAGGTCACTGGTCCACCCCCTGAATTTGCAATTGTTATGTGGAAAATGGAATGCACCTGTTGGTTCATTTGAATCACATGTTCACTCCTAGAGCCTCAGGGCTGGTGGGGGATGGGGGTTGGTTCATCTAATCATGTGGTCTAGGAGTTGGGGAAGAGACAGTTCCCTGAAAGAAGACCAGGTGCTGACTTTCTGAGTGGGGCTGGATGTCGGCCAGGCTAAAACAATAGGTATCTCCTACCAGATGGTAAAATATAATGGGCTTTAAAATCTGTTTTTTGGAAAGAGAAGACAGTAAAATGTAACTTACCTTACTACACAGGGTCAAATTCAATCCTTGAATAAACACTAAAAATTGTAAAGGATTTACAAAGGTGGGGTAAGATCACAAGTTATCTTTCTCAGGTCCATGACTAAGGGACTAGAGAGGGAGATAAATCATGCTCAATTTTCTTTATCTTACCAAATACTTCAATATGATTTTTGAAGGAGTTTGGAGAATATTTCTTTGAGTCTTACAAAATGTCAGATTCTGACTACATGCTGCTAACTCCTTGCTGGAAGACTCTAGAACGTCTTGAAAAACCCGATGCTTTACACAGTTTCCTGTCCCTGTCATACCAGGCAAGGAATGCCATATTCTGAGAGCTTTCAGACTTTTGCAAAAAGTTACCAGAGAGTTCATGGCAGAACAAGTACCTTAGCTCCCACTTACTTTCTTTGACAACAGTTTAATTTTCTGCAGATAATCTGCAGAGTGGATAATTCGCTGGAAGATAATGAGAGTATCCACTGTTACTGGGAGAATTGCTCTTGCACGAATCAACTTACTTTTTAATAGTGGGTCTTTCCTTTTACGGAGTGCTACATTATGGGAGGACATGGAGAATTTAATTAAGTTAAACAATAAACTCTTTAAATTACTTTTAATTTCCAAGAGATTCAACAATTCTATTAGTCGAGGTATAAATGAGTAAATAAAACCTTGGAACAATGGGAAAACACTTGTACAAAAGGCAAAAGATTAGAAAAGACTTTGTACCCTGGAGCATAAGTAATATAATTAAATGTAGCATGTAAAAAGAGCAGTTGTCTTCTATAGCAGAAGAAAGCACCAAGGCCGTGGCTCGGTTTCTGCAAAATTTTCAGACTTGAGTACATTAGCAGGATTTGCTTAATTGTTCTATTTCTTACAGTCTTTAAAATTCAGAAAACATACCAGATCATTTCTCTTTCTAGCATATAAAAACATTTTGACAAGGCCAATTCTCTTTTTAAAATGATATTTATATGTCACAACCCCGAGTGAAGGTAGGAAGGAGACACACACTCCTAGTGTTGTGGGAGACAATGGAATATAGTAATAGTTAATGGCTATCATTTATTAGGGCTTATAAATGCCAGACAGTGTGCTAAACACATTACCATATTTTCCTCCTTAAAATCTGTCCAACCTTGAGAGATGAAGATTTGTGTCCCTCAAAAAAAAATTTTTTTTTTAAGATTTTATTTATTTATTTGACAGAGATCACAAGTAGGCAGAGAGGCAGGCAGAGAGAGACGGAGGGGGAAACAGGCTCCCTGCTGAGCAGAGAGCCCCATGTGGGGGCCCGATCCGGGGGCCCGATCCTAAGACCCTAGGATCATGACCCGAGCCGAAGGCAGAGGCTTTAACCCACTGAACCATCCAGGTACCCCTCCCTTGAAAATTCTTATGTGAAAGTCCTAACCTGCAGTACTTGAGATTGTGATCATATTTAGAAATAGGTCATTGCAGGGGCACCTGGGTGGCTCAGTGGGTTAAAGCCTCTGCCTTCCGCTCAGGCCATGATCCCAGATCGAGCCCCGCATCGGGCTTTCTGCTCAGCAGGGAGCCTGCTTCCTCCTCTCTCTGCCTGCCTCTCTGCCTACTTGTGATCTCTCCCTTGTCAAATAAATAAATAAAATCTTAAAAAAAAAAAAAAGAAATAGGTCATTGCAGATATTGTTAGTAAAGATGAGGTCATACAGGAGTAGGGTGGGTCCCTAATCTAATATGGCTGGTATGCTTACAAGAAGGGGATATATTCAGATGCAGACACCCACATAGGGAGATGGAGGTAAAGGCAGAGATCATAAGCCAAGAAATGTCAAAGATTACCAGCAAACCACTGGGAGTTAAGAGAAAAGCTTGGAGCTGATTATCCCTCACTGCCTGTGAGGCAGTTCCTGAGAAAGAATCAACCCGACTGACATCTTGACCGTGGACTTGCAGCCCCAGATCTGTGAGACAATAAATCCCTGTCGCTAAGCCACAACCCTAACAAAGTCAGTATATTATGCTCCCCATTTAATAGATGAAGATTCTGGGTCCAGAGGGATAAAGGTGCCCAGAGTCAAACAGCCAGTGAGAGGCAGAGCAGGGGCTGATCTAAGTCATTCCCATACGTGTTTTTAAAATCTTCCAGTGTTTTCCAAAAATTGATCCAAGGGCCACTTGTGATGCTTGTGAAAAGTGAAGATTTGGGATTTTACCCCAGATCACTGAATATAAAATTGGGGGAAGTGGGGCAAGAAACTGAACTCAAACACACTTATTACTTATTTTGCTTCTAAAATTAGAGTCCTCCAACCTCCTCACTATGGTCTATTGAACTTGAGGTGATTGAAACACCGAGGGATACTGATTTGTTTGCCAATTAAATGTTGGGCATTTAATTCACGTTAAGTCCAGTGTTTACCTGGACTTTAAGATTCAATTTTATTTTTTAATTTAATTTAATTTAAAACATTTTAATTTATTTATTTTATTACATTCAACTAAATGAGGACAATACAATGTTTACTATCTTGCCTCCCAAGCTCAAATCGAGTCCCTTGAAAAGGAAAGTTAAGACTTAACAAGGATTTTAGAAAGGCAGGCTCATGTAACAGGGTATCTTTATTCAGGTTATTCAAGTGAGGGATATGGAGGAAGATGTTACTTCAGTGCAAATCCTCCTCATTTGTCTTGAAAGAGTCCATGCTGAGTTATCAATAGTTATGCTCTAGGGAGATTTACTTCTGTTTTACCCCAGTCAATGCTCTGCCTCATTGTGTGATGGGAAATTCCTCTTCTCTATTGTGCACCATCATGCACTGTGCTTCAACGCAAGTTTGCTGAGATTGTCTGAGCTTCAGGTGAACCTGGAAAAGGAGAGAGCCATTTGCTTGATTCCATTGTTATTTATGCCTTCAGATATTGAATTATTATTATTTTTCATTTTATTTTTTTTTGGATGAATGCACTTCTTTTTGCATAGAGAAGAATGAGGCCGGGGCCAACGCCATCTGTTAGTAGTGAGCCATCGCTGCTCATCGATGTGGACTCTGCCATATTGTTGCAGGCACTGTGGACTGTGAGATGCTGTTATATTATTATTTCTGTCCTATAAAATCTCAGGATCCTTTCTTACCCAGATTCACGAACACATGTAGGTTGGTTGTATCAGTTCATTATTGCTGCTTAACAAAACACCCCAAAACTTAGTGGTTAAAAGCAATGATTTTTTTTTTTTTTTTTTTAAGTTTCTAAGGGCTGGCTGTGCAGATCCTCTCTTGCTTTTGCCTGGACTCATTCACGCAATGGCATTTTGCCTAAAGGGAACTGGGCTCAAAGTCAAAGATGGCTTTACTCATACCAGGCAGTAGGTGCTGGTCATGGGCTACGGTGCCTTGGTTCTCCTCTGGGGTCTCTCATCCTCCACGAAACTAGACTAACTTTCTTATATGGCAATTTCAGGAGAGTTTTCCAAAAAGCCAATTGTGAAAACTGCAAGGCCTTTTGAAGTCTAGGGCTGCGACTTATATAAAGTCACCTTCAGCAAATTCCATTGGTTAAAGCAAGTGATAAGACTGGCTCAAGTTCAGGAAGCTGAAAAAAGACTCCAGTTCTGGGTGGGAGAATCCATGCGGGATGGGAGGAATTTCTGACCTTTAAATGGTCTACCACAATGGCAATCTAAGAGATCTAAAAGGTCGCCATTATCGTTTAGGTAATTTGGGCATTTTAATACCAGAGACCATTGCTAAAACTGTGTGAAAGGTCTACTTGGAACAACAACAACAAAACTCAAATCTCAGTGGAATCTGCTTCTAGTAGATAAGCTCCTTCATGGAGCAAGTTAGAGCATTCACAGATTATCGTATTGAAGGACATATCACCTTGAAGCCAAGGTGAAAGATAAAAAGTGTACTTTCTGTTGCAGACTTTTCACACCTGATGTAGATGAGGACAGCCTTACTCAATATGTGGTCTATGAACTAGACACATCAGCATCCCCTGAGAAATTGTTAGAAGTATACATTTTTAGGCTCTATCCAAGACCTAGAATCTCCAGGGTGTGGTCCAGGAATCTATACTTCAACAAACTCTTCAAGTAATTCTGAATTGAGAAGTACTGACCTAAGATCAGACTCCTCTTGAAAAAAAGCACGAAATTAGTGATACTTTTCTCAAATCTGTCCCTTTTCCATACATTTAGAGGTAATTCCATGACCTATAAAATGGAATTAATTTAACAAAACCATCTAGTGGGTTTCTTGAAAGATTTAAATCCAAGGAACAATTGGAAATTATTATTAAGTAATTAATATTTTTCTGCTTCTATATATTTACAAAATTGAAATTCAGAGATGGCCTATTTTTTGTACTGATTTGGGATGAGAGACATTGCACAGAATTGTTCCAAGAGGGCACCTTCTAAACAACTGAGAGCAATGAGCTTTGGGAACATATGCAGAGCTCATTTTGCTTAAAGGAAAAACAAATATAACCTGGCAAAGCCCAACCAAATAGCATTATGCTTTCGAAAGGAACTTAAATGGCAGACAGCTGTTTGTATTCATTTTATTAAAGGAGGGATTTAGGCTTATTCACAAAAGTAAACATGGTATTATTATTCAGAGTCTGTGTTTTTCTTTTAAGTTATGAAGAATTCACCTATTGAGATAGGAGAATTCTCACCACAGCCAATAATGTTTCTAGAAAAATCGCTGTAAAAAGAGATGGTTATAGATAGCGTTAATAGCAATAGCTACTTTATTACATTCATTTAAAACATTTTATTTTTTTAAAAGATTTTATTTATTTATTTGACAGACAGAGATCACAAGTAGGCAGAGAGACAGGCAGAGAAGTTGGGGGCGGGGGAGAAGCAGGCTCCCCGCTGAGCAGAGAGCCCGACGTGGGGCTTGATCCTAGGACCCTGGGATCATGACCTGAGCTGAAGGCATGCAGTTTTAACCCACTGAGCCCCCCAGGTGCCCCTTTAAAAATTTACTTTATTTTTATTTTCTTATTGAAGTATAATTGACCTACATTATATTAGTTTCAGGTATATGATCTAATAATTCGATATTCATATATATTTCAAAATGATCACCATGATAAGTCTAGTTAACATTCATCAAAGTGCAGAACTGAACTTCTATTTTATTTTTTTATTATTATTTTTATTTATTTATTTGACAGAGACGGAGATCCCAAGTAGGCAGAGAGGCAGGCAGAGAGAGAGGGGAAACAGGCTCCCCACTAAGCAGAGAGCCGGATGCGGGGCTCCATCCCAGGACCCTGGAACCATGACTCGAGCCAAACAACCCACTGAGCCACCCAGGCGCCCCCAGAACAGAACTTTTAAAAATCAGAACATTCTTGAAAGGATTTTTGTTAATTAAAAGAGTATTCCCATTTTAAACGAGGTAGTTTTCTCAGATTTATACTTAGTTTCTCAGGAATCATTGTAAGTTCTTGTGATGTTCCTAAGTTTCAGCCCCAAAAATACCATGAGCTCATTATTGTTCATTGATCATCCAACCGTTCATAGGATGTCTCTACTCAAACTTGGGATCACTGAGAATTCCACCAGATAGTGTAGAGTTAACTTTCACTCAGCAGAGTCATAGAGTGTGATGATAATTTTGATTATGGCAAAGCAGAGGGCTGAAACGGTAGACTCTGTGAAAAACTGAAAAGTCTTGCCTCCAGATTTGCAGCTCCTTTCAAGAGGTGAGACTGATTTGCCCTCTTCTTGATTTTGGGCTGCCTTGAGACTTACCTTGACCAGTAAAATGTGGCAGAAGCAATACAGTGTGAGTCTGATGCCTAAATTTTAGCTTCCTCTGTGCTCTCTCAGAATACTGCCCTGAGACCACCAGCAAGGCAAGTAGTTCTCTCCCTGCTGCATGGCAAGAGGCCACAGGGAGGGGAAGTAAGGTGCCCTAGTAGACAACTACACCAACTGCCTGGACTTGAGTGAAGTCAACTTGGACCTTCTAGCCTAGACAGTCTTTCAGTTGAATGAAGATCATGAAAGGGTCCTGGCAAGACATCAGAAGAACCACCCAGCTTAGGAGTGCCTGGGTGGTGCAGTGGGTTAATCACCCAACTCTTGATTTCAGCTCCGGCCGATTGCAGGGTCATGGGATCAAGCCCCTATGTCAGGCTCTGTGCACAGCAGGGAGTCTCCTTAGGATTCTGTCTTTCCCTCTCCCTTTGTCCCTCCCCCAGCTCACATGTTCTCTTTCTTTCTCTCTAAAATAAATAAATCATAAAAAAAAACACCCAGCTATCACACAGTATTGTGAAAAGTAATGCATTACTACTATTTCAAGTCACACAATTTTGGGATGGCTTATTAATCAGCCATAGTTGACTTAGACATAATCTTGGATGCTACCATCACTTCTCCACCCTCCTTCTACCTACATACTTGAGGGAAGATAACAATATTTGCTTTTCCTTTTCTGTCCAGTTACCTTGGGAGGCTGGAATTTCTTTACCTTTCACAGAACTCTACCTTTCTCATTTCCCACTCAGTTTCCCAGGAACATTCTCCCAGTCTTCCCTGAATGATTTATCCTGGAGACACTTCTCAAGTCTCACTTCCATTGCATTTCTGATCATCAGATTGTCATTGGATGTCAGGTTCAAAAGAAATTTGGACCAGAATTGTAATGGCTCTGGTTGGATTGGTTTGTGATGACTCATTCTTTTCTTGGATAATGATTTTTGCTTTCTCTCATTTCCTTCAGCCTACTTCTCTTGAGTTTTCCCTTGTTACCTTGTGTTGATTCTGGTGAGATTCAAGTCCCTTCCTGGGAGCTAATGGAGGAAAAACTATAATGTTTTCAAATACCTTTGACCCCAAATGATTTTTATTCCAATGACAAATGGTAAAGAAGATTCATGCTATTAGGAAAATGTGTGGCACCTTTATGTTCATTGCAGCATTATTTACAATAGCCAAGATATGGAAACAACCTAAGTGTCCATCAGTGGATAAATGGATAAAGAATATGTTTTGTGTATGCGCAATGAAATCTTACTCAGCTATAAGAATGTAATCCTGCCTTTTGCAACATGGATGGACCTTGAGGACATTTTGCTAAGTGAGATAAATCAGATAGTGGAAGAACAAACACCATATGATTTCACTCATATGGGAATCTAAAAAACCAAACAAATGAACAAACAAAACAAAACTGATAGAGGACAGATCAGTGGTTGCCAGAGATGTGGGGCTGGGTAGGCAGGGGTTGTGGTGAAATGGGTGAAAGGTGTCAAGAGACAGAAACTTCCAGTTATAAAATGAGTAAATCCTGGGGATGTAATATATAGCATGCTGACTATAGTCAATAATATTGCACTGAATATTTGAAATTTGCTAGGAAAGTACATCTTAAAATTTTTTTAATCACAAAAAATACTTGGTAATTTTGTATGATGACAGATGGCAACGAATGGTATTGTGGTGATCATTTTTAGCATATATAAATATCAAATCATTATGTTGTACACATGAAACTAATATAATGTCATTTATACCTCAATGAGAGGGAGAGAGAGAGCCCATTTAAAAATTTTTTTAAAAAAGATTTTATTTATTTATTTGAGAGAGAGAGAAAGAGAGAGAGCACGAGAGAGGGAAAGGTCAGAAGGAGAAGCAGACTCCTCACTAAGCAGGGAGCCCGAGGCAGGACTTGATGCAGGGACTCCAGGATCATGACCTGAACTGAAGGTAGACGTTTAACCAATTGAGCTACCCAGGCATGAGAGAGAGAAAGAGAACACCCAATTTAACCCTTTAATGGGGGTAAAAGGAAAATATATTCTATATAGTCCAGAGGAGAAGGAACCTGACCCAAAGTGGACTTGGACACATTTTTCAAACTTGTCTGTGAAAATGTGTTTTAACTGTGGAAGGTTTCCCTTTTCTAGGCACATTTTTTTCCCCTTTCATCAGGCATTAGAACAATGACCCTGTGTTTACTTTCTCAACACTAAAATTTCTGTGGAAATTTATAAACAGACCAAAAAAAAAAAAAGGAAGAAAGAAAGAACAGGACAAAAGGAACATATTTTATTCATTATGGTTTAAAGCTCATCCTGTTTTTCAAAAGAAACACAGAAATTCACCTTCTATATCACAATGGATGTAAATTGGATTATTTTATCATTGCAATTCTCCATTATGAAACCAATATATTCTGCATATCTTATTTACTTTTTAAACATCTAAAATGTTAGCTAGTTGGAATTAAGAGAGAGGCTAGAGATATCTATCTCAGAAACCTTATTGTGGATGAGAAAGCAGGAGCTGTGAGAGGTTAGCTTGCTTGCTTAGGCAATAAAACTTCTGCCACCAGAGATCTGGTTGCAACTAAATTTGAGTGGGATCTTGGCGGGGGCTTCAATGTCCAAGATGGCCTCTTCTTCTCCAGGGCCCCTGTTTGTGTGGTGTCTCCTGATTGGGTTGTCTAGCCCAAGCTTGTCTGCAGCATAGTGGCTACTGGGTCCCACGAAGAACCACTCCAAAAGTTAAAGCCCCTGTGTGAAATCACTTATGGAGCATCTGTTGCATCAGCCTTGGCCAAAGCAAATCTATGGCCAAAGCTTGAGGTGATGTGGAAGGGACTTACTACATGAGGACATGAACCCCTATGGAAAAGGAGTTTTGAGGGCCACCAAAGTAGCATACTCTACTTCACACTCTGTTTCTTCTTTTTCTGTGGCATCCATCACCTTTATTCTCAACTCTCTTATTTTATCTGATGTCCAATATCTGACTCTCTTCATTAGATTGTAAATTTCATGAGGACATGGAACTTTATTCTGTTGAGTGTTTTGAATGAGTACACATTTGTAAAGATTATAAAATATGAATGAAAAAATATTCACTCACAACTTAGAACTTTTTCTATTAATACCTGAAAGTATATATTTAAAAAAATGGGTTAAATATTGGGCTAATTCTCCCTTTTAGAGAGTAACAAACATTCAGTGTGGAAATCAGGCACCTTTTATCCATCCAGTCTGTGTGGCACACTACTCTGTCTCAGGAACCAGAGAAATGGGTAGAGAACAAGGCAGACACAAGTGCCTGCCCTCATAGGGCTTAGGTACTAATGGGAAAGGCAGAGAAGAACAATTGAAAGCACCAAATGATTATTCATTAGCATAAATGCTGCAAAGTCAACAAAGAAAGGACTGAGAATAATGGTGGGAGGTCAGGACAAACGTGGCTGGCAGATTGACATTTAAACTGTGATCTTAAGGGTAAGAATAAATGAGTTACACAAAAATATGAGTGAAGACATAGGGCAGGAAGAACTTGGGTTGTTAGTGTGGGGATGAAGCATGCTGGCTGCAGTCTGTTCCAATCCTGCCTCTGCCACTCACTAGCCCTCTAACCTTGGCAGCGAGTTGCTTAGCCTCTTTGTGCCTTGCTTTCTTTATCTGTAAAATATGGGGCTCCAAGACATTGAGAGCAGACAGATGTGATATCACACATAGGACTTTATAGGGCATGGCAAGGGATTTGGTGATTCCTCTGTCCCCCCAAAACATAATGAGGAGCCACTCTAGAGCTTTGAGAAACTTTTCTGTTTTTGAAGATGATTTTTTGCTTCTGTATAGGACAGGAGGAGGCAAGTCTGGAACAAGCAGAGCAGGTAGGAATGAGTCTAGGTAAAAGAAGAAAGCAGATTTGGACCTAGAATTGACTGCACTTACAGATGGCTGGGTGACTAAGTGTGGGAGGGCAAGGCATCCTAAATGACCCTTAGGTTTTGGGTTTTAGCGACTGGGTGAATATTTGTAACATTTACTGAGGTGACATTTACTTGGTTTGGGGATCAGAGGGCCATATAGGCTGGGTTTGGGCCCCCAGGACATGTCAGGCTTTATGGGCAGGTTGCACACTTAAAAGTCTGGTAATGACTCGCCATCTTTTGTTTCCCCGAGAAACAATATGTAAATACTGCCCTCACTCCCTTTTGTCTGGGCTGCCAACATGTCATCCAGACTGAGGAAGACCCAGAAACTTCAGGGCCACGTGAGCCACGGCCATAGTCCCTATGGGCAAGCACCGGAAGTCCCCAGGAGGCCTGGGTCATGCTGGTGGCAGGCATCACCGCAGGATCCACTTTGACAAATATCACCCACAGTTTACCTTGGGAAAGTTGGTATGACGCATAACCATTTAGAGGAACCAGAGCTTCTGCCTGACAATTAACCTTGATAAACCGTGGACGGTGGACCTTGGTCAGTGGGCAGACATGGCGGAGTGCTGCCCAAAACAAGACAGGAGCTGCTCCTATCATCGATGTGGTATCATGGGTCTACTACAAAATTTTGGGCAAAGGAACGCTCCCAGAGCAGCCTGTCATTGTGAGTGGCATTGTCATTCAGTAAAAGAGCTGAGGAGAAGATTAAGGGTATGTGTTTGTGTCTTGGGGGGTTGGGAGACTGTGTCCTGGTAGTTTGAGGGAGGTTCATTAAATGCTAATAAGCGCTTTTTTTTTTTCACTTTTTCAAAATTTCTTTTTGGCGTAACAGTATTCATTGTTTTTGCACCACACCCAGTGCTCCATGCAATACGTGCCCTCCCTATTACCCACCACCTGGTTCCCCAACCTCCCACCCCCCCCACCCCTTCAAAACCCTCAGGTTGTTTTTCAGAGTCCATAGTCTCTCATGGTTCATCTCCCCTTCCAATTTCCCTCAACTCCCTTCTCCTTTCCATCTCCCCATGTCCTCCATGTTATTTGTTATGCTCCACAAATAAGTGAGACTATATGATACTTGACTCTCTCTGCTTGACTTATTTCGCTCAGCATAATCTCTTCCAGTCCCGTCCATGTTGCTACAAAAGTTGGGTATTCATCCTTTCTGATGGAGGCATAATACTCCAACGTGTATATGGACCACATCTTCCTTATCCATTCGTCCATTGAAGGGCATCTTGGTTCTTTCCACAGTTTGGTGACCATGGCCATTGCTGCAATAAACATTGGGATACATATGGCTCTTCTTTTCACTACATCTGTATCTTTGGGGTAAATACCCAGTAGTGCAATTGCAGGGTCATAGCGAAGCTCTATTTTTAATTTCTTGAGGAATCTCCACACTGTTCCCCAAAGTGACTGCACCAACTTGCATTCCCACCAACAGTGTAAGAGGGTTCCCCTTTCTCCACATCCTCTCCAACACATGTTGTTTCCTGTCTTGCTAATTTTGGCCATTCTAACTGGTGTCAGGTGGTATCTCAATGTGGTTTTAATTTGAATCTCCCTGATGGCTAGTGATGATGAGCATTTTTTCATGTGTCTGATAGCCATTTGTATGTCTTCATTGGAGAAGTGTCTGTTCATATCTTCTGCCCATTTTTTGATATGATTATCTGTTTTGTGTGTGTTGAGTTTGAGGAGTTCTTTAAAGATCCTGGATATCAACCTTTTGTCTGTACTGTCATTTGCAAATATCTTCTCCCATTCCACGGGTTGCCTTTTGTTTTGTTGACTGTTTCCTTTGCTGTTAACAAGCGCTTTTCTAAATAAATAAATAAATAAATAAATACAATACAATACAATACAATACAATACAATACAATACTGCCCTCAATGGCCCTGGCATTGTTTAAGGAAGGGCTCTACAGATTGTAGCTCTTCTTGTACTTGGAGAAACAAGGCAAATCCAGTTATCATTAGCATTTTTCAGACAAGGAAAAGCACATAGCACTAAACTAAGGGAACCCAGAGCTTCACAAGTTACACAGTTCACCACTGAATCACCTACCCCAGGATATGATGCTAAGAAAACTTTGGGGAGTTGTTTTGACTTCTTTATTAATGAATTTTTAAAAAATTTTATTTATTTATTTATTTATTTTTAAAGATTCTATTTATTTATTTGAGAGACAGAGATCACAAGTAGGCAGAGAGGCAGACAGAGAGAGAGGAAGGGAAGCAGGCTCCCTGCTGAGCAGAGAGCCTGATGTGGGGCTCCATCCCAGGACCCTGGGATCATGAGCTGAGCTGAAGGCAGAGGCTTTAACCCACTGAGCCACCCAGGTGCCCTTTATTAATGAATCTTAAATTAAAATATAACACACAGACAAGAAAGTGTAAACATCACACATATGCAGCTGGGTGAGTTATCAAAGCAGGCACACCAGTAAATACCCCTCAGGTCAAGCAGTGGCACATTATTGGTACCCAGAAGCCCAATTTATGCCCCCTCCTAATCACTACCCCATCTACCTCCCCAGAGGTAATTGCTCTCTTGACCACTAATACTACAGTTAAATTTTGCCTGTTTTGAACTTACTATAAATGGAATTATAGGAATTTTTGTTTTTGGACAAAAGTCTGCCTTGTTTTACAATGCTTGAGTCATTCAATGGGAAGTAGAACATCTTAGTGGAAATTGTCTATAAATTTTGCAGAGAAACCCCCGTGCCCATGGAGTGTGCAGGTTTGGAATAACATTTCCTAGAGTCCACCAGTAACAGGTGGTGCCTCTACCTGGAGAGAAAGGAAAATTATGTAAAAAGGAAATTCTAAAGGAGACATTTTTGAGCCTGCCTGAATAGAACAAAGGACAAAAAAATGCCAGATGGAATTTAAAATGCGGAAAGTGGGAGGTCAGCTCACTGTTAAGGACAAATTATAATGGGCAAATGTAAGGTAGGACTTTTACAGAAGAATGATTTTCTTAGGATGGTTGGGGTAAGGGACCATTTGGAGTGGTCCCCTATTATATCCATTTGCAAAACCACAAGAGCAAGCTCCTAAAAGCCAATAATATGGAATAAAACTATATAATATAGTCTGTTTTATGTAATACAATAAAAAAGATTAAGGGATGGTACAAGCTTGCAATTGCCAGCTAATTACAAGCTGCATGAGTGATGAAAGGGACTTTATGATCTGACGCCTGCAGTTTACAGAAGCCCAGACTAGTTAAATGATTAGAGGCACAGTTGGCTAGGGCATACCCTGAGAAGGGCAGAGCTGGGGCCAGAGCCTCGGTTTTGAGGACGTTCAGGTCTTCTGGACTATATTCCTTATGGAGTCAAGATGTATATATGAAGGTCGGAGATCTCAGAAGGATCATATTCAAGGGATATTTTGCATAATAGTCATTCTTCTTTCCCAGAAGACTATGGGACACTGGTAGTGGAAAATTTGGTAGCGGGGGTGACTGCACTCACATGCACCAGGAATAGAATTATTCTTTCTTCTCCCTGGATGCTCTTTTCCCATTTCTTCAAAAGCTGGCTCTACCTCATCCTTCAACCTTAGTTCCTTAAAGTTGTACCTAATTATTCTCTAATCAGCACTCAATGGGTTTTCTTCTTAGCATTTATTAAAATAAGTATTTATTCCATGCATTTTTTTCATTGCTTGCTTGGTTGGTAAATCTCTTTGTCAACTATAATGTGAATGTTAACCCTTCAGGGACAAGCCTGTAGAGTTCATAGCTGTAATCCCAGCACGGGCTGACTAGTTAGTGGGTGCTAAATTAAGATTGCTTGAAGAGAAAATGAACAGACTTTCTGGAAGGGCTGGGTAGCAACCATGTGTCCTTGAATGGCAGGGTCTCGTAGAGGCAAATTGCAGTTGATGTAAAGCTATACTGCATCTTCGGGAATTTGAAAGCCATGTTTCTACGAGCATGTTTGAGTATTCCTGGTAACTTTAATTATGTCTCTATGGCCCCTCAGCTTGGAAATCGAGGGAAGCTGAAGATGACTCATCCTGATTCTCTTATTCCACCCTTCTTAAAGTCTCCAGTACAAAAAGATGTTGGCTATCCTTATGGGCTCAGCATCTAGGACATTTTCCCGAGTTTGTTTCACACTGGGGAAATCAAGTGTGTTTTAAAGTGGCATCTTGCTTCTATTTCCTGAATCATCCTAACAAATCTGAGATGCCTCTGGAGCTGCCTCACTGGCTGGTTTACCTGAGTGTGGCTTGGAAATTCTGACGACATATGCAACAATTTGAGATCCTTTGAGCTGGAACCAGTCTGCAACTGGACTCCCTATGGCATTTCAGAATATCATCAAACCTAGGGAACACTGTTCTTCCTCCCTGACTAGCCCAATGCAATGAGAATAAAGGTAGACTTAATTGAAGGTATATGGGCACACATCCATGATTTCTATGGCTTGGGAGGCCACAGAACAGTGCATGAATGGTATGAGTAGTGGTTAAATGCGGGGAAATCAGGCCACCTGGGTTCAAAGTTTTTCTCTTTCACTTAGTAGCAATATGACTTTGGGAGGGTGACTTGTCTTATCTGAGCAAAGGCCCACCAATATGGGTGTCTGGATTTTTGCCTTTAGCAGCTAAATTCCATGCCTATGAAAGTCCCTTTCCCCTGGAATTTCTGAGCCCAAAAGGCATTTTTCAATCTCACACATGGTGAGAGATCACTTGGCAAATGAATACATAACTATCCTCATTACCTGGAACACTTCAGGTAGGGTATTATTTATAATCAGTGGAGATGCAAAATAGCTTCTGGTGAAATATATTTGGCACAATATCCAGGCTTAGGGGGCATACTAATCAGGAATCAGGATGGCCCAAATCTCTAGCAGAGCAGCAGGTGCACAGGTAGGCAGAATTAGGGTGGCACAGGGCCAGAGGTATGGCTTTTCATTTTCTGTTATTTTCTTACTTAATCCACTGAGTCCCTTTTCCTCAAGTGAATGTGATAGTACGTGTTGGCAAAATAGTGCAGATGTAACTGAGACCATATGGTAGAGTATTTAGACAAATACTTTAATTTAAATAGTAAGTATCTGTTGTGAATACTTTTTTAAAGAGAACAAAGCAATAGTTAAAATGCCTTTAAAAAATAAGGCTGACACCATTCTTTGGCATCTGTTTTCATTATTTTTCCACCAGCTAAGATTTGTGCATTAAAAATAAAATTTCCAGTTTCAAGAACTTTTTGGTCAATTGCACATTTAACTAGGAAGCTCAAAATAAAAACCTTCAAGATTCGTATAATGATTTATCTCTCGGCTTGTTTATCCAGTTAAAAGTCAACATTAACTGCAAAATAAGTGATCCATATCATCAAATAACAGTTAACAGTCTGTTGGGTGACTTAGTTTAAGGGGCATGAGATAAATGGATGAATTGATTTTTAGGCTGAATAACAGTTTTGCATACTCTTATATTTTATGTAGATTTTGCATATGTCCTTCAGCTAAATCAAAACATAAGCTTGGATAGTCAATTTACTGCTAAGTTGGACTGATTATTTAGTAGACTAACTAGTGAACTACAAATTAACTTTCAGTAGTTTGGATTCTGTTGGCTTCTGTCCTAATCTTGATGAACTGCTTCATAAAATTTGAGATTACTCTGGATTATCTGGGTGGGCACAATGAAATCACAAGAATTCTTAACAGTGGAAGAGGGAGGCAGAACTGGAGGTCAGAACTATGCAATGTGTGAAGGACTCCACCTGACATCCATTACTGGTTTTGAAGCTGGAGGATGGTGGCCATGAACTAAGGAATGTACATGGTGTTTAGAAGCAGGAATGGGCAAGAAAATATATTTTCCCCTAAAGCCTCCAGAAAGGAATACAACCCTGCCAATACTTGATTTTAGCCTGGTGAGACCACTGATATCCCTGAAAAATTCCCAGTGATAAAACACATCAAACTAACGTAGAAATAAGAGGACACATTGAGTTTGTGTTGACCTACTGATGGGATTTCTTTGGGTTCATAGCCAAATTTCATGGGATCCCCTCTCAATCTCCTTTAGGTCTTGGGCACATGGTTTCATATTTGCAAATGCCTGTTTTCCCCTGTTAAAATAGATAAGGTTGTGACAATGGGCATATAGGATGATAGTAGTGGTGAGACACTAAGTCTATGTGTTCAATGTCCTCTTTTACAGTTGAGAAATTTGGGGTTTAGCTAGGTGGAGGGATTGCCATGATCTGGAATTCCATTGATTTCACTGCCTTCTATTTAACAAATATGAATTGAGCTGAGGAGAGGACATGACAATAGCAATATATGAAACTCACGTTAAAAAAGTCACTATAGTTGACCCAATGAATGGCCCAGTTGGTTTAGCCTCTGACTCTTGATTTCAGCTTGGGTCATGATCTCAGGGTCATGGGATCCATCCCTGCATGGGATTCTGCACTAGTGGGGAGTCTGTTTGGGATTCTTTCCCTCTGCCCCTCCCGCCACACTGGTGCACATGCAGTCTCTCTCTCCTTTCTCTCAAATAATAAACAAATAAATAAATAAATCTTTTAAAAAACCTGTATAGTAAGAGCAAATTCTGTATCATTAGCATCATGTGTATCTGAGCAATAACCATAAGTAAAAGCATTAGATTCTTAGGTAATGTAGAAGTCTATCATTCTAGGTCCAGGTTCCAACTGATTGATGGTACAATACTGAAGAGACATCTTTTAAGTAGAAAATTGCCGACTCATTCTGTCTCTGTTTAAAGGCGTGTTCTGCATTTTTGATGGGTTGTTAGAAACAGGTTAGCTAAAGTAACACTTGGGGGAAAGCCTAGTTTATTGACTTCATGAACATGGAACTGCATTCTTTTTTCATGGGCTCAGAGGGAAGGAGACTGGCATGAGCATCGAAAAAGTTGTTCTTGATCTTTGGAACACAGACATTTGATGTGACCATTAATGTCATATTGTACACCCTGAAGTATTTTGAATATATGTTGTTTGACTGTGTATTCACAGCTGATATTTTTATTTTAATTATGTATTATTTTTATTATATATGCATATATATGTACATATATATAGTAAAATATATATAACTTTTTTGTACTGAGAGAAGGATGACGACATAGTCTGGAAAGAAACAACCATGTCAGAAATGCAAGATTCTGGAATGTTTCAACTATGCTGTTATTCATGCATGAGTGATGCTATCATGTCACCCTGTTAGCATGACATAAGATGTGAGCTGTTTTTCTCTGTGATCAATAACATTTCCACAGATCATAAAATTTCACTATAGAAAATTTGGAAAATAAAAGTGTGAAGAAGAAAATTATATGCTAATAACTATATCACTCAGAGATGAGCACTTTAGGGTTGCTATGTATTTTATCTTTTGTGATATTCTCGGTATTTTTTAAATAATAAGATGGGGTGATATGCTCTATTTTGTAAAATTTAATATATCACATGTATATTCCCAAGTTATGATATATTCTCCCCAAACCATAAAATCTATGATGTCCCTCAGTTTGCTAAAGCAATCCCCAATTTTTGGACATAAAAGCTATTTTTTGCTCTTTAAAATAACATCACAATAGGTGTCTTTGAATATATTTTATATTGCTTTGATTGCTTCCTTGGGATAAATTTCTAGACCTGTAGTTATCAGGTTGAGCGGTCTGGGAATTTTCCTAGTATCGACTCAGGGTTTTCTGGCCCCATTCCAATGGTAGGACCTTTTGATACAGATTACTAGAGGGGAAGGTGGTTGTCTTCCTTGCTGGGGGAACTACCCCTCTGAATGTATTTCTGGGGTACAGCCTAATATTCTGTTTTGATAGAAGAGCTTCTTTTTTAACCATTTTCCTGGAAGGGGAGTACTTGTGGCTAAAAAAATCTTGTTTTTAAAATCAGATCTGCAAATCACGAGTTTTTATGACTAATGCTGATGAGCTGATGAAAAAAATGGTAATGTGGATAGAAAAACTGTTTGAAAATTTAAAAGGAGAATATACATATTTGAGGTTCTTCCTCTTTTGAAATTTTCTTGAAGTCAGAAAATCCTAGCCCATAGAGGACCTGACACACACTTTCCTATTAGGACATTCTGGTTGTTTGCTTGTTTTTAGAGAGGGGAGGCATGAGGTGCAGAAGGAGAGGGAGAGAATCTTAAGCAGGCTCCAAGCCCAGTGCAGAGCCCCAAGTGGGGCTTGATCTCACAGCTCTGAGAGCATGACCTAAGTCAAAATCAAGAGTCGGACACTTAACTGACTGGGCCACCTAGGTGGCCTCTCCTGTTAGGACATTCTTAACAGCATTTACAAGGAGATCACACACATTGGCCTTGAAGACCTTTAAGGCCAGTAACCCTTTCCACCTGAAATCTTGAATATTTATAAACATTGTGTAGAGAACAGGTCTTGATTTCCTTTTTTTGAATGTGTGTGGGTTCCAAATAAACCTTTCATATGTTTCTAACAATGGTCTTGGGCTTAAAAACACCTGCATTGCCCACGAATAATAGCAATTACCATGTGTAGGAAATCACCTTTGATCCAGGCAGTGCTCTAGGTTCTTCGTGTATCTTTTTTATTCCTCAAAACAACTTTTTCCTCCCCTTCAGTATTTATTTAACAGATGAGGAAATTGTGCCTCAGAGAAAGGACTCTCCTTAAATCTGACATGTGAAAAGCTAGATATATTCAGTCTATGTTCACTATCACACTCCTCCTCTGTGGTTCTGAATGAGACTCTTACATCATAGCAAGTAATTTCTGTGCATCCCTGCCACTATTTCAACCACTAATTCACTCATTCATTCCTCATCTATTGAGCAAATATCTGAAGACTCTAGGGATAGAAGAATGACCAAACGGCCAATATTTTGATGGCTTTGGGAGGAAGGCAGGGAGATGTACAGCACATTGCATTGTGATGGGCCTGGGAAAGAAGGGTGGGAAACACTGTTGGAGTATCTGACCTCAAAAGTGAGGCCAGTGACCTTGAGGTCTACTCCTGTTGATTTTCAACTATTTCTTTAATATTCTCTCATAGTAACATTTACTCTCACATGTGTTCACATACGTTTGTGTGTCATCAAAAACCCTCCTACGACTCATTCAAGTTTAAATGTTCTGAAAAAAGTGATGTGTCATTTACAAGTAGCCAAATGGTTTTTGTTTATGTTAGCAGCAAAAATGTACATGTTGTTTTATTCCAAATATTATCAGTCAGCAAATCACTTGCAGGACTCATAAACTGTGAAATATCCTTAGATTGCATACTGTGAACTTTTCAACCAACAACTATTTAATGGACATCTGCTATATGTAAAACTGTGCTAGGTGGGGTAGAAGCTTCAAAGTGGTAATAATGATATAAAAATGATTCCTGCCACTAGGGCAGTAAACAAGTGCCAAACAGTTGCTCAGACAGTGTTGGTAAAGATCAGAGGAGATGAAGCCAGCTTGCAGCAATGGTGACTGAAGGGTGTTAAGGGTGTGAGCTGCTTGTCCCTTCCTCACCTGTGCCTGGGAATAGTGAGTGCTGTCCTCCTGGGCTGAGCAGGGTATGTTATCAGAGACAGAGAACCTTCAGGATTGAGGGGCTGGGTCAACACCACCAGGGGCCAGCAGGACTGGCAGTGGTAATAACTGAGAGCAAGGGATTTAGAATGGATAGTGGAGGAGAGGGTGGGTGACCGGGGCTGTAGTTCATCCCGCTAAACTCCCTCCTTTGTCTTCGCCAGCAAGAAAGGCTAATGTGACCTGTGAAATGAGCTGCTCCCTGAACTTGGGTCTCCAGAGAGCTGCTTCCCTAAGGCACAAGGGATGAACTGTGACAACCGGGTTGATGCCTGACTGAGGCACTTTGTATGCCTGGACCTCTGGGCTCTGTAGGTTTGAGGCTCTGATTCTCAAAGTGGGTGCTCTCTTTCCAGTCAACGCAGTAAGGGTTCCATTGGATTAAAAGTCATTGTTGTTACCCAGCACTGGCAGCTCCTTGCATCCAGGGATCAGCAGCTGAGAATCATCTACATCATGGCAGGGTAACTGCCCCTTATCTGCAAGGGGACCAAGGTTGGCATGGTCAAGTGGGGACAGGGAGGAAAACCTGTGGGGCTCAGGTCATTATTTGAGTACCTTTAGGTACTTCCTTATTTTCTGGAATTCCTCCAGAATGTATTTCCTAAATGTTCCTCCTATGATTCTGTGGCAGATAAGGTTGAAAATCGCTGAGTGAATCTCCTTCCTCATTCGATTTCCTTCCTGAGATAACTCTCATTGTATGCATGGTAGCTAGATAATGGATGTTATCATTCATTGACAGGAGAGATTCAAAATACACCTCAGACAATAAAACCTCAAGTGCTTTATTTAATCTGGAGAATAACAGAATACATAAAAAAAATTGGTAAATGAAAGTACAAGAAAAAGGTAGTTTTTCATCTTCTTACATCCCAGACTTGTATTTTTTTTCTTTTAATACTTGCAATTTAACAAAATTCTGTTGTTTTCTTTGTTATGATAAACTTACCCCTACTTATTTTTTTCTTCTGAAAATTATTTATGTTTTACTTTTTTAGATATGAGCTGTCTCTTCTAGGATTAAAAAGAATAGCTCTATTGAGATTGTTTCTTTTCCTTGAGAGAGTTCTCAACGTATATTATGTAAACAATCATTTCTCATGAAGGTTATATATATTGTTTTCCTCTTTTCAAAGAGAAGGCTAGTATTACCCACATATTCCTTTCTTCTTTCCTTTAACTGTACCCTCACATTGGGTTGCTGACTTGTGGAGTAAGATCTTTCTGGGGTGAGGAAATTCAAGTAGAATTGACACTATCTATCCCTGGACAGGACAGTACAGGGGGGTGGGGGTGGGGTCAGGTGAGCCAGGTCGTGGGTATTAAGGAGGGTATGTATTGCACGGAGCACTGCGTATGGTGCATAAACAATGAATCTTGGAACACTGAAAAAGTTAAAAAAACAAACAAACAAACAAAAAAAATCAATATTGCACCAAAGGGTCCTGGACAGAGTAGTGCCACCTTGAGGGATATAAAAGATGCTAGATTGATGGTCCTTTCTTCTCTTCATTTAATTTACCAGTATAGGCCCTCCAAAAAGTTGAGCAAACAAGGTAAGGTATCTTTGCTAGAACAGATTAATAAACCTCATAGCCATATAGTATATAGCCATTGATTTGGCAAACACTTTCTTTTGGAACCCAACTGGAAAAGAAGATGAGAAAAAAATTTTCATTCACATGGAAGAGAAAAGAACATACATTTATAGTTTTACCCCAGGGCAATGTCCACCTTCTTGTTCTCTTTCATAAGAGAGCCAGAAGAAATCTGCCTTTCCTTGGGTCTGTGGTTAGCTGGATAATACCCCTCTTCTGGGAGATGTCCATGTCCCTGCATCTATGAATATGTTATAGTACATGGCAAACAGGAATTGTAGGTGTGATTAAGTGAAAGAGATGAGATAGGAAAATTATCCTGGATTATTTGGGTAGGAGAGCAAAGTAATCACAAGGGTCTTGTAAGGGAAGGGCAGGGGTGAATCTTCACTTGGTTGTAAATTCATCAAGTCAGATCAGAGAAGGCAATGTAATAATAGAAGCCCAGGAAGGAGGGAAGAGGGAGAGGAGGCTGGGAAGGAAAGAGGGAGGAGGAGGGAGATGGAGAAAGACAGAGATTTGAAAGTGCTACTCTGTTGGCCATGAAGAGATCTAGAGGTCATGTGCTGAGGAATGTAGCAGAAACTAGAAAAGGCAAGGACATGGATTCTTCCCTTGAGTCTCCAGAAACAACACAACCCCTTTTAGGACATCTGACCTCCACTTGTGTAGTTTTAAGTCACCAAGTTTATGGTAATTTATTATGGCCAGAATAGGAAACTAATAAGGATTTCCCAGAGTGATGATAGGAAGTAGGGTGGTTTCAGGGGTCCTGAATTAAGCAGCTGATGACATATTCTAGATCCTAAATTCTTTCTAAAATTTCTTTTTCACATCCTCAGTGTGGTTTTCTCTTGATTTCAGGCTAATCTCTTCATGGTGACAAGATAGCTGTTTTGGTTCAATGCTTCTCATCTCACACCTCACTCTTCAGTCAAGAAGGAAGAATGACTTTTGTGTTTATTTTTTAGTAGTAAAGAACACCTTCTCATACAGCAGAATGGTTTTTGGCCCGTCTGTCCACTGTTCTTTGTAGTGACCTTCAAGTCAGGATAGCTAAAGGAAACATTGCAGGGAATTGTGTGGATATTGAGATATGCTGTTGAATAAGTAAGTGACCTTTGAACCTCTGGATGCTCTTGTCATGTTCAATAAGGATGAGAGCTGGCGTTCAGGGCACTCTGCCCCAAGTGAAACGTTTGTTGAGAATATGTGCCTTTATTAAATATTTGGAGTTAATATGGATTAATATGGATTGGAGAGTGTCATAGGATATCAAACAAAATTTAATTCCGTGAGTAGCTGTGGAAACGTCTATTACCCCAAAGGTTTGTAATCTTTTGAAAGCTCTGAAAGCAAACTTCTTTTTAAAAAGACAAAAATGTACTTATTTGCCTATAACTAATACTCTCTCAAAGTGATTTTTGCTCCATAAATAGATTTCATTGACCTAGTCTGTTTAGGAGCTTATTCAGTTAATTACACCGTGTTTTGTTCTGAGGTCCTGCTGAGCAGGAGGATGATGTCATGGTTCACTGGCATACCTTGTCTGTGTAGAAACTTGGTTGGATATCTTCACCAGGGCAGTTGCAACTTCATCAAGGCTCCACCGTGGCTCAGCTCAATAGCTCTGTAAATGACAGTCCCTGTAGGAAGCAAGTCCCTTTGCAGAAGAATGCAACTGATGAGAGATGGCTCTGACTTAATTGAAATCTTCTCAAGTTGCTCCCATGTTCAGGAGCGCCTGGGTGGTTCAGTGGGTTAAAGCCTCTGCATTTGGCTCGAGCCCCTCATTGGGCTCTCTGCTCAGCAAGGAGCCTGGTTCTCCCTCTCTCTCTCTGCCTGCCTCTCTGCCTACTTGTGATCTCTGTTTGTCAATAAATAAATAAAATCTTAAAAAAAAGTTGCTCCCATATTCAACAAGAAAGGAACTCTGTAAGGATACATTCGAGAAGAGATTTTAAAAAAACCAAAACATAGTATTTCTTATGGGTAAGAACAGTGGGATCACTTTCAGTCTTACTGTATAAATCCTCTGAGGCCATGGAACAGCCACAGGACTGTCCTTCATCAAGGACAGAAGTGAGTTGTGGTGGAAAAGGTACTGGCCCATGACTTGGGGGATGTGGTTTCTAGGTGTGGCCTGTCACTAGCCCCGTGGGCAGGGCAGGGAGTGGGCATGAACCTTTACCTAACTCTTCCATGCTGGAGAATGCCATGTCTTAGACATACTACCAGTACTGCCACTATGACTATTACTTGTGAGTTCTTACTGGCAGCTAGTACTGTCGTAGGTGCTTTACAAAACTTAGCTCATTAAATCTCCACGGGCCACCAAATGTCAGTATATCTCCATTTTCACAGATGCAGAACTGAGACTTAAAGAGGCTTAAGATCATGTGAGTATGCACACTTCCTTCTTCAAGGCCTATGACATGCAGGGTTGGTCTTAGCAACCCCTCACATTTGCAGCAGTGCTTCTCAGCCTTGCCTGTGCACGAGAATTGCGGGGGGAGCCTTAAGAATACTGTTGGTCAGGTCTGTCCCCAGGTATGTTGATGTCATGTGTTCAAACTGCAGCCTGGGCAATGAGATTTTTAATGCACCCTGGTTTATTTTATTTTGCAGTCAGGATCAAGAACCATTGCTTGACATGAAATTGCAGGGACTGAGGAGGGAAGGCTGAGAAGACTGAGGCACTTTCTGATTTTGGAGCCCCAGTTTTCTGAGCCAGCTGTCTTTTCTTGGAATATCCTCTTGAGGGCCTACTATAAATGCTAGATTCTGTGGCTGGGACTAGCTTCAGGGAATTTCTAGAAATGTAAAGCATTTGAAGAAGGAAAGGAGTAAATATTTGGGAGGAACACTTGAATTAGTTAGTTTAGGGCAGCCTTGATGTCACAGGGCATCTGAAGTGTGGAAGGGTCTGTGTTTGATGATGCGATGGCCGGTTTCCCTATGATCTGCTGATCATCACCAAGACCAGTGAGATTGATGCAAAAGGCCACAGGTATGGTGGACTATATAAAATCACGCATGCTAGATGAGATAATACAGTAGGAAGGGGATAATTGGGCTCAATTCTTGAATGCCCAATTAACTGTTACATGTGACCATGAACCATTTAGCAAATTACTTTTCCTAGTGTACTAAATGGTATGGCAAGTGGGCCAAAGGGTTATTTACTTCTGAGCTATTTGTCCACTCTCCTATTCTTCAACACTGAATGCTTTCTTGTTTTAAAGAATGGGGTTTGTTGGACAACATGGTATTTCAAAATCAAGAATCTTCTGGGTGTTTTAGAAAGTGAAATTTTCTCCTTCCTGGAAAATCTTGCTTGCACCTCTGTCTTTCCATTAGAAGGGGGTTCTTAGTGTGAATCAAAACATCCTCAAGATGAAGGGCAAAAGGAAGGAGAAAGGGTATGGGCTTAATTAATGCTGGGTGGAATTAGGGATAATTTTCATGAACAGATAAAATCACAGGTGATAAGAGGGGTGTTGTATTTCTTGGAACACTTCACAAAGGTGTGTGTCTATATGATCTTCATAAATTGGTATTTAGCAGAGAGCAGAATGGATTTTTTTTAATCATTGTTAAGAATAGGTTTTTAGGGGCGCCTGGCTGGCTCGGTGGTTTAAGCCTCTGCCTTCGGCTCAGGTCATGATCTCAGGGTCCTGGGATCGAGCCCCGCATCGGGCTCTCTGCTCAGTGGGGAGCCTGTTTCTCCTTCTCTCTCTGCCTGACTCTCTGCCTACTTGTGACCTCTCTCTCTGTCAAATAAATAAATAAAATATTTTTTTAAAAAAAGCTTTAAAAGAATAGGTTTTTAGTTAGTCCTCGGATTCAGACATGTCAAGTATAAGAATTTTGAGGTGACTGCAGGAAGAGAAATCCTAGAGAAAGGAAAAAAAGAAAAATGAGGAGATTTTTCCTGACTAGAAACCTGAGTGCTACAGAGAATTATCTTTTAGTGAAACCTGGCCAGGAACATGCTTAATCTCTGTCTCAGTTCAGGGTGAATTGCGTGTCAAGTTCAACTTTCCAAGTAGTTTTAATAATGTCAAACTATTAAGTATGTATGTATGAGATTGGATAAATTCAGTGGTTCATTTCTCACCTTTTAGAAAACTAATTGTGAGCAGATTATAGTAGTCATGAAATATTTTGACTGTCTTGTGGCTTTAATGATAAAGGCAGAAGTCAAAGAAGAGCTAAATCTTCAGCAGGCCTTTTAGTCATTCCTTTATGAGAAAGAGTATTCCCCAACTGTGCACACACTTTCTCACAGTTAGAATGAAAGAATATTTCCCTCCATCGTATTTAAAAATTAAGTATTGCTGTAGGTGGCATAACTTAGTCTCTTAAGGAACTATTTTGGTGTCAAAAACACCAGGCTGAATGGTTGTACCTGCCAAGATTAGTAGAGATTTCTAAGATCTCTTTTCTAGAGGACAAACCAGAATTTGGATCAAGGAATAAAATGAACTCCATTTTTCCCATTGTCCCCGTTGACAACTATCTTTATGATGAAGTTTATTTCAGATTCACAGCTTAGGAAGAAGTAGCTCAAGGAATTGGGGGCAGACAGAACTGGGATGCTAGAAAAATGGCTAGGGCTTTCCATTGGATTCTGAAAACATTGTTTAAGTCTTCTTTTGTTTCAACAAGCTTATTTGTTAAAGGAAGTTTGCAGGAGGTCATAGTTATGAAAGGAAATAGCTCTGACAGATGCTGGCATACTTTGATGACAGATTGATGTAGTTGTTACCCTTTGGCTTTTCTCAGCCACAGTTACTAATTTGCCATTATTTGCAGTGTTGGTGACCACTAACAATCCATCATGGGGCAGTTTCTTCTTCCTTCTTCCTCCTTCTTCTTCTTCCTCCCTTCCTCTTCTTACTCTTCTTTACAGGTTAAAGTGCAGAACTCTGAATGCCAGGGTGCGTCTTGCTGTCCACATATTGGTTGATGACTCAGCAATTTAACCGGGAGACTATCAAAAGCCAGGAAACACAAAAGCTAGAAATTTCACAGGTGAATTTTTACCAACTTAACATTTGGATTTAAAATTAGACATATGTTGAGAGTCTTTGTTTTCAATGGAGCAAAAGAACCATGTCTTGTATTTGTTTAGTGTGTTATGCAACATATCCCTCTACAGGATCTCATTTGGTCTTTCAGTACCCCGGACACTGAGAACATTGAGATCATCCTTACTTGTTAAGAATACCTCAACACGGGGCACCTGGATGGCTCAGTGGGTTAAAGCCTCTGCTTTTGGCTCAGGTCATGATCTCAGGGTCCTGGGATCAAGCCCCGAATTAGGCTTTCTGCTCCGCGGGAAGTCTGCTTCCTCCTCTCTCTCTGCCTGCCTCTCTGCCTACTTGTGATCTCTGTCTGTCAAGTAAACAAATAAAATCTTAAAAAAAAAAAGAGAGAGAATACCTCAACACATTCATGGGACAGCATGGAACTCTTACAGGAAGGATCAGCAGTTACAGGGTTTGGTTTTGCTATAAACTCTGTCACATCAGATTGGTGGAGTAACTTCCCTGAGCTATACTTACTCTTTGAAATTCTGGCTTGGAATTACAATTGTACTGGAAAATTCTATGATCCTGTGACTTCAGAAACTTCTTTCCTTACAAAAAAAAAAAAAAAAAAGGAAAGTCAATCAGATTATTTGCTTTTGCTTATATATTATTCTCCATCCCTCAAGAGTTCCATATAAGCGAAAGATGTAAAATAAACCAAAATGAATAAAGCAGAATGTTTTAAAACAAAACACAGTTTATGTTTTCTCATATTATATTTTGGTTCTGTGAACAACTATGTATTGACTCTGGATTAGGTTACACTTTTTTGTGATAATACAGGAGGAGAGAATCCTCAAGCTGAGAGACTCTCCGATAAGCACAGAGCCCCAAGCAGGGCTCCATCTCAGGATGCTGAGACCATGATTTGAGCTGAAATCAAGAGTTGGCCACCCAACTGACTAAGTCACCCAGGCTCCCCTATTTTCACGAGGTTTTGAAAATTGAACACATTGCTACTATTTATGTACTGGGATATTTTGCATAAAAATCCAGATTTTTAACACCTATGGATTATAGGGCATGTGGCAAAAGAGTGTCTGCTTTCCCACAGAGCATTACAAAGGTGAATAGCTGTAGTTTCCTTTGGCATTTTTTTTTTTTTTTGGTAAGCATTTTTCAAAAAAAAATTGAGTATTGTTAATACACATTGTTACCTTAGTTTCAGGTATACAACTTAGTGATTTGATAGGTTTATACATCATGCTATGCTCACCACAGGTGCAGCTGCCATCTATCCCAGTACACTGTTATTACAATATCATTGACTATATTCATTATGCTGTGCCTTTTATTCTTGTGACTTTCTTATTCCATAACTGGAAGCTTATTTCTCCTCTCCCCTTCATCCATTTTGCCCAACCTCTTACTCTTCTTCCCTCTGGCACCATCAGTTCGTTCTCTGTATGTATAGTTCTAATTCTGATTTTTTTTTTTTTGGTTTATTCACATTTTTAGATTCTATTTAGATTCTATTTTAGATTCTCCACTCTATTTATGAGTGGAATTATATGGCATGTGTCTTTCTCAGTCCAATTTATTTCACTTAGCATATTACCCTCTAGGCCCATTCATATTGTCTCAAATGGCATGATCCCATCCTTCTTTATGGCTGTGTAATATTCCTCCATTATATATATATATATGTATATATATATATAGATATATTTATACACACACATATATATATATTTACACACACACACACACATATATATACGTATATATATATATGTGTGTATATATATATACGTATATATATGTGTGTGTGTGTGTATATATATATATATATATATATTCACACCACATTTTCCTTACCGATTCATTTATTGGTGAATACTCAGGATGCTTTTATGTCTTGGCTATTGTTAATAATGCCACAATAAACATAGGGATGCATATATATTTTTTGAGTTAGTGTTTTCATTTTCCCTGTGTAAATACCCAATGGTGGAATTATTGGATCATAATGTTTTTCTAGTTTTAATTTTTTAAGGAAACTACATACTCTTTCACAGTGACTGCACCAGTTAAGATTCCCACCAACAGTACAGGAGGATTCCTTCTCCACATTCTCACCAACATTTGTTGTTTCTTGTCTTGATTCTAGGCATTCTAACAGGTGAGATGTGATATCTCATTGTGGTTTTGATATGCATTACCCTCATGATGAGTGATGTTGAGCATCATCTCATGTATCTATTGGCCATCTGGATGTCTTTTTTAGAAAAATGGATATTCAGGTCCTCTGTGCATTTTTTCTCTTGGATTGTTTGTTCTTTTGGTGTTGAGTAGTATGAATTCTTTATATATTTTGGATACTAATCCTTCATTGGACTTATCACTTACAAATATCCTCCTTATTCAATGAGCTGTCTTTTGGTTTTGTTGATGGTTTCTTTTGCTGTGCAAAAGCTTTTTTTTAATTAATTTTTTAGAGAGAGAGTGGGGGAGGGACAGAGGTAAAAGAGGGAATCTTAAACAGACTCTGTGCTCAGCATGGAGCCTGATGTATGCCTCAGTCTCACCACCAGGAGATCATGAAACCAAGAGTCAGATGCTTACTGACTGAGACAACAAAAGCTTAATTTTTTTTTTTTTAAAAATTTAAGTAACCTCTACACCCAATGTGGGGCTTGAACTCATGACTTTGACATCAAGAATCACATACCACTCTGAGTCAGCCACATGCCCCTTTTGCTATGCAAAAGCTTTTTATTTTGAAATATTCCCAATAGTTAATTTTTTGCTTTTGTTTCCCTTGCCTTAGGAACCATATCTAGAAAAATGTTGCTATGACTAATGTTGGAGAAATTACTGCCTGTGCTCTCTTCTAGAATTTTTGTGGTTTCAGATCTCACATTTAGGTCTTTAATCCATTTTGAGTTATCTTTATGTATGGAGTTAGAAAGTAGTCTATTTTCATTCTTTTACATGTAGCTGTCCAGGTTTCCCAGCCAGGACCATTTATTGAAAAGACTGTCTTTTCCTTATTGAATATTTTTGCCTCATTTGTCATAGATTAATTGACCATATAAACATCTATTTATTTCTGGGATCTCTTTCCTGTTCTATCGATCTCTGTGTCTTTTTTTGTGCTAGTACCATACTGTTTTGATTACTACAGTTTGTAGTATATGTTGAAATCTGGAATTGCAATACATCCATCTTTATTCTTTCTCAGGATGGCTTTGGGTATTTGGGGTCTTCTGTGGTTCCATACAAATTTTAACATTGTTTGTTCTACTTTTTTGAAAAATTCTGTTGGTATTTTGATGGGGATTGCATTGAATCTGTAGATTGTTTTGGGTAGTATGGACATTTCAACAATATAAATTCTTCCAATCCATGAGCATGGAATATCTTCCATTTGCATCATCTTCAGTTTCTTTCATCAGTGTTTAAAGTTTTCAGAGTACAGGTCTTTCATTTCTTTGGTTAAGATTATTCCTAGGTATTTTATTCTTTTTGGTATAATTGTGAATTTTTTTTTTTTTAATTTCTTTCTGTGACTTCATTGTTAGTGTATAGAAACAGTACTGATTTCCGGGTATTAAATTTGTATCATGCTATTTTACTGAACCTATTACCTCTAGTAGTTTTTGGTGGAATTTTTAGGATTTTCTATATATATATCATGTCATCTGCATAAAGACAGATTAACCTCTTTACCAATATGGATGCCCCTTATTTCTTTTTCTTTTCCAATTGCTGTGGCTAGGACTTCTAATACTATGTTGAATAAAAGTGACAAAGGTGGATACTTTGTTCCTGTTGATTTTGGCTCAGCTTGTGATCTCGGGGTCATGAGATGGAGCCCAGCATCCAGCTCGGCACTCAATGTGCTGTCTGCTTGAGATTTTCTCTCTCCCTCTCCCTCTGCTCCTCTTCTACATTGTGCTCTCTTCCTCTCTAAAATAAATTAATTAATTTTAAAAGATTCTCAATCTTTCACCATTGAGGATGATGATAGCTGTGGGTTTTTCATATTTTGTTGCAGTGTGTTCCCTCTAATCCCACATTGTTGAGAGTTTTTGTCATGAATGGATGTTGAACCTTGTCGAATGCTTTTTCTGCATCTTTTGGGATGATCATATGATTTTTATCTTTCATTCTGTTGATGTGGTGTATGATGTTGATTGATTTGTAAATATTGAACCATCCTTGCATCCCGGGAATGAATCCCATTTGATTGTGGTGAATGACCTTTCTAATGTGTTGTTGTCATATGAGGCTTGATGATATTTGGTTGAGAATTTTTGCAACAATGTTCATCAGGGATATAGACCTGTAGCTTTCCTTCTTCCTTTTTTCTTTCTTTCTCTCTCTCTCTCTCTCTCCCTTTCTTCTTCTTCTTCTTCTTCTTCTTCTTCTTCTTCTTCTTCTTCTTCTTCTTCTTTTCTTCTTCTTCTTCGTCTTCTTCTTCTTGGTGTCTTTGTCTGGTTTTGGTATCAGGGTAAAGCTGCGTTATGGAATGTATTTGTAAGTTTTCCTTCCTTTTCTATTTTTTGGAATAATTTGAGGAGAATAGGTATTAACTATTCTTTAAGTGTCTGATATAATTCACTTATAAATCCCTCTAGTTCTGGACATCTATTTTTTGGTGGTTTTTTGATTACCAATTTAATTTAGCTACTTGTAATCCATCTATTCAGATTTGCTATTTCTTCTTGGTTTGGTTTTGGGAGACTGCATGTTTCTGGGAATTTATTCCTTTTTTCTAGGCTGTCCAGTTTGTGGTATATAATTTTTCATAGTATTCTCTTATAATCCTTTCTATTTTTGTGATATCAGTTGTTATTTTTCCTTTCTCATTTCTGATTTTATTTGGATCCTTTCTCTTTTTTCTTGATGAGTCTGGCTAGGGGTTTGAAAATTTGTTTATCTTTTCAAAGAAACAGCTCTTGGTTTCATAGATTTTTTTTTTCTATTGGTTTTTAAGTCTCTACACCATTTATTTCTGCTCTGAACCTTATTATTTCCTTTCTTCTATTTATCTTTTTTTTGGGTCTTTTTCTAGTTCCTTAGGCATAAGGTTAGATTGCTTATTTGAGTTTTTTCTTGTTTCTTGAGGTAGGCCTGTATAGCTATAAACTTCCCTGTTAGAACTGCTTTTGCTATGTCCCAGATATTTTGAACCATTGTGTTTTCACTTTCATTTGTCTCATGTATTTTTTGATTTCCTCTTTGATTACTTCATTGAATTATTGGCTGTTTAGTATAATGTGTAGTCTCCACATGTTTGTTTGTTTTTTCCAGTTTTATTTTTCTTGTGATTTAATTCTAGTTTCATTCTGTTGTGGTCAGAAAAGATGCATGCTATAATTTTGATCTTCTTAAATTTATTGAGGCCTAATATGTGATCTATTCTAGGGAATGTTGCATGTGCACTTGAAAAGAATGTATATTTTGTTGTTTTTGGATGGAATATTCTGTATATGCCTGTTATAGTCATGTCCAATGTGTCATTCAAAGATATTGTTTCTTTATTGATTTTCTTTCTGAATGATGAATCCATTAATCTAAGTGGAGTGTTAAGTCCCCTACTGTTACTGTATTACCATCAAATTCTCTCTTTATATCCATTAATATCTGTTTTAGGTATTTAAGTACTTCAGTCATGGGTTTGCAGGTATTTACAATTGTTGTATCTTCTTGTTGGATTGATCCCTTTATCATTAGGTAATGCCATTCCTTGTCACTTACTACAGTTATTGTTTTAAAGTCCATTTTGTCTGATATAAGTACTCCTACCCCAGGTTTTTGTTTTATTTTGTTTTGTTTTTTTGTTTTGCTTCCATTTGCATGGTGGGTGTTTTTCTATCCCTTCACTTTCAGCCTGTATGAGCCTTTAGCTCTGAGGTGAGTCTCTTAAAGGCAGCATGTAGAAGAGTCTTGTTTTTTAAGCCATTCTGGCACTTTATATTTTTGATTGGAACATTTAGGCCATTTATCTGTAAAGTAATTATTGATAGACATGAGCTTATTGATATTTTTAAAATTTGTTTTCTTATTATTTTGCAGTTCTTCTTTGTTTTTTTTTTTTTCTTTTCCTCTTGCTCTCTTTCTTTGTGACCAAGGAGTACCTAGTATTTATTGGACTTTCTTTTCTCTTTATTTATTTGTGTATCTATCATAAGTTTTTGTGTTTGTGGTCACCAGGAAGTTCGTATTTAACATCCTAAGTAAATAGCAGGCCATATTAATTTGATGGTCATTTAAATTCAAACACATTCTTAAAAAAAAGAAGAAAAACAGAAAATGAAAAAAATATGTTTTCTTTTTCTTTTTCCCATTCTTTTCTACAGTTTATGTATATGTTGTTGCATTTTACTTCTTTTTATTCATATTTTTCTTTTGTCTAATTCTGGCTATTTCTTTTCCACTTAAAGTAGTTTCTTTCATATTTCTTGTAAAGCTGGTCTGGTGGTGATAAACTCCATTATCTTTTGTTTGTCTGGGAAACTCTTCATCTCCTCTTCAAATCTGAGCGATAATCTCGTTGGGTAGAGTATTCTTGGCTGTAGGTTTTTTTCCTTTCAGCACTTTGAATATATCATGCTATTCTCTTCTAGCTTGCAAAGTTTCTACTGAGAAACTGATACTATTATAGTGTTTCTTTTGTAGGTAACTTTTTGGTTTTCTCTTGCTGCTTTAGGATTCTCTCTTTATCTTCATCCTTTGATATTTTAATTATTATGTATTATGGTATGGTACTGTTTGGGTTCATCTTGTTTGGAACTTTCTGTGCCTCTTGGATTTGGATGTCTATTTTCCTCCGTAGGTTGAGGAAGATTGCAGTTATTATTTCTTCAAGTAAGTTTTCTACACCTTTCTCTCTCTTCATTCTTCTGAGACCCCAATAATGTGAATGTTCACTTGATGTTGTCCAAGAGATCTCTTAATCTATCCTCATTTTAAAAAAATTATTTTCTCTCTTTTTGTTGTTAAGCTTGTGTGATTTTCATTATCCTGTCTTCCAGATTGCTGATACATTCTTCTGTGTCCTCTAAGTTATTGTTGATTCCCTCTAGTGTGTTTTTTAAAAATTTTAGTTACTGTATTCTTCAACTTTGATTAGTTCCTTTAGTGTTTTTAAAGTTATCTCTTTATTGAAGGTCTCACTGAGTTCTTTCATTCTTTTCTTCAGTCTGATGAGTATCATTAATTTAAATTCTTTATCAGGCATATTGTTTATCTCTGTTTCATTTAATTTCTCTACTGAAGTTTTTCCTTGTTCTTTCTTTTAGAGTATATTCTTCTCTCTCCCCATTTTGCTTGACTTTCTGTGTTTGTTTCAGTGGATTATGTGAAATGTATCTCTTCTAAAGTTGCAGGGATGGTCTCCTACATGGTGACCATGTGCAGACTGTGTGTGCTTGATGGCTTTTGCTTGAGCTTTGACTGTATGTGCTAGGTACTCTTTTAAATCATGGCTTTTTACAGAGTGAGTCAGAAAAAAATTATAAAAGAAAATTATAAAAGGAAAGAAAAAAGAAGAAAAGAAAAAAGAAGAAATAAGGAAGAAGAGAAAAAAAAAAGAGATAAAGAAAGAAAAGAAGAAAACCAAAAATAAAAGAATAAAAACAATGCAAGACAACACATAAATTTTAAAAAGTAAATAAACCAGGATAAAACAATAAAAATTACCCCCCATCCAAAACCACAGCTTGTTTTCTGAGCCCCAGCACGACAGAGCAGCTGGTGTGGGCTTGAGGGTTCTGGGCTCTTGGAAGTCATGAGCTCATGAAAAATACTGGACTCCCTGATTGTGGTGTATGGACCCTGCTTCAGTCTAGGCTTTTAAAGTGGGGGTGGGAATGTAAACTGTGTTGTTCTCTAGTCCCCCTGACCTGGAGGACTTTCTTGCAACTCTTTCACCACTTGGCAGAGTTCTGGCATTGTTTCTTTTATATGCTATCTCCTCTTCTAAATCGTGTTTTTTTGTTGTTGTTTGTTCTGTTTTTTGTTTTGTTTTGTTTTGTTTTTCTGTGCCCAAGGATAGAGGGATCTATTCCAAGGCCCTCAGTAGTCTCCCTCCCCACTGCTCTTCACAGCATTGGGTTGGGTGTTCCCTTTGTTACTGTGTCTCCATGTCTCTTGCTCTTCTCTTGCCATTCTCTCTGTCTTCGGGTGTTCTGTAGCTGTTCAGTCAGCCTTCAATTCTTCTTTAGGAAGAATTTTCCATCCATAAGTGTAATTTAGTGTGTTCCATGGAGAAAGTGAGTTCAAAGTTTTCATATGTCAATATCTTGAACCCAAATGTCAGCTTGCAACTCCTTTTGAATGGGGTCTGTTCTCCAGAGCCCCCACTCTTTTCTGTTACTTATAGTCCCTAATAGGCATTTGAGTTCCTGACTTATAGAAGTTTGGGGCATAGAATAAGACAAATATAATTGGTGAGAACATGACTGGGATCGACTTCATATTCTTTGTGGTTCATCATATTTAAAAATCTCAGAAGGTTTACTATCAAACAGTATAATGAGTCAGGAAATAGAAGTGGGCTTTGTTTCTTTAATCATAATACTAAATATTTAATATCAAAGTTTAACATTTGATGGGTGCTTTTTACTGGGCAGTGTTGGAATCATGTAGTTGTTAATTCAGTTCAGTTCACAGAGCATATATGAAATGCCAATCACATATTAGTCATTAAACTTGGTATTGGGGATAATTTGTCATTACAGCTTTGTCAGTTATGACATTGTAATATGGGTGGTTGTCATTTATTTATTTAGTTTTTTTAAACTCTTTGGTAAATGTTTCATTTAACTGATGTTAACACAAAAGTCTTTATTTTGTAAATGGCAGAAAATAAAATTGTGCATAAACTAAAAACTAAAAATGCCAGGAATCTCATAGATTACTAGCTTAATTATCTATTGAGTATGTGTCTTTATTCCCAGATGAATGTGCTTTTAAATCTCATTTGTATTTTTCCCCTCTGGTTATAACCTTACTCTACGGTACATCTGTTTTAATGTTGAGATTATTGTTAATCTTAAATGAATATCATAAATAAAAGAAACATTTGACCCATTATGTGGCTTTTACCTCAGGGTATTCATTGATTCATCCATCTGCCTTCTAGGAACCTGTATGAGACTATTAAAATCCTTTCTTAGAAATGGATTGGACCATTCTTACCCTTTCATTGCTTCACTGCTTCCACTTCAACTTAGCCCCAGATTTGGGAGCCCTGGAGTGTGCTTCTTAGTATTTACAATAGTGAATTTTAAGTTTCGCCATCTAGCAGAAATCAGCCGAGAAAGCTTATTTAAAATGGGAATTTCTGGTTTGCTCCCTGTTGGTCCCCCTACTTCTATAGTTAGTTCAGTTGTCTAGGGTGAGACCAAAGAATCTGTATTTTAATACTCTGCCTATTTTAATATATTTGTTTAAAAAGAGTATTGGCATTTGGATGGAAACAAGGAATCTGCATTTTATTTTTTTAAATATATATTTATTTTAGAGAGAGCACACACATGGTGGGGAGAGGGGCAGAGGGGATGAGAGAGAGAGAGAGAATCTCACGCAGACTCCCCACTCAGCTTGGAGCCCAGTGCCGGCTCAATCTCAGGATCCTGAGATCATGACCTGAGCCAAAACCAAGAGTTGGAAACCTAACAAACTGAGCCACCCAGATGCCCCAGAAGTCTGCATTTTAATGCTCTGAATATTTTAATATTCTAGTATACAAGATATTAGTTTTAAAAGGGTATTGGTATTTGACGATGATTGCTGTAAACCAAGATGGGGAAATATTCTCCTGAAAAGAAGTTCAGGAATTGAGAGAATTCTGAGATTTCCAACTCCTAAATAATGATCATCTGAAGCCTTTTTGCCCTCCTTCCAAGTAGGTTTAGGCTTTGTCATTAGTGAACCCTATTAGTTAATAGTTAAACTATTGTATAAACAATTGCTCTGAGCCCACCATGGATGCTATGGGAGTCTGCTGTGTTTGTGTTCCCATGCCTGTGACATAGGATATTAAAAGATGAAATGAATTAGTATCAGTGAACTATCAACCAAGAATTAACTATAAGGATAATCACTCTTGCTTCTATACCATTAATCAAAACAAGAACTTTTTTCCCCCCTATATTTGTTGTAAGTTCATCTGGAGAGGGACCCTTATAATGTAAACAGCGGCATTTCTTGATGGCAGAAGGCAGCTACCGAACACTACCATGCAATTTAATTTAATTATGTTTAATTGCTCATTGCTGCATAGGAGACTGCAATAGTCACTGTACAGCAATCAACATTAGTATTCAACAATGACATAAAGAAATTACTTCCATTTCTCGGCCAAATCCATGGACAAGTCCACTGACCTGATGCCAAGCATTTTGTGTGTCTTACTGGGAATCTTTCCAGAGCTTTGTAGGGGAAGACACTGACCCAGAGGGGCCTCAGTGTTCTCATTTTGGGGAATCAGCTGTTTCTTAAATTTCATCACCCCACACAGCCTATTCTGCAATGGTACTTAGCTGGTTTGTGGTCTGATTTGGTGAACACTTCAAAGAACTTGAATTTTTGGAATATGAAGACAAGTCCATGGGTAACTGGAAACTGACTGTCTTTATCTTGTCCCTAAAGAAAGCAGAATAAGAAGATAAGCAAGACTTTTTAGTGAGCCTTTATATAGAACATCTACTTTTTTTCTAAGCCACCAAATACTGCCTAAACTGTTAAAAGCTCATTTGAAACATATCATAATATATTTTGTTTAGTTATTCAACAATAATACACAAATATATTGGAATTGACTTTTGATTAAACCCAATGAAGAATATTGATGAAACTAAATTTAAAACTATTGAGGGAAGATTATTCTCTTAATGTTTAAAGTTAAAGAATATCATATTGTCTCAGGTGAAGGGTCTTTCACATTGGAAATCTTCAGGTGAAATGAAGCAGAAACTTGAGGCAATTATTTTATAATCCAGATCAGTCAGCAATTACAGACTTTGAATTAACAAATATCCATCACACCTGAACAATAAAGGGGAGAGAGGAAAGACAGCAACGAATCATGTCATCTGAGGGATTAAATTATTAGATAGAATCTTGACATAAATTAGGATATACTGTTCTCAGGAAAAAGTCAAAAGAATGGTGTTTGAAATTATTGCCTTTTCTCCAATATTGTCCTCTCTCTGTTCCTCTTTCTTTGTATTGGATAAGGCGATCATTTCACTGAGTGGCATATAGTGGTGTGCATTGAGGGGAACACATCTGCTCCCTCCCTTGGGAGGAAGGTCAGTGGTTCCATATGTTGGAATCAATAAAATAATAACTGCTCTGTCATTTATTACCCCTCACTTGACTATCTCATTAATTCTTCACAAAAACTCTGAGGTAAATGCTATTGTGATTCCTTTTTTTAATTTTTAATTTTTTTTTACAAAAGAATAAACTATTGTATAAAACAGACTGATAACTTTTTTAAGGCCAATGATGCAGTTGAGATATTAGCCATCTGATTTCAGAGGTTGCCTTCTTAACCATTTTGATATGAAAAGGAAAAGATACAGTTGACCCTTGAACAACACAGGGGTTGGGGGCACCCAGCCCTGGGGCTGTGGAAAATCTGTGCATAACTTTTGATTCCCCCCAAAGCTTAACTACTACCAGCCTACTATTGACTTGGGACCTTACCAATAACATGTATAGTTGATTAACATATATTCTGTATGTTGTATCTATTATTTACCATATTCTTACAATCAAATACACTAGAGAAAAGAAAGTGAAGGGTAATCATTAAGAAAATGTTCCTTAAGAAAGTCATAAGGAAGAGAAAGGACATTTACAGTACTGTACTGTACCTATTGAAAAAAATCCATACATAAGTGGACTGGCTCAGTTCAAATCTGTGTTGTTCAAGAGTCAATGGTGTATGTACTTAATGTATCTGGTTTCTCCTATCTGCAAAATGAATAATATAGCATTTCTAATTAAATTAGTGATTTATTACTAATTTATATTTATATTAATTTATAATTTATTAAAAATTAATTTGAGTATAGTTGACACACAATGTTACATTAGTTTCAGGTAGACAACATAGTGATTCAACATTTCTGTGTCTCATGCTATGCTCCATATGGACGCCTTCTCCTAATCTTAAGCTTTTTCATAAATGCAGGACATTAGATTTCTAGGTTTCTAGTTTCTCCGAAAATTCAGGAAAAATTAAAATTCTGTCTCTGGTTTTTGGAGAGCATTTGTTCTTAGAAATATTGACATTGGCATTATTCTGTAAAACTCTTTCTTGGTATAATAACAAAAAGGCTCACAAGCAAATTAGATACAATGTCCGACTGCTTCAAAAGCCAGTTCAAACAAATTGGTTCTTGATAAATCTTTTGAAAAAATTTTTAAGGACTATGAGAAAGTAAATGAATTTACAAAAAAATTAGAGGGCTAATGTAATGACATGTTACTTTACTAGTTAATCACCGAGGACATAAAAGACAAAATTAAAAAAGCACTATAACAAAAAAATACACGCTTCGTTCTTGTCAACAGTTCTCTGCAATTGAATGGATTTTATGCCAACCCAGCTGTTGATTTCAAGCCATTAATGACTTTCTTGTTTTCACACAAACCTGCAATTGGCTCAGTCTTTCCCATTAAAGTAGATTCTAAATTACCAATAGATTGTGTTCTAAATAGTTTATTCCTTGGCAGCTTGGAATTTGGAAAACATTTGTTTTAGAAAAATAATACATTATAAACATTGGCTAGGCTCCCAAACAATCACAGAAAATAATATGAATTTTATGAAAATTAATAATACTTTATTTCTCAACATGATAGGTTTGTGAGAATGTAATGGATTAAGTGCAAAAAATAAAACATTATGATAATGTGCACTGCACAATTTCAAAATAGGCAGACACAGACTGAAAAGATAGATGTGCATCAAAATCTACATGGTGGTTATTCAGACAGTGAAGTTATGGAAGATTTTCCTTTTTATACTTTTTTACTTTGAATGTTGCATTTATACTTTGTAATTTGCAATTTTCTTATTATAATGAATATTTAGTTCCATTATATAACTGGATATATATATGCATTTGGATATATATGTATACATATATATATAATTTTTCAAAACAAAGGACATTCCTTTTTATGATGAACATTTAGTGTATATATATATATGTGTATATATATATATTTTTTTTTTTTAGCAAAAGATGCATCTCTGCCTTTCCTCTCTCTTCCTTCTGAAAACACATGGTCATTGACACACAGTGATTCATTATACACTTCTTGTTTCCGTGTCCCACATCTGCTCTGCCAATAAATCTTATGAGCTCCATATTCAAAGTATGCCCAGAAATCACATCCACCATTACTACCTTGGCCAAGAAATGATCATTTCTTTCCTAGATCATTTTTTTTTAGCCTTAAACCTGGTCTTTTTATTTTCTGTAATGTTTTCTTATAGTCTTTTTAAAGCAGGACTCCCAACATGATCCTTTATTTTTATTTTTATTTTTAATGAAAAGAATATGTTATATACTCGGTTCACTTGGGATAAATCTAGAATCATTGGAGGGGAATGGAAGGTCACCCTTAGTGCTTTGCCTTCATCTTCCTCTGTTCTTTTTTTTTTTTTTTAAAGATTTTGTCTATTTATTTGAGAAGGAGAGAGTGAGAGAGAGCATGAGAGGGAAGAAGGTCAGAGGGAGAAGCAGACGCCCCATGCAGCTGGGAGCCCGATGTGGGACGTGATCAGGGATCATGACCTGAGCTGAAGGCAGTTGCTTAACCAACTGAGCTGCCAGCTGCCCCTTCCTCTGTTCTTCTGCTTGCTCACTCTCTTCCAGTCACACCAGCCTCCTTTCCCTTCCTCAGACACGGTCCTGAACCCCTCAGCATCTCTTGCATTTGTTGTCCTCAATTCTTGGAAAGTTTTTCCCACCCAGAAATCCTCAGAATGCTTTCCCTTTTTACTCAGATGGTGAGGTATTTCCTAGCTACCATGTATACAATTTCAATAATGCTTGCTTCTCTAACCCTTCCTTTTCCCTTTTAATTGATTTGATGTTCTCTTTCATACATATCACCATCTAATATAAACAATACACTTTTATGTATTGTCTTACTTATGGATTATCATTCTACAAAGGAATATGCAGGAACTTCTGATAATTTTTTTTCCCTCTTTATCTTCATGGCCTAGAATCTTACCCAGCACATAACACGCCTCCAGGATTATTTGTTGAATGAATGAATGAATATAATGAAGTTATAGAAAAAAATAGGTCAAAAGGATAGAAGCAAAACTCATGATCACACTTGCTCATTGGCAGGACCAGGGAAAAGAGATATAGGATCATTCATTTAGCAACATCTTTTTCCTTTTATATATAAAAATATCTGAAAAAAAGTGACAAAATTCTTGCAGAGTAGAACAGTGATCTTTGTAACTTTCATTCCTGAATATTTTTGAATTTTAAAACTTTTCAGAAAGATATTTTTTTACTAGCTTTCCAATAATCACAGGACAAAACACACACCTGTGAGCCTTGCCCGGAAGGCCTCTTATGATGGTTTGTGCTCCCTCCTTCACCCTCATTCACTTGACTACTTTGGTTTTCCCCATAGTCATGCTTCCTTCTGTCTTGTCTTTTCTGCTCTACCTGAGGTGATCTTCCCACTTTCCCCTGCGTGACTATATGCAGCTGTCCTTCATGACTCAGGCTACTCTCTCTGTTCCTGTAATAGATCTTTCTGTAAGTGAAATACAGTTTTCATCCTGTCTTGTAAAATCCAAATGAAACTGGCTCAGCCGTTGTGTCCTGCATCCTGTGGTAGGTCCAGTGCTCTTTCCAGTATTGAAGAGAATCCCTGCAGGCCTATCACTGTTATCTCTTGATTTGATTTCCTGTCACTGCTGAGCTTGATGATTTCTTTATTCTCTCTGCACCCCATTTATTCCATTTTCTCTTCTTCATGAGAACCCAGGCCTCTTTTTCTCCTCGAAGGAGACTCTCCCTAGAAAGTCAGGGCCTAACTGGGAATTGGAAGTTGGGGGTGGAGCATGTGGGAGAGGGGAGGTCATGCTCTAGCCTTATGGAGGAGATAAGTTGGACTTGATAGTGACAATTTTGTTCTGAAAGTGGCCCTTGGCTCTATCCACTCCTGGGGTCACCATCTGACATTCCTCTTAGAAGACTCTGCCCATCTCTCAAATGTCTTCTTAAATCTCTCTTTTTCACAGACTGAGCCTACCTCCCCAAACATCAGCTCCTGGATTTTGAAAAACAAATTTCTTTTCTCTTTGTCTCTTGACCCTCTTGAGTTATGCCTTTTTTATACCACCCAAAAGTCACTGGGTCACTTCCCCCTCAAGAATAGTCCTCTCTCGGAGTGCCTGGGTGGCTCAGTGGGTTAAGCCTCTGCCTCTGGCTCAGGTCATGATCTCGCGGTCCTGGGATCGAGCCCCACGTCGGGCTCTCTGCTCAGCAGGGAACCTGCTTCTCTCTCTCTTGCTCTGCCTGCTTGTGATCTCTGTCTGTCAAAAAAAAAAAAAAAAAAAAAAAAAGAATAGTCCTCTCTCAGAGAAGACTTCTGTGTTCAGTTCCTAAAATAAGTGTGTCTTTTCCTTGAGAAGTATTTTGTTAGAGTGATCAGTTCATTGGTGTGTCTTTGTCATGGAATGAAAGTTTTGAACGTAACGTTTTGGCTTTGCTGAATCTTGTATCACTGGGGGCCAGCTCAGAGTACAGTCATTAGTGCTCGATGAGTAAGGGCAGACCGATGAAATCTTCTGCTCATAGAGGAATCTGTTAGAGTGACATTTGCTCTCAAAAAATATTTCTTTCTTTTGACCCCCTAAATGCACATGTGAGATGGAAATTATTTTGGCCTAAGACACTATTTGGTTTTGTTTCCTCCATCTAAGACCTTGCCTATTGATGGGAATGCCTGAGTGCTTTCATAGCACGTGCCTATAATCTAACTTGAGGCAGATTGTACATTACCTGGTTACATTATCAAAAACATGATCAGGAGAAGTTCTTTGGTTGGAACTAGTGCTGGTTAAAGAATCTTCTGCAAACATCTTTTCTTCATTGTTTTGCTTCTTAATTGAAGAACATGCCAGTGATTTAACTCTTCCTTGAGCTCCTAGAATTCCACTCTTTGGGTGTCTTTCCCTAGGTTTCCAGGGGTCATTTGCAGCAAATGAATGAATTGGTGTGGAGATGGAATAGCGTCTAACAATCATGACATTGCCTGTGTAGGAGACACAAAATTTAAGCTTATGAAAATTTCACCTTTAAAGATGTCCACGGATGTCATATTATATTAATAGTACTTCATTAAAATGACCTAAACAAAACTATTACTTTTGATTCATTTTTTTTTCACATAAACTACATCTAGTCATTCATTTATTTGACAAATAACTGAGGGCCAGCCCACATGTCAGGCACTTCTTTATGAGATGGAGATGGGGATAGTGGCCCATTCAAAACTCTTGCCTGCATAAGCTTACTATCTTGTGTGCAGACAGGTGATAAACAAACATTATGTGATAAAACTCAGGTAGTGACAGATCCTGGAAAGTCAAGTTAGGCTGATAAAGGCAAGGGGATAGAGACATATGAAAGAGGAGGTCTGGAAGCTGTTTAATAGTGTGGTTGGTGAGACCTTTGTAAGGATACAGCATTAGAATAGAGACCTGGACATGTAGAAATAATAAAACAAGACTTTAAAATGGGGAGAACATGGATATTCTAGAGATGACAATGCAGGATATCATTTCTCTCTCCTTCTAGAAGATTGTAGAAGAACATATTCATCAGAGCCTCTCATCACAAAAATTGAACTGGCTGCTCCATTTGTGTGTCTTGACTTTAGACTTTAGTTGAGACGGTCACCATGAGGAGGCCTGTTGACCGAGAGACGAGAGCACAGGAGGTCTGTGGAAAGAAGCAAAGATGTCTCAATAGAAAACTGGAGTGTTCTTGAGAGAGATGGAGGGATTTATGGCCTTGTTTGTGAGGGCTTTCAATTCAATTTTTGTCTATAACTGTCTTCCAATAAACTCTTTTCTTGATGTGAATCGAGTATTCTCGGCTCCTTATAACTCAGGCACTTCGATTAAAAAACCTTTGTTTTAGGGGGTTTAGTTTGTCTGAATCCCTGTGGCACCATACTAATGCTGACCAGACATCCAGTTCTTATCCAGGGGGTGAAGAAGCCTGACCTCGGGTTGGTTTTCATTTTCTGGAACACTTAAGGTGTGTTTGCTGAATCTTTTTTCTTTCTAGTCACAGCCTTGGCATGAACTAGCATGGATGTTTAAGAAAGGCTTGCATCATGTTTGGGTTTTAAGAGTGCTAGAAGCACAATTATTTCTTAGTTTAGTTTGCTGCCCACATCTGCAGAATGCAGACAGCAGATTATTAAGGCCATTGCAAAACATGGAGGCTGCCTTGGCTTTTTATGGTTTGGAAGAGTGGAAGATCAGCTTTCAGGCAAGAGTTTGGGGCAGAGGGAAGTGTTTTAAGTTCAAATCTATCCGAAGTGTTTAACTGCATGCAAATACTGTTCCTAAACTATCCTTAAATACTACTTTGGCCATCATCTATAATTTCTATAATTGTCTAAGAACAAATTTATGGCCATTGACAATCATAAAATTTCTATTTGGAAGGATTATAAAGTATTCTCTTTAAAGTGAATGGTAGGAAATTACAAACCGAAGAAATTGTGCTGATGATGGCAAGGGGAAGTTTATTCTTATTTGGAACCTATGCTTCAGTTTGACTGACTAGCAACTTGGCTCTTTGTTCATCGCTCTGGGTCACAAATACAGACTCAAGTCTGTATCCTTTAGTTTCTTATGAGTAAAAGGCAAAGGATATTCAACACAGCATCATGGGGTCATTGGCACAATTTCAGAACTTGCTGCCAAATGCAATGTATTTGCCAGCAAAAGATGTGAATACATTGCTGAGAATTGGAGGTCCAGCGATGCTGGGGGATCCCTGTAAAGAGCCATTTTTTTTTTAAATATATAAAGGCAGCATCCCTGAAAATGCTGGTTGGATTTCATATCCACCGAATGCTTATCCATTATTACAGATGCTTCCATGAGAATTTAGCCAGCAAAGACCTCATTCTAAGCAGGTGTTCTTCTGCATTCTTACTATATATATATGTCCCCATATATACTATAGATACCCCCTTATTACAGACATGTAATATATATATATATCCCTTTATTTTCTATATCTATATATCCCCAAGCAGCTGTGTTCCTGGGCTGTAGGATATATATGTCCATATATGTATGTGTCCTACTCAGCATTGACCAAGTATTACAAAACTGGGACTGCCATCTGGTGTCCTCATGTTCAGGTCAATATTCTTCCTACTTATGGCCCTTACTTTCATGATAGTATATCACATTTAAGACACAGAAAAATACATGTAAAGTAACTCAACTGGGCTTCCAAGCACAAACTTAAATCATGTCTCTTTCTGTGTTTAACTGATACAACTAACTAGAGTTCCCCCAATTTTACCAGTTTTTCACCAGTCTTTTTTTTTTTTTAATTTTATTTATTCACTTCACACAGTTCACAAGTAGGCAGAGAGGCAGGCAGAGAGAGAGGAAGGGAAGCAGGCTCCCTGCTGAGCAGAGAGCCCAATGTGGGGCTGGATCCCAGGACCCTGAGATCATGACCTGAGCCGAAAGCAGAGGCTTAACCCACTGAGCCACCCAGGTGCCCCTCACCAGTCCTTTTTAAACTTAGTGCTAACGTTCTTATTGGGAGTTACCATCCATATGTTGAAGAAGTATGCTATCAATTGTGTGCGTAGCTCTTATTAGCAGTCTAAATTTTCCTAAGCTTGATGGCGTTCAGGCCCTAAGAGTGGAAAGGATATACTATACTTTTTGCTCTTTCACTGGTATAATACTTGTTGTAAAATAGCCACAATATATACTAAGACTCAACTTATGTTTTTTATCAGGATAAGTTTTATAGAAAATAAATTTGATGGAGTGTCGTTTGCTTTTGGAGTAAGGCAGTGGTTTTCAACTGGGGGAAATTTTGTCCTTCAGGCAACATTTGGAATCTCCAAAGACATTTCGTGACTAGAGGGTGAGAGGCAGGTATTACTGGCATGTAGTATTTAGAAGCCAGAAAAGCTACTAAACATCCTATAGTGAAGACAGACCCATACAAATACAGAGCTAGTTAGTACAAAGTGTCCAAGATTGCAGAGGTTGAGAAACTTTAGGGTAAGGATGTATTAAAAATATCCATATCTTTCTTTTCTTTTCTTTTTCCTTTTTTATTTTTTTTTTTAACCAGGAGAAAGTCTAACCTCCTTGTCAGTTACTCTTTTAGTTTTATTAAATAACCAGCAGACAGAACTACTCAGATCTAGAGTTGCACTTGACAAAAAGGGAAAAAGCCCCGATGGGAATCTCTTCTCAGCTTTGAAATGTAGGGTCCTGTGCAGGAGAGAGACCTCTCCAACAGAGAAAAACAGTTGGCAAATAGGACATGTTCCCTTGCCAACCTGTTCAGAACCTCTAAGTGGCATCACCTGAAGCCTTTGACAGATGATATTGAAAGGGAGTTGAGTATTTAATGACGTACATCAATTTTATTTGAATATGCTGCATGTAGGCAAGCACTGATCATTTAAATGCAGAATGTAGTTTTTGCCCTGCTGGTTTCTGACTTTGTGTAGAGTCTTAACAGTCAATATTCTTCTCCCATAAAAGGTGAAAGATTTGATTCTTAGAATGTATCAAACACTGACCCTGTATCTTTTTAAAAAATTAACATACAATGTATTATTTGCTTCAGGGGTACAGGACTGTGATTCATCAGTCTTACACAATTCACAGCACTCACCATAGCATATACCCGTCCCAGTGTCCATCACCCAGTCACCCCATCCCTCCCCCACTCCTCCCTTCCAGCAACCCTGACCCTGCATCTTGAAGCCTTTGACCTGTATAGGACATTGAATTATGGGCAACACATGGATAAGAAACAACATCTGCCATTTGTTGTGTGCTTGCCAGGTGTCTAAGCACTCAGTCTATTATTACAGAAAGATAGGTACTATAACCATGTCAGGTAAGTACTCTAACATCCCGACATAGAAAACAAAGGTGAACGATTTCTCCTAAGTATCTCTGAGTCAAGTGGATAATGAATGACAAATCATTTGCAACCATAATTGTCTGACTGTAATAATCATACCTTGAGCTACTGTGCAATATTGTAACTTAATAAGTGAGCATGGCTTTTGACACACACCCATTCAATGTTCTATGATGTGACATTTAAAAGCTTGAGGTCAAGAAGGAAAAATACACATTGTTTTTAATGTGACTGATTTTCACAAACCTACCATTTCCACCTTTCCCGGAAGATCTGGAAATAGTTTTTTTTTTTTTTTAATGTTTTATTTATTTGACAGAGAGAAATCACAACTAGGCAGAGAGGCAGGCAGAGAGAGAGGAAAGGAAGCAGGCTCCCCGCGGAGCAGAGAACCCGATGTGGGGCTCGATCCCAGGACCCTGAGATCATGACCCGAGCCGAAGGCAGAGGCTTTAACCCACTGAGCCACCCAGGCGCCCCTGGAAATAGTTTTTGATGTTGCTAAAATATGTTGCTTGAAGATGCTAATGATTTTTCCCCCTAGGGATTTAAAGGTAATCTACCAGGAGAAAAAGGATGGAACTCACCACTACCAATACCAACTTCTTCAGTTATGTGAGAGGCACAATAAACCTAATGTTTAGGAGGGCTTTGCAAAGATGGGCACAGCCCAGAAGAGCTATGGACATTCAGTACCTTGATGTTCATGCACAGCTGGTGCCGCATCAATGGAAACATCACCGTGAAGCGTTGCTGGAGATTTTTCGGATGCTTTTTCGAGGTTACCAAGGTCTGTGACTTCCTCTTCCCTATCATCTTCTGATTCTCCCCTGGGGCCTAGGGTTCTCTGACTACTTGAAGTCAGCTTCATCCGGAGGACTTGATTCTCTTTCTTCAGCTTGTTGATCTCTGCCCGCATTTCCTGGATAATTCTTATGAACTGGATGTTAGCTTCCATTTACCTTTCTCAGGTGGCTCTGGTTTGCTACTCTGGGGAGACAGGTCACCTTTTGCTCATGGACCAAATGTATAGTCTACTCAGCAGGACTGGTCGATCCCACCCATAAACCTTCCTGAACAATAGATGTCACTCTTCTCTGGGCCATCTTTCAGCACCTGGGGAGTTAGACTGTCAGAGAGGAAAAGGATCTCCATGACTTATTCATTCTGGGGTTTGTTTTTCAGAACAGAGCTTTTCTTTGTATCTTTCATTTCATATCAATCCACAGTTCTAGAAGATTGCTATGTGACTGAAGAGAAGGGAGCATTCCAAAAATTTCCAGGGTGGAATAGAATCTCTTGTTTCTGTCGTGAACTCACAAACTACCAGCTACTCAGTTTTCTGTGTTATCACTTCTGGAATCAAATGTTTTATAGAATCACCAACTGTCATTAGTAAATGCAAATGGGCACATAAGAATTATGCCTTGTTTTTTCTATAAAATATGTCATAATTCTGTACTTTTGGGGCAAGTTATAAATCTTGACACTTGTTGATTGAAGGTAACAGTAATCATAGGGGACATATGATTATAGAGATTATTATAAAATATAATTAGTTATACCTAAATCCCTCAAGATAAGGGCACTTATCACTTTTCAGTAGGTTTCTATCTTGTAAGCATTTTTGCCATTATTTGGTTTTAGATTGTTTGCTTGGGCAAAGGTTGCCCAGGGATATTTTGGAAAGGTAAGAAGATATAGGTTGAACATTAATCTTGAATGAGAAGGACATGCAACAATTAACAGCTTTCATTACCTATTTCCTGAAGAGGCTTCTTTGTTGGGAATGAAAAGTATGAATCTTAAATAGCATATGCTCTGATAGCAGTATCTATTTGGAAATTCAATTAATGTTTAAACATACGCACTTCTGCAATAGGGTAAAACGATTAGAAAATTTTTCATGGTGATTGTTTTCCCTGCACATTCATTTCCTTCTGTTTTCTGTATATATTGATTTTTTTTTTTTGCCTAGCTTAATAAATATTTGTTGATTGATCCAAGGCTGCAGTTTGAAGGCGTGATTAGAGAAAGTCTTATTCCCTTTATATGTATACACATTTTTATATGTATTTAATCTTGGGATGTGTTTATTAAAAAATCAGTTTAAAAATAGTAAGGCTGTTTATACTACTTCTATTTGTATGTAAATGCATTCTAGTAGACATTTCTGTGCCAGGCACTCTACATGCTGTAGCAGTGGGTAGTGGAAATACGGAATTCGGATTTTAACGGTTATCAGTTGAACCACCTATCAGATGTTCAAATCTGTTCCAGAGCATCTCTGTAATGGATTATTGACCCTATATTTGAGAATTTCTCCTTTAGGGGGATCCCCTTCTTACCAAGGTATGCTATTTATGTTTTAATTAAAATTATCCACAATGACCAAAAATTGGCCTCTATCTATATTGTTTCTCATTCTTCTCTTTGGAGAGTTTATGTAACACATCTAATCCTTGTTTTAATGAATAGTCTCATTCCTTCATATTCCAATGAGTGTCTCTTCTCCAGAATAAACCTCCCCAACTTCTTCAGCTATTTGTGATCTAATGTGGGATCAATGGCCTTAGGTCCATCATGGATACTTTCTTTCAAACATGTTTCCATTTGTTGGTAAGCCTCCTGAATTAGAACGTCTGCCCTGAATACATTCTCCTGAAGGATCAGAAGAACATAGAATACACTGCCCTAGGTTCTATGAAGTGTTTTTTGGAAACTACGCCATGAAAGTGGGCAGTAAAAATCATTTTTGGAATTGCATCCAGCACAATAGAGCAGGAAATAAAAATAACTTGTATAACTGTTGGAAATGACAAGAAAGACATCATTATATACAGACAATTTGATTGTATATCTAGAAAGTTCAAGAAAAAGGATAAAAAATTTTATTTTGTAATTTACGTTATGTTGTAAAATAAGCATTTAAAGATCGATAGTTTTCCTAAATACTATTAATAACTGTATAGAAAATATAATTGAAAAGTACTCCGCTGACAAGAGGTCCCCCCATATATAAAAACTCAGAAATGATCTTTTAAAAAGTTTGTAAAATATATAATGAAGAAAAATTTAGCATTTTATGGAGATGGAAAATTTGAGAAAATGGAGATTACGATCCCAGTAAGAAGATTGTATATTTTGAAGAAGTCTTAAGTTATTTCTAATTTATAGATTTAATGAAAGCCCAATTGAAATCTCTATGGGACTTGAAAAAACAAAACTGATGAATCCATTCTAAAGATCTGGAGACAATAGTTTTGAAGTATGCGAAAGTAGAGTATTTATTGGGTCCTTGCCTTATTAATTTTTCAGTATGGTCTGAAGGTCTGAAAGTGAAAACAGTGAACATTGGTGAATTTGCAGATGGGAAGTTATAAATCCTAGAAGAAACACAAATGGAAAAAAGGTGAAAAAAGCCCAGTATCACTAGTAATTTTACAAATTATAACACTGAAATACTTTTTCTTTTTTGGGGGGAAGGGCCCAATAAGTTAACAAAGATTTTGAAAAGTAAATAAAATTAATGTAAAACAACAATTGTTTATTGACACATATCAACTGACAATACTTATTGATTGATAGGTTTCTTTTTGATAAGCAATTTAAAAGCAAGTAGTAAGGATACTTTAAAATTTTTTAACTGTAGACTTTTAAATTCTACCTTTAAACCCTACCTAAGAAAGTAATTACATTTAAAGTTTTTTATATTTTATATTTTATTTTTTTATTTTATAAAAGGATGCTCATTGCACACTAATAGCAAAACTTTGGAAATATCTAAATGTTCAAAAAAGAAGAATCAATAAATAAAATATGGAAAAGCCATAAAACAGAATAGTATTCTGAACCTGAAAACATTTGAGTAAAAAAGTAATATATCCAACTGTATATAGAGTAAAATCAAAACCATGTGAAATGTATTGGAAACACCCCAAAAGGAAAACAATTCCTATTTCTGGTAAGATTCTGGATGATTTTTATTTATCCCTGTATGCTATCTGAATTAAAAATACATATAGTTACATGCAAGACTTCCATAAGGAAAAATTAAGAAATGGAAAGAAAGTAGATAATATGAAAGAAATTTAATAAAATGAACTAACATCACATTTTCTTGGGCTTTCTTTTTAACTTTTGATTAAGTCAAATGGCTGTGAGAACTGGAAATTTTTTTCCTTCCCAAACTAGTTTTGTTTTGTTTTTTAAAGATTTTGTTTATTTATTTGACAGACAGAGATCACAAGTAGGCAGAGAAGCAGGCAGAAGAGAGAGGAGGAAGAGGGCTCCCTGCAGAGCAGAGACCCCAATGCATTACTCGATCCCAGCACCCTGAGATTATGACCCGAGTCAAAGGCAGAGGCTTTTAACCCAATGAGCCACCCCGGCACCCCTAGTTTTGGTTTTTAATAATTATCAGTAATTTTGAAATTTGATGTATGAGTGAAAGCTATTTAGAATTATATATTTTTATGTAAATGCTAGGACTGGTGGTTCTATATATGTGATTTGTTTTCAAGTAATAATCCAGGCAATAAATTGGCTTGGGATCCAGTCTGAAGAATGGCAGAGCAGGTGATTATTGGCGTGTGGAAGAACTATGACCACTGCCTCCATGACTCCTAGATGGGGCTTTGGATCTTTCTCTTGAGCCAGCAAAATCAAGACTCTGAGTCTTTTTTCTAGAGCAGGAATCCATCAGCATCACCTGGGAGTGCTTGCTAAAATGCAGGTCTAGGGTTCAACCCTGCGCCTGTTGCACACTCTCCTGCAGTAGACTTGGTAAATTGTGTTATAAGAAGCCTCCTGGGAGCAATTACAAAGCTTCTGGTAGCACATTTGAAAAGAAAAAGAAACAGATTAGATTAATTTTTTAACACAATAATTAATTTTTAAATTTAATTTAAATCAATTAATTTAAAAATTAATTTATTTAACACAATAGATCTAGAATAGTAACATTTCAAATGCAAATAAATATTAAAATTGCTAGTGAGATATTTTTACATGATAATGCTCTTGCTAAGTCTTTAAAATCCAGTGTACATTTTACACTTACAGCCCATCATAATTCAGACATGAAATTTTCATTGGAAATACTTGGTCTGTGTTCAGATTTATAAAGTTACTTGAAAAAGTGGATTCGCACACCTGAGTAAGTTCAAACATACTTAAATGCACTAGGTATTAGTCTGTCTTCTGCACAGTAGCCTCCAGTCATCCTCCAGAGCAGTGGGAGTAAAGGGCAAATCCCTACAGTGAGGCCCAAAGTCTTAGCCCTCTGGTTTTCGGTTCCGCTCTCATTTCATCTGCCACTCCCCTTGCTCCAACACTCTATTCCACCCGAGTCATGTGGGCCTTCTGTATTCCATAAACACTCCAGACACATTTTTGCCTTAGGACTCTGGTCTTAGCTGTCCCTGGGATTGACGGTGCTTCTCCCCAGATTTCCAAGTAGTGAATTCCCTCATCTTCTACATCCGCTAATAAACCACTCCCCTCCAGCCTCCAGCATGAGTCCACATGATGGGAATGCAGTAGATCTTTGGTTTTTCCTACATCTAAGGAAAAAGTTTAAGAAAGGAGATGAGCTGCATGAGGATGTCTATTTTCCAGACAACAGAGCTGGTACTTCCTTCGATCCTCCTTGATTAAAGGATGACCCAGCCTGTCTTTTTTCTGGACATAAAATCATGCCTTGCTAGAATATGGTGTGTAGGGCTGATGTGGCTTCCTTAATGTGTCAGAACCTTCAGTTTTAGTCAGTGACAGAGGATGAGCAAGGTCAGATTAGAATTCTGGGATTTAACTGCATCATTACCACTAGACCACACGTCCTATGTGGAAACACCTGATTGCCTTCCCCTCTAAAACATAAGAGAAAAATGTCACTTACGTGAAATCTTATGTCTTGCTTTCAGGCAGGCATACATCCTGCTGTTTTAAATTATTTAAACAGCTGCTGAGAAATTCGGCTTTTGCACGATCAGCTGAGAATTCACTCTGACCTTGAACTTGATATGTAGCCATTGTCAGAGTGATTTCCCAGGTGACTGGAAGCATCTGGTGTTGCAATGAGCCCAGACTCAGGAGCCTATTTGACAGTCTGCCATCTCGCCATTGTTTTGACATTTGAGTACCACACAGTGGCAGAGCAGCCATGTGGAAAGGAAGGAGGAAATGAGAAGTTTTTGATGGGTACAGCATCCATGAAATGCTAAGTCTGTGAGAGGGATGTTTAAGGATGCCCTGGGTCAACTCACATGAAAGCCATCAGCTGCCTCTCTGTGCAGCCTGATGTGAGATGATCTTGCATTGGCTAGCTTTGTGAGCATGAGGAGACTGCCATGGAGACAGGCATGGGAAGTAACAACCACCATCTGATAGGTCACTGCTGACCTCTGGTGAGTCTCTAATGGGCAAAAGAATTCCAGGGTTTCCCTGAGACTGGAATGTGTGCAAAGAATTTGCAGTGATATAATGGACAAGGCAAAATCATGGGTCCTAAAGTCCTAACTTCTGCTCTGTCACTAATTCATTATTAAATCTTATTCACAAATTATGGGCATTGCAGAAATTATAAATCAAATGCCTTACACAGAGAGGCAGGTAAAGTCAATGGACGAGGATGCCAAGTTCAGCAACTATTCACCTCCAGACATTTGTTGCCATGAAGGAATGCAGTGCTTTGGATTCCCCAAAAATCTGAGAATCCAGATTTTATATGAGATCTCCACATTTTTAAAGCTAGACAACTAATTCAACTTTTCAAATATACTGTGCAGCCCCAACAAAATGCGTTAGAGAGAATGAATAGATTCTCTCAGTTTTAAATGTGTGGAAACAAAGTCCTTCCTTTTTCCCATGAGAAACTTAGGATCAGAAAAGTAATATAGCTCTCCAAGATCAACTTGCGTTAATGAACGTTTGCTGAGTACAAAGTTTATGCCTCCAGGCGAGATAACCTGTAAAGATCTTTACTGGATAAACTTTCACTGCAAGACCAAGCCACTCCTTTTTTCTGAGCTTGTATCTGTACCTGTAAACGAAACAGAAGCACAGTTATCTCCATGAATAACTGTGAAGAGTAAATGAATTTACAACAAGTGCTTTGAAATGAGTCAATTTCAAATAAATGTAGTTGAATAACATCAAATGTTAAAATCGAATATTGCTGGTTGGTCCTTCTTTTTGCCACCCAGCATCAGCCCTGCAGGGAGAGGGCTTCTCTGGCTAGGAGGGGGATGGGAAGGTAGAGGAGGGGGTGAGGAAGAGAGCCTGGTCAGCTGCAAGGTTTGCAAGCTTTATGCAAGCTTCATCCTTGTATCACTGTCAGCAAGTTATTCCTGTCTGCTGAGCCACTATATTTTTACTTTCTGAAAATCTTTCTTGTCACTTATGGGTCATTTGGGAAGAATCAACATCTTTTCTGTATTAAGTCTTTATTATGACATTTATTCAGATCTCCTTTTAAGTACTTCCATGGGGTTTCTTATTTCTATCCATTGGAGTCTTGGATTTGTTTTATTATGCAATACTTGCATTATCATGTAGCTCTGAATGTTTTGTCTTTTCTATTGCTATCATCACATGCATTCTGTCAAGAAATACTTACTTCTTATCATGTTCCAAGCCCTGTGCAAAGTACTGGGCTTTTAGTAAAACACAAGACAGACCAAAAACTCCCTACCTGAGTGGAATTTATATTCTAGTCAGGTAGAGAGCAAAGAAGCACAATATATAGGAAAAATGTAAAGCATATTAGAAGGGATGTGGCTATAGAGAAAAATAGAGCAGAGAGAAGGCACACAGAATGCCAGGTGAGGGCAGTGAGAGTTCGATTTTATATTCATTTTAAAAGCTGAGCAGCTAGGAAAGGTGTCCCTGTGAAGGTGATCCAAGGAAGAGAGGGAGAACACTGATGAGAAAGTAGCGTGTCTGGCATAGTGAGTGGAAAGAACACAGGCAATGAGGCAACTGTATTCTTGTCGTGTGTGCTGGTGTCACAGAGCCCAGAGCCATCAGAACGGATGGGATATGGGAGAAAGTACTAGAAAGTCAGGCAGGTAAAGGGGGAGACAGAGCACATGGCTTCAGATTATTTTTCCAAATGATAAATTCATGAAACCCAAATTATTGATGTATTTGGACTCATTTCTGCTTAATTCTCTATTTGCAATTCTTTTTCCCTTGGCTTCTTTTTCTTCCCTTACCTCTGTCATCAGATGGCTTAATAAAATCCCCTTTATATCGTACTATAGAAAGGAACACAGTCTCTGAAAGTGATGAGTTCTAGAACATAGAGGTTCAGTGAGGTGAGATCTGGAGCCGATGACCAAGAAAGAATTCTTGAGATATCTTTGGTGCAAAATGGTGGTTTATTAAAGTACGGGGACAGGACACGTGGGCAGGAAGAGCTGCTGCCCCAGGAATGTGAGGAGTAGTCTATTATATACTACTAAGTTGGGGAGGGGATTAGGGATGATGTAAGTCTCTAAGGAATTTTGGAAGCAAGGTTCCTAGGACCTTGAGGAGCTAGCTATTTCTGGGGAAAAGGTTATCATTACCAGTAATAAAACCTTCTCGTGAGACCCTTTAGATGTTTATCAGTGGGCATATGCTTGGGAATGATTGTCGACACTATCTTGGAGGTTTAGAGATAAAGTTTCCTGAAGGAGTTGTTAAAGTAGACTTACAGGATCCTGGTTGGGGGTAGGGGGTTGGTCAGGCTAGGATTGTCCTTTGCCCTTAGCAGAGCCTTAAGGTGGGGGTCACTCTGCCTGTTTTAAGGGCTTGTCAGTAGGTAAGGAAATTTAATAATTATTCTTCTGCCTCTGTGTCCCACATCAAAAGCACTCTCTGGCGTTGAGTTCTGGCTTCCCCACTTTTTAGCAATACGACCTTGGGTCTGTCACTTCTCTGTGCCCTTGGCTGCCTACCAGAGAGAAATGCTGACTAGGAGTAGTCCTCTCATGGCAGGTTGTAAGGATAGCGTGGAGCACTTCAGCAGTGGCTAGTATACAGAAAGTCCTCAAAATGTGTTTGTTATTCTTCTGCTGGTTTGAAAGCTCTGTATTGATTATATTTCTATTCCTTTAACATATATATACACACACACTGTCAATTTTTAAAGACACATATTTTTTAATAATGTGAAAAGTTATTTGATATTACTTCCTCCTCTTGGCCACTACAAAACCTAACATTCTTTACCTTCCCCTTAAGCATTTCTCATTAGTGATTGTTATTTAGAATTTGTTTTTAAAAAACATGCTTCTTTTTTTTTTTTTTGCCATCATCAGATTACTAAATTTAACAATATATTGTGACTCTTCTTGACCTGTTTTCCTTGGGTTCCTCTTTCTTCTTGATTTAGTGTATTTTTTTTTTACCATTTTTTTTTTTTAAAGTGAGGGTCTTTGGGCATCTGAACTATGGTTTTATAACTAGATAGGCTTTTATTTTGTTCTAACTTGTGAATAAGGGTTTAGGGGGATATAAAATTTCACAATACCTGTAAGGCTTCCTGAAAGTTCTTGTACCTCATTGGACATCACTTTTTTTTTTTTTAAGCACTGTCTATCAACTACAAGATCACAAAATTGTTCTGAGCACTACAGCAGAGAGGGGCAGGTGTAAGGATTTCAATACCCGGGATCTCTCCAGTTCGTTTCCACTTCGTTTCTATGTTGGTTGTTATTGATGGAATCAGATAGTGTAAACATTGTAGCTTGGATAACAGCCTTCATCCTATGAAGGAATATGGGCAAGATTTGTTCTCTGTGTGATTCAACTTTTATTTCTCCAGTAACATTGCACTTTTGGAGGTACCTGTATTTGTATGGACTCTAAATAAAAGGAATTTATTTGTTCAGAAGAAAAATTTGTATTTTGAATACACATTTTGATTGCTTTTTGGCCTCTGTTGCTAGTAAATTTGTGGTAAATTTAATTCTCATTCCTCTGGAAGCGATTTTTCTATTCATTAGAATATGATTTTTTCACTCTTTCTCTTGCTCATGATTCATAGTGACTTCTGATCTGTTCACATGTCTGCTGTTAAGAGTAAATAAAATAACCAGGCCCCTGCTTACCTCTCATTGTTTATCTTCATGTTACCCTTCTCTCACTCACCACATTCATACCACCTGCACCTTTCTAGATGTCCAAAGGTCCTCTTCTCTGAGAGAGACTTGACGCATCTTGCTGGTTTTGACTTGAAAACTCCCTTCTACATCTTCTCCTGAAATCTTCTAGTTATCCTTCAGGTCCCAGCTTAAGTTCGCCTTCCTTGCAGATGCTTACTCGGAATCCCCTGACCAGCTTAGAGACCACAACACATTCTCTCAGGGAACTCCATATACTTCCCTTGCAGCTTTTGTCAAAATAGTAAGAAAAAAATTGTTCCTTGTGTATCTGCCTCTGCCTTTGTATTTTAAGCCCCATGAAGACAGGGGCTGTCTTGTTCCCACAGCATCGCCAGTACTTGACTGCGCCCATCTTGTGCTTCCCAGAAGCAGATGTCAAAGAAGGGTCAGCCATACAGGATATTTCTTAGGGGACATGCTGTGAAGGCTAAAGGAGAGAGGGGACAGAAACCAGTTGGGAGAGTCAGGGAGAGGGGGAAGGAAGGGCTGAATAAGGAGAGTGTCAGACTTCAGCACGACATTGAGAAAAATCTGGGCCAGGTCAGTGTGGCATCAGCAAGCAAATGCTGCTTCTTAGAGAAAGCCTGTATTGGGCAAAAATCTCCAGCATTGGTCACCCTCCACCCCTCCACTGTTGCTGGGCTCAGCATTGACCCGGATGAGTTTAGAGACATGGGGTTTGGACATGTTTGTCACAGCGTATCTGGAGCTGTGACAGCTGAGCTGGGAATGCCAGGCAATAATGCTCCCACAAAAGGTCCTCTCAAGGGGGGTCTGGGTGGGTCTTCCCACAGGCCCCAGGCTGGTGTGTTTTCTGGAATGGATGGAATGGGCTCCCCAGAATCAATACCTATGTCTCAGTGCCTGGCCCCTGTGAATGTGAACTTATTTGGAGAAAGGGTCTTTGCTGATACAGTTAAGATAATGAAGGATCCTGAGATGAGATCCACAGCTGCATGAGGCTGGTGGAAGCTGCGTCATACAGTCCAGACACAGAACCTATCCACTGTCCTGGGAGATCCTTCAACAGTACAACTCCTGATTATGCTGTTTATCGCAAGCAATGTGATATGTGTGTGTGTGTGTGTGTGTGTGTGTGTGTGTGTGTGTGTGTGTGTACACCCTCACATGCACACCTAAAATCTTATGGAAGGACTATCTGAAAAATGCACACTTCCTGCAACCAGCAGCGGGCCTCAATGTGGGTCAGATCCTTTCTGGAGACCTGTTTGGTGCTGTTCCTCTCTTTCACTTCCTTTATTTTCTCAGAATCCTGCGGGAAGAGCAAACAGTTCAATAAAAAAAGAAGTATCTCCCACTGACTTGTATTCCCTAACTGATTTCAATGTCTTTTACTTTTGAAGAGAACTTTCTCTAGACAATAACTCTTAGCTTAGGCTGCCTCTGTGTGTCTGTGGACTTGTATTTCCAAGCTCTCTCTCTTCTCCAAACATTATTGTCAGAGGAACTGCTGTGACCCAGAGGGACTGTTCCATTTGGTCTTTCCAGGCGTGTTGGGCTAGAAAAATCCCCAAAACAGTCTGTGAGCATTGATATGCTTCCTTATGGTCACCTGATGGTGATCATATGAACACCCACAATCACATACAGCTCTGTGAGATGATTCACAGGGAGTCAGCAGAGCGCTCTGTCTTTCCAGGAGGCCATGACTCACAAGTTCTATCCCTGAGAGGGATACAGTTATGCAAATAACAAAAACTTACCCATTTAGAAACATATCTGCTTTGGGAAGCCAATTTGCCAGAAATGTGTCTGGTGTTATATTGCTTATCTTGTTTTACAGATGAAAAGAAATCTGTGTCTTGTGGTTTTGCTGAACCTTGGCTACTATTAATTATCAATGAAATGGGACTTTGAAAAATTTCCAATTTCATTTAGTGTCTTGCATAGCATGATGCTCCTAATCCTAACAGTGTTAAACAGACTACAATGTCTGCATCAGGGCCTCCTTACTTTTGAAAAGGCATTCCTTTTTTTCTCCCAAAGGGTCACATTTCATTGGCTCATATTGCAGAATATTACAAAGCTATCCTTTAGGACGAGCTTCTGAAAATAGAAGATCCAAGGAGGATAGTTGTCACGTAGGCAGTATGAGTCTTCTCTTAGTCCTGGGAGGTTGTTGCTTCAGTAGCTTTTATGGTGCCAACCTTTTGCTTATTAACATTTTCTTTGAGGAAAGATTGAAGCTCTTCTGTTAATCTAGACCCCCTTTGGGTATTTTCATTATGTTTCTCATTAACCAGCATCTTGGACAGAAGTACAGAGAATTAGGTTTGAAATGGAGGACAAGAAATAAATAAGGAAGGAAGAAGCCAACTTTGTAATGACTTTTGGTAGCTGGTCAGCATTCTGAAATTTAAAAAAAAGTAATCAATTATCAGAGTTGCTGTGTTTGGACACTTCCCTTTCTGTGTGCTTCATTCATTTATTGTATTGATTCTTTTTTATAATTAAGTTTTTTAAAAAATTTATTTGACAGAGAGAGACACAGCAAGAGAGGGAACACAAGCAAGGAGAGTGGGAGAGTGAAAAGCAGGCTTCTCCCACTGAGCAGGGCTTTCCCCCAATGCGGGGCTCAATCCCAGGACCCTGAGATCATGACCTGAGCTGAAGGCAGATGCATAATGATGGAGCCATCCAAGGACCCACATGGTGTTGATTCTTTAGCTCTTAGTTCTTTACAATTACTCACCACACAAATAAGCCCCACTAAGATGAAACGACAGCACTTTATAAGATGTTTATGTTGTAAGAAACAGCAACATTCCTGGAGGTAATAATACTGTTTTAATTCTTGTAGTGTGTGAATAGTTACAGAGGATTTTCCCATTCACTGCCCTACTTGGTCCTAAGAGCAATACTGTCTTATGGGGTGCTATCTTGCGCCTTGATGGATAGTGTGTTAGCTTTGCAGAGAAATGGCCCTGAGCTGTAATTCCATCTCTGTCACTTTCTAGATGTAGGACTCATATGGACTGAATGTTTGTGTCCCTTCATAATCCATATGTTGAAGCCCTAACCCCTCAGTGTTGTTGTAGTAGGAGATGGAGCCTCTAAGGAAGTAGCTGATTGCGGTCATAAGGATGGTCTCTGATCTGATAGGATGAATGTCCTTATGAGGTGAATGAAACACTAGAGAGAGTTCTTTCTCTCCCTCTCTCTCATTCTTTCTGTCTCTCTGATATCTTGCTCCATCTCCATGCACAGAAAGGAAGACCATTTGAGGACATACCTAAAAGATGGCTGTCTAAAAGCCAGGAAGGGAGCTCTCACTAGAAATCAAATTTTCTGGCACCTTGAAATCACGGACTTCCAGCTTCCAGAACTGTGAGAAAATTAATTTCTGTTGTGTAGGCTATCTAGCCTCTGGTATTTTGTTATGGCAGCTTGAGCTGATTCATACAAGGATCTTGGATGCATTCACAAATACCTGAGTCACATCTGTATCACAGAGACCTGGAATTTCAGGTCCCAGTGTCTCAGAGTCACTTATTCAGTGTTCTGTTTAATGATCAACTCCTCAGAAAGGCTTTTATTACCTAAGACAGTGGCCACTATCACACTCTACCTCCCACCTTGTTTTTTTTTTTTTTTCTCCTGAGGCCATATCTACTTGACATCATATTCATTCGTTTATTTCTTTATGCATGGGTACCTCTCTCACCAGAATACAGGCATCATGAAAGGAGGCCCTTGGTCTGCTTTGATTTTTACTGTATCTTTATAACCTAGAAGAGTGCCGGACACATAGTAGTAGCCAATAAATACTTGTTAAATACATAGGTTTCTGGCGGGAATTAATGGAATGCATATGTTTTGAATCTTAAAGGGTATCTTTCTCATAGTAGGTCCTCAATGATGGTAACCATGATTAAAAGGATGGCATACAAACACAAATTTTACTCTTCCATTTTATCAAAAGGCATTTTCTTAATTCCTCCCTATATGCTAGTCACTATTCTAGGACATGCAAACAAGTTCAAGGTGATACAATTAATTAGAGGCTGATAAAATCTCGATCATTTGGGAGTACCCAAGTCTTTTGAAGGTTAGATCTAATCTTTATTTTTTTTTTTTTTTGGTTAGATCTAATCTTACCAGTAATAATTTGTCCACTTACCTCTACCATCTAAGTTGAAAATATAGCTAAATTATTTTATTTTGCTACTAGTTCCCATCTGTGAAATGAAAGAACAGGCAGAAAAGAATTTCAAGTCAATTTAAAAAATCTATTTTGTATGTGTTGAAAGGTTTGTGGTTGTTGCAACAACGTAATGATGTGGTTAACAGGAAGATGAGAGATGACACAATAGAAAGATACAATTTGAAAAAATAAGCATGTGAAAATTTATTGAGGTGGCTACACTACGGAGAATATTGATGTCCCCCCAAAAGAAGTAACAGTTTCTCAGTTTTCTAAGGTCCACAAAAACAGAGAACTGCTCACAGACCTGCCAGGGTACCTCACCTTTTCAAAAACTCTGGCTACAAGTCCCTCTGTTCATGAGGAGTGATTAATGAATGTACACTACTGCAGTACATTCTTGGGTGTACTTTGATTAGGTGAATCAAAGACCCATTTTCTAGGCCAATAAGAGAACAGTTTGGAGACATTGGGAATTGATCCAGGAGTCTCACATCTGTCCAGTAAGAGGTCCCAAAGAAGTCAAAGCAACTATGGGAGATTAAATATGGCCACAAATTCTTTCCAGCTCCTCCCACTGATGTATGGAGTCTGTTTCCCTAGTCTTGAATATAGGCAGTTCTTGTCACTTGCTTTGACCAATAGAAAATGATGGAGGTGATGTGTGACTTCATTTAGACTCTAGGAGCCCCTGAAGTTTCCATGTGTGTCTTCTTAGAATGCTGCATTAAGTCTCCCATGGGATGAAGAAGCCCAGATGGAGAGAGTATTCCAATTGAGCCCAGCCTGGGCTGAGTTGCCAGCTGAAAGCAACAGCATGAGTGACCTTAGGTAAGGCCAACAAAAAAACCACCCAATTAGTCCACAGAATTATGAGAAATAATGAAGTACTTTAAGTCCTGAAGTTTCGACATGGTTTGTTATGTTGTGACAGATAACTAATAGAACAACAATAGAGATTAGAAAAACAAGAGGAGAAAATATATCTGAAGAAAATATATCTGACATGCTGAAGAATGGCATATCTTCTTGAGTGCTGAACAGGATGAATTTTTTTAAAAAGATTCATATCTGGATACATCTTAATTTGTCTACTATCAAAATCTCTAAGATGAAAAGAAAACTCTAAAAGTGTCCAGAGCAGAAAACAAACAGACAAAAACAATTCCTGCTCCCAAAATATTTGTCATTGGCAGCACTTGGACACTAGAATAGAAGGAGACATAAATATCAAAGTCTTGATTTAGAATATTTTTGATCCTAGAATTCTATACCCAGCCCAGCAACATTTAAGTGTAAGAGCAAAAGGAAGAAAATTTAAGACCTGCTAGAACCCAGAAAGTTTACCAGTCACATATATTCTCTGAAAGATTTACTCAAGGATATATTACAGCAAACTGAAAAATGAATCAAAGAAACAGTAAGACCTGATATATAAGAAATTGACAGGTAAACAAAATCAGTAAAACACAGAATTAATCTTTTATGCATAATATGGAAAACAATTCGTAGTAAACTATCTGGAACTAAAGTCCCATAATTTATGACCTGATGTATTGTGGGATTGGTAAAGTGATTGAGTGCCAAGTTTCTTTTCCTCTTTAGGGAAATATGTAAATATTGATTTATTTCATGTAACTATAGAAAAATATAGATTTTAATAGTTCTGTCAAAAATGTAAAGGCAGGAGGCATCTGGGTGGCTCTGTGGGTAAAAGCCTCTGCCTTTAGCTCAGGTCATGATCCCAGGGTCCTGGGATCGAGCCCCTCATTGGGCTTTCTGCTCAGTGGGGAGCCTGCTTCCTCTTCTCTCTCTCTCTGCCTGCCTCTCTGCCTACTTATGATCTCTGTCTGTCAAATAAATAAAAATCTTTTAAAAAGTCATTAAAAAAAATGTAAAGGCAGTACTGAAAAAAGAGAAAGAGTATGTATAGGGTTCTAAACCACTAAAGATAAAAATTTACAGCACCACCAAAAAACCCCACTTGCTGGTTAATAGAAAATATAAAAAAGAAACCTAAAAAGAATACTTCTAAACATATCAATATTGCCCTAATTATGGATGGATAAATTTCAGATGCTTGGATTGGGAATTATGTGGGATTGTACATTCTAGCTCAGTGTTGGCTACAATGGGAAGATTTATAAGACACAGACAATCTAACAATAGAGAAAAAGAACATGATATGCTGGGTCTTCAAATTCAGCATAGTAGACAGAATGTGTATGTTTTTCTCCACCTCCTCTCACAGGTCCATTAAAGAGAAAGGAAAGGAAGGCATGACCCTACAAGGACAAAGAGACAATTGCGGTGTTCTGAAACTAGAAATCAGAGAGAAAAGTGATAATTGACCTGGCCAACCAGAGAGAGAGAGGGCACGGGAGCCTGGGTAAAATCTCTGAAAGGCTGAATCATCATGAAAACCCTGAGAATTTGGTGTAAGGTACCTATAAATGTGCAGATATCTGAAAGGCCAAAAGAAGGAGAATGGTTAAAACAATTGGGTTCCTAGATGCCCTCCTTGTGCCACATATCCAGTTGATTTCCCACGTGTTAATATAACATTGGAAATTTATTCTTAGGTGAGGATGAACCGAAGGGATTCTGAACTGGGAACACCAAGTTCAAAGTGTGAGTACCATACTGAAAAAGGAGGATTAAGTGAGCATTACCATTTTCACCATCATCCAATGGTGAAAATTCTAGTGTAAGGGCCTATTTAGCCAGAGCAATTCCATCCGGTTAAACAATGACTTTGAATGACTTTGTTGTTTATACAGTAAACTTAAACTGTCCCTGTCCCCCCTCCCCACCCCCACGGACTTACTTAAAAGCCAGTTTGGGAAACCACTCCCAGGTAACAAAGCCCAAATACAAGGGTGGGTCAGGCCAGGTGGAGGTATCCAATCAGTGGGGGCGCATACTGTCTCCCTAGCTACCGAGGAATATGGGGCCCACCCTTTGGGCACCTTTTGGGCACCAATTCTGACCAAGGTGATAGGCTAGTTCAAATACCTACTATAGGGTAAATTGTAATTCAATTGATTCAATTGGTCACTTATGTGTGACCTAACATGACTGTGCAGCTTTCTCTGTATGTTACAATCTCATTGGCCACCTGTGTGTGGCCAGGCCCAACCACATGGCCTTTGTCCTTAAAAGCTAGTATGTAAGGCAGAGAGAGGTCACCTCTTTGCAAGAGCCGGTCCTGGCTGGTCGGTTTGATTCTTGATGCTTGGTGTGAAATAAAGCTTTGCTTGACCTTCACTTTGTATCAGCCTCACTACTTTGACCATGGACCCAACACTAGAAACTTTTAAAAAATGCTTGTAACTATTAGTTAATTTTCTCTGGTTTCTGGGACATTGACCAGCCCTAGATCTATAGACATTGTCAGTTGATGATTTTACCCATGGAGAGGTAATTTCTCTTTTCTCACTCCGTCCCCCCAATCTCACACGCACTAGTAGTACCTCACTTTGCGTATGAATGGGTAGTAAATAAATAACAATCAGGAGAATTATCTATCAAGAAAGACTGTAGGCCAAACAAACAAATGGAATAAAGATCCCTATAGGAAACAGAGACAAGTAGAGGGAGAAGAAAATTCAATTAACTAATTAACATTCCTGGAAAACATGTGAAGAATAGCATTAATGAAAAAACCCAAAATATATATAAAAAGAGAACATTTAGAAAAATAAAGAATCTCTGAAAATTAAAAATAAAAGTGGAAATTATGGGTCATGGTCTCTGAAGATATTAAATATGGACAAAAGGAGCGATCTCTACTCCTTACCCCAAAGAATTCACCATATAGAAATGAAAAAATTAAAAAAAAATAAAATGAAATTAGGACCATTAGAAATGAAGATTTGTGGGGTTGACTACAACAATCTTCAGAGGAAAATATCTACAAATGTATTTATTTTTCCTTCTTGGCTCACATATAAACTACATTTCCCAGCTTCCCCTTCAGTTAGGTGGAACCACGTGATTGAGTCCTGGCCAGTGGAATATGGGAAGAAGTAATTATGCTCCTTACACAACAGACCTCTGAAAAAGCTTGTTCTCTAAGACTTCCTTATTCTTTTCTCTCTCTTTTCTCATTAGTCAGCCAGATAGAAGGATTCAGTAGAGGCAAGTAGTGAGTGTCAGTAAACATTACCCCTGCTTCTGTTGCTGCTGAGACTGTTCTGGTTTTCTGAGTGGTGACAGTAGTGTGTGTGTAGGGGGCAGGTTATCCTTGTGATGAGGGAACAGAATGCTGGCTGAGCAGGAAGCAAAAGGCTGATACCCTGCAACCTTCCCCCACCCCTAATCCTGGGTGGGACAAGTTTGACATTCTTTAGTAATCTCCCAACCATCTTACTGTTAATACCTTGCTAGAGGGAAACACCTTGATAATCGCAAGTCCTCAAGCCCTCCGGTATCTTGTAGGTCTTTAGCATAGGAAAGTTCTTTTGAAACCTCCCTTTTTCCTTAACTCTCCCAACTCCATAGTATATAACCTGCCACCCCTCACAGCGCAGGGGCAGCAGCTCTTTCTGCCCATGGGTCCTGTCCCTGTGCTTTAATAAACCATCATTTTGCACCATAGATGTCTCAGGAATTCTTTCTTGGTCATCGGCTCAGGACTCCACCCCACTGAACCTCACCTATATTCTAAAACTTCATCACCTGGTTCTTCAGTGCTCTTAATTGCAGGCCGGCAGAATCCCTAGAAGCTTAGTATAAAGGGAACAAGTTATCTGAAATTCTTCACTCAGTGGCACAGTAGTGATGAGGGAACACAAGGCTGACTGAGGACAAAGCAAAAGCTGACACCTTGCAACCCCCCCCCCCACACACACACACTCCTGGGTGGGATATATGTGACGTTCTTTAGGAATCTCCCAACTATTAATAGCTTGCTAAAAAGCAGAACGACCTTGGTGATGGCAAGGCCTCTGGTATCCGGTATTTTGTAGGTCCTCTTTAGCATATGAAAGAAAGTTCTATTGAAACCTCCCTTTTCCTTACCTTCCCCCCACTCCCATGGTACATAACCTGTCACCCCTCACAACCCCGGGGCAGCACCTCTTTCTGCCCATGGGTCCTGTCCCCATGCTTTAATAAACCACCATTTTGCACCAAAGGTGTCTCAAGAATTCAGTTTTGGTCATCAGCTCCAGACCTCACCCCACCGAGCTTGGAAAGGTATCTTTATCACAAGCTGAGATACTCTGTGCGTCATTCTTTTCAAGAATTTGAAGCAATTCATTTATTCATTCGTCTGTTCATTTTCATTTTGGGAAATAACTTTTTAAGCATCTACCTATCGAATGTACTTTCCTGGGCTGGAGACAGACAGGTTTCATGCTTGAATAAGAGAGACAACTAAATAAATACAGACAATAATAAAAACACAAATTGTACTTAGCATTATGGTTAGTAGTTGTGTTAATCAGTATTAGGAAGAAGCCATGCTTCTTTAAGGAGACTTTTATTTGAGCATAGTCAGGGAAGATCTCTCACAGCATAAAGGGTGAGAATGTGAGAACCCTACAAAAAAACTGCCAGATGGATGACTTGGGCTTTCATTTTTAGTTTTTAACTTTTAAAAAGGTCTTTTGGGCTTTTGATGGAGAATAGATTAGAGCAGATATTAAGTAACTGGTAATGAATGTGAAGAGACAGGATGATTTATGAGAAAATATTTTTGTGATCCATTAACATGTAATGTCATATAAGGAATTTCTCCTACCCAGGATATTTTAGTAAAATAATTTTCAATCCCAAGCTTGCCAACAATGATCTTGTTTTGACATGTTTGGAAGGGTCTTGCTTTGGGAGTGACAATTTTATTTTCAAGAAATACTATTTACTGTGTCTGATTATTTTAAGTGGCAAGATATCCTTGGGTTTATCTGAGGATGAACTGTCTTACTGAATTTTGTGATTTGTGTGTGATTTGAAAAGAAAATTTTATTTCAATGAGGAGAATAAATGAACAATTTTTGTTCTCTTACTAGTTTACGTTAGAGACTGTTCAAAATAAACTGTGCTATTTTGACTACTGCCATTGTATTAGAACAAAGAGCATTCTTTGTTCCTTATACTATTAGGGCATGTTTGGTAAAGAAAGGAATGAATAGTAATTTTCTCTGAATATATTTAAAAAAATAAATAGAAGGTACTTTGCCAATAGAGAGAGAACTAAGAATACCTGCTTAAAAAAATGGCTCATGTCCTAAAAATGGGCCCTGTGGCTGATTCTTCCATAAGCACGGAAAATACTTTGGATTGGACACAAGTTTTTGACTATTTAACTCCGGATGGAATCTCTGTGAGGTCACTGGTATGTGGTTTTATGCAGTCTGGCTTGGTTGGGAGGTCTTGAAATAGGGATCCTCTGCCCCTTCTTTTCCCAACTCCACTGCCATTATGGTGGCCTGAGGCGCACCTCTTATAACAGTAGTAATTCACATGGCAGCTCATGGAAAGAGTTCACAGGGCAGAGGAGCCATTTGACTGTGGGACTGTTAGGTACAATGATGGGCAGGGGTGAGTTCTCTTTTGATCTTGCCAGAATTACAACTCACTGAAAATGTGATTGGATTTTACTTCAATCTGGTCTAGTTTTTACATGAGATCTGTATTAGATTTGGTTCAGTGGGTTTTATGATAGATTTGGTTCAATGAGTACAGAAACATATAGGTTGAAGTTAATAATAAAAATATATAGTCTTTGATTGCATTCATGATTTTGTTAAAAAATACTTTCCATCAAGTATTTAAGAGTTTATTCTTGCTTATGTTCAATTCAAGTTCTTGGTTTCTGGAGGTGCTTATAATTAAGCAAATGGCCATCTGTTTTTGTTTGTTTGTTTTTAGACAGCCGTTCATCCACTGAAGCATTTTTGAGGCTGTCTCTAGCTCTAGGCTCTTGGGAACGGAGCAGGAAAACATGTTAACCTTGTTCAGGGACCTGGCCCTCCTCTATGATTTTTGGTATATTACTATAGAGAAAAGCAGTGTTTCAGAAGGTAGGCTTTAAAGAAAAGTATCAGAAAAAAAAAAGTATCAGAACTAAAGGACACGAGTAAGTGTCTGTTTGTTTTTTTTCCATTGAAGTTTCTGTATTTATATTGCTATTGTCATTTTTTCTGACTTTATTTCAAATTAAATGGTCCATCAAAAAATTTTTTTTGTAGTTAACATTTGGGAGTCCTCTGTTCTTTTTTGTGTTCTTGACAGAAAAGTATTATGCTGGGTTTTTAGACTTTCTTCTTTTATGTCGCTCAGGTAAATGAATAATCTGAAAGGCAATGGTTTGGGGATATTGAATGTTAATAAAGTAACACAGAAATAGGGTATCTTGTTGGGTTGCTATTTATTTCTTCAGGTTTTTAAAAATAAATGCATAGGGCAATTAAATACTGAGACATATTTAGCTATAATTTTAAATGCAAATAGATTACAGATACAAACTTTTAAGATGTGTTGTTCCCTAACCATCAAGAAGAACTCTGCACATTCATGTTTTCTTATAGCTCACTTTCCCATCTGTCCCTAGTTTCATGTACCTACTGAACGTTTACTGGTTTTCCTAAAAGGATGAAGAAATTAAAGGTAGTGTTCTCTTTCAACAAAGAATGGCCAGTGACCATTTTGGTCCACTTTCCGATTTGTTCAAGCCTTTGTCATTTACAAGTCATCAATGTTAAATTACATTTCAGTCCTCATCATTGTCTTATTCTAGATTATATTCATCATTCCAGAAAGAAACACTTTAGTTGTCAGCAGTCACTCCCCATGTCCACTTTCCTTCCTGTCCTTGACAATTATTAATCTATTTTTTGGTATCTGGATTTTTATATTCTGGACACTTTATACAAATGGAATCATAACATATGTAGCATTTTGTTTCACTAAAGATAGTGTTTTTAAGATTTATGCATACTGTAGCATGTAATACAGCATGTGAATTCTATCTCAATTAAAAATGTACATAAAAGCCATGGAAGTTGGTTAAATAAAAAAACTTGCCATTCAGACAGGGTCACCAACTGTATGAAAATATTTATTCAAAATTAATATGCAAAAGTATAATTCTTGGTTTCTAGGTTACCTCTAACTTCATGATTTGCTTTTTTCCCTATGTATTAAAAATGGATTTAAAATAACACTTTTTCTACCACATCAACCATGCAATACCTTCTCTTGAACACCTACTGTTCATCTTTGCTTCTTTTGGAAACGAGGTCCTTAAAACCATCCTGAGGCGGAGTAAGTTGAGGACAAACGTGTCCACTCAATGTCGAGTGCTGGGGTTTGTAATTTTGATAAAGTGTGTGATGTGTGTTTCTTCTGCCGTAAAATAGGGACAATAATAATCCTTCCATAGGGTCATTGTGAGGTGTAAATGGTGTTCAGAGCAATGTAGAGAACACAGTATATATTCACTAAAAAAAAAAAAGATTTTATTTATTTATTTGACAGAGAGAGAGAGAGAGAGTGAGCACAAACAGGGGGAGTGGCAGAGGTAAAGGGAGAAACAGGTTCCCTTCTGAGCAGGAAGCCTGATGCAGAGCTCCATCCCTGGATCCTGGGATCATGACCTGAGTCGAAGGCAGACATTTAACCAACTGACTGAGCTACCCAGGTGCCCCACAGTATGTTTTCAAATGACATAAATGATTATTACTCTTATTGGTGCTGATACTTGTACCAACAACAGTGTCCAGTTGTACGTGCTTATGCAATGAGAAGTTTTGCAGTAATGATTATAAATTTTCAACAGAAGTGGAAAGGTCTCTATGAATTTCTACCTTCTACATTAGAATTCTGCATATATGGCTAATGAAGTCAGCTTTAGGTGTTTATTCATGGTGAGCACTGTGGCCATATGACTCATGGAGAGCATAATAGAAATACAGATATTGAGCAGGGAGAAGCTACTGAATGAAAATAAAAGTAATTCAACTCAGCTTTCACTTTCTGCTAAGTATTGTTTGTGGTAGTTTCAGTCAAGAGGCTGGAAAGAACTCGATGTTCAGATTGAGGTCATCAATAACCAGAATTACTGAAATGCCAAAAAGCAGGAGCAACTTGATAAGAAACATGAAATTTCAATTCTTCCTCAGATTGGTAAATGGATTGCTTTTATCTAATGTTGAGATTATGAAAACAATCCCATGAAAATATTAATTATTTGCAGATTTTCTGACATTTGTAACTGAGAATTTAAACTACTGACTATTCATCTATAAGGAGCTTATTGCATGTAATAGTTATATAATATTTCACTTATTAATAAATGTAACAAAATTGAAAGAGCAAATTAACACTGCTATTGACAAATACACTCTGTGTAAAAAATAATTTTATATCTTTAGATGAAGTTATATATATTTTTAATAGTCGCCTAATAGTAATAAGATACCTGAATGGGGAATTTTTGGCTTACAAAGTGATTTTACATGCACATACATGGATCTTAGCAGGACCCTGAATGTACATATTAATTTACAAAAATTTATATTTTTGGTTTTTAAGATTTTTATTTATTTATTTGAGGGAGAGAGAACACGGGCTCGTGCACAAACATGGGGGAATGACAGAGAAAGAAGCAGACTCCCCACTGAGCAAGGAGCCCAACTTGGGGCTTGATCTTAGGACCCTGGGGTCATGACCTGAGCCAAAGGCAGATGATTAACCAACTGAGCCACCCAGGCACTCCAATTTACAAAAATTTATTAAAGGCTTTTTGTAAGCTAGATACCATTTGAGGTTCTCAAGGTAGATTAGATTAAACAAAATACTGTAGATAAACATCTCTGGCTGCTGTGGTCTGAATGTTTATGTTCATATGTTGGCATCCTACCCTCAAGGTGATGGCATTAGCAGGTAGGGCCTTCTGAAGGTGGTTAGGTCATGAAGGTAGAACCCTCAGGGTTGGGGTGAGTGTCCTTATAAAAGAGACTTCAGAGAGCTAGCTCGTACCTTCCACCATGGGAAGACACAGCAAAAAGGCATTGTTCCTGAGGAAATGGGCTCTCACCAGATACCAAATATGCTGGTGTATGATTTTGGACTTCCCAGCAACGAAGTGGTGCAATGGTGAAGTCCAGATGTGTTGCCTATAATTCCCTGGAGGCCTCTGTGATATACAAAATTTGGTCAGGGATCAGAGCCAATATGGGGTGGGATGCCTGGGTGGTGCAGTCGATTAAGCAATGGATCCTTGATTTCAGTTCAGGTTGTGATCTCAGAGTCCCGAGATGGAGCCCTGCATTTGGGCTCTGTGCTGAGTGGGGAGTCTGCTTGAGATTCTCTCTCCCATTCTCCCTCTCTGCCACTCCCCCCTCCCCCGCCCTTTCTCTTTTTCACTCTCTCTCAAATAAATAAATAAATCTTTAAAAAATCTAGGATACTGGTCTGAAAACCAAACAGATGGATTCTGAGGCCTCATTTCATCCCTACTAATCAGATTCTCCTGGAGAAAAAGCCTGGGAATCTGCCTTTTTAGTAACTGTATCAGTCTTATCTCATAAAGCAAACTTGAGAAGACTGAAATAGCAGGATGGGGTCATCTAGATCTTCCCAAAATCTGGGTCACCATAAAATTACAGACACTGTACTATAATTTAAGAAAAATACCTAAGTTTTAAAAGTTTGCAGAGAAAAATCACCAGCAAACATGGTAAATGGGCCTGTTTCTTCTAGGTTACTTCCAACATTTTTAGGGGAATTCTTACTTGCATTTACCTAGGATGTAAAATTACTATTTAAACAGAACATAACCATGATCATTGCACATTCTCACTTTTTTCTTTTTCAACAGAAAGATAGAATGAAAAATTAGATGGCTTGCATGTGTCTTCATTTTCCCCAAATTTTTACAACTTTGAGAATGATTGCATGAAATATGGGCAAATATAAAAAGTAATGTTCCCTAATGACTGAATCTTATTCTCATTTTTTCCCCACTACTGCCTGATGAGATGCAATTTTTGTAATGGTCCTTTGCAAAAGTTTCTCTGCCAGCTTTTGTTTTGAAGCAAAGAGATATAAATTATGGGACTGAATATTTCTAGGACATCCTTCCCCACCATGCCCTCAGAAACAAATATAATTTTAATGGGTATCCATGAAATTTTGTAGAGCAAAATTTAATTTAAAAATATACCATGAATACTTGCTACACCCCATCATCTAGTTTTATTCTTTGTCTGCTCTCTATTGCAAATGAGATTCTGGTATAAGCTGTAAAGGTATTTTTTCCTTCTTATTTTTGGCCCCAGGATCTAGTAACATCATTAAAAAGAAAAGCAAAAAGACACATCCACTAAAATATTGAAACTAAAAAGACTGATAACCCCACATGATGGTGAGGATGTGGAACAGATAGAACTCTCATATATTGTTGGGGGGGTATAGAGCTGTAAATAGTAAATGTTGAGGGTATTCAAATTGATTAATTTGAATAAAGGTCTGGCAATTTTTATAAAACTAAATGTACATTTACTATTTTACCTACTAATTCCACTCCTGGATGTTTATATAAGAAAAATGAAAAGATTTGTAAGTCAATATTTATAGTAGCTTTATTTATAGTAGCCCCAAATGTAAATAGCCCTGGTGATTATCAGTGGGAGCATAGAAAACAAATTATGGCCTATCTTTATAGCAGAATACTATCCAGCACTAAAAAGGAACAAACTACCGATATATGAAAAAAAACTGAGTGACTCTTAAAAACATTGTGATAAATAAAAGAAGGCTTACCCAAAAGATAGTATATGATTCTATTTATATGATGTTCTAAAATTGGCAAAACTAATTTGCAGATAAAAATTGGAACAGTAGTTACCTCAAGGGAGTTAGGGGATGAATTCTGACAGGGAGGAACATGAGGGAGTTTTCTGGAGTGGGAGTGATGTTGTATGTCTTGAAAGAGAGGATATATATATATATATATATATATACACACACACACATATATATATATAAAACACATATAATGTTATATGTCTTGAAAGAGGAGAAAACATTTGTCAGAAATGTGACGAAGAGTTCATTTAAGATTTGTGCATTTCACTTTGTGCAAATTTCTCTCCCCAAACCTATGAGCAGATCTTAAATTCTAGTTAATGATATTCATGCTGAAGTTTGTAGGAGTGTTAAAAGTGATGTTAGCAATTTACCTTAAAATATATTTTAAAAATGAGATGGATGTATGGATGGTTATAAGAAGGCACAGATGGATAGATGTGTGCTAAAGCAAATATAGGAAATGTTTGTTGTAGAATCGAAGTAAGAGCATGGGAGTGGTCTGCTCTCTATTTTTGCATATTATATGACACCTTCCTTTCAAGTTCCGTTTGGAACTCTATGAAGTTCAAGGAATCCTTCTCAACCCTCTAGAATGCTTAGGTCCTTTCCTTCTGTGAATTCTATTATTATTATTATTATTATTTTCTTCTCTGAATTCTTTTTATAAATGTAGCAGACATCACAACTTTTGACACTTGATTATACAAGCTCATACATTTTCTGGAATCGTGTAAATAGCATTTATCTCTGTGACTAGGACATAAACTTCTTGAGAGCAGACCAGTCTCCTTGTTTCCTATGCCTTTCCTGCCATGTCCCCTCCCCAGCTCTCTCAGCATTTATGAGAGTATATCATCACATCAGGATAACGTTTGTCAGAATGGCTAAGCTTCCAGACACAGATCAATGTGACTCTTTTATAATTTTCAGATGAGTCTGTAGTTTATATTTTAAGGATAGCCTAGCCCTGGAGCACTGACTAATCTGTTTCCTGGATAGATTCCAATTTCCATTTCATAGGCCTGAACATTTACTATTTACAGCTCAATAGTATCCACAGAGAAGAGAAGCTGTATCTAAGAGAGGAGCCAAATGAAATTTCTCCAGTGAATCAAACTCAACCGTATTGAGTTGCATTTTGAGCATCTGGCACAGTAGTTCTTTCCTTGGCAGTCTTTAGAGACACTGAGAAAAGTGGAAAGTTAGTGAGACAAAATGACATGCATATCAGCAGCTTATGGATATCCTTATTCAACATACAAAAATAGATCAACATCATAAAATTATCAGAGGGTGGTTTGCACTAGGATTGCCTGATGGGACCTTGACACTGATCTTGGCTTTCTTCAGTGACTGATGATCATTTAGACACAGAATGAGGACAATATGAGTAGTTAATATAGTCCTTGTTAATTCCAAGAACTATGCTTTCTAGGATTAGTGAATAATAGTAATTAATAGTAGAATAGTAGTAATTAATTTATACCAAGAAAGGTACTGAAACCTCAAAGTAGATTATTAATCCCTAAATAAGGATGGGTTTAGTGTTCTAAGATATTTTCTACTTTCTCTGTATTTGGCTTTTATTAGTTATATCAAGTTCTTGCTTTTAAAAATCACATTGTTTTTTAAAGTAAATGTGGAACATTAAATGAAGAAGTTTGTTGTATTTTTGAAATGAGATGAAATTCTAATCTAAAATTCTCACCTCACTCCCAAGAGGTATCAGTTCAGTCAGCCTCTGCAGGATGAGACACATATTTCTATTTTATCTTTGGATCCCACCATCTAACCTTTGAAATAATTACACTAGATCCTAAAAACAAAACAAAGCAAAACAATCAACAACAACAAAAAACCCTAGTGGATTTGACTAAAACTTTCTTTTTTAAAAATTTATATTTCTGTGGTTAAAAAACACAAACCATGAAATTTACCATTTTAAACATTTTTAAGTGTACAATTCAGAAATGGTAAGTATGTTCACATTGTTGTGTAGCCAAGCTCCAGAATTTTTTCATCTTGTGAAACTGAATCTCTGTACCCATTAGACAATAATTCCCTGTTTTCCCCCTTCTGTAATCTCTGGCAACCACCATTCTATTTTCTGTTTCTATGAGTTGACTACTCTAGATACCTCATAAAAGTGGAATCATACAGTGTTTGTCTTTTAGTGTCTGGCTTATTTCACTTAGCATAATGTCCTAAAGGCTTATCCATGTGGTAGCATGTGTTAGAATTGCCTTTCTATTTAAGGTTGGATAATATTTTGTCATATATATATATATGGTATACCACATTAAAAAAAAAAAAGAAAAAAACTTCTTCAGCTGTTGATGGATCCTTGGGTTGCTTTCACCTCTTGGCTATTGTGAATAGTGCTGCTATGACCATGGGTGTGCAAATATCTCTCTGAAAGCCTGTTTGCAGTTCTTTTGGATACACACTGAGGAGTGGAAAAGTGAAATTGCTAGATCATATTGGTAATTATATTTTTAGTTTTTTTAGGAACTGCCATACTATTTGCTATGGCAGCTGCACCATTTTTCTTTCCTACCAACAATGTTCAAGGATTCTAATTTCTCTGCATCCTTGTTAACACTTGTTATTTTCTGCTTCTTTTTTTCTTAAATAGTAGTCATCCTTATACGTGTCAGGAATTTTAAAAAATTACTTTTTAGTGGAGTCACTCTCTCACCAAACAAGTTGAAAATATTGAGGGAACAAAATCCAAATAAGATTCATTTCACATTACACTTGTCATGGCCTATATCATTTGTCACATGGCTCATGCATTTTTTTCCCCCTTAGGTTTCTGAAATTAGCCATATACTGAAAGGAACCACCTAACCCAGAATTTACCAAGCAGAATTTAAATGTGAACTTTTGCAATCCCATTTTCTATGGTGAATAAATATCTGTTAGAGAAATTACTCTCTAAAATTGTGAAAAACTGATTATATAAATTGGGTTGGTCGCTGAAAAGAGAATGTGAATTAGAGTTGGTCATTACCATGAACTTCAGCGTTCTCATTGTAGATAAACAAAGCCTTGTCTAGATGAGAGATGGCAAACCAGAGTACCCACAGGCCCCAGGCAGGCCTTGGAAATGAGCGAAGCAGGCTGGTTTTGAAACAGGAGAGCAAGGAGTACCTGTGTCACATTAGGGGGCAGGAACACATGTGTCTTCAGAAGGAGGAAGTCAACTCTCAGGGCAGACACACCATGTCATGAAGGAACACAGACTTTTGTCCACATTGTGTATTGCTAGACCTTCAAACTCATCAAGAAAAGTTGAAAAATTTTAAATATGGCATTTTTTTCCAGTAAGTGTACTTTTAATCTTCTTTATTTCACCAATTCCCTGCTGGCCACCTCCTTTCTGGAAACTACCAGTTTGTTCTCCTAGTTAATAGTCTGTTTTTTGTTTGTTTCTTTCTTTGTTTGTCCGTTTATTTTGTTTCTTAAATCCTACATAAAAATGAAGTCATACAGTCTTTGTCTTTCTCCGACTGACATATTTCGCTTTAACATTACACCCTCTAACATCCGTGTTGTTGCAAATGGCAAGATTTCATTCTTTTTATGGCTGAATGATGTTCCATTGTGTCTATATATACCACATCTTCTTTATCTATTTATCTATGAAAAGATCTTTGAATTGCTTCCATATCTTGGCTATTGTTAATAATACTTCAATAAACATAGGGGTGCATATCCTTTTTAAAGTCAGTATTTTTGTTTTCTGTGGGTAATACTCAATAATGGGATTACTGGATCATATGATAATTCTATTTTTAATTTTTTGAAGAAATTCTATACTGTTTTCCACAGTGGTTGCACCAATAATATGCCAATAATAATTAAAAGAAAAACACTGCTGTGTAGGACAAGTAAAGCACATTTCTGAGTGGGATGTGGTCCATTATCTGGTTTGCAATATGTGGGTTAATGATCTTTAAGGTTCTTCAAGTTCTAAAATTCATTGATTTTCGGATTTCAAGAACATACTAAAAATAGCAGCAATAAGCAGAGTCTGTGACTTTGTTTTGTATCTTGCATTGCTCAAAATTATAAGCTTGAAATTTGGTTTCACTAGAATGGATCAAAATGACTCAATTATTTGATGTATAGACACTGTCTCTTTAAGCACTATATTTATCTTCAGTGAATTGTACTAGGAAAGATTTGTGTGACAACTCACATCACATTTGAAATGATACATGGCTTTCTGTAGCAAAAACTGCTGTCTTTTATTTGATTTCTCGGATCTGTATTGAATTTCAGCAAAATTGAAGAGACAAAAAAAATCAGTTTATGTCTCAATCAACTTCATGAACTAAAAGACGGACGAGATTCCTTTTTTTGGCTTCAGATTTCCCTGTCCCTGCAGAACTGTTTGAGAGTACTAGGGGTTGTTTGATCTCTTCCATAAGAACTCTTTTCTTTTTAATTTTTTAAAAAAGATTTTATTTATTTGACAGAGAGAGAGAAATCACAAGTAGGCAGAGAGGCAGGCAGAGAGAGAGAAGAGGAAGCAGGCTCTCTTCTGAGCAGAGAGCCCCATGCAGGGCTCGATCCCAGGACCCTGAGATCATGACCTAATCCAAAGGCAGAGGCTTAACCCACTGAGCCACCCAGGCGCCCAAGAACTCTGCTTTTAATAAGAATGTGGCCGTGATTGACATCTGTTCCCTGCCCGGTATCTTTGTTTTGTTTCCTTCTTTTGTTACTAGCATGTTGATTTCCCAGTGGGCCACTCCTGTTGCACTCTGGCCTGGAACAGCGATTCTCCAAGTGTGCTCCCCAGAACGCAGCATCAGCATCATCTGGGAACTTGTTAGAAATGCACATTCTCTGGGTGCCTGGGTGGCTCAGTGGGTTAAAGCCTCTGCCTTTCGCTCGGGTCATGATCCCAGGGTCCTGGGATCGAGCCCCGCATCAGGCTCTCTGCTTGGCAGGGAGCCTGCTTCCTCCTCTCTCTCTCTCTGTCTGCCTCTCTCCCTACTTGTGATCTCTATCTGTCAAATAAATAAATAAAATCTTTAAAAAAAAAAAAAGAAATGCACATTCTCAGGTCCTGCCCCACTGGGTTAGATAATTCTGGTGTTGCTGATCCATACCTAGCTCTAGGCCTGGTCATTTATGCACTATGATTAGTTTAAGGATGCACATATGATCTAGGTCAGTGATTTTCAAGGTTTATGGTGAATCCGAATCACTTGGAGTTCTTGTTTAAAGAAAAACGGCTGGTCCCCTCCCTCATAGTTTATGATTCTGTAGGTTTGGGGTGGGACCTACCTATTTTAAGTAAGTTCCGAGGTAATGCTCGTGCTGCTCCTAGGAGATGCTGATGACCACATTTAAAAAAAATTTATTTTTATTAACATATAATGTATTATTTACCCCAGGGGTACAGGAGGGTGAATCGTCAGGCTTACACACTTCACAGCACTCACCATAGCACATACGCTCCCCAGTGTCCATAACCGAACCACCTTCTCCACCCCTCCTCCACCCAGCAACCCTCAGTCTGTTTCTGATTTAATGAGATTAAAACCTGAGAATTATCTTGGAGTTTCACGTGCATGAGTTATCTGAAGCCTCATAAACGCTGTGTGAAAGACTACACCAAATCTTAGTTGCATGCAACAATGTGTGTTGATTTCTCTTTTACCGAGGTGATAACTGTGATGACTGGCTGGTATTTGACAATTTCTGTTTGGCTGGATTCGGCTCCAAGCTATAGGTTCAGTCCAGCTCTGCTCCATCTGTCTTTATCCTTCCAGCTCCAATGGCTACTCAACTCAAAATATAGTCCTTTAATAAATGAAGGCAGAATGCAAGAGGTCAGGTCGCAGTGGCCGAGCTTTTTGCAGCTCTCACCCCTATCAGTCATATTATTAATATTCCATCAGACAAAGCAAATCACATGGCCAATGTTGATATTGAAAGCACGCATGAAAGTCAAAGGGAAGATCATGAATATTTACTGAATGGTAATCTGATATATCACATCTGGGAAAAAGTACTTTCTTTCCACTCATTTTTAAAGCTGGTAAACTGTAGTCTTGGATGTGTTAGTGACTAACTTGCAGTCATGGAGGAAAAGATTGCCTCAGAATAAGTCAATAAAAAGAAAAAGCTGAGAGCTGAAGTGGGATAGAATCCTGAAGATCTAGCGTCTTAGAAACCAGATCTGCCACTGGAATTTTTTATTAGGTAAACAAGTACTTCCGTTTTTCATAAGCTATTTCTTGCAACTTAAAGTCCATAACCCATAGCTGTAAACCAAATATTCAATAATTATTTTGCAGTTTATAGATCTCCATCGATCTTTGAGACAATGGGCATTTCAAAAAATACCGCATTGAAGTTGTATATTGAAATGTTTATTTGCCAAATTTTTTAGTACAGTAGTATTTTGGAAGTTTGATTTAAAGTTGAATTTACTGCAAAGGAATTTGTCTTTAGCCAAAAAGATTTTCAATACCTTTAACATTTCACTGGTCATACCTCAAAGGATAAGATAAAAGTTAAGTGGTTAAGCACCAGAGGTGACCAAAAGAGACCTGTCTCTTCATAGGAATACATTTGTTAGAAATTGCTTCATGAGGCTAATAACAATGATGCTGTCTTAAATGAATTTTTAAGTTCTCTTTCCAGAGAAATTCTCATTTTAATTTCTCTCTCCAGAAATTCTAGTTCACAGATATCAAGGGTTTCTTGTTCCCAGGCCATATGCTACTGTTTCTGCTCTTATTTCACTTACTCCTCTTCGCAACCCCATGGAATCAGTGTGTTCATCATTTTACAGATGATGAAGCTGAGGCTCAGTAAGGATGCTCACGCAACATCACACACATGATTAGTGGTGGAGCTGGGTGGAGCCAAAACCGGAACTAAAACCACTATGCCATTCCGATTTAATACTTTCCCCTTCCAGTGGAAAATTAAGAGCTATTAGTTGGTAAGAAGTTGCTCAAGGAGGTCTAACTTTGATACCTTTTTGTTTCATTCATTCATTCATTCATTCACCTACATATTCAGCAAGTGTTCATCAAGACCCTTCTCTATGCCAGGGACTTCGCTAGGACTCTGGACTGCGGAAGCACGCAAGATGTCATCTTTATCTTCATGTTTTGACTCAACTACTTGTTTTCTGTTTCCTTTTACGGAGTGTTCTCTTTTCTCTTGAACCATGCAGGATCTTAGCTGTGAGAGGCCAGGAGAAGGTGTTTGTCTTTGACCAGTGACAATGGATTGCTATGGGAAGTCTTTCAGATCTCATTTTAATTGCATATTCAAATGTTAAGATATCACAGTACAGAAGTGTAAGTGGGGAATTCTGACAAGGAGAATGTTACTTTTTTTTTTAAAAGATTTTATTTATTTATTTGATAGAGATTGACAGTGAGAGAGGGAATACAAGTAGGGGGAGTAGGAGAGGGAGAAGCAGGCTCCCCTCTGAGCAGGAAGCTTGACATGGGGCTTGATTCCAGAACTCTGGGATCATGACCTGAGCCAAAGGCAGACGCCGATCTACTGGATCTACTGAGATACCCAGGCTCCCCAGAATGTCATTTCTTAATTTACAAAAGGAGAATATGCTAACCTTTCACCTTCAAAGAACATATCATCTGATACGATAAATACATAATCTAAGAAGTTGCTAATTCTGATGAAGGGATGAAATGAATTAGAAAGTAAAGCATAGTTCTCACTGCACTCAAGGCTATTTTTGAGGTGAAACAGTGGAGCAATTTTCAGTAACTCCAACCATGAGTTATTTCTATGGCTTCCAGGAGAAGGAATGGATTGCAGCTGTGTAGTCCTCTGGGAGCCCTGCATTTTTGCCAAAGTCACTCTTTGAAAGGAGTTTCTCTTGAAAGTAGAAAAGCTGCACATTTGATGGGACTGGAAAAATTGATAGTAACCAAAACACTAAAACCCATTCTTCAAATTAAGGCATCTTGTTATCTTACTGACAGCTTGATTTGAAAATCCAACTTCTAATGATGTACTTATTTATAATGCCAAATGGAAATTATTTTGAGAGGTATAAAATAATGTTGCCATGATATCCTCCAGCAACAAACAGATGTCTCATCGTATGGGGGCTTTTGCAAGTGGAAAACCTCAGACTCCCGAGGGCCGGTGATCAGCCTGGGAGTCAGGGAGGTGTTGGCTTACTTTGCTGGACTAGGTTTATTTGTGTTTCATGCATTTTTTAAGCCTCTCATTTCCTTCTTGCCAATGTATGATGTTAGGAAATCCCCATTTCTGGGGAGTGGCACCTACCCATCCCCTCTTGAGGTTCTGACTCATTCTAAGCAGGACCAACAGTAAGATAAAAAAAAAAAAAGATGGGAAGAGAAGCTCTGTTAGCACAGTTATAAATGCCAATGACACTCCAGGAGGCAGTGAATACTGGTTTCATAAGCCTGTTATTGTTTTCTCACCACTTTGTCCAGCAGTAACTATAAATACCCGTGGTTTCTGAATCAGGGACACTTAAAGGTAGAGTAAAGATGTTTTGCATCATCATTTGCAACTCTTAAGCTTGAAATCCTAATGGGAACAGGTTCTTTCTAGAAAGGAATCCTATTTTCAGCTCTTCTAAGGTTAAAGGCAGAGTGAGGGGCCATGCACTTCCCCAGTCCTCTAGCCTAGGAATAATTAATTCAATAAACCTAGGAGAGTCAATGTCTATTTTATTCAGCTGTTCAGGAGAGTCTGAACTTTGAAAACCACTCCACAGAATGTGATGGGCCATTTGATTCTCTGGATCCAAAGGAATATTTTTGAGCTGAGGTGGTAAAAGCCCTGCCATGGCCTTGGGTCACTGCTAGGAAATATTTCCAAAGAACACTCTAGAGCCTTCCTGGCTGGATTTCTAGTTTACTTGACTTTTGTCAAAAAGTAAAAATTCCTTTTCTAAAGAAGTGATTCAAATTGGTTTCTGGAACGTTACTTTACTTTAATTTTTAAATTGCTCATTCAAAGGGAAAAACAGCATTTCAGAAGATGAGTCCGTTAGAAATCCAAAGAGATTTACTAACCTCCCTGTGAGTATAATGGAACAAACTTCCTTGGTCAGTGGGCCATTGTGTTTAATAAAATATCGTGCAACTATCACTCACTATCTTATTTAAAAACTGGATTTAGTAGTTACAGGTGTATTGCTTTTGATGAAATACAAAGTCATCAGCTTCTAAAAGCAAATATCCTTTATACATTAGCAATACATCCAAGAAACAATGGCTTTGTAGTTGGGTACTAATATTAATGATGTAAGAAAATTGCAAACAGATTCCTCTGGAAGATCCTTGTCATTAGTGTTATTTAAAGTTATTCTTTGTAAACCTTCACACAATTACTTAGGCTTAATCACCATTACCTTCTCCAAGCAACATTCATGAACCCCATTTGGGCATGTTTTGATCTATCTTTTACTCCTTATTCCTGTAAGATCAACTTTATGTGCTTACTGTAGTATTTCTCTTGAGACTTGTGATTTATGATCATTCTACCAAATTATTCTTCCTTTCCTTCTCATCCCAAAGCACATGTATTCCCTACAGTAATATCTAGGGGCAAGAGGAAGGCAGAGGAGTTTAGAGCTTTCACAGGAATTTCTCTCTTTGATTGATGTCTTCTCATCTCTATAATTTACCCACAACACCTAATCACCCAAGTTCTGAGCCCAAACTTGTTTATCTGTCTATCTGCTCCCTAATTATAGCTGCTCCTCTCCCGGTCCCGTAGGCAAATCAACACTTACCACTTTCACATCTCAGGCAAATTTGCTCCTTGCCAGGATGGGACTGTGTTCTCTAAGTGGACCATGGATATTCTCATTATTTTCAGGACATAACCAGGGTGAAGCTGCAAAAAACATGGCAAGGGGACTCTCAAATGTCAGCTCTTATGATGTCTTGAACTCCTTTTCACTGTCTTAAAATATTCAGTATCTCCCATAAACTTTCTCATGCCTTCAAGATTCATTAGCATTATGTACATGTGGCTCTCTCAGTGGCCATCATACCTTGGATCAGGAGACTCAGATACTGATTGCATTGGAATAATGTGGGAAGATAGCATGAGTTGGTAGGGTTGACATCTGACAATTTTCAATTAGTGACTAGTATAAGACATATATGGATAACACTCAACAAAGTATCCATACATCTGTTTTATTCATTTAATTTTCATAACAACTTGTTCAGGGATGATCATGTCTTTCTCTTAGAGAGTTCAAGTGATTGGCCCAAGGAGATACCTAGCTGAGACTTTGGGCAATTAGTAAGGATGGTTTTTTGTAACTCATGTACCATTTCACCTAGATCTGGTTTAAATGAATATGTTCAGGGATGATTTCAGCCTACATGGAAGAGATGATTGTCTATGCAGTGATATGGTGGAGAAGAGTGTGGGTTGAGGAAGAGCTTTAGTGACAGAATATCGGAACACCTACAATTCCAACCTTTAGAATTTCACTTTCTGGGGTTAATGATTGTTGTTTGATTGGGTTAATCAGGTTGTTAACAACAACGATTGTTGTTAATATTCCTAGGAAACCATATCACTCTTGCCTATAATCAGACAGTGGCACTATAGCTTGAGATAACTTGATGTCAGCCTTTGAGAGGGTTCATGCATGGATGGCAAAGGAACAGCAGGTAGGCTGCCATTCCTAGCTCTTATGCCCATCGTGTAGCTAGTGGGGCATATCTTCTGTGAGCAAAGGTGGCCTCGCATAATTCTCCCCAACCCAGCATCCCAGGAAACAACCTACCTTTGATTGGAATTGGCATTTGAATCAGAACCCATTTGGAAAGAAGGCAAGCACAGACTGGAAAGGTGTGGGGTTTCTGCCTAAGGAAGATAGGGTTGGGTGGAGGGTTAGCATAGGGACGATAGTGAGGCAACATGGGGTGATGGGGTGGGCATAGGAATCTAAGGGAACTGGAAACAAAGAGGAGCTGGAAAGCTTCCAAATGAAAACATCATGACATTAATACTTTTGCTTTAATTTGTTCCTGTGTATCACATATTTAGTACCAAATACTTTAGTAGCAAAATTCTGCTGAGGCTGAGAACTGAGAACTGAGAACTGAGAAGAATCCAGAAAGCAGTAAACTCTGATATTTTCAAAAATATTCCCTTAAAAAAGAGATTTGAGGACACTTGACTTCTGGCCTCAAACCTATCTTCTCACATCTGCCCTTCCTTCCTCTGCTCCTCATTCCCTTCCCTAGCATTTTTTTTCTGGAACTGTTTCATCCTGACAGAAGTTTCAGAACTGGGCTCCAGAACTCTGAAGTTTAGGTCAATAATTTGAACTGCCAAGAATACAAAGAATATTAAGACACAATATGCCTTCAAGGAAGGCATGATATTGTTAGGAAGAACACAGGTACACATGAAATGATAACTGACAACATAATTAAGAAGAGAAAAATGGGAGATTAAGGGCATTTTGGCCAATGAAGGGCAGAGGATGAGAAATCCAGGTGAGCAAGAGTTATAAGCAAAGCATCTGAAAAGCTTTTGACTTGATCTGTTCCCAAAGAACCAGAGTCTATGTGGAGGTGTACATGCAGGAAATGTATTGGGAATCAGTGCCTCTTGGGAATCCTCTTCAGAGGATGAGTGGACAGAGGGAGTTGTTCAACCATGATGTGGTTACAAATGACCTCTTATTTAAGAGCCGGGGAGCCAGGATGGCCTTTCAGAGTTGTCTTGGATTGGGGCAAAGAAGCCAGGCCTTTGCAGTTTCCACTGTCAACCAATCCTTGAGCGTGAGCTTCCTCTGGGCAGTGATGTGACCTTGGGCCAGAGGAACTCAGTGGAGAGCCTTTAGCTGCCAGGCCTCTGGGCAGCTGGGAGAGTGGGTATCTCAGTCCTCAAGGATGGAGCTGGTGTAGTATCATAGCATCCACCACAGGTATGAATTCAGCTAGTCCTGATGTCCATGGGTTGGATTTGTGTGGTTGGAGAAAAGGGAAATGGATCTTTCTGTCAGAAGGAAGCACAAAATAGTTTTGTTTTGTTTTGTTTTTCCCCCCAAGTGAGCAGAACATCGTGGATCTAAGTAAAGGGTACATGTAGGCAAATGGGCACGATAAGGAACGAGAAGGAGGGTAAGGGGCTTCCTGCAGAGAATCCTGAACATTAGTCATGCCTGTACTTCATCATTTTCTGAACAAAATATCACATTTCATCATATGATATCTATTTTTAAATAGACATAATTTTTCACCGATACAAATGCAGGAGTGGAAGATATGGAGACCACTTGTAATGTGAGCAAATTTAAAGTGTAATTTGGAATCATTTGTCACATTTGCTTTCAAATTTGTTTCATTTCCTAACTGTTCATAAGAGTTCTGATTTTATATATACATATATCTTTTTATATTTCTGGAGTCTGACAAGACTATAAGATGAAAAGTCCATCTACACATATGGTAAAATCTTGCGGAGCAGCGTTTAGGGTTCTGAAAGTTGATACTTCCCTATAACTTGTTCTCCATTTTCCAGAAAACAGTATGTCATTCTGAAGGAAACAGGCTAATGGACCCATTTATATTGGTCTCTAAACGAATGAGAACACAGTTAAAATAGGGACATACTCTGGGTTTGGATAATGGACACTTGTTTGTAAGGTAATTATTACCAAAAATTCATGGATATGTTAATTTTTTTAAACAGGCTGGGCATTTTGTACTTTATTTTTTTTTCTTAAAGATTTTATTTATTTGTTTGACAGAGAGAGATCACAAGTAGGCAGAGAGAGAGGAGGAAGCAGGCTCCCCGCTGAGCAGGAAGCCGGATGCGGGACTCCATCCCAGGAGCCTGGGATCATGACCTGAGCCGAAGCCAGAGGCTTTAACCCACTGAGCCACCCAGGCACCCCGGCATTTTGTACTTTAAAATGAGAATGGAAAGAGAGGTAGCTACTGAGTGAGATGATGAATGGATGGTGGACAGAGCCGGGAATGAGCCCAAGCACCACCTCGACATATTCTATGTTGGATACTTTCCAGGGTAAATAATGAAAATGATCCCACTTGTCTTATTTTTACTCTTTCCATTTCCATTTGTGGAACTGTGAAATTTACTATCATTTTTTTCTTTCCTGAGCTTATTTTGAGGAGTTATTAATTTGGGTAAAATGCTGTAGATTGCTTTGAGAGAAGTTATACAAAGTTAAAAAGAATATAAAATAAGAATTCACTGTCTTGGCAACTGAAAATCAGTTGTAAACAATGGTTTACAAGGCATTGTCTTCTGCAAAGTACATTTTTAGGGGTAGTTAATTAGAGGATTCAGTGGAATTTTTATACCCTGGTGTGCCTAAGAATCATGTGGAGCTGGGTATGGAGCTAGGGGTTTCTATTTCAGAAGGCTGATAGAGCTCAGAAATATGCCTTTTAACTTGTGTCCTGCCCAGTTCTGAAACAGATGATCTGCTATCCACATCTAGTGATCACTACGCTTACATACAAAAAGCTTGTCTGAACAGAGGTCTGCAGATGCCTAGGTCTAGGCAGGAAATAGGTAAGAGGGCTGATCTGGCATAAGTCAGTTAGGACCTGGTGCCAACTCTGGCAAGCTGGAAGGCACATGTAAAGGGTCAACAGTACCTCAGCTAACTGATTGTTGTCATGTGGGAATTGAATCCAGCATTGCCACAGAGACTGATTTCTTTTTTTTTTAATTAATTAATTTATTTTTTCAGTGTAACAGTATTCATTGTTTTTGCACAACACCCAGTGCTCCATGCAATATGTGCCCTCCCTATTACCCACCACCTGTTTCCCCCAACCTCCCACCCCCGCCCCTTAGAGCCTGATTTCTTAACAGATATTAAGAAGTTGGAATTTTATGTCTCTGAATCTTTAAGTGTTGATATCTAATTGTAAAAACCTAAAGACATTGTGCGCCACAGAGAAAACATGGGTGTGGCTTCAGTTTCCGATGCGTCTGGGCTAAAGAAGGCAGGAATACAAGCCTCTGGGACTGTGCAGTGTGAGTTTTGATGCTGTTAAGGCAAAGTGGTTTCAGCTCGTTGTCTCTAGAGCAATTGTGTTTAGGCTATTGCTATATGGGGCACCTAGGTGTCTCGGTTGAGTGTCTGCTTTCAGCTCAGGTCAAGATCTTGGGGTCCTGGGATGGAGCCCCAGAATGGGTTCCCTGCTCAGTGGAGAGTCTGCCTCTCTCCCTCCCTCTTGTACTCTGTTTAAAAAAAAAAAAAAAACAAAAAACTCTTCAACGACTTGATCTAGGAACCACTTTGGAGTAAACCGCAATGAAGTCATTGAACATACTGCTCCTTGTGAATAAAATATTGAGCATTTAACAAAAGTAAAAATATTTATTTTTAAAAAATATTTATTTATTTTAGAGAGAGAGAGTGTGTGTATACAAGCATAAGGGAGGAGAGGCAGATGTACAGGGAGAAGATCTTCAAGCAGACTCCATGCTGGACTTGGAGCCAGTCAGGGGACTCGATCCCAGGACCCCAAGATCATGATCTGAATAAAAATCAAGAGTTGGACACTGAGTGGACTGAGTCACCAGGTGGCCCAAAGACCCATTATTTATGATTACTTCCTTATAGATTGTATTTTCAGATTTGGACAGGTAGCCCATTGCTGACAGTGTCCTTGGGGCAGAGGGTGGGTTGGGATGGGCTTAGGGTCTTGAGACTAAAGGTGGAAATTGGGTGGGAACAGTAGCAGGGGAAGAGTCTTCCTGGGTTCTTGGTATAGTAATGATGAGGAAATTAGATGAGATGACCAAGATTCTATCCCGCCAGACAAATACCCAGAAAGCTGGAATCAGAATGAAGCAGAGAGTATTACTTTGAATCAGAGGTCATCTCATCACAGGGCTTTATTTATTTATTTTTTAAATAAAGCAGTGCATTCTTTTTGAGAAAAGAGCAGTTACGTAAATCTTGAGTGATTAGAGTTTTCATCTAAAATACAATTTTATCATTTCTGTGTTCACAGTATTTAAATATGTCTTCTAAGCTCTACTCTCCTTTGTGGTCCTCTGTGGATAGTGGCTGATGGACTTTTGAAGAAGAAAGATGAACTCAGCCGAAGTCTCCTAATTGGAGGCCAGACCTTTGGAATGGCTGCTGAGGGTGAATGTAAAATGCTCTTGCCAAGCTTGCCTTCTGCATCTGGAGGCAGCTCAGTTCAGCTATATGGCTGCTGGTGTTGCCTGGGGGAGAGAGCTGGCTGGAGGAGGAGGTGGAATGTGTTAGTGGTTCCCATACATGGTTGAGCCTCAGTCACAGTTCATCCAGGATGAGCTCATAATGCTGTGGTAACAATCCCTGAATCTTGGGACCTTAATACAACCAAATGCGCTGCTGACTCAGACTCTATATTTGACAAGGTTGGTGGGGAGTGGTGGTAGCTGGGGTGTGTGTGTGTGTGTGTGTGTGTGTGTGTGTGTGTGTGTGTGTGTGTGTGTGTATGCTCCTTGTAGTCACTTGGGGACTCAGGCTGATAGAGACCTCATTTCCATGTGAGTGCTTCAGGGAGGGGATTGGGCAGAACCACTTACTGGCTTTTAAGTATATGCCTGAAAATGACACATGTCACTTCTACTTACATTTCAACAGCAAGTGACACGGCCAAGTCTAACTTCAAAAGAGGCAGGAACATGCAATCCCACCACAAGTTTATATGGAATATTTGTGAAGATCCCTATTAAATACCACAGCCCTCAAGATTCTGATTCATTCTATCTTCCCCAATCATCCCATTAATGTAGATTTGGAAACCTCTGGCATGTTGATTTGATCTTTGGAGTAACAGCCTGGCCGAGGGTGGAGTCCTTTCCCCAACTTCTTAAGGAAGCACCATACGTAGTGAGTGTGGGATTGCATTCAGCAGATGTCCAGTCCTATGAACCACTTTTAGTAGGAACTCACCCACTCTTCAAGAGGGAACGGAATGCAAAGTAACTGTATTTTTTATTTCTATTAACAACAAAATACTTATATAATTTCACATCCCATTGCTTTTAAGGGCACATATATTACAAATAAAGGAACTCCACAAACTTTAAAGGTTAGTATTTATCAACACTTTTGTACACATACACAAATATTTTAATATAATGGTATCTGAAATGTTATTCATACAATTTTAGCACTGTCATAAGTATTAACTAAAAAGGTTCTTTTAAATTTGGTAAAAACCATATATCTTACAATCTTCTATTTACATTTGAAATGTGCTTAAATGTTACAAAAACATTCACTTTGACCTTTAAAATATGTGTACTAGGACTTGGTATTGAACATATTATAACTGACAGCAAACTTAGGGTTTGCTTTTGAGCTACACATTCATTGCAATTTCATGGCAAATGTTCAGCTTGGCTTGATCAACTTTGCTCAAGAAAAAAAACAAACAAACAAATCATAAGAAATGTGCAAAACCGGAGGCGGGCAAAATTCTCAAGCTAGCGAGGTAAAAAAAAAAAAATTATTAACACTATAAAAACTTCAAATAAATTAAATCTCTCTCTTCCCCGAGATGAGCTGCAAATTCAGAGGGTTCCCTTTGAGGTGTGTCTGATGCAGCAGAGCTCCACTCAAACTTCCTCACTGGCTGAGATGGAGACGGTGGGCACAGCTGGGGCCGCCCTGCTAATTACAGGAGGGCAGGTTCGCTCCGCTCCGCGCTTTGATAGGTCGTCCCTGTATGTAATCTTGACAGGACGAAATGCAACACGACAAAAGAAAAGGAAAATAGAGAGGTTCGTGTTAATATTGCCAAGCACAAAATTAAAACCCAGAACAGTGCTTCTCCCTCACCCCCGTAAGGACAGCTGTGAGTTGTTGAAAATGAGCTTATCAGAATAGTTCTGGAATTTTTTGCAAGCCCATGTCAGAAGAATTTTGACAAGAGTTAAAATAGCTTCCCAATACTCTTTGACTATTAGATATAAATTTATAAATAATGACTTTATGATTGTATCTAAGTACTTCCAGAATTTCACTTTATTCTAAAAGTTTACAATTTATACTGTCAAAATAGCAAAAAGGGGAAACACCCGAAAGCTCATTTAAATGTTTCCATTAATGGACATATAAGAAAAAAATACACCTTGCCTTGATTTACTTTGAAAATAATATTAACGTGCCTAAGTAATAACTTCCTGTCAAATCTGTGCGAATAATGATATGTAAATATGATAACAACAACAGAAATCGTAGGCACCTCTAAAATGTATCTCTGTAAGGGAGAGACTTACTGGATATTTCAAAAGATTTTTCCACTTAGTTGACATATTACTATGGTTTAGCTTTAACCCTCTTTAACCCTCCAAGACAGGCTAACACTTCAGCCTGCACAGAGCACGAAGCATCTGGGTATCCTAGACTGCCCATAAATTCTCCTCATGATCGATGCCACAAGTTCCGCTTAAATAGTTTGGGAAATAAAGTGTCCATAGAGTATCTAACACTCCCGGAGCAATATGCCTTTGCATCTTGCCTGCGTGGCACCAAACAGAGTGGACACGTTCCTTTCTCTGTATTTTACATTTGAGATTCATCACGGCCGTTGATTTCACAATGCTATCACTGCCAGTGCTGAAACAGTCTCCAGATGAGCATCTGACATATATGTTTCTTCCAGTTACTTTCATGTATCACTTTGGCCTCCATCAAAAGAGGTTTTATGGGTTTTGGCTACTTATAAAATAGTGTGGCATTCGGCTGCCTATAAAGGTAGTTGTTGTCTGCCTGTCACTTTAGCAACCCGAACTGCTTCATCCCAATATCTCCATTTTACACGCTAGCATCCGCTTTATCCTAGTCCATCTCCTTCCATATACTGAAGTTTCTTTCACTAAGTTGGTGGCTTCAGGATACCCTCTTAGCTAAGACTTTTCTGGGCACTCTTGGAGTCAATTGCATAATTAATTCCATTGTTATTTTTCTTTCTTTCTACGTCTATCTATTCTAACACTATTTCTGTTTTTAAAAGTTCAATGGTAGAATTTCTCTCTTCATTGTAACTACATATGTAATTTTCTTCCAGAACATAAGTATAAAGTTATGTGAATGAATTCATGCTAATATTTGACAACCCTTCCCTCCACTAGAGTTTGAATTCAATCATTATGGCCAGATGCTTTTTCATTAAAAAAAAACTGAAAAAGAAGTAAACAATTTTTTTTTTTTTTTGCTGTTGTAAATCTGAACTGAGACAACACCCATTTTTTAAAATACTAGGGACTTTCTAGATCTTAATCATTGGCTAGCTCTTCCTGATTTTAGGAAATTGTTCATTACAACCAATGAATAACACATCGATGGTTGTCATGAAAATAGCTAATTTCACTTAGATATCTTATAGTTTTGCTATGGATAATTTATACTTTTGATTGATGATTATTAACTAGTTTCTCTTCTAGAATCTTTTTTACAGAGTTAGAAGTTAATACTTTGTCCTCATTTTAATCTAAGGTAGAACTATGGCATACCCATATAATAGAGTAAATCATTTTTAAGGAAAACTTTGTCCCATATATAAATACCAATGTGACAAATCCCCAGGACCAGGGGAAAGTTGATCTTTCCTGCCAACAGATCTGTTTCTTTTACTGAATAATAAGATCTGTGCAATCCACCCATTTTTTTCTCTGCATCAATTTCCAGGGAGCACAAAGTTAAACTTTGCTTCTTTTAGTAAAGGTATCCTGCAAAAGAATTATTTCTCTCCTTTTAATCAGCTGGTTCTTAGCTTTGTGCAGAAGACTTTTGTTGTTGTTGTTGTTTGTTTTTGTTTTTGTTGTTGTTGTTGTTGTTGCAATCTGAGGTATACTGAATCTTTGTTTCAGATACAACTGACCTCAACTATATTTTACAAATTGGCTGGATATGATTTTTCTTTTTAAAAGCTAAGTTGGGGTGTCTCATTGGCTCAGTTGGTAGAGCATGGAACTCATAATCACAAGGTTATGAGTTAAAGCCCCATGTTGGGCATGTAGCCTACTTAAAAAAATAAATAAAAGATAAGCTTTTAACTTTAATCAGCAAGCTTTTTTTATATTAGTCTATCTCAGAATGGAAATAAAATTGTTCTAATTAAATAAACATTCAGAGAACACTAGCCACTATGGAGGTGTCTGGGGGGATATGAACAACTAGGAAGAGATAGGCAGACCAGAAGGCCACAAAGGACAGTGTAGACATAAGGAAAGAAAAACATACCACTTTTGCTTATGGTACTGAGGGAAATACTAGACACAGAGGAACAGAAGCTGTACAGACACGGACCGCGACAGAGCTGCCAGGAAAAAAAAGAGAAAAGTATTTTTTGCCTGAAGTTTCAAGGTCAGATGCAATTTATAGTTGGAAACAAACATTTCTTCACCACCTTTTCCAGCTTTAAGATCCACTGCTTGTTCTTTTGTTTCACTCTATGCAACCGAGGCATCTCTCTTGAGTTTTTAATTACCATTGCCCCTTCATAATCCCAAACCACTAACAATAATCCCTCATTGAGGAATCCTATCCAGGGAGATTAACGATCTCCAACATAAATCAATTAACCAATTTCTTCCCCTAGCTACTTTGGAGAGTTTAAAATGTGGGTAAAAGGAGATGGAAAAGAAGACAAAAGAAACAATGAGAAATGCACTGGGAAGAAAACATGCATGAGATACATTTCATGCTTTGTGAACAGTGTTTGTAGTGCCAGGCCATTTAAAGAAAAGAAGGGGAACTAATTTTTAATGAGTGGCTACTGTGCATAAGGCACTGTTAGGAGATTATTCAAATTCTCCTGCTCTGTTATTCTGTAACGGAGGTCTCCTGGAGGAGACCGTGAGTAGTAAGACGTCCAGGCTGAGATGTCCAGGTGTGGGAGCAGATGGATGCTGGGAAGTCAAAGAGTGGCCCTTGGCTTTTCCACTTGATTCTCTGCACCTCAAAAAGTATTGTGATTCATGAATATCCAGATTTTGTGCACACCCTTATGGAACATGCTAGATGCATGGATGACCTGCTGGTGGGGTAGAGGATTAAGTTTTACCCAATTCTGCACATCTTCAGGAATTCCCAGCCTCTGTAGATGCAGTCTGGACCTTACAAAGCCTTGACCTTAGACCTAGGGTTCTTCTCGAGTATGGTGCAGAGACCCCTGGTGGCAGAACTGTAGAACTCCACCTCATAACTCGGGCGTTGCAGAGGTGTACATTGGGGAGACAGGAGTGGCAGCAAACCTAGTGGAATGCCATCCTGTGTTCCTTGGTGTCTTGGTTCCATCTATTTTAGAAAGCCAACTTTTCATAGAGTTTGGATAAACATACCTGAAACTTTGGAAATTACTTGGATTCTCATCTTTTTTTTTTTTTCCCTTATAGATTTTTCTCCCCTAACCTGATCTCTGTTTTGAGAGGCAAAGATCTTGTATATGGAGGAGTGAGAAACTCTGTGCTCATGGTGTTCATGTAAGAAAAGAGACATTTACAGTCCTTCTGGCACTAGGGACAGAATGGACAGTTTCTATAACGTGGCAGCTTGGCCTACCTCAAGCCAAGTCTTACCTGCTCGTTCATGATTGCGGAGAGTTCACTAAGCATGTCCTTATAATGGGACCTCAGTTCTTCCTGGTACTCCAGCTGGTCCTCCTTGATGAGCCGCTCGTTCACATCAAGGGCTTGCCCACATGCATCTGCAAATTGCCTTTAGTGACAGCAAAAAGCAAATGACCAATTAGCTGCAGAAAGTGGCAGCTCCGAGTCAAGCTGCTGAGAGACTCTGCTACCTGGAGGAGGTACATTCCAACACAGAAAAACTTACCTGAAGATTTCCTTCAAAAGTTTTACTTGGTTGTCAGGGTATCTCTTTGCATTGGTTTCTTCAAGAAAAGCTCGTGCATAGGCCATAGGCCCAGCATTAACCTGTTGGGGAGAAGAGAATTGGCTGAGGACCATTGCATCTCTTCCTTGGATGGGGCCTTCTCCACCGCTGGAAGGAGTAGCACCAATCACGCAGCACCCAATCCTCTCACAGAGCCTGGTGACCTAATGATGCGCTACCTGTCTCATCTGCTGTCCTCTAACTCAGTAGTAACTTCCTGAAGCACGAATCTGAGTGCTGTACTCCATGGCCACCCTTCGCAAACTGCCACTTGCCCATCGTTTCCCATTTTTGTCATATCTGCACTTGGCTTGCACCGTTATTTTCTCACTATCTTTGAAAACGCGACTCATTTTTCCTTACTTTAAATCCATTTAATTTTAACATCTATGAAATCAAATGCTTGATGTGCTACTTATTTTTTTTTCTGTTCACATTACAGTAAACACTGAACTATTAATAAGCGACATTCCACGGTGGTGGTGTATGTGCCGTCCTGGGAAACACTGTTTGACTGTATTCCACTTGACAGTCTGGCCTAGATACTGGCCGGAGGAAGCATTTATCAGATTTGCTGAGTGAATGCACAATGCCAGGTCCCATTCACGCGCACACGCATGAGTAGGCTCACACTCGTGAAGGAGTCCATATTCTTTAGTGTTTGTAGCCTTTTGCTGTGACTGTAAGGCTTGGAAGGAATAAGGTCACAGAAGAAGAAGCTAACACTGTATTAGAGTTATCTTCAAAGGCCCTTATGGGGAGGGATGGCCTGCATGGTAGAATGAGTAAACCTTATGGATACTCCTTTGCTTCTCCAGATCCAATGCTCACTTTCCTCGACACACCTATGTGCTGAGGGAAGCTGTTCTGTTTGGAGAATAGCAATGGGTTTTCTGCCTTCTGGCTTTAAAAGATTTATTATTATTGCTATTTTGAGTCAGCCATGGGGGACACAGAGGAGAGGTAGGTGCGGAAGCAGAGAGCAGATCAACATCAGGATCTGCATTCCTGATTTCGCCTAGGGCTCCATGGTAGTTGCACAGGGCATGGTTACTGGCCTGTCTTTATTTACAATGTGAACACTAGGTTCATTATAAATTTTTGACATTATTTTTTATTTTAAAAACACCGGATTAATATTATTTTGTAGTGGGTACTGAGTGTTTTGATGCCTATTTAAATTCTGTGCCCAAGGTGAGTACCTCGCTTGTCTCTCCCTAGTCCCAGCTGGTCAGGGTGTTTTTGGACCCAGGTTTCCTCCTTGTGGTCTTCTATCTAGCAGAGGCATCTCTGTCTGTCTTACCAGCTGGCTCTCCCAGCTCTCTCTCTTCTCCCATTCACCTTCTCTCCCCTCGTCTTCAGATCTAGGGGGTAACGTTCTAGCTAGTACCTGCACCCACCTTGTTGATTTTCCTAAATACTGCTTATGCTCTTGCAAACAGTCTGCTTGTTATATATTCTTTAATCCCCCACTGTGAGGAGGCCATCTACTGCTTCTCAGGCCTCTGACAGTCAGATAAATACTGACACACATCTTATAACTAATACACTTTTAAGAATTTTGTTTTGGAACACTTTCATAAGGCTCTTACAGACAGATACTTATGAGAAAGCCACATTTATTATTCATTAATTAATTCATGGGTTAGATTTTAGAATACAGAATATAGTTTATCCAGAGAAGATGGGAAAGAAGGATTGAGGATGAAGAAATTTTATTTAGGCTAAAAAAAAAAGGGCTTATCTCCTGGTGTTTGGCACCATCCATGTGTACTTACAGTGAAACAAAATTTGAAAGACTCAGATAAAGTTGGATGGTATCACACAGAAAAAAAGTGTCTCTTAGCCCTTTTGTAAAAAATTTCTAGGGTGTTTTATACGAGGCTTCACGTTATAACAAGCGCTTCTCCGCTCTGAGTGTGCCTACCTTCACGCTGACGCTTCCTTGGACTTTGAGCTGCAGTCTGATCATGTCTACATCATCCATCGTGCAAAGCTGGTTAAGCTCAGAAACTTTCTTGGACATCTCATCAATCGCCACTTCGATAGGATTCAGTTCTGTGCTCGACTGGCTTATGACTTGTATTCTCTTCTTCACATACGGGAACAAGTGACTCGCTGCACAAAAGACATGCAAGAGAAGGTAAAGGTTGAGGTGAGTCTGGGGTGGCCCCAGAAGGTCCAGACGATTTTTTTTTTTTTTTTTTTTTTTTTTTTTGCATACAGCATCTTCCACTCTGCATGGTTTCTGTGTATGTGAGTTATTTTTCCTCCAGTGTACCGTAGTGTCTCACATCTCAGCTTGGGGCCCAGCTGCAATCACCTGGTTTGCTTTTCTACACTTGGCTAGCCAACAACTACTCATCTGTGGGCTTGGTTTAGGCTTTTAGTGTCTTGAAACACTGCCCCCCACCCCACCCCAGCTTATAATTCAAATAAAAACTATACTAAACCATACTAAAGAATGCTTAAATGTGTACTCCGTAGCATATATTATGATAGTTTTGTTCTCATATTTTTTTTTTAAAGATTTATTTATTTGACAGAGAGAAATCACAAGAGAGGCAGGCAGAGAGAGAGGAAGGGAAGCAGGCTCTCCGCTGAGCAGAGAGCCCGATGTGGGACTCGATCCCAGGACCCCGAGATCATGACCTGAGCTGAAGGCAGCGGCTTAACCCACTGAGCCACCCAGGCGCCCCCTGTTCTCATATTTTGATGATAAAAGTTCTGGAGAAGTTTACCAAAGATGAATGTTTCCTATAATTTGGGACTCTGCTATTGTATCTATTGCGTACTCCAGGACTGCTCATCTCTCAAGATTCCTCCAGAACACTTTTGCTCAACTTTCCTTTTGGTCTGCCCCAGGAGACCGCCCCCCTCCACCGGCCCAGGGCGATTTCCTGTGCCTTCCCATTTTCTTTCCCAGGCTATGCTCACCTGGATTTCTTGCTTTACTTGGTTTTCTCCTACAAGACCGTGGACACATTGAGAGCAAGACTTGGGGTTCATTTATTTAAATTCCCAGGAGAGTGTCCAGCCCCTCGCAGGCCCTCGTGGCATGTTTGCCGAATACGTAAAAGGATGACTAGCTCAAAGACTACATCTAGACGGTGCTGAGAGGAACGGAGAGCTCATCCCTTGCCTTCAGTTTACAAATGAGAAGCCCGAATTCCAGAGTGGTTTGGAATTTGGTCCCAAGGCACGCACTTCGGGGAGATGCTAACCCTGAAATCCCTGGGGGCAGGCTCAGGGAGAGGGCAGGGGGAAGTTCCCAGTGCCTCTCCCAGGATGCGGACACCATGACCTCGACCGCTGGAACGTCTAAAGGGAAGAGGTGCATTAAGTAGCTCTACTGAGAATTTCTCTTGTCGACTTTCCCAAGGAGGGAGAGGCGGTTCCCGGCACACGTGTCTGATTTGGCGCATCCCGAGTACTTGTCAGCAAGCCCGAAACACCCCAGAGCCACGCGGCCCGGAAGAGAGGCTCGCAGGGCGGCACTTACTGGTGAGGACCGTGCGCCGCTTGCACTGCTCCTCCACGCCGCCGTGCTTCTTGCCCGACAGCGTGAAGGGCGTCTCGAAGACGAAGCGGTTGATGTTGTGGTGCATTTCGAAGTCCGTCTTCCGGTCCTCTATCTCCTTTTCCTCAAAGAACGGCGTGACATAGGTCACCTGGATGTAGGCATATTTGGGGTCCAAATCCTTGGGGTTTACCTGGGTTAACACATTATGGCAAAAGAAGGAGTGGTGAGCCCCAGGGGCTCCTGGAAGGGAGAAGGCTCTGCGTTCCCGCAGGGGCCTCCCGAGGAAGGGGCCTGTCCCTGTCCCCGCGGAGAAAGAGCTGGGTGAACTGAAGCGACAGGAAGGGGAACTGGCTGGACGGTGGCCCAGCCCGCAGCAGAGGTGGGCTGGAGCCAGCCCTCCAAGGAGCTGAGGTTCTTGGACACCGAAGTACCTGCTTAGGGCATATAATTTAATCTTTGATCTTCTTTATCTTCTGTAATGAATACCCCTACCTTTGTCTAGAATATGAGCTGCTGCTGCTTCTTCTTCATCTTTTTTTTTTTTTTTTAAAGATTTAGTTTGTTTATTTGACAGACAGAGATCACAAGGAGGCAGAGAGGCAGGCAGAGAGAGTAGAGGAAGCAGACTCCCTGCTGAGCAGAGAGCCCAATGCGGGGCTCCATCCCAGGACTCTGGGATCATGACCTAAGCCGAAGGCAGAGGCTTTAACCCACTGAGCCACCCAGACGCCCCTAGAATATGAGCTTCTTGAGAGTAGAAATGTATCTCTTGGTTCCTCCAGGATTCAACTACATACCACTGGGGCCATGGGCTCTGGGATTGTAATGTGGAAGGAGGTTCTTTGTTCAGGGGATTAACTGATTCACGTATTTCATGATTGCCAATATTTTTATTTTCAGTTTCTCTATTTTTTTCTCTTATCTGCAATAAATCATCCTAGATAATGTATTTACTGACTCTGCTTCAGTGACCAGACTTCTCAAACAACAAGGCAGGCAGGCTGGGGGTCCCAAGAACAGCCAGGGAATGGCTTTTGCTATTTTTCAAGGTTGGGAGAGATGAGTCTCATCCTCTTTCCTAATGATTTCTGGAAGAATTTTCCAATTTCCTCCAGCTTTCTCCATCTGTTTAACTACTTGCTGCCTATCTGATTCCAGAGACTTAAGGAAGATTGAGAACTTCTTTGTAATGCTCCTAAAAATTACACTGTAAAATGAGTATAATTGTAACCACTTTACAGATTTTTTTTTTTTTTTTTTTTTTAAAAGGAGATTCAGAGTGGCCACCTAGTTTCTCCAAGAGGGAGCACCAGCCGATAGGAGATATTCTGGTGGAACGAAGACTCCAGTGGTCTGACACCAAATTCGACATTTTTCTTGTCCCACTAGAAACTCTATCTATGCCCCCTATTTCAGAGAGCCACTGTGAGGGTAGTTCCAGTTCTGTCCACCTTCACGGCGAAGGGGATTGTACCTTTCCAGCGAAGGGAGAGAATGATGAGCCCACTGTCACAACTTCAGTCTGGATCCAGTAGCCTCAGGCCCAGATCCCTCCAAATACCAGTTGTGTAAAAGAGGAGAGGGGCAAAAAGACCTTTTCTTTTGTGGCCCAGGAACAGCCTCTACATTTGGGCACAAACCAGCTTTTCTGGCTCCCGCACTCTGCCATGCTCTTCTCTCCAACCTGTGATTCTGAGACCTGGCAGGCTCTAAACACACCTCCTGCTTTCATTCCTCCCTGGCATTGCCTGTGCTGGGCTTCTTAGAATGCCTTATGCTTCCAGCAGACACCTTCTCACTCTGCAATTCCCAGAGCAAACATTCTTCCTCTGTGGAGCATTGTCCAGCTAGGAATGAGCTGTTAAGGGAGCCCTGGGCTTTCTCCATGTGACTTGGACCATGTCTTTTATGGTACTTCACTGGCTCTATTTAATTAACTGTTCGCATATATTCTTTTCTTCTTAACCCTATATGAACTGTGAGCTCTGGAAGGAAGAGACTCCATGTGTCCCAGTTCCTAGTTCTGGGCCTGGCATGTAGTAGGTGCTTGATAAAAGTTGGCTAAATGAATGAAAGCACACCAGAAGATCCAATTCTGACTAATCTAATCAGAGTATGTAAGCCCTTGCTTCATGCAACCATGAGGAAGTGAAATGAGTGTTCTCGGTTAATACAAGTCTGCCAACTGTCCCGGAGGACAGATTTCAAAATTGGTATGACTCCCGAAGACCACCATGACTGAGTACATACATTGTGCTGTTTCGTCCAACTCCACCAGTGGGCCCAATCACTTTAACCCTTAGATTGCTGTTCAAATGCAAACAAATAACCTATGGCATAACTACAGGATTTAATAAATTGTTTCTAAGATTATCTAAAAGTTACTTGAATAAACATGTATATAACATTATTGACAAAAGAAAAAAGAAATCACTGATCAACCAGCCGATAAACGAGCAAAACATCCAAAATAGTTGAGGTGGTTTACTTTGCACAGTCAGGCAGAAAATGAAAACTTTAACTACTATAGTTAGGAAAAATTAAGTCAACTCCTCACATTTGTGTGAATACGGGCTTTCCTTTACCTTGTTGGAATCCTGGATTATCTTCACATTGTCTGCTCCGAATTTATCTGCATAGAGCTTGAGCAGTCTTTGGGAAATCTCAGAGAGGCCTGTCAGCTTTGGCTCTTTATAAATATACTCTTTACCTTCCTCCTCTTCAAAAAAGCCCTAAGGGAGAGACATAATGAACCATCAACTTTTTTAGGGAACTCAAATCACAAATCACAAGCAAAACAAAATCTCTACTTAAACAATACATCCAGTCTTCTGTTGTCATCCAAGCCATGGATTAGCACCCTATAAAATTCACAATCAGAAAATGTAAGTAAAGAAAACAAAATATCATGTTAGAATCAGTCGTTAATGAAACACTCCTGACCAGGCTGAAGACCCTTGTGAGATAATCTTACACATGTTTTCTCTGTAGAAATCCGTGGTAAACCCTGCTTGCATATATTTTGGGAGAAGAATGCCCTCTTGTGGCAGCCTGGGGTAGAACACAGAGTCTGGAGTAATTTTTGGCCTTTTTAAATAAGGTCTTCTGCACGTCTTCGCAACTAGCACAGGAAACCTTGCATGTCACGGAAGGGTATCTAAAGCTATGCACTGATATGAGTCCCGTGTCATGTTAGATGCAAAGCCAACATACTTTGGATCGTTGTCATCACAGAAATGACATATGGTATGCTCCCAAGTACTGCTATTTTTAAAATAACTGTAATATGTCTTCAGAGGCCCGAAGCAACATATGCAATTTCATCACTCAGTTGACTTTGCAAATTGATCTTTTACATTCTTGCAAAGCTAGAATTGGGATTCAAAATAACCATGCCGTCATTTTTATGCTAGGTGCAAGTAGGTTTTAGCCTCTACTAATTATAGTTGTCTGATTTGAAACTGTGGGAAGGTAGGATGTCATTATCTGAGGATCACTGGCTGAGGCAGTCTTCATAACTCCTTCCTTTTGAGGAGATTCAGTTGCATTTTTCCTGTGGGATACATGCGAGCTCAGAAGACTAGGTAAAGGGGAGTTAAGAATCCCAGTGCATATGGTTTTCTCCTGACTGCAGAATTTACCTCATGGAAACAGCTTTTGAGGACCAAGTGAAGATACTGCAGATCAGAAAAGTCTTAGCTGTGCTCTTTTCGTTTTTATCATTTTTGACTAAAAAAATACTCATTATATGTAACAACAAACATGCGTAATCTTGTTGACTCATGTGAGGTAATCTAAGAATAATGATCAAAACGCACATCTGTCCAGGTGTGACCACCGTGAGCAGTGTACTTTGTGTCCTAAGTGGGCGGCAGGGGAAGACGACAAACAAGGCACATTCACAGCACAGGCTTTGTCAAGCATTTCCCCAAATCGATGTTGGCTTTTTTAAAGGCAGAGAAGGGTCTTTGTTCAACAGGGCGCGTTCAGTGTTTAACACAGTGCTGGTCTTTAGGGAAACTCACTCTACATTTGTCGAATGAATAAACAGGTGAATGAAATAATTCTCAGAGGGCATTCATCTAAAAAAAAAGGTATATTTGCACCAGGTATAGCTGGAAAAGATTCTATGGATTTTAATCAAGATGTTTTTATTGAAGATTTCTTTGAGACTGTTCATGACCAAACACAGTTGAATATACGAGTGTCCTGACCCCAAACTGCTTTAAGAAGTGACTTGGAGTGTCGTGAGCGTGAAAAGCACCTTGCGGTCTTTCCTCAAGACTTGGTAGGGATAAGTGAGGTCTGGCTCAGTTTCCACATGACTTCCAGCCTGCCAGGATTTCTCTGTTGCTGTCTTTGTGAAGATTTGTCTGATTCAAGGTCAGAAGTTAGTGGCTAAATTGACAGACTGACACATGAGAGAGATACGGCTTCTGAGGCCATCAACCAGCACCTCCACGGGGCAAGAGCCATAGAAACACTTACAATTTCCTTTTCAATAAGAAAAATGTCTCCAAGTTCCAGGAAAAGATTTTCTCACCATGCTGTGAAAACCAGCACAAAGAGACATTTCACTGCGGTTTTTTTCCTCTAACAAATTTCTGAATCCAGCGTTAGCCGGAAAGAGGGGTGGGAAGCAGGATTTTCTTGTCATTATTATGACCGCGTGGCCTTGGTCATGAACTGTGACCTTCTTTCAACCCTGCTTCTTGATCTGGGGGATGAGAAATGGTACAGACTCAGAACTCTACTGGAAGGCCCCAAGAACAGTGCCTGGTACACAATAGGCCCTTGGTGTGTGTTAGCTGTGATGAGAAGGAGAGCAGTAACAAAGAACATTATGGGTCACTAGAGCAATTTTAGCTCTGGCTAACGTTCAGGGAACACTGTTTAACTGTTTCGGGTGCTTGAAAATGCATACCCTCAGCTTCTCTTGCACGAACTCTACAATTCTCCTTATTGTAAAAAGTCTACTGGTGTTGATTTCAATATTTTGGTAAGTTATTAATCAGAAAAAAATTGTAATTATTATGTACGTAGCCTGGAAATATCAACCTGTTGGGCCTGTATTCCAAAATAAGGAGAAAGGAGCTGGAGTAGCAGAATTAAGAATTTAATCGGCTGTCTTCCTGGGATCGTGGAAGAGCTTTTGGAGCCGGATCAATGGCAGCTCTGAAAATATTTGGAATGTGCACCTACTTTTCACCTAGGGAAACTATCAAAGCAAGACCCACAGAGCCACAGGACATTGTCTTAAGGAAGTTTTCAATTTCAGCTCTGTCTATGAAATACATGGTTTATAACGAGGGACCCAGATGATGAAAATCCAGGGGCAGCTTCTGTTTTGTTTTAGTCCCAAGGTTATGAATAGACTGCATTTCAGAACAGTGGGAAATGTGCATTTCCCCTGCTAGTTTGATTTTCTAAATGTCACTGTACAATGTGATAAATGTTCAGATCAGTTATCGTTAGGAAATAGCACATAATTCCAGTTAAACAAGGACTTTGAATCAGCAGAGTTAACATGCATAGATTATGAAACTGGAAGGCAATAAATTATGATAAAAATGCACTTCAGTAAACTGAAGACAACTAAAACAGACTCTTGGACTCCTTCTTAGATGTTTTTGCAATGACCTTGAATCATTATTGGGATGTCAAATATAAGTGCCCCTGCCATTGTACTTAAGTAATTCAAAATCACAAAGGTATGCATCATAAGAGGAAACTTATGTCTAAATGTGGGTCAGAAAGTATTAAAAATAGTCTGAATACTAAGAGAAGAGAGAATGCAGAGAAATGTTTTTGTATAAATATAAACCCTTAGTTCTATACATATTTTGTATCCTTATTACATGTATTAAACGCATATTTTATATCAACCGTTTTCATATAGGTGGGGAGCCAGAAGGATGTATCACAACCCAGAATGGAGAACGGTTTTTGCATTTGTTTGCATTTGGTATACATGCACCTTTCCTCCTCCCCTTAATCTTTTCTATCAAGATTCTGAGATACATCTACACCCATGTAGGCATGACTGAGAATCCGGGACTCTATATCCTTTGGTCAAGAGAAGAAAATTTCCCATAGCCTTTGATTTATTCATTCTGGGAGCATCCGATGTTTTAAGTTATTCAATGGGCATTCACTTGCTTCCTTACATGCTAAGTATCAGAGTCTAAGTATTTCATTGATTACAGCTGATGTTTGATTACTACTGTTGTTTCATTACTCTGGAAATGAATACTTTAGGGACACTTTGGAGGGTGCTGTATATGGGCTGCTCTGTGTAAAATTATTCCCATAGTCAATGATGCCAGGTGTCACATTAGAAAATTCATGCTATGCAAGACTTGCAATTTTAAGACTCCTGCCACGAAAGAACAGTTTCCAGCTTGTTTTCTATTGTCTGGCTCATTGCAGACATAATATTAACTACTCTAGCCAAGACCACGTAAAGAAAGCACTATCCGCATGGGACACTAACATACCCAAAGGCCTTGTGAAGGCAAAGAGCCTATTGCATATTATATTCCCATAATCTTTGCAACATGATTGTGAGACATGCCAATTTGGATATTAAAAGATGAATTTTACAGAGACACAAAGTACCATGATGAAAAGAAATTATTTCTGACTATGGGGATTATGCTAATCAAGTAGTTAAGACTTTATCTTAGATCTCTGGAACCTTCATTCTGTACACGTTCAGGGAAATGTTCATATCTAGTTGGTATTTCTTTATCATCACGTGTAAATTGATGTGCACCGTCTGCTCCTGCTGAATATCATAGTTCATATTCTCCATTTGGTATCCTGGGACAGGTATTTGAATTTCATTTGATGACTGAGGCTCTAAATGGCTGTGTATCAAGACGACCCGTTAGTTTTTGTTCAAAGGCAGCTGGAGTTTGAGCTTATAAAGTACCATGCCTTGGCTTGTACTCAGGTCTGCAGATATAACAAAACACTTTTAAGCTCAGGTTGGAATTTTTAATAAAAGACACTTGAGAATGTTGGTGGCACATATTACAAATAACAAGGCCAAATGTGCAACCGGCACACATTATTGAGAAATCTGCAAAAAGAACCAAGTTAGGTCATTTGAAAGTAGCTCTTCCCAGTTCTTCCCCCTGCCCCCCACCCCGTCTATTTAGTACGAGGGTTTTCAAGTATTCTTTTAGTAGGTGAGTTAAGGACCCATGACCCCCATTTTATAAATGAAGGTAGAAAATCTTGGTATGGACATGGGGAGGGCTTAGAGAATTACAAAAAAGTATGTTGTGGTCAGATGAGCAGAGCCGAATGTAGACAGGCAATGTGTGGATAATGAAAGAATTTGCTTTTCCAGCTTAATTAGCAATAATTATGTTGAATTATGGTGAATAATTTTTGTAGGTAAAAAATGTATGACTACAGGGGCACCTGGGTGGTTCAGTGGGTTAAAGCCTCTGCCTTCAGCTTAGGTCATGATCTCGGAACCCTGGGATCGAGCTCCGTATCAGGCTCCTCACTCAGCGGGGAGTCTGTTTCCCTCTTTCTCTCTGTCTACTTGTGATCTCTGTCTGTCAAATAAATAAATAAAATCTTTAAAAAAATGTATGACTATAGGCACTTTTACATGGTTCAAAAAGGGCAGAAAATTCTTTGGTGTCACAGAGCTTTAGGTGCTGGCATGTTATTTCTGCCTCTGCTGGCTTTCCAGAATTTCTTACATCACTTCTCGCTGGATCTTTAGGAGACCTAATCTGCCCTACTGGCTTAAGCTTTGGTCCACTGGTCATCTTTTGCATCGGGCATTAAGACCATCACCGCTGAGAATCCTCAGAGCTCACCACCACAGAAAGCCCTGTTTCTCCACAATACTTATGTGGAAAGGAACAAGGTTCCTTCAGGAGCCTGGGAAGGTGCCTGTCAATGGCAACAACTCCAACTTCTAAAAGTCTGACCACCATGCCCTTCTTTTACAGCTGCAGTTCCCAGTGGTCTGAAATGAGCAGATTATCTCTAATACTAAGTCTATCCTACAGGTACTGCGAATATGTGGTGCTCATATTTATCTGGGTGTGCACACAAGGGCACGTGTGTTTATGCAGGCTTTTAAACCACATTTACCTTTGTGTAGAATGATAATATATGTGAAAAGTAAAGGATACATTTTTGTAATTCAGATAACTGGAATAAACAGAATTTAGTTGAAGAAATGCCGGATGACTCCAAAATGAAGGGAAGCAGGATAATCTTACCTTTTACCCAATGTTGATTTGCACACAAAAAGTTAAAGTTCAGTATGACTATATGGAGGGAAGTGTGAGGATTATTAGAGCATGCAAACAGAGAAGAAGAGAACACTTACCACAGCCTGGAACCATCAAGACCAAAAGAAGGAAAGAGTAAACGTCTGCATTAAAATCTGGTAGGAAAAGAGCAGCATTTGTTTCTACCTGTTTAGTATCCCTGTATTAGAGACTAAATGGAGAAACCATCAGGTGGGCAATCTGGCTTTCAAGACTGGACTATTCGTGGTAATTTACTACTTTTTCTTTGGAAGGATTGTATGATTTGAATCTTCCTTGCTGCTCAGTTAGCATGTGACCATTCCCCGAATACCCTTTCTTTCCCTCTGCCATCCCTCAACACACACATTTCCTTTCCAATGGGGTGTTCCACCACTTTTCTTGTCAATGTTTCATCAAGGTCAAATATTGCTTCTTTCCTTCATGATGGTCAAGATATCATTCCCTTACCTTCTTCATCCTCCCCTGAAGCTTCCCCCATTTTATCCCTGCAAGGTACACCATCACTTCAAGGTACACTACCCATGTAGACATGTGTAGACCCCACACATGTCTACATTTAGTCTGTATCTGCGGACTGTCTCCACTAGCTTTGGCTGTCTCTGCAATCCCAGTGCTCCTATGTGAGGAGGAAAATCTGGGTTGGATGAATTCGTTTATGGTAAGTGGGTAATGGGTAACACTTCTCTTTCCAGGTAGAGAACAGCTAATCTTTATTAATTCAGAAGTTAGTTTTTAAGCTGCCTTTGGCAATTAGGGGAAAACAGAAGTTTTTCAAAACACTTTAATGGCAAGCAATATGGAATGACCATGTTGGATGTGACTTCTTCACCTACTGCCTTTGAACTTTCTGAGAAGAAAAAGAAGCTATCGGCAACACTGTCTTATGTGAGGGAAGGGTAGGAAAGGAGACAAGGCAGAGTCCTATGGAAATAAAAGGATGGAACGTTCATGCACACAGGTCAGAGTCCGAGGTACGCCTGCTGCAGTGTCATCGTGTTATAAGCCTTCTTGAGAAGAAGCAGGATGGTGCCTGGGTTTGCTCCACTTACAGCACTGCTCAGAGACATTCATAATCAATAGAGAATATGTTACTTAATTTTCTGGCTAATGCTTTGGCTCACTAATATTATTATTCTGGTTCACTGCAAAGGTGGGAAGCTGGGGAAGATAATGCAACAGTTATACTGACCTACAATACAGAAAAAAAAAAATCATATGGCGTTCTGCCTGGAATCAGTGGTCATTTAGAAGCAGGAGGAAAGAAAATGCGTGACTGTAAGGTTGACATGGTGGAGGCCCTAGGAATTCTTTATTTTCCAGAATGCTATGAATTTCATTCCTCAAAACACGTTCAATTTAATTTCACTTTAACATAGGATGTGAAACTCTAATTAGATATTTGGGGTTAACTGGGAAGAAGATGATGCTGAAAAATAAATGCTCTCTTTCTCCAAGAAGTTAGAAATCATGGTTTAACTAGATCTGTATTAAGACCCCTGGATTTCTCTGCCCTTTTGTTCCCCAGTTCACTACATTCCCGTGGAAAAACATATGACCCTCACATCCAGAAAACCCCTCAGACATACCCAGATACACCCACATTCTCTCAATTCCTTGGCATGTGGAGTTTGATGTCTCATAGAGAATGAAAGACAAAGTTTCATTGTTTAACAGAATGTAGAGGCCACGTAGCTTCTGTTGAACTTACCTGTCCATAAAATGCTACACGATAGTAGCGACCAAACAGTCGTTTCTCCGAGTTGACCACCTCTGCAACTTTCAGGTATGATCGATGAATGTCGTAGTAGAGATCTGATAATTTCTGAAACCGTAAATCAAAGGGTTTCATGAAGGTGATGTTGACACAAAAAATAGAGAGTTTCCCATTTTTGAACATTATAAGTAATTCACCAACTTAAAGCAGGATGTTTTGACCAAGGTCTGGCCTCAGAAAACTTACTTTGAAGTCTCTCTGCTTTTCAAAGACAGCGATGATGGGTTTGTTGACATCAGCGATGAGTTCATATCGCTCAGACTTCCAAAGAAACTCCACACACATGTAGAGCTGCTCCACCAGGATATTCTGTAATCCCCCAAACCAAAATGAGATTTTACACGATTGTGTAAACACAGTGTACACATTGTGGTTCATCCCTGAAACTTGTTTTCAAAACTGTTAAACTGTCAGTTTTCTCTATAGCAGGGCTGCTGTGTTCCCTTTGTTACTGGCATCCTGGAAGGGATGGTGGTATCTTCTCGGATTCTTCTCTTCCCATCATTGAATTTGTCCTTCAAATTTGCTAATTTGAATCTACAAAATGCCTTCAGCTCTGTCTAGTCCTTTCCCATCCTAGTTCCGTGGTCCCTGCCTTAGATCAAACCCCTCTTCCTTTACTTTCAGACCCCATAGTGGTCTTCTAGTAATCTGTTTTCCACTCTGGTCCATCCTATGTGTTGTTCTCCAGGAATCTTTCTTTCTAAAACGTAAATCTGATCTCAAGCTCCCCACCGCCCTAGACCTTTGTAGGAACTCCACTGTCTCTGAATGGCCATCCAGACTCTCTAGATGGCACTGAAGGTGCTCCACAGTCAGGCACCAACCTCCTTTTCAGTCCAACCCCCCACTTGCCACTGACTTTGCACTTTGGTTATACCATCCTGTACCACTCCACGCTCAGAATATGTTTGCACCTCCACACATTCACCTATGTTGTGGCTGCAGCGACAGGAACCTTATTTTCTCATTTGGCACCTTCAAGTCCTATCAATGCCAAGATCCCGTGTAAAAGTCTGGAGAGCTTTCCTATATGTCCCATCCATCTGCATCCCAGTCACTGTCACTTAAAAAGTTCCCCTTTAATTGCCTAGATTTATAGTTGTTGGGTCTTGGACTGGCTAGTCCCTACCCTGAAAAAATTCTGTCCTTCTCAAGATTCTAAGCTCTTTGAAAGTCAGCATTATGTCTTATTTATCTTTGTCCTCCACCCTGAACTCAGTGCCTCACATATACTAGTGGTTTAAAGAATATTCAGCTGAATCAAATTATATACTCACTAAAGGAAGTGGATAATATTATAGGAATCTTTTCAACAATGTCTTTGAAGAAAAGATTCTTAGATGTTATTTGAAATAGTTAACAAATATGTTGTTGCATTTACTGTTTGTTTGCAAGGTATACTAAATCAACATTAACTATATAAATTTTAAATAAAAATCCACCCCAAAACTTGCTTTCTGTACCCTTTTTTTTCAATCTATGTAACACTAAAATTTAAACAATTAGCTGGTGAAATATTTTATTTACTTGATGAGGGAGCTCTGTTTTCTTTATCAGAATTGTTGCTATGTAAATTAACACTAGAAAGCTTCTTTTGAATTAATAAAAAATAACCATGGTTTGCAAATCAAAGGGTTTTTTGCAGAAACTAGTGAGCCTTTCTGCTCAAGTGTATTTACAAACAAACTTTCTAATGCACTAAAAAGTTGTGACCAGCTCACAAAATTTTCATCATCCCTTATGACATTTACCAAAGGACCAACAATTTCATATCTTATAGAAGAGCTGACATTATATATTTGGGTCCATCTTAGAGAAATAAAGTTCAGTTTAAATATTCATTGAAAATTATGCTTTATCAATGGAATTTGAGGTCTATTAATCTCAGCTTAATTTTAGCCTGCCTTTCACTTAACCTAAGTCCTATTCTTCAGTAATCTGATTTCTGAATAACATTTTCTCCTTCATATTTAGTTTAATGTAACAGTTCAATACATATTTTTACTCAGTTACTGTACAGTAGATTATATTGATCTAACCTCATTGTACGGTGTGTCTTGCATTCCCGAATCTTCTTTCATTGCTCCTTCTTCTTTAATATTTGGTGTAATGCTCAGAAAAGCTGGCCAGCCCATAGAGAACATGCCTTGAGTGGACCAACAAAATGTGACATTATTATTTTGAGTCAAATCTTGTTTGGAAAAGATAATGCCTTTCTTCATGACATTACAAGTGGTAGTACAATAAAACTCACACAGTCAATGAGATGGGTAGATATTTCTGTTGATAAATATTCTTTTCCAGGGCAACTAATCTTCCTGTTTTATAAAATTGTATCATTTTTTTGATGACATTTTGTTTTAGAAGCTGGCATGGAATATTGGACAGAATACAGAATTTGTAGATAGACATGGTTCTAACGTTCTAATTTAGCCAGACTTTTTGAGCCTGCTTCTCCCCATTTGTTAGGCTGAAGATGTTAATATCTATCTCAAAGGATGGCTGAAGCAATTCAAAACATTAATATTTGAGAAAACACCTGGAATGATCAGTGCATTATGGAAATAATGCTCATTCCTTGCCAATTTTCACTCTTATGCATTATCTAGAAACTTCCTTAAAATTTCCTAGCACTGTGGCTACCAAGATAAGAAGGAAAAGATCTGGCTCTACAGATATATCTTATATATAAAGATAGTTGGTCATGGGCCATGTCCCCGGAGGAAGGACTGGAACTGAACAGTGGGGAATTTGAGTAGTCAGGAGCACAGCTTGGAGTAACTAACCAGCCCTTGAACTTTGGTCCCATCACAAGCTAACCATGCACCCGGGGTCGGGCTGTATCACTTCACTTGGTTTTCTCACTTGAAAACAGGAGGCCCTAATAGCACCTAACTCAAAGACACACAAGAGGCAACTAATGGAGATATTGCCAGTATAAAGCCCATAAAGAACTTCCATGTAAGTTCCCTTACATGGAACACGTGCTTTTAAAATTATAGCTAATACTTCTGTGAGATGTTTCCATTTTTAATTATCAGCTCATGAGCTATGTAACTAAATGATCACTCTCCAAATGTGCTTGAAATTATAATTAGAATAGTTTTTGCAATTTAATCCTTGCATTAAAAATTCTACTTCCCTACTTTTTAACATAATAATATTCCTTCTGTAATTAAACATATGTTAAAATATATGACAACCCACTAGTAGGGATATATAGCAGAGAAAGTCATGATATATTTTTTGCAGTATGATGATTATTACAGTTGTACTTTCTTGAGTTGTTTATCTTTGCCTATATTCTTATTATGTGTACATTGTATTGAAGGGGATACTTTATTCCTCTGATTTAGAAACATCATAATATAAAAGTATATTGAGGACTTCAGGTATATACCAAATGGATATGAATATATTTTAATGCATCATAAAAAAATCACCTTTCTTAGAGTTTACTAAACAAATATGTTCTTTTCTCAATGGATATGGTAGAATCCAATGTTACCTTAGGTCTGGAAATGGGTATTTAACATTTTTTGAATATTAAAGGTTCACACAATATTTTGGGATATGTTTCCACAATTTCTCAAACTGACCCCTAGTTTTTTCAGATTTTTTCAATTTTGTTTTTGTTAGAATTTGAAATCATCTTTATGGAGCTGTACGGGTGTCTGATTATGATACAAAATAGATGGGGAAGAAGGGTACATTAGACAAAACAGTGATGAGTTTGATAACGTGCAGATAAAAAGGAAGCTAAATCGTAAGTGTAAAACTAAGCAGGAAGATCCCTGCATTTTAGCATGGACAGGAGCCATGATGCCAGGTATGGTCTCCTCCTCAAGTAAGTGACCTCACTGTCTCACCTTTCATTTTAGTCATTTGGCTCAAATGCCTTATTTGGAAAGTCCACTGAGATTCTTTAGAAAATATATGCATATTTAAAAGAACAGGGGATTAATTATGCTTCCAAAATATTGTAACTAAAGTCTATTTACCTTTTGCTCAATTATTTTGATCTTAGTATCTAAAGATTTGTTTCTGTTTTTCTTACACTGAGCTTTCTACTACATTTTGAAAGTTAAGAGAGCACTAGGTAATAGATTGCAGGCCATAACCTTTGGGTTTGAACAAACTTTTGTAAGAGAAAACAAGTTAAATGGATTAGCTATATTGCTAAATGTTTTATAAAGAGTAATTCTTTAGTTATTGTTACAAAACCTTTCATCAAACTTTAAAGATGACATATTCTTCGTTCAAGGGAATCAATACGATAAATTATGATGTGTTGCAAGTTGTTTGAATCGGTTTAGGCTTTTAAAAAAGAAAATGGAATATGATGATTATAGAGTCCTGCATATACATTTTTGGCATTCCTTGTTTTGAATGAGTTGTCTTACTACATTTCAAAATTAAAATAGATTTCTTTTGCGATTTTAAACAATTTTAGAATAAAATCCCAAGGGCAAACTCGTATGCAGATCGGTAGCAAATATGGCTATGACTCATAATCCTAAATATTGGATAAGATGCAGTTCTCTGTGCTGAGAACTTTTCAGTACTAAACTTCAAACATTTGGGTAGATTTCGGAATGGTAGGTGCTTTAAGCTTTTATGAGTGGTAGTTATGAAGGTCTGAGATAGTTTTTCTTTTACGAATACATTTCACAGTTCGATCAAAATAGACTTTAAGCAGCAATGTGATTTCTTTTGCACTGTTCCACGGGGGTAAAGGAGTTTACGTGGGAGAGTTAGGCCACTCACTTCCTCCACCAGGAGCTGTTAGTAATGGGTAGCTATCACAGGGGTGGATATCCTCCGGGAGCAGAGGTGGTGTGCAAATCTTTTCCATTTTCCAGTAACCTATGGTAGTGCAAGATGAGGTTAAGACATTGTTACATGTTAGTGTTAATACAAGCTTATGAGACTATTAATCATTAACCAATGAAACATTCTCATTTTGAACTAAGAGGCTGACGAGTTAGCCTTTTTGTACATAAAATAAACATGATAATGGCACAAGAGAGCTAAAGTTCATAAGTACAGTATAATTAGAAATGTCTGTGAAAATTAATGTTACTTAATAAAACACAATTGAGATTAATACAACCTAAAATTAATAAGTTAATTGTAATTTCGGTTTCAACATGTCAACTTCTAGACTTTTCTCCCTGCGCACAGTCATCTTACCCTTTCTTTTCAGGTACTCTGCAATGAGGGCAGCTATATGGATGTAGCACATCGCAGCCTGTAATAAAAAAAGAAAACCGTTTCAGAGGAAAACACAGTGTGGATTTCACTATTCATCTCATCAGGACGAATCTTCCAAGGTGAGTCAGGGTTCCATGTGAGAATACGTGGAGGAATCCTTTTAATTAAAGAATCAAAAACAAGAATAGATTTGATTTCTAAAAAGTTCACCATCAAGAATAAAACGGGTATTTGGGAAATTTTGTTTGCGTTTATCGGGGTAATAGTTTTCAAGCGGGTGAATGAACTGACCTGAAGAATTTATCAACAGAAATATCTTCCTTCCTTACTGTCTAAGTCTAATGTATATATTTTTAAATCCACAGTTCTCTTTCCTTATTCAAACTATAAGCTATAGCATCGGGCTCTAAACTGGGGGTAAAATTAAGCGACCTTCTTACTGTTTCTACTACCAGTAATGGCCCCTTTGGGCCATCTACTGCCTTTAAGAAGGTCAACACACAAGGCGGTACTTGATTAAATAGTGTGGCCTAATGAGCCATGTGTGCTCCTGCCAACCACATTATATGGCAATTTTTAAAAGAACGATTTTATTTATTTACAGCCTGACCTGTTGAGGGCTCCAAATGACTTCAGCTTTTCCCTTTGAAGGTTGTGGAGTTATTTCTCTATTTTCTGGGCTGTCCAAGGGAACTAGAGTTTCTCATTCTTGTCCCACCAAATTGCCTCCAACCGGGGTTTCTGATCGGCTCTATTTCTATCCCAGGATCCCTCCTATGTGTTTAGAAAAACTTCAGGTGTTAGGATCAGCCCGGATAAATTAATCTCTTCCCCAAAGGGGCATATTTCTGAGAATAAGGCTGAAGTTTCCCACTTGGTGTCCGGAAACCACTTGGGGGCTGTGAATTGCTGCATAAAATTCCCCCCAGTGTTTGAATGGACATAAAAAAGTTAGGTGTTGATTTATAACCTTCACACAGTGCACTCTCCTCACATGGCTCATGGGAGCATTAATATTTCCAACACCAGTTCAGACTAGCTGCAAATGAGGACAGATTACCCCAGTCTGAGATTACTCACTACGGTGGCAAACTTCCCCATCCGAGTCCAATTACAGGGAAGACATTGTAAAACACAGGACATTAAGTTATATAACTCAATTTCCAGACATCCTTACAACCATCCTCCTTAGTCTTAGGCTTTTACCCTTCGTTTCTGCATTGCATATCCTACAATTACAGCTTGGTATCCTTTACATGGAGTCGGGCATTCTTGAATCCTACTTGCCAATTTAATGCACATCATATATCACTGGGTCATATCTAGATACGTGGAAAAATACGGTAGCCTACTGTAAACGAAAATCCAGTTTTCCTGATAAAGAGGACAATGTCAACAGAGGACTGAGCCTTGGCTAATTACCTCAGATAAGTCTCCGTTTCTCGCATGAATCTTGGCCATGCTTTCGAGCCAGGTCCTCCGCAGCTCAGGGGTGCTTGCATAGGAGTTTGCCAGACTGTACTGGAGATCCACCAGCATCTCGGGGTCCTTCTCATGCTCCTTCATCTGGGCTGTCGCCATCAAAACAGTCCTTATACGTTTCGTCAGATCTTTCACTTCTGCTGGGAAGTTGCTGTTCTTTGGAAAACAGAGCACCTGGGTCGTTATCTGTTCTTAATCCCTAAGGTAGGTTACTTCAAGTTATGCTATTAATCATGGCTTGGTATCACAGTTTGGTGCATTCTCTATGTTGTTCATAAATATGAACTTTCTTTATTTCTTTGGATATGATTCTATGTATTGATTGTGGTTGTACACATTTGAACATAAGAACTGCAGGGGACTCCATCTTCTCTGCTCACCTAGCTTCTTCTAGTAAGAGCATCCTGATTGTTCTTTGAAGCTCTCTCTTCTCTGACTCTGGTTCATATGATTTGAAAAGGTCTACTTCATGGGGGGGCACGAGTATGTGGTCCACCAAACTGGCCTGGCCAATCAACTTCTCTGATCCCTCAAGCCAGTGATTGGTTTAGGAATGGGGATATGATACAAGGTTTAAACAAAGAGATTCAAGTCTGGGACATTGATTGGGACTACAGAACAAGGTGTTTTTTCTTTTCTTTTCTTTTTAAAAACAATTTTATTTATTTGAGACAAAGAGAGATAGCATGAGCTGGGGGAGAAGGGGAGGGGCAGAAGAAGAGAAGAAGCAGATTCCCTGTTGAGCAGGCAGCCCCACACAGGGCTCAATCCCAGGACACCAGGACCATGACCTGAGCTGAAGGCAGACACTTAGTCAACTGTGCCACCCAGGTGATCTGAGGCACTTTTTCCACTTACAGAATATTCCAGTGTCCTCAGGAGTTTGGAAAGAGTAAGCCCGTGGGGAGAGCATTTACATTCACTTGTAAATGAAGTAAGCAAAGAGGAAAACTAAGCTGAGAGATAGAGAGAGGCAAACATCGCGGCAATACGGAACGGGGGCCTGAAAACATGATGATTTTTTAATTAAAAATAACTTTTATGAATTTTTTTCTCAGAAGTATCTGACATACATCACTGGATGAGTTTAAGGCATGGTGATCTGATGTATATATATCGGGAAATGAGTACCACAGTAAGTTCAGCTCACAACCATTTTCTCATGTAGATGAAATAAAGAGGAAGAAGGAAAAAAAGGAGAAAGGAAGAGAAAACCCTCTTATGATGACAACTCAGGATTTTCTCTCTAAACTAACTTTTCTGTATAGCATAGACCAGTGTTAGCTATGGTCATCATGTTGTACCTGACATCCCTAGTTCTTATCTCTCCTACAATGAGAAGTTTGTATCTGTTGACCACCTTCCCCCAATTTCCCCACTCCCCATCACCTGCCTCTGATAACCACAGGTCTGATTTCTTTCTCCATGATTTTCAGGTGTTTTTTTTTTTTTTTTTTTGGTTGTTGTTGTTAAGATTACACATAAGTGTTAAGATACACATAAGTGAGATCATACAGTATTTGTCTTTTTTGTCTGACTTATTTCACTTAGCATAATGTCTATCCATGTTGTGATAAATGGTAAGATTTCCTCAGTTTTTATGGCTGAATGCTATTCCATTGAATATATACACCACAACTGCATTATCCATTCATTCACTGATAGACCCTTAAGCTTGTTTCCATGCCTGGGCTATTGTAAATAATGCTGCTATGAACATGGGGGTACAGCTATCTTTTCAAATTAATGTTGAAACTTTGTTTTAATCCCTGGGCACAGCCATGCCCTGGACTTTATCCCTGGACTTTTCAGTACTATGACTAAAGAAGAAGTCTTCTGAAATTTCTAAAAGAATGATTCAATAAATTTGGCCAAGAGTAAGATTATAAGAAAATGACTGTATTTCTGGATGTTTGTGGTTAGTTTTCTTGTTATATCCCATTCAATCACACATCTTGCAAATTCCACTTAACAGATGACAGACTGACAGTGTTAGAACTGATTATTAATTCAAACAAGCAAACTCAACGTTAGCACTCAGTTCAAGTCTCAATAAACAAAATACAGAACTTGTATTTTTTAACGATTTTGATATTTCACGAAAGAATTCAGTTTAGTTTTATTCCTAAGTCTTTGAAAATGCCCACAAAGCATTTCTTACTTTCATCTGCTTGTCTCCATTGGCAAAATTATTGGTAATTGCAAGGGAATGTTGAAACCGAGAGCCTCCAATCCCAGCGTCAGCTATTAACTGGCTTACAGCCTTGATGAGCTAGAAGAGAAAAGAACAATGGAACTTCAAAAGTGATAACCGAGAAATAGTAATTTTAAAGAAATCCATTGGACTGGATGAAATCATCTTTGATTTCTCCCTGTGGGTCCCAAGAATAGCATCTTCATGCATTAAATTTTTAGAAGGTCATGTCATCTAGGGCGTTTCCTATAATTTTAGATATTTATATAAGAAGGTTGCAGGAATCTTGGGATGCCTTAAAGAAAGACATTTCTGCGAGGAGAATCTGGTGGGGTTTGACATTCAAGAGATAGCCTTGGTCTCCCGAGTTGTGTATTCTATTTGATTCTGTTCCCTGGAAAAGTCCAAGTGGAGTTACGGACTTTGTTGATTTCTGCCCTCTTCCTCTGAGTGAGAGTTGACTGTGCTGAGTGTCTTCAAGGAGGGGTCTGGTAGAGGAGGTGGTAGCTTTTGCCCGGCAGCCAGGAGGCTTTTATCAGTGCTGGAACAGATGAGTGGTTTTCACAACAGCATTAATGAAACTTGACAGCACTTACTTGTAAGTGAGACCGGACAATTGACTTCTGCTTGTTAAATTCAAAATTTTTCCTCATGAAAAAGTACAGAAGTGCTGATGCTTCCGTCTGCGTTGACCGTGACCTGTGGTTACAGCATTTTAGGACTTCATAGCAGAATGATCCACACAGGTCGGCTGGCCCCTGAAAGAATGCTGAAGGAAACTATGGAAATAGAAGGATTGGTTAAGGGTGGACCATGCTTTCTTGTTGCTCTGTTTATGCTCAATTTTAGAATTCCTTAGAAAAAAATCCACCTTTTTTTTTTAACCTTGTCTTTTTCTTCCATCTGCAAGTGGAAGGGATAGAATTGTATTTATTTAAGTGTATATTAATATTTTTTCCCTAGGAATAATCATTCTCTACATTGTAAGTCTCCCATGCATCAATAACCAGTGACGACCCAGAACTAGAGATGAAGAGCTTTGGAATGCTTTCTATTCACCCAACATTGTCGAAACACAGGGATCCTTTCCTCCATACTGAGAGATGTCAGGATTAATATGCATTTATCATCATCCTCCCCTGAGCTTTCACTGGAACCAGGAGAATGCCTACCTTGCATACAAACAATCTCAAGGAGGCAAACACATGCTTCAGTGCTGTGGCTGACTGGTTGACTTGGAAAAAGAGCATGTAGGTGTCAAAGACCCTCTTCATCATTGAATTTTGACATTCAGATTGTTGGAGCTGTCTCTGGAAATTTAACAAAGAAGTTATTTAGGATGAGTAAAAGGACAACTGTTTTTTTTTGTTTGTTTGTTTGTTTTTTAAAGATTTTATTTATTTGACAGAGATCACAAGTAGGCAGACAGGCAGGCAGAGAGAGAGGAGGAAGCAGGGTCCCTGCTGAGCAGAGAGCCCGATGCGGGGCTCGATCCCAGGACCCTGAGATCATGACCTGAGATTAAGGCAGAGGTTTAACCCACTGAGCCACCCAGGCGCCCCCAACTGTTGTGTTTTTTTTTTGAAAGATATTTATTGTGAACCTACTGTGTGGTAGGCACAATTCTAAGTATCGTATTGAATAAGGCGATAAGACCTAAGTTCCCTCTGAACTTATACAGCAGTGACTGAAAAAATTATGAAATAAGAAAATAGAGCAGAATGATAGGATATAATAAAAAGTAATTGCTTTGGGGATAGGGCTACTCTAGACAGGGTAGTTAGTCAAGACCTCTTTGATGAATGAGCTGACATGTGAACTAAAGGAATTGGTCATGGGCAGATCTGAAGGGACTGTTTAGGGAGAGAGAAAGAGATAGTACCAGGGACATGAGTTGGGAAGAAGCTTATGAGTTCAAGGTTGAAAAGAAAAAAAAGATCAGAGCAGCTCGAGCATGGGGCATGGGGTGAGATGAGAAGTGTAGAAGATGAGGTCACAGATGCGGTCTCAGAGAGGCAGGTCCTTATAGGCTTTGATAGGGCCTTTGTCTGAGATTTGATTGACATTGTCACTGAGTAATAAATAATTAAAATATGGTTTTTGCTTTTCCTATTACCCATGATGACATTTCACCTGAAAGCAGAGCTTTCTTGGCATAATCATTCTGTTTGGTGTAGACTTTATTCAGTGGATCCATCTCTTCCGAGTTCAACCCTTAACATCTATAAGCTCATTAGATTGAGCTAATAGTTTAAATATCTTCATTGAGATATAGCTGACATGTAATTTCTATAGTTCACATTTCTAAAATTTTATGTAAATGGAGATATACAATAAATACTTTTTGTTTGGCTTCTTTCACTGAGCATGAGTGAGCAGTATTCTACTGTATGGATATATATGACCATTAGTAAAATCCATTCACCTGTTGATTTACATTTGGGTTGTTTTCAGCATTTATTAAAAATAAGGCTTCTATGAATATTTGTGTACATAGTTTTTTTTTTTTAAAGATTTTATCTATTTTTTTGACAGACAGAGATCACAAGCAGGCAGAGAGGCAGGCAGAGAGAGAGGAAGGGAAGCAGGCTCCCTGCCGAGCAGAAAGCCTGATGCAGGGCTAGATCCCAGGACCCTGAGATCATGACCTGAGCCGAAGGCAGAGGCTTTAACCCACTGAGCCACCCAGGCGCCCCTGTGTACATAGTTTTGTGTGACCAAATGCTTTTATTTCTCCTGGATAAATTCTCAGTGTTGGAATGGCTGGTCACACGACAGACACAGTTTCAATGTTTTAGACTGCTATACTGTTTTCTAGAGTGTCTGCATTCCCATCATCAGTGGATGAGAGTTCCAGTTTTTCTATATCCTTACCAAAAATTGGTATGGCCAGTCTTTTTAACTCTGGTGATCTAATAGTATGTAGTGGTATTATTTCACCCAAGTTACATAGAACAAATAAGCACAAGGAAAGATGATCAGCATTACTACTCTGTTGGGTCTAGCTGTCATTTGTCTCTCTCCTCAAGATTGAAAAAGTAGAATCACACTTCCCTTAGCTGGGCTTGCCTGAGAGTGAAGCATGAGGAACAAGGAAAAATGTTTATTATTTGACAATAGTGACGTATCTATGAACGTATATCATTTGAGCAGTAGTCAACTTCTGTTAAATTCTGAGTCTCCTCTTTCAAATTTTCTTCCACTCACGCTTATGTTGATTTATGTAAGGTTAGTTGATTTCATAAAATACTTTAAAAATAGGTTCTTGACTTCCTACGACTTTTCTATCTCCTATTTTATGTTGTGAAGATGTTAGAATCAACTTACCTGGTGAATCTGGGTGAAGAGGGATAGCAGGTCCAGAATAGTCAGGCAAACCTCTGTAGCTATATTGGCTTCTGTGTCCACATGGTGCACAATGTCTATTTCATTGGAGTTGCCTACAAAATATAAGGTAGAACATGCACAAATGTCCAAGAAAATTCTTTGTATCCCATAAAGGACTTTTTTCTATTATAACATACTCAATGTTTACTGGTGTTTTGTTAAGCGATTTATTGAATCAAAGTGCTTTTGTTTGTTCAATTACCTTATTGGCTGAATCAAAAACTCTAGACCGATTCTTTAGTGGATGCTATAGACTATTTGTGTCCCACCTCCCACCCCCCTGCTGATTCTTATGTGAAGCCCTAATCCCCAATATGATGGTATTTGGAGGAGGATCTTTGGAGGTAATTAGCTCATGAGGGTGGAACCCTACTGAATGGGTTAGTGCTCTTATAAAAAGGGACACCAGAAAGGTCACCTATCTCTCTGTCATGTGAGGACCCAACAAGAAGGTGGCTGTCTGCCAACCAGGAAGAAGGCTCACACCAGACATCAAATCTGTTGACACCTTGACCTTGGACCTTGCACCTTTCCAGAACTATGAGAAATAAATGTTTGTTGTTTAAGTCACCCAGACTGTTAACTTGTTGTAACAACTCAAAGTGACTAAAACAGTGTGTTTGCCCTTTTCATATGTCAGCAGTAGACGAGAGGGATCCATTTGCTATTAGTTTTTAATTGTTTTCCATTGACACAGCACTGACAGAGTCACATTTCTCTCATTCTCAGTCCGGGTCAAGTTTTATGCTCCCAGGCTAACAGACTAAATGTACAGTCCCTGTGGACAGTGTGCATTAATGGCCATTAAAGGCACTAAAGGCCTTTATAGGTGAAGGCACATGTCTTCAAACAGGTAACTCTGGTCATATGCCCAGAATCACTAACATGTACACAGTACAGAAAACACTGGGTCCATTTTTCCTCATTCACAAGCTGGAATGTGTGCATTATTGTGTTCAAGATGTCACACATGTTGTTTCTAGAACATGGGCAACTTTCTGCTCTTCTTGAAGAGCAGACAATAATCTGGTTGAGAGAGGCCCCATAAATCTGACAATCGCAAAGTCACTTGATACCAGAAGAGCTATATCCAGCAGATTATACCTAGTGATTCGCCTTTTTCCTTTCTTCTTTATAAGGACATTACATTTTTAAAGTCCCCTTCTTTGGTGATTTTTTTTCCTCTAAAAAAAATTCTCTAGGCTAGAGTAAGCCTGAAAAGCAGTGATCTCGGTGGCACGCCAACATTCCCTTCGTTTCTGAAACATTATAATGGATTTCATGTTTTCCACACATCTAGAGAAACACCGATCACCATCATGTTCCTATTATTTCTTGCTTACTTACTGGATATGGTGTTGTCTAACATCTGTAACAGTTTGGGGTTCGAAAGTGCATTTTTGCCTCGAATTATAGGTAAGGTTTGTGATCTGTGCTGCTTATGTCCTTCATGAGTGGACGTGGCATGCATCCTGAAAATTAAATAGGAAAAAATGGTTAATGTATGAGAGATATGACATATAGGTGTTCAGTCAAGTGTTCTAGATTGAGTAAAACATAAACAATTTTTAAATAGAGATGTTGCATAAAAATATTGATTATAGATAACATGATAAAAAGGGTTTTAAGAATACTTTAGGAGAAGTTCTATTTAAACCAAAAAAAGGTTCAGAAGGATAATTAATAACAAAGTATGATAGAAGAATAATAGATTCTGAATTTAATCTGAACAAGCATATTCATTACTGTTTAATGAAATCATGAGATTCCATGGGAAGTTCATGGGATTCCGTCCTGGTAGGAGAGAGAGCTAAGGGGTCCCTGAGTGCAGGTACTTTCCAGGCAGATGACAATGGCTGGCAGTGGCTCTCATTTGATGTCTCCTTGGCACTTCCAACTGGGGAATTGAGCCAGTGTTATGCGGAAGTAGGAACACTTCCCATTCTTAACTTTCATTTAAGCTATCTTTTGGCCAAGATAATAGAACATTTTTTTGAGGAAAGCTGGCAATAGGAAAAACCCTGAAGAGTCAAGCCTATAGATATGGCAATGGTTTTCTCGTGGTCACATTTTTCAAGGCTCATTTGGCTCTGACCAAATCAAATGCTCTGGATGGACTGAGGCCCAGAAGATCTAACTTTGGTTTTCAAGAACCAGAGGAATCCAGGTCATTCCTGAAGCTACAAGAAATAATGGGTCCTGGGCTGTATGGCTTGGACCTTTGGGACTGGTTTATTTCCAGGTTTTGAGTGTATTTTAGTCTGGAAATTCTGGAGGAAAAATCCTGGTTTCTGGAAAGAGAGAGGTGGGAATGGCCAGGACCTGTCTAGATCATTCAGGAAGAAGCCTGAAATCTAACTGACCAAACATCAACAAAACTACAGTGACCTCAGGTACATTACTATAGTCTTTAAACATAAAAAGTAGTTGTTTATAGTCTTCTATTCTATTACCATTTGCAAAACACACCTATTACATTTTGTCATTTACTTTCACACAAGGGGCCACTTTAAGGAGTCTTACGGATGAAGAGGCAAAATTTATTTCATGATTTATTGGTTATTTACCACTTTCTTATTTCTAAAATTCTTTCTAAAATACAGCCATTTTCCTATTATATATTATTATGGTACCTCTGGGAAGAATAAATCAAAATGGAGAAAATTTTAGCATAGAATTCTTACTTACTAGACACAGGGGAGAATTAAAGTAGGATTTCAGGGCAAAATTTCCCCACAGGGTAGGTTAATGAAGGATGACTCCAGGTTCTATATGCTATTCAAATCAGTGTAATGACTAGGAAACCTGCCATAAGCTTATGGAGCCATCTAAAGCCTCCCTGCCTTTGACCCTTCAGAAAACAATTTGAGCTCGAAAGATGCTGCTGACAAATTACAATTATTGAGAGGAATGGGGATACAACCTCTCATTTAATTTGTCACTAGGAGGTTAAGAAACATTAAACGAGTCATATATTGGAATTAAGTCTTTTTGGGTTCAATTACATTAAGGTACCTATTAACCCTCATCCTATGCATGGCATTGTGCCCCGAGTGCACATAAATAAAGCATAATCCTTGCCTCTTAGGTCTTCACAAGCTAGCGGGGCAGATCGGACAGTACCTGAGAAGTTTTTTCAGAAAAACACAGAGTTACTTGAAATCTGCATTTGGTTTGAAGTATATGCATATATACGCATGTGTGTGTGCATCCATGCATGCTCATGTGTGTGCATCCATACCCCCATACACATATACACATCCATATCCATGTATCTATGCATATATATACACACACACATATATACAATACATTGATACATATGTATATATGTGTACACATATACATACATACACATGTATATACACATACATATACACACATTTATACACACAATATGATTACAAATATCAAGCAAATGTGATGTTACCATTGTGACAAGGGACCTGATGCTTGGCAGGAAGGATTAGATCCCTTGAGAGTTCCATTGTTCTGGGTGGACTGCACAAATTTAAATGCAGCAGCAATTTTTCTGCAAGGAAAACTGATGTTTTAATCATGACTCAGTATTTGTAATTTATTTACAAATACAGAATGGCAACTGGCAGGTTGATTATTGAACAAGGAAATAAGTTCACATGCTGTGAAAAACAGAATCATATTTTCTTCCAGCAATGGGAAATGGGGGTTTAGTGAAGGTACTGGGGGCTTCATGGTCTCTCATGAGAAAAGGATGTCAACACAATAGTTATTCCAGATACATTTTTCTCTTTAGCTTACTGGGAGTTATATTTTTTCTTTCTTTCCTTCTAATTGAAGAATAGTTCACACACAGTGTTATATTAGTTTCAGGTGTACAATATACTGATTTGACGAGTCTGTATGTTTGTGGCAGTCACCAAAAGTGTACCTCATCGATATTCCCTATGTTGTACCTTTTATTCCTGTGAATTATTCACATTGGATGTATTTTCTTAAATAGGAATCTTCTACATTACATCTATATAAATGATAGGTAAGTTAGTTCAGACTATGTAGGAAATGTGGTTTCCTTTCAGAAAGGTATGTTTTGTGTTTTAGTCTCTTAACAGCTTTAACTAGTCCTAGACCTACTATGGGTACAGGGTAATCATCAAACTCCTATGTCTACTGTGAGGCCAACCTTACAATCCTTATGTGCATTTTAAGATTTCTAACATATATCTATAAATCTAACTGGATAAATCACTATTTGTCATAATTTTTTTAAAAGACTAGATTAACCGATTGGAATTTTAAAGTTATTACCTTATTATATTGCGTTTCCCTAGGTATCTGAAATTTTGAAGACAAACACTGGAAAGGAAAAAAAAAGTCACATTCTAATTATTCATGCCTTTTTATTTATACAAACCATTCATTTAAGTACATTAGAAGAAAAATATTACATTTTCTTTAAATATTTCATCCATTACTAGTGATAGATAGTTTAGCATATGGGTCCTTAGAATGAAGGATGGCATACTAAACTATTTTGAAACTTCAGAAAAAAATGTTAACAAATCAAATTACTTACTCCAAGATGCTGAAGAAGTCGGATACCTCTGGGCTGGGTGCTCTTTGCCAATAGGCAATCAGTGTCTCTGAAAGGAAACACCATGGAGCATGAGACTCTTGGAAACTCAAAGTTTTTTCCTTTTTAAAAAATTGTAATTTTCAAGAGCTCTCCTTACCCTCTGAAATGGTCTTCATAATGTGAAGAAAGCACATGAGAAGACTCCTGGTTTCTGCTTGATCTAACTTGTCAAATCGAAGGGTTGATCCTATCAAAGACAAGGGTCTAGGGACCTAGGAGTGGAAGAACCAAGAAGGGTTGAGGTGGAGTGAGAGACTGCTGACTCACAAGGTGCTGCATAATTGGAAAGAAGTCCCACCTTTTCACAGTTGTCAGTCTTCTCACTGCTCTTCTCATTGGTGCTTGGGTTGGAGTCAAGACTTGCTAAGGAGGCTCTGGAGTCAGCATGGTTTACTGTAGAAATAGCTATTGATGAAAATGCTGCAAACACAAGCCACAGCACACAGATGATAATGAGATGCAATGGGCACAAACACAGAGCTAAAATGATGACCCAAAAAGATATGGAGCATGGAGATGTTGGCAGTGTTGGGCAAGGCTGACATAACACAGTCTGGAATTGCAATTAAAGACATGCCACATGGTAAGAATGGTCACAAAGACCACACCGGCATTAAGGATTTAGGAAAATTTAGGCCATTATAAATGGAAATAAAGTACTGCTTGTTCCTTTGATTTCTTAAAAAACTTTTAAAAGAAGGTTTCTCTTATAAAAATGCTTTAATAAATGTTCATAAGGTTGCTTTTGGGGAAGAAGCTTTCAAGTTTTGACAGTTTATAAGAATTGAAGATGACATTTCCAAAATAGTTCTTAAAAGTAAATTTTGAAGTTGACGGGCTATTTTATTTTAACAGGTTGTACGCAATGAAAACTTAAAGACTGTTTCTAGAATGAAGCAATTTGCTAACATCTGAGCAGATTGCTCTTTGAGCCAAGAAAAACTGAATGCTAAGTAGAAGGGGAAGCCCCTAGATGGTTTTTAAATAAATGGGTAAAGAAACTCCTTAGCTATATAACTATAGTGTACTTTGACATATAGAAATTATGCACATTGAATTATGGAGTGGGTAAAAAACATGATGATATGTGACGTAAACATGGATGAGAGTGAAACACAAGTGTTCCCCAAAGGTCTTAAGTACCTGCTATGGAGTTTAAAACATCTTTAGAAAATGATGTGTCCACAGAGTTTGCATGTTTCATAGCTGACTGGGTGTGAAATCCTCCATTGGTGCTGAGGTCGTCTCTAGACCCCTGCATTTCAAGCACAGAAGAGATTAATGGGAATTGCCATATTTCAACACTGGAAACCCACACATGCCTTCTTTGTTACGCTTTTGATTTGATGCTATTTGACTTGACCTTTTATATTCCAGCAAAGGTCTTCTGCAAAAGCAGGTAGTAGAAATGGATAGTCACAACCATACTCTTCGACAAACCCATACATACCCCTAGTCACCACTTGATTTCTTACGTGATTTTTTTTTTCTTTTTTTAACAATGTAGTGGAAACTACCTTCTAGATATAAACTAAATGGTTGGAATGGCTACTGATTTTTTATGGATTATGCTATAGATTACATATCATCATAATCATGGGTTATCTTATGTATATTACTAATACTAAAAACTAATTCCAAATACTATGTGCCAGTCTCTATAAGTGTTTTCTACTAGACCATTTAATCCTCATAATAATCCTGTGATGGAGGGATTCTATCCCATTCTATAAAGAAGATAGTAGAGGTTGAAAGAGCCTGGATTACTTATCTAAGGTTACATTGCTAGAAACTGGTATCACTGGGATTTGAACAAGATCTTCCTCTAAACAGCATTCCAAAGGCATAGCTCCTAACTTCGAGGTGGTAATATCTTGCCTTCCGTAGTGTGTTAATTCATCTGGGCTGTGAACAGAAGTATCCGGTCTCAAGTGGCTTGCTGGGCAGCCACTATGGTGGCTCAGTGGAGGAGGGATGGCAAACAGGCCACTCCTGGGTGTGACTGAAGCACTTGGCTACACTAACACTATGTGGTCATGAAGCTCATGTAGGGGAAAGGTCAGGGGAGGGAGGAGGGGCACGCTGAGGATGGAGCCATGCACACAACAGAGGAACCTGGTAAAAACTAGACAGAACTGGAAAGTGATACAGAGAAGAGAGGAAAATGATGGATGAGGTGGAAGGCTTCAGGGACCAATGTGGACCAAATGACATTGATGCCAACATCTCAAAATGGCTAGCACGAAATGCTTAGTTTGCTCACAGTTGAGGGAAAATGGCTCTCCAGGGCAAAAATACAAAACAGGCAAACTCTTTATTAAAATGCACATTTGAACCATTTTGTAAACTGACCTGATTAGATGTGTTGACAGTAAAAGGATACAGGTCCTTTAGGTAAATCCTTGGCATGTTGTCCAGAAGCATGCCATAGAGGGGCATGTATAAACTTGCTATCTGGGCCTGCTTCTCCTAGGTGGAAAGGTAGTCAAAAGAAATTATTCACATAAAAATCAATAGACTTGTATGTTTGCTATGCATTTAATGCAGTGAGCCATTAAATGGTGTTTAGGGAAGGGAGAAAAGAAAATCACTCACTGGTTGTCTGTATCGATCATCAAATGAATGCTTAGCCATTAAATTTTTTAGGACAGCTAAAGCTAAGTGCCTGATGTCTTGGTCTTCTTGCAGGGCAAAGCCAACTTCTCGGAGTAGAATTCCAATTAAGAAATGTTTGCGGCAAAATTCATTCGTGACTGAATATTCAGGCATATCTTTGTGAGGAAAGCAAAGAGATCATGTTATTGAAAATCAAATGATCACTTTATAATTCAGGAAGATTTATCCAACAACTACCAACCCTCTCACCACCAGGGAAGGATTCAGTAATGCAGTCTTACTACGGAGATGAGAAATGAGAGAGAGGAACATTCCAGAAGTATTGTGTGTACACTACTACCAATAATACTCACTGACCATGGTCAAATTCTATAAAAGTGGTATGTCTACAATGTTACAGGAGTTGAAAAGAGAAGATTGATTTTCTGTCTGGAAGAATCAGGAGGTGTGACTGGAAGGAATATGTCGAGATGGGCCCTTGAGGCTGTTGAAGTTTGGAGAGGCAGAGGGTCAGGAGCCAGTGGTGGGGGAGGGGTGGGGGTGAAGGAGAAGAGGTTGGGAGGACCAGGGGACAGGGTTTCGGTGGCACAGATTTCCGAAAGCACACCATATGGAGATTATAGGTTGGGGGCATACCAGTCAGCACAGCAGCCAAGATGGGGTTGTGGGAATTGAGACTTGAGTGGCACTTGGGGCCAGATGATGGAAAGACCTAAACACAAATTCTTAGCTAGTGCCTAGGACCCTCCACCATTTGGCACTGAATTCTGTGTAGAAAGGATTATGTCACCAAAGGCTTTGAGATTAGTAGCCTGATCAGACCTGTGCCTATTTATTTGCTCACATGGCAACAGGATGTAATGAGTTATTCCTTGGGGGAAATGTGAGATAAGGGCTATAATACAAGAGGTTTGGCCCCAAGGAAGGGAGGGGAGAAGTGAGATGCATCTGGCCTGGGGGAGGAAGACCCATGTAGTAGAAGAAAAACGACCAGGGCAAGTTGGCTGAAGGATGTGAAAGAGCAAGAGGAACACCAAAGGGACTGCAAAATCTGGAGCCTGAATTATGGAGAAATTGGAATCTTAAAATTTCCACTAAGTATGGATTTATTCGAAATTGCCCAATGTGCTTCCTAAATGTAACCATTAATAACAGGACTAGCACCCACTTCTAGAACATGTATTGAGTGCCAACACGAGGCCAAGCCCTTTATAGGGGTTATCTCAGTGAATCTGCGGGTTTACATGTTAGATGTAATGAACTGATGAAATATTATAGTTCATCACTGACTAGGGGCCAATGAAGCACGTGGAGGTTTGTCGTCTAGAACGAAGCCACTGGAGGTGGAAGAAAAGGAAATGTGAAAGTTCTAGAAATAGTGGTCCAAGGGCGTAGTTAGGTTAAAAACATTTCTCTGTATAATAGTGAGTATACATGAGGGGCCAAAAGTAAAACACAAGTTTGTAATTCCCAGCCTAGGGCTAGAGAAAAGTTCTGCCAGACTGTTCTAAGTTATTAATCTATTTCAAGTAAAAATGATAATTTCAATCTTGAGAAAAGAGCTCAAAAACCAGACTGTGGTTTATTGACAGAAATATATCACATGAAGCTAGTTACACTGAACAAACATGTTATTGTATATAGTTGGGAGTTTTGTTTATGACACACCCTAAGAAAATTTCAGATGATTTGGGAAATTTAAAAAAAGAAGTAAAACTCTGGAGAATAAAATAAGAAAGAATTGAAGGTGGCAAAGAATTTAATTATCTGTAACCAATGTTCAGTCAGCTTATTGACTATTTTGATTGTATGATAAACATATGGCTATTTTTTGGCATCTGGAGATTGGAAAATTGTAGTATGTATATCTATCAATATTATCAGATTATGATATGGCTACTGATGCTTAGATAATGTAATATAAAATGTAATTATTTACCTGATGCATGTAACTCTTGAGTTGATTCTGAAGGTGTCAAAGGATCTGGATTTAATGGGAATAAATGAAAAGTTCAGATATACACATACTCTGGTATATACCATATTCATTAACAATTGGTAATTTATACTGAAAAATTAAAATATATTGTCCTAACCTATAAGTAAGACTCTTCAATAAAGTTTTGTTTCTTGGAAACAAATACCATAGGTTGTTTCCTTAAAAAAGGAAGCCATGAACAGAATTATTTTAATTCTTGGCCTTGTACTTGAGCACCTGTTTTTTTCTATTAGAAATCTGCATGCCACAAAACATATATTTTTATGTTCACTGTTGATAATATCAGATCTATAAAGAGACTATTAGGACTTTTCCTGAGCCACTGACAAATAGTAAACAATTAGAATTAAAATATAAAACAGGTTTGCTCTTCTTGAGTATCTTAACCAGCATGTCTCACCCAATAATATCTTGGCACTAGTTTATAAAACAAAAAGGAATACAAAACAAAAGTTGTAGAAACTAATGTTTCTACCTCTTCTTCTATAAAGGCATTAAGATTAAATGTACTTTGTAAATAAGAAAAAAATGGAATAACTAATTAGATAGCTTATGTTTATTCCTTAATGGAATTCAATAGCTTATATTTAAGATTAAAATGACAAACTTTTATGGTATGGCAAACCATAAGAGACTCTTGACTACAGAGAACAAACAGAGTGGCTGGAGGGAGGTGGGTGGGGGATGGGCTAAATGGGTGATACGGATGAAGGAGGGCACTTGTGATAAGCACTGGGTGTTGTAGGTAAGTGATGAATCATTAAGTTCTACTCCTGAAATTAGTATTACACCATATGCTAACTAACTAGAATTTAAATAAAAATTTGAAACATAAAAAATAAATAAAAATGAAATGACAACACTTTTATAGGGTTGATAATGTACTTTACCCTATTTTCTCTCCAAAATACTATGCACACTTTACTCCATTTCCCTCCAAAATACTAGCTTTGTATAATACATATCATAGAAGTTGCAATACATGTGAGGAGGCTCTTTCCCATCTTAATTTCTGCTTTCCATGAATATCAAAACTGTGCCCTGTGGATAATTTACTCACACATTAGAAGCAAAGCACTTCATCTTTCTTCCTCTCTCCTTCTTTCCTCTCTTTTTTTCTCCCTCTTCTCCCTCCCTCTCTCCTTCCCTTTCTTCCTTCCTTCCTCCTTTTCTTGAGATATGATTGACTATAACACTATATTGGTTTCAGGCGTACAACATATTAATTCCATATTTGTATGTATTGCAAAATAGGAGCACAATATTTTAAGTTCTTAAATCATTTTAGTGTTTTCTTTGCATCTTGATGTTCGGTTAGCTTCTGATGGCTAGATGTGTGATGGTCATTTTGGTATCTAACTATATTGGTATGTATAACATATATATTAATAAAGTTATAAATGAAAACATTTTCTGTAGACCATTTATACTTTAGCAAATATGGAATTGAGGAGCCCCATTCTTCCCTGCACAGACATCAGGGGCTCTTTCTAACCCACAGATGCTGAGTATTTACAGTGCTATCCTCCTGCCTGCCTTTTTTTTCTCCTTTTCAAGGCAAAAGTTTTTGTGTTTTTGTATAAAACTAATTTTAAATAATTAGGCACTTTAATTGATACCTTTAAGTGAATTTGTATTCACAAAGTATAGCTTCTCCTCCTCATAATTTTCTGCCTCTCAACATCAAAGGAAAGTTTTCTTTTGGAGACAGTATAGTAAAAGTATTACTGTAGGTTAAAATTCTTTGATTTATAATCATTCAGGCACAAACAAGACCAAGGAAGTAGGAAAAAAGCAACACATAAACGAAGGTAAAAACAAATAAACAAATCTGAATGTTCATTTTGTAGGAACTGGTGCAAATTCTGGGCATTACCTGGAATGTTTGCTGATCTTATGGGGAGACACAAAGGAATAAAGTGTTCATGCTGACATACTTCTTGAAGAAAATCAAATTTATACTGGCATAAGGTCTGAAAAAGAGGCAAACTGAATGACTTATTTACTCACCAAGAAGGTTAATAAAAAATCTGCCTTTGAATCTTATACCTAGAAAGAAGATGTAGTTACTTTTGTGTACTTTTGTTTTTGAGCTTCTGAGAGATATGAAGATATGATCTTACCGAGTGGTATTTTCCATTTCTTTAAGCTTCTATCAGCCCATGTTTATTCTGAGAGGACTTGTGTCTCACCACAGGTACAGAACTCTAATAAAACTACACTGAGCTCATAGAACAGGTCACTGCAATCAACCCTTCTTATTCAGCCTAAGGAAGATAATGGCCCACGTGATCTCTCTGTAGGCCTTTTGTTCTCAGACTACAGTATTTAATCTCACCTCTCTCCTGCCCTGGCTTGTCTTCTCAATAATGTTTTGATTAGGACAGTGATTAATGGAATTCAGACATGGTCTAAGACAGCTTAATACATGTGTTAAAAACAATCACATAAGAAGGAACAATTAACAATTCATAAATATTCTGTTTTCCCCATCGTGCAGACTAAGTAATCAATTTTTAGGATCCAGTTAGGTTGTATTCATTATATTCACTAATATCAGCCAACAAAATAAAATATATTCCATTTGCTCGGATATTTTAGAATTACATTTTGTGGCAACTTCAGTTAATAATTTAAAATACTCTTATTTCAAACAAGGATAGTATTTGACTTAATCCTTTGTGCATTAAAGTGAATAAGAGCGTAATTAAATTGTATGTTAATTATTTTTCATTGAGTATGTTGTTTGGTTTCTGAAAAAAATAAATAATTTAGGCCTCCTGGAATTATATCTAAAAGGATGTTCGGCAAATTTCATGCATAATTGGAGCACTAACAAAGAATATTCTTTCAAAAAATATATACAGAGGGAACTGGATTCTCAAAATCCAAATGGTATATAATCATATAACTCCCCTAGTCAAAAGTAAATCTCCATTGCCCAAAAGATAATGTTCAGGTTCCTAAGCATGGCATGAATGGATATAAGAAGATCATTATTTATTTTTGGCTTCTCTACATTCATTATTCTTTCCCAATACCTAGATAATTACCCCTTGGGGACTTTCCTTCTTTCCAATGGGCAAAGGTTAATGGGGAACTATTAGTTCTGGTGACCTGTCTTCCCTCCTTAAGAGGCAGGCATGTGACCCAAAGCAGGTTGGTCACCCATTTCCTCTCTGGAATGTAAATCTTAAGCAGAGGGTTAAGGGGAAGAAAATGGTCCCAACATATTTTTTAAGCAGTAGTGGGCCTTAGCCACATGGTTCTTCCTTTGCAATTATTCTTATGCCCTGGCCCCTGTTCTTTCTCAAGCTCAGCTTTCCAGCTCTTTCACTGATGCCTTTATGCTTCTAATACTTTCCCTCTGCTCAAACTGACATAAGTTTCTGTTGCTTGCAACCCAAAGAGACTTAACTGGTATAGCTTTCATGATCTGGCCCATTTCCAGTCTTATTTCCTTCCAGCATATGTCCTACTATAGCTCAATGGTTCTCATAGTTGAAAGAATATAAGAATCACCTGAAAGCCTTATTGCAATATAGATTTTGGAGTCCCACCTGCCACAGTCAGCTCTGGGATCACTTGTCTGGGAACCACACTTTTGAGAATCACTGCTCTCTAGACAGCATTGTTTCCAATCTATCTCCCAACACATTCTCCCTACTTGGGGAAGGGGGTCAACTGTCCATTTTTCCCTAGGCTGAAGGATTTCAGAAAAGTGAGATTTCCAGTGCTAAAACCAAGACAATCCCAAGCAAACCTGGCTACAATAATTGCAGCTGAAAATTATCACTCCTTTCACCGCCCACAGGAAATAGAAGTGAAACCTACATGTTCATTCCAGACTCCACACTCCACAGTCCCCCTTTAAGAAAGGATGTGGAAGACAAACAGATGGACCATTTTAAAAGGCTGCCTCTCATTGGGATAGAAACTATTTGTTGATGCAGAGAATGGATAGGCTAATGTTATAAGCAGGAAAACACAGAGACTAGTAGATTTATTTATAATGCAGTGGTTTAGAAAGCAATCAGTCCTTCACTTGGTTCTTACCTTGAGATCACCAGAGGAGAACATGCTGATGTAATTGTTAACCATCTTAAATACAAAGCCCCGATCCATAAATGTAAAACAGCGCTAAAAAATACAAAATTGTAAATTCAGACATTTTTGCTTTAAAGGTCATTAACGATTTTAGAAAAGGTGATTAAATATACTGAAGTAAAATGACATTTAACTAAATGTGTTGTGTAATAAACGTTTTAAAAGAACTCCACAATAAGTTTAAGCATTCATCCACGTATGGCAACTAATTAAAACGTGAGATAGTGTGCACATACCAGAAAGTCACATACCCCTATTTGTCAATTTTATAAAACACCACTTAAAATATTGCAGTGAAATATTATGGCCCTTTCTCTTCTATACAGGTTTTAGCTTTTACTTATCTATTTTTTTAATCACTTGGTTACATTTTATTACTGTTCTTTTAGTAATTTGACTACACAGTTTATCAGGTGAAGATCCTTGGCTGTACAATAACTGGGCAGGAACGGGGGTGGCAGAGGTGGGTCGGGAAAGCCTTTTTAAATCTCTGGCTTCCTTTAACGGAGTAGTTTCCTTTCCAGGCAAGGCAGCTTGAATTTGTGGAATGAAGGTAAGAGACCCTGGGATTTCCATTTCTTACTCTGTTGTCCAGGAGGGTTTTTTTTTTTTTTTTCGATTTTATTTATTTATCAGAGAGAGATCACAAGTAGGCAGAGAGGCAGGCAGAGAGAGTGAGAGGGAAGCAGGCTCCCTTCAGAGCAGAGAGCCTGACGTGGGACTCGATCCCAGGACCCTGAGATCATGACCTGAGCCGAAGGCAGTGGCTTAAACCACTGAGCCACCCAGGCGCCCCTGTCCAGGAGGGTCTTAAACAGCAAAGAGGTTGGGAGGAGACAGGCAAACACATTCCTTTGTGTGTTGAGTGTGTTGTGTGAGTTGAGTGAGTGTGTGTGAGAGTGTGTTGGCACAGCACTCTCTCTCCAAAAGACCAATGTCCATGTAAGCAGTAACCGAGCAACACTGGCCAAATGACTGTGCGGGGAAAGTGTGAAGTAGGAGGCACAGACCGTATTTACTGATGCTGGACCTTGGGGAGGTCATCACTGTGTGCGTGGGTTTGATTTTATCAACCACATGGATGTGAGGACGTACATGGGAAAACCTTGCTGCTGTGGCACCACTTAGGAGGGAAGTTTCTTTCTTGTCTCTAGAGTTTGGCATGTACCATTGCAACGGTTGTGCATTTTTGGATCTCTTCTCAATTTTACAAGCAAATCTCTTCTCTCAGAGAGGACAGGATGTAAAATTGGTCATAGATAGTATATTTACCAAGTAGAAAGTCTCCCGTTGAAAGACATCTGTGCATAAACAACCATTTTCTCTAATAATGTTCTTCTAATTGTTAGGGAGGTCATTTATATTTTTGTTTTATTTTCCTTTCCCTTGTCCTTTGGTTTCTTCTGATTGTTATGTACCTATTCACTCCTTACTATGTTAGTATGCTGCCTCATTTATATTTGGATTTTTAATATGAATTTAAGTTCTTTCAATAACTCTCCATTCACTAAAAGGTAAATGGCTCCTGTGTCCTCCCATCTGCCAGTCGAGCAGTGGGGAGAGGTAGACACCAGAGCACAGTCACAGGCTCAGAAGATGTAAAGAGATAGGCGAAGAAGAAAAGAGGGGCTTTTACATCTTCTGTACAACGTGGGGTCCCAGCAGGTATGTCAAATCCTTGAAGGTTCTCCAGCTGTAGGAGTTAGTCCCCAACCTCAAAATATCCCCAATGTGGAGCTTTTTCCAGAGAAGACCTCCTCTTGTTGTCTTCTTTCCATTGGAAAGGGGTTTGGGTCCGACCTTACAGACAGAGGAGGACCATCCAATACAACTGTGGGTTCTAGAAGCATCTCAATAAAAATGCAGATGAAAAAGAACCTTGGGGAGTCAATGGTAAAGACACAACGGCTCTTTGACTCAATGGAGAAGGGGTTGGTGAGTTCTGTCACTGAACCAGAGTAGTGGAAGTTGTCCCTTCCAGGGGCGACAGTTCTTATTCTGCAGAGCAGATGTGATAGTTTTTGAAGGAGGTCAAACCACAGCCTTAGTGACAGGGAAGATGGGGAGAAGGCTCCCTGCCCTGGGAATCTAGGAAAACCCATTTAGTGTTTCTAAGATTGAAGAAAGACCTATGTGGTAAGTTTTTCATCCTCTTTCCAAGGGGCAGTGAGGGAAAAAGGATATATATCCTAGGATATAAGATCAGCAGAATCAGCCTTCTGCCTGAAGAAAGCCCTCCTACAAGTCAAGCTTCATCAAGTGCCTCTCCTGTCATGGGTCCATCTCCTCATTACTTGGCCCAAGTGCAGAAGCTCTTCACCCCGTTGCTTAAGTCTAGAGGGGCCTCTTTGCTTTTGTTTAAAAATAATTTATATTAAGTTTATAGTGACAAAAAATAATTTGTAGCAAGATTTGGGAAACTGTGGCCCATCAGCCCAAACTGCTTGTCTTATCTTTTTTTTTTTTTTTTTAAGATTTGTTTATTTGAGAGAGAGAGGGTACAAGTGGGGGAAGCTCTAAGGGGAATAGAGAATCTCAAGCAGACTTCCCATTGAGCATGGAGTCAGACAAGGGGCTCGATCTCACCACTGTGAGATCATGACCCGAGCCAAAATCACAAGTCTGACATTTAGATTGAGCTACCCAAGTGTCCCCACTGTCTGTTTCTGTAAATCAAGTTTTATTGGAACATAACCACACTCAAACATCTACATATTGTCTATGGTGAACGGTTTATGGCTCTATCGTGCTACAATGGTTAAGTGGAGTATTTGTGCCAAAGACTATATATCCTGTGTAGCTAAAGATGTTTAGTATTTGGCCCTTTACAAAAAAAGTTTGCAGATTCCTGATCTGGAGGATAGCTTATACTCTACCAAAATAGTCTCAGTTTGGTTTAATAAACTAAAAGCCAAATATTCTAAATTATGTGCAAAAATATATTGTTGTAATAAAAGAATATTTTTTATTTAACCAATTGTGAGGATAATAATGATTTTAGTCTATCATGCATTTGGTGAAGGGTATGAAACCCCAAACTGTAAAATGAACCAGTTGAGAATCCTTGCCCTTTCTTTATATGTTTTACAAAACCACTGGTCCTACTATTTTCTTTTCATCTTGGATACTTGCTTTCACTCCTGTGCTAGATATTAGCTTAGGTACCACCCACAGCAACTTTTACAAAACCACTGGTCCTACTATTTTCTTTCCATCTTGGATACTTGCTTTCACTCCTGTGCTAGATATTAGCTTAGGTACCACCCACAGCAACTTTTACATGGATAAGCTCTGTAGAAAACACTTACTTATTAAAAATCATAGAACCTTTAAGTCAAATAAACAAATACAGTGACTTTCTCCTTTTCAGACATTCACTTATTCACCTTCTTGTGATGTTTACAGAGAAATATCACAGATGTTTATTAAACATATTTTGCTACAAACCAAGACTCTCAACTATATTAGATGATTGCCAAATGTTGTCCAAAGTTAACTGAAAAAAGTGATCAGTCAGGCACATGTGCCAAAAGAAAATGTCTGCCTGAGCAGGAAAATACAAATCACACTGAAATTTCCTTTGCTATCTCCCTGGTACTATGCCTCTATAATTAGAGTATCTAGATGGGTTCGCTCAGGTAACTGGAGTTGCGACCCAGACTGGCAGTAAAAAGAAAATTGACAAAATCTCCATAGATAGTCACAGGTCCATTTGTATCCTATCTACTTTCAGGAGAGAACAATAAGAGAAATGGACAAGGTTTTGGCTTATTTGTTAAAAAATATTACTTTACCTCCCCTGTCCCATCTTGTTTCATTTTTCCCACTCCCTGCTCCGCATGACACCATGCCCTAACGGGACCAGGGAGGGAGACAAACCTTAAGAGACTCTTAATCTCAGGAAACAAACTGAGGGTTGCTGGGGGGGTTGGGGGGGAGGGATAAAGTAGCTGTTATAGACACTGGGGAGGGTATATGCTACGGTGAGTGCTGGTAATTGTGTAAGACTGATGATTCACAGACCTGTTCCCCTGAAGCAAATAACATACTATATGCTAATAAAAAAATATTACTTTCCCATAACATGATATAAAGGAAGGCACATTCCCACCTAGGGCATTTTTATATGCCCACAACAGAGATACTGTTCTTTCCATTCTTGGAAAACAATCTTGGCACAACTATGGTGTGAAAATTATACTCCAGTTGTGAAATTCCAAAGCCAGTTCATTCATGGTTATTTGATTACTAATGTAGGATTTAATAACCAAAAGAGGCAAAAGTCATTTGAAGCCCAAACTGAGCAAATAACCCTTATCATATTTCTGGGAATATAAGATATTTATAATGCCAATAGCAGGAATGAGCAATGTCGAGCAGCTGAAAGCTCAAAGTTCATCAGTTCACAGGCATTGTGCCAAATGACTACATTCAGTTTTATACTTAAAAAAATCCCTCTCTCTCCTTTTCCCTTTTCCTCTCCTAGTTCAAAAGATTCATCTAATAATCTTTACAAAATGTTTTAAAAGTTTTCAGTGTCAAATAAATACCATTGAAACTCAAATTTGAAAGCCATGCTTGGCAGAAAGGATCATAGGGGAAAGGGAGGGAAAACAGAATGGGAAGAAATCACAGAGGGAGACTAACCATGAGAGACTCTTACATATGGGAAAGAAACTGAGGGTTGTTGGAGGGGAGATAGGTGAGCAGATAAGGTAACTGCGTGACAGGCATTAAGGAGGGCACATGATGTGATGAGCACTTGGTGTTATATGAAACTGATGAATCACTGAACTTTACCTCTGAAACTAATGACCGAACATATGTTGGCTACTTGAATTTAAATAAATAATAAAAAAAAGACAACCATGCTTGGAGAGTGGACTTTTATAATGTACAATATATTAAACTGTTTCCACTTATAAACTTCAGTTTTATTTATATTTTTATTTTTTTTAAAGATTTTATTTATTTATTTGACAGATCACAAGTAGGCAGAGAGAGAGAGAAGGGAGGAAGCAGGCTCCCTGCTGAGCAGAGAGCCCGATGCGGGGCTCGATCCCAGGACCCTGGGATCATGACCTGAGCTGAAGGCAGAGGCTTTAACCCCCTGAGCCACCTAGGCGCCCCTTCAGTTTTATTTTTGATTTGCAGTCCACATATCTATATAATCTTATAGACTTTTAAGACTATAGACATAGAGAGTATGTTTGTTTTTATCTATTGTCAGTCCATGCTTTTTACCCACAAATTTAACAAAATGACTGGTACCAATGTTAGCCTTCTACTCCATCTTGTCCTTTTCAATCTTGGACATTTTTTATTGCCCCCAAGTGAGACATTGTAATTTTATGTACCACAAGAAGCAACTTTTGTATAAATGTGCTCTAAGGGAATCAGATTTATTCCAAGTATAGAGCATTTAAACCAAGGAGGGTAGATAAAAGGTCTTTTCACTTTTTTTTAATTTATTTTTTCAGCATAACAGTATTCATTGTTTTTGCACAACACCCAGTGCTCCATGCAAAACGTGCCTTCCCTATTACCCACCACCTGTTCCCCCAACCTCCCACCCCTGACCCTTCAAAACCCTCAGGTTGTTTTTCAGAGTCCATAGTCTCTTATGGTTCCCCTCCCCTTCCAATTTTTTTTTATAAACATATAATGTATTTTTTTATTTTATTTTTTTTTATTTATTTATTTATTTATTTTTTTTATTTGCTTATTTACAGCATAACAGTGTTCATTGTTTTGGCATCACACCCAGTGCTCCATGCAGTACGTGCCCTCCCTATTACCCACCACCTGGTTCCTCAACCTCCCACCCCCCCCCCTCCTGCCGCCCCTTCATAACCCTCTGGTTGTTTTTCAGAGTCCATAGTCTCTTATGGTTCATCTCCCCTTCCAGTTTCCCTCAACTCCCTCTCCTCTCCATCTCCCCATGTCCTCCATGTTATTTGTTATGCTCAGAGTCCATAGTCTCTTATGGTTCATCTCCCCTTCCAATTTCCCTCAACTCCCTCTCCTCTCCATCTCCCCATGACCTCCATGTTATTTGTTATGCTCCACAAATAAGTGAGACCATATGATACTTGACTCTCTCTGCTTGACTTATTTCGCTCAGCATAATTTCTTCCAGTCCTGTCCATGTTGCTACAAAAGTTGGGTATTCGTCCTTTCTGATGGAGGCATAATACTCCATTGTGTATATGGACCACATCTTCCTTACCCATTCATCCGTTGAAGGGCATCTTGGTTCTTTCCACAGTTTGGCGACCGTAGCCATTGCTGCAATAAACATTGGGGTACAAATGGCCCTTCTTTTCACTACATCTGTATCTTTGGGGTAAATACCCAGCAGTGCAATTGCAGGGTCATAGGGAAGCTCTATTTTTAATTTCTTCAGGAATCTCCACACTGTTCTCCAAAGTGGCTGCACTAACTTGCATTCCCACCAACAGTGTAAGAGGGTTCCCCTTTCTCCACATCCTCTCCAGCACACGTTGTTTCCTGTCTTGCTAATTTTGGCCATTCTAACTGGTGTTAGGTGGTATCTCAATGTTGTTTTAATTTGAATCTCCCTGATGGCTAGTGATGATGAACATTTTTTCATCCCCAGGTGTACCCGAATGTTTATAGCAGCAATGTCTACAATAGCCAAACTATGGAAAGAACCTAGATGTCCATCAACAGATGAATGGATAAAGAAGATGTGGTATATATACACAATGGAATACTATGCAGCCATCAAAATAAATGAAATCTTGCCATTTGCGACGATGTGGATGGAACTAGAAGGTATCATGCTTGGTGAAATAAGTCAATCGGAGAAAGACAACTATCATATGATCTCCCTGATATGAGGACATGGAGAAGCAATATGGGGGGTTGGGGGATAGGAGAAGAATAAATGAAACAAGATGGGATTGGGAGGGAGACAAACCATAAATGACTCTTAATCTCACAAAACAAACTGGGGGTTGCTGGGGGGAGGTGGGGTTGGGAGAGGGGGAGGGGGTTATGGACATTGGGGAGGGTATGTGCTATCGTGAGTGCTGTGAAGTGTGTAAACCTGGCGATTCTTTTCACTTTTTAAAAGACTTGCTTATTCATCATTCTTTGCAATTTAGGGAAGAATACTGCAGATGTTTCTTAAACATAATTTGCTTACAGATTGGAAAGTTTATCATTTTTTCTCAAATTTCTTCTTCTATCAAACACCTCAAATAAACTATTGGCATAGTAACAAACTTTATTCTCATAGGTCTTAAAATGTGGTAGAAAATGAATTTTTTTCTTTTTTACCCTCTTCATCACTAATTCTGACCATTCCTTTTTCTTTCAAAAGCAGGAAAAAGGCAAAAAGAAGAGGCAAAATTTTGAAGAAAAACAGTGAATTTTAGATGAGACCACATAGAGTATATAATTTTAATACATTAAAAATGGATTTAACTGGATTAAAACTCATCAAAGATAATTTGGACTAAATTTATATCTACCTCCATGGCCTCTTAGCTTTCTTTATATAGTTAGTATTAATTTATGTATTCTTACACTTATCCAGTATGTTCCAGTGTGCATCATAAAGTTAAAAGAAAAGTGGTTTTATCAAGTTTACAATAGTCAATAGTTGAGCAAAAGAAGGAATAAGAGAAAAACATTATCTTTCTAGTTGGATGTATTTTTTAAAAAAGATTTGAAAACCATTATCTTTCTAGTTGGATATATATATATATTTTTTTTCCATTTTATTTATTTTTTCAGCGTAACAGTATTCATTCTTTTTGCACAACACCCAGTGCTCCATGCAAAACGTGCCCTCCCCATTACCCACCACCTGTTCCCCCAACCTCCCACCCCTGACCCTTCAAAACCCTCAGGTTGCCCCAACCTCCCACCCCTGACCCTTCAAAACCCTCAGGTTGTTTTTCAGAGTCCATAGTCTCTTATGGTTCGCCTCCCCTCCCCAATGTCTAGTTGGATATATATATTTTTAAAGATTTTATTTATTCAAGAGAGAGCAGAGAGAGAGAGGGAGCAAGAGCGAGGGGGGAAGGGGACAGAGAGAGGTGTAGGAAGACGCAGGCTCCTGACGCAGGGCTTGATCCCAGGACCCCAGGATCATGACCTGAACCGAAGGTAGACATTTAACAGACTGAGCCACCCAGGCACAACTTTCTAGTTCAGTGCATTATCTCTTTAATGATATACTCTCATTCTACAATTGCTTTTTTTTTTTTTGACTAAGCATATTTTTTTCCCTCAATTCCATCTCTAATCCAAAGAAACATAACTATACTACTATGTGTGTGTGTGTGTGTGTGTGTGTGTGTGTGTGTGTGTGTGTGTGTATGTGTGTGTATGGAGTTTAGTAAGTAGTTTCTCAATACTTTGTTTTAAAAATGTGATTAGTACATAACAAAAATGTCGAATTACCAAAAGTTCCCAAAGCAGCTATTTGACATTGTTGGAACTATAGCCAATCAAGGGCAGAAATGCCCAAGATCATTTGCCACAGTGCAGCTTTTCCTTTAAAAACCTCGTTTTTATCTTTAACAATGTTTAGAAGTACTATGATTTGACAATAGTCAAATGGTTACTTTTATTAAAACTTGTTTTTTGTTCTATGTGACTCCAAATTGGAAAAAACAAATATTAGAAAGTATGACGCATCAGTAGAAGTATTCACCTAATAGTGCTAGTTTTGACTTTTTATCATACATGGAGATGTGAATAGATTAACTTTTGGAGTAGCTCACATCCAAGATCACGAAGGCTTGAACGGAATGGCAAACTTTTAGAACTGTACCTTAAGAAATCTGGCAACGCTATGATTTGCCCTTCTTGTTTCTTCAAGTGCATCCTTGTATTTCCAAATCACGTGATCGCATAGGACCATGACAAGATTGTCCAACTCATTCTGATAAGATTCAGGAAATCTTTGAGTCCGAGAAAGCTAAGGAAAAAAAATGAATCATTTCTTTATAATGTGACATGTCAAATCCTAAGCCTGGAAAAAAAAGAAACTGAAAGACTGATTTCATTTTATGTAACATCAAAGACAGTGCTTTTGGAAACTTGAAAGTGATAATAAAATAGAAGCCCTTTTAATTTCAAGATAATGATTTCCATCATTTCCATTTCATCTTTCTTTCTATTTTGCCCAATGATTTTTTCACTTTTTCATTAAAAAGTAAAATACAGGGGCGCCTGGGTGGCTCAGTGGGTTAAGCCGCTGCCTTCGGCTCAGGTCATGATCTCAGGGTCCTGGGATCGAGTCCCACATCGGGCTCTCTGCTCAGCAGCGAGCCTGCTTCCCTCTCTCTCTCTATCTGCGTGCCTCTCTGTCTACTTGTGATCTCTCTCTGTCAAATAAATACATAAAATCTTTAAAAAAAAAAAAAGTAAAATACATATTAATTGCAAATTATTCAAACAGTGTAGAAGTGTAACATGTTCTATGACCTCTCACATCTTAATTCCCCTCCCTTCTCTCTTAAAAAATAATTATAATGAATATTATTCTAGATTTACATCAACACATAGTTCTCTATTTTTTTTTTAAAGATTTTATTTATTTGACAGAGAGAGAGAGTGAGAGAGGGAACACAAGCAGGACGAGTGGGAGAGGGAGAAGCAGGCTTCCCGCTGAGCAGGGAACCCCATGCAGGACTCTATCCCAGGACCCTGAGATCATGAACTGGGCCAAAGGCAGACGCTTAATGACTGAGCCACCCAGGCACCCCATAATTTTCTATTTAATTTAAAATCAATTATTTTGATTTTTTTAAGACTAGGCATGCCCCAAATATTAAAGTTCGATGAATGAGTAACTGAGTGAGTACAGATGTTGGCTTAAAATGTTCTCTAGTAAGTTCCAGGTGGTCTTTTCTGAAAAATTGACTTCAGCTTTATTGAGGTATAACTGACATATAAAACCATAAGACAGTTAAAGCATACATTGTGTTTTTTTAAAAAGATTTTATTTATTTATTTGAGAGAGAGGGAGCAAGTGAGAGCACAAGCAGAGGGGAGGTCAGAGGGAGAAGAGTAGAGGGGGAGGGTAGGATAGCGAAAGGGGGAGAGGGAGAAGGAGGCTCTTGAGAAGCAGGGAGCCTCGGGGTTTGATCCCAGGACCCTGAGATCATGACCTGAGTTGAAGGCAGACGCTTAACTGACTGAGCCACCCAAGTGCCCCTAAAATTGTGGTGTTTGATATACATGTGCCCTGTGAAAGATTCCTTCCATCTAGTTAATTAACATATCCATCATCTCACATATTTATCTTTATTTTTGTGTGCGTGGGAACATTTAAGTTTTACTCTTAGCAATGTCAATCATACGACACACTGTTATTAGCTATAATCATCGTGTTTTACATCAGATCCTCAACCCTTCTTCATCCTGTAGCTGTACGTTTGTACAAGGTGATCTTAACCTCACAGTCCCAGCATATGCTGCAGCGGGTGCCACTGAGAACTCATAGTCAAGAGATGTGTCACCAGATACATGGATGGACCTACACTCTCTGGGTCCCCAAAGACCACCCCTCAGGTCCAGGAATCTTCTCCTCCTGTTGCACTTCCTACACAGGGTGGGGAATTTCAGGCAGCTAAGTTTTCCCATCTATCTGTAGTTCATGAGTTTACCCAGTCCTTTGGACAAGATAGGCAAAATTGATTCACCTTGACAAGTTGGTTTTAAAATTGGACCTACATTTTCACTATAGATGGAAACACAAAATTTAGAGATAGACTGACTACGTAATTCTAAGATACTCTGCACCCAGCCTTCCGTGCTGCTGAATAAAAACTGTGGAGGATGAAGTTATAGGAATCACTTAGAACATACATAAGTTCCACTATGGGAGGCTGCTTTGGTCTACAACTGCCTTTTCCTTTCCTTTCCTTTCCTTTCCTTTTCTTTCTCTTTTCTTTTCTTTTCTTTTTCCTTCCTTTCCCTTCCCTTCCCTTCCCTTTCCTTTTCTTTATCTTCTCTTCTCCTCTCCTCTTTTCTTTTCTTTTCTCTTTAACTAAGTCAAGGCCCTCAGGTGCTTCTGTGCACTGGATTTTTTTTTTAAAGTCAACTTACCAGGACACTGCTATATAGAGTTTTGGGATATTATGGTTACTCTCCATGCATACTTAACACTTAGTGTGGAAGTTAAATTAAATTAACAACAAATAAACCCAAGGAATTTAATCACATGCATCATTTTCATTCTGCTCCATATACCGTGGGAAATAAGAGTAAACAATTCTTCTACACGAAAGCAACATTCACTTTTTAAATAATCAAAGCACATTTGTAGATTTCCTCTTTTCCTTTTGTTAATTCTCTAAGATGCATGAAACAGACCAGCACCGACATTGTCTTCACACAAGGACACGTGTTGACACCTTGGGCTTTGATGTTCCCTGTTTCTCTTTTTCTCTTCCTCTCTAACTCCCCTTGGGGTCCACTCCCACTCTTAACATAAAGGTGTTCTGACTGGTAAATACACAAGTAGTATTTTTAACTGTTCTCCAGAAGTATATCTCCAAGGCTCAAGGTGGGAGAATTTCTGCTCTAAGGATTGTGGATTTCTGTCTCAAGACAGAGGAAGAAAGGGGGCAAGGGGATGGCATAGTCTAATCTCAAGCAAAAGAGACAAAACAGGCTGGGAGAATCTGGGCTATAGTACTGCATAGTTCGCCAGGAGCAGCCACAGAATGCATGAGCTGACATTCAGACATTTGGCAGTTTTTGGGAACAAGAGGTTATGGGAAGCAAAAGGTTAGCCAGTAAAATGAACCTTTTGCCACTAGAGATGAGTGCAGAGAAGGCACCCAACATTTCCTTGTAAACAGAAGCTTGCCTTGGTCAAGACAGCAGAGGTCACGGGGAGGTGCTCTCTGCCTCCTGGGGGACTTAACCAGGCATCTTTTCTGACATCCTCAAATCTCCCACACTCCACGATGACAAAAACTCTTTTAATGGTGGGAAAAGCCATACACTTCCCAATTGAAAAAAAAATAGAAAGAAAGAAAATGCAGATAGCTTCAGAGGTGTTTATTATGAATGCTTTTTGGTCAAATGATCATATCAGGTCTTTCCTACTGTGATGCAGGGAGATGGTTAGAAAACTGGAAGGTGATGGTCCCTGGAAGAAAACTGGAGTGTGGAGTTGCGCCTGAAGGGGACAGTGAGAAGGCAACTGGAATCGATGAAGATAAATTGTTAGATGCAAAGACATGGCCCATGATGAATTCCTTTATTCTTAACTGTTCATAAGCGTGTCTGTGACCTATTTGAGCAGACATGTACTCATGGGAATGAAAGGATTTTAGTCCAACCTGTTCTTTTTACAGATGAGAAAACAGGCTCTGAGATATTAAATGTCTTTTTTATCATCCATCAAGTTAGTCGTAGGGCAAGGATTTAAAGTTTCCTAACTCCAACACTGCTTAAAAACAGAGAGATAGGGATCATTTTTATCTTCACATTAGATTTTCTCTTCCTTCCTGACAGGAGGTTTTTTATCTCTGGAAGAGGGAGAGTGGATACAGCTGAAAAGCAAATATAAGACCTTAGAGATAAGTTAAGGAGCTCCAGAGTTGATGTCCAGCCAAGGGAGATCTGTTATGCTTGGTTCAAGCCATGGCTGGAGAGACCTGTGGTGTGGAAGCATGGCTGGGGACATCTGGGTGGTTGACCTCAGCATGGTGGCTCTGCACATTTCCCTGAGCCCTCAGCACTAGTATAAGTGTCCTACACCTCCCTACTAGGAGATCACATTTCTCCCAGGTGGGAGACCCTGCAAAAACCTTTCCCTGCAAGGCATTAGGCAAATCCTTCAGGAGATGTCTCTTCTCCTCCCCTGGAGCCCAGGCTAATAACTGGGGTTAAGTCCCAGCTTAATCCAGCTATGAACCTGCTGAGCCTGAGAAGATATGAGAATATACCCCAAGGAGCTCTAAGAGTTAGCTGACCTGTGCCAAGCAGGAGCTATGGGAGTTCCTTTAAGATTGAATGTTAAATGTGTTTTGATAAGGGGGCCATAAAGGAGAGTGAATAAGTTAAAACTCATTGACATGGGGTACTTTATCAGGACTTGGGATGAATTGATCCTGTTCTCATTGTTAGGATGGCTCTTAGAACCCTGGAGATAGCACATTCTAAGCAAAGGAAAATGAGAATGCTTGAGGTGCCCTTGCAAATGACAGAGGAAGGAATAAAGAGGCAGAGGAAAGTGGATATATAGGAATGCATATATTGAGACCAGAAGGCCCACTGGATGGTCAAGTTCTATAGGAAGGTCCGGAAGACACACCATCCACACCAAAGCCATGAAGAAGTTGCTGGGACCGACATCCCTCAGAAGATCAGTGATCTCCCATCTGCAGGTGAGACAGGCATTCACAGTGCTGTCTCACTAACAGCCATGGAGATGATGTTCACCAAAGTAGCAGGGGCCATGTGATGCTACTTAACCTCTAGAAGCCAGAGGGCTGTGATTATCCTAACAGATGGCAAGGTTAGAGGGCAGCCAAAGGGGCTAGACTCTCATGGAGTTGTAGAGCTAGTTAATAATGTGTGGGTTCCCTCTGGGAAAAACAGACAGCAACCAACAATGACAATGTTTAATCCACCAAGAGGGCAGGAATGGACTATCAGAGGAAGACGAGGATGCTTGCTCCAAAAAATATTCATGATGCCTTTCTCTGTTCTTGGACCTGAGTCAATTTCTGATCTGGTACACCCTGATTGAAGAAGAGAGGGAGTCTCTAAAAGACAACCCCCGCAATACTTCAGTAAGTATATACCACCATGATTCTGTCAGTCCTTCTACAAGTGACCCTACAGCTATTTACTCAGGTGACCACACTAAAGAGAGGGGATTACTCACATATTTCAAGCACTATTAAACACAAGATCTGAGTTGATATTGATATCTGAAGGCCGAAAGAATCATGACATTTACCCTGTTAGAGTGGGAACTTACAGGGACCGGTAAGAGTCCTGACTATAATTCTGTTAATTGTGGGTCCACTGGTCTCAAAGATCCACCCAACAGTTATTTACTGATGCAAATGTGTATTTATACATTATGCATTGACATAATTGGCATTTGGAGTAATCTTACAGTGGATGCTTGGCGTGTGGAACTTTCCGAGTGCAAAAGGCCAAGTGGAAATGTCTGACACTGCCCCTTCCTGATCAAGAGTGAAAATAAAGATGATATCGCTGTTCACCACCATCCCCACCCAAAACAGTATTCTCATTTACTCTCTTGGTGGCAGAGGTGTGGAGTCAGAGGTTTCCCTTGGTCTTACCCACTATGGGAGTGCAGAGAAGTCTCTGTGGAACTCAGATGGTCAATCTACTTAAGTCCTTCTTATTCCTCCTTACCCAATTATAACTACAAATAATCTGGGTAGAGTGTGATTACCAGAGGCTGAGACCACTCTGGACCACTCTGAGGGCTGGGTCTCACCACAGTGTGGTAAGTCATCAAGACCTTCAGAGGTGCTGGCCGAGGGTGAGGGGGTGAAAAATGGACAGAAGAGAAGGGAAATAATGAGATCATGTAGGGCCTTGAGATATACTGTGGAAGAGCAGGTTCAAGAGCACATGGTCCAAACAGAGGACTGTGGCAGCCATGGATATGCACAGCTCAGATGTTCCTTCAAGGCAAAAATCTACTAGGAAGAATATAAATAATTGCTAAACTTCAGGATCCATTCAAGTGCTCATGCCAAGGCCACACTTTCCCGAGACTGCTTCAAGTTAATAACTGAGCTTGCAGAGACATCAGACCAGACCATCAGCCCCATGCAGGAGTCTCCCAACGAACATTCTCTGATCTCAGATTGCCCACTGGCCTAACCAAAGTCTTCCCACTGCAGAGTGATTTTTGGCCAACCCTCCTTCCTTCCTTTCCATCTCCTTCCACAGGTGTTAGAACTTCCTGCTCCTGGGGCGCCTGGGTGGCTCAGTTGGTTAAGAAACTGCTTTCGGCTCAGGTCATGATCCTAGAGTCCCAAGATCTAGTCCCACATGGAGCTCCCTGCTCGGCCAGGGGTCTGCTTCTCCCTTTGACCTCCCCCTCTCATGCTCTCTCCTCCCGTTGTATCTCACAGATAGAATCTTAAAAAAAAAACAAAAAACAACAACTTCCTGCTCCTTTTGTCCTTCCCCCTCATCTTTTTGCACTTCTAATTTTATCCTGGTTTCTGAAGGACCTGTACTGACACACACAATCATTTCTCTCACTTAAAAAGCAATTTACATAAATTGCTAAGGTTTAGGAAGTAAATAAAAATGGTACTAATGACAGCGTATTCATCAGCACAATTGTTGGATAATATTGTATTACCTATGATCTTACCTGAATTTTATTTGTGTCAGTCAAGTGCTGAGCCATTGATTTTAGGATAATTGCAAAGAAGAACCAAGAGTGCTATTAGAAAAAGAAAAGACAGTAAGAAATTTATTATGTTACAGCAAAATAATGATAACTCTGTGCTCTACAACATGTAATATTATAAATCTTTATTTTAAAATGTACTTTGGAATGGATGGGCCAGCTGCACACATGACCGTCCAGTCTGCACAAGTGAGTGCTGTCCACAGATCAGTGACTCTCTTCCACTTTAAGGTGCTTCTTCCTCCAGCCTGGAGTTAAACTCTGGCATCACGATTTCCCCTCTGAAGGATGGACTTAGGAAAGAGGCCTTTGCAGAACCTGGAATATGCCAGTAAGCCCTTAAGGCAGGAGTCTCCTGGGGATCCTTAAGGGAGTTAGGGATTCCCAATGGGCATTTCTCTTGGTTTCTCTCCCACCTTTTCCTATGGGGAGGTGTGTAGCTAGAGAAAACCAAAACATGTACCTGCATGAAGGTCCCTTTTTCTTGGGTCTAAGGGTCATTCTTATCCAGATACAGAAAGTATATGTTGTCCATGTACAGTTTAAAGAATATGCCTTCCTCCCATTTTCTCCATCATAGATAACAATTTTGAATTCTGTTCAAATGAATGCTAATCATTCCCTTACTTTACTTCGTAATTTATTTCTTTATGTAACAGAGAGATCACAAGTAGGCAGAGAGGCAGGCAGAGAGAGAGTGGGGGAAGCAGGCTCCCTGCTGTGCAGAGAGCCCGATGTGGGGCTCGATCCCAGGACCCTGAGATCATGACCTGAGCCGAAGGCAGAGGCTAAACCCACTGAGCCACTCAGGTGCCCCGCACTTCTCACTTTCTAATACACAATTTAATTAATTTTGTTACTATGTCTGTCATTTATTGTTTTTATCCCCCATTATAATGCAAGCTTCCCAAGGGTAGAGGTCTTTATTCTATTCTCTGATGCCTGCCAAATGCTGAGTTTGGTGCCTGTCCCATGGGGGGCCCTTGGAACATCTTTGTTGCATGGACAGAATGAATATACTCATAAGACTAATTTAAACAAACTGCTTGGCCCAGAATAATTTGAGTTTAGGGAACTAATATTGATGTTTATTGATCCCGCCTCTCTTTCCAGCTACATACTAATCAATCATCCATCTATCAAGTCATGATAGGTAATTAATTTAACTAGGGACCAAGTCCATTCTTCTATAATAATTTAGTCATCTATTTATAAGCTTCTCACCATGTCTTCTTTATGTACCTACAAATGCATGTGTTTCAACTTTCTGCAGTCAAACCACGGCTGCTTTGTCTGTTTCCTCTCTGTTAGCATATTCATTAATACATCATTAAAACTTTTGTTGATACATTTCCTCTTACGGTGCCTAAAAGCCCCACAAACTTTATTTTTGCTACAGTTAGCACTTTTGAGTGTTTCAGATGATTCTCAATAGTTACTCATTCTGTCTGTGGGCCAATGGACTCCACTCGGGACCACTGTATATTTTCTGTTCCTCTGACACAGATCTCTTTTTGCTTAATATTATATACTACAGTTTCAATACAATTTATGACACTTATGCCAGAAACTATAAGAGAAAAGATCTATGGAAATCAATGAGTCTTATTATCTTCCAGGGATGAGAGCAAGCGATCTCTTGTGCTAGCAGTTGAAGGATTGTTTCAAATTCTTTACCTTCAAGACATGCTTTACTGTTGTTGAGTCATTTGATTTCAAAAGACCAGTCACATTTTTAGCCAGTTCCTCATGTATTGTTCTCTCCTTGCATGCCGTGGTCTTGAACACGAACTGAAGGAAACCCAGAAAGTGAAAAAAGTTAAAGACTTAAAAAAAAAAAAAAAAAAGAAAGCGTCAAAAATTATGTTACACGAATAACTCGTATTTCACAATTATCTGCTCATGCCAGATTTTGTCATGAAATCAATGAAGGCCCAATGATAAGAGTAGTACACAGTCGTTCCTATTTAGGGCTTTGCACAGAGAGGGCTCAGCTCACCTAAGCTCTCCTTGAAACTCTTTTTGCAGAAATCAAAGGAAAGAGCCAGAGAGCAATTTAGCAGGTTCAAGGAAACATGGAGGGCTTTGACCCACCTACTCAGGACACATTTCCCCTTCTCCTTCCTTCCACTGGTAACAGGTGACATGGTAGCATTTCTTCATCCTGAAAGGGTAGAGCACCCACTCAAATAGCCAAGTGGGGAAGCAGGTGCCTTCCAGAGGCCAGTAGGTGAGCTCCCCACACGCCCAGTTTCTTTCACCTCATGCTCAGACACAGCTAACAAAGGGTTCATGAACGTTGGCCATCAGTAAGATAACAAATGCTGCTCACTTTTTTTTCTCTCGAAAGTCTGGTTTTGGGGTGCATTTCTGAATGTATGTAATGGTTTTAATTTTCAGTATTTCTTCCTAGAATTTAAGGGTATCAGTACCCATTTATGCACATATCTTAAATATAAAATGCTTATCCCTGATTATACTAGTTTTCTTATGAGTTGGTTTTGCCTCAAGAAAGGTTATTTCTTCATAATCTTCACCACCCAGACTTCACTATAATCAAGAGTGAAGGCAGGCAAGAAACTCAAAGCAGGAGCCCATTCACATTAGGATTTATAATCATATCTTTGAACTTTGCAACTCATAGACACCTAAGTTGCTTTGATGGAGCCTGACTTCTCCAAGCTCATTGCAGAGGAGAAAGATGAAGCTAAGAGATAATGAAACTGGCCCAAATCAGGAGTAATATGACTTTTTTTTTTTTCCCTCATGAATTGTGACTCATGTGAGGGTACCAGCTACCTGGTCCCATGTAGTTATTTAACACCAACAGCATTAAAACTAGCTGTGAGATATTCTTATTTTAAAATTTTGGCTGGAACATGTCAGTGCCATGAATTGCAATAAACCATGGCATTTAATTAGATTGACTTGAGACACACATCTTTGCAAAAGACATGGTATATGCGTGTATTTTGGATACTGTAAATAGGGTGAGTTAGCAGCATTTAGCACCACTGAACTTGAAATGGTGTTTAGTTTGCTCCTGAATGTATATAAATTCCATTGAATATATCACATCTTTCAAGGACATCAAAGCATGTATTGGTACCAGCCCCTCAGTTTTCATTATACACCTAGATATAGGCCTTAATATTCATCTAAATGTTAAAAGATACTTTTTTTCCACAGGGAATTAAAAAAAATCAGACTCCTTAGTCAAGGTTTAGTCTGTTAACCATGTACTGCAACAAGGAGGTCAATCAATCACAGAATCATAGAGCTAGATGTTCATTAGGTCCTTCCCTTCTCACTTCACAGAGGAGAAAAAATGAGGTCCAGAGAGGCTGATTACTCAAGTTAACTATTTAGCCTTGACTAGAGTCTAATTTCCCACGTGCTAGTTTAGTGTTCTTTCTGGAGTAAAATTCCGGTTGATAATATTTGTTAGGGTGTGTCCACTTCAGATATGTGAAAATATTTTTATGAAATACCTTTAGGAATTGTTATAAGCTTGAAATCTCACTTAGGTATACATTTCTGGATTTCACCCACTTCAAAGCAAACCAAATAAGCAATCTCTTATATTGCAAAATCAAATTGTTACATCAAGAGATTTCAAACATCCTGGTTAAAAATGAAGACCATACCAGGATGCATTCCAATACACCTTTTCAAGAGCATCACAGAATGAGCCTGAGAGCTGATTTAAGGTTCTCATAAGGAACTTTCTTTGGCTGTCACAAAAGCAGTCATAGCATCGGTGGGTTCTTAACATAATCTTCAACGATTCCATTGGAACGAGGTAAATACTTGTGTTGAAATGAGGATGGCTTTGTGTAATATGGACTGGGGAATTGTTTTCTTCTTAGATCCTTTGGTGATTGAAATGGAAAACTTGAGTTAAGCATTGAGAGAAAGTTCCATAGATGATTCTGTTGAATGTAAATTCATCAGTACTGGATTAAAGTATGCTACCATTCTGTCTTAAACAGAGAGAAAAATAAACAAGCATTTGTAGGTCAACTGTCTTTAAGCAACTGAAATGTACATCGTGTTGGATAAAATTATACTATAGGGAAACCATTGTGAAGTAACTATTTTTGGCAGGTGGGCTATTTTAAGGAAGGGCACATGCTCATACTTGAGTATTTCAGGCTTAGTAGAAATTTCAGGCAAGTAGAAATTATGCAGATATAAAACCATAATGTAAAAGTCCTTCAGAGAGATTCACTCCAGAATGAAATTTCATGGGAAGTTTTGTTTTGTTTTTCACTCATTTCCAGCACAGAAACCCCCACATTCTTTTCTAGTCACCTTTCTAGATGTCTAAATCATAGGAATATATGTTTATTGGTATAGATTAATGGAATAAATTCTTTAAATTAAAAAAGTTCTGTGTCTCAAAAAGGTTTAATCTGTACAGAAAAAAATAGAAATTGAGCTCCTCCATGCATCATAAAGTAATACAAGACTCTCTCATTTCTCTCTGGATGGATTCTTTCTTTTCATTCAAGAAGATGACATTTAGGCAGGAACTCTAATGTGCAAACATCATCACAAGTTCACTGGCATTAGTTCATAGGCCAACTGGAAATGAGAATATGAACATGTCTGAGTGAACACTTGACAAAGGACGCTGGAAGCAGTGCACAGGGATGGAATGGGCTAGTGGATCATGCCCGAGGATAAAGGACTTAACATACCAGAAGCAGGTACAAATATACAGTAACTGGGAAAATGAAATAATGCCTGAGAAAACAATAAAAAGAGCTAAGAAAACATTACAGAAGAAACACAGAGCAGTCAACAAACCAATAGGGAAAATATTCCGTAACTTTACACAAGAATTGTATTTATTTGTAATGTGAACTTCAAGAGGGCAATCCTTCTTTCATTTTCTCTTCTCTTTCTCTGCTCTTTCCTCCCATATAAATATTCATTTGCACAGGTACATGTTATTATACATTTAAATAATATGTCTTGACCATAATGCAAAGAGATGGAATTCTAAGTAGCTAAGGGGAATGCTTGATATTATCGTGGTGAGCCCCATCCAGCTAAAGGGAGAAAGGTCCCACTTATTGCAGACAGGAAATGAGACAAATCACACAGCACAAGGGGATACACCCAGGGTCCAAGTGGAAACTTTGTACCTTAATGTACGACTGCACGGAGTGGTCCAGCTGCTCCTCATGGCATTTGGCCACAATGTCCGTCAAAACCCTGGAAAAACAAAACTGTTTAGTGGTCTTTCTGGAAAAGGTGGGAAAATACAACTTGGTTGGGCACTGGAGTGCTTCATAAACTGGGTATTTAATAGGTACTGAATGAATGCAGGAACCAATTTCAGACTCCCCCTTCAGATGCCCCAATATCTATATTACCCGTGAACCATCTCCAAGCCTTGAAATCTCTAAACACTAAGATACAAGGAATATCTATGCCAGCAATATCACACTGGAGACTCTTAATGGCTTGCATGTTGGTTAACACTGTCTTCTTGGAATAAGGATCATCTTTGGTATCTCAAACCTCTAATTATCACAGTCCTTTTAAAGAGAGCTTCCCTTTCAAAAAGGCGGCAGTACATATACTTCTGTAAAAAGCCATTAGGTTGAGATTCGGGGTTTTGTTTTTATTTCCCATCTTAGCTGGTGAAGTGTTTCTAGCAGTAGTGAGGGTACAATTTTCATGTTAATACGTCCAGCTGCCCCATGGCTGTAGCATTTTGGAATGTTTGGGAATTTCAGCACATCTCTGTTAAAATATTGAGGAGTCTTATTCACGAAGACCCATATATTCACGCTGAAAAGAGCCTCAATTGAAGGCACAGTTGGGGATTTTTAATCTGGGTCTAGAACTGGCTGTGGTGGGATTGTTAGACATACTTTAATTTTCTAGAGTTTCAGGGTGCTGCTTTAAAAACAAGACTAAAGACCTTCATTCTGAAAGAGATTAATAATATGCTTACAGGTTTGTGAAAGTTCTGGACACATTTCAATGTCAAGAGTAATTTTTTTTCCAGAGTTCTGTGACTGCTTTTCTTTTTTTTAATGAACATTAGACATATATGATGCTTTTAACTAATTTAAAATAGTATCTCTAGGGGCACCTGGGTGGCTCAGTGGGTTAAGCCTCTGCCTTCGGCCCAGGTCATGATCTCGGTCCTGGGATCAAGCCCCGCATCGGGCTCTCTGCTCAGCAGGGAGCCTGCTTCCCCCTCTCTCTCTGCCTGCCTCTCAGTCTACTTGTGATCTCTCTCTCTCTCTCTCTCAAATAAATAAATAAAAAAAATGAAATAAAATAGTATCTCTATAGAGAGGAAATTAGGTTCATCAAAATCACTAGACAGATTAGTAATGTTGGAAGAATGTAATACAGACAAATTTAAAGAGATAACAATTAAAAATTTTAAAAAATCTAGATATGAGGACATGGAGAAGCAACATGGGGGGTTAGGGGGATAGGAGAAGAATAAATGAAACAAGATGGGATTGGGAGGGAGACAAACCATAAATGACTCTTAATCTCACAAAACAAACTGGGGGTTGCTGGGGGGAGGTGGGGTTGGGAGAGGGGGAGGGGGCTATGGACATTGGGGAGGGGAGGCGAACCATAAGAGACTATGGACTCTGAAAAACAACCTGAGGGTTTTGAAGGGTCAGGGGTGGGAGGTTGGGGGAACAGGTGGTGGGTAATAGGGAGGGCACGTTTTGCATGGAGCACTGGGTGTTGTTCAAAAACAATGAATACTGTTATGCTGAAAAAAATAAATAAAATGGGAAAAAAATTTTAAAAAATCTAGAGTGAATGTGAAATGGTACAACCACTCTGGGAAACAATTCAGTATTTTCTTAAAAAAATGCATATGTAACTATCATATGACCCAGCAATGGCACTCGGCATTTACTTCAAAGAAATAAAAACTTGTGTTCACCTAAAATCTACCCCAAACTGAAAAAATCCCCAGATGTCCTTCCTATCTATCTATGTGTCTCTCTGTTTATCTATCTATCATCTATCTATCTATCTATCTGTCTGTCTGTCTGTCTGTCTATGTCTGTCTGTCTATGTATCTATCTAAAATTTTAACAGATTCGTAGTTACCAGGGCTAAGGGGTGTGGGCTGGGGGCATGAGGGAAGTAATTTTGTATAAAGGGCAACATGAGAGATCCCCGTGGTGATGAAAATGTTCCACGGTCTGTTTCTATCAATGTCAATATCTCGGTAGTGCTACCACGTTCCAGTTTTGCAAGATGGTACCATCAGTAAACTGGGTAAAGGGAACAGGGTATCTCTCTGCATCATGACTGCATGCAAATCTATAATGATCTCAAAATAAAAAGCTTAATGAAAAAACAAAAGGGAAAGTTAAAAAAAGAGGTCTGAAGCTTTATCCAAATGATAACAGATTTGAAGTCAAGAACTCAAGAGTGGAAATATACTTAAAATCTGAGACATATGTTCAAGTGAAATGCACGCATGCACACGTGGGTGGTCATTTCCTTATCATCACAGTTTTGTGCACTCACAGACAGTAAGATCTCATCTCCTAAGACCATGGGAGAGATACCTGGTCACAGTTGTACTTATTTCATCTTCTTCATTCTGTACCAGCACCTTGAAGAGCTGATTCAAGATTATAGGCAGAAAACTCATGATTGCATGAATCTTTTCCACATTCAGTAAGTTCTGTAGTAAGTTAGTGGGAGAGAAAGGGCACTGATTAAATTTAAAGCATGTGATGTGCTTCAGAACTCAAATATGAATCCTCTAGCTCACCTTTATCTGGCTTTATTCTTCATTACACTTAACATGCCATGTGGCATTGGGACACAGTTGCGAGGACCTGATATGCAATCATCTAATTTAAAATCAATTGATTCTGATTTTCAATCATTTTTATTTTGGGAAAAAACCCTGATGGTTGCTTGTTTTGTAAACAACAGGCAGAAACAGTTTAGGAATTGAGAAATAACCATTTCTCATTAGGAAATGAGAAATAACCAGAGAAATAACTCTCTGAATTGATAAGGCATTTAAAAATCGTCTCTTAGTTTGCTACTCATTGGAAACTGTCAAGGTCTCTTTTGCCTGTTTCTGCCCTGGAAACACGGAAACGATTTGCATGTCATGTTACCTTACAAGAGCGGATGAAATTCGAGGTAGGTGACTGAGACATATCTTTCTCTCTTTTTTGGCACTGTCGGAAAAATGCGTTCACACGGGGATCCTGAAACAGCAAATAAAATGTTTATCTGATGACACCTAAGCTGTATAGCAATTATGCTGATGGAGGGCAAGTGTTTCTGGAGGACAGATGCCTCGATAAGCAGGTGCTTTATCAAAGAGTCGAGTGTGTGCTTTTCTTCTTAGTCACATGACAGTGGCTTGGGAAGCACTTCTCTTGGCTCCGCCCCCCCCCTTTTTAAATTGCCTTTTTTCATCTTCCTGTTTTTTTTCCCCACAGACTTTGATGTATTTTTCTTATATATTTCTTAACACACATGAGAAGGTGTACTCTTAATTTGCACAGGGATATTTTCAGACTTAGAATGCCTGAGCTAGTAAAAAATTAGGAAGTTCACTCTAACCTGATGAGATAAAACTGATTTGTACCCTTTGTTATGGGCTGAATTGTGTCCTCTCATAATCCACATGTTCAAGTCCTAACTCCCAGGACCATATTTAGGGATAAGGTCTTTAAAGACATAGTTATATTAAAATGAGGCAGTTAGTGTGGACCTAGTCCAAAATGACTGATGTTTCCATAAAAGAGGAAATTTAGGGGCAACCTGGGTGGCTCCACTGGTTAAGTGTTTGACCCTTAACTTCAGCTAAGATCTTGATCTCAGAGTCATGAGTTCAAGACCAACATACTTAAAAAAAAATTAAGGAGGAATTTAGACATAGGAATAGACAGCAGACACGTACTGGCATAGAGAAAAAGACCATGAAAGGACCAAGCAAGAAGATGGCCACTTACACACCAAGAAGAGAGGCCTCAGAAGCAACCAACCCCACCAACACCTTGATATTGGTCTTCTGGACTCCAGAATGGTGAGAACATAAATTTCTGTTGTTTAAGCTGTCCAAGCTGTGGTATTTATTACCGCAGCCCGCGTAAACTAATTTTCCCTTTAGTGCTATTTCTTGAAGAGGGTGGCACCTTAGAAATTCTCTAAGTTCTGAGCTAAGGGTCAGAATTATATAGTCAGAAAGTGAGACGGAGAGTTTTAGTGAAGATACACACTCTGGATATTTCTCTGGAATGTGTTGATTCTGGAAGGTATCTGTGATTTGGGTTTCTCTCAGTTCTGGGGTGTGTGTTTGTATTATATTTTCAGTTTCAGTTCACTTATTCATCTATTTGACAATTATTCATTGAACACTGACTATGTGGCAGGCCCTTGGCAGTTGTGGAGGACAGTGTGGAGGGCCAGGGAGACCCAGTTCCTTCCTTGTGGTCCTTCCACAATGCCAAGGAGACAGGTACCATACCGCCATGTCAACACATACCTACGTTCCAGGGAAGCAGGGGGCCATGTGGGTATACAACAAGATGACACAGCATGTTGGAGGGATCAGCAAATAGGAGAGGTTTCTTTGAGAAAGTGACATTTGAGCCAACGTCTGAAGGACCAGTGGGAGCTGACCAGGCCAATGCAGGGAGGGGAGGAAGAGAGAGAGATTGCCTTCTTGGCGAAGAGGGCTGAGTGTCGAAGGGGGAAGCTAAGCAGATAGAGGGATAGAGGGCATGGCGCTAGAGACGGCCTGGGCATTTGATCACTGAGGTGAATCCTGGGCTTGATGAAGGAGAATGTGTCCCACCAGGGCAAAGAGCATGTGGGCCGTGGCAGCGGAGGCAGAGAAAGATGAGTGGTGATGAGTCAGAGAGATACCTGGCCTGTTGGGAAGAAAGGGGCTGGACGTGTGAGGAAGAAAGACTGATATTCTGAGATATATAAAGGCAGGATTGGGTAGTGAAGGGCCATTCTGTGGGACTTGAGGAGTTTGGGTAGAGGACTGGGGAAGAGGGCTAAATCTGGCTTGAGGCCCCAGAGATTATGGAGAGAAATTCTGAACCAATATGTGTGTAATACCTGGAAGATGTCTTTTCTCTCAGCAAGTGAGTATTAGTAACACACTGAATTTAAGAGAGGAGAAATACAGTGTGTGTACTTAATGATTTGCTTTGTACTTTACAATTTGTATCAGGAAAGTCCTCACACTGACTTAAAATCAGCTGTCTTGCAGCGGAAGATGTGCGTCTGTGGTAATTTAGCAACAGCAATAGCAACATCTGTAGAGCATTTTTCAGTTCCTGAGATGTTTTCCCATGCGATTTCTCATTTTGATCCTTCCCACAACGTCAGGCAGATAGTGCTGTCACCATTTTCCTGCTGACAAAATAAGGACGGCAGGGGTGAGGGAAATTGTGCAGGATCACTGCGGAAGAATGTGGCTGAGGAGGCTCTTCAGTGCAGTTCTGCTGACCTCGTGGCCTGTCCATCAGGAGCACCAGGTAGGCCCTGGAATCAGACTTAAGTTTTTGTCTTGTCTTGTTTTGTTTTTAGATTTTATTTATTTATTTGATAGAGAGAGAGAGAGAGAGCGTGAGCACACAAGCAGGGAGAGCGGCAAAGGGAGAGGGAGAAAGGAGCCCTATGCGGGATTTGATCCCAGGGCCCTGGGATCATGACCTGACCCCAAGGTAGACGCTTAACACATTGAGCGACCCAGGCACCCCTCAGGTTTAGTTTTGAGGTAAAGATAAAATATCTTTCATTTCGACCTTTCCCATTTTTAATACTTGGGTGTTGTCAGTGAAATAAACTATTTCCAGGAGGGTATCATCCTGAGACAGATGTGTCTGGTGTTCTAGGGCTGAAAGGTTAGGGCATTCTAGCTCTCCTCAGAGAGGCAAAAAGTTATGCTGCAGACATTCTTCCTTTGCAATTCTCAGTCACCTGCCTCTCTGACAACTTGGGAAATGGTGAGTCCCCTCGTCTAAATACAAGAGCCCCCTGATGATTCTCCGTGTTAGAGCAGATGCTGAGATTTCAGGACAACACACTGACCTGAGTGTTCACTGTGGATACCACAAATGTCGATACTTTGAAGAGTGGTTTGCCACCGTCAACCCACTTAATATCACTCCCGCCATGCTGTAAAAAAGAGTATGTTACTGTCACTGTGACAAGTGAAGAAAAGAAAATAAACAGGTTATTTAGCTTATGTTAATTTGCCATCCGGATCCACTCACCTTACATGACTCTAGAGAGGCAAAACAGAAGATGCAAATACATTTGGCAATATTGGTGAGGGAGGCCAATGTGATATCAGGGGGGCATTCTAATGGAACACTTCCACTGGCCATAAATGAAACAAGACCTTTGAAATATTGTAGGTACTCAACTAATAACGATAGTGGCTGCTTATACTATGGTCTTTGGGTTCATTTAAATAGCAGACAGAAGGTAACCTCATGCCATTTAGCTCATGTATTTTTTTTTCTCTTAAATTATACATCACTCAATACCTTTCCACTTGCAGAATCTTGAAAGCTTAAATAATTAGGAGGCAGGCTTGTTGCTATTGGGATATTGTATTCTTGAGAAGCTATCTGATCATGTTTCATCAGGGGAAGCCAAGCATATCCAACTGTGCAAAGGAAGAACAAAGAGAAAACTTCTGAGTATAAACCTCCATGGCGAGGGGTAAAAGCAACGTTATTTGTCACTTATGAATAGAAAACCTCAGTAAAAAATTTAATAAATGGGAACTTTACAATACTTTCCAGTTCAAGTCACACAGATGACACGTAACTCTATCTCAGATCGCATCCTGTCAGTACCTGAAGTTTCCAGCGTCTCCTTTTTCTTGGCATTAGCCTTGGCATTTATGTCACAAGTGACGTGATAAAAAGAAAACAAAATATGGTGTTTCTCATGGAGCTGGGTCGGGAGCTCAATTTTCACCTGCAACGAGAGAGATAATAGCCAGACTAGGATGAAACTCTTTTGCCCTGGGTCAGGGTAAGACAAACCATAGACACCTTGGTCTTCTAAAAATTCTTTCCCTGAAACTGAGGACCACATTTCATAGTTAGTGTTAGAAGGACCGATTTCACTCTCAGTGAATATCCGTCCTGCTAACAGTCATGTGTTAAGGGGCTGATATTTGTATTTCTTTATTGTGTTGGGAGATGATAATTTAGAATGACTGGTATTTCTCATTTGATAGTGTATGTTAGTAGAGGATGGATTAAATGCACACACGTGCGCGCGCACACACACAACTACCTGCAGCGTGTCAAAAAGGCATAGATCAAAGGTCCCATCATCAAGGAACACACACTGAGTGAACTGAGTCATTGCCTGGTCCATTGTGCACAAGGACCAGTGCACGAGCATTGCTTGGGAGCTCCTTAGAAATGCATAGTCTAGGACACTGCCCCAGACATGTGGACACAGAATCTGCATTTTCATAAGATCCCAGGTGACTTATAGGCTCAGTGTTAAAAAACATGGCAGCAGGGGATGATGTAACGGAAGCACGGACATCTCTTTTTAAAAAGAACAAAAAACAGATGATGTGTATAATGTGTTAACCAAGCAATGAGCTATTTTGTGACGATATCATGCTGTAGCTATATGAAGAATGCCTCCGAATAAAATATAAAACATAATGTTATTACATGGTAAAAACAGATGTAATGAGGAGCCTACTCCATGTTCTTAAAAAGAAATGTTTTGACACCCTCTATATTGTATAGTGCTTTTCAGTTTCCAAATCTCTGAAACGTATGTTGTGAAAGTATGATACACTGTGTGTCATGTTGTGTCAGGTTGTGAGGATGATACAAAGGTAGGAATTGAGTTGAGAGAGGGTACAGGGCTTTGACTCACTAGGAGTTTTGCAGTCTAATCAGTAATGGAATCTTCTAGGATGAGAAACTATGTTTTTTGATAACTACTTCATGCAGAAATATCAGGATCCCATGGATGTAAGCTGCTTTCTGTTCCATGTCAGCAGCTAGGTAGTTTCCAGAATGGTCAAGCAATAGGTGTTAGAAAACCAAGGAGATTATCTGGCAGCTTCTTTATTAGACTTCTTCTGCATCTACCTATCCAACACATATTTTCACATTGTTCAGGAAAGGATTTATTACACTGATATTCAAAATGTTATGCCTGGAACCGCAGCAACATCATCTGGAAACTTGTTCAACAAGTATCCTGCCAATTTTCAGGCCCTGTTCCAGACATCTGGAATCCAAAAATCTGGGGTGGGTTACAGTAATCTGTGTTGTAACAAGACTTCCAGGTGATTCTGATGAATGGTAAAATGTGAGAGCTTCTCAATTAGAATGGTTTACAAATTTACACATTCTTTATATCCCAGTATGCTAACCTGGTAACAAAGGCTGATGTACACCTAAGAATATACAATAATTAGCCAAGAACCAGGTAGAAATTTCCTTTTTCTTAGCTAACATAAAGAGCATATGGGAATGCAATAAATTCTCAAGAATTCCAGTTAACTATGAATGCATCCTTCACTTAAATACTGCAAATATTTACATTGTAAGAGCACCATGAAATAATTCTTAATAATTTTTGCAATTAATGTAACCTTAGTTTTCAGTATACACTGTAGAGTTCACTGGGCTTTCATTACATACATGTTCTCCTATGGAAAAGTCCATGGCTTTTATAAGAATTCTGGGAAACACATGTGAGCAAGAAAGATTAAAAGCCAGAGTTAACAATGAGAATATTCTTTTTTTTCTTTTTGAAAAAAAATCTTATGTCTAAAGTGAATACATATTTCAGAGGGGCTTTTCCAAGGGGTCAGTTGATACAGTAAATATTCTATAATATGGTGATAGCCCTTTGCCTTAATTTTTTTTTCATCTTCTGTCCTGAATTTATAAGGAAAAAAGTTTAAGAGCATTAAAAAATGCGGAGGAGAGAGATAAGGTCAAGGGAAGTCTGTGGTTTCACTGAAGTTCCTTTAATTAGTTTTGAAAATATTGATGTAGAATAAGGTATGATGGCAGAATAATAGCTCCCCAAAGATGTCCTCATTGCCCTAATCTCCAGAATCTGTGAACAGGGCAAAAAGGATTTTTGAAAGTGATGAAATTAAGGATTTTAAAATGGAAAGATTATGTTGGATTATGGGGTCCCAATGGAATCACAAAGTCCTTATCAGAGGAAAGTCAGAGTCAGGGATGCAAGAAGAGAAGAGGGTCACCAACCAAGGCCTGTGGAAACTTCTAGAAGCTAGATAAGATAAGGCAAGGATCTTCCCCTAAAACCTCCAGAAGGAATGCAGGCCTGTTGACACATTGATTTCAAACCCATGGGACCCTTTTCAGAGTTATGACCTCCAGAAGTATAAGATAGTGGGCATGTGTTTTTCTAAGCCACTAAACTGTGGTGATTTACTATCAGAGCAATAGGAAACTCATGGTAAGTTGTGATATTTTTAATCCCAGACACCATATCAGCAGGTTGCATTGGTTCAGACTTTTGCTCCATAGTCATAAATTAAATTTAAACACCAATGCTATTTGTCTGAATCTCTTTATAATATAAGTTAACATGCAAAGAATAATCTACCATTGGCCCAACTGCCTTTTTTCACACATCTTAGAGCAGGGTGGTGAAGCTTGGGGTCCTGGAGTCCTGTAGCCCGGTCTGAATTCCGATGATCTCTTATTAGTGGTATGCCCTTAGCAAAGTTACTTCTCTGAGCCCCAGGCTCCTTATCCATGAAAACAGGAAGGTTAATTTTATGTCAGTTTGACTGGGCTAGCAGAATGCCCAAATAACCAGTTGAACACTATTTCTGGGTGTGCCTTTGAGGATGTTTCTGGAAGAGATGAGCATTTGAATTTGGGGACTGAGTAAAGCAGATGACTCCCCTGTCTCCCAGCATGGGTGCTCATCATCCCATCTGATGAGGCCTGAGTAGAACAAAAAGGCAGGAGGTTTAATTCTCTCTCTGCCTGACTACTTGAACTAGAACATTGATGTTCTCCGTCTACCCTTGGTGCCTCTTGTTCTCCGTCCTTCAGACTGGAACTGGAATTTACATCATAGTCTTGCTGGCTCTCAGGTCTTCAAACAATACCACTGGTTTTCCTGGTCTCGGGCTTACAGATGGAAGATCATGAGACTTCTTGTCTCCATAATGATGTGAGCCAATATCTCATAATAAATCTACCCATCTATACATATGCATCCTCCTACTGGCTCTGTTTCTCTGGAGAACCCTGTGGGGATTGAGATGACACCTACATGAAGTATACAGCATGGTGTCTGGCACATAATAAGAGAGTCTCAGGAGTTGGCCAGGGTAGGTCATGTTCCATGCCACAGTCAGAGATGATGAGATCCAACATCTCTCAAGTTCACCTACATCATGAGGCATAGTGTTGGCTCATACTCTGTCCATTTCTATTTTCTTTCCACTATGACATGAAATGTGGCTATTGATGGTAAAACTAACACAATCTTTATTATATTGATTAATGAAGTAAAAGAAAAAAATTCTCACTGTAAAGACTGATACCATAAAAACATAAGTATTTTTGAAGGGTGATCTGGCACCAAAACATCTGGATTTGCCACAGAACTCTCCCAGCAACTGTTATTTAATATAGTTTTTAAGTCTCACTTCAGTAAACACCAGCCAAGGCATGCCCTCAACCTGAGACGTGGTCGAGACAGTGTTTATTTTTGTGCATTACCTGACCCACTCATTCATCTATTTAGGAGCTTCTGGAGGGGCAGTAGAGGCTTGGCCCTTACCTCATCGGAGAAATCTGGATTCTGGGAATGGTGCAGAACTGCTGTGTGGGCAGCTGAGGTGAAGAGAGGTCCTCCAGGTTTTCCATAAATACACTGTTTAAAAAGTAGAATGATTATGAGTGTCTGAAATTAACCCGAAGTGCACACACACACACACACACACGTCACAACTCTTCAGTTAGCAATCCCGGAACAAAGATGAATTTTGTGATAACTTGCCAGGCTTCACTGATATCTAATTAACTTTGAACCTCTTCCACTTGCTCCATGTATTTCTTAGACAAGTTTGCTGCCAAAGAAATTCTGAAGACTTTAATTCATCATATAGTTATTACACCAACCTGAATCAGTTCGTTAGCTAACTTTTGATTACCAGGAGATAAGAGGTAAATTGCTCAATTCTGATTCCTGCAAGATAGCCTCTTGAAAGGGCCCATGGCACCCAGCTCTGGGTTAGAATTCAAGGCAATCAGTCCTGGGTAACTATGAGGTTTGGTTGGACCCAAACTCCTGACAAGCCAGCTCCCAACCAAGAATGCTGAACTAGAAGGATAGGATTGGTTCCAGGCCATTCTGCATTACTCTTCTATCCCAGCCCTAACCAAGCCAGGGGATGTCATATAGGTAAAGCCTAGGCATGCAGCTTCAAAGCTTTCTTAGCCCAAGGCTCAGGGTGCCTCCTCTGGAGTCTTCTGTATCTTCTGTGAGTCTTCTGTGTGATGCTTTAGAATGCACTGACATAGGACACCCATACAGCTGCTATTATTCTCTTTGCTGGAATTTTCCCCATAAACACTACACTAGTGGGCCTGCTGTGCTTGCCGTATGGTCATTGCCTTTGTTTGTTTGAAAATTCCGTTTTACTTCAATTTTTCTCTCCCGATGCTAACTGATGTTATTGCAGAACTTGGAACCTGTGGAGACTGACAGTGGCTCAAGACTATTTTAAAGAATTCTTTCTCCCCTGCATGATTCATTCAATCACTCACACTGATGCTCCTTCTTCTGAATCATGCTACGAATCTTCTTGGTACAGAGAACATGGCTGGTACCTGACAGAGTGCATTAAGAGATTATCTCAGATAATCATGGGGGTTAATTAGAAATGGGCTTTGTGCTTTACTATTCCATCCCTCTGATTCATGGAAACTGGGAAGATCTGGCCACAGGTGTTCCAAAAATAATTTTCCTTTCTTTCTTATGGGTTACTCTATGTTGTTTGAAGTCTCTAAAATAAAAACAGTCTATATCAGAGATGAACTCTGAAGAAAATGACATCCAGTTGCTCTTTTGGAGGTTAAAAAGCACAGTTCATACAAACCTTGTGGTCTTATGGGTTGGATTAAATCACATGATTTACAGCAGGGACAAACTTTCCAGAGTCATCTCTCAAGCTCCGCGGGCAGCTGGCCACATGCTCCTTCCGTGGACATGAGCATCCCAAGCGCCCGCTGCCCCAGCCCCTTGGCCAGTGTGCTGCAGCCCCTCGGCACAGGCCACACGAGGGCCGGCTGGGATGTGACATTTTAAGTCAAACATGCTGAATTGAGAAGCGGGCTCTTTGAAAGGGCAGAGTCTTGCAGAGGGGAATCTTTGCATTTATTTCACACTAGAGTGGTTTGCTTTTTTTCCAAGTCATGAAAAGCCAAGCAGAGCTATGAGACTGACATTTCTAATAGAACCAGTTAATGATGGCTATTACATCAGGTTCATTTTAGGAAATCTAACACAAATGTATTGACTTGCTCCTCTTTCAGTCACACTCAAATAAAAGGCTCCTTGGTGGTGAGGAGAACCTAAGTGCTGCCTTCCCCCTTGGATGCTGTATCCCGTCATGGACTTGGCTCACCTTCACGGGCTTGGCACCTTCTTCGTCAGAATTTTTGAATTCAATGCACACGGTTATATTTCGAGCCTGAAATTACAGAGAAGGAAAATGGAAATTGTAATTTCCTGTTAAATAATACACACACACACACACACACACCCAATCCAAGTGCCTAAAATAAGTAGCTTCTAATTAAATCTGAAAAATGTAGAATACCCAACACTTTCTTGTGACAGTATCCATAGTGCTCTGAAATACCAGGAGGACTTGGAGATATTATTTAAAAGGGAAGAAAAAACTCACATCTAAAGGAAGCAGATAGGCTATTTTCAGAGTATCTTAAGAAACTACAAAAAAAGAAGTCTAGAACAAAATAATTTAGGGCTGACGAGAAAAGATTATTAATATGTTATAAAACTGTGCCTCCTTAAACACTTTGAAGGTGAAACTCATCACTGCCCCCTTATTAAGCACGATCTGCAAATGGATTTTTATTCCACAGTGTTGACCTATGATAATTTGTATTTGAACTTTCAAGAATCCATCTTAATATGATCTCAGTAGGGTGCAGAGGGAACACAAGGTCTCAGAAACATACCATACCTTGTTGAAGCATTTCTGGCTATCGTACTTGAGGTGCCTGGGGTAAATGTAAATTTGATTTTTGTAGTCTCTGTAAGGACGGCAGTACTTTGTTGAGTCGTAAATAAATTCTTCCACCTCCACTGTGGGTTCTAGTTGAGCTGTTACATCGAAAGGCTTGACAGGGATAAAGGACGATGTTACACAGTCTTTAAAAATCAGAAAATAAGAGTTTGTCATTTAATGGGATTGTTTAAGGTGAACAATACTTAACATACTTTAAAATGAATCCACTCAAAATAGAAACTCCATATTTGCAAAGGAATTTATGTTAAATTATGCAAGCATGAAGAATTCGTAGGAGGTAGAGATGATAGATAATCAGGCCATTTAATATCAAAATTGATGTCTCAGAAATGGGTAAATCTTTTGGATGGATTTATAATTGCAATCTTTTTACATTAAGCTTCATAATGAATACTAAATTTTAGCTGATGATTCTTGGAACACGCTAATCAGGTATTATAAGATAAGGATTAACCCACTGACCTTTACCTAACGTTATAAAAATAATACAGCTATTGACAAAACTTTGTCCAATCAGCCTATTATGGATAGTACCTAATGGATTGAGAATAACTTTTCCCCATGGAATGATTTCACAATACAGGCCTGCAGACCCCTCTGCATTATTTGGTATAATTTATTCTATTTTCCGCTCCAGCTTTTACAATCTTAAAAAACCTAGCCTTGTAGGAACAGCCTACGGAAAATAAAAAAGACAATTTGAAGTTTATAAATCAAAACTTCTGTCACTGAATAGCTTGGGGGCTGAGCTGTGGTCACTGGAAGGCAGCAAGGCCTTCTACTTTCTTTTACCCCATCTGGAATTTTCCTGTTTCAAAAAGGCAAAATCATCAGCTAAATATGCTTGGGAATCAGATTGCAAGGTTTTTTCCCGCCTGAAATCAATTATAATGTTTTTATTATATGTTCCAATTTCTCTAATGTCCTATAGTAATTTCAAAGGGAATATTCTAGCTTTCTCTTTCATTATTTTTCTTTTATGTAGGTAATAAAAGACAGACACATCTCACAAATCAGGTAGAGGAAATGGCTTAGTTTATTCTCTGTTTTTCCATGCCAATCAATATAAAAGAGATTTGGAACCATGGCTTAGGTTAAAATGCTCATTTTATTTCATATTAAAATTATTTGTAAAAAATTTAAAGAATGAAAAACTTAATAGTGCTAATGGTAATTCAAATATCCTGTGGTAATAATCCTCTCTCTGTCTGTAGTTTCATTTTAGGGTGCCTTATTCATTCTTTGCATCACTGAGAAAGTCACAGAAAAGGCAGAATCAGAAGTAACAAAACAAAATAGACCCATCTTGTCATTTTTGAAATAAATTCTAAAATTCTTATTTATAAGTTAATAAAAGCTCCTAAAATTCAAATTTTCACTGACTTGAAAAAGGTACACGCTCCCCATGTAATAATAGAGTCTAAAAATATTCCAGCGATAATTACAACGTGACCACTTGGGTGGCTACCCATAGTGTTCAGAACAACATTTGGCACACAGTTTGGGGGGACCAGCCCTGTATTTTGAGTCATAGGAACTGGATACAATATAAATTCTCCCGTTATGATTACTGGTTTATGAGTCTATCTGAATCCGACATTCCTCATTTACAGCCCTTCAGGGTTTTGAGGATTAAAGGACATAATTTAATACCTTGCAGGGTGCATGGTACATACCAGATATATATATTAGTTTACAATGAATATGGTTCCTGTCTTATCATACTGATAGTCTGTCTTAATGGAGAAATAAAAGCCCCAAATTTCTGTAGGATAATGAATTCCATTTATCCCAAAATTTGAGAAAAAACTCACAAAGTATTATAACTAACCAACTATCCAATGAACCAACCAACCAATCAACCAACCAAAAGACCACTAACTATTCAGAATTCTACAAGCAAACCGTGACATCATCATCATCATACTTGGATGTTCCAAAGGAATGTTGTCAACAGCAATATCCAGGCTTCCAGGGATGGTCTGTGTTTTGCTTACTCTGTCAGCCCTGTGAAAGTACAGAACAGAAACACACACACACACACACACACACACACACACACTGAATTATTTTAGTTGTCATGAAAATGAGTCAATTGTAATTCTGAGCTTTGATAAGAGTAAACAGTACAGCCTGAAACACCCTTGTGAATAGTTTCATTAAAAACTAAATTTTATGTAATATTGCCAATAAAAATAAAAATAGAAATCAGTGAGGGGTCAAGTTACAGATATTATGAAGAATGTTTTAGGTTTATTTGCTCCTTATTTCAGGTAACATTTATATAAATGGCCGAACAAGTATAATAGTAAATATAGTAAATAGATCATTTTTTGTTAACAAAAAGCTCTAGTATTTGAATTGGTTAAAGTGATTTATGTTCCTAAAGACTTTTAAGAAGTTTTGAGGACAAGGCTGGTCTTGGCTACAGTTGCTAAGTGGACAGTCTGCTCGTTCCTCTTCACCAACAACCAAGGACACGGAACCTTTCCCTGACCTTGGTTCTTCTGCCATTCTCCTGCTTCATGAATGTGTGCAGACACCCTCTTACTACCTATCCCTGTCCCCACATTCACTCCAGTTCTCTCCCTGTCTACCAAAACCTTCTGGCCTATCGTTTTTTTGTAGTGAGATGAAAGTTCTTGAATCTGAAAACAGTTTCAACTGTTATCCCTTGTTGGAGACCTAACAGAATAATTATAGTGGTGGGTCCAACCCAGTGCTTCCCAGCATGTGAGAGCTGACTGTTAAATTTTCCATCCTGTGGGTGTCAGGGGAGTAACAGTTTAAAGTCAATCACTTACCTTGAGAGATCTTATCATCACCAGATGTTGAATGCATGGTAATACATTTAAGGAATGCTGTGGCTTTTATAAAGTTTTTCTTCTTTTAGCACTATCTTTCATTGTCTTTTCCAAAAGAGTTTGGATGACAAAAATACTATGAACTATTGAATTCACAGCAATGAATTTCTCTGTGGAATTTCAATACATAGTTCTAAAATTCCTTAACACCCCTCCTATTTAGACGTGTCTATGTTTCCTTTCTTTGAATCTAGGCTGTATGATAGCTTGACTGTATATTATGGCAGAAATGTCACTGTGACATTTTCAGGGTCCTGGTCTTAAGAAACTGGTAGTGATCACTTTCTGTCCCTTGGGAAACTTACTCTTAGAAGTCAGCTATCCTTCCATGAGGAAGACATAGATAGTATTTCATGGAGAGGTTCCCATGGAGAAGAACCAGGGTCTCTAGTCCATAGCTCCACCTGAGCTCCCAGTGAACAGCCCATGTCAACTTGCCAGTCATTCAATGAGTCGTCTTGAATGTGGATCCTCTGTCTACATTTGACCTCTGCCAGCTGATGACATGTGCAGAAGAGACAAGCTTTCCCCACCTAACCATGTTCAAATTATGGATTTCGGAAAGTAAGTGATTCTCTTTTAAGCCACTAAGTTTTGGGGTGATCTGTTACATGGCAATAATAGTTAATTGACATGGTTTTATACTCTTTCCCTATAATTCTAGCAACTTGACTTTTGTTGTGTTATTCAGGCATAAGTGAGGTCATCTGTAAAGGATCTACTTTCCAGAAGAGTTTGGACATTCGAGAATCAGGTAATCAAATACTGTTTATGCAGAGTTAATAAGTCAATAGTAGCAATGTAGCTGATTCATGTAAATTTCAAGAGTATTCAAAAATCCTACCTTCTGTAATCTGACACTAGTTTTAGCAGGTCCTCTGTTGAAATCTTGCTACTTTCTTGTCTATACAATGGTGAAAATCTTGAGTCTCTGTCCACATTTCCCTGGTTGTCCTTAAATACTGATCTGAAAGAAAATAATAGTTGTTCAGGTTGGCACGTGAAAGTTGTTTACCAAGTTGTGTTTTTAAGGTGACAAATGATTCAATTTCCCATTTGTAATGGAAGAAACTGCAGGAACTAATGAACTAAAAAAGACAAGAAAACTTCTTAGGCAAAAGTTTCATTTAAATACTATCTTCATTATCTTTAATTCTTTGTTTTCAATTCAGTATCTACAGGGACAGCAGCTCGTTTCTATTACAACTACACTTATTTAGGATTTAGTAACATATCAAACCTTGGAATATTAGGGGAGGAATAAGAACAGGTTAGTCCTTTTTTCATTATTTTCTGGGCAAGCCAAGGCCACCTCAGTTTGGGTGGTGCCATCAGAATTTACAAATGGTGGAAAAAGAATAAGGTTATAGTGTGTGTGGGTCTAGAGGGCCAGACTCTTGAAACACTTTCCTGGAGATAGATGTGCCCATGTCCTAAATTTTAGGACAGAGGCAAAGATCAAGTGAAGAACACTTGAGTCAGAATTATGTATTAAATTAATGAATGTCATTTATTTTCTTCCCTGGTCCATTTCATTGGAACTAGATAGATTTAGTCAGAACACATAAATTATTTTTGTCCAAATAGTATAGTAATGTCAGGCAATACAATAGCATGCTTAAGGTTAGTGTTTCTTCCTTATAATTAATCATACTCCATGCCTATCGAAAAAATGAGACCTGTGTGTAATTAATTTTTCATTTAATGCTAGAGAGCTGCTGAAATTTTATTTCTTTTAACTTAAGGAACTTGACTGTTTTGTTACTCTTTAAATTAACCAAAGATTTCAATACACAGGCTGAGGTGGCCATTTAGATAGATATCTGATCACAGAGCTTTAGTGTCAAATAATACAGAAAATGGGCCCGAATGATATTTTTAGACTGCTTCAACCTTTCTGCTCATTTTTCTCTGTTAAGTAGTCGGGGGAGGGGAAAAAGATCGCCTCTCAAATAACACTGGGGAAGCAGAATGAAAATACTTAACTCAAAGATTATTTTTGTTTAATTATTATGTAAGGCTTTTGTGTGCACGATGTGTTGAAACCAACTTGATGTATTTACAACACAGCAGGAGGTTGAACTGAGCTTGAGTAGTGTGTGTGTGTGTGTGTGTGTGTGTGTGTGTGTGTGTCTGTGTGTGTGTTTAATTAACCAGTCACTACAAATGTATCAATTGATGTGAGTTGTATAACTCATTTTTGCTTTTAGCCACAGCTCTGTCCTGGAAAGAGCTCACTGACATTGGACACATTGTAAAGAGAATGAAGAGCACAGCACCGTGGAGAAATACTGCTCACAGAGCCATACACACTGGCCTTGCTCAATAAATATGCTAACTGGCAAGAGAACAGAGAACTGACTCATTTATACAGATGGCTTCAGGATGGCTGGGATGTTGTGCCTCATTCCAGCTGCCGCAGTTGGACAATGATCAGTATAAGGTGAGGGTCTCAAAACCATGACACGTTGGGTATTACTGAAGAAAATCACAGTTTAGCCTGAAGGAGAAAAGCAGCTTAGGTATCTCCCAGAGCCTCATTCCTAAGCAGCATGAATAGCTGTGACCCATCAAAAGAATAGGGCATATTTTTTTGTGGTTAATATAAGATAAAACATAAAAGTAATTGTCAGGCAGTTTAAACATATTTTAAAAAAATGAATTATTTAATCGGTTGAGCCATAAGATGATGGAAAGCGCCCCTCGGAGATGCACCAGTTTTTGTCACTTGGAAGGATTCAGCGGTTGTACAACCATATGCTGGGGATGCTGTTGCAGTGTATGCCTTCTGTAAATAGATAGATATAAGAGGGAAATTGTTCTTGTAAATAGATAGATATAAGAGGGAAATTGTTCTTATAAATACATAGATATAAGAGGGAAATTGTTCTTTTAGTTTTGTTCAGTTTTAAAGAAAACCTAGGATTGTGCACTGGTATACTCAGAATATTGTATAAGAGGGATTAAAAGAAATCAGAGTCCTGGCATGTATTTGGGCACATATGATGATAGTCACAATATGCATGGAAAGAGTTCCCTTTTACAGTAAGACACATTGGTAAAGGTCAACTTTATCCCAAATCAAAGAGCAAAAAATACCCATTGTAGCCATCTGAATATGTTCTCTTTATCTCCTCCAAGAATAACCTTTTTAAAAAAAAAAAAAAAAACAACATAAAAAAACCACTATAGCTGGTGCCAAAAATAAGAAAACACACCAAATTCATTTCAGAAAAACTGTTGACAGTGAAACTGTTGACAGTGATGAGCATCTGTGCATGCAGTGGTGGGTGGGATGGGTTGGATCTTTAGGGTACACTCACAACTATATTGTTAGGCAAACTGCAATGTAGAAGATTAGCAGGAAAAAACCTGGCCAGACAACCAGCAGTAACAATGGAGGATTGAAATATGTCAGCAGGCTAGTGTATATCAAAATGGCTTGAGGGACCAAAATCCCTCCTCTGATTCAGTCACCATTCATTTGAAGCAATTTCCACAGTGTGAAGAGTAAATTAAAATCTTGTTCGGCTGAACCTTGTACTTATTTTTGCAATTAGTTATTCCAAGTGGTTTAACATGAACTCTTCAGAACTGTGCTGCTAACCATTTTTTCTCAGATGGCAGAGAGGTTTATGAACATGCAAGCTGTATGTTTATACACACAAATTGGTAGTGTCTCCTGTTTCCCAACCTACAACCAAACCACTCATCAGGCATTAATGTAACATGAGCTTGTGGTACTGTTGGCTTTCCTGTTTTGCACATAATTACTCCAATAGCCAGTAATACTGTCAGTCTCCCTAGAAACTTCACCCGTCATTCTTCCAGCATATTTTACCAGGCAACTTCACAGTACAATTGTTACTTCTTCTCTTTACCGCTCTACGGTAAGTGGTAATTCTTTCCCTTCTTTTCCCCACATTATTCTTCACTGCCCCAAATTTACCAGGAAGAGGGACTTGTTGCAGAAAATATTATCTCTACAGGTGAGTTAATAATAATCATATAAGAATAGTGGCTTCTAACCATGGCTGTCTTTTATTGGGTACATATCTGTGCTCATTAATCCCTACAACAGTAAATTAGATATTAAAACAGAGGTAAGGACAGACTATGATTACTTGCCTAAGTTCTCTTGGCAACGAAGTGGAATTGAGATTTCAAAACCAGCTCTGGCTCTCAAACACCTGCTTCTAAAACCTCACAAAAGTTCTGGATCCTTTAAGAGAACATATGTTCACCCTTGTAATTTGGCTATATTTCACTCTTGCCAGGGGAAACCTTGCCTCTATATGCCCCAATGGGTTTTCTTTTGGGAACCAAGAATACTTATCATTATAATAAGTGGAGAAACAAAAACAATGAAATACAGAAGATGGCGGAGAAGTAGCAGCCTGAGACTACATCAGGTAGCAGGAGATCAGCTCGATAGCTTATCTAAACATTGCAAACACCTACAAATCCAACGGGAAAGTGAAGAGAAGAAGAACAGCAACTCTAGAAACAGAAAATCAACCACTTTCTGAAAGGTAGGACTGGCGGAGAAGTGAATCTAAAACGACGGGAAGATAGACCGCGGGGGGAGGGGCCGGCTCCCGGCAAGCGGCGGAGGAACGGAGCACAAAATCAGGACTTTTAAAAGTCTGTTCCACTGAGGGACATTGCTCCAGGGGCTAAACCTGGGTGAAGCCCACGTGGGGCCAGCGTGGCCCCAGGCCCCGCAGGGTCACAGAAGGATTGGGGGTGTCAGAGTGTCGGAGAGCTCGCAGGTATTAGAACGGAGAAGCCGGCTTCAGAGACAGAGAGCCGAGGACTGAACTCTCAGCTCGGGGTTACCTTGAACTGGTCGCGGGCTGGGTGAGCTCGGAGCGTGGCTAGAGGCTGGGGATACGGGAGTGATTGGGTGCTGTCCTCTGGGGGCGCACTGAGGAGTGGGGCCCCAGGCTCTCGGCTCCTCCGGGCCAGAGACTAGGAGGCCGCCATTTTCATTCCCGTCCTCCGGAACTCTACGGAAAGCGTTCAGGGAACAGAAGCTCCCAAAAGCGAACCCGAGCCGATTACTTAGTCCGGCCGCCGGTAAGGGCGGTGCAATCCCGCCTCGGGCAAAGACACTTGAGAGTCACTACAACAGGCCCCTCCCCCAGAAGATCAACAAAATATCCAGCCAGGACAAAGTTCATCTATCAAGGAGAAAGCAGGTTCAATTCCTAAGACCGCAGAGCAATTCCAGAGGAGGAGAAAGCAAAGCACGGAACTCATGGCTTTCTCCCCATGATTCTTTAGTCTTGTGGCTACTTCAATTTTTTTTTCTTTTTTTCAATTTTTTTTTCTTTTTTCTTTTTTCTTTTTCTGCTAAATTTTTTAAAACTTTTACCCTTTTCTTTTTTTAACGTTTTTTGACTAGTTCATCTAAATATATATATTTTTTCTTTCTTTTTTATATTTTTTTGTTTTATTTTTTTAAATTTTTTTCTTTTTTTTTTCTTTTTTTTTTCAGAACCTGTTTTTATCCCCTTTCTCCCCCCCACAATTAGGTCTCTTCTGATTTGGTTACAGCGCATTTTTCTGGGGTCTTTGCCACCCTTTTAGTAGTTTATTTGCTCCTTCATATCCTCTTATCTGGACAAAATGACAAGGCGGAAAAAATCACCACAAACAAAAGAACAAGAGACAGTACCGAAGGCTAGGGACCTAATCAACACAGACATGGGTAATATGTCAGATCAAGAGTTCAGAATGACGATTCTGAACATTCTAGCTGGGCTCGAAAAAGGCATGGAAGATATTAGAGAAACCCTCTCTGGAGATATTAAAGCCCTTTCTGGAGAAATTAAAGAACTAAAATTTAACCAAGTTGAAATAAAAAAAGCTATTAATGAGGTGCAATCAAAAATGGAGGCTCTCACTGCTAGGATAAATGAGGCAGAAAAAAGAATTAGTGATATAGAAGACCAAATGACAGAGAATAAGGAAGCCGAGCAAAAGAGGGACAAACAGCTACTGGACCATGAGGGGAGAATTCGAGAGATAAGTGACACCATAAGATGAAACAACATTAGAATAATTGGGATTCCAGAAGAAGAAGAAACAGAGAGGGGAGCAGAAGGTCTATTGGAGAGAATCATTGGAGAGAATTTCCCTAATATGGCAAAGGGAACAAGCATCAAAATCCAGGAGATGCAGAGAACCCCCCTCAAAGTCAACAAGAATAGGTCCACACCCCGTCACCTAATAGTAAAATTTACAAGTCTTAGTGACAAAGAGAAAATCCTGAAAGCAGCCCAAGAAAAGAAGTCTGTAACATACAATGGTAAAAATATTAGATTGGCGACAGACTTATCCACAGAGACCAGGCAGGCCAGAAAGAGCTGGCATGATATATTCAGAGCACTCAACGAGAAAAACATGCAGCCAAGAATACTCTATCCAGCTAGGCTATCATTGAAAATAGAAGGAGAGATAAAAAGCTTCCAGGACAAACAAAAACTGAAAGAATTTGTAAACACCAAACCAGCTCTACAGGAAATATTGAAAGGGGTCCTCTAAGCAAAGAGAGAGCCTAAAAGTAGTAGATCAGAAAGGTACAGAGACAATATACAGTAACAGTCACCTTACAGGCTAATAATGGCACTAAATTCATATCTCTCAATAGTTACCCTGAATGTTAATGGGCTAAATGCCCCAATCAAAAGACACAGGGTATCAGAATGGATAAAAAAACAAAACCCATCAGTATGTTGCCTACAAGAAACTCATTTTAGACACGAAGACACCTCCAGATTTAAAGTGAGGGGGTGGAAAACAATTTACCATGCTAATGGGCATCAGAAGAAAGCTGGGGTGGCAATCCTTATATCAGATCAATTAGATTTCAAGCCAAAGACTATAATAAGAGATGAGGAAGGACACTATATCCTACTCAAAGGGTCTGTCCAACAAGAAGATCTAACAATTTTAAATATCTATGCCCCTAACGTGGGAGCAGCCAACTATATCAACCAATTAATAACAAAATCAAAGAAACACATCAATATTAATACAATAATAGTAGGGGACTTTAACACTCCCCTCACTGAAATGGACAGATCATCCAAGCCAAAGAACAACAAGGAAATAAAGGCCTTAAATGACACACTGGACCAGATGGACATCACAGATATATTCAGAACATTTCATCCCAAAGCAACAGAATACACATTCTTCTCTAGTGCACATGGAACCTTCTCCAGAATAGATCACATCCTGGGTCACAAATCAGGTCTCAACCGGTATCAAAAGATTAGGATTATTCCCTGCATATTTTCAGACCACAATGCTCTGAAGCTAGAACTCAATCACAAGAGGAAAGCTGGAAAGAACCCAAATACATGGAGACTAGACAGCATCCTTCTAAAGAATGAATGGGTTAACCAGGAAATTAAAGAAGAATTGAAAAAATTCATGGAAACAAATGATAATGAAAACACAACAGTTCAAAATCTGTGGGACACAGCAAAGGCAGTCCTGAGAGGAAAATATATAGCGGTACAAGCCTTTCTCAAGAAACAAGAAAGGTCTCAAGTACACAACCTAACCCTACACGTAAAGGAGCTGGAGAAAGAACAAGAAAGAAACCCTCAACCCAGCAGGAGAAGAGAAATCATAAAGATCAGAGCAGAAATCAAGGAAATAGAAACCAAAAAAACAATAGAAAAAATCAATGAAACTAGGAGCTGGTTCTTTGAAAGAATCAATAAGATTGACAAACCCCTGGCCAGACTCATCAAAAAGAAAAGAGAAAGGACCCAAATAAATAAAATCATGAATGAAAGAGGAGAGATCACAACTAACACCAAGGAAATACAGACAATTATAAGAACATACTATGAGCAACTCTATGCAACAAATTTGACAATCTGGAAGAAATGGATGCATTCCTAGAGACATATAAACTACCACAACTGAACCAGGAAGAAATAGAAAACCTGAACAGGCCCATAACCAGTAAGGAGATTGAAACAGTCATCAAAAATCTCCAAACAAACAAACGCCCAGGGCCAGACGGCTTCCCAGGGGAATTCTACCAAACATTTAAAGAAGAACTAATTCCTATTCTCCTGAAACTGTTCCAAAAAATAGAAACGGAAGGAAAACTTCCAAACTCATTTTATGAGGCCAGCATCACCTTGATCCCAAAACCAGACAAGGATCCCACCAAAAAAGAGAACTACAGACCAATATCCTTGATGAACACAGACACAAAAATTCTCGCCAAAATACTAGCCAATAGGATTCAACAGTACATTAAAAGGATTATTCACCACGATCAAGTGGGATTTATTCCAGGGCTGCAGGGTTGGTTCAACATCCACAAATCAATCAATGTGATAGAACACATTAATAAAAGAAAGAACAAGAACCATATGATACTCTCAATAGATGCTGAAAAGGCATTTGACAAAGTACAGCATCCCTTCCTGATCAAAACTCTTCAAAGTGTGGGGATAGAGGGCACATACCTCAATATTATCAAAGCCATCTATGAAAAACCCACCGCAAATATCATTCTCAATGGAGAAAAACTGAAAGCTTTTCCGTTAAGGTCAGGAACACGGCAGGGATGTCCATTATCAGTACTGCTGTTCAACATAGTACTAGAAGTCCTAGCCGCAGCAATCAGACAACAAAAAGAAATTAAAGGCATCCAAATTGGTAAAGAAGAAGTCAAACTATCACTCTTCGCAGATGATATGATACTATATGTGGAAAACCCAAAAGACTCCACTCCAAAACTGCTAGAACTTGTACAGGAATTCAGTAAAGTGTCAGGATATAAAATCAATGCACAGAAATCAGTTGCATTTCTGTACACCAACAACAAGACTGAAGAAAGAGAAATTAAGGAGTCAATCCCATTTACAATTGTACCCAAAACTATCAGATACCTAGGAATAAACCTAACCAAAGAGACTAAGAATCTATACACAGAAAATTATAAAGTACTCATGAAAGAAATTGAGGAAGACACAAAGAAATGGAAAAATGTTCCATGCTCCTGGATTGGAAGAATAAATATTGTGAAAATGTCTATGCTACCTAAAGCAATCTACACATTTAATGCAATCCCTATCAAAATACCATCCATTTTTTTCAAAGAAATGGAACAAATAATCCTAAAATTTATATGTAACCAGAAAAGACCTCAAATAGCCAAAGGAATATTGAAAAAGAAAGCCAAAGTTGGTGGCATCACAATTCCGGACTTCAAGCTCTATTACAAAGCTGTCATCATCAAGACAGCATGGTACTGGCACAAAAACAGACACATAGATCAGTGGAACAGAATAGAGAGCCCAGAAATCGACCCTCAACTCTATGGTCAACTCATCTTCAACAAAGCAGGAAAGAATGTCCAATGGAAAAAAAACAGCCTCTTCAATAAATGGTGCTGGGAAAATTGGACAGCCACATGCAGAAAAATGAAATTGGACCACTTCCTTACACCACACACGAAAATAGACTCCAAATGGATGAAGGACCTCAATGTGAGAAAGGAATCCATCAAAATCCTTGAGGAGAATGCAGGCACAACCTCTTCGACCTCAGCCGTAGCAACATCTTCCTAGGAACAACGGCAAAGGCAAGGGAAGCAAGGGCAAAAATGAACTATTGGGATTTCATCAAGATCAAAAGCTTCTGCACAGCAAAGGAAACAGTTAACAAAACCAAAAGACAACTGACAGAATGGGAGAAGATATTTGCAAACGACATATCAGATAAAGGGCTGGTATCCAAAATCTATAAGGAACTTAGCAAACTCAACACCCAAAGAACAAACAATCCAATCAAGAAATGGGCAGAGGACATGAACAGACATTTCTGCAAAGAAGACATCCAGATGGCCAACAGACACATGAAAAAGTGCTCCACGTCACTCGGCATCAGGGAAATACAAATCAAAACCACAATGAGATATCACCTCACACCAGTCAGAATGGCTAAAATGAACAAGTCAGGAAATGACAGATGCTGGCGAGGATGTGGAGAAAGGGGAACCCTCCTCCACTGTTGGTGGGAATGCAAGCTGGTGCAACCACTCTGGAAAACAGCATGGAGGTTCCTCAAAATGTTGAAAATAGAACTACCCTATGACCCAGCAATTGCACTACTGGGTATTTACCCTAAAGATAAAAACATAGTGATCCGAAGGGGCACGTGTACCCGAATGTTTATAGCAGCAATGTCTACAATAGCCAAACTATGGAAAGAACCTAGATGTCCATCAACAGATGAATGGATAAAGAAGATGTGGTATATATACACAATGGAATATTATGCAGACATCAAAAGAAATGAAATCATGCCATTTGCGACGACGTGGATGGAACTAGAGCGTATCATGCTTAGTGAAATAAGTCAATCGGAGAAAGACAACTATCATATGATCTCCCTGATATGAGGACATGGAGAAGCAACATGGGGGGGTAGGGGGATAGGAGAAGAATAAATGAAACAAGATGGGATTGGGAGGGAGACAAACCATAAATGACTCTTAATCTCACAAAACAAACTGGGGGTTGCTGGGGGGAGGTGGGATTGGGAGATGGGGAGGGGGCTATGGACATTGGGGAGGGTAAGTGCTATCGTGAGTGCTGTGAAGTGTGTAAACCTGGCGATTCACAGACCTGTACCCCTGGGGATAAAAATACATTATATGTTTATTAAAAAAAAAATTTGGAAGGGGAGGCGAACCATAAGAGACTATGGACTCTGAAAAACAACCTAAGGGTTTTGAAGGGTCAGGGGTGGGAGGTTGGGGGAACAGGTGGTGGGTAATAGGGAGGGCACGTTTTGCATGGAGCACTGGGTGTTGTGCAAAAAGAATGAATACTGTTACGCTGAAAAAAATAAATAAAATGGAAAAAAAAACAATGAAATACAACATAGAGGAGTCAGTATATTCAAATACTATCTGTTCCATGCATTAGATGATGACATTAGCTGTTCCTGCAGAGAGAGACAGACAAGAGGGACAGAGAGTTATGTGTGATCTACTTTATGTCAAATGCTTTTGTATCTGAGACAACACCTATTGCCCATGAGGCAGATGCTGTCAGCTTCATTCTGTGGATGGGACCCTGAGACCTGGAGAGGAAACTTGCCTGAAGTTACCATTCTTTAAGTGATGGTCTGATTTGGACCACATCTGTCCAACTCCTGGGCCTGGTCTCATTCTCCCTTATGACAGGGATGTCTGAGGGCAAATTCATTCCTGGAGACTGTGTAATTCTGTTTGCTCATGTTTCTACCTTTCCCTTCCCATCCACCTGTCCCCAACTTCAAGGAAGAACCTCAAAAGGATAATAAATATTGGTGGATTCACTCCAGTATGCTCATCCCTGGGTACTGGGAGAACTAAAAATAGCAAAAGGAACAAATTCTGTCTTCTTTCTGGATTTTTAAAGTTACCACCACTGGGACAATGTCACCAATACTCAAATGAATACTTTTAAGGCTGTCTTACTTTGTAGCACTAATTAACTTTTTAAAGTTCTTTTGGTTTATATGTTGCTAACTTTTCTTCCTTATGTCTGTGACGGGCTTTTCCTCTTTTTAAATCTTATTTTATTTAAATTAAATTAAATTAGCATAGAGTGTATCATTGGTTTCAGAGTTAGAGTTCAGTAATTCTTCAGTTGCATATAACACCCAGTGCTCATTACTTCATGTGCCCTCCTTAATGTTTACCACCCAGTTATCCCATCTTCTACCTCCCTCTCTTCCAGCAATCCTCAGCTTGCTTCCTATAGTCAAGAGTCTGTTACGGTTTGTGTCTCTCTCTGATTTTGTCTTGTTTTATTTTTTCACTCCCTTCCCCTATGATCCTCTTTTGGTATTATGCTAAATTAAATAAATCAATCAGAGAAAGGTAATTAATCATATGATCTCACTGATATGAGGAATTTGAGAAACAAGACAGAGGATCATGTGAAAGGGAGGGAAAATGAAACAAGGTGAAACCAGACAGGGAGAGAAACCAAAAAAGACTCTTAATCTCAGAAACAAACTGAGGGCTGCTGGAGGGTAGAGGGGTTGGAGGGATGGGGTGGCCGGGTGATGGACACTGGGGAGGGTATGTGCTATAGTGAGTGTTGTGAATTGTGTAAGACTGATGAGTCACAGACCTGTACCCCCGAAACAAATAATACATCATATGTTAATTAAAAAAAAAAAAAGAAATTCCTACAGACATAAGGAGGCCAAGAGATTGAGGAGGACAATAAGAATTGATCTTTAACTAAATCCATAAACAATTCTTGTTCTTTATGCAGAGGTTATCTGTCCAGGGGGATGATTCTACCTGCAGTGTCCGCATAACTCAGCATTTCTATCAGAGCATGAACCGGTACTGAAAAATTTAGTGAAATCAAAGAGAGTTTTGATGATCAAATTGATGGTTTCATTTGGACATCCAGATATAGCCCTGTGCCCTGCACAAAGATGAAAATATGCAGCTGCATAAGAAATCAGTGCTTCCATCTGAATTTTATGCACACCAAACTCTCAGGACTGATATAAAGTCAAGTGTTTATTGAACGAAATATGCATAATAAACAAGTAATGACATCGATCCTACCAAGAAGCCACGGGGTATCTGGTCATGCACACACATGCACTCATGTCGCAGCTTCAATCTATTTTAAACTGTCTTGCTAAATTGTCTTGTAAAACACATGTTTCTGGGGAGCACTGTTTATGAAGATGACCACAGTAATATTCTTCTAGGTGTTGGTGTATTAAAAATAGCAGGGGGGGGGCGCCTGGATGCCTCAGTCAGTTAAGCCTCCACCTCTTGATTTTAGCTCAAGTCGTGATCTCAGGGTCATAAGATCGAGCCCCGAGTTGAGCGCTGCACTGAGCAAGGAGTCTACTTCTCTCTCTCCCTTGGCTCCTCCCCCTGCCTGTGGACATGCAAGTCTCTCTGTCTATCAAATAAATAAATAAATCTTAAAAACAACAACAACCAGGTAACAGAGAGGTGTTCAAACTGAAGTTTTCAATGGAGACTATAAATGCATGACTCTTTTGTTGATTGTTGCTGTCAACCTACCTCACCGCCCAAGCAAAAGGCATGCGGTATTTTCCCAACTTGCTCAAGAACTGCCTGTTGGATTTTAGTATCTTTTGTGCATACTGAGGGAAAAAGAAACAAAAATATGTTTAGAACACCTCTTTACAAACTGTCAAAGTAAAATACTAATACATACTTTTCCATATTATCTTACACTGAAACTCCGAAATTCTGCCTCACTGGCCTGCAGACTCTGTCTTGTGAAGAACCAAACACTGTCCTCTGTGTTGGACCTACTGTATTGTGTTCTGGAATTTTCACTCTGGAAATTTCAAATACATTGGTACCCTTGTCTTGGAGTGCCAAAATTTTCCCCTTTTTTTCAGACTTGAAAGACCTTAAAACATTGAATGGAAAGTGTTTTCAAATTTGCACTCATAGTCTGTGTTATGCTTTTATTTGTGATAGCAGTGGTTGGCAAACTTGTTCTGCAGAGGGTCACACAGTAAATATACTGGGCTTTGTGGACCGCGTGGTTTATGTCACAGCTTCTCAGCTCTGCTTCTCTAGTGGGAAGGTGGCCAGACAATCCATAAATGGATCAGTGTGACTGTGTAAATGAAACTTTATTTATAGAAACAGGTGGCAGGTGGATCTGGCTGGCATGTCATAGTTTGCCAAGCCCCAAATCTCATAATTATGCTAAACACTGCCTTAAAAGGCACATGCTCAAATTTAATGTTTAGGCATTCTTTCCCCAATGTATTTCCTTTGTGTGAAAAATACAGACATTTAACATTTATCTTCTATTAAATAGTAATATTTGATTATTAAAGAGAATATAGTTATTAAAAAAAAAAAAAGAAAGAGAGGCGCCTGGGTAGTTCAGTTAGTTAAGCTTTTGGCGCCTTATTTTGGCTCAGGTCATGATCTCAGGATAGTGAGATTGAGGCCTGCATCAGGCTCCACACTCAGCGGGGTCTGCTGGAGGTTGTCTCTCTTTCTCCCTCTCCCCTTGCCACATGTGCCCAATCTCTCTAAAAAAAAAAATAAAATAAGTTAAAAAAAAGAAAAAAGGAAGAAAATATTTCTTGTAGTCCCACCATTCAAAGAACTTTTAGTATTTCCTCTTTCTTCATTTAGGTATATTAGAATAAATTGACATAAAATTATCTATCTTACTTTTTCACTTATTTCATCATCAGTAAACTAAGTATCCACTTGTTTTTAAATCAGATTAATCCTAACTTTTCATTATTGCTAATACTTTGATCCTTGGAGTTAAAGCTTCATTCACATTTAAGTTTATTTCTACTAATAGATTATCAGAAGTCAGTCAAAAACATAAACCAAGAATAAAAACTTTCAAATTTTCCTAAGGGACATTCATTTCACTAAAAGTGTCTATTTCAAGACTTACATTTTACCAAGCTTGATAATTCTTCAAGGCAAGATGATTTTATATCTTGAAAGCAATTGAAATTATTTATGGAAAACTTAATGCATTACCTTGTTGGAGTCCGGATTCTTAATATAAGGTTCAGCACCACTTGCAATGTTCCCCATCAGTACTTTTTCGATTTTGGCCACGAAAACAATTTCAGAATGCGGATTGCTTACAGAAAATATAGCCTATGTACAGGGAAAACAGCTAGTAAGAATCTAAGGAAGCATATTGAAGACATTAACAAAATCCCACTTTTTTTTTTTTAAAGGGACAGCTTTAAGGGAATTTTTATTTCAGAAACTGATGTAATCTTTTGGTGAGAACAATGAAACAAGCGTTTTTGGTGCCATCACAAGTAAACAAAAGTGCAACCTGTTTTGGAAATTTCAGCCATTCCTCTGGAAAGCCTTTGATGTGAGGTTCTTCTGATTGTCTGGGAGTGACAGTGTTAATGTTTCCATTTTCCAAAGCCACGGAAGACCCTGAGAGCATCTGCCTGACCGCAGTGTGATTTAGATCCACATGAAAATCGGCAGAAATCTTCCTGCTGTCTCTGAGGTCATAAAGTGCCACACTCACAAAAAAAGGCTCAATCTGCAGGAAAAACAAAGAGTCAGTGGTTTTGATATAAAATCATTATACCTGCAGCTGTCCCATCAGTATATTATTTAAGAAAACAGTAGGTAAACTACATAATATTTTTCATATCATAATATATATCAAGAGGTAAGTGATCAGCAGTTTTAAAGAAATATTCTAAGACTACTCCTATGTCCTGATACTCATCAAACCTAATCTACCATTGATCACTCCCACTAGAACCAACTACAACTCTGATGGCTACCAATGGTGATTATCTAGTTCCATCATTCCTTCTCCCTTTATTCATTGGCATTCTACCATAATGATGAGCTTTCCCTTCTTATTTCTTATTTATTTATTTAAGTATAGACTTATGGACTACTATTATTTTATTCAACAGATTTAAATATCTTACTATCATTATTTATAGTAGTGCTCAAATTGTCCCAGATTTGGCTAGATGTAGCTCCTTGGCTAGAGGTGTCTTCTTGGTGGATCCCCATAATTCTAGGGGACACTTCTTTATTCAACAAGGTGTTCTATGCTCATCTTATACTGCCACTGCTCCAGTCATTTCTCCATAGAGCTCTGCTTCCTTTTTGTGAGGGTGACATTTAGAAACCAAGATCTCAGGGCTCATTATGCTCATTGTTACTGGGACACAAACACACACATCTACAAACACACCCATACACATGCATGTGTCCATACACGTAACATTCACATCTACAATGATTACTTTATCTGTATCTGTACATGAATATTTATTAAAAACTCAAAAGTTCATGTTGAAACTTATATTTCCAATTCAAATCCAAAGACTTCTTTTGAGCCTTTCCCCTATTCATATTTCATGTAACTCCTTCCTTTAATAGTGAAAGACTTGACTCTTCTTATCATTGGCCTATTTCCTTATTTGTTAAATCATTTTACTTACTGGTTCGAAGTAACCAGTCTCCCAACCACAGCTGCCTTCTCTAATTGCCTGCTCTGTACCACTCTGCCAAGTGTCCCAGATCCTGGCAAGACCATGTGCAAGGATTCTGTGACTTCACACGGCTTTCTTTCCCTTATCATGTGGAGTTCTTGTGTGCTCCAAGGCTCTGTGTGACTGCCCCTCCACCTCTTACCACCATGCTAAGAAGGAAGGGAAGATATGAAATAAAGACAAAATGGGAAGAGAATGGAAGATGGGAAGGAAAGGAAAGTTTCTTGGTCGAGTTTTTCTTTTTTAAAGATTTTGTTTATTTATTTGAGAGAATGAGAGAAAGTGCACACAGAAGCAGTGGGATGTGAGGAGCAGATGGAGAGGGAGAAACTAACTCACAGCTGATCAGGTAGCCAGCTGAGCATGTAGCCTGCTGAGCATGTAGCTTGCCCAGCTGGGGTGGGGGTGGAGGGCTTAATCCCAGGACCTCCGGTAAAAATGTGATTAGAAGGGACATCTATGATTGGTTGAGTGATATGTGCAAAGCCATAAATTCATATAAGAACATAAAGAACACGAAAGAATGAATTTGTAGGAGATGCATTTGAGGAATATTAAGGAGGTACAATCAAAGTATGCAGAAGTCCACTGGGTGTCCGGTTGGCTGGAGAGAGCTGTTCACAGGGGCACATGTGAATAAAAGAAAAGTCTTAGATTTGGGTACATAACAAACTAAGTGGATGTCAATGTCATTCAATAATATATATGATAAAGGTACAGAGGTGAGTGCTGGATGATACACACAGTCATCTATAGGACATTCCAATCACAGTTGAGTTTTGAGCTCAGCAAGGAAACTGGGCTGGACAGTTTTGGATGTGGGCTCATGTCTAGCCATGAGATAAAGGGAAGAGAATCAGAATGACATCCTGGGAAATATCAGCATGCAAAGGATTGAGATGGAGAAGGGAAAGCAGTTTATAAAAGAGACTGGGGAGTGGAGAGAGATTTAAAGAGAGCAAATGGCAATTTTCATATAGGCAAAGTATCACAGAAATCAAAGAAAGATTCAAGAAAGAAGGGATTTTCCACTAGACAACCATCAAATGCAACAAAAATTAAATGAAACAAGGACTGAAGTAAATATATGCACATGTAATTAAATACATATCATATATATGTACATATACACACATATAATTATAAACATGCAAATAGATTTAATTATGTATAATTAATTATGGGCTTCTAAAAATGGAATATGCTTATGAAAAACATTTTTACTTTTGTTTATGCTATTTAATTTTGAATGGATGCCTACCAGCAGGTGTTCTGTGGACAAGCAGGTTACATACAAAAATCACATAATGTTCATCATTGTACAGACTCATGCTGCAGATTGTACTGAATGTTTAATAGGTATCTCATATGCTTTGAAACACAATAATATGGCTAGCTTATTACAGGGCTATTAGTGTAATTCCTAACTATTAGAAACAGAACTACACATATAAAATGAAATTCAATAAATTATTAAAAAATAAGCTAATGAAAAAGTAAAAGTTTTATATTTTACAAATTTAATTTAGCTTAGAAAAATTTTTGGTTTGTAGTAGTGGTCATCTACCAAGAGTTGAAAATGCAAAAATTACATGAAAATAACTCAGGTAGGAGCTCAAAACACATTGAAGGTCAAAGGGAAAAAAAAACAAACCTATTATTTTTCATGAATTGGGGCATTTTGATTTTCATTTCTGCTTGGTGAATGGAAATAAATTACCTACTTTGATAATCCATAAGAAATTAAAGCTCATATGGAGATTCATTTATTTCTTCCAATCCACCTTTTCAACTTAAATGTCAAATCTTACTTTTTGAATCACTGGCTTTTCAATAAGGATTTGTTTAATCAGACACTTGAAAGCCTAACAAATTAAGTCATAGGCTTCTTATGTTTAGAATTCTGTATTTTCTTAAAAGAATGAAGAACATAAAATTTGAAGGTAACTCTGCTGTGAAGCAGGTTTATTTGTTCAGATTTTTGGAATCAATTGCTATTTTCAAAGAAATATTTTATACTAGAAACCATCAACTTGAATTTGGTTTTCAATGGACTGACTAAAAGATTACATGCTGTCAAATATTGTTTATTCATCATGGAAAAGTTCTTTGAGGGAGTCTTTTCAGAAACTCATTCATTAATTACAGGAGCTGGTTCTTCGGCAACCTGGAGAAATATTTCGATTAACTTAAAAATATGCTCAAAGAATTAAAAATGATGAGTTTAAAAATGGCTACATTAACAAAAGAGTGTCACTGAATAATATACAGAAATGTTTAAAGACAATGCCGTTACATAAAAAATTACTGTGGAGTTTAGGTGAGGCTATTTTATTAGTTTTTTGTATTATTGTTTATAAGCACAATGAAATTATTTTTTCACCAAGTCATTTTATATTTTTTAAACACTTGTATCAACTTTAAAATAAATTAAAAACAATATGGGTATTTAAACCATCTCAAATCAACTTGTCCCTCCTGATTTAAAGACATAAAAGGTTATTTTGATGCAGGTTCTGAACTCGGGCATGTTCTCATGCCTGGCGAGACTGGCCCAAATACAAACATTACACTTCTGAATATGATTTTTAGTACAGGGAAAAGAATCCATGTGGAAGGAGTCATTTTCCCAGCCCTGGAAAGAAAAGCCCGTTATCTTTGAGTTTCAGTTTCTAAACCGGATTTTTAAATTACACTTTAGATTGTGCCTAGTTAAAAGCAAGCAAACAAACAAACACCAAACACCAAAAACCAAAGAACATTTATTTTTATTTAACAAGATGGTTAAATGCCAGTAGGATTTGGGTTATGTTTTCTCGATATTTCCAAGTAGTCTCAAGAAGCAAGTTTCTAGTCTTTCTGTTTTGTTTTCTTTTGTTTTTTAAATTTTAATCCTGAATGAAAGTATGTTTTGATGCTCCTTCTAACCCTTTGATTCCATGGAAATTCTCCACCATAGTCCTTGGCATCCTCCATGTGGCCACAGCTGCTGGGCTCTTCTCTGGCTTGCTGTCACTCTCAGGTCCTCAGCCCATTCCACACAGGTGACATTTTCTCTCTTGGCATTAGGACCCACTCTTCTGGTTTATCTATATTTCAATGGCCATTCCTTCTTAGGCCTCTTTGGTCATTCCTCTACTCATTGTTAAATATTTGTTTTCTGAACCTTTTTCTATGCACACAGAAATCCCCAAACATGTCCCTTCAGGTCACTGACTTCTAAGTTTATGTCTCATTCATGGCCACTCCCTTGCATTCTAAACTTGTTTTTGAATCTGCCCAATGTACATCTCTACTGGGTATCTAGTAGGCCTATCCAACCTCACATGCCCACAATGGAATTCTTGGCCAATATCCCCCAAATCTGTCTTCATCTAGTTTTGTCTTCTTATTAAATGGCACCGTCATGCATAGAAGTGTTCAAAGCAAAAACCAGAGACTCATCCTTGAAATATTCCTCCCCTTTATCCTTATATCCAATGGATCAGAGAAACCTGTTGATTCAATTTATGCAACATCAGTCAAATCTGTCCATTTCTCTCCTCCTTTCTTGCCAGTCCTAGTCTAAAGCATTCAGTGAATTATGGTGATAGCCTCCTATCTACTCTCCCTAGTCAACTCGTATTTCCTCCAATCCATTTTTTTTTTTCTGATGGGATCTTAAAAAAAACCCAGAAATTGAACCACACCATTTGAAAGTGTTTTAAATCACTCAATCCTCCACTCAGGATAAATCCAAATTCTTCACTGCAGCCTGTACTTCATATTATTTTACCTGGTCCTGTTCCTCCCATATTGTCCTGGTCTACTCTTCTCCTCAGTACATGCTTCATGTTCCTAGAACTTGCTAAGACTTAGTGGTTTCAGGGTATTCCCACTTACTCTTTCTTCTACCTTGAATATTTTCCTTTGACCTGTACCTTTTATCCTTCTCACCCTTTACATCTCTATTCAACTGTCACCTCCTGAGAGAGCCCTCCTATGACCACCCCTCCCAGAAGAACTTGTCTCCCCGTTCCTCTGTGTTGCATCCATCATACTGATTCATTTTAAAGAACTGTGAACAAGATGTGATTATGGTGTAAATTTACTTGTCTTTTTTTTTTAATGTACTATTTGTTCTTTCCAAAAAGAATTGATCTTCAAGAGGGCAGAGGGCTTGTTATTTTGTTCCCCGCTGTTCCCCAGTACCTTGAACAAGTCTGTCTCCCAGGAGGTATACTGATTAAGTATTGGCTGAGAAATAAATAAACGTGACCTCCAGAATGATCACATTTATCCAAAAACCTAGTGCACAATTACAGTTATAAAATAGGAGAAAGTTTCATTCTGGGGGAAGATTCTTACTGGTGACACCTTTCGATTTTAGCTTATTTATCAACAAGAGTCTCACAAGGAACACTCAAAATAGTATTCACAAATTTCAAAGCCATTGCCCACATATTGAAATAACAGTTAATACGCAATCACTGTTTTCTGTCCACCAAGTATTATGTAAGTTCTTTCCATATGTTATTTCATTTAATTCTCACAATAATCATCTGAAATAGTTACTGCTATCCTATTTACAGAAGACAAGGGTGAGGGAAAGCCACTTGCCCAGCATGGCAGAACTCATCGGGGAGAAGATCCTCGGGCATTCTGACCCCAAAGAGGCACAGGTCTCTTGGTTTTCCTCACTAAATCTGAGGTCCATAGCTTGTACCATTATCCCGCTAACACAGGGTAAAGAAGGCTCAGAGGATTGGTGTGTTGCCTGTAGACCCAAGGGCAGCAGGTATGAAAGTTTCCTGGAAGAGTTTATCCCTCCTGCCAGCCACTCACAGTCACAACTAACAAGCATCCTACATACAGAGATGTGTGTGACATTGCATGTACTCAATAAGTGGAGAAAACTTGTATCTGTTCTGTCTTTTAAAAGCAAATATGGCTCATATCATGGATCTAGAAATAAATTTTCTTCTTTAAAGTGAAAGATAACAATTAAAGGATGATTCATGAAAAATTAGAGTGGAAAGCATTACAAAATAATGAAAGGGAACATGCCAATAAATAACACTGATTACTATTGACAGTAGGATTAGGTGCGATTTTTATTTTCTTCTTTAAAAAAAAAAAAGATTTATGTATTTGAGGGGTGCCTGGGTGCCTCAGTGGGTTAGGCCGCTGCCTTCAGCTCAGGTCACGATCTCAGGGTCCTGGGATGGAGTCCCACATTGGGCTCTGCTCAGCAGGGAGCCTGCTTCCCTCCCTCTCTCTCTCTCTGCCTTCCTCTTTGCCTACGTGTGATTTCTCTCTGTCAAATAAATAAATAAAATCTTTTAAAAAATTTATGTATTTGAGAGAGAAAGAGGGAGTGAGAGAGAGAGAGAGTGAAAGCATGTGGTGTGTGAGTGAGCAGGGGGAGGAGCAGAGGAAGAGGGAGAGAATCCCTAAGCAGAACCTCTGCTGAGCATGGAGCACAATGTGGGGTTCCATCTCATGACCTTGAGATCACAACCCTGACATCATGACCTGGACTGACACCAAGAGTGAGACTCTTAACCAATTGAGGCACCCAGATGTCCCAGTTTTCTTCTTTATAGTTCAACTTTTAATAATATTTATGCTTACAAAATGCCCCCTTCCCACAAATACAGATACAACTGGTATATAACTGTCCCCTATTAGTCAAGACAGCTCATTTAGTAGTAAAAGGAGTCTCATGGTGATTTAATGAGTACCGTGGTGGTTCCCAAATATCAGTGAAGCCACCTTTTTTTCTCCCATTTCCATGTACCACCTCTACTATTACTTAATATTTATCTAACATTACTTCACTTGATTCACTATGTAGCCTGGTCCTAAGCATTAATAGTTATGAAATCACAGAGCTGACCAGTTTGTCTAAACTGTTTTCTAATATACATTCAAATAAGCATATAAATACGAAAATAAGAAATCTGATTAAAAAGCCATCTCAAGTACAAATAATATCATAGGAAACTGTGAACCACTGTGTGATTTAATGGAAAGGACCCTAGAATACAATCCCTTTGATGCTTCTTCTTTAAAGTAAGAAGAACGTTTTATGGGAACAATTTCACAATTCCACTTCAGAATTTGTGCACTTTTCTGATGTGGAAAATACCGTCATTCATACTCCCTTGGAGAACAGAGGGTATGGACTCAGTGCCTGGAATTATCAGCAACAGAAAAGATTTTGGCGAGAGTGGGGTGTGATGTTGGCTGATCCATACAGGATGTAACAGGAGGAAACTTACATTTGTTATCGGATCATTCTCATTCTCCGTAACACATCCCTGAAGATTTAAGTTGAGAGCTTTACAAATGATCATGATTCTCTTGGCAGCTTTTTCTTCAAATGGTTTGATCACAGAGTCAGGTTCTAAAAGGTCTTTTTTCTGAAGTTTCAAGGTCTGAAAGAAAATGTTGAAGGTCTTTCTCAACAAACACACATCACAAAAAATAAAAGAATTTAAATCATAAGGCACACGTGTGTGGATCAAGTTCACATCTGCTTAGAAAGAATTCCGACTTACATCTATGTCTGGATCCAGCGAGAACAGATTAAGCCTCTCCATATTTCGAGTTGTTTTGACAGTCTCTTCAGTTTCTGTGAGGTACTACAGAGAAAACTGTGTTAGTTCTTGGTAGCTAAGTATCCAGATACTTACAGCCCGGCCCCATCCACATGGCCAAGAAGTTGTTCCTTATTATTACACTGTTTAAATATCCTCCATCAACACTCAGCAAATCTTATCAAAACATGCTTTTAAGTGTTGTTTGTCTTAGTCTAAATCTTAAAATACAGCATTTCCATCTTTTTCATGAAAGCAATAACTAATAAGTAATTCAGATTTATTTGCACAGCAAAATGTCAGCTTTATTACTTTTGCGAAGTCTGGGTGTAGGCTGTTTTCTGAAGACTCTGTTTCCTCTGGTGTGCATTCACAAGTTATAGAATTATCCAGCGAATCTTGAAAAGATACACCAAGAGAAGTTACCAAGTAATACTTATTAATCATACATTACTCTAGGCTATGACATATCAAAACTGGATGCGGGGTGAATATTAGTGAGCAGATGCCTTCATTGTACCTTGGCTCTAGGACTCTATACACTTATAAGATCTGGACCTGGAAATCAGACCTCCTGATGGTCATTTTGGGATTCTTTCCATGACACCATCCTGAGTCCATAAGAACTCTTGATCCTTCTAATATTATCTTTATACCTGGGGTTGTCATGGCTTACCTCATCAATGCATACTGAAGTGTTCTTATATGTGTATACATTTTTGATAATTCTGACTCTCAGGTCATCAGTTTCAAACTTGCATTCTAGCTTTGGTTAGTTAAACCCTCTAAAATTCTGTAAATATTGATATTCTTGTTGATCATTATTAAGTAAATCATGAATGTAAAACACCCACCACGGTACATAGTAGTTGTGTTAAAGTCAACCTCAGTTTTCTTCCTCATGACCCCATGCCTCTTTCATATGATATTTGACGACTAGAATTTAGAGACACGGGTTTCTAACATCCCATGGTGCTGGGCAAAAGGACTTAAAATAGTTTTCCTTTGGGAGGAGCGACAAACTCTGAAGGTCAATTTGTCTTTCACAAGTCACATGTCTATGACACAGTTAGAGACCTGTTTTTCTACCTTTCTCATCCCCTGTCCTTTCCTCTCTCTTGTTCTCTTTTCTTTGCGTAGAATGAATTAGAATCTTAAGATGTAATAAGGATGGGAAAAAGAAAAGTTTTTTATCTTATAAAGATCTCAAGTACTGTGCAAACTTTATGGAACTGTCACATATAAGCTGATCTCAGTTTGGTCAAAAAGCATTCATGAAAGATATCTTTATCCCCCCCCCTTTATTTTTTGAAAGATATCTTTCAACTAAAAGGATGTAATGCAAGTTTGTCTTTATATAATATCATCTTACTTAATTAAATTAAATTAAATGTTATGAAACACAACTACCCCATCTAAGTTAACATCCCATCACACTTGGGTACATTTTAATACTGCTGACAAAGGACTTCCATCCTCAAATCATTGCCAGTAAACTCAAAATCATACCTATGTGTGGTGACCCTCACTATTCAGTAAAAGTCAAGATTTAGGGGTGATTTTCTGGAGCAAATACCTCAGGGATGGATAAGTGGGACCTGACAACTACCACAGTTACTAGCAGTTTAAATGAACCCAAATGCACGGGTCACACTTTGCAAAGGAAGGGAAGTGGAAGTGCAGGCATCTGCTCTCACCCAGCCCCAGTTCTGCAAGCTCTGTGCTTCTCCTGCCCTGAGAGGGCCCCTCGGGACTGATCTGCAGGATGCGGTTCAGGGTGTGGATCCATTCATCCATATCTGACTCTGTTTCAGCCGCCAGCACAAAATAGGTTAGGTCATTCATTTTCAATTCAAAGGCATATTTTCTTAATCTGTTATTCTGTGATAAAAAGAAAGGAAGAAAAAACACAAGATAGTAAGTCTTAGCGAGCAAAAGACGTTTTTTTTAAGGGGGTCATGCTTCTAAAGCGTTTCCATACAGGAGAGTAACATAAAGATCAAGAGAAAAATTTGTCTGTGTACGAATTGTTTTCTTTGGTTTCTTTCACGGCTTTTTATACGAATAGATATTTTATTTAGGTTTTTGTTGATTGGATGAGCATGGCGGCTCAAAATTTCTTCTTCCGGTACCTGTGGGAATATACTCTAAACTTCAGATGGTTGATTTGAATTTCTGCCTTCACTTCTTCATCCTGTGTTCTGTCCACTACTCACTCCATTTGGACTTCTGGCCCTGTCACACCCCATGACAGCACTTGTCATGGTCACTAACAAATTCTATGCTGCTATATTATCCAAGGGACATTTCCTTCTTTGTATCTTCCTGACTTTTCCGTTGAATTAACATGGTGGCCAATTCCTCCTTCTTGAAATCCGTCTGTGTCTGGTTTTCATGACCACACTCAATTCTGGTTTTCTTTCTTTTTCACTGGCCACCACTTTCAGTTATCTCTACTGGCTCTTCCTTAACTTGGTGACATTTAATTCTAACTTTGGCTTTGCCTCAGACTCCTTTTCTCTCTCATCTGGTCCAGTGGCTTTAAAAGACATGACATCCACGTGACAGGGCACTCCATTTCTTTCAGTGGCTCTGGCTTTTCCATCAATCTCCAGATTTTTCTCCAACCTCACATATCTACTTTACCTTTTGTGATGAACCCATGAGGCTTTGCTCTAGTTCCTGAATGTGTTCCTGTCACAAGGCCCGAAGCAGCCCCTCCCCCAAGCGTATGCCTGCACACAATCGGCACCATGTTTTCCCCTCCTCTACTCAGGGTACTCGTAGTCACTCTTCGGATCTCAAACGAAGTTATACTTCCTCAAGTAAACCTTCCCAAATTCCTCAGTTAGGACAAGGTTCTCGTCTTCAGGGCACTTAGCCCAGTTTGGAATGATACACTTACTCATTTTCATTTGTTTGTTTTGACCAACATGTGTTTCCCTCATGGCTGCATCTAGGAGGGCAGGGCCGGATCTGCTGACCATTATGCCCTGTGCTATTGCACAGCAGGGCTCAGGACCAAATGGGCTCAAAATAGTCACCTTTTATAATGGAATAGGTTTGGTTCCTATTCTTGGGGAACTGACATTTGTAGGGAACAGTGAATGAACAAAAGATTAAAGGAATAAACAAACTGGAAAAAAGAGATTTGTGCTGTGCAGAGAATGAAAATTGTCTCAGGGGCTGAGTAGCTACTTCAGACTTCTGTGTAGCTACTTCTTCCCTGGAAGGGGCATCCAAGTTGAAATCTGCCAAAAGAGTGAACTGTTGCCATGGAAGAAGCCCACTGAGAGTGGAGGGGCTACAGAAACAAATTACTAGGGCACTTTTATATTCCATCTCTAATTCACTCTCAGGTAATTCTGATACAGGTAATTGCCTCTTACCCATACTGCTAGGAAGCCATTAGGGCACCCACAATTTTAACTGAGCGAAGCCTACATAACCAAGTAAAATACAAATAGGAGAAGAATGGTAAGATGAGAGTATTGCTATACTGTGAGATTGTGGCTAAATATCAAAACAAAAATTCTTTTTGACAATGGGATTCCTATTTTTGGTGGCAAAAAAAATTTTTTTAATACCCTTCTGTTAATATCTTCTTTGTAATGTTCTCAGAGACTATCCTAAAACAGCTTGTTCTCTTCCACTTCCACAGTATCATGATTACTACCACAAATATGACACTTACTAAACATCTGTCATCTAGATGCCAGGTACCATGCTGAGCATTCACAGCCATTATTCCACTTAGTCCCGTAACAACTCTGTGAGACAAATTGTATTATTCCACTTAACATATAATGACATGGAGGCTTGAGGAGATAAATTAAAATGTGTTTGGGATTCTGCAGGTAGCAAGTGGTGGAGAAGGGAAATGACCTCTATGTACTCTAACACCCACTGAGGTTACCCAGGAACCAAGATGCTATTCTCCTTCCTTGCCCCCTTCTTGGCAAACCAAGGACATACCAAACGGTCATGGCCTGGGATGTCATGGATTCTCTAAGTGCTGAGAATAGACAGGAGGAACACATATGCCTCAAGAAAAAATAAAATTCAGGCCCTGAAGGAGAAAGAATTAGCTTAAAAAGTAGCAGTGATTCTCACTGTAGATCTTCATAGCTTAAGTGCCACTTTCTAGATTCTTTCAAGGACAAACTCTTGGCTCCAGCTCATACTTTTGTATTATCTTCAAGTATTATTATCTCTTTGCCCTGTAATGACTCACTTGCTGGTTGGCTCTTTTAATAGTCTGTGAGCTGGAGAAGGGCAGAGGCTGGCTGGTTATCCTCAGTGCTCAGTGTTGGGACAGCATTCATTCATAAAGAGGTGTCTATCGTGTTCATGCGTTGTGCTGGACAAAAACAGAGAGTCTCTACCCTGCCAGAACAGGGGAGACAACCAGTGAATTACACAAATGTGAAATTGGAAGATATGTGAATGTGTTGAAGATGAGGTATAAAATGAAGGTATAAAAATTCTTCTTGAGAACAGGAATCCTATTGCAACATGAGAATACCTCTATTCTCCTAGGACCCTCTGGGTTCTGTAAGAGCAGAAGATAGGCTGACATTGACTGATAAAAGGCCAGAGATGCCTTTTTAGACCATTTTGGCTGTAGTGTAAACACAGTGGATGTTGCCAGAAAGGCAGTTATGGCCTTAGAGTTTAGTGTGCAAAAGCAAATATCTAGACAGCTTCTTTAAGAATGCAAATTCTTAGAAGCTATGATCTTCGCAGGTGGTGTGGGCAGACTCCCTCCGCACACCCTGCCACACGTGTCTGGGGTTCTGATGAAGGAAGTCTATAGGGCCATGTGCATTCTGCACCAACACAGAGAGGGTCTAAGGGCAAAGACAACTTGGCTGAGAGCAAGTATAAAAGAAGACACAGTTTTCCTTTACAAAACAACAGGAACAGAAAGAGAGAAAAGAAGTCAGAATGCTCAGAGTTCAGGACATGGCTTTGGCTAGAATATTGCTAAGTATCTGAGTACAGCAAAATGCAAGCAAATCTCAGTGTTATCTTGAAAACAAACACATGAAAGAATCTGCTTAATTAATCTCATGCCATAAGTAATGTGGTCAGGGAGATGCAAAGCTATGTAAAACGCTTACATTAATTATATTAATTAAAATGGATTGAGTTGCAACCGGCTTTCAAATGTAGATGACAAGGAACTAAAAGAATTCTAGATAGAAAACATGACAAAACACGGACAAAACTTGATTTTCTGACTTGTTAATTTTAGCCATTCTGACTGGTGTGAGGTGATATCTCATTGTGGTTTTGATTTGTATTTCCCTGATGCCGAGTGACGTGGAGCATTTTTTCATGTGTCTGTTGGCCATCTGACAGATGCTGGCGAGGATGCGGAGAAAGGGGAACCCTCCTCCACTGTTGGTGGGAATGCAAGCTGGTGCAACCACTCTGGAAAACAGCATGGAGGTTCCTCAAAATGTTGAAAATAGAACTACCCTATGACCCAGCAATTGCACTACTGGGTATTTACCCTAAAGATACAAACATAGTGATCCGAAGGGGCACGTGTACCCAAATGTTTATAGCAGCAATGTCTACAATAGCCAAACTATGGAAAGAACCTAGATGTCCATCAACAGATGAATGGATAAAGAAGATGTGGTATATATACACAATGGAATACTATGCAGCCATCAAAAGAAATGAAATCTTGCCATTTGCGACGACGTGGATGGAACTAGAGCGTATCATGCTTAGTGAAATAAGTCAATCGGAGAAAGACAACTATCATATGATCTCCCTGATATGAGGACATGGAGAAGCAACATGGGGGGGTAGGGGGATAGGAGAAGAATAAATGAAACAAGATGGGATTGGGAGGGAGACAAACCATAAATGACTCTTAATCTCACAAAACAAACTGGGGGTTGCTGGGGGGAGGTGGGATTGGGAGAGGGGGAGGGGGCTATGGACATTGGGGAGGGTAAGTGCTATCGTGAGTGCTGTGAAGTGTGTAAACCTGGCGATTCACAGACCTGTACCCCTGGGGATAAAAATACATTATATGTTTATTAAAAAAAAAAAAATTTGGAAGGGGAGGCGAACCATAAGAGACTATGGACTCTGAAAAACAACCTAAGGGTTTTGAAGGGTCAGGGGTGGGAGGTTGGGGGAACAGGTGGTGGGTAATGGGGAGGGCACGTTTTGCATGGAGCACTGGGTGTTGTGCAAAAAGAATGAATACTGTTACGCTGAAAAAATAAATAAAATGGAAAAAAAATAAAAAAACAAAACAAAACAAAACAAAAACTTGATTTTCTAAATGGCATTCTCTATTTCAAAGGAATTGATTATGGTTGCCAACTTCAGCAATATTTTAAAAAATATTTTGTAAAAATTCGAGCAAAGTCTAAAAAGCCCTTGTTTTTCTTCTTTCTTTCTTTTAAAGATTTTACTATTTATTTGACAGAGGGCGAGATCACAAGTAGGCAGAGAGGCAGGCAGAGAGAGAGGTAGAAGCAGGCTCCCCACTGAGCAGAGAGTCTGATCGAGTGGGGCTCGATCCCAGGACCCTGGGATCATGACCTGAGCCGAAGGCAGAAGCTTAACCCACTGAGCCACCCAGGCGCCCCAAGCCCTTGTTTTTCAAAAATAGATTTTTATTAGTGAAATAAATATTCCATTTACAGCTTCTCAAAAACCAAATCATCTTTTTCTATTTGGGGCAAAATCGAACTACTTATTTGCAATGTAGAGGAGCTTATGCTGGGGAAGATTATGATGCCCTAAGTGGTTTCCTATCTCACTCTCTGTGATCTCTAAGATAATGGCATACAAAATAACAAAAAAGAAAGGACAAAAATAGAAAAATCCTTGAGACAGTTTAATAATCTCAAAATGCAACTGTTATGTCATTATAGTGGTAATCCAGAAATACTCACATTCTTTTTGTTCTTCCCCCAATTTTCCTGTATCCCTGAAAACAGTGTCCTTTGTGGTAGATGCAACTACTTTGTGTACTCAAGCCCACCACAGTCCATCTACACAGCTTCATAAAGAACAGGGAACTGCGAATATGCCCTAACACGCTCTGATGTGTCTCATGAGTGGTAGCACACTGTTTCTGCAATATTCATCTGGAAAGGTTCCAAAATAGATACTCCAGCAGAGCCACCAAAGGCGATGGAAAACCAAATGTCAAAGGAAGTTATCCAAACAAAATACTCCATCGTGCCGTTGTTCCAATGTGTTACTAGCAACTTCTGCAGAATTTTGCAGGAACAAAAGAACGGTTTTAAAAAGAAACACACAATATCACATACAGGTTACTGTTGGTGGATACCTTTTATAGAATCTTTCCCATTCTCTGCATGTTTATTTATTCAATTTCATTCAACAAAAATGCACTAGGCACCTTCTGTGTGCCAGAGACATAGCGTTAAAAAAATTTCAAGTACAGCACTTGCCCTCGCTGAACTTACATTCTAGTGTTATAGAATGTCAGTAAACAAATAAGCAGAAATACAGCATACATTACATGATATGTATATGACTATGTATATAACATAATAAAGCCTCGTGCCATGATAAATATAATTTATATTCTTGCCTATGTTTTCAGAGTCTATTGTTGGAGATATGTCACTCACTTTATCTGCATGTGCTGTATTTTTTTTTTTTTTCTTTTCCTGTGCATCCTCTCTCATAGGCTGGGAGCTCTTTGAAGACAGGAGCTGCATTTGATCCATATTTGGCTTTCCCACAATGCCTTGCACAGCAAAATTTTCAATATATATTTGCTGAAATAAACCCTGCACTTAAACCTCATGGCTTAAAATGATGCATGAGCATATCTTTGTAGGGTTTCTTCTGTCTATGTGGCTTGCAGGATAAATAGATGTATGTATGCAGGCATGCCCACATGATGTATGATGACTGACAATTTCCTTGGGCATCCTAATTGTTTTTTAAAGATTTTATTTATTTATTTGACAGAGAGAGAGAGACAGCAAGTGAAGGAACATAGGCGGGGGAGTAGGAGTGGGAGAAGCAGACTTTCTGTTGAGCAGGGAGACCAATGTGGGGCTCGATGCCAGGACTGGGATCATGATATGAGCCAAAGGCAGATGCCTAATGACTGAGTCACCCAGGTGCCCCCTTGAGCATCTTTTAGTGCTTTTGGACGTTGCTCCACTTCAAACCCAATTTTTCCATTTACTAGCTCTGTGGTTTGGGAAAGCCACTCTAGCTCCGTGAGTTTTATTTTAATCCAGTGGGATAATAATCATTCATGTTTCATTAACTGTTGTCAAATAGTATATTAGATGAAGAAAAGTACAAGTGTCATTTTGGTTTTTACTGTTATCATTGGAAATGATGTTCTGCAGAGCCCGACTTTGTTAATGGGAGGTTTATAGGTCATACGTAGTTTCTAGATTTGTTTCCCTTGGCAGGTACACTTCATTTGCCCCCTTAATTTGATTCCCTTTCTGTGGATGAGCACACTCCAGATCTGCACAGTCCAAGCTGCACCCTGTTGTGCACACCTTGACCTACTTCCCTCATGTGGTGGGCTGCCAGAGCTGCAGAATGTATCAGAGTTTCTAGACTTTGGTTAAGCCCATGAGGCTATTGTCTTTTTTCTTTTTTTTTAAGATTTTATTTATTTTTTTGAGAGACAGAGAGAGAGAAAGAGCACATGTGTGTGTGAGTTGGGGGAGGGACAAAAGGGGAGGGAGAGAGAGAGAATCTCAAGCAGACTCTGCACTAAGTGCAGAGCCCTACACAGGGCTTGATCTCATGACCTTGGGATCATGACCTGACACAAAACCAAGAACTGGATGCTTAACTGAGCCACCCTGGGGACTCAAGGCCATTTTCTTGGAATCCATATCCACAAGGTGGCAGATTCAGCACCTGGGAGGAAAGAAGCAGTGTTTGGCATCCCCAGTCCCATTTAAGCCTGTATCAAGTGACATCAGTCATTATTAATGTTGTGGTAGGAAACCTAGCAGATGGAACTCTTGGACTATTCATTCATTCTCTTCCATAACTGTAGGACCTTGAGTGGATGGATGGATAGGCCAATGAATGAATGAGTATGAAGACTCTGAAGGAACAAGATAAGATCACAGAGGCTTAAATATCCCTTCATATCAGATCAAAATGGAAGCAGCTAAAACTGGAAGTTCTGCTCCAGATTGGGAATGCATGGCATATTAAACTGATCTAATATTACTGTTTGATGATATTATATAGTGGAAAACTACGGTTATATATTTTTTCTTTTTAAACTAGGATCCAGAAAATTTCCACTCATAAACATCACCAAAAATCTCTGAGAAATTTACTGGTTAGGAGTCTTTCTCTACTTGATGTCACCTTTAAAATATATTTCTCAGAATTCCAAGGGCTATTCTTAGAACACAATGATATAGATTGGGTGTGAATGAAACAAATGAAAATGGCTTGTTTACTAAGACTCTTAGGAGTCTGGACTTTCTTAGAATGACAGATGGTAGGTATCACTTCTGAGGTAAGGTCTTTGTTCCTCTTTTCTGTTTTATTCAAGGGAAATGGATAATGATTCTTGACAAAATAGGTCTGACTCATTCTATTATTCATTTGTTCTGTGTTTTTGTGTGTACGTGTTTCATCTTCAGGGACATTTTGTACCTGAGAGCTTGTGAGAACAATGAGTAAACTTGCAATGTATCATTGAGAATCTTCCTTTCAGTTCTAAGACCTCCTAAGTCAAAAAGAGCTATAAGCAAATATGTAAGAACCAGGATCCAGATACAAGGTGATAAGTAACCCAGATGTCTATCTTCCCAAAGTGATCTCAAGAAGCTAGAGGTCCTCCCCCCACAGAAGGTTACAAGGTCGTAATAAAGAGGAATAGAAATGAGGAAGTATAGAGCTGAGCTCCTTAAAAGATGTAATAATTGTTCCCAAATATTTGAATGGCTCTCTCCTGGAAAACGAAGTAGGATTATTCATTTGTGCTTTAATGTGTAAAATCTACTTGAGGAATGCTGCTGGCTGACCCAAAAGAGTTCATTACTCTTATGTGCTCCTAGAACATTTAACAGAAGGTGCCCTTTATAGCTTTTGTGACACTGTATAATAGTTAGGAATGAGCCTGTGTCTCTCTCTGATTATGACTTCAGCAGGGAATTCCCGATGCTTGAGCAGCGTTCCTAATATGTCAGAGGGACTAAATAAATTTGTTGAATGAGTTGAATGAATGAACAAAAAATAAATGAATAAGTAAGCATATTTAGGTACAAATTTCAGGAAGGTGAATTGAGTTTTTCTAGGAAGGCCTTTCCACAGTTGAATGTCTATCTCTCAAAGTTGTGATCTTTATACTTAATGAAAAGACTATCACCAGCTAGATCTGACCTTCACTGCTCACTTGCTCATATCACTGACCTTGTACCACATTTTCGTTAAGCTCTTCTTTGTGGCATCTCTTAACTCAGGCAAAAGACCTGAAGGACATGGTGTCCCACAATGGAAGCCAAGACAACTCCTCAAGTAGTAGCTGCCTGTACGAAGAACTCCTGGAGCCCAGAAAGCCCAGACCAGTTTGAGCTCAACCCCAACCCCACCTGTGCAGATGGACCTTGGAGTGAACCATGGAGTAACCAAAAATTACTTTTTCCTCATTATAATATTAAAATGTATATTTATATTTACATAATTGTATTATGCATTGTAATATGTATTATGTTTTATGTATTTTTATGTAATTGTAATATATGCATTACATATATAATATGTAATACATATTACAATTATACAATTATATATATACAATATATACATATATAATTATACAATTATACAATTATAATTATAATTATACAATTATATATATACAATATATACATATATAATTGTATATAATTGTAATATGCATTAGTTACATAATGCATAATGTCATTTACATAACATACATTGTTTGTAGAGGCATGTTCCCTTACGACACTTAAATGATGTTATATCTGTCTCTACATTGACAAGGCTCTCCTTTCTAAACATTCAGCGGAAGCTTAAATAAAGGAAACCCACTCATCCTTGCTGGGGAGTCACAACTTTGTGAGTTATTCCTCATTAAGCAGCGGCAGGCGTCTACGGCCATACCACCCTGAACGCGCCCGATCTCGTCTGATCTCGGAAGCTAAGCAGGGTCGGGCCTGGTTAGTACTTGGATGGGAGTTATTCCTCATTATCTTCATATTTGCTGTAAATGAAGTTTCCTTTGCATCACAACTCACCTGGTGTGTTTCTACCTGTCACTCACCAAGGAGGGAAATCACATTAGTTTAGTTACAAGACTAGGGAAGAACGGCTGAGGATACACTGTCTCCTAGATCCTTTTTCCTTTTTACCAATGAGGAACCTGAGCTCAGAGCTTGAGTAACTTACTCAAAGCCTCCAGCAGTAAATGCTGAAACCAGGATTTGAATGCTAACCCATGTGAACCCCAAGCTGTATTTTCTCCTAGGAGACACTCTCCAGCTCCAAGGCATCACTTAAGCAGAGACTGAACCACAGCCCAAGACGAAATGGAGAAAAGGTTCCTATAGTGAAGGTCAGATTTGAATACCAAGGTGTGAACTCAACAAGGAGTTGTAAGATTCTTTGAAGAAACAATAGCATATTAATATGTATCTCTGCAAGCTTAATATGTAGCCCGGGCCACAATGATACTTCCTTAAAGATGATAATGCATTTGCTAGAGCAAGCTTTGAAGGAAAAAATAGAAAAGAAAATATTTAAATTTTATTTATTAAATTTTAAATTTTTTAGTTCAATGTCTATAAAATGCAATCATTGATCTTTAACCTACTGTTAAAGTTTTACTTGATATTTCTAAAGCCAAAGAGTTTCCTTTGTGATCAACAATAGAAAACTATCTTCACCCTCCATTAAGACCCTTATTGCCCTTTCCATATGGAAAGTTGGTGTCTGCATTAAAATGCAATTATCTTTCACTTCCAACCCAGTGCTCAGCAACACTTAATTAATTCTTTCCTTTTAAAGTTCAGCATTATTACTTTCTGGAGGAATTCCAGATTTTAATAGATAAACCATCCAGAAAAAGGCTAGGCCTAAGCGACTAGAGAAAACTCCATTTTTGCATCTGCAGATCCAAGCACCGCTAGTATTAATCCAAGATGTAATCCCAGCTATGGAGCAAGCTATGTGAATGCCTGTGGCTTGGTGGGAAGAAAAAGATCCGCTCCTAGTGACCTGGGACCAGAAACACAGTCCTCAAGCTCAATGAGCCAGCATCTTCCTGTGAAATTCAAAAAGAGTTTGCTATAACATTTGATTGCTTTAATTTTTATGTAAGAAGGAATAAGGATACTTATTTCATCAGAGCAAAAAGAATAAATGAAAGCAAGATGTCCCAATGAGGTCTATGGAATTATTCTGCTTCCTTTGCCACAGTGGTCCATGTCACATTGAATACTAAGAAAGGCAGTTTGAAGACCAAGAGTTCGCAGAACAGCATTGTCTGTTAAAAGCACTATGTCTTGTTTCTGAAATTCAGTTCTTGGGAATCAATGTAATCCTTGTCTTTGAAGGAAACCTCCTTTCAAAAGGAAGATGATGTATTTGTACACTGTAAATTTACTGTCTCATTATTACCCAATAATAAAGATAGTACTTATGAAATATAGTGAACTATATGGTTTACATATTATCTTACTGAATTCTTTAGCTCAGTGGCTCTCTACACTGTAGCTATACAGGTGGTTATTTCCCCCATCTTGAATACACCAAACTTGCTCTTGCCTCAGGACCTTTGCACTTGCTGCCCTGTTCATTCTTTAGTTTTCAGATCAAATAATTTCTCTTTGAAAATGTTTTTCCTCACTTCTGGAGCATTAACATTGCTTCCCAACCTTGCCATTTGTCTCTCTCCCTTCCCCAGCTCTATTTATTTACTTTATTCCAGATTTCACCAGTGGATTCCATTCTGTTGATTTTTTTCTTTGCTTCTTTTCTGTTTTTCTTCTTTTATTGAATGTGAGTTTTGTGAAAGCAGAAAGTGAGGCTGCCTTAATTTCCACTGAATCCTATGGTCTAGACCAGTTCTTGGGTCATATCAGATACTCTGTAAACTCTTATGGAATGAATGACTGATGACTGGATGAACACACTCTTTGATTAAAAAACCTGAGAGGGGGAAAAAAAAAAAACAAGGAGGAGGAGGGATTTCCACTCACCTGTACCACACCTGTACAGGAATCCAAAAAGATGCAGCCTTTGGGTTCTTTGGATATTTTTTCATCTTTGTAAAAATTCATGATGTAGGAGTTATCTGGCAACTGAGTCAGCTGGAAGTAGCGCTTTTTGAAGGACTAAATAAAGGAAAAGATACACAGAGGTAGTGCCAATTGCTGTGCGCCATTTGAGAAATTAGAATTTTTCCAATTCCTTCAGGAGGGCTACATTTCTAGGGCACTGTTCTAGAGAACAGCATCCTCCTTTCTCATAAATAAAATATGACATGAAACATAAACCTAATGCAAATGACTCTCCTCTGCGCTGTGACCGAAGGAGGGGGTGTCAAGAAAACTGGCAGAAACAAAGATGAGTCTTGATGTCTCCTTACCCGAACAGTAACGGTATTGTTCACGGTGCTGTTGAAATTCCCCTTGTAGAGCCAGCCAGACTTGAAAACTCCGGTTCCTCCCACTCCCCCACCACCCTTAGATGATGAGTGGGAGGTGGTATCCTAGAGAAGAAGCACCATTGGCATGATTGCAATCTTGTGAATCCCAGATCTTAGACCCTGCACTCCAAAATGAACATCCTCTTTCTCTCGTTGGCTCATCTTAAATAATCATGTTCAATTTCAAATCAAATGTGACTCATTTTGATGAAAAGTCCTTACGCAAGTAGGGCTTTTATGTTAATCTGGTCAGAATGTGAAATGCTCTAGTGAAAGACAGGATCTAAACATCCTCCCATTTTAAATATTTCACTTTCAACAATGTACTTACTTCATCCTTATCAGCATCTTCATGGTCAACCTCAAAAGAATGCGAAGGAAGTTTCTCTGGTTTGTATTCTGCTCTGGTATGAAAAACAAACAAAAACAGTTTCTGATTTGTCATTTGAGACATGGCTTTCATTTCCACTGTTCCCTAGGTAACAACTCTTGCACTTCTTAAGTAAAATAATGTAATCAAGTGAAGGCCCTATTTCCTTTGGAAGTATTAATGTTCCCCTACACCATTAAGTCTTATCTCTGGCAAAGAAATCTCTTATTTTCAAACCATGGAGTTACTATTCATTCAGATTGACACATACTTCTTGAAGGAGACGAAGGCAAGCAGGACAGTTTTAAAGGTTTTGTGGTTTCTATTTTCCTTCGTCCACATTCTTCAGTGGAATATGAAGTAGCGATGTTTTCATTTCCGTTTTGCCTTTCTATCACAGCCCCTTAAGGTTATGGAGATGCACATTTGAAAAACTGCGTTCCTGAGAACCAGTCTGTGCTCCGGCCACTAAGGTGCGCTGTTTTCCTAACCGTGGCAATTATGAATACAATTGTGTTCATTTCCTTGGTGCATTTCCTTGGCAGCACTGGAAGGCTGACCAGACCACAGCAGCAAGAGTGTGTACCTGGTATTATAAATGGTGAAACAGGACAAAAATAAACTTCCCTTGGCTTGATTCTATTTCACAATTCATGGCTGAATGAAGGTGTGATCAACAGTATCCAAGGTTCAGGTGCTCTTTGACACCTAGCTAGAAAACCCTACATGCAGAATTTGCGTGGAATATTTCTTTTCTTCAGTGCGATTTATATTGTGTAGAAGCAACCTCAGTATTGAGAAAAAAATCCCAGGGGTGCTCATTCAGTTATTCCTATCACAAATATTTTCCTATGTTGATGGTATTCTAGATAGAAAGGGGCATGACCAATGAGTCTTTATTAAAGTATGCACAAAATTACCAGACTGGATTCACACAGGGATTCAATGCATTCAGATGGGTCCAAAATATTCTTTACCTTCCCTGTGAAAGACCCGAACATGCCCATTCCCGGCTCACGGATGGACAAGGTGGAACAAAGAAAGAACACTGACCTCATTATTAAAAATGGAAAAGCCTGAGATCAGAGCCACAGTCTCTCTACCTGACAAGAGCATTTTTTCCAAGTGTGGTAAAAATACATAATAGGAAAATTATGATTTTAACTATGTTTAGTGTCCAGTTCAGTGGCACTAAGTACATTCACATTATTGTGCAACCCTCACCACAGCCCATCTGTAGACCTTTCTCATTCCCAAAGTGATACTGTATCTGTTAAGCAACAGCTCTGCATCTCTCCCTTCCCCCACCCCTGGTAACTACTGTTCTACGTTCTGCCTCTATGTATTTGACTACTCTGGGTACCTCATGCAAGTGGAATCATCCCATATGTGTCAGTGTATGTTTGGCTTAAAATGTTTTCAAGTTCATTCATGTTATGGCATGTATCAGGATTTCATTCCTTTTTAAGGCTAAATACTATTCCACTGTAGTCTAAAAAGTGTTCATGCCCCCAAAGTGGTTTCCACAAAGGCATTCCAGACTCTACAAATGAGGACTCTCTTCCTGTAGATGCCAGACACACATCTGTTGTGATGCTTACCCAAATCTGTTACTTGCACACCTGTCTTACCCTCCACCAGATTACATGTTTCTGCTTTTTTTAAAAAAGATTTATTTATTTAATTTAGAAAGAGAGTTGAAAGCACATGATTGGATGGGGTAGAGGGAGAGGGGGAGAGAGAAGCTCAAACAGACTCCCTGAGTCTGGAGTTTGGAGTCTGGAGTCTTGGAGTCTTGGAGTCACTGAGTTTGGAGCCCGACACAGGATAGATCTCATGAGATCAAGACCCTGAAAACAGGACCTGAGCCAAAACCAACAGCTGGACTCTTAATGGACTGAGCCACCCAGGCATACCAGATGACATGTTTCTTTTTTTAAAGATTTCATTTATTTATTTGACAGACAGATATCACAAGTAGGCAGAGAGGCAGGCAGAGAGGAGGAAGCAGGCTCCCTGCAGAGCAGAGAGCCCAATGTGTGGTTCAATCCCAGGCCCCTGGGATCATGACCTGAGCTGAAGGCAGAGGCTTAACCCACTAAGCCACACAGGCGCCCCCCCCCCCTTTTTTTTTAAAGATTTTTATTTATTTATTTGATAGGCAGAGATCACAAGTAGGTAGAGAGGCAGGCAGAGAGAGAGGAGGAACCAGGCAGATGACATGTTTCTTAAAGCCAGGGTCTCCGCTGAAGTCCCACCCACACCTCCCCCAGCTTTGTCTTTTCCTTCTATAGAGAAGCTCGATACACATTTGCTGATTGCATCATAATAGGCAAGGTGAACAAGGAGATGACATAAGTGAAAGAATACAAAATGGTAGCATTTAAAACTGTTCTTTGAAGGCATTTTGGTGATGTTAAAACACATTTTTTGGCGATCAACATCCTAAGATGCACCTCTAATGTGTTAAGCAGGTTTCTAAAAATGATCGTATTACTATTGTGAATTTATTTCATAAATTCAAATTAATGTTAGTTACTTGCTACCAAAATGAATAACTAAGAAAAATAAAGCGATTCTGGGGTATATAGTCGTTGGCATTGGGCATTAAAGATGCCCAATTTGGGATGCCCCAAATTATCTGGGGTCTCCCTTCAGCCCTAGTCCTGATTTATTTATCTATTTTGTTTGGGTTGTGCAGTCTTGATATGAAATTCCAAGGCCCATAGGTAAGTAGTTGTAAATGGTAACAGGCATATTTAAAAGCCAGAAGCTTGAAAGAACGGTGGTAGGGAATGTGTATTCTAAGATTATCTCCACCACAGGTTCTGGCACGTGGTAAGCATGTAATGAATGTCTGTCCATTGATGTATATTAACTTTACTCAAATGGGTGTGCATTATTCCAAATTCCAGAAACATATTCATATATACATAATATAACCTTCTTCATCCATGACTTATCTGCAAGTTCAAAAAAGCTCAAAAATTTCTAAGATAACAGAACGTTTGTACTGAAGTCTAAATATGTACTAAACAGCATATTGCTTTTTATTAAATTATATATGTGTGTAATCAGACATTTGTACACAAATGCCAGAACTCCACAGTCTAGTCTAGTCTCACAGTTGTACTGAGAAGAAAGCAAAATCTTTAACAGCTACTCACATAAACACACAGTACAAGAGGTGGGATTAGAAGCCCTATTTCCAAAATGCTATTTCCTGTATGTAGGATAAATAAATCCAAACCAGCTTTAATAAGCATATTAAGCAAGACTGTAGCCATTGTTCTCTTCCAAACGATGCTGGTGTACCTGTACTCCTTTCCCCTCTTACAGAGCTTTAGAGATACTCAAGCATACCTGAGCCCATTGCTCTTAATGTTAATTTGTTCTGCCTCTTTGGGTTAGGGTCAAGTTTATGTGAAGGCAGAGGAGCAGAGGACAGTATTATTTTAAGACCAGTGGGAAATTTTTCCTGTCCTACCCAAAATATCCCTTTTCTCTCTAACAATATCTTGACATTCCTAAACAAAGAGTAGTCCCTTTCACTTTGGCAAAATAAAGTCCCTAAACACAACTCTTCTCTATCTCTCTCAATCTGCAAGAGGCAACACATCGCTTGAGATTCAGAGCAGATTCATAAGGTTGATTTCAGAGCAATTACTCCAAGTATTTTGTCTGCAGAGAAGAGAACGTGAATGTTCCAGGATTCTTAAAATAATGGCAGGACAGTGAAGAGAGTATTAAGAAAACATCCCAAGGAAACATAAAGGAAAGTGCAGGGAAGACAGGGAGAGGTAGCAAAGACAAACTTGAATGTGGAATGTTGACATCCAGCTCAGGGGTGGTCCTATGCTATATGCTCATTATTTCTTATTAGTCTCCCTTTGACCTTGACACTATTCTCTTTCTGAACTTCATATTCTGCCCTCTTCTGCCAGCGTGATGTACCCATTCTTCTCTTTCTTACAAAACACCAATTTGACAGGCATTTGTTCTTGGTAACTGTGGATCACAATAGTGGCCATGTTCCTCAGTGATTGATCCATTGATCTACCTACTTAACTACCTGTCTCACATTTTATTTGTCCATTCATCCATTGATGGACCTTTAGGCTGTTTCTAAGTCTTGGCTATTGTAAATAATGCTGTAGTGAACATGGGGGTGCACCGATCTTTTTGAATTAGTGTTTTTATTTTCTTTGGATAAATACCCAGAAGTGGAGTTACTATGTCACATGCTAGTTCTATTTTTAAAAATTTTAAGGACCTCCATGCTGTTTTGTATATGGCTACGCCAGTTTACAGTCCCACCAATAGTTCATGAGGGTTCCCTTTTTGACACATCCTCATTATAACTTGTTATTTCTTGCCTTTCTGATACTAGCCACTCTAATAGATATGGGGTGATATTTCACTGTGGTTTTGATATGTATTTTCCTGATGGTTACTTGTATTTCCTAATGATGAGTACTTTTCATGTACTGGTTGGCCATTGTCTGTCTTCCTTGGAAAAAAGTCTATTCATGTCCTCTGCTCGTCTTTTAGTTGCATTATTTTATTTTTTGCTATTGAGTTGTATGAGTTTTCTATATATTTTGGATATTAATCCCTTATTTGATACATGATTTGCAAATATGTTCTCCCATTCAGTAGGTTGCCTTTTCATTATGCTGATGCTCTTGTTTGCTATGACTTTTTTTTAAGTTATTTTTTTTAACATATAGTGTATTATTTGCCCCAGGGATGCAGGTCTGTAAATCACCAGGCTGCTGTGAAGTTTTTGAGTTTGATGTAGTCCCACGTGTTTATTTTTGCTTGAATGCAGTCAGAATCAAAAAACTCTTTGTCAAGATGGATGTCAAGGAGTTACCACCTATATTTTCTTCTAGGAGTTTTATGGTTTTAGGTCTTATATTCAAGTCTTTAATCCATTTTGAGTTAATTTTTGTGGATAGTGTCAGATAGGGCCTGGTTCCATTCTTTCGTACGTGTCTGTCTGGTTTTCCCAACACCACTCATTGAAGGATTGTCCCTTCCCCATGGTATATTCTTGGCTCCTCTGACATCGTGTATTTTTTTTCTTTCTTGTCTCCTGCAAATCCCAAATTCAGTGCTGATTTTTTTGTGTGAAGGTTTACATTTTATACTCTAGCCTGAAATAATATTTCTCTCCAGTATCTTCCTATGAACAGACACTTAAAAAAGCAAAGTTCTGGGGTGCCTGGGTGGCTCAGTGGGTTAAAGCCTCTGCCTTTGGCTCGGGTCGTGATCCCAGGGTCCTGGGATCGAGCCCCGCATCGGGCTCTCTGCTCCGCAGGGAGCCTGCTTCCTCCTCCCTCTCTGCCTGCCTCTCTGCCTAGTTGTGATTTCTCTCTGTCAAATAAATAAAATATTTTTTTAAAAAAAGCGAAGTTCTTAAGAATTAATAGTAACACAATTTCAAGTTTAAAGAATAAAAATTAGGGATATGAACACATGCTTCTCTTTTCACTACATCATAATTGCAAGTTTTTATTTTGGAGCCTCAGCAACCCATAAAAAGAAATGATCAGTTTAACTTGGTAGCAGACATAGGAGAATTCTCCTAATCCAGGAGGCATGAACGTGATTTACTTCTAATAGCCTCCCAAGGCCAAGTAAATTATCTGTTTCCACGACTGACCTAAATATGTGTAGTCCTTGATGGGGAACGCTTAGGCTTTGTAAAATCATTTTGAAAATAATTTTCTATTCAGTGTTACAGTCTTCATCATTTGAGGGGAGGTGTGAGGATAATATTCTGGAACTTCTTATTTTCAGTTTGAATACACATAGTTCATTAAAATCTCCTACTTTGCGGCAGTATTATTCTTCCCCTTCTTGGTATCGACTTCCACTTCCTTTAGTCAATTAAGGGAAATTCTCAACAGTATTTCAGTTATGTTTGTCTCGTTTCTCCTGAGGTTTCTTCTCATGCTCCATGAGAATTCTAATTCGATGATGATATCTAGGCTGTGTTGTCACGGGAGGTGTTTCTTCTGTTGTTTTAATAGAGGATGAATACCACGAAGATGAAATCTTTCTTTATTTTGCTTGAGATTATCATGGACATAAGAAAAGGTGTGTGGGGACAAAGCCACTGAAGATTTCAACAAACCTTGATCCCAGGTGGGATCTAGCTCGGCATCAAGATCCCTGCTCAATAGGGAGCCTGCTTCTCCCTCTCTCACCAACCCCCTGCTTGTGCTCTCTCTCTCTGTCGAATAAATAAATAAAATCTTAAACAACAACAACAACAATAATGATTTCAATGGTCCTGAAGTCAGCAGGAAGGTGTATACTTGGGAGGGCAGCAAAATGTCACTTACTACAATCTCTTAATTCATATGAGGTCCTCCAACTGCTTGGACACAGCTTCCAAGTCATAACCACTTCTCAGGACAGTTTTTAGAAAGAGGAAGTCTCGATGTTAAAAAATGCTTTGCTTTTCAGTTGTGCCTACAAAAATTGTATGACTAACGTGCAGACATTCCAAATATAGTAATTACTCAGGAAAGCCTAGCATGTGGTGAGACCTTCCCAACATGAAGTTAGAGGAGTTTATCTATCAGAAGCAATCTGAATTTAAAAGAAGATTCAGAGACTTGGTTAAAATTAATATTCACTGGCTTGCAAAAAAAAAAAAAAAAGATTTGCTGTTTTGGAGGAACACTATTTTGTTCTTAGTAATGCAATTGAAAAATAAATGGCCCCTTTCCCCTCCACTTTTTTTTTTTTTTTTTTTGGTATACTCACTGCTACAATCCCATTTTCCTTAGAGTAGCTCAGGTGATCTTTTAAAGAAGGAAACTGGATCACATCACACTAGGTTAAAATTTCCGCAGGCTTCTGTTGTGGTGAGAGTGAATCCAAGCTCTTTTCTGGAGTCTTCCAGCTCCCTTGTCTCCTTCCACAGTTTCATATTACTCCAGCTTTTCTAACCATCAGTTCCAGCCTCCCCATTCTGCTCAGGAGACCATGCTGGTTCCCAAGCCAGGGTGCCCGCCCTTGCTCTTCCCTCTGGGCCTCCTTTCCAAGATCATGGTGCTGGTAGCTCCTGTTCCTTCATATTTGAGCTCAGGTGGCACCTTCTCTGAGCTATTCCACGTAGCTCCTTCAAATTCTGTATTAAGGAGTTGAGAGCAGACCTTCCAAGCATCCAAGTCTGGAACAGTTGTTTCTGGGGGCAGAGGAAATCTGGGCCAATAGTGCCCAAATCTAAACCATGTGTCCACTAGAAAGTCAGATGTAATGTTTATCTTCTCTACATATTCACTTGAGGGAAGGGCTAATAACAACCTCACTTTTGACTAAGTGTTTTTCTGGATTATTTGCATCATTGTAGTTGGATGACCCAATGCATTAGGGGATTCCGATTCATTGCAGTTCTTTCATTTAAGCCACTCCCATCCCAGCCAGGAATGTTGTATTTCAAAATTTGCGATTCACTTAGTTTATATATCCAATAAGTAGTTATTACACACTGACCATGGGCCAGGAATTCTCTCAGCCTATAGGGGATTCTGCAAAGAAAAGTCCCTGCGCCTTGGGGATTTTTGCTTTACTGGGGGACAAAGAACCTGAATAAATGACTACTTTAGTTCAGGAGTAGGTCAGGCAAGCTTGTCCATGAAGGTAACATTTGAACAGGTGTAAAACAAAGACATCTTCTCCTAAACATTTTCTTTCCCCAGAGTACAGAAAAAAAAAAAAAAAACTATTTATTTTCCCTTTCTGCTGTTCTTAAACATATATCACTTCTGTGGAAGTTGTTTATTTTCATGACTTTTGATATCACAGCATGAAAACACAAGAAACCAGTGGCAAATCTGAACGCTAAATAGAGAACATAGTCAGAAAAATGTTTTGGTCCAAGCTGTTCTTTTCTAGTCCTGTTATATCTGCTATTGAAATGACAGCTCACAAAAGAGTGATATAATGATACTTTAAGACTTTGTTTAAAAATTAAATAAGAATAATTTCTGTCTCGCAATTGATTCTGTGCATATACAACACAATGTTTGTATATTGTTGAATAAAATGTTCTATCGTGATAATTATTTTTAAATTTTATGAAATATACCTACACACTAGGTTAACACACATGTAGTTGTAAACAATGGTAGAACTTAAGCAGAAATCATATTTTGTATATGGAAACACCCAAGGAATACTCTTGATAGGTTCTTACCGGGGTAACTGTCGGATGTCTCCAGAGTACTGTTCATATTTGTAGTTGACCACATACCATTGGGAACTATAAAATTTACAAGCCTGAAAGAAAAAAAAAATGACAATTAAAAATTATCATTAAAAAGATCAGCTGCCCTGGCAAAAAGCACAGCGAATACAGTTCTCATAATCTCTGGAGTAGTACTAAGGTGACTATGTCAGCAATTTTAAGATAGGTAAGGGGCTTGCTCACTATAATCATTTCGTATTTTCGGGTGAAACAGAACTCAGACCTTTCCCAGACTCTTGGAGGAGGAACTATTGAACAAATTTATTTTATGCCAAATCTATTTTATGCCATCAAGGAAAGTTTAATTTAATCACCCAATGAATCATCCCAGATACATTGCTAACCTCAAGTACTGTCATTTTTCAGCTTTCCTTAGCAACCTCCCATTATTTAACAGTTCTTAGTGGTAGAAGATACTATTTCTATGTAATCTTTTCATCGTACTTTTAGCCCATTTCTGCCCATTCTTGAGTCAGTAACTTATCTATTCTCTTCTCTAAGTCAGCTGTGTTGTCAATTTGAAATTAGTTTTTCAGTTTTACCTCAATGTTTTCTCAGGGCCGGCCTTCTCCATGATTATTCATTGATTTTTATAAATATATATGAATAAAAGATGATCAAAACTTGATATGTAAATGGATGATTTTCCAGTATTTACCGATGGCAAATATTTCCCAAACACCTACCATGCACCTAGCAATGTATTGACCATAGTAATGGGGGTTTCACTAGGTGTTTTTTTTTTTTTTTTTTTTTTTTTTGAGAGCTTGCTTGAGGTGGGGAGGTAAGGAGGGGTGGGGGTAGAGGGGTAGGAGGGTCAGAGGGAGAGGTAGGTAGAGAATCTTAAGCAGACTCCACACCCAGCATGGAGCCCCAGGTGGGGCTGGATCTCATGACCCTATAATCATGACCTTGAACTGAATCAAGAATCAGATCCTTAAGCCACTGAGCCACCCAGGCGCCCCTCCCTAGGTGGCTTTTAAGATTTCTTTTGATTCTAAAACTACATGAACCTGGGGATTCAGCAGCTGACATGAAGATTACAAAGAGATCTTGTCTTCTCCAGTGGAGAAAATGAGGAGCAATGTTTCCTGCAGTGTGAGAAATAAAGATCTATGGTTCTTGGGGCCCAGGAAGGGGACAGGCAAGGAGTTCTGTGTGAGAGGAACCACTTGGGGTGTGGAAGTGCTAGAAGCAAGGGAAACACTGGCACTGTCTTTGTAGAAAGAAAGTGGGAGAGTAGGGCCCTGAAGTGGCGGCAGAAAGGTTGATGGAGAGCACTGGGTGCAGGCAATGGCTCAAGATGCAGAGAAAGGCAGAGCGAGGGAAGAGTAGTTGGGTGTCCTCAGCAGCTCTGGACTTCTCTGGCCTTGAACTTTCTCGGTGCCATGACCTTATTTGTTCCGGGAAGCACCCGCAAACGGGGGATCGAGGGTAAACAAGGCGTGAACCTGGGACCAAGACTGGAGTAGGAGAACGTTGGCAGAGAGTAGGGGAGAAAAGCGGCAAGACAAATGAACATGGATAACGGCAAAGGGAATTCAGGAGATGGGGATGGGCTGTGGGTGGAGGACGGGAAAGGGAACATTTAGCTAAAATGAAATCACTTAACTTGCGATTCCTGAGCCAATTCTGCAAATTGCATGTTTCTGGAAATAAGAGGAAAACTAAGCCCTGATAGGCTCCTTGGCTAAAAAGTTCCATCTTCATTTCAGATCAAGATGCCAAGGATTCAGGCAAAGAGCACATGGGCATGAGGCATCCCAACGCCATGGAGACAGATTTTTCCTCTTACTGCCTTTTCTCTATTCCTGGCAACAAAATATATTTAGAAACAGAAAACAAAAAGCATAAAACCTACTCCCTTTTTGCATTCCCTTTCAATCTTATTTTTCTGGTACATAGTTTTACCTGGTCCCCCTCTGAGTGTATATTTGAACTTGAATGTTGTTTTTTTTTTTTTAATTCACTTAATGGCATATTCTATATATTTTTACACTGGCTTTCTAAATTTTATGACCATTTTAAATAAGTATAATAAAATATCATATCTGAATTTACTAATCCAGTCTCCTAGTTTGGGAGGTCATTCATTCATTCAACAAACGTCACTGAACCCTTACTGGGCTGTTCCATGTGATGTGAATACATCAGTGAACAAGGGACAAAAATGCATGTTTTTTTGAAACTTATGTCCTTGTGAAGAGCTGGTCAATAAACACAAAATAAGTAAATTGTGCATATGTTGGGAAATGGTAACCTTCATGTGAAAAAAAGCAGAAGAGGGGTATAGATAGAATTGGGGAAAGGGGAAAATTTAATAGAATGTTTAGGGTGGGTAGTGCAGAGATGCTAACATTTGAGGAAAGACTTCTAGAACAGGACAGAGTGAGACAGTTACTATAGCTCTACAAATTTTGTGCCATTGTAGAAAATATGAGTTTTTTTAAAATAACAATGAATCCTTTATAAAAAATGAAAATTAAAAAAAAAAACCAAAACACGAGTATTCAGAGTGTTTGTTCATGCATTTGGTCTTCCCATCCACTCCCAAGTCTGACCCATTTGTGGCTATTTTCTTAGGATAGAGTGCTCAAAGTATTTTAAGGATTCTTGGTAAAAACAAATAAACAAACAAACCTACTCAAACAAAGTGCATTAGTTATAAGAAAAAGGCAAATTGATGGTACAGCTCTGAACCGGGATTTACATAGCTTTCTTTTTGTTCTGGAACTAACTTACTAATATTGACTTTCAACATGACTTTTGGTCAAATCATTTCATTTATTAGGATCTCAGATTTAGCTAGTGAACAACCAGAATATTAGATTGGATTGAGAAATCTCTGTCCCATAATATCCATCTCTACCTTCCCTAATCGGAAGGTTTTAATGGGACAAAGATGCACTGGTTTACTCATTACCCTTTCTTGCTACTGAAAGTATCTGCCTTTAGCCCCCCCACCCCTCCGTAAACATGTATATTTCATGTGCATTTCAGGTGATAATCACAATGTGTCACAGGCTTAACTGAATCTGAGATATGTACATCCTGAATCCCTCAGACCCAAAATGAATGTGAAACTTTCTTATATTACTACAGTCTAGCAAAGAAGTACTTGTTTTCTGGTTTGGAGTGGCACCCAATTGTTAGATTCCACACTATTAGGTGCTTTACATAGGATTTTTTAAAAAAAAGATTTTATTTATTTATTTGGCAGACAGAGATCACAAGTAGGCAGAGAGAGAGGGGGAAGCAGGCTCCAGACTGAGCAGGGAGCCCAATGCAGGGCTCGATTCCAGGACCTAGGATCATGACCTGAGCTGAAGGCAGAGGCTTTAACCCACTGAGCCACCCAGGCACCCCTTTACATAGGATTTTAATAAGAACTCTATGAGATTGTATGTCTATTTTATAAATCACAGAGGTAAGGAGAGGCTCAGATCATTGCCAAATGTCCTACATATGATAGAAGTGTAGGCGCATCTGGACCATCATTCCAGACATTTGTGTGGCATTTTTGCTTCTGTCTTGGAGTCAGACAGACCTGGTTTTGAATTTTGGTGTTAGCTGTGGGATTTCAGTTAAGTAACTTAGTATCTCTAAATTTCTTTATCTGCCTAAATAATACCAACTTCATAAAGATCTAATAAGATACTTCCCATAAAGCATCTAACATAGGGTAAGTACTTAATAAATACTTGCTTTGAAAATAACCAGTTTTCCCAGCATGTTTGACTCAGTGTATAATTCACATTCACAACAGTTGATAAAGCATCTTGTTTTTCTTGATTTATGACATACAGTTTTGGAGAGATATATGAGCTCTGATTATCAAAGAAGTCTGCTTTAACCAAATTCCTTCTGAATTTATTTGCTATGTTTCACGTATCTGGTGGTGGGCAGATGAAGACTGGGAGGGGGTGGAGTAGATGGTCCTTAAAAATCCTTCTAATTCTGTGATTTCTTGGATTCTGAGACAGCTAGTGCATTTTACAAACACATAAATGTTTCTCCTGCATAGAAATGGCATTTTGGAAATGTTATGCATGGAAAATTATTCTCTATTCTTTGTTCCAGCCCAAACAGTCATTCTCATTAAGATCTATTTTAATCATGACTACAACTCCTCTTTGTCCAAAAACTAAGCTGAAAGGACCTGTTGCAAATTCAAAGTTCCAAGCTACCACTCTGCTTGTTACAGCAAGTGTTCCATTTCCCCTTTACTAACTCCCTAGCCCACGACACGGGTTTCAAAATGCCAGCTCCTTATCCTTGCAGGCTGCCACCACCTACTTCAAAGAGGAAGACTGAATATCCAGCAAAAGTGTGCTGAGCTGGTGAATTTTTCTAAACAGCAATGCCCCAATTCACATTTTATTAATTTATTATGTTTGCCTGTTCAGCTTTTATGCTTGCTATCTTTGCTGTTATGCATTCAGACACAAAAAAGCTGAGCAAGGTCAACATGCTTGAAGGCTTTTATACCATTAGGATAATGCTTCCTAAAGTGCATTGTGTTCATTAATTATTAGGGATTGTTAATTAAATGCAGATTCCTGGGTCCCACATGAGATCCACTGAATCATACTCTTCATGAGGCCCCCAAATCCAACATTCCACTGGAGTGGCGATGGGGTCTTTGTGCTGGTTGTCTGTGAACTGAAAGCATTAGGGTCCTGACTTTGTACCGTGAGGTCTAGTAATTGAGGTTACCCTCCAGCTGAAAGACCAGGGGACGTATCATCTCTAGCATAGCGTTTTTATTTATAGTGGACATTCAATATTTGTTTGAACGAATGTATTACCTATATCTTTTTTCTTTTAGAAATAACTAAACATGACACTGTGAAAGTTCTAAAAATCTAAATACTTTAGAAAAGATTGGGCAATTGTAAAGGACACCCTAAAATACTATAAAGAAAATATTTCAATTTTTGCTTTCCTCTTCTCTTTAGAGAATCATCAGAATCAATTCAAATCATGTTACTTACCTCAAATAGCAATTTGGGTTTGGCAACGTAATTTGTCCATATCTTAAAAGGGCTGGTTATTAGATTCTGGCTACAGAGGAATAAGCAGGTAATAAATGGCTTTTCAAATGCAGAATTCTTTTTCTTTCTGGATATAGAGGTTTATTTAATTACACGGCCAGTTTCTTGCCAGAAAGATGTATGTAACCACAAAAAGTGTTAGTTGTGACCCTGAGTCACCACTGGGATTAATTCTGTATTTGTAAAATGATGGTGGTAATTTCACATTCATGCCAGTCTTTATTAAATTTAGAAGTAATTATGCCTATTGTATAAATGTTGAAAATGTAACATCATGAAATTATGTGAATTTAGGCAAATTATGTACTGAAAGAGTGGCTGGATAATTTATTGTCCACACTGAGACATTACAAAATGAGAGAAGGGGCTGTTAGTCAGGCTCACAGGTAGAACATGAGACTATTCCTGCAACCAGGACATGGGGTCATTCAATATGTTGATATTTTAGAGAAAAAGAGAAAAGGCACTGAAAGTATCTTTTTTTTCTTTAATTGGATCACATCTATGTATCCCTTTAAGAGGAAATAATTAATTTTTGCTGTACAAAAATAAGTGAAACAAAATGATTTTTTTTAACACTTATACTACAGTCTTGGGAAAGAAGGAAAAATGTTTGGACAAAAATAAGTGAGGTAAATATAGATATGATTCAGTTTCAGAAATCATGGTATAATCCAAACAATAATGGGTTTTGGGTCTGGATTTTAAAAATATTGCTTGATACTAAACAGTGTTACTATGGATATAAATATACATGTACAATATAAAATAGAATGTCATATCAAATGCCAACCATAAATGAGAATCATTTCTCAGCTATTTTGTTACTTTAAATTATAGAGCAGCCTAAATTGTTATCTAAATTGGGAGCGAATCAAAATACTTGGTTTGTTTTTTTAAACTGTGTTGTATTAAGGCAGTTGAGCAAACTGTAAAATTGGACTTTCATAAATCACACCTGTGCCTGAGCTGGGAACATACATTCTAATTTCCCAGCTAGATCCCACAAGAAATTTGTCAAGACATGAATAATGGATAGTACTAAAAACCTTTGTAATATTATGATCAAAATCATTCTTTTCATGTAAGGCATAAAATCTGGGTTGTAATTCAATGTGATTGAAATTTTTAGGTTCAAACTTAAAATGGGTTCATTTTAAACATTTTTATATGCCAGGGTTCCAGACTTGTACTTCTGTGTTTCCATCCACTTGTCACTAAACATTATGGGATGATTTTTATTATAGAAGAGGAAGCCAATTTAGAACCAGGAGAGTTCTGCATATTTGGAAGCAAGACTATTATTCTAGGGATTTTGGCGATGAGACAATAAGACAATAAATTTCTTCAAGGTCTTTAATGTGAAACTCAAAACTATTTTGTTTTCATCAGGGTTTTCTATATACATTTTATCCTAATGCTACTAAAAAATAAATGCATTTGAATTTACCTTTATCAACTTTTGCATGTTTAGTTTATCTTTAGTTTTATCCATGTAGTGTAAAAAAGAAAATGGGTGATCCATTTTGTCCTGGCCATGACAGAAACAAAAGTATTATACATAAATAAGATTAGGTCCAATATAGGACAGTAATAGATTTTGATCTCATTTTCCCATTACTTGAAGTTGCAAAATAAATACAGCTGAACTTGTAAATTCACTTTTAAAAGACACACACAAAATGAAAAGTCCTGTAACCTCTAACAAAGACTTACAGTGAACTAAGGACCCCATTCTTTAAAACAGAAACAAAGTTTTTTCTATTCATACTAATTTTATTAAAAAAGGATTATGGGAGTGCCTGGGTGGCTCATTCGTTAACCATCTTCCTTCAGCTCAGGTCATGATCCCAGGGTCCTGGGATCAAGCCCCACATCAGGCTTCCTACTTGGCGGGGGAGCCTACTTCTCCCTCTCCCACTTCCTCTGCTTGTATTACCTCTCTTGCTGTCTCTCTTTATCAAATAAATAAATAAAATCTTTAAAAAAAAAGGAAAAAAAGGATTATGGCTTTTTTCTAATCTGGAGATTTTTTTTTAAAGTTACATTTTCCCCGATAGTTTTCAGTAATTAAAACTGTGCAGGTAGTTCTGATGCTTTATCACAGGAGTTGGTTCAACAGTGAGGAAAATCGTGCTTTCTGTGCTCTGGTGGAAAGTGAATGAATGCATTAGAATCATTCCCTTTGCTGACTAATGATTCAGAATCCGAAAACGGCGTTAATTTTTACTTAATTTATACATGCAAAAAAAAAGCAGAAAATCATTATCAAAACACTTATTCTTATTTCAGGGTAAGTTTGAGTGCACTTATTCTACATATGAGATTCAAACAGTTTGCGTAAAGTACAAAGGCACTTTGACTAAAAGAATAGTTTCTTTATCAATGCCCATAACATGCAGTTCAAAATTAAACATGAAGCACATAAAATTATTTTAATTATAAAAGGGAGAAATGGAATTCCTTATTTTCTTGAAACAGGATACATTTCATTCTAGTTAGATATGTTTCTTTTAGTTAACAAAAATGGGCAGCATAAATTACATTTTAAATCATAGCCAATCCAACTCTCCCCATAATTTTCTTTCCCATGTCTGGGTTCCAAACTATTTAATATCTCCTTTACTTCTCAATAGGATGCAGCTTCTACCTTGAATATTTATGATTTTATATTGAATTAGTTGAATGCTATCTATCTAGGTCCCAGTGGTGGAAAAGGAAGAAGAGGCGCCTCAGAGGAAGAAATTTCTTTTTCGATATTATATTCATTTGATCGTATTATTTTTTATGTTTATAAAATTTCCCTTAACAAATCAAGCACTATTTTATTATACAATGGAACAGCCTACTGAACTATCTTTAACATATGCATAGAGTATTTTGACTGAGGAGTTCCAGTACTTTTATTGGGTTTACTCTCAAGGTGCTTTGTAGATAAAGAGATAACAATGTACTAACACCTTCTTTGATAAGATAACGCATCTTTTCAGAGTTTAACCCACTGTAATCAGGTTGATCTCACAGCCTCTGAAAATGTTCTGTTAAAGAACTGCCTATGAGAGCTACCCTACAACCCAGCAATTGCACTACTAGGTACTTACCGCAAAGATACAAATGTAATGATCCGAAGGGGCACCTGCACCCCAATGTTTATAGCAGCAATGTCAACAATAGACAAATCATGGAAAGAGCCCAGCTGTCCATCGACAGATGAATGAATAAAGAAGATGTGCTATCTATCTATCAATCTATCTACCTATCTATGTATCTAGCTACGTACACACATGCAATGGAATATTACTCAGCCATCAGAAAAAGAAATCTTGCCATTGGCAATGACATGGATGGAACTAGAAGATATTATGCTAAGTGAAATAAGCCAGACAAAGAATTATCATATGATTCCACTCATATGTGGAATTTAAGAAACAAAACAGAGGATCATAGGGGAAAGGAGGGGAAAATAAAATAAGATGAAATTAGAGAGGGAGACAAACCATAGAAGACTCTTGACTATAGGAAACAGGATGAGGGGACATGGTGGGGGATGGGGTAACTGGATGACAGGCATTAGGGAGGGCTTGTGATGTGGTGAGCACTGGGTGTTGAACACAACTGATGAATCATTGAACTCTAACTCTAAAACTAATAATACACTATATGTTAATTAATTAAATTAAAATAACATAAAATTAAAAAAAAAAAGAACTGCCAATGACTCTGATTACCAAATCCAGTGAGTCCTTTCTTATATGATACTTTTTGGCATTTTATATCATTGACTCATGCTTGCTATGGACTCCTTTTTAATTCTAAAAAATCAATTTCCTCTTGCTTTCTTCATCTCCCTGTCCACTCCATCTCCACCTCCTAAGCAGGGGCCTCGTTACCAGTGCCCTGCATGGGAGTGTAGCCCAAGAACCTTCCTCTCAGCTCCAGCCAAGTTCCCATGGCATTCCTGGTAAACCTTTGCAGGCTCAAAGCTTCTACTTTTCAAGTGCAGAGCAACTGCCCTCCCCCTTTTCCTTCCCCCTACATTGAGACCTACCTATTTATCTTCCTCCTGGGCATCTATGTCTCTACATGCAAGTTTGCCAGTGACATGATCTCATTCGCTTCATCCTTTCCTCCTTGAGCCATCTCTACTTTCTTCTGAGCATCTTATTTAAATCACCACAGAGCTATCCAACTAGTAGCCCCACGCTGACATGTGGGAGTAGTCGCTGCCATATTCCTCTCCATTACTTTCTTTCCAGTCCCTAACTTCTCTCAATTCTGTGTGTTTACTATCACTGCTATCGCACTGCCATATGTTAGTGTAGGTCTTTAGCCCAGCTGGACTATTAAAATAAGTAGTCTTCTATCAGTCCAACTTCTCCTCAGTCTTATGCATCCCCCTGCACAAGCAAGCCAACTCATTCTCTGTGTGTTTTTGGCTAATTTTTTCGACCATGTGAACCTGACCTTGTTTCTCTATTTTATGGTACTACTCCAGGGATCCTCGTCAGATTGCATTGGAAAAATCCAATGGTGGGGTCTGTTATTTCTTGCCTGGTGGTGAGCTCCTTAAATTTGAGGACTGTGTTATGTCCATTTGGTATCAACAACTTAGTAAGTGCTATCTTGTTGAATAATAAGCCCAGTCCAGTCTTTCATACAGTGGACAAGGCCTTTCACTGCAGACACTTTGTATGGGATCCATAGTAACAGCATAATCAGTGGGAGAGGAATTTTCTATGTGAAGAATTTAACCCTTTGTAAAGACAGGGTAACCAGCTTCACCCAACTGAACTCTAAAGGAGTAGCTTGTTTAAGCCACTGAGTTCACATTTGCTTCTCAGACAAGAGAAAAAAATAATTCAATAATTAGTTAAGGGGTTGAAAGGAGAAATTTTAAGGCTGGAAAAGGTGCTATTCTGAACCTTATTAGCATTATTATTTACAACAAACTTTGAAATTAACCTTGTATATACTTGTGATTTGCTGCATGAGGCCAAGTCCATAGAACAATGATATATGGGGTATATTTGAGATTGTGTCCTAGTATTCCAAGTTTACCCTCTGGACAAATTTAGACACTTTTGATACAAATGTAAGAGGTTTGTCCATGAAAAGAAAGAAATAACTTATTTGATCTTTTGGGAACTTTAATATTTCTGTTCTCTTCACCACCATCTGCCTTAATGAAATGCATGTCAACTTTCACCTAATAGATTCTTTAAGACAGACGCTTAACCAACTGAGCCACTGTACCCATTCACCTAATAGATTCTTGTTTCACTTGAGTTGTACTCTGTCCCTAGTTTCTGATAATCTCCTTCCCTCAGATTCACATCAGCATTTCTCAAGATGGTTTTTAAGAGACTTTGGGAAAATGGACAGAATTTCTCCATGGTCAAAGAAATATTGGAAATACTATAGGTTATATTCTCTTCTGAGAGAATCTCTGTGGATATTAGCAAGCTAAAGACTGAGTGTGTGTGTGTGTGTGTGTGTGTGTGTGTGTGTGTGTCCTGTGGCCATCCCGCAGACCTGGATTTCTTTTCTTTTTTAAGATAGATATTATTTATTTGAGAGAGAGAGAGAGAAAGAACTAGAGGGAATAGGATCAGAAGAAGTGGACTTCCCACTAAGTAGGGAGCCTGATACAGGACTTGATTGCGTGACTCCAGGATCATGACCTGAGCCAAAGGCCGACACTGAAACAACTGAGCCACCCAGGCGCCCCAGACCTGGCTTTCAGCAGAACATTCCATGCGTCTGTGAAACTGGTTTCTTCTCTGATCTCAACAATTTGTCCCGTCTGTTTTTAGTGTGGATTTTCTACCAAAGCTTAGAGATTTCTACATTTATTGTCTGCTTTCAATCTGATTTGTATTTCCTGTTCAGTCTTGGGTCTTATTTCATCATTTTTTTCTTCCTAGAGAAGCCAGTATTTCTGGTCTAGAACCTGCTTAAAATCTAAACCTTTCCTTGTCCCAACAACCTAATAGTTTCTAGATGAGGATAGTACCTAATCTGTGTGTGTGTATGTGTGTGTGTGTGTGTGTGTGTGTGTGTGCATGCACGCGTGTGTTTGTTCATATATAAAAGTAAATATAGGGATGCCTGGGTGGCTCAGTCTGCTAAGCACCCAACTCTTGATCTCAGCTCAGCTCCTGATCCTAGAGTTGCAAGTTCAAGCCCTGCACTGTGCTCCACACTTCAAAAAAATAAATAAATAAATAAAAATAAATAAATCAATTAATAAATGTAGACATAGTTCTTTGCTTCTATTCTTTTAATGTTTCCATGACTCTTAACATCCCCAAGTGCTATATGTCTTGACAAAGTGGGGCTTGGATTCTTGAATTTGTGATTTACTTCTACCTTCATCATTATTCTACTCCCGCAGCAGATGGGTTTCCAGAGGTTGGAGAGGCCTTGTTGGCAGAGTGACTTGCTGCAGCTAAGTACTTTATCAGTATTTCTCTCAGCCATTCAGCTGAAGTGGTCCCTAGACCATTGCTCCCTATTGGGCCACAGGATCTCAATTCTCAATTCTCAGCTTTCATTCTCTTTGTTAAGAGAGACCCAGCTGAGAACTTAGTTTTAATTAGTCTTCTGAGCTACTGGCTTTATATTATTCTTATGTGTATATTAAAATGAAAACTTTGCCATAGAAGTTTTGCTTAAGAAGTCTGCATCCTGTTTGTAGATCCCTTTAATTGCTCTCCCAATCCCCAGTGGGAGGGATGGCTCTTGCTTTAAGACGGAAATTTTTTTTTTTTTATAGTTATAGTTGTTGATTTTAAGCCGCTTATGAGAATCTGATAAAGACACTGCTCCCTGGTTGTTATTCTCCAAGTATTTTCTTTTTTCTTTTTTTTTTTTTTTAAATATTTTTTATTTATTTGACAGAGAGAAATCACAACTAGGCAGAGAGGCAGGCAGAGAGAGAGGAGGAAGCAGGCTCCCTGCAGAGCAGAGAGCCTGATGTGGGGCTCGATCCCAGGACTCTGGGATCAGGACCTGAGCTGAAGGCAGAGGCTTTAACCCACTGAGCCACCCAGGCGCCCCTCCAAGTATTTTCATATCGTTGCTATATTTATTTTTAGAAACACAATATTGGAATTATTAATATGCTTATTTAAAGATAAAGAAACTGAGGCAGGAGGGGCGCCTGGGTGGCTCAGTGGGTTAAAACCTCTGCCTTTCGCTCAGGTCATGATCCCAGAGTCCTGGGATCGAGCCCCGCATCGGGCTCTCTGCTTGGCAGGGAGCCTGCTTCCTCCTCTCTCTCTCTCTCTCTCTCTGCCTGCCTCTCTCCCTACTTGTGATCTCTATCTGTCAAATAAATAAATAAAATCTAAAAAAAAAAAGAAACTGAGGCAGGAAAGTTAAATGTTTATCAAAATGAAGGACATATTCCCTTGTGAACAGTGAAAATATCCTCATCAGGTCAGGCTGTTAAATGAGTGGTTTAAAGGCATTTCTCAAAGCGGTCAGAGGTAACCAAATTGGTAAGGACATGGAGCATGGGGGTCAGAGAGACCAGGGCCTTAATTATGGCTCTGTGTGAAGTGGGACAAGTTAATCAATCAACCTAGAACCTGTGTTCTAGGTTGTAAAGTAAGGTAGTAAGACCTATCACGCAGAATGTGATATCAATAGTATACATATATGTACCATGTTCACTGATGGCTTGATAATAATTTATCATAACTTTGTGAAGAACTTTAGTGAAATAAACCTATACTCTTGTCGGGGGATATTTAGACTTCTATTGAATCGACAAGGAAGAGAATTAATAACAGATAAAACAGAAAAGGGACAGACTGTTCATTTTATTTAAACTACTCTTAAAAATATGAAGTCATTCCGGATTAACAAAAGAAAAGAATGCTCACTGCCTTTCAAATGATGCTGAGAATTGTCAAGGTAGAGCGAAGTGAGAGATAATTCAAAATCAGTATTGAACTGGATGTGTTTAAATTAGATTCATGCCCGTTTGCTGCCTAGCAACCACAGTATTTGTCCTCGCCACTCCGTGGGGAGCCACAGGGCACTTAGTGCAGAGAGGACCACAAAGGTTGCTTAGTGCAATGAAGCAGGGGCTGTAAGAGAAACACGTGTTTCTACAAAACATCAATGAATTCATTTCAGTGCTGGCTTAATCCGGTTTCAAAAATCCAACCAACGTTTCTCGAAGTGTGAGCCATTAACTATAGGCATCGGAGTTACCTGGTGAAAATGAGTGGGCCTGTCAAGAAGGGGACTGAAGGGTGTAGTCCTTCCAGAGGGTAACAGTAGTAAAGCATCTTCTGGGCACTTAGCATCCTGGTTAAGAGGCCAGAGGCCATTGTGACTACAAGGCAAGTGTAATGATGCTGGATCTGTCCCAGCTCTGTGATGCTGAATACTTGCTTAATCTTTCTATAAAAATTTCATCATCGTTACAAATTGATGCTGCTGCTGCAGCAACATATGTTTATTATAATCACTGCAAGTACAGAGCTTAGAAGTGTATCTGGCACAAAGCAAGTCGTCGATAAAGGTTAGCTGTTATTATCTACTGGGGTCAAGATTTCTTGCCAGCATAATTCTCTAGGATCATTCCTCAGTCTTAACCCAGCTCTCTGGTGGCCCTTTCTTTTTATTTGCTGTCTCTAGGCTTGACTATTCATGGTCTATTATTATCACATGATATTTGTAACTAGGGTTTATCTTCTTCCTATCCGGTAAGTATAGGCTTTCCCTATTTCCATCCTTAAAACCAAGAAAACTGTGGCAGTTTTCACAGGTAGCGATGGAGAAAAATTAGCAGGGAAGAGAATAATTTTTTCCCAGGCTTCCTCTTCTTTCTTTTCTTTTCCTCTTTCTGCTTTAGATCCATGCGGTTGAGAAAAGCTTAAGGTTCATTCATGTTGCCCAGACACATGCTCTGTCCTGAAACTTGCAACATAAAATTTGGGCAGATATCTGAGAACGAAATTAAAAGACATTGTACTTGACTTCTCCTTGGAGAAGTTCTTAGGAGAGAGGAGAAGCCGAGGGTAGAAGTGAGAAAAGCAGAAATAACCCCAGGCTGCAAGCAACTGAAAGGTAGGAACAAAGGTAAAGGGGAGAAATTTTGCCCCAGGAGAAATAGCAAAACAAAGCCAAATTTTATGGCCAATCACTTCTCCCCCAAAGTTGACATTCTCAAAAAACTACAGAAAGACAGGGGTCATGCCGGCCATTGGAAGTTGTGGTACAGAAGTTCATGAAAGCAACAACAGAACTAAAGACCTCTAAGGACACCTAGAATATCTTCAGAGGTCTCCAGTGTGGCTGTTCTTTTCAGGTTGGTTGTCCTTTCCTTGGGAAAGTAGCTAAACTTGACACCATGATTATTAGATCCAGAGATTGGGGCTTTCTGACTCCATCTTGAGATTTAGCATTTGAGCTGATTGGCCCCACCCTGAAGGCATGCCAGATAATAAAACAAGCAAGTGTGAAGAGCCAAGGGATGCAGCAGGTTGGCCATGAAATCCAAGGTCTCAGAGCCTCAGGTACCAGGGCCCCACAGCAGACCACTAAGAACCCCTGGTTCATGTGAGAGTGATTTTTCACAGCCTAAAGCAGACTGCTGAAAACCTCGAAATAGACAAATACCCAGTGTACACAGAAAGAGGTAAAAAGACCATGAAATGAAAAGTTCCTAATATTGTGGAAATGTTTATAAATCCACAATAGTTCTATGACAATTGGTTATGAAGGACTATATCGGATGAACTTAATTGGCTCCTATGATGGACAGACCAGACCAGCAAGTGGAATCGTAAACCAAAGCAATAGTGGATTTTGATCATTCTGCATATTTTCACTGTCAAAGTAAAATAGTAATAATAATAAAAAAATCTGATGTAATCTTTAAGGCAACTAATGAGTGATTTAAAGAATAAAGTTGGATTTTAACTTTTGGACACGATTTTAAGAGAGACACTTGAATTGCCTCCAATTCTGGCAGCATTTTAAGATGTACTCTAACTACTTTTTTCTGCCTGCCTCTCTGCCTACTTGTGATCTCTGTCTGTAAAATAGAGAAATAAAATCTTAAAAAAAATAAATATTTTCTTTTGGTTTTATTTATGGCACCTTTAATCATATAAAAATTAAAATTAAAGAATTTTATTTCCTTAAATCTGTACATTTCTCCTAAATTTCTGACTAAAAATGTTCTCCTATAGTTTTAATATTTTTGTTTTTAAAATTTATACTGTTTTTATTGACCTAATGTTAATTTTTGTATTAGTGTGAGACAGAACCTTAACTTTATTTTCATCCAGAATGAATAACCAAGTGGTATTTGTGAAATTATACACCCCTGAGAAATATCTGAGAATGTGAAATGCCATGTTTGTCATTTATTATGTAACCATATTTATTTGGATATGTTTCTAGATATTCTCTTTCATTTCACTGATTTATTTGTTTATTCCAGAAGATAGAAAAATTTGGAGAGTGTTGCAGATTTTCAAAGCTAGCATTGGTTTAATACCAAGGTGAGGAAAGAAAATTAGAGCTAATTTCACTCATGAATATAAATGCAAAAGTATGAAATAAAATATTAGCAATTTGAATTCAGTAAAGTATTAAGGTAATAATACAATTTGAACAAGGAAGTTTATACCAGAAATACAAATATGGATCCACAGGACAGAAACCTATTAATTTTATTACAGAGCTAAATTCAAGTGATAAAGCTATTATATCAGAAGACTGCATATGAATTTCATATTATAGGGTAGACAATATTTAGAAGCACTTAAAGAGACCAGGAAAGATCCTTCTTACACATTTCTTTTATGCCAGAAACTGTCATAACACCAAGTTTCTTAAACATCAAAGATGCTAAAGGCCTCCCTCTAAAATCAAAATTAAGACAGGATGTCCAATATGAGCATTATTATTCAACATTGTTTCAGAGATATCAGATAATAAAACAAGGCAAGAACAAAGAAAATTTTAATTGTTTGCAGATGATACCATACACACTTAAAAATCAAATAAGAACCATAAGTGGTGTCTTTCTATCTGCAAAAAAATAAAGTAAAAACGAAAAAAAAACCCACCTAATATTACAAAAGAACTGTTAGGATAAGGACATTTAGTGAGCTGGTTATACATATTCAAAGATCAATATATTTTCAAAAATATCAGCAATGAACAGTAAGAAAAGGAATTTGTTTTAAAGAAATTCTCTCATTTGCGGGTTCCTCAGTGGCTCAGTCAATTAAACATCTGTCTTTGTTTCAGGTCATGATCTGAGGATCCTGGGATCCAGTCCTGCATTGGGCTCCCTGCTCATCGGGGAGTCTACTTCTCCCTTTATCCTTTCTCCCTGCTTGTGATCTCTTTCTCTCTCTCTTGCCCTATAAAGTAAAATCTTTAAAAAAATTCTCACATTTGCAACAAAACTATAAAGTACCTGGAAATAAATTTAACAGCAAGTTAAAGATCTTTACATAAAAGTGCAATGTTTTAGGGAAGAACACTCAAGAAGAACTGATTAAATATTCCCAGATAGGAATTCAATATCATAAATGTTTCATATCCCAAGTTAACACCTATTTACATATTTGTTGAAGAACTTTTGTAGACCTTGTCTTAGCGATTCTGATTTTTTGTGTGTGTAAAAAATGATTTGTCAACTCTTTTTTAACCTGTGATGCCCTACCAGATATTAAAACTTCCTCTAAGATGAATGTAAACAAAGTATTTTGGTACTGACTTCACATTTATTATTTTTATCAGTAAATACGAAAATAGTATACCCAGATAGCCTGATGTTATCTGATCCTGTTCTTTTTCCTTTTTTTAACTCCTTAGAAGGCAGTGTAATTTAATGTGAACTCTGGGAAATAAATATGGAACTGGAAAAAAAGACCCGTAAATTTATGGCAGAAGATTTGGACTGAAGTGTATAACATATGTATAACATAAAGTATGTATGATTAATACAGATTGATATTAATATGTATGCTAATAAAGCTAGCTTATATTCATGCACATATGCTTAAGAGCTGAGGAAGGGTTTTGCTATGGGATATAGCTTTAATTAAATACTAATTGGGATACAGCATTTTCTGTCCAAATTCAGTTTGACCTATGCTAAATTTTCCCATTGCATTTTCTCTAACAGAAGGATTAGCATCATTTATTTACTCTGGGAACATCTTCTAAGAAGCTGCCCTAGAGCATTCTAGGTCTGGTTAGAAGAAGAAGCAGTTTTGTAGGTCTCTCTTATACCATCTTATACCATCTGAATGCAAGCAAATGCTATACCAACAGATTATTATCAGATTATTATCACCATTAACTATTTCCATAATTAGTCTGAAAAAAGATGTATCTCTCTCTCTCTCTTTTTAAAAAGATTTTATTTATTTATTTGAGAGAGAGAGATAGTGAGAGCATAAGCAGGGCAAGGAGATAGGGAGAAACAGGCTCCCCACTGAGCAGGGAGCCCAAAGTGGGGCTTGATCCCAGACCCCTGATATCATGACTTGTGCTGAAGTCAGACGCTTAACAGATTGAGCCAATAATTCTCTCTCAAAATAGAAACTCTCTTATACAAAGTTCTCACATCCTATGGCTTTGCCAACAACTCAGTCTAGGTAAGCAAAATAAAATTAAAATTTTCCATTAAGAATACAGAACTACCCCAAAGATACAGATGTAGTGAAAAGAAGAGCCATCTGTACCCCAATGTTTATTGCAGCAATGGCCACAGTCGCCAAACTGTGGAAAGAACCAAGATGCCCTTCAACGGATGAATGGATAAGGAAGATGTGGTCCATATACACTATGGAGTATTATGCCTCCATCAGAAAGGATGAATACCCAACTTTTGTAGCAACATGGACGGGACTGGAAGAGATTATGCTGAGCGAAATAAGTCAAGCAGAGAGAGTCACGTATCATATGGTCTCACTTATTTGTGGAGCATAACAAAGAACACGGTGGACATGGGGAGATGGAGAGGAGAGGGAGTTGAGGGAAACTGGAAGGGGAGATGAACCATGAGAGACTATGGAATCTGAAAAACAACCAGAGGGTTTTGAAGGGGTGGGGGGGTGGGAGGTTGAGGAACCAGGTGGTGGGTAATAGGGAGGACATGTACTGCATGGAGCACTGGGTGTGGTGCAAAAACAATGAACACTGTTACGCTGAAAATAAACAAATAAAAAAAAAAAGAATACAGAACTATTCCTCAATGTGAGGATTTTAAGCAATATAAAAACAAAAGGAAAAAAAAAAAGTACAAAGCTTGAAGAGTGACCAGGTACTGAAAAATGATTAACAGGAAAATGCAAAGAATTTACAGGTGACACCAGCTGAAAGACATCGATTAATCATAGCATTTGGAATTCTCTATTGAAAAGTAAAGGGAGGCAATGATGATAGGAAGTTGTACGGAACACTACCAGGGGGAAAACAGAGCTTTATAAAGTAAATGATTGGAAGCTCACATTTACCTCTTTCACCAGTAAATTTTCTGCTTTGTGCTCTGCGTCTTCAGGTACCGTGGAGTACAATGTCCGGATATCCCAAGACACCGTCGCCGTCTGGGAAGAACGATAAAGAGAAATTAAGTTTCTCCAACTTAGAAGCACTGAGCAGACCATCATACCAAAAATACAATAGAAAAGTGTCTTCAATTTTATTACCTAACAGTAAAGAAGACAGAGAAACTTTCAGTCTCTAGGAGAGAAGAGCCAACCCTCCAATAGCTCACCAATGCCAGCACTATTAAATTACTCTCTATCAGTGGAGCTCATAGTTTGAGGCTATTTCATTTCACTGCAGGAAACAACAGTTGGGACATATGTGTATTCTGACCAGCTTATTTCTATTATGTCTTTTGTTGTTGTTATACTCCTAAAATAAATTTGAAGTGGAAGAGAAAACTTATAAAAGCATCATGATTTTAATCGTAGTATAAATAGTTTCTTGAAGGTAAAGTTAACCCATTTTTAGAAGCTGTGAGTGTGTGTGTGTGTGTGTGTGGTCACAATTTTAGGGGTGGAAGGAAAGCAAGGGCATTCAGTAAACCTGGATCTTGAAGAAAAAAATAACTCATGCTTTGGCCTCATTCTTTTCTTAAAATAAGTGAAATGTTTTCACCTTCAGTGCTCAGCAAACAACTCTGCATTAAATGAATAGACATATGTTAAAAGTACAAATGATACCGTGGAGTACAATGTCCGGATTTAATGTCTGTCTTAAAATAAAACATCCAAAACAGAATTTCATAGGTTGTTTCTTATTTATATCATATAGAGTGTTCAGCTCCATCAAGTTGGGGGGAGTGTGGTAGACCCTAAAAATGGTAGTTTTCCCTCACCCGTCTGCAGCTTTCTTTAGTCTGTACTCCTTGGTGGTTCCAGAGGCCCTGGGGTGGTGAGTCTGTTACCATACATGGCACCAACCTTTGGGGTTTTTTCGTTTGCATATCCCCAAATCCTCAAATGATTCATCAGCATTTCTAAAGCAGGAACTAAAGTTCATTTGAATTGTTCTAGATGAAGTGTGTTTTTTTTCTAGACCAATTAATGAAACAGATGAGAATCTCAAAACCCCTCTTGAGTTTTGGAGAAGCTGGATAGAGAAGGGGTTCAGGGAATTTGGTCCCGAGTTCACAGCTGCTGTGGCAAACTCTACCACCAAGGGCATCATCAGACCTTTTCTTCCAGTCCAAGACTCCTGTTTTCTTCAAATGACCCTTTTGCTTCATGCTTGATATATTCCATGAAGGCAAGAACTTTGGTTTCTTTTATTTGCTACTATAATCTCAGTGTCCAGTTGGGTATTTAAATATTTATTTGTTAAGTATGTCGAGTGTGTGAGTATGGATATGTGGGTTCTGTGCATGAGTGTGTGTGTATGTTTGTGTGTGTGTGTATGTCTGTCCGGTATGTGTCTGCATGAGTGTGCATGATTAGGCATAGTACAGGAGTGTGTCTGTGAGTATGTGTGCATGGGTATTGATGATGCATGATGGTATGCTATATTTGAGTGTGTGTATAAGTATGTGTAGTGTGAGTGTGGGTATGGTGTGTGTGTGCTGTGGAGCACATGTGTGTCTGTGCATGTATGAATGGGTATGCTGAGTGTGTGTGTGTGTGTGTGCATGCCTGCCTGTGTATACTTTGGAGCACGGGGTTTAGACACTGTGAAAGAGGAAGAATGTCATGTGAATCTATCAAAATCACAGGATAAAAAATAATGAGAAAATGAAATTCTAGATACATCATATGATAAAAATCAACGCCCATCCTAAAATGCAGTTGTAGACTGAGTTTCCTTGATCAGTGGATTTCACTGCAGTTGTGTGAACAGAGTCTGGAAGTGCTACAGGGCCATAGTTATCAACACAAGCCAAGTGTAGATACACCCATGTGAAATAAGATAGGGCCAATTTAGGACTTATTATTTAGATATTACATTTTTGATTCCTTTTGAATTGCCTCTTTCAAGTTGTTTCTTTTTTTTTAATATTTTATTTATTTATTTAACAGAGAGAGAGATCACAAGTAGATAGAGAGGCAGGCAGAGAGAGAGAGAGAGGGAAGCAGGCTCCCTGCTGAGCAGAGAGCACGATGCGGGGCTTGATCCCAGGACCCTGAGATCATGACCTGAGCCGAAGGCAGCGGCTTAACCCACTGAGCCACTCAGGCGCCCCTCAAGTTGCTTCTTTTATGTTGTATACTCCTTAGAAGATGAAGAGTACATAAACTATATTTAAAGTTTGAAGTAAAAGATTAAAATCCATGCTAAAATTGAGTTTTGGAGATTCTTTCTAGATTTTTGTTATCTGGGGAGAACTCATTTCCTGTTTGGATAGATAATTCTCAGATACACAGTGTCACCAACTTGGTGTCTCTGGGGAACATTACATACTATAATCTACTGGCAAGATTAAGGGTTTTTTCTCTCTAGTTAAAACAATTTTATATATTTCAGTCATTACTTTACAATACATTTTTATACAAAAATACCATTCTTCTTTCTCATTATCCTGTGCAGTTCCCTATTAGTTCCTTGCTTTTAAAAACAATAGTTGCTGGAGGTGAGGGGAGCAAGATCGTGGAGGAGTCTGAGATCGAGAGGTCATCAGGAGTTCAGCTAGATAGTTACCACACCATTCTGAACACCTACAAACTCAACAGGAGATTGAAGAAGAGCAGCAGTTCTAGGAACAGAAAATCGACCACTTTCTGGAGGGTAGGATGTGCAGAGAAGTGAATCCAAAGCACCAGGAAGATAGACCATGGTGGGGAGGGGCTGGTGCCTGGCAAGTGAGAGAGCAGCAGCTGAGCACAAAACCAGAATGTTTAGAAGTCTGCTCCACTGAGGGACATCACTCCAGAGGCTAAGCAGGGGGTGGAGGCCTCTCGGAGACTGTGGTCTCAGACACTCGGGCCACAGAAAGAACCAGGGGTGTCTGAGTGTGGTAGAGCTCCCATGTACCAGAGTGGGGAAGCTGGCTGCAGAAACTGAGCTGAGCAGTGGGTTCTCAGCTCGGGATTACCTTAAACCATGATCCAAGTCACAGTCAGGCCACTGCTCTTCGAGCAGGGACCCCACAAGCAACAGATCCAGGGAGACCCTCCCTTCCTCCTCCGGGAGGAGTGGTGCAGGAACATATTGCAGGAATCTGCTGGGTTTGGAGACTCCAAACGGGGCCATGTGCCAGAGATAGAAACACTTGGTCACAGGCCAGGTGAGTATGGAGTACTGTGGAGACCAAGGAGATGGGAGGGATTGACTGCTTTTCTTTGAGGGTGCACTGAGGAGTGGGGCCCCAAGCTCTTGGCTCCTATGGGGCCAGAGACTGGGAGGCCACCATTTTCATTCCTGTCCTCCAAAGCTGTATGGAGGACATACATTTTGTTTCCACAAAAGCTACTGAGAGCGAACCCGAGCAGATTACTTAGCCTGACCCCGGGCAAGGGCGGTGCAATTCCACCTCAGGCAAAGACATTTGAGAATCACTGCAACAGGCCCCTCCCCCAGAAGATCAGCAAGAACATCCAGCCAAGACCAAGTTCACCAATCTATGAGAACTGCAGAACTCCAGAGCTAGGGGAAAGCAACACATAGAATTCATGTTCTTTTTCCCCATGACCCTTTAGTTTTTTAAGGTTAAATTTTTTAAATTCTATTTTTTTTCCTATTTATTTTTCTATTTATTCTATTTTTTTCTTATTCTATTTTTTTTTAAATTTTCCTCTTTCCTATTTTAACATTTTTAACTATTTTTTATTTTATCAATACCTTTTTAAAAATCTTTTTAAATTTTCACTGTTATAGTCATATTTAATCCCTTCATTGTATTTAAACTTATTTCTTGTATACATATACTTTTTTTTTTCCTTAAAATTTTGGGATACAAATTCTTCTACTAGATCAAAATACACCCTAAATCTAGTGCATAGCTTCCCTACATATATTCAGACCACAATTCTTTGAAATTGGGACTCAATAATAAGAGGAAAATTGGAAAGAACTCAAATAAGTGGAGGCTAAAGAGCATCCTACTAAAGACTGAATGGGTCAACCAAGAAATTAAAGAAGAATTTAAAAAACTAATAAAAATGAAACCACAACTGTTCAAAATATTTGGGACACAACAAAGTGTTCCTGAGAGGAAATTATATAGCAATACATGACTTTCTCAAGAAACAAGAAAGGTCTCAAGTACACAACCTAACCCTACACTTAAAGGAGCTGGAGAAAGAACAGCAAAGAAAGCCTGCACCCAGCAGGAGAAGAGAAATAATAAAGATCAGAGCAGAAATCAATGAAATAGAAACTAAAAGAGTAGTAAAACAAATCAACGAAACTAGGAGCTAGTTCTTTGAGAGAGCTGATAAGATTAATAAACCCCTGGCCAGACTGATCAAAAAGAAAGAGAAAGGACCCAAATTAATAAAATCATGAATGAAAGAGGAGAGATCACAACCAACACCAAAGAAATACAAACAATTATAAGAACATATTATGAGCAACTATACACCAGCGAATCTGGAAGAAAGGGATACATTCCTAGACACATATAAACTACCAAAACTGAAGCAGGAAGAAATAGAAAACCAGAGGAATGAATCTTAGAACACTGAAAAAATAAAATAAAATTTAAAAAAGGAAGAAAAAGAAAAAGAAAACCTGAACAGACCCATAACCAGTAAGGAGATTGAAGCAGTCATCAAAAATCTCCCAATAAACAAGAGCCCAGGGCCAGACAGCTTCCCAGGGGAATTCTACCAAACATTTAAAGAAGAATTAATACCTAATCTCCTGAAACTGTTCCAAAAAAATAGAAATGGAAGGAAAACTTCCAAATTCATTTGATGAGGACAGCATTATCTTGATCCCAAAACCAAAGACCCCATCAGAAATGAAAATTATAGACCAATATCCTTGATGAACACACATACAAAAATTCTCATCAAAATACTAGTCAATAGGATCCAACGGTACATTAAAATGATTATTCACCATGACCAAGTGGGATTTATTCCTGGGCTGGAAGGCTGGTTCAATATCCACAAATCAATCAATGTGATAAAATAATTAATAAAAGAAAGAACAAGAACCATATTATACTCTCAACAGATGCTAAAAAGCATTTGACAAAGTACAGCATCCTTTTTTGATCAAAACTCTTCACAATGTAGGGATAGAGGTTATATACCTCAATATCACCAAAGCCATCTGTGAAAAATCCACAGCGAATATTATTCTCAGGTCAGGAACATGGCAGGGATATCCACTGTCACTACTGCGATTCAACATAGTACTAGAAGTCCTAGTCTCGGGAATCAAACAACAAAAAGAAATAAAAAGCATCCGAATTGGCAAAGAAGAAGGCAAACTCTCACTCTTTGCAGATGATATGATACTTTATGTGGAAAACCCAAAAGACTCCACTCCCAAACTGCTAGAACTCATACAGGAATTCAGTAAAGTGTCAGGATATAAAATCAATGTGCAGAAATCAGTTGCATTCCCATACACCAAAAGCAAGACAGAAGAAAGAGAAATTAAGGAGTCAATCCCATTTACAACTGCGCCCAAACCATAAGATACCTATGAATAAATCTAACCAAAGAGGCAAAGAATCTGTACTCAGAAAGCTATAAAGTACTCATGAAAGAAATTGAGGAAGATGGAAAGAAATGAAAAAACTTTCTATGCTCATGGATTGGAAGAAGAAATATTGTGAAAATGTCTGTGCTACCTAAAGAAATCTACACATTTAACACAATCCCTATCAAAATACCATCCATTTTTTCCAAACAATGGAACAAATAATTCTAAAATTTATATGGAACCAGAAAAGACCCTGAAGAGCCAGAGGAATGTTGAAAAACGAAACCAAAGTTGGTGGCATCACAATTCCAGACTTCAAGCTCTATTACAAAGCTATAATCATCAAGAGAGTATGGTACTGCCACAAAAACAGACACATAGATCAATGGAACAGAATAGAGAGCCCAGAAATGCAACTTCCACTCAATCTTCAACAAAGCAGGAAAGAATGTTCAATGGAAAAAAGACAGTCTCTTCAACAAACAGTGTTGGGAAAATTGGATAGCCACATGCAGAAAAATGAAACTGGACCATTTCCTTACACCGCACACAAAAATAGACTCAAAATGGATGAAAGACCTCAATGTGAGACAAGAATCCATCAAAATCCTTGAGGAGAACACAGGCAGCAACCTCTTTGACCTCAGCCACAGCAACTTCTTCCTAGAAACATCACCAAAAGCAAGGAAAGCAAGGGCAAAAATGAAATATTGGGACCTCATCAAGATCAAAAGCTTTTGCACAACACAGGAAACAGTCAACAAAACCAAAAGACAACTGACAGAATGGGAGAAGATATTTGCAAATGACATATCAGATAAAGGGCTAGTATCCAAAATCTATAAAGAACTTTTCAACTCAACACCCAGAGAGCAAATAATTCAATCAAGAAATGAGCAGAAGACATGAACAGATATTTCGGCAAAGAAGACATACAGATGGCCAACAGACACATGAAAAATTGCTCAACATCATCCTGCTTCAGGGAAATACAAATCAAAACCACAGTGAGATATCACCTCACACCAGTTAGAATGGCTAAAACTAACAATCAAGAAATGACAGATGTTGGTGAGAATGTGGAGAAAGGGGAACCCTCCTACACTGTTGGTGGGAATGTAAGATGGTGCAGCCACTTTGGAAAATAGTATGGAGGTTCCTCAAAAAGTTGAAAATAGAGCTACCCTCTGACCCAGCAATGGCACTACTGGGTATTTACCCTAAAGATACAAATGTAGTGATCCAAAGGAGCCAAAGGAGATGGATGTGCACCTGAATGTTTATAGCAGTAATATCCACAATACCAAACTATGGAAAGAACTAGACATCCATCGACAGATGAATGGATAAAGATGTGGTGTATATCTATCTATCTATCTATCTATCTATCTATCTATATCTATCTATCTATCTATCTATCTATCTATCTATCTACATACACACACATACATACCATGGAATACTATGCAGCCATCAAAAGAAATGAAATCTTGCCATTTGCAATGATGTGGATAGAACTAGATAGAGGGTATCAAGCTAAGCGAAATAAGTCAACCAGAGAAAGACAATTATCATATGATCTCTCTGATATGAGGAATTTGAGAGGGAAGGCCAGGGGTCATGGGGGGTAAGGAGGAGAAAAAATGAAACAACATGGGATTGGCAGGGAGACAAACCATTATAGACTCAATCTCAGGAAACAAACTGAGGGTTGCTTGGGGGCAGGGGAGTAGGGATAGGGTGGCTGGGTTTTGGACATTGGGGAGGGTATATACTATGGTGAGTGCTGTGAAATGTGCAAGCCTGATGATTCACAGACCTATACCCCTGGGGCAAATAATACTTTATGTGTTAATAAAAAAATAAATTAAAAAACAATAGTTGCTCTCAAATACTGTATGTCTGATGGAGAATAGAGTAACATGACTCAAATGCAGACTTCTTTCGCAGCTGTATCTGGTGCCCCACTAAGATCACTATGGTGTAATACCACCAGCTGAAGACTGAGCTGGTTTAAGAAAATTTTTGTTTCCTTAGTGGTAAGTTTCTGATCTGGACTCAGATTTCCAGTAATAATGATCACATAGCTACTTGATTCATGAATGTCATATAATAAAGATAGAGCCCCTCATGCAATGTATGAGATTGGAAATTCATTCAGGTTGGGGCTTTTATTTTATTTTTTTTTTAAGATTTTATTTATTTATTTGACAGAGAGAGATCACAAGTAGACAGAGAGGCGGGCAGAGAGAGAGAGAGAGGGGAGCAGGCTCCCCGCTGAGCGGAGAGCCCGATGCGGGACTCGATCCCAGGACCCTGAGATCATGACCTGAGCCGAAGGCAGCGGCTTAACCCACTGAGCCACCCAGGCGTCCCAGGTTGGGGCTTTTAAAAAAGGAATCATAGGTATAATGGCTAGGAGTCATTCCTGATGACCTCTAGTTATAAAATGATGTTGATTCTTAATAAGACAACTGAGTCTGAATCACCCTCATGTAATCGTGTGATAAATCTAAACCATTATTTTACAGGTTGCATTACTCCCCATTTGCACAGAATACACAAGTATACGAAAAGGCATACATGTATAATGAATGCCTATGACATGCTAGTTATCTCAGTTATATTTTGCTGTGCTTCTGGAGAATTTGGCTGAAAAAGAAGACCTCCATAATGTTTCAGCTTTAAGAATTGTGGCCTTTCCACTCACATTCTTGAATGTGAAGCAAAGATAAATAGATCAAATAAGAAGAGAAGTATGCAGTCATATTTGTTGAGGGTATTAATATGGTTGCAAAGAACTTCTTTTCTGAGAATTAGATGCTTCCAGACCACTACAAATTGCCTTGGCCACAGACTTCCTGTTCTTTTTTACAAACCTTCTGGTCGACAATTAGTTGAGCTCAATTGCATGAAACAGATCCGAAACAGCTTTGGAACTCGGCCAAGCTCCTCTTGGTGGTAGAATTTTATAAGAGGCTTACTGTCCAGATATTAGGCACTTGGAAATATAAACTTTCATTTTATTTATGCAATGGGGCATGCAGTTCTAATGTTTGTAATTTCAGGTCCATGATACTCAAACATTTTTAACTACCACCATGACACTTTCTGATTCCTTCCACCCTTTAGCGGGTAGTCTCTGTGGCTTTGACACAGCCACCATTCTGCTGGCTGAAGTGACCACAGAAGACTTTGTTCGAAGCACATCACGGCCATTTCTCAATTGGCCAAAGGCTACTGGTCAAAGTCTTTAAAAAAATAAAAAAGCTGCTTTTCTTATCCTGGAGCAAAAGCCTCCTCTGACAGTACTGTAGATCCCAGCTGCTTTAAAAGAAGAAGAAAAATGATGGTGTTTATAGTAATCAATCAGTCTGAAACTGGAGAATTCAACAAGCCTTATAGTTAAGACATTTCACAATCAATTCCAAGCATGTGTGTAAAAGTGATCTCCACCTAAATTTTTGAAGGCACTGATATGGCCTTATACTTTGGTAGAGCAGACACTTGTCCTTGAACAGGAACCTTTGCAAGTTGCTTGAAAAACACTTTTTATTATATTCAGAAGAGTACTGTTGTGGTTTTTGTTTTATTTAAGTATGTGAGACTATCACTTTAATACCTTCGTTGTGCTCACCCTCTTGATAATTTCCTCTTTATTCATTCATTTGCTTATTATTTTTTAAAAAAATTGAATATAGTTGATGCACAATTTTACATTAGTTTCAGGAGTACAACATAGTGATTTGACAACTCTATACGTTATGCTCAGCGTAGCTACCATTTGTCACCACACTGCACTATTACAATACTGTCGATTATATTCCCTATGCTGAACCTTTTATCATTGTTGACTCATTCATTGTGCTTTAAGGGGAAGGACTTTCTTGTTTTGCTGAAGTTAAATTGTATGGGAAATGCACAAAAAGTGAGCAGTTGCCCATAACTGGATAGTTGTCATCATCTAGCCAAGTCAAGCTAGAACTTATCTATCACAGTATTTAAGAAGTTAAGTAGGGGCGCCTGGGTGGCTCCGTGGGTTAAAGCCTCTGCCTCCGGCTCAGGTCATGATCCCAGGGTCCTGGGATCAAGCCCCGCATCGCGATCTCTGCTCCGCGGGGAGCCTGCTTCCTCCTCTCTCTCTGTCTGCCTCTCTGCCTAGTTGTGATTTCTCTCTGTCAAATAAATAAAATATTAAAAAAATTATAAAAAAAAAAGAAGATAAGTAGGGGGCACCTGGGTGGCACAGTTGGTTAATTGTCTGACTCTTGGTTTTGGTTCAGGTCATGATCCCAGGGTCATGAGATCAACCCCGCGGGGAGCCCAACATGAGAATTCTATTAGTGTGAAGTCTGATTAAGACTTTCTCTCCCTCTGCCCCTCCACTCTGCTCTCTCTCTTTATCTCTCAAGTAATAAGAATATAAGTAGGGAAGTTTGGGGACCTGGTTGAAGTTTTTTATTCTTAGATTCATAAACCACCGAGCAAGTCATTTCATTTCATATGTGTGTGTGTGTGTGTGTGTGTGAGTGTGAGAGAGAGAGAGAGAGAGAGAGAGAGAGAGATACATTTTCCAGGCTCCAAAATGTGTCTTGTCTCCTCTGAAGAGGTAGGGATGATACATTTTACATATGGGAAAATGAGCACAATGCTCCAACAATATACTTTTTATACCTTCCCTTAGCAAGTACTCAGAGGTTGTGGTCTGAGCTCTCTTTTCCAGGGAGGCACAGAGAACGACCCTGCTTGGTGTGAGGCCTGTGGATATGGCCCCATGATGGGCAAGGCCCGCCACCAGCTAACCTGCTTACAGCCAGCCCAACGTGCATCTTTCCATATGGCTGCTCACATTCCCTCTTCCGCACTGGACTCATTCTTGCACAAGCCCCGTCCATGCTCCCCTTCCTTTCAGAAAAGTCCGTGCTTTTTCTTGTTCTTTCCTAACCTCAGGCTTAGTATTAAGTGCCATCTCGTTCTGCAAATCTTCTCTAATTTATCCAATATACATTTTTTCTGCTCTGAACTCTAAAATTTATTGTCCGTATCATACATGAAGTCTGCAGCTCCATTCTGGAATATTTTAGATTCAAAATCTCTGCTAATGATTAATTCAACATCTCTCTCTCATTCTCTCTCTCTCTCTCTCTATATATATATATATATATTTCTGGTTATATACATATATAATATTATATACATATTGCTGCTATATAAGCAAGACATGTTAAATCTGCATTAGAAATAAAAGATAACAATAAATGAAATGCTTTCCCATGTTCTTCATTTTCTTTAGTAGACCTGTTTATTCCTTTTAAAGAGTAAAGTACTTGAATATAGATACATATTATGATTTTTTTGCACCCTATCTCTGACCATCTACATTACCCTTACATTAATGTCTAGAAAAATCTTTTCTTAAAAAATAATAGTGCTATTAGGACATAGCTGGCATGCCATAGAGTTCACCCTTTTAAAATGTAGAATTCAGTGGTTTATACATATATATATATATATATATATTCACAGGGCTGTGCAGCCATCATCGTTTTTTACTTTGGAATATTTTCATCATGTCCAAAAGAAACTCCATATTTCCTAGCAGTTACTTTCCGTTCTTCTCTCTTCTGAGGCCTTGGCAACTGCTAACTTCCTGTCTCTATGGATTTGCCTTTTCTGGACATTTCAGTTAGACTCCTACCATATGTGGTCTTCTGGCTTCTTGGGCTTAGCATAATGGTTTCAAGTTTCACCCATGTTGTAGCATGAATCAGTTATTTCATTCTTTTTTATGACTGAGTAATATTCCATTGTGTAGATAGACCACAGTATATTTATTCATTCATCAGTTGATCGACATTTGCACTGTTTCCACTTTGGAAACAGTTATGAATAATGCTTCTATGAACATTCATGTACCAGTTTTTATGACACTTTTTGTGTCTATGTTCCTAGTTTGATCAAGCCCAGAAAAGTCTCCACATATTCTTACTCAACTGAAATAAGCCCTCTAGAATTCTTCACTACCACAACAATTTTCTGATAGTACCCATTGTGGGATTCAGGGAGTTAATATTTTCCCAAATAATACATCTTATTTCTCTAAGAAGCTGCTGGCCATAAGCATGCCGTATAGACAGAGATGTAAATTACAAGTCAAATTGCTCGTGTTTGATTTCTGTCTTCACAGATACACTACATCCTTGAACAAGAGCCTTTGAAATTCTCAACCTCATTAGCTTATAAATGAGAAGAATATTAAAACTTAGAAATAACCTAGTTTGACAAAGACTGTCACTTACCTTTTAAATTGCAATTACAATTGTTCTTTCATCAACACTGTGAGCCATTTAAAGCCTATTTTTTAGTCTCAGAAGCCAAGGACTGAAAAGAGGTTGAGAGTTTTATAAAATGTTGAGCTGTGTCTCAGTAAAGCATGAAGAAGGAAAAAATAAAAACACTAATGACTCAGGACCTTTTTGCTTTTCAATTTAAAAGATGTTGGGGTCTTTCTGCTTCCTATCAACAAAATGACCCATGTGGTTGAGTCCGGAAATCCCCATATACCGATTGCTTTTTATAGCTAAAAACATACTATGGAAAGAAAAAGCCATTTGTACGTCAAGAATTCATGATTCACTCAGTAATAATAACAAGCCAAAGAAAACTGCAGGATACACTGGGGAACCCAGAGACACTAATTCTGAACTACTGAGATGAAGAGGGGATTTGAGAAGTCGTGTAACTCTTCAGGCAGGCCATTTCCCATGCACAGCACAGACTTTGACTTTGAAAGTGGCACCTCCTGGTGTCAAAAGCATAACCTTTCAAGTGTAAGCGCTGTTTCTTGTTCATATTGTTGCCCTTGATACATGCAGCTTAACTCACAGAAGGTAAGCCATGGAGTTGAGTTTAAATACAGCAGTTTTCCTGGCATAGGCAGTTTTGAAATGCAGGCAATGCAGTGGCCCTCCACAGTGTGGCAGCTTGCAGACCTCTGAACTTTCTTATTTAAGCTTGTGTAAGTCCGGAGGTGATTCCACATCAGGCTTTCTGTATGTTATTCAGCAGGAAACTCATTCCTGGCTTTCTCATTTTTTGTTCTGCTATTTTTTTTTTAAATCAGTCTCTCCTGAAACGAGTCACTCAACACTATGATTCACTGTGTCCTTGAAACTGTTCTTTAGTTCTTGTTTTTCCTTTCTTACTCTCCTTACCTATTTTACGAAGCCACAATTTGGTGACTGAGTTCCTTATTTTTTTGGTCCTAAGTTTCTATTACTAACTGCTTCAAAAAGAAAGATAAGAAAAGCAAGAGTCCCAAATACAATGAATGAAGTAGCTCATGTTTTTCAAATAAAAGAGCTAAGAAATGCACCTAAGACTGTTTATTCTTAGTGATTCACTCTGATGCAAGTAGTCCCAAAGATCACAATGCCTGCTCCCAGGACCCACGCACTGGATGTGCCAAGACAATGGGAAATGATTTTACTTCAGTTCCTTTACCAGGAAGAAGACGATTTTTAACTCAATGTTCCATAATCTTCATGAGAGCTCACGACCCTGACATTGTGTTGGGAACTTAAAAAACAGATAGAAACTGATTTCTCCCACGCCTAGTAACAGAAAGCAGGTACATTATGGCGTACAGAAAGGATATCAGCTTCTGTTGATAGTGGCTATGTGGCAGGCACTGTACCAGCTGAATGAGCTTCTGGAGAAGTGGCTTATGATCTTAGTGCTATTTTCCTAAGGTGGTATGTTGGGTTGTGTCAAAGAGGAAAGTATCACATTAATGATCACTTTCCTCCTCATCAAACAAAACCAATTACTTCACTCTCTTTATACTAAAATTCCACTTTGGAATTTCTGGTTCCTAAAAGTACTCAAAGAATTAAAGGTATATTCTAAAATAACAATCCACATGTTTCTGAAAGATGATTCATGAAATAAATGTTAATTTTCCACCTGCTTTGTGCCAAATGCCACTCTAGCTGCTGGGGGAGGGGGGTCTCCCAGTGATCAAAACAGAACACATCCCCATCCTGCTCGAGGGTACACCCTCATGGTAAGGAACGAGTGACAGAGGAGAAAAAAAGCAAACTGAGGTCCTTCTAGGTTTGGCAGGGCTAGAAAGAAAAGAAAAATGTGGGGTCATAAAGGGACACTACATGGTTGGAGTTATGGATGCTTCCTTGGACAGGTGGCATTTGAATTGAATTATGAATGAAAAACAGGATCCGTCATGCAAGAGAGCAGACTGGCCCTGACACAGGGGATGAGCTTGGCAAGTTCAGGGAACCAGAGAGAATGCTAGGTATCCATGCAGTGACCAAGGGAAACAGGGTGGGGAGATAAAGGCTCTAAGGTCATGCAGAGCCAGGTGATGGGGGCAATGGTGACATGTTGGTTTGACACTGAATGCAAAGGGAAAGCAGTGGAAATTTTTAACTAGAGCTGTGGCATTCATTGCCTGACTTGTATTTCTAAAGCTTCCTTTAAATGAGGGCAAAGGAAGGAAGGAAGGAAGGAGGGCAAAGGAAAGGGCAGGGAGACTGGTTAAAAGCTACTTTGGGGATCTAGAAAAAAAAAAAAAAAGGGTGAGTAGGGAGAAACACTGCCGAATCCTGTCTTGGTAGAAAAATAATTTCTTGTAAGGTATATCAAATAACAGTTGAAGGCCCTGTTTCTTGGTATGTCTCAACCATAAGGAAGCCTGGATTCTTAATCAACTTTTATTTTCATCCATATTAGGGCACACACTCCTTAAATATAGGGCTTTTGCTTTTCTTGCCTACTTCACTTATCTGGGAAGTGCAGTTCTATATTCAGTGCTTCGTGGGTGCAATATTGATTAAACAAAGCCAGTAATGAATCAGGTCTGCATCAAATGGAGGTGTTTGGTAACATGCAAACACGGAAGTGAGCTGGATTCTCTCACCTGTAGGGCACAACCGGGCTTGGGGCGTTTGAAGGGACGGTGGGAAGTTTGGAGCTTCTCCCCTCCTTCCATTCTGTGATGCCCCAGGGATGGGGGTGATCACTCTATTACCACTTCCCACTGGGTGAGCAGAGACTGTCCACACACATCCTAGGGAATCCTTACCCATTGCTCAAAAACAAGCCCGGGAAATGATACTCAACAGGGAGCTTTCTGTTGGTGAGCATCACTCTTGACAGGAGACACGGGCTGTGGATTAGCAGACAGTGGCAGAGGGTGTATAAGGAAGGGTCTTTACTCCATACAGAGGGAGATGAAACCCCCCACAAATGAACCCAGGTTCATTTGTGATGACAGAGCTGCTCCAACTCTTTCTGTAAAGGGTCAGATAGTAAATCTTGTAAGGCCCTCTATCTCTGCTACAATCCTGTGGGGTGTCATGAAAGCAGCCACTGACAATAGGTAGAAGAATGGGCATCACTGTGCTCAAATAAAACTTTATTTATAGAAACAAAACCTGATTTCAAATAATTTTCATGGCTTACAAAATATTTTTTTGCCTTCAATGATTTACCCAGTTCTGTGTAGAAAATATAATAAGGTAGTGTAAAAACAACAACAACAACAACATAAAAACCATACTTGATTCATGGGACAGACAAAAATAGGCAGCAGGCCACCCACGGGCCATGGCTTATCAACTGCAGAGGAGAAAGGAGGGAAAACAATCTATCCAAATTTTGTTCAGAAACTGACGACTTCATGTGGTAATAATATTGAAAACTTCATTTGTTTGTCAGATGTTTGATACACACGTCTGTATAATATGACATTTTCTGATAATAAGGATGAGGTGGCATCCAATATCTCTTGAGCACCTGCTAATTGAGAACTACTCTCCCACAGCTGGTCTCCTAGCTTCCTCCACACCCTGTTTTATATTCTCCAAGCAGAGGCCAGATGAGCTTTCAATAAGATACACCAAGTTAGTTTTCGTCCTTCTTGAAATAGTCCAATGACTTGCCACTTGCATTTGGAATAAGATGCAAGTGCTTCATCTTGCCTTTGCCAGACCTCATCTCCCCTCTGCCCATTCTCTCTGTCCAGGCCATCCAGGGCCTTTGCGGAGGCTTCCTTCAGCCCAAGACATGCCATCTTCCCTCAGGTTTTAGCATTGTTGGTCTTCCTTGGAAATTCCAAACTCAGTTCACATGTCACCACTTTTCTATGACCTGGTCCTATTTGATTTTCTTTCTAGAACTGGTCTTCATCTCAATTATCTGGTTAATTAACTTGTTTACTTATTTTTGCCTGATTCATATGAGTGAAAGTAAGCTCCATTAAAACCAGGCAATTTCTGTCTAATCACTGCTCCTTCCTTCCCCAGTCTGAGACTAATGTCTAACATTCAGTATCATATGTTACAAATTTGGTGAATGAATAAATGGAGAAAATAGTCTGAGAGATGTTATATTGAGGATTATGCTAGTATTTTACCATTGACAATGAAGGTGCCTGTGATAACAGCGTTAGGGTTTGAGTGGGGGAGGAAGACTATGACCTTGAGATGTACAAGGAGTAGATTCTGGAAAGCCCCTTGAGCAATGCTAACGTGTTTTCCCTTCATTTTGAAGGCAATAGGGGTGGCCACAGAGGGTGTTACGCAAAGAACAGAAGGAGGAAAGAATTCAGTATATTCTGGAATATTCACTTCTGGAAAACAAAGAAGTATGTATGCTATTATATGCTCTGTTCACACCATTAAGGAAGACAAAGGTTCTAGAGTAATCAGACAATTTTTAACTTAAATGATTGTGAAAAGATGCCAGAATATGAATTCAAATTCAGTGCAATTGTTACATCCCATCCACTCTCTTCTGAAACTGGGGGAAGCTTTTGTCATATATCTGGATGACAGAGCTAGAAGAAAATGTCTCCAAGTTTCAAGGATTTTTGTATTGTCTGACAGAAAGAGTCTGTTCATAAAGTTTTATCTTCAGTATGAAAGAAAGTGAGGGTGTGTAAGTAAAAAAAAAAAATAAATAAAATGTGGCTCAACTTTGTGCTTGCAGTTCAAGCCCTGGTGGTCTAAACCACGGAAATGACATTTTCTGCATGAGATCAGCCTCTCTTAAAGTGTGTCAACCAGTAAAGTAGGACCCGTGTAAAAATCTGAAAAACAAATTGGGAGAGTTCCTTTTTTTCTTCCTATGAATCCTTTCTTCCATCATTCTCTATTATGAATCTATCTCCTTTCTTCCATCATTCTCTATACTTGGAACAGAAAACGGCGAACTTCCATCTACTTTCTTTTTTAATAATCCATGAAGAAGGTGAAAATAATTAACCTTTAGAAACCAGAAGCCAGATCTGCCCCAAAAGTAAGAGGAAAGAATGGGAGTGTGAGGCTATTTGAAGAAGCATGATGAGCACGAGGCCCCAGCAACTGAGCAGAGGTTCCCATGGACAGTGGTCAGGGTTACCCTGGAGCTACGTTTTCATTGGCTTTAAGATATTTATTTGTGATATCTGAACACCATTCTTTTAGGAAAAGACATGAAAGGTCACCATCTGCTCATTGAGATCTCCATTTACACAGATATTTCCTAACAATGTAAAAATGTTTGAGATGACCACAAATGGAATGCTGGAGACATGTGAGTGCTCATCAGCCATAATTTTACTTTGTTTGTTTCCAATTCCACAATGAACTGCCTTTTTATTCATTCTCTCTACGATCTTCAGGAGCATTCCACATGCCAGAGAGCACTGTCTTCAGATCATAAATCTTTCCATGAAGAAGTGTTGGCCTCTTTTTCTTTGCCCACAAGCCTTACCAGTTCCTTATAAAAAGGACAGCCAAAATTAAGGGTGATTTTTAATAATTGCATATTCTGTGCCAAGAGATTCCTCCCTCTGCCTTTGGCTGGTTTCACTCACTTGGAAGCTTTCAATTATAAATGAGTGAGAGAAGAAATGCTCTGTGAGGCTAGGTACCCAGACTTTGGTAGGGACACTGGTACCACCTGAAACCAGCAGCACCCTGTGCATCTCCTGCCCCAAAGGCCACTGTGGAACTTTCAGCTGTGCCAAGACCTTGGACATTCTCTATTGGTGGATGTGGCTTCCCACTACAGTGACTATGATGTAGGGTAGCCACAGGAAAGAGTATGGCTCAAACTGAATCTATAAGGGAAGACAGTGACCTGACTGGAGAGGATCTTTTATCATCTCTGGGGCCGTCCCAAACTTAGATGGCTTGGAAAAATAACACTTACTGAAAAGTCATCACTGGGGAAGAACAGAAGATCTTGAAGGGGATCATTCCGATAGGTCTTTTCAAGTTCTTCAATGACAGTTTCATAATCCAAAGGCTCAAGGAGCCTGGGCTTTTCCTGCTGTGGAAAAAGAAAATATGACATTAACCACTGACACACATAATTTTGCTTCTTCTCAATGCATGGATGAATTTCACTTCTTAGCTACCAAGGCTTTGACATGGTGCAGTCCTTCCAGTAGAGTCAAAGAGACTCCAGGCATTTAGGGCAAAGCCACATAACTCTTATTTCCAGATCTGAAATAATATGAGAAGATCCTGAAATACTTGGCTTCTTGCTCAGTAATTCAAGCTGTTCTCACTGAGCTCCCAAAGCTCATGCTGTTCAGCCAAACACACCCACTGAATTAGTGAACTTTATCTTTGTCAGTTTGTAGAAAAGTCCTCTCCTTGCTTGTTATAGTATTACAATCATCAACAGTTTTTGCTGAATTAGATCCTTCCTTGTGAGGTTTACTTGGATCTATTTTAAAATGTTGGCTCCCTATTAGCAAGCAAAGTATCACGGGCTGTCTTCGTTGTCACTGAAGTCTGGATCCTGTGTCAGGATTAATTGCTTGGCTCTCTGCTTCTTTGCCACAACAGAGAGAAGCTGGGTAATTCTCTAACAGGGTTGAACAATGAAACTGTTATGGATGCATTGTGGTGGAAATGGAGAAGAGTTTGAAAAATTGGCCAGATGATCACATGGCCTTAAAATTTGGAAGCCAAGATGAGAGGTACTTCCCTCAAAGACATGGCCTATAGCACCAAATGATGAATTCCAGTGGGGAAAAAGGTGTGATGGTTGCATTACAAGGTTGATGTGTTTACTCCAAACGTGAGAAAAATGGGTCCCCAAATACAGAATAAAACATTGCAAAACAGAAAATCAAGGACACAGTCTTGAATTCCCTTGCCCTTTGATGAAATATTTGTACAACTTAAGTGACAAGGGATGGTCTTTGAGATTATTTGGAGCTGGAGTGGTCACCATGAACTTTGGAGGCTAAGGAGGAATCTCATAAATGGAAAAAACTTTTTTTTTCTCTAGCACGTCAATGACATCAACAGTTTCCTGTTGACCTCACCCCTCCCCAGTCTACAAAGCACAGAGGTTTAGTTTTGATTTCTAAGACCTTCTTTGGAAGATCTCTGCTGGTGAGGCCCTAGAAACTTCCACGAATATTTTAATAATTGCTAACTGGATCCTCTAAGCAGCAGTCGATGTTTTTGCTAAATATAAGCAAAATCAAAAACAAGATGTGACATCATGGACCACTAACCAATTCCTTCCATGTACTTTCAGGATTAAAACAAAACAGAACAAACCCATTTTACAATGCTTAAGTAAACTAAAGACGATGTACGGTGAATATTCTCTCTGGAGCGGCCTGTTAAGTAAGACTGCCAGTCCAGACAGGACTCCATGTAATATTTGGAGAAAAGATGTTCAGTTGTCCCACACAACCTCTTTAGGGAAAGAGCTGTATGAAATGTTCACTATTTTGTAGCATAAGACACAGAGACACTATGGCATGAATCAGGTAATTTATTTATTTATTTTAAAGATTTTACTTATTTATTTGAGAGAGAATGAGTGAGAGAGAGCGTGAGAGAGAGCATGAGAGAGGAGAAAGTCAGGGGGAGAAGCAGACTCCCCAAGGATCTGGGAGCCCGATGTGGGACTTGATCCTGGAAGTCCGGGATCATGACCTGAGCCGAAGGCAGTTGCTCAACCAACTGAGCCACCCAGGCGCCCCTGAATCAGGTAATTTAAAAAAAGTCCTAGAATCCCTGCTTTTTTTTTTTATTATGATTATTTGTTTATTTTCAGCGTAACAGTGTTCATTGTTTTTGCACCACACCCAGTGCTCCATGCAGTACGTGTCCTCCCTATTACCCACCACCTGGTTCCTCAACCTCCCACCCCCCCCACCCCTTCAAAACCCTCTGGTTGTTTTTCAGATTCCATAGTCTCTCATGGTTCATCTCCCCTTCCAGTTTCCCTCAACTCCCTCTCCTCTCCATCTCCCCATGTCCACTGTGTTCTTTGTTATGCTCCACAAATAAGTGAGACCATATGATACTTGACTCTCTCTGCTTGACTTATTTCGCTCAGCATAATCTCTTCCAGTCCCGTCCATGTTGCTACAAAAGTTGGGTATTCATCCTTTCTGATGGAGGCATAATACTCCATTGTGTATGGACCACATCTTCCTTATCCATTCATCCGTTGAAGGGCATCTTGGTTCTTTCCACAGTTTGGCGTCTGTGGCCATTGCTGCAATAAACATTGGGGTACAGATGGCTCTTCTTTTCACTACATCTGTATCTTTGGGGTAAATACCCAGCAGTGCAATTGCAGGGTCATAGGGAAGCTCTATTCTTAATTTCTTCAGGAATCTCCACACTGTTCTCCAAAGTGGCTGCACTAACTTGCATTCCCACCAACAGTGTAAGAGAGTTCCCCTTTCTCCACATCCTCTCCAACATACGTTGTTTCCTGTCTTGCTAATTTTGGCCATTCTAACTGGTGTCAGGTGGTATCTCAATGTTGTTTTAATTTGAATCTCCCTGATGGCTAATGATGATGAACATTTTTTCATGTGTCTTATAGCCATTTGTATGTCTTCATTGGAGAAGTGTCTGTTCATATCTTCTGCCCATTTTTTGATATGATTATCTGTTTTGTGTGTGTTGAGTTTGAGGGGTTCTTTATAGATCCTGGATATCAACCTTTTGTCTGTACTGTCATTTGCAAATATCTTCTCCCATTCTGTGGGGTGCCTTTTTGTTTTATTGACTGTTTCCTTTGCTGTGCAGAAGCTTTTGATCGTGATGAAGTCCCAAAAGTTCATTTTTGCTTTTGTTTCCTTTGCCTTTGGAGACATATCTTGAAAGAAGTTGCTGTGGCTGATATCGAAGAGGTTACTGCCTATGTTCTCCTCTAGTATTCTGATGGATTCCTGTCTCACATTGAGGTCGTTTATCCATTTCGAGTTTATCTTTGTGTACGGTGTAAGAGAATGGTCAAGTTTCATTCTTCTACATATCACTGTCCAGTTTTCCCAGCACCATTTATTGAAGAGACTGTCTTTTTTCCATTGTATATTTTTTCCTGTTTTGTCGAAGATTATTTGACCATAGAGTTGAGGGTCCATATCTGGGCTCTCCACTCTGTTCCACTAAGGAATTGCTAAGGAATCCCTGCCTTTTGACTTGATTATCCTATGTAGATTTATTTTAAGTTCTAATTCCCTATTTTCCCAGGCCAAGGCTGATCTCAAGGACCACAGACTCATGGCTCATGAGGCAAATGCAGGCTCCAGATGTTAGATTTGGCTTTATTTTAGTTTAGTTTTAGTTGGCTTTGAATGTCTTCAAGTAGTGGCAATTCAGTGGAGCTCAGCTACGGATCTCAGTGCTCTCTGTCTCTAGGATCTCTTACCCTGGAACATCACATGCTGCTCCCTCAGACCTTCAAGTCTGAAATACGTGGCTTGTTTGGGAACCTCTATTTTTCCCCTCCTTCTTTTAATATTGTGTTTGTGCATGAAACGTAGCAAATGAACCATAGATTTGGTTGGTTATGTCCGTTTCCCTCACTGGTTCTCCAGTTTACAGATGTTGTTGCCTTTCAGCACTCATATACCAATAGCCTGTAATGTAACTACCAAGACTTTCTTCTTGCTGTCCTCATTTCGACATGAATAGGACTGTGAGAGTGTCACTTGTTATCAGTATGTGTTGCAATTTATGGGTTTATAAAAGCAAATGACAGAATATGTTTTCAGGGGCCTTTTACCATCCTGTTCTCACTCTCCTTTTAATTTTATCTCCCTTAGTCGCAATGTGACTATTAATATCAAGCTGGAGACAAGAAGACCTTCAGAGAAGATGTTTCCAGGGGGCCCACACTCTACCTAGAATTAGCCCCACCTCAATTAGTACAATGGGAAAATCAGAGCTCGCAAGTCACAGGGTGTTAATAAAACCATAGAGAAATTAAATCCCCACCTCTCCTTGATGCACCTAATAAAAGGCATAGCCTAAAAACTTCTTCTGGAAGGTATATTTTTATTAAATCATTTAAGGATAGGACATATCAGCCAATCAGTGGATGACATTTATTAAACTTTTCCTGTTTAAATGTTGTGCTTAGGTTATTTTGACATAGGACTGCAGAACCTAGCAGAGCTGCTTCAAATAATGCATTAATTTTTTTGACTTCTGAGGGACAGATTAGTAAAGTTCTATCTTTCCAGGAAATGTGTTAGTAAAGGCGCAGCATTCAAAACATCCATGTTTCATAATTTTGTGGATATGAGGTTTAAAAATGAAAATAACAATGATATACTCTGTAGCACCTAGGGCCTGGGATTTGGCTATGTTTGGCACGACGGCTTTATGCATCTGTGACGGTGAGGGTTCAGGTCATGTGACGAGTAGTTCTCTCTGGAGCAAGAGAGCTGTTTGCTCAGTGTTTTGGTCAAAGAGACACATGTATATGAGCATGGTGGAATCAGTTAATTTCTCACTATGGCTCCTTGCAGAGATGTTGAGCAAAAATGAGAGCTAAGTAACATTGATTTATAGCTTTAGAACAGTTGGATTGTCCCTCCTGAATTTAATGTGCCTCTTTCTTTTGGAAATACACCAACTGGGCTAAGGCGTGTGCCAAGATTACCCTGAATTGGATTGGATTTTTATAGTGCTTTTTACTCTTGCTCTCTCTCAGATGACTAATGAATTTCATTAGCTGTTCTAAAATCGCTCCAGGCATGGGAAAAGGCACCCACCAATACCTGTTTTCATGCAGCGGAGCTGTGTTGTACTGCAGTGGTAATGGGCCCTGTTCTTTTCATAAATATTGAGAGATTTGCTTGATCTACTTTCTCAAATCCTCAGCTCTCCTCCAATTCAACTTCTCAGCAGAAGAATGGGCTCCTGTCACAAAAACAAAGGCTTTCCTTCCTTCTTATTCTACAGCTTCTCATGGAATGCCAACACAATATCTAACTCCTAGAGTTGGTAAACCTGCCATCTTAGTAATAACCCAGGCTGTCAAGAGTCGTTTAATTTGGTTTGAAGGAGCAGATTGCGCATTAGCTAAAGACGCAAATTTCAAGGGCATAGTATACTGTTGCAAGGATCTGAATTAATTTCATAATTTTAATTCAAAATCAAATGGGTGAAGAAATGACGACTTTAGATGTCAGCATTTGAAAGCGTCTAACAATGACAAGTAAAATAACTAAATTATCAACCTAGACTTTTCTCCAGAATAGAAGTACAATTTAACTAAGAAATAAACTAGACCACCCAGACTTATTTTAGGGGAGTCCAAAGTAAAAAGTGGAGTGTGATTATAAGTGTTTTATGCTGAGATGAACAGAGTGTAACATTTACTCTGGAACCAGAACCCTTGGTGTTCTAGCTCTGGAATTGCTGCTTATGGGCAATGGAATGTTGGACATATTAATTAGAATCTCTGTGCCTTAGTTTCTAATCTGTAAAATGGACATCTTAGTAGGAGATATGTTATAGTATTAAATGAGGTAATATAGGTTATACTTTTAGAATAGCACCAAACCCATAGTACTAATTCCATAAATGTTAAGTAAAGTCTGTGAGTTTAAATTTTCCTTAGTCATGAATTTAGAGCACTTAAATTGTAAATTTAATGTGTATAAAGGGCAGAGAGGAGGCATTCAATAAATATTTGAGTAAAAAAGTTTACATCTTTTCACCCAGGAATTCCTTTTTTGAAACTGTATATTAAAGAAATAACTACACATACAAGCCAAGATGTATAAATGTATGTCTTTGCAATATTATCTTTGGAACAAGATGGAGAAAAAATATTGACCTTAATCCAAGAGGGATAAGGAAGGCAGGCAGGATGGTGGAGGTCATATCCCCAAAGTGAAGACACTAGAACTGTTGCTCAAAAAAATGGTTCCTCGGGGGCGCCTGGGTGGCTCAGTGGTTTAAGCCGCTGCCTTCGGCTCAGGTCATGATCTCAGGGTCCTGGGATCGAGTCCCACATCGGGCTCTCTGCTCAGCAGGGAGCCTGCTTCCCTCTCACTCTCTCTGACTACCTCTCTGCCTACTTATGATCTCTCTCTGTCAAATAAATAAATAAAATCTTTAAAAAAAAAATGGTTCTTCAAAAAGTTAAAAACAGAACTGCCCAATGACTCAGCAATTTCACTATTAGGTATTTATCCAAAGGATACAAACATAGTGATCTAAAAGGGCACATGCACCCCAATGTTCATAGCAGCAATATTCACAACAGCCAAACTATGGAAAGGGCCCAGATGTCCACAGATAGATGAATGAATAAAGATGTGGTGTATATATACAATGGAATATTACTCACTCATTAAAAAGAATGAAATCTTGCTATTTGCAATGACATTTATGGAACTAGAGGGTATTATGCTAAGCAAAATAAGTCAGTCAGAGAAAGACAAATACCATATTATTTCATTCATATGCAGAATTTAAGAAACAAAACAGGAGGATCATAGGGGAAGGGAGGGAAAAATAAGATAAAAACAGACAGGTAGGCAAACCATAAGAGACTCTCAACTATAGGGAACAAACTGAGAGTTGCTGGAGGGGAGTTTGGTGAAGGGAAGGGGTAACTGGGCATTAAGGAGGGTGCTTGATGTAATGAGCACTGAGTGTTCATGTAACTGATGAATCACTAAATTCTACCCCAGAACTAATAATATACTGTACATTGACTAAACTGAATGTAAATAAAAAAACTTTTAAAACCAGGGATTGATATTTTTTAGACTTGTATGTAGTGGACAGAGGCTTACTGTTGTAATGGCTTTGGAAAGGACATTGGAAATAGGATGTGGATTAAAACACACTAATGAATGATTGTGTAGTATTTTCCTTTGTTTCCTCCTTGTAACTCTTCAATTCTTTAGTAAAGGTAATAATGATGTTTTGTGTATGATTGGCTTTTGAAGGGAAAATGTGAGAAGGCTGCAGTTCGTGATCAAGATGTCCAAGGAGACAAGCATGTCTACAAAAAGAGAAACAATGATTCTAGATGCACACATATTGTGATTTGAAAGACTGAATCCAAAACACTTCAATCTCTAAGAGGTAGTGAGGTCTGAAGGACAAGACCAGCTAAAAATGGGAAATAATAAATCACTGAGGCTAAGGAATGATTAGGAAATTATGGTACATCCATTCTAAGAAACAGTACATGAACATTACAACTGGACTTTTGGGAAGTTGGTAATAAGAAGCAAAATTGCTTATGTATTATTATTAAATAAAAGTGGGAATAAATATTGTACACTGGAATTTAAACTTAATCTGCACAATATCTAAACAATTTAAAGAAAGATTAGAGATATAGATCTAAATTCTATTAGTTATTTATATTTGGAAGGGAGATGACATTTAGGATTTTACTATTTTGCCTTCTCAAATTTTCCAAATTTTTCTGTAACAAACATATATTGCTTTCATTGTGGTGAAAAAATGAACTAGGTCTTTCAAAACTATCATGCCTCCATGGAAACACTGGGGAATTATTTGATTTTAAAACTGTTTACCCTGGAAGATCCACCAGTGAGGAAAAGTAAAAAAAAATCACAGTGGGGACTTCACATGGAATTTCAACCAGGAACAGCTTCAAGTAATTAAAAAAGATATATAAAACACTGGGGAAAGAAGACTGGGGAAAATAATTACAGATTATGTATGTGGTCCTAGAATCGAATGTCAGCAAAAAAGAGAAGAACAATTAGCAATGTATTAGCTAAAGTATTTTGAGCTCTGTAGGGAACCTCAGACATCTGCTAAGTTACTTAAACATCTCTGTGCATTGGTCATTGTGGCAAAAGAATAGAAGTCAGAGTCTCTAGCTGGAGGGTCACAGTGTTTTACCTACCAGCTATGTAACTGGGACAAGGTATTTAAGTTGTGCCTGAGTGAGGTTGATTTAAATGAGTCAAAGGGCAACTTCCTGTTTGCGGCAGTGTTATTACAAGGATCAGGGAGATGAAGTATGGCGGGGCGGGGAGCGTAAGTGAACCACGAAATGCCAGACAAATATAGAGATTTGTCTTTACTGAAAAGGACTAAAAATTACCCCACACATTTTAGTCAAAAGCATATAACAAAACCAAGTCAAACCAACCAACCAGTTAAACTCATTACACTAAATTTGTCTTCATGTACCAGAAACTGTAGTACATGTTTCTGTATTTATTATCTAAATTTCCTTAAAATAAAGTCCTTAATTTCTAGTGATTCTGTGGAAGCAAAAGAAGCAGTAACATAAGGAAAACATTGACATTTTTTTTTTTTTTAAAGGGCAATGTCTCTTCTGTGAATCTCTTAAAGTCTGGCTGCTCTACCCCTCAAAGAAAAAAGAAAGGGGGGGCGCCTGGGTGGCTCAGTGAGTTAAAGCTTCTGCCTTCAGCTCAGGTCATGATCCCAGGGTCCTGGGATCAAGTCCCGCATCAGGCTCTCTGCTTGGCAGGGAGCCTGCTTTCTCCTCTCTCTCTCTTTCTGCCTGCCTCTCTGCCTACTTGTGATCTCTGTCAAATAAATAAATAAAATCTTTTAAGAAAAGGAAATCTACCTGAATCACATATATCAATACATGAAAGTGACTTTGAAATTCTACCTTTTACTTTCCTTGAGAGATAGCCTAGAAAATATTTTCAGTTATTTATACTTCTGGATTAAAAAATTATTGAATTAAAATGAGTTTAGTATTAAACTCATTGGCTTTGCAAATATAAATACCTAGAATACAATCAGGTTGTAGATATAGAATTTCTTTCTGTAGCTCTAAGCTACATTGATGTAGGTCAAGCTTGTTGGCACTCTGAGTAAATAGGATCACAAAGGACTAATCATGGAAAGTGGTTGGGTGGGATGAAGAATGGAGAACCACTGCAACAGTAAATTCTTCATTTTGGAAGGCCACATATTTGTATTCTAAATTTTAAGTATAATTAAGGAGCTAAGCCTCGGTTACTCCCCACTGGGGTGAAGGTCACTCTAGTTTGTTGATCTGAAATAGTACTATTCCCTTGGTCCTCCTTTTCAAAAACTCTGATCTTTTCAGGGACCACTATTATAAAAAACAAGATTATCCACCCTGCCTTTGAAAACTTTTATATTCTTTCCGTAACATGCATACCCTCTGTTATGCTAGTTGAGACTTTCTCAGTCTTCCTCAAACAGCCTTGTCCTTTCCAGATATCCGTACATTTATTCTAATTTGAATATTCATGACAATTAATTTACATCTGAGTGCCTGCTTCAGTTTACAAAACCATTCATTTTGACTAATGATCCAGGAGAACAAACAAATAAAAGTTGATATTTACTTCAAGACCAATACAGTAGACTCTATCAAGGCATGCCATTCCAATTATTTAAACATCCTCTTCACATCTTGGCATACAGACAAGCAAAAAGCTAACAATGAAGATCCACAGGGTTTTTAGAGAAACCCTAAAAAGAATTCCAATCTCAAGATCTCTAAAACAAATCTGAAACAACACAGCTGTTAACTAATTTAAGCATTATCAAGATAACTGATTAAATTTCTTAGAGGAAATAAAAATACAAATGACACATGGATTCTTAAGACTTTAACTCAATCCAGGACCCTTTGGCCTTAGTGCAATTGGAACGGAACCAACTTCCACACTATCTGTGTTTAAAACAAATGAGAAAATTGGAGCGAGCCCACACAGCTGTATCCATGTCCACAGCTGTCAGCCAATGGTCGTGTGACAGATTTAATTCAGCCTTTCATCAAAGGAAGTTTTACTGGACAATCTCTCAAATGTTTGAGCTTCAGAAAACAAGACTAGCTTTCCTTACAAAAAAGGAAATGATTAAGTAAGGAATAAGCCATCTTATACTGACCTTCTAACCTTCTCTCTGTCTTGAAGTACACAGTTTCATGAGAATGGAAAAACACTAGCTAAATCAAAGTTAAAAACTGTACAGCTGGGCAGGCTCAGATTAAGCTGAATTTGGAAATGGTTCCCTTGGTAACAAAAACGGACATAGATCTCAGAAGAAATCATCCAGTAGTAACATTTAAAATGTCTTAGTTCATTTCAGTGAAATGAAGCAGGTTAAAGTTGGTAAATTATAAAGCCCTTTACAAATATAAAGAAAGATAAAGTCATCACATTCAACACAAACATTACAGTTAGAAAAATCAGAACATTCCATTTTGTTAACCCTTAATGTCATTGGGAAAACTAAGCATACCAAGAGCTTTTTAGAATCCCTGATGTCAGGTGTATTTTCAAACTAGCCTTTTCAGTTTTATTTTCTTTTTAAGGAAATTTGATGATATATACCTTTTAGCAGCACAACAAAATTCTCACATTTTCGTGTAGCAAATGATGGTTAAGAAAATAAGAGTGGTGGGGAGCCTGGGTGGCTCAGTGGGTTAAAGCCTCTGCCTTCGGCTCAGGTCATGATCCCAGGGTTCTGGGATCGAGCCCCGCATCAGGTTTTCTGCTCAGCAGGGAGCCTGCTTCCTCCTCTCTCTCTCTCTGCTTGCCTCTCTGCCTACTTGAAATCTCTGTCAAATAAATAAATGAAATCTTTAAAAAAAAAAGAAAATAAGAGTGGTTGCTTCTCCATCTAACACTGGTGCTTATAAAGAAGTAGAAAATGTCCAAGAAGATCTGACTCGAATTTAATTATATGTCTAATTCGGTTTTCTAGAAACACTTGAAAGATAATAAATATCATTAAAAATACATCACAACCCAATTACAAGTCTGCCTGGGATAGTAGACAAATTAATGTCTTAGAGCCAACTGCTGGGAAATTTAGATTAATTTATATGAAATCTGTGATGAAAGCTGCCACTGGCTTAACCGCTAACACTATTTTGATATGTTAACCATCACACCAATGAACTTTCAGGATGAGTGTGAGGAGTGTGTGTTTGTGTGTGTGCAAATATATATATATATATGTATATGTATATATATATATATATATATATACACACACATAAACACATATGTGCCACACACACAAAAATGTAAGTAGTTCTGTCAATAATATGTGTCCTATATGCTCAGTAAATCTCTCCATAATGACAGTCAGCTCCTTCTTTTATTTCCTTTCTTACTTTTGGTTACTTGAGATTGAACGTGTATACTGGGCATCTGTTGTTTTTTTTTGGCCCAGGCAACATCCGCCCTGCTTTCTTTTTGTACTAGCAGTTTATTTACTTCTGCGGACTTCTCTCCCCACCCCCAGTAGAGTCGGTCTTGGTGAGTCTCAGTGTGTAACTCATGGGCAGTTGTGTGGGACTCTGGCCTCTTTCTACTCAAGATTCAGGATGCTGGGGGAAAGTATTGAATGGACCTTGCCAGGAACACATGCCGTGGACCATCACCTAAGCAGGTTCTTTTTAATTATCAGACTCACCCAGGACCATGATAAGTAGCTAACACTTCTCTCACTGAGTATCCTTGTGAAACCTAGAAGAGATCATTATTGCTTTATTTTATATATCCAGAAATGTGGATTCTGGGGACTTCCTCAGGAACTGATATCTCAATCCAGCTCAGTGTGAAAGACCTATGGTCCTCCCTGCTCCACCAGCCAAGGTCATGACGTTGCAGGAATAGAAAACAGAAAACTTCCCCCCTGCATGCCCTGCCACTGCAAGGAAGCTGCTGAAACACAGCTATCATTTTGAGTACTAATTCTGTTCCCTTTGAGAGCTTTTGCAGTGAAAGACATCTGGAGGCTGGTGTGAGGTCACTGGGCACCTCATGGAAGGCAGTGGTCGGAAGAGGACCAAATAATATTTGTAAGTGGGTAAGGAGGATGAAGAAAAGGAAATAAAAGGTATATTAAGGGAATGTACATTGAATGCTAGCTAATGAATGTGTCAAAAACCACAACGGAAATTGCCATTAATTGGGAAATCTCTACATTCATGAAGATTTGTGCCATTACCACCATCTGGGAAAGAAGAAGAGCTATCAGGATAATGGCGTTACTTCCCTTTTGTTGTGCATGGCCCTGCCTGACAATCGGTCCACCTCCTGCTCAGATGTAATAAAGGGCATCATCATGAAGTTGACTCTGCCACATTGGCGGTTCTCCTCCAACTTGCTTTCCTCCTGGCTTAACGCCTTTCCTTCTCTTGGCAGTTGGTCTCGAGGAGAGTAAGCTCATCTTTGCTTAAGTCACAAGCACCTCTCCTGGGTCCATTTAAAAGTGTCATCTCGCATCTACCTGGCACAGGAGCTGTCTGCTCCTTCTTGCTACCCTCAGAGTCCTCTGCCTAGATTCTTGGGTCAGATCAAGTTTCAATTTACACTTCTCTATTTCCATGGTCAGACTGAATTCAGATTTCACCCACCCCCATTACTTCAGTTTTTTTGCTTTCTCCAATCATTTATTTATAGCTCTCAGCACTGTTTTCCATTGTTTGAACCTGGAATCTGGTCCCGTTTCATTACTATCGGCACCCATAATACTGGGACCCTTGCCTGTGCTTCCTTTCAGCTAACTGGCTCATTATGAAATAGCTCAAATAAGTAATTGTGAATGTTTGTATAAATGAGGGGTAATAGTAAGAAGGTAGCATAGATAACTAGGGAGAAAGGCTGTTCACAAACATGGAAGAATAGACTAAAAATGAACTTAAAAGACAATAGCACAACATATTTTATAAAATGATGTGTGTGAGAGGTATGTTAAAGATGTTATTAGATTTTCTTTCTATAGTTTTCACTTTTCTACTGAAGGGCTAAAAGGCTATATGAAAGACCAGAGCAAGAATTTTCACGTGTATACAAAGTTTTCCAAATACTTTCAAATCCTGCAGATTAATGATCCAAAAGCCAGTAATAACTTAGAAATAACAACTTACATTTATTTAGGTGCATTTTGGAGATTTTTCCTGATTGTACAGATAATTGATATAATAATTCAACTTGATCGTGCATTTAATCTTTCCAAATTAGGACATGCAACTTAGGGAGGAAACTATTTTTTTACTGACTTCCTATGCACTAGAGATCATACCGAATGATTGGTTAAAAAAAATAAAAATAGACAAGCAGTTTTTTTAAAAAAAAACAACCATAGAGTACCATACACACTCCACAAATTAAGAGAAGTAGTTCTACTTGATGATCTAACAAGTAAGTTTCATTTTCCTTGAACTTCTCTTATGATGCAGTTGCTCTCTCTTATAGTATATCAACTGTGACAGGTGGATTAAAATATATCAAGGGATTTCTAGATAGTACCCTTAAAAATTGGATTGATAAAATTCCAAAACAATTAAAAATTCCAACAGAATTAAATAAATAGCTTCAAACAGCATCTGAAGGAAATGAAATAAACAAAATTGTAGGTCTGTGTGTCACGAGAGTATCAAGTTTGGGTTGTATGCCTTTTAGGAAATCACTGTGTTCTAGTTAAGCATTCCAGATTACTGTGGAATGAAACCATTTCTAAATTTGCCTTAGAATAATAACTGCTTTGTCGAATTCAAAATGCACATGATCACAACAAAAACAGATAATCCATCGTAATTATCTACCATAATCTTTTTCTCTCCTTTCACTATACTATGAGTACACCCCAAAATTCAAAAGAAAGCATTTTATATTCCCTGATATAACCTTAAGCCTTGTCCTCATGTGTTGGGTATTTTGTCATTTGAATTGCTTCTTCCTTATCTCCTATCAAGTCATCTCTGAAGCTTGCCTAGAGATATTGGTTTAGTTTTTAGAAAGCTTAGATAATAGTGCTGTGGAAAGTACAGTCCCGCGTTGGGTACTTTGGATAAGGTGTGGGTAAAAAACCACTAGTCATTTCTAAGGCAACCTCATTAACACATAGAGCCAGCTGGGACCCCCCTGAGTGCCGTCTTGATGCAGTTCAGAATTTTGTCTCCTGAGTGACTCTGTCACTCCAGCTTTTTGCAAGGCTCCTAGGAGGAAGCTGTCACCTCTACAGTCCAGTGGCTTCAGTCACCATCACTGAGAAGGCAATGTCACTACAATTATATCCCTCCTCCCTTGCCTTTGGAAATGGAAATACTTTACTTGGTTTTACTAATAAAACATAACATTTGTTACCCCCCACTAATCATCTTCATGGTGTCCATGATCAAACTGAATTCCAATAAACCATCTTAAGACAGACTGGTATTGCTGTGAACATTTTTATGGAAGAGTAAACTAAGGTTCAGAATACTTTCAGTAATCGGCCCAAAGGCATACAGAGGGAAGGCGAGACAGTCAGATAGAATGATGCCCCAGCATTTTAATGATGTGTTTCACTTCTTTGGATTATGCTTTCCAAAAATAAAACCCACATCTCTGTATAATACTTTGGATGGATTGAGCAATCCCCTGCTCTACAGAAGAGATGACCTGGGAAAGAAGATACGCCTATCTCAGGAAGAACAAGGCAGGCCGCAGTGGCGGAAAGTCCCCAGTGCCTTCCACAGAAGAAAGCTAATCACAGTATGAATGGTCTTAATTAAATGTGAATGCACATCTACTGAATGCTGTGGGAAAGCTCCCTTGGTACTGGCTGCTTTTCCCATAGTGCTCAGTAGCAATACCTTCAAATTCAATTAAGATAATTCCTAGAATGATTAGCTTCATTATATGGTGAGACATTGGGGACTGTCCTACTGCCAGGCTGTATGTGTGGTCCTTTTGAGATAGGCAGATTTTCTCCTGCCTGTTGTCTCTCTGTTGTCTCTCTAGTGGTCACTAGAAGTCAATCTCACAGTAACGTCACCCACGGAACTTCTAAAGGCAACTGGGAAATTATATTTTTTTTGACTGTTCTAAAGGTTAATCATCCCAAACCAACCAAGCATTTCGAGCACTTATCCTCTTTAACAGGCTCGTAGTAAACAGTGGATGAAGGGCTTGCAAGCCAGTAGACAAGACACAAGTAGGGATCCACAGTGGACACATCAGGACCAAGAGGTTGGTTTTAAGACTCTGTGTATTCCATTTATGAAATGCTGGGTGCGGTGATATGGGAACAAGGCTGAAGGGCTCATTGGGCTGTGTTTCCCACTGGAAAACATACACCACTGAGATACTGAGACAGAAACCGACCAATAACAACACACCACCAGTCCTGTGAACCAGACCTCTGATAAATTCTTTTCACATTAAATTACCACCAAATACATTGTCAGTGTAAACAGAATCACTATCACTCAAGACAGAATATTCTTGTACCTGACGTTGACCTATCAGGGGCTGAGTGACTATTCATTAATTTGATTATTCGTATTCATCAAATGACCATAAATAATCATTATTATATATGTCATTTTTAAAAAGCTGCTCTATTTCTAGATTAAGGATGTTTATATGGACAAAAAAGATTCTTTACCCCTAGAGCAGGGGTTCTCAACCAGGGCAATCACCCTCCCTATTCCAGGGGCCATTTGACAACATTTGAAGACATTTTTGATTGTCACAACCGGGAGTGAGTGTTTGCATGTAGTGCACAAAGGCCAAGGATGTTGTTAAACATCTCACAATGGCCAGGACAGCCTGGCCCATGATAGCTTAGATCCAAAATGGCAATGGTGCTGAGGCTGAGAACCCCTGCCCTGAAGAAAGCAAACCCTAAACCACTCTGTAAAATGAATGTTCCTGTAAGAAGAGCGGCATGATGATGTTGTCATAGCCATTTACCATATAACATGGACCTTCCATGTTACGTGCAAGTCACTGTTGTACTCCAGCAAGAGGCCCTGATATTCAGCCACGGTAGTTCCTATACATAGACATCTAGGATTCTAGAATAAGTACACATTTCCAGAGCACTCATTTTGTTTGCAACAATAATAAGGCAGAAACATTTTTAACATAAAGAAACCAAATCTTTTTAACCTTTAAAACCTACTATTTTTTACTTTCTTAGTTGGCTCATTTAATCAAATATTTATGTACACTTTCATAATTTAGATCATTCTTTTGAAGAATTTTAAAACAAACGAGTGATACATGATCAAAATAGAGCAGTAATTTAAGAAAAAAACCTACAGTTACATACAAGTCATCGATTAAGGTCATAATTGAGGTGACTGTAAGCTTTCTTTAAAAATGAAAATAGTCTAGTAATATTCTAGTAATAGTTTAACTTTTTAAATTCTCTCTCAATACATTTTAAAATAAAGATGTAAGTAATTCCAAAACAATGATGTAAATAAAAGAGGATAGTTATGAGCCAAATAGAATATTCTGTTCCATCTAGGACCTTGCCCAGCACCTGTTAGAACACCACCCACGGCTAATGTCTCTCTGTTTTTTAAGTATAGAAGAAAAGATGAGAAACAAACATTGACATTTGGATACCTACAGAGCCTAATCTGTGGATTTCTTCTTGATTTATTCTCCTCACTGTTCTTCTCTTCTTCCGAAATTCACTGGCCTCCCGTTTAAAAACCTTTCCTCTGAAGCTCATTGTATCCTGTTATTTGAGTCGCAAAATATTTAAAAAATACAAATTTCTTAAAACACCTTCCTTCTGAAGCTTCACCAGACTAACAAATCCTCCTTCTCCAGTGAAAAGGGAAATACGCTCATGCTATATTACCATAACTCAACAGAAAGGAAAAGAAAACCAACAAGTTACCGCTTCCTGTCACCACCAGCTGTTCTGATATGCTTCTGTGTGCATATTCTCCCTAGTCACCTGCTTTATAGAGTACGACAAAAACACAAAATGGCTTTGGACATTTAAGACATTTATCTGGACATTTATTTAGCTCATAGGTAAATAAATCATGGGATGTAATATCACCCATGGAACCAAGTCAAGACTGAATTAAAGAGCTGATTTACTATAGGGCTCCATGTCTGCCACTGAAACAGCTGCCAGACTTCACCATCCTGAGTGGATCCCAAAGAGAAGCTGTCATAATATACCTGGGATCTGAAGAGTCTGTTTCAAGCAATTGCTCATACGAGTGTAGATTTAGTTAGTGGTCTTCCAAGATGGTCACTTAGGGCACAAGGAGAAGTTAGAATTCTATTCATATTGGTTATCTAAATAAATTGTACTCTACTGCTATTTAATATAATAAATATTGACAGGGACACCTTGATTCCCTATGCCAAATGGTTGCAAGCAGTCAAATAGTTAATTCCCTTATCTGCACTCACTTTTTCTGGGGGGCTATTTAGAACTACAACTCTCATTTCAAACCTACCTGAATTCTCCTTCCTGTTTTATTCTTCTCCATGACACTTTCTAGCATGTGACACTACTAGACATTTTACTTATTTAAGTTACTCATGGTTTGTCTTCCTGCACTCGAATCTATGCTCCACAAGAGTAGAAATTTTGTCAGTTTCATGTACCATGCTTCTGTGACAAGTACAGTGGTTGGCATCCAGAAGTTTCTCAGTATATAACTACTAAGTTCAATGCAAGAATACATGAGGGACTGGAGCGCCTGGGTGGCTCAGTCAGTTAAGCACCTGCCTTCAGCTCAGGTTATGATTTCAGGGTCTTAGGATGGAGCCCCGTGTCAGGCTCCCTGCTTGGTGGGGAGTCTCCCCTCCCTCTCCCTCTTCTCCCACTCTCTCTGCCATCCCCTCTACACCTTTTCATGCCCTCTCGCTGTCTCTCTCTTTCAAATAAATAAATAAAATCTTTATTAAAAAATGAATGAGGGACTTAAATTTATTATGCTTAACAGTAAACCTAGTCCCCTATGTATATTGTGTTTTGAAATATTAGCTATTGATAAGAACTATATTAATTTGTATAAATAAACAGACTATGGGAGTGTAGTCAAGCTTTTCCTACTAAGTGTATGAGATAAGAAATATTTGAAGACCACAGGACTAGGAATTCACTGATAAGATGAAACATTTGAAAGATTGATTCAAAAAAGACTGTGTGAGATGGCTGTTCAGTTGAAGATTTTGTTTCTTCACCTGGAGGATGGACCTAGTCAATAGCGCTGCCCACCAGTTTGATGAAGGTGTTAAAGGAACCACTGCTTGTCCACGAAGCACTATGTGGGTTATGAAGATGATTGAAGGAGTATTTCCCCTGAGGACTGATCTCTATGACCCCCAAGATAGAAGAAAGCCCTGCCAACTTCCTAGGATTGGAGTCCTAAAGAAGGAGTACTATGAAGAGAGTAATTATGCCCGTTTTTATATTAGAAAGGGTCAGTTCTTAAGACATTTGTCAAAGGCACCCCTGTATAAAGCACAGTATGGGTACATTGTGGATACAGACAAGACACTTAACCAGGAGATCAATTTTTTGGAAAAAAGTTCTCAATAAACTGGGAGTTTTGACCTTTAAGAAAGAAAAATAACCAGGCTGTTAACTAGCTCACACATTTTGCTCATGCCCTAGCTGGAAGAAGGATTAAGATACAGCCAGAAAGAGGGAGTGCTAGGGCAATGTGGGACTATGAGCAAATACAGTGTGGTTTTTGTGGAGACTTTTGTTCCAGAGCCCTGTCTTCTCATTCCTTTGCTCAGCACATTTAATGGTGCAGGTGCGTGGTGGCCACCTTGAATGACGCAATGAGCAACCCAGAAGTGAGTGCTCCTAGATATCCTGCGGCTTTCCCTTAACTTCCTTCAGGTCTTCCAGCAAGTGTCTATTCCTCAGAAGGCTTCCTTTGACCGTCAGTTTAAAAACTGTGGTCTCCTCCCCCAACACTTTATTTATTTTTTTAAAAATTTTTGGCCATAGAGAAAATAGAATAAGACATTTTTCCTGAGAAAAGATAAGAAAAGGCCTTCTCAGGATGGCCTTTCTGAGAAGTCACTTTTGCAAACACAATTCTCAATTCTGTACTGAAGGTTGTGATCTTCAGGAAAACTCTCACTTAACCAGCTCATCCAAACCACAATGGCCCAAGTAGATGTCATCTGCTTATTTAATAAGCCTCTCCCTTCATCATAGTTATTGTTTACTAACATAGGCCATTCCCTCTGCCCCAGTAATAACCAGACTTAGCTGAAGCACCTCCATACACCCCAGACTTGAGGCACTCATCATCCATCTCTACCTTGTCAGGCAGTGATTTGTGTAAGATGGAGAAAGAGATAATGATTATTCCTTGTCAAAGTGTGGACACTGAGGAAGCGTCTTTCAAGAACTATGAGAAAAATAACAAGATACTATAAAAATAAGAAGTGGGGAGGTAAATTGTATCATCATTTTAAAATTACCTTGGGCAAACAAGGATTCCACATAGCAGAAGCCCTTTTGTTCCACGGTCACTGAATATATAGCAATGTATGTCTTCAGCTCTGAAAAAAGCTTGACTACAGTCCCATAGATGTTATCCTCTAAGGAATTCTTTGGCATCTGTTAGATGAGCAGACACATGCAGAATTTTCAGATTTAACTTGTTTCTTTTAAGACCTTATCAGAGTCTGCCTCGGGTCACCTGATTTCCTGGGGTAAGATTATGTTTCTATTTTAAGAGCTGAAAATAGTGTTTTGCAGCCATTTTTAGATGATGGACCCATTTGAGAATCCAATAAAATCTGCAGACTCACTGCCAGAAAGATGTTAGTATTCAGAAAATGTGCATGCATAGTTGGAGGTCTCAAGTCTCTGAAGTCCATCCATGGACCTTCTTAACCATGGTAGCCTAAATCCCCAACTTGTGATTTTAGAAGATAGGAATTTGTCTTGTAATGAAGCATTTAGTAATATTGAGCAATTCTTGTGTGACTTCCTCTCTTTCTAAAATTTGCATCTAGTCTCTCCTTTATTCCTCTTTAGGCACCACAGTTCTTTATCCTGGAGTCCCTCCCACTCCTTAACTTCTGCAAAGTGAGAATGACTCATCTGTCCCCTTGCTTAGCTGTTGACTGCAGCTCCCTTAAATACTGGCAGAACAAGACATTGCCAGGCCACATATGGGGATGTCAGATAGGCATAACTTGGGGTGACTGCAAAGGAGGAGGAAATCCTGTAGCATGGAGTGTGCTGTTGCATGGGATGGCTCCACTGGGAACCTCCACTGGGCTGTGCCTTCCTTGATTTCAGACCAAGTTTGTTTCTCCAGCATTCTGTAATACTCCATACCATCCCAATAAATTCCTTTCCTGCTTAAGTTCATAAATATGTTAGAAATTTAAGAAAAAACAAAACCTACCTAGGACAATGGGCAAGAATAGAGATAAACAGAAATTAGAGATTGGTTGGCTCAATCACCAGGAGTCATTGTCAAGCTCATTAGTAGAGATCTGGTACCAATACATGTAGAATTTATTAGGCATTATACTCAAGGCATTGCTGGCTTAGTGAGAAATGAAGCTAGCCTTAAGAAGCTTGTTCCTGACAAAGGAATTCACTAGAGTTGACGGAATCTAGGAAAGCTTTATAGTAAAGACAGAGCCTAAGGCAGACTTTGATCAATAGGTGGGAGTCAAATAGGTGGGAGAAGGGTGAAGAATGCTCCAGGAAAGAGGATTGTAGCATGATGAAGACATAAGATAGAATGGTTAAAATCATGGGATCTGGAATCAGCTTGGATTCAAACCCTGGGTCCATTTCTTCCTCACTGTATATTTTCAGCTCAGCTTGCTCATCCCTCATAAACTAAGGATAGCACAGTAGTCACCTCAGAGTTTTTGTGGAAATAAATGAGATGGCACTTAAAATTTTCAACATATTGTCTAGTAGGTAGAAAGCATAATGACTGCTTATTACAAAAGCTAAGAAGCAGGTCAAAACAGAGTGTTTAAGAAATAGTAGGAAGTCCATCCTGTCTATACCATGATTGAGAAGAAGAGGAGTGGTAGAAACAACTGAAAATAGAAGCCAGGGGCCAGTTCATGCAAGGCTTTGAATGCCAAGATAAGGAGGTTTCCATTGTATCCTGAAAGGCATGAGAAACATGAAGATTTTTGAATTACAATTAAAATAGCGCCTTCGGAAGATTCATTTGGCAGTGGTATTAACCCAGGTAATAACATAGAATGGTGGAGGGTAGATAACATGGCAACACAAACATAATCTTAGATTTCACTGAGATTATAAATGAGACCTGACAATTAAATGGAAAAATCAATGGTAGTTATCCTTACCGACCAAGTACTGGGTGCTGGATGCTGACCCAAGTTTATAACACCCTCTTTAAACCTGTGACACTGTGAGCTAAGTATTATTATTATTGTTATCACCACCACAGTTTTACAGAGGAAGATATTTGGGTCCTGGGAAGTTAAGCCATTCATCCAAAGTCTGAAGCAAGTAAGTAGCACAGATGGGATTTTAGCCAAGGCAGTCCAGTTCCAGAGCCCAAGCTTTTAACCAGAAGGGAGGTTCGAAGTTGCCTGCAGGTTTCTGAGTTTTCCATCAAGGTGACGGGTGATATGACCGAGGGACATAGGGTAGTAAAGAGAGAGGACTTCTTTTCTTACCAGTGCTGATGTAGACATGTTGAAGTTTGGGTGAAGAAGACAGGAAAACAGAGGTGTCCAGCAACGTTGTTGTATGTGTGCTTGGAACTCATGAAAGACTCAGTGCTGGAGATTTGAAGCTGAGAGTCACCAGAACAGTTAAAATTGAAAAGTCTAAAAGTAAACTTTTAGAAAAGTAAAGTAAAAGAATTTTTGGAGAACAGAGTAGTACAGCATTGAGAACTGTCTTGAAGTTCTTTTACATATGATAAATGGAAGGCCATTTAGGACATTGAGAAGGCACAGAGATAAAGGGGGGGAAAGGATCAGGGAAGTGGGGCATCCAGATGCACTGGGTGGGGAGTTCAAGGAAGATGCTACATGGCATCTGACCTGAGATGGATGTAGGACCTAGAATGTCCAAAAAGATTCAGCATGAAAGATAAGCAAGATGAAAAATAAGAACCTTGTAGTCTTGGATCTATATAGATCTATATTTGAATTCTCTTCAGCCATCTATTAGATGATCTCTGGCAAGTTATTTGGCCTCTGCCTGTTTTTTTATAAATATTCAATGGAGCGGTAAGTATACAGCTTAAAAGGTTTTCATGAAATAGTAGGTGTTAGTACCTGGAACTGAGGAAAATATATGTATTTTACATATATGCACAAATTCCTATGTTTATATATATAAACATTTATTGAATATGGTGAGTATTTATTAGGTCTATATAGGTTGTATTTATGTATGGACTCACCTATATATGCATATACATATACATAGAAAATATATGAATACTTGCATGTATATATATATATGTACATATATACACACACACACACACACATATATATATACATATATAGTATTTCAAGTCTGGCTCCATAGTGCCCAGATAGAGAAAGTAAGTTTGCAATTTTCAATAGATAAGAGTCTGGATACTTGGAAGTTAGTTAAGATGGGAAATATTAACCATATTTTAGAAGAAATATGAATTTGAATGCTAAGATAGATATTTGAGGAAAGTTCTATTTGTATTAATTTTGTCTTGCTCCTGGAACAGCTGATCACACATGTGGTGGCTTAAATCAATATGTATTTGTTATCTAAATAGCTGTTGTGGGTCAGAAATTGGGTACAGTGTGGTACAATGTGATTCTCTGCTTGGGGCTTCACACGGGTCTAAGCAGGGTTGTGTCCCTTTTTGGAGATGCTAGGGAAGAACCTGGTTCCAGGCTTATTCAGGTTATTTTTTTTTAACAGATATTTATTTATTTATCAGAGAAAGAGAGAGAGAGAACAAGTAGGCAGAGTGACAGGCAGACACAGAGGGAGAAGCAGACTCTCCGCCGAGCAAGGAGCCGGATGTGGGACTTGATCCCAGGACCCTGGGATCATGACCTGAGCCGAAGGCAGCGACTTAACCAACTGAGCCACCCAGGCATCCCTTATTCAGGTTATTGATAGAATTCAGTTCCTTGTGGTGGCTTTGTTGCTGGCAACCAGGGGTCACTGTCAGTGTCTAGAGGCTGCCTGCATTCTCTGGCTCGTGGTCTCTTTCTGAGCTAGCAGCAAGGGCTTGATCGAACAACCAGAGAGTCTTGGGATGACATCTTTAGAAAACCATCTCCACAGGGTTGTATTCTGAATTACAGCTTGGCTTTTGGGCTTAATCTTTTTAAAAACAAGTTTAACATCATGAATGTATTGAGAAAAAAGGTTTATGTGAGGACAGTATTTGATTTTTGAGTATCCTTTCCACTGGTTGGAGTAGAGTTAAGAAATGAGTGAGAGGAGACAGAAGATTGCCTTATAGTTCCCATCCTGGGAAAAACCAGCAGTGACATATGGGTGAGAAAAACAATTATAGCTCTGAGGAGGGACAGGAGAACCAAAGACACAAATTTGGAAGACGAATAGTGGTGGACAAGTTATCAGATATATAAACACAGAAAACAGAAGCAATAAGCTAAGGCAACAAATCATAAGGTCATTTTTTCAAAAGACTTATTTATTTTAGAGAGATCGAACCTGTGTGAGAAGGGCAGAGGGAGAGAGAATCTCAAGCAGACTCCCCACTGAGCATGGAACTGGATGCAGGGCTCGATCTCACAACCCTGAGATCACAACCTGAGCCAGAACCAAGAATTGGACACTTAGCCAACTGCGCCACCCAGGCACCCCTATGAGGTCACCTTTAAAATGTTTAATTCTATTTGCACAATATTTGAATAGGCTGTATCATGGGCAAATGATATCCTCACTGAACCTAAGAAACCAAAGGACAGAAACTTGGGTTTCATTGACACTGCATCTGAGCCAACTTGATAAAAATGATCCAAAAAGTACCGTTGAGAATACAGAGTAACTGAAACCTTGGTGGTTAAGTCTTAGACAGCTACACATGATGTCATGCTCGAATCTGCAAAGCCTAATTTGAGCAACCAGTAGAGCAGTTTCCTGTGTACTTCTACCTGCTTTCATGATGCCTCTGGATTCCATCTTATCTCAATTCCAATTTTTTCTCCCTGCTAAGTTCTTCAGCATGCGCTGCATTTACTCCTTCATTGTTAGAGGGTATTTAGATAAGTCATTTTATTTTTTCTCTTCCATTTCTGATCGATTTCCCCATTGCCTGCAGGTTTGTGGGCTACATGGCTTTGGTCACATAGGACAAAACAAGGCTTTGTCTCTTGGTTCAGCTCACCACCGTCCTCCTCGTTTAGAGGAAGTAAAGCACAGGTAGCTACTTCCTTCTTCACTGTGGTCTCTCCTGAGCCTGGCCCCAGGCAGCGGGGCAGCGCTCTTTACTGAGGTTCGCTACTTCCTGCTGAACAGCTCTGAGTCACCCTGAGAGAGCCTTGAGGGGTTTAAATGAACACAACAGGGGCGCCTGGATGGCTCAGCCCCTTAAGCATCTGTTTTGGCTCAGGTCATGAATCCTGGAGTTCCAGGATCAAGCTCTGCAGGGAAGGGGGTGGGGTGGGGCCTGCTCAGCAGGGAGTCTGCTTCTTCCTTTCCCTCTGCCACTCCCCCTGCTTGTGCTCTCTCTCTGGCCCAAAGTCTCTCTCTCTCAAACAAATAAACAAAATCTTAAAAAAAAAAAAAAGGCACACAACAAAACCCATTTCTATTCTTTTTTTCTTTCTTTCTTTTTATTTTTTACAAAACCCATTTCTAATGTAAATCTTTCAGGGGGCAATGTCTGTGGAATACAACAGTTCTATCTATCCTCTAACTTCCACTTCAAACAGCATTTGTTTTATTTATTTTTTCATTTAAATTTTATTTTTTTTCAGTTTAAGTATAAAATATTGAGAAATTTCATGGAAAAAAAGGGTGCCATGCAGTGTGAACCACTGAGGGAGAAGGTAGACATGGCAAAAACAGAAACAGACAACAGTTGTGTGTGTGTTTGTGTGTATGTGTGCTACTGTGTGCACGATGTGTGTTTGTTGTGTGCATGTTGTGTGTCTGTTCATGTATGTAGGGATAAATGATCTTTACTGCATTGAAATAATTTATAATATTCAGTTCATAGCCCTTCAAACATATATCAGGTTGTAATGATATTGTTTATATTGTTGAATTTAAGTAAGTCTTGGGGGTAAAGTTTCCCACTTAATCAGGATTTGATGTGGGAGTGAAGGGGGGGTTAAAAAAAACTCATTGCTTACAGAGTCTCGTGAGCCCATCTTAGACTCTAATAGCAATCAGTGAAAGGGTGATAGCTTTTTCCTTCTCAATTGTGGACTTCATCATTGGCTCACAAATTTCTACCGGGAGAAACAGTGCAGCCTAGAGGTTTTCATACTCCTTGCCAATAACTATCTTAATACATTATATAGGAAATGAGGAACATTAGCTTTAATGTTTGCCCTCTTCTCAATGTCCTGTTGGGTATTTAGGTATTTATCACCCATCCCAAAGTTTTTTCTGCTTTATGGTTAAGACACTCAGCCACTCTCATTGGTCTGTTACAAAGCTGGGAGAACCTAAGAGGCAAGCATTCATTTTTACAGAGACCATGCCTTAACTTACACTCTCTTGCCACCATGCTCAGAGCCAGAGCATAACACCATGACAGTAACAACAGCACATGTGCATGTATTATATGATGCTCTAGGCTTATGTTTCATATATTTATACACACACACACACACACACACACACACGTGTGTGTGTGTGTGTGTGTATGGCTGGAATCTTAATTAAAAAGTCATGTGGCTAATTCTTCACCTAATGTTCTTTTCCTATTAAAAAAATAATCAACCCCAAATTAACATACTTTCTACTGGACAATTTTTCTTCTATCTTTTAAAGAAGACTGAAAGGTATTCTGGATTGAGGCAGATGATTTCCCTCTCAAATGATCAGATGAAGACATTCAAACATAGCCTCCCAGAAGATGAAAGTAGAAGGACTCTGAATCAATGCTATTATTTTTGATCATAGGGGCTACTGCCCAACAGCCATTTCCCCCAGAGACAGGCATTCTCTCTGCTGGCTGGCCTGCATCCCATGCTGGCTTCCCATTGCTGGCAAAGTTAACTACAAACTAGAGTCATTTATTTTAAAATAAAACAAGCACCCAAAATTGGCCTCCTATAGTCATTCCAATTGCTAATGACCTTGCTTTCATGATGACTGTTGCCCCCTGTTTAATAATTACCCTGAAAATCACATTGTACACAAGTTTTATGGAGAGGGCCAAGGTCTTTCAAAGTTGTGACTCTCTAATGGAAAGATTTGCTAATTTATATAACATGAGCATCACATGTATTTTATTCTTGTGGTGGTCATTTCACTGCAGGTGGGTGTCTTTTTTTTTTTTTAAGATTTTTATTTATTTATTTTTTGACAGAGAGAGCGAGATCACAAGTAGGCAGAGAGGCAGGCAGAGAGGAGGGGGAAGCAGGCTCCCTGCTGAGCAGAGAGTCCGATGTGGGACTCGATCCCAGGACCCTGAGATCATGACCTGAGCCGAAGGCAGCGGCTTAACCCACTGAGCCACCCAGGTGCCCTGGGTGTGTCTTTACAAAGAGAAGGCAATGAAGCATTCTTACCTAAGCAATTTTGATAAGAAGACAAATTGTCATGTAAATGCCAAACCCAGAGTATACATGCCACCAACTACTCAGACCAACACTGTTGATCTGGCTGATAGCCTACGTGACCTCTCTGCAACCAGTCTGCCCACAAACCATTTCTTTAATGATGTCGCCATGCATTCTTATCTCCTAGGGCCTCTGCCAGGAGGAGGCAAAGCTAATAGCAGACTGATTTAACCACTTAATGCCTTGCATGCTAGATATTGGAGAATAATGGGAGGGTCTTGGCTTTTCCAATCAAAGGCTTCTTTCTATTTTGCAGAGAATTAATTGTTGGGCTTGCCTTATTTAGCTGTATGCACTGTGGTAAACTGTTGACCTTTTGATGTGTGATAGGTCAAGGTCCCCAATTAAAGGACAAATTAACCTTCCTCTATCTGTTCTTGTTAGATGCCCAGGAAGGGTTGAAATAACAGACAAACAAGCATTGGACAGCTCTGACAGGGACACCAGTAAATATTTAATCTGGTTGATGAGAATGGGAGCAAATGCAGAGAGGCTCCAATTCTTTGTCAAATATTTCTAGGTCCTGGTCCATGCCAGGTATGAGCGATGGGCAATTAAGACAGATTGCCCATCCAGAGTCCCCGTGAGAGATGGTGGTACACATCCAACAATCTATGGAAATACAAGAAGACAGAAACTAGGTGTCAAGTGAAGAATAGGAGGCCAGAACAAGAGGCCACACAGCCATGGGGATGTGAGCCAAGTCTGGGCAATGGTAGGACTTTGAAAGTTAGCACTATACGAACTACGAACCCTAAGAGAGATTCTCAGTGTGCTCAAGAATCACATGCGAAGTTTGCTAAAAATATGGATTCCTGAGCCCTCTCTAGGACCTCAGGAGGCCTGGTGGGGCCCCAGTAATCTGGCTTTGTAACTAACATCCAGGTGATTCATTTGAAGATGCTATGCAGACTACACTTTGAGAAACCATGACTTAGAAGCTGGTCCACCTAAATAGTTTCCTTAGGTAGAAAATCATATAATAGTGCCCTCTGGGGCCCCACTTCCCAGTGTAATGTTCTTTATACTAGGCTAAAGTCTTATTTATAAAATCAAATATTTTCTTTCCCTTATGTATACTCAGTCAGGCAGAATTAACTAACCAGCTACATCCCCCTGAATGTTTTGTGGACCAAGGAGAAAAAACCCTGGAGTGAAACCAGCCATTGAAAACTGGGCCTGAGATGGGTCCCATCTCATTTCATTTCCTCTTTATTGGCCATCTCTTGGACTTTTCTAAGTCTGATCATACTTGTCCCTTAGTTATTGTCCTAATAAGGTTTCCTCAAACTTGCAATACTGGTTGACATTTTGGGCCAGATCATTTTGTAGAGGGCTGTCCTGGGCCCTGCAGGATGCTTAGCAGCTCCTCTGCCTCTCCCTGCACACATCCCACCCACTGTGACAGCCACCAATGTCTTCAGACATTGCCAAATGTCCTTTGGAGGGTGAGGGGAGGAGGGAAAAATCACTCCTGCCTGAAAAATCCCTGGTCTAAATCCTAATTTCCTTGATGATGGCTTTCAGGTCCAGTGACCTTCTGGCAGATAATGGAGGTTGCTCTCCAGACCAGGGCTAGCTCCTCTTGAAAGCCAAGTTGACAGTCAGTTGCTTGGAAGAACCTCAGGGCTACTGGCCTTCCAGTCAGTCCCCTGTCTCACTTATCCATACCTCAAAATCCCATTCCTGGAATTAATCTGGGTCTGGGATTCTGTTTCTGTTCTAGGCTGTCCTTATCAAAGCACAGATATCACTTGCTAGAAAAAGATCTGAAGCATTATCTTCTTCACTAATTTGGATTTCATAGAGCCCAAAAGGCAAGCATATTTCAGCAGCGTGAAGAAAATAATTGGGAGTGTTGTATTTGCACTTGTGGGTATGATCACTGGGCTGGAGTCTGTGGGCCTCTGTGTGGTTCCTGGCCTCCCTGCACACTTGCTGTGGGTCTCTGGACAAGTTACACAACCTCTCCGAACTTGAGTTTCCTCACATGTAAAACGAGGATAACCATAGCACCTACCCGAGTGAGTGCTGTGAAGCTTAATCAAAGAATATTTATAAGGAGCTGAGCACAGTACCTGGAGTAGAATAAATGCTCAGTGGTTGTTAGCTGTAAGTTTGATGAGGAGGCAGTTGTGTTCAGGGGGTAAGTGATCATAGCCAGCTGCCACCATGTTCAGGGAGCAGATGTTTGCAGATGTTGGTGTACTGAACAGCAGAAAGAGTGGAGGGTTGAGGATGAGAAGGATACCAGCTTTAAAAGTGGCAGTGAAAGGGAAAAGACATTCCAAAGTGAAGGGAGTGGCCATAAGACCCTGTTGGCCTGGATGTGGACAATTAGGCAGAATGGCCCCTCCTCCAATGCGCACTGGATCCTTCCACAACTGACCCCTTTGTTCTCGTTGTGCCTGGCAACCCTGCACATTTCATTTTAGAATCCCCACTGTGCACAACTACAAAAACTTCTAATTATCCTATTTATGTCATCTTCCTTCATCCCACACAAAAGACCCAAACGCCAAGGAAGTTAAGAAAGCCAAGATTTAACCACTATCATACGCTTTTTTATCTTTTCATGGTTACTTTTCTGCCCAAGCAGGACTGTAAATTCCCAGAGCAATAAACAGTATCGTCTTTATGTCTACACTGTGCCGGGTCCGGTACTGGCATGCAGCAAATACCAACATTATAATTACCAATTTGATGTTGTGAACAGGAGAAAGGGGCACTGCACTTTGTTTTTCTCTGTCCTCGTCTCTCTCTTTCCACGACTTTCCAAGGCCACAGCAAGGTATTGGAGTACACTGACGAGGAGGCATTTAATCTGACTTCGCCCTCTTTTGCAAGAGTGTCACAGATTAGGGAAGGAGAGCCATTACCTAGATTGTATCAAAAGACCTTTGGTGGCATTGAAGATTGGCATCTCTCTTGCTTTGATTGGCCTTCAGGGTTATATTTTCAGTAAGCAGTTCTGAATTTGTGTTCACTTCTTATCTTTTGGTGTCCATAACTACTGAGTGGAGACTGTTGTTTGTAAATCATTTCTTTTGTTCTGGCCAAGTGCATGTGTGCTCACAGTGAGAAGAGCCTGGTTGACAGACAGGAGGCCTGTGTTTCAGAATCAGTCCACTTACTGAGAGTCCAAGTACCTTGGGCAAGACAGTCACCTCTCTGGACCTCATTGTCCTAAACCTTTTTTTTGGATCTCTAAAATTCTGTGTGTGTGTGTGTTTAATAAAACAATTTGTATTATCCATTTTCAGATAGACTAATGACTGGGCTGAGAAAATGAGGTTTTTTTTTTTAATTTTATTTTTTACCTTAAGTGCTACTTGGAAAAGAAAGATAAACTGCAATCAGATGCCTTTCTCCATATCCAGGCCAGATGGCAAACCCAGAGAGATGCTACCTGTCCCTTGCTCCCGGTTCCCAGATAGATTTCATTTCAGAAGTAAACAGTTGTGCCTTCTCACTAGATGATATTGTCCTTGACATCTTTTACAAACAGAGCACTGAAAAGAATTTTGGCACTGTTTTCACACCCACTTGTTTTACTGATATTCCTTGATTTTCCTGTGGGGGACATCTCATCTATCCCTTACCTTCCAGAACACGTCAAAGAGGGGCTCTGACTCTGCGTGGGCTGGTGCCTTGAGAAGAAGGACCCAAAGACAGAAAATGTGATTTATATCAAACACTGCCCCAAGTCCTGCACACTGTGGTTCCTGAGACCTTCTCCCTCCTGTGCTGATTAAGACCTGCTGTTGAGTTCTGCCTTCAGTCTGATGCGCTTTCTCCAACTTTGTACTTCATTCCCCTTGGCTGAGGCAAAGCCCTTCTCTTTTTGCAACCATGTTACATTTGCAACCATTTATTTATTTCCTCTGAAAATACGTAAAGATATTGTGCTAAGTATTTAGGATCACTGGAAAAATAAAACAATTTCTTTGTCTTTATAGAACTGTAAAGAGAGGGTTTGGCAAGTGCTGCAATGGAAGGTTTACATTAGAAACTACAAAAAAATCAGGGGCACCAGGGTAGCTCAGTCATTAATTGTCTGCCTTCTGCTCAGGTCATGATCCCAGGGTCCTGGGATTGAGACTCACATGGGGCTTGCTGCTCAGCGGGTAGCCTGCTTCTCCCTTTCAAGCTCCCCCTGCTTGTGTTCCTTCTCTCACTTGCTCAGTCATAAATAAATAGAATCTTTAAAAAAATACTAAAAATCAAACAGAAATCTCATTTTCCCCCAAGTATCTTTTTTTAAAGATTTTCTAAAATTTATTTGAGAGAGAGAGAGAATGAGTTTGGGGGAGGGCAGAGGGAGAGGGACAGCAGACTCCCTGTTGACTGTGAAGCCTGAAGCACTGCTTGATCCCAGGACCCCGAGGTCATGACCAGAGCCAACGTTAGGCACTTAACCAACTGAGCCACTCAGGTGCCCCTCCCAAGCATTCTTTTAAGCACTAAAATCAAACAAGCCAACACATAAAAAAATAAGCTCATTACCTTTCTTTCCACACACCATTCCACATGACCTTATCCTCAGGTTAATATCACCATCTACCTGGGTGATAAAATCAGGGACAGGATACCCATTTTCAACTTCTCTTACTTCTCATCTGCATAACCAGCCCATCACTAACTTCGAATGATTATATATTTTCTCTTGAGCATTCCTGTCATTACAGTAATTTTCCTACCTGATGCCAGGTTCGACCATGTTATTCCCAGGCTCAGAAGTCTTAAACAGGCTACCCAATTGACAACATTAGTGTTTCCCAAGCTGTGCTCTAGAGCTTTCGGATGTGCGAGTCAGTGCCCTTTTAAAGAGACATCCAATGTCAAATAAACTTGAGAAACAGTAGCTTGAGCAAAGCCAAACCGGCGTCCTCCCTAAAGAACGGCCCAAGGCTTTCCATTTCCAACGTGCAATGTGACCCTCTTGAGGCGGGTGTACTAGCCAATATTTCCCACATGGATTTTTGCACGGATGCATTTTCTTGCAGAATGCCTTATATTCCCTGACACACGGTCTGGGGAATGGTCTCTGCAATGCTGCAAATGCAGTGAGACACCCCGGGGAGATAGAATATAAAACACTTTTTTTTTTTTTTTTCTAAAATATTTTCAAAAGACGAAATGATACTGGCATCTTTTCCAGGATAGATGGAAATTGTAGGCGTTTATGTGAAGAGGTCTGAACTGGGACAGATGCCAGGTTGCACCGGTGCTAAAACGAAAGGAAGGCAGCATGGTGGCTGGTTGCCAGGGCGACTGTGGCCTTGGGGGTAAGATCGTTGGACCTCTGCCAGTTTGGGCTCTTCTCCTGCCCCAGAGTGGGCGCCAGGTGTCATCCACCTGGGAGACCAGCAATGACAATTCAGAGCAGCATAACCAAGATACTCGTACACAGCTGCAAGGGAGACACATAACTTAAATAACTGACATAATTTGCTTACACTGGACAAAAGGTAGTATCTATTTATGTACATGGCTTTTGGTTTCTTGGGCCTCTGTGAAATCTCAGCCTAATAGGATCAGGCAGGGACAGATTTTCATGGTTGTGTAGAAAGCACAGAATAAGCACTGTTCTCGGCATGGAAAATAATTCATGACCCAGTTATGGTGAAAATATGGGACATCTGAATCCTCCCTCCATCCCTGCAGTAGCTGGTGAGACTCCAGTCCGGTTTGTAAGCAGAGTTCTACAAGGATTTATTGCTTTCGAGGCATTAGTTTCCATAGCTTCGACTTGCATTATGTTGCTGAAAATTAAGTTAAGGGTCGGATATTCATGACCTCATTCCCCTTTGATATTTTTATAGCCAAGAAAGGATTGTCTGACTTAGTATTATTTAATTGTACCCGTGGAAATCTTTCTGAATTAAGAGTCAGAAATCTAAGAAATCTAAGTATGATCTTTAACCATACACTTCCATTAACGTCAGAATTGTTTGCCACTCCTATCACTCAAACATGCTGTCATGTGTTGCAGGCAGTGGAGTCCTCACTGGCTCAAGCTGGAATGCTGAATTAAAGGGAAGCTCTCATAAAAACTTACGGGAGTGGGCGCCTGGGTGGCTCAGTGTATTAAGCTGCTGCCTTCGGCTCGGGTCATGATCTCAGGGTCCTGGGATCGAGCCCCGCATGGGGCTTTCTGCTCCGCGGGGAGCCTGCTTCCTCCTCTCTCTCTGCCTGCCTCTCTGCCTACTTGTGATCTCTCTCTCTGTCAAATAAATAAAATAAAATCTTTAAAAAAAAAAAAACAAACTTACGGGAGGATGACAAGCAGACAGCCAATGACTCAACTTGGTTCCCCACTGAAGTTTTCCTGTCACTAATGTTTTCTGGGGTTTTTTGGCCACTCATGTTGTTAAAATATTGGAATTAGTTGATAGCATTTTAAAAAAGAAGATTTTACATAAAATCTCTGGCCACTGGCTTCTCTTAAAAAAAATTCAAGATCTGATGATATTGATCCTACCTTTGGACATGGGAACAATGCCCAGATGGAACAGTGGCCACACCCTTTGTGTGGGCCATGCATTCTTTAATTTACCATGATCCCCACAGCTCCTATCTGTCTCCTTGTCTAGGCTGTATGTCCCAAAAGTGTTTGGGTTGAAAGCCCTTGACTTGAAGTCACATTCAACATTGTGTCTTTCAGTAAGGCTGTTGTAACTGGGAATCTGATCTAAGCCTTACTTGATCCAGATCTCTACATTTAACAAGCCTAAAGATTTCTATGGCCAGTATATTTGCAGTTATTCCAGGTCTATATGAGATGAATAATTTACTCCTGGGGTTTCTCCAAATGGGAATATGCACCAATATCTTATTAATACCATGTAGTAATAAAATTGTGTTTCTGTTCTCACATTCCTACCAGAACATCCCCTCCTTGAGTGATTTGACAAGAGAACATTTCTGGCATTAGTTAAGCCATAAAAAGGATGAGCGTACACTACATTTCTTCTTTAACTTTTCAAAATCAGAACCATTTTGGGGCTTGTGTGAAAAACTGGTGTGGCAGTTAATGGCATGGTTCAACACCTCTTCATGTAAGTTATGGGAACATGACACCAAGAAAAAACCTTTAAGAAGTAACAAAATATTTAGTTTAAAAGAGAAAACAGAGGTGTGTGGGTGGCTCAGTCTGTTAAGCATCTGCCTTCAGCTCAGGTCATGATCTCAGGGTCTTGGGATCGAGCCCTGTAACCCTGTGTAGGATTCCTTGCTCAGTAGGAGGTTTGCTTCTCCCTCTGCCCTTCTCCCCTGTTTGTGTGTGCATGCTCTCTCTCTCAAATAAATGAGTAAAATCTTTAAAAAAATAGAAGAGGAAACAAACATTCTTTAAATGAAAAATCATAAAAGCCTTTATATAAGAGGTTATCATGATATTTCTAAGTTATTTATCTATACATCTAAAATTATCCCCACCATGCATTTTTAGAACATATCAGATCTGGATAAGAAAGTCAGCACCTTGTTCAATAAAATAAGGATGGCAGATCATAAATAATCTTCAAGACACTTGATAACTCCAAAACTCTATTATGTTAGAAGAGTATAGCTATGAAAGATGGACAAATGTTTCCATTTCTTCTCTCCATTTATCCTTGGAAAATTATGAGAATATCATTGCTTTTTCTTCATATAGCCTCCCTGTACTGGTAATCATCTAAGTCGTGATGAAAGACTGCAGGAGTATTCCAAATAATTTAGCAATTTCATTGTACTATTTCCAGATATGCTATGACCGCATTTTTCTTCACGTTGAAAGATGGTCAAGAGAGGATTCTGCCATACTTCACACTCTCTAGCAACATGCAGCTGTAGTGACACTTTTCTTATTAGTGTCAGAGAAGATTATTTAGGAATAGGCTTATCGCAGGAATCCTCCCTCTAAAGTACCTACACCATTTTCTTGGCTTTTCCATCATTTCCACAGTCAGGGTTTCCCTGCTAGAATGGTTAAAGTCAGGCAGAGAACCACCCCTAATATCCCCATCTATCTCAGTCAACTACCTTTCTGGCCTCTGATCTCAACATTAAACCACACAACTTTTAAATTGTCCTAGGAGTATAGTCCAAATATGATGCCAAGACTTTGTTTGCTGACATCTTTTGTATTCAGTGACAAATGCTTATAGCTTAGCCTCACTGTTCCAATAGTCAGCTGGACCGTACACCAAATTCTGCCCTCTGAAAAAGAGAAGAATGAAAAAATGTAGAGAATCAGGGAAAAGATGAATATCAGGAGGAATATGGCATTACTCCCAGCTTTTCTCAAACTGTGAAGGACGAGTAATTTAAAAAGCTTGAAATAGTGTAACTATTGAATGGGGTATTTTTATTTCAAAACAATAACACAATAACACTAACAACAGGAGGGGTTGAGAAGGGAGAAAGACAAAGTTATAGTGAATTTCTGTAATTCTCCAGTGTAGGTACAAGCCCATTTTCCCCTGTATTATTCTGATATATGATTAACAAGGGGAACAATTAGCAACTTCCCAGCTTGGATTTAATCCTCTTATTATAAAATTTAATAAGGTTGGGCTTGCACATTGGGAACACAGGTCACTCCTATAGTTTTTTTTTTTTTTTTTTCCAGGAAAGGACTATTTGGCTCTGGAAGGTATCTAGCATCTTAATCCAAAACTTATTACTTTCGTAATGCCTGGGAAGCAAGGTTTAATGTCTAAATAGTGTTGGGAGATAATATAACATTCACACCCATTGATAGCCGAGGAAAATGGGACAGGGATGTTCAAGAAGGCAAGGAGGCACTTCAGATGTGTGTGTATGGTTGCTGTGAAATCCAGCTGGATGGGTCTCAGGGACCTAAACATTATTTGTTTCAGAATCATCCTGCTTTTACAGTTTGGTGTGAAATTCAAAGAGGTATTTCCTCCATATTACATTTTCAAAGTATCTATTTCAAGTTTATATTTGAAAGGACTAAAATGCAGGATGCTGAGGGTTAGACATAAAACCTCTTGTGGGTGTTTTCCTTGGTAAAATTGAGAGGACTACCTGTGTTCAGGCAGATGTAATTAAAAATACGTCACTGAATTTCAAATAAATTAGAAAAACTCTTTAAATGATAAGTTGCTATAAATACAAAAGCTATTTGATAAACAGTCAAAATTTAATATATCATTCATTTTTTAAATGCAAGTGATTCTTTAAGATAGCTTGATCTTTAAACAAAATCTCTTTGAAATAGATAACGCCTGGTTCATCAATAATTCTTTCTGGAGGACTTCTAGGAACATAGGAACCAAGGAGCCAGGAATCAAACATGATTTTTCCATAGGTTTAATTCTTGGCCTTCAAATATTTCTAAGAAAGAAGATTACTGGTTGTGAATATCATCAACAAATTAACATTTATATTTCCTCTTTCACAAATATGCCTTCAAGAAAGCAGAAATCCCTGCCTTTTATCTTTTATTCTTTCTTCTTTTTCTTCTCTCTTAAGAGGGAAGAATAGCAATGTTATAAGAACCTATACCCTACGGACACAGGAGTAGGAGAGGGAGAAATTCAGAATTAAGCGGATGGACATAAGGCTGTCCACTTTTACTGCCAAGTTATTTCTAGTGTGAATGTCCACAGCAAAGGTGCTTCTCCCTGATGGGTATGTCAATCCTACTGCATCAGATAAAGGGAAACAAGACAAGAACTTTTACTAATCAAATTTTTAATTGTTTAGAACAATATTAGTAATTATTAGGTTGTTTTTTTTAAAGATCAGATTTTAAAAAAAATGATCAGATTCTGGGGGCCTGGGTTGCTCAGCGGGTTAAGCCTCTGCCTTTGGCTTGGGTCCTGGTCTCAGGGTCCTGGGATTGAGGCCCGCATTGGGCTCTCTGCTCAGCGGGGATCCTGCTTCCCCTCTCTGCCTGCCTCTCTGCCTACTTGTGATCTCTCTCTCTGTCAAATAAAAAAAAAAAATCAGATTCTGGTTTGTGCATTTTCCTCAAAATATAATCATTCAACCTTCTAAGTGTATGGAATAAATGGCCTATCCAATGCCAAGTGCTTTAACTTCACAGTGGACAGAGTTTGAGACCTAGCCAGAATCCCAAAAGTGCTCAAATTTCCTATTGTGTAGAAGACGGAGCCGAAATTGGCATATAGGAGTTATGAAAGTAAATGTTTGCTAATTGCATACCTAAAAAGAGGTACGGCTAAGCACTTTTCCATGGCAAGGTCAATGTTCTGACTCAAGTCTGCAATTTGCTTTTCTGTCCTCATCTCCCAATATGATCCTTATATAATCCATAACGCAACCCTGCTTGGATGGATTCTTGTCTTCCATTTCCCTCTGATGAAATCTCATGGCACTTGCTTCATGCTACTCTTGTGGCAATTACCTATTTCTCTTTAGGTTGTATTCACTTAGTACAAGCCAACTGTCCTATTGCTGGGGCTATCTTCCTAGATCCATAGTTTCTTAATTACTTTCCTATCCTTGAGAGAGCATAGTATCAGAACTCTCATGCAGCAGGTGCTCTATGATTATTAAGAATTTAACTGTCTGCTCTAAAAGTTCCATATAATATGTTTAAGTCTGAAGTCTAAAGCACCATTTCTCAAGAATGTATTTCAAAGGGCATAAAGAAGAAACTTGAATTGTACTCATATACACAGGAAGGGCCCCAGACAGCATAAAAAACTAGAATATTCTCCTCACAGGATTATTTCAGAGAAATAATTTTTGATCTAACCATGTTTCTTTTATATATATATATATATATATATATATATATATATATACATATAAACTTTTCAAAGAGCCATCTTTAAGTGCCAAATGAAATGCTAATTTTGGAAATTGGAATGTATTATTAATCATGTCGTTGTGGCTTCCAGTGAATGTAATTACTTACTATCTATGGCAGAATTGAGCTAATTGATTAACGTTACCCTGTGAAAACATAAGTGGGCACAACAGACTCTCTGACGCCTTCTGATAGTTGGCAAACAATGAGGGCTGAGCCTATACATCATCCACTCTCAGCCTGCTCTTTCCCTCCAATTCTTTTGAAAGACATTTCTGAAGAGCCTGCATATTCCTGAGCCGTAAAAATTACGTGGGCAGCTAGGGAAGCACAGACAGATGATGCTGGGTCATATCTCCAGCTCTCTGCTTGAGACTCACTATAGCTAGATTCGAAGGCATGGCCTCTTTGCCTTGGCACCATTCTACACATGTTGTCTTGAAAATACAAAGTTAACTATTACACGGCCCTTTAAGGTTTATGTAACACTGAATTTCCATTTTTCTACAACTGTAAGCTCCCGAATATAGTTCTTGGAGCAACAAAAGAGAAATGTAGCTTTGCTCCTACATACAAATCTTAGGTGTTTATTTCCTCCTTCTGGACATCAATAAGACTACTGCCTCTGCTATGTGAATCCTAAAACTGATCATATAAGCTTTGAATTTTTTTAAAAAGATTCATTTATTTTAGAGAGAGTGTGAGCAGAGAGAGAGGCATAGGCAGAAGAGAAAGAATCTCAAGCAGACTACTTGCTGAGTGTGGAACCCAACTGGGTGCTCGATCCCAGGACCCAGAGATCAAGACCTGAGTCGAAATCAAGAGTCCAACACTTGGGGTGCCTGGGTGGCTCAGTCAGCTAAGCATCTGCCTTTGGCTTTGGTCATATGCTCCCCCCCCCCCCACCCAGCCTCTCTCTCTCTCTGTTAAATAAATAATCTTAAAAAAAGAGAGAGAGAGAGAAAGAGTTCAATACTTAACCGACTGAGCCACCCAGGCATCTCCTGATCATATAGGCTTTAAATCTGAGAAGTTGGGGTGCCCCGGGTGGCTCAGTGGGTTAAGCCTCTGCCTTCAGCTCTGGTCATGATCTCAGAGTCCTGGGATTGAGCCCCACATTGAGCTTTCTGCTCAGTGAGGAGCCTGCTTCCCCCTCTCCCTCTGCTTGCTTCTCTGCCTACTTGTGATTTCTCTGTGTGTCAAATAAATAAATAAAATCTTTGGGAAAAAAAATAAATAAATCTAAGAAGTTATCACACAGCATTCTTGAGACCAAGCAGAATAACTCTCATTGAAAAGATGCATAAAAATGCGAATGTGACAAAGAATATAACTGGCTCTATAACAAATTTCTTTGGACTAGACCTTAACAATTGCTGGGTTTATGGGCCAATTATGTTTTATTGAGGTTATGAAAAAAAACATGAATAAACCCTTCAATGCCAGCTAGCTCATGGATATAAAACTAAATATCATCCTAAAGCAAATATTCAAGTAAAAAATAAAGGCTCACATTCAACCAAATCTGTGATGAATGAGGCAGCAATCATCGATATATTTGGAAACTCCATTATCTCTAAAATCTTATAGGTCTTTAAGCAAGCAGGAGCTCATGAAATGATCGAGTCCGTTGGACATGAATCATTAGGGTCAAACAGATAAAATTCAACCTACCTTCTAATCTTCTCTAATATTAGAAAATTTGCCTTATAGACTTGATGAGCTACATAAGTAAAAATTTCAGTGTTTGCCCAATGGCTTGGCATCTGCTAGGATGTACCCCAAATATGATTTTATAATGAGTTATCTGAAATTGCTATTTTATTTGGTGACTAGACAGAAAGTAGGTTACATCAGTAATTTTAACAGGTCTCCTTATCAAATTACAATAGAGAATTAAATAAAAATTTTGTTCTGTGCCCACACATCCTGGGTCTTGATCATGTTTAACTTTGTGATTAGAAAGATCTCTCTCTTTTTTGGGAAGGGGTGGAAAAAACTTTTATTTTCATTTATTTTTAAAAAATAATTAATTTAAAAATTTACATTCAACTAATTAACATATAGTGTATTATAAGTTTCAGAAATAGAGTTCAGTGGTTCATCAGTCTTATATAATGCCAAAACCTCATATTTTGTTACAAAAAAAAGAGAAAACTGTAAATAGGTGTTACTAATGACTGTAGGATTGCAGCAGAGTGAGGGAATGTGTGGAAGAAGTCTGAGTAAAACCCCTGAAACGTTTTCATTGTTTATCTTATTACTGACATGCAGTATTTAATACTGTTTGCATAGCGTTTACTTCTTTTACAATTCAAAAAGTACAAAAAAGAAGAACCAAGAAGCTTTATTCAGTCTTGGTTTTTCCTCTTCTGCAACTGCCATTTTCTAATACCTATTCATTGTCCATTTGGGACAAAGATCTTAAGAAGAACCACAGGCTGAATTTTGAGTGGATTCATCTAAATCTGCACCATTGAACATGGAGTCAGGTAGCCACCAAAAAAGTAGAACAGTGTTAAGTTATGACCATGACCATGTACCTAAAAAATAGTATTTGTTAGGAAATCAAGCATGTGTGAAACAACAATGGCAAGGTGAAAGCTAAGAGAAAATGATGTTTAGTATTTTTACTGACTGAAATAATTCCCATGTGGTATTTCAGGAAGAGCGCCAGAAAATAACCTCTAGAAACCATGAATAGTTTAAGCTTTGGATTCGTTAAACTATAAGAATATGAGTCTGAGCCGGAAAGAATCTAAGGCAGGGCATGTTCTGGGACTAAGTAAGTAAGCCCTTCTCTGCCAGAAAGGGCTTTGCTACCAAAGTGTGAAGCCTGGAGCTCACCTCCACCCAAAGGTCTTAACCTCCTATAACCTACCCAGCCCCCATTCTCAATTTCTTGCTTCCTCTGTGGTCCTGAGCACATCACTTCTTTTAATCCACTTGGTATTAAGAAATCCACTTGGTACTGAAGATTTGGCATTTTCTGTGAAATGGTGATAAATCGACATTTATTGCTAGAAGGTAAGAGATTAAATGAAAATCTGTCTGCCAAGATTTAGGAATTTAACAAAAAAATTTTGACCTCACTGGCTTTATCCTCACAAGGTTCTAAGTACAATAATAGATTCAGTGCTGGATGGCTAATTAAGATAGTAGATTACTTTTTCCATACACACTGGGCTCCATTTAAACCTTTGGTTCCAGGCTAATGGATATACCTGAGTCCATACCCAACTTCATGCCAATAAGGCATGCATCCATGTAATCATGAACTATGCTTGTATGGATACAATGGCTCTGTGTGTTTAAATGCAACACAAGGTTACAAGTTTCTTTGCAGAACAAACGGAGCCAGAGACATACATGTACCTCCAAATCTACCCACACAAACCTCAACCATACTGCACTGGAAGGCTGGGAGGGTAAAATGAAAGCAGGGCTTGCCAAATGCAGGCGGTAAAGCCTGCAGGGAGGCCCAGTGTCTTCAGCAGAACCCCAATACAAAACTTTCCAGCTGCCATTTCTTTAATTCTCCTGGTCTCAGTTTGAGATTGTGTTCTCTGCTCTCCCCAGAGGGTTTTCTCAATGAGCAGTTGTCTGAAGAAGTAGCAGTTTCCCCACACTGAGGGCAGAGGCTGCTTCTGGTACTTCTTAATTTACATAGCAAAAATGTCCACAATCCTGTTTCTCCTTTCGATCCTTCCATCTTCGAAGAAGTCATCTAAAGTCTTGATGATTTTTTCAGTAATTTTAACACATCTGTAGTGAAATATATTTTCCCCAATAACAGATTGGAAAAGCACCTGAAAGATAGCTTAGGTGATCCCAAAGGTGCTTAGTGTTTTGTGATGAATCTATGCACAGTTTGTAATATATTTTCATGTTAGCTGTGCCCAAAAAGACATACTTGGGATCAGACTCTCTCTCCCCCACTTCTTTGCAGATGAGTCTCCAGGGCTGTTGGTCAAGACAACATTTATAGAAATGTTCACGGGTTCATTTGCCTGTCTGTCCCAACAAAAGCCTCCCCTGCCTGAGGATGTCAGACCCTGAGGATGATTCCGCCCCAGTTCCCTCAGTTATAGACCTGCCACTCTCTATTCAATAATCTCAGAGCTCGGAGAACAGCATGGTTATATACCATCTTTAACTCAAAACCCATCAGCATTCTTTTTCAACGTTCTTTGCCCACAACAGTGTGGGCAAAAATGGGACAAAATATGGCACCTATGAAGAACAGAGAGATTTAAGGAAATAAAAATTAGAGTATGAAAGTGACACAGATGGGAATGCCCCCTTGTTTTAGAGTACAAAAGCAGACTCATTTTAAAGCAGTCCTTACAAAAAGACCTCTTGACAACCCAGTGCCACTTCTAGTTGAAAGAGGGAAAAAAACAAACAAACCACATTTCACACTTCATTTCTCTCCCTGCTCAGTGAGTTTCTTCCTCACTTACATCTCTCTTTGTCCTTGATCTCCATCTCTGCATTTTGGTTCACTTATTTCCTCCAGGAGCTTTCATTTGGAGAATGTCTTGGTTCACAGGCTTTTTTCACTGAGTCCCCTTTTTTGAATAACTTTTTTTTTTTTTTTTACTTGATGAGTTTCTTAATATTCTAGCTTCCTTATCGGGTAGAGAAGTGAAGAACCGTCATGCATACCAAAACGTCTCCTTAGAATGAACACAAAATAATAAACAGGGCATGTTTTCATGTAAAGAAGTCATTAATTTCTACGAGGCAGGTGGGCAGTAGGTATTTTGTTCATTTTACACATGAGAAAGAGGCAAAGTGCCTTAGTGTAGTGGGCATTACGCTGCGTGCTTTTCCTTACTATTCGTTTAGGTCAATGGTCCTGTGAGGATCCATTACCATGCTACAGGGCAGGCCACTGAATTTCAAAGAATGCAAGGAATTCTCCCACAGTCCCAAGTTTTTCAAATGACACAAGTCTGACACCTAAGCCCAGGTTAACAGTTCTGTTTCTCTTACAGCATAGCATTTGGGAGTCAGAAACATACTTCTGTTCCCCACATAGAACTCTGTAAACTCTTTAATCTAAAGAGATTACAAGAAAGTGATTTCCCTATTTTATTTTTAACTCTACAGATTAACTGGAACTCCTTCTCTTTGTATTTAATTCTTAAAGAAATATTGAGAGAGTAGTTTAGAGCAAGAGTCCATTATTTATAGAATGGCAGAATTGGATTTCATCCCTGCAGAGATTTATTCCTCTAAAACAATCAGAAAAAAAAGCAGAAACTGGATAAGATTGGCTTTATTACTGATGTTAGTATTTTGCAGTCCGCATATATGTGGTTTCAGCTGAAACTGCACATATACTTTGGAACTACATCATCCTTGGATTATGAGGATGGAATAGTATATAGTTAAAAAGAGTGCATGTCTCTCCTTTGAGACCCAGGCAATGTCCTTGTTCTACCACCATCTCTTCTACAAATCACAGATATCAATTTGTCTCTTTGGCCCTGACGTCCACCTTTCAAGTGAGGCGAGAATTCTATGATCACCAATTCCTAATATTTCATTTCTCTGTATAATCTATATGGAAAACCCTGGATTTTTAAGAAAAGACCCAAACAGTTTGCAATATTGGACACTGAGCAGAAGGATGTCCAGGCACATGATCTCAGACCTGGGTCAACAGAGGCAGGGGGCAGGTAGGTCCAGTGGGAAAGGAGAGCAAGTCTAGGCTGCTGGAGAGGAGAGGAGGGTGGAAATGAAGAGGTGGGCATGCCTGGGCCGCAAGGAAGTTAGAGGTTTGACAAGAGCCACACTGGGCTGCTCTCTGACTTCATCTCTAGCCTGGGTAGTATTTTCACTTTTATTTTTTGTGTTTTTGTCTGTTTGACTCATTTGCCAATTTGACAGGGGTGACATTTATGCACATACATTTTTAATTCACCTCAAATCTTATTAGTGGATATTTTTGTTTCCACTGCCCCTCCCTACATACTTTAAAGAAATTAAATGGTTTATTTTGTGTAGTTTCGTTTTGTTTTAATCAAAGAGACAAACACCCATGCAGAGGCAATAGAGCATACACTGATAAAGGCAGGCGGAAGCGTGCACCACTCATCGCTCTGGTGTTTTAAGAGAGGCAGGTGGTGTAATGGGTACAGGCAATGACTCTGGTTCAAATCCCAGTTAAAGTCCTTACTGAATGGGTGACCTTGGGCAAGGTCAGTAATTGCTCTACATGCACTGTACAAGGCAGCAACCACTAGCCATAGGTGGCTGCTGGGTGCCTGAAGTGTGGTTAGTGTGATTGAGGAAGTGAATTTTTCACGATAGTTAATTTTAATTAATTTTGATTTAACTCTAAGAACTGCTGCTCTCTATCTAGTCATTTGAAAAATGTCCAACTAGCTTTGAAATAACTGAGATATGTGAATTTACCCTTTCAACTAGTAAATTTTATGAAATCTAAATACTGAACAAGTACTTGGGATAAATATTTAGTCTCCAAATTGAAATGTGTTACAATCAATAATACATATTGAATTTTGAGGACTTACTATAAAAACATATAAAATATCTCATTGATAATTTTAAATGGACTATATGTCAAAATAATAATAGTTTGGACATATTAAATAAAATATATTATTAATTTCATTAAAATTTTTTAAAAAAATACAGCTCATAGGAATTTTTATATTATGTGGCTTGCATTATATTTCAGTTGTACAAAGCCACACTTTAATATCTTCTTCAACGATACAAGAATAAAAACAATTTCCTCCGTTGGTTGTTGTGGCAACAAGAAAAGATAACTGTGCGAAGTTCATAGTGAATTGTCTGACAAAGAGCTGGAAGTACTCACTAAAGAGCTATTATTTTGTGAACACTATTTCCATTCCTACTTTCTCTGACATAAAAAGGAGAGTTTGATGATATTCTGTGGGATAGTCAATCTGTTCCCCTCAAGTGCATGAAAACAAAGAAGGCCACTGATAACACAGAGGTATCAATGATAGGGTTGCTGATAACTTACCAGATAAATCCATATTTTGTTTTCACTTGCTGGATTTCTATTTTGTAAGCTTTATGACCCATAAGACATGGTGTACATGCATTCATTCATTTTATTCATCAAACCTTTCCCCGAGTATCTATTTCTAGAAGAATTGAGCTTCCATAATTTGGAATTATTAAGTTCTTTACCTGTTATAAATCTGCAACAGAAAATCTACTGACATCTAAAAATGTTGAAATAACTTTAAAATGACAAATAAGAAAACTAACACTACACTAGACGTGAACTAACTTGAATTTAAATAAAATTTGAAAAGAAAAAAATTGACTGGATACAGGTTTCTGCATCTTTAAGTTAATAATGTCAAATCTCCCTACTGAACTTAAAATCAGTTTCTTACTCTCTCAGTAACACCTCATGTTCTCCTTTTCTTTATTATTGTAGTGGTTTTAAATTCTAGTAATTTTTTTAAAATCTTGTATATATTTTTGGTTCCTTATCATTTTTAAATGTGGCATAATTTGGAGAATGGGAAAGATGCAATATTCCTTTATAAATGATGAAAGGGGAAACAAGAAAAAACTCAAAGTTAAATGTCAGAAGAGTAGCAGTTGGTGGATAACACAGAAGAAAATCTCAAACACACACAAACATTCTTCAACCATCTATTTGTGTGAATAGTCTATTCAGTAAGTATTGCAGTGTTCCAGGAAATAAACGAAATTTAAATTTCTATTTCCCTATATTCCGTGAAGCCCAAATTAGGTTTCCTTCAAGCAGTTTAATTCTTTTTCCTAAAATAACTCCTTGGAGTATATTACATTTGTGAACTTTTCTTTGTTTCGATAAGACAATAAAGGAAATCATAACAGCTAAAAAATTGACTTCTTACAAGGTTTTAGGAGCTATTACAGGTCTTTTACTTATATTCATTCATGGGATTCTTAAAATAATCCTATGAAATACTATGATAGGCAGAATAACAACACCCTTCCCCCAGCCACCAAGGGTGTCCGTGTCCAAAGCCCCAGATTCTAGGAATTTGTTATTTACAGGGCAAGGAGGGAAGTAAGGCTGCAGACGGAATCAAGGGTGCTAATCAGCTGGCTTCGAGATGGACAGAATATACTGGATTGTCCAGGTGGGTCCAGTGTAATTCTGGGATCCTTTGGTAGTGGAAGAGGGAGGTAGGAGAGTCCGGGCTCAGAGTGAGAGAGATGTCTGAAGATACCATGCTGTTGCTAGCTTTGAAGATGGAATAGGGCCAAAAAACAAAAGGCAAAAAACCATAAACAATAAAACCCCGAACAGATTCTCCCCTAGAGTCTCCAGAAAGGCATGCAACCCTGCCAGTTTCAGCCCCATGAGAGCCATTTTGGATTTCTGACTTCCAGCACTGTAAGATATGAATGTGTGTTGCTTTGAGCTACTAAGTTTGTGGTAATTTGTTACAGCAGGAATAGAAAACTGACAGAGATAGGTACCCTCTTTGTTCCCATTTTTTGGAAAGCCAAGGCATAGAGAATTTAATTTTTCAAAAGATTTTACTTATTTGTTAGAGAGAGAGAGCACAAGCAGGGAGACTGGCAGGCAGAGGGAGAGGGAGAAGCAGGCTCCTCACTGAGGAAGGATCCTGGGGCAGGACTTGATCCCATGACCCTGGGATCATGACCTGAGCTGAAGGCAGACACTTAACCAACTGAACCACCAAGGCATCCCAGGCATAGGGAATTTAAGTAATTAATCCAGAGATCACACAGAAAGCAAATGTTGTTTGGCTGTTAACCCTTGGCAAGTAAATCAAGTCAAGGTCACACATGGCATCCTCTCTCTCTCCTTCGCGTCTGTTTACACCTCAAGTTCCAGCTTCATTGCCACTTCCTATGGGAAACCTTCCTTGACCGTGTTGATGAGGTCGAATGCTCCAAAGATAAAAGTGGTAAGGTAGAACCCAACTTTCATGTGAAACACTTATTATGGTTACAGTTTAACATTTGTTCCAGTCCTTTCTGTCTCTGCCAGCAAACCGTAAGCTCCATGAGAGCAGAGCAGCGGCTGTCTGCTGCTACTCACACCTCTCAGACACAAGGGCCAGCTGTCGCTAAGTTGTCTACTGAAGTTTTGATGCCATGTAACCATGATGAATTCACTTGAGCATATTGAATTTGTTGAACATGGTAGTAAAGAATGAAATACATTTCAGCAGGATAAAGTAGATTATTGGAAATGAACTTCAAAATCCCAAACTGTCGCCCCTATTTAAGTAAAAAAAAAATCAGCTCCGTGGAAATAAAATTTGAGAAACTACAACAATGATCCAGAAAAAATTTGTGGAAGCATGGGAAAATGCTGTATTCATCATCAGTTTGCCAAAAGATGCATTTTGTCCTTAATTGTTATTCAGTGTTCACAAGATTTCATTGTATCAAAGCCTGGTACTTGGGGATTAAATGTACTCTTCTGGAAAGTACTCTTCTGGAAAGCAAAGAAACAAACAAAAACAAGTATAACCAGGCTTTTATATATTTGAATACTTTTAAAAGTTAAGGGACTTTTTATGACTGCTGATTTGTTGAGTCTATGCTTTTTCTAGTCATATGCCTGTATATTCCTCCTTGGTAATACACTCTTTTTAATTTTCAAGATATGGCCTCTCCGAAAGCACTCAGAGCCACTAAGAGTATAATGTTCTCTATATTTTTAATATATATTTATACCTATGTCTTTATGGTCAAATTTGCTAATTGTCTTTTAGTGAAAGTTTTTGCATACCCCACCACACCTGCTTTCCTGCTTTTCTTTGCCATTGTGGTGCCTTTAAATTTTAAACATTACTTTTTTAGATCCCATACATTTTTTCTTTGTTCCTTATTATTTCTAAATTTGCATTACATTCAGGGAGCTAGAAAGATGCAAGATCCTTTGGATGAGCTGATACCAGATGTAATCTGAATTTAGTAAGCCTTGGCCTCAAAGATTCGTGTGGCTAATTGGTAAGCCTCTGATCACATTCAATTAATTCTTATACCCATGGAGAAGCCATTCAATTCATTTGTCCATCTTCTGCGCCTTTGAAATTCAACTCAAAACTAGGTCACAAAGAAAAATAACTGCTAAAGATTCTCTGTGCTTTTAAGATCCACATTACACCATCCATGCAGACCTTTTAAAATCATACTCATCTCACAAGCTTCCTTTCCCCGGGGAATCTTATATTAGTAGACTCAAGATTCAACCCCACTGAAATGAAATCAGAACATTAATTCAAGATTTAAAAAGTGTTTGGAAGCTGTTTCTTCTTCACATATTTTTTCAAAAAGGTGACAGAGGGCAAAAATTAAAATCCCTTCAGTAATAAAGTTTTATTAAACTAGTACATTTATTATAGAATAAGAAGAGAGATCATTTTATTTCCTTGGAAATAATTCCCAGAGTATATTTCTCTCTGGTCCTTTATTGGTAGGACCCTCATTGGTGTCTCTTTTCTGGCCACACCCACCCACTCTCTTCTGGCCAATGTACCACCATTTTGGGGTGGGTATGGAACAAATAAGGTAAAATGCTGATTGATTTGAGAAAGAGAGAGAGCACACACGTGTGGGAGGGTCAGAGGTAGAGGGAGAGAGAGAATCTTAAGCAGACTTAGAACTGAGCATGGAACCTGATGCGGGGCTTCATCTCATGACATTTGAGACAAAAGCAAGAATGGGAGACTTAACCAACTGAGCCATCCAGGCTCCCCAGTAAAACCCTGATTTAAAATGGTCACCCAGAAGATAAAGATCTCTCATCAGCACACCGACCTAGAGTGGATCTCTGGTGCTCTAAATTAGCCAGTCTACCTATAAGCCTCTGGCTTTGACATAACACTCACTAGCTTACAAAATGATTCCATAAAAATAAACATTCCAGTTTTTCCAACAGACAGGATAGATAGTATCCCCCATTTAACAAATCTAGCTCAATGAATCAACACATCCAGAGAGACTTACGACTGACAGTGGCCTTCTGAGTCCAAATTTTGAATTCATCATTGAATCACAGCAGTTTTCAGACATTAGGAGGAATGGAAAGTGCCCAGGAAAAAAACCTGAATTCCTTTGTATGTAGTTAGGAAGAAGAGCAAATACACCACAAATCAAAGGTACAAACCAGTGAGTTACCTTTCTGGTTGAACCCACATCATCCACCAGAGAAAACTTTTCCTGTAGAGGGTAACTACTTCAGCCTTTCAGAGCCATTTATGGCTCTCTTGCATAGTCTTCTTTCTTTTTTTTTAATAAAATTTTACAACTGTGAAAAGCATTCTGACTTCACAAGCCATACAAAAACAGACTGAGGACAGGATTTGACCCAGGCACTGTAGCTGATCAGGGCCCTGGACCTGGCATTCCAGAGCCCTAACCAATGACCGGTAATGCAGATCTCTGGGCAGTAACTGAAATTCTCTGGCTCTGAAATGTTTATCATATAAGTGAACATCCTTGGCTCACAGAAGAGATTTCACCTCTCTGACTCACCACAAGTTTAGGCTAAGTGATTCCCCCTGTCTTTAACTAACACTAAAAATAAAGCCATGTCTGACTTGCTCTATACACTAGATCTTTGGTGTTCCCAAATTTCTGTGTAATGGTTTCTACTACTTAAAATTCTCATGGATTTTAAAAGTCTTTGACTTTTACGTTGAGACCCTGAGTCTTGTGTGTAGGAGCTGGTTATAAAGGCAGAGAGAGAGAGAGAGAGCAGCAGCCTGCCTGGCACTAGCTTCCTGCCCTCCTCCTCTGGTGTCAAGTCTACCCTCCAGTATGTGAACAGATAGTTGCTCTTTTGCAAGAGAGGGTGGCAGAGTGGGGAATGGGGGAACAGGACTTAAAATGGAGGCCAACTGCCTAAGAAACAGCAGATCTACATCAACTTCATTAGTGTCTGAGACCTTTAATGAAATATGTTATAAAGGAAGTTAAAAGATAATTGACAATAAGATTTGTTACTTCTCCCATCAGAGCAAAAAATTTTGAGTGAGAGATACATCAGCTTTGAAAGAGTTTCTTCTTTTTTTTTCCCAAGTTAAACTTGATTGCATTTTAATAGACCATTTTAATAGTCTCAGAGGTTAGGATTCAGGCATTCCTTGTAAATGCCAAAGACCTACAATAGTTTATTTTGATGTTTCCCAAGGCATTCCCTTTCCACTTTGGACCACACAGCCAAACTACAGTCAATGTCAGCCCAAAACTTATCTCTGTATGAATTCAGAACCTGGACTATAGAAGTGAGATTCTTGTATAATGAGAATAGCGAGATTCTTTGTATAATGAACATCTCGAGTACCAAAACCTTCCCAAGAGTATCCACACTCACAACTTCGTATTTATTTATTTATTGTAGTAGCTTTCTCCACCCTTAACTTACTTCTGGACGTTTCAATGAAGAGTTAAGTCGACAGCTTTATCAATGGAGCTTTTGATATCAAATACTTAAAAATTTCAAAGAATCAATAATCCCTATATTCAGTTTTTAGTCTATAAAATGAATTGAGCTGGGCACCACTGAGGCATAAAGCAGACCTAGCTCCTACCTATATGAGGTTTGCTGTCTACCTGTGAGATAAGAAAAATACATGAATACTATATAAAAATAAGCAATTAAGAGTTCAATGAATAGCTCGATATACGATTAACTGCAAAACCACACTGTAAGTATTACGGAAAACTAAAAGAGATCATTTATTCATTCATCAATCATTTAATTGGTACCAATGTTGTGTCAGACATTATATCTCCTCTGTAGACTGTGCCTCGGAACTCAGACTTGTATACCCAATTTTTTATCTGAAATCTCCATATAAGGACATTATATGGACAGACATTTCAAACTTAACATGTCTTATAGTGAACTTAGCTTCTCTCGCCAAATCTTCTCCTGCAGTCTTCCCCATCTGAAAGGCAACTCAGTCCTCTGGTGGTTAAGGCCAAAAAACAAACAAACCTAAACCCAAACCAAAATACCACATTTATCCCTGAGTCCTCTCTCTTTCTCACACTTTCTGTTGAATTTGTAAACAAACCCTATTGGCCCTACTTTTGAAATGTATTTGACTCCAACCACATCTCGCAACCTCAACAACTACCATTCAGGCCTTTGCTGGGATCACGTGATAGCTTCAGGATTAATGGTGACCCTGGTTCAACCCTGGACCCTCTGCAACCATAGATCCTGTCACCCTTCCAATCAAGGCCATTCAGACGAACAGGCTTACAGATCAGAGAGTACTTACAATCTACTAGACACGGATCTAAGCTCTTTGCAGGTATTACTGAATTCTCACAAGAACTTTACACTGTACAGACTATTACTCTCTGTGTTTTCTCAGTGGAGAAACAAAGTCACAGGGAGGGCAAGTCATTTGTCAAGATCACACAGCTGGCATGTCGGAGAGACAGGACTCAACTCCTGACATTCTGGCCCAGGGTCTTGGTTTCTGGGCTACCTCCCTCCAATAGCTTCCCTTCTCACTCTTGGGAAAACTCCCTCCAAGTCTTCATGATGGCCTTCATGATCTGTCCCCCATTACCCCAATGACCTCACCTTCTATTACTTCTCTTTGTCTTGCTTGGCCCCACTGGCCTTTTCACTGTGCCCCAGACATCCTCAGTGTCTTCCCAGATTAGCAACTTCCATCCTGGCTTGTCCTTCTGCTTTAGACATTTTCCCACAGACAGTGGCATGATTCACTTCCTTACCTACTTTGGGTATTTACCCAAATGTCACTTTTTTAGTTATTGAAGATCTCCCTTAACAGACATCTTAACTATTATATCTAGACGTGATCCTAAACCCTTAACATATATTTTACTTCATTAAACCCTTAAACCAGCTCTGGGTTGATGGGACTGTTACCCCCATCTTACAGATGAGAAAAAGAGAAATGTTAAATGATGTGGGGAAGCTCACATAGCTGATAAGTGATGAAGCCAAGATTCCAACCTAGAGGCTCTGGCTCCCAAGTCTGTTCTCTCTCTCTCTCTCTCATCCTCCCTCCCTCTTCCCACCCACATGCCGCACATACACGCACTTGCAACATACAAATTTGGTGTCTAACGGGTGATACAAAAATGAAAGAGAAAAAGAAAATCAGTTTGTTCAGAAGCTTAGAGCCAGAGTAAGAAGATGATTAGCTTATCAGTGTAAAGAAGGACAGGAGGTGAAGAGTGCAGATTCTCAGTTTCCAGAGCCATGGTTCTCTGGATGTCATCCATGGGGCTCCTCCATCAGAAGTGCTTGGAGGGGGCGCCTGGGTGGCTCAGTGGGTTAAGCCTCTGCCTTTGGCTCAGGTCATGATCTCAGGGTCCTGGGATCAAGTCCTGCATAGGGCTCTCTGTTTGGTGTAAAGCCTGCTTCCTCCAGTCTCTCTGTCAAATAAAATAAATAAAATCTTAAAAAAAAAAAAAAGAAGTGCTTGGAGGTGTTTGCTAAGAATGCAGATGTCCAGGCTGAACTCTACACCCTCTTAAATAGAGTCTCTGGGTCCAGAAGTCCAACGATTTGTTCATACATAAGAATTCCTAGGTGATTTTAAAGCACATGAAAGTTTTTGAACTGCTATCTTGAAGATAAGGAATAATTTCATTGACTTAAATTTGTACACTAAACATCACAATGCTAATATGGCATTTCCATAACAACAACATTTGGGAAATGTACTGTCAAGGTAAAATTTTGCAACTCAGGACAAGGATCTTGGGTGGGTTTGTTCATGGGTGGATTCCAAATGCCTAGAACAGTGACTGGCGCATAGTGGGTCACCAATTAATAGCTGTTGAATGCATGAATTTATAGAGGCCCAGAGGACACTCTTAAGATGCACAATGATTCTGTATGAGCATATTTTACTCTGAGTGGTCGGAGATTGCCATCAGACTTCTCATAAAAACTCAGTTATGTCCTTATTTCCTTAGCGATATGAACAGAGTGGAAATTATACTGCCTTTTGTAATCCTCGATCTAAGTATGACTTGAGGGTGTAGCATTTAGTAGCTGTGTGATGTGAATAAGATATTATCCAATCTTTCTGAAGCCATTTCCTTTACCAGTAAATTGATCCTCACTTGATTTAATGTCCATAAACTTATTATATAAATTAAAGGGATCCTTGAAAAAATAAGGCATTGTTATACTTTTTTTCTCAAATTTCTACCTGTCAAATTTTCTAGTTTAAGTGGTAAAACTGGGAGGGGCAGGAAGTTTAATGACTGAGATGGCATAAGCAATACACATTAACTATAGAATGTTACTGTCATTAGTAAGAGTTAAACTTGGGGGGAAGAATCTCAAATTCTTTTAAACTTAATTTGTGAAAAACTTATGGGACTAATAAGTATGACGTTATTCCCACATAGTATTTCCTCCTAGAGAAAATCACAGCCCAATAGTTCAAGAATAATACTGCCTTTTGAAAATCAAATAGTGATTTGTTGGAGAAGCTGCCACAGAATGGTATAGGTTAGTATTCTGTCACTCAAGACAGGCACAGCCCAAATCAAATGACTTTCATTTAAAAACTTTTAGTGTAACAGGTACTTTCCATTCATTATTTACTACATCCTTGATAGCTAAATGCTGAAATCTAAGAGGAAAAAGTCGATTGTGCTGAAACCATGCAACAGCTCCCCAATTTTTGAAACATTAGCACACCACCTCCATCCAAACATGCGATTCCAGTGACTAAGCAGATCTCTCCCTGAACCTCAAGTAAGAAAAGACGCTACCCTCTACTTTTTTCTTGCTGATAAAATGGGTGCACAAAGAGGGAGTAACATTGTCTTGTATAAGCAAAGCACAGACAGAAATGTTATTTGACAAATGGCAAGAGACAGCCTTCTAATTTAAACACCATGCATTCCACAAAATTCTCAAAAACTTTATTCTGATTTATGCTTAACTTAAGCATTTTTAAAGGCATTCCCACCTCCGGGTCAGAAATAAAAGTTCCAAATGCCTGGAAGTTAAGTCATTTAGCTCCTGACACCTATACAACTGGATTGGTTACATGTGATCAAAAACTATGTTTGGGGCTCTTCTTTCAAATTAGAGACACAAAATAAAATCCACTGAGACCAAACTCCTCAAGTTTTCTTTTTTTTTCTTTGCACAGAAGCAAATAACAGCACACAGAATGGGAGGCGGAAGAGAATTTCTAATAGACCGATAAATTGTACATTTCGTGACAGATCTCAGAGAAGGCTAATCAGCTCTGAATGATGGAAATCGTTTTAAAGATTTTCCCCACATTTTAAAGCACAGTAGTAAACTCTAGGTCACACATTTCTTTATCTCAAGCTGAACACCCCAAACCCTAAATTGCGACCTCATCTCTATAATAACAGTTCCATCCATTAAGGCTACTTTGCCACAAATACCATACCATGATGATGAGGGTTCTGGGTCTACTCATTTCATTGTCACTTTCCAGAGGCAAAATTTCGTGGGATGGTTCCTCTTGGCGTCGTCTACAAATGTGTGGACAGCTCCTCTGGACCACAGAACGAAAAGCTTGAAGCAGAACAATGCTGGCAGAGCAGCCCATTGCTGCATCTTGGATCCACAAAATAACTTCTATGTGGATGCTATGTTTGAGAAACAGTGGCTCCTTGTCCCTGAACACAGCCTACATTGCAGCTGCAGCCAGCTCACTCTCCAATCACTTCCTTGAGCTCTGATCATCTGATCACCGCCAAATAGCTTGGATGCAGAGATGGGAAAGATTTGATCCACTGAAACTGAACACGCTCAGGAATATTAGAGCATTTCGCCCAGAGAGTTATTTCTCAATTCATTTCAAGAACATGTTTCCTGTTCATTACAATGATTCTCTCCGATTCCAGTTTCAGAGGTCTGAATAAATATATCTTTTTCCCTCAGACACTCAAACAAATCACTCTTTTTCATACTAAGCAACTGAAAATCTAACTCCACATTGACAATTTCACAAGGCAAATGGGGGGTCCCATAAAGAGTGAAAAGGATTGTTTTCTTTTTAACTGTAAGCACTTCTGCAAGGAAATTTTGCTAGATACCTCACAAAGTGATGGGGGTTTTACTTTTCGTAGCTCCTAAGTCCAGAAATGAAATTGGTTCATCTGAGAAGCCGAGCCCGCCGAATCAGAACGACTTACCAAAAGCATGCACACATTAACCAAGCCCACGTGAGTGACACCAGAGTTACCCCTATGTGTCCCTTTCAATAGTATGGTTGTTCTGTTCCCACACACGCAGTTCTGCAGCCTAATACATTTTTATATTTACATAGGCGGCTTGTGGGGCTGAAAATATCTCTCTCACTGAAGTCACTTGGTGAGTTCTGCCAAGCTGACCTCTTAGAAAAGGCAGTTGTAAAGCAGTTTCACATCCTATCAATAAGAATTCAAGGCTTAAAGAAAGACTTTGAGGTCTTCGGTAGTTAAGAGTCTAGTATTTCCTGACTCCTGCGAGACTAGTCACTTAGGAGGGAACCAAAGAGATGCTTAGAAATCATGTGACCTGCTTGGAATGGCTTCAAGATCTAATGGTATACTGTAAGAGAATAGGACAACAGGGGATGCTTGCACTAAAAATATCTCACAGCAAATGGATTTTGCTTACAAATGAGGAAAGTATGAAATCCCCAGTAGGATTTTCAATGTCGGGATCTTTCTGTCAAGTTAATCCTTCCAGTGCAACTCTCAGGGATTCAAAGTAGAAATGTTTTCTTTGGTTTCTGGGCTCCTCAGTGCAAAGGGTATTTTGCAGGAAGTTTGCAGTAGGTTTGTTTTGCTATGAGGCGCGGCTACTCCAGCTCCAGCAAAGTCGTTCTCACAGAAGCGTCCTGCATGATGCTCAATTAGGCATTAATTGCTCAGTAATCTGTCACAACACAGCATTATTTAATTGGTATGTTTGCCAGAGAAGTAAAACATTTTTTTTTTCTTTTAAGAGGTACTGGCTGCCAGTAGTTTTTCATCTCCCTCTGTTTTGAGCAAACATATTTTAATGCTGCTGGAAAAAGAAGAAAAAAATGCTAATGGTGTTGGCAAGTCCCCTAACCCCTCTGGACCTTTGTCAGAATGCCCGGGTGCTAATCTAAACCATTTCTACTCCAAACAACTGGGACATTTATTGGAGAGAGGCTACAATGTAGCCTGTCTGGCTTGTGTGCACTGAAAAAAAAAAAAAAAAATATATATATATATATATATATATATATATATATATAATAGTGTCCACCAGAGACAAAGCAGGAAGTGGGCTTCCATGATTATGAAAGTGTCTTTTCCTTCTTTTTTTTTTCTTTCAAAGATTTTATTTATTCATTTGACAGAAATAGACACAGTGAGAGCAGGATCACAAGCAGAGGGAATGGGAGAGGGAGAAGTAGGCTTCCCGCCAAGTAGAGAGCCTGATGCAGGGCTTGATCCCAGGACCCTAGGATCATGATCTGAACTGAAGGCAGATTCTTTTTTTTTTTTTTTTTAGATTTTTATTTATTGGACAGACAGATCACAAGTAGGCAGAGAGGCCGGCGGAGAGAGAGGAGAAAGCAGGCTCCCCGCCGAGCAGAGGGCCCGATGCGGGGCTCGATCCCAGGACTCTGGGACCACGACCTGGGCCGAAGGCAGAGGCCCCAACCCACTGAGCCACCCAGGCGCCCCCTGAAGGCAGATTCTTAAGGATGGAGCCACCTAGGTGCCTCGAAAGTGTCTTTTCCAATATGATACAATTGCTTCTCCAGGTTCCTAGTATGCTTGTGCCACCAGTACCACACCCATGACATGGGACTCTCCAGTCGTTCCCTTAGGGTCTGGTCATCTGCTCAGGAGCGAACAGGTCAGATGCAGAAAGGTACTTACTGGAGAACCTTAAACATTCCACTGGCTTTGGCCGGCAGTGGAAAAGAGATCTCTGCTGGACACCATAGGCTTGGAGGGGACAGGAAAGTCCACATCCCAGAGTCCTTTCCAGGCACCTCTCTCTTAGTCTGACTCTCCTCGGGGGTGGCTTTTGGAGTCAGATGTTTTGGCAGATGCTGAAGTCTTTGGGGGAAACAAATGAGATGCTTTCTAGCTATTAGAGTCCTGTTTTCATCGATCCCCTTGTTGCCTCTGAGGGATTCACCCCTATTATTGATGGACTGCTGTGGGGCTTTCAATCTTCTCTGTCTCGCTTTGTCTTTCAATTTCCATCATCAGGGAAAGGGAGCCTCCAAAAATTAGTTTCTTGGGAATTCAGTACACACTGCAGTTACCCAATGGATAAGGGACCATCAGGACAAAAAACAAGGAATGGCAGACATATAAGCCCAACTTTTCTTATGAAATATTTTAAACGTGTAGCAAAGTTGCCAGAAAGGGGTTGAATTCTGAGTTCTTAGTTTTACATAGTAAATTAAGCTGGGGATGGGGTGGGTCAGGAGGAGATAAAAATGAACCTGAAGACTGGACTCCTACCCTCTCATATTTGACATTCATGTTTATACACAGGAAATATATATTTTTAAAGATTTATTTGCTTGAGAGAGAGAACACACACCCATGTCTATGAGTCGGGGGAGGGGCGGAATGGAAGGGACAAGTAGACTCTGTGCTGAATGGGGAGACCAGAGGAAGGCTCCATCTCATGACCCTGAGGTCATGACCTGTGCCAAAATCAAGAGTCTGACATTTAACTGACTAAGCCACCCAGGCACCCCTATACACAGGAAATATTTAAAAACAAGGTGAAACTGAAAAAATCAAATTAAATGAATTTTAAAAATTATCTACAAAAATAAGTAAAATTCTAAGTTAAAAAATAAACAAAAACAAGGTGGAAATCCTTTACAGATGTCTGCTATTTTCATTTGAAGTATTAATAAGACAAATCATTAATTTGGCTTTCAAGCATCAAACGTGCATAGCCTCACTAGTCGATAACTTTTAGAGACTCTCTTTGGGCTCGTCTACCTCCTTCTCCTAACTGGGTTTTATTTTATGATTCACCAAGATGTTTATTAAATATAAAATGTGGAAAGCAAGATTTTTTAACTTATTGTCATAGATAAGGACATAATGTCACTAACATCTGTTAAGACTGAATTTTCCAAATAAGTGGTGGGAACTAGATTTCACACACACATAAAATGTGTGTGTGTGTGTGTGTGTGTGTATACACATATGTTATTTTATAAAGGTGTTCATCATTCAGCACTCATGAAATATTAAAAGCATGTACAGTGAAAAGCTTTCTTGTTTCAAAGCAGAGATGGTAGCTTATCTATGAAATAGCCTTAGTGTAGATAGGAAGTGGAAGGGAGTGGGGTGATTATTGATAAGGTTATACTTATACTTATTGATAAGTTTATGCTTATATTTACACTTATTGATAGGAAGATAACTGTAGGAAGACAAAGTAAGTAGCTTTGGAGAGTAAAAGATGTGTGTGTGTATGTGTGTGTGTGTGAGAGAGAGAGAGAGAAGAGAAGAGAAAAGAGAGAGAACCAAAAGGAAGAATGAATGAAGGAGCAGAAGTGAAAACATTTCCAGAATATCCCTGAACACTAGGATCACTCTTGCTCTTGTCTGGGATAGCTGTTCAACCAGCCATACATCTCTTTTTAAAAAGTCCTGACAAATGAATTTCATTTTTAGAGCTGTTTTAAAAATCTTTTGGACCAAGAATCATCTGATTCTAGATGTTGATATTTCTGCTGTTGGAAGAAAACCTCCAAAGATCTTTTGACAACAAGAAAGGAAAATCCATATTTAATTTAAATAAATGATGCCTATTAAGAGTGTTGGACTGTCTCAGCTTCATTAAATTATGCAAGAGCTATATGTCTAAATGTAGCTTGCGATGTAGGCCGGGTTGGACTGGAGTGTGCTTAGGCACCGTGGAGGTGAAGTGACACTCCTCGGCTCCCCAGAATGTGCCCTGAGGCCTCTGGGTCTCCTCTGGCTCAGTGATGGATCTATTCGGAGGGAGTGAGATTTTCTGTCATCTTCTGTGTCAAGCTCACTGACAGCTCTTGCTGATAATAATATGTTGTCTTATAAAAACAAACAGAAGCTCAGATGTAAATACTTCAGCTGAGAAGTGAAGATTAACTTCAGTGCTCCTTCTTGGATCCCCCTGATGCTGCCCAGCTTCGTGTCTAAGCTGTTGTGAGCTGCTGGTCAGTATTTAAAGAGGTGAATAGGGCCACGACCAGATCTCACTTATGAAGAGAAATGTATGGTTGGGATTTTGAGGGTAGAAGACCTTGTCTACAAAAACTACATTCCAACAATCACATCTCGAGTGAATTGTCAACCCACCAGAGATGGGTTCTCAACTCCCCACCCAGGTTAAATTAAACCTACCTTTCTGCCTGCATCCAAACAAAAAGGTTCCGAAGCCACTTAGGACCTGCTTCTCATTGTACCTGCATGTCCCAGGCCGGTAGAACATGGTTTCCACCATATTTGGAGTGTAGGTGGACTGACTTCAAATTCAAGAGTCTGAAAAAAGTATGTTTGTGTCCTTCTCTTCTTCCCCAAGTCCAAATGAAATGACATTACAAGGCAGTATAAGAGGGAACATATTGATTACAAAAGCAAGAAAAGGGTGAAGCTCGGGGACATTTTCAGTAGATGAGCGTTTTCTGGAAATATTTCCGAAAGACTAAAAGTGAACGTCTGGGTGATGAACATCAGGGAGGGTATGTGCTATGGTGAGTGCTGTGGTCAATGCTCTGCCACCTGTAAGCTGTGTGACCTTGAGCAAGCTGCTTAACCTCTCTGAGTCTCAATAGTATTCCCTACAAAATGGAGCTAATTCTATATGCTTACACTTAACTGAGAAGATCAATACAGAGCCTGACCCATAGTAATCATTAAGGGGACAGGTGTGATGCTGCCTCCCCTAATGGTAACAGCAGAGGCTGGTCTTCTCGCTCTCAGCTTCTAGGTTCAGCTTACACGTGACAGTGCCTTGGAGAGGCCTCCCCTGACAGGCCTTACCTGAAAGTCCTGAACCTTGGTCCTTATCACTGCGCCCTGTGGGTTTCCCCCCTAACACACAAGCCAACATTATATTCTGACTGGTTTAATTTTTTTAAAAGATTTATTTATTTATTTGAGAAAGAAAGAATGTGAGCAGGGAGAAGGGCCGAGGGAGAGAAGCAGACTACCCACTGAATAGGGAGCCCAACATGGGGCTTGATCCTATGACCCTAAGATCATGAGCTTTGCTGAAACCAAGAGTCAGATGCTTAACCAACTGACCCCCCAGGTGCCCCCCGATGGGTTTAATTTTTAAGCGATGTCTGTCCCTTTCTATAAGAGCTGGGGCTGTACTTACTTGATTCACTTTATGCCTGGTGCTTTCCATGAAGTGAATAATGATGATGATGATGATGATGATACTAATAATAAAGCAAGCCCTTCTATAGTACTTATTATGTGCCAGGCAATTTACATGTATTGTTTTATTTGCACCTCACTCTACAAGGTAGTGCTTTGATCATCTGCATTTTACAGCTGAGGAAACTGAGTCACAGGCATGTTAAGTGACTTGTTCAGAGAATCATATCACATGGCAGAACTAGAATTTGAGTTTAGCCAGTCTGGCTACAGAGTCCGAATTTTTTTTTTTTTGGAAGATTTTTTTTTTAAGTAGACTGTTATTTATTTATTTATTTATTTTTATTTAAAAATTCTTTTCATATAGTAAAAAAAATTTTTATTTTTTTGTGGTATGTTAGTTACTATAAAATACATCATTAGTTTTGATGCAGTGTTCCAAGATTCATTGTTTATGTACAAAACCCAGTGCTCCATGCAATACGTGTCCTCCTTAATAGCCACCACCAGGCACACCCATCCCCTCACCCTCCTCCCTCTAAAACCCTCAGATTGTTTCTCAGAGTCTACAGTCTCTCATGGTTCATCTCCAAAAGATTTTATTTATTTATTTGATAGAGAAAGAGAGAGCAAGAGAGAGAGCGTGTGTGCACACATGAGTGTGGGGGAGGGGCAGAGGGAGAGGAAGAAGCAGACTCACCGCTGAGCAGGGAGGCTGATGTGGGGCTCAATCCCAGGACCCTGGGATCATGACCTGAGCTGAAGGAAGATGCTTCACCAACTGAGCCACCCAGGTGCTCCTCCAGAGTCTGAATTTTTAACCAGTTCAAATGTCCCACTTATGCCAAGTAAGCCTTGTGTCTTCCAAAGGTGGAAAATACCAGAAAAAACTTCAGCACAGGCAGGGTGTAGTGAGGTAACCTTGGAAAATCCCCTTTGAGGGTTGGTATGTATCTCATAGGAAAATCTGTGATGTTTCCTTGCATGAGACTTTCAGAAAGTAGCTAGCAGTCTTAGAAGACTGTTTTGGGGTGATCCTTTAAATTACATTTTAATGGGAATTTAAAACATTTATAAATGTAATGAATTTGATAAGAAAAGAATTTAAAAACATATTTGTTGTGTGAAGCATTCATTGGTACTCATCTATCCAAATTGGCTATAAAAAACCTATAGAGGTGATATGGAAACGTGATTGGGTCCCTTTGTAACATCTTCATGTATCATCTATCCTTACCTGATGTAAGATGTTGGTTAGCACCGAAATGTGCATCCCTGCCCAGAAAAGGGGCTACTTTACGTCCAACAAGAATGAAGCCATCACCCCAGGATGTCCTTCGTGCCTGGACATGTCAAAGAGGAAGGTGGCTGCCACTCATTCTCGAGTCTGCTGGAGCCTGACAGCCTGGGCATGTCACCGTGGCACTGGGAACCGGCTACCTGCAGTTCTGGGCTAGTGTGAGCATCGTGGGGGTGGGGAGGGTGGTGACTAGCAAGCTGGTCAGACTGCAACTACCTCAAGAGCTTTGTCAAACCTTCCCCACCACCAGAGGTCATCTCTGTAGACTCATGGAAAGAATGGAGGCCAAGACAGGGGGTAGAAAGCCCCATGTGCTCCTTAGGCGGTAACGCATCTTTTTCCACCGGAACTCGGTGACTTGCGGAAGGAATTAATCAGTGAACATGTGATAAAAATCAGCTCCCCCTCTAATTCCTCCTGCCCACCATCATGATCATCATCAAGTCTAAATCCTATTGGGCTTCTCTATAAATTTACCAGAGACTCACATATTGTTCCCAAGAGAAAGTGACCCCAAAGGAGAAGAACCCCCATAGATTAAAGGCAACTGCTGATGTACCTCACTCAGACTGAGGAAAACCTGGTCAGCAGGCTTGGACACTTTTCAGGGTAGGGATTAGTGAGAATCTTTTTCCTTGCATCATTTCCAGATGGGTAAGCCCCCTGGGCCATAGAAACTCCAATGGTAAAGAGAGAGTTAATCAGTGCTTTCTTAGCTAAGAAAATGGCAAACACAACCTAGTGATGGGATCCTCCCTAAGGCCTTTATCAGTTTGTGTCTCTGCCTCTCCTGGTGCCTCTTCTCAAGAACTTGGGGCATAAATCTATGTTGATAGTGACCCTTGCCCTCTTTTCCCCATATCCATGATTTCAGAAGGGTTCACTTCTCGCAGTGTCTTGTTCTTCATTCTCACTTAATTAGAGTGCCCCCTCTTCACAGGAGGCATCTTTCCCACGTGATGACATTTATTGAGTTGTACAATTAATCACTTTGGAAACAAGTGCACTGTTCTTCCTTTTCAAAAATCCAGGGGCTATTGCCAAGTTCCCCTTTATCCTCCCTTTCCTACCTCGGGCACTGGCACAGCTCAAAGCAGATGACTTTTGTTGGTGCATTAGAAGCATCAGGAAAGGATCCTTCGGTGCTCTCTAAGGCAGCCTCCCCACCAACAGCCTTCTGCAGCCCACGAGGATAGTTTAAATGTTCCATTAATATTATAGCTCACATTTCTCGGGCTTTAAGTTTGATTGAACTCTTCTAGGGTCAGAATAAACTGTTCGTATCCTTAATAGAAGGTAGTGTAGGGCAGCAGGTAGGCAAAGGCTCAGGAAGCAGTCAGCCAATTTCAAATCCCTGTTGAGTCACTTATGACCTTTGTGACTCTAAGCAAAATGTGAAGCCTCAATTTTCTCTTCTGTTAAATGGATGAGTGTTCATGAGGATCTAATGTCTGTGTCAGTGCTTGTCACAGTAAGAGACCCAAGGAAGTCTTCAATGCACATCAGTTAGTTACCATTAGAAAAAAATTTTTCAGATATTTCTTGCTTTTTTCCCTACCCTTTTCACAAATTGTATTTTTAAAAAAGTCTCCTGACTCCTTCTTGCTCAGGGACACACAATGTTCCCTGCAACCGGGAGCAACCGGGGGTGGTGCGTATGTCTCCTCTGTGCTTCGAAGTGAGCTCCCATGATAATGTGAGACAATTCCCATAACCCCTTCTCAGTTCCCTTCATTGAATAAACAAATCTGAAATAATATAATAATACCTCTCTTACTCAGAGACCATTCATTTTACAATCTCAACTATTCTGATCACAACCAAGTCCTGAGAAGCTACAACAACAACAAGATTTTTTTCAGGGCCAGAAAAAGAGGCACCTAATTCATGAATCTATGAAGCTTCGGTTGGGGACAGGGGCAGCCTGGAGAAGGAGTCTTCATACATTCACCATTTACAGCCACCTTATGCAGGACTCTAAAGAGCTCACTCAATGAAGCTTGCAGTGGCCTTTGACCAGAAGCAATATAATTCTGACCTGCCCTGGTCCAGTGGAAACAGGGAGTAGCCACTTAGAACTGGAAGGATGTGCCTGCTGAAGTCAGGAGTATAGACAGTTGTCTGACTTCTTCAAAGGACTGTGGTGGGCCCAGCCATTAAACCAGCCCACCAAGACTCAGCCGCCAGATGGGGATGGGGGCTCGTGCTGGGGGACAGGAATTCTAGTCTGGTTTCTAGAAAGTGATTCAGAGCAATGACCATGAGCATTGGCGCTCAGGATAATGGCGTCTTAATTCTCTGAGTCTTATTTTTCTCCATTGTCCAATGGAACTAAGATGACCTCTTTTGCAGAGTAATTGTAACAAAATACACTATGTATAAAATATTGGCCGGATGCTTGGGTGGCTCAGTGGGTTAGGTGTTTGCCTTCGACTCAGGTCATGATCCCAGATTTTGGGTTCCCTGCTCAGTGGGGGAAACTGCTTCTCCCTCAGCCTGCTATTCCCCCTGCTTGTGCTCTCTCACTCTCTGTCAAATAAATAAATGAACAAATAAATCTTAAAAAAAATATTGGCATAAATGGCATTTAGTTATTCTTTTGCCACTATTATTAATAAAACTAATATAAACGTCATTATTCTAAGAAAGTGGCAACGAATCAAGGTTTGAGGCTAACACAGTCACATGTAAACAGTAACTCAAACAAAGAAGACAGCCTTGGCACTAGATTGAAATGTCAAGGTCAAGAGCCATGTGAGACAGGAGGTATCACTGTTTCTTCTTCACTAGCCAATGAGTCCAGAGTACGTGGTAGGGCCAGATTAACTTAGGTTATGAGCCCTGCCACAAAAGAAAGGGACACATGAAAGACAGTCTGATGACTGTGGATATTGATATCCACAATATCCACAATATCTGGGGCAAATGATGTTGGGGGCTCTAACACCATAAAGGATGTAATTTGCATGGTGTTCAAGCTCTGACAATAATGAGTGATCCCAGCAAGTATGCTGATGCATCAGAGAAAGTCAATTGATGCCCAGTGGCCACAGTTTCAGAAGGAAGAGGAAGCTGAGAAACATGCTACGTTCATTTCCACTGACTATTTCCAATTTTTGAAAGTTTATGATTAAATGGGGTAAATTTGGTTATCTTCACAAGTTGACTATGTAAAAAATATTCTCAGCAGAGGCTGAATAAATGAGCCGTTAACTGTACGTTCAGTACTTGTTCTATTTTGTTTTCTATGTTCATTTTTTCCCCTTTGAATTGTGACAGGAATTAGCCACCCACATCCTAAACATTCCAAGTTAAATCTAGTTTACAATAATCATGAACTGCTTTCCAAACATGAAAATGGCAGTGTTTTAAGTCATTTGCAAATGTGCCTCCCAAATCATTTAGAGATGAAAAGGGTGCTGTCAACCTGAGCTAATCTCGACTCCACATTCTTCACCAGGACTCAGTGGAAGGCATCTTAGGGTCCCTACAAAGCACCCAGGCTCAGTGTTTTGCAAGAAATGAGGACAAAGCAAGGTTTAAACCCAGCAGGAGTAGGAAGGGCAGGTCTGTCTATAGTCAAAGGATTAACTTGATAAGATAATGTCCAGCTTCTCTTTAAACTTTTTTTTTTTTTTTTAGAATTTATTTATTTATTTGACAGAGAGAGAGATCACAAGTAGGCAGAGAGGCAGGCAGAGAGAGGGGGAAGCAGGCTCCCCGCGGAGCAGAGAGCCCGACGCGGGGCTCGATCCCATGACCCCGAGATCATGACCCAAGCTGAAGGCAGAGGCCTAAACCACTGAGCCACCCAGGCGCCCCCAGCTTCTCTTTAAATCCTGAACTGCATGATGTGGATTTTTTAAGTCTGTGTTCCTATTAGCTCCAGCTTGTGCTCATGACAAATGAGGCTATTGCAGTTCTTCTAGAGGACCCTTATACCCTGCATTCTAGCCTGATATTGATGGGAAAAACAGTGGTTGGAGTTGGTCTGATCTGACACGAATTACAACTTCAGACAAATCTTGTCACCTCTCTTAACTCTGGATCTGAGCGTACCTGCCCAATAAAACTCAAGAGTTAGGACAGCCAGTTCCAGGCTCCTTCTAGGTCTAGGTCCAATGGATTTACCTAACCACAAGATTTGGAGAGAAGACTACTAACTGATATCTGGACTTTGGAATGAAGGGGAGGATAGGAAGGGTTGTTGCTGGTATATATCACATTCACCCCTCTCACTATTTTTTTTAAGGCTATACTGCACATCATAAGCAGTGATGAAAAAGGTAGAAACACTCTGAAGAGTTAGAAGAGCAAGGAAAATATTGGAATGAGGCAGGAAAGAGGTCCAACCAAACTCATTTCCTTTCCCTGGAGTTCAAGTCATTGCCAAAGAAGCCAGGAGGACTTTATCCTGCAGGCTCCCTGCCCTAATCCAACCAATTGACAGCATCATCACCCCAGTGAGCTCTAATGGGTACAAAGCAAAGCTCTATGGAGTAGGAGCAGATTGCTGGGATGGTAACCATAGGACTCGTTTGGTAGTTCTTTGGAGGTATGATCATTTTGTTGTGTAACAGACCTGAATTTGTCATTACCTGGGATTTGTGACCCTAAGCAAATGACCTTTCGAGTTTTTTTTTTTTCCCATTTCAGGGAAAAGGGGATGCTAAAATTTATTCCTACCTTATATAATGATGGAGTAAATGAGATAATCTGAATGAAGCATTTAACCTTGTGCCTGGGACATACAAATAGCAAAGCTCTATTGTTTATGAATTCAACTCAGGAACTTCCATAGTTGACAGTTATATGTCAAGTGAGCCCAAAGTGCCTTTCACTGCTGGGTGGTGTTAGTGTCATGGCAAGGCAGAAAACCTCCTGTAGAAAAAGAAATCTCTGAGCTCCCAGCATTTGAGAACAGAAGAATGCAAGACAGAATACAGGATATTCATGTTTACCCTTCAGGCAAAGTATTGTCATCCTGTTTTCTATTCAAGAGCAGAAAGGAACAAGAGGGGGACTCACATTTCATAATGAAAGGAACTGAATTTTGACTACAAAATGTAACCCTCCCTCCCCTTAGCCCACTCTGACCCCCACACAACAAGAACACCAGAGCCCTGCCCTGCACTGAGGGACAGGCTACAAATGCCCCACCCAGCCTGTGACCATCTTCCCACCAATCCAGACTAAATATCCTCTTACTGGAGCAAGAAGTAAAGTAGCCCAGCTCAGGTGGCCAAGCCTCCGGTGGGCAAAGGCGCAATCTGAATGGTGATTTTCCTTAGGGCGACTAGATTATGGATGAGATCCCCAGCCATCGTGTTGGTGTTGCTTGGTGTTTAGGAGCTTTGAAAAGCTCTTGCACCTGGCCATACACGAAATTTCTCAAATTCAACCTCACGTGCCCTTAGAGCTTTAGAAATACATGTGTGATGAGGATAAAATTCTATCACACTCCTCAAAGGGAATGCAAAATAGCCTAATGCAATCTTAATGAAGGTCTAACTCCTACCCGACAGAGGGATGAAGAGAAGGAATTTCCTATGAATATACTTTGGCTTTTAAAGCACAACTCATTACTACACATCTGTGAATAAAGGTACTGACATTTCAGATCAGTCTGTAATTTATTGACTGTATAAAATTTATTTTTAAGTTATCAATTTATATTGTGACCACCTTCATAGGAGCTCATGATGACGAAAGGTGGAAAATCAAGTTTAATTTGGTCATCAGAGGCAGTACATGTAATGTACTAGTTTAGCAGGACTAGGGAAAACATCAGCCTTGTTATGAGCCAGGTCTGCCTCTAACTAGCTTGATAATCTCCAGCAATTTATATAATCCCCTGATTTCAGACCCACCACAAAGGACGGTTGTCAGAATTAAGTGAGGCAATACACATAAAAGTATGTATGCACTACTAGGTATTTACCTCAAGAATACAGAAATACTAATTCAAAGAGATACATGCCCCCGAAATTTCTAGCAGCATTATCGATGATAGCCAAAGTATGGAAGCATCCCAAATATCCACTGACTGATGAATGGATAAAGAAGATGTGGTGTGTATATGCAATAGAATACTATGGAGCCATAAAAAAGAACGAACTCCAGCCATTTACAACATGGATGGAACAAGAGAGTATCATTTTGAGCGGAATAAGTCAAAGAAAAATACCGTATGATTTCACTCATATGTGGAATTCCGGAAGCAAAGCAAAGGTGGACAAAAGAGAGAGAGAGAGGTAAACCAAGACATGAGACTCTTAACTATAGAGAACAAACTGCTGGTCACCAGAGAGGAGGTGGGGAGGGGGAGGGGGAAATAGGGGATGGGGATGAAGTAGGGCACTTGTTGTGATGAGCATGGGGTGATGTTGGGAAGTGTTGGATCACTATATTGTGCACCTGAAACTAATATTGCACTGTGTGTTAGCTCGCTGGAATTTCAGTAAAAACTTAAAAAAGAAAAGTACAGACCTGTTATGTCAACAACTACTCTGGAACACTGCTGCAAGGTGAGATCCCCTGGTACTGATGTAAAGTCATGGTTTCAGGTTACTACTATTTCTGTTTAAAGGCTGACCTACACACTTTGACAAACTCTGGACAAGACGGTGTGCAATCAGAGGAGTCTGCTGGCATGCTACTTTCAGTTATGAGAGGAAATGGATATTGATACATGGGTGAGGAATGAGACACAAACTGAGACTTTCAGTTAATTCATTGTTTGCAAGATGTGAAAAGTCATGGTGGTTGCATTTTTGACTTTTTTTTTTTTTTTTTTTTTTGAGATAAAGGTGTTGCCATCAGATTGGAGGTTTTTAAATAGGTATTGCTTACACTCTTGGCCATAACCTTGCTTAACCATGAAAAGGACAGCACTGATTTTTCAAACTTCAATTTCTACAAAAACCGAGTCTCCTGTTATCAGATGAACTTGTACATGGCACAGCTGTTCTCAGGCATTTTAGGCAGTTATGTAATCGATACCATTTTCTTCTTTGGAATGGATTGTGGCATAATTTGAATCAGCTGGTAAGTTGTCCAAAATACATGGCTAGGCCATAACTTGGCTTAACCATTTCTTGTTTTTAATAAAAATCTTGTTCAAGTCTTTTGCACTAAGCTGCCCACATCTTCCATTCCTAAAAATAAATTTCTCTTATGTCTCCTATCCATTCGAGCAAGCACCTCACCTCTCTTTCTATTACAGCCCCATGTGGAGAAAGCACCCCTTCTATCTGGTGTCTCCAATCGGACACCCTGGGGCCTGGTGGCCACTGCAAGTGGGGATGGGAGTGAGAGATGATAAGCTACAGAATATCAGAAATATCAAAACTAAATAACAGAACTAATTTAGCCGTAGAAATGAATCTTAAGGCCCAGGCATCCATTAAAACTTCAAAGGGACAGGGCACCTGGGTGGCTCAGTGGGTTAAAGCCTCTGCCTTCAGCTCAGGTCATGATCCCAGAATCCGGGGATCGAGCCCCACATCGGGCTCTCTGCTCTGCAGGGAGCCTGCTTCCTCCTCTCTCTCTGCCTGCCTCTCTGCCTAGTTGTGATTTCTCTCTGTCAAACAAATAAAATATATAAAAAAAAAAACAACTTCAAAGGGACTAGTAGTAAACATGGAGCCAAACACAGTGATTTCCATGATGGCATGGTGGGGTTGGATACCTGTGTCCCAGTCCTGGCTCAGACATTTATCAGCTATGTGACAGTGGAGGAGAGACTTAACTTCTCTGTGTCTCATCTGTCAGCTGAGGACAGTAAGCGCAGCAATATAGTTAGGTTGATCAGATAATTGTCCGAACCAGGACCCTCTGAAGGTGAAAGAGGGTGCTATTAAGAATTACGGTAAGGGGGCGCCTGGGTGGCTCAGTGGGTTAAGCCGCTGCCTTTGGCTCGGGTCATGATCTCGGGGTCCTGGGATCGAGTCCCACATCGGGCTCTCTGCTCAGCAGGGAGCCTGCTTCCCTCTCTCTCTCTCTGCCTGCCTCTCTGTCTGCTTGTGATCTCTCTGTCAAGTAAATAAATAAAATCTTAAAAAAAAAAAAAGAATTACGGTAAGACAGCAGGCATGAATAGGAGCCATGCACAGAAAATACTGGTGCAGGGTGACTTCGGTATTATTTTCTAGTGTCTATGTTTGCTGTGAAACTCAAAGAAGCCAACCCATGTGAAATTAATTAGCCAAAATTTGGGCACAATAGTGTCAGTAAGTGTTAGCAATGTGAGTGGGGCTACTAGTCAAGGGGTCCAATCTGAACAGTGCAAAAGTAAAAAACACTGAACAGCTTTCAAACTTGGCTCTGCATGAAGGTTGGCTGCCTTGTGGGTAGATCACATTTCAGGATGGGAGGGGGTGCATGCCACAGACATGAGCAGAGGTATTGAGGTGACTTTCCAGGATAGGTGCGGTGGGGCTGAAGCAGGCAGCAGCAGATGGAGATCAGGCTACACTCCTGAAGAGAAGCTGGAGTGAGGGACAGGAATAGGATCTGAAGCTTCACCAGCCACACTGACTTCAGATTAGGGGCAGACGGAAAGCAAAGGAGAGTTCCCCCTCCGTGTTCATGTGGCGTCCCACGAACTTGATCTGCTCTATACCTGAGATCCCTAAATCCTCACTTCCAGCTTCAAAATCTACTCCAACCCCAAAAGCCTAATCCCACATTCCCTCTAGAGAGTCTGCTCCCCACTAATGCCACACTGCCCTTGGGCTTTTGTTTCTGAACCAGCTCTGCCATGCTACTCTCCCTTTGCTTTTAGTTGCCCATTTCCCCCCTCCAACATTGGGGTGGTCTCTGTTGCCTCCCCTTTCATTACCATCCACGTGTGATGGGCAACAGCGCAAGCACACATGCACCTGCTGATGGTGGGCAGGAGTCAGAGAGCAGCCCGTGCTGAGAACACATGGGCGACCTGGGGCTTGATGCCACAGGAAGCTAATCTCATGAATGGAGAGCCCAAGATGTAAAGTCCAGAGCTGCTTGCAAGCCAGGGAAAGCCAGAGTAGAAGCCAGAGAGAGAGAGAGAGTCATTTCCTGACATGCAATGTGGTCCCTAGCCACAGAGGGAATTTTGGATCTGAAGACAGATCCCCAGAGGGAAGACTGGTGTCCAAAAGAGAACGGAGATCCCGAAAAGGCTCCAGAAGAGCGAGCAGGATATGAGTGTGTAGGCGTGGGACAAGGACAACATTCTGCTCAACAAACACATCCCTCCAGCTGTCTCTTGCCTCTGTTTACCACCATGTGGATTCAAAAAGCTGTGAGGCTCTGAACCCTCGGTTCTCCTAGTGACTCGTAAACACATTCCTATATTTCAGTTCCTGGTGTCACCCCACCCGACGATGGTTCTTAGCACTTTCGGTCTCCTGGTATTCCAAGAAATGGAATGGCAATCTCTTTATTAGAGTGGATCTGAAATGAAATGATCTGAAAAAGGACAATCTCTTTATTAGAGTTCGGCCGATTGTTAAGTTTTCCATATATTTCCTTGATATTTGCCTCTTCCGCTGTTTGAGTCAGCTCAAGCAGATGAATAAAAATGAATGAATAAGTAGCCAGCGAACTTACTAAAGTGATTCAGAAGCATCTGGTTTTTCTTGGCTCAGTACCTTGGTGTTGTTTGTATTATTGTTATTCTTTTTAAGTATTTACTCCACATCCTCCTAACGCTCCTTTGATGTCAGAGCAAAGTAAGCTTCCCCTCCTCGGACCTTCTCTTCCAGCCTCTTGCTCCATGGACCGTTCCTCTCCCTTCCACTGGCTTTTCCCCTTCAGCAACATGAAAACTTCTCCCACATATTAAATAAACAAACAAGAATAAAACTTCCTTCAGCCCTGAAATCCTCACGGCCACAGCGCGTCTCGCCGGCTCTCACAGGCCAAGAAAGACCCAATTTCCCTCCTTCCTCTTCTCCCGCTTGCTCTTGACCCAGAGTGGCTGACAGTTCACATTCATGTCACTGCACCCGTCCATCCAAGGGTCACCAGTCAGCCTTGTGGTATGATTTTTTAAGGAAAAAAGATGGATGAAGTTCTCTGATGTGTTTCATTCTCTTACAAAAGTGTTGCTCTTGACCTCTCATTCAGGGTATGAAGTTCCTTGTGAAAACCTTCCTCAGAGTGGCTTTAGCGTGGTTATTCTAGGAAATGAGGTTCAGCTTAATGAGGTGTTAATATGTCAACTTTCCTTCCTCTTCCCTCCTTTTCCTTCCTAGTAAACATGAGATGAAGGAATGGAAAGAAGAAGGGAAGGAGGGATGGAAGGAAGAAGGAAAGAAAAGGAAGATGTTTTCTCCATTTAATGAATATTTCTCCATTTAATAAATATTTACCAGAGGCCAGCCTGTGTCAGCCTCTACCCCAGGCCCTAGGGACAGAGCAATGAACACAAAGACCAAAGAACTAGCCCTTTGGAGCTTGCATTCTGTTGTAAATCGCAAATAAAATGTGATTCCCTCTTATAAACACCATAAAGGTATTTTTGGTGGATTCTTTAGCCTACAATGAGCATTGTCTGGTTTGACACTGGTAATTTCAGATAAGAAAAATTAAGCCCAAATATGTATCTTTTCCTAAGGTTCCCAGCTGGAGAGTTGCAACTTAAAAACATGCAACTGTTATGCTGTAAATAAACAAAAACAAAAACAAAAACAAACAAACAAAAAAAACATGCAACAGGAAACATTGCAAGTTACCTTACTTCATGCCAAGCCTTGGAAAAGCTCAGGGAAAAGCTTTACTATGTGAGATGTAACAGGCTCCCTCTGATCATTTTTCTTGACTGATGTCACCAAGCATTGAAACAGTCACTGTGGAATTGGTAAGTGACCTCAAATTAGCTGATGACGATATATCAAAGGATAAGAGAATGTGACTTTTCATTTCATTCACCTTGTATGCATAAATACAGCTGGCTCCAGGAACAGATTTGTGGTGAGTTTTCTGAGGCCACAAAAGTTATGTCCTATCATTTATAATAAAGCACTAGGATCACTCAAGTGACACACACACACACACACACACACACACACACTACTTGCACAGTCAGTACAGTTTCTAGTTTCTTTTTTTTTTCTTCACTGTGGTAATAACATTTTTTTTTTTTACTTTTTAAAATTTATATATATATGTTGGTTTTGTTTTTTTTTTTTGGAAAATTTCTTTTCAGTGTTCCGGAATTCATTGTTTATGCACCACACCCAGTGCTCCATGCAATATGTGCCCTCCATAATACCCACCACCAGGCTCACCCAACCCCCTACCTCCCTCCCTCCAAAACCCTCAGTTTTTTTCTCAGAGTCCACAGTCTCTCATGGTTCATCTCTTCCTCCAATTTCCCCCACTCCCTTCTCCTCTCCATCTCCCCATGTCCTCCGTGTTAGTCCTTATGCTCCACAAATAAGCGAAACCATATGATAATTGACTCTCTCTGCTTGACTTATTTCACTCAGCATAATCTCCTCCAGTCCCGTCCATGTTGATACAAAAGTTGGCTATTCATCCTTTCTGATGACGGCATAATACTCCATGGTATGTATGGACCACATCTTCTTTATCCATTCGTCCATTGAAGGGCATCTTGGTTCTTTCCACAGTTGGGCGACTGTGACCATTCCTGCTATGAACATTGGGGTACAGATGGCCTTTCTTTTCACTACATCCGTCTCTTTGGGGTAAATACCCAATAGTGCAATTGCAGGGTCGTAGGGAAGCTCTATTTTTAATTTCTTAAGGAATCTCCGCACTGGTTTCCAAAGTGGCTGCACCAATTTGCATTCCCACCAACAGTGAAAGAGGGTTCCCCTTTCTCCACATCCTCTCCAACTCTTATTGTTTACTGTCTTGTTAATTTTGGCTATTATAACTGGTGTCAGGTGATAACATTCAACATAAGATATACTCTTTTAGCATGAGATATTTGGATACACTCTATTTAACATGAGATATACTCTTTTATACTCTTTTAGATTATCAAGTGTATACTGCAGTATTGTTATCTGTAGCATGATGTGGTACCGTGGATCTCTAGAGCTCATTCACCTTGCAGAACTGAAACAATACCCACTGATCCCCTTTTACCCTCTCCCGGCCTACTTTTTGTTTTCTTTTTTTTTTTTTTAAAGATTTTATTTATTTATTTGATAGACAGAGATCACAAGCAGGCAGAGAGACAGGCAGAGAGAGAGGAGGAAGCAGCCTCCCTGCTAAGCAGAGAGCCCGATGTGGGGCTCGATCCCAGGACCCTGGGATCATGACCTGAGCCGAAGGCAGAGGCTTTAACCCACTGAGCCACCCAGGAGCCCATACTTTTTGTTTTCTTAAATGGGCTTAATTTTTTAGAACAATTCAGGCCACGTTTAATCTGTACTGATTGAGTATTGCCTGTGCACAGCTCATGGAAAGGAATAGTGTCAATCCTGCTAGGTGGCCACCAGAATTTCAACATGTTCCCAAAGTCTTGCAGGTATCAGCAAGCAGGGTAAGATGAAGGGGTTAAATATGGTGACTCCATGAGCTAGCCATGGCTTCTGTCTTTCGTTCAGAAAAAAGGCTGCCAAAAGAAAACTCTAGCTACTAGAAAGAAAATCATTACTAGAAACTGGTGTGTTAATTTGACATTGAAGAAGTTAACCTATCAAATGATTTAGTGCATTTTTGCATGAATGATGGGCCGTCAAGGATTATTATGGGCCGCGATATCTTATCAGTGATACCAGTATTTTAAAGTCATTATCACTAAAGGAATTGGTTAGCTAGTAACAGAAGTAGTAGTGGTAGACTCAGCAGTCTTTTCCAGTATGTGTATTTACTAACAAGTATAGACAAACCAGTAAGTAGGTGCCAGACATTTGGGTGAGTAACGGGTGGGGCTTACAGAGGCTTGCAATAGTAACAGCAGAGTTCCTACAACACATTTGTGTTCAAAGTCTATGGCAGGGAAGACAGAGGTAGTTAATTCGGCTAGGGGAGTTAGCTATGATTTCTCAGAGGCTGAAGTATTTGAGCTGGCTCGTGAAAGATGAATAAATGACAACTGGGAAGTGAAGTGAGGAAAAGCATCTCAAACATACAAAACTATGGCATCCCACTTTTGGAGGCAGATGCCATATCGCTGCTAAATGTCGAAATCTCTGAATACAGGCATTACTTTGCTTTATTGAACTTCACAGATACTGGTTTTTATTGTTTGTTTTTACAAATGCAATCTTTGTAGCAACCTTGCCCTGTGCAAGTCTACTGGGGCCATTTTTCCAACCACATTTGCTTGTTTCATTTGTGTCACATTCTGATAACTGTTGCACTATTTCAAGCCTTTTCATTATTTTGTTATGGTGATCTGTGGTCAGTGATTAACAACTCACCAAAAGTTCAGGTGATGGTTAGCAATTTTTTTTAGCAATAAGCTACATTTTACATAAGGTGTGTATATATATCTATATATATATATATACACATATATATATCTATATATATATTTTAGGCATAATGATATTACACACTTAATAGATGGCAATTTACTGCAAGCATAACTTTTTATATGCATTGGAAACTAAAAAATTCATTTGATTCGCTTTATTGCAATATTCACTTCCTTGCAGAGATCGGGAACCAAACCCACATGATCTCAGGGATATGCCTGTGTAAGTGTCGCCCCCTGGTGTCTGTTGTGAAAGAGGCATCAAGTGAAAACATTCAGCCTCTTTGCCATATTGTTTTATAAACATGACCACACTGTCATCCTCAGTATCATTTAATCATAACATCAGTATTCCAGATTTTTGCTTCTAAATGGCATGGTGTGGAAGAGCTTTCACAGACCCAGGAGTGCAAATGACAACACAAGGCTTTTTCCATGAGCTTAAATGGAAGTAAACCAGCTTTTTCTTCTTAGAGTCTTTTGATGACAGACAATAAAGAGAGTTATTTCCATTCATTTCTTTGCCCTAAGAGGCTGAGATTTGGTTAACTATCTAGTTGTCCTTAACTTAGGAGTGTATTGGGATATAGAAAGGTTTTTAGTGACTCCTTATCACAGTATGACAATAGCCACACCGGCCCATTCCAAAGAGTTGGTCATAAGCTCAGGCAGAAAGACATGAACATCCTATGCAGAAGGAAAGAAACCGGCATATGGCATCTTGTTACCCATGCCTTCTAGAAAGTGCCTGGAGTATTGTTAGATGCTCAGTGCACATCAAAGAATTGGTATGAACCATATCAGTATGGCCTGCCATTACCTGTGGACAGGTAAGAATGAACAAATGACAGTGAAAAAGTTGAGAAAATGAAAATATCATCTCTATGTAAGAACAGAAAGGGATTTCAGGAGGTTGGAGTTTCAAGGTAGAGTTTGCGGCATGCCTCTTCCAGGAGAGTTTGAACTCCCTGTTAGCGGGAGGTTGGCTTTTACTTTACCATTCCACCAGGATATGATCTTAGGAGGAGAATTACCACTGGAAGGGCAACTTTCTTAATTAGATTCAGAGAGAAGACCCACTATCCTGAAATTAGGCTTTATTGATTTTGTTAACTTTTATTCAAAAGTGACACATCCAAAGCCACAGAAAAAGTTTTCACTTATTTTAGTTTCAAATGAAAGTTTTATCTAATAATAGTCCTTTTTCCAAATTTTATGGAATGCAATTGTTGGTATATCATTAGCATTTTTGATGGTAAGTGGCCTTCACTGTCTGCTAAAACCAGAAAAAAAAAATCATCCCTTTCAAGTTTTATAATGTGAATTTTTGTGATAATATAAGGTCAATGACTCCAAAGCCACCTTTGGGAAGAAGCCCTGTTTTCTTGCATGAAATGCTCAAAGGCCACTGGAGTATTATATTTTCTCCTCATTGGTCTAATTACAGTAACACTGTTAAAGTCAATTAGGTCTACCAAATGCAAGTATCATAATAACCAAAATCAAGGGACAATTTAATAGTCATAAAAATGAGGAAGACTAACATTGCTTGAGCATGTCCAGCATTTTCTCATTCCACCTGTGATGTACACATATATGATCTTTTGTAGTGGGTTAAATGATGCCCTCAAAAAGACACGTCCACCTCCCCATTCTTGGAACCAGTGAATGTGATCTTATTTTGGAAGAGTCTTTGCAGATGTAATTAAGTTAAGGATTTTAAGATGCTAAGATGAGACCTTTCTAGATGATCTGGGTGGGCCTTAAATCCAAAGACAAGTGTCCTTAGAAAAGCCTGATGGGAAACACAGAGAGAGGAGGAGAGGCCATCTGAAGACGTGTCAGAGATTGGAGTGAGGCAGCCACAAGCCAAGGAATTCCTAGTACTGGAAACTGGACAAGGAAAGGAAGGATTCACCCCTAAAATGTTCAGAGGGAGTGCAGACCTGCTTCCTTCTTGATTTAAGTTTTATGGTGCATGAAAGAATAAATTTTTGTTGTAAGCCACTCAGTTTGTGGTAATTAGTTATGGTAGCCCTAGCAAACAGATGCATCTCTTTTTTTTTAAATTAATTTATTTATTTTTTCAGCGTAACAGTATTCATTGTTTTTGCACAACACCCAGTGCTCCATGCAATACGTGCCTTCCCTATTACCACCACCTGGTTCCCCCAACCTCCCACCCCCACCCCTTCAAAACCTTCAGGTTGTTTTTCAGAGTCCGTAGTCTCTTACGGTTCGCCTCCCCTTCCAATTTCCCTCAACTTCCTTCTCCTCTCCATCTCCCAATGTCCTCCATGTCATTTGTTAGATGCATCTCTTTTTAAAGCTAAGAAACCTCAAGCTCAGAGAGGGTAAATAACTTCCTAGGGCCATACAGCTGGTATTAATATACGGTAGAGTCATGTCTGAACTCATCTTTCTGACTCAAGAATATGGGCTCTAAGCATAAAACCATGAGTCTGGCTTAAAAGTCCAGAGAGCATTTATTTTCCTAAGTGAAAAAGCAAGAAGGCCTGGTATGCTGATGCAGAGTTTCAGAGCGGACCCTTCCAGCAACTTCCTGCCTCCAGAATCAATTGTTTGCATTAAAGAAGCCATTAGGGTCTATCCATTAGCAGTTCATACCTCACGTGGCCTTGCTTCCCAGCTCAGGGATAAGGCAGTTGTGCACTTGGCCCTCGAAGGGGCAGTCCTGGCTTTGCTTTATTTCTCTAATCTTACAGATGATCATCTTTACTCAAGCTGGGCAACAATACAAGAGGGAATGAACATTAAATTAAATCTATAAAGAGCTTGAAATCAATCATGCCCTCCATGAAACTAATTTTAGAAAAGAGGTCATTAGATATATTAGAGTCGATGTGGAAGTTAACAGAGAAATGGGACTTCATGTTCTCTTCAGAAAAAAACCTTCTGTCTTGAGACAGAATTTTTATTACCTTACATCAGAGGTGTACAGTTAGTTGCCACAGAACTATAAGTTCTAGTAGTCAATGTAGCGGTTTTGTGTCTGAGGAGAATGGGCCCTGGCTGTCTACTCCCCCTCGTGGAGAGGAAGCAAATACCATGTGATTCTCCATTGGCCACCAGGCAGGCTTTCAAGGACACAAGGACAGGATTTCAATCACTGGTAAATTCAGTAGAGAGGAAAAGATCTTTAACCTGTAAAGTTCTGGCAATTCCAATTGGACCTTCAGTACAACAGTGTTGATCGAATGTTACTTGATTTTTGCCAAATTGCCCCACCCCTGCGTATATACCTAAAATCCTTTGGATGAGTGTCTTAATTTTTTTCTATAAAGTTTTATTTTTATTTAAAACTGTATGCCTTGATCACAGGTGACATACTGCCAGTTGCCAAAAGTAGAATGAAATTTTAAAATAGAAGGACAAAACTAAGTCAACACTGCTATTTGATTGCACCTACCAAATTCTACCCATTCCCCCATGCCACTAATTCTATCTACCAAAGTCTAAGCCCAAACCCACGCTCTTTCTGTAAGAAGGGGGAGTAAAGCAAATGTTAGGCAGGCAGAAAGGCCAAACTGATCCAAACTGAGACTTTATCATTGGTGTAATCAAGAGTATTGAAAAAGAATAAAAAAGAAAGCATCTTTTCACAATGTGAGTCAATGGCTTTTTTGGTTTTTGTTTTTTTGGGTGGTGAGGGAGGGGTCGATGTTACTTAAGGCTGCATGTGAAACCACTGAAATAATCTTGGGTATGATCAGCAGTATGCAGTTCACACTTTGGGAAAGAGTACTAAATTTTGGGGGGGCGGGTAGGAAGGGAGATAAGGTAAATTTCCAAAACACAGCACATACAATCTATGTACACTTTAAAAATGTGATGACTGTAAAATCCAGCTTCATTTTTTCTCTCCACCTTTGGACTGTATGGACTGTTTCTACACCTTCCATTTATTGCAATCTTTGCTTGAATGGCATGTTTCACTGTAGAATCCCCTAATGGCCTTTCTCGCTGCAATACTGCTCTTTTAGGTTAAGTTTACAAATTTACTTATATCACAACTTCAGTTCAAAACTTCCAAACCTTCCTTAAGTTTATCAGATGATTCAAACGAAGAGCAAAGCCTTGGTTAATCCAACTCTTAACTTCTAGGTAAGCTAGTAGTTTCCTTGCCATGTCTCAAAATATTTAAGTACTCACTCATTTGCATTTGCTCCTACCACTTTTTGCACGTAGAGTCCCTCTCAGTGCTTCCAATTAAAATGTCATTGGTTTCCCGAAGACCAGCTCAGAAACCATAACTGCCAAAGCTCTGGCATCACAGCCGTTCCTCTGTTCTGCATTCCTTCCTATTTTCTCTACTATACTCATCAAGCACTGTCTGACATGACTTGTTTGGGTGTACTTGTTATTTGTATTGATAGTTTTAATTTTTTAAAAAATTTTTTCCCTAATTTTATTTGACACAGAGAGAGATCACAAGTAGGCAGAGAGATAGGCCGAGAGAGAGGGAAGCAGGCTCCCTGCTGAGCAGAGAGCCCGATGCGGGGCTCCATCCCAGGCCCGAGATCATGACCTGAGTCGAAGGCAGAGGCTTAACCCACTGAGCCACCCAGGCACCCTGATAGTTTTAATTTTTGTTCAGAGAAAGAAAAACATCAAGGAAGCTACACACTGGCCACTTAAGGTTGGAGAAAAACACTGATGGATATAAACACTGGCATCTCATACTGCTTGTATCTTCTCAATGCCAACGATCTGTGCTCAAAAAGTGTCAAGCAAACCTTGGAAAGGGGAAAATAAATCCCCCAGGTTTTTTTAAAAAAGATTTTATTTATTTATTAGAGAGAGAGATCATAAGTAGGCAGAGAGGCAGGCAGGGAGAGAAGGGTAAGCAGGCTTCCCGCTGAACAAAGAGCTTGATGTGGGGCTCGAAGCAGAGCTCCATCCCAGGACCCTGAGATCATGACCCGAGCCAAAGGCAGAGGCCTAACCCACTGAGCCACCCAGGTGCCCCAAATCCCCCAGTTTTAACAGAGGCCTTGCTGCGTGAGGATTCCAACTCCAAACCCATGAAATTACTTGAAATATATTGCAAGACTCATACACCTGCAGCCGGAGATCTGAGAGTATACGGACAGGCCAGAAGACCCGAGATGCACAAATGCATCACAGAATTTATAAAAAGAAAGTGAAATAGATTTTGTAATCCCTCATCTTGCTTTATGTTTATTTCCAGCGAGTTTCTAGAATGCACATTAACGGGATGGTTTGTTGGCTCTTGGGAAAGGGAACCTTGGTCATGAAGAGTCACTACAGGTCACTGACATTGAATCGGGTCACAATAATCTTGTCACCTTTTACCTGAGCCAGAGCTAGGATGATTGTATGAATTTTATAAAGGCATTTGACAAGACCCCAGAGATGTTTTTGTAGACACGTTGGAGGGTGGTTTCTAGCAGTGAGTCTTAACTGCTCTCTTGGCTCTGTTGAATTAGACACATGGATGAATGGATTATGTGACAAGGTCATGGGCTGGTTTGTTGTAGCTGACATAAAGGTAAAAGCAGAAGTAAGCAATCAGTTGACATATCTAGAATCCCAAAATGTTCCCCCACACAGGCTAAGTCTAAGAAGATCAACTTGAATGAAGATTAAAGCAGAACTTGATTTAAGTTGTTTTTTTTTTTTTTTTTAAGATTTATTTATTTATTTGACAGACAGAGATCACAAGTACGCAGAGAGAGAGGAGGAAGCAGGCTCCCCACTGAGCAGAGAGCCTGATGCGGGGCTCGATCCCAGGACCTTGACCATGACCTGAGCTGAAGGTAGAGGCTTAACCCATTGAGCCACACAGGTGCCCCTTGATTTAAGTTTTTTTTAAAAAATCATAATATAGAGATGTAATTTACCTGCACCTTCATGACAAAGACTTGTGTATTAGTATAAACTAACACGTAGTTACGTTGTATTGGCAGAAAAACCATATTTAGCATAAAGCTGATGGTAATCCAGGTTTTCTGGGCATTGATAAAACTCTAAAAATGGTGTTCAGGTCTTGCGACAGAGGAGGAAGGATGTAGAAAAACCAGGGCCCATTCAGAAGAGAGTACTGAGGACATTCCACAACGTGCATAAGGAAGTTCTAAAGAGTGTTGATTAGATTTAGAAATATGTCTGTATCAGGCATGAGAATTCTTTTTTTTTTTTTTAATTTTTTTTTTATTTATTTATTTGACAGATAGAGATCACAAGTAGGGAGAGAGGCAGGCGTAGAGAGAGAGAGAGAGGAGGAGGAGGAAGCAGGCCCCCTGCCAAGCAGAGAGCCCGATGCGGGGCTCGATCCCAGGATCCTGGGATCATGACCTGAGCGAAAGGCAGAGGCTTAACCCACTGAGCCACCCAGGCGCCAAAAGGCATGAGAATTCTTATAAAAAACTTAAAAATGGCCATGTAAAAAGAATTATGTCTAATTAAGAGCATGCCAGTGATATGCATCTCATGGTTTGAGAAATTCTTACCATCTATTTTAGTAGTGGGATGGGAAAATAAAAATAACTCTGCATGTACAGCAAAAACAATACGCTCAATATAACCCAAAGGAGTACATTTAAAGCCACTGCTTGAAGCCCAGAGAGACAAATTCTTTTTTTTTTAAGATTTTATTTATTTATTTGACAGAGATCACAAGTAGGCAGAGAGGCAGGCAGAGAGAGAGGAGAAAGCAGGCTCCCTGCCAAGCAGAGAGCCCGATGCGGGGCTTGATCCCAGGACCCTAAGATCATGACCTGAGCCGAAGGCAGAGGCTTAAACCACAGAGTCACCCAGGCGCCCCGAGAGACAAATTCTAACTCCACATAATAAAGAATATTCTAGAAATAAATTTTATGCCAAAAATGGAATTAGCCATCTTGCCATTCATTCGATAGCTATTTCTTTTCTTTTTATTTATTTATTTGACACACAGAGAGAGATCACAAGTAGGCAGAGAGGCAGGCAGAGAGAATGGGGGAGGCAGGCTTCCCACTGAGCAGAGAGCCCGATGTGGGGCTCGATTCCAGGACCCTGGGATCATGACCTGAGCTGAAGGCAGAGGCAACAAGTATTTCTTGAGTGAAGATTCTTTGTTAGGTCCAGTGGTAGATCTTGGGTAACTGACACTTGCTCTAGAGCCAGTATTTTAAGCCAATACCTTATGCTGATTTTATGCTGTTTTTAAAAGATACATTAAAATGTACCTATTAGGATTTATAGTTTTCAATAATCAGCTGTATTTTTTTTCCTAAAAATTTAAGATTTCTTCTTTAGGCTGACCAAAATTTCACTGGGTAACTACCTAAATTTCCTTAGAATTAGCAGTTAGGAGCACTGGCATCTCTTCCTCTATCGAACTGCACAGAACTATTATTATGTACCAAAGAGTGTATCACAGAGCTGCTAGGATCACGAATAAAAATAAAAAAATAAAAAAAATCAAGACCAGCTCGCCAATCCTACAAAGAAAGAAACAGAAGTGCAATGAGGTAAGGAACTTCTGTGTCGACGTACACAAAGGGAAAGCATAGATCCCCTTAGTCTATTCTTAGTGTTCTATCTGGTACTCCACCCCATGTCCAGAGTGTTCTTCAGGCCACTGTATGTTGACACAGAGAGGGACTAAGCTGAACTCAACAACTACAACCATGCCAAATAAACATCATTGCCTCCATGCATAAACCATGTCTCCCTCACCATAATGCTTAAACAAAATGCACGCCGGGAAGTATGCGTTTATCATGCTAAAATGAAGGCTCCACTGTGGACAGATTTGCTAAAAGATTCCAATGTGGTAATCTAAATGACTTCAGCTTCACATGATGCTATGGGGCCAGCAGCCAATGTTAGAAGGACCAAGTCCGGAAGTGAGGATATGGCGCCCTCTAGGGAGAATTGCTTGAAAAACTAAGTCCATTCCTAAGTAAGGGGTCACAGTGAGTTTAGTCCAGCTAAAATTTCATGTCACCATAGAAAGGTTTCCACTCAAATAAGTATTGGATTTTTAGCTAGGGAATACTATTCTGTGAACCAAATACAAAATGCCAGTCGCTGAATGGCAATATTAAAAATAGTGGATGTTAAGCCATTTAAAGGGAGAAACCCAGGCAGGGAAGCGGTCTGAAAAATAAAATAATCTTAGCAGAACTTCTCAGTGACTATGCTTAGGGAATTTTCCTCTTTAAGTTTTCAAAAGCGGGAGTGAAAATACCCACTGCATCCGTTTATTTGCTTCAGCCAAATGAGAGATTACTTTTGCAATTATCCTTCCTATAAAAGACCTGTTTAATCTACCCCAGTGTCTCCCTGCAAATCTCATTTCACCCGGGTGGCTTTTGGCAAAGTCAGCAGAATGTCTGCAGAAAAGAAATATGTTTAAAAGGGTGTGATGGACCCAGGGACAATGGCAACTCCTAGGGTTTCAAAAAAGTCAGGAAAACGATATTCAGAGTTTGCTTAAAAGAGAAACTCTCCAACAGCAACTAATTCAAATGGGCCATTTAAAAGACCCACCCACGAATGTTCATTTTGATTCAACAGTATGCCTGGGTTCTACACACTTCATGATGTGGTCGAGTCCCTCAGCTGGATGGATATGATTTCTAAGAGCCTGAGAAGTGCCTCTGTATTGCCTTCCTCCTCTTAGCTGAGACAATAAGACAGCTTTAACAGGTGTAGTTCCTAGTTAGCTCTTGCTGAATGACAAACCCCAAACCCCAAAACTCAGTGGCTTCCCAAACAAAGAGACCCTTTTTTTTTTTAAATTACTAAGGAGGCTATGAGTTGGTTGGAGATTCACTCCTATGTCTGCATTTGGGCACAGGTCAGCCAGGCGGCTGTGAGAACCCCTGGCAGACTCCTCTCTTTTCCACAAGCCTCCTCCAGAAGCTAGCCCAGGCGTTCTCACAAGACAAAAACAGAGGAACAAAATAGGAAGAAGAGGTACCCAAGAGTTTGTTCAGCCTCTGTTTGTGTGTCTCATTGGCCAAAGGGAATCAACACCAAGATCAGAGTCTGCAGAGTCTATCCAAAAGCCTGGATAGAAGGAAGCATGAAGAACAAGGGAGGTAAATGCAATTTACCAGGACAGGGAACAGGATCATCTAGGGTCCAACTAGAAGTAAGGCACACACAGCCAGTGCCTCAGACAAAGGTACCAGTCGCTGCTGTACATGATAGACAGCAATTTCTTTTGAAAAGTGGAATTTGAAAAAGGGAAGGAGGACCAGGAAAGCAAAAGAAATTTTCAGAAGGGGAATCCAGGGAGGGTATAATCAAGTCGACTGCTCTCAACTTTCCTGCTCACCAGGACTGCCCAGAGGCCTTGCCAAAAAAAAAAACACATTGCTGGACTCTGCCCAGCGTTTCTGAATTAGGAGGTGATGGGTGGGACCTGCTAACCCACACTTCCAACAAGTCTCCAGGTGATGCCTTTGCTACTGTGGGAAGGGGTAGTGGGATACACACTTTGGGAATCACTGCTACAGAAAGCCTAGGGATGCCCAGAAAGAGGCTTCAAGTACTTACTTGTTTCAATATCAGTTCAGGCACTTTGCCTTTTGGTATGAGTCAGATGGTTCATACAGGTTTGGGAGTCCCCATTTTGATTTTTTATTTAGTTCTACTTTTTAAATTTTGGGAGCAGGAATCAACATTTTTAAAGAATGGAACGGAGTTGGGAATAATGACTCAGTCTTGAAAAACGGATAATGAAAAGAAGATAGAAGTGTTTTATAGGGGGTGCCTGGGTGGCGCAGTGGGTTAAAGCCTCTGCCTTCGGCTCAGGTCATGATCTCAGGGTCCTGGGATCGAGCCCCGCATCGGGCTCTCTGCTCAGCAGGGAGCCTGCTTCCCTTCCTCTCTCTCTGCCTGCCTCTATGCCTGCTTGTGATCTCTGTCTGTCAAATAAATAAATAATCAAAAAAAAGAAGTGTTTTATAGAAGAAGCATCAAGAAATAAGTCAAGCAGAGAGAGTCAATTATCATATGGTTTCACTTATTTGTGGAGCATAACAAAGAACACGGAGGACATGGGGAGATGGAGAGGAGAAGGGAGTTGAGGGAAATTGGAAGGGGAGATGAACCATGAGAGACTATGGACTCTGAAAAACAACCTGAGAGTTTTGAAGGGGCGGGGGGAGGGGAGGTTGGGGGAGCCAGGTGGTGGATAATAGGGAGGGCACATATTGCATGGAGCACTGGGTGTGGTGCATGAACAATGAATTCTGTTACACTGAAAAGAAATAAATAAAATAAGTAAAAAATTAAAAAAAAAAAGAATCCAGGCTCAGGAGCAGTCAGTTCATAGCACTAAATTCTGTGAGACGTTTCTTGCAAAAAAGCATCGAACTTGTATTTAAATGAACCAGCTAGTAAGCGATACAGCGCCGCAGGCTCCCATGGACCCCAGCATCCTCACGGCTAAATCAAACCCAACATGAGGAAAGAGTCCTCGATCTTCTCAGCTGACCAGTCACATACTTTGAACGAAAGCAGTAAAATACTTCAAGTTTTAGAAGCAAGCCTGACCGCGACTCACTCTGCCTAACAGCAGGACGTGCTTTTTCTGATAAAGTTAAGTGGTGATGAAAAATATTGATATGATATCAGTCACAGCGTATGTGTGTGTACAGTCCAGATTCTTGCACAACAAGCAAGTCTTTTCAAATGACTGGGTTTAAAGAAGGGTTGTGCTAAAAAAGATTAACACCAAAACAAAAAAGGACGATGTTGCACTTGCTGCCAGAAAGAACTTGGGTTTTATATGGGAAGTAGGGAAGCCACAGGTAACATATTCCTTCCCTGCTTCTGGGAAGAAATTTAAATAAAAGCATCGTATCGGCCACACAAACAAACCTGCTAAACGTATTCACACCAGAAGTTTTGGCTTTTAAAAAAAATATATTTTATTTATTTATTTGAGAGGGGGCAGGAGTAGAGGGAAAAGTAGGCTTCCTACTGAGCAGGGAGCCCTACCTACACTGGGCTTGATTCCAGGACCCTGGGATCTGACCTGAGCTGAAGGCAGCTGCTTAACTAACTGAGCCACCCAGGCATCCCCAGAACTTTCATCTTCTTAAAGTGATTGCCTGTCATTAGCCAGAGAAGAAAGAGGTTGGAAAATCAAGTTAGCTTAAAGTACAACTGAAAATTAATCTAACATAGCTCTTAAAGCATGCCAAATCCAGAGATTAGGGTCACCAATCAACAGGAGAGTAAACAGAGATCCCCAGTTACGACTCCGGTATATGTATGGCTTTCCTATATAACAAAATTGTCATGACATAGTTCTTAAAATGAAATGCATTCATTTAATCCTGATCTTTAAAGAGTAAAGAAGACAGAAGGCTTCCTGCCCTTCAGCAGAGACGATCAGCATAGTCAAGTCCAGAGCGGGGTGGAGTTGAGCGAGAGAAAGCCTTTGGGGCTTGCAAGGACATCTGGCTACTGGCAGGGAGGCCATGTCAATATGCATATTGGCACAGGCATTATAAAAAGGCACCCAAAATGTCAGGCTTTCAAAGGAAAGTCTAGCTGTTTTCAACCACAGTGTGAGCTTTTATACGTGAAGTCAATATAGCCTAAGCGGCTTTTGAGACGAACCCCACAGAGAAAAGCTCACTGGAGGAAGCTCAGGGCAGAAAGGCCTCGCAATGAAAAGCAGTTCACCTGTACTACTCGGGAGAAGAAAAGTCAACTGCCTCGCAAGCTCATTCTGGAGGAAGGAGGACTTGAAAATGATGTACACAGTACTGTCAGCTGTCAGTAACCATTCAATACATGATGCATCGGAAGATTTCTCAAAACGAGGCTCCACTCATTCAGAATCTGAAATCCATAGTAGTGGGGTGCGAATGTCATCTGTGAATTCACCAGAAGTACAGTGAGCCCCGCTCCACCCACACAGGTTATACTTAAAGTCCAAGGCTCTCCTTCTGGGTTGCTCGAGTCTGCTCCAGACCAGACAGCAATGCACAGTAACCAGCCATGATCCTTTCACACGACCCCAAGGCTAAACGTATTCTTAATTATCTCTTTGTGAAATGAGGAGTTCTGGAAAATAATTCATCCAAATAACATAATTCATCCAAAATTGACTTCCAAGTTCATTTTATTCCAGTTCTAATTTCCCGCTGAATTCTATCTGCCTCCACTTTATTTTCAAAATAAAAAAGAGGAAGACAATTCCCAAATCCTTTCATCTACTTGTGTAACAACATCTGTTTTCTCAGTTTTATACTCAGCTTTCACACAATTGTAGTGCCAAGAGAAGTTGGCTTTCCTGTTAGATCTCAGAAGGAGACAAGAGCCATGAAACCCAAATGTACAGCCCCTTAGAGGTGACAAGGTGCTTCCCATTCACGAAGCCTCTATTCCACTGAATGCTCATAACTAATACTAAAAACCAAATAATAATACTGCTTACAAATTATGAACACTGTATGTCAAGAATCCTTGCTTTAAACAAAATCAATCTTCACAAAAACTCCAAAAGGCAAGTGTGATATTGTCCCCATTTTGACAGAAGAGAAAAGTGAAGCTCAGAAAAAGGTTCTGACAGTTGTCTTGGGTCAGGCAGACTCTACCGTTTCTGAGCCTTCACTGCAAATCAAAACATTCAGACACTCAGTTTCCTACGAGCTACAACAGAGTTAAATAATGATTCAGTCTCAATGAATACAATGAATACTGTGAGTTCATTCGCAGCAAGGAAAGTAGGCAGATAATTTCTTTGTTAAAGTCAAATCGCGTTCCCTTTTACTGCAAATACATGGAACTTTCAGTATACAAAAAAAAAATTGAGGAAAATGATCATTTACATGTGGGATAACCAGCATTAGCAAAACCTCCTGAATATAAAGACCTCTGATCGCTTACTCTAAAGGACATATATTGGTGCTTGAAGTGTTAGGTGTGCTGGTATGAAAAGTGTGGTGAGGCTTAGTGTATTTTATTTTTTAGGAAAGATTTTATTTATTTATTTAGAGAGTGAGTGAGGGGAGGGGGAGAGGGGCAGAGGGAGGGGGAGAGAGGGGATCTTAAGCAGACTCCCTGCTGAGCGCGGAGCCGGGCATGGGGCTCAATCTCACAACCCTGAGATCACCACCTGACCTGAAATTAAGAGTCGGCAAATTTTATTCCCAGGGGTACAGGTCTGTGAATCATTTTGAAGGGGCGGGGGTGGGAGGTTGGGGGAACCAGGTGGTGGGTAATAGGGAGGGCACGTGTTGCATGGAGCACTGGGTGTTGTGCAAAAACAATGAATACTGTTACGTTGAAAAAATAAATAAATTAATTAAAAAAAAAAGAGTCAGCAACTTAATGTTTAATGGACTGAGCCATCCAGAAACCCCTGAGGCTTAGTGTATTTTAAAGTATTACCTGTCGGAAACTGCTCCAGGAGGAATATAGTAAAACCCCATTCATCAATCTGTGTTTCTAACTGATGAAATCGTGAACAGAAGGTTCATGATTCTAATATGAATAACAAATCAACATACCAACATATGAATAACATATAACATATCAACCAAAGTGGAGAGTTGGGACATGTGCATCAATTAAGCTAGAGTCTCAAATTGCTTAGATCATAAACCCTCCAGTGTGTCACTGTGCTTGGTTTGGGGCAACCTAATCTATCTGTGTCTGACATTATTAAAGAACAGGAACCAAGGATGGTATCCTAGGGGTACCTGGGTGACTCAGTTGGTTAAACTCAGGTCAGGTCATGATCCCAGGATCCTGGGGTTGAGCTCCGAATGAGTGTCCCTGCTTAGAGGAGATCTTGCTTCCCCCTCTCCCCACTGTCTCTCCACCTCAGTCATGCTTCTTCTCACTTGCTTGCTCTCTCTCAAATAAATAAATAAAATCTTAAAAAAAAAATAAGGGTGGCATCCTACATGTGTTTATTGTCAGTGTTTGAAAGGAGAACTTATTGTTTCCTGGGATGCTCTTCCGTTCAACCACTGACTCCCCAGGACCACCAATGATGTCATCGAACTGAGACAGTATATTCAGCACAGGCTGCAAGGCTGTGTGTGTGTGTGTGTGTGTGTGTGTGTGTGTACACATGAGAAATTGAGAGGAGAGAGAGAGGGAGGGAGAAAGAAAAAAGAGGGAAGGAAAGGATGAAAGAGGGAGATAGAGGGAAGAGCAGGCAATTAGCAGGTGAGGAAAAATAAATAGGTAGCTCAAGAAATACTGAGTTTTCTAAAGTTTATCTATTTACTTATTTATTTACTTCCTGAGAGAGAAGAGAGAGCATGAATGGAGAGAGGGGCAGAAGGAGAGGGAGAGAGAGAGAGAGTCCAAAGCAGGATCCATACTCAGCAGGGAGCCCGACCTGGGACTCCATCTCACGACTCTGAGATCATGACCAAGGCTGAAAAATCAAGAGTCCGACGCTTAAGTGACTGAGCTACCCAGGCATCTGACACTAAGTTTTCTAAACATTTAAGAGTCTTACATATTTTTCTCCCTTCTCCTTTCTGTGTCCTTTAGCAAACTGTCACTTACAAAACAGCCATAATTTAAAAATCTTTAGGGAAGACCCCTGTCTATTTCCTCTTACCAGCACATTGTGCAACTGTCCTGTCTTTCTCAGACTCATCCCTGCTGGTTGAAGTCTACTCATATGCTGGTTGTGAAAGCCCAGGGTGTGATGTGCCACCGGTGCCCAATGACAGAACCACAGGGAGCTCTGTAGGACACTGGCTCAGTCCTGCCCCACAGGAGACCCTTAGGCCTGGCAGAGAGCCCGGCCTGAGGTTCCCCAAGTTGCACAAAATTGAAACCACTATTTGATTTCCAAATGGAGGTGAATGCCCCCTTTTTCCTCCAGGACCTCATGGTTCCTTGCAGAAAAAAGTTTTTCTTTTAGAAGGAATCTTCCAAGGTAATAATGGTGTGATTTTAAAGACATCAGTCACTGAGAAATCATCATTTCAGAATTGTAGATGTACTTGGGACTCTTTCCTCCTTAAATATGATTTATATGGTATCAAGCTGCAGGATTAAACCATATTTGGGCATCACCTCTCTATCTTCACATTTTTGGATAAACTCCTTTTCTGTTTTTTTTGTAGGGAAATTTCCTTTCATTAAATTAGGATTTTTAGCAGCTAAGCTGTTCTCAACACAGAGACACCCAAAATATCATTTTAAAAATTTCTCAATGTCTCCAAAAGATATATGAGAAAAGCATTTTTAGGGTAACAATGATATTTCATAACCCTAATAAGCAGATAATATCATTTAAAAATTGCAGAAAGATAACACATAAAAGTTATTTTTAAAACTACAACTTAAAAATTCATCAGAAACAAATGTCTACGGCAAAATAAAAAATCTTTACATCAAAATGTAGATTTTTAAAGCCATATTTTGCCTCTGGGAATCTTTTAAATGATATCACCTACTTCCCAGGCTAACTAGATATTATGGGAGCCAGAGTGATTTTCTTATCTATCTTTTGGAGACAATCAACATTTTTGGGTATTTCTGTATTGAGAAAAAGCTTAGTTGCTAAAAAATTCTAACTAAGTGGAAGAAAATTTCCTTACAAAAAATAGAAAGCATTTTTAAAAAGATTTTGTTTATTTGACAGAGAGAGACACAGTGAGAGAGGGAACGCAAGCAGAGAAAGAGGGAGAAGCAGGCTTCCTGCTGAGCAGAGAGCCTGATGTGGGGCTTGATCCCAAGACCTAGGGATCATGACCTGAGCCAAAGGCAGACACTAAACGACTGAGCCACCCAGGCACCTCAGAAAGCACTTTTTAAAATTAAAAAAATGTCATAATCTTATATGACATTATATTATAGTACATTATAGTATTGGTAAAATTACTAAGTATATTCTGTATTGTAGTGGGGGAGATTAATCGGATCCTATTTATTCTAACTTATTATTGATGTATTTAGATTAATATCTGTAATTTCATTTTAAGATATCTACTAATGATACTTTTTGTTTTTTCTATTATTCAGTTGAAATGATGTTTTAAATTTTTTTTGTTTGTTTAGAAATTCACCATTTTATTTCTCTTCTTCATTTTATCTGAATTCGTTTTTTCTCTTTCATATTTTTAAATTTTTATTTTTTAAAAGATTTTATTTATTTATTTGTCAGAGAAAATGAGCGCAAGCAGAAGGAGAAGCAGCCAGAGGGTGAAGCAGGGTCCACTCTGAGTAAGGAATCCGAAGTGGGACTCGATCCCAGGACTCTGCATGACCTGAGCTGAAGGCAGATAGTTAATTGACTAAGCCACTTAGGTGTCCCTATCTTTCATATTTTTAAATCTCCTAATTTCTCTGAATTTTGTTTTGTGGGAATTCAGTCTTTTTAATACATTAGTCTTCTCTTGAACTGGATCTAGTCTGATGTTTATTTCCTTAATTTCAAGGGGATATCACTTTCATTTCTACGATTTCCAATTGGTGCATTTGCTCTTGTCTTTTCATTCTTTATAGGGTCACTACTTCTTCCTTTACTTCTTAAAGATTCTAAAGTAAACTCCATTAAAAGGGGATGCAAAATACTTTAATGTGGTTTTAATATAACTGGTGATTGATCTCTATCATCTGCCTGTTCTCATCTGAAAGACAAATAAAAGCATTGGTTCCTGGGGAGTAGGGAGTCGAGGGGTAGGTGTCCTTTGGAAGGGAGCACTTTATAATTATTTGAGATTTTCTTCACTTACTGTATGGTACGAAATTCGTAATAATCATCTGTTTTTTTTAAAAAAAGCTTACTAATATATTCAATAGATAAAGATACAAAAATAGAAACCGTTTTTGAACAGGACCTGGAAGACAGCCAAAATTTATTTCATTATTTTCACAATAATGCAATATGGCAGTTTATGTGATTGAAATTTTATTAGATCACCGCTCTTCAATGATGGTGTGTTTTAGTGTATTTTCAAAGCTCTTCTGGCTTGCATTATTTACATGTAATCAGAACCACATTCACCTTCTGATTTTTGACTGAAGGGGGCACTTCTCTCAGCATTCTTCTTCCTCATATGTACTAAAATCTTAGTTTGCAGATGAATCTTGAGCTAGAGGAAAGGGCCATCCCACTTTCCTTCCTGGCCTGGTGACTCCATCATGAGTTAACTGGACAGACCCAAGACCCAGGCCACCTGGTAGCTCGCCATGGCTGGGGGCCTGTGTTTTGGGAATATGGCTCTCAGGAATGGGATGGGTTGCAGTTCTTCCCAGGGCTTTTTAGAGGCACGGGCTCTCCATTCCAATCCCTGGTTTCCAGTGTTGAGCCTGGTCTCTAATGCCTGCCTTGAATATATTCGGTACCCTTTGCTCAGAAACAATATCCCTGACACCTAACTATTTCTTGTTTCAAATCCCCTTTACTGCTTTTTGTTTCTGTTTCGTTCCTATTTTTATTCAAAAGATTTAAAAAATCTTTACATTCGGTAGGGATAGGAAAGGTGGAGGGAAAGCCTTGAAATGTCAACTAAATGCAACAAAATGCCACTCACTAGAAAGAAATATAATCAGCTAAAATAAGAATATTTTGGTCAGAAATTTCACTCAAACTCTTTAAGCTTCAGTGTCCCCATCACAGAGTTTCTGAGTGGCTTAAATGAGATAGGATTATTTTAAGATAATTGCATCTTAAATTCCTTTGCAAACTATAAAAACACAAACATCATGTTCTATTTATGTTTATAATCTTGGCTATCATGGCTGCATCATTAGAGTCAGGTAGCTTGGACAAGGGGGTTTGCTAAAAGATTTCTCCCAAGCATATAATTTGTTTTTTGTTTTGTTTTGTTTTTTGTTTTTTGTTTTTTTGCATGACAGAATGCAAGTGGGGTGGGGGAGGGGCAGAGGGAGAAGGAGAGAGACTCTCAAGCAGACTCCACACCCAGCATGGAGCCCAATGCGGGGGGCTCCATCTCAGAACGCCGAGATCATGACCTGAGCTGAAATCAAGATTGAGATGCTTAACTGACTGAGCCACCTAGCACCCGTGCCTTCTAAATATCTTACTATGACCTTTTGACATAAAATATGCAAGTAAAAATGACAATTAAAATAGTTGGCTACATATCAAGATTTTCGGTTTTTATCTTAACCTTACAACATACAGGAAACTTCTTAGATTTCATACTCAAACAAGATCCACTTTTATTAATAATTATAATTTGTATCTGTTTAGAAGCCTTTGATCAGGAAATAGCAGTTTTCATGTTTTGATTGATATGAGAAGGCAAATATTTTATTAGGAATCTAGAAGGTGGCATTATCGAAATATGCATTCTTTTTCAAATGAGAAATCTCATACTGACATTTCTAAGTTTACATCCCAAGTCCAAAGAAGACTAAAACTAAGACAAACTTTTGAAAGAATTTCCTAATCAAATCTGTGGTCCAGTAATTTCATTTTAAGAAATGACAAGAATGGATATGTCATTCCATCTAGCTTGGGTCTTTGATGTGCACTGCCAAAGACCGTGCATTCTGATAAGTCAAAGAGGTCAATTTAGAATGCAATCAACCATTCAACTTTTATTTTTGAAACTAGCTGAGCCATGGAGGGGCGCGGGGGATAAACCTCACTATTCATGCAAAGACGTATATGGAGGGAAAGAGAAATAAAATGATATTGTGGAGAGAAAGATGGAAAGAGACAGACACAGACTGACTGACAGATCCAGCAGTTTGACCTGGTATGCATTTGGGGTAGACAGCCAAATTAATTATTCAGCATGAATACTTTTCCAGTTTGTCCATTTTCTTTTAGATTTCTAAACAGAGTCTCTTAGTAATTTTTTCCGCTTTGTCAAAAAAAAAATTTGGATAGTACTGTCTAGCCAAAGAAGCCAATAACTGGAGATATTCCTACTGTTGAAAAAAAGCAAAAAGTAAATGCTGGCCCTGCTGAATATGTTTAAGCTGGCTTTCCTTTTAGATCTCCATTAACAAAGTTAGGTTAATCATTGATAAAATCATCTAGAAAATTGAATCAAACAAAACCCTATGTTGACTGAGTTATCCAAGTAATCCTGGTTTGGGCCATAATTCTATTTATAATTGCATCTGTTCTTCTTTCTCTCTGCCAACAGAGAACAGAGGCCAGCGTCTGGTTGCCAGCCCCCATTCCCTGCCTCTCAGTGTCAGTTACTCTGTTGGAATAACATGAATTCACAGTCATGGGAGCGGGTGGCCTCCTAGCTTGGAGCTGCCCACAACTCCTATTTGACTGGATTTTTCATAACAGAAAAGTGAGCTTTAAGGATTACGATACCAATGTGACACCTTCTTTCCAAATGTAGTATTCATCATTTTCAAAGAAAAATACAGTGCACCAAGAGACATTTTTCATCAGCATTATTTTCAACAAAGTATTTGTCTCCTTTATTCTATCCTGTGTATTACATCAATCACCAGGACTAACTTGTCTATCTCTGCTTCTGAAGAGCCGGCAGGGAGAAACACAGACCCAGGGATTGGGGTGGAGGGACCCTCTGATCCTTGTAGGACTGAATTAGGGTCTAAGGGAAATGAGCAACGTGTACCTCATCATAACCATGTCTCTCTCTCTAAGACAGAGCTTTTAGCTGGTTTCAGAGAAGGGCAACTTCCAGCAGACGTTAAAGCTGGGGGAGCTCTAGGCCTTTCCAAGATGTCATGTAAATGTATGTAAAGCTCTGTTACCAATTAGCAACAATCTATTTTTGAATGGCTGTACATTTTCTAAGCCTTTCTTTCTGAATTGTTAAGAACATGCTGGTGATTACCTACGAAAGAAAACAGCCTGATGGCTTGGGCCCCAGTGGAGACCAGTTGTCTAACATTTTGTCCCTCAGGTTGTCTGCTTGCACGGCCCTCCAGAGCCTCAGGGTCTCTGCTGTTATATGTGGGATTTGAACCAGTAAAGACTGTCACCCTGACCACACGATGTGATCGTTTCCTGAACAGATATGAAGAAATACCACACTCCCCAACTAATACAGGCTCTGGGTTTCCAAGATCTGAAACAGACTCTCATGGTTAACTAAAAAGAAGACGACTGTGAATTTGGGGGTTGGTAACTTCAAAGCTCAAGAGATCGTGGTTTAATTTTTTTTCCCTGGCCAAGATACAAATCCTCAGGCCAACCCACTTCAGTGTCCCATGTTCCTGCCTGGTTTTCTTCTTTATACCCATTTTTGATTGTCCTGGCATCTCCTCCCTTCTGGCTTCCATTTGGTTCCAGCTGTTCAATGCCTACTATTTTCTGTCAGACACAGTGGCCTGCTGCACATTTATCTGACACCAGATCCTCCATTTCGAAGTGGAGGGTTTATCCTCTCATTGCTAGAAGCTCCTTTGCAGACACAGCCCTTGGCTCTGGCATTGGGTATCAGGCTGGAATGTGAGAGTTGAACAAAAAGATAAAAAGTTTTTAATGTTCAGTTATTATTCTGCAAAGCACAGTCTACTGATTTCATGACTATTAAGCTCAGGATCAGCAGCCAAAATCTGAGTATAAGTTAGGCAAGTTCCCATGCTTTTCAGTCAAGCTGTGTGACCAACTGACAAAGCTGAACCAACAAGCTACAGCCCGAAGACTCGGGTGTCAGTTACAAGCATATCTGCATCCATATGTTGTTCTTGGACCTGATTCCCTGTGGATCTAGTCAGTCACAGATACCCACTCAACATACATGTAACTCTTTGCCTTGATAGACAGAGCACTTCCCTTTACGGCTTTTCATAATCTGAAACGGCCAACAATTTCATGTTATTTTTCTCTCTCATTCTAGAATACTCACCTTAGTAATGATTCATAAGTGAATAGTCTTGAATCACTATCAAAGTATATAATATTTTTAAAGGGGAGTCATAAAAATTGTAACCATATGCCGTTGCTTTTTTGTTGAGAATAAGACACACATTTATGTTCGTCTGTTGTCAATACAGCCTATAGAGCAGAACAAATGAGTCACAGCAAAGACCATGATAAAATATGGTGAGCACATTGGCAAAACAGTGGAGGAATAATGAGCTAATCCTGAAGCAAAAATCTGCTTTCTGCCAAACATCTTAAACCAGCAAGACAGAATACTTTAAAAGCTTCTTTCTCCTCCTTTTTGTTTATTCTGATTGGTCTCCAAAAAATCGTACTTCATGACATTATTTGGATGGACAAAAGTGAATTTGACTGCTGGGATATATTCTGGAGGGCTTCTCTCCTCTGAGTAGAGGTGCTATTTTAAGACTCTAAAAGACAATTTATCAACTTAATGACAATGGTGAGATGATGTAATTTTCTAAAAATGTGTGTCAAACATCTCAACAGGAGATGACTGAGGCAACACTTGCTATCATTTAGGACAATATTCACCCTCAGAAGTCCAATTTCTGTCACACATGAGAGTATTTCCTCCTAGTAAGGACAATGAAATTGGTTTAGATTCCCAAGAACCCTGGGTTTCAGACACACGCCCTTCTTGCATGTGTATGAAAATAATTCCATAAATGTGATGGAATGCATAGTGTGATATAGAAATATATTACTTATATTCATTGGTTTTATTTTATAAGATTTATTTATTTATTTTAGAGAGAAAGTGTGTGCACACAAGTGTGGGGTGGGGAAGAGGGAGAGGAAGAGAGACGGTTCAAGCAGACTCCCTGCTGAGTGTGGAACCTAATGCAGGACTGGATCTTAGGACCCTGAGATCATGACCTGAGCCAAAATCAAAGAGTCAGATGCTTAACCAACTGAGCCACCCAGGAACCCCTCATTGGTTTTAAACACATCTGCAACGAAGTAACAATCAGCATGGTTACTACACTTTGGGGACAGCTAGGCAAAAATCAAGGCAGTTTGCTAAATGGGAGGAGAGTTAGAGAGCTTTGCTTCATGTTGAACAACCTTTGTGGTGGGCACCATAAGTGTCCTGTTCCACAGAATATCCTCCAGTCATCAGAGAACCTGAAAGCACCATTAGGCAGCAGACTAAATCATCAGTTCCTTCTTTCGTTTCTACCAAAGCTAAGCAGATACTAATGTTTCCCTGCACCAATCTAGGGCCTTACGTCCTCACTCCAGGATGCTGATTTATGATTATTTCCCCATTCAAAACTGTCCTTGATTGTGTATTTTAACCAATCCGTTTGTTTATGAAGTGGCAGAGATGTGGGGGAAAGATCAACTCAGGGAGGAACTTGTCCATGAAGACAAGAACATGCACCCTCTGAGGTGGAACTTCATCCCGTGTTGGGTCCAGGTGAACACTGCAAATGCCTGCAGCAAGTTCCATATATCCATCCACTTTAGGATTCGCGAGTTTGCAGTTTGATTTCCCTAATTCAGTTGGGAGAGAGCGTAGAAGAAAGAGTCTTGAGGGTTTGATGTGGTGGCTTTTTTTTGTTCAATTTCTCTCCCAGCTCTCCTCCAATACAAACAAACTTGAGTGTGTGTGTTCTTCAGTCTTCTTAAGGCCGCTCCTCAAGATAAGCAGTCATGTCAGTATAACAAAACCCATGCAGTTCCTTCAGGACACTTGAGTCAGTTGGAAGTTCACCTTGAGCAAGCCACCTGGCCATGCCTTACCTGTCTCTCCTGATGGGTCACACTGCTCCACTTCTCTAGGTGTCTGTTGATAAATCCTTGATGGTTTACACTTGCCCACCAGAACCCCTACAATTGCATTCCCACACCCAGTTTCGAGTCACAACCCTGAGCGGTAGCAACCCTGTGGCAGTAAAAATGAGTTATTCTTCTATGTCAAACTCACTTGCCCAACCACGTAGTTTCCTACAAGCGTAGACTTTAGCTATTAACCTAAAATCAAAAAGAATCGTCTAAAAACTACATGCTGCCATGAGAATTTGTGCCTGGAAAAAGAGAGACTTTGAAATTTCTCTCTGCCTTCCAGTCTGGGTGTTTACCGTGACTCAAATAGAATGAACTAGACATTTTTATGCTGTATAATTCAGTTTTATTTAAATGAAACACTTATACAAAGAGTGCTTTGGGTCAGAACATTCTGTGGCCCAAATAACCCTTTTGTGCCTAGATTTGGGCAAAGTTCAAATACTTGGAATTTTCCTATATGGAGACACCTGCTTGCATTTATTGTTGTGAATCTCATTATGAGGATATTATACAGTGAATAATGAAGGCCAGAAGCTGGATGATGGGAGGGCACTGTTCCTAATTACCAATGTGGTGTTAAGAAAATGCTGACGAAACTTCAAACGCAACTTAAATAAATTCAGCAAAGCTCCTTCTACAAAAAACCCTTCTAATCATCATCCTACCATTAATTTTTGAAACCCTTGCTGACAGGACCTCAAATCTCCCAAATGTATGCTAAATTGTCAGTGTGAAAGGGAAACAAAAATAGCTCATAAACATATAAAAAGATGCTCTACTTTCAAAACGGGAAATGCAGCTGAAAACAGCAATACGATGTTGCTATCTTACACCCAGAAAACCAACAAAAATGAAAAAGTCTGAAAATACGCGTAGTATCAAGGAAGCATGCGTGGCTGAGGAACAGGGCACTGTGTTTTGGGAAAAAGTCTGGCAGCATTGCTAAAGTTGTAGGAAGGCATGTCCTCCAGAATCCCCTCCACTTGGGCAGCAGGACATTTTTAAGAGCCAATAAGGAAACAAAACAAAATGGAAAAAACCTAAAAGTCCAGCCACTGCATTAGCTGTTTCAGGAAAGTATCTCCAGATGCTAAAATTAGTGGCAAATTCTGAGAAGAAGCAGGGGCGTCTCCGAGGATATCCCCACAAGCTACTAGTTAGTTGCAGAGGGAACTGGTTAGTTCCAGAGGATGGAACACTTGTGTCCCCCAAATTCATTTGTTGAACCCCAAATCCATCAGTGTGTTGGTATTTGGAGATGGGGCTTTTGGGAAGTAATTAGGTAATGAAGTAGAGCCCTCACGAATGGGGTTAATATCATTATAAGGGATGCCAGAGCTTGGTTCTCTCTCTGCTTTATGTTCTGTGAGCATATATCATGATGTCCCTCTGCCAAAGAATAAGAGGTCCTCACCAGACCCTGGATCTGTGTACACCTTCCTTTTGGACTTTCAGCTTCCATAACTAAGAGACGGGAATGTTTATTTAAGCTACCTGGCCTACTGTATTTTGTTCTAGCAGTGCCTGGGACTAAGACAGGAACCTAGTAACTTTATAGAAGATCAATCTGGCAGACACCATCGTAACTAAGTGACCCATAGTGGGGCAAACTGACATCATGTCCCCCCAACAGGTTGCACTGAGGATACACCAACAGGTTGCACTGAGGATATGTGCCCCAAACAGCGTAGCTGGAGTGTCATCAAGAAAATGCATCAGTCTAAACCCAGACTGAGGGTCATTCTACAAATCAACGGGCCTGCGTTTTTCAAAAGGTCAGGTTCAAGAAAGACAAAGTCTGAAAAACTGTTCTAGGTCAAAGAAGATCAAAGGGATATGACATCTAAATGCAGTGTAATCCTTGGATCCTGGACCAGGAAAAAATATAGTAGGTCAATTGGCAAAATCTAAGTAAGGTTTATGAATCAGATATTATTATTGTGTCAATGTCAATATCTTGATTTCGATCATTATATTATATGTATGCAAGAGAACTGCTTTCAGAAAATATATCTGAGCTACTTTGAGCTAAAAGGTCAGTATGTATGCAATTTTTCTCAAATGTTTCAGAAAAACAATAGTATATGTGTTTGTGTTAGAAAGAGAGAATCAGAGATAGGCAATGAGACAGAAAAATTGGTGAGAAAGAAATGATTAATTTTAATTGTGATAAAATGGTAATATTCAAGGAATCTGGGGGAAGGGCATATGAGATTCTTTATATTGTCTTACACATAATAATATATTTACAAACTTTTTTTGTAAATCTGAATGTTCTTCAAAATAAAGAAAGTTAAATGTAAAGCAAAGCAGAGAACTGATAAGCACATAGTGTGCAGGGGTTCCCTGCAGGGGACAGAGGAGCTTGGGATGAGGAGAAGCAGAGTGACCAGGGACTAGTGGGTGATCAGGGAAGGACTCCTTGAAGAAATGATGAGTGAGGAGCTGAGGGAGTGAGCAGCTGAGGAAGAATGGTGAAAAGAGCTTTCTGGGCTGGGCACAAAAGCCTACGGCTCACAGGTGCATGTTGCATGCCAGGTGCTCAAAAGTGACCAGTGAGCAGGAAGAGGATGCTGGGGTTTGGAGCTATTAAATCAAAGATTTTCCATGTTAGCAATGGTGGAATTTAATGTCTCTGTACTTCTTCCAGCAACTGGATAATTCATAAAAATTTAATGTACAATGTAGTGTGCAACTAGGAAAAATGTTTAGAAACGGTAGAAATGTTCAGGAGCTAAAAATTCCAGTGAACAATGATAGGGTGTGCACTTTAAAATATAGAGAAATCAGATTGAAATGCAATGTTACCTTAGAATCACATCATGTCATTGAAAGGCAATAATTAAAATGGGTCCTTTGGAAAAAAAAAATCTCTGAACCTGTTCCATTTTCTTGAAAGCACTGGATCTGAATGCTGGGCTTTTATCTTCAAAGCTAAGTAATATTTAGGCATCTATGAAAGGAAGAGAAAGATAATGCCACATTCTCCTCTTGCATACAATATCTGCCAGGCATTTCCCTTTCAAAAATGACATGGAGTGGTAAGTACACGTCAAAGTACTATAAAAATGCACATGCATCTCTCATCCATCCAACCAAGAGTCATTTATTATATTATAATAAAATGCTGTAACTGTTGATGAGGTGAGACAAGAACTAAATAATTACAACAGAAAATAATCAACATGTCCAAGAAGTGCTATGGAAATGTGTAAGAGGAAGGGACTATCTGTCAGTGTCCTCAGGAGAGGGTAAGAGGTGAAGGAAGAAATGAGTTGGATCTGGAAGGCAATAGGAATTGAACAAGACAAGAAAGAAAGGCAGTGTGCTGTGAGCATCTGGTAACATGCATGGCTTACATGGGAAATGTCCAGGACCTTGAGCAGACTTAGTGCGAGAGAAGCTGAAGATAGAATCTAATAAAAAGCGAGGCTGGAAAGGTAGTTTGGAACCAGGTGAGATCGGATCCCTGGGGGCAGTAATCATGCACATTGTCAGCATTCAGGAAGAAATGAATCACGATCCAAGCTGTGTGCTCACAAGTTAATAGAGGCAAAGTGTGGAAGGTGGATTACAGCTTGTGTGAGTAGATCAGAGACTAGTTAGGAGTCTGGAATAAAACCCTCAAAGATATTGCCCAAAGACACCTTGGGAAAGAAATCGTGAACGACTAACCTAGATCACTGAAGTCAGGGAGATATTTGAATGACTCAGGAGGTAGCACTGCCTGCACAGGGAGCATGATCAGATGTGAGGTAGTAGGGAGGGGGCAGGATTAAGCACGGGTTTGGTGTGAGATTAACTGGATCAACTAAGATATGCAACTCAGGATAAAAGAAAAACAGATTTATGAGGCAAGAAAATGTTGAGTTTGAAGTCACTGAGGGGCTGCTGAGCCAGGAAGGGGCAGAGCTCAGGTGCAGAGCACAAGGTGGAGATGGAACAGGGAGTTTCTGTGCACTGGTGAGAGCTGAACCTGTGTGAGTAGATGAATCCTGTAGGGAGGTTTTTCAGGAAACACAGAGAGAAGAAAGTCTAAGGCTAGATCCCTGGTGAACCCCAACAGTAAGTGGTCCATTCTCCTTTAAGATATCTCAAGAATTGACAATATATTGAGGAACACTTGATCCATTCTCTGCGACCAAAACATGTACTGAGTCTGAGTCTCCTTATTAGAGAATCAAAGATGCCATTTTGAATAAAATTGCATGTGTTAATGAGTCATTTAACTATTAGGTTAAATGATAAAAGATAAAGGATAGTTTCAGCCTATCTTTCTGAGTCATAGTCATTGAGCCAATGTACCCAAATTGTAGGCAGCTTGTTTGGCTCTAACCTGCAGAGTATGTAGTCCCACCTACCAGGCTCCTCAGTACATGATACTAGACAGAAAATGGAGAAGGAAGTTCAGGGTCTGCTAGGCTTGAGATTGCCTACAGATCAAGCTATTCTCATAGTGATGAGGCTTGGGCAGAGATGGAGCAGGTTTCAGACAGAGTTCAGATTCCCCTGAATGCCCAGAGCAGACCCCATTACAGTCATATCTGGTGATAGTCTCTTGTCTGCTGAGTTACAGTGATGCCCATTCCTAGGCACCAGGGCACAGAAGCTGATGTGTAATGTTCTCCTTAGACGAGTGGCCCCTATGACAATGAACATGAATGTAATTTAAGGAACTTATATGTGTGTTATCATTTAATCCTCATGAAAATTATATCTATCCTTACTTTACAAGGAGAAAAACTAAGGTTTTTTAGCTTGATCAAGTTCACATAAATAGAAAGCATTTTGGGACTCAATTCTGACCTCCTACAATAGACTGTTTCCTCCACTTCATAGTAGACTCATAAAAGAGTACTTGGGGAGGATTGGCTCCTTTTAATAATACTCCTGAGTGTGTTTTTGATAGACTCCTCTGAGATGCTCACATTGTAATCCTCAGAATTTGGGAATATGCCAACTCTCATGGAAAAGGGGACTTTGCCATTGATATTGAGGTTAAAGGCATCAAGATGGGGAGATTATCTTGGATTATCCAAGTAGCTCAATCTAGTCACATGAGTCCTTAACAGCAGAAGAGAAAGGCAGACAGATGCAACCCATGAAGAACTTGACCCACCACTGTTGGCCTTGGAGATAGATGGAAGGGGCCTGAACAAGGAATGTGGTGACCTCTACAGGCTGAAAATGGCCCTCAGTTTACATCCAGCAAGGAAACCAGAGCTTTGGCCCTACAGTTGCAAGGAACGGAATTCTGCCAACAATCCAAGTGAACAAGCATCAGATTTTCCTTCTTGAGCCTGTGAAAAGGGGATAAAGCCCTGCCAATACCTTGATTTTAGTCTAGTGAGAGCCCTACCAGACCTCTCACCTGCACTATGGTAAGGTAATACATCTCTGTGAAATACGTGGTAACCTTGTTATGGCAGCCATGGAAATCCAGTGACCGTGTTTGTATCTCTACAAAGTCACAGAGACCCAGACTGAGTCAAGTTCTGATCACTTTTTAGGACACCAGAGATCACATGCCATCATTCAGGTCACTGGAGGCAGCAACAAAAGGCATCATGCCAGCTCACAGGAATTACACAACTCCCAGGACACAACTGCACCCTTCCCAACACTCACATACCAGAGGCACACAGTTTCAACCTGCCGCCAAATGTAAATCACAGAGTCTCAACAAGCAACAGGTAATACTGACCTCGTATGCTCAAGAAGTAAACCACACGTGTACTATTTAAAATTCTCTGAAAGCAGTGCTCTATTTGTGTCAAAAACTTAATCACTTTTACTGGAAAGCCAGTGGAGATATAAGCAAAATTCTGGACTTTCATTTAAGGGTAGTAAATTATACTGATGGCTGCAGATGGTGCAATGACCTGAAGGACAAAACTTAGTGGGTTTGAGATCATCCGTGGCCTTGCTTTGTGACCCCGACCACATCCACTGAAACCTCTCTGTGATTCAGTTTCCTTTTCTGCTTTAGACTAACTTATCCTTCAGTTCTGAATATTTATAGTTGTAGGATGCCAAGAAATGTAGTACCAATTCTCTTTCCTCCCTCAGAACATGGATTTTATGTGGGATTGGTAGACATGAGTTCCAGAAGAAAGAATCCTCAGGACAAAATTGAGCTTGAATCACTTAATGCACATTAAACATTTAAATGTTTAGTATTAGCTTAAATGTGTGTCACAGAATACTTCTGTCAACAGAAAAATGCTTCAAATAAACACACCAAAAGTTGTTACTAGTTGTTATCATGAGCTTTTTTCTTCATTATTTTCTAAGTTTTGAGTTACTAATTTAATAAAAGTCACGTGAGTTTAAAAAGTACATATGTAAAAAGAGACTATTAAGTGAAAATTGGAATTTAAAAAAACCCACATGGAACAGTTATTAAGGTATCTTAATGCAGTGTCAGGAAAGCTCCCTGACCTAAAGGAAAAAACAGAGTTTTTAAGAACTAAAATAGCATGAACATTCACTGATAAGATCATATAGCTTTAGAGGTATAGGGAGGGTTTCCTGAAAATATAAACCACTGTTCATCATGGGACTGCAAATGGACTGCTGTCAAAATTCTGTCGCCCACGCTTCCTGAATTTTAATCCATCATTTTCTGCACCCAGTGCAGAGCTGCATTCTGCCCTAGACTTGTGACTGCTCACAGGGTCACTGGCCAAACAGAGAGGACTGTGTGTGCCAGCGAGGTGCCCACAAGGGAAGGAGCTGGCATTGGAACAATGATAACACCTGCTCAGCTGAATCTTATTTATTCAAGAGTACACATTCATGCCAAACAATACTTAACTTTTTTGGGGGGGGGTCTGTGAATAGCTTTTTTTGGGAATCTTGAATTTGATTCCATTCAGTTTACTTCAACTCAATTTATGCCTATGGAACAGCTACTACATGCTGGATACTCAATCGCCTAAGTGTTTCTTCTCTAAAGTACCCAGGACCTTCTTTACTGCACTTAGATTTCCTTTTGCATACCCAACCTGTACTTCTGCCATGTCCAAGGGGGACATGCCTTCTTACACTTCATAAGCATTTAGTTACTATGTGCCAGACATTTTGCTGTCCCAGGAACGTGGAAACAACAATCACACTGCCTATTCTTGAAGGCCTCTTGGGTATTGGAAAGTTGGAGACCACACTAGGTCCTCCTGGGCCAGGAGAGGCAACAGGGACCAGGGTCATTAAGCTGTGGTTAACTGTGTGAGAGATCAGACTAGCTACCAATAAAGTGATGAAATCACTAGTTTGTGGTTAGTGATGAGACCATTAGTCTCCCATTTCTATGTCCTTTTGTCTCAAGGGATCCAGGCCTTTTCCAAGGTACACCTGCCAAGGAATGGATTTTCCCTTTGGCCTGAATTTAAGTCAATGGTGATCTCGTGTATTTAAGGTTGATCTCCAACTGCTGAATGAAATACCCTAGACCTTGTTTTGGATCAGGCTTCTGGGTGAACAATCTGGGGAAGAAGAATCTGCTGTCTTTCTAATGCCTATGAAATCATACTAGGGCAGAGATAGACAATACTACCTGTCTCAGGTGTAAGAAGGTGGTGATAGAGGCAGAGACAAACAAACAAACAAACAAACAAAAACAGAGACAGAGAGAACTAGCAAGAGAGTTCTTGCTTTTTTGATGGCAGAGAGGTGTGAAGCTTGGGGGAGAGTTCAAACTCTCCCTGCCACTCATCTATATTCTGTACATGTGGGGGCTGGGAAGAGGTTGGCCAAGCCTGTAAGCCAAAGACCAGGGCGCTAGAACTGGAAAGCTCCCTCTCTTAAGGCAGATGGGTCTTTCTATTCTCAGCAGGAAGGCAAAGAGGGAAATGAGACTGCATCCTTGCACTGGAGCCCCCTCTCCCCAGGTTGGAAGAACCTGTCTCATACACCTTTGTCACTGCTGGCTCTTCTTTTGGTAATTCTCATTCCCCTTGGCCAGCCCTTTGGGTGTACGAATGGCCACTCCCTCCATTACATCCTCCAATAGCCAGGTGCTACCATTTTCATCACTGAAAAATTTGCCTGTAGCCTATTTGAGCCAGTTCCTCCAGTTGCTAAAATCAGATATCTTAATCAATAATGATGTTATTAAGATGAAAAAAGTATATTTTAATCCTGTGTGAAAAACTTTAAAAGGAGAACTCCCTAGATTTTTAAGACTAAAATATCTTTAAAGGTCTCAGTGTCCAACCTTCTTGTTTTAAAGAAATGGAAACTGAAACCCAAAGAAGCGTAAATAAAGCCTTGGTTAAGGTTACACAGCCTAGAAACCATTGCTTCGTAATAACAAAAAGATACTTTTTTTTCCAGATTAGCAGCCACATAATGGTTTTGACTTCAAAAATTGAAGTTGATAAGTGAACCTTTCACGTTAGCATTCAGAAAGGTCCTGAAAGAACCTCTCTGTCCATATCAACATGACAATAAATTTTATTATTAGCATTTTCACATATAGAGAGACCTTATGGTTATGTATATAGATATGTTTTAAAGCAAACTGGAATACTTTTCATTTGGAAAATAAATTCTCTTTTGAATAAATGTCAGATTTTTATTTTTATTTTCTTAAAGATTTATGTGTTTGAGAGAGAAATTGAGAGCAAGGAGAAGGGCAGGGGAGAAAGACTCTCAAGCCGACTCCATGTGGAGCACAGAGCCCAAAGCGGGGCTCAATCCCATGACACTGAGATCACGACCTGAGCTGAGATCAAGAGTCAGACGCTTAACCCACTGAGCCACCCTTAAATGTCTGATTTGTAAATAAAATGTAAAAGAAGAAACATAAATAACTTTAAATATTAGATATCCATATTTGAATTTTCTTCTTCAAAAAAGTCATGGGGCTTTCATATCACTCTTCATTTTTATGAAAGTTACTCAGCTGTAAACAATTTCCATTTTCTCGTTCCAAAGAACAGTGATGAAAGGACTTCTAAGAGCTAATTGAATAAATAATGGATGTTTAAAAATAATTTAATTATCACATTTCACTGAGTAGCAAATTTTATTTAAGTTTTTTGTTTGTTTGCCACGTCAAATGTTCATGCCTGTGTTCTTTATATAGAATGTGCGATCTGAAAGTCCAAAGCCATTGGCCATTTTGACAAACTTAATTAGTCACTTAAATTTGTAATTGCTAGAATAATTATAGAAAGAAAAGCTCATTGTGCCATCATAAATGGTGTCATCTTTTTAAACAGACCACCCTCAAGATCCTATTGTTAAACTCTGTGCCATTTTGGTCTTTAGCTTAAAGAGCTGCCAAGCTTCCCCAATTCCATGTCAGGAGAGGTGGTATGTTGAAATTGAATTAGAAAAACTGACTATTTTCACATTTAGCAGCACAATTAAAGGAACTTTGCCTAATTTGGGTCCATTAATTCTTCTAGTCTCAGAGGCGTTTCCACTTCAATCCAATTGCAAAATATTAACATTTTCAAAAGCAAGTATTTTTCTGTATTGCCACTAACTCAGTCACATTCATTAAATTTTATTATTTCTACATCATTTAATGTAGGTCAACATGTCGCGTCCAGCAAACACAAGCATTTCTTTCCAGCTGACTGATGTTGCAGTAAAAGATAAGAGCAAACAAATCTCCCTTCAGTGGAAAAAACTCATCTCATTTGTAAACATGAGCATCAAAATCAAGACTACAGAAGACAATGTAGCAGATGTAATGCTGCAACCCAATTATTCCATGCTTATTGTGCCAGAAATGGATTTCTATAGGGAAGAATCAAATGATGCCCCTTTCAGAGTTGAAGGAGGCTTTGTTTGCAAAGCTTAACCCACTGCGTGCTGGTCATTCCTAGGGAAACGACTGAGTGCAGATACAGTGTCCAAAGCAGGAGTCTATCCTGGTATCCTTCATTGCTGAGATGTCATGGATAAGGAATGGCTGAGCAGAGCAGAAGTAGCCACAGGTCTTCTCTTGTTAAGAAGCTCCTTTTCAAAACCTCTTCCTGTGGCAAGTTCTCTGGGGTTTTCTTTCTGTCCTTGCTCTCTCTCGCTTGGATGCTAACCGCATGTGTCATGAGGCTTGCCTGCCTGCCTGCCTGCCTGGTCTGCAGGACAGAAAAGCTGTGGAGAACACCGGCTCTGGAACTGGGCTACCTGCCTGTGACTCCGGGATCTATCCATGACTAGTCATTTGATCTGCGGCAAGCCTGACCTTAACGCATCTCCCACCACGTCTCTAGAATAGGAATAAAAATCCTTTATTGTGCACTTGTCATTAGGATTAACAGAGATTGTATGAGTCAAGTCCCTGGCACATAGGACACGCTCACTCTCTTTCTGAGTACAATGTGAAGAAGCTGACTCAAGGAACATCATTAGCAGACACGGACAAAGTGGCCATTTGCAAGTCATAATTCCATTACAATCACTCACTGGTACGCAACCAGCCCACTCTCCTGATGCTGCTTTTAGCACCTCATTTGCAGTGAAAAGGGAGACTACCCCCCCAACTTTCATATAGTAAATAAAGTATAAAAGTAGTGAAACAGACACCTTTCTTTTTCTCAATGGCATATATATTTGAAAGAGGCAGTTTGGGAAAGAGAAACAAGAAATTAAATAAGTAAAAAAATCTACTTCAGGTGGTGGTTGGAGCCACGAGGAAAATGAATGGAACAGAGAAGTTTGCAGTGGAGGGAAGGCTGAGGAACACCAGCTTCCATTTGGTGACCCACGATGATCCCTCTGAGAAGGTGACATCTGAGAACCCAACAGAGGAGGAGGAGAAGCCGTGAGAACTCTGGGGCTAAGGAATGGCCAACAGAAGGACCCAATCATGTAATCCTCTAATTTCACAGATGAGAAAATGGGAGATTGCAAAAGGAGGCATGACCCAGCAAAGAATCACAGGGCCAGGGTTGGAATTCTGCTCTCCAGACTCACACGCTCTGAAGTTTCAAGCACAAACTCCCGAACTGGCCAGATTGCTCAAAGTGTTCATGGACAGTTGGAAGAGAGGAAAGAGTATCCCAAAACAGGCTGAAAGTCAGCCATTCAAAGGGATCCTGGACCATGTCACAACATGTGGGGAAATCTAGACCTTAACCCCAAAGAATTCCATCCTTAGAACATTCTTATGTGAAGGAGAGACATCACGTTTCTCTGAGACTCAGTGACTGGAAGAGAAAAGAAAGAGAGAGAGAGAGAGAGAAACCTTTCATGATTTTCTGATTCTAGCAATCAGATTTCCTGGTATAGACAATTATTTTCAAATCACTAACAGTTTCAATGATAGCAGCATAAATTTTATAAAGCAACAACAAAAGGTCATTATTGAGTGTCCTTCATGAGTGTTAATGTTCCTGCTTTAAAATTCTCTGGTAAGCAGGGTAACACCAGCTGCACCCTGGAGCTGGTCTTTCAGGCTGGAACCGGGTCAGGACTTTTGCAGATTCAGATTGTGCCTATTTCATATACATTATGGAATTTTTTGCTTAGCCTGGAAGCATAAGATTACACTACAGTTAAAATGCGGCATGAAGGAGAAACTATAACGGAAACTATCAAGGCACTTTCCGAAGTCACTCAGCAAGGAACCAATCCCATTTTCATACATTTCTAGGTGATCTAAATGATCTAAACTTTATTTTTGCCCCAGGCAACTCTTTCAAAGAGTCATGGAAGAAACTGTCTTGTATTGGACGCTCACCCAATTGTCTTTAACTGACCATATACTGCAAAATTATGGTTACAGTTGTAACTTATTTTTTGTGTGTCTCAAATGGTAATATGCTTATAAATTACCAGAGGATCTTGTTAAAATACATGTTCTCTTCCAGTAGATTTGCCGTGGGGACTGGGATTCTGCATTTCTAACAAGCTTTCAGGTGATTCCAAAGCAGCTGGCCCATGGACATTCTAAGTGGTGGGAATCTATATTGCCCTGAATGAAAATCACAGGGAAAAAAAATGTCTTTTCTCTTGAGTCTCAGTGTAAATTAAAGCAGAACACGTATAGAGCAAATTATTTTCTTTTACATTGCAGACCTCTTAATCTCATGGCTGATCATGTTTTCCTTTTTGACTTGGCCACTAGGAAACAGTCTCAGCAAGACTGTAGGAAGGAGTTAATGGTTATGAGTTGTATTCACTAATACTTCTCCATTAATCTACTCTTGACAACACCTAACTTTCCTAATATTGCTTTTTGGTTGTTGCTATTATTGCTATTTACGCCTTACTCACTATATTTTTTATTGTCGCCTTATATGCATCTTTGTAAGACACTTCGAATCACTCCTTTGAATAAAAAAGTGCATGAAAAAAGAATCACAACACAACCTAGATAAATGAAAATACGTGCTCAAGGACACACGAGGCACTGGAAAATTTCAGGCACTGGCTGGAGTGGAGTGAAATGATTGAGATGGAGAAGCAGGCTGTTCGAGACAGAAGTAGACTTGAGAAGAAATAACCCCACCCTCTTTCACAATATGCTTATGGATTTGCCAGACTGATAGCATAAGGATGGCTGAGCAAGTTTACATTTGAAGGACTGAACAACTGAACTCTGGTTGCTGTAAGAGGGTTTAACATTATTACGTTTTTTAAAGATTTTATTTATTTATTTGACAGAGGGATGGCACAGTGAGAGAGACAACACAAGTAGGGGCAGTGAGAGAGGGAGAAGTAGGCTTCCTGCGGAGCAGGCAGCCCAGTGCGGGGCGGATCCCAGGACCCTGGGATCATGCGCTAAGCTGAAGGCAGATGCTTAATGACTGAGCCACCCAAGTACCCCAGGGTTTAACATTATTATGGGTCTTGGAACAGCTTTTGCTTTGGCTTCTAACCCCACAGGAAAGCTGGAGTGGGCAGTGATAGAATTATCAGTGGGAAGGACAGAGCTCCTCTTCCTTAGGTAGAGCTAACAATTAGAGTGCAATGTCAAGCAAATTCAACTCCTCATGCTTTCCAGTTTAGAGATGCTGCTGGAAGCCACTACAGAACTGGAAGGTAACGCTCTAGAGTTACTATTCAGGCTGCAGGAGAGGTTCCTTAACCTAAAGTGAGGTCTTTAACCCTATGAGTCTCAATGGCTTCCTCTGTAATTTGTAACCATAATAAAATCCTCACAGGATGGCTCTGAGAATTACACACTGAACTGCATGCCAGGCACTTCATGGGTTCTCTCTCAATGGTTTATCCTAACACACACATTGTCGCTCTTTTTCTTTGCAAGGCTTCAGGGAAAATTGCCAAGAATCACACTCATTACTTTGTTTTTGAGCCCATCTAGAAGTTGTCCGGGTCCCCTGTTGCTACCATTTATCTTCAAAGTCACTTCTGCAATGCGCTTGAGAAGTGAGAAAAAACAGTAGTTGGTACAATCAGTAACATCCAACCTTGATGTTGTAAACTAAGCTTGTGTTGACTTCTTCACCACACCAGGGACCTTCCTCATGAAGGAACACCATCAACATAAGTCGTGTGACTATGATTTCTGCTAAAGTGTAAACACCCTCCTTATGAAGAACCCTGTCAAAACCAAACCAAACCAAACCAACCCAAACCAAACCAGACTGTGCTGTGAGCGCCAAACAAACAGGCCTTCACTCTGCATCCTGCTTGAATCCGAGCTGCGGACAGTGAGACAACTGTTCTATTTCCATTCAGTATCACTTTTTGCACGTATAACACTCACTCTCATTCCCAGCATACTACTTTTTGGAAATTCTAGTATCTCCCACTCATGTGTTTGAAGCCCCTCCTACTCTTAACCATTTACATATCATAAAGTTCAGAGGAGAGGAAATTCTTCCTTCTGCTCCTGTAAACATGTTTACAGACATTACTTCTCAACCTAAGATCTTTGGTCTGTCAGAGGTTCTGCTTCTTATTCAAAGCTCCCCAGAATATCAAAGTAGCATCATTGGAGGACAGAAGAAGTTACAAAATATCGAAGGAAAGTGAGGTTATAGAATTTTTGTGATTATGGAAGTCAATAGTGTTCTTTCTCAACCACTTACCCTTTATGCTTTCTGCTTACGTCCATACTAGGTAGGTATAATCACTTCTGGGAGGACGTTTCCTCTTTAAAAGACATTGATAAACAAATACCATGCGATTCATTAATTCCATTACTGGGTATTTACCCAAAGAAAATGAAAACACAAATTCAAAGGGACAGAGGCACCCCAATGTATACTGAAACATTATTTACAAAATCCAAGATATGGAAACAATCCAAGCAACCATCCATTATCGAATGGATAATGAAGATGTGGTGTGTGTGTGTGTGTGTCTGTGTGTGTGTACAGTAGACTATTATTCCGCCATAAAAAGAAGAGAGAAATCTTACCATAGACCAGCAGGTGCTATGCTAAGTGAAATAAGTCAGAAAAAGACAAATATATCTTATGATTTCTTATATGTGGAATTAAAAAAAAAAACCAAATGTGCAAACAAAAAGACAAGATTCTCTTAAATACAAAGAACAAACCTATGGTTGCCAGAATGATTGTGGTTGGGTTGTTGTATGGATGAAATAGATGGAGGGGAATAAGAGTCACAAACTTCCAGTTATAAAGGAAATAAAGTACAGAAGTGAAAAGTACAGTATGGGAAATATAGTCAATGGTATTGTAATTATGTATGGTGACAGATGGAAAGCACTGAGTAATGTGTGGAACTGTAGAATTACTGTATTGCACACCTGAAATGAATATAACACTGTGTGTCAATTTTACTTCAATAATAAATAAAAATAAATAAAAGAAGCTAATAAAGTTAGTTACAATGCAACAATGACTTACAGAGGGATTTTTGTGTAACAACAGAGTAAATGTCATAAATGCATTCAAGACTACGTATAAATAAAGTAGTTCCCATCTGGGAAATATATAAGAGCCTTTAGGCAAAAATTGACCAGATGATTATTTGTTCCTCAGAGTCTTCCATTTCTCTGACTCACGCCATCACGTTCCATAAATAAAGATCTATTTCTCTCAAAGTGACAGACATAATGTGGTGTTAGCAGAAAAGTCATCTCTACTTTCTTTAAAGGTATTTTTCTATTGAAATGCTATTGAATATAAACAGAAAAGTGTGCAGATCCTAGATTATAGCACAAATTATAGAAAACTCTCTAATTCACACAAAATTACAAAAGGATCTCATACATTCTAAAAGAATAGTCTCCTATAAAGAATTTCTAAGTAGTGGCACTACAACTTTGAGGCCAACATCGTATGTATATTCAACCAAAGTAATAAAACACTCAATAAAACTCCCCCATTGACATGGAAGAAATGTTTCCAATCATTTTTCAACCGAGATTCTGCTCTAAAAAGGCTTGCTTTGTGAGCATGAATGAGGTGTCTGGAAATTACTTAAACTCTACTGGATCTTGAGATGGGCGTTGACATGAATTGTGAATCATTTGTGTTCCATGGAAAATTTTTAGAATAACTAAGGAGCAAATATTTCTCTTCTTAAAATATATGGCTTTTGTTCATAACTGTTATGTATTATTATGATTTTTTTTTCCTTTTTAAGAACTTCATTGAAATGCGGTGACATATAAAAATTGTATACATTTAAGGAGTACAATTTGATGTTTTGATACATGTTTACATTGTGAAAAGATCAGCAGGATGAATGACGTTAAATAACTTAACCATCACCTCTACCTGGTTACCACTGTGTGTGTGTGTGTGTGTGTGTGTGTGTATGTGTTGAAAAGATACTACTAAAAATCTATCCTCTTAGCAACTTTCAAGTATTCAGCCTAGTATTTTTAACTATCTGCACACTGAATCTCCAAAAAATCCTTCATCTTGTGTAAGTGAAACTTTGTAGTCTTTGACCATCATCTCTTCATCCTCTCACTTCCCTACGTCCCACCCCTGTAACCCCCATTCTACTCTTTCCTTCTATGAGATTTACTACTTTAGATTCCACATATAAGTAAGCTCATGCAGTATTCATCTTCCTGTGACTGACTTGTTCACTCAGCATAACATCCTCTAGGTTCATCCACAGTGTCTCAAATGGTGGGATTTCTTTCTTTTTTAAGGTTGGGATATAGACCACATTTTCTTTTTCCAGTCATCCCTCTACAGACATTAAGGTATATTTCTGTATCCTGGCTATTGTGAAAATGTTGCAGTGAACATGGGAATGAGGATATCACCTCCTCTTAAGAGGGATTAAAATAAGGTTGGCTCTGGTGAGGTGTCCTGTCTGCACATGAGTCTGCCATAGTGCCTTGGGTTAAAACTGAAACAAGTTTGCTCCGACTTATAGCTCTACTTACTTCAGTAACTGCCCTCAAAATTGGCCCCCTAGTCATTTGCTCTCACTCAGCATCTCTTTGCCCTGTGTTCTCCATAAATCACACACATTTTGAAGCCTTCCTGTCCTACGTACACATGTGTAAGAGTGTGTATATACACACATATCCCATTCTCAGAGTCTGCAACTCATAACTACCTTGTTAATCTGACAACCTTGTCTATTCTTATTGGATAGGGCAGAGTTCCAACCCTACAAAAATCTCTCTGTAACATTCTGGAGGATTTTGGTCCCCCAAACAGGGTTTTTAGAAAGGGCATCATGTGAATCTAGCAGCAAGACAGTTTTTCTCCATAGAACCTTCTACTATCTCTCAAATGTTCTTCAATATATGACAGCTTGCTCCAATAGACACAATTCTACTTGACTGTATTGAAGTGGGCTACCCATAATCTTCTTCCCCTATCCTATTAATATTCTCCCTTGACAACCAGGATTTGAGAACTCAAAGCAACAAACATAAAGGATCTTAAGGGATTGGATCACATAAGCTAGGATTAGTCTCCACACATAGTCCAATTAGAGGGTTTTAGGTTCAAAAAGGGATGCTCTGCCCCCACAGAATCCTACTGAGTGTGGGTGCCAACTCAGAGAACTTATCACCTTCCTGTTTCCCTTAAAGAGTTCCTTGATTGAATGAAATTCAAAGCATGTGTCTTCTTTCTGCCAAAATCGCTGCCCAAACTGCCTGACTAGATGTGTAAGATCCAGTGAAATGTCCTGGCAAAAGCTAATTCAGGAGTGTTGGCCAAGGTGCTGAAGTGAGGGGCGGGAGGAGAGACACCTTTGCCAGTGAGTTGCCCTCTCCCAGACTCTTTTTAATACACTGAGCTTATTCATTTTGACAAGAAACCCTAGGATCTCAAGCCTCACATAAGTTCAGAGAAAGTAATGGGCGCTTATCTAGAATCCAAATTCTTCATGGAAATTCTAGCACTACAAAACTAAGGAGAATCCCCTTAAAAACAAAACAAAAATAAAAAACAACATTCAGAGCTGTTTATTCCAAATGCATGCTACTTATATCTCTGCACTTCTCCAAGAGATCAGTCAGAAAATCAATAAAAAGAATCAACTGCAAAACGAAGTTACTGTAATGTAAATGGCAAAGAGTAACAAATCCACAAAACAGACTGATTGTTCCAAAGTAAAAATTATTTTCTATGTATATTTGAAGATTTTCTTATGATTTCTTTAACTCAGATTGAACCTTCCCCACCCCCACCCCCACATGTCCTTTCTGACAGTTTATCCTTCCTGCCCCGAAATAGTACATGCTGATATCCCAACCACGGGCAGCCCTTGGCACAGGGTTGGCGAACAGTTGAAATCACCTCTGGGTAACTGCGGAGCGCAGCCAGTGGTAAGTAAAAGAGAAGGCACCCTGGCCACCAACCCTGGCCACACTCCAATCACCCCCCGCCCTTTTGGGCATCTGATGCAGCATCCCTCTGCCAGGCAATTAGCTTCCGTTCTGTTCAACTTTCCGACCTCTGGCTTTAGAGAAAAGTCCTGGCTGTGGGAACTGGCTCTAGGAAGCTCTTGGCTCCCTCTTCATGGGTGACTGGCAAGAGTAACACTTTCTTTGACACCCTTAAAAGAAGCCGTTTAATTCCTAATGATATTTCCTGGCAATAAGGAAAATGAAACCCACAGCGTGGGATTCCGGTCCAGCAGAGGCAGTCCAAGAGTGAGGCTGTTGAGCCCACGTCTAACTGTAGGGCTCTTCCCACTCTCTCCCCATTCCCACCAGAGTTGATTTTTTTTTTTTTCCTCCTGACACTTACACCCCGGAGTGTGACACCTACTGGAACTTATGAGCATCTGGAGACACAGGGATATGATTTGGGCATCAGACGGAATGGCTGGCTGCTGCCCCAGGGATTTCCCGCGGAAATCACCCAGAACTTAGAAGGCGTTACAACGAGGAAGTAACCAATAAAGCGATCTTGGCGGGAGAACCCCGCGAACATCTTAGAAAAAAACAGAAACCATTGGATACTTAGTGACCCACGTCTCCTCCAAACAGTTCCCCGGTCCTTTTCTGGAGGAGCATAGAGTGGTTTGTGGTTTTTTACCGCGTGGACGGAGGGTGGTGCGAAGGACATTTATTTCCGCGATAGCGTTAAGCGGGGCTCCCAGCTTCAGGCGGAGCGAGGACCCCAGGTCACATCCTCTCCTCGCTGCGCACCAGTCGCTGGGGTGAGGGAGAGCAGAGACTTGAGGACCGCCGGCTCCGCTCCCGCGGAACCCCCACCCTTCGGGTCGCTCGCACCCCACAACCTAGTGCCGATGTGACTCTCGAGGCAATCCTGCCACCTCTCCAGCCCCCAAGCCCACACACATCGACTCCCACGCTCTGCGCTTCTGAGTGTCCCCGGTCCCCCCGCGCGCCCCTGGCCAGGCAGCGTCGGCGGCGCTGCCTCGCGGAGGGGACGCGGGAAGGGGTGGGAGGGACGCGCTGGGCGCTCCGGGAGGCCGGGCTCGGGTCCCGGGGCGCCCCAGGAGCGCGGGAAGGCGCGGAGAACGCGCCACACTCACCCGCTGCTGCTGCCGGCTGCTGACGGCCACCGCGGCGGCGGACGCGGCGCTGTGCCGGAGCTCGGCCGCCTGCCCGGGTCTCAGCAGGCTCCGGGTGAACCTGCGGGTCCGCTCGCCGGCCATTGCCTGCCGCGCCGCTCGCGCGGGGGCCCGGAGCGCGCGTCCCGCCGGCCTTCCCCGCGCCAACCTTCTCTACCCACCCGCCGTTCAGGAAGCGGAACTCGGAGCCTCTCCCCCCTCTCTTCCTCGCTCTACTCGCAAGAGGCGGGTTTTTCTCTCGCGCACCCCCACTCCCCCACCCCCTTCCCTCCACCGAAGCTTCGCGACGACTTTGCAAACTCTGCGCTCCCCGAGCGCTCGTAGCCAACTCGGCAAGCGGCCCCGGCTTGGCGGCGGCTGCGTCTCGGCAGCGGGGACTGCAGGGCGCGCGTGGGGCGGCTCCAGCAGGCCGGCCCGGGCTGTCCCTGTGGCCCCAGGGACCGGCGGCCGCGGGGGAGGGCTCGGGGCGGCAGCTTCGGGGCTCCGGGCGGGCCTACCCACGCCTCTCGCCCCCATTTAGAGGCTCCTCGAACGCCTGGCTCTCTGGCCGCTTTTGCCGGTTTACCCCCCTACCTTACTAGGCAGGCGAATGGGCGCGGGCTCAGCTGAGTTGGTCTTTCCATCCTTAGGAGGATATCAGAGGCTAATTATGAGTCTGGTGCCTGGGATCTCTCCTGCATCGCCAGAGCCAGGCTTTATAAGTCTTCTTAAGCTTCCAAAGTCATAAATGCTTTCTACCGGTATTCATTCATTAAGCGCCCACCATGTACCAGTTCACATTGTTCTGGAAACCTGGAATAAGAAGGGGAATTTACCAGGCCTTCCTTAAGGCTGTGTAGGGCTGGTACGGTTTTTTGGGTTAGGGGTGGGAGGCAGCAAATTACCATGTTAAACAAATGAATTCAAATATGTGAACAAGGACATTTCGCATAATAAAAGCATAATAGTAAACCAGGGTAAAGTGGTTTAAGAGGCTTGGGGGGTGTATCTGATAAAGTGAAGGGGCTAGAGCTGACTTGTGGGTTTACCAGGTAGGGGGAGTCAGTTATGGGGATGACTTACTTTTGTGTTGTTTTTCTGCTCCTGCTCTGACCACGAATCCCTTTGGTCTGCACTTTGTCTCCAGCCAGCTGATTAAAGGCTACTAAGAATTCTCCTGACTCACACCCAGGGTGGGTTTGGGGGCCAGCTGGGGAGAAGAGCAGTTTGGCCCCCCATAGGATAATAGTCTGGAGAGATCCAGGACAACCACTCCTAAGTATTCTAGGTTTTCTTAACTGCTTTGTATAAATCTGTGACCCTGACATTTTTTCCAAAGTCAATATGTAGTTTTAACACAGTGTTGCCCTTGGGTATAAAAACTTCTTGAGCAGTTGATAAATGTGCTTGAGTCCTGAGGGTTGCTGGGGTGTTGAGGGGGAGGGATAGGGTGGCTGGGTTATGGACACTGGGAAGGGTATGTGCTACGGTGAGTGTTGTTAATTGTGTAAGACTGATGAATCACAGATCTGTACCCCTGAAGCAAATAACACATTATATGTTAATTAAAAAATTAAAATAATTAATAAATTTTAAAAATGAAAAAAATGTTCTTGAGTTGGCTGTTATCTGGGATTCAGTTAATCAGAAGTACTGAGTGGGCATCATTTCAGCACATTCTAGAAATAAGATAGGCAGAGGCTTGGTCAGATTGGGGAAGAGCCATCTGAAATATTAGTTGGTTTTACAGTACCCGTCATAACAAAGTATTGGTCTTACAGTATAGCTTTCACATTGCTAGGCAACATGGGAATGGGGTCACCCTTAAGGGTAAGCAAAGTAGGTGGCTGCCTGTGTGGTGACAAATGTAGATCTCTGTGGGAGGAACTCCTTAAACCAAGCCCTTCTCTGACAAGAGTGCTCAGTGTTGATCCCCTTAAATGCACCTTTTTTCTAGAGAGATAATGTGTCCATCATTTTTAAATAAACTTGAACTTTCCAAGTAGAGATATCTAGTCTTTGTCCCTGATTTCAGAGCACTGCCTGGCTCATGGTAGACAATAAATACTTGTTTAGGGATGACTTTCCCGAGGCCCTTGATGGGTTGGTGCCATCCCAGAGCCGAGTGCTTGAGGACTGGGAAGACAGAAGAAGGAGAGAAAGGTATGCTGGAAAGGAAGGCCATAGTATCAAAAATACCCCAGAATGTGTCTTATATATAACATCTTGCTGCACTGATCCAAAACACGGAGTAACAACCCACACGACCCATTCTTCAACCACAACCATATCAAGCACCAGAAAAATCACTTATGCTTTATTACTACAAATTTTACTTTCTCTAGCTTCAAGGGGTCACTGGGAGCATGGGTGTGAGACTTGATAAAGTTGAGGAACAAGTGTCTATTTGCTATATCCATACCATGTATGATGTCCATTCCGTGGGTCACATTAGAAGGAAGGTAGCTGTAAGTGTTCTTTAAACTCGGGACATGTTGATAACAGTGATCACTGGGTCATTCCTCAGCCTGTGACAGTCAGGTAGGTTTTAGTTATCCTAAAATGGAGAGCTGAATGTCTCCCTCTGGCCACAGCATGGACACACACATTCTTTGTTGCAGAAACTGGACTTGCAGGTATGCTCATTGGAACTCTCTGACTCTGCTAGTCACCTATCTCTCAGTTCCCTGGAGAGATTTGGCTAAGATGTTTTGTAAAGGCAAATGTATGAAAACACCATGAAGACCCTAATGTAAACGATAGATTTGTGGTGATTTCAATGTGTTGTTGTAGGTTTATCAGTTGTGACAAGCTTACTGCTCTGGTGGGAAATGTTGATAATGGGGAAGACTATGGATAAGAGGAGAGGAGAGAGTCAATGTAACACAAGGAAAAGACAAATCACCTATTGGGAGGATGGGCAAAGGATGTGAACATACATTTCTGCAAAGTAAATATGCAAACGGCCAGTGCTCAATATCATTAGTCACCAGGGAGGTGGAAATCCAAATCATAGTGAGATGCCACACCAATGAAGATGGCCATAATGAAAAACATGGGGGAAAAAAGTATTGGGAGATGTGGAGAAATTGGAATCCTCGTATATCAGTGGTAGAAATGTAAAATAGTGCATCTGCTTTGGAAAACAGTTCAGCAGTTCCTCAAAATGTTAAACATGGAGTAACCATATGACCCAGTGATATCACTCCCAGAGAAATGAAAATACCTATTCACGCAAAGAGTTCTACAACAATGTTCACAGCAGCATTATTCCTGACAACAAAAAAGCAGAGACGATGCAAATATCATCCATCAACTGATGAAAGGATAAATAAAATGTGGTGTGCCCATCAACGGGATATTTGTTAACATTAAAAAAATGAAGTATTGTTATGTGGTACAGCCTGGATGAACCTTGAAAACATTTTGCTGAGGGAAAGAAGCTAGCCACAAAAGACCACATATTTCAGATACCTTTTGTAATGAAACATCCAGAATAGGCAAATCTAGACACAGAAAAGTAGATTTGTGGTTGCCTAAAGCTACATTGGCTTGGAAAAAAATGAGGAGTGATGGCTAATGGGTACAAAGTTTCTTTTGGGGGTGATGAAATGTTCCTAAATTAATTGTGGTGGAGGTTGCACAAGCAACAGATTACAGTTGTAACTTCTGGGAAGGGAAACTTGATGGCTGGGAGACAGAACTATGTACATATATTATAACATATTACATATCCTGTATTATACTACACACTTATTGAATTTATTTATTTACATTTATTGAATTTGCTTATTGAATTTTGTATAACACTACAATTATTTATTTACAAACAAACAGAATGACATGTTATAAAGAAATTAAATTAGGAGTGAGAAAAGGGTCATAGCTACAGAATCAATAAAAATTCAAAACTAAAAAATAAATGTCATGAAGTCTGTTAGGTTTCTTGGCTCATATTTCTGCTTGGACTTCATCTTCCCTACCCCCACTTTATTCCAGTCATCTCAATTGGCTGCGTTCTGCCTTCTGTACCTGCACCATCTCATTTTAAGAGATACCAATCCAGAAACACACCCATCCTGATTCCCATTTCTCAGAGAGCAGTCAGTTAATGAAACAAGTGAATCTTCAGTGGCATCTGATATCGAGAGTAGTGGTTACAAGCACTTGCTATGGACTCCAACTGTCTGGGTTCAAATCACAATTTTACTCCTTCTTTCAGCAAGTTACAGAAACTCTCTAAACCCCAGTTTCCATATTTGGAAAAGTAGGGGTAATGGTGGGTACCTGTGTGATAAGGCTTACGGAGGTGAGTTCAAATTTCTTAAAAATCACCTAGCACGGAGACTACAGTGAATGGTTTTGTTACTAGAGTTGTAGAGCAGTTAGGAATTTTTAAATCTTTCATGTAACAATTTGATATGTTTATTTAATACTTTTATATATACATGAATACATTTGATTCTCATAAGAACCTCTGCAATGAGCAGAATGCCATTGTACAGGCAAGATCGTGGACATCCAGGCATTCTGAAAACAATGTGTTCACCCAAATCAACGACTCTGGAATTTCATGAACAATAATATAATCAGTATATTATAATATTCATTAATCCACTGTCATGTAAAAATGTTCAATATTAACATCTAATAATAACATAGTGTGCTGGCTTGGAATACAGTTTCACAATATATTATTTAATTTATGTTTAATATATTTTTTTAAAGATTTACTTATTTTAGAGAGAGAGAGAGAGAGAAAAGGGGAGGAAGAGACAGAGAAAGAGTGAATGGGGCAGAGACAGAGGGGGAGAGAGAGAGAGAGAGAGAGAATCATCAAGCAGACTCCCAACTGAGCCTGCAGCCTGACATGAGTCTTGATTCCAGGAGACTGAGATCATGACATAAGCTGAAGTCAAGAGTTGGATGCTTAACCGACTGAATCACCCATGTGCCCCTGCATTTTAAGATATTGTAAAATGGGGTTGTTCAGCCTACTGATCTTGTTCCTCATTGTGTATAAGTCTAGATGGATCACTAAGGAAGCTCCCAAAGTTCACAGAAGAGACATTTTAGGGACAGTGCAGCAAATTTTGTTCCATGACTTCAAATTTAAGCTTTTATATTCTGTATTTTCTAGTATTTAGAAGTGTAGCCTGCAATCAAGTATTATGAAGTTCTCATTCTTCTCTTTATTTGGGTTGACATGGACCAAACACTCAATCAGAAAGAAACAAACCTGCTCAACAGACATTTATGGATTATCAACTATAGACAAGACCTCACCCCAAACTATGCAAGCCTAGAGATAAAATGCATGGTCTATATCTCCAAATGGCTTAATTTGAATTAGATAAACTGACTTATAAAACATTAGTTGGCTGATTTTAGAGATGGAATCTATTAGATAGGACTTGTGTTTGCATTTTATGTTTTATACTCTTATGTCTCTAATATTGGAAAAATAATGGCCAAAATAACATGGAATTTTCTTCTTCTTACGCCCTCCCTCCCTCCCTTTTCTTCCTCCTTCCTCCCTTCCCTTCTTTCTTCCTCCCCTCGATTCTTTAAAATGAACTTGTCATAACTCTCACCTGTCATCCTCTCTATGACTTTGCCCAAGGCTGATTACACTGGTATGATGACTAAAGACAGGAAATTTTTCATAACCAAATAAGTAAAAACTTATTTGTGGTGTAACGATGTGAAAATTAAGTGATTAGTTTAGGAATCTGAAGACGTGGGTGTCAGTTCAAGTCTTGATACTCACTGATTGTAGAAACAAATATCTCTTGCATTAATTCCATGGCATTAAGTGATACCAAGTCCAGTGTATCCTGGGGGTCAGCCTGGACATCACCTTATCTGGAGGCTTGGCTATTTCAAGTTTGCTTAATTCACACAATTTACAAAATACACCCATAATATTATTTGATTCTCAAATCATTCATCCTGAAGGGCAGATAATGGGCAGGTATTATTACTTCCACTGTACAGAGAGAAAGCTGAGAGAGAATTTAATAACATGGAAATAGGAAGGAGGAGTATTTTGCTATTAGTAAAAGGACAAAGATATAAGAATACAAATGTTCAAGTTAAAATGATTTTCTGATATGATATCAAGCCTTCCTTCATGATTCCCTGTTGAAGGAAAAGTATATTTATCCTATTTCTTTATAATAGGAAAAAAATTTCAAAGAAGCAGGTGATTTACCCTACACTGTACTTACTCTAATTGGGGTGGGTAAATTAAATTAATTGAATTTGGCTGTTAAAAGGATACAACTTATCTTATTCAGCAAGATAGAAGATACTTTGCTGTGAACACTTCTTTAATATTAAGAAAAAAGAAAACAATTCAATTTACATAGAGTGGTTTTTTCGTTGGATACTATTTAATATGGTATAATTTTTTTTCACCTTACCAAGGGAATATTATAAAGCAACAAGACAAATATGATTTGGAAAGTGTGATATATGTAGAGATCCATTCATCCTTGCCAGAGCCATTTGACAAAGCTGAGTGCCTCCATGTTGTTTATGGGCGATGGTATCAAATTTGATATGGATTGGTTACTATGTTTACAAGATAGATCACTCCTTGGGAGAAAATTACACTGAAGGTAATGATTTGAATGTGAATGTGAAGCTCTCTGCCTGGCTATGTATTGTGCCCACAATCCACATGCAGTAGGACATTCTAGCACTGTTAATCCATTGGAATCCTTGTTGGGGGCGGGGAGGAACATATGTCAAAGAGAAGCACACAGTTGAGAGAAAAAATCAGTTTCAACCAGAAACCAGTCTCTGAGTTCTCCTTCCTGCTTTGGCTTTAATTTGTAGTCTAGCCTTAGGGAATTAATGTCCTGGGACATTTATTTCTCCATCTGTAAATATTATTCAGAGGCAGATTTTGGCTTGATAACGAGGATGAAGAAAATGATTAGTAAATATAGAATGGGAACTTTTCCATTTCTTATATGCATAATTAAACCCTGTACTTACTCTACTCTTCCAGGCACTTCGATTTTATCATTCTCTTCTCCGAGATATTAATAACTCAGGCTTCCACTATTGTCACAAAAATGCACCTTGATATATAACAAAATTATTATTATTTCTTTTATTTTTTAAAGAAAGCAACATAAAAACAAATCTGTTTTCTAACATTTCATTGAGAGTTTTCTATCTATATGCATGAGTGAGATTGGCTACTTTCTCTTACATGTTGTCGGGAAGATTTGCTTGCTTTCTAAAGTGGATTGGTGCAATTCCTTTTCCTTTCCATGGCCTTTCATAATGTAAATAACATTGGGATCACTTGTTCTCCAAGGGTTGAAATAGAATCCAGCTGTGGAATCATCTGGTCCTGGAGCATTTTTTAATTGGAGATCAGTAGTCACTTTCAAATCTCTTCTACTGTAATTGGCCTTCTCAAGATTTACGCATCTTCCTATAATTCTTCGTAATTTATATTTTATGGAGGGTATCACCCATTTTCCCGCTTTTAGAAACATTTCCCTTAGAATTGTATGGAGCATTGATTTATTTCTTTTCCCCTAGTATGTGTTCTTTCTAATTTTATTATAAAAAGATTTTAAACATTCCTTAAAAGTATCAAAAAGAATACAGTGAACTCCCATATAACATCTAGCTATATTTAATCATTTTGAATCAGACAAGTCATGACCCTTCAACTCTAAATAATTCATCATTTATCTCTAAGAAGTAAGGGCAATCTTTTATATAACTGCAATATTGTTTAATATACTGAACTTAATTAACAAAACTCTTTTAATAACTTTTGTCACTCAATTCATTCAAGCGTCTCCAACTATTTCCCCAAATACCTTTTATTGATAGCTGATTCATCAATCCAGAATTGAATCACTGAAGACATTGTTTTGGTTGTCATGTCTCTTAAGCCTTTAATTTAAAGCCCTTCCCCCCTCCCATTTGGTAGCGGATTTGGTTAAAGAGACCCAGGGTTCCACGGGTTTTGTTTTTTCTTACTGATGTTTAATTTGTTCCTTTTTATCTAAAGGTTTTTCTTATTCTTAATCAGGGATTTTTTTTTTTTTTACTTCTTCCTTTTTTTCACCCTTAATTGGGTTCTCAAGGGGGATGATCTGTTGTATTAGTCTTTTCAAGGAACTGGTTTTGGGTTTTATTAGTTTGCTTAAGTTTTACTGGTAGTTTTTTCCTTGATAGGGTGATATCCTCTTAGTACAGGAATCCTAGATATTAAAGAAGTAAAAATAGTAATATTTTAATACATTAAAAACTTAAGTCTTCACTATGGCAAAATATATAATTAAAAAATCCATTAGACAACTTACATAATTGGGGATAATTCTTTGTGAAATATGTGTGTCTATATAATCTGTTGTTTTTACCACTGTACCTTCCTAACAGTACTCAGAAGTCATGACATTAGTGAACAGAATGGTACACTAGATATATACTTAACAAATCTCAAGTGATTGTTTATTTTCCAAAAGAGATATTAAGTGTGTTTTTTTCTTAATGGGCAACATCACAAGAAGCATATTAATACTCAAATCTATGTGTATAACTTTTCAAAGCATTAATTCCATGCCCTGATTAAGTGGGCAGATGATAGTTGGAGAAAAATGTTTTTGGAAGATCTCATTGATAAAAACAAGTGGTTTTATTTTCAGGAAATTTTTCTTTTGAGAAAAACTATCTTTTGTAGTCCCAGCCTTTTCTCAGGCCTGTGGATTTGGTGTGAGCTTGCTTTTGTCTAACCATTTCCTGTGCATATGCTCTGTTCGCCTCTGCTCTTGCTGCTGTAAAAAGAAGCAAAATAAAAATATAATAGCATGGCACAGAGCTCCCTTTTTGAGGAAGGAGAGCAATACAAACTGCACGTGCATTTCTGAAGCCCAAAACAAAAATGGCAGATTGACTAGTGTTTTCAATAGACTAGTCTATTCAAATGAAAGCTAGTGGGCTTTTATTCTTCCCAGAATGATCATTAGAATTTATTAATACTGAAAAAAAAGAAGTCATTAATATGAGACTAGAGTAGGATTTTTCATAGCTTTATCTTCTACCAATTTCTCATGTGTAGGCTTTAAAATGTGTTGCTGTTGTTAAGATAATAATGAATATTGTCCCCTTTCTCCTTATTTGTTTATTTGCTAGAGAGACAAAAAGAAGTAAAATCGCTGCTTTCATAGAAATGTTAAAAGCAGTGGGAGAGTTATTAGGTAACTAGTGTTTAAAAATCCTAATATGATCAAAGTACTTTGTGTACATTTTTCAAGGGTGCAACTGGCATTATCATGTGGACAGAGCTCCAAGCTCACACTAACAAGAGGCCTTTCTAACCTGCCACATAGCCTGTCTTCTGTTAAAGAAATGTTAGATGGGAACTACTTGAAAGCATATGAGGATGATTCTTAAAGCCCAATAAAATATTCTATAAAGGCACCAGGTTTTTACTACCCTTCTCTGCTTTCCTTGGTTCCGAGATTTCTTCGACCAATGTTGGTCAGTTTGAAGTATATCTGTGAAGGTCAGACCTACTGGTTAGTATGTAAATCTCCTTAATTTTATTTATTTCAGTTTTATTTGAGTTTATTTCAGTTGTTGAATATGTATTCTCTTGTTGGATTCCCATTCTGCACAGGGGTGGAGCGTCTGATGTATGGATGATAAGTCAACTGGTAACAGCTGCTGGGCCACGCTTGGGTGTAAGTGCATCAAGTCATTTCAGAGATTGCCAAAGCTGGAAATGGTCACGGAAATTATCTAAGTCATGTTTGTTTTGCTGTTTTGTTATTGTTCTGTTAGTGTTGTTGTTTACAGAAGGGGAAGCAGGCCATCAGAAACTGAGGGTTGTACCTGAGATCAGATCGTTAGTGAAATCTACCTGGTGGCAAAGGTGAGAATGCTCTCCACATATACTGCTAGTTCAAGCTCTATTCCAGCGTATCATGCTGAAGCAAGACAAAAGGGAGAAAAGTCAGAGGCTCGTGATGTTGATTTCAATACCATTCTGATAAAGTGTTCTAGATTTATAAAGCCACTGGAGTCCTGGTCCTACCTATAGATCATGGGTATAGATCACCTAAAAGCATAAAACTGGACAAAAATCAAAAAATCAAAAATGCCCTCATGCTTCAGCGAATCTCGATTTTAAACTATGTAACAGTTTTCCTTTCTTCTGCCAAACTTTTCTCCTCCATTCTTAGCTTTTTGTTTCAAGAACCTGGTACCACCCTACAGACATGATAAAGAAGGCTGGTACTATATTCACAATTCCTGTCAGAACTGGCTAGATCCTGTATTTGCCTAGAACCCCCCACCTCCAGCCCCTCCCTCTGGGTGGCTTGCAGTCTTTGAAAATCACGTCCTGCTGCAGCCTCTTTGGCCCAGCAAAGCAATAAAGATATTTTTTTCTTCTTTACCTAAACTCTGTCTTCAAGTTGTATTTTGGCTCTGAAGCACAGAGGTCGGTTTTCGACAGCAGTGGGACCAGAGAGAAACATCAATATTTAGAATTACCTTTCCCCCCATTTTTTGCCTGGCCCTGCTCATATTTCAAGATTTAGATCAGAAATCACATTCTTAAGGAGCCCTTTCTCCCTTCGCAATCTGTTAACTGTCCCTTCTGCAAGATCAAATAATACTCCCTGCGTCCTGTAGTTTTCTGTTCACTAGTTCTTTCTCCATTAATAATTGGCATGGATCACTGAGTACCTACAATGTGCCAGGCATCTTACCAGGAACTTTGTGAAAGCTGTGGTGAGTTCTTTAAAAACCCTCTGAATCAGTTGTGAGTATTCCCATTTTTACGGTTGGGGACACTGAAGCTCAGACAGGTTAAGTAGTTTGACCAAGGACGGACACCTACTAGGAAAGGAAATCCCATTTATCAGGCTCCCATTCCTATGTCATTCCTACATGTCATACTGATTAAATTCAGGGTCAGAGGGCTGTGACCATGGATACTAGATTTCCTTCATGATTCATTATATTTCTCTGTTGGCCTCTGAGGTTGAAAAGCTAAAACCTACATTTTTGAAAGAGATTTTATTTTTTATTTGAGAAAGAGTGCATGTGAGTGGTGGATGGGAAGGGGCAGAGGGTAAGGGAAAAGCAGATTCCCTGCTGAGCAGGGAGCCCCAGGCAGGACTCTATCCCAGGACCCCTACAGGACCCCAAGATCACGATCTGAGCTGCAGGCAGATGCTTAACTGGCTGAGCCACCCAGTCATCCTTAAAACCTACATTTTAGAACGCCATTGAGTTCAGGATCCTGGAGATGACACAAGGCATGCAGTTAGAAACACTAGTGTGAGATCCGGAGGCACTGGCAACATTGCTGGCCATTTTCCAGATGTTGTGGTGACAGGAAAGCAAGATGGTGGGAATGTGAGTGTGTAGAGACAGTCAGGGAGGACAGACTCAAAGATCCAGAGCCAGTCACCAGCTTTGAGATTTCAGGGGCAGTTGTGGTAACAGCCTCCAAAGCTTTCTGGCATCTGGATCACGATTTGGAGGTATACACATATCCTTAGACTTGATGGTCCAAGAGGGGCCCCTGAGCTCAGGTTTCCCTTCCCAATGCTTTTGTAAAACTACATTTTTTATGACATTTCTCTTGGTTTCAAACACCTCAAGTGACATAATGGTATTTTCCATATCTATTGTTACAGCTATGATCTGAAAACACAATGACTGATTATTTATCATGATTCTGGGGTTGGTTCTGTCTTTGCATGATTGACTGGGAACACTCATGTGGCTGTGTTCAGCTAGGAGTTCTGTTGAACCTGGAACATCTGAGAGAGCCTCACATGTCTGCTGAAGCACTCTGGTAATTTGCCCTGTGGCTCCTCTCTCCACATGGACTTTTATTACTAACCTGAGCAGGAAGTAAGAACTGCTATTAGTTACCCAAGCTAGAAATGATATAATTCTGTATTTTAGTAGGAGAAATACAAGTAACAGAAAACAGAAAAATCTGAAATCAACATCAAGAGGAGAAAGGATTCAGGTATGAGATAGGCAAAATGTCTCATTTTCCCATTATAATTCTGCAAAAGGAATTTTATCATCCATGTATGCTACCAACATTTGTTTCATATATATTATTTAAAGTAAGCATTCTTGGTGCTTGCTGTAGAAAATTATTCCCTTGAGGAGAGAAATGATACTATACAGTGGATATAATAATCCACAGAGAGGAAGTCACTATCTCCACTAGACCCTCAGGAAAGCAGTCTAGGAAAAGTCACCCTAAAGGAAGGTCTTGAAGACTTAGTAGGAATTTGATAAGATGAATAGATTTGTTTGAAGGAAAAGGGGAATACCATAAAATTTGAAGAAAGTGTCACAACACAAACCTCTGCTTCCAATGGTGCTGGGATGCATAATTGAGAGTGAGGATTACTGGAAAATCAAGTTGAACTATGTGATTGTGAGTGTGTGTGTTATTTTGTAATGTACAGACACAAAGTCATTGAGGATGTAGTTTTGAACAACATAATTAACAGAAGACCTACAAACGTGAGGTGATCAAAATATACATTCATTTTTATAGATTTTATAGATTAATTTATAGATTAATTTTTTAAAGATTATTTATTTATTTATTTAATTATAGCACAAGCAACTGGGAAGGGCAGAGAGAGAGGGAGAGTGAATCTCAAGCAGACCCCATGCTGAGACTTGAGCTGGCTTGATCTCACCACCCTGAGATCATGACCCTGAGATCAAGAGTCAGATGTTTAATGGATCAAACCACCCAGGGGTCCCTCAACTTATTTTTCTTTTTTTCTTTTTTTTTTTTTTAAAGATTTTATTTATTTATTTGACAGAGAGAGAGATCACAAGTAGGCAGAGAGGCAGGCAGAGAGAGAGGAGGAAGCAGTCTCCCTGCAGAGCAGAGAGCCCGATGCGGGGCTCGATCCCAGGACCCGGAGATCATGACCCAAGCCAAAGGCAGCGGCTTAATCCACTGAGCCACCCAGGCACCCCCTTCAACTTATTTTTAAAGCAGTTTTACATTCACACCAAAATTGAGCAAGAAGTATGGAGAGTTCCTGTGTATCTTCTGTCCCCATCAACTCACAGCATCCCCCACTGTGTCAGTATCCTGCACTACAATAATACGTTTGTTACGGTCCATGAGCCTCCATTAACACATAGTTATTACTCAAAGACCACAGATGCCATTAGGGTTCACACTTGGTGTTGTATGGGTTTTGACAAATGTATAATGAGATGTATCCACAAGTATATGATCATAGATCATATAGAATAGTTTAACTGCCCTAAATATACTCTGTGCTCTGCTGTTTATCCTTTCCTCTCCATTAATCCCTGGTAACCAGTGACTTTTTATTGTCTCCATAGTTTTTTCCTTTTTCCTGTATAGTTGCTAATATTTTGTTGAAGATTTTTATATGTATGCTCATCAGAGATATTGGTCTGAGTTTTCTTTTCTTAAAATGTCTTTTCCTGATTTTGGTATTAAGGTAATGTTGGCCTCATAGAATCAATAGAAAGAAAGGGAGAAGGAAAGAAGAAAAGAAAAAAAAAATATTCCCGGTCTAATGACTTCACTGAGCAGTTCTAACTTTCAAAGAAGAAATAATTCTAAAATCATACGAGGTCTTGCAAAAATGGTTTAGCCAGGATGAGAATTGGAGCTGGTGGGGTAGGGAGAAGGGAAGCCACGGTACAAAGGAGGTGGGTGCACGGCAGGACCGAAAAGGAGGCAGAAGTGGTCAGTCTTCAAGAGAGGCATGAGAGCAGTTACTGAGCTCCTTATCTCACAGGACTGGACTCCCGCAAAAATCTCACGTCATTTTTGCAACACAGAGTGCTGTTTCTAGTCCAATTTTTTCAATATGGAGCAATTCCAGCCCCATCCCTCAATAGCATGAGTGGGGCTGTTCTTCACATCCAGCTCTGAAAGATTAAAAGTATTTTATATACTCCTTGGGGCAGGAAGGGGAAATAGGTCTTTAAACAGCTAGTACAGGATAGAAGTTTTCTCAATAGCTTATGCTGCACATCCTTACTAAGATATATGGTCCCAGAAGCCTATTCATTTTTCAATATGCTTTGTGCTTTTTACTCATTTCTGCAGCTTATTTCAAAGTCTTCTCCTTGGCTTGGAATTTCCTCTCTGCTTATCTTACTGCAAACCATCATTCAAATCATAGCACAAGCCAATGATTTCCTTTGGTGTATCCTCTGAACAAACCAACAGACCCTGCTTATTATCTAGCACTGACAGGTTGGTGGGAGGGGGCAGGGTAGGGAGGGGCGGGAGTGCAAAGGAGATGGGGAGGAGGTTGGGGGAGAAGACTAGTACCCCACGGCTGATTTTCTCAACCAGTTCCAACTAGAGTCATTTTAGTTTACTCCAAAGGGGGTGCAAGGGTGCAGGGGGATTGGCAGAAGGGAAGGAGAAGCAGGCTCCCCACCGAGCAGGGAACCCAATGGGAGACTGAATCCTGGGAGTCCAGGATCATGACCTGAACCAAGGGCAGATGCTTAACCAACTGAGCCACCCAGGTGCCTGATAATGCATTTAATATCTACTCCCAATATATTTGACTTTATCCTCCTTATAATATTCAAGGAATGTAAATAAACTATTTTAAAATGTATTATTAAGATTGACATAATTTTCAGCAGGGTATATGCTATATGATGTAAATTTGTCATCCTTATTTATGCAGTAATATAAAATAATAGTCATATAACAGCACAATAAAAATAATACCATATATTTAATGTATCCATTCATTCAACAGATACTTCTTATGAGCAAGGCAATGGTAGGCATTGGAGCTAGAAGGCACCTGAGATACATTTACCTTCTAGGTATAGATAGTTTATCTCACTTACCTTCTAGGAGGTATGTCCTTCGTCCTGAGACCCATCTTAGTTGAGGGAGAAAGACAACATATAATTGATTATTAATTATTAGTTGTAATTGTGGTAAGCATGGTCAGGGAGAATTGTTAAGTATTAAAAGAGTGTTGTAGTGGAAACTGAATTTGTCTCCTGTGAAGTTAGGGGTGGCTTGTATCTTTGTTTCTTGGGAGTCAGAAATCAAGAGTTTGGCACCCCCTTTGGAGTAAAAAAACAAAGCTACCATTCAACAGCAAACGTAGAGTCATGAGGGAAGATATTCTCAACTTTCAGAATTCAGTCATTTAAGAACGATAGCAGCATCACAACCTTTGAAAATGAAATGAATCATTTAGGGCATGATTTAGATATTTACCAGTGTGCTTTAAGAATAAACATCAAGAGGGGCACCTGGGTGACTCAGTTGATTAAGCATGTGACTCTTGATTTTGGCTCAGGTCGTGGTCTCAGGGGCTTGAGATCAAGCCCAGCGTCAGGTTCCCCACTTAGAGGGGAGTCTGCTTGAGATTCTTTCCCTCTGCCTCCCCACCCCCACTTGCTTGCTTACTTTCACATGTGCATTCTTTCTCTCAAATAAATAAACCTTAAAAAAAGAATAAATATCAACAACACTGTAAAATTGATAGTTCACATGTCTCATTGTCAAGAACCAAAAATCAAGGATGAATGCATGGAAAGATGTTTTTGAAGAAATCACCTTTTCTGATCCGTTACTTTAAAATCCAGCGAGGCAGAGAGTGCTATCACATGAAGAAATGTTTTCGAGGATTTAGAATGACATATGGCAAACATTTTATTACTTCTCTGCCCAACCAGGGGATGAGTGACCTCTTCTGGTAAGGTCAAGTCGCTTGATGGGATCCTGAAGAGTAAGGTGCTGTCAATCTTAAGGTGTAGTATAAGGGCCTTTAGAAAAAACTCATTTGGAAACTTATTTTTATATATTTCTTAGTTTCCTATGGCTGTTTTGTCACAAACTTAATGCGGTTTCTAGCTGTAGCTAAAACAACACACATTTGTCCCCTTTTGATTTCAGGGAGGTCAGATGTCCAAAGTCAGTTTCTCTGTGCTGAACTTATGGTTTGGCAGGGCTCCACTTTTTTGCCTATTCCAGTTTCTAGAACCGCATTTCTTGCTTTCCCTTGTTCCTGTCCTCTTCATCCATCTTCAGGACCAGTGGTGGAGCATCCCTAAAGCTCTCTCTGGTCCATTTGCACTTCACTTTCTCCTCTCCCCTGTCTGGAATCTTCTGCCTCTCTCTTACAAGAAGATGCCATGGCATCTAGGGCCCATCCAGATAACCTAGTGTAACCTTCCCATCCCACAAATCCCTTATGTAATCATATCTACAAAGACACTTTTCCTATAGTAAGGTAATATTCACAGGTCCTGGGGATTAGAACATGGGTATCTTTTTTATTTTTTTTAAAGATTTTAAAAAATTATTTATTTGACAGACAGAGATCACAAGTAGGTAGAGAGTCAGGCAGGGAGAGAGGAAGGGAAGCAGGCTCCCCGCTGAGCAGAGAGCCCGATGCGGGGCTGGATTCCAGGACGCTGAGATCATGACCTGAGCCAAAGGCAGAGGCTTTAACCCACTGAGCCACCCAGGCGCCCCAGAACATGGGTATGTTTTGATGAAGCGTGAGGTTGGGAGGAGGACGTTTTTCAGCTTATCTACCTCCACATATCTCTTCACTCCCCCTGTGTATGCTTGTGGCTTTGGGAGAAACCCAAACATTAGGTTTTATTTTGTCATTTCAGAACGTATTCTTAATTATTTTTCAAAATTTTCTCTTGCTTAATATCACTCCTTAGTAAGAAATTTCTTGCCTTTGTCTTCTCTTGGAGGAGGAACAAGAGTCTGCTTTTATGCCAGCTGCATAACAGTGAAAGTCACTAATCATGCTGTCATTTAGAATATGGGACTGACAGCTATCATTTTCATAAATTCCTTCCATAAAGCATGGCAAGGCCAAGCTCTATAGTTTCTCTTCTCAAAGGGATAGATTTGCTTCATCTGTCTAGTCCTCCATCTTGTTTACTCATTCTTTTGAGAGTACTGAAGTATCATGAATGAAAAAAAAATGTGAAAATACCTGTGCCAAACCAATACTCTAGTAATTTCCAATACTAGGAAAATATGTCTATTATTTTTTAAAACAATTCTGATTCCACGATTTTATAAGTATCCTCAATGTTTTGCATCAAAACTGTGAACTAGAATGACATTATTATCCTAGAATAGGCAATTAATAAGGCAGGCTGCACAGAGCAAGTAGTGGTTTGGAACTTATCCAGGAAGTAGAGTGCTACTTCAATTTTTCCTTCCAGATTAAAAGCCTCTGCCTTCGGCTCAGGTCATGATCCTGGGTCCCGGGCTCAGGCCCCACATCGGGCTTTCTGCTCAGCAGGGAGCCCGATTCCTCTCCTCTCTCTCTCTGCCTACTTGTGATCTCTGCCTGTCAAATAAATAAATAAATAAATAATCTTAAAAAGAAAAAGACACAGAAAATTTAACTCAAATTTGCAAAAGTTGTTTCAGCAATTGGATGTAGGTCCAGATATAAAGCAGGTTCCAGGCTTGATGTAACTTTGTGATTCAGAGGTATTCTCTAGGATCCAGTCTCTTTCTGCCTCTCTGCTGTGCCTTTCACATATCCTCCTTTTACAGCCAAATTCAAACTACCAGGGAGATGCTAACCACAATGTTGAGAATGGGTGCAAACAATTTTCTGTCACAAGCTGGTCCAGAGCCATCTATAGAATCCATAGGTAAGAATTCAAACATCTTTGGGTTTATTCATCCTGATTTATATAGGTCATTAACCAACAAGGTATTTTTATCTATACTTTTAACTTTAAGGAGGAGTAGAATTTCTAGGTTGTGACTGAATAAGATTGAGGGAAATTTGTTTTTTTCTTTCCAATTTTTTTTTCTCAAGGAGTATAAGGGTTAGGGTTATTTTTCAACAACATTATTTACAGAAAAAAATTTACATCAGAGACCCACTAATTTCACTTCAAATTAGCAGAGAGTTGGTCCTAAAATTCACATTCCACTTCCCAAATGCAGCTCAATGTCCAGGGAGTAGATTTTAACCAAAGTTTTGTAGCCAATTATTACACTGTCAATGTTTTAAAACATTTCTGCCTCACCCAGGTGTCTCCATTTTTCCATCTATTACTCAATTCCACTAGTTTTGTTTTTCCTCTCAGGAGTGTTAGAAAAACTCCAGTATAGAAAAACTACAAACTATTTAATGGTTCAAAAGATAGTTGATATGCCCCTTGTATTTAAGGCTAGGTGTTAGTTATTTATTGCTGTGTTAACAGATTACTCCTGAATTTACTGAATTAAAAGAGCACACATTTATTATCTTCCAATTTCTGTGACCAAGGATCCAGCTGTAGCTTGGCTGGGTTCCTCAGACTCAGAATCTCTTATAAAGCTGCGATCCGAAGGACTGGGACCTCACTGCAAAGCTGTACTGTGGAAATATCTACTTCTAAGCTCACATGATTATTGGCAGGATTCAGTTTCTTTCAGGATGTTGGACTGAGAGCCCCAGTTCACTCATAGTCATTTGTTCCTTGCTGCATGGGTCTCTCCAATATGACTTCTTGCGTTGTCAACGTCAAAAAGGGAGAGAGTCCTCAAGCAAGATGGAAATCAGTGTCTTATGTTAGGTAATCATGGAAGTGACATCCCATCATGTTTGCTGTATTCTATTGGTTAGAAGCAAGTCACTTGGCCAGCCCACACTCAAAGGGTGGGGATTACACAGCAGCATGGCTATGATGATGTGTTTCCGTTCTAATTAAGCAGCCTGTTTGTTGCATCCAGATAGTGCAAGGAAGTTCAGACAGTACACTCAGTAAGTGTTAGAGATATAGATACAGTTATTAGATTTTAGAATAGACTTCTCATCAAACCCAAAACTAGGGCAAAGTCTGTTGAATTCACAAAATTTTAGATTTTATTGCTCTCCCTGCAAAAGCATATTTTTAATCTTTAATGGAAGAAAAAAAAAAAAAGGTAGGAAAGGCAGTGGTGAAAGTTTTACTGCAGTTATGCCCAGGAGAGTTTGGTCATTGGTTTCCCTGGTCACCCTGGCCGAGGAAGAAGTGAAAATCCAGAGCATGTGTGGCAAGCCTTTCTGAAGCCTGTCTATTGCACACACACATTCTCAACCTCTCCCTTTGTCTATCTCTCTCACAGTTGGATAAGGAAGGCAGGTTTTATACTCATTGGCACAACTTCTGGAATTATCTAAAACCAAGACATTGGAAACTTATTCTGGTCTTGGATTTTATTCTTCTTGGCATCAGTTGATTTGTCCTAAAGAATTCTTGAAAGAAAGTGAAGCCTGGCAGTATTAATGCTTTCCCAAATATCTTTAAAATATGTCCAGAAACCATCTCAGAGACACAAATAGGCACCACTATAAGCTTGTAATGGTGAAATCGACTATTTTGTGGGGAAGATAACTTTCATTGTATTTCTTATGAGTTATTGACAGGCACTGGAAAGAGAACTGAAAAGAGTTAGGACTATAGTATTCAATCAAGGACAAAGAGGCCTTAGTGTGTCCAAGGTCTTCTCATGCCCCATGGCTCCACCCCCATGACAATAGCTCTGCTACCTCCTTAGTGTGACCTTGAGAAGGTGATGTCATCTCTCTCAACAGTTAGCTCCCTTCACCCTATTCACAAAGTGAAAATGCGAAACTTCAGCATGGCTGTACTTGTGTGGACTTCAGTGACTTTAAATCCATGAAAACGTATAATAAAGTGCTCTATCTGTAAATTCTGTTTCTCATCCTGCTGGATATATTGAAATCCATGGAGGTCCATGCTCTTTATGGAATTCCTTGGGGACAGTCATGATAAACACAAAGCTCTCATCATATACGAAGGCGTGACCAAGGGCCATGGAGGCATCTAGCCATTATGCATGTGGTTGGCTAATGGGAAAGACTTGAACCAGCAAAGCTGTCATCAAAATATGTGTATTATAGTTAGGCAGGATTTTAGAAAGAGAAAAACCATTTACTCCGGACTTGGAAGGAGGGGAAAGACATGAAAACTCCCACTTATTATTTTTTTTTCTCCTCCACAGTTTCCCTTCTTCCACAGAAATAACACCAGCCCAAGGAGGAGGGATCCTAGGTCAAAGAACGGAGAGGATTTGAACACTGTGACATGTGTGTTGTAGGGAGGGAAGTTGTATTTTGAACTTTTAGACTGGAAGTGGCTCTGGGAGTTTTGGAGCTTTTGAACTGCTGACATCTTTGAGATCTTGATTTCCACATTTGTACCTCTTCATTTTGCAAGGTGGAGGGTAGATTTTGCCTGGATGACAATCGTGCCTCTAGAAAGCTAACACTATACATGTAGGGGCTAGGAAGACACTGGGACCTGGCATTTGGGTTGGTTTGAGGCTCAGCTAACAGAGCTCTGGGGAAATTCTTCAGATTGGGGCTTTTGTACTGCTTACCCAGCTCTGCAGGCCTTTGGGGAATCCTCGGTCCAGAAAAAAATGAACCTGTGTTTGACCTGAGCTTCCCTTGCAGGAAATTAAGTAATCCTAATGGTAATTTTTGGGTGACAGTCAAAATTAGCGTTTTAAAATTCATTTACTAAGCTTTGTTTCTATTTTCTCCATTCATTAGAGATTCAGTGGTTTATTGGCTTTCTGAGTATATATAGTGTTTTTTAAAAGTATCAAGTCTTAGCAGCAGAGAACAAGGCAAAATACAGTTCTGAAAGTAAAGGGGAGCCTTTTGAGATTTTCCAACCTAAAATAAACAATGCTTCTTAATTTGTTGGAAGCTTTGCTTCCCTAATGGAGGTCTCTAGTGCCGTATTTCTATATTATTTTATAAGGTGAAATTAGACTATGAGAACTCATCCTAATGAGTGATTTGTAGTTCAGTTCTCTATTGCCTTTCAGGCTTTAATATAACTTTCAAAATCTGAAATTTTATTGGCAAAACTATGAGTGACCGTGTCATTTCACTCAGGTAAGATCATAGCGCTTCATCATCAAATCGAAACGCTAAGGACAGCGGGTTAGGAGGCATGTTCTCCTTGGGATTCTGCACCAGTTTCCTTGTCCTATAGTGAGATTAGACCAGCTGTCGCCAGATCCTCTGGCTCCTGGGCAGAAATGGAAAGTGAATGAGTGAAGTCAGGCTTGATGGAAACTGTGCAACGTGTGATTGAAGACTTCTTCAACAGCCAGTTGGGTTTCTGGGTTGAATTATTTAACCTTGTCCCTGTTCCCATCCATGCTGTGACTTTGAGGTCTTCCCCATTAAAAGGGCAGTCTGCATCCCCCCATTCTTTGACATAGTTCAGTGTGTGACTTGCTTTGCACACTTGAGTGAGACGGGTGTGAAGCCTTGCTAGTTATGACTCTGGACATTAAAAAGGCTTGTGTGTTTCCCTTGCCCTTTTCCAATTCTGTCATTTTCGTGAGAAGAAGCTGCCCCAGTTTCTTTGCTGGTGGTGGAAGGGAACAAGTGACATCTGGAGCAGAGCCAAACCACCCCAGCCAAACCCAGCCTACATTACTAGAGCCCAGCTGATCAATGGACACGTGAGCAAAACAAATGCTTATTGTTTTATGCTGCTGAGCTTTGGGGTTGTTTATTATGCAGCATTATTAGGGCCACAGAACTAATTTGCTCTGTTTACCCTGGGTAAATCTCCAATTCTACAACATGTGGGTGTCAGGATAGGGCTGGCATTCCAAATTCCAATTGCCATCAGGGCAGCAAGGAAAAGTAAAGGAGGGAAAGAAGACAGTGTTTGAAGCCCTATCACGTACGCCTTCTGAAGAAAGTAACTGTCACTCAGCGCAGAAAAGAGTGATTGTGCACGAATGGAGCATTGTGCTGCCTGATCCAGCTACTTTCCATGAGAAGTTAGAAATCTGGGGTTCTTTGATGCGGAACCTCCAAAACTTAAGTTTCCAAACCAATCAAGTCTTTGTAGAACTCTGTATTGGCAGGATGTATATATCTCAAAGTAACCCTGGTGACTTCTGGGGAGTCTGGAGGTCTCTATCAGCTCTAATGTTCAGAGATCGTTGTACTCAGTGCATTGCAAGTGTACTGTGTGCTCCAGCTCATCCAAGGTGTGTTTGCTTTATAGCAAATTGGAAAATTTTGATTTAAAAATATCAAAAAATGTGTTTCTTTTATCACCAATGGGGTCTTTTACAACTATGGTCACATGTAAAAACTAAAAATAACAAACAAAAACATCAGACGATACCCCAAATCCCCAACTACCTAAAATCTTCAACTACTTCAAAAGTTTAAAAATAACAAATCAATCACTTAATTTTAAGCAACAGAAACAGACTTTATCTTACTAAAGGGGTTTTTTTTTTCAACTTTAAAATCTATTCTTGTTTTTCAGTATGCAAATTTTAAAATAATCTATTGTTATTACATAAAGCAATCTAAGGTCTACTTCTGAAATATGTGTCATGTGTGTCTGTCAGGGCAGACTAGGAATTATTAAGTCCTTTAAATGATTTTTCTTAATAAATTAGTCATCAACTGGAAAAATGGTCTGGCATCTCTGTTAAAGGAAAAGAAGTCAGGAAGACTTCATTTAAATCTTCATTAGCTACTGATTAGGCCAACAAGAGGGCTTCAATCTCCGGATTTCCTCGACCATGGATTATAAACCCAGGATAATTAAATGAGAGGAATGTAACCTCCACACAGGGTTCTTGATTGGACTAATGATTATACATGACTTGCAAAATAGAGACTGTGCATGTGTGTCAATTTAATTTAAATAAAATGTACTTAGTCCCATCCAACTGCATATTGGATACAGGGCAAGGCATTGCACAGAACATAGAAGAGAATGATTCTTGCTCTGAAATAATGTACAACTAAATGAAGACCAAATGGAGAAAGCAGCACCTGGGGAGATTTTGTTTTATATTTAGAATGGAAGGTTAAGGTACATTAGTTATTATTGCTTCATACCTCATTATACTTGGAGAAACTTCTCTCTATGTTATGTTCTCTGTATTCCTTTTCATTGATGGTTTTTAGGTTTTTTTAACCAAAAGGAAAAGGAGAAGTTGTTTAGTACCTGTTGAGTACCAAAAATGTGTTAGGTTAACTTATTAAATATGCATAACGAGCCTGTGCAATAAAGCTTTTATTTCCATTTTACACAATACAAAAAATGAGGTTCAGGAGATCCAGTGAATCAACTGAGACATTACCTCTTCCCAGAAGCCTTCCTTGATCTTCACAACCTAGTAAATTGCCCCATGAGCCCTGTAAAACCAGTGTATACTTTCATTCCAGCACCTAGCACATTTTATAGTGATAGCTGCTTACTTTCTGCTTTCTTACTGAACCATGAACTCTTGGAGGCTAGTGTTTAGTGATAAAGTCATACAACAACAATTGAGGTTTTCCTAAATATAAATTCCCTGCACTTTCTATCACACCCCCACCTCAAAAGTTAAAGACTTGGGAAACATGTCATGAAATTTCTCCTCAATAGATACATGAGATTGCATCAAACTAAAAAGCTTCCACATCACAAAGGAGACAATCAACATAAAGATGATACAACCCGCAGAACCAAAAGAAGTATTTATAAAACATACATCTGGTAAGGGGTTAATATCCAAAATACCTAAGAAAATAGCAAGAAAACATATAACTGGATTTAAAAATAAGCAAAGGACCTGAATAGACATTTCTCAAAATAATACATACAAATCACTAACAGATATATGAAGAAACACTCAACATGACTAATCATCAGGGAAATGCAAATTAAAACCACAAGGAGATGTAGCTCACACCTGCAACAATGGCTGCTATCAAAAAGACAAAAGGTGAACATTGATGAGGATGTAGAGGAAAGGGAAACCTTGAACATGGTTGGTGGGAATGTACATTGTAAGGCTACTATGTAAAATGTATGGTGATGCCTCAAGAAATTAAAAAGAGAACTATCATATGATCCAATAATCCCACCTCTGGGTGTATATACAAAATCAGTATCTTGAAGAGAAATCTGAACTGTTAAATGTTTAAACTCAAATATACCCTGTATAAACCTTCTTTATTAGAAACTTCCATCCTCATTAGAAACTTTAAAACAATACTTTAAATCAACACTTGACTAGTTAAGATAGTTTCCCAAACTGGCATGGTGGTAATAATCACTTTGGGACCTGTTAAAAAGTTTGGGTTCTTTGATCCCATGCAAACTTAGTAAACCATATTCTAAATACAGAAGGGTTTGGGAATCTGTTTTAAAGTGCCATAGGTGATTATTATCATTAGACAGATTTTAAAAATACTGGTTGAAAATCGTAGTAGGGTGTATGATGAGGTGGACTTTAAAGAAGAAAACAACTATTTTATCTACTTGATATCTGGAGATCCAGAATGCTGTCCCACTTGGAGAAGATTCATCTGGAATAGGAGTATTTTGGATGATCTCGTTATTTAGGATAAGGGAAGCTGGCATCCATTGCTTTAGGTCTGAGCAAAGGTTGTCTCTCCCAGTACAATATGGAGCTATGGGGAGGGGTCACATGAAATTGTGTAAGGATCCAGGAGCCTAGAGTGAAGGGGTGAGCTCCCAAACTCTCAAACAGGAGACTTAGAATTTAGGTAGGCTGACTGAGGTAAATTCATGGGCCCTTCACAAAGGCTGGTAGCCCAGAATGGCAAGTAGGCCTCTAAAATTAAGTTAGAAGGTCAAAAGAGAGATCAGTGTGCTGGTCCATGCACTGATATAAAGACTAAAATGGGAAAGAATGTCAAAGCTCTAAATTCATGAACACTAAAACCCCTTTAGTTGCAGGTCTCCCAATGGGTAGACAAGCTCACTAACAAAATGGCTGCTCAAAAGAATCCAAAGAACTTTGATCAATTTGGCATGCAAGTTTAAAGACTTAGATGGGGGCACAGACTTTTTGCTAGGGAGGAGGGCAGTTTACAGCTGAGGAGAAATGTGTGCTAGTCTCTCCCACTGCCCATTTTAGCCCCAGACCAAGGAAACTCCACAAGTGCCTTAGAGATGTGACCCTCACTTCTCATAGGGGAAGAATAGGAGGGGAAGGGGTTTTTGATGGGAATTAGATAACTATTCCCTATGAGGGAGCCTATCAGGTTTTGTTTTTTTTTTCTTTAAGATTTACTTACTTTATATATAGAGAGAGAACATACGAGCAGGAGGGGCAGAAGGAGAGGGAGAGAGAATCTCAAGCAGACTCTGTGCTGAGCACAGAACCCAATGCAGGGCTCCATCCCAGGACACTGGGATCAGGACCTGAACTGAAACCCAGAGTGGGAGATTACCTGACCTGCCATCTGGGCACCCCTGAGCCCATCAGTTTTTAAAGGACCTTTTTGTAGACTGAAGAGAATACTGGTGTGTAGGCTCAAAGTTCCTCAAAGAAACTCCTCCCAGAAATGGTGGACAACTGGAAGGCTCTCTTGGCTATTTTCCTGGAAAGAGACACCTTTTGAAGCTTCCTGCTATGAACTGTGTGCTTCTTGTAGACTCCAAGAGGGCAGGGAGTGTTGACTGCATATTCCTGATACGTGCCTTGAACTGAGATCATTGCTGGGAACATAGTAGGTTCTCAATAAATATTTATTAAATGAATAAATGAAGGAGTAATTGAATAGAAACCCAGAACTTATACATATCTAGTCTTTCTTTAAGGAGTTCAGCTATCAGTAAAGGCTGATACACCAAGAAGTCATTGTAATAGTTTCTGATAATGTGTGCAATACTAATACAACTATCATTAATTTATTAATTAAAACATTTAATTATTATATTACCATAATCACCATCATTATTAATAATTGGATTATGCAAATAATTATTAATACTTATTACTATTATATTAACTAATAACAATGTGTCATGTGCTTTGGGAGTACACAGAAAGGGGCAACTGATGCTGAGGGGGAGGGCAACTGGTGCTGTGGAAGGAGGATGGAGGTGGGAAGGGAAGTGTGCATCTGGGGATGTAGAAGGGCCCAGAGTTCAGGATGCTCACAGAGTCCCAGGGGACTTTGTCTTGAAAGAACTTGACCAGTGGATTTTTTTTCTGTCCTTTACATCTTTGGTTTTTAATATAAACTGACAATCGAACAATATTTCATCTTGTTTGGATTTTTTTAGTAAATGTGTTTTATTTCTATATATTTTTATATGTTTTATATATAAATATATTTTATTTTTATAGAATACTAAGTATATGTTTAAGGAAAATGGTTTACAAAAAAATGCAACAACAACAACAACAAAAAAGAACAGAAAACAAAACCAAAAAAAACCCCTTCCTTGGGTAACAGATTTAAGATGTTCTCACCTGCCTCCCAGACCACCCTACTCCTTGTCCTGCAGCAGCTGCTCCAGCAATTGCTGAAAAAGCTCCTCCTTCCAGTCTTCTACACCCTCTGCCTGAAATGTGTCTCCTTCCCACCCCATCTTTCTTCCTTCACCTAGCGATTTCCTACTCATCTCCCAGGAGTCAGCTGACCCTTCCGGGCCTCGAAGAGGCTTCACCTGCCTAACTCAAGATTGTGTCTCTTCTCCATGCAGCCAAAGCACTCATTCCTTCTGTTTCTGGATATCTGAACACTCGACATGGAGCCCTGTCTAATCTGCAGACAGGCTGGGTTTATCTGTTGTGTTCACTGCTATGAACCACCCTCATTTATCATGGGGCCCATACATCATAAGTGTTCAATCATCCCTTGTGGAAGAAGTGATTGAATCCATGTTTCCTCCTTTCTCATTGGGAATATTGCATGATCCGGGACATGGTCAGATGTATCTGAATGTGGAGAGTTCCCCATATGGGTCCTCATCCAGGGGCCCATGATGGGTGTGCTTATGATCAGACAACAAGCATGGAAAACAAGGATTGAGAAAGACCATCTTTGCCTTGTTAATAAAGTAAACAGAAACTCAATGTACACTTCAAGAAATGCATTTTCTTCCTCCCTTGCCCATTGAATGTGTTTCCCCTGGAATGCAAGTGAAATTATTGTCTCTTAGTAGAACAACAAACAGTATCAATATGGGGATAGAATGGAAATTCATTGGTGATTCAACAACAGTCATGTGTCAGTGACTTGCTCCTTTCTTCATAAATATGGGTTTTGGGAGGTGTAACACAAGACAAAGAAAGAGCTGGGCTTACCAGGTACCAACCTCATACCATGTTGGGAATTCAAATAATAGATGGTGGTTTGGTTATGAGACCTCAAAAATGCAGTACCCGCCTGTGATATTATGAACTACTTACCAGCCTGTGAAGCAAGAATCCCAGCTTGGTGACTGTTTCTAGCCACCAAAGTGGGCCTAGCTGGCACCTCAAGCTTTTCTGTGCACGAAGATCTGATCATTCCTCTATCAGCTGTTTGTTACTAGGCAGTAGGTTCAGCAAATGTTCAGTATACTGAGTTCAAAATCAGAAAAAAACAGGCTGTCCCCCTCAGCTCAGCCAAGGTTTAGATGTTGAGTCTGGTAGAACTTAAAGAGGTCAGCTCCGACATTGCCTTTTACAGCCCAAGAATGTCAGAGGCAGGAGCAGGGAGATCTTCAGGATGATTAAAAGATTTAATCTGTCAAAATTCTTTTGCATTCTTGGGCACATATCTCATAGAAATGAAGATTCATTTTCTCACAAAAATAGGCAACAAAATACATATGAAATTTCATAGCAGCTTTGTCATAATGGCCCCAAACTGAAAGGAAGCCACATGTCTTTAATGGGTAAATGACCAAAGAGAAAGAGGTGCCTCCCTAGCAGGGAATATGGCTGATAGGGAGGAAGCAACCAATGGTGCTTGTGGCAGCATGGATGAAACTATGGGAGTTATACTGAATGAACAAAGTCAGTTTCGAGGGTTATGTGTTGTATGATTCCATTTGTATGGAATTCTTAAAATGACAGAATTGGGAAATGAAGAACAGATTGGTGGTTGCCAGGGATTGATGACAGAAGTAGGTGTGGTTGTGGCTGTAGAGAATGCTGACAGCATGGCTCTGTGTCTTGTATCCACACAGATGATGAAACAGAATAGAGCTATACCCTCCTCTCCCCCACCCCCCTTCACACAAGCACATGCATGAAATGTTGATGAAATCTGATTGAGCTCTGTCGATTGTGGGGGTTATCAATTTCCTGGTTTTGACATTATACTCTGGTTGCACAGGATATTGTCATTCTGGGAGGCTCAGATATATGGGATCTCTCTGTACACTATTTTTTTGCAAGTTCTTCTGAATCTATGATGATTTCAGAATAATAGGTTAGAAGAAATAATTTTCCCATTTGTGACAGTTAAAATTTCTGTGGAATTTAAGGAAGTGAAACCCAAGTCCCTTACTATATGTCATTTTTCCTTTGCTCTCTGTTTTGCTTTAGGTTATTTTTAGAAGGTTTAAGATGCCTTGAGTTAAAAGGATTTAGATTATAAGTTGTGATATTGTCAGATTTTTATGTATACACAACGTGGGAGTTAATAGTTGATCTATTTTTATCCCCAAATACAGAAAACACAAAATCTCATGGATAATAAAGATAAACATTACAGTCAGTTTTGCTAACTTTAACAGCTCTGATGGCAGTGCTATCTCATAGGCACTATGTTGCACTCTCTTGTTACATTGGTGCTCACCACACTGCTGGTGAGTTTCATTTGGCATTTACCCCATACTGGCTTATGTTGTTGTCTAGTCCATATGACATATGCCCTTCCCTAATTGGGTTTGAGACCCTATGATCAAAAACCATGTCCATGGATAATAGGTACTATGTAAATGGGATAAATGAGAGTAATGTCTGCTAGGCATTTTCACTAGAATTGAATACCATGTCAATTAGGATACTTTCCTCAGACAGGTAACAGAATAACCAAGTTAAACTGAAGCAAGGAAAAAAGGAAAATATTGACTTATGTAACTGAAAAGTCCACGGCTTCAGATCATGTTTCTCTCCATCTCTCAGCTCTTTTTCCATTTTGGCTCCATTAGCAATGGGGTTTGGAACCTGGTGTTGCAAGTAGACCACAGCTGCCTTAACTTCACTCCTCCAACTGGAAGTGCAGTTGAACAGTCTTTTTGGATAGTTCCCCTAGAAGTCCAAGTATTCGCTCCTTCTCTGGCTATGTGGGGCCACATTTACATTCCTCAGCCAACCAGCATAAAGAAATATACTGACTGGTCTAGTCCGAGGCCATATGCTTTGGCCTTGCATCCTGTAGTAGGGGCCCACAAAAACCTTGCAAAGTAGGAGTTGAGGAAATTAGTTCCAATAAATCGGGAGGTGTCTCCTAAGTTTGTCAGTGAAGTCACAATGATCTCTTATAAAAATTTAGAGACTCCTGCTTCCCGTTTGTGGTAGGCTTATACTAGGGGAAGGGGGATCATTATGAAACTTTGGAGTGATCACTGGAGATTTGATTATTAGCGGTTTGCCTCTTTTATCGTCAGAACACAAAAGTAAATAAAGGATTTGTTATTTGATGTGCCATTAAATAGTAAGATAGTTTGTTTGTCTTATGACTGACTTGTTTTAGTGTTAATAAATAAGTTTATAGAGGGACGCCTGGGTGGCTCAATGGTTTAAGTCTCTGCCTTCAGCTCAGGTCATGATCTCGGGGTCCTGGGATCGAGCCCCGCATCGGGCTGTCTGCTCAGTGGGGAGCCTGTTTCTCCCTCTCTCTCTGCCTGCCTCTCTGCCTACTTGTGACCTCTCTCTCTGTCAAATAAATAAATAAAATATTTTAAAAAATAAGTTTATAGAGTTCAAACTGGTTCAAACTGCATCAGTAGAATTTATATTCTGCATAGCAGTGCTGGAGAGCTAATTGGTTTTGGTTTATATTCAACATAGACTTCATTATCTTCATTCTCCTCAGGAGAAACCCTTAATTTAGCTTCATAATTTTCTTGCTGTAATGCATTGATAGTTTGAAACATCTAAAAGGTGTAATTATGAATGATAACAATGCCCCTCTGCAGAGTTCTCTTTTTCACCTTGTTTCTGTTAATGACCTTGGAAGCTTTGATGACACCATGCGTGCTATCAGGAACAGCAAGCACGGCAGTTTGTCTCTCTTGTGCTTCCTGAGTTAGCCACATCCTGGATGTGGTTCCTTTTCCAGCTAGAATCATGTGGGAGACTGCTACTTGAGGCAGGCACTATTGCTTAGTATCATAGCCTTCATGTTATAGACATGTTCTGATTTCTTAGAGGTATTTTTTTTCCTGTTAATCTCACACTTTGGATTTTCCACCAGCTTGGATTCCTGTTCAGTTCTTTCTCTGGAGAAATGCCTTATGTCCTGGGCTTCAAATCACTCACCTCTCTGGTTTGGGTTCCCATTTGCAAACTGTGCTTTCATGTTTTACCCTAAGTCTGGCTTTCCTCTCATGACTTATTATTGTCTTATCTGCCTCATTATTTGCTCATCATATCCTGTTAGGATGACTATTTTCATCATACCCCCATAGGATGGCTACTTTTTGGTACTCTGATTAAACTCACTTCCTCTTTTGTCTATCCCCATTCATCAATTTTACTCTACACTCTAGTGAGGCTGAAAATTTGAAAACATAGTCCATTAACGTCAAAAACCTGAACTCTTCCTTCCAGCCCACCACCAATTTGTTGGTTACTTGGGTTCAGGTAGAGTCCTTGTTGCTCAGCAAGGAGACATGACTTTTCTTAGTGTCCTCAGAACACAGGGAAAGAGTGAGGTTGTAAAGGAGAAATTTGGGAGGGACATGGCAGGAAAACATAAGCCCACTGTAAGTCAAGTGGACACTACCAATGGCTGGGCTTTATTTAGTCTTTACTCTGGTACCCCATGGAAGACGTCCTTTGCTGGATAAGGAAAAGCCCACCATGCATAAACAGTGCGTAGATTTTTTTTTTTGGTGGCGGGGGGGAAGAAGTGTTAAATGGAAGAGGGCTATCCAGAGCCATAACTACCTATTTTAGTGTAGCAGCCTCTACAAAAGCCCCTCCTGTAAGAGTGGGCAACATTGGGGAGCCAGCGACATGAAGGACTTTGGTATCAATTGACCAAAGGAGAGGAATGCTCTCTGTTCAGTCAGGAGAGGGAAGCTTACTTTTTCACCACTGCCTCCTTATCAACCCAGCATGAGGGACTAGCTTGTGCCTGGAACAGGGCAGAAGGAGCGAGAGGTCTAAAGAAGTCCTTCCTTTTACCCATAGCTGTCCTCCCAGTTGCTCCCCCACCAGCCCTAACCATAAGCTGCTGGAGTCCTGACTCTTAACTGCTGAAAATGAGGTTTTTCAAATAAGCGAAATTGAGTGGAAAATGACTGAATCTTACCAAAATGTCATTAAAGCACACAGTGGGAAAGGTGGGATGAATATTAGCACAATTTGAGGACATTTACTAGAAAAAAATGAAATCTTTTCCTGTTTAGACCCCAAATTGAAACTCCTCGTTACACTAGTTAAAGATACAGAGACAGATATTTTAACACCAAAAGGCTAGTTTTCCTAAATGATAATTTTGTCACATTCTTTCCAAGCTAAAGAAGAAAAGCCAAAGCTTGCCTTTGCCAGAAAAACACAAATTAGATATTTGGTGTGAAATGTAAGGACTTCTGAAACTTATTTCATTTAAATAACATTACTAGATACCAGTCTCTCATGGCAAGTGACCTCAGAGACTTTTGAAGATATGATGAGGATATATATTAAAATTTTAAAAGTTTAGACTATTATAAGATAATTTATATGTTGGTGTTTGGGGCTTGCATTGTGTATTGCTTTAGGTGATGTTTTGAAACAAAAAATATACCACAAAAATATGTTTTTGAAAATGTTAGGGTTACTGGGAAAAGTTACAAGTAAAGTAAAACAAATCAAAATAGGAGAAGAAATTGCACAAAAATAGAGGTTATCACATTTGCTTTAGGTTGGCCAGGACTGTAATACTGATCTAGGATATCAGGATATCAAGATTCTGTTTAAAATAAAGTTTAAAATAAAAAGTAATATCTTATGGATCTATTATTTATCCAGTACTGTTGTAGTCACCATGTGGAAGGGAAGCAAAGTTGAATATTTGAGGAACTTAAAATCTGGAAGGATCTGGAATGATGGAATTGTGGTCTGGTCAAGCAGGAATCTGGAAGTTGAGGAAATGGGTGAATCACCGTGAATGTGCCCTGTGAGTCATTCTGTCTAGGGCATTGAATCATGCTGGATGTCTTGAGAGAAGGATGGAGGAGTGGGGGCTGGCCAATTGTGTCTCATGCTGAGAGACATAAGAGTACAAAGGAACCAAACAAAGAATAGCTCAGTGGAAGCCTTGAGAATTAGAGAACGTTGAGGGGTGAGGGGGTGGGCTGTGTATCTGAAGAAGAAATGGAGAGTGGAGAGATCAGTTTTAGGAAGCTACCTATTAAGGAGAAGGGACATCTATGTGTTATTTTAACATAAACATGTTATTTTGTGGAATAGTCTTATTTGTATCTGCTCAAATATTAATCCCTCAACATTTATACTTGAGTTGAAAAAATAAGACAAAAAAACACAGACTCACTTCTCTCATCAAGAGCAATACCTTGTAATTAATTCAGTGAAATCCATAAATAATTTTTAAAAATTCATAGGGTTTTAAAGTTTGGATATTTTTGCATATTATAGCAGCTAAATTAGAGCCTTAATTTTCCCCTGGTGATTTAATCATTTCATTCCAGTGTCTCAACCCTTGAATGATTTATTCTTTACCCACAGAATTGCTTATTATTTTAATGATAGCATTGGGGGGAAAATGGAAAACAACCATTTAAAGATGCATTTTCAAGATTAGAAAGAAAATTATGATGGAAAAGAAAAGGAATAAGACCCACACTCTGCCGTCAAAAGTTTGTAGCAAAAAGGATGTTTCTCTTTTGTAATACTTTATATCAAATAATAGAGATGCAAGGAAAAATAAGCAAAGAATACAGAGGAACTAGTAACAAAAAAACGGTTCCCCACCTCAACTTTCCCACCTCTCTCCATTAATTAGAGGCAAACCATTTTAATCATTCCAATTTTTATTCTCTTGGGAGGTTTCTCCCTTCACAGTGATTGTGTTTACACTATAACTTCTTGGACTTTCAACTCCTCCGAATGAAAGTTGTAGTTTTACTAACCATCACTCTCCAATTTTCTATAATTCTAATATTTGCAGGCTCTCTATTGGTTTCCTGTTTATTTTAAAAGAGAATATTTAACCTAGATGCCTTGTTCTATGGACATTTGTCACCTTACCAAGGAAGCTGAAGGTATCAGTACTCTTACCCTCTCCTCTGTCTTTGTTCTCATTTCTGTCTCCTAAATTCTGTCACTCTGCTTGGGGCAGGGGAACATTCAAAATACTTCACAATGAACAAGATCATCTTATTAATTGGAGGTTAGATGTTCAGATACAATCCTTTATGCTGTTGACCTGTTCTCCCATTCTCTGCCATTTTGTTTTTGTCTTGGAGGTTGACGTAAATGCTATGGTAATACAGCAGACTTACATAGAGCTGAAGATGTGAAGTCATAGATGTGTACACGGAGCAACTCCTTAGTCCTTGCAACAACTATATCAGGTTAGCATTTTAAATCACTATGTTGTTTTAAATGTACTTTGTAAGGAGGAGAGTTAGGATTCAAAACCCAGGCAGCCTGATTACAGAGGCCATGTCCTTAAAATTTCATGAGAAAAAAAGCCTATCTATATATTTACTTTGTATTACACTAAATGTAGTGAAATCTATCAATATTTATTAATTCTGTATGTATGACACATATTATGTTACTTTAACTTCATATTCCAGTAACTGGAGTTTGTTTTTATAATTTTATAATTGATTTATTCTATTCCCTGATTCGATTCATCTATTTCCTTTAGGCTCATTTATTTATTTACCTTGGGTTCTTCCTTTCCGGTTTCTGGCTTTCTTCATATGTCTGCTGTGGATCATTGTTTGCCCTTCTGTATTTAATGTCAAATGTTTCAGTGGCCAATCTGGGTAACCTTTGCTTCTGTGTAGGTAGGTCTGTGTTCCGTAGGCTGATTCTGAGCTCTGTAAACAGGGGTGGGTCTTCTTGACAATTAGAATTTGCTCTCTGCAAGCAAGAGGAAAGCTGCACATGGAGCACAGGACTCCCTCCTGGGGATCACACGCCACAGGGACAGTCTCATTTCCTGCCTTTGGGGGAAGTGGAAGTGGGTCAGTAGGGGAAGCCATTCAGTAGTCAGACTTCAGGCACTAACAGCCAGGTGTTTAGGCCCATCCCTACTCCCACTCCAATCTGTTAAATTTTATCTGTCCCCAGCACAAAGCAGAAACCACCTCCCAGCCTCTCTTATGTATAGTTTCTCCTCTCTCGAGCCATCATCCTCTTCAGTATACATCAGACTTCTAAACTGTATCTGTAGCCCTTATTGATTGATACTCTTATTCCCTTCTTTCTATTATTTTCTATTTATTCTGAGAGGTGAATGATTCAGTCCTTTGCTTTCTGTCCTCTATCCTGGAGGACAGCAAAGGAGGTTGGCATGGTTGCTAAGTTAGCTATAGCCTATAGTATTTGCTGCTCCAGGATCACTGATAACACCTTAGGTAATTGTGCTGTCGGCTTTGTCTGAGATCTGCAGTACAGTTGTCTTCTTTTTTTAACATCTTCCCACATCCGAGTTTCTCCTTTACTGAATTTGTCACTGATGCTCTGTGTATTGTCATTTGGGGTGACAGATCCAGTGTCATTTTAAACAGAATATGCATTTCTGCTTTTTCATTTTCTCCCTCAATCTCTCTCTCTCTCATTCTCTTCAATCTCTCTATCTCATTCTCTCTCTCTCTGCTGGGAGTGGGGTAGGCACAAGCAATTGGTTTCTCAACTTTTCCGTTTTAGAACTGGAACGTTTGGGGGCACCTAGGTGGCTCAGTGGGTTAACCGTCTATCTTCGACTCAGGTCATGATTTTGAGGTCTTGGGATTGACCATGGAGCCCCACCCTCTGGGGAGGCCCCTGTTCTGTGGCAGGGAATCTGCTTCTCACTCTGCTCTTCCCCCTGCCTGGCTTGTGCTCTGTCTCAAATAAATAAAATAAAATAAAATAAAATAAAACTGGAATGTTCCTGTTATTTGAGTGGTGTTTTGGGTAAGAAGGAACACAAACTCATATTTTTTAATCTGCTACCTAGAATTGGCACTTTTCTTTTAAATAAAATTGAAATTCCATGTTAAGTGTTTTCTCATTCATAAGGGCCTTCTAATCAGGAAGCAGGTAGTTATGTATCAGGATACTTTTCTGATCATTTCCTTTCTCTGAAAATAAAATCCTTGATGATTATTCACAAGTTCAAATGCATGCCAATTTTGCTAAAGAAGCGTAAACTGCATTTTCTCTTTCAGATCTGTAGAAAAACACACTGAGATTTTCACCCCTTTGAAAACCTAAACTTCCTATGAAGTGTCTTATTTTCAATGGCATAGATTGCTTGGCTGAATCCCTACACTACAACTTATCTTCTGTTATCAGTGAAAACTGTAGATTCTTTGGATGGCTGTAAGCTGGAATTTCAGTCCCTTTGGAAGGAGGGACTCAACTCCAAGTTGGAGTTGAGATTCGGTTATCTAAAAATGGCTTCCTATTGCCTGGTCTACAATATAATTTGTACAATCCCTCATTCACTCAACTATTGTGTCAGGAATAGTTGAAGTGAACTACCAAGACATGGCCCATGCTCACTGCCACTGATCTTTTATGTCAACTAGGATTTTTACTTACTTTTATCATTTAATTCTCACTGGAGCTCAGGTTATTATTGTCTCCATCTTACAGTTCAGAAAAGTTAGACTTGGTGAAGTTCAATAATTCACCCTGCATCATAGGGGCGGCGCTACAGCCTGGAGGTGAATCCAGGCTATTTGGCATCTCTACCAGTTATTTTCTTCTTCATCCTCGCTTCTGTGCTTCCCCTGCTCTGTGCTGTATTAGAGAAGACTATTCTGTACATATTACATGTTCCCAACTCCTTTGACAGCTAACTTCTTGTTAGGCTCTATGGAGAAGAAATGCCGGTGAAAAACTGGAGACCAGGAAGAGAGAGAGAGATCAACATGTATCTTCCCCTTTAATTATACTTTGTGTGGTTCTTAGCCAGAGTTCTATGTCTCAGTTGCCCTAACCCCACCAGTTAGCCCCCACTCTGCAGAGCTGGTCTCTGCAGGTCACTTCCTAGACTCAACCTTGTCTCCTTTCCTTGGCTCTGCAGTCTTAATGGTAAAGAAACTATTTGGAGCTGCTCTGCTCAGGTTTTCTTACCTTCCCCCTGTTGGTTTTTTCAGCTGTTTATACACCTACAGAACTGGTTGTACCTATCAATTTTTTTCCTATGGAACGACAAATGTGAGTGCCCTGTTTTTTGGATAGAACCTGATGCTTTCCTCTAAGATTTCCTTCCACTTCCCAAATGCAGTGACTTCAATATTAGCTTCTCATTTACAATGCTTTGAAATAGAGAAATGATGAGATTTCCAAAGTTCAATAAGGACTAAGTCACCTCAAAATCATGAGTTTTTCTTTCTTTCTTTTTTTTTTTTTTTGTCTCTTGCTGTTAAGAGGGTAATTAAATTTGTACATATTTGTAACCCTAAATATTTGAGGTCTCATTTTTCAATTGTTTGTTAAAAGTACATTGATGATGTACCATATGGTGGTCAACTGAACATAATAAAAAATGAAAAAAGTAGTAAAAAGTAGGTTTTTGTGTAAAGTTCTTTTTTAGTATGCATTAAAACTTTTGGAACTGATACTTATGTATTGCTAGAATAATTGGTCAACATTGGTTATATCCCTTTCTACTGAAGAGAAACAATAAAGTAAAAGAAACAGGGATCAGGGTGCCTGGGTGGCTCCATTGGTTAAGCGTCTGCCTTAGGCTTGGGTCATAATCCCAGCGTCCTGGAATCAAGGTCTGCATTGTGTTCTCTGCTCAGCAGGGATCTTGCTTCTCCTTTTCCCTGTGCCTGCCTCTTTGTCTGTTTGTGATCTTTCTCTTTGTCAGATAAATAAATAAAATCTTGGAGAAAAAAAAAAAGAAACAGGGATCAAATATCTGAGAGCATGCTTAGAAAATTCTCTCTAGGCTTTGAATATTTATTCTTCCTGTTCAATTATAGTGAATATATGCACTTTTAATTCTGCCAAAATGGTGAATTTGTGTAACCTGGGAAGAGAACTGAAATAAACAATTATTTGAATTTTGAGTCACTGAGAACAAATCTTCCACTTTCATTTCCCTCTCTTTTGACACCACTTACAAATGATTTCCAAATGGTAGAGAATGACCAAATGGCAAGACATGTGTGGTATTACATGGTAAAACCTTGCATGGCTGAATAGTCATTGTCATTGAACTGGACAGTTGATAAAACCATGCATGGCTGAAAACTAGAATCTGGTACAACTTTCTTAATAAACATATTTTTAAGGATATTCATTTTTGCTCACCTCTGTCCAGAGACATAGAAATATCACTTTACAATTGCACGTGGTTCTGTAGAATTGATGAGTAATAAGAAAAAGTTCATTCAGTATTGCTAGTCATAGTGGCATTTCTCAAGTTGGAATTCCCTCAGGCACTGAAATTTAACACTATTGTTACCTGTAGAGGAAACAGCCATACTAGCTACGTTTTCTTTTCCAACTATGATCCGACAGCTCCATATATGAGGCTGCTGACAAAGTGAAACATAGGTTGTGTTATTGTTGGTTATGGATTTTTATTATGCCCACATCAACCGCAATTTCTGTTGGAGACTGAATGAATATGGATTGCATAAACTCACCCAAAAAAGGACTGGGTCCTACAAGCCAGGATATGTATTCTCAATGAGAGTGGAGCTGAGATAAGCATTATCTTATGTCCTGCATGGAGGATTATGCAAGATTCTAATGGAAGCCTTCTTATGGAAGGATTGGAGTTAACTGCATATTACCCTTGTATGTAAAGATTATGATCTTATGGATTATAAAGATATTCAATCTGAAAAGACCATCTATTACAAAAATAATTTCAATATATATGTTTACATTTAAAAATTTTAAAAAAGATTTTATTTATTTTGACAGAGAGAGACACAGGGAGAGAGGGAACACAAACAGGGAGAGTGGGAGAAGCAGGCTTCCTGCTGAGCAGGGACCCTGATGTGGGGCTCAAATCCAGAACCCTGGGATCATGACATGAGTCAAAGCTTAACAACTGAGCCACCCAAACACCCCTACATTTAAAACTTTCTAATTGAATTTTTATTTTAGAAATTTTCAAATCTACACAACACTAGAGAGGATAGAATAATAAGTTGTTTCCAGTTTCAACAGTTAACAACACTTTGCCAGTTTTGCCTCATTTGTCCCAATCCTACTTTTTTCCTTGGTGTATTTAAGGCCAATTTCAGGTGTCATATCATATTACACAGAAATTAGGTTTCTTTCACAGAGAATATCTCTTTTAAAAAGTGCTCAACTTTTCCACCATTATCATGCCTAACAATTAAGGATAGAATTTTAATATCTGCTAATGTACAGTCCCTCTCAAATTTCCCAACTGTCTTAAAATTATCTTTTAATAGTTGTTTGACTGGAAATCTAATGCAAATCCCCATACTACATTCAACTGTTAGAGCTCTTAAGTTTCCATTAGCCTGTATGAAGAATTACCCCTTTTCCCTTATTTATTTATGACATTTCTTCATTCTGGAAGCCATGTTATTTGTAATGGATTCCGAATTTGGCTGATTGCATTTTTTTGTGGTCTCAATCATCATGTTCCTTTATATCTTAAACTTTCTGTTAACTGGTAGTTCAGTCTAAAACCTTAATTAGATTTAGGGTAACTTTGGAGGCAAGAATACTTCTTGGGTAGTTTTCTGTATTTTCTACTGCATCATATCAAAAGAAGCAATAGGTATATTTGATGGTTTTAATACTGTTAGTGGGATCATTGTTGGCCAACTGTTTCATCTATTATGAAGTTTCCCCATCAAACTTCCCGCTAAAAGTTAACAGTAATTGCCTCAATTTAGACCCATTATTTAACTATGGGGTTACAAAATGGTGAATTTTCTAATGATATCATTCTTTCAGCATTTATTAGGTGATATTCGTATATACTGAAAGATATTTCTTCATTAACTACTTGGTCACTGAAATGCAATTCAAAAAGTAAGGTCAAGATAAATGCTTGACTCTTTTTCCTTACTTACCAATCCTCAGAAGGGTTATTTCATGCTGACAACCTCCAAAGATGACCAATGAATCTTTCATGTTTCTTTTACTTCCTGTGTCTCATTAACTCATGGATTTTGATTTTGATTCACTTAATTATTGCAACTGTATTTCTTTTAGATATACAAATTGTTCCAACGTTAGCCAGAAAATACCGCTAAAAATTGGCTTTTTTCTCCTTTTGAACTAGTATCAATAATCTTCAAAAATTTCCTTGATTTTCGCTCCAATAGTGTTCTAGGCTCATCTTATACATCTCCTTTCCCACATCCAAAAATCAGCCATTAGTTCAGGAAACTATTTTTCCTTTTTCGGAGATAACATTTTTAGAGACCAAATCTGGGGCACCAGGAACCCCTTAGTTGTCCCTTAGTTGTCATTGTTTTCAAGTCCCTTCAGTAAACAGAGATATGATATACATACATTTTAGAAACAGAAAAATAAGGCATAAGCTAATCTTAACAGTTCCAATTCCAGTTATAAACCAGAAGGTTGTACTCAAAATTTTTGGTTTTACACCAGGATCTTTTTTCCTGTTATGCTGAAACCTCTAGTGTTGATGCCATCAATGTAATTGTTGTGCCATATTTAGTGTAGGCACCATCACATGTCTGTGCACCTGCTTTGAATTTTGTCTGGGGAGGCCCTAGAAACCACTTTCACTCTTCCCATGGTATTGAGTCAAGTCCTTGCTGCCTTCACTGCTGTTAAAGACCAAAAGTGCCATGGTGCCGAGAGCTCAAATCTTTCTTGTCACTTTATAGGTGGGTATTTCTTGTGTTTGTTTCTATAGCTTCCTGCTCCAGAGCTCTCTTGTTGCAGTTGAGATAGGAAATCCTGTCAAATTTGCTAATCCCAACTGTAAGTGAGGAAGTGTGAGGTCTCCATGAGTGACTTTGACCAATGAGAGATAAAGAGAAATTCTTATCCCTTCCTCTCATATTATCAAAGATTCAATAGTTTCCCAATACCTTCTTTTGTATTTTATTTATTTACATTTTTCCAGGTTTGTTGAGATATTGTTGACATATAACATATATAAGTTTAAGGTGTACAATATGATGATTTGATACACATATATATTGCAAAATTATTACTGCAATAAGGTTACCATATCTCCATCCTCTCACATAATTACTCTTTTATTTTGTGGTGATGACTTTTAAGATCTACTCTCTAACATCTTTTAAGTATATAATACTGTATTGTTAGTTATAGTTGCCATGTTGTGCATTAGATCCCTGGAACTTATTCATCTTATAACTGAAATTCTGTAACCATTAACTAACACTTTCATGTTTCTCCCACCCCCAAGCTATGACGATTTTGTTCTCTATATCTTTGATTTCTTTTTAAGATTTCACATATAAGTGAGAACATACAGTATTTGTCTTTCTCTGTCAGACTTATTTCACTTAGCATAACACCCTCAAGGTCCATCCATGTGCAGAACTTCCTTTATACGACTGAATACTATCCCATTTCTCACACACATATAATGCATGTAATATGCATGTATGCACGTATCATATATATGTAGAATATATGTTATATATATTCATTTGCACATGCTTTCTTTACCCATTTATCCACTGGTGGACACTTATGTTGTTTCCATGTTGTGGTTGTGGTGAGTAATGCTGCAGTGAACATAGGGGCACAGATATCATCGATAAGCTATCGAGCTGATCTCCTGCTACCTGATGTAGTCTCAGCCTGCTACTTCTCCGCCATCTTGACCCTTGGAGGGGCACACATATCATCGAGAAAGTGATTTCACTGTCTTTGGAAATATACCCAGAAGTGGGTTTGCTGGAGAAGATTCTATTTTTAGTTGTTTGTGGATGCTGTTTTCCACCGTGGCTTTACCGATTTGCTTTCCTATCTACAGTGCATAAGGGTTCCCTTTTCTCTACATCCTCATCAATATTTGTGATCTCCTTTTTGGCAATTGCCATTCTAACAAGTGTGAGAATTGCCATTCTAAAGGTGTGCCATTCCTTGTGGTTTTGATTTTTTTTTCCTTAATGATTAGTGATGTTGAGCATGTTTTCATGTACCTTGTGGCTATTTGTATGCCTTGGAAATAATGTGCATTCAAGTACCTTGCCTATTTTTAATCAGATTGCTTTATTTGCTGTTGAGTTTTATGTATTCCTTATATATTTTAGATATTAACTCCTTATCAGATAGATAGTTTGCAAGTATTTTTTGCCTTTCCATAGGTTACCTTTTGATTTTGCTGATTGTTTCTTTTGCTGTGCAGAATATTTTTAGTTTGATATAATCCCACATATTTTTGCTTAGCAATGACTTCTTCTTCTTCTTCTTCTTTTAGATTTTATTTATTTAAGACAGAGAGAGACAGAGAACATGAGTGGGGGTGGGAGTAGTGGAGACAGGTAGAGGGAGAGGAAGAGTGAGAAGCAGACTCCCCACTGAGCAGAGAGCCTGATGTGGAGCTCCATCTTAGGACCCTGAGATCATGACTTGAGACAAAGGCAGAGGCTTAACCAACTGAGCCACCCAGTCACCCTGTTTAGCAGTGACTTCTTAAAGATGCTCTGCAAGACTGAGAAAGTAGTATGTCCTAAAGCTTTGGCTGACTTTGGAATACATTCTCATATTCATGCTCTCCTTTCTAACTTCATTCCCTCACTCCCTCATTCTTGTTTTCCCAGGATTGCACTCTCAGATTAAATGTTTACACAAAATATTTTGCTTTAAGCTTTCTAGGAACTCAGTCTAAAACAATTTCCCAATTGCCTAATCTTGCAAAGTATGTAGAATAATTTCAAAATAATCATACCCAAATCTTTTCCAACAAAAACTCTTGAAAGATCTTTTCATAGTTCTCTTGGCCTTAGGACATATCCCCCAAGGGATGAATAGTCAAAATATGTGCTTTATATCATTTGAAAAAATTTTTCTTTATGTGCTCATGCCCTGATATGATATTCATTTGTTTGTTTTAGATTTTAATTAAAAAATTATGAAACAAAAAACTATGAAACAGCTTTTTATTTTTACCAAGTCAAACTATAAAACAAAGGTGTTTATAGAGGTCAAGTTTCCAACCCTGCCCCCTTCCTCCTCTTTCTTCCCTCACTTTCTAGGTGACTTGTTGTTTATTTTGGGTTGGTTTATTCTTTCATATTTTTTGAGACTTTTGTTACTAGAAATAGTGTTTCAATGGGCATAGGCTAAGATTTTTAAATACATTGATTTGTTGGCAAAATATAATGATGGAGATCAAACATACTATCTGCCTGAATTTTTTACCATCCACCCAGTCTTGTGCTATAGCTTACTGATGACAAATATGCAGATAAATGGGCACATTGAAATACATGTTTTGAGTGAGAAAGTGGGTTGCAGAAGGCATATACAAGGAGAAGGAATTATTATAATCCTCAAAGCGGTACTATGCATCATATATATATATATGTATATATATATCTCATATGCGGATATCTATCTGTATATCTATCTATGTATCTATCTACCTATCATCTATGAGAAAGACTACAAAAGATACACATTAAACATACAAAATCATAGCAGGACGATGTCTGAAGAAAGAGAAAAAAGAGCTAGAATTAAGAATAATGATTGAGAGGGACTTAAGATATAAGCTCATATTTTTTTCATCATAAGTATAACTATAATAAAGAACTAAGATCCATAGTCAGAAACTCCTTCTTACCATCAGAGTGATGGTAGGGGGATAGTCATGTCAGAGAGATGCAAATGAGGACCCTTTTGATTTTTTGAGTGGTTCTTCAAAATCAATGGTGTATTTATGATGCAGTGATAAGTTACATCAACAACAGTGAAAACCTCAGTAAAACTATACCAATATCATCATCATTACTCTGTATTGATGTCCTAGGCATTCATGGTAGGAATGGTGGGATTGTGAATGATTTTTAGTCCTCCCCCCTTCTTCTGTGAATGCAGTGGTTGAAAAAAGACACTTTTAATCAGTGAAAGGGTCCACCTTCTAGTTTTCTTGAAAGTCATACAAAAGTACCCCAATGTTTATAGCATCAATGGCCACAGTCACCAAACTGTGGAAAGATCCAAGATGCCCTTCAACAGATGAATGGATAAAGAAGATATAGTCCATATATACAATGGAATATTACACCTCCATCAGAAAGGATGAATACCCAAACTTTGGTATCAACAAGGACAGGTCTGGAGGAGATTATGCTGAGTGAAATAAGTCAAGAAGAGAAAGTCAATTATCATATGGTTTCACTTACTTGTGGAGCATAAGGAATAACATGGTGGTCATTGGGAGATGGAGAGGAGAAGGGAGTTGGGGGAAAATCGGAGGGGGAGACAAACCATAAGAGACTGTGGACTCTGAGAAACAAACTGAGGGTTTTGGAGGGGAGAGGGGTGGGGGGTTGGGTGAGCCTGGTGGTGGGTATTAAGGGGGGCATGTAGTGCATGGAGGACTGGGTGTGATGCATAAACAATGAATCTTAGAGCACTGAAAAAGTAAAGTTAAGAAAAGTAAAAGGGTAATAAGAAATATGAGTACACAATTCACACGTCCACATGTTTGAAGAAAGAAATAAGATAGAAACCTAATAAAATTCAAACCAAAAATCAACCAAAAGTCAAACCAAATAATGGAGAAAGAACTGTTAAAAAGTCAGGTTATTTACCCCTCAGATCCCCCCAAATTTCTGGAATTGTGGTCACTGGATACTATAGAAGATAAGAGTAAAGTAAAAAAAAAAAAAAAAGTTTTACAAAATGAATGGAGCATGTGCAAAGATTTAGTTGTATATTTAAAGAAACTTAACAAAATAAAGACAATTTCTAAGTCTAAGAAAACTGATAATATTAAGGACCTATTATAAGCCACACACCACTCTAAGGACTCATATGTTTTATCTCAGTTAATGTTTGTTTGAGGTTTCATATAATGTCTCCTTCCCCCAAACTGCACATAATTAGTGCATATAACTTGGTTATATACTTGGTGGGTTTACACTCTAGGGGCCAAGGGAAGGTTGCCCCGAAGTGTGCCACTTTGGCATACTGATTATTTTAAATAAAAGATATGTGAGAGACAGCTATTCAAGAGGGACACTCAGACCTTACTCTGTCCCCCCACAAGCAGGAAATAAATCTCCCATGTGAGAGGTAGCCTTCCTGTACCAGGAGGTAAAGAGACATCACCAGCGAAAGAAAATTCAGGGCTGAGGAAGCTGTATAAACAACTTTTGTTAGTTTTTACTAATTTACTACCATAGCCTAAATCCTGTCAGATCCTTACTAACTAAATTTCCCAAAGTTAAGTTTCCTTTGTTCTGTCAATTTCTCACAAATATATTCTCTCTTTGTCTAAAAGGTATAAAATCTTTGGTCACTTCGTTATGTCTCAGTTTCACTATTACGCCTCTGTGCACATGTAATAAAACTTTATTTTTTACTCTTGTTAATCTGTCTCATGTAAATGTAATTCTTAGTCCAGTTGGAAGAACTTGATGGGTAGAGAAGAATTTTTCCTTCTCTTTAGTACCGATATATACACTCAGGTGACCAATCCAGGTAATAATATGTCTATCACTTCCAGAAATAACCCTGTTTTTAATGGTAAAATGATTAACACATTTTTTTTAAAGATTATTTATTTATTTGACAGAGAGAGAGACAGCGAGAAAGGGAACACAAGTAGGGGGACTCAGAGAGGGGGAAGCAGGCTTCCTGCCAAGCAGGGAGCCCCATGCGGGGCTTGATCCCAGGACCCTGGGACCATGACCTGAGCCGAAGGCAGACGCTTAATGACTGAGCCACCCAGGCGCCCCTGATTAACACATTTTTAAGTACACAATGTCATTTTGTTAGCTATAAGCACTATGCAGAGTAACCGATCACTGGAAATTACTCATCTTGAATAACTGTAACTTTATACCCATCCTTGTGATGTCTTCTGGTTTTAGAAGAAAGATTATCCTGAGTTAGGAAATATTCTCTCTTCCTCTTTAATATGGGATGATTCTGTGTAAAATATGTATTATTTCTTACTTAGGTGACTGTGATGGTATACATGTGTTTATTTTTCTATTTATCCTGCCTAAGCTTTTTTTCCAGATTCTTACAATTGTGGCTTTCGTCTCCCATTAATCTTGGAAAATTGTGTCTTGATTATTAGGTCTTCAAATATTCTGTTCAATTCTCCATCTCTTCCTCTTTGAGAAGTCTAATTATGTCAGTGTTTGTGCAATATTGGTACATAGATCTTTGGTACACTTTTTTTTTGACATTGTTTCTTTCTATAATTCGGTTTGGATAATTGTCTCTTGATGTACCCTCAGGTTTACTGATTTTTTCCTTTGTTGTATCCACTGGGCTGGTGAGCCCATCTAAGGAATTCGTCATCTTTGATGTCATGTTTTTTCATTTTTAGCATTTCCATTTGACTTTTTGACCCTTTCTTGTAGTTTTTTTTTTTAAATTCCCCAGATGTTCATGCATTCTTTCTAACCCTTTTCACTACAAGTTTAGCATTTTTTATTTTTAAAATATTCCTTTTGTTAAAAAAAAAAATTCCTTTTGTGATACATTTAAAATGTAGGCCCACACTGAGTGAGGTTGTCTTAACTATTTTATTGATCAAAAGTGGTGTGTGTGTGTGTGTGTGTGTGTGTAATAGTTTTGAAGATGTCAACCATATAATGTTTGTCTCCTTCCTTGCCCTCTGGTGGGAGAGAGCTGGAGAGAGAGCATGACTCAGACTACTGGGGATTCTAAACTGTCCCTTTAGCCCGCAGCCTTTACAAATTTTCAATTTGTTCTTCTTACCTGCTTTTATGTCTGCCCCCTCTTGTTATTCTGCTCTGTCTCAGGTGAAATATTCCCTGACATTTCTTCTTGGAGGCCCTTGTACCCTTTGTTGTTCCGGTCTTCTGGCTGCCCTGAGATGTCAGCTCTCAGACAGGTTTACACAATTATTCAGGTTTTGTGGATTACCTAGCTTCCTCTTGTGGTTAGAATAGGAATAGACTCTCTTGGAATTTTCTACACTATAAGTGGATCCAAATAGGATTTTAGCCAAAAACTAATACCTATTTTTTGGGAGGACGAGAAGTGAGTAGGGAAATGACTCAATTAAAATGCAAAACAAATGGCTACAAATAACACTAAGTTTTTTTCCTCTGAGTCAGCAGAGGTAAAAACTAGGATGTTAAAAGACTGGAAAGTGGTTGCCCATGGGAGGAAGGAGGAGGCACTGAGCTCCTCAAAGAGGAGCCAGTAAGGAGGAGAAGCAAGAAACTTCTCTGTTTCATTATATGTTTTTTGTCATTATGTGGCTTTTCAATTCTTTATAGGTGTTACTTTGATCAGAATTATATTTTCTAAGTATTAATTGTTTTTTTATGGCTGATGAAATTTTATCTTTCTTAGATAAGAAATATTATTGCTTTAGTGGAAAAAAGATGGTCAATATAAAATATTCAAGTGATTCTGAACCATCCCAAAACAGAAAAAATAAAAAAGGAGAAAATAAAAGGAAACTATCTCTTACTTAGAAACAAATGTGTCAGCATCTAATAGTAAGCCTTCCAGCAATCCATCTACAGAATTAAAAATAGATGAATAAATAGATTGAGAAATTATGTGTATGTTTATGTATTATAAGGAGTTTTCCTTTAAAACAATATTACTTATAGTTTTCCCTTTTAAAAACTACATGTGTTTTTTAAAAGTATATTTAAAAATTATGAATATACTAACATTTTTATACATACCAAAGTTTACTTATTATTAGAAATTAAAAATGCAACCCAGAGGGTTTAAGTTTTCCCCAAATCATAAGGCTCATTTATTACAGAATCGGGACTAGAACTCAGATTTTTAACTGATTAGGTTGTTTACGTCTGAATTGCAGATAATTACTATTGTGTGAAAGCACTTTAAAGATACAATAAAATTTTATTTATCATTTAAGAAACCTTTAAAAAGACTTACATATGTGTTCGGACCAAGAAAGATTCTAATCATCTAAGTCATAACTAATATAAGCTCATGTGTATCCTCCAAAAGAACAGAACTGGAAATGACTTTTTGGTTTTAAAATTTTTATCATGATATAATCAATAATATAATCATGATATAATCAATAATAAAACTTACACTTTACCTTCCATTTGGAAAGCTTAACTGTATTAGAGATTGATGTTTGATGATGACATGTTTTCTCTCATGCTGAAGCATGAGAGAAAAATGTAGGTTACCAGTTTAGCACTTATTATTGTGTCAAAGTACTCTTTTTAAATGTTCATCATGAATTGATGAAAGAACAGTAATTTGAGAAAGAAATGTTCTCTGATTTTTTATTACACATATTGCTGTGTTTCTTTCTATTTAAATCATCCCCCATTGCTTCAAAGGAAGATTATAACATCATGTGTAATTGGAAACGTTCTGGCTGTTCCTTCACATACTCTATCTTGACTGAGTCCAAGGATCACATCCAGAGTTTGGTGATCCCATCCAGCCATCTCTAAGTCAAAGTAAAATCAAGTCACATTGTAAATTGCATAAGGAAGTCCAACAAATTCAAAGTTCTAAGATTTTCTGTAATGACTACCTCACTGATTTTTAATTTAACCCCCCAAATAATTTCTTATACATTTTTGTATTCTCTGGCTTCCCTTCTTTGCTGGTGCCCTGTTGGGTAATCCAGTTAAAGGATGTCAATACTCTATCTTTTGGGAGTTTGAAGAGCTGATCATTTTACTGGGAGGGGGTCAGCTTTAGGTAGGGTGAACAACTTGTTCTGATCTGCCCACGGTTGTCTTGGTTTTAAAACTGCATGTCCTGAGGCATGGAAGTCCTGTCCTTGGCAAAATGGGTCATTTCCTCAATCAAGTTTGAAGTGGCATGTGCTCCTGTTTCCATGGACTATCCAGAAAACATAGCAAAATGAGAAGAGAATTTTATTAAAGTTGTACTTTCTGAAAACTCACTTTACTAATATACTCAGTCACTTTGTGAGTGGATGGATCTTCCTTCCACAGATAGCCCACCTTTGCTATCTGTGGGCTAAAGATTATGGATTCTTACATCATTACATAATGGTCCATTTCCTGTTGATACATAAGAATTTCATTTCAGGCTATTTGTCTGTCATTTATTCATTGACAGGAACAAAAGGATTCTTTAGGTTCGAGCATGGGGTGGAAAATGCAGGGCACACAAAAATATAGCACCAAAATAAAACTTTTTCCCCATTCATATATTAGTTATATCCAAATAAACAACTGCTTTAGAAGACTGAAATTTTGAATTTTTTATTAAAATGTCTTCTTTTTATTATTTTCTGAAACTTTAATATTAACATCTAATTTTTTTTCCTGTAGGAACATAGTGCTATTTTTAACTCTTATCCATAATTACCAGAATGCATTAAGGTAACATTTATATTCTCGACAAAACATCATTCTATTGTGTGATTAATGTTACAGGTATTTTTGCCTACTGTCTTCACTACTTATCTTAGTTTAACTACCACTTTCTAATTTACTTAATGACACATCACATAATCATGGTTTGTTCTTAAATTAAGCTTTCCATTTAAATGCTAGCATAAATTATTGACACATCAATGAAGACGTGAGCACAAATACAAAGTAGAAAAGGGACAGAGAGTCGTACAATGACATGTTGATGATTGTTAATACTACTTGTTGCACTGAGCTCAGAAATGGTATTAGTGTTACAGATCTCTGCAAACTCTGTTATTTCCAAGTCTGTCCTTGTCTTTTTATTTTGCTTTCTATTTTCATTTCATGCATTCTGCTCTGGCATAATCACACTTATTCCCATAGTTGTTTTGAAATTATGGCAAATTTAAGTTCAGCTATCTGTCTTCTTGTTACTGGTTCATTTCTTTGACTTTTCCCCATGAGAATATCTCCTGCTTTCATCCCTCTCTTCCTGTGTCCAGGCATGAGCCAGCCTCCTCTTCCATAATCCTTGCCGGGTCTCAGCTGCGGACATTGCTTCTCACTTTACAGAGCAAGTAGATACTCAGACATTTATTTCCTCAAGTATTGGCCTCTCCTTCCACAAGCTGGCTCCTATTGCATCATTGCTTACTTATTTCAGGTAAGCAACAACAAAAAGACAACGTCATCAGCCCCATCTCTTATATTTGTCTGAGCAGGACTTCTCTCATTTATTTTTGTACCTTGGGGGCCCATCCTCTACTCAGGACATGTTAGGTAGTCAGTCATTTCAGGAAATGAATGAATGAATAATACTAGACAATGTTAGCACTAGACATGAAAAATCAAGAGTAAAACTGCAGATAGACATTATCTTGACCTCTAAATAGGTAAATTAAAGCAACAAGTCTTGAATAGGGTGTTGCAAGTGCTCAAATTAAGTGAAAAGATTATGGAAATAAAAGGCACAGCAGGAGGAAGGAGTCAATGACAAGGCCATCGCATTGTATGGGGACAGATGGTAGCTAAACTTGCAGTGAGCATGTCATAATGCATAGACTTGTCTAATCACTCTTTACACATGGAATTAATGGAACATTATATGTCAACTATACTCAAATAAAAAATAAAGATTATATTCGATATTAAACTCATAATTCCACAAACAGCTGCCTGTTCACACATGACCTCAAGTAAAATTGTGATTTCTGTGCTTTCCATCCAGTTACAGAGAGACTAAAGGCATAGTTTACAGTTTTTATAGAACTTAGACAAATCTTAATTTTGATTTAAGGAAATGTTGATCAGAAAGACTTTCAAATGTGATTGATGATTTCTATTTACACTGATACTACTGTGAAATCATGCAGAATAAAAATTGGTCCCATTAAATTACTTAACAATTTTATATACGAGAGGAGTCAAGATGGCGGAGAAGTAGCAGCCTGAGACTACATCAGGTAGCAGGAGATCAGCTCGATAGCTTATCTAAACATTGCAAACACCTACAAATCCAACGGGAGAACGAAGAGAAGAAGAACAGCAACTCTAGAAACAGAAAATCAACCACTTTCTGAAAGAACCTGTTTTTATCCCCTTTCTCCCCCCCCCCACAATTTGGGGTCTCTCCTGATTTGGTTACAGCGCATTTTTCCGGGGTCTTTGCCACCATTTTAGTAGCTTATTTGCTCCTTCATATCCTCTTATCTGGACAAAATGACAAGGCGGAAAAAATCACCACAAACAAAAGAACAAGAGACAGTACCGAAGGCTAGGGACCTAATCAACACAGACATGGGTAATATGTCAGATCAAGAGTTCAGAATGACGATTCTGAACATTCTAGCCGGGCTCGAAAAAGGCATGGAAGATATTAGAGAAACCCTCTCTGGAGATATTAAAGCCCTTTCTGGAGAAATTAAAGAACTAAAATCTAACCAAGTTGAAATCAAAACAGCTATTAATGAGGTGCAATCAAAAATGGAGGCTCTCACTGCTAGGATAAATGAGGCAGAAGAAAGAATTAGTGATATAGAAGACCAAATGACAGAGAATAAGGAAGCCGAGCAAAAGAGGGACAAACAGCTACTGGACCATGAGGGGAGAATTCGAGAGATAAGTGACACCATAAGACGAAACAACATTAGAATAATTGGGATTCCAGAAGAAGAAGAAACAGAGAGGGGAGCAGAAGGTCTATTGGAGAGAAACATTGGAGAGAATTTCCCTAATATGGCAAAGGGAACAAGCATCAAAATCCAGGAGATGCAGAGAACCCCCCTCAAAGTCAACAAGAATAGGTCCACACCCCGTCACCTCATAGTAAAATTTACAAGTCTTAGTGACAAAGAGAAAATCCTGAAAGCAGCCCGAGAAAAGAAGTCTGTAACATACAATGGCAAAAATATTAGATTGGCGGCAGACTTATCCACAGAGACCTGGCAGGCCAGAAAGAGCTGGCATGATATATTCAGAGCACTCAACGAGAAAAACATGCAGCCAAGAATACTCTATCCAGCTAGGCTATCATTGAAAATAGAAGGAGAGATCAAAAGCTTCCAGGACAAACAAAAACTGAAAGAATTTGCAAACACCAAACCAGCTCTACAGGAAATATTGAAAGGGGTCCTCTAAGCAAAGAGAGAGCCTAAAAGTAGTAGATCAGAAAGGTACAGAGACAATATACAGTAACAGTCACCTTACAGGCTAATAATGGCACTAAATTCATATCTCTCAATAGTTACCCTGAATGTTAATGGGCTAAATGCCCCAATCAAAAGACACAGGGTATCAGAATGGATAAAAAAACAAAACCCATCAGTATGTTGCCTACAAGAAACTCATTTTAGACGCGAAGACACCTCCAGATTTAAAGTGAGGGGGTGGAAAACAATTTACCATGCTAATGGGCATCAGAAGAAAGCTGGGGTGGCAATCCTTATATCAGATCAATTAGATTTTAAGCCAAAGACTATAATAAGAGATGAGGAAGGACACTATATCCTACTCAAAGGGTCTGTCCAGCAAGAAGATCTAACAATTTTAAATATCTATGCCCCTAACGTGGGAGCAGCCAACTATATCAACCAATTAATAACAAAATCAAAGAAACACATCAATAATAATACAATAATAGTAGGGGACTTTAACACTCCCCTCACTGAAATGGACAGATCATCCAAGCCAAAGATCAACAAGGAAATAAAGGCCTTAAATGACACACTGGACCAGATGGACATCACAGATATATTCAGAACATTTCATCCCAAAGCAACAGAATACACATTCTTCTCTAGTGCACATGGAACCTTCTCCAGAATAGATCACATCCTGGGTCACAAATCAGGTCTCAACCAGTATCAAAAGATTAGGATTATTCCCTGCATATTTTCAGACCACAATGCTCTGAAGCTAGAACTCAATCACAAGAGGAAAGCTGGAAAGAACCCAAATACATGGAGACTAGACAGCATCCTTCTAAAGAATGAATGGGTTAACCAGGAAATTAAAGAAGAATTGAAAAAATTCATGGAAACAAATGATAATGAAAACACAACAGTTCAAAATCTGTGGGACACAGCAAAGGCAGTCCTGAGAGGAAAATATATAGCGGTACAAGCCTTTCTCAAGCAACAAGAAAGGTCTCAAGTACACAACCTAACCCTACGCGTAAAGGAGCTGGAGAAAGAACAAGAAGGAAACCCTAAACCCAGCAGGAGAAGAGAAATCATAAAGATCAGAGCAGAAATCAATGAAATAGAAACCAAAAAAACAATAGAAAAAATCAATGAAACTAGGAGCTGGTTCTTTGAAAGAATCAATAAGATTGATAAACCCCTGGCCAGACTCATCAAAAAGAAAAGAGAAAGGACCCAAATAAATAAAATCATGAATGAAAGAGGAGAGATCACAACTAACACCAAAGAAATACAGACAATTATAAGAACATACTATGAGCAACTCTACGCCAACAAATTGGACAATCTGGAAGAAATGGATGCATTCCTAGAGACATATAAACTACCACAACTGAACCAGGAAGAAATAGAAAACCTGAACAGGCCCATAACCAGTAAGGAGATTGAAACAGTCATCAAAAATCTCCAAACAAACAAAAGCCCTGGGCCAGATGGCTTCCCAGGGGAATTCTACCAAACATTTAAAGAAGAACTAATTCCTATTCTCCTGAAACTGTTCCAAAAAATAGAAATGGAAGGAAAACTTCCAAACTCATTTTATGAGGCCAGCATCACCTTGATCCCCAAACCAGACAAGGATCCCACCAAAAAAGAGAACTACAGACCAATATCCTTGATGAACACAGACGCAAAAATTCTCGCCAAAATACTAGCCAATAGGATTCAACAGTACATTAAAAGGATTATTCACCATGATCAAGTGGGATTTATTCCAGGGCTGCAGGGTTGGTTCAACATCCACAAATCAATCAATGTGATAGAACACATTAATAAAAGAAAGAACAAGAACCATATGATACTCTCAATAGATGCTGAAAAAGCATTTGACAAAGTACAGCATCCCTTCCTGATCAAAACTCTTCAAAGTGTAGGGATAGAGGGCACATACCTCAATATTATCAAAGCCATCTATGAAAAACCCACCGCAAATATCATTCTCAATGGAGAAAAACTGAAAGCTTTTCCGTTAAGGTCAGGAACACGGCAGGGATGTCCATTATCACCACTGCTATTCAACATAGTACTGGAAGTCCTAGCCTCAGCAATCAGACAACAAAAAGAAATTAAAGGCATCCAAATTGGTAAAGAAGAAGTCAAACTATCACTCTTCGCAGATGATATGATACTATATGTGGAAAACCCAAAAGACTCCACTCCAAAACTGCTAGAACTTGTCCAGGAATTCAGTAAAGTGTCAGGATATAAAATCAATGCACAGAAATCAGTTGCATTTCTGTACACCAACAACAAGACTGAAGAAAGAGAAATTAAGGAGTCAATCCCATTTACAATTGTACCCAAAACTATCAGATACCTAGGAATAAACCTAACCAAAGAGACTAAGAATCTATACACAGAAAATTATAAAGTACTCATGAAAGAAATTGAGGAAGACACAAAGAAATGGAAAAATGTTCCATGCTCCTGGATTGGAAGAATAAATATTGTGAAAATGTCTATGCTACCTAAAGCAATCTACACATTTAATGCAATCCCTATCAAAATACCATCCATTTTTTTCAAAGAAATGGAACAAATAATCCTAAAATTTATATGTAACCAGAAAAGACCTTGAATAGCCAAAGGAATATTGAAGAACAAAGCCAAAGTTGGTGGCATCACAATTCCGGACTTCAAGCTCTTTTCCAAAGCTGTCATCATCAAGACAGCATGGTACTGGCACAAAAACAGACACATAGATCAGTGGAACAGAATAGAGAGCCCAGAAATCGACCCTCAACTCTATGGTCAACTAATCTTCGACAAAGCAGGAAAGAATGTCCAATGGAAAAAAGACAGCCTCTTCAATAAATGGTGCTGGGAAAATTGGACAGCCACATGCAGAAAAATGAAATTGGACCACTTCCTTACACCACACACGAAAATAGACTCCAAATGGATGAAGGACCTCAATGTGAGAAAGGAATCCATCAAAATCCTTGAGGAGAATGCAGGCAGCAACCTCTTCGACCTCAGCCGTAGCAACATCTTCCTAGGAACAACAGCAAAGGCAAGGGAAGCAAGGGCAAAAATGAACTATTGGGATTTCATCAAGATCAAAATCTTTTGCACAGCAAAGGAAACAGTTAAGAAAACCAAAAGACAACTGACAGAATGGGAGAAGATATTTGCAAACGACATATCAGATAAAGGGCTGGTATCCAAAATCTATAAGGAACTTAGCAAACTCAACAGCCAAAGAACAAACAATCCAATCAAGAAATGGGCAGAGGACATGAACAGACATTTCTGCAAAGAAGACATCCAGATGGCCAACAGACACATGAAAAAGTGCTCCACGTCACTTGGCATCAGGGAAATACAAATCAAAACCACAATGAGATATCACCTCACACCAGTCAGAATGGCTAAAATTAACAAGTCAGGAAATGACAGATGCTGGAGAGGATGTGGAGAAAGGGGAACCCTCCTCCACTGTTGGTGGGGATGCAAGCTGGTGCAACCACTCTGGAAAACAGCATGGAGGTTCCTCAAAATGTTGAAAATAGAACTACCCTATGACCCAGCAATTGCACTACTGGGTATTTACCCTAAAGATACAAACATAGTGATCCGAAGGGGCACGTGTACCCGAATGTTTATAGCAGCAATGTCTACAATAGCCAGACTGTGGAAAGAACCTAGATGTCCATCAACAGATGAATGGATCAAGAAGATGTGGTATATATACACAATGGAATACTATGCAGCCATCAAAAGAAATGAAATCTTGCCATTTGCGACGACGTGGATGGAGCTAGAGCGTATCATGCTTAGTGAAATAAGTCAATCGGAGAAAGACAACTATCATATGATCTCCCTGATATGAGGACATGGAGAAGCAACATGGGGGGGTAGGGGGATAGGAGAAGAATAAATGAAACAAGATGGGATTGGGAGGGAGACAAACCATAAATGACTCTTAATCTCACAAAACAAACTGGGGGTTGCTGGGGGGAGGTGGGATTGGGAGAGGGGGAGCGGGCTATGGACATTGGGGAGGCGAGGCGAACCATAAGAGACTATGGACTCTGAAAAGCAACCTGAGGGTTTTGAAGGGTCAGGGGTGGGAGGTTGGGGCAACCTGAGGGTTTTGAAGGGTCAGGGGTGGGAGGTTGGGGGAACAGGTGGTGGGTAATGGGGAGGGCACGTTTTGCATGGAGCACTGGGTGTTGTGCAAAAAGAATGAATACTGTTACGCTGAAAAAATAAATAAAATGGGAAAAAAAAACAATTTTATATACATAATAATTTTTTAAAAACTTGTAACATCTTTTCTCTGTTGAGAAGGAAAGGAAGCTATTGAAAATAATTAGTTCTTAAAATGCCTTTGAAATATATTTAAATGATATTAGTGAACTAGAAAATTTTCTGCATTGCATCCACTTATTTCAAGATAAAATAGCTTTGCTAAATTATTATAAAATAATGTGTTCATAATTAAACAATATGCATTTATCAACAAATCAGATAATTCAGAAAAGTATAAAAAAGGAAATGAAAATGACCTGCAATATGATGACCCTAAGATCTCCCCAGGATTATTTTCATATATGATTTTTCTGACATGCTTTACTCACATCATTAGATATATTTTATTTTTTTATCCTTAACTTATTTTTATTTTACTTTTGAGAGAGAGAGCATGCAAGCAGGAGGCAGGGGGAAGGGGGAGGGGGAGAGAATCTGAAGCAGACTCCATGTGAGCATGGAGCTGGATGGGGGGCTCAATTCTCAGGACCCTAAGATCATGACCTGAGCCAAAAAAAAAAAAAAAGAGTTGGATGCACAAATGATTGAGCCATGGGGCACCTGGGTGGCTCAGTCTGCCTTCGGCTCAGGTCATGATCCCAGGGTCCTGGGATTGAGCCCTGCATCGGGCTCTCTGCTCAGCAGGGAGACTGCTTCCCTCTCTCTCTCTCTCTGCCTGCCTCTCTGACTACTTGTGATCTCTGTCTGTCAAATAAATAAATAAAATCTTAAAAAAAATAAATGATTGAGCCATACAGGAACCCCTCACTGGATATATTTTATAAAAGCTGGTTCACATTATGTACCATATCCTGTAAATTTCCTTTTTTATATAACAATATACTGTGAATAGATTTCCATACTAATAAGTGTAATTCTGTATCATCACTTTTAATGATTCTAAAGCATTCCATTGATAGATGTACGAAAAATTTATTCAACCAATTTCTTATGATTGGGCCACTGAATTTTTAAAATTATGCATTAACATAAAAATGCCATGTAAAATATCAAAAAGCATTAATATTTTTACATGTCTGATACTTGCATTAGGAAAAAATATCTGAAAGAATTGTAAATTTGAAGGGAATACACATATTGAAAGATATCTGTATCTATGTGTGTGTGTGTGTGTGTGTGTGTGTGTGTGTGAAGACTAAGCATGGTGATTTCATCCAGTTGATTGGTGAGAGAATACACATTATTCATTTTGGGTTAGTGAGCATAACAGAAATCTTCAAATTATTTTTAACTCTTAAAACTGTTCATGAAATAAAACTTTCCTTCTGTCTCTGGTCTTTATTATTGATGTCTGGCACTATGGCAGCTCTAGGACCATGAGCAAACCAACCAAGAAGGAGAGGCACGCCCTCTGAGAATGGCACAGTGGTAAAAATGGAAAGTATCTGAGTTCTTGATTACATCAAGTGAGCCAGCAAACTAATTCAACCTGGGCTCACCCTACCTCCATTCTTGTATTATTTATTTAATACTTACCATTTAGCCTAGGGCAGAGATTCCCAAGGTGTGAGAACCTGAAGGGTCCCCTTGAGAGTTCCTGAACTCAAAACTGTATTGGTTTGTCTAGCAAGCAATTATTTTAAAGTCATGTGAACTGATTCGTGTGTTGAGGTAAAAAGCAAACAAAACCCTGGAGGAAATATTAGTACTTTGTTGACGAGGCACTTTGTGAGTGGAACCACACCTTAGTTTTTCCTTTGAAATTCACACATGGAACAAGTCACTTTAACCCTGAAGTAACCCTGTGGTACCATGGGAGCAAGACTTTTTTCCTTGGAGAATGTTTACCACTGAATGACATCAATATTGGAGATTGTTGAAGCTTAGTTACTTTCATAACACCCACCTGATTTCTTAAAATGCATAGAGTCACAAAAGTAATTTCTTAGGCAAAGGGGCAGAAAAGTGGTAAATTTTACCCCTAACAAAACTCAGCACTGCAGACTGGAACAACTTTTCTTTGTCCTACTCCAGTTTCCCTAAATCGGTAGGTGCATTGATTGATTTATATGCATAGTTTTCAGACCTTTGTGTGATTCAACCTGAATGATGATTTTTCAAGTGCTTTTGCCTCAATAAAATCTGTCACTTTGAACTTACCTTTTAAAAATAAGCATTAATAGTTAGAAGTAATCACGGGTCTCCCTTTCTTTTTTTTGTCCAAATAATTGTTTGACTTCAGTATGAAAAATTAAGTGCATTTACGAGTACCATTGTTCTCTTCTTTAAAAAAAGAAAAGCCTTCCTGTTATACTAACATGGAGTAGGAAGAGCAGTTGACAGTAAAAGCCTTAATGTGGTTTGAAAAAGTGAATCTATGACAGCATAAACTTTATATAGTTCATTCAGCTCTCATTTTAATCCCTCACATCTGGTAGGGAATGCAGTTACTCAACAATGCCAAATAAAACAAAACCTTACACAAGGTGATTATAATTAATTTTTAATAATAAAAATAGTGAGTATTGTACAAGCCTCCTTGGGCACAGGAATCAAGAGTTAGCCCTTTACTGATGGGAGCAGTCATTAAAGTTAAGGTGAAGCTAAGTTCACATAACAAATGGACCTCAAACACAGAGCAAATATGTCTTTCTTTGAGGTGAATGGTCTTGATTGGGAGGGTGGCTCTACTCCTAGGACCAACTTCCACCATTCTGTTGTTTGGCCATCCCCTAGACATTCTCTTCATCTGCATAGTTGAGACTGGGTCTTAACTGTCTATTTCACAGGACAAAGGAGAAAGAGAAGAACTCTAAGGTAAGTGGCTTGTGTTTTAAACTGAAAAATACCCAGACATTGCAAACATCACTTGTATTCAGTCCCATTGGCTTTAGTGCAGTCATCTGATTACATATATTACATATCTCTTTGGGGATGGTTGATAAACATTATTCCTAAATTGGCAGTCTTAAACTTTATTACTCTGGATGAAGGAGAGAATGAATTTGAGATGACAATTAGCAGTCTTTATCATGTCATGACATGACAGGGTACTTGGTCTACTTTTCCAAAGAGACACCAAATATCTTCATCAAATTGAGGTATATCTTTTATTTTTTCACTTACTGAATATTTAACCGGCTGTGTGGATTGGATTGTAATTGCTAAGAAATGTAGGAGATGCAAAGAAATAAAATACAAGATTGGATTGTAATTGCTAAGAAATGTAGGAGATGCAAAGAAATAAAATACAAGGTTTGCTAAGTTTGGAAGTTTAGTTAGTGATCATCATACCTAACAGTTATTATATATATCCATACTTGTACTACTGGTGGTTTTATATTGCACGTGCAGAAGCTCTGCAAGTGGGATCAATTTGAACAACTCTCCGATGCACCATTAATGAAAAGAGACTCCATGATCCACAGACCCCAGATGAAGCCCTGTGGAACACAAGTTTTAAATAAGCAGCAAAGGGGTACCTGGGTGGCTCAGTGGGTTAAAGCCTCTGCCTTCGGCTCAGGTCATGATCCCAGAGTCCTGGGATCGAGCCCAGAGTGGGGCTCTTTGCTCAGCAGGGAGCCTGCTTTCCCCTCTCTCTCTGCCTGCCTCTCTGCCTACTTGTGATCTGTCTGTCAAATAAATAAATAAATAAATAAATAAATAGCAAAGATCAGTGCCAAAGATTACATACCATGGAGAGATTTTAATCAAACCTTGTATCAAAGTGTTATCCCATATTTAGAAATAAATATGGAACTCCATATGGAATTTTCTCTTTTTTAAGGAAATGATACCCTTTAGAGCCTTGGGTTGATAATAGAGTCTGGAATCATAAAATCATACCTGTGGGGGAGAAAAAGAAGAAAGGAAACAGCTTGTTCATTTTCATATGCAAGACCTAAAGTTTGAATTATCCTATTAAGGTATGTAGGAAAGTCATGACCCCATCAATCAATAATTTCTTTGACAAATCTTTCTAAAAGGATGTTGCTGGAATTTTCTTTAAAACAAAGTTATCTTCAAAATAAGATAATTTTGAAAGCATAATTTGCTATTTGGATTTCTGCAGGGATATAGCCTAACTTCTATCAGGTCTTGAGGTTTGTGTTAGAAGTTTCTTTGGCCTGAGAGTCAGGACACTTGGCTCTGGGTAGGTGACCTTGGGGAGGTTATTTAACCCCTCCAGTTGTCTTGCTTTATGTGGTGGCTGGGGAGGGAAGGAACACAGATGGGGTAGAGAAGAACTCAGTACTAACACAGGTGCCTCACATTCTCTTCTTTTTTTCTGTTCCCTAGGTTTTTGTGAATATTGATAATGTATAATTTTCTTGTTATTTGGTGTGAATTTTGCTATACAGAAGAAAGATGGAGGTTAGGGTTTGTGCCTAGCACCTGGTAAAGTTTTATGTTGGAGAAGTTTTAGCATGTTGATTAAAAGTCGAAGGGTACCACCTGGCCTGCCTGATCAAATTGCAAATTTGATCCTCTAAGTTTCAATGCCCTCGAATGTAAAATGCAGAAAGTAGTAATACCGACCTTGTGGATTTTGTGAGCACTAAGTGATGTAATCTATGTAAAGTACTTAGTACAGTGTCTGGCATTTAGAAGTGTTCAATAAATTTATCATTATTATGTGCAATTCAGATATTAGTAAATATTTTCTAATGCATTTGGTAATGATGAAGCACTGTTTTTAAGCTGGAAAATTTATTATATTTCATATAGCGGTGATATTAAGTAGCTCCTAGAGAATTAAAGCTGCTTAAATGAAGTCAGACTCTCGTTCTTCTCTGGGAGCAATTATAATAGACTAAAAGTATTTGTGTGCATTTGCAATGATGAGGCACTAGCCTTGATTTCCCAGTGTGGGAAGTTGCCAGTCAGCTGGGGAGACCTGGAAGAGGCAGGGGCAGGAGAGTCAAAGGACCAAGGATTTAATCCCTGCTCTGCCACCACTGAATGACTCGTTGAGGCAAGTTGCTTAGCCGCTCACTGTATTAACAGTCTGATTTCTAAAATGGAAACCATATTCTGCTGATAGAAGTGGTTAAAGAACAAAACGAGATAACTCAAGGTGCCTGGCACAGAGAGGGAGTTCTATGTCATTTGGTTTCCTTCTTGAAAAACAGTATTTGAGTAATGCCAAATGAATCTTATTAAATCAATTTAATTGTAGAATTTTAAAAGTGTCTTACTTTAGAACGAACTCAAGCTATTTGTATAAATTTCAACTTACTCTTTCTAAGACTGAAATGTCCTCAACTTCTGGAATTGGGGGTTTTATTTTACTTTTATTTTAAAGATTTTATTTATTTATTTGACAGAGAGAGAGTTCACAAGTAGGCAGAGAGAGAGAGGAGGAAGCAGGCTCCCTGCTGAGCAATGAGCCGAGGCTTGATACCAAGACCCCGAGATCATCACTTGAGCCAAAGGCAGAGGCTTAACCCACTGAGCCACCCATGCGCCCCAAGGGGGTTTTCTTTTTATTGTATAAAATAAGGAGTCTCACCTTAATAAAAGAAGACTAGAAGAATTTCGTATTGCTAGAAAATTTCCAATGTTGTTTTCATATTATGTCTGTGGTCTGTGACACTGAACTTTGGATTCCAGGTGTTCCTAGTCTCCTTGGAAGCACCTGGGCATCGCATCACTGTGTTTTCCTGGTGATCCAGTTTTCTCTGAACCCTTCTCTCTGGCCCCACATGATCATGACCCCCTCTCTTTAATCCTTCTGGTTACATTATTGGAAGATCAGCATGAAATTAGCGGTTGATAAGCCTTTACTGAACACCAGAGGGTGGCAAGTGGCAGAGTATTACATTACACAATGGAAATATCATTGGATATTGTTTCTAAAGTGCAAAAATTGAACTGCATCACAGAGAGATCCTTAATTTCAGCTGCCTCCATCCCTTACACCAGGCCTACTTCTGGTTGCCTTGAGGCTCATGCAGAGCCCCATTCCTTTTTTATCTCATTCCCCACTGTTGACTGCTATCTCTCCAGCACGCCTATCCCCAAGGCTTTTTTTTTTTTTTTACATGAAATTAACATATTGAGCTCAAAAAGACTCTTCCCTCTTTCTATAAACTGAATTGTGTGGTACAGTTCAGGGCCCTCTGTTCTAACTCCTACATTCCAGATTACGTGGCAGGGCCACCTTCCTTACCTGCAACAGCTGTTCCTGTGGCAGTCCTCTCCCCAGAGGCAGAAATGGCAGCGGGCTGGACGCGCCTACTCGCGCATGCGCACACTCCCTTTAGAGGCCTGTCACTCCTTACACTGGACTTTATGCCCTCAGGGCACTAGATACTTCCACGTATTGTTATTGGACCATCCTTTAAAATCTGTTATGTATTAAAAACAGATTAAAAACCTGGAAGGTTTTTAAAATTTTGAAAGTTTAAATATCTTGCTCAAGGATAAACACTTTTAAATGTGAGAACCTAGAGTTAAATTTTGCTCTGTCCAATGCCAAATCCCTTCCCTTGCTGCATCTCATGGAGCTTTTGATTAGAAAAACAACAGAACAATTCCCAATACAGTAGACTGTCATACTAGCTGTGAATAGGAATACATAGGTAGCAGATTTCCCTCACAAAATCAAATAATTTCCTTCAAATAATTGCTACTTCTCTTTTAAAATGTTCATAAGGAATTATGGAAATACAAGGCAGCAATTTCTGTCTGTGTAGAGGAACATTTTGATCTTAAAAGCTGTTGAAATCTGATTTCTGTCCCATCTGTAATTCAGAAATCCCTAAGGTCCAAGACTATCTAACAGTGGTACTAATGAAATAGATGTTTCATTGTTTATAAGTGCTCAGTATAAATGTTGGCAGTCCAGCTAGATGATGGGAGGCTGCATTTCCTGGTGCCTGTCCCCAACTGCCAAAAAATGACAACTGTTAATTCTCAGTGCTCCCAAGAGGCATGGAATTTACAGCACAGAAATCAAACCCATAAAAGAAATGTGCAGAATCTAAGAGTGGATAAGACTGTATCTCAAGTCTGGTAGCCAAATTTAATTTTTGACTGCTGGTGAGATCGGAAGATTCTTAGTGTGTATTTCCACTGGCACCCTACACTGTACCCTGTCAACCATCACAATGGCATTGTAGAACACTATGTCATTATCCACAGAAATACAGTAATTCTGTATTCTTATTTACCACTAATGCCTTCAGCATGTTAACTATAATTGGTTCATATAGAGTGAGCTTCAGTAGAAATTACATTATTTTGGGTAATAAATTTTGTACTCATATATGCCAGGGTGCTGTCTAAAATATATAATGCATCATTAGATGAATATATTAACAACTTTTTCAATCAAATTATTTAATAGTTGTTTTCCAGATAATTTTGTTACAGCTTAATTTTTTTTTTTTTTCTATTTGGTCAACCAAATGGGAAAAAAAATTGTTTGGTAGAATGGTGGAAAATTCATTAAAATTCTCCAAATAATTTTCTCATAGAAGCAATTTTTTGTAGTGTAATGGTGAAACCAGCACTTACTGATGAGATCTCACAGCATCTTGATTAACGTTTCAGTCCAGAGTCTCCCTAATCAACATCGGTTAGAAAATGTAAAACAGAAAAAATTTAATAACTGCCTAGATTTTTGAAGTACACACTTAAGTTGTGTACACATTTCTACCCCTCGTTTTGTGGAAATAAAAATAGTTGGTATATTGGATCACAAAACACTAACAAGAATTGCTTTCTCATCTGGTCTGGCATAGGAGAAACCCACAAAACAATGCAGGCACTGACCCCGCAGGTGTGCAGGCTGCACCATAACAAAGAAACATTATTCCCCAGACTCTCTAGTGGTATCATCGTTTGTGCTGAGACACAAAGAAGTAAACAAATGTCCAGTGCTGGCTTTGCTTTTGTGTTACCCCACTTGGAAGCCTGAATCGGGTCAGAGAGGAGTCAAATGAGAGGGGATGGTGTCCAATTTTAGCTGTCAGCTGATATACTGAAGAGAAGGAAAGGAGATGGTAACTGGAGACAGTGTTTTCAAGGTTATGGTGAAGATATTGCTAGAAAATTCTGTCATATTTCCTTTTAAATTTATTTTCCTTATAATTTGGATTGTTTTGTGACTAGGAAGACTGGGTAAGGATTTTTCTTTTTATGAGATAGAAGAATCTTTGTTTTCCTTTCTCCAGCCTATGAATGGTTTATATTTCAGACAGGGTTGACAACCCCATGAGCTTTATCGCCTCATTTGAAAAGCTGTAAAACAGCAGACTTGCAACCCTCAAGATTACCTCTTTTTACAATGGTGAACCCAACAAAATGTCAACCGAAATTGTTAAATTTAATGATTTAATCTAATTTTATATCGTGACCATTAAGTAAGCCAAATCTAGTCTTTGATTGCTGAGAAGTCAAGAAGATCTGAGGGCCACTGTCATGTGGTTTGATGACAGTTTAACAAAAAGATTGAATGTTGCTGTTGATTTTATGGATGCTCATGCTTAGTTTCTCCACACAGTTTATAGAATTCTGAAGATTGTAAACTGCAGCAATCTTTTTATTTTGTAAGTCGTATTTCTAGGTATCATTTCCCGATAGCTACAAATGAGTTGATATTTCCAATAATATTCTAATCATGAGAATGGAGACCACACATAACCTCACTAAACCCTCGGGCTTCTCACAGTGCCAACAAAAATGTCTGTGAGTTTCCTGGTGGCTGCCTCATGTGAATGTAGCCCCACTTGACTGTCCCTCTTTCTAATTTCTTTGTCCCATGTTGATCATCTAGCAATTTTTCCCCATCTCAACATAACCAACCCAGGAGTCACACAGCAGCCAGGGAGTAACCCTGGAATTTTCTTGACCCCACACTTCCCAGTCCAATTTGTCATGAATCCCTATGGGCTTTTGCACCCCTCCCAGAACTGTGGCATCTCAGCCATTTCAGCATGCTTCTGCTAAATCCCAGAACTAGAATATCTGCCTCTCTAAGTCTGAGGGCTCTCCCTGAACATAGACATCCACTCTGCCCACCCTCAAAAGGTAGCTGGAGGTCCTGGGGAATTAGCGCTGCCATTCATCCCTTCTCCCCATCCTCCACTCAGCAGATCTCAACAAATGACTCTCAGGGATTGGTGTATAAGTACTCCAAATCCTGACTTCTTGGGTAGAATAACTCTGAAATGTTTTCCAGAATTTCCCCAGGAGAGTAAGCTCTGGTTGACTATTGTAGTAATTGGCTTAATCACATCCCATTACTCACTGTCCTCCTTTGTGTTTTACTTCCCCCCTCATTTGTGTGCCCTGTACCTCCCAGATAGAATACTTATACTTGAATCTTTGTCTTAGAGTACACTTTGGGGACAAGCTATGAAACTATTTTCAAAATATATCCTGAATTCATGATCTCCCTTCATCTCTTTTGCTATCACTCTAGCACTGCCCCACTGGTAGCAAGAACCTCCAAAAACATCAGCTCAAATGCCATTGCTTACCTGAAAGTCAGCCTATTAGCAGGTGGTTGAGTAGGTCTTGCTATAGAAATAGCCACTCATTCAATTAATTCTTTTTTTTTAAATGAGTACCTATGAATGCCTAATGAGATGATAAAATGAGAGAGCTTAAAGACTAAGGAAGGGGATTCTTTCATATGGGTCATGCATGGTTCAGGTGGAATTTATTCTTGGAGTACTAACCTGAATATTAATCTGATGTCATCTACAGATGATGAAATTTGCCTTTTCCACTATATATATATATATCTATATATATATATATGAGCTTCTCTCTATGTATATATGTATAAACTTATACTGTTTTTTAATGTAGAGTTGCCTTCATATATATATATATATATATATATATATATATACACACACACACACACACACACACACCTTGCCTTTTTCACATATATATGTATATATACTTATACTGTTTTTAATATAGATTTCAGTCTTCTGGATTAATTGATACCAAATATTCTTCTCTTATTCCTGAACATAATAGGAATACATAGGAATACTTCTACTCTTTTTTTCTTTCTTTTCTTCTTCTTCTTCTTCTTCTTCTTCTTCTTTACTTCTACTCTTTCAACATTTAGGTCTGAAAGCTTCTTTTGTCACTGGTTATATATATAATATAGAAAGCATAAAAATCATTGTAAAGATGACTCCAGTTATATATATTCTACTAAGGAATGCTAATTAAGAATTTGTTTTTATCCTTCTATTTTTTACTCATACATATAGCAAGATACATTCATTCACTTTCTAAGTTAACCATCTTTGCATTCTGGGATGAATCCCGTTTGGTCACAGTTTCCATTTAATTGTTTGTGTAGTTATTTAAATTCTAGGGCAGTGGTTTTCAAATGTACTAAGCTTTGAGCAGAGGTGTCTGAGGAGTCACAGCAGGGAAAAGAAGTGCGCAAAGGAGTGAAACACTCTTCCTCAAATTGATGCCCCCCTGCTTTCATCTGTTTCACATATTGTGCATTTTGTATTTGGAACATCTACAAGATACTCCAAAACTTGGTCTCTGCTGTGGGAGGAACAGTTCATTGCCCACATTGATTGCTGTTTGCCCAACTTTACTACTCTTTGATACCAGAACTTCCATTTTGCACTGGTATTGCTGGGCAATGCTCACAGACAAAAGAAATGAGTCATGATTGTGTGAAATGAGTCATGATTGGGCCAAATGAATTGGGGTACTCCCACCCTACTTTGCAAGGAATTGGGACTGGTGTTGCCAAACGATCCAGGTATTGTGAAGGAGATAAAAAAGGGACAGATGTTTTCTGGGATTTTTCTGTGAGAGATTTTCCTGCCTAGTTCAAAGAGGGAATTCTAACGAGGGAACTTTGTTTCCTCCTTCCATCATTGGACATGAGGATGGCCTGTCTCCATGGGCAGAATCATCTTATTAACATGAGGTGAAGGTGAGGAGAAGCAGCTCAAGGCTATGACATAACTGATTTTTCAGTGGACCCGGATACAATCTGTTTCTGACTTTGTAGATGAGAATTATTAACCTGCTCTTATTGTTTGATCCATTTTAATCAGGCAGCCAAAGGTAGTCTAATGGCACGTCTGCTATGATAAAAATTTAAAACCTCTGTCTGGACCATTGTTTTTCCTTAACCAATATATGAAGGACTCAAGATTAACAAATTCTCTTCTTCAGTAAACTTAGAGAGGAGTCTCTGGCCAATGGTCACTCCAGTTGTTCCATCAAAATCTGCCCAAGAATTCTTTTTATTCTCTATTTGCTACATTTCAACTAATAAAGAAGGCTCTTCATCTGGCTACCTCTTAAAATTATTTTAAGCAGAAAATATTCCTCTCAAGATAATAATTAAAAGGAGGAAAAAATTATTAACTCTGTTTTTTCCATTTAGCATTTAAGGTAGACGGAAGGTATTTAAGATGAGTTTTATATTAGAAAGCTTAGATCCATTATGGACGGTTCCTTATTCAGAAAGGGCTGAATGCGAATGGGCTGCCTTATCAGATTTAAGGAAACAATAATTTGTGAAATGTAATGTACTTTCTTAAAACCAGTAATACTGGCAGGAGATTACTACAGAATCCAAGGAGCATGGGAGTTCTCTCCCACTTGAAAAAGTAAAAGAAAGACTTCCTGCAAAGCAAAAATATGAGAGCTGGAATATAAGAGGGGACTGATATTTTCCTCCTTACACTACGGCTCCTAAGCCCTTGACAAGGGTTATTTCCTTTTTACAAAAAGATTTTATTTATTTATTTGACAGAGAGAGATAGACAGTGAGAGAGGGAATACAAGAAGGAGGAGTGGGGGAGGGAGAAGCAGGTTCCCCGCTGAGCAGGGAACCTCATGTGGGGCTTGATCCCAGGACCCTGGGGTCATGACCTGAGCAGAAGGCAGACGCTTAATGACTGAGCTACACTGGCACCCCAACAAGGGTTGTTTCCATTTCACTTCTTGCTTTTTATTTTTATGGATTTTTTTTCTTTTCAAGTTCATTTGGCATTCCCCCCACCCTGCACCCAAAGTTCTTATGGATAGAACTAAAAAAAATTGTCATTGTTAGTAAGCGGCATACCATTTCAATTGATAGACCAGGTCACAAGACAAAAACTGGAAAGAATTAGGGGCACCTGGGTGGCTCAGTGACTGCCTTCCGCTGGGGTCATGATCCCAGGGTCCTGGGACTGAGCCCTGAATAGGGCTCTCTGTTCAGAGGAGATCCTTCTTCCCCCTCTTCCCCTCCCCATGCTTATGCAAGCACTCTCTCTCTCTCTCTCTCTCTCTCTCCCTGTCAAATGAATAAATAAAATCTTAAGAAAAAAATAACTGGAGAGAATAAAAAAATCACCGGCACACAAAATACTGTAGGAATCACATATATAATTAAACTATGGGAGAAAGAAGACAAACCCAGAACAACTGGGGCAGACCATGATCCAGGTGGAAATGGATCCAGGATCCACAACCCTGGAAGAAACAGCCCAAACTTCATGAGGTATATGCACTCTGCGGCGGCCCTGACAGCACAGCCCAGACCTGCTCCTGGGGGATGGAATGAGAGCCCCAGGAACCTCTGGGATGCCTCACTGTGTTCATGCTGAAGACCCTCTTCCCCAGGGCTATTCCCTTGCCACCAACTGCAAGAGAAAGTGCACCTGTGGCCCCTTCCTGCCAAACATAGGCCTACACTAAGCGGTGGCTTCAACTCAAGGGCTCCCCATTAGCGTGGTCCAAACTTTCTTATGGTGACACTGCAGCCTGAGATGCAGGACCTCTCCTCCTTCCTTTTCCTCCCCTTCAGGTGGTCGGGATTGCAGGGCTGTCTGCGGACCTGCCTGCCTTCCCTGAGTCCTCATCCTCATCCTTCCTGGGCCTCCTCCCAACACCCAACAAATCCCGTGTGTGCTGAATCCTGTCTTGGCACCTGGTTCCTGGAGATTCTGAACGGATGCCTATGCGCGCATTTCTTTATCACACAAACATGATAACATCAAACACCGTTTTGAGGAAGAAACCAGAAAACTATTAGCCCATTTCTTTCCATCTGTTTTTCATGTTTATATAATGGTAATACCTCACTGATGATTAGTTGTTTTAAATGGTTTTGAATTGTTTCTTACCATTTTATCTTGATTTATTTTACTACTGGTTGTGCAGTTCTTTTTTAAGCTTAACTATAGCCATGTCATAGTGTTTTAGTCAGTATACCATAAACCGTTTATAGATTTATAGTCATTTATATATCACATCCTTATTCCAAATAGTGTTGGAAGAAATTATATATATATAATGTATATATTACATATATAATATATGTATATATTATATATATTATGTGTATATTTCTCACTCTCCTTTTTTAAAAAGATTTTATTTATTTACTTGAGAGAGAAAGAGAGTGAGTGCAAGAAAGCACATAAGGGGAGAGGTCAGAAGGAGAAGCAGGCTGCCTGTTGAGCGGGGGCCCAATGCAGGCCTGGATCGCAGGACCCTGGGATCCTGTCTTGAACCAAAGGCAGAAGCTTAACCAACTAAGCCACGCAGGCATCCCTCCCTCTACTTTTAAAAAAGGGGCTTGAGATGATAGTGTCTTATGGAAAATCCAGAATGACTCCCTGTTGTTTTGAGAACCAACCCGTATGGCTCCTACCTTACTACAGGAAACATTGCTGAGGAGATACCGTGGGTAAGGCATGAGTGTTGCCGTTCCAAGGCTGGGTTTTGTCTTTATAAATATAATAAGGGCACCTCATAAAATGTGAGGATTATTAGGAATTTAGTTCTAGCATGGACATACCATTTAGTTATTAAATGATTTATTGTTGGTATTGATTTATTATAATTCTTTAGGACAGGAAGATTTTAAAATCTCATTCAAACGTTCCCTCTCCACAGTCACCTCCTTTGTCATTAAGAGAGATTTTTCTCCATTCACACACCAAAGATGATTCTCTTGAAATTAAGTCATTCTGTATTCAACTTTTAATCCATGACACCCTCATTTATTTCAAAATTTCCTGCATACTTTGCATGTTGAGACACAATAAAGAAAAATTCAGAAGTTGTGCACCACCTATTACATTAAAATTTTTATTCTAAATTTTTATTCTGAGGGGTTTCATTTTTAATTCTGGAAGCCAAGGCTTCAACTAGTTGAAGTGATTAAAACGGAACTGAAAATTTGAAGACATTAAAGAGAATTGCAGTAAGGAAAGAAAGCTTAACTTAGGGTCAGGTCACTGTTGCCACAGTGCCTTTTGTCCTGAGCATCATCCTCTACATGGAGATCTTTGCAACCAACATTAGCCTCTCTACTTCAATGCTTCTTTTTCCCTATTCCAGAAGCTCTAAAGTCCCATCCTTCAACGAAGTAAGAAAAACATAGTGTCATAAAATAATTCTGTGAGTGTGTATGTGTATCCTTGACAGAAAGCTCTTTCTCCAAATTAAAAATTCCCTTATATCATTAAACATGTATTTAACATCCCATGGCTTCCTCATCCATGTCTGATGAGCGGGTGAGTTCTTGAGTTTTGACTAAGAGCATTCACCAGTGAGCCTTGCTTAAATAGAGAAAGAGTTTACCCCTAAACCTCATCCTGTCTGCTTCCACCTGGAATTCCACAAACAAATTTCTGGACATTTTACAATAGATGCTTTGTCCTTCTTACAAAGCCTTCTGACATTTAAATATTCAGAAGTAGTCTCAGAACTTGTGGTCGAATATGGATCCTCAAAAATGATGGTTGGCACAGTCTTTCCTTATGCAGTAATTTTCATCTGTGCTCTGTTCCCGTCATGGTTTTATCTGTGTAGAAAATGAGTTTCTTTGAAGTGAGCCGTTACCTAATGCAGTTTGGATAGGAATCTGGTTATTACTTTCTAATTTGGAATATCAATCTGTCTCCTTTTGTAAGGAAGTATATTATGGTATTTATACATCCGTTTGCAGAGTTAGCTTACTTATTAATTGAGAAACAGCATGTTTTGTTTCAAGTATATCCCACTGGATTACATGTAGTAAAATTATTTGAGACTGCTGGATTTAAAATGAAGCATGAATAATAAATTTTTTATTGCCAGCAGTTTTCTCACTTGTAGTTCTACCTTCTGCCAGCAGGCTGCAGCAGAGGGCTAGCTTTAGCGTTAAATTAGCGCGTTAAGGGTGTTAAGATCTTTTCCTTCCCTCCTTCCTCCTTCCTTTCTTCCTTTTCTCTTTCTCCTCCATCCCTCAGCCCTCTTCTTGCCCTTTTCCTCCCTTTCCTTCTCCTTTCTCTTTCTTCCTAAAACTGGATCTATTTTGTTAAGTGGAGGAATTGGCTCAGTAATGAAATGTGTATGTCAACATTTGATTTTAAATAACGTCAATGATACTCACTTTCTAATTTTTTAAAATAAAGAGGTGGAGACTAGAGTAATAACAACAGGAAATTATGAATTTACAGTTTGATTAACACAGATAATAATAGCAAAAACCAGATTTGGTGTAAAATACACAAATTATTAAGATTGTATTCCACTCCCATAGCATATGCAAATGACCTCCTTTTTGCTACTACATTTGGAAACGTGGAAAAAGGCATTTCAATCATAGCTCTCATCAGTTATTCACTGTATCCAGGCCTCTCGATTGTGTTTCTTTCTTTAATGTAATAGTAAGCAATAATCTCACAGCTGTGCTTTATAGAGTGAACTATATAAGCATCTATATTGAGATTTTGTACACACATAACATAAAAGGAAGAGAAAAGCATCACAAATAGTGCTTGGCCCACTACAAAACCATACAAAAGAACTAATGAATCTCTCTCAGAACATCTTTGTAGAGTGACCAGCTGTAAGGCTTTATTTGTATTCCATAATGGGCTCACCATTCAAAAGTCATGTATTTCAAGGTATAACACTACTTTCCCTGTGAGGCATTAATATTTTTTTTAAAGATTTTATTTATTTATTTGACAGACAGAGATCACAAGTAGGCAGAGAGAGAGGGAGGAGGAAACAGGTTCCCTGCTGAGCAGAGAGCCTGATGCGGGGCTCGATCCCAGGACCCTGAGATCATGACCTGAGTCAAAGGCAGAGGCTTTAACCCATTGAGCCACCCAGGTGCCCCGAGGCATTAATATTTTTAATGGCACACTCTTGGTCCCTGTGATGAGTTAAAACAAACTCCTAGGCCAGAATTTGTCTTCCTTTCAATGGGCTCATTCACTCCATCTACTCAAAAGCATTTACTTAAAGCTTCCCAAACTTTGCATACAGGTAAAATATCCTAAGTGCTGACTTTTTGCTCTGGTATTTGCAGTTGAGTGTTTATTGTTAAGTGGGATGTGTTTTGAACTTACATTTAATACGCAGACGGGTAGTTCTTCAGCTGGTTTTGATCGGCAACAATACTTTAACATTTTTGAGTGTTCTGTACTAGAAGTTTTGTAGCACTAGTTTTGGGATATAACATTGGTTTTCATTTCACATGCATTCCACAGATATTTACTGAGCCATTATCACTGGCATGCATTAAACAGGACGGGTCTGGGTCTGTGGCCATGTGGGGCTTAGAAGGGGACAGGAGGGAAGACAGAGTTCAGCTGCTAATTGCATCGATCTCTGAAATAATTATGATCGTGTTAAGGGCTATGAAGGAGAAAAACATGGTGTTATGAGAATACGTAAGAAAGGCACTCAACCTGGTGTGGGGGTGAGGAAATAGATTAGGGAAGCTTCCAGCTGTGACGAATAGGAAATTCATTAGTCTTAGACAGTGGTTTAGAGGGAGGCTTGATTATTGTCTTTAATTCGTAATTAAATGAGGGAACCTATAATTAAGCATGAATCAAAACCTTAAGTAATATAGCCCATTAATTTATTGTATGGAATCGTCATTGTGGGAAGTGGTAATGCAAGACAGAGCCACTTGATTTGAATGGTAACAGCTTGAAGTCCACGGAAAAAGATTATCTTTCATATGGCAAGTCCACAAAAGTGTGGTCAGTATGGTTTGCAAAACCAGAAACCGAATATCTTAAATTACATGGCCATTTACCCATACGTTACGACTTTGTTTTGTTTTGTTTTTTTGAATCCTGTTGGAACATATGGATTTTTAAAGTATACAGAAAAATCACATTTTGATATAGAATAACATATTTTCATGGGATCCATTTGCTTTGTCTCCTCTTTCTCACTGTTCTAGTATTCTTTTTTATTTTCAGCGTTTTAAAACCCATATTTGATTTCTGTTTTAGATTTTATAATGCTATTTTTCATTGGAAACTGTATTTCCATGCTCTTCTTTCAGCGGTAGAGTGGACTAACTTCCTAACCTACATTGATGCTGACCGAAAACATGGAAGAAACGGTAATTACTAGGTTGCATAGCAATAGGTAGTGCAAATATCTTTGTTAATAGAAAAAGAAAAAGAGAAGGAATAGCATAACCATTACCAGAGATTAGTGGGTGAAGGTAGTATACACATAAAACGGTATAAAAATAGATAAAACAGCTGACCAGAATATGAAAGGAAGTGTGACAGCGGGGCAGGAGCCTGAAGGAAATGATGACTCCTAAAATCAACCAGACTCCTAGTCCCAAAAAGAAACGCTGAAATCAGAAAAACAAATGAAAATCGATAAAAGAATAAATGAAACAAGATGGGATTGGGAGGGAGACAAACCATAAATGACTCTTAATCTCACAAAACAAACTGGGGGTTGCTGGGGGGAGGTGGGATTGGGAGAGGGGGAGGGGGCTATGGACATTGGGGAGGGGAAGCGAAACATAAGAGACTATGGACTCTGAAAAACAACCTGAGGGTTTTGAAGGGTCAGGGGTGGGAGGTTGGGGGAACAGGTGGTGGGTAATAGGGAGGGCACGTTTTGCATGGAGCACTGGGTGTTGTGCAAAAACAATGAATACTGTTATGCTGAAAAAAATAAATAAAATGGGGGAAAAAAAGTGTAATTCGGTTAAACCAAAGTCTCCCATACCGGGAGACCTCACAAGCCTTTTGTGGAGGATACTCTGAGAAGTCTAGAAACAGGATGAGAAGAAGGGCCATCTGGGAAGGAGCGAAACAAATGACTAACCCTGGAAAAGAATGAGGAACACAGGATAATCAAAGATGCGGAAAAAATACAAACGCTGAAGGTAAAAAGTATTGTGGTTTCTTATGAGAAAATCAACAGGACAGCAATACAAAAAGATATGTAGTCTAAAAGAAGAAAAAAAAAATGAACTGATAAATGTGAGCCTTGAGCTGATGACCTAGAATGATTCCAAGATATATACACACTTTTTAGAATTTTAAGAAAGATTATTTGATTAAGTAATGAAAACAGTGTGGCCATCGTGGATGGCTCGGGGGCTAGAGTGTTTCTGGGGAGTTGTGTTTTCTTTGGGGTCTGTGCAGAATTCACGTGAACCTTAGAGAGATAGAACAAATGTGGCCAATGAAATCAACCCATATCCCACCCCAGCACTCTCCCACCCACATCCGCTTAGGGGTGGAGGAACTGCAGGAACCTTATTAGCAGACACATAGACAGACGCGACTGTCTCTATTGTTCCTTGTCTGTTTAATTCCCCAATAGATTGCAATGCGGTGTTTTAGTTTCCGTTTTTGTTTTAATTTCCTGTGCCAACTTTGAAACCCTAAACTCTAGAATTTATGTTCCAAAGAGGAGAAAAGAAACATTCCTTTACCGTGTTAACACCTCTTACTTTACCAAGGATTATAATGAGGTCCAATTGTCTTTCTGAAAGGTTGTTTTGTTTAACAGAGATATTCTAACTCAATTATCTGGGAATGAAAGGAACAAAAGAAAGCCATTATGCAAATGTCAGCAAATCTGGAGTTTTCAAACCAGTTTATAATTAATATCAAGCTTCTTCTATCATGTCATTAATATTATAACCTCTGAAAGGTGAGAACAATTGGAAAAAATATGAGATGTAATAGGGCATAAAAAAAGGTTAGACCATATGAGGTTTAGGTCATGTTCTTGATGATAATAAGGTTCCAAATGATCAGGTCGATTGTGGAAACTAGTCATAAAATGTCCATTGTGCCTTAACAAAAGCCCTTGCTTTACTGAATAGATAGATGAAAGTAAATATCATTTTAGCCGTGGACTGACCCTCCTCCCTTAAAATTCTAGGGATAAAACTTCTCCAATTCATAATGTGAAAATGAATGGAATAATCTCTGTGATGTTAGAAATTTTAGAGTCAAAGATGGAAAATTGAAGATAAAATTATGTTTGACTTGGGACAGCATTGTGCTCTTCACAACCTTTGTTGTATCTCGTTGGTCATCAATCATCAATACCTCCAGAAGCAGAGGGCTGTATGCTTAGGTACAATATATATAAATGTCTTCCATCTCTCTTTCTGTATATATTGTATACACATACATATGTACATACATATAATTTCATTATATATTGTGTTACAAAATATTGGATTATATATAACAGATAATATTATATGTCTTATGTTCTGTTACTAATTAATTATATAACTCTATTAATTATATAACTATTAATGTTACTATTAATTATATAACTCTTATGTTACTAATTATACATTAGTAATTTTAAAATAATGTATGTTTTCCAAATTTTTAAAATTTGGATTTTTAATTAATTTTTTCAAATCCAAAAATTTTTATTTTTATATGTTATATAGTATATATTTTATAATATTAAAATTTATTAAAACTTAAATTTTAAATCTTAAAAATTAAATTTTAATTTTTATTGAATTAAATCATATTATATATAATTTAGGTATAAATTTTTATATAAATTATATATAATATATAAAATTATATCAAATTATATTCAATTAAAATAAAAATTAAAAAATAATTTAAAATTAAAAAATTAAAACAATAAAATGTAATATTATACATTGTTCTCATTATAAATGATGTAATACATATGTGTGGTGTAATATATACATGTGGTATGTGTATACTTTTTTTGAGTAATTATGTGCACTGGCAGGCAAGTGAGACTCCTGAGATTGTAAATATATATACAACATATACACATACAATCTAAAAATACAAGTTCTGGGTGGCAGATCTCAGAAATTTTATTTTTTTATTTTTTATACTAAAAATGGATCCATTTTATTGGAGGTAAATTATACCTCAATAAGATTGATATTCAAAAATTATCTGGGAAGTAATTATTTAGGGTAAATCAGCTATGTTAACTCTCTCTTCCTTCTGTTGTAACTGCTCCTATTGTAACCACCTCACTCATTCTCATAAAACACATTTGAAAAATGGGAGACAGAATGCAAGGGATATTCAAGTAAGTCCATTTTTCTACTTTTTAGAAACTGCGATCATTCATTTGCCTAAAAGGATGTTTTAAGAAATCTTGCCTCTGGTCTCAAAAATTGACATCAGGAAACTACTATAATCCTTACTGTCCTCAAATGTAGAAAAAGCAAAGGTAATCAATAGCACTGGACCCAATCCCCGGATAAAATACAAGTAAATCAAATTCGTTAAAACTGTGGAAAATTTCGGTGTTATATGGAGGAAGAAAATATAAGTGAAATGCTGTCTAATTTCGGTGTTAAATGGAGGAAGAAAATATAAGTGAAATGCTGTCTAATTTCTCTTGAAAAGAAACTGAGAAGTTTAAGGTTTGGATTTTTGTTGTTGTTGTTATTTGTCTTATGAGAACGTGTTTTAGGCAAAAATGATACTAGCCCGCAGACAAATTTTTCATGGGCTTAGGTAATGGCCATCTGCAGAGCTTCAAAACTGGCTTGGTTTTATCTCAGATAGATGTTTGTAGAATTCTGGAAACATATAAAAATCAAAGGAAACTCATGTCCCAGCAGAAAAAAGCTAGATTAATTTTCTCTAATAGTTCTTAGTTGCAGACATATTTCATCTCTGGATATGGTCTGGGACATTTTACTTGAAAACTAACCCCACTGGGTCTGGGTGTCTGCTGTGTCTTCTCTCCTGGATTGGTATGAATGGGCTCCGTGTCACCCTTCTAGTCTGACCACTTCTAGCTGGTCCGTGCTATCCATCACTGGAATGGACACCTCTGTTTTCAATTTGCTAGTTTCGTCTTTGGTTTACAGGTTTATGTTTCTATTTTCCATATTTTCTTCCCAAATGGTCATTTACTGGTTGTGGTTGTTGTTATTTTATTTATTTATTTATTTTTTCAGGACCCAGCTCAAACCTACCTCACCTAGAAGTCTTCTTATTTCCCTAAAGAACGATCTTCCCTACTGTTTTATTTGCCGCTTCTTCACTCCATTGGTGAAAGAGATGTTCCGGCCGTGGGGTTCTGGGGTTTGTAGGGACCAGGACACGTGGCACTGGACAGCTGAGATGGACAGCAATTTATTATATAATTGTGAGTCACATATACTCCCAGCCCTGGGGAGAAGGACACTGAGAACCACACGGAGCCACATGGGGATTGCATTGGGGACCAGAGTGAGCCTGCAGGTTTTGCTGCACCAAGAATGCCAGGTACCTGTGGGAGGATGCGATTGCCTTGTTTGAGTAACTGTGTGGGCTGGTGGGAAAGTGAGTCTCCTTAGGTTGAGGACAAGGTGAAGTACAGACTATCTTGAAAACATGGGTACTAGGTGGGTGGGGAATCTCTCCTAATGTGTGATAGGCGTATCTGGTAAGAGCCATGAAGTTCTTGGTTAGGTCTTTGCAGCCCTGTGAGGTTCAAGCTGTCAAGGAAGTGCTTGAAATTTTAGGTCTTGCAATATGCTGACTTAATCATTCTTTTTGAAAAAAAAATTTTATTTATTTATTTGACAGACAGAGATCACAAGTAGGCAGAGAGGCAAGCAGAGAGAGCGTGGGAGGCAGGCTACCTTCTGAGCGGATAGCCTGATTCAATCCTAGGACCCTGGGATCATGACCTGAGCGGAAGGCAGAGGCTTTAACCCACTGAGCTAAACAGGCGCCCCTCTTTTTGAAAATTTAACTTCATACTTTATGTTTCTAATTTGCCCCCAAAAATCTGGCACACGATACTACTTCGGGGTACTGTTGCTGGTGGTTTTGCTAATTTAACCTAGTTTTTCTATTAGATGGTAGACAAGAGACAGTTTATTCTTCGTTATGACTCCCCACGCCTCCCCAGAATCGTACCTGCCACCTACATTTTATATGTGTAGGTGCATATTGTATTCATTTCCTAGTGCTGCTGAAGCAAAATACCACACACTGGGTGGCTTACAACAACAGAAGTGAACTCTCTCAAATCTCTGGAGGTCAAAAGTCTGAGATCAAGGTGTTACAGGGTAAGCCTCCCTCGGAAGGCTCTGAAGATGGATCTTTCCTTGACTTTTCTGTGCGCGGCCACACAGCTCCAATCTTGGCTTCATGTTAGCATGAACTTCTTGTTTTGTGTGTCTCTGTGTGGCCTTCTCCTTATAAGAATGCCGGCAATCGGATTTAGGGGCCACCTTAATCCAATATGACCTCATCATAACTCAATTACACCTGCAAAGACTTTAAAGTCTCATTCACATGTCCTTCAGGGTATCTTTCGGGGGGGGGGGCACAATTGAACACAGAGGATTAGGGAAAATATGCATGTTGTGTATGGATATACACATGCCAGAGAAGTTCCTATAAATGACTTGTCCAAGATTATACAGAAGGCACAGGTGCCAGTACGGAAAGACCTCCGACCGCAGCAACCTCTTGACAAGCGCTGAGAATGGATACTACCTCTCAGTGTACCTTGGTGCATAATGTGCTTCTCAGACATTGTAAAGTCTACTCCGTAATTATGAAGTCCTTTAGGAAGTTCAAGGACTATCTCAATACAAGCCAATTATTTGCATGAAGTTGCTATAATTCACACTGACCATGATAGGAAATGGACAGGAATATTTGTGTTGGCTTTAGCTTGTGATTTTACCTGTAGCAAGAGAACATAATATAGAAGTTTGGAAAAAAAAATGGTTATTTCGCCTTTCTGACCGAACAAGCCACAGAATGGGGTTTGAAGCTTTCTTGGCATTTTCTCCATATCCAGTTCCTTTCTGTTAGTTTGTACCTAATCACAGTTGGCAGAATCAGCGGTCCTCCTGTGGGTGAAAGTTTTGTGTTGTTTCCTTACACTAGTGATTTCCTCTTTCCTTCAAGGTCAAGGAAACAAGCCACATTAATCACTCGCCTTCTCCGTTACAGAGGAAGCCTGTTACCACTAGGTGTTTGCACCAGCCACATGAGAGGGGTTACTCCCATAGGCTGCTTTACTGAGCAAAGTAAAGTGCAGAGAGAACAAAGAAGGGTCAGAGAGCAATTTACTGCAGCCTCAGTAAAATAGGCTGTAATTCGCCTCCTCCTCAAAGACTGCTTGTTTCAGGTTTAACAGAAAGACACAGGGATGACCCAGTTTAGCTACTGAGAAAGCTTTCCAGATACATTTATTACTTTAAAGTCATTAGTATTGGGCACGGACTGGGATGGAACCCACTATCATGTATTAAAAAAAAAAATACTCACTAAGTGTTTTTGGCTCTTGCTGTGTTTCTTAAAATTGAAGAAGGATATTCCAGATCAGTGTTCATTGACAAGTATATGGAGTCGTTTGGGACCTATTATTTGATAACTTACCTCGTGGTGGGTGTTGGGCAAATTTGGTAGTTCTCATAAAGAGAGAGTAGGTGATGGGAATTGGAATTTCAGGTAAAGGATAAAGAGTTTCCTTATATGGCTGGCCAAGTCACTGGTCAAGTCAGTATAAGGAATAAATGTTGTAAAAGCTTCCCCACATATCTCTCCCGTTCTATTCATTGGTATCCCTGCCTGGATTCCTGTTAGAAACCTGTAAGTCAGGAATCCCAGGCTGAGAAGAGCATAGATTCACTCTTCTGGCCTCCCAAGTCAGAGAGCAGAGTAATCCAGGCACCCTGAATTTATTACTGCTGCATAGCATGGTACTGGTAATCCTTCCCCTTTCCCAGAATGACTATATATAGGAGCACGGTTGAAGTCAGAGAGGGTTCCACCCAGGAAATGCAACCACCTCTTCTGAAAACACCTATTATGGTCTTTTTCCCCGTGTGGATTCAAAAGATGAAAAAATATGGAAAGCAATGATTTAACATGTAGTTGTAGCATTTTAGGTTTGCATTGTCCACTATTCTCTTTGCTCAGAGATAACTGTTCATTGGACGGTTTGTGAACCAAAATAGATGGTCTTATAATTTCATATTTGGATGCATATTTGAGAAATGTTTATAAGTCATTCAGGAAGCCTGTGGAGTTTGGACCAAGAGATTTAAGGGATTCCTTTATTATTCTTTTGTTCATGTTCCTTCAGGGTAGTGCTGGTGGGGCATTGGTGAAGGAACTTCTGGAAACAGAACTTGGTCCTGACTGGGCACTGAAGCTATCTGGTTACCTTAATGAAAGTGTTTCAAATCTTAATTCACTTATACTGACATAACTATGTGTTCATATCTGGAAAAAGTACGACTGCAGTCAGCAAAAAGATGGCATTCCCTACAACCCATCCTGAAAAGGGCTTGAGTCATCTGTGGAGACAAATTCCTTTTCATTCCTGAGATGATTAATATCGAAACTAATGGCAGGGTCGACTAGGGAAGTTTCATTCACACGTTCTGATGATTACTTCTCCTAAGGATAAGGGTGGGGCCACATGTCAGTTTTGGAAAAGGAAAGGGCATTGTTTGGAAGTTCACCAAAGCTTGTCATGATGACTTGCATGTTCCTCAAAGACAAAAGGGTATGCACAACATCACATCTGAACATTATGCTGATTTGCACACAGGCATGACTTAAATTCAGAAAATGAATTTTTGCATGTCATTTGTATAATGATACTCAGGGCTGGAGTCCCACCTCCTTCCTGTGTCATTTACTACTCGGTTTACTTTTCTGCAACTTTTATTTTTTGGTCTAATGCTATAATTCATACAGCTTCTGGAGGCTCACAGTACCTACTACAGTGTAAGGCACAAAGTATTTTCTCACTAAAATTATGACCTGAGAAAGCATTTATTGGTTTAAGCTACTAAGTTATGCATTAAATGCTACCTGAAGCATTAACAGGACAAACATTTAAATTTTTTTAAAGTTCTATTTTAAGTTAGATTATGCCACTCCTGTGTTAATAATCCTCTAAAATGGGTGTTTTGAAAACCCTACAAAGCTATTCGTGTTCTGGTGCCCTCTTACCCTCTCCAACCTCATCTCCTATTACACTTCCCCTTGCCCTGATCTTCTGGCTATACTGGTGTTCTCTTGTTTCTCAAACTCAATAGGCACACTGCATCCTATGGCTTTTACACTGGCTCTTCTCTCTGCCTAGATCCTTCTACTATCCCCTATCCTTTTGCCTAAATCCCTCACCTTCATCAAGTGTTTGCTTATCTTCTAACATCTCATTAAAAATTGCTACCTCACTCAAAGCTTTGATATACTTACTGTGATTTATTTTTCATCCATGGAATTGATGTACTACATGCTTTACTTATTCATGATGTTTGTTGTCTAATTCCTTCACACTAGGATGCAAGATGTCTCAGGATTGTCTGTTCTGCTTGCTGCTGATTTCCCAACACATACAACAATTTCTGGCACAGAGTAGGTCCAAAATGAACATTTATTGAATGAATGAGTTATGGAAAACATGAGGGGTGGGATAGCAGGTGTATCCACATTTAAAAAAATTTTTTTAATTAATTAATTTATTTTTTCAGCTTAACAGTATTGCACTAAGGTGTATCCACATTTTAAAGGAGCTTTGACTTGTTAGAAGAGAGAAATCTCACTATCTCTTTGAGTTTAGAGAATTAAATGTTTTATTTCTCAAAGTCTGTGCACGTGCATGTGTGTGTATTAACACACAGAGATAGAGAACAAAGTCTATTAGTTTTGGAAGGGATAGGAAGTGCTCTCTTCTGTCATGGCTATTAAGAAGATTCTAGACAAGTAAAAAGACAAATAAGTATACATCAGTGCTTTTAAACTGCAAAAAAATGAATGGGAGTTCCAAAAGGTCAGACTTGCTGATTATCTTTTAAATATTCTTTTCTCTCTGAAATATGCCGTATTTATAAGTTATTATCCTTTGCATTGTGTGACCCTTTTGATGGTCAAAGACGGGTGCAGTATTTTATAATTCAATGTTCTGTAAGTCAGAGTGAAATAGTCTTTTTACAAAACAAAGTTTGAAAGTAAAATTGTGCTTTGCCACTAGTCTTAATTCTTAGTAAACACACCTTTAATCTTTCTGGTACCTTGAGTATATTATCTTTCATGGACACTGCAAAGGTCAGAGAAGACAATTTCCTTTTTAAATAGATTGCTTGTGAACATCTCATATTTTATTTGTTTGAAGATGAGCCTTTTAATGTTTCTTCTCCCTTTCCCTTCATTGTTAATGAAAAAAAAAGTATATCCTGTACTGTGATGTTTAATGTGTTAAATTTTTTTCCTACATAATGATATTCACTTTCTGAATCACTTTAAAATGGTTACCCAGACTCATTAGCATATTGGTCTCTGGGCATACTGTCCTGTTAGAAGAATTCTTAACTGGCATTAGGTACAAAAATATGGATGAAATTTAGTTTAAACTAACAGTAAGGTACAGGAGAGCAGCATCACACTCACTCAATCATTCATCCATCTGTTCATCCAACGGCAAGTTCTAGACTACTTTCAACCAGGCTAGGTATATGGGCAATAGAAAAACAATGTCATACATAGGGCTTTTCTTGAAAAGGTTAGTTTAGTGGTGGGAATAGAAACATAAAATCTGCGTGGGCTATTAAAAAAGGTCCCTATGCAAATGTTCTTCTTTTTGTTTTTGGGTTTTTTTTTTTAAGATTTTATTTATTTTTTTGACAGACAGAGATCACAAGTAGGCAGAGAGGCAGGCATGGAGAGAGGGGGAAGCAGGCTCCCTGCAGAGCAGAGAGGGTGATGTGGGGCTCGATCCCAGGACCCTAAGATCATGACCGGAGCTGAAGACAGAGGCTTAACCCACTGAGCCACCCAGGTTTCCCTGCAAATGCTCTTCTATATCTTAATATCTTATACAGAACAACCATTTTTCATTTAATCAAGTAATTATGGAGGAAAATTTTCATTTAATCAATTAATTATTTTAATTTTGTAGAGTAGCCTTAGTGTATCTCACATCAGAAATCTCTTTTTTTTCCCCTACAATATGACTTAAAGGTAGCATGGGGTTATTTTCAACTAGAATGTCCGGGAACATAAATCACCCATGGTTCAATGTTTGCTTTCTGTCTCTGCAGGGAAAAACAGCATGAGTGGTAGTGGGAAGAGAACCTGACTCCATTGGTTGCATATGTAGGCAAAATAGAAATTCATATACACAAACCCACTATGGCCTCACTTCTATGTGATTATGATAATCAGAGCTTCTGCTAGAGTGCCTAAGATTTGGGATCATTATGTTGCCCTAATTAAAAAAAAAGTCTTTGAAACCTCCTTTATTCATTTCATTTTATTTTGCTTTCATGTGAGATATCATGAGCCTTTATTCACTCTCTTGCCATTGGGTGTCATATACAAAAACTTAGAAGTTATGTGTTTGATTTTCAGTTTCTTTAAGCTTGAAAACCCAGCTGAGTATTGACCATTGATGAGACAGGGCTCAGGTGGTATTATTGTCAATCATCCAAGTTGAGAAGAAGGACCCCCAAGGAGATAGATATATATTAGAAAAATATTTACAGCTGGATAAGATTTGAAGATGAAAATACACTGAATTTCTTAAAGATGGTATTTATCTTCATGGACAAAAGATTAGGGAGCCATATCATATCTCAGTCATTAGAAATAGGAAAGAATGTTAGAAACATAGCGCTAACCTCATGAGAAGGTATTAAATTATTTTTATCCTGTATAAATCATTAAAAATCTAGGGTTATATATCAATTTGTATAAAGGTTTTTATAGACTTCATATAAGATATTATGGAAATGTAAAAATAGGGTAAAAGTGCAATGTAAAGACTTGCAAAAAAAGCAAAATGTAAGGACATTTTCATATGTACATATAAAAAGCAAAGGAAATACATAGTGGATTAAAATGATCATTTGGAAGAAAAAGAGTATGGTTTTATCTTATAGTTTAAAAATATGAAGATTACACATATAAGCACCAATGTATAAAAGTTATGTACAAGGGGGCGCCTGGGTGGCTCAGTGGGTTAAAGCCTCTGCCTTCGGCTCAGGTCATGATCCCAGGGTCCTGAGATCGAGCCCCACAGCGGACTCTCTGCTCAGCGGGTAGCCTGCTTCCTCCTCTCTCTCTGCCTGCCTCTCTGCCTAGTTGTAATTTCTCTCTGTCAAAAAAAAAAAAAAAAAAAAAGTTATGTACAGGGACACCTGGGTGGCTCAGTCAGTTAAGCCTCTGGCTCTTAATTTCAACTCATGTCATGGTCTCTGGGTCATGAAATGGAGCCCCCCCACCATGCTCCTCACTCAGTGGGGAGTCTGCTTGAAATTCTTTCCCTCTCCTCTGGCCTTTCCCCTGCTTGTGTGTACTCTCTCTCTCTCTAAAATAAATTTAAAAATCTTAAAAAAAGCTATATATAGAAATAGAAGTCATTAAAAAATATGGCACCATTACCAAAATTAAACATGCAAATATGAAAAAATATATTAATAGCATACTAAATCCAAAAGAGAAAGTAGGTGTGACTTCAATGAACTGTTTATTAAAAGCCAATTCATGGAAAGCATGAAATTCCCTGATATGACTTAGACAGTGATAAATTATCAGGGTATGCTTCAAAGAGCATAATATAGGAAAATTCATTAGACTATTTTAGCCACAAGCTGTCAATAGTCCTACATTGGATTAAAGAGGCTTCCTACTTGTCTTCATCTGATTGGCACCAACATTTGGGCAATTCACTCATCTGGTTGATGCACTGGAACAAGTAAGACTTGGCAAGAAAATGTTAAGTCCTCCAGAGATTCATTTCTCTATCAAACACTGAGTGAATGAAAAAGTCCAAAATTCCATGGACTATTTGAAGGAAATCATTAACAATTAATATTTCTATAACATTTTATAGTTCATTGAGCATTTCTGTTTCTGTATACCTAGTCCTTCTGGTCTCTCTTTCTTCAACTTTATGATATCCAAAATATTTAAATGATTGGTTGGGCATAGTTATTGACCTATTAGAATACGGGTAGGCCTTAGTGGCTATATAACTACACAGAATCAATCCTGAATTTCTTCTATAATTAACTTTTTGTAGCTCTGTTATTATCTTGCTATTACCATTCATTTAAAAGTCATATTTTCAAGGAAAAACATGTTTTGTTAAGGACAATTTTTGTTGGAAGTGACAGAAACTCAACTCAGACTGGCTTAGGTAAATAACAACAAAAACAACAACAAAACCACCACAAACAGCAACAAAAACTCCCACAGATTTTGTCTCACGTAGCCAGGAAGTCTAAGCATGACTGATGCAATGGCTCAATCAAAATAACATTACGAAAGATCTTTTTCTTTCCATTTTCAGATTTGCTTGTCACAGGTTAGCTTCATTCTCTCATGCTGGAGGAAAGAGAGTTATGGAGAGCCCTAAGTCTGCATCTTCACAATGTGAGATCAGGAAGGAAGAGAAACTCCCCCTTAGGTTAATAATATAAAGTAGCAGTTCTGTGATTGGTGCTGGTTGTGTTATACACAATGAACCAACCGGTGCCAGACTTGGTTAACATGCCCACCCATCTACACAGGGAATGAGTAGGCATTCTATGTCCTGGTGTTACTAGAATCACATGAGGTGGGGAAAGGGATAATTTCCCGAGGAAAATCAAAGGGGAATGGGAACAATTGTTCAGTAGAAATGAAGAGTCATTGTCATAAGGAACTATAGAAGTGAATTACAAAGTAATTCGTATTTTAGAAAGGGTAGCATGGTGATTAGAATAATTTTTTTTCTCCACTGAATTTCTTCTGTGTCCTTTTTCTGTGAAAAAAAAAATCGCGATTTTTAGAATGAGAAAAATAATGATTTGCCAAGTTACTTTAATTCGCTTGTACAATCATTTACTAAGAGGAAAAAATGCTCTGTTTTGTTGGTCCAATCTATGTCTATTCTTTCACCAAAACCATTCTGTCTTGATTTATACTAAGTCTTGAAATCTGTCAGTCTTCCAACTTTGTTCTTCTTTAGTATTGTTTGGTTATTGTTATAGTCTTTTCTCTTTCCATACAAATTTAAGAGTTAGTTTGCCTGTATACACAAAATAGTTTTCTGGGATTTCACTGAACCTATAGATTAATTAGGGAAAAACTGACAATTTAACAATGTTCAGTCATCCAATGCATGAACACAGAATTTCTTTCTATTTATTTAGATCAGTTTTATAGTTTCCCAAGTAGATCCTCTATATTTTTATTAGATATACACCATGATTTTTCTTTTTATTGGGGGCTATTGTATTAATGAGATTGTGTTTTTAACTTCACATTCCAATAGCTTATTGTTAGCTTGTAGCAAAGCAATTGACTTTCATATGTTAACATTATATCCTGCAATCTTGCTATAACCAGTAATTACTGAAGGTTTTAAATGGGTTTATTGAGTATACTCTTTATCAGTCAAATGGATTTCTGGCACATACTTCCTAACAATTATTATAAATTATTTAAATACAGATGCTGTGGATTATATATCTGTACTCCCACATAAGTTACAGTTATCACAAAACTCTCATTAAACAACCACAAAAAAGGACAGTTTTATGACTCTCACTTTGACTCTCCCCTTAACCAATTACTCACTCAACTTCGAGAAACTCATGTGGAAAAGGGAGATAGTAACATTTCTTTCTTTTTTTTTTTGTAACATTTATTTCTTAATAAAAGTCTTGTTTTAAAGATCAAATGGGAGACTATGTAAAAAATACTTTAAGACTTAATAGCCATACAAATTTATTCAATATTATAACAAAAGTGTAATAATAATAATTGTATAAATATAATCAAGTCCATAAACATAAGCTAGAAACCTTGATACAGAACAAACATTACATTCTCCTATTTTATGATGATATCTATAAATCATTTCCTTTCTCTACTTACATAGGTGAGCCATAGACATTAAAATAATTCATAAAAGACTACAGATCTGAAAGTTAGTAAATGTTTCACCATTTTAGAGTTATATTAACATTTATTTGAAAGCTTGAAATGCTTGAGCACATTATCCCCAAACACAGGATTGTAGATGAGTAAATTCTTGGTCTAAAAACAATGGATTTTCCTCTCATTCTTAGAAAAATAGTAAATACTATATAATTGGTACAAACATAATACATAATGCATAATATATTAGTACATACCTAATTAGTAAGTGTATAATACTATGTAATTAACATTAGACTATTTCTGATTTTATTTTCATTTTCACAATCAGTAAAAAACAATAGATTAATAGTTAGAAAAAGCATATACTCCCTGCATATTTATGAGTTTAATATATTTTGCAAATTTAGATGACCTTTCTTTAAATCCATGTTCTGAGAAAATCATATGCTTTTAAATATTTGGAAGACCAGCTTCAATACCTTGAAGTCAGTGGGTTCACTGTCATGTCTAATCATCAGCACAAATAAAATCTTGAATGTAATTTTGAAGTTTTGGCTGATGTCCATAATTTGATGTTCTTTATGCTGTCCTGTGCTCAGATTCTGAATGAGCACTCAGGTGAAAAATGATAGCTTATTGTGACATTTGATCTTTTATTCATAATATATATCTTACCTTACAAAAAAAGGTTGCAAAATTCATGGTTATTCCTTATGATTTAGCTGGTGATTTCTTAAAATCTGACTTTAAAGAAATAGCTGCAACTATTGATCTCTTAAATGGATTTTTAATTATTCCCCATCAAGATATTTAACTTTTTCTTTTAAATGAAAATAAATAAAATTATGCATCAATATTTCATGCTTCCTTCCTTATTGTATTCAAATATTTCAAATATCATGCCCTTATTGTATTCTCCTTTCAGTTTTTTTTTCTTTTAGTTTTGACGTGGTCTTTGTAGTCTCATGCATGTATTTGATTATTGGTTATTCCATACAGATTCTTGAATGTCATCTCTAAAAAAAAAAAGGTGCCAGCTATTAATTAAGTACAGATTCCGGGAAAGGCTTAAAAGCCAAAGCCCTGGTTTCCAGGCTTCTACTGATTGGTTCCATTTCAAACAAACAAACAAACAAACAAACAAACAACCAAACAAATAAATGCTCTACCTAGTGTCTGGGTTCTACTAGAACAGTTTAAGGTCCTCCTTGGTGGATCTCCCTCAACAATCTTGTTTAGTTTGGCTTTCAATTTAATTTGTATCTATTTTATGCTTTCCAAACTATGTGTTCAGGATATTTACCTTTGAATCCTTTATTAGCATGTTCAGGATATTTAAAATATAATAGAATGTCTTGGGAAGAGAAACAAGGTAGAAATGAAGAGTTCTGTATTTAAGCTCTGTTTTTGTTTCTCTGTGTCTCAAGGATTCTGTTTGTTTCTCTGTGAAATGGGAGTGTTAGATCAGGCCATCATCTATAGATTTCTTCTTGCTGGATCCTTGCAACATCAAAACCCTGAAATGGTCTGAGTTTGACTGTTAATTAAGGTCTAGGTCTTGATTTTTCAAAAATAATTTCTTCAGAACCTTTCCGGTTGTGCAGATTGTGACATTCTCTTTCATATATTATTTCAAAAAAGTAGTTATTTGAATTGATATTTTTCTGTAAGACAGTAGATTCATGTATTTGGGGATTCAATGGTAGTTAAACATTTTAAATTCCCTTGAAAATGTAAACTAGCACATGATTTCCCTCTGCTTTAAACTCTTATCACTACCTTAAAAAAAGCTATTAGACTGGTTGAGAAAGCCCTCCCAATATATCCCTCAGTGACCTGTTCCTTTTCATTGCTGGTCTCTATCCTTGCTGACTCTGCTGCAGGCACTACAATTTCCTGGCTCTTCCTCAAGAAGGCAGGCATACTTGCTTAGGGTCTCTGAATGTACCATACAGTCTGCATCCCAGATGCTTTGTCCTAATGTTATGGTTCAATTCCTTTTTCTCCCCTCCAAATATCACTTCACTGGAGAGATTCTTCCTGGAACCACCTCTTCCAACACTCCATATCCTTACTCAGATCCATGATTTTCATAGCACTAATCACCACAGTACACATTACTAATTGTCCGCTCCAACTATAACACACTTTTGGAGAAATAAATTTTGTTTGGCTCACTGCTGTATTCTCACTATCTGAAATGGTTTGCCTTAGAGGTATATTTATTGAATAAAGGAAGGAAGAAAGGAAGAGAGAGGGAAAGAAAGGAGTGAGAGAGAGTGGAAGAGAAAAAGAAGAGGGGGAAGAAGTGGAGGAAAAGAGGGGAAAGATTTTATATCCAACTGGTCTTTGACCCTGATTCTAGAATCTTGAGATACATGAATCCTTGCTTGCTCTGCTTTGGTGTGTCAAGTCTCTACTAAGAGACTTTTGTTGCTTTGAATTTTTTAAGAGGATCAAATGTATTTGTCTAAAATAAAATCTTACAAAATTGATGTCTTCACTAATTGTTTCCTTGTTAGTTTACTTTGTCTTTCTTTAGTCTTTCCCTTCCATATTTGTAAATCTGTTAAACCAATGACTTGGCCAGTCCCTGGTTATCCTAAGCCTTGTCCTTCTGATTTTCTATGGCTTTAAACAGATTAAGCTTTTTTCTGTCTTCAGTGGATCACAAATTTTCAGAGAATGAATAAAACAAAAGTTATACTACATTTATGTAAAATGTATGTATAATGGTGTTTAGAGAATATTTAATGATACCAAAATTACTTCAGTATAAAAAATCACTGTTTTTGGTCTTTTTATAATACATTGTATTCAGGGTAAGCAAAGATCCAGTTCTGCATTGAAGCAGAATAGGCCCTTTCATATGTGATAAAAATCAGAGAGATTGAAAAATCTCCCTTGCTCTACCCTTAGCTTGCTCCAAATTCTCTCCCAGCACTTCTACCTAATGCCCAAAATATATCATTTCTTATTTAATGACATAAAAAAGCAAGGTTTCTGCTAAAAACTTCAAATACATCATGTGGAGAGATGCCATTTGAATTCATTATCAGTCATTAACAGCTTAGCATAAATTAGTTAACATGGGAACTCCATGGAGAATTGAGAAAAATGGCATCAAAATTTGATGGCAGTGGAAGTTGGGAGGGTATGGTTGTGAAAGCAATGACAAGACAGAACCTCAGAAGGGGAGTTTCAGGAGAAGGAGAAGAAGCAATCACTTGAAGACACTCAGTTCCGGATTAGTAAGAGTGTGTTATCAGTTTTATATGGAAACTTACCTTGCTAATAGTCTTTCTTTATTCAACAAGAATGTTGGACCATTGATATATTTCCTCTGCCTCTCCTGTGAGTCTCCGAAGTTAAGCTCTCTACCCTTCAGGGCACTTTTGTTTAGGGAGAGTTTGGTAGGGTATACCTAGGGAGGTACCCTTTTGAGTAACAGAATGTGTGAATAACATTTAATTTCTGGTGATACATTTGAATAGTTAGGCTGTTCAGGGACAACTACTAAAAGATCACATTTCACTCAGATATGCCTCTCCATAGGAGACACTTTGAGGATCCAGTTTATCTAGCCATGGTTCTGCTGCATTAGCAATATCATATAATTTTAAATTTATATAAAATGAAAACTACAGTATTAGTAGATGTTATATTTTCTCCACCAAATAAGTTTGCAGAACCTCATTTTAATAGAAAAATGAGCTGTAACAGCCGCTGTCACTCATACTTTCAAATATTTTATATTCTTCATGATATCAGTGTCCAACAGCCCAATTTCTGAGGATATGTTATTTCTTTTTGAGAATCCAAGAAACAGGGATTTCCCCCTAATATTTCAAAATGCACTACATTGGACCTTATTTAATTCTGTGAGTTTGGATAGATGTAAGAGTTTAAAAGTAATATTAGTACATGTCCAGATTTTTAAATCAATCTCTCTGTTTAGTAATGAGGGACAATGCTAAAAATAGTTTCAGACAACTTTGAGTTAATTTTTCCCAGCATGTGTGAGACCCTGACATTCCATATGGACTCATCACAGAAGTCTGTTTTTGCTGTGTTCTCCAAAATGAGCCTGTTAAATGAGCCCTTCACTTTGTTTAGAAGCTAATATTAATTGTTCTGGAAAATATGGTTTAAACACTTAAATAAAAGTGCATTTGCTAAATCTAACACAAAAAACGTTGCAACACATTGTGCTTAGGTAATGTGAATGTGTTCAAAGCAATTGATTGAAAAAGGGATAATTTTTGCAGCTAATTTTGAAATTTAAGATTTTTCTGGTTTGACCAAAGATTCATAGCATGCATAAGCTTGAAATCTGCTGAAATAGCTACTTAGTCAAACCAGTCTTCCTAACCAGATGAGTCATTTGTTTGCTTCATTTCTTCTTAAGACCTGTGAGGGGCTTCCAAGCTGTCCCTCTTGCAGCAGATGGAATACTCACAGGAGTCCATCCCTATAGCAACCACAGCTGCACCGGGCAACCAGTGCTGTACTGATTTCCAAATAGCATGGGAAGCCACTGGAATCTGTAAAGCCTTCCTTTCACCAACTGGGTTCCCTGCTGATGCTATTTGGATAATGTCTAATTTGACCTGCATCTAAGAGAAAGATGGCTATCTTACACATAACTTAGGAGGACACTCAACCTAAAAATAGAACTGTCTTAAGGAAAAACATTTTTTCCAGGTGGTTTTCCCCTTAAGTCATATATTCTAAGCACTTCACTTATATAAGATTATCTGCTATAGATAAATCTGCATCACAGTCATATTCTTATTTGATTATAACTTTGAGCCCATTGAGGAACTGCCATGGATCATGATAGCATTTTTGTGAAAATTCAGTGGCTCTTATATGGAAGGCTTCATGAATCAAATTCAATATTGAGTACAGGGTGTGCACTCAGGGGTAATACTGGGAAGTTATTTTTTTGTGGGCATGCCCTGGCTAGACATTTAGCAATGGTTTCTTAGTGATTGTCTAGAGATTCCACCAGTAATCTTGATAACTGAAAACAAACCTGGATGAAGTCATACTTTGGATTGTGCATTATAAAAATTATTTGATTACTTTAATGTAACTAGTAATGAGTTTTTAGAGAGTGTTCTTGCTTTGGGTGGAGTGACAAGTACCTATTTTGAATTTACAGTATGAGGAATGATTTCAGTAGATCTTCGGTTAATGAGGTTGAAACAAGCAGAAAGGTTTTTTGTTTGTTTGTTTTTTTTTTTTTTTGTTTATTTGTTTTTGAAACAAGAAGAAAGTTTAAAGTCTGTTTGCCAGAGAACTGTTTCCCCCTAATTACCTTTTTAGACCCCCACTAAGAAATTCACTCATTATCTCTTCAGAAGCCTGGACTCGAGGTCAACTGTTGTGGTTCCATCCTAGGAACAAGCAAGATCCTGCCATCCTTACCTAAATTCACAAGCCCAAGTCCCCATTCAGTTTGTACCAGCTCTCGGAGCATACCCATAGCCCCTCTTCTTGTCCAATAACAACCTCCTGGTGTCAGGAGTTGAGTTTTTGCCTTGTTCTGATGTTAAGTCTCTGCTCTAAAGTGAACATGGGATGTATGTTACATATACATATTTGCTCAATGTGCATGCCCCATCTTTCCTGATGGATAACCTAAGTTTCTCCATCCTTTTAATCAATGTGTGTGAAATCTCAACCCCTATGATCATCAAAACCTTGTTCTCTCTCCCTTTGGGAAGGCAGATTTGAGGCTTGTACTCTCATCTCTTCCTTTGGCTGCCTCTTGAATAAACTCTTTCTTTGTTGGATACCTTCTCAGAGACTGGATTTGCTGTGCATTGGACAGAGGGACTTAGCTTGGTTACAGAGCAAAGCAATTAACCTGCATTCATGTAGAGGGTGTTCTGACTATGACTGGGGAACCTCAACTTGGTACAATTGTGTGATTTCATTGTTACATCCTCGACAGTCCAGCCATAACCACCCTCTCCCTATTCTTGTTTCTGAACATTTCTGAGTTAGTCTGGGTATGGGAAAATGGCCAAATGTGCTAGTAGTATTGTGCATTCATATATCATGACAAACACTATTTTATGGGAGCTGATGAATGCAAAATGCAGATGGAGCATATACTACCCCTCACTTCTCCCACTACAGATATAAGCTTTTACCTATCCCAAAGAGTAGATTAACTATTTTGAGGTTCTCAAGAGTAATGTCTTTCAAAAATCCAGTTTCGATACCTTAATTTAAGGATCTATCTAGGTTACAACAATGTATTGGAGTGAAAAGGAGTCTAAGATTCAGATGGTCTTTGTGTAATTCTAAATAAATAATTGCTTTCTATCGTAGAGCCCACATATCCAGGTGGCAGATGGGATATTCATTTTTCCTGTTTTTGGTGTCATATAAACAGAACTTTTATGTCATGTGCGTGCTACAAGATGATTGCATATGGTTCCATTGAGGATTTCATATTCATAGACCGGAACTATACCATAATATGAAATATGGAAGGCTAGAATCAAGCATTGGGCCAAACTTGAATTCCCTCCAAGGATGTTTTGAGTTTGTGAGAATGTGCACAGAGGTACTCATGATAACATGATTTTGTTTGTAGCATAGATCATTAATGTGGACCTTGAGGATAACATTACAGGGAAGCTCTGTTTTTCAGGGAAACGTCTGCTTGCCAGAGAATTGTATGTGTTCCCCACACACACATTCGTTATGTCACCAGCTGTTCTCTGTTATTGTCACTTCCAACTTTGTAGGCTGGGTCCACTCAGAAGCAACTCTCTCAGGGTGAGAGGTAAACAGAGACAGCTGCCACCGAATCTGAATCCTCCCCTTGTCACACTGCTCTACAGAATCTTTCCTTTTGCCTACCTTGCACTGAACCATCAACTGTTTCACTTACAGGTTGCCTCTAGTTGCTTGACCCTCCAACCCCACTGCCCCTGCATTCCTGTGTTCCTTCGAGTTCTGACAGTCTACAGTTTGCTGAGGGTGATTGGCTGCCTCTGGTCTTCCTCTTTTCCAATACCTGTGGCCTCTGTCTTTCTCTTATTGATCAGGCTTCTAACTCTGGTGTTAGTCCTTGCATCAGCTCATGTGATGTTCCCTCAAGCTATACCCACAGTGCTACACTCTCTTCCTATTTCCACCCATAACCTAGAACATAGAGACCTAGTCATTATAAGAAGAATGAAACCTTGCAGAGCTTTGAATTGCCATGAGTCAAAGCTCAATCATCATGTACTGGCTTTATCATTGGAGTTTGTTTTCCTTAAGGAGAGCCTTGTGAGATAGTGACTAACTTCATTATTTAGAATAACTTTCACTGTCATCTAACCATTAGTCACCTCAGAAATCTGGGTGAATCAGGAGAAAAACTAGTAGCTTGGTAGTTCCAATTAAGGTCTTTAGAGTGACATCTAGAAGAAATAAATTGGACTCCCCCCCCCATCTTCATGGTTAGACTTGAAAAATTGTAATTGCAATCTAATGAATTAGTCCTCAGTTTTGGAGAGAAGAAGTTTTCAGGGTTTAGGTTTGGTATAAGCACAAATTTTACAGTTGGTTGGGCATATGCATGAAGCCATGTAAACATAAGTACATACATGATTAAGTCAGGAGTATATTGTTATATTTTCCTTATCCTTACTTATATTGGACAGAATTTCAAACTGGAAGCTCTTTGTCAAATTTGGAGAGTGAGCTTTGAAAATTATTTGCAGTTTACATGAGGAGAGCAGAAACAATCAATCTATCATTTTAAATACTTAAGGCAAACAAACAACTTGTCTCCTATTGGCATACTTGTGTTTTTCCTTTTATTCCATTTCTGTGCACTTGTGTTTTCCTTCTGATCTCTGAAGTCTGCAATTTGAGATCTCGAGCTTAACATATATGAAAGAAATAGACACACTTCATTCTTCTTCCCAACCATTTGCACTCCCTATTAACAAATGTTGGGGTCTGGTTTGAATTCTCTCTATCGCAGTGGGTGCTCCAGAGTTTGTGTGTTTCCGAAGTCTCCAAATTTTATACAGAGAAGTCAGTGCCCTCTTTCTTCAGAGAGGTCTAAAATGCAAGTCCCAAATCTCCATCATGCTAGACAAAGACACACTGACATCCCCTTAACCAGAGTCATCCCCTGCTTGCCACTGACAATAGGAATGAGTATGTTCTTAGCTTTGACATGTGCTCTCAATTGTTGACTTCAACAGCAGTCCAAGGAACTGGTTTTGGCTCCACTTTGTCCCTGCTTGCACCCTCCAGAGAACACAGCATTTACTACGTTTCACAGTGCTTTAACAGGCATCCAAAATGTCTTGAAATCATAGAAAGTGATTGCTACTCAGTGTAGCAAGTTGGTGCTAGGAATAAAGGGAGCACAGGAGCTCAGATTCACGTGGAGCTTAACATCTGGATGATACTAGAAATGTTAATTAGATAAGTACAAAATGTAAAATCAGAAACCAAGTTAAGTCTTCTAAAGGAAGAGGACAGGGTACTCAAAGTTATCAGGGAAGAAGGGAAATGTTCCCCTGAGGAAGTAGCATTGAGTTGAGATTGAAAGATAAAGAGTTAATTGTGGGGGAATGGGTATATCAAAAGTAACCCAAGCTCCCAGAAGAGCAGGTTCTAAGGCCCTGAGTGGAAGGGAGCATGTTGGTAAAATGAACATGAAGGCCTCGATCATTGTAGCACAGAGAGTGGCAGAGAGCACAAAACATGAAAGGTGGCTGTATCAGCCAGAAAAACAGAAACCACTCTATGTATTCAAGGTACAGAGGGACATACATAACACAGAAGAGTGGGGGGAAATAACTATGAAAAGTGTGAACACCAAATGTCAGGAAAGCTTCTGTCAAAGACTGAAGCTTAAAGCATGGAAACAAGCAGTTTTGAAAAGCTCACTGGATGCAAAAGAATTGAAAACAGGGAAATGAATAGTTCTTTGCACAACAATGTATATAGCAGTATTATTTGCAGTAGCAGAAAGACGAAAATGACCTAAATGCCCGTTGATGGATGGACAGATAAACAAAATGTGGAATATATACACAGTGAATACTATGCAGCCTTACAAGGGTAGGACATTCTGACGCAGGCTACTACATGGATGAACCGTGAAGACACTCAAAGTGAAATAAATCAGTCACAAAAGGACAGATAGTGTATGATTTCACTTACAAGAGGTACAAAGAACAGTCAAATTCACTGAGACAGAAAGTGTGATGGTGGTTGCCAGAGCCTGGTGGCAGGAGGAAAAGCAGGTTAGTGTTGAATGGGTACCAAGTTCTAGCTGAAGAAACTGAAAAATCTTTGAAGATGGAAGGAATGAAAGGAAGGTGATAATGGTTACACAATGTGAATGTCCGTAATGTCACAGATCTGAATGCTGAAAAATAGTTAAAGTGGTAAATTTTATGTTCTGTGTATTTTCCCAAACCTCTTTTCATGCCCCTGGAAGCAGCCTTTGACCAAAAATGAATGAACAGTTAGTGAACAGAAGCTCTAGCATCCTCCCTCAGAAGAATATTTATCAATCTGGAACAATAAGAGGTGGGGAGGGGAGGCGAACCATAAGAGACTATGTACTCTGAAAAACAACCTGAGGGTTTTGAAGGGTCAGGGGTGGGAGGTTGGGGCAACCTGAGGGTTTTGAAGGGTCAGGGGTGGGAGGTTGGGGGAACAGGTGGTGGGTAATGGGGAGGGCACGTTTTGCATGGAGCACTGGGTGTTGTGCAAAAAGAATGAATACTGTTACACTGAAAAAATAAAATAAAAAAAAAAAAAGAAAAAAAAAGAGGTGGTAAGGATTCGGCATAACCCTCAAGCTGATCAGTCAGACATGGTAATTATATGGTCTTCAGGCAAGTGGAGGCTGATAAGTTCAAATAGGGGAGGGAAGGGCAGGCTGCATTGGTTCTTAAAGGGCACTCAGAAAAATCTGGGTAGGTCACTGTAATTAGATTCATTGTAATATGCCCATTTCCATTATTCATGTTGCATTCCTTTTCTATCAATGCCATAACTTTAACATCAGAGCCCTACCAAGGCTGTTATTCAATTTGTCTTGTAATTCAACCATCCATAAGATTACAACTTTAGTTTTCGAAATCTCACTTTGTAGATTCAAGATACTAGGAATTCTTTCCAGGAAGTCCTGTCATCTCTAGAGTACTCTGCTCTGTGACTTGGACTAGAATATAAACCTCGAGTTTGTCTGTTTCTTTCTCTAGTTCTCCAGTACACGTATATGAAGTGCATCTATGGAGTAGCTGCTTTGTCTTCAAAAGCTTTGTCTTGTGCAGGTACTACAGGTTATAATAAACAGCTCTGCGCCTCCTTGCCTATGTCTCCTGGGAGCTGCCACCATATCTCTGTGCTGTGGGTTGTTTACTGTCAATGTGGTGGCTCTCTGCTTGAGAACTTCTCTGTTTCTCTTTCTGCCACAGGAACACTCTCAACCTGCCTTCAGGGTAAGCTAAGTGGATTGGGGAATCCATGTCCCTGGAAGTATTCGTTGACCAAAAATGGATAGTCAGTCAGTGGAGAAAAGGTCCAGGTTCCCCTCTCAGTTGGAGTAATAGTCCTGTACTGTTGTCTAGCACTGCTGAGTCCCAGTTGTTCACAGCAGTGATGCCCGGATAAGGGATTTTTTTCTTTTCCTTGCTCTCTCATTTCCCAATTTTTAAACCAGTGTTCCCTGACACCACCTCTCAGATTAACCATTTGCATTTATTTATTTTTATTTTTTAAAAGATTTTATTTATTTATTTTTATGAGAGAAAGAGAGAGAGAGAGCGAGCACGAGTGTGGGGAGGAGCAGAGGAAGAAGCAGGCTCCCCACTGATCAGGAAACCTGATGTGGGGCTCCATCCCAGGACTCTGGGATCATGACCTGAGCTGAAAACAGATGCTTAAGGGCCTGAGCCACCCAGGCGCCCAAACATTTGCATTTAAATTTCTGTTTCAGGGTCTCCTTTTGGGGGAAACCAAACAATGACACCCATGTCCACAGGTAATGAGGTCATTATTGCCTTAAATTGAATCAGGCCTGTAAACCAAACCTGGAGTTCCATCTTTAAGGTTTGTGCCCAGTTCCGGGATAAAAACTGGTCTCAGACAGGTTTTGGTTAAGGAAACAGAAAACACTGTATTTGTGGGTCTGATATACAGGGATGTATGCATCCACTGGAAGGGCTGAAGCAGAAAAGTTTGTAGAAGTTCAGGAAACCTGCTCCTGAAGAAAGCACCTCTGAAAAACAAGGAAAGAAATATGTCTGATGTCAAGGATTTCAGCAGTGCATGTAGTTTTCAAGAAGAAGCTGCCGTAACTCTCACAGCAACTCATGCTTCTGCTGCCACAACATGAGAACAATGGGCTTCTGCCTTCAGAATCTTGTATAAGTGCCTGTCATCTCCAAACTCTACGCATGCAAAAGTGCTCTTGGAAATGCTGTTCCTGGATTCTCTTCTTTGACACAGGAAAGTTTTTGGAAGGAGGTGGTAGTGATGTGTTGTTATTGGCCCATCTGAAATAATAAGCAAAGTCTGGAACATGAAAAGCCTTGTGTGAAAATTTAAACATTTTTGTTTTTATTCCAAGAGAAATGGGAACATGTTGACAGGTTTAAAAAGGGTGCGGTATGATCATTTCACATTTGCTAATCTTTGACTAGAGTGCAGAGTTTAGAATGTAAAAGAAAGCCAGTTAGGGAAAAATATACTTTTAGTCCAGAAGAAAGTTGATTGCCATCTATTTGGGTAGGGCAATGAAGATATAACAGGTAGACAAGGTTAAGAGTTACCTAGGATATAAAGTAACTGGACATGGATGTAGACTGGGTTTGGGAGATGTAGATGATGAAACTATGAGAGCTGTTGACTTATATTGTCGATCATTAAGGTAGAGAATACTAGCATACAGCCAGTTGGGGCAGGGTGGCTGATTTAAGGGTGGGCTATGATTTTGGTTTAGGGCATTGTTGAATTTGACATATCTTTGAGGTGCTGCGTGAGGATGCTGAAAAGACAACACACTGAGACACAGTATATGCTTTGGGAGGGCTTCAGGGTGGGTGCTCAGTGCCTCTTGGCAGTTTCTCATTGCTGGCCACTAGTAGTAATGCCCAGCAATTGCTTCCATGTACAGTGTTAGCTCCTCAGGGCAGTGGAGGCTCTCCTTGACAATAGTTTCTCAAAGCAATAGCTTCCAAGAGCCTCCTTTTAATGTTAGATGGACAGAAATTCTTGACAGTGTTTTGTTTTTTTTTAAAGATTTTATCTATTTATTTGACAGACAGAGATCACAAGTAGGCAGAGAGGTGGGCAGAGAGAGAGAGAGGGGGAAGCAGGCTCTCCGCTGAGCAGAGAGCCCGATGTGGGGCTCAATCCCAGGACCCTGAGATCATGACCTGAGCCGAAGGCAGAAGCTTAACCCAATGAGCCACCCAGGTACCCCTCTTGACAGTGGTTTTATATACTCCCAGTTATATTTCTCTTCACGGGGAAGATTTTGCATGATTATTGACTGTTAGCTTGATGTTACTACCTCAGTCCCCTTCAAAGCAACTAAAATGGAGCCTTGCTGAGCTGTCTCCAGGAAGTTGTTCATGCCTAAAAAAACCACCTCAAAACATTCATGCTTAATTGAGGAAAGTAAACCTATAGAATATCATATAGTACTCTATAATACTGCTGTTCTCTCTGGGTTTTTTTGTTTTTTGTTTTTTATTTATTTATTTTTTTAATACCTTGAGTCAGGCTGGCTCAGGGGCACTGTTGTTCTCTCCAGTTGTGCTGCCCAGGGACTTAAATGACAATAATCTTTCTTTTCCTCCTGACTTTATTAAGCTTACTTGGGTAACCAAGGAGCTTGGCAAATCCATACACCACCCAACTTTCCATGGGCCTGGGGCATGGCTTGCACCATGCATAGGGTACCAAGTGACCCAAATTTTCTCACATAGTATGTGAAAACTCTTATGATAACCCCTACATTACATAAAGTCTTATGTTATTTGTAATTCTCTTCCAAGGGAGTTTTGCCTTTGTTTCCCCCTCTCATTTATTTATTTACTCAATTATTTATTTGTATTTGTGTGGATTTAGGTATATTTATTGTATACTTTGGCTTATAACCCAGTACTACATCACTTTGTTGCACAGATCATTCCTATTCTGACCATTAGAAGTTCTGTCAGATTAGTTCCTGGTTCCAGTGTCCCTAGGAAATGCCTCCATCCTCTTGTGTTTTGAGCAGTTCCTCTCTTTCTGGTACTACATGATGTTCAAGGTTCATCTTGCACTTTGTATCCCAGTCCTAGAATCAGCCATTTCTAGAATGAAACCAAGATCTGAGCACGAGTATCATTGCCCTTCTGCACTAAGTACTCCCATCATCTTGTCTTATGATGCAGGTCTCCTGGGAGTGAATTTTGCCAGCTTTTGTATTTCTGGTGGTTCTTACTTTGGCCTCTCAATTTCCTAACATGCATGGGCTGGTCAATAGCATGCTAAAAACTAAGGAAACCCTCCACATGTCTCCAGAGCCCTCTGGGCAGCCCCCTTCTGTCCCCATAGCTGCTTCTACCCGCTAACCTGTACACAATTTCCAGCTTCCCCGGGCTCACCCAGCTTTTAGGTTGGTTTGCTCAAATTAGAGATACTCCTAGTCTCTACTTTGGTTTTCCCCTCATGCCCCTCAGTGTATAGACACACCAGACAGAGATTTGGGGTTATCAGACTGCTCCCCATGTTTGCTTCCCCTCCCCAAGGATCAATAATAGGAGCTGCTTGTCACTCAAAACCTACTTGTCTGAAAGTAGTTCTGGAAACTACTGCTATTTTATTTGGCTTTCTATTTGTTTAAGGCAGAAAGATAACTTGGCTCCCTGTTACTCTGTCTTTGTTGGGAGAAAAATTTCTTCTGCTTTTTCTTTATACTGCTTTTAATGGAGATACAAAATTTTAGAAAAATATTAGCAACAATACTTGGAAGAGAAGACTTATTTAAAATTATAATAAACATACCTCACATTTTATTTAACAGAGTCATGAATAGTTCATGTGGTGCTTTCTTGTGAATTCAAAAAAGACATTCTTGCATAAGAACCTTTTACTTTTATCCTTAAAGAATTTGAAATAATAGACAGATTTTTCTAGCACAAGACCCATTACTGCTATCTGCTGGAAATGTTCCACCATGATATATATAAATCTTTGATGCCTTCAATGTAAATGTCATGCTCTAAATTTTTTTAATGTTCAACCTTCAGAACTGTCTTTGAGGTCCCAGAAAAACTTCTGGATGTGAGGAGGTAAAGTATAAGGAATTAAAAACATATGGAAATGTTTCTATATTCACTGGAAGAAATCAGTAGGTCCGTGTGTCACTCTTCCTCTTCATCAGAAAGTCTAATTTGAAAAATCTAAACATATGTACTACTTAAAGAATAATATGGTAATACTTTTGAATCTCTGTAAAAAATTATAGATCAGGGGCGCCTGGGTGGCTCAGTTGGTTAAAGCCTCTGCCTTCGGTTTATGTCATGACCCAGAGCCTGCTTCCCTTCCCCTCTCTCTCTGCCTGCCTCTCTGCCTATTTGTGGTCTCTGTCTGTCAAATAAATAAACAAAATTAAGAAAATGATAGATCAAGTAAAGTGATGCCTTTTGTCATATGTGGGATGATATTAGAAAATCGTTACATAAAAGGTAATATTAGGAAATACAGATGTTAAAAAATAACCTGGAAGGAAAGAAAAGGTTTGTAGTAGTAATAATAAACATCAGTTATCATAAATATAGGCTAAGCCCTCAGTTACAAAATGTTAATTTGTATTAAATGCAAAACAACAAATCTCTTGCTCTTTGTAATAAAGAATACTTAAAAATTATAACACGGCAAAGTTGTGGCAAGAATAGGTAATGAATATCTACCAACCACAAATGAAAAGCATGTGGATAGTGGCTGACAAAGTTAAGAAGATGCTTGATCAGACAAAGAGATGACATTCTATAAAGATAAAAGAGACAAACTTCAATAGAAAATCAATAGTCATGATTTTTTGTGTGTGTGGTAAGTAAGGTACCATAAAACAGATAATGGAAACAGTGAAAGCCCAAAGTTTTGAAGGATTAGAGAAAAATAGATTTAAAGGAATTTGGTACCAAAATTTTTATATTTTATTTAATAAATGTTTATTTTTAAAATAGACTATACTTTATTGTCATAAAAAATCTTGATATATTTAGAAATTTATAAATTTTATAAAGCTAGAAAAATGTGAAGTTCAAATTAATATAAAAGTTAAAATGTTTAAAAAAGTTTAGCCATTTGGAAATTAACCATTCTAATGAATGATTTTCTTGAGAAGTAAATGATAAAAATGGCAGTACTATATATCAAAGGAAATTAAGCTAAATTCTAAGATGAGTTAGTGGCTTTTATTATTAAATAAGAAAAAATCAATGTAAGTTTATGAAAATTTAACTTATAAGATAGGAAGAAAAATTAAAGAAATCATAAGAAATGATAAGAAGTTAGAAATGATAGAATTTGAAAATAGAAAAACAACTGAATTTATAAATAAATGAAGAAGGCTGTTTTTGAAATAAATCCAATAATCTTTTAAGAACCTTTAAATAGACCAGTGAGTAAAAGAAAAAGTCAAAATAAAATATAATTAGAATTTAGAAGACTTTAAATGTCAGTATAGATGAGGTTTTTTTTTTTAGATGAAGTTTTTAAATGTAAGAAAATATTATCTTGCTATCAGTCCTGATAATTTGAAAAGACAAAGTAGCATTACCAAGGAAATAAATGAAAATCTCTCTCTAGAAAATGTGAACACTTTTCTGATCCCATCAAAAAAATAAAAATGTACTATGTCAACAAATTAAAAATTGAAATTTAAAAGAGGATATATACCGCTACAATAGTTAAAAGAAATCTTTAGAAATACCTATTCACAAAACTTAATTGTAGGCTCTCTGCAATGGAATGGAAGTTTATATTCCACCCCTCATTCAGTTGAAGAAATCTTAACCCCCAGCACAAAAGAGGGTGCTTGCCATAGCTCTACCACTCTGACACCCTGATTTCAGGTGTCCAGCTTCTAGAACTCTGAGACATAAAATGCTGCCATTTATAAGCCATATAATTTATGGGACTTTGTTATGGCAGCTGTAACTAAGACACTGTCTGAAAGATGGAGAGAGCAAGAGTGAGAACTTACATGGGGGGAAGAGAGAGAGAGATGGAGAGATGGAGAGAGAGAGGGAATAAAGAAAGGAATTCAAAATAAAAAATTTAAAAAAAATAAAATAAAATTCAAAAAAAGAAGAAAGAAATTCAGTAATCCAGAAGAGAAAAGATTTATTTTCCAAAATAATCCATATATTTATTTTATTTCACTTAAAATACTAAGGGAATTTTGATACTAGTGGGGTTTTAGCAAGTGGGGGTTTAGCAAGGGAACACTCTACAATACATCTGAAAGAATGGTTAAATGAGAATAACCATGATAATGTTGAAAGTAAGTCTCTCTTTTCCTCAAGAGAGACAACCAAGACTAAGGCAAGTTAAATATCATGCCCAGTCATTTGTCTTATCACTGGTAACACTAAGATACAAATCTGGTTTCTTTTGGTAAAACCTCAAAGCCATAGCTCTCCCCTAGTGTGTCGTGTACACATGTAGTAGATGTCGTATTGGCTCCCAAATACGTCCCAAGGACGTTGTCACTTGCTGTGGGGATTGTTGGCATGAGAAAGCTGGTTCACAAAGGTTATAGCCCTACCCCACAGGCAGCCCGCATTCAAGACCTGTTAATATGTGGGGAGGGAGTATAGAGACCCACCCCTAGCCTCAATCTTGGACAGCCCTGAAAGGCCATCCTAGCTTAAGCAACCCTCTGGAGTCATCCTAGCTAGATTACTGGGGTCTTTTTGCAAATGCATTACATTTAACTTCATCCTCTCCCAAACAGTCTCCCTCCCTCCTTAATACGTGTTGTTCTTGTGCCCTATGGAGGTCCTGCATGCAGCTCTTTGTCTTAAAACGCCTGTGTGGGGAGCCCAGCCTCAAATATTTATTGCCAAGAGTGGTCCTAAGGAAACAGATTCAAAAAGAGGAATGTAGAGTTGGATCAACCCTGGCCAGCAGGCAACATTGGTAGGTGGAGCACTGGTAGCATCTGACCTGCTGTAATAATAATTGTTAAACCTTCCTGGGTGGTGAACTGGAAAGAGATGCTGGGGAAGGCAACACATTGGCTGCTGCAAAATCTCACAGGTTTGAGAGGTTTGGGGAAGCAACAATTATAGAAACAATGGAATCAGAATACCCCAATGTTTATAGCAGCAATGGCCACAGTTGCCAAACTGTGGAAAGAACCAAGATGCCCTTCAACGGACGAATGGATAAGGAAGATGTGGTACATATACACGATGGAGTATTATGCCTCCATCAGAAAGGATGAATACCCAACTTTTGTAGCAACATGGACGGGACTGGAGGAGATTATGCTGAGTGAAATAAGTCAAGCAGAGAGAGTCAAGTATCATATGGTTTCACTTATTTGTGGAGCATAACAAATAACATGGAGGTCATTGGGAGATGGAGAGGAGAAGGGAGTTGAGGGAAAGTGGAAGGGGAGATGAACCATGAGAGACTACAGACTCTGAAAAACAACCTGAGGGTTTTGAAGGGGCAGGGGTTGGGAGGTTGGGGAACCAGGTGGAGGGTAATAGGGAGGGCACGTATTGCATGGAGCACTGGGTGTGGTACAAAAACAATGAATACTGTTACACTGAAAAAAAAAAGAATACCACTGATGCATTGGACAAAGACAATGAAAGGCTGATGGTGATTCATCAACAATTTAAGGTCAAAATGTGAAAATCAAAAGACCTATTTGGCAGCATATAAAAAGAGTCCCAATTTTACAGGTGGAGTCCAGAAAAAGCTGAGCATTGAACCAGAATATAATGATAAGAGTAACAGCTTCAGACAAGGTTAAATTCTCATCTTTAGCTTGTCTGGAATTGCGAAGGTGAGGGTCATGGTTTGAGAGGTCTAGAACCTGAGAACTGGGGTGGGGACACCTGAAATGATGGTACCAGAACTTTGAAACATCAAGATATTTGAATCCACTGAGTCTAGTCCAGTCTTACCAGTTAAATCCTCTCCAATCTATTTGAGGACATAGAAGCTATTGCTTCCACCTCTTCTCCTGTATGATGGATTAGTAACTGGGGTTATCACAGGATAACCTGACTAGTGTATTCTAGTGTATTATGTAGAGGGGTGAAAGCACCATGTCCTGAAAAAGCTGAGAATAGGTTAACTATAACAGCAGGAGCCAAGAATATATATATATATGTATGTATGTATGTATGTATGTGTGTATATATATATATAGATATATATATAGGTCTGGATCCTGAGGTGCTGGACCATGGGGATGGGTGAGAGGCAGAATACAAAGTTTAGTAAGGGAGTGTTAATGTTAACACTCTCTCTGGTACAAAGTTTTATACCCTGGCAAGGAATCTGGAAACATAAATTTGCTGCTCCACTGGCTGTCTGAAGCTTGGAGAAAATGAAGGCTTGCATTTAGTGAAGGAGAAAAGGCAAAACTGGTATGCAAATGATAGAGGAAGAAATACAAGACTCAGAGTGTAGGCACATTAGGTGGGTATACTGTGTAAGGCCAGAGAATCAACTACGTTCTATGGTGGGCCCAGGGAACACTCCATTTATCAATAAAGAATGTGTTGGTGAGAGGGACAGCACTTCAGATTGTCTCCTGCAAACAGGGGAGATGGAAACAGAACATTGGGAAAAACAGGAACTTGGAATAGTAAGTTTAGGGAATCTCGGTATAGAAATCACCTGACATTAGGGTTCTAATGCTTTCATTGGGGCAATCAACTGCCTTTATTTCTTCCATGTTTCATTCTTTATGCTCAAATTTCAAAGTGGCTGGGAAGAAAGGCCAATTGCTATCACTTCGGTCATGTTTCTGTTCCTTGGCTTCTATTAGGCAGGAAGAACTATGATCTGTCAAAGTCCTTGGGGTTCCCTTTGGTTTTCATTGTGAGAGGTCCCAGTGATTTACCAGGGGCAGAAGACAACACACAATGTACGGGATGATGTAATTCACCGAGGGAAATCATGCAGCTATTAGCTAAGAGAGAAATGGATGCTAGAGGACTAGAAACATGTCAATTGTCCTCTCATACACACTTAACCACTCTTTAAAGTAACCATTCAGTTATTTCTGGTCGTGTATATGCTGTTGGGTGTGTTGACAAGCAAGTTCTGCCTGCGGCTCCTGTGTCATTTTCTTCCCCTCTCATGAACTGCACAGAGCTTAGGCAAGGTCACTATTCTTTGAATAGTATAGATCACATCACCTCTGCTGGCCAACCTCATGTTGCCATTCTGGGCAATCCTGCCCTCTGATGGGAAGGCCCCATAATTAATGAGTGGCATTAATGAGTGCTATGGCCTTTGAGTTACCAGAATGGCAGTTATATGAAATTACATGAGTTCTTGCCAAAAAATTTTACCTTCTTTCCCTTGGAACCCCCCCTTTTTTTTAAAGTCACTTTTTCCTCTTTTTTCCCTTGGAACTAATGGCAAATTTTATACATGGATACTGAGAGATGCTGTTTGTGAATCAGAGAGTGTAAATAACTCTGTTGGTTTCACCTGCACTCCTCTTAAAGGAATGTACAAGTTACCTGTGTTCAGTAAGAATTGGGGAACAAGGATGTATATAGCAAACTCTTCTTCAAACACTGCCCCTACAGCTCCTTTGGCCATATCCCTTTTCTCTTGTCATTCTCATTCTTTGTAGAAACCTTCAATCAGTTCCTTCTAGCTATTGCATGAGTTTCTCTATCTTGCTCCAAGTCCAAAGTAAATAAATCAAATGCCCCTTATTTGTATTAAAAAATAATCCTTTCTTACGACGAAAATTTAATAAGCTTCTCTTAAAAATCATTCATTGCTGATCCTGGTTCAGTTCATAAACATAATACCTCCACTCTAAATTTTAGGTAAAGCCAACGAAGTCTGCTTTTATATCATAACCAGAGAAGCAGTAGTAAGAAAATAGCATGTAGCTGGCAGGAAATTATTCAAGCTGTTCAAGCCTCCCTCTCTAAGCCAGTTTCAAGAGAATAGTGAAATGGAGTTCCCTGATAGGAAATATGTTTTGCTGAAGGACAATGAAATCATGCTAAACTTAATGAGAATGTTTTTAAATTGTTCCTATTTCCCCTTTCAGGTGATGCTTGAAACACATTTATTCTATTCTCTTGATACTATGACAGGAAAGAAATTGTGTTATTACTTCTACTACCTAGGGAACATAGCTGGTTGGCTACTTTTGACTTTTAGACTATTCTCAAATCATTCTCTTAGAGCACAATTCTTTGCCTTATTTTCAATGGCAAAGAAATAAGGCCATTGTATAATTTCCATTATCATTAATGACTCTTCAAATGATTTGATGTCTGATGTTTTTTGCTTTTATTTTAGAAAACACACCGACTACAGAGACTAGGTCTCTTTATTGTTCACTGTAAATTTCCCCTGAGACATTTGTTTTTGTGTAAGTGGGGAGGGGGATAATTAATAAGTAAATAAATAAATATTGATATCACAGTTAAAAGGGGACTAAAGTCAAGTTGAAACTTATGCCTCCAACAAAAGAATATAATAAGTAAACACAAAAAGTGTTTACTCTATAACACAATATCCATAAAAATATCTTATTAAAAATTGAAAATATAAAATAGATGAGTGACTGTATAGCCAAGTTTTTTTTTCTATTTCTTTTCAACGTAACAGTATTCATTGTTTTTGCACCACACCCAGTGCCCCATGCAATACATGCCCTCCCTATGTTTACTTAAGAAGATAACTGAAAGAACTAATATTGTATTCAACCAATATTTTCATTTATAGGTTTTTTATAAGCATGACAGTTAACATTTTGGTTTCTAATATACCTGTTATTTTAATGTTCAGATAATTAAAGCTGATAATCTAGTTTTTTTTTTATGCATTCACCCCTGTGTTTCCTGCAGCATTATTTACAACACTCAAATGATAGAAACAACCCAAGTGTCCACGGGTAGATGAATGAATAAAGAAGACGTGGTGTTTATCAACAGTGGAATATTACTCACTCATGAAAACACAAAATCTTACCATTTGCAACAACATGCATGGACCTAGAGGGTATAACACTAAGTGAAGTAAGTCAGTCAGAGAAAGATAAACACCATATGATTTCACTCATATGTGGAGTTTAAGAAACAAAACAAACAACTAAAAGCAAATGAGGGGGAGAGAGATAGAGAGAGACAAAGAAACAGACTCTTAATTATAGAGAACAAACAGATGGTTACGAGAAGGGATGTGGGTGGGGAGATGGGTGAAATATGTGATGGGCGTTAAGGAGGGCACTTGTTGCAATGAACACTGAGTAATGTATTGAATTATCGAATCACTATATTGTACACCTGAAACTCAATTACACTGTATGTTACCTGGAATTAAAACAAAAACCTTAAAAAATAAACTAAGAAAAAGGGAGAGAGGAAAAAAAAAACCCCTAAACTTCTTCTTGTGTATCAACCTGGCCTGCAAATAAGGTTCTCCACAATTTCTCTTATCAGTAGGTAGCATCTGTTTTCCTTATTCCTGAATCTGGACTACCCTTATGACTTGTTTTGATCAATAAAATATGACAGAATGATGTTGGACTTGTTCCAGACCCAGGGTTTGCACCTCAGGGGGCGTTGCACTGTGTAAAGCCAAGCACCAAGGAAGTTTAGTGCTTTAGTGCAGAAAAAGTCCATGCGGGGAGGGGGACTTGGCGTTTGAGAGACTATGAAGGAAAATAAAGAATCCCAGACAGCCCCTGACCCTTCATCTGCCTCAGCTTAGCCACCAGGGATGAGAGTGAATGGTTTTAGAATCTCCAGGACCACCTCAGCTATCCCAGTCAAGAGTATGCGGGACAGAGAGGAACCACCCTCAGTGAACTTTGCCAAAATTTTAGAATTATGAGCAAATGGACAGTTGCTGCTGACTTAAGACACAGAGAGTTAAAGTGGTTTGTTACACAGAGAGGGAGTTGATGTATTACATCTCTTCTAGACTTCACTGGCTCTGACTTCTGCCTACCTCCTTAATTCTTTCTATCATATCCTTCTAGTTCAAGGGTCAGCAAACTACAGCCTGTGGTGATATTCTGCTTTGATAAATAAAGCCTTGTTAGAATATATAAGACCTATGGATGCTTTCATGCTTGCAACAGGAGTTGGATAGTTGCAACAGAGATGCAGCCTACAAAACCTAAATTATTTGTTCTCTGGTCCTTTACAGAAAAAGTTTGCTAATCCATGCTCTACTTGACCAAATACCTCCCTAACTTTCACTTGCAAAAACTGTGAGCATTTTCCTGCCTTGGGACTGCTCAGTGCACAGTGCTACCCTCACAGCTTAGAATACACATCCCTGGCTCTTTAGATGCCTGGGTCCTTTATATCCTTCCACTCTTAGATCAGATATCATCTTCTCTGGGAGACTTTTCTGGACCATCTGAATCAAAGCCACCCCAAACTACCTGTTCCTGCACACTACAAGTTATTCTACAGAACACAATTCTCTTTATTTGCTTCATAGTACTTATAAAAATAGTGTCTTTAAAATGATCTTCTTTACCTATTTATATCTTAATTCATTTCCCATCTCCTCCAAGATAAAGATTTATGGGTAAAGGAGAGTGATGTCAGCAAGATGGTTGAAATCAGTGGTTCCTAACTTTGGTGCCCCATATGGAAAGAACAATTCGGTATATATATATCCACAGACATGATGCCTTTGTGAGGATTACAAATCTGGGGCTGAGGTTGAAGCATCCTCTTGGGCCACCAAAATAGAAAAATTCCATGAGGAGAGTAAAAGGAATGGTTTCACTTGGCTGCATTACCCTTTCCCTGGCTGGTACCAAGGAGTACCCCTGGGCCTACAGTTTCTCCAGTGGGAAAAGAAGATCCCAGCATAAGCATCCAGCTGCCCCAGAATTCTGGGATGCTTTTTGGGAAGCTAACTTAGATATTGCTTCACTGGGGGAATTAGCTAGAGACAAAAGTTGGGGTGGGGCTCACAGCAATGAGTGTATAGATCTCAGTAGACTGCATTCTTGCTGGCATAAATGACAAATCAGAGCAGATATCTCAACCAGTAACAAAAAACCTGCCAACAAAGAAAAACCCAGAACGAGATAGTTTTATTGGTGAATTGTACCAAATATTTAGAGAATTAATGCCAATCCTCCTCAAAATCTTGCAAAAAATTGAAGAGGAAAAACATTTCCAAATTAATTTTATGAGGCTAGTATTATACTGATACCAAAGCTGGATAAGAACATTCCAAGAAGAATTCCTGTACAAGTTCTAGCAGATTTGGAGTGGAGTCTTTTGGGTTTTCCACATAAAGTATCATATCATCTGCAAGGAGTGATAGTTTGACTTCTTCTTTGCCAATTTGGATGCCTTTAATTTCTTTTTGTTGTCTGATTGCTGAGGCTATGACTTCTAGTACTATGTTGAATAGAAGTGGTGATAATGGACATCCCTGTTGTGTTCCTGACCTTAGCAGAAAGGCTCTCAGTTTTTCTCCATTGAGAATGATATTCGCTGTGGGTTTTTCATAGATGGCTTTGATGATATTGAGGTATAGACTCTATCCCTACACTGTGAAGAGTTTTGATCAGGAAGGGGTGCTGTACTTTGTCAAATGCTTTTCCAGCATCTATTGAGAGTATCATATGGTTCTTGTTATTTCTTTTATTAATGTATTGTATCACACTGATTGATTTGTGGATGTTGAACCAACCTTGCAGCCCTGGAATAAATCCCACTTGGTCGTGCTGAATAATCCTTTCAATGTACTGTTGGATCCTACTGGCTAGTATTTTGGTGAGAATTTTCACATCTGTGTTCATCAAGGATATGGGTTTGTAATTCTCTTTTTTGATGGGGTCTTTGTCTGGTTTCAGGATCAAGGTAATGCTGGCCTCATAAAATGAATTTTGAAGTTTTCCTTCATTTCTATTTTTTGGAACAGTTTCAGGAGAATAGGAATTAATTCTTCTTTTTACTGTTTGGTAGAATTCCCCTGGGAAGAAATCTGGCCCTGGGCTCTTGTTTGTTGAGAGATTTTTTGATGACTGCTTCAATCTCTTAACTGGGGGTCTGTTCAGGTTTTCTATTTCTTTCCAGTTCAGTTTTGGTAGTTTATACATCTCTAGGAATGCATCCATTTCTTCCAGGTTGCCAAATTTGCTGGCATATAGTTGCTCATAATGTGTTCTTATAATTGTTTGTATTTCTTTGGTGTTGGTTGTGATCTCTCCTCTTTCATTCATTTTATTTATTTATTTATTTGGGTCCTTTCTCTTTTCTTTTTGATAAGTCTGGCCAGAGGTTTATCAATCTTACTAATTCTTTGAAAGAACCAGCTCCTAGTTTCATTGATTTGTTCTGCTGGTTTTTTTGGTTTCTATTTCAATGATTTCTGCTCTGATCTTTATTATTTTTCTTCTCCTTCTGAGTGTAGGCTTTCTTTGTTGTTCTTTCTCCAGCTCCTTTAGATGTAGGGTTAGGTTGTATATTTGAGACTTTTCTTGTTTCTTGAGAAAGGCTTGTACTGTTATATATTTTCCTCTTAGGACTGCCTTTGCTGTGTCCCACAGATTTTGAACAGTTGTGTTTTCATTATTTCATTATCATTATCACTATTTCATTATTATTTAATTATCATTATTTCATTATTATTTCATTATCATTTGTTTCCATGATTTTTTTCAATTCTTCTTTAATTTCCTGGTTGACCCATTAATTCTTCAGTAGGACAAAAATAAACTATTGGGACTTCATCAAGATCAAAACCTTTTGCACAGCAAAGGAAACAGTCAACAAAGCCAAAAGACAACTGACAGAATGGGAGAAGATATTTGCAAAAGACATATCAGATAAAGGGCTAATATCCAAAATCTATAAAGAACTTATCAAAATCAACACCCAAAGAACAAATAATCCAATCAAGAAATGGGCTGAGGACATGAACAGAGAACAGACATTTCTACAAAGAAGACATCCAGATGGCCAATAGACACATGAAAAAGTGATCCACATCACTTGACATCAGGGAAATACAAATCAAAACCACAATGAGATACCACCTCACACCAGTCAGAATGGCTAAAATTAACAAGTCAGGAAATGATGGATGCTGGCGAGGATGTGGAGAAAGGGGAACCCTCCTAGACTGTTGCTGGGAATGCAAGCTGGTGCAGCCACTCTAGAAAACAGCATGAAGGTTCCTCAAAAAGTTGAAAATAGAGCTGCCCTATGACCTAGCAATCGCACTACTGGGTATTTACCCAAAAGATACAAACGTACTGATCCAAAGGGGCATGTGCAAATGTTTATAGCAGCAATGTCCACAAGAGCCAAACTATGGAAAGAACCTAGATGTCCATCAACAGATGAATGGATAGGGACACCTGGGTGGCTCAGTGAGTAAAAGCCTCTGCCTTCGGCTTGGGTCATGATTCCAGGGTCCTGGGATCAAGTCCCACATCAGGCTCTCTGCTCAGCAGGGAGCCTGCTTCCTCCAATCTCTCTCTCTGCCGGCCTCTCTGCCTATTTGTGATCTCTATCTGTCAAATAAATAAATAAAATCTTTAAAAAAACCAAACGAATGGATAAAGAAGGTATGGTATATATATATAGATAGATATCTATATCTATCTATCTATCTATATATATACACACATACAATGGAATACCATGCAGCCATCAAAAGAAATGAAATCTTGCCATTTGCAATGACGTGGATGGAACTAGAGGGTATTATGCTGAGTGAAGTAAGTCAATCAGAGAAAAATAATTATCATATGATCTCCCTGATATGAGGAGTTAGAGAGGCAGTGTGAGGGTTTTGCAAGGTAGGGAAGGAAAAAGGAAACAAGATGGGATCAGGACAGAGAAGAACAATAAGAGACTTTTGATCTCACCAAACAAACTGAGGGTTGCCAGAGGGAAGGAGGTTAGGAGGTTAAGAAGATGGTGCTGGGGTTATGGACATTGGGGAGGGTATATGCTATGTGAGTGCTGTGAAATGTGTAAGCCTGACAATTCACAGGCCTGTACCCTTGAGGCTAATAATACATTATATGTTAATAAAAAATAAATAAAGAAAGAACATTCCAAGAAGAGAAAACTGCAGGCCAAGACCCCTAATGAATATAAATGCAATACTTCCCAAGAGAATAATAGTGAATCCAATAATACATTAAAAGAAGCATACAGGGGTGCCTGGTTGATTCAGTCGGTTAAGCATCTGACTCTTGGTTTCAGCTCAGGTCATGATCTCAGGGTCATGAGATCCAGCCCTGAGTCAGGCTCAACAGTCAGTGTGGAGTCTGCTTGAGGTTCTATCTCCCTCTCCCTCTGCCCTTCCTCATGTTTGCCTTCTCTCCCGCAAATAAATAAATCTTAAAAAATCATGTAGCATGACTTAGTGGGATGTATCAAGGATGCAAGATAGTTCAACATATGTAAGTCAGTAAATGTGCTACATCACACTGATAAACATGAAAGACAAAAATTATATGACCTCAATAGATGGAAAAAAGCATTTGTCAAAATTCAATATCTTTTCAGGATAAAAACTCTCAACAAACTGTGTATAGAAGGAATGTGACTCCAAATAATAAAGGCCATATATGCAAGTCCACAACTAATATATATTCAGTGGTGAAAGTTTGATTTTGAGTTGTGTATTTATTGGATAAGTCCTTATCCAGGTTATAGATTTCACAGATTTATATATAGTGAAGGGAAAGAAATAATCAAGATGACGAAATAAGAATGGTGATATTTATTTTTTTAATTTTTTTTAAAATTTCCATTCATTTTATTTATAAATGCCCTTTATTAATTTTCATAGCCTGAAATTCACATTGCCTGTGTGGACTGAGAAATCTAAGCCAAAATGTGAGTTTACTACATCTACTCGCATTGGAGGTACCGAGAGGAATATGTATAAAATTTACTCTACAGGAATGTGCTTTAAAGCCAGGTATTAATATATTCCTATTGAAAACTTTTGAGGAAATAATCAGAACCCATACAATAGTGAAGAATGTGAACCAAAGAAGAAGGTGGGGGAGGAGGAGGGGACAGGGGGCAGGGCGGGGAGGGAAGGGGGGGGAAGGAGAAGAAAAGCTTGCAAAGACCACATACTGCAAATGACAGACTCTGTATATTTTCAAAAGAATGTATTGGGGCACCTGGGTGGCTCAGTGGGTTAAGCCTCTGCCTTCAGCTCAGGTCATGATCTCAGGGTCCTGGGATCGAGTCCCACATCAGGCTCTCTGCTCAGTGGGGAGTCTGCTTCCTCCTCTTTCTCTGCCTGCCTCTCTGCTCACTCATGATCTCTCTCTCTCTGTCAAATAAATAAATAAATAAATCTTAAAAAAAAAAAGGAATGTATTGACATCAAGATGAAAGATTACCAAAAATGTCCAGACATTTGAAAGGACCCCAGGTGAAACTTCTAGAATTAACAAATGAAATAACTGAAATTGTAAACTCAGCTAGAGGGCTAAGCAGATACAGAGGAGCTAATTAACTAGAAGCCAGATTTGAAGGTACACTCAACGATGCCACAAGGATTAGAACATGGAAAATGTGGACAAAACTCTCCATGAAATTTCAAAGCACTTAAAAGGTCCTCAAATGCACTTGCACAGCCTCCTAGATGGGAATCTCTCTTTTCTTCCTCCGTGACCTCATTTGGTATCATTTATTAGAAGAAGGTGTGTCATTCTCTTGGGTTTAGAGTAGAAAATAATTGCAAAACCATAATTAAACACAATTTTTAAAAAGCCTATGTCTGGGAAAGCACATTGCAGGAGCAGTATCATCCAATAAAAATACAATATTGGCCAAATATGAAATTTTAAATTTTTCTAGTGGTCACATTAAGTAAAAACAAAAAGTAACAGGCAGAATAAATTTTGGTAATATATTTCATTTAACTAAATTTATCTGAAATGTTACCATTTCAACAAGTAATCAACATAAAAATTGAGATGTTTCTTTTTTGTACTGTTTTTGAAACTCATATATTTTATATTCAAATCACATCTCAGTTCAGACCTGCCACACTGCAAGTGTTCAATCAGTATTGCTCTGAGATAGGGAATAAATGTGAGCATGAGAGGAATTGGGAATAAATATTAGCAGAAACCATTAGTGCTTGTCGTACAGCCTGTCTATTCATAAACGTATTCATTCAACTTTTCTAGACTCCCCTGAAGTTAAACTGAGACCATGTAATTAATTTCTAGCCAATATAATGTGGGGGAAATTTATGGAAGCCACTTAAAAGCTTGGTTCTTAAAACCATCCCATGAAGTGTTTCAGTCTTTTTCTCTCCTGCCCTGACGACTTGGAGGCCATGTGGTCCAGATGGCACAGCTACAATGTGGATGACGGACACTCACCCAGCCTCTGATTATCATCTGAACAATCAACGAACTTTTATTGTGGTAAGTCATTGAGATTTCAGGCCTGTCTATTGTACAAACTAGCACTGATTGCCCACTATGTGAAAAGAGAATTACTGCTTAGGCTTTGCTATCCAGAACACAAGTAGTGATATTAGCTGAGTAACCAACCAACCAAACAAACAAAAATACTTAAGTTTTGTTTTTCAGGAAAAAATAGGAACTGTGGGGAAAATAAAGAAAAATAAAGAAGAGAGTACTCTTTGATCTAATGAATATTTAGCTTACAAATGTGGAAGAGAAATTGGATTTCATTGAAGAAGTAGGTTGAACTTTAAAAAAACTTAGCTAAGATCTGCTTGAAGGGAGATGGTAATAACAGAAGGAGATAGAAATGGAACCCTGGAGGAAATAGAGACATATCCATCTGGTGCAGGAAAAATACCATAGAAAAGAATGTTTTTGCTACAATTAAATAAGTCATGATGTATTCAAGTCCAAGAAAAAAAAATTAAATTCTGAGTATGGGTGAGAGTTGGTGAGAGTGGTATATGACTAGAGATACATTGGCTGTGAACTTTGCTTGGAGACTTTCCTCTTATGAACTTAAGGTGCCCATGCCAGATGCCACAGAGTCAGGGTCCAAAGGCAAATAACCAGTACATTGTTTTAAATAGACAGGACTGAGACCAAAGAAAAGGAAGAAAGTCAAAGAAAACTTGAGGACTTCAGGTCCTCATTTCTACAGTTTGCAAGAATATGGGAGTGTTTCCTAGTCAGAGGCAAGCAGATGTCCCATCCCCCTAGTATCTGGGACACTGAAGCTAAAATACTCCCCATAGAAGATGGCTGGAGTGTAAGTTCTCAAGAAGTAATTAGACATAGACACTTGAGTGAGAAGTAATTAGACATAGACACTTGAGTGAGACTCCACTGGATGCAAGTTGGACAAGGGAGCTAGTTTGACTTCTCATCCATCTTATTACCTTTTAATTCAAGAGTTTTCCTCTCTCTGGAACACCTGGGTGGCTCAGTCAATTAAGCGTCTGCCATCAGCTCAGGTCATGATCCCAGGGTCCTGGGATTGAGCCCTGCATTGGGGAGGGTCCTTGCTCCGTGGGGACCCTGTTTCTCCCTCTGTCTGCTGCTCCCCCTGCTTGTGCCCCTCCCCCCAAATAAATAAAAAAATAAATTAAAAAAAAAGTTTTGTTTTTCTGATCCCATGTTGCTCTGGGTCTGACAATCTCAATACACATCCTGAGTCTGGCCAGACATTGAACCTCATGCATTATCTGTAGGGATTAATTTAGGGAGTGAGCATGGGAAGCAAGCCAGGTTCATCAAATTGTTTCCAGTAGATTTAATGTAAAGACAATGAAAAAGAGAAACATTGAAAGATTGGCTTTTGTACTCTTTGAGACCCTGTATCTAGCTTAACTCAAATTAGATTCACTTTCTGATTTTGCGGCTACTTACTTATTTAAAATTGTTCAAGTTAGGTCATTTGGTTTTGCCTACCTCATTGCATTTTATTTATACTGCTAAGCATTCTGTAATTTATGATATATCTGGCAATCTAGCTTATACAATATAGCTGGGCAAAGTAATAAATAAGAACTAGATGTGAATAGGAATTATTTAGTGTCCTGATCTATCCTTGTCATAATGTCTAGATACACTGAGGGATTGAGATGCCTTCTAATAGGACTCAGTGGATACATAGGAACAGGGGCTTGTATTAGGAAGTGATTATATGAGTGTGAAATGGAATTTCTTGATAATTTACTAATCTTGCTTATGTCAACTGAAGAAAGGAACTGTAATTCCTTAGTTACAGTTGTGTGTGTTACTGCAGTGGTAAAACAAAACAAAACAAACATTACTAGGATTTTTTCATCAGAGAATGACATTTAAGAGCCCTTAATGTTTTCCTATCCCATTCTATTTCAACAGGGAAAGTTGGTAAGCATTTGCCATGGCATCAGACCATGTTTATTAGCAACTACAGTCCCTGTGCTGGAGAACGGAACAAAGAAGGTAGTAATAGGTAAACACAAATAAGCACAACTGATTTTTAACAAAGATGCAAAAGTAATAACAATGAAAGAACAGATGGTCTTTTAAATGGTTAGTTATGAAGTCATGAGATGTCCATAGGCAAAAAACTTAACTTTAAGATTATTTATTTATTTATTTATTTGACAGAGAGGGAGATCACAAGTAGGCAGAGAATCAGGCAGAGAGAGAGGGGGAAGCAGGCTCTCTGCTCAGCAGATTCAGGGCTTGATCCCAGGACCCTGAGATCATGACCTGAGCTAAAGGCAGAGGCTTAACCCACTGAGCCATCCAGGTGCCCCCCAAAACTTAATCTTGATCTAACCTCACACCTTCTGCAAAAATCAATCCAAAATGTAAGGTATAAAACTATAACACTTTTTGAAAAAGTAAGAGAAAGTCTTGGGATCTAGGACTAGTCAAAAGCCTTAGAATCTTGGACTTGACACCAAAAGCATGATTCATAAGTAAACAAACAAACAAACAAACAAAAATTGATAAGTTTTACCTCCAAATTAAAACCTTTTGTCTTGTGGAAAGGCCTATTAAAATGACAAAAAAAAATAAGCTAAAAATTGGAGGAAAATATTTGCAAACCACATATCTGATAAAAAGCTAATATCTAGAATATATAAAGAACTCTCAAAACTCAGCAGTTAAAACAAACAAGTAATCCAATTAAAAAATGGGCAAGACTCATGAACAGATGTCTCACTAAAGAGAATATACAGTTGGGAAATATGCACACTAGAAAATGTTCAACATCTTTAGCCATTATTAGGAAAATGCAAAATAAAACCATAATGAGGTATTACTATTTAACAGAATGACTAAAATAAAACACACCACATGGGTGTGAGGATGCAAAAAAACTGTATCACTCATACATTGCTATAAAATGTATGTATAAAATAGTATAGCCACTCTGGAAAACAGTTTGGAAGTTTATTAAAAACTAACCACGCAAATTCCACATGAACCAGCAACTGTACTCTTGGGCATCTAGTCCAGATAAATGAAAAGTCTGCTCATTCAAAAACCTGTAAACAATTGTTCAAAGCAACTCCATAAGCAATAGCCAAAATGGAGATGTCCCTTCAGAAATGAGTGGTAAATAAGCTTTCGTAATGTAAGGGGAAAGATTATTGATACATGCAACAACTTGGATGAATTTCAAGGCCATTATGATACCTGTGAAATGCCAATCCCAAAGGGTTATATGTTGTACCAAAATATTTATGTAATATTCTTGAATTTTATACGTAGAGAACTTATTAGTGGTTACCAGGGATTCAGGAAGTGGGCTTGGCAAGAAGGGATGGAGGTGTGTTACAAAAAAAGCAAAATGAAGGATCCTTGTGGTGAAGAACTGTTCTGTATCTTAGCTCTGTTGGTGAATACGTGAACCTGCAGATGTATCCCATTATACAGAGCTACACACACACATACATACACACACAAACACAAGTAGAGTACAATGGTGAATTCTAATGTCAATATCCTGAGTACACAGGACCACTGTATGCTTTTTATAACTGTATGGGAATCTCAGTTAATTCAAACTGAAAAAAGTTTAATAAATAAATTCATCATTTTTCTCTCTGCAGTCCAGACAAACTGACAGAGGGACTGTTCCTTAACATTTTTTCTTTCCCTATTCTTTCTTTTTTCTTTCCTTATTGATATATGTGTGTATATGTATATGTATATATGTGTGTATTTACTTATCTTTATTGAAGCATAGTTGACACACAAATTTATATTAGTTTTGGATATGTTTCTACTATTTCTTCAATATAGTTACCTTCTAAAGTGTGATGACAGCTGAGATTCAGATTTGAACTCAGGTAACAGAAAGCTTCTTACTTGGGTCATGTTCTCTAGCTCAGCCTTCCTGACATCTGCAACGAGCCCAAACAATAAAAAGAGTGTTCTTTCATTTCTTTTGCAGACATTCTGTGTTAAGCTCTATGGGCAACTTTGTGAAGATAATTACCTTTGGTCTGGAGCGGAGTTCAAGTATTCTTGTGTCCTTTTATCATAAAATAATTTTAATGCCGTAAAGACCTCACACCAACTTTAAAATTAGTCATCACTGAGATAAGCTTCTTCAAGTTTTGGCATCCTCCTGCCACTATCTCAGAATTTGCACTGAGAGACTAACAAAAGGCAATATATATACCTTTTTTTTAGGTTGGTCATAAATGATACATATGAATTTGAGAGATATTCTCTGTAGGGATTAGTTTATGTATTATTTGGAAATACTATAATTTGCCTCAGTCACCACCATCATTGTGAGTTCTATGTGCTTCATTCTTTTGACACTGCCAATATGTTTAGTGATGAACAGGTAGACTAGACAGAAGCCGTGTTTTGTAATAGCATGTCTCTTGACGCAGAGAGGATTGAATAATGTTCTTTGATCTCTTTTATCACCATTGACCATTAATTGCCAACCACTTTCATAGGATGTGTTTCTTTACCCTGGAGCTGGTAAAGCCTTCTCCTTTATGGCATTCTTGCTTACCCAACCATCAGAGCGTTTCTGCCATTCCACTAAAACTCAGGTTCCTGTTTCTAAGGATGAAATCAGCAAGGCAGCAGGCAGTATTGGTTAATCAGATCTCAAAGACTCTGAAGCGCCAAGTATCTGTCTGGTCAAGTTTACTTAAGTTCCATGTTTTCATTAACAAATACTATAGCCCTCTTTCTTAGAAAACTGGTTGGAAATGAAGACTACTGTCAGTGTCATAAGAGTGAAATCGTTGTTTTTATTGCTACGCCATCCTGCACTGGATTAGCAGAAGAGGAAAGAAGAGAGCATGGAATGGCAGTGATGTATAAATGTGGCTCCTCTTTCACCAGGAAATACCAGACAGAAAATATGGTATCCAGAATTTAGGACATGTCAGGTAAGTCCTGAGAGAAAAGGCATTCATAATTATATTTCCTGAAGTGTTATATGTCCTAAATTTGCCATTCCAGTTTGAAAATCCTATATTTCCCCCAGAAATCAGTGATTTCCTAACACTAGGGTGCATTTGGGAATGTTTGGGGCCGACGCACAAAGACCCAGACAGAAAGATATTCTAAAAGCTTTCTAGGAGATATTGATTTGCAAGCAAGGGTGAGAGCCCTGCCCCACATCCTGAACTCTCTCCTTAGTGGGTCTGAAATATCAGGTGCTGATCAGGGCGACAGATCGGTGTCAAATTTCAGGCAAGTTGAAATGGGACTTCCATATTTTCCTTGGAGTCCCATGTTTGTATCAAATCCCATATTCCCCCAAATGCCCTGCTCTAAAGGAATGATGCTTTCCCACACCCCTTAATGTAACTTTTACTTTACTTTGTGCTTTCAAGCTCCTTGTCTCTTTATCACATTGCTTCATCATAAGCACTGGTGTATACCACTAAAACAAACATCTCATTTATGAGCAAAGAAAGACCAAGATTTGTCCTAGATTTTGGCAAAATGTCAATGGCAGAGGTACTATCTAGGAAACTGTTTTGTAGATGAATTAATAGATTCCTTTATTTGGTTCCCAAGATATGGTAATGAGGATAGTACTCTGGCCTTTGATAAATAAACTAGATAGATTTCTTGGCATTTTGTGAACTTTTTTCTTTCAAATCTCAGAAATTATGTGGCATCCCCTGATCCTGCCCAAGGTTTTCAGAGAAACAGAATCCCAGAGATGGTTCCTTGTGCTCATTGGCTGTTGATAATGAAATGCATCCTTTTTTCTTTTTGGACAAAAAGGACTTGCTAATTGCCTCATTTTTAGACTGTTATTTAGATCAGACTATTAATAAACTGATCAACAAAGAAATTTTCAAAACAGAATTCATAAAGCAAGGTGTATGCCCTTCTTCAAGAATGAAGTAATAGAGATTTTCTGGGTCAAATGTCCTTGTCATTTGAATAAAAGAACATCTTTTCTGTTCACTTGAGCAAATTGAATTGAATTGAATGCACCCCCTTTTGATCTTGGCATTTTCAAAGTCGTGAATAAAGCAGTTTGCAGGGGCAGGATGAGATTTCTGAGACTTGACCTGTAAAAAATCAGAAGGCAGCTTGCCAGAACTAACATCACATATAAAAATTTGCTTACTACTATTTGAATTTCCTATGATCATAACTTTAGCAACTGGGGCGAGAGGAGATAAACCTGAACTTACAGAATTAATGAAAACTTTCTTAATGATAGTTTAGAATAATTAAAACTTAAAATGTCTCAAAAAAGCTTATTTGATTCACTAAAATACCTGTATATCTGAAACAGAAACATAAGGAACATATTCATATGAAAATAAAACCTTTATGTAAGAACCAATATGATCATTTGTGTTAATATTTTAATTTATACAATTATGTTACAGTTAAATTATAAGTACATGGACTTTAGCCAAATTATTATACTTTATTCTCAGCACAACCCCAGGGAGACTTCAGGGCAGATTTTATTTTATGGAGATACATTATGCTTAAGAGATTTGTTTTAGATATAAATATAATGCAAGGATATTACTGGAAGTAATAGGAATATAGGGCCAAAAAAGTTCTCTTGCTTCCAGCCTTGAAATAATTTCTAATTTACATTTTGAAAGACAACTCATTTTTTCCTAATGGTTCCATGTATTATTTGTACTGTGGGAGAAAAAAACCAAAACACATCTTTACTAGTAAAATGGAAAAGAGGTAGGCATTATTTTCTTACCCATAAAGCTCAACAAATCTAAATAAATCCAGTGCCTAAAGCATTGTTAAAGGGAAGATGAAAAGAATGAAGAAGTGTCTAAATGAGGTCAGTGACCCACAACCACAGAATGAGCTTGAGAAAACTGCACAGGTTTCCCTCATTTATAATCTAATTCCAGTTCAATAGATTTAGGACTTCCTGTATCCAAGGGCTGCCTGGGCAACCCTCCTGTCTCTTGCTGTACTTCAGCAAGTAGATCATTGTCTCTAAGAGTTCCCCGCAAGGTTAAGAATGCTTAACTGGCAGCAAGCTTGCATAATTTGTGATTAGAGAGTGATAAACCAAGCTTTTTGTTTGGGGGGATGATTTTATAATTCAATGAAAAGTCCCCATTATCTCATTAGTGTCTCATCCAAACGAGGATTGTTTTCCCTCATTCTCCGTCTGCCTCTTTCTCTCTGCATTCTTTTATTGGTAATTACTAAGTAGGAGGGGTTGAGTTCGACCGATCCATAGAGCCTTTTGACCAGTCCAAGTTCAAGATTGGAAGTCATTTGAGTATGCTTCACAACCAAATGCAGGTAGTTAATATACTTTTCAGAAATGCCACATAGGATTACTGGTCACTTGGGAAATACTTAATTTTATGCTGGCTAAACCCTAGTTTTTCAGAAGGTTTTAGTTTTATTTCTACTTACATAATTGCATGTCAGACATTGGGCATGAGGGTACAAGTCTGTATTAAAGCTTTCTTATTCTGTGAGAGCTGGAGACATGTATCAGGAAAGTTTCCCACTTTGCTTTGTGGCCTCATTCTGCCATGGTGATGCATATGTTTCCCTTATTCATATGGCTGAGAGGGCAGAATTAAGTTGTTTCTTGGAATAAAACGATGGTAGAAAAGAAAAGTTGAGGTGCACCTGGGTGGCTCAGTTGTTAAGTGTCCACCTTTGGCTCAGGTCATGATCCCAGGGTCCTGGGTTTGAGCCCAACATCAGGCTCCCTGCTCAGTGGGAAGCCTGCTTCTCCTTCTCCCACTCCCCACTGTTTGCGTTCCCTCTCTCATTGTCTCTCTCTCTCTCTGTGTGTCAAATAAATAAATTAAATCTTAACAAAAGAAAAGTTGGTTATTGGGTTCTTGCTATAAAACTGGCAATTCAATGTGTTTAAAAAATTTGCACAAATAAAATGTCACTCAGATATTTTAGGATAATAACATTTTTATATTTTATATATGCAAAGAAACACCCAAAGTTTTGCTTATTTATCAGAAAGTTTACTTTAAATTATGGGATATTGTTACAAAAAGCAAGTGAGGATGTTTAGTGTTTACCAGAATACCAGACTATCTTAAAAATGGATATCTTAAGTTAGTAAATAATAATTATCTGTTATCATGAATATTATATAGAAATGAATGCTTAAAGCCCTTGAAATATTCTTTAATGAATAAAACAGATAGTTTGAGCTGTTTTATACTAGACATACTTAGTAAATCATCTTCTGAAATGAATAGGTGTAAAAAGTCAATGCCATTTTAGTCCTTTCCTGCCTAAATTTTTAAGACGTCCAAATTACTGAGGTTTTTTTTAAAAGATTTTATTTATTTATTTGACAGACACAGATCACAAGTAGTCAGAGAGGCAGGCAGAGAGAGAGGGGGCAGCAGGACCCACTGAGCAGAGAGCCCGATGCGGGGCTCGATCCCAGGATGCTGTGATCATGACCTGAGCTGAAGGCAGAGGCTTAACCCACTGAGCCACCCAGGCATCCCCAAATTACTGAGTTTTAACTTTCTGGTTTTATTACATCAGTATTTTGAAATATAGGGCCATAATAAAAGAACTCCTCAAACTCGACACTCAAAAAACAGATAATCACTTCAAAAAATAGGCAGAAGACATGAACAGACACTTCTCCAAAGAAGATATACAAATGGCTAACAGACACATGAAGAAATGGTCATCATTATCATTAGCCATCAGGGAGATTCAAATCAAAACCACATTGAGATATCACCTTATACCAGTTAGAATGGCCAAAATTAACAAGAAACAAGATAAGACAAGTAACAACAGATGTTGGAGAAGATGTGGAGAAAGGGGAACCCTCTTACACTGTTGGTGGGAATGCAAGTTGGAGGAGCCACTTTGAGAAAACAGTGTGGAGATTCCTTAAGAAACTAAAAATAGAGCTACCCTATGACCCTGCAATTGCACTACTGGGTATTTACCCCAAAGATACAGATGTAGTGAAAAAAAAGGGCCATATGTAACCCAAAGTTCATAGCAGCAATGGTCACAATCGCCAAAATGTTGTAAGAGCCAAGACGCCCTTAAACAGATGAATGGATAAAGATGGTATGTTCCACATATACAATGGAATATTACACCTCCATAAGAAAGGATGAATATCCAACTTTTGTATCAACATGGATGTGTCTGGAGGAGATTATGCTGAGTGAAATAAGTTAAGCAGAGAAAGTCAGTTATCATATGGTTTCACTTACTTGTGGAGCATAAGGAATAACAGGGGGAACATTAGGAGAAGGAAAGGAAAAGTGAATTGGGGGAAATCTGAAGGGGAGACAAAGCATGAGAGACTGTGGAATCTGAGAAACAAACTGAGGGTTAGTGGAGATGGGTAGGGGGATAGGTGAGCCTGGTGGGGGGTATTATGGAGGACACATATTGCATGGACCACTGAGTGTGGTGCATAAACAATGAATCCTGGAACACTGAAAAATAAAATAAAATTATTAAGAAAACAAAGCAAAAAAAGGGACCATAATAAAAGGAAAAATAAAGGAGCTCTCTTTAAAGCAGATAAACATTCTTAATGACTCAGTTATAAATTTTATATGGTATAAAATAAATGTTATTTTTTAAAAAGCTAAAATGAGATGCCATAATATAATGGATGAGAAATTCAATATCCAGATAATTCAGCGAATTTTTAGTATTCCAAGGGAAGAGGGTGGAGTAGAAACAATAACTGATGATTTGCTCCTTCCAGTTCAAGAATTATAACCTTGGACAGAACAGCCAACAGCCAGAGAATCAACTTAAATTATAGTGATAGGGCCAGAGAGAGAAAAGCTTTCAGATTTTTGTAGATAGCATTTTAAGTATGTAGTTTTGTCAATAAATGAGATGTTTTACCAAGTAAATATTCTGGATAACTAAGCCTAAAATAAAATATTTAAACGCCATCAACTAAAACAACAACAACAACAACAACAACAAACCTTAAAAGCATTTTATTCATTTCTCTACCTTTTTCGGTAGTGAGAAATCTAACCTGATTACCTTTGATTGCTATTAATACAATACTCTCAGAGGATTTTCAGTACTATCTCCAATAAGCGATACCACCTGGTCCTACTATATTCTGAAATTACATTAATTCTCCTCATAATGTGTTTTCCACTTTAATTAATGTCAAATTTCTTTGTAATAATAATGAATTAAAGAATAATTTTTTAAATGTTAAAATCGTGATGGTCATACAAGCATAAAATGAACACTCATCAAAGATTTTATAATTAATTAATGAGGGCACCAGGAAAGCATTCCAAGTCGCTCAAAGGAAAATTCTAAAAATGCGCACATCCATAGCAATCAAGAATGCTGCAATGAGTTGACACAGAGTTGTAAAATCAGTCAATAACCACAGGGCAATAATCAGTTGTTTTCTAGCTCACAAGAGTCTTTGCATTACCGTTAGGTTTCTATGATTTCTAAAGTTTTAAAATAGCCCAAGGATAATTAAAGGCTGAGATAATCCAAAGCGGTGGACTGGATGGATACCTAGTAATCTTATTTTTGGCTATTTCACAGTCTTCCATAATTTATCCTGATATAATTAAAATTAAATAAATAATATTATTTCATAAGTAAAATAACGAAATATTTACTACTTGGTATTCCAGGCACTGTTTGGGGAATTTTACATATATTAATTAATGTTGTCTTTTGAAAACTATTTTATTATTAGTAATAATGTTCATGCTAATAATAGGAGGAAACACTGTTACTATCCCCATTTCACAGATGCCCCAACTCTCATAGGTAGGCAGTTGGTGGACTCGACCTCAGGTAATTTGACTCCGTCGTTTATCTCTGTGCTATACTATATTTGATATTATCCTGAAGCTTTTAGCAGACACATTTAAGTGTAGCCAATTCTAAAGATTTCTTAAGGAAATTCTTTTTTGCTATTTACAACAAATAAAATGAAATTATTTTCATATTGCCATGGAGATACCACATATAGGACTCTTAAGCCAATAGTCTTAGTTACACACAATTCACTCCACTGGCTTGGGAATAAAGCTTCACCAGGGAGCTCTGAGCATTTTTTTCTGAATGAGCAGGTATGACTTTGTGTCTGCTATTGTTTTTATTTTAACCACATCACTGTGCTCCTAGTAGAAAAGAGTCCAGCTTTTGGATAAATGGGTAACTGTTGAAGTGCAGATTTTACTATACTTTTAATGGAGAATAACAGAAATTAGAATGAAAGAATGTACCATCCTTCACATAAATTTAACAAGCTCCAATCATCCTTATAAAATTAAAAATGTAAAATGAAATTATTCTGTATATTAATGGTTCTCAAAATGTAGTCAGTGAAGCTCTGGGGAGTCTTTGAGACTCCTTTAGGAGACCCATAAAGCAAAAGCTATTGTTTCATAATAATAGTAAGGCATTATTTGGCTTTTTTAGTGTGTTGACATTTGTAGATGAAAAATTAATGGTGAGTAAAACTGGTAACTGTAGTATTGGTAAGGTGGAAAAAGAGGTAGTTTTGCTTAAGAATTCCCTTAATGAAGTAATGAAAATAACTATTCATTACACATGTTCTGTGTGCAAATGTTCTGTGTGACAAAATTGGAAGTAAGCATAAAATATTTCTGCTGCTTGGAAAAAGTCTGATGTGGTCTCATGGCAGAGCACTTGTGCCACTGAGTTGTCAGCCCAATTAGATATTTTTCTCACAAAACACTATTTTAACCTGAATGAATGACTAGAAGAAAAAATTATACATTTTTAATTTTGAATATTGGGTAGATAGTTTCTCTGAAGTGAACAAAATGAGTCATCTCTTTAAGGAAACCAAGGGACTACACAATGCTAGTGGTAAAGTCAGACTTTCATACACAAATAGAATTTTGAAAAATTGTATCCTCTATCATGAACTTTTTTGATGAGTCTAGTGGCAATACTATTGCATGTGCTTCTAAAAATAGTATTGTATAAGAAAATGTGTTAAAACTGGAAGATCTGCTTAGCCTATATATAAAATATATATCTTATATCTTATATATGTTATATATAATTTTTATATGACATATAATTATATTATATTGTATGTATTATATAGCATATATATATAATGAGAAACAGTAATGTGGAATAATTTTCAGTCTTTCAATATCAGACTTATAAAAAGTGTAATTTTATTGTACACTTGCAAATACTAGTACGATAAGTAAAATTTGGGCATTTTGAATGAGTAAGAGAAGCAGGTTAATCCTACTTTTAGTTAACATTTGTGTTAGGGACACAAGATGGGGAAATTTATGATATTAAGCTCCACTTAAAGAAAGTGAATTAGTGCTCAGAGAAAACTGCATGGGGGTAAGTCCCAGTGGGTTCTTTATTCTTCTTTGAACTTAGGGCTGGGATATGTTTATTAAAAATAAATTAAGGAAGTCTGTAAGATTTGGGGAGAAGACAGATCTGTGGGCTTCTGTTCTTTATAAAATAATGTCAAAATTTAATCTTTTTCCCTTTAATCTTTAACACTGAAGACCAGTCACCAATCAATAAATGTGTTTTGTTATGAATATACATGCAATTAAGTGCCTATTGTTGGTCATTATTATAGTATTTAAATCCTCCATTTCAAAATAACTAGTAATGCAGATCTAATTATGCAAAGTGAAATAAGTCAGCCAGAGAAAGACAATTATCATATGATCTCTTTCATATGAGGAAGTTGAGAGGCAGGGAGGAGGTTCTTTGGGGGAAGGGAGGGGAAAATGAAACAAGATGGCACCGGGGAGGTAGACAAACCATAAGAGACTTTTAATCTCAGGAAACAAACTGAGGGCTGCTGGGGGTGGGGAGGGATGGGTGGCTGGAAGATGGACATTGGGGAGGGTATGTGCTATGGTGAGTGCTGTGAAGTGTGTAAACCGGGCGATTCACAGACCTGTACCCCTGGGGATAAAAATACATTATATGTTTATAAAAAAAAATTGGAAGGGGAGGAGAACCATAAGAGACTATGGACTCTGAAAAACAACCTGAGGGTTTTGAAGGGTTGGGGGTGGGAGGTTGGGGGAACAGGTGGTGGGTAATAGGGAGGGCACGTATTGCATGGAGCACTGGGTGTTGTGCAAAAAGAATGAATACTGTTACACTGAAAAAATAAATAAAATGAAAAAAAATAAAAAAAATAGGGGTTAAAGCTAAGTATATCTAAGGAAATGCCTTAGAAAGAATAACATAGTAAAATTACATGCTTCAATTTTTTAGAAAATTATACTAAGAACTTACAAATGTTTTTTCTTAAGAGAAAAAAAGTATAGATTTGTATACATAAGAAGACATTGGTTGCCAGCCATAATTCCATACTGTTAAAGGGAAAAATTAACACTGGATCTGGTTATAGTTTTTCTTTAGGTGAAGATTATATGTCCGAATGACAAGAAATCTCTTTTGTTTCATTTTATAGTACATTACTCTGCATTGCTGTAAACAAGGTGTTACTAAACAGTAGCTAGCACTCTATGGCTTACAGACATGTTTATTTGACAGCCTGTATTTTTTAATTGAATTTGCTACTAACATTTAAAATTCGTAAGACTTCATTGAAAGGTTCAGATTTCCAACTTCTTTTGGAAAATTAAAAAAATCTAAGACTGGAACACTGACACTTATGTTCAGAAACTTTTGGGTGGAGCTCACATGTTCCAGCTGTCCCTTTCAATGGGAATGTCTTCCCTAGTTCCCCTGGGTCAGCTCAGCACCATCTCTTTCCCTCTGCAGAAAGTATATTGGGGTATGAGTGGCATTACTACAGGGTTAATATTAAACCTCCTTTCAAGAAAAAGAAAATAATCCACAAGTGTTTGGCACTCTTACCATTTAGAACACATTTCTTGTGATGCGTCTCACAAATGGTAGGTAAGTCCTCATGATACTCCCACTGAGAAAAAATGTTAGTGCTGCCAGGTTTTGATCAACTATTATTTTTGAGGGTTTGGGGAATACTAAAAATTAATGTCTAGGGTGCCTGGGTGGCTCAGTCAGTTAAGTGTCTGCCTTTGGCTCAGGTAATGACCTTGGGGTTCTGGGATGGAGTCCCATATCAGCCTCCCTGCTCAACAGGGAGTCATCTTCTCCCTCTGTCCCACCCCCCTCGAAGGTGCTCTTTCTCTCTCTCTTTCATGGTCTCTCATTTGCAAAAATAAACAAAATCTTTAAAAAATAAAATAAAAATTAATGTCTAGATCACAAAAAAGTATTCCATAAGGTCTTTGCAAAAATAGCTTAGAGGAAACCTGAGTGGCTCCACTGAGCCTGAGCAACTGACTCTTGGTTTTGGTTCTGGTCCTGATCTCTGGGTGATGGCATTGAGTCCCCATGTTTGGCTCTGTGCTCAGTGGGGAGGCTGCTTCTCTTCCTTTCCCTCTCTTCCAGCTCACACTCTCTGTCTCTCTCTGTCTCTGAAATAAATAAATCTTAAACAAAATTTTTTAAAAGAGATTGGTCTGCCAAAACATACATAAGTTTGACTTTGAGAGAAACCTCAGACGTGAAGGTGAACTTCTGGAGAGGTCAGGGAAATGGCTAAGTTTGGGGCAGGTTTGGGAGTATAAACTGGAATTAAGGATCACCCTTCAGTGGTCTGATTTTTTACAGTGAAAGGGCATGTGAGTTCAGACTTGTGTCTGACTCTCAATTATGTCCATAGAATATCAGTTAGGCTTCTTTCAGGCGAAAGTAAAAATAAATAAATAAATAAATAAATAAATAAATAAATAAATCAATCAAATTCTCTTATGGAATAAAGAAGCAATTTTTAAGTGGAGAGTTCTTTACTTCCTTGTGATAGGATCAGGACTTACGAGGTCACCTGGATCCATTGCTGGGCTCTGCCTCCCATGGTCTGGTTGGATTCTCTTAGTCCACATGGGGGGTCCACACTTTGTGCTCACTGTATCACAGTATCTGGTTGAGCCTTGGACTTCTACACTCCTATTGAAGCACTGTAGCTAGGAAGATTATATTGACTATCTTTTTTTTTTTAAAGCACTCTCTCCTTTTATTCATTTAATGAAATCAATATTCCCCTATTTTTAAGTGTTCTTATCAAACCTCTGTAAGGACTAATTATTCCAACCAAACCATGCAAAAAAATTTTTTGGATGTGAGATTTATGCTGAAAAGACAACATTGATTTCCTCAAAATGTAGAGATGGGGAAAGGCACAGGGGGAAGACTATACCCTAAGTGATTAAATATGATAGACAAAATTTGACTATCTTTTCTTTGCTCTTTGCATCTTTTCACGTCCTGGTTCTCAGCTGTAGGTGGCTGATCTGTTTGGATTATATCAACAGGCTCCCATCACTCACAATTTGGTTTGAGCTCTGCCAATGGGAAGCCTTGGCAGGAAACCACTGGCATGAAGAATGGGTCAGGTAATTACTACTCTATTTCCCCTCTGGTGTCATTTTGGGCTTCACCAAAAGCCCATTGGTCCTTGCTTTCCATGATTCTTTCTGGTTCCAGTTTCCTATATCCTCTTCTCCAAATACTCTGAGTCTATGGGTGGTAGCAGGTCCAATGAACTTGGATTTCCACATTATCTTTAATGGTTCCTCTATAACCTATGTACCCTTTGTAACTAGTCTGTTTGTAAATAAATGCTCTTGAATGTATCCTGACTGGATTGTGCCATCTGTTTCTGTTGGGTTTCTAACTGTTAGAGAGATAGAAATCACTGATTGCCTCTGATCATGCTTATGTCCTGCCTGAGGCTAATGGAGCCCTACTTAGACAACACGAATAGAGTGCTACAAACTGGAAGCAGTTATGGGGAGAGGTAGGAATGGATGCTAGAGAGGCAGACAAAGTTGATTAACTATAAAGAGGTTTGATCTTGTGGCAGGGAAGCCTGGTGAGTGTTTCTAAGGCAGATGTTGGTGGATGTTTCTCTGTAAGGCTTTCCAGATGAGCTACCTTGTTAGAGCATGTCTATATCACTTTAGGATATGAACACAGGATATTTCCTCTGAATGTATTACTGGTAAAGGCTGGAAAGAGCTAGGCAAGTACACTGAGACTCTGGTTTGTTTATGTAACATAGTGCTACTTTGTGATAATGTACATACATTACATGGTTGTTTATCCATATTACTGAATTTCACTTCATGTAATTCTGTCACACCTGCACAAATTGTTGAGAGGCCAGAAGATAATTTTATTACAATTCAGGAATTCAGAAATTTTGTAGAAAAGGATATGCATGAGCTTGCAGAAATTACACAAAGAAAATTCCAAATATTGCTGATCTGCATTTTATCTTCTCTGAACGTGGTAGATGAGGACCAAGTTTTTCTTCCATTCACCTGGGCAACTTGCAAAAGCATTTTTTTCTAGTTAGTTTTTGTTCATGTTTTAGTCATTTAACCAGTTATGCTCAATGAACAGAAGTGCACTAGATGAAAATCATTTGAATACTGAACTAACTCGTTCCTATATCTTACTAGTAATTGTTTTATAAATGAATATGGCTAAAATTGATAAAATCACTCCAGATTTTGAAGATAATAAGTCCTGTAATTATATTTTATTAAAGATATTTAATTATTATTGTGTTAAGTATATTTTGCTTACTTTTTATGTTTTATTTTTTATTAAGTAATCAAATACTTTTGATTACGGTGTTGTGATCTGCAAGCTGAATATAAATTCCCATTAAGCCTAAGATTTGTTTGAGTTGACGTTGCCAAAGGAGGGAGCAGGTAAAAATTATGTTCCAGCCAAGCTTATTGGAAATCTAACCTCAGTCAAAATTTCCGATGCTATTTTAGAGAAGAACACTCTACTTGATTGTTTTGTTTACTCTGGGAACCACCTAGACACAATTATTCACCCCAATGCCATGGGTAGTCTTGAGAGCTATTTGATTGTGTTGCCAGTAATTCTATTTCAGCAAAAATACTAGAGAGAGTAGATATTACTAGAAACTCATCAATATTTCTGAGTTCCTAGTGTTTTGTATCAATAGCTCATATTATCTTTGAGGGAAATTATTCTATATTGCTAATCTAATAGATGAAACCAAACCAATGTATCAGGAAGCATGATGCAATAGTTATTATATGGAAAATCACAAATGAGCATTAACTGTTCCTGCTAACAGTTATTAGACCTCTTTCCATGATTTTATCCTCCTTGCTCTTTTTTAATAAATTAGAAACAGTTAACAATCATGTTTACAGAATTTCCACTAATTTGATCTGATCTTTAAAAATTGACACATTAAACTTGTAATAGCTTCAGTATGAAATTTCACCTCCTGCCACCCGCCTCCAATCATCATAATTGCACAGACCACTGGCTTTTTGCTAGCTCAGAGTTCTTTGATTTATTTTTCGTGATATGATCTGCTTATTTGTGAATATTAAATAATTCCACAAATCTGCATTTGGATATAGTAATATGTTCCCTTTTTACTGTAAGATCTGTGGATATGGATAGGGAATGACATAGAAAATACATCTGCCTGTTTTCTAATCTTAGATCGGTGCAGGTGCATATGTGTGTGCACACACACGCATGCGTGCACACACACACACACACACACACACATACACACACATTGGGATTGGGGCCAAGAAAAAAGGATGATAAGTGGCAAAAGGGACAGACCTCACTAGCCAGAGATGAAGCCGCAGGAAACAAGTATAACACCTTCAACACTATCTTCAAGGAAAGAGCTCACTTAAGAAGAGCCCCAAATCTGTGATGTACACAAAGGATTCCATCTGTAGTTTTATTCAAGTGTCTTTTTTTGGTCTTGTTTTGTTTAGGTATCACAATGTTGGCTTCACTGAATAAGTTGGGAAGCATTTCCTCTCTAATTTTCTGAAAGATTTGGCATTGTTTCTTTCTTAAATGCTTGGTATAATTCAGTAAACACATGTAGGTCAAAAAGCTTCTCTGAAAAACAACCTGAGGGTTTTGAAGGGTCAGGGGTGGGAGGTTGGGGCAACCTGAGGGTTTTGAAGGGTCAGGGGTGGGAGGTTGGGGGAACAGGTGGTGGGTAATGGGGAGGGCACGTTTTGCATGGAGCACTGGGTGTTGTGCAAAAAGAATGAATACTGTTACGCTGAAAAAATAAATAAAATGAAAAAAAAAGCTTCTTTGTGGGAAGGATTTTAACTACAATTACAATTTCTTCAATGGATACAGGACTACTCAGGTAATCTAATTCTTCTTAGGTGACATCTGCTATTGTTTCTTTCAAGCAATTTGCCCATTTCATTCAGGTTGCTGAATTTAATATGTGTAGAAACTCTAACAATATTTTCTTTCATTTTTGAGATTGTTAGTTTGTGTGTTGTTCTTTTTTCCTGTGTAATCAGGCTAGAAATTTATTGATCACCTCAACAAAACACTTCGGTTTCTGTGATTTTTCTGTTTTCTTTTTTACTGGTATCCTTTATAATCTTTATTATGTCAGTTATTCCACTTATTCTGAGCTTAACTTTTTCTTCTTTTTTAGTATTTTTAAGTGGAAATTGAGTTTATTATTTGAGACTATTCCTTCTTATATGAGCACTTATGGCTATAAACTAAGTACTGTTAAAGCTGCCTCCCATAAATTTTGATATATTGTGTTTTTTATTTTCAATTCAAAATAATTCAATTAATTCAATTCAAAATAATTTCTAATTTCTATTTTGATTTCTTCCTTGACCCTTGAGTTCATAAGGAATATGCTATTTAGTTTCCACATATTTTGGAATTATCTACAAATTTTTATGAAATTGATTTGTACTTTAGATCTTTTTAGTCATACTTTTTGGGGTTTTTTTAGATTTTATTTATTTATTTGACAGAGAGAGAGAGATCACAAGCAGGCAGAGAGGCAGGCAGAGAGTGAGGGGGAAGCAGGCTCCCTGCCAGAACCTGGGATCATGATGTGAGCCGAAGGCAGAGGCTTTAACCCACTGAGCCACAGAGGCTTTAACCCACTGAGCCACCCAGGCACTCCCTTTTTAGTCATACTTTGTATGACTTAAATCCTATTACATTTTTGAGATTTGCTTTATGGCCTAATTTGGCAAATATACCGTGTAATATTTATTTTTTCTAACTGTGGGGAATTCCGTGTCAATGAGATCAAATTATTGATATTGTAATTTTACTATACACTCGTTATTTTCTACTTGTTCTATTACTTAATGGTAGAGGAAAATTAAATCTCTGAGTAAAATTTTGGATTTGTATGTTTCTCTTTGCATTTCTCAGGTTCTTTTTTCATGTATTTTCATAACAGTTTTATTGAGATATTATTCATATACATAAAATTCACCTTTTTTAAGTGTACAGTTTGGTAGTTTTTAATCATTTACAGAGTTGTGTGACCATCACTACTCTCTAACTTTAAAACATTTTCATCACCTGCTCAAGAAAACCTATACCGATTAAAGAAATGATGCTGATTCTATACAACATCATCCAGAAAGTTAAGGAGGAAATGCTTCCCAAATTCTAAATTCCCCTATACCCCCAGTTCTTGGCAATAATTTATATATACTACTGTCCGTCTCCATGGATTCGTCTATTCTGGATATGTCATGTGAATCTAATGAAATAATATGTGGTTACATCAAAGGTAGAAGGGTAAATCCAGACCTTGTTATCTATCTTGGCTAGGAGTGAACGTATAAAAGTCAAATTTGTGATTTCATATATTTAAGGAAATGGGAATTCTCCTGATACAGAAAATCCATGTCATGGCCTAACTACCTATAACATACCCACACTATTTTTTTGGTTACAAAGATTACAACTTTAAAAATATTTTAAAACCATCCATAAATTTAAGCATAAAACTTTGTATTTATCCTAAGCTACACAAAAAAAATTTTATATCCAATGGCAGGCAAAATATTGAATCAAAAATTTAAAAAATTGATCTGGTGTAAATTTAACCTCAACAAATTTAAGCAGTACATCAAAAGCTCTCAGTTTTACTATTTTTATTCAAATGTACTTAAAATAAACACATTAAGCTTGCTTTTAGCTTTTGCTTTTCAGCCAGATGTTTTGGCATATATTTTTTAAAGATTTTATTTATTTATTTGACAGACAGATCACAAGCAGGCATAGAGGCAGGCAGAGACAGAAGGGGAAGCAGGCTCCCTGCTGAGTGGAGAGCCTGATGCAGGGCTGGATCCCAGGACCCTGAGATCATGACCTGAGCTGAAGGCAGAAGCTGAACCCACTGAGCCAACCAGGTGACCCTGTCTTGGCAGTATGTAGCCAGATCTTTAAACCAATAAAAATTATGAAGGAAGACTTTCTGTTCTAGACTCCTTTGCTTTAGAATGATCTGTCAAAAAAATTGTAATAAAGAAAATCCCACAAAAACCTTGTCAAAATTACAACAGAAAAAGGACAGGCACTGTGTGAAAGAGATTAGATAAATAAGTACATTTCTGAAAAAATATTTAACTTCATTATTGAAAAGTGCCAATTAAAACTGACAATTAGTCTTCTTTTCCTTGTTAGTTCATATTTCATCTATTATTGATAACTTTTACCTTATTTTCACTCTATTTCTCATACATAAATTTCACAACATAAATTTTGTTTACTATAAAGAATAAGAACCAATACTTTCTCTCTATAAAAACTAAGCACAGAATTTGAAGTTAAATAGAGAAGTTATCATTTAGAAACTCAGATACTAAATCTAATTTAAAATCTATCAAAGAAAAAAGAAAATAAGAAATAGAAAGCATAAAAAGCATCATTTAAAAATCTTTACTAAAATATAGTAATGGGATCTTCACTGTGTTTATAGGTAATTGTGGGATATATTAATACAAAATCTTTTTTAATAAATTATTTTCTAATCTAAGTTTTTTTTTTGTAACATACTAAAAGTTGTATCCTGATCTGAAGTTTCTTCTGAATGTTTTACTTTATTCTCTAAGAAAAGTATTTTAGGGGCACCTGGTGGCTCAGTGGGTTAAACCTCCGCCTTCAGCTCAGGTCATGATCTCCAGGGTCCTGGGATCGAGCCCTGCATTGGGCATTCTGCTTACAGGGGAGCCTGCTTCCTCCTCTCTCTCTGCCTGCCTCTCTGCCTACTTGTGATCTCTCGATCTCTCTCTCTCTCTGCCAAATAAATAAATAAAATCTTAAAAAAAAAAGAAAAGTATTTTATGTTTATAAAAAAAAAAAGAAAGGATGAATACCCAATTTTTGTAGCAACATGGACGGGACTGGAAGTGATTATGCTGAGTGAAATAAGTCAAGCAGAGAGAGTCAATTATCATATGGTTTCACTTATTTGTGGAGCATAACAAATGACATGGAGGACATTGGGAGATGGAGAGGAGAAGGAAGTTGAGGGAAATTGGAAGGGGAGGCGAACCATAAGAGACTATGGACTCTGAAAAACAACCTGAGGGTTTTGAAGGGGTGGGGGTGGGAGGTTGGGGGAACTAGATGGTGGGTAATAGGGAGGGCACGTATTGCATGGAGCACTGGGTGTTGTGCAAAAACAATGAATACTGTTACACTGAAAAAATAAATAAATTAATTAAAAAAAGAGAAAATATTAAAAAAAGGTATTTTTAAAATGTTTTTAGTGATATTTTTTCATGGTCAATTCTTTCTCCCCACACTAGGCTTTTGAATTTTTGCTTATGTTTTGGCAATTCTAGTGTTTCGCATTTCTATAAAATTCAGAATAAACTTGCCATTACTTTAAAAAAAACCTGGGGTTTTAACTGGTGTTACGCATTACATTTACACTAACCAAAGACTTGTGTGCAAATGTCTACTGTGACTAATCACTCCAAACTAGAAACTATCCAAATGCCCGAGTGGTGAATAGAGACAATTTGTTGTGCTTCTAATTTGGGGAAATAGTGTTCAGCAATAAAAAGAAACATACTACTGAAACATATTGAAAATAGCTGGGTACAAAATATTACATGGAGAAAGTTTCCATTTTACGACATTTTATAAAAGGCAAAACTGAAGAAAACATAAGTAAAAAGTCAAAAGGTTGATGTGGAGAGAAAGAATTGACTGCAAACGAGAAGAAGGGAACATTACAGGTTGACAAAAATAACTTTTACATTGATTGCTGTAGTTATTACATGACCACAGATTTGTCCAAACTTCCCAAATTGTACACTTCAAAAGGAAGATTTTTATCATATAAAAGTTATACTTCCATACACGTGACAAAATAAAATAAAACAAAAATGAGTTTTTACAAAGACCAAGTAATTAGTGTTACCTACATAATTTATTCTAGACTTTATTACTCTAATGGTGACATATGCTATCAGTTTTGGGGCTTCCTTCTCAGGATAGGAGTTAAGAAGAGGTTGCTATTACAAACATGATGAGGGGTGCTGGGGTCATGATCTCAGAGTCCTAGGGTTAAGCCCTGTGCATTGGGCTCCACACTCAGTGGAGGTCTGCTTCTCCGTCTTCCTCTCCCTCTCTCCCCACTCATGCTCGGTCTTTCTCAAATAAATAAATAAATAAACAAACAAAGTCTTCAAAAATGGCGAGAAGACTCTTAATATCTCCTTTCTTATTTTCTGCCAGAAGTAGAGGCATACTCTTTTATTAAAGTAATTCCACTTTTAAAATGCTAGGTATGACATAAAATTTAAATAATGTAATTTAAATTATGTAAATGGTTTACATAAATCATTTTAATAAATCATTTAATTAAAACCCTATATTTCCTATAAATTCAAGTTGTTTTAAAACAGGATTCTTCACAAACTATGAGATGGAGTTTCAAAGTTCTGCAAGTGTTCCCAGTAGACTGCATGGCTTAAATTTAATTCAAAAGCTGTTATATAATTTATTCTCAATGAAAATCTTGTATATTTAGTTAGTAAACCTTTTGAACACATTCACAAGTATATAAGGAACATGACCTTTGCAAAACAAACTATTGTCCTCAAGAGCTTTGATCAAATGGTATACTATAGCCATAACAGCTGCCATTTAAACATTTTATGGAAAAAGGTCAGGCAGTTATTGTAATTCATGCGACTGATGGAAAAAAATGAAATGCATTTTCTTGCCTACTTGTTAACTTTTCCCTTTTATTGAAGATTGCACAAAAATGATTTTAGCTCTGTTTGTGTTTAAGGTGCAATTTACTATTTTCCTCTTTCTTTCTTTCTTTCTTTCTTTCTAAGTTGTAGTCTGTAATCACTCACCAAGTAGTTCTCTGTGGATGCAAAATCCAGATGGCCTGGCAGATGGAGCCTAGAAGATTGGTTGAAATGCCCCAGACACATCCATCACCTAAACACTCCATAGGAAATTTGAATAAAACTAAAGATCTGAAATTCTATGGACTGTAGAGTGTAGTCAGCTGTAAAGTTCATGTGCAAACACACGGTTGATTATACTTCTTAGAGGAAACTTCTCACATTGTGCTATTTTGGCATTACTTAATCAGTTGACGTTAAAGAAAATATACCAAATCTTGATGGCAAGAAAACTCTACTCAGATATCTCGGTTTTCATACTTTTGTACCTCATTTGTAGAAGCTGAACTTGGACATGAGAAAAATTCTTCCTGCATATCAATTCAAGGAGCCTAAGGTATTCTTTCCTTGGACAAAAATGGGGACATATTTTTCATGTAGCAAATGCTAATTAATCCATCATATCAGTTTATAAAATTGTTTTTCTGCAGAGGACAGTTTTCCTCAAAGATTAGTAAAAACGTTGACCTAATCCAATCATTTACTAAATAACAGTTATCTCCTCATATCGAAAGACTAACTATTGACATGTGTTTTCACATGATAGATGCTCTGCAGACCCTGGAAATAGACCAGCACTTATATAGTCAATTAATCTACAACAAAGGAAGCAGGAATATACAATGGGGAAAAGACAGTTTCTTCAATAAATGGTGCTGGGAAACTGGACAGCTACAGACAAAAGATTGAAACTTGACCACTTTCTTAAACTATACATATAAATAAACTCAAAATGGATTGAAGTCTTAAATGTAACACTCTGAGAAGAAAACATAGCCAGTAAGTTCTTTGAAATCAGTCTTAACCATATTTTTTTGGATCTGTCTACTGAGGCACGGGCAACAAAAGCAAAAATAAACAAATGGGACTACATCAAACTAAGAAGCTTTTACACAGCAAAGGAAATCATTAACAAAACAAAAAGACAGCCTAGTTGATGGGAGAAGATATAGGCAAATGCTTTATTGGCTAAAGGCTTAACATTCAAAATATGTAAAGAACCCAGACAACTCAATATAAAAAAAATTTGATTTAAAAATGGGCAGAAGACCTGAATAGACTTATCTCCAAAGAAGACATACAGATGACCAACAGACATATAAGAAAATGCTTAACATCACTCAACATCAGGGAAATGCAAATCACAACCACAATGCAATATCGCCTCACACCTGTTAGAACAGCTATCATCAAGAAGACAAGAAATTACAAGTGCACTGGGTGTTTATGTAAGTGTTGAATCACTACAGTGAATTGCTTAAAATCAGTATGTGTGTATATATATGTATATATATATGTGTGTGTATAATATATAAATACATATATACATATATAAATAATATATATGTAATACAATGTTCATGTGCAAACACAATGATTATACTTCTCAAAGGAAATTTGTACATATGTACACATACTAAGTGGAGATTAATTGAGGATATTTAGAAGCAAGAACCTGATGATTAATCTTTAACCAGAAGTTGAAGGTCATGGATAATTTGTCCTGTATATAATTTTAGGCTCATTTTTGGAGATTCTTACTTCTGATTCACAAACCTGATATTCCAGCTCAATGCTTTGAAATATGGAGCTGCTGATGGGACAGAAGATACTTGTGGGAAGTTTACTGCATTGTGGAAGAGGTATGAGAAGAGAATGATTGGTTTTAAGCAGTCTTACTAGGAAGAAACAATATTTGACTTGGAACATAGTTTCAAATGTCATTTTTCAGTTTCATAAAACAGATGAGTGGACTGGGATGAAGGAGGAGGGTGTGAACCTGACCATCACCAGAGGCTGAGATATGGAAGCCTTTTGGAAATAATTTTATTCCTTCCAATTCTTAATGTGTTTATTTTTAGGAGTGCTTTTCTATTGATGTGGAGACATACTGTGATTCAATTCATTTTAGAGACACAGTGTTTCCTTTTAAATGCTTTTTAAGTGAAAAAGGTAGCAATATAGGATATATTAAATAAATGTGAGCCCAGGAAGGAATAAGTAAGGTAGAAATGCATAAGTGGCATGATTAAAGTTTTGAGATCACTACTCTGGCAAAATAGGCCTTTTCTAACATTCCTGGACTCATACTTGTCATTTCCATGTACCAGCTTCTCTTGTGTCCTGAGAATGACACCAGTTAATGCTTCTGCACCCAATTATGATAGATGAGAACCACCAAGCAGTTATTAGACATAATCTGGGTTTCCTACAGTTTGACTTAAATCTGACACTATCTACTGGGAGACAACATCAGATGCTGTAAGTAAAAGTCTTTTTCCCACAAGACTGCTCCCCCCTGCCCCCACTTCTTCCACTTCTTCACATACCAGTCTCAAACACAGGTTGTTACCTGAGCTGTCAGGCACAAATCAGAAGTTCCCACAACTCGTTCCTTGGGTTCGACTAATTTGCTGGAGTGGCTCACAGAACTGAGAAATATTTTACTTATGAGATTGCCAGTTTATTATAAAAGGCAATTATTATCAGAATTATTATCAGAAACAGTCAGGTTGCAGCAATGCATAGAGCAAAGCATGGGGAAAAGGAAAGGAGCTTCCCTGCCCTCTATGAGGGCATAACTCTCCCACTATTTGCATCTCCACATATTCACCAACCTGGAAGCTTTCTGAACTCCATTCTTTTGGACTTTATGGATATTTCATTACACAGGCATGGCTGATTAAATCATTGACCACTGGTTGGAGTGCCTGGGTGGCTCAGTTTTTATGCATCTGTCTTCGGCTCAGATCATGATCACAGGGTCCTGGGATCAAACCCAGCATTGGACTCCCTGTTCAGCGGGAAGCCTGCTTCTTCCTCTCCTACTCCCACTCCCCGGCTTGTGTTCCCTCCCTTGCTGTCTCTCTCTGTCAAATAAATAACAAAAATAAAAATAAAAAAAAATCATTGGACACTGGCAATTGACAAAGAGGTGGAGAAGATTAGAATTGAAAGTTACTACCCTCTACTGACAAAGTTGATCACCTGGCAACCTGTCCCTAATCTTAGGTGCTTCCTGAAAGTCACCTCATTAATGTAACAAAACATACTTTTATCACTCTCATCATTTAGGAAGTTCCAATTGTTTTAGGAGCTCTGTGCCAGAAATGGGAAGAGGAAAAAATATGTATTTCTAATTATAGGTCACAATATTACATACCTCTTATCATTTTTTTTTTTTTAAAGAAAACTGATCAAGAAGCATTTAAAAAATACAAGCCCACGGGGCATGTGGGTGGCTGAGTGGGTTGATCTTCCGCTTTTGGCTCTGGTCATGATGCCAGGGTCCTGGGATGGAGGCTTGAGTAAGGGTCCCTGCTCCTTAGGGAGCCTGCTTCTCCTTCTTCCTCTTCCTGTTGCCCCCCTGCTTGTGCTCTCTTTCACAAATAATAAATAAATAAATAAATAATATAATAAAATAAAATAAAAACTACAAGCCCACACACATTTTTACTATCTTGATAAAACAAGGTTAATTTTCAGCCCCATTTCATATAGCTCTGTGTATCTGATTCTGACTGGTGTGGTATTCAGAGACCTCTCTGGCTTGTCAGATCTATGAGATTTAACTTATGGGTCCATGTTATCACCTTGTTCATCTCTGTCTGCTCAGTGTTTCTGTGGTCCTAAATACATGGCTATCTCACCATTTAATATTCCCCATTTGAATTAGTAATATATGAAACAAACAGCCCCTGTTTTGCATCTGTGTTAATTTTTCTTTCTTTTTTATGTGGCTTGTCCTTTTAAGCCTATCTCTTATAAAAAAAAAAATCACCACGCACTTTTGGTCTTTTATGTCTGTGATTTGATTGAAGATTGAGATATTATTAGCCTGAGTGGTAAAAGAAAACTTGAATTTTATGCCACATGTTTTCCCCCTGGGCATTTAAATAATGCTTGATTGTGTGGAAGCTTCATTGTTGAGCACTGCTAGAAAATCACTGAACTGTCAGTTCATGATTGTAAGAAAAGAATTCACAGACATAGTAAAAAAAAAAAAAAGGCTGAGAAATAACATGGTGATTCCACAGAAGAAGATAGAAGGGCAGGGGCACCCACCAAAGATGGAAGTCCTTTTGAGTTATTGATCATGTATTTTATTCTGTATTTGAGCTTGAATTATTTTGTGATAAAATAAAATAAAAATAAATTAGACTTTGTGGCAGGTCAATGTAAAAATAGTTTTAACCATGGGACGGTAATCATAGAACACATCTTTTGGGCAGTCATGAATATCTATGTGTGTTGGTTTCCTCATTTATCATTTATCTAGCAGAGTTTCAGGGCTCTTACGATATGTGTAAAACATCTAACATAGAGGGATGGCACAACAGATGATGAATTAAGTGGCTATAAACTTTAATTATTTACAGATAAGCATATGAATTCTTCGTGTCATCAAATGTCACACTGACATTTTACAATTGTCTGGATGACTAGCTGTATAAGTAACTTCAGTTTTCATTGTTAGAGTATCTTTGTGGTCAAGAATCAGCTGCGATATGAAAAATATATGGTTAAGTCTTAACTAATTAGGATACTTATTTATTAGGTGGAAATGAATGTGATGCCTGATCTCTGAATTTGTTTCTTCAACTTTAAATTGAGACAATGACAATTATTTCCTGGGCTTGTTTAGGCTGATATTTCTCAAAAGCCCATCTTAGAAGCAACAGCAGCAGCACCTGGGAACCTATTAAAAGCACATATTTTCAGGTTCTCTCTTGAATCAAGTCAGTCAGAAACTCTTGTTCAGATGCCCAGTGATATCTGTACAGACAAGGAACCAAATCCTTCAAGTACTTTTGATGCACATGAAAATTTTTCATCTGATTGGGAAGAAATGCACAGCTAGTCGTAACTAGTCTGATTGGGAAGAAATGCACAGCAACACACCATTATATAGTACATTCCCACTTTGTAGAGGCAATGGATATAAATGACATCAAGAGCATAGGTATTATCAAAATGTGAAATAATTAGTAAATGATGCTTTGGAATATTTGTTACCTTTGTTTTTAATATCTTGTTTAATTTTGAATATATATTACTTAAATTATAATAATAGCTATTTTAACAATCAGTTTGCAAAATTCCTGAAAATTAGACAATCAGTTCTCCCATGCCTATAGGAACCAGCTTGAATGCACCAGTTGGGTAGTTATATCTTCATCTCTTTATCTTCTTAGTTTTTCTCCATGACTCGTAAAACACCAAGCACACACATCTACCAGAGAGGAGTTTGTGACACTCTGAAGATCTACGGAAACAACCCGCCGTTCCAAGTGGAGTTGCAGAAGACACTTTAAAAATACAACTTAAGCAGAATAATGCATCATACCAGTAAATGGAGCCAAGCCATGAACATTCAGGTTTTAATGATTTTTTTCTCCCAAATAATAGAGTTTTGCCATAACATACACAAGAAGCCATTTCCATCATTATGTTTGGAATATGTTCTAACTCCTTGGTGATAATAAAGGTCAGTCTAATCTTAAAAGAAATGTATCCACATTCCATACAGAGCACTTGCTAGTACTTTAAGAAAGACACAGAGCATGCCCATATAAACACAGCATGTTCAAAGATCTGTGGTTAAAATAGATATCAGATGCAAAGTTGAAAAGCTGTCCCAGGTTCCTCTGGAAAATATCCTTATTACATAAAGAGTCCAGAGAATCCGGGGGACAGAAAGGCCACTAGCTAATGGGTAGGGTTTCTACCTCCATCTCAACCCGAAATTTGTGTTATGTTCCTTTCAATGCGAGTTTGTCTGTTGCTAGAAATAGTGAACTGAAAAACCAGTGAAGGCCACTGTCACAAAGGTATTTGGGTGGGCTCTGTAGAACCATCCAACTGAAGCTCCTGAGCATTTATTTCCCCTTATGAAGTTCTGGTACATACACAAGAAAATTTTAAAAATCACTCTGCTAGTGATTTTGTTCTGAATGCCTGAAAGGAGCTCGGGAGGACCACATGGAGGTTTCCATTTCCCTGCTTTGAAGCAAGCTCAAGTAGCCTCAAACCAAGCACCATCTTTCCCTGCCATGAGAATAATTAGAATCTCTACTTCACAGAGTGGCCATGAAGATTAAATGAGAAGATACAAGTGAAGCATTTAGCCTGGATGCCAAATGGCTGCCACACAGTGATTGTTCAGTAGTGTTAGTTATTTTTAGAAGAAGAGCTTGTTTGCTTCAATATCCATACCACAGTTGGCCCAGGAATCCAGACCCTCACAGGCTAACGCAATAAACCCAAGTGTGGTCACATAGGAGAGGAGCAGCCCTTCAAAAGAGGCATGAAGAAAAAATTCTCTCTCTTTTTAGAAGATTTTATTTATTTATTTATTTATTTATTTATTTGAAAGAAAGAGAGCATGAGCTGGGGGAAGGAACTAAGGGAGAGGGAGAAGTATACACCCGGCTGAGCAGAATGCCCCACACGGGGCTCAATCCAAGGACCCCAAGATCATGACCTGAGCCAAAGGTGAAAGTTTAACCCACTGAGCCACCCAGTGGGCCTGAAGAAAAAATTCTTGAATTAGGGACAGTTCTACTTCTTTACCACTCATTGAGTGGATGAAAAGAGCTAGAAGAAGAAAAATATAGAGAGTGAGCTGGCTATTCTACATTATGAGTCTCATGGCTCGAAAAAGATGGTGGACCCCACCAAATTAAACTAGTATTTTGCTTCTTTAAAAGTTTCAGCCATAGAAAGTCTAGAAAACCCAGTCTTTGTATTCAATTATAGTCATTAAGGGTCTTACTTCTCCTCTTGGGTATAGCATAAAAGGGGTTAGAGGAAGGGGAGCTGACATGACAGGAAGTCAAGGGCATAAAAAATCCTTTAGCTTCCCTGAAAGGCCAGTGCCTTGATTGGTGATGCGCTCTTAAAGAGCTTAAAAGGAGAGGCAGTCATTAACATCAGAAGTAAAGCCAATGACTGGTCATCCTTATTGTGGAACACTAGAATGGACAACGGGGATGTCCGCTATTGGGGGGAAATTGTTATTAAAAATTAAAGTGCCACCGTTATGCTGCATGCTTAAAGGCATTCCAACTCTCCACTGTTTGTGGCTGACTGGCTTAATCTTTTTTGCTTCCTTCTGTCTTTACACCAAACCCACATTTAGTGAGGCATGAGCTGAAGCTTTTGTCCACAGGTGGAATTCCTACTTGTTTGGGGAAGGCTCTATTCTGCTGCTAAAGCCTTTCAACTGATTGAAGCTGTCCTACCTGGATTACCTGGGATAACCTTCCTTACTTAAAATACAGTGGTTATTGATTTCAACCACACCTATAAAATATTTTCCTAGCAACACTTAGATTACTGTGTTTGATTGAATAACTGGGTCTGTAGTCAAGTTGATGCATAAAACTGACCATCACACCAACCTAATGGATTCAACATTTCCTAGTTCCTCTGATACTATAATGGTCAAACTCTATAGTATCATGACAAGGATCTTCTTGACATGGACAGCACTGCCCTCTTGAGCTTCTATGAAAGCTGCGCACCAGCCATAGTTGAACTCCCATTCATGTATGTATGTGTGTGTGCTGTTTGAGCCTCCTTTTCTTAATACAAACAGCTTACTCACAATGTTTATCTCCAGGTTTTGCTCCTAGATCTAAATGTCACTTCTCTCACAATATCTTCATCAGTCCCTCTGGCACTTGGAGAGCATTCTGTGCTAATTCATATGATAGTGTAGACCATATTCTATTTAGAGACTTGTTTCCTTATTTGTCCCACAATCAACAATAGACTTCTAGGGCTGGGTACCAGGTCTTATCTGTCTGTGTATTTCTAGTGTCTGACCCAGTACCTCACATGCAGTGAACATTTGTTCACTGAAGAAGCAAAGGAATCACAAAAATTAATATCCAGAATCAAAGCATAAAGGCTATACTAGATCATTACATTTATCAGTTTCTAGGTAACTTCCGCCAAATAGAAACAAATCTTGAGCATATTCATGGCAGAAGAAACAATTTTGATCAATTATAAGGAGAGTTCTAAAAACCATTTTCTCATATATCTGAAGTTCCCAATCTTGTGCTTCCTTTGAAGGCAATGAATAGTAGATACATAAATATTAGCACTATTGCAATTAGGATGATGTTTGGAAATCATTGCTAAAACTCACACATGATACTGTTCCCTGGCAAAATGAATTGACAGTTTTACATATCAGAACTATTTATAATATAGACAGAATATATATTCTGATGTTACTATGAGGTAATACTAAAATTAGAAGAGAAAAATTAGGTATTTATTTTAAACATTTGGGAAAATTTTAATTTAAAGATCCCCCAAACAAATTTAACAAAATCTTATTTTGACACAATTTAATAAAATTTTATTGACTGTCTATCATGTACCACACACTGTTAAGGTTTGGGGACTAAAAAGACATAGATTGGACTTTTTTATGGACCACACTCTATTAAATTCCTTAATTTCCTCTCGAATTTTCAAAAAATGAGTTAAAATGCTTTTGTTTTTTTCTTTCCTAGAAATGGTAAGATAAGAAGTGTTGTACTTAGGATGTGCCTGGGTGGATCAATAGGTTAAGCCAACTGTTGGTTTCAGCTTAGGTCATGATCTCCTATTTGTGAGATGGAGCCCTCTGTCCAGTTCATGCCAAGCATGGAGCGTGATTAGGATTCTTTCTCTTCTCTCTGCCCCTCCCCCCAAGCCCCTACCTCTGTCCTGCACATGCTCTATCTCTCTCTCTCTAAAATAAATAAATAAATAAATAAATAGGGTTGTATTTTGGAATTCATTTTTTGTTAATCAAAGAAATAAATACTTTTTCCTGTTTTTCCTTTAGAATAACCTATGTGATGATGTGCTACTTCACTTTATTTTGTAAAATGCTGCCCTTTTGAACATAACATATAAAACACCTCCTTATCACAGGTATCAAAAGAACTATAAAACAGATATAATTATTGGCCCAACTCATCCCTCTACTCATTGGTAAAAAGAAAAGAAAAGCAAAGGAAAGAAAACCACCTTTAATTTAAAGCTGTCCATTCACATTTAGTATCTCTGGCTGCATGTCCTTAAGAGAAGGGTGAAGTTAGTAGTGGAACCAAGAAAGCTCATGGAATTTAAGAAGTCTCCTTCTACACAATGACTTGCTTTAGAATCTCTGAAATTTTACAATACTCTTGGTAACTTCTCTCTGCCCAGGCTATACCAGCAGAAAATGACTGATTGACTGATTGATAGATGATCTTCCATGGTTCCTGAAAGAGAAATGTAGAAGAATTAGGAGTTAGTAAAATGAGGGTTGAGTCTTGGGTCAAATATCTGTCTCTGTTGTCTACTGTGATCTGAGCCTTTAGATTATTTTGTCTCAGATTTTTGTTCTATAAACTGAATTTATCTATGATACAAAGTTATAGAGTTTAATTATTGAATAAATGAATGTAAAGTACAGTGTGCATAGTAAATATTCATTATATTGTAAATGTTTTATTTACCAAGTATTCAGGAAAGAGTCCAGTGAGCAGCTGTTAAAAAGAGAAGGGAGAAAGTAAAACAAAAAACAAAACAACAAAAAACCCTTTTTGAGCAGCTAATAGGTACTCAACAATGCATTGTATGATTTACCCATATTTTATTTAACCTTTATAAAAACACGATAAGTATACATAATTATTCTAAATTCACAAAAGAGGAAACTGAGATACAGATTAGGTGACTCTCTGAAGGTCATGGGTAAGTGAAGTCAAGATTCAAATTCAGATTTATTTCCCTTTGACTCCTATGTTACTTTTTCTGTAAGTTTTCACATTCCACTGGAAAAAAAATCTAAAATATCTCCCGTCTGTCTTCATCAATTTAGTATCTCTTCAGCTATGCCTAATTAACTTTTTCTCTTCTTTTCTGACTTTTTAATAATGTCCATAATTTAAAAAAATTCTAGGAGTTATACTTCTTTCTTTTGTAACAATCTGTTTCTATGTCCTCTTACTTTGTGTTTGGCATTACTGTATCTTTCTGAACAGTTTTACAAATATTTACAGAGATTTTTTAAATTCCGCATTGAATTTCTCCATTCATTTGTCTTCTATGTTGGGTCTCTAACCAATCTTTCTTGGTGGTGGACTTGCGCAAATTTTTGTGACATTTGTCTTTCACCTCAGTTTATATGAAAATTACCCTCTGAAAATGACACATCCTTTGAGCTGTGGAGATCTTCTGATGGGGACAGTTTTCATAGTCCTGTCTGGGTGTGTGAAGTCATTAGATACAATGTATTACACTTATTTTCTTGGTTTTCTGTCTCACATGAGCTTTGTAGATGTAGTCAGCACCCATGCATGCATCCTAAAAATGTTGTATCACAGGTCTTTCCTATACATGGCCTTTGTGCCAAAGCTTTGCACCAGTTAGTAGAAATTCTCCAGTTATCATTTGTGGGCAAGTCAACTTTTTTTCCAAGTTTCATTTCAATGAAAGAAGCTTCATCCTGGATCTTGGATACCAAACCTCATTTCATTGCAGGCATCAACATCCCTGTTCTTAGATTTATATCTGGCTCAAGGAACTCAGTGGCCACCACAGAGTTTTGATTCTTACTTACCTTGAAGACTGTAAGATTTTTTTTCTCTTTTTGACACCTAGATATCTTGCTTTTTTGTTTTGAACTCAGCTATGCACTTTAATTCTTTACATTTTACTGAGCATTTCTTTATGTAGAGAGTGGATGAGGTGACCCCTACGTTTCTAGGCCATTATCTTATAAAAGTTCTTCTCCATGTGTGAGGATCTTTATATGCAAGGATGAACATACAATTTATCACCCAAATTTTTTACTGAGGCTGGGCACTATTAATAATTATTCCAGGACAATAATTGGACAGAGTAAATGGTCACCTTATTTTATGGAAATTATTTTATCAGAAACTCTAACGGAATAGGGTTCAGAGGAAGTCTTAACTGGTCTATTCACCGAAGCTGCAGGAAATCTTAGAAACTGTGAAACTTGAACGACAGGGTTCCTTTGAGTGCATTTAAGGATAGAGGACTGCCTAGGAGTTTACCAGCGTTCATATGCAGTCTGTACTCCCTGATAACCGTATGCTATATATAGAAGCTTCTGTTCATTAAACTCCTTAATACAAATCCATGCTAGGGTTATGCAGAAGCATCGCCTGTGGGGTAAGATGAAAACTATTTGCTTCAATGTAGTCGCTACTCCCCAGTTTACCATCCAGCAAATAAAGTGTGAACAGCATTAAAAAAAAATGGATCCTTTATTACAGCTACATGCTTCTTGGACCCTACCAGCTCACATTTATTTCTAGGGAAAGAAAAACAGCACACTGGTGCTCTGAATTGGTTGTTCTAACTAATAATATTCCCTTTCTTTAGAAGAAATACATATAAAAATATTTCAAAAACCCCATCTGCTGATAAAATGGTATCTATCTGTCTGTCTATCTGTCTATCTTATTATACATACTCAACCTCATTTCACAAAAGATTCTGAGGTGAAATTACATGGGCCAGGTGTCCAGCAGAACTATAGTGGGGAAAACATTAGATGATACTATTAGTACAGGGAATTTTGGAGTTGGTGAGACCTCAGAGATTATATCATTTTCTCTGACCTTAATTAGGACACCTGACTATTCATCATCATTTGAGACTATAGTGAAAATTTTTGCCTTCTTGTAATCAGCAGAACATTTTTATGTATTCCTATTGCTGCAGCTGTGCTTATAGGTCATTTTCAGCAGCTCAGGCTACTAATAACTATCAGTAATTATGGTGCTATTGTCTGTAGAAGATGCAACAGTTCCCAACACTTGTAAATGTGATTTTATACTCTTGTACAGAATGAAACACAATTTGGTTCTGGAAGAGGGCTCATTCTGAGACTGTCAGTCAAAAATAGGGCTGTACGCTAGCTTCTTTGACAGCTCTGTAACTTAGGCATGTACTCTCCACTCCCTAGGATGCATGCATTTCCTCTTTTCCCCCTTGTAACACCCATGGTTCTATTTGTATGGTATGTGCCTATTTACCAGTGGCCCAGTAATTCTACATTGTGGAATACATCTCCGAGCAATAATTTCAAATGCGAAAAATTGATTTGAACAAAAATGTTCCACCCTGAATAATTTAAAATAGACAAATTTTGGAAATCAACAAATTATGGGGGAATTTTATATAAAATATACTACCACATGTCCTATGAAATGTAGAAAACAAAACCAAGAAAAAAGCAGTTTACTGTACCATTAGAAAGACTTCACATGATTTTCATTTTCCAGGATGCTTTTTGGCATTTTGTATGACATATAGGAATTGCTCCTTGATTTAAAAAACTCTGAAAAAAATGACAAACTATAAAAAGTGATAAACTATAAAACTAACAAAATGAAAACTTTCTTATGGCCTCGTTTTATTTTAAAATATTTTATATACAACATGAATTTTGCTATTCAAAAAATGAAACCTGTTTACATTGAAAACATAGGGTGAAATTCATCAAACTGTTAAAGATTATGTTTTCCTATTCCTCTTACATTTCTATATTTTCCAATTTTGTACTAAGCTTTGCTTACTTCTATGATTTATGAAGTACAAAAAATGTCCTTTCAAAATACTCAGCTCAAGGTCTTCCTTCCTCATGAAGTCTTTCTCTGAAAGCTATTATATGGCTCTTTCCACTCTGGTTCTGTATCACTTTAAGCATTGATCTTTACATCATTAGTCAAAATGTATTTTGATGATTTGTAATCATAACTGTATGCTACAAGACTCAATCTGTCATTAAGTCTTGAATCTTTAGCATCTACTGTATCATCTGGTGTCACAGACATTTCAATATAAAATAGGGGAATGAATGTATGAATGAATGAATGTTGAATAAAATCTAAACAAAAAGTCTAGTTGCCTAGCCCTTATATTCTCCAATGATTAACCTCATGTAAAGGTCTTATACAAGTATCTTCTCTTTGTCTCATTCCTTATTTACTCACAGAGTTAGGAATAAGGAATAACAATGAAAAATAAAGAATTTATAGCTCAAAAGGTATACCTACTCTGGCTCCTGAAGTTAGTGCTTAACCGAAAGCTATTATATTTAAAATATGTTGAAATATTTTTAAAGTAAATAAATATTGCAAATTTTTAAAATTTCTATATGAACACCACTAAATTATCTCGGAAGATATAATTTTTAATGATTTAGATAAAAGTGACTAGCTGCAGAAAAGTATTTTCAGATATTTTTCTGCAGAAAAAAATTAAAAACTAGGCACGTTTTTGATACTTGGTCAATTATTCTTCTAAAATAGTTCAAATTTATCTTTAAGGAGACTAGATTTGACTTCCTAATTTGAGGAAAACAATCTTTTTCTAGGTATATATAACTCATTTTAAAGGTCTATTATAGTCATCATTTTTAATTAAAAATTATTATTTCTGTGACTATAATTTACAGGATGACTCCTCCTCATTGACTTGTTTCTTTCTTTTTATTTTTAAAGATCTATTTATTTATTTGAGAGATGGGGACAAGGTTGAGAGAGAAAGAAAGGGAGAGAGAATCTCGAGCAGACTTTGCTGAGTGCGGAGCTCTATATGGGGATTGATCTCATGACCCAGAGATCATGACCTGAGCTGAAATAGTCTAACTGTTTAGACTAACTGACTAAACCACCCAGGCACCTCTCATTGTCTTGTTTCTGTTTTTACTGCCGTTTTCACATTTGAAAACATGTTGCCTGCTTAAACTTGGTAAGTTGTCCTTAATCTAATTCATGTGTCTACTTGTCTTACATCCGCTTGCCTTTTTAAGAATCACAGGGGAATGGAGTCAAACCCCATGAATTAAGTAAATCCTGAAACCTACATGACCTGTGGGCTTCCAGATCTTTCTGACTTTCCCCTTAACTCAGACAAATTAAACCTGAAACTACCTCTTGGTGATGGCATCCACCCTCACAAAGTCTCCCACTGGCCCAGACCATCCAGAGTGTTTGAGCTAAACCTAACTCATACCTAGCAGATGGATCATGGAGTGACCTCTAGAATGACCTACAATCAATTTTACCTCGTTATAATATAACATCTCCACCCAGGGAGGAGCCTCAACCTAATTTACATAACATACAATGTATGCAGAGGTATATACATTATTTCTGTGCCTTCCTTAAGGCATATGCATGGTCTTCTGCCTGCCTCTACATATGATAAATGTTCATCCTAACCTCAATAAAAGAAATATATTCACCCTCTTTTGGGAGTCATGGCTTTGGAAGCCCCTCTACTTTTATTTGCTACAAATAAAAGTTTCATTGTGCGACAACAACAAAAACAAACAAAACAAAAACCAACAACATAAAAACCTCAAAACAAAAGAAAACAAAACAAAAACATCATGGATGTTGGATATTGGACACCAGATAGGCTATAACAAATCATTCTACTTTCTGTGCAGAATCTAATAAGGTTTAAGTATCTCCTTTCAGTGCAAGTATATACATCACTTAGCTATAGGGAGTCTTTTTTAGAAGAGGCCATCAAAAATGGAAAATGAAGAAAAATCCGGACTGTCACAGTTCAAAGTCTTAAAAATATTTGAAAAGGTAACAGAGACCCTCCCAGGGCCACTATCTAAGTTGGGTTTTGGCATCTGAAATATCATTTATTCCAGGGTACAGGATTGTGGAGAGAGGTTATTCAAGATTTTTAGTAAAAAAAGTTTATGTTTCTTAGTTAGCTAACAACAGGAACTAACTACTTATTCAAAAAAAAAAAAAGGAAAAAAAAGCCTAATTATTAGTTCACTGATATCTTTTAATAACTGTTGACACCAAGAGTCATGCTATTGGGGTCAATTAATAATAGTATTTAAAGTGGAATATAACTAATTGTGTGAATTTTTAGACAGCTTTTAAAAACACTAAAATACCATCATAACATTCAGGAGGATAACAGAAAAGGAGAAATCAATGTGAAATATGCCTCCAAAAATATTTGACTTCATTTGAAAAACAGACGGTATTTATACAGAGGTAAAGTACCCCCTAATACCAGTTGTTATCCATAAACACACAGATGTTTTCTAAAAATGATAACTTGGCTTCTCTTTATAACTCTTCTTCACAGTTTTAAACCGAGTAATGCAATTAGGACTATAAACTGTAGATTTATTTGAACATGTAACGACAGAGAATAAATCAGCTTAATTGCAGATACTACTGCAGGCCAGTGAGAAGATCTGAGACCTAAAGTCATCTGATGTCAGCCTGAGACTGGTTACTAAGAATATTAAGACATGTTCTTGTTGTCATAATATTTATTACTTTTCTTCTTCTCTAGAAGATTGATGAAATTTACTGTGACTGTGGGAATATGATTAACCTATATGAAGAGATCATGATCACATAAGAAACTTGATATCATAATATCAAAGTCTTCATAAAAAACACCATATTTAAATCAATTTTGAGATGGAAATATTAAATCCCTTCATCTTTTATAATTGTTAATTTGAAAATGACATTTCTTATAAGACAAAGTTATTTGGACACTTATAATGAAAATATGCCAAAGATATATCCTGCCTTTCTGAATAATTTAAAATGAAAGAATATGTAATCTCAAGGCAAATATAATGTTTTGTTTGGCAAAGGGAGAATAAAATTCATTTTTAAAAGACAAACAGAACTTACAGTTTTTTTTTAATCTTAGCATATTGTGTCGATGTTTTTGTGGAGGAACTTCTTTAATGAATAGGAATAAATACTTCACACTTAATGCAGTAGAGTTTTTTCCTCTGTGCTATTCTAGACTTTGGTGTTTCTTATTATACAGTTGTTTTTAAGGAATATAGCATGATGATTTGATTTACATATATTATGAAATGATTACCATAATAGGTTCAGCTACCGTCTTCTCATATAGATAGAACAAAGAGAGAAAAAAGAGAAAGAAAAAAGGAAAAAAAAATCTCCTTGGAATGAGAACTCCCAGGATTAACTCCTGTTAACAACCTTCATGTATGTCTTACATCAGTGATAGCTATAGTCATCATGTTGTACATTACATCTCTAGAACTTATTTATCTTATAACTGGAAGTTTGCACATTTTGATTAACTTCCTCTGACCTCCCTTCCTCCACCTTCCACTTTTGGTAACCAAAATATCAAATCTCATTTTCTAGCGGTTTTATTTCATTATTATTACTTTTAACATTGCACATATAAGTGAGGTCATCCAGTATTTGTCTTTCTCTGACTTATATCACGTGGCATAATGCCTTCAAGGGCCACACATATTGTTGTAAATGGTAGGATTTCCTTGTTTGTTTTTTTTTTAATGGCTGAATAATATTTCATTGTATATATACCAAAGTTTTTTATTCATTTACCTCTTGATGGACCCTTAGTTTGTTTTCATGCATTGGTTATCATAAATAATACTTCAATGAACATAGGTGTGTGAGTATCTTTCTTAGTTAGTGTTTTCATTTCCTTTGGATATATTCCCAGATGTGGAATTCCTGGACCGTATAGTAGTTCTATTTTTAATTTTTTGAGGATCCTCCTTATTGTTTTCTTTTTTTTTTTAAAGATTTTATTTATTTATTTGACGAGAAAGAGAGATCACAAGTAAGCAGAGAGTCAGGCAGAGAGAGAGGAGGAAGCAAGCTCCCTGCTGAGCAGAGAGCCCGATGCGGGGCTCGATCTCAGGACCGTGAAATCATGACCTGACCCGAAGGCAGCGGCTTAATCCACTGAGCCACCCAGGCGCCCCCTCCTTATTGTTTTCCATAGTGGCTGTACCATTTTATATTGCCACCAACAGTATATACAAGGGTTTCCTTTTCTCTACATTCATGCCAGCATTTGTTATCTCGTCTTTTTGGTGATGTCCATTCTAACAGGCATGAGATGACATTTCCTTGTGGTTTTAATTTGTATTTCTGTGATGACTAATGATGTTGAGTATATTTTCATGTGCTTCTTAGCCTTTCATGTATCTTTTTTAGAGAAATGTCTATTCAGGTCCCTTGACTATTTTTTATTTTATTATTTTATTTTATTTTATGTATCTATTTTTGTTATTGAGTTGTATGAGTTCTTTATATATTTTGAGTATTAGTCCCTTATCAGCTATATGGTTTGCAAATATTTTTCCCCATTCTGTTGTATTTTTGCTTTTTTTTTTTAAAGATTTTATTTATTTATTTGACAGAGATCACAAGTAGGCAGAGAGGCAGGCAGAGAGAGAGGGAGAGGCAGGCTTCCTGCTGAGCAGAAAGCCCGATGCGGGGCTCCATCCCAAGACCCTGGGATCATGACCTGAGCCGAAGGCAGAGGCTTCTTTTTCTGTGTAGAATCTTTAGTTTGATGTAGTCCACTGTTTATTTTTTATTTTGTTTGTGCTTTACATGTCATATCTAAAAATTCATTGTCAAAGGACTTTATTCCTGTTTTGTTTTTAGAAAGTTTCTTCTAGGGATTTCATGGTTTCAAGTTTTACATTTAAACTTTTAATCCATTTCTGGTTGATTTTTGTGAGTGGTGTGAGATATGGGCTCAGTTTAATATTTTTTAGGTGTAAATATTCAATTATCCCATCAGCATTTATTGAAGAGATTGTGCTGTCTCCATTGAGTATTCTTGGCTCTCTTGTTAATTTTTAGTTGACTGTATATGCCTGCATTTATTTCTGGGCTCTTGATCTTGTTCTATTGATCTATTTGTCTGCTTATATGCTAACACCATACTGTTTGATGACTATAGTTTTACAGAATAGCTTGAAATCAGAAAATGTGATGCCTTCTGCTTTGTTCTCCTTTCCCAGGAATTCTCTGGCCATTTGAGGTCCTTTGTGGTTCCATATAAATCTTAGGATTCTTTTTTCTACTTCTGTAAGAAAATGTCTGGCATCTTGATAGGTATTGCATTGAAGATATAGATGGCTTTTAGTAGTGCTGACATTTTAATGATATTAAATCTTCCAATACATAAACATAGGATATCTTTCCATTTATTTGTGTCTTCAATTTCTGTCATCAGTGTCTCATAGTTTCCATAGTAGAGATCTCTCACTTCCTTAGGTAAATTTATTCCTAAATATTTTATTGTTTTGATATTATTATAGATGAGATCTATTTCTCCATTTCTTCCAGAAAATTCATTGTGAGTGTATAGAAACACTTGATTTTGTATGTTAATTTTGTATCCTGCAACTTTACTGGATTGACAGATTAGATCTATCAGCTTTTTGGTTGAGTTTTTCAGATTTTCTAAACATAAAATCATGTCAACTGCATGCCAACAATTTTACTTCTTCCTTTCCAATTCTGATATCTTTTATTTATTTTTCTTGTCTGATTGCTCTAGCTAAGACTTCAAGTACTATTTTGAAAAGGAGTGTTGAAAGTGAGCACCCTTGTCTTGTTTCTGATCTTAGAGGAAGTATTTTCAAATTTTCACCATTGAGTATGATGTTAGTTAAAGGCTTGTCATATATGGCCTTTATTATGTTGAGATATATTCCTTTTATGGCTAATTTGTTGAGTTTTTATCATGAATGGATGTTGAATTTTGTCAGATGCTTTTTCTGTATCTCCTGAGATGATCATCTGATGTCTTATCCTCCAGGTTGTTGATGGTTTCTTATGCATCATGAGTATAATTTTGAAACTATTAAATTCTTCTGTTTATTTCCCATACTTTTCATCTGGAGAATTTGTTTGTTTTTGATGGTTGCTATTTCCCTGTCAAACTTCTCATTTTGTTCTTGAATTATTTTCCTATTTTTTTTAGTTGTTTTTCTGTATTTTCTTGTAGTTCACTAAACTTCCTGAAAAGGATTAATTCTGAATTCTTTGTTTGAAAACTCATAGAGCTCCATTTTTTAGGCTCAATTATGGGAGCTTTGTTAATTCTTTTTCATGGTGTCATGTTTATCTGACATTTTGTGATCCTTGATTTTTTACATTGGTATCTGTGCATTCGAGTAATTGGACTCCTTTTCCAGACTTTAAGGGTTTGCTTTGGCAGAAACAATTTTTCATCAGTCAGCTCAGTTTGGGTTTCTGGGTATGTCTAACTGTAATGTCCTTGGGCAAAGTTGGGACTGCTATTATCGTCTGTTTTGAGCAAGGTTACTGTTTGAGCTCTGAGCATGAGAAATGGGGGTTTGCCACAGTCTGAGAAGAGTTGACTAGAACTGATGGATTGGTTTCCTACCCAAATAAATATAAATTTTTTATTTATATAAGTAAGGCTGTAGAATGGGCTCTATAGTTGTCTGGATTCTCTAGTTGGAAGAATGGTTGGGACTAAATGGTAAGGACTAGGTACTATACTCAGTAGTAGATGGGTTTATGTGAGCTTCCTTGTCCTGGAAGGCAGCAGGACAGGACCCAAACTCTGAACAGCTTACTATTTGAGAACCTGAATCAGATCAGAGTATACACTGAATTCCGTGCTGAGGTGAGCTCACTAGTTTTGCTTTTCATATAGGCTGTGCTATATATTTGAATAGAACTGTTGAATGGGCTATGTGGTAGGTTAGTTTCCCTACATTGTCATAGTTAGGTCTTTTGGTTTGATATGCTGAAATCTATATTAAGTAATAAACAGGGCTACAAATTAGACTCCCTGACCATGTACATGAGAAGAAATGATTCTAAAGCCAGTAAAGCTCTTTGTTTGTTGTCTTAATGCAACCTGAACTGCACCCCAAGTTCCCTGACTGAATAGGAATAGTGGCTTTGCTCTAAAAACTATCATCTGTACTTTCCCATTTGGGTGTTGCTGGGTTGAATAGTTTCTAGGAGTTTTCTCCAGCCTTCTGCTCAGATGGGGATGGAAGACACTTTCTACATCAGGTAGGAGCTATATCTCAGCTTTCTTGCTTGGACAGAAGAAGGAGTTGCTACTCTAGGCTACTCTTAATTTCCCAAACAGGATTTCTGGTTGGGAGGGTCAGGAGTTATCCTCAGCCTTAGCTATGAATTAATCCCCCTGCCTGTGCGTAGCACAGAAATATTCCACATCTGGTACTGACTTTGCCCTGCCTGCCTCTTGACTGGAATGTCCCTGGGCCATATAAATTCTAGGAGTTGTCAACCAGCCCTTCTGATCAAATGGGGTCAGAAGTTACTCTCCACAGTGAGAATTGTGATTCAGCTTCTTGCTTGGGTGGGAACTCCTTTAGGGTTCTAAGGCTGAAGAATCTCCTTTGAAAACCCCAAACTAGCACATTTGCACTCCACCATGTTCCCTGTTCAGACTGAACACAGAACTTGATTCTGCAGATTAGCAAATTGCTAGTTGGGTTTACTACTTGGTCACAACAGGTACAAACTCAGTCTGCCTAGATCTACATTGTTGCGAATCCCTCCCCCCTTTTCCATCACAGTCAGATTCTCAGTGGTTGAGTCCTGCAGATTTGCTTTGGTGAGAGATTAGATCAGAGGACGGACTCCTGTAAAGAGAGCCACAGTTCTACAGTTGGTGCTGGTAGTCTCCCCTGGGCTCTCTTCTCCCTCTGGAGGAACCAGAGGCTTGGGGAGACCTCTCCTTGGGGTGCTGGTCTGGTCTGTGGGAGGATACTTGTGGTGGCTGTGTAGTCATTTCTCTTACTCTTTTAATGCAATCTGTCTTGATCTCTGTAGTGCAACGGTGCTTCAGCTTTGCCACCATGTTCTATGATTCTCTCAGTGGTATCTTGTTCTTGAAGAGTTGTTAGTTCTTCTATGAAAGGGAGCAAAGTTGGAAAGAACCTATGTCACCATCTTGGTGACATCAGAATCTGTGTGGCTTTATATAAATGACAATTTCATCTTTTTAATGATAATCAGTCATTATTTGAAGGCAGAGGCTTTAACCCACTGAGCCACCCAGGCGCCCAATGATAATCAGTCATTATTTGAAAAGTGTATTTTTATTTTTTAAGTTTGGGTCAGGCTTTGGAAGTCATTGCTTCAGCTTTGGCTTTGCAATTTGACCTATATGCATCTAATTGATGTAATATTTTTGTGAAAAATAAGAAAACCTAGAAATGTACCATCTATCTTAATGTTTTCATTGCATATCTTAGGAAATGAGGCAAATAGCAATAAATGGCGAGATTTTCAAGTTGGTATAATGTTATTTGTCCTTCTCTTAGATACTATTTATCACTTTTACTCAAGTGTTTTTTTTGTTCTCTCAGTAAACAACTGCTTGACTGTTTTTGATCATAGCTATAAGGGACCACTGAATGAACTGTAAAAACTGAAAAGGCCCTTATAATTTGAAACAACTTCACAGTCTTAGAAACAAAGAGGCAAAATCAGATTGTGAATGTCCATTAAATGTTAGCTCTGATGCCCAGAATTTTATATACATTATCAATTATCAGCCCAAGTTTTTCTAGAAGAGATCTAAATTGGAATGGAATTGAGATTTAGATACAACTACTTCTACTTTGTGGAGAAAAGCAATCCTTTGTTCCAGACTCTCACCAAATATTTGTTTGTATTTTTAATTTAAGTGGATGATGATTTCACTGGAATTAAAATACAAAACCAAATAACAACTCTAAATGTGTGTCTTTAATCAGAGTTCAGTCATGTGCAAATGTGTCTGCTAAGTTCAGTGGTTTTAGTAGTAATGATGGGGTGCACATACAGAAAACTATATTAAAATGCAGAATGACAGGTTTCTCTACTGAAAGTTTGCTTTAAGTTCATAAAGAACAAGTTCAGGGAAAACTAGATTCAGCAATAGTTCTCCCAGTTGGAAGGAAATTGTGGTTGTGGTCATAGGGAGGCTGATGATATTCATGATGACATGAATATATATGGGAAAAATTAACTTTATAACAGTGATGGGACCAAAAATAACTCAACATTAAGACCCCTATAGATCATGTTCACAGAGGATGAGGTCCATTCAACTTCTTACTTTTCAAAAGAATTCAAAGCTATCAGGCACCATGAAGATAGCAGTCAAACTCTGGAGTAGCAGAGAACATGGGAATACAGATGCAGAAAACAGAGCATGCTGGTCATATGGACTAAATAGTGGATCTGGGGATTGCACAGGACATATTCATCCATGAGTTGAGTAAGGCTGCCTTGGAGAATTTCATAGAGCTGTGGAGAAGACCATGAGGTCCTGGAAATCGTGGTCTAGGAGGTACCAATGGATTGGGATTTAATGAAATTTGCTTTTAACTCATCATCTTGGATCATGTACCTAAAAATTTATGAGACAGAGGAAAATTCAGACTACATATCTGCATGTGTTTTTTTTTCTCTTTATTTTGTCCCCAAATGGCAAATTACAAAATTAGAGTTTATTACTTTTTTTTAAGTAATAAAAATGAGGAAAGAGAAAGTAAGTTGAGGCAGGGAGTAAGGTATAAAAAGATAAAGTACATTATAAAAAATAAATATACAAAATAAAAACAGAGTTGGGATTTAAACCCACAATGCCTAACTTCAATGTCTAAGCTATAATATCAATGAGGATTGCAGATATAGTTTGTTTAAAATTATTTCCATATTATAGGATGGGGTGGAGAATATGAAGAAAAATCTGTGCCAATTCTTAAGGTCCACTGCTGTGAAGGTGCAAAGGTTTTTCCTTTTTGTTTCTGAATTTAAAACTATTTCTTTATGCAAAAGTTATGTTGAATTATATGATCAATATTTATTTTACATAAAATTTTTATAAAATAACTTCTGGTTTGAACATGTACCTATGAGTTTTCTTTATGTGACTTAAACATGGTACTTCATAATTCAAATTGATATGTTATTGAAATGCTGAGACATTAAACCATTTTGATATATGCATGCAATATCTTAATGTATTATTCTAATGCTGATTTAATCAAAATCCGTACAAAACAAATATGTAAAAGAACTCTGGCCAATTTATGATTTATGTTATAAATAACAGGTCTATTAATAATGACAAAAATATTTTCAGACTAAAACATAAAAATTAGGCCATTTAATATAGAGAAAAGTGATATAAAACAGAATAAAAATATTTTTGTAATCTGCCAGTTTTTACAGTTATAGTAGAAAAACAGTTTCTAGATTATTATTACAATTCAGAGATTTGCTTTTTGGTTTAAAAATGATCTATATAGATAGATATAATAATTAGATATAGATTATTATATATTAATATTATATATTAATTATAAGAAAGTTATTTTGTTTTTAAATTAACATATACTATATTATTTGTGTCAGGGGTGCAGGTCTGTGATTCATCACTCTTACACAATTCACAGCACTCACCATAGCACATACCCTCCCCAATGTCCATTATCCAGCCTCCCTATTCCTCTCACCCCCTTCCACTCCAGCAACCCTCAGTTTGTTTCCTGAGATTAAGAGTCTCCTATGGCTCGTCTCCCTCTCTGGTTTCATCTTGTTTCATATTTTCCTCTCTTCCCCTATGATCCTCTGTATTATTTCTCAAATTCGGTTTATCAGTAATATCATATGATAATTGTCTTTCTCTGATTGACTTATTTGGCTTAGCATAATACCCTCTAGTTCCATCAACATCATTGCAAATGGCAAGATTACGTTTTTGATGGTTGTATAATATTCCACTGTGTATACATACCACATCTTCTTTATCCATTCTACTGTCCATGGACATTTCATTTTTTGGCTGTTGTGGACATTCCTGCTATAAACATTTGGGTGCATGTGCCCCTTCAGATCACTATGTTTGTATCCTTTGGATAAATACCTTGTAATGTAATTGCTGGGCTGTAAGGTAGCTCTATTTTTAACTTTGTGAAGAACCTCCATACTGTTTTCCAGAGTGGCTGCACCAGTTTGCATTCCTACCAACAGGGTAAGAGGGTTCCCTTTTCTCCACATCCTTACCAACATCTGTGCTCTCCGACATGTTAATTTTAGCCTTCTGACTGGTGAGAGGTGGTATCTCATTTTGATTTTGATTTGATGCCAAGTGATGTTGAGCATTTTTTCATGTGTCTGTTGGCCACTTGTATGTCTTTTTTGGATAAATGTCTGTTCATGTCTTCTGCTCATTTCTTGACTGGATTTTTTTTTTGTTTTGTTTTTGCTTTTTGGGTGTTGAGCTTGATAAATTCTTTTTTTCTTTTTTAAGATTTTATTTACTCTTTATTTTGTTCTTTATTTTACTCTTTTGACAGAGGAAGGGAGAGAGAGCACAAGCAGAGGGAAGTGGCAGGCAGAAGGAGATGGAGAAGCAGGCCCTCCATGGAGCAGGGAGCTTGATGTGGGGTTTGTTCCAGGACACTTAGATCATGACCTGAGCCAAAGACAGATGCTCAACTGACTGAGCTACTCAGGTGCCCCAAATTAGATAATTTTTTTTTCTTTTACAGATTTTGGGTACTAGCCCTTTCACTGGTAAGACACTTGCAAATATCTTCTCCCATTCCAAAACTAAAAGTTTGCCTTTTAGTTTTGTTGACTGTTTCCTTTGCTGTGCAAAGACTTTTTATCTTGATGAAGTCCTAATAATTCATTTTTGCTTTTGTTTTTCTTGCCTTTGGAGGCATGGCTAGCAAGAAGTTGATGTGGCTGAGGTCAAAGAGGTAGCTGCCTGTGTTCTCCTAGAATTTTGATGGATTTCAAATCCATCATTGATTGGCTAATTGAATTTAAATAAAAAATATGGATATAAATAAGATATAAAATGATTATGAAGATACTAGCTGGGCTTGAAAAAAGCATAGAAGACACCAGAGAATCCCTTACTATAGAAAAAAAATAAAAAAGAACTAAAATATAATCAGGAGAAATTGAAAATGTTATCACTGAGATGCTATAAAAAATGGAGGCTCTAACAGCAAGGATAAATGAAGCAGAAGAGAGAGTCAGTGATATAGAAAACAGAATGATGGAAAATAAGGAAGCTGAAAAGAAGAGAGCAAAACAACTACTGGATCATAAAGGGATACTTCAAGAAATCAGTAATTCCATAAAGTGAAATAATATCCTGTTACTACGGGCCCCAGAAGATGAACAGAAACAGAGAGAGAGAGAGGCAGAAGGTTTATTTGAACAAATTATAGTTGAGAACTTACCTAATTTGGAGAAGGAAACAGGCATTCAAGGTGCAGAGAACCTCCTCAAAAAAAAAAAAAAAAAAAAAGTCAACAACTTCACATATAAGTCAAGGCAACTGAAGAAGTCACACTTTGAAGAGAATGAGAACCACATTTGAGAAGAGAACTTAATTGGTGGAGTCTTTGCTTGCAAATTTGGATCTTCTGTTCCCAGATGAAAATCTCAGAAGGAATGAACACAAGTAGAAGTCCTAAAACTTTCAAATGTAATCAAGATGTCATTAAGTGATAAAAGCAAAGGCAATTGCTAAAAATAAGATAAGAAATTGAAATAATATTTGAAAAAGGCAAAATTAAAATACTCCAGGACAGCAAGAGGAAAGTATTACACAGGAGGTAAATGCTGATTGTGTTCAAGACTCCCAAAAAGAAAAAAATCTAAAACAACAATGAGTCAGAATTGTGAGTATAATAGAATTGAAAGGTGCTACTGAATATATAACTATATGTAAATGGTGATAATGCAGGTATGAGGTCACAAATTCTGTGCAAACCAATTAAGGGAATTTATGGTATTCATCAGAGGGAACAGATGGCCAAAGATTACTTTTTGAAGTATTTGAAGGGTTAGATTGAACTGTTCTTTCCCTCTGTATCACAATGAAAAGCAAGCAGAAATAGCTCTAAATTATAGGTTAGATTACTCACTCTGGAAATTTTTAAAGTGTAATCAGTGTGGTATGCCATAGAGAGAGGTAGAATAGTCCAGTGGGAGGTAGATAGGGGCTTTAAGAGCACAGGGTGGTGAGTCAGATATGGATTGACACCTATTCTTTACCATTTAGTCACTGTTGGTATTGAAGAACTTCTGTAAAGATCCAATGACATTGCAGAGCACACTCAACACAGTGAGTGACATGGAGTTAGAACACAAGAAACTATGGCCTTGGTGGACATGGAAATGTGCCTCTCAGATCTTGAACTTGGGAGTGAAACTGATTTAAGTCCTCAGCTGATGGCTCTGGTATCTATTGCCATGTTAGTGCCAATGAATGTGACAGGGATGCTAAGGCAGGACCACTCCTGGGAAATGGGGGAGAGTTGGTTCCCTCTGACTTGGTGACTTTGGCTCAAGGACTCTTCAACAGCCTTGATGAATTTTCCTTAAAAATGCATCAAGCGCTTCCACCCTCCACTTTCTCCTTCACTTGAGATCCAAAATGCACTGTGATCTGATGACTTTCCCAACCTCTCCCCATTTCATTCCCACTTTCTTTCATAGGTATATTCCCTAAAATTTTCTTGCACATTGCATTTGGTATTGACATCTGCTCTTCAGAGGCCCTTGACTAACACAGACGTTACTCATTACTCTCATTAATATTAATATACTATTTTAGCTGGTAGTAATTCTTGAAATCAGGAATATATTCCATGGGAATTCTGTAGAGATCTTTAGCGATAGAGAGATGTATTTTAAAGACTGTGAGTGTATTCAGTTACCATGTCCTTGAGTGAGGTGCTTCCAAGGACAGGTAGACATGCTCCAAAAAGTGATGAGAGGGAAAGAAAGAGTATAATTTATAATATGCCCTCACTTCTCTCTTCTTGTTTATGTTCCTTCTCCCTTTTAGATTAAGCTTGAGCAATTTTTAAGTATTCTGGTACTTTTTACTTTCTTCTCATTTTAGTCTTTTTCAGCTTTAGTGAGTAAGCAATAAAAAAAGTTGATCTGCTTCTAAAAGGAGAGAGAGAGAGAGTACAGGAAAGAAAAACAAACAAACAACCAAACAAACAGATCCATACAAAATCACCAAAATGGAAAGAACTGAGAATTTGCTAGGTAGATATTCTTTTAAGATTCTTTCCAGCTTTGTGATTCTAAGTCAGGTTCAACTGTTATACTGGGAATTAAAGAATTGTAGAGGAGGAGAGGATCACAATGAGACTTACAGTCTAAACCTACACATTTCTGACTTCAAAAGCTGAGATCACTTATAACAAATGATTTTCTACATTTTTCTTAATTTTTTATGAATATTCACCACTTACATGAAGATCTATTTCACTATTGCATCATTTTGATGATAAAGAACTTATTCTTAAAATCTAATGACAAGTTCCATTATTAGGACCTCTTAAAATACCCACAGATGAAAAGAACAACTTCATTCAATTCTTGAAGATTGTAATCAGGTCACCCTTTCGTATTTTTTATTTTAGTTAAATAGCCAATTTTATTCATTAATTTGTGTATTCATTTAACAAGTAATTTTAGTGCCTTTTTATACTAGTTTTTTTGGTCAATTTCATTACTTTTGTTTGTATTCCTTGGACTCTCTCCAGTTGTTCTAGAATCTTTTAAAAGCCGATGACCAATATTCGACTCACTATTGTAATAAGGATCTGACTTGCCAGAAGAATTAGATGCTGTCATTCATTTTGTTTTATTACCACCTAAAACATTATATCATCTCCATTCCTCATATCCTCTCCACCAACATGAATTCTCCCTCAACCACTAGGAAAGAATGTGTTAAAATTTCACCTGTGGTCAGACATTACTTCTAGATATTCTTTTCCATAGTATACTCAGTCATCTGTTTTAGCTGTTTATAACTTATCTATCCTATTTTCTGATTTTTAGTACTGGCATCTGGTTAACTTATTTATAATACATTTTTTAAAATTAGTTTTTTATTTCATTCAGATCAGCTTGATATGAAATGAAGGTAAAAAATTAAAGCTCTAGCACTTTTTAGCTGTGTGCCTAGGAACAAATTATTTAACCCCCATATTTATTAATCTGAAAAATGAAGACACTCAGACTTAGATGATAGGTAGGATAAGCAGGAGGAAATGACGTATTAATGCATTGCTGATATAATCAGTGTTTAAAATGTTAGTGTCTTCCTTCTAGATGTGGGCAATTATTTACTTTCTATACACTAAGTCACAGTAAGAAAACTTAAGAGAGAATGTAGCTGAGGAAAAAAGATAGCTCAGAGAGGGAATATAGCCTTAGCTTTTTTATGAAGGCATATTTTTTTGGCTAACTTAAAAAAGAAGGATCAAATATCAAATTCTTACCCCTGGGGATAAAATACATTATATGTTTATAAAAAATAAAAAATAAATTAAAAATTAAAAAATATATCAAATTCTTTTCATATTTGCTTTAATTTAGAGCAGGGCTACAGAGAAAATATATTTTTTCCCTTATAGACATCTGAGAAAATATTCCAATATAGTAGGAACACGTATTTGATTTCCCCCAAAAGAAAAGAGATATGCTTTTCATTGGACCAAGGGAGAAGACACTGAAGGGGAAAGATTCAGAGACAAAGAACTATCAACAAGTATGGAAAGAGTTATCACATAAAAGAAGGACTCACTTCTTCTCAGTGGGCCAAACACTATGGTTAATATTAGGACAAATGAAAGGGAACCAAGAGAAAAGAGCTTCCCAATGTTTAAAGCTATTCAGAAGTGGAATGTACCATCCCAGGATGGGTTAGTTTCTAATGTCAGAGGCTGTAAAATCACTTTGCATGTAGAGAATTCAAGCGTTGAAGGGTGACCTCATTAGAGCTGTATTTTTCAAGCTGATCTATAAGGCAGAGCAGGAAACTCTGTGAGTAACTTTCTGGCGACCTTTAATCTAAGGGTCCAGGGAGGAATGGTTGGAGAGGGAAGTTCCATTGTAACTACTGAGCTCTTAAAAAGATGGAATAGAGAGATGTGAATGAAAGGTCATACATACTCACTTCGCACATTCCTGTGCCACCAGTTAGCAAACAGATATCTAAAGGCACCCATTCTTTCAGGTGTTCCTGATCTGTTGAAGACACTGGGGTAAGAATAAGGAGGAGCATAAGGTGATCATGGTACTTCATCTTTTCAAACATAAAGACAAATTCAAATAGCCATGATGACAAACCAATAGAGTATTGAATAGAATAATTGCCACTTCCGAAAGTGCTGTGGTGCTAAGGAGATAGGTGAGGTGCTGAGTACCAAGGAAATAGGAGATGGACTCTGATAGTCAAAACTGGGAAGGGAGTGGAGTAGTCAGTGAAAACTTCTCCAAGGAGCTGATGTTCATTAACATGGCAGTTCTAGAAAATAGGTAAAAGAAAAGAAAAGAAAAGGAGTCATAGAAATAGATGATAAGGTAGATGGGAAGGAAACTAGCTCTGCAAATACAGAAAAGAGCATCTGTGAGGGATAAAATACCTTAACATTTTCTTGAAAATAAAAGAAAGCAAGTGTGATTGCAAGATTTTCTCTTGGACGAGGCTGGAGTGGTAGTCAGAATCTTTTAGGAAATTAATTTTATTTAAATAGAAATGGAAAGCTATGGAAGAAGTTTAAAAGAAGCAATCAGAAAGATTTATGTTTTAATAAGATTGGATTTAAAATTTTTGACTTTTAATTTAAAAAAAAGTCAAAAAATGTAAGGATGGTACAATAAATTTCTTTATATGCTTGTCCTAACTTTGTGATTGACCATATTTGTTCCCTTTTGCTCTTTACATAAGTAACTATTATTGCTATTACTACTGAATCATCTGAATGTCATAAACTGCTTAGCATTTTACCACTGGGTAGTTCAGTATCTCCAAAGAAAAACACTATGTCTTAGATAATGAAATGAAATTACCAAATTCAGTGAACGTAACATTCATATACTACTATTACCTAACACACACAGCATATTTTGATCTCTCCAACTGTCTCTCTACTGTTTTTTTAGAAGTTAATTGTAGTTTCAGACTCAGGATATCTTCTAGGGCCAATACTGCATTTAGTTGTCATATATCCTTCGTCTCTCGGTCTGAAACAGATCTCTCAGTCTCTGTCCTCATGACATGGATGTTTTGAAAAGTATGGGCAGTTGAGATGCAGACTCAGGGTCCTTCAATTTGGGATTGTCTGATACTTTGACATGGTTAGATTCAGGTAATGTCTTTTTGGCAGGAATTCCACAGAAGTTATATCCCTTCACAGGAATAATACAGAAATTATAACCTTCTCAGTGCAGCACATAAGCAGATGTATGATGTCACTTGGTCTTATTAATTAGTGGTGCTAACTTTGACTATTTGGTTAAGGTGATATCTGCTAGATTTCTCCACTGAAAAGTTATTTTTCTCTTTCATGAGAGATGCTTTAAGAACCCATAAATAGGGGCACCTGGGTGGCTCAGTGGGGTAAGCCTCTGCCTTCAGCTAGGGTCATGATCTCAGGGTCCGGGGATTGAGCCCTGCATCGGGTTCTCTGCTCAGCAGAGAGCCTGCTTCCCCCTCTTTCTCTGCCTGCCTCTACCTACTTGTGATCTCTCTCTGTCAAATGAATAAATAAAATCTTTTAAAAAAACCCATAAATATCTTGTTTTCTAATAAGCTTGTACTCAGTAATATTTAGCATTAATATCAATTATCTAAATCAATTATTATTATGGTGGTTGGTTTTTATAATCTTTTATACCTTTTACATTAGTATCGATTTTTCTTATTTCACACTTATACAAAATATGTATGTCTGGGGCACCTGGGTGGCTCAGTGGGTTAAGGCCTCTGCCTTCGGCTCGGGTCATGATCCCAGTGTCCTGGGATTGAGCCCAGCATCCGGCTCTCTGCTCCGCGGAGAGCCTGCTTCCCTCTCTCTCTCTGCCTGCCTCTCTGCCTAGTTGTGATTTCTCTCTGTCAAATAAATAAAATAAAAAAAAATGTATGTCTTTACTCATTTATTCTCCGCATGAACTCATGGATTCTGGTTCTATCAATGGTTTATAATTTGGGCTGTTATTCATTTTGAAACTCAAATTATCCCATGTTTGGTCAGTGAGAGCTCGTTCGGTCTGGCTCATTTGCCTTTCAATATGTCCCCGTCAGTATTTGAACACTTCCTTAATTTTTAGCACAAATGTCTCAGGTTCACCTTGTTTCCCTGACCAAACCTGATTCCTGTAGTGGAGAGTGGTGTTTTGAATTCAGCATCTGAAGAAGCTCACCTTTGGAGCTCTGTGAGGAATGAGGACATTGCAGGAGAGTGGGTAATTGACTCGAGACTACTGAGTCTGGGTCAAAGTTCACAATGGTTTGGTCCAAGGTGGTAGACATAGAGAAAGAAATATAGGAGGACATATATTTTATGAGTAAGTAAATATGTAGTTATATATGGAAATTGCTTATATGTGAATATTGGGATAACTGGATATCGAGGTACAGAAAAAAAGGGATTCATGATAATCCCAGGCTACTGGAACCCACAGTTTGTGAAGTATGTATACTGCTCACCTTTGATATTCTTTCCAGGCTCACATGCCGAATCTATACTCTGGCAGCTGAGTGTTGTATGCTGCCTTTTTGTTGACTGTGGGGATGTGACCATACTTGTATCTGCATCTGTGGGGTCATGCTCACACGTTGCCATGGCAACTTCCCAGAGTACAGCGGCTTGATGTCTTTGGTGGCTTTCATGAATAGAAGGTTCTGGAATCAACTGCTTGAAAGTACTTGGAGGTGACTCGGCTGGTGCCAAATAGTATTGGGAACCATATTCTAGTCTTTAGAAATAGGGAATTAACAAAGGGAATAGTGGTATAATAGTGGTAAAAGTTTGAACTTTGATGAAAGAAAATGCCAGTTTGTGAATAACTATGAGCTGGTCTTTCTATTATAAATATAATTTCAAAATGGGAATACATGGATTAGGGAAAGCAGCAAGGAGAAATTTACGTGATTTATATTTTTGATGTATGTGATAATAAGCTTGTCTCCTTTCATTTAATATCAAAGAAATTAGATTTGATTGGCTTTTATTAAGAAAAATTCAAAACTAGAAACATTTGGTTTATCTTTTATCCCTTTTAGGATGCAGATACATAAATAATAATTTTTGAAATCTGTAATCAAAAATACTGTAATACTCCAAAACTTCTCTTGTTGATATTTTACATATAGATACACTATGTCTTATTTTGGTTTTTAATAAAATAACAGATTCCATGGTGCATAAGTTCACAGAGAATATTTTTTTTCACTCATTCTTTTTTTTAATTAATTAATTTATTTTTTCAGCGTAACAGTATTCATTGTTTTTGCACAACACCCAGTGCTCCATGCAATACGTGCCCTCCCTATTACCCACCACCTGGTTCCCCCAACCTCCCACCCCCGCCCCTTCAAAACCCTCAGGTTGTCTTTCAGAGTCCATAGTCTCTTATGGTTCGCCTCCCCTTCCAATTTCCCTCAACTTCCTTCCACAGAGAATATTTTTGAGGGGAGAGATCATTTGATGTGTTTGGAGAAGTAAAATAGGATTCACATAAATTGCAGCTTTTTACAATAATTGATTTTTCCTTGAACCCAGGTTTGTTTCTTTTGGGGACACTGAGTCTTTGTGTTTTTTTTTTTTTTTTTTTTTTTTTTTTTTCTTTCTGATTGTCTAGTTTGTTGGTTTTATAGCTTAGAACAGTTTTCTGCCTCATCCTCAATCTCTGCAAAGCCCAAAGTATCAGATGCAAGTTCTAACCTCTCACAAGATACCTTTTCTCTGGATTACTGACCTTTTGTTTAGCATGAAGATTTGAGTGTCTGAAATAGTTCTCCAGTGAATGTGCTCAGGGACAGACAGCCTATTCCTCTACAGTCTATTAAATGCTTTATATATGGTTGGTTTAAGAGGTTAAGTTGTGGTGTGCTAGACCTTGTGGGTTTGACCTTGAGTTCTCTTTTACTTAGTAACTCTGCGACTTTTGACAAGTCACTAAAGAGTTTTGTTTTCTCAACTATGAACTGAGGATAAAGACAGTCTTTAACTCATCAAATTGTTTGGGGACTTCAAGGAAATAATGTACAAAAAGACTTGGCATAGGGTTTGATTCTTAGCAGAAACAATAAATGGCAGTATTATTTTGATTATTATATTAAAATATATTTTCTATTAAAATAATTTATATATAATATTTATATTAAAATAATTTCAATTTTTAAAATAATTATAATTTTTTAATTCCTTCTTAGGTGCAAAGTCTATATGAAGTTCTTCACTGACTTCTTTCTTTTCATATTCATAGGCACTCTTATGAGTGCCACTAATAATTCCATTTTAGATATGAGAACACTAGCACTTACAAAAAGTTAAGGAAGTAGTCCAAGGCAGTACTGGTTGAGCTGAGATTCAAATCAGCTCTGTCTGATTCTAGGGTTGGGACTCTGATTTAGAAGGCTATGCAACCTTTGTCCAAACTGATGACTGCTGTATCACAAAAAAATATTGTCCTAGCTAATATTCATGGAATACTTATTGTGCTAAATATTACCAATAACTGGTATGCACAGAATGTTTGCAATCTGTTGAGCTCGTCTTTACCTGGATTATCTCCTGTAATCCCCTTAATCAATTTATGAATTAGGGATATATTACTCTTACTTCACAGATGAGGAGATGAGGGAACTCAGTGTGCTGTTTAGTGTCCCAGAGACAGGTCTGCCTGGCCTCATGCCCCAGAGCATCTCCTCACCATAAGATGAGCGAATGCACTTCTTTTGTTTGAAGCCATGGAGCTTGCTGTAATTTGTTACAGCAGCCCTAGAAATCCAACACAGCCCACACATCTTCCATCTTTTCCTATTACCTGGGAGGGACTAAAAGAAGAAAGGACGAGGACAAGCTATGTATGCATATTTTGAACTCTAATTTCAGGGTAATTGGCTGACAACCTTGTGTTTTGTTATGCTGAAAGAAACCTACAGTTATGGAATAAAAAACATTATTCTATTAGCTTTGCCTTGAGATGTACTAAACTAAATCACTTCTCAGCTACTGGGGAAAGGACAGTCTAATCATATATAATTGGTGGTGATGTGGTGGGGGAGGGTGCTCTGTTTGAAATGGGAAATGCTAGAGAGACTGAGACATGGAAGGTATTGCAATTCCAGGCTAGAGATAATGAATCCCTACAGTATGTATGAAAGAAGGAAGAAAGGACGAAAGGAAGGAAGGAAGAAAGGAAAGAAGGAAGGAAAGAAAGGGGGAGCATAATGAACCTAGAAGGTATAAATCCAAAAGATTTCATAGTAAAGTGTTGAGAAGATGATGTCTGATTAATTTTAAGCAGAACTGAGGGAAAATGAACCAACAAAACAAAAGCAACTCAGCAATTTCTGGTTTTCCAAAAGTTTCAAATTTCGTGTATGTGGCAGTGTTATTTCACCATGGCTGCCTTAACTAATTACCAAAAACTGGATGACTTGAAACAACAAAAATGTATTCTTTCACAGTCTGGAGGCCCCAAGTCGGAGATGAAGGTGCAGCAGGGAAATGCTCCCTCGGAGGCCCCAGGGGAGGATCCTTCCTTGCCTCTTCCAGCTTCTGGTGGCTCCTAGCATTTCTGAATTTGTGACTACATGACTGTAACTGCCTCTGTCTTCAGAGGACCTTCTTTTTTCTCTGTCCTTCTATGTCCCTCCTTTGCTTGTAACAGCAGCAGCCAACAAATTTTGCCCCAAACCACTGACACTAAAGTCATGGGAGCCACATTTTGGTTTTTTGCTCTTTCACAAAACTGTTTCTAAGAAGTTGTCTTACGTTGCACAACCTACTAAGTCTTATTTCCTGAACAACTACTCCACTGAAACTGCTTGTGTCAAGGGATCACTGATGTCTATCCGTCTCACGCGGAAGACTCATCTCTGACTTTTTTTTTTTTTTATTGTGTTACGTTAGTCACCATACAGTCTCTGACTTATTATTCATCTCTTGGTCTCTGCAACACTCACTTTTAGCTTGCTTGGAACTCTTCATTTTCTGATTATCTCCTAATCTCTCACCCATGCTGTAATTGTCGGAGCTCTTAACGGCATGATTGTAGTTCTTTTCAGCCACATTCTCTCCTTCAGTGATCTCATCCATCCCTTTGGATTTAGCTGCCATATATATGTTCATGAAAGTCAAATTAATATTTTTTGCCAAAACCTTCAATCTGAGTCCAGACTCTTGCATCCATGACACTCTCTAAGGGTAGCTAAATTTAATACCTGAACTAGAACTCTTACCAGTCGTCCTCATAAAAACATCCTTATTCAGTCCTAAGAATCTTAGTAAATGACATCACACTCTACCCAGTTTTTCATACCAAGATTTAAAGTCAATAAAAGGGTAGCTATACAAACTAAGTGGATTCTCAGAAAGTGGAACAAAACAAAACAAAACAACAACAAACAAACAAAAAACAAAAACAAACAAACAGAAACCTAGGATAATGGCTTGAGAAAAAGAAGAGTTAATACAACCAGGGAATCAATGCAGAAGATCAAAGATCTGACTAATAAGAGGAGAACAGAAAAGGGGAGAGGAGGAAACTAGCAAAGAAGTGATACAAGAAAAGTGTTCCAAAACTGATGAGTGTCAAACCATGTAAGTGCATTTCAGACTTCTGTTTGGACCTGGTATAATGTCTGCTCACTTTCCACTGGCCAAAATCATCCCAGACTGGTGGAGTGCGGGAACACAGTTTTCCTGCAGTGAAGTATGGTGACGGTGTGGAAAGAATGAATAGCTGTGGACTAATTATACAATGTGCCACAGAAAGCATAGCATTTTTGAAAACAAAAATGTGATGAAAGTATTTAATAGAAGAGAGAGGCAAGATTTCCAAGATGAGAGTGAAGAGCGTGAAAAACCTACACTAAATCTTGAGGCCCCAAACTGCGGATGGAACTGGAGGAGGATGGGCTCCGAGCAATAAGTACACAGGAAAGGAAAAGGAGCTGATTGTTATTCTGATACATTTGATTATGGAAAATTGACCTGGAAGCCCTTCCAATAATATTTTTTAAACAAAAACTCCCTTGAAAGCTATTAATGTCTTCCCATTTTTTAGAATGAAATTAAAAAATCCAATAGGTCTTTGTGTATTCCAGCTACTACATGCACCCTAGACTCATTTCATACCATGGGCCACTCATTCGCTGACCCTCAGCCATCCAGGTGCTCTCTGGGTCTTCAGCCATGCCAAGTTCATTCTTGTCTAAAGGCCACTCTGAGTGGACTGCTCCTAGCCCAGTTTTTCAATGTCTGGCTAGGTCTCATCCTTTACATCTCTTAGTTCAAATTTATTCTTGAACAGTTTTTCATAAAAATGTTATTCATATAATCAATCCTTCATCCACTGTATCCTGCCACAAATCCCATCATCACCTTTAATTCCCTTTAAATAATTGTCATAATTTTAATAATCTTAATTATTACTTTTCTTATATATTTGAGGTCTTCTTCAACACTGTGATTTTTATGAGGACAATGCCCTTCTTTTTTGTTCTCTGTCCTATTTTCTGTGTTTGGGACTGCCACTGGCATGAAGAAAACATGCAGGTAAATACTGACTGAAGGAATGAATAAACAAATGAATGAAGTGGGGCACCTGGGTGGCTCGTCCCTTGTCTGCCTTTGGCTCAGGTCATGATCTCATGGTCCTGGAATCGAACCCTGCCTTGGGCTTTCTGCTCAGTGGGGAGTCTGTTTTTCCCTTTGCCCTTCCCCTCCCTCATGCTCTCTCTCGCTCTCAAATAAATAACTAAAATATTTTTATTTTTATTTTTTTAAGATTTTATTTATTTATTTGACAGACAGAGATCACAAGTAGGCAGAGAGGCAGGTAGAGAGAGAGAGACAGAGAGGAAGAAGCAGGCTCCCCGCTGAACAGAGAGCCCAATGGACTCTGGGATCATGACCTGAGCTGAAGGCAGAGGCTTTAACCCACTGAGCCACCCAGGTGCCCCACTAAAATCTTTTTAAAAAAATAAATGAGTGTAGTCATGAGGAATAAAGAAGAAAACAGTATACCTTTGCGTGGGACTAAACAAGGGCAGCAGTAATCCAGGCAACAATGGGGAGGGTTTGCCCTAAGGAAAACAAGTGTGAACTGGAATTTTTTTTTTTAATTTAATTTATTTATTTGACAGACAGAGATCACAGGTAGGCAGAGAGGCAGCCAGAGAGAGGAAGGGAAGCAGGCTTCCCGCTGAGCAGAGAGCCCGATGCGGGGATCGATCCCAGTACCCTGAGATCATGACCTGAGCCGAAGGCAGAGGCTTTAACCCACTGAGCCACCCAGGCACCCTAAACTAAGAGACCCTTAACTACAAAACAAAAACTAAGGGACGCTGGAGGGCGTCCTTAATAAATAAATAATATCTTTAAAAAAAAAGAGTCTCTTAGTTTAAGGAAATTTGGGGGAACGATGAAACAATAGCATCTTAACAATTACTAGCTTTACCATTACAACTGTGCTTCAAAACACATTTAGGGTAATTGGAGACCTGCTTTTTTTTTTCTTTTAAAAGGTTAAATTCCTATTATGCCAGTGAATGTAACCCTTTAGTTTCTTACCAAGTGATCATAACTGGATTCCTAATAATTGAATTTGTGTCTCAGTCTGAGAGCATGAACAAGTCTGGTAATCTCCTAGAACCACCTTTTCCGCATCTATAAACTGAGGGTAATAGGATAATACTTATTCCACACAGCTTAACTATGAGCCAAGTGAGTTACTGTGAGTAGACTTGCACCCTGCATTCTAAATTTCTAATCAAACTGTGCTATATTATTATAAATTTGGAGAGCATTGCCAAATAAAAATGGGCTAAACTGCCTGCCCAGATTATGTACTGCCAGCTCCAATAAAAGATTTCATGTGAAAAATTTATATTGCTCCATCTTTTTGGGTGGAGAGAATTGAACCTATGTACCCAAAATTAATCTATTAAAGTTAGTGTTGAAAAAGAATTATAAAAGAGAAATTGTTCAAGTATGTGATCATTCGCTAGCTTTCAACATATTTTATAAAAGAATGGTATCCTAATTGTTAAAGGAGGATGGAAGGATATAATAGCCATATATGCACAACATACACAAAAGAATAATGTTTTGGTAAGAAGTTACATCAAGTGTCATGGAATTGTTCTAGTATTGGATAGATTAGCAGGCTACTTTTATGAATTTTCTAGTCATTTTCTTTGCGTGGAAAGTGACCACATATTTACTGCCTCTCTTTGCTAGGTCTGTTATATATTTGAATTCTACTGCTCCAAATTGACTATAGGTTTATGGAAGATGAATCTGGTTTATCGGATTCCACAGAGTCTGAAACAGTGCCTTGAAGTGTGAGATGGATTGAGAAAGTTGATCCTGATATTTGGTCAAACAGTTAAAATGTATTTATTGAATTTAGGTTCACTTTGTCTCTTGAGATCCAATGTGTTCAGTAGAGAAGATACCTTAGATATGAACTCATCTTGCCTTGGCATGCACTTCAGAGGTGAACTAAAGATGCTATCAACCTCCTTTTTCATTTTGGTTTATTACAGTTATTCTTGGAATATCCGTTGTTGCTGAGATATGAATCTTGCAGGCATGAAATAATAGAACTTTCTTCATCTTTGCATTACCTAAGGGGAAATGACTTGTAATGAGGAGCATATATTTATTTTCAAAATTAATTTCATAAGAAAACTTTTATTTTGGAAATGCGTATTATTTCATTCAACAATATATCTGATAATGTGGAAAATACCCTTCCACATATTATGTTAGAAAAATTAACTTGGGTAAATGGGAGAATAGATGATTTGAAAAAACTTGTTTATAAAACTACTTCACAAAAAAGACCCCAAAACCCTAGTTCATGTCTAAGGATAATCTTTTAAAATAACTTTGCTTATTTTCAGATTCAAGGAAAAAAGGTAAATTACTGTTAATTTCAGTTTATTTTATTAAAAATTTCCGTTTTTAAAATATTTTATTTATTTCTTTGAAAAGAGAGCACAAGAGCAGGAGAGGCAGAGGGAGGTGGGAGGGGTAGAGGGAGAGGGAGAAGCAGGCTCCTCTGCTAAGCAGGAACCCAATATGGGGCTGGATCTCAGGACCCTGGAATCAGGGCCTGAGCTGAAGGCAGACACTTAACTGACTGAGCCACGCAGGCTCAGGCACCACCCAAAATTCCATTTTTGATAGTAAAAAAGCTCATGTTAATTTTATAAAAAGTGGAAAATACATTAAGTACTAAATGCAAAAACATTAAGAAGAAATAGGCTATAACTTGTACTCTGTCCTCACCTACCCATCTGGAGATTACTAATATTAACAACTCAGGACATAAGCTTTTTGCTATGAATGTGTGTGCAAGTAAAACAATTTATAATATTAATTTATGTTTATATTTGATTCTATGACCTGCTCACTCTATATGATAGCATCATAACACTTAAACCCTAACATAATGCTTACTTTATGCTGGACACTTTTCTAAACACTTTCCTTATTTATTTAATCATTGTTAACAATCCTGAGAATTTGGCAATATTATTATTATTATTATTTCTATTTCACAGGTGAGCAAACTGAAGAAAAGATGGGATCATACAGCTAAAACTTGGTTCCCTCTTTTGCAAGATCTAGCTAGCTCTAGATGATTGAGAAGTTTTGAGGTTCAAGGAAAGGTTTTGGCAGAGTATTTGACAACTATGAAGGGTCTAATATATGACATTATATTGTTATTGTGTTAATTATTATTATTCTTGTGGTAGTAGTTGTGGTTAGTCATAATTTTATCTCTAGTGTTTCATGCAATTCATGTAGTTGTTAGAAAATATCTATCACATGAAAGACTTATAACGCTTTAGTATCAACCTACTAAAAATATGACTAAATGATTCATAGTTGATTATTAAGGCAGTATAGTTGAATTTCACTTCTGTTTTTTTTCCAAGTGAAAACTTTCCTGTTATTCCCCCCACCTTTTTTTTTTCACCTCCAACCCTGTAGAACATCACACGTCAGCTGTACCTCAGATGCCATGATGGATACGCATGGTAGGCAAGCTGTGGACAAGGGATAAAGATGCCTCATGAGCCCTTGTGTTATTGTCTTTTCTTCTTTTTCGTCTTCATCTCTCCAGTCATATTCTGGTAACAGACAAGATCTTATCTGAAGTAATCTATTTGGTGTTCTTGAAACAGCATTGAAAGCGGGTCACTGTTTTTAATATCAGATAATGAACGATTTCTTTTCAAGTAAAAGAGATGACAAATAAGATAGTGAGTTAAGGCGCATGAAGTTAATATGCCTAAGTCTGTGAGAGGGCAGATGGCAACAATCCTCATTAATAAGTATAGTTATTAAGAGACTTGGAAATGTGTTTGCATTTGCTTGCCGATTTAATCATGCATAATAGGAAGGATCCATAGCAAAATAGGCAGAATAGAGCCATCAAAGGGTATCATTCAAACAGACTAAATTTGATCATCACTTAGAAAATATGCTGCTAAGCTTATTGCCTATATAAATACCAATTTTAGCCAATAGGACTCTTCATAATGGAGTATTAGTGGCTGAATGGAATCTTAAAATGGAAACACTGAATATCAGAAGGAAAGAACATGAATGATGATGATGATGCCTTAGAATAAATATAACAGAAGCATCACATTGTAAACAAGAAGTATATTTCTTCCAATTTGGTAGTTATCCCCACTGCTTATTAGATTGATCAGTTGTGTGAGTGCACAGAGAAACAAGATTTCCCATAAATGCTATGATTTTTTGCATGATGTAAAAATCCTCAGTTTTAGGTCAGATATTCCTGCTGAGTGTACTTGAATAAAATGATTTGTTCCCTAATTGTAAGTGAAGTTACCAGTAACCACACAACACTCTTCAATCACAAAATGATATCTTTTTAATTTTACTGCGTTCCTTAATCATAGCTGTTTTGGCTACTTCTACCACTATTAGTAACTGAAACTTTAATCTAATCCTCGATATAGCCATTTTGTGAATAAAAGCTGATTCAATTTGAATAAGACAAGCAAATTGACATGAATACCAGAAATCATTTTGAAAACATAAACCCAGTTAATTACCCTGTTTTGCAAATGGGTTATTATAGTTTGATGACTTTGCTTTGGAAAGCATATAAGGGATTTTAAAAATAAACGAAAATAGGAAAACTATAATCCATAGAGGAAAAGGAATCATTTTAATTAAAGGAAAATGGAGTAAAATGTAAAGTGAGAGAACTTATGTTCTTGACATATTAAATATTTCTAAATAGGTTAAAAAAAAGAACTAATATTTACTGAGGACCTATGAAATGTTAGGCAATGTATTATATATACATGTATTATCTTGTTCATATAATACACATACAGTGCCTTATCTCATATTTAGAAAGCATAATTTTTCTATTATTTATTTGATGGAAAATATTTAATGATGCTTGTCTTACCTTTAAAAATATGAAAGCAAGTAAATCATTGAAAAATATGTTACTAATTCCATCAACTTATTAAGTGCCTGCACTATGCCAGTTGCCCACCCAGACACCCAGGAGCACTAGTGAATAATTTAGTTATAGCAAATGTGTACACAATTGTGTGTCATATTTCAGATGTAAAATGATGATTCAAAAATTTTGTGGTGCTATATGTTTTAATAGATAGTTGAGCAAGACAAGGGAAATACAAAATAATTCAGATTTTCCTGGCCAAGGGGTTGGTCCCCAGAATTGCTCTACTTTTCAGTTACCAACAGCATTTAATGAGCATTGTCAGAGTTTATTTTTTCTTTCATTGAAAGAACATGCCAGTGATAGTGAGATGGTTATTTTTTTAATTCAACAGGAAAAGGAAATGGCAGTACAACAATGATAATTAGGTAAAATGAGTCTAGAGTTATTATCTTAAGAAACCATAATCAATGCAATGCTCTGTTTTATTTTTTGAGTCTTCACTATATGACAAATGACAAGGGGACACAAAATAATCCAGTGTATTTTAGACCACCTGTAGCTCAGATATCAAGATATTCAGAGTATCCATTACAAGAAGGCCAAACATAACGACCAAGTCCATTTTCATGATGAAGTGAGAAAGAGTAACAAGACACTGGCAAGAATGCCTTAAGAATCCAGATCTCCCTCAAATTAAAACCACATTGAAATACCACCTTACACTGGTTAGAATGCCAGAATTAACAAGATAGGAAACAATGTGTGTTGGAGAGGATGTGGAGAAAGGGGAACCCTCTTACACTCTTGGTAGGCATGCAAGTTGGTGCAGCCAGTTTGGAGAACAATGTGGAGATTCCTTAAGAAATTAAAAACAGATCTTCCCTATGACCCTGCAATTGCACTACTGGGTATTTACCCCGAAGATACAGATATAGTGAAAAGAAGGGCCATCTGTACCCCAATGTTCATAGCAACAATGGCCATGGTCGCTCAACTGTGGAAAGAACCAAGATGCCCTTCAACGGACGAATGGATAAGGAAGATGTGGTCCATATACACTATGGAGTATTACGCCTCCTTCAGAAAGGATGAATACCCAGCTTTTGTATCAACGTGGACGGGACTGGAACAGATTATGCTAAGTGAAATAAGTCAAGCAGAGAGAGTCAATTATCATATGGTTTCACTTATTTGTGGAGCATAAGAAATAACACGGAGGACATGGGGAGATGGAGAGGAGAAGGGAGTTGAGGGAAATTGGAGGGGGAGATGAACAATGAGAGACTATGGACTTTGAAAAACAATCTGAGGGTTTTGGAGGGGAAGGGGGTGGGAGGTTGGGGGAGCCTGGTGGTGGGTATTATGGAGGGCACGTATTTCATAGAGCACTAGGTGTGGTGCATAAACAATGAATTCTGTTACACTGAAAAGAAATTAAAAAAAAAAAAGAATCCAGATATCCCACCTATGCAATTATGTTTTTGTGAATGTCTACTTACGATATTTGGGATTTTCTGCTCATGCCTACAGGGTCCCTGTATATCTATTCACTATTGTATTCCTTACCATGTAGTACAGAGTGAAAACTCTATAAATATTTGTGGAGTTAGTGTAAGACATGGAGCATAGGTTTAAATTAAAAAATGAGGATAGAGGGAAAAACAAATATTTTTTTTCAGTAAAAATGGTGAAATAATAATAGAGAATACTAGAGTTTACCCACCACCCAACATGCATATACTCTTCCATTTCTATTTTTTCCATAACATTATTACTATCTAACATATTCATTTACATTGATTTTGCATATGCTCCATAGATAAATATAAAATGCAGAATTCTCAAGCCCTTAAAGAATGGTCAGTAAACCTAGACATATCTTAGACCTTGATATAAAATGAGAAAATACCAAAAGCTTCCAAAGAAAAAAAGAGAAAGGTCAGATTATCATTAGATCTCTAATGTGCAATAGTGAATACTAAAAAACAATAAAACAATGGCTTCAGTTTCTGAAGGAATTTACAGTTTGGTCTATATTCAGCCTAATTAACATTCAAACACAAGGGCAAATATAAAGGCTTTTTCTTTTTTTTTTTTCGTATACTAGCAGTTCATACTCTGCATGAAGTGAAGAACAAGCAAAATGCTAAATATGTGGATAAGTCCAAATGAATTTTGACTTTGTAAATAATAATAATAATGTCTCCTAGGTTTCAAATATAGAGAATTTGAATAGATGACAACTGAGGCATATGAGGAAGAAGTGCTAAAAGAGACATTTAAAATGTTCTACGGCCACCTGGGTGACTCATTTGGTTAAGTATTTGACTCTTGACTTCAGCTCAGGTCATGATCTCAGGGTTGTGAGATGGAGCCCTTTGTTGGACTCCATGCTCAGCAGGGAGTCTCCCTGAGGATTCTTTCTTACTCTCTCCCTTGATCCCTTCCCCACTCATGCACACACACTCTCTCTCTCAAATAAATAAATAAATCTTTAAATAAAAATAATAAAATATTCTAGTGCTCTTGAATTGTCTGGGAGAAGAATAAAATTACCAAATAACTAATAGTGTGAAAAAAACCAGAATAAAGAAAAATTTTAAAAATTAAAAAAAAGAAAAGAATGGTGGATAGTTTGGCAGATAATAGGGTCTCAAAACTATCTCTTGAATAAAAGGTGGTGAGAGAGGAGGGAGTCTTTCTTCTGAATGGGCCACAATGAGGGGATGAGGTGCTCGAGAGAGTGAAGCTTCTGCTTCATTAGTAGGGAGTAGACAGGCGACAACAAAACCAGAAGGAAATCGGATGAGATCTATCTGAAAAAGATAGCATCAACTCATTGCTAAATAAAAATGAAATGAAATAAAAAGCACATCAATGGAAGGGCTTGCTGGAAAGCCCTCTACCCAAGGGCAGGATAATCGGGGTCCAACATAACTGGACTTTCTGAGTCTTGCCCATCCTGAGATAGTTCGGCAACTTCTTTGTAGAAGTTGTGGCCATAGAAAAGAATGGTATGAGAGCAGGGCTCACTTAGACTCAACAGTTATGGGGAGCTTTGGACACTGTATTGGAAAGTGTGACAGAGAAACTGTATTCAGCAACTCTTAAATACCAAGTGCAATCAGGCCTTGCTACCTCTTTCTCTCTTCCCCTGACTTAACCAATATCCTCAGCTTGGTTCATTTATTGTTCATGTATGTTTTATAACATTTACAAAATTCACATGAACGGTGGCGTTCTGTTTATATTCTCTTGAACTTGCTTTTTCCATTTTTAAAAAATTATCTATGTTGATCCATAGAACTTCACTGTTTTAACCATTTCATAGTATGCTCTTTTAGGTTTGTAATATATTAATTAAGAAATGTTGAAGGAATTCATCGAGGGGACATAACCATTGGCTGACCTGCAAGGTGTACCTGGGTGATTGGAGGCTCCTCTCTTCCTCCCCTGTCCTTGAGATGTACTTTCTGTCAACCATTGTCACAGTGAAAGTCATTTCCAAGGTTATAAAACCGTGACAGTGTAAGATGTCATTGAGGCCATTTGGATGGTATACATGACTCAATACAGTTAAGGTCCCTATATAATTTCAAAGATTCTGGCAGGTGGGTGAGGGGATCTACTTGTCATATGGTGCCCAAGACAAGCCTTGTCGGTGATAATGTTTATTGACTGCCACCTACCAATTTGAAATGGGATGCCTCTTTCTTCAGTCTTTCCCTATCCTCAGTGTACAGGAGCCGGTATCAGATTCCATTTGGGAAACTCCCAAGATTGGGACCTAATGAGAAGTTGCTGGAGTCACGTGGTAGGTAGACTCCTAAGATGACCCCTAAGACCCCTGATCGCTATTAGTGTTCTGCAGAATCTCCAAGACTATGAATATTATGGATTATGCCCATGATTAAATTAGCTTAAATGGCACAGGTTGACCTTTAAAAAGGGAAATTATCTGGTGGGGATTGGGGCTGAGTTAATCGTATGAGCCCTTTAAATCTGGGTCTAGAGGTCAGAAATAGAGGAAGTCAGAGTCTGAAAGCATAAGAAGGTGCAATGTGCCATTGCTGGTTCAAAGAGGAGGGAACCCATGGTAATAAGTACAACAGCCTCTAGGAGCTAAGAGCAGTTCCTGGCTGACAGCAAGAAGGGGGGCCTCATGTCTCAGAAGCACAAAGAACAGAGGTCTTCTAAGAACAGGAATGAGCTTGGAAATAGATTTTTATTTTGCCTATATTGTCTAGATGGAGTTTCAACCTAGCCCTTACCGTGATTTCAGCCTTGAGATACCTGAGCAGAGAACCTAGTCACACTGCACCGGACTTCCAATCTACAGAAGCTGTGAGATAATCCAGTTCTGCTGTTTTCAGTCACTGGGTTTGTGGTAATTTGTTACCTAGTAATAGAAGATGAATACAAGCAGTAATGGAAAAATACTAAAATTGGATAAACTAGCAAAGGAACAGATTTTGTTTTCTATACTTTTCTATGTGCTAGAGGTTTTTTTAAAATGATTTTATGGAAGTGGAGGTTTTAACATTGAGGTGAAATGTGGAGAACCCAAGAGGTCTACAGGATTTCAATAAAGAGAGTGTGTATTATGAAAAGTGACAACAAACCCTCTCCTCAAGCCGCCAACTTGTTTGGTCTCCATCTTATATTAGCATCTTATCTTCCCAGAATTGTTTTACTTGATAATTCCCTCAAGTTAAGGTCCAGATTTCAATTTAGATTTTCTTCTGTGGCACTTAATACAGTGTATATTCTATGTGGAAAAAAAAAAAAACAAAAAGCAAATCTCTCTTTGGAAAAAGCTAGAGTGAGGCAATAGATAATTATACTTAAAATTATACTCACATATTAATATGCAGCAAGGGTTTCATTTGGGAAAAAAGCAGGAAGTGGGAGTACCAACGGTGAGACTCTAGGAGGAGAAAGAACTAGAAGGAACAGCGACATTAACAGTAATGGCAAAGACTGACTTAGGATGGAATAGGGCAACTGGGAAATAATTAGTCATTTAAAGATAATTTTAGAAGTCTACCAGTTAGGAATCCTGAAAGAATAAACATCCTGTGATAGATAAATAAATAAATAAACAAATAAATAAATTTATAAAAGTTAATGATTCAAAAATCGTGATAAACAAATTGTGGGGACAATTGCAGAAGAAGCAGGTCAACAAAAGACTATAATTCTTGAATTCACCCTAAATTTAATTTTAAAAGACAGAACTATTTTTTCCCCTTTTCCTTATATGAGCTATAAACTCAATTAAAGTTAATGGGAGCTATGGAGCAGCATTTCTAAATCACAGCCTCTTAGAGGCTAATTATTTTGAATTGAATTGTTAAGCAGCAACCTTTTCCTGGCTTGGTAATAAGCAAGATAACATCCCGCTCACATAATATTAGATTTTAGAAAACATTTATGAAGAATTTTTTCTATAACAGATTCCAATCCCCTCCCTTCTCTCTAAATTGAAGAAACATGTGAATTACTCTCTATGCCTGAAAAACGTTTTCATTCTGACGGGATTGGTGACTTAAGTTTCTTTTCTTTTTTTTTTATTTTTTTTTTATTTTTATTTTTTTTTCAGCGTAACAGTATTCATTCTTTTTGCACAACACCCAGTGCTCCATGCAAAACGTGCCCTCCCCATCACCCACCACCTGTTCCCCCAACCTCCCACCCCTGACCCTTCAAAACCCTCAGGTTGTTTTTCAGAGTCCATAGTCTCTTATGGTTCGCCTCCCCTCCCCAATGTAGTTTCTTAAAGTTATTAAAATACCTGTTCTGGACAATTTTGCCTCTAAAGAGTAATTGCCATCTATGAAGTCAGGAGGTTGGAGTCCCTTAATTCTAATCAATTACCCCTACGGTTTTTGAGAACTTTACAAAGTAAAGTAGAAAGTTCAGGCTAACATTGAAATGGGACCTAAATGGAAAGCATGAGAATATTTGTGTCTCCAGAACCCAGGCCAGGCTCTTGCCAGAGCCTTTCATAAATATTTGCAGACTTCAGGGGCACCTGTAATTTGCCAGGCACTTGTCTGGCTCCTGGGATACAATGTCACACATTCTGACATAATACTAAACTGACACCTATATATGGGTTCTTAAGGTACCTATTTATGGAATCTTGTTCAAGCGTCAAAGGAAAGGTACATGTAGGTTATCTTTGCTGGTGGCATTTTAGTGCATGGACATAATTAACAAATGAGGGGACAGGGACCTTTGCCTCAATAATCAAGGACTCACTCTGGGTCCCAATTTTTCTAAGACTGGGATATGCAGAAAGCTTCTTAGAGGAAAGCCCAGCAGATTTAAAGATAAATCTGAGCTCCCAAGATCCACCTTTGGGTCTTTGGTTACTTATTTATATTTCCCAAGGGAAATATAATTGGATTGGATTGATTTATCACCATCCAAGAGTAAGTATTGAGCATGTTTGGGCCTAAGAACTTAGCCTAGAGACTTAGGAACTGCATATCTTGCCTTTGGGGGGAGGGGGTCACCCTGTCTATTAAGATACAAAAATACCCACCTAGCCCCTGCATATTCCAAGAATCATGTGTTCAATCACCAACACACTTCTGCTCTGACAGGATGGCAACCACATAACACCACCCCCACCAAACACTTTGCTGGAAGGAGATATTGCAGAAGTACCCTAAGTTGCCCATGGTGTTCACAATGTGTGGGTTCTGCAATGCTTGGTGTGGACAGCATATCTAAACCCACCAATGCCTGAACAACAACAAAACATCATTTTAAGCTGAAAACAACTGGATCAATTGTTATTGTGAAATGAAGAAGAAAAAAATAAGGGGAAAAGGTGAGGAAATATTTCTCAAAGAAGCAACAGTAAATTCAATTTTGTGTGGAGGCAACACAGGTAATAGAAATGTGTAAATCTGGACAGGTGTAAAACAAATGTGAGAAATCCAGCCTGTTTGAACAGAAGAGTGGGTGTTCTAGTGAAAGACATTTAAATTAAAAATTTGAAATGAAACCAGACACTGCGGGACATCTTCTATTGGATTCAGCCCACTGGCTGTCATTATGAACCACCATACAGAACGTCCAGAGGAAGGCTGGGATAGAAAGCTAAAATGCAGCGGGAGTGTGTGACATTATTTCTGCAAGCGACTAAAAGGCCAAAGGAGATGCCTGCAACTTCCCTCCTCTCTGTCATTCCCTATTTTTTTTTTTTTTTTTTTTTACTTTGACCAAGTTCTAAGACCAAGTCTCGCCCACACTTGAACCCCTGTTCACTGGTGGGCTGTCTTGTATATTTAGGATTGTTATGGCTTTTGTTAACTTTACAACTGGACACAAATTATGCTGTAGAGAATCACAAGAGGTTGCGCTCTATAATAACAACCATACCCCCATAATGGAAGGCTCAGTCTTGCTCAACCAACGTCACTCTACTTTATACTCAATCCCAAGAAGCATTGGATAGTAATTTCAGCTTTCATTTTAAGTGAAATATTATCATGGCTCCTAGTGAAGTGCCTTTTCCATGACTTTTAACTTCTTCAGGCAAGAATATTCAATTAGAGGGCAGTTGAGATATTAAAGTGGGTCATAATTGAATGTAAGAGGCACTCCCCCCTGCTGTTCTTTGGTGTAAGGCTTTGTTTCAGGCTACAGAGGTAGAAGATATACCACATCTGCAAATAAGGACCTTGGATTTCTTAGGAGAGTATTCACAAATGATAGCAGAGCTGTTTGTGTTTTACTTTTTTCCCCCCAAAATTTTATCATGAGAAACTTCAAATATATAGACAGCAAAATTTAGAGAATAAATCACAGTGAACACTGAAGGGAAACTTCAAGACTCTACGTTCTACAATCCTTGTTTCATCTCCTCTCTATCCATCTGTCTAACCATCCACCAATCTCTCTTATCTTTGATGCATTTTATAAATTACAGATAGTCTGATTTTCTTTAAATATTTCAATGTGTATGTGTTAATGACAGTTTCATATTACTTTGAGTTTTTAATTTTGATGTAAAGTTTAGATGCAATGAAATGCACAAATCCTAAGTATACATTTGCTGAGTTTTGACAAATGCATTCATCTGTGTGATTCATAGACTGTCATCACCTCAGAAAGCTTCCTCATACCTCTTTCCTGGCAATCTCTGCCCGATGCCAGGCAAAAAGTACTGTTCTGATTACTTTTTACCATAGATTAGTTTCATATGAATGGAACTGTTTGGTATATATGCTTTTTCGATGCTTTTTCGTTGAGGCTTCCTTCACTCAGCATGAAGGTTTTATCCTATTGTTGTATGTATCAGTAGTTTGTTTCTCTTTCTTATTACATGATTATCTTATTACATAATTATTATGATTATATTTTATCCCATCTTCCATTGATGATACCAGGGTTGTTTCACGTTTTAGAAATGCTGGTTGCAAGTTGTAAGGCAGGTTGTGGAAAGGGTATGATTTCATGTCTTTCCTGCAATGTATGAGAGTTCTGGTGGCTTCATATTCTTTTTTTTTTTTTTTAAAGATTTTATTTATTTGACAGAGAGAGATTACAAGTAGGCAGAGAGGCAGGCATAGAGAGAGAGAGAGGGAAGCAGGCTCGCTGCTGAGCAGAGAGTCCGATGTGGGACTCGATCCCAGGACCCTGAGATCATGACCTGAGCCGAAGGCAGCGGCTTAATGGTGGCTTCATATTCTTGACAGAGTTTGGTATTGTGGGTGAATTTGAATTTTAGCCATTTATATAAATGTGTAGTATTATTTCATGGTTTTTTTTTCATGTTCATGAAAACTAATGATATGGAGTATTTTGTCTTGTGCTCACTTTTGGTTTGTGTATCTTCTTTGGTAATGGGTTGGTTTGAATCTCTGGTCCATTTTATATTTGGTGTGTGTCTTATTACTAAGTTCTAGGAGCTCTATATTTGTTTTGGACACCAGTTATTTATCAGATACATGTGTTTGTAGCTGGGTTGTTTCAATGGGCTGTAAGTACAACCACTCCTGAGCTTTAGGACTCTTGCTTGGATGAGCAAGCCCATTGTCATTAACCTACTGTCTCACTTCTTTTTAAGTGAATTTCTTTGTCTTTGGAAGTATGTATACAAAGCTCTATAGATGTATAATATGCCATACTTGAAAAATGTCATTAGGTATAATATACAGTACTTGAGAAATACCTGTCCTTTCTAGGCTTTTAGATTTTGTTTTCCCTGAACCATTTATTTGAAAAGTTGGGGAGAAAAATGAAACCAGAGGTGAAATAACTTGGTAAATATCAATCAGTCTCTTAATTTTAAAATGTAAAGTGGTGCCTGGGAGGCTCAGGCTCATTTAAGTGTCTGCCTTAGCTCAGGTCATGGTGCCAGGGTCCTGGGATCGAGCCCTGCATCTGGTTCCTTGCTTGGTGGGGAGCCTCTCCCTCTGCCTGCTGCTCCCCCTGCTTGAGTGTTCTCTCTATCTCTCTCTGTCAAATAAATAATTAAAATCTAAAAAAAAAAAACAAAAACCCACTTTACAATGTAAGGTTTATTAGTCCTTTCAAATAGGTTATTTCATTTGATACTCATTGGATAGTCCTTGAAGTGAAGCTATTAGCTCCACTTTGCAGATGCATAGACTTTAGTGACGATAAGGATCATCCAACTCATAAAAGGATCATCCAACTCAGATTCAATTCTTCTGACCCTGCCAGCACCACTGCCCGGGACCATAGTTGAGATGCATCCTGGTAGTCAGTGTTGGAAATAGGACTGTAGGGTCAGCATCTTACTATCTTTCTGATAATGAAGACACAAAAGATGAGCCCCATTAGTGAGGTATTAATCCTGAATTGCCAGGTTCTGCTGAATGCATCCACCTTGTGTCTTACTTCTATAAACTGTGAAACAATTTGTCAAATTAATGGCACCTCAACTTGCAAAATAATATAGTGACTAGTACTCTGGTCCAGTTCCCTGTTTAGTTCTAGTATTTTGAAGATTTCTACATGTTGGGAAAAAAGCAGTTTGGTTTAATTCCTCAAAAGTTTATTTTTAGCAAAAGCTTTGCAGATGATATGCAGAAGACACTTGCGAAGATAAAATTACTCTCATGACACGAATCAGCTTATTGCTCTTCATCTCCCTTAAAATAATGGGTTCTTTACATTTGTTGGATTTATTTTAACACATTAAGGCATTTTCAAAAGTGAATGTCAGTTTGAAAAATTACGCTCTCCATGTGTTCAGTAATGGAAGGGAAATGCACCAGTGCACCATCAGCAAATATCCAAGGGTTTCTCTTATTAAGCCTTCCCATCGCACCAGAGCAGGTGGAAGGATTAGAGGACTTAATTCCTGCTTTTAATTCCGTTTCCATCAGAGCTTTAAATATTTACTACCACTGAGGAATCTTACATTTTGGTAATCTTCAATGAATTGGTTATGTGTTTTGAATTATCACAAAAGCACCCTATAGAAAGATCTTATCTTTTGCATCTCTCCCTTCCTTCCAACCCCAGGCCCAATGAAAGTAGGTTAGGGAAACTAGATCAAACGTAAGTCTAAATAATTGAAACCGGGCTCCTTCTGGGAGCAGTTGAAATCCTGTTGCAAAGCTCACAATATGACTGGGTAGAAAACTGTTTGAGTTTAATTTTTGTTTAAGTAAATTGTTTTTCTTGACCCTGTTTCTTTCTTTTTTTTTTTTCTATTGTCTGAAGGGTATATAGTGTTATTTCTCCCTCTTCAGTATAACTTTATTTAAGAATTTTCTTATTTTTTTCCATTTTATTTATTTTTTCAGCGTAACAGTATTCATTCTTTTTGCACAACACCCAGTGCTCCATGCAAAACGTGCCCTCCCCATTACCCACCACCTGTTCCCCCAAACTCCCACCCCTGACCCTTCAAAACCCTCAGGTTGCCCCAACCTCCCACCCCTGACCCTTCAAAACCCTCAGGTTGTTTTTCAGAGTCCATAGTCTCTTATGGTTCGCCTCCCCTCCCCAATGTCCATAGCCCGCTCCCCCTCTCCCAATCCCACTTCCCCCCAGCAACCCCCAGTTTGTTTTGTGAGATTAAGAGTCATTTATGGTTTGTCTCCCTCCCAATCCCATCTTGTTTCATTTATTCTTCTCCTATCCCCCTACCCCCCCCATGTTGCTTCTCCATGTCCTCATATCAGGGAGATCATATGATAGTTGTCTTTCTCCGATTGACTTATTTCACTAAGCATGATACGCTCTAGTTCCATCCACGTCGTCGCAAATGGCATGATTTCATTTCTTTTGATGGCTGCATAGTATTCCATTGTGTATATATACCACATCTTCTTTATCCATTCATCTGTTGATGGACATCTAGGTTCTTTCCATAGTCTGGCTATTGTAGACATTGCTGCTATAAACATTCGGGTACACGTGCCCCTTCGGATCACTATGTTTGTATCTTTAGGGTAAATACCCAGTAGTGCAATTGCTGGGTCATAGGGTAGTTCTATTTTCAACATTTTGAGGAACCTCCATGCTGTTTTCCAGAGTGGTTGCACCAACTTGCATTCCCACCAACAGTGGAGGAGGGTTCCCCTTTCTCCACATCCTCTCCAGCATCTGTCATTTCCTGACTTGTTAATTTTAGCCATTCTGACTGGTGTGAGGTGATATCTCATTGTGGTTTTGATTTGTATTTCCCTGATGCCGAGTGACGTGGAGCACTTTTTCATGTGTCTGTTGGCCATCTGGATGTCTTCTTTGCAGAAATGTCTGTTCATGTCCTCTGCCCATTTCTTGATTGGATTGTTTGTTCTTTGGGTGTTGAGTTTGCTAAGTTCCTTATAGATTTTGGATACTAGCCCTTTATCTGATATGTCGTTTGCAAATATCTTCTCCCATTCTGTCAGTTGTCTTTTGGTTTTGTTAACTGTTTCCTTTGCTGTGCAAAAGCTTTTGATCTTGATGAAATCCCAACAGTTCATTTTTGCCCTTGCTTCCCTTGCCTTTGCCGTTGTTCCTAGGAAGATGTTGCTACGGCTGAGGTCGAAGAGGTTGCTGCCTGCATTCTCCTCAAGGATTTTGATGGATTCCTTTCTCACATTGAGGTCCTTCATCCATTTGGAGTCTATTTTCGTGTGTGGTGTAAGGAAGTGGTCCAATTTCATTTTTCTGCATGTGGCTGTCCAATTTTCCCAGCACCATTTATTGAAGAGGCTGTCTTTTTTCCATTGGACATTCTTTCCTGCTTTGTCGAAGATGAGTTGACCATAGAGTTGAGGGTCGATTTCTGGGCTCTCTATTCTGTTCCACTGATCTATGTGTCTGTTTTTGTGCCTGTACCATGCTGTCTTGATGATGACAGCTTTGTAATAGAGCTTGAAGTCCGGAATTGTGATGCCACCAACTTTGGCTTTGTTCTTCAATATTCCTTTGGCTATTCGAGGTCTTTTCTGGTTCCATATAAATTTTAGGATTATTTGTTCCATTTCTTTGAAAAAAAATGGATGGTATTGTGATAGGGATTGCATTAAATGTGTAGATTGCTTTAGGTAGCATAGACATTTTCACAATATTTATTCTTCCAATCCAGGAGCATGGAACATTTTTCCATTTTTTTGTGTCTTCCTCAATTTCTTTCATGAGTACTTTATAATTTTCTGTGTATAGATTCTTAGTCTCTTTGGTTAGGTTTATTCCTAGGTATCTTATAGTTTTGGGTACAATTGTAAATGGGATTGACTCCTTAATTTCTCTTTCTTCAGTCTTGTTGTTGGTGTACAGAAATGCAACTGATTTCTGTGCATTGATTTTATATCCTGACACTTTACTGAATTCCTGGACAAGTTCTAGCAGTTTTGGAGTGGAGTCTTTTGGGTTTTCCACATATAGTATCATATCATCTGCGAAGAGTGATAGTTTGACTTCTTCTTTACCAATTTGGATGCCTTTAATTTCTTTTTGTTGTCTGATTGCTGAGGCTAGGACTTCTAGTACTATGTTGAATAGCAGTGGTGATAATGGACATCCCTGCCGTGTTCCTGACCTTAACGGAAAAGCTTTCAGTTTTTCTCCATTGAGAATGATATTTGCGGTGGGTTTTTCATAGATGGCTTTGATAATATTGAGGTATGTGCCCTCTATCCCTACACTTTGAAGAGTTTTGATCAGGAAGGGATGCTGTACTTTGTCAAATGCTTTTTCAGCATCTATTGAGAGTATCATATGGTTCTTGTTCTTTCTTTTATTAATGTGTTCTATCACATTGATTGATTTGTGGATGTTGAACCAACCCTGCAGCCCTGGAATAAATCCCACTTGATCGTGGTGAATAAGCCTTTTAATGTACTGTTGAATCCTATTGGCTAGTATTTTGGCGAGAATTTTTGCGTCTGTGTTCATCAAGGATATTGGTCTGTAGTTCTCTTTTTTGGTGGGATCCTTGTCTGGTTTTGGGATCAAGGTGATGCTGGCCTCATAAAATGAGTTTGGAAGTTTTCCTTCCATTTCTATTTTTTGGAACAGTTTCAGGAGAATAGGAATTAGTTCTTCACTAAATGTTTGGTAGAATTCCCCTGGGAAGCCGTCTGGCCCTGGGCTTTTGTTTGTTTGGAGATTTTTGATGACTGTTTCAATCTCCTTACTGGTGATGGGCCTGTTCAGGTTGTCTATTTCTTCCTGGTTCAGTTGTGGTAGTTTATATGTCTCTAGGAATGCATCCATTTCTTCCAGATTGTCCAATTTGTTGGCATAGAGTTGCTCATAGTATGTTCTTATAATTGTCTGTATTTCTTTGGTGTTAGTTGTGATCTCTCCTCTTTCATTCATGATTTTATTTATTTGGGTCCTTTCTCTTTTCTTTTTGACGAGTCTGGCCAGGGGTTTATCAATCTTATTGATTCTTTCAAAGAACCAGCTCCTAGTTTCATTGATTTTTTCTATTGTTTTTTTGGTTTCTATTTCATTGATTTCTGCTCTGATCTTTATGATTTCTCTTCTCCTGCTGGGTTTAGGGTTTCCTTCTTGTTCTTTCTCCAGCTCCTTTACGCGTAGGGTTAGGTTGTGTACTTGAGACCTTTCTTGTTTCTTGAGAAAGGCTTGTACTGCTATATATTTTCCTCTCAGGACTGCCTTTGCTGTGTCCCACAGATTTTGAACTGTTGTGTTTTCATTATCATTTGTTTCCATGAATTTTTTCAATTCTTCTTTAATTTCCTGGTTAACCCATTCATTCTTTAGAAGGATGCTGTCTAGTCTCCATGTATTTGGGTTCTTTCCAGCTTTCCTCTTGTGATTGAGTTCTAGCTTCAGAGCATTGTGGTCTGAAAATATGCAGGGAATAATCCTAATCTTTTGATACCGGTTGAGACCTGATTTGTGACCCAGGATGTGATCTATTCTGGAGAAGGTTCCATGTGCACTAGAGAAGAATGTGTATTCTGTTGCTTTGGGATGAAATGTTCTGAATATATCTGTGATGTCCATCTGGTCCAGTGTGTCATTTAAGGCCTTTATTTCCTTGTTGATCTTTTGCTTGGATGATCTGTCCATTTCAGTGAGGGGAGTGTTAAAGTCCCCTACTATTATTGTATTATTATTGATGTGTTTCTTTGATTTTGTTATTAATTGGTTGATATAGTTGGCTGCTCCCACGTTAGGGGCATAGATATTTAAAATTGTTAGATCTTCTTGTTGGACAGACCCTTTGAGTAGGATATAGTGTCCTTCCTCATCTCTTATTATAGTCTTTGGCTTAAAATCTAATTGATCTGATATAAGGATTGCCACCCCAGCTTTCTTCTGATGCCCATTAGCATGGTAAATTGTTTTCCACCCCCTCACTTTAAATCTGGAGGTGTCTTCGCGTCTAAAATGAGTTTCTTGTAGGCAACATACTGATGGGTTTTGTTTTTTTATCCATTCTGATACCCTGTGTCTTTTGATTGGGGCATTTAGCCCATTAACATTCAGGGTAACTATTGAGAGATATGAATTTAGTGCCATTATTAGCCTGTAAGGTGACTGTTACTGTATATTGTCTCTGTACCTTTCTGATCTATTACTTTTAGGCTCTCTCTTTGCTTAGAGGACCCCTTTCAATATTTCCTGTAGAGCTGGTTTGGTGTTTGCAAATTCTTTCAGTTTTTGTTTGTCCTGGAAGCTTTTGATCTCTCCTTCTATTTTCAATGATAGCCTAGCTGGATAGAGTATTCTTGGCTGCATGTTTTTCTCGTTGAGTGCTCTGAATATATCATGCCAGCTCTTTCTGGCCTGCCAGGTCTCTGTGGATAAGTCTGCCGCCAATCTAATATTTTTGCCATTGTATGTTACAGACTTCTTTTCTCGGGCTGCTTTCAGGATTTTCTCTTTGTCACTAAGACTTGTCAATTTTACTATGAGGTGACGGGGTGTGGACCTATTCTTGTTGACTTTGAGGGGGGTTCTCTGCATCTCCTGGATTTTGATGCTTGTTCCCTTTGCCATATTAGGGAAATTCTCTCCAATGTTTCTCTCCAATAGACCTTCTGCTCCCCTCTCTGTTTCTTCTTCTTCTGGAATCCCAATTATTCTAATGTTGTTTCGTCTTATGGTGTCACTTATCTCTCGAATTCTCCCCTCATGGTCCAGTAGCTGTTTGTCCCTCTTTTGCTCGGCTTCCTTATTCTCTGTCATTTGGTCTTCTATATCACTAATTCTTTCTTCTGCCTCATTGATCCTAGCAGTGAGAGCCTCCATTTTTGATTGCACCTCATTAATAGCTTTTTTGATTTCAACTTGGTTAGATTTTAGTTCTTTAATTTCTCCAGAAAGGGCTTTAATATCTCCAGAGAGGGTTTCTCTAATATCTTCCATCCCTTTTTCGAGCCCGGCTAGAATGTTCAGAATCGTCATTCTGAACTCTTGATCTGACATATTACCCATGTCTGTGTTGATTAGGTCCCTAGCCTTCAGTACTGTCTCTTGTTCTTTTGTTTGTGGTGATTTTTTCCGCCTTGTCATTTTGTCCAGATAAGAGGATATGAAGGAGCAAATAAACTACTAAAAGGGTGGCAAAGACCCCGGAAAAATGCGCTGTAACCAAATCAGAAGAGACCCCAAATTGTGGGGGGGAGAAAGGGGATAAAAACAGGTTCTGAAAAGAAAAAAAAAAAGAAAAAGAAAAAAGAAAAAAATTTAAAAAATAAAACAAATAAAAAAATATAAAAAAGAAAGAAAAAATATATATATTTAGATGAACTAGTCAAAAAATGTTAAAAAAGAAAAGGGTAAAAGTTTTTAAAAAATTTAGCAGAAGAAGAAAAAAGAAAAAAGAAAAAAGAAAAAAAATTGAAAAAAGAAAAAGAAATTGAAAAAAGAAAAAAAAAATTGAAGTAGCCGCAAGACAAAAGAATCATGGGGAGAAAGCCATGAGTTCCGTGCTTTGCTTTCTCCTCCTCTGGAATTGCTCTGCTGTCTTAGGAATTGAACCTGCTTTCTCCTTGATAGATGAACTTTGTCCTGGCTGGATATTTTGTTGATCTTCTGGGGGAGGGGCCTGTTGTAGTGACTCTCAAGTGTCTTTGCCCGAGGCGGGATTGCACCGCCCTTACCGGCGGCCGGACTAAGTAATCGGCTCGGGTTCGCTTTTGGGAGCTTCTGTTCCCTGAACGCTTTCCGTAGAGTTCCGGAGGACGGGAATGAAAATGGGGCCTCCCAGTCTCCGGCCCGGAGGAGCCGAGAGCCCGGGGCCCCACTCCTCAGTGCGCCCCCAGAGGACAGCACCCAATCACTCCCGTATCCCCAGCCTCTATCCGCGCTCCGAACTCACCCAGCCCGCGACCAGTTCAAGGTAACCCCGAGCTGAGAGTTCAGTCCTCGGCTCTGTCTCTGCAGCCGGCTTCTCTGTTCTAATAGCTGCGAGCTCTCCGACACTCCGACTCCCCCGATCCTTCTGTGACCCTGCGGGGCCTGGGGCCACGCTGGCCCCGTGTGGGCTTCACCCCGGTTTAGCCCCTGGAGCAATGTCCCTCAGTGGAACAGACTTTTAAAAGTCCTGATTTTGTGCTCCGTTCCTCCGCCGCTTGCCGGGAGCCGGCCCCTCCCCCTGCGGTCTATCTTCCCGTCGTTTTAGATTCACTTCTCTGCCAGTCCTACCTTTCAGAAAGTGGTTGATTTTCTGTTTCTAGAGTTGCTGTTCTTCTTCTCTTCGCTCTCCCGTTGGATTTGTAGGTGTTTGCAATGTTTAGATAAGCTATCGAGCTGATCTCCTGCTACCTGATGTAGTCTCAGGCTGCTACTTCTCCCTTGACCCTGTTTCTTGACAAATGTCCTGCACGTAGTAGGTATTCAGGAAACCTCTACAAATTGAATTGAAATCTGTTCTTTTGTGTGGACACATGATTTCTTTTTCCTCCTTTTGTCCCCTTGCTCAACCACTCTCAGTATTCAGAATGTTGGGATTGAGTTTGGGACAGAAGTTCTGAACTGGCATCATTAGATAGAATTTAAGGAATCTGTGCACTTGGGTGAAAAATATCATCCCTTTCTCATGACTAATATTTAATTAGAAGTTAGCATTTCCTTCTATTGTAAATACAAACACTTCCCACACACAGTAAAATGAACAGTGTTTCTAAACATTTGCCACTAATAGAAATCACACATATTTTCAAATTATATAAAATTTTTGTGGATATTTTGAAATGTCATTCATGTTGATTAATATTTGAAAAAATTATTGGGTTCACTAGAAGATATTTTTATTGATATTTTTATTTCATAATAAAGTGTATCTGTTATAGCACATATTTTATGTTCCTTTTATTAATTTAATAATATTTTAACATATTCAGTTTCCTTGGTAATGCCAAATATCTTGCGTTAAGTATTTGAACAGGGCTGGGACTAGGGCCCTATGTTGGATAAGCTAGAGTGACTGTTTCCTTGAGCGTGACATGCTGGGGTGTAGTTTCAGAAAGCACTCAGGTTTGTGCAAGTGCAGATTTGGCACGCTGATCCGAGGGTGAGGGTCTTCAATTCTGCAACCTCAGCACCTCCTTTGTCTCATCTTAGTCCAGACCTGTATTTGAAAATCCTATACTGTGAGGCATTCCCTTCTTAGTGGTCCTCATCCTTAAGTGAAATGATCCTTCAGTAAATTCTAACATACCCAGGGAAACTTGGTTGGTGTTTGGGAAGACTGAAGGAATATGGGAGTCCAGAGAATTGTGGCCTTTTCTCCCATTCAGCCAGCTTTTGTGGACTTGGGAGCCAGGCTTTGTGGCCAGGAGTTCTGAGGGATAGCCAAGTGCAAAGTAGGAGGAGGCCACTGGGGCACTAAGATCAGCAGGATAGTAGCAGAACACCTGACTGTTGTGCATATGACAATAAACCTTGAAAAGAACCTTTCAGAGGGGAGCAAGATAGCCCCAACCCTTTCTGAATACCCACTGAAAGTAACTGTACCTGTTCTAATCTCTGCAGCCCGTGATAATGGCTCTGGGAGATTATCCAGGTGAGATTTTGTTCTACTAAAAGAAGGACCAGATTGTACCAACAACCTGAATGGGCAAGGGAGCAGATTTCTCTCAAGCACTTCCAGAGAAGCACTCAGCTTCTATTGACCCTTGATTTTAGCCTGTGACACGCTGAGCAGAGAACCCGGTCTCACTGTGTCAGACTTCTGACCCACAGAACCTTGAGGTTGCTGTTTTAAGTTTCTAAATTTGTAGTAATTTGTTATATAGCAATAGAAAACCAACAGAAGCTGACCCCTGAAAAATGGGGAAGGATGGAATACATTTGGTCACACAATGGTACAATTAAATAAACTCGTTGCCAGACCAAAGCATTGGGCACAGACTACCACAAATCCGTGTTTCCATCTCTGTTTTCAATCTTTTCTTCACGTAATTCCTACCAAATTTCTTTGAGTCAAGTAGCATACAATTAAAAAGAGCTAACTGTAAGGATTTTCCTTTCCAATTAAAAGTGGGCCTAATATGATCTTAACGGAAAGTATATATATTCAGTTTAATCAGGACTCTATGTTGATAGTAGAAGCAAACCAATAAAAATTGCTCCAAACAGAATCATCACATTATATATTTGGAACTAATATAATGTTGTATGTCAATGAAGTCTCAATTTTAAAAATGCTGCAAACAATGAGGGGGAACTATTGGATGATGCCGTTGAAAAAAATGTGACAACCACAACCCAGGAAAGACTCTGGGTCCACTCATCTGCAATTCTTTTTGGTGTGGTTCTCTATTTCGTGTTGCATGCTTCACCATAACTGCAAAATGGGTACAAGGAACAAGAATAGTTAATGACTGTCTCAGTCCCATCCCTGTGAGGGGAACGTTGCTTCACCAAATTAGCTAACAGGTGAATTCTGTTAGAAAGGGAAAAGATGGAAAGCATTTATAGATTATGCAACCAATAAACACCTAAAATATTAGTATATACTCAATGTTTATAGACAGAATACTGTACACTCCTTATGTTGTATTTTTCTCCAGTATTTTGAACACTAAATTTAAGAAAATGAATTTTAAATATTGGTGACTATTTGTTGGATCCTTTAATAGGAAAAGACATGTAAGTATGAAAGCAACAGAGAAAATGAAAGAAAAAAGGATCACATTATTTTAAAATTGTACAATGGAAAGTTCCATTTAAAAAAAAAGAAATGAGGAGCACTGGGTGTTGTGCAAAAAGAATGAATACTGTTACGCTGAAAAAATAAATAAAAAAAAAAGAAATGGAAGTTAAGAAAATTAGTTGCCATGAAAATAATGAAGAATTAATATTCTTCAAAATGAAAAGGTTTTCATGCAACCTCAGAAACAACAAACAACCTGGTAGCAGAAACTTTTGAGGCTTTGCTCCACTCTGCTTGGCTGACACTGTTGTCATGAAGCCAGGGCCTGCTTCTCCTCACCTAGGCATTGCCTCCCAGACAGGCTGGAAGTGCCAGGAGTTAAGCCCCCAGTCCCCGACAATCCCCAACCACAGACTGGTAGGAGTTGAGCCAATATCTCTGTCCCTCATCCATAGGAGGCATATTTGCCGTGGCAGCCTACCCTTTATCAGCTCCCTTCCCTTGTCTGTCTCACTTTCTTTCCCTCAGACCGTTTCCCAGGATTACCAATAAAACCCACCGTTTCCACAAAAATATCACTTTCAGGAAGAGTTCTGATGAGAACCAAAGGGAAGCCATACTTCCATAATAATTTTAAAAAGTCAATAAACAAATCACAACCCCCCCCCATGTGCTCCAAATCTCGTTTTGGATCTACCATGCTATAACATTGTTTTGAACACCCCTCTAGCTAAGGAGATTTGGGGAAAAAAATATATATGTATGCATTTACTTTCAAAAACGTTCTGCCATTCAATTTGGTATTACTACTTCTATTCATTCTCTATCGATCTATTCAAAAATAGTATCTAGTAATTAGAAAATACCTTGGTTAATTACATCCTTTGTACTAAGTATGAATTGAGACAGGAGGGGCATCCAATTATAGGCTCTCAGAGTGTTCATTTTGTTACAGGAAATCTCAAGAGTGAAGGAGGTTGGTCAGAGGAAAGAAGAGACAGAGGTTCCCTGCATGCTCTTACCCTTCTCCCTCAGCCAGGCCTCTTAGCTCTGATGCTGCCCTGGCCTCCAGGTCCTGGCTCCAAACCTCACCATTGCTGAAGTCTTGGCACCTCCTTTGCTTGGCCTGTTTCTGTATCTTGACTCTTCCTGAGCTGGCACTGACCTACCTATTCTTTCACAAATGTCTCATGTGGACCTCATCCAGTTTTCAATGTCACTCCTTTCACACTCCAGTGGTCACCCATTCAATTTTGTGACTCATTATCACCCAGACTATTGCTCCATTTTTAAGAATGCACTACCACAGTCCATGTTTAAATATCATGTATCATTCCAATATTTTACAATCAGTGCTGTAAATGATACTGGAGTCGGTTAAGGGTTTATGACTACAGATTGTGAGGATTTTATGCGTGCATTTTCCAGAAGGTAAGAAGCAGATATTTTTTAAAGCACTGGATATTGGCTTGATATTTCTGCAGAAATTCATTCAAAACAAAGAAAATCTCTTCCAGTCCCGTCCATGTTGCTACAAAAGTTGGGTATTCATTCTTTCTGATGGAGGCATAATACTCCATTGTGTATATGTACCACATCTTCCTTATCCATTCATCCGTTGAAGGGCATCTTGGTTCTTTCCACAGTTTGGCGACCGTAGCCATTGCTGCAATAAACATTGGGGTACAGATGGCCCTTCTTTTCACTACGTCTGTATCTTTGGGGTAAATACCCAGCAGTGCAATTGCAGGGTCATAGGGAAGCTCTATTCTTAATTTCTTCAGGACACTGTTATGCTGTAAATAAACAAATAAAAAAATAATAATAAATTAAGTAATCAATAAACAAAATCTTTTAAATAAAAAAAAAACAAAGAAAATCACCAATAAATGGTAGGGTTCTTACTGACTGTATCAGGGCAGACTTCCCCTCATCCTCCACTGACTACTATTCCACTCTTGTGAAGACTGAATGATCTTGGAGCACGTGGGTAGCTCAGTGGGTTAAAGCCTCTGCCTTTGGCTCAGGGATCAAGCCCCACATCTGGCTCTCTGCTCAGCGGGAAGCCTGTTTCCTCCTCTTTCTCTCTGCCTGCCTCTCTGCCTACTTGTGATCTCTATCTGTCAAATAAATTAAAAAAAATAAAATCTTTAAAAAAAAAGATTGAATGATCTTAAGCATGCAAAAGTGTTCTGCAAATTTTGGATCAGTATATCAGTAGTATATTGGTATATTTTATAGTACAGAGTTCAGTGTGGTGATTCTATTTCCTAGAGAGGCTGAACAACTTTTCATAGTGCTGGCCAAAGAGCAGAGCCTCCATTATTTTTATTTAAGTAACCATAAATGCACTTGATTCTCTTCTTGCTGTCTTGCACGATATAGGCTACTGTCATTTAGTGAACATTTTTGGATCTGCTGATATATTAAAATATACAAATAACCCCTGTTTTTCATGTCTAAAAGTGGAGAATCATTAGAAATCACTAGTGATATGTATAGTTAATTGAATAGCTGTGCTAAAACAGTATTGTGAATAAACAACTCAATATACATGGTGAAAATGAATTCATTACATGCAAACTATAATTATAAGGCATGATTAAACACATACAGAGGTTATCTCCACTGTAAAGTAAATAACTGTCTCACTCAGAGCTGATTTGTTAAAATACTATCTGGAAAACCAATAAATATACATTATTCATATTAACCACAAAATTCTGTCAGTAGGAGGTTACCTCTTTCAAGGTCACCTGCATTTAAAAGCACAAAGAAGAGGCAGCCAATTGAGCCACACTTATTCAGGTCCCTATTGAGCCACAAAGTTTATTGGTTTTTGTTTCGTTTTGTTTTTTTACCTCTAACAAATTCTTGACTCTGCTCTGTTCAATTTAGAAAGTGTAATTGTGGATTTGTGGTCTCCTTTTGCTTGTACATTTATACATATTGTAAAGCATGAAGTGCAAATGGCTCAATGGAAATACCTAGAAAGCATGAAATCTATATAAACATAAGACATTCATACCTTTTTATTTCTAGTAGTTAAAAAAAAATACTTCCTCTGACAAATAACATTAAATATCTCTCAAAGCATTTTCAATCTATGAAGGTCACTTAAACCATATAGTCTTATCACAGGTATAGTGGACGATCTAAATGCACATATATTGAGCATTATATACTGAAGTGTGAAGTCAAATGCAGTCGTTAGACATATTGCGGGTTTTTTTTTTTTAGTACTTTTTCTCAAGATGCTTAACTCTTTTTAAATTTTTTAAAAAGGTTTTATTTATTTATTTGACAGAGATAGATCACAAGTAGGCAGAGAGAGAGGAGGAAGCAGGCTCCCTGCTGAGCAGAGAGCCTGATGCGGGGCTCGATCCCAGGACCCTGGAATCATGACCTGAGCCCGAAGCAGAGGTTTTAATCCACTGAACCACCCAGGTGTTCCCACATTGAGGTTTTTGATCATGGTGGTTTAAGTCGGAATGACACACTTTTGGAATGGAAATTTGGTCCCACAAAATATATCACTAATTCAGAGAGATCATTTAAATATATTTGTACCAGGAATATAAATATACTTTACTGTACAGTTTATGTACTGTTATATCCAACAGATTTTTTAATATATATAATGAAAAGTAAACATTTTTAATATCTAGCCATAAATTAAAAAAAACCACTTTATTTTCACAAAGGACTTATTTTCTCTTCTACCTTCATGGAATTAACACCTTTTCAGATGGATATAGAAATTTCTGTTCACCAAGATGTGAGTACAAGCTTGGAGCCCAGCTGCCTGGCATTTCTTTGACCAGAACTTCAACAGCAGCTCTGATTATCAACTGAGATTATATTTATAAATCTTGTTTGATGACATATCTGAACCTCCCTGTAGATTCTAGAACAACTTGGCAGGTGACCATTCGACCAAGCATTTGACCAAGAATCCCTGGGGTATGTATGTGGCAGTCAGAAGTGTGTCCATCATTTCAAAACTTAGGACTCAGCAAAATGTCATTTTCCTACATAAGAAACCTAGAAAGGTTTTGAAGTATCTTTAGGAGTTCTTAGAATTAATGTTCTGAAAATACAGAAAGCATTATAGTTTTATTTGTTGATATCATTTGTTGTATATTAAAAAACTCAAACAGAAAGCTGCACTTATGAGAAACAAAAAGTTTCTGAGTAAAAGCCAAATAAATTGGTGATTTTCATGGTTAGAATCAATTTTTGCAGAAAAGTGAAACCAACATCTAGTATTTAAGAGTACTAGTATTTAAGAAAAGTTAATTGTTAGACTCTAGACTATACGTGTGTAAAGTCCTTTAGCTTTATCTTTCTTTCATTACATTGAGGACAGGGATTACAAATAGTGCAACTGGCATGTGATATTTAGACATGGAACAACAATTTTCACATTCTTAAAAATGGAGAAATAGTCTGGGTGATAATGAGTCACAAAATTGAATGGGCAACCACTGAAATGTGAAAGGAGTGATACTGAGAATCGGATGAGGTCCAAGTTAAATGTAAAGGAAAGAGTAAGTAGACAAATGCCAGAAATTCAATATCATAGCTCAGGGAGAGTCAAGACACAGAAACAGGCAAGAGAAGGGGGTGCCAAGACTTCAGCAATGGTGAGGTTTGGAGCTAGGACTTGGAGGCCAGGGCAGCATCAGAGTTAAGAGGCCTGGCTGAAGGAGAAGGGTAAGAGCATGCAGGGAGCCTCTGTCTCTTCTTTCCTCTGACCAACCTCCTTCACTCTTGAGATTTCCTGTAACAAAATGAACACTCTGAGAACCTGTCATTGGATGTCTTCCTTTTTTATTTTAACATAGCATAAATTATGCTATCAAGCAAGTTGCACTTTATTTTTTTAAAGATTTTACTTATTTATTTGAGAGAGAGAGAGAGAACATGCATAGGGCAGAGGGAGAGGGACAAGGAGACTCCCAGCTGAGCAGGGATTTTGATGCCAGGTTTGATCCCAGGACCCAGGGATCATGACCTGAACCAAAGGCAGATGCTTAGACTGAGCCACCCAGGCACTCCTAAGTTATGCTTTAATTAATTTAATTTAATTCAGTGAATAAATTAGTAAAGAAGTGATCAGAGTGGACCCAATGATGAAAAGGACATAAACATTTTAAAACTATATATTTCGCCAAATCTTCCCTGGTTTTATCAATTTTTGTTCTCATCAGCATGTAATGTTGCAGATTATTTCTTTTTTTAAATTTTTATTTTTTTTATTAACATATAATGTATTATTAGTCCCAGGGGTGCAGGTCTGTGAATCGCCAGGTTTACACACTTCACAGCACTCACCATAGCACATACCTTCCCCAGTGTCCATAACCCTACTACCCTCTCCCTACTCCACTACCCCCAGCAACCCTGTTTGTTTTGTGAGATTAAGAGTCTCTTATGGTTTGCTTCTCTCCTGATCCCATCTTGTTTCATTTATTCTTTTCCTACCCTCCAAACCCCTCACATTGCCTCTCAACTTCCTCATATCAGGAAGATCATATGATAATTGTCTTTCTCTGATTGACTTATTTTGCTAAGCCATTTAATACCCTCTAGTTCCATACACGTCGTTGCAAATGGCAAGATTTCATTTCTTTTGATGGCTGCATAGTATTCCATTGTGTGTATGTATATGTGTGTGTGCGTGTGTGTGTGTGTATATATATCTATGTGTGTATATATATATATATATATATATATATATATATATATATATATTGCTGCTATAAACATTCAGGTGCACATGCCTCTTCTGATCACTACATTTGTATCTTTAGGGTTAATGCCCAGTAGTGTGATTGCTGGGTCATAGGGTAGCTCTATTTTCAACTTTTTGAGGAATCTCCATGCTGTTTTTCAGAGTGGTTGCACCAGCTTGCATTCCCACCAACAGTGTAGGAGGGTTCCCCTTTCTCTGCATCCTAACCAGCATCTGTCATTTCCTGAGTTGTAATTTTAGCCATTCTGACTGGTGTGAGGTGGTGTCTCATTGTGATTTTGATTTGTATTTCCCTGATGCCGAGTGATGTGGAACACTTTTTCATGAGTCTGTTGGCTATTTGGATGTCTTCTTTGCAGAAATGACTGTTCATGTCCCTCTGTCGATTTCTTGATTGGATTATTTGTTCTTTGGGTATTGAGTTTGATAAGTTCTTTATAGATTTGGGGTATTAGCCCTTTATCTGATATGTCGTTTGCAAATATCTTCTCCCATTCTGTCAGTTGTCTTTTAGTTTTGTTAACTGTTTCTTTTGCTGTGTAATTGATCTTGATGAAGTCCCAATAGTTCATTTTTGCCCTTGCTTCCCTTGCCTTTGGCGATGTTCCTTGGAAGAGGTTGGAGGTCTGCAGCTGAGGTCGAAGACATTGCTGCCTGTGTTCTCCTCAAGGATTTTGATGGATTCCTTTCTCACATTGAGGTCCTTCATCCATTTTAAATCTATTTTCATGTGAGGTATAAGGAAATGGTCCAGTTTCATTTTTCTGCACATAGCTGTCCAATTCTCCCAATACCATTTGTTGAAGAGACTATCTTTTTTCCATTGGACATTCTTCCCTGCTTTGTTGAATATTTGTTGGCCATAGAGTTAAGGGTCTATTTCTGGGCTCTTTATTCTGTTCCATTTACATTTGTTCCAGATACATCTATGTATCTGTTTTTGTGCCAGTACCATACTGTCTTGATGATGACAGCTTTATAATAGAGCTTGAATTCTGGAATTGTGATGCCAACAACTTTGGCTTTCTTTTTCAATATTCCTCTGGCTATTCAAGGTCTTCTCTGGTTCCATATAAATTTTAGGATTATTTGTTCCATTTCTTTGAAAAAAAAAAGGATGGGATTTTGATAGGGATTGAATTAAATGTGTAGATTGCTTTAGGTAGCATAGACATTTTCACAATATTTGTTCTTCCAATCCATGAGCATGGAAAATTTTTCCATTACTTTGTGTCTTCCTCAATTTCTTTCATGAGTACTTTATAGTTTTCTGAGTAGATTCTTTGTCTCTTTTGTTAGATTTATTCCTAAGTATCTTCTGGTTTCGGGTGCAGCTGTAAATGGGATTGACTCCTTAATTTCTCTTTCTTCTGTCCTGATGTTGGTGTAAAGAAATGCAACTGATTTCTGCACATTGATTTTATATCCTGACACTTTATTGAATTCCTGTACAAGTTCTAACAGATTTGGAGTGGAGTCTTTTGGGTTTTCCACATATAGTATCATATCATCTGCAAAGAGTAATAGTTTTACTTCTTTGCTGATTTAGATGCCTTTAATTTATTTTTGTTGTCTGATTGCTGAGGCATGGACTTCTAGTACTATGCAGATTATTTCTTAACAACAATCTGAAAACCAGAAAAAATTAGTTCTTTCTATAATTATCATTTCTTTGATAACCGTGAGGCAAAATTTTTCATGTTGATAGCTTTCCTTTCTTTATGACGTACATTTTCATACTCTTCGTAGAGAGGGGATGTGTGTCTTAACTTGAGCTCCCTAGAAGCTCCCATGAGATAGAATATGGGAATGAGTCATTGGTCTGTTGGTGATCCTGGAAAACACTGGTAAGAGAGTGGAGAAGTGAGATGGGGAGAGAAGAAAGTCTCTAATATGTGCATTTTGGGGTAGGTTACTAGTGTAGGTACATGGAGCTTAATCTCATTATGAAACTGAAACATTCAGAGTTAACCCCTCCACAAGACTTGAGAGCTGGAATGATTACAAGCTCCTATTACACGCTGGCTAATAGTTACTGGAGGAACTGAATTTTATTCTCTGGAATTTCCATCCATCACCAGGTGGAAGAGAGAAAGTCCTTAGTGCAGGTGCTGACCTTTAGAAAATGTTCATATTGTATTCAAATCATGTTGGTTGAGAGGATAGGATAAGGCACCAGCAGTATCTATAACAAAACAATTTATTATTTTCCTCATCAATGATTCATCTGGAATTCATATGGTGAAGGTAAGGTTATCTCTTGCTTATTTCAAAAGACTTGGACAACTAAGCCAAAACATTTTATAATAATATATTAATTCACATTTTTGAGATAGGTTTTAGCTTTGGCATTTTAAAATCTTTATGTATATGGTAGAAAAGTTCTCTCTCATCATAACTTTTTCCCCAATTGCTAACTTCTATTAGTCCCTAAAGATCTAAGTAAAATTCAGAATGATTTTAAGTATCATTGAGATTTAGCTTGACATCGTTCACTCCAATATTAGCCTTGCACACTAATTTAGGAGACACTCCAAGTTTTTCAGTTTATGTTTTTCATCTCAGAAGCATATCTTTTTTAAAGATATCAGGAAAACTTTCTCCTTGGACTTTTCCATGTCACATTCTCATACTCTCCATATGAAAGTTTCATATCATATTCAATTTCATAATGAATGGAATCTTTGGGGTCTTTAAGTAAGAAATATTAATGTCTTTGGAGGTGCTTTGGGAAAATATGGGGTCAGAGGTAGAATGATGTTTGTCTTAGATATTGGTCGGTGCTTGGTACTCTGAAGAGAAGTGAAGACAGACATCGAAGGAACTGTTTCACTGGGTAACTGTGAGGCAAGGGCCCACCGCCAGATACATTTTGGCTGATAGTGACAACATGTTAATGAGAGAGTGGTGGGGAGGGAGGGTCTGTGACATCCTACGTCTGGTTGGCACTTGATAGTGGGAACTCCTGTGAGTTAGCACCTAGAAGGGCTGCTGCTTTGAGGGACAGAATTTGTCATGTGGAAGACAGTGTGTTAATACAAACACACAAAAGGCGATGTGAAACAGTACCTTCAAGTTGCTTTAAGAGAAGGGGAATGGACTTGGGTTATAGGGGTTATGAGAAGTCCTGAGGTAGCAAGGGCAAACGGATGAAATTAAGGGTAACTAATAAATGGGAAGGAGTTTTTTCTATACTCTTGCATATGTAATCATTTTTCCCCCTGGGAGTTAGATAAACCATATTCATTGTGTCATTAAATTAATGCACATTCCAAAACAGATTAAGAACCTCTGGTCTGAGGGCAGCTCTCTAATTAGATATAACAAAATAACAGTCTGTGTATTGTCATTGGAGGAGGCATTTATAATTTTTTTCCTGAGCCAAGAGAAACTGTCTCCCTTTCTTTTCTTTGCTCAGTTATTCTGCCATTCTATCCTTAGAAAAGAAAAGAAAGAATATTCACAGGCAAGGTAACAGTATCACAATACAGTAAGAAGTAAATCTAATTAATAAAAATTAATAAAGCCTGATTAAATCTTTCAATGAGAAGGACATTCAATGACATTCAATTTGTTTCAGTAAATATTTATTGAACATTTTGTAGGTTACAAACACGCTGCTGGGAGTGTTCTGTGAGTTTTTAACCCTCTTTGAGAAAAGAAATGTCTTTTTTCCTTTCATCATTGATCATCACAAGTAACGAAAAACTTAGATTTCTCTATACAATATCCCTTAGCAATTCCTTAGCAACCTTTAAAGGAATAAGTTTTCATCAGTGGAGTCCAGAGAACCAAATTTTAAGAAAAAGCATCTTCTTTTGCCACAAACCTTTCATTTTAAATGTTTTATAAGTGAAATAAAATAACATCCCCAATAAAGGTTTAAATTATTCATTCTCAGGGCGCCTGGGTAGCTCAGCGGGTTAAAGCCTCTGCCTTAGGCTCGGGTCATGATCCCAGGGTCCTGGGATCAAGCCCTGCATCGGGCTCTCTGCTCAGCGGGGAGCCTGCTTCCCCCTCTCTCTCTGCCTGGCTCTCTGCCTACCTGTGATCTCTGTCTGTCAAATAAATAAATAAAATCTTTAAAAAAATTATTCATTCTCAAGTGCTCCTTCTCATCCCAATATCTAACACAATAATGTGAATATGCCTGTTAAATGTAAATGCCTGTTAAATTGAATCTTATTAAATAAATCAAATCTAGGAAAAGCTAGCAGAAACAGTACTCTTCTTCTCTTATGGGGTAGACAGAATAATGGTTCCCTTCCCCAAAGATGTCCATGTCATAATTCCTGGAAAAGTATGAGTGCCTTATCTTACAAGACAAGGGGGGATTATGGTTGCAGAAAGGATTAAGATTGCTAGTCAATTGAGTTTGACTTGGAGAGAGTACCCTGGGTTATTCAGGTGAGCCCACTGTAATCACAAAGGCCCTTAAGTGGTTTACACTGAAGGCAGAAGAATTAGAACCAGGGAGAGCCAGTTCCATGAGAAAGCCTCAACAGGATATTGTTGGCTTTCAATAGGAGCCAAGGAATGTAGGCAGCTTCCAGAAAGTGGAAAGGCAGAATAGATTCTCCCCTAAAACCTCTAGAAGGGAACATAGTCCTCTGACACCTTGGCTTTAGCCCAGTGAGATGTGTTTTGGATTTCTGGCCTCCAGAACTGTAAGATAATAAATTTGTGTTGTTTCAAGCCAGAAGTTTTGTGATAGTTTGTAACAACATCAGGAGGAAACACCTTGCACAATAATGCTTGTGGTTCATACTATCATCTTCCATCCTTTTCCTCATAGATGGTATTTACGTAATCCCTATTTGTCCCATCTAATTAATGGATGACATAGGAGCCTGAATAAACTTCCCTTTGCCTGGGAAATATTAACAATCATGTTTATGAACCGCCTACTACACTAGCCTTGAACTCCATTTATGTGGCTTTTTTTTAAAACCTCTGCTTATAGCTATTAAAAAATAAACAAATGAGATCAACTAACAAAAGGAGAACAACCTGGCGTTTCATTACCTTCTGTGTTACAAATATTGTCAATATTTCACACTCTGACGGTGGCCTCCTACCCTACTAAATTGTGAATGCTCACGTTCCCTTCCTTTAATCCAGGGACATCCTGGTAAACTTGGAGTGTTTGCCAATTTCTGCAGCATAAATACTGCCAGCAAAGACTATTTCAAACTACCAACATAAGGTCACTGAAACAGAGTAGAAAGGAGAGGTGCACGATCAATTCTTGCTAGCTCCTGGGTTCTAGCCTGCCACTGTGCTGATCCCTCCAATTTCTCTCCCTGAATAAGTCTATCTGTTGCCTTTCTCTTCTGTCTTCTATTTGAACTTCTTGTGTGGTGGCATAAAATTTACTCTCTTAGAAGCTCTATCAGCAGCATTATACTTACTTCTAGCCAACAATACTTCAAGTCTGGAATCAATGCAGCCATCTTCTCTGACTTAAATCAGAATTTCCGAGCACTCTGTGAACAAGGACTCAACTGGTTAAATTGGCATCTCTAGAAATGGATAGATTCTCTTTGCTGTTGGGTCCTCAATGCTGCTGATGAACAGTCTGGCTTCAACTCTGGTAACTCTTAACTTACAGGCATTTGGAAACTTCAGATGACCTCCTTAAGCCCACTCTCTTATCCCATCACCATCTCAAACATTGAAAACCTTGGCATTGGTATTGGGCAAGAAAATGGAGACCTTTGGGGAAATGAATCAATCTAATGTTCTGACTTTCCCCTTCTTCAATCACCTCCATTTTAATTCTTAATCTCCAGTTGCATGAGGTATTTTTCACCCTGTTTGAAGCCGACTCCTTCATTTTTACTCCTGTACCCAGCACTCTCATCTCTCTGGGAACTTGCTCTATCAGTGGAACTCTGTCTATGGTCATAGCTATTCCTTTAGATTGACTCTCTTTTTTTAGTGCTAAACATTTTCTGGTCACTTCCAATTCTAACACACAAACAGAAAACAAAAAACAAAACCTCTTGTAAGTGTGACACCTTTTTTTGCTGTTGTTGTATCTTTCTCTCCTGCAGGTTTCTAGAGTCATCTACACATGGCAGGATTTTTTCTAGTTCATTTGGCTTTTTTCCATTTTTCATTTTCTGTTCATTTCTTAGGTTATTTTACCCCTCCTTCCCCCACACTCACCCACTTTGATTTTTCTCACTAAAAGCATCAGTGGTGCCTGAAAGTCAACATTTATAATACTTTTATAATCTGTATCTATAAATATTAGATAGAAAAGAATCATTCATTTCTTCATCAAAATGTCCAACTTTGGTGATTTCTATGAAGTGTTACTTATCTTCTTTCCTTCTTCTGTAGTTCTTTTCCTCCATCCATTTATCCATTTTTCAAATGTGGTCATATTAGCAAATACCTCTCTCTTCATTGTAACATTCTTCTGGGCATTATTGTCCACTTCCATGGTTTTAATTACCTATTTTTCAATGAGAGTTCTACCCAAATACATATCTCCACCTCCATCTTTTTCACTTTTTATATGACTATTATGTGAGGCTCCCCACTCTAAAAGATCAAAGCTGAATTCATCATCTTTCTCCCTAAACCTCTTTGCCTTCTTATATTCCCTGTCACACTTAATGGAACCAATATCTATTCAGGTAAGAAGTTTGGAAGTTGCCCTTAAATCCTTTCTTTCCCTATGCCAATTAATCATGAAACCCTAAATATTTCCAAAATCTATGCATTTCCCCCCTTATCCAGACATTAATCATTTTCACTAGAATTACTATCAACTTTCCTCATTAACCTCTCTGCTTCTCTCCAGGTTCTGCCCCCACACTTCTAAGATGTTTTAGCTAAAATACAAATTTGTGATGTCATATCCATGTTAAAAATTCTTAGGGACTCTGCAGGGCCCGCTTGGTGAAGCATGAGCTTTGATCAGATCAAGACTCAAAAACAGTGTCTAGTAACCCTGAACTTCATACAAGGGCCAATCACACCCTACGTATTTTACCTCTGCATGTATGCAAACTATCCCCTCTACCTGGAGTCCTTTACCCTTTATTTATCTGGTTAACTCCTTTATACCACCATTCAAACAGAAAACTTCTCCAGAAAGCCTGATTGGCTACTCCATTCCCCATAGGTTTCCTGGGCTTCCTCTGTACAGTAAACATGTCCCTAATATGCCACTCATTTTGCTGTTTCAAAATTCTTTACTTTTCTACCTGCTTGAGAGAATTAAACTCTTCCACAGCAAGAGGATGTCATGTTAATGACGAAGCATGTCTAACACAGAACTTGGCACACGTTTGCTCTCAGTAAATGTTGGTTGTACTTGACATCAGACCACTGAAATGTGATAAACGTCACTAAATTCTCTCTGCAGCATCAGTACAGAATGCTTGATGAATGTTGTAGTTTATAAATATGATGAGTAAAATCATTATTCCTGTGACTTCTAATACATCAAAAAGAAATGAAGGAAGGATGGGAGGAACGAGGCAAAGAGCAGTAATGAGCTTTCTAATTGATTTTCTTCTTAAGCTAGAAATTCTAGTGGAGCAAGGATCAAGAACAAGGTGTATGCGACAGAGAAGATGAGAGAAGAATGCCTAGAGCTCATGCTAACACCATTTTACCCAAAGCTGGTTTTACACCTGAGTCCATGGGTACCAAATTCTCTAACCAATGACTTGTGGCTATTGATGGGAGTCCTGGACCAAGACCAGAAACTGTTTCTCCCATCAGCCAGCAGAGGGTACGATAGAGCATAGGAGTTGGTTGACAAATTCACAGGAATTTAGGAGACATAGCTTCCCTTCCCAATCATCTTCTGTCTCTCCAAGCTTTGCTGTTGCTGGGGGGATTTCTACTATCATTTGCACTGTTTGCTCTCTTTTCAACAAATATCCATGCAGCCCATGGCAAGTTTGCTGCCGTCAAATCAGGGAAAAGAAAAAAAAAGAAGAGGATGGATTTTCAATGATAAGATAAAGCTAAAGACCCATGGGTTAACTGTGTATTAAGCTTATTACAAAGTCAAGGATGAATTGATGCACAAGAGTTTCTTTTAAACCCATTCTACTTAATCTTCACAGGGCAATGGAAATATGCAGATATTCCAAGCTCTCTTTCATTTCCCATGTCTCCACCCTCCCTGCCCCACCATCAGTACTGCCATTGCGAGCACATGAGTCAGCCAGCCTCTTAAATCACTGCATGCTTTCAGTGTCATTTCCAGTCTGCAGCTCTGCAAACAACGCAGTTGTCAAAGGAGACAGATCCGGGCATAATATCACTTGTGAATGATTTATTCCATAAAGTACATAAAAATGCGTTTTGAGCTCCTAAGCTTATTACTCCCATAGTAAACAGTGGTGTAAAGAGAACTCTCTTAATTGGTTCACAGTTGGAAGTGTCAAGGAGAAGTCATATTACATTTAACATCTTTTGCATTATCAGTTAACTAATAGGGTCAATGGAGGGAGAAGCCACTTAAATGATTGAAAATGATTTCTCAGGGAAGATATGATGTTGAGGACAAAAAGCAAAAATCCAGATGAAACTATTCTCTCTCCATTTCTTTGGTTTCTCCTAGGGGCTTTTTTGTTTTGTTTTGCTTTGTTAGCTGACACTATGCTGTGTGGCCAAAATGAAGCTGGATGCAGTTCTTTTTAAAATATTTCCCTACAAAAAATGAGGAATGAACAAAGATCCTCTGCCACTATTTTACTTTGGTCTAGTTGGCATTTGGGATAAAACTATTCTTTCCAGAGAGACGCATTCATTAAACACCAAGATCATACTGTAGTTATCATGCAAATCAACTGCGTACATTTCTAAACAGCTCTTGGAAGGGACAGAATGGCCTCCATCCAAGAAAGACCACTTGGAAATCCAAATGAGAAATGGAAAAATGTCTCATACTGCATGAGGTCATCACGAAAATTTGTTTTATCAGGGTGTTTTACTTAATATCACTAACAAACATGGGGATGAAAGACATGCAGAGAAGCAAGGGCTTGAAATAACACATGTAAAGAAATGAGACGCCACACAGGAGGTATTTATAAATGGCAGCTGATATTATTGGGAAGAACTGTGCAAGATGTAATAATGAAAGAAGATGCTCTCCTTGTCCTCAAAGAACAATGCTGTGGAGAAAGCCTACATGCAGACAGGCACCCAGATGATAAAATGAGTCAATCCAATAGTCAGGGATAGCAGGACTGGGAAAGAGCTGAATCCAAATTGCATTTAAGTTATCTGGCTTCTAAACTTAAGTGAAAACTTATGCTACCAGTGTAGGTATGGTTCTGATCTCATCGTACCAAGTCTATAACGTCCACCCAGATTGTGAGGTGCGGGCATTAGACAGATAGATGAGTCCATCTTGAATTCTAACCTGGGTCATGGCTGATACTTGAGAGTAGTAGCCAGTGGGAATTTCAACACTGTTTTAAGAAACTGATGTTGAATTTTGGTTTTAATTTCCATTAAGAGGAATAATTTTTACTTCAAATAAAATGGACATTGAGTTTGTTGCAATTCAAATTCTTATGAATATTCTCCTTTAGTTTCTGGTTAATCTCAAATATTTCATGTACTAGTGTTTTTAAGGTTGATTTCCAGACTCTTGAATACCTTTGAATTATCTAATAGCATTTCACACATTTCCTGTTTTTTTTTCTGCATGCATTTTTTATGATAATGTCTTCTACCCTATTTCTATTTGTAAGATATTTTGTTCTTTATTTTTTATTTTTATACAGAAATCCATCTACTCAGCACTTAACTATATTTGCATTTCATTGACTGTATACCATCAGGAGTGTAATTTATCTCAAGCTTTGAGGAACTAGAATTTCTACTAATAAGGTCACATAGGTACAAACTATAAATCTAACATAAAAAGAAATAAGAATGAGAAGAAAAAAGAAATAAGAACTGCTGAAATTCTCAATTGTGTATAAATACACCTTTTTCTACAGTCATTTGCGTCTCTGGTCATTTTTAAAAGTGAGGTTTACTTTCAATTAGGGAATATTCAGTACCGCAGCATGTTTTGTTAATTAAATTAAAACCATTCCCTGAGATACATAGTCTGGATGTCCTTCTACTCATATTACTGGAAGAAAAAGACAGTAAGAAAGATAGCAAATAATACAACTTTAAATTCTATGTAATATATAACCCCTCTGTCTTATCTCAAGCTAAATTAGCATGCTTCAAGTTTCTAAACAACACAATAAAAATAAAAGGATGGCGATTTCAGAGAAAGGGAACTCAATGATGCAGGAGTCAACCAGCTGTTGGCTATAGTTTCTTTCCAGCAAGAAGTACTGATTTGACAGTGGTTGGTTACCCAAGGAGACTATCTTAGCATCCACAAAATACAGAAGCTGATGATAGTGAAATCTGATCTCCCAGGGCCCATTTCTCTCTGTAAGCAAGGGGAATAATGTGGCCATTAAAGTCTTGGGCTGTAGAGTCTGACAGAGCTGGGTTCAAATCCCTATTCCTACTGGGTAATTACCTGAAAGCAAAGTTTTTTTGTCTTCTTAACCAGAGTGTTTTGGAGTCCAAGTATGGTTCTCTTTCCACTGAACTTAACACACCTGTATGAAGATTCTTCCTCATATAGTACTCCAGGCAGAATTTTAAAAAATAGCTAGAGTAATTAGCTATGTTATTTGGCCTATAGGACTTTTTCCTCTATCCTACCTTCCATTCCATTGGTAACAGCCAGTGCAGTATCAATAACACTTGCCCCTGTGCAAGACATGATCTAAGTTTTTTATATGATTTGCCAACCCATTTGTTCCTTACAACAGCTAGAAGAGAGAGATTACATCATATTATTTTGTACTTTTTAGAAATTGCTAAATATATTTCTAATTATCCTCAGAAGAAATAGAAGTTGAATACTTGATTTTGAGATTGGATAGAAAATATAAAATTAATTCTACAAAAATATGCTTAGTTGGAAAGTATGAATCAATAACTTTAAAATGAACAATTATAACATTAAGTTCTCCTATTATGGTAGGGATAAAAAAGGAAAATAAGCATGGTATAAAACTGTCAGGTATCTCTCATAACTTGGCTTACTCAGCAGGTATCTGCTATACCCATAAATGTTTTAGATAAAATACAATACTAGTAATAAACCTATATCATGTTTAATATCATTTTATATCTAATATCCTCTTATATCTAATATCATCCTATATCTCATAACTTATATCTGTTATATATCTCAAGCTATCTTCATACCTATATATGTTTATGCATTTGTATCTTTATCTTGCATCCATATCTGAATCTGAATGTATAATTTGTATAGAAAATTATCCTGTGTACCAGGTGATTTTATTCCCTTAGTTGGAAGAAAATATGTTATCAGGCAGAGTCAAGGGCATTTGCAGTAAACAGTCTTCAGGCCTGTAGATGGGAGTTTCCTAGGACATGGGCAGCCTCCATCACAGTGACCATACTCAGCAATCAAGTGAGGAAAAGTTGTGTTTGTCAGTCTAAAAGATTATATTGATTTTATTCAATTCCTTGAGTACTATACTAGTTGGTCTAGTTGTGCTCATAAATGGCTAAAGGCAGCAATGAGAAAAAGAAAAAGTTATAATCACATTGTACCTTCTAATGGCAAATACAGAATTCTTTTAACAGTGTTTTCACACCCACTGTAAGAAAAGAAATACATGTATAACTCCAAAAGGATTATCTAAATGCAGTTCTGTTAGTTTTCAAGAATATTATAGGCATAGACATGAATAGGAGTTCTGTTTTTTTGAAGGGTTTCCTCAACAAAAAGCCATGGGAGACTAGCAGCGTCTCTGTGGGATCTTTACTCATCAGTACAGGACTGACCGTACCATTCGACCTGCAACAGTCCTACTTTCTGCCTTTTTGTGTGTCTTCAGAGTCCAAGAACCCCATTTCTGACAGTTTTCTGGAAGCAGGAAGAGCATAAAACCAACAGATTCAACCTCCTGGGTCAATGGTGGTGCAGTGACTAATTGTGCTGACATCTGGGACACAGCGTCTGGGCCAGACATCACAAAGAAGTGAAGACACAGAAAGAGCCAACCACAATCCTCAAGGGCCTCAGACCCTTAAAACCGGGTACCAAAAATTCAGAAGTTTGACTTGTAGTAATCATAATTCACCCCTGAGAAAAAACCAACATTCACTTTTCATTTTTCTACCTAAGAAGTTCGAAACTGGACTTACCACACCTATGTTCATATAGGCAGAATTATCCTCTCATGATCCTTTAAAAAATACTTTTTTAAACATTTATCAGCAAAGATTTTTTAACACTTAAAGCAGAAAATCATTTTTAATATTACTCCTGTGGTCTGTATTAACATTCTTTTTAAACATTGGGAGAAAATGATGGGTCTTTGACAATGACAGTTTTTGGTGAAATATTTGTCAGGGGGCAGGAATGGTTACTGAAAGCATCATTTGCATTGGTACCCGTGTACACAGGGAATGAAATAATCCACTGTCCCTTCTGACAGATCAGGACTTTCACATTCTCTCAAATTCTTGGCTCCCACCAACTCCCACCTCTCCTTCTGTTATATTCCTATTTGGACTTACTCATTTTTTTGTAGTTTTATGGCTTTAGAACCTCCATACATTTGGCCATGTGGATTCCTGTGCCAGAATGTGATCTTCTCATCTATCTCCATTTGGAAAACCTTATCTCTCTCAAAACCAAGCTCAAACATCACCTCCTCTGACAAATCTGAGATCTTCCATTGTTCACCATTATTTCCTTTCCTGGACTGCCTAAAATCTCTTATTACCCCTCTTTAGTTGGTTCTGCTAAGCAATGTGTCAGGTCAGCCAGACTGTCTCTGCCACTAAATTATGATCTCCTTGAAAGATGGGGCCATAGCATGTATCTTAATACTTCCCAGCAACAAGCATCACAGCTGGCACACAGGTAAATCCTTAGTAGAAAATAAAATGTTTGTAGATGATATAAGGAACCATAAAGATGTGCAAAAAGCATTACCAGGCTGACTCACATCAGATTGCAACAGACCTTAGAGGAATAGGGCCACGTGCTTATTAAATTTTTAATATGTGGCTGACATTGCATTAGGTGTTTCACATATGAAACAAAATAATTCTCTGAAATATTGATCATTGTACTTTACTTTTTAGCATTTCTTGGTACTTGACTCTTCCCCTAGTTGGGTCAGTGGCATCCATTTTGCCTTGAGGAGACTTAGCATTATTACAAAGGGAAAAATGCAGGAAGAAACTAAATTTGGTTGTTAAAATGTCTAAAACAGGCTCTTCGGTGCCATAATGGGAATAACATCCTGAAAAACAAGGTTTCCCATTTGAAATAAATTGATTTTTTTTTAAGCAAAGAAAAATGTTTTTGGATACAGCCCTGAAGGAACAAGGCAGAGTTTATGTCAAAGTAGATTAGGAAGAGAATATAAGAGAACCCAGCCTAGCTCACTGTCAGAAAAACAAAATGGGAATTAACTGGGCTGGGGCAGGAGATGGTGGGGGGAGCTGGAAGGGGCATGACATTGGTGGAGGTTAATGAGCTAGAAACTGAGGAGATCCACAGAGGGTTCAGATCAGCATTGACACCCCGTCACCTCTCCCCTATCAGGGCCACCTTGCTGCATCTCAGCAGTTGGAACATCCCAGGAGGGTTCAGGAGAACACTTACCTTTGCCTATCTTCACATTTGCTTTCCTCGGGATCCCATTAAGATCTCCCATGAACAGCTTTCTAAATATCTCCTATGGATCCTTCAACAGAAGTGATACACAGCTGTGGGAATCCCACCTGGGCTTTTCCAAACTTTCCACTCCAACTTTTTAGCAAGAGCATGGCCGTTTTTAAAGTCTTGGCTACAGTTCTAAAATGGAGGGTAGAGTGTCTGAAATCTAGAAAGGTTGGTGGTAGGGTGAAAGAAACCCTGGGTATATGTGCTTGGATAAAACTAGACAGTGGTAAAACCCATATTCTTTACATATGAAGAACTTTTTTTCGCACAATTTTATGATGTATGAAATACCATCTGGTTTTTATGGATAAGTAAACTGAGATACACAATGTTTGAATAATGTGTCTAAGATCACACCACAAAGTATCAGAATAAGACAATAAACATAAGCAGACATGGCTCTATTGTGCTGTATTTTTTATTATTATTTTATGCTAAAATTTGTGCATTTGTGTGTGTGTATATGTATGTATGTATATATGAATGAATGCATGTGTGATGCTCATGGTTCATGTTGCCTGTGGGCATTGCCAAATAGGTTCACAGGCCTATGTTGAATACTTGTACAAAAATAAAGTGAGTCCATAACCATTCTTCATTTCTGCTTCATTTCTTCCCTCTCTCTTCATCCCTTCCTTTTTCTGCTTCTCTTCCATTTTCTGGGGTCACAGTTCACTGACAAGCCAAGGAGAAGAGTGTATTTAGAGCAACACTAATGATTCTGGACACTAACTGGAAATCTGATCTTCTGGGCTCTTTTCCCAGCTCTCCCACCATGTGATTTTAAACTTGATTGAACTCCTGTTTATCCAACTGTAAAATACAGGTAATACATTCCTACCTCATGAGGACTGAGAAAGAATGCCGTTATGTGCAGTGCTTTATGATCCATAGACAAAAGGTATAATCAGTGACAGCTTCATTATGTTGAAAGTGTTTCCAACTCACCTTGTCCTCTTCTTTCTATGATATCCATACTATCTTAGAGGTGAAGATTAAAATTGCTCCTCTTTAGATGCTTAGAATTTTCAAGAAGTTTATAATTCTTATATAAAATGTTTTTTCTCCAATGAAAAAAAAAACAACATAAACTTTAATGCAATTTCATAGTCTGACTTGGAGAATTGAAATACTGAAGTCTTAAAAATTGCCTTTGAACATTGGGAGATGGAGAGGAGAAGGAAGTTGAGAGAAATTGGAAGGGGAGGTGAACCATAAGAGACTATGGACTCTGAAAAACAACCTGAGGGTTTTGAAGGGGCGGGGGGTAGGAGGTTGGGGGAACCAGGTGGTGGGTAATAGGGAGGGCACGTATTGCATGGAACACTGGGTGTTGTGCAAAAACAATGAATACTATTACGCTGAAAAAATAAGTCAAGCAGAGAGAGTCAAGTATCATATGGTTTCACTTATATGTGGAGCATAACAAATGACATGGAAGACATTGGGAGATGGAGAGGAGAAGGAAGTTGAGGGAAATTGGAAGGGGAGGCGAATCATAAGAGACTATGGACTCTGAAAGACAACCTGAGGGTTTTGAAGGGGCGGGGGTGGGAGGTTGGGGTAACCAGGTGGTGGGTAACAGGGAGGGCACGTATTGCATGGAGCACTGGGTGTTGTGCAAAAACACTGAATACTGTTACGCTGAAAAAAAAGTAAATAAATTTAATAAAAACAATTTAAATAAATAAAAATTAAAAAAAATTATCTTTGAGTGTCCACAAGTTATTTTTTAAATTAGTCATATCCACAGAAGACACAAATCCTACACCTTAATCCCAACCAAATCATTGATCCTTAAGAAGCCCTGAACTGCATCACTTAATGTCTTGAAATCAAAATTACACAATGATCAAGTAAATATGTCTATTGCTTTTAGATGTACTTGAGCTATCTCCTTAATTTGAACAATAAAGTAGAAAAAAATGAATCAAGGGGAAAAAAAGGCACAGAAGCCAAATAGGGTACTTCTCTAAAAGGAAAATGAATGGATGATGGCTTTGCCAATGTGCTGACTTCTGTCATTCTCATGTTCAATGACAAGCACCATATGAATGATTCCACTCCACTGATTCTGGAGAGTACCAAATGAACAGATTGTCAGGGCGCAGTCTGACTAGCGTGCCATTGCAGCTCACCATAGTGTCGGCAATGAGTACAAAGTAGTAGAATGTGCTTGTTTATTCCGGCAAATGCACTGGCTTGCCAGGAATTTCATTGTAGCAATTTTATAGCCAGTAAATTTGAACATTAATGAATATGATTGCTTTTCATTCTATCTTGGTTGAAGAAAGTTTAAGTATGTTTGTATGTTTGAAACCTGATTTGGGGCAGAGATGGGGAAAAAAAAACACTATAGGAGACTTTTTCATTCATGAGAAAAGCAGAGAATAAATTTGACTACTAAGCCATTCTTCAAACTAACATTCTTCAAACATTCTTCAAACTTGCCCTCCAAGTCAACTCACCACCATCACACCAGGCTCAAAACTCTTGGTGACAGAGGCTTGAAGCCTGGCAGTGATCATTAGGTCATTCATTAGTCACACATAAATATCAATGTTGTATAATGTGGATCCTACACATACAGCACTAGTTAGTTTCATCCCACCTTTTCCACACCTCTACCCTATCATGCAGTTTACTATTATCACAGCCTCTTTTCTCCAGATTCTATTCTTTCTCCTTGCTAAAGCACTTTATGCATGCTGCGAGGTTAACTTTCATGAAAATCACCCATTCATAACAGTCAAGAGTTTCCAACTTTCTACCAAATGAAGACCAATATCCTTAGAGCAAAACTGACACCCCCCCCATCTAACATCAACTAGTTTTCAGCTCTATCTTTAGTTCACGTGCATTACACTTCCATAAAGCTAACTCCTCCAGATAAGTCTGTACTTTTTAGTGGTCTTCTTCCACCGTTCTCTTTTATGTACACTTGGAAAGCTACCTTCTCCACTTCTTGTGTCCAGATTCTGCGTGTGTCCTTAAAAACCCAAGCCTTATATGGCATTTCCATTTAACAGCGGCTTAATGACGATCTCCCATGTCCCGGGTTCTGTTTCAAGTTCTCACTCTGTTTCAAGTGAACTGTTTCAAGTTCACTCTGTTCTCCCACATAGTGCTTTAAGTACTTTTCTAGTTTGAAATATTATTACTTCTTTAAATTCCCATGCCAGACTCTCTGCACTTTTCCCAGCTTGGGATGCAGTCATGGATAGAGGAGCTATACTGTCCTGAATGGGCATTTCCCTGAGAGTCTGTCAGAGTTTATAATCTCCAAAAAATCTAAGGAGCATCTAGTACATAGTAAGTGCTTCATAAAGACTTTTGGATTAAAAAAAGACGAAGAAGGACAGCAATGCCTGTGAGACATGGCAAAGCCTAGAGCAAATATCTGAAACTATGAGTTGTAAAACTATTAATTCAGCTGGTTTTCTGTGTTTTATTAGTTGATGTCAATGTACATGTCAGAATTATTGCATTTTTTAACAGTATGTTGCTCATAGAGCAAGTTTGTTCAGTTTTCCTAGAGCTAAAGTTAATTTGTCATAGTTATGTATGAATACCTATATCTTAATGTATATACAAAATGTAAATCAAGCTAGTATTTCAGAAAACTTTCTGTGCAGATTTGTACTTAAGCAGGTAAGAGTGGTGAAGAGTTTCTCGTTCATTTTTAAAATTTTTTATGTAAAAAAATGAAAAGGCAAACTGGAAGAAATATATTTCTTCCCAATGAAATGGATAGTAGCTATTACCATTATAATGTTATATCTGGGATATAATAAGTCTCAATATCTTTACTGAAAACTGAAGATTTTCTTTAGCTGTTGTAGAGCTTTGATACTCAAAGCAGTTCCTGGGTATGAAGTTTGGCCTCAGTTGACATCTAAAATTTCTTGTTAGAAATGCACATGCATGGTGTCACCGTTGACAAATGGGGTCCAACTGTATTCTAGACAATTCTCTAGGTGATTCTAATATTCTAAAATTTGAACAGCAGGTCCTAGAGAATTAAAATTCAGAAGCCCACAGCATGAGTAAAATTCAACATGTCAATTAAAGGAGGTGGGATTATCAGAGATTTGAGAAGAGAGTCAAGTGCTATTTTACATAAATGGGATTTCAGTTAGAATGCCTACATTGCTTATGGCATTGTCTCACAAAGCCACCTGACGTCATTTTGCAGGGAAAAAAATAAGGTTGGAATCTCCATGGGGTAGGAATTTCAAAAAAACAATGTTTGTTTTATTACTCAACTGAAGAAGATTTTTAAAACTCTGTTTTTCTCCTTAAAACCCATTTGTTCACCTTAAACATCTATCAATGAACCAAGCCAGTTTAAAAGCATGGCATCCTAAACTACCTCGAAACTTGCATAGAGAAGATTAAAAATAACTTGAGCTCTGAGCTATCTTGTTTCCCTAACCCTTAGAATAATCCAGCTATTTGTGACATCATTTTTCCCTTGTCTGCTGGCACATATTAATTTTACATTGTAAATCCAGTCCTCTATTGAAGACATTTGGGGAAAATCTTACTCTTGATATTATTTTAATTAGATTTTCCATAATTTGGAGATTTGTTCTATTTTCTGATGCATAAAAGTTCTTTATGCAGAAACTTCTTTACATGTGAAAGCTGGCACTAGTGGACTTGGGACTTGTTAAATTCAGTGATACTGAAAACCCACTAGTGCCCTCCTGAACATTTTTTCCCCCCAGTTTCACATTGGTGCACTGCTCAAAGATGTGAATGACTAAAGAAAAGGATTTAGTATTACAGATTCAGTACTAAATTGCAGAACAAAATAGAGCAGGGCAACATGGGAAATGGACACACAAAATAAGATCAAATGGAAAAACAGGAAACCAATGCAATAAAAATAATTACTAGTATTCATTGATCTACCTTATTTTGTAAACTAAGTATTCATATTCTAACATATATGTCTCTGAATGGAATAATGCCAGGATTTCATTTCTCTCTCCTTTTCTCCCTCCCTCTCTCCTTCTCTTCCTCCAACTTTCCCTACCTGCAACTCTCCCTCCTTTCTTTCTTTCTTCCTTCTTTCTTTCCTTCCTTCCTTCCTCCCTTCCTGCCTCCTTTTTTTTTTTTTGATGAGATTATGTAGACAAATCACTTTGAAAAGAATTTAGGGTGTGATGGAAACAATCTGAAAAGAAATAAAAAGAAACATTAATAAATTGGCCAATGTTTCTTTCCTGTCTAGATATTCTTTTTTTTTTTTTCCTGTAGATGGGAAAGATCCACATATTAATACCCTCCAATCCAAAGAAAACTGAAGTTCTTCTTGCAGGAAAGCCATGTAATTACTCTTAGAAAAGGCAATTAATCTATTTTCATTCCTGCCAGTATTTGTTTGGGTTCAATTTTTGTCTAGACATCGACTTCTAATTTTCTGTTGGTCAGTTTTAGTTTTTGTTGTATTTACTTCTTAATCTCAATTGGCTGTGAATTCACATTAAAATGGTATCAGCTGTGAAACAGAAAGCCTGAGAAGTTAGTGGCTCAGTGTACTGCAACCAGAATGCCCAGAGATTCAGGCAATAAGCATATTTTTCACAATTCTCAGGAAACCAACAAAACCTCCACTAAAGTACACTATATTCTTTTGTATAATAGGTTAGTAATGGTAGAGTAAGTTGCACAATATCCTATTCAGCTACTGAAATTTTTATATTCTTCAGATCATTGGGTATAATGGCAAGAGTGGTTTTGAGTTCTTTGGATGGAAAAGTAGTAATCTAAGAGAGGTGATGGATGTTTTAATCACTTGGATTTCTATAGCAAGTTATGACAAGTCCAGTCTCATCTTTGCTCTACAAAGACCATATAATCAGTCTTAATGACACATAAGTGACTTTGCTTTTGGTTTTGTACAACTTTTTACAACTGTGTCTTACAAGGCTTTTTTTTTTGTCAGGAGTGATAGAAAATCTCAATAGAATTTATCTTCCTAGAGGAAGGCAAAGGTTTATCTTTAAACATTCACATTGAGCTCAAATCAGTGCTCTTTGGATTCCATCTTTTAATTATCATGTGAGAATGTTTATAGTCTTCATGGTAGGGTAGGTCCTTCCTTGTCCCCTTTACTAAAACTGACCAAAAGTTATTTGTTGGTGACCAGGTTAACTTTTAAGGAGTATACAAAATAACTTTCAGATGAAAGCTTTCTTTTCAGTACAAAAACTGAGAAAGATAATACATGAATCCAAAGCTAGCTCATTACTTGTGACTATTAGAAAAGTTTTTTTTTTGTTGTTTTTTTTTTAGAAAAGTTTTTATAAATCTCTGGAGGATAACGGTATAGGAGAGTAAGATTATACAATATTTTCAATGGAATAATATTGTTAATTATCTTGCATTGCTTGCATTGAATACATGTAGACACAGTGTTACCAAAATCAAGTAATTAGAAAGGAATGTTACTGTGAGATTAAGGTAGCTCTCTAAACACTTTCAAATTTGAGCTTCTAATACGGAAGGGCATAATTCAATATACACATTAAATATCCATAAAGGAAGTAGACATAGTATTAAAAAATTAGGTCAGAAAAGAGATCAGTGTTCAAATTCTGTTTTGCCACTGAGTGCAATGTAACGTTTACTGTATCTGGTTTAAAATGTACACAAATTCTTGACAGTCTCCCCACTGGGAATTGGAATTTATGTGTTTGTGTCTTCTTTCTGGACTGGCCTTTTGATTTCCCTTTAACCAAAAGACTGCAGTGTGCTTGAGGAACAGTATGATTGAAAAGCAACTCCCATCTTGACACAAGTGTACAAAAATGTTTAAACCCGAGGGTGGAGGAAGAACACTGTTGCCCAGGCTCCCCAGAAAATGCAAAGTATAGGAGCCCACAGCTGGAGTAATTTGAAGTTTCCCGTGCACTGATAAGCAAAGTCAACAAAAACAGCAAACAATGCAATTACTGAGTAAATGGAGTCCCCTCCCATACTAACTGTGTGATAGAAGCAGAGATATGTTCATTTCTGGATATAAGAACAATTTCCTTCAGGCTGTATGGATCATCTCCATGTGACCCACCATTTACCTCCATAATGGGCAATGATTTGAATAGATACATCCGAAGAGGAGATATGGTTGGCAAGTAAGCACATGGAGAAGTGTGCAACATTAAGTATAACAAAACCGCATTTGATCCTACCACATATCCAGGATAAGGACTCAAACTAAAAACAAAACAAGCACTGGTGGGATGGTAGAGCAAGTAGGACCCTCATACACTGCTGCTCAGAATGAAAAACAGTAAAGCCACTTAGGAAAATTATTGGAAGCTTTCTTATAATGTTAAAAATATACTTAACATCTAACCTAACCATCCTACTCCTAGATTTTAACCTAAGAAATGAAAACCCATGTCTATACTAATACCTGAAAGTGATTTCATCAACTTTATAACAGCCCCAAACTGAAAGCAACCCAAATGTCCATCAGCTGTTGAATGGACTAACAATAGAATACTACTCACTGACAAAGAGAAACAGACTGCTGCTGGATGAACTGATATGAATAAATTTCAAAAACATGATGCTAGGTGAAAGAAGCCAGATATAAAAGGCTCATGCTATAAGACTCCATTTACATGGCATTTTAGAAAAATGAGAACCATAGGGACAGAAATAAAATGACAGGCTGCCCCCACTGGCACTGGGGAGTGAGAATTAAATATCAAGGGGCATGAGGAAATTCTTGGAGGCAGTGGGAATATTCTGCTTTGATTGTGGTGGTGGTGATTATATGGTCGTACATATTTGCCAAAGTATATGTTACCCAGAAAGGGTAAATTTTACTCTTCATAGATTTTATCATAGTAAGCCTAAATTAAAAAAAAAAATCATAAAAGATGGTTTAGAGTCTTTGGAGGATGGTAATGAAGCATAATGCTATAAATCTTATTGTTCAAGATTATTTATTGTTAAGATTTTCAGGGTGCATTATTTACAGCTTTGTCCCTTGGGATTTGAGGTTTCAATTTTTCTACAATTACTAAACTACAATTTGATTGTAGCATATTATTGTTATGTTTTCTTGACTATTTTCTCCCGCTACAGAACCTAATTAATGTCACTGTATTCCATTTAAGAAGCTGTGTTGATCAGAAATGTTGTCACTTTTCTACTTCCCTGGAGGAAATCGACTCATGTAAGTGCCCTTCTCCCTAAGCCCAAAGTTCTTTGACCCACCTCCTATTCTATACGCATTGATGAAGTCCTGGGTTAGTGTTGAAGGGAACAGTGTGTAGAATCATTTGATACGTTGAATAACCATTTTGTAATGTACACAGGTGCCCCCTGTTTTATCTATTGGTATTTTGTGCATATTGTTATTTCCTGAAAGCAGTGTACATCTGAATATGCTTATGATTCATCGAGATATCCAGCAATCAAGCTGGAAGGACCCTTGAGGCCATATGGTCACTGGCTTTTTAAACAGAGCCAATGCTCCTCTTTTCATCATGAACAACTCAAGACAAATAGCTGTAGGGCATTATTTTTTTCCCAAAATTTACCTAAGCCTATCTCTCTCTGACATCCTAATCAATACTTTTCTCCTTATCAGATAATCTAAACTTGGTCCTAGGGTTTGTGACCTCTCATTTGAGTCTATGTCTTTGATTGAGCAACACATTCAAGGAAACTTCAGGGTAGAACTCACCTTTACCTGCTACCTTGTCCCTTGATTCATGTGTCTTGTGATTCTAGACTGGAGTAGAGATTCTAGACTGCAGTAGAGATTCTCCCTTTCTTCCTATGCCCAAACCTCAGACTCATGGTGGTACTTTCTTGGATCCTCTTCCATTTCCAAAATATCCTGAAACAGAGGTTCTCAAAGTGTAGTCTGTGGGTCCCTGGTAGTTGAAGAGACTGCTGGGGCTCCCAAGGGGTCAAACTTATTTTCATGACTTTAAGTTGTTACTTGTCTTTTCTACTGTAGTAATATTTATGCTGATGTTGCAAAAGCAATGTTGCCTTTGTGCAAATTAAGACAATGATACCAAACTGTAGTAATAATTGAATTCTTCTCCATCACATACTAGCAAAAACAACAACAAAACCTGGCAAGTTTCATTATTTCATTTGAGAATATCCTTGATAAAGCAGTATAAGGTATTGCTTTAATTAAGTCTTGACATTGAGTACATACTATTTTAATTTGCTGATCTCTGTGATGAGAGGAAAGTGCAGCAGTACTTTTGTTATATACTGAAATTTGATGTTGTCTTGAGGAAAGGGATTAAAGTCATTGTTTTGTTGTGAGCTGAACTAGCCCCCCGCACCTTCTCCATCACCCCCAATTTTATTTGAAAAAGCCAAACTGTGGTTAACAGATTTGGGTATGTAGCAGATATTTTCTCAAAAATGAATGAAGTGACCCTGACAATTCATAGCAAATAATTAACAGTACTTATTATCAGAGATAAAACTCAAGCTTTCTTTTTTTTTTTTAAGATTTTATTTATTCATTTGACAGAGAATTACACAGCAAGAGAGGGAACACGAGCAGGGGGAGTGCAAGAGGGAGAAGCAGACTTCCTACTGAGCAGGGAGCCGTATGTGGGGTTCAATCCCAGGACTCTGAGATCATGGACTGAGCCGAAGGCAGACGCTTAACAAATGAGCCACCCAGGGGCCCCAAAAGTCAAGCTTTCTAGCAATAATCAGAATTCAGAAAAGATGTATCTGTCATTGTGAACTTGACCATTTCTTAATATTTAAATACTTTTGAAATCAGATTGGTGGTTAATATTGACACCTATGATATTTTTGATACTGTATATTAAAATATGTCAACATTTGGAAGATCCTCATAAATCAATGAACCAATATTTTCCAGTTAATCTATGCATGTTGTTATAAAATAATGTATGGGTAAGACTCATTCAAAGTGCAAAATGGATCAAATGATTTTCAGTGTTTCAATGTCACAGATCATTGATAGGATTTTAGATTCTACATGGTAAAAAAATTGTTAAGAAAATTGATAGGATTTTAGATTCTACATGGTAAAAAAATTGTTAAGAAAATTGCCAAATTTGAATGTAGTACCAAAGATGAATATCCATAGTTATGTAAAAAGTTATTGAAATTATTTATCCTTTTCTCAACTACACACTTAATGCAGAACAGATATAAGACTGCAGCTGTCTCTATTAAGCAAGACATCATAGAGATTGCAGAAATGTACATGAATGTCACTTTTCTCAGTATTTTTTTTTGTTTTAGAGATATATTTATTTTCCTAAAAGTATATTACATTTGTCAGCATGGCAGATGTTTATTATTGCTTTAAATGAATTAACACATGAATATTTTATAATTTCTCAATTTTAACTTCTAATAAAGCAATTATTAATAGTTATAATCCAGATAAAAGCTCTTTGGAGTTTTCCATAATTTTATGAGTGCAAAAGTTCTTAAGACCAACATATTTAAGAACTCGTACCCGAGAGCATCATAGACTAAAAGACTTCATGCCTGGTTACTTGGTCTCAGTAGATTCACTGAAATTAAGCTATAAATTACATGGAATTATATAACCAAAACTTGGAGTCCATCAGCTAGCTGAGGGAAGTACTGGCCAAGCATCAGGGGCATGGGTATTTGCAGTGCTTAAGTCTCACCTGTGCCCATTCCTCTTATCTCCAGAGAGTTTCTACCAGATTGCTCAGATTTTTAATGGAGTCCAATTTACACAGCTTATCTTAGGGCTCCTGAGTAAGGGCGAAGCTATTTACAGCAGAATTTCATCTCCTTTGTTAGGTAAGACTGAGCAGTAAATGTCTTTTCTATTCAACTGGGGAGCCACTCAGTTTTTACCTTGTGTATCATGTTTATTAGCCCTATCAAAATGAGAGAACCCATGCCATGATTGTCTCATTCTGTTAAATAATCTATTATGGGGGTTTAATTAGCAGCTGAATATATCTGCACATTATTTGAAATAATGTTGTATCCAGTTCCCAAATACCAGGAAAACTATATGATAAATTATCCAAAGTGACAGAAGGCACAAACAGGAGACTACTTAGAATTTCATATAAAATGAGAAGAGGATCTTTGGAATTATTCAAAACTTCTGTCAAGGGTTGAGTTAAGAGAGGAACCCACCCAGGTACTTTTTTTGCCCACAGCTGCATATCTTAAACCAAGTTCCTTAGAGGACAAAACATGAGGCCAAGGCTTATATGCTGATACTCCTCAATTCAGAAGAACAGTCCCAGAGATTCAAAAGCAAAGGGAAGGGAAGTGAGACAGGAAAGGTAGAAAAGCAATTATGACGTAGTATTTTAGCCCTCTGGTCACTGCTAGGTATGACGCACAACTGATGACTTATCTCACAGGACCATCTATAGAGAAGCCATTGGGATACTTTCATCTCAGACTGGTTTGTCCATGGAGAGGACATAAGATTGTGTCTTCTAGATTCTTCATCTCATTGGTCAGTGGTTCATCCTACAGTCTGTTAAATCCCACTGAGCAGGCCTCACAGGCATCCTGCCTCAACTGGACAAGGGAAGACTCAGCAACAGACTCAGTCATGTCCAGGGCACAGGTGGAAGGAAAGATTATACAGATTGAGGAGAAGTAAATGGTTAAGAGCCACGATGACAGCTATGGCTACGATCTGATGTATTACATAAGATGTGTCTGATTGGCATGCACAACTGATAAAATTCCATAAAGTGTGATTATATCTATACTGCGTTTCGTGTAGCGTAGTTCTTTGCACCATCCCTCTGCCTCCATTTATACTTAAGTTCCATAACACTGGAAAAATCAGGTTTGCCAAAGAAAGGGGCTGCGTCTCCATAGAGAAAGACCCCAGCTAGCAGGTGTTAGGCATTTCAGGTATAATAACAATCCATATAGGCTTCTATAAATAATCAGATATTTCTAGAGATATATTGGTTCTCAAATTCTCTCATATTTTCGTTATTCTTATTTCACTTCAACAAGGACATCATGTTAACCTCCAGTCCATCCTAAATAAGATTCTTACTTGCAGTTGAACATGAAGAAATGATCTTTTACTAATGAACTTAGTGTATGAAATGCATCACTCAGTATGCAGCTTCCAACCATGCTGGCCTGGCGTTCCCTTGAAACAGATCACAGGCTGATAACTAATCTGCTCTTCCCATCTGGCCTTTGCATCACTAACAGCATCTCCTGCTTTCCAAGTTCTTCACACTGAATGTAGATCTTTCCAGGGAAAACTAAAAAACAAACAAACAAACAAAAAAAAACACAGAAAATAAAACAAAAAAACAAATCATCAAATGTGGTCTGATATGGTAAGATACCTATAAGTAATAGAATAACAGAAGGATAAAATAAGTTAACACTTTCGCTTAGTACTTATACAGTAAAAGAAATTGGATATACTTTTTTGAACTAACATTATAGGGAAAATTATGCCATATTTCACAGAGTTAATTATCCTTGTTTGCCTACTTGATTCTGGTCTATCCACACCTAGAACATTGTATTTAAGATATGTTAAATGAATGATAACAGTCAAAAGAAAAAAAAAGTGTCAAAAAGTTACACCCAATTAGTAGAGAGCAGAAGAATTGGGCTTTTTGAATGGGAAGAAGGAAGCATATATTTATGTCTGACCTAGTAAAGAGACTTGGGACTGGAATGCAATGAATTAAAAATATGATTTTTTTCTCAATTTTTCTGCCTAAATCTAAACATATTATATACTTAACTGTTCTGCCTTACTCAAAGTTTTTAAGAAAGCATTTGGGACAATTTTCTACGACCCTGGCATGTCAAGTGCTCCAGCATCTTGCTTCTTCCTATTTCTAAACCACTTTAGAAGACACTCTTAAAATAATTTTATCTTCACCAAGCTAAGCCCAGGAGCCAGAATTCTCTGTTTCTACCAGTGCTTCCTCCAGCAACCCCTCTGCATTTCACAGGATGATAATTGTCTATGAGAAATAAATCAGCATCATGGGAGCTTTGTGGAGAGTGAAAGAATTTAATGTGTAAAGATGAGTTAATGTCTCAATATCAAAATTATGTTTGACCTTTCAGATGCCTATTTTATGCTACATATATTAAATTATTTGATTGTTTATAATAATAATAAATTATGATTTAGATAATAAAGTTCTGGATTTAAATTTTTATCTTTTATCATAAGTGATATAACTGTTTGGATGTTATGGATACACAGAATAGATACTATGTTGAAGTTGCACCTAATTCATGTGTAAAAATGAAATGGATCAGCAAAGCAAAGTCATCTTTGTCTCTATTTTTATGTCAAATGATGGTTTCAATGATGTTCAAAGGCTGCATTTACAAGTGGCTAAAAATAAGATCCTTGAATTAATCAGCCAAACCAACCGGAACCAAGGCTAAGGGTGGAGGACAGAGTGTGCATTATGGAGTAAATTAGGTTTGCAGATGGACTCAGAAATCAGTGTAAAGTGGACCCTAGGTCTGGCACTAGGGAATCAGTCCTGTGTGTAGATAGAAAAAGATGGGTTCATAGTGGATTGGGAACCCAGATATTTAGGTAAGACTCAGAGGTAAAGTAGGTTTGTAACAACATTCAGGTGATGTTACAATGTAAATATGACACTGACGGTGCGGAATTTACTAGAAGCTCAGAAAAGTTCCAAGTAATTCTAAAAGATTTCATTATTATTATGATTATCATTTATTTATTTATTTTTTAACAGAGAGAGATACAGCGAGAGACAGAACACAAGCAGGGGGAACAGGAGAGGGAGAAGCAGGCTTCCTGCCCAGCAGGGAGCCCGATGCAGGGCTTGATTCCAGGACCCTGGGGTCATGACCTGAGCCAAAGGCAGACGCTTAATGACTGAGCCACCCAGGTGCCCCCAAAGTAATTCTAAAGTATAGTCCCATGTATTATTGTCCAGCCCTCACAAAGAAATTTTATTATTGTTAGAGGAGGTCATTGAGAAGTCGTGATTGCTGGATGAACTGTGAGCTGGACTCCAGCAACTGGAAGCTCCTCACACACTCCCCTGTCTTTGCAGTATACATTCTGTCCATTGTTTCCACAGTAGGAGCCATTTTCAAGGACATAGCCTTGAGGGAATAAAACATTGAGACCATCTGGATGGTATATGTGACTGAACCCCAGTATGACCTCCATATAAACTTCTAGGATTTTGATGATGAGTGCAGAGATCTTTTTGTGTTGTTGCCACTCAAGACAAGTCTTATGTGTAAGTTCCTTTGCTTATTAAACCTGTCACCACACCCCCACTCTGGAATAGCCTGAATCTTTCTTTGGTCTCTTCTTGTTCTCAGTGTGTCAGGGCCAGTGTCAGATTCTACCCAGGGATACCCTGAGTTTGCAAAACAACAATTATTAAGTTACCATTTCACTGTAGAGTGTTTTGCTTCAAATTTATTTATTTATTTGTTTATTTGTTTATTTAAAGATTTTATTTATTTATTTGACAGAGAGAGTGAGAGAGCATGGACAGCAGCACAGGGAGAGGGAGAGGTAGGCTCCCCACTGAGCAGGGAACCCAGTGCTGGACTCCATCCAGGACTCTGGCATTGTAACCTGAGCTGAAGGCAGAGGCTTAACTTACTCAGTCACCCAGGTGCCCACCTATGTACTCCATAATTCTTAAATGAATGGATACAATGAAAATAATAAAAATTTCCCCTTATGAAATAAGATTGGTGTGCTCAGCTAAGGTTTCCCAAATATATCCATGTCCTAATCCCTAGAACCTGTGGATCTTGACTTACACAGCAAAAAGGACTTGGCAGATGTGATAAAATTAAAGACCTTGAGATGGGGGATTATTCCACATGATCTAGGTGATGAGATCCTAAATGGGATCACAAGTGTTCTTGTAAGAGAGAGACTTGACTGTAGAGGAGGGGGTAGGAGATGATATGGTGAAAGCAAGAGTTTGGAGTGATGCCAGGCCGGAGTGCAGGTAGCCTCCAGAAGACAAAAAAGATGAGGATTCTCCCCAGAAACCTCTAGAAGGAAACAAGGCTGCTGACACCTTGACTTTAACCTAGTGAAACTGTCCTTGGACTTCTGGTTTTCAGAAATGGAAGAGAATAAAATTTTGTTATTATTATTATTTTTTAACGATTTTATTTATTTATTTGACAGAGAGAGAGATCACAAGTAGGCAGAGAAGCTGGCAGAGGGAGAGGAGGAAGCAGGCTCCCCACTGAGCAGAGAGCCCGATGCAGGGCTTGATCCCAGGACCCTGACATCATGACCTGAGCCAAAGGTAGAGGCTTAACCCACTGAGCCACCCAGGTGCCCCTAAAATTTTGTTATTTTAAGACTCCCAAGTGTGTAGTAAGTTGTTACAGCCATGATAGGAAAATAATACAACTGGTAAAATAATATATTTATAAATATAGAAATAGATCACCTTTCTAAATCCAGTTAGTAGCACCTTCTTTTAAAATTTAGGCGAAAACAAGGGGTGCCTGGGTGGCTCAGTCAGTTAAGTGTTTTCCCTCAGCTCAGGTCATGATCTCAGGGCTTGAGTCCTGCATCTGGCTCCCTGCTCAGTGGAGAACTTGCTTCTCCCTCTCCCTCTGCCTTTCTCTCCCTGCCCCAATCATGCTCTCTCTCTCAAATGAATAAATAAAATCTTAAAAAAGAAATTTAGGGAAAACCAAAATCCTTGTATGTATAAAGAAATTTCACTGGGAAAGAATAAACCATATACAAAGGCTCTTGATTTTGTTTTGGGTTTCTAAGTAGCCCTGCCCTTATTGCTTGTACATATTCTTCTTTTCTCTTCTCTTGAGCAAAAAGAGAGGGATGATTTCTTTCTGTAAGATGACATAATTAAGAAAACTCAAAAAGACATAATTTCTATAATAAGATACATTAAAGAAAAGTTGAAATGCTTTGTGGACCAGGTCACAGGTTGAAGAAGTCACTGGGTGCCCCAGTTGGTTAAACATCTGCCTTCAGCCCAGGTCATGATCATGGGGTCCTGGGATGGCTCCCTACTCAGAGGGGGTCTGCTTATCCCTCTTCCCCTGCCCCCCAACTTGTGCTCTCTCTCTCTCAAGTAAATAAATAAAATCTTTTTTTTTTTTTAGATTTTTATTTATTTATTTGACAGATAGAGATCACAAGTAGGGAGAGAGGCAGGCAGAGAGAGAGAGAGAGGAGGAAGCAGGCTCCCCGCCAAGCAGAGAGCCTGACGCGGGACTCGATCCCAGGACCCCGAGATCATGACCTGAGCTGAAGGCAGCAGCTTAAACCACTGAGCCACCCAGGCGCCCCAAATAAAATCTTTTTTTAAAAAAGCAATCAAAAACACTGGAAAAGTGTTTTTAGAAACATGTTAAAAGAGCATGTCAAAACTAATTTTGTGCAAGACCAGACTTAGAGAGAGTTCCAGAACAAGAGGCTAAAAAGTAGGAAAAGTCATGCAAATAGCACAGGACTCCCAACCATGGAGGTGCAAATTTTTTTTTTTTTTTGGAGGTGCAAATTTTTGCACATGGTTTCTAGCACTGAAAATATTTTCTTAGAAGTCATTAGAACTTTCTTGGGGGTAGGGGAAAGAAAAACAATGAGAACTTTCCCTGCCTTTTAATGCATCTACAATAGAACTTAGTCATTCTAATTTGGCTTGCAGAGCTCTCTGGCTCATCCATTCTACTTCTGTCCCAATACCATACCTTACTTTCTTTCCAGTAAGGTCTACAAGTCACTCAGTCCAGCATTAGCCTCTTTGAGCTAGATTTCCTGGTGGGTGTGAATGTTATAATCTCTCCCTGAACAATACAAATACTCAGTGATACACACAAATACCTCGAACATTCATCTTCTTCGGAAGAAGATGAAGAGAAACCAAAGGGAAGGAAGTATGAAATAGAGACATAGAGAAAGTAGTATGTTTTTTCCCTACCTGAGGAAATCAGAGCAGTGCTTATGGGGAAGTATACTTGCACTGAGCTTTGAGTTCAACAGATGCTAAAGGGAGGGGAAAGATGTTTTCTATTCGAAAAAAAAGAAATATCTAGGAGCAGAGTGGGCAATGTGTACAATGTGGAAGCAGAAGTAGAGGAAGGTAAAGTCAAGGGGATGAGTTTGCCCTGGCTGTGGGGACTTTGCTAAGGCATTCCAACCTCAGTCTGGAGGCAGGAAGGACACTAAGCTCAGCTTTATAAAGAAGATCCAGGAAAATTCACAAAGAATGAATCGAAAAGAGAAGGGTGTCATGGAGGGCTTCACCGGAGACTCATTACAACAAACCAGATGAGAGTAAGAAATAGTGGATTTAGATAATGTCTGAGAAATTAGGAAGGAGAAGAAGGACATAAAAATGTTATTCCCATTTGATAATGATTTAAACTTATTAAAAGACATTCATGATGCCTAACCGGAAGTACAAAATTTAAATTTAAGCTTTATCAGACAAATTTTAATGCATAGTCCATTATTTTAGATGAGAACATAGTTATGACAACAATAACTAAAGTTTAGCATTTTTGACTAGCATCTTGATACTTAGTATCAATGATTTAATTTAACCCTTGAAGCAATCCTAGAGGTGAGCATTTATATAATCTTTATTTTGCAGATAAGGACATGGAATAACAGAAAGGTAAAGTAACTTAGCCAAAGTCACACAGCTGATAAGTGATGGAGGCTAGATTTGGACCACACTGGTTAACTCTAGAACTCTGGCATAAAATAAGCACTCTGGCTTACATATTTAGAATTTGTCTAAACAGAGCTGCTTATTGAATGGGTGAGACATTATACCATTAATGGAGGGTGACACCAGCAAGATGGCTGGCCGGGAGGTTCCCATGCCCATCTCCTCAATAAAAACAACAAAAAACAATAAATACATAACTTTGAACCAGCATTATTAGCTTTGGGAAAGCTCTGGACTACAAAAAAGAAGCACCCAAAACCCTAAGAAGCTTAAAAATTGAGGAAGCTCCCAGAGAAAAGTGTGGGGAGCGTGTTATCTGCATCTCCCCATCCCCTAGTCCAGAGCAGTATGGTGCCAAATGGGATCCTCTTGTAGAAATTTTTGCTCCATGGGGAAAAGTCAAGCAGAAGAAAGCAGCAGACTTCGTCACTGCTGTGGACATGTTCAATCTTTGCTACAAAGGACCCCATTGTCTTCCCCAGTGTTGAACCCAGCTGATAGAGCTGCCAGAATCCCATTCTCCTCATCTCCTCCCTGGGGCTGGAGATACCTCTTCAGTGAGGTGGGGTTCATCCATTATTTCTCCCTGCCAGCTTTTAACATTGTGTGGGCCACTGCAGCCAGTGCCAGGGACTTCCAGGATATCAGTACTTGATTGGTTGTTTGTCCATGCCTTGGGGGATAGAGGAATATAAAGAGGAAGATATTCAGGAAAGGGGTAAATCGAGAACTAGAATGTTCTATGAAGTGTCAAATATTGTAATGACCATCATGAATCATTTCTCCTTTTATATACTTTTTCTTATTGTCATCATTATTTTTTAAACATTTAAAAAGTCAATAAAAGAGGGGCACCTGGGTGGCACAGTTGGTTGAGTGTCTGACTCTTGATTTTGGTTCAGGTCTTGATCTCAGTGTTGTGAGATCAAGTCCCAAGTTGGGTTCTGCACTCAGCGTGGAGTTGGTTTGTCCCTCTCCTTCTGTTCCTCCTCTGACTTGTGTATAGCTCTATAAAGAAAGAAAAAGGAAAGAAAGAAAGAAAGACAGACAGACAGACAGACACTAAAGGAGAAAAAAATAAAGAATGAATGGAGAAAAGAGCTAAAATGCAGTATGATGCAATTGCAAATGAGAACAGCATATCAGATCAAGCTGAAAATATGTAAAATCTAGCAAAGCAAAACAAGTGACAAGATGCATTAAAAGATGAAATAGATGAATAATTAAAATTGTTAATTGAATTAAAATTAACTATTAATTAAAATTTAAAAGAAAAAGGAGTGAGGCAGGGGCCCACTGGTTGACATATGGGAAAGTGCACAAAAGGGAGAGGATGCCTAAGTTACGGGTGCAAAGGTGTGGGTGAGGGTGAAATGATGAGTCCCAAAGAACTTAAGAAGGAGATGGAGGAGCAGGACGTGAGAGGCCTCAAAGGGCCAGTAGGAGGCACTCCGGGTGAATGACCCCCTTCTTACTTGGAGGAGAGACAGGATGCAGAGGGTGCTGTGACCTCTCTCTACTCCTGTTGTTTTCTTCTTCATCATCTACTCTATTGCCCTACTTATTAGTGGAAGAAGCTGTTTCTTGAAAGTTTCGCAGTGGAGGGAGCCAAGGCTACGGACTAACAGGCAAAAGTAAGGAGGCACAGCTGCTTAGGATCAAGGTGTGAACAGAGGAAAGAACTGACTCTCCACAAACATGATAAGCTTGTGGCCAGCCCCAGGGAAGAGGCAGGATAGAAGTTGAGTCTTGAAAAGAGATGGTAACGCTTTCTTTGCTCTAAGAAGGAATGGGTTAGAAATCGTCTTCATTATCTAACTGTTCCCCTGTTGCGGAGTCCATTCTGTGCACTTATTTTGCTGCCATTACCTTTAAATGGTTTCTAAATATCCAAAGTAAATGTTTACAAGGCAAATAAGCACTCTTGCTTTTATTAACCTAATTTCCCCAATTCAAATTCCGGTTTATGCTTAATAGTTAATGACTTGCTGGAAGCATATACTTCATGTTTTATTTCTCAATTGTCTTCTCCACACAGTATAGTGATTTACTTTGTTAGAATGGTAAGCAGATTATATGGTAGCTCTGTCACAAAGGGTTCCTAACGAATAGGTGAATTATTAGGTATGGAGACCATCTGTTCCATTCTGTTTTGTTCATTTCTATTCTTTTCACTTCACTCCATTTTTCAATAATGCAACATTTTTCCCTCCTTTGGAACCCTTTCTGCAAATGCTGTAGATGGGACTGAAGCAGACCTTTATGAAGCTGTGACTTCAGGTCCATTTCCACACTGTGATGTTCCCTGGGAGTAAGGCAGAAACGTTTCTTGGGTGGTACAGCTCAGTTTAAAAGCTTAACTACTTGTGCAAAACATGAACGAAAGTGCTAGGGGGGCACCTGGGTGGCTCAGTCAGTTAAGCATCTGACCTGAAGTCAGATTAAACCCTACATGCTCCCTCTGCCCCTCCCCCTGATCATGCTCTCTCTCTCTTTCTCAAATAAATAAATAATGAAAAAAAAAAAGAAAATGTTTGATGCACATGAATTTGAAATGGGAGGATGGATGACTTAGAAGAATAAAGTGTTCTAGAAAACATTATGAAGGAGCTGGGATTTGTACTAGAGATGAGCGTTGAAGGAAATGTAAGATATAGGAAAAATGGTGAAAAGGAAGAAGTACCTTCTTCCGAAGTTTGGGGGAGGGCAGAACTCTTCCTCTTGGCTCAAAAGGTCCTGCTTGCACAAAACGGTCTATGTTTTCCCCTCCACCTCCCCCGGGCCAGATAATTAAGACACTCAAGTGTTCTCCTTGCCTGCTGCCACCACCTACAGGACCATTGCATATCTGTGCCCTCTGTCTGGGATGCTCCCCTGCTCCCCTGCTCCCCGCTTATCCGACTCTTTGTCAAATAGCACTTCTCAGAGGGGAATTCTGGGATCTGCAGGGCCAGGTCGAATTCCTCATTAAAGCATCTCCACTCCAACCCCAATCCTCATTAAACTGCATAGCTTCTCCTGCCTGGCACTACTCAATTAGCAATTTTACATTTTCTGTGTGCGTATCCATTGATTGATCCCCTTCCATCAGCTTGCTCATGAGACTATAGAAGACACAAATTATGTATCTTTCAGGCCTCTACAACAGTTATAGAACCTAGCATGTAGTGGGTACCAGAAAATAGCATTAATAAATGATCTAATGGATTAAAGGACTGTATGGGAAAGAGAAAGGAGGGAAGTAGAGCAAATCCAATTCTGTTGTAATACTTGAGGTCTAAGGCAGTTAGAGGGGAGGTCAGGGTATGACACACAGAGGCTGGTTTAAAGCACCTTCTAAAACTTGTGATAGACATTGAACTGGAAAATAAACTATTTTCATGACATATATTTAAATTTGTAAAAGCTGTGCACATTAATTAAGCTGTTTTGATTCCATACAATTTAACTCCATATTCTAATAGCAATTTTAAGGCCAGTAATCTTTTTGAATATTTTTAAGAATAGCTTCAATTAAAAGCCTTTATAGAAAGAAGAATGCAATATTACAAGAGTGAAAGGATTGCTTCCAGATACTTGTGTGACATCATTTTAATGAAAGGGGGAAATTTGATGCATATTAACCTCAAAAAAATCAGAAAGAGGAGATTTGTGCGGGCCTCGATTATGGAAGAATGATGGGAGTCATTCTGCCTTGCACTTAACTACTGTAGTGAACTTATCTGTCTGGCTGAGTCGTGAGAAAAAGGACTCTTATCTCATGCAATTTAATCAGGTCTTAGGATGGTTATCAAATATAATATTTCAAGGATCTCTAGAGTGACAAAAAAAATCTGTGCTGACAAGCACTTCCCTAAAGGTCCATGGCGTGAACTGGTAATAAATGGAAGGAGAGGTTACTGTAATGATTAAAACTTAAGTTCTAAGTTTTATTGGTGAACAATTTGTTGAGAAATAGGTCACTAGATCATTGTCACAACCCCAGCTTCTTTGTTATTTAAAAGAAAATGTCAAATTAATTTTAAAGCTGGGAATCAATCTGTCTAATATGGCTTTAGGTTTTTCATCATAGAACCTAGGATTAGGCATTCCAAACTAGGCATTAACCGTAGTGGTCCAATTGTCTATAGAATGCTTGAAGACAAGCATTAGATGGTGAAAAATACAGACTAGAGTCTGACAATTACAGCCGCCATCTTGTAATTTACTTATTATTTTTAGAAAAGCAATTAAATAAAGAATATATTATTATCCATGTAGGGAGAAAAATATGCCCTGGAAAAAGTGTAATACTATTATCTCACTATGCAATCTATGCTAAGCAGAAGTGATGATTACATAGATTTAAGGCCATGCATGTTTCATATATAAAACTAGTTAAAACAACAACAACAAAAAAAACTAGTTAAAACAGGGGCACCTGGGTGGCTCAGTTGGTTAAGCCTCTGCCTTTGGCCCAGTCACGATCTCTGGGCTCTGGGATCATGCCCTGTCTCTGGCTCTCTGCATAGCGGGGCACTTGCTTCTCCCTCTGCCTCTGCCCTCCCCCCTCAGCTTATGCACTCTTTTCTCTCTTTCAAATAAATATTTAAAATCTTTATAAAAATTTTAAAAAATAGCTAAAACAAAATTAAAGAGCACATATTTTGGATCTATGATAGAGATCAGATTTACCAATGTTGCCAGGCATGGCTGGTAGAGGAAGGGCCTCTGTCTTCATTTATAAAGTGGCTACTTCACAGTTCTCTACATAAGGCTGCGCATTTGGTCCACATTCAAATTAATCATAAGACATTAGGAGTGATAGAATGTGCTCCAGAATCTAAAAAGTTGCTTCAAAATGCCATTTTAATATCATTATTTTATAAACAAAAAATGATATTCCACAAGTTCAAAGGTATTTACCAACTTCTACTAGTAAAAGAACTTCTAATTTGCTGAAGAAATGTCACTGCTCCTAAAACTTGTGGGCATCCCATCATATTTTCTGGCTAATGTTACCTTTTGCTGTGATACAGGCCATATCTAGTCCATCCAGCTTTGCTTCATTTTTACTTGGCCAGGCTATTTCCAAATCATTAGGAAAGCAGTCCTTTTATCAGTATTCTAGTTTTAAAAACACTGAACACTAGGGGCACCTTGGTGGCTCCATCGGTTGAGTGAGTCCCAGGATCGAGCCCCATTTGGGGCTCCCTGCTCAGGGGGGAGTCTGCTTCTCCCTCTGCTCTCCACCCACTGCTTGTGCTTTCTCTTTCTCTCGCTCACTTTTTCTCTCAAATAAATAAATAAAATCTTTTAAAAAATAAAAAAAAAACACTGAAAACTAATAAAATAGTATTAACATGAAGTTAGTTCTCTACTCAACAGATGAAAAATGTACATTTCTACACAATCTGATTATGGTATAAGATGATGGTCAATTAAAATCTAGCCGTGGTTGGTGGACAGAATCCTAATCTACTCTTGAGTCAGATTTGTTTTTCCTACATTACTGTAAAACTGTATTTGAAATGATGATGTTTTGTATACAGTTGTGAAATTATGTCTATATGTATATGTAAACATGCATGTGTGTGTGTATACCCGCATAGTAACCAAACTTAGATATGTCATAATTACCCTTAAAAGTATTTTCTCTGTAAATCTCTTTTATTCTCAGTTGGAAGATGGAAGTCTTGGACCCATGCCCAGATCTTACTATTTATCATTTAAAGTATGCTTCTTATTATTGCTATTAGGTTTACTTTGGTCTAGCTTAATTATTATAATAGTTAGAATTATCATACTGCAGTGGTTGCTTTAAATACACTGTATCATGTAATCCCTCTGAGAACTTGCCAAGTTCTCACAGTTAGCAAGTGGAGCAGAAGGGGTTGGAACCCAGGTCCTTCTCATTCCACAGCCCATTTGTTAATCTTTACTTTGCTTCCATGCTGAGATAGGTTATAGCAGTGCTTCTCTAATTTCAGTGGGATTATGAATCACTGAGAACTTTGTTAAAATGAAGATTCTAGTTCAGGAAGTCTGGGATGGGGCTGAGAGTCTGCATTTCTTTTCTTTTTTCTTTTTAAGTTTTTTTTTTCTTTCTTAATTTCTTTTAAAGATTTTATTTGTTTATGTTACAGAGAGAGACATAACGAGAGAGGGAACACAAACAGGCTTTCTGCTGAGCAAGGGGCACAATGAGAGGCTCCATGTGGGGCTCGGTTTCAAGACCACAGCATGATGACCTGAGTCAGAGGCAGACACTTAATGACTGATCCACCGAGGTACCCCTAAAAGTCTGCATTTCTAACCAGCTCCCAGGTGGTGCTGATGCATCTTGAGTAGCAAGATGATGTTTCACACTGAACCTATAGATTGCCTCCATTTTGTTTGCTTGTCTTCCACCTCCAGGATATACAGAGTGATTTTTTTCCATAATATATCATCAAGCAACATCTAGGTAAACAGCGCCTTCTAGAGAAATGAGAATTAGCCTTTGCCACCATTTCTCAGAGGTCTGTGAACAAGTTTCTTACTGAATCATTGAAAATGAGTAGGTTAGACTAAATCATTACCACTACCACTACCACCACCATCAAGATCATCATTTAAAGCTTTTTGAGTGCTTATTTTAAGCCCTAGACCAGGCTGAGTGTTTTACATTAATTCTATCATTTAATCCTCAAGATAATTTTATGAAGTAAATTGAGGCATTACCAGATTAAATCAAATTCTATAAATGCTTTATGATTCCAAATGACACTATTAACTTAAAGAATTAGATATGACTGAAATAACTAAGCAGAATTTATACTTATAAGAACAAGATGATATCAGATAAGTTACAGAAGACATGTGTCAAATTGTGGCCTTAAATCTTATTCGCTTACTTTGGGCAATTGTGTAAATTCTACACTTTTGTGTCCTCATCGGTAGAGACAAAAAAGCAGTATGTACCTTAGAGTATATTTGTGAGAATTAGATGGGACAGTTCATGCCAAGAATCCAGTGTTTGCCTCAGAGATTCAATAGTCATGGTAGTCATCATAACATTAGTGAGAGAATTAAAATACTATGTTTGTCTCCTGTATTATTTCACTGAGCCTATGAAGAAACAATGACCTCCATGGGGTCTCTGTCAACTTATTCCCTCAAAATCTGATACAACATATTAGGGTCTTGACTCTTGGGCCTCCCTCTAGAATTACAGGGCTGTACTTGAGACATTCCCACTTTGAGGTACAAAATTATAAAAAAAAAAATGTTTCCTTAGTACTTTCACAATTTACAATTACTATTTTCATCCAAGCATCCAAGTTCCAAGCTTAAATTTTTTGAAAGATTTTGTCAATTTCAATTGAATTGTGATAATAGAAATATAGCCATTACTAAGACTGAAGTGAATTAACTGTAGAGCTATCTTTTCAGAAACAAATTACGGTACTTACTTGGATGAACAGATCATTGACTTTGGGTATTAAAGTGACCTGTTTGTTTAAATGTATTAAAACCTAACTACTAAAATAACCATGCACGGCATTAATAGATAGTTAGAGCATGATTTCTTGATAATTGAAAACACCAAACTTCCAAACTGGTTTCTGATGAAGTTCAATGAAAATATTCCATGGGTGCCTGGGTGGTTCAGTCAGTTAAGTGGCTGGCTCTTGATTTCAGTTTAGGTCATAATCTCAGGGTCCTGGAATCAGCTCTGTGCTCCATGGGGAGTCTCTTGAGGATTCTCTCTCTCCCTCTCCCTCTGCTTCCCCCACTCTATCTCTCTCATATAAATAAAAAAAAAAAAATCTTTAAAAAATATTCTGAAGTTATTATGGCAGGAAATGACCATTTCATCCACTCCTGCTCCCAATCCTCCCACACTTACTGAACACCCAGGTAAAGCCAGGTCTCTAACAAGGGTGAGGAATAGAAAGATGAATAAGATGTTGTGCAAAATCTTCAAGAACTCACTTTGTTGGTCTGGAAAGTAACTATATTAGTGGAGAAATTAGAATAGAATTGCATCTATCATAGGAGAGGATATATTGCAATGCCAACACATAGGTCAGTGTGGGCACTGGTATCCTCATCATCTTAATCAGCATAAAACATAAGGTAGAGACAGTGTACTCACTATGTTTATAAAGCTTCAAGGTAATTTTCCTTGCCTATCCCCACTGTCTTTTCCTCTCAAGTGGATTTCTTCCCTGAGCCTGCTGTACAAAAACTCTGGGATCATCCCAGCAGGTATTGTGATACTAGAGAAGGCTCGTTCATTTCCTCTGGAGAACAGCTAAACTTAAAGTGAGATTTAACAGTCGAGTGAGGAATTTTTCAGGCAGAGAATTGGGTGTATGGCATCCCACCAAGAATAAATGACACAGATTTTAAGCTAAGCGACATCATTAAGCATGGCATGTGCCTGGACAATTTCCTTCTCCTTGTTGCTTTGCCTACAAAACAGAAACAGTAATTCTTACATCTTTGCAATATTGTGCAGATTAGATGCTTGGAAAACTAATCGTGCTTTATAAGTGCTAATCCTGATGTTCTTTCCTGTGCTGGAAGAATGTCATAGGCACATGTATATGGTCCAGAAGAAAAACAGTGTATTAAGGGAATGGTGGGAAGGTCTGTGTTGGTGGAAAACAAGGTAAGTGTAGTAGGGGAGAGGATGAGGCACAAGGGAGTTTAGTTGGAATGGCATCTTTACCTTAAACTGGAAGCAAGTCCTGCAAAGCTTTTAATGTCATGGTAAGAAGTTTGTATCCATCCCATGGGCACAAAGAAATAATGGAGATTTTGATTGTTTAATTTTTTAAAAAGCAAAACAATTAGATAGTCAGATTTAAAGACTTAGAAAATTATCCTGGCAGCAGTGTGCAGAATAAATAGAAATGAGAGGATGAGACCACAGAGGCCAACTGAGGGTTCCCATGAAAATTTAGTGAGGAAAGAATTAGAATTAGTTAATAAGGCAATGGAAGGGAAGTGGGAGGAAATGAGAGGAGATCTGGAAATCTTGTTTGTTGGGTAAACTGATAGGGCTATGATCAGTTGAAGATGGGAGAGGCAGAGAAGTAAGAAAAATAGGCATTTGGGAAAGACAGTAGGGGACTGGGTTGATGGTAATTTTATAAGTTCCCCATTTTTGTTATTGAAATTACTATCCTACTGAGACTATTTTATCCTGGAGTATTTTTCATGACACTCAGAAGAACAATCAGAGCTCTTCTTGGCTTTTCCCTGGCCTGCAGTTCTCACAGGGATAGAATAGAATAAGGAGGAAGGAGGAAAAAGAGTGCATGGCTGAGGATTTGAGCATGTCTCATTTCCTATTTCCAGTCTCCTGACCTCTGCTTACTAATTTCCTGGCCCACTCCAGTGGGGGTTGGAAGAGGCTGAGCTTCAATGGTGCAGGGGCACTAGCTATGGCAGCTGCTGACTAGTAATTTTCTGTTTGCTGCAGAGATGAAACAGTTGTGTGTTTTTTTTTTTTTTTTTAGGAATTTGTCAGAGATAGTGAAGATCTGTTGCCCTCCAAAGGGGAGAATTGTGCATATGGTTCTTCACATACTTACATTTTGTCTTGACATTTTGAGAAAGATGGTTGCCAAATGGATTGTAACTGAATGAGTTGCATAAGTGTTAGTTTAAAAACTGGATCTTACATTAACTTAGAGTTCAGGATAATTTTAATTACATTTTTAACCTGTTTAATTCTGAGAACACTGAAGTGATTTACTCTACTTGGAATCTTCATTAATTGGTTTAGATAGTGAAATTTGCATGTGACTATAATTTTTTTCCAGATTGAGATATTCAATGCTACTTTTAGTCTGCAGTAATTTTAAATATGTTTTGATTCTCAAATATAAGAACTCAAAAAGGAAACTCTGACAAATGTCTAACTAGCTAGCTAGTTAGCGATCTAAATAATTAACCTAAGAATAGGAATTTGGGTAACTTTTTAGGTTTTTTGAAATTATGAGAAATACTATACTATTTATATGTACAACTGTAAAAAAATAAGTGTATGGAAACCTGAATAAAATAAAGAGCAGTTTTTAAAAACAACATAAAAAATAAGTATATAAAATATACACAGAATAAAATGAAGAAAAGAAAACACCAAAATATCAATAGCATTTAATAGTAATTCAATTTAAATGATAGAATTCTGGATGACAGTCTTTCCCCCTTTTCCTCTAATTTTGTTTTCCTAATAATTCTTATTATTTCTGGAATATAAACAGAATGGAAATATATAGAGATGAAATTAACCAACCAAAAGGCAAATAAGAACAATTTTCAGTGATTGCATAGCCTTAGATGCCATTTAGTAACAATCATGAATATGATGAGAAAGAAGAGAGGGGGAGGAAGATGTGAATGAGGGGTGGATATATAATATTTACTCACATTTACTATATGCCAACATTGTATTTATGCTTTCATGATTTATCTCACTTCACAACACTATGTGTAAGAATTATTGTCATTCTTATTTTAGACATGAGACAGATCAGACTTTGAGATATGAAAACTCTTTCCAAAGGGCACACAAAATTTGAATTGGATCACAAGCAACTGATTCTAGAACCATGTAACCTTTAAGCTATAACTTCATCGTGGTGATGGTGAAGGAGACAATTTGTCATTATATTTTATGGCTATAAGATAATCTCATCAAGTATTTATAGGCTATCCTATGCAGACTGAATAAAGCATGATTCTTATCCTAGAAATCTTTTTTCTTTTCTTTTCTCTTCTTTCCTTTTCTTTTCATTTCTTTTTCGTTTTTGAGGAAATAGGAAAAATTTAAAAACTACTGTTGTTTTCCTTTCATTTTGATTCTTTTTAAGATTTTATTTATTTATTTGACAGACAGAGATCACAAGTAGGCAGAGAGGGAGGCAGAGAGAGAGGAGGAAGCAGGCTCCCTGCTGAGCAGAGAGCCCGATGCGGGGCTCAATCCCAGGACCCTGAGATCATGACCTGAGCCGAAGGCAGAGGCTTTAACCCACTGAGCCACCCAGGCACCCCTCATTTTGCTTTTTAATGCATCATTTCATTCTTCCTTTTTTAAATAGATCTTTTTACATTCCATACTTCATTAAGCAAGTCATGGGGTTACTGAGTGATTCTCTACTCATTTCTGCTTTTTCTACAATATTCTGTAGCCCTGAGTCATTATAAATGATCATTTGTGCCTTAAGGCTAATAAAGAGCCAGCCATGGCTAATGTGTACTGAGAGACCCTGTTGTATGTCACTTACCCAGTCATTCACTCATCCATGATAGAGACTCACTTTTATTTCATATCCCTTGGAACAATTTTTAACCTAGTGGTGTGGTCACCCTGTAGTGGACATTTGCCTCTTTTTTAGAAGGCCAGCATTGGTTTTCCCTCTTTAGGTAGGAACAATATGAATTTTGGTAAAAATTACCTGCTTCCAGTTTCCGGTGATAAGTATTAGATAGGATTCCACCCCAGACTCCAGAAAGGGACATGAAAGGGTTAATTGTGAGCCCTAATTACCCCTCTCTTTCACAATTGGTTCAAAGGGGGTTTAAGACTACAGGGTCCAAATAAACCAACTAGAATGACTGCTAGAGCTGAAACACGACCTGTCTAAAGAGACTTATTCTGCTGTTTAACTTGTACTTGGGATAATGTTAGCCTGGAATTGAAAAGGGTCCCAAATGACGGGATCGAGAATGAAGCCAGCACAACAGAAGACAGAGCCAAGAGATGAAAAGAAACCAAGCCCTGGTGACATCATTAAGCCACCCATTGACTTAGCCTTAGCTCCAGAATATTTCAATTACATGACTCAGTTTCTATTGGGTTTCTGTCACTTGCAACAGAAAATAAAGTGACATCCCATCCACAAGCTCACTCTTCCTCTATCTTACTCCTCTAGGGTTCAAAATAGAGTTAAGATGACTTGAGGAAATTGGATAGGCCATAATATCATAAAATGCCCTGCAAATTGAAAGCTTGTGATAATGTTCCAATTCAACTTCCATGCAGAGAAGGCTGGAGATTCTGGTTTAATTAGTCTGAAGGAGTGCTTGGGAATTGAGTTGTAGCAAAGCTCCCCAGGTGACTTTAATGGGTTGAGAACAACTGCTTTAAAAAGATGGATGTAGAGTAAGAAAAAGCTGCAGATGAGGTGTTCACAGTGATGATTCATATACCGAAAACACCTCTTCGGGCATCCAAGACTTCATAAATCTTCAAAAAATCCTTTCCTAATGATTAACAGCATGGCCACCATGTTCCTTTTAAATGAGTGGTAACTGTGTATCTAAGAGGCAGGATTAGTGAGAGGGAGAGCAACAATCCAAAGGTCAAATTTAATACTCAATGGGACAAATTGGCCTGCCCTGGCCTTTCAGAAGAGCATTTAACCAAATAGGCTGGAGAGGTACTCTCCATATTAATAAAGCAACATTTAAAAAGTTGGTTGAAATCCTTGGTCTGTAACTTCTACTTGAACAGTGCTTTCAAATCAGAGTGCTAGCAATGAACTTCTCTAATTTTAAGTTGGGAAACTTGAAACATTGATCTTGGTAACTGCTGGAGAAGAGCTCAGAGGTGGAACTATTAGGAAGCCATAGTATTTAGAAGAAGCTGACTTTTTATATAATTGTCAAAGCAAAACGACTTAGGTGAATCTAACCAAGCCTCTCTTGTCAGCTGGGTGTTGAATGAAGCTAATATGTGCGAAAAAATCATTTTAATTAGTCTTTGAATTCTTAGAGACTGCAGGAATGACAGGAGGAAGCTCTCTTACCTGTAATTATCTTGATAAATTTGTCCTTTTAAGACGCCGGCCGGAAGCAACTTAACACCTAATTTTCTGTACTATATTTCCTCCATAGGGTCAACTTACCTGTTGTTTGTTTATTTGTATTGCACTTATAGTATGAGTTATGCCAAAGTGTAGGTATAAAGTCAGGATTTCTAAATTTGTGTCCTCTGTTAATAACTTAAGACTCACAATGATAACTTAAGACTCACAATGATAACTATATCAAAAAAATAGAATCATAGCACGATAAATGCATTGTGTGTATTTATAAGGGGCTGAGTTTATCCTGTGATTGATTTAAGGAGTTAAATATTGCTATTGCTTATGGAAACTTTTAAAAAAATTAAATAATACAACACGATTTACTTAACACAGTCTTTCAAAGTCTTCTCATATATAGAACAGGCCAGCATGGGCTTTCCTAGAAACTCCACTTTCCTTGTCTAACCAGACACCTCCAGGGCACTTCTTCTTTTTCTTCTTTTTTTTTTTAAGATTTTTATTTATTTGAGACAGAGAGAGAGAGAGAGAGAGAGAGAGACAGAGCACAAGCAAAGAGAACAGCAGACAGAGGGAGAAGCAGAGTACCTGCTGAACAATGAGTCTGATGTGGAACTGGATCCCAGAATCCTGGGATCATGACCTAAGCCAAAGGCAGATGCTTAACTGACTGAGCCATCTAGGCGTTCCATGCAGGGCCCTTCTATGCATAGATTTATAGTCCTATACCTCACTGGAAACACTTTCCTACTGTATCAAGTCCAAATGCCTTACAATTAGCTTCTAAAAGATCTTGCCATTTTAGTTACGTGACAATATTCCTTATTCTCTTTCAGACTACTCATACTGCTATCCATAATTACAAATAACCCAATATGTTTCTTCTAATCCCCTTTTTTCATGTTATTATTTTTACTTGTAATAATATTCCATAACCAAATCTCTCTATGTAAAATCTATTCATTCTTCAAAGTTGCATTAAGTCCTATCTCCTTAATGGAATCTCCCAAGATTTATTTATATCTTTCAGCTTTTAATCCCCTGCTACTTGTATTTAATGATTATATTCTGCCTATAATATCCACTGTAGTTTCATATGTATTCCTTTTAGACATGAAAACTCTTTGCTTCTTGAGTAAGGATTTTGTTTCATGTCTTTGTGCCCCATTAGGCCTCATGCAATGCCCAAACTTGAGAAGGCCTTGATAATTACTTGATTGAGTAATAAATGTAATCATATCAACAAGGAAGAAAACTCTGAAATTTTTCAGATCCATTGAATATAGTACTAAATATATTGATCATGTTAAAGCTATCTATATTTTTATTATTCAATAGTTTCTTATGTAAAACATGAATTTGGTCCAAATGATTTGCTATTTTCAAATAAAATATTTTTTTACACATATAAAAAAGTGCTCTCCTGTCACAGCCAATGATGATTAATGAACACTCTGGATACAAACCTTGGTCTGTTGTAAAATATCTTGAAGTTTATATTAATAATACAGTGTCAATTCATTAATTATAAATGCAGAGCCATTTGTTGGTGAAAGGAAAGCAGGATGTTAAGGGCAAATGAAGAATTCATTGGTAAAATAGTGTCTTGGACAGGAACTTCTATTTGTCTAATGCTCTATGTAACTTTAATAGTACTCAGCAGTTGGTGGTCTATAGTGGGTCTAGGCAATGAGTGGATTGCCTTTCCTTTGTTTGCTTTGTCACTGAAGGATGTTTGCAATATTAACCAGCATACACACCATAACAAAACACCTGCCCCAAGGATACCATATGGCAGAGGTCCTGCACCTGAAACCCAAACAAAGCCAATAGCAACAGATTCAGTGTTTGTCTTTGGCTGAGAATTTGAGCTGACATCAATTATACTTTTGAGCCTGGACTGAATTCAGTGTCAGCTTGTCAGTTGGCACTTTAGAAGAATGAATTAAGCTAAGCCTGTGTTTCCTTATCACTGAGTGAACCAGCCAAACTGTTTTGTGCCTGCCTTTCACATTTTATTTGGAGGAACTAGGGGAGCTTTTTCCAAGTTCTTCTAGAACAGGTAAACAAAAATGCATGTTGTTTCCTGGGTATATGATTCGGATAGCTCAAAGCGTTTTGCCAAGAGATCAGTGCTACATAATGAAGATCAGCTAGGGAAAAAAAGCTATAAAATCTTCAGTTAACCATTTAGAATTACAGATATTTTTGTGGCTGTTTTGTTTTATTTTTGTTTTGTTTTAAATCAGGTCCAAAAGTATTTTAGGAAACAGTTGGATAAGCTATTTTGCCAAACTTAGGATAACCACAGGCTTCCAGACATTTTTTTAAATGAAATTAAATTTTAGAATATTATGGTAAATTGGTTAAATTGGTTCTCAACTAAATATCCACTTCAGCTTTATAAGATGACTTTCAGATACATTTCTAATTGTTAACTAACTCTTTACAAATTTACAAAGTCGGCAACATATATTTTGAAATTAGTGACAGCAAAATCAGCAGTAATATTGGGTATTTTTATGATTATTGAAGAGGTAAAACTTCATTCAAATACTCATTTATTGACCACCATAATTGTACTCATTTCTAATGTTTATTCTCTTCCTCTAGGTAAGTCATGTTTGAAATTCCTAATGTGAAAGAAAATTATTCTTTGAAAAGTTTTGAAATTGTGAACTAAGAAGTTTCTTGTAAGCATATATAATTTCTTTCCATTTTTGCCACTATTACTGATAAAACAGTTTTTAAAATTCATGAAAAGTTTTTTTTTTTTTTTTCCCAAAATGCCATATTTGTCACTACATGTGACAGAATTGTTGGCCAACTATTGATTTTGCTGATGACAAAGAAATAAACATTGGTGGTATTGGTGCCCATTTCAACTCAAAGCATTCCTAATGTTAGTATTACTAAGTCATAATCTTCTAAAAAGAAGAGTGTAAAATAATATCCTTGTTTGAGAAGTAAACTCTGAGGTGCTGAATAGGTTGTGTGAGTTCCCACAAAGTCTCGTGAAAGATTAAGGGATAAAATAAATGCACAGATACATGAACATAGAAGATATATCACCTCAAAAATAAGTATCTTATCTTAGTTATACGGGAACAATACACATGTTGAGTAGTTTCAGATTTATCTAAAATAACTCGCATTGTTATGCATACTATAACTTATCTGAAATCCTGATCATAGACCAAAACAAAACAAAACAAAATTATTGGATACCAATGATGAGCCATGGTCGGTTCCACCACTTAACCCTGGACTTCCCAGGGACAATAAATTAATATAGTTCATCAAATGTTTTGAAATTTAGCTTCCTTTCTGTAATTTTCCATAGTCAATTTTTCTCAGTCACAACTGTGAATCAGAAATACAACTTCTCTCTTAACCTCTATAATTCTACCTCCCATCCCTACTCAATTTCACGTGGTTAGATATACCAAGAAGATGGAGGTTAACACATTTTTAAATTAGTATGTTAGAAGGAATCTGTATTGTTTTGGAAGAACTGATGGTTAACATCTCTGGCCAAATCTGCAATTAGTGGCATCACGCTGGCGGCTGAAAATCATCCACAATGAGAGCAAATACATCATGGAAATCTGCAAATGCTACAGATCTGAGCACCTTCACTTTTAATATCTGACTTTTAAGCATTAATAAGAAAATATTAGTGACTTTGAAGATATGGAGAAACTCTTCCTATAAGCAAGAGATCTACTTTTCTACTGTGCTTCTTTACTCTGTCTACCAAAGCTTAGACCTCCAGTGGTTTTGGCAGAACTCCTGAGTGAAAGATAACGTAAAGACAACAATCAGGAAATGCTGAATCATAAAAGTTATTACTAGGTCTCTTTTAACAAGTGGTGTGACAAATGCAGAGAGATATAAAAATTTATTTCTGTTAACCCAGGAATCGAGGCAGTGAAGGATCATGTTAACTTTATGATCAAGATTTTAGCATAATGTGGCAGATCAGACAAGGACTCCCAATCACCCATGTATTTAGCTTTTACCTATGGAGCCACTTTGTGTGTATATATTGAAAGATTAACATAAACCCACAATAGCTAATTGGTACCTGCCAGGCGTTAATGAAAACCTTAAGATAGACTTCATCATTGTGTGTGCCAAAAACAGGTATGTGAGGGCAGGAAGCAAAATGAACATGAAGATACGCATCCTTGGTCTGAATGGCTAATGTATAGATCGAATTCATTAAACAGAATCCTACAATTTCTTTAAAAATCTCTGTCTTACCCTAGTCTTGAAGAGTCAGACTGGAAAGACATACTTATTTTTATAATCAATGATATAATGCAAAATATGTTTTTGTAACCTTAGTCTTTGATTGTCTCCAGCATCTCTGGCTTATACATACTAGGGATATCTAAAAACTTAAAATAGATGTGCCTGGGTGGCTTAGTCAGGTAAGCGTCTGCCTTCAGCTCAGGTCATGGTCTCGGGGTCCTGAGATCAAGCCCTGTGTCAGGCTACCCACTCATAGGGGAATCTGCTTGTCCCTCTCCCTTTGCCCCCAATCCCACACCACACTCAGGTTCTCTCTCTCTTAAGTAAGTAAGAAAATAAATAAATAAATTCCTTAAAAGGAAAACTTACAATAAAGCCCAACTTCTATACTATTGGTTATTACAAAACTTCCACAGATGAAGATACTGATAATCAAGAGAACAACTATTATATTAATATATCAGGTTACCTCTATGCTGAAGCACACAAAAGTGTATCTTGCAGAATGAACAATTGGATGGCATTACACATTCATGTACAACAGCTGATTTCAAAGATACAGTATATGATTGGAGACATTACAGGGAAGAGTCATGAAACCTGGTGGCCCTGATACTTTCCTGGGATATTTGTGAGCCCTGACTCTGCTTAAAGCAGTTCGCTAAGGCTGGCCACAGTTTAAGGAGAATACATCGCATGCTGGTATGTTATAGTCCATTAACTAGCAATAACTATAAAATTCAAAATAATTCACATTATCATTGGAAACTGAAAATAAGCTTAACTTTTATGTTATTTACACCCTTGTTCTGATTTGTAAGAAATGGAAATCATGTGCTTAAATTTACATATTGTAATAACATTTTATATGTTTAAGTTCTTCATATTTTTCTATACCATCTTAATACAGACAAAGTTTTGTTTTGGACTCTGTGACAAAGTTTGCAGTAGAAGAAATCACAGGAATAAATCAGAGCTGTCCTAGATGTATCATTCTTCACATGCAAGAGGTACAGGAACTACAGAAATTTACTTAACGAAACTACTCAAGCCAACAAATGGATCTTAGTGGATTCAGAATTATCACTGGACCCCAGATTGGTTAAATTTCTCGAACAGGTCAAAATCTTGCCAAGTATAAACAGGAATTACAGTGATCTCTTTTGAGACTCAGCCTTACTTTAAAACATTGTATAATTATACTTGAAGCTTAACGATATTAAAAGTAGACATTGAAAGACAAGAGGAACAAAAATCTAAAGTATTTCTCCCATAGGAAAAAAATGCATCAATATCTAAGAATATACTTACAAAGATCTCCATTAAAACATCGTCTGACGTGACCAAAGCTGGAAATAATCTAAATACTTATCAATAAGGAAGAGTTGACAGGATTTTCAACACATCCATTTGGTGAAATAGCATTCAGCTATCGAAAAGAATGTCTAAGCTATTCTTCTGGAAAAATAGCAATTACATGTCATTAAGATATGCAAGTCGCTTATAAAGATATATTGGATAATTTTGTTTACATAAAGTGAGTGACAAAAAAAAAATACATGAAACTTATCCATTCCCTCCATAAAATAGCAAAAGGCACATGGATTGCTCCCAGAAAGTTGATTCCTATATGATTTTATCCATACCATCCTGTTCCTACCTTAAAACATTCACTTGCTAAGTGTCAGTTGTGTTTGTTACTAAACTCCTTTGCACCATGTGTTATTCCCAGTGCAATTTTGACATTTAATAAAATGTTACATAAAGTGCTTATAAATATGTCATAAAAGGGGCACCTGGGTGGCTCAGTCAGTTAAGATTCTGCCTTCAGCTCAGGTCATGATCCTGGTATCCAGGGATCCAGCCCCACCTGGAACCTGGAGACTCAGTGAGTGGTCTGCTTCTCCCTCTTCCTTTGCCCATACCCCCTCTTTGTGTATCTCTCTTCTTTTTCTTTTGCTCTAAAAAATATCTTTAATATTTAAAAATTTTACTTTAAATCTTTAAAAATAAGTTAAAAATAAATGTCATAAAAAAGAGTTGTTGCTTCATGAAGACAAACTTAAAAACTTTGAAAAACCTCCATCAATAAAAGCCATTGAAAATATACATTGAGAATTCAGGTGTGGGCAAGACCACCGTGAAAAAGGCAGAGAAGAAAATTATAGAAATATAGAAAATCACACATTAAATTGTTCAGCAAGTATCTTCAAAAGCTTGATTCACTGTAGAGAAAATCAAACTGGAAGTTTGGGTATGATTTATGCAAGAAAATTTAAAATTGGCTGGCTCCACATAAAATCATGTATAATGTGTTTAAAAGTATATAATTAAGAAAATATTCAAGTTATGCATCAATCGGTTTTTGCTCTCCATTCACTAACCATTTACCAGTTCTGAGTGACGAGATAAAAGTTCTTTGATTGGGACGCCTGGGAGGCTCAGTGGGTTAAAGCCTTTGCCTTTCGGCTCAGGTCATGATCTCAGGGTCCTGGGATCGAGCCCCGCACCGGGCTCTCTGCTCAGCAGGGAGTCTGCTTCCCTCTCTCTCTGTCTGTCTGCCTACTTGTGATTTCTGTCTGTCAAATAAATAAATAAAATCTTAAAAAAAAAAAAGATCTTTGATCCTGTATGTTTGTATGTGTTAACTATTCAAGAAGATGTGAGGGGATATACGTTAATCTGTTACTATTGGGTGCCATGGGTGGAAGGCTAAAGAATGATAAAGAAAAGAACAGAAAGGAGACAAAAAAAAAAAAAAAAAAGGAATACTATGGCAAAATAGCAATATGGATGGAGTTAAACACAGAATAGCATTCTATCTAGAGTTTTGTTACTTATGTATAAAAATAAAAATTGCATGTGGACAATTTCATGGGGCACCATGAATAAAGACATTGATTTCATTACTGATGGAACAGTGGGTAATTTTTTTTCTGGCTTTTAGTTACTCTCATGCAGTATTCTGACTCAAGTAAAAGAAGTTAAATTTTCTTTAAAATGAAAGTGGAAATAATAAAATGTACACGTCTGTATGTTTATTTCACTAGAGATTTTGGAGATTGCATTTTTATATGATATAAATTTTACTTTAAGGAGAAGTACACCACCATTTTTAAGACATATAACTGGGTGGTGGAGAGGGGAAGGAACTTATTTTAAAATTTCTTGAGAAGGGGTACCTGGATGGCTCAGTTGATTAAGTGTCTGCTTCCGGCTCAAGTCATGATCTTGGGGTCCTGGGATAAGTCTCCCAAGTTGGGCAACCTGCTCAGTGGGGAGTCTGCTTGTCTCTCTCCTTGTGCTCCTCCCCCCACTCATGCTCTTTCTCTCAACTAAAAATCTTTAAAATAAATAAATAAATATGTAAATAAACAAAATTTCTTGAGGAAAGAAATTAACTAGTAAGGAATTAAAAGTACTACCTATATAAAAAATACCACCTATATGTATTTCTATTTTCTGCTTCACTGCTAATGATATCAATGGACCAAAAAAGGTGACTATGTCAGTTGCTCAATGAGAACTGGTTGCTGAAATAAGTAAATGAGTTGGTGCTATATATGTTTTCACTCTTCCTTTAAAACTTCCTTTAAAACTAAAATGAGGAAATGAATAATTTAGTCACCAATAACCTAGATCTTGAGAGTATATATTAGGCTGGGAAGCCTTCCCTATGACACTTTTTTATAAAATTTGTTTCATGGTGGAGTTCCGAGAGATTTTCAAATACAATTTTGATCAAAACAAAAAGAATTTTTGATGTTGATCTATTAAAATGGATAAGGAGTTGTTCATACAGAACAATTGTTGAATCTAATATTTCATACTGAAAAATAACTGGCATATGGTTCTTAATTGTTCCTTTGCGGGATGTTAAGCGCAATCTTTCCGTTTCTTTGTTCCTAAAATCTTTGATTCTTAGAAAAAAAACAACAAAATAGAACAACCTCCTTCTCATCCTTTCATTAAAAGTCAATTATTCACTGTGGGATTCAACATTTTAATAACTCTTTTTATGTAATTACAAACACAGAAAAAGTTGGAGGAATCAGATAAGAGCTCACAAGATGTTCCTTACCTAAGTTTGTGAGTGTTTGACCCTTGGCATCAGTTACTTTACAGTGTGTCTTTAGCCCTCTATCTCTCTCATCTTTCTCATCTATTCTATATCTATATCTCAGAGTTATTGGGGAGAAAACTACAGATACCAAATCACCAGTGAGGGTGTCTTAAGAACAAGGCCCTGCTCCTGCATAACCACAGTATCATTATCAAAAACAGAAAATTAAACATTGCTTCTATACTGTCATCTAATCTGTAGTCTATGCTCAAATTTTGCCATTTCTCTCCTTAATTTTTCTTTTTTTTAATTGAATTATAATTGGTACGTCATATTATCTTATTTTCAAGGTTACAACACAATGATGCAGTATGTGCATATATTGTGCAATATGTGTACATATTGTGAAATGATCACGATGATTCTTTTTTTTTTTTAAAGATTTTATTTATTTATTTGACAGATAGAGATCACAAGTAGGGAGAGAGGCAGGCAGAGAGAGAGAGAGGAGGAAGCAGGCTCCCTGCCAAGCAGAGAGCCCGATGCGGGGCTCGATCCCAGGACCCTGGGATCATGACCTGAGCAAAAGGCAGAGGCTTTAACCCACTGAGCCACCCAGGCGCCCCTGATCACGATAATTCTACTGAACCTCTGTCACCATACACAGGTAAGTTGTTGTGTTTTGTTATTGTCATTTGGAGTTCTACACTCTCACATAATATGCTTTCTCACAAATTTTCTCCTGGGTTCAAAACCCAGTCCAGTATCCTATGTTACATTCAGTTGTCAAAGTTCCTTAGTTCCTTTAAATCTAGAATGATTCCCAGACTTTCTTTATCTTTTATTGCCTTATTATTTTTGAAGAGAACAGGCCCCCTATTTTGTAGGCTGTACCTGAATTTAAGTTGCTCTGATGTTTCTTCATGATTAGATTCAAGCAATGCATTTTCTCCCCTGCAATACCACAGGGATGATTCTCAGTGTATCATATCAAGAGGCCCTTGATGTCTGTCCATTTCACTACTGGTGATGTTAGTGTCGGTTACTTGCCCAGGTAATCATCTGGTGCTGGCCCCAGAAGGAAAAGAAAGAGAAAAATATACCCGCTTACTGATATTGATGGATTTTTTTTTTTTTTAGATGAGTTCTCTCAGTTGAAAAACATGGGCCAATGGGCTAACAGCCACCATCAGACTTTCTGACTTCATTCTTTGACCAAGAGGACGGAGGAAGAAAGAACCTAAGCATATGTACAAAAAATCTCCCTTTCCCATAAAACCTGTCCTTTTCAGAGGAAGACTTTAGTTCCTCCCACCAGACTGTGATGTCTAGTTTTACCTCAGGAGCAATGTAGTTTTCTTGATTAAGAACAGTGCTGGTCCTTGATCTTACTCCCATAAAATCCCAAACTCCATTCTCATAGGTTACAAATCTTCATCCCCTTCGTTCCCTTTTCTCCAGCCTCTGTTCCACTTCTAGAATCTGCCAAATTGACTGGAAGGAAATTCCTCGACTTTTAATTTGGATAGAACCCACTTCCTAGGAATCCCTTTTCTGTTCTTAACCCCCTCTCCTAACCGTGCATTTGCTGTATACCTTATCTTTAAAACGTGGGTCTTGTCCTGTCCTTGGAAGACATTTTTCCCTAAACCTTCTCCACGTCCACCCCCAAACTACACCAGCCTTGGCTCACTCTTTCTTTTCTTTTAGGAGTTATCAGCTTATTCCATCAGAGCAGTTCCATATTACTGTGAAGGACCTGTGGAAATCAGTGTTATCATCATTAAACCACCATTATCACTATCATTAAACTACAGAAGACTTAATCCCTATGCCCAAGGACCTCAACTGGCACTCAAGAAAAAAATACTGACAGAACAAAGCCTTACACAATTAATTGATAAATTAGGCTATGTAAACTCCATGTTCTGTAGTAATTCTGAGGAATGGAAGTTTGTAGAAATTTTAATCAGCCAGAGGAGATTATATGAAGAAATTGGGGTTTTTAAGTTGACCCTCAAGTAAAATATTTGATTTGCAGATATATAGAGGAGTCAGAAAAATGATCACAAACAGTGTGAGCAAGCAAGTCTTTTGAACCCAGGACTAATATGAATAAACTGATTAAGGGAGATCAAGTGAGAGTTACACCAGCTGTTAATTCAAAGAGGCTCACTCTAAAATTGGGGAGAAGGGAGAAGTCAGCCAGGAGACTCAGAATAATTCAAGGAAAAAAGTATTAAGGTGTTGTACTTTGAAAATTGCTGTGTAAATACAAAGGATTATGTGAATATACAACAACTTAAGGGAAAAAAGCAATCAGTCTTGGTTACTGGATGGATACAGGAAATGAAGAAAAATCATGATTTAAAATGACCCTGGTATGTATAGCTCAGGAAGTTGAGAACATGGTAATAGCCTCTGACAAAACACAGCAGTTTGGGTGGGGAGGTTTTTTGGGGATCAACATCTGCAGAGGGTTCAGTTGTGGACATGGTGCTTTTAAAGAATTTAAATAAAAGTACCATTTTCAAGCATTTTGAATTCTTTTTTTTTAATTTTTTTAAAAGACTTTTTAAATTTATTCATTTGACAGACAGGGATCACAAGTAGGCAGAGAGGCAGGCAGAGAGAGAGGTGGAAGCAGGCTCCCTGCTGGGCAGAAAGCCTGATGCGGGGCTCCATCCCAAGACCCTGGATCATGACCTGAGCCAAAGGCAGAGAGGCTTTAACCTACTGAGCCACCCAGGTGTCCCAAGCATTTTGATTCTTGACACTTGAGCAGAAGAACCGCATTTGAGATGGGGATTTGTAGTCTTCGTAAAGGTGTTAGATGAACACATGAGGAAGAGATGAGGAGAAGGATGGACTAGAAAAGCAATGAGGAGATTTGATGATTCAGGCAGTTACCAATAATAAGCCACTACATGATCAGTTACCAGGAAATAAATGATGGGTGAAGTTTTAACAATTTTTAGCAATCCCTGCTGACTATACTTAGCTATACTGTATTTCATTCTTCCAAGTTGTTAAGAGAGTACATCTTAAGAGTTCTTATCACAAGGAAAATATTTTTTGTAACTGTGTGTGGTGCTAGATGCTAAGTAGACATTGTGGTGTGTGCCATGCAATATACACAAATAGTGAATCATTATGTTATACACCTGAAATTGATAAAAGTTATATGCAAATTATACCTTAATTAGACAAACACACACACACACACACACACACAATCCCTCCTGGTTTCAGACAAAGATTAATCATAAGGGTTAGTCCCAAGTATGAAGGTCTAGTTTGGGAATCCTTTGGATCACTCAATTTTCTGTACTGAGTCCTTAAGGTATAATCTCGATTAACTTTAGAACCTCAAATTGTGGTAGCCAAGTAGCTGTATGTCCTTTGCATCTTTTTATTTTTTTTCTCTCCTCTGATCCTTTATTTCTTTCTCTAGAATTATCTTATAATTTGAAGTTATTTGGCCCGTTTTTGCTTTGTTATGATTTTACATATACCTCTTTTACAACCTATTATATATTTTTTTGTCATGTGGGAAGGGATGAAAGCAAGCAAGTCATAAAACACATACATTTTCTATGACTTACTTAGGAATAATATAATACATTTTAAAGTAGCTTTTATGTAGTTATAATGGACTAAAAGAAAAAGGCCCTGTGGAACAGTGGTTCTTTGAAAACAACTCAGTCCCTCTCTCCAAGCCTAACACTCATCTAGTAGCATAACCTGTTTGACAACTATTTTGAGGCAAGATGAAGGATAAAGGAACACTGTCAATAGCCCTCCCGCACAGACTAGAGCTAAAGCATAACAAAGAAGCACTCCTCCAAGACAGAGAATGAAGGCAACAACTACTTGTTTTGTCTGCATTTTGGATAATTGAATGCAGCTGTTGTATTTTTAAATGTCGTATCTCAATAAAGCATGCACGTTGTGTAATATTTGATTCAGACTCTTAAAAGCTTAGCTTTCAAAACCTTTTTTTTTTTCCTTTATGTTGGCTGGGGGAAATAAGTTAACTGAGTTTTGTAAAGTCAAGTCCAGTGCTCAATGATGAATCAAGAGTGGAGTGAGAATGCTGGTCGTAGCTATTATTTGACATAAAGTCCACAGGTATGGACAGGGAATTATTTTTTATTAGCCTCACCCAGATATAACTCACACATAATACAATTCACCCATTTAAACGGCACTTTCTTGGGTCTATCCATAGAGTTGTATCGCTGCAGTCAGTTTTAGAACATTTTTTTCACCTCAAAAATAAATCCTAGGAGTGCCTGGGTGGCTCAGTGGGTTAAAGCCTCTGCCTTCGGTTCAGGTCATGATCCCAGGGTCCTGGGATTGAGTCCCACATCGGGCTCTCTGCTAGGCACAGAGCCTGCTTCCCCCTCTCTCTCTGCCTGTCTCTCTGCTTACTTGTGATCTCTGTCAAACGAATAAATAAAATCTTTAAAAGATAAAAAATAAATAAAAATAAATAAATCCTATCCATGCTCCTTAGTCATTATCCCCCCCTTCACCCGCATCTATCTTGTCCCGTGTGGGAATGCCATACAACAAATAATGAATGTCTCTTCTATAAAACTCTCCAAGTTTCTTACTAAAGTTAACTACTAAAAGAAGAAAAAGTCCTAAATATGTTTTTAACTGAAATGCACTGGCTCTTATCAAAGGAATAGTATACTATTTCTCTCGTGTATACGGTGTTGTTTTGTTTTGTTTTGTTTTGTTTTATTCCAAAAGGCATTGTCTTCATCGTCCTCCCCCTAGAATTACTCACAGCTCTAGGCAGGAGTGAACCAGCAGCTGAATTATGAAGTGATGTCATGGGCAATCTCATCAGCACCTCAGTGCCAGCTCAGAGGTACAAGAGCAAAGTTCACTGGAAAATTTTTAGCAGGAACAGATCTCCTTTATGTAGTCATAGATTCATCTTGGAATTGATTACTGTCTTTTACTCTGAGAGCCCCTGGTGGTCAGGGCTTCTGTAGGAACTTCAGTACCTTTGTAATATTCCGAAGCTGCCAGAGCAGTGCTCTCCACGCACACTGGGGCTCAATAAAGGTTACTGCCTGACTGACAGTCTTTCTCTGGATGCCCAGACAAAAAGATTTGCAAAGTGTTTCAGTTTGTAGCTGTCACAGTGATCAAAGGATAGAGAAGGAAAGTTTTTTTTTTTTTTTTCCTTTGAGGTCAGCTTTCAGCTGCTATAAATTAGTCATGGGTCACAATAGGAAAGATAAACAGACTTCTATGTATTGAGAAAGTGGGGAAGGTCCAAGGATTCTATAATTTTCCTCATGACTGGTATCTTCTTGGTTATGTTTTATCCAAAAGATTAAATCAATGGGAAGTGCCAATGCAACAGACAACACTGTCATCCGTTAGTATAGATAAATCTGGGACTAGACTTCTAGTCATAATTAATAGAGGCATTTAGCTGAAACTTGTTTTGTGGCCAACACTGGGAAATTAAATATCCTTTATAGTGTATAATCATTTTGTTCTCTATATTATTTTGAGTAACTATAATTAAACCATTGTTAAGTATCAGAAATACCCAAGGAAGGGGGAACTGATAATATGGTTGGGAAATGGCCTAAGACAGATGAATAATGAAGCTTGGCAGAGAAGAAGTAATCATGTCACTTCACTTTTTTATTACAGTTTTTGCATGGACAGAAAATTCACCTCTCATACCATATTCTCCGGGAATTACAATGGTGATCGAAATTCTGATTGAGAAAGGAGCCACGTGAACGTGGTTTCTTAGATTTCTATGAACAAAATGAAACATCATGCATTTCATTTCTAAAATGGTTTGATTGCCAAAATACTGTAAAAATTTCTGTGTAGCGAAGTTAATACAAATTACACCTGGAAAATGTAATAAAAAAATTGTTCGGATTTTTTTAGCTCCTTTCTTTTAGAAATAAGGCTTTCCTATAACTTCTTGATTATAGAGTTTTAATAAAAAATGCCACATCACCCCTTATTTTACAATTATGTTAATAGCAATACCAATTTCAAAAACAATTTAGAGCATTTGCTGAAGAATCTGATGCCATCTTGCAAGGTCTCCTTTCATTTCCTCACATATATTACTCTTAATTTTATTAGCTCTGATAATCTTGAACTAGCCTCCCAACTCCCATCATTGTAACCTTTATCGCACCTCAAAGCTGGAAATTTATAAATCCTAATTCTAAGGTTTTCTGGAGGGCAGAAACATGCAAGCTCCTCACTTAGGTCTGTCCCATCCAATGGCCCTAACATACGTGGCACATTACTTCCAATAGCATTCCAAGGTTTCACACTAATAAGACTAGGTGGAAAAACTGATTAGTTTTGCGAAATGAACATAGGAATGCAAGCATGTCAACATTAAAAAAAAAAAAAAGAATCTAGGGCAAACCTAAAGAAACTACAAGTAATGAGATTTTTTTACTCCCCAAATTAACCTAGGACCCAAACTATGGAATTCCACTGCACTTTTATTTTTCTAATTTTCTTAGCAGTTATGACATTTGTAATGATCTATCTAATGCCACCCTTGTCTGATAGAACATGATAGGATATAAATCCCACAACACATTGGTCTTATCTATCTGGCTTTCATAGGTATCTGCCACCTAGCATAGTGCCAGGCACACAGACTGTGGGCTCAAGGAACATAGGAGTGGGATTGCCTTTCTATCTTGCAGTGTCAGGCTTAATGTACAGAGAGGCCGGGTGATGTCTTACCAGAAAGTAAACCTCTATGAGGCAGGGAGATTTAATGCACTGGGTGTGTTCAGTGCCTAAATCTTTGTGAATGCTCAATAAAAATTGACAACAGCAAGTTGTAAGCCTTAGGGGAATGGTGAACAGCTGTCAGTAAAATGGATAATGGTCATATATTTAATCAATTTACATTACAAGTGGTTTAACTGAAGATCCATTCATTCATTGACCAAACGTACCTCTAAAATTTAATATATTGATGGCATTGAGCTCAGCCCATTAGTGTAAAGCCTTGTTAACTTTTTTACTTTCTTCTCAGGAATAAAGGAACAAAACATGTTCTCACATACTAAGTTAAAAAAAAAAAGTTTTAAAGTTTTTAAAATACTTTCTTGAGGTCACTGTAACTCTGTTTTTATCCCATCTGTATTCAGATGTTTGCTAATATATAAAAAAGGGAACTGTTTCTCAGGTTTTAACTTTAATTAACTGCAAAATTGTGTGTCATCATGGTAATTATCATGTTAATTAGATTTACTAGGGCAGGAAAGTATATTGAAATGTGTTAGAAATGCTTTTTTAATAACAAAGCTTAGAATTCTAACAAAGACTGTTAGTGATTTCCAAAATCACTAGAAAACCAGGCAAATATATTAGATAAATATAAATATATAATTAGACATATGTTAATTAGCAAGACTTTAAAAAAATCTTGTTAATTAAGTATAACATAATTAGAAAATTAAGGAAAAGTAGATATTACCCTGAGCATTTTAGCCACTCCTGTTTTTACTATATAATATGTTTTACCTTATCTCATTTTGGAGAAGAATGAACTTTATTTAATGACAATAAACTTCTCAAGGTTGGAGGAGAAATCAATAGCAGAATTCAGATACCCATCTGTATTTTGTGGGATTTCTTCTTGCATGCCTGCTCTCTATAACTGAAGAAGGTAAGTCCTATTGGAGTGGCTTGAAAGGCATAAATACCGAAACTGGATTGAAATTTCCTCAGGCATCAGTCCAGTGATCAATATTGACATAAACTGACCGTGTTAATTCCCAACTTGAAATTTTAGGTTGTTTCCAACTCTACCCAATTGCCTAGAGAGTAAACTTCAAACCCTTCACCAGATATTCCTGATCCAATCTTTTTTTTTAAATTTAATTTTATTTTTTCCCTTAATTTTTAAAAAATTTTTTATTAACATATAATGTATTATTAGCCCCAGGGGTACAGGTCTGTGAATCGCCAGGTTTACACACTTCACAGCACTCACCATAGCACACACCTTCCCCAATGTCCATAGCCCAACCATCCTCTCCCTACCCACCTCCCTCCTGATCCTATCTTGATTTTTAGTTTTCTCTTCTGCCATTCCCACTTGTCCTCATTTACTCTGATCACACAAGCCAATTCCCCAGCCTTAGAGAATGCCTCATTCCAAATATCCTTGCACACATACATGGGTCCCTTTCACTAGCAGCTTCCCATGCTGCATTTCTCAAATTCTTACTGAAAAACTCAATTAAAATGTCATTTCTTCTCTGAGTTTCTTCCATACCACCCAGTTCACTCTCTCATCTATGTCCCTTGGCTCATCTGACACTTCTTATTTTGGTTTAAAGTAGATTGGACTTCTGGGTCTCTAATACAATGTGGACTCCCTAAAATCAGGGTTAATGTCATAGAAGGTTTGCAGATACTCCAGTGCCGAGCCAGTGCCCATTAGTTCTTCAGTCCCTACTAGATATGATAATTATTAACTTTTGACCATTTAGTGGTTCCAAGGGGGAAGGAGCTCAGAGAGTGTTCCTGAACTCATACAGAATCGCATTCCTAATGGTGACCTCAAGGAATTAAAAAAAAGTTTGCTTACCCCATTGCTTCTGATATTCTGATTAAATTCTTTGATCTTCACCTGGAATATAATAGCGAGAATGTCCTATCTCATGTTTTCCCAATACTGCTACCTTCTACTCCCAACTGGACCTTTTATGGCAGAGACCGACACATCTGCTCTCTTACATGGGCAGTTGTTTCAAAAAGAGGATTGACTTTGCTGTCATTACAGTAACACAGGGTTTTTGTTTAACATTATTATTAAGTGTCGGAAAGAAATATGTTAATTTAACTCCATAATGATGCTAAATTGGATAGTTTCGAATTCACAAGTGAAGGTGAAAAGATAAAATAATATGATCTAAAAAGGTTGGAAATATGGCCAGAAAAGAAAAAAAATGGAAACATAAAAACTAATATCTGTGGGGCAAAATAAGCAGAAACTCAGTTGTTCTGTGTTGGTAAAAATGGAGTATAAGTTTATAACTCTCTGAGGTACTATGTAAATATCAAGACATTAATTTTCAACAAAGTAACAATGTTTTCTATTAATGCAGGATTTTTTATAGCCAGATCTCAGAACATATAATGTATCCTGAGACATTATCTGAGATCTGTAAAAAGAAATGGTATTAACTCTGTTTTATGGACTGGGAAAAATTTAAAGAACTATACAATTTGTTCAAGGTCACTGGACGAGCTCCTGACTCCTACTCTTAACAGATAATTACTAAGATTGAGTTTAAATATATCCACTAATTGCAATTGCACATTTGCCTGCCTGGTTTACTTCTTCCATTTACCTGGCATTCTATTTAGATGCTAGGGATATCTTTGTCTAAGATCTAATTAAAATTTAGCATCACTACAGCTTAATCTATTCCTTCTAACTTGTTGCTGGACATTCGTAAACTGGCAATCCATTTCATGGAATCATGGAGACAAAGGAATTAAAGGGAAGTCTAGGTTTGAGATATTGGCGTTAGAGACTATATCATGTTCTTATTCATGAAAAGTGCTGGTAGTTCCTGGTGAGGGAACAGCACCCTGTCATTACATACCATTTAAGGTCATTGCACTATTCAGAAATGCTTAACTGCAATGGGATATGGGTAGAAAGAAATGTGGGTCTGAGTTACCTCACATACACACACATCTGCCTTGTATACAACTGGTCTCTGGGAGCAGCATATGGGAAACACATCTAAGCCAACTGATACCATGGTATCGGTTCATGGATACCAATGAACAAACCAAGCCAAAGAGGAGTAGGAAAGAGTTTGGCCATGAGCGTAGCTAAAATGGGAAAGTAGGAAGCCTCTAGATTCTTCCTCAAGAGGAAGGGTGATGTAATGAATCAGAGTCCTTGGAGTAAAGAAACAGCTGAGAATTGAATAAAACAGATGAAGCTGAGCTGTTCAGGAAGCTCAGTCCACAGACCTTTAGGATGTGTCCAAGCAGGAGAGGTACAGTGGAAAGAAGAGAGCACGTTCTTCCTGTGAAATCTTCCAGAGTTTGTATAATTTCTAAAAGGAAAATAGCCTATCTGTTAGACAGAAAGGGATTAAATTCAGTCATGGACAATAATTTTCTATTTCTAGAATTTTCTAGAGACCATGAGTGTGCTACCTTCATCTTTTCTATCTCACAAGTTAGAGGCCACTATCATCCTCCCACTATCTCTATTAGACATTTCATAGTACTTTATTTTTCCCAAAATGCCTATCACAACCTGTACTGGGATTATTCATTCATTCCTTTGTTTTTTGCCTTCCTCAATTAAAACAGAATGCAATTCCTACTAAACTAGAGTGCTCAGCCATTTGTTCATTACTCTATTTCCAGTGACTAGCATGGAAATATACACACACACACACACAAAATTACATATAGATAGATAGATAGATAGATAATGTTACATATAGGCAAATGTAAATTATTATGCTATTCTTTCCCTACTGAATGTGTAGGATACCAAGGGGGGGGACATTTTTTTGCCTATAATTATCTCACAGAATGGTCCTGCTCTATTCTCCTTTCTTTGTTTTTACTTATCACGATATCCTTTTCTACATGCAAGAATTTTTAAGTAGTTGGGGGAAGTACGTATATTTCCATAATTTTGTTATTCTCTTACTTCAAGAAAACATTAGGGCAGTTTGATTGATGATACTAGGCCAGAATTTGAGGCAGAATGTAATGAGATTCCAAGTGCTTGTTTTGGCTGCCAATTGTGTTTAAAAGTATTATAAAACTCCCACTGTCTTTATACAGTGGGGCAATAGGCAGAGCTCAAGAGAGCCTCCCTGTGATGGCTGGGTCCTTCTACCCTTATCCTCCTACCCTAGCCTACTTTGCCTTTTTTCCTTTACACCACCAATGAGGGAGATGTTAAGGCATAAATGATGGCCAACCTACTCTGACATATTTGGAGCAGGAGAAATCTCTCCATTATTGATTACATTATTTCTTGCCTTTTCCCCAGGAGTGTTTTTGGCTTGTTTTGTTTCTATGAGGTGAGACCCAGAATTTCAAAGTAACTATTTTAAAATACGGGCTGTGAGCATTTATGTCACATCTTGGTTTTGAAACAATCCATGCTATGAGGTTAAAATAAGAGAAGTTAACCATTCATTCACTCATTCATTCAACACATGATGCTCTCTAAGAGCCAGGCACTGTTCTAGACATCGAAGATGCAATGAGCTCTTGTTGCAAAAACAAAAACAAAAACAACAAAAAACAAACAAACAAACAAAAAAAACAAAAAAAAACCCAAAAAACAGAATTTCAGGTTAAAAAGAGAACCACTAAATTATGGAAAGCTTCCCTAAAGAGGTGACTTATGAAGTGAGAGGGTCAAGATCTTGCCGGCAGGGCATTCTGAATGGTTGTATCCACAAAAGTCCGAAGTAGAACCAAGTGCAAAGCATAGGAAGAAGTGGTGTGGTTGGAACACATATTCATTGGGGAAACAGGAGGAGATGCTCAATATTGAGATTGCTTAGATACCCATAACTTGAGAGCACAGCTAGTGAAAGTCTAGTGAGTTCCAACTTGTCCTATTACTGATACAAAGGTAGTTGATCTTATGCCTTTCCACCCTATTATGCAGAACATTCAGCCTAATAGAGACACACATGGTTTCACAATGAATTACTTAAAGAGACTACTTAATTCCTATACTTTATGCTTTTAATATTACCAGTGTTTTTTCAGGGGCTTTTTTTTTTCAATTAAGCCTTTCCCTTTACTTCCTGTTAGTAGTGTGATGATATATTTATAGTAGCTATTTGCAGGAGTACTATTAACAAGTATTACAATGTGGGTTCACAGGAAATAAAAACTTATTAATAAAATAAGAGATTTTACAAATTCAACAAACCAAACTCCCTTTTTATATGCTTTGCCAACAGTTATTACAACCCCCTTGAGCATATTAATTCTTCGTATCTCTCTAGGGACTCACATGCATATACCTCTTGTCTGTGGAGTAAAGATTCACAAGCAATGGTATGCCATTAGAAGGAAAGAATGTCTTTGTGATATAAGGGTATTCATTTCTCTGTGCCTAAGTTACCTTTTTCCAGATAAAGCATAAGCAAGAGCTCATCCCTCCCACAGGGAGCTGTGTTAAAGAAGCCAGTGCTTCTGAGGCTGGGACCCCACTGTGCCCAGAATACGAGGTTCCATTATATCCTTGCATGTGCTTAGAGTTTTATTCATAGTCATGCGAGGCTAATAGCGAGACCATGAAGCTCAGGTAATTCTCCTGTTCAAGGAAGGTGGGTGTGGTGGGTAGAAAACGAACATTAAATCACACCTAGACCCTCAGCAATACCATGCCAGTTTTACAGCTGAGGACACAGGAGCCGAGTGGGGACCTGTCCAGGGTCACTCAGCTAGTCATTGCTGGAGTCAAGATTGCAATCAGCCAGGATATCTTCTTATGTCTTCTGTATCTTTGGAATATACTCCTTCTGCTAAGTTTGTTGCCATTTTTATTCTAGAATAGGAGGAGCTTGCGAATGATATTATTTAAAAATTGGAACATTTAAAAATGCTTCAAAAACTCTTCCTGGGCAAAGAATTCAGGACCTTGATATCCTGAGGGCCAGTTTGGAGAAAACTGAATATTACCTTTCCTTATGGGACTTCTGGTCCCCATTCTTTATCCTATTCTCCTTTCCTCTATCCAGCTCTGAAAAAACCTGATGCGAGTAATTTGTTTATATTTATGTCACTGAACTGTTGTCACAACAGCATTTGTGTTTCAGTCTTGTCTTTAAGGAAGAATAAGAGGCTTTGAATCTTCCCATGGATTTCTATACTGCTTTGCTAAGTTTGTGGGCTTCTTTCACTTTTAATATTACACCATACTGGTAAGGATAATAAAAACCTCTTTGAACTGATCTTAATAAAAAAAAAAAAAGAAAAGAAAAACTTCACAAATGTTATTTCATCATCAAAAATTTATGTGATATTATAATCACTTGGCTTTACTTATCAGATCAAAGCACTGGGGGGAAGATCATGTATTTAAATAAAAAGAAACAAACCCCAAACCTCAAATTAAGAGGCTTTACATTCAGGATGTATTCTTGGATCTTCATTCATTCAGCATTAATTGTTCAGACATGCACTGAACAGCAACCATCTCCAGAGCCCTGGGGATTTATCCTAAGACACGCTGCTTGCACCAGTAGAGCTCGCCATCCAGAGGGAGATGCTGTCATGTGAACATAATTATTATGCGATGTGTTAAGGACAACATTGTAAGTATAATAACAAAATATGGATACCCATTGTCTTTTACATGTAGGCTTCCCAGACATTGCATTTTGTCTGGGAAATTGTCAGGAGAGATTTATCAGAGATTTTAGTACCTGGATATCTTAGGAAGCCAGAATCAACCACTTCTCCAATTTCCAAGTAGATTATATTAAAGATTTTATTAATATTTGAGCAGAACCCCAATTTTTTGTTTTTAAATGAAGACTGTTTTCCTTTACTAGATGTGGGTTTTTCCTTCATCAGAGACAGGGACATTGAAAAGGAAAAGATGTTGAAATTATTATCCAGGCAATACCAAGGACTAAAATTGGCCTTTGTTGAGGAATGAGCCCTGAGGGGAGGATTTATATTCCTAGATTTTTATTTTTCCTTTAGTGGGCAGTCAATAAATCAGGGTTCACCATTTTTTTTTTTGAAGCATATACATAACCATTCTAGTCATTGGCACTTCGCTAAGATAACTCAGAACATCTGCTGTTTGATTTTTTGGGGGATTCAAAAATTTGCTTTGGTAATTGCTGCTCTAATAAAATGCTTTATAATAAGAATTTCAGGGTTGAACTTAATATTTTGATTTTATCTCTCCTCACTGAAATATAGCTGAAATGTACTGATTTTAATACACTTCAATGGTCACTGAATTCATATATCCTAGGAATATCAAGACTATTTAATTCATAAGGTTTCACAGACTTCTCTTTAAATTTAAAAAGAAACTTCAAAAACATCACATCCAGACTCTTCATTTTTCAGATCAGAGAACTGAACCCCAAAGAATCAGAATGAATTGCCACAGACATTGGTGAAAAATCCAGAAATACAACTTTGTTGTATTCCAGTCCAATATTCCTTTCTCTATGAATACTGCCTCATTTGTAGCTTTTCATGGGTAATTTTGGATTACTTGCTTATGTTTTGAATTTCTGGATTCATTGTCAGCGTCCAAAATAACGTGTGAAATAAAAGGCTAACCAAATCTTCCACAACAAAGCAACTGAATTTATTTTGAAATGCCATTCAGTAAAGCCAAGTCTCAAAGGGGTTTCAAGACTATCGCATTCCAAGTTATTTTTAGACAAGAAGAGAATAGAATCCTGGAAACATGGACCTTCTTATTAAACAATTTGGTACCAGTCTCCCCAGAAACCAATTTAGGTTGTGAAGTTGAGTCTCCAAGGACATATTAAGAGTGCCAGTTTTGCCTTTCCTCCTGACTTTTAGAATTAATCTTCCCCACTATCACCCCCCAAAATACCAGATTGGAACTCTGTCTTCTATCTGGACATTTTTGAAGAGAAAATAAATATGAAAACATGAGAGTCTTAGACACTGTAGATAGACACAAATCTTGAGGGAAGATGCTATGCTACTTTTATTTTCTTAAAATTTCAACATAAAATTTTGTAAGAATTTACTTTAACGATCATTGAAATAGGTATATTAGATACGTCTTTATTTGAAAATCATGATTCTACTTTCTTAAAAACACCTAAAACTAGTGTTACACTGTATGTTAACTAACTAGAATAAAATAAAAACTTAAAAATAAGTAAAAAATAAATAAAAATTAAAAAAAATTTCTTTTATCTTTTTATGTGTTCTGTTACTAAACATGTAATAACACATGCTTATATTAGGAAATCATTCATAAGCTTACCACCCAAAAAGGGCTTCCATTAATCATTTGGTATACTTTACATCTGGTATTTATTTCAGTGCATCTATCCATGTATCCATCTCTGTTTCTCCCTCTCTCTTAATAAAATTTGTACCACCTTCTTTATATAATTTTCATGTTGTTTTACTCCAACATTTGTCTTTTTTTTTCGGGGGGGGCATGTCCTTAAATATCATTCAAATGTTTAATTTTGGAAAAGTGATCTCGGAGGTATCAAAATTAAATCAGTCAATTCTTTTTTTTGATAGATGATTTTTTTTGTGGGCAATTTTAATGTAACAAAAATTAGCATCTATTAAGCACTTACTATGAGATAAATGTGATACTAAGTGTTATATATATAGTTATATATATAATTTATATAGTTTTATATATAATTTTAATATTTATAAATATATACATATAAATTATATATGTAATTTATATAGTTTTATATGTGTGTGCATATATATATATATATATATATAATTTTATTAACTCACCAAAACATTTTAAGATATAAGTACAAGTCTTAAAGTGCAGAGAAAGTTTAAGGGGCTTTTAGAAGATAAGTATCTTGCCCAAGCTCATGCTACTAGTACATGGAGGAATCTGAGTTTGATCTAAAGTGAGAAGTCCATGTTCTTTTTTTTTTAAGATTTTATTTATTTTTTTGACAGACAGAGATCACAAGTAGGCAGAGAGGCAGGCAGAGAGAGAGAGGGGAAGCAGGTTCCCTGCTGAGCAGAGAGCCCAATGTGGGGCTCAATCCCAGGACCCTGAGATCATGACCTTAGCGGAAGGCAGAGGCTTAATGCACTGAGCCACCCAGGTGCCCCAAAGGTTTATATTCTTAACTATGCTATAATGCTATGACATGGAGATTTCTTTTTCAATACTATCAAGTCGTTTACCTACTTTTTAACTGATGTAATAACCTTGCATATTCACTTATTAAGAATACCACAGATTTCATACTGCTTTTCTCTTTGATTAGCCATAACATCTTTTTTTTTTACTAAATCCAGAGCACATTGACTAGAGTTTTAATTTGTCAATATTTTGATAATTACAGTTAGTACAGTTTAATATCAGTGAAGCCAGATTGTCCCCCTGCTTTTTTTTTTTTCCCCCAACATCTTGGGCTGTTTTCACCTACTTAGATGCATTAGAGGTTTATTTTGTTAAGTATCAAATCATTTCCAGCTGGGAATTGCATCAGCCCTAGCAGTTAATTGGAGAAGAGCAAGGATACTCACCTTCACTCAGCCACTGGATATTGAGGGATTCCTACCATGTGCCGTGTACTGCTCCTTGAGTCTTCTCTCCAGTAGTGAGCAGTACAGAAAAAAATCCCAGCAATCACAGTCTTGTTGGGAGATACTGAAAATAAACCAGTAAGCAGCTAAAATGTCTGGTTTGTCAGGAGGTAATGAATCTTACAGGCAAGAGCTAGTGGTAGGGTACAACCTCTGGAACATTGTCCACTGTTTCAGATCCTTTTGACTTTTATGAAATCTATTTATTTTTGTACCAACACCTTGACATTATATTCTTGGATGCTTTTATTACTATTAAAAATAGGATCTTTGTTATATTATGACAGTTAATCCAAAAATATATTCATTCATTTAAATGTACTTTGTTTCTGGCTGTGTTACTGCTTGCTTTTATTGAACTGTGGTTCCATTTATTGTCCAAGAGTTCAAATTATTCTGTCATCTGGAAATAAAACTTTTTTTTCTCTGCTCTGGTGAGTATATTTATTTTTACATTTCTTGTCTTCAGTTACTGTCTAAATTCTATAATCTAAAAAAAGAAAAGAAAAGTTGGCAAATGATTATCTGGGGCCAAATCCAGTCTTGACTTGTTTTCATAAAATGTTTTATTGGAATATGGTCACACCCATTTGTTTAAAAATTATGTGTCAGAGCATCTGGGTGGCTCAGTGGGTCAAGCCTCTGCCTTCAACACAGGTCATGATCTCAGGGTCCTGGGATTGAGTCCCGCATCGGGCTCCCTCTCTCTCTGCCTGCCTCTCTGCCTACTTGTGATTTTTCTCTCTGTGTGTCAAATAAATAAAATATTAAAAAAAATAAAAATTATGTATCTGTTTAGTATTATATTGGCAGAGTTGAATAGTTATGATATAGACCACATGCCTGATAGACTTTGCCTACCCCTTCTCTGGACTATTATCTAGAACTAACTTCAAATAGGCATTAGACGGGCTCCTGGGGGGCTCAGTTAAGCTACTGACTCTTGATTTTGGCTCAGGTCATGATCTTGGGATCCTGGAATCGAGCCCCGAGTCAGGCTCCATGTTCAGTGTGGAGTCTGTATGTCCCTCATCATTCCCCCTCTGCTCCTCCACTCCTAGCCTTTCCCTCTCTCTCAATAAAGGTGTAAAAAAAATATGAATACGCATTAGAATCACCTACAGGGTTTCTTAACACACAAAGTGCTGCCTCCACACACCCTCTCAATTATTTGCATTTCTAAGACGTTCCCAGGAGATGCTGGTACCACTCGCTCTTGGAACACATCTTGAGAACCATCGGTCTAAAAGTTCTAAGAGAAAATTAAGTAATAGTGACTGTGGGTATTCTTATCTCGTATCTGACTTTATTAACATCTCTTGTTAAAGCTTAAGAGAATGTTGATTGTTGGTCTAAGAGATGTTTTAAATGTGGGAAGAAGTACTGTATTCTACTTTTGTTTTACTCAGTGTTTTTTTCTGTTTGTTTTGATTTGTATTAGAAAATCAAGAATGGGCATTTCATTTTTATCAAGAATTTTAGGGGGGTGCCTGGGTGGCTCAGTGTGTTGAAGCCTCTGCCTTCTGCTCTGGTCATGGTCTCAGGGTCCTGGGATCCAGCCCCGCCTTGGGCTCTCTGCTCAGCGGGGAACCTGCTTCCTCCTTTCTCTCTGCCTGCCTCTCTGCCTACTTGTGATCTCTGTCTATCAATAAATAAAATCTTTAAAAAAAAAAAGAATTTTAGGGCATTTATCAAACAATTTTGGATTGTATTTCTATATTAATGTTTTCAAATCATCAACAACCACCGAATTTCTAGAATAAAACCTGTTTATGTAGAGTGTATCATCCTTCATACACATACACTTACAGGTATATCTGTAGGGGGGGTGTGTTTGTGTGTGGGGGGGGGGCATGTGTTGTCTTAGATGACCTTAATGTTTGCCTCAGCTTGATTAATTTAAACAGTATTTTTTCCTGACAATGAGTCCCTGACCACCATGTTTTTACACATTAACATTAGAAAAGTTGCAATTAAAAATTTTTCTCTACCCTTTTTCTTGCCAGATTTGCAACCCAGGAATGTCTGCCTCAAGGCCCCATCAACCATCTCTTTGAAATACAGTCATCAAGCAAGATACTGTTCTGGTCTCCCAATCTCTGGGGGAGAGTAGGAACCTAATTTTGGTAAGTGCTAATTACCAAACACGGATGACCTGATCACACTGACCTACACCCGCCTCTGCCCCACATGTCCTCTGGCACCTTTTCACTAGGTCGTTCCACCTCTTAAACTCTCCCACCATTTGTTTCAATGGAGTCCTCTCTCCCTCCGCTGTCGCGGTAGTGTTGAATAACGTCTTCCCTGCCTGTTTAATTCTGTTCACAGTTTTTTGGCAATATGCACATATATGTAAGTTTTAACATGTGTTTTTTACTTTGGTATTTATGCATCAAACTACATTGGCAAGAAAACCCTAATGCCATTTTTATTGTATAGTTCTCAAGTTAAAATATTACGTCTTTGACTGGGAGATGGAGAGGAGAAGGAAGTTGAGGGAAATTGGAAGGGGAGGCGAACCATAAGAGCCTATGGACTCTGAAAAACAACCTGAGGGTTTTGAAGGGGCGGGGGTGGGAGGTTGGGAGAACCAGGTGGTGGGTAATAGGGAGGGCACGTATTGCATGGAGCACTGGGTGTTGTGCAAAAACAATGAATACTGTTATGCTGAAAAAATAAATAAATAAAAATATGTTATCACCCCCCCCCCCCCAAAAAAAATTACATCTTTGATATCCTCATCATATGAAGTGGGAAATTTTGAATTTTTTTATTATTTTTTTTTAAAGACTTATTTGTCAGAGAGAGAGATAGCTCAAGCAAGAGGAGTGGCAGGCAGAGGGAGAAGTGGGCTCCCCACTCAGCAAGGAGCCTGATGCTGGACTCAATCCCAGGGCCCCAGGATCATGATCTGAACCAAAGGCAGATGCTTAACTGACTGAGCCATCCAGACATCCCTTTTTATTGCATTCTGATCTGGGTTATATGATACAGAAACTAGTTTCTTTTAAAAGCTTAGGAAATTTCACCTGAAAATTCATGTGCTTCCCAACTTTAATGGGAAACAATCTTTTATAAAATCAAAAAATGAATTTAAGGGTATAGATCTCTTTAATTTTTTCCTAGCATTTGGCATAGACATCAATTTTGATCATTTAAAATTTCCCCAGATGTGCATTATTTTATTAGAATAGTAACCATTATTTACTGAGGAGTTAAAAATGGTTTCCTCCTATTTTAACCCAAATTGCCTATGTATGTATTTCTTATCTTTGCAATTTTTTTGGACATGTCACAGGGTTATCTAATTGATTACACTGTGTGTTTATTAGCTCCCTCCTCTTTTGCAAAGGACCAACATTTATTTTTCCTAATACATTATTTTTTATACCTGCTTTATTTTTTCATTTTCCTCCATTTTTTATTTATTTTCACGGATCATCTTTAAATTGACAATATTTGAGTACATTTTAAAAAGGATCACATTTATTTGGCTTTTACTGGGATGCAGCCATAACTCACAGAGATTTACAAGCTGTACTTTTAATCACTTTACACCAAGAATGCTATTTTCATTTTATAAATCTGTACAATCCAATGGAAATTTGAAACAGGCTTTTTTCTTCAGATGTTACTATTATTTATAGAACGACTACTATAACCTTGCATGCTTAATGGAAACTATATACTTTGCTTTTTCAACATGTAGCCTATATTTTGCACGAGTTTGAAGTAATTTTACACGGAACAGTTCATGTTTAAACACTTTGCAGGCTAGAATGCATTAATTCCACAAGAGTTGCCTGAATTTTGAAACTTCATAATATTACACCTCAAGCTACAATAGATGCTGTTAGAAGCCAGAACGGAGCAGTAGGAGTAATTTGCCTGTTTCAGCTAATGTTTCAAAGAGTATATTTGCTAATAAACAATGCCCCAAACTGGGAGAAATATGGCCTTCCCTTACTTCCTCTCCATTGTTTTTTTTTTTTTCCCCACTTCAGTGTGACAATTACTACAGTTATCTTCATTATTAGACTTTAACTTTTACTTCTTTAGGCTTCCAGGGAAATTAAGGGCAATAAGAAAACAAATGTCTTCTTTAATGAGAGCGAGCCAATTTGCAGGGAACTTTCATGATGAAGTCTATTTTCTGGGTCCCATTTGAAGCTAACAGGCATGTTCTAGCACTCAAGGAAGAGCAAGCTTAGTTTGTGGCACAAGCATTTCTCCTCTTGGGTTCAACTGCACTTATCCCCTACTCTTAGGAGAACAAAAACAGGACTGAAATCCTGTGAAGAAGAACAATAGGTAACTACCACCTCCTTCCATTTGCTTAAATCATTTTGTTATGTTTGGGAAAATGTGTGCTTCCTATATTACTCTGTTTCATGACGTTCCCAAGTGAGGTTGTTTTTACTGTGAAGTCATTTGAATTTGAAGGAATTCCTTGTTACCATCTTGCCTTTCACTCAGGAGGAACGGGAGGAGGATGTCCCTCCCTTATCCCTAAACTGTGGTTAATCAATAACCCTGTGACAGAACTTAACTGATGGCAAATGTACCATTCCCTAGGGATATTTGAAATAGCACCTCAAAGGTAGATCAAGCTGATATTTTCGAGCTAGTCAAATGTGATTTTGTCTCCATGCCCCACTGACATGAAGGATCCTTGGCATGAGCCTTTCTCCTGGCATTGTAGAAGTTGATATAAAACCAGCAACTCTTAAAAGATCACAACTATCTGCTAATTAAATCAAACACAATGTGTATTACAACTCACATTCCAAAAGTATCAGGTCATACAGTATTCCTTATGTACTGTGGATTGGAGCATAATTACTAAAATTCTGAAACAAAAAAATTCATGAGTAGATCCCAACTTACATAAACAAAAGCAGCCTTTATGAAAACATTGAACAGACTCAATGTGTTAACCTGCTAGCTCTTTCAGGCCTATAAGCATCTAAATTATATTCCTGACTTTTGCATTGCAACATAGCAACCGTACCTCTACATACTTGATATTTTAGCAAAAATTGGCTGGTTTATTTATATAAATGTACATAAAAATCACATCTTTACTACATCTTTAAGTTTAAACTATCATAATTTGGCACATACAATTGTTAATAGTACAGCTGAAGATAAGGAGACCACAAAATATTAGGGACTGTTAGCTAGGTCCTGGTGCTCACTGAAGTCTCTGAGTGAAGCCAGTTCTCCTTCATTAGAAGTGTGGGGTTGGGAGAGGGGGAGGGGGCTATGGACATTGGGGAGGGTATGTGCTATCGTGAGTGCTGTGAAGTGTGTAAACCTGGCGATTCACAGACCTGTACCCCTGGGGATAAAAATACATTATATGTTTATAAAAAAAAAAAAAATTGGAAGGGGAGGTGAACCATAAGAGACAATGGACTCTGAAAAACAACCTGAGGGTTTTGAAGGGTCAGGGGTGGGAGGTTGGGGGAACAGGTGGTGGGTAATAGGGAGGGCACGTTTTGCATGGAGCACTGGGTGTTGTGCAAAAACAATGAATACTGTTATGCTGAAAAAAATAAATTAATTAAAAAAAAAAGAAACATATACTGGGTCCAAATTCAGGTTCTCTTGGCCATTTAATGAGAAGGACATGTAGAGAATACTTTTTAGGCCCACAGAGATGCACCTAGCATTACCAGTAGTAGAGAATCGGTGCAATCAGATTGCACTGATTAGGTGCAATCCTTTGAGTGTTGTCAGAAAGAAGAGGGCAAAAGCTGTTGATTGGCACATCCCACTACTGGAGAGAAAGAAAAAAAAATGAGTGAATAAATCTGGACCTAAGTCACATGGCTAATAGGTAAGCAATAGCAGATTAGCACTGGGATGAGGTTGATTGTAATAAACTATAATGCCTCTTAGGAGGGTTAAAAGAACATGTCAATAAGTACAGCACTTGCTTTCACTCTCCTATTTGAAATAGTCACTTGCAGTTTTGAAGATAATGATGAAGTAAGCAGTGGCATCATAGTTTCTACCACAGAGAAAATAAACATGTATAATGAATCACAGTTTGTGCATATTGTATCAGGAAGATCATGACATTGAAAAGTGGCCAATGAGGAGATACTTGTTTTGGTCTTCCCAAATTTGCAGGGAATTTACACGGGCACTCCCCATCACAGTCTACACTGGAGTTGTGTATACCGGCACAAAGGCTGGGTCACCTGGACTTCTGCTGGCCCAACCAGGAAAACAGGATCTCTCTCCATGAGGGTCAGTGAGATGATGACCAGGGATAGCCAGCCCTAGTCAGCTGCTGGATCACCACATAGAGGGAACTCTCCAGGAGCAAGGTGAACATGGGGAGGTGGTGGTGGCTCAGTTGGTTAAGCATCTGCCTTCGACTCAAGTTGTTATCTCAGGATCCTGGGATCCAGCCCTGCACTGGGTTCCCTTTTTGGTGGAGTGTCTGCCTCTCCCCTTGCCTCTCCCCTGATCATGCTTCCTATATCTCTTTTTCTCTCTTTCTCTCTCTTTCAAATAGCCATAGAAGCCAAAATACCCTTTCTTTGCTCATGATGCTTTGAGTAGGGATTTTGTCACTTGCAAGCAAAATACTCCTGAGTTATTGGGAAATATTGGCAAAAGTTTGAGAGGTTTATGATATACTTAGTAGCACTTCTTCTATCTTCTCCCAGACTTCAGTTATTCACTGGCTTGAACCATGTTGTCACTCATTCTCTTTCTCATTCATTTCTTATTCCTCTCTCTCTCTTTCTCTTTTTAATAATTAACCCATCAATTTACTTTTTATAGAAACCAGGTAATCACACATTATGTTTATGTTTTGGGCCCTGAAAACATAGTTTAATAAGACATGAGTTTGCCCTCCTGCAGTTCAAAATTTAGTGAGGAAACAGAAATATAAACATGTAATTAGGAAAGGAGAGAGGTAAACAAAATACTCTGAGAGCATGCAAGAAAGCATGCCCATGCCCAGAAGAGTCAGGCAGGCTTTGTAGAGGTGAATGTGATGGAGAGGAGAGAAGAGGAGTCTCCCTGGTGAAGAAGGATTTGCAGGGTGTGGTAGGGACAGCAGATAACAGATGCAAAGATCGGGAAAGAGAAGAGGTCCTGAGAGTGGCGTGGTGAGGGATAGGGTAGTGCAGGTGTGCAGAAGCATAGGGTATACAATGAGCCTAGAGAAGGAGTTGGAAAGCTCTGGCACCTCTCAAAAAGAGCTGTGATAGGGGTGCGTGGGTGGCTCAGTCTGTTAAGAGTCTAACTCTTGGTTTCAGCTCAGGTCATGATCTTAGGATGCTGAGATTGAGCCCTGAGTTGGGCTCCATGTTCAGCAGGAAGTCTGCTTCTCCCTCTCATTCTGCCCCACTCCTGACTTGTGCTCTTTCTCTTGCTCTCTCCCCACCCCTCAAATAAATAGAAAGAGAGAGAGAGAGAGAGAGAGAGAGAGAGATGTACCAATGTCCACCTTTTTTGCTTTATACCACTTCATTTTTTCCAAGTGAAATTTTTATCTGTGTTTTTGGTCATATGGTTATATTATTCTTTTCCTTTCAAGGTCTACCTCCTGTGTAAACTGATGATAATTCTCTCATTCTGCACTGTTCTCTCTCCCAGATGAATTCCTTCCTGGGTCCTCATCCATGAACACATGCAGGTTTAGGCAGGCACCCAGTTATCATCAGTGCAGTACCTGCTGTGATAATGACAACCAACGAATCAACGAATCAAACCAACCAGAGGACTTCTGTTCCAGATGCCCTCTGACTGGCAGTGAAATGAGCACAGTTAAGTATGGACTTTCTTCATCCAGGCTAGGGAGTGGTCTTATGCAAAAAAAGAGAGCCTTTGTAAACCTGGAAACTGGACAGGAACAGAAGAGTTTCACCTGTTGGTTGATGTGAACTCTAACATGTTCTTCTTGTCAGAGGGGCATCTGGGTCTCTCAGTCAGTTAAGCGGCTGACTTTTGATTTTTGGCTCAGATCATGATCTCAGGATCCTGGAATCAAGTCCCTCACCAGGCTCCCTGCTAAGTGGGGAGTCTGTTTGAGGATTCGCTTTCTGCCCCTCTCTTCGCTTGCCCTCACTCACCCTTTCTCTCTTAAAAAAAAATAATAAATGAATAAATAAGGGAAACCTCCTAGCCATATATCTATTGAGTACTTAAAATGTGGCTAGTGTGATAGAGGGATTGATTTCCATTTTCCATTAATGAATTTAATTTTAATGAATTCTATATAAATTTAAATAGCTCTACCTGGTTATGACTACCATATTGTTAGAATTTAATGATGTTATTGGGAATGAATGAAAATAGATATGCCTCAAATAGCCCTCCTTCCAACTAATGTTGTTTAAATGTGTATGTTTAGGGGAGCCTGGGTGGCTCAGTGGGTTAAAGTCTCTGCCTTCAGCTCAGGTCATGATCCCAGGGTTCTGGGATCGAGCCCCACATCGGGCTCTCTGCTCAACAGGAAGCCAACTTCCCTCTCTCTCTCTCTCTGCCTGCTTCTCTGCCTACTTGTGATCTCTCTCAAATAAATAAATAAATAAAATCTTAAAAAAAAAAGTGTATGTTTAGGCAGATGTGACCAACTTAAACTGTTTTAGGAGTATGTGTTAGTTAGGATTCTCCAGAGAAACAGAACCAATAAGATGCAGATGAAAGTATTTATCATAAAGAATAACCTCACGCAATGACAGAGGCTGAGAAGTCCCAAGATCTACAGTCAGCAAGCGAGAGACTCAGAACTGCTGGTGTGTAGTTCCAGCCCGAGTCCAAAGGCTCAGGAAAGCTGATGGTGTGAATTCTAGTCTAAAGACCAGCTGACTGGAGACCCAGGAAGAGCTGATGCTTCAGTGGGAGTCTGAAGTCTGGGAAAGAACTATGTTCTAGTTCAACAGTCAGGCGGAAAGAATTACTCAGTGTTTATGTTCTTTTCAAGTCTTCAAGTGAGTGCTTGAGGCCCACCCACGTTAGAAAGGGCAATTTGCTTTACTCATTTCATTGATTCGAATCTTAATTTCATCCAGGAACACCCTTTCATATATGTCCCCAGAATAATGTTTAGCCAAACTAAAATAATGTTCACACCCTGCAGTTCAGTCAAATGAACACAAAATTATCCACCACAGAATATTTCTAATTTAACCTGACAGAAACAGCTTACTTTCGGAAACTGAGGCAATAGGCAAGGCAACAAGTTAAAATGTATTTCCACTTCCTGATTCTGTAAATGGAAAAGACATAGAGAGATTACACACAGATCAGATCATGCTTTCTCATCATTTTCATCATTCTGGTTTTCTGCTCTTTTCGTTTATTACTTTATTAACCCTTCACCCATCCAGCACAACTTATTTTGTTGACCTGAAAAAAATGGCAAAGACCTTATACATTTGTACCACTTAGAAACAAAATATTTTCCCAGAGGTTATTTACAATTACGTACTTTCCTGAAAGATTTATTTCATCCACTTTCCCATTTCAGCACGGCATCAATTAAACATTACCTCTAATATTCCATACAGTCTTGTCTCTGCATGGGAAATGGTAGTTTAAAAAAAAAATATATATATATATATATATGTATATATATGTCATTGAGGGTGACAGAAATTTACATTTAGTATCTCAAAACCATTAAGTGTGTGTGGGGAGAGTTTCATTCTTTTTTTTTTTTCTGAGAGATTCATTATTAATTCATGGCAAACTATCTTAAAATTCCACTTTGTGCAGCTCTACCAAGATCAACATCCACATGTAACACAGTTGCTTCTTATAAAACTATCTTGCCCATTCCCAAAGTCCAGCCACTCAGGCCCTCTTCAGGACCAGCCCACTCCTTTGTTCTCCCTCTGCCTTTGACATGGTTTATGGGAGAGAGTCTGTGACCACCAGTGGTGGCCAATCAGATGTCTTTGCACTAATTTGTTTGTTTATCTATGCATGGGCATTTAACCCGGGACTGGTCAACGGATTGTGAGGAGTGCCTCCTGGGAAAAGTTTTCTTGCTTTTTAAAATCACAGGGAAATGCATCATCCTGCCTTTTTGCTAGGATTGTCGTAGTTTTATGCTTCTAGAACTTGTTGGAGGAAGTCTTCGAGAGCATCTGAGTGCCATTTAACTTAAAAGCTGGACCCAGGAAATGGGAGGCTCCTTGTCCCCTTCCCTGCCCTGGTAATGTACATTCTGTTCACTATTCGCACAATGGGAACCATTTTCAAAGACATACCCTTGAGGGAATAAAGTGTTGTTGAGACCATCTGGACAGTGTATGTGACTGAACCCAGTTAAGGTCTCTGTATATGTATAAACTTTGAAGATTCTGATGGGCACTTATGGAATTCTACTTGCCCTGCAGCTGCTCAAGACAAGCCTTGTCTGAATGCTCCCTTGCTAATTAAAACTGCTGCCTTCTAACCTGGAGCAGCCTCTTTCTTCGATCTCCTCTTCCCCTCGCTGTGTGGGGCCAGATTGCTAAGCAACACTTCTGTAGCCATCTCACTACGAGACTGAGATTGGAGCCAACACACAGAAGAGGGCAATGCAAAATGAATCACAGAGCAGGGCTAGGATCCTGGTGCATGTGTGAAGTCTACCTTATCATGAGTCTTTTTTTTTTTTCCCGATTTATTTATTTGAAGAGAGAGAGCATGCACATGTAAGTAGGGAGAAGGGCAGAGGGAGAGATTCTTTAAGCAAACTCTCTGCTGAGAGTGGAGCTGGATGCAGGGCTGTATCTCAGGACACTGAGATCATGACCTGAGCTGAAAACCAAGGGGGAGTTTTAACTGATGGAGCCACACAGGCACCCCAACCCTATCGTTTTTTGTTATGTAATCATCAGGGTCTGAGAAGCATCTGAAAATTTACTCTTCTTGCAAGTCAACAAGTTGTTCTGCCAGTTCCATGGATGTTGGCAGAAGGCATGAGACTCTTGGGTTAGGAACAGAGGATGATTTGTGGTAGCCAGGGTATCAGCATGGGCATTGGTTCTCTGAGCCCCCAAATACCACAGGATGATGTGAAGAGAGCTGAAAGATACCTGTTCTCACAGTAGGTTGTGTCATAGGAGAGAAACTCAGAACTTAGGGAACCTGAATCTTTATCATGGACGGTAAGCATGCCTGCTCTTTGCTCTTGAAGGAGACATTACTTTCATTATGCTATACACTAAACAGTCTTCTTGTTGACTTTGGAGGGAGACAATGTCTGTCCTGCAAGGCTTTTTACCATGCAAACATCCTTGAAAAGGTAGACTGAAAGAAAGAGAGGCAGTTCCTCTGCTCATAAAATGTGCAGAAACAGGAGATCCGATAAGAATTGTGTTTCAATAAAGAATAATAAGTCCCCCTTGTTGTTTAGCCCAATTTAGGTTGGTATTTTCTGTTACAGAAGAGCTACCCAAATCATCCTTACTATTGTATAGAGGAAAATTACGCAGATCAAGATCATGGGGTTGGCTATACTTAGAGTACTTATTCCAAACACACCAAATGTGATGTGTGAATGACATCTATGTAGCTTACTCTCAAACAGTGAAGCCAGAAATTTTTGTGTCCTGTGGAGAATCTCAGAATGTATCTAACTCACTGATCTTACACTGACTGCTAACTGATATTCAGCATCTCTTTTCTCAAATCAAACCCTAGGTTAATATGTGACAAGAGAATAAAGAAAGAGGGAAAGGGAGTTGATGTCGATGTGTGATCTTCAGAGTCTGAGGGATGGAGATCAAAATGAAGAGATCAGAGGAAATCATGGTAGACTCTGTGTTTTTAATTTAATTGGTAAAGTGAGTTTTTGTCTCCCAAAGTGTCTATAATCAATAGTGTTTATATCCATAAAGTTGTCCTTTAAACTGTTTTCTTTTAGTGTTTGACATCTTATATATCCATAGGAAATTAACCAAAGCTTTAAACAACCTAATTTCTGTGAAAGTGATGTTGTTAAATAAGTTGTTAAGGGATTGTATCTATGAAATCAATTTCATATGATTATCCTGGGAAAAAAATTTTATGAGAACAACAGCTACATTATTCAAAATAGTTTTTTTTTTATTGAGAAAAAAAAGACCTTGTGGGTTTTGTTACTGAAATTGGGTTATTTACTTTTAATGAATAAAAACTTTTAATGAATAAAAACATATGTAACATGTTACATATAATGAACATGTTAATTTTTAATGATGCTCACACCTAAGTTTAATGAAAAGAATGTGAACATTTGAATGACAAAGAGCTGGACATATTTGTCTTATGGTTTACATTTCTCTTTATAAGGAGAAGAGCTTATGGCTGGATAAAGAAAATGGAACAGGGAAAATAAAAGTAATACCTAGTTTATTTTCCTTAACTTGATTCAAACTTTGCCAGATATTTCTATATCAAAATCAAATGGGGGGACAAAACTTTGAGCTGATTATATCAATTCACTCAACCAGGTTTTTTTGTTTGTTTGTTTGTTTGTGTTTTTTGTATTTTTGTATTTTGGGTATTAGGGAAGACAAAGACAGGTATATGAGTGGCACGCTTAAGGAGGAGAGAGTTTTGTCATGGGCTTGCAGGTAGACCATAGATGTGACTGGGGAATGTTTTATATTTCGTCATCCTCCCAAGGAAGTTGATAATGGAGACCCCTCTCAGAGGCTATGAATTAGATTTAGAGGAAGTGGTCAGACCTCCACAGTCTCAGCCACCTGCTGTGGAGAAGGCTATGTGGACACCCAAGACCCTCCAATCTGTCAAAATACAGAAGTAGCAAATATCAGAGATAATTTGAGAGAGCTACAACAGGACAAGAGTAGCTAGACCAGCCAACATCAGAGACCATCGTGAGGACTCTAATAGTGGATGTGGGCAAAGAAGAGCTATGCAGGACCAAACATGGACCCTCTTGACCCTGAGACAATCACACAAGCAGATAGTCAGTCCCTCCTTTACTTGCTAGAAAAGGGTCCCATGCAAGTTATGTTTCATTACAAGCTGAACCAGAGGAACAGGGAGAGATCTTTGCCAGTTGGGAGAAGTGCCCCGTTGTTAGAGATACAGTAACATCCTTCGACCACCCAGATTATTCAGTTGTATAGAGCTTGCCAGAGTGGTCTAGAATAAACTGTCATTAAACATACTTGGAGGAGAGGTGTTGGCTATAATAATTCTGGCCAATAAACCCCACCCAGGTGCAGCAACACCCCCCTATGGTTCTATGGGTCACCTGGAAAGGGTCTGCGTGTCAGCTGGACTGGTTCCAGTTGGTTCTCCCACACGTGAGAAGAGGCAGTGGTTATCTAGGGTCTATTTTATTCATGTCCTTCCTAAGAGTGCACAAAGAGAAGCCAAATTGTATGTTTTTATTTAATTTTCTGCTCTTATCCCATCTGTTCACTGTCCAAAGGTCAAATAGGTCACAAAGCACAAACTGAAAGTCCCTGGGACAGGGAAGTTCTGCACCTCAGTGGAAGAGTGGGGACTGCACAGCTGAACGATAAGCCAGTCCGTGACAGGTGCAGACGATTCAGAACCCGATCCCCCATATTTAATGATTAAATGCCATTTTAAACATAATTATATTTATTTATGTTTATACCTGCTTTGCATGTCTTATATCTACTTTTATCCATTTTTATGAATTTACTGTGGTATGCCTCCCTCGATAGTCTGGTGGCTCTCTGTTTTCAGCTTCTTGGGGAAAATTTTGTTGTACACCGCAGATTCATCAGAATGCTGTTTTATCTTAATTAGGAGGCATGTAGATGTCAGTGGGTGCTAGGGAAAAAGGCTAATGAAACACTGATAGACTGTTAACTATAGTCCTGCTTATGAATGGTATGAAGTGCTTTTTAAAATTTTAAAATTTTCTTTTTTAATTTTAAAGGTAAATTTGTACTCGAAATCTTTGACATGGTTATGATAGCTTCAGAATTGTGCTAATAGACAAATAATATCAGAAGGGACTTAAAAATCTACAATTTTTTTTCTACTGCTCTTCCCAAAGTGGTAAGCAAAGCCTTAAAATGTATGTCCTTCATTTGGTGAAGAATACCCATTTTCATTTTTATTTTAAGATATCTTGGTGCACTTATAATAAGAATTTTAATGATTTAAAAAAAAAAGATTAGAGCTGCTTGCTAACTATACTTCCACCACTCAGAATAGGTCAGGGATCTTTCACACACAATTTTAGGAGAACATTTCAGTAAAGCTTAATGAAAGAATTATTGTTATGCTGAGCTCCCAATCATACCTACCATTGCTGAATCAGGTCCTGGGGTTTGTCAGAAAACCATGTGCTTCCTTCTCTCCAAGTGTGCTGGCAGCTGAGGCAGGGAATCTTGGATGTTTGAAATATAGCTTTGCAAAGTTTCCTAGGAGTCTGAAAGCTGAAATCTCTTGGTTTCATGTCATGAACCAAAGCGCAAACATTTTTGGAAATAGTTTTACTGTGAAATGTTTGTTTTAAAAAAAATAGAAGTGGTCAATACCATGGACTTAGGCTCATCTGTTTCTGATTCCCCATGTTGCTTCTCCCCATTTACATAATGGTGTAGTGCTGGACAACTGAACTCCTTGCCTGCACAGTTGGGATGGCTCATAGCTACTCTTCAGAGTTGTTTGAGATTTGAGAAGATGCACGTAAAATATTTCACACAAGTCTTGGCACATTATAAATGCTCGATGTATTATAATCATTATTGGTAGATGGCCACTTCCCCCATTAATCTGGTAATAAATCTCTCCCCAAACTCTGATTCATTAGCATTGCAATTGTAAGATTGGACACGTGAGGATTTTGACAGGCTGGGCTTGTGAAAATGCATCATTAAGCATTTTTATGGTATGTTTGAATTGTAACAGAGCCAATTCTACCCTCGAGCACAGACAACCTTGCTTTCCCCTTGAAGGTGATTTTGGCATGCATATTTATTTCAACTCCACTCTGTCTACAGGGCTCTGCTGTCTTTGCTAGAATGTGTAATAGAAATCACGTAGGCTTCTGTTTGGTATCTTGAATCAGAGCTGCGCGGGCTGCAATGTCACTGTTATAACTAAACTTTCTTTTTCATTATTATTTAAATTCAATTAGCCAACATATAGTACATCATTAATTTCAGATGTAGATTTCAGTTATACATCATTGCAGATAATACCCAGTGCTTATCACACCTTAAACCTTCTGTTGGCTAATTGCATTCCTGTTTTGTAAGGTGTAGACATATGCCCCTTGATTAAAAACATAGTCCTTATCTACCCATCGCTTCTGTCCAACTTCCCAGAAGAGAAAAATAGGAAGCAGAATTAGCATGTGCATATTCTTCTAAAGAAAATTAAGTTGATCTGAAATACTTTAAGAAAGTGTTATCACTAGAGATGAATGAGAATGTAAAGCTCCAATTGCCCATAGCAGTGGCTCTTGGAGAATAGTGTATCCAAGACACTCCATTAACTGAAAACTTTTTCATTTACTTATATTTTTTTGTTCGGCAGAAGTTCTCAAAACTTTTATAATGCTTGTGTGCATTTGTGCCCATGATCCATTTGTTAAGAAGCTTGTTTTTTTTTTTGTTGTTGTTGTTGTTTTTGTTTCTTTGTTTTCTTATCTCCTGTGTCTATTTCAACCATCCCTCACCCACCACCTCTCATCTTTACTGGGTCAATGTCACTCTTTGGGAAACACTGAGTTCCTGGGTATATTCCCAGAAAATGCTCGTAATCTAACTTCTCCTTCTCTCTTCAACCACATATCTAGACACGACTCACTCTTCTTGCCTCCCTAACTTCCTGAGCTGCGCTTTCCCCAAGCAGGCTAGCATCTCTCCTGTTTTGCTTCTTTGTATTTATTGCCAGTTGTGTTGGGAGATGACATTTTAGGAACCATCAACATGATGACACCATGATACCTCTTTAGCAGCTAAGTTCTCTCTTGAAGCTTTAGATCCTCTATGAAGCTTTAGATCCGCTATGAAATTTGTCTGATCATCTTATATGATCTTGTGGCTCCTGCTACCCACTAAGGTAATTTTGTGACAGCATCTTTCCAAACTTTAATTGCCCTTCTTTGTGCCTGTCAACTTTCTGAGGGCAGGCTCACTCTGGATTCCTAGTCTCAAGCTCAGCAGTGAGCAAAGTATTAGTGGCCATTAAACATTCCGTGTTTGATTGAATAAATTAAGAAATGGAATTAAAATAATGTAAGCTATAAATGTTTTCTTCTAGTTTTCTCCCCAGGGAGCCGAGATAGCCAGCAAGGCCTGGGGAATGCCTGATTCAAATCCTTGTCTTCCCTGCTCTAGCAAAAACTTTAAACAAGCTATAAAACCTTAAAGTCTGTTTTCTTCATCTTTAAAACCTGATTAACTAAGGTCCCTATCCTCACAGAACTATGGTATGGATGACATGGGGAAACACTTGAAAATAGCTGAGTGTCCATGGTTCTCTGAAGGGTGCACTGAGGTGCCCTGAGTGTTGTTGCAAGCTCCGAAGGGAGAATTTTGAGTTTTCAAGAGAGAATGGACATCACAAAAACTGCTGACTTCCTGGTTTCCACATCAGGAAACTGCATTTCATTACTTTTGATGGTTTCATATTTTTGCGAAGAGGGGTCTGATGGTGGCTATGAAAACTGTTAGGGTTTTTTTGGTTTTGGTTTTGGTTTTGGCCTGTAAGTACCATGAAAAAGTTACCAAAAGACTCCACTAGTGAGAAAGTGGGAGGACTTTTGCTTTGCGTAGTGACCGTTTTGACAACTCAGTGACTACTAGCTTTCTTGAAGGGACAATATATTGAGATATTAATTTGTATTTCGTACGTCCTGTATTTTTTCCTCTTATATCATTCCATTTCCAAGAATGTATCCTGCACCTGGTGTTTTATTATTCTGGGGAAACTGCATAGCAAAGGGGAAAGCTTTTATGCAGAAGACTTCCCTGCATGGCTTTGAAGGTCCAAGCTTATTATGCCAGCTTTCTCGGAGAGAAGAGACAGATATGCCCTTTGAGGGACAAGGTGTAGGTGGGATTGCCACAATCATAGAACAAAGATGGAAATCTACTGGTCCCTTGAATAGCATAACCTATCCCTCCCTCCTGCAGTGCTCCAGAGAGGTCAGTATGAGAGTGGATAATCTTTCTGAACCTATTAAAAGTCAACTAGTGTTTCTTGGGTTAAGTGAAACTCAAGGAATAATAACAGGTCAGGAGAATAGAATATTAGTGATTGAACTATCCCTGTTCTCTGTAAGCTTGAATACTCCATTTATTTTAGAGAGAGATCTCTATAAATCTTTAGCAAATAACAAATACCATGTATTAAGCTCATCTCTCACTCCAAGCCCTTGGAAAAGACATACACTGCCTCACATAATGCTAACAAAACTGTGAGTTAAGGTGCCATTACTACGTTCATTTTGAAAACAAAGACCCTGAAGCTCAGAGAAGGTATGTAACTTTCCCTATGTCACACAGCTAATTCGTGGCAGAGAGCAGATGCAAATTCCAAAACTCATGCTCATGCTGAATATTGGTGGGGTACCTTCTCATTCCAAATTGCAGAAACCCAATTCAAACTAATTTAAATTTAAAACACACACAAAAAAATCTATCTAAAGTTTGGAGATAGTGTATCTGTTCCAGCTGGACCCAGTTGTTCAAATGATGCAGTTGGCAATCTGTCTTGTATCTTTTGGCTCTGTATCCTTCTGTGCTGGCTTCTGTCTGAGGAACTTATGTCCATAGGAGGCAAGGTGGTCACTGACCACCTCTGGTGGACCCCCAGCAGACTAAGCCTAGGAGAGAGAAAGTCGCTCTTTCCCAAATATTTCAAAAGGAGACCCAGAATTAATCTCGTTGTCCTGTCCTTGTCACATGCCTACATGCCCTGAGCCAATCTCAAGGAAAAGAAATATGCCAGTTGGCTAGTTGTGGGTCATCTGTTCATTTTAGCATAAGTTTGGATTTAGTCCCATCTGAACCACCTGGATTAGAGTGAGGGCAAGGTAGTTTCTCAAAAGAAGATAGAGTCGTATAAATCATTAAAAAACAGAAGGGGTTCTGGCAGGCAAAGCATAACATCTACCCAATGAGAAGTATGTACATTTTTTGTTTTTTAGCAAGAGAAGACCTTGAGCTAGTCAGCCCATTCTAGAGGTTAGTTAAGTCTATTTACATTTCTAGAATCATCTGGGGTTGGCACCAGCTGCTGCTGTGGATTTCCCACTGTTGCTGCCACTTCCTGAAGTGCATGCCTGTTTTTTTTTTTTTTTTTCATCCTTTCACAATGAAAAAAAGGGGCTAGGCATTTGTCAAACAAAACACCCTTAACTGGTACTGAGGCTCTGTGCAGGGAAGCAGAAACCACATCTCCATCTTGAATTCCATTCAATTCCCCCAGGAAGAAAATGTCCTGAGGCAACAGGTGGGTGTTTACCTGCTTGTGGTCTAGGTGCCGCCTCGGCTGGGCAGCTTTTGAAGCACTCGTAATAACTCCTCTGCGTGGTAACGAACTCCACGAGGATTCAGTTGCCATGCAACTGCATGGTATTTCTCCATAATACTGCCTTTCCTATGATTACAGAGTGAGGAGCTTTTATAGTCATAATAATACCTTACACTCGTGCCAGCCCTTTTACATAAGAGGATCCCGATAGGGTGAATAGAGGGGCTCTTTATGTAAGTCCTTTCACCAAGCACTAAAAATACCCTTGCTTCCAATTTAGCTATGTGGCAGTCATCCTCTTCCAGTTAAAATACACAATAGCTATTTTGGCAGGAGGTGATACGGAGGATTACACATCAGATTTAAAATGTGAACGATATTTAGGTGGACATAATAGAAACATCTCTACAGAGAGTATCTTGGGCGACATGTCAGGGATATTCCTAGGCTGAGCTATTTTGGGGGTCTCTCTGATTTGGGTAGCTGGGAAACGTTTGATCCTTTTTGAATGGAACAAGAGGAGCAATTGAAAAGTGCATAGGGTCAGACTCCACTGAGTGACTCAGCTTCTCCCAGGTCTGAAATAACTCCTTAGAACAGAACAGTCAGTGTGCCTTCGCTGGAGTGCCATTTACCGTTTTTTGGAGAAAATTACTCTACGTTTATAATGTCCTACTTTTCATCTAGTGAGTAGTTACTCACCTGGCAGGATCCAGCACATTATTTTTAATCCCCTCATCAGAAGCTTTCAGAAATTTAGGTGTTATCAAGGAAACAATATTGTCCCTGGAAACAAACAGGTCATTGAGTTCCCAGACAAACATACCCATTAACCTTTTAAATGAGACTACTGTAACACACCAGAGGAAACCAAACCAAACCAAACTAGCTCCGTCTTAACTTTAGCTGGCTCACAGCGTGATGAAAAATAATTTGACAGTAAGAGCTTCATTTGCAGTAAGAAATAATTTTTTAAAGAAAGCCTTCAAAAATCCCCTGCCTTTTTTGGGAGAACACCCACTTTTGGTCCATCTCTGTTTCTACCCCGTTAAATCGAGGGCACAGTACGGGTATTATTTTACTGCATCTTCACTTCCATGATGGTTCAGTGTGAGTTGTCCTACAATATTTATACCACTCTTTCCCCTTTAATAGATTCCTTAAAATTTATGTGGACACATGGCTTCCTTGGTTAAGACATTTTTTTCCTGTCTTTCTTACAGCTAGGTTTGGGTGTGAATATAAATCCTGACTTGTAGGATGTGAGTACAAGTGATTTGTGCATCTTTCTGGTCATGCCCTTAGAGGGAACAGGTGAGTCCTCTCCTCTACCCCACTCCTGCCCTTCTTTCGTGGAATTTCAAATATAGATCATTACTCTTGGTGTTAAGAACTGGGGACTGAGTCTTGGGAGGTATTGGCAGCCAGATCCTCTACTATGTAGGAAAGTCCAGTTGGTAGTTGAAAAACTCAAGCCAAGACGCAGGAGAAAGAAAGAGGGAAAGAAAAAGAGAAGGAGAAATAGAGAGAGAGAGAGAGAGAGAGAGACTCTTCTTTAGACATTGGAGCCCTGTATCTAGCTGTCTCTAATGTTGATCCATTCTTAGTCCTTAGTTACCATTGGTCATTCAGATCCGTGGTGGGGATGGAACATACCATACTATTTTCCCAATAGCTGTCTTCTTTTTTTTCCAGGTTAATTTAAGTGTGGTTTCTGTTTCAAGAAAAAAACAATGATTCATTAAACAAGACAGACTCTCCTGCATTGTTCTCTAAATTTACCTAAAAAGTAAGACATCAATGCGTTTAAGAGATAAAAACTTTTCGTATATGCAAAATCTCCTAATCAGTTAAGTACTTGTTTAGGCTGTATAAATTATCTGCTGTATACAATGACCAATTACAGTTTTTAGGTCCTGAGTATAAAGAGAATAACTGTAGCTTATAATCAGTGTAAGACATAGCATTCCTACAGTGCAATATTTCCATTAAAAACATACAACTAATTTTATTTTATTTTCTAAAGATTTTTTAAAAATTTATTCATTCAAGAGAGAGAGTGAGCAGGAGGGAGGGTCAAAAGGAGAGGGAGAAAGTAGACTCCTCGCTGAGCAGGGAGAGCAATGTTGGGCTCAATCCCAGGACCCTGAGATCATGACCTGAGCCGAAGACTGACACTTAACCAACTAAGCTATCCAGGTACCCCAACATAAAACTAATTTTAAATATACAACTAATTTAAATGGCTGGGAAACAGACAAGCTCAAGATATTCTAAGTAGTTTAAATATTTTTTTTGATGATTTTAGATGACTCCACATGTATTTCTTTAAAAATAAAATAAATGCTAAGGATCATTTAATATTTCACAAAAGACTCAAATTAAAACAGACCATGAGTATTCAGTGCCTCAGGTTTTGGTTTTGCTTTACTATAGCAACCCTCCAGTTGTGTATTTTCTCTTACCATAAATAGAAAATTTAATTTAGTCATTACAGACAATGTTCTGAATATTTTAAATGAGATAAGAGTCTCCATTCAAAATAAACATGCTACTAAAAACCACTGGTAATTACCCTGGACTTTTACTACCTTTTAATGGTGTAGCCAGACTCAACAATTTCTCCTACTCTAATTCTATTTAATTAAATGAAATTTAGAGCATCTACTAAAAACTAATTTATGTCAAATCCTTTACCTTGTAATTATTAAAATTTTATGATAACATTCAAACAGGTAGAATTTAAAATTATGGCAGTACATTGACTTTAAGAAATATATATGAGATTTCCTATATATTTCATATTTATAAATCATATATTTCATATATATGAGATTTTGTAAATATATGATACATACATAAGTATTTACACATTGTATTTAAAAGTTTACTAAAATTGGATCTTTTCAAGATACATTTTGATATTCTTCTGACTTTTGTTTTTCTTCTATTGCTTTTAACAAGGTCAAAAAGTTGAAAAAAAAAATCATGATGCTATGTCCCTTGTTCCAAGGGAACAAAAATGCTACAAAATTTATTTTCCCTCATACCTGTTACATATACTTTGCAGTGAGTGGCTCACTACGTGATTTCCCAGGTGAATTCACCTGAGAAATACACCTGAGCATAAAATATTATTTCCTAGATGAAGAATTACAAGTCTGGTCACATTTACTCCAGACCGTCCATCTAAGACTTCTCTAGGGGGAAGAGAGCACTGAACTGGGAGACAAAATCTTAGTTTATTTTTATTAGCTATGTTTTTACTAATTTTTGCAGCTGTATTGAAGTATGATTGACAAAAATTGCATACATTTAGGTTGTGATTTTTTAATGTACGCAATGTAATGGTTTAATATATATATATACAATGTGAAATAATTACCACAATGAAGTTAATTAACATATCCAGTACTTGACTTATTTTTTTGTTGTGGTGAGAATACTTATGATCTACTTTCAGAAAATTTCAAGCACACAATACTCTTGTTAATTATAGTCATCTTGCTGTGCATTAGATACTCAGAACTTACTCATCTTATAACAAAGTTGATATCCTTTGACCAAAGTCTCCCATTTCCTCCTCCATTCAGTCTCTGGCAACCACTATTATATTATACTCTGCTTCTGTGATGCTGACTTTTTAAAATTCTACATGTAAGTGTGTTCATATATATATATATATATATATATACACACACACACACACATATATATGTCCATATATATATATATATATATATATATATAAAACATTGTCTTTATCTATTCATTCATTGACAGACACTTAGGTGGTTTCCATATTTTTCTTGGCTATTCTGAATAATGCTGCAGTGAACATGGAAGCGAAGATATATCTTTAAGATCCTGATCTCATTTCCTTTAGATGTACACCCAGAAGTGGGATTGTTGAGTCATATAGTAGGCGTATTTTTAATTTATGAGGAAACTTGATATTTTCCATAATGATTGTACCAGAACATTAGATTGTACCACAGATTTATCATTGATGGGCCTTGCACAAATCATACATTTTTCTGGCTATGTGTTCTTAATTTATTAAATAAAGGTTTTGGAAAAAATGAATTTTATCTAACTATTTTATGCTATATGGTTTAATTTAATATGGTTTTCTTATAATAACATTCCTGTAATTTTGATATGGTTGTATTTTGTTTTATAGACAAGGTAGTTAAAAATTGTATTTTATTATCAAGGAATAAAAACAGTTTATTGAAATGACTCATCTAAACATAAGCATGTAAGTGAAAATTTAATAGAGATCTCTGGATTATACCAGACTCTAATTTAAACTCTAAAATAAATGGAGCACGCTGTTATTCCCTTCTGATTTTTACATTCTTTCCCCTCCCTATCTCAAAACTTCTTCATTAGCTGCTCAAGTAGAATTCATTCACAAACATTTGTTTTAATTAATTGTTTACTTACTAATTGTAAATGTTTGTATACTTACAACCATGCTTGATACCCATGGGAAATATAATAATAACAGTGATAAGGTAGAGGAGGGGAAGAGGAAGAAGGAGGAGGAAGAAGGAGAAGAAGAAGGAGGAGGAGGAGGAGGAGGAGGAGGGGGAAAGGCAAGTTCGAACTTGTTCATCGTGCTTTTTCTATATAGTCATTTTTCAATGGGTAGTGTTTATTGGGTGCCTGTTGAATATAGTCCCTGGGTTAGGGAGCATTTGGGAATCTATATCATCAAAAGTTTTTCACTTCTAAAATTAGCTATCTACATTTTCTTAACTCTGGTGATTTTGTGTGGCTGGTCTGGTTCTCTGTACTTCCTTTGAGTATTTTTGTTAATCTCTTAAGCCTTAGATCAAATGTGACATAAACTTGGAAAGTAATTGGTTTACTTTAATTCTTCACTTTTTTCCTAAACCTAGTATATTTCATTTCCCAAGGCATGGTTTTCTGTAGATTCTTTTGTTATCTGAAATTCTGTTCCACATTCATTTTCCTTTGACCCAAGAAAGGGGAGAAAACTAACATGTAAAGAAAATCATATAAATATGAAGATTTAATAACTACAAATTGAGGAACTGAAATGCTCCATGTTTCATTTCTATCATTTTGTCAGCATTGTCACCTTATTTTCAGAAGCATTGGCCAAAATAATTAGAGGATTATGGGCACAAGTGTTCCTTTTGTTGTCAGAGGCCTATTTATGATGAGAAAAAAGTATTAAACTAGGTGATAACCCCCAAATTAGAACTCACCTGTATGTGAACACAAATTCCTCAGTGGGTATTTGGGAATCTTCAGATAAACGCAAAATTTAAGTGGAAAAAAAAAAGAATAGATTTGCAGAAATAATTGTGGTTAACTTGGGAAAATCATTTGGAAAAGGGACTTCTCTCAATGCTCACAGGAGACTCATGGAGACAGAATTGGAGCCACCTGTACATGGGTCCCCTGTGCCCTTTACTACCCTCTTTATGAGGCTTGAAACACCATCAGTCAGAGCAGAGCTTTATTCAGTGGTTAGAAATAAGCCTGAGACTAGAGGGGCCCAAGGCCATACACTGAGGAGTCCCAAAGTGTGAACAACTACCTGTTACTTAACAAAATGTTTATTTATTAAGAACCTTCTGTTTTCCAAGAAACTTTCCAAAAACTTGGGATAGGAGATGAAAAAGAAAATCAAGTTTCCTCTTCTAGAATTTTTTTACAACAGTAGAGACAAATAATAAATAAATGAGTTAATAAGTTAACATATTATTAATATAATGACATACAATAAAAGCACATGCCAGGAAATAAAAGAGGGTGATCAGAGTTACTGTTTTGCACTTTGCAAATGGGAACTCATTTCATCATAACAACTCTTTTTGACATGGGTCCTGTTACCATTTTTTTCAATGAGAAAGTTGAACCACCTGGAAGTTAAATATTCTTCGTGATATACAGTGAACTAAGATTAAAGCTGAACTGCAAACTCAAGGGAATGTAGCTCCAAAGCCAACAAGGGGGCATGTTAATAACTGAGAGAGGCTATTCAGGAAGGAGGTTAGAAGGGCTACCAACAAAGGCCATGCAGGTATCTGGGAAAGGGCTTTTTAAGTTGAGTGAAGCATGCATGCAAATTGGAACTAAGAGAAGATTATCTCTTGAGTAAAGTTTTCAGGAGTCAGGGAGAGTGTGGTAGGCTCTTGGCTGAGGGCGCAGAATGAGATGGGGTGGGGAAAGTTGAAGGGGATTCCTGAGATCACCAGGAAACTGCTTTGCAATTGCACCTAGGGCCTGCGGATATTTCTCAGATCCCAGTGGATATTTCATTGTCTTCCTTCACCACTCTACCAACTTTGTTTTACTCCTGGATTGCATTGAAATACGTGACTTTATTCTTCCTAACTTCCTAACTAGGTAAAGAGCTAAACCAAAAAAATGTGAATGAAAATAAAGTGGTATGGACCAGAAAGAGAACTGCCTAGTCTTGAAGAGCCGAAGAAACAGCTACCTTTTCTTGGCTAATCTGTTTAACATTCTGTCTTCAATTTTCTGATCTGTTTAATGAAGGGATTACACTGGTTTGTGAACAAGGTCCTATTTCGGTGTTTAAATTTGACCTCGGAATAATGACCAGCCACCCAGAGAGTGAACTACAGCACAATTAAATCGAAACTTTATCCCCAGCACCTTAAATTTAATTCATAGTCCATCTAGACTTAGAAGATCAAATGTTGAGGAATGAGAACATTGAATTTATCATTCTCATTGATTATTATGTTTTGAAGGGATGTTGGTACATCGTGCCTTACTTTAGTGATCAATTTCTCTGTTCTCCTTTATCTGCCTTAAAATTCCCTCAGAGAACTTTATTTGGATTAACTAAATGAGGTGAAGAAATAGGCTTGGAGGAGAATATATTGTAGGCCACAGCTTTCATTTGTTTCTTCCACTGTTCTCTCTAATTACTGATGGGTATTTTCAAATACTTATTAACTCTGTGTGAGCTTAAATAAGACTACAATGTCTCCATTCAGGAAATACTGTAGCATTTTAAGTGGCAGAAGCTGAAAAAGAGGGCAAGGCTTGGCTCAGTGTCAACTAAAGCAGTCACAGATAACCAACTGGCCCCCAATCCTGAAGGACACAATCTTCTTAACCCTGTTTTAAATATTTTCATTAGACAGGTTGTTTCCACCTGCAATTCCTTCTTGCTTTATAATATAACCCTTCCCTAAATCCTATCTAGCCAATACACTACTCATACCTACTTTTGAATTTTTATCTTCTGGTTGCAGATATTGCCCACTTGGTAATGCATTGGCCACATTTCCATTTCACAAATCCTCCTGACCCAGGCTTCTCATTTTAAAAATAAATGGAAACTCACAGATTCCAAAGCCTTCTCTTTCAGGAGGAATTTTGTGAAGGTAGAATTTTACATTTTCCTCAAAATTACCATATAAAATTATTATAAAAATAACATATGCTTATTCGAGAAAACTAAGCAACACATATATCTACTTTCTAAAGAGTAAGAAAAAAAATCATTACCTAGATATGAATACAATAATACTATTTTTTTCTGTACTAGAAAATTCCCTCTGAATATAATAATTGTGTAGCCTTAGATAAATCCTTTCAACTCTGCCTCAATATTCTAATTTAAAATGAGGAATATTTGCTCGAAGATTGGTGTGGTGATTGAATGGTTGAATTAATTTAAGTTGAGCACATAATAAACATTATGTATGTGTTTACTGTTACTGTTGTTATTGTATTTTGTTTATGCATGAGTATTATATGTGTTCATGTATCATGGTATATTATGTTATTTTCTATGTAGTATAACTATTTAATAAGTTTTAGTTCGGAATGTCCTATACCTGAACCACTTCTCTATTTACTGGGACCCAGAGATGAGGCACATGGAAGGTACTTTCTCATGAAGCTTAGTAAGAAAAAAACTGGCAAAATAAAAAAGTAGTAAAAATATATCCAATATATGCCTGTGTGTATACATGTATGCATAAAAAAGATAATATCAAATGGAGACAAGTATTTGCAGAGAAAATGGTCTGATTGATGGGGTTATGAGTGATTGGTTGGTTTTCTTTTATAGATTGGGGGATCAGGAAAAAAAAAAGAAGTCTGGGGCATTCCAATATTCAGCACCAAACAGAGGGGGACCAGCAAAGGAGACAAGGGAGAATTCCCCAAAATAAGAGGGAAAACAGAAGAATACAGTGTCATGGAAGATAAGAAAATAATTCTACAAGTGGGGATGGTGAAGAGAATGGCCACTGGGTTTGAAAACATGAGTGAATTGGTTTTAGGCGTAGTACTGGTTATCTTTCCAAGTACTGCTTACTATATTGTGATTACAACTAAGGGCAGCTAGAATTTGTTGGTGCACACTAAGTGCTAGACACAGGTTTTTATTTTACATAGACTTTTACATGGACTACTTGACTCTTCACAATAAATTTATGACTTACACTAATATTATTGTCATCTCAGAACAATGAACTGAGATAGAGAAAAGTTACATAACTTGCCCATTGCCATGCAGTTAGGATATGGGGTAAGCAATATACCAACCTGACAGTTCCTTTCCAGAAACAATGCCATTGCCCTCCTTACAGTACTCATTCACATAAATGAATATAGATCTATATCATAATTTTAATACTTGCATAATAATTTATTTTTCAATCTTCTATTGTTGAATATGCAGGGAATTTTCAAATTTCTGTTACTGTTAGCTGTAAGTGGCCTCAAACATACAATTTTGTATGCTTATCATGTCCTTTAAGTAGAATTATTACTTCAAAGACTATGTGCTCATTAAAAAAAAAAATTAAAACACTACCAGATTTCCCTTCATTTGGTTGCATCCATCTATATAACTATCGATTTCTCCACATACTTGCCAGCATGAGAAACTTTTTAAAAAATGAACTATTTGCGACTTAATTTACATTTTATTACTACTGGGGTTGAACTTTTTATTTTTTTTCAAAGATTTTATTTATTTATTTGACAGAGAGAGATCACAAGTAGGCAGAGAGGCAGGCAGAGAGAGAGGGGGAAGCAGGCTCCCTCCGAGTAGAGAGCCCGATGCGGGGCTTAATCCCAGGACCCTGAGATCATGATCCAAGCCTAAGGCAGAGAGGCTTAACCATTGAGCCACCCAGGTGCTCCGGGTTTGAACTTTTTAAAAAAAAATTATTTATGGTTTCAAATTCTTATTTTATTAATAACTCTTTCCTATCTTTTGTCCTTGTTTAGTACTATGGTGTTTCATTCTTGCTCATTTATAAGAATTTTTCTTTTGATTAATAATACAGGAGGACTATATAAATGCTTAGCTCTCATATATGTTGCAAATAATTTCCCACTTTTATGTTTAAGTAACTTTATCATCTTTTCCCATTTAAATATTTTGCACTTTATGTATTCAATTTTCTTGTGTGTCACTTACTTGGTTTCAGCTTTGTTGTTGTTATCTTTAGATGGCCATCTCCACCCCAAATCATATTAAAGTTTCTTTCAGTAGATTTCCTTTTATGCACGAGTATTTCAAAGAAAGGTTTGGAGCTGCGTTGTCCAATAAGACAGTACTATCTATATGTAAATTTTAAATTAGAATTAATTAAAATAAATTAAAATGTAAAATTTACTTCCTTCTTTTCACTGAGCACAATTCAAGTGCTCAACAGCCAAGTATGTCAAGTGACTATCATTCTCAACAGTGAAGATATTGACCATTACCATCATCACATGAATTGTCCTTGGATAGTGCTTCTTGAATGTTACTATAAACACCACTCGCTGAGGCATGTGCTACAACGCAGTTCCTTACTCTGATGGTCTGAGGGGACACTGAGCTCCCCATACTAAACAAGACCCCAGATGATGCTGATGCTGCAGCTTCTTGGACCACACTATGAGTAGCAAGCCTCTACATTTATTTTTATGCAGGAATTATAAAAATCCTTATGAGTATCTGTGTGCATTTCAGTTCACTTGTATTACTTACTGATATGCAATAGCATATCTGTCATGTGCTAAATACCCATATATGCTTTTCCTGGACTGAATTCTTCTATTGATTCACAGTCAACTGTCCTATGCTACTGGAAAATCACTATAGCTTTGCAACATGCTTTAATATTTAGTCAAGACAATATCTATCAATAGATTTTCAAGTTCCACCAAACGTCAGATTTTATTTAAATAAAAAATATGTTCACTTTGAAGCCAACTTAGAAGGAATCATTTCCAAAATTGATTCTTTCTATTCCAGAAGAAGGCTTTTTTTTTTTTAAGATTTTATTTATTTATTTGACAGACAGAGATGACAAGTCGGAAGAGAGGCAGGTAGAGAGAGAGGAAGGGAAGCAGGCTCCCTGCTGAGCAGAGAGCCCAATGTGAGGCTGGATCCCAGGACCCTGGGATCATGACCTGAGCTGAAGGCAGAGGCTTTAACGCACTGAGCCACCCAGGCGCTCCTTTTTTTTTTTTTTTTTTTAACTTTCTCCTATCTTATTTTATGTCTCTGCTGTGGACTGAATGTTTGTCTCCCCCAAATTTGTATATTGAAATTCTACCCTCAATGTGATGATCATTGGAGGTGGGGTCTTTGGGAAGTACTTAGATTTTGATGCAGTCAGGGGTGTCTTAATCACCATGATGAGAGTAGGGTCTTTTAAGAAGAGGTAAAGAGACCAGAGCTTCCTCTCTCCATCCTGTAAGGACTCAGCAACAAGGCTGAAAACCAAGAGAGGAACTTTATTGCCAGCACCGTGACCTTGGACTTTCCAGGCTCTGAAACTGTGAGAAATAACTGTCTGTTTTTTAAGCCACCTAGTTCATGGTATTTTGTTACAGTAGTGTGAGCTCCAAGACAGTGTCTCTAGAAAAAAAAAAAAAAAAGTATTATTTTCTCTAAACATGATCTCTATATTTGTGTATTCAGGTGATCTTCCTGTGGCATTCTGATTATTTCTAGTCAGTATAAAACTGATTGTTTTGGATTTTTCAGGTGGAAAATATGAGGTCTTTTTGGAAAGTTTTTCCCCCCTTCAAATGTTTGGGTTTGAAGGAGCATTTTAAATCTTGATTTAGAATTTCATTTTTAAAACTGTATGAGCCTTTTTGGGAGCCCGGGTGGCTCAGTGGATTAAGCCTCTGCCTTTGGCTCAGGTCATGATCTCAGTGTCCTGGGATAGAGCTCCATGTCAGGTTCTCTGCTCAACAGGGAGCCTGCTTTCCCCGCCCCCCTCCGCCTGCCTCTACCTACTTGTGATCTCTTTCTCTATCAAATAAAATAAATAAATAAATAAGTAAAATCTTTAAAAAAAAACCCATATATGAGGCTTTTTGAATTTTCTACTTGGCCAGGCCATGTCATTAACTGAGATCTGGAGTCATGCATTCTTTCAACAAATCTCTGTCACTGGCAAGATGCAAACTATATGCTGGGGGCCTGGGAATAGACAGGAAAGGTCCCACTTTTTCAGGAGTCCTCACACTTGGAGGATGAAATAGGTGTGCTAGGAAGAGAATGAAAAAGCTCTCAAGAATTTATCCTTTACTGGTGGCAGATTTACTGATGAGTAGTGCATAATATAGAGAATACATATCCAGGCTTGATAGCGGTAACTCAGGACAGACAACCAGGGTAAAATATCCCTGATTTTTGAAACTTGAGTAGACATCATTCATTCAAAGAAGGGAGATTTGTTGAAGTGCTAGTATCTTGTTCGCTAGAACACACGATTGTTTTTTAACAATATTTTTATTACTTTTGAGTATAGAGACAAATATAATTTTATTATAAATGTAAACTTTTCTGAAATATTCATGAGGAAATATCTGCTGGACAAAAGAAAAGAGGAATCAGTTCTTAGGTTTGGGTCGATTCATGTGTTTCTTGTCATGAAATATTCCATTTATTGCCAGTTTGCTCTCTTGACAGTATAAATTTAGCTTTTGTGTATATTATTGGACCATAAACCTCCCCCTCCCCCCAGTTTCTCTGTATTCTGGATCCTGGAGCACTATATCATTATCCATTGCTTGACAGTCCCTATGTCATGCACAACTCTGTCAACATCTACATTGTTGTATAGGCAAAAATCATGAGGAACATATGGTTCCCATTCTACCAAGACTTTGATTTCATGCTGTTACCAGAATGCTTAGAAATCCTGATTGGATGGGAAGATTAGCTTTTTCCCTAGTGGAATAATTTCATTATAACAGAGGTGTCATCTCCCTAAGCTAAATGTGGAAAGAATAATAGAAAGATTACAGATCATGAAAAAAAAAAAAAAACTAAAAGGCTTTATTATAAATTATGACATGACTTCAGAGAGTACATCTTGATATATTTGAATAAACCCCTTAAGTTTAGGTAACTAGATTGCTTTGTTTCAATTCTCATTTGCATCACTTTTATACAGAAAGCACTTCTTGCCATCTGGCTGATTTATAGACTAAGAAGCAATTTCAAAGCTTCAGCGCCCCTTGTCTATCTGAGTTCATGGAAGGGACCTACTTAACCCCAAGAACATCAACTCTGTTAGTAGAGCACAACAGAAAGCCCAACTTCATCTTGACTTCAGAACTTTGGAAGAGATAAGTCATGAGGCATTTCAATGACTGGTTTCTATGACATCAGAAACACCTGTGTATTTTATAAAGATGTTAAAGAAATAAACCAACACATAATTATAATCTGAGCTTTGTTGGTATCTATATACCTTTATTCTTAATATAAAAAATTTCAACTTTAATTTTGTGCTGTGAACTTTTTCTCTGAATACTAATGAAATTATTAGAGATGAATTCTACATTTGGTTCTAAGTTTATTTGAAAGTACGGGACTTTTTCTGTTTCATTCAGTGAGACCTAAAGAACTAGTTCTGGGGACCTTCTAGACACTAATCCCCAAAAGTGCCATAAGCTTCTAGACACTAATATATCTGCAGAGAAGACATTGTCTGATCAACGCATACTATGGCCTAGAATGAGAAGGGCATGGGGTTGAAAAGATAAGGTTGACACAGTGTGATGGCTCCCAAACTATTCTGTGAAAAGAAGAGAAAAAAGTAAGACATGAAAACAGAAAGAAACATAATAATCATAAATTTTCCTGAAGCTGAAAACATTAAATATAAAGAACTACATGTTATGCTTTCCCTCTTCTCCCCTTTACTTTTGAGATTTTTGTGGGGGAAAAATAATGGTGTTTTTGTCTTTCTGTGTTTGTTTTGTTTTGTTTTGTTTCAATCATTAACAACCATAAGTCGATCTCACCTCACTTTGTTTAAAATTATCCTAGTGCATATGAAGGTGACTGAGAACCACTGTGTTTCCAAGGGTGATGAGAGCACAGCATCCCAGTGACCTCTCATCCTTATCCCAGTGAGCCAATGAGTGAGTCCTGAAGCAAGTCAGTATGCTTCTCTGGGTATTAATTTTCTCCTATGTAGAAATGGGCTTTATAGTAGTGTTTATTTGAGTTCTCTATAGTTAAAACATGTAGTTCCCCTAAACTTGATAGAGTTATCAGTCATGATTAAATTATTTCCACTTCCTAAAGTATCTGTCACAGAATATCTCTATGAGGAATCTTTTCTGGTTTTGGTCACATACTGAAAGATAACTTCTATGAGAACACTTGACCACCAAAAATAACCTCTTGATGACAGTGTGGTGACTGTTACTAGTTTCTAAGTGGTACTTGAAGCATCTTCCCCCCCACACACACTCTTTGAGAAAGTGGGGGCAGGATTGTAAAGAGAGGGAAAGAGAGAGATGCGGCCTCTTCTCTTTCCTAATTAAATTCCCCTTCCTTCTTTCCTCTATCTAATCTTCCACAGTGTATGAAACAGATGTTCTGATCTATCCAAAAAGTAGAAATAAGTGATATATGTGATTTGTTTTAGGAATGCACATTTGGATATGTGAAAACTGAAACTCTTATAGCAATGCACAATGTTAATTTTATTTTTCCCCAGATATTCCAAATTTTTTAAAAAATTACAAGACCGTAGTACAGTTTCAGATAGCATTAAGAATCAGGAAGGTAAACTTAAATTTATTATTTTTTAGAGTCTGTTGATGCATGAAAACTTACATTCAGATATCATATTATTCTAAGAAATTAGTTATGAGCTTAGATTTTGGGGACAATCCTTGGGAAAAATCAGTTTGTAAGTGAAAGTAATTAACAAAAAGAGTTACTGGAAAAAAAAATGTAGTGAAAAAAATCTACTGGTCACTATTGAATAGAATAATAAACTCATCCCCCCCCAAAAGCTTATTTTCTCCCTTATTTTAGTCCCATTTAAACAGAAACTCATTTCTATTGTTACAATTGCCATAATACCAGCTTACACAATAAAACATCCATATTATACTTCACTATACTTCTTACTCTGAGGAAAAATAGGTCAGATAAAAACTTAGAGCTTGTGTGTGTATGTATAGAAACATATTTTTGCATACATATATACATATATTCATATAAATTATATTATATAACATGGCATATGCACATATATTCAGCAGGCTTTTAAGAATGGGATGAGGAGAGTCCTAAGGAAATGTAGGAAATAGGATGACTTTAAATATTTCAACAGTGTATCTATAGGAGTCAGTGAGACAAACACCAGAGTTAATCCACATCTTATTTTTATTAAAAAAAAATAGCTTGCTCTCCGCCTGCAATCTTTATTCAACATACGTGTGTACTGTGCATGTTCTTTCTAAGTGGGTTAGTTTTGTTCTCATGCCATGGGAGCAGGTGGCATGAAGCTGTTTTGATGAGGTTAAAAGACTCCTCCCCTCTTTCCCCAAGCAGCAGCCCGAAGTACGTCAGCAGTAATTGTGTGCCTGGCTCCGCTATGCAGGGAGGGTGGAGGCAAAATTGATATCAAATAAGGGTATCAAACTGAGATCCCGATGTTCCATTTAAGTTGTTGCTCATTTTCATTAGCCATGCCAGGGGTGTAAAGCTTATCACTTAAACACCCTCTGTAATGGGAACATTTATTTTGGATGGATTTCTATTTTTCTTCTCCATAAAGATTGAATTAGTGTTGTAGTGGATATAAATGAAGGGGTTTCTTTATCTTCTTTTTGTTTTATTATTTACTAATCAGGCTTCAGTTCAGACAGATAAAAGAGAGAGGTTCTGTTGCCTAGATGTGAGGACTTTAATGAGGATGGGAGGCCCCAGGGAGGCGAAATCCGAAGTAGAACGATGCTGCTTTCAGGTTTCTTGCCATTTCTTCAGTTCCTTCTTCTCCTCCCGTTTGCAATGGGCCTAGTGAGCAGGAACTATCCAAGGTGCTAGAATGCTGGCAGCTTTGCCGTTCAATGCAGAAGGATTGCAGAAACAGAGAAGAAAGATTACTGCTTATTTCAAAAGGTAGGTTCTTTGTTTCAGAATCCCTGATTAATCAGCAGCAGCATCAACAGACTAAGGCAGCTGGAGAGGAGAGAGAAGCAGGGAGGGAGTCAGGGGCAGGGAGGGAGGGAGGGAGGGGAAAGAGAGAGAATGGGAGAGAGAGCTGGTTGTCACGGGGGAGGGACGATGCCACAAGCTAGGCTGCTCCAAACCTTCTGTATGTAAGTGGCAATGAGAAAGAGCATCTTTTTGGCTGAAAGGAGACATTTAGAGAGATGTTTCTGATTTTTTGTTTTCATTTATTTTTGTCTTCACAGAATATAATCAAATGAGGCATCTTAGCCAGCCTGGGTGATTGCTTCGAGTCTTGTAATCATCTGTGTAGCAAAGTGGGTAAAATCATTCAATTTCTTTCCTGCTGGACCTGGAAGGAGAGGGGCTGTGTATTCATCCCCACCCATTAGCTATGCCCTCTTTTCTCTGAATGTCGATTTAAGGAAGCAAGCACCTGTCTTCTGCCACCGTATCTTCCTAGCAAACTTTAAAGGCCATTTTATCTGATAGGAAGAACATCAAGAATGCTCTGATCTCTAGCGATGAAGAATCTGGGAATGGACACTTTTCCCATCCAGATACAATGCACTTTAATTGAAGAAAAACTGAGCTGAACTACAAGTCTATTTCTTATGGTGCTGGATTACTCCTACAGAATTGCCCTGAGATCAACCGCGAGAGAGGGCTCTGACAGACACAAGTCACCTTCTGATTATTGCACTTAGCTCTCCCTGGAGACTTAAATTTTGGTATGTATCTCATTTTTCAGATTCTCTAAGCATGCTAATTGAATCCAACACTAAATAGATCAAGCAATCTACTTATGAAATGGAATGAATTTTATCTGGGGATACTTAATGCTGAAGTTTGCATGTCTTATTAGGTAGAACAGAAATAAAGCCACAGCAAAGGCATCCAAGGCTTTAATAAGCCTCAGGCTATTTTGTACCCTCTTACTCACTTAGTTACATTATCACAGAAATGGTTAAACTAGATTTTCATTGGTAAAATAAGCCATGTTAAATTATTAAATGCATTGAAAATATTTTTCAGGGTGTTAATTGGCATGCACGTTGTGCATGCTAGCTATTTATCTGCTATTCCATACCATAAATATTTTACAACAGTCTCTCAGCACATTTGTGTCAGTCTAATTTTGCATTTTCAAAAAAAAAAAAAAAAAACAACTATCAGACATACACCAAAGCTGAAACTGCTTCTTCCTAACTGAGTAGACATAAACCTCTTTGAGAAACATTTATTTTAATATCACTTGATATCAGGAAGGTTTCCTTAGTCTCATCACAACAAATATTTTCTATAGAACTTTAAGAAGACTTATTTCACTTGGGACACACACTTATTTTGTTGGGTGTCTCCATTTTAATTTTTCCAAAAACCAAAAATATTTTAAATATAAGAAATGTGTCTTCCCTAGCTGGAAGAACTATTACATGAAATAACGTTGTTCCTTCATATTAGTAAACCCTAAAGTTGTTTTGGTATCATAGGACTATATCTTTTCTTTTTTTTTTTTTTGTGAACATAGCCCCAAAACAGGGAATCCAGTGTAAGAAGTTACACAGTGTAGTTTTAGTCATTTTAACATGCAAGAATTTATAACCAAGTAGTATGAAAGAATTACTTTAGAGCAAGAGTGAAAATTAACTCCTCTCTTAATTCTTCACATGTTAAATAATATTCCAAGTTCTTTTCTATATTGTCAATTGGTAAACAGATTAACATGAGAATATGTGAGCCAGAAATAACAAAATTATTTTATTTCTCTGTGGAAATTGCAACATATGTTTGCCAACTCAGCAAAGAAGGGGACTCTGAAGGACATTGACAGTTTAGGAAATCAGTGAAAACTGACCTGAAAGAAAATACCATAACTTCACAAGGAACTATTGAGAAGCCCAAGGACTTGAGGCATTTGCAAAGTTTAGAAAGAGAAGTGCAAAAATCCTAAAGAAAAGAAGGCTGCCTATTGTTACAAAAAAAAAAAAAAAGTCATACCCTCTCAATTCAATTAGATGGTTTCCATTGCAGCTCCAGTCAGCAATTTATCATACTGACTATATCTACTTTGCAAATACTGCCTTGTAAGTGTCTGGAAACATTTGGCCAAAGGCTCAGAAAAGTACCTCAGCCATTGACATTTTGTGTGAGTCCCTAATATTACTGGAAATGTGCTATCTCTTTACACCATAGACAAATAGCACCATGACAACCTGGGAGTTGGGGGCCAGTGTCCGATTTATGATGCTACTCCATTAACATAATCTATGCCCATTTTATTCATTTGGGGAAGGGAGAGAGTGGAGAAAAACTCAACAAAGTAATCTGCTTTCTGAGAAAAAAGCAATCAGTGTCTTTGTAGTCACTTGAACAAGCTCTCATGGTTTTAACTCTAACATTTCCCATTTTGGGCAGAACAGCTGCATTTTGATGAAAGTGAGAATAAGAAAATGAGTGTGACCATTTGTGGGGTTGAGCATAGGATTTTAAGCAAAATCAAAGTGAAATGATTATTTATTTTTGACACATTATCAGAAAAAACAATTTTGACATGGTTTGCACAGGTTACAAATTATAACCAGGCAATCTTGTGTTGATTTGATCCTATGTGAAGTCAGCAAATTTTAGAAATTAATTTGCATACATATTTTACATATGCATATGAAGCCTGATTATTTAAATACTTATATTTTGTCACAATGTGTTTTCAAATTGGTCTGAGTACATGCAGAAAATGAAAGAGATCTTTTTCCTCCTCTTGAACACCACCACCAAAATAGTAAAAATTTCCTTGGGAAACTTACCTAAATAAGTTGATCCTGCTAGACAAAATAGAATTCTCTATCTTGGGAAGATGCAATGACTGGAGTAGGAGGGAAAATCAAATTTTAATAGTTCCAATTCTAATAAGTTCCTCACAGCATTGAGACAGGTGTGGTGTGAAAACCTCAGAAATAACTAAAGAAAGGAGCCTGGAACACTTTCCCTTATGCAAATGAAATGAAATACATAAATGTGAAATGAAGGTAAAATGCCTAATCTATCTACCAGGAAATGTATTCCCTTTTATGTATTTTGTTTTTCTGTTAAACAAACAAACAAACAAACAATAACAACAAAAGATAAACATTACATTATTCTAGCTATAACATTATCTTATAGGATTAACTGTGACCTAAAATTTAAGCTTCTTAACTTCAAGAACTGGGGAGCAGTTCTCTCCCAAACAGCTGCTTTTTCTTCCTCTATCACTCAGTAGATATGCCAAATATCTGGATTAATGGAGTTTTCACAACTTTAAATCTTAGAAAACCAAAGTTTTAGATGGAGAATAGTTCTATTTCAGGAATTCTGAATAAACAGTTTAAGAAGAGAAAGAACAAGCCCCCCACAAGGGCCCGTGGGCTAATTCATTCAGATGATACTAACAGAGTAGAACCCCACTTTTGGTAAATGGCGGCCAATGACCCATCAGAAAGCTCTGCCTGGTAAGTAAGTGAACACACCCACTTGAGCCAGTCCTTGTAGAACCAGAGTGACCATGTCTCAGCACATGAAGTTACACTAAAGGAGGAATTTGTTCTGGATTTTAAGAAAAGAGAAATACTTTAGCATGCATAGCAAGATGGCATGCTTAATTTTTATCTGACCCTTTCTGTATGTCTTTTCTTCAACAACAGCATGTAATTAATTAAATACTTTCTATACCATGGGGAACCCAATCTTGACACCAGTTAGTGTAGTGCCACATTAAATATCTTCTGCCAAATTGAGGCTACAAAAAAATTGATTCCTTAATTTACAAGGTAAATCTACATAAATACATGTTCTTAGTTAAAGTTTTTGCAAACACTTAATTCTCAAAAATGTGCTCTAATTTTTTTTTTTTATACTTTAACATTGAAAGTCATGTAGTGTTTCAACTTCTTGGGTTCCTTGGATGCAAGTAGTGGCGACAGAAAGAGAAAAAAAAGAAGCGGGTTTTTATGTTTCTATGGATTCCATTTGGATACCTTTGTATATGTAATAAGTAGTTTTATTTCAGTGAAAACATTGTAAAGAAGTGTAATGCTATTTTCAGCTCTACGCTCAGCATGGATAAGGTACAGTGATGGTTTTACACAAAAGAAAATAAAGACATGGTTAATTCAATACAAAGTTAAATGCTTGTATTTTAAATATGGACCACAATCTCACCAGTTTAAATTGGTGCATCTTAGCTGAAGAGAGTGAAATTTTAGGAAGCATCACAATATTATATAAAATAGTCTTTGTGAAGGGTGTGGTCTACAGGGAATAAGTTGCAAGAGTGAAAGTATAAAATAAAGATGAGCAATTAACTACCCATTTGTGTTTAAGCCAACATCTGTAGCTTTTATTAGAATGGCAATGATTTTAAATACAGTAATCCAAAAATCAAACAAAAGGAGGATTTTATGAATGCACAATACAGCAGTAGAAGAAAGGCATAAAGTGAAGATGTGAAGCTGTCTGATTTGTATGGGGATTCTGATTTCAGGTCATTTTAAGTGCTTTTCCAAGACAATCCTAACACAGATTTTCAATATTAGCCACAACTTCTAAGATAAAGAACACACATACAAATCTTACACTGTTTGAGTCCATCACATACATTCTTATTAAAACCTATCTACCTTATAGATGAAGACCAAATATGTCAGTTTTCAACTAATGCTCTAGGGGGGGCTAAAATGTCTAAATTGTTAGGAGCAAAAATGGCTGTAGACACATACTAATTCAAATAAAGGGGATAACTGGAAAAATGCAAAACTAAAAGCTCCCTGCAATCTCACTCACATTGTTGTCACAAATGTACCACACAGTCATTTGAGGTCTAATAAGAATCTCTTACTTATTTACAGTAGGGCTAAATATGTTACCTAAAGGAGAAGGGTTCTTTTGCTTCTTAACTATGGTCTCCCTAAGATGACAACATTAGGAATTAGGTGCTCAAGACAAGCCTTTACAAAATACTTGCATACAGGATTGTCGTTCAGAGGCCAGAAATGAACTTGATTTAATATCCAGCAGTCAAAATGAAGCCAAGTTTTTAGTGATATAGAGCATACATTATTCAATATCTATCTTAGCCATAACTATAAATTTCTGAAAGACAAACAGATTTATGATCATACCTGACTGTGGGTTCTCACTACACAGAAATTGTAGCAGGTGTAATAAGACAGACACTTCACATCAAGTTCACTTTTCTTTAGTGAGGCCTAACCTTCCTTTAGTGAGGAGTGAAAGAATGAATCCATTCATTCAGAGTTCAGGTGGCTGAGAAACATCCTTTGGCTTGGAAGGGTGGAGTCTGAGTGCTTGAGCTTCATGTTTCTTCTGTGCCAATTCCCTTATTTCCTAGGTGTAGAAAATGGGGCAGAATGGATAAGCCATCTGTCTGCATGCATTTGGTTAGGGGGCAAGTCTATGAATGCCTTCCATGACTCCATTTGCACATTTGTGACTAAGAACATTGAACTGCACTAAACATTCTATTCACTTACGTTCCAAAGCAAAAAAAAAAAAAAAAAAGTGTTTATCAAGGAATCAAGGAGTGATTACTATTACTAAACATCATCTTGGTCATGGTTAAGAATTGTGAAAATTATCTAATAGCAATGTTAGGTACTAATGATTATGCTCACATTTCTTGAATATGAATTTTCTGACTGAAATTCCAACAGTGTAAGTATCATTCCAACCACCATTGCAGAAACATGGAAACTAAGGCTTAGAGGATTTCATTGAATTACACAAAGTCAGAGACATAGAGGTCCTTTCATTGGAATTTTCAGGACATCCTGCTCAGTTCTCAGTTATGTTATGCTCTTCAGGACTACATAACTGTCCTCTGCCCTGCCCCCCATTACAAACTACCTTTTGGACAAGAGAGCAGAAAAGTGTGATGCTTAAACAGTGGTAGGGTTCAAGCCCATTGTTTATGTTTATTTTTGAAGGCTAGATATAATTGTCAAAAAATGTTCTTTGTTCATCCTCAAAAATGGTGACCATAAATCATGATGAACCAATGAAAGCTGAGACTGCCATCTGAATCAGTGCCCTTGTCACATTGCATTGTGATTTCTTATTTATCATGCTACGCACTGCAATGTGATTGTCTAGAAGGACACAGTTTTGCCATATCAACACCTCATTCATAATAGCTGCTCAAGAAATATTTGAATGGGGCGCCTGGGGGGCTCAGTCAGTTAAGCGTCTGCCTTCGGCTCATGGCATGTCCCCAGAGTCCTGGGATCCAGCACCACACACTGAGCAAGGAGCCCAGTGAAGAGTCTTCATCTCCCTCTGCCTGCCACTCCTCCTGTTTGTGCTCTTTCTCTCTCTCAAATACATAAATAAAATAAAACGAAATATTTGAATAAGTGAACAATTGTAGAATCAAATCCTTCCCTAGATCTAGATGACAAACATGATCATCATATTCATTGGATTTCATCATCTGTACATTTTACTAGGTTTTATGGTTGATTTTTTTTCCTTAAATTTTTACCTCAAGTTTTAAAAAAATCTTACAGTACAACTTTCCGTAGTATAAATATTTTATGATATTATTGTTTAAAACTGTCTTGGAATAAACACAATTTAAACTCCAGCCAATTGAAAAGACCACTTAGAGAAATAATTAATTTTCAGAAGTACTCAATTAACCTTGTTAATATTTAGAATATATAAGCTGTATAAAGAATGTCTGGTGTCATTTGTATGGGAGGAAAATTTAAGGGAAGAAACACAAATTTTGGGGTAATACCTGTCATAATGAGATATATTCAGTTTTGCTCAAGGGCAAAGTGGGGATGTTCCTCTTTCACCCTGAGGCATTATCTCTGGAATCCTTGTAAGACTGACTTGGCTCACTTAACTATGGTAGAGTTAATTGCCATAAAGTTATACAGATCTTTTTTTTTTTTTTTAAATCCAGGTAAACCTAGTGCTGAAGTCTTTGGTAGATATGAATTCTCAATAATGTCAATGCTTCAGGCTTCTGAGAATCGTGCTCCTTTATTATTATTATTATTTTTTTTTTTTGCAGAAAATTGTAGTTGTTTGTCACAGTAATTTCTTATTTCTATATATGTCCACCACTTGAGCATCTAAACTCATGGACTGATATTATAATTCAATTCAATTATGCTAGATAGTTGGAATTATAAGATCATTTCATTTGCCAACCCATTATGGCTTAAAATCAAACCAGACATAATAAAACCTAACATAACAAAAAAGAAATCATGAGTCAACAAACAATTTCTATCCTCTAGTTTCAACAATTTCTTACAGATTGGATAATAAATATTTAAATTCAGAGTGGGACTCAAATAACATATGAATTGACTGACAGCTGAAATGCTAATAAACTCTGATAAAAGTAAAGTTTCTATAGTTACCATCCAGGTATGAAAGATGATTATACTTGTGAAAAATCAAAATGAAAATGAATCGTAATGGCAAAAATGAAAGTCTAGGACATCTACTTTAGATAGTTGGGCTGATATTTTAAAAATGCCTTTCTGAGCCTTTTAAAGAAAATAAAAGATATAAATGTAATTTATAATTTTAAATGGCCAACATTTTTTCTTGTTAATTGATTTTGCTTTTGATTTTACAATCTGACACAATTATACTAGTTTTCTATACAACAGTGAAGATGCAATTGAGGACAGTAAGCCTTATCAAGCTAGAAGGGTAAAGTACTTATCTTGTATGAAGGTACAGTACTTCAGTTCTATTTTTGATTGATTAAAACACCATTTCTTTATCCCTTGGCTTCATTGATTTCTATGATTCATTGGATACTTATACTTCAGGGCACCCTGATTTTCATTGCCTGATGGTTTTTCCATCACCCATCTATCTATACACAAACACACATTTGACATTACCACTGCTGCCAATTTTCTATCTGTAATTTTATTATGATAATGTTAACTAAAATTATTATATGCTTATTATTATTAAACTCTATGCTAAATTTTTTATAGCATCATCTCTCTAAATCATTACATCAGCAGGAGGTAGAAGTTATTATTTCCATCATTTTGTAGGTGAGCATCATATGTGTTGGTTGAAATCCTTATGTTTTGTTGTGTTTTGATTTGATTTTGGTTTTTCAGTAATCTGTTCTATGGTTTGGGTTTTTAAACCTTCATGTAGCAGTGATAATTGTAGTTGTTACTGCTTGAATTACCAGACTGGTGAGGATTAATGTGATCTTGGTGACCTACAATATTTGAGTCATTAAGTAGGAAGCCATGATGGAGCACCATTTTGGGAAATAATGTTGGATCACAAAGAGATTATTTCCAAAACAAATTATATCAGAAATGTGTATTTCCTTGATTGCTGCTTATATTTTGCACAAATGGATTAGGTTTGTAGATCTTAATTTAAAATTATAAGGAAAACACACACAATAAGAAAGTTTGTTCCAAATAATTATATCGTTCCATTTGAAATTGAGCAGAGAAGTCTTTATGGCAATTAGAAATAAATGAAGCTTGGATCTGATATATCTTATTGATGTAAGAACACATTTCTGAGAAACAAAATCATGATGCTAAATACATAAACCAAGCATTGATGTTGGCACACTGTATTTGTATGCTCATATTACCTTTCAGCGTGAGAGATTTGGCCTTTGATGTGCTAATTTTATTGGTTTGAGGGGAGTATTTACTACTCCACCAACATTCATTTAATATATACTTCAAATATGGTTTGTAGTTTCTAATGAGACATTTTCTCTAAATGGATTCTACCATAATCATTGGAGCTTTGGACTGACAAGATATTAGGATGAATATACAGTGCCTTGTTTTTTATCTTCACCTTTGATAAAGGTAAAATGTGTTCTCATCTTACAGGAAGTGTTCCTTTTTACATGATTCCCTCCAAGATGATGAGTTCTAATCCTGATGAAGACCCTTTGGACACGTTTCTCCAATATATTGAGGATATGGGGATGAAGGCCTATGATGGCTTGGTTATTCAGAATGCATCAGACATTGCTCGAGAGAATGACCGCTTGAGAAATGAAACCAACCTGGCCTACTTGAAGGAGAAGAATGAAAAACGCCGAAGACAAGAAGAAGCAATAAAACGGTAAATATAAAAAAAGTATTCTGAGTCTTGCATACACGAGGAAATTGGTCAGTTCTGCAAAGCCTATGATTTGTCACCTGGTCAGGAAGTGTGTTTATCACAATTAGGCTGGGTGAGATCATGAAATTGGCACCTCAACTATAACAGAAACACAATTGATCCGACTCACAGGACTCTTGCCTTAGTTAACAAAAGTTATTTACTGGTGTGTTGTGCATATAGAAGTACATCTGGGACTGGGAAAGAATTCAGTTTTCCTTAATAAAAGCTCATACGAAACAACCTCTTGATAAAAGCCCAAGGGAACACATAAACATTTTCAGAGTCAATGTTTGACGAAAGACTCCACCTTAGTTAATGATCTTTGTTTATAGTTCTTACTTTGTAATAGTGCATCTTCTTAGATTATAAAAAGACTCATCGATAATTAGAATCATAGGAGTCTCTGAAGGCAGGGGGAACCCTCAGTGTGCTCTCTGTGCAGTTTTATGACTATTAACATATCTTGTCTGGTATCAAGTGCCCCAGGTTTGTTGAAATGAAATGACTTTTATACTGCAAAACCTACAGCTACAAGCAAATAAGTGCCAGATTACAGCTTCCAAATTGAGCCTAAACTTCCTGGGGCACTGAAAACCAAAGAAGGATATACATCTTTTGATTTTCCAAAGAACGTCATAGTGTTTCTGGCGTATGTGTTTGTGTGTGTGTGTGTGTATGTGTGTGTGTGCACGCACAATAGGGGTACTGGTAGAGGCATATTGTGTTATACAAAGTCTTATTTCTTCAATAATGTCCATTTACTAAGTATGATGATTCAAAATTGGAAAATTAATCCATATCAATTAACTGGATACTAAATAATATTAGTTAAGCTATTTAGATATTTGGTGGATTTTTCATCTACTCGGACATTAATACTTTGCTTACTCTCTGTGAACAAACAATATGATATTAGGGAAAAGAAATTATTATTTTAATGAACTATTTATTCTTATAATGAAACTAGATAAGGATGTACTCCTTTAATCATTTAATGGCAAATAACTTCATATGAGAGGTTTGAGAGAGAGAGAGAATTGGAAACCAAAAAAGGAATTGTTATAGAGAATTATTTTGAAAGAGTGTTATCTTTTTATTTTGGACTATTAAAATGGAAATCTATGCATCATCAAAATCTATGCATCATCAAACAAAAAATGTTTACGAAATTACATATTTGATAAACATTGTCATGACTGCATACATTTAAGCCAATACGTTGTTGGGGACTATGTTATTTTTTTATTTCTACCCAATTTTAGTTGGTATCAATGATTCCCTTCTAGAATAGACTAAACACCCTTTCTTCAGGACAATTTTTCCCCTTGGGAAGTAGTTCAGATGGGGTTCTCTGTGTATGCAAGCGTTTTGCTTTTATGAGACTGGGTTTTCTAAAATTCATAACTAAATGGATAACCCACATTGTCTTCTAAAACAGTTTCGTCTCTAAAATGAAAGTTTTCCTGATCTTGGCATTAAAACTCAATCATTCATTCTTTCCTTTAACCTTAAAAATAGAATTATCTGCAGAAGTTTCATTAGATTTTTCAAAGTACTTAAGTGTGCTTATCACTGTGCTATTAACTTCTGCCTTTCATCAACAGCCTTTAGAAGGGTTCTATCTAAAGATATTAAGACAGTGGACTGATCTTCAAATTGAATTCTGACTCCTCCCTGAAATAACGATCAGACAAAGAGATTTAATCCTGGTCATAAGAAATGACACTGATCCAGGTCAGATAGATAGGACACCTCCCATCTGAGGTTAAGATGATTCAAGGCCAGAGGCAAACAATGCATGTAATAGGCACCATGACTGCTGACATCCAAGCTACAGTGTAAGTTTCATGAGCAGAATGATCCTATTTTTCTATACAGTTCTTCCAACAGGATCTAAAGCAGGCTGATCTTTCAATAAAACTTTGCTGTTAAATGTATTAATTGATTGGAGAAATACATCTTAAAATTTTGCTAAGTGCCAGACAGTGTTCAAGACCTTGAGGAGACAACAATGAATAGAACAAAGTTCCTGATATAAGGAAGCTACATTCTAAGAGAAGCAACAACACTAAATATAATTGTATATAAATATATATAACAGGTGGTAAAACAAACTTGGTAAAAGAGATAAAAACAGAGCCCAGGGAAGGCTCCTTAAATGATGTTTGAGACATTGGAAAAGTGCTGCCAAAAATGTGAGGTAGACTATTGGTAGGAAGAGAATTCTAGGCAGAGGGAATAGCAAGTTTGATGTGTTCCAAGCAGAGGACAGGGTGTCATACAGTGACCAAGGCAAGGAGTGAGGGGATGTAAGTCTAGACTGGTAGAAGGACACCAGATAATGGAGAACTTTATAAGCTTTTGTGTTTTATTCTGAAAGAAAAAACAAAATTCACTGAAGATTTTTGAGCAGAAGTGTGACCTGCTTTAACTGAACATTTTTATTGGGGTTACTCTTGCTTCTGTGTTGAATAGATGGTTGGGGTATGGCTAAATGTAGGAAGTCCAGAGACACAGCCTTTGCAGTAATTTAGGTGAGAGATGATGGTGACTTTGACTTGGGTGGTAATAGAAAAGGTGGCACAAAATGATCAAATTATCGGCACCATCAAAATTTTCTAATTTATGAGATAGAGGAGTTGAGTAAGAGAAAACAAACAAACAAACAAAAAGATGGCTTTCAACTTTGTTTTGCTGTTGTTTTATGTGCATGTGTGCATATGTGCTTTGCTTTGTCTTTTGCCTGAAACATGAGAAGAATGATGTTTTCATTTAATGAAGTGGCAAAGATGAGATGAGAAGTTTGAGCTAACTGTTGAAGGAATAAAAGCTCAGCTTTGGTATCCCAGTTTTGTGAGCTTTTTTGGATGTTCAAGTTGGAGAATCTGGATCCAGGATTTATGATAAGATCGAAGCTTGTGATATAAATATGAGGGTCATCGTATTCTATAGATTTCAAGGCATGAGTCTAGTTGAGTACACTTAGAATCTAAAATTAGGGAGGGTTGAGAGAAGCACCCCTGACCCTTCCCTGGGGCACCTGACTGCTTACATGATAGGAACAGTAGAAGAATCCAGGAAGAACAGCCGTGAGAGAGGGGGGAAACCATGAAGGAAGGTGATAACTCAGAGTGAAGTCAGAAAAGTGATTAAAGAAGATAGATTTTTATGAATGGATCAGCTAAGTTCAGATCTGAGAATTGACACCTCTTCCCACATTGGTGTTATTGATAAGAACAGTTTTGGTGAAGGGTTAGGGACAAAACCCAATGAGATTATATTCATGAGAGAGTGGGAAAAAAGGAAGGGAAGCAAAATATAGAGAACTATTTTGAGGGCCTTAAAGCCTAAATAAATCAAAAATATGGAGTGTGGTTGCAGTGGAACATAGGGTCTTTGGTACTTTGTTTTTCTATATATTTCCTTTTAAGAAGAGAGAAAACTAGCTTATTTAAACTGCTGATATGAATGATTATAATAGAACAGGAAATGCTAATGGCTCAGGAACAAAAAGGAAAAATTACTGTGATTATGGACTTGAGTAGGCAGGAAGGGTTAGGATGTAAGGCATCTTAGAAAAAAACAAACAAACATGGACTGTTCAGCCGTCATAGGAGAAAAGATGGCCCAAGGTAAGGATGGCTGAAATAGACTGAATGAATGACTAACCCTCAGGACAAGGTCCTGAACCTGGTTCATCTTATTCCAAACACTGCTGTGTTACTGCTTCTGTAGCTGTTCATGTGATAGGATTTGAAGATGTGGTATGTGTCCCTCTATCAGTAACTCTACACACTCTTTCCCAAGCCCATGCCTTTCTGGAATCCTAATTTAAAATGCAAATATCTTTGGAAAGGACAAAATGCTAGCAAAACCTCTTAAATTGTTAAGACTTCTAAATGTTTTTTTTTTTCCCAAAAGCATGGCCCATGTACAACATGAGGATGTATGGATCTCTGGATATTGTTGGGGGTTGGGGTTTGAGAGAGAAGTATCAGCAGAGCCAAAAATTCAATGATCAGACAGGAGGAGGACCCCAAAGATCTCACATGACTCTGTGCCAGGGCTGACTGTAGTTCTCCGAAGTTATCCCCTCTCAATGTCCATTGTAACATCCAAATCAACCTTATTTTGTTCATATGGTGACCAGCATTTTGGGATTCTGACAATTGAAAGCACAGTGATCTTTTACTTTCTTCTTGTACTACATTTTTGGAATTACTTCAATTTTATTAATAGAAAATATGCTTTTAATATTTTTAAAAATCTCCTAGTAAGATTCTGGTCATGCAAGCATTTTGGGGTTTCAGGGTTGGCAACAGAAGCAGAATACTCACATCTAAATTTAAGACATATTTTAATATTTTTAACATGTAATTTATGTCCAGTTGTAAATAAAATTCTATATGACATTAATTAACATAGCTTAATCAATTAAAATTCTTTAACATGTCTGCCGAATGCCTCTTGAATATATGCTATGATTAATATATGGGATATAAATGCTGAAAATCTAAAGATGGGGCATGTTTGACCTTGAAAAGGCATTGATGATAATTCTCTGTGAAATATGCCAGTTGCAATTTCAGAAATGTGCAGACTGCCAAGGATTGCTTAAAAAATGGAAATAGGATTTCATATGATTGACCTTCTGGATCACATATGTGCCGAAATGCCTTTTGTGCTGAAGCTGGGAGGCTTAAAACACTGAGCTCTCAGAAAAAGAATATCCTCATCACTTTCTCAGTGTTGTAAGTCACTTAAGCTTTCTGAGTCCAATTCCTTATTTTTAAACTAACTTGAGCCCCCTGTCACTCTTAACTTTCTGATATCTTTACTTCCGTTTCTCAAATGGGATTTTATTAAAAGGCTTGTGGGAAAAATTCTAAATAAATAAAAACTGATCTTGTTAGTGTTTTTTTTTTTTTAGCAGCCCCAAATAACATTTGATGAGAAAGAATGGGAAAGAAAGATCGAAAGGAGAAAAGTTAATGGAGAATGAAAAAATTATTTCAGTAACTCATCGTTTCTGCTATTTTAAATCCTAATGGCTTTGTGCAGGCACTGTTAAATGAGATTTACTTTTTATTAAAAAGCCTGTAAGAAAACAAACACTCAAACCCTACAGCTTCTAACAAGTGAGCTCACTTGAGGGGGGTTACAGAAACCTAGTTTGTCATGTGCGGGGGTGAAAAGAGATGTTTAAGAAACAGGGATGATGGGGATGTTGGACCAGACATTAAGGGAGGCAACTTACCAAGGAGAACAGAATCTGGCCACAGACAAAGTTGGAAAGGCAGTGCCTGTGTGTGCCTGTGAACATAAGGCCAGTTTCAGAAGTTCACTATGTATAGGTAAAGACTTATTTAGGATTCACTGAGGAGGAGAGGCGATCAAAAGAGCATCTGGTATACCAAGACCACATTGAGGTTTGAGGCTTCCTTTCAAGTGAATTTTTCTCTCTGGATTCTGGAGCTTGTCCCGACACTGTCTACTTTTACTATTAGCCACAGAATTTTGAAAACAATATAGACAACATCCCTTTAATAAAAAGCAACAAGAAAATGTGTTCCCAGTACATGTTTCTCTGAGTGTGTTTTCTGTTATCCAACTGGGTTGGATTTCTTTTTTTTCCCCCTAATGAAACAAATGTTACATTAGTGAAATTCTCCCAAACATTGCAAGTCTGGAAGACAGTTCTCCACTAGAGCAAAGTGATTCTGTCACAAAGGACTACTTAGGCTGATTAGAAACATCCCTGTTCCCTGTGGATGCCCTCAAGGGATCTATATGAGGTTATATTTCCTCTTTAAAAGTGACAGTGAAAAATGGAATTAGATTACTTACAGCTCCTTTAAAAAAATACATCCAATGGCATATTAGTATGTACATAGAAACTATTTATATTTGAAGGTTTCAGTATTTCTGTTAGTCAAAGAGAAACAAAGGACCACTAAATAGCCTTCAAACCATGGAGGAAAAATAAATAAAAATAAAAATAAAGAAAGTATGTGTTCTTTTTCTAAAACATTGTTCTCTAAAAAGCAAATGATTCTAATACCAGGGTTTTAAATTGGTTAATATTTAAAATGATTAATCAAGACATAATTATACAGAGAACTCTTATTATAAGTGAAATGTTAACAGTTACATAAATCCTCTCTAGGTAGTTATGGCTTCTGAAATCGTACTCATGATTTGTGGCAAGACTATATGGAAATAGAGAGCATTTGCTGAAGTGCATTTTTGTGAGTGATCTATCCATTCAGTGCCATATGAATACCTACTTTGGTCATGAATAGATAATCTCATTGGGTTTATTTTAATTGGAGGCATGTAGAAAAATGAAATACCCTCTTTGTATATCAAAACAGAGGTTGAAACACCATTGCTCAGGTGAGTTGAGGACAGTTAAATGAACCAGAGTTCAGAAACTGAACTGTGTCAACTCTTAAAAATACTAAAAGTAAAATATTCTACATCTAGTATTCAAATATTTAGAAAGACTCTGTAGCTAGTGTAGAAATACTCTACAGTTAGTGAAAGCTCCTATGGCTTAGAGCCCAGGAAACAAACTCAAAAAGCCCTCAGCCATAATCCTATCTAGAATGAAATTCAAATCTGCAACATGTCAGGGTCTTGCTGGACTGCATCAGCTGATCTGATCTGATGTGAATTTCTGACCTAATTTTGCTGTAGGACTCAGTGCTCAGGCAGAGAAAACAAGGTTAATGTGTTGATAAGGGGGTGAGATTAAGCAGCAGACAGCATCTTAATAACCTCTCTAATTTCAGCTTCCTCTTGTGCTTGTGATTAATTCCAATCACTTTTGTATTAATCATTTCAAGGGACCTCAAGCTGCTTTGCTTGTTTTTAATGTTAAAATCATGCATCCAGATTTTCTTTTTTTTTTTTTAAAGATAAACAAGATATCCAGATAATGGAGTAATTTTGGTTAAACACCAAATGTATGGGGAGATTTTTATTCATTGAACCATACTACCAGAAGACAGAATTCAATAATTCACCTTCTCCATCCCTCACTGGTTGCTCTTTATTGAGCCAGAAGTCAAATCTACAAGGCTGATCCTAAATAAATTGATTTATTGAAAGTGTTCCATGTTTTGTTTTGTTTTGTTTTTCAGTGCTGGTGGGGAAAGTTAATATTAATGAGCATATATCTAGGGACAACACTTATATCCATTAATATTAACTCTCTCCCCTTAGCCTAAGGACACCACATTGGTCCATCCTGGCCCTTGTGGCTGTTCACTGTGCAAATCAAAGTGCTATCTGTTCTTCTAGCCTGCCATCTTCAGGAAGGGTCACCACAGTCGTAATATGATTAATACAAACATTAGTAGCATTCATCTATTTACAATTGACACTGTCTCCGTATTTGTAATGAAGACAACTTTAAGTTTTTCATTCAGTCACCTGCTGAGACAGATTAGAAGCCACAGAAAGAGGGGCCTTTTATGGCTCATTTAAGATAAGCCTCCTTCTCCTCCTCACCTACCTTCTTGGGAGCTATTTATGCTTGTGGTTTTTTCAATCTAAATTAGATTCTGGACCTAGCCCTGACTGTAGATTTTAAGAATCTTAGTATGTGTTCTATATCTGAAATAAATAGACAGATGTTAACAAGAGGAGGGCTTTCAGAACATAACCCCACATGGGCCAGTCGGCATGAGGATTAAGCTTTCCTAATGCTGAGGAGATTGCAGCAAAGAGTAGTCCTTCCAAACATCCAAACCTATGGCCACCTGAACGATCGAAAAGATACCGTTTGGAAAATTTCAGGTAATCTTTTTTCTTTTTTTTTTTTTAGAAGTAGTGTTAAATATTTAGAGATGGTTATAGATTAATTAGGCAATAGCTTTCAGCCCAGGGCTGTTTTTTATATTCTTCTGGCCCTTAAAGGATAGTCTCAATCTTTAACTAAACACGGCCTTTGTGAAATGTTCAAAAACCCAGATAAGGGAAAGAAATTATTACAGAGCAAGGCTATGAGTCAGAGGATTATTTAGCTACTAAAAATGCAATATGGCTAAGAGAACATGTCTAATGTAGCAAATGAAACGGCTAGAGACTGAGTATACTAATAAAATAGCTCTAAGGCTCTGTCCAACTTTGATTTAGCCTGAAGAAAACATCATCATCATTATAAATTTATAGGTCACCTTGAAATTAATTTTAATCATGATTTGATAGAAGGAAAATCAAGCCCCCCTCCCAAAATGGATTTTCACTTCAAATACGTCTCTAGTTAAAAGTTGTTCTCAATAACACTCATATTTAGAAATACATGACAAATATCCATGTCCATCCTAGAATATGAATATAACTAGCCAGCCAGGAAGAGAGGGGAAAAAAACAACAACAACTACTTTTTTTTTTGTTTAAGAAACTACTTCCAATAGGATATACAAGGAAGATGCTTTAAAAATAAAACCACCAGCATTTAAAATTCACTATTTTAATTAGTAAATTGCATTTTAGTCTTTGATTTGAGGCTAAGTATACCACTCGGCATAACGTGATGGTTGAATAAGAAATGAGGTTGTTTAGCAATGAAGAGCATTACCAAGGAGACGTCTTAATTTCCTATTAGGGTGAGGTGTATGTGTGTTGCTTAGCTATTTTGTTTCCATGGGAATTTTTTCGATAAGCATTTATTGAACATCTATTTCATGGCATGCGTTGTTCTAGATGCTTGGGATAAAGTGGCAAAGTCATAAAAACGTTTGCCTTTGTGAGATTTACAGTCTTGTGGGGGTAGAATGAGGGAGACAGACAATAAGCTAGTGAAGTATAGAGTAACTTAAAATGTGATGTGTCTATGAAGAAAAGTAAGTCAGGGCATTGGAGGTCAGGGGTCTGGGGAGAAGGCAATTTTACGCAGATTGTTCAGGGAAAGGCTCACAGAGCATGCCGTATTAGAGGGGAAAAGCTGTGTTCTAGAATGAGGAAACACCCAGAGAAGATGTGTTGGGTGGGAGCCTTTCTGGCACATTGGAGGAACCGACCGGAGGTGAGTATGACTGGAATGGAGCAAGTGAGGTCAGAAGGCACGAGGGTGGATCTCCACAGAATATGGACGTCACTGTCAGGACACTAGTTTTTACTCAAATGAAGTGAGATGAGAAATCATAGTGTTTCGGGAGGAAAAATGCCCTATCTGACTTCTGTAATTAAAAGGAGGGTCATGCTGGAGGCAGAAGCTGGAGCATCAATTGGGAGGTTATGAAAACAAAACAGTTATGAGGGGGGAGATGTTGGTGTGGACCAGATGGACGGGGGAGATGTGGTGGAATTGGAGATACATTGTGAAGGCAGAGTTGATGGAATTTGGTGACAGACTCCATGTGGGGTTGAGAACGAGGTCGAAGCATGGCATTCCCGTGAACTAGGATGGAAGGAGAGCAGACGAAGGGTTTTGCTGAGAAGGATTTTGGATGTACTAAGTTTGATACGTGCATTAGACTTCCAACGATTTGTTGATTTTTGTAAGAATTAATGTTTCCCTTTTGATAATTTATAGGTGAGAGATAGCATAATTTTATAGAAGTTTGAAATACTTTTATAAAATTTTAAAAGTTATACAGACACATATGCATTTAAGTTTGAGGACAGATTTTTTTTTTTTAAGTGTTTATTCAGAGGAGAGCAAGTGCCACAGATTAACCACAGCTAATGAACAATTGCCTTGAGGTCTCTCTATTGTGCAGAGTTAGTGGAGTCAGTGATCTTGATTCTGAGAGTGACATGATCCACTCTCAGACACTTTCCAGTTTAGTGCAGAGATAACAAGCCCTAGTCCTATCATCTAAGAATCAAGACAAATGGCATGTAGGTGTAGGCCTGCCTAATACTTGGTAATTTTGAAGATAAAAAATGCTCTGAGGATGGGTTGATTAAATTATTAACGGTAATATCCACTTGCTACCTTATTATAATGACAGAGACATAGATAATTAGTTTGTTAACTGATGCACACTAGGCACTTTTTCTGTTCTTGGGTATGACAATAAACCAGTAGATGATTATCTCATTGTGAAGAGACAAATTAGAGTAACACTGTGTTTGGGGTGGGGTGCAGGGGAGCATAACTATAGTAGAAAAATCCTGGGACACAGACAAAAGTGGGATGAGTAGCTATCTTTCCCAGCTTCAGTGAGATCCACAAAAAAGTTCCTTAATTCCTTTCTTTCTTTTTTTTTCAAGTTTTTTTATTTGAGAGAAAAAGAGAGAGTGAGAGAGAGCATGAGAGGGGAGAACGTCAGAGGGAGAAGCAGACTCCCTGTGGAGCTGAGAGCCCGATGTGGGACTCCATCCTTGTACTCCAGAATCATGACCTGAGCTGAAGGCAGTTGCTTAAACCAACTGCACCACCCAGGTGCCCGAAAAAGTCCCTTAACTCTTAAGAATTAAGTTTATTCATTTGGTAATTAGAAATAACAATATTCACTTTTTTGTATTGTTCAGAGGAATAAAGATACAATACACATGAAGCAACTAGTGGGGTAGCCCCCACATTGTTGCTGCTTAGAACTGGTAATTGATATTGTTGTTAGAATTAGTATTATTATTACTGCTTTTACCATCATCATTATCACCTTCATCTTTATTACATAATATGCTTATATTAATAGTGACATGACATCATGTCCAAAAAGGTTCTGCCTCCGTAAAGGGTAGAAAGCCACACAGGTAAAGAAACAAATTAGCTTTGTTGTTAGCTTTGAGAAAGTTGTTAGCTTTGAGCATTTGCAAATGACAAGAGTACTCAGGCCCCCAAATGTGAATTTCCTATTTAATCAATCTGTTTCATCTTCTTGATGTGCACACATTTTTGTTCTTTCTCCTAAAGTTGTTAGAGTTATATGAGGGTTGATAGAATTTTGACATTCAAATAGATTCCAAAGGTTGCAATCACTGGTGATTTTAGTTTTAATTAAAACTAAAATCTGCTTCTAAGAGCAGAGAAACTGTCCCTTGAGCATAGCAGGTTTTGAAACATTTGTAAATCAAATTGCTTCCAACTCTCTTGGTGTGCTGACAATGGGTTTCCCAAGGGAATAGTAAATAAACTGGTATAGCATGTTAGCTTTTTAAATGAACTGACTAATGAATTTCCAGATATTTTCAGGGAACTACCCTCAAAGTTTTTCCTCTTGACAAGGGAGCTACTACATTTTTACTCTTTTCATGGAAATGCATTCTTTCTGTAAAACTGCCATAACTTTTAGTTTAAAGGTAAACGGAAAAAGAAATCATGATCATGAAGAGAAAATGACAATGACTTGATGTCAACAAGAGCAACATTATAAAATATTTTTTGTTCTTTTTGTTATTGTTGTTGTTGTTGTTTTAAGACGGTTTGATTTCTCCTCTGGAGAACAAGCTTACTTTCAACATTGCATTTACATGTTAAAAGGTTTCAGCTTCTTATTGGTTTGAGGATTCTGGGGAAGGTTAGCCCAACAATGGCGCTTAACTGCCATATGCATGGAGAAAGAGCTCTTCTTTCAGGCTAGTTGACGTGGTAATTGTAACTCTGATCTCTCTAGCTCTTTTTTGAAGAGAACCAGAATTGCATGGAGAGACATGAGACTTCAAGAATTTTCCTACCGGGATTCTTGACCCCTTAGGATGCTTGTTGTTACATTGTCACATACAATTTTTTAAAATGCCTGTTCTAATACACAACTGAAATAGTATTTGTTTTGGGGAGAAATGACAAACAGAACTGAAAATGACTTGTCAAACAAGTTACTATATAGATCTTTTTTAAGGAAATGTTGCTTTTCCAGCAGCTAGTATTTTATTTTATTTTGGGATTAACAAAAAAATGAACAGTAATGGAGGTTTGGTTTGGTTTTTTGGGTTTTTTTTTTAAATGATTGGGAGATATCTTTATAGTGATCAGAGTACCTACAGAGTCTTCTCTCAGGAGAAAGGGAACGACTTCCTTTTTTATCATCCTTCCATATTTGATATGAAATTCTATAGAAGGCAAAGGTATAAAATTATGTAGAAGGCAAACTCTAAAGTGTTTTAGAAAAAAATCATTGCAATTAGTGTAATTTATTCTCCTCTGCCTACTAGACTCTGGATAATGAAATAAAGGTTAAGAGATGAGTAGATTGTGACTTTTCTCTGGATTTTTATTGAGCTCTGTTTGAATCCCAAGCCTCAGCAGCGCCCAACCCTCAGCTTACAGAGATCAATACAAATATCACGTCTTATTTAGCAAGAAATTCCATGTGCTTTAAACCCCAGTTAATGCAGATGCATTCATTTCTAGAAATCAGTTCTTTGAAATAACAAGTTTTATTCTCAGATTCTTTTTTTCCATATAATTTTCCTTATATTTATTCTTAGTAACTTCTTAGGATTTAGATTTATCTCCTTACTTCCTGTGTTTCATAATACTTTTCAATTCTAATCTGGTTTGTATATGTGTATATGTGTGTACTCTGTTCGGTTTGTGCACTATTATTTAAAAAGCCTAGGTATTTCACATAAAAGTAGAGAGGAGAAACAGTTTCAAAACATGGTACATGGTTCAACAGATTAAATGGGATAAAGAGAGATGGGGGAGGGGCAGAAAATGACTGCCCAGTAAAAGCCTTTTTAGCAAATCATGCTGAATCTCATTAATAAAGAATACGTCCACTAAAGCTGTACAATCAATCTGCCATGTGCATTAGCGATGTCTAGTCCAATTCAGGTAGATAAATTGTTCCCTAAGTGTTGGTCGGCTGCCACTCAAATCACAATACCAATAATACATGCCATGCTGAATTTCTCCTGACTCATGAAGAATTTTTTCCACGGGGTTAGACTAGACTAAACAGGTGAGGAAGAATGATGTCTGTCCAAATGAACACCACCACCCACAGGGAGAAAGGACAGACAACTAGAGAGATAAGCAATGACAACTACACTGCCAACCCATCTTCCAAAAACAAACCAGCAGGGAGCAATCCAACTAAACCCCATTGCCAAAAGTGTCAACTAAAAATACTACCAGGAAGGGATAGTCAATACAGAGTTTGCAAAGTCAGATGAGGACATTAGTGTAGCACAGACATATCCATCATGGGAAAACAGGCACAAGACAAAGAGAATAAAAGGGAAGGGAAAACGGAGTAACTAAATACCTCCATGAATATTTTTTTTTCATGTCCTTGAAAAGGAATTCTTTTTTTTTCCCCATTTTATTTATTTTTTTCAGCGTAACATATTCATTGTTTTTGCACAACACCCAGTGCTCCATGCAATACGTGCCCTCCCTATTACCCACCACCTGTTCCCCCATCCTCCCACCCCGACCCTTCAAAACCCTCAGGTTGTTTTTCAGAGTCCATAATCTCTTATGGTTCACCTCCCCTTCCAAATTTTTTTTTTTTTAATAAACATATAATGTATTTTTATCCCCAGGGGTACAGGTCTGTGAATCGCCAGGTTTACACACTTCACAGCACTCACGATAGCACATACCCTCCCCAATGTCCATAGCCCCCTCCCCCTCTCCCAATCCCACCTCCCCCCAGGAACTCCCAGTTTGTTTTGTGAGATTAAGAGTCATTTATGGTTTGTCTCCCTCCCAATCCCATCTTGTTTCATTTATTCTCCTTCTATCCCCCTAACCCCCTATGTTGCTTCTCCATGTCCTCATATCAGGGAGATCATATGATAGTTGTCTTTCTCCGATTGACTCATTCCACTAAACATGATACGCTCTAGTTCCATCCACGTCGTCACAAATGGCAAGATTTCATTTCTTTTGATGGCTACATAGTATTCCATTGTGTATATATACCACATCTTCTTGATCCATTCATCTGTTGATGGACATCTAGGTTCTTTCCATAGTTTGGCTATTGTAGACATTGCTGCTATAAACATTCGGGTACACGTGCCCCTTAGGATCACTATACTTTCAGGGATCATTTCTATAGTTTTTTACTAGAGAAGTTTCTCTGAATTTGTAGTGTACCCAGAACCACGAGGAGGAGGCATAACATTCCTTCCTGAGCGTGAAGCTGACTTTGGGTGTTGTGCTCTCCATGAATATTTTAATGACAGCATCTTAGTCTGGGTTCCACCCATGAACAATTCTATTTAATGATAGCTACCATGACTAATATCTTTCCCCATGGCTCACTATCAGAAGCCTTCATCATTATCAACAGATACTTTTTAAAGGCACAGTATAGTATATCCTCTTGAGGTTCTTTGGTTTGAGTCGACATCGCATAATTATTCTGAAGAAGTCCATCGGCTTCTTATACAGTCTGAAAATAAAAGCACCTGCTTTTGAACCCATAGTATAAGGGAAAACATTCTACCACTTCTTACGAGATTAAAAGTCTCTGAGTACATACCATGCATGGAAGGGAGCATTTTGAAATGAAGTGGAAATCCTAAGCCTGAGCTGTTGTATGACTACATTAAGGTGGAGGAATGAAGGATTATGATGGTATTGAGTTTTAGGGAGGAAGGCCGCTTGTGGATTTATCATTAATTCTGTGACCCTATCTGCCCAGGCCTTTCTGTTTCAATGTGACTTAGAATTTTAAAAGGAATTCAGCTTTCACAGTCCCCCATGTAAGTTGCCTTCAGCAAAGAACCTCTATCCTTAATGTAACACAATTGGCAATCTTGATTTGGAACAGACTGTGATTTAGTTAACAAGAAAACAGATTGACCTCTGTCACCCCAGAGTTGAATGGGAAACTCAGTTCAGGTTTGATGGCATGGTGAGCTCTTGGAAGATAAGCTGGGGGAAAAACCGAAAAAGCCTCAGTGAACATGTAGAGGGCTGGTAAAATCCCTCATATCCTGGCCAGATTTTCTCCTAGACAAATGTACGCATTTTTTAATGATGTTCTTTAATAATGTATGCATGTTATATGACCTCAGTCACACAGATGAAACCCCACTTTAATGAACAGACTCAAAATGATCAACCTGATGCAATAAAACTAGTTCCATGTGGCAACTAGCATGATTTGTTAGTTCCTTTTGAAAGCATGCTTGGGGGGGGTGGCGTGTGGAGGAGAAAGAGAACTTTAAGCAAGCTCCATGTCCAGCTCGGGCCATAGATAGGGCTTGATCTCACAACCCTGAGATCATGACCTGAGCTGAAACCAAGAGTGAGATGCTTAAATGACTGAGCCACTCAGGCACCCCTGTTAGTTCCTGAAAAGGATGCAATGTATTCATACAAGAAATAGTATGTGGTAGATACGCCTGCTACTTCCAACACCTTGAACAGTCAAATGTATGTAAGATCAGACCTGATAGATCTCAAACTCAACATTTTTTTTTCATTTTTGTTTGCATTCATATCTGAACTTTGGAGAAAAAGAGTTTCCTTCACCCCTTTCAAATTCATTAGGAGAGACCGAAGAAATGAACTAAGGAAATGTTACTGTGTGTTAAAAAATGATAGGGAGACAATGAATTAATTAAAGTTTTCATTAAATTATTTTTTTTCTCAAGTATAAGTACTTCAGATTAATCAAACATCCCATTTGTACACTTTCACTAAATGTTCTCAGCCTCAATTTGTATTATTCAAACCCTAATTATAATTCCTGGGCAAAGCAAATAACCACATAAATAACATAAGTCAAATTCATATAGACTGTAGGAAGATTCCTCTGTTGTACATGGCTTATATATTAGCATATGAAGATTTTAAAATTTTTGAATAATGACTTTTGAGAACAAGAGTTATGCTCGCCTGATATTTTATTAGAAACATAGAATGAATATAAAATGAGGCCAAAAAAAAGAGGAAATTATAATTTGAGGGAATTCTAAAGCTCTCAGGTTTGACTTTTATAGTTTAGACAGGTAAATATAAATAATTGCATTGGCTACCATTGCACTAATGATATTTATACTGCATATATTTATATGTGATCAGGTCAGGACTTGGTCTTTCTAAAACCAAAGCATTAGGTAGAAATAAATTAGATATAAAGTAAGGACAAAAATGAAAAGGAAGAGTAGAGGTCAACAAAATTTTATCCAGGTCACTGAAATGCCAGACTTTTTTTCCTTCTTCTTCAGTCTCTCAATTTATAAGTAAGTTTGCAAAATGCTTAAGAGTCATTAAAATAATCCTTGCTGTTTTTAATAAAGTAAACCAAAAACAATTGGAAGCTATTTCCAACATACAGAAAGTTGCATGTCTAAACTGGCACTTAATTGGTACAGTAACATTGCTTTTCTAGAAACCAAACTTTTGGCAACTTCAACAATAGTTTTCATGGAGAAAGCTTTCATGAAAAGGAGAGAGAAACACACAAGGTGCTTGGCAAGTTCATGTCAATGGAGTGACCATGTCCCTCCCACTATGGAGCCAATGAAGCAGAACCCTACACAGCCTTAGGAAGAGTCAGCAGGTGCATTCATACTAATGCACATCTCCCCAACAGTTTATTTCAAACTAGTCAGCTTGGAATATCAGAATTTTTACTTTTATTTTAGTTGTTTCCTTGTCTGTGAATATGGTGCTTGTGAAGGTATGTGCTTCATCTACTGATGTTTTGATGGATTATACACTGAGCATTTCTCATCAGGAATTTATCCAACAAGTAAGGGCACTTTGCTTATTAAATTGAGGTCTCATGTTAGAGGCCATTAAGCAAATTATTTAGTGCCTTCTGCTTTGGAAGGCAAGGGCACAAGTACAGTATTTTATAACTGGTTAATTTCATGCTGCAATTAAATTCTTGACACACAGTTGGAACGGCAAACTTAATGTGAAGGGGAAAATTAAAAAGGGTTTCCATCGTCAAGTTTCTGTTTGAAAATGGACGTTTAAAAAGAGTTCTTTCTAGTACATTAAAGAATTTGCATCTTCTGTGCTGTGGTAGGATGGAAACTACCTGTTATGTAGAGAATAATCTGAGCAGAACTAAGTTTTGGGTTTTAGATTTTTTTTTTTTTTTTTGGATTGTATACAACCAGTAGGAGTTGTATTATAACCTATTTTACCTTAATGAAGGCAATTTTGGATAATAAAATTGGACTAAATCAATATGTATGTTATAAAGATATCTAATTTTCAATTTGATGACTAGATTAAGAGAAAGTGGAATTATTTGTGTGTGGGAGAGAGGGAGAGAATATTGAAATGCAAACTCAAGTTTATACTCATTACAGTGGGAAACATAGATAAAGAAAAAAAGAGGTAATTTGTCACAAATAAATTCTTGATAATTGAAGTCAAAAGAAAATTGTAATGTGTTAGTTCCATATTGTACCTACCTGTTGGCTTTTTTTTTTCTTTTTTTTTTTTTTTTTTACTTATTTAGTATTTTCATCTGAATCCATTGTAAGGTCTAGCAGTTAACAGTGTAATCTACAGTGTCAGACTTCCTTCCAGGCCATATTTTGTCCCTAACTTCTTCTGGCTGTGTGACCAGGGATGAATTATTCAAACTCTCTGGGCTGCAGTCCAGGATAAAGGGGGAGTGATAATAATAGTACCTATAGCTTAGGATGTTATGAAAGAAATCAATGGCATTAGGCATGCAGAGGGTTTAAAAGAGAACTCACAGTAAGCACTAACTGAGTGTTAACTTTTATTTACTAAAATATATACAACACAAGGCAAGGGCTTTGCTTTGCTTAGTACTGCATTTTTAGCCCCTATAACAATAGATGCTCAATAAGTATATTTGAATGATTGAATTCACTCATGAATTAATAGGAAGTTAACAATATACTGTCATTTCAGGGGATGCTAATTTAATCTTTACCCTGTGAAAATACTTCCTTGGGTATAACCATAAATCTCAAAATTATAAAATTATTCTTTTGGCTTCCATGTTGGCTCACTCTTTATAAAATAAATGAAGAGAGAACACATTAATATAGTCATACTAGTATCAGTCAATTTTGCTTTTCTTTGAATGACTTATTACATCCATTCTCAATAAAAAGTTGGTAAGCTTTTTATTATTATTATTTATTTATTTATTATTTATTATTATTATTATTTTTTTATTTTACTGTCCTTTTAAGGGGATACCTAAGTGAAATAGAGATGTGAATTGAATGTGGGAATAAACTGGCAGCAAACCCCTATTTTACATTTTTTCTCAGATTTTGATTAATATGTAATGTCATTTAGCAGGAAAGTGGGTATCCTGGAGTCATATAGCAATGTTACTGAATTTAGAATGAGAAGCAAGACTAGTTTCCTGTATAACTGGCCTAAATTATTTCATTTAGTTTAGACTTTAGATAGAAAACAGTTGGGCCATAAAATGTGGAATCTTGGGATTAAATAGTTAAAAAATCTGTTAAAGATCTTGAAATAGAAAGGTTGCCTCTCATCCCTAAGATTCTATCCACGAAACTCCAAAAAAGGTAGATGAATATTAAAGAATATCCAGACTGTCTTCATTTTTAGTGTTGCCCAGATAATCACCATTCAGTAATTAACACCTAGGAAACTGCTAACAAATGGATCATTTTTTATATAATACTAATGGGTTACAAATAATGGCACTCCATCAAACTGTGTAATTTTAGTCAAATCTATTTATCCTCAAAGCATCTTAGTGTTCTCATCCATGAAAGTCACAATCACAATGCCCACCTTGCCAGATGGTAGTGAGGGTTCAATGGAATGTCAGTATTTCTAGAGGGGCCACTATTCTTCAACTATAGAGGACGTGTGGTTCCCCTTAAGTCCTGCCTCAGCTCAAGCTAGTGTATATCACACCATTTATGACCTTGTGCTTTGGGTGGGTCTCTATGATTATTTCAAGACTAAGTTCAAGAGTCATCTCTCTGAAAACTTTTCTTGTCTTCACAGACATTAGTTGTTTCCTCTTATTTTCTCTAAAGCGCTCTATAATTCTATTCTAACCTTTAATGCATCTTCTATAATGATATCCATATATAAAATTAAAAGTGAGTCAAAAAGGGCCATATGTGGGCACCTGGGTGGCTAAGTCTGTAAGTGGCTGCCTTTGGCTTGGGTTATGATCCCGGGGTCCTGGGATTGAGTCTCATGTTGGGCTTCCTGCTCAGAGGGGAGTCTGCTTCTCCTTCTCCCTCTGCCTTTCGCTCCTCACCACCCCAACTTGTGTGCTCTTTCCCGCTCTCAAATAAGTAAAATTTAAAAAAAAAAAAACAACACTCTGACACAGAGTGGCATTTAAATCAAGGAAAATATAAAAACCTGGAATATTTGTAAAGTGATCTATACTTTAGGGGGACTGTCTCAAATAGCCAAAGGGTTGTTTCATCCAGGAAACCAGTGACTGTTCTTCTCACCTATAAACTATTAATAGGCCCCATACCATATAATCCAGTTTCTCCTCTCTCTACTCTCTTCTCTGACTTTAAACTCTTAATTGCATAGATCAACTAACTGTCAGGATTTAGGGGATTTGGCAGGGAAGCAAGAGAGGTTGATTTCTCCTCCTTCAGTTGTTGTGCAGTACCTGAATCCTGCACAAGAGAGCAGGTCCCTGGGCTGGGATGTAGCATTCTTCTTTCTTGGGAAGTGAAGAAAAGAACAACTTACACAATCATTTATAATTTAAAATCTTCATTTTCCTCCCGTCCATAGTTGCCTGTTCCTTTCTCTTTAGTGTTAGATTCCTTCTCCATATAGATATCAAGATGCAGCTTGGAATAAAAAATAGGAGTTCTGAAGATAATTTGGGAGCTCTGTTTCTTTTTAAGAACCTCCTCCCTTTGCCTGTACTTTTCCAGTCAGGTACCCTTTGGTCTACATTTGTAGGTAGTGGTTAGTGGACCATAAACACATGGTGGCAACCACTCAACTTTGCTATTGTAGCATGAAAGCAACTTGACTGTATTTAAACTCTGAGCATTAAAGTGTTCTAGTAAAATTTTATTTTTTTAAAAATTTATTTATTTATTTGAGAGAGAGAGAACATGAGTGGAGAGGAAGGGCAGAGGGAGAGAATCTCAAGCAGACTCCCAATGAGTGTGAGGCCTGACCTGGGACTTGATCTCACAACCCGTGTGATCGTGGGTTGTGATCTAATCTAAGCTGAGCTAAAACCAAGAGTTGGATGCTCAACCAACTGAGCCACCCAGGCACCCCAATAAAATTTTATTTACAAAAACAGGTAGAAGGACAGATTTAGCCCATGGGCCATAGATTTGCAAGTCCTGTTACTCTGTCCACTGGTTTTTGTTGATCTGATTGTCACCTTGCAGGTCAATTCTTCCAAAGGGAACTTCACTGGTATTCTGTCCTACCCAAACATGAGATTTGAGAGCATCAAGAAATGGAAATTAGAATTGTACTCTCTGTGGAATTCTCTAGCTGGATTATTGATCCAGATGCAAAATAAAACTTCAGTAGAACATTGAGAGGGTTTTTGAAATTCTAGAATAGCTAGTTTTCAAGAATGTGCTTAACGTAAGCAATAAAGATGTAAATAATTTTAAAGAAATGACAATAGCTGCTGACATTGGTTTTGTGCTTATCTCATACCAGGTCCTGTCTTTTTTACATGCTACATCCACCTAACCCAGATTATATTCCTATCATTAGGAATCCTATCAATCCTATCAATAGGATTATTAGATCCTATCATTTACTCCATTTTATAGATGAAGAGACTGAGTCTCAGAGACTAGGGAATTTCCCAAGATCGCATGGTGAGTGGCAGAATTGGGGTAGAGCTCAGGTATATTTGATTTCAAAGAACAGTTCTGGAAAAGAGAATAAGGAGGGTCAGAAATTATGCATTATCCTGGGAAGGGGATTAGAGATGAGAAATTGTCCTCCTATCAGTTGATCCTACTTGAGCCAATCTGGCAGGTCACCTGGGCCATGCCAGCTGGATTCCAAATCCATCATCCGACTAAGCTTGCCTTTTACATGGTGATACTATGGAGAGTCAAGAGTACCTCTGAGCACTCAAGAGGGACCCTGGAGTCTCCAAAGGCCATTATCTAATTCTCAGGGCAGCTGTTACATAAAATTTGTAACAATGTTTTCAGATTTTCACAAGTTTCAACACACCTGGAATTTCTTGCAGTGTTTGTGACATTTTGAAGAACAACAAAAGGAATCCTTCTCTTTTGAAATAAACGTAATCAAGTAGATACAGATTCCTCTATAATATAAGCCTCAACATAGGAAAAGAGGAAACAATGAGCTATGGTTAATAAATGTTTTTGAATTGTATGCTGATAATCCATTGACCATTTCATGATAAACTCTTCATATTTGAGAACAAATAATAAATGAGGTAGCACATTTGCTTACAGAATTTAGTGTAAGTGCTGGATGTTTAACCAAAGCCTCTTAAATCTTCCTCTTCCAGTGATTTTCTTATAGTATTAATTTGGATTCTGGTGTATCTATGCTACAGCAGCATATCAGAAAGAAAGGGGGAAAAAAAAAAACCTCCGTTGCACACTATGTACTTACCATGGCAACCCCAGCATCACATGGTGCCCATGCTAGTCTGAAGGCAAAGAGCTTCACAGGCTCTTAGGCAGACACACACACCAACCTCCCAGCCATGTGACTTTGCCTACAGTCAGCAGCCTTTGCCAAGAAAATGTGTCAGCATAAACTGATAAACTCCGGGTTATTCCAACTCCTGCAATTCTCTTGCCTTCTTTAGATCTGCTCACTCATCTTCTCTCTTTTTCTTCTTCCCTCCCTCCTCTTCTCTTCCTTCCTTTTGCTTATCTTCAATGCAGAATGCAACAGTTAAATATTTATTTACCATCTTAGATTTTCTCCAAATAATTCTTTGAAATTGTATATTTCAATATAATTATATATTTCAATATAATAATTGAAATCTCTGTGATTGGACAAAAAATATTTGCTGTGTGCAGGACCTTACTAATGTTCCTATCAGTGTCTTAGAAATTGAATGACATACAATCTTTCCAAAGACTGAGCAAAAAAACCCTAGAAATTTCCATCACAAAAATGATTGAAATTGGCACAAATTAGTGAAATTCTCTTCTTCAGTTGAATGAAGGGATATCATTTGCTTCACCATTATTAGCACCAAAGTTATTTATTAAGTAAAAAGTGATTTGTTCATTTGATTAAAACCAAAACCAAGACTAAAACAGGGTTAAGTAGAACAAACAAAGTAAACAAAACAAAGTTTTAGACCATGTGATGGATTTCACTTCTATGTCTTGAAAACTGTGATGGAAATATGGACTTAATCTTTTTCAAAAATTATTTGAAATCCCAGGAGACCACTTTAACCCACTTCGATTAAACACATCATAGTTACATGCTCTCCATATGCTACTGCCAGAAAAGAATCAAACCACCAGCAAACTTTTATACTTTTATACTTTTTTATACTAATTTTTATACATTTTTACAGCAAACTGTATACTCTTGACATCCTTTCAGAGTTTCAGTTTACATAGTGACTTAATTAACAAAATTCTCTGTTTTAATTCCTTGCTGGGACTCTGCCTCTCTAGTTTAGCTTGAAGAACATAAAGGCAGCAGATTTTACAAACAGACAACTCCCAAGATCCTATGTACGGTAGTTAATGAATCTTGTGATTTGTAGTAAAGCTTTTGAACTGCAAGGGAGTCCATTTTCAATTTCCAATGCCAGTCAATCAGACTCCAATGCTATTTCCTAAGTAATCACGTTTATGAGCAAATGTTTTTAGTTAACAGCCATTGAATAATTGTCTGCCTCTAAGCTCTCTCTCTCTTTCTCTCTCTCTCTTAAAAATGAGTTTGTTTGCTTGTGACCATTTTGGAAATGATCCAGAACAAAATATCATTAGCATGTTCCGGGAACTCATTTGCAAATGCATTTATGCATTAGAAGCAGGACCATGTTGCATCTCCTGTGAAAACAGGAAGGGGTTTAGGAATTGAATACAAGAAGGGTTGACCAAAAGTTTCCACCAATGAGAAAAATCTCATGTTCGTTAAAACAAACAAAAAAAAGAATCTAATGTAAGACAGTCATAAACAATGTTTCCAGCTAAAATACATACTGCAAAGATGCATGCAGGGCCATGTAAAATTTATGATAATAGTTTTTAAAGGTCTTGTCTGCAGAGGCTGATCACTGGTCTTGTACACACATATTTGTACTGTGCTATGCATATATATTCAAGTTTGGTTAATAGGAAAGATAATATAACATCATCTTGATACCTATGTTAAGATATCTTTCTATGTTGGGACGCCTGGGTGGCTCAGTGGGTTAAAGCTTCTGCCTTCTGCTCAGGTCACGATCCCAGGGTCCTGGGATCGAGCCCCGCATCAGGCTCTCTGCTTGGTGGGGAGCTTCTTTCCCCCTCTCTCTCTGCCTGCCTCTCTGCCTACTTGTGATCTCTCTCTCTCTCTGTGTCAAATAAATAAATAAAACCTTAAAAAAAAGATATCTTTCTATATCTATATACCTATATCTAAATCTATATCTGTTTCTTCTCTACCAGACCATCTTCTTGAGAGCTGAGCCAGCTCTGATTCAGTCCTGCTTCTTCCAAAACCCTACTTCACCAGTTCATCTTTTTAAACAAAGAATGAAATAACCTTGATTTAAGTAAGGTGGAAGACTATTTCCCTCCCATACTATCTTTTTGAGAATCCAAGCGTAAATAGTCTGGGGCTCATGACATCTCCACCATGTTTTGTATCTAGACTTCTTCATGTTTCTGTGGTTCATTCATCTTTCTTCTTGCAAATTCCTTCTTGTGATCTAAGACCCATATCTGCTCCATCTTGTCCTGCCATTTTGCATTTTAACCACCAGAAAGGGATAAGGGCAGTCAGATTCCTTTACTTAAAGCATGACCCAAAATTGCACACTGCACTCATTACCCATGACCTAGTCCCATAATGACACCTAGCTACAAGGCATGCAAAGAAGTGTAGTTTTGAGCTGAACAAGAAAATACACGTTGAGGGAGCATATTGGAGTTTCAACCACAGCCATATTCTAAGGTAAGCATTTTGTACAGAGTGCGTAGAACATGTAAGTTACTCAAGGCCGAATGAATATTTGAAATTTTAAAAAGCTAGTTGGCCCCAAAATACCAAAAAAACCCACAAAATATAATTTAATGAATAGCTAGTAACATATTTATGATCTCTAATTAGACCAAATTCATTAAATGTTTAATTCAGTATTCATAAAAGGTCATTTATTTAAAAATAATATTTACATTAGATTGCCTTCTTCTGCCAAAACCTTAGAATATACACACTTGCTGAAAAATTATAGTCAATCATAAATTAAATAAGAAATATATGGCCAAATATTTTCAAAGAGGAATTTTTTAAATATTCAAAAATTTTATAGCAAATGTTATATGAAATGTAGTATGGGTGTACATTTTAGTTTGTTCCAGAAAAGCTGATTAGGAAGGCCCCAAAGGAAGTGACTTAATGGTCTTCAAATGGTTTTTCAAATGGTCCTCAATAAATGATTTTTTATAATGTTAGAGTCAAACTGTATAAGTCATAAAATGTCAGCTATTTCATTAAACTGTATTTTATGGGATATAGAACTGACTGCAAATAAAATGAGTGAGAATAATATGTATCTCTATAATTATCAAACCATGGGCTAATATAATATTTTAATAAAAGAATAACTCTCATCCAACCACCTGTGAGTTTCTCCTGTTCAGTGGAAAGGGAGGGTCTTTGTGAATACTGAGAAGCCCTCTTTGTGCTACCTTCAGAAAAGCTGGGGAGGAGAATGTGGTCAGGTCTTCTGTGCTATAAAGGATGCTACAGAAAGGCAGCTGAGTATCCTGTCAGGATGCTGTAAGGGATGTGGGGAATAGCTTGAGTAGCCTTAGGGGCTGCTGCCACTCTGCCTTCTGCAACAGGAGCTTTGTAGGGGGCTTGAAAGCTGCTTAGGAATTTCTACCCACAGATAGCCACCAAATCACCAGTCCTTCCACACATAAATTAGGAGAGTAAACCTATTTCTTTCTTGGAATTCTAGCAGAACTTTGAGTATTTGGGGGCAAGAAGGGGCTGTTCATTGAGTTAGCAAGTGTGCTATTCTGTAGTTACAAGGAGAGATTTAGGGGAAAAAATAATGCTTTAGATTCCCATGATGGGAGAAGCAATTCCTTTATTTGGAAAATGTCATGCATTCAAATGATACTGATTGATTGATCACTTTGCGCCTGCGTTACTAATAAGCACTTGAATGTACAACATGAACTTGGAGGTGCTCTATTAAACCAGCTGGTATTTCCTGATGATGAATTTTCTTTGTGAACTTTCTCCTCTGAAAACTGCACATCATGTCATTTCATAATTGAGAAATATATGGATGGTTCTGTTGTTATAGATGGGTACAGCTATATATTATAATTTCACATATTTGTTATGTTTTCTAAATCAAAACGCTACTCTGTGTCTGTGTGTGTATGTGTGTACTGATACTGGTATGACTAAGCAACTTAAGACCTTCCAATATGACCAGACTCGCCTATCTATGCCAGACATCAAGGTTGAATGATCCTTCTTTGGGTGGAACACTATTGTTCTCCAGAGCCTTTGTATCACTGGCTGACAATGCTTTCTGAGGGAAGCCTGAAAAGTATTGTAGAATATGAAAACAGTCTGTTATCTCATAATATTGCCCTAGCTGCATCCTGACCCATGGTTTGTGACTTCTTTTGTAGCCTTTTATATGCATGATATTTTTTGTTTCTCTCTCTCTCTCTCTCTCTATTTATTTATTTATTTGGGGGGGTGACTTTTTCCTCTGAATATATAGTCCTGAGAATGGTTATGTGCCCTCAGATTTCCAGTAATCAAGTAAACATTGAAAGTAAATGAAACAGACACATTATAGAGTGAAGGTATGGTTTTATTTCCTTCCAAATATATGGCAGTAAAGGATTAGGGAAGAAAGGGAAAGTGATTTATGTAAGGAGATAAGAAAACAGAAGTCTACTGAAACTCAACTGTACTGGTATTATAAATACAAATGAGGGTGAATTAAAGTAGAGACAAGTTGAGAGTTGAATGATGTGCTGCTATGCATCATTTCAAGTCTTCAACTCTAGCAGTCAAACTGGAAGTTAAGCGAGCTTAATTTTTTAATTTGATTTGACTGGTCAAATACTCAAATCTCAAATCTCCTTATGCCCATAGCTACAATCTGCCTATTGATTTAGTTTCATGTCAGCAGAATAAACTGTATATCATTCCCAATTATTAAAATGCTTAGAAGTTTCTACACATTGGTGTTCCTTTACTAATTAATTTCCCTGTGAAGTATCCACTTCAGTTAGTCAAAGGGATGAATTTATATTATGGCAGTTATCCTTCTTGGCTTTATTTCTTAGTCATTGTTATGCCCATGCATACAAACTACAAGCATATACACACACTCTTTTAGTTATTAACCGTAACGTGATTATAGGGCTACGTAGTAAAGAATTTGGATGCTGGAAATAGGTCTGGGTTTAATTTTTGGCTCTACCACTCAATGCCTTTGAGTGTCAGTTTACTCATTTGTAAAAGGGAGATACTGATACCATCTCTCTCATGGGATAGTTGTGACAGTTCAGTGAGGTGATGCAGGCGGTGTGCCAGGTATTATGTACTAATAAATGTGAAATGTCATTTTTTATTGATCACCTACTAGGTGCCAGGCACTGTGATTTGCAATTGTGCTGTGGATGTCTCGCTGAACGCCCTGTCTTTACCTCCTATACCCCACATTTAGTCAATTTAACACATGACGACCAAGTTAATTGTTCGGATTGTTTCTTTCCTGATATTTTCTGTGCTTTCCTTGGCTCTAAAATGAAGACCAAACAATCATTTGTCCAACATTCAAAATATATTCGTTTCCTCAGCTGCTATAACAAACTACCATAGACAGAGTGGCTTAAAAAACAGAAATGTAATGCTCCAGTTTTGGAGACCAAAAGTTCAAGGTCAAGGTGTTGTTATGGATGTTTGCTTCTGAGGCTGTGATGGGGCAATCTGTCCCAGGACTCTCCCCTGCTTCGCTGGGTTTACTGGCCATCTTTGGACCCATTTGCATAGAAGCATCATCCCAATCTATGTCTTTATCTTCATATGGTGTTCTCCCTGCGTGTGTGTGCCTCTGTCCAGTCGCCCCCCCTTTTTAAAAAATTTTATTTATTTGAGAGAGAGAGAGAACACAAGCAGGGGAGGGGCAAAGGGAGAGGGAGAAGCAGACTCCCCACTGAGCAGGAAGCCTGATGTGGGACTCTATCCCAGGATCCTGAGATCATGACCTGAGCTGAAGGCAGGTACTTAACTGACTGAACCACCCAGGTGCCCCCCATTTTCTCCTTTGGATAAGGACCCCCACTCATACTGGGTGAGGAGGCCATCTGACTCCAATATTCACCCATCTTAACTAATTACATCTGCTAAGACCCTATAATATTTGAATTTGGAGGGGGGACAAAAATGATTTAATGTATAACACAAAATATGCCATAATCTAGCCTAAACCTGACTCTCTAACCTAAATCTAATTGTCTCCCTCCAAATTGAGAAAGAAAGAAAGAAAAAAAGGAAGGAAGGAAGGAAGGAAAAGAAGGAAGAAAGAAAGAAGGGAAAAAAAGGAAGGAAGGAAAGGAAAGGAAAGAAAAGAAAGGGAAGGAAGAGAAGGAAAGGAAAAAAAAAAAGAACGACAAAAATATGCTTGCTGGCCTCTACACATAATATACCTTCGACATGTCTGCCTTGATGGCATGGCAGAGTGCCCTTACCCATATTTTTAGTTCTCAGGTCAAATTCTGCCAGCTTTGTGTGCATTCTTTGCCTTTTCTGCACTACCTCTGCCTTTCCTGCCATCTTCTTCCTGCTTAACAGACTCTTCTTTGAGCTTCTGCCTTATTAGACCCTCCATCCCTCAGCTGGGGTCTAGTGCTGGACCTTAGGGAGCAGACACCCACAGGGGCAACAGATGGCTTGAGTAACCACAGAAGCTACCCTAATGAATTATCAAAATGGCTCTACAGAGGAAGAGATGAGCTGAGCTATGAAATGGAAAATAGAATCCGGCTAGCTCTGTTGCACCCAAGGAATATAAATTAGAATAATCTTATTATTTGGTGTCTCGCTTTTAAAGCCAAGCATCTGTGACTTCTGAAAAGGTGCTATGCTGTGCTGGAACATGAGCTTTCATGTGTCCTCCCCCAAAGCTACTTGGAACGATTTAATGACAATCACAAAGTTTTTTATGTTTACGGAGGTCAGTATCGGACAAGTGCCAAAATATTTCCTGCCCCCTTTGTGTTCTAATCATCTAAAGATAAGAGCGGGTGTAAAACACTGATATTGCCGTATTTGGGAGTAGGTTTGTATCAGGTAAGCTAAAAGGCAGACAGGTTGTGCCTGTCTACTAGTAAGGATCATCACATCTGGCTCTAACACCTGGTGTTACTAGGTTCTCTGCTCTCAGAACACACTACTAGTAGATCACAACTGTTACACTTTTCCCCTTCATCTTGCTAAATAGAACAAAGACAATGCTATTTGGAAGATTGGGGCTTCTCTCGGGAAAGAAGGGCACTTCTCCACTATGTTAAATAAACTCAAGTCAACATGTCTGCAAGTCTAAATGAGGTCTTCCTTACTGGACACAGATGCTGGGCTGTGTGCATCATACGCATCAGCAGATTTAATCAACCTTTCATAGGAGGCTTAGCAAGGTTAAGTAAGGGGCCCAATGCCACTGAGCTAATAGAAATTCCACCACATCTAGACCTATCTTTCTCCAAAGCCTGCTTTTAATAATTGCAGTGCCCTAGCTGTCTCTCTACAACTAATTTAAGGATGAAGATTTCAATTCAAACAGCCACAGATGAAATGGTGGTGATTCTTTTTCTTTCTTTCTCTTAACTACTATGGAACATACATAGAGTTGAAATAAGCAGCTTAGACATAACTGTATCCTTGCTATTCTTTGTGCACCTAGTTAGATCTCGAGTATCGTGAGTCTCACACCAAATCTTGGTGTACGCTTCCTACACACTTTGCTAAGCCAACTCCAGTACTGAGTACCTGGTAGTTGTGTCTACTCTCTATTGATTGGTTCTGAACATCCAGCTCTATTAAGGATAAGTGAATTTAATTGGGTATAGATGAGTTTCATCTGAAAACCACCACATTAAATAAAGTGCTGGCTAACCATGAGTACAGAGGCAGTGCTATTACAAAGGTTTTAAGAGCCTGCTACAGAACAAAAGATTCTGGCTTTATCAAAGACAGACACATGCTCCCATTCTTCACTGTGCACTGCCTCTGTTATGCCACTACAGTCACAGTCTCGTCTACCAAGCTCTGCCATAGGAATTCAAGACCCTATTTAACAAATACTGCAAAGTCATTGACAAATGCCTGATGCTTTTATATGGGCCTTTTCATTGATTTAATTTCTAGGGATAAAAATATTAAGATGTTTCAGTAGATAATAACTCATGTATCTTTCTCTATCTCCAAATTAAAAAATGAAGAATTTAAGGTGGTGGGTATCTTTCAAGTCATATCATTATAAGGCCAAGGGTAAAACAGGAAAACAATCTAAATGATTTGTTCATCCATTTGCTCATTCACTCAACACCCATTTATGTAACACTGACCACTTTATTTTTTTTGGCATTGAGAGTTCTAATAGAGGATGTGCATGTGTTGGACGTACATAGCCTTCACACCCAAGCCAGAATTAAAGCACCAGGTAAGCTTCCTAGGGAAAGGAATCAGTGAGTTAAGACCTATGTAATGAATAGAAGTTAACCAGGGTAAGACAAGGAAAAAGACTATTTTAGGACAAAGAGAGAAACAAGTTAAGAACTCCCAAGCATAATGGGTTTAAGAAACTCGAAATAGTTCAGTGTGACTGAAAGTAAATGTACTGGGCAGCATATGCTGGAGAAGAAGAGGCAGGTGATATGTGGGTGGGCCTGAGTGAATCCATGTGTTGGAGGGAGGGGAAAAAGAGGGTAAAACCCTGAGATCAGGTTGGAGATCATGGACATGTAATGTCAACAAATTTCCCCATGGGTAATGGGTTTTCTGGAGTGCCCAGAATCTGGAACCAGGTTAAGAAGGAGGCAAATCTGTATGAGTTGGGTTTTTGAAAGTTGGATTTGAAGGATATACTTGGGACAAGGTAGTTGAAGATGCAGGAAAAGAGTATAATTAAAGAGCTAGATTGTGGAATCTGAGCCAAATAAGGAAGAACATTAAATCAGGAATGGTCTCATAATTAGAGAGAAAGTAGAAAGGCTAAAATTTGGACTTTCTCCAAGGTTAAAGCAAAAAGGAGTAGAACATGACTAAGAGAAAGAATAATAGGGAGAACTGAAGTGATGGAAAGTGTGATCACAGAATAGGGCATCCGGATTTATTATTTTGGTGGTGGAGATTTCTGGTGGTTCATTACACATTGCCAGCTGCAGACATGGAGGTGAGTCACTGAAGTTAAATAGAAATTAAAAGTTGCTGGAAATGAGGACACCAAGGAAATGAGAAACAAAAAAGAGTCAGTTTTGTTTGGACATTGAAGTATCAGAATGATGGCAAGACACAAAGTGGATGAGGACACAGTGACCCATGGGCCGCATCAATTAATGTGGAAGAGTGAGTAAAAAAGAGGAAAACGTAATCAAATACCACAAAACTCAAGGAACCAGTGACTTCTTACAAGATTATAGGCTAAACATCTGGAAACAGCACTGTGCCCACAGAGGGCTATTGGTTCCCTCTGGTTCCATTAGTTTCCATACTGGTTCCATCTACTGGTTCCGGGGGGCCCATCAGGCGGAATGCATGAAGAAGTCCCATTTGACACTAACAGTTGATAAGACATTGAGAAAATGATACTCTTAACTGATAACTTCAGGCAATGCTACAAAATACCGTTTGGACCACATGATGTAAGTTTAAGTATGTGGACTCGGGGACATGAAGGTTTTGGTTCAAATCTCAGAATAAAGAAACAAAACAAAAATACTCATCCAGCTTCTTCCAAGAAGAGTTGTTCTTGTCAGCTAAGGAACAATAAGAAACATTCAGAAAAGACTTCTTAACGCATAGAGAATTTTATCAATGTGGAAGATGGGTTACAGAGTATAGGGTAGAATGACTCCCAATCTGTAAGAATGTTGAGTAGCTAGGACAAGATCAAGTAGAGAGTGGTGAGGTAGGCCAAGATGCATGATGTAAGACACAGGCTTAATAAGAGACAGAAAGCTTGGAAAATAGGAGGGAAAAGATTATGACTGAGGAAAATGTCAAATCTGGGGCAGTATCTGAGGGTAACAGCTATGAGGCATGCTAGGTAGATTTTATCTGACCTCAATTTTCCAAAAGATTTACTTTTCCTGGTGGATAGAGACAAGCTTGCCTAGAATTCTAAGAACCCTCAGCTTGGGTGAATTGTACTTCTGATAGATAAGAGATTCCTTATGTGTAAAATAATGGGAAATTCCCATTTTCCATTGTTTTATACATCAGTCTATGGGAATCTGGTTAACTGGAGTCCATCATTAAGGAACAACTCCTACTCCTTGTGCACAAACAGATCAAGTGCTGAGCCTGGAAGGCTGGGAGTGTGCCACAGGGACACATGGCACCCAAGTATGTAAGGAATAGCAAAGGAAGGGTTTGAATTGCAGCTACATTACCAGAACTTGAGCATCACTTGAAGCCTAAGCTTCAAGCCAAAAAGCTGGATTTGCTTATTGGAGAGAGCTGGATACAGAGGATTCTTGCATCATGACTGTGGGGAATTCACCAGACATTACCATGCCTCCTTGTGAGCATGTGTCTGAGCAATTGGCAGGATTTCTGGGATGATACCTGTCTAGGTTGCTGTATGTTCACCAGGAATTTTCAGCTTTGAAATATCTACAGATGTAATCTATATGAACGTAGAGATGTACCCAGCTTTTGCAGTGATGTTTAGGTTAAAAATATAAGTGGTTGGTGCTTATGACTTTATATACTGTAAGATGCCTTTGCCCATGACCTGTTTCCTGTCTCTGTTCAAATTGGCATGAGAATGGGTTATTCCTGACCAGTGAGGCAGTTAAAAGAGGAACAATAATTTATTTGAGTAGGCTTAAGTCAGTGTCTTTCTGAAAAAGGTAATATTCTGTCACACGGATGCTTAGTTAGCATCATACAGAGGGACCAGGTTTATATTTAAAAGGCAATCCTTGTAGAAGTTACTTAATTCTTCCTTAAGACCAGGATTGCACCTCCAGCAGCTGCCACAGATAAATAATGCCACTCCTAATAATCACATTGATGTAATTGCTTTTTCTCAGACATAGTAATTTAAAAGTACCTATAGCTTTTATAATATGTATTAATTTTAATAGATATACAATTTAAATATTCCATTTACTGATAAAATACTAAATTCTGATGAAAATTAGTGAAATTTATAATTAGTGAAAGTTATAAAAAGCACATACATGATGTTCATGTAAAGGTTATGTGACATGCGGATTAAGGGCACAGGACGGGGGCTAGGATCAGAAAATAAAACTAAGGCTAAAAAAAAGAGTAGGGAATGAATACGGAGCTAGGAGGATTAGCCAGAGCTGATCAGAAATCCAGGCAGAGTATGTCAAAAGTCATCTCGGGCCTAGAGATTGAAGAAAGGGAGCCCTTCATACCCTAGGTCAAAAAAGATGATTATTTGATGTAGGTAAGAATCCAAAAGACACAAATATTAAGAGGCATCAGAATAAATTTTAGAAAGATAGTCAGGAACCAGGAAGTAATGGGAATCAAAGGGTAGGATTGGAACAAAGGAACTTAAATGACAGCAAGTCACCTTAAACCAGGACTGCAATTTCAATGGGAAAGCTGGGTAGCTTGGCACACCTATAGGAACTCCATGAATCAAGGCACAAATTATGAAGACTGGCTAAGGCAAAAAATTAACCTGAAGGAACTCAGAACCCAAGAAGGAAAGGAATGAGCTTACACAGTGAGGCAAGTGAGCACCAGGCAGAAGAGTATAGGCTGGTGACTGAGTTACAGAGACACATAGTGATAATATAGTTTACACTGACCCAAGGGCAGTGGACACCGAGGATATTTAGTGACATATCTTCTCCATAAAAGAATTTACATAGGTCTAGTCTCTCAAAGAGGTTCACCTGACTGATGCACCAAGAAGAGATGGCATTTCCCAAAGTGTGTTCTGTAGGGCACTAGTCTTTTGGAGATGCTCCTTGCCTTTAAAAGTTTTCTGATTTTATAGTTGGGGATTGTGGTAGATACTCTCCCATTTTTTGTATACATAATGCACAGTATCATATTAGGCATTCTGACAAAATGTACAGGAAACCAATCTTCTGTTTTTATTCTGCATTCCTAGTATGCCCCATACTTTACTGATGGAGCCCATGGTGGCAAACAAGCATCCCAACATTGCTGCTTTCTAGAAAGTCTTTAGAAACAGAAGAGCTAGGTCTCAAATCACATATCTGTCACTGAACCTAGGCAAATCATTAATTTTGGGGGTTTAGTTTCTACACTTATTAAACAGAGGTAATTCCCAATCTGACAGAGTTGTAGTAGGCTTAAATGAAAAAAACAAATTGGAGTCATCTGCCAAGCATACTTAAATATTAGTTCTTCCCCTTCCTGTCTTTCCTAATGCATTCTCAGACAGCATTTTAAGACCCCAGACACACAGCTCTGGGACTAGAGATAAGTGCCAAGTAAAGGTCACTCTGATGTTCATGCAAACAGATTTCTTTAAACATCACTTCCTTCTTGAGCAGGACCAATCCCTGAATGTGGTATAAAATGATGGTTCTGATACATATATGATTCCATGGCAAAAAAAAAAAAAAAGACGGAAATAAAGCATATTCACATTAAAAATAGAACCACATCAGTACACCTGGGTGACTCAATCAGTTCAGCAGCTGACTCTTGATTTCAGCTCAGGTCATGATCAGAGGTTATGGGATTGAGCTCTGTTTTCACACTCAGTAGGGTGTCTACTTGAGATTCTCTCCTTCTCCCTCTCATTCTGCCAGTCCCCTCTCACTCTCTCTATCAAATAAATAAATAAATCTTAAAAAAAAAATAGAACTACACCTGTAAGAAACTGCTTGTAAAATAAGGAAAAAGCCCAATAATCACTAAACCAACTTTTTTTTTCTTAGAATTATATGCAAATATTATGCACAGAGTTTTGAGTTTTCTTTTAAGGAATAGTTATGTAGTAATTGTCCCACACAGCTATGATCCCTTTCCCTTTGGACTGATTAAGTATCTTTAGGATAAAGTATCTTTAGGAGATTCAGGCTCAGACTGAAAAACAATACTCACAGACCATCAATTCTAGTGAGTTAACAAATTTTTACAAACATTGTTGGCCTTGTGTGAGCTATCAGGTCTCAAGAAGTTTTACACATTCCTTTGTATGGTCTTGTGCCAAGCCAAGATGGCAGCTACTGGTTGGGTTCAGATTATCTCAGTGGGTAGTTCCATACTGAATGAATGAAACATTTAGTAGTAATCATGTGCTCATGTCACAATTTTTTCAAATAAACTTGGAATTATTTTAAAAGGCTGAAACTATATATATTCAAATGACAGCCAGCTATTCAGAAGGAATTACTGTGCAAGCCACTGATTCTCAGAGAGACTTTTTTCCTCTCTTTGTAATGGTACAGACACTTCCTATAGAAATTCAACATGTGCGATCTAATATATTCTCTACCAACATAACCAGAACCAATAGGAATTAAATTATGTGCACTGGTAACTGTGTCTTCCTTGAGTTCAGTATTTCTTTCTCCTAGCACACATGCCATCTGTGTCCCATGCCATCTGTGGTATTTTAAAGTGATGTGAACATACGTGAATATAAAATTGTGATACAGAGGGAAATGGTTCTAAAAAGTGAAATCTTACCAAAAAGATTTATATAGAAACCTATACACACCTGAGTTATTTGATTTATTGGTTTTATACACACACACACACACACACACACACACACACACACACACACACACACTGGGGATATGGCAATGTAAGATGTAGTAATCAAAATTAAGAGAGTAGTACAGGTTCAATTAATTTACTTGGAGTAAACTTCTTGAGGGATGTGATTTGTTGTTTTGATAATAAAGAATCTACAGAATTTATATTGTGATGAGGAAGGGGAAGTGGATTTTTGAGTTGGCTGCAGTCATCACTGGGCAGGTGTTACTGGAACAATGTCACCTTCTCATCACTTTATTGCCAACTTACAATGCCATACTGAAACAACAACGAGTTTTAGAAACACTGATATTTTTCCAATCTACTTTGGAAATGTTAATAATATACATAATAACATGTTAGAAGATGATACTGCTTATGTTATTCATCTGCTTCTTTCATAAATTGCAGAAAGAAATACTGAAAATCTGGTACCTTTTTCTCCTCTCTCCCCTTAACAGCACGAAACACATGGAATGAAAAAGTTAGTCCATGTTTTTTGTTTTTGGCCTGTTAAGTACACGGCACTTTAATTATGTTCATATAATCTAATTTATAAAAACTGTTGTATTTTGCAAAAGAAAAGTTATAGAGTTATATCACTGACATTTTCTGTTGCAAACACTATGAACATGTTTGGGTCACTCATAACATCTTCAGATGTTTCAACTACTCTTAACTAGAAAATGTTGACTTACTTTCTATACACAATTTTGCCAAAATACTACCTTCCTCGGATTGCTAAGGGGCATCATAATTTTGTTCTTTTAATATTTGAAAAAATAATAAAAACTGTATCAGTTGAGCATAAAATCACTCTCAGGATGCCTGGGTGGCTCAGTCACTTAAGTGTCCCACTCTTGATCTCAGCTCTGGTCTTAATCTCAAGGTTGTGGGATCTAGCCCTGAGTCAGGCTCTCTGCTGGGCATGGAACTTGTTTGAGATTCTCTCTCTCCTTCTCCCTCTGCCCCTCCCTCCATCTCTCCCTCTTAAAAAAAAAAAATCACTCTCATTCCCTGATATTTCTGGTGCTTAATTTGAGTTTGAATTTCTGTGAAGCGAATAAGCAGATCTTAGAAACATAGAATAACAAAGTTTTCAGGGCACCATCTGGAAAAGACAGGGTTTCCCTTACTTCACCACATTCTGACGTTGGATGTACATATATTTATAAACTTTAATCTACTGAGTCATGTGTATATTGGGATTTGCTCTAATTGAGTTTTCATGTGAATGGCCAAAAGATGATTTATATGACCTGTGATAACTTTTGAGATGGTACTTTAAATATATATATACAAGACTTAAAATCTGAGCAACCCAATTTGGTACTACACCACAACAAAAATGAATTAGACTAAAAATGTTACAATATTACAAAGAAGATATAAAGGATGGGTGTTTTAATTAAAGAAGTCTATGAAATATGAATTCAAGTCAAAAAAATTCCCTAGTATTTTTTTAATAAAACATTTTATTTATTTATTTATTAGTGATAACATTCAGTCTTATCTTGGGCTAATAACATTTCTTGTTCATTCATTCATTCAATTACACTCTGCCGAATCTGGGATACAGAAACAAATGATTCTCTCCAATGTGAATAACTAATTACACTGTGTAGACAGAGATGTGAAAAAAAATTACATTACCAATTAAGCTAAGAGAAAATATGAAGTTACACAGCACAGATGAAGGAAGTCACAACTAAAGAGGGGCCAGGAATGAGGAGACCCAATACTGTGGTGCCTACAAGTGTGAACAATGTGTAATGATTAACCATTCACTGTGAGATCCAATTATGTAATATTGATTTATTAAAAACAGTATATGCTTCAAGGCCATTGAAATTTCCATGCTAAGTGGTAAAGCAGTTCATACACAGCAGCCCGATGATTAACAAGGCCACCAGGATTGCTACTACAGCTGTTACATTTGGCTGGTGAAGAGACAATGATTCTGACAGATTATCACTTACACACAGAAGGCAAAATCGAGGTCAGTGTGATGTTTTCTCTCCAGGTCCCTGGTCCAACAGGATGACTCTGACCTGGAGAAGCCATATGAGAGTCAGTGTGGGCAGGGACTCTTCCATTGAGAAGCCAACACCGCACTATAGCCAACCAGTTTTGCAGACTTACATGGAACTCTGCATTTCCAGCCTGAGGTGAGGGGTGAGGCAGCCACTCACTAGCCTGCTTACCTCCACTGGGTACAACAGAAATTGCAGGGAGATGTGTTAAGGCTCCAGGAAGACCGTGGTCGAGACTGGCGCCTGACGCCTAGATCTAGGGAGGCATGCAACGCCTCCTGTTACAACTGTTCCTTTCACCTGAGTTTGGAGGCCATTGTTCCTTCATTTCCATAACAGATCATTTAACCTCCCTCGGGTTTGACTAAAAACATGTTTGGTTGTCACTGTAATTTCTATTTATAAAACTGTATATTAAAACGATTAATCTTGGGGCACCTGGGTGGCTAAGTTGGTTAAGTGTCTGACTCTTGATTTTGGCTCAGGTCATGATCACAGGGTCAGGAGATCTAGGCTGAGTTGGGCTCTGTGATCAGTGGGGAGTCTGCATCTCTCTCTCTTTCCTTCCTCTGTCCCACCCCCTGCTTGTGCTTTGTCTCTTCCTAAAATCAATCAATCAATCTTTAAAAAACAAAATAAAACCCGTTAGTCTTAAAATATCCTAACATAGTTGATACCAATATCAAATAAAGGCCAACTCTATTACACAGACCTTGAGAGTGTGATATTAAAACAATATACATTGTCTATGAATAAAATAAATTTGAATCACAACCCCTATAACTGGGGTAAGATGCTAGCCCTTAAGAGATACTATAAATAAGAAAATATAAATAAGAATAATGTTGAGTACATTCTAAACTTGAACCTACTGAAATTCTTTAATATAGAATGGATGAAAGAATCAGACAAAATGATTAGATAAAAGAGGTCAAAAGATCAAATACAATAAATCTATGAAACTCAGAGCACTAAACTGGAAGGAACTTGAAAATGGCCAGGGAATGGTAAAATCGATGTCTTCTACATTCCACTGCATCATTTATGCTTAATTCAATATTAGCCATTTGAACTTGTAGCTTTCTGACCAAGAGATGATAAAAGAGTCTGAATACACTCAAGGCAGTTCCAAACAGCTGTTCAAACAAATGTAATTTCTATGAATGTTCCTGTTGTTCTTGTGTCTGATCTGTAGAAAGAAAGTATGATCAGGTGGGGATTCCATTTGAAGTGGAATTCAGGAAGACTAAATTTGTGATGGAAAAGCAAATGAATCTGGGAAGCTGTCCCAGTTTGTTGCCACCTGAGATCGGCCTTTTCAGCTTTGCTGGCAAAATACAAACACAGAGCTATACCTCGTTAGTGACCGATCCAGCTCTGTGGAAGCAGAGTAAAAAAAGCATTTTGGTAGAAAAGCAAAAAAGAGAGAGACAGCAGACCAAGTGGAGGAGTTGGAATCTTTTCAGGCAATTAACACACCACCTCCTGCTTTTGAGGACACAAGCTACAATCCAGCAACAGTCATCCATAATCGTTAAAGATCAGGAGACAGTGACATGGCTCTGATGGTGGAGGATGAAGGAAGACAGAGGAATTGTGGAAACAGAGGGAGATATATTGAAGTCAAAATATTCAGGGGACAAGGTGGCGGAGATGATGCTAGGTTATTTAAGTGAATACCTCTCTTTAAATGAAATACTTGAATTAATGTGCCCATTCTTTACTTACCAGCTTATTTTCTTTAAAAGATGTATTTATTTATTTTAGAGAGGGGGGAGGGGCAGAAGGAGAAGAGGGGAGAGAGAGAGAGACTCTCGAGTGGACTTTACACCAACATGGGGTTCGATCTCATACTCTGAGATCATGACCTAAGACGAAATCAGGAGTTGGATGCTGAACTGACTGAGCCACCCAGGTGCCCTATTTACTTACCAGTTTAAGAAAGAAGTATCAGAATCAATTAGCCCTTAAAGAAACCTCTTTGACTAAAGTTATGAGTCATGAATGCTTCTGAATTATTGATTCCTGGAACTCAGTTAATATATGTGCTTACAATTCTTGTCGATACACCTTGATGCAGCCAGTTCTAAATCCCAGTGTGCCAGTTCTCCTCTCCTCTGAGAGAGAGCTCATGCTTTAAGTTACATCTTCCAAGCTTTGAAATTATCATCACTATTTAGAAACACTGAATGGGGCAAGTCCTCATCTTTGTCATGCTCCAGAATCAAAATCAGCCAGCAGGGATTCAATGAGCATTTTCTAAGGTTAGGTTGTTAATTTTAAAGTTAGTTTGCAAACTATAAGCTTGGTTTCTAGTCATTGTCCTTGTGGCTGATGTACGTTGAGATCTGCACCAACTCTGGTGAGTCAAAAAGATACGTATGTGTTTATAATAGGTCACTTGTGTACAGAATGACTGCTGAATTCATTGGGGACCGTAGAAATGTCTGTTATAGCATCTCATTGTGTCTTGTAGTATTAAACAAAACACACTAAATATTCTTAAAGATTTAAGAATGAAGGAAGATAAGAGCCAGTGAAACAGATACATATTTATTGAGCACTGGCTATGTGACAGAGACTTTGCTGGCCACAAAATAATAAAATAGAAGAGTAGAATGAATTCAGGTATATGTGTAAGGGTTTACATTATAATGGTAGATGTCTATACACTGGCAGCCATGTATCCTTGAATCTAATTTTCCTCAAATATATTAGAAAAGTGATAGTACTGATCTCACAATGTTGTTGTGAGGATCAGATGGAACAATATTCTACATAGTGTAAACACTAGCATGCTCTGCAAATATGAAGAACTCTTGCAATGCTGTAGAGGTGAGCTGTGGTCCACCAAGAGGAAAGATTTATCAGATTTTTGAGGACATGAAAACTGATTCTTGATACAGCAAATCTTTGCAGTAATTACAATATTACCAGATCATTAGATGCATGTAATGCAAAAGCAAAATAAAAGCTAGAATAGTTATAAAATACATTTTCATTTTAATATGTCCAATACATATTCCCTACACCAAGCACATATTTGTTAGGTACGAATTTTGTAGAATTTTCCCTGAGGAATCAGAGAAAAATAATACATGGTCTTGGCTTTTACCTTAAGGACATATATTTTATATGGGAGAAAAATGATAGGGATGTCAGAAGAATAAAAAAAAATCAATAGTGTAAAGGAGATAACTAGCAGCTCTACCTTGGTGGAGTTGTATAAGTGTAAAGTAGGGAGAAGTCCTGTAGACTGGAGCGGGCAAGGAAGGGCTTCATGCTCAAAATGGGACTGAGTCAAAAACACTCAGCTAGAAAGAATAGATTCAGTGGAGTGTTTCCAAAGTTGGTAAATATGAAGAGTGACACTCGTGAGACATTTGGTTTCTGAGGAGATAGACCTGGATTTTTGCAGTGATGGTAAACCCAAGTCAAAATGTCTCAGTGGGATTTTCTCAGTTCAGTGAAATAAAATCCACATCGATCCCACTGGCTTCAACTCTGATGATGGAGCCTGAAGAGGCCAGAGAAGGTAGTGGTTAAAGTGGGCCACCTTCTTAGGTCCAAACCACGGCTCTGCCCCCTGATAACTGTGTGTTCTTTGGCACCCCTAGAAAATGTACCTCAGTTTCCTTGACTGTAAAATGAGAATATGATTGTTGCAACCAACAATATGATGTATCTTATACATGTGTAGTGCTCGCAACAATGCCTGCCACATCGTAAATGCTTCACAAGTGTTATCTTGTATTAGGACCCTGTCTCTAGATTTCTGTCACCTCTGAGGAACCATGGGGTGTCTGAAACCTTCCAGTTAAAGACCAGTAGAAAGAGCATGCCTTCTTCCAGGTCCTTTAAGGATGGTTACCCTTAAACTACCACAATGGCCAGAAGACTCTCGTGTTCTGGCCAAGCCTGAATGCTTTGTATGAGAATATCCTTGGAATAGGGGAGAAAGTACCATGTAAAGGAGGGGAGGGGAAGTCCAAAAAGCAAAATAGGGTGTCATGGCCACATAAAGGATGACTAACTATGAGGTAGCAAAAGCAATGGGTCGCTTTTCCAAATGCTAAAGGAAATAATTAAATTAATTAGTTAAATTAAAGAGGAAGGTTTGAAACAGGTGATGGAAGGATATGACTTTTTGGCATTGGAGAGAATGGGGGAGCAAAATGAGGAAATATGAGAGACAGAAAATCTAACCACAACTGCCAGTCATCAGAAAGATAGTCATTGGGATCCATTTGGAACTCTTCTCACCATCTGTTTCTTTCCATGGTGACTAAGAAAAGACTTTATTTTTTTTCAAATGCCCTCCATTTTACGATATTAACAGTTTCCTTCTTTCAATAATTATGTATATAGGAACAAAAAACGTACCTGTTTTTATACAGAGACTTCATTGCACTTAAATGAAACTGAGGTTTTTTTGTTTTTTTTTAATACTATGAAGATTTAGATCTGGCAAAAGTCCATCAGTATCTGTAAGAGTAATTTAAAGACTGGAAATTATTGCTTTGCCTTTTTTAAAATTATAATACAGGGTGAATGCATTTACCAGACTGAACAGATGATGTAGACTTTAAGGAAACCATTACCAAGACTGTAATTTAAAGTAACAGGTGGAACACTTTATAGCTGATAGGAACTGCTGGCTAATTCTAGTTCAAATTGATCACAAAACCTCACACACCCACAATTCTCATTTTACTCAGCTGCAAATTTCTGTGGCATTTAATAAATGTAACATAAAATAATGTATTTTTTTGCCTTCGTTTCAAATTCTGTTTCATGATACGTTAAGTATGGAAAGTTTATTCATTTGTATATTCATTCAACATTTTGTGAATTCCTTCTGAACCACGTGTTTTTGAGTTTTTTGTCATGAACTTGTTTAATCTTCTCCATCCCTGTGCAGTAGGTAGGCCAACGCCTCACTTTCTCATCTCTGTTTTCTATTACCTGTATCTATAGATACACATATACACAGCTATGTTTAGGAATATTGAATGATTTACTCATGTCAAATATCTTGGAAGCAGTAAAATATAAAGTGCCATTCTTAAAAGTTAGAGTAAGAGTAATCTTGTGCTTTTTTTTAGCACAACTTAGCAGGAAGGGTTGCTCTGGTTGAGGGACAAGGAGGGTTCAAGTCTATTCCACTTCATTCTAAGTATCTATATCTGAGGGACTCGGATTCAAATTCTGTCCCTGCCACTCATGACTTGCACAATTTAGATGAAGTGCTTTCACTTCTCTGGGCTTCCGTTGAAAATTGGGGAAACAGTGGCACGCATTTAAGGGATTTGTGAGTAAGCAAACTGAGGTTGTAAGTTGATCCGCCTTGTGCCAGACTATTAGAAAGGGCGCAATAAATGTTAGCCATTGCTATTAACCACCCAAATGAAACTGAAATCCCTTCTGCAGTGCTCATTTCAAAGTCTCATTCTGTCTAAAGCTAAACACCTTCACCAGAAGATAATTCACTGGGTCCCAAGGCAGCCTATCTCATCCCTGGACAGCCCTCTTGGATCGTTGGAAAATTCTTTCTTTTCTTTTTTTTTTTTTTAAGATTTTTATTTATTTATTTGACAGAAAGACATGGTGAGAGAGAGAACACAGCAGGGGACATGGGAGGGGAAGAAGCAGGCCCCCACGGCGAGCTGGAAGCCTGATGCAGGGCTCAATCCCAGGACCCTGGGATCATGACCCAAGCCGAAGGCAACCACTTAACGACTGAGCCACCCAGGCATCCCTGGGAAAGTATTTCTTAAGATGAATGAAATCCTTCTTCCTATAACTTCTTCACATTGGTCTCTGTTTTACCCCGAGGGCTTTACCATCCATTTCTCATTCCTCTTTCATTTGACAGCTTCTCAGATATGTGAGGACAACATTAGAGTTTCCTACTGAATTTGATTTGTTCTCAACAAAGCAGCCAAAGAGTGCCTGGGGTGTTAAGTTGATTAATTTTTTGTTATTGTTTATTTTGATTTGTTTCCTTTCCAAATCAGATTTAAAGGACAAGAAAAGCTATGAATACACACACATGCACACACACTACAACACTCAGTTTCAGCTTCAGTGTTTTGCTAAAATCTGCTGTAGCCTTGGCTTTATCCTTGGCCTTTGGAAGGTGAAGTAAGCAGATACCTGTTTCAATGTAATTCCCAGAATTTTAAAATTCATGTGTAATCAACCACTGAGACTTTGTAGGATACTTTCAAATCCAATCAGTCTACCCAGCTCAGTGAAGAAACGAGGTCTACCATTCAACTCTCTGGTATACCTAACTCTGAATAGTCACCTCCATAGACAGGTGAGCATTCTAGATGTAACTCAGAGTATTAGTCCTTCTCTGTCTCTAGAGATTGAAAATTGTATCAATGATGTGAAGTAGAAATGTTTATTTTTTATTGTACAAATAAAGCTATGATTATAAAAGCTGTTAATTTTATGCACAAAATATTAATGAAGGCCTTTTAAACAGTTAAATAAACAGGGAAACATACTGGCAACTCATATAAATGTTTACATTAAATAAGAGACTGCTATAGCTGTGCTATTCATACTTTAATCTGCTTGCAAATCAGCCGGGGATCTTGTAAACATTTAGATTCTGATTCACTTGGGTGGGCCCTAAGATTCTGTTACTTCTAGAAAGGTTCCACATGAAGCCTATCTTGAAGAATATTAAATCCTGCTTGGGATAATTACTGCTTATAACAATAAATACAAATGTGTTGTAGAAAAACCAAGTGAGGTGTCATAATTCCAAGAGAAGTATTTTAACATTAGAGCCAATAAAATAACTTTTAATTACTGTTTTAGAATTTCAGGTAGTTAATTTCTTTCAGGTCACAGAAGACACTTTCCAGGAAAAGTGCCCATCTGTTAATTTTTTTAAACAAAGAAATGAGTGCTTTTGTTTTATAATGTAAAACTTTAAAATTTTTGCCAGTGGACTTTTAGAAATAAATCTCAATAATTTTTTTCATAAAATTACAGATTTTTTTTCTAATGCTCAGGTGTTAAATTTCAGTGGTGATGTTGACTCAAACTTCTGCATGGCAGGCAGAATAATGGCTCCCCAAAGATGTCCATGTCTTAATCACAGGGATCTGTAAATATGTTATATTATATAGCAAAATGGAATTGAGGTTACAGGTAGAACTAGGGTTGCTAACAACTGATTATAAAATAAAGATTGTCCTGGATTATCTGGATAAGCACGATGTAATCACAGGGTCCTTAAATGGAGGAGAGGGATGGGGCCTAGGCAAAACTCCAACTGTCCATTGCTGGCTTCGGAGATAGAGGAAAGGGCTTTAAATGAAGTAATACGGAGAGGTGGAGAAGTTGGAAAGGGCGAAAAAGCAGATTCTTCCCTCAAGCTTCTAAAGACTTGCAGATACCTCAATTTTGACGAGCAAGACCTATTTCACAGTTCTGAACCCCAGAAAGAAAGAAAATAAATTTGGGTTGGTTTAGCCATTAAGTTGGTGGTCATTGGTTATAGGAGCCATAGGTAACTGATATACTTGTCTTTGCTGCATAAGTATTTTAATACTTGGCCACTCAGCGTACATCCAAATCATGAACCTCTGACGTATGTCCATATCCGTATTCATATCCTCAGCTATGTATTATCTGTGCAAGACACCATTTAATATGAAAAAACCTGAGAAATGATGAATGACATACCCCTTTCAATATATATGGCAAGGAAGTTTTCCTCATAATTGATCATGTGGTTTTATCAGCTATGGGCCAGGTCGGAATTGGCTTTCTCTGAAACTGAGGTATAAATGTCCTTGATTTTACACACAAGTGCTACTATCATATATAAAGTGAGAATAACATGGTGTCTCCTCCTAAAGCCTTTATTACTTTAATATTTTCAAGTGGGTAGGTTCTGAAGAAAATGAACATAGGAGTTAAGGGGAAATCGAGAAAACACTGATAGTTTGTAGGGTCTCCTCAGAAACCTCTTCCTCCTCTAGGATCAAATTTTCACACTCCTCCAGTCTTAGGATTACGTGGTGGAAATGTTTGAGAAGCTTGTTGCTTTTGAAGGAGTTCACTGCATATCTTCCCAAATATGCCATTTTGGTATATTGGTTATTTTGAACCAAAGGTGCTTGAGAAAGTACAGTAGGTATAACCAGGGTTCTCTATCTTTTCCTGAAAGCAAGGGATATAATTCTGATGTTCAAGGCACCCTTCTGTATTGGGAGGAATGAAGACACTCCTCTTCAAGCATGAGATGTTGGGACTGCGAGAATTTTATATAAATAGACCTTGTTCATATATTATATTTTCTTTTACCTTCCGCACAGAGTTAGGCACAGTTCCACAATTGCCTTACTTTGTTCAACCTCATATTAAAACAAGTGGGTGTTGTCATTTCTTTAGGTCATTATTTCCTCAGGGAGGTTCCCAAGTCATGTAAAACTTAAAATAAATTTGGGTGCTTTTCTCTCACTAATCTGTCCGTTTAATTTTCATGCTCTGTCATGGTTCCTAAGAGGGCTGAGGAAAACTTTTTTCCTGTTCTACACTTAGGTGAGAGGCTCAGCATTTGTTAAACTAATTTAAGTTTATCAAGTCCTTAAAATGTCTGTGTTCATTAAGTGATGCATAAAACTATCATTAGAAAATAATGCTCAAGAGTCTTGTGGTGGGTCTGCTCCCTTTGTCAGGCACTGCGTGAGTAGCCCTCAGATTTTCAGAAGCACTAGTCAATAAGAGAATGAACATATTTATTTACCAGAAGGATTGGCCTCATAGAATCCAAGCATACAGAAACAACCGCTTTGATTACTTTGTTGGTGGAGTTTTCACATGAAAGACATTTACCACATATTATATTTTCATGAGTGTCTACCGCTTAATTAGCAATGGGCTTACCCAGCTCCCTTAAATAAACAAGCCAACAAACAAAAAATAGCTTGAGACCAACCAGATATGGCTCAGTGAATTGAGTCACTCCCGCCCAGACTTTCTTTATGAGATCACATCTCCTGATGAACCATTTGTCACTGAGAGTTTCTCATATTGGTTCCAATTCATAACCCACGATCTGAAACTTGTTGAAATTTCATCCTGGCATCTTCTACTCAGAGACTGAGAACATAATTTTGGCTTGATTTTCGGTCTCTGCCACTGCCTGCCATTCTCTCTGTCCTCATTGATTCTGGACGTATTTATCAAGACCCTGGTATGTGTGTGGCACTCGTCCAACACTGTTCCAGAGTGAATGCTTATACATTCTTTGCTTTTCCTGTACCAATCACTGTCATGTGCCTAGTGTTGGTCTCTACTCTGCTCTCAAATTAATGTAGAACAGTATTTTACTATACAGATTTAATGTCAATTGTTAACATTCTTTTAAAGAGGATCTCAGGTTTGTTGCTAAAGATATGCTAATGTTTATTAGTAGAGTAGAGTAGAGTCCACCAGTCTTTCGATAACACACTCCTTTATTGATAAAAGAAAAAAATCACTTTGAGTTAATCCCACTTTCATTCTTATTGTGGCTATTTTTGAAAAATCAAATAGAGAAACAAAAACTCTAACACTGTACTATAGAAACTGCTGAAGTATCTACTATTAGGAAAATAAGAAAAACTGAATGTTATTAAACCTAAACCAAGGAACAGAACAACAGCATAACCCCTGAGTCCAAAGAATAACATGGACTTTTGTCAACTTCCACCAGGCTGAATATATTTAGCTAATAATAATTATGATTGAACAGATGATTCAATTAAGCCATATGCCATTTTATTGGTCTCAAGAGTGTATTTGTGAATACACAGAGATAAATGGAATTCATTATTATGTTAACCAAGACCAAAGGTTATGTGACAGACAGGTAGGAAAAAGGATAGTGCCTAATGAAACATTTGCTTTTCTCTATCAAACATCATGAGAGGAAAACAACAGTCTTAATGCCCAAATGAGTCTACAAGGACATCAGTATCCATATATGATGTTTTCTAGAGCAAGTGTTTGATCAGGCAGAAATAATGTGGAATCATTTCTAAGGTGTTTTTCTGGCAAGTAATTCTTTGAGCTTTAGTTCTCCCTCCTTTTTCTTTAGTTACCCGATTAAATGTTTTAACTGAGCTAATTTCTGCTGATGCTTAAGAAAAAAAAATAATAATATGCAGAGTACAAAGGAGATTCACTTAAGGGATCATTTAAGAATATGTACGTAAAAAGAAAAAAAAAAGAATATGTACGTAAATTAAGGCATTCTTTGTAGCTTTGTTAAAGATTTCAAAATATAACTCGGAATCTATAGGTAAGATCTGGTTGCAAGTTTTTTGATCAAATGAATGTCAGTATAGCCTTAATCTTTTCATTTAGAAGGGAGGAGCATTTTAAACTTTTTCTTCTAATAGAATATAACAAAGGCTTAGATTTATCTGAATGCCAGACAAAGTAATGCTGCTTTGTACTGAGGAAACATGTCACTGAACTTTGATTCACACTAAAGAAGAAATTTCTGCGGGAGCCTCTGCTTCTTTTCACTATTTTTCACACACCTCTATCAAAGCTCTGGTAAGCAAGTGCTCAGTTAAATGTTTTGACTCAGTATGTCTCACCTTTAGCAACTGCAAATTTCAACTTACAAATTCTACGTCTATTGGAAATATAAATATTTCTTTCTTACCAATTAGTCAAGAAGTTACAATCACATTCTAAACTAATTCTTGAGAATATCTCTGCAGAACCCAATGGAAAACATGAAAAGATATCCCTTTCTTAGATACAAATAACACACTTCACTTTAATACCATTTTTCCTGTTTTCATTGGCCATCTCTGCTTCTAGTTTTATAACCTCATATTTAGTCTCTTTCTAGTTTCTTTGTAGCCTTTTAGAAACTGAAAGATCCATCTTCACTCATATTTTCAAGGAGGAGAGCCAGAGAAGAGTGACACTTGTTACTAATTGTTGTAGTGTATTAAAAGGAAAGAGTCATCTAATATAGCTGAACAATTTAACTTGTTGATAGAAATGATTTTAAATTATGTGTATTTTTTAATATTTCTTTTTTATTTAAATTTTACACTGTACTATTGTTAATTGTATATGTTTCCTTCCCCACCAGAATTTGGGTACAATATAGTGTTGAGATTAAGATGTGGGTTAAGGTAGAGTTAGAATGTCCTGTTCATCATGTATCCCATGATGACAAATGCAGCACCCACTCCCCATACCAGATGCTCACATAGTATTATTTTTTAGGCACACTGAATATCAGTTGAGCTAAAATAAGTGTCTCTTTCTACAAGTGGATGAACTGTGCCTGCAGACTCACATAACTGCGATTTAACTATTTTAATACACTGAAATTTAAATTGAATAACTAAGCATATATACATGTGAAAGTGAAAAATACATGCCTTAATTAAGTATGGATCAGAGTAAATTCATGTTGGTACTTTGGTGCCCTGGAAACTCAATCTGAGGGGTGTGATTGCATTTAGAGAGTATTAGCAATTGAGGTGGATGAAAAGATTCAAGAAGGCATTGTCCTCATCATTCTTCCTTAGGTGTGAAATGAATGCTGATCAATCAATTAATTAACCAATCAATTAACAATATGTTTTGTATAGGCATTATTTAGCACTCATTATATTAGCTTTTTTTTTTTATTTGTTTATTTACAGCATAACAGTGTTCATTGTTTTGGCATCACACCCAGTGCTCCATGCAGTACGTGCCCTCCCTATTACCCACCACCTGGTTCCTCAACCTCCCACCCCCCCCCCCAACACCCCTGCCGCCCCTTCATAACCCTCTGGTTGTTTTTTAGAGTCCATAGTCTCTCATGGTTCATCTCCCCTTCCAGTTTCCCTCAACTCCCTCTCCTCTCCATCTCCCCATGTCCTCCATGTTATTTGTTATGCTCCACAAATAAGTGAGACCATATGATACTTGACTCTCTCTGCTTGACTTATTTCGCTCAGCATAATTTCTTCCAGTCCCGTCCATGTTGCTACAAAAGTTGGGTATTCGTCCTTTCTGATGGAGGCATAATACTCCATTGTGTATATGGACCACATCTTCCTTATCCATTCATCCGTTGAAGGGCATCTTGGTTCTTTCCACAGTTTGGCGACCGTAGCCATTGCTGCAATAAACATTGGGGTAAATGGCCCTTCTTTTCACTACATCTGTATCTTTGGGGTAAATACCCAGCAGTGCAATTGCAGGGTCATAGGGAAGCTCTATTTTTAATTTCTTGAGGAATCTCCACACTGTTCTCCAAAGTGGCTGCACTAACTTGCATTCCCACCAACAGTGTAAGAGGGTTCCCCTTTCTCCACATCCTCTCCAACACACGTTGTTTCCTGTCTTGCTAATTTTGGCCATTCTAACTGGTGTTAGGTGGTATCTCAATGTTGTTTTAATTTGAATCTCCCTGATGGCTAGTGATGATGAACATTTTTTCATGTGTCTGATAGCCATTTGTATGTCTTCATTGGAGAAGTGTCTGTTCATATCTTCTGCCCATTTTTTGATATGATTATCTGTTTTGTGTGTGTTGAGTTTGAGAAGTTCTTTATAGATCCTGGATATCAACCTTTTGTCTGTACTGTCATTTGCAAATATCTTCTCCCATTCCGTGGGTTGCCTCTTTGTTTTGTTGACTGTTTTCTTTGCTGTGCAGAAGCTTTTGATCTTGATGAAGTCCCAAAAGTTCATTTTTGCTTTTGTTTCCTTGGCCTTTGGAGACATATCTTGAAAGAAGTTGCTGTGGCTGATATCGAAGAGGTTACTGCCTATGTTCTCCTCTAGGATTCTGATAGATTCCTGTCTCACATTGAGGTCTTTTATCCATTTCGAGTTTATCTTTGTGTACGGTGTAAGAGAATGGTCGAGTTTCATTCTTCTACATATCGCTGTCCAGTTTTCCCAGCACCATTTATTGAAGAGACTGTCTTTTTTCCATTGAATATTTTTTCCTGTTTTGTCGAAGATTATTTGACCATAGAGTTGAGGGTCCATATCTGGGCTCTCCACTCTGTTCCACTGGTCTATGTGTCTGTTTTTATGCCAGTACCACGCTGTCTTGGTGATCACAGCTTTGTAGTAAAGCTTGAAATCGGGTAACGTGATGCCGCCAGTTTTGTTTTTGTTTTTCAACATTTCCTTAGCAATTCGGGGTCTCTTCTGGCTCCATACAAATTTTAGGATTATTTGCTCCAGCTCTTTGAAAAATATCGGTGGAATTTTGATCGGAATGGCATTAAAAGTATAGATTGCTCTAGGCAGTATAGACATTTTAACAATGTTTATTCTTCCAATCCAAGAGCATGGAACAGTCTTCCATCTTTTTGTGTCTTCTTCAATTTCTTTCATGAGTGTTCTGTAGTTCCTCCGCCAAGACGATCTAACAATTGTGAATATCTATGCCCCCAATATGGGAGCACCCAATTACATAAGAAAACTATTAATCAAGATAAAGAGTCATATTGATATGAATACAATAATAGTAGGAGATCTTAATACGCCTCTCTCAGAAATAGACAGATCATCGAAGCAGAAAATTAATAAAGAAATAAGAGCATTGAATGAAACATTGGACCAGATGGACCTCATCGATGTATACAGAACATTCCACCCTAAAACAACAGAATATTCATTCTTCTCAAGTGCACATGGAACCTTCTCCAGAATAGACCACATACTGGGTCACAAAGCAGGACTCAACCGATACCAAAAGACTGACATTATTCCCTGCATATTCTCCGATCACAATGCTTTGAAACTGGAGCTCAATCACAAGGAAAAGTTCAGAAGGAACTCAAACACCTGGAAGCTAAAGACCACCTTGCTTAAGAATGCTTGGATCAACCAGGAGATCAAAGACGAACTTAAACAATTCATGGAACCAATGAGAATGAAGACACCTCAGTCCAAAACCTATGGGATACAGCAAAGGCGGTTCTAAGGGGGAAATACATAGCCATCCAAGCCTCCCTCAAAAACATTGAAAAATCCAGAATACACCAGCTGTCTCTACACCTTAAAGAACTGGAGAATCAACAACAAATCAAACCAACTCCACATGCAAGAAGGGAAATAATATATTAGCTTTTAAGAGATTCCAAGAGGATTAACAACCTCCCTTACAAACAATCTATAATTAATAAGGTAGCAATGTCTTATTAATTAAATATTAGCTATGTTTTAGATGACAGTTTCTGCTAATATCATTAGTAGTGGATTATTTTCATTGATGATTTACTTTGACAACATCATGATAAAAAAAAGAAAAACTCCTCAGAATCTACTGATCTTAAAAAAATCTTTCTGGCTTCATTCCATTAAAAGATTTAGTAAGTTATATAGTGAACCCACATTTGGTTATATATTTGTGGTTCCATGATGGGAGGTGGGTGATAATTCTCTGATCCTGATAGTTCTCTTCATGAGAAGGGAGATTTCTGAGTCTAACATTTCTAGGCTCTCTCTGAACATAAGAGAGGTGGGGCTACACTCTGATACATCCATTGGGAAGGAATAGTCTGGGCTCATTTCAGCCTTTCCTCTTTTCTTTCTAGTAGAGAAGGTGGGCTTTGCTAGATCTTCACTTTGGAATTTAAAATTGACATTTGAAAGACCAAGGATGAGCATGTTGCTCAATGGATTCATTGTACCTAGCAATAAGTGACCAAAACCCCTCCCAGTGATTTAAGGAGAAATGAGCTAGCTTATCCACTGAGTGGATCCAGTTTCTCTTCAAAGAAAACATCAGAAAACAACAACAACAACAAAAAAAAAACACACCAGTAATCATTTGCACACTGGCATGGTGGGAGCTGTTCGTATACTCCACCAAAGTTGTTTCTCCCCATGTAAACACTTCTTAAAGCTGATGATGAAGTCTTCTAAATAAATGCCAGCTGCACCTAATCCATTTGTTCTATGTGAGGAAGTGTCTCACTAGGTTATCTTAGATTCTGGCCCAGAGAAGTCTGCCAAACTCTTTCAGGGACTTGAGAACATGTCAAGGTTTTTTTCCATACACAGTAGCACTGAAATTGTCACCCAGGCTGTTGTGCACAATCCTCCATCTATCTTTTCTCATTGTCCTTGTAAGGTGGTGTTTGAACACTTAGTTGAAAATTACATAAGATTTATAAAAGAAAGAATTAACTACAGGATATGCTAGGAATGGACCAGTAGAGAAAAAAAAAAAAAAATCTATTCCTGTAATAAACTTTGGGCACTAGAGGTTGAGTGAATTTGAGAGAGAAATTAGTCTCTTTCTGTGCATGTAGAGATAGAGGGCTTGCAACTCCCACCTTTCATTTTCCTCGTGGTGTCCCAGAAGTCTCTGTCCTGCTTTTTGCTTTGTATTTTCTACCATGTTTTTATTCTGAGAGACAGAATAGGACAGGAATAGGATCTACCTAAGACACTTGTAAAATTCCATTACTCTGCATGGGTTGGAGATGGGAGAAGGTTCATTGACAAAAACAACCAAGGCATCATGCTTTCTGTTGATAGCTAATAGTGAGTAGATCTGCTTGTGAAAATTGACAAGGTTCTGAATTATTGATGCTAATAGCCATTATAACAGACTTAAAAAAAATTCAAGCTAGTGTCACTGTTAACTTAGGAAAGACAATAATTTATGTACCTTTATTGTATGAGTTATTTGAGTCAAAACATGTATCTTCTGCCACAGATTGCAGTATAATTAAATGTGGGTGTCTCAACATCAACACTAATTAGTTAGAAATGTAAATTTCCAAAACGCTTGATCCTAATTAGAAAGTGATTTCCCCCCTGAAGTCTACATGTGCATCCTGTAAAAATATAATATCTAATTAAATATACTCAAACATATAAAAGCATATTGTGTGTATATATGCTGCACATTTGCATAGGTTTATTTAACGAATATGGAGGTTTAATTAATTAGATTTGTTCTTCTACACATATTTTTCCAGAGATTTCTAAATCAATGTACATAGCAGTGATTGTTACCAAACTTGAATTTAGAAAGTCTGAAGTCATAAAAACTAGTACAATTTAGATTTAAAGAATGAAACAAAGGATACTTTTCCCTCCTTTCCCTCTCTACCCTCTCCATTGCCCTCATCATCATTTCAGCAAGACCCAACTTCACCTTTTTTTGGTGTGTCTTGATATGTTTTGCCTCTTTTCCTGACCAAATGCATCCACCCAGACTAGAAGACTCCAGTTTCCAATTCTACTATCCCGATGAATGGCTTTATAACTTTGATGATATTATATTTGGGTCAGAGGAGAAACATGTCTGCTATTCATCTTCTTGATCTTATTAGATCATATATTTCCAAGCCAGCTCCAAAGAAATGTGAGTCTCCCTAAACTACATTGAAATCCCTGGCTTTGTAAATGTGGACGAACTGCAACAGAATGTAAGATATTAGAAGCAATTTTAGTAATTCTGAGTTCTAGTCAGATCGGAAGATTAGAATAAGCTCTAAATACTAAAGTGACCCATTTCATGTTCCAGTGGCATATGTATGTACATGCCAAGAGCTATTTATTTGTTTATTTAAGTTTTTTTTTTTTTTTTAAGTAATCTCTACACCCAATGTAGGGCTTGAACTTACAACCCTGAGATCAAGAGTCACATGTTCCACCAACTGAGCCAGCCAGGCAGCCCCAAGAACACTCTAAAATGTTGATTTAGATTGTTTATACATTCAGTCTTAGTGATTCATATTTTTTTTAAGTAATCCTGATCCACTGGTCCTATAGATTAATGACTTTTATAGCAGGAGATTCATACTCAAATAACCTCCTGGGACCAGATGATAATCTACATAATGAAGCAGGCCAGGTAAATGAGTAGATAAGAGACTGGTAATCTAGAAATTTGCCTCTCAGTCTTACTTGGGTGTGAGAGAGTTCATTCAGCACTCTAAATTCCAAATAAACATTGTTAAGGGCAAGCTTAAGCCTATACCTCACCAACTCTGGATGTGAATTTGGCTATGGGTGCTGGGCTCTGGGATAAAGGCAGGCCCAGTTCCACCTCTGCCATTTGGAATGATTTGCAGCAGATTATTGAGTGGCAAACAAATTTGCAGAAATAATCTTGTCAAACCAAATAGGTCATCAGTCAATCAATCATCCTTTTTAAAAATGTATTTTTAACTTCGATAGATCTTTGACTAGCATGTTATTTGCAAATAATTTGGTCTATTATTCAACATTCTTCTTACATTTAAAAAATGTATTATCTGTCTTAATTTGTAATAGAACATATCAATGTGAGGAACCTGCCCCCAGTGTACTCTAGAGTCACTGACAAGTGATTAAACAAAAGCTTAATTATGGCATTTGAACAAATTGTTTTCAGTCAAATCATTGGTAGTCATTACTTCCTGTATCACCTTGTCCTTTCCTTTACTCCCACCAGAAAACCCCTCTTCTGGTCTTTCCCAGGAGACTCAGAAAGCATTCAGGTGTTAGAGTGGCAGGCAGATACAGGGTAAGCACAACAGTTTATGTGGCTGTGGATTATAAGCAGTGTGCATTTCACAAAGCCAGGAGGACCCTGCTAATGGGGAGGGACAGCCAGATAGGCCATCCTGGTGACTCTGCAGATGTATAGAAGCTTGAGTCCTCGGAGAAGTTGTCCTAAGACAGCAAAGACCTGTCAATGACCTTCCATGCTAGATCAGATGGGAGGGACTGGGGGTTGAGGAGGGAGGAACCTGGCTTCTCAGGATGCATTCAAGGGGAAACTTGTCCTACCAGCTGTTGGGAGTGCATCAGCAGCAAGGAAACCCTCATTCAGCAACTGCCAGAGGCAAGGGTGTAAAAGCCAAATTCAGGACAATTATGACAGCCCTTTGAGCTCCAGAGCAGCCAATGGGAGGCCAGGCTGTTTCAGGAGCAGATCTCAGCTGGACCTCGCCCTCTCCCTGTTTTAGCTCTTCCCCCTCCACTTCTCTTCCCCTAGTGTTGGCCTGAAGTGTACTGCCTGAGAAATCCTGTGCTTCATCCTGCAACATTTCATCAGTTTCATGACCTAATGTCATGATGATGTAGGAAAGATGTTAAGGTTTGAAACTGACAGCTAAGAAAGAAATCTTGGGATGTCTTTGGTGCCAAAAGGTGGTTTTATTAAAGCACAGGGACAGGAATTGTGGGCAGAAAGAGCTGCACCAGGGCCACAAGGAGTGGCCTATTATATACTTTCAAATTGGGATGGGGTTAGGGATAAGGTAAGTCTCAAAAGAATTTTGGAAAAGGTTTTCTAGGACCTTGAGGGGGCTAGCTGTTGTTGGGAAAGGTCATTTATAACTGTCTAATAAAACCGGAGTCATAAGACCCTTCAGATGTATGTAGGTGGGTCATATGCTTGGGGTATGATTGCCAACATGCATCTGGGTGGGGAGAGATAAAGGAAGTTTCTAAAGGAACTTTTATATGTTGAAGCAGACTTACAGAATCCTGGGGGTTGAGCTAAGATTGCCTTTTGGTCTTAGCAAAGCATCAACATTGAGGCATTTGAATCCCTAGAAGAATGTCACTCTGCCTGTTTCAAGGACTTGTCGCTGGACTGTGGGTGATAAGGACATTTAATAATTTTTCTTCTGCCTTTGTTCCCACATCAATGGCACTGGGGAAGAATAGAGAGGCAGCCCTGTGAAGGAGATGCAGAGAAGTGGTAGACATCAGAAGCATCAGAAGACATCAGAAGCAACACAAAACAAAACAAAACAAAAAAACTTGAGAAGCCAGGAAAATGGCACAGATATGGATGCATTCTGCTTCTAACCTAATAAGGAGGGACACTGTTTGCACTCAACTGGGGAGCACTTACACCCTGAAGGGGCAGCACCAAATTCATCTCCAGCCTATTTTTGCATCAGGACTGTTGATTTCATTGTTGCCAGGTCTTTTGGAATCAGAAAAAGCCAAAATCTTATTAATGTAATATTTTCTAGTTCTTATAAATGTACTGGCTATGAGAGAGCTATCAATTTTAGTCTTCCTTTGTAGCATTTCTCCAACTCATTGGTAATTTGGGGGGATGGGAAGAGCATGACAGTGAGGCACAGATGTGCCCTCATCTTGCAAAGGGGGAGAGACAATCACTGATTGAGTGTGTACAAGGAGCAATAGAGTCTGATTTGCCAGTAATGCATACTTATTTTTCTCTTTGCTGCTAGCTCTCTGAAATGCTCTAGCTCATTTTGGGATAGTATTTGTGCAGCAAACTCGGCATGAGATGAGCTATTTAGAGACTTTTAATCCGATTACTGGGAAAAGTTATGAGTATTTCCATCTCACCCTTGGATGGGGTACGGACTTGGGAATCCAATATGCAGAAGGCAATGAAATTTGCCATTTTAAGTACATAAAAGAGCTGTTTTAAGGGAAATGGTGAATTCACTTAGTTTTCCCATAAAATCAAGAGCAAAGAGATGAGAACTCGGGATTGGATTTTCTTCAATAGTGGGAGAAAAGGAGTCTCCTTTGCCTGAACTATCTAAAAGTAGGTTTCTACATATGCATGAACCTGGCTCTGGTGAAGATAGGGCCACTTGCATGCTCTGTCCTCCTCTGGGCACCTAGCTATTACCTCTGGGTCAGACTCCTGAAGAAATTTATACTGCTGGGTGTTTCTTATACCGATACACATGCTAAAACTACTTGCCCTGACCTTGAGGGCTTTGTTGAAAAGCACACCTGACATCTCGGATGGACTACTTCTTCAACCACAATCTCTGCTTACTCTTCTTTTTCACACTCAATAACTTCTGCCCATTGTGGGGGTTCTTATGAAACGCACAGCTCTCCAACCATTCAGCAATCCTTAAGCACGAAAATAACTGCACTCTTCAGAAGCAATCAGCAGGCTTATTAAGGTTCACCTACAATGGAAGGCACCATGTAGTTTGTTAATTTACATTGCAAATATGGGCCTGGTGGCGTGTACCAGCCACTTTAATGGCAAGAGCTTTGATAACATGGGGAGGAGCCTGCCCTCTTTATGTGTTATCACACACCACTGAACTGAACAAAAATATCACATACACAATGTTTTCTGAATATGCCATTTCTTCACAACATTTTTCTTTCAAACATTTGCAAAAGCTTCACGCCCTCTTGACAAACCATGTTTTCCATTTCATCATCTGTGACTTAGGGAAATTTGTGCACTCTCTTATATTTTGCTTATTTTCTGTGGGTGTCCTGGTTGCCTGTAAGATTGTGCAGACATCTTTCACGGTTAAGAAAATGAGCATTTGGACCTGCTTTGGGGATAAAGGGACTACTTACGTACAAACATTAATACAAAGAAGGAAAATGATTTTGATTCTCTGTTTCAAGTATTCTTTGTCATATTTAAGACCCCAGGTGTGAGCCTTGCTCTGCTTCCCGTTGTGAAACTGATTAGGAGTTATGAAAAGTTAATAGGCAAGGCTGCAGGAGTTGTTCATATGATTTTCCACCTTAAAATACTTAAATAGTTTAAAATACTTAAAAGTTTACTGAAAAAATCTGGGTAGGTATCTAAAGAGACACGATTCATTTTTCTGATAAAACACATAAATGGAGAGAAAGACATAATACCAAAAAATCAAAACTCAGAGTCTAAAAAGATATTCCCAGATGATATTTAAAAGATTCTAATCAGCTAGCTATCTGGACTTTTTATAATACTGGGAGAGGTTGTATTTGGTCTAAATAAAACCTCAATCACCAATCTATTTGTCTTTGTTTTCACCTCAGCAGTTTCTTTTTCTGCCTGAAACAGACTTTAGCTTTTTCCTTAATGCCTCTGAATAGACTACTGATGTCTTACTGCCTTTCAATCAGATTTCTCTAGACGGATCAATTAGCAAAGCCTTTATCAGATTATCAGCCATGTGGGAATCCCAGGCTAAACTCTGTGCCTCTGAGATACAAAAAACAGATAAAATAATGTCCTTCAGATTCTTTTAGAAAAACAGTTAATTTAAAAAAAGCAAGTTACACAGTGCCATTGCATACAAAAAATAATAATAATTGAATTATATGGTATAAATTCATTCACTTGTTGAATATAGGTATTCATTCAACAAATACTCACTGAGTTCTTACTCTGTACCAGTTTCTATTCCAGGTTACTGGGATAGAGAGATGAGCAAAGCCCTCACAGTTAATGCCTACAGCGAATCATTCAGTCTATTAAAATTTAGAGAAGTATGAGCTAAAGAAATGAGAAAAACCTTCTTGTGGAGTTGGGACATGTGTCTAGCATTGAGAGATGAGTATTTTGTTACAGGTTGAATTGTGTCCCTCCAAAAGATATGCTGAAGTCCTAGTCCCCCGATACCTGTGAATGTGACCTTTGAAAATAAGGTCTTTGCAGATATAATCAAGTTAAGATGAGGTCATACCAAATTAGGGTGAACACTGAATCCAATATGACTCGTGTCCCTGCCAGAAGAGAAGAAATACAGAAATAAGATCATTTAAACCACAGTTTCAGCTCAAGTGGACAAAATGTTGGCATTCAGATGAAGGATGCAATGGAATGATGAATGAAGGAACTCAGACCAGGACAATAGAAAATCCCTGAGAAAAGGGAAGTATGATAAAAGGACTTAGGAACTAAAAACAATACATAAACCCATCATCTCTTAAATAATCCAGTCATTCTAGGGCGCCTGGGTGGCTCAGTGGGTTAAGCTGCTGCTTTCGGCTAGAGTTATGATCTCAGGGTCCTGGTATGGAGTCCCACATCAGGCTCTCTGCCCAGCAGGGAGCCTGCTTCCCTTCCTCTCTCTCTGCCTGCCTCTCTGCCTACTTGTGATCTCCGTCTGTCAAATAAATAAAATCTTTAAAAAAAATAATAATCCAGTCATTCGAGCAATATTCAGCAGCCTAATGACAAAAAGGAGAAGCCATGAGAACATGACAGAGATGAAAAGGACAAGAAAGAAAGCCTTCTTCTAATTATAATGCATGATTTCATATGACTTGTGAATTTAACAGTCTGTATATTTGAATTCTAACTTGGATATTGATAATTCCTCTACCAATTAAGCAAGTGGTACTTCAAAACTCTTGGTTTCAGTAGCCTTAAGTAAGGGGAAAAAAGTGTTAATTAACAGCTAATAGACTATTTTGAAGATTTCACAATGAAACATATTGCAGCTTGTTAGGTCTGTAATCAAAGGAGCGAGACTGATACAAAGTGAAAGTCAAGCAAAGCTTTATTTCGCGCCAAGCATTGAGAATTAAACCGACCGTCAAACCAACCGGTCGGGGCCACCTCTTACAGAGAGGGCCACCACCCCCAGCCTCAGAGACTAACTTTTACAGAGAGAAGGCCATGTGGTTGAGCGTGGCCACACACAGGTGGCCAGTTGAATTACAATTCACCCCATAGTAGCTATTTGAACTAGTCTATCTCCTTGGTCAGAATTGGCGCCCAAAGGCACCCAAAAGGTGGGGCACACACTCTTTGGTAGCTAGGGAGACAACATGCATACTCCACTGATTGGATATCTCCACCTGACCCGACTCATTCCTGCATCCGGGCTCTGTTATCTCCATCTGACCTGACCAGCCCTTGTATTTACTCTGTTATCAGGGATTGGTCAACCATATTTTACTGGTTTCCTAGACTTGCTTTTAAGTAAGCTCCCCTGGGTGGGGGGGCAGGGTCAGTTTAAGTTTTACTGCATAAACAACAAAATGGCTGTTCAACATAGAGGTGGAGCTGCTCTAGCTAAATAGGTCTTTACACAGCTCTCATTTTTTGGCACTATATAAATGGTAAGTGATTCCATTGTTTTTCTGACTTAGAACCCACATGCAGTTTTACAACTTGATGTATTTTCTTTATTTCTGATCCAATTTTTTGTGCCTAAGGTAATAGATCTGGATAGATTCTTCTTTGAAAATATTACTATACAAAAGCTTTGCCCTTTCTTATTTTCTCCACATCTGTTTGTTACATGCAAACACATCACTTTGACCTATTCATTAGAATTTGAAACTCCAAATTTCAGGACAACAGTGCAGTCTTGCAATCTGGCATACACGGCGCAGGCTCTTGAATTTCTGTGAATTTTGCTATTTGTGCCATGCTTGAGGAAAAGTATGCTCAGCATTTCTAGCGGGTAAAAGCAATTCTAAGAAAAACATCTCATGGGGGAATGCCTGCTGAGAAATTCTCCTTTCCCACAAAATATAGAGCATTGTGTGTTCTAACTTGTGTGTATTCTAAAATATTAATAGCCAACTCCTTACTAGGACTGCAGGAAAAGACAAAAGCAAAAACCTAGCCGTATGATAGCATTGGACAGTAAAGAATATAAAAACTTTTATGTAAGACTTTACATATATATTTACATATGTATGTAAATATGTTTACATATAATCTCCTATGGATCTTACATAAAACATGCTTTCTTTTCAGATGACAATGCCAAATCTTGTTAACATGCATGTGTACTTTGGCCCACAGTGTATGTTAGAACAATATTGAGGATCAACCTTCAATTCAGTGTGGAGGGATTTGAACAAACCTCCATTCACTGATCATGGAAATTAACCAGAATCCAACAACTCTGCAGAAAATACCTGCCAGGAACCAGGTTTGCATTATTGAACATGCTATAAACTTGTTGTCCCCTAAAAAAGCAACTGTCATTTTAAAAATCAGACCTGAAGCTATTTATGCCCTGGTGTGTATGTATCCATGTGTGTAAATGAATGTGTAGGAAGCAAAGCAGTTTGGATGAATTTTAATTTTTTGGCTGCTTAGAAAACCTGCCTTTGTGACCTTGATCCTTGGATATTGTTGGATGATAGATTAAGAAGAATATATCTGAGACTTGTTAAAAGCAATATTATCTCTCAAGGAGGTTTTTTTTATTTTATTATTTTTTTTTCATCTTCTGTTAAAAAGAAAATATTGAGGCACAGTTCTATTTAAACATATTTTTTAATAATTTAGCTTACTTTTCTTTGGTGTGGGTCTCTAAACTAGACATGGAGTAACACATTCGTAGAAATTTCCTGCAAACCTTCCCATTGAACACTTACATGAATACAGCTGATTTTGGTGAACACTTGTAGCCAGTTTCTACAAGGTTCCAGGTTTTAGGTGAAGGCATATTCTATAGGTATTATCTTATTTAATCTCAAATCAGCCCCTGCGAATCATGTTGCTTTATCTGATACAGGAGAAAAGAAGCTGACCAGGGTATAATTTGCTCACAGAGGAGCACAGCAAATGTCAAGGCTGGAATTGAACCTGGCTCTTCTTGCTTTCAAAGCCAGACTCAGCTGTCTCTCCATGACAGTGGAAAGACTCCATGGAACACATTAAAGTCCCGCATTGCCATACCAAATGCACCCTGACATCTCTTACAGATGTTGCTAACTTCAGCTTACAGAATGTAACCAAGAGATCAAAAATAAAGACAAGAAAAGCCATTTCACAATTGTTTATTATATTCCCTGCTGAGTATGGATACCACAGTTAATCTGCCTACCATCCTTTGAGGAGAACTATGGCATCCTTGTTTTATGGCTGGAGTAGCTAAGGGTTAAGGAGGTGAAATGATTTGCCTAAAGTCTCATGTCTAGTAAGAGGTAGAGCCAGGATTTAGAACTTGAGAACCTGACTGCTAAGAATCTTACTGCTCCCAAGAAGAGGAAAACTGTTCAAAATCAGCCAACTTTGATGTCATACCTATGAGAATCATTCAGGTCTACTTGGTTGTTGAGACCCTCACTAAACTGCTCTTTGCTCTCATTTAGAGATAGGTATATATATCTTTGACAATGGATTTTCAACTGGGAGCAAATAAGAAGTAGATGATTAGAGGAGTGGAGGGCTGGGAGCAGGGCATCTTCAGTGGTGGGCCCTCTGACTTGACTCTAGTAGACAGTAACCGGCTGATTGTGAGGGAGACGCTCGAGTGCCCCTGCAGTAGGAGAGTATTTGGAATAGAGGCAAGAGGTCTTCAGAATTACATTGTCCCTAAACACATTAGTCTATTTTCAAACATGATACAAGATTGAAGCTCTTAAATTTGACTAGTAGAAAAGAAGGGGACAAATTGTCAACATATGTTCAGTGGGTGCTGTTTAAAAATCCCAGGAAGTTTGTCATTTTTGGAAACATTTATATCTAAATAGTAATTATTTTTTTCATTTAAATTTTGTCTTATAAAAAGGTTTTAGTATAAGTTCTCCAGAAAGAAATTAGATGACATATTTCTCTCCTTGAGAACATTAGATAAATATGGTATTACTCCTTTGTTTTTCAAAACATCACCCATTTCAGAGAATTGTTATTTTCTGAATGTATATCCAGGTGTGAGGGTCAATACAAGTGTAAAAAAATTTTCCCCTCAAAGTATTTATAATCTTTGTCAGATATTCCAGTTCTTGGTAAATTAGTATTTGGTGTCTAGAAGAAATCATTTTTTTCCTATTTTTTTTCTGAATATTAGATTTGTACATATTTATGGTAGAAATTTTTGAATGTATAGAAAACTATAGCAAAAGCATTAGAAAAAGGAAGTTATAAGTGAACTACACATACTCACTATTCACATTTTGAAATATGTCAGTGTGAAGAATATAAAGTTACCCAAACTAACAGTTGTTTTATTAGCCAAGTTCTAGACTGTTGCTAAACTAAACCAAACTGACCATTTGCAGCACAGTGCACTAATGAACTTCATCCTACCTCCTCAAACGATACCCTCTTCTCTGTTTCTCCCCTGATGGAACTTAAATTGCTCTTGGTCATGTTAATCAATGGTAATGTTGATGTTAAAAAAATCTATAAAACTAAAGAAAATAACTGCAACTAACTGTCATTTGATTTATACATGAACAGTATAAATTCCAAATGGGGTAGGGAAAAATATTCTCCCTGAACCTGAAAGGCAAAAATGATATTTTGGCACCTTCTTGGGTTTGTTTGTTTATGTTACTTAGAAAAATCTAGATTGAGAAATCATTATTTGATTGAGGTGTGAGGGGTACCATTTGACTGAATAAATTATGTACCTGAATCATAAAACTTTTCAGACTTCATTCAGCTATTTTGCCATTGAGTACCCAGAGCTAGAGAGTAAATCAATATTTCATTTATAATTAAAATCTCTTGGTCTGGTTTTTTGGAATTGTTTTCCACAGTACTGAACAGATTTCCCAAGGAGAAACAGAAAAAGACATTTGTCCCAGTCTCTAATAAGGCTACATGTTTAGAATGTTCTCTGGCATTCTCTGGCATGGAAAACATGACACGTTATGGAATATAAACTCCTCATTTTACAGCGAAGGGAAAAGGAACCTGGAGAGATTAGGTGATTTCCCAATAAATATGTCAGAACACGTTCTGGAATAATTCATAATTTTGTGTTAGAGAAGCTCAATATAGGTTCAGAGAAAATTTTGAGTAGAGTCTAAATGAACTGATAAAAACCTATAGGATCGGATATTCTAGTTTCAATAGATGGCTGAAAATCTTTTTATGTAAAAAAAAAAATGTGCTAGGTTTCCATTCATTGTAGGAACATTCTATCTCTTTTGTCTTTGCCCAGCGATGCACTGCTAAATGTTTAACAAGCTCCTTAGAAGAAGAAAATACCCTCAAATGTTTATTTTATGACATACTTTAAGTGTATTGACATTATTATCAATTCCTCCATCACTTTCCTAAATCCAGAAAATCAAAACACTAAATCAGCCCTGATTTGTAGTATTTGAGGATTTCCATGGTGTAAATACTATCATCACGACTGATTTCAAGCTACCAACCAGCGGTCACACACTGCTCAGTTGAAAAGAGATAGACATATCCTTCTGTAGTATTAGACCATACAGGTATAATAAACCCAGAGGCTTCAAGATGTAAATAATAGTGAAAGGAGTAAAATATTGGGAAGTGATGAGTTTTGAGTATGTTACTTTTGTTCTTAATAGGATGTATTTGTGAGTTGTATATTTAATGTTCAAAAATGCCTGTGTTTTACAACTGTTTCAGAAACTTCCTGAAGTTTTTACAATTGGGTTTTGCTAGCCTTTGTGAATCAGACTAGTTTTAGCTGTCGCTGCCTATGTTTTTGGAGAGAGGGGGCTGGGGGTGGGGGGAGGGACTAAAACAAAATACAAAACAAAACAAAACAAAACAACCCACCAAAAAACCTATACCATTCATTATGTATCACATACTATATATGTCATATTCAGCATTTGTGAGGTGTCAATATTTTATGTGTGTTTTTAGAAGTATACCACCAAATCAGTGCTTCTCAAACTTTAATGTGCATGTAAATTACTGGGGGATCTTGTTCAAATGCGGATTCTGATTTAGTAGGTCTAAGATCCTGTATTTCTAATGTTACTCTCAGGTGCTGCTGGTTCATAGACCATACGTTGAATAGCAAAGTCCCAGACTAATTTCTTAGAGCCTTACTATAAAAGAGTCAGTATACATCTAAGTATCTACAGAGAGATATAGACATATAGACATAGATATAGATATAGATATAGATGATATATAATATGTGTGTGTATAATATAATGCAGGCTCCTCCATCTGCTCAAAACAGGAGAGTATGTAATTCTGTAGAGAAAATAGGAAGAAAATGGGAATTAGAAGAAATGGAGATGGCTCTAGTGGAGGAGGTGAACTGCCTCTGAGGATAAGCAGGATACAAAAACTCAGGAAAGAATTAGAAAATCAAATTTAAAGGCTTGAAGTCAAGTCTTATCAATACCGGTATTTAAAAAAAAAATGTTTAAAGAATCTGAAATCTGTTCAAACTCTATGAGATTTTAGGACATAGGGAGAATACCTTGAATTTCAGCCATGGACATTTAAAATTAATCCTGTAAGTATTTATAGGAACATAAGTCATTATTAAAAAAAAAAAAAAAGCATGCTCTAGGAAGTTTAATCTGGTGCTATCCAAACTGGAGACAAATCAAGTCGGGTCCAGAGAGGTTGTTTGTCATAAGCCAAGAGTAAAGGATAAATGCTTGTGCCAGCGAGTGGGAGAGCCCAGAGAGAACCTGGTCATGGCTGTGAAGAATAAGGATTCTGACATGCTACACCACAGTGATGGAGAGCACAATGGTGCAGTTGATTAACAGTTCTGGGAGAAGAAGCCAGTCTCTTTTCTTTTTCTTTTTTTTTTTTAAGTTGAGAATAAGGTGGAAGACATTAACTGTGCTTATTATTAATCTATTTTTCTCAAAGGTGAAGTGATTCAAAGGCATACCTCACAATAGGATTAGTAACACAAAAATCGGGAAATTCATAAACTTCTAAGCTCTTGAGAAATCTTCTGTGTGCTGGGTTTTTGTCTTTGACTGAAAGACACAGGGCTTAGAAGCAAACACAATGATGAGCTGCAGCTTCAGCCTGGAGCTGGGGATATTTATTTCTAATCATTTCATTGTTTATATTGTTTTTATTCTTAACAATCGGACTGTAAGTCTTTCCCAAGAGTCATCTGGGGATGAAAACAGATGGTGATAAACTTCCACAAAAAGCAGTCATCCTGAACACAAGGTTCAGAAAGGTGTGGCCAGAGTAATCCAGGAAAAGGCAACACAAGAACTTACTGGAAGGTGGAAAAGAAATGTATGGTTTAAATGCTCATATATAAAACGTTCTGCAAATAGTGGGAGACATGGAAGATGACACTTTATGGACAGTTCCCAAGAAAAGTGTTTGATGTGAAGGAAAAGAGTAAAGAACTTCAACCTGAAGAATTTAAGGTATCATCAGGGAATCCAACCATTGTAAAGAAATTAGAGATCTGGCCTTAGGGTGTTAAGATGTTTTAAAATTATGATAGCAGATCTGATTGAATATTGAGGGAGTCTGTGTTCATAGGTGATTCAGCAAAGACAAAGAGGGGAGACAAAGGAGAAAACAGAAGAAATGGTGGAACAGTTCATGGGAAGTATGTTGAGGGTTGAGTAAGTGTTTGGAGGCAGAGCTTCTCTTTACCCTCTGGCCAGAAGAAGGAATTCAGTTAAATAAATCCACTGTCATCAAATCCATTCCTTTGAATTCAGTCTAATTTGCATGGGAATTTCTAATTCTTGCAAAATCAGGTCAGTTATTCTTAATTTAAAATACAAGTTGTCCTAAATTAATACGCTATCTCAGTGCATTAGAAACACCAATGTGCTCTACTTATTAAGTGAATCTCAGAGAGAATACTTAATGAAAAAATTCCAGATGATTTGAATGACCTTAAATGACCCATCGGGATAGTTAAAAGGCACTATTCCATATGCATATCAAAAGTCCTTTAATAAAACAGCATCGCATGCCAGAGGTTCAACTTTGCATGGCTTGTGGCAGTCCAGCCAAAACAATAACCTCTAATAGCTTTTTTGGATTTGTGACAATGCATTATTAAAACATTTAGAATCCTAAAGTACCATTACTTTCATTTCCTTTTTTAATCCACCATCAGTGACCAAAGGTTATTTGACTTTATAGTTACCTTGTATATCTTATAGTATGATCAGCATTTCCTTAAGGGCAAACTTCAGAAGATTTGGAGGTTAAATTTAGCCAGGTTGTTAGGATACGAAAAGCATCTCAATTTTCTAGGGTATGTAAATTGAATTTCATGAGATTTTCCCCAAAGTCATTTCCTTCCCCCAGTCCTGTTTTCTACAAAGTATCTTCCTTAATGCAGAAACATTACTCTATCTCCATGTTCCTCTTCTCAATTTCCAACCAATCCCTGAAGGTAAACCCATATTAAGAAATTCTAGCTCTTTACCTATCTACTGATAGTGTTGAACTTCACTAGCTATGCAACCTTGATAAAAGTTAAAGCACTCAAAATTTTCTTATTTTCTAAGGAAATCCATTCAGCTCTAAAGATGTAAATTCCTAACTTAGACAACCATTTCTGATACTCTGAGACATTTTTAAATTTAAGGAAATTATTTTCTGAAAGACATATCCTTTTTAAGACTATTTTTCTGCAATAAACATTATTGAATATCTACTATGTGATAACAATTATGGTGGTTTTTCGGAAGAGTGGGTACAAAAAGTTCTAGAAATTAAACAAATGTGACATCTTTTCTAAGATACAATAAACTCACACTAGGAAAGATAGAAAAGTATATGAAAATTCTAATATAAAACAAACTGTACTGTTAAAATTGGAGGCATAGTGAGAACGTGGAGTGAGAAAGATGGAGATCAACCAGGTGAGTCTGAAGAATGGTTTTTTTTTCTTCTTCTTTTTTCTTTTTCTTTTCTTTTCTTTCTTTCTTCCTCCCCCCCACCCAAGGAATGTTTCTTAAGTGAAAGGTCATTTGAGATAGCCCTTGGAGAAATGTATATTCTCATTAGGATGGGTACACGTCATTCAAGATGGACTTGCAGGGAAGAGAGTGTGGAGCAACACTGAGGAAGAAGACCGCAGGTTTATAAAAGGAGAAGTGGTTTGCATGATGATATAGGATATATTGTGAGGATGCACATGACAAAGGTGGTTGAGGGAGTATAAAGGAGGATCTTGAATGCAGAATTGAAAAAATGGCAGGATAGGTCCATTGAAGATATTTAAGCAGGAGAATTACATTTAGAGGGTTGTGTTTGAGATGACTTAAAACTTGTTCAGTGTGACTAGAATATCAAGAAGACAATTTGTTTTTTATCTTATATAATTAATTGATTTTTTTAAATTAGAAAAAAGTTTTTAAAATGTTACTATAATTTAGCTCAATATCATGATCTAGGTAATAAGGTTCAGCTTTAGCTATCTCAAATTTATAGTAAACAACCCTGACCCTCCTGCTTGTTAATAACTTCTTTGTTTGACATAAGGCCCACTACAGTTCAACAAGAGACCTTTGTGTCTTCCTTAATTTGACATCTCTTTGAAATTTCAGAATGACTCTTAATTCAGGTACCCTGAAATGCAAGGGAGACATAATGGAAAAATTGGATGACTACTGGTCTCTGGTTTTTCTTTCTTTAACAACACCTTTTCTCCCGAAAAATATGTCAATTAAAATTTTGCCTTATAAAAATCAATCTCTCAAGAAGCAATCAAATTAGCTGTGTACTTCTTGTACCTTTTTTTTTAATCAACCATCAAACCTCTTCTTTAAATTGGTAAATTATGATTGTTATGCCCCAATGATGGGTCCGTGATTAAAGGAGCGAGACTGATATAAAGCGAAGGTCAAGCAAAGCTTTATTTCGCGCCAAGCATCAAGAATCTAACGGAACGTTCGGGGACGCACCTCTTACAAGAGAGGGCGACCCTTTTCTGTTTCACAGACCAGTTTTTAAGGGCAAAGGCCATGTGGTCGGGCCTGGCCACGCACAGGTGACCAAGGAAATTGTAACACACACAGGCAACTCCACAGTGATGCTAGGTGACCAATTGAGTTACGATTTACCCTAGTAGACATTTTTTTTTTAAGTTTATTTATTTATTTTTTCAGCGTAACAGTATTCATTGTTTTTTGCACAACACCCAGTGCTCCTTGCAACACGTACCCTAGTAGACATTTGAACCAGCCTATTACACCTTGATTAGGATTGGCGCCAAAAGGCTCCCAAAGGGCAGGCCCCCTACTCCTTGGTAGCTAGGGAGAGAGTATGTGCCCCCACTGATATATCTCCACCTGGCCGGACCCATCGTTGTACCTGCGCTTTGTTACCTGAAGCTGGTTCCTGGGACTTGTTTCCAAGTAAATCCCCTGGGGGAAGGGGAGCAGGGACAGTTTAACTTTAATGAAAGCCTCTTGCTAAATAGGTCCTTACAATGATTATTATTTTTTTCTCTAATTAGTTATTGTCAGTTCATCCAATGATTACTATTTTCATTAGCAAATACTTTGGAATGAAATTATTGTCGTAAGCCTGGCAAATTAATACATTGTGTTATATTTATTTTTTTTTTGTTTTAGATCTTGTTGCCAGTTTTGGAATGCTAAAGTTGGTCATGTCCTAATAAAGAACTGAAAGGATTAAAAACAAGAACAGACGGAACAGATTTGTGGGGCCAGTTATAACTTTTAAATTTTTCACCCTCACCTGACTGGTTTAAATTAATAGTGTTGACTTATGAGCCACCTCACTCCCTTAAGCAATGATAGGAGGTATTTCTCAACATTTTAAAAATCACTAAATATTGCGTGTATTGGAAACCAAATATATAAAATAGACAAGGTTTGTGATCTTCTGGTTCAGAGTGAGCCTTTGGGAGTCAAGGTATGTTAGACATTTATTTATTATTTCTTCAATAAGTATTTTTCATTCTTACTTTTGTCGAACATCATGCTAAATGCTGGAGACAAGAATGAGGCAAACACAGAGGCGCCGCAGTTTGTGATTTAGTTGGGTGGTGAGACATCAAAATGAAAACAAATGTACATGCATGCCCGTGTACACACACACACACACACACACAGATACAGTGGTAACAGTAGTAATCAATAAAAAGCCTGACTGACACATAGAATTATGAAAGAGTGTAATGAGTGTAAAATTAAATAGAGCAGTTGTATACAAAATTCTCTTAGCCTTATAAGGGAAGCACGATGCTAATTCCAATTCCATTGTATTCTATTCCTTTAGAATGAAATTCTGGTAGTGACCTACTAAGTCAATTTCAAAACCTTAGCACCACTACCTGCAATTTGACAGAAAAAGAGTCATTAAGGTTTTCTTTCTCAATGACAAAGCATCTTTCTATCTGCTTCTGCATATAAAAATTTTGTTGGATTGCCTATAAAGTCATTAGTTGAGTGTTTATGATGGCTGGTCTGAAAGGGAAGGGGGCTGAAAACGGAGACCCACACCCGTGCTGTGCACACTCGCTCTTCTATGCTCCCTCCTGCAGCGGCTCCTCCAGTCTTGGCCTTTGTTGCTGTCATTCTGTATCATACCAACATGAGACCACGTAGTATCTTTTCTCCTGCTTCACTGTGTCAGCCATAGTTTAAAGGATCTGAAAAGAAGATGTAGCTTGCAATGATAGATAAAAGAGTTGTTTCAATAGAAACATGCAGGGAAATTTTCCTGATGGATCCAGAAAGCACCCATACACCCTTTCCTCATCCCTTTTTACTCAGATGCCAAAGAAAACAGAACCTTCCAGAATGTTGTTTTGTGTACTCCACAACCACTGTGCCTTGCTACTCCTCCCCACTTTCTGGGATAGGCAGTTCTGTAGCACTGAAGCTCCCTCCTCCAGGTCTCTGAGCTGGAATCCCTAAGGTGGCTCTTGTCCCCAGCCTGCTCCACCTGAGCAAATGGCTTAGGTAAACAAATATGAAGGCTTGCTACAAATAGGGAGGACAATAGGGTTGGAATGGGAAAGGGAGATGGATGTAAAGCTGAATAGAAGAAGGATGAAGGCTGTGGACTCATTATTTCAGGGATCCTCTGGACTGTTCAGGACGTCTTCAGATAGCTGGTAAGTATTTCATCTTTGTCTGGAGGAGAGACTGGCTTATGTTTTCCTAACACTGGGTTGCTATAGTGTACCTGTGTGAATCTTCTGCACTGGTAATTTATATGCAGATGAGTATTGTGAAAATCTGTCATTTCTTTTTAATTGTTTAAAAATGAAGTTAATCCACCATTATTCAAAATTTCTGCCCTGATCTGAGCAGAAACTTAAAAAGAAAAAGTGTGGCTTTCATGCTTAGTTCCAGAACCGTTTGTAGAACTCATAAACACTGGTAAAAATACCTTCCTTTTATAATTATTTATAATTTTGACAAGAGTCACTCACAGAAAGAGTAGGAAGTATATGCAGACACACACACACATGCTATTTTAAATAATAATATAAGGGTAATACAATATCTAAGGAGAAAATTGCCTCTAAATAAATATTTATTTAACTTAGTGCTCAAACTATTGGTTAATTTTAAGTTTTATATGGAGAATTGAAATAATTTTATTTATGTTTGAGTCACTAAAATTCTTATGTGGAAATAATTTGATAACATAATGCTAAATGAGGAGAAGTGTTATAGCCATTTGTCTATTTCAGGCATGGGAAAACAACTGTCTTGAAAAATGTATTGTAAATTATGTTAAATGCTACTAAGTAGCAAACTTTCTTTTACTTAATGAACCAGATAAATTACAAATACATGGGGGGGTGTTGGTTTTAAATTTTTAAATAAATATATTTTTATTTTTATTTTTGTTTACTTTTTTCAGCCAATCTTATAAGATTATTATTATTTTTTTAAGATTATTATTTTGTTTAACATATAACGTATTATTTGTACCAGGGGTACAGGTCTGTGATTCATTAGTCTTATGCAATTCACAGCACTCACCATAGCACATACCCTTCCCAATGTCCATCTCCCATTCCTCCAACTCCTCTCCCCTCCAGTGACCCTCAGTTTGTTTCCTGATATTAAGAGTCTCTTATGGTTTGTCTCCCTCTCTGGTTTCATCTTATTGAATGTTATTTTTAAAATCAAAGTTCTCACATCTACCAAGAAGTGTTTTGGGGTTGTGATTTGCAAGGAAAATAAGAGAGGCTTGGGATCTCCAACTTAAGAAGCAGTGATGTTTCCTCCACCATCGTAATAAATGATCATTAAGTATTTAGAGAAATCAACTTTTCAGCAAGGTGCTTTATGGATGCTTTATGGGACATTGGGTGTCCACATAATCTGAGAAACTCAGAGTGTGTAAGAAGCAAACAGCAATTATATGTATTTGTTCACATTGTTCTTTTTTCTTAGCTCTGTAAATGAGGCGCATCCTGGAGATCTATGGAAAGGATGGGGCTCCGGTGTGTACTTTTCCAGGCTGTCAGTCTCCACCGAGCAACAGTACAGAACGAGGAGCAGCACCCTTGGCCAAGGGCTCTGCTACTTGCTTCTGGGGCTTCAGGCTAGTTGCTGAATAACAAGAATTCTTAAGTCCATTTGCATCTAGTGTCAAGATACCATTTATCCTTTTACAAAGTCTTATTTAATAATCCCCATGACACTGTGAAGTGGGTAAGGCAAGTATTTTCTCTCTGTTACAGATGAGGGGCTGGGGGTCAGAAACTAAATGATTTACTGTAGACTTCAGCTCAACTAGCTCCTCAGGGAAGGGGCCCTCAGTCCTAGAATTCAGGTGTTGAGGTGCAACACTTCTTACTGTTTTCTCCTCAACCTTATGTTCCTGCTTCATGTTGACAAGCTTAATGTCGAATTTCCTCAGAGAGTTGCCACTAAGGTTAATCTCTCCTTTGAAATGCTATTTGTGAATCTTCACCATTTGAACAGGAACTTTGGGAATTAAACTTGGGTCAGCCTAGTCCAGTGTTTCTCAATGTGGGGTCCCCCAACCAGCCACTTTAGCATCACCTGTTAGCTGGCTAGAAATGAAAATTCTTGGGGCTCATGCTGGATCTATCAAACCAGAAACCCTAAGGGTAGAGCCCATTCATTTGGGTTTTAAAAGTCCTCCAGGTGATTTCGAGGCCTTCTCAAGTTTGGGTTTACCGGTTTGGCCTATTCAGACTCAAGCTGACATACTCAGGACAATGAGGCGCTGACCATAACCGTTTTAGTAACATCTCTAAGTTGGGTTTGTACCCACTTTGATCAGTAACCTTTCCCAAAAAGCTGTTGGGGCAAAGTGGGCAAAGTGTGCAAAGGCACAGTGGACGTTTTGGACTGCGTATCTCTTCGCTGATGTAGCTGTCCTGGGTCTTGTAGAACATTTAGCAGCATCCCCGACCTCTACTTGTTAGATGCCAAGAGCCATCCCTGCTGGAATTGTGAGAGTCAAAAATGTCTGCAGACATTGATCAATGCCCCTAGGGGAGCAAAACTGTCCCCACTTTGGTTGGCAACCAGTGCCCCAGGGCATTTGTTCTTCCTCCCCCATCTCATGGTGCCTCCCTTTGAGCAAAGTATGTGGTACCCTGACTGGAAAAGCCATCGTCTTCTGAGCCTTCCTTCTGGCTATGATTTCAGGACAAGTATATAAAAAGGAGACCCAGATTATTGAAAAATTTTGTGGCTGTGCATGAAAAATCAGTCAGGAGTGAGAGTTAGACAGTAAAGCTAAGAAAACATTGACAGCTCTTGGGCTCCCGGCAACAGTCGACTTTGAAAGAATAGCCAAGGATGGGAGCTTTGGTAGTAGATAAGCTGAAAAGAAAACTGCCAGCTATTAGCATTTCTGTAGGACATAAATGTCCCAAGTTTTGATGCTACAGAGAATTCTCTGAAGGCCTGTGCAAACAGCACTGTGTGTAAGCCCGAACAGCAAGCACACACAGACACTGAGCCCTGCCTACTGCTGAGCTGGGCTTATAATATTAGGTAGACATGATCTCTGCTTCCAAATGTCACTGATTTCCTCCTTGAAGACATTTGCATCTCATAAATAACCTTTGAAATAACCTCTGAATTTATTTCTAGGCACTGCTCATCTAAATTCATTATCCTTAGTCAAAGAGATTGCAGTTACATTAAAATATAGAAGGAAAAAACCCCATCAGAGCCCACTTTGGGTGAGCTGGCTGGTGACAGTGCCCTCCTTCAGGCTCTGCTCTGCTATTTGGTTGGCCCCCGTCCCCTCTTTCTCTTCACAGTTCAATCTGTCTGGGTCCTCCCTTTTGAGAAAATTATATTATAACATCATGACCTCCCACCACATCTGAGCTCCAACTTCTTCTCAGAGATCCCCACATGTACACATTTTTGTTGGGAAGGGCCTTATCAGTTATGGGAATGTTACCCAGCAGTATGAGAGAAAAACCACTCTGGGGTCAGGGAAAACCTGACCAGCACGGCTGAAACCATGGATAGACAAAATCCTCTAGTGTCATCTGGTAACTAAGGCCAGCCTCTCACTTCTGTCTCTTCTGGTTCCTATGCTCTCAGAGAGTCTCTGGGTACTGAGTGGGTTTTGCCTGGCTCAACTTCCCTCTCTCCCTGGGAGGAAGAATCTTAGCATATTCTCTGCTTTGTATCAAAAGTCAGTAAACTGTGGCTTGGCCCTTACTACAAATGTGTATTTAGGGCAGACATGATAGCAGGGGACCATGCACAGAAGTACTGGCCTTGAGGCCACTGAGGGCCCTCACAGATTCCCTCCACCTCTGCTGGATCCAAGAGCCTCTTCTTTGCTTTCTTGTAGGTAACTTTGAAACTGACCAAATACAAATGTTTAATTAGCTTGGAGAGACCAGTTTCATCCCACTTTATAAAGTGACCTATAGTATTTCTGGTGGTAGTGTTGACTCGTAGGCATTGATAGATTTTTCTGGAAGTCACTTCCTCTTAGTTTCCCTCACCCTTCCAGACACTCCCCCCCACCATAGCCACACTCACAGGAACAATTCTGTAAGCAGTATTTGAAGCAAATCTTTGACTATCTTTGCATATATGGCACATCCGGTTGTAGCATTGACAGAAGCACAGCAGACATTCGCAGGGTGCTTGGTATAAGAGCAAATGAAAGTCCCACTGGGGCTGGAAAAGAAATTTGGTCTCTACATCCGCAAAGCTGTCTTTGTTCTTTCAAGAAATTTCTTCTGACCCCTATCGATTGTCCATCGGGGGTTTAAATCAAAATTTGTGTATTTACTTTCCATAATCCTGCTGTTACTCAAAACAAAGGAATGGCAGAAAAAAAAATCTGAATTGTTCTCCCACAGAGCTTGAAGGACAAACAAGTCTAGCCATCTACACTTAATGAAATCATAAGTGCCATGAAGAGAATGATAATCCTTGGCCTTTAAAAATATAATAAACAGATTTTGTTTAATTCATTAGAGAAAAAATAATTGGACTGCTCATTTTGTAAGCCCGTCATGTCAACTTAATGGAATTTTCATTTCATCTTTCTGGTATGACTGACTTCCAAAATTTTCTGGGTAGGTGGACTGCTTCTTTGTTCCTCTTATAAGGGATACTTCTTGGGGGCTGACTTTTGCTGGTTTCCCTAACGGTCTATAGAACTCATGAATTGTCATGAATTGAAGTCCCCCATGAAGGTTGTGGCGTGTGAGTTTATTAGTAGTACTGAAACAAGGACTTCCCTTAAGAGGCAACTCAAAACCACACAGTAAATAGGGAAATACGCTGCCCAGGTAAGGAAATGAATGCTTTGCATCAGAGCTTTGCTAAGAATCCAGGGGGAAGAGCAGTTCTAATTCCAACTATAAAACTATTGATGACTAGTGACATCAACTCTCAACTGAAATAAAAAGTTTCACTCACTCAGCTGCACACTTACACCAAAGTCCACAGCATACTTATGTTTTTACAGTTGTTTTCCTCATAGATTAGCGTTTCCTCTTTTTCTTTCAAACATGGGTTGTCTCAATCACCAGTAACTAGTAATGAATCATAAAATAAGACAATAGATTCCTATTCTCTTTTCTTATTAAAAGTATGATAAATAATGTATTGCCCATTTTAAAGATGAAATGGGGACTGGTGTTTACCATGTTCTCAAGTCCCCAGATTTTGTTGGGGTCAAGAAAGCAGGATGAGATCATGCAGCCAGTATCTGGGTATGTACATAAGCAGTTTCCTCGCCTCCAAATCATGGGGTTTGAACTCACATGGTGCAAAGCTTCTCAACCCTGGCTGCCCATTGTAAGACCCTGGAGCACTTTTTAAACACCAGTGCCCAGTACCAAATAATAGATCTCTTTGGGGATGAATCCTGACACAACCATTTTTTAAAGCTCTCCAGGTGAATCCAATGTGAAGCCAGGTTTGAAAATCACCAACTACAGGTCCATTCCCCAAAGGATGCTCATAGCTCTGTGAAATCCTCAGCGAAACAGTTTGGGAAACTAAACTGTGAAAGCTTCTTGGATGGTCACAGCACACATTTGCATGTTGTTCATCCTGGTGACCTGCGGGTAAGAAACCTGTTGAACTATCTTTAACTTGACTATTGATAATGACATAAGTTTCTTAGAACTCCTTTAATTGACATACTGCTCATTAGAGGGGCACTTGTCCGTGCACTTTAAGAAAACAGAGAACTAAATTCTCATGGGACATAGGATAGCTTCTAGCTCTGAGTTTCAATTTCTATTCTATTCTGTTCCTTTCTAAACCATTCAACATGCAATGTTGTCCCAAATGTATCCCTTTGATGACTTACGACACAGACTCTCGTTGGAATCCCTTGACAGCAGCACATGAAACCTACAATCAGTATCCTTTGAAGAGAAATGTTCAAAGCATCTCCATTTATAATGCTTTGGAGCACTGATCTTGGATGCTTGTTGCTAAATGAGGGGAGAGACAAGTTTCAAGGAAGACTGGGGATTTACCTTGTAGATGTAAATACATCTCCTTGACTTTCTTTGTAAATTAAATTTTGTAAGTAGTACCTACTGTTCTATAGTCAAGTCTGCTGGGTGAAAGAAATGTCAAGTAGACAAAGGAAGACTTGTTGCTTGGATTTGATAATCCCAAACCAGGAGTACCCATCCAGAGACTTAAAGGGGAGTTTATGCAGGGTTTACTCTGTCAGGACAGTATGGGAGCTGATAGGACACAGGTAACCAATTATGTAAATTAAAATCCTGTTATATCTTTGTCTTCTCTTAAATTTGGACTTGCCAGCCTTTGTCCTAAAGTTCACTGTCAGCCAAGACAAACTTAATAAAAATAAAAGAAAATAAATGGTTAAATCATGAACTTTTATAGCCTGCAAAATCTTTTGTTGCTGTAGAGGAAGTGACGTAGAATCTATGACTTTCATAGAGAAGAGGAGAATTTCGGAGGCCATTCATCAAATATATATTGGTAAAGAGTGAGGGCACCATTTTTTCTGGTGTCAGAAAAAAAAATCACAGGCTGGTGCAGGGCCATGAACTAGGAGCTGCAGAATGATGACTGCTTATGGTCGTGTTTATCTAACATGTACAGTGTGGGTGACATAAAAATAATGGGAGATTTATACAAAGATGTGGATTTTCATACTTTCTCAAAACGACAGGTAGGGTTGTTTTCCTGAGAGCAGATTCACTCCAGCATAAGTACAGGAGATCTCACTTTGGCTTTAGTGCAGGATACTTCCAACGGGTCCCTCCCTCTCTTGTTCCCGTACCCCAACTCCTGTTATTTTGTTGTTGTTAAAGATTTTATTTATTTATTTGTTAGAGTGAGAGAGAGAGCACAGGCAGGCAGAGTGGCAGGCAGAGGCAGAGGGAGAAGCAGGCTCCGCACGGAGCAAGGAGTCTGATGCGGGACTTGATCCCAGGACTCTGGGATCATGACCTGAGGTGAAGGCAGCTGCTTAACTGACTGAGCCACCCAGGTGTCTCCCCAACTCCTTTTATTAATTCAGAACTTAGTTCATAGCATATCGTGTAACTCTTCTGTTCACAATGGTGAAGAGTTTAAATAATTGCCTTTGTCGGGAAAAAAGAAACACCTTCATTTGTGGCATTTGTTGGTTCCCCCCATGTAAATATTTCCACTGGGGCTGACCTCAAGCTATCCCCGTAAAGTCACTTTGGAGTTGGAAAGATATGCATACAGGAGGCTCTGCCAAGCCAGTGTGATTGGTTCCAGCATGAACTAGAAAGCTCCCAATGACTTCCCAAGCCACTCAAAGCAAGCTCATAGTATGGTCATAAATCAAGCTCACATTTCCAGTTGCCTCTCTAATCTTACTTCCAATGCTTCTCTTTAGTTTAATTCCTTGTTATTGTTATTTAATTTGTAAAATGGAGGTGTATTTGTAGCAACACATCACATGAAATGTATGACAACATTCAGTACTCTTAAGAAGAAAAAACAGTTTATAAACCCAAGCTGGTGGGAACACAGGCAGTTCCCCTAATGTGAGGGAATGTGACCCATAGGTTATCAACTTTCATTGAGCTGGACATATTATTCATTGACTGTGTGTCCCCACAAAACTAGATGTGAACCAAAGTTTCTGTCACCTGATTTACTGTGAATAGTCTCTGTAGCTCTGCAGGGAAATGGGAAGTATTAGTTTGCTTGACTTTGAGAGTGACTTCAAAAGGCAAGAATGAATCAGCGGCCATAATGCAATTCGGTCACATCAAATCCTGCCCATTGTGTGAATTCAGTCACTAATGCTTTACTCGAGGTGACCAGTTCTGCTGGATTTCCCTTCTCATCCCAATTAGCCATTCCTTTCTGCTTCAGAGCCTGCTTGTGTCTTATGAAGGAAGAGATCAGATATCAAGATATAAAATTCCATTCCTTCCAGAAAACTGGGTCCTACAGAGAGTAAAAGAGGTTTGCAAGAAATGATTTGCAAATAGGCATTCCACATGTATTTGTCAAGGTATGAATTTGTTGTTTTGTTTTATTTGGAACTTGGTGGTATTGTCTAAGGGAGTATTATTTTCTCTTCCTGTTAATTATGCTTTGAGGAGGTAGGGGTGGAGTGGGAAGAAGGGTTGGAATGGTTTGATTTCTGTTTGTAGAGTTTGTGTACACAATGCAGTTGCATTTTTACCTCCTTCCTTATAGGACAGTCGTATTTGCCTGGATTTTATGAAGATGTTCAATGTAACACAAAAGAAAACTATGGAACTTGTTTACATCTGTGTTTCTTATACTATTATTAGTAAAAACTAATAATACCAACCAAAAACAATGCAATAACTTTATCTAAACTCATTAAATTTGGTCAAAAAACTCAAAGCACTGTATTTGATTATCATGCAGAATTCAAGTAATAGTGTTCATGTAAGCCCTTCATTGTATAATGTTTACATGTGCTTATTTTGATAATCTTTAAGGAAATACTTATAGATCAATTATTCTCTTAAAACATTCTCCTAAATGTTCAGGACTGCATGAGGGCCTATTAAAAACAAACATAAAACAATACTGATTCCCTCACCACTCTAGGAACTTTTACTTTGTTTGCGAACAAAAAATTAAAATTATGAAATGAATTAGAGAAATGAAATCTATTCTATTTGTATTTCTGTGGGTTTAAGAAGTAGAGAAGTTTAGAGAAATCAGTTCTCAGAAACAGTGGGGTTTGAACGTTACTGAAGAATGAATTGGTGCTAGGTTTTAAAAGATAGGTAGGATTGGAAGAAATGAGAAGAGTACTTTCTGCCAGAAGAATGAATTACTCATTCAGTCCCATCTGAATGATGTCTTCCCTATTTCCCTCTTTCACGTCACTGTTTTCTTCATGGTACCACCTTGATCACTTGGCTCCAAGTTTGGGAAAGAGAAATATCATGTTCTCTTCTGAATGACTAGGACCTAGCACTCTGTCTTGACCAAATAAGTCTTCAGTAATTATGAGTTTAACTAACTAATTGGATATGCTTTAATTAATCAGGTGTCTGTATTTTTGGTGGAGGTCATCAGCAGAGAATGGATATTGGCAAGAGTAGAAGTAGAAAATAAGATTGAATATGTGGGGTGTTGACACATTATAAAATATTTTTAAATCAAATGCTGTTGTGGCCATTTAAGCAAGGGAGTGTCCCCTTAAATGGATCTTAGGGAAACTGACCTGGTGAGGCTAAGGCAAAAAGGAGAATGCTACACACCAAACCTTGTTGTTGCTTCAGTCCCCTGTGCACAACCTCACCTTCTATAACCTTGAACTGACTGACCATGACTCCTCATCTGACACGCCTGCGCTCATCATTTTAACACTGCAGTACAAGGACAAGTGTATTGAGAGTACGTACCAGGGAGTGGTACTAACGATTTGTCCTCGAATATAAGCTGTGTTCAGAAAGACAACATTCACAGCCATTGAGGAGGAACACAGAAAAGATAAGATGGCAAAACCGGTAGATAGGAAGTTCCCAAAAGGCAACAAAAGGGGACTTGAGCTTAACCAAACAGAGGTAGTGAGTCAGAAAGACAGATGCTGATGGTCGATAATGCAGATGTTTAAGCTGAGGTTATGGGTGAAGGTATTGGGAATCAAAAGACCCAGGTTGAACCATAGGAACAGTGGCTGAGCTAGGAAGAAATAAAATACCTTGGAGGAGAAGTTTTGAAGAAATTGAGTGGCCAGGGAATGCGTGTATATTTAACACTGTATCATAGGTATTCTCAATTTAGTCTAAAACTTATAATATTGCATCCTCCATTTTTGTTTAACTAAATGAGTTATAGTGAACCTCTTTGGGTGATTTCAATCTGGATTCAAATCTGATTATTAAGAGAAAACTGAAACAGGTGCCCACAAATGATAGTTTTAAAAGGAGTAAGGTGGTGGTAGGGAAATTTACCAAGAAATCATTAAGTTAATTATATTGTACCAGTCTTAAATTGTACCAGTCTTCAGTAAGTAAGAAACTCCCTTTTCAATAAGGCAGCCATAAAGTCACATTTCCTTGGTCCTCTTGGATGTGCATAAGAAGGGTTTATTTTAATGAGGTAGAGCTTGAATTTAAATGTGCTCTCCAATAAACTGTAAGCCCTGAGGGGTGTGTGTCTTTCACTAGGGTAAGGCATCATCTCATTGTGCTCTCACATGCGACAAATAACAGATGATAAATATTATAATGAGGCCAACTAAGATACTGCATCCATTATAATGAGAAAATTGTTTCTTTTTATTTTAAAATGTACTGTGGGTATTAAAACTGTTGCTAATATACTGTGATAATAGCTTCTAATTTGTTATGAATAAAGATGTGTAGGAGAGGATGAGGCTTGATCAAAGGCAAATTTTTAACACTGGACCCTGAAGCCCCTAAGGGCTGCACCATAAAGCAAATAATCCAAGTGCTTGCATTGACACAGAGCATTAGATTCAATTACTTCGTCTGAAGGAAACCAATCAGGGAAAGTGAGTCATTCCCGGAAAGTCACTCCAAGAAAATAGGGAACCAAGCTCCTGGCCTCTGCTTAGGCCATCAGCAGCATCTATATTTCACTCTATCACATTATTCCATTTGGGTGCATTAAGTGGTTGATCAGCCTGTTGGGTATAAACACAGCACATCGGCCACTCCATTTAGAGCGACTAATGCATCCATGAATGAGGATTTTGTTCTTAAGTAGTGTCTTTAGCGATTCACATTTACATGTCACTTGGATTATATGAATGAGGGATGGAAGGTTGGGTTTTAGAACTGCAGGCATTTTTTTTTTTTTAAATAGACTTTAAAAATGCTGAGGAGTACAGTTCTTGGCTTTATCAGTTTGTAAAGGTGGTATGTTTAGTAGAAAGATTTGTGAAATGATTTTTGTTGTTAAACAGGAAAATATAACCTGACCTTGTTTTACATTCTCATTTGAATACCACAAACCTCCTGAGGGACCTTGGGTTAAGGTATCACTATCCCATTTCAAAGGCGAATGACTGTATTTATAAATGAATTCCCTAGTGGCCATGGGATGATGTAGGAGCAGAGCTAGAAACAGAATCTCCCAGATAGGGTGGAAAAGCGTGTGTACGCACTGTGTTGTGTATCTCTGTATGTCTGTGTGTGATCTCCAGTGTCTTTTTCTGCAGATACATAGGTTATAAATTTTTTCCGCACTTTGTAAGTACTTCCTGGAAAAAAGGGGGTTGAGGGTTTGACTCTTCTGTTGTGGATCTTGAGCTCCGTTCTCTGTAGAAGTTGGGAGTCTCTGGACAATATAATGTCCTTATTCTCTCTGGTTCACTTTATCTCTTCACTTCCTTCTAAACCAAACTTCCATTTAAAAAAACATATTTTTTGGTCTGCCAGATTTATTTTAGTGCAGCAAAATTTTTAGAGAGTTGTAACCCTTTAATATACCTGGGAATAATTTAAAATAGTTCATTACATATTTCTTTTCATTAACATCTTAGTTAAATTTAAATCCCTAGACATTTACACATTACTTTTTATGCTCATAGAGGCATACTAGATGCTATAGGAGAAAAAGGAATGCACAAAGTTTGACCCCCATCCTCAAAAATTCCAGAATCTCCTATTTGTGTATAACACCTGTAATGTAAGACAGAAAGTAACAAATAATACAAAAGAAATTCAAGCTAAGAAGTGAGAGTATATTGATGAAAGGTTCAGGGAAGATGTAACATTCAATGTAGAACCAGATGGACTTGGGTTTTTTTTTTTTTTCCAAATGGCCATGTAGTTTGAAGAGGAAGGGCTCCCAGGAGAGAGAACTATATGAGTGGGTAATGTGACAAAGCTGGAAAGGAGGCTGTGTCAGATCATGCAAAGCCTGAATTACCTTACAGAGGAACTGGACTCTATTTTGGGTACACCTAGAGGCTCTAAGGAAGGGAAGTGAGGTAATCCTATTTCTTTTTTGGAACTTTTTTTTTTTTTTTAGTTTAATGATTAGTATAAAGGAAAATTGAGATAGAGAATCCAATTAAGAATATCACTTAGTAGTCAAGACTGGAAGTTAATATAAGTCTTCTAGATGGGTTGGAAAACAGGAAATCCAGGGAGAAGAGGAAAGATTTACTGACCATTTGAATTTACGCATATCAAAAGATACTTGGCATCAAATTATTTGGAAGGCTTTGTTCTCTCTGACTGATAGACTAATGATACTATTGGAGACTAAGTTTCAATAGAGGAACAGAAACGACACTGAGTTTAACACTGACCCGGAGTATCAAAGGAATAGTCATTTGAAAATATCCAACATTTTAGAGAGAGAGCAAAGATAGTTCTCACAGTGCAGGAGACAGTGGAATATTAGATTTAGAAATCATAAGGGTGCCTGGGTGGCTTCCTTGGTTAAGCATCTGCCTTTGTTTCAGGTCATGATCCCAGAGTCCTGAGCTTGAACCCCACAATGAACTCACTGTTCTGCAAGCTGCCTGCTTCTCCCTCCCCCCACCCTCATCCTCTCTCTGTCTCTCTCACTTTCTCTCTCTCAAATAAATAAATAAAATCATTTTAAAAAAGAAATCACATAAGTAGGGTAGAGCATTCAAAACTTTAAAAATGATATTTTTTATCAGAAAAGGAGAAATGTGGCAACAGAACCTTGGCCTATACTGAAACATAAGGGGCAAGAAGTCAGTGAAGATACTAAGTAGGAGCAAGGAAAAAGATGAAAAATAGGGAAGGATGATTTCAGGGAAGCCAAAGAAAATGGGACATTCCAAAAAGAAGCTGTGGTCAAGAATAGTGAAAACAGTTCTAAGATCAAGAGGAGGGGCTCAGTCAGTTAAGTGTCTGCTTTGGGCTCAGGTCATGATCTTGGGGTACATCTGGCTCCCTGTCCAGTAGGGAGTCTGCTTGTACCTCTCTTTCCGCCTCTTCCCCCACTCAAATAAATAATAAAATCTTTCTCTCTTTTTAAAGATTTTATTATTTATTTATTTGCCAGACAGAAAGGTGGGGGGGGGGTGTGGGAGCCAGCGCACCAGCAGGGGGAGCAGCAGGCAGAGGGAGAAGCGGGCTCCTTGCTGAGCAAGGAGCTTGATGAGGGACTTGATCCCAGGACTCTGAGCTGAAGGCAGACGCTTAATGACTGAGACACCCAGGTGTCCCTACATAAAATCTTTTATAAAACAAGATCAAGAAGAATCTGGATAGAGGGAAAAAAATCTTATCAATTATGGAATTAGAATTTTATATTGAAAGTTCTAGTGAGGGATTGAGTTAAGAAACCGAGAAAAGCTCCATACAGCTAAAGATGTGGAAAACTTCAAAGATGGAAAGGGGAAAGACAAAAGAGCCTCCTGCTGGAGGGCAAAACTTTTCTCCGTGAAACAGACCTGGCAGTGTTCTGCTGAGGACCTAGGTGGGAATTTACAAAAACCAGGATGCCTTGAATCTTTGAAACAGTCACTTTGAGGTTTGTACCATTTGTAAGTGGAGTATCATCTTCATTTTTAACAAGGGTAACTTTTGGTTGCATTCAGATAATTTAAGAATGTTATTTAGAAAGACATTGGGTGATTGTTGACCTGATATGAAAGATGCAAGAACACTGTATTTTATTCATTGATAGATCATTTCCACAATTATTCTGTAAATGCATATCTAGAATTTCTTGATCTTTCAAGAGTGCATTCCCCCCTTTCACTTCATAACTCTACTTAAACTGCAAAATTTTTCTGGAAACGGAGGAGGATATTTTGCAAGTAGCATTTCACTGTGCTCAAATACTCTGCATCTAGAGGTACTTTCTACAAAGTTTTTGAGATCTCATTTTGCTCAAAAAATTTATAGGATCATTCCATTATAATTTTAAGATGCCATGATCAAGAGAAGAACAAGTTACAAAAGTTTGGGAGGGGTGGATACCATATATTTGAGATAGAGCTGACATTAAAGCTTTTTCATTAGTCTTCCTTTGCTTGGCAAATCTTGTCATCTCTCCTCTAGAGTTAAATGAATAGGTGGCTGTGGACCTGGATGTTTTACAGACTCAGGGAAAACTCATCTTTCTGTCCGTGAAGTTCATGCCTGAAGTAGCTTTGGGTTCTATCAAATCCTTTCTGCCAGTGTGGTATTTTCCTAGTTTTGTGCACATTATCAGAAGCTTTCAGAAATGATGTCAGTGTCATAGATGATACTTTTGGTGATAACACAGTGTCATTCATGATGATCTGGGCTGGGGAAGTCACTAGGTATCCAACTACTGATATGTACCTTCTCAGAAGAAAACATATTGAAATGGTACTGAAGAGCATGGCATCTGCTGCTTTCTTGAGTGGTCTGGCTCTTTCCTCAATGGAGAATATTGCTTTACACACGATTACCACTAGGAAAATGTGTTCTCCTTCCAGGCTCCTTTTCCAAAGTGCTTTAAGAATGCAATGGTTTAAATAATTTTCTGTAAGTAAATTAACATTCTGCATTTTTTTTTTAACTTATACAATTGTACTTCAAGGAAAATTTGATTTTTCTATTGGTCAATGACTATCTCTAAAATAACTTCCTCTGAACCAACTATCTTTGAGTCTTGGGTAATTTTAGGGGGAGGTGGGAGGAATGAAACCAACATTTTTTGAGACTTCCCAAGCCTCTCCTATGCACCAGGCTCTTTGCTTGCTCATTTGTTTATAGAATGTGAATTTTGAAGAACTAATATAATTGAGACAGATTAAACAGAAAGTAAAAAAAAATAGAGAAATCTTAAAAAGAGAAATATGTAAGCATCTATAAAACTCTTTTTTTAAATTTAAGGTTGCAAATATACATTATTTACCAAATTTTGCAAGAGTCTTTTACTTGTGTGCATTTTCCTAATTAGACTTCCATAAAACTTTCATGCTTAAAATGTACCCATTAGTTTCACTTTTTAAGGTAGTTACAATTTCTTCAAAGTGGAGCCAAAATTTAAAAACATTTGGAAAAACAAACACAGTTCAGAGTCCTTTTAGATTTAACAGATTTGCCTTGATCTCAGCATATCCAGCTATCCAGCTAGACCTTTCTTTTTTTTTTTTAGGAAATCTTTTATTGGGCATCTTCAAAGCAATCAACATAGTTTTTCAATAGAGTTCTCAGAGAAAGTCTCACTAATTGTTCACACTCACATTTCTTTGGTTTACATAATATTTACTTATATAATTATGACAAAAACGCAGTTGACATAAGCAGGTTTGACAGCAAACATAACTGATTCTCATAAGCACACAATCACCATTCAGCGTCTAGAACGTAAATGTGTGGACATGCTAGAGAGTAAGCCTATTGGCTATGGATATTTAGAATGCTATGTCTGTTAATCAAGATATTTTACAAGGTTAAAGAAGAATTAGATATAACCCAGGGATTTCTAAAATAAAAAATAGTTTAGAGGTTTTTACTGTGTTATCTCAGGCAACCAAATTATCTACAAACAATACGACAGGAGGCTATTAGTAACCTCCATTTAGTCCTAACAGTGAAAATAATTATTGAATAATCATAGCTGGGTCTCATATTGTCCTTTCAGCTTTTTTTCGTTCCAATGATAGTTTGAGAATGCCTAACTAAAAAAAAAAAAAAGTTAAAGAAGAGAAAGTTTCTGAAAATACTGAGCACTTTTTTATGGGTCATATCTTCCCCTCCCTTCCATTATCCCTATCTGCTTTCTCTTTGCTGCAAATAATTTAAGTTCTATCTTTCAAGGGGCTCACAGACCAATAGAGAAGATCAACTTACAGATGACAAGTCTTGAGTGCCATAAAGGAGGTGCTGTGAGATGGGGAAGCACAGAGGCAAAAACAAACAAACAAAACAAAACACTGGCTGATGATGGGAACCTCCCTCAAAGAAATCACGTCTGAATTAGGTCTTAAAACATGATTTGACCAAAGGAAGAAGTTCAGATGGACAGCAGTGTGACTGCTGACTGAGGTCATGATTTAACTTGTCTGTCTCCTCAAGACTCATTGCCACACGTGGCATGTGGTTGATCTTGAACTTTACTTTAGAATTAACAATCCAGAACAAAGTGAAGATGAGAACACATTTTATTAGAATAATCTTAAAATCAAAGAAGGAAAATGTTACAGATGAGACTTGGCATGAGATCCAAATCTTGAAAGACCTTGAGTGTTACATGAAAGTTTGTACTTATAATCTGGAGAAATGGAAGAGCTATCAAAGAGCTTTAATTTAGGGAGTGACATGAGCAAATCTGCATTTACACGGATAATCTGGCAGCACTGTGGAAAAAGATCAGCTAAGAAGCAATTGCATTAATTTAGCCAAGAAATGATGAACATCTAAACCAAAGCAGGCCAGTGGAGATGGAAAGGAGGGGAGTAAGCTGATCCCTGAATTCAAATTATTAACCCTTTTAACAAGGACAGGAATTAATAGCGTTTGAGGATCCACAGATTTTTCCTTTTTCCTGCATCATAAATTAAGAAAATGGCCATTCAAGGAAAGGGGGAAATAGTACAGAATATCATTGAAACACACTATCCATCCTGATGTTTAAGAAACCTAGGAGTTACTCTCAAACTTTTCCAATCACCTATTTCTCCATTCATTTATTTAATAAATATTTACTGGGTGACCTCTTTGGGCCAGACATCGTTCTAGCCTTGGAAAGTAGAAAACAAACAGCTTTGATCAAGTTCTGCCCAAACACCTGTTTAATTTTCAGTTTTTCTAGATCCTCACTTGTCAGCACATACATTATCTTCTCCCTTCTTCTCTCCCTTTTCTGATTAAGTTTGACTCATGCTCTGGGTCAGCTGCAAAGCCACTTCCTCCTATGGGACTTCCCGGCCCCTCAGTTGTGGTTAGGGCCTCACGACCTGTTCTTCCACTTCCAGCTCTGTACTTCCTCTCAAAGCACATTTGACCACATGGTGCTGAACTCATGCTGCTTCCATAGCCTGTGCTTCCCTGAGGACCCTGACCGCTCTGCTTTGGTCAGTGCCAAAGAATAGGGGCCCAAATACTTTTTGAATAAATAGCGAGTAGATGAATTGAATGCCTCAACACAGAATTGTTGCTTCCTCTGTCAAAATTATCCCAAACCAACTATTATACTTTAAACTGGCACTGAGTTAGCCACGTCTGCTCAGGAGGTTCGAGGCCATTAAATGGTAACATTCTGTATTTCTAGCTTCCACGCCAAGGTTGAAAAAATGAGCCACATATGGTTAGCTAAACTCATTTGTATAAACTTGGCATGTTCTCAAAGCACATTCAAAGCTTATGTCAGTTTTGAAGACACAAATAAAATATATTTTCTAGAACCTCCCCGTCTTTGGTTGAATTTTTGGAAAAGATCTCCCACGATGTGAAGTTCTGTAAACTATGTTCTAAGTTGAAGCTGGATATCATGATTTGATTTGAATTTTCCATATACCCTCTCTTCTTCAAGCCATGACACTTAAAGGAGTAAAGAAGTCTTATTTATGTATAGGCATAAGAAATATTTTAATTTTAAATTCCAAAGTGCCATAGATAATAACATATGTTAATCTTAAAAGCAGTTGTCATGTCTTAAGTAAAAATAAGTCTCTGAAAGATGTTCCATAGAATGTTCTATGCCTGCTTTTTAATAAGCATTATAACTTTGATAAAGGTTAAAAAAAACTCTCTACTCTTGCCCTAACTTCATTTTTATTATTTTTATTTTTAAATTTTATTCATTTACTAGTCCTATTTCTAATTGTCATGACTAAGCATAAAATTAATAGGCAGCAATATCAACCTCAAACTCTTGGCAATAAGTACTTAGTGATAAAAATGTCATATTTGTTTTTCAAGCATATATCCCTAGCCATGATTACCCTAAACCCTAACTTTCATAAGAATCTTAAATTATCATGAAGTTTTATGACAAGTAACCATAAATCCATTCAATAGATTTGCTGAAATCTCTATTATGCCCAACCAATAATTATGGCAGAAGAAATTAATTATTTTTGTTCCTTTTCCTTCACTTATGAGCAAATTTTTTTTCCTAATCTGCATTTGGAGGTATGTATTCTGACAATTACTGTCAAAGCCCACTTAGAGAAATAAGCAAATTGCATTGATGTAGTTAGAGTATGTTTTCCTTTATGGTGCAGTGGAGTGGAAACTGATCATTAAGATGTCTATTTTATATCTGGGTACAGAAAGATAAAAACTGATACAGAGTTGCCTGGCAAATCAGGAAGGTAGGGAGGGCAAATTAATATTTGTCCAGCTTCTGCTTGTACTGGCCACATTGCTAGGTGACTTTGAAATTTTTATCTTATTTTAATTTCTCATAACAACCTTGTAGAGTACTTCTATCATTACAAAGATAAAGGTAATTGAGGCTCAGGAAGCATGTGGCTCCTACTTCAAAGGACAGAGTTAGTCACTGGTTGATTATGTATCTTATATTCTTTCTGAAGTATCAAATTTGGGGTAGAGTTGAAAAAGTTTAACAAGGAGAAATAACATATTTGATGCTTAAGAATATCAACTTTAAGTATAACATCTGAAGCCAATGGAAATTACACACCATCTCTTTGGGACAGTTCCCCCCCCCCCGTTTTATTGTGTTTTGTTTTACTTTGTTTTTCTATAATAGTTCACCACAGCAGTTAACAAAAAAGTGTGTAAAGATTCCATTTTTAACACTTGACCTTGAGATCTAAGAAGAATCAATAAATAGCCAGACACAAGAAATGAATGTCTGAAAAAAAAATCTCAGAGATAAGATATTAGGAGCACAAATGTAAAAAAAGAGGTATCACGGGGGATAAGAAGGGCTGAGAATAAATATTTGAGCCTAAGGCAAGAAATCCATAGATTATGGCTTTGAATGAGCAAGTGAGACTCAAAGAAGACATTGAGGGTGCTGGTGAATGAACAATTTGAAAGAAAATATGAAAACAGTTTAATTTTACTGGAACCAAGTTTCCACATCAAAGTATGCTGCATGATTAAAATATATATTATATATATATAGCATAAACATATAAGGTAGTTAATTACCCCCAGTTACAGTGAGAAATAGGAAGAATATTTTTAAGCAAGAAAGAAGTAGGATACATTCATCTCTTTCTTTGCAATGACGTTGCTGCACTTTCTGACTTAAGTTAGCCAATAGCATTTATGTAGTAACTGCTTCATTCTACTGGTTCACTCTGGACTTTTTCCAAAGCAAAGATCAAAAGATCCAACTCTTATTGGCTTCAACACAGTGGAATTTAGTGGTTCATCTAACTAAAGGGTCCTAAGATTGACCTAGCTGCAGGGATAACCAGATCCAGGTCTTCCACAATGCCACAAACCTGGTGCAATCTCCCTTCATGGTCCTAAGAGGGATGAGGCAGGTCTGGGATCATACACAGTGCCCAGGGTTTCCTCTGGTTGGACAGACTTGAGGCATTTGTCCCTACAGTATTCTTGGTGCCGTAGGGATCTATCTACTGATTGATTGGTTAGGTCTGAGTGAAGAGGACCATCTCCACACAGGAATTTCCACTCCCAGGAGGAGGAAAAAATCTCTGAGAAGTACAGATGACAGAACTCCACCAAGTTCCCTAACTAAGCCATATCTCTGGCTATCTTCACAGTGGGCCTATTTACTTTATTCATTTTTCTTTCACAAAATAAATGTGTTTGAGTTCTTACAGTGTGCTAGTGACTGCAGGGAGCAAGAAGGCAGGATACCTGCCCTCATGAAGCTTGAGGTGAGTACATGTGAACAGCCCCTTGTAATCCCAAAGGTGCAGTGGCGCCAGGATGAGTCTCATCTGCCAAAAACATAATTAATGATGCCTCTCAAAATCTGATATTTGGCTGAGGTGTATTACTGTCAAAATAGAAAAAAGGATGTAATACACTAACCTCTTGGCTTATTTTATGGCTAACTTTTCTTGTATGTAGATTGTTTTAGCTGAAAATGATACCTAGAAGAGACCAGTGTTGAAGGAGAAAAGGACGGCATTTTGGAGCAAGAAGCCCTCTGGTGGGGTAGATAGGACGGTGTCTTCACCATCTGGTCTTGTGTATCTGAAGAGAAGGCAAGAGGGAAGCAGGATCAAATACAAACTTTTTAAGTCCTAATTCTAATGAGTAAAGTCTGAATTTTAATTTCCTTGTACTCACTCATCATAAAATATCTGACATGAAAGATTTAAATAATTAGTGGACGGTAGTAGTCAACTTGCCTACTGGCAAATTTTATTATTTCCTTTAGAGCCATAGCCTCCATCCCTCCTTCTGATTCTCGCCCCTCCGCATTTACTTCATGGTTGAATGTTCCCCTTTCCTGATACCAGATAAATATAATTTTTTTGAAGAATCAACATCAAAAAATCCAGGTGATTGAGAAGTTTGTGAAGGTGGACATATACTAGATTGTGCATCAGTGTGGGAGATGAAGTTTTGAGATCAGCTCCTCAGATTTGTTCCAGAAAAAATAAAATCCAAGCAACAAACTCCTAGGTGACCCTTCAGTTTGTATTTCAAATTCCTAGACTATATAAATGGATCTCTCTCTCTCTCTCTCTCTCATCTATCCCTATCTATCTATCTATCTATCTATCTATCATCTATCATCTATCTATCAATCTCTATCTCTATCTATCTATCTTTCTATCTGGAATCCTTATGGAATGGGGTCCTGTTTTTTTCCATTGGTTCTCAAGGAAGTCTCTGTTATGAAATAATGGCATGTTAGCTTCAACGTCAGACACAGAAGCAATACCTCTGTCACTTTGAGTGTTGACATCTCACCTTGCTAGCTCGCCCTTCTCAGGGGTTGTGTTTTTCATCTCTGGAAGGTGACAGTCCTCAGAAGGAGATACAAAACATTAATGTTGATGGGTTTTCAAGAAGACAGTGAGACAAGCAACACTCTCTGTTGAATAACAGTGTCATAGCAGTTTTGGAGTTCTCGTTTTATGCGTTTGTCTGTCTTGATCAACAGGTGCTTTAAAAACTGAAGCAAGTATTTAAGGAAGTCAAGAGAGCATGAGGACTGCATTTGCCTAGATTATCTTGATACCTTGAGTTGAACGCAGGATTTTGTTTTGACTTTGTGGTCAGTTTCTTGAGGTAATATAACTCCTTATACCATCCTTTAAAAACACAGTATTAAAGGCATATGATAATCCCATAAACAAAATTCAGCAATCCCTGAAACCAGTACTACTATGTAACAGATAGAGAAATGATCTCAAGGATCAAAAGCTACTGTTGTTTGGTTTCTGAATGATGGAACTGGGGACGGAGTTCATAATTCAATGATTCCAGAGCACAGATGTCCGGACCTGCACCTGAGCCGATAATTTGTTTGGGAAAGAAGTTCACAAATATTTTATCAATTACTTCTGGAAAATAACCTTCTTTGATTTAAGCAATGCTTTTCGTTGTTTGTTTTATATTGGAAAAACTAATGTACACCCAGATCTTGCAACACTGTCTTCATCGTGTGAGGAAAAAGCATACTTGTTTAAATTCAGGATTATGAAACTTATTTTTATTTTTATAACATGAGATGTGTCAGGCTTCATCTATCTTGAGTGTTAGAGACTTATTGCAAAAAGATTCTGCTTTCTTCAGCCCACGTAACTTTCACTTCCAGCCAAGTATTCCTGCAGTGGAGGTCGTCCTACCTCCCCAACCACCATTTAAATGCTCAGTCTGAAACAAGAGGGTGCCCTATTTTCCCAGGCATCTTTTTTTTTTTTTATTTCTGGGGTCACACATTTGTTTTTAGGCTTTCTCTTCCCTCTTCTTTGGTTTCTCAGTTTCACTGATTGTATGATTATTCCCACATGAGTCAGTTCATGCCCTCTAGAAAGTAGACAGCAAGCTGGATGGGATTAGAAGTGTGAGAGATTTAGGGGCACCTGGGTATGGTGGTTAAGTGTCCAGCTCTTGATTTTGGCTCGGGTCATGATCTCAGAGTTGTGAGATCCAACCCTGTGTTGGGCTCCACACTGGGTATGGAGCCTACTCTTTCTCTCCCTCTACACTTTCCCTCCTCGTGTGTGTGTACACATGATCTCTCTCCAAAAAAAAAAAAAAAAAAAAAAAACACAAAAAATTAGGATATGTTTATTGAGAAGGATGCCTGGAATGATGGGAGGGGACAGGAATAGGTAAGACAGGCCTCAGGTCACAATGTAGCATGGCATCTGCCAAAGGAGAAGTAGTGGGATAGGAAGAGCCTCCTATCATAGTGAAGCTGTGGGAAATTCTCTGCCAGCCAAAAGCAACACTCAGACCCCAAGACTGGCCAGAAAGGACTCCCACACTGGGCAGAAATCACCAGATTCCATGCCACATCATGCTCAGCTATTGGGGAGGAAATTTCTAGGGACAGAGTGACCTTGACTAAAATGTTGCCACAGATTTGAAGACTTTGTAGTTGGTGGCTATCAGCTACTGTCCTTACAGAAGTTCCTCTTGAGGAAGATCTGAACCACAGGGCTTCATGGCTATCACAATTCACCCCTTTTCCTCAGCAGACACTCTTCTCCTACAGGTTTGGGGAACAGCTGTTTCATGCTCCCTCAGGACTCTTCCTGAGGGAACCTTATAAAGGAAAAGTTAGAATAGTAAACTACAGCCCTCATCACTGTAGTTCATATAGAGGCTGCAATCGATACTAATTACCCACCCTCCACCCCCACCGCTCCACCATTTGTTCCAAATTCACCTTACTATCACCATCACCTAATACCTCTGCTGGTCTCAGTGGCTTACCTGGTGGTGAGACTAATCCCTCCCATGAAAAGTTGGAACCCCTGGTAACCAAACCCTTCTTAGGCCATGGTTGCTGCATGGGACTGTATTTCAAAATCACAATTGGACAAGGGAGTTTCAAAAGAGGTTCCACACATTTTTCTTTCTACATCATGTGGCAGCAGCCCCGCCTCCTTCAGCTGATCAGGATCAAAGAGCTGTCCAAAATGGAGACTTGCGTTCTGGCTTGCTGGCCACTACAAAGGGAGTTCAAATTACCCAGGAGACAGCTATGGCTTGTTGCTCAATGGATCCCTTCTTATGTTTTCTAGAAGGAGTGTGCCCTGCTTTAGAGAATAGGATCTCTAACCTGTAGAGCTCAGATTACAGGGACAGAAAATACAAATTCCCCATAATAACCACTGGATTATTGGTAGTGGGTGAACTTCATTTCTCGTGACATATTCTTTCTTAAAGGGAGATCTCTGTTGCGTACATCACAGCTGTTGTACCAGTATTTGTAGAGGATTTGCATCCTCACACACTCTCATGTGACTGGCAATGCTTTCCATTGGAGGAGAATCTATCCCTACCCCACTGACATCAAGTTTGACCATAAGACTGGTTTTAGCCAATGGAGTGTGAATGATAAATTATCTGTCATGTCTGAGCAGAAGCTTTAAGAGACACTCTGTGGTTTTAGTGAGTCCTTCTCTCTCTGCCATAAGGACATATCCCAGGAGAGGCTAGATCCTAGAACGAAGAAGATCTATATAGAGTCACAGCTAATACACAGTCAACCCAATTAATGAGTGCAAATAATAAACTTTTGTTGTTGTAAAGCACTAAGGATCAGGGATTGTTTGTTATTGCAGGATAACTAATAAGATCTGACTAATAAATTGTATCTTTTTCTATCTGTGATATTTTACTGGTAGCCAGCAATTCTCCTTTGTCCCACTTTCTGATATTTGTGTTTCCTTGGCTGTTTCTAAATAACAGATGTCTGCTCATTAATGGCTCTAACTATTGTTCTTATTGTTTCTGCGAGGTCTCTGTATTGGCATTTCAGAAACGTCTGGATACAGTTTTTTAAAAAACAGGACTTACTGATTACACCTACAGAGGTTCTGACTCAACAGATGTGATTCAGTAGTTGTCTTTAGTGTGGGTCCTGGAATCTGCATATTTTTAAAACTCCACATGTTCCTACAATAAATTCAGGAATTAGCTGTCCATTATGTTCCACAATCTTCAGTTTGCTTTAGACTAATCATCTTCACTGGTCTCTTGAACTTAGATGTACCACAAACCTTTTATTGCTTACACTTAACCTTGCCTTGAACAATGGTCTTTGTATATAACTTATTTTAGTCCCATTCCTTTACCCTGCATTTACAACAAGGTCAAATTAAACTGCAACTCAGACCTACTATTGTTTGAAGTATACATTAAATTTCTCTTTGGAAGAAATGTGTGTGTATCTGTGTGTGTGTGTGTGTGTGTGTGTGTGTGTGCACGCACGCATGGACATATATGGACAAAAGCATTCAGAGTTAGATGAAATTGTTTAATGCTGAAAAAATGTAATTTTGAAATGAAGCAGCAGGGCTAATTATCTGGCTGAAAAAAGGCACAGGCTCTATTTAGGTCAAAAGTAACAGAAAAATTGCTGATACAATTATTCCTAGTAACTATCTCATAAATGCCTATGTGCATTAACACATGCATTAATCCTCTCATGTGGCTGTGTTACTCGGAATGAGATGACTGTCTAAATAAATCCTTAAAGCACTCTTTGTTCAGTGATATGACAACAGAAATAAAGGAAACAATGAGGATGCAAAATGATTGAAGGTAAAGTTAAATGAAATCAAGTATTTATGAGAACAATGAATGAAGGTTACAATCATCACAAATCAAAGAGAAAACTTTCCATTCCACCACACCTATCCCCATCCTCCACCACTCCTATTCTGTCTTAAATTCTTAATGATTTTCCCCAAACCATTCCATTTGAGTAAACTTCATTTGGTTTTTGATGGATCTTCTTGAAGATAGCACAGAAAATAAAATATGTGGAAACATGGCCCAGGCTTAGGATGCTTACTATAATGATGTGGAAAGCTCCACCCAGGCAACACTTTGATTTCATTCATGCTTTTGGATATCCATTGCTCAGGTTAGTGTACCCAGCTTCCTGTCATCTTTATTTCATCTTGCAAAGATGACATATCCAGTGTCTGAATATCCACTCAAAATATTCAGAAATAAAGAAATAAATATAAACAATGTTTTTGGCTGAGTGGCAAGTTGTCATCCAAATTTAATGCCAGGATCAGTTTCAGGTTCTTGTTGAATTCCTTCTGGCTCTGTCTACCCTGGTCATATAATTTGCTAAGTCCTAGAATGAAGAGGGAAAGGAACAACACACACACACACACACACACACACACACACACACACACACACACTAACTCATTTTCCATTATTGTTCCTGCTGGAATGTAAAATTTGCAACACACATTATAATGCTATGAAAGTTATAGTACAGAGAATTACAAAACCTTAGCTTGAATTTCATCATGTTACAAGGGCAGAGTCAACCAAAATTAAGGTTAAAAAAAAAAAGTTTAAATAAACTTCTGTCTGCCACCTGTTCCCCCAACCTCCCACCCCCGACCCTTCAAAACAGGTGGTGGGTGATAGGGAGGGCATGTATTGCATGGAGCACTGGGTGTTGTGCAAAAACAATGAATACTGTTACGCTGAAAAAATAAATAAATTTAAATACTGAAAATAAATAAATAAATAAATAAACTTATGTCTGGAAAAGTAGATTCAACAGGCTTCTAAATTTTATATATTCAGCCACTTTTTTTTAAAAAAATGAGAATAGATCTTAAATGTTCTTCTTTTTTTTTAATTAACATATAATGTATTATTAGCTCCAGGGGTACAGGTGTTTGAATCTTCAGGTTTACATACTTCACAGCACTCACAATAGCACATACCTTCCCCAATGTCCATAACCTAACCACCCTCTCCCTACCGCCCCCCCAACAACCCTCAGTTTGTTTGTTTGTTTGTTTGTTTTTAAAGATTTTATTTATTTATTTGACAGAGAGAGAGAGAGAGATCACAAGTAGGCAGAGAGGCAGGCAGAGAGAGAGGAGGAAGCAGGCTCCCCGTGGAGCAGAGAGCCTGATGCGGGGCTCGATCCCAGGACCCCGAGATCATGACCTGAGCCGAAGGCAGCGGCTTTATCCACTGAGCCACCCAGGTGCCCCCTCAGTTTGTTTTGTGAGATTAGGAGTCTCTTACGGTTTGTCTCCTTCCTGATCCCATCTTGTTTCATTTATTCTTTTCCTACCCCCCAAACCCCTCACGTTGCCTCTCAACTTCCTCATATCAGGAGATTATATGATAATTGTCTTTCTCCGATTGACCTATTTCACTAAGCATAATGTTCTGTAGTTCCATTCAGGGCGACTTTTTTTATCATTTATTTCTGTATAAGAAAATCAGTGGAATAATTTCCAACAATGTTTCTTTTTGTTTACTCTATTGATGAATGAACATAAATGGGGAAATTGGGAAAACTCTAGAAAAAAACCTCTTTTTAAAAAAATTCTTCTTGACATTCATGTCCTTTTTCTTCCTAAAAAAGTCACCATTACTTAATAACATAGACAAAAGCCCGAGTTATTTCCTTTATGACTTGCTGAGCTTCAAACTGAGAGAGATTTCTTTTTTTTTAAAGATTTTATTTATTTATTTGACAGAGAGAGATCACAAGTAGGCAGAGAGGCAGGCAGAGAAAAGAGGAGGAAGCAGGCTCCCTGCCGAGCAGAGAGCTGGATGTGGGGCTCAATCCCAGAACTCTGGGACCCTGACCCGTGCCGAAGGCAGAGGCTTTAACCCACTGAGCCACCCAGGCGCCCCCAAACTGAGAGAGATTTCTTATATTTCAAAACTTTTGTCCAGACTTTCCCACCTAAAACTTAAGAAACTTGTATTTAAAAACTTCTCATATTTTATTTATGAGGTATTTAGATCTATTATCTATTTAGATCTATTATGAGGTATTTAGATCTATCCCAGGATCACTTGATATTTTAACTACATCTCTTTATTTACTATTATGCTACTTGATTCTATGAGGTTAGCTTATTAGTGGAACTAAGTTTCTAGTATAACTGAAGGTTTCTGGAGAGCTAACAGGTTGGCAATTCCTTCCTCCCTTGCCACATCCTCCCTTCCTGTCTCACTTCCTCCTGTCTCTCTCTCTTCCCTGTCTTTGGTAATGACTGCTATTTTTGTTGTTGTTGTTGTTTTGGTTTGGTTTGGTTTGATTCTGGTTTTTTGTTTGTTTGTTTTGTTTTGTTTTGTCTGCTTTATTTTCTCCCTGTATTAACCAGGTGACATTAGGGTTAACTTTATGAGGTGGAGAATAGTGTCAGGTGCTGCCCACTTGACCTCAGTCATGTGTCAAAAGACCAGTCTGTGAGTCATTGTCATGGACCTCTTGTTTGCTTTGTAAGACCCCCCCCCCCCAAAGATTTCCCTTAAAGAAAAGCAACTGAAGATCCAATACACTACGGCAGTATTTTCTTTTCCTTTAGAACACTATTTTGAGAGTATCAGGATGCCAGGATACTAGGACAGCTGGAAATAAGTGTGAGGATTTCTCGTTATAATCAGGTTATATCTGCTTTACCATCACACTTAATGCAAAGGCACAGAATGTTCTTGTGCCAATGCAAATGTTGCTTCACCAGTCAGAGTTAAAATGTGAGCTCTGCCCTAGGATAGGGAGGCTCGTGTGCATCAATGTGACCTTGCGGGCGCCAGCTCACTTCACCTTCACGGACTTGGCTCTGCTTTGTCTTACAGCATAGGTGGCGAAGTGGGGCGGGGCCACGAAGGAAGTTACGCGGGCAAACATTTCCGCATGGGATTCATGACGATGCCTGCTCCTCAGGACAGACTTCCCCATCCTTGCTCCAGCGGCTTTTCCGTGAGGTCCCAGTCCCTGCACTCGGTCGGGGGCACAGACGACGACAGCAGCTGTGGCTCCCGCAGGCAGCCGCCGCCCAAGCCCAAGCGGGACCCCAGCACCAAGCTGAGCACGTCGTCGGAGACGGTCAACAGCACGGCGCCCAGCAAGAGCGGGAAGGTCCCCGAGCGACCCGAAGGTAACATGCGTGCTGCTCCCCTCACACGTGTTGGGTCAGCGTGCTCCTTCCCTCCTCCTGGGTCTCCCAATCCCACCTCTGTCTCTCTGGAGCCCCAGGCGGGAGTGGTGCAGACGAGGAGGACTTTTATGAAGATGTCAACAAATGGCACCCAGAAAGATGTATTTATATTATCAGAAAGGGAAGGAATGTGCGTGTTTTCTTACCCCCTTAGAGTTGCAGATCATTAGGAAATTGGGGGAAAAAAATCTAAAATTGATATTGTCTTGCTTTGATTAGGATCACCTGCGTGCTTCTAGAAGCGCGATGTGATTCTTAGGGGAACATGGTCAGGCAGAAGAATACACAGAAGGCAAATTGTAATCATTCTTAGAAATCACAATTTTGTACATTGTGATGGAGTTCCTTCTGGTGAATAGGAACACACACACAGTCTATATATTTCAATGCCTATTTCACTCCCGATCTCTGAATTCTACCCATGTACCTCTGTTTTTCCTCAGCTATGAAATGTACAAGTCCCTCTCCTCCTCCTTGCTGGCCTGTGAGTATGAATTAGGTCAGGTTAACCATAGACGTCACCAGCTCATTAGTCTTCCTGGAATAAGGAAGTTTCAGCTTTCCTGAGTTTGTCCCGAGAGTCCCTTGGAGGGAGGGCAGTCTCAAAAGTGTGCTTGCATAGAAGCTCATTCAGATTTTGTGGATTAGTTGTGGAAAGCGCTTTGGGGTTGCCTATGTTCTGGGGGCCCCCTGGAGAAAATGGCTCCTCTGCCAGGTCCATTAGTTGTCCTCTCACACTGTCTGTCCCTGACAGTCTCCACAGCAGGCTTCCCCCAGCCCTCAGCACACCACGTTATCACGGCGGTCTGCAGCTGGGAGTGGAAGCCAAGGTGGTCCTTTCCTCAACTGGGAAAGTATCTTTGCCATGTGGGCTCCTGAGTCCTTCATAAAGGTTCCCTCATCTTTTGGTCTTATCTTTCAACAGAAGCTCAAGCCTCGTCCCTGAGATGGGGTGCCCATGAGTCATGTCACATCTCTTCCATCAACCTAATTTCTCCTATCCCCTGTATCGGTGCCCCAGTGCCTATTTAACCAAAAGCCCGAAAGCTTCCGTGCGCTCTGAGGAATACAAACACATGCTTGGAGGTGGAACTAATCCATGCATTCTACATGGACAGTCTCCACGGAGGCTGTTTTTCCTACTACGCATACATGTAAAAACATGACCGTGTGCACATGCATGTGAGTACATGTGCGAATAACGTGTATGTGTGTGCCTATTTACCAAACTGAAATCATGATGCATATACAGGTTTGTGTTTTGTTTTTCGTTTACTCTCTTGTGACTATTTTCCATGGCATTCAATTTAAGAAACACCATTTTTAAGAAGGTAAGTATACATCATAGCACTTTATTTAATCATTTTCTCCTTGATGAATACTTAGGTTGGTCCACTTTTCCTATAATGAATGAAGCTGACATGAACGGGTGTGTGTGCATGCATGTGTGCATGTCTGTGTGTTTGTTGGTGCGACCCTTTTTATTGTCCTCTGCTGCCTTAAAAGTAGATTAGAAGACCCCTTTCTCTCCTGATTCAAAGTCAACAGCATGTCCTTCAACTTGTACCATATCGATGCTTGTAGAAATAAGTTAGGTGTTTCCTTTACTTGTTAATACACCAAAGGGCCCTAGAGATATGCTTTTGTAAATTTGAAATGTTGTTCTGAGGTTTCCCCTGACGTTGTTAAACAGTGTCTTTCTTTGCTCTGTATTTTCTCTGATCTTACTTCCAGAAGTACTCCCTCTCCTACCTTTCTTGCCAAAAAACTACATAGCCAGTGATAATAGATTATTTACAAAAGAAGTTTACTGATTTAGAACACTGGTCTCTAACTGATGTGGGCCTCAATGTAATCTAGAAATATTGAAGAATCAAGGGGAAATAAAAGGACCTCCAAAAGGGGAAGGGAAGGATGAAACAGAGAAGGAAAGTAGCCTTGAAGGAATGTGTTATCAAGCACTGTAGTACAGCTGGAAACTTCTGGAAGCAGGATAAAATACCTCCAGAATAGCCTCTCTCGCAAGAGGGGGACCTGGAGTCTTCAAAGTGAATGCATGCAGGATACAGGATGGTTGTCCCACAAAAGAAACATTTGAGTGGTGATTTAGTTGTCTTAAAAGCAGAGCTGATTACCATTCATTTGAGATGCCTTAGCTACCTAATTCCTGAGGGACAGCAGCTCTTAATTCTTTCAGATCCCCTCATCATCTGAAGATCTAGGGTTTCAAATAGCTACTTATCAAACAGAAGACATTAGCTCTATTATCTTTATTTCTTCTGAGGACAGGAGAGGAGATAGTGACTAAATTAGAGCAGCACAAAGACTTAAATGAGATATGGAAAACTACTTGATTGGCATGAGGCTTATTAAACATGAGGTCCAAGCTCAGCATCTCTTCTCAAAAAGAACTCTAAGTATGGATTGAGATGTCTTCAGCTGTCTACTACTGAGAATGGTCAGTAGACCAGATGGGCTACTAGGATCCAGTGCAGAAAAGGTCAATTTCTACAGTGATTCTTGATGTAAATTTCAGCTCTTCAGAACACTTAATAAAAAGGCAATAGCAGGGATGCCTAGGTGGCTAAGTCGGTTAAGTGGCTGCCTTTGGCTCAGGTAATGATCCCAGGGTCTTGGGATTAAGCCTCACAATGGGCTCCCTGCTCAGTAGGGAGCCTGCTTCTCTCCCTCTTCCTCTGTCTGCTGCTACCCCTGATTATGTTCTTTGTCCAAAAAAATACATAAATAAATAAAATCTTTATTTAAAAAAAGGCAATTGCAAAATTGGATATATTCACATCTCCTCTACCAACTTATGACTTCAATAATGAGAGAGAATCAGGGCTCAGTTGAGAGACGGGGAAAAAATCTTGAGTCCAAATGCATGCATGTATATGTGGACACTCAAAGCCAAAAGCATATAATATGTAGATTGTTCTTTTATGAATCCTCAGTTCTTTATAACTGGGAGTTAACTAAAGTTCATTACAGAGCATATGTTTTCTTTACAATTTTCCTAGCTATCAAAATTATAGCAAAGATGAAAAGTGACTTCTATGAATCTTAGTCCGTCTTGTCTTTTTACATTAAATGTCAGCAAAATCAAAATATTGATTCAGTGGTATTAGAATGATTTCCATGGTAACTGGCTTCTATTTAAGTAGGGGATTATGACTTCCCTATGGATAAAAGTAAAAAAGAACCGGACTTGTAGCAAAATAGCTTTTCAGAGTAGGAAAAAAAATAGCTCAACGATGAACACACCAAAAAGTACATACCAAGAATGTACAATTTAGTTTTTAAGAACTGTATTTCTATCACACTAGAGATACATATTTATGACTCTATTTCAGGGTCTTCTACAATAGTAACACCTTTAAAAATTATACAGTAGAGAAGATATACTGGCAACAAGTATGTGATAAGTATTTTAATTGCTTTTTTTTTTTTTTTTTGCCTCAGTGTGGTACCTACTTAGTTTGAGGAAAGGCTAAATTAAATAAAGGGAATTAACTAGAAAGGATGAGAAGTCCTACCAGATAACCCAGAGGAGGCAGGAGCTGTGCAAACTCACATTCTTTACCCCTCACAGTTCAGGTAGACAGCTATCCTGTTTTTGACATGGTGTGGTGCAGGCAGTAGAACCTAGACACATGACTTTGGACAAGTGACCCAATGAGGTTGTTTCGTTACCTTTAAATGAGTATGAAGAACTGAAAATTGGTGGTGCCCTGCCTCCCTCACAGCCTTATGACAACGCAGTGGGATAACGCCCACGGTGATGCATGGTAGAAAGAAACTGCTATGCAATTATAAGTTAATACTATTTTAAAGGTGTACTTACTGCCTATTAATAGGCTTGAATAACATAAAATTTGAGTTTGGTGCAACACATATGTTAAAAACAAATAGGAGAGGGAAAAAAGCCTCTCTTTGACACACACACACTCTACAATCAGGCTTAAAATTTTTTACACAACAGAGTGAATACACAGGGAAGTATTCTCCAGGTGTAATAATCTTTTCATGGTATTATGACATTAGTAAATATTTAGTAAAATGAGGAAAATATGATTCTCTAAACATCAAGAACTTCTACACTTTAGAGTCCTTCAAAAAACAACACGAAGTATTATTTTTAAATTGAGGTATGACTGACATATAACATAGTAGTTTCACGTGTACAACATGATGATTCAATATTTGTATATATTGAAAAATGACCAGCACAAGTCTAGTTAAAATCTGTCACCACATATAGTTACAATTTTTTTCTTGTCTTGAGACCCTTTAAGATCTATTCCCTTAGCAACTTTCAAGTATACAATACAATATTTTTAACTAAAGTCACCATCCTATACATTGTATCCTAGGACTTGTTTATTTATAACTGGAAGTCTGTGTCTTTTGACTCCTTTTACCCATAACCCTTATCCCCCAAAAGAATGTGTGCTTACCTTTCATTTGTTATGAATCTTTCTTTTGTATATATGTATATATATATTTCTTTTGTATAATATATAATATATTATACATATAATGTATTATATGTAATATATTATACATATAATATATTATATGTATAATATATTATATATATATAATTTATTTATCTGAGAGAGAGAGAGTACATGATGGTGAGGAAGGGGGAGGCACAGAGCGAAAGGGAGAAAGCAGACCCCTCACTGAGCAGGGAACATGACACAGGGCTCTATCCCAGGACTCTGAGATCAGGACCTGAATCAAAGGCAGACGCTTGACCAACTAAATCCCCAGACATGCCTTTTTTGGGTCATTTTTAGTGCTTCATTTATGACATTATTTCATGATTATCTCTTTACAAAACAATGAGAAAATGTTTTTGAATTGAGATAGTTTTCCTGCTTTCTGATTTTCCCTTCTAGAGATGTTTAGTGGAGTCATATTTGTGAATCAGAAATTGGGGCATCTGAAAAAGTATTTGGAATCATGACTGTCCTTAAAAACTTGAAATGTGCAGTTAAGCCAGAACCAAAGGCTAAATTCATCATAAGGTCACTGTCTTAAAAACAAAACCAACAAAAACCAAATTCCCTTTCCAGGTTCCCACAAGAAGAAAGTTATTACCTTCTAACAATGTTGTTTTCCATGCCTCCATTTATTCAGCCAATACTATGAGCACTACATTTTACACTGGGATCCAGTGGTGAATAGAATGTGGGGGCCTTTCCTTCATGCTGCTTATAACCAATTTGTTTCCAACTTGGCAACTCAGCCTTCCTCTATCACATCACAGAGAAAGCACTGACTTAAAGAAATCCTTTCTAGACACCAGAAAATCTGGCATGACAACCATGGGGAATTCCTCCATGTAATTAGTTGTTTATCTCTGGAAGTAGCAGTTTAACACATTTTAATAAAGTGTTTGTTCTTACAAAGTATATTTGCTGTTATTTCATTGTTCAGTGCTGACAACAGAAAGGTGCCCAAATCTGATTTTCTACTGATAAAGCTTCAAAAATAACCTGAGGGCATTTGAGGGGAGAGGAGGAGAAGGTCGAGTGTGTTTATTATGTTGGGGAACTTTCAGGTTTCAGAATTCTGGTTTAGGAACCTAAGTCAGCATCAGTCGACCAGCCATACACCTGTTTTTGCATTCTCAGTTACTAGCCCAGATCTCAGATGTTCATAATTTAAGACTATTCCTTTTACAACTCAGCCATATTAGAGAAATATGAGTGTGAGAGGCAAACATGCATGCGTTTTGTATCAGTGCTGACAGCATTTAGCACCGTCTCAGCCTCCCTCTCCTCACCTAAAAAATGGGAATAACAATCCTGATTGCGTGTGGTGGGTAGAATGCTATCCAAGCGGATATAAAGTAGTCCCTCCTTCCTGGTATACTCAGCCCTCATATACCATTGTTGGCTTGAAGATGGACGCAGCCATGAGGTAAAGCATACAGGTGGCCTCCAAGAATTGAAAGTAGTCTCCAGCTAAAAGCCAGCAAGTAAACAGGGACCTTGGTTCTATAACTGCAAGGAACTGAATTCTGTCAGGGACAAAAATGACCTTGGAGGTTGATTTGTCCCTAGAATCTCCAGATAAGGACACTATCTGGCTACTATGGTCATTTCAGCCTGTGGGACCCTGAAACACAGAAGACTGAACTCTGGCTGTGCCCAGACTTCTGATTTGTGGAACTATGAGCTAAGACAAGGGTATTGATCCTTAAGCTGCTGTGGTTGTGATAACTTGTTATGTGGCGAAGGAAGGGTAATCCATCTTACCGAGTTGCTAGGCAGAAAACGTGAGGTGGGGCAAACTGCAGAGAGCTGCCCTTCCTCTCTCGGCACTGAGCTGTTTTCTCTGAAGGGAGTGACCAGACCATACCTCGAAAATAAATGAGATGAAGGAAGCTTGGAAAACACTGACATCTTAGGGTGCTTGAGTATCTGCTTAGATTTTTGTGAATTTGTTCAAAGCTTTTCCTGAGAGGGTCCTTTCTTCTCACCAACAGTTTTTGTTCCTTCAAAGTGCTCAGCAGTGGCTTTTTGGGTGCCTTTTTGAATGACTCATTTTGATGGCTGCAGCTTGCCTTCTTAAGACCTTTCTCACTTAACAAGGGGCACTCACAGATCGTGCCCACCACGTGCTCCAAGCTCCATGTAGCACCGCACTAATAAAACACAAAGAAAGGGGGAGAATAAGCTCTAGAAATCTTCATGGTTCCCACACTGGATAGTGTCCTGGTGTGTATTCTTCTTTGCTTTCTGGGATGCGATGTGTGAGATGATCATCAGAGTCCCACATTCCTGGTTTCCTCTTTCCGGGTTGACAGAATCAGACGCTGCTAGGCTTCCTAGTGGAAAAGCCATCTGTCAAACCAGGCACTGCTCAGAGACAGGGTTGTACATCCACGGTGTGTGTGATCTTTCTTCAAACGTGCCCTGAGGCCCGTGAATGAAACAGTTTCCAAATAAATCATCACACAACACATCTCTCTCTCAGTCCTTGTCCTACTTGTTCATTTTGGTCCAACGAACTAGCTTGCCTCTAACGGTCTCACCCAGCATCCTTCTATGAAGAGTCTGGATTTGGCCTCAGTTGTCTCACTGTCTTAGATTTTTAAGAGGATTTTTGTCCACGTTGTTGGCACAGACTGTGTTTTACCTGAGAGACCAATAAGCCCAAAGTTCCTGAGTGTGGTGATAGGGCATTCCTTTGGAGGGTATTTGCGTGCTGGGCAACAAATTGACATAAACTTAATGGCTGGAAATAATATGCCTTTATTATTTTACAGTTTCTGTGAGTCTAGTTCTTCTCAGGGTCTTCCAAGGCTGCCATCCAGGGCCAGCTGGGGTTGGGGTCTCATCTAAGCCTCAGGGTCCTTTCCACGGTCATGTGGCTGTTGACAGAATGGATTTTTCCTGTGGTTGTGGAACACATGAATACCTTGTTTGTTCAAGGACAGCAAGAAAGAGACTCTCTCACTTTTATTTTTCCCCTTCAAGAGAGGGCTGGATCTTCTTTAAAATAGCTCATCTAGGGGCACCTGCACTTTGGCTCAGGTCATGATCCTTCCGTCCTGGGATTGAGCCCCGCCTTGGGCTCCCTGATCAGTGGGGTGTCTACTTGCCCCTCCCTTCTGCTCCTGCTCTCTCCCTCTTTCTCTCTCTGTCATATAAATAGATAACATTCTTTTAAAAATAAATAAATAATCTTCCTATTGATGAAATGATGAGTCCACTGATGAGAAACCTTAATTACAACTGAAAATCCCTTCGCCTTTTCCCACATACTACAACTTAATCACGAGAGTGAAAAGCCGTCATATTCACAGTCCTGACTGCACTTGAGAAGAGAGAATTTTACAGGACATAAGTCAAAGAGTGCAGAGTTCTTGGGACCTAGAATTCTCCCTTCCAGAATGATACAAAGGAGAATATGTAGCTTTTTAAGAAGCCATCCAACTATCTGGTTGAATACTTCTGAAGTCAGTTTGTAGAAAGTTAATTAGAAATGTGAGAAGCAAACTATAATTCACTAGAATAATATAAATATCATTAAATAATCTAAATAATTGATAAATAAATAGAGCACAATATAACTCCTCTCTTCATTTCTCTCTCTCTTTTCCCATATAATGGAAGCCACCCCTGATCCAAAATGTCTGGATTGTTTTACTGAGTTGAAGGTAGAAAAATTTCACTTGTTTTGGGTTTAGTCTTAGTGTAAGACATGAAAAATGTCCCATAACCCCCATGCTAAGGGACTTCAAGCACATAAAGATCTAAGACACCAAAATAGTGCAAACATTAAAAATTGTGGTGTATATAAATGTCAGTCTATTTGATCTTTGCTGTTGCTTTTCCTGGTTGGTGAACTCTCTTGCTGACTTCCTGGAATAGATTGACCCATCATAGTCGCTGTACCCTACAACACCACATGGATGTGGAGTAGACAGTACACGGTATCCTTGATATGGCTCTGGCTCCCCAGAATTTTCACCTGTGGATTTCCCCAGAACCCCAGGACTGTAGGGATTAGTGGGGGTAATTTATTCTGTGTAACTTTCTGTCTTCTGCCTGCCTATCCAGTAGCATTTTGATGACAAATAAATATTAGACTGCATATTCCCGAGTTATGCAACTTCTGAATTAAAACAACTGCATTGATTTCCAATCATGGGTACACGGACATCTGAAAGCATGTATCCTCAAAAGAAGTGGAGAAAACTAAATATAACTCACTACTACTTTTCCCATGGTCTTTGTTTTTGTCTGGTCTCAAGCTTGGATAGGTATCTATTTCTTCTTTGCCATCATGAAGGAGCAGTGTAGTAAGTTATTCAATTACTAGTGCTTCACCAAAACATGAAGGAGTAATGTAGTAAGTTATTAAATAACTAATTACTAAGATTTTGTAAAAAAAAAAAAAATGGGAGGAGTTGATGGCCTGTCTTCCTTAAATAACCTCTACCTCTTTTATTTCCTCCCTTCTCTGCAAAGCACTCATTTTTCCATTTCTTTAGCCTTCAGTATTGTCTCTAAGTTCTGAAGATAACTGAGAGCACCATAAGTTCAATCTCCTTGCACTTATGTAAGCATCTTCTCCTCACATTAGCTCAGCTCCATCCCAGTCTTTCCAACCCTAGGCAGTATCTTTCTGAGAGTATTTCTGATAAAAACATTTCCTTCCATTTGATTACATAAAACATTTGGCAAAACTTTGCCAAATGATATATATATATATAGAGAGAGAGAGAAAGTGGTATGATCTCCTTTTTATCTATATTCTTCATCTCATAGATAAAACAATATAGGAAGGAATCTTTGGTCCAGTAGTGGGCAGACTTCTTCCAAAGCATGCTGGAAATGGGATTAACTCATTTTAGACTAAGCTAAACTTGACTACTAATCTAACCTGTTTCTGACCTTGACCCAATGGCCTCCTCAAACGACCGTCTTACACGTCTCCTTGTTCATCTGGCTTCTAAAAGGCTTTCTGCATGTACTTGCTGTACTGAGCCAACTCTCATTTGTTTGAGATGAATAGCTTACTATCTGGCCCCACAGTCACGGTGACACCGAATCCAGTCTTGGTTCCCATCTCAGTGGCTTTTTTCTGTGCCTTTCCTTTGTTACTTCTCTTCAGCATTTTAGATTATTGGTAACTCCAGTATGGGTAACCCCACCATTCCTTTGTTGTCCATGTACCACTCTCCACTGGTTTTCTTCCTGACCACTGCTCTCTAAATCTCCTTTAATCATATCTTTTGTTTTGCCTGATTCTTAAATGATGATGCTCTAGATTCTTCCTCTGGCTCTTATCTTCTACTCTGATAGTTGTTGAATAAATAAGTGATGAATCCACACACTCTCCAAATATCTGATTGAATCTCTGGACCACTTCTATCTGTAGATATCACAGAGTCTTCAAACTCATCGTGTCCACACTGAACCAGACATTTTGCATGTTTCTACTCTTGATACTGAGGTTAGAATATAAGAGGTTTATCAGATTGCTCTCCTTACCTTAACCCTGACATCAAATACATCATCAAATGTAGCCAGTTCTCTTCCTCAGATCTCCCATGTCTGACCCTCTCCATCATTTACGCTTTTACTTTCCCATCTCAGACCATCATCATTTCTCACTTTGACAACTGTTCAGGCACCTGACTTCTCTCCTTTCTTGCCGTCTTCTCAAAGCCACCTACCTTACTACGTCCAGAGAGGATTTCCTCACATGCACATCCAGTCATATCATTATCCAGCTCGTACTTTCATTGGTTCTTTTTATCCATTTCACCATTTACCTGAAAAGGCATAACACATGAGCATGATCATCATCATCTCACTCCTGCCAACCTGTAGAGTCACATCTTCCACCATGCATGCCCCTTGTAGTGGCCCTGAAGTACATAATTTTCTCTGAACAAGCCAAGCTTGTTCTTGCTTCTGGGCCCTTCTCTTCATGTAGAATTCCTTCTATCTGGAATGTCTTCTCCAAATTAGTCTCCAGAACAAGTTTCTACTCATCCTTCAAGATCTCAGGACAATCGCTACTCATGCCATCCACCCCCCACTCAGTTCCAGCTTGGTTTACAATGTGGTCACCATTCCAAATGATTTAAACAATGAGATTGTTTTAGGTATGTAAAATCTTGTATTTTCTCCATTGTTTTATATTTCTGAATCTTGGTAAGTACACAAATTATGTGTGGTGACAAATTATACTGTTGACAGGCTGTCATGTGTTATTGGCATTATGTAACTTTTAAGTTTTTCCTCACCTTATGAGCCAAAGAAGGCTCAGCCTGTGCCATTCAGATAAGGTATAAAAAACAAGTTTCTCATTTGAGATGTTCTTAATAGAGACCCTAGATTTCTTCTCCTTCAATGACTTTTAGAAGTTAGTTTTAATCTTCCCTCTTCATATGCATTTTGGGATTTCCCTTTACTATTTCTGTCATAGACTTAAAGGCCACGGATATCCTCCAGATTAGTTCTGTTTTTCCATTATAAAGGCATCCAGCCTCTGAGCAGTTTCTCACTCTACCTTCAAAAAGAGCGTGTAAAGCCATTTTTTAAGGCAGAGTGACTGCAAGTGTGCATAAATCTTGCCTTTAATTGACCTCAATGAAGCATCCACTTACTGCAGAAAGAGTGTTTTGATTTTATGGCCCTCTGTACTGAAAGTTCCTATAATATGTATTGCTTTCTGTGATTTCTCTTGTTATGTGGGAGGGCAGTGATTTAAGACAAGCTTTTTAAATTTCTCTTTTGCTATTAATATGTATTAAATTAAGCTGATTATATGGAGCAGAACATGGGAACACATCACCCTTTGGAACCTCTGCTTTCTGACAACTTCATCTAATGAGAACAGCTGAAAACTAGGAAGAGTGAAAAAAAAAAAAAAAGAGCTTAGGGGGAACTAAACTCCTAGCACTGAGGCTTGTGAATTTTACTGAATGTCAATTGTAGGGTTGTTTTTTTTTTTTTAATTTAGTATACATTTGTTTTCAGGTCTTGTTTCCACACCGCTGTAGCATATTAGAAGCAATGAATTATCATGGCGAAAAGAACAGCAAGGACTATTTTACCTGATACTAGAGAAGAGAAACAAAATTTAGGGAATTTATACAGTTAGTATCAAGTCAAAGAGCATTACCCGGTCAAAATGCCTTGATTACTCTCAGCCTGTATTACTTTCAGTGTGAATGGTGATGCCCCTGAGGATGTCATTAGTCAACAAATATTTATTGAGTTATGTCAATATTTATTTGTTATGTCCCCTAAAAGACATTACAACCCAGGGAAGACCACTGGCAGAATCAGTGTATTGATTGGTGAAGTACAGGGTCTGCTGTGAGTGTAGACCAAGGACACCTACCTCAAACTTGAAGAGGCAGAGGTGGCTTTTCAGAGGAAGTATCTTAAAGTGCTAGAAATGAGAATGCAATATATTATTTTATTTTACTTTTAAGTAAACACTATGCCTAACCTGGGGCTTGAACTCATGACCCTAAGATCGAGTCGTATATTTTACTGACTGAAACAGCCAGGTTCCCTAAAATGCAATATATTTTAGAAATATTCTGTATAAAAATGCTTGCAATGAAAAAGTATATTGCTACCAAATGAGAATGCTCTTATATCTCTGGAAAATGTGTCTAACCAAGCTGAGTTATATTCTTGTAGTTCCAAGTAACCAAAGATTTACTCTCCATATATAATCTTTCTTTGGGGAGTTCAGATGTTTATTTTATCTTATGCAGTCTTCCACCTTTATGAGATACAAAGGACTGGTTATCTTTAAAAGAAAGCTAAGAGTACACAAAGATGAAATTCAAACTAGAGATACTCCCACACAGTAAATCGAATCTGTATTCTTATGTTAAATAGCAATGAGAAATTAAAATTAGATGTCCATTTTTACATATCTCAATTTTATTTATTTTTCTTAACTGTGTCTGGGTAATTTAGCTATCGTTAATGATATATAAGTTTTGAAGAAAATAAAGGGAAATATATGTGTCTATCTATGTGTGATTAGATCAAGGCCATATAGTTCTATTCTTTAGCTGGTATGCTCTCTTAAATTCTTAATCAGAATTTAGGTTTCAGAGTCTATGAAAATCTTTGCTTTAGCAACATGTACAAACCAGCTTGACAGTGAATACAAGCAGATTAAATATAAAATTAATTGCTGCATTAAAAAATTACCAAATAAGGAGTTATTGATTTGGTTAAAATGGTTAAATGAATTTGAGGTATTGAGACCATATTCTTCTATACTATCTTAAGACTGTATATATAGCAATAAACTACTTCTATAATCTATAATCTAGAACAAGTGGAAGGATTGGCATCTTTCTCTTAGTCCTCAGAGGATATGGAAATTCAGACAGTAGCCACTGAAGATATGTTAAATTCTCCCCGTTATGGGGCAATATATTCAGAGAGGCAGCTGCCTGTGATCTGTGTGATCATTCCTACAACAAACATTTTTTGAGCACCTATAATATGCCAGTTGCTATTCTGATTTTGAGATACATCCATGAACAAACATTTGAGAATGGTGCATAACTTTGAGGTATTCTATCTATTCTAGCAAGAGTAAACATTGATAAACAGTAGACATAATAAATTCACAAACTGACTAGTATGCTCAGAAATTATAAGTGCTATGAAGAAAGAAAAATCCAGAGCAAGGCAAAGGGATCCCAAAAGTGGGCACATTTAACTAGAGAGAGCAAAAGAGACTTCATGCTGATGTTTAAGATTGAGTCAGTCTCAGCCCAGTCAGGAGAAACCACGAAGTAATTTGAAGAAGCAAACATTTACTGTAAAGAATCACTACCTATATCAGGATTCGAGTTACAGGAGATAAACTAGTAATAACAGCAGAGAATACAGAAATAGAAATGTGAGAAATAGCCCCTACTCCCAGGGCTGAGATAGTGCCCTCTGGCTGGTGCTGAGTTCCAGTCTTTGTTGGGAAGCACAGTTATGGATTACCGGATGGTGGAAACATTCCTGTGGAATAGTGCCCTTGCTGGAAGTTCACCTTCTGTAACTTGCCAGAGAACTTCCCTCTAGTGTGAGGGGGAAAAACCATTCATAGAAGTTTCACATTAGAGTTACTCTATCACAAGAGCCCCTGGAGTTGGGGGATTTTTTTTATAGGCAGCTCTTGGCTTTTGGGTGTTTCCAGAACCAAGGCTAGAGAAGCTGCATACTCCACAGGACCTGGACATGAGGAAGCCACTTACACTGCAGGAGTTTCACTAGTGAGCTGTTGGAACCAGGAAGCAAAACCTCTTTTTTGCTGCAATGTTTTTCCAGCATCTTCTACTGACAAAGCTTAACATTGTGCCAGCTGGCCCAGGAGAAGATATTTAAAGCACCTAGCTCTCTTGTCAGAAGCAGGAAAAGAGGATGAGTTTAGAAGTGAGAGACAATCAATTGATAACTTGCAGAGACAGGAAGGAGGTGGGAATGTGCCTTATGTGGATATCTTGAGGGAGAATGTTCCAAGTAGAGAAAACAGTTGCTACAAAGACAGGAAGTCCATAGGTAGGAGGTCAGTGTGAGGGGAACATTGTGAATGAAAAAGACAAAACCAAGAGGCACCTGGCTGGCTCAGTCAGTAGAGCATGCAACTCTTGATCTCAGGGTCATGAGTTCAAGCCCCATGTGGGGCCTAGACTTTCCAAAAAAAAAAAAAAAAAAAAAAGACCAAGAATGAGGTCAGAGAGGAAAAAGAAGGTGAGACCCTATAGAACCTTTCCACCTAGGCCGTCATAGGGTTTTGCACCCAAGGCGACCTTTCAGAGGATAGAACAAGAGTCACATGGTGTTTGAAAAGAATCATTTTAGGGACTGCAGTGAAGATAGACTCATAGGGCTCAGATATAGAATTAGAGACCCATTGGACTATTGTGTTAATCCAAGTGAGATGACGGGGGCTCAGAGCAAGGTAGAAGTGGAACTGATGAGAAATAGTCAGGAAAATGTTACCTATTTTATAAGAGCAGTTACTTGTAGTCCCCCTCCCTTGCTTCCTTACCAGGGAGATATCTATAGGCATAGACATTGGTGCAGGTATAGGATAGGTTTAGCTATTGGTGTTGGTATAGATATAGATGCACAGATGTAGATATATAGATATATTGAGATATGTTGAAGATATACAAGACCTATCTGTGAAGACTTTTCTGAGAGACAAGGATCCTAGTGCTCTATATAGATTAAAACTCATTAAATGCATGCTGTTGATTACATTTACATTTTTTTTCTTGCAATCTGGAAGGTTGTGAGCCAAGAATGAGTTGCTGTAAAAGATCTATAGGTGTTTAAATTATAAACATAGCAGCCACAGCTATTTTATCATTAAATAAATGCAAAAGACTGTATTTAACTTTCGTGTTTCCAAAACACAACTCTAGTTTAGAATGTTAACTGAGAATAAGGCCACTTTCTACAAAGACCCCAGGCCTTCTGCAGCTGGCCCTGTCGACCTGCCCAGCTTTGCTTCTCCTGCTCTGCCCACATCCTGGAGCTCAGAGCTCCCTTCTGCTCTCCAAATACATCTTTCCCTGCCCCTCACCTTACCTCATAGCTTTACCTGTGTTGAAATGCTGGCCTACTTCCCTCCGGCTATAGGAAAATTTATCACATATTCACATTCTTCTTCTTTTTTTTTGGTAAATTTTATTTTAATTCCAGCTGGTTAAGTAACATACAATGTAATGTTACTTCCAGGTGAACAATTGAGTAATTCAGCACTTCCATATATTCTTCACATTCTTTCCCCAGACATTTGCTTTGAGTGGACTTGCCCAGCTAATCTGAGAACTGTATTTTTCAGGAACCAAGTGTTCTTTTCTAGGTGCTCCCTTCCATGCTGTGTGGCCAGGCTTGGCATTGCTGCCATTAACCTTGCTTTATTGTGTATAAAACTATCTTCTCCTTTAAGCTGTTATTCTTAAAGGTCTTACTCTTTTTCATATCCCTACAAAATTTCCTGAAATTTGACCTATATTTATTATTAAAGTTGATCTTTATTTATTTGGAAATAAAGTTGCAGAGATTAATATTACATCTCCTAATTAGAAATACATTATCTAATAATAGTTGAAAGATCTTTATGAATTATTTTTCACCATTATATATGAATTTATGTCTGTTACCATGAATTTCTTACTCCACTGGACTGGGGAGAAAGTCTTCACAATATTCAATATTATCTGTGGCATTTCCTCTCCCTGAGGTATAATAAAATCCATATCTTATTAATATTTTTAATACTTTTCCTATGAAGCACAATTATTTTCTTTTAACCCTTGCACTTCCACAGATTATCACACTGAAAAGATTAAATTGCTCATGATTCTTATCTTTTAGCACTTCCTGAGTAAAATACAATATACTTTTATTTATTCAAGTTGTTGTCAAATGTATGTGTTTAAATGAAAAATGTCTGTGTATTAAGCATTGTACTTCACTGTTCAATTACATAATGTTCATGTGTCTCTGAGAGTAGGAGGTTTACCAGGGATGTCAAGTTTCCTGCAACTCTAAAATTATGCTGGATCAGAGCAAAACAAAAATGCAGAGAGAAATAAATGAAATGGGATTTATAACCATGTTCTTTTGAAACACTGAGGAGAGAATAACTTGAGGATAATTGTTGAAGAAGGGATTAATCCAAATCCAAATCAACATAAGAATCTATAGCTTGACAGATGTTCTACATTAGGAAAACATTTATTTCAAATCTGAGAACACTTTATCTTAAGGGATACATAACTTGTGAGCTAAATTGTATGGTTCCTTTCAAGTAATAAGCCAAACAAGAAACTCAACAGTTCCTGTAATGAGAGCAAAAGTTCTCAAAACTTGGGGCTCAGTTCATTAAGCATCTGCCTTCAGCTTGGATCATGATCCCAGGGTCCTGAGATTGAGCCCTGTATTGGGTTCTCTGTTCAACTAGGAGTCTACTTCTTCCTCTCCCTTTATTGCTCCCCCTGCTTGTGCTCGCTCTCTCTCTCTCAAATAAATAAATACAGTCTTCAAAAAAAAAAAAAGTTCTCAGGACTCGGTTACTTGAAATGTTTTTCTCCATTTCCCAGAATGGTACTTGAATCCTATCTCTTTGTTGTAGATATATTTTATCTGTTCCCCATTATTGCATTTTTTTTTCAGTTGTATTATACTTGTAGATATATTTTATCTGTTCCCCATTATTGCATTTTTTTTCAGTTGTATTATACTTATCCATTCATGTCTGTTGTCAGCTCTAAGTGGTGAACATCCTGTAGGACAAGAATCATATCAATCTAGTGCATGTTTGGAGCTAGTAAGTGTTCAATTAAATGTTTGTTGATTGAACAATTTGTAGAATTAAGCATTACTCCTATGATTCTAGATTGATCAAGTGAATATATGATGGAGTCATTGCTGAGACAGAGAAGATTAGGGAAGAACTTGGTTTCAGATGAATGTGCTTGAAATGCTTGTCAGATATTTATGTGGAGGTGAACAGTGAACAGTTAGATATTGTTCTCTGGAGAATTAGGGTAGAGATACAGATTTCATTGTCATCAGAACAGATATCATTTAGCCACTGAATTAGATAGAATCATGTTTCAAGAGAGCAGAAGAAAATCAGAAGGTCTAGAAACAACCCATGTGCAACTCAGATTCAGTCAGAGAAGAGAAGCTAAGAAAGAAAGCAGACACTGTAGCCAGTAAACTAGGAGCAAACCAAGAGCCAAGAGAAAAGAAGGTACAATGATATAGTGATAAATAGTGACAAGTCTTTGAGAGCTTACATAGGTAGTGGGCAGAAGGGAGCATGTTAGATCTCACAATACAAAGGTGATCAAGACAAAAAAAATCAGTTGAGGAATAGTGGAAGCAGAAGCTAAATTTGAGGGGCATTAAAGAGGACATGGACTATGAGCAAGTAGAGGGAGGGAAGATGTAATTTTTCAAAGGTTGGCAATGATAAGAAGCAGAGAAATGGGGTGGTAGCTGGAAGAAGATGAGAGACCAGAATGAGATATGTACATACATATTTGTGTAAACTATGGGAGGAACAAGAACAACTTAGAAAGGTGATGAGAATGATTCAGTATAGAGGGAGAGAGATGAACAAAGGAAGAGGAAAGTTCCCATCAAATGACAAAGGCCTTTGATGGGAAGAAGGTTTCTTCCTCTGTCCTCAAAGAAAAGCAAGTAAAGAAATGGGTAGGAATTCTGTTTTGTGGTTTGACTTGGTCATGAAAATAAGGAAAAAACTCTCTAATGGTACTCCTGTGTTCTATGGCTATGTAACAAAAGATTCATAACTTTGTGGACTAATAATGATTTATTATTTCTCATTATTCTGGGGTTTGACCAACTGCAGTAAGTAGCTCTGCTCTCTATAATGTGACTAAGGTCATTTAAGCTATTGTTTTCAACTGGAAGCTTGGCCGGAAGGTGGTCTTTCAACCTCCAGGGTCTTTCTGCATTTGGGTTCTCAGTTTGGTAGTCTCTGTTTACAGCATGGCAGCTGACTTCCATGAGCATGAATTTCCAAAAGAACACATCTGATATTCAAGTATTTATCAACCATTTGCTTGCATCATACTTGCTAATATCCCTGTTGGCTAAGCAAGTCACATGGTCAAGCCAGAGTCCATGTGGGAGAGGCTGTTCAAGGTCATACACACCAGGAGTTAAAGTTCATTGGGGGCCACTAAGATAACTATCACAGTTGCATCGGTTTTCTTAAACAATGCAGTGTTATGTCTTAAGTGTTGCTTGGGAAGATATATCATTATGGGAATTGGAAATACATAATATTTTAGGTAGTGTTGAGTGGCTGCATGAGCTGTATTTATGAACATAATAGAAAATAACATCAATCTTCTATTATTGTGGTTTTCTGTGATATTCTTCAGCAGCTCTCCAAAGCACAAAGGAAGCAGATGGATTGGCAAGGTCATTACAAAGGTTTGACTCCAGGAGGAAGTATGTAGACAGCAGAAGAATGTCACTGTAATAGCTATCCTTTTATTTTTATTTATCCAATGTAATATCTATCCTTTTATTTTTATAGACTTTCTTGTTCTTTTAATTTAAGAATTATTGATCCATTGTTATCAATTTAGATATTTGCTATATTCAAGTCAATATGTTCAGCCTTCAGAAGTTCCAAAAGAAAGCTATCAGATACTATCCTTGGCATCAAGAAATTTATCTTAATGGTTGAAAAGTTTATGAAAGAGTTGAAGCCCTTATTTCTATTATATAAGCATTTCTTCCTTCTCTACTTTTTTTTTTTTAAATTTATTTATTTGACAGACAGAGATCACAAGTAGCCAGAGAGAGAAGAGGAAGCAGGACCCCGCAGAGCAGAGAGCCCGATGTGGGGCTCAATCCCAGGACTCTGGGGTCATGACCTGAGCCAAAGGCAGAGGCTTAACCGACTGAGCCACCCAGGCGCCCCCCTTCTCTACTTTTCTTCATTACCCATACAATTTTGTTCTTTTTGACTTTTTTTTTAAATATTTTATGTATTTATTTGAGAGGCAGAGAGTGAGAGCATGGACGAGAGGGAGAGAGAATTTGAAGGAGACTCCACACTGAGCACAGAGCCCAATGTGGGGCTTGATGCACAATGGGAGACCATGGCCTAAGCTGAAACCAAGAGTCAGAACCTTAACCAACTGAACCACCCAGGCAACCCTCCATTTGCCCTTTCCAATGAAAGACAGATTGTCCAAAATTCCCTCACATATTTAAACTCTTTTACTTGGCTCTTATATTAGTCAGTGTCCCGTTGCAACTATAGAAATTACACTTGCTATTTATTTAGTTATATATTCATTAAAATATTTTATTTATTTATTTGACAGAGAGAGAGATCACAAGTAGGCAGAGGCAGGCGGGCGGTGGGGAGTGGGGGGAAGCAGGCTCCCTGCTGAGCAGAGAGCCCAGTGTGGGGCTTGATCCCAGGACCCGAGATTATGACCCGAGCTGAAGGCAGAGGCTTAACCCACTGAGCCACCCAGGTGTCCCTACCCTTGCTATTTAAACACAGAATATTTCATGTAAGAAACATACATATTTCATGTATGAAGCTTCCATATCCAACAGATATGGAAGCACTTAAAGAAAAAGAGGATACGGATATAACCCAGAAGTAGAAATTGCAGGAAACAACTACTATCTTTTGGGAGCCAAGAAAAGAGTATATTAAACCCCAGAAGCTGGAGGAAGGGTCATAAGCACCAGTCATCTAAAGTCCTTAGGAGAAGAAGCTGCTTTGATGAAGCTAGTTCTAGAATTGCTGGAAGAACCTGGAAACTAGAGCCAAATGCCGCTTCAATAGTGAAAAATAAGAACCAAAACAGGAAGGAACAAGCCCTTTCTCCTTCCTTCAGTTGTTCAGGCTTTCTGTGGTGCCTCCTTTTGGAAGACTTTATCAGGGAGCATGTGCTAAAACATAAACAAGGTTTGCAGGGACCTAACCCCAGCACCAAACTGACCAGGGAAGTGTATGATTGGAGCTGAGTGATGATATTTTAATGACCAGCACAATTCTTACCACCATCTTTTTCATCATCTCTTCAGTACTGTGACTGGGAGGGAAAAAGGTAAGCACAGCCCAGTGTGGGATGGTGACTTGTTATGTCTTGATCCTTTGCCTTGGAAAAACTTTATTACATTGGCTTCAAAGAATGCTTGGACAAAGGCTCTTTACTCTTCATTTCCGTGAACATAAACCTTGTTTTAAAGGCTCTAATAGGGGGTGCCTGGGTGGCTCAGTGGATTAAGCCGCTGCCTTCGGCTCAGGTCATGATCTCAGGGTCCTGGGATCGAGCCCCGCATCAGGCTCTCTGCTCCACAGGGAGCCTGCTTCCTCCTCTCTCTCTGCCTGCCTCTCTGCCTGCTTGTGATCTCTCTCTCCGTCAAATAAATAAATAAAATCTTAAAAAAAAATTAAAAAAAAATAAAGGCTCTAATATCAAAAGTTTCTTTTGATATACATGGTTTATGTATATGCCTTCCATTTTCAGCTTAATAATGAGGTGAAAATTGATCCGATTTTATCAAGGATTAAAAAAGAAACAGAAAGCATCTCCTAAAACCAAAAATAACAAATTTTAGGCATTATTGACCTGTAACAATCTAACTCCTTAGCCTGAATTGTTAATCCTTTTTTGTACCAGAATTTTCATTTTTCAGTGGCAATCAAAACAATGAGCTAAACATACATATTCTGAAGTTGTACAAGTTTTTCTTTCTTGGGTCCTCTTCTGGCCTTAATATAACCTATGTGTATTATGGAAGAATTCCCAATCCAAAAAATCTATAAAAGTGTCATTCAGAAAACATGTATCCTGATAACTGCTAATGCACAGATCATGGGAATTTTGAGCAGCATTTGTGAAGTAATCACTGCTTTCTCAATGCAGTATTATAGCAGCTTACAGAAACTGCAAGTATGTTCCAGTTTTCCTTCATATATTTTTTCATCTTTATTTACTTTCTATACAAACTATGTTAATGCTTTTGGAATGAGTTTTAGAGGATAATTTGTAGGCTGAAATAAGTATGTTCAAGCTTCATTCCAGAAGGATTTATGTTTTGACCGGCCATTTGGAAGGAGGTGGGAGCAGTCAAAATAAATATAGGATAGGTGGGAGGGGAAAACATGCATTTTGTTTCTTATGTTCTAAAAATACTTTTCCTGCACCTGAGTTGGGTTTTTATTTTACTTCTGCTTTCTTCTCTTTTCCAAATTATATATAGAGCATATATTTTATTTCCTTTTCCTTCCTTTATCCAAATGTGCAGGGTCAGATCTGGATTATTGTCTTCCCTCTCCTGGGCCTGGTCTTTTTAGTGTTGCCATCACAACCAAAGCTTAAATGCTGTTAAAATCTTTTAATCATAGTCTTAGGTTAACGACATCCTTGTCTCTAGGGATTGTTAGAACCTCCAGACTTAAGGTCTGTCCATCTGGTTATCAATAGTAAATAAGGTAATCTGCAAGTCTGGTGTGCCTGCCAATGGATGCCACCATAGGCTTTCTATGGTATAGAAATATGTCTGATCCTATCCACAGACGACCATTGCCATACAAATCAGTCCAAGCCCAAGTAGTCCCCTCCTCTTTCTCTGCCCAGTAATCCTTTCAAAATCATGTAGTGCTGATATGAGGATAATGGGAACTCCAGAATTCCTAAAATCATGTGGGAGTTGGTGAGGAATACAGATGGCAGGGATAGTTGAGGATGCTTCTTCTTCCCTCCATTTCCACTTGTCCTAGACAAGAATCAGCTAAATATAGTTAACGTGTGTCCTCTTATCCCTCCAAATTCTGACACCACACCCTTATAGCCCTTATCCTGCTCTTTGTTTCTATCAGCAATTACTACTTTCCAACATATTATTTGACTTATTCATTATGATTATTGTCTTACTCCTTCTAGTTTATAAACTACCTGAGAACTGGGGGTCTTTTCACTCATCCTTTCCTCATCAGCTTAAAGATTTGTTAAGTTTATTCATAGGAATTAAAAATGTTACCACATTGGAAAGTTGCTTTTGAAAAAAACACTGAACATTCTTTTTTGAGGAACATACCCTTGAGCAAAAAAATAAATCTTTTTTGATCCTGAATTAATCCTATTCATATAATTTTGTAATACATACAATTTTGTTACAGGTCAAACTTATTACATAGGTTAATGTGAACAGCTTCAAACTAAAGTTTGTGCTTAAAGAAATAGAAATTTTCTTCTTGTTTCTGTGATAGTCTAAGTGTGGGTGTTTATCATTTTGAGTTGCCTCCCCTATGTGATTTATCAGATACCCATACTTCTTCAATGTTACAGCTTTCTTATTTGTGGGTCTTCTCAGTCATCAGCATGCAGCTGACTGAAGGAGAAAGAGATGGATTCTTAATCGTCTTGGCCTTGAAGAGACACACATCACTTCTATTGATTCCATTCCATTGATCAGAACTGTCACATGGCTTCACCTGGATTCCATATCATATGCAGTCTTTAGTTGGACAGTACTTTCTAGTATATGTGCTGCCGAAGCAAGCACAATTGGACAGTACTTTCTAGAGACAGTTCTATACTATGCTAGGGGAAGGATAAATGTTGATGAATTATTAACTGTCTTTGCTACATTTCATGACTAAGCTCTCCTGTAGCATGCATTCTTATTGACAAACAAGTATTGGATTTTATTGTCATAATAATGAGTAATAATTAGAATATAATGGTTGACATCATTATCACTGGCCGTGTTCAGTTGTAGACTATAAATCACATTCAGATCTGTTCCAAGCATCTCTCATGCTGGAACCTGAGATAAGCAGCATCAGCAGAACTTGGAACATGCTTTTCCCATAAGCATAATTGAAAGGGGCCAAGTGAAATCACACATGTCTAAATCTTCTTCTTAGACATAGAATATATGAGATCTGCACTAGTTTCATTGACCAACTCAAGTTACATGGTCAAGCTCAACAAAATATGGAAGACTGCCCCCCCATGGTATGTATGGGGTGATGGGAGAGTAAATATCTGATGACAAATTAAATTCCTCAACGGCTTATGTTGAACAGATTCAGAGATAGAACTGAAGTTTATTTATTTTCTCTCTCTCTCTTTTTTTCTAGATTTTTATTTATTTATTTGACACAGAGAGAGAGAGAGAGAAAAGAAACAGGGGGAGCAGCAAGCAGAGGAAGAAGGAGACTCCTTCCTAAGCAGGGAGCCCAACATGGAACTTGACCCCAGTACCATGTGATCATGACCTGAGTGGAAGGCAGATGCTTGATGACAGAGCCACTCAGGAGTCCCAGACCTGGAGTTTAATATGACATCCGAAATGATTTCAGCTGAGAATAGAGGAGCCACTGAAGTGAGGAATGCTCAATATTGAGAGGTCACAGTTAAAGAGAACTTACTTTGAAATGCCAGAGTCAACTCTCTTTACCCTCTCTCCACTTCCTAGGTAAAGCTGTTGGATCCCAACACACAACAATCCCAACTTTTCTTCAGTCAAACTCTGGCTTTGTGCTCCAATCTTTTCAGACGAGTTCCTAGGTTCTTCATACACCAAAGTTATGTTCCTCTCTGGGTGTTAGAGTTATCATCTGCGTGGAGAATGTCATCTATGATCTTTGCTTCTCTCTGTCTCTCTAATTAATAGCCACCCACTGAAGATTTATGAAATATCACCCCTTCTTTGAAGATTTCTTTAGTTTCTGGGCATCAACTATCTTCCTTCTCTCATCCACCCACCCAACCATCCATCCATCCATCCATGCATCCATCCATCCATTCACCTATCTGCCCATCATTTCAACAATTATTTAATGGTTGCCCAGTATCAAGCTTTCTTTTACAAAATGAATATATAGCCTGAATAAGATAGACAAAATCTCCAGTTTCATAGAACTTTTATTTTAGTGGACAACATATATACATGAACCAAAACATAATTCTGACTGCAGCTATTGTGAATAAATGGAAACAGGGAAATATGATTGTTGGGGGAGGAACAGATGATCAATATTAAATAGGCAGTCAAGGATGGCCTTCTCAATATTTGAGCTGAAAACAAAATATTCCATGAAACTTTAATTAATTGTATAATTCTAATGAAAGTCATTGTAGCAAAAGAAACTATAAAGCTTCTCCTTCCCCCCACCATCATTTATTTATTATATTTATGTTTTGGGGTGAATACAAAAAAAAAAAAAAACAAATAGAATAGGCTAGGCTGATTGCCAGGTTCTGTAATTTGCTGTTATTTTAAGATGAGGTGGAATTATGTTGTTTGAAGGGCCTTTATTTTTCTAACAAAGCCGCAATTGAACGAATATGATAGAATAATGTTACCTTATTTCACTAAGCATGATACGCTCTAGTTCCATCCACGTCGTCGCAAATGGCAAGATTTCATTTCTTTTGATGGCTGCATAGTATTCCATTGTGTATATATACCACATCTTCTTGATCCATTCATCTGTTGATGGACATCTAGGTTCTTTCCATAGTCTGGCTATTGTAGACATTGCTGCTATAAACATTCGGGTACACGTGCCCCTTCAGATCACTATGTTTGTATCTTTAGGGTAAATACCCAGTAGTGCAATTGCTGGGTCCGCTGAAAAAATTAATAAAAAGGGAAAAAAAAAAAGAATAATGTTACCTAATGCATTACAGTACTAATTTAAAAAGATTCAGGGGAAAAAAAGAATAAGCGTCCTTGAAAATATTTCTTCTTTACTCTGATTTTCCTGTCTTGCTTTTCCTACTTTGTGTACTCACCGGTTTGAACTCAGAGTGTGACCCTCCAAAGGGGTGTGTGGTCTGCCTATAGAGGAAGGACTGACTTTGTCACACTTACACTCAAGGTATTTTGGATTATGATGAAGAACTAACACTGGAGGTAAAAAAGTGGGAATTGAGACTTCCACCCTGGCTTGATACTCTTTTCCTATTGCTGATGCAACAAAGTGTCATAAGTGATGTGGTTAAAACACAACTTTACTATCTGATAATTCTGCTGATAAGAGTCTTACTGGTTGGGATGCCTGGATGGCTCAGTTGGTTAAGCATCTGCCTTTTGGCTTAGGTCATGATCTCAGGGTCCTGGGATCGAGCCCCACATTGGGCTTCCTGCTCAGTGAGGACCCTGCTTCCCTCTCCCTCTGCCACTTCCCCTGTTTGTGCTCTCTGGTTTTCTCTCTCTGTCAAATAAATAGAATCTTAAGGAAAAAAAAGTCTTACTGGTCTAAAATCAACGTGTCAGTGGGATTGATTTTCTGCTGCTTATTTCTTTCTGTAGTCTGTAAGAGAAAATCCCTTTCCTTGACTTTCCCAACTTCTGTAGGTCACATACAGCCCCTGGTTTTTGACCCCTCCATTACCAGCAATAGCTGGTCAGGTCCTTATGCCACATCTCTTTAACACTGCCTCCATCATCACACCTCTTCCTCTGACCACTGCCTGGGGATGAAAATTCATGGAGTTGGATTAGACTCACCTGGATAATTCACCCTAATCTCATCATCTGCAATTTCCCTTTTGTCATGTAAGGTCATGAATTCATAGGTTCCAGGTTTTAGGCATCTTTGGGTCTGCTATGAGTCTTCCTACTATAGCTTATCTTTAAATTTATTATTGTGACTTCCATAAATTTGGGAAGCCTTACCAAAGAGAGCCATTTCTTAATGAGACTACCCTGATTCCAGGGAACAGATAAGGAAAGCAAAAATGTTATCTCAGCACTGTGATACCACCAACTTCTGGCCAAGAATTCAGTATATCTGGGGGCTGAGTACTCTTTGTGACACGTTACTGGAAAGCCCCAACTTGTGTGATTTTTGCAACTGAAATTTTAGTTTCTTCTTGAGGATAGTCTCTCTAGGAGGACCTGGAGAAGTTGTTTTTATTATATTGGGAGGTAAAGGTCAGCTTTTATCTACCCCCCTCATCGTTTATGTTCTAGCATCATTCCCTTCCGTCCTTTTGATGGATTCCAAATTGTTCCTGGGAGGAAACTGGTGATAATTCTAATTTCAGCTGCTCTTGCTCTGGGGACTGATTTGGACCTTGTCTTTGATATTGTGCTTCTCTAATCATAATCCTGACTCTCTGAAATATGAGTGTCAGTAGAGAAATGCTTGCCAACTTTGTCGCTCATTTATCACTGAGAGGATGCTTTTAAGGAAGGTCTTAAATGAAGGCATTGTACAAATGCCAAAGGGAAAAAAAAAAAAAAAAAACCTCGCTGTCTAAGGATTGGCGAGAGCTTCCCATTGTCTGACCTCAATTAGAAAAAAAGCAGAAATATTTCTAAGGATTGCTTTCAAGACCCCTAAATTGTCTTACCAGATGTTGGAGTTAACACTTTCCTATGCTGCGGCTCTTAGCCATTAGTGATCTAGTACCCTCATTCCTTTACTTCTTTTCAGAGGCTCCTCATGGATTTATGGAGGGTGCTCCCCTCAGTGCCAATGGTTGGATTTAAACCTGCATTTCCTGGAAGTAAGGAAGAGTCATTGTGTGCAAAGTTAATGGAAGGAAGTTTAAAATCTCCAAAAATATACATAAACATAAGATTAAAATGTTTGGGTTGGAATGAAGTTGGGTTTCTCAAACATTTTTTTCATTATTACAGTTATGAGGAGCCTTCTACAATATATTTTTTCTTAATCACCCTCCCAGGAAATATAATACCAGAGATATACTTTGTATCTGTTGATGTGTTGGATGTGTATCTTTCATGTAAAAGAAGTCAATATTTTGCCCTTGACCCAAGAATCAATTTCTACCCCATTGTGGAAGAGAGAACCCCATTGTGAATGCATGATATAAATTGAATGAGCAGACTTTATCTTCTCCCCAACTTTGTAATATTAAAATTACATATTTTAACAGTGAAACTGGATGATGACAAGAAAATTATAAAATATACATACACACAAAAATGTTAAACAGGGGTGCCTGGGTGGCTCAGTCATTAAGTGTCTGCCTTCAGCTCAGGTCATGATCCCAGGGTCCGGGGTTTGAGCCCCTCATCAGGTTCCCTGCTCTGTGGGAAGCCTGCTTCTCCCACTCCGCCTGCTTGTGTTCCCTCTCTCTCTGTGTCTTTCTTTGTCAAAATAAATAAAATCTTTTAAAAAATGATAAAGAACAGCTATTCTCTTATAAGTCATAGAAAATAAATATATAACATACCACATACAAATATATAGTTTTGTAAATCTTAACCGTCTATGTCAATAGGTATATGATCACAACATTGCTTCTCCATTTACAGGGTACTTCATCATATAGTTATAATGTCTCATAATTCAGGTACATAACACTTGTCTCAGATATTTACTTTTTTTGAACTTATTTTGAGAGAAGCAACACTGTGATGTAGAGCCTTGTACATACCTTTTCATACATGACTAAGTATTTCCTTCAGATCCACACCTACAAGAGCAGTCTTCCAGAAGGGAATGTACTTTTCAAGATTCTTGATACATGATATTAATTGCTTACCAAAAATAGCATGATTTCTTTAAAAAAGCCACAATCATAGCAAAATTTGAGCAGGATCTGGGTAACTGAGTGATTTCTTTCCCACCAATAAAATATTGCGTTTGTAACCAGATGATCAGGCATATTTACAGAGGCTATAATTGTTCATTTGGAACAGAAACTCTGAGGAGCAAGCAGGAACTGGGAGTTAGGTGATGAGTTTAGAATTTTACATGTGTCTCTTGGCTCAGCAAAGCTATATGGGCTTCTGTGGACAAAGGGACAGGAATAATGGTTACCATCCAAGTCGTTTTTGGTTTGACTCATTCTAGTCTTCTTTCTTACTTTTTATTATTTAAAACCCATCCACGTATTCCATTCCAGATTTTGTGAACTGATTTGCTCTAGAGATCTGAGATGGCAAAGACACGAACAACAAAGGAAACACCTCCCAAATACTGCTTCTTGCATCTTCTCATGAATTTTGCAATTCAGCAACTATTTATTGAGCAAATCCTGGATGCAGGCACTGCTGCCAGCCCCAGGGGATACAGCAGTGCCTTGAAGCAAGGTCCTGCTGTCATGGAGTGTAGGGAAGCAGACAACAAGCAAGGAGATGTAAATATGTATCATGACGGTGGTTTGTGATGGCTGCTATGAGGGCAAAGGAGAGAGTGAGTGGTAGGGAGGAGGAGAGCCAGGGGAATGACTATTTTAGATAACATGGTAAGACAAAACCCTTGGAGCAGAATTGAAATGAAGTGATGGAGTAAGCCATCCAGATCCTGGAGGCAGAATATGCATTCCAGGCAGAGGGAAGAGCAAGTACTCAGGCCCTGAGATTGGAATTAGGTCATGCTCAGGAATTAGGCATGAGAAGGAGGCCAGTGTGGCTGGAGGAGACTCAACGAGGAGGAGAAGGATAGGAAAAGAAGTTGGAAAGACAGTTAATGTGTGGCATTACAAGGCACTGTAAGTATTCTGCAACATCTTCCTTCAGCTTTGAATCATTGTCATCAGCCATTCAGTGTATATATCTTAAAGTTCCTGCTACGTCCCAGAGCTCTGGCTAGATACTGAGACATAAGGAGGTGAAGACAGGCAGGACTGTCATGGAACCACTGCTCCTGGAGGACACCAGCAAACACAAATTCCATCAGGGTTTATCTGTGATAGCACTATCATGGCTGAAGCCATTAGCTCGAACACAGTGACTATTCATCTGGATAGCTGCAATATTAAAATCAACTTACTTTTAATAAAAAAAGATAATTTTTCTTTTAGTAGCTTGCATATATCCTTCCATTGCTGCATATATTAAGTTATTTTGAAATTAAGTATTAAATCATCTGCTCAGCCCAATGGATTGGGTCCCAAAATTAGGGGCCACACCTTTCACCTGTTTCCTTCAACTTAGTTCTGTGTCTAGAGCCAGCTTTCACCAAGTTTATGGCAGTGAACATATGATTCAAGAGAAATAAGTTAGTGAAGGTCCAGTTTCCTGTGTTTTGAAAAGTTCTGGATCTGACGGGAGTTTAGGTGAAAGATTAGAATGTTATAAAAAGCTCACTAGAAATCCAGGAGACAGGGCAGGGCAGGAAGGAGTGGGAGCAGCAATTTGGATTACTGGTGCTTTTCCTACGTGTTTTGTCAGTTGTGAGTCTCACCCACTGGTAAATAGTTAGAAATTATATGTGTTTTGTTTCCCCTGGGATGGTAAATGCACTGGGGGAAAGAACAGTTACTGTTATTGCTTTGTGTGGGTGTATGACAAATGATACATGAGGGAAACAATTCTTCTCATCAGAATCTGTTCACAGAAATACATAGGCAAATTCAAGAAATCCAGGGCGTGCGGCTTCCTGCTCGTTCTAAGGGCATTGACCACATATGTCCAATATCTCTTTATCTCTATGAGTCAGGAATTTCTGTTACTGTTCCAAACAGCTTCCCAGCATAGCCCATTGGAAAGCTCTTATTCTCTGGTCTTAGTGCTGTGGACTGGAGGGTGATTGTCCGAGGTGTTCAGTAAATGGGTTTGATTGCAAAGGATCCTTATCTCCAAGGTAACACCAACATCCCTATTGGCTGAGAACAGTTTGTCTCCCCTGTTTGGATCTTTGTGCTGTTTGAAAAGCATTGTAGGGACAAATTTGCTTGAGAACGTTCAGAGTCTAAGGAATGAAAGAGGCAGCACGGCTCCTAGTTACCTTCTGTGCTTTTCCTGTACAGCTTATTCCTGCTGAGCACTCTAGACAGACCCTGTACCTGTTAAGATTAACTTCCTGTCACATGCTCTCCCTACTTATTCATTTTGAGCACCACACTCCTTAGTAGTTGTCTTGTCTCTACTCAAACTACCAGCTTGACTTGGATAAACGTGGGCTGCATCTTTTCTCCTCATTTAATGGTGATGAGTTTTTGCTGCTTCTCATACTATGATGAATTCTTTGCATATGGATCATAGATAAGACGTCTAATGCAGAGACCATGTCTACCTGTTTATCTACTTCATTGCAAAGTATTTCTGATAAAATTGGTAAAGGCTGTTTGGAATGAATGAACATTATGAAAGTTTACGTATTTTTATTTGTATCTTTGCAAAAATTCTAATTTTACTCTAAAACAGGCACTGGTTTTGGAGCTGAGGCTTCAGAGGTGAGAAAGACAAACACAAATTCCCATCCAAGGAGGAAGAAGGATATTAAGCAATCAGTAATGCAAATAAACATACACTTAGAAATGGGAGCACAAAAAAAAAGAAGAGCTTTCCAGGGGAGATTATTGGTAGATTGAATTTTCAGAGAAGTGACTCCAGAGGGAAAATTAAAACAAGATCTAAAGGTTAAGTAGGAGGGGACAAAGAGAATGAAGAATTCTAGGAAGGACATTCTGAGTGTAGAGAGCACATGACAGGAGAACCTTTAGTGGCAGAATCACGTTTTTGGTCTGAATCTGGAAGAGGAGCCGCTGGCTGCTGGGAGTTATCACAAGGATGATGAGCACTGTAAGGCGAGACAGAGTAAGATATGTAAGCCATGTTAAGACCTGATTTATCCTAATAATTATGAGGAGGCATTGTCAGGTTTTGAGTTGGAATGGGGGAGTGGGTTCATAGCATGGTCAGAGCTAACTGAGTATAATAATTACAACTCATAAAAGATCTGATCAAGGGACGCCTGGGTGGCTCAGTTGGTTAAGCCGCTGCCTTCAGCTCAGGTCATGATCCTGGAGTCTTGGGATCGAGTCCCGCATCGGGCTCCTTACTCGGCAGGGAGCCTGCTTCCTTCTCTCTGTCTGCCTGCTTGTGTATACTCTCTTTCTCTGACAAATAAATAAAATCTTAAATAATAATAATAATAAAAAAAAGATCTGATCAAGCATACTAACCATTTTCATTGATGGAGATGTGAATATATACATAAACATGTTACACACACACACACACAGGTGCATATGTATACACAGAAACTCCAATTTGAGTGTGAAAATATACTTTGAGATTAGGGTTAGAGTCTTTTCCCAAATTCCTATTATTATTATTCAAAACATCTATGAGTTGAAGTTTATCTTTTCGATGAAGAGTCCAAGCTGATGTTGAGTTAAATGTTTAAGTTATGACTTGGATGTAGAGTAAGAATCACAGGGAATAATCTGAGAATAATACAGGTTGGGTAAACTGTAGTGTCCCTTTCTTTCCTTACATTTTAGGTTCAGAATTCATGTAATCCTGATGACTTTAATTATAAAGAAAAGAAAGCTAATTTTTTTAAAGATTTTATTTATTTATTTGACAGACAGAGATCACAAGTAGGCAGAGAAGCAGGCAGAGAGAGGAGGAAGCAGGCTTCCCGCTGAGCAGAGAGCCTGATGCGGGGCTCCATCCCAGGACCCTGGGATCATGACCTGAGCGGAAGGCAGAAGCTTTAACCCACTGAACCACCCAAGTGCCCCAAGAAAGCTAATTTAAATCTAAAAATGAAACCAGATAATAACCTCTGCAGTTGCTGAAACTATTTGAATTGTGGAAGGCTAGATTCACAAATAGCCCCATGACTTCCTTCAAGGTAAGGAAGGCAGCCTGCTGTCTCCTCCAGGCTGTTGTTTTGTGATGTTCACTGTTGATGCCCACTGTTGGCTTGCCTATTCCAAGGTCCATTGCTGAAATGTCTGTGAATGGAACAGAATCACCAAATAAGAGGGGAAAGAAAAGAGCAAAGCTGATCTGAGTCCCTGGGTTCCAAAGAGAAGGCTTCTGCTCGCCCACGGTGTCACACTGTTGCAGTCCGAGATGTTTGGGCAGTCCTTAAGAACTCAGAACCAGAAAAGACCAGTGTCTATTTCTTATCGTCACTGAGGTTCCGGCTTGAGTCAAACCGCCCAGGGTGGAAGGGACCATTTTCTTCACCTGTATTTAGAGAAAGTCAATGGAAATTATATAAAAAAGCCTACTAAAGAAGACTTACAGGATCATAGGGCTAAGTAAAAATTGTGCACACACACAAAAGGAAATCCTTTCCCTTTCCAACCCTACTCTGTAAGAATGAAGAGTAGACTACATAGGATAATGGGATATCTATAATATCCCAAAACAAATCACATAAATATAACAAAGTCTACATGTTTATTACATGCATCTGGCATAAAACTTCAGGATGTTCTTGAGAAGAGCCGCCTCAAATTTTGGAAATATTCTCTCTCTCTTTTTTTTTTAGAACCTAGTCACACTTTTCCTAAATTGAGAAGCTTAGAGAACACCCCCCAAATGTCATTTTGCAAAACCTAAGGGGTATATGTACAGTTCAGAAAAACAGAGTGTTTGAATGAGAGGTGTTAATCTGTTGAATTCTCTGCATTGCCATACATATGCTGTGATTTACATTCTCCATTTTCCCTTTTATTTTTATTTTAATTGCATTATTAAATTAAAACTAACTCAAGGTAAATTAACTTTTTTTTTCAGCTTAGGCTGATAATCAACTAAGAATGCCAACACTGAAATGGTAATAGTCCAAAAAATTCCAAAGCCCACATAATTTTAAAGGAAATGTTACATCTTTCAAAGTAAATTTGCTTCTATTATGTGGATATACATAGGATATAAACCCAATATAGAAGGAAACTGAAATATCGATCTCATACTTCAGTGAACATAAAATCTATATTTATTTAGGCAATGATTCATTTTATAATTTCCCAGAACTGGTTGGCTCTCTGGCATTGACACCATTAATTTTTATTGCTCAGCGCTAAATAAGTGTGAAGTATGTATGAAATCATATGCTCCCATTACATATCTTCTAAGGTAGTGAGAGAAATTTTTAATGAATGCTGATAATAATTGATAGTAATATTGCTTATACTCTTTAAGCCCTTCCTATAGCAGTCTGCTAATGACTTCTGGCATAGCATCTTTTTAAACCCTCACAACATCCTGTAAATAAGCATTGTTATATCCATTTAAGAGTTGAGCTCAATGAGGTTTAAAGAGGTTATAGTTAACTTGTCCAAGATTATGCAATAACTAAGTTAGAATTAGAATTCAGACTCATCTGGCTCATTGGTAATGTTTTTGTTTGTTTGTTTTATTTTAAAAAGGTTGAAAACACACTTACCTATATATTTATAAAGCAAATGTGCACCATCATCTCTAAAGGCAAATTATCTTTTGACAATGTGGCAACGAGAGTCAGATCACCTGGATTCAAAGTCAGTTTCTTTCGCTTGGGCAAGTAATTCAATTTGTCTATTAACAAGTTTCAATGTCTGTAAAATGGAATTTATAGTAGTATTACCTCGTAGATAGGTCATGGAGATTGAATAAATTCATCTTTGTAGAAGCACATTGACTGATACAAATAATACATTTGCTACATGGTAGTTATTATTATTACACTTATTACTACTACTACCACTACTACTACTACTACTACTACTACTACTATTTTTCATTAGAGGTGTTAGCACACATCAATGCACCTTCTGTGAAGTTGAATGAAATGTTTTATGGCTCTATAATTCCATCTTGCTTTCTCTGTGATCTCAGATACTTAAAAAGTTCACAAACATTTCTATCTTTGTAGCTTAGCAAGAACAGATTTACAAAAGATCATCCCCAGTAGACTGTACACATGGAACTGCAGGGATTTATCTTCTATAGACTTGGCTTGCCCCAGGGACATGGGAAATGTTCCAATCGTTAATCGGATTTTTCTCCCAACTTACTTTCCCTGAACATAATATCCTCCTAGGTTGAATCCAAATTAATTGAGCTTCTATTGGGTGCTCAACACCATGCATTTTCCATGGCTAATTTTTGTTGTCACATTTGTTTCCCCATCAAAATTCAGGAAATTAACTCATTTGGTAACTTCCTTTCTCTGCGGGTAGAGATGTTGCAAGAGCTAGCCGACAGCCACGAACTTATAAAGCTGATGACTTCAAAATATTTAGGGAAAGTTTTCAATCATCATGCATTAGTAGCTTATTATCCATTGTGCAGTTATTTATAGTAATTATTGATCAAATTACTATTGGAAGTAAGTCCCTCTGTTAAGTTTGTTGGGGCTTTTAAAAGATGAGTTGTTTCTGCCTTTGGAAAGCTCATAATCTTAAGAAGAGAGAAACCGAAAACCAGGTACAAGGTAGGAAATGAAGAAGGTGACAAGCAAGAAATAGTTGAAGCACAAATGGAAAAAAGAATAGGAAGGAGAAAGTAGTGAAGCTTGAATTAGAGCTTAAAGGATGGGAAGGTTTATGTTTAGGTAAGGTAGTAGAAGAGCAGAGGAAAATGTCGGAGCAACATCTGGATACATACACATCTGAAACCTGTGGGCAACAATGGATGTTTTGGTTGGCCTGAGCAAAGAGTATGTGAAGAACGCCAAAGGAAAAAAGATGGGAATTACGTTTGGTTCTTATGGGAGGTCTGGTACACTGTTATTTAAGTGAAACCATACTTGTGGTCTTAGTGGGAATAGTTCTTTACTACTGCAGAGAGATCCTAGTATGTGCCAGAGAGAGAATTATAAAGGAGTTTTGGGGTATTTTTGCTTTTTATTTCCCACATTTGTGACATTGTTTCAAATGGCATTGCTGTATTAAGTTTTGTATCAACAAAAAAATTTCTTTTTTCAGGAAATTGTTATAATTGTTATAACTCCAACCAAAAGTCGTGGTCTAGAATAGTGCTTACAAAGTCATTGGACTTTTCATGTTTATGTTTTAATTTTTTTAAAAGATCTTATTTATCTATTTGAGAGAGGGAGAGAGAGAGAGAGCGAGAGAGAGAGCATGAGCGCCAGGAGCAGGGTAGGGAAAAGTAGGGCAGAGGCTCTTAAGCAGATTCCACAGTGAGCACAAGGCCCAAAGCAGGGCTCAATCTCAAGACCCATGAGATCGTGACCTGAGCCCAAACCAAGAGTCGGACACTTAACCACTGAGGCACCCAGGAGACCCACTTTACATGATTTTACTTTGCAAGATCTAATTGTGGATTCTGTCTGCCCTTTGTTCTTATATATACCCCACTGACCTTTCCTACTAAGGCAACGGAAAAAGTACCATTTCCATCCCTCAGCTAATTTTTATGTTCTCATTTTTTGGCAGGTGAAATAAATTAATCTGTCTCAATTTCTGTACATGGGTAATGAATATTCCTCCTTTGATCCTTCTCTCCTCTAAATTTTTAGTCTTTTGCCCTTGTTAACTATTTTTCCCATGCCTCATCCTCTTCCTCCTTCTTAATTCAAATAATCCCTAAGGAAATGACAAAGCTTCAAGTTGTTCATGGCTCTTTAGAACCACTGGAAAATACCCAAAATTCTGGATGCTGACTCTAAGAATGTCAAAAAAGGTCTATTGTTCACTGAACAGGATGAGATATCTATCAAGAGCCTCTGATGTTCTACTCATTTTACACAGACGATTTAGCAAAGATCAAGACAGATGGGGAACCACTGTTCTCCTGGAGATTATACTCAAGTGGGAAAGAGGAAAATAAATACACAATCACTTAGAAACTTACATAAGCCAATTGAGAAATAAACAAGAGAAATATCCAATGTGGTTGTGTTGATTGAGTGGTTATGGAAGACTTCTCTGAAGAAGGGATTTTATGCTGAGATCTGAATGCCATGAGGAAGCCAGACAAGTATAGTTTAGGGGTGTCCAAAAAAGACCAGAGCTGAACTCTAGTTAAAGTGGCAAAAACAAATTTTATTTAGGATTATTACAGTAAGGGAAAAGAGACCTCAGTCTCAGAAGTTTCACTTCCATTCAACACACTCTGGGCAAGTGGGAGTTTATAGCCAAAGAGCAGGGTGGGTGTTGGTGGGTGGAAAATCACAAGAGGAAACATCAGGGATAAGGGGGGTTTCTGGCTGAACTGACCTAATAAGATTCTTGCGAAGACAGGCTGGGGTGATCAGACATCACCTGAGGGATGGCAGATAATGAAGAACCCAATCAGATCTCTAGAGTAATTAGATATCGAGGGTGGAAGGTTAGCATTAAACCAACTTGAGTAGGGTTATATAAACTTGAATTTTACAAAGAAGTGCACAGATAGGCTGAGAGAAAGGTTCAGGAGGGTGACTACTATTTGGTCATATGAAAATTTTTGTCAGTTATGAAACCTAGTCATTAAGTATGCTGTCCAACTGGGATAATCCCTGCAGAATAGTCCCTCTCCCAGATGAATGCATTGCCTCCAGTTCTTTTCTTTATTTTGTCTAGACTTGTGTAAAGTACAGAGTGTCAGGTGGAATCTTAGGGGTTGTGGTAGTCTACCAAGCGAGTGCCTAGAGCCATGCACCATATCTGTTCTTTACAAGTGGAAGTGTATCCCATGCCTGGAGCAGGAGAACAATGATTGAGGAAAAAAAGATACTGCCCCAGGCGTGAAAATATCAAACTAGGCAGTTGGGTTGAACATTGTGAACAGAGAGTTGTGGCTACTTGGAAATGCTGGCTACCTGTCTAGACAGATTCCCATGAAATGGTGTTGCTGTGGTGAATTTGCCCTGGTGAAGAACTGGCCTTCAAACTATAAGCTCAGAAACTCCATCATCAGATTCCTAGAATAATCAAGATGTCATAATAACCAAACTCAAGGGATACATGGGTATGTCTCAGTTGTTTGAGCTGCAATATAAAATACCACAGACTGAGTAGCTTATAAACAATACAAATGTATTTTTCACAGCTTTGGAGGCTGGAAGTCCAAGATCAAGGGACCAGCATGGTCACATTCTGGTTGGGCTCTAGGTGTTCATAGAGTGGGTATGTCTAGGGAGTTCTGTGGGATCTCTTTCATAAGAAAATCAATCCCATTTACAAAGGCTCCACACTTATGAACTAATTACTCCCCAGGACCCCACCTTCTAACTCTGTAACACTGGGTGTTAAGATCCAACACTTGGATTTGGAGGAGGTGGGGGAGAGATGCAAATGTTCAGACCATAGCAGTATATGAAACCAGAGTGCCATCTTGCTTGTTTTTAATGAGAAACATATACATAATATTTTGGAACACAAAATTATAAAAAGAAGTTTCTTGATGAATCTGAAGTTAGAAAAAGAAGAACTCATGAGAATCATATATAGGGGCTTCAGGCTCTATGAGCCTGCCAGGTCCATACCAACAACAGAGATGTAATGGAGGACCGATACCTATGGCACTGTTGTGGGATGCCACCATGTTTTACTCTATAAGTCTCCTGGTCTGATATTCTCTGTGGCTAGCACGATCCCCTCTCGTTGCTCTTTCTTTGATATATTAATGCCTTCACTCTGACTTCGATCCAGTCTTTTTAACCAGAAAATGTGTAATCTTTTTTACATAGCTTCTTTGAATCCTCCTGCAGTGGTTTTATAATACTCAGAATACAATCTTACTTCCTGAATTTTTCTATTCTGAAAAGATAGTTTCTGCTTCCTCCGGGTGCACACTGTACCCTAGTTCTATGAAAATAACAATAGCATTTTCTATGAGATAGCTACACAAACAGGAAATTAATTTTGGTATTTCTTTCAGTTATCTATTGCTGTGCAATAAACCAACCCAGAATGTTGTGATTTAGAACAGCAGCAGGGTATTACTTCTTATTCTGTGAGTTGACTTGGCTTGTATGAGTGACTCTTCTGCCCTGTATGACATTGGTTGGGGTCTCTCATTGGGCTGCATTCAGCTGGCAGTTGGCATGGGTTGGAAGGTCCATGAGGTTTCACTCACATGTCTGAACTAACTTCTCTGCATAACCTCTTTATATCACAAGGTTGAATTTCTTCATAGCATGTTGGTCTAAGAGTTCTTATACGGCAGTTGGCTTTTAAAATAGAAGAAGTGAAAGCTGTCAGTTCTCTCAAGTCCAAGATTCAGATTATTACTTCTGCCACAGTCTTCTTGTCAAAATAAGTCACAAGGCTGGCCCTCAGCCCTGATTTGAGGAGAGGTAGAGAGACACTTAACTATTGATAGGTAGAAAGCACACAAGGTGGGAAGGGATTGAAGACAGCTGTCTTTGAAGACTGTCTACCACAATTTGCCTTTCAGCTGTAAAATTCCCAGTAGGCAAAATACTCTCACCCTCTTCCCCAAATGTATTCTTGTGTTATAACATCAGCCTGAAATTTCAGATTTCGTCATTTAAATCATGTCCATGTGTCATGAGGCTCTTAGAGTGCATTTCATCATATGCAAAGGTCTTCAAGCTAAAAGTGCAATTTATCTGTTCTGTAAAACCTGACATAGACTGGCCACCATCTGCTGGCAGAGCTCTGGATTGAACTTCACCCCCAGGGCCATTTTTAACCCTGAAAACCTTGTGTTGATCAGAGAAGGCTTCATGGCAGGTCCTGTGTGGAACGGTTTCCTTTCACTTTTGCTTGAGAATAGAACACTTCCTTCCATAGTGTCTTTCCTTCTCATGCAGTCCTCTAAGGTACAAGGCTAAACAAGTCAGCTGACATGTCCACATCCTTCCAGAACTCTGCTTAGTCAGGTCCACATATTCATTAGGTACATTTTATATTGTCTACATTACCACAGGAAATGGTCTTGTCAACTTGCCACCAATCTATAACACAGCTCTCCTTTTTTATGGCCTCCAATAGCAATTAGCTCACTGACTTTTCAGCCTCCCCATGGTCTCCTCACTGTCCTTCAGGCCTTTGCCACCACCACAAGGCCAATGCACAAGCTTTAGATTTTTTGGTAAAGCAGCACCATACCTCTGGTACCAGTTTCAGGTATATACACATGCATGGCAAACTATCCCTGAGTCGTAGTTGCTCATAATCCTGTGGGTCAGGAATTCAATAGGGTACAGTGGGGATGGCTGATCCAAAGTGTCTGCTGTCTTACCCGAGGTGGTTCAAATAACTAAATGGGTCACCAGAACAGCTTGACTGGAGTCACATGGCCGGTGTTTCATTTTCATTACTGATTGATTTTCTTGGTTCTTTTCCCTTTGGATGGCTTGGGTTTCCTCCCTGTACAGTCATCTCAGAGTAGAATTCTTTCATGGTGCCCACCTTCCTTTGGGAGAAGGTGAAAGCTGCCATATTCAAGAAGAGAAGACATGCTCTACCTTTCAAGGGTTGGAAAAGTCTGCACATACTGGAAGGGGAAGAATTGATGGAGCCCTTCCTGAAAACAATCAACCAGAGATTGTCTGCTTTAGTACTGTTCCAACATCCCTCATCATAACCTATAAAAGATATGTCAGTCTTAGGAAATCTCTGTATACTTACAAGTAAATATTCCTTCAAGAAATAACCTCTATTCTTATCACATGAAATGTACTCATATTTTCTCAAATGTTTTAATTCATTTCTTTCAAAAATTCATTTGGTTACAAATTCCAAATTCCAATTTTATTTTATAATTAGTTGTTGAGGTGAATAATTAAAAAAAAACAAAAATTAAAATCCCTTATTATCTATGAGGAATAGTTCAAAGTAATTTGCCCGAAGTTATGCAGCTTACCCGAAGCAAAGAAATGATTGGAATCATGTCTTCTAGCTTAAGCCAAGACTCAAAGTCCCATTCAACTTTAAAAGCATGCTGCTGAGCCAGTTCCATATCTTATGTCCTTTGTTTCCATCCAAACTTTGATCTGAGTTGTCTGTCTTCCAGAACAATAACACAGGTCCTACAACTCCAAATCTGATCCTTTTTGCACATAATCATACTTTCTTGGTCCTACTATTAAACAGACCAAAGGCATTTGCAACCCTATCCCTTAACAAACACCTTAATTTAAAAAATAAAATAAAATAAACAGGAAGCAATTTTGTGGATGGAATTGCAAAGCTTGTGACTGTGAAAATAAAAATATCCCTCAAACTCTTGGAATTGTGAGTTGTGAAAGAGAGTTATTGTAAGCACAGTTCTGCCAAAAGTGGGAAATGTGTCTCTCACCTTTTAGAATCAGCCAGTTTTAGGATCACACAGAATGGACATTACTTCTCTTCACTGGACTCTTGTTTCCCAGTTGAATTACCTGTTTAACAGATCTCTATAACTACAGAGCTTCGGAGTTATAGTGCCAACATTATAGCATGGGCTGATAAGACCTCATATTTTTATTTCTTAAGTTTTTATTTCTGAGGAGACCTTTTAAAATGGCACTCTGTGACATATGCAAAATAATAAATTGCAGAACTTTTCTCGCCCTATTGTTTTATTTTGTCTTAAAAGGTATAAAAGATTGAATAGAAATGATGAAATTTCATTTTTTTTAAGTAGTTGATGAGGAATTTATGTTTCTTCCTCAGTAAAGTACAGTGTTTGGGCTGGATAATTTCTCTCTTATTTTAAAAGATTTATTTATTAGAGAGAGAGAGGGGGAGTGTGCACATTGTGGGGGAGGGCAAGGAGAGAGGGAGAGAGAGAAAAATCTTAAGAATCTTATGCAGGCTCCACACTCAGGTCCAAGCCTCAGTTGGGGCTCGATTTCAAGACCCTGAGATCAAAACCTGAGCCAAAATCAAGAGGTGGATGCTTAACCAACTGAGCCCCCTAGGTCCAACTGAGCCCCCTAGGTATCCCTAGGCTGGATAATTTCTAAGAGCCCTTCAGATTCTGAGATACTGTGGCCAGAGAGACAGGGAAATAGTGACCTGTGCTGTGTCACATCTTTCCACTTCTTGGGTCAAGAATATCCACAAATACAAAAGCATGGTTTTACACTATACTTTTTTTAATAAGGAAAAATTATTTCAGAAGGGTAGGTTGACAAAGGACATGGTGAATTTCCAAAATTAACTGTGAAAGATAGATCATCTGGGCATGACTGAAAGCCATGCATAACCTTTGTGCTCAGATATTTCATTTCAAAAATGTCACTCTCTGCTTATTCAACGCTACTGTCATTATACTATTTTAAGCATTAAAATTTGTGTTCCGGAGCTGAACAGGAATTATTGCTTCTATCTTTGAGCTTATTAGAAATAACTTAAAATTCATTCAGGAGCAATAAAAAATCACCTTTTTTATTATAGTTGAATTTGGTTTAATATTGAATTTTGCAAGCAATTTTCTTTGTCTTTTATTAGCAGTATTTCAGACTATATATAGATCAAGACGGTTTTTTAAGTATTCTCTAAAGAAATGACTGTTTAAACATGACTTTTTTCTTTAATTTTTAATTCCCTAGAGTGAGGTAAAAGTAGAATAAATTATGTGACAATGTTGTTTAAAATTTCAGGCACTGCCTTATATGGATAAGCTTTAAAAAAAAGCATACATGAGAGTTAAAACAAATTTTTATTGCTCGATGAATTATTTACCCAATTGCAAGGGGGATATGGAGTGGGAAGCAGATATTGTCTGGAAAAAAAAGTCTCCTGATATGAAGGAATGAATCTGCTTATTCATCCCAATCATCTGTAATTTATTTAACTCTTTACTATCTAAGTAATCCTCAATGCTCTCACTTCAAATTTGGATCAATACAAAGGAAGAGAAACAGGAAACAAAACGTGCTTTTATTATACGAATCTGCCTGCATTGGGTTCTTTTCATCACATGGGGAAAGGGAGAGTGGGTAAGCTTGCCCAGAGGATGAAGCAGGCCTTGGGCAAGGCTGACTGAGGAACTGCTTCAGCTGGGGAGCAGCAGAACAAAGTGGAAGAGGGAGTCAGCTTGCCAAAGCAAACAACGAAGGACAACAGCAACAACAAAAGCATCCAGAAAATGGGTCAGAATAAAAAACACAAATCAGAGTTTAGAGAGACCAAGAACAACCAGAATTACAGGCTATTGGGGTGGACAGGTGTCTCTGGGTGGGTACCTGGGAGAAGCATTTCTATATTTAGATGTCACTGCTCTTTGTGACATGGTTCCAGGGGATACGGAGATATAGGGCAGGGGCACGTGAAACTTAAATTGAAAAGACTGGGAAGGGGCCCCTGGGTGGCTCAGTCATTAAGCGTCTGCCTTCACCTCTAGTCGTGATCCCAGAGACCTGGGATCAAGCCCTGCATCGGGCTCCCAGCTTGGCGGGAAGCCTGCTTCTCCCTCTCCCACTCCCTCTGCTTGTGTTCCCTCTCTCGCTGTGTCTCTCTCTTGTCAAATAGATAAAATCTTTAAAAAAAAATAGAAAGAAAAGAAAAGACTTGGAAGGGGCGCCTGGGTGGCTCAGTGGGTTAAAGCCTCTGCCTTCGGCTCTGATCCCAGGGTCCTGGGATCGAGCCCCGCATCGGGCTCTCTGCTCAGTGGGTCCTGCTGCCCCCTCTCTCTCTGCCTGCCTCTCTGACTACTTGTGATCTCTCTCTCTCTCTGTCAAATAAATAAATATAATCTTAAAAGAAAAGAAAAGAAAAGACTGGGAAAGAGCTGTAGTAATTTTTAAAATAACAAAGCTATTTCAAGTCTTTGAATGCCAGAGGATGGAATTAAAATAGGTGCTTATCATTCAGCTATACAGTGTCTTTATGCAGGGCTCGATAAATACACTGTTCTCTAAGTCAGTTTGGGTTTCCATAACAAAATATCATAGATCAGGTGGCTCAAACAACAGACTTTTATTTCCTCTCAGTCCTTGAGGCCGGGAGTCCAAGATCAAAGTGTTAGCATAGTTGGTTTCTGCATAGTTGGTTTCTGGTAAGAATTCTCTTCCTGGCTTGTAGACATCTGCCTCCTCACTGGATCAGCACATGATGGTCCTAATCCTACCCACTACAAGGACCCAACCCTCATGACCTCATCCAAACCTAATTATCTCCCAAAAGCACCATCTCCAAATACCATCACGTTCTTGATTAGTGCTTCAACTTATCAATGTGGGAGAAATGCAGTTCAATTTAGGGCGATGGTGAATTTTGATTATGTAAGAGTCACCATGAAAGTCACATATTATATTTTCTTCCCCTTGTCAGACACTATCTGTGCTTGGTTTGGCATTGAAGTTGACTTGACAGTACAAATGGATTATCTATATTCCTTCCTTATAAATATTTTCTCCACTTAATTCTGTGTTATGGTCTACAATAGAACCTTTTCTTTCTTCAAACATTTCATAGATATGAAGTGCCTTTATTATTATTAATTTTTTGTTCCTTTTGGCAAAGAGAATGAGTGTTATTTGTTCATATTTTGAGTGCAACCCAAGCATTGGTCTTGTCCATTCCAAAGAGCACCTTCTAATCTATGTGGGAAGAGGGAAACTGGCATCATGTCACAACCAGATCTACCACTGACTCCTCACTCTCCTGGAATCCTGGGTAATGGTCTTCATTCAGCTTAGTGCCCCTTCCTAGGCATGAGCTCAGATGCATGAATTCTGCCTGTCTTGTTATTTCTTTCTATACAACTACCCAAGTCTAGGTGGGGACATTGGACTTCAGTGAAGGGTCAAAGAAAACATAAGTGCACCATAATTTAAAAAGGATAAAAATGCTAATCTTATTCTAGGTATGACCACTCCCATATAATGAAGTTATCATCTCATGGACACACTAATTCTTGCTTTAGGAACCCTCCATTCACAGAGCACCTCATTATTCAGACTTCTCTCTTCTAAGGATTTCCCCTAGCTCCACACCATTCAATCTCTAGAACCCAATAATCAGTGGCAAACATTTTCCCAGCATGTGAGTTACTTAAGCCTAGAATGAGACCCTAAGGTGGAAGATGGCAGGAAACAAGCTTTAGAAGAATAGTCTGGATAGGCTTTTGTTCTTCTAGGTCCCAACTCAATGTACCCCCAGTACTAGGTCAACTTCATTCAGTGATGTGTAATTTTACTTTATACATCAGGCTCAGATTTTTGTATATAATCTGACGAGTTATTTAATTCATGAAAATTAACATACACAGTAGATTTTAAAACCAGTAAAATTTAAGACCAGTGGGAGATACAGAGAGGAATTGGTCATTTTGCATCTCTCCTAAAGAATTGTCTAGGTAATTTTTGTCCTGTTATGTCTTTAGGCTTTTCATTTTTGGCACTCAAAGACTCCACTGCTATAACCCCCTGGAAAGCAACATCTAGTTTTTTCTTGATATGAATTAAAGGAAAAGTCTAGATACATTAAGAAACTTTCCTTCAAAAAAATATTTGATTGTAGTGAGTAAAAACATCGTCATGGGCACAATAGGACAGAATATTTGAAAGCAGGAATGACCTAGAAAAGTGAGTGACATAGCCCCTTCTCTAGAATATTTGATGGGTCTCCTTTCTGTGAAGTCATGATTGATGTGTAGAGCAGCAAACTGACTAATCTCTAAGCACTTGCTTCACTTTTAGTAAATTTTAGAAAAGCTCCCTGGTCATAGTATGCTATCTAAACAAACAAAGACGACTTCAGGTGTTTCCTGATTTGTATCTGGAGAGCCCACCTCCCCTTCAGGCTGCAAATTATAGAGAAGCCTGTTATTTTCTCTGTAGTTTTATACCAATAAGCTATACTGTCACCTTATATCATACGCTACCATTTACCCCAAGTAAGTGTGTTCTGCCACCCTGCATAATAATGATAATCGTTGTAATCATATACCAACACAATGAGATAATGAGATAATAACAAGATGTCAGTACCTTCCCTACATGCTAAAGAATTGATTTCAGTCACAGACATGTTGCCAGCCTGTTCTACCCTACTGTACAGTGTCAGAGTTTATGTTTCATTACTAGGGGTGTTTCCTTCCAGCAAGCTGTTGAGCGCACTAGTACATATATCTGTTGTGAGTTTCCAAAGGTTATGCTTGAAACTTATACAACATTCTCTGGATTATTATTATTTTTTTTGTAAGACGCTTGAGGGGATTCTCTCGTGTCAGTGCCGCATACCTAATAAATTCATTCCAAGATCGCATGTGGGATGTCATAAGAGATCTCATGAACAAAAACAGACAAATACACCAAAATCAACAATACGTGGAGATTTAGAGATTAACTTGTCTAGCCTCATAAGATTTTCACATCAATTTCCCCTGAAGTATCAGACCCATCGGTATAGAAGCTATTTATCTGAACCAAGGCAGAGATTAAGTGTAGCAGCCTGGGACATTTTTATCCTAAATGAAAGCAAGATGTGATCATGTGCAATAGCCACGTAATTAAAAGGGTTCAAATCCCATGGTATTTTTGTGACCATTTGTGCTAAGAGAAACTTGATTCCCCTCCCCGCTTTGCTCACGTAACTCTCGGAGGTTAATCTTTAGGAAATTTATGGTTGTTTTTATGGAACATGTTTCATCTGAAGGCTTCTATTTAGAAATTCTAAGGCAGAGGGATGAATAGCCCCAGTTAATGCATTTTTCAGTGTCAGATTAGTAGTATTCGCTTGAAGATAAATACTGCCATTGTTCTGTCACCAGGTTTTCCTACATATGGAAAGTGTTTGACTTGTTTGATTTTTAATCTTAGCCTCAAACTAGAAACGAAGCAGATTACCACCCCCCCAAGCTTCCATCAAAAGTCCATAGCAGTAAACCCAAGTGCAAGGCCTGTTTGAAGGCTTTCCTGTTGTACTCATCTATTTTACTTTTCTGTTCTTCTCTTTTCTTTTTGTAGTGTCAGCCAAACCCAGACCCCACAGTGATGAATATTCAAAGAAGATCCCTCCTCCCAAACCCAAACGGAACCCGAATACTCAGCTGAGTACGTCTTTCGATGAAACGTACATCAAGAAGCACGCGCCTCGGAGGACGTCGCTCCCGCGGGACCCCTCTCTGTCCCAGGTCAGCAGCCCGGCGGGGGACCCCGAGGAGGAGGAGCCCGTGTACATCGAGATGGTGGGCAACATTCTCAGAGACTTCAGGAAGGACGATGACGACCAGAGCGAGGCCGTCTACGAAGAGATGAAATACCCCATCTTTGACGACTTGGGCCAAGATCCGAAATGTGACCTTGACCCTCACAGTTGCTCTTCGCTGTGTGCCACTCCCACGGTGCCTGACTCGGACTTCGCCAAGTCCTCAGTGCCATGTACTCCAAAGGGTTTGCTTTGTGACATCCCCCCGCCCTTCCCCAACCTGCTTTCTCACCGACCCCCGCTGCTGGTGTTCCCTCCCGCTCCCGTGCAGTGCTCCCCTAATTCCGATGAGTCTCCGCTTACCCCGCTGGAGGTCACCAAACTGCCGGTGTTGGAAAACGTGTCTTACATGAAGCAGCAGGCCGGGGCATCTCCGTCCTCACTGCCCTCTCACGCCTCCGGCCACCCCAAGCTGGACAAAGATCAGGCCGCAGCTCTGGGCCCGGGCCCCGCCGCCGCTGCCGCCTCCACGCTGTCCTCGTCCCCACCCCCGCCATCCACCCTGTACCGCACCCAGTCCCCCCACGGCTATCCGAAGAGCCACTCGGCCTCCCCGTCGCCGGTCAGCATGGGGAGGTCCCTGACCCCGCTCAGCCTCAAGCGACCCCCGCCCTACGACGCCGTGCATTCGGGCAGCCTCTCCAGGAGCTCTCCATCGGTGCCTCATTCGACCGGCAGGCCGGTGTCGCAGGATGGGGCCAAGATGGTCAATGCCTCGGTGAACACCTACGGCCCAGCTCCGGGCGCCTCCCGGTCCAGGACCCCTACGAGTCCCTTGGAAGAACTAACCAGCCTCTTTACCTCTGGACGAAGCCTGCTGAGGAAGTCGTCCAGCGGCCGCCGTTCTAAGGACCCCGCAGAGAGTAAGTGTACAGAGTCTATGGGAGCCAGGTTTCCGACTTAAAAATAAAGCGAAGCCAGGGGTGTGCGGATGAAGCGCGGAGGGCAGGGCCTTCAGTTCTTTGAGCTGAAATATCAAAGTGGGTTATTTCGCTGTGCCATGCTGAAGGATAGTGCATTCTGAAAGAGCTCAAAGTGACAATTGGCGTAGTGTAACACACGCTATTGAGAGGAAGAATGACTCTTTAAACACTAAAGTGTAGAATGTCAATCGTTACAGGGGCTCTAGAAAGTCTAACAAAGGAAACACATCACTACGGAATTTTTAGGTAAATAACTTGATTTTTGGAACAAAGTGTCTATTTAAAATAATGATAAATGTTAATATTCATCTTTATTTTATATTAAAAATCTGCTTGAGCAGATCTCTATTACAAAGCTTTCACTGGAAAAACAGAAATTTGGATAGAATTTGGTATTTTTTTTTTAACATGGTGAATAATCTCCCTGCATTCTCTGTGGGGTTATTATGTTCTTACATTTACCCTAAACTAGAAAAGCCTTCTTGCTTCCCTTTTAACACCTATGGTAATTACCATCTTATTCCCATGATACTCTTCCTAGGTCCACTCATACATAAATTACAGAATCAGTAAGTGATAAATAGGTGGTACAGGTTATATTTACCATTGAACTTCAAAGAGCAGAAATGTCTCTATCTGAATGACTAAACCATCTTGTGAACCCCAAATCACTCCATACATATACAGTCAAGTCAAACAGATCCTTGTTTTCTCAGTGTCCATTGTATTAAAATACACTGTTTTCCCTTATTTAAAAATGCCTTAGGCACCTAAACTGGTAATTAACCATTTTTCATCTCAGATTATCCCAACACAGGATTTTACTTATCCACTTACCCAATCACACTGAGTTCCTTCTTTAAAGGGGGGAAAAAATCATTATTTCTGATGATGAAGATGGTGATGGCACTTTTTTTCTTAAGATTTATTTATATATTTGATAGAGAGAGAAAGAGTGGGGGGAGAGGAAGAAGGATAGACTCATTCAAGCAGACTCCCCACAGACGTGGAGCCCAGGAGGGGTTCAGTTTCTGGACCCTGATCATGACCTGAGCCAAAACCAAGTCAGATGCTCAACCAACGGAGCCACCCAGGCACCCAGTGGTGATGGCGCTTCTTAGATAATTAGTATTCATTCATGTTAAAAGCCACATATCCTGCCTTTTTGCTTGTTTTCCACAGAGATTTATGAAAGTATTACTGCTTAAAAATTCCCCACTAAGGGGTGCCTGGGTGGCTCAGTGGTTTAAGCCGCTGCCTTCGGCTCAGGTCATGATCTCAGGGTCCTGGGATCGAGTCCCGCGTCGGGCTCTCTGCTCAGCAGGGAACCTGCTTCCCTCTCATTCTCTCTGCCTGCCTCTCTGCCTACTTACGATCTCTCTCTGTCAAATTAAAAAAAAAAAAAATCCCCACTAAAACATTTCATTTACCTGACTGAAAGGCAAAAAGTTTAATCTATTAGACATGTCTGAAGTTAAGTACATGTGTATGTGCATACATTAAACTATTTTTTGACTTGAAATAAAACTTAGGAACAATATACTTCTAAAATAGTGGTTCTCAGCCAGGGCATTTTGGCCCCTAGGGAGTTTTGGCAATGTCTGGACACATTGTTAGTTATCACAACTGGAGGTACTATTGATATCAACTGTATACAAGCCAGAGGTACTCCTTAAAAGCTGACAAAAAGGGACGCTTGGGTGGCTCATTCTGTTAAGTGTCTACCTTTGGCTTAGGTCATGATCCTGGGTCCTGGGAGTGGGTGGTCCTTGCTCAGCAAGGAGCCTGCTTCTCCCTCTGCCTGCTGTTTCCCCTGCCTGTGCTCTCTCTCTCCCTGACAAAAAAAAAAAAAAAAAAGACAAGTAAGATGATCTGGTCCACAATGTCCATACTGGCAAGTTCGGTAAACCCTGACCTAAATAATTTATTAAAGACTCAGGTTTCTTCTAGATGATTGATTTGGTTTAAGCACAGATCATTTAAGGTGTTTGGAGCAAATTAGAGAAACAAAAATGAAAGGATAAGATTTTCTTTCAAAATATGTAATGGTTAGTATGAAATTAATGGGTGTTTGATGCTAGATTTGGTGAAATTATTGGATTTTCTCCCTACCTACCAGTTTCTTTGGAGGATCCTTAACAGCTCCAGCTGGCAGCTATACCAATTAGCTAGAAAAAGTATATGTAAAAGAAATGATTAACTAATGAAGTTATTTCAAGAAAAATCCATCTGTTAAAATTTGTCTATGTGCTATATGTCACAGACTTCTCCATTCGAGTCCAAATTAGCTTTGTGTGCTTCTAAAACAAACCTTATACATGGAAAAGTGATCCAGGCTCTTTATAGCTTTTAGAGATCTGAGGATTAAATTCCTTCCTGTGTGCTCTTAACTATGTATCAACTCTTCAGAGAAAGGGCATGTCTTGAGTTACATTAACTTCAATATTTTACTTCATATAAAGGGAAAGGAAGAAAAATGCAGATAGTGCAGAGAATACTTTAGTGTTATTTACTTTTGACTCCAGAAAAAAAATGCTAAAAAGAATCATAGTGGTGCGATGCCTGGGTGGCTCATTCAGTTAAGCCTCTGCGTTCAGCTCAGGTTATGATCTCAGGATCCTGGGATCAAGCCCTGCATCAGGGTCCCTGTTCAATGGGGAATCTGCTTCTCTCTTTCCTTCTGCCCCACCCGCTTCCCCCGTTCATGCTCTCCCTTGCTCTCTCCGTCAAATAATTAAATAAAATCTTTAAAAAAATCATAGTGGCTCTTAGATTCTTTCTGTAATTCAGAAAGTAGATCCAACATTGTTGGTAATTGGAAGTTATCTTATAATCACTGGTACAGTACACTCAGTGATGCAACTCTCCCCTCTATTCTTGCCAGATAAGATTTATAGACACTGCTAATATCATAGGGACAGAATAAGTGATATGAAGTAGTATAACATTCATGACTCTAAATCTCAAATATCGTTTTTTCTGTCCTTTTCTTTTTTTTATTTTCTTTTCCTTTCCTTTCTTTTCTTTTCTTCTTCTTCTTTTTTACATTTCAGAAATAAAATTAAGGCTGGTATTTCTATTCTCCATACCCCCTGGCTTTACTGGAAGTGCCAATTTTGATAATTTTCTAATATTCAAATTTTCTAATATTCAAAGTCAATGTAATATTTCTGTTTTAATTTTAAAATCTATGTCAAATTAAATATATGCCTTCGAGGTGTCTGGGTGGCTCATTGGGTTAAGCCTCTGCCTTTGGCTCAGGTCATGATCTCAGGGTCCTGGGATCAAACCCCGCACTGGGCTCTCTGCTTGGCAGGGAGCCTGTTTCACCTCTCTCTCTGCCTGCTGCTCTGCCTACCTGTGATCTCTCTGTCAAATAAATAAATAAAATCTTTAAAAATAAATAAATAAATATATGCCTTCAACTCTTACTTTAATAATCTAAAAAGATACGTTTAATTTGATTTCATATCTTAAAATCTTACAACAGTTGACAGAGATGTAGCAATAAGAAAGAAATATAATAAGACAATTGTGGTAGACTATGAACCAGTTTCATTTCACTGCATGATTTTCTAAACATGGCCTTCACATTTAATGTTCTAAGAAGTATTTTTTCCTCTGGTTGATGGGACATTGTCATGTTGCTTAGCTATAGATAAGGACACTTACTAGTCTCTCTCACTATAGTAAATTTTATTTGAATTGGTTTTTATTTATATTTCTTAATTTTGTGCAGAGAGATAGTCTACAAGGCATGTAAGAAGTGATCCACTTGTATTTTATTGCTGTAAATTTTTGTCTACACGAGAAATAGTGAAGTACACATATGTTTATGGTGAATTTGGGGTATTCACCATAATAGTATTGAAAATATTTTTCTCCTCAAATAAGAAATATTTTAAAAGAAAGGTTTTGCCTATATTTAATATAAATGCATGAATATATGCTCCTATAAAAAAGTACAAGACACAATGAAGAATATAATTAAATACTATAATATACCCAAGGGAGAGTATAGGATAGAAAAGAAATATGCAGAGAAATGTTAGCAGAAAATTTAAGGAAAAAAAAGAAACATGAAACAGTTAAGGGACTAATTCAAAGACTAAGATACCAAGGGATATACAAATGAAATGTACACACAGGGTGGGATCAGCCCATAAGCCCATATGGACCCCAGCACATGAAGCACCTGCAAAGGTCCATATAGAGCTCACAGAAGGACATAGAGACACAGGGGTGTAAAGAAGGAACAAAGAAAAACAAAGATGTAGGCTCTCTCATCTGGTATTGTTATTAAAAGAATGGTGAGTCAGAATTGCTAAAGAGCTTCATTATACACATTAATATTCCACATTAATAGAGATGCCATTTCCTACTGTTACATCTCATCTTTCAGCCTCTTAAAAACACTACCATTTAAGATGTTTGGATGTTGTGCTGCATTTTTACAATTATAAATGTAAATAGGTCCTAATGGTTTCATGAAATAAACTTAGGAAACAGATGTAACCTTTGCCTTTCCATTCATTTTCTTAAAACACACACACACTCACACAGAAACAACAACCCAAAGGAAACATGCAAACAAACAAGCAAAAAACAACAAAAAACAAACAAAAAACAAAAACCGACCAAAAAAAGAATATCTCCATGCCCCTTCCATCACATACCCACAACCCCCCCATGCCCCCACACACACCCTTTCCCCTTTTGTAAGTCATTTGAGATACAGTGATGCTAAAATACTGGGTATTGATGGTGAAGCAACTGATCCAACCTATTCTTACTAGTTTAATTTAAAAAGGAACTTACAATTAAAAAAAAATGATTTTGGAAGGAAATTTTATTTTTTTTTAAAGATTTTTTTATTTGACAGACAGAGATCACAAGTAGGCAGAGAGGCTCTGTGGAGAGAGAGGAGGAAGCAGGCTCCCCGCTGAGCAGAGAGGCCAATGGGGGGCGTGATCCCAGGACCCTGATACCATGACCTGAGCCTAAGGCAGAGACTTTAACACACTGAGCCACCCATTCACCCATGGAAGGAAATCTTTTAATGTGTATTTCTGTATTTATATATTATCCCACTTTTAGGACAAGAGGGAGGGTATACTAACATAATGTAGCCATCTTTATGATTCAGGACCACTGTGATGGTCATTGTGTGCCCACTATGTGTTAGTGCACCTAAAGTGTTTGTGGCACCTTGGTGGCACAGTCTGTTAAGCATTCGGCTCAACTGTTCATCTCAGGGTCATGAGATCAAGTCCCATGTTGGGCTTTGCACTCAGTGTGGAGTCTGCTTAAGATTCTCTCCCCTTCTCCCTCTGCCCCTTCCACTCATGCACTTGCTCTCTCTTTCTCTCTCAAATGATTTTTAAAAAGTGTCTAGCACGGTGACTAGAATAGGATACCCCTCAAACAGTGGTGACTGTCATTGTCCCTGGCCATTTATAATAACATTGATGCAGTGTTGATAGCTTAATTATTATGATATTGGGATGTTGTAAGGGGCTCTTTGAGTTTGTAGCTCTGAGTAGCCCTCTACTGCTATATCATTTAAATTTATTTGAATTCTTGTGTCTGTTTCTTGTGGTTTTCCTGCCTCCTACGTTTCATTCAGGTAGTTTTATTGATGCATATAGTGTCTCTTCCCCTCCCCCACCTCTTCTATTCTCCTTCAACTCTTGCCCCCAGTATGTTATCACACCATTAATCAGTTGTGGGCCAAGAAACAGATACACAACCTTGTCTGAGCAGGCTCTCATTCAGTATAAACATGTGACCTTCAGTATAAATATGTGACCTCTGTGACCCTTACCTTTAAAGACCACTTTATTTAACCCACTTACTAAGTCTTGAATGAAGTTCTTGGATTCATTTCTGAGATGATAAGAATATCAACTTCCCAAGAAGTAAGTTATCCTAGGAAACCTGAAATGAATGTTAGTTTATTTTTGGATTATCTACACATTTTGTTTGACTTATTTAAAATACTTTTTTCTGCAAAATTTAGCAAGCAGATTAATTCAGGACTTCCTAGCTCTTTCTTTTCACTCCTCTGAAAGCAGGGGCTGAAAAGGGTGGCCAGGACTCAGGCAAATGTTGAGAAGCCAAAGGGGAAGGTAGACAGGAAAATCCACAAGTCTGCGTCTTTCACTTGCCATGAGAATGTTCACCCTGGGACTTCAGCCAGAACTTCTGGATGTACAGTGACTTGGAAACACCTAACCAGCATTGGGAGCTGGATCTGGAGCTTGTAGAATTCTAGGTATTTGGTACTTGAGTTATACTCCCATGACCTGAAGAGTATCTCGGAGGATTCCAAAAGGCCTGAAAAGACCAAAGCCTATAGGTTTTGTTAAGCATCTTAAATAAAGACATGACCCTTGTCAGGTCCCTCTCCTGCTGTTTGTTGGTTGTACCCATCCCTCCACTATGAGTCCTACACCGTGGTTTCAGCCTAGTTTCTGATTTAGAAAGGCTCCTTCTAGCTGGTTGGGGGAAAATTGAACTCAGACCTGGGTTATAATGATGCACTTGAGCCAATACCTCAATGACATGCTCAGGCTTCACAGAATGTCCTTGGGTGGTTTAAAGCATGTAGGCAAAGACACAGAAAGCTTAGACTCCTGGTCCAAGACCCTATATCATATTCACCTGGGTGTTGTCAAAAACAGATTCCTGGGCCTTATCATAGAGCTTTTCAATGAGAAATTCTGGAGGTTGAGGCTGGGATATTGACTTTTTAATGCAATCCCCAGTAAAATTTCCTGCTATCCAACAATAACTCAAGGATATATGACTAAATATTGGGAACACCCTTTACTTGTATAAAAAAGAAAGGTCTAACACATTGCTTTTATCTAACAAAGTCAGAAATGTAATTTATGTAAGAGAAAGAAGAGAGAAGGGAGAGCTTGAAATGAGTGAGTGTTGCTTTCCTTTCCTTGAGTAAGCTATTGGTTAGTTGGCATCTAGCAAAGAAGACAATCAAGTCATCTGTATGGATCAATAAGGAAATCCATTTTGCTCTGTTTGGATTCTCCTAGAGACCTTGGGAGTTTAACAGCAGTGTATCTGTGAAGAATATCCATTCTGGTTTCTAGTTAGAACCTCTATCTTGGTCATACTGGGCCTTTGCCATTCTTGCAAGAGAACCTGCAAAGAACCTGAAACTTGGGCCTGCAGCAGTCCCCACTCCAGAGGTTTGTTTCAATTGTTCGAGGCTATCTAAGCAGGAGGACTAGCCAGTCCTGAGTGGGGCCCCCAGATGGAGTCATGACCCAGGGAAAGGGTGTGCTTCACTTGGTCACATGGTCTAATCGATATGACAGAATGGGTGTCTTCTTTGGGGGACACCAGAAGGGCAAGGACAGCAGACATTATGAGAACAATGAGGAGGTCTGGCTGTCATGACTGAGCCAAGGATCCCAGGCATTAGAGCTGATGGTGATATGAATGATAGGGGATATGATAGGGGAATGGAGTAAAAGTTTGTGGGACATGCTTCTGTCTCCAACAAGCGTGTCTCAGGAACAATTTCAAGAACAGATGTCAAGAATCTTGCCCACAGTGAAATGCATCAAAATAGCTAGGGGTGAGGACCTGGGGAAAGTGTGCAGCAGCCAACATTTTCCTTAAGAATGCTTCCATCAGAGGCACCTGGGTGGCTCAGTGGGTTAAGCCTCTGCCTTCGGCTCAGGTCATGATCTCGGGGTCCTGGGATCGAGTCCCACTCAATGTGGAGCCTGCTTTGCCCCTCTCTCTGCCTGCCTCTCTGCGTACTTGTGATCTCTCGCTCTCTGTCAAATAAATAAATAAAATTTAAAAAAGAAGAATGCTTCCATCATAATGACAGCATGTACTTTGATATGTTTACTTTATGCCAGACACTTTTCTAGTCATTTTACATACATGTATTCCATCTTCACTGCAATGCTTTGAGGTAGGTGATATTAGCATTGCCATTTTTAAAATGGCAGACATTGAGGCACAATTTGCCCAGGTCTTGAATCCAGTTTATTTGCCTCTAGAGTTTCTGGCTGTTAATGATATTTTTTCCACACTTGACCAGTCTCCCCAATTTCTTACCTCTCCCTGTTGCCATTAAAATATACCAGTTGTCATCAAAACTTTAAAGACTTGTAGTGTTATCACTCCCAGCAATATCTGCTTAGTAAGAGAAAGCTGACTGTGTACCTAGTGGAATGGAGTACCTAACAGTGGTCATCAATTTAGGAAGAGGGTGGAAAACTTTTTCAGTACCCTCCAAAATTCACTTTGGAAGAACCTAGTCTCTGTGATGGACTGTTCTGTACTGCAGGCTTCTGAGCTGTCCCTGAAGGATATGATCTGTCCAGGGGCCTTTGAACCACCTAAATGACCTGGGTGAGAGGATGTGAGTGCTCACCTCAGTGCCTCCAAGTTTAACTTAGAAAGTACATGCATATTTCTTTGGTCCATGAGATTTTCAATACTGAGCTAACAACGAACTGATTCTACCTTCAGGGATATAGGGCTTTTGTCTTCAGCTGCTTGCTTCTTGTCTGTAACTACACAGTATCTTGATGGCCTGTGGCTACTGCAAAGGAAAACACATATCCCTTGGATCAAAAACCCCAGCCAATGCTCAAAGGCAGTGAGGGACCCAACATCATTCATCTGGAAACCGATCTAGTAAAACAAACACTCCGAAAGAGCCCTATGCAAAATGTTGCTTAACATCACCTCTTTTCCCTTTAAATTTGCGTTAATGTATAGTTGACAGAATCAGACACTTATCTTCAAAATTAAAATTAAAAAATGCAGTTCTTCAAGAACATGCTGACCTACTTAATTATTACTATTTTTTTAAAGCTAAAGAAATTTCATTTCAAGATGATGAGGTCAAAAGAGTATAAGTAAAATCCGTTGATTTTGAAAATGCATGTGACTCCTTGGTTAATTGGGACCATGACATTGTCTGTTTCCCTCATCCAGTTTCTTCTTGGATTGCAACACAGAATCACTGAAGAAGACATAATTTCATAAATAATTGCTCACCTTTCTGGGGGTAGACTGCAACTGCCTCTGATTGATGCAGGCAGACGTGTTTATCCCCTGTGTTTATATTCTCCAGCTGCTGAATCTTTAAGTGCAATTTCTTGTCGGCAATTTAATCAGCAATATTCTGCATTAAGAAGAACCCTCCCTGCTTTAGATTTATAAAATGCAAAAACATTTTGGTTCAGAAATAAAGCTACCCCAGTCAATTTTTTAAAAAGCCAAGATTCCCTCATCTTGTATTTAATGTACTAGGACTGATTTCTTTCTCTCTTATTGAATTACCTCAAACAGAAAATCCAATTTCTGATTTGTATTTAATATCCAATGTTTTCAACACTTTAACATCCAGAAGTAATTAAATATTAGGTATAAGTAAAGGCATTCCTATCAGCTACATCTCACTCTCCGATGTTTGTCCTGCTTCCTAACTGAATATGATCTAGAGGTTTAGGGCAGGAGCTAGATGTCACGAGAGATTGTTTCCATCTTAGCTCAACCATTAAAAAGCTTCAAGACTTTGGATAAGTCCGTTCATCTCAATGTGTTAGTTTTCTCACATTTCAAATGAAAATATTAGGTGCTAAAACTGGGAGTCTCTTCTGGCTCTGTTGTTTGAGGCATCTCTGGATTACTGAATGATGTGTAGAGCCTTCAAAAAATGACCCTCTTCCTGCCTTCGAGACTGATGTTGTTCTCTCTTGCTGGAAGAGCTTCCTCACTAAGTCCATAAAACAAAGTCTAGTCCTTGAATCTCTGCTTAGCATCCACCTATTTTTCATAGAGTTTTTCTTGTGCTATTGTCTTGAAATTATGTCTCTCAAACTCCAAGAGCACTTTGTACTTCTCTAACAGTGTGTGTTATTCTGACTTATTGCGAGGTCCTATTCTTATTCCCATTAAGACATATGGCTGAGGAGGACAAGGTCCATACTTTCTCATCATTTTTTTAAGGTAGCCCTCATCCCAATGCAATCTTTCTTGAAGTTGATACAGCATAAATATTTATTGAACTTGTTGAATTAATTGGCATAATGACTTGAGAGGGTTACTGTTCCCAAGGAAACAAAAGCCAAATGAGAAATGTTTGACCATTAAGTGAAAAAAAAAAAAAATCAGATCCTCTGACTTAGAAAATTCCACACTGAAATCAATATAGTCATTCAGCCAAAAATGACCTATGCTGAATGCTGAATTCATTGCTTCTGCTCCTAAGTGTCCTGCTTAAAAGAATGTCTATTGCATTTCAGGCAGATTTATTAGGAGAAAGATATAAAGAATTTAGCCATAAAGCATTTAAATGTGGATCATTCTTGTCAAAGCCTTATCAGTTTCTGTATAGATGAACAGTGTGAAATTGATCACTTCTCAACATTTGAAGAAAGAAATGCATTTTTTAAGAAAATAATAGAGATCCACATTTTAAAGAAGGAATTTCAGTCTGCTTAACATTATGCATTATTGAACTTAGGTAGTAGAGAGAATGAAAGCACATTCAACTAGGTCATTTAACCTCTTTAGTGGAAAGACAGTGCATAAGTCCAGGGACCTATTATCATGTGACTGGCAGCCTTGTTCATGTATGCTCATAGGTAAAAATGGGTTAGAGTTATAAAATATTTGAAAAGCTTTTATAATTTTTGAAAAATTCAGTTTTTCAGAATTCAGTGAATAGATGGCAATCCCAAATTTAATGAACTGTCTGTAGTGCTGCATGGTGTTTCTCGGTTGAAGCAAACTCATTATTGTTGTTAGTCGATGGGAGCTAGGTTAATTAAATGTTCCACTTCTAGTGGAATAACCAATCAACTGGAGAATCTGGGCTATTGCTATTCCCAAATAAAAGAAATAAAAATACTAAATAGAATCTAAGAGGGGGAAGAGAGTATTAGTAGCATGGATTTTGAAGCAGTGTTATCCTGTCTAGCCAGGTCTACCCAGAACAACTGAAACTAAAGGAAAAAATTCAAATCTTGAAGTCTGTAACATTCCTCTGACAATTGACGGTGGAGGGAAAACTTTCCCCTACATTTTATTCTGGTCAAGTGACAGATTTACTTTCAACAAAAGAGCATTTTAAAAATTTTTTACATGGGGGCGCCTGGGTGGCTTAGTGGGTTGGGGCGCTGCCTTCCGCTCAGGTCATGATCTCGGGGTCCTGGGATCGAGTCCCGCATCGGGCTCTCTGCTCAGTGGGGAGCCTGCTTCCCTCTCTCTCTCTCTCTGCCTGCCTCTCTACTTGTGATCTCTCTCTGTCAAATAAATAACAACAACCAAAAAAAGCTTTAAAAATTTTTTACGTGTATTTCCTTGTTGCAGATGGAACCAAAGTAATTAAATTGGGAAAGAAAAAAGGGTAGAAAAACAAAGGTGGAAAGATTCAGCACATAAAGATCAGAGGCATCTATGTATCATCCATCTCTAGATGTGGGTGGGTAATTCTAATGCGGTTTTAAGTCCCATGATTCAAGCAAGAAATCCAGATTCCCAAGAACTAAAAGACCGAGTAAAGGTTTTGCTGTTAGTAGCTCCCAACAGAATGAAGACAGCTGAAATGAGACATTGCTCTCTCAAAGCTCCCACATTCCAAATATCAAAGTTGACTGTAGATCCACAAACTAGCTTCTTTCTTTGACTGATTACTTATTAATCACTTACTAATGATTAATAACAAGAGAGATGTGTCAAAACGATGAAAGCTTTTTGTCAATGTTGCCCCAAGAGAAATCTCAAACCTAAGAAATTAGATTGCCTGAGAGTGGTCTGCGTTTGGTTGATTGATAATGTTTACTCAAGGGCTGATGAATTTACTTTGGCTTCTAAACCAGGCTATGTTTATGAGTTCTGATTATGAAGTAAAACAGAATTGTCCATTGATGTTTAAGAGAAAAACAGCTTGATTTTCTATCCAGCCATGGTTCTCTATTTCTCTTTCATGGCCAAACCATTCAAGTGAATGTTCTGCCCTTGCTGCCTCCATTTCTTGTCCCGCAACTGCATTTCCCAAAACCCAGTTCCCACTTCTGCTCATTCAAGTCACGCTGGCTAATTCCCAACAGGTCTTTGGCCCTGGCCTCTTTCCTCTTCTAGTTCTCTTAAACCTCACAGAACATCCGACCCTGTTGTTTGTTCCATCTGAAGACATTTCTCTTGATTCTCCTGCAATATGATATCCTCATTAGCAATCCTTTTTGGTGGGAGAGGTCTGCCCCCCCATCAACTAAAAAAGTTCTTCTGACACAGTGTTGTGATTAGCTTTTGAATATTTAACATCCTAACTAAACTGTCAGGGCACGATACTGAGTCTTTTTTATTGCAGCAACAGCACATTTGCTGGCACAGAGTACATGTTCGGTATGTGTTCCTTGAATCATCAAACGACTGTTCCACTAAAGTAAATGAATGTATATCCGATCTCCACAGTTAAATAGTAAAATTTTAAGAGCGAAGACTGTATATTTTAAGTGCCCATGGTTTCTATGACTATTGTTTTGCATACTCAGTTTATTTTATGGATTATTTTTCCAAAGCTAACATTTTTAAAATAGCAAAGCCCAGTTGAATTACCATGAAGTATTGACAATAATCTGAATTTTGCACAGGATGAGAAGATCAAGACTAGTGAAGATATTTTAGAACCAGCTGCTCCAAAAAATATTAATGGAGAACCCAGGTTTAGATAAATTTTTATATGAAATAGTAAGAAGAGAAATCAGTCCTGTTACTGATGGGGGAAACTACACAGTACTCAGCAAGGAAAATGAAAGCAAATACTCATAGTGTAAGTAGTTTGTATAAGAATTAAAATAGGATCCATTAAAAATAGCATAGCATAGGTATTTACTGAATGATTCTAGAAACAGTATTAAGATCTTACGTGGTAGATAGGAAACTATCAGTTAAATTGTAGATGATATTAGTATGGCCCACTTACTATTTAATTTCCAGCATTTAAGGAGAATAAAACATATATCCTCATTTCTAAACTTTTGTTTATTTTTTAAAAATTCCTTTGTTCAAACAGCATAAAAAACAATCTCATTATAATGGAAAGTATTTTTGGAGAGTTCCTTGAGATACACAGGTAACACGTATGGGCAAAGACACAGGAGTCAAATGTCCTGCGGTTGAAAGATGGATTTATCACTTAACATCTGTGCTTTCAGAGCATGTCAAACTCTCCATGTATTGGTTTTTTCATATTTACCTCAGAGGATTGTGAAAAATTAAAGAAAATTGGGTTCAAGAAAAGACCTTGTAAAATGTAAATTACTGTGCAACTATTAGGGGCAATTGACTTTTAGCTCTCTGTGGAAAAAATAAATATTTTATTAAAAAACGAAATAAGGGGGCGCCTGGGTGGCTCAGTGGATTAAGCCGCTGCCTTCCGCTCGGGTCGTGATCTCAGGGTCCTGGGATCGAGCCCCGCATCGGGCTCTCTGCTCTGCGGGGAGCCTGCTTCCTCCTCTCTCTCTGCCTGCCTCTCTGCCTACTTGTGATCTCTCTCTCTGTTAAATAAATAAAAAATCTTTAAAAAAAAAACAAAAAAAAAACGAAATAAGGTCAAAAATGAATTAAATTTTCAGAGGTTCTATATTGTTCGTATAACTCTCTTCAGCTAGGCTTGGGTAAAGGATCTGACATCTTAAGTGGCTCATCCAATTCCTGATGTGAGGAGCATAAAGCATTAGGGAAAATGTAAGCCATTCTCTGCTCCCACAGGGGGCAGGCTGCTTTCAGGTTGCTGAATGATATCTCAGTCTTGAATTTGGAGGGACATCACACCTGATGCAGTACAGTTAACCCTATTCTAGAAAGAACAGCTCTGAGAACAAGGGAGGTGTCTTCATTGTACAGAGCTTCAGGTAAGGGATGCCTGAGTGGCTCTGTTAGTTAAGTCTCTGTCTTTGGCTCAGGTCATGATCCCAGGGTCCTGGGGTAGAGTCCCCAGGCACTGGGCTCTGTGCTCAGTGGGGAGTCTGTTTCTCTCTCTTCCTCTGCCCCTCCCCCTGCTCATACTCTTTCTCAAATAAATAAAATCTTTAAAACAAAACACAACAGAAAGCAAAGGGTCAGGCAACATGAAACATGTTGGTGAAAGATGTCTCAACAGAAAAAGAAAAAAGTCACTAGAACTGAGGAGGTTGGCATGTTTTTCAAACATAATAAATATTTTAATATTTATTATTAATATATAAATGCTTAATATAAAAAATATTTAGTATGTAGAGGGAGGACAGTCAAAGTTGTTGGGTCTAAGCAGATTCAATAGAATTGTCTTTTCTTTTAAAATGGTCAGTTAATAAGCAAAAAAAAAAAGTTAAAGGTTAGCATTTGAAAATTTCAATGCCATAAGGCAACAACAAACACTTAAATTTTGTACAGAATTCTACGTACACAAAGAATGCTTACCTCCTCAGTACAGATTAACTAGCGTAACTAGGCAATGCATGGAGTTACCAGCCATAGTATTTCTCATAAGTGAGAGGCTGTGACACAGAAATAGCTATTGAAATGCGTCGTTGTCAATTTTCTCATATTTTATTAACTTCCATGGCTTTCCCAGTTAAAGTCTTTATCGAGATGCTAATTAAGCAGAGGTTTGCTTTGCACATCAATTTTTAATATTCACTCCTCATAGTAAAATGAAACCTACAGCATGCGGCTTCTCCAGTTAAAAGCAGTCCTGACCTACTTCCATGTGAAATCAATGGAAGACTTAGAGAAACTTACAAGTAGCTGACATTTAAGGAGCCCAGCTCCCAATCCATGTTGGTCTAAAATGTGTATTTCCCTGGGCTTCAGCATCCTCCCCTTTATTAATTTTAAGAGTTCTTCTAAGAATAGTGAAGACTATGGAAGCCAGATAATGAAGCCAGACCTGAGTTTTGTGCCCCTCGGGGACTGGGAGCTGCTGTGTCAGCTGCATCTGTGGTGTCTTCGAATTAACAGCGACCCCTAGGTCTGGGACTAGGGAAGGGAAAGTGAGCCCTAAAGGGCACCCACTTGCCTTCAAATATAATCCACAAACAAGCAGTATTGCCTCTACCAGAGTAAGGTCTTCAGACACGTATGTTCCAAGGTTTTTGAAGTAAGACATACCATACGTAGCAAAATTTTTGGAGACTTGTATATTACATATCTGAATTGAAGGCAGTGAAATAGGAACACGAATCATACATACCCAGCTAGACAGAGGAGCGGTAGCCTTCAGGGCAAGCACCTTGGGCTTCCTTCTGGTGAGGGTCTCCTACTGAAAACCAGCCAAGCTCCTTTCAAGAGTTAATGTGCAAGCCACATAAAAGGATAGAAAGGGAGAGTCGGCCTCATGGTAAGTTCCAGAATCCTAAGCAAAAACTGATGGAAGAAGTAGTGTTCAGTGTACATGCCTTTTATTCCCTTGGGTGAGTTTATGCTTAAGTATTTGGGGAATTTTTGATGCTAGTAACTCATAAACATTTTAACCACATATATGCATTCATTCAGTCTTTCTTTCATTCGATGCATGTTTATAAAACACCTAGTGTGTGCCAGGCACTATTCCAGGTGCTAGATCCTTTATTTTGAGTTGTCAGGTAATAAAACCTGAGAAGCCAAATGAAGATGAGAAGTACATTTATTAATGAGGAAGGTGTCTTGTGAGGGAAGATTTGGCAGCCAAAAACAATGTTACAAAGATATATAGTTAAAAGAGAGAGAGATTTAAAACTGAGTATTTTATTTATTAAAAAATTTTGTTTATTTATTTGACAGACAGAGATCACAAGTAGGCAGAGAGGCAGACAGAGAGAGAGGAAGGGAAGCAGGCTCCCTGCTGAGCAGATAGCCTGATGTGGGGCTTGATCCCAGGACCCTGGGATCATGACCTGAGCCGAAGGCAGAGGCTTTAACCCACTGAGCCACCCGGGCGCCCTGGCACTTTGTAATTAAACAGCTTATTCATGCATTTTGTGTGTGTGTGTGTGTGTGTGTGTATGAGACAAAACGTGAAGAAAAGCTGATGCCAAGGAGGAACAAGAGGGCAGGTGGCATGCGTCTAACCTAAAAGTAACCTGAAAAAGAGAGAAGGAGAGAGGAGAGGAGGGAAAGAGGAAAGGGGGAGAAACGAAAAGAAAGAGCAAGGAAGGAAGGGAGGGATGGAGGAAAGGAGGGTGGAAAAAAAGAAAGAAATATAAGTGGAATGAGATCGCCATATGGAATTTCTAGAGAACTCTTGTATCCTACCTTCCTTTGCTCCAAAGAGAACAAGTGGAGAATAAGATCCTTAACTTGGAGGGAGCCTGGGTGGCTCAGTTGGTTGAGCATCTGCCATCGGCTCAGGTCATGATCTCAGGCTCTGGGATCGAGCCCTGCATCAGGCTCCCTGCTCAGTGCGGAGCCTGCTTCTCCTTCTCCCTCTGCCCCTACCCCCTCTCATACTCTATCTCTCTCTCTCCTCTCAAAAAAAAAAAAAAAAAAAAAGTCCTTAACTTGCTACTCTCTGTCCTTTGACCATGAGTCACACAGTGGGCACTCTATAAATATTTGCTGGGCCTTGGAAATAGTCTTATTTAACTTCCTCATGTTAGAGACAAACTAAAATCCAAAGAGGTTCAAATACTAGAGCAAAAAATAGGCTGTTAGGTAAAAGCATATTCTGAAAAGAGTTCCAGCTCTCCTGAATACTCTCTAGATGCTAAGAAATCAACATTTAAATAACTATCTATGAGTTTTGCCTATAGCTTTACTTGATCTTCTTGACTAACTTCATTTAAAATACCATTTTGGATTAACCTAGTTAATCAGAGACTTTTTATAAACAAGTGCTGCCCCCCCTTTCAAATTTATATGCATAGTTTTTCCTAAGAAAACTTAAGAAAAATTCCAGATTGGCCAACAATAATTCCCAAGCACCATTTCTTTATTCTAGCCATATTTATCTAGAGAATTGGTGATTTAAAATCAGGGAGAAATGCAATGCTTTATACATTCAATTCTGTAGTCATCAGTTATATTTCCCTTTAAAGGGTTAAAATCTCTGCCTTGCTTTGCTTATGAAACCTTAATAGCTATGACTTTTTTAACCCCCCAAACCTGGCCATTAGTAACTGTGATTCCAACAATCTAAGTTTTGCATTTGTTTTGATAGAATTTAATTATTCTTTCTACCTTTGTGATGAAGGGATTATTCTTCTTAACTTTTAGTGTTTGCTTCAGGAACAGTTATGAATGTATTTTCAGAATGACATCTCTCAGGAAGAATGGAAATGTTATTTTTCTTCCCATGCATTAATATTTTTAGTGCCTGAATGCCTCTGTTTCTTTTAAAGAAGACTGAAGCATTTCTCCATCTGCCTGTTAAAATGATTTGAGTCTTAATTAATGTTGATTGCACCTGTGCATGTATTCAACTACCCACACACCTCCCATCTACTAGTAGCAAAGCTTGTCTTTCCTTTGAAAATTAAGAGAGAGAACTATGACCTTTAAAAAAAAATGGGCATAGAAAACAGACAATACTGAGAAGTATGATGTTCTGTGGCTGTCTTAGATCAGTGACTTTGTATCTCCTAATGATTGTTGGGCAGATGATGTAAAGCAGTATGTTCCTTAAACTGCTGGCTTCCTTATCAGTTATAAGGCAGCCTAGCTGAAGAAGCAAAGCAAAAGAATCAAAATTCAACAACAAATTTTCACCCACCCACTCACTGATTGTGTATGTTCCTAGTTTTAGCAGCTCAATTTCCCCTTATTTATGAAGATGGGGAACAATCATAATGCAAAAAAATAAATAAATCATAGTGATTGTTTTAAAATTTGATGTGGTCAAGCATTTTTCTTCTCCACCTATGAAAATTTTTTCAACGAATTTTAATAAATATAAAATAGATCAGCTACATTTTTTTTCCCTTTCTCTTGGGTAAGGAAAGATAATTAAAAAGCTTTCAGCTAAAATATGGAAAACCAGGGAAATAGACAACCCAGCCAATCTACAAAAAGAGTAATGAAAAATATATTAAGTGTTGCTAAAAATGTTCCATTAAGTGTAGAACAGTGGTTCTGACCCTGACTTTGCTTTAGAAAGTTTTGGGAAGCTTTTAAAAAATTATCAATGTCAATTTTTTTTTTTTTAACCCATGTCAAGGCCCCAGCTTCAGCAATGTAATCTAATTATGGCCCAGGCATGGATATTTTTAGAAGGCTCTCCAAAAGTTTCTAATATGCGGTTAGGCCTGGGAATCTTTAATATACAATGTATTCTGGTAAGTATCAGTAGAATCCTAAACTTGAAGATCCTTGAGTCCAGATGCCTCATTTAAAGATAAGCAAATGAAGGCTCAGAAGGGGAAAATGATTTGCCCAAGGCCTCCCAGTTAATTAGGGGTTAAGTCTGAACTGACACCTAGGGTCTCATAACCCCAAGTCATCTCTGTTTACTCTGTACTATGTTGGGGTTGGGACTTCCCAAGTCGTGGCATTCATAAGTATGAACGCTCTGTACTTGGTTTCTGAATTTCTAAAGTGAATCCATGCACTGTGTTGTTAACACCAATTTTATATCTTCCAACAGTATCTAAGCCATTTCTATAAAACTGTGGCAGTAACCCATGCAACAGGAACATCAATTTTGATTCCAAATGCCTAATAGTAATTTCTTGTGCACATTAACTCAGTCTTGAGGATACATAAAAGTGTCCTACATTACCAAAGTCTTCCCAATCTATAAACGTCTAGTAGCAAAATATTGTTTTGATCTTTCCAATGATTCTCTTTCTCTACTGTTGTTCAAAAGGTTATCCTGACTTTGCTGCTTAAGAAAATAGATGAAAACAGAAATGTTGTAGAGGCATCAGTAGAATTCCACAATTTTTTTCTTGTCAAAGAAAAAGTTAATTTGTTGTATTCCTTTCATTTGATAGATAATTGGTCTGCTTTCTCCCAGGGGTCTTAGTAAGAAGGGATCTGCTCATAAAGCCAAATCCTCTTGAGTATCTTATAAAAAGGGCAATTCAAGTTATAGCCATGTATTTTTTTTTATGTTCTTTTCATATTATTGTTACTTCTCCTTGGGTTTGGCATCATTTCTTCCGCATTTTGCCTGTGTAATTGCTCATGCTATTGGCAACACCTAAGGATGTCTTATATGTAAAACTACCCCTCTTTTGTCCTATGGTAAGGTTTCATTAATTAGACTGAAAACCTTACACAGGTCAAAGTTGTCATCTTAAGAACATTGGACTTCAGGAGGTGGTACTTTCATCAAATACGATTTCTGTATGATATTTAAGTCCACATAAGCCCTATTTCATTTTAAACTGAGGAAACAAGTATATGTTTTCAAGTTTTGGCACCTTCTTTTTAATTTTTCCCCCATAAAATTTCAGATCCAGAAAAACACCTTAAAGATGCTCTGGTCCAAACCCCTTATTTGATACATGTGTGCATAAGCACAGAAAGAAAACGTGTCCAATGTCACCTCGATGATGGCAGAACCATTACCAGGGCCAAGTTTCCCAGAAAATTATATCCAGAGATCATTGAACTATGACAGTCTCTATTTGGCATGGCTGGGACTGGGGCAATAGGAAGGAAGAAAATGTAAAAATCACATATGTTTGAGTCCCTGTGGCCTCCTTTCTTCAAGAAGGTTTTTTTTTAGATTGTTAGCTTTATGCTAATTTTCTTCCTTGTGTCCTACTTAAGAATGACTCTACTGTCAGGTCGCCTCTAACTGTTGGCATATGATTTGGAATTTGTCAAAAGACATAGATACCTTAAAACATCCTAAGTCAAAATGTGTGCCTGATTCAGGCTATAAAGATTTTGTAACCCTAAAACTCTCTTTGCCAAGTTTTTAGAATTCTATTTGTCCCTCTAAGAGATTTTTATCAGTAGTTTCTCTATCGTACTTGTGAAGGTACTAGATGTAGAAGGAGCAAGATAAGCTTTAGAATGTCAGATCTTAAATGGGAAGGAAGAACTAAAAGCTCACCATTGGCATTATCAGGGATTGCTAGGAACTGTGGGCATAAATATTTCATGTGGTAAATTATAAGGAGACATTTGCATTTTTATGCACTATTTTGAAGAAAAAAAGAATTGTTGAACAATAAGGACACTTTCCATAATTATGTTCCATTTTTTTTCCCATTTTATTTATTTTTTTCAGCGTAACAGTATTCATTGTTTTTGCACAACACCCAGTGCTCCATGCAAAACGTGCCCTCCCCATTACCCACCACCTGTTCCCCCAACATCCCACCCCTGACCCTTCAAAACCCTCAGGTTGTTTTCCAGAGTTCATAGTCTCTTATGGTTTGCCTCCCCTTCCAAATTTTTTTTTTTTTAATAAACATATAATGTATTTTTATCCCCAGGGGTACAGGTCTGTGAATCGCCAGGTTTACACACTTCACAGCACTCACGATAGCACATACCCTCCCCAATGTCCATAGCCCCCTCCCCCTCTCCCAATCCCACCTCCCCCCAGCAACCCCCAGTTTGTTTTGTGAGATTAAGAGTCATTTATGGTTTGTCTCCCTCCCAATCCCATCTTGTTTCATTTATTCTTCTCCTATCCCCCTACCCCCCCATGTTGCTTCTCCATGTCCTCATATCAGGGAGATCATATGATAGTTGTCTTTCTCCGATTGACTTATTTCACTAAGCATGATACGCTCTAGTTCCATCCATGTCGCCGCAAATGGCAAGATTTCATTTCTTTTGATGGCTGCATAGTATTCCATTGTGTATATATACCACATCTTCTTTATCCATTCATCTGTTGATGGACATCTAGGTTCTTTCCATAGTTTGGCTATTGTAGACATTGCTGCTATAAACATTCGGGTACATGTGCCCTTTCGGATCACTATGTTTGTATCTTTAGGGTAAATACCCAGTAGTGCAATTGCTGGGTCATAGGGTAGTTCTATTTTCAACATTTTGAGGAACCTCCATGCTGTTTTCCAGAGTGGTTGCACCAGCTTGCATTCCCACCAACAGTGGAGGAGGGTTCCCCTTTCTCCACATCCTCTCCAGCATCTGTCATTTCCTGACTTGTTAATTTTAGCCATTCTGACTGGTGTGAGGTGATATCTCATTGTGGTTTTGATTTGTATTTCCCTGATGCCGAGTGACATGGAGCACTTTTTCATGTGTCTGTTGGCCATCTGGATGTCTTCTTTGCAGAAATGTCTGTTCATGTCCTCTGCCCATTTCTTGATTGGATTGTTTGTTCTTGGGGTGTTGAGTTTGCTAAGTTCCTTATAGATTTTGGATACTAGCCCTTTATCTGATATGTCGTTTGCAAATATCTTCTCCCATTCTGTCAGTTGTCTTTTGGTTTTGTTAACTGTTTCCTTTGCTGTGCAAAAGCTTTTGATCTTGATGAAATCCCAATAGTTCATTTTTGCCCTTGCTTCCCTTGCCTTTGCCGTTGTTCCTAGGAAGATGTTGCTACGGCTGAGGTCGAAGAGGTTGCTGCCTGCATTCTCCTCAAGGATTTTGATGGATTCCTTTCTCACATTGAGGTCCTTCATCCATTTGGAGTCTATTTTCGTGTGTGGTGTAAGGAAGTGGTCCAATTTCATTTTTCTGCATGTGGCTGTCCAATTTTCCCAGCACCATTTATTGAAGAGGCTGTCTTTTTTCCATTGGACATTCTTTCCTGCTTTGTCGAAGATGAGTTGACCATAGAGTTGAGGGTCGATTTCTGGGCTCTCTATTCTGTTCCACTGATCTATGTGTCTGTTTTTGTGCCAGTACCATGCTGTCTTGATGATGACAGCTTTGTAATAGAGCTTGAAGTCCGGAATTGTGATGCCACCAACTTTGGCTTTCTTTTTCAATATTCCTTTGGCTATTCGAGGTCTTTTCTGGTTCCATATAAATTTGAGGATTATTTGTTCCATTTCTTTGAAAAAAATGGATGGTATTTTGATAGGGATTGCATTAAATGTGTAGATTGCTTTAGGTAGCATGGACATTTTCACAATATTTATTCTTCCAATCCAGGAGCATGGAACATTTTTCCATTTCTTTGTGTCTTCCTCAATTTCTTTCATGAGTACTTTATAATTTTCTGTGTATAGATTCTTAGCCTCTTTGGTTAGGTTTATTCCTAGGTATCTTATAGTTGTGGGTACAATTGTAAATGGGATTGACTCCTTAATTTCTCTTTCTTCTGTCTTGTTGTTGGTGTACAGAAATGCAACTGATTTCTGTGCATTGATTTTATATCCTGACACTTTACTGAATTCCTGTACAAGTTCTAGCAGTTTTGGAGTGGAGTCTTTTGGGTTTTCCACATATAGTATCATATCATCTGCGAAGAGTGATAGTTTGACTTCTTCTTTACCAATTTGGATGCCTTTAATTTCTTTTTGTTGTCTGATTGCTGAGGCCAGGACTTCTAGTACTATGTTGAATAGCTGTGGTGATAATGAACATCCCTGCCGTGTTCCTGACCTTAGCGGAAAAGCTTTCAGTTTTTCTCCATTGAGAATGATATTTGCGGTGGGTTTTTCATAGATGGCTTTGATAATATTGAGGTATGTGCCCTCTATCCCTACACTTTGAAGAGTTTTGATCAGGAAGGGATGCTGTACTTTGTCAAATGCTTTTTCAGCATCTATTGAGAGTATCATATGGTTCTTGTTCTTTCTTTTATTAATGTGTTCTATCACATTGATTGATTTGCGGATGTTGAACCAACCCTGCAGCCCTGGAATAAATCCCACTTGATCGTGGTGAATAATCCTTTTAATGTACTGTTGAATCCTATTGGCTAGTATTTTGGCGAGAATTTTTGCGTCTGTGTTCATCAAGGATATTGGTCTGTAGTTCTCTTTTTTGGTGGGATCCTTGTCTGGTTTGGGGATCAAGGTGATGCTGGCCTCATAAAATGAGTTTGGAAGTTTTCCTTCCGTTTCTATTTTTTGGAACAGTTTCAGGAGAATAGGAATTAGTTCTTCTTTAAATGTTTGGTAGAATTCCCCTGGGAAGCTGTCTGGCCCAGGGCTTTTGTTTGTTTGGAGATTTTTGATGACTGTTTCAATCTCCTTACTGGTTATGGGCCTGTTCAGGTTTTCTATTTCTTCCTGGTTCAGTTGTGGTAGTTTATATGTCTCTAGGAATGCATCCATTTCTTCCAGATTGTCCAATTTGTTGGCGCAGAGTTGCTCATAGTATGTTCTTATAATTGTCTGTATTTCTTTGGTGTTAGTTGTGATCTCTCCTCTTTCATTCATGATTTTATTTATTTGGGTCCTTTCTCTTTTCTTTTGGATGAGTCTGGCCAGAGGTTTATCAATCTTATTGATTCTTTTAAAGAACCAGCTCCTAGTATCATTGGTTTTTTCTATTGTTTTTTTGGTTTCTATTTCATTGATTTCTGCTCTGATCTTTATGATTTCTCTTCTCCTGCTGGGTTTAGGGTTTCTTTCTTGTTCTTTCTCCAGCTCCTTTACGTGTAGGGTTAGGTTGTGTACTTGAGACCTTTCTTGTTTCTTGAGAAAGGCTTGTACCGCTATATATTTTCCTCTCAGGACTGCCTTTGCTGTGTCCCACAGATTTTGAACTGTTGTGTTTTCATTATCATTTGTTTCCATGAATTTTTTCAATTCTTCTTTAATTTCCTGGTTGACCCATTCATTCTTTAGAAGGATGCTGTTTAGTCTCCATGTATTTGGGTTCTTTCCAGCTTTCCTCTTGTGATTGAGTTCTAGCTTCAGGATGGCAATCCTTATATCAGATCAATTAGATTTTAAGCCAAAGACTATAATAAGAGATGAGGAAGGACACTATATCCTACTCAAAGGGTCTGTCCAACAAGAAGATCTAACAATTTTAAATATCTATGCCCCTAACGTAGGAGCAACCAACTATATCAACCAATTAATAACAAAATCAAAGAAACACATCAATAATAATACAATAATAGTAGGGGACTTTAACACTCCCCTCACTGAAATGGACAGATCATCCAAGCAAAAGATCAACAAGGAAATAAAGGCCTTAAATGACACACTGGACCAGATGGACATCACAGATATATTCAGAACATTTCATCCCAAAGCAACAGAATACACATTCTTCTCTAGTGCACATGGAACCTTCTCCAGAATAGATCACATCCTGGGTCACAAATCAGGTCTCAACCGGTATCAAAAGATTAGGATCATTCCCTGCATATTTTTATGTTCCATTTTTAATATGCAGAGAATTGACTCTAAGTATGGGGTAGTTATTTAATGAGTTCTCTGTATAAACTTGCCTGGTATTATTCTCTGAATTTTGACATCAGATTAAGACCAATGAGGTGGTTAAAAATGATTTTCTTGTCATTAAACATATGATAGATTTTTGAAGTCCAAAGAGTGGTCTTTGTCTAGTAAATAGTCACAAGTTTCTCTACATTAAATGCAAATACTAAACATTGTTTATAAAAGGAAACACTACAAAACATTTTCTATTACTGCATCTTTGCATCTGTATCTGTACACCCTACTGAAAAGGACATTGAAGAAGTTGATGGCATCATAATGTTAAGATGGTGATATCTGAATTTCTGTGGGTTTCATGTGCCCAGAGATAAGATGGTGCTGATAATGAGCCTCTGACCTGGGATAACTCCTCCCACATCTACCTCTTGGTCCTTCTTACATACTTCCTCTGGGAGAATATTCCTTTAACGCTAAGGGCATCACATACCTCCCTCCTCAAAAATACAAACTCTAGCTTGTCACTCAAAATCCTCCTTAATTTGTTTCTTCTTTTCTATGTTAATTAGGTCCCATTCTTTCCTAACACAAAGGCTTTTTTCCAGACAGGCTGAACTTCTTATGGAGCCTGGACCATGGTTTCTCTGTACCATTCTTTGTAAAGTATTGGGTTTGCTTTTGCTTTTTTGTCAAGCTGGAAGTTTGTTGTTAGGCAGGATCAGCTTTTGGGAGGACAAACCCAAGGAAAGACCCATGTGTGTTCAACAATTATGAGCAGCCATTCTGGAGAACTGTATGGCAATTCCTCAAAAATTTAAAAATAGAACTATTCTATGATCCATCAGTTACACTGGTAGGTATTTATCCAAAGGATACAAAAATACACATTGGAAGGAGTACATGTACCCCAAAGTTTATAGCAGGCATATATGGCTATTGTCAACAATAGCCAAACTACAGAAAGACCCCAAATGCCTACCAACTGATGATTGGATGAAGAAGATACAGCACACACACACACACACACACACACACACACACACAATGGAGAACTACTGAACCATCAAAAAGAATGAAATCTTGCCATTTACAACGATGTGACTGGAGCTAGAGTGTGTTATGTTAAATGAAATAAGTCAATCAGAGAAAAGCAAATACCATATAATTTCACTCATATGTGGAATTTAAGAAACAAAATGAATGAACATTCAGGAGCGGGTAAAGAGAAAGAGAGGGAAACAAACATGAGAGACTCTTCACTGTGGAGAACAAACTGAGGGTTGTTGGATGGAGGTGGGTGGGGGGTGGACTAGATGATTTAGGATTAAGGAGGACGCTTGTTGTGATGAGCACTGGGTGTTATAGTAAATGACGAACCACTGAAACCAGTATTGAACTGTATGTCAACTCACTAGAATTTAATAGTAGTATATCATATTATATTAATTATATTTAAATCAATATAATATTAATTATATTAATATTAAATCAATATTAATATTATATTTAAATTAAAAAATAGCACCTGGGTTAATCAGTCAGTTGAGCATCCAACTCATGATGTCGGCTCAGGTCAGGAGATCAAACCCTGTGTTGGGCTCCCTGCTCAGTGGGGAGTTTGCTTGAGACTATTTCTCTCCCTCTGCCCCCTCCCTGCTCATGTGCACATGCTCTCTCAAAATAAATACATAAATCCCTAAAAAGGTAATAAAAAAATAAAATGCAGAAAAAAACACAAAACCCCAACTAGTCTCCCCTGGCTGCAAAACTCATCTAACCCACCCTCTCTTTCCCCATGCCATTCTTAGAATCACTATTTAATCAAGGTTTCCTGACCTCTGTACCAGGAAAAACCATCTATTATCCTTTCGTTGTTTACCATCTCTTCTTATTGCTGTTATCAGAGCTCTAATACTGTATTAATTCATGTAAATTGTTTTTTTTTTTTCTCCTCTTAGAGAAGGAGCCCCATGCAACTAGAAGTCATGGTGTTTTATTTCACTGCTTCATCTTTCACTGTCATGGTGACTGGCCAAAATAAAAAAAAGTCTATACATATGGAGCGAGACATATGCATTTTACTATTGATTGAACATAATAAGAAAAAAATTTTTTCACTTGCCTTTTTTAATCAAAGCAATCCAAAAAAGTATGTCAGAGTGAACTGCTAAAAGCAGTCTTTAAAAATACATGTTCTTTATTTTCTGACTTGTTCCTCTGTTACTGATAAATATCACTTAATAGCTGTGCTTTGGATTACAGTGTGCTGTGGGAATTTAATCCTTTCTGAAAACTGCTATGGACCTCTGTATAACTTGCCTGTTGAGGTGTCTTAGAAGCTGAGTTGTGCATAATCATTGCCGTGTAGACTGACAACTTATTTTCCCAAATCTCATTGTATTAATTTTCCTGTTTATAGAATCTTCAACTTTTTAAAATTCTTTCTTTTAAGATTTTATATATTTATTTTAGAGAGAGAGCGGGATGAGAGGTAGAGGGTGAGGGAGAGAGAGTGTCTTAAACAGATTCTGCACTGAACACAAAGCCCAACTCAGGGCTTGATCTCATGATCCAGAGATCATGACCTGAAATCAGAGTGGGACGCTTAATTGACTTAGCCATCCATGCACCTGGAATCTTCAAATTAAAAAAAAAAAAAAGAAAGAAAGAAAAAGAAAAGAAAGGTGGGTTTTAAATTTTTTTCTAATTACCTTTCAAAATGAGGTAAATAATCCTCCTTAAAGAACCCCAAGGGAAGAGAAGGGAACTAAACAAAGCTTCACTGGTGTGACTATTTGTTCAGAAAGCCCCAAGTTCAAATTCTGGTTCCTCCAAATACCCACCCTTGACTGGCCTTGATGAACTTATTCACAGCAGGAGCCTAAGTTTCCTGAGCAATGAAGGTTATCACTAGACAAGCCTGGGAAGGCTATGCAAAGATTAGGAATATTATTTATAAAGAGTGTAGTGCAACTTCTTATGCAAAGGAGCCACAGAGTCCATAGAAATTTTCATCACAGCTTCCAAATTTTTTTTTTTTTTTTAATAAACATACACAGTGCTCCTGCTGCTGGGCATTGTTTAGAGCTGACATCCTGCCTTTCCACTAGTAACTAGGAAACAGGGAAAAACATTGAGGATATTACCTATATATTTTTTAAAACCAGGACTCCTATTTATTTCAAGTCTCCCCATCAGGTGGCAGGAAAAAAAAGTTGGATATTACGATTGTCCATGAAGCTAAACAATTCATTAATGTTGTTTAAGAGCTCACTTTCTTAATTTATTTTCGAGTTTGCTGTGATTTGACTGGCAGGGGAATTAAATTGAATTACAAAAAAAGTCACTTTGACAAATGTAAAACATTCTGAAATATAAAGAAGAGGTATATTTTGGAACAGAAATAGTAATACTATTGAATCCTCATGAAGGATTTTGCTTTTCGTACTAGCTTTGGGTTTATAGACATATACAATTTTAGACTCAGGAGGATACTTAGAAATAACTTATTTTAACCTACAGTTTTATTTGAGGAAACTAAGGCTCAAGAAGGATGTTTTATTGAACTTACTGAGCATGGACTCAAGATCATCTTAATGAGAATGGTTCTGCAAAATATATTAATTTATTGTAAATATTTCCTCAATACACCTAATTCATATCACAATTATTTTTATGTTAGAGAAATAGTCACTACTTTATTTGTGAATATTTTTTAAAGGTCTTATTTTAAAAATGACTTCTTAGAGATTTTGTTCTTTGCTACTATTTTGAATGAAAAACAATTTGGAAAAAATGGGGTGGCATTATCTTCATTCACATGAATATAAATAAAATATATAAGCTGTTTGAACAATCATTTTAGAGATTCTTCCACTTGTACATTCAGCACACATTTATTGAAGCCATAGTATTTAAAACATTTATTAAATACTCAATAAAAATGTATTTATCAATTTTATAAAGTATTTTTACTAGAACTAGAGTTAAGAAAGAAGCATTGCCTGCCAAATTCTTACACTGGTATTTGGCAGTTTGACTAATCTCTCTGCCCCTCATTTTTCTGTCAGTATGCCAATAAAAATATTGTCCTCAGTAGAAAGTCAAGGAATTTATATTTAAACTATATTTTATAGGAAGGAAAATGAGAACTATTATCGGTTAAAGTCTGCATTAGTTCAACTGTTATAACAAATAACTACAAAACCTCAGTGGTTTTATACAATACAACTTATCTCTTGTTCATGTCATAAGACACAACAAATATCCCAGGCCTGGGATAACCCATTAATGGGTCCAGTGGAAGTTGGGAAGTTATCCCCACAGTTATTGGGAAGTTTCCCTGTGGTCCCCCCTCATTTTAATGGCCAGACCTCAGTTATGTGTCTCCCCTCACTGCAAGGAATGCTGGGAAGTATAGTTTAAGTGCATGCCCAGAGAAAGCAAACAGATTTGGTCAGCATCTGCCTGGACTCTGCCCACACAGATCCTCTTGGCTTCTGCATTACAAGAACAAACAAAACTATACATTGCATTCTCTGAGTAAAGTGCCTCTCATTACCCTGCAGTACTAGAATTTCTTAAAGAAAGTGTTACTAAAATATGTCAGCATTTGAGCTATGCTTGATGACTTCAGTGAAGGTGTTTTAAGTAGAGTTAATCTGGCAGTTATCTCTACAATCCTCATCCACCTTGATAAAAAAAAAAGGTGAATAATTAAATCATCTAGATGTTTAATTGAGAGTTTTTGTGCTCGCTTCGGCAGCACATATACTAGATGTTTAATTGAGAGTTTTTAAAGACCAAAGGTGGTGTTTGAAATTCTGTTTATTATCATATCCTATGATAAGTGTTATTCCCTGCAACCACAATAAAAAGAACTGTTGAATGTAAGTCAGTATGTGAGTTCCGAAGTCTTACTGTGAGAGATACATGCTGGGCAGTGGCCAGGAAACCTGTGGGTTTATCAGGTCTTTGCTAATTGCCATCTGTGTGACCTTGAACAAGATGCACAAAGGTTCTGAGCTCTTTTTACACATGTAAAATGATTAGGGTTATGTGTGTACTCTATTCTACTTCAGTATGCCTCGTCTATTTTATTATTTTGTTAAGTAATACACCTCATCTATGTTATTAAAATGGAGGTTTTACTCTGTGTAACTTCTTCACACCAACATGGACTTTCTTTCCAATTTTATTTAAAACCATATGTTCTCCAGTTGCCTGAGCTATGGTTCTTTTTCTATTTATATTTGAAGAGGTGTTCAACATCCCTTAGATGTTGGAATTGACAGAACTGACCAAATGACAGAGTTCACATGAGAGAGGAGCCATAATAAAAAATTAAAAAATTGGTCCTGCTCCCTCATGCCCTTTTGTTGTGGAAACATGGGAGCATGTGCCCTCTTTTCCCTGGAGACTTGGGAGATGGACTAACAGAAGTGTAAGGAAAGGACCCTGGTGCTCACTTGGACTCATAGGAAAACCCACATCAGGGTGTCTGGCTCTGACCAGCTCCAGAGACCACAGTTTTAAAAGACACCATGACATGCAATTAGCATCCAGGCCAGTGTCCCTGGAAGGGTGAGAGTTCTAGATTTGTACTGGAAGAAAGATGAGAGCAGCAGCAGACAGAGTGACTCACCCTGGATTCTAAAGGGTGTCTGCTTAAAACAGAAATAGACTAGTTCTGAGTTGCTCCAGAAACAGGACTATCAACAACCAACTAATGGTGGTGCTTGGAGGGAGGCCGACTTGGGCTATGTAGGAGAGCTTTCTAGCAATTAAACATGTTCAAAAGGGAACCAAACTTTCCCCATGAGGTGAGATGTCCTCCTCCCTGGAGCTCTCCTCCCAAAGGCATGGGACCAGCTCAGTAATGACATACACACACCTTGCTTTTCATGAGCTGTTACAACTGTGATTTCTAATGTCTCTTTCAGTTTTAAATTTGATGATTCACTCTAATACCCATCTGATAATGCAATTTAGCTTAGTGCCTCCTTCAGCACTTCAAATGTGCTGTCTTTTCTGCCTAATTAATCTGCCTCGATCACCTTTCATTATTTCCATTGTTCAGCAGTTGGAATAGAATGGAGGCACTTTGATCCTGCTGATTAGGCCAATATAAGGGGACAATTCTGAAGAATTCCTTTTGTCCATAGGAAGCTCGAATGCTCATCATGTACATGAGCTTTGGTCCCTTTGTCACCAGGCACTGAATCCATATTCTTAATCAAGGAATCCCTATGTGAGAGGGTGAAATTTCAGGAATAACTACAGTCATGAACCACAGAGAAAAAAGCCTCTTGTGTAAATTACCTGAACCATATAGAAGTTCATAAAAATAATTAAATGACATGGCAAGTTAATTCTTATATATTGCAAAAAAGGAAGAAGGGAAGGAAGGAAGGAAGGAAGGAAGGGAGGGAGGGAGGGAGGGAGGGAGGAAGGGGAGAGAGAGGAAGGGAAGGGACAGATGAGGGAAAGATCTTACGTTCCTCCAGGTGTGACTGGTCATATTTCCAAATAATACTCATTTTCCGAGGCAAATAACTTGGTTTTTTGATCAGTCAGCAAGTCAATTAGAAACATATATGGGTTCACAAAAACAATTTTAGCTCATTCATATTTGTCTTTGAGGGTTACTGGTTCTTGGCATGGCCCATGTACTGGGTAAGAGTGGAGAGGTGGGAGGAAGAGGCTGTATGTCACAGCTTATGATGGGGTTAGATTCAGTAATGAAGGCTAATTAGCTGACTGACCTGGGTGAAACATGCATTCATTCATTCATCTTGTCTATTCTCACTGAGAACTTTGTTAGATACTGAAGACTAACATGAAAGATACAGTCTCTAGTCTTAAGAAGCTGTCACAGTCTGGTGGGTGTACTAGACATGTAAATCAACAATTACATGACCTTCCTAGTCAGAAAGGAAGCAAGTCTGGAGAGAGGATAATGCTGTCAGTTTTAATGTGTGTGGTCTACCAGATGGCCATATGCAGAGGTCCATCAGTGTAATAGTGTTTTGTGTTGTTTTTTTTTTTTTTGTCTCTAGAGCTTTAGAGGGATTTTCCAGTTTTGGAGACTACAAGAATCCTCTCTATCATTTCTCTTTTTTTCAAAGATTTTATTTATTTATTTATTTGTTTGAGAGAGAGGGAGAGCAGGAGAGGAGCAGAAGGAGAGAGATAAGCAAACTCAATGCTGAACATGGAACCCAAAGTGATCTCAGCTCTATGACCCTGAGATCATGATCTGAGCAGAAATCAAGAGTCAGACACTTAACCGACTGAGCCACTGGACTAAGCCACTGAGCCACGTCCCTCCTATACATTTCTGTTGAAAGAGTAAATGTTGATGATGAAGAATGAATCAGAGAAACTGGGGAAAGTCAGCACCTGGTGGGGGACAGATCTGATGGTAAAAGCCATCAGGCCTGGGAAGCCAAGCCCTTCTATGTGGCCCAGGGCCCCCATGAAGGCAGACAGAGCAAGAGGAGGAATAAGGTAGAAGCCAAAGAGACAAAGTATAAATCCAGATACAGCATAAGGAAGGGGGATTTCTGAGAAGGAACTTTAGAATTAGCTGCATGAAGTGTGATAGAATTGGAAACCTGAAGAAAAATATTTTGGTCATGAAAAGATTGCTCCTCGTCTATTATCCTTACTTGTCCTTCTTTAACTTGAACACCTTAAGAAATTTAAGACCATAATATGTAAAGTACACAGTTTGAAAGATGAATGGAATGGAATCTACATTCATGTCTCACAGCAACATTTCAGTTCAAGATCAGATTTCAATGTGAGCATCAGATTTTAAATTTTTTTTATTTTAAAAAAGATTATTTATTTATTTATTTATTGAGAGAGAGTTCACAAGAGCATGAGTGGGGGGAAGGACAGAGCATCAGGTTTCAGATCAATAGTTGGCAGTCAGTCCTTCATTGGAGAATAGAGGACCACCACCTTCCACGTAGTTAGCCTTGTGCTACATCCTCAGGCTAAGAACTTAGATCTGAAAGAATTAAGATCCCACCTAGAAATTTACCATGGTGCCTAAGATTGACCTTGCTCAGGAAAGTTTATGGTACTAACATCAATTTTGTTCTTCAGGCTTTAAGAAAACATTGAAATATGGAATGGGATAAATTCCTCCTGATCCTCTGAGTAGATTTCTTTGTGGTTTCAGTCGGTCTTCCTGTGTATGTTTCTTAGTCTGATTCTCTGCTCTCCATTTGATTATTTGCAACAGCTATTGTGAAGATTCTCGTAGAAAATGTATTTTATAGGAAACTTCTCATGAATCTATGTAGGAAACTAGATTTATTCCCAAATAAAATTCTCAATAGTACATTTACGATTTTCTTCCAGACTTTTCAGCTCTGTCCTCTGTCTGGGAGGTAGATGGTAAGGTACATCCACACACAAGTCCTAGTAACACGATTTCTTCCATCCTTTTGTTCAAGTTTCTCTAAATAAATCTGCCAAAATTCACTGAAGTCTAACCTCTGGGGCCTGAAAACAAAGAAGGAAAAAAGACTCCTTTTTGTTTCCAAAGCGGAATTGGGCTTTTGTTTAGTTGAGGTTGGAGAACTAAGTGACACTTCCCCAGTCTGTGTATGCAAGTAATTTGAATAAGAACAAAGAAACTGATGCCGCTGGAGGTCCTCTGACACACATCCTCAGCCTTTCATATTTAAAATGTTACCCAAAGCCGCAGGAAGGAGATTGGATCCAATGTTACATATAAGCAATTTTTAGTTTAGTTAGTTTCAGTCCCAGTGGGAGAGGACTGTGTGTGTGCGTGTCTGTGTTTGTCTGTGAGAGAGAGATAGTAAATGCTCACTATTGGTAGTAGAAAAATACAGAAGTTGATAATAAAAGCAAGCATCTCAATATTTTGTTCGAAATCTGGAAGAGGAGGTAAATGAAGCAGATGGGTCATTAGGCTTTGAGGCTGTGACATTTGGAAGCCACAGTTACATTTTCCTTGAAACTGTGAATAAACAGCTTGGAAATAGTCTATGATGTTCTTTTCTGATACTGGTTTTATTCCATTTGACTCAGGGCACTGAAAAGCAAGTGTTAGTTAAATTGTCTTGTTGTAATTATTATGCAGGAATGTATCACTTTTTAAATATTTTTACTTCCTGTATTCGATTTTAGTGTAACTGGGATTCAGGCTTCTATGAGGCCCATTTAAAGGCCAGGAGTCTTTTTGAGGTTGTTATTATAAGACCACCCTCTTGAAAAAAAAAAAAAAAAAAAAAAAGACCACCCTCTTGGTTTAAGTAGTTTTATCTCATAGAATAATATTCATGACATGTGTTTACACAACTCTATAGCTTCTTGGAGCTGGAAGGAACTATAGCAATGTGCGTAGAAATGAAGAGCAAACAAATGTGAACAGGCAAAGGCTATTTATTCAGAGCTTGCTATAATAAGGCAGTGAGCCACCATCACTTACAACTGCAGAGATGAAGGCAGGGAGAAAAGTAAGAAAATCTTGGTGGGAAATGGGCTAGACTTCAGAGAGGACCCAAATGGAGGCTGTTGGCATGGGAGGCTGCAAGCAAGGCCAACCAGGGGGGCATCCTATGTGATTGGATGGGAATGCAGATTTGATTCTCTCCGGTGGACCCATATTGGAAGCAGGAGCAAAAATTAGGGAAGCTATCAGTTATTAAGTAAATCCTGGCTGTTTTGGGCCAACTGTCACACGGATTATTGCTTGGCTGCCTGGATTGTTTGTTAGAGATAGTCAGTAGTCTGACTTCCTATAAGTCTGACTTAAGGAAAGTAGACTGGATTTCTGGGCTCATTACCCATATAGATAATGGATTGCAGTTCTATTTTTATATGTGGCCTGGCAATTTTCCATTTGCGTTTTCAATTTCTCAGCAATTATCTAGTCCAGATGTAGAAAGATTAAATAAGTTCATAAAGAACAAATGGCTAGAGTTTAATTAAATTAATAGTATCTTTTACATGTGTAGCACTACCTAGTTTTAAAAATACATTAAAATGGGGCACCTGGGTGGATCAATCATTAAGCATCTGCCTTTGGCTCAGGTCATGATCCCAGGGTCCTGGGATCAAGCCCCCTGTCAGGTTCCCTGCTCAGTGAGGGGTCTGCTTCTCCCTCTCCCACTCTCCCTGCTTGTTTTCCCTCTCTTGCTGTTTCTCTCTCTCTTTCTGTCAACAAATAAATAAAATCTTAAAAAAATATATTTTTTAAAATGTAGAATATCATTAGATCCTTCCAATTAAATTGGAGAGGTTAGACTGGGCTGGTTTTATCTCTACTTTGTAGTTAAGAAAAATGAAGCTCAGAGAGGAGAACCCAGTGCTCAGTGATGTGGGTTACTGGCCCATGACCATGCCAGAGCTGCAAAGCTGGGCCACTCAGATGACCTCACCTAGGGCTTCTGACTATATTACAAACCATGTCTCCCTCTGCACCATAGATTCAGGTAATGGGGAACCAAAGTGGGACATTTGTGTTCTCACGCTGCTACAAGTCGTTGAGTGTTTGAACCAAAACATAAAGAAAGCAAAATACACATTCTCTGAACCATTTCTGTGATTTTTTTTTTCCACTGCAGTCTTTCCCAACGAATCCTCATTTGAATGAAACTTTCAAGCTGGTGAATTTTACAACTTGTGATTGTCAGATAATCAGATTTTTGAAAATACCATTAGCTTTGTTTCACTTCAATACATTTACAACCCTCGCCTCATTCTCTTGTTCCATGAGGAACATGGTATTTCCCATACACATCAGAAAGATGCCTGAGGAGTTGAGAAAACTACTAAATAAATAAATTAATTAAATACCTATTGAACAGTATGCAAGGTGCTAAAGACACCAATGAAACAAAACAAATCTTAGCCCCTGCTTCCAAGAACCCAGGACCTTTGGGGAAGAGCAGATACATGAAATGCAGAGATGAGGACATCCTAGCATGGGGAGGGGATCTGGGTGGAGGACACTTAAACTGAGTAACCGTGACTGAGAAGCCTTCCAGGAGGAACAAAGACAAGATACAAAGACCTTCGAAGCAGATGAGGTAGAAGACAGTGGCACAAAAACAGCCTTGTTTGAGTTAGATGTGGAGTGGGCAGGAAGAAGGTACAACCAATTTGGTAGTGTTCCTTGAGTACAGTGTTCATGTGGAAAATGATGCAGTTGGAGAGGAGAGGAAGAATGACAGTGGGTCGTAATAAGGAGATTAGACGTAATTCTGTGGGTAGAAGGAGGCTTCTGGAAGGATTTTATTCAAGGCTACATTATAAACAGGTTTGCATTTTTTGTTTGTTTTTGTTTTTAAACACTTCTCTGTGTGCATTAGAGAGTGGCTCTCATATCCATTCCCTGAGATAACACTGTTTAGAACATAGCAAGGGGTGATCACTCATAAACCATCTTTACTACATGTGTTTTAAGCACTTCTGGATATGTGTAACAGAATGGCTATTGCAATCGTTTGCTGAAAAATACACTTGGTTAGGTTTGCATTTTTAACAGATCATTTTGACAGTATATGGAGCTCATACTTCAGAGAAACAAGGATAGAGAATAGGAGACAAGCTTCAATAATTCAAGGGCGATGATTAGAGTTAGAACCAAACTAATTGAGGTAGATGTGATATAAAGTACAACAGAAGGGAAAGCGAGATATTCACAAATAAAATCTGTAGACTCTGCTGACTGACAGAGTTGGGAAGTAACAGTTAAAGAAAAAGAAAGACAAGCATCTAGCTTGGGTGATTGGCTAGACAGGACAGGAGGAACTGCTGGTTTAGGGAGAAGTGGTGTCAGTCCAAGATCTGAAATATTTAAATTTGTGTTATCCATGGGACATCCAGATGGGCTCACCCAGAAGGCCATTGGATAAATGAGTTAAAGCTAAGGATAATGATCCAGGATTGTGATAAACTATTTAGAAATCACTAACAATCCGGGAAGATAAAATCACAGGAAGAGTATATATAGAACGAGAAGAATGGTGGCTAAGCTCGCATCTTGGGGACGGCACGTAAGGGATGCATGGAGGAAGGAACATAGGAATGGCAAGGAAGTAGTGTTGGATGTAGAACACAATCCTGGAAGATGGGCCATTACTGCAGCCAAGAGAATTGAAGTTATAAATGAGAGTAATCAAAGAGTTGTCAAATGTCTTAAAAAATGTTTTTTTAAAATTTGCCAATTAGAAGGCACTAGGTGAGCTTAGCAAAAGCAGTTTTAGCAGAGTGGTGGGCTGAATTCATGAATTCAGAGTGGGTGGCAAGATGAATGGAAGATGAGACGGTAAAGACAGTGAGTCTAAAATGCTCTTTAAGAAGTTTCCTTGAAGTTGAGCACCAGAGTTACTAGAAGACTGAAGACTCATTGAGGTTCTCTTCTTCCAATGAGAAAACTATTTCCCAATGATATTAACTTGCACACCTGTTATATTTAAATGTTGTAATCTCCAACACACTCCCAAGTTGACAAAAACATATATATATATATATATATATAATATATATATATATATGCATTATTTTTATTTATTTGACAGGGGAAGAGACAGCAAGAGAGGGAACACAGGCAGAGGGAATGGTAGAAGCATGCTTTCTTCCCACTGAGCAGGGAGCCCAATGCAGGGCTTGATCTCAGGACCTTGGGACCATGACCTGAGCCAAAGGCAGATGCTTAACAACTGAGCACCTGGGTGCCGCCCCCCCCCCAAATATATTGAAAACATTTGAGAAAATCACTCTTTAATGTTTTAAAGGAATCTGAGAAGGATTCAACTTTGGTTTAACAGAATGTAATTCTGGTTAATACACAGAATCGACAGAGGAACTGAAAGTCCGAAGCCACAGCACGGAGCCATTACCAAAGTTGGACAGCAAAGAGAGAGGTCATCACGGGGCATCTTCCAGAGAGCCTATCAAAGCTCAGGAATGGGATGGAACACCTGGACCACCTGTGGTTACCAGTAGACTGGGAAGATGTTCTGTGAGCCCCACTTTGTTAGCAGGAAACCACAGCTCAGGTAAGAGACATAATGGTCTTTCAGTTGCCATTATCACTTAGAGGACCATAACCACAGATATGGCTGTCCCTACTCATAGAGACAGCATATAAGCAGCCCTTCACACCAAGAGATGAGACAATGTGTTATACCACTCAAGGGACAATTATCCACATGGACGGTAGAGAAGTGAACAGTGCTTCTTGGAGCTGTATGGTGAAGCATCTCTAACAGCTCAGAACATCTTGTACTAAATTTCATCTAAAGCATCTAGAGGCCTCATTGAAAGCACTTTTAATTTATAAAATTTAAGTGATTTAGAATTTATGCTTCCTGTGCTTCAGAGATGATTTTAGGCAACTGGAACAAAATGAACAGGAAATGGAAGTGAGGATATATAGGTACCAAAAACTGTCTGAAGGCAGTAGAAAGAGTAGATCTCATGAAGCATGTAGAATGATGGTCTGAATGCTATAGTTGGACTGTGGGCATGCTGCTAAGTTTCCAGCTCTAAGTCAGAAGAGTTAGAACATTTTAATCAAATACACCTTCAGATTTTACCAGTTGAAATTAAAATCTGCAATGCAATTTTGCATTGTTAATAGATAAATATCTATATAAACATCAAATGTTTAAAAGCAGCATATGTTTGCTTTGAAGTGATTAGTCTACATGATGGACTCACAGAGAGCTGTCAATTGAAGGAAAAAACAAAAAACAAAAAACAAATAATCAAGTGACCTCCTGTAGTTTTCAGGTTTCTATCCCTTAAGAATGTTAGGGTTCTGAAGAAAAGACCAATCCTTTAATGTTCTTTTCAACTCTGATACTCATCTTGGAAAGCAATTTACATGCATTTAGCCTGTGGACTCTCTGGCAGTTATGTACAAGTTAAAATTGGAACAGGATGAATGATCTCTGTATTTGGGAAGGGATGTTTCTAGAATAGGACCCGGGCAGAGACAGAGCAGTATCTTTCCCAGACTTAAAATGTAACTTATTTCATGATGGAGCTGTAAAAATCTTGGAGAAGAGACAAGTGAATTTAGCAGAAAGTAAAAATTTATTTTCGTTAGTAAAGTATAAATAGCTATAGGTATATGAGAAGATATGTGCATTTTGTCAAAAAGGAAAAGAAACATAGGAACAAATTATATTTTGTAGAAAAAAGCACCTCTCCCTAAGAAGGTTGACCTCAAGATTCAGTTGGGACTTAGGATTAATCTTGGGCTTATTAGTTGTATTTTTTAATTATTTAAATTTGTACCAGTTTGATCAAAAATATGAATAGTATGTACTCCTATTATGACTAGAGATATAAAACCAAAAAGCATTACCTGAATTTCTATTAGATAATAGCCACTGTTCTAGTGTCTGAGATCACGGTGTTGAATAAGACATCCTTGCATTCAGGTGTTCTAAGTCAAATGAAAGACAAATGTGAAACAAAGGGGAAATCACTTAATGTTTCCTGGGAGTATATGATTTTGGCAAGAACAACCAAGGGGTTTGGGTGGGTAAAGTAATAACTGCCTGAGGATGTAACATTTGAGCTAAAGCTTGAAACCTCAGGAGCGGCTCCCCAGGAGGATGATGGAGAAGAAGTCTGCCTTCTGGATGAACACTTGAAATTCTATGAGATGGAGCATAATAGTTTGTTTGGAGTGGAAGGTGGGGGAAAACTGACTGAAGAAATTGCAGAGTAGCTTGGTACCAGAAAGCAAGAATGCTGAAATGCTTTCAGCAACAAAATGCCAATTAGTAGTGGCTTAAGTAATAACGGTTTCTGTTAACTCCCTTAACACTTGATCTGGAGGGAGGCAGCTCTAGGTATATTGCAACTGTTGAATGATGTCCTTGAGGACAAAGGGACTTTCTGGGTTTGTGTTTTTTGTTTTTATTTGTTTGTTTGTTTTAAATATTTTATTTATTCGACAGACAGAGATCATAATTAGGCAGAGAGGCAGGCAGAGAGAGAGAGAAGTGGAAGCAGGCTCCCTGCTGAGCAGAGAGCCCGATGTGGGGCTTGATCCCAGGAACCTGGGATCATGACTTGAGCCAAAGGCAGAGTCTTTAACCCACTGAGCCCCTCAGGCACCCCTCTTTGTTTGTTTTGTTTGTTTTTTAAATTTTGCCCTTCTTCTACCTTTGATGATTTTTTTTTCATGATCATGAGCTGACGTTTCTGAGCATCATGCCTCAGCAAAGAGTCCATTTCAATCTAGTCCGTCTAAACTAGGAAACATGTCCTCCAGACCCATCAGTCAGTGGAGAGGAATGGGATTTCCATGAGTTTTTAGAGGACCCTTCTTTCTCTTATATCAAAGGTCTTCTGCTTCTACTGGGAAATGAAAGCAACAGTCTATATTCTCAGGGAGAAAGGGAAGACGGCATTACATAAGTAATGGACAGTATCTGCCACATCATGGTTAGGTTTTAAACATTATGAGATGGATATTTAGTAGTCACTTAAATATTTTTAAGACAGGTATAATACAGTTCAGTTTTTATCATGAACAATTCACGATCGCTCCAAGGTTCAAGAAGGGGTCCCTGGGAAGCCATTTACTAAAATAAAAGTCGTCTAGATGAACTGTGTACCATGGGTTGGGTGGGAAAGTCAGGACTCAATTTTTGACTATGTTATGTTGGAAGTGCCCTCAGACATCTAGTTAAGAATCTAGTAAGCCCTTGGAATTAGAGGACTGTAAGTAAAGAGATTTAGCAATATTACTGACTGAGGCTAGAGATCTTTGGGGATGGTTAGAACCCTAAGACTGGCTGATTCTTAAGTAGAAGAGCAGGAAACTGAGATGAGAAGGAAATGGAGATTAGACCCTGGGGAACCCAAACATTTTAAGGTGTGGGTAAAAGAAGAAGAACATGTGAAATAAACAAAAATTAAACAATTAGATGGTCCACAATTCAACGTTTACGGAACATTTGTAAAGGTGCATAAAAATGGGCAAGTTGTAATGTTTTTTGACACTGATGTGACTCTTCCAAGAAATTTAGAGTGTAAACAGAATTAATAACGCACTTTCGCGTTCTTCCACTGCAAACTCCCGCAGCATTTCTTTTGCTTCATGATGTCTAAAATCTGCTTTCCTGGCCTTTCAGCTGTGTTTGTAGGGCAGTAAATGGTCTACTGACCAGACGAAACAACAGAAATATGTTCATTCCCTCACACTCCATCTTAGATGATGAAAGATGTAGAAAAAGGCGGAAGAACAAGAGATTTCTGGTACATTTTTGATAAAGACATTTTTGTGTCTCTATTATATTAAAAGAAACTTGAAATGCAGGGGAAAATGTGGAATCCCATATATAACAAAATCAGTTAGGGTTTCTTATGTGCCAGAGAAACTAACAGGATGAACACTCAAGGGGCATCTGGGTGGCTCAGTCCATTAAGTGTCTGACTCTTGATTTTGGCTCAGATCATGATTTTGGGATTGTTGAATTGAACCCCAGGCTCTGTGCTGGGAATGGAGCCTGCTTAATATTCTCTCTCGCCTTCTCCCACTATCCCTTCCTCCCTCCCTGGTTCATGCTCTTTCTCTCTCTCTTACACACACTCTCTCTCTCACACACACACACACACACACTCAAAAGGGCACTATAATTAAACTTTTAGAAGTCAATCGTTCCCAAATATGTCACTGCAATTTTATCTACTGAATCTACTGTTGTATCTCTTTTGAGGGAAAGAAGAAAAGGAAAAAGAAATTTGTTATTTTAGTAGCTTTAATGTTTCTAAAAAGAAAGCACCTAAAATATGCCAATTACTAGAAAATGTCATAGCTTCACTAGCAAAAAATGTATAAAATGAGAAAGTCTGAAGTTTACTCACCTTTGGTGTTTTTACCAAAGGATGTCCTAGCTAAAGGATACTCATCAGTGAGATGGTCTTTGTCCAGAATAAGCAAGTAAGTAGCAAAGGGCGCATTTTTGGACTTGCTGCTTTGGAATGGAAATCAGTATTTACTCTTTTCCTTTTCTTCACACTTCCTGTACGCTATTGTCCCCTACCAGAAACACTAGAACTGCAACCAATAATCCTCCTCCCTAAACAACAGAGGTACTCAGGTGCACACCTAACACTACAGAGGAAAGAAGGTTTCACCTGTTACACCTATCCATACCCCCGTATCTATCTATCAGTACCCTGGTCTGCCAATTTTCTGCTCTGGTTTCTCTCTCTCTCAGTTACACAAGCACACACACACACACACACACACACACACACACACACTCACGAACTGCTACCAGTCACAGACTATTGCTTTACCAAAAGTAGTTTAGCCACTTGGAATGGCTGCTCTTAACAGCTCTTTTGAGGAATGGAGGAATTGCTGAAGTAAAGCGAAGGAATGTGTCAGGAGATCTCAGTTCTAATTAACATTGCCACTGGTTGCTGTGGTACTCTATTAAAGTCACTGTTGTTTAGTAAATCAGAGACTCCCCAGAGGGTGATTCCTGAAGGCAGTAGAGGTCTGGGATCCAAATGCTCATGAAAACAAGGGGAAAAAGTGGAAGTTATACAAGTAAATAGAGTATTCACAAAAATTCAGATTTCAATCACTGACTCAATCAACAAATAATTTCTAAGTGGCTTGTATCCAACTCGGTAATGCTTTCTGGGGGATAAACACACACACACAGGGTACACAAAACACAGTCTCTGCCACTCAAAGATCTTACTATGCTTCTTTATAACACAAAACTATTGAACATAAATTAATTAGTAAAACTAAATGCATTTTCTGTTATCCACTCTTTACTGTAGATTACTATTCAGAGAAGAGAAAATCAGTGCAGGCTTGAAAAAAGATGGAAAACTTAGTGGAGACCTAGAGTCTTAAACTAAGATTATATCAGATCTTTTTTAAAAATAATTTTTTAAAAGATTTTATTTCTTTATTTTTCCAAGGGAGTGCAAGCACAAGGATGTGGGGGAGGGGTGGGTAGTGATGCAGGCTCCCAGCTGAACAGGGAGCCCGATGTGGGACTTAATCTCAGGACCTTAGGATCATGACCTGAGCTGAAAGCAGAGTCTTTAACCAACTGAGCCACCCAGGCACCCCCAAAATAATATTAATTATTATTAGTTGAGCAGAAAGGTATAGAGAGCTTTCCACCTGGGGTGAAGAAGTTGAACAAAGACAGAGGCAAACTTCTGGTGGGTTGGCCTTGCCAGTCTAGACTGAAGAAGCATTTTTGGAAGAAAATTCAAAAGGGCCCTGTCTAAACTCTATGTGGAAAGATCTTGAAAAGATAACCATGTGTGTTTCTGCCATCTTGAGGAGGTCCAACATGGGATGCAAACTGAGGTGTGAGACAAGATGCTGTCACATCAGCGAGTGAGTTAGAAGAGGGGACTCCTTCAAAATAGACATCCTTTGCTTGCACATTGCATACATGGGAATGCTCCTGACTTCCACAAAAGAAAGCATTTTCCCCATTTTTCTGGAAACTTGAAGCTCTGTTGGTGTAAGTTATATATTTCCACATTTTTTAGGAGCTTAGGCTTGGAAAAAATATTCTCCATTGCAGAGAAAATTCACTGCATACCAATGAACATCTGACTGAATGATGGAAATGCAGGTGACCTGGAAAGCACAGGAGCCTCTCCAGGGCCCAGAAGCTACTCAGTGCCAGCTAATGTTCACCATGAGAGCTGTTTATCCCAAATTTCAAGATTTAATTGCTCTTATGTGAGATCTCCCAATTTTTAAATACAGTTCAATTTTCAGTTTAAAAAAAAAATGTATCTAATAGTTTAATTCCTCTGACTGGGTAAGATCTAAAGTCTACTTATTTGTCTTTTCCGGCTTATAAAGTCAAGCAGTGACATCCCATTTTGTAGAGGCATAGAAATGACCCTGAAACAGAGAGGCTGGGTTACAGTAGAAACAGCAGATGTCAATAGACATCCTGTCCTCCTGGCTTTCATTTTTCAGAAGCTGCAGCTCCTTGAGAAGGATGTGCTGTTGGTATGAATGGGGATTAAAGAGTGGTAAATAGCTTTTTATTTTAAAGATTCTATTTATTTGAGAGGGAGAGAGCATGCACACCAGCGGAGCGTGCACAGGAGCGGGGGAGGCAAGAAGGGGTAGAGGGAGTGGCGGAGGGAGAAGGAGAAGCAGAATCCCTTCTGAGCCGGGAGCCCACAGGGCTTGATCCCAGGACTCTGGGGTCGTGACTCAAGCTAAAGGCGGACACTTAACCGACTGAGTCACCCAGGTGCCCCAACAGTAGTAAACAGTTTTTGATTATCAAAAAGGGAGGTGTTGGTTTTTTGTTTTTTGGGTTTTTTGTTTGTTTGTTTTTGTTTGTTTGTTTTTAAACTTTAGAAGGGAAACAAAAGTGTGGCATTCTGTGAATAGTAAGGACTATCATCTTATCCTTTCATAGCATCCTGGGAAAGTGGCCTGGCCTCTGACTGGGAGGACGGGCGGATGGACTAGTGTTTACAGGCAGTTTCCCATGAAGGTGGACTTTATGCTTTATGGTTTCAAATTCCCAAATATAGAATTCTGTACTTCACGGGGCTCTTAATGTCCGGAGAAGAGACTTCCTTCTGATGACCAGTGTGGTCTGAAGACTAAAAGATCCATCTTATCTATTCTGCTCTGCAGAAGAATTCTGGGCCTTTTCATGACCCGCCGAGAAATATTTTCCACCGCCATTCCTGAGCTAGCCCTTCCTATCCAAAGAAGAGTCCTGTGCACACAAGTTCAGGGCAGCAAGACCATATATGGATTTGATTCCATTTAAAGAAAACAAAGGAACGTGCCATTTTTCACAAGCCATGTTTGTAGAGTGAATTTTATATGACTAGTAAAAGCATGCATGAAGTATAACTGTGGTTTGGGCATCCAGTAGATCTAGATTTAAATTTGAAATCTGTTTTTTTTTTTAACTGTTGATAATATTAGGTATGTCCCATCATGTCACCGAGCTCCATCATAAAAGATAGATGATAATTGTATGTAACTCATAGATGCTATTGAGAATTAAAGGTGAGAATTAAATGAGATAATGTATTAACACACTTAGCATGGTGTCTGGAGCACAACAGATGTTAAGTAAATACTAGTTATCATTATGATTTCAGACACCATTCCAAGTGTCTTTGTGAGAAAACAGAGAGAATCACTGATACCAGGTGTTACAGGGAAGATTCTTATTAAGTAGTGGCATTTGAGCTAGGACTTGAACTGAGTTGAATTTAGACAGGGAACAGAACAAGAGAAGTGCAGGCAAAGTGGGGATCATGGGTGTTTTTGCTGGGGATGGTGAGAGTTCGGGTTCCAACCTGACCACATAGCATACCCATCCCCTAGACTAGGATTCCTAAGACTATCACAATTCTACTTCACCTTCCAATCACCTCTTTGAAGACTGGGAAGGTCACAAAGATGTTTGGGTGTTAACCAAAGGCTTAAGATTGGATGCCTGCCAAGGAGATGTAGCTGAATGGGGCCATTTAATATAAGCAACAGAAAACTGGGATCCAGCAAAGGGAACGATGATTGAATTCAAACGTGTAGTCTTTGAATACTGTATTTTTACCAGTTGATTTTTAAGAAAGATGTTTTCCTCTTGAAAATTCTGAAGCATATTTACTGTACTCTACTTAATAATGCTGGAATCAATGACTCATTTTGCTGATAAACCTCCCAGCAGCTATATCTCAAAAACATTCAGGATTCAGTGCTTCATATCCAGGAAGGGACCCAAGCACACAAAATGAGCAGCATCAGATTTGGGTGGCAGGCCTGGGAAATGTGGAACAGTATTTATGACAATAATTCCTGGCAGACCACTAAATCTATACAGTTTTCCCCTCTCTCTCTACTTTTTTTTTTTTTAAATTAAGTAGGCTTCACAGCCATTATGGGGTTAAAACTCCCTGATACCAAGAGTCCTGTGCTCTATGGACTGAGCCAGCCATGCCCCCCCCGCCCTGTTATTTTTAGTGCAAGTAAACCATGCTTTGCAACAATGGTAGTAAATTAATATTTTGGTGGAAATGATTTGAGGAAATTACGTAACACTGCTGTACCCCAGTTTTTCTATCTTTATAAAAAAGATACAGGAAATCTTACTGTGTAGGCCATTATGAGGATTAAATTTAAAAATGCATAGAAAAGCCTTGTATAAAGCTAGCTTATAATAGCTAGTGATCCCACAGTTTATTCTGTTACCATTCAATTTTATTGTAAAGGTTTAAGATTTTTTTTTTTTCTAGGACCAAGACTGGATGCTTCCTTTGGAAAGTGCAGCTCATTGCAAATGTGATACAGGGTTTTCTCTAGATACACATAATGTAACTGGCTCCAAGATCACTATTACTGAAACAGTCCATGCTTCATTTATTTGTACACTTTCCAACAAAGATTTTAGGCCAGTGCCACGGCTGTTTTGGGGTTCCCCTGAGTCTATATTCATAAAATTTGGAGAAAGGATCAGGTGCAGGCTTTAAGACTTGGTTACTGCATTATACAGAGTTATCAAAAAATCTTAATCTCTCTCACAGCGTTTCTGTTCTGCTTGGTAGCAGTGAATGGGATTTAAAATCATGTTGCCAAGGATGTGGGAAACATAAGAAAATATTGATAGCTCCAAATGTACACATATCCTTCCATAAATACCTGACTTGACTTTCATTCATCTTTCATTCATTCATTCATTCCCTTTGCATTTATTTTCTAACATACTTATTCAGCTCTCCTCTGTGTCATTGCAGGGGCGAGGTGCAGAGGTGCAGAGTGTGCAAGGCAACAGTGGTAGACTAGACCCACATTCCCATTGCATAGTCTAACAGGGAAGACAGAAAATAAAATAAAAGAGTCTAATAAATGCTATGAGGGGGAAATACTAGGCACCGTGATATGATTTATTCTCTGGTGATTCAGACAGGCTTCCTGGAGAAAGTGATATTAAATTTGATACTGGCATGACAAGTAAGTGCTGGAAAGTAAGAAGGGTAGTGTGTTCCCTAGAGCTCACTCCCTGAAGTGTGGCTGAAAAAGATTTGCTTTTAGAACTTGATTAGTACTAAACATTTTGATAAGGCTATGTAATTCCCGAACTATATCCTCTTCTCTTTTTTTCATTTCTTCATATGGTCTGGCACTTTTGGGATGCATTATGGTCCCAGGACCCTCCTTTCCTTGCACCCACACTCTTTGCAATGTGCTTTCAGAGCTCCTTACCAAGAAATAAGGTCTACTCCTTGAATCTGTGTAGCTTTGGGTCTTAACCTGACCAGTTGAATGAGATGAAAGGAACTGTGTGTCGGCTCTGAGCCTCAGTCTCAAGAATGCTTCTACTTGTTCTCTTCCAATCCTACCACCACCACATAAACAAACCAGAGCTAGCCTGTGGGAGGAGGAGATACATGGAGGAAAGCCAAGAGTAGTCAGCCTTCAGCCTGCCAACCCCAACATGTAAGAAAGCATAACATGACAAAGTGGAAACACCTCCTTGAACCACAGCTGACCACAGATGACAAGTAAGCCCAGCCGAGACCAGAAGACTCCCTCAACCCATTCATGGGCTCATGAGCAAAACTAAATGAGTGTTGTTTTCGGTCACTGAGTTTGAGTGTAGCCTAAAATAATTAACTGAAATGGATACCGCAGTTTGTTTCAGATTTGCTGATTTTTCCCTCAGACAGAAATGCTTTATTGTGATGATTATATGAGTAGAGCATGTTCCCTGAAACTCAGAAAGTCAGAGTAAAAAGTGATCTTCACTTTTTGCTTCACCATCCCGTGTTTCACAGCATCATTTTTGACTGCCGTGGTTGTGCTGTCAAGCTTTGTGCTGCAAGGAACCATGAGTTCTCTCTCATTTTTACTATGCAGCAAGAACAAACAACCAATCTGTAGAGTTCAGGCCCCCGCCGTAATCTGGGCTTTGCTGTAGGATGTTGACTAACTTCCTGCTTGGCTCCCAGCAGCCCTGAGCAGCTGTGGGCTTTAGCGTCTACGACCCTCCAGGCTGTCATTCTGTATCGTGGGCTTAGGCACAAGAAGACAGCTCTCCACATCTGCTCTACTTCTCAGTTATAATTGGGTGCATTGGTTATTTCCTCCGGGAACACCGGCCAGATCCCGTTGCTAGGTTCTGTGCAGTATTTTCACACTCTAGAGTTTAATGCTCTTTCCTAATTCTCGTAGTAAACACATAACAGAATTCTCATTTGGAGAGCCTTCAGAGAGCAATGTAAGTCATATCCCCAACAGCCCACTTTTATTTCTCTGTGGAAAACTGTGACTTCTGCCTGCTAGAATTTGTGATCACCAGAGAAATCGTTTTGTTTGTATCTCTGCTGATACTGGTGATATGGCTTTAAGAAACCAATGAGAAAAGGGGAACGTGGGGCGAGTTAACCATTTTAAATAGCCAGAATGTGTCTTTACAGGGTTTGAAGGTCGATAAATAGGGTATAACATGCCGAAGGATAATTTTAAAATGATACAAGGTAATTACTCTCATACTGCAAGGCAGAAAGCTAGACCACAGAAGTAGAACTTGCAAAAAAAAAAAAAAAAAAGTGATCAAAATGAATTTTGTTGTCCTTAAGTGAACTCTCATCTCTAGCCTAGCGAAGTGGTTGCAGGCTGAGAGGCTAGACACTAGGTATTAGGGAGACCTGGTGATAGACTGTGTGTGTATGTGTGTGAAAGAGAGAAAGAGAGAAAGAGAAAGAGAATGAGAGAGAGATGAGTCTCCATCCTTGATAGAAAACTTTCCAGTGGGTAATCAAGAGAGGGAAACTGATGGGACTACCTGGAAATCTCACTACTGGATTCTAGTCATTGAGGAGACACAATAAAATAAAAATGCAAAAGATTAGCTGAATGGCTGCGGCTCACAGAGCAGAAGGTTGTCTGGCTGGTTACTCTGGCCACTGATGGTGTGTTAAAGATGTGCATAAAGTGTGTTTCCTGTGGACCAGATTAGGCCACAGAGCCACCTGGGGGTGGTTTCGGTCATGTGACTGCCCAGAGTGGCAGGGACTCTGAAGGACATGGCTCAAGGTGCCTGACAGGATGTCCAGAGGGCAGACAACAAGGGGACCAGTAGGTGAGAGACAACCAGTCAAGGGGGGCCTTCTGGGTACACTTGAAAGTACCCCAAGAAGAAAGATATTCACCACCTTTCCATCCCTATTACCAGAGAGTGAGAAACATTAGCTCACGCTGGTGTCAGTGAAAACCTTTCCTACTCCCTCACCTCAACCCCTTTCTCCTATCTCAGCCCCTATGAAGGCAGACATGGGGAGGACTGAGTTAGGGGCAAGTTAGGGGTAGCCACCTGGAGATGAGGTAGAGAGAAATGTGGTCTCCTCTGTGCCAGGAACAGGGCTAAACTGGCCAAGAGAGAAGTGTTTTCTTGAAACAAAGTTCAAAATTGTAATTAATGCAAAAAAACAAGGCATTTGAATTATTATTCTAATAAGACTTTTTTTTTTTTAACTTGAAGAAACTGAAAAAAGTTTAATTATCAAAATAAAAAGGAAATTTCTGGGAGTCGGCCTAGCGTTTAACCAAAAGACAAGAAAGGACTGCCTGCTACCCCACAGCTGGTTAGAACTGGTTTGTGGGGCAAATAGAATAACATTGCTTTCTGATTGCATCTGAGGTCCTCTGTGTTCCAGTTAAGTATACAAATTTAAAGAAAACAGAACTTAATGTAATTGCAAAGTGTGCTCTGAGATTATTGCAAATTGTATATAAACTGAATTATGGAATTTAAGTTTATCCCTTTTACGGATCATTTGTGACCCATTTAAAAGAATGCCTTATATTGGGGTGCCTGGATGACTCAGTTGGTTGAGTGTCTGATTCTTGATTTAGGCTCACGTCATGGCCTCAGGGTCATGGGACTAACCCCCGAATTGGGATCCATGCTCACTAAGGGAGTCTGCTGGATATTCTCTCTCTCTCTCTCTCTCCCCATCCCTCTGCCCCTCCTCAACTCATGTGCACACGTGCAACACTCTCTCAAATAAATCAATCTTTAAAAAATAAAATAAAATAATACCTTATATTTATATGCTATGTGTTAGCTTTTAAAATATTTTCATAAGTGCTATCTCATTTGATCTTCACAAGAACCTATGTATCTGTGACCTGGTGTTATAACCTGATTATTTAGGTGACCAAACCGCTCAAGAAGCTCAAGAGAAATCAGGTGAATTGCCCAGACCCACTGGTATGTAGCAGATTCAAGCCAAGAAGTAGATTTCAGGCTTCTGACCCTTAGGACAACTCTCTTCCCATGATTTAATAAGACTGGGTTTCCCACTTTCCATCTCCGTGCTTGTGAATTCATTAATGTGTTCATCCATTCATTTATTCAGCTAATTGTTTTCGATATGAAGTTATCAAACATTGAACACGTATGTGGCATTGGGGGAGATTGCCGTTAACAACAAAAGTTAAAAACGTAATCACAATCTGCAAGCAAAACCGATGAGAAGTACAGCACACTTCCTCTTGAGTGTGTTACACAGTCCCTGGTGACACGGGAGCAGCGGTGCCAGGTGGATGGAGTATGAGAGCGCGGTGTGGTGCAAGGGAGCCGGGGGCCTGATGAGGGCTCGGCCGGGCGGGACACATCATGGATTCTGGTCTTACCTAAGAATGACAGGAAGCCATTTATGGATTTTAAACATGGGGTTTGTGATCAGATTTACCAAGTCAGCTAATGTATCATCATCCTAAACCGAGGGAAACAGAATTATGAAGATAAGTATGCTGCCCCAAATAACCCGCCTCATAAATCCGAAGAAGAAATGTTTTCTCTGCTCTCTAGTCCATGAAATTCCTCCGTTCCTATAACTGAGAGGTACTTAAAACTGATTGTTTTGATCTACCTAAAAATTCATTCTCAAACACCTGAGCCAGCATGTCACCCTTCCCCCGCCCAGAAAAACAAAACAAAACAAAACAAAAAAAACACCCCAGCAACATATTATGTGTGTTTGTTTTTCTTTAGTCCCCTCATTTACTCATTCAGCAAACTTCTCCCAGTGAGAACATCTGTTTAACAGCACGGTATGTGGTGATGACAGATGACCTCTGCCTCCGAAGACCTTCTATCTGCCTTTGGTGGGGTTGATTTCAAACAGCAGGAGGGCATTCTTGCCCTGACCCAGTACCACAGGATGCTGGACTTGGTTCTGCAGCAGTTTGCTGGGTTCTCTCTAAACCATTTATATTCTTTTTCTAATTTTTTTTTTCTATCAATATGGTTGGTTTAAGTTATGGGAGCAGTATGGAGTCAAGGATTTTGATGATACTAATTGGTGCACGTCTGTGTGTGTGTGTGTGTGCGCACGCGTGCATGTAGCCACTTATAGCTTTCAAGCTTGGGTCTTATGTGATCCAATTTGCAGAGTCAGCTAACTTATCATATGCTATGTATAACTCTCTGTGTGAGTACACACACACACGCACAGTCCCTTAAACTGGATTCCTGCTAAATATGTGCATAGACCATGATGTTGTATACTATCCAGATACCCTGAAGACTGGTGAGGAAAAAATACAACTTGAGAGTAATTTCATTCTTATTAGAGAAAATTCTGAATTTCTGTGTACTCCCTGATTCTCTTGGGGAAAACTAGTGAACCAGGCATAAACAATTCAGATAGCACAGACGGTACCTTCACCTACTTGCCTCTCAATAGATGAATCCTGTTTGAGAACCACAGTGACAATGCACGGGCTCTAGGGTTGACTCCAGCGACAGCTCCTTGTAGCTTTCCCTGTGGGGAGCATGGATCCACCCTGTGGCCTTTCTCAGAGGAGTCCCCCCGACACTGCTTCCCAGTTGTCAGTAGTTGGCTTTCTTTGGAAAAGCCCTGTGGGTATGCTGCACCAACAGCATCCACAAAGAATGCCCTGTTTCTGTGAAAAGTCTTAGTAGACATTACAAAGAAGAAGGTTCTGTCTGACTTTGGCTGGGCATTTACAGAGACTAGTTCTGGAAGCTTTGTCAGCCTACCAGAATACATACCAAATCAAAGCACTCCCACCTGCTGTCCAAAACAGGCACTACATTTTTCCCCTCAGTTTTGTTAATACTAAATTCCATTGAAGTCTGGTCAATGTATTTTTGTCTTTTTGCTGGAAACTTGGAAAAAGTGAAAGAATGGAAGAATATGCTTTTTTTATTAATGAGAAGTGTATAAATAAGTCACCATTACCTTGGCTTTTTTTTTTTTTTTTAAGATTTTATTTATTTGAGAGAAAGCACGATGGCAGGGGGAGGGGAAGAAGAGGCAGAGGGAGAAGCCAAATTTCTACAGAGCAGGGAGCACGATGAAGACTGAGATTACTGGTTATACTGCTCTCCAAAGGAAATTCAAACTGCTATTCCAGAAAAATAAGAGTGAATGGATTCTGGACAGGTGAAAATGGCAGATGACCATTACCTCTCCTAAACTGAATTTCAAAATATTTTTTGTCCTGTTTTACCATTTACTGCCAAAACTTTTACCAATAATTTCAGAAAATTTTAGCAAATGGCAGACTTGTTATGCTTAATCCTAACAACACTGTTACAAAAATAAAGTTCAGAAAGTAGATCAGAAAGGAGGAATAAGGGACGTCTGGGTAGCTCAGTGGCTTAAATGACTGACTTGATTTCTCAGGGTCCTGGGATCAAGCCCCACATAAGGCTCCATGCTCAGCAGATTTGCTTCTCTGTCCCCCCCCTTTCCTGCTCTCTACCCACTCCTACTCCCTGCCTCTCTAAAATAATAAATAAATATTTTTAAAAAAGAAAGGAGGAATAAAAGCAGTGACCTTAGTAAACTAAGCTCATGATCAATCAAGAGTATTTTTGGGAGCATGTCAATTATTCCAACAGATTTCATTTATGAATGTCAAAGAATCAATGGGTGAGCCTTGGAGCTTGCTTCTTATTATAAGCGATTTAAAAGTGTCCTGAGAATTTGGATGACTCCCCTCGGGTCTCACAGGCAGGTTATGGCATTCCTCGGACATAGCCAAAGAGACTTTCCTAGGGCAGCATTTCAAAATTGGTTGTTCCCAAATCCCCTGAAGTTTTTAAAGGTTTTCCCATATTTCTGTGCTTCAGCATGGTATTTTCCTCTGTTTCATTTTTTTAATACTCCAATGGCATATTAATTGCATAAAAATTTACCTTTTAAGGGAACTCTTTGGGCACTAGCAGTCTTATATAAAATAACTGTTCTCAAACTCTTCAGTCTCAGGACCCCTTATATTCTTAGAATTTATTGAGAATTCCAAAGAGGTCTCCTGGAGTGGAGGTTAAATTTAACATATGGGGTTAAGTATAACAATCCTTATCATATTAGAAATTAAAATTAAAAATTTAAAAATGATTCATTAAAAATAATAAATCCATCGTATCTTAGCATAAATGACATTTTTCATGAAAAATAGCCATATTTCTTAAATTATAACAAATGGTGAAGAGATTAAAATAATTTTACATGTTTGTACATCTCTTTAATGTCTGACTTAATAGAGCATAGATTCTTATATCTGCTTTGGATTCAATCTGTTGTGATATGTTGCCTTCGTTAAAACATATGAAGGAAATCTGGCTTTGTATAGATGTGTAACTGAAAAAAGGAGGAATTTATTAATAGCTCTTTCATATAGTTGTATATATCCTTCTTTAATATCCTGCCCAAACTCAAAGGATAGCAGTTTCATAAGGGTTAATTACATATCAATAAACTCATCATATTCTGTTGCATTAAAATCCATTGGTCTATCTTGCAGTTTAAATGGGTCTTTTATCCATGCGTGATTTATAACATCATGCTTTTAGGAAGTATTGGTTCACAAAGTCATGCAAATCTTCCATATGTTGACACATTTCATTATAAAAATCAATACAGCACATTAATTAATATCACCACTGATCTCATAAGAGAAGACTTTAAGTATTAGGATGCTGTCAAGCTCACAGTGGTGCATACAATCTTTTCAAAATTTTAGTTCCTGCTTGAAAGCTCAGATTTATCATTGTCCACAAATTCTGTCAGTTGTCTCCCTTAAAGCAATCGACTTACTCCATTCATTTATGAGAAAATATCTGCCAAATATTCGAGTTTGTGTGGCAGTGAAAAATACGTGATTACTAGAATTTGGTGCTGTTGCTTTGATGTGCTAAGGTAACAGCAGATTTATCCAGCATTGTTTTTAGACTTTCAGTGAATCCGTCAACACACTGGGAAAAGCAACAAACATCTTACTTAGTACTTCTTTGAAAATAGTTTTGACCTCATGTCACCACCTCCTCCCAGGATCTTGGAGATTTCCAGCTGTTTTGCTACAGAGTGAACAAAGATGGCCATTATTGGAGACCACATTGAAGTCTACCATGTGGACTTGACCAGGCATGCTCTTAGGTAAATCTTATTCCTAGGCCCATATCACTATTGCTTTGTTTATGTTTATAACGGACAGTGGTTCAAGACAGAAGCATAGGTCATGGCCACTGAAGTAGAACCTGCTCTAAGGAGCAAATTATATTGCACCAAATTTTGTCTCAAGATGCTTGCTTTTAAATAAAGCACAAAAACCAATGGTATAAACAGAAGACGTCATTAGTATTGATTTTCATTTGTTAGGAATAAAGAATTTTTACATTAATAAGGTGAGTGACATATAAAATTGAATCTTTATTTTCTTCCCCTTTGTTATCTAGAAGTGAAAGATAACGCTTTAGAAACAGGTTAAATTATTTTTTGTTATGTTTTCATTCCTTATATCAGTGATGAGAGGATTTTATTCTATTTTTGCTTTTTTGTTTATTCTATTTTTGATATCATAACACAAAGTGAAATTTCTATCCCCCTGAAAATATACATTTGATCTTGATACAAATCATGATATGTCTTTTTGAATATATATCTTGGTAGATGGATTTTCTTTGCCTAATGATTTTAAGAGGCATATGTTCCTTGTTAAGTAGATAAAATATATTGTTTTATACACATATATTATAATTTTATTTTAATGGGAAATGAAGTATTTTTGAAGACAAAAGCACCTTTTTGTATTCACCTAAAGTGATGAAGATCCTAAGGGTGTTTCAGAAATTACATACTAAAATAAAAGAGGCTGTCAAAAAAAAAAACCCCAAACTGTTAATGCTGCATCGTGCTATGCTTCCCTGTAAGAAACATACCAAGCATTGAAGGGTCTAGGGCATCCCTGTGCAATAAACAGTATGATTTATATTCTCTCTAGATAAGAAGGTGGAAGGTGGTAAGAAAATCTCAGTTCTTCAGATACTTAGAAGGGATACAATAGGCACGTCTTACTCTACCTGCATGCAATCCTTTCTCCTCTACGCAATGGGTCTTGTCATTCTATGTGCACCATTGGATCATAAACTCTACTCATCATGTCTCTATCTCACTTTTCTTTGGATTTTAGACTTTCACCAGAATTCCAATATTACCAATTAGAAGAAGAATTACCAATTAGTCCAGCATCAACAGTTTTACTCTTTGACCCTGCAGATAACACCAGGATGTTGGTCCATGATTATTGGATACTGGGACTCATTCAAAGCTATACAAGTCTCATTGAGAGGAAAACTGGAGAGAGAATATCTACTCTTTTCTTTTTCTTTTTTTTTCCCATTTTATTTATTTTTTCAGCGTAACAGTATTCATTCTTTTTGCACAACACCCAGTGCTCCATGCAAAACGTGCCCTCCCCATTACCCACCACCTGTTCCCCCAACCTCCCACCCCTGACCCTTCAAAACCCTCAGGTTGCCCCAACCTCCCACCCCTGACCCTTCAAAACCCTCAGGTTGTTTTTCAGAGTCCATAGTCTCTTATGGTTCACCTCCCCTCCCCAATGTCCATAGCCCGCTCCCCCTCTCCCAATCCCACCTCCCCCCAGCAACCCCCAGTTTGTTTTGTGAGATTAAGAGTCATTTATGGTTTGTCTCCCTCCCAATCCCATCTTGTTTCATTTATTCTTCTCCTATCCCCCTGCCCCCCCATGTTGCTTCTCCATGTCCTCATATCAGGGAGATCATATGATAGTTGTCTTTCTCCGATTGACTTATTTCACTAAGCATGATACGCTCTAGTTCCATCCACGTCGTCGCAAATGGCAAGATTTCATTTCTTTTGATGGCTGCATAGTATTCCATTGTGTATATATACCACATCTTCTTTATCCATTCATCTGTTGATGGACATCTAGGTTCTTTCCATAGTCTGGCTATTGTAGACATTGCTGCTATAAACATTCGGGTACACGTGCCCTTTCGGATCACTATGTTTGTATCTTTAGGGTAAATACCCAGTAGTGCAATTGCTGGGTCATAGGGTAGGTCTATTTTCAACATTTTGAGGAACCTCCATGCTGTTTTCCAGAGTGGTTGCACCAGCTTGCATTCCCACCAACAGTGGAGGAGGGTTCCCCTTTCTCCACATCCTCTCCAGCATCTGTCATTTCCTGACTTGTTAATTTTAGCCATTCTGACTGGTGTGAGGTGATATCTCATTGTGGTTTTGATTTGTATTTCCCTGATGCCGAGGGACGTGGAGCACTTTTTCATGTGTCTGTTGGCCATCTGGATGTCTTCTTTGCAGAAATGTCTGTTCATGTCCTCTGCCCATTTCTTGATTGGATTGTTTGTTCTTGGGGTGTTGAGTTTGCTAAGTTCCTTATAGATTTTGGATACTAGCCCTTTATCTGATATGTCGTTTGCAAATATCTTCTCCCATTCTGTCAGTTGTCTTTTGGTTTTGTTAACTGTTTCCTTTGCTGTGCAAAAGCTTTTGATCTTGATGAAATCCCAACAGTTCATTTTTGCCCTTGCTTCCCTTGCCTTTGCCGTTGTTCCTAGGAAGATGTTGCTACGGCTGAGGTCGAAGAGGTTGCTGCCTGCATTCTCCTCAAGGATTTTGATGGATTCCTTTCTCACATTGAGGTCCTTCATCCATTTGGAGTCTATTTTCGTGTGTGGTGTAAGGAAGTGGTCCAATTTCATTTTTCTGCATGTGGCTGTCCAATTTTCCCAGCACCATTTATTGAAGAGGCTGTCTTTTTTCCATTGGACATTCTTTCCTGCTTTGTCGAAGATGAGTTGACCATAGAGTTGAGGGTCGATTTCTGGGCTCTCTATTCTGTTCCACTGATCTATGTGTCTGTTTTTGTGCCAGTACCATGCTGTCTTGATGATGACAGCTTTGTAATAGAGCTTGAAGTCCGGAATTGTGATGCCACCAACTTTGGCTTTCTTTTTCAATATTCCTTTGGCTATTCGAGGTCTTTTCTGGTTCCATATAAATTTGAGGATTATTTGTTCCATTTCTTTGAAAAAAATGGATGGTATTTTGATAGGGATTGCATTAAATGTGTAGATTGCTTTAGGTAGCATAGACATTTTCACAATATTTATTCTTCCAATCCAGGAGCATGGAACATTTTTCCATTTTTTTGTGTCTTCCTCAATTTCTTTCATGAGTACTTTATAATTTTCTGTGTATAGATTCTTAGTCTCTTTGGTTAGGTTTATTCCTAGGTATCTTATAGTTTTGGGTACAATTGTAAATGGGATTGACTCCTTAATTTCTCTTTCTTCAGTCTTGTTGTTGGTGTACAGAAATGCAACTGATTTCTGTGCATTGATTTTATATCCTGACACTTTACTGAATTCCTGTACAAGTTCTAGCAGTTTTGGAGTGGAGTCTTTTGGGTTTTCCACATATAGTATCATATCATCTGCGAAGAGTGATAGTTTGACTTCTTCTTTACCAATTTGGATGCCTTTAATTTCTTTTTGTTGTCTGATTGCTGAGGCTAGGACTTCTAGTACTATGTTGAATAGCAGTGGTGATAATGGACATCCCTGCCGTGTTCCTGACCTTAGCGGAAAAGCTTTCAGTTTTTCTCCATTGAGAATGATATTTGCGGTGGGTTTTTCATAGATGGCTTTGATAATATTGAGGTATGTGCCCTCTATCCCTACACTTTGAAGAGTTTTGATCAGGAAGGGATGCTGTACTTTGTCAAATGCTTTTTCAGCATCTATTGAGAGTATCATATGGTTCTTGTTCTTTCTTTTATTAATGTGTTCTATCACATTGATTGATTTGCGGATGTTGAACCAACCCTGCAGCCCTGGAATAAATCCCACTTGATCGTGGTGAATAATCCTTTTAATGTACTGTTGAATCCTATTGGCTAGTATTTTGGTGAGAATTTTTGCGTCTGTGTTCATCAAGGATATTGGTCTGTAGTTCTCTTTTTTGGTGGGATCCTTGTCTGGTTTTGGGATCAAGGTGATGCTGGCCTCATAAAATGAGTTTGGAAGTTTTCCTTCCATCTCTATTTTTTTGGAACAGTTTCAGGAGAATAGGAATTAGTTCTTCTTTAAATGTTTGGTAGAATTCCCCTGGGAAGCCGTCTGGCCCTGGGCGTTTGTTTGTTTGGAGATTTTTGATGACTGTTTCAATCTCCTTACTGGTGATGGGCCTGTTCAGGTTTTCTATTTCTTCCTGGTTCAGTTGTGGTAGTTTATATGTCTCTAGGAATGCATCCATTTCTTCCAGATTGTCCAATTTGTTGGCGCAGAGTTGCTCATAGTATGTTCTTATAATTGTCTGTATTTCTTTGGTGTTAGTTGTGATCTCTCCTCTTTCATTCATGATTTTATTGATTTGGGTCCCACAGATTTTGAACTGTTGTGTTTTCATTATCATTTGTTTCCATGAATTTTTTCAATTCTTCTTTAATTTCCTGGTTAACCCATTCATTCTTTAGAAGGATGCTGTTTAGTCTCCATGTATTTGGGTTCTTTCCAGCTTTCCTCTTGTGATTGAGTACTAGCTTCAGAGCATTGTGGTCTGAAAATATGCAGGGAATAATCCTAATCTTTTGATACCGGTTGAGACCTGATTTGTGACCCAGGATGTGATCTATTCTGGAGAAGGTTCCATGTGCACTAGAGAAGAATGTGTATTCTGTTGCTTTGGGATGAAATGTTCTGAATATATCTGTGATGTCCATCTGGTCCAGTGTGTCATTTAAGGCCTTTATTTCCTTGTTGATCTTTTGCTTGGATGATCTGTCCATTTCAGTGAGGGGAGTGTTCAAGTCCCCTACTATTATTGTATTATTATTGATGTGTTTCTTTAATTTTGTTATTAATTGGTTTATATAGTTGGCTGCTCCCACGTTAGGGGCATAGATATTTAAAATTGTTAGATCTTCTTGTTGGACAGACCCTTTGAGTAGGATATAGTGTCCTTCCTCATCTCTTATTATAGTCTTTGGCTTAAAATCTAATTGATCTGATATAAGGATTGCCACCCCAGCTTTCTTCTGATGCCTATTAGCATGGTAAATTGTTTTCCACCCCCTCACTTTAAATCTGGAGGTGTCTTCGCGTCTAAAATGAGTTTCTTGTAGGCAACATACTGATGGGTTTTGTTTTTTTATCCATTCTGATACCCTGTGTCTTTTGATTGGGGCATTTAGCCCATTAACATTCAGGGTAACTATTGAGAGATATGAATTTAGTGCCATTATTAGCCTGTAAGGTGACTGTTACTGTATATTGTCTCTGTACCTTTCTGATCTACTACTTTTAGGCTCTCTCTTTGCTTAGAGGACCCCTTTCAATATTTCCTGTAGAGCTGGTTTGGTGTTTGCAAATTCTTTCAGCTTTTGTTTGTCCTGGAAGCTTTTGATCTCTCCTTCTATTTTCAATGATAGCCTAGCTGGATAGAGTATTCTTGGCTGCATGTTTTTCTCGTTTAGTGCTCTGAATATATCATGCCAGCTCTTTCTGGCCTGCCAGGTCTCTGTGGATAAGTCTGCTGCCAATCTAATATTTTTACCATTGTATGTTACAGACTTCTTTTCTCGGGCTGCTTTCAGGATTTTCTCTTTGTCACTAAGACTTGTCAATTTTACTATTAGGTGACGGGGTGTGGACCTATTCTTGTTGACTTTGAGGGGGGTTCTCTGCATCTCCTGGATTTTGATGCTTGTTCCCTTTGCCATATTAGGGAAATTCTCTCCAATGATTCTCTCCAATAGACCTTCTGCTCCCCTCTCTGTTTCTTCTTCTTCTGGAATCCCAATTATTCTAATGTTGTTTCGTCTTATGGTGTCACTTATCTCTCGAATTCTCCCCTCATGGTCCAGTAGCTGTTTGTCCCTCTTTTGCTCGGCTTCCTTATTCTCTGTCATTTGGTCTTCTATATCACTAATTCTTTCTTCTGCCTCATTTATCCTAGCAGTGAGAGCCTCCATTTTTGATTGCACCTCATTAATAGCTGTTTTGATTTCAACTTGGTTAGATTTTAGTTCTTTAATTTCTCCAGAAAGGGCTTTAATATCTCCAGAGAGGGTTTCTCTAATATCTTCCATGCCTTTTTCGAACCCGGCTAGAATGTTCAGAATCATCATTCTGAACTCTTGATCTGACATATTACCCATGTCTGTGTTGATTAGGTCCCTAGCCTTCGGTACTGTCTCTTGTTCTTTTGTTTGTGGTGATTTTTTCCGCCTTGTCATTTTGTCCAGATAAGAGGATGTGAAGGAGCAAATAAACTACTAAAAGGGTGGCAAAGACCCCGGAAAAATGCGCTGTAACCAAATCAGAAGAGACCCCAAATTGTGGGGGGGAGAAAGGGGATAAAAACAGGTTCTGAAAAAAAAAGAAAAAAAAATTTTAAAAATAAAACAAATAAAAAAATATAAAAAAGAAAGAAAAAATATATATATTTAGATGAACTAGTCAAAAAACGTTAAAAAAAAGGTAAAAGTTTTAAAAAATTTAGCAGAAGAAGAAAAAAGAAAAAAGAAAAAAAAATTGAAAAAAGAAAAATAAAATTGAAAAGAGAAAAAAAAATTGAAGTAGCCGCAAGACTAAAGAATCATGGGGAGAAAGCCATGAGTTCCGTGCTTTGCTTTCTCCTCCTCTGGAATTGCTCTGCTGTCTTAGGAATTGAATCTGCTTTCTCCTTGATAGATGAACTTCGTCCTGGCTGGATATTTTGTTGATCTTCTGGGGGAGGGGCCTGTTGTAGTGACTCTCAAGTGTCTTTGCCCGAGGCGGGATTGCACCGCCCTTACCGGCGGCCGGACTAAGTAATCGGCTCGGGTTCGCTTTTGGGAGCTTCTGTTCCCTGAACGCTTTCCGTAGAGTTCCAGAGGACGGGAATGAAAATGGCGGCCTCCCAGTCTCCGGCCCCGAGGAGCCGAGAGCCTGGGGCCCCACTCCTCAGTGCGCCCCCAGAGGACAGCACCCAATCACTCCCGTATCCCCAGCCTCTAGCCGCGCTCCGAGCTCACCCAGCCCGCGACCAGTTCAAGGTAACCCTGAGCTGAGAGTTCAGTCCTCGGCTCTGTCTCTGCAGCCGGCTTCTCTGTTCTAATACCTGCGAGCTCTCTGACACTCCGACACCCCCGATCCTTCTGTGACCCTGCGGGGCCTGGGGCCACACTGGCCCCGCATGGGCTTCACCCTGGTTTAGCCCCTGGAGCAATGTCCCTCAGTGGAACAGACTTTTAAATGTCCTGATTTTGTGCTCCGTTCCTCCGCCGCTTGCCGGGAGCCGGCCCCTCCCCCCGCGGTCTATCTTCCCGTCGTTTTAGATTCACTTCTCCTCCAGTCCTACCTTTCAGAAAGTGGTTGATTTTTTGTTTCTGGAGTTGCTGTTCTTCTTCTCTTTGCTCTCCCGTTGGATTTGTAGGTGTTTGCAATGTTTAGATAAGCTATCGAGCTGATCTCCTGCTACCTGATGTAGTCTCAGGCTGCTACTTCTCCGCCATCTTGAGAGAATATCTACTCTTAAAGCAGATTTTCGTGACCTGTCTTTTTTTTTCCCCTCTGGTCACAAAACCATCACAACAATGATCGGACTTGTTTTCTCTTTTCAGTATCATACTGACAATGCTGAAGCCTATGAGTTTCTCAGGGTCCTACACAAATATTGGATATTAAAAATAAATAGTAGCACCAAAATTCCTAAAGAAACCACCAGATTTAATAGTAATGAATATTTAATTAAATCACTACAAAATGTGACATTAGGCCCTCTTAATAAATTGTTAAATTCATTACTAAAACAATTCTATTATATTGGGAAACAATTTCTAGATTAGGTGGTATAAGACTGCAAGGATTCCTAAGTGTGCTTGATTACTGTCTGGAAATCATAACCATTTGTGAATTAATTGGATTATGCACAGTTCAATAATTTCTGAAGCAAAACTGTAAAAAGGAATTTGAATTATATACAGGACAAATTACATTTAATGTGGGGTTCAAAGGCACCTTACATGTTTGCTATGATGTACAATAGAAACTTTAAAACAAAATGGGAGCCATGAAGGTTTTAACATAGCCCTGGGACAACTGTCTTTCATTACTTAGACATCAGTTTATCTCAAATAATGTATGTTATTTCCAAGAAAATGCCTTCCCTAGAAATGAAAGTAGAGTTTGTAATAAGCACACTTTGGTGTATTTTAAAAAGCCTTGACTCTCATTTAGCCTTAAGTTATTGATTAGAAACTTTCAGCAATATGACTGACTTGGGGAAATCATGATATGTCTCTGCTACTACGGAAAGATACTGTGTATTAGAAAAAAAAATATATATATATAAGACAGAGGAAAGATATGTCTCTGAATTTGACTGATTTTATTTCTTTGATGCTAGATGAAAGTGTTTTCTTTGGTTGAAATGCACTAATCTCCTGTTTCTGTGTAGATGCAGAGGTGGAGAAGAGTCATTTTTCTGCTTTCTGAAAGCAAAGAGAACTCTGATACTCCGAATAGTGGGGATGCCTGGGAGATTATCCTGTAACAGTACCAAGGACATGATTTTGAAGAGAAATCCAATTCACCTTAAAGGGAAGATGAGAAATGATTGAGAAATGACTATCTTAAAACAAAACAAAACAGCGATAAGTTGTGCCCACTAAGAATAAAAAGAAAGAAATATTAAGTCACATAGTCCACTGGGTACTTATTTAATAAAAACTTTAAGATGATCATGAGTTATTACTCTGGAAACATCCCATGATAATACTGATGAAGTTTTAGAATATAGGTGAGGTTCAGTGGGGCGGAGGCCAGAGCTGCAACCAAGAAAGATTCTTGAGACATCTTTAGTGCAAAATAGTGGTTTATTAAAGCACAGGGACAGGACCCGTGGGCAGAAAAAGCTCGCGCCCTGGAGTTGTGAGGAGTGGCAGGTTATGTACTATGGAGGTGGGGGAGGTAAGGAAAAAAGGAGGTTTCAATAGAATTTTCATAGGCTAAAAAGGACCTGCAAGATACCTGATACCAAAGGCCTTGCCATTATCAAGATCGGTTTTTCCCTTCTTAGCAAGGTCCTAACATTAGATTATTGGAAGATTCCTAAAGAATGTCACATGTGTCCTACCCAGGAGTGGGGGTGGGGGAAGGTTGCAGGGTATCAGCTTTTGCTTTGTCCTGGACCAGCCTTCTGTTCCCTCATCATACCTTATGCCAAAAAGTTCAAATTAGTGTTTTTCTTTTCTTTCTGATTCTTTCTTTTTCTCTTTCTCTTTCTCTCTTTTCTCCCTCTTTCCCTTCCTGCCTCCCGTTTCTTTTTTTGTTCTTCCTTTCCCCCTCTGATTCTCTTTCTTAATCCACTACCTTTTTCTTATTCCTTCTTATTCTCTCTACACTTGATCGTCAGGGAAATTTCATATACAATATCAAGTATTACTTCTAGGATGATGATAGAGTTTACAAAACAAGAAGTTTTCCTTGAATGTAGGATAACAGGTGCCTTTTGGTACATCATTAATCTCTTAATGGAATGGAGTTTTTCTTGGGGGAGGAAAGTTCTACCTTAGATCTCTTTTTAGGCACACGTCCATTGTTTTTTGTTTTTTGTTTTTTTTAAGCCTTGGCAATTTTTTTTATATTAGCAAAATTCAGGAAGAAAACTTATTGTTTTTAGTGTCATGGCTCCTAAGCTTCCCTGTTTAAGGCTCAAAGCACAGTGTATTTCCAAGGGTAAGTGAGCTGGACGATTTCACATCTGTGTCACAGCCCGAAAGAACCTCCATGAGGCTTGGCTATAATCAGAATCTTTTCTAGGATTTTTGGGACTTCTTTAGACAATTCTTTTAGTCAAAGGAACTTTGGTGGAATCAACATCATAAGGATTCATTTCACCAACTTGGTTACATAAATACCATAATAAATGTGAAATGTGTTTAAGAACCATGAAAAACTGATAGAAGATGCAGAATGAGTGAGATAAAGATAAACCCAACCCTCAGAATTTTAAAAATTAAATTTAAAAATTGTTTAAAAAAAACACGACACCATTAAGCAGCAGTCTTACACAGTGTGTGTGTGTATGTTTCTGTCTGCCTGTGTAAGCATGTGTACATAATGAACTTACGGTCGTAGTGTTAGTCTGCTGCTGTAGTAGAATCATAACCCATAGGAGCCATGCTGGGATCGAACAGTTGACTCCAATGTAACCTCAATGTTAGAGTTAGCCCACAGGGTAGTTGGCTAGTAGAGTAATCTTCTGTGGGTAATGGGGATTTAATGGCTCATACTGGAATACCCAAGAGGGCTTGATGAGCTGGGACATGCTCTGGATTGCTGTCCAATGTGAGTAAGGAAAGGCCTTCCCAGGTCATAATGAAATGGGGAGTTTGCATGGATTTTGGTACATCTCAGTCTGTTCGTTAGAGATATCAGTGTCTATGTTTGAAAGAGGCTGGTTAAGTCAAAATCTGACTGGAAACCTAGCAGGAGAAATTAATCCCTAGGTACACTGGATAATGTAAAAGGCCTTCACTCATCAGATAATCTCCTTAACATAAACTTGAAAAGGACCTTAAGTAAAGAAATATTATTTGTCATCCTTTCTTAGAGAAAGATACTGAATTTTCTGACTCCAAGTGACTAAACATGCTACCACAGTAAGGGGATATATATAGAAACATTGGCCTCATTATAAAAACATGTCAACCAGGATTCTGATGGATGCTTTACCTGTTGCTTTATATAACAAAAGGTGATATGCTAAGGTATGCAAGGATTTACGCTTCCTGGGAAATGAGCTTAATTTCTAAATTACAGTGATAGTTTATGTCACTGTATAATAATGTTATATTTAAACACCTTTCAAGAGTGGGTGAGTGGGGATACCTGGCTGGCTCAGTCAGTGGAGCTTGTGACTCTTGAGGTCAGGGTCATGAGTTCAAGTCCCACACTGGTGTGGAGCCTACGAAATAAATAAATAAATAAATAAATAAAATAAAGTAGGTGAGTAGATATTAGAATCATCTGCATAAAACCAAGGAAGGGAGAGTTTCCAAACCTCGTGCCTCCTCTGAAATGGATCCTAGAGGGTCACAGACCTTTGAATGAGAATCACTGCCTTTGTAAGTAGGAGAGCTAGGCTTTGAACCCAGGCCTTAAAACACATTCCACATTATCTTCATTGCCTTCACTTATTTTTGGAGTTGCATTGACCTTTTCTAGGTTAAATTGAGTGTTTTTAGTGAGAGAAAAGTACGTATTAATTGAACACATATTATGTGGTCCCCAACAATGCAAGTGCTCAAAGCTGCAGCGAGCACAGCAAACATGGTGTAAGCGGTCAGGTGGTCTCGGAAGAGAACCAGGATGCTTGACAGTAGGAAGGACATGCTGAAGTTGGTCTTCAGAAATGGGTAAGACTTAGTCTGATGAAAGTCCATACAAGAGCACACCGTGAGGTGATGAACAGAGGCAGAACTGAATGCAGAAACTGAGAGAAGAGGCAGTTGCATATGTTTTGAACAGCAGAACAGTGGAAAGAGAGTGGATCTGATCAGACGAAGCTACATCACAGGAGGCCTTTGAAAATTAGTCAGGTGTGTTTGAAGTGTTTATCATATGAAATATGGGGTAAAGGGAAAATTTTGAACCAGGTGGAGGGCTTTAAAGTAATCTAGGAAGCTCAGTCCATTGTGTTCAAGTTAGTCTTTTTTAAGATTTTGTTTATTTTTTTATCCGAGAGAGAGCGAGAGAGAGAACACGAGTTGGGGGAGGGGCAGAGAGCAAGCAGACTGCCCTACTGAGCACGTAACCTACACAGGGCTCAGTCCCAGGACCCTGAGATCATATCCTGAGCTGAACTCAGATGCTTAACCAACTGAGCTACCCAGAAGTCCCATGTCCAAGTTAGTTTTGAGCAGAGAGATTATGGGGGTTAGCAGGGAAGTTTCTCTCTCTCTCTCTCTCTCTATCTCACACACACACACACACACACATACAGAGGCAATCTTTATAGCTAATGCTGTAACTCTATAGAGTAACCTTAGAATTAGAAATAATTTAAATGTAGCCCAGTTAGAAGATGGAACATACCCAACACTCAAAAAGTAACAGTTAATATTAAACAAAAATACGGTGTCAATTTTCATTGTAAGACTTTTTTTTTCTTTCTTATCAAATATCTTCGAATATATATGAAAATTAACATCCTCTTTGTACCTTGTTGGATGAAGGGAACTCTTTCCATCCCCAAATTCTAATCTCCAAAGTATGCAAAGTATGCATGCCCTGGACAGCCCACTTGGGCTCCTGAAATAGAAGAAGAGGTAGGGGAAATTCCTTTATAATTTGGAAAAAAATACTATTATTATGAAAAATGTCAAGAGTCTTAGAAAGTGGTTATAAAATTGAAAGTGAATAGTGAATCAGAGAAATGCTCCACTGAAAACATGATAAAAGTATTCAGGACAAGCACAGTGATATTGATTTCAAAATTAGAAAAAAAGAGAAGGAGGGAGGGAGGGAATACGGAGGGAAAGAAGTTTTGGAGAAGGTGACAAAGACATTTCAGGACCTAGGGACCTACAGACCAAATCTGAAAAGAAAGTACCTAAATGACTCTGTCACCTGCTTTTTCCCTGAATGGGGCTCTGGCTCTCGTAATCACTCTGTAGAAATTAACCCTAAGTGAGGTAAATGTCTGAAGGAACAAAGAGCTGGGCTTCTGTGGTTTATTCTTTATTTCTAGGAGCTGACTGCAAATAAAGCTTATTTTAGAGTCCGTGGTGATGACATCATTCCATCCCCTGCCAATGACTAGCAAGCATCAGAAGTATTTGAGGGTTTGAAAGACCATGCAGCAAAGCAGAACGGGGATCTGAGCGCTGTTTGTCTTTGCCGATGTCGCTCATCTAATGCTCTGCCTTCTCCCCCTGTTCACAGAACCGAAAGTAAGCTGCAAATTAGGCCGGTCGGCCTCCACGTCAGGTGTGCCCCCGCCATCGGTCACTCCTCTCAGGCAAGCCAGTGACCTGCAACAGAGCCAGGTACCATCATCGTTAGCCAATCGTGATTGACTTCCTGTGATGCAACATGCCAAACGCTTCCACCTCTGTCTGTCGTGTGTTGCTGTAGACAACTTTTGCATTTGCTTTTATTTTTCTATGTGTGTATGGGTGGAGGGGCTGAGTCATGGCAGTCTGTGTTCTCATCCAGAAAGGACAGTCTTTCTTCTCTGTGACTGGTGAAACTTTCTTTGCTGTTTGTTACCAAATCGTTTTTTTGTCTCTGGTTCCCATCATTCTGTAATATGAATGTAGTAAACTTGTACTGTATGTATTGGCTTAGCGGTTATTTTTTTGACAATTCTTTCTCTCTTCCATGTTTTGTGTACTTTTATACTGTCTCTGAAAATTTATCAACCTTTGATAAATTTACCTACTTTGTTTTATGTAGATTTCTTTTTAAATGTTTTGTCTACAACACTTACACAGATGTTGTCAATGAATTTGTACATACCTTTTACCTCTTATCCTATTATACTGTAATGTTTGTGGCCATTCTGCTTTTATTTCTATTTAGCTTGGAGCATGATTGTAAGACACTGTGAATCTCGATGTCCTTATAAATATTCATATACCAACTCATCTGGATTGAACACGGCAGCTAGTCTTCTTCCTTAGGCCATAAAGACAAATTGACCAACCACATAATCTAGATATTTACCAAAAACTATAGACTAATAAGGCAATCTTTGAATAAATGACTTTCCTCTCTTATCCCAACAACATCAGAAATGTTCTCAGAAAGAGAATGTAAGTGTTCATGCATGGTAAATAAGTTTTTTATTATCACTTGGAGAAAAGAGTCAAGAAATAAAGGCGTAAACTAAAATATCATTTAATCCTTTATAGGAACAGTATGTTGCTCTGATGTTCATTTGGGTACATGGCTGTCTATGGGGAATTCGGTACGGGGAAAATCATGACACATAAATGTCTATCTGTATCTCACCCAATAACAATTCAGTACATCTTCTTAATTTGTGAAGCTTAATTGTTATTACTGTTAAGTATTATGGGTGTTAAATAGGATAATGTCATCCCGGAGTGATTTCTCTCCGCTTCCTGGCTTTAATCTTTGCATTCATAAAACTCTTCTGAAACAGTAAATTATGAAACTAGCGATGGTACCTCCATGGGAACTGTCCATAGTGATTAGCAAATTACATATTCATCAATTATTTAAAATGTCAAGCTATTTTAAAAACATAACTAAGCAGAATAATTGCATTTTTTTTTCTAATGAGGGACATGGTGCTTTTAGTATTTTGGTCTGGCTTAAATATGCACAGGATTTGATTTATGAATATATGTGACATCTATAAGCATGGAGAGATGAAAGGCCTCTCTCAAGGACATCTCAAGTGTCATTTAGAATTCCTTGTGTCTTAATTTAAAATGTTAAATGCTTTCATAACTTGACGTATCCAGCTCGAACACTTTTTGGGCAAAAAAATAAGTAGAGATGATAAGATAATGGATTAATAAATAACACAATTAACCTCACTAAGATAAACTGCCACTTCAGTTGATTTAAAGCCATTTCAAAAATATTACATTTGCCAAATTTAAAGTTTAAAAAGCTGGATACAGAAAGGAAAGAAATTTAGCCGACTGTCAGAAGACTGCATTCACGTAATTGATTTTCTAAGGACATGTATCTTGCTATTACATTACCCTCGGTATCACAGAGTGGTTTTCTATTCTTTGTTTTGTTTTCCATTTTTTTTCTAGTTATCTTTATAGTTGTTTCATCTTAAGCCCCTTTAACTCTCAATGAAAGGAGGTTCTTGGGGTAAACTTCTGGAATAAAAACGAGACATAATGTTTGTGTCTTTGCATTATCAACTGTTTGCTCACCTGATGAGATACTCTTTATTCTTCCAAATCTTGCAACATGAGAAAACCCTTTACGTTGCTTGCACACTGTTAGTTTCCCTACAAACCACAGAAATCATGGCATGCACCCATAAAGTAGATGGACTGTCACGGCTCTGAACTAGAAGGCGAGCCTCTGGGACGCTCTTCTGTGGCTTGTGACCCGTTGTAGTGTTCACCTATCCCTATATTCTGGAACTAAAGAGGTCAGCACGGCTCAGAAGAACCTTGCTTTGCACCCTGTGACCTAGCTTTGAACTAAAGCCCGTGGCAACTTACTGAAGATCCTCCTCTCACCTAATTCCCGGGCTCTTGACTGAGATATGTCTTTAAGTAACAGCCAGGATGACAGTGCCCTCTCTTTGGTAATCCATGTCGACTGGCTGACTGTAAGAGTGAATATTCACAAACCAACTTGGATATGGAATGCTTAGCATTATCAGACTATCACCCGCATCACCTCCTAAGCAGTTTTTCTGATACCAGGATTCCCAACAATTATTTAAACACATTCATGCTTGATAGGCGATGAATCTGCTTCTTCCTGGGAAATCATGGAAAAACCACATGATTTCTTTCAAACAAACAGAAGCAATCATTAATCCCTAAAATAATTCCAACAGTGCTTATCAGCTGAGGAACTTGGCTTTAGGATGTCTGTGCCATTTTAGCCATGTTAAGGGACATTACCATTCATAGAGGAAGAATTGTGTTTTCTTTCAGATTGTTTATTCATATCTTAATCGCTTTCCATTTACTCAGTGCAAGTTTTTGACTTACCATTACATGCTGTGGTAGGAGCTTTCTAAGAAGTGTTGTAAGAGGGGCATATGGAAGTGCTTGAACATTGGGCCAGCAAAGAAGTACAGAGCTGCCCACAAGTGTCCCCCTCCCGCAGTCTAGGCCAATAATGATGGCCACCCCTCCACCCCTGAAGAGTCTAGAGACAGCCGTGACTCACTGAGCCACAGAGGAATCTAATAATAAGAATAACAATTATTCTTATGATTAACAGTGACTGTCCACCATGAGCATTTGTGTCAAGATAACATTTGCTTGGTTTTGCAATCTTTGGGCCTCAGATAACCACAGTAGATCCAGGATTTGTAGAAATGTGTAATCTTATCTAACTGGATGTTCAAAATATGTAAGAGAATATGTAATGCTCAGGAAAGCAGTGAGTTGTAAAGCATTTAGAGTATAATAGTATTTGAAACTCAGAGAGATGAAAACAATTTTTTTTTTTCTTTCTTCATTCACTCCAGAAGAAGTAGACTAGACATGGGAGAAGATATTTCCTTGGAATTTTATTGCAATGTGGCCACATATCTGGGCCTTTTTCTTAAAGCAAATCTTTAGAAATTAAACTGAATTTCTGTTCCTGCTAGGAAAATGCTATTTTCTTTCCTTAGTTATAAAAGTAAAATGGCATAGAAGTCATATTGAACTTGGAGTGCATGTAACTTTCTCTTTTTTTTCTTCTGTAGTAAACTAGAAAGCCATGTGTTCAGAATAAAGGGTGTGACCACTTTTATAGACAGTAGAAAATGATGTTCATGTCGTTCCTCTGTATCTGGCCGGCAGCAAGCCTGTCTCTTGGAATGTGACCTCCATTCCATCGGTGATGATGCCATCTGTACTCTTTGGAGCAGGTGGTGGGACAGAAGCTAATGCTCATGGTCTTGGGAAAGCCATGTTTTCTCTTAGGAATGGAGCAGCTAGAGTGTGTCTCCACAGAAGTGCCAACTTTCCTTGGAAAAATGTTCCCAAAGAGTGTTTGTGTTTGTTTTTCATAGAAGGAAAGAGATGAGCCCTACATCGCCCACTATAGGCACACACTCATGTCACCCCTCCCATTTCTATACACGTGGGCTCCTTCTGACACACAAGCTCTCACATACTCACACATACACGTACATACTTGCTCACACTCACTCGCTCCTGAATGTACACACTTCGCATTTGTGAAATGACAGATCCTCAAGTGGAATCAGGGAATCCCAGAGCAGTGATCACGTCACATCACATATCGCATCACAATAACAGTGACCTAAGCCTTGAAATGAAACTTCATCTTCTCCCTGAGGCTAGTTTATCCTTTGAAACTGGATTATCTCTGATTATTCTTAATCTTGGAGAAGGGTTAGGAAAAGGCCATCTGTAATTTCCATTGGACATACATTGCAAAGGCTGACAGACCCAAAACTCTTTAGAAATCTCACAGTCGCCTCCAAAGCCATTATCTCCTGTTTTGTGGGCCCTTGGCACCATGACAGATATGTCTTCATTACCTAGGACAGGCCTCATCCCGGCTGCTGGTCAGGCGAGCATGCCCAAGTCCTTTCAACTTGCCCCCTCAGGATGATTTCTCAAATGTTTATTCCTTTCAGTGCCAATGCTCTGGCCTCTTTCCATACTCCTAACATCCTCCTTCAGTTTGATGACCTTGTTGGAGCATAATGAAAGCCAGCCCTGGGCTGGCTGCAGGGTATAGCATGTTCTCTTTTCCCATGGATGCCATAGCAATGTCTGCACACCAGCATCTGGCATGCTTCTGTAGAAGAAATGTTGGGGTGTCCAAAGCTTGACACATGTCCAGCATGTGTTCTGGCCATGCCTGGATATCAAAAATTGTTTTTTAGATATCTGGACAAAAGGAAGGCAAATCAACCAAAGACAGGGATTAGGGATCAGTATATGTGATTTTGGGACAAGGGCTGTGCCCAGTTCTGAGGCATACCGATAATGGCCAACACATTGTGTGAGACTCAGTAATCTTTTGCTGACTGACAAAATTTCTCTCTTGATAAATGTCTCTTTCTATATATCCTTGTAAAACATGTTTTTCTCACACAATTTAATTTTGTCCTTGTCTTTAGTTTCCTACCTCCAATGCAGTGGGATGTGTTGATTTGCCCCCACAGCCTCAGTAATGCTTTGTCTTAGAGCTTTAGGAAGACCACTGTTCATTCTCAGGATGTGTGTGAGTTCTGGGCTTTCATTTAGTTTTCTAGATAGTCAGAACATTTGCACATAAAACTTCTAGGAGCCTGGCAAGCGTAAGGAAAGTGAAAGACAATGTGAGAGTGAGTATATTGACATAAATGCTCAAACAAGGGCATAGAAAGGAATTCTGTTTTCATCTGCTCCATGCCTACCTACGTCTCTGAATAATGTAACCTTAAAGGGTATGTTCTCATTTAACCTCACCTTCCATGCATAGGACCAAGTAGAAAAAGTAAAATAAACCTTAAGAATCTAGAAGTTTCAACAGGGTTTTCTCTTCAGAATTTCCATGCTACCATTAACATGAATGGAACTTATTTTGCCAAGACTGTTCATACTTTATTCTAGCCTTAAGTCTTGTAGACCTAGAAGCTATGTACTAAGAGGTTTAATATGATCAGTTGTATATACATTTTCAAGTGCTTTCTGTCTAGGAGCTGAAGTTTTGTGGTGGATAAGAGAGAACAGTGTTAGGAAGGGAGGGAACAGGAGAGGTGGTGGGAGGGCAAGTGCCATCCCAACTTCACATGATGAAGGAATCCTTCTCTACCATCCCTTGCTCAAGTGTTAAACAATCTTTTGTTGTTGTTAAGACCCTGTGATTATTCCAGTTCTTCCTATGAGACCTGACCTGAGAGCGTATTCTGTGTTATATTAGTACTTGACATAGCTGACTGGATTATATGCTCATGATTACAGTATAGGAAGGAAATGGAGGAAAAGCAGAGACAGAACACACAGCCAAGCATCCAACACTGAACTCACTTCATTAGCACATAGCTGCCCACCGCAGAGCTTCCTTCAGGCCATACAATACATTTAAAATGACTCCTATTGTTTGCTTCATTCTGCATACAAGTTAACTTGACATATATTTCCAAATATGTAAAACCCAACAGGGGTCCTTGGAAACCCCTGCTATGTTTACAATACAACATCATCACGCTGGAGGAGGGTTTATCTGTACTAACTTCAAATTGTAAAATAAGGTGTTATGTTAACAAAGATTATGTTACAAAGAAATTATAATTGTTATAATAATGATGTTTACTGAAGAGCCTGGATCTAGTGAAATGTGGAATAAATTAATATTATAAGTAAGAATGTCAGTGTTTATATTGATCTATTGCCATGTATTACGGCAAAAGTACATTAACATAATGTGAGTGCCAAAAAACGAAAACAAAAATGCATTATCTTATGTGTGCTGTCAATAATCCTGTCTGATTGCTTTATATGAATGTTAGCCTTTACTACCCGTTGACACTCTCCATAATTAATTTCATATTTAAAGAAAAAGCAAAATTTTGTGATTGCTTTTAAACAACAGGCAAATCCAGTAATATGTGTAATGACATATTGACATTACTCTCAGATTGCTTTTTACAATACATTGCTAAGAAATTTGACATATTATTTAGGCATCCCATGTTAACTTTTGTATATTTCAAGGGGTAGAATATTTGGGAGTCACCTTTTAAAGACTAGTAGTTTCATGACCCATCTTTCAATAATACCATTATTGAATAGAATTAACCTAAATAAATTTATCCCTGTGCTCTTATGCCAATTCCTACCCCCTCCCCCCAGAATAATTTGTCATTTTTTCCCTTAGGGTAGGAGGCAGAGTGTAACAAACAAGAGGTTGTTCTCTAGGAAGTCATGAACCACTTGACACAGAGGGGTGGGGATGGGGGCACAGGGGCTGTGAGTGTCCATCCTCTGACTCAGCTGTAGTCCCTGATTCATGCATGCATCCTCCTCAGTGTCAGAGTCTATAACCTAATCCATCAGGCCTGCAGGTAAAAAAGCAGCTTAAGGATATACTCCAGCATTCTTTAACGCATGGAGAAGACCCAAAATTGTTTGGATTCCTTAGATGAGGTTTCCATCATAAAAACCATGTGCCATTTATTGTCATCTCTGCTGCAGACTATGTCAAGAGCTTTTCTCTCTACCGTTCTAGCCTGTGGGTACTCTTACCATCCCACATTCCAACTGTGGGTACTCGAGTGCCTTGTCCAAGGTCTGTACCTGGTAAATGTCAGTCTGTGATCTTAGGTACTCAGCTACTTAGAGGATTAAGGACTTCTTTTAGAAGTCCTGAATCCACCAGTTAGTAACTGGTGAACTTGAACACATTGTTCAACTCTTCAGTGTCTGTTTTTTTATCCGTAAAATGGGCACAGTGTTATCTGCCTTGGATGGTGATTGTCATCATTGAGGATTGAAGAGAACATATGTAGGGAAAGTTCTGGATGGACAGACCAAAAGTGTTAGAAAAATACTCATTCTTTCTCTTTTCCCTTATAGCTTTTCCTTCTTCCAAAATTCACTCCCCTGCTTGCTAAGAGATACTAAGTGGGAGAGTTGTCTTAATCAGTGGTGTTCTGAAGGGGGTGGGCATGGAGGGAATGGTCCATCTACCCTGTATCACTGACCTTGTTTAGAACCACTGGTGCACCGTGATAATAAAAGCACAGACCTTTAGTCACTTTCATTACTGATTTTAAATTCTCTAGATAGTGGCTCTCCTCATTACCAGCATCTGAGATGGACTGGTTTCTCCCACTCCCTCCTCAGTACACTTGATACAATTATATTCATTATTCCTTTTTCAAATAGGAAATTAGGTATTCGGTTATTTACCATATGATAGGAGTCTGTATCTGGCATTTCTTCTTAACATCTGAGCCACCCAGGTGTCCTGTATGTGGCATTTCTTCTTAACTTATAGGTTTCACGTGTGGCTTGGAAGCCAAATGAGTAGAAACCAACTAAGATTACGATTTCAGAAAGGCCACCTGCCCCCTAATACTATTTACTCTCCTGTTTGAGTGAAAGTATGAATGAACAGAAAGAAAATGTTTAGGCTGCAGGGGAAGCCCTTACCAGCTGTGGTCAAGACAAAAGATGAAGAGATGCAGGGTAAATCTGCTACTAACATCAACACTTAAAGCTTCCACAGACCATAGTTGTTGTTTTTGTTTTGTTTTTTAAGATTTTATTTATTAATGAGAGACAGGGAGAGAGGCAGAGGCAGAGGGAGAAGCAGACTGCCCCCTGAGCAGGGAGCCCAATGTGGGGCTGGATCCAAGGACCCTGGAAACATGACCTGAGCTGAAGGCAGACACTTAACCAACCGACTGAACAAGCCAGTCACCCAGACTGCAGTTTTAAATGCCTTGTTCTCCTAGATGCACATGCATTTATGCACAGGTGTGGATATTTTATTATATTATTTTGTTTTCTTATAACATTTTATCCCATCATATTGATCTGACAGTTCTGTATTTTAATTCCTTTTTTCCTTTTAGTGAAAAAGCATTCAGGACATCACATTATAAATTGTTATATACACCCAAGGCCTGAATTTTAACCACATTCTGTTTTGCGGAGTGAACGTGCGCCCAGCCTCGCCCTGATACATGGGTGTCGGGGGGCACCTCTTTGTATTTCTTAATCAAAGTGGGAGACAATGGAATCTATATATATTTTTAGACCTTTGTAGCCTCATTTGTTCCTCTTCTGATGCCAAAGGCATTCTAGTTTCTAAGACTAGCAATAATATGGACATATTGAGGAAAGTAAAACTGAAGATTTTAAAATCCATGAGTTTATTCCTTGTGTTTTCAAGCTGATCTTTCAAGTTTCCAATCCCATGTCTATTTTATTAAATAATTAGATAATAGAGACCCCGGAAGCAGGGGGCAGTCAAAAATATTTAACTGCTAGACTTATTCCAAATGTCCATACACTCGAAAGTGATAACTTTGGCTTAGTCTAGAGAACAATTACCAATGTATCACAGTGGAGCTTGTTGGAGTTGTATATAGATCGATAGCCACTGAAGGACCATTAAAGTTTTCCAGGTTGCGAATTCTGTTTGAGATCTCAATGCTACGGTTGTGTTCTGCTGCCAGTTGTTAGCAGAAGTCCACAGAAACGTTTCCCATCACAGGCTGTAACAATTGAAATGATTATCAGGCTGCGGAAGCAGCTGGACCAAGCTAACTGGGGGGGAAAGTAGCATAACATTAGGTGTACCTCTAGCGCCACCTAGCATCCAAAGTGTGCATTACAGTCAGCCCTTGGATTTTAAAAATAATCGAATCAAATAACACTGATTTATGACAGAGAAAATATGTTGTTTGCCAAAATAACCATACTACTTATAGAAACACGGAATAAAAGTTTTTTACGATACTTGTTTTGGATAACTTTCATGACTTTAGTCTTGCAATTTTAGGTTGTCTAACTTTTAAATATACCTTCCTGTACTTCTGGCGGTGGGAGGGAATAATGAACCACAGCCAGGGATTTCTGAATGTTATGCACTATTTATGATGAGATACAACTATTTTCCTTAGGACTTATGACGTCTTCTGTGCATTGTAATTTCCTAAATCCAGTCTGAGCCTCAAGAAAAGGAGGTCATTTTTTTCTGTACTGTATTCTGAAAAGAAAACTGGCAAAGGGAGCTTGACTGCCTGAATGGCAGGATTCCTGTTGACTGCTTTTGTTTATCATGGACATATTTGAAACATATTGCATAAGATTCTTACAGAAGAGAAGTATCCTTAACTAGTGGGTAAAATTACCTCCAACTCAACTTACATGTGGATCAGGAAGAAATGTGTAGGCTGTATTAATATTGGCTCAGAGTTTACACTACATTTGACTCAAAATAATAAATACACCCCCATTAAGAGTGCCTTATTCAAGAAGACTTAGAAATCTTTACTTTCTCCTCTTAGCTCACCTGCCAGACAAACTGTTATTCTTTGTTCCATGCTACAAATAAACATTATCTTTCTGATTGAAAGCATCTTTCCCAAATAAAATAGACTTCCAATATGGCATTTGTTGAGGGCTTATTATGTGCCTGGCACAGTGTTCAAGATCTTTTATTATCTAATTTTATTCCCACAGCCTACATGTGCAGTAGATAATGTTATCCCCACTTCATTGATGGGAAAACTGAGGCTAGAGAGTATTTTGCCTATTGGAGATCTCATACCTCGTAGTGGCTATATGGACATGAGGTGTAAGCCCAGGGTTCTATCTACTCAGTTGTTTGTTTTCTTTTCTACCAGAAATAGCTGCCATTCTGAATGTGCTCTCTTCACAGAACTCACTTTCTTTCATTTCTATTAATGCCATTCATTGATTTATTTAACCATTCTTTGATTTTTTTCAGGTCTTGCCTTTGAATGCCTCTAGATTAAAAGCTAATTTAGAGAGTCAAATACAATTTAGACTTCAACTGAGCAAAGTACCACCTAAGAGTAGGATCTCCAAGGGTGAGGCGGGACTGGGAAGGCAGCTCCTGGAAGGAAGCTAGAAGTCATTTGTTGACTGTGTCCTTCTTCTATGGACGGTGGATGGGTGTCCTGAGAAGTGAACCATGCAGGCAAGGGTGTGCTGTGTAGGCATGAGTGTGTGTGTGTGTGTGTGTGTGTGTGTGTGTGTGTGTGCATGAGGAGCACATCTTACTCTTTTCACATGCTGAGAAGAAAACGTGCCCCCTCACACACATGCACCCATAAACATGGCTTCTAGAGCACCCAAGGAGATTTAACCAACAGCACACAAAAGACAAATAATGTATTCACCAAGATTCATCCAGCTTCTGGGCTTCCTTGGGGAACCTGGGAACAGACAGGGTGGGGCGGGGGGAGACCAAACATACCGTCACTTCAAAGCTCTTGTTTTCTAAAGTAAATGCTGCATTAGAGCTAGTTATAATCCCTGGTTGTCAGCTGTTTTGACAGGGATGGAGTCTGGAAGGCTGCACGTCAGGACTTAGTTCCTGGGAAATGAGGAAGTTACTTGAAGGACCAGAAAGCCTCAGGAGTCACCATACCCACCCTATCAGCTTTGCATATGAAAGGCTGGAGGCTTTTCAGAAGAAGCCCAGGAGCGAGTCACTGATCATTCAGGATACAACTAGGGAGGAATGGGGTGTGTGTTGTCCCTAGTTTGATAGTCACCTAAATAATGAAACAAGGAAGCTTTGGAGAAGTCTTACATGGGAAGCACTTAACATCCCGTGCTTGCTTTCCCCCAGGCCTCATGGAATTTCTAGGTATTTTGATTTCTATATCCAGATGAAATGAGATAATGAATATGAAATCACATTTTAAGCTAGAATGTTTAAATGCAAATGCTTATTTTCAGTCATTGATTATTTAATTGTTTAACATGTAGGCTTTTTTTTTTAACATTTAGCATTGTTTGAGCAAAGATGTGCAAGGCACTTAAGTGTGCATGGTGCATTAGGGGGAAACAAGAGAAACTGCAGGACAAGATAGCAGGAGAGAGCAAGACTGGAGCCACTCCAGGAGCTTTATGTGATGGCCTCTCTTAGACCCAAAGGTGACTTGCAGAAGGATCATGCGGTCTTATGACAGGTTCCTGCTTTTCCCACCTTGGGTCCACTCTCCCCACCTGCCCCCATATCCGACCTCCACACCCACAAGAGAGTGCTCTGTATTTGTTGACTCCTCAATGCAGAATTCTGTAAAGTATGCCCATTGCTTACAGGATGGAATATTAACTGCTTTGCATAGATTTCAAGGCCTGTATCATGGGGTCCTGGTCTTTCTGTTTAGCTTCATTATCCAGCAGCCCGTCTGGTACATCTCAGGCTCATCCACTACCTTCCATGGTTTTCTCACAAATGCCCCAGGGATGCCTCCAAGATTTGCCTAACACTGAACTTCTTCTTGGAACACCCTCCCTAATCCTGGGTTCCTGGAAACCATTACTTATCAATAGGTCAAGTCTGGAATCAATAGTGTTCTCACTTTTCGTGAGGCTGCCACCACGCTCCCAAGCATATCTTCCTTCTTCCTTATCTCCCCTGTACTTTATACTTAGTGTGCCTTATTTTTGTATAAAGGAGACCATGGCCTGAAGGATGTAATCGTCTGTTCTGTTACCCAGAAAAGTCGTCTGGGGAAAGGTCAGATTAGATAAATTCCTTTACTATCAGAGTGTTTAATTTGCAGACGTGCATTGGAAATTGCAAAGAGGAGACTATGACATGTCATGCTTCTCGAATGTATTAGACCCCCTCTTTTTTCTTCTTTTTTCTAAAGAGTTTCTCTTTTGATTCCAAAGATGCAGATTATAATTGTTTACATTAGATCATAGGCTCTTTCAGGCCTGGGATGTATATGTTCTTCTTAGAAATTGCTAGTTGTCTGAGTACATATTGAATGAATAAATTAATTAATGCTTAAGGCAGAAACAGATAAGCATCTGATTTTAAAGCTGTTGTAATCATTTGCAGAAGCATTTGGGCTCTTGACAGGTGGCTCTGCTCATAGTCATCAGACATGCCCACCTCCATTAATTTACTATTTTTACCTGCTGGTAGAGGATGAGAGACAAATGTTAGAGAAGAGAATTAAAATTTGGGTGTCATTGAGAGAGATAACACAATGTTTGTAATACACAGGAAAAGGGAAATTCATTCCTAAAATGAATTCCTAAAAATTGATTTTTTAAGAAAAAGAAAAGCAGCTTTATTGACCCAAAGAGGAAGAGTGTGTTATGGTGACCACGTTAGAAAGATAAACATTAATGATACAAGTATATATTTTAGACATACCACATAGTGGGACTGGGGGAAATTAAGACCTTTATGGTCTCTAATAGAAGTGATTAGGAAGCCCTCTCCCCACAAAGAGTTCAGTATGAAATTTTAGCCCTTAAAATAACACAAAACTTGTTTCACATTTATACTTCCGACACCTGCTACAATGTATGTTCATTAGTTGTGTTCTGATATGTGGAAGATTTGCCCCCATACCACCAAGCAGTTCTCCAACACCAGCGGGGGGTTCTACAACTTAACTCAACTTGGACATTTTACTGTCTGCAGGTGGCACCAGATCCCACTGGTGGAGGGCTCCATTCTCCAAGATGGCCCCCACCTCAGGAGCCATAATGGAAACTCCATGTTATCACTCAGCTATAAATCAGAGGTTCCTATGAACCTCTCCTTGGGTTCAGGGTCTTGACTGGAGTGGCCCACAGAACTCAGAGAAACCTTGTACTTACTACATCACTGGTTTCTTATAAAAGATTATGCATCGGGATGGCTAGATGGAGGAGATACCTAGGGCAAGGTCTGGGGAAGGAGCACATTGCTTCCAATGCTTTCTGAGAACCCCCTTCTCTCTGAATCTTCACACGATCACCAAGCTGTGGAAGGAAGCTCTCCTAAGTTTCTCCTTTTGGGTTTTCATGGAGGCTTCATTAAGTAGGTCCGATTAAGTCATTGGCTATTGATGATTGAACTCATTCTCCAGGGCCTCTCCCCTCCCCAAAGGTGGGTGGAACCAAAAGTTCCCACCCTCTAATGTGGTTGGCTCCACCAGCAAAGAGCCCCCATCCTCCTAGCTTTCCAAGTCATCTTATTAACATAACAAAAGACACCTTTCCAATTCTGCTGGCAGGTAATTAATTCCAAGGGTTCTAGGAGCAGTGTGCCAGGAATGGAGATGAAGACCAACTATAAATTCCTTATTGTAAATCAAGCTATCACAGTCTATATATATTCTACTTTATTTAAATTTTCTTTTTACAAAATTTTGCATTTTGTTGAGGTTATTGAGGCTGAACTTTCTGTTGTGCATTCTCTCTTTTTTCAATTGTTTTGCCTCAGATTTTCTGGACAGGTGCCCTAAACACATCAGAACTCTTCTCCTGGATGATTGAGCACTTGGTACATGCCCACAGAATTTCTAAAGCTACACCTGGAGCCAAATTTAAATAATTTAAATACAAAAGCAAAGAATTTAAAAAGTTTTTTTTTTTTAAAAAAACGTTGTGATAACTATCAGTGACAACGAGCTATTTGCTACTCCAATATGTTGACTTAAAGAAAGTCTACCTTCCCGCTATACTGTCTGTCTTCTCAGAATGCGTCAAGGGAGGGAGACTATTAACACAACTGTTAACTGCGTAAGGAGTTGTGTGTGAAGATTTGCTAAAGTTGCCAGGAGGGGGCAGCATTTTGTCTTTCCTTATTTCCTTTAAAATTCGGGAGGGATTTTACAGGTCCCCCAAGGAGTGATACAGTTTAATATTCATCATGGAGATGGAGAGAAATGACCCACAAGGGTGAGGCCAAGGGACTGGTCTGGAATAGAGCAGGTCATGCTTTTTCCTCCCTCCTCTTCCTGTCCATCACTTTTCCTTCCTTTCCCTCTTAGCTGCTCCCAGGGGCAGATTAGTAACTGGACCCCAGAGGAAAAGATTCACTGGAGAATATTGCTGGCTGCAAATTTCCTGATAGTAACTTGATAACCTTATTTGCCATAGCTCTGCAAACAGTCATTTGGGGTCCAGGCAAAAAGATTGTGGATATAATTAATTTGGGGCTATTTTTACCTTCTCCTCCTCCTTCTAAAGCCTCCATACTCTAAAATCACCTATCTCCCACAAAATTTTCCAGCCTGTATCTCACACCCACTGTTTAGCTTTTACCATATCTTGTACACCAACTAAATGCTAATAACTAACATATGTAACTGTCATGACTAGTAACTACCAAGTTTAACTGTCATTGACCCTTTGCTGTAATTAGCATTAGCACCTCAGAGTTTGCAAGTTGCTTTCATACATTCACACAGCAAATGCTCGTTGTCCATCTGATAAGCACCAGACGTTCTGATGGATGCTAAGCGGCTGATACAACTTTTTGTGTTCAAAGGAACTTGAGCTCAAAGGAACTTGAGCCTAGTAAATGATACACACACACACACACACACACACACACACACTTTTAATCATGGCACTTCATGTCTGAATATTTAAACATGTGTCTCCTAAGATCAAGGGCATATGGACATATTTCTAAACAATCACAGTGAAGCAGTCAAGTAAACTATAATGATTTAATCCTATGGTCTCATAGAAAGCCCATTTTCAAGTCTACAAGTGCCCCAATACTATGCCCTTCCCCAATCCAGTATCCAGTCTAGGATCACAGATTACATTTAGTTCTCATTGTCCTTTTATCAGTCTTTTTCCATTACGAATATTTATCAGCCTCAGTGATTTTTCAAGATGCTGAAATTTTTAGTCTAGAAGTTGTTGGGGGTGTTGGTTTTTGTTTGTTTTGTTTTGTTTTTCCAAACGACCCTTAGTTTTGATCTGTCTGATTGTTCCTTTGGGACTAGATTCAAGCTAAACATTTTGAGCCAGAAGACTGCTTGTGAAGACCTTCTCAGAGAAGCACATGGCAAACAGTGTCAGTTTGTTTCAGGAATGGGAACACAATGTTGGATCACTTGATCTGTTCTAAATACTTTATGTACCAGGAGGGAGGGACCAAGCAGGCTGTCTTGTAGTCTGTCCACTACAGGATAGATTGAACTTTACATTTTCTTTTGTGACCGTCACAACCATCCTGAAAATTGTCATCATTACTCTATGTCTGATGAGAAAACTGAAAAACAAAAGGTGAAGTTAAGTCTCAAGTTCACATCTAGCAATGGCAAATTTGGAATTTGAGCCCTGTCTGCTCACCTCTTTCCTGTATAAATCAGTGGCAAATACCCACCACAGATGTGCTGTACCGTTCATCACCACTAGAGGGGGGAAGAGGACCTTCAGAGTTAATACACAGCTCTTGGACTAGAAATCTAGAGACTTTTGATAGTACTGAGTTCCATGCTGGGCAATGCTTAAAGATGAATGAATTAAAAAAAAAAAAAAAGACATTGTGTCCACACTGATACCCCACCTTTTCTGTTTGCTCATTTTAGACTAAAATAGATCGAATATATCTTAACTACAAACATTGTAGAATAAGATTAAAGACAAGTATAAATACCAACACACTATGAAATGAGTATATGGCCTATATTTAATTAACACTCAGGTTTTGGGCAAGAACAATGGGTTGTTCTTCTACAATATGTATAATCTACCTGTAAGCATAATAAATAGTACGTGCACTACACTTACGGAATAGGTGTTAATTACTACTTTCATGAATCTGTATTTTTCCTTTTTAGAGAAAAGATAAAAAGCCATTATGAAATGTGAATTTGGCATTTATTATACTGTTTTAAAATTATAGGACCCCAATTAAATGTCTGCATCTTACCGTCTTTACCTACCACAAACAGAATATCCTTTAAAATCTTACTGCTGTGGAAAAATACAAGACAAAGCTAGTCTCCACACTGACTGGATTATTAAAACAGACCTTATCTAGAGATATAAATAGAAACCTACATTCTTTATTCCCAAAGTAGCAACAATAACAGAATAGTAATCGGTGGGAAAAACTAAAAAGAAAGAAAATAGAAAAAAGCTAGCATAGTCCTCATGTCAACCGTATAAAAACAGGTATCCAGAATGTACTGGGCAGGCTTTGAGAAATCATGGGGAAGTGCTGGGTTCAATAACGTTTTAAAACTCATTAATATTTAAATTAATATTCAAATGAGGGAAATGTAAAGTAGCCTTCAGTTCAGTAGTAGAAAAGGTATAATTATGCTAGATATTAAAGAGAAAAAAGAAAGATTGAAAGAAAGCAACATGAAAAAATGTGGTTCTGTCCCATCATCAGAGGATGTGCTAAGTATGAAATGGTTAACTTAGTAGGTACTGTTATTCCAAAATCTCTCCTTTAAAACCAGTTTGAGCACCTCCTCTGAAGAGTCAGGTACGTAGAGTCTGGGCACAGGGATTCCCAGTGTATAAGGGAAAACTGAAACCCTTTTGAGATGAAGAGCTTTGCTTGGCATTTTCTGGTCCCTTAACATACACCCTCTGCCCCGAACAGTGGACCTGGTACTTGCAGGTCCTCCTTAGAAGGATGTGTAGATAAACCACGATGAGTTCCTATTGCTAGGATTCCCTCTCCATGGCCTTAACGTACGCTGTACATAGCCGCCAAGGAATAAAGGCTAGAAACCATCTGTTTCTCATCTCAACCCAAGAGGCAGGTTTAACTAGAGGAAATGGGTGGATGCTGCTGTATAAAGTATTTTTATGAGACCTGAGAGTAAAATCCTGGAATGTTTTACCGGGAGAGGTCATGAAATCTTCCCTTTGGAGACCTTTAAAACCATAGCAGATTCCCAAATCGGCCAGACGATACTAGTGTGGTTCTGCCTGATGGCAGGAGAAAGGATTCGTAGATGGGTCTTCAGGCCTTTATAAATATAATTTTATAGGAAAAAGAATTGTAAAGACCCTTATAAAATAATGGTCTTCTTTTTCATTTGTATACCCCTCTATTGCCACAAAGGGGTGCTATTGACTCAGTTTATCTCTTCCTCAGAAAATGATTTCAGTATTTTCTCTAAAACTCGCACTGTAGGCTTTTGACAATCATTTTGCAAGCATCAAATAATTCCCATTATTTATATGTTTTGGAATGACAGAGATCTGGATTAAAGTAAATTTTCCTAAAATTTATTTGGACTGCTTGTAACATTTTCTTTAGAAAAAGAAACACCGTCCTTGGATTACTGCTATGAATCAATGGCAGACTACATTTTTCCAGGCAGTGATAGGAGACACAGACACTTATGAATCAAATTGCCATCCATGCTCTGGTCGTGCAACCTTTTCGGTAATAGAATTGGTGTACTGATGAGCAGACACAGAGGTAGTCAGAAAAGCTCAGTCTCCTTTGAGAAATGAACATGGCAAACAAGAACAGTTGGGGACACCAAGCAGCATTACCTCCCATCCATTCTTCCTTGGCAGGGAGGCTGAAATGCCAAAGAGATCTTCAGCCAATTCTCTACTTCCTAAGGATAGTCCTCTGTTTCCTCTTTATCTTGGGCGTGATGACAAAGCAGGTGTTCTGTTGCTGAACTGAACCGAGACTCACAGATTCGCTGTGTGGTGAGCAAAGGACCCATTTAAGGCTGAGGAAGTCAGGTGAAGCCACAAAGCTCGGGTTCTTAATTTTCCTGAATCGGGTCCTATCTTTGTGCTCTGAATGCCACTGGGTAGAGAGATGATGCAGACAAATGAAAACCTTCCGTTTCTCCTAACAAGACTTTGATAAGGACACGGATGCCCTTCGAGAGACTGTAACTTGCAGAGAGTTTGAGGCTTTGAATATATATTAGGTTCTATGGATTTGGAGGTTTAAAAAGCATCCTGATGTGACGGGTTAAGAAGGGTTGTATTTTCTGGTGTCTGCAAGTGAAGTGGGTTGGGAACTTAACATAAAAGCAGTCTGAGAGATTATTAATTAATCCTTTATCTAGAATCTCTGGTGGGCAGTGGGGAAAGTTAGTATGCTTGGAATACTTGACAAGAAGTATTTGTGTTCACATTTGCCCCTTGGGGTTATTACTGGTGAGTGCGCAAAGGGCAGGAGTGAGTTATGGTGTGATAAGGATTCTTGGAGAAACTACAAATGTGCAAAGTGAATCAGTTCAGGGTGTGGGATGGAAACCTACCCTCAGTCCAGAATCTTTGTCCTATAACCATAAATGCTGACTTGTCATTGCTTTCCTGATTTTCCTCATTTTGCTATTTGAGACCAGGAAGCTCTCTATGTTTGCAATTAGTCAGCTAAGAAGTGGAGCATGTCACATCTCATATCCTGAGTCTGATCTCTTTGCAGATTCTCCTGGGAGTGATATGTGGAGAGAGAACCGGAGATTCTCTTTGGTCCCAGTAGGGGTGTCCTGAAGATTTGTTGATGTTTGCCAAGGGCATGGGGGTCATCAGGATTCAGAGAACTGGAAAGGGTTATAGGCTGGAAGTTATATTTGTAATAAAATACTGATTTTAGAATAGACCTTGTTTAGCAAAATGAGGGGCACAACTCCAGTCTTCCGTGCTAACAAGAAAAATGATGTGGCACTATTTTCTATCATGAGACAAATGATTATCCATGACTACTTTCCCATATCACTTGGCAAGATGTGTTTTTTTCACAACACGCATAGGTTACATTAGTCGTTGTTTACTAATGGTGAAAGAGTTTCCATTGCTCTTCTCAAAACTTGGAAAAAATTAATGGCTTCCATATTCAAAGGTCAAGTTCTTTTAGACCTTTTTCTAAAATTTCTTGGGAAGAAGGCAACCTTTTATTTAATTTGTAGCATTTTGTTAAATGAGTACAAATGCAAATAAAGACCATTTGTTTCTTTCCAGAATACTATATATTTTTAAATTGCATGATAGGTATGAAATATAAGCATGGGAGACCCAGAGGAGTCCCTCCCAGAATATACTTACTTATGAAATGCATTGCTCATGAACACGATATGATTGGATATAAATGTGCAGATGTGCAGAATCTGTGGTTTAATCCAAGCTCAATTATCCCCTTGCTGAATGCCATGGACAAATTATTTAACCTCTCTGACTCAAAAGCCTTATCTGAAAAATGGTAGTAATTAAGATGAGCTGTAATTATAGTCCTAAAGTGTATAGGATAATGGCAATTTATGATAAAATAGATTTGACAACATCATTGGTTTTGTTATCATTGCTCCATCCTCAAAGGACCATGAATAAATTATTTTATTTCTGTCCCAGCTAAGAGAAAGATATTAAATACATTGTATGAGAAACTTGGCAAGTTGTATTCAGGGAAAAATGTAGCCTACAAGTATGGACACCATTGCAATTGTTTTTGGAGGCATGTTCTCATTTTAGAGGAATGTTTTAAAAAAGCAAGTACTTATTTCAGAAAAAAAAAAGCAGAAAAAATATTAGCAATACTGTATAATTTGAAATCATGACCATAGAAATAAAATCTAACAAGTGAGGGGCTGTACATTAAATATTATATATATGATATAGTGAGTGCCTGGATTTTTTTAAATTTTGTTTACAATGTCCATTAAGGCATATGATAATTATATTAAACTAAATAATTCCATTGACTATCTAATGTAACTTAAAACAATATTTATATATTGCAAACACATTGATAATATATTTTTGCTTTCAGACTGGGGTTTCTAATGGTCTTAATTTTTTTAAAGATTTTATTTATTTATTTGACAGAGAAAGAGAGACAGCAAGAGAGGGAATACAAGCAGGGGGAGTGGCAGAGGGAGAGGGAGAAGCAGTCTTCCCACTGAGCAAGGAGACCAATGTGGGGCTTGATTCTAGGACCCTGGGGTCATGACCTGAGCTGAAGGCAGATGCTTAAAGGGTGAGCCACCCAGGTTCCCCTAATTTTTTTTTTCCTAATCAGTTTTATTATTGAACTTTTCTTCTAATTCTCAAGAATGCTTTGGTGTGGAATTACTCAGCCCTGGTTTAAAACTTTCTGTCCTTCACCACCCAGCTCTGCAATCTCCATTTCCACACCCGTAACATGGAGTGATACTCACGACTGTTTTAGTGACTATAAATGGAGACATGAGATGAGGTGATCTACAGAGCAGCCTTGTATCTGAGGTACTGCAATGTCCAGTTTACTTCATAGCTTTTCCCTTGTCTTGTAAGTCATGAGTGAGCACTTGGCTTCAACAGTGTAGCCTCGCATGAGCTCCAGCGCCTCCAGGCCAAAGGTCAATGGAGGCCTCTAAGATTGGTTATGAAGTTTGACAAAATAATCTCTCCCTCATGAACCAAAGATTTCTTTGTCAGAGATTGAAAGGTTGCTCAGAGGGGTGCCTGGGTGACTCAGTGAGTTAAGCCGCTACCTTCGGCTCGGGTGATGATCTCAGGGTCCTGGGATCAAGCCCTGCATCGGGCTCCCTGCTGAGCAGGGAGTCTGTTTCCTCTTCTCTCTCTGCCTGCCTCTCTGCCTACTTGTGATCTCTGTCAAATAAATAAATAAAATCTTGAAAAAAAAAAAAAACAACGTTGCTCAGATTTAAAAGTATGGTGAAAAAAGGCCCTGCCTTAGAAGATAGAACTAATAGAGTATAAGTGTGTGGGTTGATTCTGGGGTTTTCTTACACTGTCAAGGGGTTGTTATTCATTCATAGAGCCTTACCACCAATGTCAAATGCGGCACTGCTTCCTGAATTATTCTGCTGACAGTAGTTTATATTTTTCTAGAGTTCTAGGACTCAATTTTCTCAAGATATTGTTTTAATTCAAGGAATTTTATGAACATAAATCTTTAAATGACAGAGATTTAGATGTACTTATATAATTTTATTATAAGAATAGGCTATATTTCATTGACCAAACATAACCGATTATTATAAACACTAGCATTCCTATTTTTAAAAATAAAAAGCCGAGGCAGTTTATAACTTCCCCCAAATTCCTTCCAGTGCATTTTATTCCCTGAAAACTGAAAATGGACTGTTGGCTCTTAAAAGGTTAGGGTTTATTTTGTAATTCTGAACCTACACATCATAAAAAGAAAAGTATGTAAAGAGGTCATATCATCTTTGTATTGCATGTCATTTCCATAATTAGATATGTCTCCATCCACAGAAATTTAAAAAAAAAGATATAAATTATTGGAGAATATAATTCTGAGTCTTTGGACCCTAGATCTGGCTACAGCTATATGAAAGAATTAGATAAAATACAAGTCCAGTACAAATACACTTCTATATACTTTGTATGCTTTTTACATTTGTGATTGTGGATTAGGGAAGTAGCTGAGCTCCAAAGCAGAGATAGCCCAAAATGTTAGTATTTTTACCTTAAAAAAAAAAAAAAAAGTTTCTCCATCAAACAAATCCATATGGATGCTCCTGGCTGATGGCTATTCTTAATTTATGGACAAGGCTGGGCTTTTCCCCCAAGTGCGGCTGTGTCATTTCTGAGAACAACTATAAATTCTGCTGAATCTGCTGCCTCGGGCTGAGGGATGGGGAGAAGTTGAGATCATGTTTGAAAGTTCTGTATCTGTCTGGAGAGAGAGACACACAGAATTCAGTCCCAAGGTCCTTTTTAACTACAGGAGTAGAGATAGGTCTCCAATAATTATTATAGATATAAGATATAAATGCATCAATCATGATAATAGCCATGGTGCAAATGCAGGTTGATCCCTGAAGAGTCTAGCGTCTTAGGAATCACTAAGGGGTAGAAGTTGTGGGGTACTCACGATTCCAGAGTTAGATTTGGCTATTCTGTTGCCTGGTAGTGTATCTTTGGACAGCAGTATAATGCTTCAAGTACTTACTATGTGAAATAATAAGGGAAAGAAAGTGAACATTTGTTGGTCACATTCTATTTTCTAGGAATGGTGGGGTATAAGTGACATAAAATGTTTAAAATTGCACTATAGTTGCACAACTACTCTAAGAACAGAACCACGTGGTGTAAGACTTAAATGTGGGGGGATGTGGAGTTAGTTCCCCTGAATTCAGACTCTACTTCCACGCACTTATTTGCTCAGTGACTTTAAACCTGTTTCTTACTCACAGGGCCTCAGTTATTCATCTATAAAATGGGCATCTGACAGCTACCTTACAATATGGCTGATCCAAGGAGTAAATCAGAGCATATATAAAGCATTTGGTGCATTAACTGTGCTTAATGTTTATTAGTGGTTGTTAATATCATTTTTAACAACTCACCTGCTATTAGTACTGCAGAGAAACATCCTCTATTTCTCATTGTTCTTTGAACACTTACTGAAGGAGGCATACCATCCATTCATGGCAGGTGTGACCTCTGAGTTTGAACACTCCTTTTCTGAAGCAACTTAGAAAACGATTAAACCAATTTATGTTTACATCAATTTTAAAAAGTCAATCAAATATTGGTCTTGAGTAAGGTATTCCAAGAAAAATAAAATTACTAAAAGATAGAGGCTCTATAATATTAGCTATTGTGGTGCTGCTTACACCTGTGTGAAATTCTAAGGTGTTTCATGAGTAACATATGGTTATTCTGCTAGAAGGTAACTGAGGCATTTAGAATTATCTTTATGTCAGCAGGTGTGGAGAACCATAGGTAGAGCAGTTGAAATAGGAAAGAAGAAATGAAAGTAGTAGTAGGGTTTTTAGGCCACCTCAATTCCATTTTAATTTCTTACAAAGCACTCATATCCTCCCACTTCCCCCTTGTCTTTCTGATTTTCATTATCCCCCTACTCATATTTTATTTCTGAGTGGTTTATGTATCTGACCTGGGGGGTAGGGAAAAAGCTTGTCATTTTAGCTGTTATGAAATATGGATTTCGGGGCGCCTGGGTGGCTCAGTGGGTTAAGCCTCTGCCTTCGGCTCAGGTCATGATCTCCGGGTCCTGGGATCGAGCCCCACATCAGGCTCTCGGCTCAGCAGGGAGCCTGCTTCCTTCTCTCTCTCTCTCTCTCTGCCTGCCTCTCTGCCTACTTGTAATCTCTCTCTCTCTGTCAAATAAATAAATAAAATCTTTAAAAAAAAAAAGAAATATTGATTTCTAAAGCTGTGTTTTGCTGCTTCTTCAGGTTCTTAGATCAGAATGTTGAAAGGATTCCTCTGATTTTCAAAAGTAATAGGCATGTCATGTCTTCAGATGTCTAACCGTCTTGGTTAAGAGAAATCGTCTTTGATTTGACTTGGGAATGATGTCGGAGCCCAGAGTTCTTAGGAATGAGCTGTAAGCAACAAGATCATGAAAACAGATGTGACCATAAGGTCCACATGTTTCAATAGCATCCTAACTTCTGTAGATACAATGCTCTGGCAGTGGGACCCCCTCGATGCATCTAGGCAGATAAATGGCATGACAAAAGCAACTGTCTAGGGACAACGACTTGCAGTAGTGGTCGTCACCCCTCTGTGCTCTCCCTGTGCTGTTCCCAGCATTTGTCTTCTGTTGACTCTGTTTCCTTTGAAGCATCCAGCGGAAGGGCATCGTGATGAGAGATGCTATGGTTACTTGTCAGCCAGGGAAGCAGAATACGGCAGAGGCCCAGGGACAGTCCTGGAATGATTTCCAGCAAGGAAGTCACTGCTTTGAATCTTAACTCTGATTCCAATTTTGAACATAAGCTGTCCTTACGTATAGAAGATAATGATACTATGGTCCATCCCATACAAGATTCCCTGAAAGAGGGGTGCCTGGGTGGCTCAGTGGTTTAAGTCTCTGCCTTCAGCTCAGGTCATGATCTCGGGGTCCTGGGATCGAACCCTGCATCAGGCTTTCTGCTCAGTGGGGAGCCTGTTTCTCCCTCTCTCTCTGCCTGCCTCTCTGCCTACTTGTGACCTCTCTCTCTGTCAAATAAATAAATAAAATATTAAAAAAAAAAAAAAAGATTCCCTGAAAGGTGGATGATGGGAGGGGTGGGGGATGGCAAAGTCATTTCCAGGTAATACCTCCAGTCACTCTCAGGGAGAAAGACTATATGTTTCTCACAACGCTGGGCACTTTGTAAATATTGACTTAGAAAAGATGTTTTTAAACTAGCCAGCAATTCTCAATGGTGAAAACTTTAACTATCATTTAATAAACAGTTCCTTCCAGTTTTCAAACTTTAGCTGACTGCATCTAATTGCCCTCATGAGAAGGGCATTACTATCAAAGAAGAGCCTTTCATTCTGGAAATTAGATTTCAAGACATTCAATCTGAGACTTGAATGGAAACCCTTGTTTGTTTCACTGCCCAGTGCATCTTACATAGGGCATTCTGCTCTCAGACAACAGTCAGCTGAGCCCTTTGTTGCCTTGTGGCTGCTCTGAAGAATGTTTTCTTGGGCATTGAGTATAAACCTCAGGAAGCAGGAGAAAAGCAGGAAGCCAGATGGAAGATATAAACGCAGCAGGAAAAGGGCCTATCTCTTGAGTTCCTGGATTGGTAGATCATAGGCTATGAGTACACTCTTTGCACTTAAGCTGATTTGGGGTTTCTCTGTACAAGATGTTGGGTTTTTCCTGCCTTTCCATAATGATCGCATGAAAATTTGAATGAATTTGGCTAAAAGGAAATGACCAACCTCTTCTATGGAAATGCAATAAGGATGATTTTGTTGACTTGAGGAGCTAGTGTTAGCCATAAGTTAGGATGAAAGGCCTCAAGCTTTAAGTCAATGTGGCTTGAACCTGGAATCACAAAACAAAAGATTTATTTAAATGGTGCAGTTAGGAAGACACAGCCTGCAGCTGCCCAGGAGGCATTGAAACTAAGTGCTTGCTCCCTTTGATAGAATCAGCAGTACAGAGAATATTTTTCTACAATTAAAATTTTCATTACCAGTAAAATGAAAAATGGTGACTGGCTCTTGGCTTCAGCATGGAATAATGGAGGGGACCAGGAGGAACTAAAAGAGACAAGTCTACAGAAAGACAGCAGAGAAAACCCACCTCCACCCATTTTGCCATGTTTCTCTGATGTCTCAGGAAAACCCAGTGCTCTTACCCTCCCCACTCTCCCCTACTCTGTGTTTCTCTCTCTCTCTCTTTTAACATTAAATCTATTGTTCTTTTTTTCATAGGGTTCAAAAAATGTAAAATATTATGCAATTTATATAAAATACAGCTGTGAGCCTGATGCTGCCCTACCTTTCAGTGTGGGCCCTCTGGTTCTTTCTAACCTGAGGCCAAGACACATGAGGAGACTGGCCCAGGGGTAGCAAACAGCAAAGCTGCATTCAGAATTATTTGTGACCACAAGCGTGTTTTTCCTTTCTAAGAAAGTTAAGCTCATCTTGAGCAATGCGTTCTGGTAGAGAGAAATATACATTTTGTGTTCTTACCCAGCTCCATTCAAAGTTATAAGAACTAAAAATGATTGTTAGCTATTCCCATGATTATTATTAAGGTCTTTCCTTGAGGATTAGCATATTTTGCTTGCCTATGAACCTGTCTCCCTTTTGCTAGATAAAACAAATATTTACTGAGATGTGACTCTCCCTAATTTATCTGTGGTCAAGTTCATATGCACTATTAAAAGCCAATATTTTGTAATGAAATTAAACTTGAAATTAAATTAATGCTAATGTAAGCGATTAAGAGAATATACTTAGTGAAAAACATCAATACACTTCTTGTAATTGAATTTTATCTTGTAATACTGTTTTCTCCTTAAGGGAATGTTTCTTTAAGGCATTCTACTTATAAACTTCTTGCTCATTTAAAAACATAAATTAATTCTGAAACCTGCTCGGAGGGTTTTTTTTTCCCTTTATTACAAACAATTAGCTTAATCAATTAACAGCTGAAATTATATCTGTAGTCATTATTAGGTTTAATTGCTGAGAAATATATTGTGTCTTTTTAACTGGAGAAAATGTATCACAACTTTTCTATAGCCTTTTTACTTTCCAAGAGCAAAGAGTTTTATAATTATGAAATAGTAAAAAGCCAAATCAAGAATAATATATATTTTTATCTAATATTTTACATCATTTTAAATATACAATATTTACATATTATGATTGACATTAATTGTACATTATCTAAAATTATAACCCTGTTATTAATTATTATTATATTATATTGTATTATATGTTTTTTAAGAATATACATGGTCCTCCCTATGGACATAGACGTAATATTTTTTATATGTGACACAAATCAGCTTCTCTCTGAAAAACCTCATCTTGGATTTTGATATATGAATGTCATATATCACATCATGTATCATTTATGTTTAGATTAGGTGTTCTTCAGAACTTTCTACACATTTTAAAACAGCAACACTTTAAGGCAATTTCAGACATTTGATAATTAAACGACAAATCAATTCTTTGTCATGTAATATTATCATTATTTTTCAGTCATTGCATTTTTCTATATCCGTGCACAGGAGAATCCACTATTACATATGTAGATATGCTGCGTATACACATGTAAAGATGCAGACACCATGGCACTCACATCTAGAAGGATGGTGCGTTTTTGGGTAGATAAGTTTCCACTGTATGTTTGACAAGTTTTTCACCAGAACACATGTGCTAAATTACATACAATTGCCAATTTGCATTTTGTATTTCTTCCTAAGAGATACAAAGTTAACACCCAATTTTGACAAGTCGCTTGTTGCATTTGGTTGTCATCCTATACTATGAAAATGTGACCCATTTACAATGTTTAAAACCTTCACTTTTCTTGATGGTGAAATTTTATTCTCTAATCTGCTACAGCAAAGAATTTGTGAAATGATGGTTTGATGCAATTATCATCTTCTTTCTTGGTAGTATGAAAAACATCCCTGGCCTTTTTCCTTTATGCAGACTTTGACTTGAGCTTTTTCTCTACTGCAATTCATTGAATCAGCTAACATTTGTCCAGCTCAGTCAGGAGACACCGTATCTCACCATGTTGTGCATATACTTGGAGAAGCATAAGTATGTGTGAAGGATGACTACATTGCTTGCCACCATGGAAGTGAGGAAATGGTGTTTATTGAAATGAATTTCAGTTGTGGTTGATGAGATAACAAGAAAAATATCTTCAGACAGAGGGACTCTAGTGGCGTAGTATCCAGAGCACAGAATGCATGCTCGGCACACAATTATTATGGAAGTACTACCAGTGAGTGAGTGAGTACTACCATTTGGAAGTGAGATGAGATAGAGCTATTTTTCTTTGGCAAGAGAGGAATCGTCATTTTTCTTGTTATTGAAATTGCTTATTCAGCACTGGGACTCATCTCCTGTCAGGACGCCGCATCCATTAAACATTTTAGTAATTATGTCTTCAAGAAGGAAGTCAAAAGCGAGGTAAAGTGAAGAGCAGAGAAAAAAATACCTTTGCAGTCAAGCCCTGAGATGTTCAAGACAATCAAGTGAAAATATTACAAACCTTGCTGAGTGTATTCTTGTGGGTTAGAGGCAAGGAACCTGCCCTATAAATAGAGGGTCTGACCCAGGGAGGGAGATTGTAGTGTTCTGCTCTATTGTTAATTTCCTTTCACACCCAGTGTGGAATCTGTCTCCAGCAGCTGCTAAGTGGTCTTTAACCTCTTCTGAACTTGATTTTCTCATCCAGAAAATGGTGATCACAGGGTTATTGTATGACCAGAGTGAAATGAAGCAGGTGAGTGTTCATATGATGGGAACTGGTTACTGTGCTCATGATTTTAGTAACGGTGATGAGAAGGTGCTGGTGATGACAGTAACGGCAAATATAACAAATAATAAAGTCACAGTGTCACCTCTCCACTCAAGTTTGGTAATTGATAAATCCTCTAATCGTTTCATCCTTCAGCCACAAGCTTCACCACCTTGATGTAACCCAACGCACTTCCCAATGTCACTAACTGTATGAAATGAAAGTACCATACTAACTGTGTGTGTGTGTGTGTGTGTGTGTGTGTCTGTGCACGTGTATGGTATCCAGTTTGGGCCACATTAATCATAATTAGCTGTAAGACAATATAGCGTAATGATAAGGGCATAAACTTTAACATTTGGTGTATTTCAGTTTTGAATTCCAATTCCAGTTCTGCCTTCTATTGGGAAGATGGTGTTGTAGATATTACTTACTCTCTTCAAGCTTCAATTTATCATTTAAAAAATAGCAATAGAACATGCTTATAGAATTATTAAGCTTTAAAGGAATTAATATATGCTAAGTGCTCACAGAGTGACTGGAACATGATTTATACACAATCAGTCACAGTTGCTACTTATCACATTACTGGTGTTACGATTGTTCCTTAGACTGTGACAGTCCTTCACTGCAAAGTCACTCGATCAAAGGTGAATATAACTTCCTCACTTATTTTAGAACCTTTTTAAAAGCATTCAGGAATGTTTTGGTATTCCTTGAGATCAATCAATAATCTCAATACGAGATTTTATTAGCTGTAGACCATCATTTTCTCTTCAATGATATTACTGACACTTACATTTCTTCAGGAAAACCTTTAGAATTATATTTTTTGGACAATATGATAACCAGGAGATCTCTAGAAATTTTTGATAACTTAATCACAGGTGTGCAATATATACATATATACACAAATATATACAAATACATATATACACTAATGTATGCTATATACTTTTATATACACATGCTTACATATGTTCATGAATATGTATGAAATGTGTAAGTATATACTATGTGTGTATGTGTATTTGCTTATGATAGACTTCTAAACAGTCTTCAAAATGGATTTTTATTTTATTTTAATGAAATATATAATGACTATTTTAAACATAATTGTTAAATATTTTCCCAAGTGAAACACTAAGGAAGACTGTTACAATAAATTGCAAACTGGAAGACAACATTTGTCCAAAATATGCATCATTTGAAGCTGGAAAATGAAACAGCATTTTTTTATGCAAATGACGGAAGAGAGGTGTATATGAGTACATATATAGATTAATGCTTCAAGAAGATAATGGTTACACCAGGGCAATTTCAAGATGGGAAGCAAAATTTTTCACTTAGACATCATTTTCATTAAAGGAGAACTGATACACATAATTCAAATGATTCCACACCAGCTATCCCCTCATAAAATGAGATTATAGTACAGAATTACTTCTAGAATTTGAAATGTGACTCAACCATGATGATTAACAAACAGTGCTTGAAAGCTGTTGAAATATTTGAAATAAATAAAAGTGGATTCTTACCTTGTGGAGAATTAAGAAGTAAAATCTGTCCTTTCAGTGTTTTACCTTCTGTCTCATTTTTCATATTAAATATATTTTCCCTTCCTAAGCAACATATTTTCAGTGATGAGGAAAAGTACAAACAAATAAAGTAAAAGATGAATTAAGCAGTTTGCAAGCCATAAACCTTGAAAAATATAAATGTATTTATCAATTATTAAAAAGACAGGGACTTTAAAGAATAGAAAATGGAGGCATTTAAAAAAAACAATTGATTTGACTATGTGAAAATTAGGAACATCTGTCTGGAATAACATAAATGTCTATAAAGTGCCAAACATTGGAAATTATATGATAAATAAAATATAAATACCCCCAATTTATTTTAAAAAGTATAAATTAGTAGGTAAAACTACCACCTCATTTGGGGGAAAAAAAGAATAAACTCAGACTAAATCAACTGTTCTGCTATTAAACATTTTAGAAACATTCAAGCCCATTCAACTCACTATTAATACAAGTAAATATAGAAATCAGAGGGTTCTTCTAGACATATCATTGATAGGATTTTTGTTTGTTTGCTTGCTTGTGTCTGCTGGTAACACAGCCAGTGCTAACACGATATGGATCCCACACTGCTTATGGGAGCAGACAATGGTTTAACTTTTCTGGAAGACAAATATGGCTTCATCAAAAGTCCACACCAAAAGCCTTAAAATGCTCGATTCTTGACTTGTGTTACTGTGTGAGTGGATTTCTGAAGGAAAAAGACATAAACCATTGAGATATTACAACATTTAAAAAATGAAACCCAACCAAATGTGAGCAATTATACAATGGCAAAGTGGAAGGTATTCATAATGAATAATCAGTTTTTATTATCATGTCTTAGAAAAAAGTGTTTAAGACTGTAACTATAACAATAAAGAAAATGCAAGGATATAAAATTTTATATGGTATAATCATAAGTTAAAAAATAATTTGTGTATATAGGTATGTACCTATACCACAATGATTACATATATACATAAGTTTTAATTATGTATATATGATTTATATATAAAGAAATATACTGCACTTTTTGTGTGGTGGTTTCACAGTTGATGTTTTGCCTATTATATTACTATAATTCATATTTTATAAAATAGACATAAATTATTTTTATAATCAGAAAAAAGTGAAAACATCTGCTCAGACTAGTCACTCTGAAATTGTATTTCAAAGAAACTTTAACTATTAAGACATTGTGGAATTTCTTTGAGGATACTGACTTAGGATTCTAGGGTTAGAAACAATAATATAAAAGAGATTTCTGTTTTCAAGAATTTCAGATTCTGTACAAAACTCAAAATCAATACAATATTCATAGCATGGTGTGAGAGACTTGCTGAGTTAAGGAAGGAAGGAAAGAAGGAAGGAAGGAAGAGAATGCTATGTCAGCAATAAGCAAGCATGGCTGTCAGAATTTGTAGAGGACTTCAGAACAGATTCTTGCTGCATTTAGCTGGACTTTAAAAGCATAAGTGGGATTTCCCCTGAAAGACAAGACTTTAAGGAGGAGGAGCGTTCTAGAATAGGAAAATAGCTTGATTTAAAGAATGGAAGCAAGTAATGTGCCTATGGTGGGTGAGTTATGATAACTTGATATGACAGGAGTATGAAGTAAACAGTGGGGTAAAATAATTAGCCAGAAAAGACCATGTTGAAGTTCACTGTGATGGATCTGGAGCATAAACTGTTTTCTGCAAGAAATGGGGAGCCATTGAATACCATGGTTTTATGGGGGGTTCACAACAAGCCCTTGGGCAGAGTGTGGCTGGTGGAATACAAGTGGAACTTTAGAGGCCGTCTCAGCAGTCCAGGAACCGAATCTAAGAACATGACACCGCAAACAGAAAGGTAGATGACAGATCTGAGAAACATTTGCTTTTTTGGACCATTTGAATGCAGTTGCCTGAGACCCACTTTACCCAGAACCTAGGGTCAGAATCTCAGGGGATTGTGACTAAGAATGTGCATTTTAATAAGTTCCCAAGAGATGCTAAGTGCGTGCCAAGTTTTAGGGATTGTGGGTGTATCACTTAACTTGAACCAAAGGCTCAAGGATTCTGAGACCCCGCAATTCAAAGGATATGAATCCTTGAGACTCCAAAGATTCAAAGACCTCAGAGTCTGAGAGAGATGCTTAGTATATCCAGGGTGTGGCTCACATGGAATTGAGGGCTGAATTTGAGGTCTGATGCCTCCTAAGGTTCAAAAATTGTAGGAAATATTTTTTTTGACCTTGTACATTCAGGATATTGCTGAATTTAACTGAACCAAAGTGGAATAAAATCATTCATTAAGTCAAAAATTTCCAAAGGTCATTTCCTGAAAGGACTCAGAGAGCATTACCCTTCTAGTCATCTGTTTGTTCGTTCATCCATCATATGAGCACTTATTACACACTTCCATCGTACCGGTGGTGAAGGGCAAGAGGATTAACAACAGAGCTCCTGCTTTCAAAGAACTCACAGTCTACTGGGGGTAGAGGAGCTTGTACCGATGGTGAAGGGCAAGGGGATTAACAGCTTGTAGATATATAAATTTAAAGATTTATTTATTTATTCGAGAGAGAGAGAGAGATGGGGGGGCAGCAAGAGGGAGAGAAGTAGACTTCCTGCTGAGCGTGGAGCCTAATGCAGGCTAGATCCCATGAGCCTGAGATCATGACCTGAACTGAAATCAAGAGTTGGACATTTAACTGACTGAGCCACCTAGGTACACCAGGAGCTTATATTCTTGTGTCCACGCTGTAATAGATGCTAAGTTATTACCTGCATTCCTCCCAACAAATTTGAGGTCTTATTATTTTCATTTCCCATATTAAAAAAATAAGGTTCAGGAAGGTTCAGTGACTTGTCCCACATCTCACAACAAATAAGTGGTAAAACCATGTCATGTTATCCATTTCATCTGTCTTAAACTGTCTCTTAAGAAAATAGGAAATCAAACACACACAAAAATAGAACTGTTATTATTTGAAAAAGAGGCAGAGTATATTAGAGGAGATTGGGATCAGTTACACTTGTCACTGTGTAGCACAGTAGTTAAAATCAACTTCTGTCCTTGGATGTGTGACCTGTGACTTGGTCTTGATTAAAGGACATCACTATAAAACTGAAGAGTTGGTTGTTGTCCTCATTTTGCAGGCAGAGAAAATGAGCGATCCACAGTAACTTAAAGCTCTAATTTATCTTTCAAGCCAAGCAACTGTAAGGCTTATTAACTTACAATTTTCAAATCTTTTTGATTAGTGAATTTTACATAATTGGTCATGTAGGCAAGCACTAATATGTAAAAACAAATAGCTTCTATGGCTTGAAATACCAGCATGTGATGTTTCTCATATGCCTAGTAGCTGATCAGAGATTATCCATGAAGAGGGATTTTTAAGTCTAGGAAAAGAAGGTGGGGTTAATATATTCCCATGATATTGCATTCAAAAGCAGCTCTGAAATCAAGATGCCACTCTCATTTATCAATATATTCACATTTTAAAGTGGAATTTAGGCATGTGAAATAAAATCTACGTTCCAGTACATGCCTCGGGTGTTAACTTGTCTAATAATTCTTTCATAAAGCATAGGTTCTGAGTTAACATTTTCGATGAATGAGAGAGGAGTACGAGAGAATAATTTAAAAATCACCCAATCACTAAATCAGAATTAAAGATGGAAAAATATACATACAGGCAAAAAACTATCAAAAAAGCTCAAGGTATATCAAAGATGCTACTGTTTCAAGTAATATCATTAAAATATAATGTGAAAAATATTTAATTCCCATAAGATCTCAGGCAAGAACACAAAATAACTAACTTGGGCAACACCGCCAAAGTGAGATTGAAAGCCTTGGGATCAAATCCAGGCCCATGAAATTGAAAAGTGTCCACTGTTTTGGTATTGCATACTTATATTATGTTTTGTATTGCATATTTAGATTCTCCATTTTTTTGATATGGCACACATATTACATCTTTTTTTAGGAATTGCACACTTATTTGTTTTTTGTTTTTTTTTTGTATTGTATACTTATTTTACCTATTTTTTTTTGGTACTGCATACTTTGTTTTTTGTTTGTTTTTTTGGTATTGCATGCTAATATTTTCTGTTCAAATGGCTTCACTTTGGCTTTCATAAAAGAAAGGAAAAAAATATCAATTATTGTAGAATCATCTCCCTGACCTTGAATTTACACTTTTCAAAGGTGAATGAATGGTGCTTATGAGTAATGATAATGCCATGTGGATTGACTGTACCTTTTAAACACTGAGCATAGAAAATACTATGATGTTAGGTCACCTCTGTGTGCTTTCAAAATGTCAACTATTTTATAATAGATACATGGAGCAAAACTTATTCATTCAAAGAAAAAGACAGGGGGTTACCTGGGTGGCTCAGTCTGTTAAGGGTCCAGCTCTTGATTTTGACTCAGGTCCTGATCTTAGGGTCTTGGGATCAATCTCCATCTCAGGTTTCATGTTCAGTGGGGAGTCTGCTTGTCCCTTTCCTTCTACTCCTCCCTTCAATCATGCTCATTCTCGATCTTTCTCTCAAATAAATAATTAAATAATCTTTAATAAAAAAGACAAAAAAAGACATTTATCTGGCAAATGAAAATAATAAGACCTCAAGTTTGTTGGGAGGAATGCAGGTAATAACTTAGCATCTATTACAAAGTGGACACAATATTTTTCTGTGTAAGAATCAAATAACATGGATTTGATCACTTGTTATTTGATAAGTAATAAAGCACCTTTATTAGGGAATTTGCTAACAAGTGAAGGTAATTAGAACCCTTTCATCTCTATGTTATGTCACATTCAGAATGTTTATTGGGAACCTATGTTGTGTCTATACTATGTAAAGCTGAATACTTCTTCCCAAAATATATTTGGAGAAGAAGAAAACAAATATAATTCATTAGAATTATTTTTTTAAGGTTCTCAAAACAACTTTAATATTGAAGTTGAATCCCTGCAATAACACATCATAGACAAGCAAATGACTACTTCAAGTCTATTAAAACAAGGGGCTGACCTTACATTAAGTCTCTTACACCAGAACTTACACCAGATAACCCACTTTATTTAATTCCAACATTCTCTTTATTCCTTCTAATGATGAAATTGTAAAATGTGTAGTTGACGTAATCAAATAATTCCTCTTAACTAATTGTCAGAGCTGATTTCAAATCTAATGGGCCAAACTTGATATGAAAAATATGTGAGTATGTATGAATCAAAGCTCTTGGCTTGTCTTTAGCCCTTTTTATAGCATCAATATTAATATTATCCTTTTTAGTCTTCTATTAGACAGTTCCAAAATATACATAATTCAAGGGTTAATTGGCCATTTACGTAGCCGACTAGCAAACTTTTTCTGTAAGGGGGCAGACAGTAAATATTTTAGGCTTTGTGGGATGTGTGATTTCTGTCCCACCTATGTAATTCTATAACATGAAAGCAGTCACAAACAATAGGTCCACAAATAACCATGTCTGTGTGATACTTAAACTTTGTATACACTGGCATTGGAATTTCATACAGTTTTCATGTATCACAAAATAGTCGTTTGTGTTTTTTTTTCTAACTACTTAAAAATGTAAAATAAAAATTGTTGCTCGTGGGCTATACAAAAACAGGTAGTAGGTTGTATTTGGGAAGCGGGTTGTATTTTGCCAACTCCTATCCATTATCCTAAAGATATTTATTTTTTATGTATGTTTTGTTACTAAAGTATCAGTCTCTTTGCCCACTACATGGGAGAAGAAAAACAGTTTCAATGTTAGTTTCACTAATACCTCTGGATGACCTCATGACACCTAAGGTTGGGGACTATATAGATAAATGCAGGGAACTCACTATCTCTCATAATTCCTGAAGAATTAGTTTTGTTTTCTCGAATCTCACCAGCCAGCTTTCATGCCTACTCTTCCTTGTTGCCCCACTAATCCTATGAATGCTCTCCTGGAGAAATTTTCTACACGGTAAAGAGGAAATTTGGTAACTCTGGAAAGATTTCTCATAATGTGGATTATAGGGCAGAGAAATTGGCAGAGAGAGAGCAGCATGGAATTGATCCTGCCCCCTCCCCCCAAGACCATCTGAAAATTAGTATTGGGGTCTGGTCTATTGTTTAAGAAACTAAATTTTGTTCACAAGAGCTAAATTTAATTCTGAGGCCAACAAGGCACTTGCTCAACATTGCTTTGTCCCCTAAGTCTTTGATAAATTATTATTTTTTTTATGTGCTAATTCATGAGGCACAAAAATCAAATGGATAGAGATATGACAGCTTGTATCAATTTTATTCTGGTATCATTTTTAGTGTTGGAATGCTCGTGTTGAAGTGCTTATTTTAGGATATTTTTTATCTCTTTATGGTTTACTTATTTTGGCAATTAAATATTTTAAAAAATTGTATGGAGATATATTACTGAACAATATTATCATTCTTTTGTTCTTTGGATAAAATATACTCAGTATCAGGAAGTACTTAGTTTATTTCCTAGAGAAAGTAATGATTGAAGTACATTAAACACTCCTTGACATTTATGTTATTCTTCATGTATTAAAGAATTAGTAATTAAGATCATTAGCAGTGTCTCGGGCTTTACAGTTTCCCAGTCCATTTGTGAACTCTATTTAGTTCACTGCCTTCTATAACTGTGCGAAATAAAACATAGGTAGCAATACCCATCACGTATACAGAGTATATATAATATACATAAAATATATATGAAGTATATACATATATATATACTATGTGTATATGAATTATGTACCTATATATATACAATGTATAGAGGAAGTGCATATGAGTTCAAAGACATACATGACTTTTCAATGTCATGTAATAATGAAGATCACAACCAAGTCCTTGAACTCCTTCTATTGTACCATGTTACTTCCATCTAAAGAGTGAAAGATAAGTTACAATTAGCATTTGGAAAGAATGTGGTCTCTTTTGGTGATTTTTTAAAATATATTTTTTGAACTTTAGAATAGTTTTAAATTCACAGAAAGGTTGCAAAGAATGCACAACCTGTATACCGTGTATACCCCACACCAAGTTTCCCCTTTTGTTAGTATCTTACATTGCTCTAATGCATTTGTCACAACCAGTGAGTCAATACTGAAACAGTATTTTTAAAGCCCATTCATTATTTGGATTTTCTTAGTTTTTAATCTATCAGTCAGTTTCAGGATCCCTTCCAGGATACCACATTAGTCCATTTCAGTTATCATGTCTCATTTACTTCACTAGACGGTGATAGTTTCTCAGCCTTTCCTTATTTTGGATGATCTCAGCAGTTTTGAGGATTTCTGGACTTGTGTTTTGTAGAATATTCCTCAATTTAGGTTTGTCTGGTGTTTTTCTCATGATTAGTTTGAGATTGTGGGTTTCGGGGAGGAGGAACACAGAGGCAGTGTGCCTTTCTCATCATATATTATTCAGGATCCTTAGGATCAACATCACTTATCACCGTCGATTACTTGGTGTGGTATATGTAGTGTTTGCCTGGCTATTCCCCCCACTCCCTTTCCATACTGTATGTACTCTCTGGAAAGAAGTCACTGTGTGTAGCCTGCACGTAAAAAAATGGGGTTTTATGTTTTACCTCCTTGAGGAAGAGCTTCACTTGATTTTATCAACATCAACTTTTAGCTAAGAATATTACCTCTGCTGAGTCATGTTAATATGAAAATCTTGTCCAACAGATGTAACTGTATTCATATCAGTTGAGCAATTGTCTTACAATTATCTCCCAATGCATGCTTATTGTAAATCAAATTCCAGAATTCTTTTAACTCCAGAGTGAGGTGAATTGGAATTTTATACCTAATATTAAAAAGCTTTGAAGAATTTGGTGATAAAACAAAGCAAAACAAAAACACTGCAAAGTCATGAAATATTTTATGGATAGTGTTTTTAACATGCTTCATATAATTGCTTAATATCCTATTTGTAATGTGCAAACTAATAAATTGAAACACATCTTACTGTCAGAGTGAAATGTAATTTTTAGACTTATTTTAGGGAGAGAGATTCTGCCATGTAAATGGCCATAGTGGTAATGTTGGAGATTAATTCTGGGAATTAAAAAGAGCATGAACCCTCCAGAAAGAAATATCGAAAACCACAGGCTATATAAAAGTAAACACGGGAAGTAGATTCGTCTTCCCCAAAATGAATCACATTCAGAATACGTTTAACTCATCTTAAATAGTAATAACTTTCTTGGGTATCTCAAATGAGAAAAGAATGTTCCATAACAGTTTGATGTGAGATGATTCTATAGCACTCTTCAACAGATTTATTAAAATATTGAAATTTTAAAAATCTTGAATTGGCTATTTTCTAATAACCTGTATTTAAATTATCTTGGAATATCTAGCTGTCATTCATGTACTGACCAATGGTTTCTCTCAGAATTTGTATTGACCACCAAAAGAAAATAGTTTAATATTATAGCATTCTGTAAAAAGGGGTTGATTTTCTTCTATTAATATTTTAAACCATATATCAATCAAGTGGACATTTAACTACTTTAAAATAAAAATGTAAAGAATATGGAAATCTTATAACTTTTTATTCTTAAACTTTTATTTTTTAGATTTTCTTAAAGAATGGATTATTCTTAAACTGATGCACTTATATAGTGCAAACTTCTAATTGAAAGAAAATACACACTTACAGTAATGCAGTTATACATATCTGAAATGTAATGACTACTATGAAATATATTGGAGATATTGTTGTTAGAGCAATCTAGGAGAAGTATTATTTTGCAATGACATGTATTGATTCTCACTCTTAAATTTTAAAGAAAATTAAGTAACAAATGATTTTAGGTTTGTGTGGAAAAGTAAATACAATGCAAATATCAAAGTGATGCTGTAAATATCTGAAAGAAGCCTGGAGGTTTTACAGTTTTGTTGGAATGTGTAAACTCCAGCGAGATTTTACCAAGAAGAAAATGATCTGGTGAGCTTTCTAAGAGTTAACAAGATCTGTTCAGTGATGGTGGCTTCTATTCATTCATAAAACTTTTATCGAGAGCTTAATGACTCTGTTCTGCATGTTGGGGCTGCTGATGGATAAAATTTGGGGCCTTCCCTCTGGGAATTCTATGTCATAAATCCATTATAAGAGTTTATAGTTACTCAATAAATTTTGCTTGCATTTCCACCAAAATAGACTTACTGTATTTTTATTGCATGGATTATCAAGTTATAAAATACTAGAAATCCTTTGAAAAATTTCTGAGCCACTTTGGCAATTAAGAAACCACGAAGTGCAGTGACTGGGAGAAATCTGACACATCCAGGCTTTGAATTCTTGTCTTCTAGCTCTAAATCCTGCCCACTCCATAATGGATTAGGAATCACGAGAATTTCAATCTTGCCTTTTTCATACCAGAAACTTATCTGCCTGGCTTTAGGCAACATATGTAATTTCTTGAAGTTTTAGCTTCTTCATCTGCATGTTGAGGGTGTTGTACTTATTTATCTTCTCAGTCTTTTCCACTTCTATATATACACTGAAAGTCAGTATAGAGTAGTTGTTAAAAGCATAGCATTAGAGATGAATTCTTGGGATCCAATCCCAGCTCTGCCCTTTGCTGGCTCTGTAAGCTTAAACAAGTTGCTAAATCTCTCTAAATCTCATTTTACTCATCATTATGGGTTAATAAATAGTACTTATTTCAGAACATCATCATTGTGAGGAATGAATGAATTAAACTATGGAAATGTGTTAGAAAGGGATCTGGTATAGAGTAAATGTTACATAAGTATTTGCTCTGATTTTTTAAAAAAATTTTAAAGATTTTATTTATTTGCCAGAAAGAGAGACAGTGAGAGAGGGACTACAAGCAGAGGGAGTGGGAGAGGGAGAAGCAGGCTTCCTGCCGAGCAGGGAGCCTGATTCCGGGCTGGATCCCAGGACCCTGGGATCATGACCAAAGCTGAAGTCAGGCGCATAATGACTGAGCCACCCAGGCACCCCTTTGCTCTGATTTTTATACTAAAATTGTAACATTTTATTCAGTGACTCTGATTGAGCTATTTTAATCCTTAAAGTCAAAGAGTAGATTAGCTTAGACAATTAAGGAGAAGCTTCCTCAGGCTGGGTTTGTGGCCCAATCACATTGATGTCCTTGTGTGACAAACTCAACTCAGTCGTTCTAGTCTAAAGAACGGTTATTTGGGGACACGACCACATATACCTGGGACCAGCATTTATCTGCCCAGAGATACATGTGTGTGTGTCAATGTATTATCAGTTCTGAATCATCTTCTGGTACGTAATTGACCTGAAGAATCTGTTTCTCTAATGTGCTACAACTTATTGGGCTCTGGTCATTATGATTGGCCAAGGAGTCTAACTTGGACATTTGCTGAAGCATCAAAAAATATAGAAAAATTTCTTTGCAAAAAATTATTGAAACATTTAAATTCCAAACACTAGATGCATGCTAAGTCATTTTGGTAGACGAATTATGAAATGTCTAAGTTCCATATGTCTTCTATAAGCAAATGGAAGTTTTATTTCAAGAAAAAAAAATGGTCTTTAAATTTTTCAAACATATCACATTCATCTTAGCTATCACTGAAAAGCAGTTCCGATAACTAAACTTAGACACATTGGGACCTATAAGACAATGGAGTCGGTATCAAAGCAGTAGGTAAATACTAGGCAAATTGCTTAAAAAAAAAGAAAGGGTCATTTCCATATTGTGAGCTCCTAAAACATATTGGAAAAATATTCTTGCCTAAATAATTGTTTGATTATGTCACAAAGTTTATTTAAGTATTAAATTTATTTATAGTTCCCACACTTTAATTTTGCTTTGTAAGAATTACAAAGACATAGAAACAGCTGACATTTTTTGAAATGACTACTAGCACAGTGCAAAAAAAAAAAAGAGAGATTGCTTTCATACCGTTTTTTGCTTCTGTATTCACTCTTTCTTTTTTGCTAGGTGGCATGCATGCAGTGGTTTCATGGAGACCATACAATGCTTGAGATGATTGAGAAAAAGCGTTGCTTGTGCAAGGAAATAAAAGCTAGACAGAAAACGGAAAAGGGGCTTTGCAAACAGGATAGCATGCCTATCCTGCCCAGCTGGAAGAAGAACGCTGGGGCAAAGAAGTACAGCCCTCCACCCTATTCTAAGCAGCAAACGGTGTTCTGGGATACTGCCATATGACTGTGCACAGGATGGCGGGAGCTCCACATCACTTTACATGAAGAGGGAGGTCGACTCAGTCATGCGATAAGTAGCTGTTACATATCTTCTCTGTCGGAATGGAATGCCAGTGCTTCCCTGGAAAGCCCATGGGAAGCTGTGCCTATTCATGGCAAATTCTTGATAAAATGTATATTAATTGTATCCTTGCAATTAAGACACTTATTTATCCCGGATTATTTTGAATCCAAAAGATATTAAGATGTAAATATTTTACTAGTTTATGGGTGACACCTGAAATAATACACATTATACGTATATAAATTACAGAAATATCAAGAGTTTTACTATATGATATAATTTCGGTATTAACTGGTTTGTTATCTCTTTTATATGTAATCCCTTGATGCCTTTATTATTAATTTTTGCATTTAAGATGTTATTTTTTTTTCTGTACACATTTGGCTTCTGTATGAGAACTCTCAGCTATAAGTCATATTCAATCACATAATATATGATCTGGTGCTAGTAATGTAGAAGTCAAGTATCATATTCGTTAAGAACATCTGTTGCTTTCTAAGTTTTTAAGGGTTTGATGGGAAATGGATGCAAATGTGATGCATAATTTGGATGTCCACGTTACATCAACACCAATATTTTTGCTACATTGGATTTATAAGAATCTCTCTTCAATATTGTCTTGTTTATATCAAGCAATGGTTAGTCAGGCTCCAGAGAAAGTTGTTAGGATATATTTGGATAACTCAGCAGAAAACATTTCCTTCAGAAATGACTTTCAGGACACCTGTCTTTGCATCATGGATCTAATTGGAGGAGACCAGGGTTCACTGTGACAATGGAAGTAACAAGGAATCGAAAGCTTAAATAGCATGACTGCTTTCAAGAAAGTGGGACCAGTGGCTTTATTGCCACTGCCATCATTATTTTTAAGTAACTTTTCACATGTATGTTTGTTTCCCCTAGAAAATGAGAAATAAACATTCTGACAGATACGTTTACATATTTTAGTACACGAAGCAAAATTTAGGTCCATTAATGAATTAGCATTTCTTAAGTTTTTCAAACTAGTTATCACCACATTTTGGGGTCGTAATCTTCTGTGCATGACCATCACATCCATTCTTAACTGATTCTGACACCATGACCAAAGAACTATGACCACTTGTTTATTTTATGTTGTTTCAAGGAAGAAACAGGAAATGCAGGGGATAGGGGATAGATGGGGTGGCTTCGATTTTACGTGGTGGTAAAGTTTAAGTTAAACAAATTCCTATATATCTTTTAAGAATAACTTGCTGGTTGCATATAAATATTGCCACAGATGGATAAAAAGAAACTATCTCATATATTTTGTATATTTAAATTACTATTTATGCTTCCTAAAATGGACAGTTTGTGATTCTTCTTTAACAATCGATTTAGTATTATATTTCTGAGAGAAAAGGTATGTGTTCGAAGTTATTGTCATAGTGGTTTTCCTTGTAAGGGTTTTGACAGCAATAGTATAGTGCTGCTCAATAAGACCAAATATAAAGGAGTGAGGGGATTTTTGTAATCTATATTGCTAAAAACCTAGTGATACTTTATCAGTAATACTTCCTTTCCAGCCTTTGAAATGTTATAAAATAATTTTTTAATCTTTTATAATCAATGTATATTTTGATGTCCAATTAGAATTCTGAAAGATTAAGGAAAAAGGGTAAGTGGGAGCATGTGTATCTGTTGTTTTTGCGTAAATGAGGACTCAGCAGGAGAACTGTATGCATAAAACACTTACTGAGGTTTTAGGCTTTGCTTATATAACTGAGGTGGTTAAAAAAAAAAGAAGAAGCAGAAGAAGCAGGATCACAAATACAAGAAATCATGTAGAGATCTTAAGTCGCTTAAATAAATCCTACTGCCATGTTTCACCAGTTAGAGATTATGTTTCAAACCCAACAATCAATGGAGTACCCATCTAAGAGTGATGAAAATGTTTTAAGATAAAATCAGAATGGAAATAAAATGTGCTTAGGACCCAGGATGTTAGCCTGATTTAACTTCTTATGACCACATACACTCGACGCAGTAGATTGGGTATAAAACATCAGTTCTCAGCATCTTTATGATGATCTGGGTATGTATATGTATGTTCAGGCTCAGTATGGTAACGATTGGATAATTCCTTTGAAATTTATATGTAGGTAACGTATCCAAGTGTGTTTTTCAGACGCCAATCTTTTCCCATATCTCTCTGAATGAGGCAGAAGATATTTTTTAATGCTGGCCACTTGTCAAGAAGGAAACAGAGGTACTGAAATGATTTGTGTTGGATTCAGTCATTCCCATTTGTTCTGCCAAACTCATGTTGCTGCCAGGTTTCACGCACTCTTTTTTTCAAGCAAGTTATTTTCTGAGAAGGCAGCTTGTTTGAAACTCTGACCTTAGGCAACCGTTTCTGTTTAATTTCTTCAAATTTTCTTCAATGGGAAGTCATTGAAAGATCTGGGAAAGCAACTTCAGTGATGTTTGATTCAATAACGTTTATTGGGTGCCTAACCCACTGTCCGTTTCGACTTCGCCAACGTGGCAAGAACCATCTATAATTCATTTTCTTTTTGTGTCATGTTTCTTTATATGGAGAGGAGGTCATTAGGATAGGAAGAAAAATCAGCTTATTCTCTGGTGGCAGTCAATCAGGACATGTCAGATGATAAAACATTCTGTTGACAGCCAGAACACTCTTGAAAGATAAAGCTCATAGTTTTTATAGCAGTACCAAAGAACAAACGGTATTGTGGCATGGTTATCAGGTGGGAAGAGCCCATACGTATGAGAAATGGTCTTTTCCTGACAGCTTTTACAGAAACAGAATTTTATCGGCTGTCAACAAGATGCTTTTCTACGGGGAAAACTTCTTAGCACGTAAGAGACAAATTTCTTTGGAATCAATAGGTGGGAGATCCTGCATTTCTGTTCAGTGCCAGAAGCCAGCATCTTCTGAGCTGTTACAGTAGGTCTTCATTTGAACACTGATGTCCCTTTCCCTGTATTCATCCCATGGGAGCAAGTTTGGGGTGATTGATCGATTTGTGTAAGGTTAATGGCCACCCGTACAAAATATTTGGGAAAGTGAAGCAAAACAAAACATTAAGAGGTTCACACTTGTTGTTTTAAAGAATATACACATTCCACTATCCAGAAATTGTCTGGATACAATGAGATACAACTTCCCCAAGTGACACTGGGACTTCAGAAATGGGGGTTCCAAATCGTTTTCTTGAATGCTTCTAGAGACTAGAGAAACATTCTGCTTACTACACTCTAGCTTAGGCCTTGTTCTCACATATAATTTGATTTGACTCTTTGAGCAAGTTTAAGAATCAAGTCAATAAAACTAGAAAACCCTTTCGGGTTAGTGTTAGTTAACTAGTTAGCTAGTTAACTAATTAGTTAACTAGTGTTTTAACTAACTAAATAAGACATCAAAACAATGCACATTAACAATGCAATTTTAATCACTTATATGTTAAGGTGAGTCACTTCCCCCAAATAGAAAAGCACTTGCAAGCTAATTATGCTACCTATGAAATAAAAAAAAAAAAAATTCTGTGATTTAAGCAGTAGGTAATCTGAGATGAGAGACAGTTTACCCTTTCAAAGGAATAGAAGTACAATAGAATAACAAATCCCACTTCATTGTGCCCCAAATTTAAATAGAACTGAAGAAAAAGTGGTACCTATATTTAAGATTAACTCACTACATCTTCCTTCAATGGGAAAATAGCTAATTATAGAATATGGACAATTTATTATTAATAGTTCATTGTTGAGAAACGTATCTAATAGATGTTTTTAAAAATTCTGTGAAGCATTGGAATTAAATATTCTAAAAGATATGGTCCCTGCCTTCAAGCAGCTTAATTATGCAATCATTAAAATTTCAAAACAAAGCCAATTATTTCTGAGAAGTTATACAATATCACGTGTTTGACATCTCTTATGTGTTTTTATATATGGTATTCTCTCTTTTTTTTTCCAGATCAAGTGTACAGTCAAAATAAAATACTAAAACATATTAAAGTTAATGTCTAAGTATAAAATATGTTTATGTATAAGACTCTCTATGTACACGTAGGATATGTACTGCACTCTATGTAACTCAGTAAAAGGATAACACGTTTGCCATGTTGGACTTGAACATTGTGGCTTGTTGTTTGGATTGATTTAAAACCCTTTGATATTTGGGTGAATTACATTGTAGCAAAATGTGTGTAACCTGAAAAAAAAAAAAGTCTGATTACATTTCCCTTTAAATACTATAGTTTTGAATTTAAGGGGAAACACCTTTACAGAAATAGTGTTGGATTTGTCTCAATCAAATATAGATGAAAATCTTTTTGAGGGGTTCATTTGTTCCCAAATATGACTGGGTTGCCCACCCTAAAAGCATCTACATTTACACGTGTATACACCCACATACAGTATACATACTGTATATAATATATATGAAAATGTTTAGTATGCACTTTTGTTTGGAACTCCTTGAGTTAACATTTATAGTGTAGCAATTGGTGTAAAGTGCACTGTGATTATAAAAAAACAAAGCACAGTAAAGTCACAGGTCTTGTTATCTTGCACTAAAAATGTGTTTACGTATTTAGCAATTGTATGTTTACTTTCTTGCTCTTTTCAAGAAATTAAAAAAAATAGCTATTGAAGAAATGATATAAAATCATATGTTTTTTAGTGGATAATGGCACTACATTTTTAAAAGACAGGGTTTTTAAAAGAAACCATTTAACATCCATTCCAACATAACATGTTTACCGTATCTAAGAATCTGAATGTCATATTACATTTTTCACAACTCATTAAAAATGTCAGGTTTGTGCCTGGAAAATTGTGCAAATAAGCATTAGCGAACAGATTTCTTTCTTCACGTGTTGTTAGCCATTTCTATATACCTAATAATATAAACACTGATGTTTTAATTTCTCTTAATTTTTGTACTTGATTTTTTTAGGTAATATGTAATTATAAATGTACTTTGATACTACTGAAGTAACCAGATGTTGTTTGAAAACAATTTGTTTTCTTTAGTGCATTGGCAATATTTTACAATCTGCTTATTTATTTGTGCTTATTTATTTGTGCTCCCGTGTAATTATAATAAAAGCAATAGTTTAAATTAGCCGACTTTTGCTGTCGCTTTATTTATTCACCGAGAAACAAGATTAGTAAGAACTTTTCAAAGAAAAGTACACTCATGTTTCCACGTCAGAAGCCATCTCTGACATGACGTGTTTTGTGGCAGATCAGCACAGGTGAACGGTGAGGACCTGGATGCTTCAGTTTCATTACGTGACCCTTAGATGTCCTCAGTCATAACTTGGTTTCAGCCTCAAACAGCTGAGCCACTAAATAAGAGGAAATGTGACACTTTTCTTTCTTCAATAGGCACCTAATTCCAATTAAATGACTCAGCGGGAATCTCAAGCCTTCTGGAGGCATTAAAGGAAAGTAAAAAAAAAAAAAAAAATCCAGCCATCTTAGACCTGTGTATGCAAACGACATGCTTATTGGGTGGGTATTTGCCATGTTCCTTTATTCAGTCGCACCTCTGGAATTGATCTGGTTTAAATAGGGAGCAAGTAAGTGTGGCTAACATTACTGGGGTACCCATAACCAAAACATCGTTGGGCACTTGAATAATAAAATAATTTCTGGCTCTCAGCAAGCTCACACACACACACACACACACACACACACACACACACACACAAATGCATGTGTAATAATATGGTCTCTGGTCATAGTTTCTAATGGCTACTTCATCAACCATGTCCAATTTCAGTGTAATTTATTATAATTTTATAATTCCTCAAGTTCTTTTCATGGGCATTTCTTAAAAGAAATTCAATTTATTCCCACAGTTTAGCCCCCTCCTCCAGCCACTCTGTGCTCCGTGGGCACTCTACTTCTGGATTGAACAAGAAATAATTAATCATATTCCACATCGTCAGTGTTTCACACTTTCATCCATTTCAGCTCACGATAAGAAGGACCTCCCCCCTCCAATCAATATCATCTCTTCTACTCTCCTTATGCCCAGTAAGACTCGCTTGTTTCCAGCTTTGTGATCTCAGAGTCTAATTCCGTTAACCCTAAGATGCAAATGACTGATAAAACAATGTCCATCTTGCTATCCATTTGCATTTGAAAGGATTCTTATTAACATGTACAAGAGAGTATCTATTAATAGAATGGACAGACTAGGAGATTGGGAGAAGAGTAGTTTGTGGAAAAGTTTGTACAATATCACCACCTAAAATCACATCCTCTAGAGTTGTGCTTCTCAAACTTTGCTGCAGAGAAGAGCTCTGCTGGCAATTTCTAAAAAACTCCTGTCCACAAAGCTCCTGGGGTTAGTCACAAGGCTTGTGAGATTTTGCAAGTGCTCAAGTGACGCCAAAGTGGCCAAAATTGAGAATTAGAACAGTACTTCTCAAACTTGAATGAACATGTCTATCTCCTGCAGATCTTGGTAACAACATACAAATTCTGATTCATCAGAGTCTGAGATTTGGCACTCTAGAATATCCCAGGAAATGCTGATGCTGCCTGTCTGTAGACCATTTACTGAGCAAAAAATATCTCCTAGGTGACTCCTTTTTCTGTCTATTTTCAGGGAGCCTTTGGTACCATTCTCTTGAGCACCAATACTCAGATTGTACTTCACAGATGGACAACAGAGAATTATCTTGAAACTGGTTAAAAATGCAAAACCTTAAACTTCATCCTAGATGACTCTTTGGAGCTGAGATGCATGAATCTTTTGGGCTGGGGCTCATAGATCTGGTTCAGCAAGCTCTGAGGATGATTCTTAGACTCAGTAAAGTTTGAGAAGCAATGTCCTGGATCATTGCCCTGGTGTGGTTTTCAGCCATGGCAGTACATGATATTCCCTTCAGGATATTTTATTTAATACTGATGCCTGAGCCCCACTCCTAGAGATTTTGATTTTAATAGCCTGAGTTTCAGGACTGGACAGCTTTTCCTTCTCTTCCTTCACAACCTCCTCCTTCTCCTCTTCTTTATCCTTTCTGCTTTCCTCCTCACAACCTCTCAGATGATTAGAATCTGAAGTTGGTAGCAAGAAAGCTATATTGGAGACGCACATTGGAAATTGTGTCATGTTCACCAGAAACAATATTTTATCCACAGGACCAAATGCAGAAATGATCGTTTCATATCTTTACTTATTTATGGATACCTCGTGGCGAACTGGGCTACTGTGGGAAGAAGTTTCAGCTTTGGTTAAATCAATTCTTTGTGATAGGGTGCCCATCTGTCATCTGAAGTGGTCAGCAGTCTGTGAGAACAGGGTTGTATTATTTTTATTATTTATTCATTTATTTATTAAAAATTTTTTTTTGCAAAAGAGTACATAGGGAGTAGGGAAAAGGAGGGAAAAGGAGAGAGAGAGAGAATCTTAAGCAGACTCTACACCTAGCACAGAGCTGAAAGCAGGGCTCAGTCTCAGGGCCCTGAGATCATGACCTGAGCCAAAAATCAAGAGCCAGATAATTAAGTGACTGAGATTCCCAGGTGCCTCAGGATTATGCTAGAGCAGCTCAGGGCTGTTACTTTGTGTCTTTATAACTGCAGTGCTGGCTGTGTTACAGCCTTGCTTTGCCTGGATAGGCCATAATTAAATGAAAAATTATTCTAGACATTGCTTAGAAATCAGTGTCCAGGTGCTACTTAGAATCTTCATCGTTGGTAATTGTACGAGGCATCTGTCAGATATCCCTCAGGTTGGAATGGATGTCTGCCACTGAAAAACCCATCCCCATCCCCAGAACATACAAACACACTGTACTGTGTTTGAATTTTCATTAAAATGCCATCTGTTTATAATAGTTATTTATTTATTTTTAGAGTTTGTCTTCTAATACTATATGATAAGTTTCCGAAAGGGGAACTAGATTTGCTTATTGCAAATTTTTTATTGCCCAAGGTGCTTGGCCCATTGCTCTGTGCATGAAAATATTAAATAATATTGGCTGACTTCATTTACATATTTATTTAGCACTCACTGAGGTCCTTTTATACACCTACTACTTTGTAGACAGTAGCAGGGCAAAGGCTATGCCCTCTATCTATCCCTTTTCCTTCCTCTCTTCCAATACCCTAAAATAAGAATTAATGAGATTTTGTGACATTTTGTAATTCATAGCCCAAGATTACTATAAATATGTATATTATTTATATAGTTATAATTTGTTTCTATCCATCTACATGTTTATTTACACTCCCTTTTGTTGCAAAAGAAATTAAAACTGTTTTAATAATACATAAAATATAGCAAGATAACATACATTAACAATGTGTGAGAACTATAAGAAGAAAAAAAAAGATTAGGACATGAAATTAAAGTAGTCATGAATGATTTTAGGTCACAAAATGAATACAGTGATGCCCTATGTCATAATGAACTTTAACTTTATGATTTATCATAATAGGAGTATCACCAATAATGATACCAATAATGATTGATCTATGGTTTACTCCATGCTGGATACTGAACTGTTTTGAATATGTTTTACTTAATTCTTAATTCTATGCTTACCTTGATTTTCTACTAAAGTAATTGAAATTCACAAAAGTTGTGTAAACTTACACAAGTAGTAATTACAGGTCCTAGAAACTCAAGCCAGGTTTCTCTGATTCCAAAACAAATGTAACACAGTCTCTTATTTAAATTACTTTTTGTCATTTTGGTATTTACCATATACAGAGGCTCGAAGACATTCTGACACTGTGCAAACACTATGCTGGATCATGGACTATGAAAGGAATTAATCCATTTAATTTAGATTCACATACTTAACACCAAAGAGGCAATATGTTCCCTACAACAGAACAAACTGCACCCACTGTACCACTGATACAGCCCAGTGTAGGGGATTTTAGGTTTTCAGAAATCTTTGTCTTTATTGATCATTTCTTATCAATCTTTTAACTGGTTGCAACAAAGGCCAAATGAATTCACTAAGGTCAAACAGTGAATTGGCTTTTAAATTGATTTTTTTTCTGGTACAATTTCCTTAGGGTAACTATTATTGCCATGCTATATTGAATTAAGTTTCTTGATAGGTTGCAAAGTACCTTCTTAGCTACGTTAAAAAAAAAAAAAAGGACATATTGGCTTACCAAGGTACTTTGTTTTAGGTAGTAAATCAATCCAAATTTTGTTATTCTTTCTTTAAGGTAGACACTGGCTGATACCATATTTATAATGGAGAGAGAGAGAGGAGATGGTGGAGAGTGAGAGCACAGGAGTGAGAGAGAGGAGAGTAAGAAAGGAGAATGTGAGAGAAGTAGAGAGAGAGAGACAATAGAAAAGTACCTGTTGTTAAGTTAAAATGTACCCTCCCACAGGACACTGACACCTCGAGACTTGATTCCCCAGCAATATTTCAGCACAAGGGTCCTTGAAAGGTGTTACTCATGACACTGGGATAGGGAGAAAAAGCATTTTATTATTTTATTTTATAAAATAATGTATTTTATTTTTTAATAGTTAAGAACTTTTTATGTATTTAAAACATGAAGTTAGCATATTAAAATACTTGATTTGATTCACTGAATAAATATTTCCTGAGTGCTTACATGTCAGCCATTATTACACATAATGGGGATTTGGTTGTGAACAAATGAAACAATGACAATCCTACTCCTTTTAGAGTTGACACAATTGATAAGATTAGTCCCGTTGAGGTTGAAGTTGGTAACACGAAGTTAAGCCACCTCACTCAGACCTTGAGGATTACAAGGTGTGGTACTCTGGTGATACCCAGATGTTGCAAAATTCAGAAGTCTTTGAATGGATGAAGGGAGCTTGCTGAGACTGAAAGTTGTACATTGCTTCTGCTAGAAGAAGGTTTTATGCCCGCTCTCCTCATTCCCTTGGGATTTGATACCTGCCTGTCAGAGATCACACGTATGGACATACTGATTCCTTAGTAAATATATACTTCTCCTGTTACAATGGAAAGATTCTGAGGAATACCATACAAACCACTGAAACCACCTCAGAGTTGATGAGACATCCCTGATAATATTAAAATTGTTTACTTATCTGAGGATCTTCTAGATTTTATCTGAAACTAAATGTTTGTCCTATTCTAGAAAATTCTTGACTTCTCATAGCTTATAATACCAATTACATTGTCCAAGTTCCAAGTGAACCAAGTTTGACCCAGTATCATACTATAAGCCCCTGCCTTCTCCCAGACTCCAGTGTTATACATCAAAGATCTCAAATTCAAATGATTGTATGCATTGAGTGAGAGAGACAAGTACCTACCTTCAAATACTGAAACAGGCAATAGATCAGGTAGAGCTTGAATAAATGGAGGTTGAAGGGGATGAAAGACCACAATGTCAGCTTGGACAAAGGTAAGGAGTTTGCTGGTAAAGACACAAGAACAGGGATATTATAAAGCTCAAAAATAAGCTTAAGACTATTTAGTTTGAGGAAAAGTGCAATTCCTCTCAACGGCTCCTGGATGGAAACTTTGAAAAAAGTTGACCTCATTTTTACTTAAATGTGCGGCCTTCTTTCAAATTAATATCAGGATTCTGCAGAAGAGCCCAGTGGGGAACTTGATCAGAGCAATTTAGAAAGGCAAGTAAGACAGCAACTCAAGGCATAAAAATGAATAAGGTCAGTACAGAGAAGCAAGTAAGGCAAAAATTATTGGCCTCAATATTTCCTGATGACTCCTCAGAGCTTTCTCTTTCTGGTTTATAAATGTATTATTCACTAAGTCTGAAGAGGTGATTGGAGATGGAAGCAAATGAGTAGTCAGCTATGCAAAGACCTGGAGGAGGGTTTCGGATATTTGAGGGATTGTAATGGCTCTGAGATGGAATGGGCTTTCATGTGTTGAGGAACCCCACTGGCCACAGATACACTAAAGATGAGGTCAAGGAGAAGAGAGGCAGGGGCCACGATATGGAGGCGCGGTGACATTTATATGCCAGACCATATAAAACATATCACCTGCACCATCTAAAAACCAAAGCCATGGGTAGAATTTAAGAATATATAGACCTAGTGCAAAGGATGCCCATGCCACTTCCCTAAGCTGATCAACCTGCCTCTCAGTGAATGTGTGCAGAAAACCAAGAATCCTCGAACATTTAATGAAAACTAACAACATAAATAAAAGGCAATCCAATAGAATTTATTAGGATCTTGATAAATTAGAGTTAGATTGATCATCAGAGGTGGTTTAATGTGAAACTACTGAAGTTTAAATTTTATGCTACACACGTGTAAAGTTATTCTAGGATGTTCAAATACCCTAATATGTTCACATGGTCATATGATTTTGTAAAATTTGCAAAATATGGGTCATTTTGACTAGTCAGTTCAGAGTAATGCCTTCTCTATTTTAATATTGTTTCCATCCTACTTTGCCTTAATTTGGAGTCAGTGGAGTGGCTGTGGAAATTTTGGGATCTGGCTAAGAAGATGTTAGGTTAGATGTACACTTACTTTAGACTTAGTGGTACATTTTCACATGAATTATGGGATTCATAATTTTATTTTTTTCCCTTAAAGATCACACTTCCCTAATTTGTATAAGCATTAGTCCTCACAGAATTTCATAGATAAGCAATATATAGTAAAGAGATAAGAGCCACTTTATCAACTATCTCAGAAAATTATGATTCAGATTTCCAGAAAACCCTGAGGTCCATAGCCTATTCTGAGCATGTTATATTTATCTCAAAGAGGCCCCATATCCTGGATATATTTATACCCATTAGAACATGGTTGTTTTAATACTCATGAGAATCAAATTGGTAAACCTAAACTTTTTGGAAACTTAAGCACTTATTTACACATAGGAATGACTTAGAGAGGAAATAAAACAAGACAAAATCAGGGAGGGAGACAAACCGCAAGAGACTCTTCATCATAGGAAATAAACAGGGTTACTGGAGGGGAGGCAGGTGGGGGGATGGGAGAGCTGGGTGATGGACATTAAGGAGGGTATGTGACATAATGAGCCCTGAGTATAAGACTGATGAATCCCTCACTTCTACCTTTGAAACCAATTATACAATCTATGTTAATTAATTGAATTTAAATAAAAAAAAAACACTTTAACAAAAGAAATGACTAGATAATAGAAAGTTAAATATAACTGTGAAAATAATTTATACCCTCTGAGCTCCAAATCTACCCCTCATTGCCTGCTTTATGGAAATGGATTTAGGCCCTGTTATTGTTTTTCTCAGCAACTTGCATCATGTCAAGATTTGTCAACAGGGGTCGGTAGAGAGATGCTATAGGCAAAAAGATTTCTCTTCAGGTCCTTTTTCCTCATCTACTTCCTGCCTTATTGTGCTGCTGCCATCTGGATGCTTGTAGGGCCATCCAAATGATGCTTTCCTCCATCCAGTTTGAATGGTGTCCCAGAGGGATGTTTCTGGCTTACCCAGAGACAATGGACCAGCTCTTCCCCAAAGCAACTCAGCAAACTTCTTTGACATCCTGTGAGCCACAACTATACTGTCTCTAACAAGGTCTGGATATCTTGAAGAAGGGACTCCCGTCTTCCATATTTGTTCCTTCCTCGGGTAATCTCCCCCAGCTCCAGGGTAATTTTTAGAATTCTATTTACTGCTATATAGAGTTTTCTCTTACAATTACTAATTCTTTACATCAAACTTTCCCTGTTCAAATGATTGTGTGGTTTCCATCTCCCAATTGGATTTTGACTAATACAACATTTCAGAACAGCTTTTTATTCTACTTTACTATTATTATTATGTTTTTCATTTTCGCAGCACTTTTCTGAACTATCACCTAGTTCAATAAAATGAATATATGTTTCATAAACCATATAACAACCTTTCAATACTGACAGCAACACAGCAAAACTGGTGATTGACTTTTTTGAGTCAAGACAACCTTTGTCAATTTTGGTCCTATCTACTTGTTATAGATAGCTTAATAAATGCTGTGCATATTTTATTTGGATGCACTTAATCTCTTGCTGTTTAAGAAAACACTCAATTGAAATTTAACTTTTCCTTTGATTTCATTCCTCCCAGTTTTATTATTCTTTGTTAATATTATCTGAAATGAAACTTAACACATTTGGTGTTTGAAAAAAAATCAGACACATATAGAAGGGCTGTTCTTGAGATAGAGGAATGACTTCCAAATGTTGAGTCTGCAGCAAGCATTCTGACTTGCTCTAAGACACATAATGGGTTTAGGAATTAAAGGCCTTCATATGGGACAGTGAAATGATGAGTGAAATGATAAAGGGATTACATATGTAATCTATCATTCTACAGGAAAGTAAAGTAGGTATCTTTTATTATACTTTCTATGCATATTGGAAGATAAAAATGAATAAATAAATAGGTAAAAAAATTCTGGTAGGGCTTGTATTCTTCTGGAAAAAACAAAATTTTATGATGACATTAAGAATCACAAGATTATTGTTCATTCTTGTGAAATGAATAAGGATAAATATTTTACTATTCTTATTCTTAAATACAGAACATGAAAATCTCCTGTTTTGATACCACATAGATTTGAAGACACATCATGAATTTCTAAAATATCAGTATAATGACACTAGTGGGATGCATGAAACTTACCCTCACTTTTTTTTTCTTTTTTAAGATTTTATTCATTTATTTGGCAGAGAGAGAGAGCACAAGCAGGGGATCAGTAGGCAGGCAGAGAAGCAGGCTCCCCACAGAGCAGAGAGCCCAATGCAGGACTCAATCCCAGGACTCTGGGATCATGACCTGAACTGAAGGCAGGTGCTTAATGGACTGAGCCACCCAAGCACTCCTTACCCTCATTTTCACAAGTCCCTCTGTGTGAGGGACACTCGACAGCAAGATGACAGCATCTTAGTCTCTCTCTCTCATTTGCCTCTCCCCTTCCCTGGGGAAGGAGGAAGGACATATCATTTTTAGTTTTGGGAAAAAACCTGCTCCACTGCTTTCCATGTCAAGATATGCATTCTGATCTGCCACCACTCAGAACATCAAGAACCTGGCAGGAATTTGGCTCTCCTATCTTGTCATCTCATACCTCATGACTATAAAACCAGCCATATGGTTAAAGGTAAATTATGGTTTAATACATATTTGAATCAGTAAATATTTTCTTCTCTGCTTCAGAAACATTATCCCCTCTAGAGAAAAAAAAAATGGTTGTAAGCATACTTGTGCACATTCACAACCAAACAGCAGGAAAGTTAATATATATATGGACCCACGGGTTCTCTTGGGCAAAAAAGTGGAAAAAAGTTGTCATTTGGGCCCATGTGTCCACATGGCCTGGATGGAGTGGAGTAGAGCAGCCATCTACACAAAAGGCAGGTCTCCTTCCATTTGTTCTACTCTCTTGTTCTCCCTGTCATCTCCCCCCAGCTCTTAGCTGTTAATACCTGGACACCTATTCGAACTCTCTACTTCAGATAACTTGGTAGTTTTCCTTCATTACGATGTGCATTCTTACAATGAATAAACACTGTGCCCACCAAGTCATCTCAGAGGACTTGTTTTTATGAAGATAACAATTGACCATCCTCAAGATCTGTATCCATCCATCAGCAACTGAGTGCCAGTAAAGTCCACATATCAGTTCTTCCCAAATGTTCACAGGTTCAGCCCCTCTAGATACAAACACTGAAACTTCAAGAATTTAGGGTACAGGATGTTTGTTAGGGATCCACAAAAAAAGCATATTATTCAACAAACTGTGTGGGCAAAATTGCTCCTTTATTTGAACAAAAAAATACATTGCAGTCACTACTTCACACCATTCACTGAAATAAATTCTAGTTGGAGTTAAGAGTTAAACATAAAACAACCCCTAAAACTATAATGGCATTTTACAAATAATTTAACTTATAATAAAATATAATACACTTTATACTGCCTTGCTGACTGTGGAAAAAGTTATTAAGCCCACCAAATTCTAGATTCCATATCTGTCAAGAAGACAGAAATTTTATTATGTGAAAATGAAAGCTTTGTGTCATAAAAGACACAAGAAATAAAATTTAGAGGCAAAAGATAGACTAGGAGAAAAGATCTACAACATATCCAGCATATCCAGTGTAAAGTTGTCTAACATATAAGAGTTCCTAAAAGTCTAGATGGCAAAACAAAATAATCCACATAAGGACAGACGATATGGATAGGGGATTCCGAGTAGAGGGCAAGAGCTCCCACGCATTAAACATAGGAGGGGCGCCTGGTGGCTCAATGGGTTAAAGCCTCTGCCTTCGACTCGGGTCGTGATGCCAGGGTCCTGGGATCGAGCCCCACATTGGGATCTCTGTTCCGTGGGGAGCCTGCTTCCTCCTCTCTCTCTGCCTGCCTCTCTGCCTACTTGTGATCTCTGCCAAATAAATAAAATCTTTAAAAAAGAAACAAACAGGAAAAACCAATAATCAGAAACTACAAATTAAATGACATTGGTCCATATTTCTAAATTATCAGATCTTACTGATATTAAATGGTTGATAGGTTAATATTGATCAACCAATATTGACTATAGTGTAAGTCAATATGTATCATCATGACTAATTCTAACAGTATAAAGAGTTAGAGCTTTTAAAAGGTAACAATATCTGAGTGACTCCATGTACATTGACTGTATATAAAATATAGCTTGGGTATGATATAAATGTAAGATTATGTATTGTCACTATTTTGGATACATGAACATGTATATATACATACATATATATGTGTGTGTATATATATATATATGAGCAATTGGAAGTCATACCTATTCTGTTGTTAAGAAAACAATTGAAATTAAAAAAATCATCCATAGATACTATTTGTATGAATCAGAAATGCCAGAGTATGCTGGAGTATCCCTCCAAAATCTCATTGGTTTAAAACAACAGGTTATTTCTTGCTCATACGTGGCTCTCTCAGGTCCGCTGGGGACTCTGTTCTGGATCTTCTCATCCAGGACGCAGCAGATGGAGTGGTCATCAATCTGGGGCGTTACACCAGACCCTCCGGCAGAGGAGAGGGCGTGCGGGCTTGCAGAAGGCTCTTAAACCCCCTACCTGAAAATAATACATTTACATTTTATTCCCTTACATATTATTCACAGGGCCACACCTCACCCCACAGGTGCTACAAATTATATTTATACCTCAGAGGAGTACTAGAAACTAAGAAACTTCTGTACCATGGAACTAAAATCTGTTGCAATTATATTGAGGCAGACAAGCATGTTCATATTTTAGTTGAAAAGTCATCCAGCTCCACAGGATCTTTAAATTCCATTGCCATTTTGAAAACATATATTTGCATATGTACATATGTATTCATGCAAATGAATAGACAGTTTTGAAATCTTAAACCATTAACAAGAGGAAGTGGTACATCCTTGGTCAAGAACAGAGAGGAGGTACTTTTATTTTTACTTTATCTACTGCAACATGCTTTTCAAAATGCAATCATAGGAGGGCTCCAATACATTATTTGTTTGATTTAAACACGAAAAGAAGGCAACACAGATTCTTGAAACTTTTCTACTTCTCCAGGAGGGGAAAAAAAATGTTGTCAAGAAGTGCCCGGGACAATAAACCATTACTATCTACATCTTGTATGTCCCAAACAATATTTGTGTGAGATTGTTATATGTATCTTGAAGGTCCCAAGAAATATTTGTGTGGATTTGTTATCTACATCTTGTATGTCCCAAGCAATATTTTTGTGGATTGGTAAAGATGCCAAGGTTCTGTCAGCTGGAATGGAAGGAGGCATCAACTTTTGGTTTTATCTGACCAAAATCTATTTTACTAGAGAACTTCAGCCCTTAGTCTCTTCCTTGTGGCTCAGCGCTTCTTAAAACAAAAGTGTTATTTAGGGGAAAAGTTCTGGCCATTTTCCTCAATGGTCATCACTTTCTACACACACACATACACACACACAAACACACATACACACAAAGCTGTTAACTGTGGTCTCTCTCAACTGTAAGGCAGGCATTTGTAGCTTCCTGCAGTTTGACGCAGGTAACAGCCTCTGCTCACACCTTACCACTACGTGATCTGTGAGAGATAAAACAAGTGTAAAATCGCACCACACTTCAAAACAGTTCTTCACAAGTGAACCACAACCTAGTCATCCACTCAGCCAGACCAAGTCACTGAAGGTCAGCTCTCTGAAGAGCACCCTACACAAAAGATCTACTCCAGGGAGTTAAGACAATATCCAAGGATAGGTGTCAGCTACTCCCCGTCAGCTAAAGTAACAATTCTGTGAAGACGGCAGGGCCACATGTGGAAGTGGTCTTTAGCTGAGGGTGCACCCTGAAAAGCGTGGATCCTGAAACTGAGTTCATTCAAGGGTGGGGTTGCTGGGTAATGCTCATGGCTTGCACATGACTCCCTTCCCCAGTGAAAAACATTTCTAGAAACCACTCTGTTGCATTAACAGCCTCAGATGCTGAGCAGAGATAAAGAAGGTGGATGCACTTGTCACAGACACCAGGGAATATGGGGTCCCGGTTAGAGTCTATGTGATCACCTTCTCGTGGACTGCACGAGCTTTACTCAAGTAAATCTAATGGGAATCATCAATGGGATGTGTTCAAATGAGGACAAAGATAGCACTATCTATGCCAAAGTGTTTGCAAGTAAATTATAGACACCACTGCTCTTGGCATGTCAAGATTACAAGATTACATACCCAAGATTACATTTGGGATGACCAAACCAAGCAATGAAGAGGGTGTCTTCCCTGAACCTTCTAAAGAGCAACGCGACCAAGGAATTGGCTTACCTTTTAGTATCACCATGTGCTTGGGTGGGTGGGTGGAGTCTAATAAACAGGAGTCATAAATGTCTTCTTTCCTGAAAATACCTCTTGTTGGTCTAAATTCTAAGTTATCCTTGTGGTTATTTTTGGCTACCAGTAATATATATGTAAACATCAAATGAACCTTTGTTATTAATACTTTTAATAAAAGTATTATACATGAAAATTAATTTGGAGGGGCCCCAGTTATAAAACTCACAGCAGACAGAGACACACCTAGAGATACTTCTTTTGAGAATAGATACATAATGATTCAGAATCCTGGAGCTTATTTAGGGCTTGCTTGTATCTCCAATTCCTATGGTACTACCTAGTTTTGTGTTTCAGTAGTTGGCCCAAAATAAATAATTTTTGCCCAGTGATTGTAAAAACACCTAAGAGGCATTGAGTTTCTGTAGTTGATCATTTTAATGTATATGGCAGAGTGTGTATGTGTGTGTGTGTGTGTTTAAAGATTTATTTATTTATTTTAGGGAGAGAGAGAGTATGAGTGGGAGGGACAGAGAGAGAAAGAGAGAGAGAGAGAGAGAATCTCCAAGCTGACTCAGTGCAGAGCCTGATACAGGGCTTGATCTTAGGACCCTGAGATCACAACCTGAGCCAAAACCAAGAGTCAGTTGCTTAAGCGACTTGGCCACCCAGGTGCCCCTGCAAACAGAGTTTGTACTGTGTTTGAAATGTAAAACAGGAAACAGTGTGAATTGTAAGGTGTACTATTTTTGTATGGCACAGCAAGTTTTAATTTGCACATAAAATGTTTCCTTGAATGAAAATACTTTGTTCCATTTATATGATAAAATGTATATGAATTTTACATACATAAGAATAAAGATAAAATTTTGTTCTTCTTTCTTAACTATTAATTTCTTTTTCCTAAAGAGAAATAAAATGTTACAACAGTGGTATGGCTTAAGTAATTGCCTACATTGTCCTTTTTTGCTTACATTCTCAAAAAGAGTGCACTTCATTAATATTACATTAGTGTAATAAAGTTAGTGTACATGTCACTAAATGTACATTAGTGTATATTTCACTAATATTAACTAATAAATTTAATGGACAATTATTTCTATAGTTTATATAGAACTATTCCCTAAAGATGGAAGTTCTAACTGCTTAGTTGGATATAAAAACGGATTAAGTAGCTGTGCTTATTTAAATATAGTTGACACACAATGTTACGATGGTTTCAGGTGTACAACACAGTGATTCCACAACTCTGTGTTAAATGCTGTGCTCACCACAAGTGTAGCTGCCAACTGTCATTATACAGGAACACCACTGACTATATTCCCTGTGCTGCACTCTTCATCCCTGGGGCTTATTTATTCCACAACTGGAAGCGTGCGCCTCCCGCTCCTCTTCATACATGTTTCCCATCCCCTTACACCCTCCCCAAGCTTTTTAACTTTTATACTGAAAGTTTTATTTTGTTTTACTTCACTTTTATTAATATAATGATGTATGCAAAGTTCAATAAGAAAAACTTTTCATTGTCTGCACTTCTTTTCTGGCTATTATTTTATTAGTTTTATTTCTTAATTATTATTGAAAACAATGTTTTTCCTATAGAGGAAGGGGTATTAAAAAGTGACCCACTGGGGGCACCTGTGCAGTAGCTCAGTTGGTTGAGCCACTGCCTTCCGCTCAGGTCATGATCCCGGACTTCCAGGATCAAGTCCTGCATTGGGCTCCCAGGTCCTTGGGGAGTCTGCTTCTCCCTCTGACCTTCTTCTTTCTCATGTTCTCTCTCACTCATTCTCTCTCAAATAAATAAATAAAATCTTAAAAAAAAAAAAAAAGTGACCCACTGGGGCGCCTGGATGGTTCAGTGGTTAAAACCTCTGCCTTCGGCTCAGGTCATGATCCCAGGGTCCAGGGTCCTGAGCCACATCAGGCTCCCTGCTCGGCAGGGAGTCTGTTCCCCACCCTTCCCTGCCTGCCTCTCTGCCTACTTGTGGTCTCTGTCTGTCAAATAAATAAATAAAATCTTAAAAAAAAAGTGACCTCCTCCAGATAAAAAGTACATTAAGTACTGACTGTAACACACACATCCAGACACACGATTCTCACATGCACCAACTCACTTACCATTCTGGATGTTTCTCTGCCTTTTAAACTTACCACCAACAGAGGAGCTCAACAACACACACCCCACTGCTCCTGGGACGTTTCCTAAGACTTTCTCTTGAACATCCTCCCCTTTTCTCAGGGACCAGCCTGTGGACAAAAGGGGACAGAAGACAAGTAAGCCTGTGGTTTCCTCATGTGTGACAGATATGGAAAACTATATTTTCTTTAGTTCAGGCTTTCTATTTTCACCAAGAAAAGAACATACAGAACACTATAAGGACATACTCAGTAACATGGAGTTCTTGGATGTAGTCTCATCTGCCTCCAAGTCAGAGTTCCTTGACAGTGCAAGTGTAACAAATGTAGAAAGGCAGTAAAATTTGGGGCCAAATTAATCTCCATAAATCTTTGCCATCTTTCCTCTTTGGTGGCTCAAGCTAGACTTTCAGTCAGGTGTTATGCTGGAACAGGACCCAGAGAACTATCCTACCTTCCCCTCCCCAATGAAACATGAAAATTACTTCTGCTGTCATATATACATATATTGTCCACATAAGCCACACAAACTTGGAGGGGCTTTTCTTTTCTTTTCTTTTTCTTTTTTTAATTTTTTTTTTCATAAATAAAGAAGCACACTCCTCAGAGTGGTAGACTAATGTGCCCAGAACCACTCATCTAGTTAGTGACAGATCAAGAATCTGACTTTAAGTCTGGTTTTAAAAACCCATTCACTCTCCATCATTTTGCTCTTACCCATAGTGCATATTAATTTAGCAAATGCCACATGGCACTGACATCATTTTATAATCATTAGAGTATAAATTTTCTTGGGGCTAGTCCTTGGGAATGTGGACCGTATTAGTCAGGTACTCCAGAAGAACAGAACAGTAGGGATTTAGTATAGGGATTTAGCTCATTTAATCATGGAGGCTGACAGGTCCCAAGATCTGCAGGAAGAATTGTTCTTTTTTTTTTTTTTTTAAAGATTTTTATTTATTTACTTGTCAGAGAGAGCACGCACAGCAGGCAGACAGAAGCAGGCCCCCCGCTGAGCAGGGAGCCCAATATTAGCAGGCTAGCAGGAAGACAGGAAGAACTGATGTTTAATTCTGAAGGCAGGGGAAAAGCTGATGCCCCCATCTGAAAGCCATCAGGCAAGAGGCACTCTCTCTTACTTGTGCAGAGCAGGTGGGGAGGGGTGGTCTTGTCCCTGTTTTTAGTTTCATTCAGCCTCTAACTGATTGATGAGGCCCACCCGCCTTAAGGAGGGCAGTTTCTTTTACTCAGTCCACTGATTCCAGTGTTAGTCTTTTTTTTTTAAAGATTTTGTTTATTTTATTTATTTGACAGAGAGAAATCACAAGAGAAGCAGGCAGAGAGAGAGAGAGGAAGGGAAGCAGGCTCTCCGCTGAGCAGAGAGCCCGATGCGGGACTTGATCCCAGGACCCTGAGATCATGACCCGAGCTGAAGGCAGCGGCTTAACCCACTGAGCCACCCAGGCGCCCTCCAGTGTTAGTCTTACCAGAAAACACCCTCACAGAAATACCCAGAACAAGGTCTAATCAAATTTCTAGGAACCCTGTGGCCCAGTCAAGTTGATACATAAAATTAATCATAAAAAACTCATAGTACAACAAACTTGCTTCTGGAACTGTCAGTTTCTCTAGATATTAACTTTCTAGAAAGTAGACTGTGGAAGAGCATAATAAACCATCACTATTTTTAAAAAATATTTTATTTGCTGAGAGAGAGAGTGTGTAAGCACCAGCAGCAGAGGGAGAGAGAGGCAGGCTCCCAGCTGAGCAGGGAGCCTGACACAGAGGGCCTAGATTGCAGGACCACAGAATCACAACCTGAGTGGAGAGTAGATATTTAACTGACAGAGCCACCCAGGTGCCCCATAAACAATCATTCTTATCTTCTCAAAAATATATCATATATATACTTTTCAAGAATTTTTTTTTATATTAAGACAAATCTGTTTGCAATAAATTTCATTTATCTTGTTCTCTGTGCAGTGATTAACCTGATTTTTAAATAAATTGTGAAAATCTTTAAGAACCATTTTTTGGAAATCCTTTGGGTGGCATTAAGCCCTAAGGATGTTAATTGAATCCTTAAATTTTCATTTAAGTCAGGTTATTTTTACCCACAGGCTATCTAGTTATCGAATGCATATTTATCAAAATAGATTTGCCCTCTTACTTTTTAAACTTTATTCTCATTTTTTAGGGAATAAATGATCTCTATTGATTTTTCTTTGTAAGCTTCTATTTTACAAGTCATGCTAAGAAACTTTTCTCATTGTCTAGTTAATTCTTTATCCCGTATTATAGAAGAAATGGGGAAACCTCTAAAAATATAATTCTAAGTATATTGGATGTGCTATATTGTGGGCAGAAAACACTTTTGTTCAATGATCATTGCTCATGAAAACTGTCAGAATTTTTTTTGGATGCACGTAGTTAAAAATCATCAAGGTAATAATTTTATGGCACTTAATATTTTCAAATGGAATTACATTTATTAAACCTGATTAGTAGTCAATGGACCCATGAAGCTTGAAACAAAGTGATATCAGACTCATCAATCAAAGCATTAAAAGGTTAGAGGGTTTTGCAAGATTATGTAGCCAGCACCCTTCCTGTATTTAGATCTTAATGATTCCAGATTATAAGAATCTATTTTAAAATCCCTCAGAATTCCCTAAGGATTTATTATGAATCAAGCTATTGTATGGTAGTGTGTAGCAATAATAAAATATGTTCTTGATATTTTTAAGGATAAAACTGAGGTACTTCAAAGTATCATCTTTCTCTTCAAAAATTTATGTAATACCTGCTAATAAGTATTTTCTTATTTCAAGAAGACTCTTTAAACTTTAATGAGAAGTATTAGAACATCAATTTGAATACAACCACAGTTCCTACTTAACCCATTTAAAGGGTTTTCCAATGACAGAAGAAAGCAAATGAGAGAAAACAAATAAACAAAAAAGCCTGATATTTGCAGGCCCTGGAGGGTTAATCTGAAAGGCCTTTCGGAGCCACTGGACTAGGGAGTGAGCAGGTCACAGGAATTTAGCTGCCCAGATGGCCAAAACTGGTCCTAGGTTATCTGCTAGATTTTTTCCTTTAGTAGATCACTGAGGGGCTGAGAAGAAGGTCAAGGCAGGAACACAGTGGGTCTCCAGGTGCCCAGAGAACATTTGAGGGAGACCTGAAAATTTGTTTGTTTGTTTGTTTCCTGGGATGGAACCAGAAGGATATATCAGTTCGAGTCAGATTCAATTCTGAGATTTTTTTTTTTTTTTTTAGGAAGTATATAAGTTTCATGTCTGGTAAAACTCACTTACTGGTGAAGCCTAGTTCATATAACTACTTTCCAGCTTATGTTCGAATTGTGATTCAGACATTCCTGGAGTGTGGTGTATAGATCATCTGGGACTCACTGGAAGAATCAGCTGTCAAGAGAGGTTTGTTCTAAAGGATGTTTTGCATACTGGGTGGGGTTAAAAGAGCAAGGCAAAGGGAAACAAAAGAAGCTATTTATTGAAGTACTGGCCCAAATAAGAGATTGGGGAGAAGCATTAAGAATGGGGTTTCTTAGCTGTGCAGGTGATTAGAATGCGTTGGGCTGGGGGGAAAGTGTAAAAGTTCATTTATTAAAAAAAAAAAAAGGCACATAATAAATCTCTAATACTGGTCTCTGATAAAGGGGCTTGTGCCCTCCACCCTCTCCTGAAACCCAATTCCTGAGTGGTAATGGGGAGGAGGTGTTAAGATAGATTTTCCATAGAGTGTGGTAAACTCAGAAGCTGGAGAGATTTTTATAGTATTTCTATCTAAATCCCCGGAATCTGGCAAGGCCTACAGAGTCCCTCATGTGTGACCCAGAAATAGAAGAGTCTGATGGAGTTGTGAGGATATTTCAAGACAGACTTCAATAATACTGCCAAGTTTTCCTGACCACTGAGTGGAGCAGGGCTGAGTGTTGTGGATACTCAAGATGGAGGCCAGCTGAAGAGGGCCTGAAACAGGACCAGATGGGGTCATGTCCTCTCAGTAGAAGTCCACATGGGCAGATGTGGAGAGATGACCAGCACACTTCCTCCATCCTACCCTTTTACCATCCTGAAGTTTCCAGATCGTTCGTGCTGCCTTGAAAAAGGAGTGAGTGGGGAAGCACAAACTGCACAGAAAAGTCTTGAAGTAATTGCTATTTCTCTGAAGGAGAAGTTTGAGAAATTATAGGTTGCTATCAAAACACATAATCTGAAGAGACAGGATGCAGAAGAATGAATGGAGGGAGGAAGGGAGATAAAGGAGAAATAGAAAGGAATAAAAGAAGGAAGGAAGGAAAACAAAATAAATAGGCAATTGGAAATGATAAAAAAAAAAAAATGCACCAAAAAGTCAGAGCCCACATTGAAGTGAATGAAAATATGGTATGATCTGACATCACGAAATAAAACCAGCTTGACCTTGATACTTGGAACATCTCTTTCAGCTTTCACAAAGTTTCCAACACTACACCCGATGAAAATGCAGTTCTAATAAAATCACCAACACTGTCCTAATGGTGCGGCTATTTATGTACTCTAGAGCTTGGCGAGTCAGTATATAGGAAAAAAAGCATGGCCAGCTTGGTTTTGGGTGCAGAACAGGGTGTAAAAGTTGACAAAGTTAATTACTTAAAAAGGGAAAATTTCACTGGTAGGGTGGGAGATGAGAGGGTAAGTGCAGGCAAGGAAACGTAAGGTGGGTGGAAGGGTAGTGACAACTGCCTTTTAAGAAGCAGAGAAGGAGTAATGGTCACCATAAAAATTCTATGGAAAAAGGACTAGAAATGCATGTACAGTACTAATATTATAAAAGACCGGTATACAAAATAAGAGCAATAATGCAATATCAAGGGATCCTCAGGTCATGATCTGGGGATCCTGGGATCTAGCCCCAAGTTGGGCTTCCTGCTCAGGGGGGAGTCAGCTTCTTCCTCTGTCTGCCCTCCTGCCCACAACTCGTGCACTTTCACACACTCTCTCTCTCTCAAATAAATAAATAAAATCTTAAAAAAAAATAATACAACTATCAAACACCAGGGCTAGGTATAAAGAATGGGGGTCAAAGTCATTAAGCTAACTCATTAGTCATAGTGAGGAGAAAATAGATACATTTTTTTTTTATTAAAGAACACCAATAAGCATATTATCTAAAATTATGGAGGGAAACCCATAAGTTATAAAAACATCCAAAACTGAAAGAGAACTGCAGAGCATGGGATTAGAAAAGAAAGAATTCCAGAACTGTGTAATTCTTCTGTACAATTTGATGTTACTTACACTAGGGGTGCCTGGGTAGCTCAGTGGGTTAAGTGTCTGCCTTCAGCTCAGGTCATGATCCCAGGATCTAGAGATCCAGCCCCAAGTCACGTCTGTGCTCAGAGGGGAGCCTGTTTCTCCCTCTGCTTCTGCCTGCTGCTCCCTCTGCTTTAGCTCGCTCTCTCTCTTTTATCTTTTTAAAATTTTTTTTAAGATTTTTTTTATTTATTTGACAGAGAGAGATCACAAGTAGGCAGAGAGGCAGGCAGAGAGAGAGGAGGAAGCAGGCTCCCCGCTGAGCAGAGCGAGCCAGATGACTCTGGGATCATGACCTGAACCGAAAACAGAGGCTTTAACCCACTGAGCCACCCAGGTGCTCCGTCTCTCTCTCTTTTAATCAATTTCTTTCTGACAAAAAAATAAGTAAAGTCTTAAAAAAAATTGTTACAATAAAGATTCTGTGACAGTAACAATGTCATTTAGTGTGGTGGTTTGAATAGCTGGATTTTAAGTCTATCAATATTTCAATATTTAGCAGCTCAAGGCTTGAGAAATTTTACTTTAGCTTTTCCTGTCTTAGTTTCTTCATCTGTAAAATGGGAGAGAATTACAGCATTTTTGCAAGATTAATCTGTGAATTTAATCTCTAAGAACTCTTCTGTGCATTCAGACATGTGGGAAGTACTTTATGAATATGCGTTTTAATTCTTAGCATCTCTGACCCTTAGCAGATTTATATTTGCCTACAAACTGTTGATTCTTAATTCTACATAAATGGGTTATATTTAGGCCTTTGATCTGGATGTTGATGGGGGCACAAAATCTCTACTGAATGGGTTACATCCTCTTCATCCTCCAGCCTCAGGGTGCCTGGTAGAAATCCTATCATCTCTTACATGGCTCGCAGGGCAGACTTGGCTTTTCCCCTCTCTCCAGGCTTCTAGTCTCCAACCCACCCTGTACCATCACTCAGCAAGGTATTTTTAACCCAACCAAATCCCTTTCCTCTTTAAAAGTCTTCAGTGTTTCTCAACTGCCTTGGGAGAAAGTTTCCACTTCTAGACAAAGCGACAAATCTATTCCGTTTCCCTGTTAAAGATCTTGCGAGCAAGCCATGCTAGATTCTTATATTTACCAAAATAATCTATTGAATAATTATTCCTTTCTGTAGGAAATGAGATTCATCTACTATAGATGGTAGGATTTTAATGCATATTTACCAAATGAATAAATGAATAAAAGAATAAATGAATAAATGAGATTATAAAACCATGATAATAACCCTGTTGTTTGATTCCAGAAATAGATGATATTTATTCCACTTCTAAAGAGCTAAAAAAAAAAAATACATTATACAATCTTTTTCTGTGCCCTATAAATCCAATATAAGAAAATACAACCCAATCTTTCCCCACATGTTTAGGGTTCTGATGAGAACAGAATCTTACTGACAGTTGATTCGAAATACATATTTGTTAAATGAGTTAATACATGAATGGCTAAATGGATGAATGACTCAATATGTGTTCATTCCAAACTCAAGCACTCCTATTTAACACAGTTAATTGAATTTAACTGCCGGCTGTATTTGAGTTTCCTCATTTTAGAATTAAAAAGTTCAATCCCTAGTATAGTTAAATGTCTAGGTATTCTCAAAATAGGTGATATGTAAATGTAAAATTAGAGCCCAAACTGGGATATTCAATGTTTTATCTATGCTAATTCACTGTGTAAAAGCTTCTTCTCGGTTAAAAGCCTCCCCTCCTCCAACATTAGTCTTTTTTTGAGCCCTTATATGTTCTTGCTATGATAATGATAGAGAGGATCCCAGCTCACCAGAAGTTGAAAAGCGCCTTAGTCATATTACCTGTGAACATGGAAGGGTGGTGAATAGGAATGGCCATCATCCAACAGCAACAGGAGACCAAGGAGTGGGAACTCAGTGGGAAGACCCAACTGTGTGTACAAGGCAGATAGAGAAAGGTCTCAAGTTGTTAGGGCAGTAGTTACTGCAGCTTGCAAATATTTTTATTTATTTATTTATTTATTTTTAATTTAATTTAATTTAATTTAATTTTTTAAAGATTTTATTTATTTGACACAGAGAGATCACAAGTAGGCAGAGGGAGAGGCGGAGGGAGAGGCAGTAGTAGAAGCAGGCTCCCCATGGAGCAGAGAGCTCTATGCAGGGCTAAATCCTAGGATCCAGGGTTCATGACCTGAGCCAGAGGCAGATGCCTAACTGACTGAGCCAACAAGCACCCCACAAATATTTTTAATACCAAAGCCAATGAACCAGAAGAATTGGACCAGAGCTTGGTGGTTATGAACCAGCTCTCAGCTTCTGGGTTTCTCTCATTCCCCCTCCCCCTCTCAATATAAAAACCATGTTGGTGGTAATTCACCAAAGGCCAGAGCTTTCTGTTTGAGGCTCCCGGTGTTGGGAGTTGGCATGATGAAAACAGCTTTTTCTTCAGGTAACCAAAAGAGTTCATCTCATTTCAATTACAGGATTTATGTTTCCCATTTAGTTATAAGAAGAAGCTATAAAACTCTAATTGTCCAGAGGCAGAAAACTGTGGCAAACTTGATTCTTATCATTTGTGTCATTTTTTTCAGATGTTGACAGCATAGGCTCAAAGTATAATTTCCAAGTCAAATAAACAACAATGCTGAAAAATCAGTGGTGAAATACATCAGTGATAACCAATAGAAACAAAGTATGGTGAGTCAGATCATGATGGCAAGAAAGAACTCAAAATTTATTTCTCGTTCTCAGGTGGAGATAAAAGGTCTATGCCTGAGCAAGACTGTGGGTTTATGGGGACTTTAGGGCCCTACTACAAGTTGGTTTAGAAACCTGACCAACTATGTCACTGATTCTCCAAGATAAAACAGCCTAAGATTTCTATAGGTCTCTCTGGGGTTCTTTTGTTTGGGGATGATTCTAATTTAGCCTTGCCAACCAAGTCATGGCTATACATGGCATTCTTTGCAGTAATCATGTTTATTTTCATTTATGGTTCTCTATTTATGTCCCTCTCTAGGAAACTTTCAGTTTTATAAGGAAATGGCCAATCTGTCCTGTTTACTGTAATCCCCTGACTCATCACATGGCTTTTGTCATGGTTGGTGCTTAATTAATGGGTGTTGAATAAAAGGATCACTATATAAATTTGAAGTCTAAATGTTTGACAAAACAAGTCATTAGAAGGCGGCAGAACAAGCGCTAATAGTTGGCTTTTTCACAAAGGAAATATTTTGGATAAATTCAAGCAAAAACTATGTTTTTTCAAAAATTGAATACAATTCTTTGTGAATTATTGAGTTCCCTTTCATCTAGTAAAAACTCTGCACTTGGTTTGTGGTAAGAGTCAAGGAGCAGTGCTCAGTGTCTACAAAATGTTTTATGACAAGACCTCCCACTGTCACTTGGGCTTCTCTCCACAGTAAAGGCTTCTGGTGGTTCCTCAGTCCATTTTCTTTTCCCACTCTTTCCTTTCTGATGCAAGGCATTTCTTTAGACCAGGCACTCCCTCTCTCTGTGAAGCTTATCTCCCCTTTGTAGATAATCTCATTGCCATTCTCTAAAATTTAGAGTTAAGACTCCTGCTACTCCTAGTTTCAATCCATTCTCTTTAGTAACTATCTCACGGCATTTTGATTATGTATGTCTACATTTTCCTGGTTCCCAAGGCCGCTGAAGCCAGAGGAGGCTTTTTTTTTTTTTTTTTTTTTTTTTTTTTTTTTAAGAGAAAGAGTGAGAGAGAGCATGTGGGGCAAGGGGAGAGGCAGAAGGAGCAGGAGAAAGAAATTCTTAAGCAGGCTCCATGTCCCCCCACAGAACCCAATGCAAGGCTTGGTCTCACAGCCCTGAGATCATGACCTGAGCCAAAATCAGGTCAGACGCTTAACGGACTGAGACACCCGTTATTTGTTAGACACACAGGATCCCCAGAACCCAGAATGGACCTTATCAAGGAATCAGTAAATGTTGGTATGATGAATGGATAAATTAATCTCTGCCTAAACTTTAAAAATTACCTTACCACTTACAATGGTCAATTTTATAGCTAAACTTAACTGGATCCCAGAATGCCCAGATATTCTGTCAAACATTATTCTGGGTGTTTCTGTGAGGATTAACATTTAAATTGGAAAGACTGAGTAAAGCAGATTATCCTCCCTAGTGTGGGTGGGCTCCTCCAATAAGTTGAAGACCTGAATGGAACAAAATGGCTGACTCTCCCTCAAGTAAGAGAGAATCCCTCTTGTCTGCCTTTGAACTGGGACATCAGTTTTTTCTGTCTTCAGACTTGAATTGAAACCTTGACTCTTCTGGGTCTTTAGCTTACTAACTGTATATCTTGGAATTTGTCAGCCTCCATAATCATGTTAGCTGACTCCTTTAAAGAAATCTCTTTTTATATGTTTGTATATCCCATTGGTTTTGTTTCTTTGGAGAACACTGATTAATATATCACTTGTTAGTCAAAATGAAAAAACCTGGAACATTTTTCTCTTTGACCTCTAAGTCTTTTGATATTTTATTTTGTGTTATAGGGTATAGTCATCTGGGTGACTGAGGTTTTAAGATAAACATCTTTGATTTCCTAGTAGTTTTTTTCTTTTCTCTTCTATACCTGTAGTATTTCCTAGCTTTTCCTTACTTCTAATAACAAGTTTGAAGTATTTCTTTAATTAAAAACAGAAAAATGCAGAGAAAGAACAGTATCTTCTACTTCTGAACTTTGCACACATTTTTCAACAAGAACCAATATTTAATAATTGTTTTTCATATCGGTATATAACCTATTGCCCTGTCAATGACTTTTCATTGATTCAAATTTATTGTTTTGTATGAGCTCTGGAGATTTGCAAGGTTAACACTGTATTTTCAGTGGTCGATCATTATTAAAGGAGCTTGTAAAACTGTAAATATTTTCTATTACCATGAATACAGCTGTATTTGTATAAATACTTTCCACTGATAGGGGAATAAGTGTCATATATAGAATTAAAATATTAAGGATATTAAAGTCTATATTCTAGGGCGACTAAAGTACAGTAAAGCTTCGGTTCTTTAGAAGACAGTTTTAGGGGCACCTGGGTGGCTCAGTGGGTTAAAGCCTCTGCCTTTGGCTCAGGTCATGATCCCAGGGTTCTGGAATCCAGCCCGGCATGGGGCATGGGACTCTCTGCTCAGCAGGGAGCCTGCTTCCCCCTCTCTCTGTCTCTGTCTGACTCTCTGCCTACTTGTGATCTTTGTCAAATAAATAAATAAAAATCTTAAAAAATATAAATAAATAGAAGACAGTTTTAGGGGGTGCCTGGGTGACTCAGTCTGTTGAGCATCTGCCTTCAGCTCAGGTCATGATCCCAGGGCTCTGGGATCGAGTCCTGCATCGTGCTTCCTGCTCAGCGGAGAGCCTGCTTCTCCTTCTCCCTCTGCCTGCTGCTCTGCTTACTTGTGCTATCTCTCTGTCAAATAAATAAATAAAAATCTTAAAAAATAAAATCACAGCTTTAGCAGCATAGAAGGAATGTCCTAATAATTATAGATGGCATTAATGATTATGGTGATGACTGACAATAAAAATAAAAATAAAATACAAAGACAGTCTTTAAAAACAAAATCCCAATTAAAGCTGCTAATTACTCTTAATGTGCTATAGGTTAGCAGATTAGCCAGCTATAAACGTAAAGAATATTACTGCTGTGGGTATTCTGTTTGGACCTTAACACTGGCAGGAAGAGAGATCTTTCAAAATTAGTAAGATCATGTCATTCTATGGCTTAAAACTTACCAATGGCATCTTGCCTTTGGCATAAAATCCCATTTCCTTTTTAAATCTCTAAGTCCCTACGTGTCCTGGCCCATCTGCTCTTGATCACTAAGATTGGGTCCTGTTTCTGTAAAGTTGATTTCTTCTTCTCTGAGTTTCTACTTGCTGTTTCTTCTTCTTCAACTGCTTTTCAGCAAATGTTGTTTTGCTTTCATCTTTCAGATCAGATCTGAGCTCAGAAGCCTCTTGGCCTTCTCTGGGAATCTCATTTGAAAACTGGTTTTTCCGCTGTGCTCCAACTAACACTTTATGTATCAGGGTGTTTGTTTACTTCAATGTACCCAGAAATAGTTTTTGTTTGTTTCTCTGACTCTCCATGTTAGAATTCAGACTTCATGAGAGGAAGGACCCTGTGCGTCTTGCTCAATGCTACAATCTCAGCTCCCGGGAAAGTGCCCATGCAGGGTAAGAGGGAGGCTTGCATGGACAAGTGGGTCATAAATCCTAATGCCATCAAGGCCTTTCAGATAAACTACCAAAGCTGGCATTTGAGAATCAATGCTGAGTGGGTGATCAACTTTGTTTTCCTTTTACCCTGCTATCGCTGCTGAATATCACTCAGGGAATTCTCCCTTTGAGCTTCCTTCTGATGTTTTAAATTGCGTGTCTGTTTCTTAATTTATAAATATGCAAATTATGTGAGGGTGGATTATATAGGTACTTTGCCAGGTCATGGATTCATGATCTCATCCTTCAACCTACAATAAGTCAGTTGATGATTTGTTATAAGATTGGATTAAGTAACTTTCACATTATATGGGATATTTACTAAAGATGTACGAAAACATAATTCAATATATTTGATACATTTTTTAAAGATTTTTATTTATTTATTTGAGAGAGAGAGAACACAAACAGGGTGAGGGGCAGAAGGAGAGGGAGAAGCAGACTCCCCGCTGAGCAGGGAGCCTGACTTGGGGCTCAATCCCAGGACTCTGGGATCATGACCTGAGCCGAAGGCAGACGTTTAATTTATTGAGCCACCCAGGTGCCCCTGATATATTTGATATTTCAATGGCTATTTTAATAAGTGTGCATGGGCCCATGATATAAATTAGAACAATTTTTAGTTTCAGGACTCAGTTTTAAGAAAGTTCAGACTGAGATAAAAATCACTATTACTAAAGACTAGAATTTTAATTTTTTACATAAATAATAACTTGGTTGTCCTGAGACTAATAGTTGTCAGAGCAAAGATATTGCCCTTAGATGTTTGGAAATAAATGCCTCCTTGAAGTCACCCAGATGCACATTTTATAAGGTCATTTACACTTGACTGCTAGTAAATCAGAAAATTTAAGTCATACCCAAGAAACCAGATGAAGCAGGTGTGGCAAAAATCCAGTTTTGGGGGGCGCCTGGGTGGCTCAGTGGGTTAAAGCCTCTGCCTTCGGCTCAGGTCATGATCTCAGGGTCCTGGGATCAAGTCCCGCATCGGGCTCTCTGCTCAGCGGGGAGCCTGCTTCCTCCTCTCTCTCTGCCTGCCTCTCTGCCTACTTGTGATCTCTGTCTGTCAAATAAATAAATAAAATCTTTAAAAAAAAATCCGGTTTTGGGTGTGCTTCTGGCAGGTGTCCAATAGTGCATGAGCATTCCAGGCCTCAGAGAGAGAGAGAAAGAGAAACAGTGTCATGTGAAGAGCACTTGAAGTTGCTGTAATTAGTCTCATCATCAATAGATTTGTCCTGGGGGGACTTCAGCAATGCTGGAAAAACTTCCCTGCTATGACACCATAAAAATCAACAGTATATAAGGAAAAGAAACTTTGTTAATTTATACCAAGAAAAACAAAACAAAACAACCCGAAGTGCATATAACTGGTATTTCTTTCCTCACTAAATATTGGGTATCCCCAGGGTAGTAGAGGAGACACCTAGACGATGAATAGGATATAGCTATTTGAGCAACTCACAACTTAGTGGATGGGATACATTTATCTTTTGGCAATTATAATATACTACAATATGTGTACTTATTGAGATACGATTATTAAAGAACACAAACTCTACTTGAGACAAATGTGAAATAAGTATGTGTGTCAGCCTGGTCTTGAAAGAGGAGTCCGGTTCAGTGGTACAGCACAGAGTGGGGAAAATAAAGGACATTTCATGCAAAGGGATACACTTCAACCTTTCATCTCTCATACAGTGAGAAAAGGATACCAGCTGGAGCCCCATAGCCATGAAGATGGAGCCAACAGTGACAAGTCCAGCAGTTACCCTTTGTGGTGGGGTTGTGGCTTCAGTCTGGGGTAGGTACTGCCTCACAGAGAGAGTTGCCCCACGTAGTAGACCCTGCCTAGTTAGCTCAGTGGTTCTCAATATGGGGGGATTCCCCACTGCCTCCCCAAACCACGAGACATTTGGCAATGTCTAAAGACTTTTGGGTTGTCGTAATGGGGAAGAGGTGCATTGGCATCAAATGAGTAGAGACTAAAGATGCTGCTAAACATCCTGTAATAAGCAGGAGAGGCTCCACAACAGAGAATTACCTAGTTTCAGTGTTAATAGTCCTAGGGTTAAAAGCCCCGGATTAGACCTACTCATTTTCAATTACAGCAGGATACAATGTAAATTTCTGGCATTCAGCTTAGAACTATAGAAACGTTGCTTTCCATGCCCTAAAAGATACTGTGTCCTGTGGTTTGGGAAGCTCCTCTTTTGTAATTTCTCTCACTTAGCCCAGCCCTCCCCTCTAAACTTTGCCTCCCACCTCAAACACTTATGAGCCTGACTGATGTATAACTAGGATTCTGACATGGAAAAGAGGCTATATTTCAGATTGCAGAAAAGGACTCAAGGACTATTAATATTAATGAACAATCATTAAATAATCTGGAAGTTCCGTCTCAGATTGATTGTAAAAATTTGGCCTTTTTACCTACTTAATGAGTTCGTGATCCAAGTTTTTCTTGCCTTGCTTTCCCCACATGGACTTTAAAGAAGATTTATACCCCCAGAGGAATGGGTCCCTGGAAGGCAGAATTCACGGATCACATAGTAGCAGTGGTCACAAGCTAAACATTAAAAGCCTTTTTTGTAATCACCGCCTTTCCTTCTGGATGTACACAGAATTGTGTCACTCTGATTCTCTGTCAATATTTGTTACTGTATCATTTAGTTCTTCAGAGATTGTAAAGATTAGAGTTGATATTCAAGAATGTGAAGTCTGTGTTACGATTTTAAATTTAAGATGTTGAGAAAATTAGGTCATCGTGAGAGATCCATAAAAAAGCAAATATTTCAGATGTTTGCATCTGCTCATCTTGAAATATACATATACATAATCTAATACCTGCCCCCTTGACATGGGATGTTACAAAATAGCAGAAATTCTGCCAAGTAATTCATAGGACAAGGAAGAAGGAGAGGACAAATCATTTAAAATACAGGCAGAAACTTTAGTCTGATAAGCTGATGGGATTGCTGCCCAAACAAAAACAAAATGAAAAACAAAACAAAAAACCCTCATAGTTGGGCCACCCTCATAGATTTCTCCAACAAACACAGTCAAATATTCCTGTACTTAGTGATTTGATTCTGTGGTCCTGAATTATCAGCACCTGTCACTTCTTTGCTTCAGAGAAGAATCATTTGAGAGAAAATGTTATTTCAAGGCTAATCATGGAAAGAGAAAGAAAGTGGTATTCATTTCTCTGGCCATATTTACCTTGTATACTGGAAATAAGAAAAGGATAAATTCAAGCTATTTGGGAACCTGAGTTAGGATTTCTAAACCAGAGGGCAAGCTTTGCCATCCATAACAGTTGCCCAAAATACATGTTAAAAGTGCATCTTTCCCAACCACCCCCATGAATTTTGACTCAACAGGCATTTCTTTCATGGCTCTAAGGGTATTTCTGGGCAAGCAATGTGGTCTCAACTGTACAAAAAAATATGTCAAAGATGTTCAGCACAAGGTAGGTGGACAGTAGGAAAATAGTGGGATAAAGATACAGGCTCAATAAGTGTTTGTTGAATGAATTATTTCTAGCTCTTTTCCTAGAAACAGAAATTTCTCACTGCATTTGTTATGAGTAGACTCCCAATGATCTTACTTAGATAAATAATATTTTAGAGAAACTCAACTCTTTCCTATTTATTCTCTGCTCTGGGTTAGATGAATTTTAGTCTCTGGTGTCAGAAACTCAAGTGATGTTAACTCTTTCCTTTCCTAATGACGGGAACTTGGGCACTTCCTTTGACATCCTTGACCTTAGTTTTTAAATTTCTAACTTGAGGGCCGCCTGGGTGACTCCGTGGGTTAAGCTTCTGCCTTCGGCTCAGGTCATGATCTCAGGGTCCTGGGATCGAGCCCTGCATCCGGCTCTCTGCTCCGCAGGGAGCCTGCTTTCTCCTCTCTCTCTCTCTGCCTGCCTCTCTGCCTACTTGTGATCTCTCTCTCTCCATCAAATAAATAAATAAAAATCTCTCTAAAAAAAAGACTTTAAAAAATAAAATAAATTTCTAACGAGAGATTGAATAACTACTTCTCAAAATGTCATGTAATACTGAAAAGTACAAAAGGAAATAATATATGTGTCAGAGTATAAAGTGTGCCATGAACGTTATTTGTTTTATGATTCCTAGAAATCAGTTATAAACTGGAATTCAGAACTGTGTCACAGAGGCAGCAGCAGTGAGGTACTTTTAATCCATCCTCTGCTCTAGGAAAATATGTCTTCCTCCATGGCTGGGAGATTTAAAGTAAATGCAAGTTAAATATCATTGACAAGTTCAATTGGCACCTTCCCTACATCTTTTTACTTTGTTGTTTGAAGAATCAACATCATTGGGGCATTAGCTACCTTCATGTTAACTTGATTCTGAAGACCATGGTCATGCAGCTCCCATAGAGGTCAATTAATCTCAGGTGAGTGGATGATCTGTGGATGGAGGAGACAAGTTAAGATAACCAGCCCACTGCTGAGCCTCCCATACTGAAAAAGCACCTTTTACTATGCATACATGCAAACTCACACACACAAGTAGACACATGCGCCATTCCCTTAGTCCTCATTCTGTAAAAGATGAGTCAGATGTGTTCTTACCTCCCCTTCAGCTGCGCTATATGAGATGTATGTGTTGGTGAAGGGCAATTCTTTAAGGGTTGGCGAGCAATTAAATGTCAGAGTGGAGAAGGAAGTGAGTGTCTAAATGTAATTCCAAAGCTTTTTCTTTTCTTTTTTTCTTTCCTACTTCTTTTCTTTTTTTCTGATTAAAAAAGAAAAAGCATAAACATCTCTGGAAATGAATCATCCTGCAGGCACTTTCTTGTTTAAACCAAGCATGTTAAAATAAAATAAAGGAAAAAGAAAGCATGGAGGTAAAATACAACACAGTAGGGATTAATCATAATGGCACAAGTCAGCCAGACCTAACAAAGCCCAGACAAATATTAGGCAGGTGTTGCCTAACTTGAAGGGCACAATGACCCACCAGGATCCAGCTTACTCCTACCTGGGATGATGTTCGATATTAGTTAGAGTTCCCTGTACTCCACACATCAGAAGCTCTATATGAATTAGCTGAGGAAAAGGAAGGAAGTTTCCTGTTGCCATGGGAAGAAAGTTGGATTTGAGGCATAATATCAGATCATCTACTCTGGTCTCTGCTTCTCCTGGAACATGGGCTTCTTTCTAATGGATGAACCTCCCTAAGATGATGAGGGGTACAGGAAATTCATGCTTCTAAATCTGTATCTTCCGACTTCAGCATCCAAGAGGAAACAAAAATGATAGAGTAGGTTAGATTTGAGAGACAGACATGAGGTAAAGTCACAGAGACTTGGCGTGTGTGTGTGCAGGCGTGTGTCCAGGGGTAATCTGTGGTGGACACAATGACGTGACACACAGCCCAGGCTTCTTCACAAATCAAAGCCTCAAAATCCAAATTTTGGAAGTGGTACTGGTATGCTCTACTGCAGCTACTTTTGGAGACTCCCTCATTGGAGAGACCCACTTACCCCAAGATCATAATCTCTTCTCAGAGTGGTTGGCATCAGTGTCTGATTACAGACTGGCCACAAAAGCCTGTCCTTCCCACTCCAATTTGGGGAAGTTTTGAGAGGCCTCTTTGCCCACTTCTGCCCCCTTCCATCTTCAGGCTTTGAGTCCAAGATCATGCCCTAATGAAGCCCAGGCAAGCTCAGCTCCATCTCAGAGCTGGCTTCTCAGGGAAGCCACTCGGTGACAGCTGAGAAGAAAAGAGAACAGAACTCTGTATATCACCACACTTTAAAATGCAGAAAGAGAAGCAGCATCTGGTTAAGAAAGGAAAAAGAGACTGAGGAGAAGGAGCTTGGTCCAGAGAGAGCAGTATTACAAGGTTGAATGACTTTCCCCTGATAGGTTCCATTTATTTATTCAGGTGAGCACATTGACTTAGAGTGGGAAGAGAGGATCCGGCAGGATGTTTGAGGTTTATGGTAAATTTTTAATAGCAGTAAGAGGGACTAGTCATTACAACAAGATGCAAGATTGACAAGTGGTGTTGAGGATCCAGATTAGATAGAAACCATGACAGATCAGCTTCGAACTGGACAGCAATTCTATCTACTCTTGCCTCGCTTGGTGAAAACAATGGCTGAAGGACTGATATATACTTGGGGATGTATATGGAGAGTTAGAATAATTGCATAAAAACTAGAAGCCAATAGAGTTGAAGCAGGAATTAGAAATAAAAATAAAATACACACACAAACACACGATTATTACTTCTTCTTTATCAATTTTATTTGTATTTTCATATTTTATTTCCAAGGAATGGTTACAAGGTACCATTCCACTTTTTCTTGATGCCTTTAAGTGGGTATTCATTTGCAACAATGTTTTATACTGTTATTAATATGATTATGTATTAATGAGGCTATCATTCCATTTGTCTTTTCTGGGTCCCATGTGTACAGTGATGAACAACAAGAACAACAACAACAAAATGCAATATGGATATGCGATTACATAAACAAAATACAAGTTAGGGGTTAAGTCTTCTTGAGCTTTTGGCCAGCTAGAAAGTTCACAATACATAAATATGAGAAGGATGCTTTAAATTGATTTTTTGTTGGCATGACTTCATCCTTGGAGTGAGGGTGTGGGGATACAGGATGAGAATTTGGAGAATGACTAGAATGTCATCTTGTAGGAAAGACTGGTGGGGTGGGGTCTTACCTTAAGCAACTGTGCTTTTATCTGCTTAGCAAGAAGAGCCCTACTGAAATGAGAGGGTAGTCATTTGAATGAAGGAGAGACACTGACTCCCAAAGGGACAAGTAGGTAATGAGAACAAAGACAGTGGAGGCCCACCAGGTTCAGAGAGGGTGTACAGTCTCCTGCTCTGTGCCTCATGGTACTCAACACCAACCACAATCTTCTTTCTGATTTCCTATTTGTGGGGCACCTGGGTGGCTCAGTGGGTTAAGCCGCTGCCTTTGGCTCCGGTCATGATCTCGGGGTCCTGGGATCGAGTCCCGCATCAGGCTCTCTGCTCAGCAGGGAGCCTGCTTCCCTCTCCCTCTCTCTCTGCCTACCTTTCTATCTACTTGTGATCTCTCTCTGTCAAATAAATAAATAAAATCTTTAAAAAAAAAACAAAACAAAACTGATTTCCTATTTGTTTACAAGTCTGTCTCTACCATTAATGAGAAGTCCCTGAAGGGCAAGTTCTGTGTGTCATTTGTCTTTTTGTCTCAAGAAACTTTCAGAGAGCTGGCTTTTGATGTGGTGTGCAAGAAATGTAGGCTGAATGAAGGAACTCAGTAGATCAATCTGACAATGATTTTGTAGGTATTGAACTCAAGTGTCCCAAAGCTCAATCATACTATAATGAGATTTCTTACATTGATGTTATCAGGATCTTTAGTAATTCATGCCATGAAGACTTCATGTCTTGCAATTCAGGGCAAGGAATGGGCTGTATTCTCTCTGCCCAGGATGATGCTTGACATTTCACCCAACATAAAGTTATCATACAGCCACTCTTTATTCTGGATGCTGGGAAAGTTCCTAGCAGTTCACTAGGGAGGGTGGGGGGACCAACTCCTGTGTTTAGATTCTCAAACTGTTTTCAATTAGGAAATGACTTCTGTGTTTCTCCCACTCAGGTGCCTTTGATTAGCGAGAAGCACAAATATGCGGTCATGCAAAAATGTGCTCCCTCGGTCAGAACCTACAAAAGCTAATCAAGTGCCCAGCTGGTTTACATTTCTATACATTCCTTGACACACAGAGATGTATCTTGAACCTGGCTGGCCTATCCTTGTGCACTTTGCCAAACTCCACAAGGCTAACTAAAGAATGCTCAGAGTTGTTTTTCTTTCTTATGCTGGGGTCCCTGGCCTATAGGGTAGAGCCATGTAACTAAGCAGCTGTGTGACCTTACAGAGTCCTGACCCTGCTGTCCCTGGAGTTCCTTTAAGATTGTAGGTGTGGGGGCGCCTGGGTGGCTCAGTGGATTGGGCCGCTGCCTTCGGCTCAGGTCATGATCTCAGGGTCCTGGGATTGAGCCCTGCATCGGGCTCTCTGCTCCGCAGGGAGCCTGCTTCCTCCTCTCTCTCTGCCTGCCTCTCTGCCTACTTGTGATCTCTCTCTCTGTCAAATAAATAAATAAAATCTTAAAAAAAAAAAAAGATTGTAGGTGTGGATATTTTTCACTACTGACAAGGGATTTTGGATCTTTAGAAGGGAAGACTGAATAATTAATAATAATGACACATATGTGCATGCATGCATGTGTGTGTGTCTTATAGCATCCAATGTTGAGCCTTTCACTATCTATTACATTTGGACTTGGAATTCATATGAGGACCACTGAGAAGAGCAAGCAATGGTGGAGAAGCTTTTCATGCCCTCTTTTCTCCAGTCTTTCCCCATTTGCAGCCAGATGGACTTGACCAGGTCTGATTAGCTAACTCTGAGGCTACAAGGCAAGGGCTTTCTGTGACTTTTGCATAAAGGCAGAATTTATTTATTTATTTTTTTTATGTTCTGCTGGTTCATGCTTCCTTCTGCAAGAAGTCCCTGCCTCAGTCTAATGCTAACTCTTACACCTGCCCTTTTCTGTCCCTGCTGTCCCCTTTCTCTGGTACCCATCGTTTTCTGTCTCATCTGATCTCATCCACTGGTCCTAACATTGGCTTTCCTCTTACTGTATAACTCTTCCTTCTGACATCCTTTTCAGGTACAACTTTACATGGAACTACATGATCGTTCAATACAAATGTAGACGCTCACAGAAAAGAACACTCTGCACTGTTCTCCAGAGTCTGGCCCTGCACCTGCGCACAGCTCACTTATCAGCTATGTTGAGATCAGATAATGCCCAGGCACTCTCTTTCAAAACCACCCCCTGCCAACACATAAGCTTTTCCTGCGTCTTTGGCTGCTACCCTTTCTTTCTCTTAACCCACAGATTCTCTCTTAAAGGAGGATTTTTTTTTTTTTTTTTACATTTTAAAGGAAATCAGCTATGATGACAAGATATTATTTAAGATCAATTCATTAGGGGATATCTTCGATAAGCAAAACAGTTTACAAATTCACAATTTGGCCTGCTTTCCTAAACCCACAAAACACATACTGTCTTCTCTAGGCTTCTAGAATTTAGTATCTCATTCATAATATGTGCTCAATACAATGTACCATCCATATCAATACCCATATATATATTTCTCTTCAGTTTTATTTAACCCCCACACCTGTAATTTTTCTCCGTTTTACACCAATATACCCTAATAATTAACGTACATTTATAAATCCCATTTCAATTGTTTTATGTTTCCCAGACAATGCAATCTCAATTACATCATTCACAGTCAACCATAAAATAAACATCTTCCTTCACCTGGTCCAGTAGATGCAAAACCGTAGGGACGTATAAACAAATATTTTGATTTTGTTTACATGTGTGCCACCAGCTGCTTCAGAAAATCCACTTGGAAAAAAAGAAAAAACAAATTACAGAAGAACCCCAGATTGTAAACACCTGGATTTAAATCTTCACCAAAAAGCCAGGAAGTAAACACCACAATATTAAACTCATTCATCTGGGGAAAACCTCCTCCCAAGTGCATTTGAGATATTGTTTAATTTTACATAAGAGAAACTGAGTCGGTGGCAGGCAAAGAGAGTGGAGCAGACAAAAAGGAGAGCCTCACTGCAGTGGGGGCAGTTGTGTCTCATCAGAATGGGCTTTGGTGGATTGTTGGAAAGTTCAGGGCACCCAAATACACTGAGCTTCTCCTTTGCTTACACCCGTCTGAGCTTATAAAGAGGATAATTTGACCACACATTCATTTTTCATCAGCAGGAAGCCCATTTGCTAAGTAAGTGCCAGCAGCTTAAACACTTACTGAGAGCCAGTGACGTGCTGAGCGCTGTGCCGAGTGTCAGGAATACAGAGATTAATAAATGGAGTTCTTTCCTTTAGGGATCTACAATTTAGTGAGGGCTGAAATATGCGTGAATAATTGTGTAATATTCGTGATACATGCTGGAATAGGGGTTAGTGCTGGACTGGTTCTGGCTCTGAGGAGGAAATAATGAACTCTTGCAACATCATGGAAGCTTCATGTGACTAATGATGGTTTCCTTGAGTCTTGGAGCCTGTGTAGGAGCTTCTCCAATGTTTAGGTAATGGAAGGTGAATTGGCAATGTGAAGTCAAACTTACAAATGTGCCGTTCCAGGCAGAGAAACATCACTACAAAAATAGTGGGAGCTCTCCAGGACTGCCCCAATGCCTGCGGGGCAAGTGGGACCAGGGGCTATTTGCTCCTGTGCCCCCAACCCCCCAACACCCCCACTGATGGATGTGGACGCAAGGGTACACACACTGCCCCCAGGGTATTGCCTGTATTCATCTGCATGCTCCATTGTTCTGTGGCAGATCCTTTCCAAGTCACTAGGTCAAAGATAAAATTATTAATTAACATGATGAGGAATTTCAAGATGGCAGCAAGAGAACATGAAACCAAGAGTGGGCTGTCTCTCAGCCTTCAGCTGGGGGGCCCTGTGCTACCTGGCAGATTTCATGCCAGGAAGTCAACTCTGCCTTAGCACAATTCTTAGTCAAGAGTAACATAATATATGGTCAACAGTGTTTCCCTTCTCTTTCCCCCCAGATTTAGTATTAACTGGATTTAGAAGTCCAACACATTGGGGAAGGCTGTAGGGGAAAGCTGGCAATGGTGGGATGAAGCTGGGGCCAGAGGCAGGGCCTAGAGCCTGCAAAGCTTTACACAGCAAGTGGAATTTGATGTGTATCCTCTGGGTGTCGATACACTGTTGAATGATTTCAGGCAGGGGTGTAAGAGATCAGATTTATTGACTAAGACATTCAATCTGGTATTCAGGTAGGGGATAGATTTGATGTGGGAGAAACAGGAGGTAGGGAAACCAGGTCTGAGCACTGCAGTTGGGGGAAATATTTTATCTCCCCCTCCTGTAGAGATTAGGGTGTCAGCTGATGCCTAGCAAATATTCCAGTTCTGAAGGTGCATGCATGCCCTATATCCCCCACTAGAGAGAAAATTCCTTAGGTTTTGTGGTGCCTTTTATGTAATAGATGCTTAATATTTATTTCCTATTAAACGGAGGTTTCTTTAGCTATTTGAGGAATCACATAGAAATCTTGACTCACATAGAAGTCTTTGTCTGAATTTAAATAAAAATAGGTATTATCATAGGCAAAGGGATTTTTGAGGTACAGTTTTATCTTATATGGGGGTTACAAGTGTTCTTCAGTGCTCTTGAATGGAGTTAAATAGCTGAATGTGATCTTCACAGAGGAAAACATAAACATACCACTGTACTATATTAAAGTCATTACAAATCAATCAACTGATGTTCATTGATAAGGGCAATTGCATTATAGTTCGCTTTGTAGAGAAGAAGTGATACTTGTACCGTGAATACTTTGGGTCATTACCCTTGATTATGTAGGACTAGGATACTACAGTCCAAGGGGTCTGGGGTTTCTGATATAAACACAGTGGAGTAGATTTCAACCCCTCCTTTAGTTTCATCCGGGAGATTTTTTTTTAAAGATTTTATTTATTTATTTGACAGATGGAGATCACAAGTAGGCAGAGAGGCAGGCAGAGAGAGGAGGAATCAGGCTCCCTGCTGAGCAGAGAGCTCGATGTGGGGCTCAATCCCAGGATCCTGGCATCATGACCTGAGCTCAAGGCAGAGGCTTTAACCCACTGAGCCACCCAGGCCCCCCTCTTGTCTGGGAGATTTAAAAAATATTCCCCTTGCCTGCATCCCACAGCTGAGTTAAAATCTCTGGGAGTAAAACTTGGGTATCTGATTTTTCCCAAGCTTTGTGAAGTTACAATTTACATGCACTCAAATTCACTCATTTAAAGTGATTTCTATCCCTAGTTGTGTCTTTTCCAGAAGGTCATGTAAATGTAATCAGAATATTTAGTCTTTCTATCTGGTTTCTTTCACATAGCATGGTATTTTGAGATTCATTAGATTGTTCAATGTGATAATAGTTCATTGTTTTTTACTGTATAGAGAATATTGAGCCATGTTCTAGAGTATGGTCATACCACAATCTATTTCTCCATTCATAGTTGATGGGACAGCTGAACTTTTTAAAAGCTTTCCAGTTGATCATAAAGCATAACAAAGAACCACTATCACAGATAAATTTATGCATATATATATATATATTTTTTTTTTAACAAATGCTCTCCACATCCCTCAGTTAACATACTTGTACTTATTGTTTAACATGATGTATGTGGAAGAAGTTAGAATGACTACAGCTGTTCTGGAGGTCATACTGTCCGATACACATGGAAAATTTGGGTCATGTCTGCTGAACAATTATTTTCTACTTTGCACTACCAAAAATATATGTACTTTTCAAAGGCATAGTGAATTAGTACCACACACATCCAACTATCCCTGTTATCAATGAGGTCTGATATGCTGGTGAAGATTTCAGAGAAACAAATTATTCACATTCCAGCTCATCTTCTTTTACCCATAAATGGAAAATTCTTGCTTAAGAAAGACAAGTTTTAGATGCATGGTTTTGAAGCTAACACGTACATATTTCTGGCTACTTGGAAAACATTATGAGAATCTTCCAGTATCCAAGTCTATAAATTATGATTAAGAACAATTTATAAGGGCAAGGCCATTTTCTTCAAAATGCTTGATTGTGACAGTTCCTCAGTGCCTCTCCAGCCCTTTAAAGGCAACATTTAGAAGCCTCAGAATATCCTGGAAACCTCAACATAACAATGACAAAGTATCTTTGTCAGTGCATCTTACAAAACAAAAACAAAAACAAAAACAAAATAAAAAATGGGCTTCTGGGGTAGTTTCTAAATTGCTGTGATTAAAATTGATTATGGTGCTGTTGGATACATAATTCAACTGATTCATAAAGAGATGGCTGTCCCCCTTCCCCTCACTGCAGGCTCCACAGAGACTTTCACAAGACATCAGTTGTCTGAGAACAAAGGACTGAATTTGGCTTAGAGAAATTAAAACACCATTTGAGGGAGGGTCTCTGAGTTAAATAAAACTTGAACTTTATACTTCAAAAGGAATGAAGTGCACAAGGTCCTGTGCTGTGAAGACAAGACCAAACACAACCTGAAGCTGAGTCATTTTTATGGATGTTCTTGTATGTTACGGCCTCTCTCCACCCAAACAACGCTACCTACCTTTGAGATCTGAGTTCTTTGGGGCTGACACTCCCCACGAATGTTGTAATCTTTGGGCCTCAGGAAGTAAAAATGTTGCCTAGAATTTCTGGACTCTCTCTGGTCTGCCTATTTCCATCATCACCACCACCATCACCATCATCACCACCACCATCATCATCATCATCATCTTCACTACCACCATCATCATCATCATCATCTTCACTACCACCATCATCATCATCATCATCTTCACTACCACCATCATCATCATCATCATCATCACCATCATCATCATTATCATCATCTCTTTCAGGATTGTTATGAATCAACTTGCTTTTTAAAAGATAATGGGTGGTTCTCATCAGATTTCAACCTTAGAGAAGTTTAGGGACACTTATTCCTCATCCTTCGGCAGGTTATTCCATTCAGTTCATTGCAAAAAAAAAAAAAAAATATTTTCTTTTGGCAAGCAAAGGAAAATGCAGCATTGATTTCCCAGAGGACTTTTATTCTGTTCTCCTTCATACATGCACACACAGATACATTATGGAAGGAATTCCTAGTTTCTGAGGATGTGCCAAATCCTGCAAGGATAGCAATGAGATAATCCTAAAGTAAATGGTACTTGTGTCCTCTGACAAACAGACAGGAGGAAAAGCCTAAAAAAGAATCACCACAGGAGTTAAACAAGAGTCTTAATGAAATTAAATAAAATTGAGAGAGAGTAGGTATTTTCTCGTTTGCTTCTGAAGAGCTTAGCATTATTTCAAGGTGATAATAGCTAATTAAGTAGTTTGAGGCTCGTGTGCTGAGTGGAATCGTGTCCTCCCCCAAATTCATGTCCTTCCTAGACTTGAGAATGTGATCTTACTTGGAAATAGGGTCATTGCCAACATAAATAGTTAAGATAAGGTCACACTGAAGTAGGGCGGGCCTGCAGTCCAACACGACTTGTGTCCTCATTAAGAGGAGAAGGGACACAGAGACACAGAGACAGAAGGAAAACAGTCATGTGATTACTGAAACAGAGAAGACAGTGACAGGACCACAGGCCAAGGACTGTCAGGTGTTCCCAGAAGTTGGAAGAGGCAGAGGCAGGGAAGGATTTTCCCCTGGAGGCTTAGGAAGGACCATGGCTCTGCCAACACCCTGATTTTGGACTTTTTTTCTTTTTTTTAAGATTTTATTTGTTTGTTTGACAGAGAGAGACACAGCCAGAGAGAGAGAGAGAGCACAAGAACGGGGAGTGGGGGAGGGAGAAACAGGCTTCCTGCCAAGCAAGGAGCCCAATGCAGGGCTCTATCCTGGGACACTGGGATCATGACCTGAGCAGAAGGCAGAGGCTTAACGACTGAGCCAGTCAGGTGCCCCTAATCTTGGACTTCTAACCTCCAGAGCTGTCAGAGAATAATTTTTTTTGTTCTAAGCCACCCATTTTCCGGTACCTTGTCACAGGAGCCCTAGGAAACTAGTACAACTTGCCTCTGGAATTTTGTCCAAAGTGAGAGTTTGAGGCTCACCATTTTATAGACAGATGATCTAGGAGGAGTCAGAAAAAAAGACGAGAAAAACAAAGGGAGCAGCACCTCACTTCTCTCACTCATGACGTTATGACCACTCCAAATGTTGTGATCTCTGAGCTAACAGTAGCAGGATCACCTGAGGTTCCCAAAATGCAGATTTCCTGCCAGACCCAAGTCTGTCAGTTGGAAGTATTTCTGGTAAGACCCGAGAGATCTGCATTGCATTTCACTACATTCCTTCCATCTTTCTTATGAGTGCTAGAATTTTGGAACCATTTCCATACAGAACATGTCTATTATCATCTTTGGGAGAGAATCAAACAAAACCTAACCAATCTGCTGAGGTCAACAAAGGCTCAATCTTGTTCTCACATCTGTATGTGGGGCCAAGTGAAAGTAAAACATAGAATCAGGGAGCCACCCAGGACCATGCAGTCTCTTAACAAGACACGGAATTTCCTAGCAGCATCTATCCAGGTGGCCCTTAATTTTTTTCCTGCTCCCCCAGGTCCTACAGCAAGTAATGGGACAAGTAATGGTCCTCTTACTATGCCCAAACCATGGCTGCTGGAAGTTGAAAATGCTAGAGGAGAAATACGGAAAGGGCCAAATGTGTCACTTGCTGCCTGTATGGTTTTCTTCTTTATTTTTTATTTATTTATTTTTTGAAAGATTTTATTTATTTATTTTAGAGAGAGAGAGAGAGACAGAGACAGAGATAGGACAAGCAGTCGGATGGAGCAGAGAGGGAGAAACTGACTCCCAAATTATGGATGATTTTTCTAAGTATTCACAATGCTGAGGTTTCATAATTTTTAAAATATCATCAATGTTATCTGTGTTTTTCTTTCATATCTTATAACTAGTATTGTTGGTATAAGGACATTACTGATTTTTATATGTTACTCTTCTTGACCATATGTATCCTTGTTCTTACTAGTTTTAATTGTTTGGTTTGCTTTTGTTTTTTGAAGGCTATTTTGGGCTTTTTATTTTTATTTTTTTAAAGATTTTATTTATTTATTTAAGAGAGAGCTCCAGGGGGAGGGAGGGTAGAGCTAAAGGGAGAAGGAGACTCTGCACTGAACAGGGAACCCGACCTGGGGCTCAGTCCCAGAACCCCAAGATCATGACCTGACCTGAAAAGGCAGATCTTAACCAACTGAACCCCTCCCCCACCAGGCACCCCTATTTTGCCTTTTTATTTAGGCAATCATATCACCAGCATGTAAAAATCATTTTTCTTCTCCTTTCTTTGTATTGTCTATTGAATGACTTGGGGATCTCTAGGAAACAGTTACCATGTTAGGACTATGGTAAGCATATAGTGTTCCTGACATTAGTAAGAATATATCTGATGTATAAAAGTAAGCACAGTGATGATGATTTCTTCTAGTAAATTACTATTATACATATCTTCAGAGCTAGGCCAATAGTAGAAAAATATTGAGAGAGCTTCTAAAAGCTTAATAGGAAAAAAAGTCAACACTGCTTGAGAGACAAAGATATAACTCACAGCTATTCTTCATATAGAAATATTGGTTATGGGGAGCCAGCCAATATGGTTTTGGGGGGACTGAGAGCCACTTCAGGCTCTGCTCAGTGGGGAGCCGGTTTCTCCCTCTACCTGCCATTCCCCCTTCTTGTGCTCTCATTCTCTCTCTTTCTCTCCTTCCCTGTCAAATAAATAAAATCTTTAAAAATAAAGAAATTAAAAAATAAAAAGAAGCATTGGTTATAACATATTCTAGTCAATGACCTGAAACATCACTTCTGATGGTGGAACTGGACACACAGACATCATTTTTTTGCATCAACCACTTCAAAAAACAACAAAAATAATTTATCTAATAATTATAAAATTAAATGCATTATACTTATGACAGCAGAAAAAACACAGTGAATGTTTTCTTTTTCTGAATTTCCTATGATAATCACATGAGTAAACATGGTTAAAATATGAAATAAACCTTACTGAATAAAAAGAAAAAAATGAATTAATACTCATGTTGAAAATATTTCCCTTTATTTCTAGTATGCTGAGTTTTGTCCTTATCATAGGGGGGTATTTACAGTACATTTTCTGCATCTAGTGAGATAATCCCATGGTTTTTGTACCACAGCCCATAAAGTTGCTCAAATTCCTGACCTTGAACATTCTTGCATTCCTAGGATAAGTTTCACTTAAGTATAATTTTTATTAATACAACCTGGAAATTAGTGTGATGGGACTTCATATAGGGTATTTTCATTTATATTCACAGGTGTAGTTATTTTATTATTTTTCTTATATCTTCCTAACAAAGTGTTACTATCAAAGCACATTACCATATACACATTACCATATACCATAGAGTGGATGTCTCTCTTGTATTTCTTCTGACATGATTTGTAGAGGACATGAATTATCTACTCCTTAGAATTTTGATGTAAGGTTGCTGAAAAAATAAATAAAATGGGAAAAAAAAATAAATAAAATCCTCTAATCCTGTTTTCTTTTGGTGTCATGGTGAGGGAGCCTGGGAGGTAGGCTAATTTTTTTAATAAGCAACTTATTTACTTTAATGGTTATGGGTTCATGAGAGCATTCTATTTCTCATTTTTAACAGCACAACTTTCATACCATAAAATCCCACGTAAAATTCAATGACATTTATTAAATTTGCAAAGTTGTGCAATGACCACAACCCAACTTTGAAACATGTTCATCACACCAAAAGCCCCTTAGCGCCCACATGAGGCCATCTACCATTCCCACCACCCAACCCTCCCACCCCCATCCCCAATCCCCCACCTTGAGCAACCACTAATTTACTTTCCATCTAACAGTGACTTGCATTTTTGGGGCATTTCATACAAATGGCAACATGCAAAATATGGTCGTTAGCATTTGCCCTTTCTTCCACTTAACATACGATTTTTGAGTTTCCTCAATGTGGTAGCAGGTATTAGTAGCTGATTCATTTTTTAATCTTAGTATTTATTATCCATTTTTTCTTGTTTGTTTCGAAATCTCTATTTTCTCCAATATTTCTTTCACGGTTTAAAATATGTTGATAAATTTGTTGACTGAATTATAAAATTATTTTCTTATAGTCTTCAATTAATCTGACTTAAATTTTCCCTTTGTCATTTGATTCCTGTTTTTGGTTCTGAGTATGCTTTTGTCTGTGCTCATTCTCTTTATTATTTTTTAAAATATGACAAAAGGTTTATATTTTTAAACTTTTCAAATAATCAGTTCTTCATTTTGTTGATCTCTCTACCATTTATTTCATTTTCATTCCTTATTTCTTTGCAATATTTTGCTTTCAGTGGGTTTTATTATCTGTTGATCTTTTCTTAATTTCTTTCATGAAATAATTAATTTATCTCATTTATTTTCAGTCTTTTCTTTTAAGGTTATTTAAGGTTATCATATATTTTTCTACTTTAAGCTGTACTTAAGTGTTTCTCACAAGTTCTAATATGTGATACCTTCAGTCTCATTTATATATACATACTAAATATTTTAAAAATATGTATCCTATCCACCAAAACTTTATAGTTTCTCTTTTCTCTTGATTACATAACTGATAAAATTGCTGTGCTAAATTTGATATTTATCAATCTCCTGTGCTTACTTATAATTTTAATACTCCTATATTATTTTTCCAAAATTCACAACTATATGTCATTCAATAACATTGATGAACACAATTTATCCATTCCTTTCTTTGAGGAACACTTAGTTTTATTTTTGTTTTGTTTTGATTTTAAGATTTATTTGTTTATTTTTGAGAGCAAGAGAGAAAGAGAGAGAGAGGGAGAGAGTGCGAGCAGGGGGAGGAGCAGAAAGAGAGGGAGAAAGAGAGAATCTTCAAGCAGACACCTCCCTGAGTAGGAAGCCCAATGCAAGGCTTGATCTCAGGACCTGAGCTGAAATCAAGAGTTAGCCACTCAACTGACTGAACCACCCAGGCACTTTAGGAACACTTAGATAGTTTAAAAACTATTTTTATTGTAAGCAATGCCTCTGCACCCATGTTAGTGTATGTCTCATATGTGCTGTGAAAGATTTTTCTAGAAGATAAAAAAGGCTTCCTTTATTCCTCAAAGGGCACAGGCATCTTTAGCTTCACCAGAGATTTCCATCTGTTTTCTCTGACCAGCATTTCAGCCCAAAAGAGGAAAGTATGATAACATGGAAAGGAGAAAGCTTCAGAATTCCTGTCTGAAAGTGAGTCACATGACAACAAGTAGCTACAAGGGCAGCTGGAAAATGTTTCTCTAACTTGAAATCATGTGCATCAACAAAATTAGAGGTATGCAATCTCTATTGCCAAAATAATGCAGAGTAGGGGAGAATACGTTAAAGGGAACAATAATATCCCCTGACAAAGTACCCAAAAATCCATGTGCCTCTTCTTTCCATAGTAGCACTCACTTACTCATACAAGGGAGCTAAGTGTGTCCATGCCCCAGTGGCAGAACCTATTGGATCTCCCTCTTCTCGTACCCAATGTACAGTAGGAGAAGAAACAGGCTGACTGTAAAGTGTTCGATACCTCCCATTTCCTGGGAGTGAAGATTTTCTAGTTCCCATTGTCTGAAAGAGAAGTATTTGTAATTATAGACACCTGGATATCTCTATGTAAAGATCTATGGCTCGTACCCTCAGAAGGGTAATAAATTCTTTGTGTGCATTAGTACACTGTGTCAAGTGTTATTCTGACACTCACGCCTCTTCATCTTAATGATTCTGGGCATTTATCCAAAGCTCTTTCATCCTCTCTTGCTTTGGAAGGTTAAAAGACAAGCCCATTGATAATATATTGTGTTTTTGTACTCTTCCATAAAAATGCTCCACGAAGTTATGGTCTTGAGTTATACGTACCATCATCTTGATATTTCTACTTACGGTATTACAGAAGATGACAATAGTTTAATAAAACAATATGACATTCTTTGAGGCCATTGTAGTTCAATAGACCAGACAGATTTAGCCATATCTTATAAGAACAGAAAAGTTATATAAGTAAAGGCATTTTGCTAAGTGCTAGAGCTTTTAATTGGATGTAATCATTGCCTTAGGCAGATAATTTGGAAAAATCAATGTATTGATAAGTTGTGTGTCAGGTAACTAGCCATCTAATTCATCTTTAAAATCCATGAAAGTATTACTACTATAAAAAGGAGTAAAAATGTGAAATATTTTATTAGTATTTTGGAAAGTAGAAACAGTAGTAATGAAATACTGTTGAGAGGAATAGAATCCTCACAGATTTCTGGAGGGAGCATAGAATGATATACTTTTTTATAGAGTGTATTGACAGTATCAAAGAAAACATTTGTGAAATATGTTCAATATAGAATCTTACCATTGAGAATTAACCTTGCAAATACATTTTTAACAATCTACAGAGAGGCATGTATAATCAATATCTATTAATAGAGAAAAGTTTAAAAATTTTTAAATTCTATATGGTCTACACAGAGAGGGTAATGCTATGTAGTATGAAAAAATAATGTAGACCTTTGTCTTAGTTTTCTATGTTGCATAACAAATTACCACAAACTGAGTAGTTTACAATAATGGATATTTATTATCAAGGTTCTTCTGGATTGGGAGTTAGGTACTGCTTAGTTAGGGCTCCTACTCAGGGTGTCATAAGGCTAAAGTAAAGGTTTTTTTTTTCTGGGCTGTGTTATCCCATAGGAGCTCATTTGAGGAAGAATCTGCAGTCACAGTTGTGCAAGCTGTCTGCACATTCATTCCTTGTGGTTGTAGGATTGAGGGACCAGGTTTATGCTAGTTGTTGGCTGAAGGTCACCCTCTGTTCCCAGAGGCCATAATTCCTCGAAGCTGCCAACAGTTTCTTTCCACATGGTTGCTTACTTCATCAAGCCAGTAAGGAGATTCTCTAAAAAACATCTGCTAAGAAGACAAAATCTTATGTCTTACTCGGGTAAAATAATCACAGGAGTGACATTCCAGAACCTTTGTCATAGTCTGCTGATTACTCATGGGTCTGGCTCATACTTGGACTGAGAAGTTTACACACAGATGCAAGTATCAGGAAGTAGAGATCAGGGAGGGACGGCCGACAGGTCTGTCCACCACATGTCTGTGTGTTGATAGGGAATGATTTCTAAGATGTGTTACTGAGTAGAAAAAAAAGGTATTTATATTGTACTCCTATATATACGTGCACACGCATGCTTGTACTTGTTTCTGCATCTGATGAAAAACAATGGAGGGATGAAAAGCTTATTTGGAGTGTAAAGAGTATTAACAAGTCACTTTCTGTCATTTTTTATATGTTGCTGTTTGCATACAGCATACAAATAAACTGTGTTAATAAAAGAGTTAATTTTTTAAGTTTATGGTATTTTATGACTGTGGTTGAAACCAAAAGCAAAAGTAATAACTTTCACAAAATAAGAAAAACAAACAAAACAGCCCATTTTGCAAATAGTTCGAGAATCTAAGCTCTGACTTTTTACATCTCTTTAAGCAATGTACAAAATTGCTTACATATTCTGAGCCTACGTTTTTTTAACTTACATTATGGTAAAGTTGGAACAAATACTCTCTTAAATCTTTTTTAAATGCTGGATAGGTGTCACCTAAATACTACAATTATTAAAGTATAACATTTTTTATTGATTTATTTATTTTTGCAAAAGAGAGAGAGAGAGAAAGAGAGCATGCGCGTAAGCATTGGGTTGGGAGAGGGCAGAGGGACAAGTAAGACTCCCTGCTGAGAAGGGATTTTTCCCCATTCAAGACCTGACCCCAGGACTCTGGAATCATGACCTGAGCCAAAGGCAGATGCTTAATGGACGGAGCCACCCAGGTGCTGAAAATATAACACATTTTTAATAAAGAAAAGATCTTCTGAACCTGAGTTGGAGTTAGATCAGGAGGGTGGAGGAAACCCATCACACACAAAAGCCTTGATGGCTTTGAGGAAGGAAAGGGGGAGAGGTGTATTTTAAAATGAGAGCAAAATAATACCAAGTCAAAGGGAGCAGAGTCTTGGAATCAGGGTAAACCTTATGCTGAAATGACTTAGAATTCATTGACAGGAGACGTGTCATCTGCACAACGTTAATGTGCAACCAGAGGATTTTATTTCTACTTTTAGACTTTTTACTTTGATAGGCTTACAGGTTCTCATGCACATGTAAGCAATAATACAGAGAGCTTATACAACCTTGATTCAGTTTCTCCCAGTGATACTATCTTGCAAAACTAGAGTACAATATCAAAACCAGGATATTTGACATCGATACAGTCAAGATACAGAACATCTCCATTATCACAAAGATTCCTGAAGCCACTGGAATGACACTACCTTCCTTCCTGCCACACCTGCTCTGAAACTGCTGGCAACCACTGTTGTGTCTCCAGAGTTAGAACTTTGTCATTCCAAGAATGGTATAGAAATGGAATCATACAGGATGTAACCTTTTGGGCTTTTATCACTAACATCATTCTGGGGATGGTTGTTTATGTTGTAACATTTATCCATTGTTTGTTCCTTTGTATTTCTGAGTTAGTATTCCACAGTATTGGTCTACCAAAGTGTGTCCTTTACTCGTTGAAGGACATCTGAGGTTTGGAGTATTATTAATGGAGCAGTTATAAACATTTATGTATAGGTTTTTATGTGACTATAAACCCACATTTCTTTGGAAAACTGCCTATGAGAGCAATTGCTGGGTCTTTTGGTGACTGTATATTTAATTTTTAAGAAAATGTCCATTTTTTTTCCCTATAGCGGCTTGAACCACTTTACATTCTTACCGTTAATGTATAAACAATGTAGATTCTTCATATTCTCACCATCATTTGGTTTTAACACTACATATTTTTTTTAGTGATTCCAATAGATTGTTCAGCTTTCATTTGTGTTTCCCCAATGACTAATGATGATGGATAACTTCACAGGAGCTTACTGTCATCTGTCTATGTTCCTTGGTGAAATATCTCCTCAGGTCCTTTGCTTATTTCCAATTGGATCAGACTAACAGAAAATCCAGGGGACTTGCCACCATGTTCTTTCTCTGGTTCAAAGGTCTCTAGAAAAAGTCTGCCCTCTCTTCTTTTAGATTCTTCTTATGCTTTCTTTATATGTAAAGTCCAGGGCTTATAGCTATAATTCATTGAAAAGTATAACTAAACCATTTTTCTGGAAGCAGAAGCCAAAGCTGTCTTTTTAAAATATGAATTTATGTCCACCTTATTTCACCGAGGATTTGAAACAGATTGCAGAATGCTGAGAGCCAGACTGACATTTTTGACAGCATAGTAGTGAAACTTGAGTTATCTTTTGTGCAATTTTCAAAAAAGATAACTCAAGTTTCACTACTTCTATGACCTCTTTTCTTATATTCCCATACTTCAGAAATATTCCTTATTCTAACAGGGGCCACCACTTGGGGAATTTAGTATTTGTTATTATGTACATAATTGAAAATAGAGAGAAAATAAAAATATTTATAGGAATTTTCTCTTTCCTTTTGTTAGGATTTAGTTACCAAGAACTGAGCTTCCCTCAAAGTACAAACCTAAAATATGGGTGTTCAGAGATGAAAATGTCCCATGTATTCAACACATCACTCCTCAGCAAGACTGGGTGGTTCACCAGTAGTGAATTTTTTTTAATTTAATTTAATTTTTTTTTTTTTTTTTTTACTGATAGTGAATTTGATGAGGTCATGCCATAAGAGCCTCCTCAGTTTTCCTTAATGAGCTAAACAAATGTTATTTTCTGTAGGCTACAATGTGTAAATGTTTGGAAATCCCTGCCCTTCTGTGGTGCCCTGGAAAGCTTATGCAAATGTTCTCCAGTAGTAGTTATTACAAAATACTTTTCTAAAGTGACTGTGTAAATTTTTTTCTCTTACCAGCAATCTGTGAGGGGTCTGGTTCTTCCACACCCTCATGAATACTTGTTATCAGTATTTTAATAATAGTTATTTTGGTGCTCATATGTCAGTCTCCCATTATGGCCTAAATTTTCATTTCTCACATTTCCAATCAGTTTGAAACCTTTTCAGACATTTCTAGTCAATGTGGCTATCCTCTTTGGCTAAGTGCTCATTTATCTTTAAAAAATATTTTTTTATTGGTATGTCTCTCTTGTCCTAATTGGTTTTAAGTGTTCTTTATATATATATCAAATACAAGCATCTTCCTGCTCTTTTTCTTTTTCTTTGTTTCTTGATTTGGGTTCTCATATAATTCATTTTCAGCCTTTCTTGTTTTCAAAAGTGTGTGTAAGGCTATAAGCTTTTTAAACCATTAGCTACACCTAACAAAAATTTTTTTAAAGATTTTATTTATTTGACAGACAGAGATCACAAGTAGGCAGAGAGGCAGGCAGAGAGGCAGGCAGAGAGAGGAGGAAGCAGGCTCCCCACTGAGCAGAGAGCCCGATGCAGGGCTCGATCCTAGGACCCTGGGATCATGACAGAGGCTTTAACCCACTGAGCCACCCAGGTGACCCCACACCTAACAATTTTGATAGGTATTGTTTAAATTACCATTTAAGAAAAAAAATTGCCATTTAGGTCAAAATATTTTTGATTTCTATCTTAATTTCTTTTTCTACCATGGATTAATTAAAAATGTGTTACTTGATTTCCAAACATTTGATTATTTGTTAGCTCTTTGGTTGTTTTATTTATACGCTAAAGTTTATTGGAATCAGAGACTGTACGCTGCATGATTTCAATACTTTCATTTTTGTCGAGCTTGCTTTAAGGTTCAGTATATGGTCTTTCCCTAGATCTGCTTGATCCTCTTTCTAGATAGTTGTTATATTCATTTCTTTATTCAATTATTCAACAATTTCTCCAGAGACTAACGATGTAACAGTAAACATAAAGCAAATATCATTATCTTATGAAGATAAGCAGGATGGGGCCTTGTGTGCGTGCGTGTGTGTGTGTGTATGTGTGTATCTCACAAATAATTTGATGTATTTGTGATGTTTTTGTATCTGTGTTTTGTATGTATATATAGTTCATATTAATTTGAGTCAATTTCCTTAATAGTTCTGAATATATTGCTGCTGTTTTTTAAAAATTGATATTCCCAATTCTCTATCTCTAGCATGATAAAAGAGACATTAGTTTTAATTAATTTATTTTTTTGGTGTCTGTCATAAGAGACAGACAAGATCATTTTATTCTTCACTATACAAAGGGTTAGGCATGTCAAGTGTTATTTATTATTGCCATCTTACAAATGACAAAAGGAGATTCAGAGACTTCTCTGAGGGATGTAAATCCTGCCCGTTGATGTTATAAGGTCAGTGTCAAGATTAAATGGAACAACATGGTGAGAATGTTTTTGAAATTACAGGCTTTGTGGATGTGAATGTTGTGTGGAATACTTAGAAATTCTGGCTTCTTTAAAAAAAAATAGCTCAGGTACTATTAAAAAACAATAATTCTCATTACCAACATCACTCCTTTTCGAGTTAACTCTAGTATGTAGAGACACCACTCTTTACTGACAACCCTTTTTCCAAACATGTAATCAGTGAGGATTTTTGAAATGTTTAAGCCTAACTAAAAAATAGTTATTTCCATGATTTATTTCCCTAAAGACTTTGAAGAGTTAATGTTTGGGTTTTCAGCCTAAATTTGCCGTGAAGTTTCCTTCATTCTTTGTAGAGGAAGAATCCAAGGATTCCAAATAATCCTCTGTGGAAGTATATTTAAGACAAACAAACAAACAACAACAACAACAACAAACCCTAGAACTTAGATTTAAGGGCCTTTTTGGGTGGGGACTCTGTGGTGGTTGTAGCTTTAATCTTGACTTAAACTTCCTCTTCTTTTTAAAAATAAACTCTAAGCATTGTTTCTTGGATATAATTGTAAGTGATCTTTCCAGAAAAAGAACAGCTCTGTTTTGAAAGAATCTAGTAAGTACTACTGAAACCAACGTGATGGAAGGTTGGTCAGACTCTAAATGACTAAAACCGGAAATTCCACAAGACCATAACATTCTTTAATTGTAGCCAAGTGGTACGCACCACGGGAAGAATCCTTTCTAGTTTGAAACAATTTGGACTAAGATATTTCATAGAATTTAGGTTTTCTTTGAAATGAGTTTAGTAAAACTCTTATTTTAAGAATTGGCATGCAAGTTAGTGCCATTGTAAACAGAGGACTTGTGCTGTTTTTCTCCCAAATGATGTATTCATTTGAGCATAACTGGAAAACTCGGAATGAGCCCATATTAATTTCATGGCATTCAGCTCCTCTAAACAGGCAAATGTGAAATGAAATGCTTGGTCCCTCATCTCTAACGTGGTGGACATGTCCTGCAATTTAAAGAACCTTTGTTTACAAGGAGAAAATAATGGCCTCAGTGCCCTGTAATTGATTTTCAGGGCCCAATACTGAAACAAGTAGTACAGTATCCCATTACAACAGCCAGTTTCATGAATCAATCTAAATAAAATGTGTTTGCTTTGCAGACTTGAATCAATAGAAACAAATTTGCAGAGTTCTTACATGGTGGGGGGAGAAAAGTGCCAGCAATTATACGAGTTTGTGAAGGGTTTTTGTTGTTCTGAAATATTCAATTAAAAATGTTCCCAGACCTTGAATTTTTAAAGTAAAATCCTGAAACTACATTCCTTTACCAAATAAAATTATATGCTGGATGCTTTTGATCATAAAAACATATATATAATTTATCTGAAGTGTTTTCCATTATTGTAATTCAGAGTTGTCTTACTTTTGTAAAATGTAGTGCTTTAAATTAAAACATGTAAAGGCAAAAATAAAGTAAGACACGCAAAGACATGCAAGTATTTAGGTTTAGCTAAATACAAAGTTCTTTTTTTTTTTAAGATTTTATTTATTTATTTGACAGAGATCACAAGTAGAGAGGCAGGCAGAGACAGTGAGGGAAGCAGGCTCTCCGCCGAGCAGAGAGCCCAAGTGGGGTTCTATTCCAGGACCTGAGATCATGACCTGAGCTGAAGGCAGAGGCTTTAACCCACTGAGCCACCCAGGCACCCCTAAATACAAAGTTCTTGACAACTTTGTTGATTAGGAAGAATCTTTCTTCTAGTTATCCTTGCCTATGTCTACAGACCATAAAGTATATACAAGAGTTCTTAACATCAATATCAGGATATTTGTGTATGCCTACCTACCTGTTTATCTTTCTCCTACAAATATTTTTTGACAGGCTATCCCAGGCCAGACAATTTGCTGAAAGCTGATGATATAAAGGTGAGTGAAATAAGGCTTCACTAAGAGTCCACGCAAAAGTGTGCATGGGTCTTAGTTCAGGCTGCTTATAAACAACAGAACGTATTTCCTTGAGTTCTCAGGGAAACCACGATCAAGGCACTGGTAGATTGTGTCTGGTGAGGCCCTGCTTCCTCGTTCATAGACAGCTTCTCACTGTGTCCTTACACAAAATTAGGGGTGAAGGAATGTTCTGATCTTGTTTCATAAAAGAAAGAGTCCTTATAACTTAATCATCTCCTAAAGGCTCCACCTCCAAATACCATCATATTGGGAATTAGGTCCCCACATATGAATTGTAGAGAGGATACATACCCTCAGTCCATAGCAACATGTAAGCAAAAAGGTTATATAGGTTATGTTATACAGAGTTTTAATCAAAGTACTGCTGATCACTAATGGATAGAATAATTTTAGAGGTAAGAATCAGAAATGACTTCACAGAGGAGGCAAAATTTAAGCAGGGTGTTGAAGAAATATTAAACAAAATGAAGAGAATTCCTGTAAATATTAAGAGTGCATGCTAATTGTTAATTCAGAACAATAATCCAAGTAAAATTTTGATGGGCATTTAGAGTCAACTCTGAGATTCTTTCATATGACATTTACCCCTCTTCCTCTTCACTCCAGGATTATTTTGGGCTTGATAATCCTTGTTTAAGAGTTACTGCAGAAAGGGATGCAAGAGTATTATGACTTTGAGGGGCATGGGAGACAGAAGAATTTAGAACCACTGGTTAGTACAAAACTACCTTTGATATCTGAATGAACTGCTTAAACTTTAAGAGTCAGCTCGTTCAGCCGGAAGATTCTATATGCAATGACTAATGAATGGCAAGTGTGCCTGCCCCAGGAATAGAGATAGTCACACAAAATTTCTCTAAGGGGCTCCTGGGTGGCTCAGTTGTTTAAGCATCTGGCTCTTGGTTTTGGCTCAGGTCACGATCTCAGGGTCTTGAGATCAAGACCTGCGTTGGGCTCTGTGCTCAGTGAGGAGTCTGCCTGAGATTCTCTCCTTCTGCTCCTCCCCCCTTTCGTGCTCTCTCTCTCTCTCTCTCAAATAAATAAATAAATAAATAAATAAATCTTTAAAAAAAAAAGTAACATACTGAGGTAAAAATAAGCCTGATATAGCATTCTTAGTGCTACCACTGAAAGTCTCTGGACCTCCATGTCTTTGTCTTTAAATCTAGTTATTAACCATTGAACTAGATGGTTTTTAAATCACTCAGTTATTCATGGTTTCATCCAGATAATAAACATTTCTCTGGTACCTTCTGTGTGTTAAACAGTGCTGTATGGGGACCATAAACAAAACATTTTCTTGGAGAATCTTCCTTCAAATACATGTTCAGTTATGAGATGAAAGGTACTAGGATGTGGGTGCTCTACATTGGGCTACAACTCTCAGAAAGGCTATTCTCAGTAAGGCTATTTTTCTTTTCTGAGTAAGCTTTGAGAATTAAATTTTCTCTATGCTGAAAGCTGTGTCTAGGCAGATTTACAATAATTGCCCTTTGGTGCTTTGGGGGAACTCTTACTCTCAGAGAGCCTTAATGGATACAAGAGGGTTTATTACTCAATTCTTGAGGGCACAGCGGTCAATTCCTTGAATTAATTTTTAGTATAGTGCAGACAGTTAAAAAGGAAAATTCCCTTCTGGGACTTAGACTGAGAAACTTTTGGACAGATAGTAAACCTCCAGGGAATCAAGGAGAATATATTATCACAGAAGCCCATGGAATTCTGAAGATAAGGTAGATTGTGCATTAGGATTTTTCAGGAACTGAGTAGACATTTTCTTGATTCAGTAAATAAATATTTAGTTTCTTCCTTCCAGGGTTAACTGCCTACAGTGACATTTTGGATGATCGTGGAATGCCACGAAGGGATTTGTGTGCCATGAAATGAAGGTAAGTACATTGCTAAAAATCAAAATAATAAAAGGTACATTATAGAAGTCTTCATTCAATAACAGTACTTGTAAGAAATAGTCCTTATGTTTTAGTTATGGTTTGTTTTATTCTTTAGCCACAAGATCTCAAGAAGCATTAACTTAGTCAATCACAACTAGTGTTACAAGAGGGTCAAACAAAACATATTGAGAATAGAAGATGAAAAGTGGTTTTTGCTTAAAGGAAAGTTCATTTCATGGTTAGGTCCCAAAAAGATCTTTTCTGCTTGTACTTTCATTAAAAAATGAAGCTTCATTTTCAACAGAGGCTTTTGTTCAATCACAGAACATGAGGTTCTTTGATGGTATTTGTTTGACTTTTCTTCTCCCACATCCCATGCTATTTGTTTTTTCCTCTCCTGCCACTTGAAATCTTGGCAGAATTCTGCCTTTCATTCCAGTTTCTTGATCATGAGCACTCACCATTCTCATCTTACTTTTGTTCCATAATTTCTGCACCACTTTGGCCTTTGTTTCTACAGCTTCAACTCTCAGTTTTAGGCTGACATTAAATCCTGAGGCTAAAAATTCAACTCCCTTAGAGAATCTTCTCCTTTCGTTTTTTTCCTACCCTTGGAGCTCCCTATCACTCGGATCACTCGGAAGAGGTCATCTCAAATCTGTGTCTGTGGTGAAGCTCTCGCTCACTCCCTCAAGACAACTAATGACTTCTTTCTCTGTGCTGTGTTGATCCTTTCCACAAAGCTTCACCAGTATATCACAATTCAGGGTGCATCTTTCTTTCTCCTGCCCCAGATTATGAAGACAACATTCATCTGTCATTGATGACATTCAATTGTCATTGTCATGCATAGTAAATAAATAAAGGATTGTATTATAAAGATTGGATTAAGAGACCCAGTTTGGACAAAATGGTAGTATTGTCAAAGGCAAGCCTCTAATTCTACAAAAAAAATACGAAAATGCTAGGAAAAGACAGGAAAAATGGCTTTGGTGACTCCAAATGTACATGAATGGAGAAAATAGTATAGTTTCATGAGTTGGTAGATACTTATTCAGGATTGAAATGTTAGAGTATCTTACTTCTGGGAACTGAAAGTTCAACCTGTATGAAAGGAAAAGAGATATAATCTTGAACTTGAGGAAGGTGAAGAACCAGAACTGGGAAGCTCTTCTTGAAATAGAATCTCAGAAAGACGGCTCCTACTGAGCAGCTAAGTCTGCACCATGAGTTGCCATGGAGATTAAATTTACATTAAGGGCTTTAGGAATTGTCAAGTATGTTTTGGATTGCTGAAATCCATGGATGTTCCTCAGAAACAAACACAATACCATTTGTTAAAGATAATTGCACAATCCTGATTGTGTAGGACTGCCATGGATAGATCAGTTACTCCTAAAATAGTTTCACTAACACAATTATCCACCATGACCAAAAACTAGCAGAAAAAACATGTAGGACTACAAAGTGTAAAGATAATAAAACCACATGGACGATCTATGAAATAAAGTGCTTACAGTTATTAAAGATGTAAACAAAGAATAGAAAACATTAAAGTTTTAGAACAAAATGGGGCACCTGGTTGGCTCAGTTGGAGAGCATGTGGGTCTTGATCTCAGGGTTGTGAGTTCGAGCCCTAAATTGAGCATAGAGATTACTTAAAATGAAATTTTTTTTTAAAGAAAGAAAAGGAACCAAATAGACATTAAGCAAATGGAAAAATAAATAATTAAATCGAAATTTCAGAGGTCGGGGTGCCTGGGTGGCTCAGTCCATTAAGTGTTTGCCTTCGGCTCAGGTCATGATCCCAGAGTCCTGGGATGGAGTCCCACATCAGGCTTCCTGCTCAGTGGAGAGCCTACTTCTCTCACTACCCCTCCCCTCTGCGGTCCCTCTGCTGTGCTCTGTCTCTTTATCTCTGTCAAATAAATAAAATCTTCAAAAAAATTTCAGAGGAGGGGCGCCTGGGTGGCTCAGTGGATTAAGCCGCTGCCTTCGGCTCAGGTCATGATCTCAGGGTCCTGGGATCGAGCCCCGCATCGGGCTCTCTGCTCTGCAGGGAGCCTGCTTCCTCCTCTCTCTCTGCCTGCCTCTCTGCCTACTTGTGATCTCTCTCTCTGTCAAATAAATAAATAAAATCTTTAAAAAAAAAATTTCAGAGGAAAAGTTTGACAAGTCAAGACTTGGCTGCTGTGAGTTATCTGGGACCTTGAAATAGGATGGACATCAGAGAAAAATAAAGACAAAAAGACTTGAACCTAGCATCCCTAGGAAGAGAGAGCATGATGGGAAAACTAGATTTAGAAATATATGGAACAAGAATGTTTAGAATCAATGAAAAATTTGTTTACTTAGAATGCAGAAGCATAGCCAAGTCTTGAATATAGTAAAATAAGGCCATGGCATAGCGTCGCAGCAAAACCCTAAATCCAAAGGAAAATCATCCTTAAAATTACCAAAGAAAGAGACTGACTTTGACGTAAAAAAACTGACAACTAGACAGACAATAATTTTTGTCATCTTAGGTGGAATCAGAAAGTAATTTAATTATAAAATTAAAAAAACAAAAGGGTAGGAAAAGGCAAACTACACCATGCATATCTTAACCGAGAGCCAACTGTCACAGCAGATATAGCTATCAGAAAGAGCATCCTTCCGGACACCTGGGTGGCTCAGGCAGTTAAGCGTCTGCCTTCAGCTCAGGTCACGGTCTCGAGGTCTTGGGGTCTTGCTCCATTTGCCTCCCTACTCTGTGGATAATCTGCTTGTCCCTTTTCCTCTGTCCCCCCACCCAAATCGTGACCTCTCTCTCAATCTCAAAAACAAAACAAAACAACACGACAACAACAACAACAACTTAAAAAAAAAAAGAGCATCCTTCAAGGCCAAAAACCCTGAGAGGACAAAGATGGTCAATATATTAAATAAAAGGAACAATTTACCAGAAAATTCACAATCCTAAACTCTATTCTTCCAGTGATAGAGAGCGAAATATACAAATATATAAAACAATAATTAACTGGAAGATGAAATAGGAAAATTTATAATTGTATTAGAAAATATTAGAGGATTTAAATATATTTATTTCAGAAACTGACAGGCCTATTAGACAAGGAATTAAGGAAGATAAAGAAGGCTTGAACAAAAATATTAATAAGCTGGACCTAGTACACATACACACATACATACACACACACACACACACACACACACATAATAAGCTCATTAGAAAGTTAGGGAGAGGGGCACCTGGGTGGCTCAGTGAGTTAAGCTTCTGCCTTTGGCTCAGGTCATATCTCAGGGTCCTGGGATCGAGCCCTGCATTGGGCTTTCTGTTCAGCGGGGAGCCTGCTTCCCCCTCTCTCTCTGCCTGCCTCTCTGTGTACTTGTGATCTCTGTCAAATAAATAAATAAAATCTTAAAAAAAAAAAGAAAGGGAGAATTATGTAATACATATTATTTTCAAAGAAACATGGCACATTTCTAAAAATTAATTATATTATCCTATACTTCAAAAGAAGTACTAAATAAAATGACCACAACCTCTGTAAAAAAAATGTAACTACGTTAGACACCAGTAAGAGAATAACCTAAAAATACATTTTAAAATTAAAAAAAAACTTTTTAAGCAATCTAAAATAATTAACGTGAATCAGAAATCATAATAAGTATAAAGTAATAAGAGCTGAGTGACATTGAACTACCTTTTCAGAAGGTAAGACATAGCAAAGACCAGTGCATACAGGGAAATAATACCAATTAAATCTGTATGACTGAAAAAAGACTGAAAATTATCTTTAAGAAGTTAGAAAAAGAACACAGGCTAAACCCAAAGAAAGTGGGAGAAAAGAAGGAATAAGAAAAATACCTCAACAATGGAATATTAAACAAAGAAATCCCCCAAAATATTAGAGACTAATCAAATAGGCAGTCCTTTGCCCGTATTGGTTCAGTACCATAGAGAAGGCATGGATATAACTGGGAATAATGACATATAGATAAGAACACTATAGACTTATACAATAAATTTGAAACCTTAGATGACATGGAGAAATATGAGGAAAAATATTTAATGAAAGTAACTAAAAAAGTATATAGAAAACCTTAAAAAAACATTCTTTTAGTCTACATAAATAAAAATACTACAGACTGGTTTTTTTTTTAAGAATTTATTTATTTATTTGAGAGAGTGCATGAGGAGGGGCAGAGGGAGAGGGAGACAGAGGGAGACAGAGGGAGACAAACAGACTCCCCACTGAGTGTGAAGCCTGATGCAGGACTCAGTCTCATGATTCTGAGATAGTGACCTGAGCTGATATCCTGAGTCAGAGGCTCAACCGGGGTGCCCCAGACTGGGTGTTTTTCAAACAACAGAAATTTATTTCTGACAGGGCTGGAAGCTGGGAAATCCAAGATCAAAGCATCGGCAGATATAATGTCTGATGAGGGTCCCCTTTCTGGTTCATAGACAACTGTCTTCTTAGTAAGTCCTCCTCACATGGGTCTCTTTTATGAGAGCACTAATATCATTCCTGAGGACTCCACCCTCACCTAATCACCAGCCAGATGTTCCACCTCTAAATACTATCATCTTGGAGAATAAGTTTTGACCCATGAATTTTGTGCAAACACAAACTTTCAGTGTATAGCACTGATCAACTCTGTTTCCATTGGAAGCAAAATATGATTCCCACCCCACGCAGGCATGTAAATTCAAGACAGTTGAAATAATGGTTGAAGTATGAAAAGCAGGATTTTTAAATAATAGAAGAAAATAGAGATAATTTTTTTTACAATAACAATTGTTGAAATAATAGTCTGAGGGGCTCTAAATCCTTGGGAGCCAACACAGGCAGACCAAAACCAAGGACAGACTCAACACACTCAATCAGAGAAAAGGAAACCGAAGAACCACTAATCACAGCCACCAATTAGTTTCTCCCAAATAAGGCCACTGTTTAAGCTTTAGCCAATCAAATGATTTCCTGTTTTGCTTTCCTGTCTTCTCTATGAAAACCCCTCTAGAACTCCTGGTGGTGGATCATTTCTAACCACTTTTGGTTTGGCACTGCCCTGTTCAGACTGATGTATATTCAAAGAAAGTCTTGCAAATTGTAATGTGCCTCAGTTTACTTTTCAACACAACATATAAAAAGACTTACTAAGTAAGACTCCGAATGTATAAATAATACAGAAAAAAATGTCCACATGATTTATATGCGTTCTGACAGTACTTACGAAATATTTTTATTAACCTAGAGGGCAATATTGAGGACTAACTAGGGAAGGGGTAGCTTAAAAAAATTTGGCAAGCTTCAACTTTTGGTGATCATGGGTCCCAGGGTTGCTCTTTGTAGAGGAGATTCCCAAATAGCACTGTTTCTCAGGGACTAGGAGCTTGAGTCACAGTCTTATTTGGGGGTGGAGTTTACTCCATGCTCTATAGACATTTGTAAATGGGGGTGGGCGAGCATTTCCTGCAGTCCTTAGATTTGGGGTGAGTGCAGCCCCCAGCGTTTAGTAAACAGGCAACAGGAGTGCTAAGTGCAAGGCACGGGACAGTGCAGAACAAAAATGAAATATCTGGTACAGCTAAATAACAACTCGAGCTTCAAAACAAATCCTTCCTTTGAATGAGCTTGCCATCTCTGAGCACCTTCTTATATAGAAATGCAGGACCACTGCTCACAGCAGAGTGCCTGGGTATTCAGTGTGAAATCCAGGGCTGGGAGAAGGCAAACCAGGGCAGGGGACTGGGAGCTCTGGCAGCAGCACATGGGTGGAGAGTTCTATGACTGAGCAGACTGAGAAAAAGTCCTGAGGGTTGTGGGATGCTCAGCAGTTAAATCTGCTAGTACTGGCTTTCAATAAGAATGTCTTTTCAGGGGCACCTGGGTGGCTCAGTGGGTTAAAGCCTCTGCCTTTGGCTTAGGTCATGATCCCAGGGTCCTGGGATCCAGACCCCCATCAGGCTCTCTGCTCAGTGGGGAGCCTGCTTCCTCCTTTCTCTGTCTCTGCCTGCCTCTCTGCCTACTTGTCTGTCTAATAAATAAATAAATAAATAAAATTTAAAAAAAAAAAAGAATATCTTTTCAGGGGTCCTTGGGTGGCTCAGTAGATTAAGCACCTGCCTTTAGCTCAGTTCAGATCACAACCTCAGGGTCCTGGGATTAAGGCCTTGGTGGACTTCCTGCTCAGTGAGATGCTTGCCCCTCCCCCTGCTCCTGTCCTCACTCTCCCTCTCTCTCTCTCTCTCTCCAATAAATAAATAAATAAATAAATCTTAAAAGGAAAAAAAAAAAGAATATTCTTTCAAGAAGGCTGTTAGTATCGATGTAGCATTAGAAATGTCAACGTTACAGCAATAGACAAGTGGAGGGGCGGGCTTGAATTTGTGTGCCCCAACCTCGTGTTAGAGGCTTGTCTCATCACCACCCAGGAAGTAGACGGGAGAATGAGGCCAAGAGAAGCCAACACCAGGGTTCGGTGGAGGCCTTCTGACCACAAAACTCGTGTTCTTTACTTTCCAAGATTGTTTTGAAATAGGTGTGATTATGCTCCTTTATCCACTGAACAAGCTAACAGGCAGGGAGCTTAGATAACATTGGTGAGTGCTTGAATCTCAATCTGGAGTTTTCTTTTTATATTCCAATATTCCAAAAACTGGTCTTTATTATATATTCCCTTTTACTTCAGTCTCTGCTATGTGTATGTGTGTGAGAGAGAAAGAGACAGAAACAGAGAGAAAAGAGAAAAAAAAGGAAACATTTGCATTTTGGCATCTTTGGAGTTTGAAATTTTTTATAACATTTTTTTTTAGTTGGAAGAGTTACTAGAATATTATTCTGCTTTTCCTACACATTAAGTTTTAACTGAAGTGAAAATGAGTAAAAGCTATCTATATATTACAATGTCAGAAAAACAAGTTGCCTTTTCTACAGCTGATTGCCTTATGAACCGCCGTGAGGGTTGTAGACTCACGGCCAAGCACTCTTTCCAATCCAATTGCAAAAATACATGAATGAATCAGGGACACTGCACTAGGTCGAATCCTTTGGTCCCTAAACCCAAAGTTCAGATGACCCGCTCTTGTCATTTTCATTTTACTATAGAGTAAGGACCTACAGTTCTTTGTGCATCAAATGCTCATCTTTGTTCCTCCGAATTTTTATTTTTTGTAATTTGAAAATTCTGCAACTGTGGTTCAGGGTGATTTCTCTGCTAACACTGTTTTCTTTGGATCCCAATGGAGTGACCCAGAAGATATTTGGATCCTTCCCTGAATGAGAAGTTAGTAAAGGGCATCCCTGTTAATACGAGAGCCTCTTCAACAACAGACCAGATAATTTGGCTGTTTTCTGTGAGCTAATCCTTCCCTGTAATGAGACAATACTTTTAGAATAACATGGATTTCTCCAGGTTTGTGGCGGAGCTGAAAATCACGTCCCCGTATAATTTTATATTTTGACTGTCTGGCTTTATGGTGAAGTCAGGTTAAAAACGATGGAAAACTGTGGGTGGTTTCTCTCTAACGCATTCTTAGAATGGTCAACAGTTCAATTCCCCCCATGACAGCGACATATTTCTTTTCATGTGGTGATTTCTTCCTAGTATAAATCCAGAGTTTGATTTGAAAGTCTTTGCACATTGTTTTTCTTTTGGTTAAAATCTTTTTTGTTCTGAATATGTGTATTTAGGAGAAAGAGAGTAAACTGAGTAAGTAAAGATTTTTTTTTTTTAATTGTAAAGTTTCTAAATGATTTCAAGGTCACTCTTTCTTATTCATTGTATGTAATGAAAATATTCCTGGCAATCGCTAATCCTTTGGTCTCCTACTATTGGATGCCTTAAGAGCTAGTCCTGATATTCAAAGGTCCTATTTATCTACTTCCCAAACCATTGGCATCTGATGAACTTCACAACAATGTATATTAACAAACTAAAACGTCCTAAGCTTTGGATTTCTTTAATCATTATTTAATTTCCTTTTGCTTCATGTTTTGTTTAGGAAACACTTGCAAGAATTAGCATGCATTATTGTTTTCTTTTTTTTAAATATTTTATTTATTTGATAGAGAGAAATCACAACTAGGCAGAGAGGCAGGCAGAGAGAGAGGAGGAAGCAGGCTCCCTGCGGAGCAGAGAGCCCAATGTGAGGGCTGGATCCCAGGATCCTGATGTCATGACCTGAGTTGAAGGCAGAGGCCCCAACCCACTGAGCCACCCAAGCGACCCTCATTTCATGTTTTCAAGTTGTATGAACACAAGCCTAATCCCAACTGAAAAAAAAATCATCTCTGTGATAAGTAATGTTAGTTATAATGACAGTTGTAATAATAACTAACATTTATTCAGTGTTTACTATGCCAGACCATGGGCTAAACACTTTATATTAGTTAATTTGATCTTCACAGCAACCTTGGAAGATAGATAATAGATGAGAAACTGAAGGTCAGAAGATTAGAGTAGCAGACAGAGAGTCCAAGCTCAAAGTAGATAATCTGATTCTCAGGTGTTGGTTCCTACCACTGAGCCATGCACCACCTGCACCCCCCCCCAAAAAGTCAGCACTAGTCACTTGGTAGTCAGCCATTCAGACTTCACACACACATTGCGTCATTCCATGGCCTCCTGCCATCCTCATGATACCTGTGACACTTAGATATATATGCAGACCAAAGAAATAAACATCTATTGATTAACTACTGTGTCCCGGTACTGTGATAGATGTATGCTCTATATTCTCATTTAATTTTAACCATTGTTCTGTGGGGAAACACAATGAAGCATAAGAGTTAAGAGTATAATTTTTGGAGACATAGTGACTAACCACAGGACTCCTACTTAGTAGGTATGTGACATTTTTCAAATTAGATAATTTCTGTGCCTCAGGTTCCTGTTCTGTGTAGAGGGGGAGGATAATAGTTCATCAGAAGATTTTTAGGAATTAAAATAATTCCTAAAAAATGCTTAGAAAAGAGCTTGACACCTAGTAATCACTCATGCAATTGAGCTATTAATACCCCTCTTCTATTACAGTTGAGGGACCTGGGACCCAGAGAAGATGATGAACCAACTCTATGCATACTTCTCTTGGAAACAGAATCCGAGACAGAGGTTGGTTGGTTGGAGAAAGTATATTGGAGAGTTCTTTCAGCAGTAACACCTGGGGGTGGGGGAGGGTGAGGATCGCAGGTATGGGGGGCGGTGTTAATCTGTGATGCAAATACAGTTATACCATTATCCTCTGCCGATGTCACAGGAAACTCTGGGCAGGGCTGGATCTAAGATGGATCTATGCTTTGTACCTGCTCTTGGACTAGTGGGGATGGGATAAACTCCAGTCACCAGGCATCACAGAGGGCAAGGCAGCACCCTTTGCTGGAGAGTGATTTCCAGGAAGCCCTCATCAGACAGCCTCCAGGAGCCCACATTAGTCATGTATCAGTCCTGGGGGTTGCATCTGGGCAGCACAAAAAAACCCCAAAGTCGTAAGTGGTAGAGCTGTGTACAAAACCACATCCATACAGCCTGCCCACTGCCTCTTTGGGCTGTGTTACAATCTCTCTCCTACAACTTATGGAAAAACAACATATGTTAAGAAGGAACCACAGAACAACATTGGAGGGAACCCACATGAAACAGCACCCCCCCCCCCAGTGTAACTAACTAGCAGAAAAAATTGATAGAACTTAAATCATCATTGGCATTACTTAACTTTTTTCTCCTCGTTTCTGGATGGAGCTTCAATCTTAGACTGCATTCCCTAGAGATGCCTGAGGAATAAAGGAAGAACTATAAGCTACCAAAATGAATGGAGAAATTAATTAATTAATTGTGTAACTCCTGGCATATGTTTCACATTTTACTCTTTTCCAAGCCAGCTCTTCATTACCTGGTTGAGTCTAAGGCAAATAAACCACTAGTGTTTGCATATCGTGTTGTCTAAGATTTCACCAAGTCAGCTGTGGAGGTGGTATCTGGGGATAAGAAGCCTGCTATTTGTGTCACCACACTGTCTTCTGTCATTCCTACCACACTGCTGTGCCTGAGGATGTACTTCTGCACAGGCTATAGGGGATCAACCTCTTATGAGCATTTCCCTGCATAAGAGTTGTGTCTGGAGGAATCCATCAGAATCCTAGAGGAGAACATAGGCAGTAACCTCTTCAATATCAGCCACAGCAACTTCTTCCAAGATATGTCTCCAAAGCAAAGGAAACAAAAGTGAAAATAAACTTTTGGGACTTCATCAAGATCAAAAGCTTCTGCACAGCAAAGGAAATAGTCAACAAAGCAAAGAGGCAACCCTCGGAATGGGAGAAGATATTTGCAAATGACAGTACAGACAAAAGGTTGATATCCAGGATCTATAAAGAACTTCTCAAACTCAACACACACAAAACAGATAATCATATCGAAAAATGGGCAGAAGATATGAACAGACACTTCTCCAATGAAGACATACAAATGGCTATCAGACACATGAAAAAATGTTCATCATCACTAGCCATCAGGGAGATTCAAATTAAAACCACATTGAGATACCACCTCACACCAGTTAGAATGGCCAAAATTAGCAAGACAGGAAACAACATGTGTTGGAGAGGATGTGGGGAAAGGGGAACCCTTTTACACTGTTGGTGGGAATGCAAGCTGGTGCAGCCACTTTGGAGAACAGTGTGAAGATTCCTCAAGAAATTAAAAATAGAGCTTCCTTATGACCCTGCAATTGCACTACTGGGTATTTACCCCAAAGATACAAATGTAGTGAAAAGAAGGGCCATCTGTACCCTAATGTTTATAGCAGCAATGGCCACGGTTGCCAAACTGTGGAAAGAACCAAGATGCCCTTCAACGGACGAATGGATAAGGAAGATGTGGTCCATATACACTATGGAGTATTATGCCTCTATCAGAAAAGATGAATACCCAACTTTTGTAGCAACATGGACGGGACTGGAAGAGATTATGCTGAGTGAAATAAGTCAAGCAGAGAGAGTCAAGTATCATATGGTTTCACTTATTTGTGGAGCATAACAAATAACATGGAGGATATGGGGAGATGGAGAGGAGAAGGGAGTTGTGGGAAATTGGAAAGGGAGGTGAACCATGAGAGACTATGGACTCTGAAAAACAACCTGAGGGTCTAGAAGGGGCGGGGGGTGGGAGGTTGGGGGAACAAGGTGATGGGTATTAGTGAGGGCACGTGTTGCATGGAGCACTGGGTGTGGTGCAAAAACAATGAACACTGTTATGCTGAAAAGAAATTAAAAAAAAAAAGAGTTGTGTCTGGGATGCTGGGTTTCTCAGTCATTTAAGCATCTGCTTTCAGCTTAAGTCATGATTCCAGGATCTTGTGATCGAGTCCCACATGGCCCTTCCTTTTGGTCCCTCCAGGAGTCTCACTTAGATCACCATCTAGGACCATGTTGTAATGCACTTGCCTGAGCTGTGTTTGACTTATGCTGGACCACCTATATCCCCTCGTTAGGAGTGGCTAGACAACTATAGATGACTATATGGATTTCTAGCAGCCTTCTGCTAAAGCAAGATCAGGGGATTAAAAAGGAGCTGTACCTTTAGCTAGAACTACTTCCAGCTTCTGTTTATCCCTTTTTGCTCTAATTTATGCCTGTCCCAGCATGCCTCAGACCAGAGCTCCCCCCCCTTATGGTGGGAGCTAGATGGACAATTCAAGAAGAGGTCATTTCACTGACATGTGGGTCATTTTTACTTAATCTGGTCTTAAGATCCATCATGATGGTGGCAAGTGGCAAGTCACTCAGATACTGGTAGGGGAGCCAATACTAGACATTTTATTAGCACTGCTACATGTAAGGACAGCAAAGGACCCTGGAGATACAAAGAGGAATGAGACAATGCCCAGCCTCCATAGCCTTTGATCTAGCTGGAAAGACAGTACATTATATAGAGTGATCTGTGCTGATAAAATAAAGCACTTCTATGAGGCTGAGTACTGGGATCAATAATACCCATAGTCAGAGGAAGGGCGCACATTACCTCTGCTTTAATTTGGGAAGACAGCATGGTAGAGGAAAGCCCTGAATTTGGTTTTGAAAGTATAGGAAACCAGCAGTGAGCTCTATGCTATGAGGCTATTTTTTGAGTGCCGGTTTCCAGGGGCTAGTTTTGGGCTTTGGAGAGATTGGGAAAATAGAACCAAGTTCTTGGTTTCTGGAACTTACAATGTAATTATAGAACTAGAACTAACACGTGTAATATTAGCAGATGATGATAAGTGTAAGGTAAATGCGTGGCACAGATTACAAGTACTACAGATGTGGAGGGATAGGGAAATAGAAGGGGGCTAGAGAGGTCCTGAAAGTATTATTGAGACCGTGGGAATGAAGCAATGTCTTAAAATATAGGTGGTATTTGAGTAGCAGAGGGGTATCTGGAGGAGTGAGTAATGGGCTAAGAAAGAAAAGCTTACACCCCAGCAGCCACCTGCCTTGGCCGGTCTGGAGGTTGTAAGTTCATTATTAATAGAACCGAATTTTGCTTTCTAATATGTCTCCGTTTGGATGATAAATTAGGTGGTCACTGACTTTTGAGGGACTTCTCTATAACTCCTTTCAATGAACATTTCATTAATGCATCTACTAGAGAGCTCTATTAATACATCTCTATTTGAAGATGCTTATCTTTTCTGGGTTTCTGTTGTAGGGATTTTAAAAGTTGGCTCATTTTGTGGCATTTCTAATATAACTTTTTGAGTGAAAATCAAATAGCACATAGCACATGCTATTTGTCTCTGGCCCACCAGACTCCATTACATGCATTATATATAACCGGTTTCCTTCGGAGGGTGATAGAGCAGCGAAAGCTGGTTTCTGTGGTTCTGATTTCACTCTCTTTCCCTCTATGGATTCGTTATATTACAGGATAGCAGAAAGCTCCATTTCCATTAAGTGGAGTTCCACACTCCAAAAATATGCTTGAAGAAAAAAGGTGTTGGTTCGGAAAAAGTGAAAGCGGCTTCAGAAGATGTTCCTTTCTTAAAAAATAGGTTTCTTTCTTTCTCTCTTTCTTTCTTCTTTCTTCCTTCCTTTTTTATTAGTTTCAGAGGTAGAATTTACTGTTTCATCAAGTGCATATAACACCCAGTGCTCATTACATCAAGTGCCCTCCTTAATGCCCATCACCCAATTATTCCTCCCCACGTGCCTCCCCTCCAGCCACCCTCAAAAATACATTTCTTTGTTGCACAACAAACCTGTTAAGCTTTCCTCACAGCTGTATATCTGTGTATCTGCTAAACCATGATAGGGATTAATAAATGTTAATGGTCCAGAAGGGTAGGTATTTCGTACCCCGTTGGGGAGTTAAATCTTTTTAGAAATATGTGGTTTTTACAGTTATAGGAAATCTACAACTTTAATCTCTGTTTTTGTTTCAGGGGCACAATAAGTAGGTAATGATACTTAAGAAAAAAAGCAATTTAAAAATTATGTGGAATGTGGTGTTTTATATTCCAAGCCTCATGACTTACAGGAAACTAAAATAACAGTTATGTCTTCTAGAAGGAAAAAATATTTTTTTTCCCAGATCTTTGAAAATCTTTGAATTTCTTTGAAAATCTTTGAATTTCTCATCTTATTTTTTATGCTTGTCTATTCCCCACTCCCAAATTCCAAAAATATCTATTTGCTGTACAGTAAGATTACCACCCAGTTTGAACCTCAGATCAATATAGAAAAAAAAAATTAGAGCTAGCGAAACAAGACATTTTGTAATATTATTCTGTCTGATCCTTGCTGTCCTTCTCTCCTTTCTCATCCGGTAAACTTGGCGTGGATCTCATGAGTGCTGGCTACTTCACATGAGCTATCTGTCACTCACATCATCATTTCCACTCCCAGCTGGGAATCCTGAGAAACCAGGCTTCCTTTGACCCTCTGGGTTCTAAACTCAGCCAGAACTTTAAAGTAAAAAATAAAGAGAAAAGCTTGGATGACCTTAGGTGGGAAACATTGTTTGGTTTCTAACTTGGTGGTAGATCATTCATTCCTTAAGCCAGATGAACTGCAGAAATATTGAGAACTGCCACTGTGTTTGGCCCTTCTGAAACTTACACTTGTGTGTCTGATAAAGGAAAGCAGGAAGAGTCATTCAAATGCATGCTCTGTAACTGTGCTGTCCAATACAGCCACCACTACCCACATGTGTCTATTTAAATATAAACCAATAACATGAAATAAAACCAGCCACATTTCAAGTGTTCAATAGCCACACATGGGTATTGACTACCACACTGGGCAAAAAAGAATTTGAATTAAAACGTTTTTATTACTACAGAGTGCTCTTAGGATAACACTGACCTTTACGATCTCCAATTAAAATGTGTAGTAAAGTTTACATTATATTCAGAGTGACTATAACATCTTCATTTAGCAAAGAGGACACCATGAAGGAGTGTGGCTAATGGGGCGGTAATTTGGGAAAAGGAAACTTTTTGGCTGGAAAAAGAAAAGTAGAACCATATGGCAAGGAGAGAAAGTTTTGTTACTACTACCACCTTGGTTTATACTAAGAAGACTTTAACTTACTTCTTGCTATGAATTTTACAAACATCTTGCCCCAAGATTAATGAAAAATCATACATTTTCAATTCAATTCCAGAAAAATTTAAAATTATAAAATGCTAGATCTGGATGACTTAGGAAACGTTTCATTTATATAAACATTGTTACATTTAAATAATAAGTAATAGTTAAGGATAACAGTCTCTATTAATACACCAAGGTGCACAAAACTTCCCAAAAAGTCAAAAGTACATAGGTGTGATTCCTATCTCCCTTCCTGATTTTATGTGTAACTTCTAGCAATTTATCTTTCTTCAGTTCATTTTCACTACACCAAAATTTCTAAAAACATCTATTAGAGGAATTTTGTGAGAATAAGTATTAAGGCAAAGATGACTGGCAGTTTGTCCCAATATTCACATTATTATGGAACTAATGTGAATCTAAATTTATATGGTACTAATTTAGGTAACAATATGAACATAGTGCATGTAAAAGAGTAAAGTTTTCTTTTTTTAAAAGATTTTATGTATTTATTTGAGAAAGAGAGAGAGCACAAGCAGAGGGAGCAGCAGGCAGAGGGAGAGGGAGAAGCAGCAGGCTTCCTGCTGAGCAGGGAGCCCAAAGATGGGCTTGATCCCAGGACCTGGGGATCATGACCTGAGCCAAAGGCAGATGCTTAACCCATTGAGCCACCCAGACACTCCCAGTGCAAAGTTTTCAAAATCAAATAAGTCAGTTGCAGTGAAATTAGAATGTTTCATTCATGTTCTATAATAATCTTATACCTTATATTAATTAATTAATTAATTGATTAACAGATGGGGTGCAAACAGAGGGAGAGAGAGAATCTTAAGCAGGCTCCACACCCAGCACAGAGCCTGACACAGGCCTCAATCTCATGACCTGAAGATCATGACCTGAGCCAAAATCAAGAGTCAGTTACTTACCCGGCAGAGCCGTCCAGACACCCCAACCCTATTCCTTAAATATCATGATTGATATCATGTGGATATAAGATGACTAAACACTCTTTTCAAAAACTTGTCAAAAATTTTTTTAAGGGGCGCCTGGGTGGCTCAGTGGGTTAAAGCCTCTGCCTTCGGCTCTGGTCATGATCCCAGGGTCCTGGGATCGAGCCCCACATCGGGCTCTCTGCTCCGCGGGGAGCCTGCTTCCTCCTCTCTCTCTGCCTGCCTCTCTACCTAGTTGTGATTTCTCTCTGTCAAATAAATAAAATATTTAAAAAATTTTTTTTAAAAATGAGTTATGAATTCTATTGAATATAAACACTTATGTTTTTTTAATTTAATAATTCATTTAAAACAAATATATTAGGTTATGGTCTTGGTCTTGGTGCTATATTAGGTATCAGGGGTAGAGCTGTGAATGAGAGAGGCCAGGTTCCTGCCATTTAGACCTTGTGTCTTGTACCCTAGAGATGAAAACAGGCAATAAACATGTAAATTCAATGATAATAAGTGGTACGAAGACAAGAAAACAATACAATAGAAAATACGCAGAGTAGATATAGACAGCAGTGCACAGAGTATTCAGAGAAATCTTTCTGCTGATTGATGAGATTTCAGATGGAGAAATCTAGTATGAGACCCCTTTAGAAAGAATTTTACTTGTGCTGACTCTATGTCTGTTCCCACCTTATCCAAATGTCATTATATCTGGCAGATGAAAAGAAAACAATTAAAAAAATATGTCACAACTGAACTGAAAAATGCCTAATGGCATTTTTTACTTATTCAGTAACTATTTGTTAAGTGCTTATGTTTCCTGCCGTGGACTAGTGGCTGGAAACATAAATCTAACCAAAACAGCCTTCAGTGTTGCCTCAGACCAGCCTTTGAGGATTACTGACCCTCCAGAACGGAGAGCATGGTTCAGTGATGAGTACCATCTTTGGGAAAAAAAAAAAAGTCAGATGTTAAAAACAAACACAAAAATAACAAAAGTGAGAGAAGAGAGTCTTAAAATTACATGACACTCAAGACCTTCCCCTTTGGTTAGAAATTTCTGTTTCATCACCTGCCCCAACCATCTCTATGATTGATAGTGTTGTATTTATAGCTCCAGGATGAAAAACAAAAAGTCTTCTCTTTAATTAGATGTTTGCAAAAATTGTGAATGGTCAGTGAGAAAGGAGATAGGGCCAGAGACTGATGTTTTAGTTTATCATTCCTCCACCTGCTCTTTAAAGGCTACAGTTTGTTTCCCACTAATTGTCTCTGGAGTAGAGTTGGCAAGATTATCTGCGAGAGACTTTCTCTATTGTGGTCTAGGTCAGCTTCACCCCATGGGAGAAAAGCAGGATCTGGTTCATTGAATCAAAGACCTAAGAAAGTCACTGAGGAAGTTTTCCTATAATCTTGAAGTTTATTTTGTAAACAAGTCCTCTTTAATCATAACTTCCAAGCTATTCTGTCTCACTTCAAAGTACTTCTATGCTAGCCCCAAGTCACATTTTTGGTGCACAGACAAGGAATGTGCCTGTCAAAAGCAGTCATCATTACCACTCACCACCCTGGTTATTCTTTTTAAAAAGCCTAGGACACTCCAGCAAGTTCTCTGAACAATGCCTAAAAATATCTTCTAAGAATGAATCTAATCAGTCCGTGTATTTTGATATCTATCTTTATATTTTTAAGATATTTTAAAAGATTTTATTTATTTATTTGAGAGAGAGAGAGTAAATGAGAGAGAGCGATTGAGTGAGCAAGCTCAAGTGGGGAAAGGAACTGAGAGACAGGGAGAGGCAGACTTCGCAGTGAGCAGGGAGCCTGATGCAGGGCTGGATCCAGGGACTTGGAATCATGATCTGAGCCAAAGGCAGAAGCTTAACTCACTGAGCCACCCAGTTGCCCCTGATATCTATCTAGACTTAAAAAGCAGCTGGGGACAGGGTCCTATACTTGAAAGAGAGATGCAAATGAAGAAGAGGTGATCTTTCTTCTCAAAGAATCTTCAACTTCTCAAAGTAGTGTGAGACCCAAGAGATCAGAGTCTAAGAATGAAAACTCTTGGTAGCTATTGATGGCACAATGAAGTGGTTCCATTCTTGGGGCCATACACCACCATATGATTCCACATCTACTGTACTGAGCCCATAGAGGAAGTCTTCTAAAATCACAGATTGTGTGAAATAAAATGTCCATAATGATAGTAGCAACCAATTCTGATACATAGTATTTCTTGTGCCAGATACTTTTCTAAGCTCTTCACATATGCTAACACATTTAATCCTCCTTCCCACTTTCTTGAAGGGAAAATTGAGGCAAAGAGAGTTCAAGTAACTCATGCAAGATTACATAGTGAGTGGGTGGTGTAGGGCTTCAATCCTGCTTACTTGGGCTTTGGAGATCATGCTCTTAGCATCTCAGCAAAGCTGCCTTTCATGGGGAAGTGTTGAAAAAGGACGCTCTCTGTGGACTAGACACTATTTGTATAAATATTCATTCATTTATTATATCATGCCATTTATTCTGTCAATAATGAACTGAATACCTAATCTTTCTATGGAGGCCTCTACAATGTACACCCTTTGGTTAAAGGAAAGAAACAAAAGCTATGGCAAAGATGCATTCTCAAGTGAAAACATACAATGATTGCTCATAATTTTCTATATGGATGTGGATATCAAATATGAATTACTAGAGTAACCTCCAAATCAGCAAAAAGCAATGACTTCTTTCCCCAGCATGACTATCTCCTAAGCATTTTGCAAGGTTCCTGTAAACTATATACATATTTCCTAAAGAAAGAAACAATGCCAATTTTGAATGTTCTAAGAATGAAAGGCCCTGGTGAATGTAGTTCACATGTACATTGAGCTGGAATAGAAGACCTGTTATAGACTGAATGATGTGCCTTCCTACCCACCACCCCAGTTGCATATGTTGAAGCCCTAACTCCCAATGTGGTGGTAATAGGATATGGCTATTGAAAAGCAATTAGGTTTGATAAGGTAGGGGGAATGGTCTCTATGTCATTAGTGCCTTTATAAAAAGAGAAAGAGAAGACAGAGCTTTTGCTTTCTGCTGTGTGAGGATACTTACAAGGTGGCTGTATCTTGGCTGTCCGCAAACCAAGAAGAAGACCCTCACTGGGAACCTAATTGATCCGCATTTGGATCTTAGACTTCCCAGCCTCCAACACTGTGAACAACAAATCTCTGTTTTTTAAGTCACTCAGTTTATGGTGTTCTGATTTGGCAGCCCAAGCAGACTTAGATGCAACTCATGGACCCAAGAGAGTCACTGTTCTGCAAGGACAGAAATGCACTGGCATCATCACGAGGGGAAATCAGAGAACAAAACCAAGTGTATTAGTTTCTTGTGGTTGCCCTAACAGATGACCACAAACTGGGTGGCTGAGAACAAGAGAAATTTGTTCTCACAGTTCTGAAGGCCAGAAGTCCACATTCCCAGTGTTGGCAGGGCTGCACTCCCTCTGGAGTCTCTAAGGGAGAATCTATCCTTTGCCTCTTCCAGTTTTTGGTGGTTGTTGGCACTCCTTGACTTGTAGCTGAATCACTCTGATCTCTGTCTGTGGTCACATTGCCTCCTTCCCTCTGTCTATGTCTTCTCCTTTGTGTCTGATTCAAATCTCTCCCTTTCTTTTAAGGACACTGGTAATTTGTTTTAAGACTACCCAGGTAATCCAGAATGCTATCCTCATCTCAAGATCCCTAACTTGATTACACCTACAAAAACATTTTTCCAAATAAGATCACATTTACACGTTCCTAGAATTAGGATATGGGCACTTCTTTTCGGGGGGGGGGGGGCACCATTCAATCTACTACACCAAGTAAAAACAAGATCAGCCAAAGGGGTTGGTCTCTGGGGAAATTCTTTTGGTGAAGCTCCTGGCATTACAAACCTCTCCTTCACCTTAACCACAAATTCAGAAAGAGTGTTAATTGTGAAGGACTATTTGTTAGATTATGAATGTACGCACATAGCATTAAAATGGTATACCGGTTTGCCGGTACCAGTAAGTCCTTAAATTGCAACATTATCTGAATTACAGTTAGACCAACTTTCCATGGTTAGTCTTAACAATAAACCCATGCAAAGTATTGGTGAATGAAGAAAAATTAAATATGGCTGCTGTCCCTGATTAACATGTTAAATGGGAATGCAGTGTTAGATTAATTCAGGGTGAATGCACTGAAGGTTTGACATTTTGCATTTGATACTCCTTTCTGCTAAAGTATTTCTTGTTCTTCAGCTTATGAGTTCCTTGTCTTTGTTAGTTCTGTATCATCATCAGAATCTACCACAGACCTGGAAGTATTCATTTAAAGCCAAGCTGTTGTATGAATGAAAGAATGGTTGCCACAACAGTGTCCCTAACAGGAATCAGTAGTGGCTAATCCATCAACTAAGAACACAACTGCCTGGGTGGCACTGTTGGTTGAGCGTCTGATTCTTGATTTCAGCTCAGGTTATGATATCGGGGTCATGGGATTGAGGCCCACAGCAGGCTCTGTGCTCAGGGCGAAGTCTGCTTGTCCCTCTCCCTCTGCTCCTCCTCACTCCCTCTCTCTCTTTCTCGCTCTCAAATAAATAAAAATCTTAAAAAAAGGAACACAACTCAGAATAAAGTATTTCATTTAGAAACAGTCTCCTAACATCTAAGTCAGATGCTATATTTGAATGTTCCTATTTGTCTAATTGGCCATGACTTGGCACGCTCCCCAAATTCTATTAATTTCTAGTCTTTTTTTTTAAATTTTCAGGTTAAATAAGAAATTATTTTTTCACCCTCACTGAGTTACAATTGTCTAATAAAGTTTTGATATTTAAAGTATAATTGTGATATTAGAATTAAGCATATATAGTGGAAGACTTTCCCTCAACTAGTTAGTTAAAAAATCCATCACCGTGTGTGTGTGTGTGTGTGTGTGTGTGTGTGTGTGTGTAGAGAGAGAGAGATTGACATTTAAGTCTTGCTTCTTAGCAAATATCAATTATACAATATAGTATTACCACCAACAGTCACCATATTATACATTAGAGCCTCAGACCTTACTTACCTTACAGCTAAAATTTGTACCATTTTAAAAACTCCCTGTATTCCCCACCCCCAGCCTGTGGTAATCAATTTTCTGCTTTCTGTTTTATGAATTTGACTTTTTTTTTTTTAAGACTTCACATGTAAGTGATACCATGCAGGATTTGTCTTTTTCTAACTTCTTTCACTTAGTTTAATACTTTTGGTGTCCATCCATGTCATCACCAATAGCAGGATTCCTTTCTTTCTCAAAACTGAGTAATGTCCCTTATAGGCCACATTTCACATATATCTCATATGTATTGAATACATTATATATACCCATAATCTATCACATCTTCTTTATCCATTAATTTGTTGATGGACATTTGAGTTGTTTTCATATCTTGGTTATAATAAATAATGCTGCAGTGAACATGAGAGTGCAGATATCTCTTTGATATCCGGTTTTCATTTCCTTTGGCTATGTGCCTGGAAGTTATATTGCTGGTAATAGCTATGGTAATTCTATCTTTAATGTTTTGAGGAACCACTTACTATTTTCCATAATGGCTGTACCAATTCACATTTCTGCCAACAGTGCACAAAATTTCCCTTTTCCTCACACCCTCAATATTACTTGCTATTCGTTGTCTTGTTGCTAACAGCCATTCCTGAAGGTCTGATTGTATCTCTTTGTGGTTTTGATTGCATTATCCTGATGATTAGCAATGTTGAGCATTTTTGCATGTACTTGACCGCTGTTTGTATGTCTTCTAGTTATTCTAGGAGTATTCTAGAATTCTCGTATCCTACTTATCCCATGTCTGCATGTAATTCTAATAATTCTGATTTATGCTTAAGAAAGCAAATTAGCGGGGCGCCTGGGTGGCTCAGTGGGTTAAAGCCTCTGCCATCGGCTCAGGTCATGATCCCACAGTCCTGGGATCGAGCCCGGCATCGGGCTCTCTGCTCAGCAGGGAGCCTGCTTCCCTTCCTCTCTCTGCCTGCCCCTCTGTCTACTTGTAATCTCTGTCTGTCAAATAAATAAATAAAATCTTAAAAAAAAAGAAAGAAAGCAAATTAGAAATGGACACATGAAGAATAATACAAAATAATAGATATAAGCTTTATAGAAAATGATTAGAATGAGAATATATAATCTGCATAATGTTTGCTAAAGATTTGGTTTCTTCACAAGTGCCACATTTGTATAACAAGTTTTATCTACTTATCTGTGTGTCTGGTTACTTAATAAACTCCTATTAAGTTTTGGCAGATGGACCCTGAAAAGTGCATTCTTGCTGACCACTGGTAACACAAATATATTGTTTTTCATCTGAAAAGAATGTGAGGTACCCAGTGTCATAGATATCCATCAGTAATGGCAGCTCACATTTATCAAACACACTGTACTTTATTAAATCATTTCATGTTTGATTCTCACAGGAATCATGTCTGAAGTGAATCAGGTGTGATCGCCTCCATTATACAGATGAGGAAGCTGAGCGGCGGGGAAGGTAAGTGATCTGCCTGAGGTCACACAACTGGGGAATGGTTGAGATGGATTCTAACTTGGGGGTGGGATGCAACACCCATCCTTCTAATACTCACCCTTCATATACTTACTGTATTTCGATCCTCCACATTATCCCTGGTGTGTACCCAGCATTTTCCTTCCTCCATCACTGTAGGCACTGGGATGGCTTTGCTTCCCATCTGAACCCCAAACACAGTCTTGTTCCCTGGTCATCTACTGCCCCACCCATTTCCGTGTTCCTCTCTCTTGTAGCTCCTCTACGTTTCTTTTTACTTTGGACAATTCACATTCCCTTTTCTCAGAAGCATACTCCTTCCTTTCTGATCAAGGCAGCTTGTAGGTTGACACAGCAACATGCTCCTATATATGGTGGGGGAAATGACACTGAGGTGACAAAGTAAGGACAGGGAATTGGAGTCCCTAAAGAACTGATGATCCATGCTTCCAGAAAAAATGCTATTTGTATTATCTCAGTTTGGGGACAGATATATTTGGGGAGTTGTAAGCACATAGAATTTAAAGTCACAAAGCTCAGATTCCAGATCTGACTCTCTCAACTGCTGTCTCTGTTTTTGTAGACAAGAGCCTTTGACTTTGAAAGCCTCAAACTCTGATTTATAGAATGATAATACTATCAACACATGCTGTTTTCGAGATGGTGTAAGTGAAAATATAAGATTATTGTAAGATTGCAAAGGCATGTCAGCCATTTCTCTGTATATTCCAAGCACCACCTTGGGTTAATAAATCCTGTCTCTGATCATAATTTTGTCTTGTAGCAGAGTCTGCTTTGACAGGCTGACAAGCCATCTGTACATGATGATGACCTGTATTATCTCCAGGTAATGCAGACTTCCATTAGCCATGGTACAAGAATCTAAACCAGATTAACATACCAAAAGCTGGTACTGGCCACTGTATCATTCTCTGCCTGTTCTTTCTACCTTTAATTGCTTAGTTCCTGCATAGCCACAGTTGCTTTTGAAGAGATCTCACTCAGGCTGTGATATGGTTTACTTCTGGGCTTCCAGAAGAGACATCCACTCCCTTTGCTTTTTCCTTTTTATTAATTTTATTCAAATTCAAGTTAGCTAACATACAGTGTATTATTGATCTTGGTATAGAATTAAGTGATTCATATGTTGCATATAACACCCAGTGCTTGTTACCTCATGTGCCCTCCTTAATACCTATCACCCAGTTACCCCATCCCCCCGACCTCCCCTCCAGCAACCCTCAGTTTGTTCCCTATAGTTAAGAGTCTCTTATGGTTTGCTTCCCTCTCTGTTTTTATCTTATTTTATTTTTTCCTTCCTTTCCTCTATGTTCATCAGTTTTATTTCTTAAATTCCACGTATGCATGGAATCACCCTTTGCTTTTCTAAGACAGTTGATTGACTTGTGTCTTAACAATCATCCCCTAGTTTATGCTGTTTATAAATTTCTGCTGTTTATTTTATATATTGGTTCACAGCTACTCTACCTGTGTGTTTTTTTTTTTAAGTCTACTTACTTTATGAAATAGATTTTGAGATAACCTATATATACTTTCAGGGAAACAGAAGCAAAACAAGTTCTAATGGGAACCACATCTGAGTATGATGCTATTATAGCTCCAGCTTATTAACCTTCAGGACATAAAACAAAACCTGCCTCATTAATTGCCCTGTCAAGAGGAAGAGGTAGTATGAAATAGACTATATTATGTTGCCATCAGTTTGACTAAATATTTTAATGAATGACTTTATTGTGTTTTATACCCTGAGGCTTTTTTTTTTAAGATTTTATTTATTTATTTGACAGACAGAGATCACAAGTAGGGAGAGAAGCAGGCAGAGAGAGAGAGAGAGGAGGAAGCAGGCTCCCTGCCAAGCAGAGAGCCCGATGCGGGGCTTGATCCCAGGACCCTGGGATCATGACCTGAGCGAAAGGCAGAGGCTTTAACCCACTGAACCACCCAGGTGCCCCTACCCTGAGGCTTTTTAAATTTAAGACCAGATTAAAAAAATAAAAAGAAAGAAAAATAATCTTGTGAATGTGATTACCTGCCCATGGGTGGTGGTACTTAACCATCACAAAGGTCACCCTTACTAGGAAAGGTGGGATCACTCCTGGCTTGAGCACAGCCAGCCTGTGTCTCAGGACTAATCTGCAATTCCAGGACCATCCCACTGCTTATTCTTTCAGAGAAGTTTGTTATATACAGTCACATCAAAGATCCTCTTGCTTTTGAGTATCTTTAATAGTTTTCAGAAAATTTACATTCTCTATCATAGGACTCTTCTTCCTTCTCTCCTTCTCTCTTCTTTCCTTCCTTCCCTCCATCCCTCCCTCCCTCTTTCTCTCCTTATTTCCTTCTTTCCAGAAGAATAAGTCAGTGACATGCACTATACTTACTATCTAGTATTTCTACTCTATTTAGGGTAACCAGGACTTATATTCTTAATTTGCTGAAAGGACAGAAATAAATTCATACACAAGGAAGCAGTTTTACTTATATGACAACAGAAGAATTTTTCTGGGGGGGGTGGATAGTGCGCAATAAAAACAACATGGTAAACAGTGACTTCAGTCGATGTCAATATTATAGGAGAGTTTGAAAAATTACAGATTCAGGAGCAAATCTGAGCTGAAGACATTTTTATTTGAGCTTTATGGAGTTTTATAAATTTGAACTAGAACTTTGAAATTTAGAGATTAAATGTTGGGATCAAATATTTCAGCTTCTTACGAAAATTTTAGAGAAAGTAGTACTCAGCCTACATTCTTGCATGGCTAAAATTATTTCTCCTTTTCAAATTTGACTGTAGTCTGTGATACTCATGACACGTAGACATAAGATCTTAGTCATGGTCACTTTGTTTATCAATGATCCGTGCAATGATGTATGTTTTCATTGCTGCTGTTCTTCTGTAGGGCACTCAGAACATGGGATCATAGGTAACACAATGCCTAAAGAAAGGAGACTCTGTTCCCATTATAAATGAGTCTTGTATTTAGCTATAAGAGAGCATAAGACAGAAATTTCCTTTCCCAGTACTTGATACAATTAACCAGCTTCCCATCATCATTAACTGAGTAGGGTTGTTGGATTGTTGAAAACCAAAACTGCTCTCATAATCAGTGGTCTTCTCTCATTTTCTTTAGTAGAGCTTAGAGCATAATTTATAACTTAAGCTGTGGTCTTCATTTTCTGGTGGTTTATCCCTTACATCTAGTGGAAGTGTTCCTTTGTAAGCTCACTGACTCTAATATTTGTGAATGTTCATTGTGAAACCTCAAAGAGTATCTAGAGCCTTAACTTGAAATTACCAAGTACTTTATTACTAGGATATATACACTGGCTGCCAAATCAAACCCCAGGAAACCATAGTGTCTTTAGATGATTGGATGGGTGAGCTTCTAGCCATGTAGGCGTATTTTATATTCTTTATATAAGTGCATTCCCAGTCATTTTATATCAGTCTTTTTGCTGTTGTTGTTCTCTTTTGCTCCTCAGTGGTTTTAAAATACCTCATCCATAGTTTCTTCTAGTTAATTTTCCTGAAATATTTCCTTAATAGTCCCAGTCTACCATGATGCTTAGAGAATACTTAATAAGCCTAATTCCATCAATCTTGAATTTCCTAATGATGTCTACATTCTTCTGTTTTCATTTGTTATTTATTTTATTTAATACTCAGATCTTAAGTGGCTTGTGGAATGAGGTTTGTAACTATTACTCAAAGCAGAATTGCATGCTGTTTTTCCTTGTCTTGCTAGCCTTCTGTTTAAATCCACGCAAAATCATCTGTTAAACTTACCAAGATTTAGTTGAGATACACTAAGCTATATATACTGAAAGTGTTGAATTTGTTAAGTTTAATATATAGGTTAAAAATAAATGATCACCATAATTCACATGAGACAGTAGTAGAGGATGAATTAGTTGAGAACACATATGATATTGTAATATCCATAGCACAAAAAGTATAATACAAAGATTAAAATCCTATATAAAAATATTAGAAGATGCATAAGAGTATATAATATGCATGGCCCTGAGAGCTTTCAGTGTCTTAAAGCTTAAGACAGTCCCCACATCTATCTCTATATACTTATATATCCATACATAAAGACAGACATGTATAAACACATATGCATGTATGTATTAAAATGAATATGATGGAATATAAATGTTAATAAGAAAAAGCTTTCAAAGACATTACAAAGCAATGTTGCCTAGAGCAGCATTAAAGAGATATATTTATATTGATTATGATATGTAGGTAATATACTCAGTTAAGTTTAACCGGGAAATTCATATGCTTATCAAACCTTACTTTTCTAACTCTTTTACCATAGACACACAGATTCTCATCAAAGCCAGAAAGAACTATAAGTACTCTGCTTAGGTGGAACATGAAAGTGCATAGAAAATAAACAGAGATACTTTTGATATAAAAGACAGGGAAAATACTGGGCATTTCTTGGGTTTGAAAAGGAAAAAGATACCAGTTAACGCAGAAAGGAAAGTCTGCTGGGAAAAAAAAAAACAGAGATTTATCAAATTAATGTTTATAATTCATCCATTATGATCTAAAAAGAGCACTTTCTGACACTTGTAATTTCTCATATTTATTTTACTCATCTCTTCTTTTAAAAAAATTTTTTTTATAAACTTATAATGTATTTTTATCCCCAGGGGTACAGGTCTGTGAATCGCCAGGTTTACACACTGCACAGCACTCACCATAGCACATACCCTCCCCAATGTCCATAACCCCACCCCCCCTCTTCCGACCCCCCTACTCATCTCTTCTTATGACAGAAACCAAATTTCCTTATAGGAGAGCTGAATTCCAAAACTTACTCACTTAAATAACATGAGTAGTTTCTTCAGATATATCCTTCAAAATGATGGGACTATCTCTTCCCACTGTTAAGGATTTGCAGGAAAAAAAATATTTTCACTAAAAAATAGTAAAGAAAGTGTTATTTGAATCTTTCACAATATATATATTTTTTGCTCCTGGAGCTATTTTAGTACCTCCTTATCTGTTTGCCAAAAAATATAAAATGATTTTTTTTTTTGTTTTTACTGGCAGTTGAAAAAGTACTTTAAATGCCCCCAATAGTGAACAGTTTACAATGATTCATTTTAAGTAGCTATTCTGAGGCACATACTTTCTTATTAGCATAATACAGGCTAGCACTTTGAGACAAAAGACACTACATATATTCTACAATATGCAAATATTCAGCTTTGTTATGATTTCTTTCTCTTTTTCTCTCTCTTTAAAAAGGGATGGAGGAAGCCAAACTAGACAGATGCACATATGTATGGTCTGAAACTTTGGGCTTGGCCATAAATCTCTATGGCCCTTAGTAATATAACTTATGGAAGTTTAGTAGAAATAAATTCTGTTATTAGATGAAAGAGTCTAATAGTGATATCTATTATGTTAGTAATTAAAGGTGTGAGTCTTTTTTAGCAATTGGATGTGTTTAAAAAAATAATACATTTTTAAGATATAAATTCTTTCCATATGTATATCTAAGATCCATTTTTTTTTTTCAAAGAACAGCTTGCTTTCTTTCTTTTTTCCTTCTTAGTCAATTAGTTTTATTTGAATATGATTGACACACACTGTTACATTAATTTCAGGTATACAACATAGTGATTGAACAATTCAGTTATGCTATTCTCATTTCAGGTGTAGGAACCATCTGTCACCATACAACACTACTATAATATCATTGACTAGGTTTCCAGTGCTGTACCTTTAATTCCCATGAATCATTCATCCATAAAGAAATACACCTTAACAAAAAAGAAATACACAAAAACTTATTGTTTTAAGAAGCAATTTACAATTTTGCCCCTAAAAATCACTAAACTTTGAATAAGTGAAATTGGGGGCACCTGAGTGGCTCAGTGGGTTAAAGCCTCTGCCTTGGGCTCAGGTCATGATCTCATGGTCCTGGGATCGAGCCCCGCATCGGGCTCTCTGCTCAGCAGGGAGCCTGCTTCCTCCTCTCTCTCTGTCTGCCTGCCTCTCTGCCTACTTGTGATCTGTCAAATATATTTAAAAAAAAAAATCTAAAAAAAAAAAAAAGAAATATACCTTAACACAAAAGAAATACACAGAAACTTATTGTTTTAAGAAGCAATTTACAATTTTTCCCCTAAAATCACTAAACTTTGAATAAGTGAAATTGAGAGCACCTGGGTGGCTCAGTGGGTTAAGCCTCTGCCTTCAGCTCGAGTCCTGATCTCAGGGTCCTGGGATCGAGCCCCACATTGGGCTCTCTGCTCAGCAGGGAGCCTGCTTCCACCTCTCTCTCTGCCTGCTTCTCTGCCTACTTGTGATCTTTCTGTCAATTAAATAAATAAAAAATAAATAAATAAATAAGTGAAATTGTAAATGAAATAGTCATAAGCTTTGTATGGATTGTGGACATCCCTTGGGTTTATAAACATAGAATTTTGTGTTTAAATATTGAATTTTTTACCTAGACAGCCTATTAAGAGTTTGTCCCTTTGTTCATCGGAATATCTTGAAAACCACCCCATTTTTTCCTTCTGTCCTTGAACTTAGCACCTTTCCTTAAATAGAGGTTACTAGGTGTTAAAACATCCAGTTAAAGACAAAGTAACATGCAATTATATGTTTCTTCTGAAAGATTCATAAATGAAAGTACTGTGAGGAGAAGCATAACTACACATCAACATCAGATTGAATAGAAAACAAACTTGATTTGTCTACTTGAGTAGCTGCTCATCAGGGCTTTCTCTTCCTTACAAGGGAACAGAAACCCTTCAGTGCTATTATAATATCTAGTAGATGTAATCACTTCCTTTAAAGTTCCGTTTTTGATTTTTTTAAATAAACTTTTAATTTTAGATTAGTTTTAGATTTATAGGAAAATCATGAAGACTGAGATAGTTCCCATATAGTTGACTTCTGGTTTTCTCTGTCAACATCTTACATTATCACAGTACATTCATCACAACTAAGGAACCATTATTAATATATTATTATTAATTAGGATCTAGCTTATTCAAATCTCCTTATTTTCATTTACTGTCTTTTTCTGTTCCAAGATGCTATGTAGGATACCACATTACTTATAATACTTATGGCTCCTTAGGCCCTTTTTAACTGTGAGTATTTTTAAGACTTTTCTTGTTTTAATTACCAAAATCAAGGTCATGTATATTTTTCACATACAGTTTTTAGATGTTTTATATTTTTGCATTTTACATTCAGATCTATGATTGATTTTGAATTAATTTTTATGTAAGGACTCTGTTTAGGTTTGCCTCTCCCCTTTCTTCTCTTTTCTTTTCCCTGCGGATGTCCAAAAGTTTCAGCACAATTTGTTGAAAAGAGCATACTTTCTCAATTAAATTGTGTTTGCATCCTTGTCAGGATCAGTTAGCTATGTAAGTGTAAGTCTATTTCAGGGCTTTCTATTCTGTTTCATTGATATTTGTTTCTATTTTATCACCAGTTATTCTTCTTGATGTAGCTTAATAGTTGAGAGAGAAAGAGAGAGAGGAGGTTGGCAAATCCCAAGATCTACAGGGTAAGTAGGAAGGTTGGAACCAATGGTCTAGTTCCAATTTGAGTCTGAAGACTTGTGAATCAAAAGAACGAAAGATGTAGGTCCCGTTTGAAATCTGGTAGGACCAAAACCCAGGAAGAAACAATGTTTTAGTTCAGATCTGAAGGCAGGAAAAAGCCAGTGTCCCAATTCGAAAGCTATCTGGCAAGGAGAATATACTGAGGGGACTGTCAGCATTTTTCTTCTATTCAGGCTTTTAACTCTGGATAAAGCCCACTCATGTCATAGAAAGTAATCTGTTTAACTTAGTTTACTAATTTAAATTTTAACCTAATCAAAACACACAAACAAACAAGCAAAATAGTGTTTGATCAAAAATCTGGACTTTGCATGTCTCAGTTTAGTTAACACATGAAATTAGCCATCACACATTTATTTCCTTTTCTTGTCTTATTGCACTATCAGGAATTCCCAGTGCAATGATGAATGCATGTGAGAGAGAGCATCTTTGCCTTTTTCCCCCTCATAGGGAGAAAGTGAACAGTCATATTATTAAGTATGATATCAGCTATAGGATTTTTGTAGATGTTCTTTATCATCTGAGAAAGTTCTGTATTCCTAGTTTATGAAGATGGTTTCTTTTTATTGTTTTTTGTCATGAATGGATATTATATTTTGTTGAATTCTTTTTCTGCATCGAGTAATATGATCATATGATTTTTATTTTTTAACATGTTGATGTAATGGATTACATTGATAGGTTGTTGAATATTGAATCTGTCTTGCATACCTGTGCACCACTGTATGTAATTCTTTTTGCTCTACTTGCTAATATTCTGTTGAGGATTTTGCATCTTCATTTATAAGAGATATTGGCCTGTAGTTTTTTTTTTTTGGTAATTTCTTTGGTTTTGATATTATAGATTTTGTCAGTTTTTACCCCACGTGTTTTGACTCTCTTTTGTTAAATACGTACACATTTAGGATTATATGTCTTATTGGAGAATTGAACACCTTATTATTATGTTATTTATATCTTTATCCCTGATAATTTTTCTTATTTAGAAGTTTCCTTTGTTTAAAGTTAATATAGCAATTCCAGTTTTGTTTCATTAGTTTTATCATGCTATAGCTATATTCTTTTACAAATAACCCATCTGTATCTTTATAATTAGAGTGGGTTTCTTGTAGGTAACATAATTGTTCTTGCTAATGAATTTTCGGAGAATTTTTTAAAATTTTAAAACAATTTAACAATATTTAAACGAATAGATTTTTCACCTACTAAGATAATGCTTAATGGAATGTAGTTGCAGCCAAAAATCAGGTAAGATTTACTTTGGTTATTAGAATATGTTTAGAAGTGCTGAAAGATTCCTTTGATCTTTTGTAATTAAAATATATATTGTCTGATGTTTACTTTAATTCCTCAAATAGTATTCAAATTTTTTTATAATTAGTGTTTAATATACTTCCATGGATATTTAAGGGTAAAATCAGAATTATAATTGCTTCTAACTGACATCAAATTAAAAGAATTTATTGAAATGCTTCTTCTGAGGCTATATTAGAAATGTAACTGGAAATATAGAACATAATTTCATTAACTTTTCTACTGTAGATGATCAAATGTCTTTATAGCTAATCAGATGTTGGTATAATTTAATAGGTGCTAGCGACAGGTGTGCAATCGAGTAGGCAAAGTTTCAAATTCTTACTAATCCAAATACCAGATATAGGACTATGGATACATTATGTAAACTTTCTGAATTGTAAATATCAACTAATATAAGATTCAAAAACAGAAACTATGGACTCTAAGGGACATAATTTCTTGACCATACTTTACCATTTATTAACTATGTAAAGTAGATTCAGTAACTTAATTTCATTGAGTCTATTTTCTCATCTATTAAATGTGGTAGTATAATTTAGTTACAGTGATGTTTTTTGAAAATAAAACAAACTTTATACTAATTTATTAACAAAATTCAAATTAGAAGTCTAAAAGGTGTTAACAACTACAATGTGCTTAACACAGTATAATTCCTGAATAAGTCATAAAATAATCTTAATTCTGGAATTAAAAATAAAGTTTAGTATGTTTTTGAATTTTCTCAGTCTTTCTTTTTTAAGATTTTATTTATTTGACAGACAGAAATCACAAGTAGGCAGAGAGGCAGGCAAAGAGAGAGGGGGGAGCAGGCTCCTCGCCGAGCAGAGAGCCCGATGTGGGGCTTGATCCCAGGACCCTGGCATCATGACCTGAGCCGAAGGCAGAAGCTTTAACCCACTCGGCCACCCAGGTGCCCCTTTCTCAGTCTTTTGTAGTTTTCTGTGTCTTTCTTTACATTTAAGATTTCATCCACTAACATTTCATTGGAAATCCCGTTCTTTGACTTGCTATGAACTAGAAAATGAAATATAGGTGTTCATTGATAGATAAATGAATATATATATATATATATATAGAGAGAGAGAGAGAGAGAGAGAATATTACTCAGTCATAAACAATGAAATCTTCTAATTTGTGACATCAATGGATTTGGAGGGTATTATGCTAAGTGAAATAAGTCGAACAGCAAGACAAATGCCATATGATTTCACCTATATGTAGGATCTAAAATAGAACAAATGAACAACAACAAAACAGAGAGAGACTTGTAAATGCAGAGAGAAAACTGGTGGTTGCCAGAGGGAAGGTGAGTGGAGGGATGGGTGAAATAGGTGAAGGGGATTAAGAGGCAGAAATTTCATGTTATAAAATAAATGTCATGGAGATGAAAATGACAGCATAGGGAATAGTCAATAATATTGTAATAACTTTGTGTGGTGACTGGTGACTACATTTATCGAGATGATACCTCGTATTGTACATTGCTGAATCATTATGATTTAGACTTGAAACTAATATAATATTGTGTGTCAAGTACACCTTAATAAAATCTAATTATATTATAGGGGCGACTGGGTGGCTCAGTGGGTTAAAGCCTCTGCCTTTCGCTCAGGTCATGATCCCAGGGTCCTCTGCCTGCCTCTCTCCCTACTTGTGATCTCTGTCAAATAAATAAATAAAATCTTAAAAAAAATCTAAGTATATTATAAATTAGTAAAGAAGACAAAAGACCCTCTGAATGGGGAACTGAAAAACTCCTATTAAGCTGAGTACATGTACAGTCACATGGGAATTGTGTGTCTCTTGCAATGTATGATCTGCTATGTAGAGAGCTGTAAAAACATTTTGCTTCTTGACCATGTTCTATATAAAACTATTTGTCAAAGATCTAACTTTCCTGTAGCTGGGCTATTCTAGTAAATGGTGTGATGGAATTAAGCATCTGCAGTGATGGAAAATGGCATGAAGATGTGACTTCCAAGCCTGCCCTGCTAACATTCCTGTCTCTGTGTCTATGTCAAAAAAATGTTTTTGTTTGCTTTCATTTATTATACTCTTCATCTTGGGATCTCAGGAGTCTGTATTTTATCTTATTTTATTTAAGATTTTATTTATTCATTTGTCAGAGAGAGAGAGCAAGCACAAGCAAGGGGGTGGGTGGCAGGCAGAGGGAGAAGCAGGCTCTCTGCTGAGCAAGGAACCCAATGTGGGACTCAATTCCAGGACTCTGGGATCATGACTTGAGCCAAAGGCAGATGCTCAAACAATTGAGCCACCCAGGTGTCCCAGGAATCTGTAATTTAGAGAGTTATATAGTACTTCCACTTCTGCTCATGAAGGAATAACTGCTATGGGAATTATACTTCCACCATAAGCAAATATAAACTAAATGAAATACAAGAAATGACAGTTTTCAGACATTACAAAAAGGATAGTACAGAATTGTGATAACTAAGAGAAGGAAAATGAGTAAGAATAACCTGTAATTGTTTCAGTTTATAACCTGAAATAGTTTCCAGGCCACAGTGTAGGTTGGGCTAACCAAATACGGCCTGTTGGTCTTAATGTGCTGAGAAGACATACAGCTGAGTTTTCAAGGGAAAAAGTGGCTAGTTTTTATGAGGCAGAATATGTAAGAAGAGCTACTCACAGAAAAAGAAAGAGCTCTGGCTCTTTGAGAAGTAATCTGTGCACAGATGGGAAGAAAATTGCAACTGTCTAGGGTAAGAACCATCAAAGAGAAGTAACGCTAAAACTCTCCCACAGCTCACACAGGCCTGGGAATATCTGGTGCTTCTTTCAGACATAGTGGAAACTACTCATAATACACAGGACATTAGGCAGAGTACTCGGAAGCATCTTGCCCTGGTAGTTTTAGTCCCAAAATAAAGTTTTCTCTAATAAGAACTAGTCTCAAAAGGATCAAACTGATTCATAGTTATTAAATGAAACACCAGAACAAAATCCAACATCCTTCAAAAAAATAATAAGTAAAAAAAAAAAAAAACAAAAACCCTCCGCAATCAACCATGTAATTAAAAGACAATCAAGAAGAAAGAAAATATGGTCCATAGCTAGAGGAAATTGAATCAGAAGAAACAGAAACCCAAAAAACTGAGTTAGTAGATAAGAAGTTTTAAAAGTTATTATGAATGTTGCAAGTATACTTAAGGATATAAAGAAAAATTAATTTGATGAAGAGAAAATGGATTACATTTTCAAAAGATCCATATGGAACCCCTAAACATGAATGACATGATATCTGAAGTTAAAAGTACACTGAATAAGCTTTACTACAAAGCTGTGATCACCAAGACAGCGTGGTACTGGCATAAAAACAGACACATAGACCAGTGGAATAGAGTGGAGAGCCCAGATATGGACCCTCAACTCTATGGTGAAATAATCTTCAACAAAACAGGAAAAAATATTCAATGGAAAAAAGATAGTCTCTTCAATAAATGGTGCTAGGAAAACTGGACAGCGATATGTAGAAGAATGAAACTTGACCATTCTCTTACACCGTACACAAAGATAAACTCGAAATGGATAAAAGACCTCAACGTGAGACAGGAATCTATCAGAATCCTAGAGGAGAACATAGGCAGTAACCTCTTTGATATCAGCCACAGCAACTTCTTTCAAGATATGTCTCCAAAGGCCAAGGAAACAAAAGCAAAAATGAACTTTTGGGACTTCATCAAGATCAAAAGCTTCTTCACAGCAAAGGAAATAGTCAACAAAACAAAAAGGCAACCCACGGAATGGGAGAAGATATTTGCAAATGACAGTACAGACAAAAGGTTGATATCCAGGATCTATAAAGAACTTCTCAAACTCAACACACACAAAACAGATAATCATATCGAAAAATGGGCAGAAGATATGAACAGACACTTCTCCAATGAAGACATACAAATGGCTATCAGACACATGAAAAAATGTTCATCATCACTAGCCATCAGGGAGATTCAAATTAAAACAACATTGAGATACCACCTGACACCAGTTAGAATGGCCAAAATTAGCAAGACAGGAAACAACGTGTGTTGGAGAGGATGTGGAGAAAGGGGAACCCTCTTACACTGTTGGTGGGAATGCAAGTTAGTGCAGCCACTTTGGAGAACAGTGTGGAGACTCCTGAAGAAATTAAGAATAGAGCTTCCCTATGACCCTGCAATTGCACTGCTGGGTATTTACCACAAAGATACAGATGTAGTGAAAAGAAGGGCCATCTGTACCCCAATGTTTATTGCAGCAATGGCTATGGTCGCCAAACTGTGGAAAGAACCAAGATGCCCTTCAACGGATGAATGGATAAGGAAGATGTGGTCCATATACACAATGGAGTATTATGCCTCCATCAGAAAGGATGAATACCCAACTTTTGTAGCAACATGGACAGGACTGGAAGAAATTATGCTGAGCGAAATAAGTCAAGCAGAGAGAGTCAAGTATCATATGGTCTCACTTATTTGTGGAGCATAACAAATAACATGGAGGACATGGGGAGATGGAGAGGAGAGGTAGTTGAGGGAAACTGGAAAGGGAGATGAACCATGAGAGACTATGGACTCTGAAAAACAACCAGAGGGTTTTGAAGGGGCGGGGGGGGTAGTGGGAGGTTGAGGAACCAGGTGGCGGGTAATAGGGCGGGCACGTACTGCATGGAGCACTGGGTGTGATGCCAAAACAATGAACACTGTTAGGCTGTAAATAAACAAATAAACGAATTAAAAAAAATACACTGAATATTACTAATTGAAGATGGGTCATTGCAGAATAAAAAAAATAGTGAGTCTAAAAAATGCATAAATCAAAACTTTCTAAATGAAGCACAAAAAGAAAAAAGGACTTAAACAACACAGAGAAACAACAATAGCAACAAAAAGAATAGAGCCTGAAAAATCTATAAGGAAATATCAAATGGTTAAAACACATGTAATATGAGTTCCCAAGAAAGGGGTTAAGAAGGATTTGTCAGAAAAAAAAAAATTGAAAGTATAATGACTGAAAGTTTTCTAAATTTATGAAAATTTAAAACATCTGTAATAACAGTAAGCTTGATAAACACCAAGTAGAATAAACACAAAATCACAACAAGATCTATAATAATTAAATTGTTGAAAACCAGTGACAAAAGAAAGTCTTAAAAGCTGTCAGAGAAATAAAACACATTATATTAAGAATAACAAAGATAAGAAGTATGGCTGATCTTTCATCAGAAACTATGAGGCTGGGGAATATTAAGTCATTTATAAAGGACATAAAAAAATCTATTCACCAGAATCTATACCTAGAAAAAGACATATTCCAAAAATAATGGAAAAAGTTATCTCAGAATACAAATAACTGAGATAATTCCTTGCCAGCAGATCTGTTACTAGGGAAATATTTAAGGTTCCCTGGGTTGTTTAGATCTACAAAGAGAATAAAGAATGGCAGTAACAGTAAGTATGTGGATAAATATAATAGAATTTATTTCTAATTTTTTAAATTGAAAATGTTTTTGAGAAAAATATGATGTAAGATAGCCAATTTGGGGCAGTGAATGCACCGCTGTTATATTTTTCCTTGTACTTACTGTAGTCTTGTTTTTTAAAAATTATTATTATTTTTCCATTTTAGTATAGTTGACATACCATACTACATTTGTTTTAGGTATACTACATAGTGATTCAACATCTTTGCACATTATCTTTTGCCCACCATAAGTGTAGCTACCATCTCTCATCATACCACACTATTATAACTGGATTATATTCTCTATACTATGTCTTTTATTCCCATGACTTAGTCATTCCATAACTGGAAGCCTGTAGCTCCCATTTCTCCTCACTTATTTTGCCCATCCCTCTGATTCCCCTTTACTCTGGCAAACACCAGTTTGTTCTCTATAATGATAGGTCTGAATCTGCTTTTTGTTTTGTTTATTCATTTGTTTTGGATTTTTTTTAAAGATTCCTCAAATGAGTGAAATAATATATTTGTTTTTCTTAATTTGGTTTATTTCATTTAGCATAATACCCTCTGGTCCATCCATGTTTGCTTTTCATTATTTCATCTCTCGAAAGATAATTATTTAAGGGAAATATAATAAAAATGTGTTATGGATTTATAACATTTTAAAGAGGAAGAAGGAATTGGAAGTATACTATTGTAAGGTGTTATACATTAAATGACATTCTATTATTTAAGTATAGGCTTTAAATTAAACATGTATATAGTAAGCCTAAAGCAACTACAAAATAATAAAACAAACAAGTACTGATGATAATGCTAAAGCAGAGATAAAATCACAGATAATCAATTCATGTAAAAGGCAGAGGTAGAGGAAAAAATAACAAGCAATGAATGGAACAAATAGAAAACATAGATATCATATTGGTAATTACAATAAATGTAAATAGTTTAAATACTCCAGTGAAAAAACAGAGGTTGTTCACATGACGTAGCGGGGTACAATTTCATGCTAAGTGAAAGAAGCCAGACACAAAATATTATAAAACCTATGATTTATTTTATATGAAGTTATAAAATGGCAAAGTTTTAGTGACAGAAAACACACTAATATTTGCCAGGGGCTGGGATTGAGGGGAGAAAATTGATTTCCAGTGGGTTTGGGGGAACTTTTGAGTTAATGCAAATCTTGATTGTGGGAATGATTATAAAACTATTTGCATTTGTTAAAATTTACAAACTGAGCACTTAAAATAGGCAAATTTTAGTATATAAAATTTATAATTAAATAAAAATGAATTTTAAAAAGTTTATGGGCATTCATATTTGGAAATCAGGAATGGTTTTCAAGAAACTTAATTTCTGTTAGTTTTTTTGGTTTTCAATTTTTATATTTAGTCATAGGTTTTGCAGAGGTAGAAGGAATTATCAATTATCTACCTGTGCAGACATTCAATAAATTATTCTTAATAAATTGGGCACTCAAAAGCAAAGGCAAATTTGAGGTGAGTGGTTATTCAGTATTAGTGCAAGTGTATTTTTAAACCTAAAATGCTCTAACATTTGGCCTTTATGACTCTATTTTATTTTTTCAAAATTATGTTCCCTCCTGTGTAGCTGTCATAGTAAAACCAATGACAGTTCCATTCCAGATGTTGGTCACAGTGAGATTCAAAACCATTGTTTACTTGAACAGCCTATTTGGAAGAGGACCATCTATATTACACAAGGCAAAGAACATATTTCTTTCCACAACTCTTTGGCTATTGCTTGAGAAATTTTGCAAAGATTTGTCATAATCATCAGATTCTATTCTGATGCTGGTAAGTTAGCATACATCTGTGGTTGGTTATGAAAGCTGCACATGCATAAAGGATATTTGAGCAAGCAATGAGAGAGTATTTTAAGAACTTGAACCGAGGATTATAAATGTGTGTAGATGATAAAATTCAGACCCTTCCAGCAAATGAACTTTACATATAGGTGGAGCTATTTAATGATATCATTTTAGCCATTTGTTGCTTATCATGAAATTAGTAATGATGAGATATTTTAATTTAATCCAGAAAGTAATCAGAAACAGAGAATGCAAGCAAATGCAGCAAGTGACTAGGTTCTCTTTAGTAATTTAATGTTGGAATTCACTTAAACTAAAATAAATTGTTAGAAGTGTCCTCTTGGGTGTCCATTAGAGCTTTATGGCAGATTTAAGGACTTGGAATAGCCTCACTCTGGGCCCAGGAGGCCTGAGTGTCTCTTTGATCAATTACTGTACTTCCATTAAAATTTTTAACTTCACTGTGGGGGCATCTTGATCACTCTGCATCTTGCTACAGCTGTCAGATCATCTAAGTCTTTTACTTTTAAAGGTTATCACTCCTCTCTGCTAATGTGTCTGATGTTTAAGGAGTCCAAAACTGAGCTGATAACGAATCTTCCCTGCTGAACTAGGCATTGACTTTGCCTAGCAGTGAAAGCTGTTTTATCATAAAACATCCCAGTGAAATTCATGGGCAATCCTCTTAACAAGTTGACTAAAAGAGCAACATGAATAGTAGCCTTGATGGCTTGGCCATGTTGACAACCTTTCCAAAATAGGGGTGTGTTTGATATATGTTTTAATAGTATATCATGACTTTATAGTTTTTCTTTGCATTTCTACTTTGAAGTGAATGGTCTGCTTGGAAAATGGCTAATAACTGCCAAAAAAAAAAAAAAAAGTTAACTATAGATGACAAAAAGCTGTTCTTTGAGTATTTCCTGGACCTTAAAAAGGCACATCATACAATGAAGTGAATGGTTACTCCTTCTCTGCATTAAAGAGATGTTAAGCATTAATTAGAGGGGGTGCCTTAGTGGCCCTTAGAGGCTTAGTGGTTTAGGGCTCTGCCTTTGGCTCAGGTCATGATTTCAGAGTCCTGGGATCGAGTTCCGCATCAGGCTCCCTGCTCAGTGGGGAGACTGCTTCCTCCTCTCTCCCTCTCTCTGCCTACTTGTGATCTGTCTGTCAAGCGAATAAAATCTAAAAAAAAAAAAAAAAAAAAAATTCTCTTGAATTAATTAGAAATCTTTAAAGTATTTTGATCTCCTAAAACCTGACATATATATGCATATATATATGTGTATATATGTAATATTACTATACTCTTATTATTACGTATATACATAAGTTATACATATGTTATATATATGTATATATACGTGTATATATATAGTATTACTTATTAATAATAGTATGTTTAGTGATTTTTTAAATGAAAATCCTTATTGCTACTAGTTGTATTCACCTTTATTTCTAATTTCCTGCTCTTTTTAAAAATTTTTAGTAACATTTCTATACAGGCTTTAATACTCAGTTCTTGAAACAACTTTGGATTCCTGTCAATTTTTATTCATTTGTTCAGAATGCACATTAGTGAATTACACTCTAATATATAAAGAATATCAGGGTAATATCTTTGTCTTTCAAGTTAGCAACACACAAACATCATAGTCTTGGAGAAAAATTCATGTATCAACCAATGTACAGTTAGCTGGCATAGGTTTAGATTAGTCAGTCACGGAAGTCAAATTTTTTGTATACTTGTATTACATTGTTTTTCATAGCATCAAATACACTCAACAGAAAGTTATAATCATAAAAATGTTACATAGTTGAGGAGAATGGTAATGGAAGAGATTAGTTATTCATAAATATTCTTAGGGTAAAAATCAAAAGAAGGGAAAGATAAGTTTTCAACCCAAACTAACTACCATTACTAATTACTAAGAAGACTGAATAATGCTTGAAGAATCATTCAGTTTGATATACAAATATCATCATGCTTTAAATAAAAACTTAGTATTGACATTCATAACAATTTTTTTCTTCTATATACCTTGAGCTTGATATATGTTATTGTACGATCATTTAATTTAAACACTTTGTGAAGCTTTTTAACCAACATTGCACAAAATTAATAAAAGGCTAAATGTTTATGGAGAGCCTTTGATCTTTCCTAAGTCAATATTATTTCAAGTTAGACCAAAATCTCCAGGGATGCCTGGGTGGCTCAGTAGATTAAGCCTCTGCCTCGGCTCAAGTCATGATCTCAGGGACCTGGGATCGAGCCCCAAATCATGCTCTTTTCCCGGCGTGGAGCCTGCTTCCCTCTCTCTCTCTCTGCCTGCCTCTCTGCCTACTTGTGATCTCTGTCTGTCAATAAATAAATAAAATTTTTAAAAAAATTAGACCATAATCTCATCCAAAAATATTTTAGTTCCTAGGTGTATTCTACAATAAAGGTGAGGTTAATATGAAGACACAACAGATGAACTGGCTCTGTATCTTGTTTCTCTGAGAAAGAAAGTTTATCTATATATTATTTAAAATGGGAGGAGAGAAAAGGAAGATAAGCTTACCCACTCAAAGACAGTGTCATCATAATTAAAATTTGGTAGCTGAGGTAAAGTATGTGTTTGTATGTGTTTGTGTTTTTAAGTTACTAATTTCAAATGTTTGTATCTATATACATTTATATAAAAGGACTTGGTATTTATTTTCCAAAATTCTCTCTAATTTCATTTTTCACCATATTTGTCTTTTGATCTTCTCTGTGTGCTCTCTCCCATGTTCATATGAAGAAACAAAAGGACGGTGTTTAGTTATGTATTAGTTTCTTAGGGTGGCCATAATAATATGACCCAAGAAACTTTTTTCTCTCATAGCTATAGAAATCCCAAATCCTAGGTATTGGCAGGGTTGTTTCCTTTTGAAGGTTGCATTTGTTCCTTGCATCTCGCCTAGCTTGTGGTGATTCCTAGTAATCCTTGGTTTGGTTGGCATGTAGAAACATAGCTCAAATCTCAGCCTCTGTCTTCATGTAGCATTCTTTCCTGTATCTGTGTCTCTTATCTTCTTACAAGGACATCAATCATACTGGATTCAAAACTCACCCTAATCCATTATGACCTCCTCTTAACTTGATTACATTAAAGACCTTATTTTCAGAGAATATCATATGTAAGGGTCCTGGGGCTTAGGACTTCAATATATCTTTTTGTGGGACCCAATTCAACCTACAGTAGGTGTTTACAGGACGTGTATACATCCATACACATATAGTTTCTGCATCTTCCTTTCTTCATACAATAACACCTCTTGGAAATATTTCAACGACAACTGTTATCGCTAATACATTTTTAAATGTCTGGATAACACTCCAAAGTATGAGATCTGGATAATTTATTTACCTATTCACAACTGCTAGGCATTCACTTTTTTCCCCCCAGGTTCTTGTCATTGCAAACTAAGCTTTCATTAAGCACCTTACTATTTATGGTTTAACCAGTTGGTCCTTCTGTATATGATAGATCCCTATGTGGGATCAAAATGAAGCTGTTTTAAAACTTCTAGTATTACCAAATTGGTTCCCAAAAAGCTATAAAAATTTTTCCCCACAGTAAGCAAGCATACCCCCCTTTTTTACACTTATATTACAATCCATATTGAATCTTAAACATTTTTTTTTTAGTATGATGGATGTAAAATAATCTCTTATTGCTTTAATTTACATTTCCTTGCTAGTGGGTTTGACCATATTTTTACCTTTTGGAGACATTTGGATTTGTTTTCTATTGTGGTATATGTCTTTTCCTAAGCAACTCACATGAAATTTTTGGATAGTAAACATATTTAACTTTTAGGAATATCTTCATTACAAGGATTTTTCTCAAAATCTGTCATTTGTTAATTGATTTGCCACGCAAAATTTCATAATTTTATATAGTCAGATATAAACTATCTTTTCTTTTATATGTTCTGGGTTGCCAGTTTTGGTAGACATATTTTCCGAACCAGGAGCAGCTGATCCCTCAATTTTCTTTTTTTTTTTTTATTTTTTTATTAAAGATTTTTATTTATTTATGACAGAGAGAGATCACAAGTAGGCAGAGAGGCAGGCAGAGAGAGAGAGAGGGAAGCAGGCTCCCTGCCGAGCAGAGAGCCCGATGCGGGACTCGATCCCAGGACCCTGAGATCATGACCTGAGCCGAAGGCAGCGGCTTAAACCACTGAGCCACCCAGGCGCCCTGATCCCTCAATTTCCCTAAAGCAATTGTGGGCAGTACTACTAGCTTTAATATCCTTGCTGTGCTTCTTTCTCTTGCTAATAAAACCCCTGCATTGTCGTGCTGATGACCTCCCAGACAAGAGTGCACTTGACAAACTTCCTCATAGTCTGGTATGTCCGTGTTAGTCAACTCTGCTACATAGAATATGAGAACAAAGTCATGTCTTGAAAAAGAGGTGCATGGCCTACTCTTACCTTTCCCCCTCTACACTGGCTGGAATGCTTGTGAGTTACTTTGGAGCATGAGGATGTGGACAATACCCAAGGACTGCGAAGCAACTAGATGGAAGAGGGTTGATTCTCGATGTCATGGTGCCTCCTATGTGTGGTCCAGATTCCTGTAGGAGAGAAATAAACTATTTTGTTTAAGCTATTGTTATTTGAGGTCTCAATTATGGTAGCTACAACAATACCCTAAACAATATAAAAACCTAAGAATCTCCAGGTGTTCCGCATTTGGAAAGTGTCAACTGTCTGGCAAATGGTATTTGAAGACAATAGCATTACTTGGGATTCCATTCACACCAAAAGATTTGATTTACCTGCATAATTGTCTGCTTAAAAAAATAAAATATTTGTCCCATTATTTTTCAGCATATTATTTAATGATTATTTAATATCTGTGTGTTTATTCAGATACCTAGTAATTATTTTTCTTAAGCAATGCTAACAGAAAGCTAAGGAAGTTCAAATAATAATTTTGTGGATATGAATTAAAGGCTCAAAATTGAGTTTGACATCTTCAATGGTGGGTGTGAGATTTCCTGAGACAACAGGGACAACTGTGTATTTAACACTTGTTTGCTTTGTTAAATAACATCATGTACTGCACTTAGCAAGATCAGTGGCTCTCACCCAGGCTCTCTTAGTAAACATATTTTTACACACTCCAAAAAACAGTGTTTTGTCTAAATTTCTTTTCTTAAGTAGTAATTTTTATCAATGCCATTCTTATCAATATCTTCACTGTATGATCTGTATAAGAAGATTGTATAATCTTCTTTTATATACCTCACCTTTTACAGAAATTCTGGAGACCTTTCCTCCTTACTTACTCAGAAGATGTAGATTGGCTTATTCATGACCACCTCCAAGACAACACTGGGTAAACCTCTATTCCTTTCTCTGAAGCTCCTTATCTCATGATCAGATTGGAAGGGCCATTGGTTGCCTCATCTGCAATGACCTACATGAGTCAAAGCTGAGAACCTGGTTTTGACAGCAGGCGGGGAAGTCATGCTCTAAGATGCTCTTTATCTGTTCACAGCTGGGTTTGTGCACCAGATTATAATTCCTCTTGCGGTTGAAAATGTGTTTGGAACATAGGCATATCCCAATGTCTAGAACTCTTTGGGAGATAATAGAAAACTTCAATTTAATCTCACATCAAAATGGCACCCAAACCCACCCAATATATCACAATTCATATATTTTTCAGTTATTGAATTCCAGGTTGCTAGTGAGAAAGTTATGCTTCCTGACTCCCCATATATCTACCATTAATTGATTGAAATGATGATAGAGAAGATGATAAATTAGACCTTCCTTTGACATGTCATAATACCCTGATAAATGGGTCTTATATTTCTTTTCATCTCATGAAACATGATTTTTACCTTTTCATGTATCATGATTCAGTAGAGATAGAGTATAGAGAGATCTTTCAGGAAGTGAAGTAAAGTGGAAATAAAATGAGACCAAGTGAAGGGAGGATGAGAAACACAGAGGAGAAAAAGAAAGTCAGAATATGGGAATGATAAATTGAATACTTTTTTAAAGCATGCTTTTAAGCTGGATCTGGAAATCAGGAGCCACTTTTAACACCAAGAGCAGAAATCAGCAAACTGAATTAAAACTGGTTAAACTGGTTAACACCTAAAGAGTAGAAGTAGACAGAATGGAGGTAGCATCAAATTTTTGGTGATGTGGGAAGAACAGTGACAGGCTAACACAATGAACATGACTCTGTACCAGGTGTCTGTGCAGGAAATCAGGAGTTCCCATGGTCATATGTCAAAACCGGACTTCAGGCAGGTGCAGTCATGGTCATGAGAGTCTGTATTTGTGTTTGTATCTGTATCCTTATTTGTATCTATATCTATCTATATCCATATCTGTATCCATATCCATATCCATATCTATATCCATATCCCTGTCTGTATCCAAATCCACATCTGTATCTGTGTCCCTATCTGTATCTGTATCTATCTATATCCATATCCATGTCTGTATCCATATCTATATCTGTATCTGTATCTATATCCGTGTCTGTATCTATTTATAATCTGTGTCCATATCTGTGTCTGTATATAAACTTTTTCTCAATGTTATAGTTTACATGAATTGATGTATTATTCTTTTGAGTAGAATTAAATTATTAGAACTCACTCCGTAATTCTTTAGGAAGGAAACCATTTTTTTCTTTTTAAAGTTCATTTACTGGGGCACCTGGGTGGCTTAGTGGGTTAAAGCCTCTGCCTTCGGCTCAGGTCATGATCCCAGGGTCCTGGGATCGAGCCCCGCATCGGGCTCTCTGCTCAGCAGGGAGCCTGCTTCCTCCTCTCTCTCTCTCTGCCTGCCTCTCTGCCTACTTGTAATTTCTGTCTGTCAAATAAATAAATAAAAATCTTAAAAAAATAAAGTTCATTTACTTAATTAATATATATTGTGTTATGTACTTTACGAGATAACCAGGAGTGTGAAGCTGTGAGCATACAGAGTAGTTGTACACTCTTTGAAATTTTCAGTGGGGTAGGGAATGTCACCTTAAAGTTAATTTTTTACATGCAATAAGTGTTAAGGAAGAGAAATGAAATCAAGAGTGGAAGCTCGATTTGCACTGGGTAAGAAACCAGAGGCAGGTCAGGGTCTTGTGGTTCAACAGAAAAGGGATGTCTGACAGACATATAAGTGAAAGGACATTCATGAGAAGTTTAGAGGGGCAGAGAGAACAACTAGTTTATAGATCTGAAGGAGATAGATTGTGGTATCTCCACAGAACAGAAAAATCTCATTATTGTTGAAATGGACAAGGGTAAGGCTGGTAAAGATGAATCTTTAAGAGACAAGTGAGGATCAGATCTTCATCAGGAAAATTGAAGTTTTTAAAATTTTATTTTAGATAGGTCGCACACAGGGACCCCACTTACTTTTAAGAAAGGTTCCCTCAGGAGACAGAGTGCAAAATGGATAGGAGAGAGTCAGAATGAAGGCAGTGGCCTAGGCACAGTGCTGTGAAATGGTCTGTGATGGTGAGAATGGGGAGAAGTAAAATAATTCTAAAGGTATTTAAGAGATACATTTCATGCCAGAGTAAGAAAAATGGAGGACATGGGGACAAATCCTAGATTTCTGGCTGAGCTCCTCAGTGAAAGTGGCTATCATTTCCTAATATAAGAAATATGGATGGCCATCATTTCTGCAATGAAGAAGGTCTCACCCTGCGTATCTAGCCTACCAAATTCCAAGCCTCTATCGAAGTCCTATCTCCATGTGTTGGTCTCCTAGGGCTGCCATAACAGAATGCCACAGACTGTGAGGCTTAAATAATATAAAATTATTTTCTCACAGTTCTGGAGGCTGGAAATCCAAAATCAGGGTGTTGTCTAGTTTGGTTTCTCCTGAGGCCTCTCTCCTTGGCTCGTAGATGGCTGCCTTCTTGTTGTGTCCTCATATGACCTCTTCTCTGTGTACATGCATTCCTGGTATCTCTCTTCTTAATGAGGAAAGAAATCCTATTGGATTAAGGTCCTTAACCTCATGCTCTCATTTAATTGTATTTACCTCCTTAAAGGACTTACATCCAAATATATTCACAATGGAGGGTTAGAGCTTCAGCATATGAATTTGGGAGTGGGGGACACAATTTAATCTGTAGATTCTCCCATGAGGCACTAGATTCTTTCTTCAATAGACTTTAATACATGTAATGTATTAAATATATTTAATACATGTAAAGCCAAAACCAGTGTTACATATGTTGAAAATAAATATCTAAATATTTTATGAGAAATTTTCCCATAAGTTATTAGAAACATTGTGTTATAAGATTTTCTATGTCTCTGTTGTTTAGAAAAAGGCTAAGCCCATAACTATTCAAAAAGAAAAACAAAAACAAACTTAATGATTGGAACGACCGTGTATATTTTAGAGATTTACACGTTTCACTATCAGGTTGTGAGCATCAAAAAGATAAAACACATTACTCATTTAAGGTATTATTGATCTAGATATTTGTTCATTAATGAGAAACTGTATTCAGATTTTTAAAGTAAGGTAACAAATTTACACATGTCAGTACTATAATCCTCCTGTCTCTAGATTAGCCATTCTTTTTTTTTTTTCCCAGTTATTTATTTAGTTGACACAGAGAGACAGTGAGAAAAGGAACACAAGCAGGGGGAGTGGGAGAGGTGGAAGCAGACTCCCGCTGAGCAGGGAGCCCCATGCAGGACTCCATCCCAGGACCTTGGGATCATAATCTGAGCTGAAGGCAGACCCTTAATGACTGAGCCGCGCAGGCATCCCTAGCCATTATTTTCATTGTTAACAAATAAAAACTTTAATTGAAAGAAGAGTCCCATACCTGTGCATTTCAAACTAATCAAAATTATTACAGCTAAACAGGAATGATAATTAACAGATCAATTGTCATCCTTATTAAGTAGAGGCTGAATTAGGGAGATTCAAATTAAAACCACATTGAGATACCACTTCACACCAGTTAGAATGGCCAAAATTAGCAAGACAGGAAACAACATGTGTTGGAGAGGATGCGGAGAAAGGGGAACCCTCTTACACTGTTGGTGGGAATGCAAGTTGATGCAGCCACTTTGGAGAACAGTGTGGAGATTCCTCAAGAAATTAAAAATAGAGCTTCCCTATGACCCTGCAATTGCACTACTGGGTATTTATCCCAAAGATACAGATGTAGTGAAAAGAAGGGCCATCTGTACCCCAATGTTTATAGCAGCAGTGGCCACATTCGCCAAACTGTGGAAAGAACCAAGATGCCCTTCAACGGACGAATGGATAAGAAAGTTGTGGTCCATATACACAATGGAGTATTATGCCTCCATCAGAAAGGATGAATACCCAACTCTTGTAGCAACATGGACAGGACTGGAAGAGATTATGCTGAGTAAAATAAGTCAAGCAGAGAGAATCAGTTATCATATGGTTTCACTTATGTGCGGAGCATAACAAATAACATGGAGGACATGGGGAGATGGAGATGAGAAGGGAGTTGAGGGAAATTGGAAGGGGAAGTGAACCATGAGATACTATGGACTCTGAAAAACAACCAGAGAGTTCTGAAGGGGCAGGGAGTGGGAGGTTGGGGAAACCAGGTAGATGGGTATTAGGGAGGGCACGTACTGCATGGAGCACTGGGTGTGGTGCAAAAACAATGAATACAGTTACACTGAAAAGAAATTAAAAAAAAAAGGAGAGGCTGAATCCCTTCTAATTTAATAATGTTCTACAATATTGAAATAGACTGATTCCTTCAGATCTGTTCTCATAATCACATCAGTGATTATTCACATTTTCAGATTAATACATAGTTTTTCTAAGCTACTGGTAAAAATATAATTTGGGGTTTTGTTGAGATTTTCAAATTTGTTATCCTCATGAAATTTCATATTTCTGTAAAATACATTAATAACATAGTAGAATGGAATAACAAAAGTCCTCAAGTAAGTATGTCTTAAATGTCTCTTTAACTCCTACAGGTCAAAATGTGATTCTCCTACTACCTGAATATAATGTTCGCTAACATTCTGTGAGAAATAACAGTTCATTTATTGGTTTATCCATTCATTCAGTCAACAAATCTTCATTAAATATTTACCAATAAATCACTATATGTAAGACCCAGTCCATTTAAAAACAAAACAAAACAAAAAAAGACAATGCTCAGGCACATAAGAAATTAAAAAAAAAACAAAACAAACATTGAAAATGGAACATATGACTTTGCTACAGTGTATTCCCCCATACATGTACTAACTTTCAGGAAAATTCATTTGTTTTAATAAATATGTAACAGAAAGAAACATGAATCAGTTAACTTTTAAATACAAATAAGCAAGTTAATAAAATTATAATGGACTTTAAGAAAATTAATTTTTATGTTCCTTTAAACTGAATATGAAAATGTTGATGAAAGCAATGAATTTGTAAATAATAGATGTGAGTGGGTGTTAGAAAAGTATAATTATGTCCATTGGCTATTTTCTACAAATTTACATTTCTTAATATCTGATGCTTATTGGATACTGTATTACTTCAGCCTATTGATGATAATATAACATATCCAAAAATAATAAAAACATTTTATCTCTTTTGAGCATTTTATTGTTCTCATTTTTGCTAAATGTGTTGTCTTAGAAACCTTATGTAGTCTCATGACACCTAAAACATTGATTCAAAGAGCCAATATTCTAGGACAGTAATTCTGAAACTACCTAAGGAAAGATTAGTTTGTTTTGTTATTAAAATTCTAAATTTATTGCCAAGTAAAAACATAAAAATATAATAAAAATGTGAATTACTAAGAAAGCAGTTTAAAAGGATATGCAAATTACAAGCTATTTGGGATTGTTTGTGGTTCTATAGATCTAAGAAAAGATGCTCCACATTACTGATCATCAGGGAAATGCAAATCAAAACCACAATGAAATATCACTTCACACCTATTGGAATGACTGTCATCAAAACAACAAAGAGATAATAAATGTTGGCAAGGATGTGAAGAAAAAGAAACCTCTGAATACCTTTGGTGAATAGATTGGTACAGGCATTATGAAAAACTTCATGAACTTTCCTCAAAAAAACTAAAAATAAAACTACCATGTGATCTAGCAATCTCACTTGTAGGTATATATACAAAGAAATGGAAACAGGATCTCAAAGAGCTATCTGTACTCACATGTTCATTGCCACAGTATTCACAGTAACCAAGATATAGAAGCAAGCTAAGTGTCAGTCAACAGATGAATAATGAAAATGTGCTATATGTATGCAATGGAATATTACTTGCCTTAAAAAATTAATCCTGATTTTTAAGACCACATGGGTGAACTCAGAGGGCATTATGCTAAATAAAATAAGTCAGACATCGAGAGGCAAATATCACCTGATCTCAGTGACATGTGGAATCCAAAAGAAAAACTCAAACTCAAGGTAACAGAGAGTATAATGGCAGTTACTAGAGGTGGGGGAGGTGCTGAATAAGTATACAGACTTTCAGTTTTATTCAGTTTTGTATTAAAGTATACAAACTCTCAGTTATAAGAAGGATAATTTCTGAAAATCTGAGGTACATCATGATGAATATAATTAATTGCAATGTATGGTAGCTTTAAATTTGTTAAGAGAGTCAACCTCAAGTACTCTCACCACACAAACACAAACACAAAAACACACACATAGCCATATATTTTTATTTGTCTATCATACTTTAATAAAGCTGAATAAAAGAATACATACTCATTATTTATTCTTTCCACAGGTATTTATTTACTTCCTACACTGTAATATCATTGTTCATGGGTCATAACCAAGTGTTTTATTTCTCAGACTGTAACCAGTGGAATATTTTTCCTTACAATCTTTTGTAGACTGATGCTTTTGTAAAATACACTGAATATGTGCTTAGGTATTTCAACATTATGAATTTTATTTTTAAAATATTTTATTTATTTATTTATTTATTTATTTGAGAGAGAGAGAGAGAGTACATGCCCAAGCAGGAGGGAAGGGCAGAGGGAAAGGAAGAAGCAGACTCCCCCCTGAGCAGGGAGCCTAATGCAGCCTAATGCCCACAGGCAGACGCTTAACTGACTGAGCCAACCAAATGTCTAATGCTATCAATTTTCTATTAAGTTTTGTAAACACTGATACTCAATTTCTATACTTTTGTTACACATCAGTAACTAAAAGTTTATAGTGAGTCAAAGACGTCAGTCCATACTGGAAGCAACTGCTCTGCTGAGAGAGACATACACCAGTAATAAAAAGGTTCTGAATATCATCCCAATAGAGAATCCATCAAATAAACAAATATTTAAAGCAAAATATAACACCAGTACCATGGGGTATTATGAACCTCTTAAATATATTGAAGAGGTGGGTCTATATTGTACTGACAGAAACTAATTGTGAAAGAATAGAAAATCTCTGCAGGTCAAAGTCCAGAGTTGGTGGCAATGGTTTCCATCCAAGAATGGAGACTGTATGAAGTGGAGAAGGGATTGGAGAGTTAATTTTGATAACAGTTCTTTTCACTTTTAATCTTTTATACTTTTTAGTTTTTTTTAAAATTCTGTATATCTATCATTCAAGTTAGTTAATTTTAAAGTAGAATTTAATAATGTAATGGAGGTATAAAGGTCTAGAGGGCTTTTAGAAAAAGTATAGATACTCTTTGAATTCTTTTTAAAATACAAATAATTTTAATGATAACATTACTTTTAATGCATTAATAACTCTTCTACTTCTGTACACATAACATGCTATGTCTACACAGCATACACATTCACATGCACACACATGCATACACAATATATATATGATATATGATAATTTTTCTTAGGGTTGTTGTGCCATTAATTTTATTTATTCATTTTAAAAGAAAGTGGTTTGCATTAGATGTAATTTTTTTCTTTAATACATTAGGGGAAAATACATCCAACCAAATAAAGGTTCAAAAGACTCAAGTTTGGTGACATATGAGTGTGGCTATTTCTCTTGTTTCAGTCCGATAGCTTAGTCATGTGTGAACCACATGTGAAGGTCTGCTTGTACATGGATGGAAATGTACAACTTTGTACAGTTATACATTGAACATGTACAATGTACATGTTCATTGTACAATGTACAATGTACATTGAAATGTACAACTTTGTATAGTTGTACATTAAACATGGAAATGTACGTGGAAATTGTACATGGAAATGACAAACTTTCAAAGGGAAATCCTAATGCTTATTAATCAACTTTTCCTGTTATGAATATTTTCAGATATTTGAGCATATTTGCCCTGAATTCTACAATCTGAGAGGCCAAATAACACGAATAGTAAAGAAATCATAAAAAGACTGTCATTGTCATACGTTGGGTCTTGTTACCATGAAGATTCACAAAGATAAGCCTGGCCAAGTCATATATTGATGCCATTTCTGGACACTTTGAAAATAGATAAAAGTCATGAGAGTTTTGAGGCACATGAAGGCACTGGTCATGGTTGTAGTCACTGATTCATTCAACAAATAATCCTAGTACTGGACTTCTGTCTGCAAGACGTGATGATGCAAGGTAATGGATAATCAAGATTAAGTTTCTACCTTAAGTATTGATGGTTCAGGAATAGAGAGATATCAGGTGAATAGATATTAATAGCATAAGGTTTAATGTATGAATTGTAGCAGATGTACCAAGAAATCTAAGAAAAATAGGGAGTATGGAAATGTCGCCTGAGTTTAGGGCTTCAGGGTGAGTTTCACTAAGTTCATCCAAACGGCAAGGTCAGACTGTCAAGGAAATATGCCTGGTTCCATCTTCTTCAGAAACATTGGGAATATACTGTGCTACGTTCTTTCACAAAGAGTCCCCAGGTTTTTAATTTGAACAGGTTTCTTCAATCTATGGCCATACCACCCTGAACGTGCCCGATCTCGTCTGAACAGGTTTCTTCAATGAGGATGTCATCAGGAATCATTTGAACACCATTACAAGGTTATCAGGTACCAAGCAGTCTGGTCTAGTTACAAACTCCTTTTGGTGAGGTCAGTTCATGGAAGTCCTGAAAGGTGAGCTCTCTTGTGTTTCCTGAGCCCATATGTCTGCAGTCAGCAACTTCAACTGACTGCCAACTTTTCAGAATCAGGAGAAAAAGCTATTAATAATAAAATCTTCTGAAACGATTACCACATTAAGTTATTTCATTTCACAATGTATCTGTATATCAAATCATTATGTAGCATATCTAAAACTAATAGAACTTTATGTGTCAATAAAAAGATGTTTCATATAAAAAATGATAAAATCTTTTGTTCCTAATTGTTGATAATATTACAAAAGCTTGAGAAGATGAGGTTGGAATAAGACATTCTTAGTTGTGGCCCCTACACTGAAATTTACTAACTGCGTGACTTGAGTAACTTACTTTACTCAACTACACTATTGATTATTCACTCATAAAATGAACATTAGATAGCGTATGATGGGCAAATTTCTGTCACAGAGTAAGCATCCAATAATGTTTACCCACTATCATGATAACAGCATCATTGTTACTTAACTGTCACACAAGACTTCTCCATATTTAAGGCCAGGTGTATAGTTCCTTTTGCCTATAAAAATCCCCAATGATTTTTCCATTTCCTCAGTTCCACTCCCTTTTTACACCCTGTTTAAACCCAATTTTATAATTCCTACAAAGCATAGCTCTGGCCCTCAATTAAAGGCTTATTTGGGCAAATGCAATTTCATGTTTGTTAGTCTAGTAAGAGAGTTAGTAAGTGGTTAAAAAAAGAGGATAAGATTAACCCATATCAGTTATTTCTAGCACCATAATTTGAATGTAGTAGAAATACAATCAATATGATTGGAAGAGTGGATAGGTTGCCTACATTAAAATTATGGTGTGTGAATTTGGGCAATTCATTCCACTTCCCCAAATCTTAGTTTTATCATGTGGAAAAGAGATGTTAAGCATAATATTTCAAAGAATAGTACCTTTTGATTTGAGACCATTTTTTTTCAGCTTTCTGTAGCACCCTGTAGTACCAGTGGTGATGGCACCACCATTATCCACAATATCCATTGTACAGCAAAGATATACCATGACTTGTTACTTCTGGGACAGAGATTTGATTGGAACAGATTCTCACTGAATATTTTAAACTTTATCTGATTTGAATAATATTTATTGATATTGATATTCACTGGCTCTGCAGTCAGGTAACCTGAATTCAAATATTGACTCTATAAATCACTATTTCATAATTCTGAGAGTTTTAGTCAAAAGATAGATGATTCCAGAATGGTATCTGATGATGAATTTTTCTCAGGAGTTTCTGAAAAGAATTACTGGCTTTGATGTCAATGTACATTAAAATTTGCTATTTCCTTTTCCCAGCGACTAGAGATTAAGTATGTTAAAAGGAAAAGAGAAAGAATGACAGACAAACAGCATTGTTAATCTAACACTGAGCCAGGAATCTGAACACTTCAATCTAAAAAGCCAAGTCTTATCAGGCTAAATGTGGGGGGTTGCATGCCTGAGCAGTTTCCAATTACCACTATCATCTTAGAGTAATATATATTTCAAGGCATTTCATAAACCTAAAATAGATTTGTTATTCCAAATGTTTTCATGAGCATTTTGATGAAAATGATATTGACATTTAACTTTTCTTTAAGATGTTTCTGGAAAACCAACTTATCTCTTGTGAATACATACCACACCACCCCCATCTCCTGCCATAGCAACAATCCTAGAAAAGCGCTGTCAGATACTAAATAGAAGGCAAAAGTGAAGTTCTAGGCACCTCGTTCAAGCCACTTACTTGCAGCTTTAGTTTATATTGGATTTCATGCTTCTGGAAGCTGTAGAGATGATAGGACCATCTTACAGAGATTGGAGCTTTCCTATCTCTACTTGATTTATCATTTATTTATTTAATAATTAATGTAATCACTTATAATTTATTGGATGGTTAGTATGGCCAAGGCACCACACTATCCACACTATCTCTGTGATAGCTAAGAGACAAACAAATTCTCCTCCTCCTCCTCCTCCTCCTCCTCCTCCTTCTTCTCCTTCTTCTTCTTCCTCTTCTTCTTCTTCTTCTTCTTCTTCTTCTTCTTCTTCTTCTTCTTCTTCTTCTTCTTCTTCTCCTTCTCCTTCTCCTTCTCCTTCTCCTTCTCCTTCTCCTTCTTGGTTCCCACAGTAAAATAAAGCTTTTTATGAGCAGAGCTTCCAGTCTAGACTGGTAAATTTTACATAAGATGAGTTCTATGCCTAGAAAGGGTTGGGGAATATTTATATGAGGAATACATGAATAGATGCTCTTAGTACCACAAAATACAAAATTTGGGGAAGAATATAGAATAAAAAGTGAACCCTCTTTTACTACACTTCCAATGTTCTATCTAAAAATCACACACCTACCGGAGATTTTTTTGTGAATTGAGATTTTTTTTTTTATGATCAAGATTTTTTGGGATATACATAGTTTTAAGGGATTATAGATTTGTTTTAAACATAAATCAGTTTGTGTTATAATATAATTCCAAAATTTGTTTTATACATATCTATATTTGGAGATTTTCCCATGTTGGTATATTTAGCTGGACAGTTGACTCTTGAACAATGGTGGGGGTTAGGGGCTCCAGCCTCCATACAGTGGAAACCTGTGTACAGCTTTTAAAATTTTTTTTTTATTTTTCAGTATAGTTGACACAAAATCTTACATTAGTTTCAGGTGTACAAATTAGTGATTTGACAAGCTTGTACGTTATGCTATGTTTACCACAACTGCAGCTACCGTCTCTCCTCTTACACTGTTATCACAATATCATTGATTGTATTCTTCATGCTAAGCTTTTTATTCTCATGTCTTACTGATTCCACAATTTGAAGCCTATATCTCCTTCTGCTCTTAACCTATTTTGCCCAAACCCAGCCCCCTTCTCCTCTGACCACCATCAGTTTGTTTTCTGTATTTATAGTTCTGATTCTACTTTTTCTTTACTTACTCATTTTTTACTTCACTTCACTTACTCATAAGTGGAGTCATATGGTATTTGTCTTTCTCAATTTGACTGATTTCACTTAACATAAAGCCCTCTCAGTCCGTCCATGTTGTCTCAAATGGAATGATGTCATCCTTTTTTATGGCTGTGTAATGTTCCTGTGTGTGTGTGTGTGTGTGTGTGTGTGTGTGTGTGTGTGTATGTGTGACATTTTCTTTATTCATTCATACATTTATGGACACTCAATCTGCTTCCATGTCTTGGTTATTGTAACCAATATTGCAATATTGCAATAAACATAGGGGTGCATATATCTTTTCATGTTAGTTTTTTCATTTACCCTGGGTAAATACCCAATAGTGGAATTATACAAATAGTTCAATTTTCAACTTTTTAAGGAAACTCCCCACTGTTTTCCACAGTGAATATCTATTTTCATTCCCACCAACAGTTCCTCTTTCTCCACATCCTTGACAATACTTGTTGTTTCTTATCTTCTCAATTTTAGCCATTCTAACAGACATGAGCTGATATCTTATTGTGGTTTTGATTTTCATTTCCTTGATGAGGATGAGTGATGTTGAGAATCATTTCATGTGTTTGTTGGCCATCTGTATGTCTTTTTTGGGAAAATGTCTATTCAGTTCCTCTGTCCATTTTTTTTTTTTTTTTTTAAGTTGAAGAACTTTATTCATATTTTGAAGGCTGCATGATTTTAAAACCAAAACCTGACAAAACAACAGTACAAAAAATAAAACTATAAATTAGTTGCACTGACATATATATATGTAAATAAGTCCAATTATGTTTTTTAAAGTATACTCTAATAATTCATAAGGAGTAAAATTCATTATAGACAGTATAGCTTATTTCACAGTTTTAAGGATAGTTAAAATATCAGGAAATTATTATTATTGACACTTGAAGCCATCTGTGTCAGAATGACTTAGATAAAATCAGACCAACTATGCCAACATCACTTCGCTATGTGATGCAAAAAGAAACTTTGCCCAGTAGAAAGAAAAGTATAAACCAGTATATTATTTCATTGTTTGCCTCACAAAATTTCATCAGAATTATTTAGTGAAGACACGGTTTGCCAACCTGGGCAATTTACCTTTAAATATTTTACTTATCGAACTTGACTCAAAGCCCTTACTTTGCTGTCTACCAATCCAAAATGATTATGTCTTTTTTTTTTTTTTTCCCTTTTTATTAATTTTTTCAGCGTAACAGTATTCATTCTTTTTGCACAACACCCAGTGCTCCATGCAAAACGTGCCCTCCCCATCACCCACCACCTGTTCCCCCAACCTCCCACCCCTGACCCTTCAAAACCCTCAGGTTGTTTTTCAGAGTCCATAGTCTCTTATGGTTCGCCTCCCCTCCCCAATGTCCATAGCCCCCTCCCCCTCTCCCAATCCCACCTCCCCCCAGCAACCCCCAGTTTGTTTTGTGAGATTAAGAGTCATTTATGGTTTGTCTCCCTCCCAATCCCATCTTGTTTCATTTATTCTTCTCCTATCCCCCTACCCCCCCATGTTGCTTCTCCATGTCCTCATATCAGGGAGATCATATGATAGTTGTCTTTCTCCGATTGACTTATTTCACTAAGCATGATACGCTCTAGTTCCATCCACGTCGTCGCAAATGGCAAGATTTCATTTCTTTTGATGGCTGCATAGTATTCCATTGTGTATATATACCACATCTTCTTGATCCATTCATCTGTTGATGGACATCTAGGTTCCTTCCATAGTCTGGCTATTGTAGACATTGCTGCTATAAACATTCGGGTACACGTGCCCCTTCGGATCACTATGTTTGTATCTTTAGGGTAAATACCCAGTAGTGCAATTGCTGGGTCATAGGGTACCTCTGTCCATTTTTTAAAAAGATTTTATTTATTTATTTGAGAGAGATAGAGAGAGAACACAAGTAGGCAAAGCAGCAGGCAGAGGTAGAGGGAGAAGCAGACTTCCCTCTGAGCGGGGAGCCAGATGTGGGACTCAGTCCCAGAACTGTGGGATTATGACCTGAGCTGAAGGAAGACTCTTAACTGACTGAGCCATGCAGGCAACACCCTGCCCATTTTTCAATCAGATTTTTGGTGTTGAGTTATATAAGCTCTTTATATATTTTGGATACTAACCCTTTATTAGATATGTCATTTGCAAATATCTTTTCCCATTCAGTAGGTTGTCTTTTAGTTTTGATGACTGTTTCTTTTGCTCCGCAGAAGCTTTTTATTCTGATGTAACCCCAGTAGTTTGTATGCTTTTGTTTCTTTGCCTTAGAAGACCTATCTAGAAAAAGGTTTTTATGGTTAATGTCAGAGAAATTATGGCCTGTGCTCTCTTCTAGGACTTTTATGATTCTAGATCTTACATTTAGGTCTTTAATCCACTTGAATTTATTTTTGTGTATGGATTAAAAAGTGATCCAATTTCATTGTTTTGCATGTCATTGTCCTGTTTTCCCATCATCATTTTTTGAACAGACTATCATTTCCTATTGAATATTCTTACCTCCTTTGTCATAAAATAATTTGACTATACAATCATGGTTTATTTCTTGTGTCTCTATTCCATGTGCATAACTTTTAATTCCCTTAAAAGTTAACTACCCATAGCTTGCAACTGATCATAAACCAACTCAATAAGATAAGTAGTTGATGAGCACATATTTTGTATGTCATATGTATTATAAATTGTATTCTTACAATAAATAAATAAAGAAAATATTAAGAAAATCATAAAAAATATTCTTATTTTATTTATTTATTCATCCCTTTTGTTTTTCAGATTGCACATATGAGTTAAATCCTACAGTATTTGTCTTTCTCTGTCCGATTTTAACATAATACCCAGAAGAGAAGTAAATTTCATTCACAGTACTACACTCCATGTATCAAAAAAATCAAACTCTGCATAAGTGGACCCATTCAATTGTTCTGGAATCAACTGTACTTTTTTTCGGTATTTTCTTCTCTTAATTAAATAATGGAAGACTAGTATAAGGAGGTGTGCTTTAAAGCTAATCCTTAACATTAACCTAGAAGATGGATGTCCTACTCACCAATTTATAAGAGAGGAAATAAGGCTAGAGAGATGAAGAACAATTTCCTCATTTCTGAAAGTAGTAAATCCTAGGTCTGTATATAAACTCAAGTCTTTTTGTGTCTTGCTTTATTTAGTTTGTTAGCTTCTAGAATTTTATTCAGTATCTCATTTGTAAAGTTGGGGATAAATATAATTTGTGTGTGTGTAAGATGAGGTGGGCTTACCCAAAAGAAATAAAATTGCTTAAATAATAATGCTCAAATTTGGAGTGTGTATCTTTTGAACAGCCTTATTTTGACAACGTGTTTATTTTATGTACTTTTTACTTAAAATTCTGAATTTATTATTGAACAATACAGAACTGTGACAGAGGTTGTTTTGAAGAGGATGGATGGGTTCAAATGAAACAAGAGGAGACAAAATTAAGAGTCCTTACCTTTTGGGTTTTTCCCAGAAATAGGTATTAAAGCAAATAATCACATCTAGGTCATGGACTTGGGAAGAGATTCCAAAAGGCACTAGTAAGAAAGTGTAGAAGGTGAAACCAGGAAAATAAAGAACCCAATATCCAGTGCATCAGTGGCTTCTGGGTAACTGCAGCTCAACCCTTCAGTTGACCCTTTGGGTAGTAATGTAGAAACAGCTTCACAAGTGTGGAACTAGCATGGAACAAAGATGGAGATAGTCTAAAACGTTTTGTTACAAAATTCTCTACATCTACAGTTGAAGTTTTTCCCAGGGGCATTAATTCCTCTCTCTAGTCCTCCATTTCTAGGTTGTGCTGTGTTTGGCTGAATGACCCTTCAAGGCAGAAAGCAAAAGAGAGACTGCCTTACTAGAAAGCTATAAAGTGCAGGGAACTATCCACCACCACTGTGCTGAAATCAAGTAGACAGAAGGAGTATAGTTTAGGACATCACAAACATCAGCTTCAGTCTTAGTACCTATTAAACAGTGACATTCAGGCTTTGGTTAGAATTATAAACCAGATGGAAAAACCTCTGTAGGTTTGTCCCTTCTCTTCATTGATAAACTCTCTTCTGCCTTCTCTCTCATCCACTATCCTACACTAACTTCAAATAAGCCCTACTTGTATCTTGCCATCATTAAACATATTATGTGCATCAACAAAAATGCTAAAGTGCTATTAACTAATAAGCTATATTTCACAGGCACAATTAAAATTTAATCACATGTCTTCAAAGAAGAGAAAGATTCATTGGACTGAAGAAATATATTATAGCAGCTGGATGGTGAGAACATTATTTTGAGGCTGTTTTTTTATTCTACCTAACTGTAATGGGGACCCTGACAATGAGAAAGAAAAATAAATATGTTCAGGGAATATATATTCACCAATTTACTCATTTGTGTTTTTATTTATTCAATACTTATTTATAAAGGGCCTTGTATGTAAGAGGCATGATTTAGAAAAATACAGAAATTACAAAATACAGCTTAGAACAAGGTGGAAAAAGTCACAGGGCCTTTGAGAAGAGATATGATGAACATGTAACAAATCAATTAATGGGACAATTGTTTATTCTAGTAACTATTACAAAGGAAACCAATACAATGATGAATTAAAGAGTTACTGGATAGGACAGGGTGGGTAGAAGGGCTTTAGATATGGTTAAGAGAAAACACCTCTTTGACAATATGATATAGATGCCAAGTTCTCTAGAATGGAAAAACAGCCTGCCATGTTCTAAAACTCCAGGAAAACCAGTCACATCACAGTCTAAATTAGGGCTGTCCCTGGAGTTGTGCTGTATGCAGTGCGTAGCCATATGTGATAGAATTGATGCAAAAGAAGATTTAGAAAGGAGTATTCTAGGCCAAATAAATAGCAAACATAAATGTTCTAAGTTGGACATTTTTTAACTCAATTCTGGAGACTAATGTGTGTATGAAAAAAATGGGTAGACAGTGGTTAAAAGAAACAGACAAGAGCCAATCATGCAGAAACTTATAGACAATGAGAAAGAGGTATGATGTCGTTGGGAAAAGAGGTAAAGAAAGAAAAGAAAAGGAGGTGAAGAGGGAGGGAGAGGAGGAAATCCAAAAGTAGGAGAAAATCAAACAAGTAAAAACAATATACAGAACTAAAGACTGGTAATCCCACTAAGGGACAAAAGTGAGGAGTCTAGTGATTTAGACGAAATTATAAAGACACAGAAAACAAACATGGTAGAACTTGTTAGTATCTTAGATAAGAGAACACCATGAAATCGTCAGAAGTGTAATAACTGTACGTTCAGATGTGTAAATAAGTGTAATTTGGAAGGGAAAACTGATGAAGAGATAGGAAATGTTTAATTTACCTCACTGAGATTTTATGTATTTATTTTTTAAAGATTTATTTATTTATTTGACAGAGATCACAAGTAGGCAGAGAGGCAGGCAGAGAGAGGGGAGGAAGCAGGCTCCCTGCTGAGCAGAGAGCCAGATGCCAGGCTCCATCCCAGGACCCTGGGATCATGACCTGAGCCAAAGGCAGAGGTTTTAACCCACTGAGCCACCCAGGTGCCCCCTCACTGAGGTTTTAAAACCATGCTCATTCAGTCATCCTTATGGAGACAAGTATGGACAGACAGTTTTACAACATCTGTTAAAAAAAAAAATCCAAATCTCCTGTGTTATATTTTATTTATACTTTAGTAATCCCAGGAGACAGATTTTCCCAGCATGTTCTTATGTTGACTTAATTTCAAATGTGTCGAAAAGAAAAAACTGAAGCAGTTATACTTGACAGGCATAAACAGGTTTTGCTCTGCTGCCCACATATTCTGTAAGATTGTCATTCTTTTTGTCTTTCCACTTGGCATTCACAGTGTACAGTACCAATTATTTAGTTGTAGAAAAATTCCTGAGTTGTTTTGAAATGAGTTATAATCAGTTATAAAATTTGACATGCATGTAATGTGATGTCCAAAGACATTAGAGCTCTTGGATAGGTTTTCTACTTGTGATAGGAACAAGATGAGAATTTAATTTGCTACTTCTTACCCATCTGAGAGGTACAAACTTTGTTCTTCTTTCTTAAGTTTCTCTGTGGAAAGATATGACAAAGTTTAGTCTGTTACCTCATGGTGTGTCTTATGTTTGACTCAGTGAACAGAATACCAGATGTAGGCAGTGCCCAGCACAGTGTGCATAAAAAAGCAGATCCAGCCCAGAGTCGCTGGGCTTGACAGTGGCCTGGCTGCTTAAAGAGCATTTAACGTCTAGATCAAATGTCTCATATGTAAAGAATTAGGAGAGGGCGGCTTGACCCCATGGATGCCATTTGTGTGGACAGAGTGGCTAATGGGTCCCATGCCTTCTAGATATTTGGCGCTCTCACATGGTCACTGTTAGAGATCAGACTCTTCTTTCTGGAGGAGCACTGCATGTCAACTTAAAAACGGAAAATGTGTTAGTGTTAAATTCTGTTGTTGCTTAGCCACACCAGAAAGTAAAGCCCCAAATTCTAGAGAACCCCATGTCCACATTAGCATATATTTCTTTCTCATTCATCCCATTCAGCCGTTTATTCGGCGCATGTTTATTAGGCACATGTTTTGTATCAGGTGGTATGAGAAGGTTGCAGACAAAGTGGAATTCCCTAAGATCCCCTTTGAAGAGTGTGGTGCTCCATCAAATCAGCCTGTTCCAGAGGCTGCCCCTGTTATATTTCAGATCTTTAATAGTATCGCATCCTAGGGGTCTCATGAGAGGGTTGAGTGGGATTTCTCATCTCTCCTAATATCGGAAATGAAATGTACAAAAACTCATGAGACCGAATCGTCTCTGAAGCCTGAACACCTGCAGTTAGAGGGTGTGACTCTCTAGTTTGTGAACAAGAGAACTTTGGATACTGGATAAGTGGAAAAGCTTAGGCATTGTTGGCAAGGTGCTTTGGTTCGCTGGGCAACTTTGATGTGTTAACTGTTGGATACTAATTTCCTAGTTGGAAATTAATGGTCTTTGAATAAGGAATGATCTCTGTGATGATGCCTGGGGAAATAATGAGTTATTTGGTCACTTGTTTTTAAGTGTGAAACATGTAGTATCTTTACCTAGAAATGAGCTGTTTAGAGACTGAACTCCATAGGAGATGCTGCTTATTGAGTGTGCCAGACTCCAAATTTCATCTGATACTCAGGGTGAAACATTCTTGCACTATTTCTGATATACCTATTGACTATAGGTATGCCTACATACTTATCAGTTTTAGTAACTGTACGTATATTGACAATAGTGTGAATTATAAACTTGGGACTTCATATAAAATGTGCTTATTGAAAAAATATGTGTATATATACGTGAGTATGTGTGTAAAGGCACATACAAGCACATTTACACACACACACACACACAACACAAGCACACACACTGGGACTTAGGTGTTCACTCATCCCACTGCAATAGGTGATGGGTCAGAGGCTCTGTCCCAGGTCTTTTGACTTCAATTTTTAGATTCCTTCATATCCCTACTTCTTCCCACATTATGTAAGATTTAACCCTTATAATAATGATTCTTATGATACCCAGGATGGCTGGGCTTGGTGACTGAATTCTGACTGATAAATATGTGAGGTGGATGGAGGAATGATAACTTTTATTTTAAAATGGATGACTCTGACTGCTGTTTGGAGGATATGTAAGAAAGAATTGATAGGCCTTGATAAAATGTTAAAATACTTTATAAATATCCATTTTCAGATTTCAGAATCTCTTAAAAAATGTAAAGCTCTGACAATATTGGCTAATAATGAACTGAGTGGTTGCTTCCCTGTAATTGGAACAGGTGGCCTCTGGTTTTTCACTGTCTCCATTGGTTCTTATTATATTATACATTTATCATTTTATTCCTTGACAGTATAGGTCTGGTTCCTGTATGTCAACCTTTTATGCAGTGTTTAATAAACAATACCTTTTTTTTTCCATGATGCTGTTACCATTGTTAAGAAGTTTCCTGGAAGAATGGAAAGAATATTGGGCTTTGAGCCAAAATCTCCGAGCACAATTAATGTGTCACTAATTACTCCAGTTACACTGGACCTTTCAGAATCTTCTAGTCTGTAACAATGAGGATAAAAACATCTGCTCCATCTCCCCACAGAGCTGTTGTGAGGATCTAATGGGGGCAATAACTCTCCTTCTCTGGCTTTAATACTGTGCAGAGCCTGCCTCTCACTTTATTTTGCCTTCTATTTTAATTTCTTGTGTAGTTTGTATGTTGTTCTTCACCACAAGGTCACTAAGTCCTTGAGGACTAGTCACACATCTGATTCATCTTTGCATCTCCCATGGTTGAGCACAGAGCTTTAAATACAGTGACACTAGGTAAAATGTTAAGCAGTGTGTATGAGGGATTTTATAAACTGTGAATGGATCCCAATATATAAAAGTCTAGCACATTGCCTAATCAGTTTCCTGATTCTCTGCTGATTCTGGCCTGTAATAGGATCACCAGCAGTACGGGTGGGTCCACTGTCAACCTGAACGTACAGGCAGGTCTTGACTGTAGTAATTAATTGATCTTGGCAAAGTTCAAGAACTCTAACTCAAAGTGACTTAAGTTCTGTAGTACTGAGAAGCTCACAGGTAGGAAATGGTCTAGAGGTGGCTTGATTCGGTTACTATTCGCTCTGCTCTAATTCATATGGTTTGGGTCTGCCCTGTATTGCTTCTTTCACTTTATGCTGGATTCCCCAGGCATGAAATGACATGCTGTACCAGATTTAGGTCTCATATCTGCTGACAGCACTGTAAAGAAGAGAAAACATTTATGTCCAAAATTCCCAGCAAGTGTCCCGGCATCCTTGTTCACTGGACAAATAGGGTTTGGCCAAGGAGTAGGTTACCTGGATATAAGGCAAGATGGCCTACATAATCCTGGATGATACTTACCAGGGGTGCTATTGACTTTCTGAGTGTAACATTTCTTTGTTGAATAGAAACATGAATATTTTTGTTTGTTTGTTTGCTGTCGCTCAGTGTAGTGGGTCCTTTTAGACTCCAAGATAATTAAAAATGTCTCCCTCTTGTTGACTTCAGTGGGGGTTCCTCACTGGTTAGGGTTCCCCTAAGAGGGTTCTTTCCTAAAGCTTGTGTGAAATTAAATGCTGAAATGGTAGATTAGCTGCTGGGGATTCAGCTACAACATCTGTCACAGATTGAATGTCCCCTTGCCCCACTTCCTCTGAGTTCATGTGCTGAAGTCCTAATCTCCAGAGTGCTGGTGTTTGGAGGTGAGAATTTTGGCAGGTGATTAGGGTTAGGTGAAGTAATGAGGGTGGACCCCATGATGGGATAAGGACTCACAGAAGAAGGAACACCAGAGTGCATTCTTTCTCTCCCTTTCCCCTCACCATGTGAGAATATAACAAAAAGGAGGACATCTGCAAGCCAGAACCTGACCACATGCTCAAACCATCGCATTCCCAGCCTCCATAACTGTGAGAAATAAAGGTATGTTGTTTAACACACCCTATGTTAGGTACTTCACGATCCTTTGTCTCATGTAATATTCCTAGCAACTCTAGTCAGATGAGGAAACTGAGGCTCAGAGTGTATTTTAGTACATTTCCTATTACTGCAGCTGGTAGGAGGCTATGACAGGAGTCAGCAAATTATTTTTTATAAAGGGACAGATAGTTACTGTTTTAGGTTCTATGAACGATAGTCTCTGTCACAACTACTCTGTCCTGAAAGCAGCCATGAACTATATGTAAACAAATGGTCATGTGCTTTGTTCCAATAAAACTATTTATAGCTGGGGCACCTGGGTGGCTCAGCGGGTTAAAGCCTCTGCCTTCAGCTCAGGTCATGATCCCAGGGTCCTGGGATCGAGCCCCGCATCGGGCTCTCTGCTTAGCTGGGAGCCTGCTTCCTCCTCTCTCTCTCTCTCTGCCTGCCACTCTGCCTACTTGTAATCTCTATCTGTCAAATAAATAAATCTTAAAAAAAAAAACTATTTATAGCTATTACCATTTGAATTTCATATAATTTTTGAGTTATTAAATATCCTTCTCCTTTTGATTCTTTTTAACTTTACAAAAATGGAAAAACCATTCTTAGATCGTGAGTATATCAAGACAGGCTGGATTTAGCTTGTGGGTCATATTTTGCTGATTCCGGAGGTACACCATGTTGTCATCCAGAAAAGTCTCAATGGATTCTACAATGGAATTGGGAGCATTTCTGTGGCCATCTGGTTGTGGAGGCACTGCTCTTAGCTTCCTACACTTACAGAACGTGTTCCGTGCCTGCATTGGCAGGGACCCCCAGTCTGGATGTTCATAACTTGTGTAGTTTTTCATGACTCTGAACCACTGGGCCAGTTCATTTACATAGATTCAAGGCTTCAGGGGTCACAAAGGCATGTTCTCTGGGAATATTATATATGCCTCAAATCCCACCAATGTTGTCTGCCACCTCTTTGACATGTTACTATTGTCTATAACTTTGCATTCATGGAGAAATGATATTCTTTTTTTTTTTAAGATTTTTATTTATTTATTTGGCAGACAGAGATCACAAGTAGGCAGAGAGGCAGGCGGAAAGAGAGGAGGAAGCAGGCTCCCTCCTGAGCAGAGAGCCCGATGCAGGGCTCAATCCTAGGACCCTGGGATCATGACCTGAGCAGAAGGCAGAGGCTTTAACCCACTGAGCCACCCATGCGCCCCAAGAGAAATGATATTCTTTATAGATTTTTCAATATTACTCAGCCATCAAAAAGAATTAAATCTTGCCACTTGCAATGCCATGGATGGAGTTAAAGCATATAATACTAAGCAAAATAAATCAGTCAAAAAAAAGACAAATACCATATGATTTCGCTCATGTGTGGAATTAAACAAAACAGATGAACATAGGGGAAGGGAAGGAAAAATAAAATAGGATGAAAACAGAGATGGAGGAAAACCATAAGAGATTCTTAAATCTAGGAAACAAACTGAGGGTTGCTTGACGGGAGTTGGGTGCGGGAAGGGATAATTGGGTGATGGGCATTAAGGAGGGCACTTGATGTAATGAGCACTGGGTGTTGTATGCAAACGATGAATCACTGAATTCTGTCTCTGAAACTAATAATACAGTATATGTTAATTAAACTGAATTTAAATAAAGAATTTTTGAAAAGGTATTCTTTATCCTGATATTGGCCTTTTAATTTTTCTAGTGTATGCTTTTGTTTTGAACACATATTAAAGGTAAATTTTAGGACAAGTGTTTGGTAGCTCCTTTTCTCCCTTCTTTAAGAATTATCCCACACCAACAAAGACAATCAGGAACCGACACCTGTCACTTAGGACCAGCTGGACTTGCTCGTCAACCATTCATCCTGGACCAAGTTCAGGACCAGCCTGAGGCAGAGGCAAGTGAGGCAGCTGCCTGGGGGAGAATCAGTACAAATTTGAACAGGTGCCTGGAGGCCTGAATACTTCAAATATTTAAGATGAGACGCTTGCCCACAAAATTTTAAACACACACATTTATCTTTTGGTTTTGACTTCAAATCCATTTTTGTAAAAGCACTTCAGTTTCCTTCTGCAGATTCACTCTTCATTTGAGAAAGGTTTCATTTCTTTTTCTTTTTTTTTTTTTTAACAGGATAAGTCAATATATTGTCAAACATCCAGCTTAGTGATCTGGTTTGCACATCCAGTTATATCCAAATATATGAATAAATAGAAATGCAAATCTCCAAACTAAGAAAAAAAGTCTGCTTCCTATAAAATCTTTCATTAAAGTATAAGGTACACACATTTTTGCCTTTAGTATTTCATTGCAATTCAGTTCTGAATTTGAGTTGTACGAACCCACTATATTTGTGAGCTGTGGCTGTGCTTAGCAAGCCTTTGTCTCCTGAATGCAATTTGAGGTGAAGTTTAGGTACTTAAAATACCTGGTAATCACATATGGAAATTTCACTTTCATCTCTCTAGAGTGAAGTGAGCATCTAAATCATGCGGCTCTGAGAGTTAGTTCTCATGTCCATCTGGACAGGATCAATACTGTCGGAAGACTGTTATTTAAATACCTTGGTTTATGATGTTGTCTTCTGTTTGCTATTACTATCATTGTTATTTTGTTTTAAAGATTTATTTATTTATTTATTTACTTGAGAGAGAAAGAATGAGGCATGCATGGGGGGAGGGGAACAGGGAGAGAATCTCCAGCAGACTTCCAGCTGAGTGTAGAGCCTGATGAGATCCCAAAACCAAGAGTTGGAGGCTTAATCAATTGAGCCACCCAGGTGCCCCTATCATTGTTATTTTTTAGTTTATTTTTGTTTTATTGATTGGTGATTCTCATTTCATAATATCATGTAATTCACATTTTTGTCTCAAAGGAAAAAGACAGTGATTTGGTATCTCAACAACTTAAGAACTTGTCAAATAACCTTGAACCTTTATTTTATTTTCTTCTTTTGGCAAATTTGTGATTTCACTTGGTCTTACTTTTGGACCACTTATATTGCTATTATTCCTAAGAAATGCATCATTAATAGCATGCCTATTAAAAATGATGCATTTACTGATGGAAATGTTACAGATAGTAAGAAAACCATTCCCTCGTCCTTTTATGACATTATACTTACTGAATTTCTCCCACATGTTAAACTTTCTGTGGATGCTGAGGATACAATTTAAAATAAGTCAGACACATTTGCTCACACTGATCCAGCTACCAATCCAATAAAAGAAGTACAAAATAAGTAAGAAATATAAAGATATGTTTTGGAATATAATGTGGTATATGAAAATGTTATTAAATAGCAACTCTAATAATGTTAACTGGGCTACCCTCCCCCAAATACATATGTGACTGAGTGTGGCACTAACTGGAAAAGGAAAAGTTGCTGGGTCTGTCTGTGCTGAGAAGATATTCCTGAGAAAAAGGACCATCAGAAAATGTTATATGACTACTCATAGCAGTCACTGAATGTGGATATGATTCCAGTTTTTCAACTGAAGAAATTGAAGCTTAGAGACGTTAAGTGCCCAAGAAGGTCTGGCACTAGGTGGTTTGGCCAAGATTTGGAGAGAGAGCTTCATTATATGTGGTGGTGAAGAGTGCACACTTAATTTCATAGCACTTAGATCTAGCCTCTGTCACTTGCTGGTTTTGTGATTTTGGCATATTACTTCTTCTTCTTCTTCTTCTTTTTTTTTAAGATTTTATTTATATGAGAGAGAGAGCATGAGCAGAGGAAGGAGCAGAGGGAGAGGGAGAAGCAGACTCCCTGCTGAGCAGGGAGCCTGACTCAGGGCTCAATCCCAGGACCCTGCATTCATGACCTGAGCTGCAGGCAGATGCTTAACCTACTGAGCCACCTACACACCCCTGGAATGCTGCTTAACCTCTGTGACTCAGTTTCTTTTTCTACAAAATGGGTATAGGAAGTTCCTCCCTCATGTAAATTACTATAAAGATAAGGCGAGACCATATTAACCAAGACCTTAGAATGTGGTTGGAATACAACTAGATCTACATTAAGTGTTTGCCAAACAAAATTAATTTAAAATATGAGTATCAGGACTGTCTGACTCCAGAACCTGTTGTTTTTATACTGCCTTGTGCTGCCTCTATGGGTACTCCTATGAGTGCTATGTTTATCCCTCTTTTCTTCTCTATCCCACTAGTTGCAGCCCTTTGAGGTCAAAAGAAGAAAGCCAAAGGTAGGGTGGAAGTAAGAAAACATGAATTCGGGGCGCCTGGGTGGCTCAGTGGTTTAAGCCGCTGCCTTCGGCTCAGGTCATGATCTCAGGGTCCTGGGATCGAGTCCCGCATTGGGCTCTCTGCTCCACGAGGAGCCTGCTTCCCTCTCATTCTCTCTCTGCCTGCCTCTCTGCCTACTTGTGATCTCTCTCTGTCAAATAAATAAATAAAAAAAAAAATCTTAAAAAAAAGAAAACATGAGTTCTCCATTCTGGCATTATGGTCACTATACTTACTTGTTAAAAAAAAAAAAAAAGGACTAATTTGGGTTTGTTTGCAGAGCAGTTCAGACAAACTTACTGCTGCTCCAGGACCTTCCTGGAAAGGGAAAAAAACAAAAAAACAACTCTCCTTTGGTTTAATGCATGACATTTCATTTGGAGAAAAGATTTCTTCATCCTCCAAATGATGTTTTTAAACAAAACAGTTGAGTTCATATAAACAGTCTTAAGCCTCCTTCCCAGAGGGTGTATTAATCAAGGTATCATGACTGGGTAGAAGTTGAATCATTTAGCAAATTTCAGACAAGAATTGAATAAATCCATGGTTATTTATTTTATTTTAAAATATCTATTAAATTTAAAATAAAAATATTTATCTTCTTTTAATCAGTACCAAATGTCTAACCGTTAGGGGCAAAGCAAATGTTGTGATGGCTTTGGATATACCTAGAATTATGTTACACCATAGGGCACAATTATATATTTGGTTTATGAAAATTCTGATGGAAAATAGTCTCATTTTATCAACTAGACAAGGGAACTTCCAATAAATACCAGTTTGATCTGCTTAGTTATTTATAACCTCTAATAAAATAAATAAATCAGCTTAACCAGTATATCCTTGAAGTCCAGAAATGCTGTTTTCTAGATTAAAAAAAAAAAAGTTTGCTTATCAACACTCCAGAGAACAAATAAATTTTATGATTAATTCTTCATAAATAGTCTGATTCATAACATTCTCTGGGCACAAAGTAAATCAAGCTGTAAAAATGTCTGGTTTTCAATAAACAGGTTGGTGTTTTATCAAATGATGCTAAATATTTAAGAATTGGAAAAGTAACAGACTGCATATATTTTATTTTAGTCCTTTTAAGGGTGTAACGCATCATTAAGATAAGAGTTACCTCTCTAAATCCAGTCATTTGACTTTTATAGTAAATTGTTTTCTAAAATCTATTTATGTGCTGACTTCAATAAAACCATTAACAAGTTCAATGAAAAATTTTAAAAGATATATGAGCATGTGCTTTTCAGAGAACAACTCAAGTGTCTGGCATCACCTTTATAAATGAATTAAATCAATTTTTAATTTCATCATCTCTGTTATTTGTCATCTTCTGGAAAAGCTTAATTTCTCTAGCCCTTACACTATCCAACTCCTTGGCTGGGAATACCAGATCCTACAATTACAAGTCTTTGAGTGGTAATTTAAACTTCTCTTACAATGGAGAATAACTGTATATATTATATGGTGTTGTGAGAACTAAATAAAATTCTACATGGAAAGCTCTTGAAAAAGTATTTGGCAAATATTAAACACTCAAATGGGCATTATTGTTAAAATTAAAATTAAAAAAGTATATTAAAGCACCTGTCTAGGCACAAAGGGAGCCCTTGAGAAATGTTTCTTTCTTCCTTTCCTTTTTAAAATATTTATTTACTTATTGGTAAAGTAAAGTAAGTTTTTATTTGTAAACTCTATTTCAAGAGGGTATTATGCTTTAAAAAAAATTCAATACATAAATATAAGACCCTTAGGAAATGAAGTTGATTAATTGATGCATACATTCAGCAAAAATACTAGTGAATCTCTCTGTGACAAAGACTATGCTCATGTTCAGAATATACAAAAAGGGATAATGCATGCACTATACCTCGTCGTCTAAGAACCTCACCTCTTAAAGGGAAATAGTGTGCAAAATGATATTACAGCTTTGCCATTTGTGGGTGAAGTGTTATAATGGGAGTATTAGATAAGTTTGGTAGAACTCAGAACTCAGCGAGTTCTAAAACCAGTGACAAATGTTTCTTAAGCACATTACCAATATCATTTAATTAGTATCTGTGTATTGGCTGCTTACTTACATCCACTTATTTAAGGACTGAGGGGAGGGATTTGGTTCCTTGTGGTCCTAACAATCTAATTGTTGAAAGAAAGGCTCACAAACAGTAAAAGTATATAATATTGAGAGTGCAGTAATAACATCGATCAGTAATATAAGAAATGTTAAATAGCAGTGGCATGCAATTTCAAAGCAGGAGATGTCAGTTAGGGTGGGTATTTTCTGGAAAGGACTTTTGGTGGAAAAAAAGAACTTTAACTGCTTTTTGACCCATAGACAGGATTTAAATACAGACTATATGTGGGAGGTTTTCTAGGTATAACGTTTTTAGGTTCGTGAGGGTACAGATATGAGAAAGTGCAAATGGGGAGTCCTTGGATGGCAGGTGCTGCTTTTTGGCTACGTAAAGGAAAGTTTTATAGGAGGTTCAAGAGACAGCATGTGGATTTTGAGGTTCCTTGATTATAATGTAAGACAAGTGTCTCTTGTAAGCATAGGTGAGACTTAGAGTACCCTGCTACATATTGAGTAATCAATGAATAATTCAAAATAAAGGAATGTGTCCATGCTTGTATTCCTGCTTCCACAGATTGCATTCTGAAACAGGAGGTAAATAAATTAGAGGCCCAGTTAGGAATTTAGCTAATAATGCAATAAGAAACAACTAAAAGTATTAATGTATATGGAGTTGAAAAAGTCAGACTCAATAGCTTTATTCTAATAGCCAATAAATTCAAAATAACAAAATTACAGAGGACAGGTTTCAAAGTATCAGCACAATGAATGGAGGTAACCATTGGTCCTTTGTCTCAGATCTTAGACAAGTACTGTGCAAGCAGGATCATCACATAAGACCCAGGACCACAGGGCCTTAGGTTCTGACTATCTACAGTATGCTAATAGCACTATTACAATATGTCCCTCAGGCACTGATTTTACCCCAGTTCTCACTATTTTAATATTCGACTGCTTTTGCTTTCTTCCATCTCCTTTGGTCTTTATCCTGTGGAAATCTCTTTTTAAAATCTTCATAATTTTGTAGTCTTTATTTTCAGGAACTCCATTGTATAGATTTTCCATGTTGCTGCAGTATTCATAATTACAATTAAAACAGGGAGGTTGGGGCAACCTGAGGGTTTTGAAGGGTCAGGGGTGGGAGGTTGGGGGAACAGGTGGTGGGTAATGGGGAGGGCACGTTTTGCATGGAGCACTGGGTGTTGTGCAAAAAGAATGAATACTGTTACACTGAAAAAAATAAATAAAATGAAAATAAAAAAAAAAAACAGTTACCTCACATTTTTTGTCTTAATGACCTATAATTTACTATCTTTCTATTGTTGGGTCCTTAGGTTGTTTCTTTTTTCTCTTTTTGCTGGTAGAGTTAATGCTATAATTAATAATTGTATGCATACTGTTGTCTTCCTTTTTTGAATTATTTCTTTAGGATAAATTCTCAAGAGAGATATTACTGGGTCAAAGGTATAAAGGTTTTTATAGCTTTTCAGACAGGTTGCCAAATTGCTTTCCAAAAGGATTTTACTGCATCAATTTATAATACCCCAGGTGCCTCTCCTGATAATAACACATGTATTTCCATTCACTCACTATCCCATGCTATCCATTACAGGATTGTCTATGAGTATCCAAGCTGTGGATCATGTGGATTATTCTTATTTCATCTCTTTTCTCCCAGAGATAATCATGTCTTCTTTTGTTGCTTTAATACCATGAAGAAACTCCTGTGCCCACCTATGGCACCCTGCAGAATCACTAACATCTAGGATTTTCCTTACAGCAAACAGAGGATAATTCAGACTTTTACCTCATTGAGAGGTATTTTTAAAAAGACTTTGCAGAGGGAAGAATAATGGATTAAGGCAGAATCAGTGACACTGAGTATTTGTTGAACTAACTAGGCTTTCTCGGCCTCCCAAGGATGCTAGAATCCAATCTCAATATTTTATCTTTTCAATAAATTATTTATAAATCCGTGATTACTTATGATTTTGTCCAGACCCTCCAGTTCAGGAAAGCATTATCATTGAGCATTTCCCCTTCAAATGCATTAAAGCATGAGGATTCTAAGAGTGCAAAACTGGCCTAAGACCTGGGCTCAGATTCTGACGTCACAGTATACAAACTGTAAGACCATAGAGAGTAATATGAATTCTCTGACCCTCGAATTCTTCATTCATTAAATGAGGGTGGTATTAACTCCTACTTTTTCTTACTACAAAGACCAAATGTGATAACTCATGTAGAGTGTTCCATAGAATTCTCAGAACATGGTACACCCCCAACAAATATTAACTCTTAGAAGACAGCAGCACAGATTAAATATGTTTTCTCCATTAAAGTAGTGGAGATATGCCAAGCCCAGGGGTACAACAATCTAACATACTGCTTCAAATATCCTGAGAGTATTTCCAAAACATTTTTGAGCCATGGGTATATGAGAACATTTGTTGGAAGTTATCAAATCTTCCTTCCCTAGAAAAATACAAACTTTGTATCCAAATTCTCTAAACTGACTCCACGAACCTCAGGTTAAAGATTTTTATTTATATGTATCCAATTACAAATATGGAGAAACTAAGCCTTTGAGAATTTATGTAATCTATTCAATATTGTATTATCTAAAATCACATTTTTGTAGTCTATTCAATATTGCATTATCTAAAATCACAAAGCAGATCAAAATAACTATGCCTGTTATTGTTTTTACAAGTTTATATTTAGAAATGTCCAGTGAGAGCTGAGTTTCTTGTTACCTGCCCCGATGACAACTTTTTTTTTCATATAGACAAAAACTGTCAAAAAAGGTCATTTTTGTGAAAACAGAATTTTCAGTTATTTTGACTGCTTTGACTACTTTCCTGCCAATGCCAAGTTTTATATTTGCTAGATGATATAGCAATTTTACTTTGTTATTTTCTAATTCACATTTTCTGGTGTATCATTCCTACCCAGCCTGTGTTGTAGACCAGGAAGTAACAACACATTTGGTTATGTAGTATCCACTCCCAGGATTATTGACTCAGAGGCAAGTCATAGTCACAAAAGAAAATTATTTTTCCCTGTGTAGTGTATAACTACATATAAAGTTCTCTACATCCTAATGTTTTCAAAGTTCAAAGAAACAAAATACACCTAGTCTTTCCTTAAAATCAGGGAGAGAGATCTATACTTTAAGAAAAATGCCTTACCTGCAAGTATTTAGAAGGTGATGAATCTGTAGATTTACAGAATAGTAAGCCATGTACTTAAGACACTTCTTCCTTTATCCAAAAACCTACCTATCTGTTTTGTGGCAAATAGATAATTGGTAAAGAATAGAGAATCTGAAACTAGACCCCAGAATACCTGTTGTATATGTCAATATGATTTATGATAAATGTGATATTTTACTTGGTGACATTACTCTCTAGAGGTGCAGATATGACTGGCTGCCTATATAATTTAATATATACATGAATATAATTTAATATATTATAAATGTGATATTTTATTTGATGACATCATTCCATAATAGCACAGGTAGGACTGGCTGCCCATGTGGTTGGAATATAAGATTGGATCCTGTAGTGGATTCTATGATGTGCTTCCAGATTCCCCTCCTCACCCCAGTTGCTAGAGTGCTCCTTATAGAAAGTCTTGGAATCTTCTTTCGAATTGCCCAGTTGGAAAAAGCTACTTAACCCAAGTTATGCAACCTACCCAAAGCAGTCTTGACCCATAACTGGACCAGTCTCCTTGCTAGAAAAAAAAAAAAAAAAAATCCCAGTTTTGGAGCCTTCATGGATTTGAATGGAGTCCTCACTGACATCCAGCTACTCCCTTGGCCCAGTCCTACTTTCACAGGTGACCATTCCAAGAGCACACTTTGATAAAATTTGTGCTCAATAAATCTTCATCTTAGAGTCAGCTTAACAGGGAACCAACCTGTGACAGACTCCAATCTTAAATTGTACTTATCAATTCCATATGTAAAACTAAATAAACAATACAAATAAGGTAAGAAAATCTGGAAGACTGTATTTACCTACCTATGATAGGAGAAACTTTTTAAAAATATTATTTATTTATTTATTTATTTGACAGAGATCACAAGTAGGCAGAGAGGCAGGAAGAGGTGAAAGGCGGGGAGGGGGGTATCCTGGGGGAGAGGGAAGTAGGTTCCCTGCTGAGCAGAGAGGCTGATGTAGGGCTTGATCCCAGAGTCCTGGATCAGGACCTGAGCTGAAGGCAGAGGCTTAACCCACTAGCCATCCTAGGGGAGGGCTACCTCCCCTAGGAGAAACTTTCTTAATCAAGACTAGAAATTCAAGGGATTAAGAAAAACCAGACAGAGCTATATTAATATGATTAAAATCCTTCTGTATAAAAACCATTTTTATTTACTCTTTTTTTCCTTTCATTCTTTTTAAAATCTTTTCCAAGTGGGATGTTATCACATCACATACTAAGTACTTGATAAATATGTGTTTAATTAATGAGTAAGTAAATGGAAAAAGGAGCCAAATAAATTCTAGAGATAAACATTTGTTTTTGAAAAAAAAAAAGTATTTTGATTCACAGTACTTAATTTATAATATTGAAAAGCTCCTAATTTTTTACTAAAAATAAGCAGTACAATAGAAACACGTGTAAATGCATAAGAGCAAAGAAGCAAACAAGCATGTCACAGGCAGTGAAAAAAAATGCTAAAGCTCAATAAAATTCAAGGAAATGTAAATCCTAATGAAATGAAGTATTTATATCCATCACAGTAATTTAAACAAAAGAGAGAGAGAGAGAGAAGATCTTTGCTGGTGAAAACTTGGAACTGTTAGAGCTTTTCCAAGAATATTCTTGAAATATCTATAGAATTAAAATACATATTCTTTTGCAACACAAAATTTTATCTTGAAACTTTTCTTGACAGATAAAAAGTATAAGAACCTTGGAACATATGAATCCAAAATAATAAAGTAACTATGGAAAGCAAAACAAAACAAAATGAAACAAAACAAAAAGTGAATGCCCTTCAATAAGAAAATAATGTGATCATTTGTGGGTTATGAGACACATATGCATATCCTGGACTATTTTACAGCTATTGAAGATAATGAATTAGAGCCACATGCCCACTGTGGTGTACTAAATAGTTGCAGTAGATGTGGCGAAACAACTTATCTGGATGAAAGCAACAGGGTGCTCATTGTAATCAATACACCCAACTGGAAGTCACTCTGCCTTATAGCACTGCTATATCCTGGTAATTCTAATAACGTTACTAATATACTCACCCCCACCAGCCAAGATCCCTCTCTCCACTCCCCTGCTCTTGCTCTCCCATTGTGTAACTTGGGGAGACTTCCAAGAAGTACTATGTTGAGTGGCAAAAGAAAAATACAAAATATGTATATCATGTATTCTATTTTCTTTAAAATAAAGGTCAAAAATCTTCTATCTATATACATATTTATGATATTTATGTGAATATACATCACATACATAATGCATCTGTATAAACATTCCTACATGATTAAAATGATTATCTGAGCATGAGAAGAAAGATGGAAGACCACCTACTAGACTGTGAAGATGGGCTCTGAGGGACTGGGAGAGGGTAGTGGAGAAGAAAGAAAAGGAAACAGGATAAGAAAAAATATTTTTTAAACTATTGCATTAAAAGTGTATGTATGATTTGACCACATCTGTACATTCACAAATGTATGAGGATGGAAATGTGAAACAATTTTTGATAGCTTCAGAAGCAAGCAAAAAATAAATTTTCATACTTTTTAAGCTCAAACTTTGGGATCCAGATTTTGGAACTCTATATCCTATGAAGATATAAGGATCTGAAATCTTGTGTGAAAATCTGTGCTGATAGACCAGGCTGAGTTAATGAACTCACACACATCCCTAAAATCCAAGGTTCACTTCATCAGGGGATCCCATTATTTGTTTACCTTGCACGTTGAGAGAACCAACCCCTTTTGTGCAGCGTGAATGCATACCCAGGATACTCACCCACCATCCCAGTGCAAATTAGTATTCAGAATGAAGACAAACTTTTCAACATCATTTTGTTCAGAATGAATATAATCAAATGGTTAACAGAGAGTTCCTAGCATATTGACTTCCTCATTTCCTAGCTTGTTTGCTTATTTGTTTGGTATTCCAGAAAACTGTGACACAAATGACTTACATTTTTACTGTAAGCTTTCTAAACACAAGAGCTAAGCTTCTACGAGTTCTAAGAAAGCAGAGCTGGGGTGAGGTGGGGGGTGATAGTTTGTACCTGACACAAGCAAACATTTTAATTATATCTAATCAGAAACAGATTTTGTTTTGAATTCCAACGTCAAATCCAACAGTCTGCATTGAGGAATCTGCACAGAGGCACAAAAGATTTCTCCATTAGTCATTCAGGCTGCTTTGTTCGTGTCACTGTGACCTTGCAGAGAACACAGTATCCTTAGAGACTTTAAAATCATGTTCTAGGTGAACTTCATAAAGTGCATTAAGGCTATAATTTTACCCCATGTAAAAGACTGTGAATTTACCGAAAGATTAAAAAAAAAAAAGAGTCTTATTTTGTTTTGTTATCTGGATTAGGGGGCATACGAGGATTTGGGGGTTTTACTGTTTGCATCAAAGTCACTGGAGTCAACAACTGCATCAACAACTTACTGCAAACACACAGGAAGAGTTCAGTATTTTTGAAATAATTCTTTTAATTATAGGCAGAAAGACAACATGAAGACTTAAACAGGATGTTGGCAAGTACAACCTTTCATTTCCATGACTACCTTAGTGAATAGGTAGTGTTGAATTCTTTCTAACAAAGAAAAACAAATAACTTTTTTTTTTTTTTTTTAGAGTGGCTTCATTTTCCATCTCTGCAATAGGCTTATGGACACACATTGCTTCAATTAAATACTTAAGTCCATGTCATGAGACTACTTCCAAGGTTTCTGAGATTATCAAGTTGCCAAACTCATATGACTGCAGCAAGATTGGATCAATTTTTTTAATTTTTTTTTTTATTTGACAGAGAGAGAGAGAGATCACAGGTAGGCAGAGAGAGAGAGGAGGAAGCAGGCTCTCTGCCGAGCAGAGAGCCTGATGTGGGGCTCGATCCCAGGACCCTGGGATCACGACCTGAGCCGAAGGCAGAGGCTCAACCCACTGAGCCACCCAGGTGCCCCTAATTTTTTTTTTTTACTTACTTGAGAGAGAGTGCCAGGGGAGAAACAGAGAGAGAGGGATAAGCAGACTCCATGCTGAGTATGGAACCCCATGCAAGGCTTGATCCCACTAACCTGAGATCATGACCTGAGCTGAAATCAAGAGTTGGACATTCAACCAATTGAACCACCAAGGTGCCCATCATGGTTGTATTCCAATTTCTACATCTTAAATAGAATTATATCAAGGTCTATCTTATTTTTAGAAAAATTAAACCTATATTGCACAGACATGGAAGTTTGATTAAGAATTTGGATCTGTCCACCTTGGCACACAGTACCTGTCACTTTGGAGTCTAATTTCTTATATATGTAGGAAAATGGATCATTCAACCCAAGCCAACATTCTGATCAGGCACCCTTCTCTCCAAAACTCTTAAATTAGATGGCAAGAAATAAAAAAATTAAATATTTCCTTAGATTATAAGCAAATAGCCTGAAATTTGCAATGACTATTTGGCAAAGAATTTTGGCTTGTAGTTCCACTTACCAAACTGCTCCAGAAAATATTAAAGTCTCTGACTTGGTATCAACTTAGTTTATTTTTGTCTCCTCTTTTTTTTTTTTTTTTTTTTTAATTCAGTACTCGTGGCCTGAGTTTAAGGAACAAAAGGTCAACATGACTTATTTTTAACTCTCACATCTATTTCCCTTAATAGTTACATTATTAATCTCTATCTGAGTTTTTTAAGGATTTATTTACCTATTTTATTTTATTTTTTTTTTTTAAGATTTTATTTATTTATTTGACAGAAAGAGAGATCACAAGTAGATAGAGAGGCAGGCAGAGAGAGAGGAGGAAGCAGGCTCCCTGCAGAGCAGAGAGCCCGATGCGGGGCTCGATCCCAGGACCCTGAGATCATGACCTGAGCCGAAGGCAGCGGCTTAATCCACTGAGCCACCCAGGCGCCCTTATTTACCTATTTTAGAGAGAGAGCATGCATGTGTGAGCAAGCTTGGGATGGGGCAGAGGGGGAGGAGAGAGAGAATTTCAAGTGGACTCCCCATTGAGTGTGGAACCCTACTTGATCCCAGGACCCTGAGATCATGACCTAAGCCAAAACCAGGAGTCAGTTGCTCAACCAACCGAGCCACCTAGATGCCCCTGAGTTTTTTATATTAGATATGGATATAAGAAATATAAGGTAGGTCTAAAAGAGCGTCTGGAAACACTAATTTTTAGAGATGAAATATAACAATGGGATATGTTTGAGGAAAAAAGAGTACTTCTGTTCAGTTTGATACCACAACTTTTTGACTTATAAAAGATAACTGAAAACTTCAGCACTGACACTAAATGCAAAATTAAAAAAAAATAGTCAGATACAAATTTATTTAGATGAAATACTAATAATCTTTTGGAAAATAATTGAATGTAGTTTTTCCCTTCCTACTCAGCTAAATACAGTTTACCTACTCCTAGCAATGAACTTCTACTGCAGATCTTAGTTTATGGTGGGAACTCTATTGAGCTCTATAGATGCTTTATTTCATTTAAGCCCCTCAACCACCCTATGTATTTTGCATTTGTATTATAAGAAAGGTGAGTGCTATAATAATTAAATCGTATAATTTCAGTTTCTTTATTAAAAGACCATTTTTTTTCTCACTCGTAAAATCCAATTAATCATAGTTTGGAGAATGAGAAAGTATCTTTTCCATAGAGTCATTCATGGACTCAGGCTGAAGGATGCAATACCACATACAAAATAAGTGACTTCTGATAATCACCATGGTCAATAAAACCCACCAATCAAATGGAGGAAAAGATGTTTGGAAGATCACATGGGATGATTCTATTGGAAAGGCTTGAGAGTGGGACACATAATAGAACTCAGTCATCTGGTCACATGTTACCATGAAGAAGGCTGGGATTGCTAAAGAAGGCAAGGCTTTATTAAGTTTCAGCTCTAGCATATGATGGATTATAAGGCATATGTATTTAATTTTCTTTATTTGTGAATAGCTTGATTTATTACCTGAATAAAGCACTTACATTCTGTGTTTATATGCTGAATTAAAAAAAAAAAACTATGCTTCTTGATATAACACCTGGTTTACATATAATAGATGTTCAATTAACAGATTGATTAAAAATTTTCCAAGCAAACTTGAATTTTATTTGGCAGTGATTTAAATCCCTGTAGGTTTTCAGTAGCCAGATATGTAAAAAATTAAGCATGTGATAAGACTATTCAAAACAATCTTGATTGAATAATGGCTTTATTTGGCAAGTTTAAGCTGACTATCAGAAATCAGTGAAATGGCAACTTCGTATAGTTAAAAGGGGTGCAGCGTGTGTCCAGAACCCCACATACTGCCTTCCTGCCATTGCATGCAGGCTCAAATGACCACCAGTAAAGGTGCCGAAGAACCAACAGGCTGTGAATAAACCAGTTCAGCATACTCTTTTTCCTGGGCATCTGAATTATTACCTAAGCAACTCAGGGTTGAAGGAAAAAAATGGATAAAATGGATTCTTCTAAAAATTGGACCCCTTAAGAGATTGTCCATTAATCTGTACTACCTAGATCTTGGGCGAGATCCAAGCTATTGTCCTCTCTGAGGCCAAATTGCTTTTTAGCTATTCTTTTGACTCTGTGGACCATATTTTCAACAAGTTTCTCTTTTAAGTAATTTCACTAGCATTTCTGTTTTGTTCAATTTAAAACAGTAGCAATAAATATCATATGTATCACCAGGGTATTTTTTTTTTTATTCTTTTCCATTTTATTTATTTTTTCAGCGTAACAGTATTCATTCTTTTTGCACAACACCCAGTGCTCCATGCAAAACGTGCCCTCCCCATTACCCACCACCTGTTCCCCCAACCTCCCACCCCTGACCCTTCAAAACCCTCAGGTTGTTTTTCAGAGTCCATAGTCTCTTATGGTTCGCCTCCCCTCCCCAATGTCCATAGCCCGCTCCCCCTCCAGGGTATTTTTTTAATGGTAACTTTAGTCTCAACGACAATTGGAGAGTAAGCTGTTAAGAATTTTAAGTCAAACTGTTCATCCTGGGAATAAAGTGTAGGAGAGCTAAAATTGTCCTTTTCCCAAAAAACAATCACACGTGGCTTTTTCTATGCCTAGCACAGCCATAGTTTGTGGGCCCAAGAAACATCTGAAGTGTGTAGCAGCTCCAAAGCACTAGATGATGGATAAAATAACCAGTGTGTTTGCTCCTTATCCATCTGCTAGTCCCCTTAAGTTGAAAGAATGTCTCCCCTTCATCATTCTTCTAGAGAACAGACTTGAGCATGCCCTGACAGATGAAGTAAAGAAGATCTATGTGCAACAGTTTACTAAGATTGATGGCAAGGTCCGAACTGATATAACCCACCATGATGGTTTTATGGATGCCATCAGAATTGACGAGACTGTAGAAAATTTCCACTGAACTATGATGCCAAGTGTTACCTTATTGTGCATCATATTACATTTGAGAAGGCTACGTATAAGTTGTGAAAGGTACAAAAGGAGTCCCTCATCTGGTGATTGATTCACTGTTCAGATTGATTTTGATACTGGCAAAATGACCAGTTTCATCAAGTTTGACATTGGGAACCTGTGTATGGTGACTGGAGGTGCTAACCTGGGAAGAACTTGTATGATCTCCAACAGAGAGACATTCTATTCTCTGAATGTGTTTCATGTGAAAGACACCAATGCTCTCCGACATTTTCATTATTGGTAAACTAATGCAACAAATCATAAATTTCCTTTCCCTAAGGAAAATATATCCACCTCACCATTATTGAAGAGAGAGATAAGAGTGAGTGAAATGATTGGAAAGGTCTTTGTATTTAATTAAAGATAATACAACATGGTTTTTTAAAAGTATTTCCAATAAGTATAAAATCTGGCTGTTGTTCAAAGTGATTGTTTTATCAGCCCCAGTGACCCAGTAGCCAATGAGAAGAAACACATAGAGCCAATGACTTACTGGCCATCATATGCTCTCTGTCTGTCATCTATCTAATGAACTGAATTTTTCTGGTGGCAAAATTCATTCTAAATTTCGTTGAGCTTCTAGAGCCTGAAACTCTAAGATTAATAAGATTGAAAGACAATCTTATTCAATCTTGTTCAGAATATAAAAATTCTGACCTAAGGAAAGCAGGAAAGGCTTTTTTTTTTTTAAAGATTTTATTTATTTATTTGACAGAGACAGAGATCACAAGTAGGCAGAGAGGCAGGCGGGGGCAGTGGGGGGAAGCAGGCTCCCTACTGAGCAGAGAGCCCAATGCGGGGCTCGATCCCATGGGAATGGAAACTGCTTTACTCACTGGTGAATTTCCATCACTTAAAATAGTACAGGTAGATGAGGCAATTAATAATATCTGTTGAATTAATGAATAAATACTTCTGTAAAATTTAAGTCATGAAAATATAACAACTTAAACTTTCATGTTAAAATTAAAATATAAAAAAGTTGCGAAAGTAGTAGAGATATCCCACATATTCTCACCCATTCTCTCCCTATCAAATATGGCATCTTAAATAATTATAATACAAGATCAAAATCAGGGTATTGACATTGATATAATATATATGCATAGTTCTATATCATTTTATCAAATGTATATATTCACTGCAATCATCCTAATCAACATATGGGATTATTGCATCACCACAAAGACTTTCTTTATGTTACCCCTTAATACTTCCACACATCCTTCCACCTCTCTTTATTCCTAACCCCCAGCAAACAGTAATCTGCTTGCATCTGTGTAATTTTTATAATATAGAGGAGATTATGGAAATTAAAACATAGATCATGTGACCCTTTGAGACTGGCATTTTTCACTGAGCGTAATGTCCATGAGAGCCATCCAAGTTATTGTGTGTATCAATATTTCATTTCTTTTTTATTGCTAAGTAATAGTCCATGGATACGGATGTGCCATAGTTTAACCATTTGCCTACTAGGGGATGTTTTGGATGTTTCTGGTTTTAGATATTAATAAAGAAAGGTCATTTTTGAAAGTGAGAGTACAGAGTTTTGTGTGGGCATAAGTTTTTGGGTTTTGGATAAATGTCCAGAAGTCCAATGACTGAGTTTATTTTATTTTCATTCTTACTGGCAATGAATGAATATAGATTCAGTTTTCCTGTATTGTCCTCAGTATTTATCTGGTGAAAATTATGCATAGTCACCAGAATCTATGTATGTTTTAATAGTTGTGTGATATCTCTTTTCCCCAATGATTAGTGATGTTGAACATATTTTCATATAATTATTTGTCATTTTGTTAATTATCTATTTTCTAATTGGATGGTTTTTGTTGGTTTCTTTCTAATTGTTGGATTTGGGGAGTTCTTTACATATTTTAGATATGAGTCCTTTCCCATCTATGTAGTTGACAAATATTTTCTTCCCAGTTTGTCTATTAATTCACATAACAGGATTTTTTCAGTTATGATAATCTAATTAATTGATTTTTTTTCTGACAGGTCTCAGAACATTTCATCATGACTTAAGGCCTGAAAATTTCCTATTTAAGTTCTTAAAGTTTTATAATTTTATATTTTGCATTTAAGTTTATAATACATTTTAAATTAATTTTATATAAGATATGAATTTAGACATTGTATAAGGTGTGAGGTCCACTTTTTTGTTTGCTTATTTATAGAAGCTCAGTTTTTCCAGCACTACTTGTTGGAAAGGCTATCCATCTTTTCTCATGAATTGTCTTTGTTCCACCATGAAAAATTTATTGGGCATTTTTGTATGAATCTGTTTCTGGATTCTCTCTTCTGTTCTATTCTTCTATATGTCCATCCCTTCAAAAATGGCACATAGCTTGGAAATTATAGCTATACAATAAGTCTTGAATTCAAGTAGAATAATTCCTCCCACTTTCTTTTTCAGAATTATTTTAGTTGTTCTAGTTATTTTGCCTTTCCATACAATTTTAAAATAATCTCATTTATATTTACAAAAACCCTTATGGAGATTTGATAGGCACTGCATCCAACATGCATATCAATTTGGAGAGAATTGGCTATATTCAGTCTTCCAAGCCATGGAAATCAAATGTCCCTCATTTATTTGGATTTTATATTGATTTTTTTCCATCAGTATGTTTTTGTCTGCTGCATAAGAATCCTGTACGTGTTTTATTAGATTTACACCTAGGCATTTCAGTTTTTGAACTATTGTAAATGGTAGTATTTTTTTAATTTGGGTTTCTATATATTTGTTGCTGTGATATAGAAATGTAGCCGACTTTTTTTGTTTATATTGTTTCTTGTGAACTTTCTGAGCTCATTGAATCCTGGAATTATTTATAGATTATTTAAGATGTTCTACATAAACTATCAAGTCATCTGTATATACAGAGAGAATTAATAATTAATCAATTAATGTCCTAACTGCATGCTTTGCATGCTCTGTTGTTGTTGTTTTGGCTTTTTAATTTGTTGGCCAGAACTGGTACAATAGTGAATAGAAGTGGTGAGAGCAGATATACTTGTCTTGTTCCTGATTTTATGGGGAGAACATTCAGTAATTGGAAATTAAGTATGGTATGACCTGTAGCTATTTTTTGAGAAGTATTTATCAAGTTGAGGAAATATTCTAGTCAATATCATACCGGAAGCCATGGGCTAAAAATCTATACTGATTTGAAAGGAAAACAAACAGATTTGAAGGGAAGAAATAAAACTGCTTTTATTCACCAAGGAGAACAAATGTGTATGTAGAAAACTCCAATGAATTCATATAAGTACTCTTTGAATTAACCAGTGAGTATAACAAAGTTGCAGGATAAAGGACATTATACAAAACTCCATTGTTTTCCTGTACACAGGTGTTGAACAAATGAAATTTGAAATAAAAAAAACCATTTAGAATAATGCCAAATTTGAAATACTTAAGTATAAATATATCAAAATTTATATCTGCTATATTTGCATAAAACTACAAAACTGATAAAGCTATCATAGATGATGTCTATATATGGAGAAATACCCCATATTCATGGACTGGAGGAGTTAATATTGATAAAATTCTTCCACTTTGATCCATAGAATAAGTGAAATCTCAAAGAAAATCCCTACAAGCTATTTTCTACATATAAACAAACTGAATCTGAAATTTATATGGAAAGGCAAAGAACCCAGAATAGCAACACAATGCTGGAAATGAAGAAGACAGTTGGAGGACTCACAGTAACCAATGTCAAGACATACTATAACACTACAGTAATCGAGATAGAGTGGTAATGTTGAAATAATACATGCTTAAATTAATAGAATCTAACAAACAGACCCAAACAAATATATTCAAATGATTTTTTACACAGGTAGCAAAGGCAATTCAGGGGAGAAAAGATAGTCATTTTCAAATGGTGCTGGAACTACCAGAGATCCACATGCAAAAAAAAAAAAAAAAAAAAAAAAAAAAAAAAGGAAAAGAAAGAAAAAAGAACAAGAAGAAAAAGGAAAAGAACTTAGACACAGCTTTGGCACATTCTATAAAAATTAACTGAAAATGGATTACAGATGTAAATGTAAAATATGTAAAATTAAATATTTTAGAAAAAACTTAAAATCTAAATGACGTTGGATGTGGTTGTGAGTTGTTAGAATAAAAAATCACTACTAATTAAATACGGAATTGCTAATTTAGACTTTATTGGATTTAAAAATTCATATCCATCTAAGACACTGTTATGAGAATAAGAAGATAAGTCACAGCCTAGGAGAAAATATTAGCAAAATATACATTTAGAACAGTAACTGAAATATATTATTTATATATATATGTGCATATATATATGTATATATATATATATATATGTATATATATACATACATACATACATACACCCAACAGGAAGAAAACACGCAAACCAGTTCAATAAATGGGCAAAATATCTGAACAGACACTTCACCAAAGATGATATGCAGATGCCAAGCATTTGAAAACAATGCTCAATATCATTTGTCACTATGGAAATACACATGGAAAGAACAATGAGATATCATAATATGCTTATTGGAATGGCTTAAATCTCACACTTGGCAATAATAGTTGCTGGCAAAGATCTAGAACAACGAGAATTTTCATTCCTGGTGGAACTCTCATTTCTGGTAAAATGCAAAATAGGACAACCACTTTGGAAAACAGTTTGACAGTTTCTTACATGATGAAACACAGTTACAAACCAGAAATTGTGCTCTTACGTTTCTACCTAATTGGTCTGAAAATTTATCCTCATACCAAAATCTTATAGACAACTGTTTACAGGTTTTATTCAAAATGGTTTTCAGAATACAAAACAAACAAAATCGAAATGGTTTTCAGTGACTAAATGGGTAAACAACCTGGGATAGAATACATTTTACTGACGTATTAGAATATATTTTAGTAATAAAAAGAAATGAGCTACCAAGCCATCAAAAACACAGATGAAACCTGAAAGCATATTGCTAAACTAAAGAAATCAGAAAGAAAAGCCTTATAATGCATAATTTATGTAATATAGTATGTACAGTAGGTAATACCTTGTGTATACTGTATGATTTCATTTATGTAACATTCTGGGAGAAATAAAACTATAGAAACAATAAACATATCGGTGGTTACCAGGGCTTGGGGAGGAAGGATAGCTGAAGAGATGAGACATAAGAAACTTTTTAAGTTAGCGACACTATTTTGTATGGTAACATACCACAGGGCACACGACCCTAGGCATTTGTCAGAACTTAAAGAACTTCACAGCAAAAATACTGAACTTTAAGTTATGCATATTTAAAATGCCACTTAGCCGGAGATTCCAGAATGAAAGCCACGTGACAAAAATATGGAATTATATTACAAAAGCATCAAATAACTTCCCTGAAGAGGTTAGGGGGAAAGATACTAAGTGATTTTGGAAATGAATGGAGACCAAAACAAAGACCGAAGAAAATGTATATATAGCACTGAACTTAATTTCGTAAAGGTGTTTCCCATGGAGTTATCAGTTAGCATTTTTGAAAACACTGTATATATATGTATATATATATACATATATATACACACATACATGTGTATATATATGTATACTGGAAATGAACAATTAACTAATGGAAGTCGAATGGTGGGAATAAATTTTCTCATGCTAGAGTAGAAGTTACAGATGAGGCAAGGGAGGAAGCTAGAATGAGCCATGTGTTAGTGAGTTAGAGTTGGAGATATCAGCATTAATATGTTTAGCTTAATATAAATAAAGATATATACATATAGAAATATTTATAGATTTGCAAAGTACATGAAGTAGTATGAACACATATATTCCCTTGCTCTTCCAGCTAAAAGGGCTTTTAGCAATTATAAGTCAGGAGCAACGAACATACCTGGTGCCCACATCTTTGCTTCTAATGCCATTCTCAACAAAACAAACTGGGAATTTGGAGAAATAGCTGGTTCTAGGGCTAAGTCAGAGAATCTACAGGGTGAGCCTGTTCATATTGCAGTGCCCAAAAATGAGGTGCTTAAAAAATAATTGAATGGCGATATGTCAAAGGGACGTAGGAGCTAAAGGAAAGAGCTGGAACAATTTTAGAAACAAAATAATTTAGTGTTGGATTATAGCCAATGTAAAAATAAATAGCTGTAAGTTTAGACCAATTATTTAATTATTTGGAAAAATAAATAAAAGGGAGAAAATAAATCTCCTATGCAGAAGAATTCTGAATAATTTATGTGGATACTCTGCCCTCAAGGAGACCCTCTCACTTACTTCCTACAGCTTAAGTGTAGGCTCCACATAGTGACTATTTTTCTAAACAGTACAGTATAGAACGGAATAAAAGAGTAACTTTACTACAGAGAGATCTGACAAACTATACATCAGTCAGGAGATCAAGATTAACTCAACAAGGGTAAGTCAAGTCAATATTACATACCCTTGATATGTCATCATGCAAATGACACTTTATCTTTGTGGTCTTATTCCCCCAAATACTGCAACCTAATCATGAGAACAACAACAGACAAGTCCTAATTGAGGGACATTCTACAAAATATCCAATCACTATTTCTCAAAACTGTGAGGTCATCAAAAATAAGGAAAATCCTAGAATTGTATGAGGACCGATGGTAGCTACACCTGTGGGGAGCATAGCATGACATACAGAGAAGCTGAATCACTATTTGTGTCCCTGAAATTAATGTAATATTGTATGTCAACTATACCTAAAGTTAAAAATATTAAAAATAAAATAAGTTAAATTTTAAAAACAAGGAAAGCATAAGGAGGCATGATTATGTGAGCAAACATGATGAACCTTATGTAACAGAAGAGGACACAAAGTAAAATACTAGGGAAATATGAATAAAGAATAGACTTTAGTGAGTAAAAATGCATCAATATTGGTTCATAATTTATGACCAAGATCTAACACTAATGTAATGTATTAATAATAGGGAAAACTGGATGTAAGTATGTGGGAACTCTGTATTCTCTTTGCAAGTTTTACAGAAATATAAAACTATTCTTCAAAATTGTATTTAAAAATTTCTCTTCCAAAACTCAAATAAATGAAGCTTTAAAAAAGTACTTATGTGTCTTATAGGCAGCACAATAATTAAGAATTGAACTTTTTATCTTTGAATTGTATATTCATATTTTTTCCATCAACATGTGACTTAGAGCTCCCTGTCCATTCAGCCAACTCATTTGCTTATGCAAACCATGTTGTCACCTTCAACTTGTATTTATAACTAATGGAAAAGTAAATCGAAATCTCTGAGCCAAAAATTTCTAGGAGGAATATAAAGAGAAATAGAAAAAAATCTATAAATTTTAGGGTACCAAACTGTAATCAGTTTCCTTAGATGGTAATCAACTTCCAAGGTAGAAATATTTCCCAAGTGGTAAAATTTGAAGATAAAATCTACAACAGTAAAATTTTACAGATTAATGTTAAATATATATTAGAAAAAAGATTTTTAAAATATTGGTGTTTTCAACCATGTTAGATAGGTAAGTACGATGAAAGCTATCTTCAACTCTGTTCTCAGTATATATGCTGTGACATCACCATATTTGTGAAATGACTGCTAATCAGAACAACCCTGATGTGATATTTTAGAAGACTATTTTATGCTGTCAGTAATTGAAGATGGATTCACTGCAACAAAGTGCATTGTACACCATAGTTAGATCCAATTTCTAAGCTTTAACAATGTATTCATAGATGAGAAGCTGTGTGATAAGTCTCTAAATATGACGGCACTGTAGTCAGTCTGATGGTTTTAGTCTTCTTAATGCAGTGAAGGCCAAGGTCAAGAAAACATTGCTCTCCATTTGAAACCAGTAAAAATAAATAGCAAATGGTTAGGATTCACCATCTGCAGGAAGAATTCTCCTTAAACAGTGATGTGTATATCTATTGTTAAGGAGATGGGGAACAACCAAGTCCAATCTTTATGATGACAGCCTGTGATATAAAGTAAAATGAAACTAAAGGAAGGTACAACCTAATCCATGCACCCATCACAGCCCAGTTTGGAGCCCAGTTCCTGGTATGAATTTTTTTTGGACCATGTAGCATTGATGGTATTTGACAATTTTGATGACAAAAGGGGAAAATTTGGGTAGTTTAACCTAATGTAGTCAAACTTCAAGAGTGGTGGGGGACCAAAGAATAAGAACATTATCACTAATTTTCTTAGGAAAACCGATACTCTGGGTTTTGCTGACTATAGCAGTTATTTCTATAGCAATATTCCTAAATGGGAGAAGACTGTGCATTAGAATACCACACAACTTCTTGGAACTGTTCTAGAAAATTCCATCTTCTTTGTAATTTGGTGCTCAGTGGTAATATTTGGATCTATAATTTGGCCTCCTCAGGAGACTTGCCCTTTAAAAATGGCTTGAGAAGTTACCACCTCTGGTTTTTAAACCAGATGTGACTGTTATGTTGAAATGTTAATGTGGGATCCTGGATTATTTACAAGTTCCTTGAGAATTTGTTTACATGGGTCAGTACTTCTAAAACTAATCAATTATATGCATATTGAGCTGCCCTGTTTTCAAGAAACTGTATTGGGCATGACAAATAAAAAAATGTGGACTCATAAAACCCAAAGGGCTCATGATACAGAGAGAGATAAATATAAGTAAATAAGTTTAATACAAGTTCAAGAATTATGGGAGTCTAGAAGAGAAGGTGAATAATTCTGAATGTTGGACCTGGAGACAATTTCCCAGAAAAAAATGAGAATGGGCTGGACTTTATGCTCATAGAGATTTATCACGTAGAGAATGGCTAATGGAATTGGTAAATTAGAAGATGGACATAGCAGTAGAACATAACAAGATAGTAGATGATGTGTTTGGGGGAAGGCATGACTTTGGTGTGAGGATCTATTAAGACCTATGATCAGAGGATAGAAAGGTGACTTTTAGGTAGAGGAAGCAGTGTCTTTAACAGCTTGCTTACTATTTCTGTAGATCTACTCATCTACCACCTTTTTTTCTCCAAACAAAACCCATGAGTAACATTCTCTCATCAGTGTTATTTGCCTCTCATTATTGATACTGATCTTCATTGTGGGAAAGAGAAGTTACTGGGATGGGGATGGGGGATTATAACCATAATTGCAAAGTGTGTTTTATCATGGTTCAATGAACAAAGTCTCCAGGAGCATTCCTGGAGCCCAAGAAGGTCAGATTAATTAATTGTGCTGCAACAGCAGGGAGTATGTTCAGAGCAAATTTGGGGGTCACCATGAAGGGGGTTAAGGATAGACTTTTTATGGCACTTGGACTTATGTCTTGTGAGTTTAGGGAGGAGTTAGGGTAACCATAGTCAGTTCTGAACAGGATGCTGTAAGTACCAGGGGCTAGTTTCTGACTCAGGATCCCTGAGGTGGGAAGATGGAACCTGGGTTAGAGTTGTAATGAAAGAGAAGCAGTGATCACTACCACTGGTCAGAGGAGGGGAATGTATGATCATGTTTATAGTACTGGCATGGTCTGGTCTTAGTTTGAGCATTGTTTGTGCTCTCATGAGAATGTTGCAGTCAGGTCTTCGGGAGGCCTATCCTTATTCTTGCTGACTATCAGCAGGGCTGGTTTTCACTTTCAGTTCATTGTGTGCCCAGCTTCTCACCATCTTTATTCTTGATTGAATATCTGCTTAGAGCATATCAAAATTGTCTAGTTTGTTGTCATTGAGCAAGAACGTGATATGTCTAGATCATTAAAAAAAAACGTGTGGTTACTTTGTAAGGGATGTGTTGGAAAGGCAATGCTCTGAAGACATGGAAACTAGTTAGAAGGCTATTCCAAAAATGTAGGTAAAAATTATGGGAGTCTTGGCTTAGACAATGAAATTAGAAAAACTAGAGTCATGAGACACACAGCAGAATCCATGACTCACTAGCCAATTGATGTGGGCCATGCAGGGTAGGTTTGAAAGCATTCTGCAAGAAGTGTATTGAATACACATATATAATTAGTTCCTAATTTCAAAATACTCATGATATTACATGCTTTTGTATATGCATTGTGGTTATTATATAGTGATTGGTGAAGACGAGTAAAATATAATCTTTGCTTTTGTTCAATTCATTATCAAGAGTGGTGTATGGATACCTACAATAGACGATGAAAATAAATGATGTCAAGAAGGATTATACAAACCTACAAACAGTGGGGAATTAGGAATTACTCTAAGGAAGTAATCTGGCATTTGGGACTTGAAGTACAAAAAGGAGAGGATAGAAGATGAAACAATATTGTGAAGTAGTAGGTGGCAGTGGTTAAGCACTGGATTTTCAGTTTTGGCTTAGGTCGTGATCTCAGGGTTCTGGGATCCAGCTGCACATTGTGCACTCCACTCAGCAGGGAATCTGCTTTTCTCCCTCTCCATCTGCCCCTTCCCCTGCTCACTCTCTCTCTTCCCCCTCTCATTAAATAAATAAACAAATAAATCTATCTTTTAAAAAATACTGTGAAGGTGTAAGTGAATAGCTAATGCCACCAAGATTCACATATGAGTATATAAATATGAGGAACTAATGGTAGGTAACTAGGAATGCTAGCGTAGAGTGAACAGGTATAGCCAGGTCTTGGGAAAAATGGGTTAGGATGTGAGTCCATGCTAAGGAAATGTAAGGGTAAATTGTAAGCAACTGAGAGCCATAAGCAAGATCAATACAATGAGCAAAAGTATCTCATTATTTTGTGTTTTTATATTATCAGTAATTAAATATAAATTGGCCGTGGGAAAAACCCATAATAGTCAACTAATTTATAGTTTAACTTATGCAGAGCCACACCTCTAGTCTTCTGGGTATATTAAACTCTGTTCGTTTTTGTTTATAAAGACCTCCGCTGGAACAGATTATAATCATTTAAAATCTGGATCTAGTGTTAACAACCTTCCTTGCCAGGATCCTTTTTTTTTTTTCCCCCTCTTCCCTTCCTAGAAGGGTAGTGCTTTCTTCTCAGGCTTGCTGGTTCCTGCATTGTGTTAATCGTGGCACCCTGATCATTGTTCTCCAAAGCCACAATCATCACCACAATCTTAGGCTCACTGGAGGCCGACAGTTTCATTTTCTTTAAACAAACCAGGAAACTACACTCTGGGAATGCATTCCCTGCCACTGCAATATTGTGTGCCCTCCATTTTGGTTTTTCTGAAAAGCTTCTTGTCAGATTCTTCGTGACTAGACAGATGATAAATAAGTTCTCTACGTCCTGATATGCTACACGTAGAGCTGAAGAACATTTCCCCTTTGGTATTTTAGAATCCCAGTGAAAGGCTCACAAGTAATAAAGACCAGGTAGGACTCATTGCCTGAGAATGGTGACAGATAAAAAAGGGCACGTTAATGATCAAATCCAGATGCGGTGCTCAGCTGGAAGAATTGCCACTGGCACCCGACATTCACTTGGAAAGGTCATCATGTTCAGAGTATTCCAGCAAACACAGATCAAGCGGACTTCCGTGGTTTCACTCTGTGGTCAAGACCCTCTAGAGGCTGTGTGTAGTCAGTTTCAGTGACTTGTTTTGTGGCATTTAACATCTCTGTTCTTTCTTTCCCCTTTCCTTCCCACAGCCCTCCCTCCACACCCGCCTTAGGCCCCTCCACTACCCTGATTCCTGAAACTACACTCTGTCTTTCAGAGGTAATCTGGATAGAAATCCTCCACTCCCATTCTCCGAGTCTCTCTCGTCCATGGAGCTTCCTTTACTTCAGACTGCTGATGTAAAAAGAATCCTTTCTAGTTTTTGTTTAGTTTTTTATGTAATCAACTTTATTATTTGTCTTATTAATTGTTCTAGAGTCACCTGACTTTTCTACCAAATCTCATTTTAATCTCACAATGTCTTTAGTTTAGACCTTACATTACATTGTATGAATGCATGTATATTTATGTCTATATGTGGCATAAATATGTACTAATGTAAATATATAGTTATATGTATAAAGTTAGCTTTCCTTATTCAGTTGATTCCTCTTTCAAACATTTTAGCATCATGGATTTCAAAGTAAAACAGATCTAATTTGCAACTCTGCTTTACATCTGTATGCTGCTCATGTGCCTTTCTGACTTCAGGTTATGAATATCTAACATTGTGATAATCTAATAACTATTCTAATTCGTGAAAAATGCCTTGTATAGTGTTTTACATGTAGAAGTCCTCAGCAAACATTTGTCCCCTTCCTGTCATCTTAAACACACACACACACACACACACACATACACACACACACACACACACACACACACACACACACACACATACACCAGAAGGAGAGAGAAGTAGGAGGTAGGGGAGGGATGGAGGAGAAAAGAATGATCTTACAAGTTAAATATGTTATTGGAACAAAACTGCAAAAGCAGAAATAAATCACCATATCCTCAAGAAATAGGTGTAGAAGAAATTTAGACAAGCAGTGATGGCACTACTAACAAGAAAATTACCTAGGCTAACTTGTACTGCTGTTACCCTCCACCAAGACAGTTCATCAGGAATTAAGTACACAGTCTCAACACACATCACCTCCATCACCCCTTTCAGGTCCTGGGAATCTTTCCCTGCTCCCTTGCTCTGGCCACACTTTTGGTCTTCCTCACAGCCCTCCAAACTTTCCAGGTAGATTCTTTCTTCAGGAATTTGCATTGTTTTCTTCTTTCTAACTGAATTCCCTTCCCCATGGAGTAGACTAATATAATTCCTCACCTGCTTCAGATCTTTGCTCAAATGTTCTCTTCCTAGCTAGGCTCTTCTTGAACACATGGAAATTATGAGGCACCTTCCAACCATTATCACTCTTGGAAACCCTCATCATGGGAAATAGTTTCCCATAATTCTTTTTGCAATCTGACTCTACTTATCTATATGCCTACTCCATCCTCTCAACCCAAACTAGAATGTCATCTCCATGGGTTTAGTAGATGAACTGCAAAATACTGATGGAATAAATGGATGAATGATTTTTCACATCTATGAGAATACTAAATGGTTTAAGAGTAAAATCTTGATAAGTTATAGGCTTGGAAGATACTTAACAATTTAACTCAGGAAATCACCCAACTGCCCATTATATCCCCCAGTGGGAGATAGATCCTGGAGATTATTCCCTCAACCAAAATGGATAGACTCAGTATGAAGCCTGATATAATCATCCTTCATTTTCCTTCTTATGGTGACCATCTCATCACAGGTTGGCAGGGACTTTCTTGGTTTTAGCACCAAAAGCACTTCATCTAATCTAGCATCAACAGACTCTATTAGTTCCAGGCAAACTTGGATGGTTGGTTATCAGACATCCAACTCAGCACCAAATGTATAAATACTGCCCAGTAAATGCCCCTTGAATCTATACCCGTTTGTCCATCTCTTTGTTTCTATACTAGTTATACCTATGTTCTATTATGTCTCACTTAGCCTCCTAACTGTTCTAAGTAAAGTCACCCTGAATGTCCTCTGCTTGTCCACTGCCCAGCACAAAACTATTTCCAGTCATACTACTTCTCCTGCTTATAATTCTTCAATGTCTCCTAATGCTCCCAGAAAGATAGTGGAATATAATATGCCTTGCATGATCCAGTCCCTAACTTCTTTGCCAGTCTCATTCCACACTGATCAATCAACTCCACTAAACAGGGTTTTCTCAGGCCCTAATCTTTGTCATGCTCCCTTCTACCATAGAGCTTTAGTACATGCAGTGCCCTTCATGTAGACTGTTCTTTTCCCTCTGCTTAGCCTCATCCCTCCTTCTCATCTTCCAAACCTACTTCAAGCATCCCTAACTCAGGGAAACATGGCAGACTTGCAGGAGTCGGTCAGGTCATTCACATATGAAACGATGTTCTTTTTTCTTTTCTGATAGCCATTGTCACAGACACAGTTTATTTGCATGCGATCATTTGACTAATATCTGTCTTCTCTACTGGTCTGTATGCACCACTGTTGAATCTGTATACTTCATCCATCTCCTCCCTTGACACATAGTAGGCTCTCAAAATATGAGGCACCTGACTGGCTCAGGTGGTGGAGTACGTGACCCTTGATCTCAGGGTCATGAGTTTAAGCCTCATGTTGGACATAGAGATTCCTTAAAAAAAAAAAAAGAAAGAAAGAAAGAAAGAAATATTCTTGAATAAATAAATGAATTAAGAAATCCAGAATACCAAGGCAATTTGGATAAAATACAAAGCCCTGTAATCATGTAATACAAAATATCTCTGAACATAAGAAAGTAGTCCCAGGTATTTAGCAGAAGGTATACTGGCAAAAGTAACATATCTCAATTGATACAGACTTTACAATAATGAATAATGAATGAGAATTATCTACAATTAACAGAATTGTGTAAGAGAAAATCTGCTGCTCAGAATTTACAAACTAAGATAAATAGTTCCTAGACAGTGAAAAAAAAAAAAGATACAGAGAAAGAAACAGAGTGATAAAGAGACTTTGACTTTCTAGATAATACATTACAAACCATTTTCTTAGCCACATCTTATTAACAAATTCACAAATTCATGTGTGAGATGAGAGTAATTTAAAATTATGATACACAATCTTATTTAATTCCCTTTCCTTGAGTGTGGATCTGTAACTTGCTTTTAACCAACATAACATGGCAAAAGTGAAGAGATTTTGCAGATTTAATTCAGGCCCCTAGTTAACTTTTAGTCTACAAAAAGGGAAATTACCTTAGGTATCCCTGACCTAACCACACAATTCTTTAAAAAAGAATTTTGAAGTTGGATATAGAAGAAGTCAGAGATTCTCCTGTTAGTACTACAGAAACAAAACTACCACATGAAGCACCTATGAGAGGTCATGTGGCGGGCAACTGCAGATGACCCCTACCTGCTGAGAGTCTCAGTCCTATAACCACGAAAAATTAAGTAATTAAATAAGGATTCATTGAACTCCATGAAATGGCCCTTATTTCATGTATCAAAAATGGTCAAATCCCAGAAATTTCACATTGTTCAACCTATATACACAATGTATTTTAAATAATATGGCTGGTGATCTGTATTAGTTATTTGTTGTTGCATAATTAATTACAATCAATTAGTGGCTTAGGCACCCATTTACGATCTCAGGATTTCTGTAGGTCAGAGGTCAAGGAAAAATCTAACTGGGTTCTCTGCTCAGAGTCTCACAGACTGATGTCCATATATTAAGGGGCCTGAGTTCCTGATCTGGAGCTCAGGGCTCTCCTCCAACTCCCCTGAATCTATATATGATTACTACCCCAGAGATTTCTAACGTATTATTTTCTTCATTATAAATTACTTTGAGGAGCCGGTTTAGACAGATGCATGAGTTAAGAGGACTTTATCTGATTATAATAGATGATATATTATCTAGCCTACCTAGGCAAAATAAATAGCATCCATTAATGAAGACATACTCCAGTAGAAATGAATTATTTGTTATTTACTGACATTACGTATTCAATAAAGATATTGAAACAATGAACTGGGTCATTTCATAAAGTATCTGAATTTCTCTTGGTAAAAGAGCTAGCTAAATATATTTAGTATTGTCTGGAAGACATTCTGATACATAAATCTCAACAATTTAACTCTCCCTACATAAAAATTCATGTTGGCCATAGTTTATAGATAGCTAAAAAACTAAATTGGAGGCTGCCTGCCTAATATCATGCTTCATTGATCTTTTATATGGAGGCAATGTGTTTTTATATAAACTTATATGCCATGAACACAACTAACCTGGAATACATGAGGATAAGGGAATCCATTAAATAAGAATATCTTAGCCCCTTCTTAAACATCTGGCAGAAAAAACAGATGATTAGAGTGTTCCAAGTTAATTTACTTTTGGAACTATTCTTTGACATTATATATGAAATACATAAAAAGAGACTGATTGCTTAGTAAGGGTAGCTATACCTAACTAAAGAAGTAATTTAGTTTTGATTTCTTTTTAGGTGAGTATTCAGAAAGATAGTCAAATGTAAAACAAGTTTAATTGTTTTAAAAAAAGCATGATAAAATACTATAGAAATATAGGGATCATTTTATGTGGAAGCATGACATTTTCTCTTGTTCCAAGGAGACATGTAAAAATAAGAATTATCATATTTATTCATTTTGTTTCATTTCCTTTTCCTCCTTCCCTCCCTCCCTCCCTCTCTTCCTTCTTTTCAAGTAATTATTGAGCCTCTACTCTGTGCTAGTGTGCTGGGGGAATAGTGAACAAAACAGACAGAGTCCCAGCCCTTACATAGTATGTGTTTGATAGGAGAAAGACAATTGAAAACAGTAAATATATAATATAACGCTGAAAATAAGTAATATGAACTTAAACAGTTAGGGGCTTTGGGATGGTGGGGGTTGCTATTTTAGACACTGAAAGCATTACCTGTTGGAACTTTTGGGGGATGAAAGGAAGGGCACTTTGTTTCTATTTTCTTTTGTTTTTTAATATACTGAGCTAGGAAGGGTGAGGTCCCTCTCTGGGCTACACCACGGATGTTGTCTTCTCTCTTCTGAGCTCTTCAGGTTTTCCTTTGTACCTTCTCTTGTGAGTAAGGAGCCTCGAAGCTCCAGAGATCCAAAAGCAGTACAGTGCCATCGGCCAACATAGCTCTACCAGTCCCACCAGGATTGCATGTGTTGAAGAGAGCAAAACATTAGAAAGTTTCTTCATGGAGTGAGGACAAAGGGGAGAATGCAGTGATGTTGCTAAAGGTGCACTTTGAGACAGCCAAGGAGTGCCTGGTGACAGGGAGAGGAGGGGAGGCCATTTGGAGGGGACCATTGGAGGACTCAGGGGAAGAAATCTGAAAGGACTCCAAAGACTAATTTTTCCTACCTTGCACTGGAGCCTACTAGTGATGATAGTCTTCTCAATATCTGAAAGGTATCACAGGTCACTGGATTCACTACACACAAAACCTTAAGATGGTGCATCTGTGCATTCATGTGAATGGCATGTATATCATTTCCAGGTGTCACACTCGCCATACTTGGAAAACCTGATTAGCATGGAAGGAACATTAGGTTTTATGATATTTATTTATTAATTTGAGAAAGAGAGAGAATGAGCAGAAAAGGAGGAGAGGGAGAAGCAGGCTTCCCACTGAGCAGGTAGCCTGACATGGGGCTTGATCCCAGGACTGTGGGATCATGACCTGAGCCAAAGGCAGATGCCCAACTGACTGAGCCACCCAGCTGACCCAAGAACACTAGGTTTTAGCTACAGGAAGTGTGGTTTGATTTCTTGTCCCATAATTTATACACTCTGTGATCTAGGACAGGTCACATAAACCTCTTGTTTTGATTTTATATTATCAGACAATAAATGGTCATTATTATGTGCTTTTTGTGAGTAATAGCAAACACATTTGTGGACTGAACATATTCTCTGTCTAATTTCTCTCACGGTCCTTTTATTTTTTCCTACCTTTCTGATCCTGTTGTGTCTTATTTACTTCATCTTTTTTTGGGGGGGTGCCACTTTGGGCTAGCCATATTTTTAATAAATAGTAATTGAGGGTTTTGCTTTATGATTGAATTTGTGTGTTCTAAACTTTTAACATGATGTTTAAGCCAAATAGTTACAATATTTTAAAATCACTGATAAGCTTAATCATCTGTTTTTCTCATTCAATTTTTCTTTTGTTTTATTGTAATTTACTTATCATCCTTTCCTCTGTTTCTTTTTCTGCATCACTCAATTTCTTTTTTTTTTTTAAGATTTTATTTATTCATTTGACAGACAGATCACAAGTAGGCAGAGAGGCAGGCAGAGAGAGAGGAAGGGAAGCAGGGTCCCTGCTGAGCTGAAAGCCCGATGCAGGGCTTGATCCCAAGACCCTGAGATCATGACCTGAGCCAAAGGCAGAGGCTTAACCCACTGAGCCACCAAGGCATCCCATGCATCACTCAGTTTCTAACTTTTGCTTTATTACCATGCTAGCTCAAATATAATCTATCTTTTTATCCTTATGTAGTGTGAATAGTATGATTTTTATATGAAATAAATTATTTCTAATTTGCATTCTTATAGAAGTTTTACTTCATATTTAAAAAAAGAAAAAAGAATATGTTTAGATGTTGTTTCATTCCCAGAAAACCAAAGTGTAGTATTGGAAATTCTGAACTTAAATCTTTAAAAATGAATGAGGTATATTTTACATTTGCTTGTTTTTAAGAAGTCATGGGTGGCAATCTTTGATAAATATGAAAACAAGTATGATAATATAAATTCCCATCTTACCACCTTCTTCTAGAGCTTCTTAGACACTGTCTCCTTAATAATGCACACATATTTTTCTCAATTTATTATAATCTTTCATTGTCCTGGGAATTATTGGATGAGGTGTCTGTCTTTTTACCCTTAAAATCTGCCTCTTTTTATACACTTCCTCACAAATATGTTTTATTCTTCATACACTTCTCAGACCTGTATTGTTAATTTATATGACCTTTTGGTAATTGCAAATAGACAACACAAGACAAGCATTAACAAGATGACGAATTAGGTATAGTTTAGTGTGGATATGTTCCTTGCCTCTTAACAGCCCAAAGGCATGAAGACAATTTTCTGAGGCTAAAAGAAATGGGTCCATTTACAATTGGAGTTGTGTTCATCATTGGTGCTGCAGTTGGAAATGAAGTGTGACAGGCGGCTGTTAACTCTGGCAACTTGTCATGTACCAGCTGTTTTGTCACAACTCAAAGGGCCCACAGGCAAATTCTAAGCTGAAACAATTAAATGATAAAGAAATGGAATCACATAAAAATAACACCAAATACCAAAAGACCTTCAAGTTTCAGCAATCAATAAACAAGGTGAGTCCCCATGGGGACGTGTCCATCAAGGGAGAAATGGAGATTTATTTACCTTTATATCTTCAAGGAACAAAATCAAATGCTCTGATTCTTCATGGCAGCTTCTAGATTTTATTTCAACAAAATCCTTAGGCTAAAAAATCGATGTTTCTCTTGAAATTCCAATCAAACTGCTATAGTGCAACAAGATTATTGCAAGGATATTCCTTAAAATAAAATTTCCCCAAAGAAAAACCTAAATTATAGCCACAATATGTAATCTCTATTCTTTAAGGATTTTATTGTTAGCACATGAAAACCCTGGGCAGAACTTTAAGACATAACACTTTCAATGGAATTCATGTTCTAACATGAGTCCTATCACCTCAGAGAATATGGTGACTTTTTTTTCTGGGTCCTCCCTTTAACTTAAGCATTGAAACTGATGGAATCAGCATCATTCAGTGGGATGTTCACCACTAGTTGACTCTTAATTCACCAATTTTGAGTGAAAGATATGCTTAGCAGCTATAGGTAAGAGGGTCAATGTGCAGAGGTTACCTGTCATGCATGGAATAAATGTTTTACCTGCAATGGTCTTCCAGGGGCTCTGGAACCACTCTAGGCCCTGTAACACCTTAGTCCTTGTTGGGTCACCACCACTTCATCAGCAGTACTGTCAGCATAATACAGCTCTTTTTTAACAGTTGGAGTGGTACCCTTAGAGCAGAGTAAGCCAGGCTGGGTTCCTTCCTTGGCAATCCTAAGTGCAGACCAGGGTGAGTGTGGGACACATAGAGAAGGAAGAAGCATCAGACCAAGACATGGAGACAGGACACTGGTGAATGCTCAAGATCTGGAGTAAGATAAATCTGGGTTTGAATCCTGACTGCTCCACTACCGGCTGTGTGGCAATAGACACATCATTGAAGCTGTAGCTGTGTTTGTTCCTACACTGAGGAGAGTATACCTTCTTTTAATGTAACTGGGATTTAAGTTGCATGACCTTTATAAGATTGTTAACAGAATCTGTAAAACACAAATTTGTAAAATACAAATGTAAAACATTTGTATTGTTTGGTCTGTTTCTGCTTTTGTTCTATTTATCATCATCATCATCATCATCATCATTATCATTTTTAATTTTATGGCTTCAAAATACACAAAATCTGCTTCGATTTTTATTTCCTCCAGGAAATATTTTTTCATCACTTCCCTTTTTCATGTGAGAACTATTCTACCCTAAAGCCCTTCCATATGTACCTATGTTTGCCTTATCTGATACAACACCAACTACAGAGTATAAAGATTTTGATTTCATCAGTTTATGTGTCCCTATCATATTAACAGGGTACTTTATATGTATTAAGAGCTCAGTATTTTTTATGTATTGAATTGGTACCAGATTTGTGTATAATCTGTTATGGAACTTTAGTGGTTCCTCATGTAGTTGCAAAACCACTACTTGAAATTTGAAGTCTTTCATTACCACTTTATAACATTGTTTATGGACCTATCAATGTGTCATTATGACTTAGATTTTGTTTTGGAATCAAGATGACTAGGCTTCCCCTTATGGAATCTCAGAATGCCTAAATCTAATTTTTCCCCTAGAAAACTGAAAACATTCCTCTATGAATTACAGATTGTGTTATTATGAAGTTGAAAATAAGTTCTTGATAAAATATGCTTGGAGAGACATCACAGGGTAATTTTTTTAGGCATTCTATGAGCAAACATAAATGCTTTTATTTGGCCAATCTCTGGTAACACAGTAATATATTTGATACTTAGAATGGTGAAGGCTCTAGGAGCTTTGTTTCTCTGTTCATGATCCTATTTTCAAGGATTTGGAGGGTCTTGACATGACTTCACAAAGAATAAAACAACTCACAAGGTTGAGCTTGACCTGTGGGACGTATCTGGAACAATTTTGATTTCCAACTTGGAAAGAAAAATTGGTAAGTGATTCTTTATTTTTATCACATGTTATCAAGTTTTCCAGAATTAGGCCAAACAGAAAAACAAAAAAAAAAAAAAAAAAAAAAACAACAACTGAATTTTATGGAAAGTAAAAGATTCCAGTAGATCACTCCTGAGGTACCTAAAGCAAAATGATAATGTTGAGAATATCAGAAAGAGTTTTGAGCATTTGTCGCTTGAAACCACAAAGTAAGAAACTAAAGAATAACCCAAGGACAGCTGAAACAGTCTTGATGGGGGACCAAAACCACATGGACCTGACTAGGGGAAGAGGCAAGATTTGAGGGACCTGGATCCTGGGACCTTTTAGAATAATGCTTTGAAGATGAAAGCTACATCAGCAGACTTATTTTGTGAGTTCTAAAGGGGTATCTGTAGATTGTCTATGCCAAAGAATAAGATGCAGTGCCATGAAATGAGAGCAGTTCTGATTAAAACACTAAGACAAGTTCTGAATATACAATCCCAATTGATACAAATTTATTGCTCTTCTGCTAAGGACTCAAATATGGCACCCAGTGTGGTAGATTATGAATCATAAAATGTGAATCTGGATACCATCTAATCAACTCTCTCCTTTTCTTTCTTTCTTTCTTTCTTTCTTTCTTTCTTTCTTTCTTTCTTTCTAAGAGGAGGAAGCATTGATTCAGATGGAGTAAGGTGCTTGAAATATGTATTACATATTTCCAGGTATTGAAAGCCCAGAACAAATTAGTTGTAAGACAATTAAAATGATCTCAATAACAGAAAACTATCTCAATAACTGAGGGACATCTTCATGAATACCATTGTTCAGGAGTTCAAACACTGTCACAAGGAATTTGACCATCTAGCAAATCTCAGATCATTTGTTTCCTCCCCAAGTGGGCTTTACTCCAAGCTTGAAGTATGAACAAAGTGATGTGGCAGGTTCTGCTTCACTCCTTTGAGTTTTGAGTCTAGCAGGAAATAAACTTACCTTCCACATGACCCCCTACCTGTGACCTCCACAGAAGTATGGTGCTTTGCTTTAATTAGGCCACCTAGAGAATTAGTCCTTACTTGTAACCTAATCATTGTGAGCAGGAAGATATAAAGCAATAATTGGCTTAGATCTGACATGGAGTGGGGTTTAATGCAAACTGGTGTAACTACTCTGGAGAACAGTATGGAGGTTCCTCGAAAAGTTAAAAAGAGGAATACCTATGACCCAGCAATTACACTACTAGGCATTTATCTAAAAGATAGAAACATAGTGATTCAAAGGAGCATATGCCCTCAAAGTTTATAGCAACACTGTCCACAATAGCCAAAATATGGAAAGAGCCCAGATATCCACTGACAGAATGGGTAAAGAAGGCATGTATATACAATGGAATATTACTCAGCTATCAAAAAGAATGAATTCTTGCCATTTTCTCTGATGTGGATGGAACAGATGGTATTAAGCTAAGTGAAATAAGTCAGTCAGAGAAAGACATACCATATAATTTCACTCCTATGTGGAATTTAAGAAACAAAACAGATGAACATAGGGGAAGGAAAGGAAAAATAAAATAAGATGAAAAGAGAGAGGGAAGCAAACCATAAAAGACTCTTAGCTCTAGATAATAAACAGGGTTGCTGGAGGGGACAAGGTGGAAGGATCAGATAACTGGGTGATGGGCATTAAAGAGGGCATGTGATATAATGAGCACTGGGTGTTACATGCAACTGATGAATCATTAAATTCCACCTCTGAAACTAGTAATACATTATATAGTAACTAAACTGAACTTAAATAAAAAACTTAAAAAAGCATAAAAAAACAAAAAACAAAAAGATGGAGGTGGGCCTCAGATGCCATGGACTGATAGTAGAGGAAAAGGGTGCCCCATTAAAAAAGAAAATATTTCCAGGAGAAAGTAGATACAAGCTGAGGGAGTAAGCAACTGTTAAATCAAGACCTAATCCAGATAAGTTGTCAGGATTGTCACTAAAATATTGTATCTCTTAGAGTCTTTATATGAAAAACATACATAATCGCGATAGGCTATATTTATTACTCACCTGCATTTGGTGCTCCTCCTAGTGGGAGGACTGTACTTGGAAGAAACCTTCTTGTGAGTAGAGACAACATGCAACACTTCTGAGTGGGAGCTTCAAGAGCCAGGACATGTTTCAACAAATTTGCTTTCCTTCTGCCATCACAATCAGCTAGAAGTCTTCTCCATGGGGTACCTGGGTGGCTCAGTCAGTTAAGTGTCTGCCTTCAGCTCAGGTCATGATCCCAGGGTTCTGGGATCCAGCCCCACATCTGGCTCTCTGCTCAGCGGGGAGCCTGCTTCCTCCTCTCCCTCCCCACCCTCCTGATCATTCTCTCTCTCTCTCTCTGCATATTTCTCTCAAATGAATAAATAAAATCTTAAAGAAAAAGTCTTCTCCATTAGCCTCCTTCCCAGAAGTGAAGATGAATTGGAGCAGAGCCGCAGGCAACACACAAAATACACAGAACATGAGAAAGAAATACATCTTTCTTACTGGAACACACTAAAACTGAAGGTTGCTTGTCATCATCATATAACTTAGCCTGACTGAAACAACATCCTAAATACAATCACCAACTTCATTTCTCCTTTGGTTTTTGTAAACCAAGAATCTTCTCTACTGCTTTTTAAAAATCTCATCGCTTCCAGCAAAGCTAGGGAAATCATTTTAATTTGCTGTCATGTTATTTTGGTTGGTAAAATTAACCAATTTAAATTTTCTCTGTATCTAATCTGAAATATCCCACATACTAGCTGTTAAGACCTTGGACAAATTTCTTTATCCATTAGACATTTATTCTTTAACTCTGAAATACTGTGTTTGATCACTAGATGATGTCCAAACTTACCCCACCAATGAGTTTCTATGGTGCCATGAGTTCACACTTTTTATTCCTTTATAGGATGTACTACAATTTGTAGTTATTATGCATCCTTTTGTTGTTGAGGTCAGGGACTATTTCTGCCCTTCTTACCACTGCACAGCCCGTGCCTACCAGAGTGCCTACATAGAATGAATCATGTAGTTATTTGTTTTCTTATAAATGTTATATGGGTCTTTTGGCTTAAATAAAACATTATTTAGATTAATAGCTTTGAACAGGCATTATTTTATATTTGTCTATGCTAAATGTCATCAATGTGTCATGTCCAGATATAATACATAGCATGTCTTATATAAACATGTATCTTCACCAAATCAGAAATATACACCTCCTTTGGTGTTGACAATGAAAAAAAAGGCAAAACAACAACAACAAAAAAACACAACTGTACAAATCATTGCAAATCAAAGAAAACAGTTAACCTCACAGGTCTAGCTTGCTGTAAATTAATGTATGTGAATGTTTATGAGTTAATATTCAATGGTAGGCACACAGACTGCTAGGGTTTTGTTTTTTGTTTTTGTTTTTTTTTTTGTTTTTAACTCACCCATTTTTTAAAAAAAACCTCAACAGTGATAAGTAGCAAAATACAATAATGGTTGCATTCTTAAGCAATTCCCCCCTTTGCCTCTAGATGTCCCACCTGGAATTCTCATGGTAGATCTTCTGATGCAGTAGGCTTGGCTGAAATGTCACTTGGGAACTAAAACAGTAAACCATGTGAATTTAACTGCAGTTGGGTCAAAACATTCCATCAGTACTTTTTTTTTTTTTTTTTACTTTCTGGAAAAATGCAAATAACAGATGGTGAGAGAATAGGCAGATTTATGAGAAAAAATGACTTTGTATTAGTCATTCTGATGAGCCACATCCCAAGGAGGCCTGGCCTTTTTGGCTATGATGAACAGTTTCCAGGTGTAACCCTTGATGTTGGAAAAGTGATATTTAGACAATGGTCATCATCCCATCTTAGCAGCCTTTTTTTTTTCCCCTACTTCAAAAGTAATTCATACCACCTATATCCCAGTAGTAAGGCATGGAATACAACATATTAATATATGCCTTGAAGATATGGCTTATAGAAAAATAATGGTGATTTTAGCTTAAGAGCACTGATTCTATAAGTTCAACCAGAAGCAAGAGTAATAGTTTAATTTGAGAGGATAAGAAACACTTTTGCAATAGGCCAATAAAGTTTATTTATTAGGATTTTTGAACATAGGTAATCAGAAATATATATCCTGCAAATATTCCTATTAGTAAAAATGCTTTCTCAGTACCATATGTTATACAGATTAGTATATATTATATTTTCAAATCCTATGATAATATTTAGTATATAAGGGAAATATGAAAAGACAGATGACTTAAAATGGTTTAGAAATAATATTACATTTCAGATGATATTCAAACTATTTCAAAGTAGTTTAGCAAAGTAGCAATAGAACATATCACATGGGTATATTTATATATGCTATCACATGGGTATATTTATATATGCTCAGCCTCTACGAGAAAAGCTAGATTTCTCTAATGTGAGAGAAGGATATAGTCTTCCTGTTCCTGAAATAGGCTGGCAAAAGCAGACAATCAATATTTGTTTATTGGGGGAAAAATAATTAATGAAAGGTGAGCACAATCTGATTATTTTCTTGACTACTTGCCAAAGAAATGTTTTCTCTCTTTGTGTATTTTCATCATGCTTGGCTTAAATTTCTAGGTCTTAAATTTGTTTTGTTTGTTTTATTTTGGGCCTTGCAGATCTAAAGAATAGTTTAGCATGACTTTTGCCAATCATTCTGATTTGAGTTCAAATCAGACACCAATAAAGCTAGCAAAATGTATGGTTCTCAAATTATGTGGCATAACTACTCATTTTGGCAGAACCAAAAATAATAATAATCCCAGCATGTCCCATGTCCCATATGCTTCTGTTCCATTTTGATAAATTAACATTTTTTTCCAGTTGATTCTGCTCTGTTTGGATCATTTAAGTTATAGCTATAATACGTCACTTCCATATTTTAAAGTATTTTCAAAATGATTACAAACTACCTGATTATCTATAAATTTTTGCTGGGCTCTCCCCAGGCTAGTCCCACCACCCTTTCCAGCCTTTTAATACTCTAATAATTACAAAACAGTCTAAGATCTTTTCCTGTCTTGACCTATTGTGGTGAATTGTTATTTAACTCAAATACTGCCTACTTCATGATTCCTATTCTGGTTTACTCAGGTAGACATGATCAAATCCATCCCCACTTGAATTGAAGAACAATTATTTGCTTATTTGTCTCAAGTTGTTAGCTCATCACCCCAAGAATTCCTGGTGAAACCTGGTGAAACCTGCTCCTGGACAGTGAGGGTAGGGAGAGATGGAAGAAACAAGCAGACCCTTCCAGGTTGGTAAGTGGTTGTTCAATAGGCAAGGCAATTGACATCTGAGGCTTGACTTGGGCAGCTGTAAGACAGGGAAATCTCTGCATCTGCCCATCAGAATCTGAAAAGTTTATACAGAGGCCTTCACAGGGTTCAGTCATGTGTACTGTCCAGATGGCCCTAATAGCACTTTTCTCTCTCAAGGCTACATCCTTGAAATGCTTCCTAGTGTGGGAATAGGTGGCGGGATGTTCATTTCAAAGACAGGAATGGTGATGAGTCTTCCATGGCCAGAGTCTACCTCTCAAGTCAACTGGCACTCATGTCCTCCTGATGAACTCCTCCAACACAAGCCTTTGTCTAGATTTTAAGGTCATTGATGTCAATAACTCCCTTACTCAGAAAATTGCTTGATCTTCAACAAAAGCTGGTTGAAAAAATTGAATTATATTTATCAATTTGCCAAGTAAAGAAATTGATGCAGTCAACATTGTTGTTGGGAGGGAGAATGGGATAGTTCTAATAAGTTACTAGGAGGAAGTAAAACACCAGTAAGAAGAAAGAAAGAGAGGGACTAAGAGAAGTTAGTAAAAAAGATAGAGATTAGGGAATATAAATAAAAAGGAGGAACAAGAAGAGGTCAAATAGAATGAGCAGCAATAAAGATATGCCTTTCTTTAATCCCTGAATAATATTATTTCTGGAGTCTTCTGTCTTAGCTCCATCTTTTCTTCAAACCCCAACTTAGCTGACAGCTGTTCACCTGGATTTGACCAGCCTTTAAAGTTGAGAATCCTGCTAGGGACCAGCCAACAATCAGTCAGTGCTCTGCAGGTCCTTAGAAGTGAGGATGTCAAGGCAACTCCCATTCCCTTGTCCCTTTCCCTGCAGAAGATGATAAGCTAGTAGCTTCAGTTATTCTGATCCAAGTGGAACCTACTTTTCAGGGTGTATTCTGAGTTCTTGGTCTGTGGGGCAGCTGGAATTTTCTGGGAGATCTATATTGAAATCCAGGAGCATACCTTTACTTATAAAACAGGTAAGTATTTAAATTTTAAAACAGTTGTGAATGATTCACTCAGATTTACCTTGGTCTCAGTTTTCAAATTCTAATGATGTCTATTAGGCTAGAATTCTCATAGAACTCTTCCAGGTGTAAGCTTCTATATTCTATTCTGGAAATTAAAGTAGGGGTATGAAATCTAATCTCTTAATCATAACAGCTCAATTAAATTTTTTCTCTGTTACTAATGTAATAATAATTATAGATACATATTTATATCTCAGATATAATTTAATTTTAAAAGAAGCACTAAAGAATTTGAAGTAGTTGTCAGACTTTAAACTTTTAGCTTCTTTTCAGTAACATCAGAAAATGAAATAAGCTTTGATTTCTTCATAAATTCAACGCATAAAAATTTATTGAAATCTACCATGAGCCAACCTCCACTAGGTACTTGGAATGTAATGATGAAGGAAACACTCTGCCCACCACCTCAAGCAGTTGGTTGGACTGACTTAAAGGCTAGCAGGTCTAATCCAATCGTGTATTTTGGAAGTGATTGGAAGCCAGTGCTTTTACAACACTAATCACAGTCATTTAACTTTTTTCTTTCATTGAAGCAATAAAGTCTTCTTTTTAAAACCATTACAAGGATGCTTACAATAGGAAATATATTTTCATTAGAACATTAAATGGTTCACTTATAAATGTAGCTAAGGTTTGAGAAATATACATAGCTTGTTGAGAATACAGAAAAAATAAACTGGAGCTGATACAACATTTATGATTTATTTTTAGAACTCTGTAAGAAGCTTTCTTGGACTTAATTCTAATAGGCCATACATGTGTCATGTTAGGGTTTTTGACAGAAACAGATGCTTCTTTCAAATAATATAATTAAAGACTTTTCAAGAAATATATTCTTTTCTTTACGAGTGGTGTGGACAAAGAAAGGATGGATCATCACACAAGGGATAAAATATCTCTGGGGAGCTATTACAACCCCTTCTCCTGAGTAGAGAGATGGGTTCCTTGAACACGGAGAATGTGTATGGATAGGACTGCCTGGGAGCACTAGGGCCTTTGGCAGAGTGATGCTTCCAACCTATGGCCACTTGGGCAAGGGAACAGCCAAAAAGAGATACCCTAGCCACATTCTCCTCCTTTGACTCAGTCTACTACCTGTGCTTCCCATTGGCCCAACCCACAGAAAGCCAGAGAGCAAGGTGGTTCACTGATGTTTGCCATAGAGTGACGTGGAGAAAGCTGGTGTAGGGGTCCGGACACCAGAAAGCTGGTGTAGGAATCTGGAGGACATCCAGAGCAATATGGTCATTAGAAGTTATTAAAATGATGTCTTGGTGCTTACATTGAAACATGACTTCCATAACACAAGTTTATGAATTTCTATTTTATTTTGAAGGCGATCTTCAAAATTCCAATTGTTATTGTAATCACTCGTTTCAGTATACTGTGAAAATATCTGAACCCATCTTTCCAGATGTTATTTATATATCACAGGGAAGATAGTATTTTCTCAAATATTAGTGAAAAATGTCACCTTTGTAATTATTTATTAATTATGGAAGTGTTTCTCGGTCATGGCATTGCGGCATGACATACAGTAAGCACTTCAAAACTGAGTAGAAAGCATGAAAGGAGAAAAAGTGTATATTCGCATACAAGGGTCATCACAAGTTTTCCAGGATGGTTCATTTTAAGTCATAGAAATAAACAGATAGTTTGCTTTCTATAATATTAAATGTATTACACAATAATAATAAGGTAATACCAAAAAAGACCAAAGCAAATCAAACCGTAGTACAAGGGATATTATTAGCCTCAGTAGTACTAACATCTCATGAATATTAGCAGAAAACATGGCCTTAATTTCTTTTCAAAAACAGATCATTATGATTATGTTTATTTTACTTATTTTGCTCTTCTTTGTACCTTGCTTATCCCCAAATTAAAATGAAGAAAAATTCTGTGCTCTGTAAATTTTGAAAGTAATACGCTTGGTGATGATACAAATAACTGCTCATTTTTAATGAATAAATTGCTTTGTTTTGCTTTGCTCCTGTTAACATTTCTTAATCAACACACACCCTTTATACATGATCTGGCTTGGATCAAACTGCAGGCTCTATTGAGGGCAATGTATTTGGCAAAGCAATTCCTTGCAGTTCCACATCACATATATTAAATATGTATCAAATATTTTGATATGACTTGGCCAGTTCAGCACCACTAGCAAACCCTTTATAAGAAAGGCCGCAATGTCACGTTGGCATGAAAATAGAATCTGGGCTGAGACATGGAGAGAAAAATACAGTTCTCTTAAGGTCAAGGGCAACAGCTGAGCAATGCTGGGGCTACCTGCTTCAAAGGATACAGTGTCTTGTGTTTATAGATTAAATGTTGGTTTCTAAGGGGGGGAGGGTGGTCATAGGAGCAAATATCCCTGACACCCAAACAAAATAATCCCAAATAAAATGGATGATGTAGCCCATAGTAAAAAGGGAGTTAACTATTCATGGGAAAAAATGCATGACCTCACTCTTTCAGAATACACTGTGATTCATCAGCATTTGCCAGCTTTCTTGCCTGCTTGCTGTGACTTTCACAGCTCCGCCCCCTTCCCTTTTGCTCCCAAGGTTAGGTAACTTCATTGTAGCTGCTAGGAGTTTGAGAAGGAGGGTTAAATTTTTCAGAAAGCCCTTGGTTTACAGAAATAGATTTCCTGTCAATAATTTAGAGACACCCTCTTTAGGGAGAACAGTCTTCTCTCAAGAGTTAGATATTAGACTTGTTTATTTTACTTTATTTTATTTATTTGTCTCAGAAGAGCCGTGTATTGCTTTGGTTGAAAAAGTAGCCTCTGTGTTCATGAGGGAAACATAATAGGAATAATATAAAGAAATGTATTTAAAAGCAGAAGGAATCAGCTAAAAATACGATTACAAGCAGGCTGTTATAATTTTAAATTGTCACACTTGCAAAAACCTTGAAGGGCTATCAGTCCCTCTCCTTCTTATGAAAAGCCACCATAGTTTAATCAAGTAACTATGAAACCACTGCATGGAAATTGCAACCAAATTGTTTGTGCGGTGTTATGTATCTAAGGAAACAAATGTGGACTTCTAGAATTACATTATTAGTTTCTTTTGAGCCCTGTGCACTTCAAAGATTTTTCAGAAACAAGTAATGCCATGTTACACTCTGTGGGTGGAAGCATCAGGTCTTTGCTAGTCCTCTTCTCATCTATGGACCTCCTGGTTAGTTCACGAGGTCTGGATTCTACCACGTGGGTGTGGGGGAAGAGCAAATCTCCAGTTTGTTCCACCAGACCTCTACAGCTTTATGCGGAGGGTCATAAAACCCTCATGGTAAAATGAAGGTTTTTGACCAATCCACTGCTTTCAGCTACACACTGTGGGTGACAATAAAATAAACGGCTCCCTGGTGCCTGAGGTCCAGCGGTGGCAGACCTGGGATCCATCCATATTTTTTGTTGGGAATCCCTAGGCCCTGAAGGCTACACTTTGAGAAACATGGCACCCCATGTTTTTGTGTTAGAAGACTGACTTTTTTAAATCAAATCAAGCCAATAGATTTCCATCTATGCTAATGGAATCCTTTGTCCCAGAGTCATTTCACTGCTGCTCAGAAGTGAGTGATTCAATCCCATCCAAGCACCTGGGATAACCCTGGCCCTCAGAAACTCCAGGCAATCTCTCTGAAAGCCAATTAACAAGTAGTGGTCTGAAGAGGGTGGTTTAGAGATAGCTTACAAATCCCATATTAACATTGTCTCCTCATTCAGCTGGTTTAATGGCTCCCCTGTAGATGAAATCCTCATAATGAGCATCCCTCACCCCCACCTTGGGACCTGGGTAACTCATAAACCTCATGATATGATCTCATGCCTTTGGAACAGCAGTAAGTATGTGGAGAGGTGAAAGTTGGGGCAGGATTTTCCATAGCCTCTCTCTTATTTCAGAGGTGTCTGTGCATACGTCTATGGTCTGTGGGTCCCCATGACCTGTACCCACCCACATTTCCACTTGGCTCTTGGCCATGGTGTTGCTGGCTGGGCAGATAAAACATTTGTTTTCCCTTTGAGAGCTTTCTTTTCTGCTTTATTTGCATTTCTATCATCTGCACCCTAGTGATAAACCCCATCTGATTCAGGCTGGCCGCTTACATTCTACACTGTCAGCACTATATTCATTGATACAAGTGGGCTGAGTGAGTATAACTATTCCTAGGTCTTTTCCTGAGGTTGTCTGACCAACCAAATGACACATTATCTCCAGGAGTCTGTTATTTTCTTAGGGAACTCAAACCCAGGATCACTCCAATAGGCTTGTTAGCATAATCAATTCATTACCTAGGAGTTCAAGGCAGTGGTGCTTACTTTTTGTAGTCAACAGTATTTGAGGTATAGTTTATGTACAATGAAATTCCCATGTAAAATGTGAAAGTTGGTCACTTGGAACTTTTTTACTTTGAAATAATTATAGATACACAGGAAGTTGCAAAAAGTACGGAGTCCCATATACTCTCCACCCAGAGTCCCTCAATAGTTACATCTTACAGAATTACAGCCTAATTCTAAGACCAAGAAAGTGATGTCAGCATAAGGTGTGTGTACAATTCTGTCATTTTATCATATGCAGATTCATCCTATCACCACAAAGATTTAGCTCATGCTACCCTCTTTTAGTTAAAATCATTAATTTCCTTTAACCACCCTAATCCCTAATAACCACAAGTCCATTGTTTGTCTCTGTAGTTTTGTCATTTCCAGAATGTCCTATAAATGGAATCATACAGATTCCATGTGACCTTTGGAGACCAGTTTCTATGACTCAACATAACACTCTTCAGATTCATCCACACTGTTGTGTTGTGTTGATTTTTTTTTAATTGCTGAGTAGTGTTCTAGTCTAGGCCTATTTACATATTGAACTTTTTTTATATACTTTTCTATATATTTTCTATATATCTAATGGCTTTGAGGTGGCTTATATTGAGTTATATATCAAAGCTAAGGAAACACCAATACAAAATGGCGAGTATTGGAAATAGCCCTACTAAGTTAAACTTAGTGGATGATAACATTGTCACTATGCTGAAGTTTCAGAATGAGCTTGGAAATTCCTGGCATCCAGGTTAAAAAAAAACAAAAACAAAAACAAAAACATAATAAATGGCAAAGTTCTCATTATTAGAAACAAGGAAACCTGCCAGTTCGATGGAGAGAACTTTTCTAAATCTGAAATCAATAACTAGGGAGCAGTTTTACATAGACCAGATTGATATAATGGATGACATTCTCAGTAATATTTCTACAACAAATGCAAACATGGATTTTGCTCAGCTGGCTACTTTTCACTGTGACTTGGTCATAAGGCCAAAAGCAAAGCATTCAAGGGCGTTTCGATAGAGCCAACACAGCGAGACGTATTACATGTCTATCCCTTCAATACGACCCCAAGAAAGCTAGAGCAGAACTTCCATGGTCCCATATAAGGAAATATACCACATTAGAGAGTCAATGCCAGTGCATCATCTGTTTCACCAGGAAATACAGCATGAGTACTGTATGAGACAGAAATGTGTAACTTTGGGTAGAGGGCCAAGTGTACTCCAGATGTGAGATAATCCTACATAGCCATCAGAGCCTGATGCTATTAAGTTTTGACCTTCTTTGCACTAATTCCAAGCTTATCAAGGCAACTTTGCAATTCAACTTGCAGTGTAGATATGCTTACAGGAGAAGTGTGCTGGCCATGTCAACAGACCTACCCCAGGGCTCTTGACATTATTTTTCTCATTGTAAAATTTGTATTCTTGTGTAAATACATTTCTGGAGAGTTTCATTACTGGCATATCCCTCCCTGGCTTCTTGCTAGAGATGTAACCCCTCTTCACTTGCCGAACAAATTAAGCTTCCAAGATGAAGGAGTTCAGACCCTGGAACTTGGAGAAATCATCAAAGCCAATGGCACTTTGTTCCTCTGATGACACTTCTGATCCCACAGCATGTCCTTTTTCAGACATTTACAGTTACATGTGATTACCATTAATATTTTACTCACAGTTCTCAATTTGAGGTCGTGATTAAAGTTAGTGGACTCCTAGAGCATCCCTGTCTAAGACAGTGAAGCTGGCTCCTTACCTCTCTCTATACTAGCCCCATCTCAACTATGTGACCAAATTCAGTCATCTTCCCTGTCACCATGAACCATCCCTTCCAGCAAACTCACCTACAAGCAATACAAATTGTAGCAAAGATTTTGTAGGGAACATCTGGAGAGTCTAAGTGCAAACCATATAGAACCTTTTGACTTGTTCATTATTTATGCATCCCTCAAACTCCCACTTTGACAGCTTCCACATGCCTGGAAAGGTGAGTCCAGTCTTCTGTTCACCCTTCAGACCCATCAGGTCTGTGTTCCCTAGACTAAATATCCTTGTGGTGAATAAAACCGTCTCTTTCTTGTGTTGCTATGTGTTCTCTCTCTCACTCCCTGGTTTTGCTTGTATGACTATGGGTACTTCTAATTTATAATCTACTTTCTATACAACTCCTGCCAAGAAAGGCATTTTAATTGTTTTCTATTACTGCATGATAAATGGCCACATATCTGGCACTGTAAAATAACACAAATTTATTATCTCACTGTTTCTGTAAATGTAAGCATGACATGGCTAGATTCTCCACTCAGAGCCTGACTGGGATGAAATTAACCTGTTACTTGAGGCTGTAGTCTCATCTGGCTCATGGTCCTACTTCAGGATCACTGACATTGATCAAAGCAGAATTTATTTCACCAAAGTGGCAAGTTGGAGGTCCCATTTTCCTGCCAGCTGATGGCTAGAGATAGCTCTCAGCAACTGGAGGCTGCCTAAAGTTCCTTGCCACATGACTCCCATAGTTTACAGCCTATGTCACTTGCTTCCAGGCTAACTAGCACATGTCTCTCTGACTTACTCTTCTACAACATGCCAGAGAAAATTCTCTGCTTTTAAAGGAAGCATGTAATGAGGTCAGGCCCACCCAGATAATCTCTCTGTCTCAAGCTCTACTGATCTGTAAAATCCCTTAACCGCAGTGCCTGGATGAGTGTACTAATAAACTGTGAAAAGGTGTGTACATGATGCATCTGGGACTCTTGGAGGGACCATCTTAGAATTCTGCCTACCAATCAGGTTTATAGTGAAATAAGTAATGAATAAATTTAGGGGTCCCTCATTTGAAAAGTTTTTGCCAGGATTCTAGGGGAGGCCTTAGCTGGGTGTTCACACAGTCATATGTTTCTTTCTTTCTTTATTTGTAAAAGTAATATATTTTACCCATATTAAATTGATGCAACTCTAATCCACTCTAAAGTCCCTCTGTTTTTAATTTCATCATGGTATTTTGGGGATCCATCTAAGAAGAAGTTGGAGATACTTTCAATTTCTATGTAGTGGGGCATTTTTGTGAGGTGCCCAGTTACTTTTCTGCACTAGCTGGGAACAGCTTCCAGGAATGCTCTTGCTGTTCAAAATGTTCACCCACGACATTTGACATAACACAAAGCTATATATCCAAGGCTGCATTGCAATATGAATGAACCTCATGGGAAATATGTGAAAAGAGAAAGAGGAAAAATAGCTTTAGAATGTGTGGAGCTGGAAGCTAGTCCACAGAAAATAATTCAAAAACCGGAAATGTAAAATTCCAAACAGAGATTTTGTTTCTCATCAAAGTCTAGATGAGAGCAACATTTTCTACTTTCAGGAATATCCTTAGTAAGGGAGCATATTGAGTTATAAATTCATAATATATTTTGGAAATGTAATATTTAATACAGATTGAATACACCCTTTTACTTCTAACTTGAAAAAATGTTTAAGAGGTTTTTATGGAGAAATTAGAGACAGAGAGCTTAAATATGTATGACGTGTATCCTCTTTATCAAATTTAAATTTATTGATAGTTGAAAAAATTCTGATAGAAATTAAGGAAATATGAAATAAAAGTGGTAATGATGAGCAATACAATAGAAATGATTTCACAAATTGAGAACCAAATTATAGCCAAAACATATACAACTTATTCAAAAAATAGTAATTCACTAAAAGGAAGAGATAAATTTTAATGGACTTAGTTAACAGTTTCTTGGAATTTTTGATAACCTAACTAATGAAGAAGGGTGAGTCATATATAAATACTGAGAGAAGACTTAAACTTCTTGTTGGTTGTACACAAATTGCTGCCACGGATAAACAAAAATGTAACAAGCACAAGACTAATTAACTTGGGACACTACAGAGCGAAACTTGAAAATCCATGAAATTTTACGGCTATGACAAGAACTTGAAAGAGGTCACCTAAATCTGATAACAATTTTAAAACTTGCAAGACCTTGGGCGCTTGGGTGGCTCAGTAGTTAACTGTCTGCCTTTGGCTCAGGTCATGCATCCTGGGCTAGAGCCTCGCATCAAGCCATGCATGGGGCTTCTTGCTCAGGGAATGCCTGCTTCTCCATCTCCCTCTGCTGTTCCTCCTGCTTGTGCTCCCTGTCTGTCTGTCTGTCTCTGTCAAATAAATACATTTTTTAAAAATCTTAAAGAAAAAAGTACTTGCATGATCTTAACAATTAAATATAAAAAGAAGTTGGCTATCCATAAGAATTACTGCATTTTTTTTCTATTTTTAGTAGAAAATATTTCAAATCTGTCGTATGAAGAGATGCTCAAAGAATATGCAGTCAAATTAGCAAAGCACTGAACAACAACTCCATTGGACATTTTGATTTACCTTTGTCCCTCTGACAACTGGAGGTCTCTTTGGAACGCTTTTGCTAGCTTTATAGGTCTGCGCTCATGTTCAGCTCCCTTCTCATATCCGTACTTGAAGTGGGCAGTTCTCATCCTTTTGCCCTGGAAAGCGTGGTCATTTGGACTCTTTGATCTGCCTTCTTCCCCCTTTGAGGATCAGTGCCAACTGGCTGACTCCCCAACCTTTCTAGAATTTCCAGTAAATTGTATATTTTTTATATTGTTCAATGTGTACCAGAGAAAATGTCAGTTTAGTCACCGCTCCAAATGCACCAAAATCCTAGTGCAATTAATTTCATCTTATTTTCCCCAGAAGAAAAGATGAAAAGAAAAAAAAAGCAGAAAAAGAGAGAGAAATCTGAAATTATTATGCCTATTCTAATTCTTTCTAGGAGCCACAAATTGTTCTCTTCTGCATTATCTTGGATAAAATTAAATGTCTGTATATCTTAGGAAGCTTTGTAACATCACTGAATTTTAAACAGGCTATTCTTGACCACTTACCTAATAACCACGGGTGCAAATATTACATTCAACTTTGTATGGGAGCTTCCTTGTACAAAAATGTAAGTTTTCACCAGTAGATAAATGCATCTGAAGGTATTTATCTATACCTTTTATTTCTCTAGAGAACTAAGTTATTAAGGAATGATTTTTCATCTCAACTAACATGTAATCAAGATGCGTCTTACGTTTCTTAAGGTGAGCACAGAAAGAGAACAAGAATGGTGAAGAAAAAAATAATTAATTATATCTGGCATTTAAGATTCTTTATCTATCTATTTATTTATTCATTCATTTATAACTAAAATTTACCTTCCCCCTTTTTGTTTTGAAATGGCATTGCTACTTGTGATAGTTTGCCATGAGATCAAGAATCAGAACACTGTTTGGCTAAGCCATCAATACCTGTCTTGGTTTGCCACCATCCAGAATCAGAACACTGCGAAAGTGTGTAGACTTCCCACTGTTTACTGAAACAACTTTCTTGTTAACCATGGCAAAATGTCCAGCTCTGAAAATACTCTTCTGAGAACCCCCATGAACTCACCACAACTCCAGCATAATGCACACTTAGAAGGATTTCTGTGGGTCTTTGAAAATTTGTGGTTTATCACAAATTGCCAAAAACTTGCCTGCAGTACTGTTTATCAGCACTAAATTATTTCAAGCGCTCTTCCTGTTAAAGCTTTTAATGTTCAGTGTGACTCCTTATGCTAATGTTATATTTATCACTGGTATTTCTGCTCCCACAAAACAAAGCACATTCATAAAACCTGGATTTTGCACAAAGGTTGCTTTTTCTTAACCATTGCATTTAAATCGATTCATTCTAAGTATTTCCTCTGTATTCCTATAAATCTGATACGGAGAGTGTTTGAATGGATCAGTCACTGAAATGAATCAGATAATGCGTTACACATTAAGGCAAAGTAAATTTAACCTCCCACTAGTAAAAATGGATTTGGATGTGTGTGGTTTTTGCATAACATGCAATCTGTTGTGTTTGATCTCCTCTTTGGGGGTAGGGGTAGCAGAGGTAGTCTACACACAAATACACCAACTGAATATATGTTTATGCAGGCAAACAAATGATCCTTTTTTCTTCCAGCAGGCTTCTAACCCCACCTCTGATTCCAAGCAAGGCCACAATCTCTGGGTGGAGTTCACCTACATGACTAGGCACAACATTTCTACATATAATTCTGAAAGAGGTATTTACTGTATAATTTTATTTGGGAAAAAAAAACATAGTTGATGTCTATTCTTACTAAGGTCCATCATGTATGGAGATTGTGTTTTCAAATAAATGATTGTGGATACTTTCAAAACTAAATGCATAGTTCTTCCACATTTTAAGTTATATCCTTCATAGAAGCTATATTATCATGGATGGAAGTTTTAATAAATAGAGAATTGTAGAATTGTGTCTAGATTAACATGCATAGATGGTTCGACCAGTTGGACTGACTGAAGAGGTTTGTTCAGTTCAATAGTTGCACTAGTCAAAGCAAAATTCCAGGAGAAGGAATTGTTGACAGTGAAGTGAGTTAAAGTAGTTGAATTGTTTGTGTATGAGAACATGAACTATTCATGAAGCAAAAGTCAAAATTACCTTGAAATTAGGTCTCAACATCTTGATTGTACAGATTTTGGCATTTTTAGTTACATAAAATTCATTCATAAAATTCTCCATAAATTGTTATTTGTTAATCTCGTGGGAAGGTATTATCTGCTATCTTTGCCATTTATTGTTGTAGCCCATGAGGTCAAGAGAAAGAAACCCAGCACTGAGGTTCTAAATTATTGGTGCCATTCTGAGAATGTTCTTACTGGAAAGCTGATGACCCCATTTAAAAAAAAAATAAACACCCTTATTATGTAACTTATTAAGGACTGGAGAGGACTACCATATAACATAGAGTTATTACTAATACTTGTGCTAGTCATAAATATAATAACCTACAAGGTTATGCAAATAAAATTCCTATTAATCATATGAGTGAAGAAAATGCATTTAAGATTCAATTCAATCTATAAATGCATACTGAATATTTATTTTTATCAAAAAACATTTTGAAAAATTTAACAACTATAAAACTAAGATCCTGTCTCTCTTTCTAAGGTCATTGCAATCTAATGATAAAGTCCTAGGAAGGTAACTTTCCCAGTTTAGGTCCAGTAGACCAAACAAAACATTTGCTTTTGGGAGATTTGAATGTGAACAAAAGGCATTCTATGTCTCAGTAGCCCCTAAATTTACCTATTTCTTTCTTTTTTTTTTAAGATTTTATTTATTTATTTTATTTGAGAGAGAGAGGGAGAAAGAGGAAGAGGAGGAGCAGAGATTGAAGGAGAAAGAGAATCTCAAGAAGACTCCACACTGAGCACAGACCTCAATGCAGGACTTGATTATATACTCTGAGATCATGACCTGAGTTAAAACCAAGAGTTGAGTGCTCAATTGACTGAACCACCCAGACACCCCAAAACTTACCTATTTCTAACAACAGAATTCTAGCATCATTTATTTAATTTAAAAATTTTGCTTTTTGTGTAAAATTAAGACCCACAATAGTTTTTTTGTTTTCGTTTGGTTTTTTTGCTTTTTGTTTTTTGCCTAACGTGATCTATTTTATTTTCCAGGTATAGGAATTTACCTGTGGTTTATAGGATTTGAACCATGTTTCACACATCTTTCACAGCTTGTTTGATAATGTGAAGGAGAAAAGGTGGCAAAGAAGTGGTATTTCAGTGTCAAGAAAGTGGAATTTAATATTTTGTTTTATTTATATTAATTATTTTAATTATATTCGAATAGTTTATTCTTCTTTTAAAATATTTTATTTATTTACTTTGGAAAGAGAACATGGGGAGGGGTAGAAAGAGGGGGAAAGAATTTCAACCAGACTCTGTGCTGAGCATAGAGGCCCATGCAGTTTGGGATCCCACAACCTTGAGATCATGACTTGAGCCAAAATCCAGAGTCAGACACTTAACCGACTGAGCCACCCAGACACCCCTATATTTTATTCTTAAGTAATATTTTCTTATTTGGGTTTTCTTACTTTTGATTATGGTAAAATCTGAGCAGTTCTATTCTCTATGAATAATTTTCTGTTTGGTAGAATGCCTTATTCAATGGTGTTAAATTTCTGGAAACAATACAGTAATCTTCATAAACCATCATATTTTCTGTAAGTATGTTATAGTGCTATCAAATATTTTGTCCACATTTTTTTAAAGTAGGTTGCCTTTGACTTGACGTAAGATATATTTGGTGTAAGAATTGATACATGGTACAGAATGAAGTGTACGTCTGCAACGAATGGGTACTTTATACAGAATGTGGGGTTTTATCTCTGAAATAGAGATGTCAGTTACAATAAATCACTTGTAAACTATGACACTTGTAAACTAACACTTCAGTGTGTTAGTATAAGGTCATTTTATCCTTACTTTTTTGGTTTTTGTTTTGTATTGTTTTGGTTTATGTGTGTGTGCACATTTGGCTTATCTAGGTACCTGGTTGCACTTTTTAAGAAAAAACACTAACATATCCAAGACAACTTGCTTTTACATTCCTCCAATATTATGTCTCTTTGGGTAGAAGATGCTTTCTCCCTTGCTCTTGTTTTTATAAAGCTATCTATTATTAAGTGCATAGTCAAATAAATCATCGGCTATAAATACCTACGAAACACAGACTATAATCATTATGTGGCCAGAGTCAGGAAAACTGGCAAACTAAATGATGTTCAATACAGTCAGCTATGAACTTGAACCCATTACTTTAATCAGATTAGTTTGGTATCACCGTATTTGTTTTCTCCCAAGATATGAGTTAAATTCCTGAAAATGGTCTACAATTTCTGAGTTCATGGACAAAAAATAAGTTCAATAATACATGGTCAGTATCTTAAAAATAATTAAAATTGGGCTTTCTCTAACCACTGTCTTAACCTCCCAAGACTATATTTCATACTGAAGACTTATTGATAACAGTTTCAAAAGACATACATTTATTTTTCACCAACTATTGCAAAATACTGAAAATGTGGCAGGGAATGAGAGAAAATACAATGCCCTCTCATGCAGCTTTGAGTTTAAAGGAAGACAGTGTGAAACCAATTTGTGGAAAAGGCAAGAGGAGAGTAGCTGGTCAACACTTGTAGTGTTGTGAATGCCTTCAGAGTTCTTTTCATCGCTCAATATAAACCAGGCAAAATACAAAGACATTTAACATTAACAGTCAGCTCAATCTCACTAAATTTAGCCTGGTGCACAGCCTACGTGTGTGTGGGCAGGGAAGAGTAGAGTAACATGGGAAAATACAAATTAGTGGAAATGTTTTGTTTTGTTTTGCACAAGATATTATTAAAGTTGCCACTATTAGTGCAATATGAATGCTTAAAGATACATATTTTTATACAATCAACATACAGAACTGCAAGCCAACTGCTTAATCTCTTCTCTAATATATATATCCATCTAAACTCCTGGATTTAAGGAAAAAAGAACAAAAGAAAGAAAGAAAGAAATGGGGGCAACTGGGCACCTCAGTCAGTTAAGTTTCTGCCTTCCACTCAGGTAATGATTTTGGGGTCTTGAGATTGATCCCCATTTTGGGCTCCCTGTTCAGCAAGGAGCCTGCTTCTACTTTTGCCTCTACCAGGCCCACACCCTCTGCCCATGCGCTCTCTCTTCTCTCTCTTTTTCAAATAAAATAAATTTGGAAAAAAAAAAAATAAATAAATAAATAAATAAATAAATTTGAAACAATCTTTAAAAAATACATTAAATAAATTTAAAAAAAAAGAAAAGAAAAGAACTACAAACTTATAGAGACCTTAAGACAGTCTGAAAGAAAGAATAGTCCTGAATAATTTTCAATAGTGATTTGACCACACTCCATGTTTGCCTTATACTCTGTCTTTAAAACCTAACTTTGGGTAACATTAGACTCTACTGCATTTCTTTTCTTTTCTTTTTTTTTTTTTGAAAGAAGAATCTGTTGTTGTTGTTTTTAAGATTTTATTTATTTATTTGACAAAGATCACAAGTAGGCAGAGAGGCAGGCAGAGCAAGAGAGAGGGAAGCAGGCACCCTGCTGAGCAGAGAGCCTGATGCGGGGCTCCATCCCAGGACCCTGAGATCATGACCTGAGCTGAAGGCAGAGGCTTTAACCACTGAGCCACCCAGGCGCCCCTCCACTGCATTTCTTTATGGTGTCTGACTTGAAGAATATTGCTAATTTTTTAGAACATTTATTTTAATGAACTAATTATATTTACATTAACCTTTAAAAATCAGAGAGATAAAGCACTATTTCTTGGCTATAAAAAGGGAAAATATTAAGTATTCTCTGTATTACACAGAAAGCCATTATTAAAGATATGACCCAGATCTACTTATTGAATTTTTAATCTTTTTTTTTTTTGAAGCACACTGCTTCTAGCAATAGGACTGATAATTCAAAAACAAAAAACAAAAACAAAACAAATACCTTAATAGAATGTATACATCAAAATGAACTATATTTGTTTTAAGCAATCTTGCTTATCTGTGTATCCTAGTTTGCTGCTAATGTGAAAACCTTTCAGAACATATTTTGGGGATGGTGTCCAGAATCTGCAACATGCTCTTTTGAGGAGCCTTGATGATGGCAAGTGAAAGCAACTACCTGCATTGGTGAGACACGCAGAGCTCTGATTTGGTAAATTAAAGGTGAACTCTGGCAATTACCACACAGGCAAGAGTATTGAGTGCTCATTGTGTGTCTGTCTCTCTCCATGAACTCTAGCTCATGAAGTGAAGGTACCATATTTTATTAATTTCAGTGTTCCTGGCACCATTCTTGGTACATAGCAGGCATACCATGAGTGATTGTTCAACTCAATGTTTTTAATTAAAATCATGGTTAATGGTCCTAATGATTTGAAGTGACCCAAAATGGTTTCTGGCCATTTGCAAATAAGCATGAGGTGATTTTTTTTTTTCTCATGCATGCATGCCATTTCCATATGTAATATATATGCATAATGTACTATAAATTTTGACAGAATGCTATCCTCTGACCCTATCCTCTCCTTGCAGTGTAATAGTCTTACAGGGATTATTCATGATTGATAGTCGGATTCATTTTCCTACTAGATACCTGGATCCAAATGAATGCTTTAATATTTCAACCCCTTAAAAATGTAATGAAAAACCTGTCACGGGTAATAAGTTGCAATGAAGTGTCTGAGCACCTTAAGTGACAGGCTCTCTGTGATTTCAGACTCTAGTTGTTGTGGAGTTGAGTTATATAGTTAACTAAGCTAGGGGTGGTGTGTATTAAGAAAAATATAATAATTTTAATAAAGATCACAATCAGCCTCACCAATGAAAATCATCACTGTGTTTTCAGTTAAAATTTGAAAATAATTATTTTTTCAAGACTACACCAGAAACCATGAATCCTTCAGTGGACTTCCCATTTCCTTTTGTCAGCTTCTTTGCTTTGTTTGGTCATGAGTCAGCTTTTCATCTACTTTTTTACCTATCACCCAAAATAAATATAATACTTTGGAAAAATCTGGATTCTTAGTAGAAAATAATTCAACAGGCTTTATTATCAATTTACTATTATTATTTGTTGATTTAAAGCATGGAAAATTAACAATCCTAAAAGTTGTTTGCCTTTCTTTAACATGTTCAAGATTTGGATTTAAAGAATCAAAATGCTTTCCTAGATGTACCCCAGAATCAAAAGTTCTATCACACTGATATATGTGATTTTCCACTTCAAGAAAGTTCCTTTCTCCAGTCTGTGTTTTTTATGTGGCTGTTTGTTACTGAGACAAACAGAATGGCTAAATCAATACAAAGGGTCCTCCAGACCCAGTGAGACCACAAGAAAGTGTAGCATCATTAAACTAAATTATAGACAAGCACTTCAGGAGACGAAAAAGTATTTCATTGCCATAAGTCCTCTTTTTTTTTTTAATTGTGAAGACTGAAAATGTTTACAAGACATGCATGGTACCATGACCAAGGCTTCTGTGGAGGGGTCCCCTAATAAGTATACCTTAGTTATTGTGGCTGTTTTAACTAGATAGGAAAGTACAATCAAGGTAGGGGCAGAACTCACAGTGTTCTTCTAAGCTCCTGTTTCTATCTGGTATCAGGAAAAAATGTGATATAATAGAACTCAAGAGAGTTAATAATCAGTGAGATGAGAAAAGTAGTGAAGACTAGCTAAAGAGTGTGAGTATAACCCTATTACTCAACAGACATGGAACCTAGGGTGAGCTAGGATAGGCACAGGAAGGACGGACACTGAAACAATTCTAGAACACCGTTGCAGCTGGGGTTTCCCTTCCTGTTCTCTAGGAAGATGCTCCCAGATGCCCAACAACTCCCCTCCTGTTGGTTAAAGCAGAGACAGAGGGATGAAGGTCAATATTCTAGAAACTGAATAATGGCCAAAAAAGAAAAAAAGGAAAAAAAAAAGAACCCAGGAAATAAACTTAAAAATAAAAAGTTTTGGGGGAAACATCTCAGGATAAAGAAGAAGAAATTGCCGAGGATATTTTAAACTCAGAACTCAGGGTGTAAATGACCCATGTACCTGAGCAATACCTCCTTCAGGACATGCCCTCTGTGAATGGCAGTTTAGAGCAGTGGTCACTAAACAATGGGTTGCAACTGTCCCTTGAAAGCAAACCAAATAAATGAATCTTGTATGAGATATTCAAGTTTATTTTTTATTTTATTTTTTTTAAGATTTTATTTATTTATTTGACAGAGAGAGATCACAAGTAGATAGAGAGGCAGGCAGAGAGAGAGAGAGAGAGAGAGGAGGAAGCAGGCTCCCTGCTGAGCAGAGAGCCCGATGTGGGACTCGATCCCAGGACCCCGAGATCATGACCTGAGCCAAAGGCAGCGGCTTAACCCACTGAGCCACCCAGGTGCCCTAGATATTCAAGTTTAATAGTAGAAAATAATTTATTCACATTATAAAATAATGATGAAGTTTGAGATCCTCCATGCAATTTCTTTTTCTTTATAGGAACAATTTTAAACCTAAATATAAGAGATGTTCATACAAAATGTTTCATGCAAATTATTTTCATGACACATACAAAGGTTTGGATTTTAACATGAACCTTCTTTGCGAAGTTTAAAATCTTTATAGTCCTTATCAAAGACAGTATTCAGCAAAAAGGTTAGGCTTGTTACCTACACTGGCTACTAGACTCATGAATTTGGAGGAATCATTTTATATATATCCTTATCACTGCCAGTTGTTATTTTGACAGATTAAATGGGAATTGACTAGACAATTTTTGTCTCACTAAATCAAAAGCATTTTTTATTGGTTATAAATGACATTGAGCTATACTTCTGTAAAGCATAAGAGTGGTTTATGACATTTCCAGGAAAAAATATTATATTCAACGGGCTTCCTGAAAGTTTGTCTTCAACATCACAATTCTATTATATGTGAAAAAAAGATAAAATTTAAAGAAACTAAAACAGAGATGGGTTATTTTTATTTGTCCTCTGATAGCTGTGGTAGAGATGTCTAGTGCTCACATATGTGCATTTCTTCCTTTTTTAGGTCTCTGGAAGCATTTGTGTTTGTTGTCTTTGCACTAAGCTTCACTGTGCAACTGGTTCTAGCCCGGGAGTGGTGAGCAGAAGTCACCTGGATCACCTCCGGACTAAAGCATTTAATTACTGGTATGAATTCCCCAGCACACTATCCCTCTCCTATGACAATCATGGAGGAAGACTCACACTCCAATAGTAGAACCATGGTTTGAAGGATCATGGAACAGTATATTTCTATTTAGAGGATAGTTACTTAAGAGAGTTACCCAGATGCATAGGAGTACGAACTGTAGCAAATATAGCTTTACACAGCACTTTTTGCTTCATGCTCTTTCCATGGAGATTCTAACATAAAAGTATTTGTGTTGTGATATGCTTTTAAATTTAATTCACCAAAGCTTATTAGAAGCTGAGACGAAACTAAATAATAAAGGTGAACAGTGTGACCAAGCTAGTCAAATATAGGGATCTCATCTCAGTGCCATAATTTAGACTATAAAAAGATGGTGCCAGGGAGCTAATACATCAAATATTGTGTTGGCAGCTATCTTTCTCTTAGAAAATAATCTGCTACCCATATAAACAGAACTTTTGTGAGCATTACACTTTACTATGTCAATATTCTATAGCAGCCAACATCTCTGATTTACAGGGTACTACAGTTGGCAGAGGGATAGGAAGAGAAACCCGGAGGGTAATGTTTGGGTGTCTTATTTCTGGAGGGCAGGAAGTGACAAATACAGCCAAGGGAAACCTACCTCATGCCAGCAATTCTTGGGCACTTTAGTGGAATTCATTTTTTTAAAGTTAATGTTACTTTTTAGTGCATTTAAAATAGCAAATTTTGAAAAATAATTTTTTTTGTCCAGAGAATGATAAGCTTTTCAGACACGGGTTTGTGTGGTTGTTTTTTGTTTGTTTGTTTGTTTTTGATTTTTTTCTTGATTTGGGAGCATTTACACTTATGAGAACTATACGGAGCTTTGAAAGTTACAAAAGCCATAAGAGATATAAATTTTAAATACTAAACTTGCTTGTTACTTTGGGTTATTTTGCCTGAAGGAGGAAACATATTTGGTTGATTCTCATAATATCTTGTGAAAACTTGCTTGTTGAAAAGTTTTGAGATGATGACATTAATTGAGAACCTCTGTATAACATCACATCTGTATTCTCACTGCCTTCTCTTCTTGGTCTTATGTCTCTCACCTTCATCAACTCTTGTTAAAGTGGGAACACTGACATCCTAAAATCAACTAAATAAAAGCATGGGGGAATATCTGGAACCTTGTTTTATCTTTTTATTTTTTCTTACAGTTATGGTTGTGTGAGTGTGTATATGTGTGTGTTTATGTGAAGAACTTTAAAGATAAAAAAGAGTGTTGGGGGAGGTCATTGAGAGGACATGACCACTGGGTCACCCATGAACTGGACCCCAGTAATTAGAGGCTCCTTACTACCCTCCCCCGACCTTGGAATATGTTTTCCACTTGTCTTCCCTGCTCCTTGGAGAGGCTGCTGCAAGGACATAGCCTTGACATGGTGATACAGTTTTGAAACCATCTGGATGGTATGTGTGTCCAGTTAAGGTGTTTATATAAACTTCTAAGGTTCTAGGGATGAGTGCGGAGATCTACTCATTTGTGACCACCCAAGACAAGCCTTGTACAAAAGTTTTGTTACTCATTAAACCTGATACCTACTGATTTGGAATGGTCTTCCTCTTTCTTCAGTCCCTCCCAGCCCTTTGTGTAGGGAGGCCAGTTACCAGATTATACCTGGGAAGCTCCCAGGGAGGCTGCAAATCATCAAACAGGAATAAACATTTTCAAAGTCATTTGTTGTGGTAGGCAGAATAATGCTCCTCTAAAAGGGGCCCACATCCTAAACCTCAGAAACTGAATACATTATGCTACATGGCAAAGGAGAATGAAAGTTGTCCATGGATTTGAGGTTGTTAATCATATGACCTTACAAAGAGCGAGATCATCCTGGATTTTCCAGATGGTCCTGCGATATTCACAAAAGTCCTTAAATGTGGAGAAGGGGTCCAGGAGATAGTCAGTGTCAGAATGCTACAATGTAAGACTGGACTGTAATGACTTTGAAGATAAAAGACGGGAACCATAAAACAAGGAATATGAATGGTGTTTAGAATCTGAAAAAGGCAAGGAAATGGACTGTTTGAGGCTCCAGAGAGTCCTGCAGTCCTGTTGACACCAAGATTTTAGTAGAGTGATACCCAAGTCACTTCTCACTTACAGATTCTAAGATAATAAATTTGTGTTTTAAGCTACTATGTTTGTGGTCATTTGCTACAGCCACAATAGAAAACTAATTAATACGTCTGTAATGATGTATTAGAATTAAACACTCTGAAAACCACTGTTTTTTTTTTTTAATCTTTGAAAAAGCACTTACGAGAAATGCTGTAATCAACTGTTTTTAATTTCAACCAACTACCTAAAACAAGGAAACAAAATCTATAAACAAATTTAGATAAAAGCACATGGGAGTTTTATTGAAAATGATTCTCATTCTCTAGAATGTGAGTGTTTGGGGAAAGAGGATTTAATTCCTAAAAGAAGAACAGCCTCAATGTCCTCTGTTCCTGGGCTTCCTCAGATGCAGAATTCCAGGGAAACTGAGAAATGAAGTGGATTCTCTTGTGAAGTCCTTCTATGCCTACAAGTCTATGATTCAAGAATAAGTCATAACAAGCCAGGATTTTGAAAGGTCAAGCTAAAGTTTGCCACTGAGTTAGACTGGGTCACAAGCTAAGAATGTTCTTTAATATTGAAGCGGATTGTAAGCTCGCCAGTCCAATCAGAATCTACTCTGATGTTATACTTCTTGCCTTGTAGGCTCTGTTTTATGGCAGTTTATGTTTATTTTCACATATATTTTCTTGGCTTCCTACTTAATAAATTTTTGAGATTGTTTCTTCTGCATCATGCTTAAGTAAGGTTTTAATTCTAGCCAATCTGTAAGCTTCCACCTTCACTTGGCTCCAATTTCAACCCCATTATTGTATAAAATTTCATGTTTACAACATTCTAACTCTGTGTTAAGAATAACAGCCTCGGTCACCAAGGCTTATGGGTCCTTCAACATTTCCAAGTATGACAAGCAGTTCTGAAAAGGACGTGACCATTTAAAAATTTATTTTGTGGAGTTGTTAACAATTGTGTAAATGATGATGGGGACTTTTTATTCAGCACAAAGATCACTGCAGTGATTCTAAATGCTTAGGATGGACAATGAAGACAGACCCTTTCCAAGTCACTTAAAAGACTGGTGGGGGAAAAAAAATTAATCGTGGCAAAACATCCACTACTTCAGTCTCAAAATCTTATCAGAAAAGAGAATCGGGGTGCCTCTGTGGCTTCGCCGGTTAAGCCTCTGCCTTTGGCTCAGGTCATGATCCCAGGGTCCTGGGATCAAGTCCTGCATTAGGGTCCCTGCTCAGCAGGGAGGCTGCTTCTCCCTCTACCCCTCCCCTCTCCTCCTGATCCCTTTATCTAACAAATAAATAAAATCTTTAAAAATCAAATCAAATCTTAACCCAGGTGAAAAGAGGCAGCTTTGAAAGGAGAACTGGGTTGAGAATCAAAACATCTAAAACATCATTACTACTTTGTCACTAAGGAGTGTTACCTTATGTAAGGTTAATTACCTCCTGGTCCTCAGTTTCCACAAATATATAATAAAATATGGGACTAAATTCATCCAGTTATAAAAGAAAAATAATTTGAAATTCTTCTATAGCCTTTTGTATAGGAAACTGGGCTACATGCAAAAACAGAGTAATCTGTTTTCCCTTCCTGCATTAATCTGATTTCCCTTCCTGCATTAATTGCATTAATCTACCAGGTATCAATCATTAGAATAGAATGTTAAAGGAGTTTAATATTGGCAATTATAGGTCCTGTTCCTACAAGTATAGGGTTTTGAGGATTTCAGAGTTGAAGTTCCCATGATAAAAAGTCAGAACTTATTTTTGAAACCATATACAGCAAATTAAAATTTCTAAGAAGCAATTTTAATATGAAAATACTCTTTGGTAGATCAACACATGAAACTAATAAAACATTGTGTGTGACCTATGCTCAAATTTTAAAAATTTAAAAATGAATAAAAAATAAATCATAAGACATCCAGAATTGAAAAAATAATTATGTAAAACTTATTTATTAAATTAATACCAGACTCCTAGTTGCAGAGAACTCTAGACATTTTCATGGAACCTCTAGTTTATGAGACAAGGTTTAAAGCAAAAGGAAACTCATTTTAAAAAGTGTTTATTGATCTGAAATCTTTTGTTGCTGTCTTCTTTTTTCTAAGTGCTGGTATAGGGCAAGACATAATTACACCTAGGGGTGCCTGGGTGGCTCAGTGGTTTAAGCCTCTGCCTTCGGCTCAGGTCCTGATCTCAGGGTCCTGGGATCGAGCCCCGCATTAGGCTCTCTGCTCAGTGAGGAGCCTGTTTCTCCCTCTCTCTCTGCCTGCCTCTCTGCCTACTTGTGACCTCTCTCTCTGTCAAATAAATAAATAAAATATTTTAAAAAAAGACATAATTACACCTAAATGACAGCTAAGAAGAGAGAATAGTTTTACAAGTTCCACAAATGTTCAGAGTGCAAGTATTTGTTTAAAATGTGCAAATGTGACTTTGTTAGAACAACTTTTGTTTTATTCTCATTCTCTTTCTCTCTCTTCTCCTTGCACCCCACCACTTCTCTTTTTTAGTTGTTCCATTACTCTCCTGTCTATAGGTATTATTATTTTCCATCCCACATTCTCCCTTCAAATCCTCTTTTCTTTTGTATGCCTCCTTTTCTCACTCATTCTTTCTCCCATCAAACTATACTCTCATTTTCCTTTTAGTTATTAATCATATTTCTGGTCTGAGACCCTACAAACACTCAACTACAGAAGAGACTGTCCTATTCTATTACTCCTTGGTAAAGTTTGGAAGAATATTGATGAGATGTTCATGGGTCCTCCCACTCTCTTCTTGATGGTTCAATTGCCAGTCACTTTCCTTTCACCTTCAATTGTCACTATTGATTTTCTGGCTTCAGAGCCATCCTCAGACCTTTATCACTCACTCTTGAATGGAATAATCCATCAGTCCCATGTCACATCCCCAAAGAATCTTGTCCCAACTCCTCAGAATCTGCTCGGTCTTGCTTGTTAACCTCTCTAAAGTGGCCTGCGTATAGTTTTGACTATTTTCCAACAATGATCCATGCAGACCCTGGTTGAGAAATACACTTTTACTCATTGCTTCCTTCTTTTAGTAAAAACTGATATATTCCTCCTCAGCTTTGGAAATTATCTCCAACAAATTCTTCAGTTTGTTTTCTGTTGTCCTGTTTTAGTCAAGACTTTTTTTCCATTAAAAGTGAAAAATCCAAATCTCAGACAAGTTAAACCTTAAGAAAGGAAACGTGTTGCCTCAAATAACCAACAGCTGAAGGAAATATCATCTTCAGGTTCAAGGTTAACTAAAGCATCAGTGATATAATCATGTTGCCTATTCTCTCTTTTTCTCCATAATTTCTCAGTTCTGCATCCTTTATGTGTTGGCCCAAGTATCTGATCCCCTGCTACATAGAATGGATTTCTGCACAGTAATAATTCCAAGGCATTTTTTATAAACTTAAACTCCAGAAGTTGATCTTTTCCAACTCCAAAAGAAGTTGGAGGACAGAAAGCCTCCCTTGGGCATATGCCAATCTCTTAAAAAATCCAGGAAGCAATGGTACTCTGTGTGACCCAGTTCAAATAATATAAATATCCGTTCAGTGGAAGAAGTGAGAGGGTTGGAAGATTATGCTATAGTGCCTTGATTAAAATCACAACGAAAACTATATGAAAGTGGAGAAAGCACTCCCAAAGGAAGATAGGAAATGACTTTAAACAGACAAAATATATTTAGTGCAATCCAATCTGCATGGACTCCTCCAAAATAATATAGCTCTGGGGAATAACCTTATAAACTCTGGAACAAGTAAGCTATGTAGGTATCAGAAGATTACAGGAAACCAGTTGAATTTCAACAAATAGCAAAGGTAAGTGTAGATTGCATAATTCACTTAATCTATTTGGGATGTGTGAGTTACTTGACAAGAAAGATTGATTTGTGCATTGCTATATTTCAGAACCCAGGACAGAATCTGACACATTGTTGGTGTACAATAAATATTTACCAAATAAGTTCCTGAAGGGAGAAAGAATGAATAAATGGTCCCATCAGCCAGATACAAATGTAGGTTCATGACCCAGGTTTATCTGATCAGAATATTATATCTCTTGGCTGTAGTGAATTCTTCAGGAATGGCCATGAGACCTATACCAAATGAGTGATACATTTCAGAGTAAATCTGTGACACTACAGGAAAAATAATATAAATCAAAACAATGAGATCCATGAAGAGGTCAACTTGAGCAAAAATCCAACATAGATATGATGAGCAGCATGATGACTCTAGTAACCTTTCCTCTTTTTTCCTTTTTCTGGCTGGAACTGGTTTTCATTTTTCCTAAAATTGAAATTCCGAAAACCCTGATATTTCTTTCCAACAGAGATCTAGTACCTACACCTCAATCAGAAATTGATACGTATGCTGATTTTTGATACTATAATTTGTTATTAATTTATGAATTTTGCCAATTTAGAAAGTGATACCATTACTGTTTTTAGTGTATGTGAATTCTAGTTATTTTGAATGGCTTACTTTTTAAAGATTTATTTACTTAATTTAGGGGAAGAAAGAGAGAGCAGGGGGTAGAGACAGAGGGAGAGGGAAAGAGAGAATCTCAAGCAGTCTCCTTATTGAGTGTGGAGCCTAAGGTGGGGCTTGATCTCACAACCCTGATATCATGACCTGAGCTGAAATAAAGAATCAGAGGCTTAACTGAGAATCCTTGTGTGAGTTAATTTATGTCATTTAGTGATGGATCAACTAAGTCATTAGTAATGCGTTGAAAATTTGAGGTGACATCACAATGTGACAAAATAAGATGTACTTGCTCGTATCCCCCTTGCAACGAGAGCAATTTGGCATCCATCCATAGACAAAAGTGACTATGTGGGAATTGTGGGAACCAGCACCGCATGCCTACAGACTTGCGAGGAGCCTCTCCTACTCATACATCAGGTAATCAGGTAATACAGACCTCAATCTTGACTATTGCTGCAGTGGCCTATGAACCAGGTCTATCCCCTCCTGGCCACAATATGAGAGCCCTTGGAAAACGCTATCTTAGACAATCAGCCACATATGAGAAAGCCATTGTGGTAATCCAGATTTCTAGTAGAGAGGTTCTGACACAATGTTAGAGAGATAAAAGATGAATTTGGATGATGAATTTGGATGCACTGAAGAGGGAAGAGGAATAGTTTGGCTTTACTCATATCACCCCTCCCATGAGCTCAGGGTCATGAGAACTTCTCAGCCCATGATTTCTCCCAACAGGGAAAGTGAGAGTGTGTGAGTGAGTGCCTGGCTTCCCCTGCTGTGTGGGATATTGTCAAAGAGGTCCATTTTTATCTCACCCTCTCCAGACTACTGAGTCATGAGCTGTGTGTATGACGAGCAGAAGAGAGAGGCTAAATGAGTGGCAGATAGGACTCATGGAGGGTGAAAGAGACAAGGATCCTACTAACTATGTTGGAGACACATTCAAGAGGCCTGTCCTTGAAATAAGTAAGTCAGACAGTAAGAAAAAATACCAAATGATTTCATTTATGTGTGAAATCTAATAAACAAAACAAATAAAAAGGAGAAACAGATCCATAAAAACAGATAACAATCTGATGATTGTCAGAGGGGAACAGAATGGAGGACTAGGCAAAATAGGTGAAGGGCAGTGGCAGATATAGTTCTCTAGTTATTAAGTAAATAAGTCATGGAGATAAAAATAGAGTCAATGATCTTATAATAAGATTATATGGTGATGGATGGTAGCTACGCTTGTGGTGAGCATAACAAATAGACTTATTCAACTACTATATTGTAGACCTGAAATTAATGTAACATTGTACGTTGCCTACACTTTAATAATTTAAAAAAGCCCACTCAGGAACCACTGGTAATGCACTGCATACAGATTCACCAACTGGTCCACAGGCACTCCCAGTGCTTTGCACAACTGACCCATACACCCAGTCCATCTTGTGACTGACTCTCTTTGTGCCTTCCCAATTGTGGTTAGGGTGAGTTTTGACAGACAACTAGTAAGAATCCATAGAGAGCTAGCCTGAATCTGTGGGTCAGTGAAAGACCACACTTGAGCATTACCCCGCTGTTTTTTTGTGTGTGTTTTTTTTAAAGATATATTTATTCATTTGACAGAAAGTGAGAGTGAGAGTGGAGGAAGGGGCAAAGGGAGAGGAAGAGAGAATCTCAAGCTGACTCCCCACTGAGCACAATGCCCAATTACAGGGCTTGATTTTAAGGCCCTGAGATCATGACCTGAGCCAAAATCAAGAATTGGATGCTTAACTGACTGAGTCACCCAGGGGCCCTTACTGCACCTTTGGAAAAACATAAAAGAGGCTGTCAGCACCCTCACTGATATGCTGCAGGATTGAGAAAAGGCATACAAGTTTAGGACTTTGACCACAAGAGGGAGCAAGCAGCATGGAGCAGGAATAATCATAGGCAGTCTGAGAAAGCCTCAGAACCCTTAACAGGGCTGATGAAAGGTATCTCTCTCCCAAAGCCAGTGAAGACTGGAAGAGGTGACTGCTACTTGAGCTGTGAAGACAGCAATGCAAGACTTGAAGAAACATGAAAAAATTTAGAAAAAAACACCACCACTATGGGATCACAATAATTATCCAATAATCAATCCCAAAGACATGGAGATCTGTGATTTATCTGTAAAAATTCAAAATAGTTATTTTAAGGAATTTCTATGAGCTACAAGAAAATGCAGAAAGACAATTCATTGAAACCAGAAAAACAATACATACACATGGGGTGCCTGGGTGGCTCAGTGGGTTAAAGCCTCTGCCTTCAGCTTGGGTCATGATCCCCGGGTCATGGGATTGAGCCCTACATTGGGCTCTATGCTCAGCAGGGAGCCTGCTTCCTCCTCTCTCTCTGCCTGCCTCTCTGCCTACTTGGGGTCTCTGTCTGGCAAATAAATTAAAAAATCTTTAAAAAAAACAAAAAACAAACAAACAAAATACATACACACACACAAATGAGTTTAAAAGGAGGTAAAAATCATAAAAATCATAAAAAATCATATCATTTTTTGATAAAAATCATAAAAATAACTATTCTCTTGATAAAAGAGAATCAAATGCTAATTATGGAGCTAAAGCATACAATAAATGAAGTGAAAATTCAATAGACAGCATCAGTAATAGAATGGATCAAGCAGAAGAAAGAATCTGTGAATCAGAAGATAGGACCTTTGAAATTACCCACTCAGGGGAAAAAAAAAAGAAAAGAAAAGAAAAAGAAAAAGAGCAAAGGCACACTACATGATCTATGGAATATCATTTAAGAAACTAACTGCAAATTATTGAGGTCCCAGAAGAAGAGAGAGAAAGAAGGCAGAAATCTCCTTTAAAAAACTTATGACCAGGACAACCAGGTGGCTCAATTGTTAAGTGTCTGTCCTCAGCCCAGGTCATGATTCTGGGGTCCTAGGAACAAACCCCATATCAAACTTCCTGCTCAGTGGAGAGCCTGCTTCTCCCTCACCCTCTGCCCCTCTCCCCTGCTCATGCTCTCTCTCTCACTCACTCTCTCTATCTCAGATAAATAAGTAATATCTTAAAAAGAAATGAGCAGTAAGTTCTTAAATCTGGGGAGGAATTTAAATATGCAAATTCATGAAGCTTACAAGTCACCAAACAAACTCAATTTAAAGAGATCCTCTCCAAGATACACTATAATAAAATTGTCGCAGATCAAGACAAAGAGGGAATCTTAAAAGCAACAAGAGAAAATAAGTTCATAACTTACAAGGGAACTCCAATAAAAGTCCAAACACATTCCTCAGCAGAAACCTGACAGCCCAGGTGAGAGTGAGGTGATATATTCCAAATACTGAAAGGAAAACAAAACAAAATAAAACACATGACAAACAAGAATACTCTATCCAGAAATGTTGTCCTTTACGAATGAAGGATAGAGAAAGACTTCCCTAGACAAAGAAAACCTGAGGGAATTCATCATTCCTGGTTCAGTGAAATGAGTTCTTCAAGCTGAAAGGAAAAATACACTAATTAGTAACATTAAAATATACAGCACATTAGTGAACATAAGCATAAAGTAAAATTCAGAATACTGTAATATTGTACTATAGTGGGATATGAAACATTTAACTCTAGTATAAAGATTAAAAATCAAACTATTAAAATAACTATAAAAACAAAAATTTGTTAACAAATACCCCAAATTAAAATAGCCATATTATGACATCAAAAACCTTAAAGGAGGGGAAATGAAAGAGTAGTTTTTGTACGTAATAAAAATTAGTTTGTTATTAGCATAAATTTATTAGCATAAATTGTAATATCTATAAGATGTTTGATGTAAGCTTCATGGTAACTACAAAGCAAAAACTTATAGTAGATACACAAAAAGACAGAAGGGAATCAAAGCATTGCCTTATGGAAGATCATTACTTTACTAAAGAATGCAACAAGAGAGGAAGAAAGGAAGAAGGGAACTACAAAACAACTGGAAAGGGATTAATGAGATGGCATTGGTAAGTCTTTATCTATCAATAATTACTCTGAACATAAATGAATTGAATTCTCCAATCAAAAGGCATAAAATGACTAGATGGATAAAGAAAAACAAGACCCAACTATAAGCTGCCTACAGTGATTCATTTCAGCTCTAAGGATATATATACACAGGTTTAATGTGAAGGGATGGGGGAAAAAAAAATACAAACCAAAAGAGGGCAGGAATAGTTGTACTTATTTCAAGCAAAATATACCTTAACCCAAAAGTGACCTTGCCAGAGGTCACTATCTGATGACAAAGGGACCAATTCACGAGCAACAGAAGCAGTAGTAAATATATATACACCCAACTTTGGTACACCTAAATGTATTAAGCAAATATAGATCTAAAGTGAGAAATAGACAGCAATACAATAATAGTAGGGGACTTCAATACCCCATTTACAATAAAAGATATATCCAAACAGAAAATCAAGAAGAAAGTATTAGACTTTTAATAGCTTTAGACCAAATGGATCTAACTGACACATACAGAACATTCCAACCATTAGCAGCAGAACACACATTCTTCTCAAGCCTACACGGAATATTCTCCAGAATAGATCATATGTTAAGTCATAAAACAAATTTTAGCAAATTTAAGAAGATTGAGATCACAGTAAGTATTTTTTCCAACTACAATGGTATGAAACTAGAAATTAATAACAGGAGGAATATTGGACAATTGACAATTTCATGGAAATTAATCAACATACTCCTGAACAACCAGTGGGTCAAAGAAGAAAAAACCAAAAAAAAAAAAAAAGTTAAAAATAACATAATGAAACAAATGAAAATAGGAAGAGAACTTACCAAAATTTAGGAGATGCAACAAAAGCAGATGTAAGAGAGAAGTTTATAATGACAAACAGAATAAGAAAAAAGAAAGATCTGAAACAAACAACCTAATTCTACACCTCTAGAAACTAGAAAAAGAACAAACTCAGCCCTAAGTTAATAGAAGTCAGGAAATAACAAAGAACAAAGCAGAAATAAATGAAATAGAGACTGGGGAAAATTACAGAACAAATCAACAAAACTAAGAGCTTTTTTTTTTTTAAGATAAACAAAATTGACAAGCCTTTAACTAGACTAAGAATAAAACAGATGATTCAATTAAATAAAATCATAAATGAAAAAGGAAATACTACAACTGATACCACAGAAATACAAAGGATCATGAGTCTATTATGAACAATTACACACCAGCAAATGGAGAAGAAATGGATAAATTCCTGTAAAACACAACCCACTAAGACTGAATTATGAAGAATTAGAAAATATAAAAAGACCAATAATAGTTAACAAAATGCATTAGTAACCCAAAAACCTCCCAACATAGAAAAGCCAGATGGTTTCACTGGTGAATTCTACCAAACTTTTAAAGAAGAACTAATACTAATCTTTTTTAAAGTTCAGAAAAAAAAAATTTTTTTTATAAAGTCAACATTACCCTGATACTAAAGACAGATAATGACACCATAAGCAAAGGAAACTATAGGTCAATATTCCTGATAAATAGAAATGCAAAAATTATTAAACCAAATATATTAACAAGCTAAGTTCAACAGTACACTTAAAGGATCATATACCAAATCAAGTAAGATTTATTCCCAGGATGCAGAAATAGTTCAACAAACACAAATAAATGTTATATACCACATTAATAGAATGAAAGATAAAAATTAAATGATCATCTCAATAGTTGCAGAAAAGGCATTTGACAAAATTAAATATATCTATATCTATTTATACCTATCTATCATAAAAACTCTCAACAAATTGGTTATAGAAGGACCATACCTCAACATAATAAAGGCCAAATAAGACAATCTCCACAGCTAACATCATACTCAACAGCAAAAGTTTGAAACTTTTCCTTGAAGATTAGGAAGCAGAGAGTGGTGTCCACTCTCATCACTCCTATTCAACACAGTACTGGAAGTCTCAGTCAGAAAAATTATGCCAAGGAGGAGGGGAGGGGGGAGAAAAGGAGAAGGAGAAATAAAAGAAAGGAGAAAAAAAAAGAGCATCTCAAGCACAAAGGAAGAAGTAAAATTGTGTTTAGAGATGATACGGTCTTATATGTAGAAAATCTTAACAATTTCTCCAAAAAACCCGTTAGAACTCATCAACAAATTAAATAAAGTTGCAGGATAAAAAATCAACATACAAAATATAGTTGCATTTCTATGCACTAACAACAAAATATCAGAAAAATAGATAAAGAAAATCCCATTCACAAGAGCATCAAAACTAATAAAATGCACAGAAATAAATTAAAGCAAAGCAGTGAAAGGTTTGAACACTGAAAACCCGCAGATTTTGATAAAAGAAATTGAAGACACAGTGAATGGAAAGATATCCTGTGCTCATGGACTGCAAAATTAATATCGTTAAAATGTCCACACTACCCAAAGCCATCTATAGATTTAATGTAATCCCCATCAAAATTCCAATAGCATTTTTCACAGAAATAGGAACAAACAATCCTAAAATTTGTATGAAACTGTAAAAAAAAACCAAAAAAAACCCACCAAACTGATATCCAAGGTAATCCTAAAAAAGAACAAAGTATAAAAGCATCACTCTTCAAACTATATTACAAAGCTATAATAATCAAAACAGCATGGCACTGGCATTTATATATATATACACACACTAATATAAAGAGCCCAGAAAGAAACTCTCTTATATATGGTCAACTAATATTTGACAAAGGAGTTAAGAATATCTGGTGCGGAAAAAATAGTTTCCTCAATAAATGGGTCTGGGAAAAATGGATAATCATTTGCAGAAGAATGAAATTGGGCCCTTATATTTTACCACCACAAAAGTTATTTTGAAATGGTTTAAATACTTAATCTTAAGACCTGAAACTGTAAAACTAAAACAAAGCAAGGAAAAAGCTCCTTGACCTTGCCTTAGCAACAGTGTTTTGGCTACACCATAAGCACAGGCAACAAAAGTAAAAATTAGTAAGTGGGACTGCATTAAGCTAAAAGCTTCTGCACAGGAAAAGAAACAATCAACAAACTAAAAAGGCAACTGTAGAATGGGAGGAAATATTTGTAAACCGGATATCTGATAAGAGGTTAATATCCAAAATATATAAGGAAGCTATACAAGTCACATGCAAAACAAAAACAAAAACAAAAACTGACTACAAAACAGAAGAATAGAGGAACCAATTAGACATTTTCCCCAAGATGTACAAATCACCAACTGAGACATGAAAAGGTGTTCAATATCACTAATCATCAGACAAATGCATATAAAAACCACAATGATATATCACCTCACACCTGATAGAATGTCTACCATCAAATAAACGAGAGATTAAAAACGGGCCTGGATGTGGAGAAAAGGGAACTCTTGTGCACTGTTGATAGGAATGTCAGTGGTGCAGTCATTGTGGGAAACAGTACAGAAGTTCTCAAAAATGAAAAATAGAACTACCTTATGATCCAGCAATTCTACTTCTGGGTACCTAGCCAAAGGCAATGAAATCAGGATCTCAAAGAGATATCTGCTCTCCCATGTTCATTGCAGCATTATTTATCCTAGCCAAGACATAGAAACAAACTTAGTTTCATGGTGACAAGGTGAATGGATAAAGAAGATGTGGTATATACAGACAATGGAATATTATTATTCAGCCATGAGAAAGAAGAAATCCTGTCTTTTACAACAACGTAAATGAAACTTGAGGGCATTCTGTTAAATGAAATAAGTCAATGGAAAAAAGCAAATACTGTATGACACAGTTTATATATGGGATCTAGAAAAATTTATAGAAATGGGATAGATTGGTGATTACCAGGTACTGGAGGTGTGGGAAAATATGGAGATGTTATTCAAGGGTACAAATTTCCAATTATAAGATGAATAAGTTTTGGGATTCTAATGTACAGCATGATAATTAGAGTTAACAATACTCTTTTTTTTTTAATTTTTTATAAACATATAACGTATTTTTAGCCCCAGGGGTACAGGTCTGTGAATCGCCAGGTTTACACACTTCACAGCACTCACCACAGCACACCCCCCCCCCAATGTCCATAACCCCACCACCCTCTCCCAACCTCCCTCCCCCCAGCAACCCTTAGTTTGTTCTGTGAGATTAAGAGTCTCTTATGGTTTGTCTTCCTCCTGATGCCATCTTGTTTCATTTATTCTTTTCCTACTCCCAAACCCCCCACATTGCATCTCCACTTCCTCATATCAGGGAGATCATATGATAGTTGTTTCTCTCCAATTGACTTATTTTGCTAAGCATAATACCCTCTAGTTCCATCCACGTCTTCGCAAATGGCAAGATTTCATTTCTTTTGATGGCTGCCTAGTATTCCATTGTATATATATACCACTTCTTCTTTATCCATTCATCTGTTGATGGACATCTAGGTTCTTTCCATAGTTTGGCTATTGTGGACATTGCTGCTATAAACATTCGGGTGCACGTGGCCCTTTGGATCACTGTGTTTGTATCTTTACAGTAAATACCCAGTAGTGTGATTGCTGGGTCATAGGGCAGCTCTATTTTCAACTTTTTGAGGAACCTCCATGTTGTTTTCCAGAGTGACTGCACCAGCTTGCATTCCCACCAACAGTGTAGGAGGGTTCCCCTTTCTCCACATCCTCGCCAGCATCTGTCATTTCCTGACTTGTTAATTTTAATCATTCTGACTAGTGTGAGGTGGTATCTCATTGTGGTTTTGATTTGTATTTTCCTGATGCTAAGTGATGTGGAGCATTTTTTCATGTGTCTGTTGGTCATCCGGATGTCTTCTTTGCAGAGATGTCTGTTCAAGTCCTCTGCCCATTTCTTGATTGGATTATCTGTTCTTTGGGTGTTGAGTTTGCTAAACTCTTTATAGATTTTGGACTAGCTCTTTATCTGATACATCGTTTGCAAATATCTGCTCCCATTCTGTCAGTTGTCTTTTATTTTTTTTTAACTGTTTCCTTTGCTGTGCAAAAGCTTTTGATCTTGATGAATTACCAATAGTTCATTTTTGCCCTTGCTTCCCTTGCCTTTGGCGATGTTCCTAGGAAGAAGTTGCTGCAGCTGAGGTCAAAGAGGTTGCTGCCTGTGTTCCCCTCAAGGATTTTGATGGATTCCTTTCTCACATTGAGGTCCTTCATCCGTTTTGAGTCTATTTTCATGTGTGGTGTAAGGAAGTGGTCCAATTTCATTTTTCTGCATGTGGCTGTCCAATTTTCCCAACACCATTTGTTAAAGAGGCTGTCTTTTTTCCACTGGACATTCTTTCCTGCTTTGTCAAAGATTAGTTGACCATAGAGTTGAGGGTCTATTTCTGGGCTCTCTATTCTGTTCCATTGATCTATGTGCCTGAGTTAATAATACTCTTAATACTTAAAAGTTGTTAAGAGAGTAAATTGAACTGTTTCACCACAAAAGGAAATGACAATTATGTGAAGTGATGAAGGTGTTACCTAAACCTACTGTGGTAATAATTTTGCAATATATAAATTTATCTAGTTTGAAAAAGAAAATTTGAATACAATCTTTATATACTATTTCTGTCACCAATCTGTCATTTATGCCTATAACTAATGCCTTCCCCCATCTCTTAATAGATCAGAGAATTTCAAATGGGAAAGATATGAGAGTCAAGAAATACCCAATTGTTTTACAGATTAGGACACTAAGATCAGAGAAATCTAATATTCCAGGTAGTAAATTAAAAGTCTCACATGGTTCATCTTATGTAAGCCTTCTCAAGATTCAAAATGAATTTTAGTATTTGCATACTCACAAATAGAAATTTAGTTGTGAAACGGAAACCAAATTAGCAGTCAGTGATGACTAAATATTTCATAGCAGGTGCAGCCCTTAAATTTATCTCGTCTCACATTCCAAATGATGCAACAAGTGCAGTATCTCCAGCTATATCCAATCAACACAACCTAATACAAGTGAATGCAAATACCCAAATACCAGGAAATCAGTGGTATAACCACTGTTAAGACATTGACCTAAGTGACAATAATAGCATCCAATCATAATACAGATAAGGCTTGACTTACTCATTTTTGTTAATTTGGTTCAAAGTTTAAAATGTGACCTAGCTTCTCCCCTTAGTGTCTATTTATGTGATCCTTCTGTTGCATGAATATATCACAGGCCCAAAACAGTACTTATAAACACAAGCTGTTAATTATTAACCCAGCATTCATAAAATTAGAGCACAAACTATCATCTCAACTAATTCATTTACAAATAATGATTTAGAAAGATAGCAAAAAAATTAGAGTGTTCCATGTATTATATTAATTCATGAATAGTTATGAATAGTTATAACATCTTTATAGGTTCTAATATCATTCTTAGGGAGGTTACATAATATTTTATTGTTAAATCTTAAATATATTAAGTTAGTTAACTCTCATAAAAGCTCTATGAGGCAGATATAATAATTACTTCTGTTTCACAGTTATATAAACTGAAGTAAAGAAAAATAGTTCAAGTTTGTTATTCACTGAACTCCTAAGAATTATTATAGATTTACTAAGTTTTAGTATGATTAGAATTTACTATTTGCACTTAAAATTATTGCTTATTCATTTACAAAATACATGTTAACCCTCTGCTATTCCAGATACTGCTGTGGGACAAATATGCAGATATAAACAACAAGAAAACACAGAGATATGATTCAAACACTCACAGTCTTATCACCAAGGGCAGGAAGACAATTTAAAAAAAAAATTGTTTTTAGTCTTGAAGTTCTTTTTTTAGAATTATTTTTTAACTTTCTAAGTTTTTACTTTCATTCCAGTAAGTTAACATACAGTGTTATATTAGTTTCAAATGTACAATATAGTAATTCAGCAGTTCCATACATCGCCCTGAGCTCAATCAGAGAAGTGCATTCCTTTATCCCCACATATATTTAATCCATTCCCCCCTCATCCTGTAATCAACAGTTCATTCTCTATAGTTAAGAGTCTGCTTCTTGATTTTTCTCTCTCTTCCTCTTCCTCTCCATCTCTCTCTTTCATGTTTTGTTTCTTAAACTTCACATACAAAATTATATGGTATGTATCTTTCTTTCTCTTATTTCATTGAATGTTATACTCTCAAGCTCTATCCAAGTCATTGCAAATGGCAAGATTTCATTCTTTTTTATGGCTGAATAGTATTCCATTATATAAAATGGAATTATATATAAAAATGATATATATATCATATATATATGATATATATATATATATATCAATTGATGGACACTTAGGCTGCTTCTATATTTTGGCTATCATAGATAATGCAGCTATAAACCTACTGGTACATGTGTTCCTTTGAATTAGTGTTCATGTACTCTGAGTAAATACCCAGTAGTGTCATTCTTGGATCATAAGGTAGTTCTATTCTTAACTTTCTGAGGAAACTCCATACTGTTTTCCAAAGGGGCTGCAACAGTTTATATTCCCACCAACAATGCACAAGTGTTCTTTTTTCTTCACATCCTTGCCAATACTTGTTTTTTCCTGTGTTGTTGATTTTCCCATTCTGATAAGTATAAGATGATCTCATTGTAGTTTTGATTTGTATTTCCCTGATGATAAGTGATGTTGAGCATCTTTTTGTGTGTCTATTGACCAACTGTATGTGTTCTTTTGGAGAAATGTCAGTTCATGTCTTCTGCCCATTTACTTTTATTAGATTATATGTTTTTTGGGTGTTGAGTTGTATAAGTTCTTTATATTTTTTATATACTAACCCTTTATTGGTTATGTCATTTGCAAATATCTTCTCCCATTATATAGTTTGTCTTCTACTTTTGTTGATTGTTTCCTTTGCTGTGCAGAGCTTTTCATCTTGATGTAGTTCCAATAGTTTATTTTTGATTGTTTCCCTTGACTCAAGAGACATATCTAGAAAGAAGTTGTTACAGCCAATGTCAGAGAGCTTATTGCCTGTGTTTTCCTCTAGAATTTGGATGGTTTGCTGTCTCACATTTAGGACTTTCAGCCAATTTGAATTTACTTTTGTGTATGTTGTAAGAAAGTGGTCCAGTTCTCTGATGAAGCAACATTTTAGTTGATACTTCAAGGTGCCCTGTCATACCAAAATATAAAGGAGGAACATTTTAAATAGAGTGTATGATAAGTGAAAATTTTCTTATTTGGACATGTGTTTGCCATGATCAAAGGAGAAAAGGAAGTCAAAGAACCTGAAATGGGCAAAAGAGGGGATGAGATTGGAAAACTAGATGGGGGCCAGGTTCTGGAGGGCCTCAGAGGCCAAGATTAAGATTTCTAACTACAATAGATAAGTGCTATGGAATTTTAAACATGTGCATGGTACTTGCATGATCTTATTTACATTTTAAAAGATGATTTGTCTTGTAGAGAATTGTAGAGAATGAACTCTAGGACAAATGGACAGAAGTAAAAGCAAGATAACTAGTGGAGAGTTGCAGTAATACAGATAAAAATGGTAGACTTAAGATTTGTCAGTAATGAGAACCTTCAAACTACCTAGTTACCATTAACTCTCCATAGCCCCTATGGTACTGAGTCCAGCTTCCTGTTTCCTCCTCCTCCTCCTCCTTCAGATTTATTTGTTTATTTGAGAGAAAGAGAGAGAGACAGACAGGACAGCACTAGTGAGGGGAGGGGCAGAGGGAAACTCGAGCAAACTCCCTGTTGAGCGTGGAGCTGGACAGGGAGCTTAATCTCATGACCCATGAGATCATGACTTGAGCTAAAACCAAGAGTTGAATGTTTAACAAACTAAGCCACACAGATGCCCCCAGCCTTCTATCAGCCAATGTTTGGGATTCTTATCTAAACTTAAAGGTCCATCAGAAACCAATATCTTGCCTAGATTTAAGGATTGAAATTGTTATGACACTACTACTGTATTCCACCACCAACATAAACTGGAAATATGTCACATAGATTCTTGTCTATTGGACAACATAAAATTGAATTTACGATCACAAGTTATTCTGAAAAATTTTCAGTTGAGTCAGTACGTGAACACGTCACCAATAATCCCAGATTTCTCTGCATTCTTACTACCCCAAAAGAAGAACTCCTGACATGCCACATCTATTTATGTGATGTTCTTCCACCAAAATGAGAAGTAGCACTCCCAGACTCACAGAGGTGATAATTCTGTTATATTCCTCATCTGCCTCACATCTCATCACAGATTCCATTCCTGATACTGTAGAATTTGTTTTTATTGGGATACAGATACATGAGAGAACATTCAGAAAAGAGCAAGTAGAATGCCATGGAAGCTAAAATCCACCCTTAGAGGGCCCATTAAAGGAAATCTAACTCTTTAGCCGGGATAATATGAGGCATTAGCAAGTATTAAATAGTTTTTAAATATTCGTGAGATCTCCAGAACTCCGTATGGGTTTCAGAGTTTGTAAGTGTACCTGAGAGATATATTTTATTTCAAACTGAAGAACTGCCTTTTTGGCCAAAGACCATAATCATTCCTCAATGGACATTTACTTTTTGTATGCCAGAAAAATCTTCCCTCCAAATTTCAGCAACGGCATCTTGTTGGTATTTAGGAAAAAAGGAAAAAACAAATCATCCCAAGTATATCTGATTTGAGTAAGTACAAAACAAAATTCATTTCCATCTCATGGCCACAGAGGTGGGCATGGTACTGATGGATATATGTTCAAGCAGATTATCCTGCCCTCCAAATGACAGTGATTGTATCGGAGATTGGCACAGTATACAAGACATTCAAAGATGACTCAATTCCAAGATAGTTTTTTGAACTGAGCTCTCTTTCCTCTGGAGTTCTGAATTAGGAAAACAAAAGCTTAAAAATTCCAAAGGGCCCAATGTGGAGAGAGATTGTGTCTAAGAATAAGGCAAATATTGAAGAAAAGAGTATGTTATATGAGTCATTAAATTCCTTGTTACTTCAGCCATTTTGAATTGAAATTTTGTTACTTGCAAACAAAAGTGACCTCATTAACTCAGGACAGTGCCTATATGCAATAGATGTAGAATAAATATATACAATTTGCTTCTTTCCAAAAGATTGCAGTACATTCAGGAAAACGTAACTAGTTTGAATGAAAAATAAAAATATGATGGTGTGGTATATAATTAATGACTGAACTGGTGGCTTATAACATGTTTTCTGTAACTATTAATACGTTTAATAATCCATTAAAACAAGCTCTTACATGTTCTTATAAGTAGTGACTGTGATATGTTATATAATCTTCTGTTTTTCAGCTTTCCCATCAATGAAATGAGAAACAAGAGAGCATCTATCTTATAAAATTGCTCAAGGGTTAACTGAATAATATATAAAGCATATGACACCATGCTGGCAAATAATTAGTGCTCAATAAGGATAGAAATACAATTGTAATTGTTGTTGCAGCTGTTTTGTCATTATTATCATTATCCCTGTGGTAGGCAGCTTGTGACATGGCTTCTAATGATTCCCATGTCTTGGTATTCATGTCTTTGTATAATTTCCTCCTCTTGAGTATTGACTCTATCTAATGGCTTGCGTCTAATGAATAGGAAACAGAAAAAGTGATGGAATATGATGGGATACACAAGACCATGACTTCTATCTTGCTTACATTCTCTCTGTTGCTGCTACTTTCTTCCCTCCCACCTACTTGCTCTGAAGAAAAATGTTACTATGCTTAAAATGCTCTGTAAAGAGACCTAGGTGGCAAGGTGACCAACAGCCTATAAGGAAGCAAATTCTACCAGTAACTATGACAATGAGCTTGGAAGCTGGTCCTCCCCAGTCAAGCCATTAGAAGAGAATGCAAGCTTAGCTGATGCTTTGATTGCAAACTGTGCCTGCATTTCTGATCCACAGAGATTGTGATATAATAAATGTATTTTGTTTTAAGTGATTAAGTTCATGTAATTTCTTATGCAAAAAGGGATAACTTATATAGTCAGCACTATAAACAAGAGATACTCACTAGGGATCCCACATTCTTAGAGTGTCTTCTGAAGTGTAGGGACTTCAAAAAACAGGTGGGAGTGGGATAAACCTAAGAGGTGACCACAGAGTGTGAGGTTATTTAAGGTGAGAGAATAAGATGAGCTAAAGCCTCAACAATAGAATACTGAGTATCTAATCATTGAGATAAGACCAAATAGGATTGAAATAGGAGGCTTGGAGTAAGTTCAATTAGATGGATGGAGAAAAAAATATCAAGGTCACTAAAATTCAGACTTTCCACTAGGCTCATTAGATATTTGATAGCAGCATAAGGTTCTGCATTAATGTTCTTTTTCTAAAGTGCCTAAAATCATGCCTGTCAGAAAATATTCGATAAAAAATTTGCATGAGAAATAAGTGATAACAAAGTGACTTACGTGGCATCAGGAATCTCTGGAGGATTTCAAACTCAGAAGTGGAAAGGTGAAAACAATGTTTACAGAAAGTTATTTGAGTAGACATCTGTACCTTGGAATCTAGGAAGAAAAACTGCTGTGATTGAGGCCAGTGCTAGCCCACATGTGAAGACATGTGAACACAGACTAGAAAGAAGGAGAGCAGTAGGGATAGAAGATACACGGAGGCAAGAACAGGTCTCCCGGAATGTCACAGGTAACCAAGCTGTGTTCAGAATGCCAAATCTTTAAGGTTATCAGTACAGATAATTGATTAATTGATCTATGATGTCTTCTATTTCACTAGGAATGAACTGAACTAGGAATTCTTTACCCATTACACATTATACCTTTATACTATGTACCATAATGTATAGTGGTAAAATTTTCCACTATTTTCCATCTGTCTATCTGTGCAACTATTGTCCATCTATAGCTAGAAATATATAGGGAAAGGTGCCTTTTAGAGGTATATAAGGTCACATGCCAAGAGCAGTATTTGCAGAGAGAAGGACAATCATGAAAATGAATTCCAAATGCTCATGTTTCTTATTGTTCAACCTACTGACATCCTATTTGATTGTTGAAGTATATAAAATTAAGCCTCATAAATCTAGTGAAAAACTGAGGTAAATCAAAATTACTGAATCTAAGAACCAGTCCACTATTTTTTGTTGTTGCTGTATAACATAGTGTTAAGTTCCAAGTAAATTAAAAATAAATTAAACTTTCACTTACACACAGTATCTTACTCAAATGAACTTCACAATCTAACTGAGCTTAAAAAATAAAAATTCTTAATTAGTCATATAAAAGAGTAAATGAAGAGCCATTATATGATGGAGACACTCTTACTGTGTAGCATAAAATAATAAGTGATTTCATTGTGTCAATATTTAATGGAATATTGATTTATATGTAGAAACTCTACCTATTCACATATTAAAATAAAATTAAAGTATTTGAGAGACTTTTTCTAAGTCTCACTTAGAAATAAGTTTCTTTCTCACCTGTTTCCTCTTTCCAGTTTTATTGCTTGTTATAGCTTTTTGGTCTTTTTTGTTACTAGAAACTATTTTGATAGTCTGTTAAAAAAAAAGGAATAAATTATTATTAAATATAATAGCACATGGAAAAATAATTAATAGCAATGTGACAATGAAATAAAAAATAAGTTGATCTACAAGGAAGTAAACTGTCCATATGATATTCTTAAGAAAGCTGAATCCAATAATATTTGGGATTTATGTCCATGTGAGATGTCATCTTATGGTAAGAGAACAAAGTCTATTTCTGGTTTTAACTTTTCTTTTCATTCTTTTTCTAGGTACACTTGTCATTCAAATACAACATGTTTACAGAAAAGTACATACACTGTAGGTGTAGAGTTCAATAAATTTTTTAAAAAGATTTTATTTTTAATTATTTGACAGAGAGGCAGGCAGAGAGAGAGGAAGGGAAGCAGACTCCCTGCTGAGCAGAGAGCCCGATGCGGGACTCAATCCCAGGATTCTGGGATCATGATCCGAGCCAAAGGCAGAGATTTTAACCCACTGAGCCACCCAGGTGCCCGAGTTCAATAAATTTTATAAATTGAACCCAACTGTGCTGTCAAAATCCAGATCAAAAAGCAGAATATTGCTCGCACCCCATAAAGGCCCCTAATAGCCTCCAAGGCACTTCTGCTCTTCTGAAGGATAAACACTCTATTCATTTCTGAAATCATTAATGACATATGCCTATTTTATATGCAGTAGTTAAATGCTCATTGAAATAATTTTATTTTTTTCTATGTTGTTTGAAGTTGTAGTCATTTATTTAAGTAATAGTATTAAAATAAATGTATTAATATAATAAAATGTGTTTATTCATTTGATTCTAGATGGCATTTGGGTTGATTTCCCATTTTGGGCTATCAAAAACAATGTTGCCATAAGCCAAATGCTATCAAATGAAAAAATATATATATATATCAACAAAGAAAGAATTGGACAAGGCACTGTGCATTGTGTGGAATTCTTTAGACGAATGATTTCATGTCATATTTAACAAAAGAGGATATGATAGTTACTATTACTATATCCATTCTTGATTTGTAGGAATTTAGGTTTGGGAAAATTTGATAACTTGTCCAAAAAGACAGCTAGTAAGGAGGTGAGGTAGAATTTATGACTCAACAAATAAAATCTCTACTATGTGCCAGAATTTCTTGTAGAAGCAATAGAAATGGGAATAAACAAAACAGATCATAATTCCTGTCAACCATTTTAGTTGCTTTTGGGGGAGCAGATAATAAGATATGTCAAATATTAGTTGGTGAGGTGATAAGTGTACAGAGGAAGATAAAGTAGTATGGAAAATAAGGAGTGGGAATGCTTCCTTACTGCAGAGTGCTAGTGTTTATGCCATATTAAACCAACAAATACACATTTACAGTCTTCTAATAGCGATTTCTTAAAGATACTATCCATCACTTTTTTCTTCCTTCCTTCCTTTTTTCTTTCTTTCTTGTAAGCAATCTGCTGGTCACATATTAATGAATAGATCATTTACAAAATGAAACAAAAGAAAACAAACAAAAGCCTACAGCACTGGATTTAATGCAAGATCTTAAAAAATTGATTATGAATAACTAGCAAAGTATTTGCACTGCTTACTTATGAGTGGTTGAAAAATCATACCTAGATAAGTATTCTTAGTTAATGACAAAATTGGAAATAACACACTAGAAAGGATCCAGTTATTTGCACCTGCCAATTTTAGTTAACCTTTATTCTAAGGAACAATTTATGTATAGGGTCAAACATTAAATGATATAAAACAATTTTAAATATTTTATATACAATATTGAGGTTAGTGGGTCATAAGGTCATCATTGTTATTTCTGTTCTTCATTACCTTAAGGGAGTTGGGTAAAGCTGACAAAAAGCTGGGTAAAGCTGACAAAAGATTTTTCCCTCTGATGTAACATTGTTCTTGCAAGATTCTACCATGACACATATAATGACTATAAATTTTGAAAAATTATAAACAAGCAAACCTAGAAATATAACAACAACAACAAGAAGAAAACAAAAAAACAAAAAACTGTAGTGACCCAAAGACATTGGAGAGTGAAACAAAGCACACCATTTCTAAATGGAAGCTGACATTCGGAAGAGCAAGTGGCATAATTGAGTTACTAGTTTTTACGACTTTTAACCCAGGGGCAGATAAAATGTACATATGCATAATCTAAAATCCTGATAGAAAAATCAAGACCTTCTAGTCTGACGAATAGGAAAAAAGATTTGGTAAGCTATAGGTATTGGTAAGTTGTTGGGAAGAGTTCAAGAAAGAACTGAGGCAAAAAAGGACTTCAGATGTATATAAACTCTTCCCAATTTCAGGCTGACCTCTAAACCCTCAAATATGGGACATATTCTAAAATGTACAATAACTCTGAGACTGAGTTACCAGCCAAGATAGATAATTTACAGTTTGAATCCAACTCAGTTGAATTTATGTTAAAGAAAACAAACAAATCACATGTATCTAATTACATCCAGAACATACCTAATATAACATTCACAATGACTATTATCACGATCTATTGGAATGATATAATTTTTAAAACTGTTCTGCTATTGCAATGTATTATAAAGTCCCTATTGTAATAATATACACACTTTTTCTATGTTGATGAATTTATTTTTATAATATTGTATTATAGAATATTATATTCATGTTTTTGAGATAGATTGTCCTGTAATTTTTTGCTTTGAAAATTCTTTGGATGTCAGATACTGTTATCAAGGTTATACTGACCTTATAAAATGAGTCTGAAACTATTCCATCTATTTCTATTCTTTAGAAGAATTTGTATGTGTTTGTTGTCACTTCTTTCTGATGTGTTTGGCAAAATACCCTGGCAAATTCTTTTCAATCTGGGTAATTTGTGTTTTTCTAGGAATTTGCCATTTTGTCAAGATTTCCACTTTTATTGCTTGAAATTCATCATAATAACATCGTGTATATTTTAAATGTCTGCAATATTAGTAGCAATGTAACTCTTTTCAGTCTTGATGTCACTCTCTCTGATGATTGATTTGGAAGTATCATATCAATTGCATTACTCTTTTAGAAGTACTAAATCTTTGGTTTTGTTGATTCACTATATAGTACTTATTCTCTATTTCACATTTTCCACCTTATATTATTTTTCCTTCTACTTTATTTGGACTTAATTTCATGTTGATATTATCATTTCTTAAAAGGGATTATGAAATAATTGGGTTATTTTCTTCTTTTGTACCTAATTAGCTAATTTAAGGCAAATTTTTTTCTATAAGCACAACTATGCAGCATCTCACATGTTGACATACATAATAGTCTTATGCATATTAACTTCAGTATATTTTCTAATTTTCAGTGGAATTGATTTTATGAAGTATTGTTTCTCTATTTAAAATGTCTTTAAAATGTCCTTAATTTCCAAAGATACGGAGACTTTTATAGTATATTTTGTTTTGATTTCCAAATTAATTCTGCTCTGATTTAGGAATTAACTATACATTATTTGGATCTTATAACATGTTGAGACTAACTTTATTGCTAGTAAGTGATCAAATTTGTTAAATATTTCATGGACATCTCTTTTAAAAAGTTGTTCTGTTAAGTATTGGGTTCAGTATTTTTTTAAAGGTTTTACATATTTGAAAGAGAGAGAGAGGACAAGTAGGGGGAGCAGCAGAGGAAGAAGGAGAAGCAGACTCCTCACTAAACAGGGAACTTGCCATTGGGCTCAGTCCCAGGACCCTGAGATCTTGAGGAGCTGAAGTCAGATGCTTAAGCAACTGAGACACCCAGGAGCCTAAGGTTCAATATTTTATTTGTCTGGAACTCTGTTTTTCAGGTCATCTATATGCGTCCTACCTTTTAAATCTGCTTCTTCTATCAATTACTAAAAGATTGTTAAAATTTCCCAATTTTTGAAAGCTTGTTGATTCTTTTCTTTTAGCTCTGTCAACTCTTTCTTTATGTAGGTCTAAGTTATATGTGTGTATACATTTAATTACTAAGTGTTTCGCCAGATAACCATTTATTATTATAAAATATGCCTTTTATTTCTATTAAGTACCCTTAAAGTATTTGTTTGACATGCATTTGGCAGGTTCTTCTGGAATTGTTTACATGGTATAGATTCATTCATACTTTTAATTTCTCTTTCACCATTTTGATTTTTATATAACTATACAAATGGAATGTGATATTGAAAAATATATATGAAATGGGTGGTCAATTCTTCTGACTAATACATTCAGACTTTCTACTTTAATATAGTTGACTGATTATGATCAATTAATCCATGAATCTCTGGGTTCTTTTTTACAACAGAAGGGCTCTGTTGGCGAATGCCCAACTTACACAAGCAGAATCAGTGATCCAAGCGTTTTATGAGTAAATCCTTTTTTTTTAAATTTTTTTTTATTTGACAGAGAGACACAGTGAGAGAGGGAACCCAGCAGGGGGAGTGGGAGAGGGAGAAGCAGGCCTCCCGCTGAGAAAGGAGCATGATGCAGGGCTCGATCCCAGGACCCTGGGATCATGACCTGAGCTGAAGGCAGATGCTTAATGACTAGCCATCCAGGTGCCCCAAGAGTAAATCTTTATTGCTGTGAAGTCACACACACACACACACACACACACACACACACACACGCACACACACAGAGTAGCATAACCTGATTAAAGAAATTAGATATTTAAATTTTGAAGACTATAAAAAACTTACATTAAATGAGATAAATGTTAAATGTTACACTTTATGTACAAGGAACCTCAGCTGGTCTCTTTTCTAAATGAAAATGATGCAGAGATGGAAATTTTAAAAGTTGAGACATTCATCAAAGAAAAAATATAAAGAAAAAACAAAGGTACATAAAATGAGCTTAAGAAGCTGTAAGTAAAATAAAACAATTCAATCAGTCAACTGAGGAGAAAGAGGAAGACTTCAGTATCTCTACTTTCAAAAGAAAAGAAAGAAGAAATAAAAATAATGAACAAAAAAATGGTAATGGAAAATAGAGAACAGAATTTTAGTGTTATAGTTCATTGCCGTTCATAAAGAAGAAACTAGAAGAATATAAGAGCATCAACCAAATATGTAATAGAAAAATACTTTTCTTGAATGGACAAAAGTATTTTCTGAATATTTGAAGACTTCCTTGAGGATCAGGCAAAATTAATGAAAATTCTATCAATATGTAGTAGATTTTGGAAATTCTTATAGTTTCTAGGACAAAGAAAGAATATTATACATATTCATCTAGAAGAAAAAAAATATTAGATGTAGTTTTTTACAAGGAGCAGAGTTTAGATCTTTAGATCATTAAACACCAAATGGTGGTAACCCTGGTGGGGGAGGGAGGTATTTCCTCTGAATTCTTAAAAGTGTCTGAGATGTTCTTAAATATGAGAGCAATAGGAAGGTATTTAAAAGGGTAGGGGTACACAGAGCTTACCTTTACACACACATATTCTCTGGACAAAAAAGAATTGAATACCTATCCCTCAAGTCAAGAGATGTATCAAATTAATATTGATATCAAATAAACCTCCAGAATGGTCAAATTGTACTATAGAAAGAATGGAGGTAATCAATTGAAAAAAGGACACCCAGAATGAATTATTTGTTTTGTTTTGTTTTTCAAGCTTTTCTTTAAATATCATTAGTTAACATATAGTGTAATAGTAGTTTCAGGAGTAGACCTTAATGATTCATCACTTACATGTAACACCGAGTGCTCATCACATATAATACCTAGTGCCCTCCTTAACACCCATCACCCATTTATTTTTTTTTATTTTTTTTCTTCTCATTTTATTTATTTTTTCAGTGTAACAGTATTCATTCTTTTTGCACAACACCCAGTGCTCCATGCAAAACGTGCCCTCCCCATTACCCACCACCTGTTCCCCCAACCTCCCACCCCTGACCCTTCAAAACCCTCAGGTTGCCCCAACCTCCCACCCCTGACCCTTCAAAACCCTCAGGTTGTTTTTCAGAGTCCATAGTCTCTTATGGTTCGCCTCCCCTCCCCAATGTCCATAGCCCGCCCCCCCCTCTCCCAATCCCACCTCCCCCCAGCAACCCCCAGTTTGTTTTGTGAGATTAAGAGTCATTTATGGTTTGTCTCCCATCACCCATTTAAATCATGCCCCTTCCCACCTCCCCTTTGGCAACCCTCAATTTGTTCACTATAGTTAAGAGTCTGTTTTATAATTTATCTCTCTCTTTCTCTTTTTTCCCCTTATGTTCATCTATTTTGTTTCATAAATTCCACATGAGTGAAATCATATGGTATTTGTCTTCCTCTGACTGATTTATTTCACTTAGCATAATATACTCCATCCACATCATTACAAATGGCAAGATTCCGTACTTTTCATGTTTGAGTAATAGTCCATTGTATATATACACCACAACTTTTTATCCATTCTTCAGTTGGTGGATATTTAGGATCTTTCCATAATTTGACTATTGTTGATAATGCTGCTATAAATATCAGGATGCACATATCCCTTCGAGTCAGTATTTTTGTATCCTTGTGTAAATACCAAGTAATGAAATTGCTGGATCTTATGTTAATTCTATTTTTAGCATTTAGAGGAAACTCCATACTATTTTCCAGAGTGGCTGACCACTTTGCATTTCCACCAAGAGTGTAAAACATCCAGAATGAGTTTTAGGTGACAACAGCAAATGTTCACAATGGTATATATAAATGTCAAGTTGAGTTCATGCTAAAAAATATGAAATTGTTAAAACATTACTATAATAGTTAATAATAACAATATATATTTCAAGCCTGAAAATGTGGAGAAGACAAGATGTCAATTTACTGAATATATATAAGGCCCTAACATTCACTTGTGACACTTAAATCAATATAATATCAACTATTTACTTTACTATCTTGGAGATAAGTATTAGTAAATATAAAAATAAGTTCTCAAATAATGAGATGAGACCATCCAGAGAGGATACATACAGTGAAATGTGAAGAGGTTTGGTAAAAGAGCCGTGGAATCAATTGCCCATGATATTCAGACATATAGGAAAATCATGAGGGTTCTGAGACACAGGCAATGAGCAGAGATTATGGGATTAGATATTCTTAGGAGTTTGCAGAAGGTAGTTGGTGGGAATTGGGAAACTGAAGCAATAGTTATGTAGGAGATTGTTAAAATAGCTTGGAAACTTGAATTTTGGATTTTGACCTCATGATGAGGACCAGGGTTTATTTCAAGAAGTGTGTTTCTCAAGTGTTGTAGAAGTGAAGATCACTGGACTAAATGCATAATTCAAAGAACTGTGGATAAAGAAAGCAATGAGGGTAATGTGTTAACATGAGGAAAAGGGTTCTTACTTGACTTTAATATTATAGTAATCTTCCCTTTCTTTCTCCAACTCAAAGTGGGTAAAACCAATGTTCTCCTACATTCTTGTGGGAATTAGTCAGTTTGTTACATTTAAAATTACATGTAATATGTAACAAGTATTTAATAAATGCTAGCGTTTTGTTTTTTTTTTTTACTATTATTTACTGAATAGACTAGCTGATGAATGCTTGTTTTTCTCCCAATGCCCTTGCAAATGGATTTCCTCTCATTTGCAGCTCTAGAGTATGAGTTTTTAACTAGGCAGAGCCAGAAATAAAGAAGCTGAGTGATCATGTACTATAATGTAAATTACAGTGGAGGGACGAAAAGGAACAATGTAAGGGGAAAATTTTGAACATACTGCACTTCCATTGGTTTTTGTTGTCTCTCTCCTCTTCCACTTACTGAAACACCTTTCTCTTCTGTTTTTCATAAATTAGGAGTCTCTCAGGCTCCAGCATTATTTTTTTGTTATCTTCCAACAGCTTCTCTTTGGGTGACCTCATCCATTTGCATGGCTTTAATTATCATCTCTGTGTTGTTGACTCAAAATATGTATTCTAGGCCAAATTTCTTTCCAGTGGTTGAATCCTCATCATCTCAAGGCCAACTTGATATCTCCACCTCCATATCCCCAAAAATTATCTCCATCTCCAATTTTGTTTCTCTCTTGTTTGTAAGTCAGATGTCTGGGAATAATCCAAAAATCATCTCCTCCACCCATAACTACCTATAAATACAAGGAAAAGTATTTTTTTAGATTAAAAAATTATTATGAATGTAAGCTTATAATTAAAATTCAAATGGTAGTAGGACATAATATAACAAGAGACATTGCATTTAGCCCAGTTCTTCTAGGATGTTGAGGAGAGGAGGCTAGAAAACCCTTCCAATGGTTATTATAATTTCCTTCTTTTCTATAGCTATGAATAACAAAATTATAGCTCCATGTCTTTTATGTTAAAATGAGTACATATTCTATTGCTTTGTAATACAATAGATTAAGATATAGCAATTTACATGACTAGCATCTTTCCTTTCTGATGTAGGTATAAACATTATTGTTGGTTTTTCCACTTGTCACGTCAGTAACTAAAGGGTAAAATTAATTCTCCTTTTCTTATTCAATCGAACTTACTCGGTTTTTCTTTTATAAGACTAAGGCTTTAACATACATTTCACCTCTTTTCATCTTCCAATCTCAAATGTTATAGCCCCATCTTTACTTTTACGTAATAAGGATAATAATATTTACATCATTAATTGTTGTTGGTAATATTTATTAATGTTATTGATAATAAAACAATTACATTATTAATTTATTATTAATTTATTGTTAATATTTACATTACATTCCATACATATAATTAGGCTTTATGAGATTTATCTACAAGTTGATTCTAAAAGTCAAATTCCATAATTAATAATTCCATAATTATGATGATTTTTCCTGTTTATTGTACAGCAAAGCACAAGATCATAACCTTGTGCCACTCAAAACATTGTACTACTAGAGTCAATAGAAAGACTCAAATTTTTTGTACTCCATCAATTATTTTGATAATACTCTCAGATTTCTTTTAAGGTCTCCATAATTCATCTGCCATCAACTTCCCTTATGTTTCCAAATTCCCCTTCCTAGAATTCACTAGTCTCACAGTCCCATGTTGATTTGTTGCTTTCCAAATTTACTATTCTATTTTCATCCTGAGAGGATTTCACTGTTCTCCTAAAACACTATTCCATGGATCCCATGTCTTTTTTCTCAATTTTCTATTGCTTTAGAGTATAACCTTAATTAGTTTCCTAAAGAAGGCAGCAAGAAAGATGAAACTTTTGACATTTTGTATATCTGAGAAGAATATATTCTAATCCTTTTTGTTTGTTTGTTTTTGTTTTTGTTTTTGTTTTTGTTTTGTAGTCTGGGAGATTTTTTTACAATATTTTCTGCTTTTTTGATTTTTTAATGAAAATCATAACTCAACTTAAAAGAACTTGTTTTTCTTCTTTGCTCATTTTTCATAATTCATCCTTTTTATATTAGCAATAAAATATCTTCTTGAATCTGACAACACAAATGAGAAATTTTTATAATTCTTTTCTATTCCTTGATGTATCACTATTTACTTTGCCATTTATTTTACCCTTCTTTTTCATATTGTTAGTATTCTTTAAAAGACTGGTAGTCATTGGTTTTCTTCTTCTATCTAAGAAAATTGCCATAAAAATATTATTGAAGGGAGGAGTCAAGATGGCAGAGAAGTAGCAGGCTGAGACTACATCAGGTAGCAAGAGATCAGGTAGCAAGAGATCAGCTAGATAGCTTATCTAAACTTTACAAACTCCTACAAATCCAACAGGAAATCTAAGAGAAGAACAGCAATTCTAGAAAAGAAAATCAACCACTTTCTGAAAGGTAGGACTGGCAGAGAAGTGAACCCAAAATGAACGGAAGATAGACCGCTTGGGGAGGGGCCAGCTCCCGGCAAGCGGCGAAGCAATGGAGCACAAAATCAGGACTTTTAAAAGTCTGTTCCACTGAGGGACATCACTCCAGAGGCTAAACCGGGGTGAAGCCCATGCGGGGTCAGTGTGGCCCAGGTCCCGCAGGGTCACAGAAGGATCGGGGGCGTCGGAGTGACGCGGAGCCTAAAAAAAGAAATGGAAGGAAAACTTCCAAACTCATTTTATGAGGCCAGCATCAACTTGATCCCAAAACCAAAAAAGGAGCCCATCAAAAAGAGAACTACAGACCAATATCCTTGAGAACACAGATGCAAAAATTCTCAACAAAATATAGCCAATAGAATTCAACAGTATGTTAAAAGGATTATTCACCACGAACAAGTGGGATTTATTCCAGGGCTGCAAGGTTGGTTCAACATCTGCAAATCAATCAATGTGATACAACACATTAATAAAAGAAAGGACAAGAACCATATGATACTCTCAATAGATGCTGAAAAAGCATTTGACAAAGTACAGCATCCCTTTCTGATCAAAACTCTTCAAAGTGTAGGGATAGAGGGCACATACCTCAATATTATCAAAGCCATCTATGAAAAACCCACCACAAATATCATTCTCAATGGAGAAAAACTGAAAGCTTTTACGCTAAGGACAGGAACACGGCAGGGTTGTCCATTATCACCGCTGCTATTCAACATAGTACTAGAAGTCCTAGCCTCAGCAATCAGACAACAAAAGGAAATTAAAGGCACCCAAATCAGCAAAGAAGAAGTCAAACTATCACTCTTTGCAGATGATATGATACTATATGTGGAAAACGCAAAAGACTCCACTCCAAAACTGCTAGAACGAGTACAGGAATTCCGTAAAGTGTCAGGATATAAAATCAATGCACAGAAATCAGTTGCATTTCTCTACACCAACAACAAGACAGAAGAAAGAGAAATTAAGGAGTCAACCCCATTTACAATTGCACCCAAAACTATAAGATACCTAGGAATAAACCTAACCAAAGAGGCTAAGAATCTATACGCAGAAAACTATAAAGTACTCATGAAAGAAATTGAGGAAGACACAAAGAAATGGAAAAATGTTCCATGCTCCTGGATTGGAAGAATAAATATTGTGAAAATGTCTATGCTACCTAAAGCAATCTACACATTTAATGCAATCCCTATCAAAATACCATCCATTTTTTTTTTCATAGAAATGGAACAAATAATCCTAAAATTTCTGTGGAACCAGAAAAGATTCTGAATAGCCAAAGGAATATTGAAAAAGAAAGCCAAAGTTGGTGGCATCACAATTCCGGACTTCAAGCTCTATTACAAAGCTGTCATCATCAAGACAGCATGGTACTGGCACAAAAACAGACACATAGATCAATGGAACAGAATAGAGAGCCCAGAAATAGACCCTCAACTCTATGGTCCACTAATCTTTGACAAAGCAGGAAAGAATGTCCAATGGAAAGAAGACAGCCTCTTCAATAAATGGTGCTGGGAAAATTGGACATCCACATGCAGAAAAATGAAATTGGACCACTTCCTTACACCACACATGAAAATAGACTCAAAACGGATGAAGGACCTCAATGTGAGAAAGGAATCCATCAAAATCCTTGAGGAGAATGCAGGCAGCAACCTCTTCAACCTCAGCCGCAGCAACATCTTCCTAGGAACATCAGCAAAGTCAAGGGAAGCAAGGGCAAAAATGAACTATTGGGATTTCATCAAGATCAAAAGCTTTTGCACAGCAAAGGAAACAGTTAACAAAACCAGAAGACAACTGACAGAATGGTAGAAGATATTTGCAAAGGACATATCAGATAAAGGGCTAGTGTCCAAAATCTACAAGGAACTTAGCAAACTCAACACCCAAAGTACAAATAATCCAATCAAGAAATGGGCAGAAGAAATGAACAGACATTTCTGCAAAGAAGACATCCAGATGGCCAACAGACACATGAAAAAGTGCTCCACGTCCCTCGGCATCAGGGAAATACAAATCAAAACCACAATGAGATATCACCTCACACCAGTCAGAATGATTAAAATTAGCAAGTCAGGAAATGACAGATGCTGGCAAGGATGCGGAGAAAGGGGAACCCTCCTCCACTGTTGGTGGGAATGCAAGCTGGTGCAACCACTCTAGAAAACAGCATGGAGGTTCCTCAAAATGTTGAAAATAGAACTACCCTGTGACCCAGCAATCGCACTACTGGGTATTTACCCTAAAGATACAAACGTAGTGATCCGAAGGGGCACGTGCACCCAAATATTTATAGCAGCAATGTCTACAATAGCCAAACTATGGAAAGAACCTAGATGTCCATCAACAGATGAATGGATAAAGAAGAAGTGGTATATATACACAATGGAATACTATGCAGCCATCAAAAGAAATGAAATCTTGCCATTTGCAATGACGTGGATAGAACTAGAGGGTATCATGCTTAGTAAAATAAGTCAATCGGAGAAACACAACTATCATATGATCTCCCTGATATGAGGAAGTGGAGATGCAACATGGGGGGTTGGAGGGATAGGAGAAGAATAAATGAAACAAGATGGGATTGGGAGGGAGACAAACCATAAGTGACTCTTAATCTCACAAAACAAACTGAGGGTTGCTGGGGTAGGGGGGTTGGGAGAGGGACAGTGGGGTTATGGACATTGGGGAGGGTATGTGCTATGGTGAGTGCTGTGAAGTGTGTAAACCTGGTGATTCACAGACCTGTACCCCTGGGGATAAAAATATATTATATGTATATAAAAAATTAAAAAATAATAAAAAATTTAAAAATATATTATTGAAGATGAGTATAGATATGGAATTGTTGTCTGGTATGCCTTGTTTTACAGTATCTGGGCAATGAGCTAGACTTTACATTAGATAACCTAGATTTAACCATGCCAAAATTTAACCTGTGGATATCTCTGTCTGCAATAGAGGCTCAGGAACTAAAAAACAGAGCTTCCCAGACTCTGTAGCAAAAAAATTGTAGGAGAGAGAACAGATGATAATGGTTTATTAGCCAGTTACTTCAGTCTGGTATAGGTACTTCTCTCCTCAAATTTATACAATAACTCTCATCACCTAAATGTTTTGATACTTATTTTCTGAAACTCTGCAATTAATTTTTTCCAGTGAATGAAAAACAATAAAAATGACAACAAACATTCATTGAATGCTGTCCTAGGTACTTTTGGTGTATTGACTAATTTCATCTTGACAAAAACTTATGAAAAAAGTACCAGGCACAAAGAGGTGAAAAGTGGAGCTTGAATACAAACCTAGGCAGGCTGGCACGAGACCCAAAGCTTAGTTCTACATGGTAAATTAATGAATAAAATGGTGTCTTGGAAATCTCTCTTCTTTTGGCTTCTAAATTATTCTCACATCACTGGCCTTTCCCTCTACCTAATTTCTAAAAGTTGAAGTGCCTCAGGTCTTGCAAATGAGCCTTCTTCTATTCTCACTTCAAACTGGCTCCATCGCCATAGTTTTTAATACCAACCATATTCTGATGTCTCCCAAATGTAATCCTCCTTTTTCCTCTTTCCAAATTCGAATGTTCCACATTTCCTCTCCCTCTATGACTTAACATATTCTAAAATGAACAATTGCTCTATTTCTCAATTTTTGTTCCTTGCCTGTTCATCCTCATTTCAATTATATATTGTTCTCCTTCCAGTGTTCAAGCCTAAGATCCAGGAGTCAATTTTAACACATCCATTCTCTTGCCTATCACATCCATTCACTGATTAACAGGTCTAGCTTACACTAACTATGAAGCCCATCCCATATATGTCCACCTTACTCCAAGTCCATTGCCCATCCTAGTCTCTACATTCATCCATCAATACTAGGACTTCTGCCTCAACCTCCTGACAGGTCTCCTTGGTTGTGAGGGATGTAACCATAATATCTTTTTCACATCCTAATGATGGTTTTAAAGTGAAAATTAGATTATTGCTTCTTTGTTTGCAACCTTCAATTGACAGGTTGAATAAAGTATCTGGAATAAAGCTACTTATCATGGTTCTAGAGTCCTACATGATTGTGCTTCTGAAGTTGTACAACTTCTCCTACTCTTTTGTGAGCTGAACAACACTCAGATTGTTCTCCTTGCAGTTTCATGTAACTCATTTACTCCTTCCAAGTCTATTCTGTAGGCTGTTTCCCCAACCTGCAATTTCTTTTCCAGACCTCACCCCCCTTACTTCAGCTTCATCAGTCTGGTTTAATCTTATACTTCTACAATCAGCTTAAATGTACTCCCCTTAGAGGGACCTTCTTCTACTACATGGTCTTACAAAATATCTATAATACTTTCTTTAACCAAATTCTATTTCTTTTGTAGCATTTATGAAAATTTGTTTAGAGTTAGAAGAAAGAGAGAAATAATGGTTTATTTCTACTTTACAGGAACTTAATGTTTAACTGAGAAAATAGACATAGATGCACCAGAATACAGTATAGACAATATTATAAAAGGGGTATTTATAGAGTTCCATGATAAGAATGGAAGTAGATATATTAATTTAGCTTTTAGTGGGATGAGAAGAAAAAGCTTCACAGTGTAACAGACAGTTTAGTTGCAGAGTGTCTGAATACATCTGAGAGATATGTTTTGATATCTGAAAAAATTATCATTCAAAATTGCAAGCCTCTGCTTCCCTCTTGAAAAGAGACATTGTTTTCCTTCATCATAAGATAAAGGGTATATATATTTCTTCAAATGTATATTTAGATTGAGAAGAAATGTACCTGATTGGTCCAAGCACCATGAAGTCATATGTAATCCTAGGACAATGGAGTTGAAAGAAAGATCATGGTATGTTAAAGCTTCTGCTTGCAGGCCTGTTAATGCCCATTTGTGTCCACATATCTAAATATTTCTCTCCATTAGCAGTTCAGCTTATATTGTATCTCACTGTTTTGTGAGCAATCTGTTTTGTGGTTAGCCATTTAGAATTCTCTTTTCCAGAGAAAATTAAAAGCTGCTGAAGGATATAATTTACTACTAAAATAACAAAATTGCAAGATTAGGTGGAGATAAGTAACATAGTTGCATATAATTTTAGGTTTATGTTCTTTTCCTCCTCATTCCACAGTTATTTCTAAACCTATTTTGTCCCTAAATAATAAAACTAAATAAAGTATTAGTAGTAGTTTCCATTCTATTGTGAAGCTCTGTTGACAATGTGAGTTTGGTTTAAAACAAAAGTGCTTAATTGCAATAAAAATCCTGGAGATTTTCAATCATTACTATAACACTAGTTTTGAGGTCCAAATTACTAGTAGCTAAAGCCTCCCTATAGTAATGTCCTTTGGATATTTTAAAAATATTTTCAAATAAAAAATATTTTCAAATATATAGACCTAATTTATATTATAACTCATAAAGTAGTAAGCAGCACTGGACAATTTTCAATATTTATGTCAAAAAAAATTGTATCATATAAACCCTAAAGTTAAGCACTAGAAACTGATATATACCTAACTTTTGGTTAAATACAATAATTTGGGAGAGCTATATAATCTAACAGCTATAATGTAAACACCGATTTTTTTTAACATTGATGACCCTTAAATTATTAGTGATTACAGTAATATGATATGATTATGTGCCACACAGCATAAAATGTCATCAGATGTTAATGGAAATGGGAGAGTAAAGATTCCAAAAGTACATCCCTCCATAAAAATAAAACAAAACAAAAAGGCAAAATTTACCAGATTCTTCTCCCCTATCCCCAAGAAATCAGAATTAACCAAAGTCTTGTAGCAACCAGGAGAGCATTTAGTTAAGATAAACTGATGAATCTCAGAACAGCAAGCTCTGTGGTATTTTAGTTTATCTTAATCCCATTCCCTTCTCTCCAAATCAGTGGTAGTCTTGAAAAATAACATTCCATATTCCTGGTTAAGAAGGAATGGAACTCAGGGTGCCCAGAGGGTCAGTCATTTAAGCATCTGCCTTCAGTTCAGGTCCTAGTTGAAGGGTCCTAGTATTGAGCCCCACATCAGGCTCCCTGCTCAGCAAGAAGCCTCTTTCTTCCTCTTCCACTCCCCCACTTGTATTCCCTCTCTCTGTGTCTTTGTCAAATAAATAAAATCTCAAAAGAAAGAAAGAAAGAAAGACCTCATCTCAACAATTGTCATTACTGGACCTGTTGGGTGGTTCCCTGGAAACCTTCACTCAAAAGGTTTGTCTTAATTCAAATTCACTTGATCTCACCCAGCTCTAAGTGCCTTGAGGGATGAGGCATTTGTCTAATGCTGTAACATCAAAGCTATCTGAGACAATGGATGAAAGATGGGGCAAATAATAGATTAGCCAAAAAGTTTAAAATGAAAAGCTACAGAATGAGATGCGCATAGGGGATTTGAAAAACTCAACTTGTTTCTGGAAACTTAAAGAGCAGTCCACATGCGCAGGCTGCATGTTGTTGTGTGCATACTCACAAAAGACATGAGTGACCCCAGGATCTCACCTCTGACTGACCTTGAGGCTAAAATAAAAGGACACTAGACAGTAACACAAACCCACAAAAAGAAATAAAAAGTACTGGTCCATATAAGTATATAGGTATATACTTATATAGTATATATAGTATATATATAGTATATAGGTATAAAAGTAAGTGCATCTCCTTTTTTCTTACCTGATTTAAATGATAATTGCATAATGCAATAATTATAAATCTAAATTACTGGGCACACATGTAAGGATGTAGTTATGATAATAATAGCATAAAAGTGGGGAGATGGAGTTATACAGGAACAGAATTTTTGTATACTATTGTAAGTAAGTTGGTATTAATCTAGATGTTAATGATAATCCCCAGAACAACCACTAATAACTCAAAAATATAGAGTAAAAAAAAAAAAAAAACCTACAAGAGAATTAAAATGACACACAAGAAAATATTTAACACAAAATAAGGTAGTAATGGGCCATTAAGACCTGAAACATATGAAAAATAACAAAATGTCTGATAAAAATTACAGTTTATCACCAATTGCATTAAATGTAAATGGATTAAACACTCCAACTAAAAGATAGAAGTTATTAAATTATTATTAAATTAAAATGCAGGTGGATAAAAAATATCCAATTATGTGCTGTATACAAGAGAAACACTTTAGATGCAAAATACACAAATAGGTGGGAGGCACCTTGGTGGCTCATTTGGTTAAGTGTCTGCTTTCAGCTCTGGTCATGATTACAGGGTCCTGGGATCAAGTCCCACTTTGGGCTCTCTGCTCAGCAGGGAGCCTGCTTCTCTCTTTTCCTCTGCCTGCTACTCCCCCTCCTTGTGCTCCCTCTCTCTCTCTGCCAAGCAAATAAATAAACATTTCAAATACCAAAATAGGTGGAATGTAAAAAGATAAAAAGATATACCATATAAAAAATAACCAAGAGTGTTGGGATGGGTAGAGAAATATTATATAAAATAGATTTTAAAACACAAATTATTACCAGAGACAAAGAAGAATATTTTATAACAATAAAGGGACAATCTTCCAAGAATATATGACTATTACAAACATATATACACATGACAACAAAGACCAAAAATACTTGAAGCAGAAAGGGAAAAATTTAAAGGGGAAAATAGATAATTCAACAATAACATTTGACTTAACATTCAACTTTTAATAATGGATAGAGCATCCAGACAGAAGATCAAAAAAGGAGTAGAAAAATTGGACAACACTATAATAAGTAAATTTAACATGTATCTACAGAACACTTTACCCAATAGCAGCATGATTTTTACACATAGTTTTCAAATACAAGTGGAAGAGTCTCTGGGATAAATCTTTTTTTCTTTTTTTTAAGATTTTATTTATTTATTTGACACAGAGAGAGATCACAAGTAGGTGGAGAGGCAGGCAGAGGGGAGCAGGAAGCAGGCTCAATCCCAAGACCCTGAGATCATGACCTGGGCCAAAGAAAGAGATTTACCCCACTGAACCACCCAGGCACCCCCTCTCTGGGATAAATCTTATGTTAGGCTGCAAGGTAAGTTAGATAAATTTAAAAGAATTTAAATCATAAACAGCATGTTCCCCAGCCATAATGAAATGAAATTAAAAATCAATCACAGAGGAATATTTAGGAAATTTGTTAAAATGTTGAAATTAAATAACACATTGTTAAATAACCAATCAACCAAAGAAGAAAACACAAGATAAATTAGAAAATACTTTGTGTTAAGTAAAACTGAAAATAGAATGTACCAAAACTTATAGGATGCAACCAAATGGTGCTCAAAGAGAAATGCATAACTCTAAATGTATACATTATGATCTCACTGATATGAGGAATTTGAGAAACAAGACAGAGGATCATAGGAGAAGGGAGGTAAAAATGAAACAAGAAGAAACCAAAGAGGGAGACAAACCATAAGAGACTCTTAATCTCAGGAACAAACTGAGGGTTGCTAGAGGGGAGGGGGGTGGGAGGAATGGGGTGACTGGGTGATAGACATTGGGGAGGGTATGTGCTATGGTGAGTGCTGTGAATTGTGTAAGACTGATGAATCAGTCCTGTACCCCTGACACAAATAATATGTTATATGTTAATTAAAAAAAGAAACATAAATTAAAAATCCATTGAATTTTAAGTATATTTTTTAAATCTGTAAATTAAAACTAATCAACAACTGTTATTACTTAGTATTTCTAATATAATTAATTCAATGTAACCACAATATTGTTAATCCAAAAATAGCTGCAACATAGTCTTAAAACTCCAAAGTAATTTATGAATTTTAACAATTGAAAATATCTACAGATAAAAAAATAAGTTCTAAAGCTTTCCTAAGATTTCAATTTCATTAAATACATTGGTAACTGATAAACAGAAGAAACCTAACTATATATGTATATTAACATTATTATGTCATATTTTTATCATCTATTCAAAAAGACAGCTTTTTTCACTATGTGGTATCAGAAAACAAAAGAATATGTAATATGTCCAAATAAAAGTAATATGCTGGGTTTTTTTTATTTGACATTTTGCTAGGAAAACACAACAAAACTTCCTATTTTATTAAATGTGTTCTCCACTTCCCTGAAACAAATTCTTAAATTTCTAGTGTTAAAAAAAGACAAAATCTGAAATAAATAACTTAAACTACCACCTTAAAAAAACTTAAAAGAAGAGGAAAAGAAACCCAAAACAAGCAGAAGGAAGAAAATAATAGAGATCCAGTGGAAATAAAGAACTTGGGAGTAGATAAATAATAAAAAGAATTTTAAAAAAGGAAGTTATTTCCATGAAAAGATTGACAAAATTGGCAATTCTTTACTAAGGTTGGCCAAGGGGAGAAAAAAGGATGAAAACTCAAATTATTAAAATCCGAAATGCTATAGGAGAAATTACAATTGATATGACATAAATAAGAAGAGGATTTAAAGGTGACTCAAACTCAAAACTGATTTGTGTGAAAAGAAAAATTCAAAACCTGAATAAGCTTATAACAAGTAAAGAAGAAGAAGAAGAACAACAACAACAACAACCACCACCACCTTCCCAAAAGAAACACCCAAGATCAGATTGGATTTACTGGTTTATTATATCAAAGGTTTAAAAGAGAATTAGGGACTCCTGGGTGACTCAGTTAAGCGACTGCCTTCAGTTTAGGTCATGATCCCAGGATCCTGGCATGGATTCCCACATAAGGAATCCTTGCTCAATAGGGAGCCTGCTTCCGCCTCTGCCTGCTGTTCTCTCTGCTTGTGCCTGCTCTCTTGTTCTCTCTCTCTGACAAATAAATAAATAAAATATTCTTTAAGAAATGAAAAAAATAATTAATGTTAATTCTTCATAAAGAATTCTTAAAATTTTTTAAATTCTTTTAAAAAAATGGAAGAGAAGGAAAAATTTCCTAACATCTTTTGAAGTCAGTGTAATACTACCAGTGTAATACTTGATACCAAAACCAAACACGTCACAAGAAAACTGCTGACCAACATCTTTGAATAAAAATTTTAAAAAACAACAACAAAAAAAACAGCCTCAACAAAATATCAGCACACTAAGTCCAGCACATATTTCATGGAGCACTGGGTGTGGTGCATTAACAATTAATTCTGTTACACTTAAAAGAAATTAAAAAAAAAAGATGTATAAAGGATTATACCTATGACCAAATGGCATATATCCCAGGTATACATAGTTGGTTTAACATTTAAAAATCAATATGTATAATATACATTGGTATATACATATATACTCTAAAGAATTCACACACTCAAAAATGTTAGAACTAGAAAATAAGTTCAGCAGTATTGCAGAATACATGATCTATGTGTAAAGATCAGTTATATTTCTACACATTACCACTGAACAATCTGACAATAAAATCAAAATAATTCCACTTATTGCATTATGAAACAAAAATAAACTACTTAGGAATAAATTTAAGAAGTACAAGATTTGTACACTAAAAACTTCAAACTATTGTTGAAAGTAATTGAAGGATATCTAAATAAAAGGAAATAAGAGTAAAGAGGTTGACTTTCATGGATTGGAAAGCATAATTGTTGGAATGGCAATACACTTCAAATTGATCTGCAGGTTCAACAAAATCCCCATTAAAATACGGTCTTAAAAATAAAATAAATAAAATGAAAGAAAATAGAATTCTCACTGCCTTATTAAAAGAAATAGCAACAGACAAAGAATAACCAAAATAGTCCTGAAAAAGATGAACAAATTTAGAGAACATGGGCTTCCTGATTTCAAAACTACTACACAGCTACTGTAATCAAAGCAATGTAATACTAACATAAGCATAGACATATAGATAGATATAATAGAATTGAAACTTCAGAAATGAACCCATACATTTAGTATTAATTGATTTTTATAAGGGTGTTATATCAGTTTCCAAGAGCTGCCATTACAAAATACCACAAACTAGTTGGCTTAAAGCAATTAAAGCTATTGTCTCACAGTTCTAGGGGAAAAAAGTATGAAATCAAGGTATCAGCAGGGCCATGATCTTTTTGAAAACTTTTCTGCCTCTTCTTAGCTTCTGTTGTTTTTTCTGGGAATCTTCAGTGTTCCTTGGCTTACAGCTTCCTAACTCCAGGATCTGCCTTTATCATCACATGGCATTTTCCCTGTGTGTTTCTATCTTCCCTTGACTGGCCATCTTCCTATAAAGACCCTCATCATGTAGGATTAGGGACCCACCCTATCCCAATCTGACCTCATCTTAATTACATCTGCAACTGCATATTCAATAAGGTTACATCCTAAGGTACAAGTGTTGGAATTTCAATATATCCCTTATAAGGGAGGCACAAGTCAACCTATAACAGATACCAAGACAATTCAAGGGGAAAAGACTATGGTTTTTCAACAAATAATGCTAGGAGAACTAGATATCTATAAGCTTGAGAATGTATTTAGACCACTTAATCCATACACAAAATAAACTCAACATTGATCAAATACTTGTGTAAGATCTAAAACTCTAAATTTCTTAGAAGGAAACATAAGTATACATCTTCATGACATGGATTAGACAATAATTTCTTAAATATAAGACCAAAAGCACACAACCAAAGGCAAAATAAATTGAACTTCACCTTATTGAAATCCTTTGTGCAATAGAGGACCTGATCCCATAATTTAAGAGACAAATTATGGAAGGGAAGAAAATATTTGCAAGCCACATATCTTATAATGGTCTAGTATCCAGAATAAATAAAGAGCTCTTAAAACCCAACAACAAAAGACAAATGACCCAAATTAAAAAATTTTAAAAAAGATAGGTAAAAAACACGAATAGACATGATTCTTAAAAGGATATAAAAATGACCTGTTGTCATGGAACTCACATTCTAGTTGGAGGAAAACAAAAAGAAAGCAGATACATTATATAAACAGAACACATATCAAGTGATGAGTGCTATGCAAAGGAATGGAATATGGTAGTATGAAAGTGGGTAAATGAGTGGATACATTACATGAAGAGTTGTATTAGTTATTAAGGTAGTGCTAATGACTGTGACAAATAAACACAAATTCAGCGGCTTTACATTTATATAACAATTCAATGGGGTTGCAGTATAGATAAAGGGCCCCATGAAGTCATTTAGAGACATAAGCTGATGTCAGTTCTGCTATATTCAATACTTGGCTTCCAAGCTTGCTCTGGATGATCACATAGAAGGAAGAGAACGTGGAAAATGGCACATTGGATCTTTTGCGTTTATAACCTGGGAGTCACATGCATCACTTCTTCTGATATTCTATTGGCTCATACTCAGTCACATGGTTACCCTCAGCTTCCACACCTATAAGACAGTTTAGGAAATATAGCTTATCTATGTGCTGGGAAGAATGGAAAACCAGATTTTTGATGGAGAGCTGTAGTCTTCCTACAAATTATCAGAAAGTATGGACTATAATGAGAAACCAAGAGAAAATCTTGAGAATAGAATTGCCATTCTATTGTATTTCATTTGCATGCTTCAAAGAGCCCCCTGACTATAAATAATGGATCAAAGAAGGTCAAGAATGGGAGAATGGTGGCTCATTAGAAAGCTCTTACAGTGAGATGATGGTGACTTCATGGTGGCCTGAAATTAGAGTACAATTCTAGTGGAGATGGAGAGACACAGCAATACATTCAGGATGAGCTCGAAGTTCTTCAAAAAAGAGACACAAATTATGCACAGTTCATGAATATAAGTCTTCTCCACATATCTTCTTAGATATTTCTTCTTCTTAGATAGTTTCTTATCAGAGATGTGTACTTTCACTTTAAAAATGTTTAATTAATTCTGTACCCAACTAAGCACAATGGCTGGCTTTAGTTTTATTCTACAGTGTTAAACGAGTATGGCTTTTTCCTTAGTTGTCATTACTGGATGCTTGGGTGATGGCCCCTTCTCCAAACAAAAATGATCCAAGGATTTCAAAGAAGAGCTCATATAAGTTAAATTCTCTCTCCAGTTCTGCAATAAGGTTGGAGCTAAATCCAGGGGTGAGAATCTCCAGCAGCTGGGGGAGGGCAGAGGGAAATGAGGCCTATTTCAAGTACATGTGACAGTCATGATTCATAATGGGAATCTGGGTCAGAATTTGCAGCTGGGGAAGCACCAGGAAAAGATTACTTTTATTATAAAAGCATGTACTTAATTACAGCTCAAAGCTGGAGTGGGGGGTGAATTGCACAGCTGGAAGGGAAAAGCAAATTAATTTGTTGACTTCTAAAGCCCTCTTATAGCTCTTATAGTGAAATATGCTCCCTCCTGTTTTAGCATCGGGTTATAACTGAAAAATTTTTAGAGTAGCCTCAAAGCAAAGAGTAGCCATGATGCAATATAAAAATAGATAATTTACATTAGGTATTTCCTCAGCCTGGTGAACTGTAAAAGCTGTGGACTATGGTTACTTTTTGTAAAATAAACAAAGCCTGGCCTGCAGTCATATTGCTTTCCTTAACAGGCAAAATCACCTCTACAGAAGACAATATTCTTGTAAAAAATATCTTTGATTTTATGCTACAGAGTCAGTATTGATCACTGGACCCCCTAGTGAGACCCAATTGACAGAAACTGGGATCCTAGAAGCAGGAAATAAAGACATTCAAATACACATCAGGTTGATATGTTAAAATGGTGGTACTTGAATTGAAGTTTTCATGCCATAACTTGTTAGTTATAAAATAACCCTAGGGACATAAAAATCTTTGCAAATTTCACAGTAACTAGACTATATCTCTTTTGGCCATGCATTGAACAGGCAATGAAGTGCAAAATAAAAGCCCAGCAATCTAGGCAGAGGTAAAATATATGGATACATTAACCAATAATTAATAATCAAGTTCATTTCTGGGAATGAGTCAGAGAAAGTAAGAGTTGATAAGCGTCTCAAGAAAAGTAGTATCAGATAAACAGAGGCCAAGAGTTTACAGTCATAAACAAGACATTAATTGAAAACAATAGCACAAAAGTGGTGAACATAAGGTTATCAATAATCAATTTTTAAATAGCAATGTTCAGAGTATTTGACAATTTTTAAAAATTATGAATCAGAATACAATAATTAAATTTATCTAGAGATTCAGAAAATATTTCAAGGAAAAAGAAAATATGTAATTGGTTTATTTAAAGCCAGCATAAATGCTATTTTATGCTCTCTGAAATACATTTTGAATATCTCTTTAAAATTTTTAACAATTACAAGAGAAGATTAACACGATAAACAATCTATATGTTATTGAGTTGTACTAATTTTATCTTATTTTATATTAGGACACTAAGATAATCTTCAAATATTAAATTTTCTTTAAAAAAGATTTATTGAGAACTTGGTATGCAAAATACTCTATGCTTCATACTGTCACTGAATTTATATATGCTAGTGATTTTATGTAAGTATATTATATATATAGCCACCTTGATGGCATAACATCTTAATATAAATCCTAAGTAATTTCCAGCTATTTATATTTTGATTATCTGATGATTGATTCTGATATCATAGATTTCTTACATTGTAATACATTTTAATTAATACATTTTAATTAATGCAAATTATGTACAAATATTTACAACATTGAGACTCCCTTTGGTGTTAATTTGAAGTATGGAATAATAGAAACAATAGTGATCAGGCAGCCAGCCAGCTTCACTCTAGACCTGGTTCTCCCATTAAACTGACTACATAAACTTTCACAAATAACTCAGCTTCTGGGCCTTTCTAGTCTAGAGAACAGACCAGTGGACTAGATAATATTTATTCTTCCTTCTCTAGCCATGTATAATGTGCATTCATTCCTGTTTTCATCACATATGTAAGCAATTGCAACCTGTACACTTATTCTTCCTGCAAATAGAACATCATAATCCTGACTTCTGTATGTGAACAGTGATGACGTGGAGCTGTCATACTGTCTTTGACGTAGGCCTAGCTTTCACTTTTAACAGGCACCCAAGGACAGACTTCTACCAAAGAATGAAGAAAGCAATAAATCCACCAGTAATTCTAATACCACCACATATGACTTATGACTGTTATCATCCGTAGACCAAAGCATAGGGCTTGAAAAAAGAGTACAAACATGAAGGCCCTCCACATACTAGATAAGATTAATTTCCAATTTGGTTACCTTCAACTAAACTAGAAGAAGCAAAACCAGTTAACAAAATAAGTATCTGATTTATCCAGGATTCAAATCTAATTTTGAAATCTATACTTAAGTTTCATCAAGAAGGTGTGTTTTAAAACATTGCGGGAAGGAGGGGCACCTGGGTGGCTCAGTGGGTTAAGGCCTCTGCCTTCGGCTCAGGTCATGATCTCAGCGTCCTAGGATCCCCCACGTCGGGCTCTCTGCTCAGTGGGGAGCCTGCTTCCCTTCCTCTCTCTCTCTGCCTGCCTCTCTGCCTGTTTGTGATCTCTGTCAAATAAATAGAGTCTTTAAAAAAAAATTGTGGCAAGGAAATAGTCTAAAAGCACCATAGACCTCAAAGACCATAATAAATAAATGACAATAGTAATTAGAACTAACAGTATATAGCCCTTACTTTTCATAGCCCTGGTTCTAAGCGCTTTAAATAGCTTAACCCATCTTCCTTATGTAATCCTAACAAAAAACTTTGAGTAATATACTATTGTTTTCCATATTTTTTAGATGATAAAACAGAGTAAGAGACGTTCAGTAACTCTTTTATGATCATATAGTTGATAAGAAGCAAATAAATGAGATCCCTTCCATCAAAGAGATTGCAGTTAAGTGTTGATGATAATATGGGTATAGGGAGAAAAACTCTTGGCCCAGCATAGTGGGCATGAGCCTGAGCTGGACAGGAAAGAATTAATGCAGGGTAGAAAGGAGGACATGAGCTCAACTGTCTTCATGATTGCTCCTCAGAGGATGCTTACAAACCTCAAACTCTTCGTCTTTGACTAGAAACGCTGCATGAGAATGCAAATGTCATAAAAGTATTATATTTTTAAAAATTATTATTGGAAGTTAATCAGCTCATTTTGGATAATCATTTTCCTTAATTGTCATATTACCAGACCTGGTGCTTCCATGGAGGATCCTACCAACGCACGTAAGTCTTCTTGAACAGAGGCACACGAAAAAGCACAGGTATCGGGCCATAATACTGAGCACAGCCATGGGAAAGAGTCAAAGAGGACTAAAAATGCTGATAGGTTTATGATTCTACATAGCGCTCTCCTCATAAATAATCAGGAAAAGAATATTTGGGAATGAAATATTCCCATATTTCATGGGAATATTTAGATTTTGTTGATTGTAAAAAAACATATGAAACTCTTACCTAATTTCTCTTTACTGATCACTAAATGGAAAATAAAATTTCCTATTTCAGACAAGAACAAAAGCTCTGTTTCTTTTTGTGTCCTCTTTCAGTGAAATACATTCTAGATCTCTAAGACCCCTTATGAAATATTCCAAACAGCATCACTGATCTTGTCCACACGGTCACCACATATTCTGGGACTTAATGCCTGAGAAAGGCTGCTTGAATTCCTAATCAACTGTGTTAGAATCTATGTTGCTATCCATTTCTGTTTTCTTCCGTCGTGTCTGAAGTTACTCGAAACAGTTTGACTTCCAGAAACCAAATGGATGAAGTCTCAGAGAATAAAGGCTCTTTGCCTAAGTAAATAACTTGTGCTTTACATTAACACTTTGCCTACAAACTGCTTTTGTGGGATCATTTTTACATTTCCCATATGAGTTAATAAATGTGTGAATTTTAGGAAGAGTAGGAGGTGAAATGTTGCCTATAGAAATAATCATTTGGGAGAAATTGGTTTCTATGTTTCAAAAGAAACTCCTCTGTTTAGAATTGCAGCTTTAGGGGCACCTGGGTGGCTCAGTGGGTTAAGCCTCTGCCTTTGGCTCAGGTCATGGGCTCAGGGTCCTGGGATCAAGCCCTGCATCAGGCTTTTTGCTCAGCAGTGAGCCTGCTTCCCCCACTCTCTCTGCCTGCCTCTCTGCCTGTTTGTGATCTCTGTCTGTCAAATAAATAAATAAAATCTTAAAAAAAAAAAAGAATTGCAGCTTTAACAAAATTAAAAAGTGTGTGCACATAAATATATACATATATTATATTGGACTTTATATTATTTGTTACATTGCATTTTATTTGTTCCTTAGTTTTATCCAGGTTATTTTATTATTTATTTATTACCCAAGTTATTTATCCAAGTTATTATAAATATAATTGCTATTTTATCTTATTTTAATCTCAACAAATAGCTTTCTGGCCAAAATCAGAAATATAGTTTGAGTATCTTTCCCCTTACCTAAAGTCCAGACAACAGAATGCTAAAGTGCTTGCAAAATTTTCAGTGTACAATTTCAGGATAGGTACTTCAGAATATATGGTGAAATCTATGAGTTACCAGAGAGGCTCCTGAGTTAAATATCTGTAGAGAAGTAATAGTGGTAAGGTTTTTATTATTATCATTATTTTTGTTAACATATAATGTATTATTTGCCCCAGGGGTACAGGTCTGTGAATCATCAGGCTTACACATTTCACAGCACTTACCATAGCACATACCCTCCCCAATGTCCATAACCCAACCACTCTATCCCTACTCTCTCAACCCCCAGCAACCCTCAGTTTGTTTTCTGAGATTAAGAGTCTTTTATGGTTTTTCTCCCTCCCAATCCCATCTTGTTTCATTTTCTTCTTCCCTAAACCCCACAAACCCTCTGCCCTGACTCTCAAATTCTTCATATCAGAGAGATCATATGATAATTACCTTTCTCTGATTGACTCATTTCCCTCAGCATAACACCCTCTAGTTCCATCCACATCATTGCAAATGGCAAGATTTCATTTCTCTTGACGGGGCTGCATAGTATTCCATTGTGTGTGTGTGTGTGTGTGTGTGTGTGTGTGTGTGTGTGTGTGTGTATCACATCTTCTTTATCCATTCATCTACTGATGGACATCTAGGTTCTTACCATAGTTAGACTATTGTGGATGTTGCTGCTATAAATAGGTGCACATACCCCTTTGGATCACTACATTTGTATCTTTAGGGTAAATACCCAGTAATGCAATTGCTGGGTCATAGGGTAGTTCTATTTTCAATCTTTTGAGGAACCTTTATGCTGTTTTCCAGAGTGGCTACACCAGCTTGCATCCCAACAGTGTAGGAGGGTTCTCTTTTTTTCTGCATCCTCACCAACATCTGTCATTTCCTGACTTGTTAATTTCAGCCATTCTGACTGGTGTGAGGTGATATCTCATTGTGGTTTTGATTTGTATTTCCCTGATGCCAAGTGATGCAGAGCACTTTTTCATGTGTCTGTTGGCCATTTAGACATCTTCTTGGCAGAAATGTCTGTTCATGTCTTCTGTCCATTTCTTAGTTGAATTATTTATTCTTTGGGTGTTGAGTTTGTTAAATTCTTTTTTTTTTTAAGATTTTATTTATTTATTTAACAGAGATCACAAGCAGGCAGAGAGAGAGTGGAGGAAACGGGCTCCCTGCTGAGCACAGAGCCTGATGCAGGGCTCGATCCCAGGAACTTGAGATCATGACCTGAGCCAAAAGCAGAGGCTTAATCCACTGAACCACCCAGGTGCCCCAAGTTTGGTAAGTTCTTTATAGATTTTGGATATTAGCCCTTTATCTGATATGTCCTTTGCAAATATCTGCCCCCATTCTGTCAGTTGTCTTTTGGTTTTGTTTGGTTTTGATCTTGGTGAAGTCCTAATAGTTCATTTTTGCCCTTGCTTCCCTTGCCTTTGGCAATGTTTCTAGGAAGAAGTTGCTGTGGCTGAGGTCAAAGAGGTTGCTGCCTGTGTTCTCCTCAAGGATTTTGATGGATTCCTGTTTCACATTGAGGTCCTTCATCCATCTTGAGTCTGATTTTGTGTGTGGTGTAAGAAAATGGTCCGGTTTCATTTTTCTGCATGTGACAGTCCAATATTCCCAACACCATTTGTTGAAAAGACTGTCTTTTTTCCACTGGACATTCTCTCCTGCTTTGTCGAAGATTAGTTGACCATAGAGTTGAGGGTCTATTTCTGGGCTCTCTATTCTATTCCATTGATCTATGTGTCTGTTTTTGTGCCAGTACCATACTGTCTTGATGATTACAGCTTTGTAATAAATCTTGAAGTCTGGAATTGTGATGCCATCAACTTTGGCTTTCTTTTTCAACTTTCCTCTGGTTATTTGGGGTCTTTTCTGGTTCCATATAAATTTTAGGATTATTTGTTCCATTTCTTTGAAAAAATATTGATGGTATTTTGATAAGCATTGCATTAAATGTGTAGATTTCTTTAGGTAGCATAGACATTTTCACAATATTTGTTCTTCCAATCCATAAGCATGGAACATTTTTCCATTTCTTTGTGTCTTCCTCAATTTATTTCATGAGTACTTTATAGTTTTCTGGGTACAGGTTTTTTGCCTCTTTGGTTAGGTTTATTCTTAGGTATCTTATGGTTTGGAGTGCAATTATAAATGGGATTGACTCTTTAATTACTCTTTCTTCTGTCTTGCTATTGGTGTATAGAAATGCAATTGATTTCTGAGCATTGATTTTATATCCTGACACTTTACTGAATTCCTATATGAGTTCTAGCGGTTTTGGAGTGGAGTCTTTTGGGTTTTTCACATAAAGTATCATATCATCTACAAAGAGTGATAGTTTGATTTCTTCTTTGCTGATTTGGATGCCTTTAATTTCTTTTTGTTGTCTGCTTGCCGAGGCTTGGCCTTCTAGTACTATGTTGAATAGCAGTGGTGATAGTGGACATTCCTGCAGTGTTCCTGACCTTAGGGGAAAAGCTCTCAGTTTTTCCCCATTGAGAATGATATTCACTGTGGATTTTTCATAGATGGCTTTGTTGGTACTGAGGTATGTACCCTCTATCCCTACACTTTGAAGACTTTTGATCAAGAAAGGTGTCAAATGCTTTTTCAGCATCTATTGAGAGTATCATATGGTTCTTGTTCTTTCTTTTATTAATGTATTGTATCACATTGATTGATTTGTGGATGTTGAACCATCCTTGCACCCCAGGAATAAATCCCACTGGTAGTAGTGAATAATCCTTTTAATGAACTGTTGGATTCTATTGGTTAGTATTTTGGTGAGAATTTTTTCATCCATGTTCATCAAGGATATTGGTCTGCAATTCTCCTTTTTGATGGGGTCTTGTCTGGTTTTGAGATCAAGGTAATGCTGGCCTTATCAAATTAGTTTGGCAGTTTTCCTTCCATTTCTATTTTTTTGGAACAGTTTCAGGAGAATAGCTTTTAATTATTCTTTAAATGTTTGGTCGAATTCCCCTGGGAAGCCATCTGGCCCTGGGCTCTTGTTTTTTGGGAGATTTTTGATGACTGCTTTAATCTCCTTACTGGTTATGGGTCTGTTCAGGTTTTCTATTTCTTCTTGGTTCAGTTTTGGTAGTTTATAGGTCTCTAGGAATGCATCCATTTCTTTCAGGTTGTCAAATTTGCTGATGTAGGGTTGCTCATAATATGTTCTTATAATTGTTTTTATTTCTTTGATGTTGGTTGTGATCTCTCCTCCTTTATTATGATTTTATTAATTTGGGTCTTTTCTCTCTCTTTTTTTTTTTTGATAAGTCTGTCCAGAGGTTTATCAATCTTACTAAGTCTTTCCAAGAACAAGCTCCTAGTTTCTTTGATTTTTTTCTACTGTTCTCTTGGTTTCTATTTCATTGACTTCTGCTTTGAACTTTGTGATTTCTCTTCTCCTGCTGGCTTTAGATTTTCTTTGCTGTTCTTTCTCCAGCTTCTTTAGGTGTAGGGTTAGGTTGTGTACTTGAGACCTTTCTTGCTTCTTGAGAAAGATTTGTATCGCTATGTACTTTCCTCTCAGGAGCACCTTTGCTGTGTCCCAAAGATTTTGAACAGTTGTGTTTTCATTTTCATTTGTTTCCTTTGATTTTCTTTTTTTCAATTCTTCCTTAATTTCCTGGTTGACCCATTCAATCTTTAGTAGGATGCTTTTTAGTCTACATTTATTTGAGTTCTTTCTAATTTCTTCTTGTGATTGAGTTCTAGCTTCAGAGCATTGTGGTCTGAAAATATGCAGGGAATGATCCCAATCTTTTGGTACTGGTTAAGTCCTGATTTGTCACCCAGGATGTGATCTATTCTGGAGAATGTCCCATGTGCACTAGAGAAGAATGTATATTCTGTTGTTTTGGGATGGAATGTTCTGAATATATCTGTGATGTCCATCTGGTCCTGTGTGTCATTTAAAGCCTTTATTTCCTTGTTGATCTTTTGCTTAGATGATCTGTGATCATCTAAATGAGGGGAATGTTAATGTCCCCTACTAGTATTGTGTTACTGTCAATGTGTTTCTTTGATTTTGTTATTAATTGGTTTATATAACTTGTTGCTTCCATGTTAGGGGCATAGATATTTAAAATTGTTGCATATTCATTTTGGAAAGATACTTTAAGTTTGATATTGTGTCCTTCCTCATCTCTTACTACAGTCTTTGGCTTAAAATATAATTTATATGATATAAGGATTGCCACCACTTTCTTTTGATGTCCATTAGCATGGTAAATTGTTTTCCACCCCTCACTTTAAATCTGGAGGTGTCTTTTGGTCTAAAATGATGTTCTTGTAGATAGCATATTGATGGGTCTTATTTTTTTAATCCATTCAGATACACTGTGTCTTTTAATTGGGACATTTAGCCCATTTACATTCAGGGTAATTATTGAAAGATATTAATTTAGTGCCATTGTATTTCCTGTAATGTGACTGTTACTGTAGATTGTCTCCTTTCCTTTCTACTCTATTACTTTTAGGCTCTCTCTTTGCTTAGAGGAGCCCTTTCAATATTTCCTGTAGGGCTGTTTCGTGTTTGCAAATTCTTTTAATTTTTGTTTGTACTGGAAGCTTTTTATCTCTCCTTCTATTTTCAATGACAGCCTAGCTGGATATAATATTCTTTACTTTTTTAAAAACAATTATTTTCTTGGATACAGAATAAAATGATCTTGGGAGTCATTATTGAAATTCTATATTTTCTTTCTTTTTAGTTCATAGGTGAAATACTCACTCTCAGAAACTTTCAATGAATGGACATATCTTTTGTCATTTGATATGATGGATCACTTTTCATCTGTGGAAGTAATTCAAGAAGTTGCTTGCAAATGTGTGACTTAAAAATCAGTTATGGGTAAGGTTATAACATATCATGGTTCTACTGAGATTTGTGATAGCAACCATATGCTTGTTCTCCATATCAGAGCACTAAGCTACAGGAGGGAGTTTCAGAGAGCTAAGGGCTCGCTTACTGAGTAGATCAGATGATTGTGCATAGAAACCTGAAGTACATGTCTCATTTATAAAGCCTGACATGAGAACATGTTTTAAAGTAGATCTTTCTTTCCAAAACTTTGGCAAAACTATGAGGAGAGATGGTCCTGAAAAATAGATTTCCTCACCCTCTAGCCAGTATTTTGGAGAATCAGAGACCTGTCTCACACCTTTATCAAAAACAGATCAATATGGGGCACCTGGGTGGCTCAGTGGTTTAAGCCTCTGCCTTTGGCTCAGGTCATGATCTCAGGGTCCTGGGATTGAGCCCCGCATCGGGCTCTCTGCTCAGTGGGGAGCCTGTTTCTCCCTCTCTCTCTGCCTGCCTCTCTGCCTACTTGTGACCTCTCTCTCTTCAAATAAATAAATAAATATTAAAAAAACAGATCAATATGATGAAAATCAATTCAAAAATTATTTTTTCAAATAAGTAATTCACCCAAACACAAATGGCACTGTTTTGCTTGCTTGTTTTACCATGATCTTCTTATAGCCAATCAATAACATGCCCCCTTTAGAGGGCAAACCCTTGCCTCTAGTACCCCCACACACAAACACACAATCACAGCTTTATTATCCTTGATGAGAAATCCAAAAAATTACTGGTAGAGAAGGATAGTGTGTGATTTCCCCAAAATTATTTTACAGAAATCCTTTACCATAGGACACTTAAGGAAACTATTATGATGTAAAATACACTAAAGAAGATAATGTAGCACATAGGAAAAAGAAATCCCCAAAAGAAGAAATTAACAAAGTCCTTTCTGACACCATCTAAGGAAAGGGTGTCCTGGCACTGAAACTCTGAACACTGGTCTTTTGGGAGGATTATGCTTTTTGAGTCATTCATTTATCTCCTATGAATTTGACTCTCTGCTTACAGAGCAATTACCTGATTAAAGTTTGGCTCCCTAATCAGATTTGCCTGCAAAGAGAGAATGTGCTGGATGGGTCAACAATTCTCTACAGCCCTATGTTTGACTTCACTGGAATTTCTAGTTCTTCCAATCCCTCAATATTTTCCTTTTATTGCTTTGGTCCTCATCCAACTTGAATTCATAAATTATTCCAAAATTATGATTTGCCAGTTGCCAATTTTCTAAAGTCCCTTGTCTCTGTCTTTTCTTCTTCTTCACATGATGAAATCACATTTCTAGATGAATTTTAACTACATTTCTACATTTGTACCCACACTGCTGATTTCTGGTGGACAATGTCTTCAGATATTTGCTGAATTGATTACTACTAACCTCAAGGAGGCCCTCAATGTGGCCTAAAAACCATACATTATATATTCCCATTCCACCCAATTTCCAAAACCCCACAGTGACATTTTCTAATTTTCTCTACTGCAGTAGGATTTCCAATTACCTGTCTCTTGCTTTCTCTCTGTAAAGAACATGTAAGACATCTAGAGAGAATGCCTTCATCTTTCTACCAAAATGCAAACAATTGTCCTTACATTTATATGAATCTTTTCTTTCTTCCCTGCTGTTACAATAAGAAATGGAACCACATTCCTCTTAAGGCAATCAAGAACCATGTTTTGGGTTGCTACCTTTACTTTTTTAGGCATTTAATTATCATTGCCTCCCTTACATGTGCATAAACATCAATAACATGTACTCATATACAGAAACACACATGCAGTACATCCACTTTGGAGAACTCCACCTGCCTCACAGCTATGAGTCTATACCTTCCTTCTGCAAAACATTTCTAAAAATGTCTCTATATTCAGTGTGTGCTTCCCTTAATTCTTTTTCATTGTATCCTATGCCTCTTTGATGAGAATTGACTTAAACTAGCATTTTAAATATCTTCTTCTCTGCTTAACTATCTTTTTTATTCAGTTTTGATCATTTATATTTATCTAGAATTTTCCATTTAACCTTAGATGTCCAAATGGATCTACACAACATTGTAGAATTGATCTCTTGTTTTTATGTATCTTCTCTGTAGCTTTAGCTAAGACTCCTTTCTCATTCATAATGTAATTTTTCCCCTGATTGTTTGATCATACTTTTTAAAGATTTATCTAATTAATTGAAATTTTCAATGAACTACTTTTGGATTCATTAATAAATTCTTGTTCATATTTGTATTGATTAATTTCTGCTTTCATCTTTATTAATTCTACCAACTTGAAGTTTACTTTGTAGCTTATTCTTTGACTTCATTGTTTCATTTTATATATATATTTTAAAGCAAATGTATTTAAAGATATCAACATCCCACTTAATATCATTCCTGTCCATATTCATTAGTTTCATTACATTACATTTCATTACATTCAATGAGCATTACATTCTCATTGTCACTTATTTATAAATAGTCTCTAAAAATAAGTAATCTCTAATTTTGGTTTTAACTTTTACTTTAACCCAAAAATTATGCAAGAGTATATGGCTCTCCATATAATATACCCTGTTTGATGTGCATTTTAGGGAATTGCTTAAATTTTTTTCTGTAGGCTAGGACCCTGGCCAGTTTTTATTATAATCATGAATATTTGCAAAATTATATCCCTTAGGAACAAATCTCTTTTGGAACAAAGATCTATATTTCTACAAAATTATAATTTTTCTTCTGTAAAATATCTCATTCTAACATAGAGTTGTATGTATCTGTGTTTTTTTGTTGGTACACTGTTCCTAAAATTTCATACCTAGAAGTGTTCACTAAAGGCAATTAAGCCAAAGTTTCAATGCAGTTACATTATTTATGAGGAAATATAGGGATACCTTCTCACATGAATTTTTCTTATAATTCTGTCCACAATATTTTATTTTATTAAAGATTTTACTTATTTATTTTAGTAAATAGTAAAGATTTTACTTATTTATTTGACAGAAAGTGAGACAGTGAGAGAGGGAACACAAGCAGGAGTGGGAGAGGAAGAAGGCTTCTGACTGAGCAGGGAGCCTGATGATGGGCTCTATTCCAGGACCCTGGGATCATGAAGGCAGACACTTAATGACTGAGCCATCAAGTTAAATTGAACTGTTTAATTTGTTTCAAACTCTCTAGATGTGACTTTTTTTTTTTCAATTTACTAAGTCAGTATGTGGGTTTTTTGTTTTGTTTTGTTTTTAGCAAATTAAATGGCACACAGATACAAATAAATAAATAGATAAATAAAATGTTATAGACTGAATATTTTTGATCCTCTCCCTCCAAATTCATATATTGAAGCTCTAATCCCCAGTGTGGTAGGATTTGGAGGTGTGGCATTTAGGTGTTTAGGTCATGAGAATGAATCTCTCATGAATGTGATTCGTGTCCATATGAGAGACACTAAAGAGAGAATCCCTCTCATAACCATGTGAGGATAGCCAAGGAGGTAACCATCTACAAACCAGGAAGCCGACTTTCTTCAGACTTTGAATCTGTTGATTCCTTGATCTTGGAATTCTTAGCTTCTAGAACTATGGGAAATAAATGTTTATTGTTTAAGCTACCTATTCTATGATGTTTTTATTATAACTCCCCAAACTGGGTAACACTGTGTCCCGTTTGTTAATGAGCATTATGTATCAATCTTATGCCTCATATATATTATTATACATATAAATTTATAAAAAATCTGGATATTCTATTACATAGCTTCAGTAATCAAGACAATATAGTAGTGGAAAAAGAATGGATTAATAGATCAATGGAACAAAATAGAAAGCCCAGAAATAGACCATATAAATATAGTCAACTGATAATTGACAAAGAACAAGGATGATACAATGGAGCAAAGATAGCCTCTTTTATAAGTGGTACTAGGACAACTGGACATCCACATGCAAAAAATGGATCTTTGTATCTTACACCCTGCACAAAATCAACTCATAAATCTAAATCCAAAACAGAAAACTATAAAATGCCTAAAAAATAATAGAAAACAAAACTTAGATGACCTTGGATATGACAATGACTTTTAGATACAATATCACAGGCATGAATCATGATAGAAAAAACAATAAGTTGGATTTTACTAAAATTAAAAAAAAAATCTGTTCTGAGAAAACCAATATCAAGAGAATGAGAAGACAAGCCACACACTGGGAGAGAGTGTTTGGAAAAATACACATCAGAGAAAGGAGTAGTATCCAAATATAACAGGAATTCCTAAAATTCAACAATAGGGAAACAAAAAACTCAATTAAAAAATGGACCAAAGGCCTGAACAGACACTTCACCATGGAGATATACAAATGACAAATAAGCATATGAAAAGATACTCCCCATCATATGTCATCAGGGAAGTGCAAACTAAAGCAACAAGATACCTCTACATACCTATTAGAATGGCCAAAATCTAAAGCACTGTCAGCACCAAATGGCAGTGAGAATGTGAAGGAATGGGAACTCTCATTCATTGCTGCTGGGAATGCAAAATGGTATAGCACTTTGGAAGACAGTTTGAAGGTTTCCTACAAACTAAATAGTCCTACCATATGATCCAGTAATCCTGCTCATTGGTATTGACTCAAAAGAGTTGAAAACTTTTGTCTACACAAAAACTTGCATATGCATGTTTATAGCAGCTTTATTCACAATTGTCAAAATTGAAAACAACAAGATATTCTTCAGTAGGTGAATGGATAAATAAACTGTTGTATATTCAGACAATGTAATATTATTTGGTGCTAAAAAGAAATGAGCTAACAAGGCATGCAGGGATATGAAGAAAACTTAAATGCATATTATTAAGAGAAAGAAGCCAATCTGAAAATACAGTACTGTATGATTCCAACTATATGAATTTCTGGAAAAGGCAAAACGGACAGTAAAAAGGTCAGTGTTTGCCTGGGGTTGGGTTTGGGGAGAGGAGGATGAATGAGCAGAGCACAGAGGATTTTTAGGGTAGTGAAAATATTCTGTATGATATTATAATGATGGGTACCTATCATTATGCTTTTATCCAAACCCTCAGAGTGTATAACACCAAGAGTAAACACTTCTGTAAACTATGGACTTTGGGTAACTTAGATGGGTCAATGTAGGTTTGTCAATTGTAATGATGTATACTCTGGTGTGGGATATTGAATACCTAAATGAGTTAGTTAAATCCAACTCCAAGGGATGATATCCATTTTTAAAACAGAACCATTAGATTGTCATGCCTGAAACTTAGTTCCTCTCAATGCCTTTGAAATCAAGAGTATGAAAAATCTGTCCATTTTTATCTGTTCTTTTCACGTGGAAGCGCCTGGGTGGCTCAGTGGATTGAGCCGCTGCCTTTGGCTCAGGTCATGATCTCAGGGTCCTGGGATCGAGCCCCGCATCGGGCTCTCTGCTCCACAGGGATCCTGCTTCCTCCTCTCTCTCTGCCTGCCTCTCTGCCTACTTGTGATCTCTCTCTCTGTCAAATAAATAAATAAAATCTTTAAAAAAAAAAAAAAAGAACATACAAAAGAAAAAAAGAGAAAGAAAGAGAAAGAATTTCAAATGTTGTCCAAAGGCTTATATCACACTTTGATATACTACACTTGCATTTGGCTTACAGATCACTCTATTTAGTGTCTAAATGTTCTGGATATGCGAAAGATTCTGTGAACCTAAAGAAAAGTCAGTTATTCAGCTTCTTCTATTTATCAGAAAGGTAAAGAAAGGACCCTTAGGAAGGTCAGGATGATTTCAGTTCTAAATAAACTGAGGAACTTCTACATCAAAGAAACCTTCAAGTGACCTTGGCCATGCCCTGCTTACTAACCAGTCCTGAGTTAACTTGATGACATATATCATTTTCAACAGGAAACTTCAAAGAAATCAGCATTCTTGGTGCCTATGATAGATGCTAAGTGATGAAATCCCAACTCTGATGCTAATTATTTGTTTTGAAGTTATTGACACACATTACACAATCTGTTTCTTAAGAGATTTTGATGAAAAAAAGCAATGCAGCAATAAGGTTTCAATTTTTAAAAAGCCACATTTGCAAGCATATTGTACACTTTCCAACACCAAAGCACTGAAAATTTTAAACGTATTTTACATATTCTATTTTTCTCAATAGAAAGGACAAAACTTTAAAACAGTGTGAAAGAGCAATATGGGACTATACAAATACATTTTATAGCTAAGTAATAGACTAATAATGCAGCCATGATAGTAGATATATGGTTTTGTGTTTATGCTTAGTGTTATGGGGGAATATCCATATCATATTAAGAATTAAATTAAATTGCAAGATATTTGTGCATGATGATTATATTTGGTTGTGCAATATATCTGTGTGTATACATATATATATATCTATATATTTGACAACATGCATAATACATATGCAAATATATATATATATATTTGGCAATATGCATGCATGTATACAAACAGACTTGAAACTCTTTGCTTTCATCATCTTTCCTCACATTTCCTTGCAGGTCAGAATTATTTTCTTCATCTTTCATCTAGTTTATGGATGTGTGTGACGAAAGAGTTTTCTCCAGGTTGATTTCTGATTTTTTCCCAGGGTAGGGTTTCTGGCCACCGCTGTGCTTTCTTTGTGGCTCCAATTCTAACTCCTCCTCTTCCCTTTCTTCCTTTAGCATAAGGTTGGTGATGACTTTGTCTAGTTGCCATATTGTCTACATTTGGGTTCCCAGTTCTTCTACCACCAGGGTAAACAATATTAAACTCCTTTGATTTTATTTCCTGAAAGTTCCTATATTGCTGGTTAGGCCCTAATGAACACCAGTCTCCTACACACTGACACACAAAGAAACAGTGTTGGAACCTGTGATGGCCCCCAGGTAAGCTTATTCCAGAACCCACCCTCTTGAGCCTCATACTAAATTTCTCCCTTGATCAAATTACCTGAGCCTGGAATTTTAAATGAATTGGCTTAACTCACTTTGTCCGTAATCTGAGAACATCAGTGTGCTTCCGGAAGTTTTTGATTCTTTATAGAATCTAATAGTTTTGTGTCTTCGTGTTTTGAGTTTCTGCTCTCACCACATTGAATCTCATTTTTTTTTCTACTCTAATTTATGCAGAACTGTTTAGTTTCTTTATCTCCTCTCTTGAGATTATGCCTTCTGGGCCTTCCTTTCTCACTCAGAGTGAGTGAAATACTTAGGGTATTTTCCTAAACAAAGACAGTTCCTTCCCTAGAAGTTCCTACTTCTTTCCCTAAAAACTCTGGTACCAGTCACCAAATTAGTAATTTCTTACCCAACCACAGAGATTATTTCTGGTTGGTGAGATTATGGATGACCTTCTTTATGGCAATTTGTTATTTAAAATTATTTTTATAATGAGCACCTATTACTTATGTGATTAACTTCGCCAACCACAGTAACTATTTGCCTGTTTCTAAAGAAATAAATTTGCTATGAGTTCAGAATATTTAAACTAAGTTCACCCCTGCCCCAAACTAGAGAGATATTTTTGCAGGAAAGGAGTAAATGACTTAACACGAAGAGTTTGAGAAGAGCACTTAATTCATTTTCACACAGAGAGAAATGATTACTGTTATAGAATAATAACTTGGGCTCTGCATAGTTGTGTTCTGTCACAGGCTTTGCCTTAAAGACTAGTTCTTAATTTTTAATAGCACCATAAAGTGATAAGAAAAGTAAAAAGAAAGAAAGAAAGAAAGAAAGAAAGAAAGAAAGAAAGAAAGAAAGAAAGAAAGAAAGAAGGAAACTGTTGTGGATGTATTATTCATCCAATCATTCATTCATGCATATCTCATTTTTCACTCCCACAAATCTCTAAGACACTGAAAATCTATTGTAATTATATAAACTATTATTTACAATAAGTAGACCATTGAAAGTAGCCTATATATGAATATATAGGATTCAGTGATTTCTGCATAATGGCATTTGTTGTCATGAGATTTGGCCTATATTGATCTTTCCACAAGACAAATACATACAGCAATAAAACGAGAGCATAGAAAATGAATAATACTAAGTCTCATCCAGTTGGGTAAAACCCATGTGAAAAGGACTTAACCTAAATATCAAAGATACTTTACTAAGAACAAAAGGGTCCCTGGAGGAAAATGGAAAAGGTGATAATTTAACATTTTCCTTTCAATTAATATACAACTCTTAATTAACAGACATTGTTAAACATCTATAAGAAAGTCAATATGCAAGATACCAGACCACCCAGGGATAAGGGTAAAAACCTTCTGTCTCAGAGAGCTCTCACACTAGAGGAAGGGCTGACAAATGCTCATAATACAAGACAATGTGACAATTGGATTACCGATATACTAAATGTGCTACAGGTGCCTTGGAAATTGCAGAGAGGAGTGGAGAGCTAACTCTATCTGGTGCTTAAGGAAGGAACAAAGTCTCTCTTCACTAAATGGTTGCCTCCTCTGAGCCCTCTTCTCCACGTTGGCCCCTGTTGGTTGTTGGCCTGCTCAACCCAGTCTTAGCAAAGAATCCTACTAAGTCATCACTGACCCTTGGTATCTGGTCAGGTTCCTCTTCTCCTACATTAGATGTTGAAGTCATTGGCCTGCCTTTAGCAAGAATCTTGTTAGGTCAGTTTAGCAAGAGTTTCCCTACCCTTGAAGTCTCCCTCTTTTTAGTTAACTGTCCATCCACCAACGCTTTCACTCTGCCCATTAACTATAATCCCCATTGGTCCTTATTGTATTTAGAGTTGAGCCTGATTTCTTTTGCCTATTGCAGTACCTCTATTGCAATAATCTTGATGCTTATTGCATCAAGTCTTCCTTACCATTTTAACAAGTGTCAGAATAATTTTTTCTTTAGTGGAAGGCTTCCTGTAAGGGCTTATAATGGAAGAAAGAACAGACTATAAAAGGAAAAAAAAAAAAAAAAAAGGCAGTGAAGAACGTTCTTCACTCAGTCCTCTTTTTCCCAGACAGAGGAAAGGACTTTGCAAAAGCAGGTAGCTTTAAGAGTCTGATAGTCTGGAGCAGCATGGATTTGATGTGGTTGAAGACTAAGTGCAACTAACATGGTGATGGGAGATGAGGCTGCAGACATTGACTAGGGACTGCTTCTGCATGAAGGATCTTGAATATCTGATCAAGGAATTTGTATTTACTCTAAATAACATTTGTATTTTATCCACTGAAGTATCTGAAGCAGAAATATGGCACTGTTGTATTTTCCTCTGAGGGAGACCATTGTGGCAGCTCTGCTGAGCATGAATTGAGGAATGTGTGTTTGGTGGGCTACATGCCTAGCCAAGGAAGCTCAGAGGTTAATGAGTAATGAGGGTCTCAGTGAAGAGCAGATGACAGAGGAAATGGGGGGAGGGACTGGGGTGACTTACCTAGACATCTGTCAGAGACAAAATTCTATGGCCAAGGATGTGGTGGTAATGAGTGGAGTCACGGGGCTGGGGTGACTACAGGGTTTCCCAGACTGGGGTGATGGCAAGGTGGCAGATCATTTATTGAAATAGAATATGCAAAAAGAGGGAGGAGGTTTGAGGAAAAGATGATGATTTCACTTTTTTTTTTCCTTAAATCCCATTATGAGAAATTTAAAGAATGGAAATTGCTAAGCGGCTGTGCAGTGTTTGGAATTAGCTGTGTAAGACCAAATTACAGTCATTCATAACTATAATCATTCTAAATCCATTTGATTTTAATATGTTTCAAATATTTTTTACTGTATAATTTACAAGAAAATTGTTCTATATTAAAATGGTCATTTTCTCTAATTGCATATTACCAAATCAGGGTAGACTATGAAACAGAAATGTGTTTGGGTAAATTTGCAAGGCAGGATGAGCTAGAATTGCTGAAGTAGCTTATTGCTGAGCTCCTCTGCATAGAACAGCATGGAAGATACCAAGGATGTCTTATGTCTGATGGTGATTTCTTTTTTTCTGACAAACACTAAATTATCATTAATATTGAGGGTCTCTCTCTCTCTCTTTCTGTCTTTCTCTTAAGGTATTAAATTTAAATCCTTCATAGACTTAAACTGATTTAAAAGAATGTTCTCAACTTTTGACAATTTTAACTGGAAAGCAGAGAGTGAAGGGTTTCCCAAAGAAAAATTTACTCAACTATAGATAGAAAATGCATTTAGAAATGATAATATTAGGATGCCATGATGGCTCAAGTTTCTGACCCTTGATTCTGGCTCAGGTCATAATCTTAGGGTTGTGAGATAATGTCCCACATTGGGCTCTGTGCTCAGCACAGAGTCTGCTTGGAATTCTCTCTTCTACCTTTGCCCTTACCCCGTTCGCTCACGCGCTCTCTCTCTCTCCCCTCATCTCTGAAAAAAAAAAAAAGAAAGTAAAAGAAAGAAATGACAATATTTACTAACCCACTGGAAAATGTTCCAATATGTATATAAATGTCAACATTTCCTGCAAATATCACTGGACAGGATATATGGACATCTGAAGATAATTTTATTTCTAACAGCTTTCAAATGTTTCTCATAAAAAGATAATTCAGACAACAACACTGAATAAACTGAATGCATCTCCATTACCTTCTCGAAGAACTAAATAACAATATGCTCTTATCCTTTAAATACACTTGGCAACACAGTATAAAACATATTGTTTTATAATGACATTGTGAGATTGTGAATACTTTCAGGTGGCAAAAAGAGCCACTAAATAAATATATTGCTGGTAACACCAGTCTTCGGAGAAAAGATGGGCAAATAGAAAAAAATCAGTAAATACTAGTTGTAGAAATTATACCAAAGATAAGAAGGAAGGGGTTAAATATGTAGAGGTAAATTACCACATACACAGGGGCACCTGGGTGGCTCAGTGGGTTAAAGCCTCTGCCTTCAGTTCGGGTCATGATCCCAGGGTCCTAGGATCGAGCCCCGCATCAGGTTCTCTTCTCAGCAGGGAGCCTGCTCCCCCCACCCATGCCTGCCTCTCTGCCTACTTGTGATCTCTGTCTGTCAAATAAATAAATAAGATCTTAAAAAAAAAATTACCACACACACAGCTTAATTTCTTAATGTTAATCTACCACTGCAAGGCAATGTTATATTGGTCTTAATTTTAGCCAGAAAAAAAATTGGTAAGTGGTGTGAAAATCACTGGGTTACTAAACAATGTCACTTTGAATAAAAGAAAATACTTATGGGGCAGCTGGGTGGCTCAGTTGGCTAAGCATACAACTCTGGATTCTGGCTTAGGTCACCATCTTAGGGTTGTGAGATTGAATCCCCCATCAGGTCCATGCTTGGTGGTAAATCTGCTTGAGATTCTCTTCCTTTCCCTTTGCCCTTCTCCACACTCTCTCTTTCAAGAAAATAAATAAATATTTTTAAACAATAAGAAAATATTTACGAGTGAGTCAGTGAAACAGAACCCTTATAGTAACAGCTTGGATTTCACGTCCTAATCCTACAATGATGCAAAACAGCAACAGGAAGTTTTCTTTCCCAGTCCTGGCAGAAACATACCAAAAATGATATAAATGGAACTTTTAAAAATAATTTCAGGTGGCTTTTTTTTAATAGGTTGAAGTAGTTTAGTTTCTCCCATCTGATAAAATTGAGAATACCTATGTTCATTTTCAGATTTGAAAAAAAAAAAAAAGGAAAACCAAATTTTTCTATCACAAGTATCATGCGATAACAGACCCAGGAACCTCTGAGCTGTACGAACAACCAGCTATTACGGAATTTGATAGTGTATAAATTTCCTTTTAGTCCTTAATAAGGTGACATATGATCTATTTGGGGATTAAATTTAGCCTGATAATTGATTTTTTTTTTTTTTTGTCCTGGACAACTACTAGTAGATTGGATTACGTTTAATAATTTCTTTGTAAGGCTAAAGGATGACACAGATTATTTCTAGTTTTATCAACTAATGCAATCATGTAAAAAAAAAAATGCCATAGGGCACAGGATTGAGAAAAGTCAGATGGCACAGGAAGTAATCTCAGCATTTACTAAGACACTCCGCCAAGAACATAATTGCTAAAATAACCTTGAAAGGGGTGAAAGTACTGAATACTGCAGTGGTGATTACCCTGATTTCAATTACTCTGGTTTAAATGGAATGAAATAGGGCTCTAACTCTGTTAATTAACAAGCCTATCCACAGGTGATCTCTAAATGCTCTGTGTATAGCTCCCATTAATGCAGAAAACGTACATGCCTAGAAATGGCAAGTCTGCATATTAAACCCAATTATGCAGTTTACAAGAGAACTGGCGTTCTTTTATTTTTCCACAAGAAAATTATAGTGAAGGGTGATGGGAGAAAGCAGAAAGAGTGGGGCAGAGGGAATGTTGCATACATTAATGGATAATGATCTAGAGGCAGTGCCTTTCTTGAATTAGTTCATTTTTAAGGAGAACAAAGGGGCTGTCCTGCTGGGTACATTTTCAGCAGGATGCCTGACTGGCTTATTTTTTATCTGACCATGATGTGGTTTCAATTAGCAGTAGCATTTACAAAACTAGTAGCAGTCATTGTACCAGAAAATATGAGTCTAAAGGGGTTGAAAGATACTTTAGTTGTGTACAGGAGATGTATAAGAACACACTGCTTTAACTTCTTCCTGGCCAACCATCCTTGTCCTTAATAGTCTCTGCAGGTTTTGAAATTCAAGGTGGGTGTCTTACCACATCCACATGTGTCTTCTAGAACTTCTTCTTCTTCTTTTTTTTTTCTTCTCTTATTTCCCTTGCCTAAGTCTGCTTTGGGCAAAGTCGAGAGCACAGTTCTTTATATCAGTAATATAAGCTTGAATGTTTTCACCATTAGGAAAACTACAACACATATCAATTCAACTCAAATCCACTGCTGATTTTTTTTTAAATAATATATTCCCAAATACAAAAAAAAAAAAAAAAAAAAAAAAAAGGCTAAGTTTGAAAGGAGAGATCTGTGGGGCAACTGGTCTCCCAGGAAATGGGAAGAAATACATTGACAAACACAAATCCAGAAGAATGACAAGAACTGTTTGCAGTGCTAGTATCTTCTTGAAATGTTCCAAATCACTGACTAGGAAAACTCTCAACACAAAAGAACCCCTAACTGAAACAGACACTCAGCTTGCTGGTGTCTTTCAAGATGCCAGGTGATTTTTTTGATATTTAAGTGTACCAAGGATCAGTACCTTAGGGATGGATGATTTCTTCTTGAGTGTTCCCTCTTTTTTAGGATATTGCCTGCAACCAGTTGTGCACTTGTTTTTGTTTTTTTTTTTAAGATTTTATTTACTTGACAGAGAGAAATCACAAGAGAGGCAGGCAGAGAGAGAGGAAGGGAAGCAGGCTCTCCGCTGAGCGGAGAGCCCGATGCGGGACTGGATCCCAGGACCCTGAGATCATGACCTGAGCGGAAGGCAGGAGCTTAACCCACTGAGCCACCCAGGCGCCCCCAGTTGTGCACTTGTAACTTGCTTATAACCTTCAGATCCAAAAGGTTGTCCACATATCATGGGAGAGTAATTGAATCAAAGAGAAAAAACCACCATTTTCTTATTCATCTTCTACACGGAAAAGATCTTTGTTAAAAGTGTGAAGTATGGGGGCGCCTGGGTGGCTCAGTGGTTTAAGCCGCTGCCTTCGGCTCAGGTCATGATCTCAGGGTCCTGGGATCGAGTCCCGCATCGGGCTCTCTGCTCGGCAGGGAGCCTGCTTCCCTCTCACTCTCTCTGCCTGCCTCTCTGCCTACTTGTGATCTCTCTCTGTCAAATAAATAAATAAAATCTTTTAAAAAAAAAGTGTGAAGTATGTATTATAAAAAAAAAATTTCACAATAGCACAATTTAAATAAATTCAAATACCTATGCCAAAATTATTTACCATCACCAAAACTATAGTTCATGGGTCAGCATATTATGGTTTATAGGCCAAATTCAGACCTCCTACTGGAACACAATCTTACCATTTGTGTATGTACCAGTGAAGGCACTGGTTTAGGTGCCTTCAGTTCAGCAACGAGAAAAACAGAAGTCTGCGGCTTCAAAGACAGAACAATTTAACCCAGGAAACAGACAACTAGTGGCCAGACTTGGTGGCTCTACTTTCAGGTGCACTTCCTGATCTGACCAATTCTCCCCCACTCCACCACTACTGTGTTAGCCATGCATTGCTATCATCTCTCCTCTGGATAAGTTCATTTAATATCCTGATTGTATCCCCTGCTTCTGTCCTCATCCCCAAGTTATATTCTCCAGATAGAACTAGAGTAATTCCATTAAAACCTAATAATAATGGATCTTTGCTCTTGAAAGCCTTCTGGTGGTTTTCCACTTCATGAGAATAAAATGAAAAGTCCTACTGTTGCCTCCAAGTGTCTACCCTCAGCCTCATATTCGATCTCACTCCTACAGCTCTTCTACACCAGACCCATGTAATCTCAGCTACTCCTTGAAAACACCAGGCATATGAGAACACCTGCCTCAGGAGTAATGAACTTGTTGCTTCCTCCAAAGATACTTTTTTTCTGCTGGAAATCCACATGCCTTGCTTTTTCCGTTCATTCCTGTTTCTCCCCAAACGTCTCCTTATCAGACAGACCTTCCTGCTACTCCATCAAAAAAAAAAAAAAAAAAAAAAAAAAAGCTTCATCTGTCATGACCGTCCCCTTCCTCAGCTTCATTGCTATTCTGGGTGTTTATAGCTATCTGACATTATGGATATGGTAAATACAATTGCCATTAAATAGTAAATTGCTTATACTTTGCAAACTCCATTACCCCATGTTTGCTGGTTTTCCTTTAGGTCTCTTGCTCTCACCATATTTCTTATTATAAATACAGCTGCCTATTTTTTTTTTTTTGCACTTTCACATTTTCTGACTCCTAGTATTTTTTAAGTTCTTTTTTTTGTTTGTTTCTGTTTGTTTGTTTGTTTGTTTGTTTTTAAAGAGTAGGCTCCATGCCCAACATAGAGCTCAGACTCACCAAGGCAAGATCAAGAGTCACAGGCTCCAGTAACCGAACCAGCCAGGTGTTCCTGGATCCTGACATATTTTTATATGTCCTGAATATTGACTGCATTGTTGAGTGAGACTAAATGTCTTCATAACTTGGTTTTGACTTTTACACAATCTCTTGTCTGAGCGCACTGAAATAATAGAAACAGAAAAGTAGAATAACCTAAAATCTTTGTAAAATAGATATCATAGTTTTTAAGTGTATAGTTGATTCAAAATAAGGAATAATTAATTTTGAGTCTTTTCTAATGATCTAAGATCCTTATTTTTAACACTTTACATTGAAATAATTAATATTATTGAGTGTTAGATCCACAATCCTTTTATTTTTTTCATTTTTAGTATTCTCAGATATAATACATACCCCATAGTAAGAAACACATACATAGATATAGCTGTATAAAGAATGAAAATGCTTTACTTTTGAAGGAAGAAGAGCTGCAGACTTCATCTAAATTTATCAAATGTAATACAAGTAAATGAACACTAATATTTAGTATCAGATTTTCCAGTTTCACCACCAGAGGATTGTTGTAATGCACTTTCATCTTGTCTGTATGTACACTCTAATTTTCAGATATGCAGCCCCAGGTAAAGTAAAACCAGTATGAATTTTATTGGTTTTTATTTCTTCTGAGTCAGTTACATCATCATTTGACTCATTACCATTTTTATATTCAGAAAAAGTACATTTTTACTCAACAAAAACCCAATAAGTTTCATTTTAATGACTTAAATTTCATTTTAAACTATGTTTAAAGAAATACCCAGGTCACTTCTCTAATTTAACTAATGATATTAAGCTATGAAAAACAAAGAGGCTAGGTGAAAAATTATAAGACATGTAAAAACACACTGATTAAATATTCTGTCTTATTCTTGTTTCTTCAGATTCTTGCTTTCCCAGCGAACGACATATAATTCTGGGCTTACCCATCCTGAAAGAAAACAAACACACAAACAAGCAAACAAATTTCATCCTCTGTCCCAAAGGAGAAAAGTGGAATTGGGAGACATTAAGAGTTTGCCAATACCACAGGGATATTGCACAGGCCAATATCCTATCTCTGATATTGACTTCAGGAAATGGCCTTCAGAAGCTGGACCTTCCAGGTCAAGAGTGAAAACTCAGAAAACAGCATAATCTAGGTTTAATCCTGGATATTTTACCTACTAGTTGTTAATTTGCTTAATCTTTTTAAACTATGTAGTCTCATCTATATGTGAGTATTATAAAAATAGAACCTACTACACAAGGTTATCATGAAGAATAACCAATGTAATGTACTTGCCCTAGTACCAGGCATTTCTTTATATTCACCATCATCACTGTAATGGGGACTTCACCCTCTCCCTACAGTATGATACTACCTGGTATCAGGACTCTTCTGACATCCTACATTCTTGCCCAACCAATATTCTCTTAATACTGCCTCTACCATGGTAGTCCTCCACTGTAAAACCTTCAATGGTACTCTCTGTATCACCACAGTAAGACTATATTTATGAGTCTGACTTTCAAGCTACCCATACTGAGAACTAATCACTTCAGAACTAATTCAAGCCCTCATTGTAAACTCTGTCCCTAGCCGTGTTCCCTCAAGTCATGATGACAGTATGGTGTAAGCACGACATCTCTGAAATCAAGGACAGAACATTGAGTTCAAATCTTAACTTCCCCAATATCTGCATTAGGCAAGCTACTCAATCTCACTAAACTTGTTTCCTCCTGTAGAAAATGAAGATATTAATAGTAAAAGTAGGTTTTATTGGGACCAACTAAGAGAAAGCATGGGGTCTACACCATAGTCAGCTCTCTGTAAACCTCTGATGGATAACATATCTGTTCTTCTTTCTTTACTCTTCTGCCTAGACAGAACCACGCATCCTTTATGCCCTGTCTCTTGTATTCTCTACTTCTTGGGCAACCTTCTTTAAGAAGCTGTAGATCATTGCCTAGTTCCTTACTGATCATGCTTTACTTTACCTTTGCAATAGATTGTAAGCCTTTTTTTGAGGGCAGGGAGTATATTTCATTGCCTGGTAGTCTCCACAGTGCCTGATGTGGCACTGCATAGCCTGCAGAGTCTTCCAAAACTGCCTACCAGTCAAGCTTCCTGAGGGGCTATGAGACCAACATGAGATGGACACTGTCACTGGCAAATGTGACAGCCTTAAATCCTTGCACTTTTTAAATCAATAACAAAGAATTGATGAGGTAGCTCATCATGCTTCTCTGACTCATGTCATTTGGCACCATTGATCTCCACAGGTAGACTTTAGATGACAAACAACCATGGATCAAACCTGGAATTATAGTAAAAGTAGAGTTAAGAGCTAGCAGAACATCAGCATCGTCCATATAGAACATGGTCAAAATTTTATTATGGCCTCTGGCAAAAATATATCTCCATGTCTGAGCCTAAATCTCTGTTCTCCAAGTATCATGTGTAGATCTCAACAGGCTATTTCCACAAAAAATATTTATATTATGTCTCTTCAAATTGCATACAGAACCATATTTTGTCAGGATAAAGGGCAAAGGAAAGTTGATCCTATTGTACAAAATCTAGTAATTCTATGAAGAAAACATGACATTTTGTGGGTTGCAACAGATGACACTTCTCTCCTTAAGTATGCTCACTCTAGGAATAGAGATAGTAATCTCACTTAGCCCTGACATGGCTACTCACAATAAATGTGTTAAAGCTGATGTTTAACAAAATCAACCATTAAAAGAGACCTTGTATTGTTTTAACATTAAATATAAAAGCTGTATTCTTCCAAAGTTTACTAAAGGTCAAATAAGCTTGTGTTATCTCTGTTGCAATTTGTCAGCAAATGATGATTTAAACTGATGGATAATTTTGTCTGTCTCATAAAAGTTTTCATAGACAATTGTTAATTTTTTTTAAAATTTTTATTTATTTATTATTTTATTTAGTGATTCATCACTTACATGTAACACCCAGGGAAGAAAAAGTGTATTATGAAATAGTACTAAGGCAGCGCCTGTCTGGCTCAGTTGGTGGAGCAGGGTTGTGAGTTCAAGCCCCAGATTGCTTAAAAATAAAACCAAAAGAGAGAAAGAAAAAGAAAGAAAGAAAGCGAAAAAGGAAGAAAGAAGGAAGGAAAGATACTATGAAATATCATTCCTTTTACCTTTTTAATACTGATGAAATAATTAATGCCTTTAGAACCAGTGACATAAACCTGCCCTCAAATTAATTTGTCTGTATATGCTTGTGATGCATAAAATTTAATGTAGGAAATGCTGTTCTTCCCGTTATGGACTGAACAAGTCCTGAGGATAAAAGATACAGCATAGGGAATATAGTCAATGGTATTGTGATAGTGTTGCGTGGTGACAGACAGTAGCTACACTTGCGGTGATCTTAGCATGGTGTATAGACTTGTGGAACCACTATGTTGTACACTGGAAACTCATGTGACATTGTGCATCAACTGTACTAAAGTTAAAAATTATTACTGTAAAGAAATGCTTGCAGAGAGATCTAATGTAAAGTCAGATTAGAACTGTCCATATGTTATATGTGTGGTGACTTCTAGCCTAAGGAAACAGATATATCCATAATATGTATTATATATGTCTATGTAATATAAATATATGTTGTGTATATTATGAATTATCAAATTAATGTGATACATAAAAAGAGTTGTTTAAGTAAATCAAAAATATTTTTAAGGACACATACAGTGAAATTTATGTAAAAAAGTATATGTGTTTTGGGCTTAGATAGATTTTTTTTGTTGTTGTATACACTTAATTTGAGATATTTAGCTTTTACCTGATGCCTGACGCCACTCACCTAAGATAGACTTCCTTGATGGGAGGAGCAAAGTTCTTTCAGATATTAGTAGCATTGAGTTATCTCTCTTAGTAAAGGGAATAAACCCACTGTCAAGATTTGTGAGAGGAATAGAGTCTTTGTAATGCAATCCCCCCTCACACACATACTCATACACACATACACACATGTCACCCAGCCACTGGATATGGGATGCCCCATGTAGATGGCATGACCCGGGGCAAGGTGACTCTCATTACCTGAGGGAAAGTCTGGAGAAGTATTCAGCTGAGGGTAGTCGACCTCCCCAAATTCAGTAGATGACAATATGAGGGCCTAAATCCTGAGGGATGGAGAACATCTGGGAGACACACCACAAAATCCACTACACTGGCCTGGCAAGGTGACGTCCAGAGAAGTAAACCTCTGGGTTACAAACATTTCACTATATACTTCTCCGTCCATAATGCAGCTACTGCTGCCCCTTTCCTCCATAAACTTCCCAACATCCTCAAGACTCTGCACAAGAATCCTCTGCCTTGTTTCTTGCTTAAACTGAAATATGACCCACCTATAAGGATGCAGCTTTGTTCTCTAATGATAACCATTTATTTTCCTTCTCCCAGCTAGCACATGTCAATTCAAATGAGCCTACATTGTCCTCCATCCTCACTGCCAGATTTTTTCTTCTGCACTCCTTTGAAACTCAGAAAAACTGGATATTTTATCTTCTACTCTTCCTCCTTGGTACTATCTCACATTTTCAAAGATGCTGACACTAGTCTCACGGTATTATTCTATACCCCACATCTTGGCACCATTCAGGGTGACCTCATATTCACAAGCACAACTTATGAAATACCCTAGTCTCTTCATACTCAAAGTGTGTTCACAGACCTGCAACCCTGGTGTCCCCAGGATGCTTTGTAGAAATTCAGAAATTCAGGCACCTGCAGAGCTATTGTCTTAGAATCCAAATTTTTAATAAGTTCTTGGGATGTTTGGTATACATACTGGAGTTTGAAAAACTCTGCTGTGGTCTTTTGATGTTTTGACTTTCTCACCTATGACTTTGTGTGCCCTCTGCTTTAGGAAACCTATTCTTTGACTTTATTAAGACCTCCAGATCCCTAATTTTTCCCTCCACAATTGGCCACCTCTTGCTACTGTTCTTCCTAACATTTTTGGAAGGACTTCTAATTGTTGTGCCAGATGAGATGATCTCTAAATTGCCAAAGAGCAATTTTAGAACAACATTACTACTGTGCTACAGAAAATTACCAATGACTAAGTAGAGATGGGAGGGATGAGGTATGCAGGATCTGGACTTGCCCCATCCCCACCTTTGACTTTAGTTTTTGACTTAAATTGAAATCAGTGATTCATAATTATATTATTAATCATTTATAAAGCAATTTTGCATACATTACCTCGTTTAATAATAAAAATGTAGTAGAAAAAGTACTCTATGTTATAAATTTCATGCTGAAAATAAAAGGTATCTCAGCTATTCAAATCTCATAAAAAAACAATCAGGAAGTCAACCCAAGCTTTCTGGTTCCAAAGGTAGCATGTAGTGTACAGCACTTAGAACATTGCTTCTAATTCTGGAATTTCATACCCATCAGAAAACCATGTGATTTAACACTAAAAAAATGTAAAGTTATACTCTTCTAACTTGAAGTAGTACTTCCTGAGTCAAAGAATGAGACTTACTTCCCCCAAATTTTTACATCATTAATATAATTCCATTCAATGAAATAATCTGGAGTGAATAAGTTAAATGGCATGATGTAAAAAATAATAAAAGCAGCTTTAATAAGCAAGCATTGATTTATTCCATTATTTTGGTTATGTAACTCTTTAGAGTACTATATATTTTTTGATTTGTGTATGTATGTATATATCTATTTTTAAGTTGCCTAACAGTATATTTGTTATTAGTTTCACAAGTCTGATAGAATGTTCTTGGGCACAGATGGAATCAAATCGTGGTTTTTAATTGTTTTATAAAGCTAATTTCTAAATTTACCTTGTGATAGGGACAAGGTATCTTTGCTGCCATTCATGTAGAATGTTTGGATATATCTAGTTATCTATCTTATTTTCTCAAATATGTTTAGAATACTTACCGTATATAAAGTACAATATTAGGTACTGCAACTCAATGGTCAATAAGAAGTGGTCTTGTTTTCAGGAAGTTTATAATCTAATGCAAGAAACGGTGATATAACCCAGTAGCAGAGACTGCCAGAGGGGGAAGTGTTACTGAGGATAGGATCAAAAAGAAGGAATTCAAAAAAGAAACAGCATTTGAGTTGAGTCTTGAAGGACAAAAAGACATAAAGAAGTGAAAGCATTCTAGTCAGTGGGGGGAAACAAATATGCCAATGGATCCACTACAGACAAGGGGAATGAAAGGCTTGAGACCTTAAAGTGGGGTAACAGTTAGAGGTGGAAAAGGACCAGTTAGAGTAGGAACCCATCATCAGAGAGGAGGATGACTTAGAATAAAAGGTTCAGGTGAAGTGGTCATGTTAAAGTCATGGTCACATGATTCATGACATGTGAGAGTGTGACTATTCTTTTGTTGGACTCCAGATAGTAGTGGGATGACTAAATCTGATAAGAACCTTTGGGGTACAATAAGATAGGGATCAAGAAAGATTGAGAAAATAAGTTAGGAGACCACTACGACAGAGAGAAACCAAAGGATCCTGCATTCTCTGAATAAAGGAGAAAGCTTGTTCCCAGGGCTACACTATGAGCTTCAGAATTGCTCTGGCAAGTGCCGTAAAATGAATTCCACAGCCTTGGTCCCAAGACTGTTATTTGGGATGTATGGGATGATACCAGAAATCTTGTTTTAGAATTTCCCCCCTAATGCTTCCTAGGTGAATCCCTGCCAAAACCTGGGAGGTGGCAAACCATGGTGTTAACACTGATCTATTCCATCAAATGACACCTTTGTTTCCAGTGTTATAGAGGATGTGTTGCTACTACCTTAAGAGAAAGGAAGATGATGCCATCATTTTTAATGGATGCAAATGACTTACCTCATAGAATCCTATGAGAAAACCTGTTTTGAGTACATTAACTTTTCCAAAAACTCAAGGAGCAGCTGAAGAATTTTATTTAGTTAGGCATTACTGATACACTCCCTTCATGCAATCCACAGAACTTCATGGGTCCATCCATGACCAGATCTTAGTTTAAGTACATTGGAAGATTACACAGTGCTTTGGTAGAGTGAAAACATGAACGCAGAGCTCTGTTAATTTGTTGATGCAGTGCATACTTTATTTAATGGAGAATGGTCCTGAAGAAATAAAATCCATTTTAGAGAGTTAATCTGCCATCTGGAATACAAAATAGAGGTATACGTTCTTTAGTCAGTTTTAATCAGGACACAACCTGGAGTCCATAAAAGAAATTGCTGACAGATTTGGTACATAAAATTTTAAATGTTTCTATGATGAAGTCTCCATTAGCAAAGTTAAAAGATAAACAACAGTCTTGGAGAAATATTTATACTGTGTCAAAGAAACAAAGCTCTCTTTACATAGAATTTCTAGGAACTGAAAAGGAAAGATCCAAAGTCCAAAGTCTGAACAGGTAATTCACAGGAAAAACTACTCATGGCCAATAAAGTTAGTAAGACTGATTCTACCTTAGCAGTGATTGTGAAAGGACAAAGAGGAATCCATGTGACCTTATTTTTGTTTAGGATCTTGACAAAACATTTTTTTTTAATGATAATAAACAATGATTGAGAGCATATGAAAACAGTAGTCTAGTTGTCTGTGACTTATGGGGATATAAATTGTTTTTGTAATTTTGAGAGTAATTTGGTACTGTCTATAAATTAAAAATTCACATACCCTCTGGCCTGGCAATTGCAATGCAATCTAGCCTGCAAAATACTAGCATGCATGGCCAAAGATTTCTAAGAATGTCAGTTTCTGCATTACTTATAAAAATGTTTTTTAAAAAGAAAATAACCTAATTATGTCTCAATAGAGTCATAATAAAGTAAACCATGAAGTGTTACCCAGTAGTTCTGAGAGTGTGGTGAGTTATAGCTCCTGATAAAGATAAATTTCATTGGTATATCAAGTGAAAAAAAACAAAGAATTCATAGAATAATAGATACAGTTTAGTTGAATTTGTTATTTTAAAAAATGAATATGGTTGCAAGTACACATGTATGCATGCAAAAGTATCTTATAAGGTCTGGATGGAAATAGCAGAACAGTGGCTATTTCTGGAAAAGGAAATAATTTGCAGAAGGGGGAGTTCATGGGAAATTTTCATTGTTTAATCAGTTAAGCACTGCATCATCCAAAATTTTTACAATAAAAATATATGCTTCTATAATTGAAAAAAATAAACAATATATATTAAATTTTTCCTAATATTGGAGAAAAACTATAAAGTTAAAGAACACGTAAAGGAATAAAAAGTATACCTTGATCATTACTATTCTAAAACTAAGAGGGAAAAAAAAAAGCGAAAACCTAAGCTGCTCTGCTAAGTTTATTTTTGACTAAATTTCAGTACTGTGATAAAACAACACATTAAAAGGTCACCATTTTATGATTAAATAAAAGATTTAGCATTGAATATTTCAAAATGTGAATTTGAGTAAAAATTAGTTTGCTTGTCGGTTTTACCTATAAAGCTTTAGGTCATAAAAGCTAACAGGTTGCTATGTGTGTGTGTGTGTGTGTGTGTGTGTGTGTGTGTGTAACTGATTCTCAGGCAAAATAAAATCATTATTATGTGAGAAGGTATTTCCCATTCCATTCAAGCCCCATAATAGCTTCACTGCACCTCTAGGCATAAAGATCATATTTCTCTAACTGAAGAGAGTGCACTTTACACACTGAGCAGCCGCCTACCATTCTCACGCGTTCCTTGTGGGATCAATACCCTTGTTAAAGCATTTGTGGTCCTTTCCACATGTAGTCACGCTCTGCAATCCTTCCCTAAACTGCTGGGCATCATCATTTTTGCAACAGGAGGTCTCTTGCACCACTGAAGTGCATGTTAACACTTCACCCTATTGAAAAGCGAATTTCTACCCAAGTCCCAGGAGCACTTTAAACTTTGTTTCCGAGGTTAATTAGACTACCCCACAAAGTTCTTCGCTACCTTCCCTAAGGGGGACGTCTCTACCTAAAACTGTCCTCCAGTGGACAATCCATCCTGTGATATTACAAGCGCTGAGAAAGCAGAGGTGGCAATATTTGCAAAGGAAGGGTGGAATTTCCTTTCTTTATATGTGTGAGGATTGTGTATGTGTGGTTGGGGGGGGGGCTCTATTTTGTTTATGAGAAGGACTGGGTCTTGTAGCAAATAGCATTTATAGTCTATATATATAGTGTGTGTATATATATATATACATATATATATATATATCCTGAATAAAGGGAGCGAGGCCTATCTCTTTTTATGTGATGCTAATCCCCTCTCCCCCGCCTCCAGTGGCCTGGGAGCACTCCTCTTTCTAATAAATGGCTGGCAGAGCGAGCCATTCAGGCTCTCCCCTTTGATCACCTCCGAGCTGTCAGCCCGTGCTGCTGTTTTCCTCCCAGCTCTTGTTCCTGCCTAAAAGTGGAAGTAATACCCCCTGAAAGAAATACCCTAGGTGTCCTGCAAAGCATCAATCTATTTCTTCTTTTTCTTCTTTTTTTCTCCGAGGCCCACCCTCCCAGCTTGAACAAATCCCCCTCTTCCTCCCTCCTCCCCATCTGCAGAATTGCGGTGCCTTTGGAGCTCCCTCCGCTGCGCCGGGGTGACCTCCTCTGCCCAGGCAGTCTGCGACGCTACCACCCTGCCAGACGGGGGAGGCCCCGCCCGGCCCATGCCGCACATTCCCTCTTCCTCCGCCGCCGGGAGCCGGATCCGGCAGGCATCTGAGTTTGCGCGTGCTGGCGTTTGCTTTTCGGAAGGCACGCATTGTTTTCCTCCGGAGGCAGCCTTTCTGTGACCCCCCGAATTCCTCCTTCTCCCTCCCCTGCCAGGGACTTGGGATTGCCCTGAGGACTCCCCGGGCTCGCGCCGGGTATCCCTCTGCAGTGTCCGGGCGGCGGGGAGTGCGACCCAGTTCGGCTCGGTGGAGAGTATTTGCAAAGGCTGCTGCTGCCAGACTCGGCTTTGAACACGTCTTCCAGCGCATGTTCCCGTTTCTTGTTTACAGCTGAGATGATAAGCAATCTGTGTCCCCTCTTATCTTCGTGTCAGGCAGTGAAGTATAGTTTGTAAATATTATTCAAAGGAAATAATTTGCAAAGAAAAACAATTACAAGCAGAGTATATGGACTATGAGGTTTGTCCTTAATGTGTGTACCAGAAGGAGAGGGAAGGGGGCCGGGAAATGGGGAGCTGATGGGGGGCCGGGGGGGAGGGAGGACTGACTCCAAAGGATTCTGATTCTGTGACAGTGACAAAACTAATTAAACGTAATGTCGCTTAAAAGCCTTTGCTCTCTTCCTGAAATTGCTTGAAAGTATGCATTATTAAAAGGAAAAAAAAAAAAAAAAAGATGTAGCAAGGGGAGGACTTAGGGTGACTGAATACAACTCATTGTGCCGGCTCACAAATGAGAAACTGCAGTGGAAAGAAATACAGCGTTCAGGCTGCTGGGCTGAGGCCCCTGCCAGGGGAGCTGGAGCTGCTAAGTGGAAAATTCCTGCCGAGGACGTGTTTCCATTTCCAATGGGGGAGAAAGAGGGTGTTGCTGGAAGCTGGCGATTCTTCGGAAAATTCAGAAAACACAAGGAAGATGACAAAATGACCTCACTGAACTCTGAGAAATTAAGCAAACAAGTCGTTTTCGCCAACACACCACATTCTTATAGCGCCTGTGTCTGAAAAACCGCGGAACTTAATGGTCAGTTAAAAGGTAGAATCTCAGCTCCCCGCCCCACCTCGCATCCCCATGGCTCCGGAGAGGAAAAGAGGGGTATTTTAGGTGCTAGCAGGGTAGAGGAGCGTGACTACAGAAGCCTGTGTATGATGAGGACATGTGTGATCCTCCAATAGACTTGTGAGCTTAGGGACTCACTTCGCAACCTGAATACTGAATGCGGATGGCACCTTTGTTTATGAGGTAGCGGAGGATTTCAGTTTGGGTTGTAAGTTTCTGTCTGAAAGAACCCCCGCTCCTAAGGGGGCGGGTGTCCACCAGATATTACTAGCCACTGGGTGGTCTCTGGAAGAAGTTAGTGCGGTTTCTTCAAAGGATAGCTTGGATTTATCAGGAGGAACTAGTAAGTGGTGGAGAGCCAGAGGGAGCACATTTCCCAGGCAGTTGGAAGGCATCCTATAGCTGCAACTAGAATTACCATCTTATGTCATCTAAACATATTCTGGTGGAGAGAAAGGGAGACTCATCAGGAGCCATGATTTCTGTTGTTCTGCAAAGCTTCTGTCAGAAAGGAAGGGGGGGAATATGGCAGGCATCAAAGGCTTTATGCTAAACAATGCATAAGCTAAATGATCTTCATTTGCTATGCTGATCATTTCTCTACCCGACCTACAACATACTGACAAGTTATAAAAAACAACAACAACAACAAACTTGTTTTGCTTTTATGGCTGTAGGGTGTGTGTGTCTGTGTGCCTGTATGTGTATGTGTGCACACGCTCTTTGGGCAGCACTTTTATATACAACTCATCTCCACAGTTGTCTGAGAATTAAATGATTGTTGAATTATATTGAAAACTCCTTATGAAAAAATCGTTGTCATTTTTTTAGTTATTTTAGTTACAAATTACAGATGCCTCAATTTATGTGAAAGTCACACCTACTGACAAACCCAAAGCATTAATCAACATGTCTTAAACCATTCATGTATCTCCTTGCATTTCAAGTTGATTTGGGTGTGTAAATTCAATGCTATAGTGGATCTTGAGCCTTAACAGTTTTACACAGCAAGGAGTATTTAGTTCAGGACAAATATTAAGCTATGTTTGATGGCCAAAATAATGGACATAGTTGACTAAGGAAATGATCTATTGTAAGATAGTTGTTACATACTTAAACATAAACGTTCTTGTCTGTTCTTACAAACAACCCACTTGCGTAATTGTTAAAAGGAAAATGCTTATAAAGAGTTTTATTGAGATAAAACACATATCCCATAAAAATTGATCATTTTAAGTGTTCAGTGGTTCCTAGTATATTTACATAGTTACTACAATTTTATTCTAAAACATTTCTATCACTCTAAAAAGAAACATTTATAATCACTATTCATTCCCCTCTTAACCAGAAGCAAACACTAATCCAGTTTCTGTGTCTGTACATTTGCCAATTTGGGACATTTCTTATGATGGAATCATACAATGTGTGTGGGTGAGTGGTGTGTGTGTGTGTGTGTGTGTGTGTGTGTGTGTGTGGTTGTTTTCGCTGAGCATATTTTTGAGGTCCATCCATGTTGTATCTTTGTATTGCCAAATAACATTACATTATATGGATATATTACACTTTGTTTATCCACTCATCAGTTGATGGACATTTGGGTTGTTTCCCTATCTGAGCTACTGTGAATAATGCTATCACGAACATTCATGTACAAGTTTCTATGTGAACATATGCTTTCGTTCCTTTTTGGTAGGTGAATAAGAGTGGGATTACTAGGTCACATAGTAAATTCATGTTTTAACATTTTTAGAAATTGCCCAGCTCTTTTTCAAAGTACCTGTACCATTTTATATTCCTACAAACAATGTATGAGGGTTTAAATTGCTTCAAATCCTTACTAACACTTCTTACAGTTTGTCTTTTTGATTTTAGCCATTCTGGTGGGTATCCCAGCAGTCTTGATTTGCGTTTTCTAATGATCAATGATTATGTACATCTTTGCTTGTGCTTATTGGCCATTTGTATATCTTTTTAAGAAAAATGTTCATTCAAATCCTTTGTCTGCTTTTCACCTGGGCTATTCGTGCTTTGTTAATGGCTTAAAAAATTCTTTTTTACATTCTGGATGCAAGTCCCTTATTGGAAATGTGATTTAAGAATATTTCTTTCAGTCTGCAGGTTGTTTTGTTTTGTCTTGATAGTGTCTTTTGAACCACATTTTTAAAAAATGTTAATTAAATTCAATTTATCCGTTTTTTTATCATTTATGCTCTTGTCATATCTACATTTTTTATAGAGTCATAAACTATCTTTTTATTTCAGGAAAGAAAGATCTGATCTAAAACATTTTAGATTCTTCAGAATCAAGCAGGAACTTAGTATAGAAAATGAATTTGAGGCTGCAAACTCCAAATACTATCTGACTGGTTGACCTTAATGAGCTTCCCCTCATATTTGTTTAGTCAAAATTATGTAGGTTTAAAGTGTTCAGGACAAAACAAAACAAAACAAAACTGGGTCTCCTAGACCTTTCATCAAACTGAGGGAAAAATCTCTCTTTAGAATACTTAGGAAATGTGCCCATTTTTACTTTTCTCTTTACTCCTCGTTGTTCCCAACAAGTTTTCTTGGCTTTAGGGGAAAAAGAAAAGAGAGAAATTTTAGTCAATTTCTAATCCTTTTAAAAGAAAAAAAATATGTATTTGTTGCAATCTATTAGGCTGACTAATGTAGTTTATTTTAAACTTAAACCTATTCTGATTTTTATTTATTTTTTTTAATTTATTTATTTGACAGAGAGAGATCACAAGTAGGCAGAGAGGCAGGCAGAGAGAGAGAGAGAGGGAAGCAGGCTCGCCGCTGAGCAGAGAGCCTGATGCAGGGCTCGATCCCAGGACCCTGAGATCATGACCTGAGCCGAAGGCAGCGGCTTAACCCACTGAGCCACCCAGGCGCCCCCTTATTCTGATTTTTAAATCACATTTGCATAATTGGGGGAAAAGTTGCCTTTTGTCTTGTTTTAGTTTGATTTTATTTAAAATTCATTCTTCAGTGTTGTTCCAGGTAAATCTTTTACAGGGAAAAAGAACCTAATCTTTTAATTACTCAATCTATATATTTTATATATAACCTGCTATGTGCCCATCGCTGTATCAGAACAGAGGGATCACTCAACTGCAATAGTTCTGATAATTTATAGTGTAAAACATTTTATAAAGTCAAGGACAAGAGTTCTGGATTTGAGGACAAGCCACGGGTCTCTCTCTGAGCTACAGAAAAGCTTGAGCCACTTCCCGCTTTTGAGGTTCCAAGTATATTTATAAAAGTGACAAAAGAGTTGCAAACTTGTGGTGTATCTAAAATACCCTTCACCACTTTTAACACATATAATGCAATATGTGTATTCAGTCATCAAGATAAATTTCAAGATTATAAAAAAATATCAACTTACGGTGTGCTGCATTTGGAGTATTTGAGTCATGGTACAAGAGTTTAATAGACATCTTTCAGTCTACTTCCTATATGTCTTGGACTCTATGTACAACTTTATTTGAAGACTACATCAGAAGTTTAAATTTGAAGCTATTTATCATTTCATTGTCACATGAAAAAATATGCTGTATCTGAAGGTTTTCCTTATCTTCCTTCCCTTAAATATTGCTGCTTGTGTGGGTGTTCACATTCTGACATGACTACTGGGGAGGCTGACTTTTCCTCTGCCTGGTCGGAGGGCTAACACATTGATAGTGGAAAATTTCATACACCCAGATCAAGGTGCACCTCGGTATACTGGGAGGATAATATCGTTCTAATACTAAACAGATTCATTTTTAGTTCTTCTTTAAATCACTGAACTTCTAGATCTTTCTGCTTCCCAGAGTGACCCTTGTGGATTATCACCCGAGATTCTGAGAGGGTGGGTAAAAGACTTGACAGGAAAATGGGCTCACAGACAGATTTGGATGAGAGATGATATCAGACTTATCTAACTGGACCATAGCCTTAGGGGAGCTCCAGATAGGAAGAATGACAGGGAGAAGCCCTTTCTTTCTGGCCCCCGGGGGATTGGCAGAAAAAAAGGGAAATGATGAAAGATGGAGAAGGTTCTACCTGCCACCCCCATCTATCCCTATATCTTAGCTGCTTGATAAGGCCAAATCCAAAGAAGATAGTGGCTTTCGAGAAACCCAGAGGAGTTAGAGACAGGTGGAGATGGGGGAATGAATGGCAGAATTCTAAGGCCTGTAGGGTTTTTCTTCTTTCTATGGTTAGGGGTCTTGGAGGAAATTATCTTGAGAACAGCTCTTCGCACAGTTTGGGGGCATTGCTGTATCAAAATAATCTTGCCAGGGCAGCATGGTTGATAGAAGGAGGACTCAGTGTTTAGCAAGCCCTTGGTTCCTTCTGGCATGGACAGGGCCTTCAAAATAGTTCAAAACAAGGCCAGGGTGCCTATTAACAGCTTCCATCATAGAATGGTGTAAGTGGAGAGCAATTGCATAATGGATACCTGAATCTGCATGGACGAAGACCATTAGTGCTTCCAGAATCAAAGAACACATGGCAGAATGGAAAAAATAATAACTCCCCCTCGCCCTTGCTAGACATGCTGGTTAGGGGAGAATTAGAATCTAGTGATTCTGAGTAATGTCAATGGAAAGCTTAATATTCTACAAAGCCAATTTAAATTATTGGATTGTACTGTGAATTTCAGATAGGGAAAGCATACGTCAAAGTTTAATCAAAGAACAGATCCAGTAGGTTTTCTATACGGTAAGGCTGAAGTTGATAGGGCAGGCTGTCAAAAGGAGTAGGCTGGAAGTCTCAGACACCAGCAGAATCTTCTAACTACAGGCAGAATTACCTCCTCTTCAAGGACACCTCAGCTCTTCTCTCAAGCTCTTTTAATTGCTTGACTTAGCCCCACCCAGATTATTTATGATAATCTTCTTCACTTAAATCAACTGATTATGGACTTTAGTCCTCTACAGAATATCTTCATAGAAACATGTAGATTATGGTTTGGTGGAAACTGAGGTAGGATATATCTTAGCCAAGCTGAGAGAACACTGACCATCACAGGGCATTCCATTCATTCTCCCACTCTACCCCCTACCTAGCAGTGGCTTTCCAAAAAGACTGGATACATTTCACGTAACATAAAAGACACACTCCTTCTTTTCACAGCTGTGTTGTCCCATGATGTATTTGTGAATGCAATTGCTCATGAGAGAGTGAGAGAAATGTTTAGACATTTTCTGTAGGATCAAGGAGGTAATCTTCCCATTATTCTCTACCTGGAGCAGAGCCAAAATAAAAAAGCAAGATCTGCTCTGCAAACGAGTTCTGAGGGAATCACTGTGATTTCAGACTTCTGGCCTCCAGAAGTGTGAGAGAATACATTTGTGTTGTTTTAAGCCACCAAGTCTATGGTAATTTATTATGGTGACTCTGGGAAACTAATACAAGTGTTTTGTACACGTTGCTTTTATTTAAACTACTTAGAACCTGTTGGAACTACGGCTACCTCAAGACATTCTTTGCCTCCCCCAGCCCCCTCTTCAGAGCACTCTTTTTCCTTCTCCCTGAATAAGAAATCAAATATGACTAAATCAAGTGCTTGTAAAGAGAGTTTTTAAAATACTGTATTTCAGGTAGTCTCTAGGACTTGGGCTTTGCTATGTTCAGATGACTTTTAAGTGTTTCTCCAATCACTGAGGAAGCACATTCTTCTCTGCAGTGAATCGTACCGCCCAGCAAGAGCCAAGGAGGACATCTGAAGTCTTTCCCTCCAAAACCATACTTCAGCAAATCACAACACTCTGCAGACTCCTCTGTCTCTCCCCCTCTTTACTGCTAGCATCTGTGAGCTCCTCCGGCTTCTCTGCTGCATTTTATTTATACCCTAATAAGTCACTGCATATACAAAAGCCAGGGTAATAGTTTTTAAATCTCAGCCCTATCTTGGCACTTCATTTCCCTGCCCCCAGCGCACAAATCATCAATGGTTTGCCAGGGCAGCTAGAATAATATCAAATCCCCTGACCATGCCCTGCAAGGCCCAGTATTATAGTATAGCCAGGCTCATCTCACATCCCTATCCCGCCACTATGTCCCAATGCCTTTGACCTAACTCTTCTTTGTGCCTCTGGGCCTTTGCATGTGTTCTTGGCTCTTCTAGAAAGCTTTTTTCTTGGCTTTTTATCTAGCTGGCACGTCTTAGCATTCAAGTCTTACCTCAAAATGTCACCGTTTAAGACAAACATTCCCTAACACTTCTCATGTTTTTAACTCTTACGATAAACCTATTATTTCTGTCATTGCGCTTATCATAGATTACTAATACCTAGTTGTGTGGTCACTTGGTTATTGTATGTCCAAAGTCACCAGAAGGTGTATTCCTTGAGAAGTGGAACTTTGCCAAGTATATTCATTTTTGTGTCCTCAGCACTTTGAACAGTGCCTGACACACAGGAGATATTCAATAAATATTTGCTGAAAGGGCGAATAAATAAATATTAAAACAGAAGGTGATGGGTTATGTTATATGAGTTACGTAGAAGCTACTGACTATATACAACTTCGTGTAGAAGCTACTTATTAAATTCTGGTAACTTGCCTCATACTGACTTTAAAATCTCCATTATTTTCTAACTGCTGCTCTCCTACTCTACAAAACATAATAAATTTAGTAATGTTTAGTGACATACACTGCCTTGGCAACACAAAGACCATTCTTCAGCTGTAAGAATAACACTTTTTCTTTTTTTCCTTTGCCTTACAATTCAAATCATCTGCCATTTGACTTTGTTTGAAGAATCTTCCAACAACCCAAGGTAGCAAGATTTCTGTCTGGATGTGGCTGGCATTATGGCCACAGTATGGGCAGTTTAAAATAACATTCGCTGGTTTTGAAAGTGCAGGGTCACATGGATAGGAACTAAATTTCAGGTAACTTGAGGTTTTTTTTGGTTGAGAAGAAAGCAGCTAGTGATGAGAACAAACCACAGAGAGTAAAACGTTTATGTCTGTGGAATGATCCCAGCTTGACAATGTTTCAAAGAAAATTTACTTCGGATATCTAATATGACAGATTTCCTTGTAAGATATGTTCACTGGGCTTTTGGTTGGCAGCACCATAATTTTTGATATAAAAAAGTCTGATTATTTTTAAAAACAGCTACTTTTAAAGGCACTGCATGCAACTGACTCCAAATGTAGACCACCATCCCTCCCCAAGTTTATATACATGGTGAAATTGACGTGCTTTGACTATGTCTTTTGTATTTTGGACTACTGTCCAGGTACTGCATCCAAGTACAAAAGGACTCAGCTCTTTTCTCTTAGATATTAAAAGTTTTACAACTCAAAAAAAAAAAAAGAGGCTAAACTGTTCTTATATGACGTTTAAAATCAGCAAACAATGGTATAAATTCATATTAAATTTCTTAAGTGTCTCAAAGGTGTCAGAAGTTTGTTATTTGGACAAATCAGCTAAAACTACAAAAGAAAAACAAATTCTGTGTTGTTTTATAAATTAAACAGCTTTTTACATGATAAGCAAAGCAATGGATATGATTATTAACACAGGTCAAAGCAGGACTGTGACCTTTGCAGATATAATGATATGTTAAGAGTATTTTTTGATGGATATAAAGGTACTTAATCTGTGACACCAGGAACTGTTATTCTATATAAATTCAGCTCTAAAATTATTTTTGTTACATATACTCGCCTTTATGACATAATAAGTTCTTGTAAACTTCACAGATGTTTTAGATGTTTTCATTGAGCCAGGGTAGATAAAGTCCATAGGCTTTATATTTGAATGTTAATTAGAATTTTTCAGGGACATCAAGACTTAACATTGTCTATGAAAAACCCCATCCTGGCCATAAGGGAATTTGGTGCCACTGGGAAGATGAAACATCCACCAATTAAGACAAAATCCTTAATTGCCCATCTCAGAGACCAAAACCTCATTAAGAACTTTTGGTGGGGCTGAAACAGGGGCAGAAGTCTCTTCAGGTTTCTGTGAGAAGTACCCAAAAGCTTGAGACAAAACCCTCACTCCTCAGAGCTGATGTTGGCTTTAATCTCTCCAACAGAGGTACTTTGGGAAAACTGTAGCTATCATTAAAAAGAAAATGCTTGGGGAATTGCAATTGGGGAAATGAGGAGAAATAAATCCCATTATCCTTTACATAAGTTGAAAACCATCTATGTAACAGGACTTATGTGTTTTCTTCTTCCCCTCCAATATTTGAGGGTGATAAGAAGACATCATATTGCCTCGGTATAATGTCATTACCCTCAAAACATCCCCACTCCAGTCTGAGCCCTAAGGTGGGGACCCCAAAAATAATGGCCAGTGCTGAGCAAAATGCATCAAAGTTTCCTTCACAGTGAAAGTCTACGTTAGTGAAATTATTACACTTTCTAATATTTGACTTTATGTACTATACCTAACATGAGTGACAGTAAATCTTCCCAGATTACACCTAATTATGAAGGGCCAGGAGGTAGAAGAATTAAAAAGACTGTATCATAAATATAGGATCTTAGATGCTAAAATGTAAATTAGAGTAACAATTAGTAGTCATGTCTTAAATTATAAAGAAATTTCCATTTCACCAATAAGAGATTTGACATCTTATAAATGAAAACACCTGTAATGTTATCATTGTATTAAAATGTATTTAATTAAAAATAATATTTGGAGATCTTAGGGTCATGATAGACCATCTTGAATATATATAAAAGAGCATGGTATAGTTAGTGGTTTAGTGTTTCAAATTGCGATTGAATATGGTTTGCCCCCCCCAAAAAAGGGGAGATGACACTAAGAGTCTGTGTTTGAAACTAAAAATTATATAAATCAAAATATTTAAAACCTGATATATTTTTATAGCACTTTCTATTTTTGAGAAAAGTTTAACTTTGGGATAATAAGGAAGGCCATGTTCTATGAATCTTAAGACTTGTGGACCTAACTAATGGAAGGAAAGCCTTTTAAAATATTGCTTAGTCACAAGGGTCCAGTGAGAAAACAGTGAAAGGAAGGGGTACATGCACCCCAGTGTTCATAGCAGCAATGTCCACAAAAGCAATCTCTTTTTCAAAGACTCATTTTTTAAAAATCTGGATGTCTAGTTATAACAATGTTGGAAATTCTGTGTTAAATGCTTCTTAAATCTCAAAAAGTGATTAAAATATAAAGCTATAAAAGTTACTGTTAACTTCAATTTAAAGTATGTAAGTTGCTCTTTATGTCATACAAATGACACAAATATTTCTTAATTCATAGTAGCGTAAGGAAATATTGGAGAAAGGAAACCATTTTGAAGAATTTTGAAACTGAGTTGTCTGAGCTTTTCCATAAATTCAAGGTAGAGTAGACTCTTTTCTTTCCCAGGGACTGAAAGCCACCACCTTCCAAAAACTTAGATATTAGTGCTGTCAGAAGGCTTGTGCTTGCAGATTTGAAGCCATGTGAAATAAACCTCATGCAGCAGGTGAATGTTTGTAGAAGACCATAATGTGAGTTCAAGCTCTGATACAATGCAGTTGTAGGTGGCACTTCAGATGCTCTGCCTCTGTACCCTTAGCCACATTTGATCTCAGCTGTAGCTGCCCAGACAGTGGCCAGCAGATTAGATGCTTGTGCTCACAGCATCTCACAGTCATATCTTTTTGGTTTTACGCCCAAGGCCTTCTTAGAAGTTGCAGGAGAGCATTCTGGCTCTGCATTCTGCAGCCTGGAAATGCAAAGGAGCAAGTAGCGCAGGCATAGGCGGCTGTCAACCAAGGAAACTTGACAGGTGGTGGAAAAAAGTCTTTTACCCATTTTTTGGCAAACAATTCTTGTAAGCTTCTCTGGAGAATTAAATCATTTTAAGCACAGCACTGACTATGATTGCATTCTCTTACGCTTCCTTCTTTCTTTTCTTCTCTCTGCTTTCTTACTTCTGCTTCCTGGGATCAGCTCCAAACAAACCACCTGCACCCTAGGTCTTCTTCTTGGGGTCTGCATTCAGGGGAATCTGATCCAACAAATAAAACCCTTCATTGTACCTCATTCCAGTGATTCCATAAAAGTGGCAGAAGGACTAAGATGTGATGGTCCTTGGCTTTTGGCTTAGGGTCATTGTTGTCTCACCTCAAACTGCAAAAATTTGTTTTATGAAAAGACAAAAGATATTTCAAAAAACTTCAAAACTTCTTATTTCCTTAACATTGTTTATTTTTTATTTTATTTTTATTTTTTAAGATTTCATTTATTAATTTGACAGAGAGAGATAGTGAGAGAGGGAGCACAAACAGGAGGAGTGGGAGAGGGAGAAACAGGCTTCCTGCTAACCAGGGAGCCTGATACAGGACTCAATCCCCGGACCCTGGGATCATGACCTGAGCCAAAGACAGAAACTTAAAGACTGAGCGACCAAGGCACCCCTACATTGTTTATTTTAGTTTGTTCAGCATTCCATATTCAAGAGGTAAGGATGGTGATAAATAGGTTATACAGTAGAAGCCTGGAGGCACAACATCTTGACTATGTGGCTTCCAAGAACCCTTAATATCCTGAACTCATGGCTTCCAAGACCCCAAGGCTAACAGACCAAGAGCCACAAGTGCAGAACAAGGACTCTCTTCTTCTACCTCTGGCCTAGAGTAACCCCTAAATTCATTATAATGTATTTGCATTGAAGTTTTAATCCTCAACCTTTCCCCCCATCCCCATGCACCTTGAGGGAAGGAGGCTGCCATGATGGTTCTGGTATAAACCGTGTAGTGTCAAAAACTTCCCCTCCCAACATGAGGAGTCCCCCAAATGATTGGAGCAGTCTCCATTAGAGACCACCCAGTCCATGACTCAAGACCTGTTCACATAAAAAGAAAAGACCTGTGTAGCCTTAGGGTAGTTGCCACATCTGGACCTGTGCACTCTCACATCTTGAAAGTGTACTGTCCTTAATAAACTGTTGTGTGCTTGCTACTTCCCTTCCAGTTCTTGCTCTCTCTCTTTCTCTCTCTCTCTGTGTGTGTGTGTATATATATATATATATGTATATATATATAATATATTAAAATTTCATGTATTTGAGATAGAGGGACAGAGATAGTGAGAGAGAACACAAGTGGTGAGGATAGAGAGAAAAAGGCTCCCCACTGAGCAAGGACCCCCCCCCTGCCCCAATGGGAGACTTGATCCCAGGAACCCACTGAGCAAGGACCCCCCCCGCCCCAATGGGAGACTTGATCCCAGGAACCTGAGATCATGACCTGAGTCAAAGGCAGACACTTAACCAACTGAGCCACAAGGCACCCCATCTCCCCCAGCTGTCTGTATTTGAGCTGGTAAATCTTTTGTGGGGAATCCAAGAACTGAGACTCCCATTCACACAGCACAAACATTCCCACTGGTAACAGTTTCATGTACTGTTTCCTATTTATTTACATGTGGTTCAGTTTGTAGTGAAGAAAACATATAATTAATATCCAGTGCTGCCTATCATCACTATGATTGCACACCAAATTTACCTGCTGAATTCATTGTGCTAAATAATAGCAGAATTAATCATTTAAGTAGATATCTTTCGTGTAGGGTTTGTATAAGTGTTTAATAGTGTTTAGTGAAATTTGTTTGGTGGACTAGGAGCACATTGCTTTTCTAATTTAAAATCATGAAATATAACTTTCTATTCAACACTTTTCAGAAAGAGATTAGATATAATATGTGAGAATCCCATAGTGCTCACTACCTCTTATTATTGGAAACTATCAATGTCTATCTAAGAGATAATAACTGGCTATTTTAATGACAGTGACTTAGATAAATCCACAGTAAATATCTGGTGAAATTCAACAAATTTGTGCTTCTTCGGTAATTTTTACCAGGCCTTGAATAAAGAAGAATATGGCAAATGAAAAATCTATTAGAAATTAAGTGGGAGAAAAAATAATTGCACAGTTGTATATTTAAAAAGTATCTTATGTATTATATCATATATACATTTATGTTTGTAGTGAAAAACAAACCATATTAAAATAAAATGGGGTAAAATATATAATTATAGTTACAAATATGAAATTAAATATTACAGTTCTTATTCAACATAGAGGTTTAAGTGTTATTTTTAATTTGCCTTGCTTATCTTTACAAATATTTAATAGTAATAGAAGTGTGTGTGATATCATTCAGTTCATTGTGGTATCTAAATAAAAGAAAAGTATTCACTTATCTGTATATTTGGGTCATTTTAAGCATTTTGAATATATAAAAAAGAGCTCTGATACACACACACACATATGCACATACACGCATGCTTTCTGTGAGAAGGGAAGAGAAAGTGAGAGAGATAAAGACAGATTTTTCTGTTCCTATTAGCTTTGAATGAAAACTATTTGACTTTCCTTTAGCTTCACATCATTTGGGTAAACATTTGAAAGGATGTACTGTCTTGTAAAATCGAATTATAAAAATATTCTAAATCCTGTTCGTCAAGTTACTAATTTTTGGATATTATTTTCAAATTTTTCATTATTTCATTTTTATTTGGATACACTAAATTCAAAAAAAATGAAATAACTTTTAAAGTTATTTATAGACACTTAAACAGGAAATCTCAGAACTGTATATCTCTCCCACCTCCCATGCCCCTTAAAACACTCGTAAAACAGCATGATATGATCTATCACGTACATTCGCTCTTCTAATGATCTCTGCAATCCAAATTCATTTATTATTTATTTTTGATGAAATATTCAGATGATCTGCTAATGTGCATGTTGGAGAAAAATAATGTACATTGAACATTTTAAAAAATTAAAGGATTTTTTAAAAATAAGAAACAAAATCAAGCTCTATTTGATTTTGAACTGTCTTCAACCTCTTCAAGAGGAATTGCTCACTGAACTCAGTGAGCTCAGTGAGAGCATGGTGGGCCTGTGAGCCAACATTTCTGGCAGCTATGGGATTCTTGCTCCACTGGAAACCCTACCACAGAGCAGCTATGGTAGGAATTAAGAGGACATCAAAACCTCAAACAAGCTATACTCCTGTGGGTTTGGGGAGCAACAAGACACTTAAACATTCCTGGTATGGTTTCCTTGGAAACATTCATAACAACAACTCTGTAATACTATGGGTTTCTGTTTTCTTAACCCTTCAGGCCATCGACTGAATGAAAACTTCCTTGAGGAAATATTTCAACTGACTAGGTGGACTGGAATAAATTAAACTCAATGATGTGTGGCCTCCTGACCCCTTTTTGTAGCCCAAGGTATGGAGCAAAGTGTTGGGGCGGGGAGAGAGGGGGGATAGAATGTGAAAGATGTACAAATTCCCCCTGGACTCTATGAGAGCTCACATCATAAAAGAGTTACAGTGGCACTATTTAGAGGTGACTTGTATGGAAAAATAACAAACACACCAAGCAAATAAAAAGTTAAATTATCTTTGGAAGTCTCCCTCAAATATACTTAGTAAAGGGGAAAAATCCCAAACCCAAGTTGTATATAATCACATTGACTAAAATGACACAAAACAGCAAACATCCTTTAGATTATGTATATCTAGAATAAAAGAAGGATTTAGGAAAATTTTATTAGGCCAATTTTATCTAACTTATAACTCAAAGGAAATAATTCAGAGCAATCATCTCAGTCAATTAGTTGAGAAAATGATGCACTTAGGAAAGGTCGAGATGGGAAAAATTATGTAGGGATGTTACAGGAACTAAATTTTTGAGTATGCAGTAAGAATCACAATTATTAAGAGGTTTAATTATTTGGCTTACATTAAACAATATAATTAGATTATAATAACTAGTGTAATAATAATGACTAGGAATAATAATAGAAAGTTTGGAAGAAGAAGAAATAGAATATTCTGCTAATTTAAATATTCAAAATATTGGTGATATAACATCTGTGAGAGTTTTTCTCAATTGAAATTTTTCACTAAAAATGTCTGCTCAGGGCACCTGGGAGGTTCAGTCATTTCTTCTATTCAGATCATGATCTCGGGATCCTGGGATGGAGCCCCTATGTCAGGCTCCTTACTCAGGTGAGAGTCTTCTTCTCCCTCTCCCTTTGTTCCTCCCCCTAAATTATTTATAATAAATAAATTTATTTGTAAATAAATAAAATATTTTTAAAAATGTGATCTGATCTATAAACATAGATTATGTTTTCATTATTTAGGAATACTGTGGAGTGACAATAAATTAACACACACCACTCATTAGTGTTATTATTAATTTCTTCACCCAAGACTAATAGTCTTTATCACTCATTATATAATAAATTTAATCAAATTTATTTTTATTTATTTTATTTAAATACTAGTTTAATAAATTACATTTAAAAAGCCTTCTCTATATAGAATAGTTAATAAAAAAATACAATAAATTTAATAAATAATAATAATTAATAATAAATATATAAATACATATTTGTATAAATATGTTTATATATTTATATATTTTATATATCAATATATTTTATATATCTATATATTTATATATTTTATATAAATATATAATGTTTATATGAAATATATAATTTATATATATAAATTATATAATTTATATAATATATAAAATTATATAATTTATATAATATAAAATTATATAATTTATATAATATAAAATTATATAATTTATATAATATATAAAATATATATTTATATAAAAATAAATAATAAATAAATAAAATAAATTTTATTTATTTTATTTAAATACTAGTTAAATAAATTACCTTTAAGAAACCCTCTCTATATAGAATAGTTGATGATTGGCAATTAACAAAATCAAGAATTCTATTAAATAGAATCTTGACTCAAGAGTTTGGCAGTAACTGGGCTCAAATTATTCAAGTTTAAAATACGCAATCTATATAAAATTATTCAGGCAGGGATAGTTACAAGGTCACAACACTTGTGTTTTCTACAGAGTTTGACTACTACTGGTATCATTGTTAATAATAATGGTTGGTAATAATGGTAAATTTCTCTACCTCCCTAAATTATTCAGAAAGAACTTATATTTTCAGTGAAGCCTTTTTCATATTATTTAAATATTTACAGGCTAAATGATCTTTGTTATCAGAACACATTTTACATATATATATATATATATATAAATAATATTTTCACTGTGGACTCACAAAAATTGAAATATGTGGGCATCCTATATAAACCATAACCCTTAACCACTGCAACTCTTTAAAACCCTTTAAGGATTTGCCGTTGAAGGAAGGAGAGAGATTTCTACGCAATTACCTAAAGGTTACACTATATAGGCCAAACTTTTTTTTTTTTTTAAGGGAAAGGTAAAAAAAAAGCTTAGATGGAATAATGAAGGAAAATAATGTGATAATTAATGTTCTTCATGAAAATCAAGTCTGATCGGGAAAGTAACAGCATAGGCTTCTAGAAATCATGGAGGTACCTATGCCACGATTGGCTAAAGAAAATCTAGATTAGAAAAGTCATAGTTTTTTCTTATCTATCTACCAAGGAGACATGGTCCCTATGAAAATCTAGAAGGTGTGACAAAATCTTCAAATAATGCAGGTGTGGTATTTCAACCAAAAGATGAGGAGCAATGTGCCCAAGTCCGACAAGAGAAGAAAGAGATACAAAAATACAGCAAAAGGAAAAAGGCTGATAATCCCAACACTGAACTTTATTTATTTATTTATTTATTTATTTATTAGGCTAAGTGAGAGGTAGACACAATCTAAGATGTGTGAAGACATTAGAATTGCCTCTACAGTAAGAGAAATCTGTGTTTGAAATCAACTTCCATTAGTTTTCCAGTTAGGATCTTGAGTATGGTTTACTTTAACTTCTTTCCATTTGTTTCATCCCACCTATTGAAGAAGCAGGAGGAGCAAAAAGAAAGTGTAGGTGTGAAATAAAATGATGAAGGATTGTAATAGCATATTTATCAGAGTTCTTAGAAAAGGGGAGGGTATGTGATATGGTGAGTGCTGCAAAGTGTGTAAGCCTGACGACTCACAGACTTGTACCCTGGGGCAAATAATACATTATATGTTAATAAAAATAATTTAAAAATTTTTTTAAATAAAAAAATATATTATCTTAAATGAGTCATTAACAATGTCAATATTATCAATCAGCATTAATATAATTATTAGAGGAAAATCCTTTTCCAATTTAGTTTTAAACACCTCATGATGTCTAGTATATGCCAGGTCCTCAAGTCATACTGGCTGAATGAGGGTATATATCTATTTGCTTCATTTATAAGAAATCAATAAGGATGAAAATATGCTCAGAATTAAAAAAAATAACTTGTGGGTTATACTAGAAATGAAACTTGAAGATGAGACGGGCATTCTTAAAAAAAAAAAAAGGTGTGGTAAAGAAGGTGGCAAAGTAGAAAGTATGAGTAGGTAAAAAAGAATGAATAATGCTATGGAAAACTATACACAATGCAATATCTGTAAAATAGGAATTGATAAATTAGAACAGGTGTTCATAATATTCGGTTCATGATCCGGCCTCAAGGGCCTGTGGGCCTTCTGAAATTGCACGCAGAGTTTGTAAATGAAAAAGAAGCCATCAGGATGTATGAGTCACATAAGGAACACTTGTAGAGAATGAGTAATTCAGAAAGGTCACTTAGAGAACACAGGGAATAAGAGAAAACTTCTGCTTAATGCAGGGGTGTTGTTTGGAATGTTTAACTGTGAGTGGTAGCAAATATGAAGCTCTTAAATGTAAAACAAAGGGAATTATGATCTTAAGGAAGGAAAACATCTGCCTTTCACTTCTATTCCCAGAGAGAAGAAATTATTAAGGTTTGGAGCCTGGAAAGTTGTCAGGAGATGAATTTGCTAAAAGGGTGAAGCTCACTGGAAGCAAAAGAAAAGAGTGAAAAATGGGAAGAGAACAAGAATGAAGAATTGTCAAGTATGTGAGAAATGAACAGGCAGTTGATAGAGAATGGAAAGCAGAGCTTATAAGGAATTTTTTTAACATTAAAAAAAAACAAATAAAAAGCAAATAAACACTTTTTGGGAGAAAATAAAACATTGGCTCTTAAAAGTCTGAGATCGTACATCCAAAGTATTACCTATAGTCTACTTCTTGTATGTGTTAGCTTGGGATATGTTTGGCTGGAAGAGATATATGAATAAATGTAGTCATTTTAAATAACTGACATTACCTTAACTGTGCTTGCACATTAATCACTACTTATTGAAACTTTTAAAAATTATAATACCTAATAACTAAATTGCATCAATCCTTACTATTCTCTAGAGTATCAGAGCCTCAAAGTCACTGTAGACATACACAATGTTAGTGATATTGACTTAAACTGTATATTTTCTGAGAAATAAATCTATCACACTCAGGAACCAGTTGAGAGAAAATAGAACCTTGTAACTGATCTCTGTACCTAACCATCATATATTAGCTAGCCTGTGTGGCTCAGTGCGTTGAGCCACTGCCTTCGCTCGGGTCATGATCTCAGGGCCCTGGGATCAAGTCCCGCATCGGGCTCTCTGCTGAGCGGGGAGCCTGCTTCTCTCTCTCTCTCTCTCTGCCTGATTGTGATCTCTCTCTGCTGCATAATTAAATAAAAAATATATATAAAAAAAACACATTATTTTTAGCATTTGAGTCATTCTTACCTTTCAAATACTGTGTCCCACTTAAAGTACTGCAAGAATACATAAAATGTTCAAGATCCAAATTTAATCTCAGTTTAAACAATCTGTTTCAGAGTCTGCATCAAAGAGATTCTATTAAGTCACATGAAAAAATTTTTTCATTATTATCTTTTTTAAAACACTGATTATATTGCTATATGTTATTATTTGAGTAGCAAGCAATCACGACACTTAAATGTATAGAAGAAAGAAGAGAAATATGGCTGATATAGATTAAGGGAATTCATCTATAAAATATAGCATTTCTATATACATGGTAACTTTAAAGAATATGAAGGCACACCAACTTCATTTTTACTGTAAAAGACAAAGTCAGTTACAAAACATTGGTATAAACCCCAAACCCTAGGGACTTTGCTAATGTAATATTGGATTCATGAAATAAGAGGAAAACCCTTTGGGAAACAATGCTGCCGGAAGACTTAGCCTCTGGAAAATCAACTTATATGAGGAATTAGAGCTTCAACTAAATAAAATGAGTCAAATACTGATCCTAGGACCAGTTACAATAATCTGCAGTTCTAGTGCAAGATACATGCCGAGCCTCTTGTTCAAAACATGAATTCCAATATGAGGACAGCAGAGCATAAACCAAACCCAACAGAACCCTGTATGATTGCATAGGTTGCATATCCATGAAACCGTCTTGCCCCGGACCTTCTACATAAGCCTAGTCAGACTTCTCTAAAACCAAGTGTCTCTTTATATGGTAACTGTGGCACCAATGAAAAACTCAAATTTCCATTATAAAAGAAGAACTTCATTGAAAAATGATTTAATAACTGAGTTATAATCTTTTTTGTGTGTTACAAAACCATCAAGTACTTAGATACAAAAACTTTAGGTAGACTGAAGATGAAAAATAAGATGTTATGGGAACTTGCATGAGTTTTTGGCAGAGATGTGTAACTTTTCCACTATAATCTTTTCCTATTATTGACAACAGTTGACTAGTGGGATGTCAGGTCCATGCTAAAGACAGTATTTAGGAAGAGGGAGCTCTGCAGGGGACAGCCTTAAAAAGCCTTTAATCCAAGATGATATAAAATATAAAATCTTGATCCTGAAGTTTCCATGGTAGAACTTCAGGAGGAATATGAAGCCAGATAAAGAGTCAAGGAAAATTAAAATAACAATAATAATATGAATTATCAAGTCAGAGAATAGAACTAGCATTTGCTTAAGCTGTGATTGATAACCATGAAGAGTTAATGAAAATTCACTGTCTTCCCTTACATTTAAGTCTTTCTTTCATAAGTTGCCTGTGTTATATTTTAATAGAAAACTGATCTCATTTCAAAATACAATTCTATAGGCATATATTCATGGATATACATGCATAAACATGCATATATTTTAATCTATGTGGCCACAACCAGGAAGATACCATCTGTTGCAACATACATCTGTTGGAAGGTGAGATTTTTAGTTATAAATAAAATTTTGAAACATCACATCTGGCAATCACCAAAGTAAATATGGAAATTACAAAATCCCCTTGAATTAGGGTGAATCCAAATAACTCCTATAATTTCCTAAACTTAAGACATGAGCTCCTTTCATCAGAATAACCCACTCTTGTTGTTACAGAATTAATTAACATGGGTTTGGCTGACTTCAAGTTTATTACCTGAATACATCTTCACTTCTTCTAAATTTTAAAAGTCAAAGTTGATCAGGAAAACTCTAAGGTAATTGCAGTGATTTCTTAAGATACCTTACTTCCCTCAGCCACAGCCTATATTTTCCTGATTTAGAGTCTACACTGGATTTAAGGAATATCCATATTTATATGAAGATAAATATCGGCAACTTACATTTACCTATCACTTATTTATCACAGTATATCAGGAATTCTGTTAAATACTCTCTGTGCATGATATTTTCTTTTTTTTTTTTTTAAAGATTTTATTTATTTATTTGACAGACACAGATCACAAGTAGGCAGAGAGGCAGGCAGAGAGAGAGAGGGAAGCAGGCTCCCTGCTGAGCAGAGAGCCCGATGCGGGACTCGATCCCAGGACCCCGAGATCATGACCTGAGCCGAAGGCAGCGGCTTAACCCACTGAGCCACCCAGGTGCCCCAGTGCATGATATTTTCTAATCTTCAAAATATTTCTGAGATGGTACTGGTATGATTTCCATTTTATAAATCAGGAAACTGAGGTCTAGATACATTATGGAACCAGTCCCAAATTCCACAGCTAGTACATTATTTAAGAATCAGCTGTAATAGGGACCTAAATACACTCACCTAGACAAATGAGGGTTTACATTTTTCTCTTGTAGCAAGAAGTCTGAAGGCAAGAGTTTACAGCTTAGGAACATCAAGTGGGAGGTATCCGTGATTCTTTTGGTTATTAAATCATTGTTGCAATATGGCAACTCCAACCTTAGAAAAACTTAGTAACCAAAGCCAGAAGGAAGAATGAAATGCCAATGGCTGGGCTGGCTCCTCTATCAGACAGTGTTCCCAGAAATACCAATCAACAAGAATCACTTAGATTTCATTGCCAGCCCTACCTGCAAATAAGTTTAAGAAATGTAGAATTTTAATTTGTTATTGTTTTTGTTTTTGTGTTTTCTTTTTTTTAATTTAATTTTATTTTATTTCTTTTCAGTGTTTCAGAATTCATTGTTTATGCACCACACCCAGTGCTCCATGCAATGCATACCCTCCATAATACCCACCACCAGGCTCACCCAACCTCCCAAACCCCTCCTCTCCAAAACCCTCAGTTTGTTTCTCAGACTCCACAGTCTCTCATGGTTTTTCTCCCCCTCCAGTTTCCCCCAACTCACTTCCCTTCTCCATCTCCCAATGTCCTCTGTGTTATTCCTTATGCTTTGCAAGAAAGTGTTTTTATGTTTTCTAAACTGGGCTTATCATTGACCCATCAAAATCAGGCTTGCTAGTGGGGGTGCCTGGATGGCTCAGTTGGTTAAGCATCAGACTTTTGATTTTGGTTCGGGTCATGATCTGGTTGTGGGATTGAGCCCTGTGTGTGGCTCCACACTCAGTAGAGAAAGGATTCTGTCTCTCTCCCTCTCCTTCTGCCCCTCCCCCTGCTCTCACACTCTCTCTTTAAAGGAAAGAAATAAATCTTTAAAAAAATAAGTCAGGCTTATTAGTAAGAAAGAAGAAAAAGGACAATTGAGTAGGAAACCACAACTCTGGTGAGGACCTTGGAGTCATTTCTCTCTGCATTTTCCTACCTAGGAGAGAGTTTCAGCCAGAAGTGATGAAAAGGAAGCTTCCATCTTCTTTCTTCACCTCTCCTCTGTTCTCCACTAGGATAAGAAAAGGGGAAACCTATTTGCTCACATTGCCTGTGGGGGCTTCTAAAGAAAAACTATTCCTCCTTTCTTTCTCTTTTCTCTTTTGTTCAAAAAAAAAATGAGAACTCATGAAACTGGATGTTAACTTGAATGTTTTCATCAAGTCCACACAAGAAGTAATAAAACAGGAAGTCTTATCAGTATTTCAAAGTAGGTGGCAGAGAAACAGTGAAAATATAAAATATGTAGGATATCACCTATAGCATATATACAAGATGACCAAAGTTGTGATGGGTCAGAAGAGACTTGTTTTTTGTTTTTCCTTTCTAAAAAATTTCTTGGGAAATCAGTGGAGTGTTGTGTGCTTTTTCTCCATCCAAACCTTTGTCCCTCATTGCAACATGTAAGTTTTAATAGAGCCATTCACAGAGCTTGAGATGGTTCCAGGAGTTAAAGGGTATGCAATGAGCATGGGCCTAACAAATGCTAAGGACACTACAGGCAAGAATTTTTAGTTTTCAGCTGGAAAGAGTGGGACAGGAAAAGAAATCACAGGCTATGTTGAAGCTTTCTACAACTTAACAATAATGTCTGAATCATGCTCATGATCTAGAAATGGACCAAAAAGACACACAGCTGCCTGACACTCCCTAAGAAGACCACCTGTAAGGATGGTAGGATGGATAGGAGAGGACCATCAGAAATCAGAGGTTGTCAGGAGTCCTGATGGCCAGAGAAGGATACATTGCCCAGATTATGGAAAATGCAGCTGAATATTCCAGAGGAAAAGTTGAGAAAGTCAGGAAGGCACCCATGATAGAAGGAGATGGATTTGAATACCTGCCAAGGCCACAGAACATGAAGCCAGATCCACATTGACAATGAAGTTAGAACCTTCCTCTCGTCTTTCTCTTTTGTCTCTCCCTCTGCACTAAACCTGGAGAAAATGGAAAAGGGGGTGGCAGGGAAGTAAGCAATAGAAACAGTGGTTAGCTTTCTGAAAAGACTGGGGCTATAAGCTGCCAGCCTCAGCTGGGTGAAAAGAAAATCTTCCCCTAAATGAGTATTATAGAAAATATTAACATATTATATAGAACAATAGCAATTACTAAATTGAAACTGTTGGCTCACTTAAAGAGACCACAGGACTTTTATTACCTATGACTGATCATAAAAAGCATGCATCCACCTGAGATTTCATGCCAGAGTTTCTATGGAAAGATCTTACTCCCACTAAGAAGATTTGAAGGTAGCAAGAGAGATAGAAGTGCATTAGCACTGAATTATCACCTCCTTTTTGCTTCTTCTTTATAGTGGTTTTCCTCCTCATCTTTTTGCTCTGTCTCTAAAAAAAGAAAATGAGGCCCTCTCCATCTTGCCCTACACATGAGATCCCTGAGGAAATCACAAGCATGGAATTCGCCTGGAAAGTGACCACTGGACTACCATTAGGGCTGACAGTCCAATGGAGAACTCCATTGAGCTAAGCTGAATTATTCAGGACTCCTACCTGAGCTAGAGTACACAGACTCAAATGAACTTCCTTACGCCTTACCCCAAACCCATAGATAAATATTTGTTTTTGCTACTCAAATGCCAAAGAATACCTTGTCCAGAAGAATGAACATAAATAATCAAGGTCATGAGAATTATGGCATAAGTGCATTAAGTTTTAGGACCCTTTCTTGAGGCTCCCAAATTAGAATCAATTGAGAAATAGACATATGTTTTAAGCACAAGGAAAACACAATGTCAATAATCTAGCTGATTTGAGAATGCAGATTTAAATGAGCTTTCTATCTTTTATCCCACATCAATCACCAGTATGAATGTTGGACAGCCTGGGGCCTCCCTCAACACAGCCAAGCTGACCTGACCTCAAGGAGGACAGAGAAGGGAAATGCCCCGTGGAGAGGGGAGGCTAGATCTGAATGGGAAGGAGCCTGGGCGAGGTACTCATTTCCTGCTGCCTGACTCATGGTAAGCACCTCATTCCTCCCGCCCTGGGCAAGGTGACTGAAGACACAGACATGCTGAAGGCTTTTTTCTCAAACTTTCATATTCCCTCCCCTTTACAGAAACAGAACATGGAGAATCCTTCTGCCAGTACCAATGTTTGAAGGTTGCAGAAAAGTCAGTAGGAGCTATAGCAGTTATGAACCTGGCCTCGGAGCTGTGCTGCCTGGGTGTCTGTCCTGACTCTCCTCCCTCCTAGCTGGAGCATATTGTCTTTTCTTAACAGGGAGCTAATCAAATCTCCCTAGTAGACTTGTTACAAAGATTAAATTAGTTAAGAAATATAAAGCACTTAGAATAGTGTCTAAAAGATACTAATACTCCATATAGGTTAATTATAGTGCAATTACCTTTTTCAAATGCTAAGGCATATTTCCCTGCATATGTGTATCTCTGCTTTGATTCATTTTAAAAATATTTTATAAATGCCAGCAAACCATTACATTTCTCAATTTTGATTACCTTAAACATCATCTGGCTTCTTTTACTTTATTTTCACCTAAGCTCAAGGAAGGAAATAAATTTATGATAGAGAATGTGACATAACTTATAAATAGAGATTTTTTTTTTTAATTTTTAAAATTTTTTTCTATTTGCTATTGTACCTAACAAGATTTGAATTTGCAGATCTCTCAACTGGGTGATGAACTGCAATTAAACTGAAAATTGAACTACATTAAAAAAAGGAAAATGTTGAAGTTGGGTAATAGTATCCAAATTCTCTATTTACGTATTTTTATTTAACTGCTCATATAGTCTTAAATAACTTTCTCCCAGAGCTGGTGTTTAACCTCAACCGTAGACACATCAGGTGATATGTGCTAGGGTGTAGGGTGTGATACACTACACTTGCTTTGAGAGAAAAAATCACCAAGACCATGTTTAAGGGCTTATTGTGCTGAACTCTGGGCTGTGGACAATTGGCTCTTCTTTGGCACTCTTCAACTGCTGTTTATTAGAGTTCTCGGTATTTGTAAGAGGTAGCTTTCCAAGATCCCATAACGCCCCAGGCTTAATCTTGTGAACATCCATGCACATGCATGTTCACGAACACACACATTTATAGGCATGGACAGTTGTTTGTGTCAATGAAGAGACGATAGACTGGTGTTTTTTAAGAGGATGATTTTTAATGGACTTCACATAGAAAAGAACATGAAGAGCCAAATCAAGTCTATCAGAGAAGCTAAAAATCAAACCCATTGAGCGAACACGTTCAAGGCAAGATTGAGGCTTGATGATGAAATTGTAAAGAGCAAGGACTCAGGAAACAGAATGCCTGGGTTCAAACCTTGCTCTTGTCATGTACCCACCTATGTGACATTTGTGGAGTTTACTTAAACATTCTGCTACGATATGTCCATCTGTAAAATGGAGATACTAATAAGACCTACACCTGTATAAATAATAATACCTACACTTGTGAAATAATAATAGAACCTACTTCAGATGTTTGCTCCTCTTGTACATCTGTAAAAAATTGATAACAGCATGCCTCATAGGATTGCCATGGAGATTAAAAGATTAATACCTACAAAGTACTTACAAAGCCATTTAGTGAACATTAAGTAAGCATTCCCTGTGATTGCTATTATTATCAAAGCCTCAAAAATGAGATTAGCACAGGAGCAGTTCGGATATAAGCATATAGAACTAGGGAGACCAGGTAATTGACATGGTAACAGGGTAGCAGAGGGACTCAGCTTTGTGGACTGTTGAATGCGTAGTATGTGCCTCAGTCAGGCTGACTAAAGAACCATCAGCAAGGTAGACAGAATGATCTTACTTTGTTTTGTTTTTCTAAAAAGCCAAAGTATCTCTCCAGGGGAGATTTGGCCTGCAATATTCAATGCCAAACCAGATGACTTGAAGTTAGCAGAGCTGAATGCCTTTGGTTCTGTCTATCTTAATATAAGGACTTTTTGTTTGCTCCAAGAATAAACTTTTATTTAAAGTGAACCCTTTGAACTTTCACAGACCAAAGTGATTATATTCAGCAATCAATAAGTCAGTTATGCCGCTCAGTGCCCTCCTCAGCAAAACTTTAGAACAAACTATAAATCTTCAACATCCCTACATTTCTTTATTGGTTATCTGTCTCATAGGTGTTGTTATTACACACACATTCCTGCCCTTGAAGTTAGCTTCTCTTTTACTAATAACAAAATCAGAGATGTTAGCTACTCTTTATTAAATTATAAAAATGTATATCCACATTAATTTTAGAACATGATTTTTTTTTTCAACAAAGGATATTCCCATTGATTCTCAATGTGTTCTGTTGGAAAGACAAGATGTCTCCTCTTACCAATTCATGTCTTTATTTCTGCAGTTTTAGTTGCTCCGTATATTGTTTTGGGTTAATTTATTTCACATGACCCTTAAGGGAAGTTAGAAGCTTGAAGACAGTGTTAACTTTTAACTTGGAAATCCATTTGTAGTACCTCTATAATATCTTAAACTCTAGACAGACACATAGTAACTTTTAAAAACAGCAGCGATTAAACAGGTATACATATTTTTTAATTTTGCAAACATTCTAAAAACTGCTTTTTAAATTACTCATTTAGATAATAGGTACTTTTCTCCTCATCAAATGTTTAAAAGTGGATTATTAATGGCATAAATAAGAGGCAAGGAGCAGAAAGAATGCTCTTTTTGCCTTATTCATTAAATCAACTAATTATTAATTTTTATTTGCTTTTTACTTAGTACATTTTAGGTAAAGTTATCATTTCTTTTTAATCACAAATGGAAAGACAAACCAGAAGAGGGAATAACCTTGAGCCCTACATCATATTTATTATCCTCACTGGTGAAGTAAATAAGTGAGTGAGTGAAGAGGTGTGAAATTCCAGCTGAGAAAAACACTCTGGTTGAAGAAGTGGTGACATAGAGACTACAATAACAAAAAGAAAAAATATATATACATATATGCATATGTAAATGTATATTTATATGATTGCTGAAATTTAAAAATCATTTATAAAAAGGAAAACTAAATGTGTAATTATGTCATCATCTACATGGCTCATAGTTTCCACTAGTCCAAATAAAGAGTATATATTTTAAAATATCATTCAATTAGCAACCACAGCAATCTAAGTGATCAATTATAGAAATAAAGAAAATGACAACTCAGTAAGAAATGAATACATTTTTATAGTCTCATTTTTCACTACATCATGATTATGATTTTACTGTAGACTTATAAATTCACTGATTCAGGTTAGTTAATAGTTTCAGACTTAATTTTATGTGTGATTTGAGAGTTTCTATATCCCTGATGGATTTAAAGTACAGATATATTTAATAAAAATTTGGAAAATTTAAACTCACACTCAGAGAAAATATGCATCATCTTGAGATACCCTGAGGCCTTGATATTATTAAAATATCTTAATGACGTTGATTGACAAAAATGATTGTTAATGAAAGTAAGACATTTTTTATGAAATTGTCATTTGATAGTAACTAAAGAAAAAATAACTACTGTTGACAAGAAAATAACATGACTTAAAAGGCTTTGTGAAGATATGAAAACAGTAAGTATGAGTGTGAGACCATTAACCAAACCCATGGAAGACCAGGTTAAGTTTCTAGCAAGTAAATATTTTGGGGACATCTGGTATTTTGTCCAGCATGTAGAGCATGGAGGCTGTCACTTCAAGCCTCACAAGAGGAAAAAGTCCTAAGCAACCTAAAAATCTAGAACTCTTCTTAAATCTGTCAGAAAATTCAGGCCACACAATAGGTATATACCCCTAAACTGGAGAAGTAGGTAGAGACAGAGAATCACAACCTACCTAAACAAAAACCCAGGAGCAGAAACCTTTGTGGAATCCAGTACTGGTAGAAAAATCTAAATTTCTGGATGTTTGATGGAGATAAGGCTGAGAGTTAAAAAGTCCAATGGAGGCCCAGTCTTGTAAGAGTCCCACACTTTGGTGAGTTTCTCCTGGAGGAGGCCTCCCAGGTTTTCACAGTGAAGATCAGAGAAAAATAAATCCCTTTGCACTTCCAGAAGATGAGGGAAGGGTAGACATTCCAAAATATGCCCGGAACATTCTGTTCTTTAAAAAGTCTGTCCTCAGGGTCACCTGGGTGGTACGGTTGGTAAATGGCTGACTCTTGGTTTTGGCTCAAGTCATGATCTTAGGGTCATGAGATCAGGCACTGACTCAGGTTCTGCACTCAGTGAGCAGTCAGCTTGAGATTCCCTCTTCCTTTCCCTCTATCCCTCCTGCTCATGCTGTCTCTCTCTAAAATAGATAAATAAATCTTTTAAAATACAAAATAAATAAATAAATAAAGTAAAAAAAAAAAAAAAAGCCTGTCCTCAAGAGGAAATATTTCACGAGAGTTTAATGTACTAGAGCTTTTATCAGAGTCTTAGGATGTAGGGGGAGGGAAATCTCCAGTTCCAGCCCACTATAGCCATCCTATCTACGAAGGGTAGAGAAGGGGGAATGAGAAGCAGTCACAGCTCAGAGACACAGGCTTGCCCACTAAGAGGTAAGACCTAGCCAAAGGCTAGAGAATGCTTCCCCTCCACATACACCTTATTGCCACATCATGAAAGGCATATGTGTATATCACATTTCTCAACAAGAAAACAAACAACCCATTCAGAAATGGGCAAAAGATCTGAACAGACACCTTCCCCAAGAAAATATACAGACAGCTAATAAGCATTTGAAAAGATGTTCGCCATCCTGAGCATTAAGAGATTGCAATTAAAACGGCCATCAGATACCACTCTGCAGTTATTAGAATGCTGAAAATCCAAAACAGAAACAGTGTTAGTATTCGGAGGAGTATCTGAGAACTCTGTACTTTCCACTCAATTTTTCTATAAGCCTAAAACTGCTCATAAAAAATAAAGTCTACCATTTAAATAAATTAATTAATAAATACAGCAAAATCTTTGTGAGGGTGCAGGAAAAAGGGAGAAAAAAAGCAATAGCATACAATTTTTTTAAAAACGCACATAAATGTAGATATATGATAAAGATAGAAACTTGACTATCCTTTTTTTTTCAAAAAAAATTTTTTTAAAGATTTTATTTACTTATTTGTCAGATAGAGAGAGAGAAAAAGAGATCACAAGTAGGCAGAGAGGCAGGCAGAGGCAGAGGGAGAAGCAGGCTCCCTGTGGAGCAAGGAGCCTGATACAGGACTTGATCCCAGGATGTTGGGATCATGACCTGAGCAGAAGGCAGCCGCTTAACCAACTGAGCCACCCAGGCATCCCTTTTTTTTTTTTTTTTTTTTTTTTTTTCAAAATTAAAAAAAAATATTTTATTTATTTATTTTGTGTGAGAGAAAGAGCACAAGCAGGTGAGCAGCAGAGGGAGAAGCAGGCTCTCCCCTGAGCAGGGAGCCCTGTGCCGGACTCTGTCCCAGAACCCTGGGATCATTATCTGAGCTGAAGGCAGACACTTAATCTTAACCAACTGAGCTAACTAGGTGTTCCTCCTTTTTTTCTATTTTAAACATCTTTAACATGAATAATAATACTGGAACTTTTGCTTTTCCTTATTTAAGTGAAAGTATTTTTCAAGTGCATCTGTTTGGAAATAAATCCATTTATTAGGGTCTTCTAATGTTTATTCATAAAATATAAATGATTCATATTCTCTTGTTTTTAAATAGTCTGGGCTAGATCCAGCCTTTGAGCATTTAAAAAAATTGAGCATTTTTATATAGTTCATCTCTGTTTGAAACAAATCCTACTACTATAATTTCTGAAGTCAACATAATGTGTCTGGCTTATTCCTTTTAATATTTTAAATAATGAAAGTGTTTATGACTTAGGTTTTTCTCATTAGTTACAACTAACTGACAATGAGAAATGTAGTAAAATATATGTGGTTTAAAAGGTGCTAATTAAGCTATAAATGACAACATCGTGACTCGGAAGCCCATGAGTCATTAATAATTCTAGTTGAAGTACTTTTTGGTCAGCACAATCACACAGTCATCCCAAAGGAAGCAGCATCTCATCAGTCTGGAATTACCTAGGTGTGGCTCTACCCAGAGGCAGAGGGATGGACTGATTGATCTCTGGGAGGTTCTTCCCACCCTGGAGTCTTAGATGGCTAAAACTTGCAATTGAAATAAGCTTACCCCAGTCCCCTCTGCCCTTGATCTCTCTTCTTCCATCCATTATTAAGTGATACCTTGACTCCTTTACACTTTCCAACCTCCTTCAAGTTGATGCTTGTCAGGATTTGGGATCCTCACTGGAGTTTCCCTCCCTTTAACAGTAATTCAAGTGTTGATTCAGCAGGATGCAGAGGAGGTGGAAAAGGGAAACTATGTGAACACACTGAAGAATTTTAGATTCCAGCAAGTGAATCCATTTCCTTAACATAATTCCAAAGGATTAGGACAGGAAAAGCTCTCAGCTTAGAATGCACATTAAAAAAGTAAAAGTCTAATTACCATGTTCCATGGAGCCATCACATATATAATGTATATATACCGATATACATATGCACATTATATACACACACACGTATACACATTGCATATACATATATATTCGTGCATGTATACATTATATGTATGTGCACGCACACACACACGCATATATATAATGTGCATATGTATATCCATATATACGAATATTTACATAAACCTGCCCTAATTTGGAGCCTCAATGTCATTTACACAATCTGCTGAATGAGAAGGATGGCACTCATAGTTGAGGAAATACTACAAACAAAATGTCAGTGACTCAAGAAGGCAGCCAATGGGAAGAGACAGTGTTTTTACAAATAGAAAAAATATATATATACATACTATATTATGTACATACAATATGTATATTGTATGTATAATGTATATTAGTGATAAAATTTTTATGTTCTATTATATTATATCATATTATAATCTCCATAATTCTACCCAGCCCACCTTCTATTACCTGTTTTCAGAGTTGACTGGCTGATCTTTTTGTTCATATTTGCACATTTAATCAGTTTTCATGTTGCTCTTCAAAACAATTACAACAGCTATTATGTATTATTATTATTAGCAATAGTCTTATAATATACTATTACAGCTACCTTACAAGGGGAGTTTTCATATTTATTTTGATCTGTATTTACTGTTCTATAAATATAATGAGATAATAGGAGCAGGATAATAGAACCCACTCAGATTTTCTTGGCCTCTTGTGTCCCTTAAGTATAGCCCTGATATAACCAGTCTTTTGGTCTATTTCACCATGCCATGTTACCCTAACATGAAATGTCATAGTCCCCTTTGCAGGTTTTCCCCCTGGAGGAAGACACAGTCTTTTAATGATCTTGGATTTTCTCCATCCAGTTTCCCATCAGTGACATTGACCCCAGAATCCTGGCAGGTGATATGTCTGTCTACTCAGTGGCAGGGAATGCTCTCCACATCCACTGCTCAATTTTGCAAGGTATCCTGTGACCACCATCAGCTTTTATTTTTTAAAAGTCAACTTAATAAATCTCATGCTTCCAGAATCATTTGGGGGATAGAGCCAGAGAAGGAAAGCAGCTCTATGCAGGGGATATTTACATTTAACAGCCGTGGTCTTGATGGGAATTGCTGTCACTTTCAGCTGAGCCATAACTTAGCAGGCAGCCTGCATGGTGAATGCAGAGCATTCTCTTGTGCTTTGGAAATTTCCAACCCAGGGCTTCCCACTTCAGCACATCCTGGGAGGCTGAGCTATTTAAGCAGATGAGAGGAAAATGATAAAGACAGAAAGAAGAATGTAATGAATAGGTAAATAAACCTGTATTTCCCTCCCACCTTCCCTTCTTTTCTTCCTTCTGTCCTAATTTCCTTCCTTCCTCCCTTTCTTCCTTCTTATCTTTTAAATCAAAAGACTATATTTTCAAAGTTGAGTAAAATAAAACAGACATAAACATATTTTCAAAAACAGAATTCTGTCCAACTATTAGAAATCTCTACCTTGTCTGTGCTTTAATGGAGAAAAAGGGAGGAATCTATGTACCTAATTTAAATGATGATATGAAGGAAGATGCACTGTATCACATATTTTAAGGAGCAGCCTAAAAATTAATATTTTGAATGAACTTCTTATTTGGTCAATGACTTCTTGCCACCAACTTCTTCGAGAACCCCATGTTCACCTGCATGACAAGAAAAAGAGAAGAGACTTGGAAATCATCAGGAAATAAGAATTTTGTGAGCATTCTCCCAGCATAATAAGCTCTACAACATTCAAACCACAATGTGCTAACGTTTGTCTATAATGTCTAAGTTGCTGCTTGTGTATTGTTTAGAACCAATGCCTAGAATTGTTTTTCTGCCTTCTCTTCACCCCCACTGACCCACCAACTGTACAGCTCATCTGCAAACAAACTCATTTCCATATTTCAATTTAGATGTTTTGTCCTTTTTAGTTCTTTACATGTTTGAATTGTTTTTGTTTCCAGTCTCTATAACTGTTTTGATAGGATAGTTGCTGAAACTTACTGGAATGTTGTTTTGTAATGGTGTTAGGTTAATCCTGAATTTGTGGTTTGTTTACAGTATAAAATGTAATTCCCTTAAGTTTAAAAGAATTTATTCTATTTTTTTTTCTTCCCTACAGATACTTCTTGGAAAGCATGGAGTACAATGCTAGGCACTAGATAAAAATTGGTAAATGACCATTGTTCATTAGGAAATGTGAGATACATTGCACCAGCATCCATCTTCTGTCACATTACCATTAATCTCAGTCATAATCATAGGAAAAAGCAGGTAATGGGAATTCAATTTTACAGCTGAAAATAGGATGTTGTTTTGTTAGACAAGCAAAAGTTTCATTTCTAAAACAAAGCAGAATAAAACAAAGCAAAACAGGGTGCCTGGGTGACTCAGGGGGTTAAGCCTCTGCCTTCGGCTCAGGTCATGATCTCAGGGTCCTGGGATCAAGACCAGCATCCGGCTCTCTGCTCAGCAGGGAGCCTGCTGCCTCCTCTCTCTCTCTCTCTCTCTGCCTGCCTCTCTGCTTACTTGTGATCTCTCTCTGTCAAATAAATAAATAAAATCTTTAAAAAAAAAAGACAAAACAAGGCTATTTCTATCCATGAGTCACCTGCCCTTTATGAAATATTTGATATTTGTGTCCCCTAGAATTTGGTTCTACTGTAATGCAGAAAATAAGTGTTCAGGATCCCACCAAGTTTAGTAAAGTGCAAGTTGTGAATTGCAGAGTAGAAGTTAGGAGCCCATAAAAGACCACGTAGATATATCACCTTTCCATTTCAAGGATCTTCAGACTCTACCCATTGGTTTCTGCCATTCTACTTTTAAATATGTATAAGGTTCTCCAATATAGAAAAAGAAAAATACCTTTATTGAGTCCTCCTTGTATTGGTCAGCTGGGGCTATGATAACAAAATACCATAGACTGAATGCTTAAACAGAAGAATTCATTTCTCTTAGTTCTTGGAAGTCCAAGATCTAGATGCCAACTGATTTGATTCCCCAGTGAGGGCTCTATTCCTGTTTTCCAGATGTCTGCCTTCTTGTCATGTCCTTACACACAGAAGAGAGAGCAAGAAAGGAAGCTAGCTAGCTCTCTGGTATCTCTTCTTGTAAGAACACTAGTTTCATTATGAAGGCTCCACCTTCGTGACCTCATCTAAACATAATGACCTCCATAAGACTCAATTTCCAAATACTACCACATTGGGGGTTAGGGCTTCAACATAGGAATTTTGGGTGAGAGGACACAACTCACTCCATAGCAGCCCTATGCCCTATTCCTCAATCAAATAACACATTCCTCATTGTAGAAATTCGTAGTGAAGGCTGACACTGATATAGTGCTGTTGTGCCAGTGATCACTGCAAGACCTCCACATATGTACCTCCTTTAATATCTACAGCAACTGTTTGAGATAGTTACTAGGATTGAGCCCATTTTGTGGAGGTGGAAATTTATGGATAGAGAGGATTAGCAACTTTCCTTGTGTCATATAACCAGCAAGTGACAGAGACAAGTTTCAAGCTCAGCCATATTGTCTCCAAAATCAACAACACTCTAAAATCCCCACCTTAAAGGGGTCAGTACACATCTCTTCTTCATAACCTTCATTGCTATGTTAGGACTTCACAATAAGAGATACAATTGCTTTGGAAAACATTCAATAGTTCCTCAAATTATTAAACATAAAGTTATTGTATGACCCAGCAATTTTATTCCTAGATCTATGCCCATGAGAATGACAACATATATTCACACCAAAACTTGTACATGGATGTTTATGGAAGTATTATTCATAAGAGTCAAAAGACTGAAACAATCCAAATGTCTATTAACTAATGAATGGATGTACAAATGTGATTTATTTATCCATAGAGTGGAATATTATTCAGCTATGGAAAAGAATGCAGAACTGATACATGACAAAACATAGATGAAACTTAAAAGCATTGTGCTAATAGAAAGTAGCCAGCCATGAAAGACTATGTATTACATGTGTCTATTCATATGAAATATTCAGAAACACAAAGTAGATCAATGGCTGCTAAGGATAAGAAGAAGGAGGTGAAAATTTAAAGGAATGAGAGCTAAAACATATGGAATTTCTTTTTAGTGTGATGACAATGTTCTAAAATTGACTGTGGTAATAGTGGCATGTATCTGTGAATATACTAAAAGGCATTGAATTGTAAATTTTAAATGGGTGAATTGTATGATATGTGAACTATATTTCAACAAAGCTGTTAAAAAAAAAGATTTTACTGTTTGGTATCTACTCACTTCATAGAATCTATTCTACAAATTCAGTCTCCTGCACACAAGCATGCTCTTTGCTTTCTTTGTTTGCTGGACACCTCATTCTCCTCTGGCATTGTATGGTGCTTCCATTTCTCTCTTACTTTTTCTTTCCTCCATACTCCTCCTCAAACCTACTCCTTACACCTTTGTTCCCTTTACTTTTGTATCTTTGATGCTAGATGCATGAGCCTCTTGAACATGAGTCCTGACCTCTGTTGTTTTCTTAACTAGAGCTTTTTAAAGATTTTTAAAGAGATTTATTTATTTATTTTAAAGAAAGAACATGAGTATGAGGAGGGGCATACAGAGAGGGAGTCATTCTCAAGCAGGTTCTCCACTGAGTAGAGAGCCTGCAGTGGCACTTAATCCAAAGACTGAGATCATGACCTAAGCAGAAATAAAGAGCCGACTGAGCCACACAGGCATCCTTTTTTTTTTAAGTTTAGGTTAATGAATTGTTTCACCTGAACTAAAACCTCAAAGTCAGTGAGGAACTACAAATGAATGCATTTAAATAGATGATCTAATGTGGAGACTTAGCTCCCCAAGGTTTTTGGTCTTTGACACATCACTTTATTTTATTGGGCATGAGGTTCCATACATGTAAAATGAAGCAAATATTACATATTCCCAAAACACCTCACTGGATTGTTGGGAATATTAAACAGACAATAAACAAAGGGAGAATTCTTCATAAACATTGAAGTACCATGTAAATATAAATTTTACTATATAAAGAGTACTATATAAATTTTATCAGTATGCCTAAAATGTAATTTTTTATCTTAAGTGATTGTAATTTATCTTGTATCACTTTTTCTCTTTCCAAAAATGAAATCTTGCCACGACTGATAATGTTGCTTTTATTTCTTCCTGTATCCATTAACTCAATTATTCAATCAACAAACATATATTTATTCAGGCCCCACTATACTTCTCCTAAGAATGCTAAGTATAGGATTCTCATGGTATATAAAATGATCTGCCTTGGTCCTCTACAGACTAACATAGTGAAAACAACAAATACACAGAGAGAATGTGGAATGTATAACTACAGTGTACATGGGAGCAAAAAGGTAAGTTATCTAATCAAGATTTGCTGCTGAATAAATTATAAGAGATGGTTTTCCAGTTCAAAAAGATGTAAAGTTTGTAAGTTTTCAAGACAGAAAAAGAGGTACAACGTAGTGTCTAGGTACAGAGTAGTATTACCATGGTGCAGACTCTATCAGTCATCTATACCAGGCCAGGTTATGCTTTGTAACAAATAGTCCTCAAATACCAGTGTGTTACATCTACAAAGTTTAATTTCTTATTTACATTATAGTCTATCAATACTTGGCTAAGGGGATCTAATCACTGTAGTTACTTTAGAACTCAGGCTAACAGTTAAACCACTGTCTCAAATAGTGGTCATCCCCATGCTAAGAGACAAGAGAAGAGTCATGAGTAGGTCATTAAATCTTTAGCCCAAAGTGACATTTATGACTTCTACTTACAACTCTTTGGCTAGACCTGGTCATCTAATACTCCTCAGAACTCAATATTGCTAGAAAATGAGTTCTTATCTGGGGCCTTAGGAGGGAAAATGCAGAAATAATTTCCTGTGCAGAGACTGCATGGGAAAATTCAAAAAATTTGACCACTGTAAAAAGTGTGTAATGTTCTGAAGTTATAGCTTTAAATATGTAAGCCCCATTTGCAAACAAATCAACCACATTTCTTTATAGTAACATTTAAAAATTGAAAATTATGTTGTATACATATGAATTAAATCCTGTGTGAAATAAATTTATTAAGTCATAGAACTAAGGTGCATCTAAGTGACTCAGACAGTTAATCATCAAAGTTCAGCTCAGGTCATGATCTCAGGGTGCTGGGGTTGAGCCACTGTCAGGCTCTCAGGTCAGTGGGGAGTCCGCTTTTCTCCCTCTCACTCTGCCCCTGCCCTCACTCATGTCTTCTCTCTCACTGTCTCTCTCAAATAAATAAATGAAATATTTAAAAAAAGAGGTCATAGAACTATTGTTTAAACGACATTTATTTATTTAGTTAGTTATTTTTAAGATTTTATTTATTTATTTGACAGAGAGAGGGAGAGATCACAAGCAGACAGGCAGGGGGGTGGGAAGCAGGCTCCCTGCTGAGCAGAGTCTGAAGCAGGACTCGAACTCAGGACCCCAGGATTATGACCTGAGCTGAAGGCAGAGGCTTAACCCTCTGAGCCACCCAGGTGCCCCTGTTTAAAAGACATTTAATGCTGAAATACATTTCTATTTCAAATGCTACTGGGATTAACAACTACTTAAATAAACCTATGAGTGATAGAAATACTTAACTTATGTAAAAAATCTTCATAAAAGAATGTTATGATTGATTGGCTTGATAGGGATGAATATAATGCTTATTATCTCTAGAAAAACATATGCTTGCTAGGGTTTGAATACTGCAGGTTATAGTTCAAAAAGTATACTGGGACTGTGGGATTATATGTGCCAAAATCTGAGAATGATAAATTACCTACAGCTATAATCAAATAATTCTTTATGGCAACAGCAGAAAAAAAAAATCACATATTTTCTTCCTTACCAAGAAGACTATGTCATCTAATACAATGGACATCAGCTTTAGCATTAGACATCTGGTTTTAAAGTCCCTTCATTCTTTTTGTGGCATAAACCTGTTTGTTAGCTACTTCTCTGAGACTCTGTTTCATATCTGCAATACAGAGATAATAATGGTAATCTCAGGATTACAGGGATTAAGTGTGATAATAGTATATAGGAGTGCCTAATGATCCTACAGAATAGACAATAAATAGCAATACCTCTTCCTTCTAGTCTCTTCTTGAGATTATGTATCTTTTTCCTTTAAATATGAGCTGATTTTCAAAAAGTGAAGTAACTAGAGCTCCTTAGCAAAGCTACTTCTATCAGATTAGTGTCTGGGTCAAATTTATTATCCTACCACTGGGTTTCCGTTGCCCCAGGATTGGTCTTACTAAAGCTTACAGCAGTTATCCAGCCAAACACTGATCACCCACTATATACCAGGGAGGCACTGAGTTAAGCCAGTTCTAAAGACTGAAAATTAGAGTGACCTGTACATCCCAGAGATGCTGAAATACTATTTCCAGAACAAACCCAAGGAAAAAAAATAAACATACAGTAACTTTAGGTTCATTTTAAAAACAGGCTTCCTCAGATCAAGAGCTGAAGGTTTGGCCCAGGATACCTTTGAGACTATAATTTTTGCCAATGCTTGCTCCTTTTCAATCTTGTTTCCTCGGTTATTCTGGTCTCAGTGGGGAGAAAAGGCAACAGCAGAAATTCCACTGTTAAAAATTTTGAACATGGGGTAACTGCAAGGCTCAATGGTTAACCGTCTGCCTTTGGCTCAGGTCGTGATCCCAGGGTCCTGGAATCAAGCCCCACATCAGTCTCCCTGCTCAGTGGGAAGCCTGCTTCTCCCTCTCCCACTCCCCGTGATGGTATTCCCTCTCTTGCTATCTCTCTCTCTCAGTCCAATAAATAAAAAAAAAAATCTTTGGGGAAAAATATTGAATGTTATGGTTTTAGGGGCATCTACAACTCTATATCTGCCTCCCTCCCCAGAACATGATATTCTGGTTTTAATGAAATGAATGTAGCTCCTCACACTGAGGTTGGGAATCTCATGGTAGAAGAGATTCTACATCGTCATGCCCTGGCATGCATTTCATTTGGGTAACTTTTAAATTGAGAATAAGGAACTTGGGGTCAAAGGCAAGAAGAATTTATGACTTTGAGCCATGTTGGTGGCATAGCAAGACACAAAGCACTTGGTAATGGTGACTGAAAAAATAGTTATCAAGACCCCAGGATCTCTCATTGCAATGACAAATTCATGAATGCATCTAACAGAAACATGTCTAAGCCATTTTATGATTACCCATTCTATTCTTAACTTCTTCTTATCAACTTTTCTAAAGAATCAATGTAACTTCACAGAAAAGAGTTGCACCAAGCAGAATTTTCTTTCTTTTCTTCTTCTTTTTTTTTTTTATTGAAGAAAATCAAAATACTATTTGGATAAGAACAGTCTTTTGACAAAACCTAACACATTTTATGTCTGCCACTTAAAATAGTTTAATTACTAGAGTAAGAAATCACACATCTACTTACTACTAGTCTAGGCATCTGCATTGGGATATCTTCACAAATGGTATCATTCATAATTTGGAAGATGAATAATTATTTGAAACGTAACATAGGCCCTTTAACAATTTTACTATACTAATTCAAATTTCATGGTTACCTGATTAGATACCAGCTGGCTTTTGATCACAGTACCTTGTTAACTTCCATATTCATATTAGCTCATGAATGTAAGTCACTTGAAAAGACATGTTGTGTCAGGGTTAGCCCACAACAGCTATCTGCAGCCTTAGGCAAAGCCACAGACTAGTTCAATGAAATAGTCAACATGATTCTCAGCATTGCCTTGTCCAATGAAGGAATAATTATCCAATTGTTTTTGTTTTGTTTTGTTTTAATTTTAAGATTTTGTTTCAGAAAGAGAGCACAAGCTGGGGGAGGGACAGATGGAGAGAGACAAGCAGACTCCCCATTGAGCAGGGAGTCTGACATGGGGCTTGGTCAGGACCCTGAGATGGTGACCTGAGCTGAAGGCAGACACTTAACTTACTGAGCCACCCAGGTGCCCTATCCAATTGATTTTAAGAATAGTGAAAGTGAGCAGGTACATCCTAACATGGTTTGGCATGTACTCTTTGGATGAAATCTAAAATTTCACTCATTTGGAGGAGACAAAAGTGAAAATTACACAAGCCAGTAGATAGAAATGTTACACTCTGTCTCCCAGTCTACAGATTTGAATTCTTACAGGCAAATTTCTCATGGGATTTGCACATTTTTTTTCATATCCTTAGCACAAATCTATTCCTGTGTCTGTTTTAAACATAAGAGTATAGGAGAAAACAACTTTTTTTATAAAACTACTTAGAAGATGAGTGGGAAGAATAGAAAAGGCTCTTTCTATTTAAGACAAAGAAATAAGTTTAAATTTTCAGAACTCCCGGAACCAATTAAAAAATGCTTATTTCCTGGTTATGGGGCAATTTGTGGTAATTGCTTATGTCTACATGGTTAAGTTGATCAAATTTTATGTTCTCTTTCTAAGATAAATAGCATGCCCAGTGCCCCAGCTCACAAACATGAACCTTCTGAGAATGAGCGGTCCTCAGATCCTGCTGTCCTCTTTGCTTCTGGCTTCCTGATTTTTCCTCTACTCTTCTCCTCTGCCTATTACTTAAATATAACTCTGAGTTCTGCTCTAAATCCTTCCTTTTATTCTCTGTGTGTTTCCACTGGTGATTTTATCTAGTATCATGACTTCATATATCATGACTAATAATTCCCAAATTTACAAATCCAATTCAGATTTGTCTTAAGCCTTCTACCTAAAAGTCTTCTTGGCTCTTGAGACTCATTTCATGTCCTAAACTAGGTTCATCTTTCCTCATGCTTGTTCCTTTTCCTCCGATTCTAATTCTTAAGAAATAGTTTAAATATTCAGTGACCGAACAGGGAAATCTGTGAATTATATTTGAATGCTCCCTCTTTCACACTCTCCATAGCCAATCAACTACCCAGTAATGTCTGTACTACTTTCAGAATATTCCTGGAGTCAGTCCATTTGTCCTCTTGCTGTACTGTTATTTTAGGCAAGTATGATTCCTTTTCTGGAATACTGAAAAACATGCTTCTAAAAGTAATCCCTTTCTTGAATTCCTGTAATGGGCAGGATAATAGCCCTTAAAGATATCTCTGTCTTAATCCTCGGAACCTGTAAAAACATTATCTCGTGGGACAAAAGGAACTTTGCAGATATGATTAAGGTTAAGAACCTTGAGTGGGGAGGAGTATCCTTGATTATCCAAGTGGGCCCAATCAAACCACATAAACATTTAAAGCTGAGACTCTTTTCTAGAAAAGTTCTGTCCATAAGAAAAGGACATGTGTTTCACAGCTCAAAGTAAGGGAAAGAATGTGGGAAGGATCACAGATCCTGCATCTTAAATTAAGATTTGACCCAATTAATTTTTAATTTTATCTTCTTCCTCATTTCCAGAGTTACCTGATTTGGGATAATTCTTCAAATTTTTTCCTTCCAGATGAGTTAGGGTTTTATTTCCTTGACCTTTTACCAGTCATCTTCCTGCTTTCAAGCACCAAATTATCTCTTCTTTTATCATGTTTCCCTTCTTTTTGCACTTGTAGATTTAGGCTTTTTGTTGTCAATATATCTATAGTATCATTTTTAGAAGGTTTGGGGGGAAATTTACCCAAATGTATATGTTCAAATATATATGTTCATCTGCCATCTTTAAACAAAGCACCCCCCCCTTTCAATTTTCTTCTCCTCCCAAGACTTTTCTGTCTACTTGCTCCTTTCTGCACTGGCAGGTTTGCAGGATGTCCTCTTAACATAAGGTTTAGTGAAATCAAGACAAATTTTATAGGACAAATACAATCTTGAGGCCTCATAACTGTCACATACTAAAATTTTAAGTAAAATGCAATATAAAAATAATTTATTTCTGGAAACAAACAAAAAGAGTTCCAAACCTGCATTTCTTCAGAGAAGTTGAAACCCCAGGAGACATTTAACAGAACACAGGTTTTTAATTTAAATAAAGGAAACTCCTTTACATTTTTGCTCTGTAAAGAGCACAGAGGTTTTTGCCTTTAAGCAGGAAATTTAAGGTCAAATGTCAAAACCCAATATCTGATTACAGGCAACTGTCACCCTTTTCTTGGCTCCAATATATTACACTCAGTATATATCTTACTTTAATCTTCCCTTACTTTTTGGAGAAGAGCCAGACTTAAAATGCATGTTTTCAAAGGACTTGAATAGAATCTTGTCTAAAATGCAAAACATGGTTTCTTTTTTAACATCTTGTGGTATACTTTAATATTTTTTTCTGTGTCCTCGTGGTTTTTTTGGCTTCTTGGGAAGGAGTGAAAGAAACCACGTGCAAAAACAAAGAAAGAGGGAAAGAGAGAGAGATGTGAAAGGCACCAATAATGATCATTTTTTAAAAATATAAACCATGTCTTAAATCCTTTCCAGATTCAGTCTTCGTCCTTTCCATAATTTTTTATGATCAATTCAAATTTTGTTCAGGCAAGACATTTGTCTTTATTTTGGCCCCAATCATGAGGGCTGTGAAGTCACCATTAATCTGTTTCAAGCATTCTTTTAAGAAAAGATATTTGATTTTAAAATAGAAATGTGTTTCATAGAAGCCTTCAATCATAAATTGTAAATTTTACAGAAAACAGAATTTGTAGTGAGACCAAATCCTAAGTTACTCTTAAGGTCACTCTGCCACTCGAGCCAACAGTCCTTGGAGTAAATGACGATATGGTCATTGTTATAAGAAACAGGACACTTTCCAAGGAAAAATTCTCATGACAAACCTAACTACTTGCATGCAAGGGAGAGTCAATAATTTGACAAAAATAAAAAATAAAAAACAGTAGATAGAGAATATGGAGAGAAGAGATACAGAAGGAGTAGAAGAGATTGTTTTACTGTGTTTTTAAAGGGATAAAATTAAAGTATTATAACTTTCCTTCCTTAAACAGTGACCAAAAATGCTGCATAGTAGCTTGTGAATTTGGTATTTTATCAGACCTTCATGGAGAATGTTCTCAGAGCACAGTCTGAGAATAAAAGAAGAGCAAATAAACAAGAACTACAACCAATTGAAAAGGCATTTGTGAGCATCCACAGACGGCATCTGCGAGATGATAAAAGGACTAATAAAGCCTTGCCTTGTATATGTTAGTGGACAGAACTTCAATCTACCAATTATGCAAAAATAAGAAAGTAGGATTTTGACAGGATTAGTTTGAGAAGGTGATCCGGAGAAAATGTTCTGACACATTCACAGCTTTTCTGACACACTGGACAGAGGAGGGATGTGTCTGGACTTACAGTAATTTAAGGGGATTGCTGTCACATCACCATTCAGTTTAGTCTTAGTTCAATTACGACTGCTACCTAAAATCAAACTGTTTTGCTCTCAGGTGCCATGTTACTCTAAGCAGTAGGGTGGATCTCAAAAGTACCCTCCTAGTTATTTTGAGGGGACCTTTGACTTTGCTAACCATGAATCATGGGTCACAGAGCTTTAACATTGGGTATATGATACAGAAAAGGCAAGCAAAGGGTGATGGTAAAAATCTGACATATTTCTTCTTTTTAGAAGTCAGTAGAGATTGGGCTGAACCTAGGATTCTGTCACACACAAAAAAGCTTGGATTATGAGATTAGAAGAAACTCCCTGGTGTGGAAGGAATTCTTGGAAGCTATGTACATCATGGGGGCTTCCATGAAGAGCTAGGCAGTCAGCATGAGCAAAAGGAGATGTCTAGCCAGAGCAAAGTGACCAGAGGAGAAGATTAGAAGCAATTGGGAAACATGAGGAAACACTGAAGGAACCAGGGATTGGCCACAGAGTCTTGCCACAGCATTTACAAGTATCTGAAAAGCAGAGCATAAGCAAAGAGGTGGGGGAAAAAGCTCAAAACAAAGCTAATGCTCTCTTCGTGGAGAATTGTTCTGCTTGGATCCACAAAGGGCAGACCCAAGATAGATTCTGGGTAGTTGGAGGGAGATGTAACTTAGCCAAAGCAAGGAGGAACTTTCTAACAATTTGCTTCTACCAGAGTGACCTACATTAGGAGAAACTACATCAGTAATTTCCAGGCTCAGCGAGAATGTCGAAGCAAAGTCTGGATCATGTAATCAAGCATTGGAGCCGTGTTGAATTTCATGATTTCTAAGGTCTTTCCAACCCTTCAAGTTAGTAAAGATCTGGCTTGGTCTGAGCATCTGGGTACACCCAAAACCCAGTCATGGGGCCATGCCTGCTTGATGTGTCACTATTCCACAAACCATTATTTTCTCCAGAATCTTTGGCAATGAAGATTAAATACAGATTTCATTTGATTAACAAATAATGCTTTCATGATCCACAACCTGACATCTTTCTAGGTAGATGTCTTTATAAGAATCTCAATAGGCAATAGGTACAACCTAATTCACCAGTTATTTTTGTCAAATGTTATAGGTATCAAGTAAATAAAATGCAGAATTTGGACCTTGTGTATAGCATAGGGTTTCTATTTCATTAGTATGTTTCCATTTAAATTCCTAAAGCATCCTCAAAATAGCTGGTTACTGGGTTTTGATTTGAGTCTTGGCCTGGCTGTTGATTTGCACTCCAGCACTACTGTCCTCCTCCCTGTACCCCCTGCTACACCCAGCAAAGGAGGTTCTTACAGGGCTGATAGGGAAAGGGATATTTGGCTTACTCAGGAGGCTACTGTAAGCATCCAATCTATACAGATTCCCTGCCAGATTTTAAATGAGGGTAACCCATCCACATGCCGCATGGCCTCCACCCACCCATACAGGAATCGGGAATGGTCTTTTGCTGTCCTAGACTGTTCAAGTAAAAAGTGTTTAATCTTATTGCTTCATTTTCACTTCTGCTCCTGCCTTTTCACATTCCATTTGTGCTCTTATATGATTGCCTACTTTCATCTTCACCAATTCTTTCAGGCCCTTCCCTCAATCTTGGGTTTTGGTTCTGCATGTTTTTCAGGGTCAGAGTCTATATTTGGCCCATGGTGCTCTTGCTCCAGATGCTCTGAGTTACTCACCTGCTTAATTAGCACCTGGTTGGAGTCATCATAGCACCTGACCAGTCTCTGGTACTGGCACATTCAAGTGGATCTACTTTGAGTCTTATCTTAAATATTCATGAAGATGGACAGATAATGGCCCCTTTCCAAATTACTATTGGTGAAGCTCAGAGATGGTGTTTCTAAATGTCAAATAATAACATGTCACCTGTGCACACATTAAGGTTGTTCCTGGAGCCTTCTATTTGCGTTCAATTTTCTGGGTCCCATCATATCTTATTCTACAATATTTTGGAGACCTTCACCATGCACTGACTGAATCTCTAGGGAATATAAAGAAGAACAATGCTATGATTAAGTGGCATCTGGTAGGCCTCTAAACCAAGCACCCAATTTTTTTAAAGATTTTATTTATTTATTTGACACAGAGAGAGAGCACAAACAGGAGGACCTGCAGGCAGAGGGAGAGGGAGAAGCAGACTCCCCACTGAGTAGGGAGCCCAATGCAGGGCTCTATCCCAGGACCCTGGAATCATGGCCTGAGCCAAAGGAAGATGCTTAACTGACTGAGCCACCCAGGTGCCCCAGCAGGGATATTTTTGACCTGACTTACAGGTTTACAAGAAAAATCTAAGTGGGTACTATTTTATTTGGAACTCTATCAGGCAAAAGCTTAAACACAATGTTCTCCTTGAAGAAATTTTGTCTTTTAAGAAAAAAAACACATAATTTTAAGAAAAACACATAATTTAATGAAAATTAAAGTAAAATAGAAAATCTTGATTTAAACATGTGGATGAATTATAGAGAAAATTACCAAAAAAAGACATTGAAAGATTAAGATAAAGAAAAAAAGGGACACACTTCAGTACCGTGCCATATAGAGGATAGATTTGTTTTTGGACAGGTTTAGAGAGTTCTAACCTTCTGTCTTCTAAATTTCCAATTAAAATGTGAGCACGGGGAGCAGGGGAATGTGTTTGTTTACACTTGGCAAAAACCGATTTCCTGTTTCTAAGAAAAAAAGCTTTCAAAGCTTTTTTGGACTTCAAATAGCTCTTGCAAAACAATATTTTGATGAGCTAAGTGTAAATGAATCAGAAACATATGGATTGGATTTCTATTGAGATACGCATGGGTTTAAACATAAGCTGAAGAGAATGCCTGGTAAGTTATACTTGGAATTGATGAAAACCAAAATGTGGTAAATTTCTCAAAACTTATTTTGAGATACCTTATGTCCCTTATAGCCCAGGTCCAAACACTGGAGGTTTACTCTCTCTTTTTAGGAAATCTTTTCTGAAAGGTAGAAGTTACTTATTCTTTAATGGAGAACAATTACGTTTTAACAAGAAGACTTCAAAGTGATGTTATCATATACATTTACCTATCTGAGGAGTGAAGAATCCCTCAGGGCCACGAACACAAACTTAGATTTTCAATAATTTTCTTTGCCCTTGATTATTCCATTTCATTTCCTTGAACTCAGAGCAGAAATACCTAAGGATAGGAGGGTAGAGAAAAGTCTCGTGCTGAAAGTTTTATTTAAACATGCAAGCCTGACTACATTTATCTTAGCATCTTATAAAGCTGGTTCCACAGTAATTCTAAAATCTTTTGTTTACAATGAATAATCTCAGACATATATTGTCCTCTATTCTGGGTGATGCTTAAAACTGCCCTGGGAATCATCTTGATCAGTTCATCTTGATATAATATAGTATTTATTTCATAGGGTTATAGAGTAATTGCACTGTTATAACAATAGCTAATTTAGGGATAAGTTCTTGTCCACAAAAAGGTTATTGCATGATTGATGCGTTTTCACACAGCCCCATTTTTTCAGGGTCTCTAGGGTATAAGAGATCTTTTTTTTAGTCCCTAACAAAAAAACTTGCACCAGATGTTACTATGGGTGGAACCATGTCCCCTTAAATTCATATATTAAAATCCTAATGCACAGCACCTCAGAATGTGCCTGTATTTGAAGGCAGGGTCTTTAAACAAATAATGAGCTTATGGTGAGATGATTGGAGTAGACTCTAAACCAAGATGACTGGTGTCTTCATAAGAAGAGATTAGGGCACACACACAGAAGCAAACCATGTAGAGACACGGAGAAGACAGCTATCTATGTATAAGCCTAGAAAAGAAACCTCAGAAGAAACTGATCCTACTAACACCTTGATCTTGGACCTCCAGTCTCCAGAACTGTGAAAAAATTATATTTTGTTGTTTAAGCCAGCCAGTCTGTGGTCCTGTGTTATGGCAGGCCTAGCACACTAACACAGTTGTGTTATGTCATTACAACTGTTAACTACAGGTCAGAGTCTAATGTTTTCTTCTGTTGAACCTGGAAGATGTCCTCCCAGAACCTTGCAGTAATGGAAGTCATCAGGCTAAAATCCTGAGGCTTATGCAATGATCAGCGCACATGAAGACGGTTACTTAAGCCAATGCACAAGTCTCTTCCTCCAAGCCCTACCATAATCTGCCCTTGGCAGTCCTCTAGAGTGCCTGAATCCTATTTCTTTTCTGACCCAAATTCTGTTATTTGCCCGTTTCTTTTGTGTTCAGTTTATGTTAAACTTGCATCTTTATTCCTTTCTGCTAAAGTTAGGACTCCCCTCCTAGTCTCTTTTATCAGGGATAACCTGACACTTTTATTCTAATCTCATAGTGAAACATTAGATTTATGGTAAGTTGTATGCCCATCTAATCAAGAATATGGTGACATAAGATATGAGGGCTATCCTCTCCAGGAAACAGAAAGCTGATTTAAAAAAAAAAAAAAGAAGAAGAAAGCTGATTTTATTTTATTTTAAAGATTTATTTTATTTATTTTGGAGAGAGAAAGAGAGCAGGGGGAGGGATAGAGGGAGAGGGAGAGATAAACATAAGCAGACTTGGTGTGGAGTGCAAGCTCAATGTGGGGATGGATTGGGGGATTCGATCTCATGACCCTGAGATCATATCTAAGCCAAGACGAAGAGCTGGCTGCCCAACCTACTATGCCACCCAGGTGCCCCTAGAAAACTGATTTTAAATGCCTTTTTCATCTATTTCATCTTCTTTTCTAACTGATTGTTCTTCAAAATTATAAGGGGTAGGTTTGGTAACAATTTCCATACATTTCCCTAAGAAGGACACTTCAGTGTAAAAAGAGATCCTCATGGTGTTGCGCTATCTATCACTAAATAAGATTAAAATAAGAATTATTTGCAAGAAGGATTGTCTGTGTTGGATGGAAGTGGAAGGAGGCTGACAGGCAGTGGCTCACTTTCAGGAACAAGAGATATATAATTGAGTATATGTTTATTCAAAAGAATTAACTGACTTCAATATTTCACACATGATGGTCACAGGACCTTGTACTGACCATTCAGTATTGGCTCAAAGTTACTACACACAGAGGCTGTCTTGTCCCTGAGCCTCTCCATTAGAATAGCCTGTATCTCCAACCTAATGGCACTCTTTCCTATTATTTATTTAAATTTTCTTCATGGTACTTGCCATCCTTGCAAGTGGCTTGACATTTGAGTACAGTCAACCCCTCCCCCCCATCTGCTAGGGATACATTCCAAGACCACCAGTAAATGCCTAAAACTGCAGATAGTCCCACACCTCATATACCCTATGTTTTGTTTTTTTTTTGCACGTACAAACCTCTGATAAAGCATAATTTATTATTTAGTCACAGTAAGAGATTAACAACATAACTAATAATGAACAGAACAATTACAACAATGCATGTTCACATGACGAAATGAAGTGAGGCTTGTGATGGAAGCATTGTGACATAGTGTTTGGTTGTTATCGACCTACTGTCAGAGGGAGGATCATCTCTTCCAGACTGTGGTTGACTGTGGGTAACTGAGACCACAGAAAGCACAATTGCAGGTAAGGGAGACTATGTACTTCTTATCTGACTTTCCCCACTAGAAAGTCATGGGCTTCAAGACCCAAGAACTCAGTTTATTGTATTTATTAACTGTGTCCTTAACACATAGGACACCATCTACCACCAAGGAGACATCCAATCCTAATGGTTGCAAAATAATCAATAAATGATTGAACATTCACATTAAGAGAAATGTTTTCAAAGAAGGACCCAAACCAGTATTTTTAATAAGACTCACCATTGGAATTGAAGCCACCTCTGTAAAACACACAGCATATCAAACAAAAGGCATAGCTTTTTACTTACTCCATTGAGTCATTTAACAAACATTTACACAGCTTTTATTGTGGGCTGAATGAATACTTTTGAAATGGGGATAGCAACATATTAAGATACAGTTCCAGTTCAGTAGGCACTAAGCTCATTATAAAACTAAAAAAGGAAACAAATATAAAGCTAAAAAGGAAAAATCTAAGTAGAAAAATGTATGCACCTAGTAAAACTTCTTTCTGAGCTCATTGTCATCTTAACTACTACCAAAACATATGAGAAAACAATTTTAACATATGCAAAAAAGTTACTGCCAAAAACCTAAGCTTGAGTATATAACGTTCTAGAATGCAACTGGTTTTCATCGACTGATAGTTGAGTATCAGATCAGATATAATCCAATTATGTGATTTAATGTTACCAAGAAGATACTTTACTTATTTCATATGGCAGGAAGTTTTGGTAGGAAAATTATGTGAATTCTTGGTACTTAACTCAGAAAAGTTTCACAGAACTAAAGATATCACATGATAATTGGAATATTTTTCATACTAGTGGTTTCTGTATATATATTTTTTTAAATCTCATGGAATACAAAACAATATTTTCTAAAACGGGAAGTAAATGTCATGGGTTGAATTGTGTCCCTCAAAAAAAGATATGTTGGAGTGCAGTCCCTCAGAATATAACCTTATTTAGAGATAAGATCTTACAGGGATAATCAAATTAAAATGAGGTCATTAGGGTGGGACTGTAAAAAAAATAAAATTTGGACACAGACTTGCACCCAGAAAAACGCTGTGTGAGGTTTGGAGAAATGCTGCTACAAGCCAATGAAACCAGAAGCTAGGAGAAAGGCTACACAAAATCCTTCCCTAGAGCCTTAGAAGGAAGCATGGCCCTACATACACTTTGATTTTGTACTTTGAGTCTCTAGAACTGTGAGGCAATAAATTTCTGTTGTTGAAACCACTGAGTCTGAGGCACTTTGTTACACCAGCCCTAGCAAATCAATACAATAACCTAGGTTGCAATTAAGACAACTAACACAATTAAACTAGGATTTAATGGATTTTCTAGCCATAGTAACTATTTATTTTTCAATTGGAAAAGAATAAATTCCTGAAACTTTGTTAACTGCTTTCAAGATAAAATATGCTATGGTATTAGATTATATTATTATTTGAGAGACACAGTGAATGTGGCTGCAAAACAGGCATGCCTTGTAAACAACAAAGAAGTTACTGAATTATTTCAACAGTTGCCAAAAATATACTGTTAATATCTCATAATTCTTTTCTATTTAAAGATTCTGAACACAAACAAGCAAAATAAAGAAACAGTAATCAAAGAGTAAAACCAACACGTCCACTAAATCTAATGAAAACTTTTTAAAGTAACAGAACATTTTCATTAAAATCAGGAAAAAGTAATTATTTAACCATAACTGACATTATTTGCCATTGTTTTATGATCATAATCAATGTAAGAAGGTAAAGAAAATAAATAGAACATGGAAGTATTGTAGAGGAGAAGCCACAAGTCGTCACTTTTTCCAGATAGACTTTTCCATGTGGAGACTGAAGAAAATCAACTGAAACTCTATTAGAAGTAACAACAAAACTTATTGTGACTATAAATTCAAAACAAATGAGCATATACAATATCTATTATATACTATAAACATATAAGATATCTATTACATACAATAAATATGAAAATATAAATTAAAGTAAAAACACCAATGTAATTAATTTAATAAGAAATATACATGGCTAAGGGTGCTTGGGTGGCTCAGTTGGTTAAGCAACAGACTCTTGATTTAGGCTCTGGGCTTGGTCTCAAGGTCCTGGGATCAAGAACCTTGTTGGGCTCACCCTTGGCATGAGCCTGCTTGTCCCTCTCCCTCTCCTTCCCTCTCAGTCTTCCCCCTTCACACTCATGCTCTCTTTAAAATAAATAAAATCTTAAAAATATATATACATGTCTTATACAGAGAATATGTGTGTATGAGAAAAGTGAGTATTTCTTCCATTTGTTTAATTACAATAAAGATAACAATGGAACTTTAATAAAATGACAAAATTTTATGAATTTTATATGAAAAACTAAGGTGTGAATGAATAGCCAGGAAAGTTGTATAAAAGAATAATGAGAAGGAACTCTTGCTTGCAGGCATGGAAAGATTACACACATATGTTATATTTATTTAAGGGTTCCTGGATGGCTCAGTCAGTTAAGTGTCTTACCCTAGCTCAGGTCATGATCTCAGGGTCCTAGGACCTGGGGTCCCATGTCAGTCTCTGAACTCAGTGGGGAGTCTGTTTCTCCCTCTCCCTCTGCCTGCCCATACCCTGCAGGTCATGCTCTCTCTCTCTAAAATAAATTAAAAAAATATTTTTTAAAAATGATGGTGTTTTCTTAACTCTTTGTTCCTCATATTTAAACAAGTGTACAGTAGAATAATTGGATATACAGACAAAGGTAAAGGAAGATGAATATTATTTTTTTAATTATCTGAAGTCTACAAGCTACCAATAATCCTCTTATATACTATTACATATCTTTTCAAATATTTCTCCAAATTTATATACATATATATCTTCTTTCCAAATAGGATTACACCATACATATTATTTTGAAATCTGCTTTATATTTAATATATCAAGGATCCACATGTATAACATCATTTTCATGCTTTCATGGTATTTTACTACATGAATGCACCATTGTTTATTAAGTTTATTCCCTCATTTTGGTTATTCAAGGTAGTTATTTTTTAGTCATTATAAATAAGATTCAAAAAGCAACCATACACAGATACGTGTATATCCTTACACAAAGTAGTTACTAAAGATGGATTTTGGGAAGTAAAGTTAATGAATCAGTAAAACAAAATAAAAATTCCAGAACCCCCAACACACTCACCTGCACAGACATTTAAATGTCTACAAAAGATTTATCTATAATGCACTGTCAGTGGAGTATTTTTTATAACAGCAAAAATTGCTAATGTGTAAAATACACAATACATTTTTTCTGCTTTACTGAATAACACTGTTATTGAATACTGCATATTATTGCAGTATGCATACTGCATATTGCATACTGAATAACACTGTTATTGCATATTGTTACTGAATAACACTGTTATTGTGTTATGTTGTAGAAAACAATCATTTGAGATATTTGTGATGTTCTCAGAGTAAAATCAGTTTACAAAGAAAGTATGAATATCAACTGTGAAGAATTTTGCTTGGGGAGGTGATGAAAACTTTATTTTATTGATTGTGCTTTTTTCCTTTGCAAAAGTTGCTTCAGTGGATCTTCACTAGTTCCATGCTTTTATACGTAGTGGCCAGTTTGAGGTCTTGAACATCCTCATCTTTCTCTCTTTTCATGTGGTCAACTTCCCAAACCCTTCTCTTCCTTGAAGATCCTGACTTATCCCTACCAGCTGGATGAAGTCATTCCCTTGTACTGCAGCCCCAGGCAAACATTGTCTCTCCTGGGTTTCTGCATCTCTGACTCCCCACTGCCCTTTTCAGATGTGCTGATTTTGACTTCCAGTCAGTCCTACAATTCTTCCACATCAATATTTGCACACTGTGGAAGGCAGAAGCCCAGCAGAGAGGATGGGCAGGGAAATACAGAAGGATTCAGAAATCTCAATGTCTTGTTGATTCTAACATCCGTATTTTATGAATTTTATGAATTTTATGGAGACACCTAGGTACAGTACAAAGTGCAAACTTCTGCCTTATGTAGTGAACCTTTAGAATTTAGGAAGAGAGAAAGCAAGAGATTACACTTTGTCATCCGAGGCATAACTTCATTTCCTCTTCTTTTACTTTGGGTGTCATGAATCTAAAGGCTATAAGCAATGTAGAGTCAGTGTACAATTACCATTGAGATGGATGGGGGCACCTGGGTGGTTCAGTCGGTTTAAGTGTCTGCCTGTGCTCAGGTCATGATCCTGGGGTCCAGGCCATCAAGCCCTATGTCTGGCTTCCTGCTTTGCAGGAAGTCTGCTTCTCTCACTCTCTCTCCCCCTCTGCCCCTCCCCTACTCATTCTCTGTCTCTCAAATAAATTTTTTTTTTTTTTTTGAGAGAGAGATGTAAACTACTTACGGTATAAGATGACATGTGAATGGCATTTCCAACTGCAGCCTCTTCTCACCTTTTTAAAAATGTCAGTAAGTTCATGAAAAGGATAAGTGCCATCAAAAATATTACTTTAATTTGAAAAGAATTGATGCTAATTATAAGGCAGATAGTACATGACTGAGATACTATCCAGAGTTCAAAAAAATATATGACAGTGGGTTTTATTTAATTCAAAAAATACCATAAAAATTTAAAAAAAAATGGAAAGGCAGTTTATGCTTGTCTGACCTGACTTAGAGTTCAAGTGTGTATGGCAAGCACAAATCTAAGCAAATAGTCCCTATACCTTTTGATTATTCTGGACTCTGCAGTAATGGCTCTTTTTCTCACTTTCTGCCATCCTACCTTTTCCATATCTAGGTTGAAACCATAGACATTGGAAACGGGGACAGGAACTTGAGGAGTGTGGATGGTGGTGTGATATTATCCTAGGCTTTTCTTCCTAGGGCTTGGGGGCTGGATGTCCATTTTTTCCTAAACCTCTCATTTTCTGTCAATTAGTAACTGAATGGTGATTTGTTTAAAGGAGGATTGTTAAATAAATAATACCATCTTCATTGAACTGTTGCCCTTTTATAATTTGGAAAATTAAAGAATGATGTGGAAGAAAATGTGAGTGGGTGAGAAAGAAATGTTACAGGGCAAAAACCCCATCACTTCCTGAATTTCATAACATATGATAAAAGTTGATATGTTGCTCATTTCAATAAAACATGAGCTCAACTTTAAGTTGCTTCTGAGTTACAGAAAGGTAATCTGTCTTTTAATATTTAAAGTGCAGTGGCAGAAAGATAATCTGTCTTTTAGTATTCAAAGTGAAATGGCAGACTTTTGGAGAGACACATCAGCTCTAGAATGCAAAATTCATCGTGCTGAAACCTCCTATCAGTGTAACATTCTCCGGGGAAATTTTCAACAATAATTTAACACATCTATAATGAAGCACAAAGAAGAGTCAAGAAATGTTCAAACCTGTATGCATAATATCTCATGATTAAATCATAAATATATGATGCCAAAATGACACTGATAATAAATATATACTTGTCTTAAAATGTTCTGATGTATCTCATGAAAGTTAGTGCATGAAGCATGTAGTTTATGCATATCCAAAATAAGAGTTTACCCTGCACATTCTTTTATTCTGAGGCATTGGAAAAAAGGAATATATTTTTAGTTTTATCTCTTAGCTATAATTATGTATAAATGGTACTTTTTATTTCTATAATTTGGTATAACTATCCTTAAAAATGGTCAAAAGAGATCTCAGAATATGAACATCTGAAAGTTGAAAACATAAAAATAATAGAGTTTTCCTAAAAATTTTATGAAATAATGTGAAAAAGTGATGATTGCTTTCAATCTAACACCATAGAAAAATAAGAAAAGAAGAATTAATTTCCACTGTATCTGAAGTTAAACTCTATAAACACCACCCAGTGGATAAAAGACTCATTTAATGGTCAGGCAAAATAGCACAGCATTTGACGTGAAGAGTTCTTTCATAATTTTGAACTAAACCAGAAGATCCTTGACTTTATTCCTAAATAACCCTCTGTCTCCTTCTCTTCTCTGCATCTCTCTATTACACACACATGCACATGCACACACCCAGAGTCATTTTATAAAGAAAATAGAGTTATCATGTGTAGTGTGTTAGATGACAGAAGTATACTGTAAGCATTCCTCAGCTGAAAGAGTTGGGATTCAGCCTCCCGTAATCTTTGTTAGGTACGTGACTCAGCAAAAGGAATGTACCATCATTTAACAAGTACCTAAAAAGAGAGTAGGTAAATTGATGGATGAGTATCTGAGATCCAAAGTTGGTCCTGGAAACAAAGTTATGAGAGCTAAACAGTAAGGATGATTCTTAATTAATATGGTATAAAAACTCCTTAGAATCTGATTAATTTCAGGGCCTAACAATATCACTGTGGAGAAATTGACACATTTGTGTCCTAAAATACAAATAGTCATTTTTGTGAAACTCCTAGGCAACACCAACCCAAATTTCAAGTTCCTGAAATAGGAAAATAAATTATGATCTACTCATAAGATGAGGTTGAACTACAGGTCAACACAACATACACCCCAACTCACTATCCTGAGGGGCTCACTCTTCCTTCCTTCCTTCCTTTTTTCTTCCTTCCTTCCTTTCATTTTCTGGCCAAAAGTTGAATTCTTCTAAAAGACAGTGCTGTCCACAGATGTGCTAGGGCTATTGAGCTAGCCCTGTGATCAAAGATGGAGAATGAAGGAGGGAGGGAGTAAACAGGAGCTCAGAACTGCGGTATTTGTCATTCTCTGAATTTTAACTTCTCCTCAAACTGCCTCCTACTGTTTACTTTTCAGAGTTTTCAAGTGTGCCCAGAGGTTTACTCTTCATCTGTGAGAGATGGTGGGCTTCATCCTTCTTGGCTGGTAATAGAACTGATTTTCCTGTAAGGGCCTGCAACTTCTTATGTGATGTTCTTTTTTTTATTTCTGTCACTATTCTATAAATTTGAGTTGTCTCTGTCTCTTTGTTTTTTAAAATCAGTCTTGGGGCGCCTGGGTGGCTCAGTGGTTTAAGCTGCTGCCTTCGGCTCAGGTCATGATCTCAGGGTCCTGGGATCGAGTCCCGCATCGGGCTCTCTGCTCAGCGGTGAGCCTGCTTCCCTCTCACTCTCTCTGTCTGCCTCTCTGCCTACTTGTGATCTCTCTCTGTCAAATAAATAAATAAAATCTTTAAAAAAAAAAATCAGTCTTGCTAGAAATATATCAACCTAATTAATCTTTTCAAAGAATCGATTTTGATTTTGTGATTTTCTTTATTGTGTGTCAGATTTTTATGATTCTTATTTTTATACTCTCTTATTCTATACTTATTTTATACTCTTATTTTTATACTTATTTTAAACTCTTTAAAAATGTTTACACCTTTATTAACAATTAAAAATGCTTGTATTTAAGGTGTACAATGTGATTATTTGATATGCGCATATATCGTGAAATGATTGCTATTATCAAAATAATGAATACATCCATAACCTCATATAGTTAACAGTTGTATGTGTGTGGTGAAAATATATAAAATCTACTTTTTAAACAAATTATGATACTGCACTATTAACTATTATCGCTGTATATTAAATACACCAGAACTTACTCATCTTACAAGTAAAATTTGACCAATATCTGTCTCCCCATTTTCTCACTCTCCAGCCCCCAGCACCACTATTCTACTCTCCAATTCTGTGAGTTCGACTGGTTTGGATTTCACATTTAAGTGAGATCATGCAATATTTATCTTTCTGTGTCTGGCTTTTTTCAGTTAGCATAATGTCCTCCAAGTTCATCCATGTTGTTAAAACTGGCAGGATTTCCTTCTTTCTCATGCCTGAATAATATTCCTGTCTGTGTGTGTATGTGTGTGGGTTACATTTTCTTTAACCATTCATCCATTCATCTCTTGATGAACAGTTAAGTTGTCTCAATATCTTGGCTATTATAAATAATGCTGCAATGAACATAAGAGTGCAGATATCTCTTTGAGACAGCAATTTCATTTCCTTCAAATATACACCCAAAAGTGAAATTGCCAGATCATATGGTAGTTATACTTCTACTTTTTTGAGAAATCTCCATACTGTTTCCATGCTGGCTGCACCAAATTACATTCCCACCAACAGTGTCCATGAGTTCCCTTACTCCACATCTTCAGCACACTCTTATCTCTTGTCTTTTGACAACAGCCATCCTAACAAGTGTGAGATATCTCATTGTGATTTTGATTTTCATTTCCTTGGTTAGCGATGTTGAGCAGTTTCATTACCTATTGGACATTCGACATACTCACATCATATACAAAATTAACTCATAATGAGCTAAAGTTACCAACCTTCTAAAGGAACATAGGATAAAAATCTTATGACTTTCAATTAGGCAAAAACTTCCTCAACTGGACATAAGAAGCCCTAACATAGTGAAAAACATGATAAAATCAGACCTCATCAACATTCTAAGTTTTGCTCTTCAAAAGATATAGTTAAGGAAACAATAAGGCAAGTCACAGACTGGCACAATATTTTTGCAAAACCCTTGACAAAGTATCTTTTTTTTCCCCCCGGAAAATATATGGAAGTCTTAAACCAACATAGAAAAAATGGTCAAATGATGTGAACATGCACTTGCAAAATAAAATGTCTGTTTGTCAATAAGGTCATGAAAAGATGCTCAACATTACTAGTCCCCAAAAAACACAGAAGAAAGCCATAATGACATATCACTGCATACTCCACTAGAATGGCTAGTGTTAAGTCTGACCATACTAAGCACTGGTAAGGATGTAGAGCAACTGGAAATTTCTTAGTGTGGGTGGGAATGCACAGTGGGACATATTACCATTGTGTGACTCAGCATGTGACTCAGCTTTCCACTTTTAAGTATTTGCCTAACAGAAATAAAACTTAATCCTACAAAAAAAGTTTATGCAAATCTTCTCAGTAATATGGTCATGAAAGCCCAAACTGTAAGAAACTCAAATGGAAAAAATGAAAGAAAGAAAGAAAGAAAGAAACTCAAATGGCCATCATCTGGTGAAAGGATAAACAAATTGTGATAAATTCATGCTGTGAATGTGGTTCAATGATGGAAACAAGAATAATATTGACATATGCAAGAATATGGATGACTCACACAACAAGCATGTTAGATGGGAGAAAACAATCACACACAGACACACAAAAATATATTGTATAGTTATATATAAGTGATACGCTAGGGAGGCAAAAATATTGTGACAGCAAATCAGTCGTTGTCTGATGCTGGGGTTTGGGAGTGTAGTATAGCAAAGATACTCTAAAGATGCAGGAGAAATAAACCATCCTGTATTTTGATTATGGTGATGGCTGTGCAATATAATTACCAATATTCTTCATACTGTACACTTCAGATTGGTACATTTTCCTGTATATAAATGATGCCTCAACAACAACAAATATGTCACAGTGACAGCTGATGTGGAAAGAACTATGCTAGTACATGCAAACAAGTGTCTTTGCTTGGATTTGGGGAAATATCTGTCAATAGGAATAGGGCTGTCATAACCAAAGGCCACAGATGAGATGTCTTAAACAAAAAAAATTTATTTTCTCATGATTCAGGAGGTTGGAAGTCCAAGAGCAAGTTGTCAGATGGTTTAGTTTTTCCTGAGTCCTCTCACCTTGGCCTACAGATGACCATCTTCTGGCTGTGTCCTCACATGTCTTTTATCTATGTGTATGCATCCATGGTGTACCCTCCTCTTCTTGTAAGGACATTGGTCATATTGGATTAGAGTCCCACTCATATAACCTCATTTAACCTTAATTACCTCTTGAAACACCCAATCTCCAAATACACATGAGGGCTTAGAGCCTCAACGTGAATTTTGAGGAGCCGGAAAATCTTTAAGAATACATTTGAGAAAAATAAAGCTGTGTTTTCTAGTACTTGCATAATGGGTGCATCAGAAAAACATTCCAGATGCTAATCTGGTAATTACATTCCAGCTAATATATAAATTCTATAACTCTGGAAGTCACTTGAGGAGTCATTATGGAACCAAATATTTCAAAAAATAAGATAAAAGTTAAATTTCAGATTTTATAATGAGGAACCTTAAAGTTAATCTAATGATATTGTCTCATTTGACAAAAATGAAAAAAAAAAAAAAATATAAGCAATGGGGCACCTGGGTGGCTCAGTGGGTTAAGCTGCTGCCCTCGGCTCAGGTCATGATCCCAGGGTCCTGGGATCAAGCCCCACATCGGGCTCTCTGCTCAGCAGGGAGCCTGCTTTCCTTCCTCTCTCTGCCTGCCTCTCTGCCTACTTGTGATCTCTGTCTGTCAAATAAATAAAATCTTAAAAAAAAAAAAGACTTCTTAAAAATATATATATATATCTATATATAAGCAAATGAAATGGTTGAGTTAAGGCTCATAACCTCTTGAACTCAAAGCAGGATCTAGGATAGTACATTTAATAGTATTATCACTATGAAATTAGACATAGATTTTGGTCTGTTGTTCTAAATATTTAATTTAGTAACCATAAAATTAGTATTAATGAAAGAAAATAATGTTTGTCTCATATTTTCATATGATTCCTGACTTTACACAATAATACCTTCCCAAGACATGTAACATCATTCTAAACCTATGAGAAAAGGATTTTCAAGAAATTACTCTTGGAATTACTTAGGAAAAACAGTCAGTCTTTTCAGGAAACAACCGTAGAATAAGAAACAAACAAACAAAAAAAATCCAGATAGTATATTTATAATGACATTACAGATGTTTCAAACATTTAAAAAACATAAATTAGTTGAGTCTCAAACAGGAATAGTAAAAGCAAACAGAATTCTTACTGGGATAGGATAATGAATTCAATGACATGAATACACATTCCGTGCATGTACTATATTGTGTAATTTTAGTGTTAAAATTTACCATTTACAGATCTTCAAAGGAATATTTGATTAGTAGTAGTGAAGCTGTGAAATATCTATCTATATATATATTTTAAAGATTTTATTTATTTATCTGACAGACACAGATCACAAGTAGGCAGAGAGGCAGGCAGAGAGAGAGGAGGAAGCAGGCTCCCTGCTGAGCAGAGAGCTAGATGTGGGGCTCAATCCCAGGATGCTGGGATCATGACCTGAGCCGAAGACAGAGGCTTTAACCCACTGAGCCATCCAGGCACCCCACTATGAAATATATTTTTAAACATTATATTCTGTTCTAGACACAAATCTTGAATGATAATATTCTCCTGGCCTGTTTCTCAGAAAAAAAAAAAAAAAATCAGTTTCCTATGTATTATAGATTGAACACACAAGATGATTAAATTTACTTTTCAATCCAACTACTTCATGCTGGAGGGAAACATTTACTATATCTCTTAACCTCTGCAGATTAATATTGACACAAATGTAAAGGTCAACTTAGTCACATAATACATCTTATTTATAGTGCCTTTTCCTTATTGGGAGGATTAATTTACACAAAATTCATTGAAATCCAAGGAGATTTAGTACTGCTTTTGGCAACTATATTCTTGTCTTCCAACTGAAGTTGGAAAGGAAGGGAAAGAAAGAAAGGATAAAAAAGAGGAAGCAACTTTTTTTTAACCTTCTGAATACTAGTAAAATTTTCTTAACTTGATAATCCACTTTTATGCTGTTCAATAAAGAAGCTACTAGGCATGTGTGGCTATTGAGCACTTGAAATGTGCCTCATCCAAATTAAGATGTCCTGTAAGTGTAAAAGACACACCTGAATTTGAAAACTCAGTATGAAAAGAGAGAGTGTAGTCTATTAATAAATTTTTTATGTTAAGTACATGTTGCAATGAGTATTTTGGACATATTTGGGTATATATGTGTGTATACTGGGTATACTGTATTAAGTAACATATTATTAAACTGATTGATTTATTTTTAGGTGTTTCTCCTAGAAAATTTTAAATTACACACATGGCTCACGTATTCTTATCTAGTGCTGAACTAGAAGGTTGCTGCTCTCTACTTCATTGTATTCATTTGGATCATCCATTTTTTAATTTAAAAAAATGTCTTAAAGAAAACCAATGAGTTCCCTGATAAATGAGTTTAAGAAATGAACTGGCATGTGAAGTTGAGGTACTGTATTGTTTGGGGGTGTAAGACACCTGGAAGAAGACTGTATCCTCCTTTCTTCCAATCTGAGCAGGTCATAGGCTTACCGACCTGGGCTCAACACTGTGGTGAAAGAGTAGATATGTATGCCTAATTCCAGAAGTCAGTAGGAGGCTCCTTTTGCTCTCTGCAATTTAGACTTTTTCTATTATAAACATGTTTTTTTGTTTGTCAAAACAGCTGAAAAAGAAAAGAAAATCCATATAAAGAAATAGAAATGCCTTTAATATTTATAGGAATGAACCATAATTTATTTCTAAGTTTTGTACACATTTCCATATAATATGCTTTTGGTACATAGAAAAACTTTTGTCTCTTCTGCACTAATTCCATTTGGAAACTTCGTTATTTTCCCAAGTTTCAACTTAAATGAAAAGCTTTAGCACTGCTGTGCTACGCTGAATTCTTTTTATTTTTTTATTCCCAGGTATTGTTGTGATCATCTGCTAGGGTTTCAGAAAGTGGAGAGCTTATTAGGATGTATGACAAGATATGCTGAAAGCAAATGACTCAGATGTTGAAAAGTAAGACTCGTGCAAGCCTATTCCACTCTTAGTAAATTATGTATATTTTTGCCCACTGGCATAACTACCTCTTTTTCATACCTGATTTGACACATACAGAGAGCATATTATTCATTGAGCTTCAGTATCTGTCATCTCCAATTATGCGAAACTGAGTGGTGCATTTGCAGCCAAGTCTCCAACCATTTTCTTGATCTTTACATTCTTGTAATTCTAGCTCAAATTATAGACAGATTTACCCAAAACATAAATGGTACGGTGTTGAAATAGAGAACTGGTGATTCTTAAAAATGTAAGAGTGGGAACGTTTAAGCAATAGGTTTTTTAAATATATTAAGTAGCTATCTCCTTTGTGGATTTTTTTGGACCTATTGTCACTTTTTTTTTTTCCTATTGTCACTTTTAATAACGTTTTCTGCTTCCAGAGTATATTATACTAGGTACTGAGTCCTGTTGTTAGAACAGAGTCAGAGTTTCTACTGAAAGATACTATCTGATGGGTGAGGATAAATCATGGTTTGTTACTACATCTGTGATATCTGCTGGTTTAAGAATATGTGACACTAATATTAAAATTGCTAAGATTTGACAAGAGATTAGGATTCATTATTACCTACGAATGCTTTTTTTCTATGCTTTTTTTTTCTTTTTTTAAAGATTTTATTCATTTATTTGAGAGAGAGAGAGAACGATAGGAAGAGCGCATGAGCCAGGGAGGAGCAGAGGGAGAAACAGACTCTGCCCTGAGCACGGAGCCCGACACGGGGCTTGATCCCACAACCCATGAGATCATGACCTGAGCCAAAACCAAGAGCCAGAGGCTTAAAAGGCTGAGACACCCAGGTGCCCCTCCCCATGCTTTTCTGTATACTTGACATATTTTGTTTAGCAATCCTGTTTAGAGATTTGTAACGTAGCCATAAAATTTGTTCTGAATTGTATTTTAGATACCACTTCCTATATACAAATACGAAATATATATTTTTCCTTAAATGTCTCATTTATTAGTTCAGCTCAATTACTGATTATAATGTCTTCCAAAACACTACAGTTATAGAAATAAATATTTCTGTAATGAGGTAAGATATATTACACTTAATGTGACCTGATGAGATCTAGGGAACATTAGAGCCTGAAATCGCAATGCTCATGCTGTAATATCATTGGTCTTGTCCCAAATGTCTCCTCTCTCACAGAAATGTTGAGAATAACTGACTACACAGGTCTTTATAGACATAATTCTGGCTGTAGTTGTCCATCACACAAAGATTAAATTAAATTAGACAAATACACATTATTCATTGCCTTAACTAAGTACCAGGCACTGCATTGGGAATGAGTGGGAATGAATGTCAATATGAGAACAACACAAGCTCCAGCAATGAAATAAGAGATGAGTGGAATAATGACAAAGAAATAAATGCAGAAATAAATAATAAAAGCCAAGACTAATTGTAACTGCAAAACTGGAGGCATAGAATGCTGTGGATTTTTGGTGGAGGGATATATGTTTGGGACAGTCAGACTGTGCATTCTGTGTAATAGCTGTCCCTTGGAATTTGTTGAGATGCACTTTATAACTCAGTATATGGCCAATATTCATTAATATTCTGTGTGTGCTTGAAGAGAATGTATATCCTTCAAATGTTGGATTAAACATTTCATACATCTATTAGTTGAAGCTTGGATTTGTGTTCAAATATCCTATACCCTATACTCTTTTTCTTTCCGGCTCTTCTATTGACCCGTCACTGAAAGGGGTACATCCGTTCATTTGTCATTAAGGTTTTGGGAGTTTTTACTTCAAATATTTTGAATCTCTGGCAGGAGCATAGTAAGACTGAAAATAGACACAGCAAGAAGGTTTGCGAGATTTAACGCGGGCCTGAATCAAGGCATTAGTGGGACAGTGCAATGGAGGGAATTCATGAGAGAAGAGTGCTTGGAGCAGCCTGGCGTCTCTGGAGGAAATTTAACCAATGAAAACACTTGATCAGTGCTGTTTTCTCTTATTCCTGCTTTGTCCTGCACCATGGAAGAATTCTGTGAAAATAATTTAGAGAGACATTGGATCAGACTCAGATCTTCACAACCCTCAGGAGAACGTCTGTATAGTTCGTGATACCATTTATATGTCTGAGGCCTGAAAGATCCTGTGTATTAATACGGTTCTAAGAAAATCAAAGTTTATTACATGTAAAAATTAAGTCGTGGAGTTGAGGTACTGACTTTATTAGGTATTGTGATTATAGCATTTGATTTAAGCTATGAAAAAGATTTCCAAAGGTATCTTGCTGTATATATATGATAGATACATATCATTATTAAAATACAGTTCATCATTTATTTGTGACACAGATATATGTGCACTTTAATTCACATACATAGATGTGCATAGATGTACATATATTTAAGTGACCTTAACATGTGTAGATTATATATATTTTACAATAAAGGTAAGCTTTTCATCTACTCCTAACCACTTGAGGCATACAGTCATTTCTTTATTCTGGAAAATGGCAGATTAAAAGAACCAACCAATTACTAGATATACATTTAATGATCCCTTAATATAGTTTGGAATAAAATACAGAGTTTAGAGACCTAATCCTCACCCTCAAGAGATTTGTAGGTTACAGAAAAGAAGATTCATGCCAGCTTCCCACGTAGATATTCATACTAAATCACTTAATAGGATTTTTATTCTCAAGTGATTAAGTTTGTCCCATAGGAATTGGGCCATATTTTGCCTTTTTCTTCGTAAGGATCATTCACTGTTTTATATACCTGGTAGACCAGGAGATCTCTCTCCTATATTCTCTACAGAGAAGGACTGAGAAGGACCATTGCAGTTGCTCCTGGTGTTGACCACAAGCAGCCTCTAGCTGTCAACTGCTCTAGGGTCCTCCGCAGTGACAGGGATCCCCTGCCTGACATAACATCTTTCCTAGGATAGCCCATATCCAAGGACTGACCTCTGGGGGGTGCCAAAGGCCAGTCATTTTTTCCTCCTGAGGGACAAATCTGACAGACTTGTCACCTGTACTCCAGAGCTCTCCACGTGCTTAGTTAACCAAGGCTTTGCTGGGCTTCCCTCAAAGGCTGATTTCTCTTTTTCAACCCAACCCTCCTACTGATCCCTCCATTTCTTAGGTGTTGATGCCCAATAAACACCCTACACACCCAAACTCTGCTTGTCTTCTGTTTCTAAAGATTAAAGACCTAAAGTGGAAAGTGCTTATAAACTGGGAAAGGAAGTCATTCCTCTTTGACATCTGTTTTTCTGTGTCTAAGGTTATGACGATGAAAGTAATTCTTTTTTAAAGTCTCTACCATGCTTTTAGATGTTTATTTCTTCAAAGCTACACAACATAACGTACCCTCTGTTGGCTTTTACAGCCCCAGGTGCAAATTCGCTAGGGACATTTCACCCCTGTTGCTATCGTGGCAAGCTCTTCTCCAGTGAATCAGAATAATGGGAACTGGGTACATCCTCTATAACTGTCAAGTTGGTTCTGCTGGTATTATCGTCTTTGAAATTCTTGTAAGAAGAAGATCAAAGGTAGCTCAGATCTTCATCTTAACCCATAGATTATGAGTCAACCAGGGTTGGCCTGAGACAAATATCTGGTGTGTATTTAGTCATACAGTCATACAGTGAGTCAGTGTTCTAATCAGGGGCAGAGTAAATCAGTTGAGGTTCCTTGCTTACCATGGCAAATTTACCACTTTTCAGAGTGTGTGTGTCTGTCTATGTACACACACACATTCTTTTGGCATATTTGGTTTTGTTTGTACATTATTGTGTTTCTTGTACCCCTACCACAAACAAAGATATTAATTGTTGTCAAAAATAAAGTTATAATGGGGCGCCTGAGTGGTTTGGTTGGTTAAGTGTCTGATTTAAGCTCAGGTCATGATCTCAGGGTCCTGGGATCGAGCCCCAGGTCCTTGGGTGCCATGCTCAGCAGGGAGTCTGCTTGTCCCTTTCCTTCTCCCTCTGCCCCTCTCCCACCCATGCTCACTCTCTCTGTCTCTCAAATAAATAAATGCAATCTTAAAAAAAAAAGAAAAAAGAAGTTAGAAGCCTTTGGCAAGCTAAAATTGAAAACAAGACGTCAAAGGGATGTCTGTGTCTGTATTTTTATATGTAAAAGTAGATATTTTATAGCCAAGGAAGGAGAGAAACAAGGAGATGAAGTACTTCACCTCAGATCACAAACAAAGGAGGTGGCAAAACTTGGGCTAGAATTCACATAGAGTGTCTAATGTTTAACCACATCATACTGCCTTCTAGTCAGGCTTCTTTGGTTGACTGGTATTGATGTAACCAAAAAGACATTTCTTCAAAATTCCACATTCCACTGATACTTATTGAGAAAGTACTACCTGCCTGGTACTGTTTCAGACATAGGGTATAGAACAGTAGATCAGATGGAGAAGTTTTTGTTGTCAGAGAGTTTACTTTCTAGCAAAGATCAATTTTATTTTCTGCTCAAAACCACTTACAACATATCCATTAAGAAAAAGTGCTTAAACACAAAAGATAATTAAAAAGGCAACATTGACTACTCTTCTTGAGATTTAATCTAGAATGGTCTTCTTCTTTGGCACTGGCTCCATCAGGCTACCGTAAGGAATTGCCACTGTTAGCAACAGGCACAGGATGCCTGATGACCATTTTTGAAAACTATGCTTAAAGGTATCAATCATGCCATTCAGTTACAAAAAAGGAAGTTTTTATTAAATGCGATTTTGAGTTAGAAGAATGGACTAGGCTGTTTTTTTTTCTAGAGTATAGTAGTGTTTAAATTATAATGCTTGCAAATAACTTCTTGAGCCTTTTTTGTTTCTCTGCAGAAGACCTCGCAGGTCAGTTGTCAGAACAACAGATGTTCAGCTCCAGAGCACAATGAATTGTCAATGGTGAGAAGTGTTTGGCGAGGAGACTCAAGGAATCTGGATTCCATGAATATAGAGAATAATGGGTCCTCAAAAAGCCATTGTTCACAGATTTTGCTATTCTCATTTTACAGCACCCTGCACATCTCTATCACATCACTTATTACAATTAATATTAATCATATTCAATTACTTATTTTAAAAGATTGTTCTTCTTGGAACAACGCAGTTACATGGTTCACAGCAAGGACTCAGGGCCAGTCTGTTATGGTTCATATCCTGTTTGCACTACCTACTAGCCTTGTAACCTCGGACATACTACTAACTTCCTCTGTGTCAGTTCCTCATCTATAAAATAAGAACACCACCTCACTCATAAAGTTATATGAGATTCAGATAAGTTAATATCTGTAAAGTGCTTAAAACAGGGCTTAGCATTTAATATGTATTATGTAACTCTTTATAAAATGAATAAAAATAGAATATTTTCCATGTGTAATTGGAAGAGGAAAACATATGTTAATGACTGCTAATATTCTCCTTTCCTACAACTATGGTTGCATATTGAGTTGTTCAATAAATTACCATCTAATGAATGAATGAATGAATGAAAATTTTGATGCCAAAAATGGTAAAAGGATCTGCTCAAGATCCTTTTAGTGTTAGAGATTGTCAGTGGTACAGTAGGGCTAATTTTACTACTGATTCAATATATCTCCTCTGGTATTACACAAACATTTCATTTGACAAGATGGCAGCCCTAAAAGTTACAAATCAACTCTCAACCTCCCAGATTAGCCAATGAGATTGGAAGAGGTTAAATAGCTTATCCAAAGTCACAGAACTGGTTTGAATAGAGTCTCAGATCAAATCTGAGACATTGTGATGTGGAATCCATGTTTTGCCCTGCTACACAGTTGTATATTGAGAGAGCATTTAGTGACATCGGGTAGGGAAGATTGAAATCTGCAGAAGCATACGAAAAAATATATAACAGGACATGTGCTAGAAGGATTTGTCTTTCAAAAGACATAGTGTCTCCTGGATTCCTTTCTAAGCCAATGTCATCAAGCCCAACGATTTTAGCAATATTCAACATTACTTGCTGACATCTTTTACCAAGGTCAGTTTATTGCAAAACTAGAGACAAAGTTTGAAGTCAATGTAGCTCAGTCTGTAAAATATACTTAAGCAAACTATTAGCACTTTTAAAGTCCTGGATTCATGGGGCGCCTGGGTACATCTGCCTTCAGCTCAGGTCATGATCCCAGGTTCCTGGGATTGAGCTCCGCACTGGGGTCCCTGTTCAAAGGGCAGCCTGCTTCTCTTTCTCCACTTGTGCTCTCTTACATTCTCTCTCTCTCAAGTAAATGAATAAAATCTTAAAAAATAAATAAATAAATTTTAGGATTCACAAAAAAATAAGCCATTTTCTCAATGAAAAAGTTAAGAGAGATTAATTTTAATTTGATGTTGTACAAATGTATTGAAATCAAGTAAAAATCATTACATTCATAGTCATAAATCATGGTGTGTAAACCATGGTATATAAACCGCAATTCATAAGCCATGAGCTCGGATCTATGATTTTGGAAAGTAAAGTAGAATTGGGAAAAGAGACTTGGACAATTGTTGACAATGATGCAAAACTACCTAAGGCATCATGTGATAGGACTAGGAATTCTCAGTGCCTGGAGGATGCAAGCAACAAAATTTCCAGAAAATTGAAATTGACTTGCATAAGCACATTGTGTCTATTTTTCCTGGGTACTGTTAGATTCCATTTCATTGTGATGTCTTTTTGGTTTTTTTTTAAGATTTTATTTATTTATTTGAGAGAAAGAACACAAGTGGGGCAAGATTGGGGTGGTGAAGGCGTAGAGAGAGAGGAAGAAGCAGGCTCCCCTCTAAGCAGAGAGTTGACATGGGGCTTGATCCCAGAACCTGAGCTCATGACCTGAGCCGGACTAAGATGCTTAACCGACTGAGCCATCCAGGCGGCCCTGTAATGTCTTATAATTGGATTATTGCAGAGCGTATGGAGCAATAATCAGTATGATGCAACATGATCATAACGAACTACTCCTGAAAAGCACAAGAAAGTTGCTCTTATTTCTAACCAAGATCCAGGACATAGGGACACAGAAGGATTTTGAGAAAAATCAACCTGCCAGTGAGGACAGCTACCTGAGCTACATATCATCTCACTGAATAGCTCTGATCTACTCTTTATCATTCCATAAGATATTTCCAAGCGAATAATTTGTGTTTGGCTGATCACACCTGGAGGCTGAAGGCATTCTCCTCTGTCTAAATGCATTGTTTTGGATTCTTTTCATGAGACAATTACTCCTAAAAACCTGAAACAAACCAGAGACAGTCCCGGGGGGCAAAACCAAAACCTTGCTTCTTGTTTGTCTTATTTGCAGCAGGATCCACTTTTTTGTCTTGTTTGTGATTCAATTTGCTTTGTCTGCTTAGCTTCCACATCTTAAAGGGATAAATTTAAGCTCACTGACTATGGTATCAAAATACATTTCATATTTTTGCTGTATAAAATCCACCTTTCCCAATAACTGGACTGCACAAAGCAAATTTCAAATTTAGTTACAGCGATTAACTAAGGATTTTTTTTTCTGTTCCGTAAACTTCTACTCTTATTTATTCATAAGTCCTGTGGTAGGGTTTTGAAATAAAAATACAGTTATACAGAGGAATGATAAGTGATATGGCAAAAGACCTAAAACTGGATCTGGTTTAGAGAATATCATTTTAGTCCCACCTGTTTTACTAATTGCTCCTGAACACTCACGGGAAGGCTGTGAAATTTGACTAAATCGCTATTCCTTCAGCCCTAGAGAAGGGCGGTTGAACCAGATGACCCAAAGGACATTTTCCAGGTTTTGCTTTTTATGGCAACATAGCAAGCTGATGCAGTATGTGGTTAGGACCGATAAATGGAAGATCGACTCCACTTGTGAATGACCTAGAACTTGCTGTAAAAACAGAGAAGATAAACAGACTGAGGGGGAAAGGCAGTGGAAATGGCAGCTGTGATTGAGATATTTTAATCAGGAAACCATCCAGGACAGACCTTTATAGAGTTTCTTTTATCCAGAGAGCACTATGTCAGAGTGTTTAAAACTCTTAAACAACAGCCCTAGGAAGTAGGGGCTGGCCCATTTTATAAACAAAGGAGGATATTCCTTAACACGTCAAAGTCATGTTACCAGAAAAGACAGATTGAACCCAGGGTCTGACTAGTCTCAATGCAAATGGAGTGCCTAGAAGTCAGACATTGTATTCTGAAACAAGCAAGTAAAGTCCTACAAACAAACAAAAGACAGACCCTAACTCACAGTGTTTTATCAAAAAGCAGGAAGACCCTCTTCCACAGTAAGAAGAGTGCATACTTAAGCCTTTTGGAAACTCTTCTGAGCAAACAAAAGTACGTGTGAGCTCCCTGGGGCTGAATAGTGTGGCCACGGTGGAATGTTGTGGCAATATAAATTACAGAGAAGATGCCTGGCTTTTCATCTCGTGCCCTCACCCGCAGATGTCTGTGGGATGAAAGCAGAAGTCACTGCCAGCCACCCGGGTCCTGGAGCTCGGACACCCTGTAATCGGCTCACTCGTTGTAACCTCCCTCTTCATCCACCAAACCCCCTCCCAGGGCAGCTTTATTGTACACATTTAGCTTGAAAAAACCTAAGTTCCATCACAATTAATTTCGCCTTGAGAATTTCACAACATCCTTTGAGATCACAATAACCTCAGAAACTATTGTGCAATGGGGACTGGAATCTCTTGCCTAAATTATAACTTTGTGAAAGAAAGCGGGTAAAAGTGGGGAAATGCTCTTGCTTAAAACAATCAAGTCAGGGTGAAGTGGACAGGAGGCAGCTTAAAAATGAATATGTATCTCATCTGAGCTATCATGTTGACTGTTTATATCTTCTTACATGGTTTTTCCAGGCAGTGTGCTTTTGTTTGCTACTTCTGTTTTTTGTATCCCACCCCCACCACCCCGCCACCCTGGGACATGCCTTTTGTATGCTACCCTGACTCATCATTGTTCAATTAAAATAATATAAATAAGCAAATGCGTGACTTACTAATTGTGATGAATAAGGAGAAAAGGGTGTTTGACTAGCCAACCCAGTCCCACATTTTAATCAAAAACCGTGTCTCACACACCATCAATAAGTTTTCAAGTGTCCTGTCATGACCAGTTCTAACAGCAAGCATGTCATTCATTCTTTCCTAATAAATTGGCAGATTATGCTAATATGAGAAAGGGAAGCTATCAATTTATGTATGCCAGACAGGCTATGCCATTGATTTCATAATTTATGATACACGCTTGGAAGAGGAAGATAGCTAAGGACAGGGTTTCACAAACAGAATAAAATGTTACAGGAGGGTAATCAATTAGATGTAGTTGACAAATAGGTGAAGAAAAACATTGCAAAATATTATGCTTTCCTAATGACCAAACATGCATATATTCGGTGTCACTTTATATCTGTGTTTACCTTTCAACAGAGGGTCTCTGATAATATCCGATACTTATCAATTATTAAGATTAAATAATTGACATGTTCTTATAAGTATTTAACTTAGAAAGCCATAATGATTCAATTAATTGGGAGCCAAATTTTCTCCCTTTGAGAAATAAAGGAAAGCCTAAAATAGGATAATATTAACTCCACCAATAAAATTTTAAAAATCACAATATGGCTTCTGAGTTTTGTTCCTATATATGATTTTCTTCTAGAGAAAAGTCATGGAGGTTATTTCACATTCTTATAAAAACAAGAGTTTGAGATAACTGTGAGAATTTATGGCCTCCTAGTAAAATCTGGGGGTAGCTCTGTGATCAGATAGAACAAGATGATTGCTTATTATACACAAAGTATATGTTATATCTTACATTTATAGTCTAATAAGTTTCTTGTTGTTAGTTAAAAGATTAGTTGTTGTCCTTGAATCTATTTTCAAAAACACATGAAAATCCTTTCATAAAACTGGAAAGTATGTTTATGCTACATTATTTATGAACATAAGCAGACATTATCAATGTGTCTATAGCTTTTGCTCATCAATGTGAAAACAGAAATACATAGCAGACCGAACAAAGAAATTTAAACATTTAAACCTTTTGCTCGCATTTAACCATTTTTTATCTTGAAGATTTAATGCATGCCACATCATACAGACACACACATGTACACACAAGCATATCCTAACCCCTGAGCACAAATCAATGTTTATCCAAATATATCAGATCATTAGTTACTTCTGAAAATTCCTGGAAATCTTTACTATACTTACCTTTACATATTTCACAAATGCTTACATTACGACATTAATAGCTTTTTGTATGAAATTGTCTTACAGTTTGTCAGGATTCTAACGTGGTGAAAAGGATAATATTTATTTATTACAAATGGGCTTGGGTAATTTCAAGAACATCAAATATGATTTGCTCCCAATTGTTACTGAGCTGATACAATTTTATATGTTATAAAATGATTCCATAATTAACTTTTTCTTGTAAGTATAAACTTTAGATAATTTTTAAAAAGATTTTACTTATTTATCTGAGAGGGAGACAGAGCACAAGTCAGGGGGAGAGGGCAGGACAGAGGGAGAGGGAGATAGACAAGCAGAGTCCCTGTTGAGTGGGGAACCTGACCTGGGGCTTGATCCCAGGACCAGGAGATCATGACCCAAGCTGAAGTCAAATGCTTAAGCAACTGGGCCGCTTCAGGTGCCCCTAGATAATTTTTAAATAAGCAAAAAATTAGTTGTTGTCCAGGTAAAATTTACATATACTTTAAATATTTCAGAATAAGACCATTTGGAAAGTATTCTAATTATCTTAAGAAATCTTTTCCCAAACATTTGTGAAACTTGGTGATTAAAAAAGTTTTAGAAGTACAGTATCTAAGTTTTCTTTCAGGGTATTGTTTTTCACTGTGGTTTTAACCTCCCTATAAACCCTCAAAAAAGTAAGTTTCTGTTTTGAGAAATACTTGTCTTTTATATGCAAATCTATGGGATTCAGGTGATGGGTAAGGAGAGTAGTGTTGCTCCATCCACTGACAACTGGTTTTTTCTTCTTTCTCCATAAGTGAAACAATAGCTTAAAATAAAATACAAGTTGGGGCACCAGGGTGGCTCAGTTGGTTGAGCGATGGATGCTTGGTTTCTGCTCAGGTCATGATATTGGGGTCATAAACTAGAACCCTGTAAGGGGTTCCTTGCTCAGTGTAGAGTCTCAGCACAGACTCTGCTTGAGATCCTCCCTCCCTTTCCCTCCCCCACTCCACCATGCTCTCTCTTGCTTTCTCTCTCTCAAATAAATAAATATATAAATCTTTAAAAATAAAATACAAGTCAACAATATGTTATAAAGAACTGTTATCAAGTAGATTCACACCCCCAAAAGCCACCTTTTACTGGCTTCACTGGTTTCCCAGTGAGGGCATATTTGTAATTCTTGGATCAAAGGACCCTTTATAAAAGAACCCTTCTGAAATGTTCACAAGGGCAGTTTTCCTGTTCAGAGTCAGTGCATGGAAATGCATCCTGTCTGCATAACATGCTTTAATGCTTTCTTATGGTCTGAAGTTGTAATAACCCCTTCCAGGGACATCTAGAGTCTAAAACTGAGTTCCTTTTTCTTTTCTCTCTCTCTTTCTCTCTTTTAATTTGAAAAGGGTAAGTAATATTACTAAATGACTGTGATATGATCCTTTAAAAAATATGTGGCATTAACTTAGTCCTATGGAGGAAAAGTACAAAGAAGGCTAAAAGAACAAAGCGCACAGGAGAGCAATCACAGTTGTTCAGGTCTTGAGTTACATTGAACTTAGGTGGAATGAGTCCAAGGTGGAATTAAATCCAAATGTTCCCTGCTTTCTCCCACCTTAATAACTTCATATTTTCTTCATTTCATGTCTTCCTCAGTTTTCATATTTAAAATTGTTGTCTTTGAAGACACTGAGCATATTTATGGCATGTCTGTTTCCCGATACAGCCTATCATATTGTAGCAGTTACTAGACAACAAAAAGAGATTTGGGGTTTCTACATAATAGAGAAATTTAAATCAGGGAGAAAAGGGGACTATATCATGCCAACTTCAGAATAAATTTTCTCTCTTCCACTAAAAGATATGACAATTATTTATAAAGATTCTTCCATACCTGCATAATACACTTACCCCTCAAATTGCAGAAACAAATCAAGAGGTCCAAGTTCATGCTACAGAGGCAATGAAAGTACAGGATAAAATGGAAAAAATAGAATGGGAAAAAATATTATGACTATGGTGATAGCTAATGTTTCCATGACTAGGAGTCACATTAAGAGCTTTTCTTATACCACATCATGTAAATCTTTCATAATATGAGGAGACAGATATTCTCAGCACCTCCAGGTTATATACATTAAGTAACTGGCTCAAGGTTTCAGAACTAGTAAGTAAGAGAATCAGAATTAAGTTTAAGCAATTAGAGTCCCAGAATCACATTTTTCCTTTCTTCTTTGAGTAATCTCTGCAAACGTTATACCTCAGTGTTGTTGCAAAAGAAGATGTAGAGGAAAAATCAAAGAGGAGGAAGATGATAGAGAGAAGTAGGAGGAGGGACAGGAGAAGGAGGAAGAGGAGAAGAAATGGCATTTATTATCATTTGTGTTCAGCTTTTGATTGGAATCAAGTCAGACTGGCTTTCTCCAATGCAATCACTATTATTTTGAATACGTAGCTTCCCATCAGATTTTTGTACAAAGATGGGGGGGGGTGGTATGAAGAAGAGGAGGAGAAGGAAGAGCAAAAGAAGAGAAATTACCATTTTATCTGAATAAAAACATCTACCTAAATCATACATTAGCAAGAGGATGTTTACAACGTCAGTACATTTCTTTTACTACACTGCAGAGACACTTAATTGTCACTTCTCTCTCGAATTCAAATGTCAGTGTAATGGCTAACTGATGTGAACAGTCTTTGTTTCCTAGTGACAAGCCAGCCAAGCAATAAAATTAAAATGAAAAAAGCTTCATGATGCTCATTTGTGGTACTTTAAGCAGTGCCAACTTCCAACAGATGAATTTCATAGAGTAGTAAGAGCAAGAAATCAATTGATTGAGTATATTATTTTCATTCCTTTTCTTTTTGAGAAATAGAATTTGCCTTGATGTGAGCTCCCTTCTTCACCTCGACTCATTTTGTCAATCCTCCCATTTCTTCTCCTATCTATCAAGGAGGGAGAAGGGATGGTCTATGACTTGGTGTTAAGTTTTTCTGCAATTACTTTCATACTTGCCTCATCAGCGGTGGAATTCTTGAATGCTTTTGGACCATTCCCGGCATATGAAGAAAGGCTCTTTCTGCCAAAAGTTAAACCCTAATCCAAGACAGGTAAAATGGCTATAAACCAGATTCCACAGAATACTCCCTATTTTCAGACTGTAAAATATCCTTCCTCATCACCCAGCCATTGTTTGGGGACATATGTGCCGACTTCAGAAGTGTTATTTTTTTCCAGTTTAATTTGTTATAATAGTGTATTCACTCAAATACTTTGTGAAATTACATCCAAATAAACATGTGGCAAAAAAGAAAAAGATTTTCTTATGGGACAATTATCACCTTTTACATTACTTCTTTTTTTTTTAAGATTTTTTTTTTTAATTTTTTATTTGTCAGAGAGAGAGAGAGAGGGATCACAGGCAGACAGAGTGGCAGGCAGAGTCAGAGGGAGAAGCAGGCTCCCCGCTGAGCAAGGAGCACGATGTGGGACTTGATCCCAGGACGCTGGGATCATGACCTGAGCCGAAGGCCGCTGCTTAACCCACTGAGCCACCCAGGCATCCCACCTTTTACATTACTTCTGAAAATTACTCACCAAAGATAATATTTAGTCATTTGCTAAATTATCATAAAAAGAGAATTATACTAATGTAATTGAAGCATAGGTTTCTCTGAGGAATGGAACATGTGCTAGTCTATTAATCTAGTAAACTATCCTCAGGGCTGGACAAAGACTTTCATAACTATAATGTCAATTCCTTTATTTAAAAAAAAATTAAACACTTTATTTATTTCAGAGAGAGAGGAAGCAAGCACAAGCAGTGGGGGGGGGGCAAGAGGAGAGGGAGAAGTAGACTCCTGCTAGGCAGGGAGCCCGATGTGGGGCTCCTTCCCAGGACCCCAAGATCACGACCTGAACAAGAAGGCAGTTGCTTGACCAACTGAGCCACCCAGGAGGCCCATCCAATTCCTTTATTGACATGTTTCTTAGCTACTAAGTTTAATCTACATGGCCTCCTCTCTTAATATTACTACTTTCATTATCAGGAATATGCAAAGTTGTATTTGAATCTTATCCGCACTCTGGAATAAAATTACATTTGTAGAAGAACTTATGAGAACTAAATGTTTTGAGAATAATTAAGTAAGCAGGAGCACCTGAGTGGCTCAGTCAGTTAAGCATCTCACTCTTGAATTCACAACAGGTCATGATCTCAGGGTCCTGGGAACAAGCACCATCAGGATCTGCACTGATCATGGAGCCTGCTTAAGATACTCTCTCTCCCTCTCCCTTACATCCCCCGCCCCCACCAAAAAATAAGTAAAATGATGCATTTACATCACTAATTGCCTTCATGAGATATCTTCATCTGTATTCAAGCTTCGCTAGTGCTAGGAAAATGCAGTCAATATTATCTCTTTTTGGATGAGTGTGTTTCTTTGCTCTTAGTGTATCTCTGTTCCCATTTCATGGATTGTGACAAAGCTTTCCCTGAGAGTTCGGAAGTTACTTAACTTCAAAGATCGGGTAGAAATGTTACCACTTCCTGAAGGATCCAGGAAACCCCTCTGAGTCTGAGTAGCCCTTTCATTGTGGAAAAGGCAGGGGGTGAATTGCATTCATTTGAAATTTAAAGAAACTTGCTATGTCCCACAAATCTTGTTACAGTTGTTGGATGGAGCCCTGAATCTATCAGCCCTCACATTCCTCTTTCCCTTCTTAAAAAGGATGTTCCAGATGGTCTGTATTAATGTGTATTTGTAATACTTTTGGCTCGGGGTAATGGCAAGATAAGATAATGTGAAGTAAACAGAGACAGAAAAGAAAGCTATCAATGAAACAAAACTAGAAGAGTTTAGGTTTCCGAGTAAGACATTTCAGAGAATTAGATACACAAAAGGCTAATAAATTTATCTATAGTAGTGTCCCCCAGCTAAGTAACAAAGTGAAATACTGTAAAACTCAGATTTCTGCTTTTTATAGTGGATTTGTTTAATAAATTTAGTCTGGTCCACTTTGTGAGTACACATTCCTTTTGTTATTGGTCTTAATCACTTCTTTCTGCCCCATCATTCATTTTACTTCAAAAATTTGCACGATGTAATTTAGTTCCAGGCAGGTTATACACGGTGTAATGAATTGTCAAGTGATTGCTACTGACCTATGTGTCTCCCAAACCTGAGGACAGAGGTCAAGGACTTGTAAGGTAGCTAGCCTTGGCCTTCCTTCTATCATTAACTTTTGCTCTGTTGGAAGTCATAGGAGCAGGAACCAAATTCAGAAGATCAAAAGTTCAAAAGTTCTGTATATGAATTTTTCAATTTACTGAGCTTAAACATAATCTATACCTGGTCCAGTCTTCTGCAAAAAACCCTAAGCATTTCCTGCTATTGTCTTTGAATTCCACCCCCCCCTTTTTTTCTTATCTGTGAAACTTTATTTAGTTATTCTTGCTTGAAATATCACTGTCCACTTGTTGGGAGACATTTCTCTGTGGGTGTCTTGTGTTTCTACACATCTTAAAAGCAGAGGCATGGATTGCTTTTGTTCCAGACTATCTTCAAAGACCTGTACATACAGCCAACAGCCCAGGAGGAGAGATAAGGTCCCCTGGAGCAAGTTAAGGGTTTTCTGTAACATAGCCCACTACCTGTACAGGCATCAAAGGCTCTTTTTGTATCATTCTATGAAATTGGAGCTTAAGGAACCATCAGAAGAAAATTCACACTCTTTTGCTACTGCTGTTGCTGTGAGTAATAAACCACCTTTGTCTCTAGACAAGTTTCTTGTGTTTTCTGCCATCACCCATGAGCCTATGAAGGTTAACATGTTAGTTTGCAAGTAGGATTCAATCATAGTTCTTGACACAGTTTCCACTATTTTTCCTTATAAGAAACTTTCACTGATTCATTTTGGTGCACATATTAAATATAATTCAGTGTTTCCCCAACTTTCTGAACTGGGTCTGAACTGGGATATGGATATTTGTTTATTTTTTAAACAATGCTTGAAATTACTATTATTTATGGGTAAATGATGTATCTAAAACATGTTATCATCAATCCAGGAAAATAGTAAATGCTCAGTAAAGGATGGCTCTTCCTGGGGTTTGTTAAAAAGTCTTCTATACATACTAGTACTCACATCTGAGAAAGTTGAAAATTTAAAAAGGAATCAAAATATCACTTTTGTTACCAACAAAGACCAGACTACAGACGATAGCTTTGGTCTACTGCCCAAGTGGGCCTGCAAATTAAATCTCAAAAGTAGATACATTTATATATTTTGTTTCAGACAGAACTGCACAAAGACAGAGAGCTTCCCACGTGGAAGAGTCTTACTCAGATGAGACTTCAGACATTGAGGATTTTGGAAGTTTCATCATAAATTTTGACACAGAAACAGAGAATGGTAGAAAAAAAATTAGCTGAGTGTTCGACAGTGTTTAAAGTAAAAAAAAAATGGAAAAAATATGATCACATAGCCAATAGTTCTTTGTCTTTTACTCTGATAAGTATCTAGGATTTTAAAATCTCCTAAAATGATCTTATGACTCAGAGAGGTAAAAGGATTTGCTAACGATCACATGGTTAATCAATGTCACAGCTAAAATTCCAACTTCCAGCTCCAAAGCTCAGCTGCATTATACAATAACACTAAGGAGTAAGGAAAGGCAGCTAGGCTAGAGCAAGGAGAATTAGGGAAAAGAGTAAGTTGCTGCAATAGTGGAGCTGAGAAAGAACAGAGTATAGTGTGCGGTTCAGTCAACAGAGCAAAAACAAGACAATTTGATTCTACAGAGAATTTGATTTTCATCCTTTTTCATTTTGATTTATTGAAACCTCAGCATATCCTGGACCTACGGTATCCACTAGAGTAAAAATACAATAAAACCTACATCGTGTATTGAAAGGTTTTATAATTTAGGGAGGAACACAAGGCAATATAAGGCCACAGTAAACTTGATCATTGTCATCCCAGAATTGCACATTACATACACAATGGGCACTCCTAAGGGCAGTCAGTTATTCTGACGTGGGAGAGAAGAAGTGGAGATCAGGAGAAGTTTTTTCAGAAGTAGATATCAGGGGTTAGTGAGTCACTTGTAACACAAAATTCTACTCTAACACAGAACTGATACATTTTAAAGTTTAGTATCTGTGATATATTATAATTGTATAAAATTTAAAATGGAGATAAAATGAAATAAAATCCATATGCACCACGAACATACATCATTAACATTTGGAATGGGTTTTATCAGACTATTTTTCTAGGCAATAATGTACCTTAAGTGGAAATCATTAAGGCATATCTTTGTATTCTGTGGTTTGATGACACATTCTCTTAGCAGTATACCATGGCAACCTGAATAAACCTTCTGAGGGACTGTGAGGGGTTTTTGTTTGTTTGTTTTTGGTTTTTGCTGTTGTTGTTTAGTCTTCTGTTGTTGTTGTTGTTTTAAGATCGATTTATTTATTTTAGAGAGAAAGAATGTGTGCAAGTGGTGGGGAGGGGCAGAGGGAGAAAATCTTCAAGCAGACTCCCCACTGAGCATGGAGCGCAACTAGGGCTGACCTGAGCCAAAACTGAGAGTTGGACTCTCAACCAATTGAGCCACCATAGCTCCCCATGGGACTTTGAGTTTTCTGTAAGCCATCAGTCATTACCAGATAGATGAGATAGATCCCTAGGAGTTTTAGTTCACTAATTTCTTCACCCAACATTGAACCTTTCTGATGTCCAGGTGCTGAGCTGGCTATTTGGAGAAAAGGACTCAATTCCATTAAAGGATAATCCAGTAAAGTAAAAGATAACCTGTCTAGTGAAGGATAATCAGTATTCTAGTAGATATTAAAATTCTTACCAAGAGATCAATATAAAAGGTTTACCATAGTTTCAGTCTTCGCAGAATTGAATGTTTATAGTAGAAAAAGTATGTGAGTACACTCTACAGTCTATAATTTGTATTGTCCCTCTTTCTGGAATGATCTGTAACTTCACTCTTCCCATGGCTAACTTCTTTTTCAAATCCCAGCTCCAATGCCTCTCCTCGTCAGAAAAGTTAGCATCCTACTAAAAGAAGAACTTGATAATCAAATAAATCACTCCATCTTGCCATTCTATTTATTTCCACTAGAAGGTTAATCATAATCTAAATGCATTTATTGTTTCATTGTTTATTACTTGTCTCTATCACAGGAATATAAACTATCAAAGGCATATATTATTTATCTTCTTCACAACTGTCCAGCACTTAGAATCTCACATGTAATAGTCATTTATTCCATAACTTATTGAATAACCTAGATATAGTTTCAATGTTTGCACCAAAACAGAAGATGGTAGTCACATCACTTTGAATTTATTTAGCTTCAAAAAATTGAAACCAGAAGCCAAGTAGCTTAGTTGCAAACTTTTATATCACACCAAGAAATTCAAAGGTAAGAAAACGCCAGAGTTACAAAGTTACTCTTTGTAACTTTGTAACTCAGTGACGTCATTAAGAACCAGATCCATTCAAGCTTTTATCCTTGTTGTGTCTGAGAGATTGACTCTTCCACAGGCCAACTTGTCTCATGTATGCAAGATTTTGCAGTAGGTTCAGCTTTGCATATTCATGCATGAAAACATATAGGGGAAGAAATGGGATTCTCTTATCTTGAGATTCCTGCAATTCAAGAACATACTTTTCTGGATGACACTTAGAGAACTTCCTCCTAAGCTCAAAATTCTGTTGCACGTTCATGAATAAAACAATCACAAGGGAAACAGCAACATGATGATCGGTTCACACCAATGGTTTTCGAAGGTTTTGACTGAGACAATAAAAAATATATTTTTACTTCAAGTAACATAAATATGCATAATTGCTAAAAAATTTATGAAGTTTTTCTTACTCTTCATCTGTATTAAACACTTTCATATTCCCTATTTTGTGTTAATTGGAAAAAAATAATGTAAGCTGTTAGTTTTTATTATTATTATTATTATTATTATTATTATTATTATTATCTATGAGTGCTTGCAACACACAGTTGGAATAACACTGTGTTAGACCAACTGAAATCTACTTTTAAAGCCAGGTTCTAAATCAAATGTGGGAAAAGTGGATCCCAAACTAAACTGTGATTAAGAGAAAGAGAAAAATGCCCTTGACATAGGCAAACAGTATCTGTTAAATATTTACTGAGTTATTTTTAATAGGCACAGTTCAGTGGAATTTTCATGTTATACTGTTATAAATATTGTACGATATAATTAATATTAATTGTAAGAAAGACTCTAACTACGTATAGCTACCAAAGACAATACGTCAAAAATCAAATTAGTTCTGAGAGCCATATCAACAGGGAAAGTATGTAAGAATTTGTTTTATATTTGCTTATTTGTTTAGGAAAGATCACTTGTAAATGATGAAAAGTACAATTTATATATCGGATCAGCCTAACACCAGAAAAGTGGGAACTTTCCAAATTCTTTTGAAGTTTATCATAAAACATCCTAACTTTTTCAAGATCTCTCTGAAATCCCACCAGTTGGCTCTCTTGCTGATAATAAAGTGCCCTCCATCAACATTCGCTGTCCAAGGTATTCTCACCATAATGCGACAGAGAATGGCCACCTCCCTAGCATCTCTAAAATATAGAAACTTAAACTTCCTAGGTGCTTCTCTGGACTAGAAGCCGCATCTTTTTATACACTCTGTCAATCTTCTCTTGACTTTTACTTCCTGAATAAGTATTGCTCTTTTCTCCTAATGGTATTTTTTTTAACCCCATGATTTGATTATAGTCATGGAATAGAACCAAAATGTGCTACAGAATTGGATTTTCTAGATAACTGAATGTGATTACTTTAAACCCCAACACTTTATCCGATTTTTATTATTTCCATGGAAAATATCTTAAACTTTATTATAAAATAACCTGTCCTAAGATAATTACTGAGGGTCTAAACTTTTGTTGAACAAAATTCATTCTCTATAATATACTATAGAGAAGACCTTAGATGTCTTCTACCTATAAAAAAGGCATAAAATAATATATAAAAATATATAAAATAAGAAAATAAATGCAGCCCTCAGTACAGAAAGTGTGGCTTATGGAGAGAAGAAATAAAAGAAAGGACAAAGAAGCCAGAGGGAAATTTAGAGGATTGGCACTGTCTCCAAGGAGAGCTAGGACTTCTAATTTCCAATCCTCAAATTTTTTCCAGTCTCCATCAGTAGGCATGTATGTTGTGTGCAATGTATAGTATATACATAATTACACTATATATAATAATACAATAACAGAGTAATTTTCCATGTTCTAGCAGTCTTCCCTGTAAAACAAGTAAGCTAAGGCATAACATTTCTAAATGATAATATCCTAGGTCCCGTGACAGACATAGAATTCAAATAAGTATCCTGTATCCAAACCTACTTTTTGTGTCCTTGTATATTCCCTTTGAATTCGGCCTAAGAATAGTCACAGAGAACACCTTTCTGCCCACGTGGTAACTGGAACAGGGAAAAACCAGGCTCACCTTGAAAGGAATGTGGCACCGCACCAGGCAGTCAGGGTCACATAGCAGGATTATTTTTGCTATTCCTTTGGCTTTCCTCCCTGGCTGTGGCCCAGAGTGCTCTGGGCTCTGTCATCGCTCTGCCCGCACAGGGCAGCTATGCTCCCAGTGCAGCTCGTTGGCGTTAATCCCCAAAGCCATAACTGTGCTGTAGGATCTTCCATGATCAACCAAAGGCTTTATAGGCATTGTTTTTTGTTTTTGTTTTTGTCTTTTTCTATCATGAATATAAGGTGACGGGAAACATCCTTGTGTCACCTTCTGCTTTTGAGGATAGTTTGATGAGCTATGGAATAATCTCTTTCAGAGCTCAAGAAAACAGTGTGTTAGACAGCCCAATTTTCTAGAAGGAAAAACAGGGATTTATTCTAGGACAGCTGGCCCTGGGGAGGTAAAGGGACTTAGCATTCTTTCTTCTGAGAGGGCAAGAGGATAGTACAAAGGTCAAATTTCTGATGCTACAGAATGAGAGTAATAAACATTAGTAAACATAGATGAATGTTACAGGAGTTCATATTTAGGATAATTTTAAATGCTATAATGATATGAATAAAAATATAAGATTCATAAGTCCATGGTGCCAAAGCTCCATCATTTTACACGAAGTTGGACACATTTTCAGGACAGGAATTACAAATCTTCAAATTACAACACTTCTCTGTATCATAATGTACCACGCATAATAATATATCTCATATAATTGAAGCAAAAATTGGGCCGAGATCAGAAAATGTGAATTTTAATCCTGCTTTTGCCACTAGATGGCTATTTGGCCTTCAGCAAATCACTTCTCTTTCTTGGTTCTTCAGTATCTTTGCTACAAATGGGAAGGAGTCTTCACACTGGATGACCCAGGAGGTCCCCTCCAGCTCTGGGGCTCTTGGATCTGTAACCTTCAAGGTTTCAGCACTCTGCACATATAGATGAGGTCATGTTTGCATGACCACTGCACGCACAGGTTTGGTAGACTGTGCCTGCAGGACTATAGGCCTCCAACTCCATATTATTTTCTGCAAAGTCTGTCCCAGCTATTTCTCAGGAAGGTAGTATAGCAAACATTGGTAAGATGGTCCTCTTGAGTCCCTCCCCCTACTCCTCCCCCAGTTTTCAAGGGCCTTGCTTCTAAGGACTCCCATCTGCACCTTTCTTCAGAGGATTATCCTTGGTATAGCCAAGCTGCCCTGACTGCCCATCAGGTCCCAGGAGGCACTGAGACAGTGGCTGATTGGACAGAGAAATGAGGGCATCTCTGAGCTCCCCTCCTTGGCCTCAAGGCAGCACAAACTGGAGGGGTGTCAGGTGCAGTCTGTGAGGATCATGTCCACCTCCTTCCACTCCCCGGGTGTCTCACAGGTGCTTAGAGAAAGCCCAATCCTGCCCTTCTGATCTGGCCTTCTTTTGGACATCCACTTCCGGCCAGCCACTTGAGGGATGTGCCTCACCAGGACATGGTCAAAGATGACCTCAGTGGGCATGCTGTTCCCCTCTAAGGATGCCATCACCTGAGACATCCTCGAACTGCAAACATGCGAAATGCGAAATGTCTCCTCTAGTCCTTTCCGTACCACCTAAACCACGGTGGTTTGTCAGAGGTATGGAGATGTGTTTCTCGCCAGCTGTGTTGTGCTTTGTATCTTTATCCCAGAGCTGAGCTGCTGGTACCCAGTGCTTTGTAAAGCCTATGGTTCAACCAGGATCTTTCTCTTCTGTGATTCTTTCAGTGGTCAGTCTTAGTCACCAACATGAGGTTTATAAAAGAAACATCAACCTAGTTTCTCCATTTCTCCACCAGTCCTCTCCATATCAGGTGTTACAAGTAGATTCCTTAAGAACCACTGGCATCATGCTCAGACTGGATTAGTGTTGCTGACATCTGGAATGGAATTGTGTTCTAGCTATAGATGGATCCCAGTTCCAAATCTAGCACTTCATGATCCCTCCAAGTCTTTCTCAACTCCAAGTTCATCAGCTTAATAAAACTGATCCTACCAAAAAACAAGTGGCAGAATTGCTTATTATAAAAAAGCTAATTTAAACAATTCCATTAATAGAAAGTGATTAGTAACTAATTTGTTTTCACAGGTTGATTTCATTTATTTCATAGTTTAACTAAAACTCCCATCCAGGTGTGCATTTTCCTTTTTATTATCTTTGTCAAGAATTGCAAAGTGATAACCTTGGTTAATTTTCGTATTTTTTATTTGGCAACCACCACCAAAATGTTTCTGTTTAATCACTCCATAAGAAAGGAGGCTTTAATTTGGTAGTGGAATCATAACAATAGTCTTATTTGTCCTCTGATTCTTTAGGTGAATTCGGGCCCAGGAGAAGATGCCTAGGCCACTGGTGTAAAATCTAGATTAAGAAAATTCTCATTACCATGCAATATGCACAAAAGACATGTCTTAAATCACCATACTTGACCTTCCTTTTAAATAGTCCACCCTACACAGGGATAAAAGAATGATCATATTCACCTCTTACTCCAACATGGAATAATACATCCATCACATAAAATTGACTTCCTTATTTAAGTCAATAACATCTTATCAGTTGTTTCCTCTCATCCATCGTTTTGTCTTCCTGCATTTAAAATAATTACATGTGCCTGTCAAAGTTTATTAACTAGGCAGGGGCATAGAAAATGCAATTTTTATTTCTAGTATTGCTATTGACTTCTGAGTGAATTTGATTAGACACTTCATCACCAGGAGCCAATCACATTTTTTTTTTTAATTCTCTATTCTGCCTGGGAGCTAGTTTGGGGTATTCTGATAAAAGAAGGTTTCCAAGAAAGAAAGACATGGTTTCTGTTTTAATTAAGTTTTATAATCTAAGAAAGCAACATAGAAACAGACGGAACCAGCATTGTTCAAACACATTGTTCAAATGCACTTTTAAGAACACATTCTTCATCTGGCTTTTATAAAATTTCCCTTTGGTAATAACTTTTAAGGAAGACTTTTAAGGAGGTGGAAAAAAAATTGGCAAAAGCAAGATTAAATCAAAATGCCCCAAATAATATGACCAAAGTAACTTTAGAGAAATAGTTCTTAACCTTTTGAGGGGTCATGAATCGTGGAAAAATGTGTGTGTGTGTGTAAGCACTGAAATTTTGTGGAAAACATTAAATAAATCCAAACCTCTGAAGCTCCTTTTTGAACCTCAAGTAAAGAGCTTCCATTTTTGGGCTTTTCAGAAACAGTTTATGAAGTGTCCAATCTTGCTAAAATAGAGCAATATTTACCCAAACTCTCTGACCTTTCCCTTCTTTTTCTCCCCTCCCACCACCTCCTTGCTCTCTGTTGGATTTTCTGTAAGTCGTTCAAATACTAAACCACCCAGAGTTCCCTGCTCCGCAAGAGTTTTATAGTTAGGAAATAGGGACAAAACCAAAAACCTACAAGGCTTTTCCTTCCTCCTCTCCCTCCTGATGATGGGGTAATGCTGGACTTAGTGAGGTCCCCAACTCAACACCGCATCATTTTATCCTCTCTCCTTGCCTTGCCCTAGAGGCCACACCTGCCTGGGATAGCCTGGGTATTGCTCTGAAATAGAAATGCTTTTGATTTTGGCCTTTAGACATTTCTGGACATGTGGACAGTCTCCATGTGGAGTGCATCTCATCTCAGTTTTTAAACTATGCTCCTGTATCCCTGTATTATTTAGAGTAATGCTAGTTGCTGTAACAAAAACTACAAACCCCAACATTTTGGTGGCTTAACTCATTAAAAGTTTATTTCTTGTCCAGAACAGATGTTCCATTTGTAATAATTGAGAACAAATTTGTCTGTCCTCTGAATAAGTCAGCATTGCTCTTTAGGCTCATTCTGGAATTCAGCCTGGAGCACACAGAGAGACGGTAGAGACACACATCTGTGTCCACCCCAAGGTCTAGAATGCCACACCTACCATTCCCACATACATCCCAGTGGTGAGAACTAGTCACATAGCCCCACATATGCATGGAGGGATGGAGTTGGCTCTGGAACATGTAGTTTCTGGCTCGGTGACTGCTTCCAGCAACAATCCTACACTAAAGGACATGATTATCAATCTGGGTGGGTCACCAGCCATCTTTGCCTTAGCACCTTTTTGATAAGCAGAGCATTTCCAATGCTGCTTTGCATGAAAATTACTGATAAACACTCTTTAGGAGGGTATTAGCAATCTATTGCTGTGAAGGAAACTTCTCAAAACTTAGTGGCTTTAAACACCCAGCACTTCTTATCCCACAGTTTCTGTGGGTAGGGACACAGGTGTGGCTTAATTTGGTGTTTGTGCAGGCATCAGCAGGGGTGCCAGGAGCATCCATTTCCAAGCTCAATCCTCTGGTACTGGCAGGCTCACTTCCTTACTGGCATTTGGCTGGTGGTAGATACTGGCTCCTTGCCACATATGTGGCCCTCTCCACAGAGGAGTTCATGGCTGGGTGGCTGCTTCCACCACCACAAGGTAGCAAGAGAGTGAGAAAGGGAGCTTAGGACAGAAGTCACATTCCCTTTGTGGCTTAACCTTGAGAGTTTCATCCCTGCTCTTAGTTTATCATATTTTATTTATTTGGAACAAGTCACAGGTCTAGCACTTGCTCAAGGAAAGAGAAATATACATGGATGTGAGAACCAGGGGGTGGGAGCCATCAGGGGCCACATTTAAGGCTGCCTAGCGAAGATATGAACAGAATAGGGGAAGTACGACTAGATGTGTTTCCTTTTTCCTGCGTGTCTTCATCTGTAGTCTCTGACATTTAAAATACATAAACAGGGCACCTGGGTGGTTCAGTCGTTAAGCGTCTGCCTTGGGCTCAGGTCATGATCCCAGTGTCTTAGGATGGAGCCTCGTGTAGGGCTCCCTGCTCAGAGGGGAGCCTGCTTCTCCCACTCCTATTCCCCCTGCTTGTGTTCCCTCTCTCTCTCTCTCTCATTCTCTCTCTGTCAAATAAATAAATAAGTAAAATCTTTTTAAAAATAAAATAAATAAATAAAAATAAATAAAATAAAATACATAAACAAATATCTCTGTGCTTGCTTTGGTAGCCAGGGTGGAAGTAGATGGCCATACATCTATTTTCTGTCCCAAAACAGAGCAGGAAAAGAACACGTGGCAGCACGTGGTCAGGTCAGAACAGACCATCTTCTGCAGCATATGCCCTGAGGGGGGTGTCCCTGTCACTCTCCTGACCATCCTATTCTCACAGATGCTTCTATATCACTTTCTTATTGTTGTTGTTGTTGTTTTACTTGCTTTAACTTCAACAATAAAAACTTCAAGAGCCAATAATTGGTCTCAGACATAAGGAAACTGGTAAAATATTTACATTCAGCATGAACAGGCTGCACTCCTTTCACTTCCTCACTGTGACAATCAACCAATACACATTTCTAGAACATCCACCATAACTGCTTCTAAATGTTTCATTAGTTAAATTTTTGTTAAATTTTTAAAAATTTATTTTACTGTCATAAAATAGACATAACAGGAAATGTGCCACTCTGGTTCCTCCGTGCACAGCTCTGCGGTGTGAAGTGTGTCCACGTTGTTGTGTGACTGTCACCGCCATGTGTCCAGAGCCTTTCATCTTCCCAAACTGAAACTCTGTACCCATCACTGTACCTTCAACACTTACTGTCACATTTTTCTCACTCCTTAGAAACCTATTTTTTAAAATTATTTTTTATTAAGTCTTTATTTTTTACAATGGTTTTAGGTCCACAGCCAAACTGAGGAGGAGGAACAGTTCCCCATGTCGTCTGTCCCTACACAGTCATAACTTCCCCCATCAACTTGCTTACCAAAGTGCTAAATTTGATACAGTTGGTGAACCTACATACAACATAATCACCCAAAGGCCGTAATTCATATTACTGTTCACCTTTGCTTTTGTACATTATAAGATTTGGATAAATTTATAATGACGTTTATTTTCCATAATGGTACCATACAGGGTATTTTTATGTCCCTAAAAATCCTCTGTGCTCTCCCTATTCATGTGTCCCTTTCCCCAATCCCGGCCAATATCTGACCAGTTCATTGTCTCTTTAGTTTTACCTTTTCTAGAATGTCATGTAAATGGGATCATACAGAAAGTAGCCTTCTCAGATCGGCCTCTTTCACTTAATAAAAGGTTTGTATGTTTCATTCATGTCTTATCTTGGTTTGATAGCTTATTTTTCTTAGCACTGAATAATAATTCTATTGTGCACATGTACCGCTACTTATTTACCTGCTCATCTACGGAAGGACCACTTGGCTGCTTCTAATATTTGTCAGTTACGAAAAAGCTGCTATAAACATTCATATGCAGATTTTTCCATGGACCTAGGTTTTCAGTTCATCTGGGTAAATACCAACAGGCATAATTGCTGAATCTTATGCTTTGAATATGCTTAGTTTTGTAAGAAACTGAGGAAATGTCTTCTAGAGTGACCTTGATATTTTGTGTTCCCGCCAGCAATGAATGAAAAGAGTCACATTTTCCACACCCTCAATAGCATTTGGTATTGTCAGTGTTTTGAACTTCGGTCATTCTAATGGGTTGGTAGTAATATCTCATTCTTGTTTTAATTTTTTATTTCCTTGATGACATATGATGTAGAATGTCCTTTCATATGCTTATTTGCCATCTGTCTATCTTCTTTGGTGAGGTGTCTGTTAAGGTCTTTGGTCCATTTTTTTAATCAGGTTCTAAATTTTCTTATTGAGTTTTAAGAGCTCTTTATATATTTTGGACAATAGTCCTTTATGAGATATGCCTTTTGCAAATATTTTCTCCAAGTCTGTGGCTTGTCTTTGCATTACCTTTAGATTGTCTTTCACAGAGTAGAGTTTTTCATCTCCATGAAGTCTGGTTTATCAATTTTTTTTCTTTCATGGACTGTGCCTTTTTTATTGTATCTAAAAAGTGATCACCAGTCCCAAGTTTATCTGTGCTCTCCTATATTTTTTCTAGGAGTTTTATTTTTTAATTTGTGTTCATGATGCATTTTCGGTTGATTTTTGTAAAGAGTGTAAGGTCTGTGTTTAGAATCACTTTTTTTTTCCCCTTGCATGTGAATGTTCTGTTGTTTTACTACCATTTATTGTTTAGAAATATTTGTAACTGAGTCTTTTTTTGAATTTGTACCTTTTGCCTTCCTGTCTGAAAAGCAACAATCTGTACTTCCAAATAACCCAGTGATTCAAGTTTTATTCTAGAAGCTAAGATGGGTTAACAACTTGGCCCCTCATAGTTCTTTTTTTTTTTTTTTAAAGATTTTATTTATTTTTTGACAGAGAGAAATCACAACAAGGCAGAGAGAGAGAGAGAGGGAAGCAGGCTCCCCGCTGAGCAGAGAGCCCGATGCGGGACTCGATCCCAGGACCCTGAGATCACGACCTAAGCGGAAGGCAGCGGCTTAACCCACTGAGCCACCCAGGCGCCCCCCCTCATAGTTCTTTAAAACTGCAGCTGGGTTTACTTCAATGACGCTTGCAGGTTTAACTCACCCTAGCCTGCGACTTTATTAAGCCCTCTTTAAGAAGAAAAACTAACAAGAAGATACATGTTTTTCTCTTTTGTAGGTGATCTAGGTCTTTCTTTTCATCCTGATTGCAGTAAATGGGCTCCAGACAATCATATGTAGGGTTCTAGCAGCCAAATATTTTTTTCCAGAGCAAAGTTTCTACCTCTTGCTCTGGTTCTTAGCTCCAGTTCCCTGCCTGCCTTTCCCAGATCTTGTAGGAGCTACAGTAATGTGAGCCTATATCCCTGCTGTTGGTTCTCAGAGCCTTCTCTTACCCTCTTTACTAACTTATGCCTGTATCTTTCATGATCACCTAACTTGCCCAAATGAGGCTGACTTAGCTTTGGATCCTGATCATTCTCTTTTGTCTATCCTGCTGAAACCCAAACCTATGTTCTCTTAATTTCTTTAAGTGGCTTTCACATTCTTCCTAGACAATGAGGTTATTTTGAATTTATAGTACTTGAGATTACTGAATGCCTTCAGAAGGAAGAAAAAAAAAATCCATTTATCAAGTCCCCAAAGTAGTTAGTTTTCCCAACTTTGACACATGTGTCTAAATCCTAATTCTACACATCCAAAAGAGATTGTTACATCTCACTCAAAATCTTTCCTGCTCTTTTAGAATAATTGAGTTTATCTGGGTGCCAAGCTGTCAAGCATACTACATCTTCCTGGGTTTTTTGGTAGCTTGGTACAACCAAGTCACTAAGTTCTTATTAATGGAGTATGAGTGGAGTAAAATGTGCAATTTCTGTCTCACTTGTTTGGAAAGTACTTGCTCTGAAATTGCTCCTTACTTTTCTAGCTGCTGGCTGAGAACAAGAAAAAGAAAGCACTCTTGGAAGTAACATGTTGAAGACATCAGAGCTTCCCTACTGTTAAGGGCATGACTTCTGGAAACAGAAAGATTCTCATGTTCTATGCCATTAGGAGACACAAAGTAAACTCTTACTGAACCACTGTCTTTGGGGTCTGTTTTTCATTCTTCATTCTAATTAATGCAATATGATTAGTAGGACTCTTGCATTTGATCATTTTTTTACAGATCCAAAATTTTCTCATTCTTTTATAGGTTTAAATAGACGATAAAATTTCAAATATAGAAAATAAAGAAAATACTGCATATTCTAAGAATCAGTCTAACTTCTATTTGCTACTTGACTTACTTTGCCACCCCTTTCTTAAGAGGCAAGGTGGGGGAGAGGGAAGACCTTAAATGACATTTATGCTTCATCAGTCAGGCAAATAATAGGTTACAGCTAATTTGAATTTTGTAGATATAATAATGATTGATTATCTCCCAATTGACAAGACTGATTATATGCTGACATGAGAACCAAATAATTTGTTAAAGGAATCTGATTACCATACTGCAGGCTCATGGGCAGATATTGCATATGTGATATTCACAGAAAGTGCTTACATTTCTTTAGGCAGCAGATATTGAACAGAATTGAAGATGAAGGATAAAAGGCCAATCTTAGACATCAGGCACATGTAATCTGAGGCCATTATCACTTTAAAGTATTAATTTTTTAAATGATGTTCATAGAAAAAAATATAAGGCGATTCTATATCAATAGTTCCCAAACTATTTAGAACCACAGGATGCCCTGGGAGGTTGATGAAACTATGCTCCCCTTTTCTGGGAAAATCCACAATCATAATCAATTTTTCATACAATGTGAGTTGATTCACAAACACTTACCAGCTCAGGCACATCCACAGATCACAAATTAAAAATGTATTTTTATAGGGAAAAATATGATGAATATTTTTCTTCTATTCAGTAATAACTACAATAACCCAGCATTTTTTGCTTATTTATTTGCCAGCAAAACCTGGGCCCAATATTGAGAGATCTAAAAGAATAATTTATTTGGGGGAGGGGGGTCAACATAGCTAACAGTCCAGTGGAGAAAATCAACCTGACAACTGCTATTTTATAATGGAATATGATGGAATGGGTGTCTGAATATCATGTAGGGAAGACAGAAGGGAGATAAAATCCGCATCTGAAGGAGCTAGAGCCAAGGTTTGTGGTTGTGGTTGTTGCTTCCTTTTGCCTGGGTAACATTTGAAGAAGACCCAAATAAGCAGTCCTATGAAAGCAGTATTTCTTAATCTGCATTCATGCATGGTGATAATGACAATCATTATGGATCACATATTACATATCAAATATTATTCTGATAGATGTTCAATCCTCATAACAGCCCAAAGCTATAAGATAGATATAGCTCTCATCCCCATAACAGACTCCATTTCAGGGCCTTGTTCTCATTACCCAGCTAGTGGGGCCAGATTCAGTCAGGTGTCTGCCACACTGTTGGCTACCATGGTTTGTTAACCATGAAACCATCATATTGTCTTATATCTATACTTAAACCAGTGTATTAGAGGACAGTAGAGGCTATGTTACTTGTATGTCAACTGATCATAATGATTCAAGTAAGAAAGTTTGTGGACCAGGCATTTTTAGGCACAATAACCCAATACAATAAATATGACTTCACAAATTTTATAGGTGAAGCACAAGGTTTAAATCAGTGGTTTGAAGTCACATGGCCACAGGAGAGAAGGCTGATGTGTGAACACCAGCCTCTGACACCTGAGGTACTACATCTTTCCTACATCTCCCAGCTCTCCTGCCCCTGGGGGACCAGATACCATCTGAGGTTCAGAATTTTTATGACCAGTGCAAGAATTGAAATGACTACACCAACTGAAGATCCAGAATTTAGATCCAGGTCAATATGGCACAGTTCAAACCCAGACACCTTCATTTGACTGATCAAAGAAGGCAACAAACTTCCCATTCCTATCCTCCCCCAGAAAACAGAACTAGAAAGAAGAGGTAGGGAAAAGATATGGCATAAGATAATGTTCATCCTAGCTGACTGACCAAAAGTGGATATTGAATCTCAGATGAACTAAAGTAAGTTACAAGTTCTAAAGTTGTAAAATGAGTTCCCAGTATCCAGTAATAAAATGACATGTTCAACATATGCACAAATCTCTTCTCCATAAACAATCATTCTGCAGAAGGTTTATATAATATATGCATTAACATTTGAAGAATATGGTTAAGTTTTATAAAAAAAAAAGATGGCATAAATAAGGGATGATGATGCATCATAAAATATAGAAGATAACAATCTTTTCTTTTGCATTTGCTCTCTCAGACCTATTGAGATGTTCCTGCCAATGTCAATGCATAGTTTAAGAAGTTCGCATGGAAACTACACAGATTTCTATTTATCAAACCTACAACCTCTTGACAAATACTTTTGGATTTGTATTCATTTAACTCACAGTTTGGGTTTTAGGACAAACACTATGCCCACACTGTTAAATGTACCTTAACACTTGCAATAAAGAGACAAACACTAGTTGGTCCCATCATCTCCCATTGACAGACCGTCATCATTCAGGTATACACAGAAACATATATTTCAGAAGCTCATGGCACATTTCCCCCTCGATTCAGGTTTCTTGTTTATTACCAATGCACATTTCTCTGGTATATTTTTAGTACAACGTGTTATCCTAGACTGATCATATGTTCACAGATTGTGGGGAGCCTGTGAAAGACTTTCCACTGTACTTGCTATTGGGCAAAACCGCGTCTGCTACCTGGTACTCATGCAGAGTAAACTGTAATGTGGAGACAGATGGTATGACCAAGTGGGAGAGAGACTCTGTCTGAAAAAATCAGGAGAGCTTTGCTCTAGCAGGGAATGAAAGAGGAATGAACAAGTCCACCCCAGCATGAAACTAAGATGAAAATATAAAAGAATGTCAGTGTTGAAGGTCATTCCTTTTAATTTTGCCAAAATCTCAGCACCAAGTGGGCATGTGAACATTCCAAGGAAGGCGAAAACTCCAGGTTCTCCACATGGTGAAGGGGGTCTGAGCCACAGGGGGTTAATATAGGGTTCAATACGTGATACGTTGCATCAAATAATTTGACAAACAGTCACTCAAGGGCACGTTACCCAGTATACTCTGTTCTGCATTAGACAATAAAAAGAAGTAATGTTTTTGCTGGAGGTTGTTTGTCAAATTGTAAATGAGATCTCATTGGTTTTATACACTGTGTGCTGTTCATAATGTTCTTATTTTCATCCAATCACTAAAACCAATATGAAATTGGTTTTCCTCTTTCGAATTAGAAAAAAAAAAAAAATATCCGTTTTTCCTCATGGTCTCGTTTTACTGTGGTTTAAGTACCTTCCGTGGAGTGAGAGAAGGTTAGCCAAATTGGATTTTGTTTACCTTTCCCACATAAACTGCTGCAGGGCACTTTTCCTCAAGACACTTACTTATTTTTACAGTTATAATGCACATGCTTATGCTCATGAAATAGGTATGCCGATTGGATTTTTAAAACACAAAAACATCTATCTGATACAAACCAGCCCAATTCCAAGGAAGTCTCTGATATATTTATGCATTTTCCATTCCCTCAATTATACACTCAGGTCACTAATTTGATGAAGTATGGGTCACTAGCCACAGCACTCTGTAAATGGGTGCAAAACAGATCAAGGATGAAAAAGAAATGTTTGTTTTGTTTATAGGGCATTCTCAATGAATGTTTATTGCTGAAACAATTTACACTTAATTAAATGTTATTTCTTACAATCTCCAAAGGCTTATACTGCATTATGCTTGGCAACAGGAGGCTGCTAACATTTCAGCTTTAGCTGGTGGGCTGATGCTTCTAGAGCAGGCATGGCTCACTGAAAGTGGCTCCAGGGGCTGCTGGAGTGTCTCAACCTGGTCATTCTGGAAGTGACCCTAAGTGTAGCCAGTTCTACCAGTGGCAACGTCATCCGTGAACCCCCAGAGATCTTACAAAATGGCTTATATAGAGATTAAATAAATGCATGTATTGTTTTGTTTTTTTTTTTTTTTTTTTTTTAAAGATTTTATTTATTTATTCGACAGAGAGAGATCACAAGTAGGCAGAGAGAGAGGAGGAAGCAGGCTCCCTGCAGAGCAGAGAGCCCGATGCGGGGCTCGATCCCAGGACCCTGAGATCACGACCCGAGCCGAAGGCAGCGGCCCAATCCACTGAGCCACCCAGGCGCCCCCAAATGCATGTATTCTGATTACATGCCACAAGGTCCTAAATGCTGTGAAATTATTACATTAAGATGAAACAAATTTGTAGGTACAAGGTAACATTAACTTCTGCTATTCTGTACCATCCAACAGAATAGCAGGGAGTTCTACAGAACTGTTAACCTTCTGTTATTTGATATGACCACACTGGTTGGGTGAATGGACTGGTTACTTGGGAATTGTCCAAAGATGCAGTGTTGAGGAGTAGAAGAGCCCAGACAAAGAGGCAAGACCCCATGTGCCTGACTGGGCTCTTCCTCACATAGCTTTCTAGGGCTGAATCTATTTCCAGTGCATCCAATTCCTTCATCAGTAATGACCTGTTCTATTTTTCAGAGATGTTATGAGGTTGTGTGTTCTCATGGTATTTTGCTACTTCTTAAAATCAATGAATTTTCTGAAGAAATTTTATATTGCATAATTGTAAAGATAAATGCCCATTGTTAGAATATTCAGGGACAGAGAAGCATAAAGTAAATAATCAAATTCATCTTGAATCTTATCATGTCAAAGTACCAGATATTAAATATATAATGGTTAAATTCCTTTTTTTCTTTAAAGATTTTACTTATTTTTTTTTTGACAGAGCATGTGAGGGGGAGAGAGAGAAAGAGCAAGGAGAGGGACAGGTGGAGAGGGAGAAGCAGGCTCCCAACTAAGCAAGGACCCCAATATGGGGCTCTATCCCAGGACCCTGACATCATGACTTGAACCTAAGGCAGACAATTAACCTACTGAGTCACCCAGATGCCCCTAACAAAAGTTAAATTCTTAATATATTTCCTTCCAGTACTTGTTTTGCCCCACAAGTATAAATGTGTTTGTTTGTTTGTTTGTTTGTTTGTTTTAGAAAGTTAGGGTTGGGGGCACCTTGGTGGCTCAGTGGGTTAAAGCCTCTGCCTTTCGCTTAGGTCATGATCCCAGAGTCCTGGGATCTAGCCCCGCATCGGGGTCTCTGCTTGGCAGGGAGCCTCCTTCCTCCTCTCTCTCTCTCTCTGCCTGCCTCTCTCCCTACTTATGATCTCTATCTGTCAAATAAATAAAATAAAATCTTTAAAAAAAAAAAAAAGTTAGGGTTGCATTTCCCATGTTGAGCATTTCCCAATATCTATGAACATTTCTCAAAAGCTGGATGTTTTTAAATGGCAGAATGATATTTGGTATTAGTTGATGAGCAGCTTCAGAGGTAACCATTCCTCTCTTTTAAATGGTCAGCTTGCTCCTTCTTTTCCAAAATTAGGAAAATTTCACAAGTGTTGGGGCCTGTGAATTGCTCTGTACCTCACTGCAGGGTTGTCCAAAAGGTGTAATTACTTGGTCAAAAGACAAGACTTTCTTGTTTTTTGCAGGTTTTATATACATGTCACAATATGTGAGAGTTTTGTTTTTATTTTTTCCCAAATTAGCTGTGCATATATTCTATCAACATTGAAAAAAATCACTTAAAATCAAGCCATTTGGAATATGTGAAGTACTACCACCATCATTTTGGCCACATACATGTGTGTTAGTTATGTGTAGATGATGGGTTTTCTTTGGTTTATATGTTAACGCCTTTTGCCAATTTCATAGGTTTTAAATTGTAAGAAATACTTATATTAATGAATACGTCTCCTTTATCATATTATTTTTCCATATATTTTTTGACTAATGATCAACTTAAGTCTTTTATTCTGTGTCATTTTAAGACTTTGCTATAAGAATACATTAATAAAGTAATAAAGACAGTGTGGTACTGGCAAACACTCAACAATTAAATCAATGAAATAAATACACGATACAGTAATAGATTCATGTTATATGATCATTTGATATTCAACAAAGATGACAAGGCAATTTAAGGCAAAAGGAAAATTTTTCTAACAACTGATACTGGAACAGCAAGATATTCAAATCCAAAAATAAACCTTAACCTCTCGCTCACTACAAACATTAATTTGAGGTGGATCCTATACATAAGCATAAGTCCTAAAACTACAAAGCTTTTAAGAGAAAACGTAACAGATGCATGGGTGGCTCAGCTGATTGAGTGTCAAACTCTGTTTCAGCTCAGGTCATGATCTCAATGTTCTGAGATCAAGCCATGTGTCTGTCTCTGTGATCAATGGAAAGTCTGTTTGAGCTTCTCTCTCTCCCTCTCCCTCTGCCCCTCTCTCTCATGTTCTCTCTCTAAAATAAAGAAATAGGGTCTCCTGGGTGGCTCAGTGGGTTAAAACCTCTGCCTTCAGCTCATGCCATGGTCCTAGGGTCCTGGGATCAAACCCCACACTGGGCTCTCTGCTCAGTGGGGAGCCTTCTTCTCTTCCTCTCTCTGTCTGCCTCTCTGCCTACTTGTGATCTCTGTCTGTCAAATAAGCAAACAAAAAAATCTTAAAAAAAAAAAAGATGTTAAAATAAATGAATAAATCTTTAAAAAGAGAGAGAGAGAACAAAAATGTGAGATATTTTTATGGATAAGATAAGAAAAGGCTTTTTTTTTTAAAGACACAGAAAACAAAATCCATTCTAAAAAACTGATAGACTATACTTCATAAAAATGAACAATAGTGACTCATCTGAAGACATTCTTAGGTAAATGAATAGACAAGCTATAGACTCTGTAAAATATTTGCAATGGACATACCTGACATAGGACCCGTAACTGGAATCCTTTAAAAACACAAAACACAGAGAACCATGAGAGACTATGGACTCTGGAAAACAAACTGAGGGTTTTAGAGGGGAGGAGGGTGGAGGGGTGGGTGAGCCTGGTGATGGGTATTAAGGAGGGAACGCATTGCATGGAGCCCTGGGTGGTCTACGCAAACAATGAATCATGGGACACTACATCAAAAACTAATGATGTACTGTATGGCGACTAACATAACATAAAAACAAACAAATAAACAAATAGAAAGCACAAAACACACACAAAAAAGCTTCCATAAGACAATCATAAAAAGACAAACTTCCCAATTAAAAAAAAAATGAGAAGATTGAAACCTATGCTTCGCAAGGATAATATCTAAATGGACAATGAATACATGAATTAGCACTAAATATCATTGAACATCGGGACAATTCAAACTTCCACTATAATTCAGTGCCACAGTATACCCACTAAAACAGGTAAAATCCATGGATAGATACTGTTGAATGTTGGTAAAGGATGCATAGCAACTGGAACTTTCATACACCCCGGGTCGGGGGGCAGTATAAAAGGCTACAGTTTTAGAAAAATATCTCTTGCTTTCTTAAGAAAATAGACAAATCCCTAGCTCATCACCCAGTGATTCAAGAAAATATATTCCCTCCTCCCCCTCCAAAAAAAAACTTGCACAAAATAGTTCACTGCAGCTTCATTCATAGTAACTTCAAAAAGGACACAGCTTACATGTCCAACCAAAGGACAATTGACAAAGAAACTGTGCTACATGTCAATGTCAAGAGTTTGCTCAGCAACAAAAAGAAGAAACTACTGATGTCTATATTCACATAGGTGAATCCAGAAACTGAGAATGCTGAGTGAAAGAAATCTGGCTGGGGCACCTGGGTGGCTCAGTAGGTTAAAACCTGCACCTTCGGCTCAGGTCATGATCCCAGGGTCCTGGGATGGAGCCCTGCATTGGGCTCTCTGCTCAGCGGGAAGCCTGCTTCCTCCTCTCTCTCTCTCTGCCTGCCTTTCTGCCTACGTGTAATCTCTCTCTCTCTGTGCCAAATAAATAAATAATCTTAAAAAAAAAAAGAAAAGAAAAAGGAGTCTGACACAAAAAACTACATACTCTAAGATTCCACATATATAAAGTTCCATATAGGTAGAAGTAATTTATGGTGGACGTGAGGAAAGGATTTACTGGAAAGGAACATTAATGAACTGTCTGCAGTGATAGTCGTGCTCTGTTTATTAAAAGAAGGTTGGTTTGCTCAGGTCATCAAATGATCATTTATTGTTTATACATTTCATTGTATGTAAGTATTACTGAAAAGAAGAAGAAAGATCCATGAATAAGCATTGAACCCTAGTTAATGATATGCATAGTCATGACATGTGTACAATGACATGTAAGTCTGCAACTTAGTTTGAAATTCATCTTAAAAATAAAAGCACAAATAAACGTATGTCATAAAAACAACTATAGTAAAATGCTAATTGTAGGATTTATCTGGTGAACATATGGGTATTCATTCTGAAATCCTTTCAGAGTTTCTGTATGTTGGCAAACTTTCACTATAATGTGTTGCAGGAGGAGAGGGCACTAGCATTAGGGCACTAGGGCAAAGGGACCATTCCTACATTCTTTTGGTGGACCCTTTAACAGGTTGGAATCAAAGACATGAGCCAAAATGAAGGACTATTTTATACACTAAAAACTTTGTGATTCTATTAAGATATATAGTATTTTACTTTTTCAGTGAATAAACTATATTTTTAGCCCGGTTTTAGGTCCAGACCAGCATTGAACCAAAAGTACAGAGAAATCCCATCTTCTGCCTGTTGTCAATGTCAAGTAAGTATAACCTCCCGCAGTATCGACACCTCCCAGCAGAGTGGTACTTTTGTTATAACTGATGACCCTCATCATGATCATCAGGACCAATAGTTTACCTTAGGGTTCACTCTTGGTATCACACATTCTATGAGTTTTGACAAATGTGTAATAACATGTATCCACCATTTCAGTATTGTACAGAATAGTTTTGTAGCCTTAAAAGTCATGTGAGCTCTGCTTATTCATCCCTTCCCCATCCCATCCCTGACAAGGATTGATTTAATTTTTTTATTTTTATTATTATTATTTATTTATTTATTTATTTATTTATTACCATTCCATAGCTTTGCCTTTTCAAGAATGTCACATACATAGAATTCTACAGTATGTACCTTCTCAGATTGGCTTCTTTCACTTAGGAATATGCACTTAAATTTCCTCCATGTCTTTTCATGGCTTAAGAGCTCACTTCTCTTTGGTGCTTAATAATACTCTTGTTTGGATGCACCACTGTTTATCCACTCACTTCCTGAAGGTTTCAAGGAATTTTGGTATGTGAATAGCTGTGGCTACCAGCTATTATTTCTGGTAATCTGTTCTGAAATAAGCCCAAAGGGTAAGTCCTTGCCTTTCTACTGTACATGCAGAGAGGGGAGGGGATGTGTCCCAGGGCAGAGACACCCAAGCCCCACAGAATTACCTCATACTTAAGTCTTCTGGTCTGAGATTCATTTTTAAATTATTTTATTTTATTTATTTTTAAAGATTTTATTTTTTTATTTGAGAGAGAGAGTGAGCACATGCAGGGGGAGCAGCAGGCAGAGGGAGAGGGGCAAGCAGGCTCCCCATTGAGCAGGGAGCCTAATACAGGGCTCCATCTCAGTACCCTGGGATCATGACCTGAGCTGAAGGCAGACGCTTAACCAACTGAGCCACCCAGGCACGTCCCACTTTTAAACTATTTTAAATAAGAAGAAAGAAAGTTTGGGAAGAGGTCTCTTATTTAGTTTATAAATCTGGCCTAGGGGTCAGAGAAAGAGAACTGCCGAGGGAATGTCCAGGGACAGTGGCAAGCCAGACCCTCCCACTGCAGCCCTACTGCTCCACAGTACCCATGGTCAGCCTGGTCCAACATCTCTCTGGGCAAAGTGAAAAATAGCCCCCTGGTAAGGTAATGCATGCAAAAGTCAAAGCAGAACTGAAAAGTTTCCTCCAAACTATTCTCCCTGACCTGCCTCCTAGCACCTTGTACCCTGACTGCAAGTGGGTAGAGATCCTTCCCACACAGACATGATTTCTTGGTGGTCTTCACTCTCAACACTTTTTTTTCTCAATTTGTGTTGGTTTCCCTTATACATGCCTTATTGAGCTGCTGTAGTTTGTCTAGGATTGAATCTAGGAGAACACAGCCAGCAGCCCAGCCAAGGTCACTATTGTAACAGATCCTAGATGTTCTTGTTCTACCATTCTTTGTCTGGCCATATACACTGTTTATTGTTTAACTTCCAACTGATTTTTTTTTAATTAAAATATAAGGTATTTGTCCAAATTTTCACAAATAAATAATTCTAGGGTTTATTAAACCCAGTATTTCTCTTTTGTAAAATATATTTTTATTTTACAAAATATAAATATAATATAAATATAAAATACAAATTTTATTTTTACTTCAATCCTTATTGTCAGTTTTGCTTGTCATTTTTAAGACTTTGGAAACATTCTTAGGTTATAGGTTAAGTCACTCTTTCTCCTTTCTCTATATGGCTAGATTAACTTTTGTAGAATTTTACGAAGTGTATTTCCCTTTTAATACCTCTTTGAACAGATTTCCTGTCTTTTAATATGTGCCATTTCCTTTATCTTATTGCAGATTTTCTTCCTTCTTCCAAAAACTACTAAAATATTTTGTTAATTAAAAAAAAAATTCCCAAATGCGAATGGATGGGGGGCCAGCTTACTTAAAAATTCGGAAACAAAGAAAATAACCACCATAGAGCTGAAATCCCATGAATGTACAATTTTCTAAATAGTTGTTTTTCATTCTAAGTGACTTTTCCTATTTTAGCATAATTAAGCAGTTTATCACAAAGATGAGTGGCATTGTATTCAAACAAATTAAAGTGTAGGTAACACTCTTGCTCCCATGCCAAGCTGTCAGTCACTCTATGTAATTAATTTCCTAATGATCCTGAAACATTTGCTTTATACCTGAATGATCCTACCTTAGCGCCAGGCAATTCTCTAGAACATTTTTAAATGTGAAATTTATTCGTCAGCCCAAACAAATACATCGCAGACAGCATGGAGGGGGAAAAACTCAGGATCAAACCTTTTGCCAATGGAGTGTATAATATTTTCTTTGACAGAAGGAAAGTGATATACGGCATGTCACAGCTAAGCTGTAAAAATACCACGACCTTTCCTCAGTCTCAATTATGAGAAGTAATAGCTTCAGGCTGAAACGTCGTGGGAATCCCTGACCGTATTTAACAAAGAAAAACTATAGAATCGAATGCAAAGTGCACGGCCAAACTGTGTCATGATAGGGTTGTCCAGTGGTCCATTTATCATTTTTTTCCTGCTTACTCTGGGGCTGACATCTACTTATTAAGTCTTTCCCTGGGTCATTTCACACTGCTGAAGAGGCAAAGTAGAAATCCCATCAGGAAGCCTGCACTTCCAGAGGAAAGGGAGGTGTTTTATTTGCGATGCCATCATCATCTTATTAGGCAAAAGAAAAACTGTTGATCCTGAGAGTCCCTTCCCGCTGTTTCAACAGTCACATTCAGTGTGGATGATGTGCCAATGGGTGGGAAAATTCAAAGAAAAAGTAAACTCCTGTTCTGTGAAATGACCCTATTTTTCAGTAGCTAAGGACCAGGTCTTGCTGCTGGAGGAAGCCAGGTCCTGCTAAGCTCTGTAAAAGGCCTGGGACAATCTCCCTGAGGAAAGGCAGGGGTGGGAAGGATAAACAGGTGACTGAGGAAAGGGTAAAGCTTTTATTGAACTCTGTGGACTAAACTACCTCATTAGAGCAGCTGGCCATGTTGCACTGGAAAGGGCCCTAAGAGTATGCAAATAGATTGCTTTTGAGTGGGGAGGACATTCAGAAACCTTTATTTTCCGTATTCTTTAACTGAAATTAGCACATTACTTACTTAGCCAGGAATTGATGAAGCAAACCACAGCCATATTCACAATATGTCTGACTGTGTCACCAGCAGGAACCACAAATATCACATCTCAGTAGGAAAGGATTATTAATGTGGTTTTAGAATATAGATGAGTTTCTATGGAGTGAGATCCAGACCCGACGACCAAGAAAGAATTCTTGAGACGTCTTTGGTGCAAAATGGTGGCTTATTAAAGCACAGGGACAGGCCCCCTGGACAGAAAGAGCTGCTGCACCAGGGATGTGAGGGGTGGTTGATTGGGAAGGTAAGGAAAAGGGAGATTTTCAAAAGGATTTTCATATGTTAAAGAAGATTCACAGGATACCACAGGCCTTGCCATTATCAAGTTAGGGTTGTTTTCCCTCTAGCAGGGCATTAACATTGAGAGAGTTGGGAGCTTCCTGGAGGAAGGTTATACTCTGCCTGCTTTAAGTATCTGTCAATGAGCTGCAGGCTATAAGGACATTTAATTGTATCTGCATTTCCTTCTGGAAGCTGGGTTATTGACAGAAATGCTTTGTTCTTGTAAACATTTGTAAACTGTGGGAGGCTCAGGTCCTGCAGGCTTGTGGTCTCTACAAGTTAACTATTTGTTTTTCCCTTCCTTAGGAGTGCCTGAAGAAATGTCTTATATATCCCATGGGAGGGGGGGCATTGTGAGGTGTCAGCTTCTGCCTTGTCCTCAGCTTGCCTTCTGTTCCCTCATCATTATGAAATACTGTTTATACCCACTGCTATTTCAAAACTATAATATTCTTGTTCTCATTATGTAAATAGTTCTTGTTATGTAAAAAAGAAATGCATACCTTATACCACTTTTTAATAACTTGATAACTGAATTTCAGTAAAATGTATTTCCTTTGGATGCCTTTGTATTTTATTTCTGGTATTCAAAACCATTTTTTTTTTTTTTTTTTGAGAAAGGGTTCTCTATGCTTCATCATACTGCACAGTCCATAGCACAAAAAACAAACAAACAAACAAATAAACAAACAAAAACTTACAAATCTTTTTCCAATTCCAGAATTCAATCCACTAAGCAAAGCCCCTAACCTTGTTCCTCCAGGGTTTATATGTGTGTGAGTGGGATCTCAGTGCATAGGCATAGAACTATGCAGATCACTCTGATGAGTCCAGGCAATCTCCAAGAATTGTTTTTCTCACTGTCAAAGGTGTCCATGGAGCCCTAGAATCTAAAAATGATGACATTTAGAATAAAATTTGTTTTTAAATATGTCAGAGGGGCCCCTGGGTGGTTCAGTTGGTTAAGCCTCTGACTCTTGGTTTGGGCTCAGGTCATGATCTCAAGGTCATGAGACTGAGGCTTGGGTCTGTGCTGAGCTCAGTGGGGAGTCTGCTTATGCTCCCTCTCCTTCTGCCCCTCCTCTCCACTCTCTCTCTAAAATAAACAAATCTTTAAAAATAAATAAATAAGTGATGAGGGAACAGAAGGCTGGCTGAGGATAAAGCAAAAGCTGACACCCTGAAAACTTTCCCCACCCCCACTGCTGGGTGGGACACATGTGACATTCTTTAGGAATCTCCCAACTATCTTAATGTTAATACCTTGTTAGAGGGCAAAACCTTGACAATGAAAAGGCCTCAAGGTATCTGGTATCTTGTAGGTCCTCTTTAGCATATGAAAGTTCTATTGAAACCTCCCTTTCCCTTACCTCCCCAACTCCATGGTACATAACCTACCACCCCTCACAACCCTGGGACAGCAGCTCTTTCTGCCCATGGTACCTGCCCCCATGCTTTAATAAACCACTATTCTGCACCAAAGATATCTCAAGAATTCTTTCTTGGCCATCAGCTCTGGACCTCACCCCACTGACCCTCACCTATATTCTAAAACTTCATCATTTAGTGCCCAACGTAGGGCTGTGAGTCTTTACATTTGGACTCTGCACTTTGGTGCAAAATTGGTGATCACATTCTCTCCTCTTCCTTTAATCTCATTTCAGGGGCTTTTCAAGGAGTATGATCTTATTGGAACACTTGCATGTCAATTGCTCAGGCTGCAATCCTCTAGCTTGTGGCTACTCTATGGGGAGGATAAAGTCTGACTTTTGGCTGGAAGTTAATACACTGGCCAGAATGGTAATAAGGCCCAGAAACTTGATGCCCTCACTTTATTCCTGTTCTTATATAAAGTTGTCTGTCTTGAGGCAGAGGACAGCCACCTAAGTCATCAGGATGGCTGCCAATCTTAAGACTCCCATGTGAGGTTTCCTCTTGATTGATTTAATGTGATCCCTTCCACATCCCTGGTCTAGCTACTTCTGGCCACAGGACCTCCACTGGGAGTCAGCTGAAACCAGTACCTGATTGAATTAAAACCCAACTGGGGACCGTTTCCTAGGGAAGTTGACTGTAAGGACCACATATGTTGGAATGTCACTTAGACCATGATGGATTTCAGTCTTTACTGTTTCTTGTCAGTGTCTTCTACTAACTACTTTCAGCTACGAAATTGGGCAATTTCCCCTTGCAAAAACTTGTCTAATATTTTCCTTGGGTTAAAATGGCAAAATAGTATGCAACCTTCAGGTAAGACAATGGCATGGTACGGCATTTTAGTCCATTCACCAGGCACCCATCTGTAGCCTAGGATGAGGTGGGGTAAGGGAGGGGCACGGGCACCCTTCCAGGGCCTTTTACCGCAGGAATGCCTTCATGGGGAAGACAGGATCGTGATCAATAATGATGTCTTGGTGAGGGATGCCTCTGGTTGCTTTTGGCACAGGAACCTCTGGCATATCCTGCGTGGGACACCACCCAGGTATCAGGGATTTGGCAATGGACCTTCTTTACGTTTCTGGGAGTATGGCCACAGTAGGCTTCTTCCATTCCCAAGGACTCTACACTGGAATGCCTTTTAACCCACTGGAAATAATTCAGATTGCAAAACTTAGGAAAGGCCTGAGCTCCTGGAACACTGCATGGCCTCAGTGGGATCTATCAGTTAGAGATCTCCTCTGCAGGAAACAGGGCAAATGTACCTAGGATACCTTCATTGCTCTATACCAAGACCCTGACCTAAGGGCCTTTTGCACAATGTGCTTGCCCAAATGGGTCAGCTAGTAAACTCCCTCCTGACATGTTGGATGATAATTATCTAAGTAAGCCGCCTCCTGGTAAACCCAGGTTGCTGGAGGATATACAGGCCATCCCTAGCAAAGGGACTCTGACTTTCTCTCTGTTCCTCCTAATAGATGTGGGGGCTTCTCCCTCACTCATTTCCAGTGTTAATGGCTATAACTGGAGCCAACTGGGTTTAGTCTAATGCAAGACAGAGACTTTAAGGAATATTCCCAAGCAGCTGCCGAAACTCCCTTTGTTTCCAGAAAACTCCCTCTCTTCTCTGGCCCAAAGTGAACAGCCTTACACCCCCACACACACTTATTGGTGGGAACACATGTCATCTGCTCCTCTGTTGGGGCTGATGAGCTCTAAAACCAGGAACTCTTTCTCTGCCCTCTGGAAGCACTTTGTTTCTTCTGTCTCCCTGTTCTGTTTCTGCACCAGCTTGGGTGCGACCTGCATAACTGGCCTGCATACCATCCTCGGTGTCTCCTGCACCATGGCTCCCTCTCTCGTCACTGTCAAGGAGCAAGAAGATCACCCCCTGGACGTAACACCCCCCACTCCAGATTTCCCCACCCATGTCTCAGGTAAACACTGAAAGTGGGTGTGCCCACTTTCAATGTAGAACATAAATCAGTATTTAAACTAAGTTAAGTTTGTTAGCTTAATTAAGTTAGACATGTCTTTGAAGTTACAGCAGTAAATGTGAAACTTTTATTCTATCAAGCTTTACTGGAGGTCAAATAACGTCATGCTACCTCTGTTGGGTTGTTAGCAAAAAAGATGACTAAACCAATGGTTCATCGTCTGTCTCAAAGTTTTCATGGGTAATTGTTGAGATAGCTTTCAGAGTCTTTGGTAACCTGAAAGTTTAAAGTTTTGCTTGGATGAAGGAAATTAAATTAGTTGGACATGTAGATCTTTCAAATAGGATAAAATGCTAAGCCATTAATTACTGGACATAGATTTGTGCTTTGACTTACTGCAAAGAAACTAAGAGCATTTAAATCTGTTGGTAAACATGTTTTGTGCTTAACTGATTCATAAATTTGCCATCTAGAGAATTCTGTTGTAACAGTTCACAATTGGTTAATAACTGATTAGAGACTAAGGTTTTTTTTTTTTTTTTAAGATTTTATTTATTTGACAGACAGAGATAACAAGTAGGCAGAGAGACAGGCAGAGAGAGGAGGGAGCAGACTCCCCGCTGAGTGGAGAGCCTGATGTGGGGCTTGATCCCAGGATCCTGGGATCATGACCTGAGCTGAAAGCAGAGGCTTTAACCCACTGAGCCATCCAGGTGCCCCGAGACTAAGGTGTTTCTAAAAATATAAAATTCTGCTAACTCTAAGATTGGTGGAAATAAGGGAAACAATTATGTGGAAAAGTAGGAAATATGTAAGAAAGATAAGGAATGGGAATGCATTTTGTTGAAGATAAAAGGTAATTTTGTCCTAAAGGAGATGGTTGTTTACAAAGAAATGGCTTGGGCCAAAATCTAAATGCAAAAAAGTTGTAGAGGGTTAATGATGGCAAACTTGGGAAAGGAATTTTAGGCATGGTCAGGACAGACTAAGATTAAAACAAATGGGTCTTAAAGTGTACTGGTATAAGATTGAAATTCTTTCTGTTCAAAAAGATGAAGTTTTCTTAGGTTAATTGATTTGCTGTTAAGAAGAAAATGTAAGCAGTTGTTTCCTCTTTGCCTGTCCAGAAAAACCATTTTCCACATTTTACCTATATCGGGTCTTTAACATACCTAGTTATATTTAGGCATGTGCTTCAAAATTTCATAAGATTTCATTTTCTTATTTTTTAAAGATTTTATTTATTTATTTAACAGACAGAGATCACAAGTAGGCAGAGAGGCAGGCAAAGAGGGGGTTGGGGGGAAGCAGGCTTCATCTGGAGTAGAGAGCTGGAAGTGGAGCTGGATCCCAGGACCCTGGGATCATGACCGGAGCAGAAGGCAGAAGCTTTAACACACTAAGCCACCCAGGTGCCCCAAAACTGTATAAGATTTTAACAAATGTTGACAAGCTTTAAATTGTAAATGAAATCTCTTTAACTCATTAGGCTTTTCCTTGGTATGCTAAGTTACTCAGGAAGTACTGCTAAACAAATGATAAACCTTGGGTTACATTTGGATAAATGCTATAACTAATCTAGAGGTTCTATGCATTTCCTAAAGTTTTAATGGTTTTTTGTTTGTTTGTTTAAAGATTTTTATTTATTTGATGGGCAGAGATTACAAGTAGGCAGAGAGGCAGGCAGAGAGAGAGGAAGGGAAGCAGGCTCCCTGCTGAGCAGAGAGCCTGATGCGGGGCTTGATCCCAGGACCCTGGGATCATGACCTGATCCGAAGGCAGAGACTTTAACCCACTGAGTCACCCAGGGGCCCAGTTTTAATGTTTTGATAAGGTCATCACTTGATATTTTAATTATTGGAGTGTTATGTGTCAATGGGTCATAGGATAACTGAGTTTCCTTGTCTACCGTATCATAGTGAACTGAATCAGATCATTAACAATGTCTATTTCTGAGTTTTATTGTTGTTGTTGTTCTAATTCTCTTGTAAAGTGAGTTTTATCTTAAAGGAGATTCATAAAAAGGACTTTCAGGACAACACAGGTATTGAATATCTTTAAGATCAGAACTGAAATGAGTAAGAATTTCCAGAACTAACTAAAGGTGCATTCAAACTAAACCAGAATTAATAACATGAGACTAAATTAACTAAAGTATTAAAGTGTTGTGTCTCTTACTTTAAACATTGAAGTGTTGTGTCTCTTACTTTAAACATTGATGGTTCTCTAATGTTTGCTCTTCCATACCGAGGAAAACTTTTTCCCTAAGATATCTGTGACTTACAGAAATGTAAAAATACTCATTTGTAAACAAATCAAAGCATTCAACTTTTCTCTCTATCCAAACCCTCTAAAACTCAAAAGGTCTCAGTATCTTTCTTCCATGGCAATCAGTCATTTGCATAAGTTAAATAAGAATCTGTTCTCCTTGTAATGGAACACTATTGGAAACATTGGTTATTTTACCAAGTTTTTGACTGGAATGTCATATTTGAGAAAGACATGCATAGCCTCAGATATGACCAGACAGTCATAAGGAACTAAGGTTGACTTTATGAAACCTGGAGCCATAAAGCCCCTTGGAGCTGTTGGCCTGATACCTTGCTTACAGAAATCCCAGGAACCTCACCAGGTGAGTAAAGAATTTCACTTCCTGGCAGGTACAGGAACATGAGGATATTTGGGGAACCTTATGAAGAGGAATCTGCCCAAATCTACAGGTATTGCAGGCATGTCTGATGGTAAATACTTGGCTTGGCTTCTGGTCTGGAGAGGCTACTAAAAGTGCAACCTAGAGATTCCTTATAAAGTTCCAGCAAAGCAGATTTTAAAAGATCTATATGATCACTCACTGTTCTTGCTGAGCTTATGCAAATAATTAGGCCATGTCTGTTTAAACTGGACTTGTTTTTCAAATAAAATAGTCCTGATTTGACTATCTCTGGAAATGAGGGTTATTATAGAGAGAAAATTTGTTTCAATAACATTCCTTTGTGGATGTTAAGTTCTATATTTGATTGTCTTTAAATGTTTGTTGTTTACCTAAGCTAGACAACTAGAGGTAAACTTAAGAGAAATTACCACAGTAACTCATATATAGATAATCTTCTGCTGATTAATTTGTGGGGATAATAACAGAACCCCATGAACACATAATTTTTAAATAGCTGAAAGAAGGGATTAATTCCCCAACAGTTATATAACTTAACTATCACCTTGACCAATTCTATGGGGCTAAGATAATTGCCTAAAAGACAGAAGCATACCCCACTCCATAGGATTAACCATGGACTTGTGGAGATAATGGATGACCCCACTTTCTTTATGATTGGATTGGATAAGGCATGTGAGACCTCTCTTATCTTCACAAGTTTTCTCCCACTTGTCAGTGATCCTCTGTAATTAGGATATTGTTAAGGCTGGACCAGTCAAAGGGCTTCTTAATGGTTTCACACCTTTGTCCTGTTTATCCTAGAAGCTACCTCTACTGAGGTACAATTGCAAACAGAGGCTTTAGCTAAGCATAGAATAGCCCTCTTCATAAAAGGAGCCTCAAAGCTCACTATGGGATAGTCCCTGACTATAGTGACTTCACATCAGGTCCACATTTGTCTTAGAAACCAAAGGCCACGAATGGATGATGGAGACCAACTTAAATACTGGGCTACACTTATAGATATGCCAGAAATAATACTTAAAACTTGTCAAACTTTAAACCTAGTTACCCAGATGCCTGACCTGACCATTGTCTTCTTTCTCTATAGAGCAAAAACTGTTCAGAGGTTGTTGATCTTGCTTATTCTAGTTACCAGATTTAAGATGCCCCTATTAAAAATACAAATGACAGCTGGTTTACTGATGACAATAGCTTTCATAAAAAGAATAAGAAAAGCTGGATATGTCATAGTGCTCACTAGCACTTTGTAATTGCCAAAGCCTTAAAAATTAATATTAGTACTGACTCCAAATATGCTTTCCTAGTCCTACATGTCCACAGAACAATTTGAAAGAAAAGATCATTATCTAGCCATAACTCCACAATCAAATACAGGCCTAAAATTATTACTCTTAAGGTTGTACACCTACCCAAGGAGATAGCTGTAATTCACTTCAAAGGAACCAATGAAAGTAATACGAGGTTTACACCAGGTCGCTGATTTGGGCAAAAAGGCCACGGAGATGACAAAAACTTTATGAAGGAAAATTGTCCGTACATTTGGATCCTCTTGGTCTCTAACAAGTAACGATGGACTGCCTTTTATTACACATTAAAAAGATGGCCCTCCAAAACTGAGCGGCCCTTGATATCTTGACTGCAGTTACAGAAACCCTGAATTGGAGGACTATCTCCTAACAGGACCAAATGGTTATATGGCTCTAACTTGTGCCCATGGCTTCTCCCAGGCTGGGTAGGCCACTGCATTTTGGTTTTTGCCCGGAATCATGGATGCATTATTAAAACCATTACCAACAAGGCCAACCTTCCAGAACTTAAAACAAAGGTCAACTTGTTCTGTGTTACATTGGTATGACCACCTAGCACCCATTTTGTTCCTTATTGAGACTGGAGGATGTTTGGGACATGGAAGCTCTTACTAAGTACATGGTCAGCCCTAAATGACCCTCAAAGTAGCATTTCTCTATGAAAATGCTATGGTAATACAAATGTGAAGCAGCTTTACAAAACAGAATGGCATTGAATGTTTTAACTGCTACACAAGGTAGAAGTTGTGCTATCACAAAAACAAAATACTATGTTTATGTTCCAGATGATCACAAAATATTTCTTGGGTTCTGACATACTCAAGTTAGCACTTTCAACAGTCCCTCTCTCCTTTAATGATTAAACTCCTGGACTGGAAAAGGGTTTTTTGTCAACTAGCAAAAACTTATTTGAGCTTCATTTTCTTTTTGTTATGCTAATTGTGTTTTGCTGTTTTCTCCCATGTCTCCTCACCTGGCATTAACTCCTTCACTGCCATCACTTCCACAGATGATCCTTTCCACTTGGGAAGATCACCTGAGCATTCTCCCCTGGACTCAGAGCTGCTGCCTTTCACAACTCCCCTATACATTTCCCAGCTGGCCAATGTTGACCCATAGGTAAGGACATCTCTACAACCCTGTTCAGCAGGAAGAAATTACAGAAACTGAGACCTTCCACCTTCAACAACCTTAAAGATTTAAAGGTCAAAATTGTTCAGGGGGAATGATGAGGGAATAGAAGGCTGGTTGAGGACAAAGCAAAAGCTGATACCCTGCAATCTTCTCCCACCCTCACTTCTGGGTGGGACATATATGACATTCTCTAGGAATCTCCCAGCTATCTTAATGTTAACACCTTGCTAGAGGGCAAAACCTTGACAATGAAAAGGCCTCAAGGCATCTGTATCTTGTAGGTCCTCTTTAGCATATGAAAGTTCTATTGAAACCTCCCTTTCCCTTACCTCCCCAACTCTGTGGTACATAACCTACCACCCCTCACAACCCTGGGGCAGCAGCTCTTTCTGCCCATGGTTCCTGTCCCCATGCTTTAATAAACCACTATTTTGCACCAAAGATGTCTCAAGAATTCTTTCTTGGCCATCAGCTCTGGACCTCACCCCACTGAACCTCACCTATATTCTAAAACTTCATCATAAGTATATTGGATATAAGAACACATTCCAAATACATAAAACTTATTAAGGGTGGACACTTCACATAGACTTAAAACTCCCTGAGGCCCCTTTTTGGACCATAGAAAACTGGGCCAGGGAGAGAGAGATTCAAGATGCGATTTTATTTCCTTTAAACCACTGAGTTACTGGTGACTCCCTAAACTTGGTTCCCCCACTATCAACCACTGGAGTGATGAGCCCAAATTAAGAGAGTCTATGAGGGTGGATGGTCACCAGGTGAACGTGCTAGAGGTGGTGGCCTGAGTCACATGTCCCATGGGATCGTCCAAATAAGCCAGGTAGATACTTAAAAGCTAAGAGGCAGCTTGAAATACCTGCCAGACCCAAAAAGCACAGAGCCAACTTGCAACCACGAAAGTCAGAGGATATCTGCCTCTCCCTATCCCCTACCTGGTTGCTACCCTACCTTGATGCCCTAGCAGGGCTTTGATTCAGAAAGCACACTTGGTGAAGCAGGGAGCTAGCAAGGGAGCCAAGGAAGACCATTCTGCTACACACACACTCCCTTGCCTTCCTGTGGGCAACAGTTCCCAGCAGGGGGAGGGGAGAAAAGTTTCAATCAAGTCTGCAGTTTTGCATATTAAACACACCTGGACATTCTGATTTCTAAATCAAGATTCTGTTTAGTGATTTAAGAATCCATAGAACTTCTTATTAGCTTCATCATCTCATAACTCAAGCCACACCTCAGGCTGAGAGAAAAATACCCCCTCTAGATCTGGGGATGCAAAATTAGGTGGAGGCATGGTTGTTCTCCATGAGACTATACTTTTGGCATGACATTTCTTCTGATTTTTGTCTCTTTCATCAGATCCATAAAAGTTCCACTCCAGGGGTGCCTGGGTGGCTCAGTGGGTTAAAGCCTCTGCCTTCAGCTCAGGTCATGATCTCAGGGTCCTGAGATTGAGTGCCACATCGGGCTTTCCACTCAGCAGGGAGCCTGCTTCCCCCTCTCTCTGTCTGCCCCCTCTCTCTGTCTGCCGCCTCTCTGCCTACTTGTGATCTCTCTCTCTGTCAAATAAATTAAAAAAAAAAAAAAAAAAGTTCCACTCCAGCTCATTTTCTTTAGTCACAGACACTCCTCCCCTCTCCTTGCCAAGTCCTGCCTTCCAGGTTTCTCCTGGAAAGGCTTTTCATTTCCTTCCAGTGCATTGGATACCCCACCTACACTGCCACTCTACCTAAATACATTGCTTTTGCAGGGTCTTATTTAACTGCAAGCCCACATTGATTCTTTCCTCCAAATTTCTATTGCCCTTCGCAGTACCGCTTATTTGACTGATCATGACCACATTCTATTTTTACATAATTCAACATCTTTTTATCTGTGCTTATCAATGAACTGAGGGCTACCAGGAAGTTATATATCCCTGAGCTATACATCTATTAGCTACATAATTAAATTGAATTTCAACATATTCTGCAGATACTTTATGTATGAGTGTCATTCTATAAAGCACTTGTTTTTCACTTTTTCACTTGAACATTTTTTTATATACAACTTTTTTTTATGTCCTTGCCTTTCAATACCCATAGAATTTTTCAGTCTTTTCCTAAAGTAAGCAATAAATCATATTGTTTTTGATTCCTTTTTGGAGATTGTGGGCTATTTCTGGTCATAGAAAATCTGGAGGCTCATTTCTTCTCATTTCAAATAATAAATGTGAATAAAAATCTATTCCCAGTCATAGCTGTATCTACAGCACATAAATCTGAGAATATTATCTGTTTATATATAAATACTCTAGGGGTGTGCTTTGAAGGTATCTCTGGATTTTATTTCAAATACATGATAGTTTGGAGGCAGCAAAATGATGTCTCAAGGGTCTTGTGTATCTAGAGAAGAATTTCAAGAATGTGAGCTTCCCAGCTTCTGAGACAATAACTTCTTTGATTGGAAACTCAGTTGTACTTTGCCTGGCATTTTCTGTTTTTAAATCCAAAGGTAAATTTACAAGTATCTCCTCTTGCTAAATTTAACAAGAGGAGATGCTCCTGTTTGTCAGTTTTAAAACATAGATTGTTTTATTGTGTTACTTTTTTTTTTTTTTTAACCAGGATATCTTTTGAAGTTTGAACTCTATCCTTGTTTAACACTGTGGATTTTGCTTTAGAGGTTAAAGTTTGCAATACTGCCCCTTCTCTGTCCCTGAAAAGTGGGAGAGGAAAGACCATTTGGGAAATTCTTCTGCTAAAATGATCCCCAATGTTCCTATCTAAGGCAGATTATACTTTTCAAAACACGCCAGTAATCTATAATTTCTTAATAGCATAACAAAAGTAGTGGCCACCAATAAAATATTCTCTTACCATTTGATCAAACATCTACCAAAAGATTATTATATTTTTGAGCTCACATAAGAAAAATGTCCATGGTTGTATGCCTTTCTCAAATGCTTGCCATTTTCCCTGTTTTTGTCCATTTTCCAACACATCTTTCAATATTTGAGCTAATTCTCTTCTGAGTCATAGTTCTAAAATGTTGATAAACCAAGAGAATTCTTGGTATCTGTCATGTAGCTTTATTTAATTTTTATATGCCTAACAATACCTAATGTTCCTTCTAACTTAAAAAAGTCCACCAATTTGTACTTACCTCTTCTCTCTTATTCTTTTGTAATGAAATTAAAAACAAACAAACAAAAATACAGCCTATGGGCCAAATTGCCCCCCCACCTGTTTTTGCATGTGAGCTAATATGTTCTATGTTTTTAAGTGGTTAAAAAGAAAAAAATAGCATTTCACACAATGTGAGACTATATGAAATTGAATTTCTAGTGTCTATAAATAAAAAACTTTTTTAACACAGCAATGCCCATTCAATTTTCATACTGTCTATATTTATATATTGCCTTTGCTTATCACTTACATACTGCCATTTCTATATTGTTTATGGCTGCAGTCACACCACAGAAGCACAATTATAAAGTAGCAACAGAGGCTGTATGGCCCACAAAGACTCACATATTTATTATCTGGTCCTTTGCGAGAAAAGTTCAAAATTATGTCTGGTTTCTGGAACAATTCCACTGGTGGACTATGGGCCATAAGGTATAAATAAACATGATTGTCATAGGTCAAATCTTGAAATACCACCTGTCTACTGCCCTAGCAATGATCACTTTTATAGCTCTTTGGCACAATGAATGGTAATTCTTCCTAATTCTTTTATTTAGTTTCTGTTTGACAAATCACATGTTTCTTTTCAAAACAGGCAAAACTAGGAAATATGGCCTTAAGCATGGTAAAGCAAACTCCTGACATCACATCATCATTTCCATGCACTGACATACCTATGGGAAGGTAATTTGGTCAGAATACATACCAAAGTCTGATATGATAATACCATAATTTAATATATATTAATCTGAACTCCAGAGAAGTTTTATTATTTCTTTCATCTAATGTCTCCCTCCAAAAAGTCCTAATAAAAAAGTTCCTGGTAAATTTCCCAAATACATCTGTTGAAATTTCAAGAAGAACTTCCCTGTAGTGACATATTATATACATATATTTCAAAATGAGAAACATTAAATATTTATTCACCATTTCATCAATTGCAAAAATATAAACTCAAATTGAAAAAGAAAAAGATCCTTTCTTGGCTCAGGTAATTGAAAAACCTGTAGCTAAAAATGATGCTAATTGGGATAAGGCTCAGTTTAGGTTGAATCTGCTCCAACAGAATAAGAAAGCATCTATTTCCATTTACTATAGCACAAAAATACAGATTCACTATGATCAGAACAACTTGGGAAATATGAAATAATGTGACAAAGAGGGATTTGGAGCCTGACTGGACAAGTCTGGGGGACATGTTCTCCCTTAGTCAATATTTGCAGCCCAGCCAACAGCTGACACTAAGAAAGAAAAAGAATAGGTCCCCAAAGGAAAGTTGAGGTTTTCTGGTCAGAAGAGAAAAGATATAGAAGGCAAGCAAAATTTAGTACTAGAACTGATTCTAACTGCATTTAGAACTCTAGGAAAATTATAAATGATATTGTCTATTGCCGATTCCTATTTTTCATGAAGATAGTTCCAAAATGTTATATGTTGGGCAAGACCAAAAAAAAAAAAAAAGAGAGAGAGAGATGAAAAAACAAGAGAATCTTAGAAGTGGTTCTTGGCTGTTTCACTTAGGCTGGCCCTTTACCCACCCTCAAACATGGGGCCATCGACCGAAAACTGTTGTTATTCATGCATTTATTTTGTCACATGTCACGTGGTGGGCAGATTACTCTATCTCTCTGCACCTAACTTTCATCATTTCTAATACAAGCATGGTATTAGTACCCACCAGTTAAATAACCTGAAAGTTAAATAAAAGGACTTGTATCAAATGCTGGCTACAATGCCTGGTAAAAAGGAAGCCCTCAAAATGTATTATCTTATTTAATATTCTTATTAAATCATTATTTGAGAAAGTAAATTCAAAAATGACTGCAAAATGGGCATCTATGCTCGGTGTCTGATATGGCACACCCACCTGGGTCCATCACAGTAGACTTGCATTAGAAGCCTAGCCCACATTCCACTGATCTGTTTACAAAACAGTCATGGGAGAAATGTAGAAAGCATAAAATTTTTATTAGGATGAATTATCAAGTAAACCCTCAATATTTACTAATGAGTTTATTAAAAGTTTTCAAGAGTAAGAAAAAAAAAACAAGTTTTTATTTATTTATTCATTTTTTATTTATTATTTATTTTTAAAGATTTTATTTCTTATTCTATTTTTCCCCATTTTATTTTATTTCTTTTCGGTGTTCCAAAATTCATTGTTTATGCACCACACCCACTGCTCCATGCAATACGTGCCCTACATAATACCCAGGGTATCACCCAACTCTCCACCACCTCCCTTCCCAAACTCTCAATTTGTTTCTCAGAGTCCACAGTCTCTCATGGCTTGTCTCCCCCTCCAATTCCCCCCAACTCACTTCTCTCCATCTACCAATGTCCTCGGTGTTATTCCTTATGCTCCACAAGTAAGTGAAATCATATGATACTTGACTCTCTCTGCTTGACTTATTTCACTCAGCATAATCTCTTTCAGTCCCAACCATGTTGATATAAAAGTTGGGTATTCATCCTTTCTGATGGAGGCATAATACTCCATTGTATATATGGACCATATCTTCTTTATCCATTTGTCCACTGAAGGGCATCTTGGTTCTTTCTACAGTTTGGCAACTATGGCCATTGCTGCTATTAACACTGGGGTACAGGTGGCTTCTCTATTCACTACATCTGTATCTTTGGGTTAAATACCCAGTAGTGCCACAGCAACTTCTTTCAAGATATGTATCCAAAGCCAAAGGAAACAAAAGCAAGAATGAACTTTTGGAACTTCATCAAGAGCAAAACTTCTGCACAGCAAAGGAAAGTCAACAAAATAAGAAGGCAGCCCACGGAATGGGAGAAGATATTCGGAAATGACACTACAGACAAAAGGCTGATATCCAAGATCTATAAAGAACTTCTCAAACTCAACACACACAAAACAGATAATCACATTTTAAAAAAAAAAAAAATGGGCAGAGACATGAACAGACACTTCTCCAAAGAAGACTTACAAATGGCTAACAGGCACATGAAAAAATGTTCATCATCATTAGCAATCAGGGAGATTCAAATCAAAACCACACTGAGATATCACCTTGCACCAGTTAGAATAGCCAAAATTAACATGACAGGAAACAACAAGTGTTGGAGAGGATGTGGAAAAGGGGAACCCTCTTACACTGTTGGTGGGAATGCAAGTTGGTGCAGCCACTTTGGAAAACCATGTTTTCCAACTCTATTAAAAATAGAGTTATCCGGGCGCCTGGGTGGCTCAGTGGGTTAAGCCGCTGCCTTTGGCTCAGGTCATGATCTCAGGGTCCTGGGATCAAGTCCCGCATCGGGCTCTCTGCTCAGCAGGGAGCCTGCTTCCCTCTCTCTCTCTGCCTGCCTCTCTATCTACTTGTGATCTCTCTCTGTCAAATAAATAAATAAAATCTTTAAAAAAAAAAATAGAGTTACCCTATGAGCCAGTAATTGCACTACTGGGTATTTACCCCAAAGATCCAGATGTAGTGAAAAGAAGGGCCACCTGTATTATTTATTTGATGGAGAGAAAGAGACTCAGTGAGAAAGGGAATACAGGCAGGGGGTGTGGGAGAAACAGGCTTCCTGCTGAGCAGGGAGCTCAATGTGGGGCTTGATCCCAGGACCCTGGGATCATGATTTGAGCCAAAAGCAGCTGCTTAACTGACTGAGCCAACCAGGAACCCCTATTCCAGCTCTTTTTATTAAGTTCCTTTCACATATTTCCCTGGATATCAACCTGCAAAGTTCTTTTGGATCACAATTTCAACATATCTCAACTTGAATTAATTATCTTTTTTCCATTTTAGTGCTTCCATTATTTATTTAGTTAGTTAATATATAGTTAACATACAGTATTATATTAGTTTTAGGTCTACAATGTACTGATTCAACACCTCCATGTATTACTCAGTGCTCATTGTGATAAATGCGCTCTTCATCTCTGTCACCTGTTTCACTTCTCCCCTCTCTACCTCCCGTCTGGCAACCACCAGTTTGCTCTCTATAGTTAAGTCTGTTTTATGGTTTCTCTCTTTTTGTTTGTTTGTTTTGTTTCTGAAATTCCATATACAAGTGAAATCATATGGTATTTGTCTTTCTCTGACTTATTTCACTTGCCATTATATGCTCTAGATCCATCCATGTTGTTACAATTGACAAGATTTCATTCTTTTTATGGCTGAGTGATATTCCATTCCCTGTATATATAAACTACATATAATGTCCATACTATATACATAACTATATATATGTATATACATATATACATATTCTTGAACAAGAAGAACAACTAGAGGTATCACAATCCCAGATATCAAGATATACTACAAATTTCTAATCAAAACCATACATTACTGGCACAAAATTAGACACATAGATCAATGGAAGAGATAGAGAGCCTAGAAATAAACCCATGATTACATGGTGTATCTGTTTTTATGCCAACACCATGGTGTTTTGATTACTATAGCTTTGTAATAGAGCTTAAAATCAGGAAGTATGATACCTCCAGCTTTATTGTTTTTCATGATTGCTTTGGCCATTTGAGGTCTTCCATGGTTCTGCACAAGTTTTAGGATTGTTTTTTCTGTTTCTGTGAAAAATGCCATTGTAATTTTCATAAAGATTGCATTGAATCTGTAGATTGCCTTGGGTAGTGTGAACATTTCAACAATTTCAATTCTTCTAACCATGAGCACAGACCATCTCTCCACTTATTTTGTCAATATCTTAGTTTCCCATATACAGTTCTTTCACCTCCTTGGTTAAATTAATTCCCAGGTTTTTTATTACCTTTGATGTGATTGAAAGTGGGATTGTTTTCTTATTTTCTCTTTTTATAGCTTGTTATTAAAACTACTTTTTATTATGCTTGAATCTTCTCTGCCTTATCATCCACACTTTTCACAGCCCAAGTTTCTTAAAAGAGTTACAAAGTATAATTTATTTTTTTTCTAGTTCTTTACTTTCTACTCTCTAATAAAAATTCACCATAAAATCTGTCTGGTCTCACCAAGATCATAAATGAATCGCCAATTTCAATAGTGACTCCTCAATATTGGTGTTGCTTGACTTACTGGTATCTGAACTGTTAATCACACTTGCTTCTTGAACCCTTCAAGACCCATAGTGTCAGAGACATTTCTTTGTCTTTTTTTAAAATTTTGCTTGTGTTTATTCTCTTCCATCTTGCAGTGATCTGTTTCAATCTCTTTCCTAAGTCCCTATTTGTGGGCCAACTCTTAAAATTGCTTTCTTTTTCAGGGTTCTTTGCTTGGTCATCATGTATCATTCCCAACCCAGTGGTTTTCATGCATGTTTCAAGACTGGCACACTGAGGACTCCAATATGCAGTAGCAAAATTACATTTCTAAAACTAACTTGAAGGAGGAAGATTGTGTCTAATTTGAAAAAGCACCTCAGGTGATTTCTGACATGCTGTTCTCCTCGACTCAAGTTTTTCCTCTTTCTGGCTGACCTCATCCCTTCCCAGTACTTCATTACCACCTATGTGCAGATGATTCACAAATTTTTACCTTTACTTCTTACCTAGTTTCTCAGTTTTATCTTCACGTATTTAACTGCCTCTTGTGATCTCAAACTACATGCCCTACCAGTGCTTTTAACTCGGACTGTTTGAATTGAATCCATTATTTTGTTCTTTCAAAACTGTTTGCCATCCAGCACACCTACATCATTAATTATCCAAGCAAAATCCTGGGTTTCATTTGGACTTCTTTCCTCTCCATTATTCACTATATCCGGTGAGTCCTTCAGGGATATTGTTTCTCCTTCCTCAGCCACTCTCATTACATTCCACACTTCCTTTCTCACTGATACACTCATTGTTTAATCTTTTGTCTGGGCTATTATTATCATCTTTAACTAATTACCATACGTCCAGCTCTGCTTTCTGCAATCTATCTTCCATCCAGCTCCCAGGGTACATTTTTAAAATGCAGCTCTTACCCTGTCACCCTCTGGATTACAACTCTTTTGAACTCCCATCACCTAGAGGATGAAGTCCAGATTCCTCAGCCTGATGTTAGATCTCCACTGTTAGCTGAGGAGGAGCAAAGTTCACTGACAAAGTTTCATATATTTGTTCAACAAATATTTATTATGACCAGGCAATATTCTAGACACCAGGGATACTGAAAGGAAAAGATAGGAAAGCCTCTAACACTAATGGAGTTTGCATTTTAGGGGACAGGAAACAGTAAACACACACACACACACAGTGGTAACTTCTATCTGAAAAATTAAAATAGAATGATATAATTGACATTAATTAGATGTCTCTTCTGTAATGGGTCAGAAGTCAGGGAAGGCATCAAAGAGAAGGTGACTTTTAATTTGATGCCTGATGAGGGGAGCAAAAGGTTCTGAGAAAAAAATTCGTAGTGGAGGGAATGATATCGCAAAGGTCTTAAAGCAGAGACAAACTTGGCAAGTTCAAAGAACAGAGGAAAATGCAGAAAGGTTAGAGTGCAGAGTTTGAGTTGAAAACTAGTATATCAGAGGTGAGTAGAGAGCAGATCATAGGGCTTTTCAAAGACTAAATGGTAACAGAAAGATGAGTTATACAGATTAGCATGGTAGTAGTCAATGAGACAGAGAGATGTTTGGATCTCATATTTGTTTTTAAGATGAACTAGGTAACTCTTGTTAATGGCTGGGTATGGGGGAGGAGAAACTAAGAATCAAGCAGAACTTCTAGGTTTAGGACATATTAAGTAAATATTCAAGTTAGAGCTTCTGGGAAGTTGGAGTTATATTTTTGCATTATGGATTATATGTATTTAGACGCCATTGAAAACAAAAGGAATGAATGTGACTACCTGGGAAGGATAAATAAATAAAGAGAAGGACCTACTACCAAGTCCTATAATAGATGATAACATCTAAACTGTGTCAGTAAGAAGTGAAAATATGAGAGAGGCGGTTGGTTAAAAAAAAGAGGGAATGCTAGAACCAAGGTTATCATGAAGTTGAAGAACTGCTGGATTCAAATCACTTGAGTCGGTAAACTGGAAGAATAGGAAGTGGTGATTAGACAGAGAATGGCTTGCAGTAGAGTTCAGAAATGGTGCATTGCCTGTGATGGCAAGCTGAGTTATAGGCATGGAAATGCTTGACTGAGATAAGATGAAAACTGCACTCTCCACAAGTAAGGGACTTGATGAACTAAGAGACCAAAACCACCCCCGCTGCTGGTTTCTATCACCATTTGCACCTTAAGCTCTGGACTTAACAAAGCATTTTCAATCTCCTACAAAAAGGCCATCACGTTTCCCATCTTGGCACCTTTGTTCATGACATTCCCTCTCTTTCATGTCATTCTCCTCCAGGTCCCAGAACACAGGCACATCCTTCCTCACCTTGACCAAATGGCTCTTACACTTCACACTTCAGACTTCTCAGACTTCTCAGACTCTAGCCTATGCCACATCCTCAAAGAAACTCATCAGTTTCTCATTTTTTTGCCTTGTATGCCTCTCAATTGTAGCACATACTGTTAATGTTGCTCAAACATCAGTATATCACACTTCTTTCTTAATGCCTCAAAGGCAGAGAACAAATCTTACAGAGTTCTGCAGCCTCAGCACTTAGCAGCAGTTTCAGCAATGTAAGTTGAACGTAGTCACTCAGGAGCATTTGCAAATATCAGAGTCTACCAGCTTTGGAATGGGTAAGATGTTAAGTAAGATACTGGGGAGAGGAAAGAAAGAAGTGAGAGATGTTTCACTATGCAATTCCATGAAATATATCAGGATACAGTAGCCGATTTTCAGTGGCAGGACATATATTCCTCACTTTATAATTAAAGAAATAAAGAGTAGAAGGGGCAATTGACATAGTACTTTTTGTTCCATAAATCTGTATATCTGCAAAAAGTGGACCTTGATCTTTCATGTGTTTCATGTATTTCATGTACTTTCTAGCTCTGACTACCTAGTTCTTATTTTATATATTTATTATTCAGGTTATATAACATTAGCTACTGTGATATACCACTCCCTAAACCTCAATGATTTAATAAATCCCTGTCTTATTTCTTACCCACATCAAGTCTAATAGGTATTAGCAGGGAACTTGGTTTTGTACTATCTTTCCAAGACCAGGATCCTTCAATTATATAGCTCCTTCACCTTTTATGGTGTTAGCATTTTCCACTAGATCCCATACAATTAGCAGACAATGAAGAAAGAAAGACAACGGTGTTAGCATTTTCCACTAGATCCCATACAATTAGCAGACAATGAAGAAAGAAAGACAACGGTGTTAGCATTTTCCACTAGATCCCATACAATTAGCAGACAATGAAGGAAGAATGGCCAAGGTTTGTAGAAATCAGACCTGCAAATTATGTATGACACTTCTGTCAATATTTTATTGGTCAAAACTCAGTAACGTGGACACAAATGACCTCATTAGAACATCTGATTGTGTGTCCAAAAAGAAGAGAAAATACATTGGCTATTGATGGCCAGGAGTTGAGTAACTTGTCAAAGACTGACTCCTTGTAGATTAGCCACTTACAAGGCTATCATGGTTACTATTGATGGTCAATTGTTAAAGACACTCTATCTTGGGAGAGTTTTTGAGGTGATGAATTATAATTCACGTGAATTATATCCACAAGGCTTGTGTCCAGTCCACTGATTATACTACAGTAGGAGCTGGGATTGTTGCAACCGCACAAGCTGAGCCTGTGAAATTAGGCTGGAACGAAAGTTCTGCCACATGACACTGATGTTGGTTCCAACCTCTGATCATATCAGAGAGAAGCTAGTGGTTAAAAACTTCATGGGCCAAAGTTTCGTGTTCCTTTTTTAGAGTCTGATGCTAGTTCTGTTAACTGCAAGATTGCAACAGAGGCCCCACCCCCCTGCTAATGCTCCCGGTCCTTTACTTTCTCCTAGTAAGTGCTGTTCCAGCAGACCTGCTGAATGCTGTCTAGGCTTTTGCCTTTGTTTACTCAACATTGGCATTCTCTGCCACAATATTTATGATTAATTCTTAGGCTTCCATCTTGTGTCTGGCTAAATCTGCCTCCTGTGTCCAGTCAGATCTGCTCAGCCTACACTTTTCTCCAGTATCAGCCTCCAACCAGTCTCATTCAGACCCTGTGTGGCTTCACTGTAGTATATTCCTTCCACTATTCTCCATTGCTTTTCATCCAAAGAGTCACTAAGATCTCAAATATAAGGGATTCAGGCTTTTTTCAGGCAAGTCACCCAACTGATTATTTGGAATTATCATTTTACGAATGCTTTGATAGTTTGTAATTCGTGTGTGTGTGTGTGTGTGTGTGTGTGTGTGTGTGTGTGTGTGTATTTTTAAGGTGAAAGACTGAAATGTCTGACCATTGAAAATAATTTAAAAGATTATACCTTTTATCATACTGCTGGCACTAGAATGTACTAACTCCATTTCAGTATTATAGGAACAAGTTATACCACATATTTGTCAATTTGACCATTTTTTCCTCATAGTATACCAGGCATTGAGAAAGTGCTCAGGAGAATAACTCGAGAAGGAGAATTAAAACTCTAACAATTTTTAAAACAGCTTTTAATTTTTTTTAAATTTGTAATTAGAAGGGTTAGTAAAGGGAAATTCAGGGTATTTTGGAATAATACAGTAAATACAGTAAATAATACTGTATAAATAAGAATACAGTAAAGATAGTTTAGGGGTGCTGTTCAAGGGAGAGCTTTTGGAAGAAGTTGCTGTAAGTTATAGTGTGAAAGGTAAATGTGAATAAGCCAAAATGAAGGGAGAAGCATATACTACACAGAAAACAGAGTATGTGCAGCAGTCTTTTGGAGAACTGGAAGGGTCAAAAGATGACCAGTGTGGCTAAACCAAGTGTGTGGGTATGTGGAGGGTGAATCATGAGGCTGGAGAAGAGGCGAGTCTTGAAGCACATTGTAAGTCATATTTTTAAAATTAGATTTTATCTTAGAAAAAAGTAAAGGTCTTTGAAGGGTTTCAAACAAGAACCCACAAGAGATCAGAACAACATGGCTGCCACACAGCGAATGAATTGGCTAGAGAAAGTGTGGAAGACTATTGCTACTGTCTGTGACCCAATTTGCCCCCCAAATTTGAGCCCTAGACCCTGATTCCAGGAAAGCAGGAAAAATCCTATTCAAAATCCTATGAAGACGGAGCAGGCAAAAGGATCTGTGAGGTAACACTGTTGTTAGATTTAACAAAGAAAGAGGTTCTGAACCAGAGAGACTCTTCAGTTGCAAGAAGCATCCTGGGAGGGCACTAAAGTCTTCCAAGAGTCCTGACTCCTGTGAAATCAAGTGGTACCTTACTAACATTGTCAGAGCATCTTCTACTTCTGTCCCTCAGGGAGCTAGTTCACAAGTGTATCTTGGTGGCCTGTTTTCTGAAAGTCCATGAAAGACATGATATCTGTTTGAAGCGATTACTCTTTGTGTAGCGCTTTTATTTTAGAATTCCCATGGAGAGAGCAAGCAGGGCACCTTCCCAGTAGACAGTAAAAGCAAAGGAGAAGGAAGATGCTATTATCTCTGAGCTATTGAGGGCTCTGTGTTGATCAGTTAGATATCAAGAAAACTGGCCTTCAGATTGGGATACCCTAAGGAATCACAGTTTGTGTCTGTTGTCTTGTAAGCACAAAGGATTTTACAAGAGCAAATTTCATAAGTGTTATTAGAGAAAAAATGTATCTCTTTCTTATGATATGTAGTGCTATTAGCCCAAATAGTTAGTTATAAAATTCTCTTATTGTAGAATTTTATGAATGTATATTCCCCTTGCAGTTGGTAAATTTTTTTTTAAAGAATTTATTTATTTATTTGACAGAGAGAGAGATCACAAGTAGGCAGAGAGGCAGGCAGAGAGAGAGGGGGAAGCAGGCTCCCCGCTGAGCAGAGAGCCCAATGCAGGGCTTGATCCCAGGACCCTGAGATCATGACCTGAGCTGAAGGCAGAGGCTTAAACCACTGAGCCACCCAGGCGCCCCTGCAGTTGGTAAATTCTTAAAGGGCACGATTATCACAATTCTATCTGTTCTTTGTATTTGTAAATCTCTACCATGTTTAGGGTGCTACCTTTTTTTCTCAAAATATCCAAGCACACTTGGATTGTAATGTACCCCATATATATCTGGATTCTTCTTCTAGCAAGGGAAAAATTCATACTATGGATTTATGCAGGTAAGGGAGAGAAAAAGGCAGTGCCCTTGGCTACACACACACACACACACACACACACACACACACACACGTATGTTTCCAGGAGATATCAGTTAACTGGTTAGAACTGAGTGATGCCTTATTTTAAAGTCCAATTCCTTCCCTTTAACAAATTGGGTAAGTTATTTTTTCCAACCATAAACATTTTTATTTTCATCCAACTCTGTTCCAGATATAGCACAAATTTTAGTAAGGCATAATTCTTCTTGCCCGTTAGTTTCTCATGTTCTAGTGTAGGTTCTCCCAACCTTGTGGCTGAAAAATTCCTTGTTATGAGAAGCTCTCTTGTTCATTATTGGATGTTTGGCAGCATCTCCAAATTCTCCCCCCCGAGTTGACAGTAGCATCCTCAAATCACCACAACCAAAAAAAAAAAAAAAAGTCTCCAGACTTGCTAACAAGTCCCATTTTAAAAGCCACCATTCTAGGAGCAGAAGCAAATCTGCATATAAATAGGTAAAATATAAGCAGCAAGTACAATGGAGCAGGATAGACAGTCTCTGGAGTGAGTCAGCCTGAACTTGAATTCTGTGTCTACCAAACAGGTTACATAATCTTTTCATTCTTTAGTTTCTTCCTCTGTACTACTGGCCTGTGTCTTGGGTTCTAGCAAGTGTTAAAAGTCATTATGTGAGTAAGAGAGCAAGAGCGAAACAGGTTAAAAAAGGTGACTGCACCATATGATTAGCACTAACTAAATGTTAGTTCTGATTATTCTAATAGGGACATAGTCCACAATTTGAATTTAAAGGAGGTATGTTGGAAATTCCAGTGGAAAATTTCTCGGTATAGCTACATCTTCAATTAAGACATTGCTTAAGGAGATCTCTGAATACGTTCACCTTTATAAATGAATGTCCCTGTGAATAAATGATTCCAACCAATCTCTTTTTAGAAATGTGAATGGAAACTGCTTTAAAGTGATCTAAGTTTTCTAAGTATTAATCACCAAATTAATTCCTCAAATGTCCATTCCATCCCTGCTACTTATAGATTACAAGAAGAAAGATCATTCTTCCATATTTGTGAGGTCTTCAGATCTACTTTAACGAACACCATGAGTAATTCAACTGTGTTCTTGTCAATCTCAATAGAGAAATCACTCGTCAGTTTTCTGTATTCCTTCTTGTCTTCTTCCCGCATTCTTCCCTTTCTCCCTCATTCCCTCTTGTTCTTTTCTTCCTTCCTCTCTTCCTTCTTCCATTTCACTAGCTTTTATGGAGCATCTACTATGGCTACAGGGTCAAGGTCTGAGGCTATAATTGTGACCAGGAAAGACTTGCTATCAAGTATCATACATAACATAAGCAATCAAAGAAAAACACTACAAAAATCAATTCACATAATCCATGGGCTTATTTTCTTCTTACATTTCTGGAACTCTACCTTCTGATTCTTTATTGCTTGTCCTTTCCTGTAACAACTGAAGACTTTTCAGTTTTTGATTCCTAGATTAAAATAGATTTCTCTCTGTACTGTCTTCCCTGCTCCTGTCTTAAGTCTGGGTTCTGGCCGTGTTCTATTTGATCTGTTCTTCTATCAACAAAACTCCATCTCTGAGAGATATGCCTAAAGACAATAATATACTATGCTTATCAAAATTCAGAAACTAGCACTTGAGAAACACATTTAAGATAAATATTAAAAATAATCTTAACTTGATTTTTAAATGACAAAGGATTTGAATAGATATTTCCCCAAAGAAGACATAAATCTCACTTCCAGGTATATAGCCATAAGAGTCTAACACAGAATTTTGAAAAGGTATTTGCATGTTTAAATACCCATGTTCATAGCAGCACTGTTCATGATAGACAAGAGGTTGTAGGAGCACATAGTTTATCAATGGATGAATGGATAAACAAAGTGTGGTGCATATATACAGTGGAAATTGTATATTAGAAAGAAAGGAAATTATGACACATGTACAACATGGATAATCTCTGAGGTCATAATGCTAAGTGAAATAAGCCAGTCACAAAAATGTAAATACTGTATGATTCCACTCACATGAAGCATCTAGCATAGTCAAATTAGAAGAAACAAAAATTAGAATGGTGGTTGGTAGGGGCTAGAGGGAGACAAAAATGCAGAGTTGTTGAATGGGTATAGAATTTCAGTTGTGCAAAACAAAAAACTTCTTGATACTGGTTACACAGCATGAATGCACTTACCACTATTGAACTGTATACCTAGAAATGGCTAAGAGGCTAAGTTTTATGTTATTTTTTAACAACAATTAAAAATACCAACTAATTTAAAACTTTTTAAAAAGCCTTTAAAGGAACAATTTTAACTATATTAAACATAAGCTTATTGAAAAAGGAGATAGAATAAAGTTTAAATTACTAAATGGATAGTAGATTTGTATATATATATATATATTTTTTAAAGATTTTATTTATTTATTTGACAGACAAAGATCACAAGTAGGCAGAGAAGCAGGCAGAGAGTGAGGGGGAAGCAGGCTCCCTGCTGAGCAGAGAGCCTGATGCAGGGCTCAATCCCAGGACCCTGGGATCATGACCTGAGCTAAAGGCAGAGGCTTTAACCCACTGAGCCACCCAGGTGCCCCAGATAGTAGATTTATAAAGATGAGAAAAACAAGATAAGCAGTTTTTGTGGTATCATTTTAACTTTCCTGTATTGTCATTCTAGAAAATAGCCATGCCTATCCCAAAATATCCCTTAGTAACATCCATGGATTCTGAATTCTTGACTGACACATCTCCATTCTGAGCAGTTGTTCTACATCAGATGTTCAGAGAGTGCTTCAGCCAATCCAATGTTCTATTTATTACAGAGATTTTTAGTTTATTTTTTTTCACTTAGAAAATAATTATCTGCAAAACTTAGGAATTCTGAGTTATGCTCAACATAAAATATTTGTCAGGCAATTTGGCATGAGAAACTAAGAAAAGTAAGTTAGAAATTCCTAAATTAGGGTCAGAGATAGGGAAGCTGCCTTCATTCTAGTCTTTGAAAATTACTTTGCCACAAAAGTTTGTTAAAACATATACATATAATAATATATTTAAATATTATATTTTAAAATATATGTCTAAATTTCCTTTAAAGTCTTTACAGCCAATTTAGCCACTTGCTTTTTGTTCCTTCTGCACATTTTCTGCTCACTGAGTCTAAGAAGGATCCAAAGTTCTTATTCATTACAAGATGTGTATTGATAGTTACCAAGACAAAGAATCATCCTCTATAGATCCACCGTGAGATATCTATCAAGGGACACCCTTTTGTTCTATGGGCAAGCTTTGATTTATTTTTTTTTTAATTTTTTTTTTTTACCCCCACAGATCTAGATATGTTCAGATGGCAACAAACCTGGATCCAGAATTGAGATGAGATGAATGATGTACCCACTTCAGATGAAAAATAAGGAGTCTTCAAAAAATTCACTAATCAAGATAAATAAAATTTTATTGGAATATTTTTGAAAATCCATGTTGAACAAAATATCAAAATTTTAAATTAAGACAGGCTGTTGTTTGTTTTATGACCCTGCATTATTGGGCAATGGGAGCAGTCCTTTTCAGTCAGCCCCTGATTCCGGGTCACTGGCTTACACCACTGGCTGGTTTATGAGGACTGACAATGGTGAACAAACAGATTAGGCAATGCAGAGCTTTATATATAGTCATTGTTTTGATTGTAGGGCTTTTGTTAGCTTTTTCCAGTTGGTTCAAATTGTGGAAGAATATCTTGATAAGGATATATAAGGAATACCTTGTTCCTTTTGCCACAGGCTCCGGTGTGTTTAAGCAGGACACGAAAAGACAGATCCTCTACTGGCAGCCTATATTTTACCAGCTTGTGGTGGGAAGGCAGTGTGAGGAGGGGAGAGTTCATCTTGGGACTTTCTCTAGGGAGGGGTCACATCATAGGGACCAGACCAGATGGTGTTTTATCAATTCTTGGCCATTCTTGATCAATTTTTTTTTTTCAGTTCTCAACATCTTGTCCCCAATTCAGCAACACATAATGAGACAATTTCTCAAAATGGAAAATGGATTTGAAGCTTAAAAAATTATCTTAAAAATTCAATGTCATGGGGTGGCTGGGTAGCTCACTGGTTGAGTGTTTGACTCTTGTTTTTGGCTCAGGTCACAATCTTAGAGTCATGGCATTGAGTCCCATGTCAGGATCTCTGCTCAGTGTGAAGTCTGCTGGAGATTCTTTCTTTCCCTTTCCCTCTCTGGTTGCCCCTCAAAATAAATAAATAGAATCTTAAAAAAGCAAGCAAACAAAAACAAACAAACAAAAAAACCACCTCAATGTCATGTCTTTTCAGGAAAGAATGGTTCAGAAAAAAATCTATTTGCCAAGAGGCAGTCCTATTTAAAGAAATGGCACATTCAAGAGTTATCCTTCAAATAACCTTGGTTTTCATTCTTGCGTTGATACTTTGGTGTCAGTGTCCCAGAATACCAACGTAAGTTGTGTTTGTGAGCAACGGGTGGGGATTGGTTGGTACTCATAGTTACTCTATCAAAATAATCTCTATAGCTGGCTTTTCTATCATTCCTCAACTGTTTATCTAACCAAGTCCTTCAGGTTTGAGGACATTTTAGAGGTTTTTTTTAGCATAAAATGCAAATGTTATCCTGGGAGGTTAAGAAAAACTAATGTCAACCATTAACCTTAAAATCAACAATTAACACGTCAATTCAAATGAGTTTATGATGTTTTCTCTAATAATGAATGGACCAGTGGTTGTTAAATTTTCTGAGTTATTAGCACTGGAATTTAAGGTGATATTGAAGAGATTAAAAGGTGACTACCAATTCTTTAAAAGAGTGATTTTTAAAATATTCCATTATAACCTTATTCACTTGGCATTATTTCAGTACCGTATGGGGGTTGAGTAGAAATGTTCATGTCCCTGATCTTATCTCATGAAAGAAAATACAAATACAAAGGACTTTAAAAATTCTCATGGTTTGTAGTAAACAAGAATCCTTTTGGTGACATTGGCTTACCTGTGACCTAAAAGAGCATGTTCTGCCCTCTTCTACTCCATGTATTTCCACTCAATCCTTAGACTAGTTCTGACCAATATCACAATACATATATGCATCCCCAGCTTTTGCAAAATTTAATTTTCATTTGATCCAAACATATTGGCAAAACTATGCATTATTTTATATTCTAATGAAGGTAAGTAGCATAAAGCTTGAACTCTTCTGTTCCAGGGAACTGGATCTGTTATCTTCTGCAGTTAGAACTCTACACAGTGCTTAGCACAAGAGAGACAGTCAAGAACTATCTTCTGACCTGACTTGTACAGTGCTAGGTTTTTAGGGGAATTGTCTTGTGATAAAGAATTTTAAAAGGTAAAAGGTTTAGAAAGTCTATTGCTTGAGGTGGTAGTGGTAATGGTGGTAACATTGTCTTGTGTTAGGCACCATAAGTTCTATATTTTCTGATGAAAAGAACTAAAAAAATGTAGGTAGGTGAGTCAATGAGCATATGGAAAGGCCAAGGATGAAAGAACCCAGAAAGTCAACTTTCTTTTCTTTACGATTTTATGGATGCACAATTTCTTTCACAGATTCAACAGAAGGTTAAAATGGGGGCTTTTCCTGACTTAACTCAAATGAGGTCTTAACAAAATTAACATCAGATAATGAAGCATGTGTGAAAGAGTTTACCATAAACAGATTTTATAAAGGAAATAGGTAAGAATCTATGGCATGATTCTCGTATCTCTTCTTAACTTCAAGAATATAGAAGTTTTTATAGAAGGGATAGGAAAAAAAAAAAAAAAAGAACACTGAAAAACTGTCCTGGGAAAGGGGTTAGTGCTACCCTATTTGTTCCAAGCCTATTGAGAGATGACCACATAATGACTCCAATAGCTATGAAATGTGTGTGAAATGTGGGCTCAGCTTAACTCATGACTGGAGAAGGTATAGCATCCTGAGGCAAAGGAACAACAGTAGTTGCCCTGGGGCAGGCCTGCTTGTAAGCCAGAGTTCTGGAGTAAGGAAGCGCATGTGTCTCACCTACAAAAGCAACATGGGAGAGAGAACCAAGGGGGAGCCCTCAACTCCTTCTAAGGAGGCCAACTAGATGGCTGAGGATACCTATGGCAGGGGTTGGGGGGTGTGGGTAGAAATGAATGCCATGTTCCTGAGTGCCACAAGGCTTTGCATTCTACTATCATAATTAGAGATGCATCTGCCCAAGTCAAGGGGATTGTAAGAGTGGGGTCTTCTGCACACCCATACAGAAGACTCTGGAGGGAAAAAAAGTCAAACTTAATCATTTGCTAAACCCAGAAAACTTGAAGCATACGAGGAAGAGGCCCAGCTTAGGATTTTCTCCGTCTTCCCCATGGTGTGACTTGGGGAACAGACACTGGCTGGTGAACTGTTGGAGGAAGGGGAAGGATGCACTATAAAAAATAGAGACAAAATCAGATGCGTGCCATGCCTTTCCTACACTGGCCTCTTCCATTTGCAGATTTCCAGCCAGAAGAAGGTCCACACTGGGAAGGAAGCAGATTAGATATGTTGATAATGAGCTACAGTTTCGATTAATCTTTTGTGTAAGACATTCCATTTTCAAAATTGTGACAGTGTGATGTAAAGTGACCAAAGCTCCAAGAATGAGTAGCAGATTCAAGGATCTCTTGGAGTTTTCATTAACCATTAATGAAAGATGGCATGACTGTCGGTAATTGCATTTTTAAAATATGAATGAGCAGCTGAATAAATAAATAAATAGATAAATAAAAGTAAAACTGCGTTTTGATCACATGAGCTGTGCTTGAGTCAGTTTATTGCATAGAACTACTCTGGCTAGTGGCAATAATATTTAATATTTGTGTAATTACCCCTTGTTGTTATGGCATATGCCTCTCCAGCCTCCACCTACTTCACAAAGGTGAGTTGACACAGCTCTTTTAGGTGTTATATTAGAGTCCTTATTTTAAAAAAGCCAAGCATGGTGTGGGCTTCTGATTTTGGCTGTGAATATGAGAGATGAACAGTTAAGCTCTGCAAATGAAAACACTGTCTCATCCAGGCTCTTTCCCTCATGGGCACCATGACCTCTTTTTCAAAGGCACAGCTACCTTAGTACATCAGGTGTGGCACAGAATGTCATCTGGTAAACCACCAGTGATGAGCATGAGCTAAGACCCCCAGCAGCAGGGACTGCTAACCCTCTGGCCTGAAAGATTTGATTACATTCTCCCTGTCAGAGAAGGTAGTTGGATTTGCTTCAGTGGAGTTGCATTTTCTACATTTGAGTGATCTGTCTCTCCTATAAAACCATTTCCGAACAGTACCATTCCAGAATCATAGAAACTGTTTACTTAGAAGCTTGTGCGGCTCACTCTCAGACCAAAGGCCACTCAGTGTCCTTGTGTTTACATTTCTACCTTTCAGATGCCTGGTCTTTTGTGAGAACAGAACAGAGTCCTCAGGGGAAAGCCCTCAAAGTTCCTGTTGTCAACTCTGCTCTCAGGCTCTGCTGTAGCACACTCTAACAATATTCCTTAATTCCTGTGCTACGGATGTCAAGGACCTTGTCTTTTTTCTGAGCATTTTGCACAAAACACAATTCTTATCTGACTCTCCCACCCTATCATGTTTGGGGAGCAAAGCTTATTCTCTGATGATCTCAGTCATGGCTTCCTGTGCCTTCTGAAAGAAACTTGCCCTCAGAAGTACACATTCTATGGATGAATAGGATGCCTCTGATATTTTCTTTAAATGGTGGTCTGTGTTAAAAATGTCGTCAATAGGATTACTTTCAGATAGATCAAAGTGAAGGCCCAGAGGAGGTCCTCATTTCAGATCTTCAGAACTCACCTGGATGCGAGTCAGAAAATGAGTCTCCAGGTTAGACAAAACCAATGGAAGAAATGGATAGTTAAGAGCTGGTCCTTAAAGAACAGCCATATGGATTATTTTATGCTCAAATATACTGTTTCTAGAGCACCTAGCAAATATTTGTTTTGCCCATGAATGAATTTTTGACCTTACATCTTTGGGGGTTTCAAAGTACTCTCAAATTGTAGAAATTCCAGAAATGAGGGTATAAACTCAAACTGTGAAAATGTATGTTTAGAAAAGAGGGGGCCATGCTAGAAGATGAGTAAGGTTTGAGGATCTAATGCACAACATGGTGACTACAGTTGATAACACTGTACTGTATCACGGAAATTTATAAAGAGAGTAGAACTTCAGTTTTCTCTCACACACAAAAGGTAAATAGGTGAGGTATGGAGGTGTTACTTAACTGCATAGGAGGACTCCTTACATAATGTCTCCATATATCAAATCCAGCACGAGATACACCTAAAATGTCTTACAGTTTTATTTGTAACTTATACCTCACTAAAGCGAATAAAATTAAAAAAAAAAAAAGAGAGAGAGAATTATAAAAAGGTTAAAAAAAAAAAAAAAAAAAGAAAGAAAAGGAAAGTGGGGAGGGACACCAGGAACTGTTATCCTAGTCACAGCCATGGTCTCCAATGGATGCATTCTCCTACCTCCTGTCTCTGCTTCTATATTTTTCCAACTTCAGTGCCTTCTAGTGATTCACAACCAGGGATGAATTAGTCCCAAGGAAACACTTGACATTACATTTTTAGTTGTTATAAGTGGGTTGGGTGGGGGGGGGTGCAATACCTCTATAAGAGGCCAGGCATGCTGCCCAACATTCTACCTTGCAAACCCTCCACAGAAGAAAATTATCCAGCCCAAGATGTCAATTACGCTGGAAAAATGCTGGTATATCCATTCCCACACCACCACAGGAACGCTCCTTTTAAAACATACAAGAGATAATGTTACTCCTGCTCAGAACCCTTCAGTGATTTCCAGTTTCCTTGGAGTAAATGTCAAAGTGTTTTTCATGGCCCATAATGCCCAAGGTGACCTGTTCCTATTACCTTCCAGACCCACCTCCTGCTGCTGGTCCTCTCTCTTATGTCTCCCCAGCCACAGCACTATCCTTGTTCTTCAGACTTCTTTTTCCATCCATGTCTTTACTCAGATGTCATTTCCTTACAGAGGACTTCCTTGATAACCCTATCCAAAAAAATAACTAAACAAACTACAAACAACAACCCCATACATTTCCCCAGCCCTCTACCTCAGGGGCATAAAATCAGATTAATTATAATCCTTGGTTCATGACATACACTCAGTATTAACTCATGAGAGGGCCTCCCTCCCTCCCTACATCAATTCTTCCCTCCCTTCTTTCTTTCCTTCCTTCTTTCCCTTCTTCCTTTATTTTTTCCTTCAAAATAATGTAAATAAACATATAACTCCAACATCCAACATGAAAGCTCTCCCCTCATCCAAGATAAATACTATCCTAAATCTTATATGAACAACTTTAAAAAAGTTATTTTATATTATTAAACATACATATGTGTATCACCTTAAAAGTGTATGTCCTGGTTGTATTTTGACTTCATGAAAAATGCACTAGATGTTTTTAATATCTATAAACTCATTTTCACTGATATTGACATTTCTAAGATCCATCCATGATGTTCCATTGAGTTATAGCATTCATTTTCACTGCTACATAATATTCTCTGATTGGATATGCCACAACTTGCTTTTCTGATCCCCTCTTCATAGGTATTCATTTATTTGTATGTATTTGTCATCATAAGCTGGATTGTTCCTAGAGAACATGTTCTAGAGTTCCTCTTAATAGAATTTAACACCACTTAATATACACTTAATATACATGTATACCAATATACATTGGTCAATTTGTTGATTGTGTGGTTCCTCTCAGAAGAACATAAATCCCATGAAAGCAGAGCTTCAGTTTTCCCCTTTAATATCCATAAGGTCAAGAAGAGTAACTGGTGTACAGTAGGAACTCCCTCAATACCTACTATCTCTGGCTTTTCCACCTTGGCCTCCTGTCCAGCTGATAACAACAGCTTCTTGACTGTTCTACTTCCTTCTTGTTGTCCTTGAATCAACTTGCAACATAACAGCTAGAATGATCTTGTTAAAAGGTATATTGGACTCTGTCACTTTTCTGTTTAAAAATCTCCAGTGGCTTCCCACATAAGCTGAAGTCCTTATAATAAACTATGGCTTTGCGTGATCAAGCTCCCTCCTACTTTTCTGATCTTATTTCCTAACACCTGCTCCATTGCGTTCTGCACTCCAGGTGTGCCGGTCTCCTTGCTACTCTTTGAACACACTAGATCCACACTTCACCAGGACCTTTGCACCTGTTATTACCTTTGCCTGAATAGCTCTCTCAGAAATCCATATAGCATATACCTCACTTTCTTCAAATACATACTACAAGTCACTGTTTACTATGAGTGAATTCTTCTCTGCTACCTCATGCAAAATTATGACCCATAACTTCTTGCTTTTTTTTTTTTTTAAGATTTTATTTATTTATTTGACAGAGAGAGATCACAAGTAGGCAGGCAGAGAGAGAGAGGGAAGCAGGCTCCTGCTGAGCAGAGAGCTTGATGTGGGACTCGATCCCAGGACCGTGAGATCATGACCAGAGCCAGAAGCAAAGGCTTAACCCACTGAGCCTTCCAGGTGCCCCTTTCTTGTCTTTTTTTGCAGTACTTTCTCTCCCTTGACTCTTACTGCTATTTAACCTGTTTTTAATGATATATTTTGTCTGTTTCCTCTTACTAAATTGTAATCCACATGAGGCAGAGATTTTTGTTTGTTTTGTTCACGGCGGAATTCTTGGTCCCTAAAAAGTAACTGACATATACGAGATGTTCAGTAAGCGAAGGAAACAATCAACAAAATGAAAAGGCAACATATGGAATGGGAAAAATATTTGCAAACAATATATCTGGTGAGGGATTAATATCTAAATATAGAAGGGACTCATGATAGCAAATAAAGTAAAATAATATAAAATAAATCTGATTTTAAAATGGGCAAAAGAGGGGCACCTGGGTGGCACAGTAGATTAAGCATCTGAATCTTGATGTTGGCTCAAGTCACTGATCTCCACTCAACAGGAAGTCTGCTTGAGACTCTTTCCCTCTGTGCTCCCCCTTAAAATAAATAAATAAATATTTTTTTAAAGAATGAGCAAAAGATCCGAATAGACATTTTTCCAAAGAAGACATAGAAATGGCCAAAAATTACATGAAGAGGTGCTCATCATCACTTACCATCAGGGAACTGCAAATAAAAACCACGAGATATTACCTCACCTCTGTTAGGATGTCTATTATCAAAAAGAGATAACAAAGGGGAACCCTTGTGCCCACCGGTGAGAATGTAAATTGGTACAGTCACAATGGAACAATATGGAAGTTCCTTATGAAATTAAAAGTAGAACTACCCTATCAACCAGCAATCCCACTTCTGGGCATGTACCCAATGGGGGAAAAAATCATTATCCAGAAGAAATATCTGTACTTCCATGTTTATTGCAGCATTATTCATAATACCAATGTATGGAAATAACCTAAGTGTTTGCCACCAGATAAATAAAGAATATGTGGTACATATATAATGCAATATTATTCAGCTTAAGAAAAAAAAAAAAAAACAAGGAAATCCTATTATTTGCAACATCATGAGTGAAGCAAGAGGGCATTACATTAAGTGAAATAAGCCAACAGAGAAAGACAAATACTACATGATATCATTTAGATGTGGAATCTAAAAAAAGAAAAAAAAAATGGAACTCATAGAAACAGAGAGTAAAATGCCAGGGTCTTGGAGTGGAGGAATTGGGGAGATGGCAGGCAAAGGATACAAAGTTTCAGTTATAAAACCAAGTCCTGGGAATCCAACATACAGCATGGTGACTATAGATAATAATACTGTATTGCATATTTAAAAAGTGCTAAAAGAGTAGATCTTAATTAAGCATTCTCACCACACACATAATAAAATGTGACTGCGAGGTGATGGATGTGTTGATGAACTTGGTTGCGGTAATCCTTCAGAATATACACCAAATCATCACATTGTACATTTTAAATACATGTAAATTTTTCAGATATTCCTCAATAAAGAGGGGAAAAATTAAAAAATAAATATATTTGTTGACTGAATAAGTAGGAATGAGGACAATTATTTATTATATAATTACTTATTTTGACATTCATCAGATCCTACTTAATGTTTTGATGGTCTAATGTATATCAAAATAACTTAAAGCTTTACAAATAAAATCTTCTCAAAGCTACAGATGCAATCCTCTGAAGAAATAGAATATGAGGTAAGATAGACACCTGGATTAGAGTCTTGCTACTAATTCTGAAGATCCCAATTCTCAAACCTTGCTGAAATACATTAAGTAGATTTTTTACTTTTCATAAAGCTGGAAACGACTTCCTAGATGGTGAAATCAGATGAAGACTCGTTAGCTGGATTCATGAGGAGGAAGCCCAGATCCCCTCGCTGCAGTCGGCGACACACGTGCAGCTTCCAACTACAGATTTTGGAGGAACAAAAGCGCATCTTCGCTGCTGCTGTGCCGCTGAGGGTTCTTAAGGAAAGCAACTGTTTTGCCAACTTTATTATAAATTTAGAAGTCTGGGGTGCTGGGTGGCTCAGCCTTTAAGTGTCTGCCTTCGGCTCAGGTCATGATCCCAGTATCCCTGAATCGAGCCCCGCATCCGGCTCCCTGCTTGGCAGGAAGCCTGCCTCTCCCACTTCCCCCTGCTAGTGTTCCCTCTCTGGCTGTCTCTCTCTCTGTCAAATAAATAAATAAAATATAAATAAATAAATAGGTAGATAGATAAATTTAGAATCATTCAGTTCTAAGTTCCAAAATGAGTATTTTAAATTTCCTCACTTTGGTGTCATAAAATTTCTGAAGGAACTTGTAAGAAAAACCAAGAGATTTCTGGAGAGGGAGCTAGGTAAGAGATAGGTGGTTTCCGGCAAATCATGTTGTTACTCACCATTATTAGTGTAAAGGGAATATGTAAGCAATAAAATTAATGCCCCTTGAAGATATGGATACATTTAGCACCAAAGGATTTGGGGCTCCAAATATCTGTTTTATAGCTTCAGCTAAATCATAAATTCTGTGAATCCCTAAAATGTCAAATGAGGCATATTCAGTTTGCACGTATAGTGTATCATGCTCTCAACTTCCTTGAATTTTGAATTTTTATATAAAAGAAGCATTCGTTGTGCTATCATCCTTCTGATCAAATTGCTCTACGTGTTGCATAGAACTAACAGTTCCATCTACACACAGGGATTTGATCTGGTTTTCTTTACTACAACAGTTGCTTAACTAATATATTTTTTAAATAAAAGCTCCAAAACGAAGTTTTCTAATGAGTTGGAAAAGTTTTGCTTTAGAAATGATCCTCTTGTAATGATTCCTGGTGCCATTTAGGGAGATGCAAGGGCGGAGATTCCAAGGGTGATATATTTTATCCACAAAGGAAATCATAATGTGAACAAACACACGTTTGATCTGTGCCCCAGAGCTTGGCATGGCTAAAGGGAAAGATGCATCCCTTGCTGTCATTTGAGTCCTCCACCCAAACCCAACCATCAAAGCAGAAAATTTGCATGCTCCAAAAGATAGAACTCAGATAAGTGAAAAGCTCTTCAGATATTTGTTTCAAAAAATCCTTTGAGAGAACAATGAATTTGGATCATGAAAGAGAACCTCAATTTGTACTTTTGATTTTTCCCAGTTTCATATTTTTTTTTAAAAATGTTCTTTCACCACCTCCATATGCAAAAGGAGATGAGCCTGCTTTGTTTCCCAACTGACCTATTCATATCAAGTTAGTCACACCCATTTAAGTCTCCCCTCCCCCCCCCCCAATTTTGGCTAGTCCCATGGAGCCCTCCTATGGAGCTGGAAACTGATATAGAGACTTTTGCTTTTTATAGAGAATTCAATCCCTCAGTACTACGAGACACCCTTTCTTATTAAAGAACAAAATGCATGGAAGTTGTTAAAAACAAATCATTTTCCATTAGAAAAAAGTTACATGATTGGAAAAAGAGAAGAGCACATTGCTGTAATTACCGGTACATTAAGCAGGGAATGAACAGCTGCGTGAACTTGGAGTCAGAAGGATAAGAACCACTGAGCCAGCTTCCCCATATGGTCCAAGGGAGGAGGTGGGGCTTCTAGCTGCTTGGGGGTTGGCGAGGTGAGGAGGGGGCAAACTAGAATCCCATTCAAGTGAGAAACTCAGGCCAAGAAATGTCTGGCTTCCCGGTCCAAACCCAGCTTCCCTTTTGCTGCAATGGGAAAATCCCCCTGGCCTTTGTAACAAAAGCCTCTAAAATCAATGTTGTTTTTTCCTAAAGAGAGTAAAATGTGAACGTTTTCAGACTTTTGGCTACCTCCATACCAAGAAAAGATGACCTCAGAAAGACTGAATCACTTCCTCAGCCTTCTTGGGGTGTGGCTATTACTTGGAATGATTGATCCCACTTCAGAAACACTATTTGATCTAGCTTTTGCCTTCTTTCCCAATTAGAAGTAGGGTCTGGCCAACAGTGACGGGTCCTCGCCACCAGGTACTGGTCTCAATCTGTTGCAGTGAGAAACATGACTGCCTTCTAATTGGCATTCCCTTCAGAATTTGGCAAATTTGGTAAAAGCGGACCGGCACTATGGTAACCTTTAATTATCAATGCAAATCTTAACAGAAAAGCATTCCATTCTTCTTACATTGTATGTCATAAATTAAACACAATAAATTGTATTGTGAAACCTCCTCAGAAGACATTCCCGAATAGACCAGGCAGAAAATGCTTGCATTATACTGAACAGAGCCAAAATTTGATAGTCGCTGGAAGGGCTGGCTATAAGGAATCTAGCTATTTACAGGGGAAATACCAAATAAGCTACATCACGCGAGGGGATGTTTTTGTGAGTACCATGTCCAAAACCATTTGGGTTTCCACTATATGAAGGTTATGATCACAGAAGATGCCGGCCAGCTGTTCCTCACTGCCACTGAAACAGAATGGGGGGGGGGGGGGGAAGCATTAAAGTGGAATTGGAGGAATCCAAGCTTCCTGAAAATCTGAGTTAAAAGAAGAGGGATCCACTCCAGGGAATTATATAATAGAGGCCTTTCATTCGCTATAGCTTTTTTTTTTTTTTTTTTAATGAAAAGAAGCACTTTTAAGACAGTTCAGGTATAATTTTTTTCATCAGCAAAATAATGAATTTGATAATCTTATAATATTTCTCCCACTGAAAAAAAAATCTGAGAAATCTTTCAGAATTAGGACTATGGGAAATTAGGTTATGTCCAGAGGATAATTTATTCAGTTATGCTATGGTGCCATGGAATCTCATAAAATGAGAGAATATTATTAAAGGAATCTTTTCAGAAATGGGTGCATTTCACTCTATAATATAGACAGGCATATTCCAAGAAGGAGAATAATAATTTCCCCATAAATTAACCCAGGATTGTCTTTAGAACTATCTAAATTTTAAAATAAAACTAAAATGCAACATTCTATTCAAATTAGGCACACTACTATTTCTTAGGAAATTATTCGATTATAGGTAAATATATAGGTAAATGTGAAAACATCATTTGATAGGTACTGGAGTGTCCATTTCTATTTGATTTGTGGACTCTCTACTTAGGATTTTATAACTATATTCAAGCAAGTAGTGAAATATTAACTTGTAGGACTTTCCTAATAAACCAATTAATAAATCAAATGTGGGAAGAACACTTACTCTGGTCTTTCACACATGGAGAAAATCTATTATTGCCAGACTTCTGAGTTCCATAGAACACTCTCTTTTATGTTTTCCATTCAACTTGAATGAAACATCCTACTAGATCTCATTCCAGATTCCCCAGGAGACAGAACTACCTTTCAGCGCTCAGTACTTTACCAGGGTCTGCACTCGAGTTTGAGCATCTCAGTAGGCATGGAATCAGAAATGAGGGATTACTGGATTTCACTCTGATGGTGTCTCTTCTCAGAAACCATTAGAAAAGAATATCACCTTCATCTGTGGCACTTCTGACAGTTGACATTTATCTGTGTGACCTCTGCTTTCTAGGGAAAAAAAAATTACAATTTTTAGATGGCTTTAAACTTGAAAAGTTTTCCAAGCAGGAAGGAAAGAGTAAAACAACAAAAGAATAGTTTTACTACGTAAGTGTATCTTGACTTAAACTCTCGGGCATTTAGGCCATATGCCATGGCCCTCTGCAGGAGTTAAGTGGAGTCAGAGATTTTTTCCAAGTTACAGAACTAGTTACTTACTGCAGGAAATATTCAGTTACTTTAGTTTGAGGTACAAATCGCATGAACATGAACAAGTTTCCCTGGGTCTGTGAAATGATTAATTTTCTCTCCTTTTTATCCTTTTGTGGAGCATTTGCAAGGGATCCTAATTTAAATGATCTGCTCAGTTTCTTTCCTCTAAATACTGTGAACTCCATACAGTGTGGAGTTCACTTCTGGACAAGAGGCAGCTATTCACAGTAGTTGACAGCCCCGACTCTAGGCCCGGTGTGAATGGGTTTGAATTCCAACTCTATCACCGACTAGCTCTGAGTCCTTTTGGTTAGTTATTGACCTCTGAGCCTCTCTTTCTTCCCCTGTAAAACTGGGATTTCATAGCACACTTTTCTCTATGATTATTCTGAGTATTTTTGAAAGTTGCTGGAACAGTTTGCCTACAGCTCTGTGAGATGAGCAGAAGGAGAAGAAAGATAAAACAGACCAGCACATGAACACCATGGGATCAAAAATAACTACTCTCTACACAAGACGATAAACACCCTGTTCCTTGATATTTATCTATGGTGCACCAATATATTAATCCTCATTTTATTTTGAAGCAAAGGTAAATATTTTACATGTAAATGTGAATTTCAAGATAAAATGGATCATGGTCAGCAGTTTTGAGGGGAGGTAGGATGCTACACTATGAATTTCCTACATTGTCCCATTTATCACATGCCCTTCCTGAACACAGTGGCAATAAATATATGGAAAAGAAGACGAGGGGTAAAGGGTAACACTAGTCCATTTTAGTCAGTTGGTGCAAAGTCCCAGAAAACAGGCAGCTGGAGTTAGGAGCCTCCCTTCTCTATGCCCTTAATTCATTGTCCCTCTTCCAGATTTACAGATTGCCTTGATCCTCCCAAAGCTTTACAGATCAATTATAGGCATGGCTTTATCCACTCATGTCTTCATTCATAAATTTAACCAATACAGAGCACCTACTGTGTGTCTGGGACTCTGCCAGGCAGCCTCACGGAAGCTGGGTCGAGGAGGAAGAGTGAAGAATGACCTACATTCACAAAGATGAATAAATAGACACCATCCTGATTCTCACGGAATGTGTGATCTCGTGAGACACATAAAACAAATGATCCAAAGCAAACAACGATCAGAGCAAAAATCATGTAATGCATGACAAAATGAGATGTGGGAAACAGACCAAGAGAGAAGGAAGTATCTAGCACTGCTTAGGAAATGTTGGGAGGCTTGATGTGGGGCTATGAGGAAAGTAGGAATTCACCTGGTAAAAAGGGAGAAAAGAGGTCCTGACGAAGCAGCATGGACAGAAGAAATGTCCCAGCAAAGACACCAAAGCCTACAAGAGCTCCATGTGCACAGAGTGCGCCTAGTAATGTTTGTGGTTGGAATGCAGGGCATTTTGTGGTGGCATGGGTTTTCCGAACATTGTAAAGACTAAGTGTTTTGCAAAGAACACAAGTGACAGGGTGGTGATAGGCCACTTTGGAAGTCTTGCTACCCTCCTGGGTTATCCGATTTCCTGCACAAAGGAAGCAAGGCAGAGTCCAAGGAGGCTGACAGCGTTTAAAGGAAGAACGTGCCACTTTCCCTAAGGACCAGCTTCCAGGAGTTTCGGAAGACAGGAACAGGATATGCTCTCCTAGGTGGCTCATGTCCCATCCAAACATGATGAAAGAGATAATTCTGAGTGTCAGGAAGGAAGTATCGCAAGTCACAATCATCTCGTTAGTCTCATGGTTTCACTGCTGCATGAAATCTACTTACTCCAACTTACCTAAGTCACAAACAGAATTATCTTCTGTTAAGGATGGGGAATACTAATTGGTGTTAAACAGCCCTTAGTCTAATTATGGAAAATAATCCTTTTCCTAGACTCCTGCAAAGGAGAGAAGCAGCAAATGACCCAAACCCACTGGAGGAGACCCAGAGGGTTGAACATGGGTGTGGCTTGTGATAGAAAGCTGAGGCCACTCAAAGAGGGATTTTCACAGCTAAACTTCAGATTAGGAGGGGAAATAAACGCCTGCAGCTTAGTTCCTAATACATGAAGACCTAATAATGGATCACGGGGATCCATGCCATTCAAGCCACACGTGGGCACCTCAGTTTGTAAGCTCACTGTCCAATGAAAATCACACTCTCCAAAGATGTATTTCAAGCAACAACAGAGTCTGTAGTAAACACTATATTTGACCTTTTTCATTTTTATAGAAGTGCTATAAAAATCGATCTCGATTTGCCCTACCAACATTAAATCTGATAGGACAAAATCAGTTCAGGTTTTCAGGCCTCTGCAATACGGATGAAAAAAGGACAATAATCAGAGGGTTTTCTTGACTTCTCCAGTTTCTCAAAAAGCAGCATGAGTCAGCCCTCTCCAAAGAGCAGCGACGGAATCCGAGTCGGTAAACACATCGTGCGGTGGACCGCGGAGCGGCCACGCAGCCCCTCTAGCTCCTTAACGAGGGCAGAGCAAAAACAACAGAAAGATCATGCTACATCTGGAAGCATTGTTCACCCAGCTAAGCTACCAAGCAGGTGAAGCATTTTAATCCCACACTCTAGTGCCTATAAAATCTGCCCGATTCCTTCAGCGTTTGTGAAGCCTGGGAGAGGAATTCTTAGCACAAATAAATGGGGGCGGGTATAAATGAAGCGAGAACAGCACCTGTCTCTGCAGCTGGCCGGCAGACCTCCCTTTAATGTGCTGTCTGCTGGGAACTCGAGGCGTCTCAGGTTACGCGGCGGCTTGAGCCTGCAGTGGAGCCTGCAGAAAGGAATTCTATGACCAGAAGATGTGAGGCTTGATCTGCGGCCAAAAACAATGGTGAAAGGTAAAAAATGAAAAGCTCTGTCAGGACAAAGGCACTCAATCACAGCACAACGCGTGCAACTTGGCGGTTTGAAGAAATGAACCCCACACCGAAGTCACCACTGGATTAACAACTGGTTGATCCCCTTTTACCTTCTAATGCTTCTCTGGCTGGGACTACTTGTTGAAATCCAAATGAGAAGACTATAGCCGCCAGCAGCGAGCGCACAGTGTCTTCATTTAGGGCTAGTTCTGGCTGGTCTCGGGAAAGCAACTTGCAAGATTTATGCCCCTCAGCCTTCCATCCATGTTTTTTTCCATTAAAGAGGGAATTTAGAGCAAAGTTACCAATGTAACTCCAACCCAAGCTGGAGAAGTCCTCGCTGACTTGCAAAATAACTGTGGCCTCAGCAGAATTGTGTGCCCAATAGTAACAGAGGTGAAGCTCATAAAAATTGTGCGCACATATTTAAAAAAAAAAGGAGAAAAGACCCTGGAATTAGGTCCACGTTGGAGCTCATGGTTTCTTTTGTCACACAGAATGCAGCTAGGTGTGAGTAATGGGAACAAATAAAATGGAAGCGGAGGGTCTTTCCAAGAAAAGCTTGGAAGAACATATAAGAAGAGCTTAGAAGAATGTGTGTGTGTGTGTGTGTGTGTGTGTGTGTGTGTGTGTGTGTGTGGAAAGAAAGAGAGAGAGAAAGGCGGGGGGAATGAAAGATTTGTGGTGGTCCTTGGTCACATTGCTCTGAATGTCCCTGGAATGTGAGTCAATGCCTGGAAATCCTATAATGGGAAACAGAGCCATTCCAGCCCCCATCAAAGCCTGGATAAAATGCAAAGACATTGGAAAAGTACCAGTAAGCTAAAATTCACAATGAGCGCTAACTGACTGAAACCATCCTGAATCTTTAGTGAGAGGGGGCAGAGGAAGATCAAGAATGCCTCCCTCCTTGAAAGCTGGGAGCTTTAGAGGGGCCCCACCCAGTGGGTGGATGAAGCAGGAAGTGAAATGGACACCATTGTCAACTTTGTTCTCTTTGAATTTGACTGTATGTGGGTTCTGACTGTAACAGATGGAATTGATTGGGTCAACAGTATGTGAAATGAGAAGGATGCCTGAGCCCAAGAAGGAAGCAAATGCCCCAGGTGTCCAGTCCCAAATATTTTGGCAGTGAATGTAGATACAGGGAGAAAAAATATCATTTATTCATGGAAAACATTCAATGAACTGTTTTTAAAAATGCCTAAAATATCTATGGCCAGTTTCCATGGTCAACAAATATAAGCAAAGTTTCATTGTTAGTTTGAAGAAGTGATTCTACTTTATTAGACTTTTGCTTAGTATTCTGATTAGAGCATTGATGATAGGGAACTCTTTCATTATAATATGTTATCAAAACCCTAGGACAAACAGGTATTTGGTTTTTCAATGACACTCTCTTTCTTGTGTAACATCTGAGGAAACTTAAGCCATTTTTAATACATAAATATAGTTTTTTCTCTAGAATCACTTCCTTTTCTCCCTCTTTCTCTCTCAAATACACACACACAGTCTCTCTCTCTCTCTCTCTCTCTCTCTCTCTGTGTCTGTCTATAGGAGAAGACACACATTTGATTCATGTCCCCATTTACATTTATGAACAAACCCCACCTCCATCACCATAAGAAATAATTGGAACCTGGCCTTTACTCTGCTTCACTGAATATACTGAAGAAAACAGTCCATTTTATCGGCACTGATGGTTTTGAATGAGATGTTGATCTGCTTGGGCATTTTCACTGAGTTTGAAAATGCACCATTATAAGTGTTCCCAACTATGGTGAATTATGAATCTGCACTGGACATCCATCATATCATTTGCTCTATGCTCTGTCTGGTGGGAAGAGGAATGGGGTCAAATAGCAATTAAAGCTTGGGCACATTTCAAGAATTCTAAGCACTTTCTAATACTACTTATTTTCATCAAGTCTAATGCCACATATCATTTTGCTCACAGAAAGGCAATATTTTGGATAGAAAGGGAAAAAAATCTACCAATTCACAACTTCTTTAAGGCTATTGACTACATTGTGAAGTTACATAAATTTTAGTTGATGTTCAGATTTTATGATATTTGCACACATTGAGAATCCATTTGACACCTGATTTCAAATGTTGCCCTATTTGCCGAGAAACCATAACACAAATCCAACATTGTATTGACAATAATCAACCTAAAATATTAAATGTAACTTTTCTAGGTCTGAAATCATGTAAATAAAACTAAATTTTTGAAGGGAGAATATTGGCAGGAAACATAAGCTTCATTTAAACTAGCTTAGAATTTCTTTTCATAGGGGCACAATTCAACTCCAATATGTTCTTGAAGGTGGAGATTATAAATTAGATGGTCACTTCTAGGAGTAAGTCTTGTATTTTCATATGATGTAAACTTCCCATCCAAAGCAAATTCAGCTTAGAGACAGATCCAAGCTTACTGTGCACTTTTCAGAATGCTGTTCACAAACTATAGTAACAAAATATTACTTATTGAGTCTCTTCCTTCTGTACACAGGAAAATATTAGCTAAGGCATTCTCAGACACAAAGAGTAGATCTCCACCTGATTTAGAACTACACTTGAAGGTAGTAGCCATCATAGTATGAGAAAGGAGCAAAAGTGATTTCAACTATCTTGTATTTATTTTTTTCTCCACAAAAATGTAGTTTTCCTGAATCGGGACTTTAAAAATAATTTATTGTAATTAGACAAACCATGCTATATAAACATTTCAATTTAATTTGATAAACAAGGTTTAAATACCTCAATTTACTAGGTGAAATCTGGGATGCAAAGATAAATAAGACAGTATCCAGAGATGGGAAAGCAGATCTACGTATATAACTATATTATGAAGGAGAATGTTTTAAACACTTAATGAATTTATATACAAAATCCTGTAAGAACACAGAAGGAGAGCAATAATTCTCTTGTGAGGCAAGGATCTCTTTAGGGGAAAGTGATATTTGATCTATATCTTGAAAATGAATGGGATTTCAACAAAGAGGAGATGACAGGTAGTTCTAACCTTAAAAGAGGGTAGGGCCTGGAACAACCAGCTATGGCAGAGAGCCTAAGATAATCACACTTTAAAAGAAGTTTTGCTGTCACCATCTTTCATAGGCTCCTTGGGATTTCAAAAGATGGAAATGACAAAACTGACTTATACTTATGATCAAAAAGAGAAGTAGTTTGTATGGCCTATAGTCCTGTCCCTTCCCACACACAGCCAGGACTGTTGCCTACTGTCCCATCCAGGAGATGGATGTGAAGGTGTTAGTGAACAAAGCCTCTATCTCAGCTCTCTACTGAAATGGCCTCCACTAATGATATCCTTGACACTCTATGCTCCCCCCCACCAACCCCAAAACAATCCTTATTTATCCTCTTGGCTATATTGGACTCTATTGGAATCCTTCTTTATTGAAACAGCTTCTCTGACCTTCCTAGAACCACCATTGCCCTCTTCTTTCAATCACTCTTGAAAGTCCATTCCTTTGACTTCCATAGTTAGTTAATCCTATATGTAATGAATTACAAATCTACATGGCAAGCACAGATCCCTTCCCTGAGTTCCAGTCTTACATACCCCCTGCCCACTGACAATCATCTATTCTACTTAATCATATACCACCAATAATAAACCAATCACCAAATCCTGATTTTTTATTCCTTGTTTCTGTTTTCTATACCATTCCGCCTTTCTCTGTTCATGTAACAAAGACTCCAGTAAGGCTAATGTGGCTGTTCCCAAGAATTTCTGCAATAGTTCCTGAGCACTCTTACTTCCTCTGGTCTTTTCTCTCTATTTTATCCTTCACACTGCAACCACAATGATTCTTCCAAATATAAATATGATTCTATCACACCAGTGCTTAAAAATGGACTTTCAATTGTTTGTTGTATAAGGTCCAAGGTACTCGTGGTGGTTGATAGTACCTTCATTATCTAGTGTTTTCTTACCTGACCTTCACCAGCGTCATCATTCTCCCCTTCCTATCCTGTGCAATCACACTATATGTTCTAAAAATTTTGAGATGTACTTGGAAAAATCAAGGCTGGTAAAAGAGATTGATTCAGATGATGACAAATGCTAAGCTTGAACTAAAGTGTTTTTTTTTTTAATTTTTATATTTTAGTCTGATTTTATTAACAATAAGAAAAGAAAGCAGATCTGTAAGCAAGAAAATGATGTGAAAAGACCATGACTTTTGGGAAGGGCAATGATGGCAATATATGGAATAAGTTGGAGGGAAGAGATACCAAGGAGACATCTATTTTAAAAAGCATAAAAGAATGTAATGCTTGGGGTACCTGGTGGGCTCAGTTGGTGAAGCGGCTGCCTTCGGCTCAGGTCATGATCTCAGGGTCCTGGGATCAAGCCCTGCCCCATGTCCTATCAGGCTCCCGACTCATCTGGGAGTCTGCTTCTCCCTTTCCCTCTGCCCCTTCCTGCTTGTGCTCTCTCACTGTCTTTCTCTCTCTCTCTCAAATAAATAAATAAATGAATAAAATTTTAAAAAGCTTAAAAGAGATACTGTGAACCAATGTCACAGCAACAGGAATGAAAAGGAGAAAAAGGGTCTAAGAAGCAATGTGGCCATAAGAAAAACAGCACTAGAATATCCCCTGGTTGTAGAGTGTGGGAGAAAAGATGAATGTAAGGCTCTAAAATAGTAGATATGGAAGACACAGGAGAAAAAGATCATTGAGAGAAGAACAAGGTGAGACTTAGTTAGGTCCTTTTATCCTTTTGGAATCTAAGAGATGCTCAACAGCTAATTAGAAAGACAGATTTGGAATCCAAAAGAAGAAAAATAAGCAGAGTTTAACAAGTACATGTTTGGGTTTCATTTGGAGAAACGTGATGACTGAAGCTCCAGTGTAAGAAAAGAAGGCAAGAAGAAGAAATGATACTTACTTAGTGGGGTTCCTGTGTCTGGTACAAGCAGAAGCTGAACCAGTGAAGCAGGAGGTGAAGGCAGACTGGTAGATACAGGAGGAGAAGTAGGATGATGTGGTGTAGTTTAACCATAGTAAAGAGAGTATCAGAGAAGCACCTGGGTTAAACCTCTGCCTTTGGCTCAGGTCATGGTCTCAGGGTCGGAGCCCACATCAGGTTCTCTGCTCAGCAGGGAGCCTGCTTCGCCCTCTCTCTCTGCCTGCCTCTCTGCCTACTTGTGATCGCTCTCTCTCTCTCTCTCTTTCTCTCTCTCTCCTTGTGTCAAATAAAAAAATAAAAAAGAAGAGAAGCTAGCATTCATCTCAATTAATTCAGGGGGATTTAATAGGATAAGGACAAAAATTCAATCTCTGAGTTTAAAAATCAGTAGATAGGGGCACCTGGCTGGCTCAGTGGGTTAAGCCTCTGCCTTCTGCTCAGGTCATAATCTCAAGGTCTGGGATCCAGCCCCATGTTGGGCTCTCTGCTCGGCAGGGAGTCTGCTTCTCTTCCTCTCTCTCTCTGCCTGCCTCTCTGCCTACTTGTGATCTCTGTCTATCAAATGAATAAATAAAAATCTTCAAAAAAATTTAAAAAAAATCATTAGATAATTGGGGATGTTGAGAAAGCAGTTTCAACCATGTGTTGCAATTTGAAAAGACATTACAATGGGCAGAGGAGTAAACAGAAGGTAAGAGAATTGAAGCCATACTCTTCCAATATGTGGGATGATACAAGAAAGAAAAGAAATGCAGGTAGAATCAAGGACTTTTAAAAAACACTGGAAGAGGAAATCACATGTGGAGGCTGAAAGGAAATATGCAGTAGAGCTGGAGATCATGTCCTTGAATAAAAGCAAGGTATAATTTCAGAGGCCAGACTGCAGAGGACAAAAGAAGGGGTGGGTCTGGGACACAGGTAGAAGTAATGAGTCATTTATGGGAGAAGCAAGGAAGAGAGCAGAATTATCCAATCTGTAGGTGAATACAATAGGATTAGAAGTAAGAATGAGAGGCAGAAGAAGCTTCCTGAGTCTTCAGAGGGAGGTGTTAATGTCAACTAAAGCATAGACACAAAAAGCACCATATTAGGCATGATAATTAAGGGTGGCTCGCTATGGATGCTGATGAAAGGCGAGGTGGATGGTGCAAGAGATGGCATAGGAAAGAAAGATGAGGATAAGTTATACTGAGATGTTAACAAGCACCAACTTCAGTCTTTTGTAGGTAAGAGGGAACTGCTGAGGGGCACCTGGGTGGCTCAGTGGGTTAAAGCCTTTGCCTTCAGCTCAGGTCATGATCCCCGAGGTCCTGGGATCGAGCCCCACATGGGACTCTCTGCTTGGCAGGGAGCTTGCTTCCCCTCTCTCTCTCTGCCTGCCTCTCTGCCTACTTGTAATTTCTGTCTGTCAAATAAGCAAATAAAAAATCTTAAAAAAAAAAAAAGAGGGAACTGCTGAGGAAGTGTGGGTATGGGAGAGATGTGGAAGTGAGATGCTGAGGGAAGATGTCTCTGGCAGTTCTGGAGAAGAGGGATTGTACATAGCCAGTTGCAAGTGTGCCCAGTAGTCTAACAAGAGGAACACAGGGCAGAGAGGGTACAGTAGAGTCATCACAGGTTTGGGGGGAAAATTCTATAGGACCCGGTGGTTGGTTAGGGATTTAGGAAAAATGAGAAATCAAGGAAAACCTCAGGTTTCTATTTTGAATGATTGGATAGACTTTGATTTCACTTACTAAAGGAGTAGAGGAGTAAAGCAGATATTAGAGGAAAGATAGCTCAGTTCTGAGCGTGTTGGATGGCAGGTTCTTGTCTGACTTTTGGATGGAGAAGTTTAATGAGTTGTTATAGAAGTGTAAGATTTATGACTGTACATAAGATTGAGGTGGTAAGTAAGCAGGTGGGCTAAGAATGTAGCCCAAGATATTAATAATTAAGAGAGTAGACAGAGGAAGGTTAGATAGAGGACTGGTCAGAGGAGGAAGGAAGAAAGGAAGGAAGGAAAGAAGGGAGGGAAGGAAGGAGGAGAAGGGAGGGCGGAAGAGAGGAAGGAAGGAAAATTAGGATAATGTGGGAGTTCCACAATCTAGCAGTAGAGAAAGCGCTCCAAAATAAGAACATAATCCACAGTATCCAACACAGCAGTTGTGCCAAGTAAGCTGAACTCCAGAAAAGATCCATTGGACTTAGCGGATTGAAGGTCATTTTAGGTTTTAGCAAAGCACTTTCAGAGGAATATTGACAGGAAAAGCCAGAATACAGTGGACCGAGAGTAAATAAGACATAAGAAAATAACCTAGTGGGGCAGTAAGATTAGACTGTTTTGTTTGTTTTTTTTTTTTTAAGATTTTATTTATTTATTTATTTGACAGAGAGAGACAGATCACAAGCTGGCAGATAGGCAGGCAGGCGGAGGGGGCAAGCAGGCTCCCCGCTGAGCAGAGAGCGGGATGCGGGGCTTGATCCCAGGACCCTGAGGCCAGGACCTGAGCTGAAGGCAGAGGCTTAACCCACTGAGCCACCCAGGTGCCCCAAGATTAGACTGTCTTGAACCGCAGTATATGTGTTGGGAAGACCCACAAGAAAGTGAAGCCTAAATAGCCTTTGAAGGAAGACTGGATATCCACCAGCTGGATTGGCAAGGGACTTGACAGAGAAGAACACCTGCAAAGCACAAAGGTCTGAGACAAGGTGGTTTGCTTAGAAAACACAAGAAGGGAATATCTGGATGGGTGCCCTTCAGCTCATATCATGATCTCAGGGTCCTGGGATCCAGCCCTGAGTCAGTCTTCCTGCTCAGTGGGGAGTCTGCTTTTCCTTCCCCCTCCTCTCCCTTAGCTCTTACCCCTACCTCAAATAAATAAATAAAATCTTAAAAAAAAAAAAAAAGAAAGAAAAGAAAACACTAGAAGTTTGTTTAGAAAACAGAATCATCTACAAGGCATTAAAATGAATGGAACATCTGGGTAGAACAAAAGTTATGAGGTGGGACAAAGACAGGTTCAGACCAAAAGAGCCTTTTGGGCCTTACTAAGGAAAAGGAATTTTATCCTGAGGCAATAGGGAGCCATTGCAAGACTGTAATCATCTTATTTGTGATTTACATTGGCAGAAGGAAGAATAAGAAAAAGCTGGAGGCTAGGTGAGCATAGCAGGAAGGAAGACTTTTAGAACAGCATAGGAGAGAGATGACAGCGTAAATTAATAGCAGAAGGAGAATAGGGTAAGAATTATCAAGAGCTGGTGATTAAGTGGATGTGGGGAAGAGGGCATGGAAGAAATAGGACTCAGGAAAACGACCATTGTGTCTGGTTTAGTTAATTAAGGCAGAAGGCAATGTCCACAACTATGGCAGTGAATAGAGAAAGAGATATGTTTGGAGGGGTGGGGGAGGGATCACGACTGCAAAATGTTTGAAACATTTTATATTTGAGGTTTCTTTTAATGTCTCTAAGGGATAAAATCCAGAGAAGCTCCTGGACCTAGCATGCCTAGCGTGTTGGACAAGTCACAGAAATATAGACTCTGAGATCAAGGAGAGCTGGGGATCATTGTGTGTCTGAGCTGAAATTCACTTGCATTGAAGACATTCCCAGAGGAAAGGGATGATGGTACTTAGTTATCTTCACACACTTCAAGGTGGTTCAGAGGCTGCATCTTTAGGGTACTGGTTCTGGTAATTAAGCCTCCACTGGGGGCGTGCAGGGTAGAAGTGAATGAAATAAAACTCTATGGGTTAGAGTAATTTGGAGACTGGAAATTAAATAGGATCTGATGGATCCTCCCAATCACTTTTGCTATGCTCCTTTCAGCTGCTCAAATAAGAGTGTGGGAATGGCCCTGGTGGACCTAAGCCCAGAGGCCACAAGAATTCTCTAGAAATAGAGGATTTGGAGGGGCCTTGGGAAGGTAGCCTGTAGAAAAGAAGCCTCCGTTGCCACAATATATCAAAGCAGCATAAGATGAAAATCTATCTGCCATGATGTGACCCAGGAGAGCAGGTCACTCTGTCCCTTGGAATTTCACATGGTTTCCTTATGCTTTTGTGACCCTGATGCTCATATTAAACTGATTGCAACCGCACGCTCATTTTGGAAACAGATGACTAATATAATGAATTGGCTTTTATGCCATATCTCTCTTTCCCCTTGGCCTTGATCCCTGTAGATTGAATTGCTTCCAGGTCAATGTGAACCCTACAGTGAATCTTCAGTCAGAGGAGATGATTTACACGGAACATAGGTATTGTGCAAGAAAGCAATCTCTTCTCCATTTTAAATACAAAGTGTCATCTGCTCCAGAATAACTCAAGGCAATTTCTCGTCTGTGTGTGTCTCTGTGTGTGTGTGTGTGTGTGTGTGTGTGTGTGTGTGTGTGTGTGAGTGAAATTCCAGTGGGAATTTCAGAGGCTCTAAATTACAGCCAAAGAATAATTTTTCATTTAGAAGAATGGAAATCCCTGAAAGGTTTCAGGTTATGAAGTACTAAAGAACAAGCAGGGATCATGTGACCCAAGTAAAAATTTCACAAGGAAGTGTTTCAGGTCACTAAACAGAATGGAATTTGTTTCAGGTTTAAGCTATTTACCTCATGCTTTTATGATCTTCATAGTAAAAAAAGACATAGGAAAAGAAATCTCAACAAATGTAGTCAGAATTTGTGAGCAAGCTGATGAAGACAAGTTCATCTGTGCTTTTATCTGCATTAATATAAAATTTGACTTATATAGCCAAAGAACATCATTATATTTTCCATTAAGCATAGCAATATGAAATTTTACCAACTTAAAGCTCAATAACTGTAATTTTGGCACAGGCTAAAACTTATCCTTGCCAAATACTTTCCACTCTAACCTCATTTCTTCTTGGTTGAAATTTGTACAAAAGCTTTCCCTCTAAGGGGCAGGGGTTTCTCTGCTCAGAGGTGAGGTGACTTTCTAAAAAGAAAATTTGAAGTCTTCTGAGCCACTTAAAGTCATAAGCACAAAAAGCAAATAACCTCTGTTGCACCTTTAAAATGTCAAAATTTTTGAACTTTAAACATAAAGACCCTGGAATGAGAATCAGTTGATTTTTCAGGTAAAATCTTGGAAGTTTTAAGAATGGCTCAAAATTCTATTAGAAGATTAGGTTTAGTTGTGGTAACTGAGACATTTTAAACAGTTTATAGAGATTGACATATACATATATTTAGAGAAAACACTGTGTAACAAGTATTTTAGTAGATCAGAATTTGATAAAAGTGAAGAATAAATATGCTAAATCAGAGTCGCATTTTTTATTAAAATTTTTATGCACATGCAGAGTTTTACAAGTCAAAATACTTTACAAACCTTGTCCTGAAATCAGAAATCCCTTATTTCACTTCCATTCTTCACCCTACACCACCTCCCCACCAAGTGACTATGAAGAGGAAAATTACTCACAGCAGGTTGAGGGCAGCAGGACCCAGTAGATAGAAAGTTACTAGAAAGAGAAAGAGATAACCAGAAGCCTCCCCTGGGAGCAAGAGATAACCAGTTGTTTCTGCTTTTGTAAACAGGCTTCCCCCAACCAAGCCCCCTCCACTGCCCTAACCACTGTTCCCACCTAAAGTAAGTCTGCTCCCCGAGTTTAAACCCACTGACCAATAGTCAGCATAGCCCTTGGATCCTGCCCCTTGCACTCCCTTATAAAAACCCTATAACTCCACCACCCTGGGCCCAGAATTTCAGGTGTGAACTCCTCTGGGTCCACCAGAGTAAAATAAACCCGAGTTCTCCTGCTTCTCCAAGCATCCCTTGGTTCCTCCCTGGTCTGATTCTTTTCTGCAACAACCACTGACAAGTAACTTTTAGCAGTTTATTTGGATACCCATCTCCACAGTTCTAAATAATAAACTTTTCCTGCTACCTCTCCAATTTGTAATTTGTAGGCATCATCTATTAACTTGCTACTTGAAAACAAGAAGCATCCTTACTCTGCCTCGTGTCCTGCATCGCTTTCTGTACATCCTTCCGTGCAGATTATCATACTTCCATTATGATCTTTTTAAACATGATTTACTATGTTTTTCTCAGCTAATAAGTGTATGCTTTTAAACTTGCTCTCGTGATTTGCTGTCATTATCATTAATGCTTTCCAACTCTCCAAGTGAACTGAAAAGATTCTTGAAGGCTCTTTGTCACATGGTCAAGCCCTTCAGGGAGTAGCAATTCAACTGTTTTTGTGTGTGGTTTTTTTTTTTTTTCCCTTGCAACTTCTTCCTTGAGTCCTCTGTCTCTGTCCAATCTGAAAGTTGTGTTCTATGCCTGCTACCAAAAAAAAGTCAGCTAGGTCATAGGTATGAATTATGCAAAGAATAATGTATTAAATTTTAGTTTTTTTGCACAAATTCTGGGATAATATGAAAACTATGAGCAGCTTCTGTGCATGCTGAGGTTCACTGGTTTTTCAGGGGAAAAGTTTTGTGTAGATGGATCGAGCTCGGTTTTCCTGTAAAAAAAAAAAAAAAAAAAAGAAAAAAAGAAAAAATAGCTGAAGTCCCAAATTCTAAAGATATAAATTAGATAGTCAGATGTACTTATTTTTTTGATATCATTGAGTTTTTTAATTACATTAATTAAGAAATCAATGTAACGTAATGTAATGTAAAGAAGGATGCAACATACTTTATAATGTCAGATATGCTTCAAGAATTTTATAAGATTGTTATGACATATTTTGTAATTTAAAATGATTATCAGTAAAGTAGGGAATAATCTTCATACAATTTGGAGAAAGTTATCACTGAATACCTCATAAGTTTAATAAAACATTTTTATTGGTGTGCCTGGGTGGCTCAGTCAGTTAAGTGGCTGCCTTCGGCTTGGGTCATAATCCTGGGGTCCTGTGATGGAGCCCCTGCATTAGGCTCCCTGCTTGGTGGAAAGTCTGCTTCTCCCTCTTCCTCTGCCTGCTGCTCTGCCTACTTGTGCTCTCTCTCTCTCTCAAATAAATAAATAAAATCTTTTTTAAAAAAAATTAAATTTTTTTTTATTTTTATCATGAGTTTCACTCAATAGGATATTTATGGATCTGGAATCCTTTTCTTCCACTGAAAGATAATTTAAACTTAACTAAAATTTTACAGTATAGATTGTTAGAACTTATTCACTGGTGAAAAATTAAAGATAAATGTTGGAAATATATTATCATCTCCTTCATTTTAAATTAAAGATATAACTGAATGTCCTGAGGAGGCTAAAATTACTTTGAAATCCTTCTGTCATGTATTTTGGGAGATCAGCTTTACTCCTGTAAGTGTTATTGAAACAAAAGATAGAAATGTTTTAGATAAGCTTTATATCCTGAGGTATCGGGGCGCCTGGGTGGCTCAGTGGTTAAAGCCGCTGCCTTCGGCTCAGGTCATGATCTCAGGGTCCTGGGATCGAGTCCCGCATCAGGCTCTCTGCTCAGCAGCAAGCCTGCTTCCCTCTCTCTCTGCCTGCCTCTCTGCCTACTTGTGATCTCTCTCTGTCAAATAAGTAAATAAAAAATCTTTAAAAAAAAAAAAAAATATTTATATCCTGAGGTATCATTGTGACCAATCTAGCCTAGAATGGATAAATTAACAAGCAAAAGTAAGCACATTTGTGACATTAAAACCATTACATATGGATAAAAACTTGGTGTATTAAGCTATGTATGTATCTATCTAAAGTAGGGAATCACTCTATCACTAACAGATGTTAAGTTACATATGTGAACAACTAAAATTTTCAAGTGTAGTAAACATTCAATTTATCCATCTATACACTCCCTTTTAATGATAAAAATTATGTAATTCTTATTTTTAAATGTTTATGTAATTCTTTTTTTTCTTATGTTAGTAAGATTATGTAATTCTTTTTTTTTCTTACGTTAGTTTTTTTTCACATTGCGTTTATTAAAATCTAATTTCATTTCTGTTCAACCTAATAATAACTTGGGACCTACTTCTTTTTTTTCTAGTAATTCATTTTTAATTGTATTGTAAAAAGGAATGTTGCATGTGAAACACAGCTGCAATAATTATGAAGGGAGAAAGAGTACACATAGCTATATTTGGAGGACAGAGAAATGATAGAAGAAGGGTCACATGGGATTGGGTGAATTTTTGGAGACCTTCCATGTCTGAAAATATTTCTATTCTGCCCTCATGCCTTCTTAATAGTTTGTCTAGGTATAGAACTCAAGGAGAAAATGATTCTCCTGCAAGATTTTGAAATGATTGTTTTATCTATTTATTTACTTATGTATTTTTAAATTAAATTAAATTTTTCTTATTTCCAGAGCTGCTGTTAAGAAACCTAAAGGTAGGAGCTCCTGGTTGGTTTGGCTGGCTAAGGTAGCTCTCTTGATTTCGGCTCAGGTCGGTATTTCAGGTTCCTGAGAAGGAGCCCCCTGTAGGGCTCTGTTCTCAGCAGGGAGTCTGCTTAGGACTCTCTCTCCCTCTATTCCTTCACCCTGCACTCTCTGTGTCTAAAACAAATAACTCAATCTTAAAAAAAAGAAAAGAAAAGAAAAGAAAAAAATATAAAGTTAGTCTAATTCTGAGCTTATATATACCTCTGGTTTTCTTCCTTTCATTTTTCTTTCTGTCCTTGTGCCCTCCCTTCCTCATTCCTCCCTCCCTTCCTGCAATAAGGCAGATATTATTATCTGTGTTCTACAAATGAGGAACTCCATTTTATGGATGTTATTAAACACAGTCACTGAATGAATGAGAAGGGGTATCAACCAGTCCAATGCTAATAAGATGAGAGAAAATGGAAAATCAGTAAGTTCAAGTTATTTGTCAAAGTTTAAACTGCGTGCTTCAATTTCCTCTTTTGTAATAGGCTAGCAGGGTTGTCACAAGAAATAAATAGTATGAAGAATGTGAGCATGTCTACTATACTGTCTACCATTTAAAACTTTTTTTTTAAGATTTTATTTATTTGACAGAGAGAGATCAAAAGTAGGCAGAGAGGCAGGCAGAGAGAGTGAGAGGGAAGCAGGCTCCCTGCCGAGCAGAGAGCCCAATGAGGGACTCGATCCCAGGACCCTGAGATCATGACCTGAGCCGAAGGCAGCGGCTTAAATCACTGAGCCACCCAGGCGCCCCTACTGTCTACCATTTAGAATGCACTCAGTAAATATCAGTGTATTATCTTGGCCCATCCTGAAATCCACTAGCCATTCAGGAGTGTAGATAGGACGGGAATGAATATCTGTAGTAGACTGCAACATTTTCGGTCGCCTCTGATAAATGATACTGAAAAGGCTCAAGAAACTATTTTTAGTGGAATTGGCCACCCCTGCAATGTGAAACTTGTCACTTACCAAAACAGTAAAAGAGAGAATGGTTAGAAGGTGACAGGATATTTCATAAAACCAAATGTTCCAATTTTCAACACATTTCACAGAGTGTTTTATTTGTGTCTTCATTTCCTTTTATGCGGGTCGGATTGTTTCGTTTCATTTTTTTTTTTTTTCTGTGTCCTCTGTCAGTCTTGCTCTGGCTTAGAATGCACAGCCTCTCAGCTTCCTCTCCTGACCTTCTAGTGACAACGTCATCATTGTTCCTAAGACTGTGATTAGGACTCGTGATGGTTGCATGACAAACCTTCCCAGGGGAAGGACGGTCACTTGTTACAGAGTGTTTGTTTTACTTCAGTGAACACAACCAAGAACGACTTCAGAACAAAGCTGACCATTACCTGGAAGTGGTTTTTTTGTTTTGTTTTGTTTTCTTTCGTTTTTAACAGGAAAAGAAAAAAGGAAGATTTTTTTTCCCTTAAATAATCGTTAAGTTAATAAATTAAACTCAATATGTGAAAAAAGTTCTGTATACAGATAAATCCAAGGCATTTGCTGGAGATGCATAACTCATAAAATCATAAAATTTAAAGACTGGGAATGACTTTATGAAATGTCTGGTTCAGGGGCACCTAGGTGGCTCAGCTAGTTAAGTGTCTGATTGTTGATTTCTCAGAGTCCTGGGGTCGAGCCCTGGGTTGGGCTCCATGCTCAGCATGGAGTCTGCTTGAGATTCTCTCTCTCCTACTCCTTGTGCCTCTCCCCTCACTTGCGCCCTCTTTCCATCTCTCTCAAATAAATAAAATATTTTTAAAAAGAGAAAAAAAGAGAAAAAATGTCTAGTTCAAGGCTGCAAACTCACATGTCTATGGAAGCCAGAGAAGTAACAGAAGTGAAACTGACTATGTGGCAATCACCGCCTCCTGGGGCTGGTGGGGATGCGTGCTCATGACACACCTAATACCCAACATAGCTTTAGTCTTTTCCTAGTAACAGAAATCTTACTTTGTTCAGAATGGCTGTTTGCCTGGTTAAGACCCTCATCTTTGTAGAATCCCCTGAAGTTCACAGTCATAGCAGACAGGTATAAGCAGAGGTCTAGAGGGTGGAACCACTCCAAAAACTGTGATCTTCCAAATGGGAAGGAGAGCACCAGCAGGCACATGCCTTTTATCATCGGCCTATTATTCTGTCTAGAACATGGCTGTGATGCCTGAAAATAGAGCAGCCATCATGAGGCCATGAGGACAAAAGCCACACACTAAAGACGGCGACTCAGTCAACACATATATTTTGAGTATTTTTTTGTGTGGCAAGCAGTGAAGAGAAGCAGGGCTCTCTACTCTGGCAGAGACCTGAAATTCTCAGGGGAGTGAGAAACACACAGGGAAGGAGAACAAAGTGAAAATAAGGTGAAAGTGTAGAAATTGATATAAACCTGATGTTCATTTAGATAGGGCAGTTGGCAGAAGCCTCTCTGATGGGCTGACATTTAAAATACAGAGTGTTACAATACGTCACAGGAAGAGCCAGAGGGCTGTATTGCTGTCAATCCTAAGGAGGGGGTGGAGGGAGGGGAAGTTCACAGCTCTTTGGGTTTGAGAAACCCTGAACAAAATACCCTCTTCTTGTTGAGTCTTATTGTACATTAGTTTATTAAAGGTTCTAAGTAATCCTGAGATAAATAAACATATGTAACTTTGCTTAATCCATAATTCCCCAGATTCATTTGAGTTGGAACCTTCTGTTGGAACTAGGCCTATCAACCACCTCTGGAAAAGTTCCAAGTCCTAGTCTTGGGAAAGGCTGGTTATAATTGCCTCAGGACGGAAACAATTAACTATTGCTACAGCCTCTGGAGAATTAACTGAAACTGACCATTTGTTTTCTTAAGTTCTCATAAATAAACATTTTTATTCAAATAGGGTAAGACTCCCAGATCATGGTGTTCTGTTATTTAGCAAGCAAAAATAAACAAAGAAGACAAAATATGTAAGTAAAGACTAACAAATATTGCAGTAAAACTAAGAATTGTAGGGAGTAAAAAAAAAAAATTACAGGAATCTAACTTTTCAGGAAGAATAATGCTCTTCCCTATTTGTTACCCAATACACCATTTCCTTTTCTTACGCTGCATTTCACTATAGTCCCATGTTCAGTTTCAGTGTATTTACCCCATGTTGGCCTTGCACTCTGTTCCTATGCTGTGTGTTCCATACGGCAGACTGAATTGGCTTCAGCTTTCAGTCCTATATGTCTAGTGTAGGATGTGGCTCCTGTTAGGTCCTGGGTTAAAGAATAAATTGATTCGGAATGAATATCATGTTGTGATCAGTAGCTTCACATTGGAGCTCATTGTTCAGAGCTGGTATAGGGAAAACATTCATTATACAGTTTGCATCTATTTCCTTACCTTATTTGTCAATATCGAGTTTCCTTCTCCTGCCATCAAAGCAGCTTCTGAATTTCCACTCAATCGGAGTATACTACATCCATTCAATGAAAGCAAAAAAAAAAAAAAAAAAAACCACACCAGTTGTCATCTGAGGGGTACAACAAGATGGAGAAGAGTCCCATTTTTAGGAATTCTTTACCTCCTAATCCATCCAGTGTTTATCTCTGATGTTTTAGAACTCAGGGAAATTTTTCAAAGTCACAATAAATGTTTTTCTCCAAATCAATTAATTCACCTTTTTTTAAAAAAATAAATCAACCATAAGCTTTTTTATTTTTATTTTTTTCCCCATAACTCCTCAAACTCCTCAAATAATTCTAATAGATCACAAGTGTTGGGAACCTTGTTATGTCTGTCAAAATGATTGAAAGCTTTAGGGAACATCTGATGCAAGCAACGAAATAAAGAGGGAATACTTGAATGTAGAATATTCCAACTGACGTACAACTACATATATCAGGCTGAAGGATGTATTCACCTGGCCTCAATGGGTTCACGTCAGAAGATAGCACCATCTTTATCCAAGAGAGATTGCAGAACTTTTCAGCTGATACAGACTCCAGAAATATCTTAATCTTTTCTGGTAAAAAAAATTGTCCAAAGAGCCTCATGAATCTAAAATAACAATGGTGCTTACTTATTATGTTAAAGACAAGATTTGAAGGAGGTGGGCATGATAGTTTATCACAATGGTGCTCCAAAAATCTAAAACACTTTATAGCCTACAAATAAGAAAAAAATGAAAATTCTTTAGAAGTGTGAAAGCTTTTGTTTCTTTTGTCATGACTTGCACCCACAGACACATATATATATACATATTCAAATAGTGGTGTATCTGTGAGCTGAAGACACCTCAGGGAGCTCCAGGTAGTCATTAATTAACATTTGGAGCAGAGCATGGATTAGACTTATCTTCCCTCCATTTTTTTTTTTTTAAGATTTTATTCATTTATTTGTCAGAGAGAGAGACAGAGAGAGAAAGATCACAAGCAGGCAGAGAGGCAGGCAGAGGCAGAGGGAGAGGCAGGCTCCCTGCCGAGCAAGGATCCCAATATGGGACTCCATCCCAGGATGCTGGGATCATGACCCGAGCCGAAGGCAGCCGCTTAACCAACTGAGCCACTCAGGCGTCCCTTCCCTCCATTTTTTTAATGATACATATGATTTCATTAAGATTAGTCACTTTGTATATTTGTTTTCATATCCTAATTCCTTTTTTCTTTTATTCCCTCTGGGAGATAAGGGATCACTAATGAGTAGCTGGTGATGCTCAAAAAGGAAGCCCAAGAGTGTGAGGTGGTTGAAGCAAAAGATGAAGAAAATAACCTTAATATGATTTGAAAACATAATAGAGCTGATTATCCCGGAAAGCCTTCAGGAAGCCTGGGGGAAATCAGTCACTCTTACTCTATAAAAATAAAGTAAATAGAAAAAACTTGTCCTAGTTCTCTTATATATTTGTTTTTTAAGTTTATATAATTTTTCCTTACATTTTACTTAATTTTGACATATAAAACCCTCTTTTACAAACAGTCTCTATCTGAGAAAGAATAATGAAGATCTGCCATGTGCCTTATTTAAATTTGGAAATAGAGTGTTGGATTTTGTTGACTCTAAATACACAAATTCCTGTCCAGAGCCAGCTACACAACCAGTAGCTCAGCTGATTGTCCTCTGCCAGTCATCATTCTCACCATGACAGCAACATGACTGTCACTTTTTGCTCCTCGCTCAACCCCAATTCACTGATGCAAGCAAAAGAGGTTTCTTCTTATCTCCTAAGGAATGTTTCATGCAAATTATTCCCTAAAGACATTCTCTTTGATTTCTCATACATACGTCAACCTCTAAATGCCTATTGAACACAAAAGAACTTCATTAGCCTTAAATAACTACATTTCATATATGATACACTGAAATAGACTGTAACACTTCAAGGGTAGCAAGCATTCTTAAATAATGACCACTCATCACTAATAGACCATGGCAGAATGCTAGCAACATTGCAGGAAATCAATTTAATATCAATTTAAAATCAAGGTTAATAGTTTGCCTGCTATCAAACTATGCTTAATCATTTTTTTCTCTTTTATTTTGAAATAATTAAAAGAATCTTACACTTACAAAGAAGTTGTGGGTACTGTAGAAGTAACTCTTCTCTTCTTAACTTTTAATTTTGAAAGTAAGTTGCTACCAAGATATCCAACCCAATCATCCTTACAAATTTACTGTCATACACTACTGTCATACTACCTCCAAAACCAAGAAATTAGAACAGATATATCATTACCATTTATTTTTCAGACTCCTACTCAGGTTTTTCAGTTAAACTAATAAAGACAAACAAAAAATATATAGCAAAACAAACAGCAACAAAAAACAACATCTCGCTCAGAATCCCACATTGCAATTACTTGGCATATCTCTCCAATCTTCTTCAGTTTGAAATTATTTCTCAGTCTTCTTTGACGTTCATAACCTTGACATTTTTGATGTTTTTCTCATATTTAGATTCATAATATCCATTCTGTCAATAGTATTACAGAAATGTTGGTGGCCTCTTCACATTAGCTCATATCAGTAATTTAAATTTAAATTAATTTAAATTTTAAATTTTAAATTTAATTTAAATTTAAAATTTTTCCTGTTACTGTTAATTGATCACATGAGTGAAGTAGTACCTTCCAGGCTTCTCTTTGGTGTGAAAACCTGTTCAAATAAACATAAAATTGTATTGAAAAAATACTGGACAATTATAATTTTTCTAAGCAAATATGTATACAATCACGAAAAGTACTTGAATTTAGGTGGTAGCTTAACCACCATTATTAAACCATTATTAAAAATAACACCAATGACATTTTGCATATATTAGAATAGCAATGAAGGACACTGTTTTGTGTATACCCATTCATCATTGCTACCAGAGATTTCTTTTTGATATAATAATGGAGAGGCCTTACTGCCAATGATGGTGATGATGATAGAAGTAGGGTAAAGGGGGGCAGGAAGAATTGGAGTGTGCATAGAATAAAAGTCCTCTAGGTCCACTCCGAAATACCTTTCAAATTGCTGACTGCTTATGTTTGAAATATAGCAGGTCTATGTGCCCTGAATTGGTCCTCTGGGCCCCCATGGAAACTGCTTTATCTCATCCAATGTCAGCATTACAATTCTCTCTGCTGTAGCAAGAAGAAGGAAGAAAGGAAGATATTTCAGAGTTTAACTCAGTGTATATATTATTATGTTTAAAATTAATGTTGATTAATCTATCAAATTATAGTAAATAATAAATATAGACTATAGAAATCTATATTAAATATTTTTGTTATATATCAAATTATATTGATTAATATCAAATAATGATTACATTTCATAATAGAAGGAAACAGACTAATAAAATTATATTCCTTCTTGTAATTGACACTATGATAAATCTAAATGGATTAAAGATTTACATATGAAAATGAAACCACCAGTTTATAAGAGAAGTATGAATGAATATAAGAATGGAGAAGTTCCTGGGGCGCCTGGGTAGCTCAGTGGGTTAAGCCTCTGCCTTCAGCTCAGGTCATGATCTCAGGGTCCTGGGATCGAGCCCCGCATGGGACTCTCTGCTCAGCAGGGAGCCTACTTCCTCCTGTCTCTCTACCTGCCTCTCTGCCTACTTGTGATCTCTCTCTCTCTGTCAAATAAATAAATAAAATCTTAAAAAAAAAAAAAGAATGGGGAAGTTGCCATTAAGTATAAAAGGCACAAGGAAAAGATTAACAAATATGGTTACATAAAAATTAAAATTTCTCTGTGATAAAATTCATTGCAAGTAGTCAAAGGACAATATAGGAAAATGTTTGCCATGTGTTTTAAAAACAATGGTCTAGCAACCTTACTATGTAGATATTTTTTTTTGTAAACAATAATAATAACAACAACAAAAACCCCTCAAACTGGAAGGAAAAAATTATCTAAAACTGTAGACATATAATCCACACAAGAAAATACAAGTAGTTCACAAACAGGGCAACATTTCAAACTTGTAATTAAATACAAAATTTAAAGAGTGAAATACTATTCTTAGTCCTCATATTGTCAATGATGAATAAGAAGAATATCCTAGAGTGGGTAAAGGTTTATATTTTCTAATTTGTCATAAAACATGTACTACATATAAATTATTGCTTTAAAATACTTTAAAAGTATAGACATATAATTGGTTATGAAATGTATGGGTTTTTATAGGAAATACAAATAAAAAATTAATACCTTTGACATTAAAAAGTGGTATTTGTTTGCATCTATGTAACCTCTCCATCCAAATCAAGAAAAATAGCCGGTTGAACACAATAGTAAGAACTGTACATTTTCCAGTGAATATCAGCTATGTACATAGCTACAGGAAAATGGCTATAAGATGATAAACAATCATGCCTAGGAAATAATGATTCTGCTTAACATGTACTCAAGGAATATCATAGTGGTACAAAATTGAATTAAATTTCCCTATTTTTTAAAATTTATTTCAGTCCCCAAATCTCCTGATGACCATGGCTTTTCAAAGAATTTTAAGATCCCCCTTCAATATTCATCTTTTTCAGTACATGTTTGCCTATAATAAGATAGTTACTTTTCCAGATCAACATTAGCATCATTTGATCATATTCTTGAAAAGAATAAGACATTTATCAGAACTAAATTAAATTTATATATAATTCAAAGAAAATTGGCATCCTTAGAAAGCAACTGTCTCAGTTCTTATTTTTGTGCTCCAAAAAATTATTATGCAATTTTATTCATAAAGATATCACATATTTCTTGCTATTCCTAGATACTTTAGTTTTGTTTCTATTATATTTTAACTGATATTTGTGAAAATGGAATAAAGAGTTTTGTAAGTTACTTTTTTTTTTTTTTTTTAGATTTATGTATTCGACAGATAGCGATTACAAGTAGGCAGAGAGGCAGGCAGAGAGAGAGAGAGACAGAAGCAGGCTCCCAGTTAAGCAGAGAGCCCAATGCGGGGCTTGATCCCAGGACTCTGGGATCATGACCTGAGCTGAAGGCAGAGGCTTTTTAACCCGCTGAGCCATCCAGGTGCCCCGTAAGTTACTTTTTAAATGGCTCTGAGTTAACACACTTTCTTCCACCCAACTGGTTATGTTGGAGTATAGATATACAATCAAAAAGTTAAATATTGGCAATTTTACCTTCTTTTTCTTATTATTACACCTCTTTTATTGGTTGTTTTCATCTAATGGATAATCAGTCTCTCAAAGGGTAATGCTAGATAGTGATGGTAATAGTGGAATTCATGTCTTATTTTTTATTTGTCTTATTTTTTATTTTAATGAGAATTCACCCATTGTGATGTTAGTCACTTGTCTAGTTTTATTATTCCTATCCTATGAAGAAAATATACATGACCATTTCAAAACTTTTTTCAACAAGAATACTATGAAATTTTATCGGATGCCTTTAATATCTATTGAGCAAGTTGATATGATATGATGAGTTATATAAACAGATAAACATATTTCCTAATATTAAGACCCTTTTGCATTCTTGAATGAATTTTACATCATTTTGTTTCACTTTTTAATGTAATATACCGTATTATAGCTCCTATATATGTTGATCTAGAATTTATGTTCTTTGCATTGTCTTGTTTCAATGTCCAGGATATTGCACAAAATTCTTACATGTTGTTTAATGATACTGGTAATGAAACTATTGAGACACAGAAAATTTACCCTGTTGAGACCCTAAAGTGGCAGTAACATCTTGTTCTATCAGCAAGTTCCTGTAAGTCTTGGTTTGTTCCCTTACTCTTTGTCCATACATTTCAGATGGAGTCTCCATGATGCAAATTAATGACCCATTTAGGATAATGAGAGAACTTCTGGATTTAGATGTAGTATTCAGTTTGTACTGATATGTTCCTTATCCTGATAGCTTCCAACAATAAATTTAAAGAACACATTAGTGCTAGTACTCAGTATTGGCATAGAAAAACATTTTTTAAAACTACTTTGAACGATGAAGAAAAGAAAATTTGCTAACAACCAAGGTATTGTGCTCCAGAGACAGGAATGCAATTCTGTAATATTTCCATTGTGGTTTTCACTTTTGAGTAATTTGTATAATTTGGAAAGCAGGCCATAAAACCCTGTGTGGGGATAGGTTACCCAAGGTAACTTCTCTGTCAAAGGAGAAACAATATTACTAATCATGGACTCATAAGAGACTATGTGTTATCAGTCATTAAGATTCATAAGGAGTACAGAAGATTGTTTCACATTTATGTATATTGAATTACATACATGTGTATATGTTATGTGTGTGTGTATTATTTATATGTATAATAATATAATATATTATTCAGTGGGTACAAAGACCTGTTACATACTTATGCTTAAAATACCCAACTATTAATGTGGTATAGGTAAAGAATAAAGAATAACTCAGTGTCATCTAAAAGCTTGTTTTACTAGAAGCATTAACTATATCCTAATACTGCTGTGGAAAAGCCTTACCTGCAAAAGAGAGACTGAGGAGAGTGTAAATGAAAGATGAGGTTTGAAATAAAGAAATTCACAATTGCATCAATACAGGATTGTGATTTGTCACCCTGGCTTCTCAGAACCCAATGGTTTGTTATTGGATGATAGGTGTTCTTATTTAAATATAAGCGTGTGTTTTAGCTGTAATCTGAAGCTTAAGGTGAGGTTAAAATGTGGGTTGAAAACTGTAAACAAATTAGGTGAAAATAAATGAGGGCTTCTGTCAAAGCTGTTTTAACCAAAATTGTAAAGCAGGGCAAGTTTTTGTGTGGTCAGTGTTTCTCTCCTCCTTCTGTGTCCTCTCACCCATTAACTGGCATCACCGCCTGCACTTCGGGTACTTAAATTCACCCCCGAAGCTCTTATTGCCTTATCAAAACCTTCTTCCAGATTCTTCATTTGGAAGGTGAATGGGATTCCACATTAATGAAGTTACATCCTACACAAACAAATCTGGGCCAAGCAACAGTTTAAGGTGGTATTAATCATGTTCACGCTCTGCAGCAACCTTAGCGCTACATCTGCAAAATAAATACATCGTTTTCTGACAAAACAACAACAACAAAGATGCTTTTGCATTTTAATAGAATTTAAAACTATAAATTAGAAAGTTGTAACTCAAGGGGTTCCTGGGTGGCTCAGTCAGTTAAGTGATCAACTCTTGGTTTTGGTCAGGTCATGATCTCAAGGTTGTGAGATGGATCCCCACATCAAGCTCCATACTGAGTTTGGAAACTGTTTAAGATACTCTCTCTCCTTCTCCCTCTTCACCTCTGCCCACTCTCTCTGTGTCTCTCTGTCTCAAGCTTGCTTTAAAAAAAAAAAAGGTAACTGAAGTGGAGGAAATAGAGGGCTAACCCAGCATGAAGCCTTGGCTCTCAATAGGGAGGTGTGGAGAGTGTTTGGGGAAAGGAATCAGGAATCATATTCTTCCAGGATCCTTCAAACCTATCATATGTTGATGAATTTGTCAACATATTTTCAAAAAGTTGGATCTATAGGTTTGTTTATTTTCTTTTGTTTTCATGAGTGTGATAAAGATACAGATGTCTCAAGAATGGAACAACAAGGGGTGCCTGGATGGCTCAGTGGGTTAAGGCCTCTGCCTTCAGATCAGGTCATGATCTCAGGGTCCTGGGATCGAGCCCCGCATTGGGCTCTCTGCTCAGCATGGAACCTGCTTCCCTTCCTCTCTCTCTGCCTGCCTCTCTGTCTACTTGTGATCTCTGTCTGTCAAGTAAATGAATAAAATATTTAAAAAAAAAAAAAGAATGGAACAACAACTGTAACTCAAACTACACGTTCAAAATTGATAGGAATTTTCTCTCTCTTGTGGGTAGTAGCACTGCAACAAGAGGCTAATGCTTCAACTATCCTGGAAACAAATGACCATTCAGGACTAGAATGAGAAGCTCAATACATTTTTGTTGCTTTATTTCACAAGAAAAGAGAAGCAAATATTTCATATCAGGTCTTTTTTTTGTATTTTCTTGAAGGAATAATTACATTTTTCTACGATCTTGACAATTTTACCACTTTGGGAAAATTGGAAGACATAACAAAAGGTGAGGACTTGAAATTCTATAATCAAGAGGTTCCAGCTCAAAAAGGAAAAATATTCAACCTTTTCCCTCCCATACAAATTGGAAGCAAATTTTCCTATGACTAGGGAGTATCAGAAACTATTAAATGCAAAATGTGGAATGAGGAGGTGAGCTGTGGTAAAGAGATCGTGAACTCAAAGTGGTATGGAAGGGAGGGCAATGCTGAGAAGTGTAGGCCACTTCAATTGAGATTGTGAGAATAGTTTGGAAAGGCTCTTTAAAAGCAACTTTAGAAAAAGTTGGCTAGCCATCCAGCTGAATGATTAGAAGAAAGAATCAAGATGATGTTGAAAATGAAAACATTACAAAGTTTAGAAAATCAAATTAAGAATTCCAACTATTTCCAGAGATAATTATTACCAAAATAATACATTATACATACACTGATACTTGGGGTCATACCACAAATAAATTTGAAGTTTCATTTCAAATCACAGCATATTCATCTCCCTTCTCAGTCTATCTTCCAACTCCACTTTCTATTTTCATCTTTCTTCAATCATCTTGATATTTGTCTGCCTTGTCATTCCAAGTGAATGTATGCTGCAATCATCTCTGATTGGCTCAAGGATAATGAGAAGGGAGGAAGTCAATCCATTTTGGGATCTCTGACTAAAATTTCATTTTTATAGCATTCTTCATTCAAGAGATTTTAAGAAGAAGAGCAGTCCTCAGCATAATGCCAAATGGTTGATCTCTGTCCGTGGAATTCTTCAGGAATGAGATTTGGAAATTCAAGAATACAACCACACTACTAGTGTTCCCCTGAGACCATAATGGAAAAGCAACTTCATTTTGAGGTAGGAGAAACCAAAAATAAACTTCCTACATTCCTATTACTAAGTGTTAATTATTACGTTTGGGGGATATGATTGGTATCACAAAGTGAACTTGCAAGAAGAGAGTGTGAGAAGAAACAGGAGCTGTTCTAAATAAGTAGGCAGAGGATGTTTATGTAGGATATTCTAGCCAAAGACAAATACAAGTTTCTCAAAATGTTAAATATGTGCTCAAAACCATAAGAAAGCTGAGAAAGTATTTTCAAGTAGAGATTGTGGGGGAGAAAAGTGCTGGACAAAACAGAACAGAGTTCTTTTTTTTTTTTTTTTCATTTTTTCTTTTATTTATCTTATTTCATTTTGGGTTACATTTGAGATTTTTCCCCAATAATTGGTGCACAAGGGAAATTTTCCTCAAACAATCCGTATGCTTTGGTTATGATATTCTTAGAACTAAATAGGTTCTTAGTGCTGTGTGAAAAGCTGTGTTTCAGAATTCAAGGACACTGAAAAGGCTCATCCCTTTGAGATAGAATTTATGAATTACCAAGAGACAGAATTCACTTTCCTCTCTATTTTCTCCTCCACATTCTGAAATCAAATAAGAACTGCAGTAAGACTTTTTTTTTTTCTTCCCTTAATACAAATGTCAGCTGACAGAGTCAAAGAAAGTAATTTCTATATTTTGCCATCCAGCATAGTTAATCCAGTGGGATTAGAAAACACATAGACTTGGAGAATCCAACCTCTATTTATCAGCTGTGTGACTTTGGACAATAAACTCTACATCTCAGTGTCACAGCATCTCATCCATAGAATGAGAAGAGTAAGGATGCTTGTCTTCTGGAGCATTAAGTACAATGACTTGTAGACAAGAGCTTGACATTGAACTGGCACATTCTAGGCACTTAATAAATGTGTGATACCATTACTATTGTTATTATGATTATAATTATGGAACTTATGTGTGATTTTGATTATTAGAGTGAGAAATGAACAGTATTTCCCAATCCCAATTCCATATTATATTATAGATTACTTTTTTCCCAAAGAATTCAGAATGTTTCATCAATAGAAATTTCTTAATTCTAAGTAGTTTTTATTTAATTCTGAAACATGAACTTTCTTTGGCAGAAGAATATAATTAAAGCTACTTTATGAGCATATTTTTTGTTCTTGTTCAGGGTTTAATAAGAATCTTACCAGTGTTATAAATCTCACCTTGGAGTTTCAAGTTCCAATTTTCAAAAACTGATCAAAAAGCAATTATCATAAAAAACCAATCAACAATATGAACTAACATTTATCATCTTTTATACCAGTATAAGTGGGTGATAGATTATTTAATCTAAAATAGTCTTAGATTTCTTTTTATCATTCTGTTATAAGAGAGAGCACTGACAACCAAACTTAGAGTGTCAGCTCTATATAATCATTATCTTTAAAAAGATTAATAATTGTTAAAGGCTTAAAGCCTGTTCAGGACATCAATAAATGTATGCAGACATTTGTACAGAGATATTTTATGTTATATTTAAATATTTTATATATTTTTCTAATATATAAAATAATTTAAAAAGAATATATTTCTTAATGCTTCCTTTACAGTAACAGCTATGTCTCGGTTATTTTTAATATACCATCTCTGGATTGCTATAATCTTTCCAGATTTTTATCTCCAGGATTGTCATTAAGAACTTCAAAATATCTGAGATGTGAATCTCAATTTTTTTTTCTTGTCTAGGACACAGAAGAAGCATACTAAATGTTCATTAAAGGAATAAAAAAGTGATAGAGTGATGAGCAACTGAATGAATGAATACTCTCTTTGAGTGCTCAAAGCCTGTTTAAGTCTTAAAATTGTTAACTTCCAGAGTGCCTGGGTGGCTCAGTGGGTTAAAGCCTCTGCCTTCAGTTCAGGTCATGATCCCAAGGTCCTGGGATTGAGCCCCGCATTGGGCTCTCTGCTCTGTGGGGATCCTGCTTCCCCTTCACTCTCTGCCTGCCTCTCTGCCTACTTGTGATCTCTATCAAATAAATAAGTAAAATCTTTAAAAAAAATTGTTGACTTCCTACCTCTTGCCCACAGTGACCCCAAAGACATGAAGAAACTTCCACACTCAAGAAGAAGCAAATGAAGTAATTTTTGAAAATTTTACTTAATTTTTATTTTTTACAATCTACTCAGTTCAGCAATGCCAGTATTCATCAGAAGGTAGCCATTTTCAGAGACCACATTTGCCATCTGTCATAGCACCCCCACTTCTTGCTTTCCTTAGGCTGGCCTGTTAACTTGCTTGGCTTCATCTCCCTCAAGGGGGTACTTTCTGGATCAGCCCTCTGCTTTACCATCTTACAATACCAGTGTTCTTATTTACTAATGCATATTAAATGACTGAAAAAGTCTATATATGCAAACCCAAAGTCATACATCAGGGAGGTATGTGACTTCATTTTTCAGAAGTAAGTAGATGTTAATTTAATTTATCATAACATGATGGCAGTATGTATGGAGGTGTGGGATTGATTAAAATAGATTCAACATTTCTCAGTATACTTTTCACCATTTTTTAAAAGTTGCATTTATTTATTTTAGAAAGAGAGAGAGTTGTGGGGAGGTAGGGGGCAGGGGCAGAGGGAGAGAGAGTCTTAAGCAGATTCTATGTTGAGTGTGCAGCCTGGCTTGGGGCTCAATCTCATGACCCTGAGATTATGACCTGAGTAGAAACTAAGAGTTGGACAATAACTGACAGTGCCACCCAGGCACTGCTACTTTTCATCATTTATATATCATATGTTCAAATTTTCTCCATGTAAATAAACATTCCATCCCTTAGCTATTTCCTTTTGTTATCTACATTATATCTTCTCATTTAAATAAAGTGTAGGATCCTAAGACTGATATTCCTTTTCATAATAATTGAAAGAGCTAGGTCTTGGTTTTTCATCCTTGGTGCCTTCTAGAATTCCCTGACACAAAGGAAAAAATAGTCAAGTGGAACATGAAGTCCATTTTATTGATGTTACTGCACACTCAATATGTCTCCTCATGCAGGACTTCTCTGGAAAGGACTCAGGCTGAATTTCAAAGCAGTTTCATTCACCCCTTACATTAATCCAGACTAACAGGTCTGTGGGTGAGGTTCATAGCATTTACACAGCTAGTCACTGGCCCGTGCTGCACCCCTATGGCAGAGAGGGAAGGAGGCAAGGGCACCTCTGCTTGGATGCTGGAAGCAATGAGAGACTTGTCTGGCATAACTCTTGTTACTTAGAACATGGTAATTCTTCCAAAAACCTGGGGTCAATAAAAGTTTCTCCATGGGCAAAATGGGCATGTGGGATAGAAGTACTCTTCCCACCTGGCTCACAGTTATTAAGTGCATACTAAGTGCCAATGCCAAACTCCTGCCTAATCAATTTACTTGCATTATTTCATTTAATCTTTATAAGAACCATAAGTAGTGAATATTCTATTATGACCTTTTAACAAATACAGAAGTTGGGGCTCAGGAAGTTAAACAATTTGACTAAGGTCACATGGTTCATAATGATCAGAACTAGAATTTTCATCCGTCTGGCTGACTGCACCTGCTATTTCTAAACATTATGATGCATGCTCTGTTTGGCCAATGGTTGTCAAGAGACTATGTTGCATGTAAATTCATTTTGAAAATTTCTACTGTGTCCACACTGGCAAATCAGTTATTTTATTTCATCATTTGACAAATACATTCCTTGGGAGATTTTTAATGAATGCTTCAATTTCCTTGCTGGTTATGGGTCTGTTCAGGTTTTCTATTTCTTCCCAGTTCAGTTTTGTTAGTTTATACATCTCTAAGAATGGATACATTTCTTTCAGATTGTCTAATTTCTTGGCATATAGTTGTTCATAATATGGTCTCATAATTGCTTGTATCGCTTCAGTGTTGGTTGTGATAGCTCCTCTTTCATTCATTATTTTATTTATTTGGATCTTTTTTCTTTTTGATAAGTCTGGCTAGGGGTTTATCAATCTTATTAATTCTTTCAAAGAACCGCTCCTAATTTTATTGTTCTGTCCTACTGTTCTTTTGGCTTCTATTTCATTGATTTCTATTCTGATCTTTATTATTTCTCTTCTTCTGCTGGGCTTTGACTTTATTTGCTTTCTTTCTTTCTCCAGATCCTTCAGGTGTAGGGTTATGTTGTGTATTTGAGACCTCTCTTGTTTCTTGAGAAAGGCGTGTGTGCTGTATACTTCCTTCTTAGAATTGCCTTTGCTGTATCCCAAAGATTTTGAAGAGTCGTGTTCTCATTTTCATTTGTTTCCATGATTTTTTAAAAATTTTTCTTTCATTTCCTGGTTGGCCCATTCATTCTTCAGTAGGATGCTCTTTAGCTTCCATGTATTTGAGTTCTTTCTAATTTTCCTCTTGTGATTGAGTTCCAGTTTCAAAGCACCATGGTCTGAAAATATACAGGGAATGATCCCAAGCTTTTGGTACCATTTGAGGTCTGATTTGTGACCCAGGATGTGATCTCTTCTGGAGAATATTCCATGTGACTAGCGAAGAATATGTATTCTGTTGCTGTGGGATGGAATGTTCTGAATATATCTGTGAAGTCCATCTGGTCCAGTGTGTCATTTAAAGCCCGTATTTTCTTATTGATCTTTTGCTTGGATGATCTGTCCATGGGATTGAGGGGGCTGTTACAGTCCCCTACTATTATTGTATTATTGTCAATGTGTTTCTTTGATTTTGTTATTAATTGGCTTATATAATTGACCACTCCCATGTTAGGGATATAAATATTTACAGTTGTTAGCTCTTCTTGTTGGATAGACCCTGTAAGTATGATATGGTGTCCTTTCGCATCTCTTACTAAAATCTTTGGCTTAAAATCTAATTTGTTTGATATAAAGATTGTCACCCCATTTTTCTTTTGATGTCCCTTAGCATGATAAATTGTTTTCCACCCCTTCACCTTGAATCTGGAGGTGTCTTTGGGTCTAAAATGAGTCTCTTGCAGACAGCATATTGATGGGCCTTGCCTTTTTTTCCAATCTGATACCCTGTGTCTTTTCATTGGGACATTTAGCCCATTAAATACATCTATTAAGGGTCTCTTATTTGCCAATTACCATGTGAGGCCCTGGAAACCAAGACTGAGCAAGGGAGAAAAAAAGTCCTGTTCTCATGAAAGCAATCTGAGGAGAGGACAGAAAAATCAATAAAATAAAATGATAGCATCCAATAATTGTTTTCACTAAATTGGGGAAACACAGGTACCATCTGGATGCTTAGCAGTAATAGTCTTTCTAATAATCCACCATGCTTGGACAGTAGTAGCCTTTGTATCAATCCATGATGCTTGGAGTTCGTTATTCTTAAGGTTCTTACAATATTGTTTCTTTAAACACTTGAATAACTGTGTCAGGTATCAAGATGGTATAAAGATATTCTCTTCTCTATAAACACTTGAATAACTGTGTCAGGTATCAAGATGGTATAAAGATAGTCTCTTCTCTATAAAAAACAGGAGTTAGTTGACAAAAGAGAAACACAGGATGCAGCATTCTAGCAGAAATATTATTAAAGAGAAAAAAATAACGAGTTATGTGAGCAAAGAAAGCGAGGCTTTGTTTTTACAGGTGAAAATGGAAGGCTCTTCCTGACAACTAACTTTTGGATTTCATGCATTCACCAGAGAAATTGTTTTGAACAGACAGGGGAATCAGGAGATCTACCTTCTATTCTATCTTTGCCACCAAAAACTTTGTCAAGTAATTTAGCCTACCTAAACCCTATTCCTTTATAAAAGGAGAGAATTGGATAAGTGGATCCTAAGTAGATCTTCTGGCTCTGATGTGCCATGATACTAATCTTTCAAGAAAACTAATAAAGTTACCATTGTCCCTGTTTCTTCATACAGTGGCTTGAGCTCTAACTACCTTTTTATATGATAAACTTTTCTGCATGGATTAGAAATATCCCATTGAACTGTTTCTGGAATTTCTCAACAAGTCAGTGTCTTAGGATTCCTGGTTGTTTTAGCTTTCATGATTCCATGCCCCGGGGGAAAAAAAAATCTACCTTCCCTAGATGATATGCCACTAATCGCTCTAGCAAAAATCTGCTAATCAACTAAAAGATAAGTATGAATGCTAACCAACAAAGAAATAAAAACTCCCATTTCTCCCAAAATACAGAAATTCACAGGAATTCTATTAATTTTAATTAAGGTTATAAAAACCTTCACCAACTTAGATCACAACTGTAAACACATACAACTATATATATATATATATATATATATATATATATATATCCATCACCCTCAACCAGGGATGATTTTGCCTCCAAAGGACGTTGGGCAATGTCTGGAGGCATTTTTGGGTATCACACCTGCAGTGATTCTGTCACCTCTAGTGAGAAGTCAGGAGTGCTAGTCAGCATCCTATACTGGCACAGGACAACCTCCTGCAACAAAATAATTATTCATTCAAAAATGTCAATAGTTCTGAGGTTAAGAAACCCTGGTATCCTGGTACCTGAACTTCTAATAGAAAGCCATTATTATAGACCATGACAAATTGCCCCCTAAGTTTATTGTTAAGAAAGGTGTGACTCTGTTCTGATGAAGCTCTTCTTCTTCATGCTTAGCTTGAACAAAAGTCGGTGTTGACTTCTCTTCCTCTCTCCCATCACAAGATTCATAAAAGTAACCTGGTTGCCAGCTCCTTCTACCAATGTAGGAAAAAGGGTGGGAGGATCAGACCCTGATGGAAGATTCTAGCATACCCAGGGAAACCTTAAGCTGGAAGTATCTTCCTAGCTTCTCAAACCAAGACAAGTCCCACTAGCATTACAGCCCAGCCACAGAAGGTGTCACAGTAATCAACTTCTATTCCCAGTACCATAGAGATTATATTCCTTTATAGTTTAGTGGTGAAACTCACAGAGTCTAGAGATTATATTCCATTATAGATTAGTGGTGAAACTCACAGAGTCTAGAGATTATATTCCATTATAGATTAGTGGTGAAACTCAGAGTCTAGTCTCCAGAGATCTTGGGATTAGATTCTCCCTTTTCTACTCACTTTCTGTCTAGCCTTGGACAGAGGATTGCACTTACTCTCTGTACCCGATTTCATCATCTTTAAAAGAGGGATAACAGGTGTGCCTGTCTGGCTCAGTTCATTAAGCATCTGACTCTTAATTTTGGTCTCAGGATTGTGAGATCAAATTCCATGTCAGGTTCCTTGCTGGATGTGGAGCCTGCTTAAGATTCTTTCTGCCCCTCCACCCCTCTCTAAAAAATATATAGTAATAATAATAATAATTTTAAAAAGAGGGATTGCAATAGTAAACCTCCCCCCAGAGAATTATTGTGACAATTGAATGAGTAATATACATAGTGTAAGCCCTAGGTACAAGTTAGAAAACCCTTTCCTGTGGGAGAAATTCTGCCCATGTTATGATGTCATTGGTCCTCAACCATTCATGCAAACTTTCCAAGAGTCAATAGCATCAAAAATTGTGTTTTTTTCCTTTGAATTTTAAGTATTTATTTATTTATTTGACAGGGAGAGATCACCAGTAGACAGAGAGGTAGGCAGAGGGAGAGAGGGAAGCAGGCTCCCTGCTGAGCAGAGAGCCTGATGTTGGGCTCAGTCCCAGGACACTGAGACCATGACCCAAGCAAAAGGCAGAGGCTTAACACATTAAGCCACAAAGGCACCCATAGGTTGTTTGTTTTTTTTTTAATTGTAAGTTTTAAACTATATCTCTAACTCTAAGAAAATTATATTTTAATAGAATCTTACTAGCCTTACATAAGTTAATATATACTCTTCTACTCCGGCAAATGAAATCAATACAATTAGCTAATAAAAGCTATTTTTTAAGAATATTTCTTCCATAGATTTACAGAAATTGCCAGGCATTTTGATACTTGTCCTACAGTATATAATTCTTCATGCTGTCATCCAGTGCTAAGAGTGTATCATGCATTAAATCTTTTTCTTTTTTTTTTTTGAGATTTTATTTATTTATTTAACAGACAGAGATCACAAGTAGGCAGAGAGGCAGGCAGAGAAAGAGGGGAAGCAGGCTCCCTGCTGAACAAAGAGTCCAATGTGGGGCTTGATCCCAGGACCCTGGGATCATGACCCGAGCCGAAGGCAGGGGCTTTAACCCACTAAGCTACCCAGGTGCCCCCTGCATTAAATATTTATCTGCACTGAGAGGTCCAATATAATAACATACATCTCTTAGTTAATAACTCTGTTAAGTGGTATGTGGCAAAAGTCAAGGGGTCCTTACTGGGTTTCTCTGCAAATAATGGGGTTTGGGTAACAGATATTACCACTGCCCAGTTCTCACTCCCAACTTTGTGATGAAAAAGCTTTCTGTTTTCACAAAAAATCTAGATGTTAATGAGTTCATCACAAACATCCACAGAATCAAATCTCAGAAACAAATAAAGGCAATGTTAAACCAATAGGAGTTAATCAACAATCGGCCTAAAATAATGTGCCTGAAATCATTTGATGAGTCCAATTAGAAGGAAAAAAAATCAGCTAATGAATTCTTTCTCTCTAAAAACAGAAACAAAAAAAACCACGTAAGTCAAGAATCCTTGCTTAAACAGAGTGAAATTTTGTCCTAGAAAAGCAGAAACTAATTGTAACTAGAATATCAACACTGTGAAAGGTTATGAATATGTATTTTGATAATAAGGGGGTGAACCTGAATCTGCAAGTTAATGGATAATTCAGAGCAGAGGACTGATTTTGAAAGATAGCCTAAGAATGCAGAAGCCCTATTCTTTAGTAAATTTTAATCAACTGTGCATATCTTTTTACTTAAAAGTATTTTTCTCTCAGCTCATGGCCCACAAAAACCAAACCAACCAAGAGCACAATCACATACACACCAAAGAGCCCAGACTTCCAACTCTTATTCAAGTGAGCCCTGCTCTCCACCCTCTCAGAAACCAGTTTTATTGTGGGAGTATTGTGACCTTCTTTACAGACATGTAATTTCAAGAGTACTGTCATTAAATAATTTTTCATAAACAAAAAACACTTAAGCCAACCCACAAAAGAGTTCAGTCACATAAAATATTTTGCAAAGAAATTCATACTACACTTCAGTTTGCTGATCCTTTTACTTCTTCATCGAGCTTGAGAAAAATGCTAAATAAAGCATCATTTCCACAAATGAACATTTTATGTTGGGACACAACTTCAGCAGCATAGATTCTTTCATTGAAATGATTGTTTTCAGTAGTGGACCTTTCCCAAATGCAAGCATTTGTTTTCATCATTGTGGCTGAAACAAGCATTCTGTTAGTCATTACCAACTAGCCTTGCCATATATACATAACACAAGAATATATTTTATCATCTTCTCTAATGGGAAAGCGAAAGCAGGGCACCCTCGGCATGTTTGCATAAAGTCAGTGAACCTTTAAGGTGATACAGAAGATTCTATATCATTGTTTTAAATATCAGCTTCCAATTAGGCCAGCTACTTCTCTGTCAGCCCTTCTGCAAGGGTTTGCTTATATTTCGTCAGAGAGTTTGAAAATCATCCCACTGGTACCATCTTGTTCTACTAGCAAGGAGACCTAGCTCAAGAGGAGCATTAACTTCATCTGTGTGTTAGAAATGTGGGCTGGGCTAGAATCAGTAACTCAGAAAGCAAATAGCAAAGGAACTAATGAAAAATCCATTTTTCATGAGAGACACATGCAGTAATCTTATCTAGATTATCCAATTAGAACTTAACGTGCACTTAGCATTTAAGTTTATAGATTCCTGAAGGCATCACAAAATTTGATTATGATATTATATAATGATATAGTCTGACTAGAGGTGTTTCTGCCTTGTACCTAAAATGTGCTTCTGACATGACTGGACATACTTGATGAGTTAGCAGGGCCAATCTCCAAGAAATCTGTAAAAGATCTAAGACTTGCTGGGAGGCCTCTTACACTTATGTAAGAAGGAACCACCCAGGATGAACTTGAACGAGTGAGGAGATCCTTGGCAGTGAGAGAAGGCTCTATCTCAATATATCATGGTGTCTGGCACTCAAATTTTCCTTCTACGCTCTACCTAGACATATGTTAGGCAGAAATATCACATATGAAAGCTAAAATAGCTGTCCTATAGACCCATATTTGTTCTAGCCCCACCTTACTTTCTAATCTTATGATGCCTCCCCCACCCCCAAACCCCACTCCCATTCTTTAGGATATAACCACATCATATCTTCAATGCACCTAACTCCTTCAGGTAATGAAAACTTTATTCTTAGTGTTGACATCATTGAAACTTTTTCCCTCAGGCTTGCCCCAACTCCCTTCCTCATAGCTAAGCCCAAACCCTAGGGATTCTAAGAAGCATCTTAATGCTGAGGAAGAATGATTTTCAAGAAGATAGTGAGATCCTGGAGTCAAAGGAAAGCTCCAATAGAGCTTGAGTACTCTGTGACTCTGACTTCATTGTTCTCCCAAATAGGCAAGGTCTGGCAAACTGGAGTTGTGTTTTAAAACTGGGGTTGTATTTTTTTTTAAGCTTTCTGATGGGAATGCCTGGGTGGTTCAGTCGGTTGAGTGTCAGACTCTTTGTTTCAGCTCAGGTCCTGATCTCATAATTGTGGGATCAAGCCTCATGTCCAGCTCAGTGTGGAGTCTGCTTGTGCGCTCGCTCGCTCTCTCTCTCTGTCTCTCTCAAATAGAAAATAAATAAATAAAATCTTTTTAAAAAATTTAAAGTAAAAAGGTTTCTGATGTAGGTAGGGGACATACGCTCTCTCTCTCATTCTTACCTTTCTTTTTCCCTCTTTTGTCATCAGAAAGCTGCGTATTAGACTTAGGACTAAAACACTTCTCACCTCAGTTCTAATTTCCAAGATGGTTCCCTTAATAAATGATGATATAGAACCATTGTCTTTTTTGCAGATTTAAGGATGGACATTAGAAATTATGTGGGCCACGCCAGGAAAACTGACAGCCCAGGAGGTCAAGTTACTTGCTCAGAGTTCCGTATTTAGCTGCTGGAACTCAGGTTGACATTCAAAGGTTAGTTCATTTGCACTTTTAGCTTTCAGTTTAAAGAAAGAAGGGTGAAGTGTCACACTATGGAATTAAGCTGAGTTGACCTATAATTAAAAATCAAAGTCATGTTACCCAGACCTATCTACTCTGCTTAACATTCATGACTATCACAAGCGTATCTCATAAATTACAATTATTTCTTTGGCCCCAGAAATCAATTTGGTAGATAGATGCACCATTTATATACAGAACCCCATTTTTACATTTATCTTAGGACTAGGTGTGAAGGACAGGGTTGAATATAGCTAAAGGACATACATTGAGGAAAATGTATTACATATGATATTATATATCTTACTTTAATATCAACAATAATCTTTCATTTTTCAAGCATATTGCATATAAAGTGGGCATTATGAACTCCTTGCACTACAAGCAAACAACAGAAGTTTATCATATGGCAAATGATGAATGCTCCCACCTCCAAGTTACCTTGGACCTAGTCAGGATGCCTCTGAAAGAAGTATTAAATACCTATAAACACCTTCTGAATCATTGCTATAAAAAGAAGATAATAATGAAGGCCCCAAGTTTGTCTTTCTTCAGGGTTTGATTTACAGGGAAAAAAATAATTAGCAAATTTCTAAGAAATTAGGTAACTTTAACAATTTGAAACTCATGCATTTATTTATTCATTCATTCATAAAATAAATATCTGTTTAAAAAAGTCTATAATATATCAGATACACATCTGGGACCTGGAAATAAATCCAGAATAAAGCCCTTTTTAAGGAGTTCAGATTATTTTGGAGATGTTAGATGAATAAATTTAAAATATTGAGTGTCAATATGGGCTGTGGAGGCTGGAAAGAAGTAAAGGGAACTAGTAAAGAGGCGAGTGAGCCGGGAAGGAAGGAGCATGGCTCTGAGTATTTCTGCTAATAATCTACATAAGAAGGTGACCTAAGTCAGGGAAGTCCTTTTTAATGAGATGTCATTTCTGCAGAGAAGTGAAGGAAATGCACATGAGCCATGCAGATGTTTACAAGGAGAAAGTTCTAGGCAAAGGGAAGAGCATGAGCAATGACACAAACACAGGAGCACGCTTGGCTTTGGCATGTCCAAAAAATGGCAAGTGATCATTGTGACTGAAGAATAATAATGAATGTATGTGCATGTGAAGAAAAGAAATCTTTAAAGAACAAGAAGGAAGGTAGATTATTTAAGGTTTTGTAAGCCATGGTAAAAATGCATTACTGTGTGGAAAAAAGTTAGATTTGCCAATACTGGTCTGAGTTGTCTGGAGAAATGGAACCAAGATAATATATAATATTGTTTTAGGGATATAAAATAATATATATAGTGTGTGTGTGTGTATGATATGTATGAAGGAATTTATTACAGAATTAGGCTCATGTGATCATGGAGAACAAGAAGTCCCATCATTTGTCATCTCTGAGTTGGAGAACCTGGAGAGTCTGAGGGTCCAAGAACCAGGAGCAGACATGTCTGAGGACAGGAGAAGAGGGATGTCCCAGCTCAAACAAAGGCAGCAAATTCACCCTTTCTCTATCCTTTTACTTTGCTCAGGCCCATCACCATCAGATGACACCCATATGCTGTAGGAAGGATGATTTTTTACTTGTTCAAGTCAAATGCTAATCTCTTCCAGAAATACCCTCACATACTTAGAAATAATTTACCAGTTCTCTGGACATCCTTTAGCCCAGCCATGTTACACATAGAATTAGCTGTCACACTTGCCAAAGTGGTATAATTTCTCAAAAAATACCAATTTAATATATGAGGCTTCACAGAGCAACAGCATCATTACATATCATTTTCTGAAAACATTATAATCAGCAACTGGTATTTAATAATTTAATGTTATGGAAATATATTCTTGAATCAAATTCCCTCACTCTAAATCACTGTCTGTTTGACTTTAATCATTTATTTAAAATCTCTGTACCTCAGTTTCCAAATCTATAATGTAGGGATTATAAGAGAATTTAAGAGCAATCTCATGAGCATAAATGTAAATGTATGCATATGCATGCCAAACTAAATGGTAGCAGTCACATTCAAAATAATGTGTTAGAAAAGATAGGCATACTCAGGAAAGGCATGATTAGTTAACATTCCAAAATCAATCCATGTGATTTATTATATCATCAGAAAAATGAAGAAAAATCATATGGTTATCTCTATATTTGCAGGAGAGGCAATCAATACCTATTAATTTTAAAAAAAACTTATAAAACCAGGAATAGAAGGACAGAAAAAATATTTTCTCAATCTGATAAAATACAAAACACAACAACAATGTACAGCTAATACTGTGGATGAGACAAGACAGTCCATTACCATTACATTTAGTCAAAAGAGTACTGGAGTCTTTGACAGTTAAAAAGGAAATTTAAAAAAATAGAAGTTATCAGAATCAAAAAGACATTTAAGGGTCATTATTTTCATTTGGCATAATTGAGAAAAAGAAAATTCAGTAAATGTAATTAATAATAAAATGGAGAAAATTACAAGGTGAAAGATCTAAACAATTCCTACATAGTAACAAAATTATTAAAAATTCTTAAAAAGTTACTATTTTCTATAATGTCAAAACCACCAAACACTTAAGAATAAATCCAACTAGAAACATGCATATGACTTCTGGACAAAAAATTGAAAAAAAAAAAACTGTATTAGAAGTGTTAAAGGAGACTTTAAAAAATAGAGGAATACACCATGTTCATAGATTGGAAGTTTCAGTACTGTCAAAATATAGATTCTCAACAGACTGTTTTCTACATTTAATGCACCCCAACCAAAACTTTTTTTTGTGGCAATTGGCAAATGAATTGTGAAACATATATATATATATGTTCATATATATATGTGAAACACATATATATATGTTTCCTTTCCATATATACATATGTTTCACATACATATGTGAAACATATGTATATATGGAAAGGCAAAAGGGCACAATAATGAAGAGAAAAATTTTAGAGGACTTGAACTGCCAAATATCATGACTTCCTATTAAAGTAAAAAAAAAAATTTTATTCTATTCCATTCTATGTGCAGTTTCTGTTTTATCACCAGCATGACATGGCAATGCAATGGAGGAAAGGAAGATCTTTTAATATATGATGCTGAATCAAATGGGAATCAACATGGGAAAAGTAGGCATTTCGGTGCTTATCTTAAACCACATGTAAAAATCCATTCCGGATAGATTATAGATTTAATTTGATCGCTTCTCGGCCTTTTGGCTAAGATCAAGTGTATAGATTTAATTTGAATAATGAACAATTAATCTTTTGTAAAATAAAATAGAAAAATATCTTCATGATTTTGAAATGATATTTAGAAGACAAAGTAAAGCGATGGTCCTATTTCTTACATTCTTAAGCCAGCACAGGATGCAGGTACCAGGACGGTTTATAGATCTTGTCACTTATCTGCCAGCTCACCTAGTTAGCATGGGCAGCAGTTGATATTCAGCTCCTTCTGTTCCCACCAGACTTCCTCCACTAGCTTCTTACAGGCATGCGCCAAGTACATGAGTAGCTCCATAGCAAATGCAGTAGAAACATTCAGATGAAAACTTGTAGAAGAACTGCCTCTACTTACCAAAATGATAAACCAAAACAGATAACATATTCCTGGAGGAATTTCAGAGATAGTTCCTATCAACAACGTTTTGAAATGTATAGTGTGATGATCCTACCACATATTCCTTCAACTTCCCTACTTGGCCTAAGCAGAAGACAGATGGGACTTAGAAGTTGATAATGTGTTCTTGTAAACTTAATCAGGTGGGGAAATCTAATTGCAGCTGCTGGTCCAGAGGTAGCATCATTACTGGCACAAATCAACACAGTTCCGGCATCTGACAAATGTCTCTCCCTCCCTCTCTCTCATCTCTCTCTCTCTCTCTCTCAGCCCTCCTACCCCCTATCTATCAGTAAAGATTATCAGAAATAATTTATTTCTTCTGGCAGCATCAGTAATACAAAACCATATTAAATGTCCAGTCCTGTGCCATAATATTGTCCATAGGGACTTATACATCCTCTTCATTCCACAGGGCATCATTACATTTTTTTTTTTTTTTTTTTTGCCACAAGGCATCATTACGTTGATAAGCTATTACATTTATGAGATCATGCTGAATGGGCCAGATGAGCAGGAAGCAGAAGCTACTCTAGACATTTCAGTAGAATATATGCATGAGAGAGGCAAGGGAAAGAAATCCCACAAAAATTTAGATACCTGTCACCTCAATGGAATTTTTAGGGACAAAGTGGTCTGAGGCATATTGAGATACTCTTTTTAAAATAAAAGACTAGGCAGCACCTGGGGGGCTCAGTGGGTTAAAGCCTCTGCCTTCGGCTCAGGTCATGGTCCCAGGATCCTGGGATCCAGCCCCGCATCGGGCTCTCTGCTCAGCAGGGAGTCGCTTCCTCCTCTCTCTCTCTCTGCCTGCCTCTCTGCCTACTTGTGATCTCTGTCTGTCAAATAAATAAATAAAATCTTTAAAATAAAATAAAATAAAAGACTAACTGTTGCATCTTCTTCTTTCTATTTTTAAAAAAAAGAACAAAAATACTTAGTGTGCCACTTTAGAATTTGCAGAACTATAAACCTAATTTGGGTATGCTACTCTGACCAATTTATTGAGTAGCTTGATAATCCACTAGATCTCAGTAGGGCCTAGGAAAAAAAAAAAAAAAGTCTTCAGTTTCCCTACCACTTGAATATGACCTTGCCTGGTCTGATGTTGCTTGACACATCTATGACAGATTGGGATACTTTACAGAGACTTTGGCAAGACCCTATAATTAGATTACATAGTAAACATTTAAAATTTTGGGTCAAAACCGTGTCATCCTCTGTACACTACTATTATCATTTTGAGAAACAGCTTCAGGCTTACTGCTGGGGTCAGGCAACAAATGAATGCTTGATCATAGACCACCAGATTATCATAAGACCTTAGCAGCTCATTATGAAGAGGTGTCATCTGACCCTCAAACCATAAAGTTGGGCAGCACAACAATACATCATTGTCACACGGTAGTGGTATGTACAAGATTGAGCTCAACTGAGCAATTTGCCCATATGCCCACAGGCCATATTCATACTGCATCCACTCCACCCTCTCAACCTTCCCTCATAACAATATGGAGATTTCCCTATGACCAGCGGGCTAAAAAAACAATGGCCTCTTTTAGAGCTGGGGGCCTTTATACAGGTCTACTTTGGAGTGGCCTGGAGAATAGTGATAAAGGAAAATCTTCCAGTAGACAAAGCTTTGAGCTACGTACCTGGTTGTTTGCTTTGCCTGGAACAAGAAAGAAATGACCAGCGGTATGAATCTATACTACTTAATGGACAGTGAATAATGATTAGATGAAAGGTGGAGAACTTGAAAGGGATATAATTGTAATATTGGTTCTGTTAATGGACATGCATGGATTGTGAAGATAATTGTTCTTCATGTGAACACTTCAAAGAGTAAACTCTAACAAGAGGATTTTTAAAAAATTATTTTTCTTTTTTTTTATTTTCTCTTTTTTACATTTAAATTCAATTAGCCAAGATTTAGTACATCATTCGTTTTTGATATAATGTTCAAATATATATTCATTAGTTGAATATAATACCCAGTGCTCATCATATCACATACTCTCTTTAATTCCCATCACCCAGTTACCCCATACCCGTCCCGCACCTCCCTTTCTGCAACCCTCAGTTTATTTCCTGGAGTCAAGTCTCATATAGTTTGTCTCACTCTCTGATTTCTTCCCTTTCAGTTTTCCCTCCCTTCCCCTGTTGTCCTGTGCACTATTCCTTATGTTCCAAATATGAGTGAAACCATATGATAATTGTGTTTCTCTGATTGACTCATTTCACTTAACATACTACCTCCCAGTTCCATCCATGTCATTATAAATGGTAGATATTAAAACTATGGAACATTTCATGAACTTCTGTGTCATCCTTGCACAGTGGCCATGGTAATCTTTTCTGTACCATTCCAGTGTTAGTATTTGTGCTGCTGAAGTGAGCACAAATAGGAGGATTTTAATGATCATTTGAAAAATATGACCCATTCTATGGAGATAAGTCAGTCAGATTGCCCAAGGACACTGCTGTCCTTGTCCAATAAATCCATGAAAAAAAATGGCTGTGATTTTAGGGATAAACTTTACACATGGGCTCAAATACATAAACTACTATCACCTGTGCAATTTTGGGTAAAACACTGCTGAATGCCCAAACTCTCAGTAGTAGAACCAATGCTGAATCCTGTATTGTACCCTTTCCCCCAGTTCCCTGGGGATATCATTCAGCAAACTGGTACAAGTTGATTGCATTGGACCATTTTCCATTGGAAGGAGCAGTACTATTCTCACTAGAATAGACACTTACTCTGATAATGGATTGTCTTTTTTGCCCATAAGACTTTTGCCAAAAACCTTCATTCAAAGATTTATAGAAAACCTTACTCAGCATCATGATATTCCACACAGCTTTGTTCTGATCAGGAACATAATTTCTTACCATCTCTCTCATCATCCTGAAGCAGCTTTACTAATAGCAAGGTTGAATGGTTTTTTAAAGACTCAATTAGGGCTTCAACTTGTGAGAACATCTGAAATCGGGTCCTCCAGGATGCAGTGTATATTGTAGATCAGCAACGTCTACGTAGCACTGCTTTTTCTAGTGAAAATTCATGGGTCTAAGAATCAATGCATGGAAAGGGAGACTCTTCTCACCATTAGCTTTTGTATTCCTCTAGCAATTTTTTTTTTTTTTTTGCTTCTGTCAATAAAATCGTGGATTCTGCTGGTCTCTAGACTATATAGTGCAGTTCCCTATCTGTGTAGTCCAATATGTAAACATGAGCCACATTGAAATCTTGAAATATGGCTATTGCAACTCCAGTGATAAATTTTAAAAGGTACTTAATATAAAGTAATTTGTTTTTTAAATTTTAAGATAATTTAAATTTAATATAAACATTCTCATATGACTAGTAACTATAATGGAGGACTAATGTATATCACAAGGTCCAGAGCTCCCAAAAGATGTATACTTACACCAGGGGGCATAGGGATGGTTCCATTAAACTGAAAGTTAAGACTGATGGCTGGGTATTTTAAACTTCCATGACAGTGATTCAGTAGTTGCTCTACTATCTGGTGTAGTTGATACTGATTAGCAGAAGGAAATTGTATTATTGCTAAAATAGTGGAGGTCTGGAATGCAGAATATCCTCTGAGTACCTCGTAACACACGTATGTCTTGCTATTAAAATCCGTGGATAATATAGATGTTTTAACAATAGTTGTTTTTCCAATCGATGAGCAAAGAATGTTTTTACATTTCTTTGCATCATCTTCAATTTCTTTCATAGTTTTCAGAGAACAGATTTTGACCTCTTTGGTTAGGTTTATTCTTTGGTATCTTACGGGTTTTGGTGGAGTGTAAATGGGATTAATTCCTTGATTTCTCTCTCTGCTGCTTCAACATTGGTATACAGAAATACAACAGATTTCTGTACATTGATTTTTTATCCTGTGATACAATTTTTTGTAGAGTCTTCTTTTTTTTTTTTTTTTTGAAAGAGAGAGCACGAGTGGGATGGGGGTAAGTGCAGAGGGAGAGGGAGAGAGACAATGTCAAGCAAGCTCTGCACTCAGTGTGGAGCCTGGTGCAGGGATTCATCTCACAACCCTGAGGTCATAACCTGAACTGAAATCAAAAGTCAGATGCTTAACCCACTGAGCCACTGAGGCACCCCATTTTGGGTTTTTTGCATAGAGTATCGTGTCATCTGTAAATAGTGGAAGTTTGACTTTTTCCTTGCCAATTTGAATGCCTTTTATTTCTTTGTATTATCTGATTGCTGTGGTTAGGATTCTGGTACTATGTTAAGTAATAGTGTTGAGTGCGGACATCTCTGTCTTATTCCTGATCACAGATGAAAAGCTCTTTTTCCCCATTGAGGATGATATTAGCTTCTTCACTTCACATCAAAGAAAACAATCAACAAAACTAAAAGACAACCTACGGAATGGGAGAAGGTATTTGTAAGTAGCATATATGATAGAGGTTAGTTTCCAAAATTCATAAAGAACTTATCAAATTCAATACACCAAAAACAAATAATCCAGTTAAGAAATGGACAGAAGACATGAATAGACATTTTTCCAAAGAGGACACACAACCAACAGGTACATGAAAATATATTCAACGTCATTCATCATCAGGGAAATACAAATCAAAACTACAATGAGAAAATTAACAACATAGGAAACAACAGATATTGACAAGGATGCGAAAGAAGGGGAATCATCTCACATTCTTGGTGAGAGTGTAAACTGGTGCAGTTGCTCCTGGAGAAGAGTATAAAGGTTATTCAAAAAGATAAAAATAGAACTACCCTGGGGTGCCTGGGTGGCTCAGTGGGTTAAGGCCTCTGCCTTCAGATCGGGTCATGATCCCGGGGTCCTGGGATCGAGCCCCGCATCGGGCTCTCTGCTCCGCAGGGAGCCTGCTTCCTCCTCTGTCTCTGCCTGCCTCTCTGCCTAGATGTGATTTCTCTCTGTCAAATAAATAAAATATTTAAAAAAAAAATAGAACTACCCTACAATCCAGCAATTGGGCTACTAGATATTTACCCAAAGGATAAAGATATACTAATTTGAAGGGATATATCCACCCTGATGTTTACAGCAGCATTATCAACAATAGCCAAATTATGGAAGCAACCCAAATATCCAGTGCCTGAAGAACAGATAAAGAAGATGTGGTACACACACACACACACACACACACACACACAGAGGAGTATTACTCAGACATAAAATAAGAATGAAATCTTGCCAGTTGCAATAACATGGCTAAAGCTAGTAAGTATTATGCTGAATTAGTCAGAGAAAGACAAATACCGTATGATTTCACTCATATGTGGACTCTAAGATACAAAATAAACATAGATGGGTGAAAAAGAGAGAGAAAAACTAAGAAAGAAAAGAAAACTACAGAGAACAAACTAATAGTTACCAGAGAGGAGCGAGCTGGGGGAGGGGTGAAATAAGTGATGGGTATAAAACAGCGCACTTGTGATGAGCACCGGGTGATGTATGGAAGTAATGAATCACTGAATTGTACACCTGAAACTAAATTTATATTGTATATTACTAATTGGAATTTAAATAAACGACCTGGGAAAGAAACAAAAATCAGTGGAAAATTATAACCCAATATAGGGAAGACAAAAAATAGCCCAGATCCTTTAGGAGTAAAAGTTTAAGTTACCACACCAACTAGGGAACCATAACCAGCTGAGTACTTGCTAAAGGTAAAAATAAGTATGAAGCTGAAAGATATGAGCTGCAATGATGTGACTAGTTGTGAAAATGAAGTCTATGCAAGTTATGAATATCCCTTCTTTATTTTGATATGACTCTATTTGTATAAATATTAATCAACTTTTTTTTTTCTCTACCACTTCTCAACCACCCCCCCATAAGATATATCCATGGACTTTGAACTTATAGCTCATGATTTAAACTCAGAATTTCAAAAAAACATGTAATTTAACTAGGAGAGTAAATAACACAACCTAAAAAATAAAGGATTTTATGTTATGTTATGAGGGTTTTGAAGGGGCAGGGGGTGGGAAGTTGGGGGAATCAGGTGGTGGGTATTGGGGAGGGCACGTATTGCATGGAGCACTGGGTGTTGTGCAAAAACAATGAATACTGTTACGCTGAAAAGAAAAAAAAAGCAAGGATAGTTTAAAAAAGAAGTTAAGTATAGTTAGAAAAGATATTTATGCATATCAAGATGACAAGGGTGGCTTTGTCCTTTATTGACTCGACTAAGCTGAAACTAGGTTTTATAGAAGTTCTTTGCTCATAGGATTCTGTTAACATTGTCAGAAAAACATTACAAGTGATATTCAAAAGGCAAGAGTAAATCAGGAGCCATTTTCCTTTTGCTCTGAGGGTTACTGTAGGAAGTCAGGCATGGTGGCAGTTGTTACATGTTGTCACTGATCTCCAGCTCACTTCCATGGCAAATATGTGTACACTTCCATGGCAAACAATGCCAGCTATTCCCGTAGATGATCCCCATCATCAATATTGGAGATGGTAAGTGACAAAAAGCACTTTTGTCTTTTCCAAACAAGTCAGAGGTTTTCTCTAGTGTTTTAACCTTTCCTCAAGGGTTCTGGTTCTTCCTTGAGTTCCAGGTTGTTACTGTTCTCTTCTGAATTCAACTTTTTTTTTTTTTTTTCCCCAGCTGCTGATCTGGCTGACTTTGAGTGATTTGGAGCTCAACACTAGACATAATGACAGCATCCTTGATAGACTGCTTCTCCGGCTTCATCTAATGAGTAAAGTAAAACTACCACAATAAATTTTGTACTCTATATCACTCATAATAATTTGGTTTCTTTGACAAAGTATCAACTAATAGAAAATTATATATCAGTATCTATTAAAGCTGAACATATACATGCCTTGTGAATCAGCAAGTCTAGTCCTAAATGTCCACCACAGAAATAAGTACCTAAGTACACAAATATACATGAAGAAAAGTGTCCATAGTTTTTATTCATCAGAGTCAAAACCTGGAAATAATCAAATGTCTATCAAGAGTAGAAGGGATAAACCCATCATGGTATAGTCATACATTAGAATGACATACATCAATGAAAAGGAGCAAACTTCTGCTTCATACAACAACATTGTTGAATCTTAAGATATATCATTGAGGGGGCATCTGGTTGGCTCAGTGGGTTAAAGCCTCGGCTTTTGGCTCAGGTCATGATCCAGGGGTCCTGGGATAGAGCCCCGCATCAGGCTCTCTGCTCAGTGGGGAGCCTGCTTCCTCCTCTCTATCTCTACCTGCCTCTCTGCCTACTTGTGATCTCTGTCTGTCAAATAAATAAATAAAAACTTAAAAAAAAAGATATATCATTGAGAAAAAAAACAACATAAAAGAATGTATATTCACAAGAAATTTCCTAATCGAATGTGACGGAACTCAAGAAAGTGGCTGCTGTTGGAAGGAGGTATTAACTGGAGTTGGTACAAGGGCATTTTCTGGTTACTGGTAATGTTATATTTGTTGTTCACATTATAAAAATTTATTAAATTATAAATCTTAAGATTTGTGCACTCTATTACTTCCATGTTATACTTGAACAAAATGATAAAAATATAATATCACAAATGATACTAAAACTACCCAAAAGAAAAACATGAACGACCCCAAATTTCCAAAACAATATTGAGGGAAAAAAATCTTGAGGTATTGCATTTCCCAACCTCAAGCTATAATCCAAAGCTATAGTAATCAAAGCACTGTGCTGCTGGCATAAAAACAGAACAGACATATAGAGCTATAGAACAGAATAGGAAGCCCAGCAATAAACAGGCTTATGTGGTCTATTAACTCTATGACAAAAGAGTCAGGAATATGCAATGGAGGAAGGATAATCTCTTAAATAAACGGTGTTGGGAAACCTGGATAGCACATGTAAAATATAAATTCAACTGGACCCCTATCTTACACCATTAATAAAAATCAACTCAAAATGTATTAGACTTGAATTAAAAGACAGAAACCATATATTTCTAAAAGAAAAGATAAAGGATAAGCTCCTTGATATCAGTCTTTGTGATGATATTTGTATCTGACATCAAAAAGCAAAGACAACAAAGCTAAAATCAACAATTGGGACTATGTCAATTTAAATAGCTTCTGCAAAACAATGGAGGCCATCAATAAAATGAAAAGGCATCCTATGGGGTGGGAGAAAATATTTGCAAATCATATATCTGATAAAGGGTTAATGTAAAAAAATGTCAAGAACTCACAACTCAATAACAAAACAACCAAAACCAAAACCAAATGACCCAGTTAAAATATGGGCAGAGGAACTGAATAGACATTTTGCCAAAGAAGACATGCAAATGCTCAACAGGCCCATGAAGATTTGCTCAACATTACTAATCATTAGCTACATCAAATCAAAACCACAATGAAACAGCACTTCACACTTGTTAGAATGGCAATTATCAAAAAGGCAAGAGATTCCAAGTGTTGGTAATAATGTAGAGAAAAGGAAGCAATTGTGTCCAGTTAGTGGGAATGTAAATTGTTGCAGCCACTATTGAAAAAATAGTATGGAGGGTCCTTAAAAATTAAAAAAATATATAGCTATCATATGACCACACAATCCCACTTCTGGTTATATATCCAAAGGAAATGAAAAGAAGATATTGAGGGGATATCCACATTTGCATGTTCACTGTAGCATTATTTGCTATAGCCAATGCATGGAAGCACTTTAGGTGCCCATCAATGGATGAATGGATAAAGATGTGATATAAATATATGTGTATGTATACATATATATAGATAGATATGAGTATATAGATATAGTTAGATATACATATATACATACATATATAGTATTTTATTATATATATAGTATTACATATCAAGATATAGATATAGATAGTAGATTCACACACACCCATGCACACACCCCCACACACACACACTAGAGTATCCAGCCATGATCCAGCCATGAGAAAGAAGGAAATCGTGCCATTCGTGATAACATGGATGGATGGATATCTGGATGGATATCGAGGATGTTACACTAAGTGAAATAAGCCAGACAGAAAAAGACAAAATACTACATGCATAACTTATAATTGGCAACTTAAAAAAAAAGTCAATCTTATAGAAACAGAGAATAGAAAAGCGGTTGTCAGGGACAGGGGAAGAGGGTAAGGGAAATAAAGAGAGGTTGATAAAAAGATAAAGATAAACTTTCAGGAGTAAGCAGACTAAGGTCTGAGAATCCAATGTATAACACAATGACTATAGTTTTGTTTTCAATTTAAAGATTTTATTTATTTATTTGAGAGAGACAGAGCTAGTGACAGAGAGAACAAGAGAGAGCACAAGCAGGGGGAGAGGCAGAGGGAAAGAGAGAAGCAGGCTCCCCATTGAACAGGGAGCCCAATGTGGTGCTCAGTCCCAGGACCCCAGGAACATGACCTGAGCCTAAGGCAGATGCTTAACTGACAGAGCTACCCAGGCATCCCAAGTGGTGGCTATAGTTGATAACACTGTTGTATAATCGGAATTTGTTTAGAAAGGAAAATTTAAATATTAAAAAAAACCTATCTTGTGGTCTGTGAAGACTGAATGACATAATTTATGCTTAACATAAGAGCTTAATAAATATTATGTAGCATGATTTTATTAATGCAAAACCAGTAAATGGAATTGAAATATTGCCTACATCCAGGTAGCCAATATAATGTTTGGGAAGAAAGATCATTTTACAACAGGTGAAAAGTCAGATCTAAATCCAAAACATTAGAGCACAAGATTCTTTGTTTATATAATATCACAACCTCACATTTTAATTTAAAAGGGTATTTTACAACAAACATAGGGACAGAACAACTGGAAATTTATTCAGGAGAGTGTCTCTCTGCCTGACCTCCCCATCTCCATTGTTCTCAGACATAGTTCTCTGTATTTCCCACAGAATTCCTCAAAAAAAAAAATTCTTTTGCTTACTATTTATTGCTTCATTTGTTTTATTAATATGTATGCTCCATGAGGATAGTTATCTTCTCTGTTTTCTTTATCTTTCCTCAGTACTAAGGACAATGACTGGCACACAGTAGGTTCTTCATAAATATTTATTAAGTAAAGCAGAACAGAGAGTATGAATGTCCATGAATTGGGCATAAATAATTAGCAACTAGAACATGTGAGTCAGCCATCTCCACACATGTGACATTAATGGCTGACCTCTACCCTAGTTCCTTTCTTGTAGAAAGCCATTCTGCCATAGTTAAATTTTTGCTCTGTGGAGTTGTAAAGATGATTGCTTCAAGGTCGTCAATTTTTGAATACTTGACATTTCTGATCCAATTGCCCTTGCACTTCTGTTAATGAAATGACAACACCACAAATCCTTTCCAAAATGAAGTGGAAAATGAAGGTGAATAAATAAATAACTAATGAAGGGAGTACAGTCCAACTAATTATAATCACAATATCAGAAAATTCATGTTAATAAGAAGTGTGTGTCATTTTACCTTGCATTTATTCATCATCTGGAAAATGGTGACAGGAAATCCTTGTGTCATCAAAAAAAATCTCTCTAATAATCAGTGAGACATAACCATTATAAATAATTTAAATTATATCAAGTAAAAACAAAGATTTAACTGAGTTTTGCCAACTAGGCTTGAGGCACTTAGACATCCCTGCACCAGATGGGAACTGTCAAAGCCCATAAACATTCCAAATTGTAAGACATGACTTTTAGACTTTTAGATGACAGAAACCAGAAGAATTCATGCAAATGAATGAGCCCAACACACCTTATTTAAAGACAGTCCTTGACAGTCAAAAGAGGTGACAGTGTTGAAGCTGCCATTGGAGATATCTCAGGTTTTAATTAGTCAAATGTCACCATTTCCTCAATGGAGTTTCTTCTATAGATAGCCCCTTTGAAAAACCATTAAAAAATAGTTTTTCCTCTATCGATCTTGGTGCTAACTCTATGCCCAATTATACTTTTTTCATTGCTCAAAACTTCACTTCAGTGATATTTAATGATAGAATAAGTAGACTAAAAGGAAATCTCCATAATGGATCTGGCCAACTTAATTTTAAGCAAATCTATGGGATGGGTTTTGACTGATATATGCTTGTAGCTATAAGAAACTTGCAGGTTATAATGGTGATGCCTTTGGATTTTTTTTAACAGATGGAACAAAAATACATTTGAAATTAGCAACTCAGGTTGTATGACAATGTATTTGCATAACAAGCATACTGCTTGTACTTAGTTTGTACATCTATTTATTATTACTGTTGATGGATTCTGATAGAGCTTTAGAAGTGACAACTCAACTACTACCAAATGTTACACATGTGACTTCTGCTGAAGTGTGGACCATAAAATAACTGACATATATATGGCATTTTGTCATTTCAAAAAATGCTTTCATATGCATGACCTAATTTTTTCCTGTAGTTCAACTAGTGACAAGGATATTTTTATTGGCCCCATTTACAGCTGAAGAAACTAAGGGTCAGGGAGGTTGAGTAACTCATTAAAGATCACATTCACAGCAAATACAGGACCCAAGCAACAGAAGCTTTTGGTTCCACATCTCTTGGTGTTTTCTACCTACCATTTTAATTAAGGGAAGTATCAAATTCTTCTTGTGAAAATATAATAATGTTCAAAAAGAAACTGTGTGATATTCATCATTATATATTCAATCTATACCTTTTGTATGTGAGAACCTGGTGATGCAATGGGGAATAAGAGACTCAGCTTCTTTCTATACCCTACCAAGGTGAACAGGTGATTGTACTGTTGTCACTGTGAAAACCACTATGATGTTGTTAGTTCCCATATGGAATGGGATATCTTAGCCAAGCTTTTGAAGTTGAGTAGGAGTTGGTTAGAAGAGGCTGTATGTTCTAAGCATAGGGAACAGCATGTACAAAGGCATAAGAAACAAGATAGTGTGATGCAATCTAGGAACTGAAATAAATCCAGTTTAATCTGAGCATATTGAGGGACAGGACAATCGTGACAAATAGAACAAGTTGGACAAGCAAGGGCCAGATCACAGAAGACCTTATGTATCATTTTTTTCAGGTATGATTTTGTTTGAACAATGGAGAGCCTTTTTAAGAAGTTTAAGCATTTAGTGTGCGTTGACAACACATCTGAAAGTTAAATGTAGTCCTAAATATAAGAGAGGATCTATTTTTGGAGCATGTTGGATCTTCTTTGGAAACCTGCCAATAGGTAAAATTGCTAATGATCAGATTGATCTTAGAAGGAATAACATATACATTTCATTTGGGTGGTAACGTACAGACATAATTGACCCAAAGGAGAATTGAAAATACAACAAACACATTGTTTTTTTTTTTTCCATTTTATTTATTTTTTCAGCGTAACAGTATTCATTGTTTTTGCACAACACCCAGTGCTCCATGCAAAACGTGGCCTGCCCATTACACACCACCTGTTCCCCCAACCTCCCACCCCTGACCCTTCAAAACCCTCAGGTTGTTTTTCAGAGTCCCTAGTCTCTTATGCTTCGCCTCCCCTTCCAAATTTTTTTTTTTTTAATAAACATATAATGTATTTTTATCCCCAGGGGTACAGGTCTGTGAATCGCCAGGTTTACACACTTCACAGCACTCACAATAGCACATACCCTCCCCAATGTCCATAGCCCCCCCCCCTCCCAATCCCACCTCCCCCCAGCAACCCCCAGTTTGTTTTGTGAGATTAAGAGTCATTTATGGTTTGTCTCCCTCCCAATCCCATCTTGTTTCATTTATTCTTCTCCTATCCCCCTAACCCCCCATGTTGCTTCTCCATGTCCTCATATCAGGGAGATCATATGATAGTTGTCTTTCTCACATTGACTTATTTCACTAAGCATGATATGCTCTAGTTCCATCCACGTCGTCGCAAATGGCAAGATTTCAGTTCTTTTGATGGCTGCATAGTATTCCATTGTGTATATATACCACTTCTTCTTTATCCATTCATCTGTTGATGGACATCTAGGTTCTTTCCATAGTTTGGCTATTGTAGACATTGCTGCTATAAACATTCGGGTACACGTGCCCCTTCGGATCACTATGTTTGTATATTTAGGGTAAATACCCAGTAGGGCAATTGCTGGGTCATAGGGTAGTTCTATTTTCAACATTTTGAGGAACCTCCATGCTGTTTTCCAGAGTGGTTGCACCAGCTTGCATTCCCACCAACAGTGGAGGAGGGTTCCCCTTTCTCCACATCCTCGCCAGCATCTGTCATTTCCTGACTTGTTAATTTTAGCCATTCTGACTGGTGTGAGGTGATATCTCATTGTGGTTTTGATTTGTATTTCCCTGATGCCGAGTGATGTGGAGCATTTTTTCATGTGTCTGTTGGCCATCTGGATGTCTTCTTTGCAGAAATGTCTGTTCATGTCCTCTGCCCATTTCTTGATTGGATTGTTTGTTCTTTGGGTGTTGAGTTTGCTAAGTTCCTTATAGATTTTGGATACTAGCCCTTTGTCTGATATGTTGTTTGCAAATATCTTCTCCCATTCTGTCAGTTGTCTTTTGGTTTTGTTAACTGTTTCCTTTGCTTGCAAAAGCTTTTGATCTTGATGAAATCCCAATAGTTCATTTTTGCCCTTGCTTCCCTTGCCTTTGCTGTTGTTCCTAGGAAGATGTTGCTACGGCTGAGGTCGAAGAGGTTGCTGCCTGCATTCTCCTCAAGGATTTTGATGGATTCCTTTCTCACATTGAGGTCCTTCATCCATTTGGAGTCTATTTTCGTGTGTGGTGTAAGGAAGTGGTCCAATTTCATTTTTCTGCATGTGGCTGTCCAATTTTCCCAGCACCATTTATTGAAGAGGCTGTCTTTTTTCCATTGGACATTCTTTCCTGCTTTGTTGAAGATTAGTTGACCATAGAGTTGAGGGTCGATTTCTGGGCTCTCTATTCTGTTCCACTGATCTATGTGTCTGTTTTTGTGCCAGTACCATGCTGTCTTGATGATGACAGCTTTGTAATAGAGCTTGAAGTCCGGAATTGTGATGCCACCAACTTTGGCTTTCTTTTTCAATGTTCCTTTGGCTATTCGAGGTCTTTTCTGGTTCCATATAAATTTTAGGATTATTTGTTCCATTTCTTTGAAAAAAATGGATGGTATTTTGATAGGGATTGCATTAAATGTGTAGATTGCTTTAGGTAGCATAGACATTTTCACAATATTTATTCTTCCAATCCAGGAGCATGGAACATTTTTCCATTTTTTTGTGTCTTCCTCAATTTCTTTAATGAGTACTTTATAATTTTCTGTGTATAGATTCTTAGCCTCTTTGGTTAGGTTTATTCCTAGGTATCTTATAGTTTTGGGTACAATCGTAAATGGGATTGACTCCTTAATTTCTCTTTCTTCTGTCTTGTTGTTGATGTACAGAAATCCAACTGATTTCTGTGCATTGATTTTATATCCTGACACTTTACTGAATTCCTGTACAAGTTCTAGCAGTTTTGGAGTGGAGTCTTTTGGGTTTTCCACATATAGTATCATATCATCTGCAAAGAGTGATAGTTTGACTTCTTCTTTACCAATTTGGATGCCTTTAATTTCTTTTTGTTGTCTGATTGCTGAGGCTAGGACTTCTAGTACTATGTTGAATAGCAGTGGTGACAATGGACATCCCTGCCGTGTTCCTGACCTTAGCGTAAAAGCTTTCAGTTTTTCTCCATTGAGGATGATATTTGCGGTGGGTTTTTCATAGATGGCTTTGATAATATTGAGGTATGTGCCCTCTATCCCTACACTTTGAAGAGTTTTGATCAGGAAGGGATGCTGTACTTTGTCAAATGCTTTTTCAGCATCTATTGAGAGTATCATATGGTTCTTGTCCTTTCTTTTATTAATGTGTTGTATCACATTGATTGATTTGCGGATGTTGAACCAACCCTGCAGCCCTGGAATAAATCCCACTTGATCGTGGTGAATAATCCTTTTAATGTACTGTTGAATCCTATTGGCTAGTATTTTGGCGAGAATTTTTGCGTCTGTGTTCATCAAGGATATTGGTCTGTAGTTCTCTTTTTTGGTGGGATCCTTGTCTGGTTTTGGGATCAAGGTGATGCTGGCCTCATAGAATGAGTTTGGAAGTTTTCCTTCCATTTCTATTTTTTGGAACAGTTTCAGGAGAATAGGAATTAGTTCTTCTTTAAATGTTTGGTAGAATTCCCCTGGGAAGCCGTCTGACCCTGGGCTTTTGTTTGTTTGGAGATTTTTGATGACTGTTTCAATCTCCTTACTGGTTATGGGCCTGTTCAGGTTTTCTATTTCTTCCTGGTTCAGTTGTGGTAGTTTATATGTCTCTAGGAATGCATCCATTTCTTCCAGATTGTCAAATTTGTTGGTGTAGAGTTGCTCATAGTATGTTCTTATAATTGTCTGTATTTCTTTGGTGTTAGTTGAGATCTCTCCTCTTTCATTCATGATTTTATTGATTTGGGTCCTTTCTCTTTTCTTTTTGATGAGTCTGGCCAGGGGTTTATCAATCTTATTGATTCTTTCAAAGAACCAGCTCCTAGTTTCATTGATTTTTTCTATTGTTTTTTTGGTTTCTATTTCATTGATTTCTGCTCTGATCTTTATGATTTCTCTTCTCCTGCTGGGTTTAGGGTGTCTTTCTAGTTCTTTCTCCAGCTCCTTTACGTGTAGGGTTAGGTTGTGTACTTGAGACCTTTCTTGTTTCTTGAGAAAGGCTTGTATCGATATATATTTTCCTCTCAGGACTGCCTTTGCTGTGTCCCACAGATTTTGAACTGTTGTGTTTTCATTATCATTTGTTTCCATGAATTTTTTCAATTCTTCTTTAATTTTCTGGTTGACCCATTCATTCTTTAGAAGGATGCTGTTTAGTCTCCATGTATTTGGGTTCTTTCCAGCTTTCCTCTTGTGATTGAGTTCTAGCTTCAGAGCATTGTGGTCTGAAAATATGCAGGGAATGATCCTAATCTTTTGATACTGGTTGAGACCTGATTTGTGACCCAGGATGTGATCTATTCTGGAGAAGGTTCCATGTGCACTAGAGAAGAATGTGTATTCTGTTGCCTTGGGATGAAATGTTCTGAATATATCTGTGATGTCCATCTGGTCCAGTGTGTCATTTAAGGCCTTTATTTCCTTGTTGATCTTTTGCTTGGATGATCTGTCCATTTCAGTGAGGGGAGTGTTCAAGTCCCCTACTATTATTATATTATTGTCGATGTGTTTCTTTGATTTTGTTATTAATTGGTTTATATAGTTGACTGCTCCCACATTAGGGGCATAGATATTTAAAATGGTTAGATCTCCTTGTTGGACAGACCCTTTGAGTAGGATATAGTGTCCTTCCTCATCTCTTATTATAGTCTTTGGCTTAAAGTCTAATTGATCTGATATAAGGATTGCCACCCCAGCTTTCTTCTGATGCCCATTAGCATGGTAAATTGTTTTCCACCCCCTCACTTTAAATCTGGAGGTGTCTTCGCGTCTAAAATGAGTTTCTTGTAGGCAACATACTGATGGGTTTTGTTTTTTTATCCATTCTGATACCCTGTGTCTTTTCATTGGGGCATTTAGCCCGTTAACATTCAGGGTAACTATTGAGAGATATGAATTTAGTGCCATTATTAGTCTGTAAGGTGACTGTTACTGTAAATTGTCTCTGTACCTTTCTGATCTACTACTTTTAGGCTCTCTCTTTGCTTAGAGGACCCCTTTCAATATTTCCTGGAGAGCTGGTTTGGTGTTTGCATATTCTTTCAGTTTTTGTTTGTCCTGGAAGCTTTTGATCTCTCCTTCTATTTTCAATGATAGCCTAGCTGGATAGAGTATTCTTGGCTGCATGTTTTTCTCATTGAGTGCTCTGAATATATCATGCCAGCTCTTCCTGGCCTGCCAGGTCTCTGTGGATAAGTCTGCTGCCAATCTAATATTTTTACCATTGTATGTTACAGACTTCTTTTCTCGGGCTGCTTTCAGGATTTTCTCTTTGTCACTAAGACTTGTAAATTTTACTATTAGGTGACGGGGTGTGGACCTATTCTTGTTGACTTTGAGAGGGGTTCTCTGCATCTCCTGGATTTTGATGCTTGTTCCCTTTGCCATATTAGGGGAATTTTCTCCAGTGATTCTCTCCAATAGACCTTCTGCTCCTCTCTCTGTTTCTTCTTCTTCTGGAATCCCAATTATTCTAATGTTGTTTCGTCTTATGGTGTCACTTATCTCTCGAATTCTCCCCTCATGGTCCAGTAGCTGTTTGTCCCTCTTTTGTTCGGCTTCTTTATTCTCTGTCATTTGGTCTTCTATATCACTAATTCTTTCTTCTGCCTCATTTATCCTAGCAGTGAGAACCTCCATTTTTGATTGCACCTCATTAATAGCTTTTTTGATTTCAACTTGGTTAGATTTTAGTTCTTTAATTTCTCCAGAAAGGGCTTTTATATCTCCATAGAGGGTTTCTCTAATATCTTTCATGCCTTCTCGAGCCCGGCTAGAATGTTCAGAATCGTCATTCTGAACTCTTGATCTGACATATTACCCATGTCTGTGTTGATTAGGTCCCTAGCCTTCGGTACTGTCTCTTGTTCTTTTGTTTGTGGTGATTTTTTCTGCCTTGTCATTTTGTCCAGATAAGAGGATATGAAGGAGCAAATAAAATACTAAAAGGGTGGCAAAGACCCCGGAAAAATGCGCTGTAACCAAATCAGAAGAGACCCCTAATTGTGGGGGGGAGAAAGGGGATAAAAACAGGTTCTGAAAAAAAAAAGAAAAAAATTAAAAAATAAAACAAAGAAAAAATATAAAAAAGAAAGAAAAAATATATATTTTAGATAAACTAGTCAAAAAACGTTAAAAAAGAAAAGGGTAAAAGTTTTAAAAAATTTAGCAGAAGAAGAAAAAAGAAAAAAGAAAAAAAATTGAAAAAAGAAAAAAAAATTGAAGTAGCCGCAAGACTAAAGAATCATGGGGAGAAAGCCATGAGTTCCGTGCTTTGCTTTCTCCTCCTCTGGAATTGCTCTGCTGTCTTAGGAATTGAACCTACTTTCCTTGATAGATGAACTTCGTCCTGGCTGGATATTTTGTTGATCTTCTGGGGGAGGGGCCTGTTGTAGTGATTCTCAAGTGTCTTTGCCCGAGGCGGGATTGCACCGCCCTTACCGGTGGCCGGACTAAGTAATTGGCTCGGGTTCGCTTTTGGGAGCTTCTGTTCCCTGAACACTTTCCGTAGAGTTCTGGAGGATGGGAATGAAAATGGCGGCCTCCCAGTCTCCGGCCCAGAGGAGCCGAGAGCCTGGGGCCCCACTCCTCAGTGCGCCCCCAGAGGACAGCACCCAATCACTCCCGTATCCCCAGCCTCTAGCCGCGCTCCGAGCTCACCCAGCCCGCGACCAGTTCAAGGTAACCCCGAGCTGAGAGTTCAGTCCTCGGCTCTGTCTCTGCAGTCGGCTTCTCCGTTCTAATACCTGCGAGCTCTCTGACACTCTGACACCCCCGATCCTTCTGTGACCCTGCGGGACCTGGGGCCACGCTGACCCCGCGTGGGCTTCACCCCGGTTTAGCCTCTGGAGCAATGTCCCTCAGTGGAACAGACTTTTAAAAGTCCTGATTTTGTGCTCCGTTCCTCCGCCGCTTGCCGGGAGCCGGCCCCTCCCCGCGCAGTCTATCTTCCCGTCGTTTTAGATTCACTTCTCCGCCAGTCTTACCTTTCAGAAAGTGGTTGATTTTCTGTTTCTAGAGTTGCTGTTCTTCTTCTCTTCGCTCTCCCATTGGATTTGTAGGTGTTTGCAATGTTTAGATAAGCTATCGAGCTGATCTCCTGCTACCTGATGTAGTCTCAGGTAGAGACTTCTCCGCCATCTTGACTCCTCCCCTCCACATTGTTTTTTTTATAATGTATTTGACTTCTTCCTACTTGGGATAGCTTTTTTGAACACTGTACTTGGTTCTATAGACTAAATAGGTTTGGGTTTCTTTTTAAATAACTTTAAATAATTTCATAAGTCTGGGCAATATCCTCTGGGCCACTTGAAGATGAGCTCTCTGCATGTTACACTGCAAGGTTCAGCATATGGTTCCTAACATTTGCATAAAAATCTTTAGAAAACATTTTCTGTGAAGTGTCTTTTATATTTGTCTTTCATCCACTATGCCTAAATTGTGTTTCTTTCATAACACAAAACATTATTTCCTTAGGAATAATTTCCATAAATGGTTCAAAGGCTGTGCATATTTGGAGATTTTTAGTTTGCCCAAATACTTTCCTTTGCATCAATTTTATACTTAGGTGGTGGCCAAGGATGAATGAAAGTACTTATTTTTCTAGTCTCACTATATAGTAAAGACGATTTTTGCTCATGCAAATTCAAGGCTTTGTATGAAAAATACCCATAATTGGTAACCCATTTCTTTTTCCCACAACTTTTTTTATTAAAATGCAATTAACATAGATTAGAAATCACCCTTTTCTGGTACGTTTAACAAGTTTTAACACGTAAATGTGGTCAAGTAACCACCACCACAATCAAGATAGTCAACAGTTTTGTCATTCTAAAAAATTCCTCCAGTCCTTCTTATAGTCAGTCCCTTTCCCTCTCTAGCAACCTAGAAACCACTGATCTGTTTTCTGTCCCTACAGTTTTTATTTTATCAGAAAGTCATATAAATGGAATAACATCATATGTTATAAACTTTTTTAGTCTAGATTCTTTCTCTTAGCATGACACGTGTGAGGTTTGTTATGAGTTGAAGTGAATTCCTACAAGTTTATATGCTGCGTTCCTTATCCCCCATGTCCCAGAATGTGACTTTGAAAATAGGGTTCTGTAGATATAATTAGTTAAGTCAAGATAGGTCATACTGGCATATGATATACTCCTAGTCCAGTATGACCAGTGTCATAGAGGAAATTTGAATACGGGTGGGCTTATATGGAGAATGCCACATGAAGATGAAGACAGATCAGTGTGATGCTTCTACAAGCCAAGGAACACTAAAGATTGCCCGCAAACTGAAAGAAGCTAGGAGAGAGCCATGAAACAGATTTGCCCTCAGAAGGAATGAACTCTATTGACCTCTTAATTTCAGGATTTCCTGTCTCCACAACTGTGAGAAAATGCATTTTTGTTGTTCAAGCCATCCAGTTTGTGGCCCTTTGTTACAACAGCCCTAGCAAACAAATACAAAGTTCTTCCATGTTACCATATCTAAACATAGTTCATCTCTTTTTATTGCTGAATTTTTTTCCATTGTATGATGTATCACAAATTGTTCATCCATTCACCAATTGAAGAGTATTTGGATTGCTTCTCATTTTCAATGATTACAGATGGAACTGCTATAGGTATTTGAATATGGATTTGAAAGTGAACATAATTTTTCATTTCATTTAAACAATAAAGAGTAGGATTGTTGAACCATATGCTAACTGTATGTTTAAGAATAGAAGAAATTGGCAAACTATTGACTAAAGAAGCTTCCCCATTCTACATTCCTACCAGCAGTATATGAACATTTTACTTGCTCTGTATCTTCACCAGAATTTGGCATTGTTGTTCTATTTTTAAAAAAATTATCATTATAGGTGTGGTTTAAAAACCATTGTGGTTTAAATTTGCTTTCCTGTAATAACAAAGTTGCACACCTTCCATGTGGTTATTTGTCATTTCTGTATTTCCTTTCATGAAAGGTTTGTTTAAACCTCATGTTCGTTTCTTTATTTGACTGGTTGCTTTCTTGTTGACTTTTGAAATTTCTTTATGTATTCTGAGTAGAAGTCCTTTTTAAGATATTTGACTTACAAATAATGTCTCCCAGTCTGTGCACATTTTCATTTTCTTAACAATCTCTCTCAAAGAACAGAAGTTATTAATTTAATATAATTCAATTTATCAAATTGTCTTTTATGGGTTGTGTTTTTGGTCTTGAGTCTAAGAAATCTTTGCCTAATTTAAGGTTACAAATATTTTCTCATGTACTTTCTTATAGAAGTTTTAAAATTTTTAGCTCTATATTTAGGTTTGTAATCTATTGGGAGTTACTTTTTTATATGGTTGGAAGTATGGATCAAAGTCTTTTTAGGTTCTTTGGTTTGAGTTTTGTTTTGTTGTTGTGTTTGTTTGTTTGTTTTTCTTTTTTGTCTTACGTATAGGTACCAACAGTTTTAACACAATTTCTTGATTTGTTAAATTTTAAAAATATTGATATCTATGTTCATGGTGAATATGGTTCTGCAGTTTTCTTTTAATGTCGTTATTTGGTTGTGAAGTTAGGGTCAGTGCTGACCTCATAAAATAAGTTGAGAAGTACCTCCTTCTCTTTAACTTTTGGAAAAAAATTTTGTTGAACTGGTATCATTTATACGTAACTGTTAAGAAGAATTCACCAACGTTTCCTTTGGGGGAGAGTTTGCAACTACAAATTCAGTTTATTTCATGGATGTAGGCTATTCATGTTATCTATATTTATCTATTCTTTCTATGTGTATTTCTTTTCTTGAGAAGCTCTAGTAGTTTGTGTCTTTCAAAGGATTTTTCATTTCACCTAAATTATAAATAAATTGACACAAATTTGTTTCTACTATTTTCTTATAATCCTTTCCCATTTTCCCTAAGTTCTGCAGTGATCTTCTTCCCTCTGTCATCTTGGATATTGGCAGTTTGTGTCATATCATTGTTTTCCTGATCAGTGTGACTACAGATTTATAAATTATATTGATTCTTTCATAAAACCAGTTTGATGTCATTGGTTTTCATTTATTTATTTATTTAGTAGTTAAAAGAGTGTATTTCTGTATTTATTTATTGAGTGTCAGTGTTGGGAGGGGCAGAGGAAGAGGAAGAGGAAGAAAGAGAATCCCAAGTAGACTCTCTGCTGACCGCAGAGTGCTATGCAGGGCTCCATCTCATCACCTGAGATCATGACCTGAACTGCAACCAAGAGTCAAATACCTAAGCAAAGGAGCCATGCAGGCAGCCCTCATTGGTTTTCTTTATTGCTATTCTTATGTATTTCCTTGGTTTCTTTTGCCAAATTTATTATTTCCTTTGTTCTCCTTACTTTGGGTTTAATTTACTCTTAATATTGTAGTTTTTAATGATGCTATAAATTTTCTGGGCTTTTTATTGCTATAAATTCCTCTCAAAAATGCTGTTACTGCACAACACAATTTTTAATACGTTATTTTCATTTTCATTCAGTTCACAATACTTCCGAATTTTCTGTTTTATTTACTCTTCAGCTGTAGGTTATTAGTTCCCAGCCTTCAGAGAATTTTTAATGATATCTTTCTATTATATATTAATTTAATTCCACTATGATCATATTTTGTGTTATTTGGATACTTTTAAATTTACTAAGACTTGGTTTATGGTTTTGAATATAGTCCACTTTGAAAATTTCTGTGTGTACTAGAAAAAACAGATATCCTACTATTGTTGAGTGAAGAGGTAACTAGGTGAAGCATTGTTAAGTCTTTTGTATCTAATCATTAGGGATCCAATATTCACTATACATTTTCTATTGATTGTAGAGAGAGTGGTGTTGATATATTCGGATATAATTGTGAATTGGTTTATTCATCTTTTTGGTTATGATACCTTTTGCTTCATGTATTTGGAAGTTTGTTATTAGATAATTTTGATAATTGTTCATGTCCTCATGAAAAATTGGCCACTTTATCCTTATGAAATGACCTTCTATATCCCTAATTAAACTCTTCTCTGTAATCACATTTTCTTCTTTTTTTTTTAAGATGTTATTTATTTATTTGACAGAGAGACAGAGAGATCACAAGTAGACAGAGCAAAAGGCAGAGAGAGAGGGGGGAAGCAGGCTTCCTGCTGAGCAGAGAGCCCAATATGGGGCTTAATCCCAGGACACTGAGATCATGACCTGAGCCAAAGGCAGAGGCCTAACCCACTGAGCCACCCAGACACCCCATGTAATCACATTTTCTAATATTATATAGATGCTCCTACTTTCATTAGTGTTAGAATGATATATCCTTTTCTATTCCTTGTATATCCTTTTCTATCCTTTCACTTTCAAGTTTTTGTGGCATTAGAGTAAGTTTCTTATAGACAGCAAATAGTAGAGGCTTGTTTGTTTTTTTATAGTCTAACAAACTGACAAACTCTGCCTTTGACTGAGTTGTTTAGACTGTATATAATGTGATTAATGACATAGTTGGGTTTAGATCTACCACCCTATAATTTTTTATTTTTTGCTTTATTCAGTCTCTTTCTTTGTTCTTTTTTTCCTCTCTTTTTCTGCCTTATGTAGAATTAATTATCATTTATGATTTCATCTCTCCATGTTGGTTTATTTGCTTTAACTACCTATATGTATTTCTTTGGTGCTTGCTTTCAGGTTTTCTGGCATTTATTTTTAACTTATTATGGTCTGTCTTCAAATAGCATTATACTACTTTAAATAGAACTGAATATACACATTTTATCTATCCTAGCATTTTTAAAATAATTGTCATAAATGTTACTTCTGCATCTGTTATAACCCTACAATGCACTGTTATTATTTTTGGTTAAATGATTAACTTTTAAACTGATTATTAAAATAAAAAATAATTTGTACATATCTAACATACAACTAATTCTGATGTTCTTCATTCTTCTGTGCAGATCAAGGTATCTATCCTGGCATAATTCTCCTTCTGTTTGAAGAATTTCTTTTGACATTCTTATGTTGAAAGTCTAATGGTAATTAATTTTTCATCTTTTGTAGTCTAAAAATATTTTATTTTGCCTTAATATTAGAAAAACTTCATACTGGGTGTAAACTTCCAAGTTGACAATTTTGCGTTATTCTAGTACTTTAAAAATATTGCTCCACTCTCCTCTGGTTTCCATTGTTTCAAAAAAAAAAATCATTTGTCATCTTAATTCTCATTTCTCTATATATACTATGTGTTTTTTTCTGTAACTACTTTTAAGATTTTCTTCTCTATCACTGGTATTAGTCAATTTGATTGTGATGTGTCTTGTAGTAATTTTTCTGTGCTTTATTTTTTCTGATCTTTTTTTCTTTCTGGAAATTTTTCTGACTATTTCTTTAAATATTGTGTTTTTCTTTAATACTCAAAAAATAAAAAATACTTGAGACTTTCTTTCTTTCTTTCTTTTCTGAGAATCTCAGGTCATGTGGAAATAATTTGATCTTTTTAAAAGATTATTTATGGGCTTTGCTAGGTGGGACCAGGAAAGATTTTTGTCCAGGGCTGATTTTTCTCTACTACTGAGGCTATACTATTTTATAATACTCTACTCATGACCCATGTTTTATGAAGTTTTTACATCCTGACTTTTGAGAACATCAACTCTTAAGACTTGGTATAGCTCCAGGATTTTTCTGTCTGCTCTTTTCCTGGACTGGTAGTTTTGCTTATGCATGATCAACATTCAGCTAAGGATGTGTAAGAGGGAACCCTTGGCATATTTCTGAAGCTCATTCTCTTTCTGTGCAAATTTCTCCTCACCATTTGCCTAAGGAACCTCCACTACTGGTTCTCTTAAACCTTCTAATTCTTCTCCTTATTGTAGGGTAACCACATGGTTTTGCCTCCATTTCCTCCTGTACTGTGGCCTGGAAACTCTCCAGGGAGTAAAGTAGGGTTAATTGTAGAACTTAGCTTGTTTATTTCCCTCTTTTCCAGTATCACTGACCTTCACTGCTTGTTGTCTAGTACCTTAAAATCATTGCCTCATATATTTTTTTTTCCTAAATAAATAAAAATTTATTGAACACTCGAGGGTTAAAATTGTCCCTTTTACCCTATCTTGACAAAAGTAGAAGTTTAGACATTTACTTTATAAATACATTGTTGTGTCCTCCCAACTCCATAATGCAGAAACTAAGAATTGTAAATAATTGATTGCACACACAATTGCTGTATAAATGAGGCCACACACAAAAATGGGTTTCTTTTTGTAAAAACCTTTTGTTAATATCAAAAAAGTTTAGTGACCAAAAGCATTTTATATTCAGTAAGATTGTAAACATACTTCGTGTTCAACATCTGTTTGGATTTTAGTAGAATCTTTTGGTCCCCAGGCTTGAAATTAAAAATGAGATTATGTGGTCATTTGCAATTCAAATATAATTAATATTACTTACAGGGACAAAGTCTAAAATCATCTTAATTGAATGAATTAAATGTAATCTTTTATGAGTGCAAAGCAATGGAACTATAGAGAAAATTAGCTTAAATTTGAGCATAAATATTGTCTCAGCCTACGAACACTTACATGTATGTCAGATTTCTTTTATGTGTGGCTCCAAATGAATCAGCATACACAATCAAGAAAAATTCATTTAGGAGATGTTGGAAAAACACATAGACCCACAAGTGTTTTTCTGGTGTATTTTTTCCTCTGTTGATGAATAGTTTTCAGATAAACTGCTAGATTAAATTTGTTTAGTGGTGATTATGGAGTTTCACAACTTTTGTTCAGGAATTTCTTAGCTCATTTGTTCTAAGAAAAATATGAAAGAGATAAGCGATGCCAAGTTCTGAAGGGTGAAAAAAAAGACAATTTGATCCAAATCAGGCACATTCTGAAAATGGCTTGGGCTTGTTGAAAATGGGTCTAATGTACATGTTTGGCTCTGAAATGTAATAGTACATCATGTTCATTTCTCAGACATAAGCTTCTTTGATCTACCCTGAAAAGTCTAATTATGCCAACATTCCACATTGCTATAAAAAAGTTTTGCCAGAATTAATGGTGAAAACATAACTAAATTCAGTGAATGTTGAGTTTACCTAGACACAATTATGTGAATTTTCCTGATGGTTCAGAAGTAGGCAAGAGATCAAGCTTAGAACCAAGTCAAACCACCATATATAAGTTGTACTCCATAAGGCAAATCAAATGAATTAGTGAAAATTACCCATTAAGAAAATAAAATTATCTGTAAAACCAGGGGTAAATTTGGGAATTATAAAACAGCAGAGAATGAATATTTCGATTTATAATTGAATTGAATAATAAGAATTGTGAGAACTATAAGAGATACTTTATGATAGCAAATCTTGGTTAATAATGACATTCATGTTAGCCAAGGTTGGCAAACAGAATGTTTTCTCTCAGAAGTAGTTGTTGCTAGGTATGACCTCTCTGTTTTCGTTTTCCTCTGCTACAACTCTATAGTCAATATGATTAATGCTTCTTTAAAAACAACAAAAAAAGGACAGCCCTGGGAATATTTATTACTTTCCTCAAGAATGTAGAAACCCACACAGGCAGTAGCTTCTTGGACATTGGTCATAGCAACTTCTTTCTAGATAGGACTCCTGAGGCAAGGGGAAGAAGAACAAAAATAACTTACCCTGTTTTTTAATATTATATACCATATATTTAAGTTAATAAATTAGAAAATGAAGTAAAAAAAAAAAGAATGTAGAAACCCTTTAATGATAACATTTCTGTTAACTGTGGTGGCAGAATTATGTATATACATCTAACACTTTTTTTTTTCTGTATAAGGGATTACTTAATTACATAGTACTCACATCCAAGGAAATTAAAGTTATTTTAAAGTATGAAAAACATCTTTTTAAGGGAAAGTTTTATTTACTGTTTCTGAAACATATATTGGAGGTCAGAATTACCAACTTTTTAAGAACTGTGAATACATCTTTCACACAGTTTAAATTTCTGTATATATAAAATATATATGTATAAAGTAATTTTATTTTTTTAAAAATTTAATGAAGGAATGACTTGTAGGGAAAATTCAAAAAGTATGATTTTGAGACAGTGAACTGTTTAATTCAAATAACTTAAGACCGGTTATGGCTATAATTGCAATGGTGGGAAATTGGCAGTCCTTATGCCATAGCCCTAGCATGAATTGGTATAAATAATTACATGTTTATACAGCCCAATTTAACAAGATGGCTCCAGCAGAAGGTATTTAAAACACACAAAATAAAAGTTAAAACTCTAAGCAACTATAGAAATTACTTCAGTATTAAATCCATGATAATCACAAATAATCCAGAACCAGTAAAACAATTACATGTCAGTGCCATTTCAGACATAGATAGACAATAATATGTTAAATAGAAAACATATTTATGACTCCAAGCTACACTTTAAATATATGAAGTTGCATGGTATTATTGACCATCATTAAATAATTGTAATATGTGCTAATTTATATTATATAGATTATGTAGTTTATAAATACACTATATGTGTACAATATATATGTTACAGTGTTGCTGTACATTTTATAGTCCCGTAGAATTTACAAACCAGTTTCAAATAAATTTTCTCATTCAATTCCCTTAACAACTCTACACGGCAGCTGTTAACTCAGTTATTATATATGCCCATTTTCCAGTTAAGGAAACTGAGAGTCTGAGAGGCTGCACCTGGCTCAGATTGTTGGACTCCTAACTGATAAATGTTAATCAGAAGTTAGTCATCTAAGCATCTTAATAACAAAATAAGAAATTTCAAACTAAATAGTTAATTCTCCTGTGTGGTTATCATTGTCTAAATAGTATTCTTAATGATACAAAAGAGGAGAGAGAACCTGCCTTTATAAATGATTCTGATGAAAGTCCTCTTAGAAGGAATTTATTCATGGATTTCCTGATTTCATTCATTATGATATAATTTGATAATTGACATGAACTTCTTTATTTTTCTAACTTAATTTTTTAAAAAGATTTTATTTATTTATTCGAAAGACAGAGATCACAAATAGGCAGAGAAGCAGGCAGAGAGAGAGGCGGAAGCAGGCTCCCTGCCAAGCAGAGAGCCCAATGTGGGGCTGGAGATCATGACCTGATCCAAAGACAGAGGCTTCACCCACTGAGCACACAGGCACCCTGACATGAACTTCTTTTAAAAGCTTCTCTTTGGTACATGTTGTATATTTTGCAATTAAAACAAACAGACAAACAAACAAGTTTCTTGCAATAAAAAAAACATGTTCCCCAAAGTCAGTCATTCCTTTCAACCTAAGCGCAGGACAAAACACAGCTACCAGTGAACAACTATATAATCTACGGTATCTTTACATGATGTCCCTTTATATTCTGACACTTCTGCAGCAGAAAGTGTCAAACAATTTGAGCTAAACTCTTACAGTGTGTCCTTTGTTTTCTTCATTGAGTTTTGCCATTTGAAAGTGTCTGTGTTTTATGTACGTACATACCGCTCCAGACATATGCTAAAATGTAACCTTCTGGCACTATTTGCCAGAAAGATAAAAATTGAATACCTGAAATCTAATATGCAATAAATAAAAAATAAATGTGTCAGAAGATTTAGCACAAGCGACACATGAGGGGACATCTTTTTTTTTTTTTCCTTTATCTATAAAAGGCAAATATCATAGTTGATACATTGACCAAATGACAATGGAGAAAGTGTTCACTCCAGATGCTGAGTCCAGGGCATCAGGCCTGTGAGCAGAGGATGGAGGAAAAAGCGTGGGACTTCTAATTCCATCTTGGGAAAAGAATAAAGGGAACTTTCTCAGGACTCATCCACAGGGGTGAGTGAAAATGCTTAGGTAGATTTAAAAATAAAAGTTTAAATTCCCAGAAAATGCCTTCCCAATATTTGCTAAACTGAAGGACATCCAAACCTAGAGACTTAGAGCCCTGTGGATGCGTTGCATGCTAAAATTAAAATCTGGGGGCTCCCAAAGGGATGACCAGAATAAAGCCAGGCTTCCCAAAGTATGAAACAGTTTCCACCAGTGGAAGATTTTTTCAAGCATTATGCAGAAAGACTCTTTTTTTTTTCATTTTAACTATAAAAAAATTAGATTATGCATTTAATGATTGTATATTAAAATATAATGAGCATATTAAACTGTTATGTTTGGGGATTAGTATGATAAAAATAAAATTAAATTAAGTTTAATAAAGTTTATTTAAGGAAAATAGTAAGGAAATAATGTCGATTTGGACAAATATTCTGAAGATGGTACTCAAAGGACTAAGATTGTGCAACAGTTCATAACATCATTTGGTGAAAGAAAATTACCCTCCTTCCCTTTCTCCCTTTGTCTCCTTTCTCTGGACATAGAGGGTATAAGATAGCTTCTTTTGGCCTAACTTACCTTTCAGAATGATCCGGTTAATCTACAGACTGCACCAGCATGACATTTTTCCATGTTCCCAATTTTATACTCCATTTTTATTCCTCACTCCTTTCTCACTCTCACCTCTATATCCTGGAAGTTAGGTTCTGCATTCCAGGCATTTATTGTCTAGGCACTTAATAAATGTAAGAAGGAACAACTGCTTTATCCCTACACATTTCTGAACTTCGACTTGACACCACACACACACACACAGCATCACCAACAACTCTGCTCTTGAGGTCTAAGTATTGCCCCCTCAAGTCACCTTTACTTGTTTTCTGAACACTTTGAGTTGGTTCCCTTAGACTTGTAACCTGATGCACTAAAGCCCCATGTGAGATTAAGAACGATTCCAGAATTACTTACAGAGTGTGTGGCGGTCTCAACAGTTCCTTCAAGGGATTTAAGAATTTTTTTTCAAACTGAAGGCTTGGCACTGATGAGCCCACAACAATTGGGATCATTGCCCTTTCCACAGTTATTGGAAAAGGAAGGGAAGGTTTATGCCAATAAATGGCTTTTCTCTTCCTTACGGAGATTGGTCAAGAATAATCAAGTGATCCAATTGTTAAAGGAGATGCAGAGAGATGTTTGCTTGAGGTTTCTGAGAAAGAAAATATCTCTCACTTTTGAAAAATGCTTTAAAAACATCATGTATTTTCCACTGGATCTAGTTGGGTTCAGATATGAGGCCTGGCACTATTATCACGATTTGATTGCCTATATGAAGCAGCACTGGAAGAGCCAAGCAGAACCCGAGACTGATGGGACTCTGGAGCTGAGGTCTGTCCTTGACCTGAAGCCCTAATCACAGCCTTACCTTCAGTGAGGCAATGAATTCTGCTTATCTGACCATTTTAAACAGATTTTTTTTTCCTATAACTTGTGGCAAAAATGTGTGTGTATATATGTCTATATAAAAATATATAACCAAATACATATACACATATATAATATATAAACAAATATATGTAATATATATACATATACATTTTAATTTATATAAGGTCTAAATCTGTTATCATATAGCCATTTTCTTTCTTGAGTCACCAATAAAATTCCAAAAAGGAAGAAAGTGACTACATCATTTACCTAATAGTTTTGTTTATTTAGTGCTTTTTTGTTTCTCCACTATACTAAGAGCCAAAATAATAGCAACAACAACAAACTACCATTATTGAACATTTGCTTTCATCCTGAGGATCTGCTAAATGCTTCACAGGGATCATATTTAATCTCCCAACAAGGTTTTGAAATAGTTCCCAAATTTATTCTTATTTTACAGATGAGAAAACAAAATGTTTAAAAAATGTGTAGTCTCAGGATAAACATGATTAATGTGGTCAGTGGCCAAATAATAATGTGTTTTCCTTAATTCTACCCACCTTACTAAAATAAATCCTATGACTGTTCTTTATTAAAATATGGATGGCCATTCTCCTAGTATGAATTGTCATTCAGTTTCATCTGCTTGTTATCTGCCTTTGTACCACAAGAATCAGAATTTCAAGAGGAAAGAGTTCTTTTTTTTTTATTTATTTTTTTAAAGATTTTATTTATTTATTTGACAGATAGAGATCACAAGTAGATAGAGAGGCAGGCAGAGAGAGAGAGAGAGAGAGAGGGAAGCAGGCTCCCTGCTGAGCAGAGAGCCCGATGTGGGACTCGATCCCAGGACCCCGAGATCATGACCTGAGCCGAAGGCAGCGGCTTAACCCACTGAGCCACCCAGGTGCCCCAGGAAAGAGTTCTTTAATCTCGTTATTTTTATTCCCAGTATCTAGCATATAGATGTTCAATAAATACTAAATGAATGAATGAATGATAAACGAATGGAAAAAAAACTTATTTGCCTATGTTAGTTAGTTCAGATTGTTGTAAAAATTGCCATAGGCTTAAAGACCAAAGATGTATTTCTCACAATTCTGAAGCATGAAAGTCCAAGACCAGGGTACCAATATGGTCGTGTTCTGGTGTGAGCCTTCCTTCTGGTTTATAGAAGGCAATCTTCAAATTGTACACTCACGTGCCTTGGAACAGAAAAAGGAAGCAAGCTCTCTTGTCTCTTTGAATAAGGACAGTAATCGCATCACGAGGGTGCCATCCTCATAACCTAATTACTTCCCAAAGGCTTTATTTACAAATACCTTCACACTGGTGATAAAATGAATTTTGTAGAGACCAAAAAAAAAAAAAAAAATGCAGTCTATATCATTGCCCGAGAGCACATAGGTAACAAATATCACAGTTGACCAAGGGCTAACACCCCTTAATGCTAGGATATTCCATAAAATCACAGAAGCTGGATGGACCCACTCCATACTGACCTCTTCACCAGAATCACCAGACTTCAGAAAATGTACTAACCTTGAATACCTAAGGGAATTGTTAGGAAATCACAATTTTATTAAGTGCATCAGATACTTCTTATGTTTAAGACCCACAACAATAGACTGAATCCTTGTAACAGAAATAAATATACAGCCTCTGAGTAGAGACTGTTCAAAAGTTCAAATGGTTCAGTTCATTTTCTTTGATATACTGCCTTCTGTTTCTTTTTTAGAGAAGTTTCCCAAGTCAATGCTTTCATATTAGCTATTAAATACAATTGTAATCCTACGTCTTCTACCTTCTCGATACTTGGTAGCTGCTACAGAACTTTTGAATATAGTCACTTATCTAACCCCGAGACCCTGAGACCAGTGAGACATACCAATTTACATGTGAAGGCTCAGAGACATGAAATGATTTAATTATTAATACACAGAGAGAGGTTGATCAACTGTCCAACCAGCCTGGTTCTTACTCTTGTCTTACTTTTGACAGCTTCTCCAGTTCCATCAAGTGTTGAAAAGTACCCTGTAAGCCAAATCTTTGAGACCACCAAGCCTAAGCAAATGTCCAGCTGACATTGGCACTAAACCTGAGCAGAGGTGGCCATTGCTTTAGTAACTCACCCTGCTTCCTGTTTGGCTGAAATCTCAGATTCCTCGCTTTCACGGAAACTTCTCTGAAAACAAAAGTTGGAGCCGTGGTGATGTAGAGGGAAATGCCTGCCAAGGCAATGAGGGAGGGCTTTGCTCCTGTCCTTTATCAACCTTCAGCATACATAACCCAGGTCAGTGTCACCTGCCATCTCTAGTCAACTAAAGGGTGAAGCTAAATTAAGAAATATGTATAGTGAACTCTCCAGCACACCGGTATACCTCCTGCCATTATTTTGAGTTTTCTTTTCTTTATTCTTTTTTTTTTTCTTACCATAAAGTTCATTTGTAGTGGAATAGGATTTTGAGATGTGCTAATTAATAGTTTATGAAATTAAAGATTTTATATTCATTTTCAATCTCCTATTTATTCAAGACCCAGAAATAAAAAAACACTACATTTTATTACAGTAGAAAATGGTTTTTGCAAGTTAATTTCAATTGCATTTTATCATATGAATAATTTTGAACCTCAATTTAAAAGCAAATTATTTACCTTATAAATGGTCACAAGCCTAATATAAACCTCTCTGTAGATATTTCATATCTCCCTTGTAAAAAATTACAATATATAATACCAATGTGAGAAAGTTTGCATTAGAAGTAAGTATTATACATGTTTCTTATTAAGTCTTTAACACATCAAAATTATTGTTTGCTTCCAATAACAAAGAAGTAGTAGTCTTTGGATTTGGAGCTTTGAAAAATACAGCCTAAGGATATTCTCATTAAAACTCTCTGCTCCTGTTAAATTCTACAGAAGTGAAAACATGAAAATTGAATAAGAGAATATATCCATAGAGCATTTTTATAAATAGTAAAAGTGTCAAAGAAGAAATAGTAATTATGCTATTTTTTAAAATATATTAGAGAGATTTGAAATTCCTCCATCACCACAGCATCTGGCTCCATTTAAAGTGCTTAATGAAAAAGATGATTCTCTGTGTTATATTCACAAGCATGTGCTATGGAAAGATAAACAAATTACTTTCAGAAAGTGCCATGTCAAAGAGATTAATTCTGGCACAGATGCATTATTTGTTGGCTATAATACAAGTATTGTACATTTCCTTCAAAAATTGCTAGTATTTTACCAAATAAATGAATACCATTTTTAAAAAGCCAAGTACTTTGAGGAAACTAATAAACTTCAGGAAACCAGAATGCATGTATTTATCTAGCTATTTATTTGAAAACTCACAGAGCTAACATGCACTTATATATTAGATGGCACCACTGTTTAAGGGGCAATTATCAGCAATCCATATGGGTCAAGCTAACCGAATGTCTGTTATCAGGCCACACCATTCTTGCTTAATTTTCCAAGTTAACAGAGGTGACAAGGAGAGGCTCAGCTATCCAAACTGCAAACTAGTAAGAGTCTTGACCTACAATAGTATTTAAGTGGGTTCTGAGGTAGAATTAAATCCTTTGCTCTAGTTACAAATGCTTTTATTGACTATTATCTACCTCTGTTGTTTCTTATCTATTACCACATTGCTTTATCCAGATAAATTTCACCTCTGGCTGAAAGCATTTATACATATCTCTGTGTTATCATATACATGACATTAGCTTTCTTTTAGTCATGATGACACCAGTTACATTTTGGTCATATCTTCACAAAAACCTCTCCCTGTATCTTATTCACATGGTCATCTGAAAAAAGTTTCCATTGGCAAACTTACATTTTACGGGTTGTACTTTTAATTTAAAGAATTCTTATTTAGTCATTTTACCTCCCTACTTCAGTGTGGTATGGAAAGAATCTAAGGAAAACATTATTAACCATCATTCTAGAAATGAGAAAACTAAATTTGTACCATTAGGCTATCTAGAACAGATAAACCCACAGACATTAAAAAACAACAACAATAAAAAAGAACCACCTTCACACAATATTAAGAAAGAAAGGAGACATGCTGAATATTCTCTGAGGCTCTCTCTCCTACTCAAACTTGACTCAGCAAACTATTCTCTACTTTTCTCCCCCTTGTCCCCTGGTTTCTTGTTGGGTTAGACCAGTGGCAGGTATGAGTGAGAGACCGAAGGTCAGTTACACGCAGGAAAGGGAAGGAATGACCCCACCTTACACCCTGCTGCTGGTCCCTTTCAGTCTCGCCACACGTCAGCAGAAACGGTTCTCCTTCATGTCTCAGCTTCAGGTAGGAGATCACTCTTCCATGGATTTACACAACAGCCTCCAGGAACAGTCCCCACTCCCCCTTAGACCTCTGTGTGATGATAGTTTCACTCTGTGGCTGATCCCAGGTGTGTCACCATCCTTTGCTGGTTTCCTTACCCCTGCTCACATGTCTGTAATTTAGATTCTTTACAGCTACACTCTTTGGTGATGTTACTTATTTATAACACTTTGCAAATCACAGAAGCACCACATTTTGTTTGTTTGATATAAGCTTTTTATACTATTTGCAATATTTATAATATTTGTAAGCAAGCAGGCAAACAAATAAATATACATATTTAAAAATGAACTTTATAAACAGTTGAGAAGAGTTCTGAAAATACCTTCGTCAGCCCCCTGAGAAGACTTTAAAAGCAGTGGCTTTATTGTATTAGCTTTCCAAGTGATTTTTGTGGGTGTGTGTGTCAAGATTAATCAAGAAGTTATCACAAAGGGGATTTGATTGGGGTATCTTCTTTCATTCAACAAATGACTAACGATACAGCTGTAAATAATGCAAATAATGCCTGGCTTCATGGAGCCTATTTTCTTGTTGGCAATAAAGTCTTTAAACAAATAATGACAAGTAATTACACATATGACAATTGTTATAAATATTAAGAAAGAGAGATACTGTGAAAATTAATCTGGATCAAGTGAAAGATTCATAAGCTAAGGACTGAAGGATGAATTAGCTAGCTGCAGGGGTGTGCATGAACTCTTCATGATGTGAAAGAGCACGCGGTAATTGAAAAATTGAAAGGAAGCCAAAGTGACTATTGTAGACAGTGTGTCAGGGGATGGTAAGATATGAGGCTTAGAAATCAATGTGTGACATAATTTCAAGACTTCGTTGTTCCTGTTAAAGATTTTGGAGGCTATTCTAGGAGGACTGGCAAACCATTGATGGATAATAGAAGAGGGTTAACATGATACAAATCTATATTTATAAAGACAACTCCGGCTGCTTAGAGAAAAAAGAAAAAGAGGCAAGTTGTTGAAGGAGTAACAGTGAATAGGAAAAGAACAAGTCCAGGACATTATTAATTTAGACTAGGATGTTAGATATGAAGAGAAGGAAGCAAAATTGAAAGAATGGAAAGTAATTGAATGTGGTTGTTGGTAGAAGAAGGCATCAAAGGTGATAACCAGGAGTCTACATTGAACAGAATACTGGTTGATGGTGTCATTTATCGAGATGGAGAATCCCAGGACAAGAGCAGGTTTGTGGTAAAAGAGAACTGATTTGGTTTTGAAGACTTGAGTTTGAGGCATTTAACACATGTACCCAGTCAACAGTTGAATTTGAAGGAAGGGAGGACCACATATTGCCTGGAAAAGGAGTTTTAGAGGGAAGGGTCAAGCTTTGGATGGAACATCAACCTTTGAAGATTGAGTGGAAGAGAAGAAGATAGAAGTGGGGAGGGGAACCAGGAAAGATTGGCCAGTGAATTGAATGAAAATACAGAAGTTTCTGGTGTCAGTGGAGTCAAATCAAGAAATTGTTTCAAGGAAAAAAAAAGAAATTGTTTTGAGGAAAATCCAGTACATTGAATGTGTTCAAGATTCAACTAAGATAATAATGAAAGCTTGCCCTTTGGACTTTGTGATGCTGAGGTGATTGGTAGTACTAGCTTAGCCAGCTTGGGAGTGGAAATCTGATAGTATGGAGTGCAGCGGGTAGAGACAACTGCTAAAAACTTGGACTAGGAGGGAATAAAAGTAAAGTGCAGGAGTAGGAGAAAACAAAACAGAGAAAAGATTTTTCTTTCCTTCTTTTCTTTCTTTCTTTCTTTCTTTGTTTCTCTCTCTCTCTCTCTCTTTCATTTAAATAAAAGAGGCAAGTTTAGCTGAGATAAGAAAGCTCAAGCAGAGTAACAAGACTCAGATACAGTAGATATCTGATGTGTACTTTACAGTAGATAATGTAAAGTACAAGATTCCTGTGGTGGCAGGAAAAGAGGGACTTGATTAATGGTGAAGAAGCTGGACTTGAATGGAAGAAGCCCTAGATCTACCACTTTCATTTTAGCAGATGGGCATTTTTGGTTTTAGGAACTGAATGCTTTCCTCTCTAGAAGCTTATATTTTCTCTGTGAAGCAATAAGTAATCATTTACTGAACGTGAAGAATGGTGGAAGGCTAGAGGTTTGACAGTACTGTGAAATACTGAAATAAACAATATGTTTTATGGAATTTCAAGTCAATTAAAAAGGCAATGTTGAAGGTCCAATTAACATTAGTGACCATGAATTTAGAGGTAATCTGATAAGTTTTATGCAATGCTTTTTCAAATAAGTTCAGTATGTCCAACAAGGAATGTTTTTGCCCAGATGACAGAGGACATATCTCTTGCTGCATCTCTATATGCAATTTAAAGTATATACCCTTGGGTTGCCTGGGTGGCTCAGTGGGTTAAAGCTTCTGCCTTCGGTTCAGGTCATGATCTCAGGGTCCTGGGATCGAACCCCGCATCGGGCTCTCTGTTCAGCAGGGAGCCTGCTTCCTCCTCTCTCTCTGCCTGCCTCTCTGCCTACTTGTGATGTCTCTCTCTGTCAAATAAATAAATAAAATCTTTTTTAAAAAATTCAAAAATAAAGTATATACCCCTGTAAATTGCCATGTCCACCTCTGCACCGATGCATTGTCGCCACATAAAGATGCTCCTCTAATGCTCTTACTCTCAAATTTAGTCTTGAAACCACTCTTCCTAATCCATTTCTTGTTCAGAAACCATTTATTGGAGCTTAGGATCATTTTTGTGCTTACAACTACAGTTCACCTCTCAAACACTGAATTCCTATGGTTTTGCCAATGATGATCATTCAGCACATGCTATTTCATGCTACCATAAAGAAATGATTTTCATTTGAAAATTAGAAATGCTCAGGGTACCTGGGTGGCTCAGTCAGTTATGTGTCTGCCCTCAGTTCAAGTTATGATCCTGGGATCCTGGGATCCTGGGATCCTGGGATCCTGGCATCAGGTCTTGCACTTGGCTTCCTCCTCAGTGGAGAGTTTCCTGCTTCCCCTGCTTGTTCTCTCTCTTTCTCTCAAACAAATAAAATCTTTTAAAAAAGGAAAAAAAATTAGAAGTGCTCTTTAATCACTGACCTAAGCTCATGATTAGGGTAAATAACAGTTACACTGTGTATACAGTCTAGAGCAGACCTTGTCTGTACTCTTCTAACACATTCTCTCTTTTACTGTTGTAATAATATTAATCCTTGTTCTTAAAAAGAAAGTCCTCACAGAAATGCTATATCAAATACAGGCTTTCCGTATAATAAAATCAAATATTCAAAAAAGATTTATTTATTTATTTTAGAGAGAGAGCAAGAGAGAGCACAAGCAGGAGGGGCAGAGAGAAGGAGAGACAATATGAAGCAAATCCCATGCTGAGCACAATGCCTGATGTGGGGCTCAATCCCACAACCTGAAATCATGACTTTAGCAGAAGAGTCAGGAGCTTAACAAGCTGTGCTATGCAGGCACCCCTCTAAAATCAAATTTGTGACCAACTCAGAACTTGTCTAATTTGCATCAAGTTATTCTGAAGTTATTATTGAATCAAGTGATTTTAATCACTAAATCTAAGGATTTCAAAGGATCAGTGTGCATGTGGTCGGGGGATAGGGAGCTAGGAGTATGTACACCTAGCATCAAATAGACCCAAATTATACAAACATTAGTTTTTCAAGACTTCTCCAGTAAGTAAAACTTACACATCTGGGCACCATTGTTTCCTTTTGAAATCTGATAAAACTTATGAGCATTCTCCCTGAAAAATGCATACACAAACATATGCACATGTATTGTATTACATGTTTAAGAGTTTCCCAGATTCCCTGAGTGTCAGCCATGAGCTGACACCATCAGTTCACAGATCTCCAAGAAAATCATCACTACTCAGGGTAAAATCAGCCTATACTTTGAGATTTCCTCAGCTAGCCCAGGCATCCTAGACCCCAACCCTGAGAACCAGTCAGCACTAAATTTGTTGTAAGAGTGTGGGGAAGAAAAATGATCACCCTCACACATTTTACTAATACCTGTCCTAACAAGGTAGCATGTTTCTCTTAATACAGAACTTAAAAATTAAAGTAAAACTTTACATTCCTAAATGATACATACTGTAAGATTTTAGGTGTTTTAAAATTAATTAACATAGGGGTGCCTGGGTGGTTCAGTTGGTTGAGTGGTTGCCTTCAACTCAGGTCACGATCCTGGAGTCCCATGATCAAGTCTCACGTCGGGTTCCCTACTCGGCTAAGAGTCTGCTTCTCCCTTTGACCCTCTCCCTTCTCATACTCTCTCTCTCTAATTCTCCTCCTCTCTCTCTCTCAAATAAATAAAAATAAATAAAAATGAAAAAAAATTAATTATCATAACTCAGGAGTTACCCCATAAGAAAAAAAAAATAGAGAATGAAAGTGAGACTAGAGAGTCATAAATCCAGGCTCGAGGTAGGCTTACCATCCATCCCTGTTTTCCCAGGTGAAAGAAGGCTCCCAGGATGTAGGGCTGTCAGCACTAACTCAGCAAATCTCTGGGAAACTGGGATGAATCGGTCAAGCAAATAGGCAGACCTTGTTGACTCTTGACCAATGCAGTATAACTCAGAAAACTATCCTTTGTCAGCATTATCAATTCAAATTTGTGCTTAGCGAAAATTACAAGTAGAGTAACTAAAATTTAAGTCTATTTTGTGATAGGCAGAGAGATGAATACATTCACATGGATATTGCTTTCTAAATTTAGCATTATAATAGAAGTATATCGGGGCACCTGGGTGGCTCAGTGGGTTAACCCTCTGCCTTCGGGTCAGGTCATGATCTTAGGGTCCTGGGATTGAGCCCCACATTGTGTTCTCTGCTCAGCGGGGAGCCTGCATCACCCTCCTTCTCTGCCTGCCTCTCTGCCTACTTGTGATGTCTCTCTCTCTCTGCCAAATAAATAAATAAATAAAATCTTTTAAAAAAGAAGTATAATTATTACACATCATAAGGGTGAGATTCAGTAATTAGCTCAAGTCATACAATGAGAAATAGAAGATCCAACATTCAAACACAGGAAATCTGTCTCCTGGCCTTGAGCTTTTAACCCCAGCGTTAATACACACTAAGTCCTTAAAATCATTTGAAACCTGTAGAAAACATCAACTGTCTGCTTAAGAATAAATAAGCTGTACTATTTTTCATGACATCATTACTCTCATCTCAAATTGGTAATGAATTAAAGTACAGAAATACCATGTGTGGAGTAAATAAGAGGAAGCTAGACATTTCAAGACAGGTTCTGATACTGAGAAATCCACTTTTATTTATTTTCAATTTTTTTTTAAACTTTTGATTCAATCTTTAAATAAATGTGACTAATCCATGTGCAAGGCAGTAAAAAATGCATACAAATAATTCCATGTACTTAAAACAAAGACTAGAGGAATTAAATAGTTCACATACTGGTCTTAATAGTTTTGGAAATATAATTTCATAAAACACATTTTATGTTCTCATTGTAATTAGGGAAAAGATGTTCAAAGAGGATATCAACTTTAGGATCCTTTTCAGAGAAGTATCTGCATTAGAAAAAAATTTTGAAGGGTCAGGGGTGGGAGGTTGGGGCAACCTGAGGGTTTTGAAGGGTCAGGGGTGGGAGGTTGGGGGAACAGGTGGTGGGTAATGGAGAGGGCACGTTTTGCATGGAGCACTGGGTGTGGTGCAAAAAGAATGAATACTGTTACGCTGAAAAAATAAATAAAATGAGAAAAAAAAAATAAAAAAAAAATAAAAAAAAAGAAAAGAAAAAAATAGACCAAATTAGAATTTTGTAGAAATTAGATTTCTTGGTTATTATTGTTGGAAAAAACAGTCATTATCCTCTTACAAACCCAAGTTTGTTATCAAAATCTTTGAGAACACATGAAGATATTTAGATTTGTCCTGAAACTTGATGCTTTAAATGTCTCTGTTGAGACAATAGAGAGTATCATATTTCTTATTAATTCTTCTCCTTTTTTTCTCAACCAAACACAGCTTGAGACTCCTGTATATATATTTTTTAAAGATTTTGTTTATTTATCTGACAGAGATCACAAGTAGGCAAAGAGGTAGGCAGAGGTTGGGGGGGAGAAGGCTCCCCACGGAGCAGAGAGCACAGATATGAGGTCGGATCCCAAGACCCTGAGATCATGACCTGAGCCGAAGGCAGAGGCTTAACCCACTGAGCCACCCAGGCACCCCAGCCTTCTGTATATTTTGAAAGACATGGTAGTAGTGTTCAAGCCTGAACTAGGCACTATTTATTGGGCTGTTATATACTGGATTTACACATCAAGTAAGATTACAGATTGATGACTACTGATAACCTTTCCAATTAGACTTTCTCTAAGTCTTTGCATTTCTAAACTTACAGGAACTCTAAATTTTCAAAATGTCATTTCCAATTCTATATAATTTAAGTCCAAAATTTAACCCTATTGGCATCTATCAATGTAATCAGGTTAGGGCATTCCATTTATTCCTACAGCACCAAGTATTTAAAATGTTGGAAAGGTTTGAGAAATTCGTGAGATGAGGAGTATTTTTCCCCCAGATAAATAATAAAATTTTCTTTTAAAGAAAGGCCAACCAAAATGAGACACCATATGTAAAGTTTTAAAGTCAGGTATTCATCACTGTGATTTAAAAAGAATAAAGGAAACCCAGATGGATGATTTGTTGGGACAGCAGCACAGAAGGCAATCTGGTGTAATATTGAATACACCTGTTGGAAGAGGAAGGAGGGAGAAAATGAGAACATTTTTACCTTCCAATACTATCCAGAAGTATTACAGTAAAAATATTTGGCAACTTCTTTTTATATAGTCCAAATTAACTGAAGATTGATGGTTAGGTTCAATTTTATTTTTCTTTGTAGGATGTGCCCACACTTGGCAAACCAAATTGACCAGTCTAGCTGTAATCAGTAAAATGATATGTTTCACTAAATAAAAGCAAACGAAGGGTTACAATGGTTTTGGCTGGATCCTTGAAGATTAAACTATCAATCACCCAATGGAAGAAATTGTTTATGCACAAAAATATAGTCTTTATTTCTTAAATTCTCAAACAGCATGAGTTTATATGAGAAAAGAGAATTAGGTATAGCCAGGGGAAAAAAACAACTTTGGGATGAGAAGTGAGTAAAATTATTAGGAGTAGTGGGTAGGAAATAGGAAAGTTTTTCTTTTCCTATTATATAGAAATTAGAACGAAAAGATGAGGGAAACAAAAAAGCAAAGAGGACAGGTGTTTAGGAAATAAGGGGGGAGAAAAAGTTAAAGCCCTGTCCTGGAACTCCCTCTCAACATGGGAAGTGGAAAAGCACCCTTTCCCTCAAGAGAATGGAATTTTGTCAGTTTGGCATTCCCTGTGTTTGACTCCCAGCACTTCACTCACCACTGACACCATCTGGAGTCAACCCAAAGTTCACTTCCTCTCTAGCACCTGCTAATCCAAGATGGTTGAGCAAGGCTTATCCTCATACCTCCTACCTTCAGTTGAATGTGGAGGACTTTGGAGATTTGGGAAGCTATGATAGAGTTGAATTCTCAGTTTTATTCCTGATAATCCTTTAAATTACAATTTACCTTCATTTCCATCTCTTTCCCTTGACTTAAATTATTGCTAAATACCACATTCTCAGGGAGACCTTCCCTAACTCAGCATCAGTTAGGGAGTCTGCTTAAGATTATCTCTCTGAATCTCCTTCTGCCCCTATCATCTCTCTCCCTTTCTTAAAAAAAAAAAAAAATCCATGAGGCAGACATTTATCTTGCCCATTGCTATGCCCTGCACATAGTAGATACTCAATAAATATCTGTTTCTTGAATTTGTCTTGGACACTATATCTGTGCTACATCAGAAGTATCCTACTTCATTTGTCACTATTTCTTTGAGGGCAATGGATAATATAATGGTCAACTTAGGGCTTATGTGTGACAGCGAGATGGTATAGATTTTGGAGACTATGGACCTGGCTTTGTATCATGATCTCCCTAATACAACCCGAGCTTTGGACACTGAACTTCAGCTTCCTTTCCTTTAAAGGGAGAATTAATATAATACTCTCTTTTTGGTGTTGCTGTATCAAATAACTTTTGTGAAAAAATTATATATAGAAAAAGGTTATAGAAATATTGGCTATTTCTGTTTAATAAGAAACTCTAGCCAATTTATCTGAAATAGCAAGTAGTATATTGGAGTCTGCAAACTATATTAAGGTATTTGTACTCCTTGGATATGATCTATGGTAATAATTGGCTGGACACCTGAAATACTTTATGCTCCCAAGTAGTTCAATCTTTCTTGAATCTCTAGGTTTGGAGACTCAGTTGGTCATCATAGCCGAATTATATAATAACATCTATCTTTTCTACATAATGGAATGATTGAACTGAGATAATTATAACTTTACTTTATATGCAGCATGCATTTTTCATATCATATAACCTATTCTTTAGCAAAAGCACTTAACTTTAAAATTTTGAGAAAGAAGTCATTCTTTGGTAAGTTTACTGTCACTTGAGAAAAACTGGTGTGGTGAGTTTATTGTCTAGAGAGAAAATTGTTATTTGACTCTATAAAATAACCTACATTTCATACCAATGGTATAGCACTTCATTTTAGAAATGTGATATTTTAATATTGTGGGAGCATGAAAGGAGGTGATTTCAGTCACCAACTGAGAATTATGATCTCAAAGTCTTTAAGGAATGAAAAAGCTGGAAATGAGGGGAGAATGGCTGGGGGTTTTTTTTAACCTTTTATTTAACATCTTTCTGACTTCACCTCCCACTTGATTCAGATTCATTGTACAGTATTAAGTCTGATGCCAAGCAGAAAATCTTAGGCTGTAGAGAAGTTGTAATAAGCTGAGAAATTGGTAGGCCTACTTTATACCCAAGGAATAATTCAGGACCATTGCTTTAATTAGTCATGCTGATTCCTTTGCAAGTAATCCTTAATCCCTATGTTTGACATAAACAAAGAGTTCCCTAGTAGGCTATTTCCTCTGCTGAGGACTGAGCATATCCTTGTCCTATTCTGACCATTATTGTAGTCATTCTTCTTTCTTGCTCTAGAGACCCTTTTTAAAAACTGATAGAGGCTTCAAATTCTGCCTTGTTGAATTAGTCTAAATGGATATAGAGTGAATAAAGAAAAACCACCATAGATAGTATCAAGAAGGTGAATAGTGGTCATTGATCTAACCCACTCACTCTACAGGAAAGGAAGCCAGGGTGGAAGAAAGTTGAGTGATTCATTCAGAGAGTGAGAGATGGAGATGAAATGAAGAGTGAACTCTCCATGTCAAGTCTAAGGCTTTCTCTGTGCAATGCTCTCTACTTTGAGTGTTCTTTTTGGCCTACTTGAATATTTGTAAATATTAGACTATAGCAATGAAATAATTACCTATCCATCAAGGAAAGGGCAAATTACGGAACTGGTGCAGTTGGGCAGATGTTTATTCCTTAAATGGGAAAATACACAGGCAGCGTTTAGGTCAGTGGTTTATTAATTACTCAGTGAATGTTAGTCAACATGCATTTATCAGGCACTAAGTTTCCCTGAGTAACAACATCTGAGGTATTTGTGAATTCTCTCAGAATTGGACAATGTGAACCATTTATATAGTCATGCAATAGCTCTTGTAACTGTGGACAAACTATATAACTTCTGCAACTCATTTTCCTCACCTACAAAAAGAGAAAGCCAATGTTACCACCCAGTGTTGCAAAATTAATACCTAGAATTTAATAGATGCTCATAAGTGGTGGTTGCCATTAAGATCTCATAATAATATCCTCATCATGAAGCAGCTAATGACTGGATATTTTAATTCAACTTTGAGAAATGGAGATAGATTAAAATTGACAGCCATCTCACTTCTATCTCCATGCACATGGAAAGTCTTTATTTCCTTGCCCCCTTGAAGTTAGGAATGACCATGAGACTTTCTCTGGACATAGACATATAGCAGAGGTGTCATTTCTAGATGGAAGCACATAAGAGTCTACATTATCCCTTAGCCTTTTTCAATGGCTTTCTTCTGAACTATTTACTGGTGTTCTGGATGATCACAACCCATACCACCTTGTCACCTTCAGTAAGGACCATACAGAGCACAGCACCCTGCCAATGAAAGACGAGCATCTACATGGGCAAAAAAAATCAAGGCTGCATTGTTTTCTTCCCCTGAAATTTGTTTTCCCTCATTACTTATACTATCTTGAGTTACACAAGAAGAAATTTCAAAGTTCAGTCTTCATGATAACTATTCTCTCAATAACATCCACACAAATCCTTACTAGTATTAAATTTTTATTACAAAAATTCCTGGTAATTTGTTAATCCTGTCCCTCATATATATCAGTAAATCCATTCAACAATATTTTCTGAGAACACTTGTGTACATAGTACACCATATTTCCTAATTTCTAACACAGCGACTTTTTTGTGGTAGGCATGCAGTAGATTCTTGTTAAATTGACTTGTTGAATTGAATTAGATCATGCCATTATTACTCTGACCACAAATTACTGTGTTTCTCTTAGGATAACTATTAGCCAGTATGCAGTTTGGATCTAAAAGAATGAGATAGACATCTATCAACTTAACATACTTCATTCAGCTCAGTTTCACCTGCAAATAGGAAGTTACTTCTTATGTCCACCATAATTCTTCTTTGCAACCCATGAGTTCTATATGGTTAGGTTGAATGTCAGTGGACACATAAAATTATAAAGAAGGATAAACCTTAAGCCAAAGTATACAATTTATGTTTGGCTCTTTTATGTGCCCCCCCTCAACATCATTTTCCGTCCCTCTAGTTCTCAAATTCTGGAAATATATGACAGATTATATCTGCCCATTAAACCATATGGTACTCCAGTTTTTTTGACCCTGTTCCCCAATCCTAGTCCATGTAGCTGAGTCCCAGGATTAGACAATCAACAGTTTCTATCACCTAATATGCAAGCCTAAGGCTAATACTTCTGTTGGCATCTTGCCACAGTAATACAAGAGCCTGCCTAACAATAAACTAACATGAAGGAAAACATTAGAGAGAGAGAGAGAGAGATGATCTTTTTCAGTATTCTCTCTCCTTTCCAGTCTCATCAATCCCTTTCCCAGACTTGGGGATGTGCCTGCTTGGCAATTCTCCATACCCTACAACTTAAACCATTTCCTCTGCAGCACTCTTGAGAAATCAGGTTGCTCTTCTTGCTGCTCATATTGCACAACAGGGAGGCTCAATTAGTGGTTTCCTAGACCACCAATCATCACCTCTAACTTCCTGTGATATATAGTCTCCCCAATTGGCTATTACAAATGTTCACTACTTTCCCACAAGCTCCTCCTCCCAATTTCCTGTCTACCTTTTCGATCCTAGAAAATGGCTCTCCCTCCTAATTCAGCTAAAAGTATAGATGATTAGGAATGAATTCTCACAAACTTCTATTCCCCTAATTGGATATATTTATATTTAATCCACATTTTTCTGCCTGCTTCAGTGAAAGAATTATTGTTGCTTGTATTTCAAGTTAATTGCTCCCTTTTAGCTCTTGATTCTTCCCTCCCTATTGTCTAGGACTCCTCTTATAGTCATAGTCTCTCTCTCACTCTCACTCTCTCCCCTTTCTTCTACTAACACATAGTCACTCAGCTATTGGGGTGCCAAATTTAACAAATAAAAACACGACATCCCATTAAATTTCAGATAAACAATGAAAAACATTTAATCTATGTATATCTCAAATATTGCATGATATATTTATACAAACATTTTTTTATCTAAAATTTAAATTTAACTGGACATCCTGTATTTATTCTGGCAACTCCATTCAGCTACAGGGAATGCAAGTTTGCAATCCTTGCAGGAAAATAGAGTGAAACATCTCACTGCTTTCTCATCATTTCTATCAATTCATTCTGAAGGAATGGTCTTGGCTTCATGCTGATACATGGTTTCAGTTGCTACAGATCTTTTTCTCACAAATACTGACCTCAAGAACATCACTTAAGTGTTATTATGGCAAAAACTCCTATTGCCTAGGAATAAAGACCAATAGGAAGGAATAAGGAGATTGAAGGAACCATGAAAATCTGTCCTCATACACACATATATGCGAGTGTTCCACAGCACCCACTCCTACTCACTCACACAACTCTCATCATCCTTACATCTCATTCTGGTCATTACCCTCTTCACAGATTTTTCTACACTACCCATTCCCAACCCTATAGAATCTGCCATCATTCGCATTGTTCTAATGAGTCTGCTGAAATTAGGGTTATTAACCAACTTCTAATCATGAAATCCAGTGGACACATTTAGTCCTTACTCTACTTCATTTCATATGCTTTACTGTCCTTTCTTCTGCAAACACTGGTATGGTTTGAATTATGTCCTTCAAAAGACCTAATAGCAGTCCTAATTCCCTGTACCTGTGCATATAACCTGATTTGGGGAAATGGGCTTTGCAGATATAATCAAATTAAGATGAGGTCAATAGGGTGGGTCCTAATCCAACGTGACTGATGTCCTTATAACAAGAGGGAAGTTTGGGGTACCTGGTTAGCTCAGTTGATTAAGCATCTATCATTGGCTCAGGTCATGAGCTCAGGGTCCTGGGATTGAATCCCTCATCAGGCTCCCTGTTCAGTGGAAAGTCTGCTTCTCCTTCTGCCTCTACCCCTCCTTCCTACTTGTACTCTCTCTCTCAAATAGATAAAATCTTTGAAAAAAAAAGGGGGGGGGAATTTGGACACAGATACACACACAGAGATGAATGCCATGTGAAGATACAGCCACAGAGGGTATATGACCATATGAAAACAGAGGCAGAGACAGAAGTGATGCGCACAAAGTAATGGCTAGAACTTCTAGAAGCTGGAAGAGCCAATGAAGGATCCTTGCCTCCAGGTTTCAAGGACAGCATGTCTCTTCTGACATTTTGAATTTGTACTTCTAGCCTCTACATTGTAAGAGAACACATTTCTCTTGTTTTAAGCCACCCAGTTTATGAGATTTGTTATGGCAGCCTTAAAAAATTAATATACTCCCCTACTTTCATGCTCATGATGCTATTACATTATTTTCTGATATTTCCCACTTCTTTTCAGTTTAATCTTATTTGTCCATTTAATATGTAAATGTTATTCACCAGAGTTTGACTTTCAGTCCTTTATCCCTCTCATTTTATGTGACTTAATGAAATGACCTTATCTACCACAGAGCTTTAACTACCATCCATGAGCTGCCCACCACGTATAAATACAACACCTTATTTCAATTCTTATTAGTAGTATTAGTCAATAAAGAATAGAAACAATGGTTCTTTATATCTTTTGTTCCTAAACCCAAGTAGCACCATCTTGAACATAGGTCACCTTTAATCCCTTTTAAATTAGTGGAGGAATTCATGACTGAGGAAATGCATGCACCTTGACAAACTGCCTATTCTCACTTTGTGCCCAGAACTGAACCAGTCAGTTTCCCTCACCCTTAACTTTCCCAATAGTCATTAAAATGGTTAATTCTGCTAGCAATTTAAACATTTATTCTAACAGTTGTTGTGGAGCATAACAAGTCCTGGAATGAAAACTGCTGAGTGAGACTAATTCTCTTTTTTTAAGATTTTATTTACTTATTTGACAGAGAGAGAGAGAATCACAAGTAGGCAGAGAGACCAACAGAGAGAGGGGGAAAGCAAGCTTCCTGCTGAGCAGAGAGCCTGATGCGGGGCTCGATCCCAGGACCCTGAGATCATGACCTAAGCCAAAGGCAGAGGCTTAACCCACTGAGCCACCTAGAAGCCCTGAGTAAGACTAATTCTGATTATCTTCCTGAGATGGCAGAAACCACTGAACCAGCACCAAAGAGTCCAAGACCCAATCAGGATTATTTTAGGACCACTATGTTGGCTTTATTTATTTATTATTTTTTAAAAATGATATATATCTCATTCTTTTAACATTTCAAGGTGACATGCAGAAAATAAAATAATATAAAAATTAGTGACCTTATGAAATGCACTTAATAACCAAAATTTCTAAGAGTGCTGTATTACTTAAATGGGTAAATATGTAAAAATGGATTTGTTATTATTAGGCAACAAAAAACATGGAAGTTATTATTATTTTGAGAAAAAGAAAGTTGCTTTTGAAGAAATAAGATTATTTTCTATCAACTTAGAACTCTCTAGGCTGCAAAATCCAGTATGAGGGCCCAGGTTGTATGAAACAAGCACGAATTTGACAAATGTTCTTATCTCTCTGTTCTAGAAAAGCAGAGTGAAGCCAGCAGAGATCAGCTAGCTCTGAGAAGAGAATGCAAATGACAGCAAACCATAGGCAGAAAATGACCGTCTCTTTCATAGACAACATTTTTATATTATTGCAGTTTATGAGGATTATGCAGTGTCCCCAATCACTATTGGATCTTGATTTTATTTTATTTTTTAATTTAAAGCAGTTACTTATTAACCTGACTTATATTTGAAAAACATCATCCCAATGGAGCTGATGTTAGTGATCTACTCACATGCCCAAGCACATGGGTTTCATTATCTCAGATAGAACACACCTGTGATTTCCCTGGTATTTGGCACAGAACTGGCCTGACAAATCCATTCCCCAGTGGCACATTGTCCCTTTGCTCTTTTTGTCTCAGAACATCTCCTTTTAAGAAAACAGAAAACACACCTAGGTAAACAACAAAACACGCTGTCGTAAAGGGCTTTTCAGCAAGGCACTGAGCCAGCCAAGACGTGATCATGTTTGATTATCACCAGCATGGTCATCCAGGAAACATGCAAATGGGAGTTGCAGGGACACAGAGCAATAAGGTTTTCAACTGTGCTGAGCTGCAGTGTCCAATTACAGGTGCATCTGCAGGAATTCATATTTTCTGGGAATCTAGTAGAAAGTCTTCTATTTCATTTTCCTACCTGCACTGAAAGCCAGATAATGTTATGTCATCTATTTCAATATTTTGGTTTCAGTCTATCAAATCTGGTAACAAGGGGACTTTCTACCTTGAGGGATACCCCTGGTGCTGCCCCACACTTGGCCGGCAAGCACTTAGATCATCAGCCCCCTCTTCACAGATTCTGAGAAAATCTGCTGACTGGAGGATATTTCTCCTACAGGAAGCAGATGAACAAAACAAAATGGATGGAAATAATGAAATAAAGGATGAAGGACTTGGCAAGCAGGAGCTTGGCTAGCAGAAAAGAATCTGTTAGTTAATAAATTAAGGTTGAACACGATGCAGTTGAAATGTTACCTTTACAAGTAGAATCCACAAGAATTCAAACTTGAAATGTTGGAAAAACACAGTGACTGACCCATCTTTGTTTAATGGTGACCTCAGTGATTTAAGAAGAATTGTAAATTCTAGTAGAAGTGAAAGATAGAAGAAAAGAATGAAAATAGTACCTTTTCAATTCTTCTAGAATAAAATGGATTAGAAAAATATTTGTGAGAATGGTCAACTAAAAGAATGACATCAGATACATATCTGAGTCTCCCTTGAATTTTCTTAGATAAAACGACTCCCAAAAATCTATGCAACTCGAACATCATTTAGCAGATCTGCCTTATTATCCAGATTGAACAAAATAGAAATCTTATATGCTAAGATCAAGGTATACAGTATAACTTTGAATTCTAAACAAACAAACAAACAAAACCTCTTCAGCTTGCTTCTCCTATGTATGGGGTTCCTGTTTATTTTAAATTTATAATTTTTGTGTGTATTTTCCTACCACCTTGAATGGGTTTTCAAGGGAACAGAAGGGATTTTAAGCAGCTGTTCTCTTACCAAAGGAAAGACTACGTTAATTAATGTTAGTCTCATTATTTCATTGTATAAATTTACTATATAACTCATCTCAACTATAAAACCTAATGTTGATATCAGAACTATAGAAACATGAAATACTTCATCAGAAAGAAACAGAATCTATAGTTCCACCTTTTCGTTTCATAGAAGGGTAACCAAAGGCTCAACAAGGATAATTGTTAACAATAAAGCACATTACAGAGTTAGATGTAATTTTTTTTTAAAACTTATATATTTATTTTAGAAAGAGAGAATGAGAGAGTGGAGAGTCAAAGGGAGAGGGAGGTTCCTCAAGCAGACTCCCTGCTCAACACAGAACCTGACACAGGGCTCGATCCCAGGACCTTGAGACCATGACCAGAGCTGAAATCAAGAGTCAGACACTTAACCAAATGAGCTAACCAGGCGTCCCCAGAGTTGGATGCATTTAAACAAAATTGTCCAATCACAGCTCCTTCAGAGACCTTGTCCACTGATATCAGGTTTTATCTGTTTTACTTATGAACTGGCAAAAATAAAAAAAAAAAAGTCTAGGATCTCAAAGATGGAAGGCAAGCTAGAGACCACCTTATCCCACTGGTGAATAGATGGAGATATTAATAGTTACAGACACAAGATTAGTTAACTAATGAATATTGGGAGTTCATGATCTATTACTCTCCATTCAGTAGTTCACCCAGAGCAGAGAGAATTCAGTCTTATTTTAAGTCCAATGAACTTTGGGAAAGGTGCTTAGTTTATATGGTGACTTACCTACCAAAAATGAACATCAAAATATTCTATTTTATAAACTGCATGAGACAAGCATTCTACCAACTAGCTGTACTGATGATGCAAGGAAGAGGACTGACTGTGAGAGGTAAATCCTCTCTAAACACGTGGAAGGCCTGAACTCATTAATGTTGCAGCAAAGAAAGATGCTTCCCTGAATGCACTCCGTTCTTTCTTTGTATATAAACACCTGTTCCCGTATTCTCAGCTTCCCTCTCCTCAGGCTTGCAGTGCTTCTGCATTGCTATCTCCACGTTAAGACCTCCTCTTGGGAAAAGATTGCTATCATTCATACCTTAATGAATTTTTCAGTCAGGGTTGAACTTTGGCCAAATAATTTGTATTTTAAGCCACATATGTATTTGCGGAAAGTTTTTTTTCTCCTTTTTTTCTTCTCCCCTCCTTGTAAAAGCAGCAATAAGTAGGCAGGAAAAGCATTTGGGAATGCATACAAAGTTTTTTTCTGACATCCTTGAAATAACACCATATGGTTGGCTTCTTTTGTTGTCTTTGAATAAGCCAAAATCTAGTCCCACAGGCCTGCTTGCTAACCAGGGCACCGTCGTACGGCCACACGTTTGTAGAGCACACCTTCTTCTTAGGTGTGACCTGTGACCTGAAAGATCATCTGTTTTTAGCGACCCTCGCAGAATTCCCCTTGTCAATATGTAACAGGTGACTGATTAGTACTGAAGGATCTGTATGAGCGCACAATTAATTCAACTTTGTTTTTGTAATATCACTGAAGAGTCTGAGGTGAATGTTTCAAATTCTAATATAATTACTTACTGCACAATAATGGTTTTGTAGTTTGCAAATCTCAATAGAATACCTTCCAAGTTATTTATCAATTAAACCTATATAAAAAAAAAAAAAACCCCACCAGGGAAGCACGTCTAGCAAGACTGAGTGGTACAGTCTAATCCAGCTCTGCAACTGAACTGTTCATTCACTCATTCCTCATGCAGGCTCTTCAGCAAACTTGTATTGAGCTCTGACTATATCCACCCTGTAGAACTTACAGAGGAGACAGACAACAGTTGTAATAAAGAAACAAAACACATTTTATGTTAAAGCTGATATGTGTTATTGAAAAATGAAAAAAAATACTTCAAAGTTAGAGGGATGGGGAGAGCCCATAATTGGGCATGATTTTGAGGGAAGATGAAATTACAATAACTAGGAAGGAAGGGGTATTTATGGAGGACATGACTTAAGGGACAGACTTGAACTATACCTACGAACCTCTGAGTTTTCTAATTTTTTGAAAAGAAAACATATAACTTAAGTTAAAATAATGGCTGAAGGAGAGTAAGAATTATCATTAACATCTACCCACATAAAACTTGCTATGGAATGGGAAAGTTGTGGATTTCCATCATTACCACCCTTCCTCCATACTCTGATCCATTCCTAATTATATGTCTCCCAAACTTGCCAATAGGCTCACAATTTATCCCTTCTCTTCTATTTTTTGTTTCCTTGATTTTTTTGTTTTTGTTTTGTTTTACTTTTTCTATCAATTCTGCACTCAATAGCTTGATTTCTTTCTTGAAAGATGACTGCACATGATCCACACATCTTCAGAACCTTTTCATTGTTTCCCATTGCCTATAGAAGTTCAACAGTCTGAACCTATGCAGGGTCTTTGAATTACAGCCAATTACAATCAAAATAGCACCTATCAGAATGATTAAAATTAAAAATATTGACAACACCAAGTACCAGGAAGGATATGGGAAAAGAAAACCATTATTTATACATTGTTGGTGGAAATGTAAAATTCTACAGCTACCTAGAAAACAGTTTAGCAGTTTTTAAAAAAATCTATCATGTAATTACTTTTCTGAATTGTATTTTAGACATTCATCCCAGAGAAATGAAGACATATTCTTATACAAATCATATACACAAATATTATAACAGCTTTATTCATAATATCCCCACACTGGAAACAACTCTTACATCCTTCAACACGTGAATGGTTAAACAAACTATGGTACATCCACACCGTAGCATACCAGTCACAAACAAACAAGAATAAACTATTGTACACAAACAACTTGAGTGAATTTCCAGAGAATTATGTTGAGTGAATAAAGCCAAGTCCAAGTTACATACTGTAGGATTCTATTTATATAACATTCTCATTATGACAAATGTTATAGAAATGAAAAACAGATTAGTAGTTGCTAGGGTTAAGAAAGTGGTGGAGATGGGAGGAAGGTAGTGATCTCTATGAAAAGACAAGAAAAGAAGGATTCTTGGGGTGACAAAAATGTTCAGTATTTTACTGTTCTAAGGTCAGCATCTTGGTTGTGATGTACTGCAGTTACTCAAGGTGTTACCATTGGGGTAAATTGCATAAAGGGTACATGGCATCTTTCCATATTGTATCTTGCAACTGCTTATGAACCTACAAATAATTCTAAATAAAAAGTTCAATTTAAAAAAAAAAGCTGTATTTGCTCTCTTTTAGGTCAAGTTTCCATTAATTCAATTTGTATTTGTCAAGTTTTCATTGTCAGTCTCTACTCTTAAGAGTTCATTCAATACCTGAATGACAAGCATGTATAATCTCACAAGCCAAATGGTCAGTTAGTGGTGGCTTTCTGGAGAACTTTGTGAACTGGGTTGTGAGTCCACACATATCCAAGCAGGCAAGAGGGCCATAATAGACTATCAATGTCTACAATGAATATGGAGATGAAGGGTGGTAGGTGACATCTCTGATCTCTTCAGCAGTGCAAACACATAAACAAGATTTACAATATTAGAAGATAAATAGTAATAAACAGAGGTGGTAAGTAATTCTTCCTAAGGATGTGGGGAAGACATCAAGATTATGGATGCATTTTTTTTTTTTAAGATTTTATTTAACTGTTTGACAGAGATCACAAGTAGGCAGAGAGAGAGGAAGGGAAGCAGGCTTCCCACTGAGCAGAGAGCCCGACACAGGGCTCGATCCCAGGACCCTGGGATCATGACCTGAGCCGAAGGCAGAGGCCTTAACCCACTGGGCCACCCAGGCGCCCCTGGATGCATTTTTTTAAAAAAGACATAATATTTATAATAAAATAATAAAAACATGAATGGAACTAGAGGGTGTTAGGTTAAGCGAAATAAGTCATTCAGTAAAAGACAATTATCATATGCTCCCATTGATATGTGAAGTTTAAGAAACAAAACAGAGTGTCATAGGGGAAGACAGGGAAAAATAAAACAAGACAAAACCAGAGAGGGAAACAAACCATAAGAGACTCTTAATCATAGGAAACAAGCTGAGGGTCGCTGGAGGGCTGGGGGATGGAGGGATGGAGCAACTGGGTGATGGGCATTAAGGAGGGCACATGATATAATGAGCCCTGAGTGTTACATAAAACTGATCAATCACTGACCCTACCTCTGAAACCAATAATACATTATATGTTAATTAATTGAATTAAAATTTTTAAAATGTTAAAAAATTAATTAACTAATTAATCAATTTTTAAAAGGTATAATGTAAATGAAAGAACTTTCCATAGAGAGGAAAGCGTGTGCATAAGCACAGTGAGACGTGCTGGGTGGTTGCAACAGAGTAATCCTATAAAAGTAAGGATGGGAAGTGAACCAGAGTAGACAGCTTGGGACCACCTGGTCTTAAGCTCTCTATTGCACGCATGCTAATGAATTCAGTTACTTATAATTTTTAATGATACTTATAATCAAGGGCACATCAAAATTTTAAATATTTTTTTAGCAGCATACAGCCTGAGGGTCTTTATCTGGAACCCTTATCATCACTACTTCCGTGCATGTAAGCAGTATCACTTATAGAAAAGCAGAGTCAATGCACTTCATCCTGGGAAACTGGCCTCATCCCTGAAAGTCAGTCTTTTCCCCAAGTGCACCTGGCTCTGCTCAAAAGTATCATAGATCAGAAAAAAAACTGAGAAAAATTAGTTTAAATTGACTTAATTTTCACAACTGGTGCATAAAGATGCAAACACCATGCCTTTGAAGAGTCACATATGGTGCATCACACATGCTAGTTGGATTCTTAGTATGCAGCATTTGGATGCATGATCAAAGAGTAATTCCCAACCTGGCTGATCATCATTCTTATCCAGGGAACTTTAAAAATCTAAATTCTCAGACCATATTCCAAATGTACTCAATGAGTCTCTTAAGGAAGACCTAGAGCTGTATTTTTCTTTTTTTAAGCTCTCAAATGGACTTAATTTGAGGCAAGTTTGAAAAGCCGTGTATTTAAAACTTAAGGTTTTTATGGACTAAATAGTCTGTCCCCAATTCCATATGTTGAAGCCTTAACTGCTGGGACCTCAGAATAGAACTCTATTTGGAGATAATATCTTTAAGGAAGTAATAAAGTTAAAATGAGGCCATTAGGATGGGTCTTAACCAAACTGACTGGTGTCTTTATAAAAAGAGGAAATCTTCACATGAAGAGAGACAGCAGGAAAGGGATCCACAGTGGAATGACCATATGAGCACACAGGGAAAACGTGGCCACCTGCAAGGCAAGGAAACGGGCCTCAGAAGAAACTTAGCCTGTCAACCCCTTGATCTTGGACTCCAGAACTGAGGAAATAACTTTGCTGTTTGAGCCACCCAGTCTGTGGTATTTTGTTGTGGCAGCCTTTGCACACTGATAAAGACTGAAATCCAGTCGAATGCTGAAAAAATGATGTTAGAATACTTGGTCTCATGGTAAAATTGAAGATCAGAACGAAGTGGGGAAGACCCAGCAACAGCTAGAAGATGAGAGAGTGGGGAATCCGCCACAAGAGCTGGGATATGCAAACTAGGGGCAATCTGCCCTTTCCCTACTTGTGCTCTATCCCTCTCTCTCAAATAAATAGATAAATAAATACAATCTTTTTTAAAAAAATTATTGAGGGGAGCTTGGGTAGCTCATTTGGTTAAGCACCTGCCTTCAGCTCAGGTCATGATCTCAGGGTCCTGGGATTAAGCCTGGCATTACTTCCCTGTTCAGTGGGGAAGCCTGCTTCTCTCTCTCACTCTACCTCTATCCTTTCTCCCTCTCTCTCTCTCTCTCAAATAAATAAATAAAATCTTAAAAAAATAAATTAACTAATTTAAAAAATGTATTGAAAGACATAGTTTTGCTCATTCATTTACAATGTCTCTATGGCAGTTTTCAGCTACAAAGGCAACGTTGGATAGCTAAAATAGAAACCATTTGGCCCATAAAGCCTAAAAAATTTACTATCTAGCCCTTTCCAGAAAAAAAAAATATGTCAATTCCATACTAGAATATAAACTACAAGAGGGCAGGAACTTTATCTGTCTAGCACAGCATTACCAAGATAACTTTCTGCTTTGACCAAAATATTCTATCTGTACTGTCAGTATTTCTGTGATGTCAGTATGGTAGACACCAAACACATGAAGCTATTTAAATTTAAATTAATTACAATAAAACAAAATTTATATTTAATTCTTAAGTCTCATTAGCCACAGTCAAGCTTGCCATAACCATATATGTTGTTAGTGGCGATCCTACTCCTAACAGAGGCCTAGTGTCATTCGTCACTACATTCTCAATGCCCAGATCAGTGCCTGGAAAATAATAAAGAAGCTTTCCAGAAACCATTACTAAATGAGTAAATGAATAAATCAGTATGGAAGGAGAATGACATTTAATTGCTCATTCATACATAAGTGTTAAAATTCGCATTGAATGAAATTCCAACTTATGCCACTGTGGTAGGCAAGATGCTGACCTCAGTACAGTAAGATACTCAACAACTGAACATTTTTGTCATCCCAAGAGATGCCTCCAAAAATCCACATTTCCTGGTTTTTTTACCCTAATCAAGGTACTTCTATAAAGGGACTTTCCAGTTGTCATTAAGGTTATGAATCTTAAGATGGAGAGAGGATCCTGGAATGGCCACATGAGCCCAGTCTCAACATGTGAATCCTTAAAACAGAGAAGTTTCTCTGGCTGGAGTCTGAAGACAGATGATGCAGAAGAGAAAAGAAGGAGGGGAGCCGGAGAAATGAGAAGGGTCAAAACGATTTCTCCATCATCCATTGCTGGCTTGAAGGAGGCCATGAGCCTTTCTCATGCAGGTGGCCTTCAGAAGCTGAGAATAACCAACAGCTATTTGTCTCTGAATTCAACCAACATCCTGAATTTTCCTGGAAACGAATTTCTCCCTAGAGCCTCCAGGAAGGGTCACAACCATATTCTGAGGCTCTGAGCAGAGATCCCGTGTCTGAGCGTCAGACCCAGAAATCGTGAGATGGTTAATAGATGGTAAGCTGCTCTGTTTGTGGATCTTGTGGCACTTAACCAGCCACGGTGCAGACACGAAGTCTCCCAAATTGTATTTTTATTTTTTTTAAGATCTTATTTATTTATTTATTTGACAGAGAGATCACAAGTAGGCAGAGAGACAGGCAGAGGGGTGGGGGGAAGCAGGCTCCTTGCTGAGCAGAGAGCCCAACACGGGGCTTGATCCCAGGACCCTGGATCATGACTGGAGCCAAAGGCAGAGGCTTAACCCGCTGAGTGACCCAGGCACTCCAAAATTGGATTTTTAGAGTGATTATGATTAAAGCATGAATAACTATCTATTTGAAAGAAAAAAACAACCCCCAGCGCATCTTCCAGCTATTCCTTCTTAAGGATTTGGGGAAAGGCAAGCACTCTGTTTATGTACGACAATCCCACCTGGTTTAAAAAGACATCCTTGGGGGCGCCTGGGTGGCTCAGTTGGTTAAAGCCTCTGCCTTTCACTCGGGTCATGATCCCAGGGTCCTGGGATCGAGCCCCGCATCGGGCTCTCTGCTTGGCAGGGAGCCTGCTTCCTCCTCTCTCTCTCTGCCTGCCTCGCTCCCGACTTGTGATCTCTATCTGCCAAATATATAAATAAAATCTTTAAAAAAAAAATAAATAAATAAAAAGACATCCTTGGAGGCGGTGTAAAGACAGCTATGCTGGCGGTCAGATTCAACACAGGAGCACCCGGCCCACACCCTACCAAGTTCTACATTATTGAAGAAAATTTTAAGCCCATTTAGACTGAAGCACCTCTTTCTAAGGGGACACACAACAATCACAAGGCACATAACCATGCATTCATTCACTTTTTATGTCACTCCCCTTTCACATACTCAGGTCTCTTTCACTTTTGTCTTGAGACAGCCAATTAATTATGTTTAACATATAATTACAACATTCTCCAAGAAAGTCAAACACATATAAATATGGCAGTTATGTCTACTCAACACATCACATCTAGCAAGTTATTTTCAAATACCTTTAAGGTAATGGCAAACATTTAGAAATAGCATTGACCTTAACAATAATCTAATAGCCACAATCCTCTTCCGAGAGCACACAAATCACTCTTTAATAATGTCAGGCCTAGAACCCCCTTATTTTGATCCGATGGCCCATGACCTTTCTGGTATTTCATAATCCTCACATCTTGGTGGATCGTTTCATGTAACTTTCAGAGTGCAGCTCTTTGAGTTTTTACTCTATCATATATACAATAATAGTAAAAATACAGAAGATACTTTTCAAGTTGTTACCCAAACAGAAACCAACTTTTATATCCCTTACCCTATGTATTTCACAATTTCTTATACATTTTTCTTTGTTGTCTTAGTCCTTGTTTCTCATCTTCTTGGCATGACCAATATTGTAATGGGCGTTTTCTGTAACCTAAGCCTCTGCCTATCTGCTTAATAAGTTAGAAATATAAATAAGCAAGCTGTCTTTATCTTTTTCTTTTTAGAGATTTTACTTATTTGAAAGACAAAGAGAGAGAGAAAGTGAAAGAGAGAGCATGAGTTCAGGAAAGGGCAGAGAGACAAGCAGACAACCTGCAGAGCAGGGAGCCCTTTGGGGCGCTCCATCCCAGGACCCTAAGATCATGATCCAGGCCAAATTCAGATCTTTTTTTTTTTTAAGATTTTATTTACTTATTTGACAGACAGAGATCACAAGCAGGCAGAGAGGCAGGCAGAGGGAGAGAGGAGGAAGCAGGCTGTCCGCAGAGCAGAGAGCCTGATGCGGGGCTCGATCCCAGAACCCTGGGATCATGACCTGAGCCGAAGGCAGAGGCTTTAACCCACTGAGCCACCCAGGTGCCCCCCAAATTCAGATCCTTAACCAACTGAGCCACCTAGGCATCCCAAGCTGTCCTTATCTTTGAGTCATATGAATTATTATGAATTAATAAATTATATGAATTATTATGCCATTACACATCTCTGATATATATCAAAGCTAGTATTAATATTAGGACTATTTGGTCCTAATTTGTCTGTTAATGATGAGGGACAAGAACTTCTAAAAAAGATTTGAGAAAAGCTAATTCTCTGCTCTTCAAGATAGAGTAATTTATATGTTTGATCGTTGGTTTTATGTTTTTCTCTTTCTTATGTTAGAGCTTAATTCACATTTTTAAAAAACATTCTCATCACTACTGAAATATCGTTTTTGCATATTTGGATGGTCTTGATTTGTTAACCCTAAGGCAAGAAAATGAGGGACAAACAACAGAAAAGAAAAAAAAGGAAGTTCAGTGTAAGTGGTCTTAATAATAGAAAATATGAGAATCAAGTGATATTTTCATGTCTACATTTCCACATCAGTGTGATCAAGGTAGCACTTTTGATGATGATCAATGTGCATGTTGTAACATTAGTCATCAGATTATTAATGTAAGAAAATAAGGGATTTTCATGAGGAAACGTTTTCATCTCTGCTGAAGAAGCATTTCCCAAAGCATCATCCACAGAACACTCATTCCAGAAATGTTAATAGGTGCTCCTCATCAAACAGAATTTATGGTCTGAGACAATTGAGCAACTCTTCAGGCTGCAATCCATTCTTAGAAAGTTGTTACTAAGATAAATGTGTGACAAGTCTAGAACAGTCATTGAGGAATTAAAATTCCTTCATTTAGTGAAATCCAGAACTCTCTCAAATTTGTTTGACTAAAGGACTCTTTTCCAAAGAACATCTATTAATATCTCATGGGAAATGTTCTACAAGAATAATCTTGTGTCATTTTTTTTTTCTATACTTAGTTGTAGTTCCAGTTTCAGGCTCTACAAAATACTGAGTATTTCCTACTGTGCATGTTTTACTGTGGTCTGTATAAAATGTTTTAAGTAACCTGCAGGAATGTATAAAATAATAAAAATGTTCCCCAAACTGAAGGGCAAAGAAGAGAAAAAGATGGTTATTATTATTATTTTTTTCATCCAGGAGCTGTTTCATCCATCACTCTTATTCTAATTCCCCATCTTTCCTTTCCTTGCACACAAAACCAAGGGGAGAGATTTGCAGAGCACAGTAGTTGAAGAGAACTTGGCTCCTGGTAAGTATCATAGACACACGAGAACTGAACACTGGTGGATTTTGTACAGGCCAGAACAACAGACAAGACATCTTAAGAGAACAGAACATAAAAGAAAGTCAGAGAGGGAAAAGAAGCAGCAGATTTCTGAAGTTATTTTGAACTTTGATGGACATAATGCATATAAAGCTTTGAGCAAAATGTGCCTTACACAGGATGGGCTTACAATTATTATTACCGTGATTAATTGTCACAGGAGAATCCCTTTTTCACTCTAACATCTATTTTCTGGCCAAAAAGAGGAAACCAAAACTACCTCTCCCTCTTGGAGGGTATTGCAGACACTCATTGGACCTCCCTTCCCCCTCTCCCCACTTCCTTCTCCCAGGGAGTAAGCATAACTAGCCTGATGGGGTAGAACATGCCTTTATCAGGACTTGTTGCCCTAGTGGGCAGAGTCACTGTGCCTTAAAAGAGGACCTTCCAGTGCCAGGTCTTCTCTGGCCTGCCTGTGTTTGAGCACAGAAGACCATTTGAACCTCTCATTGGTAGTACTCTTGAACTTCCTTTTTCTACTTGGCATAGAAGCTGGAGCCTTTTTCCCCTTTTCCCCTCCTATATGAAATAGGACTACACTTCACACAGATGTATGGGTCCACATCCATACAATTCGATGAGTTCAGCTGCCATTAATTCATAAAAGTGAGAGTGAAAAGATCCTTATGGTCTTAGGTTTTAGTCAAATTCTCTAATCCAGCTCTTACCAGGAAGCTCTACAAATCCAGCTCTTACCAGAAAGCTGTACAAAATCCACAGATTTACATTTTCAACCACAAAGAACAAAATACCCAACAAAAATGATTTAAGCAGTTGGGATTGATTTCACTTATGTACACACACAAACACACACACGAAAGAAAGAAAGAAAGAAAGAAAGAAAATCCATGGCAGACCCCAGAGTTAATCCAGAGACTCAGTGACAGCAGGGTTGCAGATGGATTCTGTGGTCTTTGTCTTGGAATTGTGAAAGGTCAGAAGCAGTTTCATGCATCGTATCTTCACACAATGTTGTACGAGAACAGCAACAGGGGTGAGAGTATCTTCTTCCACCAGTCTTCAGGCAGCTCCTTAACTCATCTGGTCAGGACTAGGTCACGTGCCCATGCTATAGCAACAGAGGAGCCTGAGAAAGGGAGTCTCCAGCTTTTCTAGCCTCTGTAATGGTGCAGGGTCTTGCTCACAGGGAAGGAGGGAGATGGGAGTGGTTATCAGGCATGCAGCGCATCCAATCTGATGCGCACATACTGTTGTAAATGTTCTCCTGGTTTATCAGCTGTTGAGAGAATCTCCCAGTGAACCATCATCTAGGTCCCTGAAGGGTAGGTTAAAGAAGCTATAGATCCTTAAAGCCTAATATTTATAAAGGAAGAGGAAGGGGGAATAAATGTTTACAGGAAACAGTAAAGGGCAATAGAAAGGGGCGAATGATATAAAAGACTGAAGCCATGTCACAGGACACTATGTACTAGCATCTAGGAGTCCTCACACAGGGTCCTGTTACTGGGCTGGTGCACCTATCCCCCAACTGTCATGAGTGTTGGCAGCAAAGGCTCACAGCCATAGCATTCCCTGCAAACCATCAATGGCTGAAGGGAGCTGCCTGAGCTGGAGATGCATGGGACCTACTTCATCCATGCTGGGCAGCAGTCCCTGAAACAAAGGAACAAAAGGCAGTCTCCTGGCCCTCAAGATGAAAAACCTCCTACAGCATTCATACTCCAGAGTACCCCTGGGGTCTGGTGAAATCTAGATGTCAGTTGAAAGCTCCTCTGTGCTTAGGTTCTTCCTTTGGCCTCCTCTGCTTCTCTCTTCCTTAATGGGTTCTGCTAGGAGCAACTCATTAATCATTTACTTGCACAAGAACTCACGTCTAGGGGATCTGAGCTAAGATGGTCAGTAATGCCAAACTACGAAGTTTGGATTGTATTATAAAAGCAAGGAGGAGCTATTGAAGATTTTAGAGCAACTATGCTTGGAGATGACTTGTTTGGCAACAGCCTGAAGAAAGAATTAAGGGAAACTATTGCCTCTGCGTTACTAATTATCACACAAAAGGTGTGGTCTTGAAATTATATATTAGAGAGAGGAGAGACGTTCTCAGAGATCTCCCCTTTATGGTTCTATATAGATTTACACCAAAAACAGTTGCAGTATTTTTCACTACAAAATTTCTGGCAAGAATTTCTATAGGTATCATTTGTCAGAAGCCTGTAGTTTACAAGTTTGCTTTTGTGTTTTGTGTATAACCTCGAAGTATATTTTTTTCTCCTTATGACATTGCCCACCCATATCCACTAAGAATTGAACAACAACAACAAAAAAATATATCTTTATCAAGAATGACTTAAGCTAGATATAGATTTTTTTTAAAGGCATGATTTAAACTCAGGCTGTAAGGTATGTCCTTGTAGATTTTCTGACCCTGGAAGTTCTTTTTAAAAATAAGTAAAATTTTTAAAATACCTGTGCTTGAAGGTTTGACTGTAAATTAACCTGAGCTCATAACCATCCTGAGAATTCCCCAGGAAATCCCCTCTAAGGGATGATTACAGGTAAATGAAAGGGCTTAAAATCACAGAATCTAAATCTTTATCAAGCATAAGACAGATGAAAAAAGGTACTTATGCTGCTTTTGTACAAAATGTTTACAGCTGATATACTAAATATTTCTATATAATGCATTTGCTAAAAATCAAAGGAAGATATTTTTATTCATGTTCAGAGGGGTTGGAAGAATCTAAAGTAGAAACAGATTTATTTTATGTTACCCCCCCCCCAGGGAGATTATAACTATGTAGCAACAAAAGTTAGGTCTGTTATTTGCATCAAGAAAGATTGGAAACTATTTACTAATGTAGCTTTCTACTCAGATAACTCTAAAAACCATAGTCCTGGGAACAAGTTCTGAATAAAGAGGAAAAACAATAAGAATAATAAGGTTCACTTATCTCAGTCACTCAGAGAGTCCAGAAGTATGATATTTAAGATAATAAAGCACAGTACTTTTGGTTTCACTCCCTAAACAAAACTTTTCTCAACCCCTAATATGTGGTGCTGGAAGCTTGCGTGACACACAGATTTACATAGTAAATACTTAATTACTTATTTCACGGCACTAAAACATTTTACATATCCTGCAAGGAATTTTAATTTTTAAAGCTAAGAGTAACATGCTACAAAGCATAATAATTTCTTGATGATGCCAAACTTCCTGGAACTCCTAGTATTGTAATAAATGGTGGTAAAGTGAGTTCTTGTTCATTCAGGTGTTTTATCGTGGAAATAGTTTTTAAGCATCTGTATTTCTTTTCTTTTTTTTTTTTTTTAGATTCTTATTTATTTATTTGACACAGAGAGAGATCACAAGTAGGCAGAGAGGCAGGTGGGGGAGGGGAGCAGGCTCCCTGCCAAGCAGAGAGCCTGATGTGGGGCTCAATCCCAGGACCCTGAGACCATGACCTGAGCCAAAGGCAGAGACTTAACCCTCTGAACCACCCAGGAGCCCCTAAGTATCTGTATTTCTTAAAATTGCTGTAGGCACTAGAGACAAAGCAGTAAATGAATTAGACAAAAAGCATTGCCTTCATAAATACTGTATTATAATAAAAGACAGACATTGATTTTTTCTTAAAAATTAGAAAAAAATAGATTATACCATAGATGGCAACGAATACCATTGGAAAAATGATAATTCAGGAGGGGTGTGAGTTCTATATAGGCTTGGGAGAAGGGAGCAATTACATATTTAAATAGGTAGTCAGGAAAGATCTCATTTAAAAAAATGAGATTTTCCCAAATGACTTATCTGAAGGAGGTAAGAGTGAGTTAAGCAAACATCTGGGAGAAATAATTACTCAAGCAGAAGAACTGCAAGTTCAAAAAAGAATGCCTGGAAGCTCAAAGAACAACCAGCATGGCCTTAGCCAAGGGAAAGCATAATAAGAAAAAAGTAAGAGAGGTCACAGGACATTGTCAGTAACTTTTGGTTTTCACTTGAGTCATATGGAAGGCATTGGAGATTTTGGGCAGGATTATGACATGACCCATCTTGTATTTTAACAAAGAAAAAGATAGAAAGAGACTGCAATGTGGTCAAAGAGACCAACTCTACAGCTTTTACTATAATCAAATAGGAGGACAACAGTGACGTTGACTAGGGTAGTGACTGCGGAGGCAGTGAGAAACAAAGAAACTGGAATAAATTTGAATGCAGAGCCAAAGAGTATGCCAACTGATTGGATGTGAAGTGGGAGAGATGTAGTCAAAGATGATGCCAAGGTTTTCTGCAAGAGTTTGGGAAGGATGGAGTTGGAAGGATTAACTAGGATGGAAAGACAGTGAAAGAGCAGGTTTTAGAGAGCATGTGAGTTCAGTTTGAGACATTGTAATAGCTTGCTAGGGTTGCTATAACACAAATAAGGTGCCTGGAATAGCATTCACTTATTGTCTCACACCTCCAGAAGATAGAAGTCTAAAATCAATGTGCCAGCAGAGTTGTTTCCTTCTGAGGTTTCTGAGGGAAGGATCTGTTCCAGATCTCTCTTGTTGGCCTGTAGACAGCTATCTTTTCTCTATGTCTCTTCACAGTATCTTCCCTCCTTGGGTGTTGCTGAGTCCAAATTTTCCTTTTGTATAAGGACATCAGTCACATTGGACTAGGGCCCACTCCAGTGATTTCCCTTTAACTTGATTACTTCTGTAAGGACCTTATCTCCAAATAAGGTCACATTCTCAAGGACTGGGTGTTAGGACTTGAACATATGAACTTGAGGGGACACAATTCAACCCATAATAGATATAATAAGATCAAGTTGACAAAAATACTGTGTTATCTGTGTTCTCTCTAAGTTGAAGGTAATTCTGAATATGTAATCATTAATTCTGGAAACAGAATGCCCCTAATAATGTCAAAATACAATTCTCAAAGACATAATTTGTCATTTTTTTTTGCTTGTTTGTTTGTTTTTAATTTCACCCACAGTGTGTCTTCAATATAGTAGAAATATTACCTGAAAAACTTTAGCTACAATTCAGAGACTCTATTGCTAATAAAAGCTTTTCCTGTAAGTGCATCTACAGTCTTCTCTAACAAGAAGTATGATGTCAGGCAAATACAGGACTAAATCATTCAGCCACTCAGTTATGTCACCAGGGATGTTGGGCTGTTTATTTTTCATTTTTGCCATCCATCAAGTGTTGATGTGACTCTCTGGCTGTCCCCTTATCATCCTAAGATGACTGCTGCAGCTCCAAACATCGGATCCTCACACAATCATGACCAAGGAGAAGAAGGAGAGTCACTTCTAACAAATTATTTTTGTTTGTTTGTTTTTTGTTGTTGTTTTTGTTCCATCATGGAGTCAAAATTTTCCTAGGAAACTTACATCCAATATCTCTTGCAGCTTTCCTTTCCTGAATTCAGGATTGCATCGTATGCGCTTCTTTCTAGGGAGACAAGGAACTTGGTATCTTGTAGTCTCCGTCTTTCACAAGAGCAACACTGCCCTTGAAATATAAGAAGGATCAGAAGGACAATGTCTTCCAGGACAAATCCTGATTAAATGTTTAATAGCTGAATAATGCATAATCCTGCTGATAGAAAGTCAGTGATGTCAGTGGTTACTCACTATTATCTTGGAGTAAACTCTAGACACCATAGGATATTTCCTTTAATATTAGACATTGGACCCGTATAATTTCCAGTCAAAGAAGAGGTGCAATCTAACTCCAATTTACTTTACTTAGATTTTCAATTTAGACTTTTTAGGAAAAAATAACATAGGCAGAAAATCAAGAATAAGCCATCACACAACAAAGAGAAAATTTGGCTAGAAACCTTAGTACCATAATTCTTCTAAATTACTCACTACCATCTGAAAGGTAATTGTTAGTGAATGGGTAATATTGGAAGCAACTGACGAGAATTTTATGAGAAGGAAAACTTATTTACAGCATGAGAGTTCTGAGAAATGATGCGATCAGAAATCCTCCAAGTAAGAAGCCAGATTAGTTGACTTAAGGATTTATTCTCAGGTTCTATAGTATGTTTGATCTATCTCAGCACTGAATCATCTTAATACTATATTTGACTTAACCACTTACTATGTGTATAACGTCTTTCCCCACTGATTAGAAACTCTTTGAGGCCAAAGGATACATCTTTTATAGCAGCATCTCAACCAGGGATGATTTTGCCCCTCAGCAGACATTTAGAAAATTCTGGAGACAATTTTGGTTGGTTCCAGGGTGAGTTAGTATTATTTGCATCTACTGAGTAAAGTTCAATAATACTAATAAATATCCTCCAGTGTACAGAACAGTTCCCTCCACCACCAACAATAAAGAACTGAACCATGAGTTTAGTAATGCTAAAGTAGAGAAACCATTTTTTACAGTAATCCTCAAAATCCATCATTTAATATTATAAGTATTTGTGCCAATTTCTATAACTAAGGATTCAGCTGTAAATAAGTGTTAATATCTTCCTTTGACACTTGCTAGGGTGAACTGTTTAGGCTCAACAGATTCCCCATGCATGGAAATTTCAGTGTTCCCCAAGAATGTGTAAACCATCTGTGTAACTCAGTTCTAAGCTGACGGTAGGTATTCTGGAGATATTTGCTGAACAGAATTGAAATTAATTGATGTTCAAACTAATAAAATAATCTTCGGGCCTTGCAAATATTTCCGCTAGTGTTTCCACCTAGCTGAAAGGACTTGAATTGAATGTAAAACTATGTTCTGAAGTTCTCACAGAAGTGCTCTTAAAAACTGTTAAATGATTGCAGATGACATCTCTATTTCAGTTTTAGTGAGAACATCTGAGAGAGATAACAAAGTGATTTGAAGCAATTTCCACCAACAATTTGAGGAAATTAGAAAAGATGCCAGAAAACCATACTACTGCAGAGAGGGATGGAATGCATGGCTTGCCTGAGAGACCAGGAAGGGGAAAGTGCTGTGGTCTCTTGCTGTTCCAAAGGCCCTTTCAGCAGTCAGCATTTTGTGCTGGAAGTTCCATAGAAACAGTTTTAGACATCTTATTCCAACCAAGGTCCACCTGGCCTTTTTAAATTTCCAGTAGAGGATGTTAAGAGGGATATGTGTTGTGTGAGTAGGTATCCTGTGTTACACTTTGTGGTAAGTTGCTTCATTTGTTTGCAATGTTCTTAAATTGTGAAAGAAAGGAAAAAAAAAAAAAAAAGGAGGGGAGATACAAGTAGGGCTTTTCTCCATTATGTTCAAATGTTTGGCCAGAAGCTCCTCTGAGATTCTGTGATAGCTCATTTATAATATGGTGCAATTGGATCATCATTATACTTACATACCATCTGTTCACTCTTCTAATTCTACTTTTTTACCCACTTGTTTCCATTTCAACTATTTTCATCTGAAGTGATACACATTTGCTAAGAAAATCCCAAGCATATTTGCTGTAGGAGGACTTCTGGACAAGTGGCTTTCAGAGTGTTGGAAGATAAAATTTCATTTAACGCACATTTATTTATTTCATTTAGAGCTGGGTTTTTTGAGGCCCTATATTTGGGAAGTTCATTAAACTGCACATTTCACAGTTTTGCTGTTCTTTTCTCTTTAACGAGGCTATTTGGATTCAGGCACATGTTCAGGAGAGTTGGAATGGAGCCAGTTTGTGAAATTTGGTATCTGAATTTCTAATCATCATAGATTATGAATTCTGTACCACATATCATATTCTGTCCCCTGTTACATGTGTTATCCTTTTTGAGCCCCCTTGCCACAACTGATCTTTCTCAACCAACTTCTAAATAAAAAGATAAGACTAGGAAACAAGGCTATCTGGTTATGCCTTCTGGTGCAAATCCTTTCTACCACCCTCACAAAAAAATCATTAGTGCTGTTGTGTTTTCCAGTTGAAACTAGTATTTCTTTCTACTTCATTCGGTAATAGTGAAAGACTCTGGTGTTAAACATTAAATTTATGGTACTACTTGACAATTGATCATGTGACAAGCATGATAGCAATTAATGCAATGCTTCATTTTCCACATGTCTGTGCTTATGTGTTTAGATTCATGTACATAAGAGTTTTAAGAGGTAGGTATTAGCATTTTCACTATTTTAATAAATAATAATAATATTAAGTTTTAATGATAGTAAGGAATTTAGCAAGTTTTCACAGCTAGTAAATCTTAGAGTTAGAGTGAAACCAGATTTTTCTAACCTCAAAACTATATTCCTAGCAAGTAAGTATATTCTAATCAACTCACGTGATACAGGGTTTTCTGCCAGTAGCAGTGATGCCATCACTATCTCAGGGAATCTGCCCCCACTTGATGAGACTAATCCTCTCTCTCTTTTTCCCATTACCAAGAAGGATAAGCATATCCATTCTCATGAAAATGAAAGCAAGATGCTAAGAGGGAAAGTCCTTAAGTCAAGAACCAATTTAAATAAATTAGTTGCTGAGTCACATACATGACTGAAAGAACTGAAATCAAAATACTGAGGTAATAGATACCTCTTCAGGCAAACACTTCCCAAAATAGACCTTAAAATTCTATACTTGTTTTCTGAAGCTATGAGTTAAATTAGAATTAAATGTTATTAGATGCAAAAATCAGTGTATCTCTAAACACTAACAATGAACAATCCAAAAGGAAATTAAGAAAAAAATCAATTTACAACAGCATTAGGAAGAATAAAGCTACTTTTTAAAGTATTTCATTTATTTATTCGACAGAGAGAGACACAGTGAGAAAGGGAACACAAGCAGGGGGAGCGGGAGATGAAGAAACAGGCTTTCTGTTGAGCAGGGAACATAATGCAGGGCTTGACTCCAGGACCCTGGGATCATGACCTGAGTCAAAGGCAGATGCTTAATGACTGAGCCACGCAGGTGCCCCAAGAATAAAGTTCCTTTAAAAAAATATTCAGTTATATCTTGGGGGGAGTTGAGAGGCAGAAAGAGGAAGAGAAAGAGAAATCTTAAGCAGACTCCCTGCCCAGCATGGAGCCTAACCAAGGACTTGATCTTACAACCCTGAGATCACGACCTGATCCAAAAATCAAGAGTCAGACCTTCAACTGACTGAGCCATCCAGGCGCCCCAAGAATAAAATTCTTAGTCATAAACTTAACCAAGGAGACAAAAGATTTGTAAACTGAAAACTACAAAACAACGCTGAAATAAATAAGAAAGAACCAAATAAATGGAAAGATATCCCATGTTCATGGATTGGAAGATTTAATATTGTTGAGATGTCAATATAATCCAAAGTGATCTGCAGATTTAATGCAACACCTATCAAAACCCCAATGGTGTTTTATGCAGAAATAGAAAAATCCATTTTAAAACTCATATAGAATAGCCAAAACATTTTGAAAAAGAACAAAGTTGGAGCTATCACACTTCTTGACTTCAAAACTTACTTACCAAGCTATAGTTATCAAAATAACATGGCACTGCCATAAAGACAAACTGATCACCAAATAAATAGAAAAAAATGTTCTAGAAATAAACCTTCCCATATATGGTCAAATGATTTTTGACTGGTCTCAATGTCATTCACTGGGACAAGGACAGTCTTTTTATTATGTGATGTTAGAAAACTAGATATACACATGCAAAAAAAAAAAAAAAGCAGTTGAGTCAATACCTTACACTACATACAACAATCAACTTAAAATAGGTCAAAGAACTAAATGTAAAAGCTAAAATTATAAGTCTCTTAGAAGAAAAGATAGGGAGAAAGAATCATAATGTTGGATTTGACAATTATTTCTGGGATATGATACCAAAAGCATGGGCAACAAAAATAAAAATAGTTAAATTAGGCTATGTCAAAATTTAAAACTACTGTACATCAAAGAACACAATCAATAGAGTGAAAAGTTTATTATGGAAAGGGAGAAAATGCTTTCAAGTCATGTATCTGTGATAAATGATTAATATCCAGAATATATAAAGAAATCTTACTAGTCAAGAACAAAAAACAAATAACCTGATTTTAAATGAGAAAAGGATTTAAATAGACATTCCTCCATATGAAACAACACTCAATATCACTAATCATCAGCACAATGCAAACCAAAACCACAATGAGATCTCACATCTATTAGGATGGCTACTATCAAATAAAGAGAGAGAGAGAGAGATAATAACAAGTTTGGCAAGATGTGCAGAAATTGCAACTATTGCAACTATTGTACATTGTTGATATATATGTAAAATGGTGTAGCCACTATGGAAAACAGTATGGCAATTCCTAAAAAGAAAAACAGAAATACAATTATCATATGATCAAGCAATTCTACTCTAGTTATATGTCCAAAGTAATTGAAAGTTGGGTCTGGAAGAAAAATTTGTACACTCATGTTCATAGCAACATTATTCACAATAGTCACAAGGTGGAAGTAACCCATATGTCCCATGACGGATGAATAGATAAACAAAATGTGGTATATATACACAATAGAATATTATGCAGCCTTAACAAGGAAGAAAATTCTGACACATAGCTGAACCACAAGGATATTATACTAAGTGAAAGAAACCAGTCACAAAAAACTAAATACTGTATGATACCACCAATATGATATTTATGGTGTGTAGACTAGTCAAATTCACAGAAGCAGAAACTAGAATGGTGGCTTCCAGGGGCTGGAGAGAGAAGAAAGAGGGAGTAGTTGTTTCATGGGTATAGAGTTTCAGTTTGGCAAAATGAAAAGTTCTGGAGATTGGTTGCACAACAATGTGAATATACCTAACTCTACTGAACTACATATTTAAAAATGGTTAAGGTGGCATATATATTGTATGTTTTGTGTACTTCACCACAATTAAAAATGTTTTTGGAGTAGTAAGTACTCCCCTCCAAAAAAAACAAAAAACAAAAAACCCACAATGATGGGGATATGTCAAAGGTTTACAAGAGTCACCTAAAAGAGTTCCAATTGCAAGAATGTAAGTAACAAAATAAGTACAGTAGTATTGGACTCTAACAACAACAACAACAAAAAAAACAAAATAAATATTCATGATTTCATAGTAAAGATGAAATATCTACATAAATTACTTGAAGTTTTTCCTGTCAAGGAGATTTGTCTCTTCTCCTTCCTTTATCTATTTATTGAGTTAGTTAATTAGTTAACTAATAATCAGTATTAGTTAACTAGTTAATAAATCTTTTTTAAAGATTTTATTTATTTATTTGACAGAGAAAGAGATCACAAGTAGGCAGAACAGAAGGCAGACAGAGAGGGGGAAGCAGGCTCCCTGCTAAGCAGAGAGCCTCATGTGGAACTCCATCCCAGGACCCTGAGATCATGACCTGGGACGAAGGCAGAGGTTTAACCCACTGAGTCACCCAAGTGCCCCTAGTTGGTTTTTGAGAACCTTGACAGTTTTGAGGTATACTGTTCAAGAGTTTTATAGAAAGTCTTTTAATTAGCATTTTTCTGATATTTTCCTCATCAATAGGTTGGGATAAAGAGTTTTGGGAAAGAAAACCACAGACGTAAAGTGCCATTCCCATTACATCATATCAAGGGTACATACCACCACCAAGACTTATAACTGTTGATGTTGACATTTTTCATCTGGCATGAGGTATGTTTGTTAGGTTTTCCAACTGTAAAATCAATCTTTACATGTAGGGAAAGTCAGTCTACAAAATATCTGAGTAGTATGCCTCAAAACTATCAAGGTCATCAAAAACAAAGTCAGAAACTTGCAACCAAGGGGAACCTCAGGAGACATGAAAATTAAATATGATATGATCTGTTGGATGGGATCCTGGGACAGAAAGAAGACATTAGGTAAAAGGGAAAAATATGAATAAACTGTCTATTTAGTAATAATTTATCACCTTTGGTTAATTAATTATGACAAATATTCCATACTGATATAGGATATTTAAGGGAAACAGAGAGTGGGGTATACAGAAATTCTCAACCTTCACGTTAATTCTGCCAATCCAAAACTGTTCTGAAATAATGTTTGTTTAAACAAAAAAAAAAAAAAAAGGAAAGAAAACAAAAAGAAAAAAAACTGTAGTTGAAATGCAAGGAAAGACAAACATCACTGTTGTATTTAAGTAATATTCACTCATCTCCTGCCTTCTCTTTCAACATTTTGCCTGCCCACCTTCTATAAGATTCAGATTGAAAGGATATTTGGAATAGGAAAGAAGAAGAAGAGGAAGAAGAAGAAGAAGAAGAAGAAGAAGAAGAAGAAGAAGAAGAAGAAGAAGAAGAAGAAGAAGAGGAAGAGGAAGAGGAGGAGGAGGAGGAGGAGGAAGAGGAAGAGGAAGAAGAAGAAGAAGAAGAAGAGAAAGAGGAAGAACGGAGAGGGAGAGGAGGAGGAGAAGAGGGCGAACAGAGGACATAAAAGGGGACTTAATATTTTGAAAGAGAAGAAAAACAACTAAAATGAAATAATCTATACTTAAAGATCTTGATGGGAGGATAATTAAAAAGATATTTAAGTCATCCTTGGCCACGTGTCAAAGCCTCTGTGACTTTGTAAGATATACAAAAAGATAGCCATCCCTGTTGTATAGAGCTATTTGATAAGAATCAGCATGTTCAGCAGCCTTCACACACAATTTCAGCTTCACAGAAAAGGAAGGCAAGAGTCAAATTTAAACCTTGTGGCTCTGGACAATCTGTGCCGTCAGAACTATGAGAAGTAGGCTAAAGTAGTTCATTTCTTCCATCAAGCAAACTTGCCGAACAACCAATAACATGCCTGCTTTCGACAAGCTGTAACATGATGGGGGTTTGATTGGAGTATCAAACACCTCTGCTATCTAGTTGTCAATCTTTGGTAATCCAAAGGGATGTCAAACACATAACAACCACCAAAATTATTTCAAGGTCAGCTAATGGTCTGTCAGTTTGCAAAAACCATAAAGACCCTATCAATGGGCATTTCTCTTCTCTCCATCTCAAGAAACAGCTGCTTTTCCATTTGTCTGGCGGCTTGCCAAAGAAACAAGACAGTTAACACAGAGCTGTCAATAATTCATAGTAGCTGGACTTGATAAAGTAATCAGGAGGGGCTATCATTTAATCAAGGTCTTCGAAACAGGGAGAAGCAATTGCGATTGCTAATCAGGTAATTGCAAGGGGGAATTTCTCAGAGATAATTTGTATTGAACTAATGGAATAACAAGTTCAGCCTATATTTGGGAGGAAGGGTTTTTCATGCTGGTGTCATTTTTACTATGATTGCTAATCTTTGTGCAGTGTGCAAATGAAAAGGAAACCCATTCTTCTATGGGACTTGATTCCTTAAATGTCACATTTCTGGGTTGTGCAAGTCACAGATATTGACTACACTGTCTCTGGAGAACACAGACTTTGCTGAAGCTTTGAAAGAAAATATGGACACCATAGATCACATTCAAAGTCACTTACATATTGACCTGATTATAACCAAATATGTGATTATGAATAACATGAGCTTCTATTCCAACCGGGAATTTAACATCCTGTGGATTTTTCTCAGAAATTCTGAGGAAGAGCCTTAAGTGGATAGCTCTTGAGTCACTTGAGTCACAAAACATCTTCCACAGGGTTCAAGGCAATGTAAAAATTAGAAATAATCCAACAGTAAACTGTTGATTTATGCTCCATGAACTGACTCACATGATTTGTCAAAACTGCGTGTAGTTGTTTACAACCCCTTTATCATTACAAAGATAATTTAAGGTAACTTTTAGTGCTTCACAAAATACAGCAAGATGAAAAAAATAAATTAAAAATCAGCTAGAACATGAAATATGACTAATAGATTAATTAATAGTGCTAATGATTAAGGAAATTTGCCTTTTCATTTATTCATTCTTTCACTGAAAAACATGGAACTTTCTCTGTACTAGAAAGAGTCTACAATTTTTCTTCGCTGAAAATTTTGTGGCTATTTTACAAAAGCTGCTTTTACTCTTCCATTTCCTACTTTGACTATATTCTGCCTATCTTGCAGTCTCTTGGAATTATTATACATGTGGAACCAGAGAACATACAATGAAAGACTGATCACCAGTTGCTAGTTATGTGCTTTGAGACAACTCGATTAAAATTCTGGTTATCTCTTTTGTCCTTGAAAATTTGGGTTAACAACAAATACACAAAGTCTCGTTGTTATGACATAAAGCCCTTAGCCCACTGCATAGAATGTAGTAATTGCTTCATAAATGAGAGCTATTAATAACTCTCCATCTTTTATTTGTCTAATTTCTTTCTGAGTTGTACTTCAGAAAACTTCAATCCTTTCTTTAAATAAAAGATAGCAATAATTATGAATGTCTTTGTCCTTTGACAGATGCCAGTCCTAATTGCACAACTTGATATGACCTAGACAGGATTCTATTAATCTGTACAAATGTGACAGCGACAAAATTATTTAATATGCAAGTTTTCTTAGCTTTGAACTATCTCTGCCCTGCCATTCCATCTGTCAAGAAGAATCTTGTATTAACTCATCACACCCCTTCCTCCTATCCCCAGTCTTTACTGTTTGAGAAGAATTGTGTCTGGTTAGTTTATAAAGTCAGAGATGTTAATTAGACTTCTTGTTGGTAATCGTCTTACAATATACACAAATATTAAAGCATTATATAATACACCTGAAACTAACATGTTCTACATCCATTATACTTCAATAAAAAGAATCATGTAATGCAGACTTGGGAGCATAGAAAGGACTGGAAACTAAAAATAAAAAAAAAAGTAAGAAAGAGAAAAGTAAGTTAAAAAAGTGAGAAAAGAGGAGACAGATATTACATGTAAGATTATTAATGAGAAAACACCATTGATGGACAGGAGGACCCTGAATGCTCAGACTCTGGAGAAGGCTCTGGGCTTCGAAGAGTGGAGAAACAGAAGTAAAGGATTTTAAGAAGCTGTGTTTGGGATGATTTCTTGAACCCACTTTAAAATTACTTGAAAAATAAGTAAAAATGGGCATTAATATGTAATAATACTGGTTGTTAGGGGCGCCTGGTTGGCTCATTTGTTAAGCGTCTGCCTTCCACTCAGGTCATGAGCCCAGGGTCCTGGGATCCAGCCCCTCATCAGGCTCCCTGCTCAGCGGGAAGCCTGCTTCTTCCTCTCCCACTCCCAGAGCTTCTGTTCCCTCTTTCCCTGTGTCTTTCTGTTAAATAAGTAAATAAAATCTTTAAAAAATGATAATAATATTGGTTGCTAGACATGATTCTTTCAGTATAGCACACTGCTAATACTCGATTGTGGTATCCTCTATTTTATTTGGTTTACAGGAAAAACTCTTACTCACTTTTTTCTTTTCCACTTAAGCTGGTTCATCATTAGAAAGAGCTATTATAATAATGCTCAAAGAAAACTAAATAGAACCACAAGAATAGCTGTTAACTAGTGATTCGTTTGTAAATGGTGGAGGGAGGGGAGAGATTGCTGGCCTCATAAAGCTGAGTGTCAGTAAGGTTCTGTGTTATTCTGTGATATATGGACGGAGTCCTTGAAACCAAATCTTGCTGTTATGCTGGAGTTCATGTCCTATTCTCCTCGGGTCCCTACTGCCATAGACTTAGAAGGGGATTGGTTTTAAGTCCCTCTTCTAGTCATTAATAACTGGAGACAGCTACCCATTCATTAATGTCTAAACAGGTATTAACAATTTCGTGGTAACTGTTGTGAAATTTTAGGAAATACATGGAATTAGAAGATAATTTCTTTTTTAAAAAAATCTCCAATCATACCTGAAATAAAAAATTTTAAGTGTCCTCTGATTATTCAGACAGATTATTGATCAAAAGTGAGGGGATTTACTTCCGTAAGCTTCTATTTTTTTATAAGAACTTCACTATTATGTCTCAGGAAGCCCTATAGAGTATTAAAGTCTCTACATCTAATAATGTTTGTATATTGAGATTTTAAAAAGGATAATAAATTTCATCTAAAAAGAAATATGCAGATAGCCAAAAGCATTCAGAAAAAAAAAAAAGAATATAATGAGAGGGACTTTACCAGCTATTTATAATTAATGCAATCAGATATGAAAATATATTAGGAATCCACAGTAACTTTAAAGGTTAGATAGATGGTCTTGAGAGAACTGGGTAAATACTGGCAAAATAAAAAACTAATAATAAATAAATAAGCTTAATTTCTTTCTCATGCCTTTTACTACAAATAATTTTTGAAAACGAAGAAAAATACACATTCATAAAATTAGTAGAGGAAAATAGTTTTCTTTCAAAATTTAAACTATAAAGGATAATATTGATGGATTTAACTACATAAAAATGTTGCTTCCCTATTTCCTTTGTAGTTTCCTTCTTTTGAAAGGAATTTTAAATTAGTGAAAAAATAATGCCACGTTACGTATGTTGTGATGGCAAAACTGGCTAACCATGTGGGGAAGAGAAGAAGCTTATCCTTACCTCACTCCTTATCACAAACAAAAACCCTTCCAAATGAATCAAATTACAAATGAATCAATTACATTCAAAAATGTAATTGAAAAAAAAAAGCTATAACCTAAAGAAAATACAAATTATACTTCCATGATCTTAAAGTGAGAAAAAATTTACATGGACAGTAACAATGGCAGACTAGATAAAGGATATTTATTTCCAAAAAATATTTTCTATTGTAAAATTATATAAGGGATCAAATGTTAAGTGATAACTTGGGAGAAGTATTTTCAATATATGTACAAGTAATCAGTAACATTAATATGGAAAGCACTTTTACAAATTAGAAAGACCAACACCCCAAATGAGAAGTAGATGTGAACAAATCTTCTTGAAGAAGAATGTAAATATTCAATACATTTACAGAAAGATGTTTCATGTTGATAACTAATTAAATTCTCATTAATTAGATGATAATATTTGCTTTTTAGTTTAATAAAATTAAAATAAAAAATACTCTGTACTAGAAATAGTGTATATAAATGATTCTATTATCTATTGCCAGGGGCAATAAAATTGGTACAATTTTTCTACTGGGAAGTTTAGAAATCCATATCAATATTTCAAGTATTTATAGCTTCTGCCTTAGCAGTAACACTGTTAGGATTTTATTACAAGGAGATAATGGGATAAATACATATGTTTATATACAAGTATATTTAAAACATGTATAACACCAAGATATTCATAATAGTAGCTATAACGGGCATTCATAAGAGATTGATCAAATATATAATGGTATATCGGATACCTAGGTGGCTCAGTTAGTTACGTATCTGCCTTTGGCTCAGATCATGATCCCAGGGTCCTGGAATTGAGTCCCACATTCGGCTTCCTGCCCCATGGGGAGCCTGCTTCTCTCTCTACCTCTCTCTTTGTCTCTCTCTCTCTCTCATGAATAAATAAAATCTTTAAAAATAACTTTTTTAAAGATTCTATTTATTTGACAGACAGAGATCACAAGTAGGCAGAGAGGCAGGCAGAGAGAGAGGAGGAAGCAGGCTCCCTGCTGAGCAGAGAGCATGATGCAGGGCTCCATCCCAGGACTCTGGGATCATGACCTGAGCTGAAGGCAAAGGCTTTAACCCACTGAGCCACCCAGGCGCCTCTAAAAAAAAATTTTTAATATATTATGGTGTATCATCAAAATACCGTTTAGCTAATAAAAATTAGGAAATCCATATGTATTAATGTGCAAAATTCTATATAATATTATAAATGAATAAAGTATGTTGTCAAACATTATTATATTATGGTTCCATTCTTTTTTTTTTAAGTTTTATTTATTTATTTGATATATATAGAGAGAGATCACAAGTAGGCAGAGAGGCAGACAGAGAGAGGGGGGGAAGCAGGCTCTCCGCTGAGCAGAAAGCCCAATCCAGGGCTGGATCCCAGGACCTTGAGATCGTGACCTGAGCCCAAGACAGAGGCTTAACCTACTGAGCCACCCAGGCACCCCAGCATGGTTCCATTCTATTGTAATTTTAATAATAGTTGCTACCGAGAAAATACTCATAATATATAGAATTTATATATAAATAGGCACAATTAAACCTAAGAATTCATAACTAAACATTAACTATGTTTGTTCATGAGAATACAGATAATTTTCATTTTTTTCCTGATATTTTTTTGTATTAGCTGATGTTTTTAATGAGCATGTGCTACTACTTTGTAATCAGAGAACAATATCATTCCATAAAATTAGTAGTTACTCATTGGGCAATATTTGTAGTTCTTCAGCTTATATTTTAAGCATTGGTTTCTTTGGAACCTGGTTTTCCTCAGCTAAGTCATTTGAATTGATAATATATTTTTTGATTGTGCTAGTTTCACTTCCAATTACGTAAAGGTGTTACACTTCCTTATTTTCCCTTTTTGTGTTATAAAATTTGTGACTTTATAGGAGATAAAGAGGAGTTAATTTTAAAAGTTGCCAACACACCTCTAACACCTCGACTTTTCTCTTTTATACTTACACAACCATCTTTCATTTCCTTCATTCTTCTCTTTTTCTCTCCTTCTCAGACCAAAGAGGGCCACCATCATTTTGTCTCCTATTACACAGGCAACATTATTCAGAACATTAGCAGTCTCCTTTCATGGAGATTCATGGATTCATCAATTTTGTATATTTCATTATTTTTTTAACTCACTTTTTTAGTGTGAGTCTAGGCTCTGTAGGACATGTAGCTTTTGGCCTCTCAAACAAGTTGTTGTGGACTAGACTATGTAGTTCAATGCCACTGCGTTTCAGATAAAAAAAAAAAAAATGCCAAGGCTGGGGAAGGTACTGTGAACTTCTATGGATTACCAGGCTTGTTAGTGACAGTGACAGAACCAGAACTTGACCCCGAGCTATCCTGACATGTCTCCCCTCCTCATACAGCCAATCTACAACATTTAGCACAGAGAATGAAATCCATAGAGGAAAGCCATCTTAACAAGTCCCTTTTATTTTTCAGATGGGAAAGTTAAAATCCAAAGAAATAACTAGTTGCTAGCTTAGAGTCAATATGACAGGAAAGGGATCTCAATCCTTCTTTTCACCACACAGAGAAATAGTGTGTAAATTAGAGAAAAATCTCAGCGTGGCGCAATGGAACCCAAGGATGTCCTGTGGACTACTGATTTCGGGTAACAAATTACTTTGGAAAATTCTGAAAAATGTGTGTTGCCCTCTGGGAGACTCACAGAGCTCATTGGTGCATCAAATTAAGGCCCTGAGCAGTTTTGCTGCAAATGAACCTATTATACATTGTATAACCCAGAATGTTCCAAATATATGTGTCCATGAAACCCTGTGTTTCATTGAAGAAATAGTGTTTCATTGAACATCTGGTGATATTTCTGGTTGAGAGTAGATAGACCTGACTGCCAATTTCATGTCTGCTAGTCTCTGCATAGGTTCCTCTGGGAAAACAATTTAATTTTCTTCAAAGCATGACTAGAAGGGATGGCGGAGGGGGAGAAAACATGTTCTAAAGTCTCTGTCATCATTGTAAGTGTCATGTAGTCTCATTTGTTGTACATATTCTAGATGTTGAACATATATATCTCCAAAATAAGCTTACTGTTCAAGATCCATAAGAATATGTGCTTATATGCATATATGAAAAATTTTCATTTAAACATCTGCTTTCTCCATGCTCTCTTTTTCCCTCTCTCTCCCTTTCCCACCACTCACTTTCCTCTTCTGTTCTCTACCCTTCAGAAACATCTTATCTTCCATTAGTAAGGAAGCACATAGACAGTGTTCTCTAAATCAAAACTTGAAAGGTATATACAGGAGTTGGCTGGAAGTGATATATGCTCAAAACCTAGTAGGTACTCAGTAAGTATCCCAGGGATAGATTATAAGTGATCTCATACACATCTCCCTTGTTAAATTTTCTGAACTATCACTTCCAATGTAGTTGTTTGCTCAAGACCCTATAATGTTAATTAAGGCCTACTGGCCATAATCCTAGATCTTTTTTTTTTTTAAATTTCTTTTCAGTGTTCCAGAATTCACTGTTTATGCACCACACCCAGTGCTCCATGCAATATGTGCCCTTCTTAATACCCACCACCAGGCTCACCCAACCTCCCATCCTCCTCCCGTCCAAAACCCTCAGATTGTTTCTCAGAGTCCACAGACTCTCATGGTTCATCATAATCCTAAATCAATTAAAGATTTAGGATTAATTCAGTGAGCATTTCTCATCCAAGCTTCTCATAGTGGAGTCAGTGTGGCTGGAGAGAAAGGACTTGGTGTTTCGAGGAAAGCACAAGGGTGACTCCCAGCTCAACCAGCATCACACAGCCAGGGATCTTGTTTCTCCAGCAGTCAGAATCACATTTTCTGCATTGTATGTCCCTCACAGTGCCAGGTATTTAATAAAAGCTTAATGAACTCATTTTTAAAGGCAGGGTTAACTCCTTGTTATGGACTAAATGTTTTTGCTCTCCCAAATTCATATGTTGAAACCCTAACCCCCAATGTAATGATATTTGGAAGTAGGGTTTTTTTGAGGGAATCAGATATAGGTAAGGATGTGAGGCTGGGGCCTTCATAATGGCATCGTGTCCTTATAAGAAGAGGAAGAAACCAGAGCTCTCTCTTTCTTTCCAACTTAAAAAGACACAGTGGCCATCTGCAAACCAGGAACAGGACCTTATCAGAACCTGACCACACTGACAGCCTGATTTTGGATTTCCAGCGTCCAGAACTATGAGCAAATAAATTTCTGTGATTTAGGCCACCAGTATATGTTTGCTTGTTATAGCAGCCCTAGCTGAGTAAGATGCTTCTATTTTAGTATAGGAATCACTTACAAGACCCTGGAAGTTCTAGCCTTTACTTATTTCTATGGCTTATTGCCTCCCTATTGTGCACCTCATCCTCTGTGTGCCAGTTACATTATCCTAAAGCATTTTTTTTTAAACTTTAATGTCATATGAGTTACCCAGGAGTCTTCTTAAAATGCAATCCTGGTTCAGTAAGTGTCAGCTAGGGCCCAAGATTCAGCATTTCTAACAAGCTGGTGATTTTGACACTGATGCGCTTTGAGTAGGAGGGCTGAATGACATCACATTCTCTCTGATCCTAGGCTCTTACATCTACTGTTCTTTTTGTGTGGTTTTCCTATAGTAGCCCATCTGCTTTACCTATGTAACTCTTAGATTTCTGAGGAATAATCACTTGCTTCAGGAATTTCCTCCTAATATTCTCTGAGTTTCAGAAAAAGAAGTCTCTCTAGTACACGTAAGTCTCGAAATTTATAATGGCTCAAACAAAAAGAAGATTAATTTTCATTTAGGTAATTTCAGCTCCTGTTTGAAGTATTCCTGGTCAGCTTCCTCACATGGTGATTCAGGGACAGAAACTTCTTCTACTCTGTGGCTTCTACAATCCCCATAGTCATCTGAACTGAGACAGTGGAGGGCAAAAGAAATTGAGGAAAATGCATGACAATTCTGTTCGCAATATCTCAACTGGAATGCATACCTACGGCCATATCTAACTACAAGAGAGTTTGGAAAATGTGGTTTAGTTGTGTGTCTGGGAAATGAATTTAGATCTTGGAAGCGGGGTAGTCTCTGGCTTTCTCTGATAAGAGTTAATTTCCCATCTAGGGAGTTCCCATGGTAAGGTATTCCAGAATACCTTAACTGCATTTGTCACAGGGCCTGAGGAATACTAGATGGTTAATATATCTTGTATGATAAGCTAGTTATTGAATAAATGCTTGGAGGTGCTATGATTTGGACCAATATGACACTTGAAATATCGTTAGAATTCAGAGACCTGGTTTTTCATTTCTATCTGTTAATGTAGATTGCTTTATCTCTGAATTTCAGTGCCTCTAAATGTAAAGAGTGACAATAGTAAGTACTTTTCCTATTTACTAGAACTATTCTAAAGATCAAATGAGAAACTTATGCCATACTTTTTTATTATTGTAAAGCAATCATAAAGCAATTGTTATGGCTATCATAATATTTCTAATAATGGGCATACTATGCTTTACCCTCATTAGTAGAAGAATTGTTTTTGATCCTATGAGCTAATCTTTGAGTACTAAATTATGGAAGGGTATTTTACATATACCACTTTATCAATCAGCAGATAAAGCTTACACTAAAGTTCTTATGCTATATATAGCATTCGGGGGACCTCACAGAGTTTGTTAAGAGGATGAAGTCCTTAAATCAGCCCCTGCCATAATGTTTAGCCAATGTTATTGTCATTAGGAGAACAAGCATGAGCTTAAAATGCTTTTATGTTAAAGGGCAAGGCTAAGCACTTCACATATTATCTTGTTGTCAGAGCAATTCTACCATGTAGGTAGTATTACCCCATGTTATAGACTAGCAAAAAGCAAAATAACTGACAAACTCTAAACTCCAAATAAATATATTTTTTTACCTTAGCACTGCTTATAAATAAATATTTTTCATAAACCAATAACCTATTCATCTAGATTCATCTGAATTCAATAATGATATATTACTGTTCTTTAGTCTCTTCATAGCTCAGGTGATGATGAAAGCATTTCAATGGATGGTCACCATGGTGATTTCTCCAACACTTCACCTAGTCAAAGACCTTTTTCCATCTTGTCCTGGGTACCCTGGAGCGACTTACAGAGAACACAGAAGACTCAAGAAGATGTCAAGTAGCTGGAAGGCCTGCAACCTTTGTTGATCAAAATGCTTTCTTATGAGGTACCTGGATGGTTCAATGGGTTAAAGCCTCTGCCTTTGGCTCAGGTCATGATCTCAGGGTTCTGGGATAGAGCCCCACGTCGGGCTCTCTGCTGGGCGGGGAGCTTGCTTCCATCTCCTCTCTGCCTGCCTCTCTGCCTACTTATGATCTGTCTTTCAAATAAATAAATAAAATCATTAAAAAAAATAAAATGCTTTCTTAGTCTTCATAGTGTCTACTACATTTTTCTGTTTAGTGCTTGAAAGTCAAGAGGCTAATAGTTATTTTCCTCCTACCTAATTTGTCAGCACAAAAATTATACCCATCTTTAGACAACTTCCTGAACTCTTTTTTTAAACTCTTATTTATTTATGTCTTTGTTATTTTACAAAGAGAAAAGAGAATGAGAAAAGCCATGGCTTTTGGTAGAATACAATAGTTTCATCTCTGTTCAGTAATCCACTTGCCTTTTACCTATCATGGTGCTCCATGACACAAATGTTTGCACAAGTATTTTATCCAATTGGGATAGCATATTTATAAGAGGGGGGAAAATGTCCCATGGACACTCGTGAATTAACCTCATAGCTTTATCAGCAAAGGCTATACTATTTTTTTACTTTTCTATGAAATGACATGGCTCCAGAATTGAGTGCTTTGTTAAAATTGTGTTTAGGAAATTCAAAATGAATATAAGTTTCTAGAAGACATAGGTTACTCTCATGAGAATCAAGGTCAACAATTGGCTGTTAGCAGAATAGTCACCTCTGCTTACTTTAATATTTGTTCATTAAAATAATCCAAGCAAGTTGGTTTGGGAAAATAATTTGTTCAATTACCTGCCACAAAATATCCATTTATTTAAGTTTTTGAGACTCTCCTATTTTAAGGCTCTGTGTGTATCCATGATAATATTATATATATAAATACATGATATTAACTATTATAGATATACATACAATATATTATATATATATATATATATATCCAATGCAAATAATAGTACATGATAAGATAAACAAACTCCTAGCAATGTGAGTAACATGCAGCTGGAGTACAGGGGGGGAAACAATTACTTCTGATTGATAATAAGGGAGTGTTGCTCATAACACCTGGGGCATCTGCCTGTGTCCTATCTATTTCAGTAAGTGGAAAATCCAGGGGAGGCATTTCCAGTCGGGAGCACATGAGTAAAGGCGAACGAATGCCTTCTGTAAGTGAATATAGGAAATGGTAACATATAGATCAAGAATTAGAAAGGGGGGCGCCTGGGTGGCTCAGTGGGTTAAGCCACTGCCTTTGGCTCAGGTCATGATCTCAGGGTCCTGGGATTGAGTCCCGTGTCGGGCTCTCTGCTCAGCGGGGAGCCTGCTTCCCTCTCTCTCTCTGCCTGCCTCTCTATCTACTTGTGATCTCTCTCTGTCAAATAAATAAATAAAATCTTTAAAAAAAAAAAAAGAATTAGAAAGGGGAAAAAACTAGAATGTTAGATGGGAAAGGTAGTCTGGAAGAGATTGTGAAAAACAATAGAAATAGTCTCCTAGATGGTAACTTTAAATCTCTTGATAAGTCTTAAGATAAGGAACCTATTAAATAGTATACTGCCCTTATACTGGCCTGCATAGCCTTCCCATACAATCACACATTTATATCCAATTTAACCATTATCTCCAGCATATTATTAAAACTTCAATGTAGCACCTGGGTTGGGGGGGAAATCATCAATATGGAAGACCAGAGAAGGATCTCAGGAGCTCTTGGATATCAGTGAAAGATATCAGAGGTACAACTTGCATGACATACACTCAGCTGCTAGGGAAAAGGAATGCTCTCTAGATATTAGGGTTAAGACTGAATGCAAAGGAGGGAAGCTGAAGGCTGTCAGGTCTTCGGAAGTGTCCCCCAGAGAGACAGGGACATGGAGAAGAAGGACATGTGCACAGCTGTGAGACACTGAGTGTGTGTCCTGGGGAACAGGATCCAGTGGAGCTGTACTGAATAGCTACCAGATGTGCTCCTTTGTCAACGACCTCATCTGAAAGAGCTCTACAGTGGATATGACAAGGCAACCTCTTAGTGATGAGAGGTTCACACCAGTTGAACCATCATCTTGAAAGAGAATAATCTTCTCTCCTAGGGGGAGTTATTCTCAAGAGAAGTATAGGAACCACATCATTAGTTTTGGAGATGTGACAGGAAAGTGGAGTAGAGATTGAACCTTTTTGTCAGGAGTTTGGGAACCCTGGGGCACTCAGGACAAAAGAAATGTGGGCATAAATTGGGAGCACAAGTAACACATTTCTACAATTCCAAAGACCGTAGACCCCTGATATGCTCCCTTGTGTGAAATTAGAAAGCATGTTGTATTTATTCTTTTCACATTTGGACGAGTAAAAATTGCTGCCTACAAAGACTTATAGAGATGGAATTCTCATAAAACTGGTTGAAGAGTTGATTGAAAGCCAAGTCTTATTTTTTCCCCTCATTAATATTGTCTAGAAATTGAGGCCTCTCAATATTAAAGATATTATAGTCTCCTCCTCAAAAAGAAAAAAAAAAATCCACAGAATGAAGTGCCAAATTATTGTATCTTGGAAAAACTGACATTTGCAACATATGGGTAAACAATTATAAACTCAAAAACTGATGTTAACTCTATCAGCTGCAGTGCATACATTTGTTAGGATCAACATTGGTATATATTTATTTTAATCTTTCAGCACCACCGTATAAATATAGCCTGTTGGATGTTACGACACACTTTATGCTGAATACCAACTAAAGCCCGACCTTTAGTTTGCTGACTGCATGAACCATGAATGCACCATAGCATTCCAAAGGACATAAGGATGTTAAATCTCCCCTACATTTTAAAGTTTAGATGGATTTAACTTCCCCTTCAACTTGTATTCATTCCAGCCATGCAGATTCTGTACAACCCAATGGAATGTGTGAGGAAAGGGGTCAAAGAGAGTGCATTGTAGTGAAAAAAGTACTGGATAAGCTGCAAGTTTCTGGATCTGGATTTTACCTTTCTCATTACCATTTGGGTTAACTCTGGCAATCACAACTTTGGGAAATTACTTCCTTTATTTGGAAAGTGAGAAAGGGAACACTCAACTAGTGGGTCAAACCTCAAATTTTAATGGTCTAAATTTGCAAGAAAACACAAGAGTAAGGGATCCAAAGGAAGGGCTTAGAGGGGCTGAATTCTAATTGTTATACCAGGAGTGGGTCAGAATAGACATAAGACATCAAACATGTGCTCCTCTAGTTTCCAAATCACCCAGAGTTAGATCATTCTAATGATTATTTTTTTCTCTAAAATCCTATGGCCATAAGATTATGCATTTCTAAGTCACTGACTCATGAATTCTCCCAGTAACACAGGAATAGATTTTTTTATTGTTAAGAAGATTATGTCCCTCATTTTCTTTGTGTTTGCTTTTAAATCTGTACATTCAATGCCCAAAATAATATCCAAAATTTGGAAGTAGCTCTTTGTGAAAGGAATTCTAAACGGGATCTTTCTCTGCCATCTTCCTTAACTTCGAGAAGAAATTGAAGTTCAGGTACCACTGCTAGCTTACAGATGCCATTCCAATTGCCCATTTTATGATGATTTCCTACTTATAAACCCCAAATTCCAATTTTTTATTTTAGCACTCTGGATGGTGTTGGATCATTATGTAAAAACTATACAAGAAATCCACAGAGTGGGAAGCTATTCTATGCAGTTTGAATATTACCAGGTTACAGATGAGTCTAACAATCTCTTTGTCAGTTCCACTTATCTTTGTCTTGGGGTATGGGGCCCTCACACAGCATCATTTCCCCAATTTCCCATGAATTCAATATCTCTTCACTCATTTCTTTGAGATTTATTGGTTGAACACATACCTTGTGTCAGGCATTGAGCTTCATCCTGGGATAGAATGGCTCACAAAACACAAATGCGTGGGCGCCTGGGTGGTTTAGTGGGTTAAAGCCTCTGCCTTCGGCTCAGATCATGATCCCAGGGTCCTGGGATCGAGTCCCGCATTGGGGTCCCCACTCAGCGGGCAGCCTGTTACCTTCTCTCTCTCTCTCTGCCTGCTTGTGATCTCTCTCTCTGTCAAATAAATAAATAAAATCTTAAACACACACACACACACGTGTTTTTTGCCTTCTAAGAACATGGACCCCAGGGAGCAAAATGGGAAACAGACACTGACACCAACATATACCAATACCAGGAACATGAAAACACAGAGCACCATAGGCACTCAGATGAGAGTCACCTAACCTTCTTTTAATGAGCCTGGGGATGTGGAGAAAGGGGAACTCTCTAACACTGTTGGGAATACAAGCTTGAAAACAGTATGGATGTTCCTCAAAAAGTTAAAAATAGAGTTACCCTACAACACAACAATGGCACTACTGAGTATTTACCCCAAAGACACAGATGTAGTAAAATGATGGGACACCTGCACACCAATATTCATAACAGCAATGTCCACAATAGACAAACTTTGGAAGGAACCAAGATGCCATTCAACAGAAGAATGGATAAGCCATTCAGCCATCAGAAAGGATGAATACTTAACCATTTACATCAACATGGATGGAACTGGAGAATATTATGTTAAGTGAAATAAGTCAATCAGAGAAAGACAATTATCATATGATTTCACTCATATGTGGACTATAAGAAACAGTGCAGAGGATCCCAGGGGAAGAGAGGTCAAACTGAATGGGAAGAAATTAGAGAGGGAGGAGACAAACCATGAGAGACTCTTAGCTCTGGGAAATAAACACAGGTTGCTAAAGGGATAGTGGTTGGTGGGATGGGGTCACTGGGTGATGGGCATTAAAGAGGACATATGATGTGAGGAGACCTAAGTCTTATATGCAACTGATGAATTATCAAACACTACATCTGAAACTAATGAAACTAACATTGGCTAATTGAATTTAAATAAATAAACTTTTTTTAAAAAAATGAGCCTGAGAAGGTTTTCTAAAGGAAATGATCCCTAAAATGAAAACCAGAGACAAATGAAATTTAATTCACTGGGAATGGAAGAAATCTTTCCAGGCAGCACAATCTGAGGCCCAAGACTGAGGTAATAAGCTATATTTGGAATACAAGTACAATTTTGAGAGAAGTATAGTGTTTGGGGTATAGGAGTAGAAAGGGATGACATAGGCAGGGCCTAACTAATGTAGAGCCATTTAGATAGTACATAACAGAATCGGGTATACACTGGAAAGATTCTACATTGGATTCCAGGAGACTATTCATCACATATTGGATTCCATATTTGATTCAATATCAAATATTGATATTCAATATCAAATACCACATATTCCACAATAATGCTGAGTAACAAACTATCGAACTATCTGCGGCTTAAAACAATGAATATTTATTTGGCTCATGCATCTTCAGGTGGGTGAAAGCTGCATATTCTTCTGGTCTCAGCTGGACTCACTGACATGTCTGGGGGTCAACTGGTCGTTAGTTACTTGTTCTAGGATGGATTTAACTGGGGAGACTACATTATGTGTCTCAACTCTGGATATGTTCTCACCAGGAGGTAGAGGAATAAGAAGAGAAATGTGTAAGAGCTTTTTTAAGTCTCTGCAAGAGTCATAGCCACGCACATTCTTTTGTCCAAAGAAAAACGAAAAACACATGGCCAACTCAAAACGAAGAGGGTGGGGAAAGAGACCCCACGTGTTTCATGAGAAGCACTGAGACTCACATGACAAAGAGGACGGCTTCAGGGATGACTGAAGAATGATGACCATGGAAGCCATCAATCAATCAAACATACAAGCCCTGCTGGGCACTGGAGCCTGAACTTCCTAAAATGACAACTAGCCTAAAGGATGACAATGACTTCATTGGATGAGATCACTCACAGTTCAGCCACCGACCCACCCACCACCACCAACACATGCATGTCTTTTAGGAACCTACATGTTTTGTCTTCAACTTTTCTGAGATAATGGCCTGCCTTTTCCTGAAACAGTCAAGTAATGGCTGTACTTTGGAGTAAATTAGAGAAGGAGAAAAGAGATAGAAATGGAAGGGAAATATGTTCCTACAAATAGATGCTTTATAGCAAGCTTTAGAAAACTACTTCATGTGATTAAATCTAAATAAAATAAAAGTGTATTAGGTGAGAGTAAATAATGTGCCAAACACTGTACTAAACACTTTTACCAAGATCTTCTCAGTTCCCTCTATCTCTCTCTGTCTCTGTATGTCTGCCTGTTTGCCTCTCTCTCCATCTCTCTTTCTGTCTGTCTGTCTGTCTGCCTCTATCTCTCTCACACACACAGATGTACACATATTAGATAAGTGCTCTTGTCATATTATCCTTCCAATTTGACTATTAATAAACCTGAAGGTTAGTGAGATTAAATAACACATAACACCTGAATTTGAAACCTAGCAGTATGATTCCAAAACCTGTTTAAATAACATATGTCAAATTGTCCTATCCCAAAATGTTATAAATTTTGCCCTTAGAAAAGAGTATGTTTGAAAAGACATTCCCAAAGTCTATCTATTATGTACTTTTCTTAAAAGTAAATGCCAAGACCCATGAACACTTTCTATAAATGAATAATGCAGTGAAAACCTCAGAAATGTATAGATTGGTGTCATGGAAAGTCTGCTTTCCTAACAAGTTTATCTTTGATCCGTGATTCATTTACATAGATTTTGTCTGTGTGTCAATCCTCATGATTTGTGGCACTGCATATTTTAGAACCTTACATATGCATTCTTTTCATGAGCCACATTTAACAGCAGCCTCCATTGTCTATAATAATGAAGAAAGCAAGTGGGTAATATAGAAAGCCCAGTGGCTTTCCAAACTGCAGTAACACAGACATTCAGAAAAGTCTAGTAATTGTTACATCCTCATGTGTGGTCAGTAGACTGCCCCGTGACTGGCCCTGTACCTGTGGATAAAATACACATTTGTCCAAGAGCATATCTATTGAGCACCCACCCTGTCATGCACTGAGCTAAGTTTAAGATATACAATGGGGAGCAAGTCACAGATTTACTATCAGATAGGGGAGACAGACAAAAAAACAAAAGCAAAAGCAAAACAAGGAAGCAAACAACTAAGAATAATTACTATTTAAAACCAGACCAAAGAGATCAACCTATGTCCTTATCCTGTAGCCCAAACATTAATTTGTAAAATTCATTATAACTTTTACCAGATTTCCCCATTCACCACAGTACAGGGTATAATTATATATAGCAACATAGTAACAGTAATAGAGTAATATGAAAAGATTAGGGCAAATAGTAGGGAACATTATTACATCCAATTTCTTTTTTTCATCAAATTTGCAATTTACCTATAGGCTATTTTTTAAAAATTTCACCAATTTTATTTAGTTTCAGAATATTCTGACTTATACACGTTAAATCTTCTCTTTAATCTATATAATGTTTTAAATGGGGTTTAATGGGTAATAATGCTATCCAACAAGTAAACATGCAAACAAGGGAAGAGGGGAAAAATGCAGCATGCAGAATGTTATCAATAAGCTGTGCATATTGGTGAGAAGAAGGCTTGGTGAGAAGAAGATATACGTATCATCTTGGATTGCTTCTATTCATGCCTCCATATCCTCCCTTAACTACCATCCTGCCCTGACCGGGCTTTCTGACCTCCATGGATTGGCTTCTGGTTAGGTTCTACCAGTTGGAGGTGTTAAAAGAAGACAAAAGGGAAAATAGTGTGAGGGCAGGATTTTTGCTCCTCAGGTCTACTGAATTGTATCGCTCTGCCAGAGAACATGGTTATTCTCATGGAAGCCATCTGTCATTCTTACTTCCTTATGGATCTTAGCCCAGCAAAACTCTGAGGTAACTCATTCCAGAATACTGCACTACCCCTTGTAAGTTCCTTCATATTTGGCCCATATCTCTCCAAATAGTCCTTTATAAAACCTTACAAAAATCATCTTAAGGTAAGTGTTCAACTGTTTCTACAGGACCCCTAGCTGATACACACATTAATTTTTTCATGCATAAGCTTCCCTTTTCTTCATCTATTTTGACAAGTGCCATGTCACCAAGTTAAAATGATAATACCTTAGAGTGGCAAGAAACATTTAAATTTCAGCTCCATTTCCTGGACATTCCCTTATCTGATTATCAATTTGAATATTGGTCAAATAGTTATTGCTAGCTCCATTTTACAAGTTAGAAAATCGAGTCTTGGAGGGGTTAACCATTGGGCTAAAATCAACATATAAACCCAGGACCCCTTGAGCTCATTTCTTCCTCCAGGGCTCTCTGCTTCAACCATGCTATCAAGGCAAACAGCAAACAATTACACAACATTTGACCATGACCATAAAATACCAATCATACATTCTGTTCATGCTGAATCTAAACCAGTGTTCTGCAAACTATGGCTCATGGGCCAATGCATCTGCTTCCTGTTTTTGCAAGCATAATTTCATTAGAACACAGCCACTTTCATGTATTTACTTACTATGACAATTGTTCTGCCTTTTTGAGTAGGTAAGATAGTGATCATATGATCTGCAAGGCCTGATCTAGCCATTTATAGAAAATACTGCCAACCCCTGATCAAAACAATCAGAAAGTTCAAAATGCTCTCACAGCCACTTGCCTGTGATGTTCAAATTAAAGGACATACATGTGTCTAAAGTCCCTCCTGATCACACATGATAGAATCGATTATTTAAGGCCTTATTTTTATAAAGAGAATGAATGAGAATCTTCAAATGGTATTTTAGATTACTCCAAGTTAATCAGAATATTAAACTAATCATAACATGCTATCTTATGATTACTCTAGGAAACAGAAACCTATCTCACTTAGATTATTCCTTTCAAACTTTCTTTTTAAATGAAATTCTGAAAACAAATGGATTCCCAATGGGGTACTAGAAACAGGAGCATTTTAATTTTTTTTTTCCTATTGCCAGAAAACATACCAGATGAAATATGGGACACTGAGTCCAAAACCCAGCAATGTCTAAATTCAAGGTTGATAGCTTGAAAGGTAGCCAGGGAAAACTGACCTGGATGGGATTTTTTCAAATCATTAATGTATACTACCTCAATTATTTCCTTTCTTAATGTTTATCAGTACAGATATTTATCAATACTTTGCATAGAAAAACACTGGTGTTTATTTCTGCATGTAAATGAACATTGTCTTTCATTCTTTTTTTTTCCTTTAAAACATTGCTATTATTAAAACTTATTAAAATTAGTAAAAATAAAAAACATAATAGACGATTAAACATGTATTTCTTATTGTGAAACTTTGGAAACCAAGGTGACAGAGAACAGCTTTTCTTCTTCATCTTCCCATTCCCACCCAGCAGAACAGTGAATCACGTGTCCAGGCCTCCCCTCCAGAGGACTGAGTGTGTCATCCCCAGTGGTCACATAGAAGGACCCATGTCCCCAGTCATAGAGGTTGATTCATGGGTGGGCGTGTTGTCCAAGTAAGGCCAAATCCCAATCTTCTGTGGGGAATGAAGATTAATATTAATAGAATGAAAGTTTTTCATCTTCTGAGTTTTGACTCTTAAAGATCTTAAATTCTGAAGCAGACACTGGTCATTTTCATCATGTGACGAAAACATGTCTGAGAATGGAGTCAACACAAAGACAAGCAAAGTAGAGAAAGATGGAGAGAGAGCATCCTGGTGGCTAAGAACCTGACTCAAGGCCAGAAGGAAAACTAGTCGGCTCATACACTCCTCATATATATGTGTCACTACTTCCCCTTCCATATCATTTTTGATATACACACATGGATTTGTTGCTTTCATCTGAAAGAGTCCTAACTTATACAGGGTACAAAGACAAGCATATAAAAATAGACATTCATTCCCTGAACAACTATGTATCCAGTACCTACTATGAACAAAGCCTGAAAACTAGACTTACCCACTAGTGAATCAAAGGCTTAGGGAAGGACCCCAGGAAGAAGGATGCCTGCCAGGCAGAGGCAGCATGTTACTCAGAGAATATGACACTAGAATGTCAAAGAGGTTTCTTTGTTTAATTATTCAACCCAGAGTTCTCAATACCCACTCTGTGTTCTTGGCATGGAGGAGACAATGGAAGACAAAATAAAACACCTCCCCTTCCCTTGTGGAGTTTTCTAATTAAGATAGACACAATCAAATAATCTCACAAAAATCAGTAGAATTGCAAATTGGCAAGCTAAAAAGGAAAGCATATGGTGCTATGGAAATGTGAGGATGGGTATTTGACCTAGTGTAGGAGATCAGGGAAGGTTTATGGCTCATGACTAGGCGAAGATGTGTGGGAAGAGCATATAAGGGAGGAAAAATGAGTAGCAAGAGTGAAGGAAGGCTGGCATTTCTTGAACATGGAGCTCAAGTGAATGAGATGAGTTTATATGTAGAAGGAGCAGCACTTCCTGGCCAATCTAGACAGGGTGACCAGGGACAATATCATGTTACACCTGCTTCCCACGGTGTCTCCTTTCTCAAAAATATCCTCGATCAGACATTAAACTCTATAGTCCCCTTTGTCAAAAACCAAATTAGGCCAACTGCAGTGTATTTCCTGCATTAGATGTTAAAATAGAAAAGGGACATTTGTGCAAAAAGAGTGAAAACCCTAATAAAGTCTGAAGTTTAGTTAATAGTAATGTGTCAATGCTAATTTGTTAATTTTGACAAATACATGAAAGTGTTAGCATTAAGGGAAACTAGGTGAAGGTATGGGAATTCTCTGTACTCTCTTTGCAACTTCTTTATATAAATTTAAAAGTATTCCAAAGGTCTATTGATAAAATAAAATAACAACAACAACAAAAAGTAGCCTAAAGGGGGAAGAAGTTATGGAGTTTTGTCTTTATCTAAGAAGAACAGAGAGAGATTAAAAAAAAAAAAAGTTTGAGCATGGCAGAGTGACCAGAAAGAGGAGAGCTATCAGAACTGCCTAGGTCCCTCTGGCTTCAGGAAGATCAAAATAGGTCTTTCTCTTCAAGAGCCCAGAAAGAGATGATAGTACTTTGAGCTGGGAGATAAAGAGACAGGGCTATTTTGATGGCGGGCTAAATGGGATTTTGGTGGATTGCTTATGGGATGAAGGAGAGGGAGGGGTCAAGGATGACCCCTAAGTTTCTGTATATCTGGCATTTCAACAGATCATACACATGACTATCAGAGGGGGACTGGAAGTGCTTATCTCCGAATATGGAGCTGAGGAGTGAGTATAGCAATCCAGTTGTTGGGAGGATTGGCAAGAACCAGAAAACACCTCAATTTAAACATCACCAGACCATCAGGGTGCCTTATCAAGACAGCATGTCAGGTTCCTCAGAGCAAGGTTCAGACTCAGAAACAAAGCAAGGGCCCAAAGGAATCAACAGAAGTCCCATTCTTCAAATGGGAATCCAAAACCACATTTGAATTTGCCACAATAGAAACTGCCTTTTGTTTAATGATGATTCCCATTCTGTCAACTTATTTCAAGAGCCCCTAATTATGGCCTAGCCTAGACCTACCCCTCCAACATGGAATGGGGCATACTTACCAGGGGAAGGCATAGCTTAGTGCCTGAGAGACCCAGACCTCAAACGCCAGACCCCAGAACAGTGTTTGGCACATAGCTAACAATATCGGTTGAAGAAAAAAAAGGAATGATGAAAGGAAATATCCTGAGCAACAGTCTCTTCACCTGTGAAGTCACACTGATAATAAATAACGGAGAGGGCTGTGCAGGATTCAGTTAGACCAAGGTATTTAGTTCAGAGATACACTCATGGAGAGGACTAGAAAAACTCTAGCCACATGATGAAAGAGGCAGGTTATTTCTTTAGAGTGCTTTTCTTTACAGTAACTAGGTATTTCTTTACATTGCACTTAGTTAGCAATCTAGTTAGATATTTGCACTCTCAAGACATATACATAAGGCATGGGGATTTTATTATTCCTTGTAAATAAGGCCTTGGGTGTATTATTCACCATTTACCATCGTGTCTTAGGTACCCAGATACACTATACGTTTTATAAATATCCGACATAGAGTTTGCTTATTATGCCTTCCTAATCCCTACAGACTCTCTTCAGAAATTTTTATTTTAGAGATTTTATTTATTTATTTGAGAGAAAGAAAGAGAGGGTGAAATAGAGCACAAGAACAGGGTGAGGGACAGAGGGAAAAGCAAACACCCCACTGATTGGGGGGTCAGAGGCCAGACTCAGTCTCAGGATCTTTGGGATCACAACCTGTGTCGAACGCGGATGCTTAACCAGTTGAGCGACCCCGGCAACCCTCTCTTCAGGAAACTGACCTCTGGAGCTCCTGACTCCTCCTCGTGGCTGGGGGTTTTTTCCTTTTCCAATTATAGTGAAATTAAGTGGAAGGCACTGGGTGTCTCTGTCCCCAAACTGAATTCACTTTCTTCACTGTCATGTGCTTTGTCACTACCACAGATTTCCCCAAGTGCAGCGAATGAATGAAATGCCTTTTGGGTGGGTTGTGCAAGAAGAGAATCCTACCTGTTCCGGGAATGGCCACATCCAGGAGAAACAGCTGTGTGGGTGGCTCTCAATGACCTGGCTTGGATGGTTAAGACTTAGAGGCAAAAATTCTTAGGCTGACTTTAAAGCCAGTTAAGATCTTGGGGCGCCTGGGTGGCTCAGTGGGTTAAAGCCTCTGCCTTCGGCTCAGGTCATGATCCCAGGGTCCTGGGATTGAGCCCCACATGGGGCTCTCTGCTCAGCGGGGAGCCTGCTTCCTCCTCTCTCTCTGCCTATCTGTGATCTCTGTCAAATAAATTAATAAAATCTAAAAAAAAAAAAAAAAAGCCAGTGAAGCTCTTAAAGAGGGAGCCCCGTGGGTGGAAAGGACTGTGATTTGTTGCTGCCAGGTAGGAATATGAGTTGGGCTTCTTGGAAGCTAGAACTCTGCTTAATTTACCTGTCAAATAGCCTGATAGAGTTGTCCATAGAGTTTTTAAATAGAAGATAAAGTTCTCCAATCTGTGGGGCTCTGCCCTGCAGTGGGAATATATCCATCACTTGCCCAGATCAAAGTGGCTAATTCAGGGACCTTCAATACCGCCCCTCCACCTTGTTGTGAGTACTCTATCTCTACTGTGTAAATATAATTATTTGAAGTAGAATTTAAAGATTGTCCATTGTATATTCAGTCTGTTGGCCAATAAAGGTTCCAATGTGCCAAGTCGACAGCAGCCTCTGTTGGGTGTGCTGGCATGCCACCACCAGAAGTGCTCACCTCGAGACCCAGGAGGACTCAGGGAGCAGGAAGAGCATCCATAGGTGGAATGCTCAGCCCAGACCACAACTTCTCACTGTTTTTCCACTTTCTTTGGCCCACTCCCCTAAGGATTCTATACATTCTTAACCTCTTATTAGGACTCGTACTTTGGGGGCAGGGATTAAGTAATAGATAATTCTTAGAGATTCCTGGTCATCTCCCATTCTTCCCCATGAAATAGAAGGATAAAGAAACATTATTAATTCTAGGTGCAGACGATTTATTAACTTGTGCCACTTAGACCATGCTTTCCAACAAAGACCGAAGAATCTACTGTAAAATCACTAATAAATACTAAATGTGCCTGTTTGATCCATGGTTTTATAAACCGTGTAGGTGTAGGCGCGAATGTGAATTTATAGAACATCTGCCTTATTCTTCATTTGTCAGCTATAACATATAATCATATTTATCCCAGCAAAGTGAACTAAATCCAAAACCTACCTCTTTAAATGCAGTATTTTTGTCTCTTTTAAAGACTACTTACTTTTCTAATAATGGAAACATAACTAACTTTGGTCCTCTGATGAAAAAAATATTGAGAAAAATCACTTATATTCATATAATTGCTGATTTATTTTTTTAATATACATTGGTGCAAAATAAGAATTCAAAATACTTTTTTCTCCTCTTTAAATAAATAAAGCAGTTAAGGGACTCCCCACAAACCGTTAAATTTGAAAATATTCTTTCAATTAAAAATAAAAAGGTAGGGGCGCCTGGGTGGCTCAGTGGGTTAATGCCTCTGCCTTCAGCTCAGGTCATGATCCCAGGGTCCTGGGATCGAGCCCCACATCGGGCTCACTGCTCGGCGGGGAGCCAGCTTCCCCCTCTCTGTCTGCCTCTCTGCCTACTTGTGATCTCTGTCAAATAAATAAATAAGATCTTTAATAAATAAATAAATAAATAAATAAATAAATAAAAAGGTAACAGGGCGCCTGGGTGACTCAGTTGGTTGAGACTCCAACTCTTGGTTTTAGTTGAGGTCATAATCTCACTGTCATGAGAATGAGCCCCATGTCAGGCTCATTGTTCAGTGGGCAGTCTGCTTGAGTTTCTCTCCCTCTCCACTCCCCCTGCTTGCACACTTACACTCTCATTCTCTAAAATAAATCTTTAAAAAAATTAAAAATAAATAAAAATATACCTGTTTCAATCTTCCAAGATGGAAATCTAATTTCAATTTCTCATATAATTTGCCTTCCCTAAACACTACTAATATATTCCAAAAATATAAACATATATTCTTAATACAATATAAGTATGAATCAAGACCAAATTGTTATTTCACTGTTTTTTAACATAACACTAATTTCAGAAGTCGTCATGGCAAAGACTGATTACCTTAAAGTTAAAACTTTTATTCCACAGCAAACTCCCTCCCAAATAAACAAGCAAAAAAGCCCCACCAAGTCAAAAATCAAATGACATGGAAGAAAAGCATTGACAACTTGTGTTATAATGGAAATATTTCTACTACAGGACAAGTGGGTAGCTCAGTCGGCTAGTTGGCTGCCTTCAACTGGGGTCATGATCCTGGAGTCCTGGGATCGAGTCCTGTATTGGGATCTTTGCTCAGTGGGAAGACTGCTTCTTCCTCTCTCTCTGCCTGCTGCTCCCTCTGCTTATGCTCTCTCTCTCTCTGTCAAATAGACAAATAAAATCTTTTAAAAAAAACTCTACTATACAAATTATTCTATAATATCAGGAAGAAAAAAACTAGAAATACAATATAAAAATAGCATAGGAAGATAAAAAGATAATGCACCAAATGACCAGCATATTTCTGAGAAGATGTTTATACTGATAATATAAACTAAAATAAGCTAAGCAAATCAAATCAAATTCAAATTCAGATTTGCAAAATATAAAAGAATCATATCACATGATATCAGTATGCATGTGGGAAGTCCCTTTCATGCATTGTTGATACAACTGTAAATTTGCTATGTTTCTGGAGAGCGTTTTAGAGAACTAAATTAAAAATTTTACCTATCCACACTGACACAGAAATTTCACTTATAGGAATCTATCCTTAAAATAAATATCTAGACAAATAATATTCAAGGATGTTTAGTAACATGTGGAGTACATCCTGAGAAACACTGTAAGTATCCATTGACAGTGATTTGGCTAATTAATTATGGTACTTTATAATGATACAAGGGATAATATGTAACTATTTGAAATGTCATATGTCTATGGCTATTGAAACAAATATTTCTGTAGAGTATCATTTAAAAAAGCAACTAAAAATAGCACATATGTGTTATGCTTTTAGAAATTAAAACTTGTACTAATTAAACATATCCAAGAATTTTAAAGAACATTGAGGGAAAATGCCAAAATCCAACTGATTTTTGTTGGTATTATAGCCCAATCTTGAACTTACATGCATATAAATCTCAAACTTACATGCATAGTTATTTACCTATGTCATTAGTATCCATTTCTCAAATACCTTATTTAAAATATACTTATATTTTTGGCAAGGAAATATTTTTTGGGGGCAAGGAAATATTTTTAAAGGAGATTTTTATTTATCACTTGTTCTGTTTATTGTTTGATTGATGTAAATCAAAGAAGGCTTGATGTTGAAGCCAGTTAACAACCTGCTGGCGGCTGGAGTCCCGCCTCTGTTCCACCTCGTGGTTTGAGGTTCCTGCATTAGGTCTCAGAGGTTTCTCTTAAACAGCTCTTTCTGTCCTGCCATTCAGACCTGAGGCTCCAGTTCAGTTCACTCCTCCAGCACTGCCATATGCATGCTGAAAGCAATGTTCTCACAAAGAGTGAGGCTCTGGGATGCAAGGAGATCTTTATTAGTGGGGAAACTGTTCAGTTCCTAGAAAGAGAAAGCCCCATGATGCGAAAAAAGCATGTTTTCTGCAAAGTGTTTCCAAGTAAAACAGTAAATTAGATGTTATACATAAAATGCAGTAACTCAAGTTTCTCATGCAATTGCAATGAACTGCATTCATCCCGTATAATACCCAGTTGAGATTAATAATATCCATCAAGTACCATAATAGTAAATTCTCCCTTATTGTTATAAGCAAAAGAACATTTACAACTTATAATTTTCCAATTACTAGTCTTATAAAATAAATTAAAATGTGAGAAAACATTTTAAGTTACACGACATGCATGTATACGACATGCATAAAAATGAAGATGTTCCTTAAGTTGAACCATAGAGATATATTTGGTATCACCATATTATAGCTCAAAATGTTCACCGACCACTAAGAAATTAAAGTCTGGATTTGACTTATGAAAAGTGATTTGAGACATTGGTGTAAAATGTATAAAAGTAGGGATTATACAAAAGGAAGGTGTATAAAAGTTGAGGATCATCTGTATAAATACTAAAGAAAAGTTTGTCTTTGATAATGCCAGGGAGCAAATGTCTTTGCTCCCTGCTTATTTTCTCTTGGGTGTACCTGACAATTATGAATAACTAATTTACACTTCCCAGGGGTATTTTAATACTGACTGATCACTTTAACATAAATCAGTTAAAGTTGTTTAATCTCAACGTAACTTCCATATTATGGAAATGTGGGTAATAACCTAGTTTTTAAATTGTTGTAAGGATCAAATGATTGAAAGCATCTAGCACTCTGTCTGATATATGTTCAACAACTGATAACAAATATTATCAGTAAGAGTTATTACTTGTGAAAATTAGAGCATCTTGAGAAATCTGAAAATAACTTTCAAACATACTGCCTTACCCAAGAACAAACTCCTAATTATAAGATTTTCCTTAATAAAACCTACCTCCCTTGCCTTTATGTAAGGACATAGGTTGGCTTTCCAAATCTTAGAACAGTAATATGAAAGACACTTGTTAAAATATTATAAATATGGTCATCATCCCTATTTTTAAAATTTTGACTTCAGGTGTATTCTTGGCTTGTTTTGATATACTATAGTTTAGTGTCAAACATTATCTCTCAGCCTGCCTGCTGCTAAATTTGCATAAACGTTTTTGTCAGATCATATTCTTCAATTTCCAATTCTCAGAGACTTGCTCTCTATGATGTTACGTTTAACGACTACACACCAAGTCATCCAATTTATCTGCATTTCATTTCATACCCCATTGTCTCTGCATCCTGGCGCAGAAGTAGGCTCCAAGCAAGAAAGGAAATCAACCCATGCATCTGAGCTCCTGGTCCAAAGGAGTGCAAGCAAATAGGCAGCATGTTACTCACAGCCTATAACAATCAGTGTAAATCTATGCCACAGTTAGAAGGTGTTTTAATTCCAATAATAGACATCCTGTGATTGATGAATCTTTCACAGCTGCGTCCTCTGTCGCTGCTTAATCTAAGCCCACAGGCAGAAGTGGTTGCATGCTTCAGCAAGTTACCCATCCCCTCACATTGTGCCAACCTCCAGCAGGTTGAAAAGAGTGGTGAGGTTGTAAGCAGGGACACTTGTATGTTGGCATGAAGTCAGAGTGTGAAGTGATGGGTTAAATTCCACCAGCTTCCTAAAAACACCGATCAACTGACAAATGGAGCACTAGCTGATTTTATGATCATTTCTGTTCTGCCTTTGATATTGGCAGAACTAGAAATTCTTACTTAGTGACAACAAATCGGTCCCCTGGAAAGTACTTCTCAAGTAGTCTTGATCTACTATCTAGTATCTTGATTATCTAGTCTTGGATAATATCATAACCACATCCCTGAAAGTTTCTGTTTTCTTTTAAATGACTATTGTTTGTATGTAAATTTATTTGGGAACTCTCCTGTGCTTCAGGCTGGCATAGCCATTTTGAAAAACAAATTTAAAAGTGTGTATGTCTCCAGCCTCAGAAATTCCAATCTTGCTCCTTACCCCAGAGAAAACCTAGCACAAATTTACCAGGAAACATCTGTTCGGTTGTTGTTAGAGTATGATTTATACTGTAAATCTGACAGTATCAGAAAATTGGAATCAATCAAAATTCTTGTCAATGGAGGAATAGATAGAAAATATTGTGGTATAATTATACCATGGAACACTATGCTACAGTTAAAAGAATCAAGCTACATTTGTCAACATAGACAGATGCTAAAAACAACAACAAAAAAAAAGGTCAGGTTGCAATGTGTATAATCCATACCAAATAATCTACTTGTGTGAAATTCACAATTATGTGTTAACCAATGTTTACTATGTTGATGGACGTTTACATTTTTTAGTTTTGGTTGAAGATGGGTTAAAAGGACATGTGTCAGATGTCAATGCATGGGAAGGGTATGGAGCTGGAAAAAAGAGCCAAAATAAGACAAAATAGTCACAGAGTTATGATCTGAACAATAACATTGTGCTAGTAACAGGGGATATAGTTGATTGAGTCATCCTGACTGCGCACCTGATGTCTTGCATGACCATGCAAGTTAATGAATGTCTTGTGAAGGATGAGGCTTTAGAGGCAAAATAGGACAAGGAAGCCCAGCTCTGCTGAGGCCACTCTAACTATTTTCCCTCTTATATTTCCTGCAGTCTAAACTTCAAAAAGGGAGCTGGTGGCTCAGACTTTATACACTATTTAAGCATTGACCTCTCTGTGGACACTACCAATATGGAATCTAGTTTTGAGGACAATTTGGTGATGTGGTCAACTATGTGCCACAAATGTATCAAACGACCTACTTATTACCTAACCTGATAACACTAAGAATGGCTCAATGCCTATTACACTGGACATAGGCATTTCCTACTTATTAATCAGCCATCCTGTCCTCTGTAATGCCCTTCCCTCTTGCTCCTAAAAAAAAGAAAAAAAGGAAGAAAGAAAACAAAGATGCTTCAATTTGCTTCAATTGACCTAATAAAAGAAATAGTTCTAAAAAATGATCGTAGTGGTTTGGCAATTGGCTTTATTCACCTTTTCAGCAATGCAGACTAAATGCAACTGACATTCAGGTTGAGATAATTGGAGTGTAAATTACTTCCAAATACTCATTTCTTAAAATAGAGAAGGGTCTGTCCTTCATATTTGAAGATGACATTAATTATGGTTTTCCATAAGGCAGTGTAGGAAATGACTTCATAACACTTGCTACGGTTTGTTTAAATATGTCTTTAATAGTGATGTTCTTATAAAAAATAAAGTATGTTTAACTCTATGCCCTTTAATGGAAATTTGTGTGCCTTAAAATTAAATTGATAAAATGGAACAGTAATAGGACTGATTAAAGACATTCATGGGGGATTCCATAGGAAGGACAGGGGATTCAGAAAAGTAACCACTGGTCTGTAGCTTCTGTGTATGTTTTTGGCTTATTTTCTTTTGTTTTTGGTGGCTCTGCCATTTTACTTCAAGCATTGGATGAGTCACTCCAGTTGTCATTCCTCAGCATCATGTAGTTCTTACACAGATGCACCTGTGTAGATGAGAGGATAATTCTAAAAGCCTGCCTACCTTCTAGTCATCTACTCTTAGCTACCTTGTTCCCTTTTAATCACCCTGTGACTATCAATCTATTGGACTATTTCTTAAAATGAGGTCAAGAAGATCTCCTTGGGAACTAGAAGAGTAGACACATTTAACCAACAGTGGGCTACACTTGCTGTTAGCCTTTGGTCCCTTTTCATTCTGATAAAGGCATGTAACCTTATGGGTTGACTTCTATTACATGCATACTGTTGGTTGCCTGACCAAATCCAACTGAGATTTTTTTTGTCATTCTTCCAGTTTAATGTTAAATAAATTCAATCTTGATGGTCTCAAAAGATCTAGGTAGAGAAGTAGAATTAAGGTAAGCAGAGTTGGAAGGAAAAGGTATGATGGGCCATAGGGTGGCTCATCTACAGCTTCTTGTGAGATCATCTGTTGGAACCCAGAGTAGAATATCTGCAGCAAGACAAAGCTTCTGAGAAATGGTGAAATTAGCTGTACTCACTAAAAATAGTAATGATCCTGAAAAAGTTCAAAATAGAGCTACTCTGTGACCCAGCAATTACACTACTAGGTAATTACCCAAAAGATACAAATATAGTGATTCAAAGGGGCATATGTACCCCAATGTTTATAGCAGCAATGTCCACCATAGCCAAAATATGGGAAGAACCCAGAAGTCCATTGACAGATGAATGAATAAAGAAGATGTGGTATATATAATATATATATATATTATGTGGTATATATATTATATATAATGGAATATTACTCAACCATCAAAAGAATGAAATCCTGCCATTTACAACAATGTGGATAGAACTAGAGATTATTATGCTAAGTGAAATAAGTGAGAGAAAGACAAATACTATATGAGTTCACTCACATGTGGAATTTAAGGAAAAAAGCCAATGAACACAGGGGAAGGGAAGGAAAAATAAAATAAGATGAAAATTGAGAGGGAGGTAAACCAGAAGAGATGCCAAACCCTACAAAAAAAACTGAGGGTTGCTGGAGGGCAGTGAGTGGGGTAAAGGGACAATTGGGTGATGGGCATTAAGGAGGGCACTTGATGGAATGAGCACTGGGTGTTATATCTAACTGATGAATCACTAAATTCTACCTCTGAAACTAATAAAAAATAATTATGATAATAATAATAATATCTATCTAATAATTAGTTCTGAATGATAAACAAAATAATGGAGCATTGTACAAATTAATACTAATTTGATTACCTTTCATGGTCATCACATACATTGCAGAAGAATGAATAGAGGTAGAGGCATTTTATGATAAAAGTATAGAAAGAAAAGAGCTTGAGGTTACTGCAAACAACCGTAAAACCTTCTTCCAAATTTTGCTCTAAGAAATCTTTCTTAAAATGGCTTCATGGAATTCACATTCTTGTTGAGCAATGTCCAACTAATTTACTCCCATTGACCATCAGCAAACATGTAAAGGTGTATTTCATTAACAGAAATGGTGTTCACACAGAATTATAGACTCCCTGCTCACTTCCAGTTAGACCCACAAAACTGAAAGATTCCTGAGGTGGGTTATAACTTGTATTTTCCTTGGACTCATTTATTTTCATCTTCTTTAAACAAACAAAAAAGTGGCTATAATCCTGTGTGTATTGCAGAAATTTCCTATCTGGAACACTAGGACAAGCATACTATCAGATAACATCAATTTTTGTTAATGCATTAATTATTAATAACATTTAATCATTTTAATAAAGGTTCTTTTGAATTATTGAATGAATATAATCTTCCAATACCATTTAAGGAGGTTAGATGATGCTAACCAGAGGGCATTTTGCTGAGCACTGTAATAAGCCAGGAGAGGCAAACTTCTACATTTAATAGAGGGGCAAGGTATTTGGAGACCTTTTTATTTAAAAGAAGTATTTGAGAGAAGGAGATTGTATTTTAGAAAAATATGTGAGAGGAGACTGTATTTTAGAAAAAGCTGGATACTGTGTAAAAGGAAAGATGAAAAGGGACAAGAGAAGAAAACAAGATCAATACATGACCTTTTCTAAGTTTTAAATTGTTTATGCTATAACCCAATCTTGTGCTTTTTAAAGCACATCGTCAATCGATTCTACACTAGTGCTTGATTTTTTCTTACTAGAATGTGGAGGACAGGAACAGGTAATTTCAAGAGGGAAATAAAGGTTTAACTTATGTTTGGGTCACTTATGGCATGTTCCAGTAGTTTCAGTTATAGCCCATGTATGGTATAAGGCCCATTTTCCAAAAGATTCTCAAAACCCACTAATAGCTGAGTACCTTTTTCTCACTCTTTGTCTTTGCATCAGCCAAGTAGAACCTTTTATATATTCATTCAACAATGTACGTTGAACAACAACTCTTTAGAAGACACAGCTAGATTTTTGAAGAATCCAGTGTTCTTGCCTTTAAGTGGAACACAGTCTACTGTGTTAATGGGCACTGTCACTTATAATACAGGAAAGAAAGCAAAACAAACAAACAAACAAACAAACAAACAAAAAACACTATAAGAATGAAAGATTAAAAGCTTTGTTGTAGGGAAAAGGAATTAAGAAAGATTATGTGGAAGGGTTAGTACTTCAACTCAATGGAAGAAGAGATTTGAAATCAACCAAAATAAATGAGTCAGATGTTTCCAAAAAACACAATGTGATCCACAACTCAGAATTTTGTTATGCTGATGGTTTCCATTGTAAAGCATCCCACCCCCATGAAAACCTCACAGTCCAAAGAATAAATTTTGAGTAATAGAACAAATCCATTATACAATTCACACTCCCACCTATAAGAAGAAAATGTGTCAAGAGAGAATAACAAGAAGAAAACCGTATGTGCTTGGGAGTTGTTAAATGTAAAATATAGTCTAAATTCTTTGATATTTTACCTTTTCTGAGGAATAGAGGCATAATCAAATTGTTGCTGGATCAGTCTACCCTTGAAAACACTGTGGGTAAAATCAGCCCTGTTGTATCCAATACAGCCACGGAGTCCCTATGACCCAGTTAACTCATTCTCATTAAATATATTCAGTCTTTATGGGCACCCAAAATATGTCTCCTTTTTCCAAATCCATGGCATTGCCCTTCAGGAGTAGGGGTCAAAAATGGGGAATAGAGAATTATACAAGCTGAATCCCAGTAACATCACCCCAAATATATAAAGTCTGGTTAGTCTAAGAAATAATTTTCTTTTTACTTTATCTCTTGAATTATAAAATAACAGAGATAATCCAATCCTATAGGAGTGCATAAACTCCAATTAAAAGTGTAACTGTAATGGGGGGAAGTAGATTTCTTCAAAAGAACATTACCCTAGCACCATACCCAACAGCATGAACACTTAAATAAATATCTTTACCGCTATATAATCTGGTGCTGCTTTACAGAAGTGCTTCCATCGCTAATAAGCTCAAACTTTAACCAGGCACACATTCAACCACAAGTTAAACCTAATTACCGAATATTAATGAAGTTTTTGTAGGAGGAGCTACTGAGTTTTCACACATTTCCTTATTCAAAGCTGTCTTGATTTCCACAGAACTCTACCATCTGTCAGGATACAGAATATGACTGATCATTAAATAAAGAAATGATTGAAGAACTTATCCAATTAATTCCTTCTGGGATTTCCACATTGCAAGAGTCAAGCCAAGTCAGTGTTTGCTACTGTCTCTAGCTTCCTATTGTTCTTGCTGCCACGACATTCCAGTAATCACACATTCCCTCTTATTGTTAGATCTAATTTTATGTTTATCAATCCTGCATTCTGAAGTATTGTTAAAGACACTTAAAATCATTCAGAAGTGCCTCATATTGTTAAAACTGAAGATAAATGTGAACTAGTAATGGAGTCCTGGCTCTCCCCACTCCAAACACATGCACACACAAACACACACACACACAGTTATGATTACTCATGCTAAATAAATTAAACAAGATGGGTCACCAAGATGTAAGGCTTTTATTCCCCTGGATGGGGTTTAGAAGTAAGTAATGCAATAAAGGATAATCCTGGACCATGGGACTATCTTGCCTTGAAACCTCATATGAGGTCACCACTTTAACTGAATTATGTTTAGATATCATGCCATGGACCTCTTCCAATGATACTCCTCATTTTTACCACTCTGATGTTGTTGAGAACAGGTTTTTTTGTTTTTGTTTTCGTTTGTTTTTTGGGGGTGGGGAATGTTATACAAATATCTCTCTATGAGAAACCACTGGAGAATATCTTCTTACTTCAGGTTCCAACAATATTTCTGTTTCTCCCAAGTTACTAACTTTGTTTTTTACCCTATGAATGTTGTGAGTTGTAGAATTTATCACATTTCCCTTTTTGTATTTATTGCTATAAAACCCAGTCCAGACAAGTCCATAATCCATATCTTCCTGAATGGCCTCAGGATGACAGCTGGAGTGAGGCCAACAAGGCACATAAAGCCAAAAACCAAGGAGGTACTCAGGATGCTTCACTTACATCATACTGGCTCTGGCCCTGCAAAGCCTTGCAGCATGGGAGCTAACTTAACCCTTAGTACACCCTTATATTTTCTCCCTTACATGTATTTTTATCTTGTATGTAGTTTTAATACTGTATAACTATCTTTAATCTAAAGAGTATAAGTAGATAAATCATCTAAAGCAATAGAAAACTTGGGGCTGACCAAAATTGCCCAGTAAAATATTTCTGCTGTCCTATCAGGACTTTCAGAGAGACTGTGTATCTCTGCCACTGGTATTTGTAGAAGGTCTGCAGGTTTGTGCACCTTTAGAATTGTTCAGCTAACAAAGGAGAGAGATTACATACAGCAGTGTTTAACCAAGCAGACTCTAGAGGCAGACTACCAGGGTTCGAGTGCCATTTCATAGCTGTGAGAAAAGAGGAGAATGACTTAACATCTCTGTGCCTCTGTTTCCTGATCTATAAAATGAGAATGAACTACTTCATAAGGTTGTTATGAAGACTAAATGGATTAAAGGAAGATATTTAGCACACTGTGTGAGAGCTAATAAATAATATAAAAGTATTTGTATCATTCATGTATCAATTCTTCCTTGTGGTTTATCTCCCATATTTAAAACAATGTGTTTTTTTTACAATTCCTGCCTACTATAAAAGCATGAAGCATCACTGTGGATAATTTGGAGATGGAAGTAAGAAAATTCACTAAAAAGCAATATGTGGATTTCAATAATCAGTCTTGACATAATAAAGACCTTCAAAGTTTTCGCTACCACTCTTGGAGAAAATAGCTGAACAAACTTAAAATCTCAGGACCATCAGAAAACTGAAGTTGCAGAGCAAACCATCATCCCAAAATCTGGAAAGAGAAGTAAATCTTGAGTCAGAGTTCCTTCCCTAGAACAGATAGACATGACTGCTGGAGACATAAACTAGTAGGACACTTAAAGGATAGTTTTGATAAGCTTTTGGAGGCTGAATGTGCACTACAATAAGAAACCCCTGGGGCTGCAAACTTAAGAAGATCCCCCACATTTTTGTGGGTCTTCACTGCAGAAACCACACAAGGTACTCCCAATGAACATCCCACAAAATATCCTGACTGGCTCAGGCAAGGGGAGGGGAAGAGTAATCATTGTGGAAAAGGCATTTACCAGACCTTAAGCCAGCTGGAAAAGGCATTCCTCTCATTGTAGCCCTCTTCAGCTTTCCCACCTCACCTAAAGGGAAAGGATACCACTGAAACAGGACTTGGGAAGCTCACAGCCTAGAGAAGAAAGTCCACTGCAATACTGAGATTTAATCATAAGATTACAGAACACTCCCCCATCCCCACATGTAACCACCCATATTTATGGTGGTTATAATAACCGAGTGCACTCTCCATGAGAAGGAGTACTTAGGGAAACTAAAGGACAAAAGCCAAAACAGGAACAGTAGAGGAATTTGAAGCCTAAGGTATTTACAGCTATAGCAATATAGTCAAATTCCTAGTCATATTAACACAAATCCTCACACTAAAGACCTATTTGCCTCAGTTTCTATTACCCAATGTAACATATCTAGATTTCAAAAGAGTTTAAGGCATTCCAAGGAAGGAAGAAAAGGAGGGAAGTAAGGAGTGAAGGAAGTATGGAGAGGGGGAAGAAGGAAGAAAGAACAGTCTGAAAAGACATACCAAACATCAGAAACAGACTCAGATAGGATACAGATGTTGGGCTCATTACACAGGAATTTAAAATAACTATGATTAATATGTTAAAAGTTCAAAGGAAAAGTAGACAAAATTCAAAAACAGATGAGTAATATAAGCAGAGAGATTAAAACTCTAAAATGAATCAAAGGAAATTCTATAAATGCGTTCCCTTGATGGGTTTATCAGTACACTGGATATCAGGAGATATGAGCATTAAAAAATAATTAAAAGGAAATGTTAGAAATTAAAAACCATAACAGAGAAACACAGAATGCCTGGAATGGGTTCATCAACAGACTGACAAGAGAATTAGTGAATAAGAAAATAGGTCAACAGAAACTTCCTAAACTGAAATGCAAAGAGAAAAAAAGAAAGAATAAAACAGGACAGAACATCCAAGACTCATGGGACAATTTCAAGAGGTATAATATACACACAATTGAAATATCAGAAGGAAAGCAAAGAACGGAGAAGAAGAAATACTTGAAATAACTAACAGTGGCCAGGAATGTTCCAGAATTAATGACAGACACTGACCCCAGGACCAAGGAACTGAGAGAATACTAAGCAGAATAAATATCAAAAATAAAAAAAGAAACAGCTATATAAACATACCATATACAAACTGCAGAAAACCAAACACAGAAAAAAATTTCAAGGAAGCTGGAGGAAAAAACACTTTACCCATAGAAAAACAAAGATAAGAATTACAAAAACTACCATAACACATCCAATATGAATTAAATCATTCAATGGCCCTATTACTATTATGAAAATTGAACTCATTGTTTATTTTTTAAATTAACATATAATGTATTTTTTGTTTCAGGGGCACAGGTCTGTGATTAATCAGTCTTATGAAATTCACAGCACAATTCATGATTTTGAAACCATTAAAGATAAAATCTTCAGGCACAGATTTCAGTGGAGATTCTACCAAAGGTTTAAAAGGGAATTAACACCAATTCTACACAATCTCTTCCATAAAATGGAAAATGAAGAAACAGTGTTCAATTAGTTTTATGAAACTATCATTATATCGAAACCAAACACAACACAAAATGAAAACTACAGGCCAATATTGCTCATAAACATAGATGCAAAATCCTCTACAAAGTATTATCAAATAGAATTCAACAAAATGTAAAAATAATTATGCACTATGGCCAAGTGAGCTTTGTTCCAAGTATGCAAGACTGGTCCAACAATCCAGAATCAATCCATATAATATAACCCATCAATAAGCTAAAAAGAAAAATCAGATGATCATATCAATTGATGTAGAAAAAGCATACAACAAAATACAAGTCCATTTGTTACATAAAACTCAGCATAGAGTGGAATTTCCTCAACTGGATAAAGAACATCCATTTAAAAAAAAAATCTGCAGGTAACATAGTTAATGGGTGAAAAACTGGACACCTTCTCTTTACAGTTAGAAACTAGGCAAGGATGTGCTCTCTCACTATTCCTATTAAATGTCATACTAAAAGCCCTACTTGAGTGCCTGGGTGGCTCAGTCAGTCAAGCATATGACTTCTGTTCAAGTCATGATCCCAGGGTCCTGAGATTGAGCCCCGGTCTGGCTCTTTGCTCAGCAGAACAGAGTCTGCTTCTCGCTCTCCCTCTGCCCCTCCCCCAGCTCATCCCCTCCAAATAAATAAAAAAATAAAAATAATATAAATAGGTAAATAAACAAACAAAAAGCCTTCTGTATTATAATAACAGAATGAAAGGAAATTTAAAAATTCCAGTTGGAAAGAAAAAAATGAATCTCTTTATTTGCAGATAGCATGATTCTCTACATAGAAAATCCCAAAGAATGAACAAAAATCTCCTGAAAGTAATAAATGATTATAGCAAGGTTGTAGGATAAAATGTTAATATGTAATATCAATTGTTTTTCTGTTTACCAAGAAAAAAATGGGCAGATTTGAAAAAAACAATAAATACCATTTTACAACACCAAAAAATTGAAATACTTGGGTAGAAATCTAACAATATGTACACAAGACCTATGTGGGGAAATCCACAAAACTCTGGGTAAAGAAATCAAAGATCTAAGTAATTAGAAAAATAATCCATTTTCAAGAATTAAAAGGCTCAATATGAGTAACATGCCATTTATTCCAATTTGATCTATAGATTCAATGCATTCCCAATCATAATACCAGTAAGCTCTCCTGTATATATGGGCAAACTGATTCTAAAGTTTATATTGAAAGGCAAAAACAGAAAAGCCAATGCAAGATTGAAGAAAAACAAAAATGAAAGACCCACACTACACAATTTCAAGACTTACTATAAAGCTATAAAAATCAAGACAAGTGGTAGACATACAGAGTAATGAAGCAGAATAGAGCCCACAGAATTAGACACACACAAATATGGGTCTTAGGCAAGGAAATAAAGGCAAATCAATGAGGAAAGTAGGATCTTTCCAACAAATGGTACTTCAAAATGTTAGACAAATCCAAACTGAGGAAACTCATACAAAATACCTGACCAGTGCTCCTCAAAACTGTCAACGGCATTGAAAACGAGGAAAGTCTGAGAAACTCTTACAGCCAAGAGAAGGCTAACAACACAATAATTAAGTTTGATGAGGTAGCCTACATGGAATATTGGAACAGAACAACAACAAAAACAAAAACTGGGGTAAAAACTAAGGAAATCCAGATAAATTGTGGATTTTATTTAAAATAATATATAAGCATCAGTTTATAAATTGCAACAAATGTGCTAGACTAATGTAGGATGTTAATAATATGGGAACTTTCTATACTCTTTTAGTAATTTTTTTGTAAATTTATAATTTTTCCAAAAGGAAAGGTTTACTTATGATAGCATTTAAAAAATGGTATTGCATGTTTTAATCATCAATTTAAAAAGTCACTGTTAACAATTTGACATCTGTACTATTCATCTATTATTTTAGATGTGTGCATATTGGAAAGATAAGATTTTATATTATTTTTATATGTGTGTTTGTGTGTATATGTTTATGCACATTAACACATTGGCAATTAAATAGTACTCTTAAGTAAGTTCAATGGTACTCACTTGAATGTAAACTACTTTCTTTTTTGGAGCATATATTTTTAAGGTAGATGCTAGATGTGCTAGATGATTCTAGATGCTAGCTAGATGTGCTAGACTGTGCTAGATGATTGAAATAGGTGCTTAAGGGCCAGCTAGTCTTGGTCATATCTTGGTTCCATGACTAAACAGTTGTGTTAACTCCTGTGTAATTAGTGCTTTTAACCCTCCTATGCTTCACTTGTATAACCTATAACATGGGGAATTAATAGTACCTGTCTTTTGGGGGTTCTTGTGAAGCTTAAGGATTATGTATCTCATAATATATAAAATATAATATTCTGTTGAACATAATACATATCATATATATTATAATATTAGATTATGTATAATATATATTATTCATAACATTGATCATTATATGTGTATATAAACACATGTATATATTATAGCAATGGCTAGCACATTGTTAGCAATCACTGTGTGTATTTGCAATGATTGCGAACTTTCCAAAAACACCCTGCAAAGGAATTACTGTTATTATTGATTTTTAGAGGGTAGACCCAAGGCTCTGAGAATCTTCATAATTTTCCTAGGGACTCACAGCTGGTAAAGGACTCAGTAGAACTGGAAAACAGGTATGTGAGTCTGAAACCAAAGCGTATGCCTTTTTAATTATCACATTTACTATCAGTAATGACTATTGTGATGACAGAATGAAGAAGCATTTCTTAGGCTTACTATTGCCAGGATGAAAGTGACTTTTTCATAAATGTTTTCACACAAAATAAAGTTCATTAAGGATTTGTTACACTGCTATTGACAGCTTAAGCTCATGTGTTTACACAGTCCAAAGCAATATAAAATTGGGGAAATTCTGTACAAGTTTTAGAAGCCAGGGAAAGATGCTATTGAGGGGCCAGAAACTTAAGGGTTTCTTCAACACAGGATTTCTTCACGGTATTGATAAATCCAAAATAAGGCATGATTAGCCAACATACTGTTCACTATATGTTAAAGAAAAGCCCCAAACACAAGTAAGAGGGAGCACACTGACTTGAACCCAACAGCATACCAATTTTGGAAGAAGAAAGCCCCACCTGTGAGATAGCACTGCAGGGCTGTGGATGGGGTAGAGAAGGTGGCACCATAGACACTGTAAGTAGAATAAACACCTACCACAGAAACAGATCCACTCCTCAAAAATATTCATTCAGAAACATGTGAATTCTGCCCAGATTGATTTATTAGCCCAATAAATGGAGGTAATGTCACCAATGTTGCCAAGTGATGAGAGCAATAAGGGAGAATGGAAGAATTCTCTGATTTGACTATCTCAGCAAGATAAAGAAACAAACAAACAAACAAACAAAATACGGGAACATTGGACTTCAGCTACTCATTAGACCAGATGGACCTAACGGGCACATACAAAACATTCCATCAATAGCAGCAGAATACACATTCTTCTCAAGTGCACAAGGGACATTCTCCAGGGTAGATCACATGCAGACCATGAAATAAGCCTTAATGAATTTAAGACTAAAATCAGATCAAGCATTTTTTCCAACCACAATAGTACAAGACTAGAAACCAATCACAAGAAGAAGCCTGAAAAATTCACAAATTATATAAAAAATTAAAAAATATGCTCCTGAAAAACCAACGGGTCGAAGAAGAAATCAAAATACAAATAAAAAAAAAAATCTTGTGACAAGTGAAAATGGAAACACAACATACCAAATCTTATGGGATGCAGCACAAGCAGTTACAGGAAAGAAGTTTCTGGTGATAAATATCTACAAAAAGAAAAAAGACCTCATGCAGCAACATATCACTAACCACCTAAGATAATGGCTAAAGTAAAAAGCAGTGACAACAAATGCTAGTGAAGACACTAAAAACTGGATCACCCACACATGGTGGGGCATAGAGTGAAGGAGCCATTCTGGAAGAGTTAGGCAGTTTATTTTAAAGCTAAACATAAAACTACCATACAACCTAGCAGTGACATTCCTGGGCATTGATTCCAGAGAAATGAAAGATTTTATGTTCACACAAAAACCTGTACAGTAATGTTTATGTGTATGACAGCTTTATTTGCAGTGGCCTCAAGCTGGAGGTGACCCAAATGTACTTCAGTGGTGAATGGTTAAACAGTGTGTCTACACCACAGAATATTAGTCACCAATATACAGAAACAAGGTATTGATACACAAAAGAACCTAGGTCAATCTCTAGGGAATGTAATGAGCAAACAAAAGCAATTCCCAAAGTCTCCCCACAGTACAATTCTATTTATATTATATTTGTGAAAGGACAAAACTTCAGAAATGGAGAAAATACCAGAGTTGCCAGGGGTTAGGCACAGAGTTAAAGAAGAGAAAGAAGACATGGTTATAACAGAGCAACACAAAACATATTTGTGGTATTGGGAATGATCAGAATATTGGCTGTGGTGGTGAACATATGAACCTACACAGTTACATTTCATTACACAGGTAATGAAACTGGATAGAACTTAACACTCACATATGCACATGTGCACATGCACAGACCCAAGGGTAAAACTGGAAAATCTGAATAAGAGAGATTGTATCAATGCCAATATTCTGGTTGTGATATTATACCATAGTTTTGTAAAATGTTACCATTGGGGAAAACTGGGCAAAATATAAAGAAGGTTTTACTGTATTATCTTACAACTGTATAGGAATCTATAATTATCTCAATTTTCAATGCAATTATTAACCACAGGGGAAAAAACAGGATGTATAATAAAGAAAAGTAACAGTAGCAAAATGCTTGCTATGTAAAAACTAACAATAGTTTTTATATAGTCAAAATAACAAAAACATTGAAAAATGTTAAAAAAAAAAAAAAGACCTGAACTACAAAACCTAAATTTACACAAGGAACTAGGGAAAAAAAAAAAAAAAAGAACAAATTAACCCCAAAGTTATCACAGTAAGAAAACAACAATGATAGAGTGGAAATAAATGAAATAAGGTCTAAAAAGACATTTCTAAAAAATCAATGAAACTAAAAGCTGTTTTTTTAAAGAGAAAAAAATAGATGAATTTTTAGCTAGACATACCAAGAAAAAGAAAGATGCAAATAAAATTATAAATGAAAGGTGAGAAATTACAACCTATACCAAAGAAATATATAAGATTGTAAGAGATTACTATTATAATGCCAACAAATTGGACAACCTAGAAGAAGTAGACAAGTTCCTAGAAACAAACAACCTACCAAGACTGAATTATGAAGAAATAAAAAATCTGAACAGTTACTAGTAAGGAGCCTGTTAATTGAAAACATCACCCCCCCAAAAAGGTGGTTTCACAGGCAAATCCTACCCAATACTTAAAGAGAACTAATACTAATTCTTTTCAACTCTTTCAAAAAAATTAAAAAGGAGGGAATACTCCCAAATGTATTTTGTGAGGCCAGCATTACCTTGACACCAAGCCAAACTGGGAGTGTGCAAGAGAACTACATGCCAATATCCCTGATAAAACATAGATGCAAAAATCTTCAACAAAATATTAGCAACCTGAATTCAATAATATTAAAAGAATTATATAACACAATCAAGTGGGATTTGTTTCAGGGATGCAAGGATGGTTTGACATCCACAAATCAATAAAAGTCTATACCACATTAACAAGATGAAGGAAAAAAATTAATATCTTCTCTATACATGCTGATAAAAGCATTTGAAAAAATTTAGCATCTTTTCATAATTAATAGTCTCAACAAACTGACTATAAAGGAAACATATCTCAATATAATAAAGGCCATATAGGAAAACCCCCTGGCTAAACTTATATTTCGTGGTGAAACATCAAAAACTTATTCTCTAGGATCAGAAACAAGATAAGGGTGTCATCCCTCAACTCTTTTATTCAATATAGTATGGGAAGTTCTGGCTAGAGCAATAAGACAGAAAAAAATAGATAAAAAATCAAAAAGGCAGAATTAAAGCTGTCCATATTTGTGGATGACATGATATTGTATACAGAAAACCCTAAAGACACAAACACTGTTAGAACTAATAAACAAATTCAAAAAAGTTGGCATGCAAAAGAATGAAACTGGATTGCTATCTTACACCATACACAAAAGTCAATGCAAAACGAATTAGAGATTTAAACATGTATCTGAAACCAAAAACTCCTAGAAGAGAACAAATGGGTAAGCTCCTTGATACTGATTTTGGCAATAAAATCTTGAATAAGATACCAAAAACACAGCCAACAAAAGCTAAAAAAAAAAGCAAGTTGGACTGCATCAAACTAAAAAGCTTCTACAGAGCAAAGGAAATAATCAACAAAATGAAAAGGTAACTATGATAAGGGAGGAAATACAAAGCACATTTCCAATAAAAGGTTCATATTCAAAATGTACAAGGAACTCACACAATTCAACAACAACAAAACAAATAATTCAATTAGGAATGGGCTGTGGGGGGCGCCTGGGTGGCTCAGTGGGTTAAAGCCTCTGCCTTCAGCTCAGGTCATGATCCCAGGGTCCTGGGATCGAGCCCCGCATCGGGTTCTCTGCTCAGCAGGGAGCCTGCTTCCTCCTTTCTCTCTCTCTGCCTGCCTCTCTGCCTACTTGAAATCTCTGTCTGTCAAATAAATAAATAAAATCTTTAAAAAAAAAAAAAAAGGAATGGGCTGTGGAACTGAATAGACACTTTTTCCAAAGAAGACACGTGGCTGACCAAAAGGTACATAAAAAGATACTCATCATCACTAATTATCAAAGAAATGCAAATCAAAACCACAGTGAGATATCACTTCACATATGTTAAAATGGTTCTTATCAAAAAGACAAGAGATGGGGCGCCTGGGTGGCTCAGTGTGTTAAGCCGCTGCCTTCGGCTCAGGTCATGATCTCAGGGTCCTGGGATCGAGTCCCGCATCAGGCTCTCTGCTCGGCAGGGAGCCTGCTTCCTCCTCTCTCTCTGCCTGCCTCTCTGCCTGCTTGTGATCTTTCTCTGTCAAATAAATAAATAAAATCTTTAAAAAAAAAAAAAAAAAGGAATGGGCTGTGGAACTGAATAGACACTTTTTTCCAAAGAAGACACGTGGCTGACCAAAAGGTACATAAAAAGATACTCATCATCACTAATTATCAAAGAAATGCAAATCAAAACCACAGTGAGATATCACTTCACATGTGTTAAGATGGTTCTTATCAAAAAGACAAGAGATGGGGCGCCTGGGTGGCTCAGTGTGTTAAGCCGCTGCCTTCGGCTCAGGTCATGATCTCAGGGTCCTGGGATCGAGTCCCGCATCAGGCTCTCTGCTCAGCAGGGAGCCTGCTTCCTCCTCTCTCTCTACCTGCCTCTCTGCTTGCTTGTGATCTTTCTCTGTCAAATAAATAAATAAAATCTTTAAAAAAAAAAAAGACAAGAGATAAGGGGGCACTTGGGTGGCTCAGTCAGTTGAGTATCTGACTCTTAATTTCAGATCAGGTCAAGATCTCAGGGTTGTGGGGTTGAGCCCTGCATTGGGCTCTGTGACTGGGTGTGGATTCTGCTTAAGATTCTCTCTCTCCCTCTCCTTCTGACACTCTCCCCCTCCTGCTTGTGTTTGTTCTCTCTCTCTTTCTTAAAAAAAAAAAAAAGACGAAGATAATAAGTGTTAGTGAGGATATGGAGAAAGGGAACCTTTGCACATTGTTGGTAAGAATGTAAACTGATACATCCACTATCAAAAATAATATGGGGTTTCCTCAAGAAATTGGAAATAGAACTACCTTATGATCTAGCAATCCCACTTCTGGGTATGTATCCAAAGGAAGAAAAGTCATTACCTCAAAGAGATATTTGTATCCCATGTTCATTACAGCATTATTTGCTATAATCAATGCATGGAAACAGACTAAGTGTCTGTCAGTGTAGTGAATGGATAAAGAAAACGTGGCATATGGTCAGCCTTAAAAAAGAAGGAAATTCTATCATACATGATGACACAGATGAACCTAGAGGGCATTATGTTTAGTGAAATAAGCCACAAAGAGAAAGAGAGATACTGCATGGTATCACTTGTAATAGAATCTTTAAAAAAAAAAAGAAAAGAAAAAGCCAAATTCACAGAAACAGAATAGAAAAATGGTCCCCAGCAGCCGAGAGTGGTGGAAATAGGGAGAGATTGGTAAGATATTCCAAACTTTCAGATATGAAATGAATAAAGCCAGAGATCTAATGTACAACATGATGCCCATAGTTGGTTAGCACTGTTATATGATTGAAATTTGCTAGGAGAGTAGAACTAAAACGTTCTCAGATACCCACAAAAGATAAATATGTGAGATATGAAAGTTAACTTGCTGGGGGGAATTCTTTTCACCACATATCCATATAGTAAATCATCACATTATAGACTTTAAATACCTTATAATTTATTTGTCAATTATACCTCAGTAAAGCTGAAAAAAAATAAAAAGGAAAAGAAACAAAACAAACTGCTTGACAGAGGGGCTAAGCTCCCATTCCACACTATCCCTCACATTTCGTACCTCTAGCTGGTGAATACAATTATCATAAGTATATAAAAGTGGTCCTTTTCCCTCATCTGAGCCTCTAAGATCCAGCAAAGGACCATACAATCTTTATTAAATTTACCAAAATTTGTGACATTAGACAACCTTGGACGTGTGAAGATAAACACAGAAAAATAACCAAATACATAAAAGGTGACTTCAGTTCAAAAGAAATGAGCCAATCCAAGAATTCAAGCAAATATTCCTCAGTGTCACTGGATTTATTGCAATGGAAGGAGAATGATTTGAGGAAAAGTGAAAGAGAATATTGCATTTATGAATCTATAATATTAGTCAAGTATGAAGTGGCAGTCATTGGAGATTCAGAAGGGATGCCGATTTCTAGATTTATAAGCACCATGGAGGCAGCATTCCCTTCATGAGATTCCTGAAAACCTTTGCCGATTAGAGAGGAGACCAGCTTTTTTATTAAATAAAGGGAGATTTTTCAGAGAACATTCAATAACCATGAGTTGAGAACAAAGATCTGCAAATGATGAGAGAGAAGATGGGATGGAGAAAAGCACCTGGGAACCAGGACACACATGAAGCAGCCGTTTCAGGAGAAAACAGGAGGCAGATGGGAGGCAGACTCAAAATCCTATCAAAGAGAACTCTCCCCAAACTGAAGACAGGTTTGAGGCTTGGGGTCAAAGGGGCCATAATTACCAGACAAAAATAAAAAAAGCTATATTTTCTTATGATATGTTTTCATTTCAGAAATAAAGAAAACAATATTCTGAATGAATTCAGAGAGAATAACAAACAGGTTGTCTACAAAGGATAAAGTATTCACTTTATATTAAAATTCTTTTCATAACACAACATGACAGAAGGCAATAAAATAATGTCCACAGAGTTTTGATGAAAAATGGCCATGAAACAAGAAATTTATAGCAAATGGAGAGAAGAGAAACAGATATTATCAAACATGGGAAGTCTCAGGAGCTTTTTCAACCAATACATTTTCTGAGGAAAAAAAAATTGTTAAGTCTTAAGAAACTTAAGTGAGAAAATACAAGCAAACACGATCCTTAGGCATCATCCTTGCTTATAAGGGACTGCCATAGTAGAGGAACCTAGATTCGCTGCCATAAACAGCTGGAAGTCCAGAATCAAGGTGTTGGCAGGATTGGTTTCTTTGGAGGCTTTTCTTCTAGGCTTACAAATGACTGTCTTCTGTTTCCTCACACGACCTTCCCTCTGTATATGGAAAAGTCTATGTTGCCTCCTCTTCTTCCACAGATATGGGTAACACTGGAGTAGAGCCCACTCTAATGACTTCCATTTAATAACCTTTTTAAAGACCCTATCTTCAAAAGTAGTCACTAAGTTACTGGGAGTTAGGACTTCAACTTCGGGATTTTGAGAGACCACAATTGAGCCCATAATAGGCATAAGTAACTACACATAGGAGAAAATGTTAAAAATGGCCATTTCATTAATTAGCATTTTAAAGGAAAATGCAAATTTTCTTTCTCGGAAAACTGAGATGGGTAATGATGTAAAAATGTATCAATTTTTTTAAAAAATATTTTTAAATGAGAAACAGAGGACTTCATGGATGATTTTTTATAGATATTCAAATCATAGCTAATTCTTAAACGACATAAACCATTCCATATCAAAGAATTATAGGAAAGCTATCAACCCTATTCTATAAAACAAACATAAACCAGGTCCCAAATCCTGACAAGAATGCTCTAGTGGACCAAAGACTGTTCTGCCATCCTCTTTCCCAAGGGCAGGTGATATGATTTGGGAGTCATAAGCCCCAGGCCTGGCTGTCCAGAGTCCCAGGTCTTTGTGGCCATACAACTAGTTAGAAACTTCTAGATGATGCAGTTAAGCCAATCAAGCCTTCTAGGGAGACTTGTTGTAATTATAGGAAAAAAAGTCACTCTCTCTTGGGATCCAAGATGTTAAGGCCAATTAAAGCCCAGAATTAGCAGTCCAAAGCCAGTACTGGTTACATAATTTGTGGAGACCAGTGCAAAATGAAAATCACTAGGAATTTCAAGATAATGACTGTTACAGGTTGAATTGTGTCCCCCAAATTCATATATTGGAGTCCTAATTCTCAGTGTCAGAATACGATCTTATTTGGAAATAGGGTCATTACAGATATAATTAGTTAAGTTGAGGTCATTAGGGTGGGCCCTAATTCAATATGACTGGTGTCTTTATAAAAGGGGGAAACTTGGGACACAGTGACACAAAACACCATGTGAACATGAAGGTAGAGATCATGGCTATGCCTCCATAGGACAAGGACCACCAAGGATTGCCAGCAAAACAGTAGAGGGTAGGAGAAAGGCCTGGAACAGATTCTTCTTCACAGCCTCAGAAGGAAATAACCTAGCCAACACTTTGATCTTGGACAAGAGATCACTTCCAGCCTCTAGACCATAATGGAATACATTTAATAGTGTGAGCCCCCCAGTTGGTGGTACTTTGTTATGGCAGCCCTAGCAAACAGATAGTGTGACAATGGAGAATTAAAGCAAACACTGGGCCCTTCTAAGCTTGGGGCTCTGTGCCATTGCACAGTTTGTGTGCCCTTGAGGCCAGTCCTGGCTGCAGCTGCCCATGCCACCAGGTGAAGAGAGCAGATTTGAAGATGAAAGTCTGGCACAAGGAAAGCAGACCTGAGGGAGGGAGGGGCAGTGGGAGAGTCAGATAAAGCATGGAAGCCAGCATTAAAAACTGTAATCTCAGGTGTCACTTCAGGTCTTTGCAGAGAGGAAGTCAAGATGTGATTGGACATGAAGGGTTGACTTAGGAGAAATGCCTGTGAAGGGTAAGTGGAGGAGGAGTCCAGAGAGGACAGGAGGAGACTTCGGTTTGCACTGCTGATACGACACTTGAAGCAGTGAGGGAAGCAAGATTTCAGTAAAGAGAGACTTGGATTGCAGAGCAACTCAGAGAAAGTCCTGGCCAGACTGATGAGAAGTCACAGAGCAAAGAAATCAAGGAATGCCCATGATAGGCAGGAGTAGTTGGGCTCTAGCACCCCTCCTTGCTCAGCTGTTGACTGGGAGCAACGTGAAGAGAGCATGGCCATGGCCTAAACACTGTGGTGGGTCCAAAGGTGCAGCACCCCGGGGCTGTCAGCCAACCACAATGGACCCACCTGATTCTCTGAGTGATATCTGAGTGACACAACTTAATGACCATTATCACACACCTCTCTCATTTCACGAACCCACTTCACACATTCATTCAGGGAGCAACGTGTCCCCGGGCCCTACAGCCTCTCCACCTGAGGACGCACATAGGAGAAAGAAGTTGGTGGAATAAAATGCAGTCCCCATCTCTGTGGCTGAACCCAGGGCCACATCTGTTACTCATTCTCTTCCTTCCCATCATCCTCATCTATCGCCTCAGGTGGTCTTGATAGTTGTTGGTGGGGTGATCCAAACCTTTATTCCTTGCGGTCCGAGCACTTGGTCATGATGCCGTCCTCAGCCTAGGGTTGCTAACAAATCTGTTCATGGTTACAGTGGAGCAAAGAATCACTGGGATGTGCCTGAGTGGCTTACCTGAGTTCTGAACGTGTTTCTCTGTTGTGTAAAAACAGCCTTTCATTCTCCCGCTTGTCATGGTTAGTTGCCCCTGGACTTAAAGCAATTCCTCTTTTTACCTGCTGGTCCCTGTGCAGACAGAGTCCTTGCCCTGGGGGCCAGGGACTGTTTTTATTTAAATGGAACTTAGCTGGGTCCCTAGCAAGCTGCTCCTGCTTCTCCCCTTTGGTCTTTGGACTGATATTCTCCCTTGTAGGGACACAGCATCATACAGATGTCTCCTATTCAGTGCACATGCACCCTGAAATATAACACTTGGCCTTGCAGAAAACTGCAAGCAGGCTAACATTCCAGATCTGCCTTTGTTAGGGTATTCTAATGTGTTATTAGACTTCCTCTTCCTGGATGGAATATAAGGTGTCCCATGAATCCACAGCAACAGGCACACCCCTACACACTTTTGGCTGGGATATGCGTGTCCTGGTTGGATTCTATGTTACATGGCATCCTATGCCTGTGGATCAGGCAATCATAAGCCCCACAAGTGGCGTTGGCTGAGGCCCTTTGGGTGAAAAAGACAAACCCATACCACAATAGATCTCTGTCCCGGCAAGGATCTGGCCTGGAAAATGGGAGACACCCAAAATAGTCAACTTGCTACCAACTGGTGAAGGAGATTTTTGGAGAAATGTGTCCAGCTGGGTATCAGCATTGGTCTCTGTTCCTAATAGGTTGACCCTTCAGAGGCAGATGTAGCATCAAGTTACAGGAAGTAGGAGTCCATGCATAGCTTCCACCTCAGTCACTCAGTTCATATACCCACTCTGCCAGTTCTAGGATGGCTCATGATGCAGACTGGCTAATACAAACTGGAGGAATCATCTGTCTCCCAAATTTTCCAGTGCCTTTTCAGAGGTCGGTGCTCTGTGATAGGCATAGAGAAATCACACCCCATCCCCACTTAGTTTGCACCAACCTATCAAGCTCACTCATCTGCAAATCACATTTGGGCTTTTTCTGCTCCTTTAACCCTGGCCATATAGGAACCCCTCCCACTGTCCCACTGTAGCCAGAGGGACAAACTGAGAGAGAGGTTCTGATACAACTTTGGTGTATACAAGAATCTGAGCTACTTGTTCATGCTGTTTGCCTATAGTGTCTGGTCCAGCTTGGGCTCCATCCCTGATGTACGATCTGTATTACAATGGATGGCTGCTGTCCCAGCTGACTGTGTGACTTGGTGATCCAATAGGATCTATATCATAATAAATAGTTCTAGATGCATCATCATTTGTCATCCCATAGTGAAGTGCTCTGCCTCTACCAGAGCCCAACTGAATATCAAAATCTCTTCTTCAAAAAAACATATAATGCTCACTCAGATGGAGTACACTTGCTTCAGAACTTCAGGATTTTCTCTGTAATTCTCCTCATCAGGCTTGCTATTAGTTCCACACTTTATTTTTTCCTATCCCTGGTACTTCTGACATAAAATTGGCTGGTGCTATTGCCCAAATGGCAGAACAACATACACTACAGCCGGACCTACTATAGAGTCCTTTCCTACTGCAAAACTCACTCAGAGTTGGCAGTCCTTCATGTCACCTAGCACAGGGGACAATGTTGCATTACTAGAACCGGGTGATACTTCTAGAACCTGAAGGAGTTTACAAGGAGTTGTGCTTCCTGCTTTCTTAGTAGTAGGCAGTGCAAGATCTAGCCATTTGGCTTTTATTTTGAAGTTTATGTCCTGGAACTCTACTGACAACTAGATTTCTACATGTTTACTAGAGAAATGGGTCCCTGATACATCACTGAATTTAATTACCAGCCTGTAGAGTACATGTGATCTCACCAAGTTCTCCAGTGTACTAACAACTTCTTGCTCGGTCTGCCACATCAACATGATGTCATTGATATTTACTAGCAATGCAATGTTCTTTAGGATATATAGACGGTCAAGATCTCTTTGGATTGTATTATGAAAGAATAAGAGAGAGTTAACATAGCCATGAGGCAAAACGAACCACATTCATGTACCTCACGAACGTGAACTGTTTCTGTCCCTATCTTCTGATTGGAATAAAGTGTAATGCATTCACCAAATCTATAGCCACATGCTATGTACATAAGGCCTTTACATCTGCTCTAGCAATGAGATGACGTTTACTACAGCAGCGCTATGATCAGAGCCACTTGATTGTTTATGGCAGTCTGCTGTCATTCTTTTGGATTAATCCAGTTTTTGCAGGGGCCAGACTGGTGAATTAAATGAGATGATGAGGAGCACCACGCCTGCATCGTTTAGGTCATTAATGGTGGCATTAAGCTTCACCATTCCCTTGTGCTATGATACTGTTGATTTACCCTGTTGGCGGAGAATGGGAACAAGGGAGAATGGCCCAATTCTAATCCTCCTGCTGTGCTCAGTCATTGGCTGAGAACAGACTGAGAAGGCGGCCAAAGCCTGAATACTAAGGTTGATTTCAAGGTGCAGCAACTGAGACTGTCCGCCAACTACTCTTGGCAGAAATGAACTATACATCTCTGGTCACCACAGCTGGATCAAGCTACATTAATATACCAATCTCTATTTCTCTATCTATGCCTAAATATGTAACATTTCATCATACACAAGTAAGATTTATCCCTTGAATTCAAATATTTATTCACATTAGAAGACATTTGAGTAGTATTTGTCAAATTACTGGGTTGAAGGTGAGGGGAACATATAAACAAATGAAAGATGGCAATAGTTTTAGTTTTCCTGGAGGCTTTTCTGTATATTCAAAATTCAACATGCAATCCTTTTGCAATTGCACACAAAAAAATTTAACTATTAATTTTGAAAGGAAATTAAGAATCTGAATCTGCTGATTCAGAGAATCTAGAAATAATGCTTTCAGAACTTACTGATGATCATAATCTGGACCATCGCAAGAGCTGTGGCCAGTGAGATCAAGCAAAGTCTCCCAGTTCTGAATATTACACCATATGCATAATATCATGTCTGTCACCAGACTCCTTACATTCAAGCACCTCTAGTATTCCATCAGTTAAGAATAATGTGGAATGTTTCCGACAACCGTAGCATGGACTCTTTCCCTCTGAGCAAGAATGGAAAGAGGCATGACCATTATCAAGGAGTAGTCACATACTTTGAATAGCCAGGAACTCTAGAATCCAAAACAGCATTGCCTTCACATAGACAATAAAAATATCTCATGATTTAATTTAGTGTTCTGGAGCTCAGCAAACAACTTCCCTTAGAATAACCTTTCTTCAAACATGGCAACTCAGGCAAATCTCGTATATATAAACCAAGAAGACTGGGAATGCACAACAAGCTGGATACAGGCCTAACCACAAGAACAAACTAAGCACATTTAAAAATAACAATAAGGATAATAAAGCTAATTATTATCCCTCTGGTGAGATAAAAGGTCACTGTGACCACCAGATCACAATCCCAAATATCCTGGCTGGCATCATGCTTCATTGGCCCTCGTACATGTGCAACCCTGAGCCAGGCTGCAGGCAAGCCCCAGTCTCAGCTCTCACTTGCTTACCCTCCAGTGGCTGCCAATGGCTCAGGTTGCAAACTCGTTTATATTTAGAAGAACAGGTGTGTGGCTCAGTTCTAAATCAAGTCAGTACTCTGCTGGTGTCATCTTGATGCATTTCATATAGCTGGAATGATTTAATATGGAAAAGGGCAACATCTTTACGCTTAGTAAGGGCTGCATCTCACATGGGTGTATTTTATGCTTGATTTCTGTTCTTTTCAGATTCTGTTCATTCTTCCCTCTTCGCACACACCTGCAAGATTTTTTGTGCTGATTCATGTTTTCTGGTGAGAAAAGGAATCAGAAGCCCTGTCTCCAAAAGTGCCCTTATTAGGAGATTGAGTTACCTCTTACCTGTGTTACCTGGGATGATGTATCATTTCTGGTCTTCAGTGGGTCCCTCTTTAATGCACCACAATTGCTGCGATGCTCAAATGCCACCATGTAGGTGAAGGTTGTTCATAAATGCTAAAGGGCTGCACAAATGGAAAATAACATGATGCATGTGAAAGATCATTTTGAAGCTAAATGTGTTCCACAAACACAAAGTAGTGGAAATATGGAAGGGTGCTATGAGCAACGCTGTAAATGTCAGACACATGGCAGAATCCAAGATCAGGTATTCTGGAAGACAGCAACTTAGCAGTCACCTCCTTTAATCACTATTTCTATTAAGAATTCTGACGAAGACATAATGTATGAGGACATAGAGACACTTAGTTAAATGCACAGTTATCATGTTAGTGGTTTTAGCTCTGATTATTTTTCAGGCTTCCATCTTAATTCTGTTGAGTGTACCATGGGGCTCGGATAGACACTGCACTATATTGTGACACCCACAGATGAACTAGGAGCCAAGTAGAAAGATTTTCAGTGGAGAAGGAAAAGTGACCTTTGTTTCCATTTCAATTTCACTTCTGTTTATAACCAAAGAGGCTTGTGTATTATTTTTTTTTAAAGATTTTATTTCTTTATTTGACAGAGAAAGACCACAGGTAGGCAGAGAGGCAGGCGGGTGCGGGGGAAGAAGGCTCCCTCCTGAACAGAGAGCCCAATGCAGGGCTTGATCCCAGGACCCCGAGATCATGACTTGAGCCGAAGGCAGAGGCTTTAAGAGGTCTGTGTATTATTAAAAGCTACGGAAATAATGATAAAATATTTTATGGAAAAAATAATCTCTTCTCATAAAGTAGCTTTATATAAGTACTTCATAATAAAAAGTTTCCTGTCTCCATATCATATCAGACCTTCCACTAAATAAGTGAATACACACAGAGGTATGCTTTCCTAAACTTTGATGATATCATGAGTACTTAGAATGTACTTGGACTTTGTCTTAGTCCTCTCATCCTGAACCCTGTTGAAGGTCTTAGTTACTTTGAAATATATGCAAGAAGAGAGAAAAACATCACTCCAGAAATGTTACCTTCATAATATCCAAGAAGGGTCATGGGAGGGCCTCTGGTTCTCCTCCTCCTGGGACAGGAATTCCCCTGCCACATGCCTGGCTGTGGCTGCTGGCCAACCACTACTTGGCGAGCCCTTCAGTGGTTGAAGCATGTGGATCCAGACCTGCATGCTTCCCAACTTCCTGACCGTGTGTTTTAGTGACATTCAAACTGCAGGTGCTAATCTATTAGACCCTGTAGAAGCCTTAACTTCTTCCTCTCCCTTTTTCTCTCTTTACTGTTTTTGGAGTAGGAAGCCATTGATGCTTTACTATGGTGAGAGGGAACAAAACTTTCTCTGCTACTGCCCCATGAAGAAAAATATCCAACCGTAGCATGTCTAAAATAATTTCAGTTGGTTTTGAGGGCTTTGTTTTTAAAGAAGTATAAGAAAGACATAAATATTTTATATTATTTAGAAAGAGTAAGTGATGGAATGTGCGTTTCAAGCAGATCATACCAAATTGAGGAAAGACACTAATAGGATTGATAAGAATGGGAGGAAGGTGGCAGAGAAAAACAGGAGTGGAAAAGTTGAAAGTCAATGCATGGAGAAGGCAGAGTAATGGAGAAAGGGGAAAGCAAACAGAGACAGAATGACATTCACAGAGAGAGAAAGAAAGAGTGGGAGAGTAACTGGGGGGAGGGAGGAAAGAAGGAGGGAAGGAAGGAAGGAAGGAAAAGAAGGAAGGAAGGAAGGGAAAGAATGAAGGAGGGTAGGAAGGAGGGAGAGAGGTAAGGTGGGGAAAGAGGGAAGGAGGGAAGGAAGGGACAGAAAGAGGGAGGGGAAAAAGGGAAGGAGGAAGAGTTTTGAGGTGAGCATACTGATCAGAGGTAAATTACTCACTAGCGTCTAAGCTGCCTGTGCCCCTTGACCATACCAGCCATAATAACCATTGTTAATAATAACATTTACTGAGGCTTTATTATTTCCCAGATGCTATTCTAAGTACTTTAGATGTAATCTTCACTGTAACCTTGTGAGGTTTTTTTTTTTCTTTCTAGTATTATAATCGTAGTCATCACCTACAAACAAGAAATCTACACCACACAACTTATAAGTAATAATGGCAGGACCAGAGTCCTGACTCAGGTAGACTCCACACCTGCCTCTGGGCACGGGAGTCTGCTTCTCTTATTCTCCAAGCCAACCATTATCCAGTTCCACTTTCTGTCGAGATTTATATGAGCCTTACAGAAGTTGAAAGCAGTAATTTCTGCATCTAGAAACACCATATTACTATTAGAAAATTGCAAAGTTGTTTTATAATTAAAGTTTATTTTCTCTGAAGGTGTTTTTTTTTTCCATTTATTTATTTTTTCAGCGTAACAGTATTCATTCTTTTTGCACAACACCCAGTGCTCCATGCAAAACGTGCCCTCCCCATTACCCACCACCTGTTCCCCCAACCTCCCACCCCTGACCCTTCAAAACCCTCAGGTTGTTTTTCAGAGTCCATAGTCTCTTATGGTTCGCCTCCCCTCCCCAATGTCCATAGCCCGCTCCCCCTCTCCCAATCCCACCTCCCTCCAGCAACCCCCAGTTTGTTTTGTGAGATTAAGAGTCCTTTATGGTTTGTCTCCCTCCCAATCCCATCTTGTTTCATTTATTCTTCTCCTATCCCCCTAACCCCCCATGTTGCTTCTCCATGTCCTCATATCAGGGAGATCATATGATAGTTGTCTTTCTCCGATTGACTTATTTCACTAAGCATGATACGCTCTAGTTCCATCCACGTCATCGCAAATGGCAAGATTTCATTTCTTTTGATGGCTGCATAGTATTCCATTGTGTATATATACCACTTCTTCTTTATCCATTCATCTGTTGATGGACATCTAGGTTCTTTCCATAGTCTGGCTATTGTAGACATTGCTGCTATAAACATTTGGGTACACATGCCCCTTCGGATCACTATGTTTGTATCTTTAGGGTAAATACCCAGTAGTGCAATTGCTGGGTCATAGGGTAGTTCTATTTTCAACATTTTGAGGAACCTCCATGCTGTTTTCCAGAGTGGTTGCACCAGCTTGCATTCCCACCAACAGTGGAGGAGGGTTCCCCTTTCTCCACATCCTCTCCAGCATCTGTCATTTCCTGACTTGTTAATTTTAGCCATTCTGACTGGTGTGAGGTGATATCTCATTGTGGTTTTGATTTGTATTTCCCTGATGCCGAGTGACGTGGAGCACTTTTTCATGTGTCTCTTGGCCATCTGGATGTCTTCTTTGCAGAAATGTCTGTTCATGTCCTCTGCCCATTTCTTGATTCGATTGTTTGTTCTTTGGGTGTTGAGTTTGCTAAGTTCCTTATAGATTTTGGATACTAGCCCTTTATCTGATATGTCGTTTGCAAATATCTTCTCCCATTCTGTCAGTTGTCTTTTGGTTTTGTTAACTGTTTCCTTTGCTGTGCAAAAGCTTTTGATCTTGATGAAATCCCAATAGTTCATTTTTGCCCTTGCTTCCCTTGCCTTTGCCGTTGTTCCTAGGAAGATGTTGCTACGGCTGAGGTCGAAGAGGTTGCTGCCTGCATTCTCCTCAAGGATTTTGATGGATTCCTTTCTCACATTGAGGTCCTTCATCCATTTGGAGTCTATTTTCGTGTGTGGTGTAAGGAAGTGGTCCAATTTCATTTTTCTGCATGTGGCTGTCCAATTTTCCCAGCACCATTTATTGAAGAGGCTGTCTTTTTTCCATTGGACATTCTTTCCTGCTTTGTCGAAGATTAGTTGACCATAGAGTTGAGGGTCTATTTCTGGGCTCTCTATTCTGTTCCACTGATCTATGTGTCTGTTTTTGTGCCAGTACCATGCTGTCTTGATGATGACAGCTTTGTAATAGAGCTTGAAGTCCGGAATTGTGATGTCACCAACTTTGGCTTTCTTTTTCAATATTCCTTTGGCTATTCAAGGTCTTTTCTGGTTCCATATAAATTTTAGGATTATTTGTTCCATTTCTTTGAAAAAAATGGATGGTATTTTGATAGGGATTGCATTAAATGTGTAGATTGCTTTAGGTAGCATAGACATTTTCACAATACTTATTCTTCCAATCCAGGAGCATGGAACATTTTTCCATTTTTTTGTGTCTTCCTCAATTTCTTTCATGAGTACTTTATAATTTTCTGTGTATAGATTCTTAGTCTCTTTGGTTAGGTTTATTCCTAGGTATCTTATAGTTTTGGGTACAATTGTAAATGGGATTGACTCCTTAATTTCTCTTTCTTCAGTCGTGTTGTTGGTGTACAGAAATGCAACTGATTTCTGTGCATTGATTTTATATCCTGACACTTTACTGAATTCCTGTACAAGTTCTAGCAGTTTTGGAGTGGAGTCTTTTGGGTTTTCCACATATAGTATCATATCATCTGCGAAGAGTGATAGTTTGACTTCTTCTTTACCAATTTGGATGCCTTTAATTTCTTTTTGTTGTCTGATTGCTGAGGCTAGGACTTCTAGTACTATGTTGAATAGCAGTGGTGATAATGGACATCCCTGCCGTGTTCCTGACCTTAACAGAAAAGCTTTCAGTTTTTCTCCATTGAGAATGATATTTGCGGTGGGTTTTTCATAGATGGCTTTGATAATATTGAGGTATGTGCCCTCTATCCCCACACTTTGAAGAGTTTTGATCAGGAAGGGATGCTGTACTTTGTCAAATGCTTTTTCAGCATCTATTGAGAGTATCATATGGTTCTTGTTCTTTCTTTTATTAATGTGTTCTATCACATTGATTGATTTGCGGATGTTGAACCAACCCTGCAGCCAGGAATAAATCCCACTTGATCGTGGTGAATAATCCTTTTAATGTACTGTTGAATCCTATTGGCTAGTATTTTGGCAAGAATTTTTGCGTCTGTGTTCATCAAGGATATTGGTCTGTAGTTCTCTTTTTTGGTGGGATCCTTGTCTGGTTTTGGGATCAAGGTGATGTTGGCCTCATAAAATGAGTTTGGAAGTTTTCCTTCCATTTCTTTTTTTTGGAACAGTTTCAGGAGAATAGGAATTAGTTCTTCTTTAAATGTTTGGTAGAATTCCCCTGGGAAGCCGTCTGGCCCTGAGCTTTTGTTTGTTTGGAGATTTTTGATGACTGTTTCAATCTCCTTACTGGTTATGGGCCTGTTCAGGTTTTCTATTTCTTCCTGGTTCAGTTGTGGTAGTTTATATGTCTCTAGGAATGCATCCATTTCTTCCAGATTGTCCAATTTGTTGGCGTAGAGTTGCTCATAGTATGTTCTTATAATTCTCTGTATTTCTTTGGTGTTAGTTGTGATCTCTCCTCTTTCATTCATGATTTTATTTATTTGGGTCCTTTCTCTTTTCTTTTTGACGAGTCTGGCCAGGGGTTTATCAATCTTATTGATTCTTTCAAAGAACCAGCTCCTAGTTTTGTTGATTTGTTCTATTGTTTTTTTGGTTTCTATTTCATTGATTTCTGCTCTGATCTTTATGATTTCTCTTCTCCTGCTGGGTTTAGGGTTTCTTTCTTGTTCTTTCTCCAGCTCCTTTACGTGTAGGGTTAGGTTGTGTACTTGAGACCTTTCTTGTTTCTTGAGAAAGGCTTGTACCGCTATATATTTTCCTCTCAGGACTGCCTTTGCTGTGTCCCACAGATTTTGAACTGTTGTGTTTTCATTATCATTTGTTTCCATGAATTTTTTCAATTCTTCTTTAATTTCCTGGTTAACCCATTCATTCTTTAGAAGGATGCTGTTTAGTCTCCATGTATTTGGGTTCTTTCCAGCTTTCCTCTTGTGATTGAGTTCTAGCTTCAGAGCATTGTGGTCTGAAAATATGCAGGGAATAATCCTAATCTTTTGATACTGGTTGAGACCTGATTTGTGACCCAGGATGTGATCTATTCTGGAGAAGGTTCCATGTGCACTAGAGAAGAATGTGTATTCTGTTGCCTTGGGATGAAATGTTCTGAATATATCTGTGATGTCCATCTGGTCCAGTGTGTCATGTAAGGCCTTTATTTCCTTGTTGATCTTTTGCTTGGATGATCTGTCCATTTCAGTGAGGGGAGTGTTAAAGTCCCCTACTATTATTGTATTATTATTGATGTGTTTCTTTGATTTTGTTATTAATTGGTTGATATAGTTGGCTGCTCCCACGTTAGGGGCATAGATATTTAAAATTGTTAGATCTTCTTGTTGGACAGACCCTTTGAGTAGGATATAGTGTCCTTCCTCATCTCTTATTATAGTCTTTGGCTTAAAATCTAATTGATCTGATATAAGGATTGCCACCCCAGCTTTCTTCTGATGCCCATTAGCATGGTAAATTGTTTTCCACCCCCTCACTTTAAATCTGGAGGTGTCTTCGCGTCTAAAATGAGTTTCTTGTAGGCAACATACTGATGGGTTTTGTTTTTTTATCCATTCTGATACCCTGGTTTTTTGATTGGGGCATTTAGCCCATTAACATTCAGGGTAACTATTGAGAGATATGAATTTAGTGCCATTATTAGCCTGTAAGGTGACTGTTACTGTATATTGTCTCTGTACCTTTCTGATCTATTACTTTTAGGCTCTCTCTTTGCTTAGAGGACCCCTTTGAATATTTCCTGTAGAGCTGGTTTGGTGTTTGCAAATTCTTTCAGTTTTTGTTTGTCCTGGAAGCTTTTGATCTCTCCTTCTATTTTCAATGATAGCCTAGCTGGATAGAGTATTCTTGGCTGCATGTTTTTCTCGTTGAGTGCTCTGAATATATCATGCCAGCTCTTTCTGGCCTGCCAGGTCTCTGTGGATAAGTCTGCCGCCAGTCTAATATTTTTACCATTGTATGTTACAGACTTCTTTCCTCGGGCTGCTTTCAGGATTTTCTCTTTGTCACTAAGACTTTTAAATTTTACTATTAGGTGACGGGGTGTGGACCTATTCTTGTTGACTTTGAGGGGGGTTCTCTGCATCTCCTGGATTTTGATGCTTGTTCCCTTTGCCATATTAGGGAAATTCTCTCCAATGATTCTCTCCAATAGACCTTCTGCTCCCCTCTCTGTTTCTTCTTCTTCTGGAATCCCAATTATTCTAATGTTGTTTCGTCTTATGGTGTCACTTATCTCTCGAATTCTCCCCTCATGGTCCAGTAGCTGTTTGTCCCTCTTTTGCTCGACTTCCTTATTCTCTGTCATTTGGTCTTCTATATCACTAATTCTTTCTTCTGCCTCATTGATCCTAGCAGTGAGAGCCTCCATTTTTGATTGCACCTCATTAATAGCTTTTTTGATTTCAACTTGGTTAGATTTTAGTTCTTTAATTTCTCCAGAAAGGGCTTTAATATCTCCAGAGAGGGTTTCTCTAATATCTTCCATGCCTTTTTTGAGCCTGGCTAGAATGTTCAGAATCGTCATTCTGAACTCTTGATCTGACATATTACCCATGTCTGTGTTGATTAGGTCCCTATCCTTCGGTACTGTCTCTTGTTCTTTTGTTTGTGGTGATTTTTTCTGCCTTGTCATTTTGTCCAGATAAGAGGATATGAAGGAGCAAATAAAATACTAAAAGGGTGGCAAAGACCCCGGAAAAATGCGCTGTAACCAAATCAGAAGAGACCCCAAATTGTGGGGGGGAGAAAGGGGATAAAAACAGGTTCTGAAAAAAAAAAAAAAAAAAAGAAAAAAAAAGAAAAAAGAAAAAAATTTTAAAAATAAAACAAATAAAAAAATATAAAAAAGAAAGAAAAAATATATATATTTAGATGAACTAGTCAAAAAATGTTAAAAAAAGAAAAGGGTAAAAGTTTTAAAAAATTTAGCAGAAGAAGAAAAAAGAAAAAAGAAAAAAAATTGAAAAAAGAAAAAAAAATTGAAGTAGCCGCAAGACTAAAGAATCATGGGGAGAAAGCCATGAGTTCCGTGCTTTGCTTTCTCCTCCTCTGGAATTGCTCTGCTGTCTTAGGAATTGAATCTGCTTTCTCCTTGATAGATGAACTTCGTCCTGGCTGGATATTTTGTTGATCTTCTGGGGGAGGGGCCTGTTGTAGTGACTCTCAAGTGTCTTTGCCCGAGGCGGGATTGCACCGCCCTTACCGGCGGCCGGACTAAGTAATCGGCTCGGGTTCACTTTTGGGAGCTTCTGTTCCCTGAACGCTTTCCGTAGAGTTCCGGAACAGGGGAATGAAAATGGTGGCCTCCCAGTCTCCGGCCCGGAGGAGCCGAGAGCCTGGGGCCCCACTCCTCAGTGCGCCCCCAAAGGACAGCACCCAATCACTCCCGTATCCCCAGCCTCTAGCCGCGCTCCGAGCTCACCCAGCCCGCGACCAGTTCAAGGTAACCCCGAGCTGAGAGTTCAGTCCTCGGCTCTGTCTCTGCAGCCAGCTTCTCTGTTCTGATACCTGCGAGCTCTCCGACACTCCAACTCCCCTGATCCTTCTGTGACCCTGCGGGGCCTGGGGCCACGCTGGCCCCGCGTGGGCTTCACCCCGGTTTAGCCCCTGGAGCAATGTCCCTCAGTGGAACAGACTTTTAAAAGTCCCGATTTTGTGCTCCGTTCCTCCGCCGCTTGCCGGGAGCCGGCCCCTCCCCCCCCCCCCCGCGGTCTATCTTCCCGTCGTTTTAGATTCACTTCTCCGCCAGTCCTACCTTTCAGAAAGTGGTTGATTTTCTGTTTCTAGAGTTGCTGTTCTTCTACTCTTCGCTCTCCCGTTGGATTTGTAGGTGTTTGCAATGTTTAGATAAGCTATCGAGCTGATCTCCTGCTACCTGATGTAGTCTCAGGCTGCTACTTCTCCGCCATCTTGACTCCTCCCTCTCTGAAGGTGTTTTAAAATGTACTTAGAAGTTTATAGATGTTTGGCCATTTTCTATCTGTGAATGTTTCAAGCTCCTTTGACAGTTCCAAATTTTTAACTGTCTTGCCTAGATTGATCAGAGTTACACTGTTTCTTGTTAGCCAGGGGTTTTAATAAACATTAGCATTTATTTCTGCTTCTGATCATATTCTTATTTTATAATCTGTTAAACCTAAGTAAGAAATAAGAGAAGAAAGTTCAGTAAAATCTGGAAATAAATATTAGGTGTATGTAGTAAATACAATATTGTGCACATCAATAAATGTTTAATTAATAAACACAATTAATTAATCATTGCCTGATAAAAACTTTTACATTGCTATTAGCATAGTTCTAAAAGCCCTTTCGAAAAGCATGCACCAGTGGAAGAAAAGTTTCTAAGTAACATTAATATCAAAGAAATATCATTCATTTTCTGATTGTGCTGAAATTAAGCTTTGAATCCGTTCAGGAAAATTAAACAATTTTAGATTCTTTAAACAGAAGAGCAGGAATACAAGATATTGTTTAAAGAGGTATTGAGCAAATATGAAGCAAAAAGGAAACAAGGTTGATACCCAGAGAGCGGAAGCACAGCACTATTCCCAGGCTGGACTTCACAGCCTCCCTTGGCTCTAAGATCTTAGAGACAGTGTCACCAGAGAGCAAATACAGAAGACAAGAGTTGTTTAGAAGCCTTTAGACCTCATCTGTACTTAGACAGCAGTGTTACTATAGTAGAAGTATATACCGCCTTGTCAATTTACTTGAAATCTCTTGGTTTGAGCTAGTAGACAGCCTACACAAACCAACTGTTCTACCAAAAATATAAAAGAAACAAAGGAATTTGGTTAGAGGCATTCTGTAACTAAGTATTTTAAAATAAAAATTATAAGTATTGTCCATTGTCTGTAGAAGTTTTTAAACAGCAGTTTTGTTCTATTGTCTCTTCTATGTTTGGTTTTTAACATTCTCTTTGTCATCATTATTCATTATTATAGCCTTAACACTAACAATCACTTTTCGAGTATAGTAATTGGCAATTTTTTTTCCTTTGGATTATAAAGGTAATAATATGCATCTGCCCCTTAAATGGATTATGAAATTAATTAGTGAATGAATGGTGTGAGGTTGTCAGGAAAGAGTTTATTATAGAACAATTCCGATTGTAAAGTGCCACCAAGACTAAGAATATCATCCCAAGTCACTTAGGGAGGACGAAGATGATGTTCACAAGTTTTATTATAGCTCTTACAGATAGCAGTTATTTCAAGGAGATTGCTTTATTCTGTTCCCCAGAGTCAATTTTGAGATTGGTGGCATTTAATTCTGTGTCTGTATTCAGAAAGAAATGAGATGGCTTAATGACAACATACATTTCAGGATGTTTTTTCTTTTATTAAATTGAAAAAGCAGGTACTTCCTTTTGCATTACTTGTTCAAAGCAAATCACCATCATCATCATCATCATCACCATCATCACCACAATGAGCCCATGTTGCATGTTAGGCAAACAGATTTTAAAAATATATATAACACATGTTATTTGGAACTGCTGCTCCATTACATTAATTTTAATCAAATACCGAATGTCATCTACAGCCAAGCTAATTCCACTGAGGGCCTAGCCAATGGTGTAAGTTTGAGGCAGGGCTAGGCCATCGAATCTTGTTCGTCAGCACAGTGGGGAATCTGCTGGGCTGGTGGATTTAAAATCCTCAGAACAGGGGCGCCTGGGTGGCTCAGTGGGTTAAGCCGCTGCCTTCGGCTCAGGTCATGATCTCAGGGTCCTGGGATCAAGTCCCGCATCGGGCTCTCTGCTCAGCAGGGAGCCTGCTTCCCTCTCTCTCTCTCTCTGCCTGCCTCTCTGCCTTGTTGTGATTTCTCTCTGTCAAATAAATAAATAAAATCTTTAAAAAAAAAAAAAAAATCCTCAGAACAACTTAGCTGCAACATGCTCTGAGCTCCCTTTCCTCCTCTGTGGATCTGGACAGGGACCTTCCCTCTCTGCCCCCTTTAGCAGTTCTCAACCTACAAATTCAAATACATTCAAGTAGAAAAGGATTTCTTGAGTTCACGGAAAGCATTTATGAGGAAGCCTCACCCTTGAAAGTTAAGTTCAGGAATCACTTTCCCATGTGGGATAAATATAAGCTAGACATCAGGAAGTGGGCAGCATTAGTCAGATTATATTTAAGGCAAACAAACCTCAACAATATAAAATGGTGGTGACTTTCAGTCTGTTCTCAAAGCTTCCTTTAAAACAGCCTAGAATCATGGTTTTAAAACATGGGATCTGGAGACAGGTAGCCTGAGTTTACAACCTGACTCTGTCACTCAGAGTGAAACATTTGGGGCAAACGACTTAACTGCTCTGGGCTTCAGTTTCCTTACCTTAGAAATTGAAAAAAGAAATAGTTGTGCCTATTTCCTAGGGTTACTGCAAGGATTCAAGGAGTTAAATTTTGTAAGGACCTTAGAATGGCGCTTGGCACATTCTAAGCACTACACATGTGTTTGTTAAAGAAATAGATTCCTTTCTTGGACCAGGGACGTCACTCCCAGCTCTGTACACATGACGCACGCAAGCTCCAATCCTGAAGCAATAAATCCTTCTGAGAAAGAAAATCACAGATTCCCAGGGCCTTATTTTCAGAATTGCTCATGTTGCTTCCAGACATTGGCTATTTAATCCTTCCAGAACAACCAAGAGAGAATTTACGCAAATAAACTTCTCCTTTTACAGAAGAGAATGCTGCTGTGCGGGAAGAACCCGTGTTTCCCTTGTGCTGACCCAAGGAACTCAACCCTTGCCCCGTGTTTACTGCTCTGCCGGACTCACTTGCTGTAACACACAGGCAATAAAGTTGATAGGAAATAAAACCTTAGAAGTGTGAAATGCAAACCAATTTAAGAAATAAGTGTACGTATAGAGAAATGAATCCTCTGAATGAAGTTGATGCAACTTTGTAGAAACTGGATCCATTCTGACTGCTTCAGGAAACTGTTGAATGGACTTAATTTTCCATCCAAATTTCCTAAATGAAAAGGGAACTAAAATATGCAGCTGACTTTTTAAAAAATTAACCAGTTATGCATGCAGGTTGCATTTATGTTCATGTCAGTATGATTTGATGCTGCCGGGACAGGAAGAAAAATGTATTTGATTAAGGTGAGTCTGGAAGAGAGAATAGTTGTGAGGTCCCTCCTTGGGGTGGGATGTCTCACTTGGGCAAAATATAAAAGGAAATAAATGAATGTGAGACGTTTGCATGGGAATGATGGACATTTTCAACCCATACCCCCCACCCCCATAGCTCCTTGAGGAGTTTTGAAAACAGTCGTTTTTGTACATAATGTTTTTTTAATGTCAATGCCTGTTTATGGAAGAATTCTTGGACTTTTACCCCATCTAGCAAAGAGTCTTACAGGAGGGAGAGGGGGAGGGAGGGAAAGAAAAAAAAAAGAGAAGGGAAGGGAGAGAAAGGGGGAAAAGGAGACAAATTTTTCAGTTATTTCTATGTTAAAGTATGGCTTTAAAAAATTGGCAAATTTTAGTATTTTTTTCCCTGATACTAAAGCAATAGAGGTTTGTTGCACAAAATTAGGATTTTCTTTTTAAGATATAGAAGAAAATCAGACTCACTATATAATCCTATCATTCTGTCGTATCTGAATATCCTAGGCCTTATCATGACCTTTCCCCAGTACCCATTCCCTATGCCTACAAATTCATATTGATTTTTAAAAAACAAGTTAGTATCTAAGTAGATAGCTTTTTGGCTTAATTTTACACTTTGTTATGAGTCTTTTCCTATAACCATAAATATTCTGCACAGATTTTGATTGTTTGGCTTTACCATTACTCACCTAATGAGTTACATAATTTATCTGATCAGTTTCATACTAAAGGTTGTTGCTTCTATTGTCTTACTAAAATAAATAATACATATATTTCTGAATCTTCATGCACTTCTGTGATTATTCCTTCATGAGAATTTTCTAGAATTGGAAATCCCAAATCAAAGTGCATAAGTCTTTTAAAGCATCGAATACATAAGATTATCCTTTGTGTTTTTTTCTAGTTGTTGTTAAATTTGAATAGTCCTCTTATTTTTTTCCAACATAAAAATGTCTTACATTTATCAGGTCAGGTTTCTGTGTAATTCACGATTTTTGCTTTTATCTGTGTTATACCATTTCCATACTTTCCTTCAGGTTGTTTTCTTTCACTTTATTTAAGGATGAAGTGTTTTATTTTTATTCTTCCTATAGAAGCAGTGACAAACACTTTAAATGTAATTTCTCATTTAACCATAGCAAGAGCTCAAGAGAAACCAATAATTAGCTCCATTTTACAGATGAAGAAATGTATTTAAATAAGTTAAACAATTTGCAAAGATCACAGAGCTAGGAGAAAGTAAAATCTGGGTCTGATCTCTCCGGATTGTGCAGGTTGGAAAGACAGGGAGCTTCCTTACCCGAGAGCACAGATCTAGAGATGGACATGCCCTATTCTCTCCTCACATGAAGGGTAATTGGCATGTTCTACATAGGACAGTGTTTTCTCCTTTATTTGCTTTAGAGTGTCCAAGTGATTGCAAGTGGACATGGAAAATTTAATACTAACTTCTAATATTCTTGTATGAAAAAAATTTGTCAAGGAATTTTCTGTTGCATCTTACATTCTTAGGAGTGAGTTTTATTATGGAATGTTTGGAAATATTATGGGAATATTTGGAAAGACCATGCTTATTTTGGCAACCCCTTTGTCTGTAATGCCCTTGCTGTTTTTTTCACCTGGGTAACTTTTACTGTCTTTCCCTGAATCATTCTCCTCCAGAAGACTTCTCAAAAATACCCTCTGAGACTTCTAACGTGTCCTCAGTACACTCTCCACGCTCTTCTGGGAGCTCTACCAGAATATCTTTTGTAAGAATAAATTTATAAATTATAAATAAGTGAACGTTGAGGAGCATGCTGTTTATGATTGCAGAATTTCTTCATGAGACATTTAACAGCTTACTGATAAAAATGTAAAGCTTTCTTTTAAATGAACAAGCAACTGCTATTATTTGGGCATACAAAGAAAATGTTTCTATCAGTTCCAACAAAGGGCATGATCATAATAAAAGCCATGAACATGGTGCAGCAGTGATAGACTCCCACTTTTGTGACTGCAAAGAAATGGCATCCCACCTCCATAAGAAAGGATTTGGAAGGCCACCTGTCTGCTGAAACAATATATTGAGGTTCCATAAAGGCCATGTTCTACTTTATCATCAAATGGCTGCTCTCCACTTAGTCGCCAATCATTCTAACAGTCACTAGGCCGCTGTGTCAGAGGTAGGCAGCAAGAAATTACATCCATGCCAATAGCTGCTCCAGGATAAACAGGGAAGCCCTGAGAAACCCCTCTCCTAACTTTGTCTCTCCTAGTTCGGCCATGGCTCAGATCAAGCTCTTAGCTTGGTAAATCACATTTCTCAAAGCAGAGGCCAGGACCTGAAGCAAAAGTGATGAATGGGGCTGGGTCCTCACGCAGGGCCCCCATGTGACCCAGACAGCTTCAGGCAGGTGCTGTCTGCACTCAAGGCAGGCACACGTGCCTTTCTGCATTGACTTCTTTACAGAAAAAGTAAAATAGGCCTTCACAAAGCTCCACACCCTGAGGGAAACAATGCGCAGGGTCTCGCCAGCTTTGCAAGCTGATCTCACAATGCTGCTATGTTGACAGATAGCACCTCTCTGCACTGTTCCCACTTTTCAGAGCAACAGTGAGAAACATTTGCAACTTTTAAGAGAGTGAAAGAAACTGTCAAAGCAGGCACAGAAAGAGTAGGAAGACAGATCAAAGGGCCATATCAGAGCTCACCAGGGATTGGACACAATCAGTCGGAGCTGGGGGCAAGAAGGTGGAAGTGCTGCCTGTATGCCCCATAGCAGAGTGAGCTCCACAGAGACCAGCTGGGGGACTCACTGTGTATGAGTGGAATTGTCTTTCCCTTCCTCCAACTTACTCAATTCTTTGGGTTGTAAGCAACAGAAACTACAATTCATACTTGCTCAAGGCTACAAAGAGGAAAAAGAAGCAGAAAGAGGAAGGAAAAAGAAGGAAGAAGAGAGGAAAACTAGTGGAAAAGGGAGAGGAAGGAAGAAGCCTCATTCAACTGAAAAGCCCAGAATTTGGGTCAGATTTGGGACACAAATCACATCATTTTGGCTCAATTTTGTTCCCCTTCCTCCTCAGTTCTGATTTCCTCTATGTTGGCCACTCTCAGCTAGGCTCTTCCTTTTGTATGGAAATAAGACTTCAAGAGTTATACTCTTAGCAACCTTCAGAAGAAAAGGAATACTTTTTCTCAGAAAACAAACAACACAAAAACCCTTGGATACTCCTTGGTTTGAATTGGCCTAAATAGGGTCTCCTATGCAAATCTGGAACTCCATTCACACCAAATGAAGGCAGAAAGTGTTCCCCAAAGAATAAGAGGGTGCTGATACCATAAGGGAAGGTGGACTCTAGAAAAGTAAAAATCACAGAACAAACTTTTGGTCAGGTCATTGCAGTTTGAGATTGAGCTGACATGGAGAGTATAGAAGTTGCCCTGGTTGTCATCTATCTTCCCTTCTGTCTTTTGGTAACAGTACCATCTCTATTCATGGAACATGGTTTAATGAAACTGCCAATCATGGGACCGTTACCGCTGGGTGAACAGATGACTCAAGTTAGCCAATCAGATCTGCCCTCCTGGGAAAGGCAATCTTTAGCTCTGAGGTATAAAATGTGGTTGGAGCTGAGTCAGTCAATATAATAGGATGGCTATGAGTGCATGTTTCTAAGATATCTAAAGAATGTTTGAGGCTTTGGTTCCTGTCCTTTAAGATGTCTAGATGCTCAACTCTTCCTTTGATTCTGTGATCTACTCAGTGTATACCCATTGCTTTCTTTTATTGCTTACATTAGTGAAGGCCATTTTCTGGTGAGTGCAACCCCAGAGTCTGAACACCACTGAACTATTTGCACAAACACTTGAGTAGTCCTCAGTACATTTGATGTCCAGGACTAAAGGTACATTTTTGTCAAAATCCATGTTTAGCCCTGAATGGGAATAATCCAAGAGTAGGCTATGAGAGGCTGTGGTTCCCACATGTACAGTGTCCTGACTGATCTCAAAATTGGACTTGTGCAGTTTATTTCATTAGAGATATTTATTCCCTGGTGTGCTGAAAAAGAAAATTAAATAATGAGAAGTGGGGACAAAGTTTTTAGTCATTTTCCATTCATACAATCATATACACATTAGTTAGATGGCAATTTACTTTTTGAATGTCTGTTCCATGCCAAGCATTGGGAAAGGCACTGTAGATGCCACCCTAGGCCAAAAATAGACCCAACACTTAACTCAAGGGGCTTGAGTTTGAAATCATTTTAAATCATATACCTTATCTTAGTTTCTCAACACTGCCATAATAAAGTACCACAAATTGGGTGACTTAAAGCCTCAGAAATCTATTCTTTCACAGTTCTGAAGTCAAGATGTTGGCAGAGCCCCGCTCCTTCTGCTGGTTCTAGGACAGAATCTTTCCCTGTCTTTCCTAGCTTCTGACATTTCTTGGGTTGTAAACACTTCATTCAGTCTCTACTCTCACAGAGGAGTGTCCCTGTGCCCTCTTTTTTTTTATGAGGAGAGCAGATGTGTTTACAACCCATTGCAAATCCAGGACAATTCCACCTCAAGATCCTAAATTAATTACATCTGCAAAGGTCCTATCCCCAAATAAGATCACATTCTGAGGGTCCTCGTAGATATGAATTTTTTGGAGACACTCTTCAACCCACCACACATCTTAATACAAAACTAGAAATTAAATGAGACCAAGGAAATAATATGATCTTACACAAGGATAAGAAAAAAATGTGAGCTAGACTGTGGGTATAATTATCACTTGCTAGGCAACAAACTACCATAAACTTAGCAGTTTAAAACAATATTCACTTAATCTCTCAAACTTCTGTAAGTCAAAACTTGGGCACAATATGGCTGGATTCTCTATCCAGGGTCTTAGAAACTAAAATCAATGTATTGGCCAGACTGAGTTTTAGCCTGGAGACTCCATGGAACAATTCACTAATAAGTTCCATTCATATGTTTGGAAGAAATCAGTTCCTTGTGGTTGATGGACTGAGGTTCATGTTTCTTTGCTGGCTGACAGCTGGGGGCTATGCTTGACTCCTAGAGACTACCTACATCCCTGATCAACCTCAAAGAATTGTCTCCCTCTTTAAAGTAAGCAACAGAAAATCTTCTTTGTGGTGACTCTCTCATTATTCAAAGCTCCTTCTTCTAGAAGGACCAGTCCCTTTTTAGGGTTTACTTGATTGGGGTTAAGCTCACCAAAGTTAGGCTCCCCATCTTAACTGACTGGGTAGGGTTACCAGCCTTGGTATTTGTTCATGTTACCTTCTGTATATCCTGGCTGCATTGCCATTAACCCTCCCATTATTATTTGTAGGGAAATCCAAGGGGAGGATAGGATGGAGGACCCTTGGTAGAGTAACCATATAACTTATCACTCAAACTAAAACAGTTTTGAGAGTGATAAAGGACACTCTATCAATGTCACTAGGATAATAAGTACAGACCAGGACTGTCTTGAATAAAGTAGGAATGTGGTCACCTCACTTTTTTTGGAACTCAAGTCAATGACTATTTACCAACCAAAAAGGAAAATTTCTTTAAAATATGTTAATTAAGTAAAGTCTGATCTGTGCATTTTGACTACATATCAGCACTGATATATACAGTGCTATATATCAGCACTATACACACAGGCAAGAGGCTTTAATTCAGTAACTAATCTGGCACTAATTGTCACTCTGGAAAATTGTTCTCACACCCCAATTTCCTCTACTTTGAAAGTAAGTTTACTGCTATTTCTCCTAAATTCATTCCATGTGAATTCCATTTAAATTGATTTATGTATACACATTTCTTTCTTTCTCAATGTGTAAATTGTAAAATATTTCCTGTGGCTTTCCACTGTGATAGCACTGGGGAGAAATTTGATAAGACAAATAAAAATTCCTGAATGAACAATGGTGAGAATTGTGCTTAGGGATGCCGTGTCTTTAAGGTCTGAGGTAGTTTAATCCTAGCACATAAAGCCTGGAATGAATCTTCAGTTCCTGTGCACAAAGGCCACTCTCTGTAGGAAGTCAGCCAGCTGTCGCTTAGCTCTGTTTTAGGCAGAGAAGAGAAAATCTCCACTGATTCCACAGGGGAGCATTTCTCGCTCTTCTCCCTTTATCACCATTCCTGAGAGCCTACCTCAAATCCAACCATTCTTGGTCATTCTTGGTTCATGATGCCAGCTGGTGGCTCTTTCTCTATCAAGTTACACATTTTATGTCTTTTGTGTGCATCACATGATGGATATTTTATCACTTAACACCCTGTTCAGTAAGTGCCCTATGTTTCACCATGTCCCAGTTTTGTGTGACTTCTCACAACCAAATCCAGGGTATAACAAATTGGGCTAATCAGCTTGAGCCCCTCACTTTGGGGGGCCCTCACTGCTCCTGGGACCAGGTGGCTAAAGTTTCACATGACAGGAATGAAGGGTAGGAGCTGCCAACTGGTCAGAAAACAGATCTGAGGCTGGTGTAGATGCAGTCAGTGAATCATAACGACCCCAAGGGCAGCAGCCCTTTCCACATGCTCTATTGGGAATGCACACTTTTCTTCCTTTTGCCTTCAAATACACCCTTGAAGTTTATCTTAACCTCAATATTTCCTTAAAAGCATGGGGAGACCATGTTCATTGTGATCTAATTTATGCCTATAAATCTTTAGGAATATCTCAATGTATTCCTGCAGCCTCTGTCTAAAGCAAGTGTTGGCCAACTGTTTCTGGAAATGGACAGAAAAAAAATATTTTAGGTTTCCAGGCCATATGGTCTCTGTAGCAATCGCTCAACTCTGCCATTGTAGTGAGAAACCAATGAATGTAGCTTTCCCTAGTAAAACTTTATTGACAAAAACAGATGGTAAGCTGGATTTGACCCATGGGCCATAGTTTGCTGACCCCTGGTCTAAAGTTCAGTGTAACCCAGTATACTACCAGTATGTAAGCACATGAGGGACAAACTGCCTGATTTGTCAAAGCTTTAATTTTGCATATTTTCAGCATTTTTCCTTTCCTTTCTCACATTAGGTCTTCAGTTTCTTAATAACAGTAACTACATATTTTATAGGGTCCCAATAAGCCCAGCCTTAAAGAAAAAATATATAATTTTCTATCCATAGTTCATACTTTCCTAGTTCTACAAACCTAAAAGTCTTATACAAAGGAAGAAGTAATAACAATTTTTTTTAAATCTTTGGAGCCATTTGAAAATGCAAACCTAAGTAGTGAAAATTGCAAGCTTTGAGCATGTGTTATAGCACATTAGTGAGGGATGTAACCTCATTACTGCTGACCTGATTTACCATGCTTGTGTGGAGTAATCACATCAGAATTTGTATGAATGAAGGCTTTGTGTTGCTGTCTTTTTAAATAGTAATTATCCTATGATGCTGAACTTATAGCACAATCTGCATTTCTTTTCTATCAAAGTGGCTAGCATGATTTCTAGATTTCAATAAATTCTTGTTACTAGATTGTAACAGAAAAACATATGGTGGATCTCTGCTGGACCTCCACAGAGTTGGAGGATGTTCTTAGTGTGAGTCTCAGAATCAGTGTAAGCAAATTGCTGACTTTCCATCAAAGAGTCCAATGACTTGGTCTCTCTCTTTGGCAGCCTGAAGAGCTAGAGAGATTCCTTTCCATGGAAGTGAAGAATTCCAGGATAGATTTCCTGACAACTTTGTCCTCCTCATATGATATCATCCTATTTCCTTTTTACTGCCCTTGCTGATCTACAGTTTGTCTGTTTGCCTTTACTTGCACCTCTCAACAACCTGTTCCCTAGGCTTTTCTCTCCCATATTACCCAATTCCTGTGAGACGCCTTTCTCCCAATCCAAAAAGAATGCCCCTCCACTTTGCGGTCTTTCCTCAAAATTCTGTCTGTGCTTCAACCTTTTCATCATAATTGTATGTATGTTAAAACTCTCTGTATTAATTAACAGTCAAGGGTAGAACGGGATTTAAGGAGGAAAAGCATGAGCCTCTAAGCTACGTTTTGATGTAATGACTGAAGAACCACACAGTCACTACATTTCTCACTAAGCTGGCTTCACGAGGGGGGCTTCTTTGTCCCAGGGTAAAAGGTGAGACATCCAAGTTACCCCTGCCTTTGACGACCCATACATAAGTCTTCCTGCCAGTGAGCAGGCCAAGCATAGAACCTAAAATCGGCACAAACAGCACCTTCAAACACAAAGCACAAAGGCCAACGGATTTTGAACTCCCTGTGGGAAAAAGTGTTACTGAGGTCAAATGAGTTTTCTTTTGAACACTGAACATTTTCTCAAGACACAGAAGAAGTTGTAATAGGAAAAGAATTCCATAAATAAAGGTTATTAAAATGCCAGAAAATAGTCAAATGATAGTCATACAAAACAGAGCCCTTGTTTAAATTTTAAAACAAGCCGCCCTCACCTTAATAGGAAAAACATGTGTTTGTTAAGCCCATGGGCCCAATTCTGCTTTCAATGAAAACCCAGAATTCCTGCTTAAGTCAATGGTATGTGTGTGTGTGTGTGTGTGTGTGTGTGTGTGTGTGTGTGTGTGTGTGTGTATGTGTGTGTGCATGTGCACGTGTGTGTGGCGGGTCTTTTAGGGTAGTGGTAGAGAATATAGGGATGGACAAAGGAACAAAATATAGCTTCAGGGCAGAGTTAGAACCTGGAATGAGGAACAGCCTGTGTTTAGTAAGTACCCACCACACTATATGTATATATACACCACCAGTGACTAAATACCAGTTGTTGAAGGCCAGTATCCGTTCTGATGGGTCAATGTTCATGCATTACAGTTATTGTATCTTTTTAACATCATACTCAGACAAGAGTCTCCTAAAATTTCTCCAAAAGTCTGATTTGCCTATCAGTTGAAATTTGCTAAAGGTCTCAAAGGAATTATTATTTTAAAAAGGGGTCGGGGCTCCTGGGGGGCTCAGTGGGTTAAAGCCTCTGCCTTCAGCTCAGGTCATGATCCCAGGGTTCTGGGATCCAGCCCCAAGTCGGGCTCTGTGCTCAGCGGGGAGCCCGCTTCCCTTCCTCTCTCTATCCCTGCCTCTCTGCCTACTTGTGATCTCTGTCAAATAAATAAATAAAATCTTAAAAAATAAATAAATCAAAATTTAAAAAATTAAAACAAATAAAAAGGGGGTCATACACTGTCTTATAGGGACTATTTCCCCTATTCTCTTTCTGAGTCATATACCTGTTATCTTTCTTTCACATTATCACTTGTTATGGATTCAGAAGGAAACAGGGTTATGTGCCAATATTGGATGGCATTGGATGGTTAAATGCCAATAACATAAAAATTTACTTGTATGAGAGTGAAGAAAGAAGTTAGTTTGGAATAGAGTCATTTTATATCATCACATTTAGATATTATTATTATTACATTGGTTTATGCAATGAAATTTACATTTTAAGAACTAAACTATTCTAAAAATGAAGAACATATGCTGTCATATACTCAGAGTTGATGCTATAAATATTCTGACAAAGTAGCTCAGTCAAAAAAAGGGGGGCTTGATAGTTTAACACCATCAGATATTATAAAGGCAAAGGATTCTCTAACTAAGGCACAAGGACTTAGTTCTAGAACACTGTCAGTCTCCTCTCTCTCTCTCTAAATTTCGCTCTTTATCTCTCTGCTGGTTGGATCCCTGCTCTCATGCTTCTCTGCATGGTGGACTCAGCCACTGACAGCTCTGAGGTCACAAGCTGACAGCCTTTGGCCAACAAACTACAAATAGCTCTCATTTCCCAGCTTTATGATTTTATTTATTTGAGAGAGTGAGTGCACGAGAGAGAGAGAGCAGGGGCAGAGGGTGAGAGAGAAGCAGACTCCCAGCTGAACAGGGCACATGGCATGAGACTCAATCCCAAGACCCTGGGATCATGACTTGAGCCAAAATGACTGAGCCACCCAGGTGCTCTCCCACCTTCAGTTTTCAATACCTAGGGTAAGGATGAGGATTTTCCTGAATCCTCTCTTATTTCGGGTGTTACAGTTGAAGATCCCTAAGAAGACAGCTTTTTGTCTTAACATGTGATATTTAACTATCATATCCACTAAGCCTCTGAACTTTGAAGGATCTGGATCCATTGGCAAATATGAATGACTTATAATTAAACAATACAGTCTACTATATTGGCTAAGGGTGAAAGGAATGAAAGACCTGTCTGGAGAGGCAGGACACCAGAGGTTAAAGTGGTGGTCCCTGGGGCCAGACTTCCTGGGTTTGAGCCTTGCTTTGCTGTTCGCTGGGTATCTGATTCTGGAATGGTAGATTAACCAAGATGGCAGACAAAAATCCTAGTTACCCCAAAAATTAGCTGGTAAGAATTAAATTTCAAATCAGTACATCAACATTTCACAGTGAGTTAATCCTCCTTTTATTACCCCAAGGTAGTGCTAAACCATTTGGTTTAAAGAAGCTAGTCAAAGACAATACTACTACTTCCCAGGATAAAATTTAGCAATCCTTAGCAGTAATATAAATGCCCATTGTGTTCTGATCCCATATCATCTCCCACTACTCACCTCATATGACCACACCAGATTACTGGCCCTTCTCTGACCCAGACCTGTGTTGACTCCAAACCCCTGGGATTTTGTACCTAAATTTCTTCCACCTGCATTTTTCTCCTTTGCCCATTTTCTCCAAGGACATCTCTATGTATCACGGAAGTCTCAGCTCCTGTGACTTCCTCTGAATTCCCAAAGAACATGTGGATTACTTTCCCTGCTTTAGCTGCCTCAATTATAACAATTGTCATCTTGTATTTTAACTGTTAAAAATTTTGTTTTATTCTACTAGAATGTAAAAGAATGTAAAAGTTAAATGCCTCGTTTAATTTTCAGTTTATTTCTAGAGCCAATAATGACCAGAATATGGTAGAGTTCAATAAATGTTGTTGAATAAAGAGGGAGATTCATTTTCTTTTATCTCAAACTTTGCTGAATTGAAGCATGAAAAGGAATGGCATTTTTCCCAGATAGGAAAAATATCACAAGATTGTTGGGCCCAAACTCATTTGAGCACAAAGGTGTCACCAGGCAACAGATGTCATCATGTAGTTTTCCTCTCAAAGTCATAGCCTTTTCTAGCAGTTCACTTCTAAGGGTTTAGTACATAATCTCACCCATCCTAAAGGTAATATACTCTTTCATCTAAGAGGAATTTCCTGCTTTGTTTTAACAAGTGTGATCAGCTCCCTGGAAACATTTGCAAATCCCAATCAGAAAGAAAGCTTGTTATAGCACACAGACAAACTGCCACATGCACGATATCACACGTAGAACAAAAGAAATATTATAGGGCTGCCCAGCTAAAACATCTCTGCACTAATATTTCCAACAGATGTCAAGAACCTTTCCACTTTTCATAATGTGATTTAGATGAATATGTTATATTATTCCTTAGAGTAAAAAGACCTTTAGAACTTTGAAAAGATGTATACATATGTATGTATCCTTAGGAAGATATAGAAATATGTGTGTATACAGTTTTTACTAAATGACAAACCATCTGATACTTTGACATGCCCACAATTCCTTGCTGGGTTTGTTGTGTGTTGAATGCTTTTCAGGCCTAAGTTATGTTACGAGTTCTTAATGATTTTGTCCAATTTAAACTCTTTGAGAAGTCCAAAAAGTTGCCATTTTTAGCCCCTTTTAACATACCAAGTAAGAGGTAGAGTGCAAATTTGAATCTGGTCTTCTTTGACTTTGAATTCTTTTGCTCTACATTTTCAAATTCTTTTCACATACCTCTCATTGGACTATTTCAATACAATGTGAGGCAGAAAAAAAGACAAAATAGTATCCCACCTAAGGGCATGCATCAGCACACACACACACACACACACTCACTTCAGGTTTGATGAGTTTAAATGCTCAAGACTTGGTTTAAACCCAGAAACACATTTTGGTTATACTAACTACTTAAAATTTACACATTCTTTTATACCAAAAATCTATGTCTAATGAAACTAAAATCGTTGCACCAGATATTTTTTTTTTTATTCCTTTAGGCTATCTATGAACCAATCATCCTTTCTATGTCCAAGATAAATGCGTAGCTTATAGAAAAGACTATCTCCCAACGTAGACGTCAATAATATCATCCTCCCTCGAAGGTAGGGCACAGATGCAAAACCTAGGTTTCTCCAATCATAAGCACCTTTCCTGAATTTTGAACTTTGAGATAGAAAGACAAGAAAATGGTCCACATAGAATCCACTGTGGTTTGTTTTGAATGGTAGAGTGGAAATGGAGAATTATCACCTGCATCAATTTTCGGGAGCAGACATGCCCAGCAATGATATTGATGATACTGGCTACTCTCGTTGTGTCTCATAGTGATAGTTCATGTATAGTTTTAGGGCATGATTTGAGGTATTGTTCCCGGCTGCCTTGTCCAAACCAGTTTGCTGATCCTCTTGGAGACTTGATGAGCTGCTGCTGATTTCCAAATAAATTGCTTTAGCACTTTGTTTATTTTTGTTGCTTTCAATTAGTCACACTAGTCAATACACCCACCATTGGTCTAAGCAATAGATATTTTTTTCTGGGGGTCACATTTGGATATTTAAATAGGTATAATTTCTGAAGATACATATACTACATATACTTCAGAGCAATTTTTTTTTTTTTTAGTAAAGAAAATTCCTGTGTCACAAGAAACTTTACAAGCGAGGAGGAGAAAGGAATAAACATACCATGAAACAACCAAGTTTTGTTTAATCTTACAGAGCTTCTGCAGATGTTTAATACAGTCGTCCTTCATTCCTTTCATAACATTTTCCTGAAAAATATCATATTTCCTTGGGGAAAACTTTAGGCATGAAATGACTGGAATGACTACAGGATTTTTTGACATCTTGAAAAAATAACTGAAACCAAGAGTATTTTGAAGTTAGCAGTAACATTCAGTCATCCTCCGGGATATCTGTTTCCTTAATCTTCTACCTTCAAAAATGTGACCTTTGATGGTCTGCTTTTTATATACGGGTGTGTGTTCCTTTGATATTAATGTTTAATCATCTTTAGGGATGCACTCCAGTTGGATATCTGGAATTTTCCTCCTTGATATTTATAGGAGTTTTTATTAGAAGCGTATTTCCCAGATTGTCTCAGCTGAGGACAGCATCATTACAACAATTTGACAATAAAATTTAAATATTTCATGAGGGAAATTAACCTTTATTTTGTTAATGAACAGCAATGTAGATACTGTTTTTTCTTTAACGAATGAATTAAAAGACTTCTGGAAATTTCATTTACTATCAATGACCTCTATTTTCCTCGATATTTTAACCCCAAATCTTGGAAGTTTAGAGTTTTGTTTGTCTGATTTGTTCTATTTTGTTTGGGAAAAGTAAAGAAAATAATGAGAAAGGAAAGAGAAAAAATAAAAGGAAAGGAAGAAATGTAAGCTGTCTGAGTAGAATAGACGTTCTCTTAGAGGATGCCACCAGAGGTTCTGGGGAAGTTTCTGTTCATCTTTTGGCTGAACTCTAATATCCACAAGACCTATCTTGTTCCACAACCCTCCATATCTATATCATACCTCCCCCTTCCTGTTCCTCACAGGATTACTAACTTTGCCCTACCTACCTCCTGGATTTCTTCTTTGCCATGGCTTAAAATTCAAATGAATTTCCTGGTACAGTTGTACTCAGCTTAGAGGCCCGCATGAATCCAAAAGTTTCTCATCCATCCACTGTGAACCAGGAGTTGTGCTAGCTGTCCTATATTTGAGGGCAAACAAAATGAACAGTGTTTTCACTTTTACCAAATTTAGAATACAATGAAGCTGAAAACTTTTTTTTAAGATTTTAGTTATTTATTTGACAGACAGCGATCACAAGTAGGCAGAGAGGCAGGCAGAGAGAGAGAGAGGGAAGCAGGCTCCCTGCTGAGCAGAGAGCCCGATGCGGGGCTCAATCCCCGGACCCTGGGGTCATGACCTGAGCTGAAGGCAGAGACTTTAATCCACTGAGCCCCCCAGGTGCCTCTGAAAACTATTTTTTAAGATTTTTTTTTATTTTTTTATTTATGACAGAGAGAGATCACAGGCAGAGAGGCAGGCAGAGAGAGTGAGAGGGAAGCAGGCTCCCTGCCAAGCAGAGAGCCCGATGTGGGACTCGATCCCAGGACCCTGAGATCATGACCTGAGCCGAAGGCAGCAGCTTAAACCACTGAGCCACCCAGGTGCCCCTGAAAACTATTTTTTAAAGATTTTATTTATTTACTTATTTAGAGAGAGAACATGCTTAAGCAGGAGGAGGGGTAGAGGGAGATAGAGACTCTCCAAGCAGACTCCTTCTGAGCATAGAGTCAGACACAGGGCTCTATCTCATGATCCTGAGATCATGACCTGAGCCAAAAATCAAGAGTCAGATGCTTTACTGACTGAGCCTCCCAGGTGCCCCTTAGTAAAATAATATATAAACAATTACATAAATACAAATACCTTTTATAAAGGAAAAGAGCAAGATCCAGGAGAAAAGTTGAAAAAGGTAGAGGAAGGAAAGAAAAGGGTAGAGGAAGAAAGGCGGAGAAAAAGGAGGAAACTTAATTTTTGTTGGAAGATTAGTGAAAGCCCATCCGAAGAGACCAAATTTAAGCTAAAGTCCTAAAGATGAGAAAGTCAGCCAAGTTGTGAATTAGCAAGACATGAAAGTCTGTACAGGGCCAAGAGTTTGATGCTTAGGAATTAAAAGAAGGCCCATAGCTAGAGGGGCAACACAAAGGACAGTCTACATTAAAGTTCTAGTGTAAGCAGGGAACACACCACTTATGGTGTGTTTATATTATTTATACTATTATACAAAGTATAATAGTAAGCTACAGAAGGACTTGAACCAAGCAAGCTATATTATCTAATTAATATTTAAACACTATTCATAATGTAAGGAATATATAAAGCTGATTTATCTGTGAACTTCAAATATGGTAATTATCATGCAAAATTCTACTCACTGAGAGGATTTCTGTTCACTGATTGTCCCTCAGGTCCACCCATGCAGCAGGTTAGCATGCATAGGTATCTTAAACAAAGCTCTTCTCTCCTCTGTCATTTGTTCATAGGAAACTGCTCTTAGGGCCATAATAGTATTTTGAGAAAGAAGTAATGTATTTTAGTGGGTACCACGTATGTGGGTGCATACTTGGATCCTGACCTCTAAGTTCAATTTCCATTTGATGAGGCAGGACCCAAGGAAACACTTGACTTCATTGCTCAGCCAATCAAATGGGGCTGAATTGATGATGAAGGTATTGTCATTGTGATAGCACAGTAACTCTATGTTTAGTCTCTATGAGGTTGCAATAACAAGTTAGGGTCTTCTTCCCCAAATAAAAAATTACTTGCTGAGAAAATACGTTTTTCTCCAAAACTCTATGGAATTTACCATCAGCTCATAGAGCAAAGATATCTTCCACAGATACTGTATCAGATAGATAAGGCCACTGCTATGATAAATAATCCCCAATTCTTACTAGTTTAACACCATAAACGTTTTTTTGTTTTGTTTTGTTTTGTTTTGTTATGTTTTGTTTTGTTTGTCCCATTGTAATATGGGTCACTAGAGGCAGTGAAGGAAAAACATCCTCTGCTCTAGGTTCTTCCCATCTTGTGATTCCTATAAGTTCTCAGACACCTCCCCATTCAGACAGGCATTAAGGAAAGGGACTTGGGGAGGGTTTTGTGGGATAGGACCATAAGTGATAGATATCATTCTTAATCCTATGGGTAGAACTCAATCATAGGAGTTAGGTGTGGGTCTAACTATGGGAAGACTGGATAATGTAGTCTGGCTAAGTCACCAGGAAGAAGAGTAATGAATATGCATGAGCACTATCAGCTATTTGCCAAATATTTGAGCCCATTAGATCCAGTGGGTCTAAAGGGATTGGTGACAACATCCTGATTGAGTTTTGACTACATTGTTCTTCATACACAATTTTGAGATTTGCCAAGTCAAAAAAACATCATTTTATCTGAAAAGAAATGAAAAAATAAATAAATAAAAATTTTAAAAATATATAATAATGAGCAAAAGCTACAAACTTCTGATCAGACCACATACAGAATAAGATCTTTCCTTGGGCCCAGTGTTCTGTTGGCTCAAAAACAATTACATATCAAAGTTTATTCCAAGTCTTTAGATCATTGAATGCAAGTATCTCTCATGTTACTGGCATTGTTGGCTTCTATTCAAAATTCAAGTCTTTTTGTACTCCATTCCCTGTCAAACTGTCAGGCAAACTCCATTTCATTCAACTCATCATCACTTTGAGTCTCTCCTTGTCATTAATTTTTTTTCTAAGTTTTTAATTTATTTATTTATTTTTTTCAGCGTAACAGTATTCATTGTTTTTGCACAACACCCAGTGCTCCATGCAATACGTGCCCTCCCTATTACCCACCACCTGATTCCCCCAACCTCCCACCCCCGCAACTTCAAAACCATCAGGTTGTTTTTCAGAGTCCATAGTCTCTTATGGTTCGACTCCCCTTCCAATTTCCCTTAACTTCCTTCTCCTCTCCATCTCCCAATGTCTTCCATGTCATTTGTTATGCTCCACAAATAAGTGAAACCATATGATACTTGAGTCTCTCTGCTTGACTTATTTCACTCAGCATAATCACTTCCAGTCCCATCCATGTTGCTACAAAAGTTGGGTATTCATCCTTTCTTTCTTTTTTTTTTTTTTTTATAAACATATAATGTATTTTTATCCCCAGGGGTACAGGTCTGTGAATCACCAGGTTTACACACTTCACAGCACTCACCATAGCACATACCCTTCCCAATGTCCATAACCCCCTCCCCCTCTCCCAACCCCACCTTCCCCCAGCAACCCCCAGTTTGTTTTGTGAGATTAAGAATCATTTATGGTTTTTCTCCCTCCCAATCCCATCTTGTTTCATTTATTCTTCTCCTATCACCCTAACCCCCCATGTTGCATCTCCACGTCCTCATATCAGGGAGATCATATGATAGTTGTCTTTCTCCGATTGACTTATTTCACTAAGCATGATACCCTCTAGTTCCATCCACGTCATCACAAATGGCAAGATTTCATTTCTTTTGATGGCTGCATAGTATTCCATTGTGTATATATATCACTTCTTTTTTATCCATTCATCTGTTGATGGACATCTAGGTTCTTTCCATAATTTGGCTATTGTAGACATTGCTGCTATAAACATTCGGGTACATGTGCCCCTTCGGATCACTGCGTTTGTATCTTTAGGGTAAATACCCAGTAGTGCAATTGCTGGGTCATAGGGTAGTTCTATTTTCAACATTTTGAGGAACCTCCATGCTGTTTTCCAGAGTGGTTGCACCAGCTTGCATTCCCACCAACAGTGGAGGAGGGTTCCCCTTTCTCCACATCCTCGCCAGCATCTGTCATTTCCTGACTTGTTAATTTTAGCCATTCTGACTGGTGTGAGGTGATATCTCATTGTGGTTTTGATTTGTATTTCCCTGATGCCGAGTGACGTGGAGCACTTTTTCATGTGTCTGTTGGCCATCTGGATGTCTTCTTTGCAGAAATGTCTGTTCTTGTCCTCTGCCCATTTCTTGATTCGATTGTTTGTTCTTTGGGTGTTGAGTTTGCTAAGTTCCTTATAGATTTTGGATACTAGCCCTTTATCTGATATGTCGTTTGCAAATATCTTCTCCCATTCTGTCAGTTGTCTTTTGGTTTTGTTAACTGTTTCCTTTGCTGTGCAAAAGCTTTTGATCTTGATGAAATCCCAATAGTTCATTTTTGCCCTTGCTTCCCTTGCCTTTGCTGATGTTCCTAGGATGATGTTGCTGCGGCTGAGGTCGAAGAGGTTGCTGCCTGCGTTCTCCTCAAAGATTTTGGTGGATTCCTATCTCACATTGAGGTCCTTTATCCATTTTGAGTCTATTTTTGTGTGTGGTGTAAGGAAGTGGTCCAATTTCATTTTTCTGCATGTGGCTGTCCAATTTTCCCAGTACCATTTATTGAAGAGGCTGTCTTTTTTCCATTGGACATTCTTTCCTGCTTTGTCTAAGATTAGTTGACCATAGAGTTGAGGGTCTATTTCTGGGCTCTCTATTCAGTTCCATTGATCTATGTGTCTGTTTTTGTGCCAGTACCATGCTGTCTTGATGATGACAGCTTTGTAATAGAGCTTGAAGTCCGGAATTGTGATGCCACCAACTTTAGCTTTCTTTTTCAATATTTCTTTGGCTATTCAAGGTCTTTTCTGGTTCCATATAAATTTTAGGATTATTTGTTCCATTTCTTTGAAAAAAATGGATGGTATTTTGATAGGGATTGCATTAAATGTGTAGATTGCTTTGGTAGCATAGACATTTTCACAATATTTATTCTTTCAATCCAGGAGCATGGAACATTTTTCCATTTCTTTGTGTCTTCCTCAATTTCTTTCATGAGTACTTTATAATTTTCTGTGTATAGATTCTTAGCCTCTTTAGTTAGGTTTATTCTTGGTATCTTATAGTTTTGGGTGCAAGTATAAATGGGATTGACTCCTTAATTTCTCTTTCTTCTGTCTTGTTGTTGGTGTAGAGAAATGCAACTGATTTCTGTGCATTGATTTTATATCTTGACACTTTACTGAATTCCTGTACTCGTTCTAGCAGTTTTGGAGTGGAGTCTTTTGGGTTTTCCACATATAGTATCAAATCATCTGCAAAGAGTGATAGTTTGACTTCTTCTTTGCCAATTTGGATGCCTTTAATTTCCTTTTGTTGTCTGATTGCTGAGGCTAGGACTTCAAGTACTATGTTGAATAGCAGTGGTGATAATGGACATCCCTGCCATGTTCCTGACCTTAGCAGAAAAGCTTTCAGTTTTTCTCCATCGAGAATGATATTTGTGGTGGGTTTTTCATAGATGGCTTTGATAATATTGAGGTATGTGCCCTCTATCCCCACACTTTGAAGAGCTTTGATCAGGAAGGGATGCTGTACTTTGTCAAATGCTTTTTCAGCATCTATTGAGAGTATCATATGGTTCTTGTCCTTTCTTTTATTAATGTGTTGTATCACATTGATTGATTTGCAGATATTGAACCAACCTTGAAGCCCTGGAATAAATCCCACTTGGTCGTGGTGAATAATCCTTTTAATGTACTGTTGAATCCTATTGGCTAGTATTTTGGCGAGAATTTTTGCATCTGTGTTCTCAAGGATATTGGTTTGTAGTTCTCTTTTTTGATGGGCTCCTTGTCTGGTTTTGGGATCAAGGTGATGCTGGCCTCATAAAATGAGTTTGGAAGTTTTCCTTCCATTTCTATTTTTTGGAACAGTTTCAGGAGAATAGGAATTAGTTCTTCTTTAAATGTTTGGTAGAATTCCTCTGGGAAGCCATCTAGCCCTGGACTTTTGTTTGCTTGGAGATTTTTGATAACTGTTTCAATCTCCTTACTGGCTATGGGTCTGTTCAGGTTTTCTATTTCTTCCTGGTTGAGTTGTGGTAGTTTATATGTCTCTAGGAATGCAACCATTTCTTCCAGATTGTCAAATTTGTTGGCATAGAGGTGCTCATAGTATGTTCTTATAATTGTCTGTATTTCTTTGGTGTTAGTTGTGATCTCTCCTCTTTCATTCATGATTTTATTTATTTGGGTCCTTTCTCTTTTCTTTTTGATAAGTCTGGCCAGGGGTTTATCAATCTTATTGATTCTTTCAAAGAACCAGCTCCTAGTTTTGTTGATTTGTTCTATTGTTTTTTTGGTTTCTATTTCATTGATTTCTGCTCTGATCTTTATGATTTCTTTTCTCCTGCTGGGTTTAGGGTTTCTTTCTTGTTCTTTCTCCAGCTCCTTTAGGTGAAGGGTTAGGTTGTGTACTTGAGACCTTTCTTGTTTCTTGAGAAAGGCTGGTACCACTATATATTTTCCTCTCAGGAATGCCTTTGCTGTGTCCCAAAGATTTTGAAACGTTGTGTTTTCATTATCATTTGTTTCCATGAATTTTTTCAATTCTTCTTTAATTTCCTGGTTAACCCATTCATTCTTTAGAAGGATGCAGTTTAGTCTCCATGTATTTGGGTTCTTTCCAAATTTCCTCTTGTGATTGAGTTCTAGCTTCAGAGCATTGTGGTCTGAAAATATGCAGGGAATGATCCTAATCTTTTGATACTGGTTGAGACCTGATTTGTGACCCAGGATGTGATCTATTCTGGAGAATGTTCCATGCGCACTTGAGAAGAATGTGTATTCTGTTGCTTTGGGATGAAATGTTCTGAATATATCTGTGATGTCCATCTGGTCCAGTGTGTCATTTAAAGCCTTTATTTCCTTGTTGATCTTTTGCTTGGATGATCTGTCCATTTCAGTGAGGGGAGTGTTAAAGTCCCCTACTATTATTGTATTATTATTGATGTGTTTCTTTGATTTTGTTATTAATTGGTTTATATAGTTGGCTACTCCCATGTTAGGGACATAGATATTTAAAATTGTTAGATCTTCTTGTTGGACAGACCCTTGGAGTATGATATAGTGTCCTTCCTCATCTCTTATTATAGTATTTTCCTTGCTATTAATTTTAAGGATGCTTTCTGGAATGCATGTTTAAGTGTAAACTCTATGTATCTAACATAATCCTCAATTTGCTCATGAAAGGTTCTCTCTACCTAAAACCATTGCTAAGAACACATTTCCCTCTATTTGTCCCTGACATAAGGAAAGTTCACATTTCCCTCTATTTTTCCTTAAGATAAGGAAAGATAAAGATTGTTTCTCCCTAAGAAACATTTGCATTTGCTTTCAGTCTACTCAAGTAGAGGCTGCAGACTCTCCAACTCCATGTTCCCACAAGATTAAGAGGACAGAACAGGGTTGGAGACCAGGAAGTATGTAAAAATTATTCAATAATTTCTTGCTGTGCATTACTACTTGTATAGCATTATGAATCTCACTCCCTTGAGTAATTATATCTCTGTGGAATTCCTCATCCCTGTCATCTACTTACATTCAATTTCCTTCTCCACATTCACTAATGATTTTTTAGCAGTAGATATGTGGTCTTCGATGAGGAAAGATCCTTAGATTTGACATCCATGTCCGTTTTGATGGTCCTACAATCTTAGACAAAGTGCCTCTTGACCTACTCCATTCAGTGATTTTTATCTTCACACAATCAGTTTCTATAAACGTTGATGATTTTTTTTGAAAATTCCATGTACTGCTAGTTAAATTCCAATATTACACTCTTCCACAAAAAACTGATCATTCCGACTCTATTTCTTGTCATCTTACAAATCGTCTGCCTATGGCACTCATCAATGCTTCCTCATTATCTCTATTTTCCAGGTTTACTTCCTTCCCTTTCCAGTCCATTGGCTTAGGACTGTCACAAAAACACTTCCTAGTCCTTACCCTAAATGCTTGTTTTAATGCTATCTTGTTTTCCTGCTTCATCTGCCCTGGAATAGTTTAGACATGGGTAAATATAATTGCCTAACTTGTCTTTTCTGTCTCCCAGACTACTGAACATTGCTGCAGAATTTCATTCAGTGATCTTGATGATGAGAACCAGTAACAATAATTTCCAAACTCATACATTAATAACCCAGAAGCTCTTCCAGCTATTCATACTCATCTTTTCCATGCTCCTCAGCAAGTGTTCTAAATTTCGTTTTTTTCTTCAAGACCTCTAACCCATTACCTGCTGACTCATTCACAGAAGTTTTGGACCGAGCTAGTCAGGAAAGATTAATATTTACTCTTCATGTAGAAACCTTTACATCCTCTCTGAGAACATGCAAACTATCAAGCCACAGAAAAATTCTATTTATCTATTTGAAACTTTATTCCTCACTTCCATCTGCCACTGAAGGAAAATTAAAACCTCACCTATCCCTCTCTATAGGATATTTCTCACTTACTTTTTACAAAGAAGCAATTTGAAATTAAAGCAAATGTTTTGCATAATCTTTGTGTTATGTCAGGCACTTTTTCTGAGTTTGTATATCTACAGGTGAGAGCTGTGATTCCATAGCCACCACATGGGTCTTTCCAAATTCTAGCATCTCCTCTGCTTATTTATAACTATACTCAACACAGAACTCTGCTTCTACCTTACACCCACCTCACTTGAATTATGTTACATCTAAACTGTTTCTGATTCTGTTCATAGTACCAGCTAAGACCAGCAACCAAAGTCCTCTTTTTGGAACCTTGCTAACGGTTGGCCAATGAAGTATATCTTCACAAAGGACTGGTCAATCTTTTAGAGTCAGAGAAGGATTGGCTTGTTTGGCAGTTGTCTTGATTCTCTCCTCAAGCAAGAATACGCTGATATTGAATATTCTAGAAAGATCAGAAATGTGACTAGAGGAGAATGTCCATGGATAAAAGAGGTCAAGTAAGGAGCATCTAATGTTTGAGGGCACTTCTCCTTATCCAGATGAAGGTCAGTCACACATGCCAGAAAATACTCTCAAACCTATATCTAAACTCCAAACTATGACCTTAAATTCTAGACACAAATTTTCCTGAGCATTCCCACTTCTCTCCTCTTGTGTTCTCTATCATAGCTAATGATCCCACCACCAATTCCAAATTGCCCAGATGAGAAATAAAGAAACCTTTAATAGAGTGGTCACAAAATAAAAAAGATTCCATCTTTCACATCTCTTATCTTCTTCCTCTTCCCATGCTCTCATCACAGCCTATCACTCCTGACTCCTGGATGGGTGGCTTTCCTTTTGTACTCTCAGAGTGATATTTCCAAATTTCAAATCTGGTAATGCAATAGTCATAAATTGTTTCAATGCTCCCATAAGTATTATGATCAAGTTCTAACAGTCTACATAAATGTTCGGGGCTCTAGGTGATCTAGACCTGCCTTGTTTCTGCCTGTTCCCTATTATGAATCTCTCATTCCAGACATACTAAATACTCCAGTCCCTTAAACCAACATGATAGTTCTTATCTCCAATTTATTATGTAAGTCCTTCAACAGGACACCTTCTCCCCACCACCACTAGCATGCTAAGTCTTACTTTTCTCTAATCTCAGATCAAGTATCACCTCCTCTAAGAAGCCTGGTTTAAAGATTCTGCTCTTTCCTCTGATGACACCCACCTATCATCACTCTTACCCCATTGAGTATTATAAAAAGTTTAAATATCTGTCTGCAAGCATGATTAATGCTTGAGGGATTTCACTTGTTTTATTCACTTTTATGTCACAATACTTAGGGGAAAAAAGTCAGGTACATACTGGGCACTAAATAAAAGTTTGAATGAGATTTTTGTTTGAATTGCCACCACAATGCCTTCTCTTGAAATTGCTGGTGGTAGGCCTTCCAAAATTCCTATAGTTATCAAGTACATAACAATAAGAGGTTTTATAAATAGAAATGAGTTAAATCAATTATGTGAGCCAGGGCAAATGGTCAAAATATTTATTATAGTTTAGTTGCTTTTACAAAACACAAATTCAATAATGATCTAGGAACTTCTAAGGATCTACAAGTTTTTTAAGTCATTTAATTTTTACTTGTATGTGGAGTTTTCACTGTCTTCTACCACTGACACCAACAGAAACAACAAAGACATGCACATTTTAAGTGCAGGAGAAACAAGTTGCAATTATCTTGAGTTTTGTAATAACTTGTTTTATGGAGGTTTCTTTGCAGATTATACAAACTTAGCTTTAAGTTATCTTGTTGAATCTTTAAAATCACAAGGTGGAAGATATGTATCATTATTCCTATTTCATAAATCAAGAAACTATGACCAGAGAAATTAGATTTACACAAAGTAACATAACTAAATATAAAGCGTTACTATCCAGCATTACTGTTGGGTTTTTTTGGTCATGATTCTATATATCATTTTCTATTACTCATTACATTTTCCTCCAATACACAGCTATTTTAGCAGTAAAAGTAGTCCATCTGGGCTCCTAATTATTAAAACCAATAAAATTCAGTTGCTAGTATTACAGATTCTGCAGAAAACTGAGGGTGACAGGACGGTCCTGGCTATATGGCCTGGATCTTCACCACTCTCTGCCTCTATTTCCATACCTACAAAACAGGGATGGTCCATTAGTGCCTTCCTCACAGGGCTGCTCTGATCACTGGAGAAGGCAATAAATACACAAACACTTAAAATGATGGCTGTACAAAGTAAGTATTATTATGTAATATTAAAAATGAATGATTCCAAATCAATGTACAGAAATCAGTTGCTTACTTATACATTAACAATGAAAATATAGAAAGGGAAATTAGAGAATCAATTTCATTTACTGTAGCACCAACAACCATAAAATACCTGGGAATAAACCTAACCAAAGAGGTAAAGGATCTGTATTCAAGGAATCTACAGAACACTCATGAAAGAAATTGAAGGAAACACAAAAAGATGGAAGAGCATTCCATGCTCATGGATTGGAAGAATAAACATTGTTAAAATGTCTATACTCCCCAGAGCAATCTATATTTTCAATGTCATCCTGATCAAAATTCCACTGGCATTTTTCAAAGTGCTGGAACAAACAATCCTAAAATTTGTATAGAACCAGAAAAGAACCAAAATTGCTAAGGAAATATTGAAAAAGAAAAACAAAATGGGGGGCATCTTGTTGCCTGATTTCAAGCTTTACTACAAAGCCATGATCACCAAGAGAGCATGGTACTGGCACAAAAACCAGACAAATAAATCAGTGGAATAAAGTAGAGAGCTGAGATATGGAGCCATAACTCTATGGTGAAATAATATTTGACAAAGCAGGAAAAAATATCCAGTGGAAAAATGTCTCTTCAATAAATGGTGCTGGGAAAATTGGCCAGCTATGTATAGAAGAATAGAACTTGACCATTCTCTCACACCATACACAAAGATAAACCAGAAGTGGATAAAAGACCTCAACATGAGGCAAGAATCTATCAAAATCCTAGAAGAGAACATAGGTGGTAGCCACTTTAACATCGGCCACAACAACTTCTTTCAAGGCAAGTCCCCAAAGACAAAGGAAACAAAAGCAAAATGGACTTTTGGGACTTTATCAAGATCAAAAGCTTCTGCACAGAAAAGGAAACAGTCAACAAAACAAAGAGGCAACTCACGGAATGGGAGAAGATATTCACACATGACACTACAGACAAAGGGCTGATATCCAAGATCTATAAAGAACTCCTCATACTCAACATTCAAAAAACAGATAGTCACTTCAAAAAATGAGCAGAAGACATGGACAGACACTTCTCCAAAGAAGACATACAAATGGCTAACAGACACATGAAAAAATGTTCATCATCATTAGCCATCAGGGAAATTCCAATCAAAACCACATTGAGATACCAAATACACCAGTTAGAATGACCAAAATTAACAAGACGGGAAACAACAAGTGTTGGAGAGGATGTGGAGAAAGGGGAACCCTCTTACACTGCTGGTGGGAATGCAAGTTGACTTTGGAAAACAGAGTGGAGATTCCTTAAGAAATTAAAAATAGTACTACCCAAATGAACCTGCAATTGCACTACTGGGTATTTACCCCAAAGATACAGATGTACTGAAAAGAAGGGCTATATGTACACCAATGCTCATAGCAGCAATGGCCACAATCACAAAACTGTGGAAAGAGCCAAGATGTCCCTCAACAGACAAATGAATGCAGAAGATATGGTCCATATATACAATAGAATATTATGCCTCCATCAAAAAGATGAATACCCAACTTTTGTATCAACATGGATGGGACTGGAGGAGATTATGCTGAGTGAAGTAAGTCAAGCAGAGAAAGTCAATTATCATATGGTTTCACTTACTTGTGGAGCATAAGGAATAACATGGAGGACATTAGGAGAAGGAAAGGAAAAGTGAATTGGGAGAAATCAGAGCAGGAGACAAACCATGAGAGACTGTGGACTCTGAGAACCAAACTGAGGGTTTTGGGCAGGAAGGGTACCAGGGGTTGAGTGAGCCTGGTGGTGGGTATTATGGAGGGCATGTATTGCATGGAGCACTGGGTGTGGTGCATAAACAATGAATCTTGGAACACTGAAAAAAAAAATTAAATTAAAAAAAAAAGAGTCATATGCTCTACTGAAAGAAAATAAAAATAAAAATAAAAATGAATGATTCCACAGAAATGACCTATGAGATTAAGTTGACAAAAAGATTGTATTTAAGGGTAATTCAGTTTTCCACCTAAATAATGCCACTTAATTTAAAAACCAATCAAATTCTCACATAACCATGTTTAAATATATATAAAAAACAGGATCATTTAAGCACCTCATCCTAAATGTTATTGACATCTACTAGAGTTGACCCTTGAATGCACAAGTTTGAATTGCACAGGTGCATTTACACATGAAATTTTTTTAATAAATACAGCAGTACTGTAAATGTATTTTCCCTTCCTTATGATTTTCTTTAAAAAAATTTCTTTTCTCTATGTTACACTAATTCATAAAGATGGATTAAGCCAAATTTAAAATCTTCAAATAGAAGACATATTTATTATAAAAACAGGAATCATTATTATTACTTGCACATAATAAAATACTTCTCTTGTAACCTTAGGACTCAAATAATTGTACATTTATTTAAAGTATTAAGCAAGAACAACTAGATTTGGGATATTTATTTAATTTTATAATATCTACCATATTGAGTAAATGATGAGGATTAAGAAAAATGAACACCAAGATCATGGCATAAAAGAGTCCTAACTGCTTTTGGGGGAGTGAGAAAGTGAAGGCAGCTAAGAGAGAAGGCAAGAGGCCAAAAGGAGTGAAGGGAGCAAACAAATATCTGTTTCAAAAGAATATATGAGCTGTCCTAACTGCTCAAATATTTCTACTAAGCAACCATTGAATTCCCATGAAGTCATGGCCAAAACACCCAGGAGGTAGAATGAAGAAAAGTGAGAGATATTAATCAAGACAGTCCATCACCAGTAATGGGAAAACAGCAACATTTCACCCACAAGAGAACTGATCATTATGAATAGGTATCCTGGAAATGCTTGCAGAACGTGAAGACTGTGTAACTGACCAGTCCGTTGAGCACATTTCTTCACCATAGTGATTCAAGCAAATGATTTCCATTGAAAATATGTCTCCCTGACACTCTGGAGTCAGTCATTTATATTTGGTTTATTGGGAACTCTCCTGGGCTGGACATGAAAAGCAGGTATGTAATTGTTAGAAGAACATTTGAGATACTAGCATTCAGGAATATGGCTTTGCAAGCCTTCTCTTGAACAAGGCAAGGACTTACATGTTTTTGATTTCCTAGTTTTCATCTTGTTTGCTTTGAAAATCCCATTTCCTTTTGTTTAATACATTCCTTCCATGTTGTCCCACTAGAAAAATCTTTCTTATTCTTTAAAACCTGGTTCAAATGTCACTCCCTGACAAAAGCCTTGTCTAAACTCTCAGGCAGAGCTAACCAAATCCTTCTCTGTTCATTGCTCATGCTTTTATAAGGACATTTGTCATACCATTGTAATTATTTCCAGGTTTATCTCTCTAGTAGATGATGAGCCATTGGAAAAAAGGAATGAATGAGTGAGAAAATGAATGGAAGAGATGTGGTTCAGAAGGGGAAATTATTGCTTTGGTCCATTTAATGCCAAAAAATAAAACTTTCTATAATCTGGGATTTCTAACACTTGAAATTTATTTTATAAACTATAAATTGGGGACAACAGGTGGCTTGCATTTATCTGACCTAAAATTTACTTTTCCAACCCCATATATTCATTTTTCTTACTTGTTGGTGTCAGTCACATGCCCTGGATCAGTAACCCTTTCCTTCAAGAAGGAAAGGTCATTCAAATTTTTATTAACTCCTGACAGTTTGCTCCTTAGCTCTCTTTGTTGTTCTGCTTGCCAGTCTTTTGAACAGTAGATGCCATGTTTTTCTGTAAAAGAAAATGCTTCACAGGGCAACCCCATCCTGCTTGAAACATTAACCAACATTTACTTTTATGTACTAGAAAGCAAGAAATGCTGCTCAACATGTTCCTTCTCCTGAGTTTAATCTAGTTCAACTCGGGAAAGAGAAGGGGTGCTTGGCCCTCAAAAAGCTCAAATTTCCTGGAAAAAAAAAGGAAATTTATGGAAATTTCAACTCATGTAAATACCAGCCTTTTTCCTCCTACTTCATAGGCAAAATATAAAGAAGTATGGTGGTCAAAAACAATAGAGAAAATTTCTTTCCTTTTCCTTAATGAAAACTGAAAAAAAAAATTGGAAGACTTTTTTTATAGGATTATTAAACGGTATACCCCTGGAATCAAAATTTTTTTTAAAAAAATGTTCCCTTTCTTATTCATCAGAAACATGAGGTTGACTTTTTGCATTCAAGCTAATTTGACTATCTTCTTATAGTTTTTTTTTCTTAATTTCCCTCCAAGAAAAACTTGTATTTAACACATATAGTATGCTGTAAACAATGACAAAATTAAGGCCTTGTGTAATTACGGACTTTTTCTAAGAATTTGTTTTTGCTGAATCATAATTCTGCCCATAGATTTCCAGCTTCATTGTACAGACAGTATGAAGTGGGAAGTAGCATTGGTCCTGCTTTTCTGGCAATAGATAAAATGAAAAAATAAAAGTCTATAAATTATGTATGGAAATATTTATTTATTCATTAAACAAACATTTGTCATGTTTTCACTAGGTGACAGACACATAGTAGACATAAGAGCGAAACAGACATAAATGGAAAATATCTTTGATGTGCAATTTACAATCCATTGAAGAGAAACAGAAAATGAAGATAAATAAATAGGGCGTGTGTATGTGTATATGTGTGTGTGTAATGTTAAATGGTGATAAACTGTTAAGTATCAAGGAGAAAATTAACATGAGAGGGAATTGAAAAGCCTGATTCCTTATCTTATTTTAAATATTATTAAAGAGGTGCCCAGCTGGCTCAGTTGGTTAAGTGGCCAACTCTTGATTTGGGCTCAGGTCAAGATCTCAGAGTGGTGGGATCATTGAGCCCCAGGTGAGACTCTACACTCAGTGAGGAGTCTGCTTGTGACTCTCTCTCTCCCCTTCCACCCTGTCATTCCCCATTGCAAATATGTGTTCTCTCTCTCTCAAACAAATAAATAAGCCTTTAAAGATGATAAAATAAAATAGACTTATTAAAATAATTTTATCATAAGAACCTACACAGGAAAATATAGTTTGATCAAAAAACAGGAAGCAAAAAAAAAAAAAAAAAAAAAAAAACCAGGAAGCAAGCCCCCCACTTGAGCTTTCTCAAAAAATTTTCTTTTGTTTCAAAAAAAGAGAAAGTAATCTGTGACTCGGTTTCAAAAAAAGAGAAAGTAACCTGTGACTTCACAAAGCAATATTTACTATGCCAATTTTTTAGTTACCCCAAATAAGAATGAACTACTTATTGTCAAGATTTCAAGAAACAATAGTCTTTAAGTTAGGTGATTCTGGTTCCAAATGACACCAGTAAAAGTTTAAAAACAAGGAGAAGGGGATCAAGTGCCATAAAATTGAAGCTATTCTGTCTTCTAGTAACATTTATATCAAATAATATTTCTGGGTCATATTTCTTTTAATGAAAATAATATGCATTGAAGCATAACATCAAAACTTCCTAATAAGGAAACACAAAGAATACAAACAAAACAAAACAAAGCAAAAAGCTTAAAGCTTAGCAGATCTGGAGTCTTTGGTATCCAGACATGATTTATGTTACAAACAGAAGTAGTGAGCCTGGGCCACAGTACAGAAGCGGGGCCTGATGAACTCAGAGCATTGTAACTCTCCTCAATAAATCACAATTACCAAAGCACCAATGATAAATAGCTAGAATTTCAGAGTATTTAATAGCTCTCCTTATTTGTTGGTTTGTGGACCATTTGATTCTTTCCTTCAGAAATTGCTCTTTGATAGTTTCAGACCCAATACATTAATATTTAATCATGAACCCTTGGAAACATCAGTTAGGAAACTTCTAAAGAACTTACTATTATAAACAAGACTGGAGCACTGGAAAAACAATTCTTCTTCATGAATCTGTCTTATAGCTAAGAAGAGGAAAAAGCCTCCAAGACCACTTTAGTTCAAAGAAGAGATGTTTAAAAATGGAAAGAAGTACTTACATAAATAAGTAAGGGAACACTGTTGGTTCAATTGCTATCAGAGTGTCCCCAAAAAAGCAGCAAAGTCAGGGTGCCTCCATGGCTCAGTCATTTAAGCACCTGACTCTTGATTTTGGCTCAGGGCATGATCTCAGTATCTTGAGATGGAGGCCTACACTGTCTTCCACATTCAGCGAGGAGTCTGCTGAAGGATTCTTTCTCTCCTTCCCCTTCAGAACCAACCCTATGCTTGCCCTCTCCCTCTCTCAAAATAAATAATAAATCTTAGGGGGAAAAAAAAGAAAAGAAAGGAACAGCGACTGATGTGTCAAGGGAACATAATCCAAAAGAGTAGGTAAGAATGTAAGAGCTATCAATAAGTCTAATCAGTGATCATTTTGCATTGATGTAAATAATTTTTCTACAATTGTAACATTTCATCCATGCAGAATGAGTCAATAATATTTCTTGTTTTAAGATTTCATTATTTATTTATTTAGAGAGAGAGAGCGTGAGCCGGGAGAGGGGTAGGCAGAGGGGGAGAGAGAGAATCTTCAAGCAGACTTCCCACTGAGGGTGGAGCCCAAAGTAGGGCCCAATCTCAAGACCCTGAGATCGTGATCTGAGCTAAAACCAAGAGTCAGACACTCAAATGACTATACCACCCAGTTGCCCCAATATACTATTTCTTAAGTTGTTTCTTCTAGTAACATTGTGAAGGAGCATTGATCTCCCCATTTGTGAGATGATAAGAATGGAGGCATTGAGGTTGCAGAGGTTGAAAATAAAAGGAGGAAATGCCAGAATCAGGATTGAATCCAAAAATCCTTGTTTTTAATATTTTCTTTATAAGTACATATTTCTTTTTACACTATTAAAACTTGTTTGCTGACCATAATTTTTAGCATTGTCTTGAGGTAGTAATGCCCAAATATAAATCTGTACTCCCAAAGAATTTCTAGTTCTTCCAGAGTGGAACCCAACACCTATTTACAATTAACACAGCTTCCATAACTTGCCCAAATCAATCCTTCAGTCACTCTGGATAGAATTTCATTCATAGTAAGAAACTTCACACCCTTGCTCTAAAATCACTTTCCATTTTTGTCCCCACTGGCCACAATTGAGAGCTACCAGCAGGAGAAAGGCCATGAACCATGGATTGCTATTGTAAGCTGTTGTGACTTAAGGGAAAAATGTTTTGAGCAAAACTAGTCCTGAGCAGAACTGTGAAATACAGTGTTTCTTATCATCACCATCAACTCTGTCTCTCTTTTCTGGTTTGTTTTGTTGGGTTTGTTTGTTTTGTTGTTGTGGTTGGGTTAGGTTGATTTGTTGGTGTTCTTAAACCAAAACATTGTTAATACCAACTAGAAAACAAAACACCTGCCATTAGGATGAGCTTGCTCATGAAGCTGTTGCCACACGGAATTTTACTCCAGAGACTCCCATACATGACATTTTTCATCCTCTAGGCTTACTCCTGAAGTTTAACCATACCATTAAAGATATCCAGAAAGAATAAAAAATTCATACAGTCCCCAAAATGGGAGATTTTGATTGATTTCTGTTCTCTAAAGAAATGAGTGTCCAATCTAGATACACATCGCACTTTTAATTCTATGTTCAAGTTTTTAACTTACACATTAAGCACAAATTATGGTTGAAGCATATTTGAAACAACTTGTTAAGATAAAATGGTTCCTTCCATGATGTGAGATGACTGCTCACCTCATTCTCTACCCTTTCCAAGACATATAACTCCATTTACTTTCATTAAAACCCTAAGCAACACACATTTTTAAAATGTATATCTTTAATTTTTTTCCATAGATCATATAACAATTTCTAGGTATAAGCTAAAGTCTTCCTTCCACCACCCCCCCCTTTTTTCTTCATCACAACCACTCCCACTAACCAAGCAACTGCTATTAAAGATTCCTGTGATTCCTTTCAGAACTTCTAAGCCACACAAGCTTTATTTTATACAACTCTTAGCATACTAAACCGAGTACTCTGTATTTCTTTTGCTTAATCTGGGATCATTCTATGTACATACATGAAGCACTCAGTCATTCTCTTATAAGGGCTCAAGGTAACCCATTTTGAGAACTGACTCATGTCCTAACAAGAACCTGAAGGAAAACACTCTCACTTACCATGGTCCATCTTTCTGTTTCTACACTGGGTTCATAGAATTTCCCCCCAGGCACCAGCCAAAGTTGTAGCCCTACTTTTATCACCACCATCCCACCCATCTTACCTACCACCTTATATCTTGGCCATTGTCCATCTTGCTTTTGATGGTTGCTTAAGTATACAGCCCATGAGCCTTCTAATCTATGCCTGGAGTTGACCCTCATGAACTATGGTATTCTCTGAAATTACATGATTTGTTAGCAATCACTGAGTTTGTGTCCCTTCTCTGTCACAGGTTTTTCTTGTCTTCCTAGAATATTAACCTGGTCTATGAACTACATTTCATCACTTCTAATCTCAGTTGTTTATCCCACACCCATCTGCTGCTCCCTTCTGTGATTCTCGAGCAAATGGTAAGATACACAATGTCTTTTTCTTCATGAGCTTAACATCATCAGGTTGCTCCTTTCCTTCTTTTTAAAATACAATTGTTGGCTTTTAAGAGGGATCTCTTCTTCCCTGTAACATACTTAAATGATTCCCAGAGAAGGCTCTCTGCTCAACGATGAAAATGTTGCTCAGAGAGTAATTTCTATGACTGCTTTCTTTTGCAACTTTTTTTTTGACATAATCCTTCTAAAAGCTTTCAGCACCTCTTAGATGTTTTCTGAGATCTTCTGAGACACACACAGAAAAATGTGAAACAAGCAGCAATTTGTTCTAACACCTTGAGTCTACCTCCCTTCTGAAGAATTCTACCTACGTATTCTTTATTCTCTAGGAAAAGAAGGAAGGTGATTTTGATCCTTCCCTTTTTCTTCACTGTAGTATTACTTGTTAATTACAGTTCTGCTTAGTCTCAGAATATAAGCATATGTGTTTTGTTTAAAGGCTACTTAAAACTGGAAAAGAACAGAAGTCATTGTGGCCTCTTCATTGCTATCTCAGTTAATGGCAGCAGCACCATCATACCAATCAACAGGAGATAGGAAGCTGGTATGCAATTTCAATGCCTTTGCATCTCTCTCCTCAACATCAGCATCTTCGATGTCTTTTAACTCAAACCCAGCTCAAATTATCTCTGCTTCTAATGGTTCTCCTCTTTAAGTCACCTTCCAGGGAGATCTCTGAAAAGACAAACAGCTACTTTCCCCTGTGCCTTCTTTTTCTTCCCTGCAAGGAGAGGAATACTCATTTAATAAGTCAAATTTCAGGTATGTGCCTAGACCACATTTACTAATGAGCAAGGTCACTGTGAATTAATGATTGGACCCATGGGTATGGCTCTTTCTTTTGCTTTCTCCTTTTATGGACCTGGAATGGCAAAGTGGTCCAGGACTTCTCCCACATGGGGGAGAATGAGTCATCCAAATGTCCTGATCATCACTTCTCTTTCATATTCATTTCAGTCCACAAATCTCAAAAGTTTCTGTCCTTCCTTAAAGCCAAAAAGAGCACAGTGCCCAGGTTAGTGTCTAGACTTAGGGATAACAAAGAGGCTGCTTTAGCTTCTAGTCTACATAGCCCCTCTAAGCCCATCTTACTAGAGTTTTCACAAGTTGAGGACAAACAGCTCTTTGACCCCCACATGGATATTTCCCTTGGCAACCTTATGAGGGGATAACTGTAGTCCTGTTAATATTTGGATACCAGACCACCAGCCCTAACATTCCACTGAACCATAAAAGGCATGGCTCTATAGTCCATATCCAATCATGCCAGATCTTTTTGGAACTATCTGATGTTCTGCTTGCCTCCACTGTTACAACATAAAATTTAAATCTATAGAGTGTCATGTAATACTATCAAATATCTAGGACTAATCTTACCTTTATAATTTCTTTATTCATTTACTCTAATTCGTGAATTCACATACCATTAACTTCCTAAATGGATGCTTTCCATTCCTCCATTTATGGCTTATCCTGTTTGCCTTTTCAGAATGTTTTCCCAAACCCCTGACCCCTACCTGCCATCTCAGTCACTTCATACTTAACCACTGAGCACCTCTTATGTAGCAGGCACCAAGTCCTGTGGAAGCACAAGGCAAACAAGATGTTCAAGGTCCCTCCACTCCTAGAAATCTTATTATATCTTTCCAGCTGTTAAGAGTATCTCTTTCCTTTGGTGTTCTGATCTTACATTATTTATTGTGCCTTGGACAATAGAAATGTACATATATTCCATATCTCCTTAAAAAGAGGTATATTTATAGATAAATTTTATAAAATTAGTTAATTATTCTGCAGTTACATGGGAAAGTCAAGCTTGGAGTCTGGGGGTGATAGTAAATCTGTAATATTAACCAACATTGTCACTCCACTTATTATGTTCCAAGCAAAGACTGTTCTAAACACCTTGAATACATGAACTCAATTTTCCCTCACAACAGCCCTTTGAGGTATGTGTTTTATTATTTCTATTTATATAGATGAGGACACTGAGATATGTTAAAAAAAAAAAAAAAAACTTGCCACACAGTTGGTGAGTGGAAAAACCAGACGAACAATGCATACAGTGAATAGCTAAGTAGGAATGCCTGCATCAAGGGTACTTTCTGGAAAGCTCTGGCCTGAATATTTTCCTTGTAATTTCCTATAAGGGTGGATATCCAGGATCATTCCAAAGGAATAAGCCACATTGTTAGAAGATGGAACACTTAGGGGAGCGGGGGATGAGTGCATCAAAATTACTGAGCTGTAGTACAAAGAGTCCTTAAATAGCATCCAAAAGACCTGGTTTTCTCTGGCTTTGCCACTTACAAAGTAGGTGATTTTGCATAGGTTACCCTCCAATTCTTTTTCATTGGGAAATGGGTGTAATTATGCCTGTTTTGTAGGGTTGGTGAGAAGATTAAATGAGACACTAAACAAGAAAGCATTTGACATTAGAAGATTACAGAACAAACTGAAGGATGCATTGTTGTTTCAGTCTTTTTTTTTTTAAGATTTTATTTATTTATTTGACAGACAGAGATCACAAATAGGCAGAGAGAGAGGAGGAAACAGGCTCCCTGCTGAGCAGAGAGACCAATGTGGGCCTCCATCCCAGGACCCTGAGATCATGACCTGAGCCAAAGGCAGAGGCTTAACCTACTGAGCCACCCAGGCACCCTGTTGCTTCAGTCTTATGGCAGGACTACTCTGGTTGGCAGGGTAATGGACAAGGAGTCTACAGGGAGTCCCAGGGGCAGTTAGTGGGGAGCAGTTAGTATAAGACCTGTGGGGATTCAGTTTTTGCTGTTGAGATAGAGAAGGAGAGGGTGAACAAGGCCAATTTTAACTCCAAAAATTTTGATTGGAAATTTTGTCCTTATTTTCAGTATTGCTTGAGAACCTGTTCCAGTGAATAAAATGATTTTCATCTAAGTTTAAAATCCAAGTTGATATTTTATTCTTTTTTTAACTTGTAAGACTTGGAAATCACAGGCCAGAGCTGACAACATTCAGCATTCCAAGTAAGGATCTTCCTAGGGGATTCGAAAATCTCCCTAGCAACTTCTTCCAGTTCCTCATATTGAACCCATATCCCTCTAGCTGCAGCCTTGTTCCTCTGGCTTATTTTAGGAGGAAACAGCTGGTCTGCAATCTCCATATAATATCCATTCATGGATTTATTAAATCATAATGCATATTAGCTGTGTTGCGTATTCTGAAAGTAGCAGGCTCGTAGCATTACCAGCAGTCATTTTTCAGTCCTGTGCAAAATATACCCCTGGGAGCTTTTAGCAGATGTTTGGTAAAATTATTGAAAGAAACAAGAAACAAGACATTCCCTGCTTTTAAATCCACGATGAGTAAATCATTCAAAAACAGCCACCAGGCATCACAAAGTCTAAAAATTGGAAAGACACTCTTTTTGTCAATATTCTTATCCAAGCAAACATATCACAAGTTGAATCCCAAATGAAGATACCATCTCACACAGCAGAGAAGGTCCTATCATAGCAGTTATGGCTTATGCACATTAAAGTGCCATTTTTAAAACTCAGATTTTATATATTCTTACCTCTAAAGGAACAAGTAAGATCAAGCTTTATGTAAAAATTTAAATCAGGAAGAAAAAAAAAAGAGCAAGAGAGTAAGAATAAGAACAAGAAAAAAAGGGGGGAAGGGAGCAGGGAAGAGTCAGAGAGACAGGAAAGAAGGAAAGGGGGCAAGGTGGTGGGGGGGGGATCTCTTTTCAGTATGCCTAGAACACATTTGGCTATTTTATGGCATTTTATTTGTTTTCATTTCTTTTCTACATTGCAATGTGTAAAGCTTGTGCTGGGACAAATCTTGGAAGGAGTGGATCAAAATAAAAGGGATATATAGTATCAGATGAAGAAAACAATTTCCCTGGAGAAATACTAAACATTTTAACCTTGCATTGTACTCATCACTGAATGAGTTTCTGTTCACACCAACTCATAATTCCTTTTCTAATTTGGTAGACACATAAAGTAGGATCTTGCCATTCTTGTTTCTCTGGAAGTTGACATTTTCTCCTTCCACACAATGATGTTCAAATTCCTTTCTCATAAATACCTCCCACCCTGGGTATAAGTCAAAATTCATGTCTCAGCAGTTGACAAAGACTGTGGGTCACAAAATTCTCTGCTTTGCTTAGAGCTTACCATGTTTGCTGTTTCTAAGAAGAAAATGAAATTTCCAAATTTCCAAATGCATATTTATGAAAGAAGCATTTTTGTAAGTAAGCATCAAGGAATAACAAAAGAAATGAATTCCTATTGACACCCTACGAAGGAAGAGATTGAGATTTAAATGCTTTGCTCATAATACGTGAATGCTAAAGAAACCCAGGACTGAGATTCTGAGACTAGAACAGAGAATGGCGAGACACTGTACAAATAAACTTCAGATATGCCCATCATTGCATGGCGTTCTGTGCATACAGGATGCTTTCTTCCTCACCCCCTGAAAGGCACCAATGTTGTCACTAAAGACAAATACCGCTTGGATGAAAATACTTTTATTATTACTTCATAATTATAAGTAACACATAGCCAATGTGGACAATTTTCAATCTATAGAAATTATAAAGAAAAAATTAAAATTCCCCTTAACTCTGCTACTTCAAGAAAAACATTGATCACACTTTGATGTATTTTCTTACTGGAATTATTTTTTTCCTTAAACAATGGCAATGTATTATCTTACAGTTCTGGAGGCTAGAAGTCCAAGATCAAAGAGTTGGCATGGTTGATTCCTCCTGGAATTTTTTCACACCCAGAAAGGTTATTCCTTTCTTATAAAATTCTGATAATTCTATAAATACAGTAATTTTCATTTAATTTAATGTCATAAGTATTTTCTAGGTCATTAGATATTTTCAAAACATTGAATTGGTTCATTTTATTCAATAGTATAACCATGATATAATTTGTTTGACCATATTCTGTTATCAAATACTGGGTTCGTTCTAATTTTCCAACATCATAAATAAATATTTTATAGACATCTTTGTACATAAACTTTCTCTGTACAGAAATAATCTCTGATTATTTTCTTAGTATAAAATCCTGAATAGGAAATTACCAAATCAAACGGAAAACAAATATTTTGAGGGTTCTCCTGAAAGCAGGTTAAATTATAGTCCCACCTGTTGAGTGAAAAGTGTCCCTTTCCTGAAGCCATAGAAATTACTTTTAAATTTATCTTTGACAATTTAAGAGTTGTGACATGGCACATCACTGTTAGTTTTATGTGCATTTTCTTAACAATTAACATGATTGAACGTGGTGATTTCTATTGATCAAGTATTCCCTTTTAGTGATAAAGACAAAGTGTTATTAGCTCAGACCTCCTTGGCACTTTCCTTACTCATCTCAGGGACAAATGGAGGAAAAAGGTGTACTTGAATTCTGGATTTGGTTTGTTTCCTCTCCTTGGCAACCCTTTCATTCATAATACCAGCTTCATTGATGAAATCTCATTATCTAACCAGGAAGTGAGATATTTACTTACAATTGTTGACTACAGTGAATCATTGAAGTGTGTGAACATTATAAATAGATTCTGGTGGATACTAAGAAAGATGCTTGTAAGTTTCAAAATATAAAAGAAAGCCTAAGTCAGTCACCTATGAGAATAGGACAGTGAATTCCCATCTGTATGGCTCTTATGGTCAATGTTGAGTTTCAAGAATCTAAGTTCAATATTTATATTTCAAATTAAGCATTTTATTATCTTGTGTGTTGGTTATAGTTAAAATTTCAATAACAAAAAGAACAATTAACAGTCACACACAGAACAGTGTGTTAGATTCTAGATTTACTAAGAAAGAGAGATTGATGCTACCTTAACAAAATTGTGTAGGGCAGGTAGATATTCACTACAATAAAGTCCTAGATGTAGTGATATTATATTTTTTAAATATATGAGCTGACCTTAATAGATATTTAAAAATATTTACTTCTGTATCCTATCTTTTTTTTTTTTTTTTTTTTTTTTTTTTTCTCATTTTATTTATTTTTTCAGCGTAACAGTATTCATTCTTTTTGCACAACACCCAGTGCTCCATGCAAAACGTGCCCTCTCCATTACCCACCACCTGTTCCCCCAACCTCCCACCCCTGACCCTTCAAAACCCTCAGGTTGCCCCAACCTCCCACCCCTGACCCTTCAAAACCCTCAGGTTGTTTTTCAGAGTCCATAGTCTCTTATGGTTCGCTTCCCCTCCCCAATGTCCATAGCCCGCTCCCCCTCCCCCAATCCCACCTCCCCGCAGCAACCCCCAGTTTGTTTTGTGAGATTAAGAGTCATTTATGGTTTGTCTCCCTCCCAATCCCATCTTGTTTCATTTATTCTTCTCCTATCTCCTACCCCCCCATGTTGCTTCTCCATGTCCTCATATCAGGGAGATCATATGATAGTTGTCTTTCTCCGATTGACTTATTTCACTAAGCATGATACGCTCTAGTTCCATCCACATCGTCGCAAATGGCAAGATTTCATTTCTTTTGATGGCTGCATAGTATTCCATTGTGTATATATACCACATCTTCTTGATCCATTCATCTGTTGATGGACATCTAGGTTCTTTCCATAGTCTGGCTATTGTAGACATTGCTGCTATAAACATTCGGGTACACGTGGCCCTTCGGATCACTATGTTTGTATCTTTAGGGTAAATACCCAGTAGTGCAATTGCTGGGTCATAGGGTAGTTCTATTTTCAACATTTTGAGGAACCTCCATGCTGTTTTCCAGAGTGGTTGCACCAGCTTGCATTCCCACCAACAGTGGAGGAGGGTTCCCCTTTCTCCACATCCTCTCCAGCATCTGTCATTTCCTGACTTGTTCATTTTAGCCATTCTGACTGGTGTGAGGTGATATCTCATTGTGGTTTTGATTTGTATTTCCCTGATGGCGAGTGACGTGGAGCACTTTTTCATGTGTCTGTTGGCCATCTGGATGTCTTCTTTGCAGAAATGTCTGTTCATGTCCTCTGCCCATTTCTTGATTGGATTATTTGTTCTTTGGGTGTTGAGTTTGCTAAGTTCCTTATAGATTTTGGATACTAGCCCTTTATCTGATATGTCGTTTGCAAATATCTTCTCCCATTCTGTCAGTTGTCTTTTGGTTTTGTTAACTGTTTCCTTTGCTGTGCAAAAGCTTTTGATCTTGATGAAATCCCAACAGTTCATTTTTGCCCTTGCTTCCCTTGCCTTTGCCGTTGTTCCTAGGAAGATGTTGCTACGGCTGAGGTCGAAGAGGTTGCTGCCTGCATTCTCCTCAAGGATTTTGATGGATTCCTTTCTCACATTGAGGTCCTTCAACCATTTGGAGTCTATTTTTGTGTGTGGTGTAAGGAAGTGGTCCAATTTCATTTTTCTGCATGTGGCTGTCCAATTTTCCCAGCACCATTTATTGAAGAGGCTGTCTTTTTTCCATTGGACATTCTTTCCTGCTTTGTCGAAGATTAGTTGACCATAGAGTTGAGGGTCGATTTCTGGGCTCTCTATTCTGTTCCACTGATCTATGTGTCTGTTTTTGTGCCAGTACCATGCTGTCTTGATGATGACAGCTTTGTAATAGAGCTTGAAGTCCGGAATTGTAATGCCACCAACTTTGGCTTTGTTCTTCAATATTCCTTTGGCTATTCGAGGTCTTTTCTGGTTCCATATAAATTTTAGGATTATTTGTTCCATTTCTTTGAAAAAAATGGATGGTATTTTGATAGGGATTGCATTAAATGTGTAGATTGCTTTAGGTAGCATAGACATTTTCACAATATTTATTCTTCCAATCCAGGAGCATGGAACATTTTTCCATTTTTTTGTGTCTTCCTCAATTTCTTTCATGAGTACTTTATAATTTTCTGTGTATAGATTCTTAGTCTCTTTGGTTAGGTTTATTCCTAGGTATCTTATAGTTTTGGGTACAATTGTAAATGGGATTGACTCCTTAATTTCTCTTTCTTCAGTCTTGTTGTTGGTGTACAGAAATGCAACTGATTTCTGTGCATTGATTTTATATCCTGACACTTTACTGAATTCCTGAACAAGTTCTAGCAGTTTTGGAGTGGAGTCTTTTGGGTTTTCCACATATAGTATCATATCATCTGCGAAGAGTGATAGTTTGACTTCTTCTTTACCAATTTGGATGCCTTTAATTTCTTTTTGTTGTCTGATTGCTGAGGCTAGGACTTCTAGTACTATGTTGAATAGCAGTGGTGATAATGGACATCCCTGCCGTGTTCCTGACCTTAACGGAAAAGCTTTCAGTTTTTCTCCATTGAGAATGATATTTGCGGTGGGTTTTTCATAGATGGCTTTGATAATATTGAGGTATGTGCCCTCTATCCCTACACTTTGAAGAGTTTTGATCAGGAAGGGATGCTGTACTTTGTCAAATGCTTTTTCAGCATCTATTGAGAGTATCATATGGTTCTTGTTCTTTCTTTTATTAATGTGTTCTATCACATTGATTGATTTGCGGATGTTGAACCAACCCTGCAGCCCTGGAATAAATCCCACTTGATCATGGTGAATAATCCTTTTAATGTACTGTTGAATCCTATTGGCTAGTATTTTGGCCAGGAAATTAAAGAAGAATTGAAAAAATTCATGGAAACAAATGATAATGAAAACACAACAGTTCAAAATCTGTGGGACACAGCAAAGGCAGTCCTGAGAGGAAAATATATAGCGGTACAAGCCTTTCTCAAGAAACAAGAAAGGTCTCAAGTACACAACCTAACCCTACACGTAAAGGAGCTGGAGAAAGAACAAGAAAGAAACCCTAAACCCAGCAGGAGAAGAGAAATCATAAAGATCAGAGCAGAAATCAATGAAATAGAAACCAAAAAAACAATAGAAAAAATCAATGAAACTAGGAGCTGGTTCTTTGAAAGAATCAATAAGATTGATAAACCCCTGGCCAGACTCATCAAAAAGAAAAGAGAAAGGACCCAAATCAATAAAATCATGAATGAAAGAGGAGAGATCACAACTAACACCAAAGAAATACAGACAATTATAAGAACATACTATGAGCAACTTTACGCCAACAAATTGGACAATCTGGAAGAAATGGATGCATTCCTAGAGACATATAAACTACCACAACTGAACCAGGAAGAAATAGAAAACCTGAACAGGCCCATAACCAGTAAGGAGATTGAAACAGTCATCAAAAATCTCCAAACAAACAAAAGCCCAGGGCCAGACGGCTTCCCAGGGGAATTCTACCAAACATTTAAAGAAGAACTAATTCCTATTCTCCTGAAACTGTTCCAAAAAATAGAAATGGAAGGAAAACTTCCAAACTCATTTTATGAGGCCAGCATCACCTTGATCCCAAAACCAGACAAGGACCCCACCAAAAAAGAGAACTGTATCCTATCTTTTATTCTTTGTCCAATCCAACCACCTAAGCCTTCTTCATTTATTACCTCAAGGGAGGAGGTCATACAGCCAGACCAAAGCAAAGGTGCTAATGACCATTCACTCTCTTTTCTATTTCAAATGACTCTAAGGGAGTGGAAAGCTCCTGATTTTAATCATTCTGGGAATTTGAGAAGTGAGTTCTTCAACCAAAACCTGTCCCCCAGTAGTTGATATTTTCTCTCTGGATGAGAGAGAACGGGAAGAGAAAGGAAGTGGGAGAAGAGAGAAGTGATTTGATCCTAATCGTAGGGGCCAACTGGCCTCTGAAGAGAGCCCCCAATATTAGGAAACCCAAAAGTAGCACCCAGGGAGCAAAATCAGAGATAAAAAAGAATGAGAATGGATTCACAGTGTGGAGGCTCCTAGGTATACAAAACAAAAGAGTGTTTTATGGGTTGTCATGTTATGGCATGGCACAGAAAAAGCAAAATAATTCTCATGTGCTTTCATAGGACACCCCCAAATATAAGGGACTTGCAGGTGGGAATGAGGGCATATACATAGTCCTATAAAAAAGTGGTAACTAAGAACCAGACAGGATGATAGCTGCCTGTTGATAGATGACATGAAGGATTGAAGGCATTATACATCCTTCACTGCAAGTATTTTTGGCACAGCTAAGGTCAGATTCCTATCCAGCAAGTAGGTAAGAATAGCATCTCCAAATACGGTATAGGGTGGCAAGAGACAAAGTCTACCAAGTATTGTGTTTCTTTCTCGGTGACAGAAGATGCAAGATGCAATACTTCGTCCTTTTCTTTGCAAGGTATTTTACCACATACTCTAGACCATTGGAACCCTACAGTTTCACTGATGTGGCAAGCTCTTGAAATTTGGTATAATTTCTCTCATCCTCTGGAACATGTGCATGTTACAAAGAACTTCAAATATCTGCACTTTATTGCTTTATCAGTCCAATTAACATTATCTCATCAATACAATGGACTAGGTTCTGCAGATGTCCAAATGATTCAGTCACTTTGGACTATATTATAACAAAAGTGGGGAGGATTAAGTAACTCTGAGAAGGGGCGCCTGGGTGGCTCAGTGGGTTAAGCCGCGGCCTTCGGCTTAGGTCATGATCTCAGGGTCCTGGGATCGAGTCCCACATCGGGCTCTCTGCTCAGCAGCGAGCCTGCTTCCCTCTCTCTCTCTCTCTCTGCCTGCCTCTCTGTCTACTTGTGATCTCTCTCTGTCAAATAAATAAATAAAATCTTTAAAAAAAAAAAGTAACTCTGAGAAAAGTAACAAATTTATCCTATTTTTTGTCCCACATAAATGCAAATTGCAACTGAATCTCCTTCCTGATAAGGATGGAAAAAATATTTACCAAATTGATTACTTTATAACATGTACCGAGGCTATGTTAATCTACAGTAGCAAGTAATTGACCTGGCCCAGCAGCCACAATTGGGACTATCACTTGGTTAAGTTTGGAGTACTCCGCTCTTATCCACAGGACCTGTTTTCTGTTGGACCCAACTGATGATAGAATGCACACTTTAAGTCTTTAAAAATAACATTAATATCCTCCATTTCTCTTGGTATGTGACACTGCTTTTTGTTTACCTCTTTGCTTGGGTAGTGGTGTGGAGTAGAGACAGGGATGGTTTCCAAAATTTCTCTTTGGTCTTATATATTATGTACTAAGACAGTTCTATTCCCCACAGGCCAAGGAACAAATCTGAGGATTACAGATCCAGAAACTTGGTGAGGAATCATGACTTTCTTTGGTATAGTTGTCCTCAGCCTCCAGATCATCCACCCATAATTTCTTTTGATTACATAGATTAAGCAATATTGATCATCCATCTATCTCCCTCTAGGATACTATAGTCTATTAACAGCCTAGTTCTCTGCATTTCAGACTCTTCCACTACTACTCAACCCTGACCCTCTTACAAAAATTAAGCCCTCCTTCTTTCAGAGGTTAAGCTTTTTTACTTGGTCTTTATTATTTTGGAATCCTATAATCCCCTTGGCTATTAGGTAGCCAAGATGTGTAACATCTCCTTTCATTAGCCCCAGCATACAGAATACAGACACTGCAGAACTCCCAACAATGTGAATGCACCTCACCATCAAATTTCTTATCACTTTGGTAAATGAGGGGCAATCCAGATCATCCCACAAATGTAGTTAACCTGTGGGCTCTCCAGCCTGCCTTGGAATATCCAAGGTATACCAAGCGTACCTGCTCCTGTAAGCTTCTGATGGATTACTCCATTCCATGGAAATTCTATTATTTGTATTTCATTTTGCATAGGCCATTTCTCTTTCTCAAACTCATAAAAGCCGTCCTAGTAGTATATTAGTGCAATCTCCCAGGATTCTGGTCAGGTGATAAACTCTGTGTCCTGGAAAGTATTCCTATACTGATCAATTTCTCATTGTCCAATTTTATATCCAGTGCTCCCAGGATCATCCCTATATTTACTCTTATGGCTCCTGCAGGTACATATTGACTGGACCTTGTAGCAACATCAGCATAGAGCCTCTTTTCTTCTTTAGCAGGATAACATTTCCTCAGCTGGATTATATTAAAACTTGGTCTTAACTTGGTGACTAGGAAGGGAAATTGAAGTGAACATTATGACAGGTAAGATGCATGTTGTCTTATAAGCTAGAGGTTACTGAAATGTCTTCAAGCAAAAGAGAGCACTATCCTCTAACAGCAATGACAAGGTCAGTTTGGTAGGCACAAAGTTTTACAAGAATCTGAGTTTTAAGGTTCTTGAATGCATCAACTTAGATGACTTCATATCAAGTATCAATGTTTCATGCATTTCTAATCAGGGCCTTGACCTTGACATGGCACATTTGCCAAAGTTGGAAATTAGATCTTACCTAGAACTCTACTACACTTATAATAAAGACCTATACTCATCACCAAGTTTTTCTGACTTCTTCTGAATACAAGAAATGAAAGTCTTATTATATGGAGTCAAGGAGGCACTCTGAGCTTCACACTTCATCTGCAGTTGGTGATGAATCACTGAGGTTTCTGCAATGCATCCACAGCACCCAGCAGCAGCAATCTTCTCCCATGGTCCTTACAAGTAGAATTGTCCCCCTGTACCTCTCAAATGCCTGAGAAATAGTACTAGCCAATGAATGCCCTTCCACAGAGATCACATCTCCATTTCATCCCTAGTGAACATGTGAATACTAGCACAGCCATAGTATGCTAGTGACTGCTTGTGTTCCCATCAGTGACTGAGTCTTTGGTGCAAGGAGTCTAGCTCCCAAATTTCATTTTCAGAGTCTGCTTCCTAGGACAGTTCTTAATATCTACTGCCTTAGGTCAGGTCCTCTGAAAGAGAGAATTGTGTGCTGGAGGTTTGTTTGTTGGGAAATATATTTGGGAACACAGGTAAAAAAGTAAATGAAGCAGATTTGGACAGGGAAGTAGGTGAAGAGCGAGGCCGTGGTAACTGAGATCTTGGACAGTTCTTTAGAGAGCTCTAGGTGGGAAGGGACTCTCAGAATTGTCCTGTATTGCAGCTGGGGGGATGAACATTTGTACTCCCATTTCAATCATATTGGCATGTGTCTTGCCCTCAGGGAAGAGCTATTACCTGAGGTATCTGTTAGCAGCCAAGGTCAAGTCCCAGGGTGGAATGAAGCTGTAAATAGACAACACTCTTGGCAGCTGGGGGAATGGATACCTCCATGCTGAAAAGGGAATCTGGGCAGAGTACCCCAGTGTCCATTTCACTTGGTTAGGGCCTTCAGTTCGCCCCAAACATAGCTATAATGTATATGAAAAGCAGAGGAAAACCTAAATTGACTAATATTGTTTTTCAAATAATATATATAATTATTATTAATAATAATAATAACTATACTGATGTTACCTTAACCTCTTACATATGGCAAAATACAAAAATATTACAAGACTAATTTACATTTATAAATACCCTATTCCCTTATTCAACAATGTTACTGAATGCCTTACCTTCTGTGTCCAAGTTAAATATAGTTCAAAATATAGAGATGCATAACAAAGTCTGACTTCATGGACGTTAATCTTATAAGGGACATTTGGCAATGAGGGTAGAATGAGTACCCAGTGTCTAGTCGGAATTATCTTTTGTTTCTAATCTGAACCATGGCCAGTCTAAGGTTTACGTATGTGACAACTATGTCCAAACCACTTTTTGCCATGGTATGGCATAGTATGGACTCCATAGTATGGACTCCAGGAATTGAAATCTGAACTTCATCACTAAATACTTACAGTGAATTATTTAACATTTATTTAACAATTTATTTAATTTATTTAACAATTAGTTAACATTCCTGGGGTAATTTCTACATGGATCAAATGGCGATTATTACAGTAGACAAATCAGGGGGTTGTTGTGGGGATTAAAATTAGAAAAGTCACACAAAGTACTTAACACTGTGTCTGGCACATAATAATCACTACAGAAATATCAACTGTCATACATTATCTCACCCTTGTAGGATTAAAATCCGGTTCAACTTATTAAAACTCAAGGTACACACACCTTTCTATTATTATATGAAGCATATGAAATGAGGTGCACCTGGCATATACTTGGATTTGAGTGGGATCATGCAAAAATATGAGACAGGGTTAATTTTGATACCACTAACTTTGCCCTTGGTTACTAATTATTAATGTAACTTATAAATCAAATCCATAATTCTTAAGGTAGAACAGTTGCTCAGCTATTCACTGATCTAAATTTCATGTCACTTATAGTAGGTGGATTATCCAGAATTTAGTAATCATGCCTATGGGATGACTTCCCCAATATTTTTTTTTAACCCTAGAAGAACTAACTGCTAACCCATTCCATTATACACACACACACACACACACGCATACATAAACACACACACATTCACACACACACACCCCTGCATGGGCTTTACAAGTTTTTATATCCAGAATATCTATCACTATGTTTTTCCTACCATGAAATTCAACAGTTATATGAAAAAAGGAAACCTATACAAAGAAAAGGGAAATTGCTTTTGTTCATCATGGAAAAGAGAAACGATCCCTGCCATATCCTCCAGGACCTCTTGGCCACAAAGCAATAACGCACCACCCCAGCGGGGCTTCCAGCTTCTTTTGATACTACTGGGATTGGCTTAGCAGGGAAAACAAAGCGGAAGCAGAGCCATCAACTGTTCACATTAAAGTGATAGTCTTGCTACCTGCAAGACCGATGGGGGAGGCTTTGGTGTGAGCGCTGCAGTCAGCCTCCTGGCTTCCCAAACAATGCCATGATGCCTATCACACACCTACCGGGCACACGCAGCTTGCCGAGGCGCTAACTCACTGCAGCAGATGCTTAGCACCTGGCTGTGCTGTGAGCTGGCAGGGGCACTCACTATATTCGATGCTGCAAAATCACAGGAAACGCTGTTTATAAACCTGCGAAAGGAGGAAGCTTCTTTAAAAGGAAAAGGCTTTAGAGGAAATCCAGCTGCCTGGCACATAATCTATTTTCCCTGCCTTCATCTTCCCAGGAACCTTGAAGTAAGGAAGGCACAAATGACCATTATATTTTAGAAAACATCACGGAGAGTTCTTAGGACCTGAGGCAGTATAGGCCATTTACCAGAAGCTTCATCTGGGAGACAGTAGGTGCATTTCATCCTAAATTGCTGAATATCTAGATTTTACGTGAAAGTGATCAGATGAATATCTTTGACCCCATTTTGCCTGCAGTCCTTTGGGCACTCAGCAGGTATTTCGGTGCTTAATAAAACATGTCAATAAAGCAAAAGAAAGGACTGTGCTGAATTCTAAGAAGCTCAAAGTCAAACATTCCCTGCAAACTCAGATGGATAATACAGAGCTCAATCACAGTTCCAAATCACAGCCATCAGACACTTTGTTGATTTCATGCAATTTCCCAGAATGAAAAAGATCTGCCACGTTGCAGTGTAACTCCTCTGCATACAGAAAATCTAATGAAACCACTGGGGAAATTAGTTTTAATCATAGTGCCTAACTGTAAGTCTTTTTATGGCTGGTCACAATTTTAATCTTTGGCTAAGCTCTGGTTTTTGGCTTTTCCATTGTTTTTCCTCACAAAGCTTAGGGTGTATTTGAATCATTGCCAAAAATGATCATGGTTTAAAACATATCCTCTCTCTCTTGCTCTCTTTTGCTCTTTCTCTCTCTGTCACATATACACACATGCACACACACACACACACACACACAATTCATTAGAAGCAAACACCAACAATTAGATTTTACTCCAAGAAACCAAATAGAATGAAAAAGAGAGAAAGAGAGGCAGAGAGAAAGAGTACAAGAGTCCCTTATGACACTCTGTGTACAGATACATTTCTCTCCAGCTCCCTCCTTGTGAAAGTGTTAAGAATATTATTTTAGAATGCTTTTGCAGGACTCCAAAGATTATCACCACCGTATTTCAGAATCACACATAGAATTATAATTTCCATTTCCAGCCACGTGCCAGCCTGAGCCCCAGAAAATGCCTTGTTCTTGCCCCCTCCCACACTGAAGAAATTCCTAATGTGGAAGTCAACAGAAGTTTGAGAGGACCAAAAACAAAGCCACAGTGCTTTTCTCCTCCTAAATCCCTCCCTCAGAGTCACCTGTAGCCAGCTGGTTCTACCTACCTCAGCCTCCTCCAGGGATAGCTTGCTTAATCCCAACGTAGAATATTGAACATTCCTGACTCCCAGGTTCCACTGACCCTCTAATCCTTCAAATCACTTCCCCACTCTCCTTTTCTACATTCCTTGGATTTATCAAACTTTTGTAATTCAGGATTAGTTTGCTTATTTACTTTGGGTCGCTCTGGGATACACAAAACTATTTGAGGATTCAGTGATTTTGCTGAACCCCCAGGAACTTAAAGGTAGGTGACCTATAAATCCTTGTACTAAGACACTAACACGTTTTCTAAATGCTGAACTGAACATGTCAGATTTAGCAAATAAAAATGGAAGGTATCTGATTAAGTCTGAATTTCAGATAAACAATATCTTTTGTAAGAGTGTGTCCTTTGCAATAGTCAGAGCATACCTAAAACCAAAATGTATTTTTTGTTTAGCTGACCTTCAGGTTTGCTCAACATCCAGTGTTTTATCTGACAACCTTAGCTGAGTCTGGACATGGGGAGGAGGAAGTCAAAGCTCAATTAACAAATATTATCCCAGAAGCATATCTCAACAAAGTGACAGATGATCCATTCCCTGCCTCAGAGTCTAAGAGAGCCTGTAACAAGAAGGGCAAATCAAGGCATACAACTGATCTTCCATTGCCCAATGCCCATGGTCAATATCTTGATCCATCAAGATACCCCTTTCTGGTTTCAGTATGGCCTCTTGGGCATCTACTACAAATCAGATTTTACTTGTGAGATGCAACCTTTTAGTAATCCTTGGCCTTGACAAGACTAAGGAAGTGAAAATATGTAGAATCACTCATACTTCGTTTCCAGGCAAATCTCAGTGCATTTTCCCATATTCTCTGAAAAACAGGGGGAAAAAAACCAATTACCTTAAAAAGCTATAAAATTCTAGAGTTGTCATTAGATAGCTCAGCGGGGACCTTGATAATAAATGATTCTCTGGTAGTGGCTCTGGAAATATGGATTGTAATCTACATTAGGTCTCCTGATAACATACATTCTTTGGTTCTTACAACTAAATGGTGCATAATTCATATGCTGTCATTTTTATATACATTCAGTGGCCACATATTGGCCACCTATTAAATGAGTTAAATTTACTAAAATGAATTAAATTTACTAAATGAGTTAAAGTTACTAAAATAGTGTATCTGCAAAATTAAATTCTTGTTTGAGTAGAGCTTACTGATGACTCTAATCTAGGGTCCTAGATCAGCATGTAATGCTAGAAGATTACACAACTCTGAGTATGACTTGTAGAATTCCTGCAGATTGTAGGAAGCATACTTGGTTATTGATGTAGTCTTCACATGGCCATGGTTTCCACATGCCTTCTACTTATGAATTACTTTTGGCTTAGCTTCTTCATTCACATTGGACTTTGTTGTGGATTATTTGGTTAACCCCAGAGTGTATAGTGACATATGCTTCTATCAATGGTACTTGAGGACCATAATCTTGCAATCACTAAACTTTAAGTCATATATACATTATGATTCAAATACAAGTCATCTCTACCACTCTGGTAAGGCAAACCACAAAAATTTGCTTATACAGTGACACATTCCCTCTTATTACTTTATTCTTTTTCCTCTGTAGGGTGGGAATGGATAGAATAAGTGGGCTACCCTGCCCAATCACATGATGGTAAAAAATCATTTGAAAAATTCTTTTCTAGAATAGTGATTGTCAACTGTAATCAGGTGATAATAAATACTAATACAAAAACTATATCATTAGGTGAAATTCTTCATTCAAGAAAAATGTCACAACAAGAAATATTAATTTTATGATAATAAAATTTCAATCAAAATCACATCTCTATTTTTTAATTAGACTAAGCATGCTTGAGTCATTCCAGTTCTTTTCTCATGAATATTTATTTGATTCCTCTTCCTTTATTCTTTATTATATTTACTGACAGTTGATAACAATCAAGTAACAGCAAAAGCCATATCTTTTTTAAAAAGTGTTTAGGAAAAAAATCTCTTGGAATAGAAAACTGTTTTCCATTTAATTTACTTTATTTCTGAAACCTGGGAAAGTACTTCCTGTATTCTATTTCAGGGCTAGGCCACTTTCGTTCCTTTAGGAGCACAAAACAAATGTGTCACAAACTATTAGTGACTTACGAAATCAGTGTAGTAAGTGTTGACCAGCAATTTGTTTTGTTTTGTTTTGTTTTGTTAGAACAGGACAGAATAGGATAAAATAGAATAGCATAGACCACATATATTTCTCCTCCTGAAAATTTGTCTTCAGGTTCAAGTGCATGAGCATACATCTTCTAGAACACACACACAAAAATGAATGCCTTGCCACGTGGAAGGGTTTGGGTTTAAAAACTTTGAAAAACATTTTCTGAGACTAATGCCCCTCATTATTTAATGCATAAAAATTACCTGAGAATCCTGTTAAAATGTAGTTTCTGATTCGATCTATGGCAGGGTATTAAACTTTGCATTTCCAGAAAACTCTGAAGTCATTCTGATGTTGCTGACGCAGGGGATCACAATTTGAATCACAACACCCTAGAGGAAGAGCCACAAGTCCTATGCAGAGGAAGACTAGCCCTCTACAGGAATGGCAAAGGAAACCCTATATTCCCATGTTTCCCACTCCAGATATCGAAGTAGCATGAGGGACCTCCCACCATAGGAACTGACTAAAGTAGTTCTTTCTACCAGAGTCTAAGCCTGCTTTCTTCCCTTTTTCTCTTGTCTCCTCCTCTCCCCTAGCATGTGTCATCAAAAAGTGTGAAACAATTATTGGCCATAAGTCACTGACATGAAACAGTTCAGGAACGAGAGAGACACAGTTGATGAGAACTCTGAGCTAGAGTTACCCCAGTATCTGTCTTCCATCCTGTCATTTGAGTGATCTATCCAAAATACAGATCTGCTTGTCCCACTTTGGTGGTATCTCATTGTGTGTGGGTTAAGTCCCACCTCAACTTTTATGGACTTCAGGCAGGCTCTGGTCCCTCCAGCTTTATTTTTCTCCACTTTAGTTCCCAAAACCCAGCTGCCTTTTCCAATCATGTATGTGTTCTTACAGCATCTAGGGTGAATTCTCCATCTGTGTGACTCCTATTCATCCTTGAAAATTACCCTTTGAAAATTTTCCTAACTACTTCCTTTCTCTACACGTGTATGTGCACGCACATGGGGGCACACGCGCACGCGTGCACACACCACACACACACACACACACACACATATATATATACCTGGTTAGGTTAGAGCATTGGTTGCCAATCCTGGCTGCATATTGCAATGTCAATGTGACTTTTAAAAAATTGTATGCCTGGTCCTACACTTGGAGATTTAACTGGACCTAACCTCGGGGTGTGTGTGTGTGTGTGTGTGTGTGTGTGTGTGTCTGTGTGTGTGTGGGTGTGTGTGTATATGTCCCTGGTAAAAAAAGAATTCCAAGTTCCCACATTAATCATTAATGACCTTGACAGTGTTTACCACCTGTTCTGGTACTCTAAATACACTTGTTAGTCCAGGATTTTCAGTTGACATCAAGTTTCCATCAACTGTATTTCCACTATATTTTTTCCATCTTAGGACACATTTGTTCTTCAAAAAGTTTTCCAGCTAAACATCCCTGCCTCCTCAGTAAATTATTGATTTGCCTTGAGTAGAAGTATTATAAGTCCTCTTTAACTGCTGTTCTGAAAATGTTTGGACTCTGCATATAATGCTTTTGGTATTCCTAAAGTCATCCCCAAGCTCTTGGCTATTTCTGGGTCAAGTGCAAAGGCAGTCTAAAAATGGAACTATTCTTATAGATAGTATTCAGGATTAACTGAAGAATGATTATAAAGGCAACATGGTATGACCAGCATCAAAGCATATTTTCTTTAATAATATAGTCTACTCAAGCTTTCCAATTGTATTCTTATACCCTGTTTATCTGTTATTATTAGGAAATTATGTATTCTACATAAATAATCTTAAATTAAAACACCCTTATGTGTGTTTCATTAAGTAGATGTTCAAAACTTTTTTTGGAAAGGGTATGATATTTCAATCTTAATCATTTTACATTAAGTATTTCCAAACCATATGACACTCTTGTTTGCTTTATTAAATACAAAATTCTAAACTTAATCTACTCTTTCTGGATTATTAGCATTATGCCTACCAATCTATAATAAAAATTTAGACTTGTTTTTGTTGTTGTTGGTTTATCTTCTTTTTTCAGTCTTCCCTTCCTTTATCAGCTCTTTCCAGTGTATTTTAGCTTTGAGCAAAATGACCAAATCCTTAGAATTATAAGAAAAGAGTACAAGCCAGGAGGGGCTGGAAGTCAGATAGCCCAAGCTCTAGTCCTAATTAATTCTTAACGAATGATATGAGGCTGGGCAACCCCTCTGCTCCAGCTTCAGTTACCTGATTTGAAAGGTATATGAGTGACAAGATCTTGAAGTTCCCCGCCAGTTCTAGAAGTTCCCTTCTCACTCCTCCCTGTGAATAGCCATCCTGCCAATCATTCCCCACACTCCCAATCTTCACACTCACACTTCAGCCTGGAAAGTGCTTCTTCCACCAGGACACTCAATACCTTGCCCCAACTTCTTACTGTTTCTCTGGTCCCAAGGAGACATCACCACTTCCGGGGCACCTTCTTTGAAGCTCTAAATCTTGGATGATATGCCTCCCCTGGAGATTCCAATAACATACCTACCACTTTGTATGTGCTATGTGTAATTGTCTATCTTGCTTCACCAAACGGGGTACAGCTGGTCAGAAGAGGCTTATCTTCATTGTCCCACAGCCCTAGCATGGGTCCTGGAATGTAAGGGTATGGGTCAGGGGACTTAATGAAAAACAGTTTATTCATTCAGGAAATCAATAAGCCCAAATGACCATGAAACTCCCTAAAAAAAGATGATGCAAGATTTCAGAACACTAGCTTTCTTTGTTTTCTTCTATAGGGACTGAAACAGCAAGAAATATCCCCTGGATAAGCATCTTTCCTGTATAAGTTACTCTAGATAAGTTTTTTTCTATGCATGTAGGAAACTCTCATCTTGTTGAAAAACCTTCCAAAAACATAGGTTGAAATTTATATATTTCTGTCCTTTCACAACTTTCACAACCTCTTAAAGTAAGGTGTTCTAATTCAAGGGAGGTGAGAACAGAAGTGACCTCACCATGGGCTGGATCAATCTTAACCCTAATATCTCTGTTAGATCCTGCCTTGACCCATGCAAAAAGCTCATTTCTGCTCCTTCTCTCTTTAAAAATTAAAGACAAGAAGAACACCAAAAAAAGCTTCTTTGTATTGGAACTCTGTCAATAACTACAGGGCACTGGATTGATCACTGTGGCATTTTATGAGAATTTCTCATTTTGCATCTACACCTTTTGAAGATGTAGAAAAAACCGTGGATTCATCTGCAAAGAATGAGTTGCATCCAAATAAATTTCACAGCATGGAAGACAAGTAAATTTTTATATTTTGTTACTTGACAGAAATTATTTTTCTGGAGTTTGATAGGTAAATACTATTGATTTATCTTTGCTTAAAGAGCTTAGAGGTGGCTAAATGTTAACTGAGTATTATTAAGAGATGCTTACTTTAATTAATTGACATTTTTATGATATGCCACCTGAAATCTCCCTTCTAGTAAAAGCCGTGATATTTGTACATGTCACCCTTGTCTACTAAGTATTTTTTTTTTCTTTTTCTTGGATTCTTCTTAGTTGACCAACTCCAAAATATTTTGCCTTAGGTTGAGCAAAACTGTCAAGTAAAATCTTCCTGTTTTTAAGTCAAAGCTACATCTAGTTAGATGATAAAAATCCCATCAGTTTCCCTTATTATTCTAGAAATATATATGAGAGAGTTTGACTTCGTCAAATTCTCAGTAATCATAGAACAAGATTTGTCCTAAATACTAAAAATTGCTTAGGGAAGATTTCTCAGAGACCCACTAAGTCTTTGTTGGCACCACTGAGTTCCCCACAAAGAGAGTTAAAAGGAATAGCAATTGAGTAGAGAGAAAAAGAGGTTATAAAAAAAATTTTTTAAAGCTCTTCAAATTGCACAATTAAGACATATCTGGAATAACAAACATTGGATAGATGGCATTGCAGTATTTTTTCTGCAGAATAAAACTCTAAGAACTGGTTTGTTTACTATCGGGTTTTCACTGCTGTTGTCATTCTTTTATAAATAATGTTTTCACATATATGGAGGCAAGAAGCTTCCTGTATTAAAATTGTACAATTGTTCCCTGGCTCTAAAAGTTTCATTGTCTACATATAAATGCTAATACATGTAGCTTAGAATTCCTATTAATGTTTGATTTATATACCTACCCCCAGGAAATATTTACTCCCCTTTCTTTCTGACACTCAATTGCATATTTGTCCTTGTGTCACATGGGAGAAATTCCAGAGGAATTTAGGACTTTTGCCAAATTCTCCAAATTCTTGAATTCTAACAGTTTAAGAACGATGAAACAGGAAATCTAAAGGGTACTCTCTGAGCAGGAAAACACCTCCTCATCAAAGGAAGACAGGAAAACAGTCCTTATTTCAGGGAACTTGACTGGATTGTGAGAAGGGTGACATGCCGGATTGTTACAGAAAATTCCTTCACAAAGCAACCTGAGTCAACTCTGAGTATCAGTCTCCATCACGTGCCTCAGCCAGGATGCTTGTTTGTCCAGAGAGTAGAGAGTAGAACCAAGATGTCCTTCCATCAAGGGACCTAGGTCAGTGCTATTTACAGTTTTCTCCAGAGACTGGTGCTGGTCTTCAAACTGTTTATTACCTGTCCATAGTGCTATAAGCACGGAAAATGGATTTAGAAACTTTTTAGTCAGTTGACTTGCCTAATCAACAGACTTGTGTTTGTAGGCCTTGGAAATAAAACTTAAAACTTTGTCCTCCACCATGTATAGTGTGAAAAGCCATGAAGTAGGGGTTCCTTGAGGCACTTCTAGATTGCAGTTTTCAAGGGTGTCATTGGTAATGGATGGGCATAGCTGTGGAAAGAGCCATAGAAAAGGGCTGCCTTGGGTATCCCCTCCACCGCTATTTGAAATATTCCCAGGGCAAGTCACCCTGGGAAGGAAGGGTACCACCACTATTGTCCAACCAAATATCAGGGGAAATGTTGGAGGTTTATTATTATTGTTGTTGTTGTTGTTGTTGTTGTTGTTGTTGTTATACCTTCAAGAAAAAAAGAAAAAAATAATAATTTCTCACTAAGAAATTGTACTTGAGCCTGTTCCCCCTTCAATTAGATAGGGGCTCAAAATAGTTTGCAACAAATTCTAAACGGGTAACTGGCCCACAGAGTTTTAGCTAGTATATAAAGTAGCATAGTAAAAGACTCTTAGCTCTGCAGGTTGATTGTCCAGAAGAATTTTAAATAAAATTAACAACACAGTATCAGTTATCCCACCAAAAAGTTAGATGAACTTAAACTATCAAAGAAGTTTCACACTCGCCCTTAAAGGATCTGGGGATGATCATAAAAGAGTTACTACTATTCTCTTCTTGATGACATAAAAGTCAAAACAGAATATGTATATACCGGAAGCATCCAAGCCTACTAACCAAGGCAAGCCATTTCAGTATGGTCTGTGATTGACAGAGTCTGGACTGCTTATTGAGAGACAAGCAGTTTTCAGTATTAATCTATCAGTGAATATTGTATATGAATATTGTCAGAGAAAGATTTCCATTTGGCCTCATAAGGCATTTTCCAAGTTAGAATGGCACACCAAGTGACTTTGAGTACATCTTATATCTATTAAAGTGCATCTTACATCAATTTATTTTGATTTGCAAAACAAACTGGTAATGCCCAAAGGTAAATATTTTAAAGCCTGACGTTCTCCATGATATCCTTAAGGATCTAAAAAGGAATGGATGCTGATTGTCATATCTACTTAGACTCATTGGCCCTAGTTTCCTGGAGATTTCAAAACAAATCAAAGGAGGAAAGATCTAGAAGTCTGATGGGCACCGACTTTTTATTTTTCAAAGTAGAACATCAATAAATGAGCTGTATTCTAATAATTTTATTTGAATGTATATTCAAGGATTCCATGAACATATTGCTCATATCTATGAGAAAAAATTGTTGCATATTTTGTAACTTCCCACCCAGGTGAGACTTAAAAGGCTACTAAGAAACACTGAGATTCACCATTCACAATGGATGATCTTTAGAACAATTGAATAGCACTACATGAAATTTACCAGAAACACACCTATACCACCCTCCAAAATAACATTTCAGAATTTTTGATGTTTGACTGAGAGCCTAGACTGAGCACTGATATATGTTCTAGCATGAGTTCTAAAGGTTGGGATGGTTGAGTTTCTAGTTAATGTGCCAGGAGGCTAAAAAAATAAAATCCTACCCCTCTTGCTTGTCTATGTCTATAAACATAGCCAATGCTGAATAGAAAGAGTCACAAAATGAAATAAGTGCACATTGTCCAGAATGTCAAAAAGATACTTGTTAGCTTCATAAAGTGGACACATTCATAAAGCAGACACATTCATAAAGCCTAAAATAAAAAATAACTGGAAAGCTACTCCTAGCCAAGTGATAGGAGAGAAATTTAAAATCCCTGCTGAACAATTTAAGATAACTTTCACCAATCAGGAAACTTGTAAGACAAATAACAAAAACCTATCTAGTTTTATAGGTAGGTCAACAATTTAATTCCCCTTATCATAAATTCAAAACCTCAGCATTTCCTTGTAGAGCAAGGTCACCAAAGAAAAAGAAGTCATCTGTAAATTAGATTACCTTGCCACCAATCCATTAATATTGGAGATACCTCTCATTAACATGTTTACCTGTTATTTAAATGCAGTTATGGTTGAACCTGTGTTCAAATATTTGAAGTGTTTTCTTATCATAGAAGAAAAAATAATAATAGAAATAAAGACATGTTGAGATGTTTCAATTTTGCCAAGAGACATGTTTATCTTTAGCAATTATTTAGGAGAAATCATATTTTTCTCCTCCTTTTAGTCCTTCTCCTCCTTCTCTAGCTCGTCTTCTCCTCCTCTTCCTTCTTCTCCTTATGCTTTTTCTTGTCCTCCTTCTGTATCATTTCCACCTTAGAAAGATGTCAGAGTCAACAACAGCAGCCTTAGAGCCTTCCTGGGGGAAGTGATGTCATCTGGGGATAATTCTACCTTTAAAATATAAAAGTGAATATTCAGCATTAGTTGTGAATTGTTCCCTCTCCAACCCCAAGCTGCCACAGTACCTCTGCTGGGCCACCAGTGAGAATTGCTGGTTCCTGGGAAAGTCTTCTCAATCCCCTTCCCTTCCAGTGACTTTGCAAACACTGTAGTGATTGGTAGCAGACCCAGGACAAGATTTTTCCCTTCTTCTCCTGATGACTCTTTCCAATAACAAAATCTACCAGAAAGAGAAAAAAAAATAGGCAAAAATTGTACTTTAATGCCATTTCCTTCTAGATATGGAAGATGTGTAAATGTCAGAGAATGCATTTGACCCCAGAGAAGGCCAAGAAGAAGGGGCAGGAAGTGGAAAGCGGTAAGGCTTATGTTCTAAATATGAATACCAGTTTCGAAAAGCTCTCTGTTTCCAAACTTGAATAAGTTCATTTAACCTCCCTGCTTGCATTTTACCACCCAGATTGGAGGGACTAATTCAAAACAGAACTAATCTGAGCACCCCACTGAGGTTAGTGTTTTTAAAATGCTTCACACTGTATAAAAGGGGATCTAGGTGCCAAATGCTATTACTGTCCACTCTTGCCATGTTTGAAATTGACCTCTAACTTTTGATACAATGGACTGTGAAACCAGCTTTAAAATCTATGGAATACCAAACTGGCTGCAAGGGAAAATAGAAAAAGTAAGCCTGGCTGAATAAGCTCTGTCATACCACAATTTCACAGTTGAACCAAAAGTAGTACAAATTCAAATTGTAGGGTATAGAGAGCCTAAAACTTTGAAGTCAATGCCTTGGAAAATGGAAGGGAGAGCTCGCTTATGTCTGCAAGTTAACCCTTAGGCAGGACAAGATCAGGAAACAGAACGACAGCTACGGCTATAAGCACATCTCTCAAGTTATTGAGCTCAACTAACTGTAATAATATTAATAATGATAACAGTTGCAGCTCCATCTTAATTATCCCTACTATGTACCCTGAGTTGTGCTAAATGTTTGCCCTGTGTTACCTCACACACGCATCAAAAGTCCACAATAAGGGAGAGTATCTGATTACTCCTATATCACACAGAAGGTAGACAGAGACTACCTACATTGCTTGGAGTCACTTGGAGAATAATCAGGGAAGCTAGGATTCAAACTGAGGCCACCCAACTTCATGGAGCCAAACTATGACAAAACATGTATTCTGAGGCAGGAATCTCTAGTTGGGAAGCAACAGATGGGCGGTAGAGGCTGTACTACAGTACTTCCTTCAACACTTGCCTGACTCTGAAACCATTCACCTTTCAACATCCTGCAACTCCTGAAGCTATAGTCTACAGGTTTTTGCAGGAATCTGCAGGCTGCAAATGAATCTCTGGCCCTTGTCATATGTTCTCCTTAAAATTCTCATTTAAGTCTTTCATATGCTCAGTCAGATCCCTTTTATGTTATGAAGAGTTTCTTTAAAGAATTTTATGACCTATGAGGCTCCAAGGCCACATGCCCACTGTCCTCTCTCCTGTTTGTTCTTGTCTTATAGCTAAAGGAAGAAGGAGGATTTTTTTCCCCCCTGAGAAGAAAGACTGGCATCAGGATACCTTTGGCCATTGAGCTACCATCCCACCCTGAACAGCCATGGCATGCCTCATTGCACTCTCAAAGATACAGTTGCCTTACTCCCTCTGTATCCCCAGACTGCTGCAAACACTCTTGACAGTTTGGAAAATATCCCACAGAAACACAACACTCTGCCTTAACTTTTCTTTTGGCATTCAGCTACTTTTCTCCTTTTCTTGGATCCTTCATCTTATTTCCAAAAGGTCCTGGAGAAAACTACCTCGGAGTAATTAGAAGTTTGAGAAAGGTTTCCAACTAAAAGCTAAAAACAATTTTTTAATTAAAAAAAAAAACAATAACTTGTCAGTTTAAAGGGAGACTTTTTTTTTCCTTTTAAATACAGTGACTCCAATTTCTTTGGCCAAAATCTTCTTTCTTGATCATGACAGTCTCCCTATTCAGGGGAAAGTATTTGAGACTCTCTTCCTTTCCACAACTGTGCTCTAGCTGTGACAGACACAAAAATAAGAGAGAGTGACTCCCTATACTCCCATTCCTTATAAAATTTTGCTGAGAAATTATGTGCAGTGTGTTCTATCAGAAGGTGCCTTGTTTCCCTATTAAAGCATCTTCTTCTACATTAATGAGCCTCACTATTGTCTAAATATCTAGTCATAGTTATAGGAAATCAGCAAGGGAAATATTAGAAAGGACTGAGATAAAACCTGGCAAGGTCAGTGATACCCTGCAGAGAGTTCTGCATGTCTTAGGAGGTGTAAGAGTGAAGATAGAAAAGGGGAGAGGTAAGAAGAGAGGAGTAAGAAAACACTATTGAAAATCCAATTTGGAGTGACTGACCCAATCAAACATAATAAAGCTAAAAGAGCTGAGTTCAGGAGCCAAGTCCAGAAGTCCAGGCTGGGCAAAGGGGCAGAGATCAAATCTAAAACCTATCTACACAGCTAAAAATCTGGAATTCAAATGATAAAGGAAAAACTTGCACATTTCAAAAGACTTGAAGGGGGCGCCTGGGTGGCTCAGTGGTTTAGGCCTCTGCCTTCGGCTCAGGTCATGATCTCAGGGTCCTGAGATTGAGCCCATATCGGGCTCTCTGCTCAGTGGGGAGCCTGTTTCTCCCTCTCTCTGCCTGCCTCTCTGCCTACTTGTGACCTCTCTCTCTCTGTCAAATAAAATAAATAAAATATTTAAAAAAAAAAAAAAAAGACTTGAAGGTACATCCAGCAACTGAAGTGGAAAGGTTGAACCAAGACAGCCTGGTCTGAAACACCACCTTAAACCATCCAGCAGGGGCTAATGGGAGGTGCCCTTCCCACAGATGGAAATGGCTTGGTGAGTAACTGAACATCTCAGAGAGTACACTGTCTTCTCAAAGGCAAATCTGTATAAAGAAGAATAATATGTTTATTGTCTAGAACCAAAGAGGGTATAGTCAGTAAATGCGAATTCCCTCTTTGTTAGCACTACTATACTCACATTAGAAAAGACCAGTGTTTGTTTATGACACTCTTCTGGGAAACCTCTAGACTGAACCTCTTGGTTCTGACCTGATTCAGCAGAGTGTGACCATGAAGTCATGCAGAGCTACTCTGAAGGATGATGGTCAGGCTTAGGTTAAGACTCCTCATCATTTATCCAAGTAGTATTTTGTTCACTTCTGCCAAGATCAGCTAACCTTTGCTAATCCAGTTCAAGGACTCAACCTCAGCCCCTTCTTAATGAAATCTGAGGGGAGAAGAGGTATGGTAGACAGAATAATGGCCCACCAAAGATGTCCACACCCTAATCCCTAGTACTCAGGAATTTGTTATATTACACCGGCAAGGGAGAATAAAAGTTGCAGATGGAATGAGATTGGCTAATCAGCTAACCTTAAATGGAGAGATTACACCGGATTATCTGGGTGGGCCTAATCTAATCACAAGGTTTTTGTTTTTTGTTTTTAAGTAGAAGAAGGAGGCGGAAGAGAAGGAGATGTGATGATGAAGGCTGAGGTTGGAGTCATACCCATGAGTGGGACCCAACACCCCATTGCTGGTTTCAAAAGTGGGAGGGAGCCCTGGGACATGAAATGTCAGCAGCCTCTAAAAGCTGGAAAAGGCAAGGAAGCAGATTCTCCCCTACAACTTTCAGAAAAGAACATGCGCCTGCCGATACTTTCATTTCAGCCTAGTGAGACCCACAACAGACTTCTGGCCTACAAAACTGGTAAGATAACAAATTTATGGTGTCGTAAACCACAAATCTATGGTGATTTTTAAAGCTTCCATTGAAAACATAATTTCCAAAATGTACCAAATGGTTCTGATCCATGAATTAAACATTAACATGCAAGACAGCAGAGGTCTACTTAGTAGAGAAAAGTTCCCACATTAAAGAGAAAGATTGCAATTGTTGTCTTCCCACATGTAGAAGGTGACTAGGCCACAAATGCCTTGTGGGTACAAGGAATGTGTTGCTATGCAATATAATGGTGAAGAATCAAGGTTGAGAAGTCAGACAAAACTAGTTAACAAGCGTTGCTAACATATAATTATACAGAAATGACTATATATATACTGTTTATTCTGGGGTGTGTATTGTTTGAGGAATGTAACTTTTCTACCCCCTCCCCCTCCTTCTTGTTCTTCGCCTCTCAGTCATAAGAAAGGGAAATAGACCAATTTTTTTTTTCCAATTCAGGTTCACACTTCTAAGACTGTCAAGAAGCAAAGGGTGCTAGATGATCACATTGTTTATTGCTCCTAAAATTCACTCATGGCTTTAGTCAAAGGGTCAGGCATTCCAAACCTTGAAAACAGAGAAAAAAGGCGTAATTCCCAATCCGTCTAGAACATGTCTATTAAATGTTACTTTTAATATTGGAAAGTACTATTTCTCAAGCCATGTATAATGAACACAGTTTTCCAAAGATAGCATCATTTCATTTGTCACTTTTCCTGATGGAAATGAAAAAAGAGTTCATTTCAAGTGAGGTATAATGGAGCCCACTACTCCTTATGCTTCCAATCAGTGAGATAAACACATTTGGAAGAGAGTCTTTCTAAATGAACATTGACCAATTCTCCCAAACAAAATTTCTCTTTATATCATTTAATTAAACTCTTTCTTTCCAAGAAATATACATCAAAAGAGGTAGAAATGCATTTCATAAGAAAGCTGAGAAAATAGGAGAATATTGATAGAGAGGAGGGTTCATGTGTCACAAAAGTTGCATAAGGCCCTTTTGTACCCCAGAGGCATCTGGGGAAGCCACATATGTATGTTGCAATGGAATTGTGTCATCATTTCCCTGAATCTGAAGGGAGGGTTTGGTCTATATAAATTGTGGTCACAGAAGCTAACTGAGCTCACTTCTGTTACATTTGTGGCCCAGAGAAGAATTGCACGTAATTATGCGTATTTGTTGGCCATGTATGGAAACAAATCCCGGAAATGAAACCAACTATTCTATCAAGTTCTCCAAGCACATATCCATCAAATTGACCAGACCTCAAGACCTCAAGAGTGTGAATTTGGAAACTCAAGAGTGGAACTTCCCCTGAAATGATTCCCCAAGGTGTGTAGGTCAACAGAGGATGGAATCCTTCACAGTGTGACGTGGAGCCAGGAGAGAGTATCTGGGTTTAATATTGTAATTGAAGGACTGCTTCAGTCACCTAATACATTTGCAACAGTTGTTTTGGCACCCAGTTATTGAACACACAAAGACTTATTTAATAGTGCGAATACACAACGTAGTGTATCTCTGTGTGTTTTTAATGACCTACACACAGGCTACTATTTTATAGTGGCTTCCACCAGAAAGAGGAAAAAACAAGATTCAACTATAGAAGCTGTCTACATTTAATATTTCTGTTAGTTTTCTGTCTGCCAGTCTGGCAGATTGGCCCAATTGGAAAAACAACATTTATGATTGCTGAAACAGTTCCTGGCTACATTTGGCACCCTTAATCACAGTACGACACAGAAATCCCTGTCTACAAATCGAAGGCAAAAGAGGCCAGCCTTTGTGTATCACCAAGACTTATCTGTTCTTCTTTATTTCAAAGTCCAAATTCTAATGTCATTCCTCAATTCAATAGCATAGTAGTCCACCACATTTCACAAAAACGATGCAAATTCGATGCAAATCCTTGGGTTAATTGGATATCATCAGTCCCATGTCACTATAAAAAAATAAATCTGTCTCCTGTTTTCTGCTTTGTTTTGTTTTTCTAGGCCAGGAAAAAAAAATACAAATTTTACTCATTTCACTCAAACTCTATTTTTTTAACAGGAATAGAATAAAAATGATTTTTTTATATATTGATACACAAAGAAAAAAATACAATTAACATCATGTGCTTTTGAGTACCGTTTGGCCAACAAAATTATTAAAAGTGGTGCATTTTTTTTTTTAAAGTACTGAACCTGAAATTGAAAGTGCCAAGTCTGAAACTTGATCCTAACTCTTAGTAGCTGGGAGAGATTTGACAACTCACTCAACCCTCTGAATCACCCAGCCTCACATTATTGGAGCATCAAATAGGATTCCATGTCTGGTAAAAGACAAAGTCCCATTCAAATGTAACTTGATATACTAGAAAATTTAAGAGAGAACACATTTGTCTGTAGGTAATATTTAAATCAAAGCTTACCATCAAATAAATCTATAATTCTTAAAAAGAAAAAAGGCTGAAAACCCTATTCCCAACCTTCATCAGTGTTCATCTGTGTTCTTGTTGAGTGAAGAAACTGTAATATTTGGTCCCACATCTAATTAGGTCCTGGAAATTCAGCAGGATGTGAATGGAAGTTTTGTTTCTATGCAAGAAATCCTGGCAACTAGAGCATCTTTTTTTTTTTTTCTTCTCAGCACATCAACATTCCATACCACAAATTACTGGCATAGACTGCAGGCAGAATCAGCTACCTTACCCTTAACCCTTTGCCTGCCAATGGATGGGAAGTACACATTATCAGCAGAGATAGAATGGCTCAAGGGACAGTCACAAGGGAAAACTGAGAATATCTTGAGTGAGGCTTTGAACTGATTAGATAAATAAAGCATGAGCTTTAAAGCCAGACTGTGGTCATTCCAGTCTTGATTATACCATTTTTTTCCCCATCTGTAGACTGGCATAATAATAATCCATAGGATAATACAGTTGTTGTGAAGTTTAATAAGAAAATTGCAGGTGAGTGCCCTAATGGCCAACACACAGAAAACACTCAACAAAGGGTTGTTCTTAACCTTTTTTTTTTTTGCTATTATTCTTATTATCAACTGTGAGCTAATGTTTTAGAATGCTTGAATGCCCACCCAAATTTTTTATGTCTGAAAAATTGTTATGAAACAAGTGAAAAATACATTACCTAAATAATAGCCTATTTGTTTATGTTGTTTTAGAATAAGCATATTTTTCCAATGGGAAAGAGCCCCACTCTTCCCCCCTCACACACACAAATTAGCTCAAGTTGGAAAACTAAATTTATTCTAAATTTTTTCTCAAATCAGGTTTCAAATCCTGTCGATCTAATCTCTAAAACCTTTCCTCAGAGTCCCCATCCCTGCTCTTGTCCCTGCCCCTGCTCTGCCCCGACACTCACCACTACCCTCTCCGACAGCTTGGTCTCTTAGTCTCCATGCCTCCAATCTTGTTCTTCAACCCATGCTCTACATGACCACCCATTTCTGGATTACCCCTGGGCACCACGGGCACCATAAAGAATAATCTTCCAATAAGATCTCATTAACCAAAATATTCAAATTCCTGACTGTGATGAACTGATCCCATGTAACCTTTCAGTCACAGCTGGGCAGTCCCATGGCACCGCCATTTGCACCTAAGTATATATGGTGGGGTGTTTCAGTGGGAACTGATGCTGACTTCACTTCAGCAGACACCAGATGCCAAAGGGCGTGGCTGAGGTGTGTTTGCAGAGGTAGGCAAAGGAAGTAAGGACCCTGAGTGTCTTCACCACTCCCCAACCTCATTTAGGATAAATATGGGCCTGAGTGTGGTGGGAGGGGATTTTATGGAATACTTCCACTAAAGAGGCTGTTGTCATGCAGACTTTTTGGAGAGGCTTGTGGGAATCCTACCTTCTAAACTGTCCCATCAAGAAAAGCTTTCAGTTTTCAGCCTGCAGGGACTCCCTCATGTGAAGAAAAAAGGAAGATCCTGTCCTACCAGGGTGGCCCACATCCAATGAAGAATCCAGTGTTAGGTGAGGCTGCGCTATTTTTAGCCCATCAAGTCAATTCTAAATGACCATTTTAGCACCAGAACGTCACCTCAGGCCTCTTGTATAGCTCAACGAATCCTCTGCTCAATTCTACAGCATGGCTTTTCCTTCAACAGGTATTGATCCCATGGTCTTTCCCAATAAACGTTTTACACGTTAAATTTCCTCTCAGAGTGAGCTTCCATGGGAATCAAATTTGCAATAATATGTTCAAGTGGCATACTTTCACATACATCTGCCTCCCAGGCTGTAAGTCCCTTGAGGGCGGAGATGGATCTTCATGCACCTTTGCATTATTGAGAGCCAGCATGTGGGAAGGGCCACAGCATTTTCATTTAACATAAGGCATCAAAATCAGGATGAGAAATGCAAGATTTCAAATCAGCACAGGAAGACTTTTCTATGCAAGGGATTATATATGTGTGTGTGTGTGTGTGTGTGTGTGTGTGTATTTGAAAGAGAGCCAGTGAGAGCACGAGAGTGGGGAGGGGCAGAGGAAAAGAATCCCCCAGCAGATTCTACCCTGAATGCAGACCTTGACATGGAGCTCAATCCCATTAGCCATGAGATAATGACCTAAGCCAAAACCAAGAGTCCAGCACTTAACCTATTGAGCCACCCAAGTGCCCCATCTATGCAAGGGTTCTTTAACATGGAGAATTTCTCACTGTGCAAGAGACATAGTTTTGTTTTTTTTGTTTGTCTGTTTGTTTTAACTATTGTCATTTCTATGAGAAGAGATTTTCCCAAAACATTCCTGGCTTATGGCTCCAACCTCGTTTTTACCAATAGAAGTGAATTAACTTACCCCATCACTAGATTACCTTGTGACTTAAGGACACTCATCCATTTGTATTTGCATATGTAGAGAGACATATTTGGAATAACACTCCTGACTTTTCTCAACCTTCAGTTTTTCCCAGTGGAGGAGAAACTGACTTATTAGCAGGTAAGTTTGGTAAAAGGAGCTGATCCTTCCTCTTCCTCAGTTGATCTTTAAAAAAAAAAAAAAGCATATTGTCTTCTCCACTTCTGCAAGTTATGCAGAGGAGCCCCCAAGGATGAAGTATGTAGCTGCAGAGAGCAGGTATATTTGCTTACTTCGGGGGTAGATTAGCAAGTCCACTTGGTAAGCACACTTGTGTTAGTTGTTTATTGCTCAGGAAATTGTTGCTCAAAACTTCACGGTTCAAAAAAACCTATTATCTCACAATTTCTGTGGGTCAGGAATCTTAACATGGCTTAGCTGTGTCCTCTGATTCAGGGTTCCTCATAATCCTGCAATCAAGGTGTCAGCCAGAGCTGAGATCTCATCTGAGGTTTCAACTGGAGAAATAACTGCTTCCACACTCACATAACTGTTGACAGGATCATTTTCTTACATGACATTGAACTGAGGCCCTCAGTTCCTCATAGGCTGCTGTCCAGAGGCTTCCCTCAGTTTCTTGCCTCTTGAATTCCCCATCTTGCTTCATCAAAGCCAGTAAGGGAGAGGGTTAATAGACAGTCTACTAGCAAAATGGAAGTTACAATCATATAGACAGGCATCTCTGTCACCATTGTATTGATTAAAGCAAGTTACTAGGTCTTAAGGGGAAGAGACCACACACAGATGTGACTATCAGGGGGTGGGTGTCATTGGAGGTCATGTCAGAAGCTGCCTTCTACAAACCTTAAGGGCCACTGTCTGGCAGCTGTATAAAAAATCATAAATATGATGTCTATATTCCCATAAGTCTGATTCCAATGTCCATTTCTCCATTGGTTCCAATCTTAGGAGGGGAAGAAGAATGCCATTTATAGGGCCTCCTCAAGTCACCAATACCCATCGCTGAGATGATTTAGTTCGTAGCTAAACAACCTCTCAGTGGCAAGAAAGGTTGATCTCTAGTCCCTTTCTCGACAATGAACACTTATCTCAATTTAAGGCAGAATCTTGCTGAGAATATTAACCTTAACCTGTAGCAAATATGCTATAGGTTAAGGTTAAAGTAAGTTTCTCCTTATAGAAACTTGAAGGAATTTACCCAATACACTTCCCCAGGCCAATGATCTCACATATCCACATGCTGAGGCCAAATGTATACGTGTCTTGCCAGCCCTCAGGAGACAGAAATACTAAAGACTCATGTGACTCTGGAGGAATGGCACCGGAGGGTATGTGATGCCAAAATCCAAACCATGTCTCAGTCACAGAGAAGCGTTGAGAAGTGTGTCATGTACTTATCACCACAAAGTTCTTGTCCATATTGAAGCAAATCCAGAGGATAAGATTGACTGAATTACATAAGTCCTCCTGTGCTCAGGAAGCCTTCTCAAGTGCCATGTGTAAGACAGTGACATTTATACACTGGAAAAGGGTGTCAGAGCTAAATTGGAAGCAGCCAAGCATTGCTTGGGCATTTGTATATCTTGCTTCTCTAAGACATTGAAATTAATAGACTCTAGTAAAACAGAACTAACTGTGTGTAAAGTTAAAACTATATAAGCTCACCATGAGAGCAGAGGCTGGGTTATTCCCTTTATCACCAGGACCTCTATATGGCAATATTTTATAGATATGTGCTTATAGAATGTTTTATAGGTGTGTGTTTAACTGTTCGATTGCTAAGTTTCTCTTGTTTGTTGTTTGGCCACTAACAGCCTATCTAATTCTTGTTTCTTACCTGCATTACAATATATGGGGTTTACTCTACAGTTTTTAAATTATTTGATCAAAAATATATCAAGAGTACCAAGATGTGAACCACAGCCAACAACAGAAACACAGGACTAAATTAGATGTATGTGTCTTGACAAGGTGGGAAACAGGTGCAGGGTATCTCGTGTTCAAATAGGAAAAGAAAGTCTCAAGAGAAATCTCACATAGCTTAGATTTCACCATGGCCTAGTAAATGCTAGACATTTTGGTTAGGTAACTTCTGAAGATACAGACAATTTCTCTGGGAAATGGTACTAACTTGACATTTCGAGAAGAAGCTATGCCCTGTTTACAATATTGTACTCATTCCAGAGTTGGACTATCCATCTTCTAGAGCAAGGATGTCCAACAGATACTTCTAAGATAATGGAAATCTTCTATTCTTTGCTGCCTGATACCTCAGACAATAGCATGACAGACTACCGTGCACTTAAAATGTGACTAAGACGACTGAGGATAAATAAATTTTTTAAATTAAATTTAAATATGAATAGCCACCCATGTCTAGCAGTTACTATATCAGACAGTGCAGAACTAGAGATTTACTACACAAAGTATGATTTGGGGACCCAAAACCTTAGCATCCCCTGTTCACAGAAGTCCAAAGAGAATCTGCATTTTACCAGGAATCCCAGGTGACATGCATACACATCAGAATTTACTAAATGCTTCTCTAAAACATTTCTTTATAGAGCTGACTCTCTAAGGGAATAAAAACTCAGAGTTGTTTTTTTGAACAGAGAAACTAGAGAATGCAATATTACTCTAGAAACCCTTCCTAGAGAGATACCAAGGCAAAGGGATGACTCCGGAATGAAATCTTCTGGAGTCCTGTAAATTGTGATCTGTATTCAACCTTGTTCAACCAAGATACTCTTCCTTTTCCATTAGGGCTGACCTCACATTTGGGAAAATATTTTCACTGACCCTAGAAAATGGCCTCTGTACTGCACCTAAAAACTCCACTGAATGTCTTGCCTTTGAGATTAATTTGCCAAAAAGATCTAGACTCAAAAGTGTATGTCCTAAAAAACTGATATGAAATTTGCACTAAACTAGGAGAAACCACGGTATTAGTTATCTGAGCACTAAATGTAATAAGGAAGGGGTGAGGAAGGACACTCTTCCAGAAACTTAAAGTGAAAAGGAAGGAAAAGGGGCGCCTGGGTGGCTCAGTGGGTTAAAGCCTCTGCCTTTCTCTCAGGTCATGATCCCAGGGTCCTGGGATCGAGCCCTGCATCGGGCTCTCTGCTTGGCAGGGAGCCTGCTTCCTCCTCTCTCTCTCTCTCTCTCTCTGCCTGCCTCTCTCCCTACTTGTGATCTCTATCTGTCAAATAAATGAATAAAAAAAATCTTAAAAAAAAAAAGAAAAGAAAAGGAAGGAAAATAGTAGATGTGAAGGAAGAGAGAAGAAAGAATGGCTGATGTCTCACAGAGCATGCAATGCAGAGATGATTCTGGACTGAGAACACCCTTGTGGTCCAGAACCATGGTCTACAGAGAGTGGCAGAAGCCACTCTGGGAAGCTAAATTCTGGAAACGTGAGGTGCCTACATTGGAAAGGTCAGAGTGCCTCCAGGGGCACTTGTCCTTAATCATTCTTGGGCATGGCCATTTATACCACAGCCGGAATTGTTATTGTCAGAAATACTAACATGTCCCTTCTATAGTGGACATTGTTGTACATTGTTTTCAGGCTCCGCATGCATGTCTTCTTTTTCCAATATTCACTCCATAATGTTATTTCAGGATTTACCTTCCAGTTACTCTTAGCCAAGTGTATCACCACTTGACTCAAAAGCAGGAAATATGGCAAACTCAAACTACCAGCCAGGTGATGGTGATTAATCCCAAGAAGTGCACCTAAATCAATCAACACGGAACAGAAGCGTGGACTGTGGCTGGAACTTCCAGAAAAAAAAAACGCTTGTCTGTTCTAGTTGGACTTGAAACTGTAAAGCATTAGGTTAAGCAGCCATTTTGATGGGACAAGGAGAGAAACTGTACGACTCTCAAGACTGAAAAGAAAGATGCCATTTTTTTTTTTAGGATCTGATTCAAGCCTCACCCAAAGTCAGCCCTACAAGTTGTAGACTGCGTGAATCAATAAATTGCTTCTTTTCCCCTCAAAAAGCCTGGGTTTAAGTACATGTTTCTTAGAACCAAATAAGTCCTCACAGATAAATCTATTCTCGTGAGAAAATCTAAGAGGAAAAAGAAAAAGTTGCCTGAAAGTACAGTGAGGTAAAGAACAAGGGACAAATGCAGTGTTTCAAATAATACATGGCTAAGGGTGCTCTGGTGAACAGTAAGCCTTCCTACTGTCTTCCTTCTCTACTGGGTAGAGTTTTCTGTAAGTAAATCTATAGCCCAGAAATAAATTTACAGAACAAGCTCCTTAGTCAGCATTAGAATACTGGGCACCTGGGTGGCTCAGTTGGTTAAGCATCTGCCTTTGGCTCAGGTTATGATTCCAGAATTCTGGGATGAGGAGCCCCACATTGGGCTCCCTGCTCAGCAGGGAACCTGCCTTTCCCTCTCCCTCTGCTGGCCACTCCCCCTGCTTGTGCTCTGTCTCTCTGTCAAATAAATAAATAAAATCTTTTTTAAAAGAACATTAAAACATTAATGTGTGATGATAAAACTCCCAGTTGTTCCCATTCATTTTTGATAGAAATAACATCACCCTTCACTTGGGTGAGAAGTCATAAGATTTCCAAATGTATAGTTTAACTACTTAATATCTCTACTTCACAGACAGCAAAATTTAATTTTAATACACAAAGAACAATAGAAGTGTGGGTACATACTCTCTGCTATCTCCTTCTATTATGAAAAATTTAACTTCTATAGAGAAAGCTATGAAGAAATAAGGGAAGAAATAAGGGAAAATACTGAAATGGAGTTCCCTAAAATGTTGGAAAATATGTAGTTACTGTGAATACAATTACTGTATGGCACATGTTAATATGTCTGGGTTGTTTCTTATTAATGAAACAATGTTTGGAACGGAGTTAAGAGTCTATTTCTTATAAGATATTAAATGGTGTAAAACACATAAGCAGCAATAATAAATCAGTGTCAAGGTTTCTGACAGTGCATAATGTAATACCAGGCATAGAGTGGCATTCTATCTTGAGCCACTTGAACCACTTACACTGCTAAAGGAAATGCCAGTCACGTGTCCTAAATAACAAGTTTCCACAACACCAGAGACTTCCAGCATGCCATTGCTTTTTTGGAGACTATGTGCAAAAATGTATCTGAACATGCATTCATTTTAATATGAATCATTTTTAAAGGGAGCTAAGCATTCTGTGTCAAATCAGGAATGAGAGTTGTAGCCAATGAAGATGGAAAAAAAAAAAAAAAGATAGCTTATCCTCACTGCTGGCAAAGCCAATTAGGCGTATCTTTGTTTCATGACAGCTATATAAAGAGTTGGGAGTTGGGAGTGTGGGCATTTGATATGGATGTGCAAACTAATTCTTTCTGTTGGCTCACATAAACAACATTTAGTGGAATATCCAGTAGATGTTTTTTGGCCTCACTTCCCCAAACCATGTAAGGCAACGCAATTTAATACCTGCAGTGGCTTTTTGTCTCTTACCCAAAAAAATTACAAGAGCTTCTTCAAATAGAATGTTTAAGATGTGCTGAAATATCAGTCTTGATTCATTAGAATATTCAATTTGAAATGAAGATCAAGCTCACATTTGCAATATGTGCTTGATGACCTTGACTTTCTGCATTTCTGCCATGTACTAGCAATACAATAACTGTTCAGTATACAAATTCAGCACCAACATGAATTCTGTAATTGTAATTGAATTTATTTTAGTATGTTTAAACCTTTGATTTCTTTATTGGCCTGTCTCTTCTGCTAGAGTGTGAGCTTCTAAAAAATAAAAGCTTCACTTGGGTCTACTCTACCCACACTACACACACACTGGGAACTCAACTAGTTGTGAAATAAATTTAGTATTGGTTTCTACAGAGAAGTATATTAAACATTGTGTTTAATATTTTATTAAGGAAGTCCCACAGGTAAGGTTAAATAAGATTCTTCTGGCCAGCACTCATTTTTATCCTACAAACACATAATTTTTGAAGTTCTCTTAAGCACCAAACCTATGGCAATAGCAGCTGGTATTTCCTGACTTAGGAGTCCAGTAAAGTCCCTTATTTCTCCTCTCTTCACAACTGCCTTCTATGGTAATGAAATTACTACCTAAATATTATAAATAAGAAAGCTAAATTTCCTTAATAATTAGAGGTGTTAACTATATTCTGGAATTCATACAACTTGAAACTTGCATCCCATTCTTAACTATCCTACTATGCTCCAATCTTTAGGTTCTGTATTTTGATGACCATGAGAAGTCATGGGGAATCCCAAGTCTGTAAAAACAGGCAAATGGGTAATTAACTTTACTATCAACTCTAATCTCTCTTCCTTTTTGTTTCTTAGTTTCAGAAACGAGATCAACCACGTATATGCATTCAATCTCAAGGGTATCTATGGAAATAGATCATAGCAGATTTTATTTATTTTGTTTTTTTTAAGATTTTATTCATATATTTGACAGGGAAAGACACAGCGAGAGAGGGAACATGTGCAGGAGGAGTGGAATAGGGAGAAGCAGGCTTCCTGCTGAGCAAGGAGCCCGATGAGGGGCTCAGTCCCAGGACTTTGGGATCATGGCCTGAGCTGAAGACAGATGTCCAACAAATGAGCCACCCAGGTGTCCCCAAAACAGATTTTAAATCAGGAACTCATTTGGTTCAAGCAAGTTGGCAAAAACCAACACCACTGCAAAGCCCAGTCTGCACTGTGCTCAACAATGTAGTAGATGCACAGAGGAAGCAATGAATCATGCTGCTGCTGGGATTGCTAGGTCTGAAAAGTTAGTTTATCATGGGGTATCAGCATTTCCTGCTGTGTCAGTTGCTACTCCTGTCTCAGGACAGGTGGGACAAAAAGGGGAAAAAATTTTGAGCATTTTCTACCACAACTGGAGATGCTTGGCTAAACAGCCATCACCTTAAACAGGCAAATAGCTAATAGTGATTAATATGCATTCAGAAACAAAATGCTACTTGATATTTTCAGATAAATGTTACAATAGCATTATCAACACTAAAGCATATTTTTGTCATATAAAATGAGAAAAATGATTCCTCTAAACTAACACTAGGGGAAAAAACACTATTTACATAAGATTTAAGTTCATTTTGTTTCTTTTACAAAGAATCTATTTTGAATTCAAGAGCTAGCAAATAATGTGTGAGACCAATTAGGGGACTACAAGGATGGCTACATTATTGAATATTCTAGAAATCACAATCTATTTTCTGAGCCCTTTTCAATAGATCTAAAAAGGAAAAATGGATATATGAAACCACTTGTCAGAGCCAAGAGAAAATTAAGGTGAGTTTTCAAAAAGCCAAGAGTAGGAGAAACCTTATCAAAAAGAACTCAGGACTTGATGGGAAAAAGTATTCTCTTCTTCAGTCACTTCTACTTCTCCAAACATTTTCCCTGTCAAAGCCCACCATCAAAAGTAAGAGAATAGTCATCTTGGAAAACACTGGTTCTGAGATATGAAGAAATTTCAACCCATTTCTGAGATTTTGCATCCACAACATCCATAACATATCTCCAAATATAATGCCTGATAACAATTGGTGAGACAGTCCACGGACACCTAAACAGAATCAATCAGGGCCACAGATCCAATAATCTGAAGAGAGCTGAATAATAAGTATCCAGACAGTCAGGGCTGTGGCTTCTTCTGTATCATGGTCTATCATCGTATAAACCATATTTATATCCAATGATTTATAATTCTTTTGATCATTGCAATGTCTTTGTAGGGTATGCAAACCTTTTCCTTGTGCTACAGATGAAGAAACTGAAACTTAGAAAGTTTCAGGTATTGCCATTGTCATACAGATAATACACGGGAGAGCCACAATTTCAACCTTTTCCTGACTTTTCACTAAACTTGTCAATTTCTCAAACATGTGAACAGAATGGATGCTCAGACATTTCTAAATTCTTTGGAATGTTTATTTGCTGTGGATATATTATTTTTCCTTGTATAATCAACCTGTACAGATAATGATTCTACTTATACTATCAAAATATTCTGGTACCATTACATATAATCAGGCAATTTTAAATCAGAACATGGTATGTTTTCAGTCTGGCCAAAATATTGAAATTAGTAAATACATTTAAGATATAAATATATTACAGGGGCGCCTGGGTGGCTCAGTGGATTAAGATATAAATATATTACAGAACATGCACCAACCATTGGCAGCACTGGACACGGAATCCAAATATCATAGTTTTTTGTGGGTTTTTTAAAGGTTTTATTTATTTAACAGAGAGAGGGTATAAGCAGGGAGAGAGTCAGAGGGAGAGGGAGAAGCAGGCTCCCTGGAAGTCCAATATGGGAATTGATCCCAGCGCATTGGGATCATGACAGAGCTGAAGGCAGTGGCTTAACCTATTGAGCCACCCAGGCACCCCATGGGATTTTAAATAGAATGAATTTCAAACTAAGTGGTCCTGGGCAAATCTTTTTAGCTCTACGGAAGTTTTTCCCACTTATGAAAAGGGAAGCTGATTGGTCCATGCTGAATCAGCTTGAAAATCTCATTTATTTCTTGTTGTTTTTACTGTTGTTTAGTTGGGTTTTTCAAAGTAATGTAGACATCCACAAAATACTAAAAATCAAAGAGCAAAGAAGGGTTTTGATGAAGGTATATCAGGAAGCTTGAGCTGCTGTAACAAAATATCATTGACTGGGTGGATTAAATGACAGAAAAGTATCTTTTCACAGTTCTGGAGTCTAGGAGTCCAGGATCAGATTGCCAGCATGGATGGGTTCTGTAAGAGCCTTCTTCCTGGCTTGCAGATGACCATCTTCTTACTGTGTCTTCACATAGCCAAGATAGAATTGGTGGAGGTGGGGGGGCCGGTAGGTCATGTAGTAGGTGGGACTCTCCCTCTTATTATAGGCCACCATCTTACCAGATTAGGGATCCACCCTATGACCTCATTACCCTTAATCATCTGTTCAAGATGCGATATCTAGATACAATCACATTGGGGTTTAGATCTTCAACATATGAATTTGAGGTAGGGACACAATTCAGTTCATTGTTGAAATAATAGTTCCTTCTGGATATTTAATCCATTTACAATAGTCAACCACTTTTACTTTTTTATTTTATTTTACTTTATTTCATTTTATTTTATTTTTTCAGTGTTCCAAGATTCATTGTTTATGCACCACACCCAGTGCTCCATGCAGTATGTGCCTTCCTTAATACCCACCACCAGGCTCACCCATCCACCCACCCCTCTCCGCTCCAAAACCCTCAGTTTATTTCTCAGAGTCCATAGTCTCTCATGGTTCATCTCCCCCTCTGATTTCCCCCAATTCACTTTTCCCTTCCTTCTACTAATGTCCTCCATGCTATTCCTTATCCTCCACAAGTAAGTGAAATCATATGATAATTGATTCTCTCTGCTTGACTTATTTCACTCAGCATAACATGTTTTTTTTAATTCCTGTGATGATATCTTCATGTCTTTTCCATGTGTATTGTGGGGCTCTTGGACTTGCAGGCTCTTCACATCTTTGAGGCAGGGGCTCTCCATTCTGAGGGCTTAGGTGACAAAGTGTGGAAGTTTTGAGGCATCATCTCTCCCCACACCTGCCATAAAGTTGATTCGATTTCTTTAATAAAAACTAGACTTTGGGAGAGTGAATTGCACAGTTGGAAAAAAAAAATATTTTTCCCTTTGGAAAGGGGTTTGGATAGAACTGATTCATCTATATACAGATTTTAAATTATTCCCTACATTCCCACTACCTTCTCATTCCCATGTCTCTTCATCCCTGCAGCCTCTGACAGCTGCATTCCTTGCTGGCTGCATCTTTCTCTGAGAGTGTTTGAGTCTATGGCTGTTCTGAAATATGTAACATAAGCTACATGTTCTATATTTCATCATCCAAGAATTTTCTTTGAAATATCTTGTTTGCTTCAGTTTGCCCCAGCAAGTTTTTTTTCTAGAATAATGCTTGATTTTTATCCTTTTATTATCATTTGTATTAAGTCTCCAGAGGCAGAAAAATTAATCCAAGTACACAGTTCACCATTTTCAATGGGTAATCTGTTTATACATAATAATTAAAATTTTACTTCATTAGCCATTCGTTCTATATTCAACAAACATTTGTTGAATATTTCTAACTAACCAATGTTGTCCTAAAAGCCTAATAAATATATTGTGCATTCATTTAATATTGTTTTCAATCAAGGATCTTCTATGTGCCAGGCATTGTGAAGAACTTCATAGTTTAGTGTCCCAGGGTACCAAAGTAAGGAACTGAGAAGAGCTCTAAATTATCTGCTCTCAGAAAACTAAAAATTAAGAGAGGTATTTATTTCTCTCAGAAGTCTGAATGTAACAGCATCTAGGGCCCTTTCAACTCAAGAATTCTGAAAAAAGCAATCTATGGGGAGGCCCAATGATTTGGATGACCATCTTAGATTGTGAGGTAAGGATCACTGTCTCACTTAATCAGCTCACTTCTTTCTCATGATAATAGTTACTTCCTTTAATTTTGACTAGAATCATGGGAACCTTCTCAAGACTTTTTCAGCTTCCTTTGCAATGGAATATGAGTGAGACTCACCTGTGTACAAATTCCGAATTATTTATTTGAAAGCAAATGCCATGCCCAAGTCCTCTTCTCTTTCCCATTATTATGAGCTATAAATATAGATAAATCAATGCCCAACTTCAATCACATAGAAAAGGACTGTGACCCAGTGTATGGAAAAATAAAATGGATGGAGTCCCTTAATGACTTCAGGGAGCACGGTTTCTCAACCAGACTAAACTAGACAGATGGTTACATGGGGAATTGAAAACTTTTTTCTCTTTTCAAGTCACTATAATTTGACAGTGTCTTTATTAGAATATCTTAAACTTTGCCCTAATAACCTCATTTCACTGAATAATTGTCAACTCATGATCAGTTTTCACACATATATTAAAATTGTAAAAGAATGATTCCAGTCATAGTGTCTAAGTGTTCAGATTATACTCAAATAAAATTCTAGGTGCTACATTTCTAAATAATAATTCAGTGGACTGAGGCAATAAGGTAGCAGTAACTCTAACCATGGGTGAAGAGAAAAAAAGAGCAGTGGATGAATTGTACAACCTCCTGTTGTTTCTCCTCCCATCGTTCACTTCCATCCACATTTCATTAGCTTATGCAACCCAGTAAAAAGCCTGACTCAGTAGGAAGGGGAGGCATAGCATACAGGACACTGTGGTTCCTACAACAAAGGATAAGAATATACAATCTTATAAAGAGGGCAACAATTACTAGGAGCAGTACTACAATCTCTACCATAACCAAACAGAACAAATTCTACATAAATTTCAGCTACTAGCCAAATAATTTAAATGGGCTTCAATTTTATTCATATAACATCATATTCTTTGTGCTAAGTGGAATCTCATAACTGGAAGAAAATGCACTGTATTTAGACCTCAGAGAGACTTTTAAAAATAATGTTCTGGTCTTATCAACTTCTATGGTCAGATAGTCATTACCTTATTTCCTAATATTCTTACCTCCTCATCTCTAAACTCTGCACAACAAATAAAAACATTTTTGCTATGGAAAGGATTCTTATCATTTTATACAAGACTTACTTTTTGCTCAGTTAATGCAACTTGAATCAATTTGAAAATTCCACTGATTAGAATTTAAAATGACAATTTCAATTCTATAATAAAGTAGGGTTTAACTCTAAGGATTTAGAAAATATTCTTTCACCATTCTAAGAAATTTTGTCTTTTCTCCTCTTTAATTTTCACTAACTTGTTATTATTATAGCTTTTACTCAGAATTTTCCCAACATGAAAGAAGAAAACAACTGTCCTTTTTCTTTTTAATTTCCAGTAAATGTTGGTGGATGACTATATAAGCCATATATTATCTTTTCTCTTTTTTCAACATTTAATATATGAGCAAAGTAGCATAAAATAAATGGATAAATTTATCAGTTTATTAATAATTGAAATCCTATGTCTATATTAACCAATCACTTATTCTTTAAAAGGTACAAATAAAATTTTTATTTAAAGTGCAGGAGAATAAAAGGAAGCCCTATGTGAATGAACATAGAGCTTATATCTTTTTTTTTTTTAAGATTTTATTTATTTATTTGACAGAGAGAAAGATCACAAGTAGGCAGAGAGATAGGCAGAGAGAGGGGGGAAGCAGGCTCCCCGCTGAGCAGAGAGCCCAATGCAGGGCTTGATCCCAGGACCCTGAGATCATGACCTGAGCTGAAGGCAGAGGTTTAACTCACTGAGACACCCAGGCACCCCTAGAGCTTATATCTTTAAAAATCATTCAAATGTATAGTACTTAAAAATAGGTAATTCAGGGGGCACCTGGGTGGCTCAGTCGGTTAAGTGTCTAACTCTTGATTTCTTTTCTTATTACGTTATATTAGTCACCATACAGTACATCATTAGTTTTTGATGTAGTGTTCCATGATTCGTTGTTTATACATAACACACAGTGCTCCATGCAATCTGTGCCTCCTTAATACCCAGCACCAGGCTCACCCATTCCCCCCACCCCCTCCCTTCTAAAACCCTGTTTGTTTCCTGGAGTCCATAGTCTCTCATGGTTCATCTCCCACTCCAATTCCCCCCCTTCATTTTTCTCTTCCTTCTCCTAATATCCTCCACACTATTCCAGACACTTCTTCAAGGAAGACATACAAATGGCTCACAGACGCATGAAAAAATGTTCATCATCATTAGCCATCAGGGAAATTCAAATCAAAACCACATTGAGATACCACCTTACACCAGTTAGAATGGCAAAAATTAATGAGGTAAAAAACCACAAATTTGGAGAGGATGTGGAGAAAGTAAAACCCTCTTACATTGTTGGTGAGAATGCAAGTCGGTGCAGCTACTTTGGAAAACAGTGTGGGGGTTCCTCAAAAAATTAAAAATAGAGCTACCCTATGACCCTGCAATTACACTACTGGGTATATATCCCAAAGATACGGACGTAGTGAAAAGAAACACTAAATGCACCCCAATGTCCATAACAATAATGTCGACAATAGCTAAACTGTGGAAAGAGCTGAGATGCCCTTCAACAGACAAATGGATAAAGAAGATGTGGTCCATATATACAATGGAATATTACGCAGCCATCAGAAACGATGAATACCCAACTTTTGGATCAACATGGATGGGACTGGAGGAGATTTTGCTGAGTGAAATAAGTCAAGAAGAGAAAGTCAATTATCATACAGTTTCACTTATTTGTGGTACATAAGAAATAGCATGGAGGACATTATGAGAAGGAAGGGAAAAACAAAGGGGAGAAATCAGAGGGGGAGATGAACCATGAGAGACTGTGGACTCTGAAAAACAAACTGAGGGTTTTAGAGAAGAGAGGTGTGGGGAGATGGGTTGGCTCAGTGATGGGTATTAAGGAGAACACATATTGCATGGAGCACTGGGTGTTATATGTAAACAATGAATCATAGGACACTACATCAAAAAAAAATGGCATACTGTATGGTGACAAACATAACATAATAAAAAACAATAAAAAATAAATAAAATCCTCAACATCAAAAGCAACCACTACTTAACTATGATAATCATTTCTTAAATTTGCTCATTGTGGACCACATCTTAGATGAATTCTGTAGCATCATTCACACAGAGAGACTCCTAACTAAGTACCATTAGATAATAAAACCACCAGAAAAGAACATTATGCCTAGATTTAGATTTTTATACACAAAGAAAATTTCTCTCCATCATGATTTCTGAATGTGAAATTTTAAAAAGAAATAAAAGATTCTAACAAGAAAAAAAAGATGTCTTAGATTTAACCAAAAGCATAATCTACAAAACTATCAACTGATAAATTGGGCCTCAACATCAATGTTTCTGGATACCTAGGTGGCTCAGTCAGTTAAGCAGCTGCCTTCAGCTCAAGTCATGATCCCAGGGTCCTAGGATCGAGTGCCACATGGGTCTCCCTGCTCAGCAGAGAACCTGCTTCTCCCTCTCCCTCTGCCTGCCTCTCTGCCTACTTGTGCTATCTCTGTGTCAAATAAATAAATGAAAATCTTTTAAAAAAATGATATTTCTGTTCTTCAAACAACAGTGTAAAGGGAATTAAAAGACAAGTCATACACTAGGAAGAAAAATTTATAAATCATATATCTGAAAAAGGACTTGTATTAAGAATATGAAAATAGGGGCGCCTGGGTGGCTCAGTGGTTTAAGCCTCTGCCTTCGGCTCAGGTCATGATCTCAGGGTCCTGGGATCGAGCCCCGCATCGGGCTCTCTGTTCAGTGGGGAGCCTGTTTCTCCCTCTCTCTCTGCCTGCCTCTCTGCCTACTTGTGACCTCACTCGCTGTCAAATAAATAAATAAAATATTTTTTTAAAAAAAAAGAATATGAAAATAATTCTCAAGACTCAATAATAAGAAAATAACTAACCCAGTTTCAAAAATGAGTAAAAGATTTGAACAGACACTTCACAGATAAGGACATGAAAAGATAGTGAACATTATTATTCATTAAGAAAATGAAAATTTGGGCGCCTGGGTGGCTCAGTGGGTTAAAGCCGCTGCCTTCGGCTCAGGTCATGATCTCAGGGTCCTGGGATCGAGCCCCACATCGGGCTCTCTGTTCGGCAGGGAGCCTGCTTCCCTCTCTCTCTCTCTGCCTGCCTCTCTGCCTACTTGTGATCTCTCTCTCTCTCGCTGTCAAATAAATAAATAAAATCTTTAAGAAAAAAAAAATGAAAATTTAAGACCACAATGAGCTACCACCACAAATCAATTAGAATAGCTAAAATTTAAAATACTAACCATACCAAATGTTGGCAAGGATGTAGAGAAACTGAAACTCACAAATACTGCTCTTCTGAGAATGTAAAATTGTTCAGCCACTTAAGAAAATGGTCTCATAGTTTCTTAATAGATTAACTGTAGAACTAATGTATCATCCAGCCATTCTTGAATTCTGGATCTAAGAAAAGTTGAGTATTGTGTCCATGCCAAGATTTATACATGAATATTAATAACCATTTTATTTATGAGCCCAAATGTGAAAACAACCAAAATGCCCATAAACATATAAATGGATAAACAAGCTGTGATCTATCCATACCATGGAATATTATTTAGTAAAAAAAGGAAATGAATTATTAATACAATTATTAATACAATAATTAATACAAGGAAATTAATATTAATATGAATTAATAATACAGGCACAGCATGAATGAATCTTAAAACCATTATACATAGATTAAATCCTAAACATTACATAGAGGAAAAAAAGACACAAACATTCTCATGCAGTCACACACACACACACACACACACAGCAAAATACATATCCATGGTCATCTCTATTTGACTTTCAAAAATAGACAAAGTTCTTGTATAAATTAAAATTCAGGAAGTAGTGCCATTCAGACAAGGTAGGTGGATATTGGTCATAAAGAGGTACAATTGGATTTTCTGTGGTGATGAAAATCTTTTCGGTAATTATTATTTCTTCATATACAATTGTCAAAATCCCTCAGCATGAGCACTTAAGATCCATGCACTGTATTGTATGTATTTATACCTCAATAGTATTTTTTAAGAAGAACCATGAAAAGTAAATTACTCTTTTTATCACCATTCACACATAATCTTTGCAATTATTTACGCATTGCTGTTGCAGAATGGGCATATTTCCATCTTCATAAAAACATGCTCCAAACATAATTAAGATATCTCAAATACTCTAAGGAAAATATTAAGACACATAATTTTTCTTTAAGAACCTCAAATACAATACCAGGACAAAAACAAAAAACAAGAAAACAAAAATAAAGCAAGAGGCAAACTTAAACCTAAAGTGATTCTCTTAAATAAAAACCTTTTCTAAGCTTAGTTTAAACCCAATTGCTTTCTTCATGCTCTGATCCTTTTTTTTTTAATTTCAGCTCATCTGAGGAAATTACACATTAATTTGGATCTTCATGGCCATCTGAAAATAATTGCAGTGCACCTGTGTTCTGAGGGCATTATCCACCCAGCCCATTGAAACTCTCCTTGTAAAGTCACTTCTTTGTTTTGTTGTTAGCTGGTACTAAAATATAAGCCTGAAAGTAAAGGCAGGATTTTTAAATTCCAAAAATTAAACTTTCATTTTACTTGCCAATTCTAGGCTATCATCAGATACTACTTACATACTTGGGAGAACCAGATCCTCCAGCAGGTAATACCATGCCCATGGAAAGAAGCAAACTCACTGGGGACTTTGGACCCACACTGGACACATGTAACCTCAGCAAAGGGATGGACCCATCCTATCCTGCATGCTTGCTCAACTTCTCTTGTCCTCTATCAGAGTGATCCAGAAAATCAGTAAGAGTTGGGCATTTGTCAATTTGATTTAATGGATGATGATGTTTGGCCAAAAGAGATTAGATAGATGATAGATAGATAGATAGATGATAGATAGATAGATAGATAGATAGATAGATAGATAGAGCGAGCCTGTCTGGCTTAGTGGGTAGAGCATGCGACTCTTGATCTTGAGGTTGTGAGTTCGAGCCCCAAGTTGAATGTAAGGATTACTTAAAAAGATACACATACAATCAGCAGGAAAAAAATACTAAAGGGAAGAAAAGGACATGCTGGAAGAACGAATGAAGAAAGCAGGGACAGGGCAGCAGACTTAATACTTCTGAGCTGCTATGACCCCTGCCTCACAGGACCATGAAACAGACTTTGTTTACATTAATAGCAAATATCAAAATATCTCTTTCTTTTGTTTAATTTTTTATTGGGAGATATTTATGATATTCTTTGAACTTTGAGGACCTTACTTTAATGACTTTGGATGTCAGAACTAATTCCCTTTTGGGCACAGGGATGAATGTGTATAGGGAAGGCTATACGTGATTATTGTGGGGTTTTTTTCCTGCATTGGTTACCCCAAGGAAAAGATTTTTAAGACCCTCACAATTTTAAACAGGCCCAAACATCTTCTTTTGAGGCAGAAATTATATCTAGCCCCTATAGCTGGAATCTAAGAAGACTCTTAAGAAGTTTATTTTTTTCATGTTTTTCATCGAAGTTGACAGGCAGACCATTCTTGTTGATAGGCAGACCATTCTTATCCCCAGGATCATGATGTAGATGGCACTCCTACAGATGTACAGGGCACAACCTGCCCAACCTTTTATAGAGCACTCCAGCCTTCACTCTCCCTTCATTAAAACATCCAAATTTGAATTTCTTGTTGTCAGACTTTACCACCAAACTCCCCTCCCTATGGCAGCCATTTTCTTCATTTCCCAATGCTTCAGCTCCTGGACCTCCTGTTCCTTCTCTTGGACATTTCCTATATCCAAATAGATGATTCTTCCTACATTCTGACTTCTGAGATTCTTGAGCCCATGTATTTTAATGATAATGTTCTTCAACTTATCTCAGTCGTTCATTTATTGCACTCATACACCAGAGCAGTGATTTTCAAAGCTCAGCCTCATGATCACCTGGGAACTTGTTAGAAATAAAAATTCTCAGACCTCACATTGACCTATTGAATCAGGAAACATGAGGTGAGGCCCAGAAATTCCTGTTTAATAACTCTCCATGTGATTCTGGTACTTGCTCAAATTTGACCTCACTGTTATCAAAAAATGCAACACCTTTATAATCCAATCCCAAGAATGCCACACTCTGACCTCAATTTAACTATAGTGCCTTCACTGTAATGGCCCTTTGACCCTCCCAGGATCTCATCTCTCTCTTGAACATACCTTCAATATGATGGGTATTTCAAATCACTTATTCATATTTTTGTTATTTTACTCATCGGAAAACAACAACAACAACAACTCAACCCTAGTTAAAACCAAAAATTGACCCATTTCTGGTCTACAGTAGAAAAGCTAAATGTGGCTAAAGAAAATCTAGTATCACTTTAGATTTGCAGCTACTGTCTTCAGGAGACGTTTCTTGCCACAAGGCAATCCCAGTAGATTTCCCTTTTCTCTCCATCCTCCCACCCCCTGGGTGACTATGGTGAAACTTCACATTTCTTCTTCAGTCTTCACTCTTCCCTGATGACATTGCTTCTGACGTTACTGAGAATAGCAACAACCAGAACAGAACTTCCATCCCTTCTATTCACCGACCCACTTCTGCACCCTTACCCTCTGCGTTCCCTCTAGTGTCCCCAGATTTTGTACACTTCTAGGTAAAATCAACCTCTTCAACTGTGCACCCAATTTCATGCCCTCTTGCCTACTCAAGGATGTTGTTCTAGTAACTATCCACTCTCTTCTGCTTCACCAGCTTCTCCCTCTCTACTTGATCATTCCATCTACAGAAAGCATACTCTTATTCCAGCCATACTAAACAACCACAACACTGCACCAAAGTGTTTCAGTAAATGTCACCACTGACGTTTGTTTTCCACTTATTTAACCTGTCAACCATACTTGACACTACACACTTTTCTTCCCTGCCAACCATTCTTTCCTCTTGGCTCTCCCCATGTTCCTACCCCTTGGCCAATCAATCCCTCCTTCTCTATCGCCCTTCTTACCTCCCTGCCTACTATACACTGGAATCAGTCACTTCTCAGTCCTAACTCCTATATCCTTCTCTTTCTTCATTCACTCCCTTAGTGATTTCATCAGTCTCAAGGCTTCAAATACCCTCTATCCTATAAACTCTATTTTTTACCTGTGGCCCAGGCCATGAACAAAGTCCATGCTGATATATTCAACTGCAGAGTCACCATCTTCACTGGCCAGCAGACATAGAAAACTCAGTAAGTTCAACACTGAACTACTTTTCTAGTATACCCTCTATCCTATAAACTCTATTTTTTACCTATGGCCCAGGCCATGAACAAAGTCCATGCTGATATATTCAACTGCAGAGTCACCATCTTCACTGGCCAGCAGACATAGAAAACTCAGTAAGTTCAACACTGAACTACTCTTCTTCCTCAGCAAACCAGCTCTGACCACAGCCTGCCTATCTTTGTGAAGGGTGACCACATGCTTCTAGATGCAAGATCAAAAACTTTCCAAATCATCCTTGGCTTCTTTTTTTCAATCTCCCACATTTCACAGTCACTCCATCAGCAACCCTGTTAGCCTTAAAATATATCACAAATTTGACCACTTTTCACTGATAACACAGAGCTTTTACTGTATCATCTCTCACTTGGGTTATTGAGACAGTTTCTCAACATTATCACTTCACCTTTTAGTCAACCACTCAGAGTAATCTTTTAAAAACATCTATCAGTTCTCTCCTCTCTTCTGAGCTCTACAAGGTCTTCTAGTAAAAAATCCATCAAGTTGAAAATCTAGTCAAAAAACCAAAGTCTTTATAGTGAACTACAACATCCTATATGATCTCACCTGCTCCCCATTATATCACCAACTCACTGATGATTATTAGGCCCTTCAATAGTCCTGCCCCAGTCATGTTTGTCTCCTTGCTGTTTGTTGTACATGCCAGATGTGCTCTTACCTCAGGGCCTTTGCACTTACTGAAATAGATGACTCACTTCCTCATTTCCCGCAGGTCTTAACAAAAATGTCATCTTACCACCCTTTTCCCCAGTAGGGTTTATCCCCCACTCCTTGCCTTATGCCTCTCCATATTCTTATGTATTCAAAAACACTATGTGATTTATAAGATTAGGCCCCCCCAAAGAAAGAATGACCTGCCTTCTTTGTTCCTTGCTTGTTGTGTTGTGGAATCTCAATTATGTGGAAGAGGTGCTGGAACAGAATAGTCATTTAGTAAATAGCTTTTGAATGAATGAATGATCCAGATCCTTACAGGTGCTCAATAAGACAGACATGATCCTTGCTCTAAACCAGAATAGGTGACAAAATCTCATGCCATTGTGCATCCTGACTCATGCCTTTTCCAGAAGATTTTTAAGCAAATTAAAACCAATTATTGTCACTCTTGCATGGGGAAAAAAATGAAAATAGAAAAAGCTAGTGGAGAAAGTTGAGAGAAAACAGTAAAGCAAAATCTCAAAAAAGTTGAGAAAGGAACTTGTATAATTTTATTTTATTTTTTTAAAGATTTTATTTATTTATTTGACAGACAGAGATCACAAGTAGGCAGAGAAAGAGAGAGAGAGAGAGAGAGAGAGAGAGAGGAGGAAGCAGGCTCTCCATGGAGCAGAGAGCCCGATACGGGGGCTCGATCCCAGGACCCCGGGATCATGACCTGAGCCAAAGGCAGAGGCTTTAACCCACTGAGCCACTCAGTGCCCCAAACTCGTGTAATTTTAATTTTGGAAGACAAAAGACACATTTTTAATTAAAATAGAAGGAAAGACATGTTGAAACAAAGATCAGGGAAAATGTAGTTTTTCACATCCAAGTATAAGTGAAGAAATCAATGGCTGACTAATAGACACAGAGGTTGAAAATTTGAGAGTGTGAAAGGCACTTGAAATGTCTCTTGTGAAAAATTCAACACGGTCCCCAAACAGCTCAATCAGAGGACAACTCAGAGCCCAGCTGGGACCAGGTGGCATGGATTTATAATGGACCCAAGCAGTTACCCTATTCTGACTCCTGAAAACAAGCTAATTATAAATCAATTATCTATTCATTAAGTAAATTGCTCTTGTGACTCATTAATCCACTTCAGCTATTATAACTCAGAAGTTACAACCCATATCCCTTCATAAAATATTCAATAGGTCTGACTTATCACTAATTCAGAATGGTCTTCTCATCAGTCGGTCCAAGTCTTTAATACTTACTATATTTTCTCCATTCTAAGACACAGAATTGTTTCAGATATTATCATCACAGAAATTATCATCACAGAAATCAGGTTATACCTTACCCTTAACTATAATATTGAGTATATTTTTCCCAAGTAGTAGATAAAATAATGATGTATCTTAGATCATCTTAGATCAGATGAACAAAATTATTTACTTTGCCTTCAATTAACCTGACCACTTCCAAGACAAGGAAAGGCTAGACCCTTAACCTCAACACTACTAAAGGGTTCTATGGCTCCTACCTAACACATTTCCACATGTGCTGTTTTGTACTCATGCCAAACATATGAGATAGGTGTTTATTATCACTTCTTTTCACAGACCGGGAATCAAGCGTCCAGAGACTTTAACTCCACCACACAAGGTCACTAACTCAGAGCCAGGAGCCAAATGCACGTTTTGGGCACCAGCTCTATTTCTACTACCCTTCTATGAGTACCTCTAAGTTTGTGCTTTGAATAAAAGTCCTACTATCCTACACTGTAACCAAGGTCTATCAACTACGTACAACTTCGGTTATAACTGACATCCTCTCACTCATCAGTGTAGAGGAAAGTCATTTGCTCTAAGAATCTCACCCAGTATCATTCTGTATTCATGAATAAAACAGGCAAAGAAACTGGCTGTGAAATCACTTCCTATCATTTGAATTCTTTTTTTTTTTAAAGATTTTATTTATTTATTTGACAGAGAGAGATCACAAGTAGGCAGAGAGGCAGGCAGAGGGAGAGGAGGAAGCAGGCTCCCCACGGAGCAGAGAGCCTGATGTGGGGCTCGATCCCAGGACCCTGAGATCATGACCTGAGCCGAAGGCAGCGGCCTAATCCACTGAGCCACCCAGGCGCCCCTGAATTCTTTTAATTTCATAGGCCACAGTCATCAAAATTCCAGGGTCTTCATGCTGATAGACAGAAGCCTTCTTGTATGTAGGAAAAGATATTTAAAAAAAAAAAAAAAAGATTGCACACCAGCTCTGCAGGATCAGGGCAATACTTTGAGCTGACGAAATAAATAAATATAGTCAATGTCATTACACAGTCAGTGGAAAAACAATCCTCAACTCCAGATTTATTTGAAGAGGACCAGAAAGAGTAAAACAACATGAAACTGACACAAAAGTCTTTTACTTACAGGGAATTCAATTAAATACATCAATTAGCCAATAAAACTGCAATAATCAACCCTTCTTTTCAGCATCACAAGATACTGTTTACCTTTCATTACCCGCAAAATAGTCTGCTTGCAGAGGATGGTGAGCTACCCTCAGATTACCAGGCGGCCACGCCAGTTTGGATGTTCATGCAAACAAAATAGTCAAACTTCTAAATTACCAGTCTGGCTGAAGAGCCAGATTTATTTTGAGAGTTTAGTGACTAAAATAAATAGACTTAAAGCCAGAGGATGGGCAGGGTCTACTTGTGTTGAAGACCAGACTGCAGCCAAACGTGGGGGGGAAAGGCGGGGGTAGGGATGGGGGCAAGATACTAGAGAGAAGATAGTAAGTGAATTTCTGAATCAACTCTGTCACAGGAGGATTTAGCCAAGTGCTATTGCAAACTCGGCTTTTAGACAGTAAAATGCATTGTCAAGGGGCAGTAAATAAAACAGAGTGGAACTGCATGGAGAATAGAGTCAACAAAGACAGATTATGGTAATTTAACCAAACCAGGGCAGGAGGGATGGTGGTTTAGTAAATAATTTGTGAACAAAAGGCCAACAGTTTGGAAACATGGCAAAACTGGATTATTACTTCTTTAGTTAAAACAAATTTCAGATGAGTCAGAAATCAAGATGTAAAAAAAAAAAACCAACTAACTAAAAAATATTTGTATAATCTTGGAAAAAAAGACTTTCTAATAATCTCAAAAATCAAAAACAAAGTAAACATCCATAAAGGAAAAAAGAGAAGCACATTTAACTCCATAAAACTGTGAAGTTCTACACTGCAATATTTCTCCAAAACCAGACTGAAGGATAAAGGACAACCTTAAAAAACAAAAACAAAACAGAACCATTTTCAAGCCTATTCCCCTAAAAATTTTAAAAAATAAAATATCCATTTAAGTTTTAGCAAACTGATATTTAATGACATAGAAAGCAGGAGATTTTAAAAGCCACTTCACAAAAGAAAAACCAAACAAATGACTGTGTGAGGGATCTTATTTGGGTGAAGAAATGTTCTAAAACTGATTTTGTGGTGATGGTTGCACAATTTGGTAAATTTACTAAAAAAGAAAAAAAGCAAATCACTGAATTGTGCACTTGAAATGGGTGAATTATATGATATGTTAAATATGCCTCAATAAAGTTATTAATAAAAGGACCAATAAACATTAGAAGAGATGTTTTCTTTGTTAATATTCAAAGAAATGCTAACAAAACAACACGTCCTGCAATGATCTCCTCCCTGAACTTCCACAAGATCATATTACCCTGATTTTCCTCATTCTTCTGTCTCCCTTATTCATTCCCCTGCTTCTAGAGGTGGTCATTCCCTAGGGTTCTCTGCTGAACTCCCTTCCCATTTTACCACATTCCCTCCCTAGGAATTGCCCTTGCAATTGACTCTGTACCACCAATAACAACAATGTAAAATAACATGGCAGACCTCTTCTCTAAGCTCAGGAATGAGCTTAGACACCAACTTTCTGCTTGGTGTCTCCCCTTGGTTGAATGGTGAACATGTCAACTCAGACTCACAGTTTTCTTCCTCAAGTGCTCTCCTCCTCCATATGTGGTTTCTCCATCCTCTTGCTTGGTTAGGCCAAAACTCGGAGATTCATCCTTGATATCTTTATCCTCCTTACTTCCCTCATCCAATTCACCCCCTATTCCTATAGGATCTGTGTCAAAAACATTTTGACACCATTTACTTCTTTGAGATCCTACAGTTTCCCCTAGAGTTCAAACCATCATCATCTCCCACTGAAAAACTCCAAGAGCACTTAACTTGTTTCCCATTCCTACTCTTTTCCATCTTTAATTCATTCTCCCCAAATTACCATGCTTCAGTGCATCCAGAAAGTGAGACTGATGTCAATCCCTTTAGGGTGGCCATGGCTGCAAAGAACAGCCTTGCCCCAGGTCACATCCCAACCCGGGGAAGCCCATATCCAGTAATGAATCAGGGTGGAAGAATAAATGCCCAAACATCTCAGTATCACTGGGACCACTACGGAGGACAACTGCTCCCAGACCCAAACCCCAAGTCACCTTCTCTTACTGCCCCTTTCTTCTTTTAGCCCTTTTCCTGCAGATGCTAATCCCAAGAGCACCCCTTAATAAGTATCCTTTCCACTCAAGTCTGCCTCAGTTTGCATCCTTGGAAAACAATCTGTAGCTGTCTTTTGCTTCCCTGCTTGAAACCCCACAATGATATTTTGGGAGTTCTACTGAAAATGACAGATTTCTCTCCAGCCACTCTCCTTCTCCAGTCCTGCTGAGTCTCTGTCTTCAAATGCAGCAAACTCTGACAGGCATTTTTGCAAACTCCTCAGGATTTGTGCACTGGAGGATCCAAAATAAAGTTTCATCATGTTAATGGTATCCAAACCACTATAGACTGTGGGATACAGATCATTCATAGATAACACATTTCATCACTTTATAAGCTTCTTATAGGAATGGCTCTGTCTTAGAGCCACTCAACATCCTGTATAGCACCTGGCACAGAGCTTTGCTCACAGCAGATGCCCAATAAACAAAATGTGTATGGAATTGAGTTATGTGTCTTGGCAACAAATTCTAAATTGCGGGACCAAGTCACTATCAGTGAGGGAATCCTTAAACAGCTTTCTATTACACTAAAGCCAAACTCCAATGGAGAAAGGGGATGGAGAGACATGAGAAAATTGATACATAAAAAGTATAACTGTCTTTAAAAAGTTGGAATCAGAAAGTCTTTAAAGGCAAGTTAAACACAACCTCAGCAATGACTCATACACAAGATATTTAAAGAAGTAGCAAGTATACTGGGCTATCTTTTCTCAACTTCTGATTATCGCATCTCAGAAATTCCCTTTCAGGTAAAATTTCTTCTAGATTAATTCATGCTTGATTAATTCTAGTCCATTAAGCCCTTCCTCTTCCCTCATTGAATCTTGTGCAAGTGGATCCAAAGCAAAGAATTACTTTATTCTCACTATTCATGGTACATGCATTCTCTTCAATTCCAAGACCCTTTATTTATTTAATGAATTTCTTCTTCTATTCAAGATGCTTATCAACAAACGCCTATCATTTTGGTTTATATATAAGTGCACACAACTAAGTAAGATGAACTATACATTCTTAAAGCTAACAACTGTGGCCCCTTTGTAAAGTACCTCCTTCTTAGAAGGCATTAGAAAAGTAAACACAGTTAACATTTGAGCAGCATAGGGGTTAGGAGCACTGACCCCCTACACAGTCTAAAATCTACAAATAACTTTAAATCCCCCAGAATTCAGCTACTAATACCCTGTTGTTGACCACAAGCTATACCAATAACATAGTCAATTAACATATATTGTGTGTGCTATATGTATTACATGTTGTATTCTTAAAGTAAGCTAGAGAAAAGAAAACGCTATTAAGAAAATTATAAGAAAAAACATATTTAAAGGACTATACTGTATTTATCAAAAAAAAGAAAAAGGAAGAAAAAACCGTTTATAAGTGGACCTGCACCGTTCAAACCCTTATTGGTTAAGGGTCAACTGTATAATGATTTAAATAACTGAAAGGGTCTGGAAAAATAACCCATTTGCTTTCAAAAGATCTCCAGTAGAAGACATCCATGACTTAATTGGCAGGATAATGTCTCCTTAATCATGAATGACATATTTGTTTGGGGTTTTAAATTTGATAGGTAAACAATGGCTTATATTTTAAAAATCATTATAAAACAGCTCCTTAAAGATGTGAGGAACCTGGACAAACAACAGGTAATAGAAGTTGGTGGAAGAAAAGGAATGACAAATCACCCCTAAACAAGCCAGAAACTTAATTATCACCTTTACTGAAATCCAAACACCCGGGTTCTTGTTTCAAGGAGACCTACTCACAGAATATTTTCATGACTAACCTTATGTTTGCAACTAAAGATTAAAAACTAAATATTATTTGACAAGTTTTTATATGATGACATACAGAGTGGCTGGAGCCTGGCTGTTGACTCAGACATTTCTGCCAACCTCCTTTGCCTGCCAAAATATAGCTTCAATAAGCACACATAAATTTTATTTTTAATAAATAACCACAAAACGGTTTCATAAACAGACTAAACTGTGGATAATTGTAGCTTACAATGAATATGTGTTACAGTTTCAGTAAATAGAAGTTACACAGTCTGAAACTGGCACACCCTATCTCCATCTTATGGATTGATGGCAAACCAGCTCATGTTGGAACAGCCCTGTGATTTTTCTTGGTAAGAGGCCTACATCCTAACTACTTAGGCTCCTGCCTTCTTGCAGTAGCCCTCCTGTTTGTCTCTGCAGACATTAGGTTTTAGAGTCTTGAGAATTTAAAAGGATAGCTGAGGTCTCCACTTGGTATCCCAAAGGGTCTTTGTGGTAAGAAAAGTTCTTTATGCCCTGAACCAACATGTAGACACCTAGGATGGTTCAAATGAATAAATAAAGGCCATTTGGGGGACATAAATACTGATGTGATGAGAGGGAACCAGTGAGAATAAACTGTTCTTTCTAACTAACTTTTCTTGGAATTTACGTGTTCCTTTTAGTCAAAGGATCTTTTTGGAAGAGTGCATTGACTTTTCCTCTGTTGGCAGCTTTCCTTTCTTTTCTTTTCTTTGCTTTCCTTTTCTTTCTTTCTTTGTAAGTAAATCGACTGATTTCTTAAGAAAGAAAAAAGTAGTTTATTGAAAGCTTAATTAATTCAACTTTTTCTCCTTTACAAATCAGTTTTATTTTTAAGCTTCCTTGACCACACAGGTACTTTGATGAACTTCCCTCCCACTCATGGAAGAGTTCCACATTCCTGACATTTCCAGCTCTGAGTCTCCAAATTCACCTTCACTTCACATCAACCCTAAAAAACATAGAGGGAGAAAAAAAGTCAAAGGAGGGGAAAGATGGGGAACTTTTGGTTATTTGTTTTTTGGGTTTTTTGTTTGTTTTTTAACAGTTTGAGCTTCCTTTTAAAGAGGAGGAAGGGGGGTTGTCTCTAGTAAAAACGGGCCCTTTGTGGAAAAAAGAAGTGATGATTAATCAAACAGTATTCCAGAATCTAGGCATGCCAAGATGTTGCTAGGTTAAATGGTAGAGATGACCCAAAGACCCTGTGCTTTTTGGAAAGAAATGAAATGACTGGCAACACGCTCCACATTCCTATTTGTACTTGATAATAGTACATGTTTTACATTCTACATTTCACTAGCTAACAGTGGGACTTGAGTAGCCACAGTTTACAGAAAACCTCCTTCCTGGATATCTGAAACTGGTACCTAGGACGGATAGGGCAGAGAGAGAGAGAGCAGATAGAGTAAGATGGTGGCATTGACACCAGGAAGTGCCCAGCCTGGGAACACGGAACACAGCAGAGCTATGGATTAAGTGCGCTGAGCACAGGGAGAGAATGACTCATGCTGCCTGAGGTTGATCTCCATCAGGAGGAATGCCTTGTGGTGTTTTGTGACCTATGAAGCGTTGGCAGCCCGCAGTGCCGCCTCACAATTCTGTTATGCTCTTCAGCACTGCCAAGGTTAGATTTCTGGTCTTAACCTCAGCCTTCCTCCTGTCTGCATCCTTTAAAACCCTACACAATCCTCTGTGACATTTCTCTAAGCAAAAGCTCACTCGATTCCAGTTAACCAGCTTTTCTCTTCCTCACTCCAAATTAAATGGAAATGGCCCTCTCTATTTCTTGTTAAGCAGTCTTGTGGAGAAAGCTGTGGAGGATACTGAGATTCGGGGTCCCTTTTCCTTCAGAAAGTTTGTACCCTAGTGGAAGATTTAGACACGGAAACATTTAATTGGAAAAAGATGCAGAGGTGAAAATAAAATATGGCAAGTGTCAGTCTGATGAGATCATAGAAGTTTCCACAATGGTTCTGGCAGGTAAATAGAACCAACAAGCAAAGACACCTTTCCTGGAATTCCAAGGAAATGTGCAAAGACTCATGGGTAGGCGGCTAAGCATGTCACCAGTGCAGCATCTACATAGAGGAATTGAATAAAAGGCTGTTGACTGGGACCAGCTTGGATCCAAACCAAGAAGAATAAAAAGTTAGTCTGTGGAGAATGGGAAGCATGTGAGTTTTTTAAGGATAAAAACAATGACTTACACGGACCTCTGATTTAGAAATAGTAACTCTGGAAGCAGTGAGAAAGACAGATTAAAGACACTCAAGTCAGATGCTAAAATGGATCCATTTCAGTAACCCATTACAGTGGGGACAGAAGATTGTAAGAAAGCAGGCCCATAGAGGCTGGTGTCAATGTTTTTCCAGTATGGACTAGGTTTCCCTATCTCAACTTCCCTCACCCTTCCTTTCCAACAGTCAAACAAGTGACCAAAGAAATTGGATGTTAATTGAATAAAATGTTCTCTATCAAGAACAGAGCTGTCCAATAGAAACTTCTGCAGTAATGGATATTGGTCACATGAAATGTGACCACTATGACTCCATGATTGGATTTTTAAATTTTATTTGATATTGATTAATTTTAATTTACATAACCCCATGTAGCTAAGTGCCACCATATTGAACAGTGCTGCTCTAGAAAATAACATTCCTGAAAATTTTGTGTTATTTTTCTACCAATTATCAGACTACAGTGGCTTTGCTGGATTTCAAAATGATATCTACCTACCTATCAAAAGCCCCACATTAATAAATAAGGTGTTTATATTTAGCTCAAGCATAAGAAAATTTCACAAATATTTTCACTTCCAAAAGGGATTCATTTGAGTTATTCAGAAGTATTTTCTAATCTCCTCGTCTGCTTTTGTAGTCTTTAAGTGGTGGATAATATTATGGAAGTCAGTAAGAAGTTGGCTAATTTCCTCTGACTTCACAGAAAGAAGGATCTGTCTCCTGACTATACATTTTCCACTAAAAGTTGCCCAGTGAGTCATTGCCCCATTGTAACTGAAGCACAGCCCAATGACCATGGTGTGTAGTTAAGTGTTTTTGTAAGTTGATTTGTGGTCTTCATTTTCTGGATCATAGAAATGATTTTGTTCAATATTTTTTCCTCTGTGGGTTTGGAGTCAAGAATTATGATCAGTTCCTAAGACTTTCACTTTGAGTTTTCCATTCAGTTATTTCAAGAACATCCTTTTGCAATTTTCTTAGAAACTGATTCCTTGTTACATGAATTTAGATACAGTGTGTCATGGCTACCAGTCAGCTATCAGGACACATGACCATTTTAATCACTCCTTAGGACCTCTTATGGGACACTGTAACAGACTAAGTAAAATTGGAATTAGATAACTTTTCACTTGCTAATAATTTCTGTGTTAAAATATAAGACAGAAGCATTGGGAAAAAATAGTAATAGGAAGATTTTGGAACATTTTCTTTATACATTGGTGTCTCCAGTGGACCAAGGGCGTAGAAGGTAGCTATAATAATGTGAATCTCTGGTAACCTTTAAAACAAAACAGATTGCCTTGAAATGAAAATGAAAGAAATAGATATGCCTAAAGCCACAAAGATGGGCACTTCTTAAACTGTGGGTTGCAACCAAGAAGGTCAGGAAATCCTATTTGTGGATTAGAACTAAATTTAAAAATGAATAGAATGGAATGGAATGGATCAATGTATATCACATATACTGAGGTAGAGAAATGCTGTAGCATACAACTCTGTCAATTGTGTTTGTGTATGTTCTGAGTTGTGATGAAAATAAGTATTTTTTACCAAGTATTACTGTAAAGAAAGCTTGAAAGCCACTCATTACAGATGACAGGATTTGGTTTCCAGGCTGAATATATTGTTCCATGTGACTCAGCATGTATTCTATGCCTGATAATGGATTGGGTTCTTAGAACAGAAAACCCAATACATGGTTACTTCCCTCAAATATTTTACACTTTAAAGTATACACACAAATCATTATAATAAAATGAATACTGCAATGGATGGATCAAGAGGTATCTTGGGGACATGGCAAAGGGAACCTCTACTCCTACATGTGACAGAAAGCAGACAGAAGGCATGGAAAAATCTTCACAGAGTGGCATTTTATTTGTCATTGATAAATAGGTGATTTGGAAAAACACAGAGAAGGGCATTCCAAGAAGACAGACTGTCTTACATAAAGGTTGAGATGTGGAATCTCTTGAACCTACGATCTGGGGTAGTACTTGAATTTTATTGCACAGGTTGGTCATTTAAAAGTCTTCAAACCCAAAGGTGCAGTGAAAGTTAAGATTTTTTATTTTGGTTGCTTTTGACTTGTTCATAATGTGATAGTGTTTGATTTGTATCTTAAAACTCTCTCTCAAGAGCAAAGTTTTTCAGAAGGAAAAGTTCATCTCAAATGGGTCAAATGTTATACTTCCCAGGAAAGAAAACAAATGTGATTTGCCTACAACCAGATTTAGAAAATAGTATGTAGCTCAAATTTCTTTCTTTTGTTTGAACGAAACAAATATTTATTAGAAAGTAGAATAGTACATAATAAGAAATCAAGAAAATTAGGTCATGCTTTTGCATAGTTATAACTCTTATAGGATGTACAACATTTAACTTAATTTCACACTTATAAAATTTACATTATATTGGGGATTGGGTAGAAATTGAGGTCCAGAACCAGGCATGTGTGTCACAAACAATCACAAAAGGTGTTTGGAGCCAATTTAGACAGCATGTGTGTGCTTTATAAGCATGAAATTATAGAGAGTTGGAGGCACTACTTCAAAATAAAACTTTTCATTAATTTTTTTTTCTTGGTATCATTTACATTTGAGTATATTTGGTATTTATTTCAAATTTATTTCCTTTTCCTTTCTTTTTTCTGTGGTATCTTATGGAGAGTTTTTCAAACAGCATTTCAATTCACAAGCACCAAATGATGCAGCAGAATCTAACAGAACTTTACTTGCTAATCAAGACAATTTCTAAAAGAGATAATCAATAAATTGTGTCAGACTAGGTAAATCATCTTAATCACTCTAAATGTAATATATGTGTGTGTGTGTATTTTTCTTAAGATAGAAAAAAAACCCTTTCAGTTACTTTTCAAATAATCTCAAAAAATGAACCTTGTATTTTTTAAATTTTTTGACATTACATATTCATTATTTTACTATGTACATCATCATTAGACTCTACAGTTATACTTAGTCTGAAACATAAATTTGGATTGATTTTTTTCCAACTGATAAATGTAGGCTATTTCAGTGGGTTACAAAATCTTTAGCTCTTTAAATCACTCTTTTTTCAAATCATTATAGCATTTTTAATGAAAATTATTTTGCATTAAAATTAATAAGAAAAATAAACCATTATTCTGGATCCGAATCATGACGATGATGGGCACAGTTACTATTGCTGTTGCTGTTGAAGTATAGTTGACACACAATGTGATATTAGATTCAGGGATACAACACAGTGATTGGACAACTTTATAGGTTATGCTATGCTTACCACACGTGTGGCTCCCGTCTGTCACCATACAATACTAGCATAGTATCATCGACTATATGCCGTATGCTGTACCTTTTATCCCTGTGACTTATCGACTGCATAAATGGAAGCCTGTATTTCCCACTCCCTCTCACACATTTTGCCCATTGTCCATCCTTATGGCAACCATCAGTATTTATGGGTCTTTTTCTGCTTTGTTTGTTCATCTGTTTCATTTTTTAGATTCCACATATAAGTGAAATCATATAGTATTTGTCTTTTGATGTCTCACTTATTTCACTTAGACCTTCTAGGTCCAACTATATGTGTATATATATATATATATATATGTATATATATATACCCACAAATGGCAAGATCTCATTCTTATTATAGTTTAGTAATATTTGTGTGTGTGTGTGTGTGTGTGTGTGTGTGTTTAAATCACATCTTCTTTATCCATTCACCTATCAATGGGCTCCCGGGTTGCTTCCATAGCTTGGCTACCATAAATAATGCTGCAAAATATATCTTTTCTTATTAGTGTTTTCATTTTCTTTAGGTAAATACCCAGTGGTGGAATTACTGGATGATATGTTATTTGCTTATTTCTTTTTAGGAACTTCCATACTGTTTTCCACAGTGGCTGCATCAATTTACATTCCCATCGACAGTGCACAAGTGTTCCCTTTCCTCTACATCCTCACTAACGCTTGTTATTTCTTATCTTGTTGATAAATCTTGTAGGCTAGATCTTGTACTTTCAATGGGAGCTGCCATTGTAAAGACTTAGACATGGCCTTGCACTTATAATTTAGTCCCCCCAAAGTGACCTTTTTATAATCTGATTTGAAATGAGAAAATAAACAAAAACATTTCCAAGCTTTATCATAGCACAGATTTAAAACAAAAATGAAACCTCCCTGCTCAGATACCTATTAAACTTTTCAGGTTTTGGAAGGGAGAAGCACAGTAATGATAATTGCAGTCTCTACCTAAGACTTGAGAGTCAAATGAACCCAAAAGAATCATAACTTTTCAAAGCAGTTCCTAAGGGTTTTCCAGACTAGGAAAAGTGATTATAAGTTGGCTTGTGTTTGGGTTTGGTTTTCATCCTGCAGGAATGAATATCAAACAGAAAAAAATTATATAGATAGATAGATGACAGATGATGATAGATGATAGATGATATAGATAGATAGATGATAGATAGATAGATAGATAGATAGATAGATAGATAGATAGATAATGGAGAGGAAGCTGCTGCTTCTTTCCCCAACTGTCTGAATGTTATGTCAGATTTTTCAAATTCTTCTCAACCTTGGAGGAATCAGATATTTCCTGGGGCACCAAGATGGATGCCTTTCATTTCAGCAAGATTTCAATTGTCTACCTGTTTACACAGAAGAGACTCTGTAATTTAATCTCCACCACCAACGACAATCATTATGATTAAATCGGGCACTGGTTTAACAGGGTACACCTAATAGGCACTTGTCCTCATCAGGTCTTGCACAAACAACATTCTTTCATTGTGCAACATGTAAAATAACTCCACTTTTGTGTCCTGTTGCTGCCTCGGACACCCGGCTCAACGTGCTCTTGACTGACTTTTCACTGGAAAGCAGAAGAGACTACGCTCAACCCCAGAGCCCATGACCTCAGTATAGCCTATATGAAAGCAGGAAAAGAGACATATTTTCCACTGTTTGCACTCACTGTGGGTTTTTGGTGTACCACATGCCTGAGAACATGTCTTTCAAAGCACATGGCAAACAGAATGTGCCTCAGAGAACACAACATTTTCCAAATTCAGTTGGTTTCCCCAATTTTTAAATTTCCTCTCCCTCACACTCTTTATTCAAATAGATAAATACACACACACACACACACACACACACACACACACACACACAATTTGAAGAAAGCAAAGTAAAACTAGACAGGAAGACAAAGCTTTAAAAACAAAAAGAAAAATACATGTTAAAAGGGTAGAAAACCCAGGATAAGAAAAAAAAAACTAAAGGAAGGGAAAACAAAATATTTTCAGCTCTGTAAAAATGAAAATATTTCAAAAGAGCAAAAGAACACCCAACAGATTTGCAGTTCATGTGTGGATTTATGAACTATCATTTCCTTTGGAGACCAGAGGTAAAAAAAAAAATGTGGGTCAACTTCTCCTATCTCTGCCCAGTGTCTTGGTTGTTTCTAAGTTTTTGTCAACATATCTCACATTTTCCTTCCTTTCTCTTTCTTCCTCTTCTTCCCCCTCCTCCCTCCCCTCCTCTTCCTCCTCCTCACCCTCTCACCCCCTTCTCCTTCTCCTCCTCCTCCTCCTTCTTCTATACCCCTCCTTCGCAGAAAGGGAATAGAAGGTAGTCATCCACAAATGACTATTATACTTCTGGGAATATAGAAGAATAATGTCAAGAATTCTAAGCCATTCAAGCAGCATTCATCTTAGAGCTATCGTTTAGGAGGGAAAGTAAGTGATTCTGGACACCAGAATTATGGAGCTAATGTCCTAGAAATCATTGAAATGTATATTTCCCATGTGGGGACAACTCACAGTCAAAGAACAAACTGATAAAGTCACAAAAACACAATAAGGGCTTGTAGTTTGGAGAACTTGTTTGGTAAATTCCTTCCATCCACATCAGGCTTTGAGACAAGAGAAATAGCTTCTTCCAGAGTGCTTTCAGGTCTGCCTTCCACAGCAAGTGTCACAGCTACATACACCTTAGATTATACTATGTATGCAAGCAGTCGCTCACATATAACTACATTTCTCCCCAAGAGAGATTTTGCTGTCACTTCTACACTTGATCTTAGCCAAAAGGCCAAGTAGCGATTTGCTCTCACTTCTAGAATAGAAAAAAAATTATGTATAAAGATACGAAAAAAGATCTCCAAAATACATATGTATATTAGAAAACACAAATATATATATACACACACACTCACACACACAGATGATAGATGATAGACAGTTAATTTCAAAGTAAGTTAAGGTAGATACAGGTAGATGATAGATCTGTTTTTAAAATTTTTTTTAAAGATTTATTTATTTGAGAGAGAGAAAGCAAAAGTGAGAACACAAGTTGGAGGGGCAAAGGGAGAAGGAGAGAGAATCTCAAGTGGAGTCCATGCTGAATGCATAGTTCCATGCATGGCTCGATCTCAAGACCAAGAGACCATGACTTGAGCTGAAACCGAGGCTTAACCACTTAACTCACCGCACCATCTAGGAGCCACTAAAGATAGATCTTCTTAACTTATTTCCCCATCTTACCTGTGTTCCCCATCTTACCTTACTGTTTTTGCATGCATGTATCTTTTCATATAAAGGTAATATTTATGACTATACATCAATAAATTTCTGGGGGTGATCATTGATAATTAAATCATGATCATATTTTGGCCTGGTCCTCTAGGACCACATCTAGGAAGTCACTCACCCAAGAGAAACAAATACATCTTAACGTCTTTTACATGTGGTCCCTAATTTCCAGAGATTATGAACACTAACATGAAATCTGTTATCCCTTCCTTAAATCCCAGGTTCCTCCTCTGGCCTAGTTATCAGAATAGCTGTCTTTCAGAGATGATGCTGATGCTGATATTAATAAAGGTGTGGATGAAGATGATAGTGATGGGAAAGATGATAGCTAACAGCTATTGAGAGTTACTGTCTGGTAGGCATTGACCTCAGCATTTCTCATAGATTGTCTTGTCCAATCTTTACAACACTCTAAGGTAAGACTCATCCCCATTTACCAAGCAAGAAAACTGGACCACAGAAGTATTAGGCAAATATCTTACTCAAGACCACACACCAGTGACAGAAACTGAGCTTGAAGCCAGAAAATCCAATTTCAGAATTTGGTTCATTAATCCCCACTCTCTCCTGCTTCCCATGAAGTCCATGTAGGTCCTGAGCCACTGAAAGTCTGGGTCCACCTATAAGATGCTCAGGTCAGACACTGCGAGGGTGGGTGTGCAAGTGCCTAAGTGTACATATGTATTCAACTGGATTCATTTGGGCACATTTAGAGCCAATTACTACACAGTTGATTGGGCTATGAAATGATCCAAAAATAAAAGGGGCCAAAACAAGCAAACTGTTTCACAGTCTGGCTATTCCTTTCATACCGACAAAGCCAGAATCTCTGTCAGCAAGGCCTGTCTATGGCAATGTGGAGAACACAGTCACCTGCCTTGTATGTTCTTCACCACCTTCCCCACTGATAGATCCACAGTATATACTATCACGGATATCCATTCGTGTTCTGATACTCCACCTGAGACCTGAAATAAAACGTAAGTACAATATACAAACCCATGGTTACACAAAGAACTGAGGATAACAGTGGAAATATTTTGATATTAAAGAGATCTAGAAAGATCTGAGGCTCACAGTGCCCCAACTCTCCCCACTGCTGCCACACACACACACAATTTGGCAAGCAAAAACAGAGAGCAGTAGGCAAAATTAGAATGAAGTGCTTCAAATGAGCAATAAAAATAAGAGCAGAAAATCTTTCATTTATTCTATTCTGTAATCATTCATTCATTAAATGTTACTGAGTTTCAAGTTCTATGAATATAAGTTAAGGAGCTACTAGTCTAGTGCAAGAGATAGACACAAACAGACGACAATGCAGAGAATATTTACCATCATTTAAAGTCAGCCATTTTGTGAATGGTCATGTGTACATGCATATAAGTTTTTGAGCAGTGTATGGCTAATTTCAAGTATCAGTGAATCTTGGCTCCACATTTAATTTCTTTACTTAATTTTTTGGCTCATATCCTGAATTTCAGACCTCTATAACCTGACTTCACACATGCTTCCAGGTAAATTCAATTAATGGATCCTGGTGTGCTGCGAGAGGACTGTGTTATAATATAAGACTTGCCCTTTCTCAAAGGATCTTAACATTGTTTATGGTGATAAGGCAGGTATACAAACAGCTTTATTACGAAGTGATGGAAATTACTATGAGTGCTGAAGAGGTGAACAGGTTACATTTAGTTGAAAGAATTCAGAAAGATTGTTTTTCTTTTAATTTAATTTAAAATCTTTAAGACAAGAGTGTTTAAAAGGGGGAGGGATAAAAATCATATTCATTATAGTTCACAAGTCTTTAACAAGATAATACTCAATGTCCCTTTTGTCTGAAGACTTCAACATATGCTTGTGTTTAATAACTTCAAGTAGCTGAGGGACTAAACCAGAACTTTTTGGTTGGTTATGGGTTTGTCATCAGTAATACCTACTGGTGAAGTTTATGGGAAATAACTTTAGCGTTAGGTAAGTTTTAATCTAGGGGCTCAAATAAAGCACTAGAATCAAAATTTCTCAATCTCTTGACTCTGCCTCCTGCTGCGTTAAGGACTCCTGACAACTCTAGGCTCATATTCTCCCATGCTTAATCCAGAAGAGAAGAGAAGATGTTTCTTCTTAGGAACTCCTGAACATCCCCTGGATTCACTCCTTTCCATCTTTGAAGCCATCACTATAGTTAAGGGGTTTTCATGCACTGAATGGCCACGCTTAGGCCACAGACTCCACTCCTAGCATCAGAAATGACAGCCTACCTGAATCAAAAGGACAGGGAGTGGAAAAGGATGGTCAGCAAAGGGAAGTACCCAGTGCTGGGTATTTCAAACAAATATCCTCATTCATAATATTCATTCTTCTGAATGAATGTTCCTGAATCTTACATTCCAGTCATACATGAAGCAGCATCAATGAGGAATATAGGAAAATTAAAATATCACTGTGGTTTTAGAACTAAAGCTTCTCTAAAATATTTGATTCTTAAACATACATTCATCTTTCAATGACTGGTCCTACCGTCCCTCAAATCCCTGTTTTTCTCTGATGCAAACTCTGGATCTGTAATCCCTCCTTCTGAGCTCAAGTGTGCCATCTGCTCTCCTTCACACAGCTCCTCTTCCATTGACTTGGGAGGACTTCTGAAGGGAAAATAAGCTCTGACTCTTCAATCAAACATGTGTTGAAAATAGAGAGAAATGGCATCTCTTAAGCTTATCTACACATTGAAACAGAACAAGAAAAATATAAGCAAAACAGGAAGGAACCAGACTACACCCTGGGTGGCTTGTCCATCAGTGCTGTTCTATTTCAGGACTTTCTACTCAGTTGTGGAAAATGCATAATAGCTCTGAGTGCACTGCTTAATGCCAGGGGTGGGGAGAAGAAGGAAAGATCACAAACACATATGAATGTTTCATTCCACAGCAGATCACGCTTTTAGCTAGTGTGATAGTAAACCACCACCAACGCTCTACAACCACAACTATTAGACCCATTCAAACACCCACTGAAACATACACACTTCTCCTCACCATCTGCCTTTTCAGATAATTATCATTACACATTTAGAACAGTTTGTTTGTATGAACTTTTTAATTTTAGGTTGCTTCAATTCTCTTTGGAATTAAGCAGATTTCTATATGAACTATAGTTTACTGTCAAGAAAATACTGGTTCTTAGTAAGTATATTATTGGTTGAATTCATAATAATGGCTAAGGGGGTACATGTTGTCCCACTTGTGTAGGACACATCATAATTTTAACAAGAGCCTGTAGGAGTCCTGGAGACAACGCCATGACTCAAAGAAGTGACTAATATTAGGAATTCCTGACATCATGGTAGATGCCAAGGGGAGAATTGTCTTAGCTTGTGTTTTACTTAGGGACTTTCTGATTTCACTATTTATTTTGCCAACAAGTAGAATAGGTTTCATCTACATTAAATCTAGTAACACTAAAGAAACAACTTCTGAAATAAGTCTTGTTAAATCCACTAGCTTCATCCAAATTAAGTTATTTTTTTTTCTGGCAAAACTATTTCACTCATAAAAAATGATACATAAGAATTCACATGTGATTCAGAAAGTATAAAAGAATTTTAGAACATGCCTGAGGAAATTATGTATTTATGTGATGACAGCTCTGACATATTCAAACATAAATATTCAGCACCCCACGTTGTACAGTTCCAGGGGGATGGGAGTTCCCATACATGTTGTATTTCATGTGAATGGTGGCCCCTGAAGTTGTGCAATGCAATGACCCAGTATATATGTCATTCTCTTAAAATGCAGTGTGTGTGTGTGTGTGTGTGTGTGTGTGTGTGTGTGCATACACATATATCTATATCTATATATCTATATCTATATCAAATTAGCTTTAGTCTTTCAGAAATTTTTCCTCTACTCAACAGGTAGTGTATTAGTTTGAAATTTCCCAATGTATTTGTAACATGGAAGCTAACCCAAGCTATTCATATCTCCCTGTCATTCTGATTTTGATGAGCTGTAAATTATGACTGAATTTTCCAGACATGTATGCATCGTCCATAATTTTTAAGTAATCCATTTGGTTTCTTTCTTCCTATAATATATATAATACTAAGATGTGTACATGAGTGCATGTATGTGACAGAGTGACAGAGACAGAGACACAGAGAGACTCAAAACCATGGCAGTCATGAAGAAAGTTCACTATAAAGAGAATAGGTGTCTAACCATACCAGGAACTAGTTATGTGAGCCTATACTAGTCACTTCCACTTCTGAGTTGTACTGTAATTTTTAAGTTGGATGTTTAATTTAAAGAAGTGAAAATTTATTAGTTGGCGATGGTCTACTTAATAGGTTTAGAAATACACGGACTTTGTCCTCCAGGGGGTTCAACAGCAAAGACAAGCTGAATATTCCTTTCAGGATATATGAAAGTTCTCAAGCTTAAAAGATAATTGGTAATTCTGACCAATAGTGTAAGATTTTTTCTTAGCTGAAGTTAAGGTGAATTAATTGTAATGAAACCACCCAATTCTGAAAACAAAAACCAAGCTGGACTATAACTGGAATAACACTTAGCTAATCTATCCAAATTGGATTTCAACCAAGTTTCCAGGGTAGAAAAGACTTATGACTGGTCACTATTTTCCAGCACAAGTTTCAGTTTTCAAAATATTTCCTTTAAAAGAAAAAAAAAGAAAAGGGCAGAAAACCAATTTTTAACTTTAAAGAATAAAACCTTGCTGCATATATTCCTGGAATCCTGCTTATTGCTGTCTCACTTTTTCCCCTTTTACCTTCATATTTCTGTAAAAAGGTACATTTTCCAAATAATATGATTCTTTCTTCATTGCAGGACTATCCTCATTTCACATACTGGAGAAATGAAGAGTGAATGTGTATAACAATATAGCCTTTCATGTACCTAATCCTTACCACTAAAGAAATCCATTTATTCTTCCCTTATTTCCTCCTCTATAGATTTTTCTGTAAAGTGTATATTCACCCTTTCTGCTGATTTATATCTATGGGAAATCAATGTCTTCCTTAATATTCCAGAGACATAGAGAAATAACCCATTCTCAGTAGCAGCAAGATTATATTCATAGAGATAATTTGTTTGTGAAATATTACCCAGCACTCTTTTGACCTGTTACCATTGCTCTGCTCTGTGGTGCATTTTGTCTTTTCTAATGAGATAGTGTTTGTAAATAAAATATTTCAACTACTACACCAGAAGCAGTCTGGCCACTTGCTAGGACAGTGACAACTAAAGATATTGCACACATCTGTGTGAAATTCAACTCCTTCCTATTGCCCTGAAAAATTAATTTGGAGATGAACAAATCGATTCTGAAAACCAAGTCAACCAGGAGCCTTCTTACTGTTCTTAAAATCTCAGAGGTCATTACATGGGGGACATGGAACCTCGAAGGATTCACCTCAAATAACCTTGCTATGTGAGGAAAAACATTGACACCCAAAATGGTGAAAGGACATATCCAGACATATTCAACATCCCACAGGTGCCAGGATACGAACAATCATCTGTCTCCTAAATCCCAGGCCAGTCTACATGGCCTATTTGACTGAATTAAGTCTCAATGTTCCTGGCCTTCAAATTAATCCAGTAACATGTTGACACGTAAATAATTTCATAATGGATGTGTTTCTCATTTACTACGCATACAGGATAAAATTCCATTTTATCCAGGGGACGGTCTGGCCAAACATCAATAGCTTGCCAAGGAAAAGAGAGGAGTTTTTTCCTTCAGCCCCAGGAACATCATCCCCTCAATATACTCACAGGGAAGGAATTCCCATTACGTGGAACTGGCAGGACCATTCCTTTAGCTCTACAAAGTGCATTTTACTCCAGAAGATTTTTCTGTAGATCCATTTTGGAGAGGAGGTGGTATGCTCTGTGTAGCTCTTCTATGCAGAGGACAGGGAAAACTTCAGAGGTGCTTGCTCCAAGAATGAGCTCACCTAAAAGCTATTTTGAGGTCCTTCCATTCCTGTGAACCAGATTGTCTTGCTGCACACATTCCTGCCACAAGTCTTCTGCTATTTTTCCACCCCTTCCACTGTCCCCAAAAAGAAGACACCCAGAAAGAACTCTTGTTTCTATCCCACCACCCATTTTCTCAACTCAAGTGAGGAGGAAGATGGTGAAAGCTTCTCTTGGGGAGGTGGAGGTAAGAGTTAACAGGCAACGCTTCTTGCTCATGGAATAAGAGTCCCTGAAGCAAGCGCTTTTTTTCCTTTCTGTATGTCCACCTGTCTCTCAGGAAGTCTTCCTCCCCCACCTGTGCCACCTGTGGCAGGGCAGATAGATAATTAAAACTACATTTTGGTGTTGGGTCCTATCCACATCCTCCTTATATCCATAAATAAATCTCATATCTCTCTCCTGAACCCCAGAGACAATTTCAGAATTGGTTCAGAGTCTGGTAAAGAGAAAAATGGAGATGAGATCAACTGGCTCCTTTAGAAGCTTTTGTGAGGAGAGGAGGAGAGGAGTGACAGACCCCATGGAAAATTGGCATCAAATGAGAATGTTAACAGAAGGAACCGAGCCAAGGCTGAAATCTTGGTCTTAACTTGCCTTGGGCCAAGACTCAGTGGACATTTCATCACACGTCAGCAGGGAAGACAGCAGAAGTTATTGGACCCCCTTTGGTGAATCCATACATAGATTTATGCAAGAGATAAATATGGTTACAGTTACTTGGAGAGAATCCAGGAGGGACTAATACAGAGTAGGGGATGGGCACCTGGGTTGCTCAGTTGGTTGAGCAACTGCCTTCAGTTCTGGTCATGATCCTGGAGTTCCGGAATCAAGTCCTGGATTGGGCTCCCTGCTCAGCACGGAGTCTGCTTCTCCCTCTGACTCCCTCTCATGCTTTCTCTCTCTCTCTCATTCTCTCTCTCTCTCAAATAAGTAAATAAAATATTTTTTAAAAAATGATTGGGGGAGGAAGCAGGTTTGAGGGAGTGAAATGCAGTGGACAGAGCCCAGAGCCAGGCCATCTACACTGTGTTCTAATCCAGGGTTTGTCTCCTGTGATCGCCATGGCCTTGAGACATTCTTTCTGAGGGGTTTTTCTGTCAGGTGAGAATAATCATTGCTGCATGAAGTTACTTTTAAACCTTAAGAAACAGTAAAGAACAATAACAATTGAAGGGACTATTATGTGAAGCAAACTGGAAAACCATTAAAAAAGATAACTGAACACAGTAGTACACTGACACTTGAAGAACCTGGGCATAAATCACATGAGTCCACATATTTGCAGATTTTTTTCAATAAATGCAGGAGAGTAGTGTGAATGTATTGTCTCTTTCTCATAATTTTCTTTTTTTTTTTTAAGATTTTATTTATTCATTTGACAGACAGAGATCACAAGTAGGGAGAGAGGCAGGCAGAGAGAGAGAGAGAGGAGGAAGCAGGCTCCCCGCCAAGCAGAGAGCCCGATGCGGGGCTCGATACCAGGACTCTGGGATCATGACCTGAATGAAAGGCAGAGGCTTTAACCCACTGAGCCACCCAGGCACCCCACTTTCTCATAATTTTCTTAATAACCTTTTCTTTTCTCTAATTTACTTTATTATAAGAATATCATATGTAATATGTATAACATACAAAATATGTGTTAAGGGACTGCTTATTACCAGTAAGGCTTCTAGTCAACAGTAGGTTATTAATAGTTAAGTTTGAGGGGAGTCAAAAGTCGTGTGTGGATTTTTGACAGTACAAAGTGCATTGCTCAAGGGTCACTGTAGTTTCAGGCTGGTGTGTCTGAGATGAAGAAAGGACTCTGACTTGCATAAGAGTAGGGAAGGAAGAGAACTATCTTCGGGTGGAGCAAAAACAGAAAGGGGGAGCATCAAGAGATTCAAGTTGAACTCAGGGCCACCACTGACCTTTAAGTCATTCCCTTGCAAACCAGGAAACAAGGCCCATGCCCGAGGCAGACAAGCCCCATGCCAAGCTACTCATTGTGGTGCTGTGGACAAGGTTGGCTTTTCACACCACATTTGTCTTCATAACTGGTAATCCTGTGCACTGTACAACCTACCCAACTGTACATGCCAGCTCCCAGTTTTCTGTGAATGTGAGTACCCAGGTTTCTCTGCTTTCTGGTTTCTGTCCCTGGAGACCTGGAATTCTAATGGTGCTTGCCACTCTCACCTGGTTTTAAGGATTGTGTAATGGACATGAAAGCACTTAGGGAAGCATGCACAATGACAGAGATTATTACAGAGCAGCCTAATCCAGGTCTCTCTAGCCAGGCAGTAGGGAGGAGGGAGACAAAAAGGCACAGTTGGTCATGATTAGGCTTGAGGACATGCTGCATTTTGTACAAAGAGAGACAGTGAGGGATCAGGAGACACGGATCCCAAGCTCCATGAGGAATGCAATGGCTTTCCTCTTGTTATTCTGCTAGCAGAGGGAGATCACTGTTTGTAGTCATGTTTTGTACAATTACCCGGAGGGTATGGTGACATTTTTGCATACTTAATCAATCTAATAATCAAAGCCTGAGACTGTATGCATATCACCTACCTACTAAATCACTTCTCTCACATCTATTCACTTATCCTCCCCCTCAGGAGTCTCTCATGCCTTCATTTCTTTTCTCTCACATTCCTGTAATTTATTCATCTCAAGATGCACTTCTGTCTCATTTAATCATTTAAACAGACCTTTGGTGCCTTTTTAATTGATTCTTCTTGAGTTTTAATTTGCATCTTTGACTTTGCTATCCTGATTTCTTTGACTATCCCTCTCTCTGCATGACATATGTTTATGCTTTAGCAGGTTTCCAATATTCTGGAAGACTTCAGAGGCCAAGGTTGGAAAAAAAAATGCTATTTTAAATAGAATCCTATTTGATTGGCCAGGCAACTGAGCAAAACCAAGAGTAAACACTCCACCTTCAAGAAACAGACAACCAGGGTCATCCTTTTGTTGCCCAGCTGCCCAGAGCCAACCTGGCAAGCTCATAAGCTGACAGGACTGCCAGAACAGGGAAAGAGGTTCATCGATCAAGAAAGCTTAGGGTTTCCTATGAGGAGTTTCAATTTTATTTTGCTTCTGTAAAATTGAGGAACCTACTGTGTGTTTCCCTTGCATTTGGATTCCTTTTTGTTGGGGGTAGGGTGTTGGAATAGGGAAAACATGCTAATGAATTAATAAACTGGTTTGTTCAGGAAACCACGGAATAAATAAGTGGTTTAGCAATGATACATTCTGTATTACCCATTGGGAACAAGATTTGTGTTTTTAATTCTGTGTCTATTAAGTATAAGTGGAATTGCATAAGGATTCCTAGAAATTAATTCCATCCATAGAAAGTCCATATGATAGAAAGCATGGGAGGGAGGCAAGGTTCTTTGATTCTAACTTCATGAGCCCATATGGTAGATAACTGAATAAGGTCTTCTCAATTCCCCACCTGGAGCTCTAACCTCAGGCTTGGGTTACAAGAGTGATTGAATTTTTACTGGGATCCTGCCACATACTGATACAATCCTTCCATTTTTATTTTCTCACTGACATGAAAGGAGCCATAAGATGGAAATTATTCCCAAGTGGTATTATGCAAAGGAGTTAATATTTTTAAGCACCCAGAAACTCTACCATATGACAGAGAAGTACTGAATATTATGGATGCCTCATGCATTTTTTTATGTTCTTCAAAGGAAAAAAAATTATTACTCTAGTTTTAATCACAAACATAGAATCATTAAACTTGAAATGTGGATGTGTAATTTCTGCCAAAAAAAAGAAAGAAAGAAATACACACACATGCAAGAAAATATTCCAAATTTTTCTCAGAACCAACTATTGGCACCCAATTTTTTTAATATACATCCATTTTCCTATTCTATATTTAAACATTCCTTCATAAAAGTGGTCAATTTACTTTAAACGTACAATTTTTTTTAATAAAACAAGACCTGTTATAATGAATATGTCACCTTGGTATTTTCTCTTGAATCAATTAGAAGTCCTAGATTCTGAGCATACATATGTAATGTTAGAGGCACTGATCAGTCCCAGTTGTAGAGCTTGAGTAATTAAATTAGAAAGTAAAGGAAAGATGGAGACTGCTGAGAGCAGTATTTCTTGGTTGGAAAGAACTGGAAACAATGATAAAACATACAGGTATATTCTGAAAACAAGGCCAGGGCAGCTAAATAAAGCTCACACACAAAGGAAATATCAAAAGATACTTAAGAGAAGAATACACAAGCAAGAAAGTCTTGGCAGTGAGCAAACACCTATTCTTCCAAAGTCCTCTCATTCTGCTGACTCTCAGAGAAGGCTCCAGCTAATGTAAAAATAAAGGATATTCAGAGATCAAAGCACAAGACTAAAGGGGTCTAGGCAATGTATACAAAGGAAAGAAGATATGAGCCTGCAAAGATGCGTAAGAGCCATGGGTCAGCATCATAATTGAATCTGTCTCAGTGAGTTGCTGACCTGACGCACTCTTAAATTCCCTTTCCTATGGACAAATTAACTCCATAATTAAGTAGCTAGACAGAGACTACAGGAGTATGGAGGGGGCAGGAGCTGCTGGCATAGAGTATGTGCTCAGTTCCACTGGTTCAAGCATATAGAGTGAGGAAGCCAATTTCCCACTGCTGAGAAGAAAATATCAACATGGAAGGAGATGACATGGAAGGAGATAGTAACTGTTTACAGATAAGAAAACCCGTAATTAAAAATAATAGTGAAATTTGGAACATATATAGACAGAATCTAGCATACAAATAGAAGGCAATTCTAGAAGGAAAAGGAATTAAAATAAAAATTATCATTCACTAGAAAACAAGTAAACATTCACCAGATATTCTTATACTCTGATGTTCAACTTTTGCATGCCCATGCAGTCATATATGATGGTGAATATGACAATATATGTGATAAAATATGAAAATAAAATATCATAAATCCTGAAATCTCTAATTTCCATTTGAAATATTGCACCCTTTTCAACAACAATGTACTCTGATACAGCCCCCTGCCCTATGTTATAGGTTGAATTGTGTCTTCAAAATAATGCTGAAGTTCTAACCCCCAGGACCCTATGATGATCCTATTTAAGTAAATAGGATATTTGATGATGATCAACTTAAGATGAGGTCATTAGAGCAGTCTCTATCCAATACCATTGGCATCTTTATGAAAAGGAGAAATTTAAGTGCAAAGACACACACAAAGAAAAATGCCATATAATGATGAAAATAAAGATGGAGATCAGGGAGATATATCTCCCTGAGAGGAGATGCCAGAGATTGCCAGCAAATCATCAGATGCTAGAATGCCAGAGATTGCCAGCAAATTATCAGACACTAGAAAAGAGACAGAGGATATATTCTCCTTGCAGCCCTCAGAAGGAAACAACCCTGCCAACTCCCTGATCTCAGACTTCAAGGCTCCTGAATTGTATGACAATACATTTCTATTGTTTGAGCTATCCAGTATGTGGTTTTGTTACAGCAGCCCTAGGGAACTAATACACAGTGGTTCCTTTTACTACCATATCCTCAAACTTCTAATTTCTCCATAATTATCCAAGATTGCCAGGCTGGTACAAGAATGCTCATAACATCTCTGTCCATAATAGCCCAAATCAGAAACAACCCTAATGTCTACTAACAGTAAAATAGATACATAAATGTTAATATAGGCACACTATGGAATGCCAAAGAGCAGCAGGAATAAAAAACCACTGTTATTCACAACAACATGGAAGAATCTCACAAACATTCAGCAAAAGAAACCAGATACAAAGAAATACATATGATTCTGCTTAGACAAAATTCAGAAATAGACAAAACTAATCTTTGGTGGTAAAAGTCAGGAATTTTAAACTTTTGTGAAAGGTGGTTATTGAATGGACAGAGTCCAAAGGGGTGCTTCTCAGCCACTAGAAATGTTCTTTTTCTTGATTCAGGTAGTAGTTACATAGGTGTATTCACTTTGAAAATTCATTGAGACACTTATTTATAATATGTAAACTTTTCTGAATATATGTTGTAGCTCAATTTTTTTATCTTATTAAGTTTTTTAAATTCCAATATAGTTAACATATAATGTTTTATTAGTTTCAGTTGTGCAATGTAGTGACTCAACAATTCATCACATTATTCAGTGCTCATCATGGTAAATATACTCCTAATCCCCATCGCCTATTTCACCCATCTCTCCAACCACCTTCCCTCAGGTCATCCTCTGTTCTCTATAGTTAAGAGTGTTTTATGGTTTATCTTCTTTTTCCCCTTTGTTCATTTGTTTTGTTCCTTAAATTCTACATATGAGTGAAATCATATGGTATTGGTCTTTCTCTGACTGACTTACTTTGCTTTGCATTATAACTCTCTAGCTCCATCATGCTGTTGCAAATGACGATTTCTTTCCTTTTTATGGCTAAATAATATTCCATTCTATATATGGCACACCTTCTTTACCCATTCATCTACTGATGGACACTTGGGTTGGTTCCATAATTTGGCTCTTGTAAATAATGCCGCAATAAAAAGGAATGAATATATTCTTTCAATTCGTGTTTTCATATTCTTTGGGCAAATACCCAGTAGTGCAATAACTGGATTGTAGGATAGTTCTATTTTTAATTTTTTGAGGTACCTATATACAGTTTTCCACAATGGCTGCACCAGTTTGCATTCCTCCCAATAGTGCATGAGGGCTCCTTTTTCTCCACATCCTTGTCATACTTGTTGTTTCTTGTGTGTGATTTTTTTTTATTTTAGTCATTCTGATAAGTATGAGATGAAATCTCATTGTAGTTTTGATTTTCATTTCCCTGATCATGAGTGATGTTGAGGATCTTTTCATGTCTGTTGACCATGTGCATATCTTCTTTGGAGAAATGTCTGTTCATGTGTTCCATCAATTTTCTAATCAGATTATTAGGCTTTTTTTTTTTTTTTGGTGTTGAATTATATCAATTCTTTAATTTGGATACTAACCCTTTGTTATGTAGATGACATCTGCATCTGACATCTGCAATCATCTTCTCCCATTCAATAGGCTGTTTATTTAGTTTTATTAATTGTTTTCTTTGTCATACAGAAGCTTCTTATTTTGATATAGTCCCGATAGCTCATTTTTGCTTTTATTTCCTTTGCCTCAGGAGACATGTCTAGAAAATGTTGCTATGGCCAATGTCAGAGAAATTACTGGTTGTGCTCTTTTCTAGGATTTTTATGGTTTCAGATCTCACATTTAGGTCCTTAACCCATTTGAGTTTATTTTTGTGTATGGTGTAAGAAAGTAGTCCAGTTTTCTTTAGAAAAAGTTATATAACCACTCTAACCTTCAGTGGTTACACTTTTCCTAGAAGTTATTATTTAGCACTTGGAAACATTACCATATGTATTTTACATGTAATGTGCTCCATTAACTTATTTTTTTTTAGCATTTTATAATTTCCCTTGAAGGCACATACCATATTAAATATCTTTGTATCTCTAGCACAGTGTACCCAAAGAAGTACTTGTAAGTATTCCTTGCTCATGACACAGTCAGAAATAGACAAGCATAGATAGACATGAGAGCTCCATCAACACATCTGTGCATATAAGAATATAATTGTAGATATGTGATACATCCTAAAGCATACACTGGGCCATCTTCCAAAGAGTAAGAAAAAAATATTCATTGAGAGTTTACTATGTTCCATCCAGTAGCCTAAGATTTAACAGACCTCAATGTATACTTTCAAAAATGCTTTAAATTAAACACTGTCATTACAGAAGAGGAAGCTGAAGTTCAAAACATATTAGTTAACTTCCTCAATATAATGTAACAACCAACACTCAAAGTCAGAATGGTGCTATACATTAACTGGAAGGTAGAAAAAGATTGTATGATTTTCTCCTTTTCTACCTTCTTCATTGGATAAAGTTTCAAGGTTCTGTCAAGCAAAATCTCTTGTCCATCCCCAGTTTCCTCCATGTGACCCAAACTAGGAAAATCAGATTCTGTCTTCCTGAAACTTTCTGAAAGTTGATTCTAAAATAAAGGGTGCAAATACTGGATTCATCCCAGCGTTGACATTCTTCCTTTTTTACTACCTAAATTCTCAAACTTAACCTGGTTCTTTCAGCATGCCCCTTGATTCTCTAAACAACCTCACAGCTTTCCTAAAAATTCCTCTTCAGGTTAAATAGCCAAAACTGGGTTCCATGGTGGCAGACCAAGTACCCTAACTGAATCAGGGAAAACATCTTAGAGTAACAAGAACAAGAGCCAGAGCAGACCTGTGACTTGCTGGCATTTCCCCACACAGAGTGGGCACAAGTATCAGGCCCCTACCACTGCTCATTTCTCCACTCCATCTTCTTGCCAAGCAACAGCTTTTGTTACTGAGTTGCTGAAACATAACTGTGGTTGTGTAAAGAGTCCCCTTTACAACACCTCAGTTTTGTTTTGTTTTTTTTTCAGGCTTTTCTTCAGCTGCAGTGGACTTTGCCAAGTACCATGATCAATTGCCCAACATGTTCCAAGGGCAACTTCCACTGCACTTTGGCAGTTAATCACTAGTAGCTTTGCATTGTTCTTTGTTTCGTGTGCCATTTCTCCCATTGTTTGTTTGTCCCTTGTTCTTTATCCTCCTCATGCTGCTCAGCATAAGGTTAGCACTCTGAGGTTGATCTGAAACTACAAATATAAGATAATTGCCTCCTGTTATCCAATATTTTAATTTCAGTAGTGACTCTGCTAAGAAGGGACCCTTTGTTGATGACTAGTATGAAGCCAGTGTGTTTGTTAATCCTTTCTGCATCCCCTTCAAGAATACACCCATTTCATAAGGACATAGACAGAAGGCATGCTACCTGGGTTTCATAAATGCCAGCTACTATGTATCTTGATTAACTCCATTCAACATTCTAAAGCTCCCCTAAAATATCCCTCTTAAAGCTATATTAAACACATTCAATTCTCTATCTGAACTTTGTTCCCACTGTTAGCTCTGAGGTTTAATATTCTGAAGGTTGAAATGAGGCTAAAGTTTAATTGCAATCAGGAAGAAAATCCATTTATATTTGTAGTTTTGAAAACTCATACCAAAACTTATACCACTGACTAGAACCCAAGAAGCATTCTAACATTCTGTTTTATGTGCTTGGAATCTCTCAAACTCTATCAGACACTCAAAAATGAGCATACAGCCACCCAAGGGTTTGAATAACAAAGTTGGAAAAGGACAGCCAAAAACAATAAATTGGTCTCCGTGGTCTGAGCCAGACTCAGCCATGTATAACTACTGAGCTGGAATAAATAAGACCTCTGTTGAAAATGGTAATAAGAATATCTTTAAAAAAAAAAAGAAAAAAACTCAAAGAATAAAGTCAAGAAAAATTACAAAACTTAGTTCTAAAATTTCTAAATTATGTTATTTCTAAAATGTCAAAACATCAATTTAGTAAGTGGTATCTTGACTTCTATGCAACAAATTAGATGCCGATATAAATAAGGAAAACATCATTTTGGTGCAGCCTGGGACCTCCTGACATTGACACAGAGCATCTCCATAGAAAAGTGCTTTCCAAAAATTTCCCCAGAAGTACCATAAAAGCAAATGGACTGAGAACATGAGCCTATTGGTAGGCAGTGGATACAGCAAAAATAGCTCATCTCAAGCATTAAATGTCTTTAAGTTTTGTGTTTCTCCTACAATATCACGGTAGCTTCGCATTAAACACTTGTATATATCTGTATTAAACTTTTAAGTGACTTAATTTGGGAAATTTTTGACATTTAATATTTTATTAAACTTTGTGTAAAGGCAATACTTGGGCATGTTGATTCTAAGTGTTCTCAAACTCTGCACACCACCACTTATCCAAAGAGACACAAGAAGCCCAGGTTAATAAGCATAGTTTTAGCAGAATTCATTTATTTCCCAATCTATTGGCAAGCAACTACTAACTGATTACATGAATATAACATTAGGAAGCATCCTAAGATATGCATATTCCTAGAGGATTAGTTAAGGAATTGATTTGGCTGCCGTAATGGAAAGACCCAAAATAATAATAGCTTAAATAAGATATGTGTTTCTGTCTCGTGTACAAGTCTTGGCTAATGTGTTGGCCCATGTTGGAAGCCAGGCTCCATCTGTCTTGCCATCCTGCCATCCTCAATGTGGCTCAAGGTCCCTCCTCTAGCTCTTGCCCTTGTGTTCACATCCATCAGCAGGCCGTCGTTCTTTCCTGGAAGTTGCAGACATCATTCCAATTCAAATTGCAAATGCCCAGAATTTAGTCACATGGCCACACCTAGTTGCAAGAAAAGATACAATTTAACAAAATAATCTAATGCTCCAGAAAAGGAGGAAGGAAGGAAGGAAAGAAGAAGGAAGAAGGAGGGAGGAAGGAAAGGAAAAGAAAAAGGGAAAAGCTATAATTAATTCATAAAGGGAAACGGATATTGGAGAACAACCAGCAAGTTCTGTCATATTCAACTTAAGTTATCAGTATAAGACCACTTCAGTAAAAGAATAACAGAAATCATCCTCTAGATATTGTGGCTAAAATAGGTATAAGTATTGACTAATACTCTATAGTTAATCAGCAATTGGAAATTTAATTTAATAAAAAGAAGTTCAAAGTTTAAAATAAGAGTATTCAATGATTGAGATCAATAAAGCAAACAATGACACATAAATATTCTAACCCAGGTAGCATTATCAGTGAGCCTTAAAACCTTAAACTATAGCCACTGGTGGAAAATACCTTCACTAAAAGAAACAGAGTGTATTAACAACTTATTTATTTTAGAAGTGCCAAATAAGAGAATGAACTTTATTGGAGTACTTTGCTAAGGTAAAAAACCAATGTCAAAAAATAAAACCTGGGTCAGCAAGATGGCACAGGTTAGATGTCACAAGAAGCAGACTTTCAGACTGAGTTGAGCATGCAGAAGGCTGATTAAGGAGTGCCCTTATGCAAAGAAAGGAAGGAGAGTTTGGCAGGGGAACAGTTGAATAGTAATACAGTCCCAACTAAGACCTCAGCCAATGATACAGGAATGTTTGTTGGCCTATCAGAATTGTCCCAAGTTAGAGTGAGAATGACAAGCCCTTTATGTCACCTCATTGATTAGCCATTGAATGTGGACCATTTCAGGAAGGAGACGTGGCTTGGTAGACAAAGTATGCTTCAACTGAGATAAATCCTAAAGAAGACTAACATCTGATGGCTATCTTCTAGCAGCCTTTCCAGTTACTGGCCAAATAAGTGTCTCAACTTTTGCCAGTTTGTGTTTCTAGGAAGCAGGTTCAAAACATAGATAAAGGATGTTTAGGGAGTGTTCCTGAACACTTGTTAAAAGGAGAGGAAAGAAAAGCAAGAGCTGTGACACATCCCAGTGAGGAACTTAGCAAACCTTGTAGGAAGCTCTAGAACTTGGATGGTTCAGATTGGTTGTTCTCTGCTGGGGAAAAAGGTTTGCGTCTTTACCTCCTATATTGATCAGTCAGTGGGTGTGGGCCATCCAGAAGGGGACATGACCTTGGGTGAGGCATATGTCTTCACCCAAGTCAATTTCCAAAGTGAAAATACAGTTAAAAAGTATTGTCTGAAAGTATTCCCAGCATCTGGGGAAATAGATCCTTCAACCCAGGAGGATATGGGTGCATATCACAGTGTCTACCATGCAAGATACAATTAATATTTTCATTTCATGGCCAAGAAAAAACTTAAAAATAAATCATTTTTTATATGAAGAACAGATTCAATAATCCTATCCATATGAAACTGAAGGCACTTGTTACCTTGCTTTTTGTCTCCAAAGAATATTTGGTAATATTCACATCAATTAAATATAGGACTGATATATGACCCTACTATATAAATATTTCTATTCCTTTCACTCCTCCATTCTATTCTTGCCAGCAATTTCCTGCCCTTATTTTCCTGCAAAAAACAAAGCTATCAGCCCTTAGTTCCTTTACCTACTGTCCCTTAGACCCTGTTCTCAATGTCTTAGAAAATAAATGTCTTAGAAAATGATTCTTTTAAAGATAAAGCACTCTCCACCTGTCCCCTGTCTTCTTGCAGCTCACACATTCTTTCACTCCCCAGCCACCTTTAAAAGCTCATTTTTCCCTGATGAAATCTCTCTATTTTGTATATTTCACACATTTACCCATTCTGAAAATGTCTTTCTGGACTCTTCTGGTTTCCCTAATTACAGTCATGCTCCCATCCTTTTCCCTGCCAAATTTTTTAAACTAGCAACATACAATCATGGACGTGTTTCTACAACCCCAGTCCACACCCTAGTCCCCTGAAATCCTATTTTACTTCTCTTAATATTCTTCCACCTACATGTGCCCCACTCCCACAAAAGGCTAAATCATTCTCTTAGTGAATTAAAGATATTTTTTCATAATCCTCATACTTGACCTTTAATTTAAGCACAGTGGGCCAGTGAACACCCATCTTGTTCTAAGACTGTACTTGGCTGACATTGTTTTGTTTTTGTTTCATTTTTTCCTGAAGCCCACTGCTCATTTCTACTTTTTCTTTCTTTCCCCAGTCACTAATTAGGGAAATTGTCCAAAGCTACCCTTGACCCTTTATCTAAAACATCATTATGTGTTATCATGTCTCATTATTTTAATCATTGCTCCAATGCTGATAATTCAGACTTGCATCTTCATTCTGTTATCTTGGGTAATTCTAGCCTGGATCTCCATCTACCTCAGGGACATTCATATATCCACAACCAAGCTTTGCCTCCAGATCAATATAATCAAAACCAAATTTATCATCCACAGAAAAGACTTTCACCTCAGCCTCTTCAGCACTTTCATTCTTCTAGCTGGCCCAGGCAAAAAGGTTGAAGACATTTAAGAACACAAAGAACGCAAAGTGTGAAGGAAAAGAAAGCCACAACTACAACCCTAATGTTGGCACCTCCTGGACACCCGATACAGTCTTTTTTGCCTTTAACCCCTTCATATTCTGATTGATCCTATATGTTGTTTCTGAATATAAATAAATGTCAACCTTTCATTCCCCTTTTCAAAACTTTCATCCTAATTGTCTGAAGTATGGAATCCAAACTCATGAGTCTGGTCTTCAAGACACTCCTAAAATCAGTCCCACCCTTCACGGTCAGCATCATCACACACAAACTTTCTGTTCTATGCCCATTCTCAACTTAAAATCTTTCCTCATACTGTTTTCCTGAGAGGATATGACCTCCACAATTCATTTATTTTATTTAAACCTACTCTTCTCAGGATCTATATTAGGATTTAACTATAAATCATACTCATTCTCTTCTAGCCCAATCCAATACTCTTCTCTTTATTTTTATAACAAATCTCAACTTTCCGCTATAGTAGCTTGTCACACAATGATTTGTGGTACGTGTATTTATACCATACATATGTATCTTGCCATTTATGTTGTAAAGTCCTTAGAACACTTGAACAACATTATTGAGCAATAAATTCAATACATACTTTCTGAGTTAAGATTAATTCTTATCCCATGTACCTAATATTACTATTGTAAGAACAATGTAATGGGATGCAGAATTTCCTGTCCATGGCTTGAAAAAAGGAAAAAAGTAGAAGGAAATCCACACTTACGTATTATTAAATAGTGAGAGCAAAAGAGGTTAGGTATTATAAATGCAATTATTTTTAAAATTTATAATTATTTTCTTATTATTGTGATTTTCTTTTTTTTCTAATGAAATAAGGCAAAACTGTAATTAACAATAGGAATACTGATGATAGAAATGCTCTCTTGCTTGGAACTCATCTACCTTTCAATTACTCTTAATGCCAAATAAACTGCTTATATATAGATATCTTTCCTCTAAATAAATCTAATTTTTTTATATAATTTTTGTTAAAGAATACCACACAAATGAGGAGGAAAGAAAACATTTTGTCAGCCTTATGCTCGGACACTTACACTAAAATATTTTTGCCAAGAAGAAATAGACTAAACATACATCAAGCCAAATAGAGACGCTTACTTTAGCGACTAGAGAGGTACTTCTTATGATTTAAGACATTAGACCATAATTTGAGAATGTTTAGAAAGAGCATGCAATTGCTTTATGTTTCTGACAATCACTGTCCAGAAATCTGTACATCAAAAAGATGTACAAACACATATATATGGGTGGTTAATATTATTGTTTTAAGTTATATTTTAGTTTTTTTTTTAAAGATTTTATTTATTTATTTGACAGAGAGAGAGAGATCACAAGTAGGCAGAGAGGCAGGCAGAGAGAGAGGGGAGGAAGCAGGCTCCCCGCAGAGCAGAGAGCCCAATGCGGGGCTCGATCCCAGGACTCTGGGACCATGACCCGAGGCAAAAGCAGAGGCTTTAACCCACTGAGCCACCAAGGCGCCCCATATTTTAGTTTTTTAAACTAACTACAAATACTTTTGAGGACAGTTATTTTTATTGTTGTTTTGGTGTTTCACTTTTTTAATGAAATATAAAGTTAATTGTGATCATTATCTTTGTTCACCTCTGTCTTAGCATTTCCCAGCCCAAAGTTCAAACACAAAAATTTGGGTTTTTTTTAATACATACAGTATTGCCACTTTTCCTTCATATGGTCAGAATTTTTCAAAAGAGCTAGTTTCTTGGGTATGGTGCAAAAACAATGAATACTGTTACACTGAAAAGAAATTTTAAAAAAAGAGCTAGTTTCTATTGAATATTTCTGTTTATTTTAAGGCAAGAATGCTTGTTTAGGTATGGCTTGGGAGTAGGTTGGGACAATAGTAACCCTTATTCATTTATTTGATACATATTTTTGAGCACTCACTATGTGCAAGGTTCTATGTGAAAGAGACACAGTCCTCATCCTCATCATATTTGCATTAAAAAGAGTAGGAAGGCATTAATCATGCAATAATTGAATCATAATTGTGATAAGTTTTATAAAAAAGAAAAGTAGCTTGGTAACCGGGAGACCCTTTAGAGTTATCCCCTTCTTCAATCTTTGTTGCCCTATTCTTTATACCTGTGTTTTATTCCTATAAGAGATTTTATTTAAGCTACTTGTAATTAACCAACTTCAGAAGGTCTCTTGTGAACGACTCAGCATGACTCTGCAAACTTTTCAAAAAGATCAGAGTACAACATTTTGAAACACAACCAACATGTTTTGACCAAGCTTAACCTTACGAGATTTGACCAGAGTAAGTTAAATATAAACAGGTATCTTTAGGAGTAACCATACATTAGACAAGTTCAAAATGTTGAATGGCCAACAGTCCCCATCATAACCTCCCCCAGCTTCTCATTAAATACAAATGAACACTCACAAAAAAGGCACACACTGACAACTCTCAGAAAAACTGTGACTGATCATCATCCTAAAAACAGAATCTAGAAGGAATCAGCACTAATTATAAAAGAGTTAGACCTGGATTGTGAAATATATATCAAGACTTAAACACAAGGCATAGTAAATGAATGAAGTCTAGTTGACAGAGAGACTCGGTACCTCTCACCTCACTGCTGCCCAAATTGAAATATGTGAAGAGATACCCATGAGATCTTCCCTACCTACCAGAGAACAGGCAGATGGGCTAGGATCCCTGGGAACTGCTCTAAGAGACCAATATCTACTTCCACGCACAGTCGGTGCTGGCAGCAGGCAGAGCAAACATCCTTGCATGGGCAAGGATGCATAGGACCTTGAAGCAATACAACCATAACAAATTTTTTTAAATAAAAAAAGGGGGGGGCGCCTAGGTGGCTCAGTCAGTTGGGTGTCTGCCTTCAGCTCAGGAATGATCCTGGGACCTGGGATCAAGCCCTACATGGAGCTCCCTGCTAAGCAGGAAGTCTGCTTCTCCTTCTCTCTCTGCTTCTCTCCCTGCTTGTGCTCTGTCATAAATAAATAAAATCTTTAGAAAAAAATTAAAAATTAAGGGGGAAATATGTCATATGCATAATAGGAAAATGGTTAATAGCCTTAAGATATAAATTGCGCTCAGTTAAAAAAAATCTGTAAACACACTATATTAATTTCCTAGAGCTGCTGTAAGGAATTATACATTAGTGGCTTAAAACAATGGAAATTTTGGGACACCTCGGTGGCTCAGTCAGTTAAGTGTCTGCCTTCAGCTCCAGACATGATCTCGGGGTCCTGGGATCAAGCACTGCATGGGGCTTCCTGTTCAAGGGTGAATCAGCTTCTCCTTCTTCCTCTCCCTTTGTGATCTCTCTTGCTCGCTCTCTCTTTCAAGTAAATAAAGAAAATCTTTAAAAAATAAAATAAAATAAACAAAAAGTTAAAAACCAGAAATTTATTCTCCCACAGTCATGGAGGCCCAAAGTTTGAAATCAAGGTTTCACAGTGAATATTTAAAGGCTGTAGGGAAAAATCCTTCTTTTCCACTCTTAGCTTCCTTCTGATGACCCAGGAGTCTCTTGATTTGTGGCTACAACACTCCAATCTTTGCCTCCATCTTCAGGTGGCTTTCTCCTCTGTGTGTGTATCATCTACTCATATCCCTTATAAGAATATTTATCACTGAATTTAGGACCCACCCAAATAACCCAGGATGATCTCATTTTGAGATTCTTAGTTATAGCTGCAAAGTCCCGTGCAGTGTAAGTGCCTGACATGACAAGTTTTTGATTGTCAAGGCAATCATTTTTTAAAAATTCATTTAAAACAAACAGATTGGCAGCAGCTTTTAGCAAATAAACAAACAAACAAAAACAAACAAATAAGTAGCCGGGCTGCCCACACTCATGAAGTTCTCCTTTCAGAAAACCCAGGGCAACCTAGATAACGGTGGCTTGAATTACCCTGCAACCACTCTCCCACACCCTAATTCCCAAATTAAGCAAATTAGCCAATGATAAGTGGCCTTGAAACCTCAGACATCCCATCCTTGGATCCTAATAAAGGTCAACGCCCAGCTTCTCCCTCTCTTTGTCTCTCCACACTTCTCCCAATGTCCTCGTGTCATGTGCCTTTCAGGACCTATGAAAAATAAATCTTGTTCCTCAATTTTCCCTGATGGCTCTTTGCTGGAATTTATCCTGTGACCATAATGGGAATTAAAAGGGCTAGTCCATCCACAACATTGACCCTAGTGGGGGAGAAGTCTGTGGGGTTTGCTACTAGTAACACTGCCTAGGTGGGAGTCTCAGAACATTCTAGTCAAGAGCATCACCATTAGTAGGCTGGAATGGACAAAATAACTCTTTCTCCAAATAAGTTCACATTTGTAGGTCCCAGGGGTTAAAATATGGACTTGTATTTTCATTCATTTTTTCCTCTACATACCCTAATAAAAAATAGGCAAAATATATGAACAGGCAATTCCCAAACTAAGAAATGTAAACCCTTTTTAAAAGTCATCAACTTCAATAAATACCAAATAAATGCAAATATAAATGATATTGCAAAATTTTTCACTCTCAGATGTATGATGAAATCAGAGAACAAGCTCCTTCTGTGACTAAATTCCAAAATTTATTTTGGAATACTTGGAAAATTGGTCCTCCAAGACATTATTTCCTCTACATAATCCTCAAGTAGTGAGTGCAGAATAATAATACACATAATTTGAATTTCCAATTTTGATTAAGTAACAGCTAAATAATATTATTTTATACCCTATGTCTCACTTTCAGGATTTTTACCTGAGAACCAACAAAAAGATAACTGCTCTGTGTATTACTTTTTGCATTAAGTTTTTATCCCAGAAATTAAATGAAAACTTGAATACATCTTTAAATATTTAAATATACATCTTTAAATATATGAAATAAGCTTACTCTTGAGGTTCTTTTATAAAAAAAGAATCTTTTTAAAAGCCATATAACAATGAATCTTGGAACACTGAAAAAATAAAATTAAATTAAAAAAAAGAAAACCACATAACAATTCCTTAATTTGATGGTTTTGCTAAATCATAAATTTTGCCTGAATATACCTCATGTTGGGAGTTAAGAATATATGCTAGTAAAACCACCTCAGATAATAACATCTACTAACAGTGGCCAGATATATACTCTGTTACCCTATTCACTAGGGATATATTAAACAAAAGTGTGTTTGTATCAACACTATTCATAATAGCCAAACACTGGAAATATCCATCAAACAGTAGTATGAGCAAATAAATTGTGGTCCATTCATACAATAGAATACAGCAACAAAAATAAACAAACTACTACTTCACGCAACAACATGGGTGAATCTCACAAAATAAAATTGAGTGAAAAAAAGCCAGACACAAAGAGTATATATTATATGATTCCATTTATATAAAGTTCACAAACAAGCAAAACTAACATATGAGAGATGTCAAGACAGTGGCCACTATTGTGGCAGGTAATGCCCTTGAAAGTATACATGGACACAGGAGAGGATGCTGGAAATGCTGTTTCTTTTTTCTTTCTTTTCTTCTTCTTCTTTTTTTTTTTTTAAGTGTTCCAAGATTCATTGTTTATGCACCACACCCATTGCTCTGTGCCATATGTGCCCTCCCTAATACCCACCACCAGGCTTACCTATCACCCCACCCTCTACACCACCAAAACCCTCCAATTTCCCCCATCTCAGTTCTCTCCAACTCCCAATGTCACAACTACCCTATGACCCTACAATTACACTATTGGATATTTACCACAAAGATACAGATGTAGTGAAAAGAAGGGCCATCTGTATCCCAATGTTCATAGCAGCAAATGCCACAGTTGCCAGACTGTGGAAAGAGCCAAGATGCCCTTCAACAGATGAATAGATAAAGAAGATATGGTCCATATATACAATGGAATATTATGCATCTATCAGAAATGAGGAATACTTTTGTATCAACTTGGATGGGACTGGAGGAGATTATGCTGAGTGAAATAAGTCAAGTAGAGAAAGTCAATTATCATATGGTTTCACTTACTTGTGGAGCATAAGGAATAACACAGAGGACATGGGAATTGGAGAGAATGGAGTTGGGGGTAGTTGGAGGGAGGAGGAGATGGACCATGAGAGACTGTGGACTCTGAGAAACAAACTGAGGGTTTTGGTGGTGTAGAGGGTGGGGTGATAGGTAAGCCTGGTGGTGGGTATTAGGGAGGGCACATATGGCACAGAGCAATGGGTGTGGTGCATAAACAATGAATCTTGGAACACTTAAAAAAAAAAAAAGAAGAAGAAGAAGAAAAGAAAGAAAAAAGAAACAGCATTTCCAGCATCCTCTCCTGTGTCCATGTATACTTTCAAGGGCATTACCTGCCACAATAGTGGCCACTGTCTTGACATCTCTCATATGTTAGTTTTGCTTGTTTGTGAACTTTATATAAATGGAATCATATAATATATACTCTTTGTGTCTGGCTTTTTTTCACTCAATTTTATTTTGTGAGATTCACCCATGTTGTTGCGTGAAGTAGTAGTTTGTTTATTTTTGTTGCTGTATTCTATTGTATGAATGGACCACAATTTATTTGCTCATACTACTGTTTGATGGATATTTCCAGTGTTTGGCTATTATGAATAGTGTTGATACAAACACACTTTTGTTTAATATATCCCTAGTGAATAGGGTAACAGAGTATATATCTGGCCACTGTTAGTAGATGTTATTATCTGAGGTGGTTTTACTAGCATATATTCTTAACTCCCAACATGAGGTATATTCAGGCAAAATTTATGATTTAGCAAAACCATCAAATTAAGGAATTGTTATGTGGTTTTCTTTTTTTTAATTTAATTTTATTTTTTCAGTGTTCCAAGATTCATTGTTATATGGCTTTCAAAAAGACTTATTTTTAATTTCTTAAGGAATCTCCCCCCTGTTTTCCAAAGTGGCTGCACCAATTTGTATTCCCACCAACAGAGAAAGAGAGTTTTGCTTTCCTCTGCATCCTCTCCAACACTTGTTTATTGTCTTGTTAATTTTGGCCATTCTAACTGGTATAAGATGGTATCTCCATGTGGTTTTTATTTGAATCTCCCTGATGGCTAATGATGATGAACATTTTTTCATGTGTCTGTTAGTCATTCATATGTCTTCTTTGGAGAATTGTCTGTTCATGTCTTCTGCCCATTTTTTGATGTGATTATCTGTTTTGGGTGTGTTGAGTTTGAGGAGTTCTTTATAGATCTTGGATATCAGCCCTTTGTCTGTAGTGTCATTTGCAAAATGCTGTTTCTTGATGAGGGCAGTAGTTACCTGGAAGTCTTTACTTTGTGAAAATTAACTGAGCCATATCCTTGTGATTTATGTACTTTTTTGTATATAATGTGTATGTTAAAATTCTGAGCCAGTACTTCTTCTTAGCCTCTTTCCGTTGCATGACCAATGAATAAACAAATGTCTGAAGGAGAAAAAAAGCGGAGAATGTACTTCCTTTTTCTCTGAGAGCTTCACCCATCAAATCTCAGTGTGCGAATGATTCTGATACATTTGTTAAAGGGAGTGGCAGAAATCATTTAAGTTCTTTTGCTTGCTTGCTTGCTTAGGATTGGATTGGATGAGACAACACTTACCAAATACTTAGCATAGATCCAGGGACACAAACAGTGCTAAATTAAGTTGAGTTTATACTTTACCACCCAAAACAGGATATTCCTGAGAGCCCAAGACTGCTATTAATAAACACACTGGATCACAAACATACCTTAAGATTTCTCAGAGATGGGGCACCTGGGTGGCTCAGATGGTTGGGCATCTGCCTTTGGCTTGGGTCATGATCCCAGGTTCTTAGGATTGAGCCCCGCACCGGGCTCCCTGTTCAGTAGAGAGTCTGCTTTCTCCTCTGCATCTCTCCCTTTCTCATGCTCTCTCTCTCTCTCTCTCAAATGAATAAATAAAAATCTTAAAAAAAAAGATTTCTCAGAGACAAACTGAAAAGTATGGTCACTGTAAAGCTAAATAAATTATGACATGTATAATTAGTATGCTTGAGCTGCCCTTACCATTAGAGAGGTTATGAATAGGTTATAGTTTTTTCATTATAAAAGTGAGGAAGTCATGTATTCACATAAAGCAATTATAGGTCAGTTATAAAACATTTATCTCTGTAAACAATGTATAGCAGCTCTCACACTCAAGAAAAGAAGGCTCTGAAGGAGGGACATCACCAGACTTCAGCCCAGGACAGGAAGTAACTCTGGTGCTAATGTTTTTCCTAGCTCCATAGACTGTGCTGGAGAACTGAATTCAGATGACCAGAAATCAAGGACTTTCTTCTCTTATGGAGAACATAATCTTTATCACTTACCATATTTCTTCATATTAAGTATCTTTGTGTTTAATTTTAATTTTTATTTATAAGTTGGTAACCCAGTAGTCCTACTAGCATGGTTAATGCAAGCATATTGTTATAAATTCCATTGCATGTTACAGGGAATTGCCTGGAATCCCATTAGCTGTGATTTAGCACATTTAACACAAATTTTCATGTTTACGCCTAACTGCAATTGTGTCTCTTCTTGCTGACACCAAGATCCCCTGGGTGGGCCTGAAAAGTCGATGACACTGGGTGGCCAAGTGTGGCAAAACAGCAAAAGACTGGGAAATAAAACAGAAGCAAGTTTGGGTCCCACATGTTGGGCTCATTTCCTGCAAATATTGGCTATACTTGGGCTTCCTTTCCCTGATGTGTATAAACATGGTTTTTCCCTGGCATTCAAAGATGACATCACAAACCAATAACAGAAAAACTCTTTTCTTTTCTTTTCTTTTTTTTTTTTCCAAATTAAAGAATAAGTTTCTGCTGTCCCATACTCCTCTTTCCTCAGTTTGCTGTTATGGTATAAAGTAGCTCTTTCTATAAGAAATTCTTTTATTAAGCCAGATACAGAGATAATTGGACAAGGTCATTATTACTCAGTGTTCTTTATCTGACCTTTTATGATATCCAGTTGCCAAAGACATTCAGAAAACATCGGTCTACTATAGAGTCTACTCAAAATACATAATTTCATTTTTCATATTTTACCAAGCACTATTCTCCCACATTCAACTTCTGAAACAAGTTTGGTGTGAAAAATACTGGTTTAATACACCATCCTCCTCTTGCCTTTTTTGCTCCTTGTTTGCTTCTCAGACTATAAGCTCCTTAAGGGGAAAATGCATAACAAATCTTCTTTTCTAGTTGTAAGAGAGCTACTTAGCCTCATCAGCACATGTTTATTGAATGAAGGAATAAATGGACAAGGAATCATCAGTCGCAGATTGATAGCTAGCCCATCAGTACAGGGTAGCTCTGCAAGCACACAGCAATCACTTCAGCGAGCCTCATCCTGGAACCCCATTGATAGATCAGCTTTTCAAAGCTGGACAAAGGGACAACTTGGAGGAGATGGTGGCCTAAAATTATGTACCTGGTTCTTCATCTTCCATACCTGTTTCTGGAGTAGCCCAATAATTAAAGAGCATTCAAATAAATAAATAAATAAATAACATCCTAGAGGGATCCAGACATGAAGAGGGGGTAGGTAGAGATGGTGGGATTAGGATACAGTCTAGGGGCCAGTGGGCAAGGAGAAGGCCCAGCTCTCTGGCAGCCTGTTAGAAATAAGTATATGCCCATGAACCTGTGTTTGCAGAATAAAACCCTTGTATACTAGAAGACTAGATTTGCTTCCACTGTATTCAAATGTGCAACAACAAGACATGGTACTTTATTTCTCTAAAACTGAGAAACATAATCTGATCTTTTTTTTTTTAAATATTTTATTTTATTTATCAGAGAGAAGGAGAGAGAGAGAGCACACAGGCAGGCAGAGGTGGAGAGAGAAGCAGGCTACCTCCCGAGCAAGGAGACCATGCGGGACTCGATCCCAGGACCCTGGGATCATGACCCGAGCTGAAGGCAGCGGCTTAACCCACTGAGCCACCCAGGCATCCCCATAATCTGATCTTTTATCCAATCATTTTTGACACCCTATCTGATGGGTAGCAGGGGAAACAAACTATACTTCAGTTCAATAGATTACCTTGGTTTGAAGCAATAGTTTAAATGGTTCCTTGAGATCAGTGCTTGGTTTCCCAAGTCCTCTTCTCTAAGATCACTTCTAACTACATGAAGTCAAGGCATAGCCATCAGTGCCTTAGAAGAGATGGAGTATTTGAATCTACATGGTACTGTCTGTGTCTCCTGTACCCTATAGCTGAATGGCTGGCTCCGATGGCCCCTACCCCAAGCCTGCTGTTCTGAACTGACCTCACCCTGCGGCATCTGCCTGTTGCTGGAACCTGTGATGGTAGCACTCAAGGCCTGATCCCTCCAACTCCATCACAGCTTGGTCATGAACTCTGACTAATAGGAATTTGCCTCCTCTCTCCGTCATGCCAACACCTCTCTGATTCTTTCCCATGTCCTTTGCCAGCCCTTGACCCTACCACCTCATTGTGGAAAGCCCCAGACCCACCTTTATAAACCAGTCTGTATCAACTGCCCTTTTATCTATCGAACAAGGTTTTAATGTTTCTACCAAAAAAATCCTTCACCTACCCCCCTGAAATCAGTATGACTTAACTTTCTCTTTCTTCTTCCTCGTGTTTTGACATGAAGATGAAAACATGTTACATACACCAATTGCATCTTTCCCAGCTTTTCTGGGTAAGCTTTTCTAAAATCAGCACTCCAGGAACAAGCTTTTTAGATTTCATTGTAACCTTTGAGTTTCTAAAAATAATCGCAGAGTGTTTTTCATTTTTTTTTTAACTCAAGGACATTACTTACCTGGTGTGAGATAAGGATTTCCATTCTTCATGAATTCACGGGATTAATCCTTCTACAGCTCCTTCCTCATCCTTCAAAATAAGACAAGAAGGAATAGATAGAGGGCGATGCACCTTGCGCTGCCTATCTGTGCTAATACTAAATAAAATGTTCAAGCCTCATGCACAGGTGCTGTGAGGCCCAGTGGAAATGTACTTGCCTTTGTAGTTCAAAGTGAAGATTTTAAAATAGATAGATAGATAGATAGATAGATAGATAGATAGATAGATAAAAGGAAACAAACCATTTCTTCCACCAGTGTTGAAAAAATCTGTATAAGGTGTTATCTATTTAAAGGTAAAGCTTAACTGGAATTTAAAGTCTCCCTTTTCAACAATCAAAATCTCTGACACCAGATGTGACCACAACATGTCTTCTTGGATCAATATCAGGCACAGGGGCCCTGAAGCCACACTCACTGTAAATCTAAGGTAAATCTTCTATATCCCCACTCAGATATCAGCCACCACACCCAAAGCAAGGAGCCGGGCCTCTCCATGTGGTATTTTGGTCACCAAAATGCCAGTCTCCCATGTTGTTCTTGAGACTTCTAGGTCAATCTTCTTGTGGAGAATTTGGAGAAAAAGAGGTAGGAGATCAAAATACCAGCTGTAATGATAGCTTAGCTAAGTATAAGACAGAGGTCTGACTCAAAGCCACAAAAGCTTCCAGCTCCTTCCTTCTTAGGATAAATAACCCACTGGCAGATCAGCCATCAGAGAATAAGAGTTTTGCTCTGATGAAAACCCCACTTGAAGGAGAGGAGAGTGGGAAGAACCTCTGGACTATGTAGTTCCAAAATAGTTCACAGCCATCTGTGCCTGTGCAAGTGGCCTGGGGTGCCCATAACAAAGTACTACAAACTGGGTGGCTTAAAATATTTCTCACAGTTCTGGAGGCTAGAATTTGAAATCAAGCTGTGGGCAAGGCCATGCTCCCTCCTAAGTCTCTTAAGGAGGACGCTTCCTTCTCTCTTCCACCTTCTGGTAGCCCAGGTGTTCCTTGGCTTTTGGCAGCAAAATTCCATACTCTGTCTCCCCCTTCACTTTATTCCCTAGGTCTCTCTGTCTCTTTCATTTTTAATAAGGATAGCGGTTGTATTGTATCAGAGCCCAGATGAACAACTTCATCTCAACTCGATTGCATCTGCACAGACCCTATTTCCAAATAAGATTGCATTCGCAGGTACTGGGGAGTTTGGACTTCTACAGATTTTTTAGAAGGTATACTTCAATCCATAACAATATCTATGACCTTAGTACATTTATTCCACCTCATAGAGAAGCCAGGATAAAGGGATTTAAAATTTTGCCTTCCAGTATGGCAGATAAAATATGTTTTCCATTGAGCGGGTCCAGTGAGGGGGAAATGAAGAGAAAAACTTTCCAAAAAAAAAGACATTTCCTTATTTTAAGGACAAGTGTCAAGGAAGTAATATTAGAAGAGAAAGTTTATATTGCCATTAGAGTAGATGAAGAGGAACTGGCAGGGACTTCTTTAATAGCACCTGTGTGTTTATCTAACACTTTAGTAGTTGATCTAACTATGGATATAAATAATTTCATGTATTAAAACTAAATTTGCCTGCTTCCATAATTTATAAAATTAAGTTGCTCTAAAGAAATAACTGATTTAGGGACGCCTGGGTGGCTCAGTGGGTTAAAGCCTCTGCCTTTCGCTCAGGTCATGATCCCAGGATCCTGGGATCGAGCCCCGCATCGGGCTCTCTGCTTGGCAGGGAGCCTGCTTCCTCCTCTCTCTCTCTCTCTGCCTGCCTCTCTCCCTACTTGTGATCTGTATCTGTCAAATAAATAAATAAAATCTTTAAAAAAAAAAAAAAAAGAAATAACTGATTTATGGTTAAATATCAGGCATGTAAAAAGCAGAAATACTATCAATGTCAATAAAAATCAATACATGCAAATTTAAACAATAGCTATTGTTTTTGTCTGTCAAACTGGCAAAGATTAAAAAAAAAAACAAATCCCTAGAATTTTTGGTTAACAAGAGTATAGATAAGACATCCTCCTTTATACCACTGTAAGAATGGAAACTATAATCTCATGAACAATAATTTCATAATAAATATCACATACTTTATGAAAAGACTTTCCATATGACCCAGAAATTCTTTCCCTAGGAAATTATCTTAAGGAAAATCTAGTGCGCGTGTACCAACTCTTAGTTATAAGAATTTTCATCACATTATTTTTAATAAATAGACACAAACTAAATACTTATAAGTAAATAATAATATAGCCATGTGATAAACTCTGATTGCTGTCATTTTCTAAAATGATTCTATAGAACAAGGATCAGAAAACCATAGCCCATGGGTTAAATCTGACCCGCTGCTGTTTTTGTGATAAAGTACCATTGGAACAGAATCATACACATTCATTTAAATATTGTGTATTGTTGATTTATCAGGGTTAAGTAGCTAGGATAGTATTGCCCACAAATCATAAAATATTTACCCTCTGGGGGTGCCTTTGTGACTCAGTAAGTAAAGCGTCTGTCTTCAGCTCATGTCATGATCCCAAGGTCCTGGGATCAAGCCCCACACCAGGCTTCTTGCTTAGTGGGGAGTCTGTTTCTTCCTCTCCCTCTGCCTGCAACTCTGTCTACTTGTGCTCACATGCTCTCTCTCTCTATCTCTATCAAATAAATGTTTTAAATCTTAAAAAAAAAATATTCACCCTCTGGCCCTTTATAGAAAGTTTGTTGATTCCTGCTACAGACAAAGGCATATGATATGGAGGAAGTTGTCAATTATGTTTATGAAAAAGAATAGTACAAAATAATGTGCTTAATGGGAGTCTATGGTTTTAAATGCATTTATTTAAAGATTTATGTGTATATGTATATGTAAGTCAATACACCAAAAATTAATAGTCCTTATCTCAGGAAAATGACATGTTTTTCTCTTTTTTTTTTTTAATTTTCTATCTTTTCCAAAATGTCTGCAGAAATATGTGTGTATATATATAAACATATTTTTTAAAATAAATACTGCTAATTCAAAAATTGATTTAACTTTGAGCCAATTGCTTAACCTCTCTAAGCTTTAGTTTTGGCCACTGTTAATAATAATATGCTCTCCATAGGCCTGTTGCGAGCAGTAGCTAAAAGATAATATACATAAAATGCATGGGAGTATCGGAACTTTCTATCGACCAATAAAGTATCAGTGGAGAGTCCTGACAAAGCCCTGGAAACATCTGCAGAGTCAACTCCAGAAAAAGTATAAAGAAATATCCACATCTGATAGAGTAGGATCAAAGTTCACATTTAGTTTTCATTTAAGCAACTGGTCTGACTAAAGGCACACTAAGGGGCTTTCTGCAGAAATGGGGCTGTGCCTCACTTTGGTGAGAACTTTTAGGTATTGTGTTTAGACATGTATCATATAATTTTTACAACATAGGTATAAAATGGCCAGTTTGGCTCAATGATTATACCAAGAATCCTAAAATCATAATTCATATGTCTTTCAAAATGAACTAAACTGAACTACAACTACATCAAGATTTCTTTGAAATCAAGGAATACCATCACCTTAGTGAGAAAGTAATTGTGTGCTAGGCAGGCCCCATGTAAGCACCATAAAAGAGTGAGGTAAGAGATGTTATTCCAAAATTCTTCAGTTGCTTTCTCTCCCATTGTTAGAGTGAGAAACTTTGTTTTGTCTATTTTGAGGTTTCATTTATCTTCTGGAAAATATAATATTTCATTAAACCAGTGTGTGTCCACAGTTTCTTTTCATTTCTTTTTAATGTCCTCCCATTATCAAGTTGCCCAGAAGCTTTTCCAGATAAGGATGCAAAGGGTATCTGAAAAGAATGCAAAGCCAGACCAAATCCTTACAGACCAGAAAACCGAGGAATGCATAAGTTATATAAATTGTGTGTTCTTGTCACACACAGTCAAAACGACTGTTGGTGCCAGCTGTCTTTACATCAAAGAGGATATTTTTTTTTTAATATTTTATTTATTTGACAGAGAGAAATCACAACTAGGCAGAGAGGCAGGCAGAGAGGCAGGCAGAGACAGAGGAGGAAGCAGGCTCCCCGCGGTGCAGAGAGCCCGATGTGGGGCTCGATCCCAGGACCCTGAGATCATGACCCGAGCCGAAGGCAGAGGCTTTAACCCACTGAGCCACCCAGGCGCCCCCAAAGAGGATATTTTGATCTCTGCTGGGAACTAGCCATATAATTATTGAACATTTCTTTAACTCTCCAACTACTGTTCATTGTAGGTAATATCCTGGATTCCTTTTAGAAAAAAGCAAAACAATCATGTCAGTTTTGTTTTTTGGATTTATTTTTTTTTTAAGATTTTATTTATTTATTTGACAGAGAGAGATCACAAGTAGGCAGAGAGGCAAGCAGAGAGAGTGAGAGGGAAGCAGGCTCCCTGCCGAGCAGAGAGCCCGATGCGGGACTCGATCCCAGGACCCTGAGATCATGACCTGAGCCGAAGGCAGTGGCCTAAACCACTGAGCCACCCAGGCGCCCCTGGATTTATTTTTTAATACTTATATTGATGCTCAAATATATTATACAATATTCAAAACTATTTTCAATCAATCATAGAGTTACTAGAAATAAAAACTAAAAACAAAAAGTGTCCCAACTAAATAGGAGTACAAACAGGACAGTGATGTCTAATATTTAGACTGAGGCTGACTCTGCAGGAAGCCAAAACATCTAGTTGATTTAATTAAAGAAAAGAGAAATTCAGTCAATCCAGATGTTTGGCATCATAAAAACCAAACACAGAGATGATTGATTGAGTCTTTGACGTGATTCACCAGATGTTTTAGCCTCTTGGAGACAAACTAAAAGGAAAGGATTCGGATGGGTTTCAAATTCCCTCCTCTCTCCCTGGGTACTCAGTGTGAATCTTCTTTGCTTCCACTTTGGTTACCTAATCTCTGCACCCTATGGTAACATTATCTCATATTTTCCTTCAGACCAAATCTTGGGATATCTTGATCAAGTAACAAACTGAGAAACAAGTGGTAATGTATAAACAATTTCATTTCCGCTCCCACTAAACACATGACTTCATGTGGATTTTTTTCTCTGGAAAGACTACAGTGCTTGCAGGATCCCAGAAGCAGAGTGGTAAGAAGCATTGAAGATGCCCTTACACATAAAATCTGACAAGATCAACCAAAATGATAGATCCAGGGGAAATATTCTTGAAAGGTATTATTAGCCTGATTGCTCTGCAGTGTGAACATTTGCTATTCAGATTGTCTATAATCAGCCTTCCCTATATTAAGCCACTAATGAGTTGATGGTGAGATAAGCTTTTCCTCAAAGGACATAAATTAGAGACTGACAATTACCAAAACAAAGAGACGAAAATATAAGTGTGTTCCTTCATAGTGTCATGGGGATCTGCAGGTTTGCCTGTGTTCTGAGGTATGACAACTTAACTCTTTTTTTTAAAACAAATTGATTGGCAAAAATTATTCTCAGTGTAGGCTAAAGAGATCCCACCCTATGTCCTATAATTTAAAAGAAACAAAAAAGGTAATTTCATTATATCTCCATCTTTGACCTGAATGTTCCATCCCTGAGAATGAGGTCACAATAGCTCTCATCTTTGGCATCTCAGTAGAGCTTCACATGTATTATCTGTTGATTGGCTCAACAATTTAAGAAATGTATCATTATAACCATGTTCCTTATGAAGATAAAGGGTTTTCCTAAGAACATAGTGAGCAGTGATCCAAAAATCCAGATATTCCAACTCCTAGCCTTAGTATTACAGTTGTCTCTGAGAATGAGTATGAAAAGAAATACTGAGATCATTGGGTCCAAGAAGATGTTAGGTAATATGCACTCTAAAGAATGTCATTCATCAGGTTAGTCTGTTGACACCTTGAACTTCAATGGAGGAAAGACACAGGACAAACCCCAAAATTGTCTTATACTTTGATGTATTTGAAGACCATCTTCATAAAGCCAAATTTACTAATTACTAACTCAAATATTCTTGAAAACAAAGTTTTAAACACTTTCCTCCCAAAAAGCAATATAAGTAAGGATAAATTCAAAGGTGTCTCTTCTTTCTCTGAATTTCTAAAAATCCTATTATCTAGTTATGGTTTGTGTTCCACTATAATCTGTATTCTTAGAGACCATGCCATCTGAAGATATCTTTGAGTCACCAAAATCATATTACAAAGAGTAACAACAATGTAGAGGCATCAATATGCAGCCTACAGGCTCCAGTTTGCCTGAGGGAGTTCTAAATCCAACCATTGATTCCATCTGCTTTCTCTGTCAACACCTTTCTTAACCTGTATATCCTCAGCTGACACTAAACTTCTCAGCTGATTTGGGCACAACCAATCAACCTCAATAGTCATCACCATCATGCAAGCTTTGAGAAAAAAAAATGTTCCCCTTCTAATGAACATCTTCATTTATGCAGCATCGTTACTTTTTAGCAACTGTTGCTCTTCCACTTACTGGACCATTACTGATTTTCTTCAAGTCACTTCTGGCATAAGACAGAGCGCATGGTTAAGGCCGAGCAAGCAGAAAACAATGTTCCTCAACTCGAGCAATTGGTTGTGACAAGGGATTTGATCTAAACTGAGCCAATGAGTGCCAGTCCAAAGGCTTTTGCTGGCACAATCATAGAGGAGAAACTCCCTTTTCTCTGGGATCAATATCTGCAAGACAATAGAGCATCACATGGAAAACCTGCCTGAAGAAAAACAAACACAGAGGAAAGCAGAGGAGAAGATTGAACAAGAGGCATCATCTGATCTACCAGCCCACATATCTCTAAGATACCAGCTTTGACTCTTCACTGTTTAATTACATGAGGCCTTAAACTTCCTTTTTTTTCTTTTTTGTTTGTTTGCTTGCTTGCTTGTTTGTTCAGATTGTTATGACCTCGGTTTCAGATGCTTATAACCAAGTGTCCTATTCAACACATGCCTCAACCTAACCTTTAAACATTCCATGTGCCAGATTTTCTTAACTCTTTAAATTATAGTGTGGTCAACTTTGTTTTTAAGATAAAACATTTCAGGGAGCACCTGGGTGGCTCAGTGGATTAAGCCGCTGCCTTCAGCTCAGGTCATGATCTCAGGGTCCTGGGATCGAGCCCCGCATCGGGCTCTCTGCTCTGCAGGGAGCCTGCTTCCTCCTCTCTCTCTGCCTGCCTCTCTGCCTACTTGTGATCTCTCTCTCTCTCTGTCAAATAAATAAATAAAATCTTTAAAAAAAAATTTAAAAAATATTTTAAAAAAAAGATAAAACATTTCAGAATCACAGGACCCTTAATTGATGTGACAGCCGTGAAAATGTGCCTCTCAGATCTCTCACTAAAAAGTGCTGACCAATGTCCCAGGTGCCATGTTCTGAATCCACCAGCACTTTTGATCCAAAGCCATGTTTTGCACAGGTTGCTTCCAGTCAATGACTGAATGTAGCAAGAATATTGATCAAGCCACTTGTATAAGATGTGGGACAGCTCTGAGGAGTGTCATTGGCTGGAAGACTTTCCATCAGCCTTTCTAAAATTTCTTAAACTATGCACTGTCCAAGATTCTGCCACCCAACCTTTTTCCCTTCCTTTTCTCTAATGCAAGAAAATATATCATGGTCTAAGAGCTATCTCAGGATACCCCAGTTTCCTTCCCATTTTCCTTCACAAGTAATTTGTCAAGAATTCTGAAGCTTCTGGGATGTTCTTATCCTGCTTATAAGCTATCAAGTTAGTCTGCCACCATTTCATGGATGCCAGCAGAAGTAAGAGACTCTTGGATGAGAGACAAAGGATAGTGTCTTGGTCACAGTAGTAGCAGTAGCTACAATATCATCATTTGCTCTAATTACTCAAACTGCAAATCCCACAGGATGATATTAAGAAGGCCAAGTGACACCCTTACATAAGGGAGAGGAGGCAGACATATTTGGATTTTATTCTTGACATGGGGGGGGGGTTCCCCAAGCTTAGAGAACTTAAAGTTCTTAAAACAAGTATTAGGTCTGCCTGAACTTCACCTGGAAGGGAGAAATTATTTTCATTATACTAGACAGCAAACCTTCTGTCCTATGCTCTGGAAGATTTCCCAGGCTGTTCACTATACAAACATCTTTTGAGAACATAATCTAGAACAAGCGTAGTCAGTGCCTTTCTTCACAAGAGGTACAGAAATGCAAGAGATCCGTGTGTCGCTCATTTCATCATAAAAGTTTCTTCTACATCTAGTCTTATCTTGGCTTCCACTTCTAGGAAACTCAGGTTAGCAGAAATGGTGCTACTGTTATTTAGATTGTATGGCCTTTAAGAGTAAAAATAATGTTTTGCCTCTGTTTTCAGCCTCTACAACATTCAGCAGGGTGCTTAGAAGATATATGTTGATAAATTAAGCCAGAGAATTAAGTTTAATGATCTAACTAATGAACATAAGACTTGACTTTAAAAAAGGGAAAGGTTGGGGCACCTGGGTGGCTCAGTGGGTTAAGCTTCTGCCTTTGGCTCAGGTCATGATCTCAGGGTCCTGGGATTAAGCCCTGCATCGGGCTCTCTGCTCAGCAGGGAGCCCGCTTCCCTTCCTCTCTCTCTGCCTGCCTCTCGGCGTGCTTGTGATTTCTGACTCTCAAATAAATAAATAAAATCTTTAAAAAAAACAGTTTTAAAAAAGGGAAAGGCATTCTTTTTTAAAAAAAATATTTTGTTTATTGGGGCGCCTGGGTGGCTCAGTGGGTTAAAGCCTCTGCCTTTTGCTCAGGTCATGATCCCAGGGTCCTGAGATCAAGCCCCACATCAGGCTCTCTGCTTGGCAGGGAGCCTGCTTCCTTCTCTCTCTCTCTCTCTGCCTGCCTCTCTCCCTATTTGTGATCTCTATCTGTCAAATAAATAAATAAAATCTTTTAAAAAAAATAGTTTGTTTATTTATTTGACAGAGAAATACCAAGAGAAAGAACACAACCAAGGGGAGTAGGAGAGGGAGAAGCAGGCTCCCCTCTAAGCAGGGAGCCCGCTGTGGGGTTCGATCCCAGGATCCTGGGATCATGACCTGAGCCAAAGTCAGATGCTTAATGACTGAGCCACCCAGGTGCCCCAAGGAAAGACATTCTTAATATAGGATATAAATTCTATTTCTTTTTCCACATTGACTGAACTATTGCTATACATTGATATTGTTTAGCCATTTCTTTGTCTCTGTCTGTTCCAAATTCCCAAGATGATGGCTGTCACGTATAAGCTTCGCCCATTCAGTGTTGAACAAAGAAAGGTTCTTAAAAATACCCTAACTACTAGGAAATAGAACTTTAGAGAAGAGTGTTTATCTCCTGACCACTCACTACATGAACAAGGCTGTATGTCTCAAAATGTACCCAAATTATTTCAATTTATAGAATGGACTGAATGATGACACAGAGAGGCCAATTGCATTGAGAGAAGAATTTTACTGTTCATATTTCCTAAGAAGAAGGGACATACCACATCATACAGGGGCCCATGAGGAAGCACCAGTGTTGGTCAGAAAGCAGAAAGAGAGAGAGGAAAATCCAGATCAGAGACCTTAGTGGCTTTCATGGGGAACACAAGGCAGGAGAGGCTAAACAGCTTAGGACTGGCTTGTTTGAATAATTCCAAAAGAACTTGAGACTTAGAGGTTCTTCTTAGTTGTCAGGTGCCTGACCCTGGTTGACCTTGGCTTAATGTGTGAGAGTTTGATAAAGCAGATAGTCGGGGTGGGGGGAGCTCCTAATTGGTTAGTTTACATAGGGAAGGTATGTTTCCAGATGAACTTTTCATTATCTCTAATACCTTGGTAGCCTTGGATGGAAGGGGCACTGACTCTCCATAAGTGAGGCCACAAAGGCCAGAATATCAAGGATACAAAAAATAAAGAAAATATAGTTAATACAATCAGTGCTCTGATGAACGAAGCCAAATCTACCAATAGAGAGTCTAAGAAAACAGAACGTGGTGTCTCCTACCCGCCTGAACCACGGACAGCTCCTGGTGCTCATTGCAGCTTTCCACTAACTAACAAGTCCTCCCTGAAGAAATCTAATTGAATGACGAAAAGGGGTGTGTTCTGTTTGTTTATTTGCTTGCTTGTCAGTTAAGTTATCCCAATATGTCTTTACCTAGAGGTGAATTTCATTTCTGGTCTCCTTCCTCTCACCTTGACTTTTACCTTCACCTTCCTTGTTGTTTGCTCAAACCTGTATCAGTATCCATGGAGAAGTCCTGTTTGAATTCAACTGGACTTTTGATCAGAACCGGGGGAATAAACCATGTCTTCCATTGCAGCTAGTCTTTCCTTTCTTGCTCTACATCTGCCTTACCTTGATTTCATTCCCTACTCATCAGCAGGCAAAACCACCATGTTATACCATCCTAATTTAAAACAGCCAGATGTGGTCAACTTGATAATTCTGTTTATGACCAAAATACAGTTTGTCATTTGAAATGATAAAGAACAGCTCAGCATGGTTTTTTATAAATAAGTATGTTTAGTAAATATATAATGAATTCATACATTTATTGTCAGGATAAGCCAACTATTACAAATTAGTAGTGAATTTCCACTGAGTTAAAAATAAAATTCAACTTCATAGTGATTTTTTGTGGGATTTTTTTGGTACCTTTGGGGGAGAGATACCATACATAATACTTATTTCTCTATAACCTGCTTGAAAACTGCAAAAAAGGAAAAATACCAATGCCTTAAAAACTGTTCTAAGATTCCAACCATGGACTAATAAAAAAGTAATAAAAACTCATTAAGAATTCAAACTTTCAAAATGAAATCTAATTTGGCATTAAAACATCATGGGAGAATTAAAATCAATGCTTGAATTACATGGGCTCTGGTGAGCTTTCTGCTACTGAAAGTGTTTGTTTTTAAATACACCCCCAAAACGCAATAACGTGATGGGGTGGTACTAGGCATGTAGTAAAATTCACTGTGTAAAGGAATAGATTTTTACAGAGGAAAGAAAATATGTGACAAACTGTTTTGTTCCTAAATTGTCTGTGAGCTTCACTGCTCTATGGATAAAGCTGGTCTATAATTACTCTTGCTAGTCCACAGACTTTACTGCTTGGCAATGCCTAATGAGCACCTATTTTCATTTATGGGAGTCAATGATTTACAGGGTATGCAGAGAAATCTTTTATCAATTAGGTATAAAGGATCATATTCCCATCTTGATTTGTATCAGCCCTGGATGGAAACCACTTTTGCCAAGTACTATAGTTCATCAAGAACTATCATCATGCCATTTATATGTTTCACAACCACACTCAATTCTAACTCGATTTCCTAAGACAAAGTACCTCTGTAAGTGGAATTCAGAAAAACAAGGTAGTTGTAGCCTGCAATAGATTCTACAGGGGAAAATAAATCTGTGATCTGTTGCTGTGTTAACATTAAAGAGCATCAAATCTAGGGGAAAATATACACTGTGTCTAGCTGGAATCCATAGCTGCCACACATGAAAAAATATGAGTCAAAGTAAATATCCTTTATTTCATTTGTATGGATGGAATATAGTCTTTACCACATAGAGCCTTTTAACTTCTAGCCAACTGTCAACAGAAATGCATAGATATGAGTACAGTAAAACTAGCATCGTACATTTCCACATAAATGGAAATATTGCCAAACACGCCAGAGTATGACAGTTATGCAATATTTCAGGATTGCTTTTTATGCAACCCTGTTTACTGAGCTTGATTTTCAGAGTGACAGACAAACTGTTTTCAAACCAGCAATTCTTTCCTCTCCACCCCCCACTAAATGGTGTCTACAATAACATGCTCTCCTTCATTTATACAGATGACGCTACAGATTTGCCATTTTCCAGGCCCAAGTAGGTAGACGGTAAATTAGTCTGTCACTAGCAGGAATACATTTGCACTTATCTCTGCCTACTTTCCCCTTTCTCCTCAAACATGTGAACACTAGCACACATCTTTAGACAGTTGGCTGGGAACCGGGTCCAGACGGCTGCAATGGCTCTATCTCTATCCTCAGGGTCAACTTCAGCCTTGACCTTGTGAAAGCCATCTAGAGACAACATCCTTAGTTTATCAGATGCTGCAGAATTAGAGCAATCACCTGCTTTCTAGGACACTGCCCTCTCACATAGGCAATTCAAAACACGATCTTACCGTATATTTCTGCTTTCTACCATGTCCATATAGAAAAAAAGAGAGAGAGAGAAAGTCTGTGTATGCTGAGCACTCACCTTGCCCTGACTTCTAAGAATTTCTAAGTCTTCTCGAACTTGGAAGGACTTCAATGACCCATTTAGACACCTTATATTACATTTAAGAATACTGAGGCAGACATGACCAGAGAGCAGGGAAAAAAAACCCCAAGTCACTCTACAGTAATCGATTCATCTGTGACTATCAAAAGTGTACTATGAAGATATATAAAAATACATATTTGTTTCTCCAGATACAGAACTCTAGAAAACAAATATGAAAATGATGACTTTTGAATTCTTCCTGAAATAGAATTCGATCAGTAGAGTTTCTAAAACGGCCATAATTGCAGGGTAATACACCTGTTGCTAATGACACATGCATCAAACGTTAAGTAGCCCTTCAATGAAATGTTCCCAAAATATTCAGGATTTTGTATGTATTGGTTTTTAGAAATGCTTCTAATTGTAGAAAGTGTAATACAAGAAGGAGAAACACTCCAGATATTTTTTGCTTAGAAACACTCAGCAGGTATGTTTATTTCTATGTATACCCTTCAAATCATGCACATATTTATCTAAAAATTTTTAACATATAATGTATTATTTGTTTCAGGGGTATAGGTCCATGATTAATCAGTCTTACACAATTCACAGCACTCACCAAAGCACATACCCTCCCCAATGTCCATCACCCAGTCACCCCATCTCTCCCACCCTCTTCCCCTCCATCAACCCTCAGTTTGTTTCCTGAGATTGAGTCTCTAATGGTTTGTCCCTCTCTGGTTTCACCTTGTTTCTTTTTTTTCCCTCCCTTCCCTTATGATCCTCTGTATTGTTTATCAAATTCCTCATATCAGTGAGATCATATAATTTTTTTCTCTGATTGACTAATTTCGCTTAGCATAATACCCTCTAGTTCCATCCATGTCATTGCAAATGGCAAGATTTCATCTTTTTAAGGCTGCATAGTATTCCATTGTATATATATATCACATTTTTTTTTCTTTTTTTTTTAATTTTTAAATTTTTTATTTATTTTTTATTTTTTTATAAGCATATAATATATTTTTATCCCCAGGGGTACATGTCTGTGAATCGCCAGGTTTAACAATTCACAGCACTCACTATAGCACATACCCTCCCCAATATCCATAACCCCACTCCCCCTCTCCCAATCCCCCCTACCCCCAGCAACTCTTGGTTTGTTTTGTGAGATTAAGAGTCACTTATGGTTTATCTCCCACCCAATCCCATCTTGTTTCATTTATTCTTCTCCTACCCCCCAACCCCCCATGTTGCATCTCCACTTCCTCATATCAGGGAGATCATATGATAGTTGTCTTTATCCGATTGACTTATTTCACTGAGCATGATACCGTCTAGTTCCATCCACGTTGTCGCAAATGGCAAGATTTCATTTCCTTTGATGACTGCATAGTATTCCATTGTGTATATATACCACATCTTCTTTATCCATTCATCTACTGATGGACATCTAGGTTCTTTCCATAGTTTGGTTATTGTGGACATTGCTGCTATAAACATTCATATGCACGTGCCCCTTCAGATCACTACGTTTGTACCTTTAGGGTAAATACCCAGTAGTGCAATTGCTGGGTCATAGGGTAGTTCTATTTTCAACATTTTGAGGAACCTCCATGCTGTTTTCCAGAGTGGTTGCACCAGCTTGCATTCCCACCAACAGTGGAGGAGGGTTCCCCTTTCTCTGCATCCTCGCCAGCATCTGTCATTTCCTGACTTGTTAATTTTAGCCATTCTGACTGGTGTGAGGTGATATCTCATTGTGGTTTTGATTTGTATTTCCCTGATGCCGAGTGACGTGGAGCACTTTTTCATGTGTCTGTTGGCCATCTGGATGTCTTCTTTGCAGAAATGTCTGTTCTTGTCCTCTGCCCATTTCTTGATTGGATTCTTTGTTCTTTGGGGGTTGAGTTTGCTAAGTTCCTTATAGATTTTGGATACTAGCCCTTTATCTGATATGTCGTTTGCAAATATCTTCTCCCATTCTGTCAGTTGTCTTTTGGTTTTGTTAACTGTTTCCTTTGCTGTGCAAAAGCTTTTGATCTTGATGAAATCCCAATAGTTCATTTTTGCCCTTGCTTCCCTTGACTTTGCCGTTGTTCCTAGGAAGATGTTGCTATGGCTGAGGTCGAAGAGGTTGCTGCCTGCTTTCTCCTCAAGGATTTTGATGGATTCCTTTCTCACACTGTGGTCCTTCATCCATTTGGAGTCTATTTTCATGTGTGGTGTAAGGAAGTGGTCAATTTCATTTTTCTGCATGTGGCTGTCCAATTTTCCCAGCACCATTTATTGAAGAGGCTGTCTTTTTTCCATTGGACATTCTTTCCTGCTTTGTCAAAGATTAGTTGACCATAGAGTTGAGGGTCGATTTCTGGGCTCTCTATTCTGTTCCACTGATCTATGTGTCTGTTTTTGTGCCAGTACCATGCTGTCTTGATGATGACAGCTTTGTAATAGAGCTTGAAGTCCGGAATTGTGATGCCACCAACTTTAGCTTTCTTTTTCAATATTCTTTTCTGGTTCCACATAAATTTTAGGATTATTTGTTCCATTTCTTTGAAAAAAATGGATGGTATTTTGATAGGGATTGCATTAAATGTGTAGATTGCTTTGGTAGCATAGACATTTTCACAATATTTATTCTTTCAATCCAGGAGCATGGAACATTTTTCCATTTCTTTGTGTCTTCCTCAATTTCTTTCATGAGTACTTTATAGTTTTCTGTGTATAGATGCTTCGCCTCTTTAGTTAGGTTTATTGCTAGGTATCTTATAGTTTTGGGTGCAAGTATAAATGGGATTGACTCCTTAATTTCTCTTTCTTCTGTCTTGTTGTTGGTGTAGAGAAATGCAACTGATTTCTGTGCATTGATTTTATATCTTGACACTTTACTGAATTCCTGTATACGTTCTAGCAGTTCTGGAGTGGAGTCTTTTGGGTTTTCCACATATAGTATCAAATCATCTGTGAAGAGTGATAGTTTGATTTCTTCTTTGCCAATTTGGATGCCTTTAATTTCCTTTTGTTATCTGATTGCTGAGGCTAGGACTTCTAGTACTATGATGAATACCAGTGGTGATAATGGACATCCCTGCCGTGTTCCTGACCTTAGTGGAAAAGCTTTCAGTTTTTCTCCATTGAGAATGATACTTGCGGTGGGTTTTTCATAGATGGCTTTGATAATATTGAGGTATGTGCCCTCTATCCCTACACTTTGAAGAGTTTTGATCAGGAAGGGATGCTGTACATTGCCAAATGCTTTTTCAGCATCTATTGAGAGTATCATATGGTTCTTGTCCTTTCTTTTATTAATGTGTTGTATCACATTGATTGATTTGCAGATATTGAACCAACCTTGAAGCCCTGGAATAAATCCCACTTGGTCGTGGTGAATAATCCTTTTAATGTACTGTTGAATCCTATTGGCTAGTATTTTGGTGAGAATTTTTGCATCTGTGTTCTCAAGGATATTGGTCTGTAGTTCTCTTTTTTAATGGGATCCTTGTCTGGTTTGGGGATCAAGGTGATGCTTGCCTCATAAAATGAGTTTGGAAGTTTTCCTTCCATTTCTATTTTTTGGAACAGTTTCAGGTGAATAGGAATTAGTTCTTCTTTAAATGTCTGGTAGAATTCCCCTGGGAAGCCATCTGGCCCTGGACTTTTGTTTTTTGGGGGATTTTTGATGACTGTTTCAATCTCCTTACTGGTTATGGGTCTGTTCAGGTTTTCTATTTCTTCCTGGTTCAGTTGTGGTAGTTTATATGTCTCTAGGAATGCATCCATTTCTTCCAGATTGTCAAATTTGTTGGCATAGAGTTGCTCATAGTATATTCTTATAATTGTCTGTATTTCTTTGGTGTTAGTTGTGATCTCTCCTCTTTCATTCATGATTTTATTTATTTGGGTCCTTTCTCTTTTCTTTTTGATAAGTCTGGCCAGGGGTTTATCAATCTTATTAATTCTTTCAAAGAACCAGCTCCTACTTTTGTTGATTTGTTCTATTGTTTTTTTCGTTTCTATTTCATTGATTTCTGCTCTGATCTTTATAATTTCTCTTCTCCTGCTGGGTTTAGGGTTTCTTTCTTGTTCTTTCTCCAGCTCCTTTAGGTGTAGGGTTAGGTTGTGTACTTGAGACCTTTCTTGTTTCTTGAGAAAGGCTTGTACCGCTATATAATTTCCTCTCAGGACTGCCTTTGCTGTGTCCCACAGATATTGAACCGTTTTGTTTGTCTCCATGTATTTGGGTTCTTTCCAGCTTTCCTCTTGTGATTGAGTTCTAGCTTCAGAGCATTGTGGTCTGAAAATATGCAGGGAATGATCCCAATCTTTTGATACCGGTTGAGACCTGATTTAGGACCTAGTATGTGATCTATTCTGGAGAATGTTCCATGTGCACTAGAGAAGAATGTGTATTCTTTGCTTTGGAATGAAATGTTCTGAATATATCTGTGATGTCCATCTGGTCCAGTGTGTCATTTAAGGCCTTTATTTCCTTGTTGATCTTTTGCTTGGATGATCTGTCCATTTCAGTGAGGGGAGTGTTAAAGTCCCCTACTATTATTGTATTTTTGTTGATGTGTTTCTTTGATTTTTTTATTAATTGGTTTATATAGTTGGCAGCTCCCATGTTAGGGACATAGATATTTAAAATTGTTAGATCTTCTTGTTGGACAGACCCTTTGAGTAGGATATAGTGTCCTTCCTCATCTCTTGTTATAGTCTTTGACTTAAAATCTAATTGATCTGATATAACGATTGCCACCCCAGCTTTCTTCTGATGCCCATTAGCATGGTAAATTGTTTTCCATCCCCTCACTTTAAATATGGAGGTGTCTTTGGGTCTAAAATGAGTTTCTTGTAGGCAACATATAGATGGGTTTTGTTTTTTTATCCATTCTGATACCCCGTGTCTTTTGATTGGGGCATTTAGCCTATTAACATTCAGGGTAATTATTGAGAGATATGAATTTAGTGCCATTTTATTGCCTGTAAGGTGACTGTTACTGTATATTGTCTCTGTTCCTTTCTGATCTACTACTTTAAGGCTCTCTCTTGGCTTAGAGGACCCCTTTGAATATTTCCCATAGAGCTGGTTTGATGTTTGCAAATTCTTTCAGTTTTTGTTTGTCCTGAAAGGTTTTTATCTCTCCTTCTATTTTCAATGATAGTCTAGCTGGATAGAGTATTCTTGGCTGCATGTTTTTCTCGTTTAGTGCTCTGAATATATCATGCCAGCTCTTTCTGGCCTGCCAGGTCTCTGTGGATAAGTCTGCTGCCAATCTAATATTTTTACCATTGTATGTTACAGACTTCTTTTCCCGGGCTGCTTTCAGGATTTTCTCTTTGTCACTAAGACTTGTCAATTTTACTATTAGGTGACAGGGTGTGGACCTATTCTTGTTGACTTTGAGGGGGGTTCTCTGCACCTCCTGGATTTTGATGCTTGTTCCCTTTGCCATATTAGGGAAATCCTCTCCATTAATTCCCTCCAATAGACCTTCTGCTCTCCTCTCTCTTTCTTCTTCTTCTGGAATCCCAATTATTCTAATGTTGTTTCATCTTATGGTGTCACTTATCTCTTGAACTCTCCCCTCATGGTCCAGTAGCTGTTTGTCCCTCTTTTGCTCAGCTTCTTTATTCTCTGTCATTTGGTCTTCTATATCACTAATTCTTTCTTCTGCCTCATTTATCCTAGCAGTGAGAGCTTCCATTTTTTATTGCACCTCATTAACAGCTTTTTTTAATTCAACTTGGTTAGATTTTAGTTCTTTTATTTCTCCAGAAAGGGCTTTTATATCCCCAGAGAGGGTTTCTCTAATATCTTCCATGCCTTTTTCGAGCCCAGCTAGAACCTTGAGAATCGTCATTCTGAACTCTAGATCTATCTGACATATTACCAATGTCTGTATTGATTAGGTCCCTAGCCTTCGGTACTGCCTCTTGTTCTTTTTTTTGTGGTGAATTTTTCCGCCTTGTCATTTTGTCCAGATAAGAGTATATGAAGGAGAAATTATAATACTAAAAGGATGGCAAAGACCCCAGGAAAATGTGCTTTAACCAAATCAGAAGAGACCCCAAATCGTGGGGGGGAGAAAGGGGATAAAAAGAGGTTCAGGGAAAAAAAAAGAAAAAATTAAAAAAAAGAAAGCAAATAAATTAAAAATATAAAAAAGAAATATATATATATACTCTTATATATATATACTTTTACCCTTTTCTTTTTTAACTAGTTTATCATATATATATATATGATATATATATATGATGATCATATATATATCATATATATATGATATATATGATATATATATAGATACATATATATGATAAACTAGTTAAAAAAGAAAAGGGTAAAAGTTAAAAAAAATTTAGCAGAAGAAGAAAAAAAATGAAAATAAAAATTAAATTAACCACAAGACTAAAGAATCTTGGGAAGAAATCCATGAGTTCCGTGCTTTGCTTTCTCCTCCTCTGGAATTCCGCTGCTGTCCTTGGTATTGTACCTGCTCCTCTTAGTAGGTGAACTTTGTCCTGGTTGGATTTTTTTATCTTCTGGGGGAGGGGCCTGTTGTAGTGACTCTCAAGTGTCTTTTGCTGAGGCACTTTGGCCGGGCTAAGTAATCCGCTCAGATGATCTGTCCATTTGCTCAGATTCGCTTTCAGGAGCTTTTGTTCCCTGAATGCTTTCCATAGAGTTCCAGAGGACAGGAATGAAAATGGCGTCCTCCCAGTCTCCGGTCTGGAGGAGCTGTGAGCTCAGGGCCCCACTCCTCAGTGTGCCCCCAGAGAACAGTACCCAATCACTCCTGTATCCCTGGCCTCCAGCCGTGCTCCAAGCTTACCCAGCCTGCAACCAGTTCAAGGTAACCTCAAGCTGAGAGCTCACTCCTCGGCTCTGTCTCTGTAGCTGGCTTCCCTGTTCTATTACCTGCAAGTTCTGTGACATTCTGACACCCTCGATCCTTCTGTGACCCTGTGGGACCTGAGGCCACGCTGACCCCACGTGGCTTCACCCTGGTTTAGCCTCTGGAGTGATGTCCCTCAGTGGAACAGACTTTTAAAAGTCCTGATGTTGTGCTCCATTGCTCCGCTTCTTGCCAGGAGCCAGTCCCTCCCCTCCGCAGTTTATCTTCCCTTCGTTTTGGATTCACTTCTCTGCCAGTCCTACCCTTCAGAAAGTGGTTGATTTTCTGTTTCTGGAATTGCTGTTCTTCTTCTCTTTGATCTCCCATTGGATTTGTAGGTGTTTGCAATGTTTAGATAAGCTATCTAGCTGATCTCCTGCTACCTGATGTAGTCTCAGCCTGTTACTTCTCCAGATCTTGACTCCTCCCCCCATACCACATCTTCTTTATCCATTCATCTGTTGATGGACATCCAGGTTCTTTCCATAGTTTGACTATTGTGGACTTTGCTGCTATAAATATTGGTATGCACATGCCCCTTCAGGTCACTACATTTGTATCCTTGGGGTAAACACACAGTATACAATTGCTGGGTCATAGAATAGCTCTATTTTCAACTTTTTGAGGAAAATCTATCCTGTTTTCCAGACCAAGAACATCCAGCCAAGACCAAGTTTACTGCTCACTGAAAACTGAAAAACACCAGTGCTAGGGAAATACAGCACATAGAATTCATGGCTTTTTTTCCCATGATTCTTTAGCTTCCCAAAGTTAAATTTTTTTAATTTTCATTATTTTTTTCTTTTTCTATTTTTTAAAAATTTTCCTCTTTCTTATTTTAACCTATTTTAACTGTTTTATCTTATCAATAGCTTTTCAAAAATCTTTTTTAATTTTCATTTTTATAGTTATAATGTATCCCTGTATTGTATTTAACCTTATTTTTGGTATACATATAAGTTTTTTCTTTCCTTAAAATTTTGGGATACAGCTTATTCTAACAGACCAAAATATACTCTAAATGTTATTTTATTATTATACTGTAAACAGAGACACCTTGGTTTTGTTCTTTTGTGGGATGGAAATCACTAGTATGAAAAAAGATAAAGTCAAATAAACTATAAAGAGTCATTGATCATTAAGAAAGCTATAAGTACTGTAAAATACAGGATTTCACAGCAATGAAAATGTACTTGTAAGGAAAACACCTTGACCCCTTGGACAGGGCTAAATGAGGTTTCTCCCGGGGAACATCAAACACTGAAACATTTTTTGAAAATTCTCTGGATAAAGCTCTTTTCAATGAAAATCATAAAATTTTCCTTAGGGGAGATAAAGATTTTGTGGAGCCTTTAAAAAAAAAAAAAAGAATGTGAAATACAAAATTAAGTATGAAAAGGAATATTTATTTATAATAAGAAAATAAACCAAAGGATATCACAAAGTTTTTATAGCTGACAACACAAAATCTGGAAAAAGTGTTTTTATTAATTAAACACCTTTTATTAATCAAACATATTTATAAGACTTGTTCCTACATTTTTGACTGCGTCCTATTTGATGGCCTTTTCATATGACAACTATGTTGTAATATCATTTTCCATAGAGACAAGAGAAAAAAGGCACTTTCCTCTAACAGGGTTGGTTGAAATATATTTGTTATTATTGACAGTTTATAAAACTTTTCAGCTTCCTGGCTTATTTTCTGTAATATGTAGATCTCAGAGTTGAGATATGTCCCATTTTATTTTCTGCTGAGGCAATCAAAACCAATCTGAAAGGAAATATAATGTATTAAATCTGATTATAATGATAAAAGTTATTATTGTACTTGCATTATTTCATAACTGACTGGACCAACTCCTATTATCTTGTGATGTTTTGTAAAAGATGTCATTATTTTGTTGCACTTAGGAGTTTTGAATCTGAAGATTTCCCTTTGCCTACTAATTCAGGTCAAATCAGACAACCATGCATTCTCATCCAAAACTCAGAGATCTTTAACCTCCTGTGGGTAAAAGTCATGCTTGATAAATATTTATAGAACTCCACAGCAAAGCTTCTGTTTGTTAGAAAAATCTCCAAGAATGACATGGCCTCTGAATTTTCTGGAATCACATTCTTGTTGTGATCTATAGGGTTCAGAGGCCTTTGCTTTGTTTAAATATAAAGCCCTAGGGAGGACCTTTAAAAATTGAATCCATTTTTTTATGTTTGACATTCACTTCACATTGGAGCCACAATTTTTAAGTTATTTTTCTTAATCTGATAAGCCAAAAGTTTAAGTGTGAGATAGTATGTTATAGGATATAAATATCAAAATGATCAAGACTGACAATCTTAATGACATTTAAAAAGTTGCATTTCTATTTTAGTAACCTGTCCCTATGTTTCCCCCAGCCTTCCTTCCTTGCTTCCATATATCCATACACCCTCTTACCTCTTTCCACTTAGCTTTGAAGAAAAACTGTCTTCTCCTTGTCTAAAGCTAACTCAAGACCTATCAATGAAGCTTATGCCCTCCTGGCCTTAAAATTATGAACATGTAGCTTCATTAAGAACATGTAGCCTCATAAATTAGCCCTTCTCTGTTTCATTTTCAACCCCTCCCTTGCTGCTAGCTTCTTTTCATTCATTACTCAGAGTGTTCAAATGCCTCCCATTTTCAAGATCCTTATCCTGTGTCTATTTATGTTCCCCCCTCTCTCATTCCCTCTAGGACCAAACATCAGAAAGATGTCATCTTTAGTTGTCTTCCCTTATAAGTTCTCCTTCATCCTCAGCATACTCCAATGAGGCTTCACCCATGCCAAGAGCTGTTCTCACAAATATCACAAGGTCTTCCACATTGCAAGACCTACAGATGACTCTGAGGCTTTATCTAATTTCAGTTCTCCATAACATGTTCTGACCACTTCATTTGTCTTAAAGTTCCTTCCTTGATGCCATCATTCTCCTTCCATGATTCTCTGATCATTCCTTTATGCACCCTTTGTTCTGCAACCCTCTCTTCTTCTCATCTGTCATCCTCTCTTGACCACCTCAACTATCTTTATGTTGTCAACTCTTGCCTATATATCGATGGCTTTCAAAACTATCTCCATCTTAGACCTCTCTCTATGGATAGCTATACTTTCTCTTTCTTAACAGACATCATACCTGTCTGATGTCTCATACTGTAGGAAGTCTTCTTTTCTCACTAACAGTAATCTCCACAAGGACAAGGACCTGTTGTTCATTGCTGAATCCCCAGTAACTAACCCAGAGTAGATACCATCATGAGAAGTGTAGCATCCTCTCATTTTCTTAAGCTCAAAACAAGAGAAAATTTCTGATTCCTCCCTCTCTTAACACAAGGAAGTACTCAGTAAGTTCAGCTGATCCAATTTCTTAAATATCTCTTGAATCTGTATTTTCTCTTTCCTTTGTTGACATAAAATCTTAACTTTAGCCAGTTAACTTGACTGGATATTTCCATCCAGTCTCTGTTCCCTTCTACCTCCCCTGAATTACCCCAGGGCTCTTGACAAAATATAAATTAGTCCACATCTCTTCCCTGATAAAAGTTTTCAGTGTTCCCCAACAGGTTTAAAGACCTTTATCTTTTAGAATATGTGTGTATGTTTCTGTACATGCATGTGTATGTATGCATTTGTGTGTGTGTGTGTGTGTGTAAAATCTGCAGACATGTGTGAGCATGTCAGCCTTCCTGACTTGGGCCCTGCCTACTGTGTAGCCTCTTTCCTACTGCTCTCCCCACTATCCCAGGTTTGCTCCAACCATACCAAATGATCTTCAGTTCCCCAACCAAGGCCAATACACTGGAATGTCAATATGATGGGCTGTATCTGACAGGTTTGTCTAACTCCTCATAATCCAGTTCAGATGTTCCATTTTTTGAAGGTCTTCCCTGATTGTTCCCTCTCCATAGTTAATTGTTCCCTCCTCCATGCGTTCCCACTTCTTAGTATTTATTTTCCCTTTTCCCTTGATGACTCTGGACTCTACTGGGTATTGCAGCTCAATCTCAACCATTAAGTTGCTAGAATCTTTAAAGAATTCTCAATAACTATTTTTTTAAGATTTTATTTATTATTTATTTGACAGAGAGAGAGAGATCACAAGTAGGCAGAGGGGCAGGCAGAGAGAGGGGGAAGCAGGCTCCCCGCAGAGCAGAGAGCCTGACGCGGGGCTCAATCCTAGGACCCTGAGATCACGACCTGAGCTGAAGGTAGAGCCTTAATCCACTGAGCCACCCAGGCGCCCCTCAATAACTATTCTTAATAAACTTTGGTTGTAAAAACAATTTTAAATTCACAGGAAATTGAGCAGAAAATACAGAAAGTTTCCATATATCCACTAACCTTCACCCCCCCCCAATACTCATAGCTTCCTCCACTATCAGCATCCTGTATCACAAAGGTACATTTGTTATAATCAATGAACCTACACTGACACATCATTATCACCCAAGCCCATAGTTTCCAGTAGGGTTCACTCTCGGTGTTGTACATTCCATGGGTTTGAGCAAATGTATAATGGCATGTATCCACCATTACAGTATGATACAGAGTAGTTTCATGGTCCTAAAAATCCTCTATATTTCTCTATTTATCCCTTCCATTAACTCTTAGCAATTACTAATGTTTTTACTATCTCTAGAGTTTCGCCTTTTGCAAAATGTCTTATAGGTGGAATAACATAGCATGCAGCATTTTCAGGTCAACTTCTTCCACTTAGTAATATGCATATAAGTTTTCTCCATGGATTCAGTGGTTTTTTTTTTTTAACTTCCTGGGACCTACGCTAGCTCTGGTCACAAAAAAGATACCAAATAAGTTTTAGTTGCATTAAATCCATAACTTGTTTGGGTTTGTGTAAGTATTTGTATTTGTCCTCCCTTGAAAATACATTATTCTATAATTTTCTGACTTCTATCTCTTTCTTAAAAAGAAAAAAATAAAATAAAGTAAAAAAAAAAACATTAAAAATCTTCTTGACTTTGTCTGCTTCAGGCTCTTATGCATAATCTTATAAGATGGTGAGTAGTATTTTCCATATGCAATCCTGAGATTTACCCATATAATTTGTACTTTTCTGTAAATCAGAACAGTATATATCCATTAACAATTGAAAATTTTGTTTCCCTAAAACTATACCTTCAATGGCATTGACTTCTTTTTATTCTGACCATTTTTCCCTGGTCATCTTTTCCATTCAGAATCAGATGCTCTAAGACTGAGGTGATACTATCAATTCAAACTAAGCTTTTATCTACAGCAATTATCTTGCAATTCTGGATTGAATTTTTTTAATTCATTTCAATGGCAACACACAAATGACCATTCCACTTTATGTCAAAAGTGAAAGTATACACACGAATTCTTGACTAATACTACTTATTGCCACTGATGATTTGTATCGCCATAATTCTTTGTCGTGTGAATTATCCCAATTGCCTGAAAGCATGCTCCTGAATGCATCATTTCTCAAATGTTGATGTACATCGGAATCACTGAGGGTATTCATTAAGGTTAACATTCCCCGGCCACACTCAGTAGACCTTCCTAAGAACCAGCAACATGCATATTTAATGAGCATCCCAGGTGATTCTGATACAGATGGTGTGGGAATCTGCTTTCAGAAACAGAAGTATGGAACTTCATATAAAAATGCTTGCAAGCAGGTGGCTACTAGCTACAAGAAACCTCTCAGTGAAAGTAATGAGACTGATCATCTGTTAAATTTAATGCTCTATTCTAAATGAAAATTACAGGAGCAAACCTAATTGATTTCTATGTGTTAATTAACAGGGGAGAAATAACCAAAATGTCTCTAGTACCACAAATCTACAGGATGGTTTGTGCTTAAAGAGAAAATGGCTGTTTTATTAGTATAGTTATATTCTTTGGGTGAGGAAAATTTCCAAAAGTCTAGAACTTGAAAAAAAATTGTTTCTTATAAAAGGAGGTTAGAAATCTTAAGAATTTCTTCAAATTTGCAATATTATGTTATGTCATTTTCACATCAGATTAGAAATATATTGATAGTAAACATATTGCTTATTTGGACAGAAAATCAGAAATTGCATTTAAATCTCCCCATAGGTACCTAAAAATTCATATGGCTGTTACTGATTAGATGAAAGCCAAATAACAAACCCATGTTGGTACCCTCCTTTGCCAACCCTGTTCCTTTTCTCCTCACAAACTCAGGCACATATAATTAGTTCGGATAGTTCATCCGAACTATCTCATGCTCTTTTACCAATTATTTGAGCTAGTGAGATTATCTTGATATAATTAATCTCTACTCTTATTTAAACTGATAGATAATAACAAAATCATGTTCTGGATTAAAGGAAAATAATTGGTAAATTATTAGCTCATAATGGAAATTGTTAAAGCATATTGTGACTTTTTTAATAGCCACACATCATTATCAAGGTTCTTAGTAATAAGGACCAGAGATAAGTAAATTCTCCCAGGGCTCTCTGAAAGTGTGATCATCTTTACTTTTTTTATTGAGTATAAAAATTCTAGTAGAATATTTGAAAATGTGTAATTAGTGAAAAGTCAAGAAATGAAAAAGTTGTTAAGATATGGTAATGAAACAGAGACTTACTTGAACCAACTTTAGAGTTGGGCAAATATGTAAGAAAGTGAAATAGTGAACATTGATTTCTAGGTAGAGAAATTTCATTTCTATGAAAGTTATCACTTAAAATAACTTCTGACTAATAGGGAAGTCAGGAATATTTCTAGCAGATGGACTTCAGACACTTGTGAAGTGGTTGGAAACACTGCTATCTTTAAGCAGATGCAAATCACCAATATTGTAGGTTCAAATTGATACCCTTTCTATAGAAAGCATCTTTTCCCAACACCAGCTCCTCTCTCTAAGCTTCTGAATGTGAGAGATACCTGGGTGGCTCAGGCATTTAAGTGTCTGCCTTCAACTTCTGTCATAATCCTGGGGGCCTAGGGTCAAGTCCTGCATTGGGCTCTCTGCTCAGTTGGGAGTCTGCTTCTCTGTCTACCCTCCCCACTGCTTGTGATCTTTCTCTCTCTCTCTCTCTCTCTCAAATAAATAAAATATTTGAAAAAATAAATCTCTGGATGTGAATTAAGAAAGAAGAAAATACATAGAGATAAGAATACAGTGCATTATTTGTTTTCCAAGTGCATAGTTATTAAGGAAAGTATTTCAGAGGTAAGCACAAGAGACTAAAAGAGTCCAGAAGTATTTACAAGAAAATCTTACATCTTAGAAATGTCTAATTCATTGCTAGTTACCTCTCCACCTCTGTGTCCCCTGGGCCTCAAGCTGAACATGTAAGCTTATCCTACGGAGGGACACAACTCTTACCAAGTTGGTCTCCACAGAAACATCTTGTCACCTCTCGTCTTCATATAGTTGAACAGCAAATAGTTAATGAGCACTTAATATGTGTAAGAAACTGTGCCAGCCCTGTTCAGCTTTCAAAAGCATTCAAGAATAACCCCTACCCTTAGAGAACTTAGACATTCTGATAGAGAGTAAAAACACATGTGCAAAGTCCCATCACATAAAAATAAAAGTCTGGATTTGTTTCCAGGAAAGAGACCTCACATTTGTTTAGTAGAAGATAAGAGAAGGTTTCTCTGAGGAGGTGGTACTAAAGTTAGGTGCAGAGAACAGGAAAGATTCAGATGGACAGAGGAGCAAGGGGATGATCTTGAAATAAGACACCTTCTTGAGAAAAGCAGAATAACAGGAAAGTGTGGAGAATTCGTGAGAAAGAAAAAAAAGGGAAAAGAAAAAAGAGAGAAGAGAAGAGAGGAAAGGAAAGGAAAGGAAAAGAAAAGAAAAGAGAGAAGAGAAGGGAAGAATCAAAACATTTCATTCCAATATGAAAAACACTGAAACTCAGTGCTGAATTGGGGTAGCTCTCTGGTTGAGGTTTAGGAGGGGAAATATGAATAAAATGAACTCATGGTTTTGAGACTGGGTGATAAGTAAACTATTAATGATATTAAAGAAATCAGGAATTATTTATGATAAAATCTTGAATAGCTTGAATAATATAACTGCAGACTTTGTTTCAACATTATATTCTTAGTGTCAGAAGAACACCTAACAGGTACAGAACTGGAATGCAGGTAAGCGGTCAAGGTTGGAAATAACATGGGAGTTAAAGAGCCAGAATTGACACAATGAGAATTGCTAGTAAATAAGCCAAGAAAGGGTGTGGGAGAGTAGCAAGAGAGTGTAACAAAGGATGACCTTTGAACTTTAGAGTCAAAGGAGAGAAATGAAAGTTAGAAGGACAAAGAAGGAAGCATGGTCAGGAAAGATTGCAGGAGATGGGGCACCTGGGTGGTTCAGTCAGTTAAGTGTCTGACTCTTGATTTCAGCTCAGGTCATGATATCAGGGTATGGGATCAAGCTCTGAGTCAAGCTTCAAGCTCAGTGGAGAGTCTGCTAAAGAGTGTCTCTCTCCCTCTGCTCATCCCCCACACTTGTTCTTTATCTCTCTCTCAAATAAATAAATAAATCTTTTTTTTTTCTTTAAGAAGAAGGAAGAAAATGGGAGGAGAGAAGATGGAACCCAAGGGAGAAGAAAATTTCAAAAAGAGAAGACTGAGCAACAATAAGAAACATGGACATCATCCCTTTATTCATTCAACAGCAGTGAATCACAGCTATGACCTGGGAATTTTTATATGTGCTGAGAAGAGACACTTTCTACCCTCAAGGAATTCACACAACAGACAATTCAATACAGGAAGATGAATATCATTGTACAGAAACACAAAGAGAAGTTAGGGATTATCAAATAATTTATTTACAAATCTACAGACTATAAAATGCTGTACATGTAAGGTACTATTAACACTATTAAAAGTAACAGTTAAGAAAAGCTTTCTGGATCTCTAGTCAAGGAATCCATCCTGGCATTCAAATAATAACATTTCAGTTGAATGGTGTTTTCTTCCATGCCTATTTAGCTTTTAGTAAGTCACAGAAAATCTATAATTTTATAAGTATAAATTAAATTTTGAACTGAAGCCAATGCTTCCTTAATTGCAGTATGCCAAAAGAACAAAAGAATGATTCTCTTAACGTCCATCTATATTGATGATCTTCCTCCTAGAGACTAAGAACCATGTTATGCAGTCATGAGACCAACTAAGTGTTTGATCCCAGAATCATTGATTTTCACATAGCTTCCAAATTTAGAAGTTCTCCCCCCAGTGACATTGTTCTAGCCCTTTAATATTCTTTCTCAGGGAAATGTTACAGAACGCTAATGATTACTAATTGGAAGAAACAGTAAGAGTTCTATTGAACCATTTCTCAAAAGGAAATATCTAATGAGTATATATATATATAAATAGACTTTGAGTGTTTGTAAAATAGCTGTTTTGCGTTTGCAAAATAAACTTTACCTTAATAGGTTGGTATGTTATGCTAGATAATTTTTGATAAATTCAATTTTGAGCTTAGACTGTCAAAAGATAATGCTTTGAGACAGTTGTTCTAGGCCAATTAGAACGGGTCTACAGACTGAAGACAAGGAATGTGAGCAGTCTAGTCTCTAGAAGGTAGAAAAGGGCAATAATAATTCTCCCTTAACACCTTCAGAGGGAACAACCTTACCAATACCTTAGTTTTAGTTCAGTGGGAACCGTTTCAAACTTCTGAAATCCAGAATGATAAGATAATAAAGTTGTGTGGTTTCAAGCCACAGTATCTGTGGCAACTTGTTATAGCAACAATATGAAACTAATACACTTTCTTCCTTTTCCTTAAAATTTCATCCTTGAACTGTGTTTCTCAAGAAAAAAGTAGAAAAGATGGCAGTTTTATTGCTGTGTCCTTAATGTTTATTTGTTGAATAAAGGAATGAATGAATAGGAAGTTTTCTGCTTATGAGGTGGACTATTCCACTGTTCTGATTGAAAGAAACTTCAAATTTTCATTAAGTCAAAGTCAGGTTGTAATTCCTGGCTGACTGAGTAGGAGAGTAGACTCTGTAGTGTCTTTACTGTAATTAAAAGCTGTGTGTTTATTTCATTCATATTTACTAGGATTACAAGTAAAAGAAGACCACAGGTTTGCTGAGGGCCATCTCATCATAAGTGAACTAGGTTGGAGATCAGAGAACATAGAGACTTCTGTTAGGTATGTTAGTGATTTAAAATGAAATCTATACCTACTATGTGCAAAACTATAGATCACACACAAAAGAAAAGGAAAAGACATGTTTAAAGCACTTTTGGGGGATTAGATTAAGAAGAATTTGGAGGGGCACCTGAGTGGCTCAGTGGGTTAATCCTCTGCCTTCAGCTCAGGTCATGATCTCAGGGTCCTGGGATCAAGCCCCGCATTGGGCTCTCTGCTCAGCAGAGAGAGCTCTCTCTCTGCCTGCCTCTCAGCCTACTTGTGATTTCCCTCTCTCTGTCAAATAAATAAAATAATAATAAAATAAATAAATAAAAATAAAAATAAAAATAAAATAAATTAAAAAATAAAATCTTTAAAAAATAAAAAAAGAAGAAGAAGAATTTGGAGAGCTGGAGGGTGGGAGGATATAGATGAAGCCAGTCAGGCCAAGGCAAGCACAATGACACACTCAAGAGTTCTGAATGGACCCCTCACTCCTCAACAAATAGTGATTGAATGCCTACTAACATACCAATCGCTGAGCAAAATGAAGGAAAGGAAGCTAAAATGGAAATCAGAGCTGTGAAAGCCTAGACTTACAGGCGAAAGAATAAACAGAAAGGAAACACATTGAAAATGATGTTTTAGTAAGTGTTTTGAAGATAGGAGGTAGAATCTGGGGAAGAAAAAAAAAAGAGAGATGAGCTAAGGTGTTTTTGCAACGAGCCAGACTCATCACATGGTGGTGAAGGCCTGACCAAGAGTGAAGTAGTAGATAGACAAGACACTTTGGGCAGGTGAATGAGATGAAATAAAGAGAGGCATGGGAGATGGAGGTCAGTGATGAACCCAACTCGCAAAACTAAGTACAGAGAAGGTTTTACTAACATAAAAAAACAGGCATTTGAACTGACCTGTGCTAACACATGAGAAAATGCTTGATTACAAGTGTCAGAATGGAATCAAATGGAAAGTTTCTGGCTGCTCACAGAAGTGTGAGATTAGAACCAGGTCAAAGCATTGGGGATTCAGGGTGGGTGGTGAGTCTGTCAATAATTTAGGAGTCAAAAATCCAAATACCTTCAGGGCTCAGGTCGTTCAATTACAGGAGAGATCTGAGCTAAATGGACCTGAGGCTGGAGGTGTCCACCAGAGTCTTCACCAGGGACTGTCTTGTGGAAGTCAAGCCCAGTATTCACAGGTCTTCCAGATTTTGAAGAAAAGGCCAGAAAGTGAGATATTTATGTAAAATATCAACATCTACTTTTGAATCTTAGCCACTAATTAAACTTTTCAAACTCAGGATGACTCAAATAAAACCTGGCCCCAGGCCAGCCCTGGCTTGAGAGCAGACCAATTTCAACTTCAAAGAAGAAAAGCTGTCAGAGGACATGGAGGAATGGCCCAAGCTGTCAGCAGGGTACCAACATGTGATGTGGGAGCTAGTGGTACCCTGAGGATGGCACCTCACCCACCCACCCACTGGGAGTGAGCCTAGGCTGCATGGCTTTGGAGTCTGGAGAGTTTTATGGGGCTGATTTGTGTGCTTCCAAAATTCACATGTTGAATCCCAAATCACCTGTACCTCAAAATCTGACTATGTTTGGAGATAGGACCTTTAAAGCAGTGATTAAATTCGATGACACCATTCATGTGGGCTCTCATCCAATCTGACTGGTCATTCTTTTAAGATGAAATTTGGATACAGAGGAAAGACCATGTGAAGACACAGCAAGAAGGCAGCCATCTGTAAGCCAAAGAGAGAGTCCACAGTAGAAACCAAACCTGCCAGTACCTTGATCTTGGACTTCCAGCCTCCAGAATTGTGAGAAAATAAATTTCTGTTGTTTGATGCCTGTCTTTGATATTCTGTTACGGCAGCCCTGGCCACTAACACAGCAATCATCAACCAACCTCCTTCTGGCTTTTAATGAACTGAGCATTTCTTCCACCCAGGTAGAAAAGGAGACAGTAGACATTACAGAGGGAATATGAAAGGCATAGTTAATTCATTCATGAAACTTGATGATCAAAGGAAATATAGAAACAGCATGCCAACCAGTGCCTCTGTTCACTAACCCACTCACATACGTGCTTCATTTCTGTCGCCCATGAAAACAAACAAACTGCCACCTGTCTACTTAAGAAGCCTCTCGGGGAAACATCCGGCCCTCCCTCCTTCATGAATACTGCTTTGTTAGCAGTGGGTTTGTTTCAACTGCCTGATTCTCTTCCTTTGTGTCTGGTGCCTCTTGGATTAGGTGATTCTACCAGCTCTTCTCATGGCTTTTCACCCTCAGCTCTCTACCCGGATCTCCTAGTACTGCCAACTCCTTTTAGCTTGGGTGAGGACATCTTGGCAAATCTCTGGATCCGGCCCCAAGACCAGTGCTTGGTTAAGCCAGTCCAGGTCCCCTTCTCTTTTACAAGGCTGAAATGTACAGAAACCTGGAAGGGAGCCTTCAAAGGAAAAATGTGTGAGAGTGAGTGTGTGTGGGTTGGGTGTGGGTGTGCATGTGTAGAATCATAGGGATCCCCACGTGTGTTTGAAGACCTTCTTCATGTCTTCAGAGGACAAGTAGAATCTGAGTAAGGAATGGACTGGTTAAGACCAAGGCATGGGTAATCGTGTTGACCTTAATGAGCCATCATGTTGAGAGATCACAAGATGGAAGACTTCGCTCTGCCTCTTCAGGGTGCAAGCTACCCAGTGGGGTCCAGTGTGATTTACTAGAGTAAACTGACAATCAAGGGATCAGGACATAACTGGAGGCTCAAAGGAGAACTGGAAAGAGGGTTTGTGGTGTCTACAGGGATGGTTCCAAGTCTAGACCAAGCAAGGAATTCAGCCCTGCCAGAGGGAGGCAAGGAAGCTATTTCCTAAGCAGTGTCAAAGGTCAGGTTATCCAAAAGTCTATGACAACTGGCAATTAACAGCTGTGCTTTAGCGTCTGTGATGAAAGGCCAAAAATGTTTCCATTCCTGCCCTGGCCCCCTCTCCCTACACTCACTGGGTCATGCTTTATCAAAGCATCAACTACTATTATCTTTAGTATGTCTTAGAAAAGAATCACAAGTGCATTTATTAAGCACCTACAACTAAGCCTGCCACTGAAAGAGATTGCAAAAGAAGATCTGTATTAGCATACGAATACTTAAAAAAATAAAGAAGGTACCCCAAACATACTTTCCTTACTGCCTGCATTTTAAATTCCAAATTATAAGTCTTTGATCCACTTGGAGGGGGAAGTAGTCTACTCTGAATCAGAACAAGTAAACAGCAGAGTAAAGAAAGTATCTTGGAGAATCCTGAGCACAATTCCAGAAGAAGTTTTAAAGATTTTCCATTTTCACACAACACAGCTTGAACTGGGGATATCAAAAGTCAATTTTCTGCTTTATTCCTCAGCAAGTTACAATAACATAGATAATCAATCATTACATAATCATTTGATAAATATCATCATCTCTCTTATGTTTTACTTTGGCCCTATCTTTGATAAGAGCACAAAGCTCTAATAAACCCAATATAAGGACTTACTAGTTTTTAAATAATTAGATTAGAAAATGCCATTTATCTTTTTAAATGACCCTTTTTTAAAGATATTTTTAAAAAATAATACATGTATCAAAACTACTGAAGCTGAAAAAAAAATCTAATGGCATTGCAGCTTTTGAGGAACTCTATCTACTACAGAAAATAAGGTAATGCACTTAAAAGATTAAAGTAGTAAGATCACCATGACAGCTTACACTTGTCCCTGCTCTCCACTTTCCTTCCTTAAATCCGATCATCTGCCTTTGTAAAAAGAACCATAAAATAACATCCATGTCTGAGTATCAGTGAGAAGATTTATCCATTCCTTGGGCATAATCCCCTCTCCTCCAATTGAGTTAGCATCTGGCAAACGGGCTGGAGGGATTTGGTGCAAGGACACATCCCCAGGCAAGGTTTCTTGATTCTCAATTGCTGTGACCCCCAAATGACTCAGGGTCACCCTCCATCCCTCGCAGCGTGTCTCTCAATCTCAGGCATGAAGTCCTATCTTCAAAGCAAATGCGAGTCTTCTTTTATTCCTGTATTTCATGTATCCCCATCAAATAAATAGCAAGTCTATTTCCCAAAGTCTCTTTGTTCTACTCAGAATTAGAGCAACCTTTTCCAAAATTACACAGAGATTTTTTTTTTTCCATGCTCTCTAAGAAATGGGACATTTCAGAGAAGGATGCCTGTTTGTTTGTATCTCTGCCTGTCTGTTTTGATCTCAATTTGTTTAATCAGTACAACATGTTAGAACTTCTGTTAGACCAAGTTCTAATTTAAACATCGCTATTTAGAAAACTGCTTCCTTGCACGATGGCAGCAGAGCAAAACGGGTTTGTCAAATACAGGGTGTGGAAAGGATTTCTGCTCCTGATGGGGCTCTAGGTCCAGCACCATGGGCATTTGTCTGCCACCCAACCTACCCTAACTCTGCTGAGAGCAAGGATTTGGATTAGTTAGGTCTGTTCTCGAAGGTATAGTCACCTGTCTAGAAACTCAAAAACAAAACCATCTGAGATGTAAACATTTTTCAGACAAAGCAGGGCTGCCTTTTTTTTTTTTTTTTTTTTAATACTCAGAAGACATGCTAAGGCTTCTCACTGTGTTTGGTGCTTTATGACATGTGACCTAAAGAGCAAAACTTACTTTTTTAAATGGCCGATGATGTTCAGAAGAGGTGTGGTTTCTGAACACGTGCCACTTGCAGTGGAAATGTTTTTCCTTTGCTTTTCCATTACAACAGTCCAGTGCCCAAATTAAAACAAAGGAAAGACTCCTGCAAATCTGCCTCATGTAAAAGTTCAGAGGTGCCCTGACAGAACTTCTGATTTTTTAAATACTTCCATAGAGTTACAAATTCATTTAACTCTGTTTCCATCTGCTTGTTAACAGATTACTAATGCTGGTCAGAAACAAACATCTTGGAACTTTCTAATATTTGATGATTCTAGGAAATATTTTTTTTTCTGATTTTTATCACTCTTCTTGGAAACAACAAAGACTAAACATCCTTATGGCATTCCAGACAAACTGGTTTCTGAAGTACAAAATTCATCCCCTGAAACCTAGCAGAAATACACAGGAGTTGTCCAATTAGAGGCAATTCAGTGTAGAAAGTAAGTGAATGGGCTTTGGAAATAATCTGACCCAAGACCCTTGTCATCTCTGTATAAACTTGGACAACCATTTGACCTCTCCAAACCACAGTTGTTCTGTTTGTAAAATAGTGATCAAAAATAGTGTCTGCATCCTATTGTTATCAGGAGGGTTTGTGAAGACAATCCACAAAAATAAAGCACTTAGCTTAGTGTCTGGCACATAGTGACCTTTCTTGGTAATTTTAGCTCATCATTATTAGCAACCAAAACTCCAGACAGTTACCATGGGGGTTTGTTTTGATAGTTATCCCCTATTTGGGAGGTTAACTTTCATAAAACTGATGTAAAAAGGATGTTAATAACAACCGTACATTAGTCAGACACTAAATTAAAATCCTTAAGGAGGGAGACCTAAGGAAAGCCAATAAACAACAACCACCACCAAACAAATTTAGAAAAATTTACAACAGTTGGAGAGATTGATTTCAAAGTAAGCAGTATGTTAGTGGTATCACTGAACAAAAAATATTATTCAGGAGAAATGAGATAATGTGCAAAAAAAAACTGTGGTAAAAATGGAAAAAAAAAAAGCGCACACGCACATCTCAAAATACGCTTTATGAGTTACTTACAAACCATGGTTACATGCCTGGTTTTCTCCAAAAGTGAAATGTTCAATTACTGACATGGAATCCATGGTCTAGGGCTTGGCCACTAAAACCATAGAGGTTTTGTAAGAATGAAATGTGGCATTATAGCACAGACGGAAGAATGGTTTTTTCAAAAACGCTGTACCACATTCGATATCCTGGAATAAAGCACCAAAGAACAAAGGGTGGACCAAGGGGTAAAAATTAACAATGAGGAAATCTAGAAGAGTCTAAGAGCATTCTCCCATCACCTCAAAACTGCAGTCAGCCAGCAGATACCTAAAGCTGCCTAGTTTCCCCACTAGGATGAAGCAGAAGCTGGCTGTTTGATTCCACAGTATGTTCAACATGGACGTATGAGACCGTGGAGAATTGCTTCCATACCATGAACACCACAAAGGCAGTTGGAACAAATTTATTCCTTCACTGCTTATATTTGGGGACATACTGATGGAGCAAACAGGAATGACAGAAATGGGACAGATCTTAGTAACTGTTTTGCTGTGGACCTCCTTGGCTCTTCTCTCTTCCTACTCACTTTTTTTTGGGACAAATTCTTTTTTTTTTTTTTAAGATTTTATTTATTTATTTGACAGAGACACGGCCAGAGAAGGAACTCAAGCAGGGGGAGTGGGAGAGGGAGAAGAAGGCTTCCTGCAGAGCAGGAAGCCCAATGCAGGGCTCAATCCCCAGACCCTGGGATCATAACCTAAGCCGAAGGCAAACCCTTGACGACTGAGCCACCTAGAAGCCCCTAGGACAAATTCTTTTTTTTTTTTTAAAGATTTTATTTATTTATTTGACAGAGAGAGAGATCACAAGTAGGCAGAGAGGCAGGCAGAGAGAGAGGAGGAAGCAGTCTCCCTGCAGAGCAGAGAGCCCGATGCGGGGCTCGATCCCAGGACCCTGAGATCATGACCTGAGCCGAAGGCAGCGGCTTAATCCACTGAGCCACCCAGGCGCCCCGGACAAATTCTTTTATACAGAAAGTCATAACACTGGATTCCTCAACCAATCATGGCCAAGATGAGGGTAAAAACAATGTCTACAGGAACCCCTAAAAGGAAATGTTGTCACCCCTTCCTAGATCCTAAGAAAAATTCAAGTCCAGGTTAGAGGAAAGTGGTAGGATTAGAACTATCTCCAACTGTAAAACCCACTATTGCTATAATAAATGTGGAATTACAGAGCTAGAATTTGTTTTTATTTTTAAATGATCACTTTTCTTTAAACTTATACTCTGTTCAACTAGTAATGCAAGTTCATTAAGTAAGATCTTGTAAACTAGAAAAACACAGAAAGATATCACTACAATATAGATACAATGTAATATTATTTAGCCATAACAAAAAGAATAAGTGAAGTCTTCTTAACATTTTCAACAACATGGATGAAACTCCAGGGCATTATACTAAGTGAAATAAGTCAGACAGAGAAAAGCAAGTATCATGATTTCACGTTAAGTGAACTCTAAAGAACAGCAACAAAAAACAAGCTCATAGATTCAGAAAACAGATTGGTTGCCAGAGAACAGGGGCTAGGGGAGAGAAATGGATAAAGGGGGTCAAAGGTATAAACTTCAGTTACAAAATAAGTAAGTCATGGGGATACACGATACAACATGGTGAGTACAGTAAGTAATACACATTATAGATTTGAAAATTACTAAGAGAAGAAATCTAAAAAGTGCTCATCAATGTTAAAAAAAAGTTATACACAAAAAACTTTTCTATGTAAAGATGAATATCAGCTAGATTTATTGTGGTGATCATTTGGCAATGATTACCAATATCCAATCGCTGTGCCGCCTACCTGAAATTAATAAAATGTTGTATGTCGATTATACTTCAAAAGAAAAATATTTCAATTAAAATTTAAAAAGAAAAGAAACCACCATAGTGCAAAGAAAACATAAAGCTTATTTGTATGTGCTCCTATTTCACAATCACTATATGTATTTCTGAGATTAGTGGTAAATTTCATCCAAAAAATAAAAGGTGCTCCTGGATGAACTTGTGGCTAGTTGAAAAGCTATTCCCATAACAATGAGTAACAACGTATAATGAAAGAAATTCCTGGGGGTCCCTGGGTGGCTCAGTGGGTTAAGTTTCTGCCTTTGGCTCAGGTCCTGATCTCAGGGTCCTGGGACTGAGGCCCTGCATAGGGCACTCTGCTCAGCAGGGAGACTGCTTCCCCCTCCCCTCCGCTTGCCTCTCTGCCTACTTGTGATCTCTCTCTCTGTCAAATAAACAAATAAAATCTTAAAAAAATAAAAAATGAAAGAACTTCCTTATAGTCTACCCCTAGATGACATTCCAGAAAGAGGCAATGATTCCTTCAAATTCTTGTAGCTTTGTTAGCGTGTCCAGTTGAAACACATTTGTTGGGATGACAGTTTGCCTCTGGACTTGAGAAACAAACTGTATTCTTGCCCATCTCTTCTACCACTGCGTACTGTAGCAGTCACGTTGTACCTTAGCTTCACTATTCTTGAATTTCACATATTAAAGCTTTTTTTTTTTTTTTTTTTTTTTTTTTTTTTTTTTTTTTTTTTTTTCAGAAAAATCAGATGGTTGGGATATTTTTAGTTTATGTGTAAATGTCTTATTTTTTTATATTAACAGATATTTTTAAAACTTGGCTAAGCATAAAATGGTCACGTAATGGCTTTTTCCTTCAAAATGCTGCAGACATAGCTCCATTGTGTCCACGGAAAAGTCCATCTAAGGCCAGCCTAGGCTTCTTTTGTTTTTCACCTATTTTTTCTGCATGAATGCTTATGGTCTCTCTCTCTCTCCATCCCTATAATTCAAATGTTACAAAGTTCTCCGTTCATTTAATTTACTTTGAACACAGTGAGCCCTTTTGATCTGTTCTCGTTCACTCTTTTTCAACTCAGGAAACTTTTATTTAATTATATCTTTGAATAATTGCTTTTGTTCTGCCTGTTACTTATTTTTCTCCTGGAACACCTGTAATTCTCAGGTTACGTCTCCTGTTCTCTAGGCTTTATATGTATCATTTTCTGTCACTATTCCCAACCCTTATTTTTTCCTCTATATCCTGGTAGAATTCCTCTCTTCTTTTTGCTTTTTGGTTGTTTATAACACCTCTTTGACTCTCCTGCTTTAATTCTGCTGGTGCACCTTTATTTTTTCGTATTTCTAATTGATCCAACTATCATTTCATTTAATATGGATTCCTGTTTTTATCTTATGGTACCCCTGTCTTTTTGTTTTTTTAATCTCATAGACGATGCCAGCTTTCTACTTCTTTTTTTTTTTTCATATTCCTACAGTATATCTTTTTCAGGGGGCTGCTCTTCCTTTGTATCTTCTGAATAATGTCCTATTTCTTTTGTTCTGATGTGTGTGTGTGTGTGTGTGTGTGTGTGTGTAGGATAGAACAAGATATATACGTGTACATAGTTTTTTATATAAATATGTATTATGTAAACTATATATGAAAAACTATATATATGATATATAGTAAACTATATATGTATATATATAGTTTGTATATATATGTATATATATTTACATATATATATGTAAACTATATATGAAAAACTATATATATGATATATAGTTTTTCATATATAGTTTATATAATACATATTTATATAAAAACACACACACACACACACACACACTAGGCTTATATAAACATATGTGTGTGTGTTTCTGTTTAAATAAGAGATCTGTCTAGACCTTGCATCTAAAAGGCAGGATGTATGTATTAACTTTGGCTTTCTTCTTTGCCCAGTTGGGTCCTGGTCAAATTTCTCTCTTCTTTCTCGGATCTCCATGTGGATGGCAGATGGATGTGTACAGAGCTCCTAGATGAATTTCCCTTCACTAACACACAAAACTCTCATGAATGATATGGGATCAACCTCATTGTGCAGCTCTCTGGCTTTGAAGAAATGTAAGTAAAGAAAATACAATAAAACCGGGATACCTTCTGTGTCTGCTCGCATCTATCCCTTCAATCCATCCCACCGCCTCCCTTGTGTCATCGCCCTTCTCCCTTTCAGTGAGCTGCTTTCTAGGAGTGTTAGTCTGGGAATAGAAAGAGAAGTGGAAGAATTGGCGTACCTACGATGCTAGAATAGCCTGTAAAGATACAAAAGAAAAAAATAAAATAAAATAAAGATACAAAAGAGCTAAAAACTAAAAAATGAAAGTCTTTAGTCCCATCTTGCTAGCAGAAGGTGACAAATGGTTAAAAGAGTGTCATGTCCACTTTCAGGACCACTGAGGAGGATATTGTTCCGACTCAATGGTAGAAAGCAGCCACCAGTGCTTCCTTATAATTGTTCTAGCTGCTAGCCAGGTGTAAATGGCTTAGTTTTAGGTTTATGTCTTGGTGTACATTTTTACCTTTTTCTATAAAGCAGTTTGTTTTGGGGCCCACTAACCAGATGCTATCCTTAAACTGGAAGGTTTTTGTTTTGTTTTGTTTTTTAAGGTTTCATTTTTTATTTATTTGACAGACAGAGTTCACAAGTAGGCAAAGAGGCAGGCAGAGACAGAGAGAGGGGGAAGCAGGCTCCCCGCTGAGCAGAGACCACCCACCTCCCCACCCCCAATGCAGGGCTGAACCCCAGGGTTCAATCTCGATCCCAGAATCCTGGGATCATGACCTGAGCCGAAGACAGAAGCTTTAACCCATGGAGCCACCCAGGCACCCCTTAAACTGGAAGTTCTGAAGTGGATCCGGAAGAAGGAGTTTTTCCTCTGCCCTCATTACATTATTATTTGTGACAAGGTGGGCATGGCAGACCATTAACCAGAGTCAGGAGGTGCCTGCATTCCTTTTCTGACTGCGTTAGGGAGGGAGAAGGATAAAAATTCAAACAGGTAAGCTCTTCTAGCTGCACAGGGAGCGGCAGTGAATAAGATGTTGCTTCCCTGGCAATCCCCGGCAGTTCAGTAGGACAGCATTTGAAGAGGAAAAGGGAGCTCAGGAATAGCCTTCACACTAGCCTATGATGATACAACTACTTCTCAGAATAAAATTTGAGAGAAAACTCTTTTGTTTTTAAATTTCTAAGATTAACCTCTAAAATTTAATCCCTAAGATTAAAAAAAAAAACAAAACAAAACAGGAATTAAGGTATAAAAAATCAACCCAATCCTATAAAATAAAAAATTAATTTAGGGAGCTCCAGGGTGGATAAGTCAGTTAAGCATCTGACTCTGGATCTCAGCTCAGGTCTTGCTCTCAGGGTTGTGAGTTCAAGCCCAATGTTGGGCTCCATGGTGGGCACAGAGCCTACTTTAAAAAAAATAATAATTTGGGAAGCAAGACCACATACCTAGAAATTAGATTAAATAAGTATTGACTGACACTGAGTGTTCAGTTTGGGACTGGCTATGACAGTCTGCAATTCCTGTCTGAAAAGGCTCCAGGATTCTTCAGTTCTATATATACACATTAAAATAATTAGGTCAGTATAGGAAGAATGGTTGCTATAGTTTATAACTTATATTCTAGTAAGTTTATACAACTGTTAAGTAGTAAGAGTAGTATGATTATGGATAATTCAAAAAGGTTTTTCTCGATACAAAAAGGCCCCAACCGTTTCAAAAGGAAACTGACACTTTGGGAAATGGACTAGTTTCTGTGGAAATCGAAACTTGAGGTAAACACACACACACACACACACACACACACACACACACACGTATGTATGCACACATGCACACATACAGAGAAAATTCCATGTCCATGTTCAAGTAAGAGTTTGGTCATAGAGAGCCTGCCACCTAACTAGCCTTGGACTTGGCTTCCTTTGCTCATTTAATTTTTATTTCTAGTATCAGCAAAGCTAAGCATAAGCTGTAATTAAGAGAATATGCGGGAACTGAGGAGACAAGATAGAAATTGAAAATTAATTAAGATTAAGTGAAATTAGTTTCATTTAATAGACACACACACTAGCCTAGTGACAGTGAGCTTATTAGTTCTATTGATGTGAATTCTAAGAGCTTGAAAGGTCTATATTAAGATTCTGTCTTTGAAAATGTTTCTCATTATCAATCCAACTGCTTGATGAAACATCATAGAGGAAAGTCAAGTTCTTATTGACTTAAGAGTCTTACAACACTCTGATCGTCTCTCAACGGGAAAAATGGAGTGGTCTCACAGAAGGGCAAACGAACACACACACGCAAAATATCACTGTGAACACCGCACCATCTCCCCATTCGTTTTCAAGGACATCTCAGCTGGTGACAGTTTCTAAGCAGTTAAATACAAGATCCTTGTGAAACTTTTAAACTTTAATGATTCAGACTTTAAATATGGCAGGGACAAGCTGTAATCTTTCTCGTAGTGAACAATCAATTTTCTTTCCAAGGCTGAAATACATGCATATTTGTGGGGCATTCGAGTACAGTGTCCATTTTCATCTAAAATAAGCACTTTTGTTCCCCACAAAATCTGGAATAAAAAAATCCATGTGCACATCAGAGTGATGTAATCATCCTATCATCTAATAAATTGGTTTTTAAGTGTCTGTTCACAATTCATGCTCAAAAATATGTGGAAATTCTTTGAAGACTTCACACTCATTGATGCACATAAAAGCAAGAATATTTTCTGGAAATTAAAAAAAATTGAAAACAACAACAAAAAAAGCAACATCCTTTCTTTTTAAATCAGTTTCTTCAAAAAGAGAAACAGGTTCATCAGCTTATATTTTAACTGTAAGTCATTTTTTCACAGTGATTTCAACTACAAATCACTTTTTCTTTATGTTTAATCCATGGCAGGTGTCTAGAAAGCAATCTTTTGATGAGAGTTACTGTGTTTTGAACACCTACTTGATTTTGAAACATTTGGAATTAACATTAGACAAGACTTTCTCAACAGCAGCATATTCACATTTTGAGCTAGATAATGTCAGGAGCTGTCCTTTGAATTGTAGGACATTTAGGAGCAAGCCTGGTTTCTATTCACTAGCTGCCTGTAGAACTCTCCTTATACCAATTTGTGATCACCAAAAATATCTCCAGGCAGGGCCAAATGTCCCTCATGATATGAGGTAGGAAAGAGTGGGAAAGATAGTCCCTGGTTGAGAACAACTGTCCCATGCCCCTTGCTAAACTGTGCTTGCTCTGAAAGTGAGCAGAACTCTTTATTCTTGGTTGGAGGAAATGAATGCGTTTAGATGCCTGAGGGTTTGGTTCAATCCTTGTCCAAACATGGTATTGGGGTTCACTGCACTCTTATATTTGTAATTTTTCAATCTCAGCTAGTATGTGGCCCTTCATGGCTGGACAATACTGCTCATGTTGAGGAGGAGGACACTCACTGCTTTCAGCTAATGAATTCTTTAAGTAACTTCTGGAAGGAAGCTTTGGGCTAATAGTCACACCTTTGGGTCTCCCAATATTCAACACCTAATCCCTTACCAGCTACTAAATGTCTCCTATTTAGGTCATTAATTCCATTACAGCTCTCTCTGACACTGCAAACCCCAGCCTTGCCTCCAAAAAAACACTCATTCAGCACACAGCACACAGCAAATTGTATGCCTTGTTTTCTACCTGGCTTTCTATAACAGCTCTGTAACAGAAGGCAGAAAAGAAGCAGGTCATTCTAAGAAGATCAATATATGGCAACAGTGTAAGAAAATTTAATTATTATGCACTGGGTGGGTTGTGCTTTTAAGGTGCCCAAAGGAGAAATTGGAGTTTCCACCCCTAGGAGGAAATACTTGCAGACCTTCAGGGACTTAATAAGCAAAAAAGAGCTGAAGAGCTATTTGCAAAGCATGGGGTGGGGAGAGTAGTTTCTATAAGAAGACACATAAAGGATAAAATCAGATATGTTCATAAGTCATTAAGAAGGGCCTGGAACAGAATCTGGCATGAAGTCATTTAGGTATATGATACTTGTTCAGGTGCCCTTAGGAAAATGCCTTGGGGGCTAAATATAAGAGAGGTTCTACTTATCTAAAGACCATTTTTATTCTAACTAAAACTGAAGATGAATGCATAGTGGGTAATGGCAAACTCTGGGCAATTCTCAGGCTAGTGCCTCTGTCCCTGATCCAGTTCCTCCCAGATTTAGCACGTTCTAAGAAAGCCAGCATGGCTCCAAGGTCAGTTAGACCACATTTACTCCAGTTGGTAGTAAGAATCTAGTTTGCCTTGGGTCACTTGGAATGACCTCCTAACCTTCAATATGTGCACCTGGCCAGGGTGAAGATTAGGCTATGAGTAGTCTCTTTAGAGGATTTGAAACAAGACCAAAATTAAAGAACTAGAAGCAAATGCCTCCCACCCTCTTGAAAGTCCTAATAGATCAATCAACCTTAAGAGCGTAAGTTCCCAATATTTCAAAGTTAACCAACTGGAGAAGTAGGTATTCAAGACCCAAGGACGTGACCTGACAATCTCTCCCCTTTCTACATGTGCTTTCTAAATACGAAATGCTTCCACTCTACCAGGTGAGTGGAACAGTTAAGATCAACTTCTGACATACAGTTGTAGCAACCAAGTACAGTTGACCTTCAAGCCCAAACTCAGATCAACAACAAATATTTTCCAACATTTTCCATGTTTACAATAAACTCAAGTTTTCATTCAGAGTGCCCATTTCATTGGGCAAGGATAAGGAAGAGAGAAACATAATCTGACAAAATTCAGGGGCGTCCCCAGAGATAGCCCTAAGGACTGCTCTGGGCACACATAGATCAAAACCTAGTAGCACAGATGCACCAACTCTCCATGTCCCTAAAACGTCTTCATGGTCTTAGCTCTTCAACGGTAGGGCTTCAGAAGCAGTGCTGTGAGGGCTCTTTCTCCCAGCACAAGACCTCCGTAGGTCCACATCGGAGACCCTTGTGAACACACAGGAAATCTATGACTCCAAGTGAAGAAACACCACATGGCCTTTTCTGACCCACGTGACCAAACACTTCTGCTCAGAGCACCACTGCCTTGCAGAGCATCTTGTAAACTTAGCAAATAGTTATATCTAAGAGCTGTACCTAGGAAGGAATAGGTCTTCCTAACTCTCCCATGACCAAACCCACCTGAGGTTTCAATTATGTGTTCCCTACTCTTTGCCCAAGCGAGCTCTGGGCCACTTCTCAAGAACCTACTAATGTTGAAACTTTCTTCTTCAAATTTGCCTTTCACCTCATGCCAAGCACATGGAATCGTTATCTGGAAAAGGACAGATAAGTAGAGGAAGAGGTTTCTGTCTCACTCCATCAGTGTTCTATGCATGCACCTTTGCTTATAAAGCTTAAACAAAAAGCCGTTAATTTAGTTCTTTTGTTCTACTGTAATGAGTCATGTGAGGTACCTCTTGATATTCATAGGTTAAGTTAATATCCTAAACCGTCTTCCTATTGCATAATCAAATGACAAGAGCCTACCTCCATTTAAGGGTGAGTTAGTTCAAGCAAAGTACGTGTGGCCCGCTATCCTGTTTTCACTTACGTTTTTGATTTTCCCATTTAAGGCTACTGAGTCTTCCTGAAATACAGATGAATTTAATACATGTAGTTTTTTTCAGCCTCTTTATAAGCTCACATGCTGATGGACTTGGATTCATAAGTGCTTCTCATAATTAGACAACTCTTACTTGAGGATGACTATACTCTCAGAAAAGAGTCTAGGCTTCTGCAGTCTCCTCAATTATAGGGCAATAAAACCAGTAAAGCTTGAGATATATTGTTTTCAATAAACAAGAGGACAATTTTCTAACAATACTCAACCATATGTGCAAATGGTAGAAATAAATACAATAGACTTATTTTTGAATGCACAGTTTCTTTAAAATCACTAATCAATAGTGTATTAGTCTGCTAGAGATGTCATAAAATACCACAGATTGGGTGGCTTAAACAACAGACGTTTATTTCTCACAGTTTTGGGGGAGCTAAATAAATAAAAGATCAAGGTGTCAACGGGGCTGTTTTCTCCCAGGATCTTTCTCCTTCACATTCAGATAGTCACCCTCTCACTGTCTCCACATGGGGTTTTCTCTGTGCATAGACATACCTGGGTCTCTTCTTTTTAGAAGGACACCAGCCCAGTTGGATTAGGCCCTCATCCTTATGACCTCGTTGAATCCTAAGTACTCCTTAAAAGGCCCTATTTCCAAATACAGTTACAGTGGGGGGTTAGGACTTCAATATCTGAATTTGAGAGGGGGACACAATTCAGTCCATAGCAAATCGTATAAATCAATGACTCTATATAGTAAGTAAAACTTAAAATCTAAATAAGATGTTCCTCCTCTTAATAAAGAGCATCAGAATTAACATGTTTAATTTTGTTTTGCCAGTCAAAAACTAACACTTTGAGTTGCTCCTTTTTTCCCAGTACAGAAGCTGGTTCAGTGCCTGGCTGAACAGTGATCCGCACTTTGGAAAGAACAAGTCAGAGAGGAGTCAGCCAGGGAGCTTGGTGTGCTTGAGGACAACTCACAAGGTGAGTGACCTGGTATATGTCCAAATCATTACCACGTGCCTCCTCCCACTTAGCAGTAAGGTTCTTCCCTCTGACAAAGAGAAGCCCTTGTTCATCTCCCTAAACACCCTGCATCCATGCACTAAAAGCTCACATTTGCTCCAACACTCTTACTTGTCATGAATCCTATTTCTCAGCCATGTTTGATAATTAAGAGTCCCCCCAATTGTACTGTACTCATTATAAACTATAAAATACATAGGCAATCAGTAATCAGCACAGATGAAGGTAAAAAACTCCCTCTGCGGCAAGGGGTGGTGGTGGGGGGCGAATCCTTGGAAATTAACACAATTGAATTTTAAACAATAGGATTCCTTGTCTGGCAGAATTGAACACCAAATAGACCTAAAAAAAAAAATCATTACTTTTTTCACTTAGATCTTTAAGAAATGTAAATAAATCAAAACTGAAAAAGTTATTAGGTTGCTTTTTTGTTGTTGTTATTGTTTTTTATAATAGCTGGCTTCCCTTTTTACCTGAAGAGTCCTGTCTGGTACACGGCAGCCACAAAAATTTAAATACCTCAGTGAAGCAACTATTTCTTACTATTAATGCAACTAACTAAGAAGCAATATTTATTCAGTAAAGTCATTAACACAACACCTATAATTCTCTCATTAACATAACACCTATTATTCTCTATATATTTACCTTTTATAAAATTCTGTGTCCTTTTTTATGGTTTTATTAGACTCTAAAACACCACACACACACACACACACACACACACACACACACAGGAGAAGTTACTAATGGAGAAGATCGTGTGAGTCTATATTTATATAAAGAGTATGTTAATTTACAACTTAAGTATACAGTCAATTTCTTGGCTTTCTAACAAATTTAATATCTACCATGAATTTTAACCCTAAGGCTAGCCAACCCACCTTTCAAAAGTGGGTACTTGAAATTTATTTCCTCTGTGGGTAAAGAACAAAGAAATATGCAGTCAAAGGAATTTTTTGTTGTTGTTATTCAGTTGTATGTATTTTTAATGATATCTGTCATAATATAATTATGACAGTCAGTCTTGCAGTTTAATCAATTGAAAGAAATTACTTCCTGGCTATAAAAGGTGATGAAATGCAGGAAAAAAAAATGTTCTAGGCTATAGAAAGAGAAAAATAAACACACAAAAGAGACTTGGAGTGAATATAGGTATCATTCTATGGTATTGCTCTTAAAATATGTAGGAAAAAAAGACTGACCCTTAGACATTAGTCCGGAATGATTTTTTGTGTCCAAACACAAGCGATAAATTCTCTCCATGTCCACACACACACACATGGAAAGTGACAACTGGACCACAGTAAACTCAATGTAGAACTTTATAGTCCAGTTTACCATTTGTATACAGAAAGAGACAACTTACAAACCCTCAACTTACAGATGGCAGATTCTCATAGCCACTTTGCTCATAACCCACCTCCCCAGCCCCCAAATCACAACACACCAGAGGGTATCCCAACCGTGCCCATAAGGAGAAAAACTGAAGACACTTTGAGATTTTAAAGAATCATAAGATTTAGAACTTAAAGGGAGGAAAAAACAAGGCAGCTGTGAACAGATCATTGTCTCTCCCAGCCCCAGAGTCCCAGGTGGGGTCTGCTTCCTTCTATTCTCCTAATGTTAACAACAACAAAAAGAGAAGGAAGAAAATAGCAAAACCCACATTAGGAATGAAAAAACTCTCTTCCTCCTGCTATTACACTCAAGGTCCCCTGATCAAATTACAAATATAGCTCATATAAGTACAGAGAAAAAAAAATGTGTGGTTTATTCTGAAAATCCCAATTACGGGGAAATGCATTTTATATTTAAAAGCCAAAAGCAAACAAACTTTACTGAGAGGTTACTCCCTAGCAAGCACTTGTGAAACACTTTATAGGCATTTCCTTGCTTACTACCCTTCACAACCGTATCTGGTGATGGGCTTTTGTTGCCACTTCCCTATCACCACAGGGAAACTAAGGGGAAGAGAGGCTGAGAATCTGGGTGAGAAGCAGGGTATCACCAAACACAGACTCCAAGAGGTAGATTTTCATTTATTCTATCTTGTTTACCTTGTCACTATATCCATCACCACCAACAAATCTCCATGACTACATGACTCCATGACTAATGATCATTGTTTTCCTTTCTTTCTGAAATATCTTATTTTGATCTCTCATTTTCTTGAGGCTGGAAAGATGCAAGCCCCTGGTCTAAGGCTAGACTACCAATTCCTTAAAGCCAAGGCATATAAGCCATACCTATCTAAAAAGCTTTCAGGTGGTGGGTTTTGATTTGATTTGATTTGATTTGATACACAATGGTGGCTTGAGGACATGAGATGACTTAAATCTTTCCATTTATAATCTGGCAAAACACTGGTAAGTAAACAAAGTTAATAGCTGCTGTCCAAACCAGAAAGAGTACCCTTTAAAGGCCCAGAATGCATGAATGCTTTACTACCCAGACATGCTGACAAGAGTAGATAACACTAAAAAGAGTGTAGTTTTGGGATGCCTGGGTGGCTCAGTTGGTTAAGCGGCTGCCTTCGGCTCAGGTCATGATCCTAGCGTCCTGGGATCGAGTCCCATATTGGGCTCCTTGCTTGGCAGGGAGCCTGCTTCTCCCTCTGCCTCTGCCTACCTCTCTGCCTACTTGTGATTTTTCTCTCTCTCTCTCTCTCTGACAAATAAATAAATAAAATCTTAAAAAAAAATAAAAAAAGAGTGTAGTTTCAAGTCATTAAATAAAGTATGTGATGCATGGATTCAAGTTTGTTCAGCAATACATTTTTAGGGTTTGGGATAGACTCTCTGAGATAAGTGTGTTTTGAAATCCCCTGGGAAATTTTGAAGGATACCTATGACATTTAAAACCTCCATGTAGTTATACAGCAGGAACCCTGACCTCCTTTCAGCATCACGAAGAGTTCTTCAGATGGACCATGAACTAAGGTGGCTGATGATAGGGCTGGGGCATACAGAGCAATGGTATGAGGAGGGGGTGCTGAGCAGCTGCTCAGGAGAGGAAGTTGTCTCTTGGTGATGGCCTGGGAGGACATCAACGTGAACACGTCTTAGCCTTCTATTGCTTAATGGGAGACCTATTTTTTTCAAGTTAATTTTAACTCCTACTTCTTCGGAAGCTTCCTCCACTTGCATTTTAGCTGCCTTATTAGTCACAGTGATTCATACAAATTACCTTGAATTAAGGATCATTTTTGTCATATGTGTATTTCTTTAACCGGTACATTTCACAAAATATCCTGCAGAGTCAGAGTGTTGGCAAAAAAATAAAGTAGATCACCAGGGTGCCCTCTCTCTCTCACCAGTATGTGTGTGAGGGTTCATTTGTGTGCATGTGTGTGTGAGCACAGAGGGTAGGTAAGGAGGGTTATCAGTCTGCTGAGGCTACCACAACAAAATACCACAGACTGGGGGACTCAACCAACAGACATTTATTTCTCACAGTTCTGGTACCTGGAAGTCCAAGATCAAGGTGCTAACAGGCTTGGTTTTTGCTGAAACCTCTCTTCTTGGCTGGAAGATAGAAGAATGGATACTTGAGCTGAGATCCACTTGATTCCAGAAATGTTGACCTTGTGCCCTGCATACATATGGAAAACCACAAACACTGGAAGAAGAGACACAGACAGTAACAAAGGCTTTCTTTGCATAATGATATTATGGGAATTATATTACTTTCCCTTGTTTCTCTGTATTTTTCAGATTCTTCATAATGTACCTTAATAAAGAAAGAAGAATGACCTTTAAAAGTCAACAGATAGGAACTCCAGTACTGTCCCCCAATATCGGAGTTAAGGGTAAGATTTTCAATCAACTCCTCCTGAGAGCCCTGAGTTATGATGACTCCTACATACACAAACAGAATCAAAATCCACCCTAGGAAAAAAGGAAATGAAATGCAAAGGCATTACATAAACCAGTTGCTTTCTTCCTCTGTCGCCCACCCCATAGCCCATCACACTCCACTCTGTTTCTTCCCTCTTCAATTTCTTTTCTGATCAACTCAACAAAAAGGAGGGGAAGGGGAACATCACAATAATAATAGTTGCCCTTCACTAGATGACTTCATATCTATATCCTGCCAAATGACAGTATTTCAATGAACTGTTCTGTTTTTCCAGCATTCCATTTTTCTCACCTTCCATGGACACAATTCCTTAGGACACTGTATTTCTACTTTTTAGTAAACAACAATTAACAAATGCCTGCTCTGTGCTTCTTACTGCACCACAGCAGAGATGTCTGAGAAGAAACTTCAAGGTCGGTATTTGAAAATCATACTTCTGAAAATCTAAAAAAGGAATTTGGAACCTCAGATTCAGACCACCCACTCCAACCAAATCCTGACCAAACTGCAAGAAAAGTTTCTCCACTTTTTTTTTTTAAGACTTTATTTATTTATTTGACAGATAGAGATCACAAGTAGGAAGAGAGGCAGGCAGAGAGAGAGAGAGGAGGAAACAGGCTCCCTGCCAAGCAGAGAGCCCTATGCAGGGCTCGATCCTAGGACTCTGGGATCATGACCTGAGCGAAAGGCAGAGGCTAATCCACTGAGGCACCCAGGCGCCCCTTTCTCCACTTTTTTGAAGGAAGTGGGGAAATATGGCTTCATATAAGCATCCCTAACAGACATACGTGGCTGTCTCAGCAGAAATGAGTTTTTAACGGATCACAGGGCTTTCTCTTGAGGAAAGCAACCTGTTTCCATCTTCCAGAGGCCTGGCTGGATGCTCAGGGCCTTCCATTTTCACGGTGCACACATATTACTCAGGTGTGACCAGCTTTCAAGTGGTACATGATGGTTATTTCTCAAAGTCAGCATTTATGTTAATAAACCATCCACTTTACTAGTAGTCAAGATGCATTGAATAGAAACAGCAAAGTCTGGAGACATCAAAATGGATTCTACTGAAGAAATAACTTTCTATTGTTTTTATCATTTTCTTTTTTTTCTCTTCTTTTTTTTTTAATCGAGAGCACCACCAACTAAATTCCTTGTATTCTCACACTGTTCTGCTGACTTATCATATTATTTTGGAAGAGGATAAATAATTGATTTGATCCATTACCTTTAATTCCTATTGTTCAATTAGATATGGTGTGATAAGATTACATATAAACACTGGACAGATTACATTTTATTTTATACAGACAGATTCTCAAGTAATCCAACCATAGCATTCTTTGAAAGAATTCAAATGATCAATTTAGGGTTTCAGTGAAAAATGATTAACTCACTCTGCCAAGGTCCATGATGGCATACAAATGACCATTGGAATATTTCTAATGTTTTCCACAAAACAGCATCTACTGGCAACAGCTGAGTAACCTGTCCCTTCTTTGAAGATTTTCAAAAGTCAAAGGTTTTCATTCTCACTCCCTTCTGTTATGGAAGTAGCTATGATTAATAGATTAAAAGAGTGGTTATTGTGGTAAGTGAAGAACATCCAGAAAAAAAAATGTGTTCCTGTGGGCACCTTAACAACAGGAGTACCAAGCTGACTTACAGACCCAGGTAAAAGCCCAGTTAACCCACTTGCTTGATGAGCTGTTACCCAAAATACACTCGTGGGTGGAGTTTGGAGCTGCAAGTCCAGACTGCACACCAGCTTCTTGAAGTTCAGTGTCTCCTCTTCTTGTGGTTACTGCTTGGTTGTTTTTGGACATGCAAGGATAGTTTCAGTGGAAAACTTGAATAATTGCTTTAGGCAAAGGAATGAGGGATCAAGGACTACAATTCTGACATAGGTATAGAAGTTTGGTATAAATGCCAACAAAGAAAGTAAGAATGAGTAAATAACCTAAATGTCCAAAAAGAGGAGGATAATTAATAAATGATGATGTCATTATTTGATGGAATAACACACTCATTCAAAATCATGTTTTGTAATTCCTGGTGACACTGAAAATATGAAGGCATAATAGTAAGTGAAAGAGACAGGATTCAAAATAATATATAATTATGATCCAAATTTTAAAGAAAGGAAATGTGTGTGTATGTGTGCACATATATGTGCATAAAACTGGAAGGAGGCATAGCAAACTATTAGAAGATACTTCTTTGGGGTATCTTTTCCCAAGAGTCAAAAGCTATCTTTTCCAAATTTTCTATAATGAGCATGGATTAGTTTTTATAGTAAGAAAATAACATCCTAAATATCTTTAGGGGAAAAAAAATCAGTGTGGAGTTGATCTTTCTTGGATTGTTCCACTGACAGTCTCCTTCCCAGAGATTTCTCAAGGCAATCCTTATTCTCTTGTATCCTTCGTGATGACTGTCTATTTTTCTTTCCAAAATACAAATCCAGTTTTATCATTACTTTCTTTAAAACTTTCAGTGATCTCCCATTTCCTAAAGAGTCGAGGCTCCCCTGTTGGTATCTATAAACCATTCCCAACCACCAGTCAACCAACCACCACTTCAGCCAGCATTCCACCCCATTACTGACCACACACACACATTAGTCACTGTGGGCACCTTACTGTAAACTTTCACATCAGAGTTACCTCCTTACTGGACTTCCTCTGCCCAAATATCCTGCCCAGTTTGCTACCTGCCTCTCTTACTCACCATTATTTTAACATCCTGGGCCTCAATGTGTAGAAAAGTTATTACAATAACAGTATGGAATGTTGAGGGGAGTAAATGTGTTAATACACGTTTGAAATAGTGTCTGGTGGGGCACTTGGCTGGCTCAGTCAGTAGTAGAACATGTGACTCTTGATCTTAGGGTCCTGAGTTTGAGTGTTTGGCTTAGAGTTAACTTCAAGAAAGAAATAATTGAAATAGTCCCTGACATAGTAACTGCTTTATAAATGTAGCTATTGGGATCTGAAAAGTCCTGCTGTCTCACTCACCAGTGTGCGCACTACCCACAATACACAACTTGGTTTTAGCCTTCCCTACACTGTATATATATTAGAGTGATTCTGTGTCTGTGTCTGTCTTCTGTGTCAGTCTTTGCTACAAGACTGTGACCACACCCAGGTCAAGGACTAAGCTTGTATTGGTCTTCATTGCCCCTGCTCCTGGCCCATAACTGATGCTTGGCAGTGCTTATCAAATTGAGGGAATGGAAATCAACAGCAACAAATATTGGATTCGGAGTCAAGAAACCAAATAAAATAAGGCATTTTTAAATCATGGGCTGGGATTAAGATAGCATTTTATGACTGTGTTAATTTTATGAAGTGTGATAATAGTATTAGGATCCTGGGGCAGGGGAGGTTAAGTCTTTATCTGTTCTCTGTAGCATTTACCAGTAAAAGATCTACAGAATCTCAGATTTGTTTTAAAGTATTTCAGCAAACAAAAATAGAGGTAGAGCGGGCAAATGTGGTAAAATGCTACCCATTGGGGAAGGTGGATGGGTATCCCTGGGAGTTCATTATACCTCTCTCTCTGCTTGTGTGGATGCTTGACAATTTCCACAGTAAAGTTCACCAACAATGCTAACAAAAAATCACCAAAAGGTTTCCATAACACAGTGAATGAAAACTCAAAACGCCGAAGATTATTTTCACAAACGATAATCTATGTTAAAATTCATTCACTAAACACAGGAGTACACACCCTGGGTAAGGAAGGTACTTCCCTCCTGCTTGAATGAGCTACAAAAGCCCACCAGACTTGGAATTAGCAGCACAATCCTCAGAAACCTGTTTCAACTCTGAAAGAGAAACCAAAGAACCCACCTTTCTGGATAACTAAAAAAAATGATAAATAATTAATGACAATGAGCACCTTGCCAATATAAATGCAAATGTCTGCGTGTCTGCTCAATTTACATGCAAATGGTCTTAAAAAAATCTATCAATAGTAGAAAATCAATAGTGGTGGTGAAGGGAAACTGATTTCTAAAGCTTTTATTCGTGTTAAAAAAAATTAAACTTTGGGGGCGCCTGGGTGGCTCAGTGGGTTAAAGCCTCTGCTTTCAGCTCAGGTCATGATCCCAGGGTCCTGGGATCTAGTCCCGCATCAGGCTCTCTGCTCAGCAGGGAGCCTGCTTCCTCCTCTCTCTGCCTGCCTCTCTGCCTACTTGTTATCTCTGTCTGTCAAATAAATAAATAAAATCTTTAAAAAAAATTAAACTTTGGTGCCAATAGGTATCCACACCACCAACCTCCCCCTCTCCCCCCACCACGACCACTCCATCCCCACCCGCACCGCTGCCAAGGCCTGAGCCAAGGTTTAGGAATCAGAATCTCCAAGGAGATGCTGATTCACTCTGTGACCTCAGGCAATGCACCTGTGTCCTTGTTTCCCTCAAAAAGGCAAAAGGGCATGAAGAATGCCCCATAGGCTTCCAGGGAGAGGGTGCTACAATCACCCTTCAGGCCTTCATTGGGTACTTGTTACAAAGTTCATCTACTCCGGGATTCTCTAGGCCATATTCTTTGTCCCAGGGAAACAGACAAGAGCCAACAGCCATCCCCCAAAGGGCCTTTTGTGTGGATTCTTCAGTTTATGTTGCTTTATGTAAACAAAAAGGGTCAGGTCAGGATACGTTCTGGCCCATGGCCATTACAACTATGAAATATTAACTTTGTGCTGTGTTGGGTGATAGGCAATGCCTTTATTGCACGAAGAGTACAAAGTGGCTGTTATAGTTTTGCTGTGTCAAGTATTGCAAAGTTCTAGGCACCCCATAACACCAGCAAAAGCCAGAGCCCGGTTCTAAAGCACTCCTCACTTGAAAGAAACTTTAGAGTTTCTGATACTAAGAATATTTCTTGACGAAAGGGCAGAAAGTGCCCTCATTGTTGGTAGGAAATAATACTGACTTGTAATATAAGGGAAAAAATAAACATACAGAAATGTAAATTGATTCTTTTTTTTAATTTGTTTATTTGTTTATTTACAGCATAACAGTGTTCATTGTTTTGGCATCACACCCAGTGCTCCGTGCAGTACGTGCCCTCCCTATTACCCACCACCTGGTTCCTCAACCTCCCACCCCCCCCACCCCCCCGGCCCCTTCAAAACCCTCTAGTTGTTTTTCAGAGTCCATAGTCTCTCATGGTTCATCTCCCCTTTCAGTTTCCCTCAACTCCCTCTCCTCTCCATCTCCCCATGTCCTCCATGTTATTTGTTATGCTCCACAAATAAGTGAGACCATATGATACTTGACTCTCTCTGCTTGACTTATTTCGCTCAGCATAATCTCTTCCAGTCCCGTCCATGTTGCTACAAAAGTTGGGTATTCATCCTTTCTGATGGAGGCATAATACTCCATTGTGTATATGCACCACATTTTCCTTATCCATTCATCTGTTGAAGGGCATCTTGTTTCTTTCCACAGTTTGGCGACCGTAGCCATTGTTGCAATAAACATTGGGGTACAGATGGCCCTTCTTTTCACTACATCTGTATCTTTGGGGTAAATACCCAGCAGTGCAATTGCAGGGTCATAGGGAAGCTCTATTCTTAATTTCTTCAGGAATCTCCACACTGTTCTCCAAAGTGGCTGCACTAACTTGCATTCCCACCAACAGTGTAAGAGGGTTCCCCTTTCTCCACATCCTCTCCAACACACGTTGTTTCCTGTCTTGCTAATTTTGGCCATTCTAACTGGTGTCAGGTGGTATCTCAATGTGGTTTTAATTTGAATCTCCCTAATGGGTAGTGATGATGAACATTTTTTCATGTGTCTGATAGCCATTTGTATGTCTTCTTTGGAGAAGTGTCTGTTCATATCTTCTGCCCATTTTTTGATATGATTATCTGTTTTGTGTGTGTTGAGTTTGAGAAGTTCATTATAGATCCTGGATATCAACCTTTTGTCTGTACTCTCATTTGCAAATATCTTCTCCCATTCCATGGGTTGCCTTTTTGTTTTGTTGACTGTTTCCTTTGCTGTGCAGAAGCTTTTGATCTTGAAGAAGTCCCAAAAGTTCATTTTGGCTTTTGTTTCCTTGGCCTTTGGAGACATATCTTGAAAGAAGCTGCTGTGGCTGATATCGAAGAGGATACTGCCTATGTTCTCCTCTAGGATTCTGATAGATTCCTGTCTCACGTTGAGGTCTTTTATCCATTTCGAGTTTATCTTTGTGTACGGTGTAAGAGAAAGGTCGAGTTTCATTCTTCTACATATGGCTGTCCAGTTTTCCCAGCACCATTTATTGAAGAGACTGTCTTTTTTCCATTGAATATTTTTTCCTGTTTTGTCGAAGATTATTTGACCATAGAGTTGAGGGTCCATATCTGGGCTCTCCACTCTATTCCACTGGTCTATGTGTCTATTTTTATGCCAGTACCACGCTGTCTTGGTGATCACAGCTTTGTAGTAAAGCTTGAAATTGGTTAACGTGATGCCGCCAGTTTTGGTTTTGTTTTTCAACATTTCCTTAGCAATTCGAGGTCTCTTCTGATTCCATACAAATTTTAGGATTATTTGCTCCAGCTCTTTGAAAAATATCGGTGGAATTTTGATCAGAATGGCATTAAAAGTATAGATTGCTCTAGGCAGTATAGACATTTTAACAATGTTTATTCTTCCAATCCAAGAGCATGGAACAGTCTTCCATCTTTTTGACAACAGTCTTCCATCTAGTAACAAGATTGAAGCAGTGATCAAAAACCTCCCAAAAAACAAGAGCCCAGGACCTGATGGATTCCCTGGGAAATTCTACCAAACTTTCAAAGAAGAAATAACAACAATTCTCCTGAAGCTGTTCCAAAAAATTGAAGCAGAGGGAAAACTTCCAGACTCTTTTTATGAAGCCAGCATTACCCTGATCCCCAAACCAGGCAAAGACCCTACCAAAAAGGAGAATTTCAGACCAATATCACTGATGAATATGGATGCAAGGATTCTCAACAAGATCCTAGCAAACAGGATCCAGCAGCACATTAAAAAGATTATCCACCATGACCAGGTGGGATTCATCCCTGGGTTGCAAGGTTGGTTCAACATTCGCAAATCAATCAATGTGATAGAACAAATCAATAAGAGAAGAGAGAAGAACCACATGGTCCTCTCAATTGGTGCAGAAAAAGCATTTGACAAAATCCAGCATCCGTTCCTGATGAAAACGCTTCAAAGTATAGGGATGGAGGGAACTTCATAAAATCTATCTATGAAAGACCCACAGCAAATATCATCCTCAATGGGAAAAAGCTTGCAGCCTTCCCGTTGAGATCAGGAACACGACAAGGATGCCCACTCTCACCACTCTTGTTCAACATAGTATTAGAAGTTCTAGCAACGGCAATCAGACAACAAAGAGAAATAAAAGGTATCCAAATTGGCAAGGAAGAAGTCAAACTCTCTCTCTTCGCAGATGACATGATTCTTTATATGGAAAACCCCAAAGACTCCACCCCCAAACTACTAGAACTCATACAGCAATTCAGTAACGTGGCAGGATACAAAGTCAATGTACAGAAATCAGTGGCTTTCTTATACACTAACAAAGAAAATACAGAAAGGGAAATTAGAGAATTGATTCCATTTACTATAGCACCAAGAACCATAAGATACCTGGGAATAAACCTAACCAAAGAGGTAAAGGATCTGTACTCGAGGAACTACAGAACACTCATGAAAGAAATTGAAGAAGACACAAAAAGATGGAAGACTGTTCCATATAAATTGATTCTTAATTAAACTCCTAAATTCATTATTGTAAATGAAGATGATTTTCTGTAGAAACAGTTATTGAGTACACAAAGGTCAATTCAAATGATTCAATGAAGTTCCTGTTTGGAAACACATCATGTAAACTGATTAGAGTTGTACTAAATGTGGAGAACATGTTTGCAGCTGATTGTTTAAAAAATTAGCAAGGCTCCTGAAAGAAATGGACAGTCGGTCATGAGCTATAGCTCCTGGAGATGAGGTCCAGCTTGGGTTCCAATTTGGAAGGGATAGTCCAGCTTGTCTGCCTTAATATAGAGGCCATGTGGTGCTCAACAAAAATCCAGCGGGAGAGCCCAACCAAGAAGTTACTTCCAAGAGATAGGAGGATCCTTCCGAGAAGCTGAAATGTGATACAGGGAGGGAGAGACCCCGGGACCACGGGAATCGGCTGCCATCTGTGTCACTGTGGACTCGAGAGAGAAAAATGAACAGTGGAATCTGATGTGACTTACCTCCTCTCGCCCCAGCCAACCTCCATCAGGGAAGCAGATGCTGCTAACTACACGTGTGAGCTGCTCGTCAAGGGGGCCATTTTGGATGACTTCAGAACTGCAGCACAGGGCAAGGTGTCAAAGGTGCAAATTTTAAGCAGGTACCTGTTCTCAGGGCCAGAGGAGATGCCTCCTTGGATTCTGTTCCCCGACACCTCTGTTGCCTCACCTGGTCCCAACCCTGGGCTGCAGAGGTACTTACTTCATGTGGGTGCTTCTCCCAAATGCTTCCTGGAAGACCAGCTAAGTGTTCAGAAGGATAATATATTCAGTGGACTTGTCCCAGTGTTCTGCGGGATGGGCATGCTGCCATTAGTTAGGATGGCAAGCTCTCCCTCCCGCATCAGGGGCATGGCAGAGCCTCATACTCTGAAGATATGACTCTAGGGGAGGAGACTGCTGGGAGAACCTAGATGCCCCCTCCCCCTCTCCAGATGGGGTCACTGGGAGACCCTGAGATGTGCAGTGTCTCAGTTCTTACCAAGGCAAGACATTTGCATAAAGCCCTGTTCCCAGCTGACAGAACATGAAACTAATCATTTAGCTCTCAGCCTGCGTCCAGCATTCCGGCCAGCAAACTGGCCCGGCTCTGCCTTCATGAAGCCCCTTAGTATCCTCACTTGTGGTCATTCCATTTCTCATCCCCAGCTGCACACTGGAATCACCTAGGCCACATCTCCACCGATTAAATCAGATTATCAGGGAGACAAGCCATGGCAACAGTAATTTTAAAGCTCCACAGGTGATTCCAGAGTGCAGCCAAAATTGAGAACAACTGGTCAGTGTGCTTAAGATTATACCAGTCACTAAGATTCCCTACTGGACCAGCCCCTGCCCGGAACACCCAGTGATTTCAATGAGGCCTGAGGGCCTCATACTCATTATTGGACTTAATTGCATTAGATCACTACCACTCCAGTGTAAGCACACACACACACAGAGAGAGAGAGAGAGAGAGAGCTTGGGGTGATGAATGGATGAAACAAGCACATTGTTGTGGCTAAAAAAATGGATGTATTATGATCGGCCAGACTTAGACCTAAGCCACCCTCTCTGCTCCTCCATACCTAGTGTTGCCAACTGTCCCAGAGTGCCAGGAACTGGCCCAGCTCCTGGAAGTTCCCTGGGCCCAGAAGCGACCCCAACCCAGGCAAACCTGAGTGGGTGCTCACCCTGTGATCCACTCTCTACCTACCTCTATTCAAGTGCTCCCTTCTCTCTGGCTTCTGGTTGGGTTTGGCTAATGGGAGTTGCTTACATGAGATTAAAGGATGAGAGACGCATGGGGTTATGATGTTTGGTCCCTGAATTATGGCTCATTAAAACTTCTCAACTACATTCAGACAATTTCTTCATTAGCTACCCTCTCCAGGGTCTGGTCTCAACTTTTTCCTCTGGCCTTTTAGGTTTATAGGTAGCAAGAGTGCCTCACTCTTCTCAGCTCCAAAGTTTTATATTATCTGGTATTTGTTTCTCTCAATCCCATCCCCTAACTATGTAAACATTGTCAGTATTAAATTGTCCTCACATTACCTAGTCCGAGGGTGCCATCTGCTTCCTTTCAGGACCAGGATGGACCCCCTGTATTCAGGAGGAGCAGAGCACTCTGCTTTAGAACCCCACTGGACCATATGGGATGGAGGAGGGGCAGTTCCCAAAGGGAAAGGAGATGCTGTTTTGAGGGCAAAGGTGAAGGGATGCTGAGAAGCACACATCAACTCCAGACAGCAAAGGCCAAAGGGGAAAATATGGGCCAGTGCCACTTAGAGTATCCTCAAAGGACTGGGATGGGTATGTTGACAGGTGTTGCTGGCCAGTGATGAGGTAAGGAGAAAAAGTGAGAGGAGGTATTTAGAAACTCTTACAGTAATTTCACATCACTGCAAAATGTAATTGTTTTACAAAATGATCAGTCTGGTCAGGCAGATTAGAAACTGAGATCTGTAAAAACTGTTCCCCCTCAACAGACATGTCGAGAAGTCCTGGTCTACTAGGACTTTGTATATGACGTCACAGGAAAATTTCCACAAACTCTTCATTGAAAAGCTGACTTAGAAGCACTGATTTTTAGATAATATTTTTTTAAAAAATCAAAGCATACTGTGGACTTACTGTGTGCCAGCTGCTGTTTTAAACTCCCTCCATGGGCTCCCTTGTTTAATCTTTGCAAGCAGCCTATGATACAGGTTGCAATGTTATTATCCCCATCTCAAGGAAACTGAGTCACAAAGAATAAGAAATTGGTCAGGGCCCCCGGCTCATGCATGGCAGCATGGAGAGTCCCATCAGGATTCAAACCTGGCTTCCAGAGCACATAACCCCAGAGCCTCCTGTAATGCCTCTTCTTACCACAGTTTTAATTTGTGTTTTCCATGACACTGACATGGTCAAAATAGGTCTCTTCTCTGGTCTTCATTTTGAGCTGGATGAGAAGGGATGTTTAAGTTTCTCTTTTACTTTTAACTGAATCTGCTGTTGTTTTTCTTCAAACCCTTGCAGAGCGATACAACCGGAAATGCTCCAGTACCATCCGTATAGATGGAAATGTATCTCGTTCTAATAAAAATTACTCAGAGCTTAATGGCATCGTACCCAGAGCACTCACAGGGCTTTCCATATATTCAGTGGAAATTTCCATGTATTTTCAGAATGAAGTGTCTCTTTGTGCTGCCTCTAGTTCTCTGCTATAAATCAGACACTTACTGTTGAGCTATAAACATCTATTCCATTCAGCAATGTGATGGAAAGTAAGAGAAAGTCGCCTCAGAAACAAAGACAAGACCTGGATATCAACCCATGTTCTGGCTTCTGTTGACATGTATGTTCAGGTTACTTCAGTCTTTACCTTCTAGTAGGGTAGGGTATGAGACGGAAGCTTCTCTGCCTCTGTTCAAGGGCAGACAGAGGAACACAAATGAATGAATGTGACTTTCAGACTGAGGTATAAACACTACCACTTCAATTCATTCTAATGATTTTCTATTTTTTTAAACATTTTATTTATATTTTGAGAGAGAGAGAGCAGCGGAAAGGGTAGAGGGAGAGAATCGCAAGCAGACTCCGTGGAACCCAACATGGGGCTTGATTCCACAACCTAAGCTGAAACCAAGAGTCAGATGCTCAACTAACTGAGCCACCCCGGTGCCCCTCCAGTGATTTTCTGATACATAACTCAGATAACACCACCAACCTTCATCATATGTCTACATACTCACACCTTATGCAAATTAAATATTCCTTGATCTTTCTTTAATGAAGAGGTTGACTTGCCAAAGGTCTTACAATGTGTTACTGCAACTCTAACCAAGTCTTTATTACACTTGTGCTTCCCACATACAGAGAACTATTCTGGCTTTATTAGTCCGCAATCTATTTTACTTGTCACAGATCACTGTTAAGCTGGTTACCATATGGAAACTTGGAGCGGTCTCCTTCACCACTCTAACATTTTCAGGCTTGCTCTCTTTGCACATGTGTTGAAGGCTATGGAGAGAGGGGTGGACCAGTGGTGGTTAAGTGCAGCTTCTGGAGCCACTCTGCCCAGGTTGAATCAGCTTTATCATTCTTAGCCACAAAAACTTAGGCATGTTCCTTAGCATCTCTGTCCCCCCAAAGTCCTTACCTATAAAATGAAAATAAGTGCTATGTTGTCCTCCTTCCTCATACTGGGTCTGAATTTTCTAGCACTTGAGATTCCCAGTATCATAGTCATCCTCTAAATTAGAAATAAAATCCAGATTTTTTAAAAGATTTTATTTATTTATTTGACAGAGGGAGATCACAAGTAGGCAGAGAGGCAGGCAGAGAGAGAGGGGGAAGCAGGCTCCCTGCTGAGCAGAGAGCCTGATATGGGGCTCGATCCCAGGACCCTGAGATCATGACCTGAGCTGAAAGCAGAGGCTTAACCCACTGAGCCACCCAGGTGCCCCAAAGCCCAGATTTGTTTTTAGGTTGCATACTTTCTGCTTTATTAATCTCACTCCTGTTCTAAATAAGATTCTCTACATTTAAAAAGCCACATGAATCTTGACCTGAGCCTCACACCTTATACAAAAATGAACTCAGGATGGATCACAGACTAAGAGCACAACATAAAACTACAAAATTTTAGAAGAAAAAAGTCAGAGAAAGTCTTCCAGACACAGGATTAGGTGAAGAGTTTTTTTACTTGACACCAAAAGCATGACTCGTAAAAAGAAAAATGATAAATTGGATTTCATTCAAATTAAAAGCTTTTCATCTGGGAAGAACCCTGTTAACAGAATAAGTAACAAATCACAGACTAGGAGAAATATTTGCAAATTACACCTCCAATAAATGAATTATAGAATATATAAAGAACTCTAAAATTCAGCATTATCCATCTATGGGTAAATGAATAAATGAAATGTAGTTCATATACACAATAGAATATTATTCCATATTAAAAAAAAAAAGGAAACTGACATAGGCTAAACCATGAATGAACTTTGAAGATATGAGGCTAAGTGAATTAAGCAAGTCACAAAAAGATAAATACTATATGATTTCCCTTACATAGATAGGGTCTCTAGGGTAGTCACATTCATAGAGACAGAAAGCAGGACTCCTGATCACAAGGGGTAAGGATGGGGTTGGGGGGGGAAGTGGCATTATTATTTAATGGATACAGAATGTCAGTTCTTCCTGAAATGGTTCTGGAAATTTGGTTGTCAGCAATGTGAATGTATGTAACACTACTGAGCTGCACACTTAAAAATGGTGAGGGGGGGGGCAGGTGGTTGACGCCTGAATGGCTCAGTCAGTTGAGCTTCAGACTCTTAGTCTCGGCCCAGGTCATGATCTCAAGATCATGAGATTAAGCCCCAGGTGGAGTCCGCCTAAGAGTCTCTCTCTCCCTCTCCCTCTGCACCTCCCCCCACTCATGCTCACTCATTTTCTCTCTCTCTCTCCCTTAAAAAAAAAAAAAAATTAGTGAAGATGGTATAAATCATGCTATAGGTATTTTAACACATTTTCTTAAAAACCTCAATATTACAACATAAATAATCCAATGTACAAAGGACAAAAATATTCATTTCACTGAAGAGGACTCATGGATGACAAAAAAACTGCTCAGCATCACTGGCCATTAGGGAAATGCCAATTAAACCACCAAGAGGTATAACGGTGATAAGAAGGGGTGAAGTAGGTGACTGCTTCTGTAACATGACCCTGCAGGATGACCATACCTTACACTATGGAAACTGGTACCATATGAAGGTAGAAGACACACCATTAATAATTTCAGTGGAGGGGCTCCTGGGTGGCTCCGTTGGTTGAGCATCAATGCTTGGTTTCAGCTTAGGTAGTGATCTCATGGGTCATGGGATTGAGCCCCGAGTTGGGATCTGCACTCACTGAGGAGTCTGCTTGGGGGTTCTCTCCCTCACCCCCCCATTCTTTCTCACTCTCAAATACATAAATAAATCTTAAAAACAATAATTTCAGTGGAATAAGCTAGATCTGAGACTATCACAGACAAGCTCTTTAGAATGAATAAAATAAAAAATAGTGCTAGTAATAAATAAATGCTAAGGAGCATGTGGAGAAACTGGATCTCTCCCACATTGCCAGTGGGCATGTCAAACAGTACAGCTACTCTGGAAAATAGCTGGAAGTTTCTTTTAAAACTAAAAATAGATTTATCATAAGGCCCAGCAATTACACTCTTGGGCATTAGTCCTAAAGAATTATTAAATATGGTGTCCCTAACACAGTGGAATATTAATCAGTCATTAAAAAGGACAATGACAGCAATCATGTTTAAATAGACTTAAAATGATTCTGAAATAATGCCATGTTTAAAAAAAAAAAAATGCAGTAATCCAGACTCCAGCCTAGAATAAAGACTTGCGGGGAGTAAGTAGAAACGAACTAGGATGTTGAGGTGGTGGGTTGGGTGAGGGAGCTCATTTCCCTTCTTCTTCTATTTTTTTTTTTAGTAACATTCTTTGCTGTTATCATTATATCTTACATTTTAAAAACATGAAACCCAAACTGGAAAATCATTAACAGAATACTACCATTTATATGGAGACTCTTCCTGGGAAGGGGTGTGGGGCTTGCCTGGAGGGCCTCCTGCTGCTCTTCTCTTTCCCACTGAGAGCACTCACCAGAATGATCTTTATCAGATTAGCTGGAGTTGGTGCCAAAAGTCTGAGGATTAGGACACAGAAAAGTATCAAGGGAAGCAGAAGGAAGCCAGAAAAAAAACACTGCTGCCCGAGATTCATGATCAATTGCGTAAAGAAAGGGACCTTTAAGGAAGGGGGGTAAGAAAATGAATAGGAAGAGAAGGGCAGAGTTCAACCAGGAAGGGCAAGTAAATCAGTGTTGTCAGGAAGAGCCCTAAATGGGCAGCAGGAGGGGAAGGAATCTGAAGGCCTGAGCACAGGTAGGAGACGCATAGGACACAGCTCCGGAGAGAGGACAAGGAAGGAAGCCAAGAGGGACAAGATGGGTGTAATAATTTCTATTTGCGGAAACACAAGATAATCATAGCAAATCTTACATTCAAGTTTCCAACAACATAAATAATTAGAAGAGATAATAATATCCTTTGTTAACACACTTCATTATTCTTTTAGTTATTTTGATTTCCATGTGCAGCCTGTAAGCCTGCAGGGGACCTTTTAAAAACCAAACTGTTAATTACTCCTTCCAAATGAGAGAAGGTATGAAAACACAAATTCAGAAACAAAGAGCATCACTTCAATGAGATGATCTGTCCAAACACACCACGGGCCACTACTTTAGCTATGCCCCCATTAAGGCACCAGGTTCACTTACCCCATGGTGGGGAAACTCTGTGTTTCAATGATCTAAGGAAGAACTGAATCTCTGCTGCGCCTTGCAAAGTTACTTAATGTCTCTGAACTTCAGTTTTCTCATGTGAAATTTCGAGGATAAATTGGGCTGAGATACGCACACCCAAAAGCACCCACAGTATCCTTTATATATATATTAGGCACTCAATAAAAGTTAATCCCTTCCTCCTTCCCCTTCCTCAGTCTCCATTCTGCCCTGCCCGTTCCTAGTTGTAACAGACCCTGCCCACTGCCCTCTGAACTCACTGTGCATAAGGACAGCTTCCTACTGCAAACTCTTGAGACTCTATCTCACATTTGGTTTTGGTTTTGGGTTTAGGGGTTTTGATTTTTTGTTTGTTTGCACTTTACAAGCATGAAGCAGGTCAGGGTGCTAGGGGTTGATACCCTGAGAACAACTTTCAGTCGATACAGATAAGAGTTGGAGAATAATTAAGCTTCCTTGACTCCCCAAAAGGGCAAGTACAAGGTGTGTTCTATATTGTCTCCAGCAAAAATGGGCTCCAGTTGCCAAGAAAGTAATTGAGCATAATGCCTCACAACTGAGTATTGGTTTTTCCCCCTTCCTTGTCTCAACTCCTCATTCCCTTATTGGGTCCTCCTGGTACCATCACCCAAATAAACTACTTGTACTCAAATCCTCATCTGAGTCAGCTTTTGGTTGAACCCAACCCAAGAGGTTAAATTACCCAACCTAACATTTAGACCGTCTAACTCCTCAGTGGATAGGATGTGGTCAAGATCTCACTTGAGATCCATTGAGTAGTGTTCATTCATTCACTTGCTCCAGCATCACGACACTAAATCATTCTGCAGACCCTTGCAATGCAGCTTTGGCTCCCACTCCTCCTCAGAAACTATTTTCTCAACAATTTCCAACAATCTCTGAATTGCAAAATCACAACCCTGTGATCCTTGTCAATTTCAACAGAACTCAGCACTAATGCCAAACTTTTCCTGAAACCCTCTTTCCTTTGTGGTGGAATTCATTCCCTCATTTTTCTCTCTGTGTCATGTCCTCTCAGAACCTTCTTGGAATCCCCTTTAAATGCCTGTTCTTTAAGTGTAGACTTTCACAAGTTTATGTATCCAGAATTTGTTTTGGATTTCACACTCTCTTCCTGGACAATCTCATTCACTTTGATATCTCAAAATATCTCCTTCATACAGATGATCCTCTAGCCAACATCTTTAACTTGGCCTTCTCACTTCCCATGCAAAGTCCTGCTAAATGTATCAACAGAGAAATTCTCCCATCACCTCAAACACAGCTCCCTGTGTTCACCTCAAACTGAACTCCCTATCTCCCCTAATAAGCCTGGTTCTCATCCTGTGATCCCTCCCTATAGTCTTCTTTCCATTATCATTAGTTCAGAGTTTCAAAATCTTTCATCAAAAATAATGTAATCGCGGGGCACCTGGGTGGCTCGGTGGGTTAAAGCCTCTGCCTTCGGCTCAGGTCATGATCCCGGGGTCCTGGGATCGAGCTCCGCATCGGGCTCTTTGCTCAGCAGGGAGCCTGTTTCCCTTCCTCTCTCTCTGCCTGCTGTCTGCCTACTTGTGATCTCCATCTGTCAAATAAATGTATAAAATCTTAAAAAAAAAAAAGAAGAATGTAATCGCTTCCTAACCTATGTGATATAACAACTCCAGCATGCTAGATGACACTTGGGGTGGGTTGTAAAGTTCTTCGTCCATTTTATGTGCCAGAGGAGAATCAGCTTTTTCTTGCTACAATAAATGCAGATCTAAAGAGGGAATAACATCAGTGGAAGCATGGACTCTTGCCATAGAATCTGGACCCAGTTCCTCTTGGGTTTAGATCCCAGCTTCACTGTTTACAGGCTCTATGACTTTGGACAAATTAGTAATCTCTCTCAGCCTCCATTTCCTTAGCTATAAAATGAGAATAGTAAAATCTACTTCAGAGAACTTTAATGAAGATTAAATGAAATATTGGGAAAAAAGTATCTCATGTGTACCTGGCAGATTGCAGGTGCTCTTCTATGGCAATTATCATAATTATTCTGTAAAGCTTCTCTAAACTCAGTGAGAAAACGTAAGTATATATAGCAAGATCCTATAAAGACATGAGAAGTAAACTGACTTTTTTAAACACAGTTTTAGGACAAATAAAACATACAAGGAAGAACTAAATCCTCAATACTCGTTCAGCAATCCCAAATGAAGGAAATCGTTTTTCATGAGAGCAAAATGTACTGAAGCAATATTTTATTTGGCTGTACATCTATTTACAAGTCATCACCATTGTCTGTGAAAATTAAGAAATATAGTCTTCATTTGGTTTGGATTCTACATGTCTGAAATTTTCACAAAAGTTTCTCTTCCCCTCCACTGCAAAAAGCCATTTCAGGTCATTCAAAGAGGATAGTAATAGATCACTAAGGCTTTGAGGCTGGTCTCAGAGCTCACTGGCACTAGTAGAAAGGGGCAAGACTCCATGTACTGTCAGTAGAAGGGCCATGCTTCCATGACAGTGAGTGGGCTGGAATTTATGGCTGCATTTGTTGTATCAGCCAAAGCCCAACAATGACCAAGTCACTTTCTGGATAGCATGGTGGTATGACAAGGGGCATCAAATTGGAAAAATGTTGACATGGTAATAATAATAATTTTCTCTATATGATTTAAGGAAGAAGTCAGCAGAGATATTCTGAGGATGTAAGATTTCATTATGACAGAAGATTGAGGCTGGAACCTCAGGGGAGCATGAGGAGACCAGGACCCCAGTGAGATTCAGAGAAAGTGGGGGTGAGGAGAAAAAGTTAGTGAAAATGACAACTTGGACATTATCTCATGGTAGAAAGGGCATTTGGGGTTATAAGAAGTTTTGAAATATAAAGCCATTACACATATGAGGTATACCCCACCTCAGAAAAAGTATCTAAAGTTAAGGAGTTTGACCTAAAATTTGATTGTTATGTTTTAGCAAGTCCAGTAATAAAAAGAACGCTTCCATTAGGTTTGTTTTATCCTCTCCTACAAAACCCAGGTTTCCTTCTTTGAAAATCCAGTAATCTATCCCTACAAGTCCAAACAGAGTCTCTGCCTTGAGGGAGGGGTTGCTGTGCAGAATGGGGAGGGACCGCCACATAGTAAAATCCAGAGACAGGGAAGCCAAGAGAAGATGGTGGCACTAACAAAGCACTTTCATCTTCAAAGCTCTTTCTAAGTGTTAATTAATTAACCCTTCCTGCACCCATATAAGGCAGTGAGAAGAGAACAAAGACACTGGAGACAGAACTTGGCAGGATGAGCACAGAGGCGTACAGCCCACATATCAAAAATAAGAGATGGGTTTTCCCAGTACATAGCAAGAGCCCTTCCCCATTAACACCTCCTTCCCCCAAAAAATTCACATTGAGGAGAGGCTCTGGAGAAGAGGAATAATGTATTATTAGGAGGGAAACACTGATTGACTCCATGCCTAAAAAAAAATAGAGAAAAAGAGAAATAAGCTTTGATCCAAATAATCTTCATTCTTGAGCTCATTAATAGTGTATCTCTTAGCAAGGAAAAAGAATCCACTACACCAGAAATCACCAAAAGACCAAGGAGAAAACAAGATTCAACAGGACAACAAAAGCCAGATTGTGGGGCCCAAACATACATATGATATTGAAACTGGTTAGTTCATTGCTGCTGTGATTTTGCTTGATTATGTGACTATTTGTTTACAAATATATGAACACTGATCTGGAACCCAACAGAACATTCAAATCATTTTTAAGAACATTTTCAAAAATATTCTAAAATTCAGAACTAGATACTAAGGATGGAAAAATAAACTAAATAACCATATTTACTAAGACCCTTTTAAAGAAATTAACTTCTACCATATATATGAGTTGGAAGAGCATAGTCAATTCTAAGATGCGTTGCAACTATGGTTCAGAAGAATGTGAAAAATATCAGTTAATATTAGGAGTGCCTGAGTGGCTCAGTTGGTTAAGTGTCCAGCTCTTGGTTTGTGCTCAGATCATGATCTCAGGGTGGTGAGACCAAGCCCCACATAGATACAGTGTTGGGCTCCACACTCAGTATAAAGTCTTCTTGAGATTCTCTCCCTCTACCCCTCCCCCTGCTCCGGTGCTCTCTTTCTCTTAAATAAATAAAGATTTTTTTAAAATTGATTAATATTAGCCAAGAATAACCATCTTTTCCCTTTTGATAATACCTTCAATCAAGTTCAAGTCCTGGCCCTCTGCAGGAATGCTAAGGAGTAGTTATAAAGCAAAGGGTAAGGAAAGGAAAATGTACTTTGGAAAGACCTTTCTTTGCAAAAGGTGCTACAGTAAGCAGCTCATATACATCACAGGAAATCCACACAACTTTTCAGGGTGGGTCATATTTTTGGAGATTGGAGGATACATCATCACCTCTCCAATTTCCCACAAGTCATTCAAAGAACGAGAGGAGTGTTAAAACACCAGCTTTATAAATGGTCCTTCTTAATCTGAACTTTGAAATTGGAGCTCACTTCTTCCCCACACCTCCCATGTACCTGCAAGTCTTCTGTCTATTGAGACTACACTCCTCCTGGTTCTGGAAATATTAGAGTTTCCTTTGGAATAGGCTGTTCCCTCACTTTTTGCCTAAAGTGGTTCTGTAGAGTGAGTCACCTCCTATGTTCTTCCATACCCAGGGATGGGCACATTTCCCAAATCTGACCCATCACTACATTTTATTTCTTTGACCCTAATGATTGGTTGAGGAATGGGCATGTTCCCTAAGTCAATCTAATAAGCTTCAGTCCCACAGCTTGAGAATAAAGCAAGCACTCCTTTCCAGGAGTATGTGCTGTGCTTTCCTTGAGTGTGGAGAGGTAAGAAACAAGCAAACACAATATACAGCTTAATTTCAAACAACTGCCAGAAGTCTCTCTTAAGTCACCTATATGACTCACATTTTTATGTTACATACATGTTCCATATTTCAGCAATGAATTTATTGAGGAACTAGTTAGCATTAGGAAATATGCATTATCAAATCAACAGGAATGTTTAAGTGTTCACTGAAGAAGAAATGGTAAATACAATCACTGTTGATAATCTACATCTATACTTGAAACTGATGTATTGGTGGCAGGATATTGATTTTCCTTCCCAAATGGGAATCAGTCAGTTTCTCTTCAGTTTGAATAAAATGAAAATAGCTTCCTCCACATTACTTGTAGCCAGGTGCAGCATACCAAGTCAACAAAAAAAGTGATGATGAGGATTTTATTTTTTTCCTAACAGAAGTCCCCATTAAGTACCTCAATTTTGTGGTCTTAGAACATGTGATAAATGGAAGGGCAGTAGGCAATTGGGGTTTGGCACTAGGTTTCCAAGTGCTTGTTGTTATACCTTTGTGTTGAATACAAACGTTAATGGTAATTGACCTCAAATCTTCTTTCTTTGGTTATTTAAACACACATGGATGATAAGTAAAATGTAATTAGTGTTTTCTTACACGTTTTCATCAAAACAGATGTTTGTAACAGACATTAATAATAACCATATAATCACAACCTCTTCTATTTTGAATGAGGAGTAAAATTTTTACTGAAAATAAGACAAAATGGAAAGTCAAAACCACAGATAAGCATTTGAGTTAAAATAGGGCTAGTTGTTGGAAAAGAACACATGAGAGCCTTTCTAGGGGCTGGAACAGTTGTCCATCTTGGGTAATGGTTACACAGCTTTATTCATGTAAATATTCATCAAGATGTAAGTGCAATAATTTCATCTAAAAAGTTAAAACTGAGGCCATGCTAGTTATCTCTATATAGCAATGCTAACACAAAGCCCTCCAAAAAAGTAAAAATTCATAAAAGCATTGAAAATTAAAAATAACACAAATCTTTTCTAGAATCAGGGAAATATTTCTGGCAAAGACACCAGAGAATTGAGAAATATGATCTGTTGCCTACATATACGCCCCTTGCAATGCAAAAGCGCAGCCAGCGAGGAAGTAGAGAGGACATTTTAGCCACTCCCTCTCTTCCATGTGTCCTAACTTGGTGATGGGATTTATACCGCCAGAAAGCTGAACAGCCAGCCCTCCATTTTGCCAGAATTACTTTTTTTTTTTAATATTTAATTTATTTATTTGACAGAGAGAGAGAGAGGTCACAAGTAGGCAGAGAGGCAGGCAGAGAGAGAGGGAGAAAGAGGCTCCTCACTGAGCAGAGAGCCCAATGCGGGGCTCAATCCCAGGACCCTGAGATCATGACCTGAGCCGAAGGCAGAGGCTTAAACCACTGAGCCACCCAGGCGCCCCTGCCAGAATTACTTTCTGAAACTGAGAGTCATGACTAGCTCCACACCCACCCCCCTCAGTTTGTCTCCAGCCTTAAGAAAGAGCATAAGCCTACATTCTTCAGCCAAATGCTTACGTGTTGATAAACTGAACACCAACATCTGTGATTCAGGCCTTAATTCTCACACGCCCAAACTTTAAGACACTGCCTTTCACCAAAGCAGCATTTGAAGTAAAGGGTGGGAACAGCAACTTTATAAAGTGTTTTTGGATGAAAAAGAGAGAAGAAAAAAAGAAAAATGAGTAAACTGGGAATTTTGGTGTTTCTCCTTTTTTTTTTCCTTTGAGTGTCCCTGTGTGTTTTCCCATGATGGTCGAGTCAGAGGAATGTGATGAAAACGGCCCCAACTTGGGTCCTGCAGAGGATGGTTTATTCTAGTACAACACATCATGACCTTAAAGATTTCAGACAAGTTGCTCTAACGTCTCTGTGCTTCAGTTTCTTTATCAGGGGAATGAGGAGTTGTGTGTGGTTCTATGTGAAAGCACTTTACAAACTGCAAAGTGGTACAAAAACATAAGCTCGCAACTCAGTAGCTGCGGAGATGCTGAAATCGTGTCAGATCATGCCACAGCTCTGCTCTACATCTTCCCGTCTCACTCAGGCCAAAGTCCAGAGAACTGTCCCTATTTCAGAGTTCCTCCCCTCAAATCTCTCACCCTCTCAGTCATCCCCTGAACCTCTCACCCTCCTCTGCTCCAGCCACAGTGGCCCCTATGTCTTGTGCTCTCTCTCACAGGTATGTTCCCACCCGGGGCCATTGCATGTGCTGTTCCCTCTGTTAGAATGTTCTTCCCCCAGGAGCCAGGTCTCCACTCCCTTCAGATCTCCACTCAAGATTTTGGTTCTCAGTGAGACCATCCTTGGCCACCCATCTAATAGTCCCACCCTCCCTTGAGACTTCCTATTCCCCTCCCCTCCTTTATTTCTTCTCCTTAGCATTTAACATTGTTTATCTATCCCAATATCTCCCCACTAGGTTTCCTAAGTAACACACACAGAGAACACTATCAGCTAGAATATGCTAGAACAGTTCCTACATATGGTAGGCAGTAAATATATATTTGTGGAATGAACGTTATTATCACTCACATCTTCCCTCTTTCTCTTAACCCTATCTTCATTCATTACCCTTTGGTTTAAGAAGCCTAAATCTTATTCATGTCTTAATTCTCCTGCTTTCACCTCCTTGGGCTTCTCCTCCTCCTTCCTCCCATCCCTTTCTTCTTCCTCTTTAATCAAAGCAAGCCATCCCCCTATGTTTTCCCTGTAGTGCATGATTTATCATTCTTGTCCAACACTTATGTTTTATTCAGGTTGTATTAGAGTTTGTGTGATCTTTTTCTTTTCCTTTTTTTTTTTTTTTTTTTTTTTTGTTTATGTGACTCTTTGTCCCCACCTCATACAGTGTGTTCAGGGCAGACTGTCCAAAATGACCATTTTAAATACCATGCTTCCCAATGTATAGCAATCTCAATAGAAAATTATTAAGTGTCTATTTTATATGTGTATATGTGTGTTTATCTTATATATTTTAATTTTTATTTCCACTGGAAATGTTTAAAAATGCGGTTATCGGGTGTCTTCAGTTCTGTCTGTAAGAAGACTCTAGCAGCTTGCATACTGCTTGCTGGCCCTCCCCCACCTTATCTCAGAATGTGTAGGTTGAAAATTACCACCACACTCCACGGTCATTATCACTGTCCCTAAACATTCTCCATTTTGCTTTTGTTTTTAGATTTTCCTTCCTCCCAACCCGATTGCATTCAGGTACAGAAAATTTGGGATTCTTATAACTTGCGAGGCATATAGAAATACGTAAAATAAAATGTGTGTAAGGAAAGCTATAGAAAAATGTACTTCCAAAAAACAAATAGGAAAATAAAAATCCTCTTTGAAGTAGACAGCTTTATTTGAACTCTCTCTTCAGGAAATTCAAAGCTCTCAAACATTGCTCTACATTCAGTGACATTAATTCTCAAATTCAAGTCTCTCTACCCATGTACATGATAACTACTATGAACAAGAAAAACCAATGACTCTTTTTATAGCATCTTCGTAGAAGATCTTCAAACCATTTGTTCACATGACTGATCTCAGCAAAGTGGGTGAAGGGCATTAATAGACATTTGGAAATCCCTGTAAATCCATCATCCTGAAAGACAGCACAATGCCCACAGTGACACTGAAGGGAGTGAAATGAAATATGCCACTGATTCTCCAGAGGTTAATCGATCATATTCCTGGTGCTTCTTGGTTTGACATAACCAAATTTGCACTGAAAATCAAGTCATCTATCTTTGTTCTGGTCAACTTAAAAATTTAATCCTATTTGACCTTTCCTGAGGTACCGTCAAAGAAAAACAGATTCTTTTTTGGAACTGGGCAACCCTCTTTTATCTGTATTACAGACACCTGAGCTGTTCCAGCTCTGTTCCAATTCAAGAGTGCTGAATGGCCCGTGACAAATCTATTCACTTGCTTTTTGGCCCCCAAAGGCAGAGAGACAGGGGACTTTATTTGTTTTGCTTTAGGATGATAAAGGGAAAATTTTAAGGAAGATTAAAAAGAGAGAGGACAAGAGAGAAAGAGTGACATGATGCTCTGATTCACCATATATCTGCAGCAGAAATAAATCTACAGAAATCATTAGGTTCCCACAGTCAACCAATTTTTCTCACGGAAACAGTTGCCAGAGTCCGACTCTCACAGTGGCCTCCAGAAAGCAGACTTGGCCCTTGCTTCAATTTGTTTTTATTAACTTAATTTAGAACTTACTGGAGGGATGCTACTTTTTTTTTTTTTTTTACATAGAGGCTTTCTTCCCAGAAACACAAAGTATTTGAAGTTGTATTTCAATGGCTATTTACAAAGGGATTTTTCTTTCTCCCCTCTCCCTCTCTCTCCCTCTCTCTCTGTCTCTCCCCTTCATGACACACTCTTGCTCTTATTCTCTCTCTCTCTGGCCAAATATTGCTCTAAATATCCTTTGTTGGATGTTTGAAACCTCTAATTTTCATCATTGTCCTGGAGTATCCCTTTTTATAGGAGAACTTCTTCCCAGGGAAGAAAACCAGCTTGCTTCTCTGAGGATAATGGGTGAATTTGATATGTTTAAACCAGGCTAAATTTCCGCAGCAACTATTCAAGAGGAAAGCAAGTCAAACTAACATCAAAGAGCACGTGTATCCATCCACTTCAGTGAGCGAAATGCTAACCGAGCACAAAGAATGAGTAGCTGAAACCAAAGACATTAGCCTATGAAAAAAAGGTCATTTGAATGTGATACTATCAAGTATATCTCATACATGGTCTTTGGGGATCTCAGGCTCATCACCCACATGATGTATGAGAGCACAGTGGCCAAAAAGAACGTTTTTATGTTTGGCTCTCACACTTGTTTCTTCCTCTATGTTTGTGTAAAAGTCTAAATCAAGCTCTTGGTTCTGTTAGGAGAAATAGAAAAAAATAAGTAGAGGGGGTTAGAATTTTCTTTTTTTTTTTTTAAGATTTTTATTTATTTATTCGACAGAGAGAGATCACAAGTAGGCAGAGAGGCAGGCAGAGAGAGAGGAAAGAAAGCAGGCTGCTTGCTGAGCAGAGAGCCCGATGTGGGACTTGATCCCAGGACCCTGGGATCATGACCTGAGCTGAAGGCAGAGGCTTTAACCCACTGATCCACCCAGGCGCCCCTAGAATTTTCTTTTCTTTGACAACTGTACTTTTTAAGGTTTGAAATAAAAGGTATTTATTTGTATCATTACAAATAGGTAACTTCTTATTTTTACTGAGAAATAATTCAAAATGTCAGTTTAGTGCCTAAAACAATCAATGAAGCTTTGAGAAGACCTGAGATTCAGTCACGCTTCCTTGTCCCTAAAGTATAGAGGCGTAGGTGGATGGTGGTGTGTCTCTCATCAGCCCTGCTTCACAGTAGAATTGCTGTGACTCTCTGGAGATAAATTTGTGATTATCTTGATCTAGAAGGATACAGAAGATCCAGAAGCACTTTCTGTAAGTACAGTTTCCTCTGTGTGCCTCACAATAGAGAAAGAGGAACCAAAGATGATAAAGGAGATAGAGGGGGATTATCCACTCTTTATCCCCATTTGTATTCTACTGATGATAATGTGAACTCAAGTTATGACAGTACATTGTGATAAACTCTAGCAAACCAAAGTTAATGAGATTTAATATGTTTTAAATATGTGACAAGTAGGATGATACCTTTATAGTAGATGACTTTATAAAATGGCAGAAAACTTTCTCCCCAGTGTTTCCTTCCTTCTAGTATTCATGCCCACATGTGACCTGCTCCCTTTGAGGATGGGCTGGACCTTGGGATTTGCTTCTAGTGAATATGAACATAGAACATAGCAAAAGCGATGGGCTGTCACTCCTAAAATTAGGCAATAAAGAACTGTAACTTGTGTCTTACTAGCATTCTCTTTTTCTCTTGCCTTCTTAGCTTTCTGGCTTCCATGAAACAAACTGTCATGTTGAAGAAGCCCATGCAGCAAGGTACTGAGGGTTGCCTCCAGCCAACACCCAGTGAGGAACAAGAGCCCACAGCTTAATTGCCCACAAAGTATCCTGCCAACAACCATGTGAGTGAGTTTACAGATGGATCGTTCCCCAGTTGAGCCTTCAGATAAGACCATAGTTCTGGTCAACACCTGCATTGTGAGAGACCTTGAAGCAGAGAAGCCAGCTAAGATATTCCCAGACTCTTAACCCACATAAACTGTGAGATAATAGGTGTGTTTTGTTTACAGCTGTTACATTTTAGGGTAATCTGTTATGCAGTGGTAGATAACACAAACTTCCTCCTCCCATAACAAGTTCTTCCAGAGAAGTGTTTGGAGTCATTTTTAATTTGACATGACTCATTTATATCTGCAAAGAATAAGAACACTGATTTCAGAATCTTGAAGGACAAAGATAACCATCCTGTGTTGTTCACCTCATTATTACTGGAAAAGTCTATAGGCAGTGGGCCAAGGGTCAAAAATACCTGGCTCTGTCACAAGCCCTGTGTCAGTTAATCTCTCCAGGCCTTGCACTGCTCTTTGATAAAATGAGGTGAAGGTGCTGGCTAACAGTTACATCTCAATTTCTTCCCAACATAAAAGGTAAATGAGAGGATCCACTGCAGCAATGGGGACTGCTAAAGATGGTGCTGTTCACTGACAAACAATTGCATTAGTCAAAAAACCATCTCAGTTAAGAATTGTTGCTGCCTAAGCAGCGTAAAAGATTTGCCTTTCCCCTTTAAAGCAGATAAAAAACACAAAATAAGGCCCAGCGATTCATATCATTAAGTGAACACCTTACCAGGATCCTACTTCAGGTCAGCCAGATTCAGACTTGTGTCCAGGGATGACTACAACTTCATCAGGGAGTTCTTTCAACCCTCTCAGGCATAACAATATGCATCTAAGATGTCCTCAGTTCCTAAGTAGTAACCTGTGCTACAAATCACATTCCCATACTAAATCAAGGCTGCTGGAAAAGGAGCTAGCTCCGCTAGAAAACCAGGTATGTCCTGGAAATAAAATACCTAAAAAGCAATAAGTGTTTGAACAATTTTAAGCCTGCAGACACAGATGAGAGTTTTGTGGTGAACCACTGGCAGTTTAATGATTTTGAGAAGTCTAACTATAAAATTATAAGAAACAGGAAAACATCACTTGAAATAGTAGCCTTAAATGAAGGCATTCTTTTCAAAGTGAGGAATAATTTGAGAGTTGAGGAGACCTATAAACTATTTCTAACCTACCCAATGGAAAATCTAACAAAAAGCTAAAATTAGTTCAGCTTGTGATCTTCACACATTCACAACTGGATAGACAGCCAATAATTCACCAGGAGGGAATAGTGATTTGCCAGCATTTCTATGTATGAACATATGCCCTTTCAATCAAGAAACAACCTGTTATATGATTTTGAGACTCAATAACTATTAAATATTTCAATTGTGTTACTTTGGCAGGAGTTGTTTCGATTGTCTTATTAAATCTGATTAGTTTTACAGTGGAAATAAAAACACCACACGCACACAAATCATGTCTTCGTTGTTTCTTAAGTGAGCGATATCCTTTCATCTTTCAACTAGTTAGCAATTATATAATGAATCCAATCAATATAGACAGCCAACACAAGTAAGTCAGACATAACCGATTTTGTATGAATTAATAAGTATGTAATGAGCCTTTACTGCTTGTTAGCAGGAGTTCTGCAGATAATTGACTCCATTCTCCATTTCCCTCTTGTGTCTGGAAGCAGCTTAAAACAGTAGCCAAAAGAAAACGTACGGCAAGTAAGCTTTGGGTGGTGAACATTTATTCTGGGGTCCATCAGAGAAGTAATGTGGTCTGGGGTATTTTCTACACTTCTGTTCAATGGCTTTGTCATGCATGTCACTTCTAACATAGACATCTCTGATATTTAAAACCTTGGACTCAGTTGTTCCTGATTCTGGAATCTCTGAGTATTCGTTTGTCGGTCTTTCCTTTCCCAATGCATGAATGTCTCTTCGATGTAATCACTCTTCCAGACACAAGCAAGTGGCTGCAGTATTACGATAAATTCATGAGATCAAAACTGCCAGGAAAGATGCTGAAGTGTCTGATCTTGCTCCAGAAACTAAGGCTTTGTTGAAATTCAATGCCACGCTATTTTACCAGGATGTGTTTAATGTGCATCAATGGGAAAGATTTGAAATAGCACATTTTAATGCTAATTCATAAGGAGCTATTTCCAGACACTGCTTATAGGATCCTTTTAAACAATCTTGAATTCCCACTACCATGAACACTACTGACAATAATAGTAACACCCCTTTTTGAATTGACAAAGCACTTTTTTATGAAATATAAAAGTCCTGTGAGACAGATAGCAAAACATAATTTCCATTTAACAGGTGAGGGAATTGACACCAGGAAGGGTAAGTAACTGGCTTGCAGTTAGCAAGAGGCAGAAATGGAACTAGAATCCAAGCCCTGAACAAGCAAATCCAGAATGCTTTGCAGCACAAGATGACCAGATTGAATCTAAAATATAAAAGCAAGATTGCAATGATAATAATGAGGACATTTTTCTCATAACTGACCAAGACTAAAATAGAACATGGGTAACATTTGGAAGTAGCAATTGGGAAGAGATGAAGTCCATTCGGAAATATGAGTAGAGATTTTCTATCTAAAAAAAGCACTGAGACTCATCTATGGACCTCTTGGTCCTCTCAGTTTCCATTTGCTGCAAATGAGCCAGCTACCTGAAAAGTTACCAATAAGCATCTCTTAGTGGGACAGCTGAGGTCGGTGTCTTCATTTGAGACTGTCTTTAGCTTTTGTCATCATAGTTCCCGAAATGTGTACTGCTCTTCATAATTGACTAAGCACAGCCTCAGACACTATTGTATTCTGTTCCTACCCCAACCTTATGGACAAGGCAGAGAAGATGCCACCCTCCCCATTCACCCCAGGGACTTTAACTTACAAAAATGCCATGTCACTCATTAATGCACTCTACGTTAGTGAATCACAGATGGTGGGACTGGAATTTGGGATTACTTGTCTAAAGCTGACCTCTCTACAGCAAATCTTATCTCATATATGCCCTTTCAATCAATTTCATATATATATATGAAATACTGAGTCTTACGAAGCTCTGAATCAGCCAGAGTCCTATCAGGAGACATCAAAATGTTATTTGAGCAGTTTAGTGTACACCTGGAGTAGATAAACAATGACAGTGACCAAAAAGAGACATCAGCCTCACCCATTCCCCCCCAAAGGATGCTTATCAGAAACTTTTCTGGTAGCTGGCTCCTTTTGATCAAAAGAAGTCTGTCCTTTGAAGTCTGTCCTTTTCTTCCATAGAAAATCTCTACTCATGTTTCCAAATCAACCTTGTTTCCTAGATACTCCTCAGCTACCCATAACTGAAAAGCCAGAAACAGAACCCTAAGGTATCACAGAGGTAGCAGCTGCAGAAGGCAGATACCACATACTCCTCCTTGCTCTCACTGTGAGTAGCTACCCAATTTCCCATGGTAGTCATGTCAATCGCCTAGCCAGTAGAGTGACTCATTCTTGGTCCACTGGCTCAGTGGCACAAGGATCCCAAAATGGCCAGGTGTAGTCTCATCTTCCAACTCCATGAAACCAGTGTTGCACTGTTATAGGCACCAATGGAAACTTTTATCTCTCAGGAACCAAGACCTCCAAAATGAATGAAAAGCAAAATAATCACAGCTGGGTTATCAGTGAGAGGATCAATTCCCAGTTGTTCCACACCCCAGACCCATGTATTCTGGCCCTGGGGAAGGACAGCCCTAATGGGTCTCTGATTGCAAACACCTAGGGGCACCTGGGTGACTCAGTCAGTAAAGTGTTCAACTTTTGATTTCGGCTCAGGTCATGATCTCAAGGTCATGAGATCAAGCCCTGAGTCAGGCTCCACACTGGGTGTGGAACCTGCTTAAGATTTTCTCTTTCTCTCTTCTTCCAACCTTCCCCTCTCTTTCTCGCCCTCTCTTTAAAAAAATAAATATATGAATACAAAGACATAATGTTTCAGTCACTGAGGATATTGTCTCCTAACTGACACCATAGACTTAATTTGAAAGCATGGTAATAGAATTCTCTCTGAATGACACCCTGGAATAAAATATTTGTATGAAGAACATAACTTCCTCTATTTTATTAAACCAATCACAGAAAATCTCCTCACTTAAATTCATTGGACATTGCTTAAAAATAAAGATAATTCCAACAGAAGCAAAAGAACACAACAGATCATAGTGCACTTTAAACAGGGTATTAACCAAAGTAAAGGAAAATCAAGAAATCTGCAAAGAGAAGGCAACTTTATACTATTCATTTTAAAGAAATGATAGAAAGGTGAAATCATATAGTAAAGAAAGAGAATGAACAAATTTGAAAGAAATAAATGCAAACTGGTAATATTCCAATTGCTCTGGAGTTTTTTGGGTAGATACATATCCTGTCATTTTCCCCCTTCAACCCAACCCCCCCCCATTAGTCACCTCTATACTCTCCCTAGTGACACATCACCTCTGCAGTTGGAATACCCACACTGAACAAGAGCATCCAGATTCTTTGACCACATTCCCAAGTTAGTGCTATTGAAGAGGGAACATTCCTAAAAGCTGCTAGAAACTGATTTCATTAGCAGGGTCTTATAGGAAGGAAGCTTGAGTAAGATGGAGATGTATATAGGAGATCCTGCTCCCTCCGGAATTCAGGGAAGAAGCCCAGGATTCAGAATCTCCGCCTTCATCCAGAGAACAAAGGCGCCTTCCAGAGCTTCATCATTACTCACACCCCTTCTCCTTACAGCTAGCCAGTTGCAATATGCAGAGTGCCAACTGGGAAGAGCCAAGCCCTGCTTTTGAGAAAAATACCAAAGAGAAGAGAGCAGAAGGATGATACCATCCCCTTAAAATCCTACTGCCATCTTTCTAGCTCACTCCATGTCTCACCTTCTTTTACATGGGTTATTGTAAAGCTCTTCATAATGCCTAGCAAATAGATACTAATTAGACTTCTGTTGAATAGATGAATGAATGAATGAATGAATGAATAGATAAATCCTTGTAATGTGTCTCCTTGCCTATAGTTTCTTTCTGTTCTAACCCCATCCTTCACAATATCAGAGAAAACATCTTAAATGTATATCATGTCATCTTTTACCCACCAATACACTCTACCCCACAGATGAACAAGAGAGCTTCAATGCCTCCCCTTATTACTGGAATTAAAGGATGACCCCTATTCCATCTCCAACTCCCTGCCTCCACTTATCTTAAGTTCCAGCACACCCGTCATGAGCTAGGTTACTCAGGAAGTAACTTAAATTCATGAACTTCTACTTTCTAATACTTCCTATGTAGGGCTAAAAATACCAACACATTGCCCTTCTCCTGCCCTGACCATACTCCACTCTGGTGAATTTCACCTTTGAGAAATAATCATTTCTCTCTCTCTCTCTCTCTCTCTTTTTCTCTCTTTCGGCAAGGGATGGGGAGCTGTCCCATATAGTACTTTGTGTACGTCCTTATCTGTGATTTATTCTGTCTTGCTTTATTGCATGCATTATCAATTCTTTCATCTTTTATTAGGCTATGAGCTCCTTGAGGTCAGTTACTTCTTTTAACATCTATGTTCTCCCCAGCACCTAGCCTGACCCTAACCTATTTCTGTTGATAACTTCTTCAATGCACCGACAATGAGAGGCATAGGAGTCTCTTAAAAGGATTTGATTATAGAAAAACTGAGAAGGCAGCATGTTCTATTTCCTTACCTCAACTCCAAATTCTTTCACACTAAATTGCTTATTTTTTTAAAGTTTTACTTATTTATTTATTTATTTGAGAGAGAGAGAGAGAGCACAAGAATGAGGTAGAGGGGGCAGAGGAAGAGGGACAAGCAGAGACTCCCCTGAGCACAAAGCCTAACTCAGGGCGTGATCCCACACTGGGATCATGACCTGAACCAATATGAAGAGTCAGATGCTTAATCGATTAAGTCACCCAGGAACCTCCTTTTTGGGGGGGGGGGTGTCCACCATCACAGAATCATCCCTTTAGCTTAAGTCCTTTTTTTCTAACAAATATAATGGACATCCCTCTGGGGGAGAGGCAATGCCCCTCTTTTTAGGGTAGTGCTTCTAAGTAAGAACATGTGTATCTGATCCTTTCTGGGAAGCAGATTTTCATAGAGAAGATGAGACCCTGATGCTACTGAGAGACTGAATTGAAGACACAGAGATGGGAGGTCAGGAACACCAAGATAAACTCCAAGCATGTCATAATCTTGCCCAGACCAATCCTGACTGGTGGTCCCTGGGAGCCTTCTAGGTGGTCCATAGACGGGTTTCTTGAGGAATTCATGTTTATAATATGTCTGTGTCTTTGTTTTTGTTTCTGGAATGAATTAATCATTTAGCTAGAATAGTAAATGAGGATCAGACACTGCCTTTCAACAAAAGCAGTTCCTTTTGTCTCATTAATACTTGAAAAAATGTTTGGCCCTGTAAAATGTGAGTAGGTAAAATGTGTCAACTACAGGGTCTTTGCGATAAAATGATACAAAATAAAGAGAAGTGTGAGATTACTCTTATTATTCTTCCTCTTAATTTTACACAGAGGTGCTCTCTACACCACCCGATTAAACCCTTGTCAATATTATTAGTTCCCTTGAGGATGTCCTATTATTTAAAATCTCCAACTCATCTTTTGGGCTGCTCGTTCCACTGGAAAAAAAACCCAGAAACCCTAATTCATTCCTCAAAATTGAAGTCAAGAATCATTCTTCCAAGGAAGACTTCTCTGACTTCCCCAGACAAGTGTTGATACCCACCTACATTTACCACTTATTTCTTTATACCCAGTATTACTATGAATTGAAATTGCACATTTATTTTTCTGTTTCAGTTATTTATTTGTGCATAGCATGCCACCCCAAAACTTACTAGGTTAAAACAACATTTTAGGAGCACCTGGGTGGCTCAGTGGGTTAAGCCTCTGCCTTCAGCTCAGGTCATGATCTCAGGGTTCTGGGATTGAGCCCCGAGTTGGGCTCTCTGCTCAGCAGGGTTCCTGCTTCTCCTCTCTCTCTCTGCCAGCCTCTCTGCCTGTGATCTCTCTGTCAAATGAATAAATAAAATCTTTTATAAAATTAAAAAAACATTTTGGAAAGTTTTTCTCATAATTTTATGCGCCAACTGGGTTCAGCGGGGCAATTCCACTCCACAAGTATAGTAATAGCTAACTGAGGTTACTCATGCAGCTGGGTTCAGCTGGGAGCATACCTGGAGCCAGGACATCAAGGAGAGCATCTCATTGGCCAAAGCATCTCTCCACTTGGTGGTTCATCCCTCATCAGCCTATCTTGAGCCTCCTTGCAGCTTGGTGGCTACGCCCTAAGGAAAGGTGATGTTGCTAGACTTGTTAAGGCCTGGATCTAAAATTTGTTCAACTTTACTTCCATTTCTTTTCATTGATCAAAGCAGGTCACAAAACTATCCCAAATTCTAAAGGAACGGAGACAGGGAGGAGCAGCAAAGACTTTATGGCCATGTTTAAACCACCACACTTCCCTCACCAGTGAGCTTTTTTCCAGGTTAAAATACTCCAAGAATTTAAAGATCTGCTCTGGAGATAGCAGTCTTTGAGAAATTAGGAAGACTATGTAAAAACAAGCCAGAAAGAATTTAAAACAAAAGTTAAGAAAAGAGATGTCAGAAAGAAAGAAAGAAAGAAAGAAAGAAAGAAAGAAAGAAAGAAAGAAAGAAAGAGGAAGGAAGGAAGGGAGGGAGGGAGGAAGAAAAAAAGAAAAGAGATGCCATAACCCACTTTCCAAATTTTCCAAAAATTCTGGCTTGAACACGGCTCAAGAACAATGAAGGATTGGGGAATAGCCACCAATTCCATCTGTCTCTCTAGATGCCTAAGGAAACAAAGTTACTTGTAGCCAGAACTGCAAGGAAGACATGCATTCCTAAGAGCCCCAAGCTCTCTGCATTCCACTACAACCCAGAAATGCAATCAACATAAGGTTAACCTGACAACAGGTCTCCAACCACTTGATACATTTAACATATTTAAATAAATTTTTGTAAATATCTAACACACCATTACACACAGTCTAATAGGACCTTATCACCAGAATTTCAGGTATTTGTTCTGAATACGAAATACTTTATTTGCCAGAAGAAGGGTACATACAAAGAAAGGAAAGAAGAAGTTTTAACAGTCAATTCAATTGCATTCACTTATCAGGGGAGTTTATAAAGTCAGGTTCACAGCATAATTAAGGAATTGATTATAATTGTTCACTGTAAATGTGGGCATAATAGCTTTCTGGAGTGAAATTTAATGATATGCATAAAACAAAAGCATTGAAAGTTTTGCATACATTTTGAGCCATAAATCCTTCTGAGTATTTGTCCTAGAGGAAATGGACACAAAGATAACATTATGAGATGTTTATTGTAGCATCATTTATAGCACTGAAAATATTGGCAACAATCTATATTCAAGTAATATGAGATAAATTATATAAATTACAGTACATCTGTAGGATGGGACATAGATAGCCACTAAGGTTATAGTATAGAAAGGTAATTTGTGATATAATATATAAAATAAGAACACGAAATAGTATAGGTTAGCTATATACATGTATAAAAACTGGCAAGCAATACATTGGATAATTAGCAGTGATTAATTGCAGATTGTAGGATTATAGGTAAATCTATTATTTTTGATTATTTATGTTTTCCATAAGAGACATGTATCTCTAGTAAGAAACATTAACTTATTTTCTGATTGCTACATTTTACTTGTGCATCACCAGTCTATGGACTGTTTGGAAGTACAACAGTTTGGTTTGAAAGAGTCCTAGAAACTGCTGACGATCTTTACCAAGCTACTTTCTAAGATCAAAGTTATTTGTTAATACAAAGCCATCAAAATATCAGCATTTCAGACCAACCATACAACACAACAAATAACATGTTTCCTCGTGAAAGTGACATGAACACATTAAATCTGAAATGTCTATAAGATTCAGGGCTAAGAAATGAAACTGGGTTCTAGACTGTAAGTTCCATGAAAGCAGGGATTTCATTAAGTAAATATGTTTTGGATGGACAGATGAATGAATGAATGAATGAATGAATGAATGAATAATGGTATCACATGAATCATTAACTTCCAATAAGGTAGTATTTCAAGGTACTTTCCTAATCTCCCAGGGTTACTCCATTATGTCCCATGTTGTTGTGGCCAAAAATGTCCCAGGGACTTTTGAGGGCAATTTTTAACATGCAATGATGATATATAGATCGATAGGTAGGTAGGTAAGTAGGTAGATAGACAGATAGATAGATAGATAATTGAGAGAAAGGGCTGAGGGAAGTTTCAGTTTGTAGCTGGAAGCTGAAACAATGAGGAAAAACATCCAAGGAGAGTGAAGAGAGAATGGCCAAGAACAGAAATTTGAGGAATAAAGGCCTATAATGGTCTTCTGCACCCCATTTACCTACATGGCCCTCAGATCTCCAGATCTGTGATTTGGATCTGTCCACAGACAGCTGTCCAAGTTGTCCACAGCAGACTGAACTTCACCCTAAAGTTAAAAGAGTGCAAAACCGAGACCCACCCACAGGAGATCCCTGCCAGCACCAAATCGTCTCATCCTTGTACTTGAGATCTAGAAATCTCGTTTATCCAATTCTCCTACATTTGACATTTGTTTTTAATTTCTTACCCCCTATTCCAAGCCTTTTAAGACAAGCCACAGCTCTCACTTCTGGAGTGATGTATCCTATCTTCCTGCGACCACCTGCTCTCTGCGCCTCTGCCATTTGTTTATCACCAACTCCCAGTCACTCCACTCACCCACCCACCCACATTTCCTCTTATGACCCGTTCCTAGACTTGGTCAAACTGTCTGCCTCGGCACAACTCTCTGTTCTCTCCAATAGTGCCTGTCCTTCACCTGCCAGCCTGTTGACTAAGCCTGGGATCTGATAGAGGGCACATTTTCCACAGAGACCCCCACTTTGTGCTCCCTTCCTTTGAAGCTAGAGTCATTTTCATTCTATTATCTTTAGGCAATAAGAGGATTTTAGGTCAGCTATTTCCTAGCTCAGTGTTGAATCAGTCTTGATATTTTGATTCTTGATGTACTCAATTCATGTTTTCCCCCCCCTCACTAAGGCTGGATGATCCAAATAGAGGAAAACATTCACCCATCTTCCTGGACCCAGGTTTCTAACACTTGCCAGGTATTTAGCCCTCCCTCTGAAACCTCAACCTTTCCCTTTGGTCACACATGCATCTACATGAAGTAATTTTGGACATTTGCTGAAGGTACTTTTGGTATGTTCTGTGGTGTTTGCCAAGACCTTCCTTTAGAACCGAAGCATGCAATTTAGGACATACTTTTAGATGTATATCCTTAAGTGTCTGTTCCCAGAATGTCTCTTTGCTTTTCTTTTTTCTATGAGATTTTTGAGATTATCGAGGTCTGGCCTTCTGAATAATTTCTTTAGTTCCTATCTATGATCTGACAAAAATGTGCTCACCAATATGTATTTAACACTTCAGAATGTGCCCAATGGATTGATCCAAGAGCAGGACTAATGATTAATTCTTGATTTCCTCCTGGTATATTAGGATTGTTCTTGCAAGTCTCCTCTTTTGTCTCCACATAATTCTCTAGAGCAGCTGTTCCCCTTCTTTCTCTTTCTTCTTCACATTAAAATATTGACTAAGAACCCAAGTCACTGAACCACAGGTTGAGAAATAGCACCAGTCTGATTACTATACCTCCCACTGTCACCAGCATACCCAACACTACAGCCATCTTGTAATTTCATGACAATACATCAGCCAACCAGTCCCGCTCAGGACTTCTTGTTTTTGCAGATTACATCCACTGGCCATTCCATAGTTACCTGAATGCATAGGAAAATAGTAACAACAACAACAACAACAACAACAACAACAACAACAAACTAAAATATCTTGTGAACTCAAACTAATTGACTTCATTAATAATTTCCACTAAGGCCAGTGATATTCAATATATAGAGTAGAAGGTTCTTACCCAACTAATTTAGAACTGCCAGCTTGGGAACAACAGAAATGTTATTCGGTTTTCAAAGCCCTAAGTCAGAAACTTCACTTGCCATTTTAGGGAGTAGTGAATATACTATGTTGTTTCTCCTGTCTCCAGTTTTCTAGATGTATTGGACCAAGACACAGGATGATGAGTGGCTGAGTGACACCCCCACCAGCTCACATACATGCATGATTTTTCACTTGCAGTTGCAGAAATTTTGTGCCCAGATTAATGAGGTCATTACTCCACAGCACTTTATGCTTCTCTGGCTTATTGAAATTATCAGTTAGAATTCAGCTTAAGGCTCTTTGTTTTGAGAAAAATGTTTACTGGTCCATAAGTAAAAACTCCATGTTTGTGGGGAACTCAACACAGCAGGATTTGGGGCCCAAGTTATGCCATCAAGATTCCCTTTCCTCCATCTCTGGGCTCAACCCTCCATCCTTTTTGATCAACTCAATGTGGAGGTAGAATGGCAACAGCAATGTCAACCCCCATATCCTCTCAGGCTTAAGACTCAAGTAGAAAAGCTCAAACAAAAGTCAGAAAATTTGATCACATTCATCCTGGTATGCATGACTTTGGTTGTGTGCCCATCACAAACTGATCTTTCTAGCCAGCTGGATAGAATATGCTGATTGGTTTGGGCTCTGCATGCCCATGTTCAAGACTGGAGTTCAGGGTAGTTTCTACTTCTTGAAAACACTTGAGCAGAAAAAAGTTCAGGTTTCTCCAGAGAAAAATCATATTCATTATCAGATGCCTGAATGGCATCTCAACTGAATGACAGAGACCTGACCTCACAGAGCTCACATTCTAGAAGGGAAGAGAGACAATGAGTGAACCACTCTAAGAAGATAATGCCAAACACTGTTTAATACTCTAAAGAAAATAAATAGGATAAAGTGAGACTTAACTAGTATAATAAATTAGACAAGATGGTCAGGAAAAGCTTATCCCAGGAGGTAAATTCTCCAGATAGGATTATATTCCGGCATGTGTGGCTTTGATTTATGTAATTCCTTAGTAAATATGAATAATTTCTTTCCAGGTTATTTAGCCCAAGTGTTTCTTAAGCATTGTTCAGTTTATTGGAGACATTTCACACAGATTTTTAACAGATGCTGGCAAATCTAAATATTTGTTCAGTTCTTAAGGTTGTTTGCTGAGGACAGTGTTTTGTATTTTTAGATAATTACGTTTGTTTGCATGTGACCTTGGTTTGTTTCAACCAATTGTCTGATGATCTCAAATTTGTCTGAGATCAGTACAGTGAGAATCCTTTTGTTGTCTTTCCATTTTAATTCTTTCCTTCATCTGATAATTACCATTGTCTAAAGAATTACAAAAGGGGCAACAGTCAAAAAAAGACTAAAAACTAACTTGGGCAACTAATCTAATTATCCCATCCAATATGTGCTCTCCCTGAGCTGGAGGCAGTGTCTTCCAAACCACATCTGTGAACACAGGGGCACAGCCACGTCTGGGAAGGAGACAGGCATCTGAGTGTTAGGAGGAAGTTGAGTTTTCACAGGTCATCCAAGGACTATATGGAAAATAGCTCACAAGTGTTTACACCTCAGTTCCAGAGAAAAGCCCTGTGTGATTATGACTGTCTGACAGCTGCAGGCCGAGGCACACACCAGCAAGCAACTAGCTTTAGGGACAATTGGCAAGCAATATTGAAAAAGCAATGGCCTCTGCCGATCTCTGGACTTGGGTGAGCCTGTTGTCCAGATAGCAATCTGTGCAGCTCCGAGCTGTATTCCCAAGACCTCACCAAGTTCTTGGGACAAACTGGATATTTGTATGATTTTCTACTGCCATGGTAACAAATTCCCACGAAGTTAGCAGTTTCAAATCACGTTTATCATGCCAGAGTTCTGCAGGGCCACAGTCCAGGGATGTCATGGCTCAGCAGGAGCCCTCAGCATAGAGGCTCCCAGGCAGAAATCAAGGTGTCTGCAGCACTACCTTCCTTTCAGGAGGCTGTGAGGATGAAGCCACTTCCAAGTTCCCTCTGGGTGCTGGCCAGACTCAGTGCCTTGTGACTGAAAGACAGAGGCCCTGCTCATTTGTCTATAAGCACTGGGCCATACATCCCCAGCCTCTAGAAGCCTCCTTCATCCCCTGGTTCATGACCCCCTTCATCTTCAAAGCCTGAAGTGGTGAGTGGGGTTCCTCTCACACTTTGAATCTCTCCTGCCTCCGCTTCCACTGCATTTCTCCTTGACTCTTCTGGCTTCCTCTTCCACCTTTAAGGACCCATGTGATGATATTGGACCAACCAGAAGACTCCAGGACAATCTCCCTACTTAAAGATTAGCAACCTTTCTTCCATCTGCAAAGTCTCTTTTGTAATACAATACTAATAAATAAAGTCACAGATTCTGAGGGTTACATCATGGATATTTTTGGAGAGCCATTGTTTTATAAGCCACAACATTCAGTATTTCTCAAATAAATTAAAAATTCCACTTGGAGGAGACACTAATAATATTGTCTCCATCATGCAGCAATATACCTGAAGACTGAATCTGACAGATGAGGACTAGGATAGATATAGGAGGGAAGAAGAAAACACCGTTGCATGTTCATTCTGCCCTAGGCCTAGAGCTAGGTGCCTTCCCATGAAAGTCTTCCTCAATACAAAGTTTTGTGAAGCAGGCACATTACCTCTGTGTTCTACTGAGGACATGGAGACTCACATTAGGTGAGTGACTTGCCCAGCAGCAGAGCCCTCTGAATCCAAACCCACATGGTTTTCCTATTTGCAGAATGTCTTCTTGCTTCAACTGGCATGTTATACTCATGTGTTGCCCTGGTGAAGTACACAGATTCTGTCTTATTCAGGTCTGGGATTACCAATTGTATGACTAAATGCTGTACATATTTCTGCCTCAGTTTCCCCATCTGTTAAAAATGGAGACAATAACTGCACCAAGTTCACAGAGTTATTGTGAAGATTAAGTGAGTTCATACAATCAAAGCCTTCAAACAATATTTGGCATCACTCTGTGGGTGTTTGCTATTATTATCATCATATGTTTGAGCAATTGGATTTCAATCACATTTGTTACCTTCCCATTTATATATATATATTTTTTAAAGTTTTTTTTAATTTAGTATTTATTAGAGCGGAAGAGAGCGAGAGTGCATGCCTGTTTGTACATGCATGTGAATGGGGGAGGGGCAGAGGGAGAGGGAGAGAAGCAGACTTCCCGCTGAGCATGGAGCCCTATGCTGGGCTCAATCCCACAACCCTGAGACCATGACCTGAACAAAAATCAAGAGACAGAGGCTCAACCAACTGAGCTACCCAGGTGCCCTCCACTTATATTTTTTAAAATGTCTTACCTCTGAATAGCTTTATCATCTTGGGACATGTTTGCATTTGCACTGACAATTTCATTCTCCATCCTCCTCTGGGAACCCTATGGGATGATGAGGAAAGTGATACTGGTGAGATAATACTTTTGAAATGATGACTGTGCCTAAGTAATAGATTGAGAAAAATATACATGTTTGCCAAGGGTATGGTGGGGGAAGAGCAAAACTTCTACCAGACACCAGAATGTTTCTCTGGGTTTGGCAGAGAAGACACAAAGCAGAGTGAGGTGAGTGGAGCCCAGAGAAGGTGAATGGACAAGGGGAGACCACAGACTTACAAGTGATATCAATCACTAGACACAGACCAGCCTCCATTCCCCATACACTTTCATGTACACATAGGCTGGCCAGGCTCCCCTGGAACAGCAGAGGGGGCATGGCCTGCACTCAGCAGCAATGGGGTTGTATCCAGCAATGACTTCCTTTCAGCAGCAGCAGACAGTACCCATGTGTGATCAAGTAAGAGCATGCTCCTTACCCAATTTCTTGCCTCTCTCTCCCTCTCTTTATACTCCTATGACCCCTCCTTCTTGACAGTACTAAGACAAGAGTAGGGAAGACTACTAATTAGACCCAGGAAGAGTATCCTGGCACTGCCCCCAGCTGACCACTGTTCTCAGTCATTTCACTAGTGGCACCAGACATGAATTCTTCCGTGTCTTTGGACATCAGAGTGGAAGAAATCGTTACCAGTCTGATCCGAATGCCAAGTAATCACCTTCAACATGAAGCAGAAACATGAGTCCCAAGGGAAATACATTCCTGATTGCTCTAACCTAATGAACACCAGAATTGAGTCCACATGGAGACGTTTATTCTTTCACTCACAGTGACTGAGATTTTGTTATATTGAAGGAGCATTAAGAACAGCATTTAAAGAAACAGATATGCAAGGAAAAGGAAATATTTCCATGCTGTCAGTAGTGCATGAACATTCATTTGATGATTCCATTCTGTGATCTGCTCATAGCAACTGTTGGATCAGATAGCGGTCCAGCCAACGAGCCTCCTCCATGAATTCTGTTTCCCTCTTGGGCCATTTGCCAAGAATAACAGATTGAACTTTAACTCCAAGTCTGAAAAGTTTCCTTTTACTGACTAGAGTTCAACCCCAGTCTATTACCCTAAACTTACTGATAAAACAAGCCTTTGATGCTATCCTCTGAACAAGTTGTGTAAGCTAAAACTTAGTAAAGGAAAAAAAAAAGCATATGAAGCTTTTGAGCTAGCGGCTATCCTGAACTTTAATTTCAGACACAGTGCACACAATTCACACCTTAGGGTTTCAATAACAAGACCTACAAAGCTTCAAAACTACAGGCAGATATTTCTGAGTTCGTTCCTTGATCTCACACAAAGACCTAAATGACCATGTGTTACCTTATTTTTTGTGAGTGCTGCGATTTACATTCATACCTTCCATTTTGTCCTGAATCTGGAAATAATTTCCCCTGAATATAAATGTGAAGGTTAAAAAATTAAAAAAAAAAGGAGGGAGGGGCAGGGAGTGCTATAGTCACACAGAGCAGTGTTTACATCCCTGTTAGTCTAGATGCCCTTCGATCACAGGGTGAGTCTCTTTACGTCACAAGTATTTATTCAAATCTGTTTACCTGTATATTGCTCCCATTAACCAGAGGCAGTGCTGGCTTACTAGCCAGGAAATATGCCGTTGACTCTTTTAGCAAAAGAGTCAGCAGCCACAACAAAAATGAAAAATAAAAATATTTTGATAACTGGTATTTATTTTAGCAAAATTATCATCCCAGAAGAAAAATCAGTACTTTTTTTGGACTTCCTTATATTTACTTTATAGTTAGAATTGTCTGAGTTTAATTTGCATTGTGGGTTAAAAAAAAAAAAAAAATGGCCACCAAGGAATTTATCTGTCATTCTCCGTCAGTCCCTAGAAGAGAGGGTACCTCCTAAATTCATCTTGGTCAAAGATGTTCAAGAATGGGTTTTGAGCCAGAGCAGTGCCTGGCACATAGTAGGGGTTCAGTTCTATCAGTTAAATAAGTGAATGGATGGAAACTTGTATCCCTAGTTCCTAGCATATATCCACTCCTCAGTAAGTGTTTAAGGCTTAATGTTGGCAGGGTGGCCGAGCTTAAGTTTTCCCCTAGAAAATGAAGAGAGTAAACAACTGAAAAATGGAAGTATTCCTAGATAAATGTATTAGGTTATTTTTTTTCTTTCTCTCTCTTTCTTTCTGTGAAATATACCTTATAACCATGTGACCTTCTGGAGTCATGTGACCAATGCCAACTGTGTTTCTTTACACCAGTAGGATATTTTGTTTTCTCCTCTCTGTGTTTTGTTTAATGATATTAGTTGTCTCTAATGACTTGGCCAGACTGGAGAACGATAGCTGTGATTGGATAGTTGAAGGTGCCTATAAGTCAAATTGGCTATATTCCCTGAGTTGGCACATTAATTGAGGTGTGGTTAAGGCTTATGGTGGCTTATGGTTAAGCAGCATATGGTTAAACCAGTGATGGGCAGCAAATAGGAACACTAGCAACCAGCTCTCACTGGGCAGGTCCAAGAAGGAACGATGGACTGACCTGCTGGGCCAGAATGCTCAGAAACAGGGACCTCGGAGCAGGCAATATTTTTCAGGAAAATGGCCAAAGCTTCCTCACAAGCCTGGGCTCAAGGGAGCACAAAGAGGATGGAAGCTGATCAGGACGGGAGCTGGTAAGAACTTTGGGTGTCTGTTCTCAAAAGCCTGGAAGTGCGGCTCAGTTAACAAGGTAAGAATTTAGGTACAACAGAATGAGCAGGCATTTACCAAAATGAGAGTGGGAGAAGAAAACTCTGTGCCATGCACGAATAGAGGCTCACATCCAAATCAAGCCAATGCTGATTCATACCTTTAATCCAAGGTCTCCCAACCCCCAAATCACAGCCTGGAATGAGACTGCCAGTAGTAGAGATCTAGGGACATCAGCATGCCATCATTCATTCTCTCATTCATTTAAAGAACATTTTGTGACCACCAGTTCTGTGCCAGCCTTTGGCCAGGCACCAAGAACTAGTGGTGATTACAAAGACAAAACCCAGCAAGCAAAGAGAAAAGAAAACACCATGCTCTCTGTAGGCATGCTCCAGAGAAGCATGGAGGGGAGGATGCACCCAGGAAGAGCAGCTGAGAGTTGTGAGATGAAGGAAAAGTCACAGCTCTACATGACAATTCAGAGTCTCATTCAGTTTTCTCCATAGTTTAGGTTTCCCTGAGCACGTGATCTTCAGTAATCTGACCTTAACAAGGGTGAACTTACTCCTATCCTTCCACTAATTACATTGTTGATTCATATCAGACTCTAAAGACCATCACTAGGGTTAAACTGGCCCTGCCAGAGCGCATCTGTGGTTTTTGACTCCCCAGACCTGTGTCATCTCATCCATGCTCTGTCCACCTCCCCAGCTCTGCATCAGTACACACGGCCAGCTCTTTGATTTCTCTCTTTGCCTCATAATTTCTGCTCCCAACAGCCAACCCATCAGCACATTCTATTCAAAGGTTACTTCCAAAATTATCCTGGATCCATTTACTTGTCTCCATGTCTGCTGCCACTCCCTAGCACAGGACCCTAGTATCTCCTAATATCTCCCACCTGCACTACAGCTCTAGCCTCCTATCCAGGCTCCTGCCTTTATGCATGCCCCACCTCCCAATCCATTCTCTGCCAGGCATTCCATTTTCTGCCAAAAGACATCCACTGGCAATCTGTCCAACTTCAAGATCTTAGTTGGTGCCTCCTGTTTCCATTCTGTTCCCTATCCCCCATCACCCTGTACCTTTCTCCCCTTATTCCCTATATCCCAATTATATCACCTTTCTTACTGTCCTTCAATCACCAATCCATTCCCACTTCAGGATATCTGCAGTCCATGAGTCCTCTGCCTGGAATGTTCTTGTTCAATCTTTACATGCCTGTCTTCCTCACATGGCTCAATCCAACCTGTCCCTCCTCAAAAATGTTGTCCCCCCTCTTAAATATGAAGTCTTAAAATGTGATCATAAAAATAACCTTGTTTGTTATAAAATTTAAAAATCTCCCTCTCTTGTTTTCTAAGTCATTTTAAGGGGGGGTGTCTACTTTTCCCAGTGAAAGCAGCCATAATGAACAATGACCTAAGTGAAATCTTTTGCCTTTTATCTTACCAGCTATTAAGTTCATTACCCAAAATAAAGGCATTTTAACCTCAGAAGTAAATTTTGCAAATTTGCATGTGCTAATTACAGTGGAAAGTAAGGTCACCAGAAACTCTAGTAAGTTCCAACAGAATTTCAGCACTTATATTTTTAAATGCAGACACCCGCAGCATCATGTCCGAGTGGAATAGAGTAGCCATTGCTGCGTGTAGAGCTATGACCTGCAAGTTCCTGATTAGTGCACAATAGCAAATTGAACATTTCAATGCTTAGAAAAAAATCTCTGAGCTGGACAGCCATTCCCATAGTCAGGGCCACTACAAAATCAGAGGATACAGCTTATACCCTATGGTGCTATTAAAGATCTTTGGTAAAGAATGTTCCTCCCCTCTTGGTAACAATTTCTGCCTCCCTGAAGAGAATGAACTTCTGGCTAACAAATATAACCTCAGGTGCCCAAGATTAAAATTGTCACCCTTTACAGGGCCAGAAATCATGCTACATGCCTCACGTCCATAATCTCCAGAACTCACAACCCCTGGAAAGGTTAGCCTCATTTTTTCACACAAGGACATTAAGCCTCAGCGACCACACAGAGGGGTAGAGGAAGAGCCTGTCTTCAAACTCCTGTGTGTCCAGTTCTAAGCCCTGTGCTATTTCCACTGCCAACATGCTGTCTCCAATTTCTTTGATTTATTAGTCCAGAAGAATTGAGGTTCACCTAACATCTTTAGAGAGTAAAATGAGCCTTATAATATGAAGGAAGTGAAACAGAAACGAGAATAAAAAGCAAAAAGGTAGAGATGGTAATAAAGGAGAGAATTGGCACAAGCCCTTATTATTCTTTGTGGTGAGGAGAGTTTATTGGATTTCTAGCAAAATCCACTTTATCTTCTCAATTCGATCAGATTGATAAACCCTCTGAAGATTTATACCATGCTGTCATTGTTTTTCTGACCCATCTGGTGACTGTGATCATGTTCAAACATTAAATGGGAGGAAAATAAATGTGCATTCTTTCTAGAATGGCACACACATATGTTCCCAGACTGACAAGTCAGATTCAGCTAAAGAAGACACACACACATGCACACACATGCACACGCACACACACACATGTGTGCACACACACACACACACAAATGGATCTGCTTAGACAGGAACAGGCTGAAATCAGTTCCCAAGCAGCTGCTTTATTTTGAGCAAAGCTCCATGTAATACTAGATGGAATTAAATATCTCTCTTTCTGATGAGGAGCCAGCCAAATGTTTCCCAGTTTCTAACTTTGTCCCCTTGTTGGATCCCAAAGAGGAACTGAGAGGACCTTCCAAGATACCTTTTGCTGAATGTGTCATTCAAGATTTTTCTTTACCAGACCTTTAGTAATGGGAGAAAAATGTCTCTAGGTGAATTGTCTGAGAATAAATCACTTCAATCTGCAAAGGACTTGATTCTTTATTCAAGCGCACTGGAGCTTCTGAGAAATTCTCTGTACTTATTTATTTTCCAGTAAGGTGCTGATAGTTATTATCATTTATAATGGCATGCCCCAAAAGTTTCTCTCTCTCTGACTGAAGGTACTAATCAGCTTGAGGTAAATTCTCTCATTTGCACAAGAAAATCACAAGAATAGTGTTTTGAAGAACACAGATCTGCCCAATAGTTTCACATGATACTCCTGTGCATCATTTCAGAAGCAAATAGCATTGTGTCCCATTTCAGAGGTAAAGAACTCGGGCAGAGAGGCATAAAGACTTTTTGGGGATGGTGAGTTCTAGGTCTCTGAAAGTAAGGTAGACCATGAGCCAGCAAGTTCTTAAAAACCACACTTCCCTCCTTAGGTACATTTTACAACTGCTTTTTTTTTTTTTTTTTTTTTTTTAAGATCATGGTGGTGTTTCAGATCCTCTTTTTGGTACATCTGACTGGAAATGACCTACTATTTCATTTTAATTTTGTATTTGTCTTTGAGTTCACGAGGTAAAATTTGCTTTCTACCTGTGATCTCAGATTTTGAGTCGTGAAGTTTTCTGGAACTTCCTGAGGATAAAAAAATGCTTGTGAGGGGGGAGGTGGGCATCGTGACCGCACACGGGGGCAGGTGCTGACTCACACACTGCTCTAGAAGCAGTCAGGACGCCAGCTGCGTCTCTCTCTGCCTCCCCGGCCATGCTTCCCATCCTTGTATTCTCACAGCCTGTGTTGACTTTGGAACTGAGAGGTCTCACGCTAAGCCAGCCTGCCAGACTTTGAGAACAGTCACATGGAAAGTTCTGGAAATTGACCATTAATCGAGTGAGAGAAGAAAAATGAAAAACAACTTTGTCCTTCCATCAAACGTCAGCTCACCAAAATGTGCATCTGTGGAAGAGGCTCTGTGACCTCCTTGAAATAAACTGTTTTATCTCTTGATAATATTTTCCAAATGTGGCCTTTAGGAGCTACCTATATTAATATCACTCGCAGCAGAGGTGGGACAGGAGATGCACAGGGGAGGAAACAGTAGTGTTAAAAATGCAGATTCATTTTCCCCACCCCAGAGGTAGTGAATCAGAATCTCTAACACGCCTAATCTGCACTTCCTAGGGTGAGACTTATGCATTTTAATGTCTTAAAAACAGCTATTTTAAGAGGTAAATTACCTTACTCAAGAAAGTACCATCTTAGATTAAGAATTGAACAGTGGTGAGAAATGAAGGGTACCTTCTAAGACATTTCTTGGCCATTGTGACAATATTTTTTTCCCACTTTATTGAAGTATATTTGACACATAACATGAGGTAAGTTTTAGGAGTTATCACCTGATCATTTGATACACATATATATTATGAAATGATCACCACAGTAAGGTTAGGCAACATCTTCTCATCTCACACAATTACCTTTTAGTGTGTGTGGTGAGAAAATTGAAGATCTACTCTTCTAGCAACTTTTAAGCGCATAATACAGAATTGTTAATTACCATTACCATGCTGAACAGTAAATCCCTAGATCTTATTCATCTTCTTACTGGAATTTTGTGCCATTGAGCCAATAACTCCCCATTTCCCCTACCCTCCAGCCTGTGGTAACCACCATGACATTCTCTGTTTCTACGAGTTTGTCTTCTCCCCCACCCGCAAATTCTGCATGTAAGTGGGATCATAAGGCATTTGTCTTTCTCTTTCAGTTAGCACAATATCCTCAGGACCCATGTTTTCAATACATTACAGGATTTCCATCTTTTTATGGCTGAAAATATTCCATACATACAGATCACATTTTCTTTATGCATTCACCCATTGACAAGCACTAAGACTGCCTTCATGTCTTGGCTATTGTGAAAAATGTACAATGAACATGGGTAGAGAGACATCTCTTTGAGACTGCGATTTCATTTCCTTTGGCTTTATACCCAGAAGTGGGATTGCTGATCATATGGAGGCCCTACTTTTAATTTTTTCACAAACCTCCATACTGCATCCCAAAGTGACTATAGCAATTTACAAGTGACAATATCCTTTAAAGCATTAAGATTTTGGAATATATCTTTGGGCAGAGGCTGATTTGGTGGCCTGAGAATAGATATTGTATCATTGTTTTATTCCTGTGATTGACACACACAGGTTGTCTTTTTTAAATGTGGCTTTATCACCATGCCATCTTTCTGGTTATGTTTGCCTATGGCTTTAACTAAGGCTTGCTTCTTCAAACACTTGGGTTGTTGGGAATTTTGTTTGGTTGGTTGATTGATTGGTTAATATCCATCTTGTCCACACTGTGGTTGCTACAGATATTAGAACTGCTTCTTTATTGAATAGTACCATGGTTTTGGTTCTCATACTAGTGTGGTTTTGTTTACCAACTGGAACTTATCAGCAGTTATTTTAATTTATGTAGTTATTATTTATAACATAAATAGGGCCTTTTAAAAAGTTGTTAGCTAAACATTTAACTAGAAGAAGAAAACTTAGACAAAGGAAAAAGCAAGATAAGCCTGACTTTCTGTCTTTGTCCAGCCTCAATGGTTGGGGGCAGTCAGCCTAACCAAGGGGGAACTGATGGGGTTCCCAAATGTAAGCCTGGAGGAGAAAGCCTCTCCCTTAAGGTTTTTCACAATGTCAAGGAAGTCAAAACCAAAAATAGTGCAAGGCATAGATTGCAGTAAGCCACAGAGCTCTGAGATGAAAGAGGCTGACCCCAGAAGTGAGCTCCCAGGAAGTAATAGTGTGTCTGGGTGAAGCAGGAAGGGCTTGGTCTCTTAACTGAAAATGGCTTTGTGTTCTGCAGCTGGTTTTGATGTTGTGTTCTAGCTGCTGCATAGGGGCTGGGAAGGCCAGTTGTAAGTCAAGGATATGGATGGCATACGTTGCAAGTTCTAAGTGAACGTTTTCAGACTGTGGGTCTCTGCCTGTTAGTGGGTCATAAATTATTGGATAGCAAAAGGTTTTTGTTATATTCATGACATATATAATATGATAGAATAAACAGAACAAAACAGAATAAGGTACATTGCACGTAGTAAGGGAAATATTATTTGGGGAAACTGTGTATGTGTGTATACTATTCTATAATGTATTTTGTGTTTCTTAGTGTATGTCAGTGTCAAAAGAAGTTTGAGAAACAAAATAGTTTTCTAGATAGGTCCTGCCTGCCCTAATCCTGACCATGATAGGCACTGAAGAGACAATACTCAGATATAAGTTAGGCCTGCATCCTGGATTAGTCTTAGCTCTGTATTTGCTCAGCACCAGCCTACTGCTTGCATGAGACTAGAATTAACCTTATTGCCTTCAGCTTAATCAAGGTAAGCTCTGGGAATTCACATGACTTCCAGTTCAACCTTTCTCATGACCATCATAGCACCAGAGTCTTCAACTGGATTTTTATCCTAATTAGCAAATGCCTAGCTAGTCCTAGAAACTGCCCCTAACATCCAGGTGAGAAGCCTAACAACCTGCTTAATTACTGTGGGGCACATCTTCCAAAAGAAGCAAACCCTGCCATTTTACCTGACACATGAGCTGGAGTCCTGTGTTCACCCATAAGCTTCCTTTCTGGAGCTGTGCCTATTCCATAATTCAGTCCATCACTGCTACTGCAAACTGGCTATCGATGTCCCCCAGGGTGGCCTTTACCCCCAAATCAGCTGGAACTACGGATTATGATGATTCATACAGAGCTGAGCTTTGAGATTTGTCTAGAGGAGTGGTTCTCCTAGTGTGGTCCCAGATGAGCAGCATCAGCATTATACCGGTAACTTGCTAGAAATGCAAATTACAGGGCCCACCACAGACCTACTGAATCAGAAACTCTGGGGATGAGGCCAAGCCATTTGGGTTTCAACATGCCTCCCCAGTGATACTGGTATGCATTACAGTTTGAGGACCACTGTTTTAGGGCAAAGGGAAATATACCAGACAATCTATTGACACCTAATAACAAAGACCAATCATCTTCCTTCTTCCGTTCCCTCCCACAGATTGTGATGGTGCCATCCTCAGATGGAAGCTGTTCATGTATTAACTCTTTAATACCTTGTAATAGAAATATTCCAACTTTGTTCTTCCAATTTTACTCAAATGAAGTATGAGTACATATAATTCAACCTGATTGAATAAAAACTGAAAAGATAATAACAGAATTGTTTTGAGGTTTCCAAGTTTCCAGAATACTAAAAAAAGTTTTTATTTGTCAAATTTCACATGCTAAATTTCCTTATTCTAGTTGGGACTGTCCTCAAAAGAGATATGACTCTCAGGAGGCACATTTATTTCTTATGAAAACACAAACCAATTATTTATTTGTCTTTTTTTTAAATGACTTTCTTTCTTGACACTCAAAAGGTTCAGAGTAAACTCCAGATACTAGGTTCTTTATCCCAAATGTGCATTTTTTTAGTTTGCCCATCATCCACCTCCTTAAAGCCCAGACTACCATTGAATTTTATAGTTAACTCACATGTAACCACTCTGAGAAGAAAGCATGACCTAGTGACAAACAAAGTTTCTCAATATTTTTTGGTTTATGATCCATCTGTGAACTTCCTAGCACAGGGACAGCTCCTTCCAGTCATCAGCTTACTCCTCTCTTGACCCTTAGCCTTCCAAACCCAAGCGCTAATGTGTATAAACTGATTTTTAAAAACCTACACACATCCACCATCTCTCAACTAGAAATATTGATTAGGCAGACAACAGGAACTAAAAATCAACAAAAACAAAAAAAGAAACATGGAGTTGAGAGACACAAACCTCATGTCCCACTTAGAGCTGTCAATGACTAATTGTAGTGAGCATATGTTTTTCAGGTCTGTCCAGCATCTCTTCCTTTGGGAGTGATCCCACCACTGTTCCATAGAGCCTTCTTACAACACATAGTACAGGTGGTGTCAATACCACCTTCCTGCTGAAGGAGTGGCCATGACCTAGGCTAGGACACCCACAGAACTGAGCCCATCTCTCTGGGAGAGTTGATTAGATCAGGAATTAACCCCTGAGCCAGTCATAACGTCCCCAGGACTCATGTCCTAAGAGGCAGCTGTTATTTCTCTGCAACTAGGAATACTGAACAACACATGCATCTGGAACATCTGGGGGCCATTGTGCCCCCTCCCAGGATGAAGATGAGAGGGAAGCCAGCTGAGAGAAGTCTATCTAAAAGATTTGGGGCCATCTATGCCCAAAGTCAATCGTTCCTCTTTGCCTCTCCAGTTACCTGTGCTATTTGATTAAACTTTTCACAAAATCTAGTTTGAGATGGGTTTTCATCATTTGCAATCAAGAGCCTCCTATAGTTTCCTGAGTATCCCTGAAAACTGGTTTTCTAATTTACTCAATAAATGGAAAAATTATTCTCAGTGGCCTTTTCCAGATCTATGGATTCTAAAACGTACTCTATGCTCTAAATTGGGTAGATTATTTTCTAATACAGCATGCCAATGTAGCCACTCCTGAATCAGTTTTCTTTAATTAAATTAAATCAAAGTTTTCTTGCCTAGATTTTCTGTGAAGATTACTTAAGTCAAAATCCATGGATGCTGGGATGAGCAAATCTTCCCTTCTGTCCTGATACAAAACATTCACAGAAGTCTGCAAGCACAAGCTGCACAAGGTCCGCTATCTTCTTGCCATTGACCTTGTTTTGTAACTAGTACATCAGCACCTTATTTGGTTCTGGTGAGAGTCCGAACAAAGAGCAAAGACAAAATGCCTCGATATTTGCTTGTATATTGTGAGCAGCTATATCATGAGAATCGAAACATTGGCGGCCCCGATAAACCCTAATGAACACAAGTAAAGGTTTCATTGCTCTATAAACAGTTTTTATATATAAATGTCACATGAAAGGCAGTGGGATTAAAGATTTATGCTACGGAGTTGCCTGGAAAACATCACCCAAGTGCTGTTGTTCCTTTGGCAGGCAATGTAGTGGCACTACTGTTTGTTTAATCTAGGCTCCTCTTTCTTAGAATTCTACACTGTCAAAACAGTCCTTTGTTCTCAGGGTATGTGTGTAGAAAGGGACTAAAAGAACAGGGGCCATTTTATTTCTTTTATTTAAAAAAAAAATAAAAGTCCAGAGGCAAACATGAGTAAATGTTCGAGTATACCTCTAGGTATGAAGAACACAGAGGTTTTCATATACAAGGAAAGTTCTTGGGCTCTACTGCTTACACCAAGTTATCACCCAGAAATAGCAAGACTCTCGAAGAATTCAGGAGCTCATTTTCTGTCCTAAGAGGAGCACCTAATGATTAAAAAAAAAAAAAATGTTCTCATCAAGTATCATTACTTCGAGCACAGGGATAAAAAATTAACCACAGCTCTGAGCATCAAAGTTGCCAAACTTGGAATCCACCCCCAAAATCTGTTGGAGTAGGACAGAGTACAAACTCAATTCACCATTCGTTAGAAGAGTTTCTTCACCTTTCACTGGGGCAGGGGCTTGAACTACCACAATGTAAGGCTGTGGAAGGCCAATAAAGAAATTTTATATGCAGGGGAAGATACCACATGTATATGAACTATACAATTATTTTGCATATAATTTGAATGTTTACTACTTCAGTATTATTTGTGATTTTCATTATTGCTTTGGCACTGAATAACACCAAAAACATGGGGAGTTTGTAGCATAAAAGCAATAGCTTTTTTCATGTACACATATTTCTGTAACCAATTTTAGTGTTACTAACACAAATCAACCATAGGAATGTAATAATTTTTCATTAGAAAGAATTTTGCAGACGAACTTTCTTTTCACATCATTTAATAGGTCATTTATTGGACAATATCATTCATTCATGGAAACTGGCATTACAGTGACCCAAAATATATCATTCTCAGTACAGCCTGCTTCCAAGAGAGGCTAGGATTCAAATATTACAAATCTCATGGTGATTATTAGACATGTAAGTTCCTGATCTTGTGTTAGAATAGGGACAAAAAAAAAATCCAAACATTTAAACGTTTTAGGGTAAAATATAATAATTAAGGTAAGTATACCATTTTTTATGATTCCCAGGATAAACAGCTTTTTTAATCTAATGGACCAATTAACTAACAATCAACAGAGATGGATTATAACTAGATAATTTATATTTATTGTTTTATATTTTTTAAATCAAACTAAAGACATAGATTAAGTATGAGAAGCTTAATTCCATTTATGGAACAGAATGTAAATGCTCAAAACCTGAATATTATAAAAGGAAAAAAGGATTATTTATTTGAATAAATATTATAAAAGGAACCAATGACAGTCAGCAGTTAGTCAGGAGAGAAAAAGCTGACTGGCCCACGGGAGACGAATTTCCTCAACCTCTGTAGTGAGGACTTGAAGAAATACTACCTAGAATCAAGGAGTCAAAAAAACAGAGGTTTTTATACGCTTTTTTTAAATATGTTTTTATATGTTTTTAATATGCTCTGATCTGAATGTGTCCCCAAAATTCACATGTTTAAAACCTAATGATGGGGCGCCTGCATGGCTCAGTGGGTTAAGCCTCTGTCTTCAGCTCAGGTCATGATCCCAGGTTCCTGGGATCGAGCCCCCGTCAAGCTCTCTGCTCAGCAGGGAGCCTGCTTGCCCCTCTCTCTCTGCCTACCTCTCTGCCTACTTGTGATCTCTCTCTCTCAACTAAATAAATAAATAATAAAACCTAATGACAAAGGTGATGGTATTAGGAGCTAGGCCTTTGGGAGGTATTTAGGTAATGAGGGGGAACCCTCATGAATGGGACTAGCGTCCTTATGAAGACAATCCCAAAGAGCTCTCTCCCTCTCTTTCTCCCATATGAGGAGACAGGAAGTCAGCAGTCTGCAACCCCACAGAGGGCCATCACCAGGATTTGATCGTGTTGATACCCTTCTGTTGGACTCTCCAGGGTCTGGAACTGTGAGAAATAAATTTCTGTTGTTTTTAAGTCCCTAGTCTGTGGATTTTGTTATAGCGGCCTGAGTGGGCTAAGGCAAAGTATAAATAGGCATAGGGCATGGAGTTATACAGGTGATCATGAACTAAATATAACATAAAGGAGGGTTTAAGAAAAGTGGGTGTAAGATAAATCTTGTATCTCTAAGAACAGAGATCAATACCGACACATTTGATGAAGAAAGAGAAGTAGAGGTATATTATTTTGCATTGCCAGTCAGCTGTCAGAAAGATAAGGCCAGAAATGGTTAAATCCCAGTTCTCACCTTCCTTGATCTGTGAGCAACATTGAAGCAGTTGGTAACTCCTTCCTTCGTATCTTGCTTCATTTTGTTGTCAGTTCTCAGGGTTGTTCCCTACTTCACCCGCTCCTTCTCGTTCTTCCTTGCAGCTTCCTCCTTGAAACTTATAACATTGGGGTGCCCCCAGACAGCACTCGGGAATGAGAGTCCCTTGGCATAGGATCATCTGCATATTTTCCTAAATTTTTTGAAAGTTGTAACTCACTATGATAATTCTAGCTGGCAAATACTTATTAAGTACTTATGTTATGCAAGGCACTGCATTATATTCTTGGGTAACTCTGTTCTTTCTAGAACTTCCTGTGATGATGGAAATAGTCTATATCTGCAGTGTCCAATGTGGTAGCCACTAGCTTCATGTACCTATTGAGTGCCTGAAATGTGGCTAGAGTGTAACTGACAGGCAATCAATGACTAGTGATTAGTGGCTACTGTACTGGACAGTTTATTTCTAATGACTTGGCTATGGTGGTCCTCAATCCTTGGATCTCACCTTTCAACAAGGAAAGGATCCTACTTAAATAAAAAGAAAAATTTTAGAAAACAGAGGGTAAGGGGCTCTTTACCACAACTAAACCTGAGCCAAGTTCGTTGGAGTATAACAGATAAAGATTTTGGAAAGCTGGGACGCTGGGTGGCCCAGTTGGTTGAGTGGCTGCTTTCGGCTCAGGTCATGATCCCAGGATCCTGGGATCGAGTCCCACATCAGGCTCCTTGCTTGGCAGGGAGCCTGCTTCTCCCTGTGCCTCTGCCTGCCACTCTGTCTGCCTGTGCTTGCTCTCTCACTCTCCCTCTCTCTCTGACAAATAAATAAATAAACTCTTAAAAAAAAAAAAGATTTTGGAAAGCTGATCCTAATTTTTACCCGTAAGAGACAAATCTATCTCTCTTTTTGTTAAAAATATTGTGTTTTCTTAGGGGTGCCTGGGTGGCTCAGTGGGTTAAAGCCTCTGCCTTTGGCTCCGGCCCTGATCCCAGTGTCCTGGGATCAAGCCCCATATCAGGTTCTCTGCTCTGCAGGGAGCCTGCTTCCCCCTCTCTCTCTGCCTGCTTCTCTGCCTACTTGTGATTTCTATCAAATGAATAAATAAAATCTTTTTTAAAAATTGTGGTTTTTTAAAATAGTACATTAATTCCATTTTTAACTTCATAAATGTTGGTAGTTTGGGAACAGAAAGTTATAAAATGGACCTAATAAAACCCAAGATATAACAGACCCATTGTAGCGAACTTTAATTTTGATCTTCCTTGTTTTTCAGTGTTGTCTCTTCAGTTTCAAAGATCTCACTAGAATTGCTGTTATTTCATCTGCCTCTAATTCTGAACTTCCTGCTCTAAGTTTATTTCCTAATATTTGTCATATGCCTTATGAATATCCCCCTATAGCACCAACACTGGGCTTTTATTATTGTAAACCTCTGCATTTTCATAGTCCACTAATATAATTGCAACTCATTTATGGCAGGGAATGGAAATATGTGACATTTCATTCTAATTGATGTCCCATTATATTAACATTACTATTTCTTTATTGTGCATTATCTCAGGACATATTTGCACATGATAGATATCTAGGTTTTGGTTCCTTAGACATTTTCAGTATGTAAAAGAAAAAGTCCTTTGTTTAGAATGATCTTAACTATTCTTTAAATGAATGAATATTTGCCATACTTATATATAGTTCACCATCTTGGTCTCCAAAAGCCACACCCACTATTATTTTCCAGACAGACCTCTCTCTCTAGATTTAATTACTGGTACTGGATGTATCCGGCTGCTATGGGACACACCCTTCACTTTCTAAGTTTCAGCTGAAAGTGTAGTCTAGTTTGCCATTTGATTCCTTTTTAGAGGCATTAAAGCCCAACATTTGCTTCTGGTGGTTAAAGCCTTGGAGCAAAGGCTGGAGTGGGAGTCTACCTCTTGCTACCATATACACTTTTGGCCTATACCTTCACTTAAGAATCTCTTACTGAATGGAAAGCTGGTATGAGAAACTTGTTTTCTCCTAAACAGGCAAGTTCTGTGTTCTCTATAGTTCCTCAAACTTCTATTACAAACCAGCTAGTTATTTTCTGAGCTCATCATATGTAGCTAAAAGAGGTCAGCTAATACTTCAACATTCTAATAGAAACCATCTTGCCCAAGTCCACGAGTTCATTGGTTACATTTCTGTCTTCCAGTTTGCCACAGATCGTTACACCAAATGCTTCACAGTTATATAACATGAGTCACCATTTCTTCGGCTTTAATGATAGTTTCTTCAACATTTTTCCAACTTACACCCACCACCCAGCCCTACATATTTTAGGTTTTTCTTGCAGCCAGCACAGGACTTATTAATAATACGAATTCCTGCATAGGTTTGCTCTTGCTACAAAAATGTCCCATAAAAGACAGCTACAAGATCTCAGTGGTATGTAACAATAAACATTTATTTAGCTCACATGTCTGTGGATTCTCTGGGGATGTGCTGATCCAGGCTGGGCAGCTCAGCTGGGTGACTCTCAACCATGTCTCTCACCCTCCTCCTGGAACCCGTGGGCTAATGTGGGATGGCAACAGCAGAATGATAGAGCCCAAGGCCTACTCTGTAAGAACATTTCTAGCCTCTATTGAGTCATGCCTGCTAATGTTCCATTAGCCAAAGCAAATCACATCCTGAACCCAAAACCCAAGGGGGTGGGGAATTATCCTCTGACCACCGTGAAGACAAAAACAGTCACATGATCAAGTCCCATGGAGTGGGAAGTTATACTGCTTCCATGGAAATGAGAAAAAGGAGAGAATATCTCTGACAAAACTGTAAATGTGCCTCAAGAAAAATCGTGTATTGCCGTGACTTGTCTTTCCTATAAATTAGGAAATTTTCAGTATAAGCAAATCATCCTGGCTAAACTAATCACAAAGGAATTCATTGGAAAAATACAGAGAAATTCATAAAATCAAGGAAAATTTGATCATACACACCTCAGAAAAGGATTAGGGACAAGAAATTTCCAAATATCTAGGTAGTGAAAGTTCATAGTCTCTGGAGGAATGCTGCCATAGACTAGGGAAAACTGTCCCATCCTTAAGTCACTCAGCTGAAGATTCAAATTCCCAAGATAATCTAGCTGTGTGAAGCTGCTTAACCCTAGGCCAGTGAGAAACCAGTGTACAATCCCATAAATCTACATGTAACAGGGAAGATTTTTATCCTCAAAGGAAAATCAATGTTTTGTTACCAAAAGAGGGCTGCATGCTAAGAAAGCAAAATCCACAGGTGTGTACACCATAAAAACAAATCTATTTGAATTTTAAGGAGGTCAAAACTGTCAAAAAGCAATATGTTATGCCAACCCACTTACACAAGAATGAAGAAATAAATCTATGTCACTCCACTAAATAATGTATATCAGAAATCTTAGAACCAGATGCTTCTAAGAACGGCTAAAGTTCCAGGTCTACCATTTACTACTTATATGACCTAAAACAAGTCACTTAGCTACAATCTCTTCATTTATAAAACAGGGAAAGCCTGCCATCTCTTTCTATAGGTTGTTGTGAAGTTCAAATACATTAACAGACATGTATACAAAAGTGCTTTAAAAACTGTAAGATGAGGGGCACCTGGGTGGCTCAGTAGGTTAAGCATCTACCTTCTGCTCAGGTCACAATTCCAGGGTCCCGGGATCGAGTCCTGGGAAGGCTCCTTGCTTAGTGGGGCACCTGCTTCTCCCTTTCCCTCTACCTGCCATTCCCCTTGCTTGTGTTCATGCTCATTCTCTCTCTCTCTCTCTCTCTACGCCAAGTAAATAAATATTTTTTTAAAAATAAAAATAAAAGTGTAAAATGATTCTAATGTGACAGCAACTCTTCTGTGTCCAATGACACTGGTTCCAAATCATGTGCCTAAATCCTATTTTACCTACAAATGTGAGCAGGTAAGAGACACCTTTCCCATTTAATTACCTCCAATCAGAGGAAGAAGATGCTCTGAAGATAGAATACCTAAGGATTGAAGGAGGAAGACAATTACATCAGGCAATTTGCGACACTTTTCATGAGGCCCCAGGCCAGGGTCTATTACTCCAGAGGCCACTATTCCATCATCTTAGAAGGTAGTGGTTTCTATGGGAAAATATCCAATAGTCCCACAAGCTGAAGTGAAAGAAGCAGATAGACAAAGAGAGGAGACAAAAAGACAGAAAAAGAAAGTCTTATTTGCATTGAAAACTCAATCCCAAGTCGCCCGGTGAGCAGTGTCTATGTATCTGTAAGACAGCACATTATTTAATTCTATACTCAACACCGTTCACCCTTCAGGATGTTTGACATTTGGAAGGCGATTGTGAAGGGGGCAGAAAATAGCCAAACATCCAAACATCCTCCATGTGGTCACTGAGGGAGCAAAAATAGTCAAAAGGGTTCAGACGCAGAGTCCTTACAAGATACCCTGTGGTTGGAGGACCATGGTCTCACTTTCAGCAATAGCTTGCTGTTCATGACTAAGTGACAACAGTATGGATGGAACAAAGGTTAGCATAGTCCCCTCCAGGCCCCACCCAATAGCACCGGGCCGCTTTAAATCCATCCTTGAAGGTAGTGGAGTGCTTGGCCAGGCATGTGCTCATTACACAGAGAAGCACTCACTCTTCATCAGTTAAAGACGGTAACTTGCGTGATTTGTTCTATGTGAATGATTCATTCATTCACCTGCTACTACTGTCCAACCCCCACAGATGTCTTACCCTGTAACTCTCTTCACTTTTCCATTCCTGTAGTGAAATAGTATTTCTGAGACATAATTTTATCTGGTTTTACCAGATGGTAATTTACCCCCATGGTAATTTACCCCCATGGTAATTTCCTCTCTTCCCCCTTGTAAGCAAAGAGTAGGCCCAGTGTCCTGGACAATAATTGTGACAGAATCTCCTGGCATTTGTGGTTCCAAGAACTTACGCTCATTAAGAGACCACGCTAGTGCATCTGAGGTAGACATCACTGAAAAGGGTTGCCTCTGAAGAAATAGAAGAAAACAAGAGAAGGAAGAATATCCCCAGGGTAGAAAAAGGTTGCCTGACCTGAAGTAAGAATAATAGATGAAGAAATGAGGGCAAAGTCCTGAGTGGGTCTCAGAAAGAAATCCCTTCCCAATAACACATGCACACACACACACACACACACACCACACACACATGTACACACTCTCTTTACCAGTTCTCCTTTTTTTTTTTTAAAGATTTTATTTATTTATTTGACAGAGAGAGAGATCACAAGTAGGCAGAGAAGCAGGTAGAGAGAGAGGAGGAAGCAGGCTCCCTGCAGAGCAGAGAGCCCGATGTGGGGCTCTATCCCAGGACCCTGAGATCATGACCTGAGCCGAAGGCAGCAGCTTAATCCACTGAGCCACCCAGGCGCCCCACCTGTTCTCTTTCTTGAGCAGAGACTCATGGACTGTGTCCAAGCCCCCTGGGCCCAGGGAAGTCTCACTGAATCCCCTCACTGATCCCCAACATGGCATCAGTTTATAGGCTTGAAGTTCCTGGACTCAAAGGAGCCCATAAGGGAAGGAAAAAAAAAAAAAAAGACTATTACATTTGTAAGAAACCAAGGATCAAAGCAGCCTGTGAAAATCGCAGAGGACACTCCACTGAACACAAGACTGATGAACTGATCATCCCTCGTCCCCAGTATCTTACTGTTATTACATCAGGAGAGAGGGAGGGAAACTCCAAATTGTTTAAGATGAAGTCTGTATCATGCCAAGGGTTTGGAGCAGGAAACAGGAATCAAATTGAATTATAGGAAAAATAAAGTCCTATTTTGTGCACACTGAGGTTGTGGCCTGAAATCTATATTAGCTACCCAGGCACACGTTTGCTTCCCAATAAATCATGAGCTCCTAGAAGACCCTGAACAGATCTCCTTCCTTCTTGGAGCAGGAATTCTCAGGTGTCAGTTATATCACTTGTATCTTGTTAAAATACAGATTCTGATCCAGTAAAACTATGGCTGCCCCAAGATTCTTCACTCTGACAAGTTCTGAGATCATGCCGTTCACAAGAAGCAAGGCGACAGAGATTCATAATGACCTACACATGTAATAGATGCTGGAGTCAAGGGAGGAACAAACAAAGATAATGATGATTGATCTTCTTGAGACAGAGGAGGCTGTCTTTTGCTATTCCTCACCTAGCAATGGCCTGGCTGAAGAGCATAATTTCCACGCTAACAATGACTTACTGATAAATTTTGTTCACTGGGAATTCACTCGAAGAACTGTGGACATGGGTTGATCCTATCTTTCACTTTTTCTTGCTTCTGGGCTCAGAACAGGAGAGATGGAAGGTACAACATAGGTACAACACTATGCTAAGTGAATCCATGGTGACATGTTGAAATTATCAACTTTTCTTCGTGAATACTATTGATCTATTCGACTGCTGTGTATTGAATGCACAGGTGTACACTGTAGAGATGTAAACAAAATGCCCACTCTCGTGGTGCTTACATCCTAATTAGGCTTATTAAATTTGTGCCTATATGGTTACCTAACATGTTGGTCACATGTGATCTCATTTGATCCATAAAAGAAAGAGACAAATAAGAATCCTGAGGGCCACCGTGAAAAAGTGACTGCTCTGAAGATAGATAGCAAATAAAAGGCAGGGTATGGGTCTGAACCTGACTTTCTTTCAGTTTTGATCTCTTTCTAATACCCTGATGAACAAAATTTGTGATGAAGATGTTGTTACGATGACTAGTGGGTTCTTTGGTGAGGCCACAAAAACCTATTGCTTGGGTGAGCAATAGGAAAGGACAGCATTGACCCTGCTCAGAAAGATCATTTTTTTTTATTTACAAAAAAAAAAAAAAAGACATTTACTGACTAACTGGCTATAAATCAGGAGGTGTCTCATTTCTATCTGGATAACGGGAACTCATAGATGAAACAGTTTAAATACCTATCTTCATTTTATATTCTTTGTTGATTTATTTTGTGAAAGACAAGATTATGATCTCAATGGTTATTACCAGATCACCAAAGACATTACAACCCCTCAGAGAGCTACCTTCTAATAAAATGAGGACAATTGTAGAGAGTTAATAACAGTAGCATTTACCCATCTTTTGTTTGCAAAGAGATTTCCCTCCCAACTTTCCAAAGTAAATTTCAGTAAGATCTCCTGGAATAAACTGTTGAAGTCACCTTTCAGAGAATATTTTTAGAACTGGCCTTATGCTGTCCAGAAATACCAGGTAGCAAGTAGCCTGGGGTCCAGGATCAGAGGAGAACAACCTCAAGGTAGGTCAGTAGCACCATACATTTAAATTGTGAGTTGCATGATTAAAAGAAGCCACATAATTTCTCTTCTGCCAAACTTGGAATCTTCTCTTAACTAAGGTTACTTCTTTTCCTTCTCTTCCACATAATGTGCTTAATGCAGCCAACACCAGCCTCTCTGAGATACTAACAGACAGTGGTAAAGAAATGCATGCTGCCAAGTGCATACGAAATTCAATTAGCATTATAATCACTTCCATATCTTATTAATGGGGTTATTGGGGGGGGGGCTGTTGCAGGGCAGAGATAACCTCGGTCCCCCTCTGTGATAATTAGAGTCGCTGTGGTTGCCCGGGATGGCCCTGGTTTACCGCTGTTGAGCCAACACAATCACGGAAGGCTCCTCTTTTCACTTTTACATGTGTTCCCATTTGAACAACAAATTATATAGTCACTCTATTTCTAACTGACACTCGTGTCTGCACAAACTTCACGGCTTGCCAATTTGCAGATTGTGCTGGGAATCCTGCCACACAGAGAGAAAGGAGGGATGAATAGAGATCCGAGTATCCTCTGATCAGGGAAATCGTGGGGTAAATCAAGGGAACAACACCACCCCCTTACAGCTCCACCGTGAATACCTGAGACGCATGGATGGTTTTAAATTTCTACTTAACTTCTTTCACAGGGGCCAAAACAGTCATCATCACTACGTGACAAAGAGAGGCTAGTTAAAAAGTATCTGCCCACCTACTTGACGCTGAGCAGATCGTAGGGAAGATTGGCCATAAAAACATCTAAAATACAGGGGCGCCTGGATGGCTCAGTGGTTTAAGCCTCTGCCTTCGGCTCAGGTCATGATCTCAGGGTCCTGGGATCGAGCCCCGCATCGGGCTCTCTGCTCAGCAGGGAGCCTGCTTCCTCCCTCTCTCTCTGCCTGCCTCTCTGCCTGGTTGTGATCTCTGTCTGTCAAATAAATAAATAAAAATAAAATATTAAAATTAAAAAAAAACAAAAAACATCTAAAATACAAAATATACCATTCTATCTTCAAGGTATTTAGAATCTACTGTGGCAAGCACAGACGAATGGGAGAAGTAAGAAGTGGTAAGTGACAGGAACAACCTACACGCCTCTGTGTTGAAAGAGCTCTCACGTTTACATCATAAATGTGTGTCGGAGTTTAAAATAGAGAAAGTTGATGGACATAAACACGCATCTAGCACACAGTGCAGGTAAGTCTAGGATACCTTTAGGGTACATTTCACTTAATTCTCATGTCAAGCCCTATGAAGGCCATAGGATTTCAACCACAGATAAAGCAACAGACCTGAGAGGTTAAGTGACTTGCCTGAGGCCACTCAGGAGCCACACTAGATCTACTAAACTCAAAGCCCATGTTCTCTCCTCTGTGCTTTATGAATTCTCCTCATTTTGAATAGCCCAAGGCAGAAACTAGCCAATATCAGGAATCTTAATAAGCACCTAAACTCAGAGGAGATAAATTCAAAGTTATGCAGACTAGAATATATAGGGGGAAAAACAAGCCAAAAATTAAAATTATAAAAAATTACATTTTTTAAACTCGAAAGAAATGAAAGAAGATTGCTTCTCCATGTTTCCAAAAGCAGATTCCAATGCAGTTGTGTGCATGCTTAGGGAGAGAAAAAAAGGAGGGAGGGGAATTGTGTAAAAATACATACTGATCCAAAACGTATTTGTTGAACTGGTCATACTGAATTCTCTAGGAAGCCTCCCCACAGGATGGATTCACGTCTTCTGGAGGCTCTAATGCTGATTACAACAAAATCCATCATAGCCATTGCTGTGTAGTAGGGAAGACAATCGCTGAGCCACAGATGAGAGCTTCAAAGCATTCAAATCATGAATGTTTCAGTCCTACTATCAGTTCCACTCACTCCCAATTTATCTTTGGAGCTGAAAAGGAAGGTGCTGGATGGAGGAGGGGAACCTGTGAGGAAATGGAGCCAGGATTCCCAAAGTCAAGTACTTTGCAAACCAGTCGGAAAGGGGTTAGGTCATAGCCAAAGAGCCAATGGGAAGTACAAAGAGCAAGCCCAGGAGACACCAACGCCAAGGGCCAATTAACTATAGTTGTCCTGTCTCCCCCACAGGGGAGCTTCAACTTCCTTATCCTTAAAAAGAAGCTCATAAAAATACCACATGTATCACTTCTGTGTGGAATTATCCAAGTCATAGATACAGAAGAAAAGTGGTTGCCAGGGGCTGAGGGGACGTGAGGGAAACAGGGAGACGTTGGTGAAATGGTACAAACTTCCACCTCTAAGATCAGTAACGTCCAAGATCAGATGTCAAACATGGTGACTCTGGTTGGTAACATCGTATTGTATAATTAAAATGTGCTGAGTAACACTCACTTGTTCTTACCAAAAAAAATGAAGAAAAGATACTATGTGAGATGATGGTTAGAGACACCCTCCGCCCCGCCATCATCAGCTCCACGCTCTGCGGAGTCTGCTTGTCCCTCTCCTCTCTCTTCTCTGCCCTGCCCCTTGCTCACTTTCTCTCCCTCTCTCTCTAAAATAAATAAAATCTTTTAAAAATAAAAAAAAAATCACCTAAAATGTGCTCTGAAAACCCCACTTTAGTATACCAATGAAAAGTAACACGGGTAAGAAAAAAAAGGGCCTGTTTTAACCATTTGAAGCAAATCCTCACCATTCATTCCATCCTTGTTCAGGCAGGTTTGGGCACATCTCATGAGCTCTAACTGCAGGTATACCCAATTCCGGCAGCCTCCTCGCCTGGCCTCCTTCCTGGTTTCCTCCTTGAACCCAGCCCAGCCCTCTCTGCTGCTCATGCACAACTATCTATGGTGATCTCATGCACATTCGTGGCTTGAGTTCTCTGTTGACCCAAAGTTACGCCTCTAGCCCAGACGTCTCAGAGCTCCAGACTCATACATCTGCCTGCCTAGTGGAGAGCTCCCCTTGGATGTCTCTGAGGCTTGTCCAAAAGGAACTCTCTATTAGTTCCCTCACTTCCAAAGTCTACACCTGCTTCCCCTTTCCCATTCTTGGTGAAAACTGATTGTCAGCAGTAGTGACAGAAGCCATAACCTGGCTCTCTTCTTGGTACCTCCTTCTCCCTCTTCCTTCCATCCAACACTTTATCCTACAGTTTGCTCACTTAGAATATCACATAAGAGGAAAGGAAATCGGAAGATAATGCCCCTTACACAGTGACTCGTCACGTTCCCAAATGGTTGGAACGTTGTCCATTTTTTGATTCGGGTATTCTGCCTATCTCTTTTGTCTCTGCAAAGGGAGCAAAGACAGTTGCAATCTGTATAGACAAGTGCTTTCCTAACAGGGCTCTGTGAAATGTTATTTCCAAGAAGCTTTAATAGGAGATGTTTCTTTTAAAGACAATATAAAACAAAAAGTAGAAGTGGTTCCATCATTAGCAAAATTGTGTGTCCACTGTGTTCTCCAGACCTTCCCCCTTCGCCCCTGGCCCCCAGGTTTGGGATTCCATAAATAAGGTTTTCACTCTGGACCCAAGAAATGAGCAAGATGATTCCACCTGGTGATAACACACTGGCAGCATGGTGCGTGTGCGAATGGGATGTGTGACTTTTTCTTTTCTTTTTATTGTTGAGACTTGGCTTGCTTACCTGTTAATGCACCTGAGAGGGCTGTGTGACGTCAGCATACGCACCCTAGCTTTGCAAGCTTGGCTGTTTTCATGGGGACCCCTGACTCTTCCAGTCAGCTCTGCCAAGAGGTTGAGGCTTCCCGCTCTTTCTCGGCCAGTTCCCCTGCTGTCCCCACCCCACTCCCCATGAAGTGCATTATGTTTGGACTCTGGCTGCTTCCACCCGTCAGCAGCATACATATTACCCTCCCCGGGCTCTGAAAAGTTGTAAGTCTTCCCCTCTCCCGTGCTTGGACTCCACCCTGCCCCCCAATGGGTTTAGGGGTGCTGGAGGCAGCCACAAATCTCACTCAAGTTTAACTCCTGTCTAGCGAATCTGCATTCTCTAAGAGAAGATCACTTAGCTGAAGGAAAAGCACCTGCCTATTGCTCCCCCTTTGCAACCAAAGAGAGTATCCTCCAGCCAGATGAAGGCACAAAGTAACCGCTGTACACCCTCACCTCTTTGCAAAACCACCACACCCAGCTGCAGAGTTAAGTTCCTGAAAAGTCCTCCAGCAAAGAACCTCTTTTCTTTCCTTTGTTCTAGTTGCCCAAGGTATTTCGAGCAGCCTCACTTTTTGGCAACCCCCCTGTTTTGGGTTTGTATTGCTATAGACGGACAAACTCCTCCTAAGGATATGGAAGAAGCTCCTGAGGCAGATTTTCTGGGAGCGCCTGAACTGATTTCAGCTTTCCTTGCATCAAGGCAGGTGCGCCAGGAGACCCTCCATGGGTGTTGCTTTACTCCAGGTGATCCGTCTGGGGGCTGGTCCGGGCTGAAGAATTAGGTAGAGTGGGTGCAGGAGAACCTGAAAGAAGGCTCAGGAACAGGACAGGGAGTGAGGAGGCCTGGGAGAAGGAACGATGCAGAATCAGCCACTGCGGTCCCTGGTGCCCCCCATAGCCTCCAGCCTGAGCCTCAGTGGAGAGAAGTCTAGGACTGAAGGATGTGGTTAGACTGTCCACACGGTGAGGCTGCTGGGGCCCAGAAGCATCCTGGCCACCCTGTGCCCAGAGTCCACTTTGCACTACAAAGTGCGCCCCCCTCCCCCCAGTAGCCTTCGCAGGGAGAACAGCAGCAGCCGCTGAGAAGGAGGCAGAAGGCAGGATCAGGTCAAGGTGTCCACAGAGGAAGAAGCATCTAGCCCGGTTACTGAGCATGGAGGGACAGCGCAAAGCTGAAGCCCCCCTCCATTCCCCTCTCTGCAATGATGGGGAAGACTTTTCTGTTGGGGGGAGGAGGTAAGTTCCCCTAGGAGCACCCGGAGATAGGAGGACTGCCATCTGCTGTCCCCCCCAGAGGCTGGAGAGCCCCAGGCAGCCGGGGGCCCTCCCGATTCTCTCTTTACATATTAACGAACCTTCTGGTTTCCTCCTTCCTCTTTTCCCCAGGCCACACTTTCCCCACCCGCCTAGTCTCTCTGGAGCAGTCAGAGCCAAGAAGGAGGTAGCTGGTAGGCATGGGCTTTCATATTTTATTCAGGCGACTCTGTGGGTGGTGGTGTTAGCCCCCCCCACCCCCCTTTGGGGTTACTGGACAAGAAACAGGCTCATAAAACAAACGGCCCGACTTTGGGTAGGGGGTTGTAGCTAGTAAAGGGAGTTCCCGTTTGTCTTAAATCACTCGGGATTGTTGACGGCAAGAGGCAGCCGTTTAATCTGAAACACAGAAAGAAGTAAGAGCGTCGCTGCGAGTCTCAGCCTCTCAGCCAAGCTTGACGTTTACATTCTAAGCACTGTAAGTACCAAGTGGCCTGCATGGCTTGAAGCCAAACAGTAATGTTTCCTTTTGCTGTTGTTGAGAAAGGCATTCAGGAAAACAATTGAGCACAATAAGGGCCTTCCTGTTCCGGCAGGCGGGCTGGCGGGCGTGTGAACCACCCAGCAAAGAACGAGGAGTGAGTCATCCCAGAGAACTGGGAGTTTCCTTCCCCCTTGTCAGAGGCTGTCTCAAAGGCAGGGGCAGATGAGCTGCCATGGTGGACCCAGCAAGTCACCATTTTCAGAATCAGTCCCCCACCTCTCTGGGCACCGGGGAAATCTCCACCCCAGCACCACCCCCTGCAAAGTCCATGGCTACGCAGAGAAATGACACAAACAGGTTTGGGTAGGGAAGGGCATTGGCCATGGGTTTCCCTCCAGCAAGAAAACCAGCGCTGCAAGGGAAGGCCCATTGGGGCTTGCTCTAAGAAATGTCCGATTGCCTACATTGCATGGGCTTTTCAGGACATGAGGCACACAAACTCTACCCCGCGTGCTGCTGGTCACAGGCTTGGCCAGTTGGCACACAGCAACCAACTGCAGCTGCCAGTGAAGGGCAGGTGACTAACTGAGCCAAAATGAAACCAAATGTGTGTAAAATTCAGTAGAGCAAGACCATAGAGAGACCACACCTGATACTGTGTTCTGACCTTTCATTTTCCAGGTAATGCGACTGAAATACTAAGACATATCCTGGGTGATGGGCCAGCTGGGAAACCGGGGCTCCAAAATGGCGGACCTTCCGGCCAACTCTCTCCAAGATGGCGGACTTTCCTGCCGCCCTCATGCAGCCTCCATGTCACCGCCAGGAAACTGAAACTCTCCACCCAGGAACTTCCCAATTGGGAACTGCCCATCTCAGACTCCCCCGCCCCATACCCTCCGATCACCACATATCTTGTCATATATGAACTCGAGCCCATGCCTTACCTTGGTCCGATACACTCTCGGCGCCCCATACCCTCCGATCACCGCATACCTTGCCTTATATGGACGAAAGGCTATGCCCTACCTCAACCCGATAAAAGGACCTCGCCAACTCCCTCCCAGCACGACTTCCCCGACTCACTCCCCAACCTCTGTCCCGGCACAACTTTCCTGGCTCCCCTTCTCCTGAGCCCTGAAACTTCGCTGGAGAGTGCCTTTAATAAATCTTGCCTTGTGCCTACCTTGCCTGGTGTTGTGTTTAGTTCGCCTGCAAAACTTTACACTGGCGGCAAGACATAGAAGCTGGAAAGACGTCAGATGGTCAAGGATTGGTTGGTAGTGGTAAAGACAGCTCTCTCTCACCCTCCATCTCTCCCTCTCTCTCCCCTGCCCCTTCCTCTTTCCTAACTCCAGGTTTGTGGTAAAGTATTCTGCCATGAATGGAATCTTGAGTCTAAAAGATCCTTGAGATAAGAACCCAGCAGAGACATTGAACTTGACATCTTCCCCATTCTCTGTTCTAGGAGTCAGCACGCAATGTCCCTTAACCAAAAAGTGAAACCAAGAGACATGAAGTTTTGGAGGGTCTCAGGACATGCCACCTCAAAATATGCCCCTTGAGAATATTCATTGTTTCCAGCTGTGGTCACTAGAACAACAGCAAAGGCCAGAAGCGGCTTTCTCTGAACTCTTACCTGCCTGAAAGACACACCCTCCAGAAGGAACACAGTTGGGATGAGTTTCTCCCCAGGAAACTCATCAGTGGAAGAAGACTGACTCTTTGTCCCAGAAGAGGAGACAAACTGTGTCACAATTATCATCTCCCACCTGTTCTTTTAAGGGTCCATTCATCTTTGCCAAAAATCGTTTACTCTCTCTAAGAGACCTGTGTGTCTCCTCCCCTCTCCCTATTAAGATGGTATGTAAGCCTGAATTATTTTCAATCACTCATTTTGCCTGGGTATGTCCCATGTATACATGAGGGTTATGAGTTAATAAACTTGTTTTTCACTTGTTAATCTGTCTTTTATGGCAGGGTTCTCAGCCAAGAACTCAGAAGGGTAGAGGGAAATTAATTTTGTCTTCCATACAGTTATTTTTTTAAGATTTTATTTATTTATTTGTTTGTCACAGAGAAAGAGGGGGAGAGCACAAGCAGGCAGAGTGACAGGCAGAGGCAGAGAGAGAAGCAGGCTCTCCACTGAGCAAGTAGCCCAATTCAGGACTCGATCCCAGGACCCTGGGCTCATGACCCCAGCGAAGGTGGCGGCTTGACTGACTGAGTTACCCAGGTGCCCCTTGTCTCCCATACAGTTTTAATTACCCACTTTGCCTATGCAAAGGGATTGCTACTCACCATCGTGTTTTGATAAAATAAGAAAAAAAAAGATTATTTAGTACTTCCTTTAATATTAAACAGTTTTTTGAAATAGCTGTGAGCTTTGAGCCTAACAAAGCTCACAGCTATTTCAAAACTGTGTTGGTCCCCAAATCTTCTTTTATTAGCTAAGCCATTTGGAGAAGTCATTGGACTCCTCCCTACCTCAGTTTGCTTGTTTGTTTTTAAATGGGGCTAATAGCAGTGGCCATCTAAGAGGGTTGTTGTGGGAATTAAAAGAGATAACACTATGGGTAATTTTACTTAGTGTCTTGCTCAGGACACAATAAATGTAATTACTACTATTACCACTATTAATAATAATAATAGTCGTAAGAAGCTAATCAATAGTCATTGGATTCAGTTTTGTTTTTTGGTTGTTTTTTGTTTTTTGTTTTTTTGTTTGTTTGTTTTTTTCATTAGAAGGTGAAAAAACTGGGCTTGGCTCAGCCGAAAGCACCATGTTATCCCTTAGGAGGGTACAGTCTCTTCTGCCAAGAGAAACAAGGCCTCTAAAGGGAAAATGTTTCTGATGAAGGATGGGATGATTTGCCAGTTGAAAAACAGTATATTTTTTCCATCAAAACAGAAAATATTTTAAAAATGTGCAGATTGCTGGGGTGTGGCCTATGCAGTAATTTCTCCAACAAATTAGACGATCTTTTAAATGGATATAGTTTCTAGAAAGTTCCATGGCATTCTACCAAGCTCTTCAACTAAACAAAGCAGGTAAAGTAAATGAAAATTTCCATTTGTGTTACACTAAGGTATTTGCCAGACTGGAACACCAACTAGATTAGCCTTATAATTAGAGGACACTCTGGTATACTTTCTTTCACTCAACATGAAAAAAATCTAAAAAAAAAAAAAAAAAAAAAAAATTGGGCACCTGGGTGGCTCAGTGGGTTAAAGCCTCTGCCTTCGGCTCAGGTCATGGTCCCAGGGTCCTGGGATTGAGCCCCGCATCGGGCTCTCTGCTCAGCAGGGAGCCTGCTTCCTCCTCTCTCTCTCTGCCTACCTTTCTGCCTACTTTTGATCTCTGTCTGTCAAATAAATAAATAAAAATTAAAAAAAAAATTGTTAAACACATTCAAAAATCCATTCTTGGAGGCCAAGTGGCTGTCACTTGCACCTCCTGATCAGTCAATAAGAAAACTGATCTTAAACTGAGCTCTGAAGACTCTCAGGAGGACATTCAGGGAGGGCATATCGCATCTTTGAATCACAATCCAAATCCCTTAAGAGAGACTCAGCTTTGATCTCAAAAGTCTCCTGGAAGAAAACATTTCCAAGAATAAAACCCAAACTTGAGCAAGATTTTGGCCCTGTGGCCAGAAAATTCAGAACAATTTTGGTTAATACACCCCCCACCCCATTTTTAACCAGTGGTCTCGTTGGTGAGTACAGTTCATTTTCAGCTCAGTCAGGTCTTTTGGAAACGGAACCACAGGAATAGCACAGATGCTGAATGAATCAGATACATCCTGTGGTCTGCACTTCAAAGGGAGCCACAAATTCTTAAGGTATGATTCATAGCCATCAAAATCTATGAATCTCCTCTGAAATTGTTCTTCAAACTTGTAGTACATTGCTCTGTAATTCTTCAAATCTGTGACCCCACTGAGGTCAAGGAAAATCAGCAGGAGATTATAAACGCAATAGGAAATGAGAGTAGTTATCACCTGCTCAGGCCACTTGGCCAGTTAGAACTTGCATTTACTTGAACAAGAATAAGAGGAAAGCCAGAGTTCCCACCTTCTTAAACCTTTAGGGTCCATGGAACTGCTACGTAAACAGATAGTTAAAGCCTAGTGTCTTATGTCATCCAGGCTTATATGCTACAATTGGAGATCCTAACAAACCACCCCAAACTTCACGACCTAAAACAACAGCCATTTATTTAGCTCACAATCCTTCAGGTTGACAATTGGGGCTGTGATTAGTGACCAGTTGGGTGGTGGAGGTGGGGCTCTTCTGATTCCAGCTGGGGTCATTAATGTGTCCGTGGTTGCTTGCTAGGCCAGTTGAGGTACACTGGTCTAGAAATGCTTCGGCGGCAATGGTTCATCTCTGTTCCACATTCTCTCATGCTCTGTCAGGCTAGTTTGGTCTTAGTCATAAATTATCTGGACAAGGTTCCAAGAGAAAGTATGGAGATGTGCAAGGTCTCTTGGAGCCTGAGCTTAAAACTAACACACTACCACTTCCATTGCATTCTGTAGCCAACACGAGTTCCAAGGCCAACCTATTTCAAGAAGTGGTAAAATAAACACTGCTTTTTAATAAGAGGAGCTTCAAAGTCAAATTGCAGGCATGCAAATCATTTTTGCGATCTCCCCCAAACGACTCATACGTGTGTTCCCTAAAGCCATACTCCCTCAGCTCTCCGGAGTAGGGAGGGGTCATGTCAGCAGGGACTGAGGACTGCATTCCTGTGGAGCATCTGTCAGAGTTCGGCAACAAATGCCTCATCCCACTGTTTGGTTCTCTTGAGATGGGAGATAACCCTTTTTGCAGAAGTAGCAGAGAGGAAGGGGCCTCAAATGACTATACCTGGAGTAAAGCTCAATTTTGTGTTTCTGGGCAAAAAAATTGGATGTGGGGCCTTGAAGGAAAGCACATTTGGAATGCTCTGAGCTGAGAAAACCAGAGGAAAAATCCAGGGATCCTGAGAACAGAGAATAAGAGCCCCTTTGGGGAATTTCTTTTATGCTTGGTATAAACTGAAACTACACTCATGTTTACTTTTCTTTGTCCCCTTGACTGGGCCACAGGCTGCCCAGATATCTGGCCAAACTTTATCCCGGGTGTTTCTGCAAGAGTACTTTTGTATGAGTTTTTACATTTAAATTGATCAAACAAATGAAGCAGATTATCTTCTCTAATTTGGGTGGGCCTCATCCAAGCAGTTGAAGGCCTAAATAGAACAAAAGGCTAAGTCTCCCATAATTCCTCCTGCCTGTATGCCCTTGAGTTAGGACATGGGATTTTCTTCTGCCTTGGGATTCAAACTAAAGCATTGTTGGCTCTTCTGGGTCTCCAGCTTGCTAACTGCTGATCTTGGGACTTCTCAGCCTCCAAAATCACATGAGCCAGGTCATTTTAATAAGAGTGAGTGTGTGTGTGTGTGTGTGTGTGTGTGTGTGTGTGTGTGCTCATGTGCCCACATCTACTGGTTCTTTTTCTCCAAAGAATCCCAACTAATACAACTAGTGAGATATTGTGCCAGGCATAAAGACAAAAGAGTACTCCTTGCTTAGTAAAAACATGGCTGGTCTGTCCCCAGGTATGCCATCCCTTGATTTTTTTTCAGTATTACCAAATAATTCGATTCATCAAGAATAAAAACTTTATACATGATAATGTCATTAGTATCATCGTTGTTGATCTTGCCTCATTGTTACTGCTACAGGTGTCATTTTTATTTGGTTCAGCTGTTTTTGCTTTGATTTTGTTTTGCCTGAGACAGTGAAATGCTGACAGTTCAGCTGTGAGTCCTGCACCCATTACAACCACCAGCAGACACTTGGCGTGTGTGCGATTTCTCCAGGAATGTCCCAGAGATCCAATCCATGAGAGCTCATATGTGTAGCAGCTCTGTCCATGAAACCTGATAGCAGAAATGCTAAGACCAAGCTCATGATGGGCCATCTCTTCAGTAGTTTGCTGAGGTTCCTCTCAGTCACCGGAAGGTGCGCACAGAATGCCAGAGACATATGGTACTAGAAAACTCTGCTTCAGTGGTGGGCTTCAGGTTTCTATTGCAATAGCTGTGTGATATTTCAACTTAACCCAACTGAACTATGATTCCAAGAATTCCATTTCTAATATGTTCTGGGTAGGGTGGACCAAACTGGATATCCACTCCTGGGAGTTTGGGAAAGGAAGGTAAGCAGAAGCCACATCATGGCTGACACATGCCTTCTCCTGGTGAGTCAATCAAATGCAAACCTAGGTGCTGCTGTGAAGGAATTTTGCAGATGTGATCAATGACCCTAATTAGCTGACACTAAGTTACTCCATAGGGAGGCCATCTTGGTGGACCTATCTTAATCACCTGGAAGCTCTTAAGGCTCACGTTTCTGGAGTTCTGACATCTCATGATATTCCTTTCTTGATTCCTGCACCCCAGACTCCAGGCCCCTGTGGCCAGTCCCCATAAGCAAGTGAGTTAGATCCTTGTGATAAGTCCAATACCAATTCTGCTTCTCTGGTTTGAACCCTGACTGAGTTATCATCAGAGAACAAGAAGAATCCATTCAAGCTTGCCATTTGAGTCTTCCACAAAGCCATGTAGGGGGGGTCAGAAAGCAGAGACTTAGGTGCCAAATGGCCTGGACCTTCTCTCTTGCATCTTGCTTCAGCAGCCAAGTGAGTCTGGGTGGCTAATTCTCAAAACCTCTTCGAGTGCTATTTCTTTATATGTATATGGTGTTCATATTAAGTCCAAGACCACCTCCTTCACAGGGTTTCTTAGAAAAATCAAAGGAGATAATGATGGAAAGGCACTTTGCAGCCTTCTGTAAAATGACAGACATTTAGTTTTAAAATTACCTAGCCTAAGATTTTTAGTGAAGGGAGGCAGAGAGTAAAAGAACAGAGATTTACTATATGCCTACTATATAACAGAAATAGGAATCTATTCTGCCATGCTGTCCTCTCAACCTTCTTATGAGGCCACCAATCAGAGATGAGGACACTGTGGCTCAGGGAAGTTGGCCAACTTGCCTAGGTCTCGGGATCAGTTTTGGAGTCCAGCGTGAACATGGCCCATGACACCCAATTGCAGGGTCTGTCTGGAACAGCATGCCATCCTCCTTCAAGGAGAAGATAATCATTTCATGTCACCAGGAAAACCATTCTACCTCATGGAAGACTTTCCAGAAGTCCTTTCAGCATGTCCACTCTTCTGTGGGCCTCTTCCTTTAACTGAGGAGCCAACACAACCGCTTTCATTAGCGTGTTTGTTTCATCTGAGATGCCTTGCCTCACAATATGGGAGATAAAGAAGAAAATCAGGGTGCCTGGGTGGCTCAGTCATTTGAGCGACTGCCTCTTGATTTCAGCTCAGGTCATGACCTCAGGGCCATGAGGTCGAGCCCTTCACTGGGTCCCATGTTCAGTGGGGAGTCTACTAGAGATTCTCTCTCTCCCTTTCCCTCTGCCCCTCCCCAGCCCCTCTCTCTAACATAAATAAATTAATTTTAAAAAAGAGAGATAGGAACCCTTTTCTATTTCTTGGCCAAGCAGCAAGTTCTCTTTCCAATATTTTCAATCAAACCACTCCTACAGAATAACAAAAGTAAAACTTCACTAATGACTTATTTTGTTTACCTCAGTCTTCCAATATTCAGAGAGGACACTTTACTCTGCAGCCATAGGACAAGAAATGACTGTGTTTGGAGGTTAGTTATTCAACAAACAAAAAAAAATTTTTTTAAGGGAATTTTCCTCAAAAAAGGCCAGAAAATATAAGGGTGAGGCATTTCCTGAGAGTAAATGGAAAAGTCCTTGAGAAAGTTCTTTTGTAACAAGCATAGAAGGGCCCTCCATGGGGGCACCTGGGATTTGGAGACATTCATGATGCATAAATGGAACCTGAAATGAGCCAAATGTATACTCATAGCAGAATGGGCTTTCTTCAGATGACTATATTACATATAAAGTTAATTCCACTCAAATTAACTTTTAAAATAAAGGGAGGAGGGAAAAAACCCACATTTATTAAAAACACCCGCCAAATATCATCCTTGGCATTTTAAATCTGTTTTCTCATAATCATGACAAGATTTTGCACTGGTATTTATTAGCCTCACGTTAGTGATAAGGAACTGCCAGTCCAAGGCGTCACAGCCCTAGTCAAGGACTCAAACCCAGTTGGAGCCAAGGGATTTATAATTTCTACTTTCTGCAATTCTGTCACCTTTAGTTTAAATGCATATACTCTATTTGTGTAACTTGAAGAAAAGTTCTGTTTTAATAAATGAAGCGAAGGTGTCAACCCTTACCACCTTGATTCAGAAACAAAACTGAACCCGAAGCACAAAAATTCAATCGATGCTATTTAAATCTTTGTGAAACGGATTAATCCCGGAGTTCAGATTCTCATTACTTCTTAATAATGTTACATTTATGTAATGCTAGAGAGAGAATGTCAGTTTCTTCTTCTTTTACGGACTTCTCTTAATGCCATCCCAGAGGGCAGGGGACCATGTCCTACCTATTTACACCCTGTCGCAGATCTTGAACCTCAAGCTTAGTGCACAAAGGATGACAGCACGTAAGTAAATGCTCAATAATTATTTGTGACTGACTGCAGTCTTACAGAAGCCTGATGCTTTCAAACCAGCAACCACTCTCTCTTATCTCACTTCTTGTGATTACTGTCATGGGCGTGAGTTAGGGCTGATTATTATTAGCTCCACTTTATAGATAAAATGAAATGCAAAATAAGTCGAACCATCGGCTCAGTCACAGAACTAGCCTTGTCACCTCTTGGATTTGACCATGACCAGATTTCTTGTGGACAAAGAATGAGGTTTGTTGCTTTGGGGGGAGGGGAGTGAGGGTAAGGGGCATTGTTTTGTTTTGGTTTTCGGTTTTTAGTTTTTGGTTTGTTTTTTACTACAAACACTTCCTCATTAAGGAATATCCATTTTTGTTCATGCTTGGCCAAACTAGGTCTCCTGTTTAAATAAAATGCTGAAATGAACAGATCTAGATGATACCAACCTACCAGTTAGAGTCTGAGGTCACATGTTCCTATCACACTGACCATCTTATAACCTAGCCCAGCAGTTGTAGACCACGGCATTGGGCTGCCACAGTGTTGAAGTGTCTGAGATCAATACAGGCGAAAGGAGAATATGAGAGCCTCCCCCACTCCCTAAAGGGAGCTCCCATGACCAACAGCAAGGTTAGCCATGAGCAGCATCAGTGAAGGGGGTGGGGAGGGCCGGAATAGTGGATAACCAGTGACCTAGAATGAGTATCAGAAGGCCAAAACCAACAAACAGAGGCCAGAAGAGCAAAGATCAGAACTATTTGCTTAGTTATGTGTTGACACAGCCTTCTTTTGAGACTCTTATATTTAGATTATAAACTGGGTAATTCTTAAGAAAAACTTTTTTCTGCTTATGTAACACTGGGTTCGGAGAACTACATCCACAGCAAAAGCGAAGCAAGCCAAAAAGATGTGTGACTGTGTATGTGTGTGTCTTATAACATGAACTTAATTGAAATTAAAATGTTTAAAGGGATTTATTTCCACTTGAGCTATTCCAACGTGTGAAAAGCAACACATTTTATTCTCAATTACCCATGGTCTTATTTTCTCTGCACAAATGCTTAAAGGGCAGGCCTAAGCCAAGTTACGCATTCCTCAACACTTTTTAGCAGTATCTCTTGAACTTCTTTACCTCCGTCTAATCCCTGGTCATAGCCTCTGGGAAATTCAACACGATGCAGAAAGGGCCTTCTGCTTTATGGTCTTATATAAGAGAGCCTATCACCCAAAAGTCATGGGATATGTTGCTGACTCAATCTAAAGAAGGATTTCAGGTTGGGTCAGCAACATAGCCCGGAGCGGAGGCCGCCAAAGCTTCCCCTCACGGCCAGGTCACAGCAAGTTTACTGAGCAGACAGGATGGATACCTTCGATGACTGAAACTCACTCCAAAACCAACATCTATAAAAAGAAGCTTCTCTTCAATCTTCCCTTCGAATCAGCAAACCCTTGTGTTCTCCTAGCAGGAAGGAGAGAAGAAACCACTTTTCCTCTTCCCTCTGGCCTCTCTTAGGAAAAAAGAAATCCAACTTCCAGATATCCCATGAGATGATGTGTCTTCTGCTTTTGTCTGTTAAAAGTCAGGTATGTTCCTTTGGCGATGGAAATGCCTCTCGAAGGGTGCTCTCAGCAAAGGAGAGTGCAGATATATTTATCCCTGGTTCCCAGGCACTGGTTTTGTGCCCTCCAAATCAGGTTGCAAATAGAGAGTCTGTCCATGCCTGTGAACCGCTCTGAGCCCACCAGCTCATAACGGACACCTCCACTGATCTATTTCTCATAGATCTACGTCCCCGGTTCACTGCACAAGGTTGGGAGTTAAAATAAGTTAAAATATCATCATCAAACAGCAGTGAGTGACTGTGTTTCCTTGATTGTCACCTCTCCTGACCTTTCTCCAGTCCCACCAAAAGTCCTGCCTCCTCATTAATAGAGGGTCCTGGGGGTCCTCAGCAGCACCATGGACAAGCTTCTCTGCCCTGCTTTGGTAGGGTCAGCTTCTATAAGCTCTTGGTGAGATCTCCCTCAACCACGTGGGCCACTGAGACCTTCACGGGCCCAGCTCTGGCCCCAGCAAAATAGCTCTCTGACAAAGCCATTGTTCTCAGCCATCGTCTCAAAGCTGTTGGTTGGGCTCCAGCCAATCCCGCTATTGCCCCTATTCCCCAGCCCTGACCTCCAAGGCCCTTGTCAGATGCTAATCTGTAGAATATATGTATACATTATACAATGCATTCTGTAGGGGGTATGTGTGTGTGTGTATGTGTGTGTGTATGTATATGTATATATATATACATATGTGTGTATGTATATATATCATAAAATATATAAAATAAATATATATTATATATAATATATATTATAAAATATAAAATAAATTTCTCCCATATTTATATCCCATATATATATATAAATTTCTCCCATATATATATATATATATATATATATATATATATATATATTTCTCCCATATATATATATGGGAGAAATTTATTTTAAGGTATTTGCTCATGAAATTGTGTACCCTGGCAAGTGCAGAGTCTGCAGGGCAGACCCATAGGTTGGGGACCCAAGGAAGAGTTGATGTTGAAGCTCAAGTCCAAACGCAGTCTGCTGGCAGAATTCCCTTTCAAGAAAAAGGTCAGTTTTTTTTCTCTTAAGACCTTCAGCTGATTGGACGAGGCCCACCACATTACAGAGGGTAATGTTCTTTTCTCAAATGTTAATCTCATCTTAAAAATACCTTCACAGAAACAGCTAAGATACTACCTGACCAAATGGTTGAGCCATTTATGAGACACATAAAATTCACCATCACAGTGCCCTTCTCCTCTTTTATTTCACATTCTGCTAGCCCTCCTTGGTGGTCTACTCTCCTTCTGGGTCTAACCCCCAAAACACATAAAGCAATGTCTGGAGACATTTTTGACTGTCACAACTGGGGGGTGCTGCTGGCATCTAGTGGGGAGAGGCCAGGGACGTTGCAAAACATCCTACAGGGCACAGGACAGCCTCCAGCAACAGAGAATTTTCCGGTCGCACATGACAATAATAGCACTGCGGTTAAGAAATCCTGCTCTAAATGACCAGTCCACTTCCTGTCTCTCACCCTGTTCATTATGCTGCAGTCACTCTGGCCTCCTTTCAGGTTACAGAACATGCCAATTCCTTCCCTTCTCAGGGCCTTTACAAATGTTATTCCAGCTGCCTGAAACACTGCTCCTTGCACGGCTGGTTCCTTGGCACCTTCCAATAATCCCGGCCCCTGCAAGTCCCTCAGCCTTTTCCATTTAAAATATGATTATTTCCTCATTGGTCAGCTGATATGTGCTTGGGTTACCTCGTTCATCTGGGATCTTTCCCACCGAATAGGGCAGCTACCTATAACTATCCCCCAGTGACAGTTCCGGGATGTAGGAAGTGTTCAACAAATATTTGCCAGATCAAGGAAGGAAGGAGTGTGTTAGACAGTGTGAGTGGATGCACTTCTCCCCATGTTTTTGGTTTCACAGCCTCCACCAACTCAGATGTGCACTTAGAAGACCTGTCGCCATGACAATTGCTTCCACAGACAGTCCCAAAACACTGAGTCGCTTTCTATTGAATCTAGAATGTGAGCCCAGATCTTTTCTCAAGGGTATCCCTCTCCTAGGACACAACTTGGTCCCTCGTGACAAGATGCCTGGGCCCTCCCCATTTGTCTTCCTAACATGCAAAGGCATCAACTTGGATTCAAAACAGGACCCCTGCTATAGAAACAGTATCTCATTAGAGTCCTGCAAAAGGACTCACCACAAAAAGAGAGTAGTATGAGAAGAAGTAACATCATTCAAACAATTCACTTTAAAAATATAACCAATGGTACTCTCGGTGACCACAGATCTTACCTCACAGAAATAGGGTAAAGGACATCTGGCCGGGGCTGACTATGCCCACATCTCAGCCTGTCTATTCCGATTCTTTTCCCCTTTCCACTTTTGTTACATTCTGCTCTGTTCTTAAGGGGGCAACTAAGAACTTAAAGTTCCAAAGTGACTCAGCGTGTGGTTATTTCTGTTTATTTTGGTCCTTTGCTATTATCCCTGTAAATCCTTATAAATGTCACTTCTTACTGCCTTGCACCCTTCAAGGCATTATACACACTTCTGGAAACATTCTCTTTCCTTCTGCATTTTCTCACTGGATCCCTCTGTTCTCAGTTCTGCCCACATGGCTGCCAGCCCCTGAGCTGACCCGGCCTTTGCATTTTTTTAAATTTTTTTTTTAAGATTTTATTTTCTTATTTGACTGAGAGAGAGAGAACATCTGCCATTTCTAAGTCTGTACTCAATCTTTTTCTTAACTAAGCATCTATCAAGTGGGTCGATTTCACTCATCATACCCACTACAGGGGAAGAAAGATCCAGATCTTTAAGACCGGACCACCAGGGAGATCATCCACAAGAGCAATAGCTCTAACTCTGGCCCTTCCTAGCTTCCTCCTCTCAAACATCCCCATGCAAGCGTGAGGCAGGACCCACAGCCGCTCTGCCCCTACAGGGGCAGAACCAGCACAAGAGCTGCCTACATTTTCCTCTTTACTGCATGTGGGCCACCCTGACCCTCTGGCTCTGCAACTTCCATGGCCATAGCTTGGATTCTCCAAGACAGAGAAAGGTGGTGCCAAGAATGACAGACGTTATTTCTTAAAACACTTATAAAAATGAGGGGAGCAGAAGCCACTTGATCAACAAAGGAAAGAGAAACCTGTCCAGTTTAATTTTTTGCCATTTTGTTACCAAACAATCTCAAAGTTGAGAAAGACATTAGAAACCATCTAGCCCAGGGTCATCTGAGTGGTTCAATCAGTTAAATGTCTCACTCCTGATTTCAACTCAGGTCAGGATCTCAGGGTTGTGGGATCGAGCCCTCATAGGGCTCTGTACTGGGTGGGGAGTCTGCCCCCACCTCCTAAGCCACTCTAAAGAAAAAAAAAAAAAAAAAAAAAAAAAAACCTGTCTAGCTCCACTCGCACACTGTACTGAGGGAGCAGCAAAGACCCAGACTGGTTGAACTGCATGCCCCCAGACACACACATAAGTTATGGCAAAGCCAAGTCCGGAATCCATTGCCAATATGATCCTATAACAACTGCCATAGCATCCTTTTTTTTTTTTTTTTTTTTTTTTGGTCCTGCCTCTGTTCACTTTATAAAATATCCTGCTCCCATTCCATGTGTTTCTGATGGGAATCAAGGATTTCTACCTCTCCCCAACCCCCTGGAAACCCTGATTTCTGTAGTGTGTGGTCAAATAACCTCAGTTAAGATCATGACGATTCTATCCAGGAACTGATAACGGACATAGGCACACGTGTGCTGTATGAGGGTAGGTTAGCTCCAGTAGCAAATAAAATCAAAATCACAGTGACTTCACACTTAAGCCTTTTTTTTCTTGTTCACCTAACAGTCCCCTATGGGTGTTTGGCAGGTGACCCTCCACACAGAGAATCAGGAAGGCAGGCTCCCTCTATCTGGGAAAGTCCTTGCTGCATCCCCTGCACCTACAGGCAGCTGGGAAAAGGGAGAGAGCGCGAAGACCCGTGAGGAAGGGTGCCATGAGTCACTCCTGTCCACCTTCCACTCGCCAGAACCCATCAAGTGTTCACACCACTTTGCAAAGCAAGATAGGGAAAATCATCTAATTAGGCATCCCAGAGCAACAGGAAGAATGGGTAAGTGGATGAATGAGTTACCAGGGTCCCTCCTCCCTACCATGTGGAAAAGGAGCCTGCTAGAAAATGAAACTGAAACTTAGCAAAACAGGGCAAAAGCTGAGGGAAAAATATCTATATCTGAGAAACATTATTTGAATCCCTGTATAGAGCTATGCATGACGTTAGACCAGCTCCTCTTCCTATGGTCAAAGAAAGCATTCCTGGATTTACTAAAATGTATTCAGCAGAATAATCGTTTCACGGGACGACGGATAACAAGAATTAAAGCTTCACTAGGGTCTGGGTTGGCCAGCGCTTGCATACCTCTCCAGACCCTCGGGCCCACCATTTCCTCCAGCCACTGGGTGTGGAACATGATTCTTCCAGCCGTGGGAACGGCTAAGCAATCCTTGATGTGCAACCCAAAGGGGCAGGGAGTCAATACACATGAGGGTTGCCCTTGACCAACACATTCAAGAGCCCATGGATAAACAGCCCCCTCTTGTCTCCTATGTGGACAACTCTGAGACATATTTGATAGGGCTCTAGTCAGAGGCTAAAAGGATAGTTCGCAAGATTCAACTCACTCTCTCTCAACTTTTTGCCCTGCTTTCCTATGTTGTGGTTTTGTTTTCCAGCAGAAAGCCCCACAAGGTCAAGTACCAGGCGCCCTTGATGTTGGCTGACTCAAGGTCAGTAACATGCTTGTATTGGCTTTCTCTCCTTCGTGCCCTTCCCTTCCCCATTCCCATCTACCCCTCACCCCTGCTGTCTGGCTTCACAGCCCCTAATAAATTCCCTGCACACAACTTTAGCAGCCTCTGTCCCCAAGGGAACCAGGACTAAGAAGTTACTTTACTGAAGAGGGAAACTTAACTACACTAATAGGCACAGAGATTCTCCTAGAAGATGCACATTGCAGAACATGCCAAAGGTATTTGACTAGGCCAATTGTTTTTCCCTTCTAGAAGATTGTGGAACTAAAGCAAACTGCCTTTTTATCAGTTTTGCTTCCTGATTATAAAATATCTACTTTTCTAATTGTTTTATATCCCCAACCACATCACAAGTGTTAAGGGAACAGACATTGATTCATCCATAAACCCACACTGCCTGCCCCCCAGCACCTGACAAAATTAGACCCACAAAGAATCCCAGTAAACACTTGCAATTAGGTTAACAGGATGCTTTCAGATTGAATAAATACTCAAATTTTGAACCTACTGATATTTCGGTAATGCTTAAATAATCAGAATGATATTTTCAACTTTTAATTTTCAATATTTTACTTATTTGGAACAAAGCAAAATGTTAAGTTTTGACTGTAAACCTCTGTGACAGCACAGTTTTATTTTCTCTCCTTCCCTCTGTGTCTCTCATTTCCTCTTTTTTCTCACTGTTTTTCCTTCTTGCCGTGCATTTCTTCTACCACCCTTTATCTCCCTTTTTTTCTTTCTTTCTTTTTTTTTTTTTTTTTTGTTTAAAATTCAGAGAAAAACACTCCAGGGAGAGCGAGTCAGTAAATCAAAACTGTGTTGACTCCCATGGTAGAGAAAGTGGTAGACTACTGAGAATTCCAAAATAGATGTATTTCTTATGGGAAAATCATCACTGTGCCTTCTGCTCCCATAGATTATGATGCTAATTTGCCTGCATCCTTCTCCAGTGGTTATAATTATCTTGGGCTAAGCACTCTTTAAAGGGAGGCTTTCCTGCTTCCCCACCCCCGCCTCCCGTGAACTGCGCTTTTTACGGATGGTGCGCACAGCTCCAAGACTGAGACCTTAATGAGAAAGTAATAAAGGGTTTAGAAGGAATGGTTGATGGTCGTTGGCCCGGCTCAGATTTGGGGATGTAGTTACGGGCAGAGTCCTTGTAGGGCCCTCTAATCTTCATGTTTAATCATGGTTAGCAAATAGTGACCATCAGTCAAAACTGAAATGCGTGCATTCTCTCATGGAGCCCTGAGTGGTGGGAGTTTTCTCTAGTCATTCACTCCTCTTTGATTATATGCAAGGAGGAACTTTGCTGTGTGTAACATGTGATAAATTTACTATCATTGCAAATAGCCCCGTCTAGTAAGAGATGACTGGTTGACTCCACACCTGAACCTTTATGTTCGCAGTTGCACTTAGCTTTCCTTTCACGGGATTGCTACCCCCACCTTGCAGAGGCTGACTAGCTGGCCCGATATCACCCAGCCAGCTAAGGGGCAGAGGAGGGATCTGGGCCCACATTTATCTGACTTTAAAACCTGCGTGCCCTGAATGAACCTGCATTTTCCTGGTATGAGAAGAATCAGATTTGCAGGCTTAAGTGACAATATATGTGTCAGCACTGCCCATAGCACACAATAAATCCTCAAAAGGGTAGCTTCTATGATTATTATGATGGTTTTCATTATTACTGGCATTTCTACGACCACTACTGCTCTTGTTAACGTTATTCAAATACTCTGACCCTTCAAGCCTTGTTTCCAGGATGTAGAAATACAGTGTTAAAATTGTAAGTGAAGCTTTAAATGCCTTAAACTGATAACAGGAGACAAGAGAGCAACAAGTCAATAGGCATATCATCAAAATGCATAAATGAATAAATGGATGAATTTAAATAATGACTATCTCTAAAAGGCTCACAGTTATTCACATAATTTCATTTCCTTAATCCATTTTTCCACGAGCTCTGGAGACAAGAAGTGTATTTATTCCCATTAGGCAAAAATCTTGAAAATGGATAACTCAGTTACTTACCTATAGTAAAGGCACACTGGTCACAAGCTTCGGGAACATAAAGGACAAGTGTTTGTTATTGTGCAAACCGAAGACCCTCTTCCAGCTTCACAATGGACATGCAACCTGATGGGGCCATCAAAATGACAAGGAGACCCCTATGGAAGGAAGTCAATCTCAGCACGTTATCAAATGCTGAGTACTTTACCTAGAAAGACTGTGTAATTCTCCTTCTCTAGACGTATGAACAACTTCCAACTCACAAACGACCTGCGTCCCAACAACAGGAGAGCTACTGTGTGTCTGCCACTCAAAATGCTCTTTCACACATTTGATGATGCAGTCAGGTCCCCGGGGCCACCCCACAAAAGCCTATTACATGCACCATGTGACTCAAGTGCTCTGTAGACCCAGCGACCTCACACCATGGCCAACAGGGGAAAGTATGTCTCTCCCATGCCACAGCTCTGGCCACGGGTGGGAGCCACCTGTCCCTTCTTACTTACTAACCAGGAAGTAGGAGCTGAGGTCCACTGGGCCTCTGAGGCCTGGTACAATGGCTCTGGTAGAGAAAAGGTCAGGAGTATGAGGAAGGGCTCAGTCAGGGATTCCAGATGCCAAGGACGAGGGAAGTCTGGAGACTCTTGGAAGTCTCGAGACTCTTGGAAGTCTCTGGTGAGGCTTCCTGCCCTGTGTGAGTCCCCACAGTCCAGGCTTTACCTCTTTTGAGGGCTTCACATGGAGATTTCTCTTTCGCTTGTACATGGAAAAGAGATTCAAATTTCCCCATGTTTCTTTGGAATTCTCAAAGGCCTCTTATAAGATGTTTTATTGCATCTGACATTTCTCAAAATGTGAGCTGCAGACACTGTGAAACAGAAGCTCTAGAATGGTGTGAGAACGGGCCTAGTTAACTCAAGCTAAATATTACAGACAGCTTCCTGCCACCCATTTCCCCTGCTTTGGGTTACAGCATGTCCAGTTCCTTTGGGGGGATCCTCCCTCCCAAATAGAAGGACTATGGGTAAAGGTGTCCTTCTCTGCCCCAACCAAGGGGTGGGACTGGGGCCCAAGCCAGACCTAATCCCTCCTGAGACATTAGTTCTTGGACAGAATGATACAGAATGAGAAAAAAAAAAAGTGTGACTCCCTGTTAAAATGATCAGAACTGAATTTCATTTATTGAATAAATATTACTGAACTCCACTCCAAAAACTAGAGATTCAGGAGTGAGCAAATCAGACAAAACGTCTGCCCTTGGGAAGCTCACATTCTAGTGGCGGGGGCGGGGGGGGGGCGGAAGGATGCAGAATGGGGGGGGGGCTTGTTAAACAAAAATAAAATATATAGTAGTGTAGTATGTTCTGTAGAGAAAAACAGATCAGGGAGGGAGACAGGGAAGGAAGAGGGATGGGTTAACAACGGCAAACAGCTGAGAAAATGGTATCTGAGTGAAAACCTGAACGCCATAGAGGAGCAAGCCAAGAGGTTCTCAGGGGCTCAGAAATTACAAATAGGATAAAATAAAAAGGCCTGCATGAAAGTGGGCCTAGCAAGTTCCAAAAAACAGGCAAAGAGGCCAATGTGGCTGGAGTACAGCAAAGGAGAGGGAGAGATGAGGTCTCTTATGGGGATGAATGGGCAGAGACTTCCAGGCCATTGGATTCACTCTGGCTGCTCTTCTGAGGGTGTCTCAATCAGCTATTGCTTGGAAAGAACCCATCACAGACTCTCTGTAGCATACTACAAGCATTTATTTTGGTCATGTACCTACAGATCGGCAGAGCTGGCCAAATCGAGCCTGGGCTCAACAGGACAGCATAAGTGGCAGGCTGTGTTCATGTCTGCTCCAAGTGTCTCTCATCCTCTCTGAACAACAGGACTAGCCAGGGCATGTTCTCTCAACAACAGTAGGGTGCAGAGGACAAGCGAAAACAGGCACTCCAGGTCTAAACTCAGAAGTGATATATTGTCATTTCTGCACACCTCTCCCCACTTCCGTCTACTTACTCAAAGCAAGTACATGGCCAAGCCTAAGTGGAGGAGTGGGGCCATATAGTTCACCTCTATGGAGAGGGACAGCAAAGTCACGTGGCAAATGGAGAGATGAGAATAGGGACTAAAAACTCAGTCTACCAGGGAGGTTCTGTGCAGGTAACTGAACTGATCCTTCATTTAACAACATCAGTCTGCTTGGTGTGTCGAAAACCAACCATAGGAGAGCCAAGGTGAAATTTGAGAGGCCAGTTAGAAGCTATTGAACCAACCCATGTGAAACACACTGGGTGGCATAGATCAGAGTGACAGCAGAGACATTAGTGAGAAGTGATTAATTCTGGAAATATTGGGAAATGAGAGTCAAAGGTTGAAAATGATGGACTGAAAGTGAAACATGATTTCAAGTTTTTGACTTAAGCAACTATAAATATAGAGTTGTCACTTTTGACATAAAAGGGCTATAGGAAAAGTGAGTTGAGAGGAAGATAAACAGGGAGCTCAGTTTGGAACATGTTTTGTTTACATGTCTATCAGATATCCAAGCAGTGATATCAAGGAGGTGGCTGGATATCAGATGGAAGCTGAGAGAGAGGTCTGGATTTCAGAGTCACCCGCATGTAGATGGTAGAGATTCAATCACCTCAAACTGAAGACCTGAAAAGAATATCCATTTATGATCTCAACAGTGCTGTGGGTCAGAACTCCAGACACAGTGTGGCTAAGTTCTATTCTTGGGCTCTCACAGGCTGAAATCAAGGTGTTGGCTAGAGCTACTGTGAGGTTTTCCATCCTCTTCCAACCCAGGTGCTTGATGGTGGAATTCAGCTGCTGGCAACTATCAGAATGAGGTCCCCCTTCCTGGCTAGCTATTGCTCAGGGTCACTCTGAGCTTCGGGAGATGCCCACAACTCCCTGACACATGGCCTTGTCTGTAGCAGTTTTCTGCTTCAAGGTCAGTAAGAGAATCTCTTTCTCATAAAATCTCTCACCCAGGAAAGGGCCCAGCCTTCCTTTAAGATATCATCTGATTAGATCAGGTGAACCTAGGATAATCTTTCTTCTAATGAACTCAAAGTCCACTGATTAGTAAGTAATCTGTTGACATAAATGATACTTCATCATTCATAGTCTCACCCACACTCAAGGGATTACATAAGATGTGTATACCAGGGCATGATGGTTACTTTTATGTGTCAACTTGGCTGGGCTAAGGGGTGCCCAACATAGGTAGTAAAACATTATTTCTGGGTCTCTCTGTGATGGTGTTTCCAAAAGACATTAACACTCAAATGACAGACTGAATCAAAAAGGTGGTCCTCATCAAAGCAAGTGGTCATCACCCAATCTGTTGAGGGCCTAAGTAAAATAAAAGACTGAAGAAGGGTGAATTTGCTCTCTGTTAAGTTAGAATATTCATCTTCTCCTGCCCTTGGAGCAGGAACTCCTGATTCTCCAGCCTTTTGGTTTGGACTAGGACTGTACCACCAACAGTGTTCTCTGGCCTCCCTCTTGCAAACAGCATACTGTGGGCTTTAGCTTCCATGATCCTGTGAATCAGGACTCTGAATATACTCTAAATACATGCTATATGTGTATGATATATATTTAAATATTTCAGAATTTATATAAATATATCATATTTTTTATATTTTTATTTTACTTATTTATTTTATAATCTATATAATATAAAATATATTTGCTTTATTTTTAAGTATATCTTTCATATATATTTATTTTTATATTTTTAATCCACAATATACATAAATATCATTTATAAATATAATTTAGATTTTTTAATATCTGGAATATAATATATATATTTGTAAATATAGTTTAGATTTTTAACATCCAGAATATATAAATATATAAACATTATACATAGTTATAAATATATTTTATATTTTTTATATCCAGAATATATATGTATATCCAGAGAATATATATGCATATATATGTATATATCCAGCCCAAAAAAAAAAAAATATATATATATATATACTCTACTGGTCCTGTTTCTCTGAAGAACACTAAGACACAGTGGGTGGGACTCTTGAAGCCCATCGTAGAATTCTGACCACTAGAGATAGTTACTTAAACATCCTGGGATTCAAAGACATCACAAACTAGAATGTAGTTAGAGAACAAAATTAATTCCTCCTACCTACACCCCTAGAGCTGCCTGTCTATCTCTGTTTTCTGGCCCTTGTTCTCCTGGCTTCCCTTTATTTCTGCGAGCTGCCCAAATCCTTGCTGCTTACAGTGACCAGGGAAGAGTTCTGTTACTTATTACTGAAGAACTAATTGACTCACTCCTGGCTGAGTCTTATTCATAGGAAGGTTTGAGAACCACTGGATCAGACCCACAGAGTGAGACTGAAATGCAAATAAATGATAGTGGGTCTTTTGTAGCCAAAATTCTGAACTAAGATTTATCTACATTTCCGAGGAAATCCCATCTAAATGATTTTCTTGATAATTTGCTCAATGGAAAGCGCTGTGCCTCCAACTTTAGAATTTGGGAACATCCCCAAATTGTGTTCTAAAGTCTACTTAAGAAGACTGGCTTCCTTTCCTTTTAAATCAGTGACAACCAGTAGTGTCTCTTTTTTAGTTCTGTTCCATTATTTCCTGCTTAGGTGTGGTGGGTAGAAAAGCAAGGGGGAAATGCAATGGGGAGAGGAAAAGGCCATTGTAGGACTCCTGTGACCAGCTGCTCCCGTCTCATCCTCTACCGTCTCCAAACCTTGCTTTAAAAGAGCAGTAGGGGGGCGCCTGGGTGGCTCAGTGGGTTAAAGCCTCTGCCTTCGGCTCAGGTCATGATGCCAGGGTCCTGGGATCGAGCCCCACATCAGGGGGTCTCTGCTCCGCGGGGAGCCTGCTTCCTCCTCTCTCTCTGCCTGCCTCTCTGCCTAGTTGTGATTTCTCTCTGTCAAATAAATAAAATATTTAAAAAAAAAAAATATATATATATATATATTAAAAGAGCAGCAGGGCACAATAACAAATGCATGGGCTTCAGCGGTCGCCGAGTCTGGGTTTACACTCTCACATGTTCAGTCACCAGCTATGCAAGGGTGAGCCCGTTTACCTAAGTTCTCTGCATTTCCTTCTCCTGGTTTGTCAAATGCAATAATATCACCATCCTTCCCGGGTAGTGCGAGGACGAAATGACACAGTGGATATAAAAGCATTTCTACTGTATACTAAATAACGGTGGTGTTTTTTTCTTTTTGAGATTTTATTCATAAAATTTAAGAGACAGAGAGTGTGAGTGCACCAGTCGGGTTAGGAGCAGAGGGAGAGGGAGAAGCAGGCTCCCCGCTGAGCAGAGAGCCCGATGACACGGGGCTCAATCCCAGGACCCTGGGATCATGACCTGAGCAGAAGGCAGATGTTTAACCACCTGGCACCTAACCATCCAGGCACCCCAACAGTGGGGGTGTTTGCTGTGGCTCTTGTGCCCGTTATTCTCTCTGAAGTAGGAACTGGAAAGATGACCTCCTTTTATCTCAGCATTGCCAGATACCCATGCAGGAGAAAACTGAAGAGAGAAAAGCTTGAATAGCGTGGAGGTGGAGCATGGCTTGCTCATATCCCTTGACCTATTCATAACTCACCAATAGTAGCCAGCCCTCATCCCTAATGTGAGCTTCGCTTCGGATTGGATGGAGATTAACAAGTAGAAAAAGAACAACAACAAAAAGCAAAAACAAAAACAAAACAAAACCCGAAAACCCTGCACAGTTGAGCTACGCTATGGCAATGCACACTGCGGCAATGAAATAGGAATCGTGACATTCAGAAAAAGTAAAAGCAACTTAGAACATTACAAATCTTTCCTTAATGGGCGCTTGGGTGGCACTGTCGCTTAAGCTCTGCCTTTGGGTCAGGTCACGATCTCAGGGTCCTGGGATCCAGGCCCTGGATTGGGCTCTGTGTTCAGCAGGGAGTCTGTTTGTCTCTCTCCCTCTGCCTTGGCCCCTCTTCCCGCTTGTGCTCTCTCGGTCTCTACCTCTCTCTTAAATAAATGAAATCTCTTTTAAAATTTTTTAAAAATTAAAAAGTAAAAATCTTTCCTTAAGTGAATGTAAATTCTGAATGATTGCCCTGCCCATGGCTTTGCTTTCATTACCAAATTCCCCTGAAATCAATACAGAAAAACACCACTCAGGGTGGGCATCCCGTGGTGTCTGTTCTCCTGAACATTTTTTACTACATGAATAGAAATATATTGTATGCCAGCTTAAGGAACGCTGTAGGGACAAACTTTGCAAATGTTTTCCCACACTTATCTACACTAAAACTCTCTCATCTGGTATATTTAAAAGCTTTTCTTATATTGCCTTCTGCATATTAACAATTAAGATACATTCCAAATCCAAGTTTTGATTATTCTCAATAAATCTCATGGTTCTACTAATGAAGCTAATCCAATGGATCCAGCATTACATGGTTTATTTGAATGTTCCTTGATTCCAAGGATTATCGTCATCCTAAAAGTCAAGATAAGGATGAGTCAGATGTTCCCTTCCAGAGTTGCTCTTACTCATCCATGCTTTAAATAAATTGGCTGCCACCTGGTTATAAAAGACAATGTTTAAGTATATCTGAACTCATCCTATCATTTTCTTGAGTGTAAACACCCCAGCACCCAAACCTCCCATGTCAGGAGATTCGAAGACATCAAGAGCCACAAAGAGAGAGGTCAGAGGTCTAGGACAAATATGATTGAATGTTCCCTTAACCTCATAGTTCCTGGTTGACAGGTTCTGATCCTTATCCAAGTTTCACCTTAGGTAAATCATAATATTTATAAGGCAGAATAAAGCAACTGCGTGCCTGGCTAAAGCAGGGAGGGAGGGATGTTAGCTATCGAAAATGCAAATGTGCACTGGGGAAAATGAGCAAAACAAGACTTGACCTATGAATTCCTAACCTCCACTTTGCATTTTAATTTGTAAGGGCTTATTGAGGGAAACTAAAATAAACAACTCTAGAAAATGATCACCACTGTCTTGTAATTTATATTCTGTACATGAGATTCACAAATAAACATAATAGGTATTTGGGGGCCAAATCAACCGTTTTGTGAGTCAGTAGGTTATTGATTACATCTGCCATTTCGTCAGCTGCTAACTCTATCAGCCATCACACAAATTACCGATTAAACGTGTTCAGTGGTACTTAAGAACCTCTGAGGAATGGCTAAGTGTGCTTACTAAGCAATGCCTACTTTAACTCAAAAATGGGAGAAAAACTGTAGAGGTTAGAAAATTATTGCATATACGAACTCTGACTCCCAGTGTTTTTATCTATGTTTATTTTTCTACAGTTCTCCTTCTACTTGTTCATTTCTGTTCGTTCGCTCTTCTTTTTTTCTTTCTTCTGCATTTACAGTCAGGCATCGACAGTCTCCTGGGTGTTATTAAGGACCAAAGAGCTTATTCGCTCTCAGCTCACGTTATTTAGGATTAAGGATATCTTTTTTACAGTTTCATCACATTTCCTGGGAATTACTTCAGATATAATGATCCACTGAGTTCGCCATTGTGTGGAATGCATCCCACCCAGTTTCCTTTGAATCAAAAGCAGAAATTGACTCCAGTTGTCAGCCCATTGGGTTCAGAACTCAAAACCAACAGGAAGTCCAGTGAGGTCATGGAGAAGAGAGAGTGGATAAGAAAGGGGATTAGATGCCAAGAAATAAAGCCCTTTTCATGGTAAGAGAAGTCCAGTAACCGCAAACAGATAAGGAAGGCCCTGGGGCTGCCTTCCCAAAGAGATGCCAACCAGGAAAACTAATTCTGAATGTTGAGGCAGCCACTGTGTCCCCAGGGAACAGAGAGGCCACATGGAAGAGTAGAGAGGTGGTGTGGGGTGGTCACAGCCGTAAATCCCCGAGTCAGAACTCCAGCATGTAGACCTGGATTCTTTATCTCCTGCTGGATGGCTCTGGGCCATTCATTCCATTCATCTCTCTGCGTCTTCGTTGCCGCATTTGTACAGGGTAGATGACACGCATTTAGTCCAGAGAATTGTTCTCGGGCTCGAATGAAATCAGGTAGTGGCAGCCCTTTGTAAAGTGGAAAGTGGTTTATAAATGTTAATATTAGCTCTTATTTGGTGCACTTGTGGCCCAACCTTATGATCTTTGCCTGGAAACACTGGACAAGTCTCTCCATCCCTGTAGCATGAGAGGGTTTCAAGGAAAAATTTCTGAAAAGGAGCCTTTATCCCTGATTGATGGCAGGGGGAGGGGGGAATCATATCTCCAGGCTACTTGGACAGAGAGCTGGCCTCCAGTAGGTTGTGAAGCATGAAAAGTTTATTTCTGGTGTTCCTCACTCCCTCACTCTAGACTCTACCCTATTCAGTCCTCCTCTGGGAAATAGTTTCCTTTGACCTCCTTCCAGCCTCTATTTATTCTACTGGATTCAAAGCCTGATCCCAGAAAAGAACACTAACCAACCATTGTATTAGTTACGTTCGCTTTTTTAAAGTTAAGGGTTTGAATGCAGAATGAATGACTCACTTCTCTGGACGTATTGATAAGGATTGGGAGATCCGGGGACTGGACAATGTCACGAAACACTCAGGTTCTTTCTATCTCTCTGACTCATGTCAGCTTCGGCCTATGGTTGTTTTCCCTGTGGTTATAGGTTGGCTACATGTGTCACTTAGGGCCATATCCTTCTTCTTTCATGTCTCCAGAGGGGCAAGTGAAGAGGGACAGGAGAGGGAGAGACAGATAGACACTTCCCCCAGCCTTTGAATCGAACCCTTCTTTTCTGTTTAGACCAACAGATGCCATTTACCCCTAATCTGTCATACATGGAATGTTGTGCTTTGCCCGAGTTCCTGAACCAACTGCTGATAAAGGGAAGAAGGGCCATTACTGAATGAGACTAATCAGAGTCTCACCCACCCTGGGGCTGGTGCAACCCCCAGTCCCTGTTGGGTGGGGTCGCAGTGGGATGGATGTTGTAGAGTCAACCACAGGCCTAACACAGCACCCCCCCCCAAAAAAAAAAAACCATTATCAGTGACATTTTATCAAGGGAGGAAACAAGACAAGAGAATGTACTTCTGAAATTTAGATTTCAGAGACTTGATGGGGAAAAGCTCCCTTCATGACTCTCAGGTCCCACACTAGAAGCAGGGAGACTTCTCAAAGTCATAGTGTGTAAAGAAAGAGTCCTGGAGGATAGTGTAGTCCAGGAGGACTTTTACCTAAAGGACTCTTGTTACATACACAGAGCCCAGAAGGAATGACAGTCTGGGAGTGGAAAAGGGGTCTCAGAAGTTGGATCAAGGCCAAGAAATAGCAAAATAAAAGACAAGGCGAAGGTATGAAGGTGTAGAGGAAAATGCGGGTCAGCCAACGGGGTCAGAAAATTGGGGACTCACATCAGAAAAACATGGGGACATGAGGTCTTTGGGACAAGTCTAACAGTGGTAGAATAGCCCCCCTTTACCCACAGGGAATACATCCCAAGATGCCCACCGGATGCCTGAAACAGCAGATGGTACCAAACCCTATATATGCTATGTTTTTTCCTATTCATACATACCGATGATAAGGTTCACTTTTTAAGTTAGGCAGTGTAAGAGATCAACAACCCTAACTGGGAATAAAATAAAACAATTGTAATAACACACTTTTATCAAAGTTATGTGAATATGGTTTCTCCCTCACCCTTCTTTTTGCGATGTTATGAGATGAACAGAATGTCTAATGTGATGAGATGAAGTGACGTTAATGAGGCCGACGTTGTGACATAGCGTTAGGCTACGACTGCCCTTCTGCCAACACAACAGACGGCTCATCTGCTTCTGGACCGCAGTCGACCTCGGGGAACCGAAACCTGCAGTAAGGGGAAGGCTACTACCTTCTCGGAAGAGGTAGTATTTATAACTACCAAGTAAGAAAGAAGTATGGTCTCTTTTGCTTTTGTTGTGCAGTGTGTTTTCTGTTTTCTATACCCCTTTGTGTGTATAAATCAGCAAACGAAATGAATCAGCTCATGAAGTGGAGACCTTCTATAAATACACAGCGTTTAGCTGAAGCAGAAATTATGTAGGAAAAAGTGTAAAATGGTTCTCGGAGGTCTCTAGCAACATTTATCGATATACTTTGTTGAATGAGCAGGACTGTCTCCCAAACTTCCACCTTAGTAGAAGTTCCCTGTTGGGGTGGGATTTGTTAGTCATTATACTTAGGCTTTCTAATCAAGGTAAGTGTGCTTTGAATGTTGCCCAAACAAACAGGTAACCCTCCGTATTAATCATGACTCCAAGTTTCAAATAATGGAAACCAACTCAAACTAGCTCTTGCAAAAAAGAGACAATCCCATGTTTCTGGAAGGCCTAGAATTATCCTTGATTTCAGGCACTGCTGGTTTTCAGTAACTAAATAATGCCTTCAGGCCTCCATTTCTCCATTCCTCATCCCTTTTGACCTTGCATGGCTTTATCCTTCCATCTATGTCTCTCCGAGACAACCTCCACGGGCTGCCCACCATATTCTCTCAGGTTAGCAACTCCAGCAGCGAACAGTTAACTCTGAGAGATTCTAGGAGATGTCCAAATTGGTCCATGTGCCAATCTTTGAATTAATCACCATAGCCATGCCAACAGGGTACTCTGAACTATGTGTCTGACAAGAGGACAGGCTGATGTGACCCCCAGCCCCACAAAGTTGATGTGGAACGGGCAGGGTTTACACCGAAAGGAAAACAAATGTCTGTTATCAGAAGAATGCTGGAAAAGCATGCAGGGCAGCGAGAGGCCATGGTTACCACAGGCTGACCTGCTCTCAGGGTCTTAATATTTATTCTATGACTTCCTGAAAGGTAATCTGAATATGTTCTATCCCTCACCTTGAATACAAAATCATGGTAATTCCCATCCACATAAATCACAGTCGTAGCAAAGAAAAAATCACATAGTAGATTATTTAAAAATCTCACAGTCGATTAAGACTTCAGAAAATTTAATATAACAAAATGTGGCTATTTAAAGTTTTATTTATTTATTTCTGAGAAAGAGAGAGAGAGAGGGAGCATGAGTGGGAGGGGCAAAGAGAGAGGGAGAGAGAATTTCAAGCAGACTCTGCGTTGAGTGTGGAGCCCAATGCAGGGCTCAATCTCACAACCCTGAGATCACGACCTGAGCCAAAAGCAGGAGTCAGACGCTTAACCATTTATGCCACCCAGGCGCCTCCGTATAACTAAATGTTTAATAATAAACATCATCAAGCAGACCAAGAATACTACTGTAATGAAAGTGTTTACTAACCTTGAGTGAAGTTTAGCCTCATTAGAAGGTAAACACATTGGGCTAGTGCACAGAGTTCACACACGTGATACAGGGGCAATAATCCTGGCCAGGTTTTCCATTTAGGCACATATGTCTTGAAAGGGGGAAACTTTAAAAATAAATAAATAAATAAAGGAGGAAACTTTTACCTAAATAGTTTTGTATATGTTTTGCTTTCTTAATGATTAGCTTTGAAGGATAATGCATTCCAGCAAATCACATCATACAAGCAGAAATATGTTCCAGCATGCCTAAATGTCTTTCAAATAATTCTCCATTAAAATTCTGCGTAGTGCACTCTAACAAGTGAGCAGAGCCAGTGAAGCATAACAATATTGGTTTTATTGACAGATTTTACTGCTATCTGTAATCCAGCTGTGGGTTTTGTTAGTAGTTTATCACAGGGCAATTAAAGACATTGCTCCTTAGACACATAGCTAGATTGTTTATTTGAAAGTCATTTTGTTAATTAGAAATTGCTACATTAATATGCACAACTCTTTGTAAGTATACTCATCCAAACACTAACTTCTAGCTAGCATCTCTGAGAAACGTCCCCACTCAAAAGTATCTTAGCAGTTACATTGTTCTCACTTAAAAAAAAAAAAAAAAACAGTTTACTACATACAACAGTGGATCACACATACAATTTCTTTTACACTTCACAAAATGCTTGCAAAAATAAGCAAAAAGCAAACAAACATACAAACAAAAAAAAAAAAAACTGCTTACCTCCAAAATGGAAAATGAGACCTGTAGAACTATAAAATTCAAAATGGGTTACATTAACATGATTATTTGTTATACTTAGAAAAAACAAGAAAACAAACAAACAAACAAAAACAAAAAACAAGCACAGGCTGTTTTTTTCTTTTTGGCAAGTGAATACTACAATATAATTCCTCCTGTATAACATTGGCCCCAAGCCCAAAACAAAGCAAGAAGCAAATGGCAACCTATTTGTGGGGCTGCAATGAGCTGTCATTTGTGTAATTGCCTGTGCCCCCAGGGACGCCTGACCTTGCTTATCTGAGCATGAGCTTGCCACTGAGTTCAGTCTGGACCTCTCCATATCTACACACACTGGCTGGTAAATTAAGCAGGCCTCTGCACGCAGGTGGCCTGGCTTGCATATGTCCTCCTTTGTAGCCCAGTGACAAATGCTCGGTGCTATGGGCATGTTATACCCCGACGTCCATAGAGACATGGCAGAATTCAGTGGGTCTTAAGTCACAAGGGAAAAGAGGCACATAGACCCTGGACTTTTTCATTTCAGTTTGTTTTTATGACTGTTCTATTTTATGCTAGCGCCCAGGGGGCTTAGGTTAGAAAAATAGTGATCACAATTCTTAATTTGGTGAAGGAGGAAATTTTGCAGTGGAAGAAATATTTCTTATTCTTGTTCCATTTGTATTTGTGTGTTTGTGTACATGATTTTACAGAGAGAGAGAGAATAGCACACAACCTTACTGAAAACCAGGCTTCATAAATAGAAAGATCTAGATTTTAAGGGTAACTTAGGGACTGTGTCCTGCTTATCATTCTATCTCCAGTGCCTAGAACATGGTTGGCACATAAATATTTGCCCTAAGAGTGATCAAACAATAGCTCTCAGAAGTATTTGATTCATAACAAGAGTGAGCTCAACGGGTGTTTATCTCCATCAACTCATTTCCTCCTACTGTCTGAGCCTTTGAAAAAGGAAGCTCTGACCTGAGTATCCCACAGTGAAAGAAGCCTGTGTGCAGCCTTGATGTGATCCAGAAACCATCATGTTGTACAGTCTGCCCAGGGAGCTCTGAGCAGGAAGTGGCATTTGGGCTGGATTGGAAGACCTCCACGGTGAATGGTGGAAGAGAAAGATACTTCTGGGGGGAAACAGAACTAAAAACACGAAGGTGAAAATCCCCATGGGACAACCTGTTGGTGAAGAGGCTAGGAAACAGTGTCAGATCCCAGCAGTTCTTAAAATCCTCAGTAATTACTCTTTTGCCGTGTGCTCCGCAGATTAGCTCAGATGTAGAGCGGTTGTGTGCATGGGGTGACTTACACTGTGGCCAGAGGTAATGCCATAACAGGATCCCTCTTCACACCCTGGGAGGCGGTGCTCAGCTGGTGGGCATTGGAAGCTCTGTGCCTGCTGATAATCCTTTTAGGAGCTTCCGCTTCATCAGTCCTTGTGCTCTGCCTCTCCTAAGAGACCTAGACGTGAAGTCTTCTGTGTCTGAGAGCTGAGATGATCAGACTTATTATCTGGGGACATAGCACAGAGGTTCGAGAAACGTCACAGACGCCTTGCTGTTTCCAAGCAATCAGAAGCTTTGAATCTTGGTTGTTTCTGGTGTGTGTTTTGTTGTTTTGTTTTGTTTGGGGGAGGGTGGTTTGGGTTTTTGTTTGTTTTTTGTATGTCTGTTTGTTTTGCGGGGAGTGTAGGAGGTTAGGGATTGCTTCAGAAAACCGAAATCCAAACGATTGGTTGAGGACCTTATATGGTCTCAACATCCAACACAAGTCCTCAGATACTCAATAAATAATGGACTTTTAAAACCCTTCCCTTACTGAAGGCACAGGGCACCTGGGTGGCTCAGTTGGTTAAGCATCTGCCTTTGGCTCAGGTCATGATCCCAGGGTCCTGGGATGGAGCCCAGGAGTCAGGCTCCCTGCTCAGCAGGGAGTCTGCTACCCCCTCTCCCTCTGCCCCTCCCCCTGTTCTCACACACACATGTGCACTCGCTCTCTCCTGCTCAAATCATACATAAAGTCTTAAAAAAAAAAAAAAAAAAGCCTGAAAAGACACCAAACAGCCAGAATGGATGTCAGACTCGGCACCACAGCAAGATCCTAGGGTCCCCTTTAGTTGGCGAGTTCGAGGGAATCTTAGGGGGATCCCCTTGGGGACTGGGAAACAGTGGCTATTTAACAACCAGTATGGAAATATCTAGTTAAAGCACATGAAAATACTGATTTAGTCCACATTCGGCCTACAAAACTGTTGATTTCATAAAGCTTCCCTGTTCTCAAAACCCACCCACTAATATTGGTATAGGTAAAGGGGTTATGTCTTCCAACATAAGCAGAGTCTGACACTCTGGCAGCCCAGCCCAAGTCAGGATGATCTGGCAAATACAAGGCTAACCTAACACACACAAGCAACCAGATGTTAGAGATCTCCAGTTGAAGTCTGGGGTCAAGGTCTCAATCAGCAGCATCCCATTCCCCCCCCCACTCCCCACTCAGAATCCTAACAGCCACATTCACAACATCATTCCAACCCCTTTATGTGGCTTAACTCATTACATTTTCGTACAGCCCTGTGGGGTGGGGTTCTATTGGCTCCATTTTACAAATGAAGAAACTGAGGCAGAGAACGCAATCACTTTTTCCAAAGTCCCCGGCGGGTTGCAGCAGAGGTGGGCTTGGCGCCCAAGCTGTCTGCTTCCCAATCTCTGAGCTTCAGCCACACACAAGGGCCGCCTGGGGATGCAAAGGGCGGTTGATGAAGGAGGCAGAGCACAGCAAGACATTTGGAGCTCCACACAGTAGCTTGATTCCCAATAAGAAACTGCATTGGAAGACACGGCTCAGTACCATCATAAAAGAGAGTGTGCAGGACCCCCGAAAGAGGCAGAGCTGCCCACTCAGTGTCTGTGTCTCAACTGAGCGTCTCCCTTACAGGGCGGGCCTCTCTAGGGGACAGAGAGACATGGAAAAGAATGCATTGTGCAGACAGGCTAACTGGAAGAGAAAGAAGCCTGCAAAGCAGCTGAGCAGAGAGGAGCAGGCTGCATTTCTTTTCCCCCCAAGTCACCAGGCAGATAACGCACCCCTCCTCCCCTGGAAAAATGAGTGAAGGAAGCAGAGCCAGAGGTTCTTAACAAGATGTCCCCGGAGAAAATTCAGGGGGCTATGAAATCAGAGGACGGAAAAATTACTTCTTTATTGTCAGTGAACTCTATCTGACCGACTCACCTCTAGCTGAAATTTAGCATTTCCTCCAGTTATGAAAGGAGGCAATAAGCCAGACTTGCATGAGCTGTACATGTGACCCTGTAGGCAATAGATGTCTCAGATGCGTCCATACCACGTCATCACAGTGCGGGGAGGCAGAATCCCACTCGTGTGCACTAGCACTTTGAAATTAAGGATGGTCGGACATGCTTGTAGACCTTTTTATTTAGTATCTACCAAGAAACATGTATGTTACATCACAAATTTAGATTTGTTTCAGTATTTTGATAATGGCATTTGATATAATTAATTTTCTCTATGAAAAGATATAATTTCCTCTACTCACACAATCTATGTGTATACAGTATATATATTATATAATGGAAAAACATTCTGAGGGGCACCTGGGTGGCACTGTCAGTTAAGCATCTGACTCTTGGTTTCAGCTCAGGTCATGATCTCAGGGTCCTGGGATCCAGCCCATGTCAGGCTGTGCACTCTGCGGGGAATCTGTCTGAGATGCTCTCTCCCTCTTCCTCTGCCTTTCCCACTCATGCTCTCTCTCTCTCTCTCTAAAATAAATGAAAGATGGGGCGCCTGGGTGGCTCAGTGGGTTAAGCTTCTCCTTTGGCTCAGGTCATGATCCCAGGGTCCTGGAATCCATCCCCACATCGGGATCTCTGCTCAGCAGGGAGCCTGCTTCCCCATCTCTCTCTGCTTGCTGCTCTGCCTACTTGTGATCTCTCTGCATCAAATAAATAAATAAACTCTTAAAAAAATAAAATAAAATAAAATAAATGAAATGAAAGAAATCTTCAAAAAACATAAAAATAAAAACATTATTCTGAGAAGGGGTTCATTAGCTTTGCCAGACTTCCAGAAAGACCCCGCAACATCTAAGAATCTCTGCTTGAAATGAAAGACCTCCATGTAGAAATGCAGGGCCCTAGGAACCAAGCCCCTCCCCACCCTTGCCCTGCCCCCAAGCCATGTTAATAAATAATAACTAACTAAATAATCTTGTTTCTCTAGGTTTGATGTCACCTCCCTCCCTCCTTTGCCACAAATCCTGTCACATCTTTCCTTCAGACCCCTCAAAAGTCAAGGCTGTGAAATGGAAATCTCTTAGACCAGACGGGTGGGTGGGAGATTCTGTTTTCTTACTTTCCTGTCTTCTCTGATCACAGGTGCTGAAACGAGGAAAAAGTGTTAAATATAAATTTTTACTTTGCCCTGCCTTCTTCCGAAAATATTTTTAGGGATTCTTTAAATGCGTGCCTTTTGGGACCATCAAGCGCCAAAATTCCTAATTACAGTGACTGGAAGTTCTGCGGCTTACTGAGGCCCGAGTTCTGTGCCCTAGAATCTGCCCTTTTCAGTCCTACTTTCCACACAGAGAAAAGTGCTAGTTCTTCCCAGAGAAACAGGTAAGAAACTGCACGTACCAGCAATGAGAGGAGCTTTGCCGTTTACTTGACAAAAAAATAGACTTAGAAATTCTCACTTCCAATATCACTTCATATGTGAACTGCACGTTTCTGGAAGGAAATTTCTTTCCCGTCAAGCTCAGAGTTTGTGGGTATTTGCAGAAGTCATGGTGGGGTCAGACTCAGCATTACCCTCAGTGTCCATGATCAGGCAGAGTTCAAACTTTCTTCCCCTCACTATAATCTCATTGTCCAAACAGGAAATCAAAATTAAGAGAGAAAGAAAACAAAAACAAAACCTTGATGATCTAATGCTGACCTAGTCTTAAAGTCTTCATGTTCATTTTATTGTCTTACATGAACCTCTTTTTTGGAATTTCTTTGTTATTATTATTTAATTAATAGCACAAGTATTTGCTCCTAAGATTCAAGTCTTTTTTTCAATCATTATCATAGTATCCAATTCTCTTCATTTATATACCTATTTTGAAAGCCTTCAGAATTTAATTATCTTTTTTTTTAAGGATTGTATTTATTTATTTGACAGAGAGCACAAGCAGGGGAAAGAGGCAGAGGGAGAGGCAGAAACAAGCTCTCCACTGAGCAAGGAACCCGATGCAGAACTCGATCTCAGGACCCTGGGCTCATGACCTGAGCCAAAGGCAGATGCTTAACTGACTGAACCACCCACATGTCACTCGAATTTAATTATCTTTATCTCAAACCTCTGATTTGGGGGGGAGGGGAAGGAATATGTAAATGGGTTTCCTTCCCTATCTCTGGCAAATAGAAGCAATGAGTTGGTGAGCATGAGCAAGCTTGACCTTGTCTTGCGGTATGGGGGGGATACCCTCAGCACTCTGTAAGAACTCTGTCTAGTCTGCCTCCTCGGAGTATCTAAATCACCTGTGACCTTGTCAATTGATTCCACCTCGTGCAGATATGTCCATAAAAATGTCTCAACAGGCTCTTTAACTCCGTCCTTTATAAATAGTCCATTGAAAGTGATAAAACCCATGCTGTGAAATTAAAAACTAGAGACAGGAGATGTACTAATTCATATAAGCGCGTGCTCCCACACACAAGCTGGACCACAGCTACCACTACCACACCCAGAAAACAAACTGCAAACGCTGTTTCATGAAGTTCTGGTATTCTCTTCTAAGTGAATTACTTTCTCACTGAAGATAAGGAGGACACGTATTGCACGGAGTATTGGGTGTTATACACAAACAATGAATCATGGAACACTACATCAAAAACTAATGAAGTACTGTATGGTGACTAACATAACATAATAAAAAATAATAATTAAAAAAAAAGAATCGGTGGAAATTCATAGCCAGGTAGGATTTAGCTTGTCCCTGGCCTCATCTGTATCCTCTCCTGTTGTTAGAGTCCCATTTCTGTCACCTGAAGACCATTTCAAGGGGCTCTAAACCTATGAGTCCTGGTGGACTGTTTCTTTGTAGCGAAGTATTTCGTATCAGCTGCAAATGGTTCTTAGTCTGCAATGCCATAAGTGGTGAGTTTAGGTGAACAGTCTCTCAACCCCAATGCTGTCGCAATTGCTTTCATTCTATGCCCTCGGAAACCCCAGCTCCTATCTGACATGGGCTTGTAAGGTGCTCTTGAGGCACCAACTGACTGTAACTTACAAGCTGGAAGAGGTTTCCCAGATATGTGGAATTCCTGGTCATCTTGATAGTCCCTGAGCAGCCCCTAAGATACGCTCCCTGGGGCCCAGGCTCAAGGTGTTAGAGTTTAACCCCTTCATTCCCACGGACTTGTAGACAATGCTAGGGGTTCTCATTCATGGGGTCAGGACACTGTGCGTATTAGGTATAAAATATCCTGGAAATACTTCATTACCGATGTTGGAAAATGACTGACTTCTTAAATAAGAGCCAATTCTAGGTTATTCCTCTATCAATGGCAACTCCATTCACCCTTTCCTTTGAGAGAGAGAGAGCTGTAGACTTCTGTCCTGGAATAAAATATACCTTATGGCCCACATTCGCTAAGTTAGAGGCTCTTAATACTTATAATGATAAAAGCCATTATTGTCCTTAGTCCCTCCCTTGACTCCCCTCCTATTTTGGAGTTTCAATAAAATCTGAATATATCCAGCGAGAGCATAGCACCTGGAAATGTCAACTTACCCTTGTAGTGGAGGAAGGAAGAGAGAGAGGAGAAAGTTTAAAGAGCCTGAGTTTCTGCTGATCAGTTTTGCAATATAAACTGAGAAGTATCTCTTGTAAGTAGGACTGCAAGGAATTGCCAATACTTGACCATTTCTGACCCACAAAAGTAACAATTCCAACTGGTTCAATATAGTATTCACATTGTACTTCAAATGACCCAGGAAGAGACTGAGAGGAATTACCCCATCCTATCAGATGGGTCTGTAGCCTGTGAAAGGAGGCTGCCCACAATGTTTTTATTTTGTTTTATGTTGTTTTGTTTTATTCCATTTTTATCCAAGGGGATTTCAACAATACACAGCGGTCAAAATGCTTCCCTGTTTTACCCATGTTTGGGAATATACATCTGAGAATAGCAATGGAATTTCTTCCTCAGCTCTGGACTCTTCATCACTGTAAAAAAGTGCATCAACAGAGTTTAAGAATGGTCAGTCTCAATCCTCTAGAAATGGAAAACTATTATTTTAAAGTTTTAAAGTTTCAGAGAGGAACAAATTATCCTTTTATACTTGAACTTTTCTCACTGGGTTTCTCTATCAGTAACGGGGTACTGTGATACTTGCCACTATGATTTGACCCCAAAACACAAATAACAATGAGATAATGTGTGTAAAGGGTGTAAGAATAATTGTATTCTGTTTAAAATTTTGTGATGTTTTCATTTCTCAAAGTGATCGGTTATGTTGCTAGGCGGGATCTCACCAATTATGTTTTAAGTCAGCATTACCATGGTGGAGAACCTTCCACGTGGGAAGTTTTATTTCCTTAATGTGTTTACAGGTATTTATGGAATCAGGTCATCCTCCATGGCCAAGAACATAACAATTATGATTTCAAAACAAAGGTGTGGCTATCAGTCATTGGAACATTGGTAGCCTCCCTCTTCCTCTTTCCAGTGCTACACTGCCAAAGACATGAAAATGCTTAGCTTCAAGGGTCTTGCCTTTAATTCAAACTTAAAAATCTACACGTGGTAGAAATGTTTTAGCAAGGGAAAGCCAGTCCAGATCAGAACAGGTTTTAGGGAGATAGCATTACCTGTTGACATTTCCAAAAGATTTCATTCATCACGGAGGAAGGGGAAAAGAATATGGAGAGGGAAAAAAAATGCTTGATTGATCATTCCTTGATTACTCAACAATAGCCAAACAACATTTTTTTTAACACAACAATGGCAGTGCTGGTTGTGTGAGTTTGCGGGGGCTGCTAGAATGGTGGGTGGTTGCAGCAACATACACTGATTTCCCAAAGTCCCCGAGGCTGGGAGGTTCAAGATCAAGATGCAAGGAGATTTGGTTCTTGATGAGGGAGCTCTTCCTGACTGGAAGACAACCCCTTTGCACTGTGTTCTCACAGAGTGGAGGGAGAGAGAAAGAGCACTCTGGTGTGTGTCTTCTGATGGGGGCACTAATCCCCTCCTGGGTACCCTGAACCCATGAGCTCCTCTAGATCCCATTGCCTCCCCAAAGGCTTGACCTCCAAAGGCCAACACAGTGGGGGTTAGGGTTTCAGTTTAGGAATAGGGGTGGGGGTGGAGCATAATTCAGTCCATAGCACTGGTTGACAACAACAACAAATACCTCTTAGAAGTTCTAATTCAGCTTAGAAAGCACTTCCAAGATCTCCAAATTTAGCAAATATTACTAGAATAACAGAGATGGCCATTTTAAAACTAATGTCCTCAATGTTCTGGACATACCTGGAATCTTTAGTAAACTATGGCTATAGACCAAGAAACTCACATTACCTTTTCCTTTGAATATTTATATTTCCTTCTTTCTGCTTAGTTTTTGGCCTTAAAAAAAAAAATTGGTGAAGTGTGCTAAAAATAGCCCATGTGCACTGTTTCTCCTTTTAGCTTCATTGTTACAAACTGATTTCTAATTGTCTTTGAGACTCTGAAAATCTCATGTGAATGTACTAAGCATATTTGGCTGAAGTTCCTGAGAAGGACGGATGCAACCCTAGATTTGGGGCCCTGATTCTTCAGAGCCCTTCAGTGGAATCATTCCACCCTCCTCAATCACATACTTGTTTGGGATTCATTTCTGCCCAAGGAGTAGCTGGGTATTAAATGCTCTGAGTTGCTATAGTTAGATAGACTCTATTTTTAGTTACAAACTGTTTTCCTGAGATACATACAGCTGCTCATTAACACTGGAAGCCTTTTTCACAAAGCTTGTGTTCTCGACCTTCCTTCTCAATGCCCAACAGGCTTATGAGGGAAAAATACAAATGCTGTTATATTTAGTTCTCTACTCAGCCCTGTCAAGCCCTAAATCAAGAGAAACTTATAAATACACTGCAAGGAAAATGCTCTCCTTTACTTTAAGGACCATTTTAGGGCCACACAGCGTTGTGGTGTAAAGGGAAGTGAGGGTATTAAAAGGGTATTAAAATAAGAGGTCAAGTAAATTAGAATTTGACTTTTCAATACATTATCTAATACATGGAGTTAGTGTTCGCGGTAGGGGGCCCTGAAGAGTGGCTGACACATAGCAGGCATTCGTTCCATGTTTGTGGAACGTGGAAGGATTGACAATCAGCAACAGTTCTTCAGCAAAGGTAGATTGCTTAAATGAATGTATTATTTTGCATGGTTTACCCTTTGAGGTCCAAAAGAATATCCTCTGAAGCAAATTCCCTGCAAAGTGAGCATTGCAGACCACCAACATTCAACACGCGCCCAACAATGGGACCACCAGTCGGAGTCTGCAAGTTGTCTCAGTTGGTTCTCCCTGGTAGTGAGCTTTCCCTCACATGGAGGCAACAAGAGGTACTGCCCAGTTTGAATCTCTGGTTCCTTAAAATTCTCATACTGCAACCAGCTAGTTGCTCCACGAGCTCCATTTCATTCTTCAGGAGCTCATCACCCATTGCTGGACAAGCAGCAGGAGCCACCGACACCCTCTTCCATGGTCCTTTTCATCTCTCTAGAAAGGCTCATACACATCATGACCACCCGCATCTTCCAATCTTCACCAGTCAATGGCATGGAAGGGAAGGGGCTTTGGCACTCATCAGCCTTGCATTTTAATCCAGACTCACCTCCTTGTACCTGGAGGGGGGTCAGGGGGATAACCTTGAGTGAATTGTTTCAACTCTCAATTTTGGTTTCCCCAGTGAGGCAAGGGAGGGGGTTGCGGATCAATGTCATAGGGTTGCCATGAAAATTACAAGAAATAATTAATGTCGATCGTCCTGCTCAGTTCCTCCTGTTGGCAGGAAATGTTCTGTAAATGGGGACAATTATTATTCCCAAGTCTGTGAATTTCACCCCCAGCAATCATCCTAAGCCTTGATTTGATCCTTTTACTTCCTTTCAACTTCTGTCCATTATATATCATTCTATTTCTCTCTCAATTTTTCTTTCTCTCCAGCAATTTGTTCCAGTCACCAATCCAAACAAGGCTACTTAAAGATTCAAAGAGCAACCCTATTGCTGTGCCCACAGACAAGAAAAGGAAGCTATTGACTGAAATAAAATATTTGGTGTGAAGTATGGGACTAGGGCTAATAAGTGCAAACACTCTTGAAAATAAGGCCAGAATCACCCAAATACCTCCTTCAGAATATCCTCCAAAGTCTCCTCCTCCTTCTAAATTTAATCTGCTTTTCTTTGAGCAGTCGACACTTCCAAACAAAACAAAAAATCAGTTCTTATGCAGTTCTTCAAACTTCATTCGTATTTTTGGAGAGCAGGACCAATTAATGTTGCTGTGTTGTGATGTCAGTTTCCAGCAAGTATTCCACAGTAGTATTTTCTCTTATTTTTTGCAGATACGCATACATCAACTCTATGATCAGTAAAACAGACTAGCAGAGATTAGCCTCGGAAGCTAGCAAATTATAAAACTGCTTCCACAGACAGAGTGTTCCAGATTCCAAATAAGTAAGTTACAGTCACATATGGAATGACTTGGTAGCAAGTTGAAACCTGCGTTGTTAAGCATTTTCTCACACCTAGCACACCTTCCTCTCTCTGTTTTATTGCTCTGTTTTGGTTTTCTAAGATGTGGCCCGGGAAGGAGTTAGACAGCTCTCCAACACGAAGTGCAGAAACCCAGCGTCCAGAAATGAATGACAGTAAGAGAGTGGTCTGTTTGCTGAGACATTACTGCTTTTCATCACAGCAAATGTCTGGCCAAGAAATAATCATCAGGCATTCACAACAAACACCTGTAACTTCAACCTTTTTTTTTTCTTTCCTTTTCATTTCAGTTCTTTCTGGTTCTTAATGAGGGCCTTATCATCTTACAGGAATGTGTCTTGTTTTTATGATCAGCACTGCAGAGTCATGAGAAAAATAAACGGAAGTTCCCAAACTTTAAAAACAGACACCAGACGTCGTTCCATGAATTATGTATTACACACAAAGCAGGTGTTCACAAATATTCTCACTGTGGTCCCTCTAGAACTGTGTGGTCCAACAAAGAACCCATTAGATACGTGTGAGTACTGAAATTAAAATGAATTCAGAAGCAGCAAACGAAACTTCATGGTTTTCATCTCAGTAGCCACATGTGGCTTGTGGCTACCCTGCTGGACAGTGCAGATAGAGAACAGGTCCTTTGCCGTGGCAAGCATTGAACAACACGGCTGCAGAGCATGGAGTTTTCGTGGAGATCTGCGCCGGAGCCAGACTGGATAGAAGCTTGCTGTTCTGGACCCGTGTTCCCATAAAGACGTCTCCATTTCACCACATGACTCTGTGGTCCTGCCCACCGTGTTGCACAAGAAAAGCGTCTCTCTGCTTGTCTGACTTAGTGGCTAGTTGCTTCAGGAGTCGCTTAAGTCACGGATTTCAGACTTCTGACTCTGTTACACAACCCAGCAGGCGAGCGACAGCTAGGGAGTCAACCTTTGTCCTAAACCACTTTGTTCGCAAGCAGATCAGGCAGGGACGGCAACCTATTGTCTTGTTCTCTCCAAATACAACAGAGATTATGCATCTGCAACCAAGGCCAGAATGCAGTTCTAAAAATAAGGCTTTTATTTTCTTCAGTTTCCTGGGTGGCCTTCAGGATACTTATGAAAATGACTCTTGACATTTTCAAGAATCGGAGCCCATGGAGCACCTGCTCAGGGAGGGAGGACTGAAACCAGACAACCATTTCAGCCTTGCCACTGAGCCCGTCTCTCATACTCGTCATCTTGCTTCAAGCACAGACAATATTCCTCTGACTAACCCTTTTATTATTTGGACGCTAATTTCCACCCTCGAAAACACATCTATTAAATTCAGTAGTCTGATATGTGTTTGATTAAATATAGGTTGAGCTGGCTTTCACTTAACTCTGCCATGAGCTTATTAAATTAAAAGAAAATTGTTAAGAAGATCAAAGTTCCTCCTTTTAATTCCTTTAGATCCTTTGGGGAAACCGGTGTTTATCTCTGTAAAGTTCAAGTCTACGTAACTAAAAGTCAGCCCAATCTGACATCCAACCACCGAATCTTGCAGAGGCCATTTCTCCCTCCTTCTGCAGTCTTGGGCTCCCATTCCCTTCCTAGACTACAGTTTGGACGTTGCTGAATGAATTCACAAGGACTCCCATTTGCACTTTCACGCACAGTTTAAAGACAGAAGTATCAGGTTTCACGGCGCTGGGAGGAAGTTGGCAACAACTTCAAAGCAATTTTGAAGCATCTACGACTTTATTAAGCAAAAGGGCAATAATGATCTACAAAGTGCCAACATGCTCGTGTTTCCCTGCTCTTCCGGCATTTCACTGCAAATACCGTGGTCTTTCTTTTCCTTCTTAAACACCGGCTAGTACGTTGCCTTTAAAATTACAGATCTGACAGTGATCACCAATAAAAAGCGAAACCACATAGCTAAGGGACTTATATAGCTATGAGAACTACGGAGGGGTAGGAAAGTCGGTCTCTCGTCACTTTGCCTGTAACAGAACGCACTGTATCCCCCCACTTGCTTCATTTCTGCACTGTGTATTTCTACAGACATTGTGAAACCCAAACATAAATTACAAATGGTTAGTCCTCACAGTAACTCAACATATTTAACTGTGTGTTTCCAAGTAGTCTAATACTTGCTAACCTAAGTGGAGATGGCAGTAAGTGCGTGCATTCTGGATTATACCCAAGAAACACGCAATCTAGTCTTGGAGATCCATCTAACTCACCTTAAGCAACAACGACAAATTGTAGATTAACTTACATGTGAATCTGGGGAAATGAATTCTTTTCCCCAGTCCCTTTCTACTGTAATGCTCCATGTATTCAAGGACAGCATAAGTAGGGGGCTCCGTGATGCCATGCAGGCTATAAGTCTTGTGGATATTAAGACCTGAGGTGACAATTGGATTGTTATTCCTGAAACTTGACCTTGCCCCCTTTAACAAGGCTGGTTCTTACCAAGTGATCCCTCATACTTAGGATCTATGTGTCAGGAGCTCGTGAAATTCTAGCTGAGTGGCTATCTGCACTTACCTCTTCTCTCCCAATGGTCCATCCTGTGAAAGATGCATGGAAGTGAACCACTTTCAAAGCCACAGCGACCAGATTGGCCTTTTAAATATTCTCCAATAGCACTTGGTTCGGTCAAAGTCTTCTGCAAGCTGCCATAATGAGTAATTTCTATGGATGTCAAATATCAAATGGGATTATTGGTTTTCCCATTTATACATAAAATAGAAATGGTTTGGTGATTATAATCCCTCTACCACCAAAAAAATCCAATGCTGAAGACCACGGAAATGGTATCCACTCAGGAACGCGGAGGCAAAGTTTAGAGGTGATCATGCGCACAGCTAGCCAGTCATTGGAGTATCTCAGGACTCGGGCCCAAGGCCAAAGTTTGACGTACACAGCTGGGTACGACAGAATATATAGGGACAGGAGAAGTGGGATGGGTTATGTGTGTCCCCAAGTGGGCACTGGCTCTCGTTCGCATGATGTAGGCACTGCCTGATTCTTCTCTTTTATTAAAGACAAAGTCAAAGCTAATTATCTCCTTTGACCACACCAATAATGTCCATGTAATAATTAAGTAACAGCTGAGTTTGTGCTCTTTTCCCTATGAATTTCTTGAGTCAAAGCGGTCATTTCTCAACATCACAGCTAATTGGTCCAATGCCAATAAATACAGAAGCAGAGAAAACATTTCAATATGCAAAGGGCTCTTAGAAGGAATCCAGAGAAACCAGAAAGGAATCCATTTGTACAATCTCGCAGAATGACTTATTAAGGTGTAATGCTGCTTTTTTAAGCAATTATTTATCCAAATGAGCACTGGCTTTTAACACAGTCATCTTAGAATGTGATGTAGGACAAAGACACAGTTCTCCTCAACACGTTTTTGAGCCCTGATTTTTGGGGTGCCTGGGTGGCTCAGCCAGTTAAGCTGCTGCTTTTGGCTCAGGTCATGATCTCAGGGTAATGGGATAGAGCCTAGTGTCAGGGTCCCTGCTCAGAGGGGGAATCTGCTTCTCCTTCTCCCTCTGCCCTTCCCCTTGCTCATGATTTCTCTCTCTCTCTCTCTCTCAAATACATGAATAAAATCTTAAAATAAAATAAACCCCAACCCTAGAGTTGCCTTCAGCTCCAGTATAGGAGACACATCTTTCCACTACTTTCAAATCCTACTTCAGTGGAGGCCCAAATGGTATGGTCCAGCTTGACCAATCGCTTTATTAACCCACTGTCTCAGTTCATCCAGGCCACTATAATGAAATACCAGAGACTGGTGATTTTTTTTTAAGATTTTATTTATTTATTTGTGAGAGAGCATGAGCTGGGGGGAGGAGCAGAGGGAGAGGGAGAAGACGACTCTCCACTGACAGGCAGCCTGATGCAGAGCTCGATCCCAGGATCCTTAGATCATGACCTGAGCCTAAGGCAGACACTTAACCAACTCAACCACCCAGGCGCTCATAGACTGGGTGGTTTCTAAGCCAACAAACATTTATTTCTCAAAGTTCTAGAGACTTCGAAGTCTAAGATGAAGTCGCCAGCTGACTGTGATCTCAGAAAAGCCTTCTTCCTAATTCAGACCGCCATCTTTTTTTCTGCATCTTCACATGGTGGAAGGAGTAAGGGAGTTCTTTGAAGTCTCTTTTATAAGGACAATATTTCAGTGAGAGCCCTCATGACCTAATCACTTCCCAAAGGCCTCACCTCCTAATACCATCACCTTGGTGATGTAAATTGGGGAGTGTGGGGGGACACAAACCTTCAGTCTATAGCACCTAGCTTGACCCTGAAACAGTATTGGCTTTTCTCAAAATATTAAATACGTTCTCCAGTAACGAAGGATATCCCCAGTGAAAAAGTTCAAAAACACAAATCACAGTCTCCAAAGATCATTTCCAAAGAGGCATTTCACAATGTTTGGAGCAAAGGTAGTATTATGGGAATAAGTTTACTGTGTCCCAAGATAACTTTGCTCAAGAACACTCATGCAAAAATCTAAGGGCTGTTTCATGCTAGAATATGCCACCCAGTCCCAAGGCTTTGCAGAGTTGCACATTTCTCTGCCTCCATCACCCCTGCCCCATAGTCTTCCTTTGTTTCTCCCTAAATCCTGCACCCTAGATCAAGTCCAGTCTTTTCAGGACATTTCCCTAACCAACCAGCCTACCCTCCATCAACTCAGCCAAGGTTGCTTAGATGCTCCCTTAGCTCTTTCTCCTTTTCTTCGTAAGACACCTCACACTATTTTTCTGTGTTCTTACCTTTTCATGCCTGGTTCTGTGTCTCCTTCACCATTTAAATTATAAGATTCTTGAAGGCAAAGTTCTCTCTTGAGCCTCCAGTATTTACCATACTAACTAGCACTGTGCCTAATGTGTAACAGGCACTTGATAAATACTAACTAATTAATTGCAAGATAATTTTCCCATCTAACTTTTATCTAATACCCCCCCCCCTTAGAATTTTTTTGGCTATGCAAAGAATAAAAATAAAATTCATAAGGCTTTAGATATATCCTTAACTTTATACAAATGATAAAAGCCTTCCTCCTTAATTTTGGTCAACAAATAATTACTGAGCCCCTCTTATGTGAAAACCAGTGTTCTAGGTGCTCAGAATATGACTATATAAGAACAGAGCTTATATTTCCAGTGATGGGAGAGAAAAATAATTGACTAATAATAATAATAACAAAGAAGTGAAATACATGTTCTATCCAATGGTGACAGTTGCTGAAGAGAAAGAAAGAGTAGAGACTGCAGAGTGAGGGAGGGGGTTGGGGCTGGAAGAGGGTGGAAGATACAATTTTAAAATCTGATGGTCAGTAGGAAGGTGATATTTGAGGAAAGACCTAAAGAGAATGGGCTATCAAAACTGGTCATTTGGGAAACTCAAAAAATTAAGGCTCCACATAGGTAGTTGTTGATCTTCTGACCCTGATGTTCCATGTCTGGAGCCCTGAAAATGGCTTTAAAGCCTCCTATGCTTACATATATCTATATATTAATTACAACATGCTATTATTATTACATATATATGTAATAATACATATATATATATATATATATATATTTTGGAAAGAGAAAGAGAGAGAGCACAGGGCTGGCAGGGGGCGGAGTAGAGGTAGAGGGAGAGATAGAGAGTCTTAAGCAGGCTCCATGACCAGTGCAGAGCCTAACATGAGGCTTGATCTCACAAGTCTGGAATCATGACCAGAGCCAAAATCAAGAGTTGATGCTTAACCAACTGAGCCACCCAGGACCATTAATCTTTCGTTATATGTCTCTCTCAAGAGACTGTGAAGTCTAGAAATTTGAAGGCAGAAATTATCTCATTTATCAATACAAACCTCATAGATTTTAACACAATTCCTGGCCGAAATTATCTCATTTGAAGGCAGAAATTATCTCATTTATCAATACAAACCTCATAGATTTTAACACAATTCCTGGCCAACAGTAGGAAGTCAATAAATGTTTTGTTGAATATTGAGTGGAGGGGCGCCTGGGTGGCTCAGTGGGTTAAGCCTCTGCCTTCGGCTCGGGTCATGGTCTCAGGTCCTGGGATCAAGCCCCGCATCAGGCTCTTTGCTAAGCCGGGAGCCTGCTTCCCCCTTCCTCTCTGCCTGCCTCTCTGCCTGCTTGTGATCTCTCTCTCTCTGTCAAATAAATAAATAAAATCTTTAAAAAAAAAAAAAAAGAATATTGAGTGGAGACGAAGTCTCCATTCCAACAAACAATTCATTCCATCTAAATTCAAAGCATAGCTTATCTTAATTTGAATCAAATACTGTTTGTGTAGATATATTTATTTTTAATGTAAACATTTGGCAAAAATCTTTTAACATGCTTAAATTTCGTATTAAAATCAAATAAAGCTGGCCCCATCTCCTCTTTGACACTGAACCATGGAGAACTTGCCAAATATGGATTTAAAACCGGGTAGCATATTTGCTACTGTTCAATAGAAGAAGAACAGCTAGTACCAGAAGCAATGATGCAGGTTCCCAAAGGAAAAGTTTAAACTAGCACACACAGTACAAATTTAGCCCTAAAGTTATTAACATGAGGAAAAAGTAAAGTTCAAGTCATCCAAACACTCAGGGACTAATAAGACAACCATCAGTCTTCTTGGTGTGATCATGGTTGTGTAAAGACACAACTTTCTTGCAGCTTTTAAGTTGGGGGAGGTGAGGTGTGCCAATTTCTTCTCAGCAGTGATCTATACCTCATGGGAGAGACGTTTTCTTTCTCTCTTAACTCATCTTCAATTGTCACTTGATTGACTCTTAGAGCCCCGGAGGCAGAGAAATCTAGCCTGTCATCTCTGTCATCTCATCATGTGTCCGAATGGCTCTTCGCCTGAGAGAGGCTGTCTACTGAGCAGCCCTGAAGGCTGACACCAACTCACCTGTTGACGAGCTCCCTGGCAACAAAGCATCACGAAGAATAAAATCAGATAAAATCACAATCAGATAAAATCTATTGCAACTATAGTCGATACTCAAGCCAAACAAAATCGTTCAGTATCACTCAGTATTCCACTGTGAACACTCCACAGCGTCTCTCGGAGTGCTGAGAGAGCACAGATGACTCAGGGGTCCTGCCATATGTTCCTTGGCCCTGAGCTGGGGTGGCAGTTCCAGCAAAATCTGCTGTTGGCTGCTGGCCAGCCAGTATCCTGTTTACTAGTACTGTTCGAATCATCGAATAGTTGGCCAGGTCCAGATGTTGCTCTTAATGGTAACTCCCTACGATCCCCAGAGGTGACAAGGTGCCTACAAAAATCTGCTAGAACCACGCTCACAGCTCAGGCTCCATTGCCCTTCTACTTCTAACCCTCTGGACTCCTCTGGTTTCCCTCCCATCAATAGGACTTTCTTCCTCTGATGGGTCCTTCTGATCAACAAACCAGCTGGCTGGTTTTATGTGATTTTGTTTTCAGTTTCTGCCCCAGATGCTGCCTCTCCAGACTGTTCCTTCAGTGACTGAGCGTTAACACCCAAGGGCTTGGGACAGCCACCACTGGCCCCTCAGGACCATCCATAAGTGTCTCAGCTCCTGCTCATCTAGGAGAGGACATAGATGGAGTGTCATCCAGGACCCCACACCAGAAAATAATATAAAACAGATGAAAGAAAAGGCATGTACTCAATATCTGTGCAATAATATAAATCTGTCATTCTATAGTGCTATAACATATTTTAAGCCAAAGAATAGTGTAAAAGGAATCAATATAGGCTCCTAGAGGCTCTGGATTCTAGATATGGCCAAAACATGGGGGGGGGGGAGAGCGTGGCATCAATATCAGTGGGCAGAAGACAGACAGAGGTTCAATTTTGCCAATTTTAAGTTAAAAGTATTTTTTTAAAGAAAACTAATCATAGACCATCTCAGGAAGCTTCCAAAATCTTATGTTTGTTTGCAAACACAAAGTTCTGCCTTTAGAGATCAATGAATATTATCTGGTACCTTAGAGATTGCCTCTAAACTGCTAAGCACAGATCCTGGAAGCTTAGGTTTCAGAGACTGGAGCTGGGTTTGAATTTATAGTTCTTTATTTTACAGGTTAAAAAACCAAGACCTGGGAAAGTTAAATGGTGAGTCTAAGACCTCTGCTGGAGTTCACACATGGTTCATATCTTTCACATGTGGTTCACTGTGCTGTGTACATGTTTCACATTGCCTCTTCTGTTTCATACATGGTTCCTATGTGTCTTGTACATGCTTCACACATGGTTCATACATGGCTCACACATGCCTTATAAAAGGTTCACTTTCAGTCTCCTCTCCCTCCAAACTCTACCTAATGATAGTGAATATCCCTTCTCTAAGAGAAGAAACAGCATGTCTTAAGAAATATGTAAATTACATATAGTTTCCTCCAATTTTCTCAAAGAAGTGAGTTCTGAGATTTTTCTCTGACTTAAAACTCCCAGATGGTGCTAGACTTCCACAGACCTCAGCCTGCCCCAATCAACAGTAAACAATTGATTTTTCTCAAAGCAGAAATTGTCCTCAACATGGTTTTCCCAGGGTTTGCACACAATTCATTATTAGCACTCCATATGCAGTGAATAAATACTAAATCCTTCTAGGGTTAACTGTAGGGTGGTCAGTATTTAGATATATTGACTCCACTGTTCCCTGTCCCCTGTGACTAGTAAACTATCTCAGCTAAAGGATTTCAGGAAAGTCACGTTTGTTTCTCCTATCAACTGGTTACTTATGTTCTGCCCAAAGATATAATTTCAATATATAATTTCTATGAGTCGTCTTGAAGTTGGGCACCATAACTGAAAAACAATTTGTATCAAGGACGTATGTTGGTGTTGTGTGACTTGAAAGTTGTACACTTATAGGATACAATTTTAAAAAATAATTCCCAAGGCTTATGATTCATAATGTGTCCAAAAGCATGCATAGTAACATGATTTATAAAAGAAAGAAACTGGGGGCGCCTGGGTGGCTCAGTGGGTTAAAGCCTCTGCCTTCGGCTCCAGTCATGATTCCAGGGTCCTGGGATCGAGCCCCGCATCAGGCTCTCTGCTCTGCGGGGAGCCTGCTTCCTCCGCTCTCTCTCTCTCTCTGCCTGCCTCTCTGTCTACTTGTGATCTCTGTCTGTGAAATAAATAAATAAAATCTTAAAAAAAAAAAAAAGAAAAAGAAACAAACTGCCCACAACTAGAGAGTAAACACATGAATTAGAGTACATTTAATAGCTATCAAGTATCTACAATGTCCAGCCACTAGTCAAACATTTCTGCCCCCGTAGAGTTCACATGATTTAAAAATCATGTCCTTAACAGTTTTTAATTATATAGAAGATGCTTAACATATGTTGTTAAGTAAGAAAAGCAGGCTACAAAATTAGATAGTCAATAAGATCTTATCCCCAGAAATCATTTTTAAAGTCAAATTCTTAAAAGAACTTGTCTCTGAGTGTTGAAATTAAATTATTGTTTTTCTTTATGCCTTTCTATATTTCAATATTTAAAAAATTATTTTCAATAAACAACTTTTACAGTCAGGTAAGCAATGGAGCAGGTTAGATAATGAGTAAAACATGCATCTGAGCCACAGGAATCTGAAGCTCTTGCTCTAAAAGTTCCCACTTTGTGTTTGTAATAAATAATATCACTTTTTTAAAGTATAAATTTCCCAATCCACAGAGCCATTTTTAGCATTCCTTCATCTGGCAGGGAGGCAGAGAAAGCCGCAACCTGCCACGAACAATCGCTGCTCAGTGTTCAATGTGTTTGGGGCTGATAAGGTCACGAGCTGATAGGTCAGTGTAAACTGCATTTTGAGATATGACATATTCTAATACCAGGGAATTATTTATATAATACTTGTATACGAAGTAGATGGAATATCTGTGAGCATCATACACATACACACACACACACACAACCAAGGGTAAAATACAATAGTGATCAGGTATTAAAGATTTCCTAAAACAGCCCTCATGTCATGGAATTTTATTTTATCAATATGGGTGAACTTTATTTTTTATTCTTATTTTTAAAGTTTTTATTTATTTGACACAGAGAGAGAGACAGCGAGAGGGGAATAAAAGCAGGGGGAGTGGGAGAGGGAGAGCCCGATGTGGAGCTCAATCCCAGGACACTGGGATCCTGACCCAAGCTAAAGGCAGATGCTTCACAACTGAGCCATCCAGGTGCCCCAATATGGGTAGCCTTTAAACTAAACATTCTTTAATTTTTAATTCCTTTGTAAGACTGACCAAATAGATATTTATTTTTTCCATCTGCATTCATGTATTTAATATGTATTTTGTCACACAGAATTATTATTTTTCAAAGTGACCATATTGTAAATGAGTATGGTATCATTTAGTGTAGACCTTAGTTTTATTCAGCAGAAATCTGGGGAAGATGTTCATAGATGCTCATAGATAATATCGGCCATTGATTATATTCTCAAATTCACCATGTTTCACTGCTATTTCAAAATATATAGTTAGGAATAACACCATTTCTTCCCAGAATTGTTTAGTGATTAATGTTCTAGGTTTCAAGAGAACTTTATTTTTTTAAGTATACAAGTGTTTAAGCAATCTATTATTTTTTATTTTAATTATATATAGATATATAACATATGTTACATATAATATCTTTTTTTGTATATTTAATATCTTTTTTATTAACGTATAATGTATTATTTGCCCCAGGGGTACAGGTCTGTGAATCATCAGGTTTACACATTTCACAGCACTCGCCATAGCACATACCCTCCCCAATGTCCATAACCCAGTCACCCTATTCCTCCCCCCACGCCCCAGCATCCCTCGGTTTGTTTCATGACATTAAGAGTCCCTTATGGTTTGTCTCCCTCCCAATCCCATCTTATTTCATTTATTTCCCTCCCTACTCTCCATGACCCCCACCCTGCCTCTCAAATGCCTCATATTAGAGAGATCATTGACTTATTTTGCTTAGCACGATACCCTCTAGTTCCATCTATATCATTGCAAATGGCAAGATTTCGTTTCTTTTGATGGCTGCATAGTATTCCATGGTATATATACCACATCTTCTTTATCCATTCATCTGTTGATGGACATCTAGGTTCTTTCCATAGTTTGGCTATTGTGGACATTGCTGCTTAAACATTCGCGTGCATGTGTCCCTTCAGATCACTACACCAAGTAGATATTAAACACTAGAATAAAATATACCACATTGCATATCCCAATTTTTGCTTCAAAATCTAAGGTTACCTAAACAAAGAGCAGTATATAAATGTTCATAGAGCACCCCAAATGGGAAGTCTTACATTTTAATCCCAAAAATGATTATCACATGTGTGCAAACATATTCAATTGTTCAATTGCCATTTTGCTGTTTATCTGTAAGTCATACACACACACACGCACACACACGAAGTTGAGAAAGAAACAATGCTGAGCAGGAAGAGGGTGACTTGAGGGCATCAACTGGGTGAAAGTGACTTATAGGACAACAGTATAAAGATAAAAAATTACAGCATCTCTGCTCTGACTAGTGGATTTGGGGAAGGTGGGATATAGGATCAGGGCAGAGTGGTGTTGGATTTTTCTCAAGTATATGGAACTGACCAATCAACACCACTGAAGAAAAAGAAAAAAAAAAGCTTCAAATACTTACTAATACCCAAAGCTGAAGAAGTTCAAAATTATCTGCCTGAGCAAAAGATTGCTGCCAGGTAAAGCTAATGACTACATGACAGGGAAGAATGGCAGGTTCACCTTAAGTTCTTTACTACTTGTACACTAAGCAGTGACAACTCTATTTCAACCCAGTGATTTGCAGAAAGGCACCACCATAGAGAGATAGTAAGTCATAAAAAAACTGTTCAAATGTTACTCTAAATTGGTAGCTAAAAGAAAAGAAATCTCTTTCATCCCCAAGGTCTAAAGAGTTTCCTGACTATGACATATGAACAAGGCAGGCCTGGAGAAACATTAGGGGGGTCAGATCTCAATGAAACAAGGTCACCAACGGCTGGATTCCAAAGACACAGGTGGTAGGAAGAGACCAGCAGTCCTGAGGGAGTGTGTGTGTGTGTGTGTGTGTGTGTGTGTGTATGTGTGTGTGTGTGTGTTTAAAATAGATTCCATTCCCTAAATAGTTTGCCACTGTCCCATGTAAGGAACACCACAGAAGAAAAAGAGACAGGGACTCAGATTCTGGTTTTTTGTTGTATTCATTTTTCCTATTCGTCTTTGCTGTCTTGGGCTGATTTCTTTCTTTTGCTTTTTTTTTTTAGATTTTATTTATTTATTTATTTGACCAAGAGAGACACAGCGAGAGAGGGAACACAAGCAGGGGGAGTGTGTGTGAGAGGGAGAAGCAGGCTTCCTGCTGAGCAGAAAGCCCAGTGCAGGGCTCGATCCTAGGACCCTGGTATCATGACCTGAGCCAAAGGCACATACTTAACGGTTGAGCTACCCAGGCACCCCACTTGGGCTAATTTCTTAATATAACGGCCATAATAGTAATACATGTTTACTGTAGGAAATATAGAGATGCAAAATAACACAAAAATAGGAATAAATGCCACCTGTCATCGCATCATTCAGAGATATTGAATTTAACATTCTGACATGTATCTATCCAGCTGTCTTTTTTTTTTTTTTACAATGTATAAAGTTGTTTGGGTTTTTTATAATTTTTTTTAAAGATTTTATTTATTTATTTGACAGATAGAGATCACAAGTAGGGAGAGAGGCAGGCAGAGAGAGAGGAGGAAGCAGGCTCCCTGCCAAGCAGAGAGCCCAATGCGGGGCTCGATCCCAGGACTCTGGGATCATGACCTGAGCGAAAGGCAGAGGCTTTAACCCACTGAGCCACCCAGGTGCCCCTGCTTGGGTTTTTTAAATCAGGGGTCATTATGAACAGACTACTGTGTAACATGCCTCTTAAATTTTAAATAATATCCTGATCATTTGGCAATGTCATTAAGTATTCTTTCAAAACGTGATTCTTCATGGCTGCGTGCAATGCTATCATGTGGATGCCCTCTGATTTAACTGTTACCACACTGACATTTCAGATGATTCTGATTTACATATAGTTTGTGGCATGTATTCCCCCATACATAGTTTGTAACAAATTTGTTTGTTTGTTTGTTTTTCTTCCAGGTAACTTCCTAGAGGCAAAACTGGGTGAATAGTTGTGTATGTTTTTCAGACATTTGATACCTGATGTCCAATTGTCCTCCAGAAAAGTGTGCTGATCTACATTATATCAGCAGTGTGTTATACTTGCCTATTCTCCCCCATGTCCCCACTAATAGTAAATATCACAAGATGACTGTAAAAAGAATCTATTGGGTTGACATTTAAATATAAGTATCAATTGTTTTAATTGCAATTTCTTAATTTATGGATTAGGGTTTCCTTATAATTATTCACTCCCTGTGTTTTAACATTAAAGTAAAACCAAACTGCAATTGTGCATTGCACACATCTATGTCTACAAAAGCCCATGGAGTATCCATACTTATCCCTCCTCCTTCCCAACTCCAGAAGTAATATTTTTCTTGCTGTCTTCCCCCCAGCCAAAGCGATGTTAATAAAAAAAGAAGAGGGGAGAATGGCAGATGAGGACACCTCAAAGTTGGAAAGAAGGAAAGTGATGGACAAGCAGGAAGTGACTTTCATTTCAATTTCAGTGTTCCTAAAGGAGAAGACTAAACAAGCAAATGAATTTTGCCAAAGAATATGGAAAAACTCAGAAATAAGTATTAAATAGAGTTTAATCCGGGGTGCCTGGGTGGCTTAGCTCGTTAAGTGTGGATTCTTCATTTTGGCTCAGGTCACCGTCTCAGGTTTCTGAGATTGAGCCCCACATCAGGCTCCACGTTCCATAGGAGTCTGCCTGAGGATCCTCTCTCTGTCGCTCTCTTTCTTCCCCTGCCCATGCTCTTTCTATCTCTCTCTCAAGCCAATAAATAAATCTTAATAAAGGAGAGAGAGAGAGAATAATTCAATCCTCACACTTCTTCTCCTCTCCTAACCCACATGGCCTGACAGATGCTCCTCCCAGGGGAAGATGGTGTATGCTTATCTAGAAGGCGGTCATACAGCCTGCCCAAGCAAGGTCATACAGCATTCCAACAAGTTTAGCATTTGTCAATCCCAGTATGCCTTGGCTTGAACAACAAGAACAACAACAAAAAAATGTGTGTATATATGTATATATATACATATATGTATACGTATATACACATGTGGATATATTATATTAATTGTATATTAATGGATATATATATATATATATATATATATAGTCACTGTATTGGGTTGAATTGTGTCCCCTTCAACTTTAGAATGTCACCTTATTTAGAGTAATCTTTACAGATGTAATGAAGATAAAGATCTCCAAATGAGACCATTGGGAATAAAGGTGGATCCCAAATCCAATGATGGGAGCCCTTAATAGAGATGAGACAAGGAGGAAACACAGGGGAGGGCCATGTGACAACTGGAGGCAACAATGGGGTGATGTAGCCACAAGACAAAGGGCATCAACGATGGCCAACAGCTACCAGAAGCTATGAGAGAGGCATGGAATAGATTCTCACAGTCTCTAGAAGGAACCAGCCCTGCCAACATCTTCATTTAAGACTTATGGTCCCCAGAACTGTGAGCAAAAAAATTTCTGTTGTTATAAGCCATCCAGTTTGTGATACTTTGCTATATGGCAGCCCTGGGAAGCTAATATAGTCAGCCTGATCTGGCGAGGACACCCCAGGGAGTTGAAGGAATAAGGATCTCCTGGATATAGAAAGGTAAAGTGGAATATACATGCTAAAAGGTCAGACACCTTCATCAGCCTGCTTTTTCTACTTTGCTCCAGAACTCAGTTTCCAGGCAGGAGACTAGCAGAGATCTCCCTGGCAAAGCCAACTGCACCGACTGGTCCCCTAAGGAACTCTCTCCTGTGAGAGGTTCACAACTCACAAGTTCCACTTGTGAGGCCACAAGTCCACAGGCTCTGCCCATGCAGACACAGCCTCCAATCATACCTCCGTGCAGCACTCTTAACTATAAATGGACACCCAATAATCATAAATGGAAGCAAATTTAGAGAATTGAGAGAATGGTGTGTAGAGATTTACAAGTGATTGGAGAGCCACATTCTCTATCTGTCCCCTTATCTTGCCCCAGATTCCTAGAGGATGACCTAACTGCCTTAGCCCTGTGGCATTTATGAGAACTTTTATATCTATGTCACTCTGTAATGCAAATGCTGAGTTCTATGTTTTATCCATTTCTGTCTTTCTCACAGCACTGACTTCTGTCAAGAGGCTCCATAAATAAGACAAAACATAGGATTCAAGGTGCAGTCCATTTTCCCCCATACACATATATTCAGCATAACCTTGATGAATCAACAAGCAGATCCATGCCCTGGAAATCTCCACAGCCAAACACAGAGTTCACAAGTATGTCTGTGGACTGAGGCATCTAGATGCCAGCCATAGTGCTAAAAACTTGACTCGGATTATTATTCATTCTTCCCAGCAACCCTAGAAGCTAAGAACTGCAATTGTCCCCCATTTTACAGCAAAGAAAACCGAGGCTTCCAAAGGTTTTGTCAACTTGCCCAGGGTCACACAGACCAGATCCAGACCCAGGCAGTCTCACTCCAGGGTCTGAGCCCTTAAATCTTAAGCCAGATTCTTCTTCTGACATCATCTGGATTATTGGTGGTATCCAGCCATCACCCCCTCCTCCATCTAGAGCATCTCTGCCTCCAGAGGTTGTGGGCACACACACCTGAAGTCTAAAGGCTTCTGTTCAGGAGACTGAGAGAAAAGTCGCTGGCCACTGCCATAGGTGGGTCTCCCAGACATGGAGTGGAAAGCAGCCAAACCCAGAATCTCATGCAGGATCCTTCCAGACCCAGCTAAGGCCCAGTAGGATCCCAGCTAATAGGGATTCCCATCAGCACTCCTGTGTGGTGATTAGATGTGTATTTGGAAGAATGAAGAACACAAGAGGAGAAAGGAATAATCCTTCTCCTTATCCCCAAATCTGCACAAATTCAAGCAAACTCAGCCTACTTCTAATAGTAATAGACTGAATATAAAATAAGAGTAGTAGCTGTTATGGATGAAAATCTAATCTAGTTCCAAAGCCCTTTTCTGGGTGTGACTTGGGACTTTGGGAATGTAGATGAACTTCTTTGGTCTTCTAAGATCCACTTTGGCATGGTGATGCACCCAGTGGCCCTGAAGAATTAATTATCCTATAAATTATGCTTGGAAGTGGGGGCTCATGCGTACCCTTGAGAAAGCTTATCGACCTTACAGACTATAGTCAGCTGAATGATGGCTCCCCAAATATTGACGGCACAATCTTTGGAACCTCTCTATGTTACCTTAGATGGCAAAAGAGACTTTGTAGCTCTTTTGTAGTAGTTAATTTGTAGTACTAATTTTGTAGTATAAATTAAGCATCTTAATATGGAGAAATTATCCTGGGTTATCCAGGTGGGTGCTGAATGCAATCACTCCCTTGAAATTCTAAGGGAACACAGTCCTGTTGACATTTTTATTTTGGCCCAGGGAAACTGTCCAGACTTCTGATCTCCAGACCCATGAGAGAATAAAGGTGTGCTGTTTTAAGCCATTAAGTTAGCAGTCTTTTGTTATAGCAGGGACAGAAACTAACTTACAGACTCATGCTCATTAATGAATAACCGGTTTGTTCTGCATTCATTTAGTATGCCCGTTTTCCCTTCCATTAAATAGTAACAAACAATCATCAGATGTTTGTGAACAAAGAAGGGCAGCAACTGGTCAATCCCATGCCTGCTAGAAGACACATTTCTCATTTCTTCTGGCCTTTGGTGTGTTAGCTTGCAGGAAGGTGTGACTACCGGACTTCAGGAGGATCATGTGTCCTAAACTGTGCTAAGATCATCTGCTTTTCCTCAATAGTAGCGAGGTAAAACACTGCAGAGTCACAGAGATCATCATGTTGCTGCAGTTCCAAATCATTGTTTCCCAGAAACCCCACCTTTCGAGGTAGATAAGGACGGAAATCACAGTGTTGCAATGATGTCCAGGGACCAAGGAAAAGTTATGAAGTTCCTTCATCTCATCCACAACAGGAAGGCAATAAAGCAACAGGACAAGATGGGCTTAGCTACCATAACTCCATTCCTATTGTTTGGGTCAAGTTGACGTTGAGTAAGAACTTTGAGGAGTGTTCAAGACAGCTGATAAATGGTGGCACATCTGACCTGCTGTCAGCATTGGGTGGTAGAAAGCAGGTTGGTCTTAGAATTAGAAAAACTCACCTTTGACACATCATATCTGGGCTTCAATGTCCTTGTCTATAAAAGGTGTGAGTTGGGTAGATCAATGCACACCAGAATCCCTTATTTTTGTTATTTCATTGGCCTGTGTTGTCAAATAGTTTAAAATCGGTGCTCAATGTATAGATTACAAATAATGCTGGGTTTTTTTAGAATATAAATTCAGTGAAAATTATTTTTCCTTCCATAGATAAAAATGTATAGAATAAATAGCATCCCTTTAAAATTCTCAATAGAAATGATGATTTTTTTGAAGGGAGTATCTCAGTAATGCCAGCTGATGTAATTATCATATTTGTGACCATTGAATTTTATGCCTCTTAACCGCATACCATTATTCAAATTCCCTCTTTTGACCCTGGGTATAAATATGTGTCTGTGCTGTTAGATCCTTTCCTGAACTTTAATGAGTGATATAAATGTGTAGAATTTATCACAACATGCACTTTGTCTTTAAGCACCTCCTGAAATAAACTTATGAAGTCTCTAAAATCAAGACACTCTGTAGAAAGTGCTGATCGTTACTTGCCAAATAAATTAATTTATGCAGTACCATACGTGCCATAGGTGAGAAAGTGCTTATCGGTGAATATTTTCTTCAGTCATCAACCTGCTAAGAAAATGCATTTGCAGCTCATCGGGCAGTTAACTGTGTTATTTTCTTTGCAAGGGCTACCCCTTTTTCTTCACCTTTCAGAGGAAAGCATTTAATTTGCTGGAAAGCAGAGCTGGAAGGTTGGCCAGACCCTCTGCACAAATGAATGTTTCCCAGAAAATGTGGGAGATGCACAAGGCTTCCCTTTATAGCCTTCATCTAGGGGAGAGTCACTTGGGTCAGGAGTCCAAGAGAATCTGAAATATATCTTTTGAAATGTACATAATCTCTTCATAGGTCCATTTGGCATCTGACATTTGTCACATCTTTTTTAAAAGGAGATATGATTTATAAACCATAAAATTCACTTGTTTAACAGTTCAGGACATTTGTATATTCATGAGGTTGTGCAACTAACACCACTAATTCCAGAACATTACCATCGTCCCAGAAAGAAACTCTGTATCCATTAGCAGCCACTCTGTAGCTCCTGGAAACTCCTCATCCACTCTGTCTCAATGGAGCTGCGTGTTCCAGATGTTTCATATGCCTGGAATCATCTACTATTTGGTTTCTTTTAGGTATCATAGTGTTTTCAAGAGTCATTCATATTGTAGCATGTGTTACTACTTCATTCCTTTGTTTTAAGTTTTCATTTAAATTCCAGTTAGTTTATAGGGGGCCTGGATGGCGCAGTCAGAGAAGCATCCAACTCTTGGTTTCTGCCCAGGTCATGTTCTCAGGGTCATGACATCAAGTCCTGCATGGACTCCATGCTCAGCATGGAGTTGGCTTAAAATTCTCTCTCTGGGGACGCCTAGGTGGCTCAGTTGGTTAAGCAGCTGCCTTTGGCTCAGGTCATGATCCCAGCGTCCTGGGTTCGAGTCCCACATCGGGCTCCTTGCTCGGCAGGGAGCCTGCTTCTCCCTCTGCCTCTGCCTGTCACTCTGTCTGCTTGTGCTCACTCTCGCTCCTCTCTCTCTCTGACAAATAAATAAAATCTTTAAAAAAAAAAACCTCTTAAAATTCTCTCTCTGTCCCCCTGCCCGTCCTCTCTCTCTCTTTCTCAAATAAATAAAGAAAGCTTTAAAAAAAAAAAAAAAAACCTCCAGTTAGTTCACATGGAGTGTAATATTAGTTTCAGGTGTACAATATGATGAGTCAGTACTTTCAAGCAACACCTGGTGCTCATCACAGGTGTGCTCCATAATCCCATCACCTATTCCACCCATCCCCCCACCCACCTCCATTCCAGTTGAATAATACCATTATATAGGTGTACTACGTTTGGTTTATCCATTCATCAAGTTGATGGGCATTCGGGCTTTTCTTTTTTTTTTTTTTTTTTTGCTGTTATGACTAATACCTAAAAGTTTTCGTGAGGTCATCTGTTTTCATTTCTTTTGTGTATATACCCAACAGTGACATTGCTGTGTTCCATGGTGACTCTATGTTGAAATTTTGAGGGAACAGTGAGACTGTTTTTCAAACAGCCACACCATTTTACAATCCCAAGTGTGTGAGGGTTCTGATTCCTCTACGTTCTATTCAACACTTGTTACTGCCTGTCTTTTTTATGGCAACCACGAAGTGGATGAGAAATGGTGTCTTATTGTGATTTTGATTTGCATTTCTCTAATGACTACTGATGTTGACCATCTTTTCATGTAGTTGTTGACCATTTGTATGTCTTCCTTAGACAAATGTCTATTCAAATATTTGCCCAAATTTGAGTAACCTGCTTTTTATTGTAGACTTGTAAGAGTTCCTTCTATATTCTCAGTAAGAGACTCTTCTCAGATATATGATTTGCAAATGTGTTCAGTTCTATGGGTTGGCTTTTCACATCTTAATAGTGTTCTTTGAAGCAAAAAACTTTTTAATTTTGATGACATCCAACTTATATATTTTTTCTTTGTTTACTTGTGCTTTTGGTGTCATATCTAAGAAATCATCGCCTAATCCAAGATAATTAAGATTTGCAACCATGCTTTGTCTTAGGAGTTTTATCATTTTTATGGTTACATGAAGGTCTTTGGCCCATTTTGAGTTAATTTTTGTATATTGTATGAGCATTTAATTGTATCTTGACACCACATGAAAACCTCCAACTCAGCACTTCGTATACAAGTAGATCAATTATGTTTTTGTAAACAAAAGGTGGCAAAAAACAATCTATGCCATGAGAGAAAACTATCTTAAGTACTTTAAAGTATTTATTTGTTATACAAATTAAAATATTTATTGCTATGTACATTATAAATTATCCTTACATATTAAAAGAGATTTTAATCTCTTTTTTAAGAGGTCTTTATTAGGTAACAAATTATTGACCTTATTTTACTTACTGTTTTTACTTGAAAGCAATGCAAGCAGCATTCCTTCTTTTTTTTTTTAAGATTTTGTTTATCCATTTGAGAAAGAAAGAGAGAGAAAAAGAACATGTGGGCACAAGCAAGGGGGAGGGGCAGAGGGAGAGGGAGAAGCAGGCTTCCCACTGAGCAGGGACCCTGATGTGGGGCTCCATCCCAGGACCCTGGGATCATGACCTGAGCCAAAGGCAGACCCTGAGCTACCCAGGCACCCCAAGCCTTTCTTTAAAAGCCATACTGCAGGGGCACCTGGGTGGCTCAGTGGGTTAAGGCCTCTGCCTTCGGCTTAGGTCATGATCCCAGGGTCCTAGGATCCAGCCCCGCGTCAGGCTCTCTGCTCACCAGGGAGCCTGCTTCCCTTCCTCTCTCTCTGCCGGCCTCTCTGCCTACTTGTGATCTCTGTCTGTCAAATAAATAAAATCTTAAAAAAACAAAAAAGCCATACTGCATAATTTTGAATGCATTTGAGTTACTCTAACACTCAATGATTTAATTTCTCTACCAAAAAAATCCTTACAAATTACATATTACTCTTATGGCTATAACCTATGTTAGCTACATGTTAGCACTATATTAGCCCTCAAAATTGCTCATTAAAGTGTAGGTAACTGACAAAGAGAAATAATCTTGTAGCGTTCTGATGTCTTAAATGAAGTCTTAGAAGGCACCTGGGTGGCTCAGTCTTGAAGACTCTGCCTTCCGCTCAGGTCAAGGGATCCAGGGCTGAATCAGGTTCCCTGCTCAGCAGGAAGTCGTTTCTTACTCTGCCTCTGCTCGCCTTTCCCCCTGCTCATGCTCTCTCTTTCTCTGTCAAATAAATAAATAAAATCTTTAATAAATAAATAAATAAAGTCTCAGATAAGTTGAAGTGTCTAAGAACAGAACATTTGGTAGAATGCCATCAGAGCTAATTGATCAGAAATTCATAAGAATATAGACATTTCTAACTCAGCAGGTGTGAGAGGAGAAGTAGGGAAGGAAACCAGAGTCAGAGATATTTAAAAAAAAAAAAAATCCTCATGGCAGAGGCATCTGAGAAACAATGAAGGATGCTGATTCAGGAGTTAGCCTTCCTGTCTTCAACTCAGTGCCATCAGTAACCAGTTCTTCCCCTCTGTAAGCATCAGTTTCTTCTACTATGAAATCGGTTTCATGACAGTATCTGTCTCATCAGATTGTCAGAAGGTTAAGTGAGTTAATGCAGGTAGAGTACCTCGCTTGTATCCTTGCTTATAAAGAGAACCCAATACATGTTAGTTTTATTATTAATTATTGTTATTATTCCAGGAACAGAAATCCCCAAATTACTGAAAATTCTTAATTCTCAGAATCAAATCTCTAGTCCTTGGAGTCATGCGAGACCTAACTTCAGAATAAGACCCCGAGAAAATTGTTTCTGTATACAGATGAATTTAGTTATCACTCCAGTCTTTGGCCATGAATTCCAAGAATCTAATTCCCTAGTGGGGAAAAACAAACTTGGAAGAACCATGGAGTAGTTATTACACAATTAAAACTGAGGAAGAACCACCTACATAGAGCAGGGGAGTTAGAATAGCCTAAAATGTGTTATATAACGATAACTAAATTTGCCAGTGAATCAATAGGAAAATGCAAGATGCCTTTGTGCTCGCTTAGCTTGGACAGCAGATAAAACAGACCACTTACTTCTCTGAGTCGCATGTTTTACCCCCTGGCAAATGAGATTTTGGATTTCATCAAATGACCATTATTATTGTCCCCTCCAGATTTAAAAGTGCTATGGGGACACTCCCAAAATCATTGCACTCATTTATTCTCAGTGCGATCCAAGATCAGATCAGAAAGCAACACTGGAAATATTATCGTTTATAGTAAGAGCACAGATAAACATAGTGTCACAAACTTGTAACTTCTTTTTCAAATTATCTATTTAAGATTTTGAATAGGTAATAGATTCCTATGATAAAAAATTAAAAATATGAAAAAGGGTGTATAAAAAGGTTTCCTTCATCCATTCGGTTCCAACGACTCCCTGAAAACACATACATGTATGCGCACACACCAATTACCATGACTTCACTTTGATATCTTTCCAGATATTAATTATACATTTTTATATTCAAGGCAACACAAATACATCTTTTTCCTCCTTTCCACATGCTAATAATATGTAATGTTCTCTCTTCTGTACTTTCCTTTTTTTTTCCACCTAACAATATATCTTGGAGATATTTCCATGTCAGCAGTGAAGATTTCCCTCATTCTCTCTCTTATAGGAACAGAACATTTCATTATGTGTACACATCATAATTTATATAACGAATCCCCATGGAGTGCTACACAGGTTTCCAGTTCTTTCTGTTTTATTAAGCATCCTCTTTAATTTAAAAAAATACACATTGAATATTATCAAATGCCTTTTGCACCTACATTGAGACAAATGACTCTCATAGTTTTAGCTACTGATTTGCTAAATTATGTTAAACTTCTTATTTTTAAATCATCCTTCTGTTTCTGAAATAATCCTCATTTGACTGTGGTGATTTATTTCCTTTAATAATGATTCTTCTTACTAGAGTTCTGTTTGCTAATATTTTATTCAGGAGTTTGGCGTTGATAGCCACGTAATACTGTTTATGGCTTTCTTTTTGTGCTATCTTTATTAGGTTGTGAAATCAGTGTTATCCTGGCCTCACTCGTAAGAACCACTTAGAAGCTGTCCTCGTTCTCTTTTTGAAGTTTTCCCTGTACTGTTCTGAAACAGCCTGAGTAACACGGGAGTTCTCCATTTTTCTAAAGATTTGGTAGAACTTCTTTGTGAAACTCTCTGGGCGTGGAACGTTCCGATGCTTTCACAAATACCTCTGTCTTATTTATATTATTTGTCCAATGTGTGTTTTGGTTTAGTTTTTTTAAGGCTCAGGAACAGAAGGTTGGGTTTATCTGAAGCCTCACTTCATGGTACATCATTATCCTTTGTACCTTAAGGGCACCTCCATGTTCATTCTTTTAAAAGCATCCTTCCGTTTGCCCCCACATCTCTCTTCCCATTCTCCTTCCCTTCATAGAGGCAACCACTTTCATAGGTCTCATAAACATCTTTCTCAAAATATTATATAACCTTGCAAACTGCATGTGTGTGCGTGCATGCATTCCTTTATCTAGGAAAATGGTGGTGTACTCCGTGCCTTACTCCATTCCTTACCTTGTCTCTCGAGCACCGTGTGTTAAGACCCATTCAGGTCACTTGGCAAACATGAAATCCGCTGCGTCTAACTGGCACAATAGACCCCAGAGTGTATATCCTCTTGGTTTGAAATCCGTATTCTTCCAGTGGTAGGCACCCAGGTGGTCTTCACCTCCTCCCTCCCCCACCACGTGACTGTATAATTAATATCCTTGTATCTGGCTCCTTGGAAATCTATGTAAGAATTCACAGGTGGAATGGCTGAAGCCACAGCAGACACACTATATCTTCTGAGTAAAATGGCTGAACCGCCTACACTACTCCTAGCAGTTTATAAGGATTTCTACTTCATGAGTCCCACTGATGATCTAGTTTTCTGACTGTTGTCAGCCCAGTAGGTGCCCACCAAGAATATCACTGTTACTTTAATTTTTATTTTGATTTCTCTTCAAATACCAGTTACCCAAATACTGGTCCTCAGTGTCCTGTCTTTCACATCCCTTGCCCACTTTTCTAATGGACTTTCTCTATTTTTCCTTTTTGGTTTTCAAGGGTTTCTTGATTAATCTTGATATTAACCCTTGGCTTTAGACATTGCAAATGCCTTACACCATCATCGATCTCTCTGCTTTAGTCAGGATGACCTGTGTGGACCAGAAATCCTTAATTTTGATGCAATCGATCTTTTCAGAATTTTAGTTTATGGTCTTGCTTTTGAGGTTTCATTTGGAAAACCTTTTCCTGCTAACTTTCTGATCACCAATTCTAATGGGGGGGGGGGCAGAGGGTTTCCTCCACACCCAAGTGATTCTCTGGCACGAGCTGAATGTCACACTACACAACTCAATTTTGACCCCATTCACTTGGAGGTAACATCAGACCCCACAGTTTAAGGGCTCAGTCCCACGAGGCTGCTCCCCACTTGAAGTGCCCGTCGCACGTTTATGCTGTCACCTGTGCTTCTGACTGACTGGCTATAGATTGGAGGTTCCAATGACCCCCTTCCTTGGGTTCAATTAATTTGCTAGAGTGGCTTGCAGAACTCAGAAGGATATTTCACTCACTAGGTCACTGGCTTATTATAAAAGGGTATAATTAGGAATAGCCAGTTGGAAAAGTTGCAAAGATGTATGGGAAAAGGGTGCGGAGCTTGCAAGCACTCTCTGCACACTCCACTCTCTCCACACCTCCACGTGTTTATCAACCGAGAAGGTCTCTGAACCCCATTCTTTGGGGGCTTCGTGGAGGCTTTTCTCCATAGTCATGATTGATTAAATCATTGGCCATTGGTGATTGAACTCAGTCTACAGCCTTTCTCCCTTCCCTGGAGGTTGGGATATGGGGCTAAAAGTTCTAAGCCTAAAGGTCATCTCTCTTAGCAACCAGCCCCCTTCTTTAGATTACCTAGGTGCTTTTCAAATTGATTTCATTAATATCACAACAGGCACAGTTTTTGCTCTCACGACTTAGGAAATTCCAATGGTTTTAGGAGTTCTGTGCCAGAAGTGGGACAAAGACTATTTATTTACGAGCATAAATCACTATATCATACCTGCTCTAGGTAACAAGGACATTCTTTCATATTTCCTTCTATTAACTTGGTGTTTTTTTCTTCGAGATTTAATTATCTAATTAAGTCCATTTAAAGTTTACCTTTATTTGAGATATTTAGGAAGAATTTAGCTGAATTTTTCTCCACACTTTTCTAATACCATGTTAATTGGTTGTGTAGTTGTGATGGTCAACTTTATGTGTCAGCTTGACTGGGCATGGTAAGGTACCCAGATATGTGGTCATACACTGTTCTGGATGGCTTTGTGAGAGTATTTTTGGTTGAAATTACCGTTTAGGGGCACCTTGCTGGCTCAGTGGGTTAAAGCCTCTGCCTTCGGCTCAGGTCATGATCCCAGGGTCCTGGGATTGAGCCCCGCATCAGGCTCTCTGCTCAGCAGGGCGCCTGTTTCCTCCTCTCTCTCTGCCTGCCTCTCTGCCTACTTGTGATCTCTGTCTGTCAAATAAATAAATAAAATCTTTAAAAAAAAAAAGAAAAGAAATTACCGTTTAAATCAGTAGACTTGAATAAAGCAGTTTGCTCTCCATAATGTGGTTGGGTCTCAATGTGGGTGGGTCTCGTCCAATCAGTTGAACGGCTGAAAAGAACAGAAGATGGACGTCCTCTGAGCAAGAGGAAATTCTGGGGCAGCTCGCCTTTAGACTTAAACTGCAGCACCAGGGGGCACTGGGTGGCTCAGTGGGTTAAAGCCTCTGCCTTTCGCTCAGGTCATGATCCCAGGGTCCTGGGATCGAGCCCCACATCGGGCTCTCTGCTTGGCAGGGAGCCTGCTTCCTCCTCTCTCTCTCTCTGCCTGCCTCTCTCCCTACTTGTGATCTCTATCTGTCAAATAAATCAATAAATAAAATCTTTAAAAAAAAAAAAAAAAAAACTGCAGCACCAGCATCGCATCTATGGCTATCCAGTTTGCTGGCTCCCCCTCTAGACTTTGGATCTGCCGGCCTTCATAATCATGTGTTACTACTTTGTTACAATTAACACTTGTTTAGTGAAGGTTCAGGGAGCTGGATGGTGAGTCATAGTTCAGTAAAAGGCCACAGAAGAAATTGAAATAGAGAATTTTATGGTTCACAGGTGCTGGAGGAAGTACACAGCATTCTTCGAAGTTCCACATGGGAAAGGCAAGGCAGGGAGCAGGTAGAGAAAGTGACAGGATCTAGGGCACATGCCTTTATTAGGATCTGTGGGTAGAATGCTTTGGGGGTTCTCAGATTAAGGAAAGATTGGTAAATTCAAATTTAAGAAAATCAGGGTTTTGGCAAGCTCCATGGGGATTCTATCCAAGGGGAAGTTCCAGGGTGTATGGGAGACTATTTGCTACAAGGACATTTGTGGAAGTTACATCAATAACCTACACTTACTTGTGACCCTGCGGGCTGTTATCTAGGGCATGGGCTTGCCAGATGGACAAGAGACGGGTTAAGGCCCCCAGTGGCTGCTCGGCCAAATAAGAAGGATACCAAGGCAGCAGAACCATGAGAAGTTTAGATAAACTATAAACATTCTGAGAGCCAATTCCTTAAAATAAATCTATAGACACACATATCCTACTGGTTCTGTCTCTCCAGAGAACTCAGACTTATACTGTAGTTTTAGCTTTAAACATAATTTATGAAAGACCATACATTCAGGGCTCTGGCCTTAAGTTCTGTATCTTGATCGTTGGTCTGAGAGAACAATTTAGTATTAACCCTCCTTTTATAAAACTATGTCTGTGACTTCTGTCATAACAACTGGTAGGACAAATTCCACACTATGTCTCCGTTTTGGATTGCTTAACAATCTGTAAAACTTCACTCCTCCATGTACATTTTAGGATAAGTTTATCAAGTTTCTTTTTGAAAATCTAAATGTAATTTTGATTAGTGTTGTCCCGAAATTATAGGTAAATTTGTTGCAACCAAGAGCACAGATATCTCTCCATTTCTTTGATTAGCATATTTATTTTTTAATCTTCCTTGTTTCCAAGTAAATTCATTTCAGAGTACTGCTATGTTGTCACACAGTTTTAAAAACCAACTTTATCGAGATGTAATTTAAATTAAATAAAAGGTAGTCATTTTAAGTGGACAGTTTGTTGTTTAAACTTATGCATCCATCCCACTGAGCGACCAGCCACAGTCACATCACCACTGTCTTCCAAAATGTTCCCTCATGCTCCTTGCCAGTCAGTCTTTTCTGACTCTTCACCAAAGCAACCACTCATCTACAGATCAGTTTTGTATATAAATGGAAACATACAGAAGGTACTGTTTTATGCCTGGTGTCTTTTACTCAGTATAATGCCTTTGAGGTCCATCCCTGGACCATTAGCAGGTCCATCCTGTTGAGTGAATCAATACTTCATTTCTTGTTATTCCTGAGTGTTAGTCCACTCTACAGATATACCACAATTGGTTTAGCTGTTCATCTGTTAATAAGCATTCGACTTGTTTCCACCTTGAGGTTAATACAGAGAAGTCTTCTGTGAACTTTTGAGTATGAGTATTTGTGATGTCCCACAAGTTTTGAACTATAGTATTCTCACATTGTTCATTAGTAAATACTTCCCAATTTTCCTTGTAATTTGCACTTTAACTTGAGAGTTATATAATTACATTACTTAGCTTCCAAATACATGAGTTTTAAGATTTCTTTTTGTTATTTTCTAATATTTCCAACTCCTACCTATTCTGAGATCACTTTTTATAACTTGTTATCCTAGAAAAAGTATCCCTTACAACCAAGGTCACACATTTATTTTTATGAAGGGATGCAGTCCAGTTTGTTTACATAATCTCTACACCCAATGTGGGGCTCAAACTCACAACCCTGAGATCAAGAGTCCCATGTTCCTTGGACAACCAGGCACCCCTCTATGATTTGTGTCTTCTTTCTTCACTTATCTGGCTTAGCTGATAGTTTTGCTTTGCATTGCTCCTTTAAAAACAAAACAAAACAAAACAAACAAACAAACAAAACAGATTGGGGGGATTGACTCTCTATTTTCTCAATTAATTTATATTTTCCTCTTTTATACTTTCTCCTACTTTCCTTTGGTTTATTCTTTCTTGTTAGTTTATTTTCATTTTTTTATTACATATAAAGAGAATAGAGTAGAATTTATAGTTTTATAAAACAAGTTCTGTTAGGTAATATTTTCATTTTCATTATTTCCTAAATGTTCCATAATTTTGGTTTTGGATTCCTGTGTGATCCAAGAGTTACCTAAGAAACATTAAAAAAAAAAAATTCCAGGTGAGTAGAGCTTTTGTTTTTGTTTGTTTTCTTCTAATTTTTTTCCATAATAATCAGGAGGTGATTTTTGTACAGACCGGACTTTGCTTAGTTTCTCTGTGTCCTAATATATGGTCTTTTTTAATGAATGTTCCATGGACACTTAGGGAAAAAGGCATGCTCTGTGTTCATGGAACAGAGTATGAGATATAGCAGTTGGATTTCCATTGTTAATTTTGTGGTGTAGGTCTTTTACCACTTTTATGGATTTTTTATTCCCTTGACCTGCCATGGACTAGGAGAATGCATGCAAGTCTCTTCCTAGAAAGTATTTTTGCCCGCATCTTGTTGTATTGAATATATTTTCCTTATGCACGTTGATACTACATTCTTAGGCTTATGTATATTCAAAACTGTTAGAACCTTGCTCTGAGTTATACTCTTTATCATACTAAACTGTGATATATGACCAGAAGGCAAACAGTAGATCAGAATTATTATAGTTCTATTTCCTCCCCACGGTTCTTTCCTCCACTATCAATTTTAGTTCCGCATATTTATTTTTACACTTTGAATATACTTTTACTTCTACCATTTGGTGTATCAGCTCTAAATTATGTTTTCTCGATCTGAGAGATCAGGAAACCAGCACACCTGGGCGACCTCTGCTACGTCACACTCTTACGATCACATCAACATCATCAGGATTTATAACACTTAACATTCCGTCCCATAACAACACATCGGTATGGATCTAAATGGAGTCATGGTGACTGCCAGGCCCTTTGCTGTGCTTTCGATTCTGGTTGCCGGCTCTCGGCCAACAGGTCGTATGCTCAGAAGAGAGAAGGCCTTTGTCCCTGTCCTCTGAGGACCACAGCGTACAGCTGCAATGCCAGGAAGACTGAGAGGAATGCAGCCGGGTTGGAGGCTGGGAATCTGGGTTTGGAGCCACGGCGGGGGGGGTTGGCCCAAGGCACCGAGTTCATGAGCCTGTGAAGGCTGCCGTGCCCAGCAGCAGAAAGAGGGCAAAGTAGAGCAAGCAGGAAGGACTCGGCTACAAACACAGCTGATGTGTCCCTGAAAACTCAAGGATAATCGGGTCAGAGATTTCGCAGGAACGGAACGTAAGTCCTATGGAGGAGATGGGGACACTGAATCCTGAAAATTTGGGTTTCAGTGGCAACGTGGTCACATGTGACCCTCAGGCCAGATAGGCCTGGGAACATTTAGACTACATCTGAATTTCAGATGTGACTCAGGAGGAAAATACATTTGTGTGTGTGTGTGGATAAATAGTGAGGTTTGCTTAAACAGAGATGTGAGATAACAGCTGTTTATTTGAAGCTCTTACCCTAATAGATACAGACATGTGCTTTTGTCTTTAAATCATAATCAGAGTTAGGACTGGAGACAAGAAGAAAATACTCCCCATTACAACTGCTAGCTTTCTCTGTGTTGAATTTAAAATCGTCTTGTCGTTGTTGCCTTTCTGCCCTCAACCACGATGCGTGCATGTGTATGCGAGCACACGTAGCCTCTGGGGTTTGACTTCAACACGCCTGGGGTTTCACATCCCACCTCCAACTGTCCAAATCCCCCCCTCCCCTGCCCTCCTCTGAGTCATTGGGGCACAGGTCCAGAAAAACAAAATCACCTTGTCACAAGGCTTTCCTGTTCCCTCTTCCAGAGGCCACTTCTTCCTCCTTTGAATTCCCATGATGTTTTATCTGTGCCTCTCATGGAGCTTATCTCTTTCTGGCTTGTATTATAGTTGTTTACGTGTATTAGACATCGTGGTCAAGAGGAAAGAACTTCTGGCTGTAGAGTCAGACCTGTCTGAGGACAGATCCCAGGTCCATCCCTCACTAGGTGGGTGGCCTTGGGAAAATACCGACTTTTGGAAGCCTCCTTTTGGGGCGCGGCGGGGGTGGGGGGGCGGTGTGCAAAACATAAAAATAATATTCTCTCTCAGAATTGTTTTGAAGATTGGAGATAGCATACGTAAAACACAACGCTTGGTAAAATACCAAGAGAAGTCAAACGCTATTATTATTATAATCGCTATTTGTGACGTTATTTTGGTTAATTCTTACATCCCTTACTAAAGTATTTATTTATCCATTTATTCAACAGATATTTATCGAAGTCAAAGTCTGTGTCAGGCACTGGGGCCAGCATGGAGCGAAAGATAGAGGGTTTGCGGGATGAAGGCAGAGGGTAAGCAAGCAAACTAAGAAATACAGAGATAATTTGAGAAGACGATTGCACTGTGAAGAAACTCGAAATATCCCGGGGAGGGCAAGAGAGGCAGGGGAGGGAGTGAGGGCCAATTCTGGGAAGGGAGCTTGGACAGAGCGGTCTCCTGGTGGATGAGAGGGAAGCACCTATGAGAAGTTCTGAAGCCAGGGCATTTCAGAGGAGGGGGCAATGCTATGAAGGGTCTGAGTGGGGAATGAGCTGACAGAAGAAAGAGTGAAAGAGAGTATGCCAGGGATCAGACAGGAAGAGACGGGCAGGGACCTGTCCCTCAGAGTCCTGCTGGCCCTGGTCAAGAGAACGGGTTTGATTCTCTGTGTGAATGGGTACCTCCCGGAAAGACACGGTGCACTGGTTTGTATTCAGTGTTTTATCTGCCATTGTGTTTGCCTCATGGAGAGCTGTTAGCCAGCAGCTGGGCCCACAGATTTTTGAGAAAGTAGAGAGGAAGGGAAGGGAGGAAGCCAGGAAGAGAGAGAGAGGGGGAGAGAGAGAGGGAGAGCCCGAGGTGGGGGTGGGGAGGGTGGGGGGGAGGAGATCCTAGTAGACACCCACACAGATGAATCTGATGGTTTTCCCCCTTGTTGGGGGTTCAAGGACAGACCGAGGCTGGCCTTGGTGGGTGGAGAAAAACCTCCATCCTCCTGTGAACATTTGGTGTCACACTGGTCTCTTTCCTGGGGTGGTCCCAGATGGCGGTGGGGGCTGGGGACCTGGGAGGTCTTCGAGAAGAACAGTCTCCTGGCTGCCTCTGGCTTTCAGGTCACAGATAACAACTGTCAGATGGTCTCACTGTGAAGCAATAAGCTTCCCCAAAACAAAGAGGCGGGCCAAGCTCCAGAAAAGCTGCAGTCTGGACAAAACACACAAGCCTGGAAAAAATTAAAAGTTCATGAGCAACTGAACAAAGCACCTCGGGGAAATGCAAGGGGTTAAACGAAAGCAAGCACACAATGTTCCCGAGCCCCTGAACGTAAGGCAGAAAAACAATCGCACATCCTTGGTAAGGGGGAAAAAGAAAGCAGGAGAGAGACAAGTCTGTGTTCCCCTGTGAGAACTAAAAATAATGCCATGTGAGGTTGGCCCAGCCCTAAAATGGAGGGAAGAGAAATGAAAGGCAGGAGAAGAGGTGAAACAGGATGAGAGGATGTTGGCCAGAGACAAGGCCTGCTCAGGGCCTCCCAGCTCTTTTGTCTTGGGCAGAAGGCTCTCTCCACAACATGGGGTGCCTGAATGTCCCCTAGAGGGGTCCCCTGGACACCCTCCTCTCTAAGAGTTCTGTGGCAAGGAGAACCTATCCTATCAATGCAGCAGAAACAACAGCTTCCTCTTCAGTATTTTTTCTTCATGAAGTTTGATCTTAAATATGAAAAGAGTTGGACTCAAGCCCAGCTGACCCTGGGGGCCCGATGGTGCAGGGGACATTTGCTAATAGACAAACATCCCCAAAAGGGTGCTTCAGTGAGACCGGAACAGCTGTGTCGAGATGAGCAGGGAGTGTGAGAGGGTGAGACCCGGGGACCCTACAGGAACCCAAAGGAAAGGTGATAGTGCTAGGATGGGAGGCGAATGTCCCTTCCTCGCTCCTGTCTTCAGGAGAGTAATGCAGTAGCTGGAATGAAAGGCAGGGCTGGCTGGCGTGTTTGTTCTTAATGCCCAGTTTCCTCGTGGGTGCCAGTCTCGCACTCAGAAAGCTGCACGAGTACATTTCTGAGAAGCTACACAGAGATCACAAAATTCTACCTGAGGCTTTGTCATCCACTTTCCCTGGAGCATGGAACCTTTTTTTTTTTTTTTGGCCGGAAATACAGAATAAAGACCAGGCAAGGTAGACTTCTTGTGTCTAAGGCTTTTTAAACATTACATATATAAAACGATAGACAAATGATAGACCAGGGTATGGCGGGAGTCTCTATAATGAGTACCAGACCTTATCAGAGTAAATAACATCTCTGCACGTTATACATGATAGAACGTGGGTCCGAGAAGCTATGCAATTTTCCCGTGGTCTCCTAGTAAACAGGACTTCCTGGTTGGCCTAGAACTGTCTAATTCCAACACTTTCCAACCCTTTCCTAGAATAAAAACCTATCTCTCCATGACCACAAAAGGAAAAATTAAATGGCGCATTTCAACTGCCTGGTCATCTTTGTTGAAAATCTTTGATCATTGATGAAGTTTTCATTGGGGACTCAACATTTGTATGGAACATACACAGTGGGCATCATCTTCTTGCTTGGAATATTATGGTGTGGTTTCCTCTTTTGAGTTTGTAATTTCCAGAGAGAAATGCTCTTTTTCAATTTTTGGCTGAGGGTTTCTTTGTGTCATGAAGATCGGCTCCTTTGCTGGGGCATGGAAGAGTAAAAATAGATTTCCCGTTAGTAGCAACAAGTAGGAGTTGTTTGTCTGCCAGAAGGAAATTCTTTCATTCTTTTCCTGCTTTGGTTCTTTTTGTGCCAACAATTAAGCAAGGTTCATCACTGAGTGAGCCAGAGCCAACTTCACGGATGGGTGGTGTAGGTGGTCCCCTACCAAAATGACCTCAGGGATGTAAAGACAAGGGCGTTGAACCCAGGAGAGACTTGAGAGCACCAGCCAGGCAAGGACCGCCGACTCCCCAAAAACAAAAGAGAGAAAAAGTTTAGCTTTGATGGGTTTACCCAGAATTGGAATGATTCTGAAAAGCTAGAAATTGAGGTTATTGTTAATTTAACAAACATGCAAGTATTATGTCATTGTCGAAGTAAAGTTTTATTTTAATTACATGTAGAAGAAAGGGATCGCCTCATCATAATCCTTTCCAAGGCTCAGTGCCTATAAAGTATTTAATCTGCTTTAACTAAACTAAATACCCCTTATTAAACCCCACATGGGTACCTAAAATCCCACCATTAGCAATTACTTTCTGTTTGCCAAAATGTTCTCTTCCTTCTGGGTATGTTTTCTTTTTTGAGCCAAGTACTCTTGGCTAATACATTCATTTTATATACCTCTGGAAAAAATAGTTTATCAGATGTGTTTTCCCCATTCCAGAAAGACCCTGGGCCCCACAAAAATATTTGGTGACGGGGGTACCCCACTTCAACCAATGTGTAGAATTGAAGAGGGAGAACTCTAGAGACAAACTTTGCTGATGGAGGATTTTTGCCCCAGGCCAGTCCCTAATTCTATACCATTCGCCAGGGCATTATAAAAATTGTAAAATTCTGTGATTCCAAGAAACTATCTCTGGTCTGAATCTTTGTTGAATCCACTAGAAATCACAGCCCCTTCCTCCCAGAAGGGAAAAAAATGACCACTGCCAACCTTGTGGAAAACATCACATCAGATTTTTGTGTTGACAAGTTTCTGATCCCAAGGTTACAATTAAGTAACCCTCATATTTTATAAACAAAGAAGTGGAGGGCCGTAGAGAAGCCCTTTGCACACAGTCACACAGGTAGTGGCAAGGCAAAGACAAGAAAGGAAGTAGTCACACAGCCATTAAAAGAACCCCACCCCCCGCCCCCACCATCAGATTCCCATCTGTCAAACATTTCAGCAAACAGGAATATTAGGGTTACTCTATTCAGGGAGAAGTTTGTTTAGCTCATCCAAACTCATTTTATTTTTCAACAGAGGAAGGAAACCAGAATTCAGAAGTCTCCACTTTTGTTCACATATGGGGCATGGGTCCCTGCTAACTGGGATAGTTGGTGTGTGGTAGGGAAGAGAGAGGGATGTAAAATTAAATGAACAATTCAAATTTAAACCAGAAACATGCCACTAATAAAAAAAATAAGTTGGCTGTTTAGATGCCTCACTAACATTTCCTTCCTGAATGGGGGTGGGGACTGGGGACTGTTGTGTGTGTGCACTGCACACGTGTGTGGGGTGGTGTGCATGTGTGTGTGCATTTGGCTGCCATCTTCCGTGACAAGCAAATTAGAAGCTGCATTTAACCTGGTGAGGAAAATCGCTTAATTAAGATTGGAGTTTTGAAAGAGACAGCCAAGGTAACACTTTCATCCTGACTTAACCAGAAACCTTCAAAAGCACTAGAGAAAGTTGGACTTGGGGGTAGGGGACTCACACAGGTTGTGTCTGGAGTACTGAACTGTAAAATCAAGAACTTTCCACTTGGCATTTTCTGACAACCCAGAGTCATAAATGTAAACCAGGATTTCAAAGAACATGGATTTTTGTTGTTATTTCCATGTCTTTCAATTATTAAACTTTAGAAACAAAGCTCTGGGCTTCACTGGAATGGAGCGGGGCTTCCAGATCTGTACTTACTCACTGAGTGACCTTAGACAAGTTCTTCTCCGGGCCTTTGATTTTTTTTTCACTCTCTAAAATAGTGTTTTATATAATATCTACAAAGCTTTGGGATGAAAGGTTATGCAGGAACATGAGCTGATCCATGACCAGACACAGGCATGTAGCAAAATGCTCAGTAAAGTTGAGTTCAGTGGTGGGGAGGTTTCCTTGGGTTTTCACTATATGTGATCCAGGAGAAGTTGTGAACTCATGGGACCCAGTTTCTTGACCTGAGAATAAGAAGTTGCACCAGATGACAGATAAAGGACTCCATCCAGCAGTAACCCACTGTGATTCTAGGATGCTTTCTCTCTCTTTGAAAGTTATGACTTCTCAAATCCCTGCATCAGCTTCGCACACTGGGTCCCTGGAAGACCACCCCCCCCCCAAAAAAAACCTCGCCAGCAGCGGAGGGCATTAAGGAATCCATTTAGTCAAACTGCTATAAATTCAATTTTAAAATAAAGTCACAGTCAGTGAGGGTGGGACTAAAATACAATTTCCTTATGCGTAAAACAAGTGGTCCAGATCTGAGATTGCTTGCAGTGTGAGCTCCAAGGAGGCAAGAATGTGTCATTATGAGGGTATCTCTCACGCACAGTATAGAATAGTTACTCAATAATACTGTGGGTGTGACAGATGAGTAAAATATTGATACTCTATAATAACTAAAAAATACCCAAGGAATTGCCTTCCTAGCTAATGACTCAATTTATGACAATGGCTCTTCTTTTTCTTTTTAATCCAGTAAACCTGAAGCCTCTTATCTTTGTCTTAGAGTTTACCAGGTATTATCTTCCTGACAGGAATTCATGCCCTTGGCTCTGATTTCCAGTTTAGGCACAACAGTTGATGACAAGTTAGAAAAGGAGACTGGAAAAAGATGCCTGTTTGTTGTCTCTCTGATTGGGTGAGGATACCACAAACTACTTTGAACTCCTTCTGGAATTTCTTGAGGAAACCCTCAAACCTCCTTTAATTAGTTTCTTCACCCCTCCCCCCACGTTTTGGCTATTAAGCTAGAAGTACACACACACACACACACACAAAAGTATTATCCTAAATGTACTCTAATTCAACTCTGCTTGCCTAGCTATAAAAATATTTTAGTGTTTGTAAATGAAATTTAAGAAGTCCTTTGGGTACCTCAGTGAGCAACTGTACAAGGATTAATAAATAAACTCTGATAAATCTGGTCATAAATTCTGTACAACAGCAATATAGTCGTGGCTGCAGAACTTCATAAGACTCTTTCAGCACATTGGGGAGAATTTCAGAACCCAGGGCACAAACTTTGCCTCATCCCAAATATCTCTCTTGAAAAACATCAGTTCATAGGGATCAGCAAACATTTCCTATAAAGGCCAAATAGTATTTTGTTTGGTGGGGGGCAGGGCATTTGGTCTTGGTCCCAACTGCGGTGATAGTATTATAGGCAATACATAAAAGAATGAGCAAGACTGTGTTCCAATAAAACTTTATTTACAAAAACAAGCGGCTGGCTGGATTTGGTTTATAGGCTACAATTGTCTGACCCATGACTGACTGATCATGGTGTAGTGTGATGTATGAAAATATAGACATGTGGGGAATTCACTGAGATTCCCATCCAACTCCCTTTGTATTTTTTAAATATTTTGTTTTGTTTTGCATTATTAAAGCAAGACATGATAATTGGAAAAACTTATGGAAAAATAGAAAAGCTAAAATTAAAATAATTTATAATGCCATCAGACATACTACTTCTTAATATTTTGGGATATTTTGTTTCATTTAGGATTTTGTTCTGTAGAATCAGGATAATGTCGTATAATGCTGTAAGTGCAAGTTTCCCTAATTCCTTTGTTTTTATGCTATGTCCTACCTAAATTAGGCCAATTTTACTAACTTCTACTTTATAAATTGCTTTTTCCAGATGCAATGAGGATCTCCTGCAATATCATTTCTTTTCTCACATTTAGAAGCACATAATACTTAAGCACATGATGCTTAAGATTTGGAGCGATATACATACAGAAGAGAGCAGAAAGGATAATGCCTGGTGAACACCAATGACACATTCTTCTAAGGTCAGGGTATAAAATAACCCCAGAGAGATGTGTGTTCTGGGGAAACAACTGATTACTAATATGGTCTCATGAGGTCTTTGTTAAAATCTATTTGGTATCAGCTCTTCAGAAAATTCTGTGTAGGTCATGTATAGTCCAAACTTTGAGAAGCCCTGTGGATTGGTGGGGTTCAGGACATGTTACCCCAAAATAGAACACCTTAGAATATTAAATATTTAAGCTGAAGAAACTGAAGAAAACAGCAGAAGCAGGAAGATCGTTCTGACCTTCTCCCCTGGAACAGGCCATGACACACTTATGTGAGTGGTGCCTGCCCCACACCCACAGGGAAAGGGCATACTTATCTCTGAAGACAAAGAGGTGTCTGAGAAGAATGAGAATAAGCTGGCTCTGCTGTTTCCCTGTTTACTACCATAGCCTCAGACTCCTTAACCTTTCACCTTCCTCCACAATTGCCGACTTTTTATCAAACCAGGCCTAAAAACATCCTCATCTAGCTGTTTCTTTGGGTCTTCATTTCCTGAGGAAAGCGGCCATGTTATGCAGAATTTACACTGAATACATTTGGATGCTCTCCTCCTGTCAGTCTGTCTTTGCCAGTTTAATTTCCAGGGACCTCAAAATCATTTCCTCCCCTGCAGGGTCTAGGAGAGGGAATTCCTGGACTGGAGGTCCCATCATTCTTTTACTTCAGGTGAGGTCTCACTCTTCAGTTGAAATTCACGTGTCCACCTGCTCATGTTTTCTCCTCTGGCCAATCTTGGTCATCTATCTGATCATCCATATTTCTAACAGAGAATTTAAGAGGCTCTGATTTACTTCTGTTTACAGAGTTAATATGTAAAACCGAACTCCTAAAAACCCAGGGGTTTGGATTTTATGTGGCTTTCACATTTCACCTGTTGCCCTAGCTCATTCTTCAAATAAAGCTGAGTATTTCTGTTCTGTTGCTGAAAAGGGGGATGCTTATGGAGAAAAACAACAGGGAATCAGAAAGAGATTTTTGACCCGAATAAACTAAGGTATCGTAAAGGTAAAGGATGGAAACAAACCTAATAAGGCCCTGCTATGTTGTAGGGTGAGAGTTGTAAGTTGGACAGCGCTTCATTTTTGGGCTCCCATGAGATCATACTTGCTCAGCAAATTCATGACACAAGGCAGCTGCAGTGATAAATGCTTTTCATGACTAAAACTTAATTGTTTAAGTACTTGGAATCCAGAGACTTGCAGTGGCACTGATGAGAATACAGACTCAGCTGTCAAGCCATCCTCGCTGGAGAGGCTGGTCTGTCGCATCAGAGCTGGTGACACAGACACACCCCTTCTCACCGCTGCTTGCACATCTGGGAAACAGGGATAAAGGCAGTACCTACCTGTGGGTTACTGGAAGGATGGAGTGAGATAATTAACGTGAATCCTGGTAGCTAACCTATGATGAATGCAGCGTAAATGTCACTATTTGTAGCAGAATCAGAGAGATAATCCTAAATTCTCGATTATTAACTCTCACAGGCCCCTTGACATTTTACTTGATATAGTTTGTTTCTGTATGCGTGCAAAAGGCAATAAGATGATTATTTTATAAATTGTACCACCGATTCGTCCCAACTAGACTTTCTTCAAATGACCGTTAAATAGTGATGTCACATATGATTTCAACAGAATTTAGAGTGATGTTTGCTGTGTGATACCACTGGGGGAGAAAAATTAGTTGTGGTCATTGTTTTTGTTTTTGTTTTTTTCTTTTAAAGTAAATGGACACAGTTAATATACAGTGAAGATGAAAGAATGACTTCAAGCATTTATTCAATCATGTTCTGTGCTACCTATGAACAACAAAGATATCATTTACAACACTGAGCAGAGGGAAGACCCTTCCAGCCTCATGTGCCAAGTAAGAAAATCTCACTGGAGTTATCATGCTGATTAAGAATATGAAATTAAAAAATTAATTTCCAATCTCTTTCCACAACGTTCAATAATTTGAGTTTGCTCTAACAATGTGAGACACACCAATCATCTGTTTAAATTGTTTGAGCAAGAGAACTCAGTTTGGGAGAAGGTGGGGGAGTTGGCAGTTTCTCTATTGCCAAGGTGGTTTATTATTTTCAAAAACCATCGGTGTCCTATACCTTCTAGTGGTGAAACAACCCAAAAGGTTCCACTGGCCCAGAAACTGGGGTTTCCCAACTCGCCCACCTAGTTAAGCACACATTCCTAGAGAGCTCCAGGGAATCAGCATTTCTAAGTGACTCTAGTCATCCGACAGGTTTGAGCAACCCTTCTCCAGAGTGGTTTTCAGCTCTGACCCTGTATTAGTCTCCCGGAGAGTGTAAAAAGCAGCGGCACGTAGCCATGACCAATGCCCAGACCCCACCCCAAAGTAAATCAGCACCTTGGACTTGGCCCCGCCACTGAAGTTTTTGAAACCCACCCAGGGGATGGTAATGCATCTCAGGCGCTGTGCCCCCGACCCTTCGATGCCAATCCGCATTTGAACCACCTCTTGGGGGATCCATTTGCACACTGAAGCTTTCCACAAGGCTGTTTAAAGGGCCTATCAACAGAACATCTACCTTGCCATCCGGAGAATGATGGAGTTTTGCTCCCTACTCCCTCTTCCCATTTACTACCACCAACAAAAGCAGCTTAAAATCTTTCCGGAGGTCTAGTTCTTTATCCTCTTGGCCACTGAAAGCCAACCGAAGAGGGATAGTGTCAGGCAAACCTCTCTGTTCCAAAATCATTTATTAATTAAAGTATGTTAAATAGTGGACACCCCTCTTACCCAAAGGCCCCGGCAACTTTTCCTTGGCAGTTTCTGTTTCACGTCCCACAACCAAAAACATTAAGGATCACTAACATTCACATCTGTGAATTCATTTAGACAATTTTCTTTAATTAACGATGAAGACACTACAGTTCTAAGTACCAGACAGAATCAGGGAGGAAAAAAACAAACAAACAAAACAAAACTGAAAATAAGCATAACACTATAAAGAAAACTCAGAAAAGTGAAACACTTCTAAATAAAATTATATACCTGGCCTGGTACCCATGACATATATACATAATACATGTTATACACGTATATACAGTAAATGTTTTGGTAGCAACACAGACCATGCATTGGTCCTTTTGTACACAGATGAAGTAGCACCATCAGCAGCACCACCATCTGAAGATGATAAACCAAACTGCACATACAGTAAATGAAAAAATATATATGTATTTAATTTGGCCCACCCTGCAGCCAAGAGGTGTAAGGAAAGAACTCTGTGAGAAAAATTGTTCTGGGAACTACATTCTGAAGCCAACGGCAAAGTTCTAAGATCAACAAACAAAACAAACAAAAACAAAAACAAAACAGCACTAAAAATGCTCTTACAAATACAGACAAGTTTTGTGTTTGTTATTTTTTTTTTCCTGTTTGCTGAATTTGTCCTATCACGTGGCATGTTGGTTAACACTGGGGAAGTTAACAGATGCAAAGGGAGATTTAAATGTCAGGTGAATGGCAAGGATCTAGAACACCAGAGCTCTTGGTGTACATATCATAAATGCCAAGTCATCAACAAACGATGAAAGGAAGACAACTCTCCAGCTAAGCCATCTTATTATTCTTATTAGCTAATTATAAGCTAAATTCCTTAAGAATAGGGTCAAACCACCTCACTATCTTTCTGCCTCCTCTCAGCATCCAGCTGGATGTTCTGGTTACAAGCTGTGGGAAACCCAACATAGCATCTGACCCATACATTCTCTACCCGTGCCTAGGAGACGATTGGACAGAGCTATGGTGGGACCTCCAAGATCTTATCTGGCTTGACTTTGGAGATGTTCAAAGGTACCACTGTCTAACCCTTGAAGTTCTACTGACAAGAAGGGTATTTTGCTCTCCAAAGCTAAGCTCACAAGACAGGTCTTTCTCTCAGTATTGGCAAGGCCATATTTCCTCACATCCCAAGAAGTATATGCTTCTTTCCCTAAAGTTTTTTAGCAGTCTTTATGAATGCAGCATTACCTCCAACTAACACACACGATGTCCTAGGGACACCAACTCTCCTGTCAAGTCATTACAAAGAAGCGATTTCTTTGTTTGGCTTCCATCCATTCTCCTTTGCGTGCCTTCCAAAGGGTCCCCCTGTCTCTCCCCCAGCAAAGGTCTTACTTCCCACAGGGTCTCTGGTTTCAGGGTCTCTCTGCATGATGGACTAACCCACAGAGCTCCAGCCAAAGCACTCAGAGCACTTCACATCTCTGCCATTTCCCATAGCTCTACTGTCACTGGACGATTAGCTCCCCTCCCATTTTTAAACCACCTGCAGTAAATAAAATTAAAGCTTTTAACGACCTAGCATATTGCATTCAGGATGCAAGATTGAACAAAACAGGGCTTCAGTATTGTACTATACTGTTCATTACAGTATAGTAAAATTGTTTCTTAATCCTTTAAATGTCTCAAATTTAAAAGATGGGAGACAACAGGGAGAAATAAAGGGTAAAAAACCTCTACTTTTGGCTCAATGATTTTTAGTAAACCCATTTTTGCCGTCAACCTAGATTAATTGAGTCCCTGACCTTTGAAAGTCAGCAAGAAATAGCCACAAACGTAACATCAGTACTGAATTGTCATTATTGACTCAGGGGGTTGATCATTAATGGATTCTCTTCACTTCTAGCTGGTTCTAGGACTTTTTTTTTTTTTCCCCTGCCCAGAATGAAGATATCATCAAAGTCATAAACTATATTTGTTCTTTCCACAAAGGAAAATTTTAAAACTCTGCCTAGGTCTCTAAGAAAGAACACTATAAAAGATTGGTCTCATGAGGAAAAAGCCACTAACTTATAGGTTAACCAGAGGCCACGCGAAGCCCCATTAATGTAATTCCTTGGCTGGCCTACAAATACTTGGAAATGGATAAAAGCCAGCTTTCAAAAGGAACTGAACACAAGGATTTTAGCAGCTGATGTCGCTCAAGGTCAAGCCCTCTATAGTCAGAGCATGAATTTTTGCCTTAAATACCAGCCACTTCCAGTTTTAAATTGGTGCAGTCTGACACCACCACCAAACCCAGCTCAGGGACCACTAGAAGCAGCTTATTAAAATAGGATTTCTACCTTTATGCTATTGGACTCAACAAAACATCAGAGAAATTAACCAAGAGATGGCTTTTCCAGTCTGTTGATTTCTGTTCTCACCCAAAACATGTTGGTGCTCCACAAAGCAGAGGTATCTCGGTAATACATATTCAAAGTATAGTTTCCTTGCGAAATAATAACCAGCTTCACAGGAAAACGGTTGGGGCTGACCTTGTTCACTGATGTCTCTTTAACTACTTATGTCCTCAATGGAAGAAAGCAGGACAGCTTGCTCTCTTCCTACACTAAGCAGGAGTAGGAGTCAGAATACTTGAAAAAATTTAAGTTGGTTTGACCAAGAAAGTCTTTTTTATGAAAGTGTTAAAAAAACAAAATTCATTGCAGATTTTTAAAATCGGTAGTGTTCTCTCCTCATAGGAAATGATGTAATTCAGCAAATGCAAGTTCCTTGAAAACAATGTATTCTTAGGACTACAGACCTATTCATCTTAGAAATTGATGAGCATGCAAATGGTCAGAATCTGCAACAACGAACTTCGTACAACATGCCATCCGGTTGAATTAACAGTAACGCAGGCCTTAGCTGCGTGAGGGGTTCCATTTATCTCCACTCCCTGTTGAGTAGAGTAGGGATTCCCCCCGACCCCCCACCACCGACTGGCTGGACGAGGGGCAGCAACCACCGCAGTGGTCCCCAACCCTGGCCCCTTCCTTGTAGCCCCTCCCCAACCCAGGGAGCTCAACTCATCAGAGAAATGAAATGTTGCTCCCCTCCACAGCAGGGCTGGGAAATTCTGATGCAGAGTTTACAGACTCTGAGGGAGCCCGACCTTGGCATTAATTCACTTAACCTTTAGGAAGTTTCCTGGCAAAAAAGATGAAAAACACCGTGGGCAGTATCTTTAAGTACATCCACGGCCTTCTCTTTTTCACAAGGAAAAATTCCGAGATGTGTGTGCTTTCCAAACAAGAAAAGGATTAACATCTTCCCTGCTGGCTAGATGTTTCAGGAGCCAGTCATTATGCTTTGACATGCTCTCTGTGCACTGGGTTTTATTAACTAATCGTTAATAGGCCGGTACCCACCAGGGCAAATGGAACCAGTTATGTTCAGTTCAATCATGTAACTAACACAGGATGGTCTCAGGAAACAAGAGATAAGGGTCTTGTGGGAAGTGACATGTAGCCCTGGTCATGATAAAAAACCATTTTTCTGGAATTTTAACTTCTGGTTAGAAATCAAAGACAAGCACTCACTTGTCTTAACCACCTTTCTCGAGACAATGCCAGAAATAAAATATCCTAACGTGTGCATGGGGGACAAAATAAAAAAAAAAAGGTAGCAGGAAGCTTACAGAAGTGGGGGGAAGGGGAGAAGAAAAGATCAACAGTCTCTAGTTTATTATGAATAGAAAGAAATTTCCAGAATTTACAAACACCCACATTGTTCATTCCAAAGAGAGCTCTTGATTTAAAGGGATCACCCAAGTCTCCTCTTCCTTACAGTATATACAATGGAAGACTTTGATTTCCTTTGCTTGTAATTTTGCTTCCATTCAATGGCCAATTTTAAGCTGACACTTGAAAACACCCAGTAGAATATATCCTTCTTCAGTTTAATTAACATGGCCTACTGCCTTACAGGAAAAAATACAAAATGAAGATCAATTCTTGTAAGGATCTCAGCTCAACATCAGGGCTATATTACAAGAGATAGTATCCACAAATAGAACTATACAACTGAGAACCATCTAATGGCACTATGATTCTTATTATATTATTTTTCTGAATTACAATCTTAAAACAAGGATCGTATCCTAGTCTACTCTCATTAGCCTTGTTTTAAGTATTTGCTCCACTCTTTACAACAGAACATAGTATACCTCAGTTTCACATCCAAAAAAAAGATGTGCTGTAAGAAAAGTTACACTTTAATTAAAAAAATTACACATAGAAATCAAAACCTATGTTAAATATTTAATACTCTCTCCACCCAACGCGAACAGTTTTGGATGAAATAATTTACAGCGATGCTTTGTCATACACAGTTTCAGCAGCAGATGAAATGGATCTTGTAAATGCAAGGAGAGTAAACCCATTCTCTCGTGGCATGGTGGTGGGCACATCAGCTCACGTGGCCAGCTATGTCCTTAAGGTTGACGATGAAGTTTATGCAGACTCATGGTTCTGGTGTCACAGTGCTTTTTTGCTTGGCACAATATAGTACGTGCAGTTCAGTCAAGGAACTCCTGAGGATTGTAGAAAGTAAACAAACTGAAATGGATGCATCGTACCATCTACTGAGGAAGAAGATGTGAGGTCCTGGTTGTGAATCGTGAAATATTCAGAGTCTGGGTACCCATGAGGAAAGGGAGGATTTGCTGAGGTCATTCAGGTCTTCATTCTGGAAAGGAAAATGAAAAGGATTCGTCACCACGGGCATATCACAAAGTGCACCATTCCATCAGTTTTTATGGGTTTTTCTTTAACAAGGAGGCAGGATCAGATAGGCAGATGTCACAGGCACAAACAGTACTGTGTACTTAAATAAAATCAACAAAGTGTACTTAACTTTCCCCCCCTTTCAAAATGCAAGAGTCTAAAGCAAATACAAACTCAAAATAGTCAATATTAATTCAGTCAACAGATCGATGGGATTTGGAGGCTTCAGAGTTGAGTAACACAAAAACATAAAATACTTTGATGTTCCGAGGATCCAAACAAAAATGTGAATTAGAGTTGTTGTGTCAAAGTACTATAAAACATTGTGAGGAGGTTATGGTCAGGCTGTGCTTCATCTTCTTTTGGTCCAAAGTCAACTGCAGATTTTAGAATTTGAAGTTGCAGGGCCTAACATCACAATATCTGAAGTCAGTTTTTAATGTGACATTGCTTGACACGAGGATTTCAGAGGCAGAAGGAGACCCAGTGAAACAGATGTAGTTAATCATTAAATTAAAAAAATCGGGGGGGGGGATTCTGATTTAGATCTAATAGAAATGCTATTCTGGCAGAATCACATTGCTACTATGCAATTCCAGAAGGCAGACCTCACGGGGCATTACCCGGGCCCTTCCAGAGAAGAGACACCTTATTCAACCTCATAAGCCCTCTTTTGGTCTCCAGTATGAACATTAGATAGACCTTCTGAAGCCCACATTTATGTATTTCAAAGTTATCTACACATACCAATGCTTATAGAATGGTGCAGACTGGATAGTAAATATTGTCAAATGGGTAACAGGTTGCATTAAATATTATGGGGGATATAAAGCTGAGTTGTGCTATAGGCCCTGTTTTCTAGAAAATCTAGGAAGGAAGGTAAGCTCTGTTCATAAATAGAATACAAAAGAAAAAGGGGGTAAATCCGATGGCAGATGCACAGAAAAGACACTCTAGTTGCATGGAGGGAGGGAAAGATGCTTCTAGATGGGAGTAGAACGGAAGTACCTCACTGAGACGTCTGGCGTGGACCAGAAAAAAAGGGATAGTTTGGGAATGTGGAAATGGGATCGTATCTTTGCTGCTTCAGGGCTGCATCCCCAGAGCCTCGCACGGGGGCTGACACACAGTAAGGACTCACTAAATAACACTGGAACGAACCAAAGGGACAAAGCACAGGTCCCGCTGAGACACGTGGTAAAACGAGGCCTGGGGAAGGGTATGGCCATGGGCAGGCCAAGTGGAGAAGGATGGATTGTGTGAGATCCCAAGGTATGTGAAAAGGGATTGAAGGAGGCAAAAAAATCTGAAAATCTGAAAAAAAAAAATCTGAAAATCTGAAAAAAAAAAAAATCTGAAAAATGTGGTGGGACCGATGGCGAAGAACCTCGAATGCGAGGCTAAGGTATTGCTATCTACGTCTGGGGACACCAGGACATGTTTCAGGATCTGTCCAGATGTAGTAGTACGAATCCATGTCAGCTCCAAGGAAAGGAACAGATTCTACAATCCATGCAATGTATATGTTGACCAGCATGACTGTTTTTCCCTCTCTTCCCTTGAAGGAGGGTATGGCTGGCACCAGTGAGCGTTCACCATTGGGCTTTCAGGTAAGCTGAAATTTACCAAGCGAGGACTCTAGTTTCATGAGATGCCTGTCGACATTTTAAAATATTAACTCCACCCCTAAGGGACAGGTAAACAGCCTGTTTCTCTAGACCAATAAAGACTTCCCATAGAGACACACACCAGTGTAAAAACAAAAAAGGACTCCAGGCTTATGCCTCTGATGGCCAGCGAAACAGGACTGACTCTGTGTAGTTCCTACAAGTGAAAGGAAAACCCATCCCTTCAAAAACCCTGGAGACCCATCTCCAGATCTCTTACGACTTTCAAGTTTTTCCTGAACTCACACTGCAGTCTATCAGAATGTTCCTACAAGAATATGTAGACAGAGCTTCACACAGCTTCATAGCTCTGGGCCCAAGATGAAGTGGGAAGTACATACTTTATTAAAGGGCTTGAGACAAACAAACAAACTGCTCATTTATAGAAAATGGGGGGGTGGGGCGAGCGGAGGGCACACGGTATGCTTTTCATTTTATAGCTGGCTCTCATCCAGAATGACGGGACAAAGAGCTCAGCACAGGAACAAACTGTATCCAGTTTTGTCCTCACACGTGCCAACCTGCATGGATGCAGAGGGGCAGAGACTGGGGGCCTCCCTGGGGAGGAAAAACCTTTGGGCTTCGCCAGATACTGATATCTATTGCTTTGGGCCACTCTGAACCCACCCTTCCCTGTCATTTCCCACAAATCTGTATGTTCAAAGAGCAGTAAATAAAGGGGTTTATTAATGGCACCATAAATCTTCCCTCCAAAGTCTCAGCATACTACTTCTCAAAGCCCTTTACTGTACATCCTGACCAGCACGTGTCTCAGACACTCATACTACCCACCGGTGTCATTACCTTGGGGATCTCTGCAAAAGGGAGCAAGTGGGAAAGAGGGAGGTTATGCTGAGGGGGAGGGGATGGGCACAGAGGCAATCAACAGGCCTCAGAGGCCGGGAAAAACTTCAAGTGAAAGTCTGAAGTTCACATCTGTTTTTCTTTGTTCAAGGGGTGTGTGTGTGTGTGTGTGTGTGTGTGTGTGTGTGTACATACAGAAAATGTAGCTCCTGAGTAAAGGATATGGATTTTTAACAGACACCCCTGAGTGAGAACTGTCCTTCCTTGCAGCCTCTTTGGGGTCTGCACACTTATTTCAAGCACGCAGCCATCGTTGGAGGCATTTTTGGAATGCTTTCTCAAGTTCCCATTTCTTTTCTTTTCCTTTTTTTGCGACAGCCTTCTCAGCCTTGGGCATATTCCTTTGAATGGTCTCTACAGCAGCCAGTCTCGGCCCTTTGAGGGCACATTTGATCTGTGGAAATGGCCAAAAATCTCTGAGAGCCAAATGTGGTGAATAAAGGGGCCAATTAAGCGTGGTAATGATTCCCAGCGACAGACTATCTGAAGCTGAAGAACCCGAAAACTGAAGTTCCCCAAACATAGCTGCTCACAACGGCTCTGGTGAGTTTTGTTGGAAACGAACTCTGAGGACTTTACAGACAGACTTTAGTGTAATGTTCATGGGGCTAAAGTTCATTTGCCTTATCCCCGCCTCTACACAACAGCGGTTAAGAAGGCCACAACCGCGCTTGAAGAAAGGCCCATGTGCATATCATACATTTGGGGGATATGTTTTTCAAAAACCAATACCCATACTAGCCTCCCACAGTCATTCAACTTAAGAAACATCTTTTCAAAAAAAAAAGAAAAGAAAAGAAACATCTGTTGAGTGACAACTAAAAAGGCAGTAGTAAGGACTATCCTAAGCACTGAAAAAGAAGACATGGGTAGAGGTACCTTTGATTCCCTTTTTATTTACAACCCAGACTGACTCACCAACCATGAGAGGCAAATATTGCAACCGTGTTTTACAAATACAAAAATTCATCTGTAACATCCACGAAGTGGAAACAAAAAAGTGAAACGTTTCCTTGGAGAAGAGCTAGGCAAATATCAAATGGTGATGTTCCTGTGATCCATCCTCTCGGGTTACCTCACTGGGGAATAACTTCTGAACCCAGAAAGACGACGCACCTGTCATGAGACTTAGTAGCAGGAAATTACATTTTGACAAAATTTCATCACCACATCAGCATCTCCTGTCCCTTTCCCTGTGTCTTCTTGTAACACAAAACCCACCTAATCCTGTTGCCGGTAATGAAAAATGTAATTTTTAAAGCATTATCAAATAAGTCAACACTTGAGCAATGCTACTTGAGAACTATGGATTACTGCATTATTGCATCCGGTAGGAATTTACATCTTCTGGACTTGACCCACTTAAACTATGCCTACGAGAGCTGAAAAACAGATAAGGCTTCTGACCTCCTCCAAACTCCGCCTACTGATGAGGCTTCACTGTAAAGGACCTGAAAACAGCAAAAGGTTATGATACGTGTACAATGAAGGATCCCCACCCTTTCAACAATGAATTTTTGGTCCAACCCATTGACTAAAAGTTTTATCTTGTATTCAAATGCCTCGAAACCTCTTGCCAATTTGAGTCAAGGGCAACACAGTTATAAATATCTGGTTAAAGCATTACTGGCCGTTTCTACTTCCACTAAGAAAGCAGGACTAAAATATTCTTAAGTTACTTGGCTACCATTATAGAGCAAAATGTAGCCACAAAGTAACTCTTCCTCATCCAACTCTGCCTGAAAAAAGGTGACTATTGTAATGACTTTTCTTCAATGCAGATTATTGTTTGAAATCTTATATTGCAGATTCAACTAGAAAAATTTGTATAAATGAATTCTTCCTCTTACATGTGTCAAAACAGCACATTTCTCTTTCACTTAAAATAAACAGCTGTGACTTTAAAAAAAAATTCTTCACTTTAATCTAGAAAATGTATACACCACAGGAAAATGTAAAGAAGGAGTAAACATTTCTCAAATTCTTGCCAGCCAGGGAAAGCCACGATTCAGCTGTGGTTCCAAAGCCGCTATTTACTCAAAGGACTTGAACTTTTAAAATTCTGCATTCAATGTCAAAAATGTTTCAATAGGACAGGAAAATAATGTTCCCATCATATTTAGATCTTCCCCTTTCTTAAAAAATCTGTGATGAGAAGATATTTGAAATGGTAACCAACTTTTAAACCTTCCTGATATTCTATTCCTTTCCCCTCCTCCCAATTCATTGTTTATGGGGAGGAGTACGGCGGTTTGATGTAGAAAAAGCCTCTGGCTTCCTGGTTTTAATGTCCAAAAGCTCAAGTCCTTAAGGGAATGGCACAGGTTAAGTATTCAGAACAGGAGGGGAGGATTCCTCAGAGAAGAGAAAACAGTTCCCTTCGCCTGGGAATAAAGAGAGAAACAGCACGGTGTGTGGCTCTATACCTGGTAGGATTCTGAATACGGCACCTGTGACTTTTCTCTGTATCTTGTCTTCCCAAACCTGTTGATTTCTTATTTGACACAATTATGTTCAAATGCACAGCACTACTGTGACCGCAATTTGCTTCTTCAGCCACCTTACTGATGCTGATGCCATAATTCATCTTACCACTCATTTAGAGAAGATCAAGCCTTCTAGAATGCTTACATATTAATAAGGCACCTTATAAAACACTGCAAAGTATTCTGTTTTTAAGCATACCCGATTCTGGTTAATAGGCCAATAAATTAAAAAAAAATCAGTATCAACTAAATTCATAGTTCTGGGAGTGTATATGTGCCCTGCATTTTAACACTTACACCACTCAATCTCCGATGGGTAAAGAAGACCACTGACCCATTGGATGGGCTGTGAAATGCTTATTAAAGAAATCTCCTGGCTTAGAATTTGGTTCCACCACCAGGGGTTGGATGGTAGCATTTAGGGAGGAACTCAGTCTTGTTAGCTATGGGAATCACCTAAGTAAAAAAGCTAACCAAGTTAACCAAAGCTAACACCAAGCTGCAAATTCCAGACACAGGGAGAATTACTCTGCTCTTGACAAGATACACCTGGGAAATGTCAGGGCAAGAGGAGACTTGGGCAAAGGACAGACCTAAGTGGGGAGGGAGAGAGAGGAAAGAAGGAAGGAAGGAAGGAAAAGAAGGGGGGAGGCAAAGAAAAAGAGCAAAGAAAAATCAAGGTAGGATTGAACTGGAGAACTTTTTAAAGGTTTTATCTATCTATTTGTCAGAGAGAGAGAGAGAGAGAGAGAGAGAGAAAGCACAAGCAGGGGGAACAGCAGGCAGAGGGAGAAGCAGTCTCCCCACCGAGCAGGAGCCCAGTGCGGGACTCGATACCAGGACCCTGGAATCATGACCTGAGTTGAAAGCATATGCTCGCAGACTGAGCCACCCAGCAGTCCCAGGATTGAACTAATGAATTAAAGTTAGAGGTAAGACCACAAGATGCTTGCTACTCTATGTTAACAAGCTAAACCAACATCTTTTCCAAGAGGCCAGATCAGAGCTGGCAAGACCCAGTTTCATGGTCTTAAAAGGCAAAGGGTAAGTGACCAGCCAGGCCAGTGCTTTCACGGAGCTGCTTAAAGAGCACTTTTGCCTGGTGTGAGTCACATGGGCGAGAGCTGGTGCAGATAACAAGGTTTCTGGCCGGGCCTTCCAGCGGCTGCCAGGGAGGAACATTCAGGGAGAGCTGCCAACATGTGAGAGGCCACCTCGCTCCAGTTCCCCCTGTGTCCCAGTGAAAGTCCTTCTGGCAGCGCTGGTGGCTTCGGGAGCCCACCAGCAAAGAAAGGCACATGCATTATGAAAAGAATAGAAGAGAGGGGCTGACCGGGGAGCTGCCCGTCCAGCCTGCACGCCCCCACTGTGAATCTTGCCAGCACCGCGGACCTCTCCTGCCCGCAGCAACAAAGGGCAGGAGCTGGGGCGGGAAACTTGTCCAGAGGGTTAGAGATTTATGGAGAAGACAGATGAAAACAACAACAACTTATGGTTGGCAACAGTTAAAAATATTCTGCCGGGGTGCCCAGCTGGCTCAGCCGGTGGAGCATGTGACTCTTGATCTTGGGGTCCTAAGTTGGAGCCCCATATTGGGTGTGGAGAGTACTCAAACATAAAAGCTTTAAAAAAAAAAAAAAGTATTCTGTCAATAATGTATTAAGAAAATATGAAAAAGCATTCCAAAATATTTTAAGCTGAAGAATATTCACTTTAGTGGTTTCCTATTCTTTTTATTAATAGGGAGTGTGCTGATAAAGCAAAAGATAAGGCCAGTGGGGCCAACACAGTAAGAGCCCTCCCCCTCTCCCCTCTGCAACGGAACTCAAAATGTCTGCAATCTCTCTTCTACTGAAATTAGAATGCATCCCCACATACATGACAGTCAGAGGAACTCAAGAGAAACAATCCCTCCCCATCACAAGTCAGACCACATAATGTGGAACAGGAAGCTTTAATTTTAATCGAGCTCAACCAAAATAAACCTGTTGCTTGAAAACATGAAAGTAGTATGATGCCTTCTTCCGTACTTGAGAAAGCAAGTCATGAAAGTCAGTCTTTCTTCTCGTTTTCATGGGACCTATTTTTGCTCCATATTCTCTCTCCTAGGAATTAAATTCCAATTCTGAGATTTATAGTTGATATTGTAATTTCACATCAGCTTATTGTTTTGTATTTTTTTTTAAATGTTCAGAAATACAAGGCATAGGTTTTATTGGTCTGGCTTTGATACAAACCAGTAGACTTAAATTAAAATCATAACTTAGTTTACAATGTGGCATAGAGATAGTAAAAAAAGTGTTGCGATACCGTTTCTGTAATTAGGCAAAAGGGAATCAAGCGGGCTCAGGGTCGGTCGTACTGTCTTTAATTTTTCTGCTCAACACTAAATAGATTTTGCATTCTTTGCTGTCTCCCCAGAGTCCTATCAGAAATTGCTTCCAGAAAGCAAGTGCCTGATTTTACATTTGAGTAATTGTCTGACTACCCAATTGTTTCTTATCAACCATCAGCAGCTTTTCCGTAAGAGCCTAAGAAGCAGAGCACAGAACTGCGCTCACACAGACAGCCCCCCGTCTGCAGCGGGCTGAGGTAAGGATCATTAACACCACTGACATCACTTTTGGCAGCCAGAGAAAAGGGAAAACCTGTGTTTAATCTACTTCCTACTCACCACAAGTTTCAGCCGGAGTCCCCGATAATATGGGTTGTGGTTGACTTTATGGAAGAACTTGGTAATGCAAGAAAAATGTACTGCACTGAACAAGCATCTTTAAAAGGAATCACGAGGTACCTCAGCTGTGTGGCCCTGATCTTCTGGAGGTATTCTGGTCATTAAACGGGCCTCACGGAGGCCAGGGCCATTCCCAACTCTTTCCAGTAAGGTCAAGCTCAATAGAAGACCTTCCCTACTGCACACATCTAGTTAACATCTCCTGGAGGCCATCAACAGAAATCACAAAGAAAAAAGCTTTACCTTTTGTCTTCCTTCTTGCCTTGAGAACACTAAGGGGAGGTTCGCGGGGAAGAATTTAATCCAGATTCTTCAAAGTAAACTGAGCTGTTGCTATTTCTGGGGTCTAAAGGATGAATGAAAACTGTGTGAAACCAATCGAAACTGGTCATCAATATAGAAGTATAGGGCAGCGTATTTCAAATGTATTCATGCACTATTGTGACTTTTTCTACATTAAGAATTCTTTTTTTTTTTAAAGATTAATTAATTAATTTATTTGACAGAGAGAAATTACAAGTAGGCAGAGAGGCAGGCAGAGAGAGAGGAGGAAGCAGGCTCCCTGCCAAGCAGAGAGCCCGATGCGGGACTCGATCCCGCGACCCTGAGATCATGACCTGGGCCGAAGGCAGAGGCTTTAACCCACTGAGCCACCCAGGTGCCCTACCTTAAGAATTCTTGTTAAAGAAGTGTAAGTCATAAAGATTTCTGTGCTATGAAAGCAAGTCTTAAAAGTCAATGTGAAGGAGGATATGAAACTACCCCATCCATACCAGGCTACAAAAGGCCACAGGTGGGACTTCCATGTAACTGGGTTATGTTTATGATAAGCTGTAACACGGTTGCAATAAAGTAATGCAACCTTGAGTTACCACTCCCTGAGGGAGGAGTATCCTGTATGGGATTCTGAATCCTAAAATGTAATTTAGGAAATTTAATCCAAAAAAGTTTACTTTGAGAATGAGGATGGTCCTGCCACATGGCAGTTATGCTTCTTAAAGCCTGATCAATTTGGACTCAAAACTTATTCCCAAGTTAAAATTTAAAAGGAGATCAAGACAATTTACATCTCTGTTCATTCTTCTCTCTGTGTTTCTGGGCAGGTTACTAACTCTCTTCCATCTCAACATTTTCATTTGTAACATGGGGATAACAGTACCCATTTCATAGGGTTCTCCCTTGAGGGTAAATGAGTCAATACATGAAAAATTCTTATTGCTGTGCCTCACACACAATGAGCTCTCCAACATGAGCTCTAATTTTAAGAATTCTTATTAAGAACTCGATACCCCTGGATTTCCAATTTCCTCCTGATACCCGAAAACACATACTAACCAAAAATGTGCTGGTGGAACAAGCAAGCAAGAATGAATGAATCCATTGGCCAGATGCCAGCCAAGGGCTGAGGCCAAAGCCGGGATCAGGATGTGTTTTGGGAAGGGAGACAGCATCAGCTGAGAGAGGAGGTGGTGTGGGGGTGGGGCTAGTGCCACAACAAAGAGAAAAGGTAAAAGTAGTAGAGGTGAAGCTAAAAATAAGATCCTGGGATAGGATTTTAGACAAAGACCCGTCTACCTACACAGGGAACAGCAGGGGTTAAATATTAGGACAGATAGCATTAGCATATCTTTGAGTGGATCTTAAATTAATGCTATCCACAGAAACACTGCTGAAAGCCTACTTCTCTTGCTTTCTCAGAAGAAATTAGAAGCCTGAAGCACCCCCCACCCACCCACCAATCCCTTCTAAGTCGGCTAATGAAAGACTTATAATGCTCCATGAAAGGATTCACAAAGAATTCTCATGAATAGGCTTAAATGGATGTTCAGTGAGATTCTTATGCACTATTTCCAGGTTCCAAAGGAGCATGTTTCTAATTGTTGGGGGAGGAAATGCGTAGCTTTTGTTTCCGAATTCTTGTCCCCAGTCTCGCATCTGAAGAAACTGAACAGGAGCGACACAGCCAGTCAACGCGGCCTGACAAACTCGGTGAAAAATTGGAATTGATGCCAGATATACACGGCTAATGGTTGGGCAGCTCGGGTGGGGGACGGACGCTGGAAAGATAATCTGAAATAACGGATAATGTATACATTGCTTGCATCTCTAAGGTCTTTGAAGCAGACAATGGTGCAGATTTCCAAGAGACTGCAAACACTTCTCTATTGTCCAGGAGAAGGAGGCAAAATTCTTCCAGTTGACAAGGAGCAGCTGACCTTTCACCCACTGACCCTCGAGTTCGTGGTCCTTTGCTTTCATCTCTCAAGTCTCACTTCCATGTTGCTCTTGTTTCTCTCTGTTCCCCATTATCTGACAGCTCGGCCTTTCACGTTTTCATTTGGAGAATGGTGTCTGCCGAGAAGTTCCCCGGGACAGCATGCTGTCCGTGAACTAGAAGACTCCTGAGAACAGCTGGGCCAAATTCTTCATTAAGAGGTGGTGGCGAGGGGCGCCTGGGTGGCTCAGTGGGTTAAAGCCTCTGCCTTCGGCTCAGGTCATGATCTCAGGGTCCTGGGATCAAGCCCTGCATCGGGCTCTCTGCTCAGTGGGGAGCCTGCTTCCCCCCTCTCTCTCTGCCTGCCTCTCTGCCTACTTGTGATCTCTGTCAAATAAATAAAATCTTAAAAAATAAAAAAAAGAGGTGGTGGCGACTCTTAAGTAAGGAATTCTTATGAAGGCTATTCTCAGGGGCGCCTGAGCAGCTCAGGCGGTTGAATGTCCGACTCTTGATTTCGGCTCAGGTCATGATCTCAGGGTCATGGGATCGAGCCCTGTGCCAGGCTCTATGCTTATCACCATCTGCTTGTTCCCCTCCTTCTGTTTCTTCCTTTCCCCACATCTCCACTAGCATGTCCTTTCTCTCTCTGATAAATAAGTAAATCTTAACAACAAAAAAGAATATTTATCAGTGACCCTGAGGGGAATCACAGCTCCAGGGGTGGTAGAGGGGGTCTGTGAAGGTGATCCCCAGGCCCACTGGTGTGCCAGGCAGGAGCCATCTGCATTTCAGCTAAAACACACTCGTGGGGCTAAACCACTTTTCTCTGTGGAGACCTTCTAGTCTCCAAGCATTTCACTAAATCTCGAGGTCTCAATTTGGGTGGGCGGGAGTAATTTCTCCCTGCAAGAGATATTTGGCAATGCTTGGAAACATTTCTGGCTGTCACAACTGGGGTTGGGATGAGGTGGGAGAGAAGCTGTTGGCATCTCATGGGTGGAGGCCGGGAATACGTCTAAACCTCCCACGACGCTCAGGATGGCCTCCTGCAACAAAGAACGATCTGCCCCAAATGTCAGTAGTGCTGAGGCTGAGAAACCACGCTCCGGGGCTGTTGCCAAAGCCACCAAATACTTGCTGACTGTCTCTAGGGTCCACATCAGTTCTGTGGATCAGAGTGAGGGAAGAGGTAGGTGTTCCTGTTCCAAGACCTTCCTTTATTTATGACGGCCACACCTCAGAATCCCAGTGGGTACACTCCATGCTCCTGGCCTTTCTCGATTTGTCACTGCTGGAAATTTACTTCTCCTGCATCCCACTCCTTTCCTTTTCAACTAGAAGACAGCTGATCTGATTAACCAGTCCAGGCCCATGTTTCCCTATGTCCCTCCTCCACAGGGAAACAGGGATGTCTAGACACAATGCAAAAGCAATGACTTGGAGAATACCAAGCATGGCGGAGGCCAACGCAACAGCGTCTGGGGAAGACTCACGGTGTGAAGCTGCTCCACCTACACTGACCATGAGAGATGGACCCCATCGGGAAATAACCTTGATTACTCCCAAGCTTGTATCTCAACCAACTGAGCGAGTACTTTGCAGATGGTCTTGGACAAGTCACTTGACCTCGCTTTGCCTCCACTGTTTAGTGAAATGGAGAAAATAGCTAGTCCTCACGATCATTTGTAAAACCCAGTGAGAAAAAAGAGACTTTTTCCTTCTGTTATTTGTGACTTATTAATCATGCTCATTGTCCTCAAATATCTAGGAGTAAATGGAAGTTAAGAATTAGGTCCCCCTGTTCCAGAATTAGTCAACTTTTTCAAAAATAAACCCACTAACTTTGCTCTCTAAGAGGTGACTCCTAAGTCAGAATATTATTTCCTACAGATTTTTTTCACTTTATGAAATACTCACCTTGGAAGATGATTTAAAAAAAAAAAAAGTCAAAGTTCAAGACAGAAATTTCAGTTGCTGTTTCTAAGTATAAGATGTGTTTCCAGGGGCACCCGGGTGGCTCAGTGGGTTAAAGCCTCTGCCTTCGGCTCAGGTCATGATCCCAGGGTCCTTGGATCGAGCCCCACATCGGGCTCTCTGCTCAGCAGGGAGCCTGCTTCCCCCTCTCTCTCTGCCTGCCTCTCTGCCTGTCAAATAAATAAATAAAATCTTAAAAAAAAAAAAAAAGTTGTCTTTCCAGAAGGATACTTTTTGGGTCTGTTTTCCCTAAAACTTAAACTTGAAAAATAACTGGGTGAGGGGCAGGGCACAGAGACCATCATCAATGAAGTCTGACGGGTTCCAAATTCTAAAAATCAGATGATGGACAGAAAGAACAAGTTGAGTTCCAGGTGGTTAAGTATGAAGCTTTTCAGATGGCCCCCGAAGGTAATGGTAATAAGAACAAATGCTCCTGAAATAAAGCCACAGAAACTACTGTGGTGCTTTAGTTCATAAGGAAAACAATAGCTTCTATTCTTTCCACACCGTAGCTGACAGAATGCCTTCAGAGTAAAACCCAACCACACAATTTCACCATTACTACCCAACAGCAGACAGGCTATAATTAACATTTAATTAACATCCTTATGGTGCACTTTGCTTAATTCTGCTCAAAAACTGCCTTACGTTTTTCCCATAAAACCATGTCACAAATGGGCAGTGGTCTGTCTCTTCCTTTGGTTACTTTCCTTCCTGAACAGTATAAGGAAGAGCGTGACTACGTAAGTGTCCACGTCAAATCTCATTCTTAGGAGATGCCTCTCTTCCTTCCTGTCCTTCCACCCGGAGCTCTCCTCACTCCCAACCATCAGCAGCACCAAACAGAGCCTCTAAACACAGCCACTGACTTCACACACATCATTTCTGCTGGATCCTCCCCATAGAGCTTCCAGTAGAACCAAAGACCTTCCCAGTCTTCCAAACAGAAGTGCAAGGATGAAGAGCAGCCAGATCCTTGCTGATTTCCTCCTTTAATGCATAGCTAGAGGGAATTAAAGGAAGGTTACTCAAGATCCATTCGACAGAAGTAAATAAGCTGATGGGAAGGGTAGTATAACGAAAATATGCAACTGGATGGCAATCATTCCAACTTTTGTTTTAGATGCTCCATTCCCATTTCCACAGGTGACGTCCACTGCGTGACCAAGTCATGGTAGAAAGGGTTCATAGATTAATATAAACAGAACAATCAAAGTAGTCCTACATCTGGTATTAGGGGGACTTCCTTGATCATACGGTTATGGTTAAGAGTTAGAATCATGTTGCCTGAGCCCATGACACTGGTGAAGAGTAGCACTGAGGAAAGATTTGGGTCTCCTCACCCCAAGAGTCCTCTTTCTAACCATGAGTCATTAAAATCTTAATATCCCAACTATTCAGAGAAGAAAAGAGATCCCCCCAAAAAAGAAATGATCCCCCAAGGAGGAAAAACAAGGTGATACCCAATAAGGATGCAAAGCAAGATTTGTAGCAGTCAAGTCATTCAACTATACAATGAGGACTTCCATTAGATAAAAGGGGCAAACCTATAGCAGAAAAGACCCCAAAAAGTCTCTGAAGACTACTAATTTATTGAAAATGAAGAATACACATCAATTTGGTCCAAAATTGTTATAATAGCATAGGTATCAAATTAATAGGGATTTGAGATACAGATAAACATAGGTATTTCCACGTATGTACAATACCATATCTAGCTTTGGTCTCCACTCTTCAGGTATACTAGAGAAAAGTACATAGGAAATAACTAAATTATGAAGCAATAAAACAGAATAGTCCTTCTCAAACTAATGTGCTTAGGATCTCTCAGGGGTTTTGTTAAAATGCAGATTCTGATTCACCAGGTTTGTGGGAGAGCCCAAGTTCAACCTGCTGCCAGGTGACCCCAACGCTGCTGGTCTGGGGACCACACTCTGAGCAGCAAAGGAGGAAAGAACCTTTAAGAAAAGGGGAAACATACTATTTAACTTCAGTAAAAGAATAATAAGAGGGCTTAACCAGGGACTTGAAGGAAGACTACATGATAAGCCGTCTGTTCTCCATCTCGGTAGGGTAAATGAGCTTAAATTATAGCAGTAGCTTTGAACTGAAAAACAAAGAAAAATTTCCAGGCATAAAGGTTCTAAAAGAGTTAACTAGACAAGAATGAGAAAGCTCCATGTCAGGGCTCCTGAAAAACACAGAAGGGAGGGGGGTAACTGCAAAGAAGATACTGGAAGACAACAGCAACAGACTCCACACTGATGGGTTTCTACCTGCTTAGTGTTCAGGTTGCGGGAGACTGAAGACAGTTGGACTGGGAAAAGAGGGCTGGAAACTGTGATCCACTACATTTCTATCTCTTTAAAACACTGATGCAGATTACTTTGATGTCTGGAGGTCCAGTCAAGAGGAAGTGAGTAGGGCCACGTGCGTTAGCTCACAGATTCTAGAACCCAAATAAACAAGCATTTACCATGACCCAAAGGAACACACTCAAGATCCATTCGACTGAAGCTGCCTTCCAGCTGTCTTTTACCAAATAAACCTCAAGGCACAAACTGGAGGTTAGTGCTTAACTCCCTGTCTTTATTATTTGAGGGGACCAGCAGGCAGGACAAGCCATCAGACTGCTAACGCAGATCTCCTCTCGAATACAGGAGTAGAATCAACATAAACAATTAAAAGCTTATAGCAATCTGCGACACCTTCAACTTGGAAGCATCGAAAGTACTGATATCAAAATATGCTCCTGTTTTTCCACCAAGCATTAATCTATCCTCCCTAATGTTTCTGTAGAGAAAGGCTGACTGTATGTGCAGGGATCTCATCCCCTAGGATGTGTGCAGAGGAAGATCCAGAAGCAGGACATTATGCATCCGGGGAAGCGGCAAAGCCATCATGACTCCAAGGTATCAAAATGTGGATATCCTGGGGCGCCTGGGTGGCTCAGTGGGTTAAGCCGCTGCCTTCGGCTCAGGTCATGATCTCAGGGTCCTGGGATCGAGCCCCACGTTGGGCTCTCTGCTCAGCGGAGAGCCTGCTTCCCTTCCTCTCTCTCTGCCTGCCTCTCTTGTGATTTCTCTCTGGTCAAATAAATAAATAAAATCTTTAAAAAAAAAAAATGTGGATATCCTGAGCACGAAGGATGGTCTGTGGGTACCAGTAACTTCCATTCACATTAACGGACAGCAGCACGAGAAGAAGGCAAACAGCCTCAGATCAAGAGCATGCCCTTCAGTCCACCTTAGTAGCAAGTTAGTTACTACGTGGTTCCATTTTCACCTCAATGAAGCTTCACAGCAGTGCCAAGCTCTTCGTTATTTGAAGGCAATTTCATTCACTGGGCCTGACCCGCTGCTCTGACCAGGAGGTACAGCTTTACTGGTCTGGAAGACAAGCCCCAGGGAGGCAAGGAGAGGTTTCTAATGGCTTTAGAAAATGGAAGGAACACGGGGTGACCAGAGATACACCCAAGAACTAATGCTAAAACCAGGGCTGCGGAGCGCAATTCAAATGCTATGCAATTCACATGAGTTATTTTCCTAAGCAAGTGGGGTTAGAAGGAAAATACATTTCATCAAGGGTTATGGGATACAGCAGGAAGGAGAACTGCCCGCAAGTCACTTATCCTTCCAGCTACCTGATGGGAGTAAGACCCTAGAACCCCCCAGCACTCAGGCTTCGATTTGATCAACATCACTGAGCTGCTGTGGTAAAATGGCAATAAAAGTGCCCACCTGGCTGGGCACTGGGTTGTTGTGAGGATGTGTGTGCAAGCGGGGGAAGAAGCAAACAGAGGGACAAGTAGACACTGTGCTAAGCTCAGAGCCCAACATGGGGCTCGATCTCATGACCCTGAGATCATGATCTGAGCAGAAATCAAGAGTCAGATGCTCAACTGACTGAGCCACCCAAGTACCCCAGCACCCCAAACATTTATAACCTGAATTTTTATACTTCATTAGCTGAAAGGTAAAATTGTATCTAGGCATGGTACAATCATACTATATTCTCCATATGCCACAAAATTTAATTTTGTGACTGAATAAACTTGTTTGATTAACATCATTTGCTAAATTGTTCTTGACGCTTGTGATCTCCAGTTCTACCTGATTTATCACTGCGTTTCATACATAATTGGCACTCAATAAATAACTGTTTATAGATATTAAGGTATATATAAGAAAACCAGATGCACATACGCACATATTCTAAGGTCCATATGACTTGAATAAGAGGAATTTTAGGGGCGCCCACTCAGCTAAGCAGCCAACTCTTGGTTTCATCTCAGGTCATTATCTCAGGGTCGTGAGATCGAGCCCTGCGTTGGGCTCCATGCTCAGCACGAGTCGGCTTGAAACTCTATCCCTCCCCCTGTGTCTCTCCCCTCCTCTCTCTCTCAAATAAATAAACAAAAATTTTTTTTAAAAAGTGATTTGAGGCAAAGAAAAATGGCTCTTAAGTTTTTGTGGTTTCCCCTACATTTAACAGTAAGTAGGCATTTGTTAACCTTTTAAAAGTATTGTCCCCCTTTTGATAAGTATTTTTTTAAAAAGTTCAATCTATTTTTTAATACTACAAATTAAACAGGACTTAGAAAATAAAGCAAAGTTTATATTGATTATAATGGTTTTCAAATTTCACTTGTATCCTCTACTCTCCCTGAATATTTGAGTAAAACCACTCCTGGGGAGAGGATGTGATGCATAACACATCCCACACACACACACACACACACACACACACACACACACACACTCGCCATCAGCAACACACCCAACATTTGTTCCATGTCAACCACTACATTAGGAGTTTGAATGCTCATTATTTCATTTAATCCTCACGACCATCTTGAGGTTACATTATTATTCCCGTTTTAAAACTGAGAAACTGAGGTTTGGAAAAGAGAGTAAATTCCTCAAGATCTTGAAGCTACGTAAACAGGGCCACCAGGATTCAGAATCCGTGCTCGTGACCACAGATTTACAGACAATGCTAGAAAAAGCATGGGGGGAAGTATGGCAAGCCTGTCATCTAAACACAGTCCACCGGAATAGACAGAGTTATTTTTATAACAGGAAATGGGGGTAAGCTCCGTTGTTTACAGAGGATAATGAGAAATTACATAGCAAAATGCCACTCGGATAAATCTACACGGAATCAGCTAAAACACCATTTCGCACAACAGGCATCTGGGTATCAGAAAGAGCTCCACTTCCGGAAAACAGTCTGCCAAAGACATTGCCATCATAGAAGTATGCTTTTATCCCTTGTTACGGGCCCTCCCAGAAAAACACTAAACACAAAATCGCTCATTTCTTGAAGAGTCTAGACAGTGGTAGATGCAAGCAACTGGGTGTGACTAATAGATTCTGACAAACACACACAAACAGAGCCGAAAGGTAAAGCGCAAGGCCTGACATTTATGGGCCCATAAAATAGGAACCCCATCCCCTCTCAAGACTGTAGGCTCTTCTGGCCCACTGCTCCCAGTGCAGGCTTCAGTCTGTGGGGGGATATTTTTATCCAACTACTTTTCCTTCAGGCCTTCCGTCCTTTATTTAGAAAGCCAAAATAAAACCAGAAAGAGCATACATATCGTCATAAGCCATACACTATAATATGTAAAGAAAAGTCCTTTGACATTAGCAGCCACCAAAGAACAGAAGACTAAAAAGTAAATCGTAAACAGCTGCATCTCCCTTTCCAAGTGTTTACATTCTTAAACATCCACTTCTTAAAAATATTCCCTATGTCGATCAAAACACGCTGTACTCGAGGACAGGAAAACAATGACGTTAGCTTGAAGACATTATACGGTTTACACATAAACAGAGCTTCAGTGTCCTTATTCTGGTTGGCAGCAACTGATCTAAACGGCTCAAGCGGAGAGCTGTAATTGTGTTAATTATCTCTGTTTACAGAAAACTCTAAAACATATATGTAACCTTTAAAATGGCACCTAGGCCGAGTGTGTGTTCCCCACTGCAGAGTAGGGGATACAAGTGGTTTAACAAATCAAAACAATCCGAAAGCTCTGCATGTTGAACTTGGGGGGCATCAAGCGTCGGTGACAGGGGATGCCATTAGTAGAGACACTGTCCCTTCATCCCTTGCTTCCCCTCCCCCTCCTCCTCCCACCTTTTTTTTTTTTTGTTTTTAAACTTTCCCTTAATAGCTTCTCCCTGTCAATGAGGGCCACCCATAAATACCCATTGGCCTTATTATTGCTACTCAGGCTTAGAAAACTGGGTGGCCCCATCACAACAACCAGTTTTTAAATCTCTGCCATTGAGCATGAAGCATGAATGCCACAAAAAGCTAACCCGAAAAGCATGATCTCCCCATCACAACACGGAGGTGGACCCGAGCAGGGAGGAGTCAAATCTCTAACATTCTGTTTCATTTTCAAGACATCAACAATTGGCAAAAAGTCTTCAAAACACAATGTCCATCTACAGACTTCACACATGTACTTCCAGGTGTCCGTGGAAAAGGAGATACTTCATTTTAAGATACCTTTTAAACTACAACACAAGCTCACCTCCATCAGGTGTCGCCAATTAATACGAATGGTAAGAGAGCCAGTAAGTTCAGGCAGATAAAAGAGCTGGCTGTCCCAAACGGTCATTAAGAAAGCATTTATCCTATACCCACATGTCTGAGGAATGAGCCAAGGTGAATCACCAAGTTCATCTTACTGAGAAAATTTTGATGTTCAAATCTGGCATGAATGAGCTCACTGAAGGTGGTGAAACAGTCCTGGATACGCTTCTTAGGTCAGCCAACCGTCGCCCAAAAGTTACCAGGGGCTGTTTGAAAACACTCACCGTACAACTAGAAGTCAATGTCCTGACAACCAAAGCTCTGAGTGTTAACACACGTCGGCAGGTTTATGAGGATGAATACACAGAACTAATATATCTCACCTTTAGAATACAAGTAAAGATAGTTTCAGAAATCTGATGACTTACTGATCAATTACCTCCTTATCGATGCATTGCAACAGCAGTGTGAATTCAAATGCAATGGTCCAAACCACAACTGGATGGAATTCTAGGGAAGCCCCTAATTGCTTCCTGTAAAATATAATCGTTCCTCCTTCCCTTAACAGGCTTCTGAGAAGGCAGCCATCTCGATAGCCAAAGACAGGTCTCATGCCTGTGTGCTTGCTTTCAATGATGAAGGGCATGTGTGAGAAGCATAAATATATTTGTCTATTTATAAAGTACTACCTCATGGGTAGTCATGGTTCATGGGTCATGTCATGGGTCACGACAATGACAAGTCATACTGACATTGGGGGGAAACTGCAACATACAAGGTAAGAAGCTTCCATCAGGGAGGATGATGGGTGCCCCAAATCCATGCACTCCTGCAAACCCAGTTCTGAGCAGGCAGTAAGCCGGCAGTACCAAACACATTCAATCGTGAGCTCCACAAGAAAGAAGTTTCCGTGGCTAACAACTTTTAGGACGTATCTCCCTCTAGACTTCAGAGCCTTCACATTTTTCTTTAGCCCCGTGTTTCCCAAACTTAGGATCAGAAAATATGTAGATCTTATTTCATACTGTGGTTAGTAAGATGTTAATGCACCAATAATTTATAATTTGGCATATAATTTATATGTCAAAAGAATGGTTGTCTGCTCAGATTTTGAAGGAAAATGAATTTATTTATTTGTTTGTTTATTTACTTATGGGTGGGTGGGAAGAGAGAATCAAGAGTGGAAACAGCAGTCTTCATCCCCTAATTATACAGACTCAATCTGAATTCAGAAAACCATTCTTCAGGGACGCCTGGGTGGCTCCATTGGTTAAGGGACTGCCTTTGGCTCCGGTCATGATCCTGGAGTCCCAGGATCCAGTCCTACATGGGGCTCCTTGCTCAGCAAGGAGTCTGCTTCTCCCTCTGATCCTCCCTCCTCTCATGTGCACGCGCGCGCTCTCTCTCTCTCACTCTCTTTCAAATAAATAATCTTAAAAAAAAAAACCAAACTCTTCAGCTTTCAAGGCTCATGTATGAAAGCTCTTTTATTTTTACCTTCATGACACTGGTGAATGAACGTCATGGAAATGAAATGGTTTATTTCTATGCAAATAATTTTAAATAATACTTGAGAAGCACAGACAAAAGCAAAATGTTTACATTGCTAGGAAAACCAGCTCTACCATTAGTCTGCCACCATGACCAGAAGACCCAATGAGTACTCTTTATTTTTTTTTTTTTATTTGTCAAAGAGAGAGACAGCACAGGTGGGTGGAGCAGCAGAGGGAGAAGCAGACTCCCCGCTGAGCAAGGAGCCCAATGTGGGACTCATCCCGGGATCATGACCTGAGCCGAAGGCAGATGCTTAGCCACGTGAGCCACCAGGCGTCCCCAAGGAATACTTTAAAATTACAAAAAAAATCATAAATGTACTTTTTCAAAATATTAAAAAGAATATTACATTCCCTTTTAGCCTAAATATTTTCTCAATATACATCTATGGATCCTGGAAACATGGGAAGTTTGAATGTCTAAATGTGACTATTCAGATTTGGATAGAAGTTTTACCATATGGGGTTAAATTCTGCTGTGATAGAGAAATAATTACAATGTAGCAAACTATTACTTTCATCCCTTTCTTGGTTTCCAAAAGGCTGCGATGATTTACATATTTTCTAAAATATCTCTATGTGTATAGATCATATACTGCCAGAAATATGGAAATGAAACACAATGAGCATAATGTTTATAGAGAGTAAAAAGGAAAAGGTGGCAGGGAAGGGATGACCTTAAATTAGCAGATGCAAATGAGAACAACCCCCACAATTAGCCAGATAGGACACAATCCAAGGTTCTTAAAATGTCCAAGGAAGTGGAATTTTTGAAACTAAAGATAGATACAAGGATTGTCTTGAAGATGGTTTTGTAAACTGCTCTAACAAAGACACTCAGTGCACATTAGAAATTATTTTATCCAGTAACTGTGGAATAAGAGAGGCTCTACAATTATACATTCACTTCTGTTTGTGCCCAGAATATGACTCAGAGAGGCCCAATGGGGAATAATGAAAAAATAAGCCCTAATACCCTAAATTGCCTGTTTCAGGGGGGAAAATATTACACAAGGCTCAAAGCACAAATAAAAGTCACACTAGCAAGTAATAATCATTAGGCATCCATGTGGTTTTGAAAGCCAGATCCAAATGCTTATTTATAAATCTGAGATAAAGTTGCTGTATTTTTTATGATGCCATGTTGGTAAATGGAAAATGTTCTTTCTACAAGCAAAACATTTTCTGCAGAGAAAACTTTTATGGAGGTCTGGAGCAAAGGAACTTCTAAACATGGCACCTGCATTTAATAAAGGGGCAACTAAGTACAGGGCTCTCCAGTCCTAAGTTACAAAGGTTTTGACATCGCCAGCAAACCATGGCAGCTGGCGAACGTCCTGAACCATTAACCACCAACAGCAGCTGAAGCAAGTCACATTCCAAACTCTGTAGCACTTCCTATAATACAGTAAAATGTTGATATGCAGTAAAATGTATTTCCTCACTAAGGCTGAATGAGATTATGTAAGCAGAAGAGGACTATTATGATCAAAGCAGATACACGTTTTCAAATGCATTTAAAAACTGAATGAAAAGCAACATAGCAACTTCTTATTTCAAAAATCTGGCAAAGACAAAATCCATTTTTTTTATTACGATTTAAAACATGGAGCTTTCTTAACACTAGAGAAAACACAAGAGAACCCAAAGTCACAATAAAACCTAAATACGGCACCAGTGCCCTGAATAACAAAACCATGAAAATACAACTGAAATGCTTTGACCTTGTACTGTTAGAACATGTCCACAGGCTTGGATGAGAAAGAAAAGTCACTCACAGAGGAAGCCCACCCTTCAAACAAGTCTTCTAATTGCACAAATTAAATTTGTTTTTCTCCCTCGCATTGTTTTTTGCCCTAAGACAAGATTAACAATTAATTTTAAAACCAAGATTCAATAAGCAGCTTTACTAAAAGGTCACCTAAATATTATTTCAACAAAAGGTGACATTAAGAATCTAACTCTCTATTCCTTGGAGAGAGCTGAAAATACCCAGTGAGTTTATAAAATGTCAATAAAAGAGGGTCTCACAAAGAGCTAATCTAATGGTATCCGGTCCACACTTCCCTACAAATATATGCAGTCATACTTTTTTTTTTTTTTTCTCCCTCTTAATCTGCTGTGGCTCCATTAGTAAGCCCCTAAAAATGTAACCTGGCATTTACACTCCGGTCCATCTGGAATGTCTCTACGTCAGAGGAAAACCCTCACCCCCGTGAAAGATGAACAAGTACACAGCTGGTCGAGATCTGGGCACGTATGAAGGAGTCCACTTACGTGCCTGCAGACACTGCCTAAATGGTGAATCCCTCCAGCACCCTCTTCTTCCCACTTCTGAATCAACCTAGAAAAAAAAATGAGGGTTTTTTTCTTTTTTTTTTAATTAAATTCTCTACTTTGGGGCACCTGGGTGGCTCAGTCAGTTAAGCATCAGCCCTCGGCTCTGGTCTTGATCTCAGAGTCCTAGGATTGAGCCCCACGTCCAGCTCCCTGCTCAGCGGAGAGCCTGCTTCTCCCTCTCCCTCTGCTGCTCCCCTGCTTGTGCTCTCTCTTTCTGTCAAATAAATAAATAAATAAATTCTTTTTTAAAAAAAATTAAGTAAATTCTGCACTTTTTTAAAAAAGATTTTTACTTATTTATTTGACATACGGAGATCACAAGTAGGCAGAGAAGCAGGCAGAGAGAAAGGAGGAAGCAGGCTCCTGCTGAGCAGAGAGCCTGATGCAGGGCTCGATTCCAAGACCCTGGGATCATGACTTGAGCCGAGGGCAGAGGCCTCAACCCACTGAGCCACCCAGGTGCCCCAAATTCTGCACTTTTATTAGACGCCCAATAATTCCTTGTTGAAAAGACGCTGCAAGAACAAAACTTCAACAGTTGTTCTTGAAGCTAGCCGAAACCCAAAGTGCTGTCTTCTACCCTCACTAGAAGCCTTGGGAGCAAAGACGCAGAGGGCTGAGTCCCAACTTGTGAGCCCTCAACCAGCAGCTCAGGGCTCCCCAGAGCAGTGGACTCATGCATGTGCATTTGGACAGACAGGCAGGAATTGCTGAGGTTTTCCACACTGCTTCCCTGAAAACCAATACTTCTAGGTTTCACTGCTGGCTCAGGATGTGAAGTTAAACTTAGAATCAAGCTGACTTCTGTAGCAAGCTACACCACCTAACTAGCAGGAGTGTGAACCTACACACAATGCCAGTTCTCAACTCACAGTTTTACCTTCTTTATTTTTAAAGATCTATTTATTTATTTTGGAGTGAGAGTCCATGAATGAGGGGGGAGGGGCAGAGGGAGAGAATCTTTCAAGCAGACTCCAAGCTGAGTCCGGGAGTCAGGCCCGGGGGCCGATCTCATGACTCTGAGATCATGACCCCAGCCAAAACCAAGAGTTCGAACCTTAACTGACTAAGCCACCCAGGCGCCCCTTAACTCTCAGCTTTAATGAGCAAAGCAGGACAATAAAACCCAGCTCTCCAGGTAATTTAACTAAAACAACGACACAACAGCTTTGGAATGTGTTTTGGCACTAATTTGGTGTTTGTTGTAAGGAGGTTAGGATGGACAACTATAGGGGGCGCTATTTATACCACTGTTTGTGTGAAAACAGCCCTGTGAATAGCACCATTCACAGTCCGATGGTTTTGAGTTCTACTAAGCCATTTTAAACCAGTTACCAAAACCGAAGCCTCAGAAAAAGCTGGAAATTATCCATTTTATCTTAACAGCCACCTCTGCCACACCGGTCAACTGCCATTCACAGTGACGAAGTTTTGCTTCTTATCAAACCTTATACTGAATACAGGCTGGCTGAGGTTTCAAAGAGCTTTCACAAAGACCCCAAACTGGATCATACAGCTCCTAACACTTGAACAGAACTAAGAATTTATAGGTATTCCAATAAACCTGAAATTCTCCAAATCCGAGGAATCTACCCAACAAAGCACTGTCTAACCCGATTCAATTAGGAACCGTGCCTCTTGAATCTTGAATAACTGTTTCATGAGTGCAGTTTAGAAATTATGACTGAGCAGTAAGCATAGTCATGAACAGAGGTTGCCCAGTGCTACTACGTTGCATCATAAACTACAGGAAAGTTAAAGTTTCTCATTAATTTTAGCAAAGACCCCTGTATTGGACCACACAGGCACTTCATCCTGATTATCCGAGAAGCATATAAAACAGGACTAGGATGATTCATCAGTATGAAGGTTGATCTGCAGCCCTGTATCTAGCCAGGCCTCGTTCCTACAGAAACACTCCAAATACAAACTAGAAGTCTCCCTAAGGTTCGCTTTCCTTCAACAACTGGCAATCGTCACTCTTCAGAAATGACACATTCAAATGTGGTATGATTTATTCATTTAGTTACCTTTTTAAAAACCTTGCCCTTAGTGACTATAAAAAGGCACTATCACCATTTGAGGTGGCGTCCTGACTTGGAATCATGGTCCAGGATTCTCTGGGAAGTCATAATAGATGTCACGTTAAAGACACACAGCTCGGGGCGCCTGGGTGGCTCAGTGGGTTAAAGCCTCTGCCTTCGGCTCAGGTCATGATCCTAGGGTCCTGGGATCGAGCCCCACGTCAGGCTCTCTGCTCAAGCAGGGAGCCTGCTTCCTCCTCTCTCTCTCTGCCTGCCTCTCTGCCTACTTGTGATCTCTCTCTGTCAAATAAATAAATAAAATCTTTAAAAAAAAAAAATAAAGACACACAGCTCATGCCTCCTGTGGTACAGCCGTCTAAAATGCCACGAGTCCACAGAAATGCACAAAATTACTAAAGAGTGATCACAATGTAAGTTTTACCTCCCATCTCTACCTACAATCTCTATGGAAACAACTCCATTCTGCTCTTACAGCTCAAAGGCAGCCACACCATACATAAAGAAACAGTGTGGCTCTATCCCCATAAAACTATAAAAGACAACCAACAGTCAGATTTTAGCCCACGGGCTCTAGTCTGTCAACCCCTTATGTACTGTAAAGTAGAATTACATATTTTACTGTAAGTCAGGAGTAAGAACACAAAGGGGACCATACATAATATCCAGGTTGGCTCAGAGTAACAACCCTACAAGTATGAATACCTTTCTAATGCAAGGAATCAGGCAAGCCAACAGCTAACAAGGAGTCTGTCAAGGATAAATATGTATCTGTTATTCTTACAAAATATTATAATACTATTTTGATCATCCAGAAGAGAATAAGACTTACTTAGAGCATTCTGTGTCATTATCTTCATTTAAATGCTTTTTTAAATTTTTTAAAGATCTGGTTATTTATTGGAGGGGGTAGAGGAGGGGCAGAGGGAGAGGGAGAATTTCAAGCAGACTCTTCACTAAATGTGGAGCCTGACAGGGGGCTCGATCTCACGACCTTGAGATCATGATCTGAGTAGAAATCAGAGAGTTAGACGCTTAGCCGACTGAGCCACCCAGGCGCCCCTCTTCTTTTAAATGCTTTTATTTTTTTTTAAGACTTTATTCATTTATTTGATAGAGATCATAAGTAGGCAGAGGTGCAGGCAGAGGGAGAGGGAAAAGCAGACTCCCCACTGAGCAGGGAGCCCGATGCGGGGGCTCAATCCCAGGACTCTGAGATCATGAGCTGAGCCGAAGGCAGACGCTTAACCCACTGAGCCACCCAGGTGCCCCTTAAATGCTTTTATAGTTAAGAATGTACAGTAATTTTCTGAATGGAAAAACAAAAGAAGAGACAACACCCCTGAAGGCAAGGAGGGATAATGGCTGGCAAAGGAAATATAGCTACCAGCCTTATACTGGAGGGTCTTGTTAGTTTTCACTCATCATTCCCTAAACATTTCCCATACCATCCTATTTTGGGTTCCCTTTTATTCAAATTACTACATTTTTGGGGTTTTTCTTTTTATACCATGGTGCGGTTTCTTCAGTCCTGAAATTATGCAAAATTCTGAGAATCCTGTATTAAGGCTCCCTGAAAGGCTGCTATCCACATTTCTGACAAAAATATTACAAACAAAAGCCACAAAAAGTGCCATAGATGCCACATCTCAGATCCCAGTGGTTACCCCCTTTAATGCCAACGTGAAAATGGAATGAGCAATCCAGCGAGCTTGAATTCCAAGGGTATTTTTAAAAAGATGCCATCTTCTTTTCAAAAGCAAAACAGCAAGAGAAACAGTTTTCTTCTTCTCTAGCACCAGCAATCCAAAGTATTAGATCATTGTGCATTTGAGTTCTAATGGCCCAGGTATCAACATTTTTATGGTCTTTTTGTCTTGGTTTCTATGATATAAGTTTTACTCCAGCTGGAATTATTCATGATACTCCCAATAATTCTAAATCAACTTGAAATGCCATCAAAAAAGACCCTACATAAATCCTCCATTCACAAAAACTTCGACTTTGGAATAAATTTCAAGCTATACCCAAGCTACTATTCTCTTCATTATCAATACCAACAATGAGCTTCGGGGCATTAATATGTCCTACTTCATATGATAATCTTTAGGCCCATTACTTAGTCATCAGGGCTTCAAAATGCATCTGTATCAATGTTTTACAGTAAATGAACTTCAAATACCAATAAAATGCAAAGCCCTATACGTAACTCTGTAGTTCATGCCAAAGGATGAAAGACAGAACATGGATAAACTTTAACAGCACCCAATCCAATACTGTTTCATCTGAAAATACTCCACCTGAAAATAAATTCTATGGTTTCTCCTTCTACCAGATTTTCTAAGCAATATTTTGCTTTTGTTTTCACTGCACTAATAGAAGTACGCTTTCACTTGGCAACAACACAGAATCAACAAAAGAATGTTACAAAGAATCAGATTTTAAAATACGGATTTTTAAATTGCTATGGAAAGTATTCCACACGACTGAAACATGAAGACCAGGAAAAAGAGAAAGAATGAATGAGGATACCGAGAGGAATCCAGAAGTAAGAGTTAAAGCAGATCATGGCGGCCATCCGCAGCATCATGTCTGTACAAAAATGATTCTTGAATTTATCCTTTGTGTTGCAGTTCTTAAGGTCTTAATACTCATCTATGTGTGAGCAGATCAGAAACTGGTCAGCTGTCTAACTGTTTTCTATAGGACACTAATTAAGCGCTCCCTGAAATCTAACTGCATCACTGCCCTGAAATGGTGGTTATGGGAATGCCATCAATAGAGTACTTAGAACTCTATCAAAATAATATTTTAAAAAGTTTGATAGAACTCTATCAAACAAACTTCATTTCTTGGTAATTCTCTCCAGAGCCAAGAAAATCTGTTTGTATTTTCATTTCCCTCCCCTTGAATTTTATCCCTATCTAGCTGTACCTCATACTCTGGCTTCATTGATTCCCATTTCTTTCTTAGGAAAAAAATCTACTCTAACTCACCTCCTGCAGGAAAAACACAGTTGAGCTGAAATGGAATTAGACATGAGACAATACTCCTACAAATTTTAAATTTTATCAGCTAGCCAGTAGCAAGCTCTTCACGAATGGCTACGTGTTGTCAGACAAACATCTTTAGAAGGTCCCTTCTATGGACGGATCATACGCATCTGGAAGAGCCAGGAAGAATTTTTATTGGGACCCTGTGAAATTGCAACATATTTGTGTTTTCTATGAAGTTGGCTAGCACCAATCTGTTCCAACAAGTTTTTAAAAACAACCCATGAGCACTAATGGTCTTTCTTGGGCTCACAAGACTGAAGTACACTGGATTTGCTACCTGCCTACTCAACAATGAGAAACTCCATTTTCTATAGGTTCTACTTTGCAAAATTTGGGCAGAAAAAGGGAAGGGCTCCCTATGACTGTCTTATGTCACATGCATAAAAGAAATAAACAGAATGTCTTTATCAGCTGAATATAACTGGTACCAGAAAAAGGCCATTTAAAAAAGTAAAATCCACTTAAAAGAGGGAGTCCATTTTTTTTTAAAGATTTTATTTATTTACTTGACAGACAGAGATCACAAGTAGGCAGACAGGCAGGCAGAGAGAGAGAGAGAGGAGGAAGCAGGCTCCCTGCCGAGCAGAGAGAGCCCGATACGGGGCTCGATCCCAGGACCCTGGGATCATGACCTGAGCCGAAGGCAGAGGCTTAACCCACTGAGCCACCCAGGCACCCCAGGGAGTCCATTTTTATACCAAAAAGCACTTTGATGGAATTTTACATCAGAAGCTTAAATATTATAAATATTAAAACTAAAATATATGAGAAAAGCCATTTTATCTATCTTTAACAAAATATAAGTTAGTTGCATCTACTGGCAAAGTCTAAGCATGTAAAAGTCTTAGCATGTGATCAAAGTGTTCATTTTCTGGAATACTTTTCCTGCCTATTTCATCTTTGAGTTCTGTGATTTGTATAGAACAATCATAAAAAAGATCCTATCTATAGAAATATTCAAATATTTATCCATTTCCCCCATGGTCCTCTCTTAATCCTGTATTTTTACCATTCCCTAAAGGAGTCATCATCTTTTTGTTTTTGTTTTAAAGATTTATTTATTTTAGAGGGGGGTGGAGGGAAAGGGGCAGAGAAAGAGGGAGAGTATCTCCAGCAGACTCAGAGCTGAGCAGGGTGCCAGAAGTGGGACTCGATCTCATGGCCCTGAGGATCACAATCTGAGTAGAAAGCAAGAGTCAAACGGTTCACTGACCCAGGAAGCCACTTAGGAACCCCAGGAGTCATAATTTTTTGTTTCTTCAATAGTTGTTTCATCTAATTCTGCTAGATCTGTGCTTGTCACTGACTACTTGGAAATCCCAGCAGTTCTTCAACATCATTTCCAAGGACTTCATGAAATCCTGCATCTTTTTACAAAATGTACATTTTCAAGGCTGAACAAAAACCAAGGGAGGAGCATTCCCTGGTTATAAGTATAGAGAGATAATAATCAAAAAGAGACTCTAGAAGTGGTTAGTTCATTAGTAAATATTTTTATAGCTTCTACTTCCCTGCTAAATCCTTACAATTGCAGGACCTCAACTAATGATCACTCTCTCCCCCCGCCGCGCACATATTCCAGGTCTCATCAACCCATGAGCATGCCCCCATGAAACTACCAGAGCCAGCTGTCCAGTAACTCAGAACAAGAATGATCACAGAATTAACACCTAAAGCAAATAGCATATCAAAAACATCACTGAATGTGAACTTCGCCAACATTTTCCAGGAAGTAGGTAAAATCCAGTTAAAAAACAAAAACAAAAGGGGCACCTGGGTGGCTCAGTGGGTTAAAGCCTCTGCCTTCAGCTCAGGTCATGATCTCAGGGTCCTGGGATCGAGCCCCGCACTGGGCTCTCTGCTTGAGCCTGCTTCCTCCTCCTCTCTCTCTGCCTGCCTCTCTGCCTACTTGTGATCTTTGTCTGTCAAATAAATAAATAAAATCTTAAAAAAAAAAACAAAAACAAAAATAAGGCAATAAAAGTCAAAGCTAATTCACTCAACCTGATTGGTGCCATATTTTTCCATTTGGGCTTTTAAATGTCAGAGAAAAAAAAATGCTCTGAAATGTAGGTGTTAGAGCAGACTATTATCTAGCATACGGGAAGATTAAGGGATTAAAATGAACTAATACTGTACTTCCTAAAACATACAGACTTCTACTCAGTGCCAGTCCACTGGCAGCCAAGCGTTATCAGCAAGTCTAAATTTGGATCTCATAACCTAAAAACCACATAAGATAAAAAGAGGCCTGAAATAAGTGTGAGCACTCACAGGGCCAATATGCAAACGGGTCATGGCAGGTGACACAGATTCCAAAACAAAATGACCAAATGTAGACAGATCAAAATTGGATTCTTTACAGCTAGAATGCTTGCTGGAGGCTTACATTGAGGATCCTACCCAAGAAGGAAGGGTCCTCACCATTCTTTATGGAATACTTGTGATCTGGCCGGAAAGAAACAAGAGTAGGTGTGTCTTGCAAGGAATGTATCAACAATCATTAGGTGGGTGGCCAAGCATCCAGGCAGTCCTGGAATGAGGACGGAGTCGTAGTCACAATACCCCAAGGACCTGCTTTGGTCCAGGAGCATCTCAGCAGCTTGGGCAACATGTTGCCATGGCAAGATTAAAGATGAAATCTCATTGAGGTACCCCTAGAATATGCCTGCCTGAGGGATGCTGGGAAGGAACCTATGAAAATCTAGGTCAGAGATAACTTTAGTTCATAGAAGAGGCCCCAGCCAATTGGCCTCAATCAAAAGTGAAGACGTGGGGAGTAAGAGATTATACAGAAGAACTCCAGTGTAGACCATGGTAGGCCTGTAGGGTAGTCCCCGCACAGAAGCTAACCTTCTAACTGGGCTTCCCATCTCACTTAGAATGAAATACAAACCACTCAGCATGACCTACCAAGCCCTCCAAAGTTGGTCCTAACCTTTACTCCAATGCATCTGCTACCCCAGATGCACCAGAATATGCTAGAGTTGTTCCCTTTGCAGAATTGCATCTGCTGGTCCTGAGAACACCTCTCACCAGCACATAGTTATATGGCCTTCTCCTGCACTTCACATAGGTATTTTCTCAGACCCTTCCTTTCTGAATACCCCTCACAGATAGAGCCCACCCTCCCCCTTCTCCTCCATCACTTTAATTAATTAATTAATTAATTAATCACTACTTAATTTTCCTGGTAGTTCTTAGTCCCTGAAATTATATACTTTTGTTTACTTGTTTATCATTTCCCTCTTCCACTAGGACAATACATACCCCATGATGATAAAAACCTAATTCTGCCTAATTTACTAGACTCCCCATCTTCCAAAAAAGTAGCTGGGTACATAGTAGCCACTCAACAAGTAAATATCTACAAATGAATGGATATATATTCATTGCATGGATACAAATATATTTTATGAAATAATGAAATAATAATGAATATAATAAATGAATAATCATTGATAAAATGAAAATAAACCAAACCAAAGCCAAAGGGGTAATCAAAGACTTAGGTGTTTGTGTACAACAGAGTATGTCAAGAGTTAATTGGTAAAATTGACTTGAATACCTCCCCCCTATATTTGCTGATCTCAGAATCCATTTCAAACTAGCCTTTGGCTATTACCTAACCAATCTGGAGGCCCTCAGAAATTCACCAAGATTCTGATTCTTCTTTGAAGTCATCAGAACTGACGGAGGCAGGATAGATGTTCCTATCAGCAACCTGCTCTCCAACAACGTCCTAACACTTGTTTGCATAATGGGACCACTCACACTCTATGTATTCTATGTGACTATGTTCAATATATTTCAAAGTAGTTTATGCAAGTGGAAAGATAATCAGAACCTAGAAACTGATACTAGAATTCTCCATTTTTTTTAAAGATGTTTTTCAGATAACATTCAAGTACTTTCTCTCTTTTTTTTAAGATTTTATTTATTTGACACAGACAGACACAGCAAGAGAGGTAATACAAACAGGGGGAGCGGGAAAGGAAGAAACAGACTCCCCACTGAGCAGGGAGCCCCATGCGGGGCTTGATCCCAGGACACTGGGATCATGATTAAGTCGAAGGCAGACACCTAACGACTGAACCACCCACATGCCCCTGGAATTCTCCTAATTCAACTCTATCACTATCCCCAAATTGTTCTGTGGCCACAAGTATGCTCTTAAAGCACAGAAAACATGCCAAAGATTGTAAGCAAATGAGCACATTCAGAAAAGAATCATGAACAAACAATGAAACTGAAGACAATCAGAACACTGCCCAGCCAAGAATGTGAGATTGGCCATGCGGGACATGGACACTAAAATCAGGACAGTCCAGGTTCAAATGACCAGTGATCAAAAGGAAAAGAAGTTCAAGCCAAGCCGCCCATAGCGTCTTCAGAAAGTCCAAACATCAAGTCAAAACAGTGTAGCCACCCTCCCCACCCCAGCATCCCGTGGGACCAGAGAGCCATTTCTGGGCCTGCCCTTCCAGCCACCCAGCTTATGGATGGAAGACCTAGCCATGCAGGGTATGCCATCTTAGGCTTCCTGAGAGTTTCACAGGAGGTTCCAGACTTCACGTGCATCCTAAAAGCAACAACTTATCAACTCATTATTACAACATCAAAGTAGTCTAACAGAGCAAGCTTTCTAGTGGGAATGGGGGATATTGTAGGGAAAGATTCTGTTATTATCTTCAGGAAACTTTTTATCTGTGACTGCAGAAAAATAGGTACCTATAAAAATAACTCATAAGCCAATGAAATAAGAGTCTTTGACTTTTCAGAATGAACTAGGGCTATTCATGATAACAAGCATACATTTGTTTTAGTTAGACACATCACCCATTGACTGCCTTACTATTATTTAAGGTATGGCCTGCCAACTTTTATAAAATACAGTGTCACTGTTTTCAGGGCTATTATCTGGTCTCCTATGTGGGCAGAGCAGTGCAAGCACTTCTTCCCCCAGAAAGGATACCGGAGGTTGAAAAAAGAGCAGTAATAAAGTCTTAGTAGTCATAAATGCATTTTTAAAACTTTACGGATAGGGTTGACTAAGTCATGGATACAAGCAGTTAATTACCAGTGCTCATAAATAATTTTCATGGATGGCTAATAATCAAACACTGTGCATATAAAAGAAGAAACTGAATTTAACAAGCAATCTTTTAAATCCTTTAATTATTCTCATAAATGTACAATTTTTTCCCAAACGTATCTTTGAAAATCCGAACGCTTCTGGCCCAATACGAGTTTTCAAAATTACTTCAAAACCAAAAATTAAAACTAAATCTGAGTGCAGTTTGCTTAGCTTCTTGGATAAACTGAGGATCATGCATGCTGCCCTTCACCTCCATCCTGCTCCATTTTTCCTAAGAGTACTGACCACTATCTGAAGTACACATATCTGTTTAGTGTCCATCCCACTAGAATACACACGCCATGAGGGCAGACACTGCCACTTATCACTAGCACCCAAAACAGTACTGGTTCATTTATCTGAGGAACAAATAAATGAATGATTAAATGTACGACACATATTCTCTGTATACCACATATATATATATGTGTATATATATATAAAATTGGCAAAGCATTATATGCATATACATCTTTATACAGTATAGCATGGGGGGAAAGCATCAGGCTGGAGATATATTAGAGTTCTTTGCTGATTTTACCATGAAACAGCTGTATCATCTTGACCAATTTACTTACCTTCTCTGGGCCTGAATTTATTTATTTATCTATAGAATTAATGTTTTAAGTGTTATCATCTTCAAGGACATTTTTAGGCCTTATATTTTTCATGAAAATTCAGAGAGTCATATAAGGTTTACCAAATCCATTCTACATGGAAAACAAAATAGCAAAATAACAAAAATTCTAACTTCTGACCTCTGGGTAATTATGATTCATTTTTTAACTATGGTTAATGGCTATCTACCAAACTGTCATATGAATTGTACTCCTCCTCTAACATCTTTGTTCTTCTCATTTTATCTCTATTTTGTTTTTCCTTGACCAATGGAGCCAATGGTCTGAAATAATTCTGGAACACAAACAAGACTAGTGAGCCACTGGAGTAACTGTTTGGGATAGCTGGCTAATATCATACAGCTGAACACAGGAAAAGGGACCCAACTGTGAACTCCTCCACAAGCCATGTGTACCCTATCGTTATCATCTTTCCCATAAACCTGTGACCTTGACAAACGCCAAGTCAGGACCAAGAATGAGTTCACTCTGAATAGTCACATAGAAACATGGTACCCTATAAAATCGCCACACAGCCAACACTACAAAAAGTCATTCTGTAAGAGCAAGGGTGAAGTAAGAGATGATTTCATTGGTTCCCACTCTTCAAAGCTGCCTTTCTTTATGAAAAGTAAACTACATCATCCAGATTCTATGACCAACTTTACAGAGTTATCTAGGTCCTTCACTTAAATAAGTGAGTCATGCTGTTGACTTTCCTTTACCCATCTCTTCAAGATGGTTGTACACCACGTAACACTGGATTTCTCGGGCAAAGAAGGCAGATACTCTAGAGTAAAGACATTTATCAACAAGAATTTTGTGGAAGAAAACATTCAGTGTGACCGAGTAATACTTTTATTTTCCGTATTTAGTATATAATTAAATCCACAGGAACTATAAAATGCATGTACGTACTTCCTTTTAAAATTTAATAAATACATTTCAGTCTTTAATCCTGATTTATACTTACAGCTTATAAAATAATTTAGCCCATGTGTAGAACTTTGATTCTTCTATGCCAAGCTAATAAATGCAACCCAGTTCCCTTGAATTTAACAGTACTACACACTCCCACTTCACAAAACAAATACCTGAGAGAGAGAGTCAACGCTGATGCATCTTTCTTCAGGCACTCAATCACAATACAGTCATCCAGCCAAGAAGTCTAGGAAGCTGACTGAATTTGAAAAATATTTTTAATAAGAAAGGGACATGAACCAAAAGCACCCTTGTGTTCTAAGGGTGAAAGGGGAGTGGTAGGAATTGAGTGAAACCACAATAAACTTCAAGCTCAAGATGAAATTCACAGTTCATGACTGAACTTCCATATAGTCCCTTGCTTGCTCCTCAGGACAACATTCTCAGACAGATTGGGGAACTATTACTACCTCTAATTTTACAAACCAGAAAACCAGGTCAAAGAATGGTAGATCCCAGGAAGTGGCAGAATCAGGAGTAAAATTTCCATCTCTTCTTTCCTTATCCATGCTGGTTCTATCATGTGCAATAGTCATATGCATTATTCGACCTTTCATATGCAATCGCCAACTCAGGCTTGCATCAGACGAACCTGGAACTGATGCCATGTTCACATACACAACAGATGGAGCTGAAGGAAGGAGCCAGCAGTGGTAGACGGTTTCTCTCTTAGCCTACCAAATACTATTGAGTGGTAGGAAATATAAGAATCTTTTCGACACAGAAAAAATCATGCTAGAATATTCTTTTCACTCCCCCTCCCCCAACATTTGCCCTTTTTTTGTGGTTTTTTTTGGGTTCTTTTTCCCCCATTTTTAATCCTCTTATAGGTGCTGATTACAAGAAAAGAAATCTTGAGATCAGGAAAGCAGAACTGAAACCTAAAGCTTATCATAGTGATAAGAATACTTACACAGGAAGCAATAAATTACCACTGCTTCCTGTTTTAAGTATTCTTATCTGTAGGGCACTAATTTTTTTTACCACAGAACCTCACATTTAGGACACTTCCCAAAATAGAATCTTCTGATGTTCAGCTGTCAGCTGAAGTTGCTTCATAAATAGCCCAGTGTGTATACTCTGGAGGGTTGCTAACACTCTACATGCAAATATAGTCCAGTCATACCAATTCTTTTTAGACTCTGGTGACAATCTGTAACGTGCAAAATCAAGTAGCCCCAGAAACTCTTATGGAATGTCTCTAGTCAATGACCTATGGAACACTCCTTGGATATTTCTGGACATTTTGAAACTATGGCCATTACAGCAAAAAAAAAAAAAAAAATATATATATATATATATATATATACACACACATATATATAATATAATTTATATTTTATAATAATATACAAAATATATTATAATAAAATATAATTTATATTATATATATATATATATACCTATTTCTAATATAAGTTTCAAAATGAACCTAAGATTTGCTTTAGGTCGGTTTTTAAGTGGTTTGAAAAATAACTTTTATCCAGAGATTCATTTTGGTGAAAAGGATACGTATCAAGAAATCCCTGAGTCCTGTATTTTAAACAACTTTTCCAGAGGCTTTTATAGCCAACAAGTACAGGCAACAAAACTGATTATAAGTGAATGTTTGAAAAATTACACATGTAACCCAAGGTTAAATATATGGAGAAAACACACACACACACACACACACACACACACACACACACACAGATATAAAAGATGCCTAGCTGTAATCTTTATGATCTAGTATGTCAGGAATTCCACTGCCAGAAACACAAGTCGAGACAATTTCAGAGAGAGAAAGACAAAAAAAATCAATGTCTGTGTTTTTAAAGGGGGGAAAAAAGGGCTGTATGGAATGAGACCATAGAGCACAAACGACCTGGATTTTATTGGTCTTTTGCGTCTTAGTATTTGAACAAAACATCTGTGCCTTTATGACCCCCTGGTCACTCCCTCCTCTGATTACCTGCCCCACAGCACACCCACTCTGGGGTGGCTAGGAAGGGGTTTAGTCTTGGTCAATGGCAGCCACCCTAGGGGAGGGTAACCTTAAGGCAAATTACACTTTGAATGTAGTAAATGTTCAAAACAACTCACTGAGTGTTGAAAGTGTGTAAGTAGGATCTTCAAGCCCCTTTCAGTCAATTGCTAAGTAGCTGCCTTTTCTCATGCAAAGGTGATCTGTGTGAATTCACCACAGAGTGGCCCCTTTATAAGCCCAGGAACAATGTCCTGTGGTCCAGCAAGGAAAAATGGTCCCCAGATGACAAATTCAGATGGGGATGAATCCTGTGGCTGCCTCACGTGTCCCAATTCACGTGACCCACGCTGTGCCTGGTCCAGCAGGAGTGTGTGGCCAATCCCAGATTCCCACTGGGCATCTAGAGCAGATGATGACCAGGCTCAAATTAAGTGTATTCACTGGATTCCCGGAGACCAGGAAGTCAATTATGCAGAGGCAAAAATGAAGATTTTATAAATACCTACCATGAGGCAAGATTACAAATCATTTTTTAAAAAGACCACCAGTAGAAGGATTCAAATAACACAGTCTCAAAACATCCAAAGAGCCAGGTCCTTCAAGGAAGGGGGCTGAAACAGGTTCTGACAATCACAGTGGTACAAAGGTGGTACAAAAATCTAGAATATTCTGCTGTTACTGCACAACTCAACACTGATTAAAGATTAAATGGGGAAGAATGTGAAGAAAACAGGAAGCAGATCTCCAGCTGTACCCTGGGTTGGTCTGAAACACTCAACTACAGAACACCGGCCAATTCTGGGCAGGAAAAATTATGGAAACATTATAGGTCTTAGAAAGAACCACAAAACTGACTGCAGGTTTGAGAAATTAGAATGACGAGTAAAACCTAAAAATGGTTAATATTAAGGGAAAACTAAGAGCTCACTTCAAGATCTTCAAAGGCATGTAGGGAAATATCCTGTAAAAGGCCAGTGGGCTGGATGAGCAAACCGTGGTTCAAATCCACACAATGGAATACTATTCAGCAGTAAAGAAGGAGCTTATCAAGGTACAAAAAACCTTGGATGAATGTCAAGTGCATATTGCTAAGTACAAGAAGCCAATATGATAAATGTACGTATGTATGCATGACCCCAACTGTATGCCATTTAGGAAGAGGCAAAGCTGCAGAGATGGTAAAGGGATCAGTGGTTGCCAGAGGCAGGGGAGAGGGAAGCAGCCTGGCCTACTTTATATGACACTATTGTAGCAAATAGAAGATATTAAGTACTTGTCTTAATATCTTGTCTTAAAGAAAGCACTAGTCTTTTCTTTGGCACAAAGAATAAGCTTTATGGATGCAAATATTTTTTAAAGATTTTATTTATTTATTTGACAGACAGAGATCACAGAGAGAGGGAGGAGGTCAGTGATCACAGGTGGAACGCAGAATGTGACAGAAGGATAGAAACGTATCACAAATGCACAAGCCCACCTCACTGAAGGGGGCAAAGGAACAAGGCACTGACCAAAGTCTAACTTTGGAAATGAGGGGAATCTGTAAGACTTAAGGCAAAGGAAACTGTACCTAAGCACCACTCCCTGGTTGATAAAGTCGTTTCCTATGGGGCATAGGTTAACAATTCTGGAAGTGTTCTGTGTTTGCATGCAGTAGAACTGAACAAGTCAGTAAATGGAGGATGGCGACAGCCAAGTTTCTCACTGTGGGGAGTGGGAGGTGACAGATAAACAAGGGGAAATGCTAGAATAATCCATATGGAAATCCATTAGAGTTAAGAGACATCAGTATGAACTTATGCTTAGCTTAGTACAGATACAGATGGTTACATATAGAAATATTTATAGATAAGTGTATATATGTGGTGTAATATACACACATGTATTTCCGTGCTCTGGCAACTGAGAGGGCAGAAAATAAATGACAAGCCAGTAGCAACAAACACATCTTGTGCCAATATGTGGGTGTCTAATACAATTCTCCAATAAATAGAACCAGGGCCTCCTGGAGAAATGGAAGATTCCAAGATTAGGGCAGGAAATAAATAAGATGATCCTGGAGCATCTTAGAGTCTCAGAAAATAAGGAAATGCTTAAAAAAAAAAATAAACTACTGAATTAAAAATGAAGGAGGGGCATCTGGATGCAACAGTCAGTTAAGTGACTAACTCTTGGTTTCGGCTTGTGATCATGATCTCAGGGACCTGGGATCAAGCCCGATTGGGGTTCTGTGCTCAGCATGGAATCTGCTTGAGAGTCTCTCTCTCTCTCCCCCTCCCTCTGCCCTTCCCCCCTTTTGGGCACTGGTGATATCTCTCTCTCATAAATAAATAAATAAATAAATAAATCCTTTAAAAATGAATGATAAGACAAGTTTCCTTGAAAAAACAAATTCTATAAATATTCATGACTTCTGCTAAATGGTTTTCAAAAACCTTTAAACTTCCTGGTCACTTTAAAGAATCTCAAAATGGGTGTACCTGGATGGCTCAGTGGGGCGACTCTTAATCTCAGGGTTTTGAGTTTGGGCCCCACATTGGGTGTACACATTACTTAAAAGTAAAATCTTTAGGGACGCCTGGGTGGCTCAGTTGGTTAAGCAGCTGCCTTTGGCTCAGGTCATGATCCCAGAGTCCTGGGATCGAGTCCCACATCGGGCTCCTTGCTCTGCCGGGAGCCTGCTTCGCCCTCTGCCTCTGCCTGCAACTCTGCCTGCCTGTGCTTGCTCTCTCTCTCTCTCTCTCTCTAATAAATAAACAAAATCTTTAAAAAAAAAAAAAGTAAAATCTTTAAAGAACCCCAAATTATAACTGTATTGGGTGCACTGTTTTTTATCAAAAAGTTGGATGATGCAAAGTTTGACTTGACTCTGTAATTTCAGCAAATGAATGTATGTTGTATTTGAAACCCAGAAAGTCATATCCAGTTTAGTTAGCATTTCCAATCACTTATGAAATGCTTTATGTTTACCGCTATTCTCTTCTAAGAATTTTTTAAAAATTCATTTCCAGCCTTATTTCCTCTTTTAGAAAACTGACTAGTATACCAAGGTTATGATTTCCTGTTTCATCTTCTGCACATTTAAACACTGTCATTATGTTTTATTTTTTAATTTGTTTTTACAACCTCACTGTCCCTTACAGTCGGTTTTATATGCATATTTAAATCTATGGATAAAAATAAAATTTATATACCCAATTTAAAAAATAAAAGGACAGGGGCCATCACTTGTTACCCCTACTAAAATCAGAAAGAAGGAAATGCTCTCCCTTGACAATAAGGTCTTTAAGTTAGCTACAAAGAAATTTCCTCACCATAAACACTTTAAACCATTAGAAAAAGTTACCTCAAACTATAGGATTTCCTCTTGTGATACACGGATCCAAGAGGGATGTACCTGAAGACCCTTACGAGTAAAATACACAACAATATCAAAATAAAAGCTTTTTATGTAAGAGTAGTTTCAAGATTTTGGTCTTTCCTCGCAAACATTTTGTACAAGGAATAAATGTAGAGAAAAGCGAACATACTAAATACTTTTCCAAAAGAATTTTCAGACAAAATTTCAGAAAAGGATAGGTATTACACATTACCAATTTTGCATAATAATGCTCAAAAGAAAAGCCTTAATACCCAGTGAAAATTACTAACCTTAAGGCTGCAATATAAGCTATGATTTACGACACCAGCACACAATGATGGCCATACCCGGTCAATCCCCATCTTTTCCAGGCCCCCCAGAGATATCACATACTCCTCACCCTCTCTCCCTAGGTGTCACCTGTTCCAGATCTTGACTTTACATGTCAGACAATTTTTTCGAAGCAGACACATATCAACTTCAACTTTTACTTCCTGCTCTTTCATATCCTGCCCTATTACAGCAGAAAAATCTGACTTTGCTCCAATTATGCGTCACAAAGTAAACTTAATCATGACTGATAAGCCGCGAAGAGGGCAAATGACGTACTTACATCCAGGCAAAGGGATTGTGATGAAATTTAAGGTAAAAGTTTTATGTATAAATCAATGTTGTCAACCTCTCGAGTCCATGAAGTGGGCCAGAAACCCTTGTCCCATCTCTCAGTGGGTCTCATCTCTCCCCTGGGGAAGCTGATCCTTGACGGCCTTCTCCCTCAACAGGTCCCCAGAAAAGAAGCTCTATGAGGGCCTGAATTAGCATCTGTTTTCTTTTCATTTGTAACTCCAGAAGTTAGGAATACGCCTGGTACTCAGCAGCAACTCACTAACTCCTTGTTGCATCAATGAACCAGAACATTCTCTCACGTCTGGCCTAGAAACATTTGACTCTTTGGCAATTTGCCACCACTGTCTTTATGACCAGTTATGATTTCTTCAGATGTCCAGGTTCAGTAGTTACAACAGCTTAATTGTGGAATGAGCAGAAATATTTAAGACAAGTACCCCCGAGTATGAGGCAATGGTAGCATAGTTAAGAAAAACTCTCTGTCCTCCTGAATAGAATATGATTCTGGTCTACAGATAAACGAAGTGCTTGCATACTTCTCATACTGTGGTTTAAAAACATATGGTCCCACATTCATTCATTCAGTATCTACAACAAACAGTAACAACCAAATGCCAAACCCATTGCACTAAGCATTCGAACTTAGTAACTATGCCAGCAGAGAGAAAACCAGCCTAGCTTGATACCAGCCGCATAACCTGCTAGAAAACACTACAAGTTTTAAAAAGTAGCATAAATGTCAAATGACTGTGAAGGGCCAGGAAAACGGAAATCCTCTTGAAAATAAAATAGAACATATTTCTATTACAAATCTTGGGGAGCTGCAGGGTTTTAGAACAAAGGTTGATACATGTTTTGCTGTGTGTCACATTGCTTGCATCCTATGTTTTAGCTTAATACTTGAAATGTCAAGCAATATTTAAGAAGAATTGCTATAAAAGGTGATAGTTTAGGACACACATTCTATCAAGGCCATCCAAATAGCCCAACCTCAATGAAGTGTGGAAACAGAACGCAGGCAGTCTCCTACCTTGGCAATCAGGTTCAACTTCCCAGACCAAGCTTAGCATTGTAGCTAACAAGGGCCACTGTGGCAAAATGCACTCATGTAAATATAATTCCTTTTCCCAGATCTTACTGGTACTTCACAGTAGAGGGGTTAACTAGCAACCTTATTATACTCAAGAGGAAGAAAAGGCATGAGCATAGGAGACAAATTAGAACGGGATTCTTCCAAATCACACACTGAGTAACTGGCCTCTTTTTAAAAATAGAGGTAACTATGATATAACAATTATTTTCCAAATCATTTTCTTATTGCTTTTGGTATCTTTAAACCTCTGTGAAAATGCTAAGCTCTGACCTACATTAGTAAACTGCAATTAACATCAGAACAACTCTACTAGTACAAGAAAAACTGGTAAAGGACTCCGGAAGGCAGAGAAATCAATCTCCTCAAAATAAAGCAAAGTTTCCATCAATCTTTAAAAGAATGGTTTGGGGGGAAACAGAGGAAGTATCCCAGAATTTCAGACATAGGAATGATGCAATTATAATTAATTTCACCACAGCTTGGATTTCCAGTCCTATTAGAGTACAAGAACCCCTGTCATTTTGTTTGTTTAATATCATGTGGAATCTGAATTTGAATTTGATTTTAAGATTTTATTTATTTGAGAGTGAGCACACAAGCAGGGGGAAAGGGACAGAGGGAGAGGGAGAAACAGACTCCCGCTGAGCAGGGAGCCCAAGGACATGGGGCTCAATTCTGGGACCCTGAGATCATGACCTGAGGCAAAGGCAGACCCTTAACTGACTAAGCCACCCAGGTGCCCCTTGAATTTGATTTTTAAAATATCCAGTGAATGAAATGGTTTGAGGTACCCAGAATATATCCATAGCATTATTTCTGCTTGGGACTTTCCTGAAGCTATCCTCTGCCTCGATTCAACAACTATCCTCTGGACTGTTGATAAACAAGTTTTTAATCTGTCAAGGGTTCAGTGGGTCCTCTCCTCCTCAGACACTGGCATCTGCTTTCAATGCGCTCACAATTTTTATTAGCAAAGAGTGCTGGGAACTGAGTAATTAGAGCAAGGATGGGGGTTTCCACCCCTGCAGGAAGGGGTAAAATTTTTGAAAGCAAGGTGGGAGACAGTATGGTAGGTGTACTTGAACCCAGCAAATAACATACAATAACAAACAATAATGTTTTCTTTGGTCATTTAAATGTACTGATTTTACAATGCAAATGTAATCTGATTTACTTCCCATGGAAATGCATTTTCAATTCTACAGAGCTAAGAACTCTTACCTTCCTAAATACCTCTGCCATTATTCTTTTAAATAATAATCCCCAAGTCCACCCCTGCAAATGTACCTAAAACTTTTCTTATCTAGTGAATAACTATAAATCACCTCAATTGGGGTAAAGAGAGAGGAGTAGAATGGGGCTCTATTCTCACAGAAGAGACACATTAATTTAAAATGCACCTAAAGTAGCCATTGAATTAGATCGAATTGGGTGGCATGGGATTTTGTTGTGTACTTGATAATGGAAAGACACTTTCCAAGAGCCCATCTAATAGAGCGTGGTGGGAAAGAGGCTTTGAAGACACAATAACATTCTTCCAGCTTTCAAGCTAGAGGCTAAAATCACGAAAGAACCATTCCCTTTTCCGACTTGAGACACATTCCTCACCCAGTTCAAAGGCCCGAGAATCAACAAGTCTGTACACTGTCTGAAGGTTGTCCCTTGTAGGAACTTGTGAGGGACCAAAGGCTCAGGCTGCAAAATATTTTTAAAGACCTAGTTTTAGGAATGTAAGCTTTTTTATTGGAATGCTGTTTCCACGCCCTAACCCTCCTCACCTATACACACACACACACACACACACACACACACACACACACACAGGCTCTCGCTGGTCAGACAAGCTTAGGCAAAAGGGAAAGTTTTCATTATAATCCCAATGACTTCCAGGATATCCTACGGATGAAAGTAAAATATTTTCAGAAGTCAGGTCATTACCCATTCTTTAGAAAAACATGCGATATTTATATTCCTTTATCTAACCAGAGGGAATGGGATCAGCTTTGAAAGGATGGTATTGTTAACTGTGGTTCAAAGAGTGCCTTGGAATAGGGAAGGGGGCAGAAAGGGCAAGCCAAAGAACGAGGAGCTGGGGGGTAGGTGGGAGCTGCCAAGACCAGGATATAAATACGTCACTCAACCGGCCCCTCAAAACCCTTTAGGGACCCCCTTTCCTCCTCCCAATATTACATACACTACCCAGTGTCCCGATTTTGTTTTGTTCTGTAACCTCAGGAACGTTTAAGGCATTCGAGGTTCTGCTGTAAGAAAAATGTAAATACTGGCTGGTAAGAGATCTGAGACGGGGTTCAAGAAACCACTGCCGTGGCTTTGAGTGGGATACTGCCAACCACCTGCATTCACTTCTGGAGGTTCAGCAACTCTGTGTTACCAGGGTCAATAACTCTACTCAGGTGGGAACCATTCTTTCCGACCACTGATGTCTCTGGTTCCATTTCACCCACTGCTCCCCACCACTCCCCACTAAATCCTCCTTCTCTGAGCAAGAGCTGCTCTGGTCCAGTCTCCTGTATGTGCGGAAAGGACAGTTTTGGTAAAGGGACGGAGGGAGGATGGTACAACACATGCTGTGGCTCGGGGCTCCCTTCTAGTACCATATTTCAAGTCCAGGCCTGTGCGAGCTGCCTGAGGACTGCTAGGAAGTGCAGTCCTCTGGCCTCGGCAAATAGCAGAACTAATTTCACCAACCATCACTGGCATTAAGAATATAGATGACAGTCTCTGGTAAAGAAACCTCAGAAGTCATCTTTCATGTTTTTCTTAGAGGTGAACTTCCAGCTTCCACTCATTCCTTAAGAGGCCAATCTCAAGAGGCAATCAAACTCTAAAGAAAGATCTGAATCTGTGATATAAAAAAAATCTTTCCTATCCCTTCGTGAACCTGAATGACAGAACCACATTATTTACTATTTTCTCAAATCATTTCCTGTCCCCACACTTTGCTGTAACGCAGTTCCATTGTTTCCTTCTCTGCCTCCTACAAGCACTGGGAAGACTGGGACACACCTGTTTTGGTCCCCAGTGCCTGACTCACAGTATGAACTCAATCAAAGTTTATTGAGACAGTATAAGCTTCGTGTTTCTCAAAGAAAAGAAAAGAAAAGAAAAAAAAAAAGGAAAACAGTGATACCACCAATACAAAGGAAATCATTGATATTTCCCCCAAAGCTAGGAATATTCATTATAAACATCTAAGAATAACTTTATTCTAGGCATTCAACATGCAACTGATAAATGGTCAACGATGTATTTATAAATACACTTGCACAAGGGTTCTCCCATTAACAAGCAGGATCTATTTTTCTATCCCTTGAAACTGGGCATGGCTTTGTGACTTGCTTTGGACAATGGGAGAGGAGCAAATGTGAAGTAAGCAGAGGCTTGAAAAACACTTGTGCTCCCCTCACTGTTGCTGGTTGCTCATCCAAATACTATGTTAAGTTTGGGTTAGCCTGTTCTGGTTCAAGCAGCAGCAAACACCAACTGACAGCCAGCATCATCCAAGACAAATGACAGAAACCATCCTGAACCAACCAGTCCTCAGCCAACCGTCCAACTGTCCACGGGAGCTAACCCACGTGAGACAGACACTGCCCCACTGAACGCAGCCTAACATCAACCCTCAGAACTGCTATCTACTAAATGACTGATGTTCTAAGGCCATCGGTTTTTGGGTGGTTTGTTACAGATCAAAGCTAAATGATGCAGACACCTAAGAAACTAGCTTATTTCACAGAGTAAATTCTTTAACAGCTTTCTTTAAAGTTTTCGGAGGTGGTTGAATTTCATTCCTCATTCCAGATGATCTGGAAGAAAACTCATATTATTGTTTTAGCCTATTCTTATTGACAAGTCCCCCCAAATGATACAATATTGGTAATTGTGATTTAAAAGTCATCTGTTACCACATTCTTGAAAGTTTCTATTTTGTAATAATAACTACTCCATCCTATTCACACTGAACCTGGGCCATAATCAGCAAGAACATCAGGACATCAGTTATAAATATTTATAACCATTGGAGTTCCTCTCTGGTTCAAAGTAGAGATTATTTCAGTCATACCTGCAGTAATATACATCCCCTTAGGAGAAGGAACAGAGTCTCTAAATTCCACTAATTTCCTCCAAAGTTATTAATACTTGGAGTGTGAAGAAATCACTAAACAATTTATTCTTTTATTTGCATCCAATTATTATGTCTAAAATAACCTGTTCCCAGAATTTGAAATGGTTTTGAAATTTGAAATTCTTTCTGCTTATTCCAACAGAAAGCTTTACTTCTTCTGAACTCTAAAAATATGAGACTTTGGTGACCAGAACATCTTTAAAAGGCTCCTTAACCTTTAGAGTTAATCCTACCACACTGTATTAAGAACTAGTTATTCACTCTGGTGGAGCGGCAGGGAAGGGCTGACATACCACAGCAGAAGGTACAGAGGAGAAAAGAGAATAATAAAGACTCACACTTAGATGCCCTTCCCTTCACAAATGCTTCAAAATTAGAAAAGCAGATCATTTCCTAACTAATGCTTCCCCCCATCACTGGATTATGCTACATGATGCTTTTCTATCACCTGAAGAGTCACAAGAGGCATGGGAATTAAAGAGTACTTTTCTCTTTCCTTTCAACAACAAAAAACCAGTGAGTTTACTGTAAGAGGTATGTTGTTTGCTGTGTTTCTTCAGTGCACAACGTTGGGACCTAAGCAACTGGGCATTTCACCAACTCTCTATTACTAAGCTCCAAAATTTCTGAGCAGTTCATCTCTGGAAACATAAACAAAATCCAGCATTGATGGTGGCCAATGAGAAGAGAGGCAGAGGAACACGAGTGAGAGAGAATCTTATTTTTCACTTTATACCTTTAAGAAATTTTTCTAAACTACTTGAAACTTATAGCATGTGCATAAATTGCCAACACCAAAAAATGAAAGGAAAGAAAAAAAAGTGAATAGACCCAGCAAACTATCTTAAAACTATGTGTTCTTAAAAAAAAAAAAAAAAAGCCTTTTTTGGTTTCTGTAAGAAACTACTCTGAACTTAAAAACAAATGTGGCTGCTCATCATCAAAGCAGAGAGAGCACAAGCAAACACACTTAAGAAACAGCAATGACAAAATCTCAAAGGAGCGTATACTTCCAGCCAGAAGCACGCACAGGAACCAGAGGTCAGAGAGTTAAAGTTTTTCACTACTAAAAATAAAAACCACCCACCCAAAGGGAAAAAAAGTTCTCCAATGATAGAGCTTCAAGGATGGAAAGAAAGGACTACAATGTCTTTCCCACCCCCCACGTTCACTCACCCCATGCGTCCTACTCATGAACTTCTGCTCATTTAACACCTGGACCCCTCTCCTGGCTGCTTCACTTGGACAAAAGAGCCAAAGATGTTTTTTTCTGGCTTCTTGCTAATATTGTATTTGCCAGTGAATATCCAAAAAGAGGCCACTCTTCCAAATAGTCTGAACAGCCTTATGAGCTATTTAAGTAAGCTGGTGTTATTGCCAGCCAGGAAGCCAGGGTTGGAATGACTAAGAAAAGCATAATACTTTGAGGTAGATGGGCACTTTCACCTGAAAAGTGTAAGAAAAATACTGACTTTCATGGATTACATATCCTGAATCTTGATTTTCCCCCCCCCAGGTAAGTTGTGCCATAAGAAATTTGGTCATTACTTGGATGAACTCCCTTTACTACCTTTCTCCCCATTCCATTTCCCGGTGTCCACCCCCATTCTCTTATTCTCTTAGAACAACTGCTGTTTACTGAAGAAAAGAAGGAAAGGGACCAACAGGAAACTGAGGTCTGGGGCCTATTTGACTGAAGGCAGACCATTCATGTTAATGGTGGGAGGCAGGTGGCCTCTGATCTTGTACCAGAGAACTAATGTTCTTCTGATTATTCCCCCAATCCCTAAAATTCAAGGGTAAGTATGATTATTTCCAGAATCCAAATGAGCCCTTCGAATAATTTTAAAATAATCAGGGACACCATCCTTAGAGAATAATAGATGAATAACAGTGGAAGACAGAGTAATTACTGAATATTTGAGACCTTAAACTGTCTGCTATATTTTTATAAATGTCTTCTCTTACATTTTTGCTATTTCACAAGGATCTGTAACCTTCTTAAAACCAAGAAAAATGACTTTCTGTTCAAAATAGATTTTGTTTGCCACATTATATACGTTGAAAGACAAAGGGAGAGAGAGAGAATGCTTCTTTAATCATTTCAACAAACATAACACAACCATCAATTTCTCAAGATTAAGTGAAACTGTTCAGCAGCATGACCTAAATACGTCAAGGCAGATCAGAGAACTCACATCAAAGTATTTTTTAGTCAACAGAAAACAGGGGGGAAAGTTTATGAACTTGGGTTTACTGGCATCCTCTTCAGGCCAACCAATTAGCATCCAATGGATGTGTGCTTGGTTCAGACAGGACGAGGGTGGATGGCAGAAAGTGACACAGGGTGGGGAGCAAACAAAGGAACAAACATGGAACAGCAAAAGGAAAGCAGTGAATACTTACCTAGTAAAACTTTACTCATTTAAACAGTCAGGGTGGGATAATAAAACCACAAAATTTCCTCTCTGCTTGAAGACAGATTTGATGATCTAATTAAAATTAGAGCCTGACCAACATATTCAATTCTCCTGCCATCATGAATGAAAATGCAGAAAGGGGCTTGAAAAAGAAAAGCTGCCTTTTCAATACAAACACATCATTTTTAAAAGCTCTATTATTCAAAGATCACTGGCTCATTGAGGAAGCACAAATAACATTTATCTAACCAACTTTATTTTAACAAATAGATTATAGCAGAGCCTGCAGCAAGAATATTAAAATGGAAAATGTTCCTTTCCCCATAGATGACAGTACCTTATACTCATCTAATCTATCTTCTTCTTTTTTTTCTGTGAGAAATGGCAGAGATGCTACCATTTCCACAATGTAAGACAAAGACACGATGTGAGACAAGAGCGTTTCTTGACTATCATTTAAAATAGCTTCACAATAACTTTTTTTTGCAACTATTTGATATTAGTTAGAAATTAGCATACTCTCATACCATGCACATATTAAAATGTAATTCTATTAAATTAAAACTCAAAATGATTACAACTTCTAAACATGTTTTAATAACATTTAAAAAAAATTTTTTGGAGTTGGCCTCATAGCTATGGACTCGTAAGGCAGGGGCTAAGTCAAATATATAATTGTAATGTGGTAAAGAAAGTTACAGAATCTTTAGTGTGAAACTGACTTCAAACTGAATTCATGAGACACTATTTTCTTTGAATACAATTTCCAGTAACTGTAACAGGAGGAAATCATTGGGAAAATAGCTTTCTTTGAAAAAAAGCCTTACAACTGTGAAGTGTTCCATCATCTTAAAATTACCAACCCACCAAAATAAAGGAACCATTGATATATTATACAGCTAAGAAATATATATGATTGTAGCAGGACTGGAAAAGAATAAGTCAATGAAGTTCTGAATGAAAGAGTCAATAGACTATTCTAATGATTTATGCAATCCACACAGAGGTATCCAAAGGGTTAAAATTTCTGAATACATTGGCAACTTGACAGCCAAGATAATACTAGGTCAGCAAAGCAGTATACAGCTCAACAAACCAAAAATCCTAAAACACAAAAAGCTGGACAACACTCATGCTGTCGACAAGAGAAATATTGAGCTTTTTGACACACCCGACAGAGAAAACTGAAACTAAACAAAAAATTGTAGAAGACTTCTTACTAACCTCACTTGGCCTCTCAGGTTTCCTTTCTATTTCCTCCAGTGGATATACCTCACTGAAGGAAGGATTCTGATGGTACAAATGAGAAACATTATCCATAAACAGAACACCTGCAGAAGGGATAATTTCTAATTGAGTAGACAGAATAATGTCATAAACATGGGTTGGTTAAAGCTTGACCTGTAAGGTGGGGTGGGTTGCTTCCAACAGCTGACCTTAGGATGCAAGGAACTGGCCAACTGACTTGCATTCTCACACACACTGAATATTTTAAAAACAGAGGAGAGGGAGGAACCCAGTTCAGTCTAGAGAAGGTTCCAAAAATTTAGACTTGTGCAGTCTGGAGGGCTTGTCTTAAGGTCTGTTAAAATCTGCTTCCCTCCAAACTAGAAAGGTAAAAATAAGTCCTGAATCAAACCATAAAGAATGATCCAAAAGCTAGAACAGGAGAAAACAGAATATTCTAATACACTTCATTCTGACCCCATCAACAGCTTCTTCAGAAAGAATCCTCATTACAACTGACCCATTAAAGAATATCAGTCATTCTCTCCAAAACATTCCTATGTTTAGTGCGGCAAAGGAGGTCAGAATAATTTAGAACAAAACTCTCAAGTTACTGATGAGGAAATAGGTCCAGAGAAATTAAGTGACTTGCCCAAGGTCACTTAGCTAGTGAAGGGCACAGGCTGTGTTACAACTCAAGATCTCCAGCTCCCGGGAACTGCTTTTTTTCCACTGCATCATTCAAGATAAGATAAAGCTATTTTCCAGGAATTCTGATAAACAACAACAACAAAAAAGGCAAAACAAAACAAAACAAAAAAACCCAAACAGCAGGGAGCAGAGGAGGCATGGATTTTGGAATTCCAAGCCCCTTACTGTAGTAGGTGATATAATAGATAGTATTTACGGGGGGTGGGGCAATCAGAGAAATGATTACAATATGTGGAATTTTTTATGGATTTTTTTTAAACACAAAAAGCTACTTAAGCAATGGCAGAGATTGAGAAGATTGTTAGATGCTCCAAGTTTTCTGGAACAACATAGACACTCTCTCCCATAGCTCAGGAGTATGAGGCATAACATTTACACCAGGGCAGTCCCTGTTCCTTACATTTACACCTATGGAAAAAACGCTGCCTTTGGGGCTTATGATTCAGTGAGGCATGAGGGATGCTGGCTGGCGACAAAGACTTGTTGGAGAGGGGATAGGGAACACCTCCATTAATTTCTCTCTTACTTTCCTTTATTTTAGAACGGAAAATCAGAACAAATTTTCCATCCTATAAAGTAATACATCTCAGGTAACGCTGGTTATGTGAAGGCCACAACCCAAATCCAGCAAGCTTTCAGAAAGTTAGCCCAGTCTGCCCTGATGGGCTTTCACTTGGGCCGTCACTAATCAAAAAACAAATCTCGTTTTGGGAGATTGAGCAGCATTTCCTCCAGCCTCAGCACCAAACTCTACCCAGGTCCCTGCCATGAATCTCTAGGTTCTCGTGATTTGCAAGCTATATCCGGCCTTTTCATTTCACTGTGAGCTCCCCTGGGCCTAGAAGGGTCAGTATTTGTTGATCTTATCTGGCTCCACGCTTTGCAAACTGCAGCCGCTCTGGATATATAGTGTTGACCCTAATACAATTTCCAGCCAAATGAGTTTTTCCTGAATGATCCCCAAACAGTGCCAGCCACAGCACTTGTGTTTCCTTCTCCGTTTTTTTCTTTTCCCCTCCTCTTTCCCATTAGTAAGGGACATAAATGTTAGAATCTTGAGCCAACCCAATCAATCCTACAACCACGTGCTCGTGGATTTCCAGACAGGAAGATGAAGGAACGTGGCGTCGTAGTAAACCGTAGTAAAGAGAGGAGGGAAACAAAATGGGGCACGTCACATGGCCATGGCCTGGATTTTTCTCAATTAAAAATAAGAGGAAGTGTGTGTTTCCGGCCTCTGTCAGTGGGCTGGTTGGACTTTCTCATTCTTAGGATTCTGGGCTGGATGCACGAATAAGGCTGAGCGCATAACATCCTCTGCGAGGGGGAGTGGGAGGGAGCGCGTATTTGGCTCAGTTCCGCAGGCACAAGAGAAAATAGGTGGAGGGAGGGAGTTAGGAGGGCTGGTGCCCCCCACGCCCAGCTAAGAGGGCCACCGTTGGACCCAAGACCCAGGAGGAGGCCACGGCCCCCTCCCTACCTCTCCGATTCAAGTCCCACCCTGCGCCCTCCGCAGCAGATAGATATTCACGCTGATTGGCTCTGGCAGGAGCCAATCAGGGCCCTTCCACCCCGCCCACTCAGAGCCAGTCCTGCACCGAGGGCCCTGGGCTCACCAGCAACGCGGACCACGCGGCGGGGCGAGGAAGGGGCCAGGCAGCTCGGCGCCTCCGGGCGACCGGAGTGGGCGGGGTGGGAGATTTGTGAAGGCGACCTCAGCCCCGCTACAGATTCCCCAACCCCCGGCTAAAGGGGCTTGGAGGAGGGAGGGAAGCCAAGTGCCAAATAAATAGGGAGGAATGCAGGAAGCGGAGGTGACCCGGGGAAACGGGAAAGTGCCAGAGCTGAAACGGTATGCGCCAGACAAAAAAGGCCACACAGGGAGGGGAAGAGAAGGAGGGAGGAGGAGAGAGAGATGGGAGGTAGTCCTGGAGGTACGGAATCCTTGAAATCACAACCAGGAAATGTAGTGAAAGGAAGAGAAATGCCCCCTTTGGGAGGTGGGCATAACAAAATGACCAAAAAAAAAAAAGGAAGTTAAACGGGCGGCTTGGGTCTGTGCCTTTGCCAAAGCCTGCTCTATCTGCGCGAGCTGCAGTTTCAAAACTAAAAAACAAATTAGAGGTAAAGGCCGGTTAAAGATAACTGGGCTGCTGTGTCCTTTCTGCCCTCTTCCTTGGACTCTCAATCCACTCTCTACAGAGAGTAGGCCCCAAGGACTGCGAAATTCTGAAATGGAGAAAAAGAGGAAAAAAAGACAAGGCCAGAAACATGAAATAAGAGGTGGAAAACAAAGGGAATGGGAGAAGGAGATGCTAAAAAACAAGAACTCAAAATCAGAAGTTAGGGGAAGCACAGGGTGACAAAAATGAGAAACTGGACATAAGGTCAATCAGGACAACCACCAGTCCTGAGTGCCTGAGCTGCCTCACAAATGTTCTCATTTAACAGACAGTGAAACATACTAGAGACAAGCCTCAATGTTTAAAAGGAGGGGTTAGTAGAAAGCACACACCCCTTCTAGCACCCCATTCCCTTCCTGTTCCAGGGTTTTACCTGAGCCATGAGCAGAAGAGGAAAAAATATGAATTGCTGAGGAAGTTAGGAAAAGGATGTTTTCACAACCAAAATACTCATTCCTAGGAAAAGCTGTTTGCCAGGGCAGGTGGGATTTTTTGGTTTCAGATGATAACTGAGGATCAGATCACATCTTTAAACTCAACAGGGCAAAGGCAAGGGAGCAGAATTCAGGATGGAAGGGTGTCAGGTAGCATTTGGTGTCTCATTTAAAACACAGAATTTTTCTGGCATGGGGCTGTCAAGGCATGGTATATTGTTACTCCAACAGTATTAGGGATATGACTATAAGTTTATTCCAGAATCCTACACTCTCCCTAAGAGAGCTAAGAATAGAAGATCATTTTGCTTTGGTTGGTTTGTTTTTAATGTACCCTCCACATAAAGAGGATTTTATTTTAAAGCCCCTTTAAAGATGAAAACTCTATTTGGTCATCACTTTCTTTCAGAGCAAAATATTATTTCTTCTCTCTATAAAAAAAAAACCTGTTCAAACCAAGAAAACAGGTGAGGAACATTTATTATTTCCTAGCCTCTTTCCTCTTCTCTAAAATGAAAATTTTGGTTCTGCTGGGTTTGTTTCCTTCAAATCCTGATTAGTTTATAAATGAAACATCGTGCAACACAAATGGTTAAAGTATTAGAGGGATTCATGTTCCCTAAAACATCATTTTTTTATCATTTAAAAATAACGAAAGTTTTTAACTGTTGGTGTTGACATATATAATTAAATCTGTTGTAGTGAATCAAGAAAGTAAACACTGAATGCTAATCAAATGATACTTGTATATCATACCATCTAAAATCTTAGTCTGAATGTTTGTGTACCTATATCTTGTTCTAGGAAACAGCGAATGATATGGGTCAGATATCAGAAACTAGTTAGAATGAAGGAGACTGAGACCACATAATAAACAAATACCTACCAAGAGGAACCCAGTGCACAATTTCTGATGACTGGACACACACTTAAAAACTCGTTCTATGAAGCATCCATCAAAAAGTCTATCACAAGATAATGAGTTTGTCAGAATAAAGTGTTTCCAAATGCTGGAAACTTCTGTATTGCCAACTCATAACATTATTTGCAAACTATACTTCTCTTTTCTTCCCACAATTATGACCACTAGAAAACGGGCTCAACAGAATGAAGGACAGGCAAATTTCCTGTTACAAGTGTTTTTCATTTTCAAGGGAGCCTTAGCCACCAAGGATGGAAAGCCAACTTTCAACACGTACTGGGGTGCCTAATCTTGCACTGAAAGGCAAACAATAAACGCTCTAAAAATGGAAGAGTACTCCTAGCCTTTCCAGCCAAGGCAAAACAAAAGCATTTCCCTAACACAATACTCCTTCTTTTCAAAGTAAAAATGTTAAGTAATTTCACAGAAGATGTACAGTAGCCCCCAAAGGATCTGTGTGATGTCTCCCTGCAGGCCTTTGTAAGAGCAGACAACTGTAAGGCAGACACGCTGGGATGAATTTCCATAACTCTTCACTAATAATGGGTCCCAGACACATGCTGACTTTACTGCAGAGCCCATGCAGAAGCAGCCACACCTGTGAGGTGGTGGGTCGGTGTGTGAAAGATATTTCACAAACCCTAACTCAAGAGCAAAAAAAGAATGTCACCCATAATTACTTTCCACAGAGAATCATAAATAGACAGGCATTTCTCCCAAAATATGTAAGCCTAAACAAGCTCTTACTCCTGGATCTTTTTAAGGCAGCAAGAATAAAAACTGATGTTTCCGCTGCTATTTATGTTGCCTCGGTATTGCGAAATCACAGAATTAATTAAAGTACACGGAGCAACTTGATAAGATCACTCTTCAGAGCTCCAAGAAACTACCTGAAATGAAGGGTTTGGTTCAGCCCCTGTGCTAACAAATATTTCTGTTGAGCTGTTACTTCTAGGGACTGACCTAAATAGTCAAAAGAAAACTTCAGTAAAGAGAACAAGGTTCTTATATATGAACTTCACAAGCCTCAGAACTGGCATAGGGTGTATATTTTGCTAATGCTACAGTAAGTACTTCACTTGGAAGCCTCAAATGAAAGGCCTCCAGGGCCGCAGCTCCAGCGGGCTTACTGGACAATCAGCCAAGTGTCCTGGTGGGGGGAGCACCTTGTGTGCCCTCCCCTCCCCCATCCTGTGAAAGCACTCCCTAAGGAAGCAAGGAGCAGGAGAGGAAAGGGGCCTAGGCAAAGAGGAGAATTCCAGCACAAGGTTAAAAGCAGTTTTGTCTTCTGACTTTGTCACCATGAAACGCACCTGCTGTGATGTCCAGTTGAGCTACTGGAGGTCCTCTGGCTGCTTCTGGAAACTGATGCTGGCATACGCGCTTAAATCCTCACTGGAGCGGCTGGTTGAGCTGCTCTCACTGCTGCCCAGAGGCTGATGAGGGGGCGGGGGCAGGGGTGGCTGCGGTTGAGGGGGGCGCTCCTGAGGGCGCTGTTTGAAGTCCTTGACCAGATCCAGGTCTATGTAGTTAAGCCCATTCTCGAAACCCCCAGCAGCCCCACACACTGGGGCCGGCTCCTTGGCGGCTCCCCCAAACTCCCCAGGCCTCAGCCACACATTCTCAAAGGAAGCAGAACTATGGCGTTTCATATCCTCCGTGCTGCTGCTGCCACCACCGCTGCTCCCTACAGCTGCCCCCCCTCCAAAGGGCACCGTGTTGCCCGCCCGGGTGGCACTAGGTGTGGAGGAGAAGGTCTCCGAGCTATGCCTCCTCCGGCACCCTTGTGGGTCCGCACGGATCACTTTGGCACTCTGGTTCCGGTTGGGACTGAGGTTGACCCTGGTGAAGGCGCTCATGGCCCCAGGTCCCTGGGGGGCTCCCAGCAGGGAAGAGCGAGCCCCCAGCTCCCCTGCTTTCTGAGGCGCAGTGGTGGGGGAAGCAGAGGCTGCAGAGGACGAGGGAGCTGCTGCTGTGGCCCCTGGAAGGCTGGCCTCCTCCACAACGCCTGTCCTCATGTCAGCATAGCTGATGGGGGCAACTGGGGAGGTGTCCACGTAGCTCTGCCCGGGACAACCCATCTGCATGGTCATGTAGTCCCCCCGGCTGCTGGGCACTGCCCGGGTAGGCCGGCACAAGCTAGCAGCTCCAGGAGGTGCAGGGCCCACTCTGCCTGGCTGGACCCCAGCGCTCTCCTGCCAGGTCGCCCTCCGGCCCGGCCCCAGGTCCATGTTCATGTATTCCTCCGTGCCAGTCCCTTCCTCTCGGGGAGCTGGCTGGAGCTGGGACGGACACCTGACAGAAGGCGAGCTGCGGGAAGCCACAGGACCAGACAAGTAACCCGGCTGATCACTCCCAAATTCAATGTTCACATATTCCCCGGGGCTCTTGGGCTCTGGAGGGTGCTGTTGCTGCTGCTCTCGGACCCGAGGTAAGGTGCTGGCCTTGGGATCCCCCAGCGACAGCCTCGTGGGCCTAGCCAGGCGGCTGCTGGTCTGGGCAGCTGTGTCCACCTTTCGAGGCAGATGGGGCTGCAGGACCTGATGGTGGATATGTGGGAGGCCAGGATCTGGCCTCACCCCACAGTATCCCCCTCCCAGGCTGTCGCTGCTGGTGGAGGAGGAGGAATCTTCTGCCGCTGCAGCATAGAGAAGGCGACCAGAGCTGGAGGAAAGGCGAAGGTGTTGGTGCCGAGCACTCTCCTCCAGCTCCCCAGGGCGCTGGGTGTGCTTAAAGGACCTTGGCAATGAGTAGTAGGAGAGAACTGGCTTGTGCTGGGGGTCTTCCAGGCCGTAGTAGCAGTCGGAGGGGCTGCTGGTGTTGGAGTCCCCCACTGGCGACATGTTCATGTAGTCACCAGTACAAGACAAGAGCTTGCCACTGCCACTCTCCCCAGGCAGCTTGGGATGCGGCAGGGCAGAACCATGGTGGCCCCCGACCCCATTTGTCCACAGCTTGCCATAGCTGCTCCCAGCAGGGGCAGCGCCAGTGCTGCTGCTGGGCCCACCTCCAATGTCAGGGGAGCAGCTGCCGCTTGGGGACATCATCATGTAGCCATTGGGGTCCACTCGCTGGGGATGGCGTCTGATTGGGTTGATGATCTGCTGGGGCGCAGACACGCTCTTGGGGCTCATGGGCATGTAGTCCCCACTGCCCTTTCGGCTGCTGGGCACGGGTGCCACTCCTGGAGACATGGGCATGTAGCCATCATCAGTGTGGAGAGTGGAGGCGTCTGGGCGGTGGTGGCCCCCACGCCGGTCCAAAGGGTGCATTTCCAGACCCTCCTCGGGGTAGGAGTGGGTGGGCACGAAGGCAGAGTGCCGGTAGCCAGGCAGTCGGCCTCCACTGCCACCTCCTGGTGGGTAGGCAGGCATCATCTCCGTGTATTCCTCAATGGAAGCCACAGAGGACTGGGATGGGGTCTTCTGGTGGGAAATGGTAGGGGACGTGCCAGCAGAGTGAGTCCGCTTTCGGAACCGATTATCCAGATCTGTAGCACTGGCTGCTTCATCCCCAGCCAGGGCTGGGCTCGTGCCCAAACCAGTTCCTGGGATGTAGCGGTGACCGTTCCCACCCCGAGGCAAAATGTAGTGACCATTGGGAGCGGCAAGGGTGGAGGACCCTTTGCCTCCCATGCAGATGTAGTTGCTCAGCTCCTCCTCACCGCGGGCTGGTGGGGTGTGGCCCAGGGAATCCGGGGTGACACTGCGGAAGGAACTTCGGAAATCGCAAGGGCTGGAGCCGTACTCATCCGAGGAGATGAAGCCACCATCGCTGGGGGATCCCGACACAGAAGCACTAGACCTCCGTGGGAAAAGACAGTCCGAGGTGGAGCCGTGGCCACTGGTGCTGCTGGACGACAGACTGACCGGGCTGGTGGCAGAAGGTGAGCAGCGAGAGGAAGGCATGGGGATGGAGCGGCTGTGGTTGAGAGGGGGGTGTAGCCGGGAGCTGCCGCGATGCCGGTGGGCGTGGGTCCTGTTGGTGCTAGGACTCACGGGGCTGCCGTCCACCGAGGCCGGCCGGGACATGGTGCCTTCGCCATCACTGGACGCGCGCACACGAAAGGAGCCCTGCTTGCCGCCCACCATGCTTGCCGGAGAGGTGGCGGTGATGCTCTCGGTGCGAGAGCGGCGTGTCAGCCCCACCTGGCTAGGTGGGGGGTTGTTGAGATGGTGCCTGCGCAGGGGGACGCTGATGGGGTTGGAGCAGTTGGAGGAGGACTGGCTCTTACTTCGAGGACGGAACTCATCGCTCATGGCCCTCATGGCCTCCAGGATTGTCTCGTGCATGTTCTGGGCCACCACAGAGTCATCCACCTGCATCCAGAACTCCCCAGGTCCCGTCACTGCGGAACGGCCCACCTCGATGAAGAAGAAGTTCTCTGAGTGGCCGCAGCGTCTGATGTTCATCAGCTGCAGCACCACAGCCGCCGCCTCGGAGTTCAGCTTCACGAAGCTGATGGTCTTGCTGGTCAGGCAGAGACGGTAGATACCAATCAGGTTCTTTGTCTGACCCAGGCCCTTGGGTTTCAGGATCACCTGCCAGACCTCCTTGAACGCAGGTCCTGGGGGCACGTCCCCGTAGCTCAAGTCCTCCCCGGCCTCCCCGAGGCCAGAGCTGCCGCTGCAGCTGCCCCCACCTCCTCCTGCCCCGGAGGCTGCCGCCCCGTCGTGGTGGCCCTTGGCCCGGTTGTGCAGCTGCAGGAGGGCCTGGTACCAGCTGTCCTGCTCGGCCTCGCTGTCCGCCGCGATGGCAAAGTGCTCGTCCCGGGTGTAAAGGGCCACCAGGTGCTTGTTCTTGGAGTCGGCCCGCTTGTTGATGTTGAAACAGCTCTCGAGGGGGATCGAGCGTTTGGGGGCGCTCGACTTGTGCCGCCACTTCTTCTCGTTCTCGTAGTACTCGAGGCGCGCCGGGCCCCCCGCCTCGCTGGCCGCCCTCAGCACGAAGAAGCGCTTGTGCATGCTCTTGGGTTTGCGCAGGTAGCCCACCTTGCGCACATCCGAGAAGCCGTCGGTCTCGGGAGGGCTCGCCATGCTGCCGCCGCCGCCGCCACCGCCGCCGAGGAGAGGGAGGCGCCGAAAAACAACCGGGTGGGGGGCGGAGGCTCCTCGCCGCGGCCCCGCACATGCAAACAGGGCTGGAGACAGCCGAACCCCCGACTCCGAAAGCCACGCTGCCCCCCGCGCCGGGGAGGGGCAGCGGAAGGGGGACGCAGCTGCTGCGCCAAGGAGACGGCCTCGGCCGGAGTTTACGGGCGTTTCATGCCCTGGGGGGGAGGCAGTGCGTCCAGGGTGAGTGAAGCCCGGATCCTCCGAGAGCCGAGTCTCCTCGCAGCCGCCGCGGCCAGAAAGGGGCGAAGATGCATCTCTTGCCACCCGGGCTGGAGTCTGGCGTAGACGGGCGGCGGCGGCCGGGGTCCCCGCGTTGCCCCTCCAGGCGCGCGCGCCTTCCCTCCTGAGTTCCCCTCTGGAAGTAGCGATTCCCGAGGCAAATTAAATATCCTTGGGCAGGGGGAGGCGAGCTGCCAAGTCCCAACGTTGCACGGGGTTCTCCCTCCTCCTCCTCCTCCTTCGCCTCCTCCTCCGCCTCCTCCCACCCCCCAACCGCCCCGCCGCCACCAGCCGCCCAAATACCAGCTCAATCGCAGAGACCGCGGCGCTGCGGCTGTTGCTGCTGCTGCTGCCGCCGCCGCCGCCCGCAGACGGGTCCGCTGCAGCCCCCATTCGGGCCCATCTCGGCGGGCGGAGAAAGTGCCTTTTCCACGCAAAACGCTACTAGGCAGCCGAGGGAGCTGGGGACGCGCCGGAGGGACAGGCTCATCCCTGCCCCTCGCTCCAGTCGGCAGGGGAGGAGGAGAGGGGACGAGGGCGGGAGGCAAAGGGGGAGGTTTGGGAAGGAGTCGGGGAAGACGCCTCTTCCCCAGGAGGCGCTGCCTCTGCAGTTACTTCTCCCCTCCTCCCTCCTCCTCCTCGGAGAGTTGCCGAGAGCCCCAACCAAAACAAGCGGCGGCGTCTGGCTCTGCGCGCCGGCCCCCGCCGACCGCGCCGCGGTCTCACTCGGAGGAGAAAAACACGTGACGGAGCCTCCGCGCTCCGCAGCCCGGCCGCCGCCACCGCCGCCACCGCCGCCGCCGCCGCGCCGGGAGGCTCCCGCCCGGGTCTCTACATTCCCGGCCGAGCCCGCCCCGCGCCCGCCCCTCTCCGCCCCCCGGCCGTGCCGCAGCGGCGCCCGCCCTGGGCCCCCGCGCAGCGCTCGGGCAGCGCCCCTGCGCGGCCACCAGCCCCGGCGCAGAACCGTCCTCCCCGCGCGCCACCCAGGGCGCCCCCGGCCCGCAGGAATCCCCGCCGCGGGTGCGGGCGGGTGTGTTTGGGTGGCTACCCGAAAGCACGAGGGGAGTCTGGGAAAACGGCAGCGGGGGTGGGGGGGGGGAGCCGAGCTCGGGAAGACGCAGGAGTGAGGGTGGGGGGCGGCGGGGGGGGCTCTGCGGCTACGGGGCCCTGAGTGGGAGGGTCCAGGGAGGAGGGGGCGCGGGAGCTGGGCTAGATCTTACCTCACAGGTAAGATCGACCCCTAGAGAGGGAGGTTTCTAGTCAAGCCTTTTTCTCCCAGAACATACAAAAGCTAGATTTCAGTTTCAAGGTGATAGGCCACAGTGAGGAAATCTGTATTTTTATAATGTCTACTAAGGGATTTCTGGGCCAGCCTTCCACCTTGGAATCCCCGAAATCACTGCAGAGAGGTACCTCGAAGGAACAGAGGGGCGCCCAAGGGCATATATTGGGAGATTCTGGTCACTCCGAAATGAAAAGAGCGATCCCTGTATTGTGTCCTCTGTCTGGCTCTGTGGGGCTAGCTGCTGATCAATTAGGGAGAAAATGTAAATATCACGGCTCCCCCCACCTTCTTCCTAGGGAAGGGGCAGGGATCCACAGGGGTAAAGTCTTGGCGAGAAAATGAGATGCCCCTTATCATATTCTGGAATCTATCTGTTTTTAAGATGTTAGGGACCTAGAAAGGGTTCATAAGGCCAAAACCCTATTGTGTAAATATTGGCTTAAGTGTTTGTTTCACGCACAGCTTCCACACCCATTGAACCGCCCTATAAAATTTTTACCCTTGACTACAAGGATAATCGGGAGAAAACAAGGATCGTGCCAGCTCGACGCTAAGGGAAAATGGGTACTTCACGAGTAGAACAGGCCAGCATCCTAGATCTACTTGAACAGACTCTTAAAGTTACCTTGGGGTATCATTCTCACCACAAGCAAACCCTCGCCAAAGTTTTTTTCCTTTTTCTTTTCTTTTTCTTTCTTTTCTTTCTTTCTTTCTTTTTTTAGCTGACCTATAAACAAGCAGTGTGTCCCTTGCTTGTCCGGCTGGCAGTAAGGACCCTACGAAGATGACGTTTGTCATTTCGTGTAGTGCTTATTTATCCCCCCTCCCCATTCCTGGCCAGTGTGGGGTTTCCGTCCCCTCTCCACCCCGGAGACCGTCCTTTGCCTCCAGCTCAGACACTGCGGGATGCTCGCGGGGAAACGCCACGGTGGAAGTGCTGGTTATGCTCGGCGGCCCGGCCCGCTGGGCGGCGAGGAGCGCGCCTGGGCCTAAAGCTGGGGTGGGGGGCGGGGGCTGTTTCTTGGGGAAGCCTGCTGATTGGTAGGCCTGCCTGTCTTTCAAGCCTTGCATTGCAGGAGGGGAGGTGGGGACAGAGGGTGAGGGTACCAAGGTAGGTTGCGAAGCGTAGTAAAAAAAAAATAAAAGAGAAGAACCATAGGCGCCATTCAGTGGCGTATGATACGAGAATTGGGGGACCCGGCATCTGCGGAAGTCTGGGAGCTTCTCATTTCTCCTCTTACCTTCAGGCTCCACAACATCACGCGGGCTCATCTAAACCTGGTTAATCTATAATTTGTGTACACACTGTTGAATTGAGAGCCCGCCCTTCTCTCCCTCTGACAGCTTGGTGATGAGGGCACACGTGCCCACTACAGCAAAGCTATAAATAGCAGATTTTGGAGCTGGTAGCGAGGCGGTAACAACAGGGGCCCAGCTGCTGGGAGCATAGCTTGCTTAATGGGGAGCAGGGTAGGGGGATGCGAAGCCAGGAAGACTGAAGTTAGTAGTAAAGTGTAATTGTGTGGGGTTTTACCCTTGGCAAGAAAAAAAGATAAAAAGTTGTTTTTTGGTAACGACGTGATCTAAGACCAAAGGGCTTTTTACAGGTTTGATGGTTAGCGCGGGTTGAGTGGAGGATATTTCACATAGTGCATAGACTTTAACTTTTCAAATGACCTTCTTCCTCCCCCCACCTGCCCCCCAAAACTAAAGGGAATATACCTCTATAGAAAACAAAATATTCGTTGCTAAAAGGAGGAGAAGGCAGGAAGATTAATTTAATTTGCAAATATTCTGTAATAACCTTCACAGAAAGGTTTGTATTTTAATCATATAAAACAAATTATTACATAATATAAAAATCTTTTTAAAAAATATGTCTCAGTGGGAAAGGATTTCTGCCCTAAAAATTCAATTTCAGGGTTAAAATGTTCTATAGCAATCATGCAATAAGCCAGATTGCTGTGACAAATTCTGTTCAGACCAGCGGGTTTCAGGCGGAGGGTAATTGCTGACCATGGGATGTTACTACCATTTCTTCCTACTTTCTAATGTTTTATGACCAACGTTAAAGATGGTTGGTATTTACTCTAATTATACTATAGTAAGTTAATTTGTTCTTCACTTTTTTTATTAATGGGTTGAGATAACTCTGGAAACGCACACTTGGTTCATATAAGATACAGACTAGAAAGAGATGCTTTTGTGGAATCTGAAGTAGTTTGGAGCAGGTACAAGTATTATCCTGTCACCGTACGCTAAATTAGTCTTGTGGCATACTGTAATGAAATACGCAGTATGAAACATTAAGTCCTAGCTGAAAATTCACAGAAACCAAAAAGCAACCTATTACCAAATACGTTGCTCAATGCTGCCATCTATAGGCTAGAGATGATTTGTGTAATAGACTAAAGGGCATCTTAAAACTGAAACAGAACTGAAATGGCTCATCAGAACACTGGGACAGTTATGTTGATATTCACAAATGAAGTTATGATTCTAGGAGCTAAAACTTAGTATGACATGGATGTACTATTGGGCAATATGTCTACAATTAGCTTTGAAATGAAAAAATTGATCTATGTGTAATGCTATCAGGGACATACACAAACTATAAATTATTACATATCTCCTTAAAGTGATCTCTAACTAGAAACTTATTTTGGTTATTAATTAATATGTTGTAAGTTAAACATTTTATATTTTGTCAACATAGAGAAGTATAAGTTACTGTCAAAAATAACAGAAATTAGATTTGAATTGGCTGAAGGCACGACTAAGCATTTGACAATTAGAAAGTATTTCCTATATCAAAACATGTTCTACTTAGGATAAATAGCTTGTACCTGGAGGAGCTGCTTAAATATTGTCATCTGTAAAAAAAGGGGGGGGGCAACTTAGATTCTTGAAGGGAAATAAAAACTTGCCAATTTTCCCATTGTAGTATCTATTTTTTATTTTAAGATAGCTTCATAGTAACAAATATTTGAATGCCTACTCTGCAAGGTGAGATGAAATATATAAAAGAGACAGCTTCTTATAGCTTTCATGGAATATTAAGAGATACAAAATAAATGAATGATATCCAAAGTAGTGTGTGTGTGTGTGTGTGTGTGTGTGTGTGTGTGTGTGTTTTAAATGTCAGATAACGGGTATTTACTGAGAGCAGGTGGAGTTCACGGTGGATGAAATAACTAAAGAAATCTTTATGAAGGAGAGAAACTTTAAGCTTGAACTTGAAGGGTGGCTCTCACTTAGGTAAGTGATAGGCAATTTTTTCCTCATTCAGGTGCTGTGGGGTACCTCCTTTATCAGGCATGAAGCTGGGCACTGAAGATTTAGATGCCTGACATATGATCCTGCCCACAGGAAGCTTACAGTAAAGGTGAGAAACAAATGAGTACAATTACAGAGCACTGTGATCTCTCTTTTAAAAAGTAGGCACAGCACAAATGAGATCCAATAACAACCTATCACCTTCTGCTTTGAAAGCCATCAGTCACAAACAATATGATTTGGGAGCCTGGAGATGCCCCTCCCTTAATAACCTTGTTCTCTCGCTCCCTCTTTTTAAGATTTATTTATATATTTTAGAGAGAGAGTTCGCAAGTGGGAGAAGGGGCAGAGGGAGAGAAACCTCAAGCAGACTCCCTGAGAAGCATAGGCCCTACTGAGGGCTCTATTCTACAACCTATGAGATCATAGCCTGAGCTGAAACCAAGAGTCCACTGCTTACCCGACTGAGCCCCCCAGGTGCCGCAACCTTTTTCTCTTGTAATTAAAATCTCTCCTCCTTTTAGATTAAAAAAAAATGTGAAGTTGGGAAATTGAAAGTGATCTAGAAAGACGCGTTGGGCTTGAGAATCTGCTTGATCAAGGCTTCCTAAACCTGAGAATGTTGTTAAAGTGCAGGTTCTGATTCAGAAGGTCAAGGCAGGCTGCTGTCCTACATTTCTGACCCATTCCCAGGGATACTGATTTTGCCTGTATGTGTGGGCACCACCTTTTCTCTAACACGGTTTCGGATAACTAATAATTGGTCGAAAGGCATGAGAATATGCTGTTGGGAAATGCAAGCCGAGTACTTACATTTCAGTATTCCAGACATTCCAAGAGAAAAACAGCAATAAAGATTCTACTTAACTGAGGCGCTATTTCTCTCTTCATTCACAGGTATCAAATCTTTCTGACAAGTGTGAAGAGTTATTGTCTCTTAAACACTTGCGTGAGTGTCTTCCAAAGTGTGATTAAAAATGTAGAGTTCTGGCTACATCCAAGTCCTACAGAACCAAAATCTCTTAGAGAATGCTGGACCCCCACCATCTGCATTTTATTTGTTTTTTTTCACCATCTGCATTTTAAGCAGCATTCCAAGAGACTCTTATTCACACTAAATTTTAAAAATCAGTGGCTTAGGTACAAAGGAAAATGTTTAATTAAATATCTTGGGAACAGGTGAATGCACAGCCCTAGCCAGTAAACAAAAGTCTTTATCTGTGGGCTATTTACTGTATCTGGGGGGAGCAGGCAGTGACCCAGGCCTGGTACGTCTCTTTGAGAAAAACCAGTTACAGGCAGTCAGCCAGTGAGAATCCAGTTCTGCTCTGATTTTGATTTCATCCTCCCTCTATCCTAGAGAACTCAGAAAAGATCAACACACTGAGAACTAACACAGGATTTTAGAAAGGTGTTAACACCCTCAACAGACTATTTCAAACCTTTTGCTGTTTTCAGTATAAACAAAGCATCAAATAAACAGATGACTGAGGTTAGAAGAGAGGGAGAAAGTGAAAACTCTATGTCACTATTTAATTCTTCGATTTTGGAAATTTGGTTGATGGGTGATTTTTTTAGGTTAGTCCCTAATCACACCTATCTAAAAGACTTGCTTTTCCTTTTTAAAAATTTTATTGATTTAATATATTTTCATTTTCCATATTCTTTGGTAAGAACTGGAGGTTTGCCAGTCAATTTATCATCTTAGATAATGCTACCAAGTCTTTTGGTCGCTTAATCCAAGGAAGGAATCCCCAGCTGTTTCTTGAATTCAAAGAGACATCTGTTCTATCTAGAAAAGCATGTGCCTAGAAAGATTTGTAGACTTTACAACACCTCTTGTTTGTTTTCCCCCATTATTCATCTTAAAGTTGTCTTTTTGGTACAGTGTGCTTAGTCTAAAATTTGGTAACCAAAAAATGTCTTCAAAATAATTCTGCAACTTTACTTGTTTTTTAATAAGAATGTCCATAATGACGAAGTTGTAATGCTTTCTATTGAGTAGTCGGGACCTGGAGGTAAAATATTGGTTTTCCTAACAAAGAATCCCCAGGTCTCCCAAGGCCCCTCACTTTTCTCCCACCTGCCCTTAATGGGAAGATTAATAATCACATCTTTTATTTCTTATTTCTTTTCTCCTTTTCCTTCTCTTCCTTATTCTTCTTCTTGAAGTAACTCTTCAAACTGGGCCTGGCTTATGATTTCAAGTTCCTTTACTTAATAACAAAAACCGGGGACGCCTGGGTGGCTCAGTTGGTTAAGCGTCTGCCTTCGGCTCAGGTCACGATCGCCGAGGTCCTGGGATGGAGCCTGGTGTCAGGTTCCCCATTCAGTGAGGAGTCTGCTTCTCCCCCCAACCCCCACTAGTTCTCTCTCTCTCTCTCTCTCTCAAATAAATAAAGTCTTAAAACAAAAACAAAAAACCCAACTGATTAGAAGCTTAGGAATATGTGTGGATTAGAAACATGTGAGTTGATTTGAACTCAAGACGTGTAATTAAATCGATAGCTCTGGTGTTGCCTGGTGTGGTTCTACATGTGGGCAGAGGGTCACCCACATCAGAATCAGTTGGGCGCTTGTTGAATGTGCTGCTCTTTCTATCCCACCCCTGGCTCTACTAAATCCGGTGCTCTCTAGGTTAATGTGTACTTCCCCCATTGAGTTTTTAAAGATTTTTTAAAATTTATTCATTTGAGGGGCACCTGGGTGGCTCAGTGGGTTAAAGCCTCTGCCTTCGGCTCAGGTCATGATCCCAGGCTCCTAGGATTGAGCCCCACATCGGGCTCTCTGCTCCGTGGGGAGCCTGCTTCCTCCTCTCTCTCTGCCTGCCTCTCTGCCTAGTTGTGATTTCTCTCTGTCAAAATAAATAAAAATATATATATATTCATTTGAGAGAGATACAGAGACAGAGCAAGCACAAGCAGGGGGAGGAGCAGAGGGAGGGGGAGAAGCAGACTCCCCATGGAGCTGGGAGTCTGACATGGGACTCAACCCCAAGACCTGGAGATCATGACTGGAGTGGAAGGCAGATGCCCAACCTGCTGAGCCACCCAGGCGCCCCTCCCCCACTGAGTTTTATGTGTGCTAAGATTTGAAAACCACTCGTCAGCCTAAATCTAAAACCATATATTTTAAATGAAAATATTATATGAAATACACAAGAGCTAACTCTTGGTCAATAGTTTTATTCTGAAATGTTCTACTGCAGTGACTTAAAAACTTTTTTTTTTGGTAAAAATTTAATTATTAGAGTGAGAGGGAGAGAGAAACCGAAGCAAACTCTAGGCTGAGAACAGAGACCAACATGGGGCTTAATCCCACACCCCCAAAATCAGGACCTGAGCGGAAATCAAGAGTTGGCTGCCTAACTGGCTATACCACCCAGGTGCCCCATGACTTAGAAACTCCATGACACCTGGTAAAAAATATTTGCAAACACATTGTACATCAAGCCCTGTACACATGCAGGCAAGCACCTGAAATACAACCTATCCTTGTGTCTTGCAGTGCACTCAAATCTTTTTACTCTTCCCTCTTTCTCATGCTCTTCTTCCTTTAATGCTTGCTAGGACCCACTAAATTAGTTTCCCAGCACATGAAGGTGTCATGAGCTGCAGTTGCCTCACTGTATGAGTATTTCTGAATTCCAAAGCAACCACCACTTCTAGCTCCTTCATTGTGCTGGCCATCAAGTCTCCTAATGAGGAAATGCATACCGTACTTCCAATGGATTCTAGTTCATTTAAATTTATACTATTTTTAGTATGAACCAAATATGATTTTTCCACTACCTTTTTTCTTAAGCTGAAGCCACTCTGTCCCTGCTAAGGCATGAACTCTGCTACACTCAAATTTTCCATGTATCTTAACAATAGAAATCTAAATACAGGTGAAAGGCGAATTGAGAACACAATGTAATTCAGTTACTATTTTCTTGAAGATTACAGGCATTTATTATCATGCCCCCATTTTATTCTCTTGTAGTATTGAGTGAATGTCATTTACCTTGCCCTGTGTATAAAGCAGTTGGGGGAGAGAGGTGCAGTAGACATAAATGCATGTAAAGTATATTCATGTAATTTTATATTCTATTTTCCACCAGTTTGGGATTGAGGCTACATAGGAAAGGGACTCTCCTTTTTGTTTTTGTTGTTGTAAAGGAGATGTATTTAAAAATGAATTACTTATTAGTAATTAAAAATTACTTTTATTGACATTAGTTTCATTAAACTAGTTAAGATGTCATTTTCTAATCAATTTACCAAACATAAACTTCTCCAAGTACTAGGAAATTCAGTTTTTAAGGGCTAATTATCATTCATTCATTTAACAAATATTTATTGAACATTTACTATTTGTCAGTTGCTATTATAAGTGCTTGAGATACAGCACAAAGCAGATAGATATCTGCTCTCAGTAACAGAAGACAAATGGCAATAAAACTAAACATCTTAAATGATCGGAACATCTAGTATGTCAGAAGGTGATAAGTGCTATGAAAGAAAAAAAAATAAGTCAAGATTAGGAGGTTTGGGAGTGCTGGTAGTGGCAGAGGGTTGCTATTATAAGTAAGATGTACCGTCCAGGTACATCTCATTCAAGAAGGTAACATTGAGATCCGAAGAAGAGACCTAATATCCAACTGGAAAATGGTGAAGTGTTTATGCAGAGGAAATAGCCAGTGCAAAGGGCCCAAATTAGGAACATGCTTGGCACATTCAAGGAAACAGTGAGGAAGTGTTGTTGAGGCCAAGTGGGGGAGGAGAGACTAGGAAAAAGAGAGATTGAAGATAGCACAGTAGATTAAAATCAGAGAAGATCATGTGGGTCATTTTAAGGACTTTGGTTTTTACACCGAATGAGATGGAAGCAGCTGGAGGGTGTTTCACAGAGCACTCAGAGAATCTGACTTATATTCCAAAGACCCATTATGGCAGTTCTGTTGGGAACGGACCGTCAGGGGAGAGGAGACAGTAGTGAAGGCAGAGGTGGAGAGACCTGTTAACAGGCTATTGCAGAAATCTAACCAAGCGGTGGGTGGAGATCCTGCTGGCAGGGGAGACGGGAAGGAAGTGGTGAATTCTGAGTATATTTTGAAGGTGGAGTAAGTAGGATTTGCAGGTAGTTTGGATGTGACATGAGAGATAACGGTTTTTTGATCTGTGCAACCATCTATCAGCTGAGGTTGTGTGTCAGTTTCTATTGGTGGATTAACAAATCACTCCAAAGGAAGTCTCTTAAAATGTCAGCTGGTTCGTTATGCTCAAGGATTCTGTGGGTCAGGAATTCAGCCAGGGCACTATGAGGATGGCTGTCTATGTTCCATCATGTCTAGGATGCTGAATGGGATGACATGAATAGTTGGGGGGCAACTTGAATGGCTGGAGCCTGGAATCGTCTGCAAGTGTCTTCTCTCCTATGTCAGGCACCTGGATTAGGATGACTGAAAGGCTGGGTCAATCAGAATCCTTACACTGCTCTCAACATGTGGCTAGAGCTTCTCTTGGCATGGAGGCTAAATTCCAAAAGGATCATGGCTGCAGATGGAGCACCCCAAGAGCAAACATGCAGAGGGGAGTGTTCCAAGAGAACCAGGCAGAAGTTGTGTAGCCTTTAATGACCTCATCTCAGAAATCATAGAGCTTCACTTCTGTATGTACTTAGTTTGTAGAAGCAGTCACCAACCCCTGCCAGATTAAAGGGGAAGGAACCTGGACCAATTTCTTCATGGGAGGAATAACAAAGAATTGTTGCCATTTTTTTAAAGTACCACAGATTGGATGACTTGAGTAAACAGATACAGGGATCAGGAAGATTCAGTTCTTGATTGAAGAGAATGTTGATTTTCAGATGCTTGTTGAACCCTTAGGTGGAGATATCCAGTAGGCATTTGTATATATAAAGTTGCTGTTGAAAAGGCTGGTCTGGACAGAAGATGTAAATATGACAGTTGTCAGCATATGTGGGATTGAAAGCCCTTGATACTGGACAAGACCACCAAGAGACAGAAAGTAGAAAATAAAATAGCACAGAGAAACCAGCAAAGGAGATTCAGAAGAGTCACTACTGAGGTTGTTCTCTTTAAGGAGAAGGGAAAGTACTGTTCAGCAAGAAGAAAATCAACTATTGAGTCAATTGCTGCTGCTGATCCCATCAGAGGAAACCTCGAAATGCACACAGGCTTTAGTCTTATTGTGTTTGTGTTATATGTGAGACCAATCAGCATGATCTCAGGTGCAGACAAAATGCTTGGGGTATGATTTGATTCTTCAGGGAAATCACTAGCATTCAACCCATTCCTCACATGAATATAGCACAGTAAATGTGTATAGAAAAATCTGTAGGGCTTACTTGGATAATTATGGCAACACATTTCATATTTATTTCCTAAATAACTCTAACTTGAAATATTGCCATAGGATAAAGGTATTGAAGTATATTTGTTTGATGTTACATTAGATAATTCTCACCAAGGACTTTTACCTTCTTATTTCTGACACCTAGACTTCTAGACATTTCTTAAAATTTGGACAGAAGGAGGTAAGGGGGGTGGGAGGAGAAGGAGAGAGAGTCATAGAAACAATTTCCAAGAGTATATGCCTTAATTTCTTTACCAAACATTTAAATAATATTTTTAGATGAAAGTTTATTTCTAGAAACTTACTTCTAGATTAATCAAATTTTACTGATTAAAAAAATTTCCCAAATAAATGATAGCTCTTCCCTTTATCTTGAATTACTATTAAAGATCAATGGAAAGTAATACAGTACATCCCAAAAGCAAATATAATACTAGCACTTAATTTTAAGCTGGAAAAATAATAAACAAAATCTTATGTAAAATAAATCAATGCCAACAATATAATTATGTGAGATAAAAATGACTGTGTCATTGATAGGCACACAATCTACCAGAGTAGGAACCATACCTCTTAGAATCTTTTTTTTTTTTAAGATTTATTTATTTATTTGACAGACAGAGATCACAAGCAGGCAGAGAGGCAGGCAGAGAGAGAGGAGGAAGCAGGTCTCCTGCTGAGCAGAGAGCCTGACGTGGGGCTCCATCCCAGGACCCTGGGATCATGACCTGAGCCAAAGGCAGAGGCTTTAACCCACTGAGCCACCCAGGCACCCCACCTCTTAGAATCTTTATAGAACTACAGAATAGACTTAAACACAGCTTTGCGAATTATGAGACTTTATTATTATTTTAGTTCTGCAGTTTTCCCACCCTAATACAAAAGTGAAAATAAAGAGAATCCATGTAATTTGTTATATGTCCACTATGAATGACAGCTTAACTATCTTGCCTCTACTCAGTGATGATCATCCGATTCCCCCACGTGTCTGTGCTTGTGCTGACATTTGTACACACACTTCCCACAAAACTCCTTGCTCTCTTTCTGTTTGGCCAGGGTTGATCATGGGTTCTTTGTTGGTTACTGAGAGTATTTAAAATTAGTAAAAATATTTTCTTTTCTCTCTCAACAGCTTCCTCACTTTCTCTATTCCCTTTTCCCCCTCCTATCACATTTCAACTGAATCTAAAACAGTGCAGTATGTGGTATTTCAGGACCACGGAGAGCGTGACCAAAGGGGCGTTTCCAAAATATCCTAGTCATGTAGTTGGGGGAAGAGATGATTCTGGAATTGTTGCTGGACATCTTTCACTTAAAGGGCATTATTATAAAGAATAACAGTAACATTCCAATTCCCTGATATTTAGGAGGAATGATTTTTCTGGACATTCTACCCATGCTTTCTAAACTTCTCGTTTGAATTCCATCTAAGGAGAAGAAGCCAAGAGTATGGATAGCCAGAGATTCCAGAGATGGCCAGTGCAAAACATCTTTTGAAGTTTCATGTTTATACTTTGCTACCTTTTCTCCTTTCTGACAGTTGTGAGACCCACCAGCCTACCATTGAAGAAAATTGAATTATACAGAGATTGACAGAGTTGTAATTGAATAGTTAGAGCCATGTGTGCAAGTTCTGGTCCTTGGTCTCTAGAACTGCTCTAGAATCTGCAGCTCATACTTCAATTCTGTGAACCACTCAGAATTCATTCAATCATTATCCTCCCCTCTCTTTTAATTTTCCTTAATCTAGTTTCACTTGAGTTTTCTTACTTGCAACTGGACATGTCCTACTAATGCAGATAGGTTAAGATTTAGATAGACAAATGAGAACAAATGTAATTCTAGGCTAGGAGCAAATAAGATTGTATTCAAGGAGGCAGGAATGCAGCTTGGGTTTTTCTGGGATAGTGAGAAAATTGGCTTAAGAATATTGAATGTTTTATAAGGAATGTATTTAAATAGCTTCTTTATACTAAACTGAGTAGGAGTATGAATTCTTTCAGCCTCTTAGAAGGCAGTTGAACAAGGGCTACACAAATTTCAAATGCATATAACATTTGATACAGCAATTCCTCTTCTAGAAATGAATCCTAAAAAATAAATATATGAGGATATTCATCGAAATGTTCTTTTGTTATAGAAAATAACTGAAAACAACATACATGTCCATCAGTAGAAAATTCGTTAAATCTACATATTGAATTACTACACTGTCATTGAAGATAATTCAGTAGATCTGTAGATTCCATTATGGAATCATCTTTGCAGGAAAAAGAAAAAGGTAAGACACAAACTATAATAAATGCTATCATTTTTTTAAAGAGCACATGTATATTTTCATACAGAAAAATTCTAGAAGGGCAAATAAGAAATCTTAGCATGGTTTTCTCTGGAAGAAGGACTTTTTTATCCCATATTCAAGCAATCTAAGATTGTTTGCTTGTCTTTGCAACAACATTCACATATTACTACTTGAATTAAATTACTATTAATAAATACAACAAAGTAGAACAATGAAAATTTTAATGATATATAATGGTTATCGCTTGCTTAGGAATTTCTCTGTAGACATTGTTTTAAGTTCATTAATATATTATCTCATTTGATCCTCACAGCAACCTTCTGAAGAAGAAAACATTTCCTCAAATTGCTCTACTGGAGATAATCAGGCTACAGGTACTCTAAGAGTCATCATGCCATGATTCCAAACTCTGGCTCCAAAGCCCTTGTGTTTCTTCTTTTTGCCAACCTGAACTGCCTCTGACTTTGTTGTTCTACCCCTGAGGTCTTATTTCTGTGGATAAAAACTAAATCTCCAAAGCACCTGTGTGGCTCAGTAGGTTAAGCAGCTGCCCTCCGATCAAGTCGTGATCCCGGGGTCCTAGGATCGAGCCCCACATCAGGCTTCTCTGCTCAGCAAGGAGTCTGCTTCTCCCTCTCCCCATCCTCTTGCTCATGTTCTCTCTTTCTGTCAAATAAATAAATAAAATCTCTTAAAAACAAAACAAAACCCTAAATCTCCCTGCAGCCTATCAAGGATATCCAATAAAGATTTTCTTTGAAATGGTTAACAAAATGAATCACTAAATAAACTTTTACTTCTGTACCAGGTGCTTAGATGTGGTGTAGAGATTTTCTTAAACTGACAGCCAAGGTATACACCACCTCATAAACTTTATTAGAGAGCAAAATTATGATAATGGTTTCTCTCTCCAGCAGTGGAAGACATTCAGTTGTTTAATTGGGATAATGACAAAGTTGGACTTTCATATTGAATATATCACTCTTGTAGTTTTGAAGGAGGGGTTTAGAAGAGAGGAGATTGGAGGCACAGAGGTAGTTGACATGGGAATTTGTTGGGTATCTATGCAGCATTGTGTTTCTCCATCTTTTATCAAAAACACCCTTATATTCCATGGGTCAATTCACAGAATGATTATTAGTTGAGATCTCAGATCTGGACTGCCTTGGGTCAACTGACACTGCCATCATCACTGTAAATGTTGACAATTAATTCAATTTCTCTCATGTATCAATAACATGGAAATAAAATAGTATTTCACTGAATCATTATGATGGTTTAAGCAGATAGAGCTTATGAGTACACAGTAAATATTAGTCATCATCACCACTATTATTGTTGTCCTTTTTGAACGGGATTAGTCCCACCACTCCTCGTCTCCACCCAACCGTCAATCCCCACCGCATTGCAGGACAGTCTACCACAGAGTGACAAGGATCACAGAAATCCTGTCCTTAAAGAAGGGGCAACACTTTGTCAGTTTGACACTCTTAACTTACTTTATTTCTCTTAAATATCACCAGACACATTGTATACTTATTTATTCTCAAAAAGTAGAGAATGCATGGTTTGTTCACTGCTGTCTTTAGGTGAGCAATAGAGAAAGGTGGCTGAAGAAAGCATTCCTGCCAGGGGACTATATGAACAACGGTGGAAAAGTCATGAAGAAAGATGGGCATTCCATGTGGACTGGAGTAGGGGGAACATGTGGCTGGTCTATAAATGAAATCATGCACGGAAAGTATTTAGCACCCATTAACCATCATGATAGCCATGATAAGAAGTGGCAAATACAAAATCTTTGAGAAGAATGTTCTATTCATTCGAGAATCATTCAGGACATCTAGTGCCATGTTCTATGAGAAACAGGCAAAGTGACATGAGCAGATCCAGGAAATAGAATAAAATGGGTAGCGGTAGCCTACTTAGGAGTCCATTTCAACAGACCTAATGAGATAATGCAGTTCAGGATTAGGTCTGTGGTGGTAGAAATGAAGAGGAAGGAACAGATATCAAAAAACAAAAACAAAAAACCCAGAGGTGGAGACAATGGGTTTTGAAAACAGATTGGATGTCTGGGATAATTGTGAGTGGAATTTTAATCCCCAGTGACTGGGAGGCTGGTGGGACATTTGCTTTTTCCCTCAGAGATGAAAGGTTCTATTACTCATAGAAAAGGCAGGAGCCAGAAGTTAGCAGGTTTGCATCTGTTCTCTATCCCCCCCAACTCCACCAGGGGAACACAAGAGTTTGAGATGGATGCTGCACATAAGGGATGGGGGGCAGGTTGGGACAGGAAGGGAGCCCAGGCCCCCAGCCCAGCAAGCAGCCAACAAGCCATGCTCCCATCCTTGCTGTCCCCCAGAATGGGCAGTTAGGGCAGTCATGCTGTATGTCCCTTGACCCCATAGTTGCTTGTGTGACTAGCTACAGAAACTGCTCAGCATTAGCAGCTGGAGGAGCCCGCTGCAGGCTGACCACTCGGAATTTTCTGAGACTTCCTCCTGCCAGTGGTTGATGCCCCTTCCGACACCATTCGACTAAAGTGCATGCATTGGATTACTTGTTAGGTATAATTGGCTTGAATTTTTTTTCGTTTCTTGCCCCAAACTCAACCACATTAATTTTTTCTTCCCACAATCCTTATTCATGAACTCTAATTGTTAGTTATGTTGAGGGCATTGGTTATCTTCATGTAATTTCCCATCAGTAATTATGTGATGAGTTAATTTCTGTGATGGGCATAGTTGAAATCTTTTTTCTAATTTCAAAAATCACATTTCATCATGAACAATTTCCTAGAATCTACCTTCTAGAATCCCACTTCTCATCTAGTTTGGGGATTCTCTTTTCTTTCTTTCTTTTTTAAAATATTTTATTTATTTATTTTGACAGAGAGGGAGGGTACAGGCAGGGGGAGTGGCAGAGGGAGAGGGAGAAGCAGGCTCCCCGCTGAGCAGGGAGCCAGATGCAGGGCTCAGTCCCAGGACCCCGGGATCATGACCTGATCCGAAGGCAGTTGCTTAACCGACTGAGCCACCTAGGCGCCCCAGGATTCTCTTTTCTAAAATAAGTATCCATATAACAGATAATACAGTTACTATACATTTCATTTAAGCTTTAAAAATGCATTGGATATTTTACTTTTTAATTCCTCTAGGTAACACGGAACTCTTTTGGAAATTTTTATATTGTATTAATCGAAGCACATCAAGGTTGATTGAGTCCAAGACCTTGAACTTTACCTATATAACAAAATGTAAAAATTAGAACTTGTAATGTCTACTCCACTTCATTAACGCTAGTTGAAGTTTTTTCTACTAAGCATGTTCCATGGAAGAAAAAGCGTATTTGAAGACTCGTCACTCTATTTGTCCCTCTTTCTATCCCAGGTGCTCAACAAATGGAAGCCCGAGTTCTCCATAAGTTCTTCAGAGTATAATTTTCAGGATTCTGGCAACCAAAGGTTAATTTTTATGTCTCTCTACATTATATTCACAGTTTCTTCAGACATTAAAATAAAAGGTCAATCCTTTGGGGGTAAGGGGAATAGAAAATAAAAGTGGCTATTTATAGCATAAGTTCTTTTTATAAATTGCCCCTGCTCTGTGTCTCTAGTTTGTGAGTGGATGCTGATGGCTTATCTATTAGTGTGCAGGTGGGGTGGCCTTTGTCAATGCGTCTGGCTTCAGCTGGGAGGTGAATTCGATAATATTATGCTGACTTGCAGGCTACAAAGCCTTGTTGAAGGGTCATCACATCTGGTGCATGATTTTATGTCTGTAGCTAACCTTCTTTTCACCTTCCTCCCCGTGGACTTCTTAGTATTTCGAAAGATATTATACAGGGCTATCTTGCTGACTTAGAGGAGGCAGTGACAAATTTAATGGTACTTCACCTCTGTAGGGGTGAATTCAAGACCCATCACTGTTTCTGGGGCCCTAATAGCGTATTTGAATATTCTGATCTACTGCAAGGCTGGTTGCGTTAACTAGAATAGCATGGAAATGATGGAAAAAGACAAGCTGTGCAAGAAATTATCAGCTTATCTTCTGGAGAAGGTCACCTTGGAGGCCAAAAATTTCTTTTGTCTAACAATGCGTGGAATGGTTTAAGAAGCAGTTTATTTATAGTCTAAGGTAAGCGATGAGTAGTCTCTTAACTGTGCCCCGTCCCCTGGCTCTGTTGTCAACAGGGTACGAACACCACAGAGCAAACACGGGTCTAATGCTTTTTCCTAATTTCAAAGTTTTTATTTTATTTTTTTTTTTAAGATTTTTTATTTATTTATTTGACAGAGAGAGATCACAAGTAGGCAGAGAGGCAGGCAGAGAGAGAGGAGGAAGCAGGCTCCCTGCTGAGCAGAGAGCCCGATGCGGGGCTCGATCCCAGGACCCTGAGATCATGACCTGAGCCGAAGGCAGCAGCCTAACCCACTGAGCCACCCAGGCGCCCCTCTCAATGTTTTTAAAAGACAACTTGCATTTTGGTTCATTTTTTACTGAAACAACATAACAATTCACATTTCAATTGTGGTTTTCCCTAGACACACTAAAATGTGTAGTTCATTGAACATGTCAGTCTATCGGCATTTTCTGCATCTAATGTTTCCAGTGTCTAAAGTGGTGTGACTCTAACACTGTCATGATACTATTTTTGTCCTGGGTAAGAGTGCCTAATGAGTCATATACTCCTAATAATATGTTTATTTCCTGAATTTAAGAGCAGGTGAGGTCCAAAGTTGTATTTTTTGGCAACGGGCTCATTTGGTCAATGTCATCTAATAATTTTCTGAGAGCTAAAAATTAGTCAAATTACTGGCTTGCCTAAAATGCCTAGTGGGTTAAAGTAAATGATTGCTTAGTTCATCAGAGATAGTGTGCTTAGTTGACAGTGTTCTAATTAATACATTATAATAGTTGATCAAAAATTACTTACTGGGCACCGATCAGGTATATTACACTGACACTCAGTAGGGAGCCAAGAGGAAATAACCCACTAAGACATTAGCTAAATGAAGACATATACGGAGCAAACTAATGAGGTAGACATTCGTCATTATGAAGTATCAACCTGTAATATTGGAATTGAATGACCTAAAAGCACAGACATGTTCTGGATCATCCAACTAAGCAGGGATCCAAAGGATCCAAAATTTATTCCTCTTTACATCAGAGCTGTCTCTGCCTGGGAGAATAGAGAGGATAGAGTCGTGCAGGCTGGCAGGGAAGTGACCACACGGCCTGCATATTCTCTAAGTGGGAAAACTCCATTAATGGCTGCTCGAATCATCTAGGGACTGAGGTGCTTGCACAAAGTCAGATTTGCAGGAGCCACCTGAGACCTAATTAATGTAAATCCAGCATGTGCATTTTAAATAAGCTCTTTAGTTAATTCCAGAGTAAGTGGTGTATAGTTCACGTATCAAGAAACACACCGTATGATTTCCTATAGAATGCTAAGCCTACACCATCTTTCCTGTTTGCTCTGGTAAAATATAACTCAAGCGCATTTTTAATGTTATATAAAGGCTAGTAAAGAAATAAAGGGACTCAGAACCTTGAGATCATTTTCAGGTATTATTTCTACTACTATTTGCCTTATTCCCTTAAATCAGAGGTGGCAACCTGGTAGCTTGTTGACCAGATGTGGTTCAGGGTGGTTTTGTAAGTTGGTCCAAATAGCATTTTTAAAATTAATTGTCAACATTAAACATTAGAAGATGATCCATTAAAATTTGAAATTCTAATTTCTCTTTAAAAATCAAATGATCTGAAAGCACTGAGCCCTGATTCCCAAATGGCCTCAGTCAGCCAAAATGGAAAAGCAGCTGCCCCTCTAGATGGCCATAGTCCCCTGGCTCCAGATCATCTCCCTGACACCATGGCCAAGTGTCAGGTGCCATTTGTCACCATGATGTGTCAGGTTCTTTCCTCCACCCAGCCCTCTTGACTCTGTATCACCTGCCTACCTCCTCCAGGCACTGGAGTTTGTGACCTCTGTCTGAAGAGTACTTCAAAACCAATTGCTTTTGAGCAGTATTTGATGATGAAGACAGATATTCCACATTCCGACTTGTTCTAGTGCATTCCCCTGGGGATGGCCAGGCTATGCTCCTGGGCAGAATCTGGGCTAATTCATTTAAAGATTGCCCATTAATCAAAAGAAGGTCTAATCTAACTCAAGTCTTTCTAAGAGGCTACACAATTTGCCACATCTAATTGATGTGCATATTTTATTTTGTGAATTTTTTTTTTTTTAAAGATTCATTTATTTGACAGATAGAGACCACAAGCAGGCAGAGAGGCAGGCAGAGAGAGAGAGAGAGAGAGAGAGAGAGAGAGGAGGAAGCAGGCTCCCCGCCAAGCAGAGAGCCCGATGCGGGGCTCGATCCCAGGACCCTGGGATCATGACCTGAGCTGAAGGCAGAGGCTTTAACCCGCTGAGCCACCCAGGCGCCCCTTGTGAATTTTTTTTTAATAGCCAAAAGAAAGATACTGCTTATAGAGATGGTTGTTTTATAGGAAACACAGTTGGTTACAATAGTTGACCAAAACATAAATAATTTTAAAAACTACTCTTAAAAACTCACCTTAAACCAATCACATGTGGTTAAAAGCCCAAGAATATTTAGTAAGCAACCTGTCTTATATTTCTTCCATAAAAACATAGTTAAAATATGTCCTATTATTTCTCAGTAGGGACTTCAAAATTAAACAATATGTTGCCTTTCCCCAAGATTAATTATAACCTGGCACTGGAAAAATCAGCATTTCCTTCATTATTTTTGTCCCTTAATTATGTGCACTGAAAATGAGTCTCAAGAAAATTCAAGGTAAAAGCCTGTTAATAAAATGTCAAGTCAAAGCTTAAGAAGGAAAACGACTTAAGCTGTTATTTTTTTCCTACAAATCAGGTCCCCCTCGTAGCTGGGGAAAGTGAAGGTTTGCGGATGAACTCATGGTGATTTAAGTTTAGGTGCTGAGCCTCTCACTTCTGTCTCTGTGAACTTATACTAGTCATTTTGTTTAGGAGCTCTGTGTCTATAAAATAAGAGAATAGTCCTACTTCAGAGACTTATTAGAAGGAGAAATGCAGTTTGATGAGTGAAGTGCATGGCACAGGTTCAATAAATGATTTAATCAGTGATTCTTTTTCTGATACTGACTAAACAGTATTTCCCCCAAAAAGAAACTTGTCAATCCTTGTTTCAAGTTTTCTCTTAAGGAGCTTTGTTCACTCCACAAAAGGAAAGGCGAATGAATATATTATCTATGACACAGCATTGTTCAGGCTAAGGGCTAGTCATTATCACCAAGGCTCGTGCTGATTCATCCATTTCTCACAGGCATATTCGAAAGAAGTCCACAGAGAAGTACATATTTGTTTTAAAAATTAATTTTTAATTTTTGAAAGTTAGATCAGAAAAGCTGTTAACACAGACGGAAAAAGGAGTTGCTGGAAAGTTAGCTGTTGTTCCAAAGAACAGTGTTGAAGAAATGGGACCTGTTAACTGGTCCAGAAAGGTGGGCACCCAGCACCCCCAGCCTCAGTCAGAACTTTTCTGCTCTTCATCTAGGCTTTTCCTCCTCAAAGCAGAAAACTGAATATGAATTATGCTGCAGTTAATTTTTTTTTGAACCTTTAACTATGTGCTGGTCACTGAGCTGTACATTTCATATGCCTTATTTCAGCCCTGGAAGGAAATTTTGCCCCACGTAAGAGGTTGGTCAGATCACTGAGGCCCTTGGCTAGGGCTAGGACTGAAGTCTGGTTTGTCTGAATTCAAGCTTCTTATGAATGCAATAATGATTACTAGTGTTTTCTGCATTTTTTTAAAGGCAGTGAAAGAATTTTTGATATGTTTTCCTGTTACATTAAAAACAATCAGTTTGTTCTTTGAGTTGGTTTTGCAGTTGTTGACTTTGTTTATATATTTTTATTTTTTGTTCCCCTATGACTTACAGGCTCTCAATAGATACAAATGTTTTAAATTTATGTTGCTTTATTTTATTCTGTAACTTAGATTTTTTTGTCCAGAGCTTTAACTGCCTCTCATCAAAACTCAAGACATATATATTAAGTAATTGAGAGTTGTACTAAGTATATTGATTGCTTCTTGGTTCTATTTTCTTCATTCTAAAATATAGCAAAACTGTATGTTTTATTTCTTTTACTTTACTATCAAAGTTTTAGTTAAAATTGTGTGAATTTTTAAAATTTGAAAATTATGGTGATTTTTTAAAATCTACATCTTAAAACTTTCCTTTGGCTCAGCAGCTTTTATTTTTAGTCACATTTTTTAAAAAATATATTTATTTATTTGACAGACAGAGATTATAAGTAGGCAGATAGGCAGGCAGAGAGAGGTGGAAGCAGGCTCTCAGATCATGACCTGAGCCAAAGGCAGAGGCTTAGCCCACTGAGCCACCCAGATGTCCCACTTTTAGTCACATTTTATGGTTTTTGGCTTCTTTGATTTTTTTTTTTCTAGCATGCTATTTATTTTTTTTTCCTTCTACATCTTAGAATCTTAAAATACTTACGCTGAAAGAGAACTTAGAAATAACTTCATGTGATTCGCTCCTCTTACAGTGGAGAAAAGGAAGATTCAGAGGGTCTGAACAGCTAATGCAAGACCCCAAAGCAGAAAATCATATTCTGTGCCCTTTCAGATTTTCAATGCTTTCTTGCCCATTCTAAGTCAGAAACATTAGAAATAAAAACCTGGGGGTACTTGGGTGGCTACGTTGGTTGACTGTCTGACTCTTGGTTTCTGTTCAGGTCATGACCTCAGGGTCATGAGATGGGAGCTGCACATCCGGCTCAGTGCGGAGTCTGCTTAAGGCTCTCTCTCACTCTCCCCTCTGCCCCTCCCCATCCTCAAATAAATAAATAAATAAATCTTGAAAAAAATTTTAAAAAGAAACAAAAACTTGTATCAGGCCTTCAAATAGCTTTAAAGGTCTACCACAGCCTGTTAGACTCATCCCCACCCCATCCTTGATATCTCGTTCCTTAATTATTATATTACAGTCATTCAAACAATTAATTTTAAGGTTCTGGGCTATTAGTCAAATGAATTAAATTTTGTTGGACTGTTTGTTCTTTTGTACACATGCAGAAAGAAGCATTTACGAGTCATGTTGGCAGCTCAGCCCAAAGGGTCAATTTGCATTTTATTTATTTTTTTTTAAATCCAGGTTGTACTCTACTAATACTTAAATGTATGGTTTAGAATAGAATGGATGTCAACACTTCTTCACAATGGGGCCTCATGGCAGTTGGATGTTTGCAATGTAAAATGAATAGAATAGTGTGCTAGACTGACCCTGGAAATTTAAGATTAATAAACTTTTTCTTAGAAAGCAAATCTTGTTCTAGGAAATGCATACAGAAGCAAAGGAGGATCTTGTCTGGAATTTACATTAAAACAACTAAGAAAAATTGTGTGTGCACATATATTAATATACTAAATTAATTTATATATAAAGACAGAGAGAAGAGAGAAACACATGTTAACGCTTAGGACATTTTGTGAATATACAGAAATTCTCCAAACTATTTTTCCAACTTCTCTGTAAAGTTTGCAATTATTTCAAAATAAATTAAAAAATAATTGGCAGCATAAAACCTTGTATGATCTGACATCCACTTAAAGGATGGCATGCTTATAATTTAAGAAAAACAAACAATTACCTATTAAAAAATCTTTCCTGCTTACATATAGTTAATGTTATCAGACAAATGACAGTCTTTACTTATGTGGTTAGTACTCAAAAACACATATCCCCAGGGAAGAAATGCTTTGATTGGAAATCAGCTGTGTTAAATTAAAACACAAAAAGACAAATCTAAATGATGTGAAGCAGAGCTCTCTGTCATTATAGGTGATACTGAGAACTCCTTCCACCCTGTGCTCTGCCCCATGGTTTCTATTTTTCCTGGCCTATTGTAATAAATGGGGTAGAACCTTAGCAATAATTTTGTAAGTTTTTCAACCATGTCTTTGGTCTACCTGATATCCCTCTGTGTATAGTTCCTCCCCAGGCAATGCCCAGGACTCCATGCACTGGGGGACAGGTTGACCCACCGACTTTTCACTGACATTCATTCTCTTCTAAGTGCTCCCTCAACAGTGCTCCATTTTCAACATGTTATGTTTGAGTGTGGTTGGAAAGGCATTTTCAAAGTGATTTTCATTATTAGTAAGCAGTGGCAGAGGTACAGCTATGTATGTGTTCGTGGGTGTGGGCAGGCTTGTGTATGTCCAGGGTTAAGTCCTAAAATGACCTGGGCTACCGGCCAACAGGAAGTTGGCCTAAATACCTGAGTCACCTACTACTGCTATGATCATAGCCTCATTTTCTGTATTTTGATGCAAATTCCTTTTTGGACATTTTTTTTTTTTCCCTAATAAGAAAATTAACAGCTCTTCCTTTTCTAAGAATTTGTTATCTAAATTAGTTTTTCATAAAGCACATGTTCAGTATTCATGATACATTCTGCCAGATTTGAGGAGATGTGGTTTAGGGGGTCTCCTGTGAGGTCCCAGATGGCATGTAGTAGAAAATATGATTTGGCAGATTGGAGTCAAACCATTCATTGCTGTCATGGAAGCATCAGAATTTTAGCTGATAGAAAAATAAAAGGGGCATTTGCAGATGTAAAAGAAAAATACTGTCAAAAATAATTATTAAAATAAATTATTTAGGATTTATTATTTGAAAGAAACAGGAACTTTCAAACAATATTCTCCTATTATCCTGTAAACATAAAAATATTGGGACATCTGTAAGCCCAATTTAATTTTTAGATAATAATCATAATGAGTGAAAACAAGATTAAGGAAGTTTCATCCAAAACAATAGAAAAACTACTTTTCAAAGTAGAAAAATATGGGAAATTGAAAGAAAAACAATCATTCAAAATAATTTTGAAATGGATAGTGAATGGCTGTTATTTCCATTTTTAATAGTTTGGATAATTAATAAAACAATGAAAACTTTTAAGCATGTATATGAATAAAAATAAAATTACCTCTTACATAGATGATTTTGCATCGAATGACACACAGTACTGGATATTTAATATTTAAAAGTAGAAATAATAGAAAGTTTGAGCCTTCATTCCTCTACCCATTAGGTATATGAGACTTGATAAATTACTTGGATTCTCTGACCCTCTGTTTCCTCGTTTTTATTTTATTATTATTATTTTTTTAAGATTTATTTACTTATTTTTAAAAGAGAGAGCATGCACCATTGGGGGGGAAAGGCTGGGGAAGAGGGAGAGAATCTCAAGCAGACTCCCCACTGAGTGTGGAACCTCACTGGTGTTGATCTCAGAGCCCTGAGATCATGACCTGACCTGAAACCAAGAGTGGGACACTCAACCTACTGAGCCACCTAGGCACTCCTCTTCATTTTTAAAAGAGAGGTGAGGTGCTTGGCACGTGGCAGACACTCAACAAATCATAGCTAATAGTAGTTATGACAGTGAACATGCTTTGTGTATTTGTGTAACAGGCACTTTGATAAGACCTCAAAATGCACTAACTTACATAATAAGTGGAGGTCATAGTGTTGATAAAAGTGAGATTTTATAGGATGTTAGAGTATTAATAAAACAATTTTACAGTTTCCCAAAATAATACTGAGTTGTAAAAAATAAAATCTGTATCTGAAAGTCTTAGCAGGAGTAGATCAAGCATTGAGTTAAAGTTCAGAGTATCTTTTTTTTTTTTTTTTTTTTAACATTTATTAGAGAGAGAAAGAGGGAGAGTGGGGAGGAATGAGCTGAGGGGAGAGGGACAAGCAGATTTCATGCTGATTGCTGGGCCAGATATGGGGCTCAATCCCACGACTCAGAGATCATGATATCAGCCAAGACCAAGAGTCCAATGCTCAACTACTCAACCAACAGAGCCACCCAGGTGCCCCAAAGTTCAGGGTATCTTGAAATAGTCATGCTAAAGGAGCTTTAAAAAGTACTCAGCCACCAGCTCTCCCACTGAAGCACTATCATTCCTGGTGCTGAGATGATGATGGCCTCCAACCATTTCCAGATCTCCTAGGAGTCCAAGTCCCAAGACAGAACCTTTAACTAACAGATTCCGTGTCATATTCCTGTTCTCTGGTTGTTACTGGGGTAAGGACAAGCAAATTTAGGTTTATTTATCTTCTATGGAGGGAGGGTATTAATTCTTAGACAAAAATTTAGACAATACATGAGGAGAGAATGATATTTTATTGGTTCAGTGCCTCGATATAAGAAATAAAATAGTCTGTTTATGGTATGATTGGAAATCAGGAAGTGGCTGATCTAGGAGCAGGAGTTTAAGCATTAAATTGTAAGTTTTAAAATACCTGCAGAGTAACATGAATTATTCTAGTGTTATCACAGCTCTTCTCAGTGATAGTAGACTAACTGAGAGTTGATTAGTGAAAATTTATATGTAATTACAATATTATTATAATATTATTATATTATATTATATTATTATAATTATATTATATTATAATTATAATTATATTATAATTATAATTATAATTATAATTATAATTAATATCCATAATAATGTCAGCATAATTAACCATCACAGGTCTACTGCAAGTCCATTGTTATTTGTGGTTTTATTATCCCTTACTACCACCAGAATTTTCTCATTGGCTGTAGAATAAACTCAATCATGATCCTTAATTCTAAATTCTTCCTTTAAGCCAATAAAAAACAATTTGAAGTCTGAAGCACGTGTTTCCATATAAAGACTCAAAGACAAGATCATTATAAGAATTTCTAAAACATGTGGGGCGCCTGGGTGGCTCAGTGGGTTAAGCCGCTGCCTTCGGCTCAGGTCGTGATCTCGGGGTCCTGGGATCGAGTCCCGCATCGGGCTCTTTGCTCAGCAGGGAGCCTGCTTCCCTCTCTCTCTGCCTGCCTCTCTGTCTACTTGTGATCTCTCTCTGTCAAATAAATAAATAAAATCTTTAAAAAAAAAAAAGAATTTCTAAAACATGTTAATTACGTATTTATTATTAATAGTGTCTTTTCAAGTAAGATTTAATATTCTCTATCTTACAACCATATTCTATAACTAACTTTTCCTGTTATTCTCCTAAATTCTCCATTCCATTTAGTTCGGTATCTACGTTGTAATGCTCATACACCAAGAATATTGGACATCATGGCATACCCTTTTAATCTATTACTACTCATCAAAATAATACCCAGATTCAAATAATACATAAAGCATCAATCACCCTAATGATTTCTCACAATATTGTTCTTACTTTACTGTGTTCTTTTTGGCCTAGAATGCTCCATTACATTCATGCTCATGAGTCTAATCCTACTTCTGTATCAAGGATACTATTCAGATGTCCACTCCACAAAACACTCCCTCATTTCTCTAGCTCCTGTTAATTCTCTTCCTCTGAAGTCCCAAATTAATTGAATGAAACATTAATAAGAACAGTTAGTTCTTGGGGCACCTGAGTAGGTCAGTTGGTTAAGCATCTGCCTTTGGCTCAGGTCGTGATCTCAAGGTCCTGGGATTAAGCTCCACATTGGGCTCCCTGCTTGGTGGGGAGTCTGCTTCTCACTCTGCCCCTCCATGTGTTCATTCTCTCTCTCTCAAATAAAATTATACAATCTAAAACCAAAACATAACAGTTAGCTCTTTCTATCTGACTTCACTGAAATTTATGTAGATCCCTTGGCTCCTTTTCAGGACTAGACATTCCTAGAGTATGGCATCCATATCTGATTGGTATCTTCTGACTCAAGAATAATGCCATGAACATGTCATGTGGATGGGGAGGCCCTGTGTAGATTGCCATGTTCACTCTTTACTAAGACTTGTGGATGACTGTGGATGATTGTGGATGTGGATATCTTTTCTCAACAGCTTTGCTGATATGGCATTTACATACCATAAAATTCATCATGTGTGTGTGTATAGTGTCCCTATGTAATCTTTAATACATTTGTAGAGTTGGGAAACCATCTTCACAATCCAGTCCTAGAACATTTCCTTCACTCCCCACAGTTCCCTCCTGTCCATTTAGTTAACCTGACTCATATGTCCAGTCCCAAGCAATCACATTGATCTTTTCACGTCTGTATAGATTTTGCATTTTCTGGGAATTTCATATGAATAAAAATTCATATGAATTTTACAATACATAGTCTTTAGGGTCTGCTTTCTCTCTATTAGTAAACTGTTTCTGAGGTTCATCCACATTGTAAGATGAATCAGTAGTTTGTATCTTTTTTACTGCTTTATTCAATCAACAGTTGATTAGCATTTGGATTGTTTGCAGGTTATGGCTATTATGAATAATAGCACTGTGAAATGTGCATTCAAGTCTTTTGTGGACATATGTTTCAATTCTCTTTGGTAGATTCTTAACAGTGGAATTGCTGGGTTGTACCATAAGTATATGTTTAACTTGTAAAAATATACCTATTTTCCAAAGTGGCCACACCATTTTACATTTCCACAGCTATGAACAACTTTCAGTTCTGCACATAGTTGCCTGTCTTCTTTATTACAGTCACTCCAGAGGCTTTGCAATAGTTTTAACTGACCTATTCCTAATGACGTTGGGAATATTTTAATGGTCGTTATTCTTATATCCTCTTTGGTGAAGGATTAAAATCTTTTGCTCATTTTTTAACTGAATAATTTATCTTCCTGTTAAGTTAGAAGAATAAATGACCAGATACAAATCCTTATCAGAAACAAAATATTTTCTTCTAATCTGCAGCTTAATTTTCATTTTCTTTTTTTTTTTTAAGATTTTATTTATTTATTTGACAGAGAGAGAGATCACAAGTAGGCAGAGCAGCAGGCAGAGAAGAGGGGGAAGCAGGCTTCCTGCTGAGCAGAGAGCTCGATGCGGGGCTCGATTCCAGGACCCCGAGACCATGATCTGAGCAGAAGGCAGAGGTTTAACCCACTGAGCCACCCAGGGGCTCCTGATTTTCATTTTCTTAATGATGTCTTCTCAAAAAAAATTTTTTTTTAATTTTTGAGGCTATCTAGTTGATCAATTTTTTTCTTTTGCAGGCTGGGTTTGGGTGTCATAGCTTAGAAGTATTTGCCTAACCTAAAAGCACAGAGATTTTTCACTTATGTTGTGTATTGCATCATTTCTAACTTATGTATTTGATTGAATTCACCAGTCAATCCATCTGGGCTTTTCTTTGTAGAGAGATTTGATTTTTAGATTTTATTTTAAGTAATTTGTGGGGGCTCAAACTTATAATTCCAAGGTCAAGAGTTACATGCTCTTATGACTGAGCCAGCTGGGTGATCCTCTACAAAGATTTTAAGGTGTAGCTCACCTTGAACAACATGGGGGTTAGTGGCACATCAAGCTCCTGCACAATTAAAATCCATAACTTTTGACTTCCCCAAAACTACTTAGAGTCTGGTGTTGACCAGAAGACTTACCAAAAACATAAACAGTGATTGATACATATTTTGTATATGCATTGCATACTATATTCTTGCTATAAAGCTAGAGAAAAATATTAAGAAAAATTTATAGTACTATATTTATTTAAAAATATCTGTATATAAGTGGATTCACACAGTTCAACCCCATGTTGTCCAAATTCCAACTACGTTAATTTTACTTGTTGTAGATCTGTTATGGGTTGAATTGCATCACCCAAAAAGATATGTTGAAGTCCTAACCTCTAATACCTCAGAATGTATTCTTATTTGGGAATGAGGTCATTGCAGATGTAATTAGTCAAGGTGAGGTCATACTGGAGTAGGATGGGCTTTTAATCCTCTATTACCAGTGTGTCCTAATAAGAAGAGGAAACTAGGGAGAAGGCCATGTGGTGATAGAGGTGGAGATTGATGTGATGCTGCTGCAAGCCAAGGAGTGTAATGGACTGCTGGTAAACCACCAGAACACAGAGAGTCAAAGACAGACTCTTTCCTATGGGTTTCAGGGTGAGCAAGGTCGTGCTGACACCTCCATCTTGGACTTCAAGCTTCCAGAAGTGTGAGACATAAATTTCTGTAGTTTAAGCCACCCAGTCTGTGGTCCTTTGTTATGGTAGCCTGAGGACATGAATGCAAACTCCAGGTTTTCCGTCTTCTTGATTCAGTTTTGACAGTTTTGTATCTTTGTAGGCATTTGCCCAACTAAGCTATATTGTCCAATTTGTTGGCATAGCCTCTTACTTTTGGTAGGGTGGGGAGTGATATACTGCTTTCATTCCTAATGTTGGTAATTTGTGTCTTTTCTCTTTTGGCGGGGGGGGGGGGGGTTAGCCAAATAAAGTTTTGTCAATTTTACCAATCTTTTCAAAGGGTCAACTTTTATTTTCATCGATTTTCTCTTTCTTTTCTGTTTCACTGGTTTCTAATATGATCATTATTCCCTCCCATTTGCTTGCTACGGGTTTAAGCTGCTCTTATTTTTTTAGTTCTTAAGGTGGGTGCCTAGATTATTACAATCCTTCCTTTCTAGTATGTGTTTAAATACCTATACCCTTCAGATAACTGTTTTGGCTGCATCCCCCAAATTTCAGTATGTTTTCATTTTCATTCAGTTCAAAATACTTCCGAATTTCCTTTGTGACTTCTTTGGCTCTTGAGTTGATTTAATTCCCAAATATTAGAGATTTTCTCTATTTTTTTCTATTGTCTATTCCTAATCTAATTCCATTGTAACCATAGAACACGGTTCCATTATAGAATATGCTCCTAGTCCTCTTAAATTTATTGAGACTTGTTTTATGACCTAGCATATTGATTATTCTGCAGAATATAATTTAAAAGAATGTAAATCCTGTTATCATTAAGTTCAGTGGTTTATACATATCAGGTTGGTACTGTTGTTCAAGGCTTCTGTATCCTTAGTGGTTTTCTTTATAGGTGCTTTACCTATTGAGAATAGGATATTGAAATATCAAACTATTATGTCTATTTTTCCATTCAAGTCTCAGTTTTTGCTTCATGTATTTAAGGTTCTGTTGATGAGTACATGTACATTTCTAATTATTTTATCTTCTTGATGTATTGACTCTGTATGAAATGTGTCTCTACAAGTATTTGTCTTAAAGTTTATTTTGTTTGATATCAGTAAAGCCACTGCAAATTTCTTAAGATTACTGTTTTCATGGTCTATCACTATTAAATATTGTTGTTGGTCTTATCATTATAATACCTGATGTAATTTTCTACTTATTTTTATGATTCTTAAATTGTTCTTGAATTGTCTAATTTGCAAGCTTTTTCATAATAAGAAAGCTATAAATTCTTTGATAAGTTTTGTACATCTTTTGGTACAGTGCTGGCTATAATAATAAATGATCCATCAAAAGCAACTGGATACCAAAACAAGCTCCTCTTGAAAAAAATTACCCAGTAGTGTTATTTGCTCACGGTGTCGTTGCTTGATGTCCTCTCTCCTTCAGGCCAGGTTTTGAAAGCTGAAAATGACTGATCTGCCTTCCTGCCGGTTCCAGTCCTAGATTTATGAACTGTATAAAGGTTCTTATCACAGCTCTTTTATTTGTATGCAAGGACCACATAACATTCATTTACATCAAATGGCTTAGTCTCTAGTATCGTTGCTCTCTTACAAACCTTTGATAAAATTAGAAAATTGTTCAGATCATTAGATGGTTCTTGAATATTATACACAATGTGCATAATGCTGCTTTTTCTCATGATTAAGATAATGAATACTTTGAGTGTTTAGGAATCATCATTTTACAAAGTAATGAAACAATTGCATAAATTTAATATTAAAGGTCTTCTGACACTGATTCTTAGTTATTTGTTCTATCATTTGCTATTAAAGCCCTGCCTCAGTGAAATGATGTGGGATTGCCTCATGTTAATGTTTAAGATGTACAATTATCGAACTGATGTTTGCCAATTTAAATAGGACTTGAGTATACAACATGCTGATTTCAATAGGAATTAAAATAAGGTTCGGGTCTGCTCAGTGAATCATGTAGGACAAAAAAAGGTCATTTTTAAAAAGGTAGACTTATTCCATCCTCTTAAATGTCTATGAATTTTTTCACAGATAATTTTTGAAATGGAATCTAATTGCCAAAGTATATTCTTAACCTTTATATATGACATTTTTGAGATTACTGTATTAAGACTTCTTGACTTGTGGCTCCCTTAAAATTACTTCTGTATTTGATGGATTAAGATAAGAACAAGAAAAATGAGGCAATTATAGAAAGGTGCGAGCAGCATGAAATAATAGAAAACAGGATTAGTATTAACTGAATTGATGCATATGTTCATGGATCAGAAGGATAAATGGAGACCTCTTCTTTCTTCTAGAAAAGTATATAAAATACTTCTATAGGCAATTCATCTACACCCCAATCCCCTTCAGTTGATTTTGTAGGAATGTAGTTTCTCATTGTCTGCCAAGATTTCTCATCAGCATATTGTTCTCAGAAGAAAGGGATAGGCTCAAAGAATATATACTTGCAATTTCTTAAAAATCTTTCCTGTCACTTGAAAATCTATCATATTCCCCTGTACATGAGCCAAATTTTCATCTAAATTTCAAACTCCAAAATGACATATCCATGAAGAGCCCTTGCAATAAACAATAACAAAAGACAATCAAAACTCTTCTGGTTTAGGCAGTTTTTCAGTAGCCTCGCTCAACACAGCTGCCACGACTTCCAATAAATATAAAACAGCATACCACCACCTGCATTTGGAGTCCTCGAGAAATGCATGTCTTCTCCCTAGTTACTAGAAAATTCCATATCAACCAGTATGACAGCCTCTTCATATTGCAGGAAATAAGAGCATCACTGCATTTAACTTAACCGGACTCCCTACGACTGAACATAAAACTTGTTCCACAATAGAAGCAGAACCCCTAATTAAAATAGCATCAAAGGATACTTCCATCGAAATACTTGACACCGAAGCCTTTAAATGGGCCAACAGACTAATAAACGCCAGCTCCAACCTAAGCTTTGGGGAGTGAGCAGCTTATTTGGGTGGCTGACTTTCTAAACGTGGGCTCCACTCTCCCACTGTCTGCTGCTAACCCACGAAGGTGGGAGTTTCTGTGTCCCCCACAGGAATTCACAACCAGTGTCCGACTCCTCCACGCAGCAGCAGGACCCTGACGGCAGGGGTGGGCCAGTTCCTCAGCAGCCACAGGGGTCCACTAACCGCTTGTCTCCATGTCCGTTCCCTCGAAAGCAGGTCGTTCCTTTGCTTCATGTGTGAGTAGGCGACCACCAGTCATTTATGGCAGGAAGGACTTTTATCCATGTCACTCGGAGCAGGCGGTTAGAGCCGGTGCTCTCTGACGAACCTTCTCCCGCGGAACCCTCGTAACCTACCGGGGGTAACCGCCGCGGCACGCGGTGTGCACACCCACCCCGCCGGGGCACAAAGGGCGCGGGAGCGCCACTGAGCATGCGCGGCGGGAGGCTGGCCCTCTCACTTTACGTCCCCCTCCCACCCCCGCTGGGACGGGGAGCATTCGGTATCTGGCGCTCGTGCGTGATGACGCACATGCGCGTGAAGACGTGTGGACGCAGGCGGGGGCCGTAGAGAGCGTGAGTTTCCGAGTCTGTTTGGCACCCCTTGCGTTGTCGGCTCTGCCGGGTGCTTCTCGCCCTTTTTCCAGGGCCGCGGCGCCGGGCGGTGAGGGGGTGCGGGGCGCCAGTCGGCACTTCCCTGGGGTCGGGCCAGGGGCCGGGTTGGTGGCGCCCTTCCGCATCCTGGGCACCCTGGTCAAGTCTGGGAGCCGGGTGGGTGCTTCGCGCAAAGAGTCGACCAGGGGTCGCATCGTCTGCACCCCGGTCTCTTCTCGGGGCCGACCGAGCTGGGAACGACGTGCTCAGAGATGGGGTTGGCTCTGTGGGAGTTTTAAAAAGATTCCTTCTGAAGGCAGGAAAAGTGAAAGTGAAGTTGCATCAGCAGCAACTTGCAGTTTCGGATGTTGGAAGAGTAGCTCTTTTTCTCCAACAGTGTGTGCGGCAAACACAATCCTAACCTAAATAGTGGTATTTCTCTTAGTAGGGGGTAGGAAATCCGCCTGTGGAGTTAACCATTTTTCTAGTCAATCCTGTCCAAAAACGGATCACAAGCTTCATTTTTCCAAACTGCCCATAACTTTTGAAGACTCAGGATTGCTATTAGAAGGAATTACTGCAGTGTCATGATTTGGTCACCGAGTTGTGTAGATATTTTTTGCAGGACGCTCAGTGACAGCTGAATCTTGCTGCTTTTAGTTCTTTGCAATTGCTTCTTAAAAGTCTAACGTCTCACATTTATGTCTTTTTTTTCTTTTGTTAGTTCCAGTAAACTATTAAAGACTTCTAATTTGCTGCTCACATGGCAGCTTGGGGAAGCAAGTAATTTTACAAAGAAGAATAGCAATACACTCCTAATTGTCCCAGAACTACTAGCATCAGCATCGCCTGGAAACTTGTTAGGATGGAAATTTTGTGGTCTTATCCTAGATTTACTGAATCAGAAATTTGTTTTAACCAGACTTGCAGTAATTCAATGCATGTGGGTTCTAATGCGAATTATTGCCGTCGTGATAAAGAGGAGAAATAACAGAATGGAATGTGAAACCACGTGAACCCTTTCCTAGGTGTAAGACCTTCAAAGGGCTGTAAATATGCACTGTGAAAATGCAGGGAAAGTAAGTTTAACACTAACACACATTAAACACTCAGAGATGAGATGTTATTTAATAGCTTGTTAGAACTGCGTAAAATTAACTACTTGGATTGTGCTGGAAGGATTTTCATGGTGTTCAGTGTGAGCTGAAGTGCCTGAATATCATGACAATGGCTTAGAGGGCTTTTTACTTGTTTATTTCTGGATTCTAGTTATAGTCTATATAGTCGAGATTGTTGGATGCCAAGATATTCTGTTGAAAGTTATAGCTGCATGTACTAATACCAGTACTATTTAGGCTGTAGGTTTTTTGTTTTTTGTTTTTGTTTTTTTTTTTTTTTACAGTTTCTTGTTTGTTTGTTTTTTAAAGTAGACCCCATGCCTAGTGTGATATTGAACTCACCACCAGAACATCAAAAGTTGCAGACTCTACGGACTGAGCCAGCCAGGCCCCCTGGAACTGTAGTATTTTTAAGAATGGCATGAGTATTGCATTAAAGAATAGTCTTAATTCTTTGGCCTTTTGGTCTTTTCAGCTTAATCGTACCTTCTTCTGTTCTAGAACTTGGTAAAGAAGTTGGGTGGATAACCAAAGATAAGCCTTAGCCCTCTTGCTAAGGCGTGTTTATGACTTGAGGGCAGAAGCCCAGGATGAAGATGTTTCTGTCCTTTTCTTCCTTTTCCATGCGTCATGTAGGTCCAGGAAGTAGAGGAGGCCTCATCATAACTACTCCCTATACCCCTGTTTTCTGGAAGCATCACAGGAACTAAATTAGCTGTGCCCTTTACCTGCTGGTTTTTTTCAGATAGTCAGTTGCAGTGTTTACTTACAGTCTTTCTCTTCCATTTTCAGGGGTCCATTGTTGGGGGGTAAAGAGAAATATTTAGGATTTGAAGCAGTTGCCATAAAATCTAGACTCATTCAAGTTTGAGAAGGGTCAGTGCCACACCATGGCCTGCACAGCGTGTCACTTTAATTAGAGCACACAGCTCCTGAGCCACACCATGGCTCTTAGATACTGTGGGTGAGAGTTTGCAGATAAACATGAGTCACTTTGGATAGCTGCTTCTGTAAATAATTCTGTTAATACTACCACTAAATTAACACTGTCCCATCATGAAACATTCATTTTTCAAAGGTCCTAAATAATGTTCTTGTTCTCTGTGTACAATGGGCAGATCTATAGCAGTGGTTTTGGTCAGACTTTGTTTTGAACTCTGCTTCTACTACTTATTGAGGTCATTAGACAAATTAACATCCTCTCAGCCTTAATTCTCTCTTTTGTAAAGTAGGAGTCATGGTGTGTGCTTACCTCAGGACATGAATTAAATGAAATAAATTGCAAAGCATGTCTACCATGTGAAGGTCTCCCAATAAGTGCTACAGTTGCACAGGTGGGAAAGATAGTTATGACTCCAAACCTAACCTTACCTCATTCATTTCCTATTTTTATAAATGAGGTATTTTTTTTTATTACCTAACTGTACTGCTTTTCTTTTTAAACGTTAAAATTCCGAAGAGTCAAAGCTTTCACATTATTGTGAGTGAGAGAAAGAAAACATGGAAAAAACTAAAACTTGAAAAAATGGTAGAAAAACACTATCTTCAGTTTTATCACCATAACAGAGCAAATTCTGTGAAATTGTTTTGGATGTTTATCTGAAGGTCAAGGTCAGGGGCTGATTAATATTTAAGTATTCTTCAGTTAGTTAAGCAGGACAGCCTACTGCAGAGGGGACACTATGTTCCAGGAGGTGAAAATATGCACTGTGCATTATCTTCCATTTAAAAAAAAAAAAAACTTTTGTGTTTTTATGTGTATATAATATATAGGAGCATGGAAAATACTTGAGTCATACCAGCTCATAATTTTGTTTACTTGGCAATGTATTATAATATGGAGATGGGGACAAATAATCTGTACATTTATGTAAAATTACTTGGGTGCATGTGTACATAAACATCTTTTTTTTTTTAGATTTATTTATTTATTTTGGAGAGAAAGCGTGAGCAGAAGACAACGAGAGAATCTCAAGCAGTCTTCATGCTGGGTGTGGGGCCTGGTGCTGGGCTCAGTCTCAACGACCCTGAGATCACAACCTGAGTTAAAACCGAGAGTCTGATGCTCAACCAACTGTGCCACCTGGGCTCCCCTAAACATTCTTATTTATGTATTTTTCAGATTTTATTTATTTGAGAGAGAAAGCATGAATGAGTGGGGAGAGGGGCAGAAGGAGAGGGAGAGAGAATACAAGAGACTCTGTGCTTAGCAGGGAGCCCGACACAGGGCTGGATTTTATAATCATGAGATCATGACCTGAAATCAAGAGTCAGATACTTAACTCACTGAGCCACCCAGGCACCCCGTAAACATTCTTTCAAAACAAAAGAGAACAGAACATCTAAAAGATTAAAAAAAAAAAAAAAAAGTCATTTAAAAGAGAGAAATGAGGGGCGCCTGGGTGGCTCAGTGGGTTAAAGCCTCTGCCTTCGGCTCAGGTCATGATCTCAGGGTCCTGGGATCGAGCCCCGCATCGGGCTCTCTGCTCCACAGGGAGCCTGCTTCCTCCTCTCTCTCTGCCTGCTTCTCTGCCTAGTTGTGATTTCTCTCTGTCAAATAAATAAAATATTTAAAAAAAAAAAAAGAGAAATGATGCTTTAAGGAAATGGATTTCCTTTTATGCTTCAGTTCTAGTCACATAAGCAGTGGTCCTTAGATTTTTTATTTATTTATTTTTTAGCAGCGAACCTCCTCTTTAGCAGAATCTAAAGCTCAGGAGATGAGAAGCCTTAAGAGAGATTGAAAGGTGCAGTTCTGCTTGCTGGTGCTCATCTTGAACTTTTTGCAGTGATACTCCAAGGCCTGTCCCCAGAACGCTGGAGTTTAGGGAACTGGGTGTGACACACTTCATCTGTGGGATAGAAACCATCAAGAGACAGTTGTATCTAAAAAGTCATGGCATTAAGAATTATTGTGAGTGGGATTCACAAATTTGTGAAAATAATTCCCAGAATTTTCAGCAATGTCAAATGTATGTATAACTTTTCATGCAGAGGAGTGAGTGGTTATTTAAAAAAAAAAATCCAGTCTTCATTATGACCCATATTTTACAAAAAATAGGAGTTCTATGCATGCTTTTAGAGAAATCATCTCAGGATTTTTGTTTTTTGGGTTTTTTGTTGTTGTTTTTCTTGATCCCACTAAACCGTGACAGCTGTATCACTGTTAAAGTTATTTAATATTTTAACTGGCTGTTGTTTAGCATTACAGATGACTCATGGAAAAAGAAACAAGAAGTCAGTGGAAATATATTACTTGTGTTTACTGTCCCTCTGTTTTTTGTTGTATGAAAGCAGCTGGTTTGCAATTTGTATGGTAAAGGGTTTTTCTTAAAGAGTTAATTTTTAGTTAATAGTGAGCTTTCATAAGAAACAATCTCAAATGCTAAGTATTTGTAAGATTGTTATTAATAGGGGTGGTAGTAATATCACATTGTCTTTTTTCATACATTAAGAAGGGTTTCCTGGTGACAGCTGGAGTGTGGGGGAGGGGGAGTCACTTTCAATCAGCCAGCTGCTCTGTGCAACATCATGATGGCGATATTTCAAAGCCTGTGGGATAATTTTGGCTGTATTCAGAAAAGAAAATGTGTCAAATTTCTGGGAAGCAATAGATAGTGTACAAGAGCCATATAAGAGCCCTTTGGGATCTAGATAATAGTCAACTAACAATGTGTGCATTCAGGTTTGCATGTTGGTGTTATTTTACCATCTATTTTACCATCTAGTTTCTTGGACATTGTTATATGAACATCATAATTATGAAGCAATAAAGTCCAGTTCCATGGGGGGAAAGGCTCATTACTTTATGGAGAGGAAGGGAGATTGGAAAACAAACTTTGGGAGTGTGCTACGTGCTTTCACATAATATGCTATTTCATATATTCTTCACAATGACTCCAGTAAGTAAGTGGAATTTTTCTCATCTATGAATAAAGAAGCAGAAGCTCAGCAGGATTGATTATATGATTTGCCCAAGGCCACATACTAGTAAACAATGGCATCCATATTTGACCCCAAATCTGGCTTCAGCTCCAGGAATGTTCTCATTATACCAACAGCTGTTTCCGCATGGTGTAAACTTACTTATGCATTTTTAATCCAAAGTCACAATATCAGGATAGTTATGAATGAAATTTTTATACATATTACAATGACTTCAGCCTTATATAAATAAAATATAGGGTATGTGTATGTGTGTGTGTAGGTCTGTGTGTGTTGGCAGCTACTTCTAATTTGGGATTTCTTTTTTCCTTGAGGGATTCTCTTGGGCAACACTGAAAGAAACTTTGCTACATTTTTTAATGTTGCAAATCCCAGCAATTTGCAATCATGTGGTTATAATGAATCAGTTTGATTCTAAGTTGGAACCAGTGTAGGAACAAATATTGTGCATACTGCCTACATAGTCCCTTCCTTACTACCAAAGTATTTAAGATTTACTTGTTTCTTTCAAGGTATGTTAATTTTGTATTACTAAGGGACCTTCAGCTTTCCAGATTTTTAGCTTATAGCTATTATGTCCACCAAGTGATAACTTAAATCCTTTTATTTTTGTGAGATAACTCTCCTGCTTTTGATTATGAGTTTCACGGATCATTTCATCTCCCTCTGCATTGCCCACAGGGTAATGCCTGCCCAGTATTTTCTTTCTTTGCTCCACAACCCATACAAAACCTTAAAACTTATTTTTGCTATTGTGTAAACATTCTGTGCAACTTTATATGCATTCCTGTTTTCATTATCACAGCATAATACCTCTGTTTGTATTTCTGCTCTCTAGGCTGTGGTTGCCTGAAAGGACAGTACCTCTCCCTTCATAGGCCTTCAGATATTTCTTAAATGAAAGAATATAGACAGTGAGATATAAAATTATCTGCTTAATGCTTTTACTGCTATAATTTCACATTCATTGGTTTTCTTCTCTGGGCTCATAATTAGAAAAATGTGATAAATTACAGGATGGTGGAACAAGGGGGTAAGCCCACAGAAAAGCATGCAGGGGTCATTCTATGATCTTTCCTAAAGGCTATCAGGTTGAAGAAACCTCTTATTCAATTAATTTCTTCCTTCTTTCCTTTTTTTTTTGGTAGGTGAATCTAAGTGATTCGTTGTCTCAAAGTTCTAGTCAGAAGTGTTCACCACGTGATAACATTTTATTAAATGTGGAGAGTAATCTTATTTTCAATGAAGAACAACAGCAAGGAATATGTTTTGAAAATCAGTAATTAGATTTTTTCTAAACATCAATCTTATATAAATGAAAGACAAATTTTAGACGATTTATTTTTCCTTTTGTGATTACATTTTCCATCCAATATCCAAGTTTAGACACTTAGTTTATGCCTTTAAGAGGCCTTTGCCTTATTTATGCAGAAGTTGGCTCTCGTACTCCCATCCTTAGCGGGGCGCACTCCTCTTTCTCTAGTGATAGTATGACTCTAGCAGATCTTTGCTGCCACTTCTGTACACATCATGTTTTGGTTCTCCCATGGGCTAGAGTGCTGTACCAGGAGACAATGAGAGTTAGTAATGCTTGAAATAGACTAGGATCAGCTTGCCAGCCCTTGACAAATGTAGTGTTTTGTGTAGTGTTCTGCAAACAAAAGAAAGTAAGTTAACCATGGTATCCAGAGAGTTTATTCAAGAACAAAAGATTTATTGAAAGTTTATGGGTAAACTCAGAGAATTGACAGAAAACGAACCAACCAAGCCTTGGTAAAGGATAATAGCTAAGTGAGCTCTCAAGTGTTGGGTAGACTTGGTGGATTTGGACAGTACTTGGAGCTCTATCAGCTCCAGATGTTGCTGGTCTCTGCATAAGTTTTAGATTCCAGGGGGAGAGTTATGCTAACTTCTGGTCATTATCACCCTTGAGTTAGTGTGAGAAAGGACACCTTTGACTGTTGGTCCCCACTAGGACCATATCCAGTGAGGGTGGGAGGCAGCTTCCTATTCCTGAAAGAATGAGGTATTGTTGCTGCTGGACAGGCTAAACTCCAAGCTGCCCCACCACCTAGTGATGAGTGGACATCCCGTGTACCTTGTGGGAACACACAGCATCTCTGAAGTCAGCCATGCTCTTCTCCCTCTTGGCTACTTCTTGTGCTAGGAGAATTTCAGGCACATAAATAATTCACTAACAGTTCTTGCACAGAGATTAAGTGGGGGGGTGGGGATGGCTATCAGTTTTTTCATTGACTTTAGGCAGGTAAAGAACTCTGGCATGGAGCAAAGGTGAGCATAGTTACTTGAATCCTCTTGAAGGGAGTGATGGTGGATGCTGCTGGCATTGCTGCTCCGCATGTGTCTCCTGGTTAAGGACCTATGTCTAAGGGCTGTCAGTCGAAGAACTTTAATGAGCCCTCATTTCACTAAGACGTGTAGTCTGTTAGAGAAGGAACCAGCTTATGATTGATATTGGAAATCATAAGTGCTGATGGATCAGAATTGGAGTTGGCACTAATTCACCTTACCATGGAGCAGAAGTCAAGATTATATACGAAAATCCAGTAGTTTCATTTTTCTTGTAAAAAGATAATCTAATTATTTCTGTTAAGACTGTAACACTTTAAAAGGGTGGAAAAAATAAAGTTTTTGTCATCTGACATGAGATTTTTAATCCTAAAATAGAGGCTTATTAAATTCTCAAATTATCAGATAATGTTGACAGAAACTCTGGTTTGAAACTTTATTATAAAATTTATTTTAATTAAATAATGACTTTGCTTTCGTGTACCTTCCACATACACCATACTGTTTTTAAAATGTATGTGTATTTGAATCATATGATGCAGTTTAAAAATAATGGATCATAGAAAGCCCAGAAAAATGATAATTGGTTACTGAGTTGTAAAAATACTTTAAAGCTATTTAAAATCTTTAATCTTAGGTCTTATTTTGGTTTATTTGTTTACATGGATTAAAGACACTATTATTTCCCAGTTTATGATTTTATGTACTTAATCTCATTTAATCCTTGCAAAACCAAACAAGCCTGCCTCATGTCCTTTTACAGGTGAGAAAGTGGCAGTCAAACAAATTTAAGGCATATTATAGAATTCATAGCAAAGACCGTGCCCTTAACTACTGTCCTATACTACATACGTTAATATTGCTGGGCACATATATCTTTGACAAAAAACATTAGGACAGTTCTCTTCCTGAAAGCCTGTTTACCCCATTTCCTGACAACCTCTGTATGTTCGGAAATTGTTCAGATGTGTTGTATAAGCCGTCACCTTGTGCTTGTTTTTGCTGTGAGTGCTCCTACCTTGAAGCAGTATGCCCTGTGAAGCCTTTCATCCTTTGTGTCTTAGAGTAGCCTGACAGCCTTTCATGTTGAATTCAGCAAGATTGCTTTTCATTTAACAAAGCTGAATGTTGCTTTCTAGGTGAAAAATAATTAAGTGGTTTTAAAAGATGTATTTGATTAACTGGAAGCTGGTCCGTGTAAATTAATTATAACTGTAATGATGTCATAGCCTTGTCTTTTGTTATTAACCAGGTAATTGACCAGAAGTTTGGAAGCTTATTGTAACTGACAGTTAGTGGTTTGACCTTGTATGCTGTCTAGAAGTGAAACATGCACAATGCATGTAAATGCAGTTTTTTCAGTGAGCTGCATGTATTGTCAGAGCATCTGATCTTGGGTTCTTAGTTTTACTCTTCCTTTCTTTGCTGAAATTGGTACACTTGAACTGTGTATTATCTTGATTTCTCTTATAAAAAGCATCTGGCCAAACACAAATGTGGTCTATGTCCTTGCGTAGTAGCTATAATCAGAGGTAAACATTGACACATTAAGGACACGTGGTCAAGTAAACAACTGCCAAAATTAAAGGAATGTTGATTTTAAATTCCACACGAAGAAAGGTAAAACAACTTTTGGTAGAGAAGACATCAAGGGCATATTTGATAGGTTGAGAGAGAGAGGATTTGTCCCCTCTTACTCTAACTTATCTGGGAAAGGTCAGGGCATGTGGTGTTCTAAATCCTTGAGTGATGAGAGCCTCTAACTTCGGTGAGTTTGGTTAAAAGATAGGATTGTAGGAGGGAAACATGGAGTGAAGTGTGGTAATAGTGACTGACGAGCAGCAGTTCTTGAGTTAGCTGCCCTGCCTCCCATACACTTTCCACTGGTGGAATAGTCAGCTCTGCTAGGATAGGACATGGGCATTCCTGAAATCATCATGCTGTGCAAAATCATGCAGTAAAACCACAGAGACTATGGTGCGGATGGTGGCAGGAGCAAAACACTCACGAAAACTTGGTCAGTGGTACATTGATTAAAAAAAAAAAAAAAGTAACCTAACAAAATGGTAGCACACTTACACATGTTAAGTAGTTAAGAAATGCAGAAATACTACAATAAATAACGGCACGTTCCTTTCTGAAAATCCTGAACTGTGCTGGTGAAAGTGGTTGTTGGAGGATTGCAACTTGTGAATTATTGTCAAGTGGTAGAATAAGGATTATCTGGAATTGGGAGGCAGGTTATAACTGAAGGTGTGAATGGGTGTAACTCCTAAAATACTCTCCGAACTTCAGTAGCTGGTAGATGTTTGAGGTTTGTGAATGTGTGTGTGCATTTGATGAATTTCTTTGTAGCCTGCTTCAGCTGGGTGCAGCTTCCTGCTTTCACCTAATGCTTTTTGCAGATGAAATTGCACATAATCAAATGGGAAATTTGCATTATGCTCCAGTTGTTCCCTGATATATTAACTGCATTTGAACAAATTTGCTTGTTACAAAACAAGCACTATAGCAGAACTGACCAGACTAATTAACTTACATTCTCTAATAATACAGTTCAAACATTTATGCAGACAGCATATGCATGCTGTTTCCTTCTTAGAAATATCTTTCCTTCTTTTGTCTTTCAAAGCCTGGTGCAGGTGAGGAAGCTTCATTAAGGTAGTCTCTGAATTGGGTTGACAACATTTCTATAATTGGTACATATTTGTACGTTATTTGCCTATTTCCAAAAAGTGTTCACTTTAGAAATGACACAGGACACAAGTAAAGGGGGGGGGGGGGATAAACAACCAAATGGCTAAGTGGTTCTTAGCAGAAGAAAGCGTTTCCATTTATTAGGAGAAATTAAGATTTTTCTAGCTCTGATGGGATTTTGCTCAAGGAATAGTAAGTTTGATTGTATAATATGAAGATGATTCCTATGTGGCAGTCCCTTGGGTGTGATCGATGTCAAGTCTCACATAGTATGAAGGTGCATTTTTATAAGAGTCATTCTTCAAAGGCAAAGTGACATGTTGTGACCAGGCAGCTTTCGGAGACTTGGCAAAACACAGGTCTAAAAGTTGGGATAGTGATCTTTTTTTCCAGCAATTCTTAAAAGGTAGAAAAGATATTTTTGCTTCTATGTGACTTCATTCTCAGATTAAACCTCACTTTGTAGGACAGGACTGGGGGTGGGGGTGTGTGTGAAAGAATGCCAAGCAGGGTGCACTTCACTTTCCCACCCCCCACCCTCACCTGCACTTTCCGATGTATTTCCCAGCAAGGTGCCTGGCCCTGGTGGGAGAAAGTCAGAGGAGGCATGGAGGCTTTTGTTCCTCAGCATCTCTGTTTGTATAGTGTATATATCCCAGAATGAGAAAAAAATGACAATCTTATTATTGTTACTTTTTTGTTTTTTACTTGATTCTTAAATTGATTTTTTGTTGTTTCCATTGGCTATGACTATGATAATTAACCAAAAGAAGTGGGCTGTTTGAATGTTACTTTGTACTACTCTCTTAAATCTAGATCTACAGATTGACTTGTATCAAGAAAACAATTAGATTTGATAGAGTAAAAGTTTTCTGTAGTTAGATTTTCTATATTTGAAATATTTTCAAAATGCGTATACATTTTGACATGTTTAGTGGAAGTCACCAACTTCCCTTTCTTGGGAAAGACTATTATTCTTCAGGCTGAGGTTATGTCCTTCCTAATTTTTTTGGTGGTTAAAGTATCATATCTGTTATTAAGAGATAGTGGGGTGACTTTCTGTTTCATCTCTGACATGTATAGAGCTTAGAAGTTGTCACCCTGGTCCTCACGACAGATAAATGCTGAACAGTCTGAAAATCAAGACTTCTTAGATCCATCAAAGAACTGAGATCCCTATAAGGCAAACTCACTCCGCAATCTGAAGAGGCTCATATCAAGACTCATAGCCAAATTCGTCGGAGAGGAAAAATTTCCATACCCTTATGTGCTCCTGGGTTCTCCAGTTGGAGCCCTGTGAACCTGACTGACAAAAGACAGATCAACGAGAAAAACAACTTTATTAGCGTTTGGGAGTACACAGAGATGAGTAACTCAAAGGGATGGTAGGAACTTGGGCTTATATAGCATCTTAACAAAAGAATAGTACATTTTTGGAGAAATAACAAGACTAAAAGGACTTTGAGTTTCTATGGGAAGCAGATATATGGTGGAACTAATGGAAGATACAGACTAGTTAGTAAAGTTTGTTGTGTAGATTCCACTGATGCCACATCTAGGGTTGTCCCTAGTGGTTAACTTTTGTCCATCCTGATAGCGAAGGAGGGGAACATTTATAAATTCATGTCCTGCTGTTAGGTAAACAGGGGAGGGCAAAGACCTTTACTTATATCTGCTTCTTCTCAAATGCCTCCAACTCAGAAAAAAATGTTTATGCCAAGTGGTATATATTGGTGGCATATTCTGCTACCCTGCGATTAGCTTACCTGGAAATGAGTCCACTGAAGGTAGTAACTAATAAGACCATTTAAATGGTAATTTAAGTGATTTTCTGGAGCCAAACTGTAGACTACCTTAAAAACTCTCAACTTTTCTGCAGAGACAAACCTGACTCACAACTTCGTTTGAAGAACAGACACTCTGGAGCCAGATTTTATTGTGGTTAAAATTTCTGCTCATCTATAAAATGGGAAAATAATAATAATAATAATAATAATAATAATAATAATAATACCTGTTTAGTAAAGTTTAGAGGATTGAATGGGATATGTGAAATAACAAAACTAAGAGAATTAATAATGAGTTTGGTATTTTTTTCCAAAGGAAAACAATCCATGGATTTGGGGGCAGGGGATAGACTACCCGACAAACAGTGAATCACTCTCTCCTGGGGATTTTGGGCAAGGGCAAATGGTATATAGGGTATTAGAAGAGGCATTGTGGAAACAGGTATGGTTGGCTAGGGGGTGTGGGATTTCCTTATGAGGCTGGCAAGTCCTGTTTTCTAGAGTAAGATGAGCTAGCTAAAGCCAGAGATGGAAGTTTGGTGGTATAAGTGTTTAGATTTCCTTGACAGTGAGGCCTTTCTTGTAAGTACAGACTGACTACAGTTTAGGTTTGTGATGTGGGCCAGGCCATTGGCATGGCCTCCATCTGTGGGTCCAGATCTGCACATTAACTTTATCAGGTAATAGCACACATGTAAGGTTTGAGAGCAGTACTACCAAAGATGAACTAGTAATATGTGTGTGTAATTGTAGCCAGTGATTTGACTTTTCTTTTAGACCTGTATTTAAGAAAAACTATCAATCAGTAGAAAATGAGTATTTCTGTTTGTCATTAAAACAATAGCTAAGATTTAATGAGTGTTTACTGTGTGCTGGGCATTATTTTAAGCACTTTGATGTTTTCAGTCATTTAATCTTTACAAGAATCCTAGGATCATGTTTAGCTATTATAATTACTACCCCGTTTTATGTAGCGGGAAGCTGAGGCTTACTTGAGGTGACTTGCATAAATTTGCACAATACTTAATGCTAAAGCCGGTCTGTGGGACCAGTTTGGACTCTGGAGCACGTGCTCTCAAACCTGAAGACACACTGAGAACACGCAGTTTGGAGGATATGACAATAGGGTCTGGTGACATCCTATTGACAGTGGTAGGTCATCCATTCGGAAAGCAGTGTGGGACGTTAGTGTTGTGGTCAGGGAGCCTGTCAGTGAGGAGCCTGGACAAGAGCTGGGCTCTACAACTGAGGAGGAATTGAATGGATTGGGAAGAATGGAGGGGGAATGTGTCCTGGGTAAGGAGTGATGCTAGCAGGGCCCTACCCACAACCCCTTCATGCATTCTGATGGACTTCTAGCCTCCGAGACCTGCAGTTCTTTGCCTGAGTGTTTTCTCTGGCCCCTGTCACTTGCTTTGCCTGCTGTGGCAAGCCACAAGTAACAGGGAGTTAAGGCAGACCCTTAGCCCTGTGGGCGTTAGCACTGGGGCATACCTATACTGGGATTTCCCAATGGGATTTCCCAATGAGATTAAGCCCCAGCATCCATCATGATGGCTTGCTTGGTAATGCACACAATTTTGGCTGTTTGCTTTCCCATTCTGCTACTAGTCAGTTGCCTCCTAAATAAATTCCATAAATCCTAAGTGTGTCACCTCCAAAATAAATTACTTGCACAGAGACCCTTGTCTCAGTGTCTGCTTCTCAGTGAAGCCCAAACAATATATAATAATACCAAAACAAATTGCTATAATCATCAAGAGTGTGCTAATTAAATCCTCATACCAACCACTTTGACAGATGGGGAAACCAAGGCTTGGATTGATTAGATAATTTGCTCAAGGTAACTAACGCAGCTAATAAACAGAACAGCTGGGTCATCTGATCGAAGGTAGCCATTGTAACCACCGCTTTTGCTGAGCCAAGACCTAGAGACAAGCATGACCTGATCAGGAAAGTGGGCATAGAAGAGTGATAGAAAATAAGGTCAAGTACTCAGTGTTTTAAGTTTAGTAATTACATTGGCCTCAGGGAAGGGTCTCTTGTTCTGCTGTTACAAAGCTGCACAAATGGTTCTTCCTGTTAATGGTTGCTTGGGTTGGATTTATGTAATCAGAAGGCCCCCCAGCTTATCTAGACTTTGCATGCTGGTGATTTTCCCAGAGTTAGGGAAGTGCAGGGAGGGAACAAGGCCTGACTGCCCTTCTCAGGGACCACCGTCCTGGTCTTGCCATGGATGTGTGCAATTCTAGGCAGGTTATAGCTGAGGGGACCTTTACACTGCCCCTCATTGACCTTTACACTCATTCCTGCAAAATCCAAGGCAAGGTGACTTAAGACATCCTGTGTCTGTGTATGATTTTCTGAATGGTCCTCCCCGATTCCAGTGAAATTGTTTGAAAGCCCTCAGCAAATGGGCAATGGTAATGGAGGAGAAGTATCTGTGCATGGAAGGACTCCTGCTTACTATAAAATCACCTAGTCAGACTTTTCTGAGACCATGAGAGAACAAAAATAGGGTAATTCTGTAGAACTATTTTGTGTTTCCCTAAATCTACATCCTTTATCACCCTATGGGGGTGAAGCACTCTTGCCTCTCTCAACTTCTTTTTTCTTAAGATATATTTATTTATTGTAGAGAGAGATTGAGAGCCGGGCAGAGAGGGGCAGAGGAAGAGAGAGTCTCAAGCAGCCTGTGCTGAGCATAGAGCCTGAAGTGGGGCTTGATCCCATGACCCTGAGACCCTGACGTGAGCTGAAACCAAGAGTTAGATGCTCAATTGCCTGTGCCCCCCAGGTGCCTCAGAGCAACTTCTTAACTCGATTGAAACAAGAAACAGTTGTTTGCACTGTCTTTTTCTCTGAGCCTAATAACTCTGCCTTGCCTGTGGTCAATGGTCAGTGTGTTGTTTGTTGAGTGATCACATAAGTGACTTTGTTTAAAATTTAGCCTCTTCCTGGCTAAGAAAAAGTTAAACTCTCTTCTGCCAGTCCAAGTGGATAGATTTCTCTTTGTGTCTGCATCTCTGTCTCTCTTTCTTCATCCATATGTCTGTCTCTGTGTTTGATGATGTGTTTGGGGAATATAGTTCAGTCTTAGGACTAGATTCAAACTACTTGGGTCAACTTGACCCTACTCAGCCTGAAGGGATGGACCATTCCAGAGGTTGGTGTTATTGGACATTCAGGACCCCAAAGCGAGGAGCCAGACCTAGGCTAAGTAGAACCAGGGCAGCTGGCAGAAGCAGGGGAGAAAGTGCTATCTCACCGAGAATAGTTTCTCTGGTTCCTTTTAATCTTCTTTATGCTTTTTACCTAAAGTCTTCAAATTGCTGTGGGGATGCCCCAGCATATTGCTCGGCACAACCAAGGCTTTGTCTTTTCCTTTCACTTTGACAAAATCCCTGATTCTTTGGAATGTACAGTGAATCTTAACTTCCTCTATTCTGTGTAAATAAATAGGCACCATGGCTCTTCTATTGTTAGTGTTCTTGACACTCATGTAAAGAATTTCCTAAACCTGTAGTTCCTTTCCTGAGTCTTGCTTTTATGCGAAGCCAACTCATTGTTACCTAAACCAGAGACTTTTCCACAGGTTTGATGACACGTGGCCCCGTTACAGAGCCACAGAAGACAGTAATCTTGATTTTCTGGTTCCTCAAAGGGCTTGGCCCAGTTCTGCGGCCTCAGCCCAAGTACTACTTGAAGAGTATCTCTGTAACCAAGATCACAGAGTCAGATGGGACAGTGGAGGAGGGCAGGACAGAGACCCAGTAACCCATCAAGATAATCCATGATCACCAGTACCTTCCGCCCTGGGTAAAGCCTTTTCCCATCCTCAGTCAGCTCTTAGTGAAGTAGAAAAACTTGATTTTTGTTGTGGTAGTGTTGGTGGCTTTTTGTTTTCTTGTTTTATCTTTTACTTCCTTGGCCTCTCTGTCCTCTTAATAGTGGGGCCAAGATGGAAGCTCATGCCTTTGGTTTAACCTCATGTACTTTCATATTTCTCTTAGGTGAAGTTGCAGGAACCTTTGCCTTAAGCACTCTGAATCTTATCATTTCCTGCATATTGTTAAGAATCCACAGGATAGAACAGATTATCAGGTCCTGACTTAACAGTTTCCTTTGGTGATTCCATTTATTGCTGTGGGCATGTATTTTTGTGGCTCAGAGTAGGTGATTATATTATTTGAAATCACTTGGCCATATTTAATTGAAACTAATCTTTCATAGCTACCACTGTAGTTGTGCCTCAGTTATTTTTGTGTGTACCAAATATATTTTATTAAAATATTTGGATGCAGTGGCTCCAGAAATTCTGATGGCTCTAGAGTTTCTATATCTAAGGGTCTCAGAAGTAGAAATCTGGTTGGAAGTGGGGTGCAGGATTGGGGGCTAGTAGCTAGGGGATGCCTTAAAGGTGTGTTTCCATAGCAGGCATGTTCTTCTTAATTAGATTTATGATAATTTGGGGTATGGGGAGATGATCATGAAGATTAACCCTCTCCCCCAATGGACACTGTCTGTATATTTCTGAACTATGCAAGTCTTACCCATTTTTTCCCCAATCTTTTCTAACATACCCTTTTGCCCTCAGCAACTTTACTGTTTAAGTCCCAGAATTTCTTCACATTGGTTTGTTTTCTAGGAATTTTACCTTAAAATACTTTTTACTTCTTTTGCAGTGTTAAAAATGTAATTCTCTCCTTGTAATAATTTTTTTAAAATAAGCATATTTCAGTGACCCTCATTATTGTTGAAAGCAATATCTAACTTAAAAAGAATTGCTCTGCCTTATCTCTCTTGGTGAGATCTTTTCATAAAAGGAAGCCCTTTGCTAAATGGTTAAGTCTTGAAGTCTTCACACTTTTTTTTTTTAATTTGACAGAGAGAAATCACAACTAGGCAGAGAGGCAGGCAGAGAGAGAGGAGGAAGCAGGCTCCCTGCAGAGCAAAGAGCCCAATGCGGGGCTCGATCCCAGGACCCTGGGATCATGGCCTGAGCCGAAGGCAGAGGCTTTAACCCACTGAGCCACCCAGGCGCCCCGAAGTCTTCACACTTTTAATCACTTTTTCCTCATTACTACTTAAATTAGTTCTAATAAAATTTTACACCATGTAAGTAAGGATTGAACTAAACATGAAACATTGTTTATTCCCTTTTCATACTTTCTAAAAAGCTCTCCCAACCTTGAGTTTACCCTCCAAGAAGCATTTATGTGAAAGAAAAGTAGCTGGCATTTTCAGAGTTCTTCGTGTAGTGAGTTAAGTTAAAAAATATTGATTATGAAGCAGAATTTTGAACCATTTCCTGGCCTGCCTCTAGATCACAGTCTAGAATTTACAAAGATTTTTATTTAACCGCTTGCAGACATTCGAGGCATATAACAAATGCCTGTGGATACACAGACTTTTTAGGACAGCTTCATAAGAATTCTTATTCATAGGAATAGGCGGTAGCAACAAGGGTCACAGCAAAGAGAGAGAGATCACCAGATAAGCAGTTCCGTCTGGTGGGAGGGGCTGGATTTGAGTCCTAATAGTCCAGTTTATAAGCATTGCCATCTTGGCTTATCTATAAAAGAAAAATGGAATTTCTTTCTCTGTCTCATGGTTTCCCACCAAAATTTCTCATGATTTCTACCAAATTGGGCTGTTGTGTTTGGAATGGGGACACTTAAAATGTAAGCTATGGGATGTGTGTGAAATTTGCTTTGGTGACCTCTGGTGGTGAGAGTGCCCCACGTGACTATCTATCTGGAGATGGCCACTAACTAAGCACCTTGGACAGAGAAAGCCAAGGGCTGAAGTTGGAACATCCCCAGAAAGTCTCAAGGGCAGAAGCTCCACTGAGCTGCTCCTCATATGGGTAGCTCTAAAGAGATGCTTCAGCACAGGTAGCGGGACAGTCAGGTGATTCTCTTGGCAAGTGCCAGGTAGACCAAGTGGGTAACATGGAACTAAGTTTGTGTTCAGATATTTGTGAGAATTATATGAAACAAATTAGACATAACTGCTTTGAAAACTATAAATGTATGCGTTAGGTATTAGTTATTATTGGAGAAGTATGTGACTATTTTAAGACTTTGAATCCTAGGCTGCAATGCTTGAAGTTGATCAGATGAGGAGGGTAAAATTTTAATATCTGCTAACATTGGTAGAGGCTTATTAGGTTGCAAGTATAGTCCTGCGTGGTTGACAAATATTAACTCATCAACAACTTTGAGGCAAGTCTTACCTTATATAGGATATATTTTATAAATGAGGGAACTTAGGCACAGACTGACTGAGTCTTTGACCAAGATCATACTGTTCTATGCAGTTGAGTCAGAATTTGAACACAGCCATTAGGCTTCGGAGTCCATTCTATTAATTATAACACTCTTCAGTTTTATGATGATGTTGTAGAGAATGCCATCATACGTGAGAAACAAGATGGATTGGGGGCAGGGGATAGCATGATGAAATTGAATTTTCACCAAATCTAGTCAGGCATTATATAAGTGGCTTGGGGGAAGAGTGTCCAGTGGTAAGTGTCTGACTTTTGTGAGGTCTGTCACAACATAATACATGCCCTTATTAATGATTTCTTTCTTATGTGAAACATTTTGTTACTTCTTATGTTGTTTTCGTGGTCTTAAATCCCCTCCACCTCAGAGGGCAAGGATTCTGCCTTCCACATGAATGATATTCATACTCAAGGGAGGCTACTATAAACAGCAGTTGGGCAGTGTCTTATTAAGGTTGATATATTTTATATTTGTTCTCATTGGGAGGGATGGTAGATGAGGGAAAAAAGGAAGGAAGAGGTCTTGTGTCTTAAAAACTCTATGGCTGGTAGCTTAAAGTCAATATTTAGCCAGTTGGCATTCGGGAAGTAGTCTAATGGTTATACCGAGCCAGGTAAGACAATTTCTTATGTGGTTCTAATGATGAAGCATGTGAGGCTGGAGAATCACTGAAGGAAGGAAGTCTCAGAAGCCCTCAAAAGGGAAAAGTGCTTTCAATTCCTGTTTCTTTTGGAAGAGACCAAGTTGTAGATATTTCCGTGAGTAGGATGTAATTACTGAGAGTGTCACAATGTTCATGACTAGATCCCCATTACCTTCTTAATATAATTTGATTCCTGTTTTCATTTTTTATTCATGAAGTCAATTTTCATTCACTTGAGTGTTTTCATTTCTTTGGGTCTCTCTGTCTTTAATAGGAAATAGCAAAACAGAGTCCCACTCTGATTCTTTGACCTTAACATTATTGTGGTTCATGAAGCCACTTAACAGATCCAGATGGCTAAAAGAATTTGTCATTTATGTGCAACTTGCCATTAAACAATTATGGTACTCTGACAGAGAATTCACCCAGGACCCCCAGGATCCCCCATTTACTAATCAGCTCAAGTGGATGATGCTTTCTGGTAGATTGAACATGGGGTAGTGATGTGAAGCCATACCATTTGCTGTTACACTTAATATTTAAATATTAAGTTTTAAAAGCATAATTTACATGTTGTTCATATGACTATGTGTTACATTAACAACCCTATATTGCCTATAAGCTATGTAAGCTTTTTGAAATGAACTCCTGTATTTAAAAAGAGGAAACAAATTACTTTGCAAGCATTTAGTTAATTCTTATTTTTTGCTAAATGCAAATACATACTACACTGTACATTTTCTTATTTTTAAAAATATTTTGGAAATGTACATTTTGTAATTGGGTTCTTTCAGGACCTAAGGAAGCTAACAATACCTTTTAGGAAAAGTAAAAGTATGCTAAGAAGTTTTATTGGAATAACAAAGTATTTTATTTTGTGCCAGACTAAAATACTCTCATCTATTGGTCTTATAGTAAGAAGTAGAGAAAACAATTTCTTGTGTTTGGATTAGAAAAGCCATGAATGATAGCATTCCTGAGAGAGTTAGGGATTGAGAAGAAATGGTTGAGTCCAGTTCATTCCTAGAGAAAAAAAAACAACACATTGGTTTTTGTGTATGTTTTGACCAAGTTAACATGGTATTTATGATGTGCTAATTTGTTGCCCAGCTCATGTAAATTAAGAAGCAGGGATGCTTTTATGTTTAACATAATCTGCTATTTCCATAGCATTTTTGCTTTGTTTGAAGTGGTAAAACATACTAACCCTCTGTTACTGTCACATCGATTTTACAGTATTTATTGTCAAATGAGTGGGCCCTAGCTTATGTCCCTACTAGTGACGTACACTGACATTCACTCTTAACACGTCCCATCCAGAGGGATGACAATGCTAAAATCCTGGTAGGCTAAACAGAATGATTTCTTTGTGGTTCCATCTTTCTTTTCTGAAGCTTTCTTTTGACCTGAGCTTGTTAAACTGTTTCTTGGAGAGAGAGTGGGAGAGAGAGGGCGCGAGATTGTCTGTATGGTTTTGCAGACCTATCAGCGTGCATGGTTATATTACATTTTAAGCAACGAAAATTTAGGCGTTTGCTCAGTGTCATTAATAATTAGGGAAATCTAAGTCAGTACTACCTCATACCCACTCAGATGGCTGAAACGAAAAAGGAGGATCAAGACAAGTAGTATTGAGGGTGTGGAGACATTGGAATCCTCTTATACCACTGGAGGGAGTAGAATAGGATGCTGAAATTTGGAAAACAGTTTGGCATTTCCCGAAAGAAATGACCCAGCAATTCTACTCCTGGGTATATATCTAAGAGAACTGAGAATGTGTGCCTACCAAAAAAATTATACACGACTGTCCCTAGCCGCGTTATTCATTTGAGTCAAGAAGCAGAAACAACCCAAATGTACCTCAACCGGTAAACAGATGAACACCGTTACTATCAGATGCCAGATTGGGGATATAGAACATTTTAATTGAAAATTGAGACATTTACCACCCTAGTAAATTTTAATGATTAAGTATTTTATGCTTTGTAAGTAGAATTGAAAATCACTGTAATTAGATTTTTCCCCTTTTTATAAAACTCCTTTCTCTCCCCCTTGAGACACATTGGTTTCCCAAGTTACAAATTCAGTTTCTTTTGTTTGTTCTAGCCACGTGGTTTTTCTTATTACGTACCTGTTTAATTTTTAATTTTTCATTAAAAGTAAATATGGCTATTTTCCCTTTGAATATTTCAAGAAGTCTTCCATGTCTCTCTGTCGCGACTTTGATATAGTGCTGTCTAGTGTGTATTACTACATAATTAAAATGCCACTTTTTAATCAAATAGTTCTGGCAAAACAACCTATTAATACACTTTACATGGACCAGAGGTTTATTTCTGTAAAGTTGAGATAAATGTTATAAACGCTTTTCTGGGACTAAAACGTAAATGAAATAACATGCTCAGTGCTATGGGGAGGGTTGCTACAACTGCAGGAAAAATACTTAGAAGATGAACAGATTGTAGTCTTTTTAGTCAGTCTTATTTATTGTATAATGTGGATATATTAGAAAATACTCATCTTCAGTCCTTGGGCAATAACTTGTAAGCACTGACTATATGCCAGTCGTTGTACTAGGCTCTAGGTAATTAGTGGTGAACAAAACAGACAAGGTGATTCTGCCCTTGGCCATTTCTGCTGCAATCTGGGAGCTCTTGGGTTGGGAGCACCTTGTGGTGGGCCACCGTGACTGGGGCAGAGACCAGAGAAGTGGACAGGATAGTGGTTGTTGCAAGTGTGTGGTTATGGTGAGGAGTTTGGGCTTTATTCTAACTGTAATGATAAGCCATTGTAGGTTATTTGCAGGGGAATCCAACTTCAGTTTTATAGGGATTATTCTGGGTGGTGGTGGGAAAATGGTTGGTGGGAGGGAATCCAGTTAGAGAGTTTGTTATAATGCAGGCAAGGTATGATAGTGCCTTAGATTGGAGTAGGGCTCAAGAGCTAGAAAGAAGGAGATTGACACAAACTGTGGACAAATTAACCAACTGTGGTGGATGGGATGTGAGGATAGGAGGGCGATGAGGGCAAAGGGCGGGTCAAGGATGTTTCCGGCATCTCTGACTTGAACAGCAGGGGAAGGGGAGATTCTGTGTCCTGAGATGCTGAATGCGGAGGCACAGAATTGGAAGGGATGGATCCAGTGTTCAGCTTGGGCAGGTTGAGCGTGAGGGAAAGATGTGTTTCTGAGCTGGGGGAGTGCAGGGACTAGCCCGCTCTTCCTTGGACGGTGGTAACTGTTTTATGGTCTGGGTACAAGTTAGAATAAATAATCACTTCCCAAACTAAACAGTCTGAACTGGTTTCCAGCTTATAGATGAGTTGCTGTAACGGATCATGCCTCTGTGGTCTCTCTTCCAGCTCAGCAGTCTGAAATTTTGTATATATTTGATGAGCACGATGAAACAACATTCATTTATAGTCAGTCCTCGCTTATTGTGATCTCTTCTCTCTGGTATTCTTAGAACTATGCTTGCCAGGTCCGTGGGGTCAAGTTACAGATTTGATCTTCACATGGACCACAGGGATTTTCTGTTACTGTGTTAGAAGCTGCATTCTTCACTTTTGAAGGCTGACTTGATAACTTATTTGGAAGGAAAGTGAGCCATAGAGTTGGTATGAGGTATGCCCATTTATCTTTGCTACTGAACACCCCAGACTTACGTTCTAGCCATACTGTACTCTAGTGGCCTTCATTTATAAACATGGATCCCAAAATATGTTCTGCACATCTCACACTGGCTATGGTTCTGTCTGCCTTCCCATTAAGTATACATTTGCTGTGAATGTGAACCACATCATTTTATTCATCCTTTGATTTGCTACAGCCAATATTTTTTTTCCTAGCAAATAGAAATGGGTTATTTAGGGGCTGCAATTGTAAGGGTTTTGTTCTTTGCAATGCCTCTGCAGTTAGGCATGGAGACTGGCATGCGCTTGGTACTTTATATTTATTAAATAGAGGAGTGCCCTAAGGAATGGCTAAGTAGACAATTTTGTGAGAGGGAAGGGGTAACTCAGTTTTCAAAAACCAAGAGACCAGACAGGCAGTATTCTTCCTATGAGATTATGCCACTGGAACCTACTGAGAAATCAAGGGTGCAAAATGGAAATTTGGGGATCCAAATGACAAAATGCATTCTAGAAACCACAGGAGTGGAATTCCATGAGGGTGTGCTGAAGAGAGCAAGAGTAGAGGCAAAAGGAAAAGCAGAGGAAGGGGGATTGCAAGAAGGGGGGGATGACACCACAGGAGAGCACAGGATCCTGGGGGTCCCAGCGGAGGTCATGGTGAGAGGGATGCTCAGGGAAAAGGACCATTGGATTTGGGCAGAAGTCAAGCAAGTGCAAAACGAGCCTGGATGTAGTGTGAAATAATATTGGGGAAGTTCGCTATCTTTTTTTTAATACTGCTCATCACTAATGATTCCCGCTGGGGTGGGGGGGATTTTTCTTAAGCAAAGACCCAATTAGTTTTGATTTTGTGCTGTGCATAGCCTAGCATCATAGGACACTATTTGTACTGAGATCAAAGAGTTCATTTTGTGATTTCTTGTAAGCTGATTACTTAAAAATGAAGGCTAGATTTTTCCATTGCTCCTATTATAGGTATTGAGGTTTTATACTAAAATTATTTAGGGAATGTTGCAAAAAACATCACAGCAATTGGAGATTTGAAAATAGACTTGAATGTCAATGTGAAAAATATAGACTGTTTCTCTACAATAGCCCAAGAGCTCTTCAGTTGAAATTTTTTTAAGTTCTTTAGTTCCTGAGAACACTACAGAGCTATAATAATAAGCTCATAGCAATAAAAACAAACAAGCAAACAAAAAGAAACTTGGATTGTGCTAATAACAGGGGTGTACACAAACACACATATACACATTAATGTGTAACTTTTTTCTTGGTCATTTCTTAAAATGCATATGGGAAGAGGATGGGGGGAGTACATTTGAGCCTTGTTAGGATGCTACCATTTGCATAAAGCTTTTTCCGCACAGGTGAGATTACATTAGAGTATTGAAAAATGTAGCCACTGTATATTTAGCATCTGCTTCATTCCAGATGTGTTACGATAATCCAGGAAAGGAGGTATTATCATCTCCAGTTTAAAGCAAGAAAAGTGAAGTTCAGAGAGTTTAAGTAACTTGCCCTCAGTCTCAGAGCTTCTAAGTAGAATTGTATCCATTTTTGCCCCAAAGCTCACTTACCTTCCAGTGTCCTGTCTGAATGAGAATCTTTGATCAGAGTAAGTCAAGTATTTGGTTGGGAGCCCAGGAAACTCCATAGATAAAAACCACTAGATGAGAACTTTTTCCAGCATCCCAGTCCTAATCTGCCTTTGGGACCTATATCTGCAATTGACTTTTTCTTCTTCCTTCCTATTACAACAGACAAGGTTGTTCTAAGGACTTGATTTTTTCCTGTGTATCTTTTGCATCTTTAGTTTGTCTCTTTCTTTGCTAGCTTCTTCCCATAAGGATAACCAATGCCCTCACCAAAGCACATACCATCTGTATTGGTTAGTGATTGCTGTGTAACATACCACTCTTAACTCTTGACGAAGCTACAGTCCGATTTATTTAGCTCACTGTTCTGTGGCTCAGCAAATTAGGCTGGGCTCTGCTGGACTCACTTCTGTGACTGTGATCAGCTGCTGGTCAACTACTCAGCTTTGCTTCAGGGGCACGAGCTGGCTAGTGGCCAGGGCCGTCAGGGTGACTAAAGTTTGTGTCTTTCCTCATCCAGCATGCTAGCCCAAACATGTCCACTTGGTTGCTTGAGAGCATTTCCAGAAAGAGCAGAATCCTGTCGGTCATCTCAAGGCCCACATTGAGAACTAGTGTCCTTCTGTCTGCATATTGTCAGCTGGAGCAAGTCATAAGGACAGCCCAGGTTTGGGGCGGGTGGGGGGGGGGGCGAGGGGGCGCAGGGTGGAGAAATTCTGCTGAACTTGGCACTCTTTCTTGTTGCTAACTCCATTTTATTCTCTAAGACCACAGTACAGACTAGGACACCTCAGGCTGACCCATGTACCTCAGATGCAGTCTTCTGCTGTCCCTGGGCAATGGTTAGCTTACTTCTTAGCCGGAAACGAGTTCCTTAAACATGGTGACTGTGTTTCAATCTAGGATTTGGCACATAGCAAGTGACTTTTAAAAGCAGAAATTTGGGGCGCCTGGGTGGCTCAGTCAGTTGAGCATCTGCCTTTGGCCCAGGTCATGATCACAGAGTTGTGGAATCGAGCCCTGCATTCTGTTTTTGGCTCGGTGGAGAGCCTGCTTCTCCCTCTCCCTCTGCCTCTGTCTGCTGCTTCTCCTGCTTTGCTCTCTCTCTGTCAAATAAATACATCTTGAATGAATGAATGAATAAATAAATGAATGCAGAAATTTTTGTGAAGATAAAACAGCCTCGCAGATGGTAACTGGCATTATGGAGTAGAAGATAGTAAATGCTTGCATTTTAAAACCTGCCTATGGAAGTTTAAAAGCTTTGGGGCGAGGTGCCTGGGTGGCTCAGTAGGTTAAGCCTCTGCCTTCGGCTCAGGTCATGATCCCAGAGTCCTGAGATCGAGCCCCGCATCGCGCTCTCTGCTCAGCAGGGAGCCTGCTTCCCCCTCTCTCTCTGCCTGCCTCTCTGCCTATTTGTGATCTCTGTCTGTCAAATAAAAGATAAAATCTTTAAAAAAAAAACAAAACTTTGGGGCAGAATGTATCGACTATATCAAAATTAAATATTTCTTTAAAAAAATTAAGGGGGTAAAGAATCCTGTTCAGCATTCTGAGTAGAAATCATTATTAAATATTTACACACTGTCTTTCTAGGTTTTTAAGAGGTTACAAATTTGTTTATAAGAAGACAACTCTTTTTTTTTTTTCATGGCGTATATGTCAGAGAAAGCATATGTATCCATTAACTGGTCCATTGGGATTTGGGAGAAAATTTCTATTTTAGAATGTAAAATGAGGAAGGGCAGCATCCTAATGTTACTCTGGAAGACACTGAAAAAAAAATGTTTCTCTCAGATGGATGTGGGATATATACAATGTAAGCTCATCTTTAAGTGAACATGCCTTATTGGTGTATTAAGTCTTTTTTTTTTTTTTTTTTCGTTTTTTTTTTTTTTTTAAAGATCTTTTATTTATTTGACAGAGAGAGATCACAAGTAGGCAGAGAGGCAGGCAGAGAGAGTGAGAGGGAAGCAGGCTCCCTGCCGAGCAGAGAGCCCGATGTGGGACTCGATCCCAGGACCCTGAGATCATGACCTGAGCCGAAGGCAGCGGCTTAAACCACTGAGCCACCCAGGCGCCCCGGTGTATTAAGTCTTAATTGACCGATTTTCATGTGCATTTTATGTTTTAGGTTCGGCTGCCTATATATCTTTCCCAATTCCTAAAACCTTGCCGCGTTTTCGCAGCACTGGTTTGATATCCAACTATGCAGCGGAGATCAAGAGGAATTAACGCTGGACTTATTCTGCTCCTCTCTCAAATCTTCCATGTTGGGATCAGCAATATTCCGCCTGTCACCCTCGCAACTTTGGTTCTCAACATCTGGTTGTTCTTGAATCCTCTGAAACCGCTGTTCGAGTCCTGCCTTAGCGTGGAGAAGTGTTACCAGCAAAAAGACTGGCAGCGCTTACTGCTTTCTCCTCTTCACCACGCAGATGACTGGCATTTGTATTTCAACATGGCATCCATGCTCTGGAAAGGAATACATCTGGAAAGAAGACTAGGCAGTCGATGGTTTGCCTATGTCATCATCACCTTCTCCTTGCTCACTGGAGTGCTGTACCTGTTCTTGGAATTTGCTCTTGCAGAATTTTTGGATGAACCTGGCTTCAGAAGGAACTGTGCCGTAGGTTTCTCAGGTAAGGCAGACAAATTGCTAAGGGAGCCTGCATGAAGATAGTAAGGGAGGTGTCGCTGTTGTCATTTTATAAAGCGAGCGTCCTTATTTGGTGAGGGAATTGAATTCTGAGTGGCTAAGGATTGCTGGAGCTCGCGTTTTGGAGAGAAGGATGATTGGAGCAGGGGAGAGAAGATCATGCTATTCTGTTTTAACGCTACATCATTCTCTCTTGGACAGTTTGCATCAGGGTCTGCTCCAAGGTAGTTTGTAGGAGATGTAGTTCTAGAAATACACACTGGCTCCTTCATGGTGGAAAGACCCAGTGGTGAATCTGTGATAAGGAATTCTCTAAAACCATAAGTATGCCTCTCAATAACCTCATAAATCCATGTACCACACCTTACGATGGCACACTCACTGTGTTTCACTGTGACCTGTGTTACAGGTCACTCTCCCTGTATCTCAGAGTGCGGAAATGGCCATCTGGGCCAAAATGAGGTGTTCTAAGAATTAGAATGTGATAAAGAAGGGGGGAAATAGTGCTGTAACAGAAGGAAATCCAACTTTTCCCTCTACTTTCACTGCCATCTGGCCCCCTTCCCTTTAAGATACATCCTCATACAGCCAGTTGTGGGGGAAGAAAGGAAACATGCCCTATCCTCAACATGTCTTTCCAAAGAGGTTTGAAAAAAATACACATTACTGCTATTTTTTTTTTATGGAGTTAAAAAATCACATAGCATAAAATTAACAACTTGACATGAACAGTTCAGCGGCATTTAGTATCATTTTCGGTATTTTATTCCCATTTTACGTGTTGTCTATTTTCCAGCATACCGAAAGTCAGCATGAACTTCTGCGTTAAAAAACCATCAAAAGGACGATTACCTTGAACATTGTCTTTCTACCAAAAGCTGGGTTGACTTGTAAAGAAAAGGGTGTTTCAAAACAAGAAATGAGATATAGTCAAATAATCATTTTCATTTTCAGTTAGTTTTCTTTGTAAACGTGGATTAGTGCCACGTTTGGATTGTTGATATTTGTGTGCTCTTTACTCTCTTCTAGGAGTTTTGTTTGCTTTGAAAGTTCTTAACAACCATTATTGCCCTGGAGGCTTTGCCAACGTTTTGGGCTTTCCTGTACCCAACAGATTGGCTTGTTGGGCAGAACTTCTGGCTATTCATTTCATCTCGCCAGGGTAAGTGTTTACTCTCAGAGAAGACAAATGAAGAACCTGATGTTCCAGGGAGAAAAAATTGTCATAATAATGAGGTAACCGGTTTTTGTTTTGTTTTGTTTTGTTACAGCAAAGTTTATTCTTTAAGGACGGCACTGAGCTTACTGGTTTTAATCTCAGACGTTTCTGAGTTTGAATCCTGTCAACTGCCGAACCCTGTGATTTGGGTCCCTTTGCCTTGTCTGAGCTTCAGAGCCCTCACCCTTTAAATAGGAACAAGAGAACCTGATACACAGACTGGAGGATCCATATCCATGAGACTGTCTATTCCTGAATTCTAATAATAGTAATGCAGAGAGGCATGTAGAAACCACATAATCATAGAGAGAAAAAATTACAAGACATGTTGGCCTGGTACTTTTAAGCCATCTCAGTTGTGAGGTGTCTTGGTGATAGAACTCTTTAAACAGAAGACTTGACTCACAATCTCAATATGTAAAATGGATCAATGATGAACTATTTAGGGTTGAGAGCAAGCTTGAGCCCCATTCCCTTTGCCTTACCCCGTCTTGCTGTGGTTTTCTTAGAGGCAACCCCAGGGCTCCAAGGAATACAGCGGGGGAGCCACTGATCTAGATGAATCCTTTCCTTTTCAGATGAGGACAAGAAGAGTCGGAGGTCAAGGTACTTTTCAAAACACTTCTTGGTAGGTGCTAGCATAGTAAGGGTGCGGACCTCCTGACTCCTGGTCTGGTGCTCCTGGCTGGGGTGCTTTCCCACTTTGGTTCCTTTCTCTGCTTTTGATTAGAAAGAGGAGGGTGAATTGTGCTGTTCTCCCACCTCCCACCAGTTCCGCTTCCCTTAGTCTGTACAGGCTGCTGGAAGCACGTGGTTTTTGTTTATTTTTACTGTAGGGACCTGGATAGATACTCTTTGGAGAAGGAGGAAATTCAGGAAGAAGTTAAGGAGGGTGTTTTGTTTGTTTTTCTTTTACATTTTTTAAAGTTTTGGCCATTTTTCCTCTCAGACGGCGGTTTTATTTTGCTTTTGGTTCCTGTGGCTGTGTTGGGTGTTGTACTTTATTTGAAATTTTTCTCACTGCGCTGTGCCTCAGCCCAGTAACCTCCGGAGAGAGTCCCTTCTCTAATGCTAATTTCCCATCATGGGCAGCCATTGGCAGCTGGTCTGCAAAAGGCAGTGATGTGACCACTGAACACCACTCATTTGCAACTGTATTGTTACCTTGTGACAGTTCCACGAAGAAAGCCTAACAAAATCTTCAAAGTTTTCTTTGAAAAAGGGTCCAGTAATGTCTGTCCCTTGTCTGAACAGGCCTCTCTATACCTTGTCACTCACAGTTCCCTGACTTGCTTGATGTGACTTGCTTCTCTGTGTAGAGGAGAGACTCCTGTTTGTGACCGCAACACCCAGCATTCATATTGAAATCACTCCCTCCATACTTGAACTTTTATTCCATGATGAGTCCCTTTGAATAGCCATGCCTTTAATATTCTCACGCAACCTTTTCTGAAGACTCTCACTCATCATGCACTTTATTTATTTATTTTTTTTTAGGGTCCCCCCTTCCATGGAAAAGGCATGGTTGCATTTTTATGTAATATGCTTATTCTGCATGGAGGGACCCGATATGCTGAGCCTGGGAATTACATGAAATTTCCTATCTTTGAAGTTTGAGAGAATGAATCTTTTCGTGTTTTAAGATTTGACTACTTTGAATGATAAACTTCTGATACCCAAGCATCTGCTTCTGCCTGTGTCTAAATAAAGACCAAGCTAAACCCTGGTCTAGGAAACTAAGAAGCGAGGAGTACTTCTTTGAGATGGATCTTGGAAGAATGGAAGAAACCAGAGCTCTCTTTGCTCTTCATTGTTATTCTCCTGGTGGTTGTCAATTAGAATTTGCACTGGGAAAACACTGTAAATCTTTAGAACAAAGCCTGCTTTATTGTCAGACTTAATGAGCTGCCCTCTGGGGAGAAAAAAAACCTGCCAAGCAAACATTTGGTGGACCTCTGTGTTTTAGGAAAGCCACGGAATTAGTAATTTCCCCCAGTTACAGCGTCTTATGGAGAGAAGCCACTCTAAACAGCCAGCCATTAGGCACCATGAGGGGTTGGACTTGACCGGGGGAGTGAAGTAATCACACTCATCTGCTGGTGCTTTTGCTTTTCACAGTACTTGTTTGTACCTTGTTTTCAGTGATTGCTGTGCCTTACATGGTCCTTCCATTCCCTGGCTTGTCCTGGGACTCTGCTCAGGGACTATGTTTGAAGACCTGTCCCTGCCCCAGAGGCAGCCCAGCAGGGAAGTGTGCAGGGCCGATCAGGAGGCTGCCTCCTTGTAGACTGGGTTCTTGATCCTTCCTACCCCCGCCCCCTCCTGTAGATGGAAGAAAGGGGGTCTGATGCCAAGTGTTACTTCCAACCTCTGCAGTTTCTCAGATGAGCCCAAGGCTCTTTAGTCCCAAACTGAAGCTCAGGGGAATGAGCATTACACACTCTGAGACTGCCCCTCAGTGACTGCACTCGAGGACAGTGGTCATGTGTGAAAGATCTGGACTGACATGCTAGCCGTGGGACCTCCAGGGACTCCTGCAGCCTAGCCTCTCTGAGCCTCAGTTTCCTCCTCTGTCCATTGGGAATGTTACTTGCTTTCTCTGCTTCCTAAGTTTTGAGGAGTCCAAGAGGTAATCTATATGAGGGTGTTCATAAATTATAAAGTACTTCTCTCATCATTTTTATTATGAGATGAATCCCTGGAAGTGTGTAGTGCCCCTGAAATGAATCTTATTTCTTTTTCTTCCTAAAATCAATAAAATAAGTCAAACTGTTTGCTTCAGTTCTGTCTCTCCTCTGCCCCTTGATCCTGCTTGACTTTTCCACCCAGAATGGCAGTTAGCAATCTAAAAATTCCCTTGGGCTACTCATAAACACAAATTAAGCGGGCCATGACTGCATTTGGACCCTAAGAGATTTTTTTGTATAATACAACAGTTCTGAAAACATTAGCCCCTAGGCTTTGGTACTGCTTCACTGCTAATGTTGGATGAGAGGAATTACTCTGACTCTACGAAAAACTTCTTGGTTAGATTGACCAAATGAGAGAAAAATAGATTTAATACCTTTTTTTTTTTTTTTTACTTATTCCAGTCTTTTTAATTGTAAAAATTTTCAAAGTAAAGAGAAGCTGCTGGACCATTTGAAAGTAAGTTGCACACATCAGAATAACTTCACCCCTAAAAACTTCAGCGTGTATCTCCTAAAAATTTATTGCTTTATATAGACACATTACTGTTGTCGTATTGAAGAAAATAAACAGGAATTCCCCAGTGTTGTTTAGTAATTAGTTTAGATTTAAAATTCCCCATTTTCCAAATGTCTTTTGTAACTGTTGTGCTTTTTTGGGGAAGGGGGGGTAGAGACATAAGAGGACTAGGATATGGTTAAAGTTCATGCATTTGATTGTATTTTTTTGTTCCCTTTTAAAGGCAGTCCCTCTACCTTTTTATTTTCCTATGACATTGAGAAATAACTCATGGAAAAGTTGTGAAGAGACCAGGTTTTGTAGAATGTTCCAACTTCTGGATTTCTTGTTTACTTGTAGGGTTACTTAGCTCCTTCCTTTAGCCCCCACATTTCTGTAAACTGGAAGTTAGGTACAAAGGTTTACTAACATCCAGATTAAACTGGGTTGTTGGCAAGAATACTTCATGGGGTGATGCCATGAGGGTACACAATAACCATATTACATCATGGCAGGAAGGACATAATGCCAGATTGTCCCTCTGTGAGGAATTCTAAGTTTAATCCATTAGGATAGTGTCCATTGTAAGGATACATCTATCCCTTTGCACTTGTAAAACAATCTGGGAGTGGTAATTGGACATCATGCAGATAGCTTGTTAATAACCTTCTACCTTTTGGTTCAGTATTTTCCAGTGATGGCCCTTTTCTGAACTGGTTGTTTCACAGAGAGCCATGAAGAATGATTTTCTGATTCTATCATTCCTTACACTTACTAGTACACTTATTAGTACACTTATAAGTCCATACACTTATTAGGTGGGGTCAATCCAGGGTTAGAGGTTAAAACGCAAAGGCAAGGTACTGAGGAAGAGCAGTGTTCTGTCAAGGGGAGATCTGCGTTTGGTAGGCTTGAAGCTATTCAGTTTTGTGGGTTCTTTTTAAGGAAAAAAAAATACAAAATTGAAAATGAAAGTAACACTTTTAAATGACAATACAAAGCACAACAATTTACAATTTTAAAGAGCTAACAAATACTATAAACATTAAAAAAATCCTTTTAAGTAATGTAATATTCTGTTAACTCCCTGGCATGCCTTTATCATATCCCATGCCCTCCCCGCCCCAGATTTGGCTGAGTGCTTTTGATCTCTTCTTCATCTGACAGTAACTTGGCAGTAGCATTTCTGTAGAGAGAATAACATGGTGTATCAAAATTAATTTTCTATCAGAAGTTTAGGAGAACTTCTTTTATAGCTTATGTAAATTTTTAGCTTCTGATTTGGAGAACATCTCCATCAAAGTGTTTTTACATACACGCTGTAAACTTTCAGGGCTTTTCAAGATTACTTGTGCAGTGACCAATATCTAGTGTACTTTGAACGATTTGGGTGTTGTCACTGATCTTTAGTGGCATGGTAGGAAATTCACATTTTCCTCATTGATACTACTACTTTGTGCCAGATCAACAAGAAACGTAAATATTAGTGCTTTTCTTTAATTGGATTATCAGAACTCTAAAAGCCTATTTATCCCTTCTGTTTACAGCTTTTGATATGATTTGAAAATATTTTTGAGAGCTACAAACATAGGAATTCTGATAAAGTTGATTTTGCATGTTTCTCAAAAGAGAAACAGAAAATAGGTGGCGCATTGGTGATACACCGTGTTACAGAGTAGATTCCGGGCAGAAGAGAGCTTCTGTTTCATGGCTGTTTTCACTGTGTGTTAGTGGGAACTGAATTCCCCCATTCATAGTTTCCCATGTTTGGCTATCGGGAGAACTTTCTAGACGCTGGGCTCTGACACTGACATGATGACTATATTGCCAGTGCTCTCTGCCCCAGGACAGTTGAGAGTTATGTGAAACTTCTGCCCCTCTGCCTTCTGTTACAATTCAGATTAAAGATGCAGAGTGGGCATTAAGAGGATTTCCTGAAACCATTCCTCTGCACCGAAACAGACCATGAACCATGTAAATAAATCCCACTGAATCCAAACTAAATGTAGGTTCAACTCAGCTTCCCTTTTGCCAGATCCCTGGCAAGTGAGAGGCCTGCTGGTCTAGGAGCTTCTTGGCAAATTCACCTGTGGGTTCTGTTGAAAAGGTTGTCCCAGTGATGTCTATGGGGAAGGGAAAGAAACTGGAGAGGCCTATACATGGTGGGGAAATGGAGGGGTTAGGGCATAGGAGTTTTTGTCAAGTTTGGAAGTGGAGAGAGCTTTGAGAATAGGAATTGGTAGTCAGAAGACAGGTTGTTGGAGTTTTTACTGATGAGCATGTCTGTGTAGGTATGAAACTGGAGGAATGGTGGCTCATTGGAGTCAAAGAGCTTAACAGGTGAGGTGGTACAGTTGAGGTGTTGGGTGGATTATCTACCTAGGGAGTGATACCACCCAGGGTAATTACAGGAGATAGGGTAGAGATGAAAATAGTGAGATTATTCCAGAGTCCTCCCTGGATGTCAGGAAGTGATACTCAAGCCAGATAGCAGACAACATCTGAATTAGTCTCTTATTGCTGCTGTAACAAATTTCCACAAATGTGGTGACTTATAATAACAGAAATTTATGCTTTCATGATTTCTGAAGTTAAGTGTCCAAAATCAATAACACTGGGCTGAAGTCAAGGTGTTAGCAGGGCTATACTTTCTTTGGAGCTCTGGAGGAAATCCATTCCTTGCCTCTTTCAGCTTCTGGTAGCTTCTGACATTCCTTGGCTTGTGGGCACATCACCCAAAAGCTGCCAGAATCACAGTGCCTTCTCCTCTTCTACCTGTGTCAAATTTCCCTCTGCTTCCCTCTTAGAAAGATACTTGGGATTGCATTTAGGACTGACCCTGATAATGCAGCATAATCACCCCATCTCAGAGTCTTTAACTTCGATTCGGACATGGATCTATTTCAAGGGGTCATTATTTGTCATTATCAAAGTCATTATCAAAGATGGGTAGAGAAGGTGATGAAGATTCAAACTCAAAATATCCACCGCGTGTGTCTGAGCCTCTGGGAGTAAATCTCCTTTCCCTTTCTTTGCTAAAGAATTTAGCAAATTCTTTTCTAAAGAATTTAGAAAATTCTCCTTGTGAATTCCTGGTTACCCTTCAAAACCTAAATCAGATAATGACCTGTTCTGTGCTGCTTTCCTGGATTCCTCCAGGCAGGTTAATTCTTTATTTTTGTTCCAATAGTGTTTGTAGATTTCTCTACCATAAGCACTTTCTTCATTATAATTTGTTCTTTTCTTTTCCTTCTTCTCTAGGCTAGGAGCTTCTTGAGACTAAGCACTTTTTCTTACTCATCTGTGTATCTTCCTCATCTCCTTGATGCGTAGTCGAATTAAGTAAATATTTATGGTTGAATGAACTTAAGTTCATTGTGGGTGGGCATCATCCAGTCCATGGAGGATTGCGGGTGGAGGGAGGTTGAACTCTTTTCTTTCTGTCTGCCTATCTATGCTGAGACATCTGCCTTCTCTTGTCCTTGGGCTGGGACTTACACCATCGGTCCCTGGTTCTCAGGCCTTCAGACACAGATTGGAATTTACACCACTGGCTTTCTTGCATCTCCAACTTGCAAATGGCAGATCACAGGATTTCTAAGCTTCCATAATCATGTGAGCCAACTCCTTATAATAAATTTATATATAAATTACATGTAAATATAAATCCATAAATTACATATAAAATGGCTGAATATATTATATATCCATCCATCCTATTGGGATGTTTCTCTGGAGAACCCTAATACAATCATTGAAGGGACATGTAGTTTCTATGTTTGCTTTTGGTCTAAAATGTTCTGATGGAGTTCTTTATGACACCTGTCAAATGTTTTAATTTTACTACTTTTTTCAGTTGATAGGGTGGACCAATAGCTCTTTGTTTTGGAACTTGATATCTCATTCAGTTGTAAGGAGGGAGTAATCTTGAGCAACTTTGAATTAAATCTTGAGTAAAAACAGAATGTTAGTTTCTCTTGTGCCTTTGCTGTTGGGGTTCTTGTTATTCTTTAAATTCTTAAATTTTTTATTTTATTTTTAAATTTTATTTATTTGACAGAAAGAGAGAGATCACAAGTAGGCAGAGAGGCAGGCGGAGGGAGAGAGGTGGAAGCAGGCTTCCCGCTGAGCAGAGAGCCCGATGCGGGGCTCGATACCAGGACCCTGAGATTATGACCTGAGCTGAAGGCAGAGGCGTAACCCACTGAGACACCCAGATGCCCCAAATTTTTAATTTTTTAAAAATGATTTTATTTACCTATTTGGCAGAGAGAGAGAGAGAGATCACAAGTAGGCAGAGAGGTGGGCAGAGAGATAGGGGGAAGCAGGCTCCCCACTGAGCAGAGAGCCCGATGTGGGGCTTGATCCCAGGATCCTGAGATCATGACCTGAGCCAAAGGCAAAGGCTTAACCCACTAAGCCACCCAGGCACCCCTGGGGTTCTTGTTAAATAGTGACCTGAATCCATGTTCTATCCCTTGCTGCCCTCTCCCCCAACAATGTCACAATTTAATGAAAAAAAAAAAAACAAAAAAACCACATACCAACAACTAACTGAAACAAAGCAGGAGGCAGAAATTTTAGTTCGATAAAAGCAGAGGAACAAAAAAGGGATAATTAACTCTGATTTGAGAAATCAGGAGGCTTTGCAGAGGGGAGGGTATGTGTTGGGAGATAATATGTAGACTACCCTTTGCCATGGAAATAGAAAGAAGAAAAACCAGGAAGCATGGTAAGTTTAGGAAACAGCAAAGAATCTGCCCCCAAACACTGAGAGATAAGGCTAGCAGTGTTCCCCACATGTGTCCTTTCATACACTAGTTCCTGAGACATCCTGCAACAAGATTCCCCAGTCAGCAAACAAAGCACCTGTGTAGTTTCTGGGTTCCAGTCCGTTGGCGACACGGCACATGAACACCTTTTGAAAAGTTTGGGAAATTACTTCAGAAAGGAAGAAATCAGGGTAACCAGTTAGTTTTCCCAGCTTATTCGATGACGGCATCCTTTTGTTTAGCACTCGCATGAAACAGTTTCTACAGAACAAGTGTTCTTCAAGGTACATTCTATGAACACCCGGCTCCAGAGTTAGGATGGCACTCTGTAGAGGGCCTTGCTTACCAAACTGGGTGACAGGTTCATGGATTCCGACCTTGCTTGCTGGGAGATGGCTTTAGTTTCTGAGGAGGCACAGCCATGAACTGACCTGTGGCTTAGGAAAGAAGAACAGGAGTTGTCTTTAGATTTGGTGGTTGGAGTCTATGTGAATGTTGACCTAAACTAGAGAAGAAACCAGAGACCGGAACTAGTGCAGGCTCTGAGAGGGAACACATGGGGGAGAGGTTGCCAAGGCCAATTTGATGGCCTTTGGGGGCTAATAATAATGACTTTCCTGTATGGGGGACTTCCTGTCTGCCAAGTGCCATTGTAAGCTCTGTGTCTTCATTACACCTACTTTGTGAGGGAGGAGTAATTACTTCTCTCAGGAGATGAGGAAACTGAGGCATAAACATTTTTTAAGATACCTCACTGAAGTTAGTCAGATACCAGCTACTAAACTAAGCTTCAGCAATCAGGTCTATGAATTCAACCTCTAAACCAGTGGTTCTTAAACTTTTAGTTATTAGACCAACTTAGGGTCTTAAAAATTATTGATGACCCCAAAGGGCTTTGGTTTATGTGGATTATATCTATCAATTTTGATCATACTGGGAATTAAAACTGATTGGGGTGCCTGGGTGGCTCAGTGGGTTAAAGCCTCTGCCTTCGGCTCAGGTCATGATCCCAGGGACCTGGGATCGAGCCTGGCATCGGGCTGTCTGCTCAGCAGGGAGCCTCCTTCCCTTCCTTTCTCTCTGCCTGTCTCTCTGCCTACTTGTGATCTCTGTCAAATAAATAAATAAAATCTTTAAAAAAAATAAAACTGACAATCTTTTTAAAAATCAATATTCATAATACACTTAAAATAATAACCTCATTTACTAACGGTAATTCATTTAAAATAATAATAGTAAGCTTAACCCAATAGGTGTTCACATAAATAACATTTTTTATGAAAAGTAAGTATATTTTCTACACCACAAAAAGGGAGATGAATGGCAATAGAAGTTTTTGCAAAACTCACTGATGGTTAGCTTAATAGAAAAAAAAAGTCCGACTCCTATATTTGCTTCCCCAGTTAATCTGCTGAGCTATATCATTTTGCTTAAAGATAATTTGGCCTCACACAGTCACATGCTTGGAAAGATTAGGAGGGAGCATTTGAATAGCCTTTTCAGATAACTGGATATTCTTCTTTGTACCATATCAGTACTTGGCAAGTGGTACTTTCTTAAAGGCTAAGGGTCTATGGAACACACTTTGAGAACTGTTGCTCTAAGCTCTCATGCTGCCTCTCTAGTCACATGAAGGTTTTGTAGCTTGTATGAAAGGAAAGATGGTGATGTAGAACCTGGACAAGGAGAATCCTTTCCAGGGGTGCTCCATACCGTCAGGGATGGGAGAGGGAGGGACACCGTGGGGTGTGTGAAAATATACCTAACCACTGAAACTGCTCAGTAACAACTGTCAGCATGAGCCATTAACTCTTTGTTCCAAGGACAATGGCTCCTTGTCCCTCTTATCCCAGAGACTGACTATAAAATCTGCCTGTGTTCCCTGTGGGACAGAATTCCTTAGACTACATGGAACGTCCTTGCTGCATTGAGTTCTCTTCTTCCATCTGCTTACATTTTGTGGGAAGTCGCCTCTAGCATGTTTGTCTAAAACACAACACATGGTTTTTTGTTTTGTTTTGTTTTGTTTTGTTTTTCCTGCAGTAGTACTGAGATAGGGAACACAAAGGAAGAGGACAGTGGTCAGCTAGGCTGGATTACATTTGAATTTGAAGTGCCAGTTGACGCCCATGGGGGTCTACCTCCATGGTAGACTGTTGGTTCACTGTGTGGGAATGAGGAGTGAGGTTGGGAAGAACTGTTTGGAACATGACTGTGACACCACCTCCTGTCCCATGTTCTTCTAGAATTTGCTGCTCTACCATCATGAGGTGGGGTCCAATTTACCTCCCCCAGAATTGGATGGATTTGTGACCCAACGTAATCAGTAGATGGCTGCAAAAAAGGCCTCCCTACTTCTGAGGCAACACATTTCTTGCCTGGTGAGCTGAATCTTTGGTCTTGGGGTCCATGTAGGAGTCCAACTCCCCTGATACCATCACGAGGAAATGGCATGTGCCATGGGAGTGGATGGCCTTTAGAGACAGCCATGAATCCACCTGACCTTGATGTTATGGAACAGAAACTGTCCACCCTTCTGTGCTCTTTCTAAAGGAAATGCTTGTGTTATGCCACTGCATTTGGGTAGATGTGCTCTGTGGAAGTCGTCATGGCAATGATGAGTTGGATGAAAAGGGGAAAAGTAGAATGAAGAGCAGTGAGTACAGAAGGTGGTATTTGGGGAGTGGCAGAGGTTAGAGGGGAAGCAAAGGGCAGAGGTGTGGGGCAAATCCACACCCAGATGCCGTGCTGCCCTGAGTCAGCAGCCTTGGCCAGCAGTAACCGGGCTTTAAAGCTGTGGTTGTCTACTGTGCGTTCTCACCCTTTAAGAGATCCTGAAATCAGTGTAGCCGGTCGCAGCTGATATTCAGAAAGAAAAGAAGGAAGTGGGGGTGGGAGGATGACTAGAGATACTAGTGTTGAATACAGTAAAGGTAGGTATATCTCAAGGAACTTTAGCTATATGTGTATGTGAGCCGGGTCAAATCTAAAACGTATTTTTATTGTGGGACCGTATACAAATTTCAAGAGGTACTGCTTCGAAGCAGCTACTAGTTGCTTAAACCAGAGTGAAATATGTTTGTTCAGGAACAGTGTCATTCATTGTCCTCAGTGGTAATAAACTGCTGGGACGTTGGTGGCAATGAGAAGAACAGACTGTGATCACAGATTTCTATTAATTTATTGTCTTTCATTAGAACAAATACTGTTTGTTCATGAGGCTTGGTAAAGGCTGTGCCAGCTCTCAGGATAGCTCTCTGTATATGGAAATATGGGCTAACAGATGTAGAGTTCACCTAAACCAAACGTGCTAGTCATGTTTGTTCAGTGACAAACAACATTCTTAATAAAATCCTTTGACACTTGAAGAAGGGGTTCTTTAGAGCAAAGCAGAAAACGAGGTAGAAGAGTTAACACTTTTTCCTAAATGAAAGCATAACGTTCCTCTCTAAACTGTTTTAATGTGGAAGTATTTCCAGGAGCTTAGTAGAAAATAAGAGAAAACCCAAATGGCTATAGGGTCAAAATATACATTGGGTGGGTTGTATAATAAACAAGCAAGGGACAAATAAGTAATTCCAGTGATACCCAAATTAATTGTGCTGGGAGAGAAAGCGCCTTCAAAAAATGGCCCGATGGATGAGCCCGAGGAGGAACTGTGGTCCCTTTAGGGTTCAGGCAGTGTTTTGCAGTTCATTGAGAGGAGAGAGGGATTCGTGTTTTTCAAGGGTGGGTTAAGTTGTTTTTCAAGAACTTACGCCAATTTCTTATACCGTTTTTGTCTGCAGTTGACCTGCCTTCAATATCATTATTTAAAACATAAACTTATATAAACTTATAATGTTGCCAGTTTGTTTCATGTGTGTTTGTGTTTATGTGTGTACGTGTACATGTGTGCATGCACAAATCTGTTTATTCATTGTCTGGATGACCATTTTCTGATGGGTTGGTGTTCTGTTGATAATATATACTCACGCCTTTTGCTTGTATCTACCGGGCTGTTGTATTTTTCCAATAAGCTTGGATGACGAATGTTTATAGCATTGGGACTCACCTTCTGTTTTATTTCATGGAAACATGTTTTCACAGACTATTAAGGAGAGCAGTTTGAATCAACATTCCAGGACTGTCCCAAGCAGATTTTCTGAAGTAGGGGAAATTTTTCTTCTGCATTCCTCAGATGTCCATTTATACACTGCTCCTTCCCCTCTTTACAGGCTCCCATAAAGGAAAGTTATGTGAATCATATAAAAGAGTTAGTTAATTTGTCTGTCTCCCAGGAGGGCTTTTATTTGAGTAGAACTCAAGGTGAGCACAATGCTTAAGCAAAGCATCGATTCCCAGGAGTTAGATTTTATGAGAAGAGAATGAGAAATTTTGAGGCAGGGAACTTTCTCTGCCATTAGAATTGGAGTTCTTTGAGGGAAAGGGGGTGTATGAATCATCTGTCCCGCTCTGGAGTCCAAGCCTGTGGACAGCGGGGAGACCCAACCCTGCCCTGCACCAGTTGGACAGAGTGAACTTCGAGCTGCATAGGAGGCCCCGGGGAACGCAGAAAAGACAGTTTCGTCTGACTACTGAGTTTTCTTCAGTTATTCTTTTCTAAGAGATCTATGTAACAATTTCTTTTAAAAATTGGTTAATTGCGTAAATAATTGGACTGAACAAAAAGCAGCAGCTAAATGGAAGTGTAACGTAAATTTCTCAGTTGTTAATCTTCTAATTGTCGGCGTATTCATTGTAGAAAAGTTGAAAATATGTCAACGTTTGCTGAAGAAAACAGATTGCCCACGGTCCCGAACCCTGAGAAAACTACTCTTGGCATCCACTCTATCACACAGCACTGCCCTCATACGCAGTTTTTTCCCTACTTCTTCCTGTAACTTGTAAGCACGGTTTCTTCCAAAGCCTCAGTTTGAATGGCTGTGTCAGGATTCCTGTTGTGGTTCCTTGAGTTTATTTTCTCATTCACTGATTTTACATACTAATTTTACTGCCTAATCGTTCAAATTACAAGTGAGGATGTCTGTCAACGCATCATTTGCAAGTGTTGGCTCCCAGGCCTGAAGACGTCCTCGGAGTCGATTCCCAGAAATAGAATCAGTGAGCTCAGGGTTTGAATTATTTTCATGGCTCTTTGTACATATTGCCAACCTGCTTTCTGTTAAGTTTGTTCTGCTTCATAGTCCGCTGACAGCATACGAAGGGGCCCATTTGCTGACCAGCCTGAATCTTCTCCGTTTTTTTTTTTTTTAATTTGATATATAACAGAAATTATTCCATTGCTGTTATTTACAACCGTTTTTTTTTTTTTTTTTTTTTTTTTTTTAGGGAACTAGGGCAACTTGTCATTTCCTTTTAAGTAAGTTGTATTTTGTTGTGTGTGATTTGTCTGTGTCTCTTACATTGTTTTCAAGAAGCTGTGTGATATTACATATCATGTGGTTCTTATTAGATTATATACTAAGAGATCTTAAGTACCCAATACAATCTTATGTTCTATAAATAATAACAGAGACAGTGGTTTGTTTCTGTTTTTTTGGTTTTTTTAAGACTTTGTTTCTTTAGAGAGCTAAAGTTGCGGGGAGGAGCAGAGGTAAAGGGAGAGAGAATCTCAAGCAGACTCCATGCTGAGCTCAGAGCCAGACTGGGGGCTTGATCGCCTGACCTCAAGATCATGACCTGAGCCGAAATCAAGAGTTGGACGCTTAACTGACTGAGCCACCCAGGTGCCCCCTTAGGCAGTGTTTATGGGGAATTTCTTTCTTGCTAATGTTAATGGATAGAGATATTTTCTAAACGGTAGCTAAGAACTGAAAGTTTTTACAACAAAAATAAATGATAGGATGGGGTATTTTGGGGAAAGACTGAAGACAGGTTTTATTTATTTATGTATTTTAAATATTTTTTTTAGAATGGCTTTAGATTTGCAGAAAAATTGTGAAGCTCTACGGAAAGTTCCCATATAATCCACACCCATTTTCACCTAATTTTGACATCTTAACATTAGTATGGTACATGTCTTACAATTAACAATCTAGTATTGACACATTATTAACCAAAGTCCGTACTTTATTCATGCTTTCCTAAGGTCCTTTTTGCATTCCAGAATCTCATCTGGGATGCCATATCACATTTAGTCTTTGTATCTGCTTAGATCCCTGTGTCAGTGTAAGCTGCCATGACAAAACACCATAGACAGTGATGTAAATAACAGAAATTTATATTCTTACAGTTCTAGAGGCTAGACATCCAAGAGCAAGATGCTAGCATGGCGGTTTCTGGTGCAGAATCTCTTCCTGGCCCGTGGATGGCTACCTTCTCACTGTGTCCTCACATGATAGGGAGAGATTGTGTCCCTCACAAGAGAGGGACACAAACTTAATCTTTGGTGTCTTATTTTCTAAGGGCAGTAATGCCAGCATAAGGGCCCCACCCTCATGACCTCATTTAAACTACCTCTGAAAGACCTCATCTCCAAATACTATCATGTGGAAATTTAGGGTTTCCACATATGAATTTGAGTGGGGGCAAAATTCAGTCCGTAGCAGCTCCTCTTGGTGGCGATAGTTGTTTTTTTTTTAATTTTTAATGAAGAGTTGTAAAATATTATTTCTCAATGTCTGTGTGTATAAGCATTAACTTCCTTTCATTTGCCCTCATGTGATTCAGAAGCAGTGTTCAGCTAGCCACTAACATTATATCTAAACAAGTTTTAATTTAGGTGTATGAACCCATATTGTTTTCTGTAATTGGATAGTCTTGCTGTGGTTCCATTTTAAAATGTATATGTCATCATAGAGGGGTGTATGAGAAATTTCCATCCCAACCAGAGCTCACCAGCACAGAAGCTACCTGCTGTCTGTAAATTAGTCAGACCTTGTTTGGGGCCTGCTTTACCCAATTGTCTGGCTCAGAATAACAGAGAAGAGCAGTAGGTAGAAATAAGGAAGCAGCTGGTTTTCTAGTTGACATAGAGTTGTCTGGAATAGGGCTCCCTACCCAGGTTGAAACTAATTGGCCATCATGCTGTGATGTAACTGTGGGTGTGCGCTTGGTGGCACCTATCTAATCTTAACTAACTAGGCTTGCTAATGATCAGCTCTGGTGACTTGGTGACAGGTGCAAGACATGGGTTCATGGTCTTGGATATCAGGTAATGATGACTGGGGGTACTTTTAACAATTGAAAAGTTATATATTCTGTGCTCAAAGGTGATATCACTGTGTGCATCTTATTAAATGGAAGAGCTCTGTGTAATGTGTCTTATCGAAAAGGGGTGTTTTTTAATCTCAGAAGTTAATTACCAGATGTAGCAATTATTTCAACTTGATTTTCATTTTACTTGTATTTTTTTCATTAAAAAAATAATGAACTCTGTGAAGTACAGCTATTTCCCTTTGGAGTATTTAGAATGCACTTTGGCCTGTTTGGAATTTTTTTTTTTTTTCAGGAGTCACTATTGGAGATAAATGTTATACAATTAAGTATTCACTCTCAACTAATAAGCTGATAAATCACATCTCTGGAGATTTCTGATGTATTTACTGAATTCTTCCCATTTCAGTATAGGAAGGAATGTTTTAAAATAGAAAGTTCTTTACATTTGCTAATTTCCTCCTTCCTCTTCTGCAGTCTTAAGTGATTTTTAGTTAAAAGTCATGGGAGTTAAATAGGCAAGAGAACTGTTTTCCATTTACTTTCAGGTTCGGTTCAAATTATGCAAAATGAAGACAGTCGGTGCTATGAATTGAAATCATTAGTGCATCAATTATTCTGTGATAACCAGCTGAGAACAGGCTGCAGCCTCCTTCCATTTTAAAGTTGGCTTCTTATTAGCTTATGTGAGAGATAAAATAATTTCATTCTAATTTATCTCTCTTTAAATGGACATTGTTCCCCTCTGTATTCGAGAGGAGAGCATTTTAATTTTGTAGTCATTTATAACACACAGGTCAAATAAACAAGTTTTATTTCTAGCAATATATGTCTCCTCTATTATTTATGTCAGCATAGTTCCTTTATTCTAAGACACACTTTTTTTTTTTCCCCTACATCTTTTTGGGACCAAATAGACCACAAACATAGTAAAGATACCATCAAAAATCAGTAGGGAAAATAGAGTTATTTAGCAAATGGTCCTTGAAGAATTAACTACTTAGAAGAAACTAAAATTAGAGTTTTACTTCACTCTACTTCAAAACAAATTTCTTATAGATTATGCTTAGAATATTTTGAAAAACATGTAAAAAATGTCCAAGAATATGGGAAGGAAGAGTTTCAGGTTTTGAGTTGGGAGGAAATTTCTTTTTTTTTTTTTTAAGATTTTATTTATTTATTTGACAGTGAGAGAGACAGCGAGAACAGGATCACGAGCAGGGGGAGTGGGAGAGGGAAAGCAGGCTTCCCACCAAGCAGGGAGCCCGAAGGAGGTCTCCATCCCAGGACCCTGGGATCATGACCCGAGACAAAGGCAGATGCTTAAAGACTGAGCCACCTAGGCACTCCGGGAGTAGATTTCCAAGCACAGAAGCAATGAACATAATGTCAAATGAAGGCAAAGCGACACATTTTTTTCCAGATCCTAATAGGTTATGTGGCAAAATAAAAAAGAAAAAGTATAAATTAGGAAAAAGGGGGTCACTTTTTTGTGGTGAATAATACTGTAAGAAAAGTATAGACAAATTGAAAAGGTTCATCCACAGACAGTTGACAGAAAAAATATCAGTGGCTAATTGTATGTCAGGAACATTGTTAACCAAATAAAGGCAAATTAAAATAATAACCTATTTTACTCATTAATAAGATTTAAAAACTATCACTGTTGTTGAGGATTTGGTGAAATGGAAGTATACATAAACTTCTCATGGGATGCTATATTGGTACAAACTTCCTGAAAAGTAATCTGATGATCTGTATAAAGAGCTGTAAAAAGTTTATACCTTTTAATTTCATAACTGTCCATCTAGGAACCTTCCCAAATTATAAATAACCAGGAATACAGAAAAAGATCACCATAAGTATGCTTATTATGATGAAGTATTGGAAAATTGGAAACTATCTAAATGTCCAACAGCAGGTAAATAATTTAATAAATCATGATGCAATAGAATATTATATAGCCATTAAAATATACATTCAGAGGTTATTTTGATGTAATTAAATATTGGAAACGTTAGAATTAAACTTGAAAATCCTCGAGATAAAGATAGAAAATAGAATGCAGTGTATTATGTATACTGTCTTTTCAGTTTTTTCCTTTATCTTTTTTTTGCCTAAATTCTCTATACTGAGCATGCATTATTTATAGTAGAGAAAAGGAGTTATGAAGATATAAATGTAAAGGAGCACATTTTCATGAGTATCTTCATACTGTCATCAATCTTAACTTACTGGTCTCCTGTAAATTCTAGGAGGGCAAGAATATCATCTGTCTGTCCCATTCACAGCTTATCCTCAGTGGCTGAGATGATGCCTAACACATCATAGTTACTCAGTAAATGTGTGTTTGTAAAGTGTGAGGTGGCTGGTCCAAGTAAAGACAAAAGGCAAAGTGTAAATAGCCGAGTTATTGCTCCGTCTCTAGAAGTGTGGGGTGGGTAGTAAAGAAAAGTCAGATTGGAAATCTGAGTACAGCGCTGGAAGGCAAAGTCTAGGCTTCAAGTGAGAAAAGGGAAAACAGCCTTCAGAAGACTGAAAAGGCAGGTCAATACCCAGGCTAATAGGTGAGAATGTGTGAAATCCACATGGAGACCAAGGTACCTGCGTGAGATAGACGGGGGTTGTATAGGAACCTACCACGGCTCCTTCAATCAGCTCTGGAAACAGGGAGATTTCATAGGCCATATTCTTTGATCGCAAAGTAGCAATAAAGGCTTAAAAAAACTACATAGGATCCAAAGGAAAGTACAATCCCAATAATCCTAAGCACTTGGAAATTTAAATAACTCCCTGATTTAAGAGGAAATTGAAAAAAGAACTTTATGAATTATCAGAGAGAATACTCCATATCAAATTTGGGGGCTATGGCTAGATAATGTGTTTTTTATAGTACGCCAAGAAAGTTTATGAAGTAAGTAACTTAAGCCCTCCATTTAAGAAGCTATGAATGGAACAAATAAAATGTTAGAGGAAGGTAAAGATGAAAACAAGATTTAATAAACCAAAAAAGGGAAATATGATAGAATTGATCATTGGGAAATCTTGTTTTTGAAAAGACAAATCAAGTAGGCAAGCTTGTGACAGGTTTAACTAAGAGATTTAGAATTACCTGAAACAGCAGATATGAAAAAGGGAATGGAAGGATTGGTGTGGAGGAAGCTAGCTCAACTTCTGGAAAGACCTGTGTTTGAGGAAGGATATCTTTTTCTGGTTTGAGAGATCACCTGGTTTCTCCGTTGTGTGTTTTCATTAAAGTTTTGGAATGGTATTCTTAAAACCAAATTTTCTTCCCAAGAGAAAACATAGGGATTTTGTGATCCAAGGAATATTTAATATATAGTTTTTTAAGTCTTTGAGTTCCTCTGATGTATTCCAACTCCTGCATCACTGTTGTATCCAAAGTCATAGAGTTGATGAGCTCTTACCAAGAGAAACTCATTTGCAGAATCTGTTTATCCAGGACTCCTGACCCTGTAACTTTGGAGGGAGGATTTCCCAGTGTAACTGACATTGTACAGATTTTGATGAACCAGTTAATTTAACTTTGAGGGTGCTATAGGTTCACTGGATGATATATACCAAGTGATTTGAACTCTGAACAAAGGGTCACATTGCTCCCTTTTCTCTCAAGTGATTTTGTGAAGTGTGATACACCAGTGGGTAAAAATATCTTAGGACTTGCTAACGAAAGACAGTGTGTGCAGAATCTGCTTTTCTAGCACATATTTTTATAGATGTTGAAAATGCTGTTGTCAAACAGTATTTTAAAAACTGTCAGGTGTGTGTGTGTTTTTCAAATGAGGTTTAAATAATTCAGTACTTATGCAGGTGGCAGAAAAATGACTTTATAAACTTGCAATGCTCTTTTGTACTGAATGTACAAGTAGAGTCTATAAATTAAAAATGAACACTATCCAATCCATCTTTTTACTAATAACCAGTGTAGTACTGATGGAAATTTGCTGTTACTAATGTTTTGGGTTTTCTTCTTCCCCATTAGAGAATTACCTTAAAGTCATTGCGGCATAGATGCTACATGTGTTCACGTAGAGAAATAGGTTTCTGAAAGCAAGCCTTGTCCGGTTTATCTAACTTGATGGTGATTCATGGCAGTCTCTCTTCCTTTGCTTCCCTCCTGTGAGCGGCTGAATGAGGGTAGAGTAGACAGGAAGGATGGTTTGCTTAGAAGAGCCCCCTCCTTTGAAAGTCTAATTGTCTGAGAAAGTAGGGGTCATAGATTATTATGAATCTTACCCACATTTCTCATGGACTCATTACTCAAAACTTACTTTTCTCCTGATCTTCCTGTTCCCAGTTTCCTCTTCTAAGGAGTGACAAGCCAACTGTTTATGTGAAAAGGCTGGATGGAACACACAGTTCTTGCAGATGAAGAATTGTGGCTTTTCTGGAGCAGAACAATTTTCTTCGTCATCACTGGAAATGTTACTTGGTTTCGTTTTCTTCAGTTGTGTATTTTGTTCTAATCATAGTGGTATTATTCATGTTTAGGAGTTATCAAATCTGGAATCTGATATTCTCAGAGTTAGGAATTAGATCACTTTCATGGCAAAAGATTTAAGGTGCATTTGCAGGGACTGGGAGCCACCGAGTCATAGCCACAGAAAATGGAGGGTTATGGTTAGGCAGTAGACACAGGGATGGTGAGAGCACCTGTCTTGGAACGTTAAGTTGAATGCTTTTTGCATTGTGGCAGTCATTTTAAAGATTTGATGGAAGAAACAGTAAACGTTCATTTAAAATTCATGAATTCCACTCCAGTGTTTCTCTGCATACACTGCCTGTGATTGCTATCAGGCATCTTGAGCATGCTGATTATACACTGTTTGACACACATTGTTTGTAACGTATTTCAAGTGCTGCAGACTGACTTGTCCTGTGTCTGATTCATCAGTACTGTTGTTCGCGGTACAGGTGGAGGTAGATTGCCTAACTAATGAGAGGGGGGTTCTGCATGTGCTCCGTATTATTCCAAGATCTTCCTCATAGGACTTCGTCTTTAATGATGGCTAAAGTCGGGGCGCCTGGGTGGCTCAGTGAGTTAATGATGGCTAAAGTCTGGGTTTCATAGATTTTTGCATGTTAATTTCAGTTGAATTTTCTTAAGGTCCAGCTCAGGATCAGTGGTAAAAAGAAAACTAGTTGGGGGAATGGGCAGCAAAAGGTCTTAGAAAATAGTTAAAGGACATTAAAATCACTTGGTAAAATAGAACTTTGGGTAGATTTGAAGAAGGTGTGGACTCTTTTTTGAAAAAGTTCACTGAGGAAGGCAACTCGGAAATCAGAGAATATTGTTTGGTTCTTGTGGAAGTGCCTTGAGGGTCAAAACGTGACCCATAGTATCACTAGACTATGTATCACATGAACAGGTATCTGGTTCCCAGTCATAGTTTTAGAATCTTGCTCCCACTGTTCCTCACTGCAGGTGATACATCCTAGTCAAACTTCCTCAGACTGAGCGTCTAAGGTAAGGACGGGCAGAAGGTGTATCCGTCTGCGAGGGCATCCTGGGGATGGGTCCGTCCTGAAGACCACCTTTCTGCACACATTTATTGACTGCCACTCCCACTTTCTCCTGGCTCTCTACTTTATAACCTTGGCCCTTGGTTTTACTTCTCTAAATCTCAGTTCCTTATCTGTGAAATGGGACCAATAATAGTACCTGTCTTATGGACTTTCTGGGAGGATTTAAAAGATACCCTGGGGAGAGCCCTGAGCTCAGTATCTTGCTCCTTAAAAGAGCTACCCCCACTTCAGTGCCCCTGAGTTGTCTTCTATGGGTGCAGGAAGAATAACTGAAACTAGTCAGAGCTTATCAAAGTCTTTAAGAGCTGTTTGAGTCCCACAAGCCCCTTGGAAGTACGTGCTAACAACTTACTGAAACAATACCTGTCAATTTCAAAGAGCTCCTTAATAGAGAGAGCAAATAGTGTTTCTCAGTTAAAAAAGTGAGATGTTTAAATTTTTTTCTCTCACATTTTGCTTGATACCTACAATATGTCAGGGATTATATGGAATACTTCTATATGTATTTTCTCTATTAATCCTTGCAATGTCATTATTATTATTTCCTGCACATGAGGAATAGAGCTGTAGCCGATACAAGGTTGTAGGTCCTGAGAATTAGTTAGTTTAGTGATGTGAACGTCTGGATTAATAATTCTTCAATGTGGTGACATTCTTTTGACTCTGTTATTGGAATCATCAAGTCCCCCATTCCACCTGGAGTCTTAGCTTACACTGGGACTGAGACAGTGCATCACAGAATTCCCCTTCAGACTTGGAGATCTGTTGGTTCTACATTGCCTCTGTCACCTTTGGACACTTTCATTGCAATTCCTCTAGTTTAAAGAAGCCCGGCTCAAACTATCCTGATCAAAGGAAAGGACCTCTGTTGGCTTACATAACTAAAATTTCCAGTGGTGCAAGTCAGTGTTTTAGAGAAATGAGATATGGTAGAATTTGGGTGGGCAAGCAAGGGCATCAGGATTTTGTCTCTTCTTGTGTTGGCTTCTGTATTGCAGTTCTGTATTGTGTATAGCATGTATTGCCTGTAATACATGCTAAGTGTAGTAGCTTAAGAGAACACACACTTTTTATCTCATGGTGTTTGTGGGGCAGGAGGCTGGGCATGGTTTATCTGGGTCTTGCTGCAGGATTTCTCACAAGACTGCAACAAAGGTGTCAGCCAGCACTAAGGTCTCATCTGAAGGCTTGACCAGGGAAGGATCTGCTTCCAGGCTCTGTTCATCAAAGAACACAGTTCCTTGTGGGTTGTTGGGTTAAGAGCTTTGCTGTCACCTGTCAGCCAGGGGCATACTCAGTTCCTTGCCACTGGAATCTCTTCATAGGTTAGCTCAGAGTATGGCAGGTTCCTTCATTAAAGTCAGCAAAAGAGTCCACTAGTAAGGCAGAAGTTACAGTCTTACATAACACAGGAGCAGAAGTGGCATGCTGAATGCTCTTTTGAAGCAAGTGACAGGTCCCACCCATGTGCAGGAAGAAAGGATTATAAAAGGTAATGAACACCAGGAATCGGGGGTCCTCAGGGCCCATCTTAGAATCTGCCCACCACAGCTTCATTCTTCACATACAGAAGCTCTCCCACATGGAGGCAGAGTTGATCACAAGCTCCTGTCTTACATCATCTTAGGGTGAGTGGCAATTCTAGAGAAAGAGCAGCTTGTCTCTTCAGCTTCCATATATGTACCTGGAACCTACCAACTGGGATTCTTGGCTGAACACGTTAGAAATCAGTTCTGGCAAACTTAACCACAAAAGGACTAATTGGAAGGCTATCGTTTTCTAGAATTGTTGAGAATACTGAAGCACTGGACTGGAAACACCTGGGAGAACTGGATGGACCCCAGACACTGCTTCACTGGTCTCTTATCACTAGGTTCTCAAGATTCAATGCGTGGTGTATTTCCTTGGCCAAATAGAGACCCTCTGCCTGTGTATGAGCTGCAAGGAAGGGAGATGAGGGAATATCTACCTGCCTTGGGGCTCTGTTGGACTATTTCTTTGACCATGGCAATGCTCTGACATGAGCTCATATGGGTCTCGTGGCTTCCACAGATGTTTAGCCTAGCAGGTTGCACTGAATACATGGATTCTCCTCTCCTAGGCTGTTTTCAAAACTGTGTTGCTGGTGGGACTGTGCTCCTGTGCCTTCTGGGCTTCCCAACAAAGCTGCTGCAGGAGCCTATGTGATCTCAATGGCACACCCAGGTCTCAGAGTCAGGCAGTTAGGTGGGGGCATTCCGAGACAGATTTTGATTCAGACCAGATTTAACCACAAGTAGAATTTAATTTTTCTGAAATTGTAGGCTAACTTTATGATCCAGTTTTGTTTCCCAGTCTTTCTATTAGATCTATGGATTCGGGGATTACCTTAACTCTTTACTGTTGTCATCTTTGGCCATGTGTATATGACTTTCTTGGATATGCGGGCACACTAGCTGAATTATCGGGTTTTTATAAGTCCAAAGAACTTGTAAATCCTTTGAAGTAATCTCACATGTTTCCTTGCATGAATTTTCCAAGTCATACTTACTCTCTTGCAACATTACATTAGAATATTTTAAGACCAACTTACCAAGAAGGGAAACAGATGTCACTTCTATGGGGTAACTTGTAGGGTAAAGAGGGTTCCCTATACTGAAAATGTTTTTCTTGATGGCCTATTATAGCAGCTTTACTCTCACCATTAGAATTTGAACTTTGGCTGAGATGAGTAGACCTCAACACATTAAAATCACCTAGGGAATTAACAAAACCAGAAAATAACCAAAGAAAATAACATCAGGGTCCTATGTCTAGAGCAGTTTTGAAGACTTTTCAGGGGTGGAGTCCAAGGAGCTTTAACTTTTAAACCTCTTTAAGAGATTCTCATGTCCAGCCTGGGTTGAGAAGGGGTAAGAAACAGTAGATCTAGACTCCCCGCTAGCAAGGGCAGCCTTCCTACTCATGTTATGGTGGCTGGGAAGAATGTGTAGAAGTATTTCCACAGTTCACAGTTGAGATCATTCCCTGCTGCCCTTTCTTCCTTGTGTGTCCCTGTGATGACCCCTGTTAACCAAGGTCACTTATGCCAGTCTCTTCTTGCAAACTCAGAGAGCCCTGCTAGCAAAGGGCCATGGAATTTCCCAGTATGCACACTGCTTCTGCAGACCTCTCCATAAGACCGAGCTCCCAGGAACATCTATTTGCTTCATAACAGTAGCACATGTTAAAATCAGGCTATAAACAATCCAACTTCTCTTTCATTTTATATTTACTTTCTGGAGGTGATGTGCAAATAATCATTCATGTGGTATCCAGAAATATTTTTGTCTATAGTAATAGCAGATGGCAGAGCATTTTTCACACGCCAAGTTGCATTCACTCTACCACAGTGCAATGTGGAAGTGATCATGGCCCCTTTCAAATATTCTAACTCCCCATGTGCCTTTCAGTCATGGTGGGAAGTTTTCTTGCATATCAGTTCAATATGTTGTGGATTTACTTGGAATCCTTGGAATTTGTACATAGTGTAGTCACATGGGAAGTGCTTTGAAAAGAAATATTTTTGAGGCCTAATGAGCAAAGGTCATCCATTCAACAAACATTTAATAAGCATTTGCTATGTGCTAAGCCAGTGGTTTTCCACTGGGAGAGGTGGCTTAGTCCCTAGGAAGGAGTTTGGGAATTTGCTGGGTTGTGTTTTGTTATCATAATGATTAGTTGGGGTGCTACTGGCATTTGGTATAGAAGGGCCAGAGGTCCTAACTGCCTTACACTGTGCAGGACAGTCGCCTACAAGAATGATCCTACATAACTCCCCCGTCCCCATGTCTGTTGAGAGAACATTTATGTAGGTGAACAAGCTGTTTATGACTCTCTGAGCCTAAAACCTAATTATGCTTTTCATATAAACACAAAGATGTGTGTGTGTGTTTTTTCTTGGCATGGATTTAGTATACAATGACATTTTCCAGGAAAATTGTAAATTGAATTGCAAATGTAACTTAAGGGAAAATGTACTTTAGTCTTTTTGGAATCAAAAATTATTTCCCTCACGTAAAGTCTTGTCACTGATGGAGCCCTGCATGGGGTCTTTGAGTCACAGAAAGCCCAGCTGTATCTGTCTGAATTTATTCTTCCAGCCTTCATCCAGATTCCATACATCAGGGTAAGCAAAGGATTATTTTCTGTGTCTTCTGGTGGTGTTACATGTAAGATCATTCCTTTTGTTCCATTGGATCACTTGTGAAAATTTTTCCTTACATTACAGCTAGGGTATTATGTTGAGTTGGTATTGTGTTTGTGTATGTGTCTGTGTTTTTAAAAGTATGTGTTTATAAATTCCATTTCAAGAAAACTGAGGGAGCATTACAAACTGTTGGGGCTTAAGGGGGCATTGGCTTGAGCCATAGGGTTGAGAGCCATTAGATTATGCAGCAGGGCAACTTGTAGGTAAGTCAGCAGCCAAGGAAAGACCTGCATGCTAGGCGAATGCAGAGGAGACTTTGCAGAAGCCAGAGGATCACCCCCTACCCTGTCCCAGGGGAACAAATGCACTGGCCAAGAGTATGACTGGTGAGGCTGTTTTGCTATGGCTTAGCTGGGTGGAGTGGAGGGCAAAGGGAGTCAAGAAGGCGAAAGCATAGCTTTTGCAAATGGCTCAAGCTTGTGGGGAGATAGGGAATAGAGAGCTAGACCTAAGGGGCAGACAGAGGCATGTGGAGGATGCAACAGGCCTTACTTGTGTTTTATTTTATTGTGTTTTATTCTTGCTTATGTTTTATTATTGGTAGCACTGCGGAGCTACCAAGAGGCTTATGGATTGGGAGAGGCTCGCTCATTAGAGACAAGTGGTTGTCACAGCCATGAACCTGAACTGGGCTGGAGTAGGGCAAGGGGGACTGAGCCAGGGAGAGACCTGAGCTAAGTCCCTGGCAGCTGGGACAGTCAGTGAAGGTGCCCTTTGGTCCTGAAGCTGTGTCAGACCCAGGCTTCAGTCCCAGGTAGTCTAACTCGAGTTCTCAAACACTCGCCTGGATTACCTGAGAGGCAGGGGTGTGTGTGAAGGTGCACGGCAGATAGAGTGAGTTTCGGCACATGATAGCTCCTGAACAGTGAATATGGGAAATGAGGTCATGTGACGTGTCTGGCAAGGAGAGAAACCCAGGCCTCACTTCTGGAATTGCGTTGACTCTTTTCATGTCCCTGCCCCAATTAAGTGTGTGTGTGTTGTGGGGTGGGGGGTGGAGGGTTTGCTTATTTATTTTGCATGTAAACTAAAACTTACCTGTTGCTTTCAGCGTATTTGGCACACCTCTCATTTTGTTTTGAAAATCTGAGTAACCACAACAGACTCTGAAGAAACTGAGTAATCCTGCCGAGCTACAGATTTCATCTGGAGTGCTATTTAAAAACACTTGCCGGTGCCAAGTGGGGGAAAACATTCTTCACGATTTACCCTAACAACAACAAAAATATTTAGATTTATCCACCACTGATGAGAGTAATACTGGTTTTTAAATGACGGCCTTGCCCAATTTCTCTGCCCTTTATATTTGAAAAATAATAATGCAGTTACTAAAACACTAGTATAAGAAATTTGGAAAATAGGGGAGTGTTACTCCCCCCCCCCGCCACAAACACATTATCTGTGCTATTTTAATGTATTTCCTTTAAATCTTATTTTTAGGGGTACCTGGGTGGCTCAGTGAGTTAAGTGTCTGGCTTGGGCTCACGTCATGATCTCAGGGTTCTGGGATCAAGCCCCACATCAGTCTCCCTGCTCAGCGGGGAGACTGCTTTTCTCTCTTCCACTCCCCCTGCTTGTGTTCCCTCTCTTGCTCTTTTTCTGTCAAATGAATAAATTTTTAAAAATGTTTTTAAAAAATCTTAATTTTAGATATAGGTGTGTTCGTATGTGTATAATGTGTTTTATGTTATACACATAAAGATATATTATAGTGTATACAGATAGTCCAGAAATCCAATAAAGTGAGATATGAGAGTAATATTTTGAACCATCCTTTCCCTCAATTTCTAACTTAGTACCCAGCTACCTACTCAATATGATATTAAATGCCTTTACTTTGTTATCTTGAAGGTATCTCTCCATAAACAGATCAGTACCAAGCCTTGTATTCTCCCCACCCAGGCCTCTCCTCTTCCCAGTCTCCCCCATCCCAGTAACGAGTTCCACTGTCCATCTTGTTGCACAAGCCAGCAGCCTAGATTTTCTCCTTCCCGCGCCCCCCGTGTGAAGTCCACCCTAGGTTCCTCCCCTTCCCTGCACCCCCCAAGTGCAGTCCATTCTAGGTTCCTCCCCTTCCCCGCACCCCCTACGTGGAGTCCATCCTTGGTTCTCCCCTTCCCGCACCCCCTACGTGGAGTCCATCCTTGGTTCTCCCCTTCCCACACCCCCTCACGTGGAGTCCTTCTGCAAGTTCTTTGATCTCTGCTGCCAGGATGGACTTGTCCACATTCACTTCTCTCTGCCTCTGTTGCGACCACCTCCTTCCAGCTGCCATCATTCTCCGCCTGAGCTATGTCAGCCTCCTTACTGGTCTGCTCCACTGGCCATCTTGCCTCTCTAGAGTCTGCTCTCCCAGTGGATAGAATAGGTCACTTTTAAAAATTCTCCCATTAAAAATTCTTCTGTGGCCTCCCACTATACTCAGGAAACAACCCAAATTCTTCTCCATGGTACATAAGGCCTATAGGATCTGGCTTTTGCCTATCTTTCCAAATTCATCTCAGGCCATAGGATGTCCTTATTCTACCTCGCTGTGCTCCAGTCACCTAAAAGACACTAAAAGAACTAAAAGTTCTTCCCAGCCTCACAGCTTTTCCCGGTGGGAATCTCCCTACTTCCCCTTGGGCATGCAAACTTCAAATGCCACGGATATCACTTTAATTTAATTTAACTGATTTATTTGAAAGAGGGAGAGTGAGCGAGCATGAGCAGGGGGAAGGAACAGAGAGAGAAGGAGAAGCAGACTCCCTGTTGAGTAGGGAGCCCAATGAGGGACTCGATCCCAGGACCCTTGGATCATGAAGTGAGCTGAAGGCAGACACCTAACCAACTGAGCCACCCAGGCACCCCATATGGATGTCACTTTTAATGCCACTTAAGGAGCCATCTCAGACCACTCTAAGAAATGTAGATTCACTTATACTCGGCACAATTTACAGTTAGAGAGAGAGAGAGATTTTGTGTGTGTGTGTGTGTGTGTGTGTGTGTGTGTGTGTTCACACATGTGGGCTCCCACCAGATTATAAGCTCCATGAGGCAGTGACCATATTTGTCTTATTTATGTAGTAACCAGTCAGCAAGTATTGGATGAATGAACGAATGCTACCTTCTTGAACCAACTCATGAAATTCTCTCACTACTAGGCTGAGGAGCATGGAATTGAGAGTCAAGGAGTGACTAGGTGTCGTCTGTTCTCTTGGAGGCTCTTGCAGAAGAGACTTTTTTCTCCCTTTGCAATACCCTTGTTTTTCTCCAAATCATGTTTGTCTGGGACTCAAATCAAAGTCAGTGGTCAGCTCCCAGCCCTGGGCTAGAGGTTGGTGCCATGCTTAATAAATCAACATAGATATTAGAGGTTGCATGGCCAATACTGCAGTGCCTCCCTTGAAAGGGAATGTAATATTGGAAGGGGGATAGTTTTTACTTCTGCAGCCAAAGGTGGCAGGAACGGGGTGTGCCAGGGAATGCGGTAAAGAGAAAGAGCATATAGACCCAGTCTCTCCCACATTGTCATTGCCAAAGACACACAGTGGCATAGTGGTTGAAGAAAGCATCCAGGACAGAAACCAGATGGTATAAGAACAGTTTATCTTGGGAAGAAGCAAATCCTATCAAGGTCTTTCCTAGTGGCATGAATCTTCAAAGCCTGAAAACTTCTTGCCACGTCTTGTTGTTGTAATGCCAGTTTATTAAGACCATTGATTAAGATCCCCAAACAGTGCAGAACCTATGATCAGTGAAGTTCTTGCCTGGTATAAACTGCTTTTACTGAAGGAAATTATGGGACATATGATACAATAGACCACTTCTAGCTGACTGCCTGTTCCCTTACCTTGTTCGCTTGCCTTGTCTAACACTGTATCTCCATCAAGTTATGTCCTTAATGAGGCCGTTTGCCCTGCATACACCATGAGATTATGTCTTAGATTAATACATTTTCTGCTTTCTGAGCTATCCCTGAGATGGCAGCTTCTTCAGCTGTGGAAAGAATTTGCCATTTAGCAGAGGAGGACCTTTATAGCTTGTCATAGCTTTCAATCATAGCTTTCGCTTTTGATTCTTTAACAGTGGCACATGGGAGCAGGAACATTTTGCATAACCACTTAGCTCAACCTTCCAAGTCGCCTCTGAAAGGAGCGAGGAGCAGTTTACACTGGCATGATAGGAAAGAACCCTCTGTACTGGTGTTAATAATATCTGCATATAGTTTGCATAACTGAAATCCATAGTCATCTTCCCTCCAGCTTTATTGCAATATATTTGACATGTAACACACAATAATACCTATAATAGCTTCATCTTAGTTTTGCTCCAAAATTACTTTTCTCCCATCACTGTCCCTTATAAGTCATGTGTACCAACATTGATTTGATTTTTAACTTCTTGATTTTTTCCTTTAGTCTTTTTGTTTTCTCTACAAACATGAATTGAACCACCATTCTGTGTCCGCGCTCTGTCTCTGGTGGTCCAGAGAACAAAAAATGATGGCCGAAGGTTTTTCAGAATTGTAGAAAGACATGAGACCTCAGACGGAGAAAGCACAGTGAATCTCAAGGAGGGTAAAGAAAATAAATCTACAACTGGAGTGACTGTAGCGTAAGGACAGTGTACCCAAAATAAGGAGAAAGTCTTAAAAGCCAAGAGAAAAGACAGACGAGTGACTGTCCAGCTTCTATGTCTTAGCAGCAGCAGTTGACCCTATACCTGTCATTCAAGGAGTAGGCTGATGTAAAGACCTTTTCAGACATACAGAGAATGGCAGAATTTTCTACCTCAGACTCAAACCAAAAGAATGACCAAGAGTCAGACTTTAGCAGGAGGGAGATTGAACCAGGAGTAGGTTACACCAGTACAAAACAGTGGCGCCTCAGAGAGAATGGGCTCATTAATAATCATCTAAACAAAATGGCTGCCTCTGTCTGAGGATTTGAGGACAAACAAGATGTTTTTCCAACTGAGTGTGTAGCTACTTAGACTTGGCGCTGAGGTTTGGAATTCTTCTGTGTGTGATGGATGATTTTCACTTCAGGCAAGGGTCTGGAATTCAAGCCATCCACGATTGTCTTAAAATTCTAGGTGACATAGTTTGTGTATGTGTAATTTTTCTGCAGACAGGATTCATGGCTTTCATCAGACATTTTAAGGGGCTTAGAACCTGAGCAAGCTTAAGGACTACTGGATCAAGATATTGTCCCATGTCGAAATGAAATTACATTGGTACCTGCCCAGAAGTTGAGAAACGATGATCTGAATTTGAATATCGGATCTTTGTGGCACACTTGAGACCCCAGACAAATGATATTTCTTCTCCTTGTCATCCATCCGCGCAGTGCACAACCTGTGTGACTGTTCATGTGTACAATGTATCTTACCAATCACAGTGAGGATTTGATTATAGCTCTTAGGATTTCTGAAGGGGGTCACTATTGAGCTCTCAAAAGAAATAAGGCTTATAAGTGACCAATTTGGGGATAAAATGATAGGTTTAGTGCTACTGTTTTGTTCAAGGAGAGCATGACTTTTGTAACACATTGTCCAGGTATGTGGGATGGGGAGGGGTGTTGTGTTTAATCACTCTCTCTCCTGATGAGATTTGATACTAAAACAACTATTAATTGGTGACCATGCATAACTTGTGTTTTTATGATACAGCCATAATGTATGCTAGAAATGTGCATTTGATATGTAATTTTACTTCCACTTCTCTGCTTCTTCACTAGTTACTTTTTGAGTGGAGTGTCAGGCCATTTACTGCACGAGGAACGCCAGGGGTATAGGGTTGAATATGGTGATGCTGTCCCTGAGCATTACTTCGAATCAGGAGGGCAGGTGGCAAGCCGTCACCAAATCCTCAGTCCTAGCCTAAGACCCAGTCAGGTCCAGGGGAAGCCGTGTTCCTGAGAGCCTGCCACATGGGGATCAGCTGTGGGTGTGACTCAGAACAGTGTGCATGCTTGGAGGACAGCAGCAGGCTGTCCCGAACCACACAAACATTTAGGCTATAACTCAGGCACGGGCCTCCTCAGACAGCACAAACATCAAAACGCTTGTTTTCTGTGTATAGTGATGACCCTAAAAGCACAGTCTGCTTCTGAAGCCATTAATGTCTTCCTCCGAAGCCCAGGCAGGGCCTCCTTGTGCCTCCACAGCACCCCAGGGGTAGGGATGAAACACCCTAGCACTGGGACAGACAGGGGCTTCCTGTCCTGTTGGAAAGGAGACCATTTGCGGTTCCATTTCCTTTCTGAGGACACGGGTGTCCCTTAGAGGGCCCAGGCGGTGGTTTGTCAAATGTTTACCAAAGGCATGGAGAAAGTTAATATGCCTCTTAAAATGGGCCCAGATTTCCTTCTTCGTTGGTGGCATCTCCCTTTTTTTGTGTGTCATGTTGAGGAATTCTCAGTTTGGAGCAGATCATAACCTCTTCTCGTTTTAAAAGAACACCCATATACAGCTTAAATATAGGGATAAGGACAGCTAGGGTTTTGAAATGGGACTTCTGTGAAAATTTGGAACGTTGAGTGATAATGTAGTCTGGTCTCTTGATGGCCAGCTTTCCATCCCTGGTTATTTGCAATTACATTAGGACAATTAGATTCTAACTCAAACTTCCGCAGACTCATTTAGAGAGATAAGAAATTCATTTCACTGTATTGTACTCTAAATTGTAAATGAGGCTCAGGACTGATTGTTTAATAGGCTGGGGTTTTAAATTGAAATTTTCTCCCATGTTATTTTACATCTATATGATTCACCATAAAGATTGGTTTTAAAATGTTGATGCCGTTTTATTCTTTTCAGTTAAATCGAGGTTACTATTTTTTTTTTAATTATTCTGGCTGCTTCCTTATATCCCTCAAACTACCACTTTCTTTGCCATTTCTAGAACTATTTGAAGAGTTTATTGTAGCCTAAAAATAGAGTAAAGTAAGCACAATTTTGTTTTATTTATTTATTTATTTATTTTTTAAAGTTGAAGAAGAGCACAGTTCATGCTATTCTTCCCTGGAAAATGGGAACCTGAGTGTCTGATCCCATGTTTCTGTTATCAGGTTACACATACTTTGAGGTAAACCTGTGTGATGAAAGGAATAGCTCTCTTGAAGGAATGACTGTGTGTGTGGAGTGTGTGTGTGCATGTGTGTGGAAGCACACACACTATCACTTGCCGTGTGTGTGGGCGTTTGCAGGAGCTTACCTGGGCAACAGTGGGTTTGGACTCTCCGATGGAACGAACAGCAGTGCCTTCCTGTCCATAGAAGGCTCCTCTCGTCTTTTGTCTTAAGTGCTCCGCTGTCTGTTCTCTTCCCACGGGTCTTTTGCCAGCTCTACAGCAGGGAGAATGACTTGCAGCTGTCTTACTTGTGCATCTCCAGGGCCTTTGCTGCAGAGGGAGGGGAAGGGTGTTGGCTCTGATTCTAGGTCTCCTGGGCTGGGTATGGGGGGTGGGTGGGGTCCACATTATCAGGCCCCGAACTCCATCCCTGCCCTGGCTCCCTGGGTGCTCTAAGTTGAAGATGTAATGGGTTTAACTTGCCTTGGGTCCTGGGACACTTGGATCATTCATTCAGCCTATATTCGAGGGTCCGTGCCAGGCACAGCTCAAGGATACAGCACATATGTGAAAGCCGCAGAATTCACTGTGCCCCAGGAGTTTACATCAGCCCCTTAATAACTTTCGGTTGCTTCCACTTCTGGAGTGAGGGTCATTTTCGCAAGCTGTGGAAGTATTCATGCACTTGACCTTTTTTGTTTTTGCTTTTAGTCCCTAATGTAGCATAACAGATGAGTAAGAAGACATCATTGCTGCCCTCAGGGAATTTGTGAGAGAGACAGACTGTCAACGTGTAAACGTGTCCCGGCCCAGCAGGCTGCAAACAGGCTATAGGAAATGCAGAAGCAGTGACTGGGGGAAGGTGGAAGGAAAGAGGGACATATCTTTGTGGCAGGGGTACCTGCCATTCAGCTCCCCTTGTGCTCACCTGTGAGCGTGGAGGGGGTCTGGCCGTGGAGCAAGGAGGTGGGCTGCATAGAACATGAGAGGGGGAGGAAGGGATGCGCAAGGCCAAGTGCCCAGAGACCTCGACTGTAAGCAGACGGGTCACTAAGTGTCCCTGGTTGGCGGCGACATGATATCCTCACTGTTCTGGAACAGCTGATAGCAGAGTGTGGGACACACTGATAGCAAGAGTTGGGGGCAGGGAGCCGGGGAGGTGATTTTCTTTCATTTATCCTTTGTCTCATTGAACAAAGACTTAGCTGGGGCTTGCTTGAATTGGCAAGCTTAGATGCTACTTTAAGAGAAATGGAACCAATTTAATGCCCCAGCTTATCTTTCAGGCTAGAAGTTTACAGTTTAGTTTCTTTTTGCTGAGTGACTGAAAGGTACACATGAAGACAACTTCAGGGAAACGAGTGTGGACAACCCAGTGTCTCTGCTCTGCTGGGTTCTCGTGCTCGTTGCCTCACTTGTCAGTGGTGGGTAAAAACGCAGCCGTCTGCTCTGCTCCATGGGTAGCTAGTGGGCCTCACAGTGGCTGGATAATTCAAGATGTAATTCCGAGAAAACTGGTTTCATTTATGTTTTGTGGTAAGAGCCACAGAGAAAAACTGGAAGAACCAGAATGTGTTGTCTTGACCAAAGGCTTCCAGGGCTCTGAAGGAGCCAGCCTGCTTCTCTTGGTCAAGGAAGGAGACTGCATCTTAAACATGTGGTTGTTGTTAGTCATTATACCTTTCTTTCCTTTTTTTTCCTTTTTTTTAAGGTAGGAAATGTTCTTTGGACGGAGTTTAATGCTGCTCAGCATAAAGGACGTGCCGTGGAGCAAAGCCTGCAGACTGTGACAAATTAACATACCCTGGACTAATGAGAATACAGAATGTAGCTACTCAGAGGCAGAACAAATACTCACGAAGGGTCTCCTTCTCTCCTAGGACTTCCTTTGCCGGGCATCTGGCCGGGATTCTTGTTGGACTGATGTACACTCATGGGCCTCTGAAGAAAATCATGAAAAAATGTGCAGGTACCAAACAAAACACCTTTGGCCTGACAACTCATTGGAAGTTCATCTTAACTTTCACGGAAACAGGGGCAACCGCAGGTTTCCCTGTGGTTCCTCTTAGGAATTCGCTCATAGGCTCTTCTTAAACCAAGAGGTAAAACAGCTGGTGCTGTTCCTCACACTGCGCCAAAGAAGGGGTGGCAAAACCCAAACGTAAACCCGAAGCTTTCTTAGGAGACGTGGCAGAATGTTTCCCTTCAGCAGTAACGGTACTCACAGAACACTGAGATTTTCTTAAAAATGCAGAGAACTTAAGTGGGTTTAAAATAATGTATTCTTGGGGCGCCTGGGTGGGTCAGTGGGTTAAGCCTCTGCCTTTCACTCAGGTCATGATCTCAGTGTCCCGGGATCGAGCCCCGCATCAGGCTCTCTGCTCAGCAGGGAGCCTGCTTGCTTCTCTCACTCTCTCTGCCTGCCTCTCTGCCTACTTGTGATCTCTCTCTGTCAATTAAAAAATAAATAAAATAATGCATTCTTCTGTGGCATTCCACGGATTAATGTATGTGCAAGGCAGAGGTAAAAAAGAAAAGGAAATCTGAACTGAAGTCAAGGCCAGGATTTGAAAGGAGTCCCAGTGACCTTTAGGTTCCCGGAGGGCAAGATGCATATCCGAGTTGGCTGTCCTTGAAGCAGGGCTCCTGCTTTTACAAGTTTTGCTGTTGGTTGTTTGGTGTTTTGTTTGGCTTTTTTCCCTCTCAGACTGATGCTCAATGAAAATACTTTATTTAGAAATAACATGAATTTTTTTTTAGCCCTCTTAATTTAAAATGCTCTACTGGCTTTGACTTATAGGAAAGCTATTTTGCAAACACTTGTTTTATAGACCATATGAGTTCCAATATTTCATCTTTTATTCATGGGAAATCTTCTGAGACTATTTTACCTTTCCTTGAACCATAAATAATTTGTTTGAACAGTTTGTGCCAATGACTGGTATTCTTGAGAACCATATAATATTCATGATATTAGAAAGCTTTCTAGGCACTGTGCTGCCGTCTTTATTAGTGGCCGTGTTCACTTTCAGATGATTTTTACAGGCTGTGTTGCATCTAAACACATTCCCATTTTCCTGCATTTTCTTATTACTGCATTTTCAACGTGTGTGTTTGGAGGAGGCAGCGGGAACTGCATTTATTGAAAATGTCCAGTTCCATTATATTTTTGATACAACTTAATTATGGAAATCTAGTAATGAGCTTTGTTGCCCAATTGCTCACAGTACAAATAAAGGAAAAAAATGATTCTTGGGAGTTTAATGTTTTCTTTCATTTCTATGTTTGTCTGAAGTTCAAGTGGTTTGTAAAGCTTTTGCAGACATTTTACAGAATTTAGGAAAGTATTTTGATTTTAAAGAGGATTTTCCCCCACAATTATACAATTTACACTCTTAGCTTTTCTCCTTAAAACCCTGCCTGTCTTCTGTGGAGACTTACTTTTTACACTGTGTCATTTTCAAAGTAATCCAGTAGAAAATTAGACATGAGAAGTTGAAACAAACACTTACTGCTATTTAGAAATATCCTGCAATCTCTGCCTGCTGTCCCCTCCCCTCGCCCCCCCCCCACCCCGCCCCAGGAAGCTAAAGAAAGTTCTAGAGTGACCTGTGAATTGAGGTGACACAGGAACCCTGTGGAAAAGAGCCACATGTATGAAGTTGCTGTCTGGCAGGTGCTGGAGAGAAACAGCATCACACAAGAGGGTGTGCCTCTTGCTCTCCCCTGCTGGTCTCTCCCGTCAGGACTGAATTGACCTTCGGTCCTACTGCCCTTTTAGGGACAGAGGAAGACGAGTAAGAACCCTGGCTCCCCTAGCAGTCTTGTTGGGGGCAAGTCCTCTGGATAGCCAGAGCATCTCTTCTGGGACAGGGGCCTCAAGACCCTCAGTACTTTGAAAGGCAAAGACCCTCAACAGGAACCTCTTAGGCACTGCAGAAAGAATTGAAGGGTTTCAGGGTTCCCCACATTCTGTTCCTCATAGGGCTTGCCTCAAACAAAAGGGAGTTTATTTTAACAGTTGTTTAGAAATCATTTGAAATGACCTTGGGTTTGTTTTAAAGAAGCTCCTAATTGTTGGAAGGATCATCAGTTACTTTGGGCTGTTTAGTTCCATTGGTTGATGGGTCTGTTTTTATGCCAGTACCATGCTGTTGGACTACTAAGGTTTTGTAATACAGATTGAGGTAGGGAAGAGTTAGGATGGCTGCTATCAGAAGGACAAGAGATAACAAGCATTGGTGAGGTTTTGGAGAAAAGGAAACCCTTGTGTGCTGTTGGTGAGAATGTAAATTGATACAGTCCTTGTGGGACACAGTATGGAGGTTCCTCAAAGAATTACAACTACCGTATGATACAGCAGTCCCACTTCTGAGTATATATCCAAAGGGAAATGAAATCAGTGTCTCAAGATGTTCACCCTCTCCTGTTCGTTATAGCATTATTCACAATAGTCCAGAGATGTGAAAGTCCATCAGATAAATGGATAAAGAAGATGTGGAGTGTGTATGCATGCACGTGTGTGTGTGTGTGTGTGTGTGTGTGTGTGTGTGTGTGTGTGTGTAGTGGACTTATTTGGCTATAAAAATGAAAGAAATCCTGTTGTTTGTGACAAAATGGATGAAGCCAGAAAACATCATGCTATGTGAAATAAGTCATAGAAAGACAGATACTATACGATCTCACTTATATATGGAATCTAAAAAAGGTGAGCTCATGGAATCAGTATAACAGTGGTTGCCAGGGGCCGGGGAAATAGGAGAGATGGGGAGATGTTGGTTGAAGGGTACAAACTTCTAGTTATAAGATGAATAAATTATGGGGCTCTAATGTACAGTATGGTTACTACAGTTAATAATATGGTCTTGTATACTTGAAATTTACTGGGAATAGATCTTATGTTTACATGCGCATAGTACGGTAACTATGTGAGGTAATAAGTATATTAATTAACTTGATTGCTGTAATCATTTCATATGTATGTGTATATCACATCATCATGTGATATACCCTTTAAGAATTCGTGTTACACAACCTGAATACATGCAATTTTTTATTTGTCAGTCAGACCTCAGTAAAGCTGGGGTGGGGAAGTTCTTACGGCCACAGTTAAAATGCTTATTTCCTTCATGTAGGCGTTTTTTCCTCCAATATGCATTATCCCGGACAGCAGTACCACGTTAATGGTTCAGGTAAGAACTTTGTCTCATTTAATACATTTTATCTTCAAAAATCAGAGTGTTTGCCACCATCGAACTGCTGAGGGGTCATCCAGCTGTGGTGTCCCAGGGTCTTCCGCACGGGTGTATTTGGGCCACTGACATGCCTGAAAGCTAGAGGGAGCCAGAGCCCAGGAAGCGTATGGTTGACCTGGTAGAGAAGGCCAGGGAAGGAGAGAACACTGGCCGGAAAATACTGTATGATTGGTATGAGCTCTCTCAGACGTGTTAAGATTCAGACTAGACCCGGGGCCCTTACTTCTCAGTCTGCAAGCCCAGACTGCCTGCTGAGTGTTGGAAGTCAGGTTTTCATCTACGATTTTACCATTCCCCACATTCCACCCCACCTACACATTCAGGAAGAATCACGCCCAACCTCTGAGGCTAAGATAGGCATTCCTCTGGTAGTTAATGCCATGTGACTTAAAGAAGAGAACGTATTTTTTTCTAGATGTCTTTGCAAAAATGCTGAAGGGGCTTCCTATCCAAGCATCTGCCCTGTTTTAGACGAAGGCCCTTGACATGCTGGGGAGGCTGCCCGGCAGTTCCCAGGGCCAGTTCCAGCAGACATGTGTTAGAGAACCCATAGGGTATGGAAGTCTGGGTGTCTTTTATAGTCATTCCACTGGAGAACCGTTGGGTCCCTCTGGCGCTTGCTTTTAAGTCCTTTAAGGTGGGTCTAAAGTAACTTTTATTCTAGAGTTAATTCTGTGCTACTACTGAGGTATCACTTTTCTGGGATCTCTCCTGAATGGTCTTTGGTCAGCAAGGGCACTCTGTTCTGGTTGGTTCTAAAGCTAAGGTCTCCCAGCCCTGCCTGAGCTCCTGGAATCATTCAACTTGTAGCTCTTCGTCATTCGTTGCCTGGTCCCATAGTATTTCACTCACACATGCATGGCTCAATAATTCAGCAAACTCTCCAGGCGATTCATGCAGGTTTTCTGAAGCTCTTTGCATACGCTTAGTTTTCTCCTTTGCTATTCTCTGCCCTGCAAATTTCAGCTCTGCTCTCAGAGTCTGTTCCACCTGCTTGTGTCCCCTGTCCCTACACCATAGTCAAGAAAGTACCTCCAGGCCCCTTTTCCTTTCTCTCAAGGTTCAGAATCTTGTATTGCCTGTGACACAATGTCTGAAAACATCCGTTTCATATATGTTCTCCAGTTTTCTACCTGGCTACGGCGGAAGAGCTAGTCCAGTCCCCGTTACTCCTTCTGGCACAGATAGAAGTCCAGTTGTGCGGCGTGAGCTTGGTGCACACAGTGTTCAGCCCGAGAGGGAGGAGAGGAGGGCTGCAGTTCCTGGAGGTTATTCAGAGGAAGTGGAGGGCAAGGTCTTGAATGAATAAGTAGAAGTCAAGGAAAGCAATGGGGGAAGGAAGGGCTTTTCAGGCTTTTATTAAAGGGCCTGTAGGAGATTATCCAGAATGTGCGGGGGTGCCACTGAAGGGTTTAATCAGTGGAGTGATACTACTGGAGTTACATTCACACTCTGTTTTTGGTGTAGTTATAAAGGCTTGGATCATGATTATTAACCCTGGCTATATGTATGCAATCACCTGAGGAGGTGTTTGTTTGTTTGTTTGTTTTTAAATATATCCATAGCTTGAATTCATCCCAGACCAATTAAATCAGAATGAGGATAGAGACAGGGACTTGGACTTTTTTTTCCTTTTTTCCCTAAAGCTTCCCAGGTAATTTTAATGAGATCAAGAACAAAAATCATGGGCCTAGATGATGGGGTTTAACTAGACTTGGGGGCCACGGAAGTGAGTACTGTTAATTCCTCAAGAAAAGCCATACTTCGAGGCTTTTGTCTCTGCTACTTTGGATGATGAAAACACTAGAAAGGTGGTCTGGGTGCGGGAGAAGAACAGTTGCTGGACAATGCCAGCTCACCTAAAGAGAAGGGTAATGATTAGTTTTTGACTAACCTTTAAATATACTCATTTGGAAGAGCATCTGTTCCTTTTGGTTGTTGGTCCTGGACACCAACTTACACTGACTTAAGTGTAGATCTATGTGACTAGGAAGAGGTGGGTTGGACAGGAAGACCATACTGGTTCTCTCTCCCATTGTGATTTCCCACTTTTTACTCACTTGATTCTCTCCACTCCTCACGGAACAGGGCCCCTAACACCTGGCAGTTGGTAGAGGATAAAAGACTTTTCACCTGGTTAATTTATTAAAACCCTGAAAGTAACAGAAATGTTCCTCTGGACAAAGAGAATAAGAATATACCCATGCACAGGCATACCTTAACCTGTCGTAGATTCCCCAGTCCTAACGTCTTGTGTGATCTCTGCGAAACCAAAGTTTGGAAATGTTAAATCATTTGGCTAATGTCACAGATAGTGATAAATCTGGAACTGAAATGCAACTCACCGATTCCTAGCCTCTGCTTTTTCTGTATTACAGGGATGGGAGATGGCCATTCTCCTGATTTATCCTTACAAAATATGGCAGTTCCCCTTATTGTCTCCTCCCCCCCACTTTTTTGGAATTTATTAAAAAAAAAAAAGTAAAAGGGAAACCTCCTTTCCTCCTTCAGATGGAAGAGGCATAAGCCTACCAGACACAGACCACAGGATTAAAGGCAAAAATAAAAACCCCTTTTACCTTTCTCTCTTATCCCCTGTAAGATTACAGTATGTATATTCCTTCCTCTGAAGTGACTGGATTTCTTCAAAAGCAGAGCTGCATAAGGGCCAGGTGGCCATGCTAATGGTCATCCAGGGAACTTGTATGAGAGCATATGTATCTCTTACAAGTAATGATTTATTCTTAATATGGCCGTCCTTAGCTGGAAGAGTCTTTATAGGCCAAAGAACCGCATGAATGTTTAAAAAGCTGTTACCAATTTTTCTAATCTTGGTGGTGTTTCTTGATCTCTTTTGCCATGAAATCCTGGTATGTGTATAAGGAACAGATGGAGTAGTTAATAGAATAATGATAACCAGAATTTCTTTTACTACAGAGCCAAAGTATATAGCTACAAAAGAATATTAAACTACTATTCATCGCAGGATATAATTTAAACTTATTTATCTTAAGTGTTTGATTGTTGGGTTTTCCAGCCATGTTTATTATGAAGATTTAAAAATATCTGATTGGGACAGCAGAACAGCTGAAGAGGTTTTTTTGTCCTAGGAGACCTGCTCTTATTATAATAGATATTGATAGGAGTTTTGGTCTTCTTGATGATTTATGACTGATGATATAGAAGGTTTAACCACACTAGTCTTTTGGACTTAACACACTGAAGCTTTCTCTTTTATCCCCTCTATGTTTTGACTGACAAGTACCAAATCAGGTTTTATAATATTCAGATGTTGAGAGTTGTAGACCTTGTTTCATTAAGGCCGTGCTGGGTTGTTTTTTAAATAAGAAATAACATGAAGAAAAATGTTTTTCTGTGTCAAGAAAATATTGCCTCAAATTGTAGCAAATTTACCTGGCAGTTGAAGCTCTGTGGATGTGTGTAGTATTTCTGGTATCTGTATAGACGGGTATTCAGAGCTTTGGGGTTATTCTGGGTTTTGAATGAACTGAACATTTTCGAGGGTAGATAGGTAGAAGTACTGCTTCTATCTGTCTAGAAAGGATGACTCTCCACAGGGGTTGAAAAGTGGTAATGAGTCATATGGGGAAGTGCCCAATATGCTTTTTTGTGTAGCAATAAAATAATTGGCACTCTTAGGGAATTGGGCAGCCTCTCTGTTCAGGGATTGCTGAAGCATACCATGGTATTCAGTGACTTACATGTAAGTATTCTGTTATGTTTTGAAATGGGTGCCCCTTTCTTTTGTTCTTTGTGAAATACACATAATGATTGTATTTTACCCATTTGCCCTTACACGAAAGGTTTATTGTTGTTGTTTTGGTGGGAAATCTAGAAAACAATATTTGTAGCAATGCCGTATTCTTCTTTACTCTTAGGACATGAAACTTGCTCATGGGTGATCCCCAATATAACAGTGAGAGCTAAATTTTTTTTTTTCATGGTTTGTTGAGTAAGAGACCAATTTGAGGAAGGTGGTTGATTTTTAAATTTGAATCCAGATCCAACTTCAGTCCTATACGATTGTGAGGATTTGGGAAATTTACTTATATCCTTTCCCTGTTCTAAATATCATGATGTTAATATTCTGATATGGGAAACAGGAGAGAGAATGTGAAAGTTGGCTTATTGGAGGTATTTAGTAAATTCCCACCAACTTTTTGCTACTTTAGGAGCAAGGCTTGTCAGAATCAGTCCCCCAAATCCTGAACAATTTTATTTAATGTTTATTTAAATCATTCACTTTGTGACTATCAAGGACATTGTAAAATATTACCAAGAAGGAAGGGTATCATAATAATCAGTAAAAACTGGGCTCTGAATAGACTGCTGTCCAAAGAAGATGTGCAAATGACCAATAAACCTATGAGAAGATGCTCAATATCATTAGTCATCCAAACCATAATGAGATACCACTTAAACCTACTAAGATGGCTATAATTACAAAGATAGTAAATGGAGAAATCTGAACCCATTACCATAGCATTGTGGAAATGTACAATGGTACAACTTTGGAAAACATTCTGGCAGTTCCAAATGGCTAAACAAAGAAGTTCCCTATGACCCAGGAAACCCACTCCTAGGTATGGACCCAAGAAAAATGAAACACATGGCCATATAAAAACTTGTCCATGAAGGTTTATAGCTGTGTTATTCACAAGAGTCAAAAGGTCGAAATAACTCCAAGTGTCTGTCAATTGATGGATGTGATATAATCATGCCTGGAATATTATTTGGCCACAAAAAGGAATAAAGTACTGATTCATGCTACAACATGGACCAACCTTAAAAATATTATGCAAAATGAAATAAGCCAGACACAAAACACCACATGTTCTATGATTCTATTTCTGTAATTGTCCAGAATAGGCATAGCTATAGAGACAGAAAGTAGATGAGTGGTTACTTAGGGCTGGGAGGGATGGGGGATGATAGCTAAATGGTATAGTTTTCTTTTTGGGGGTGATGAAAATGTTCTAATATTGATTGTGCTGATGGCAGATCTCTATAAATATATATATGAAAAGCCATTGAGCTGTGTATACTTTAAATTGGTAGATTAAATAGTATGTCAGTTGTATCTCATTAAGGCCACTATAAAACATAATCAATAGACACATATAACATGACAAATACTATGTAAATGTATATAGTTACATTAGATTCCAGCTGAAACTAGATCACTGTGTTTTATTATCATTTCATTATTTATATGAAAATACTTTTGGAGTGCCTGAAGATTTTTAATGGAAATAGTTAAACTGTTTCCTTTTTAATCTTGCATTTTATTTATAACCAGCACAAAAGTAAACTTTAAAATAGCCTCAGGACCAATTATCAGATATTCTGAATATGAAATCTTAATTAACCAGATTCTGCCCTACAGCGTTCCTTTTTTTTTTTTTTTTTGGCTTGATTGTGTGTGTGTGTGGGTGTGTGGTTTTTTTCCCCCTGTAGTCTTAAAGAAATAAGAAATTTAAACTCAGTTGTGTACTCAGTTGATGATATGGAGACCTATGACACAGGAAGACCTATGACACAGGACTCAAAGTAAAGGGTAGGAGTGTTCATCAACAACAAAAAGCACATTAATTAAACATTTGCAAACTCATCCCCAAAGGGTATGATAATGAAGGAAAGAAAGAGTAAAGTTAAACAGACTCTTACAACTCTTTCATTACACGAAAATTAGATTGGTAATCTTTTGGGGGAAAAATTCTCTTCCAAACAAATTACATTAAAGTGGGCAATTAAAGAAGATATAAGGAATAAACTCAAACCAACTTAAAAAGATTGATGAAGACACCTTGTGAAAGTGAACTCTGCTCTGTAATTGATCCTCATTAATGGGATATGTAAGTCTGATACTTAAAGCATTATTTAATGAGCAGGTTGTTTCTTCTCTCATTTTATCTAGCAACCAGTTTCTTGAAAGTGCTGTTAATAGAAACTATGTTCTTTGACATACAATTATAATTATAGAGACATCGCCTTGTATATCAATGTAATTATTACTGTCCAAAGCATCACACCCAGCACAGAAATTCTGTGGTCTCTGCATTAAATGTTAGTTTGCCTTTCATTGTATGGATCCACAAGACAGAAAGCCTTTATCAACTATCATTTCAACCATTGCCTTGACTCCAGTTAGGACTTCACAGAGAAGTCACTCCAAGTATTGTGTAGCTCTGAATCCACTCTAGATGAAAATAGCTCATACCAGCCCCTCTCCGGTACCCCTCAGACTTTGTAAATTCAGATCTTGTTCCTCTTCAGCATGTAAGGACTCACGCACACATGTCCAGTCCCATGCTGGGCCCTGTGGGTACAACAGTGATAAGACTGTAATTGCCCACGCTCATGGAGGACTTCTCCATTTGTCATCTTTCCTTATTTTGAGGGTTATTACTGTACTCAAAATGATGATATAGATTATTGTCTTTGCTTATAAATAGGAAGAATGGAAAGAGTGGCATGTGGCCATGTTCTATAACCTTTGCCTTGTGCCTGTAGGCTACTCCAGATATCAGGATTCTTACCAGTATGGCTGGCCAGCTTACTCTGAAGAAATACCCAGAAACTATGATGCCTACACAGCAGGACTGAGTGAGGAGGAACAGCTGGAGAGAGCATTAAGAGCCAGCCTCTCGGACCGAGGTAGGAATGTTGCGCCCTTCACTTATTTGAAAGCATACCTCACATGGTGAGATGGTCTGAAAAAAGGACTATTTGTAGCAAATTAAACTTGAAATAGTTTATAAAAAGGATATGTAGATGAAAAAAAATGTGTGCAGATTGTGATTACCAAGAATGGGGTGTGATACCATATTCCCAGCAACCTAAGCTAGTAAGGTGCCAGACTATGTAGGTATTGTTAAAGTTGGTCTTTTTATAGGCCCGCGGCGCTCCTCAGTGCCTTGGTGTTACAGTTAAGAAACCTAAAAAAAAGACTGAGGTATGTGAAAAAAGGAGTTTACTTTGGATTTCATATCTACAAAGCAGGCTATATGTCACTGTATATATCGAAGTGTTGCCCACAGACCCTCCCCAAAGTCACGTGGACAGCTTGGTAAGAATTCAGACTTAGGGTTCTACTCCGGACCTGCTGAACCAATCTCTTTGGGGGCAGATCCTAGGAATTTGTATTTTCAACAGGCCTTCCAGAAGATTCTTTTATCAATTGATATATAAAAACCACTGCATTTATCGTGCCACTTTTGTGTGGGTTTGACTTGCTACTGTAATTATGGCTTTAGTAGTGACAAAAACCATCTGTTCATTCAGTAAGCATTTACGAAAGTCTTAACTATGTTTTGCAGCCTGTGTTGGGTACCATAGGGAATACAGAGAGGTAAAAGATGTACTCTCCCTTGAAAAGTTCACAATCTCGGGTAGAGGAGATCCCTGTGAGATGCCACAAGGGACAGATGACCGTAGTATCAGGTGCTCGGGTGGGAGTGCTCAGCTAAGAGAGGCTCAGGCTAAGTGCTAGATGTAGGGCAGGAGGGGCGAGCTCTCCCTTCACTAGGCCTGCCAGACTCTCACAGAGGACTGGGACCTTCAGGAATGTGTCAGGTTTACAGAGATGTGGGCAGGAGTCAGTATCACACAGACAGGGAAGTAAGGGCGCTGTCAGCCAGGCCTCACTTTGGAACAGGGCCTTAAGAGAAGAAGGGGAAGAAGAGTGGGAATCGAGGCTACGGCCTGATCACAGAGGTCATAGAATCAAGGAGGCCAGGTGGAAAAGGGACCCGCTAAGTACAGGAAGTTCCAGTGGAGTCCTGTGTGCGGGAGTGACGTGATCAGAGCTGTGCTTTAGGAGTCCGGGGTTGTGTCATTCCACAAACAAGGACTGAGCACCTGTTGGGGGCTTCAGGCATGGCTCTAGATGATAGGGATGCGTACATTATGACCACGTGCCTTCCGACTTTGAAGAACACAGTCAACAACAGCAGCGTGCATGAAGGTAGCATGACAGCGGCCGTCTGAACAAGAAATCAAAGTCCAAATGATGAAGGGGGTGGAGGGAGGGCTGGGGAACGGAGAGGAAGAGATAAGTCAGTATTCCTTGGGTAAAGAGTATCAGAATTGTGTGCAAGTCATGTATTACTGTAGAACAAATCATCCTGACGGGGCTAAAACCAATAAACATTTCTTCTTGCTCTTGAGCATATGTGGCAGCTGGCCAAGCTTACAGGATCTTGGGCTGGCCCTCGTGCTAAGGTGTCTGCAGTGGGTCACGTGGAGCTGGCTGCCCGGGGTGACCCCAGTGACTTGCCTGAGTGACTGTCGTCGGAGGCGATGGTGGAGGTGAGGCCACACGCCCCACCTGGGCCAGCAGGCTGGCGAGGGTCTCCTGCCAGGCCTCTGCCCAAGGGTTCCAGGAGAGTAGAAACCAGCAAGGGCTTGTGCTGGTGCCCCTCCGGTGCCCCTGTATTTTGTCGCCACCACAAGTCACTGCCCAGACTCATGGGATTCAGTAACAGACTCGGCCTCTTCATGGCAGAAGCTGCAACATCATACTGCAAAGAGCATAGATAGAAGGAAAGGTAGAGAATTAGGGCCATGCTCATTATTATTTTATTTGCATATACTCGATGGTTTACTAGCATCATGATCACAAGAAGCATGCCTTAGCCTTTCTAGATTGGGGGTAGGGCCCCAGAGCCTGTACTAAAATAAATTTTCATGGTTTTATTCCTGCGCACACAGGAGTTTAATCACCATTAGGCGAGGCAGGAAATCTGGGACAAGTAAGGTTGGAGTGAAGCTACTGAGCATGGATTTTGTACCAGACTTCGTTTAGGACCACAAACAGACAGTGGGAGAGAATATTTTGAGGTGCTGTAACTATTCTGTATCTTATTATTGTGGTGGGTACAAAACTCTGTATTTGTCAGAACCCACATACCTGTACATCAGAAGGACGGAATTTTCCTATCCAGAGATTTTCAAGAGATAAATAAGAATTAATAAGGTACCTAATGAAATAACTGGTGACCCTGCAAAGACCATCTAAGGACTACAAAAAGCATCACTTAGAAGGTTCTTGAGAGGCAGGACAGTGGTGACGTGTCATGTCATGGTGGAAATGCTAAGAACAAAGGGAGAGCTGGACCTTTGCGATGGAGAGATTTGGCAGTCAAACACCTGAATGCCGTACTCAAGCTCAACGATATTATCTGTGAGGCGGCCTGTTGGGTGTCTCCCAGCATGATGTGGTATGAGGAGCACAGCATCATGTTCTTGCTGTGACGTCTTCTCGCTACAAGTATTTAACCTAACGCCGAGTCTTCCCGTGTAAGCATCAATATACAGGAGCTGCGTGGGATAGAGGAACAAGCTGAGTAAAACCATGGAGAAATAATCCGATAAAACATGGGATTTCTGCAATTTAATGAGAGTGGTCTCCTGGGGGGGGAGGGGGTCCATGTCAAAAAGAAAAAAAAACGGGGTGTGGTTTTGTATTAAAAGGAAATAACAAACAACATGAAAAGCTTGAAAAACTGACTACAAAACCTTTTTTTATAAAACAGGAATTTTGTATTTGGGCTAGATATTAGAAGTTGTTAGGGAAGTAATCAGACTTCTTGGGTGTGATAATGGTATTGTGGATAAGTAGCAGAATGGCCCTTATTCTTGCGACATACACGCTGAAGTATTTAAAAGCAAAGTAATGTGATGTCTGCAACCTCCTTTGGAAGGTCAGCTGAAACAACCCTGTCCTCTCTCCCCATCCCTCCACACGTACTGCATTCAAATAAATTTGGAAAACACTGCCAAACTATGAACATATAGCAAACTATACCCCGTTAAAGACCCAGAATGGCACTGGTATTCTGATGATTCTAATTAGTTCTGCAGTTAGGAGACCAGTTTATTAAATTAATGTTTTCTAAGAGCATATGGAACTAGTTCCAAGAAAACTGACCTGAGGAGACTTTGTGAAGCGCATTCTACAGTAACAGGTGGCAGCAAAGGAATTAGCTTTATAAATTGTTTATATTAACTTTAGTTTTATTTTCTTTGAAACACTGTGATTTCCTTCCTAACAACAAGAAACCAAAGAGCCATTGTTTTAAAGGCCTTAATACTTTTTCGCCTTTGTTTCCCTATGGAAAAAATACTTGGTTTGAGTTTTATTTTATAAAATTCTGACCAGATATACATACTATTTTGTACCTTACTTAGTTTCATTCAATGTTATGTTGTAATCGGATTTTCATAGTATTGAATGTTTGGAACATACCGATCCTCCATGTGTTATCTTCCATTTATACTTAAGTATGTTTTTTGGGGGGAAAGTATGCTATTTATAAATAGTAATTAAAAAAATTGTACGTTGCGCTTTATTTTTTTTTCCTCTTCGTTAGTCTGTTGACGTAAGGAATTATTTTGATTTTCAAAGCCATTCCCAGGATAAGTTCCACCTGGTTGTGCCAATTTATGGCCCACCCTGGTGAAAACGCCCCGTGCCCCCAAAACAGACCTGTATTCTGCTCTGGTTGGGTGGAATATTCCTTACACTTTAATTAGATTGCCTTAGTCTAGCGCACCTGGGTCTTCCAATTCCTTCTGATTACCTACTTGTTCTGTTGCATACTGCATTTTGAATTAAACAAACTGCTCTCAGTAATACCAAAGTGTATTGTTGCTGTGGTTACCCTCTGTACACCAAACACTTTCGGAGCCCTCCAGTGTTACCTTGTGTTTTAGGGTGGGGTGGGGGCTGATTGGCTGATGAGGCTTACTCAGTGTCTGCTTGACCTTGGATTTCAGCCCTTCCATGGGTAGACTCCCCCTCTGCTTCATGTCTCTCTCCGGGGCTACTCTGCTGCTGCTTCTCACTCTGCAGTCTAGGGGTGGGAGGCAAGTGAGGTGTGCTTTGATTAGGCCTTGATCTTAGTGCCTGGGTGCCTACTTGGAGGAGATGTGGCCTCTGAGGTGTTCCTGGCTCTCCCCCAGGTTTAGAGGTCCCTGTTTATTTCCCTTCCCCCTTTCCTAAGCTGCACTGGTTTTCACCATTTCTGTTAAGGAAACAGTGGCTTTTGCCTTTCTTCTGGGCACTGGATGTTTTTTGTTGACCAGGATAGAGAAGAAGGATCTGGGCAGCCTATTTTACAAACCTTTCCTGCAAGGGCTGCTGTTCTTTCTCCTAGGACTGAACCAGGAAAGACAAAGGATGTTTTCTGGGCACGCTCACCCGTCCCTTTTGGGAGGCCCCTGCCCACAAGAGCTTCTGAGAAGAGCCTAAAAGTGCGTGTGAATTCTCTTCTATCGTAGCCCCCGGTATACTTTGTGATATATGTTCTCTGAATACATCCTGTGTTCTCTTGCTAGCTCACACTCAGCCTTTAGCAATTTATTCATAGTTTTGGCTAAATTCTTTTTATTAGTGTCCACTGGAGTCTGAACTAGGTGAGCAAGTGCTCTGGTACCTTTTCAGCCCTCTGTCTAGGTAGTTGTCCAGAAGTTTGAGCTCCGTGATGGGTTGAGAAAAAGTCACTAATTTGCAGATTGTCTTGCATTTATGTTTATCACAAGAGTGATGCTCTTCCTAGCTTTCTACACCCCAGAGGGAAGCTGGAAACATTCCTTGTTCTTCGTCGGGGTTTGATTCTGTCATTCTTAGTACATTTATTTACTGCCTTTTTTTTTTTTTTAAGAAGATCTTTCCCTCATGAAGGAGGTAGAATTGATAGCCCTTTTTAAACAGCCTCGATAAATGCTTTATTTTTTCTCTTTGATTTCCAGTTTTCAGAGTAAGAAGTTAGTATAATAGAGTTATACTGCAATTTGCAAGGGCCCACTAATAGAAATTCATTTGGTAGAATGCCAGTCCACCAAGAAACATCCAGCACCAATTAGTTTCAGACTGTTCTTTAGTTAAATACATTGGAGGAGTATATTAAAGAATCGAGGTAGCACCTTTTTAAGTTCAGCATTTGCTGTTGTCAATATCCTCACCGGTACCTGGCCGTACAGGTCCAGAGGCTCATGCAGGGACTAGTAATACCAAAGTAACCTTTGTAGAAGAAGTCTCAAAATCCCTATTATTTCAAGGAACGTGCACATTTACTACTACCAACAGAAATCTTGTCTTGTTCTGTTGGCAGTCTCCGCTCTTATAAGCAAGTCCAAGAGGCAGCTGATACCACAATAATAGAAAAATTTTGGAAAAGAGCCATCTCTTTCTTTGAGTCAAAAGGCAGATGCCAAGTAGGAACATTAGCTCATTGCATTTTCCTCTCTCCCCTCCCCCACATCCTTCCATGTATAATTTGTGCCTTTTTTTTTTTTTTTTTTTTAAATAGCCTGCCACCAAGTTCAGCTGGTGGCTGTGTACAAAGCTGTGTCCTTTTCAACTCCTCTCTGCCAGCCTGGAGCATGTGTACTGGTTACAGCTGGAAATCCTTACTGGCAAGTGGCGTAACTTGTGCTCCTTTTCTTAGACTCTTCTGCAAGGCAAATGGCCACAATCACACTTTGGCTCTCTCGTGAAAATCGAGCAGATCTGCCATCCCCCCCGCCCCCACACTGTACAGTTGGGGTTGCTGGTTAGCCATATGTGAAACTATGGTGGAATATATTACAAAGGTCTTGGCTTCAGAATGAAACTGGTTGCTGCTTTGTCTCTCGGTCTTTGGATGTGAAATTACCAGGGAAGCCATTTTGGAAAAAAATATTTAGGTTCCAAATTAATATCTAGTGCTTTCGTTGCTAACAGATGATTTGACAGTATCTTTGAATCTTGTTTAGAAGCATCATGTGTTTGTAGGGACCAATTGAGACACATTTTAGGTAAAAAAAAAACAAAAGAAAAACTACTGTACATTTTTCCTTTTACTGAAGCTATACCAGCGTATGTAAGAGCAGCATTTGTCTTGTTTCCTTATTGTGTGGACATTTTTGAGAAAAATGAAATGCACTGTGTTCATTCTTTTTCTCTTTCCTGGCGCAGTACAAAGGGAAATGATGGGAATGTCAGTGGTCTGCGTTCGGTCCCGGCTTATTAATGAACTAGCTTCACTTGAGGTGTGAAAGACTGAATCTAACCAGACCTTTGTTTTATTATTATTATTTTTTCACTGGAAAGAGATGAATTGGGTACTCTCTTCCTTTCCCATTGTCCTGTGGTAAGGGACTGAGAAGGAGTGGTGTAGCTAGAAAGAGGTGGAGGCATGGGAACTGTCAGGAATGTTGGGCATGTGACATGTAGATCTCAGGGCTCACGGAGGAAAGAGCGGTCCAGGAATATAAACTCACACCACTAATGACAGCCAATCTCAACCGATCCATACATGGATTAGGACATGGTATCTTATTCAGTTGCGCGGTTATATGATCCTTCTTTGGCCCAGTGCAGGCAGGCATAATGGCTGTTTTTAACATATGCAAATGTTCACGGCCTGCCTGCGGCTTTGCAGAGGTGCTGGAGGCCAGGACAGAGATGTACAGCTAATTCTGTGTGACCACTTCACTTTTTCTTTTTTTTAAGTAAATTGGTGTGTTTTCCCCTAGGAAAAGTTTCTATGTAATGAAAAAGTACCATCTGCCAGATTTTCTAAAAGCAGTCCCATTGCAGAACATTTCCTTTGGACTGTGATTCTTACTTGCTAGTCTGTGTTGGAGACACTCATTTCAGCGAGGGAAGTTTGATATTCGAGACTGTGTCTAGATGTCAAATTGTGCACGTAAAGAAACATAAGTGTATGAGTTTTTAAATCTGTGAAACAACATGTGACTATCCCAGCCAGGGAGAAAAACAATGAAACGAGAGGGCCAGGGTTCTGTTTAGGTCCCCATTGTAAAGGAGCCAGCTTCTCTTGAGGTCCCAAATTTTAAAGTATTAACCATAGCCTGCTGTTACTGGAATAATAAAATAGCAATAAAGATACATGAAATTTAATCATATTTGGGTACTTGACAGTAATGATTACGCATGTATTTATAATTTTTCCTCTGCCACCCCCCACAATCACCATTTATTGAAAGCATTATCCAGATGCTAATGAGTAGATTGAACAATAAAAGTATAAAAAAACCACTAATGAATTAATTCCACCCACCCATGTCCCCCTGGCCCCTCACACTTGGAGACTGCTTTTGGGCTACCAAATCTTAACAGTTTCAGAAATATTACCTTGCACGCTCATGCTGCTCTGCTCATCATGCCTTCTGTCACTCAGCAAATCTGCATTTGAGCCTCTTGTATGTGTCAGACACTGTTAAGCATTGTAGACTACAGAAAGGAATAACTCCTATTCTGTACTATCAAACCAAAAATATTATTCTTTTTGCTGAACAGTAGATTTTAGTGGCTCACTTCACTTCAACTAACCAATATATTAGATTCACGAAAGAGAGTAGCTTTTGAAATATTTTTTAAAAGAGCATGATGGAGAGAGAGCACCAGTAGGGAGAAGGGCAGGGGAGGGGCAGAGAGAGAATCTTAAACAAGCTACATGGCCAGCACAGAGCCTGTCCAGGACTTAGACTCAGCACCCTGAGATCATGCCTGAGCCAGAATCAAGAGTCAGACACTTAACCAACTGAGCCACCCACATGCCCCTAGTAACTTTTAAAATGAATTGATCACCTTACTTACCTATCTATGAAATATTTCAGCAACCAACATTTCCTAAATCACATAGGAATTTTATAGTTTGCTCTAACAATGATTTGTATACTTAAGTTATCTATACAATTTTTAATCTCAGAAGTAATTGACATGCTTATTCAGTATTTCATATAGTCAAATAATTGCAGAAAACTGTTAATTTTAGGCCTGATTTAGAAACTTTTTGTTTCCACAAAAATGTATTCATTTGGAAAAGAGATCAAATAGTGCTTTAAAATTACAGTGGATCTCACATTCTTACTAATCAGACAACTGAGGGTATGAGGAAGTTCTTAATCCTACATATTTATACTAAAATATAAAGCCAAACAGTGTCTTTTTTTTTTCTTTTGAGCTAAAGGCCCAGCCTTCATTACAGAGACTCAGTTGTTGATATTTTCAGTGAGTCGGATTTTATTTTCTTTTTATCTGAGCCTTTCTAATTCCTCTTTAAGCATTATAATTGCACATCAGAAGTATATACATAACATTTTATGTGACCGTACCTTAATATTCCATCTTCATCTGTGAGCTGAGGTATGACACCAGTGATGAGTTCGGTGTCTGCAAAAACCACATCATTGAACATATTAAGCACATGACTTCAGTTTAAATCTTGGGGCAGGATGTGTTATTGTGATCCTGTGCTTAATTTATTTAAATTACTTTTAAAGTCAGTGACGAAGAATGAGACAAAGCCGCATCATTTTTCAAATGTAACTGTGATATGCTGGCCCTGAGTGTGACCTTAGAGGTCATCATATCTGACACCTGCTTTCACCCAGTGAGGAAGCAGACTCAGAGAAGCCCATCACTGTCTATACACATGTCTGTGAGCTTGGCCTCAGTTACTGTCAACAGTGTCCTGCCCTGGGGATGCACGTATGAAGTAGGCAGGTGTGAGGTCAGGGAGTCGGGGAGTCAGGACCTCCCTACAAGGTGCTAGATTGGACCCACATTTCTAGGGCTCCCATGAGGCCACCCTATAGCTGAACTCCTGCGTGAGACCCCAGACTTGACTGCAGACAGGCTTTCAGCTTTCCCTTGCCACCAAGGGCAGAGTCCACGTAGCCTTCCAGGGAAGGGGGAGATGGGTGAGGAAGTGTGACAGGCAGCTCTCATGTTTGTGTGCTAACACCTATTAAGGTGTGTGCTGTCATTGCTGTGTGGTTCTGCTTTTATTTTGACATAGGAGAGGGCAGCACTCAATTCCTTTTCTGGAAGTTCTACCTGAATTCCAGATGTCCCAAAGTAGATGGTGCTGAGGACCTGAGACGGGGGGTGATGGGTACCTGAGCTCATCTATCACCATCTTTTGCGATTTGGGCAGTGTTTGTCATTCTAGTTATAAAAAGCAATATATATTCATTGTGGAAAATACAAATAAGAAAAGAAGACAAAAGTAATCCATAGCCCCACCACCCAGAGAAAGACCACATTAACATTTGAGTTGTATCCTTTCCGCTACCCAGAATATGGGTGCCAGGAAGAAAGCACCGCAAATGATTTGGTGAAACTCTTTCCAAGTTGAAAGGAATTAAGTGCCTGTCCATGGTGCTGGGAAGATTCCCATACCCACACTGTGCTACGAAGGAAGCATTTGTAATTATCTTTGTTCTTTCCGATTGCGCAGTGGTGGCACAGAGAAGTCAAATGATTTGCTCAGGGTCACATTCTAAGTGGTGAACACCAATCAAGGAGGCCAGACTTCTCTGTTCCTAGTTGGGATACTTTTGTGTCATCCAACAGAGCCTGTTCAGAAGAAGCCTTTCTAGGCTGCCACTGAGTTTTCAGTTACTGTAGAGACTGCGCCATAGAGTCAGGATGGAAACTGAGCTGGAGTTTTGTTTGTGTTCTGGGACCTGATTGGCTGTTGTCATCTTCCTGAATTCAGAATCCCAAGAACTGAGGTGGGTGTGGCCACTCTGGAAGAGTCCCGGCTATGTTTAGAAAGACTATTATGTCTGGAGTAACAAGGACATTTCTTTTGCTGTGGTCCTTGCCTGTCCATAAATGGTTGGCTACATTCTTTTGTTTGTTTGGTTCTGGGTGTTTTTTTTTTTAACAGATCTTGACAGCATCAAAAATAGCAAGATAAATCATTTGTGTGGGGAAAGAACACCCTTTAACACAAGAAGTCTGCACCTTTGGTACCTTATAGGACACACACACCAAAAGAAAAAAAAATTATTACTGTACACAATCATAAATCATATGCTTGGCTGTCATTCATTTCTACCAAAATTTATAGCATATGTGCATAAAAGCATTTTTAATATGGGCACATTAGTGACATTTTAATTAAGGATATTTGTATCGTTCATTTAAATAGGGCTCTGTTTTTGTTCAGTAGCTTTCCTTTTAGAAGAGAAATGATTCAGAACAAAACCAGAATAAACGTGCTCACATTCTTAAGACATCAGAATTTTACATCAGGCTGTTATACATTTCTCCCACTCCTCGTGAACGGGAATTTTTCCCAAGAGAATTTCTGCTGCCCTTTGTTCTGCCTCTCACCGTCCTCTTGCTCAGAGTTGTGCACAGTCTTCCACCGGTTGTGTTGTGTTGTGTTGCTAGTAAGAAAAATCAAGAGTCATGTGTCAGCTTCCATCACAAATAGCTTTCACAGTGGTCTGGTTTCATCACATGGCAGTTCTCCAAGGGTCCAGAACTATTTATAAATTCTGTTGCACTTCGTTACAGAGAGCCAGATGTGAAAGTCATGCATAGTATGTATTTATATAGCTCCACGCATCTCAGTTAGGGACCAGAAATCCCCTGATGTCACATCTGTGTTATTTAAACCTGTTTTTGTTCTAACACAGGACTGAAATTGTGCAGTGTTATGAAGATTACTATAAATATTAAGCTGATTAAAATTACATTGTAATCATCTGCTTTGGAAAAATTGCAAATGGCCTAATCGTGGCATGACAAGGGACAGATTAAATAAATCATCATGTAGAATACTACTCAGCCATTAAAAAGACAGAGAAGCAGGTTCGTGGTATATCAAATGAGAAGCAAGGATACAAGCGGTATTCTCAGTGAAAACCCATTTATTTTTGAGAGACCCAGTAAATGTGCTGTAAAAAAAGATTGGGATAATATTTAACAAAATGCCCATAATCCTTATTTCTCAAGAATAAGATTATGGTGACTTCTATTTTCTTGTTTTGGCTTAACTCCATTTTCTAAAACTTCTGCAAAATCATGTGGAAACTTTAGAAGGAAAAACATATTATTAAAGTGAATCCATGCATTGCTAAAAATATTCAGTATTAGCCATGCTCTTCTCTGATGTTCTCCGAGCTGCATCCCATTAAAAGCATCAGGTTGCTGCAGAGAAATGCAGAGACACCTGTACGTCATGCATTCATGCCTCCAGCCTCTGCAGACTACTGATGGGCAGTCAGAGTGATGGGAGAGACTGGGCAGAGCCCAGGGTCTGAACTAGGATCTCTCCAGCTTCTGTCTCCCCTTTTTCTTTCTGCTTATCCCTTCCTTTTCCTTCTCTTCTCCACCCTGAACCTTCTGGCCTGAAGTTATCCACACCCTGCAGACAAGAAGGCCAACTGCTCCTGCCATCAGCAGCTAGCTCTCCCCTCCTACTGCAGTGGTTTCCTTCTTAAGGTTCTAAACCTTCTAGTTTGAGGCTGCTTTAGCACACAGGTTTGCAACCATGGCACTGGGCAGTTCCGTTCTACCTGACAGTGTATGGAGTGTAAAGCTTTGTACATTTTGTGGAGAATGGTCCTTTCCTATCTGTTCTTGTGGTAGTTGGAACGCAGGGCTTGGGTCGCCAGCAAAAGGAAAAGTCTGGCGCACTTTCCGTGGAAGAGCGTTTTTCTATTGCAAAATACAGTTTTGTGTTACCAGAAAACAGTATGGGTTGACTCTTGAATCACTGCATTTAGAATTCTTTACAAATCAACCTAAACCACCCAGAGCCCAGTAGTTTTTAATTTTCAACTCAGTGAGACTAAAAGGAAACAGTTTGCTTTTGGCTACAGTGATGCTGAAAGAAAATAAAATGTAGCTAGTCCTTCGCCATTAAAGGAGATAAAGTGTTTAATAAGTGTCTTCTAGAAGAAGTGACATCTGTATAGAACACCTGCTGTCTTCATTATAACTTTAAATAAGCTGTGTCTCTGGGGGTTCACAGGGCCCTTCTTTTGGCGCACACTGCTGTGACAAAGATAAGTTTTAAAACCCCAAGTAATTTGCTGTTGTGTAGAGGATGCTTTTTGGTGAGACATTTGGGGGTGCAGAGGGGAGTAAGCCCCTGGCTTAGATAACTCAGGCCCAGCAAGGTCCATTTTGAGCATAATTTTGGCAGATGACGGTTGTCAAGTTATGACATTTCCTAGCCCTTGGTAACCCTAGTGATTCACTAATTATCATGTTAATGTTTTCTATAGCACAGAAACATGTAGGCCATTCTTCTTGATATGGGGGCATAGCTGTTCAGTGGAATTCTGGATTTCTTCATATGCTTTGAGAAAGGGACCTGAGCTGTGCCTCTGCTGATGGCGTGTTTCTGTTATGTTTGGTCTTTAATGGTCCTGCCTGTAGGGACAGGGTGGGTGGACGTTAAGGAACTTCAGGGAGAGCCTTTCTCGGAGTGCCTTTTAAAAATGCCCTGCCATTTTGGCAGGTTGCAATCGAACCAAGAATGATTGCCATAAGCAATGGTTGTAAAAAACCATGTGGCCCCAGAAAAATAGTATTTAACCAGCAATGTGGTTCATCTTATTAGCCCGAGGAGAAAATAACTCCCCACCAAATTCTACTCTATTATAGATAAGATTGTTTGAAGCCAAAATCAGAAACATCTGTTTTGTGTTTTTTTTAGCTGCATGAAACTAATGCTTTGTCCCCCAAAGCAGCAGCAGTTTGTTCAGATGCCGTGTACCCTGTATCTCTTAGACCTTGACACCATACAAGGGGGGCATCTTCAGAGTTCATGAGCAATTGGAACATTCCTTCCTGTCAATTAACTGGCAGAATAATGAGATCAAATGAATGCTGTCCTTAAAAACACCTAGATTTTCTAAAAAGCATGCCTTGCTCTTTGCAGTTCCATGAACAGAGAAACAACTACTTAACATTAAGATAACTTAAAAATTGCACCTACAGCAACCAGAAGACAGAGGCATCGTCATTTACTCGGGACCCAGAATTCATGGATCGTCCTCCTGAGGAGTGACGTCATCACTTAAGTGTCACAAAGGTCGGCAGGCAGAACACTTAGTGAGCATCCTTTCTCATAGTAAAGCGTGTAGAATATCTAGGTTTTTTACCCTAAATTTCAGTTAGTGGTTTCCAGCCCATGGCCCACCTAAGGATTATGGTTTTTCCCCTGAAAGTGATGAGTTGTAAAGGCTTTGAACCAAGAGAGGAGCAGAGAAAGTGGGTGAAGACCCCGAGATGAGAGGGTGGCCCATTGGAAAGACTAAGCTGTCTGGGACTGCAAGCTGTTTTTCAGATGGAGCCCCAAGTGGCCAGCTGGGTGGGAATTCGGTTGTGAAAGATCCTGTACCCAGTGTTTAAGGCTTTTGTAGGGGAGCCTGGGGACAGTGGAAGCCAGGGGGAGTTTTCAGTGAGGGGGCAGCAAGAGCAAATACAGATTTGAAGGTCACTGTGCTGTCCCCCGTGTGTGGGGATTGGGTTCCAGAGGGAGAGGGAATTTAAGTGAGACCCACCATTGTAAGTGACCTGCGTGTGTGTATGTACATGTGTGTGCAGGTACATGTGTTAATCCAACAACAATGAAGTGAATCTTACTATTTACCCATTTCAGAGGAGACAAAACCAAAGGGAAGCCTACCAAGGTCGCACAACCAGGAAGCGTTAGAACCATGACGTGAGACCAGACAGTCTTGGCTCCAGACTCTGTGGACCAGGCATTATTTACCCTCTCATACTGTGTCAGTAGGGTTGTCCTCACCATATTTTAATTAATAATAATTAAAAATACACACATAACAATTTAATTAATAGTAATAGTACTAGTATTCCACGAAATGCTGCCAGTACTTCACTAGCTTAGTGAATTCTTTGTATGCATAATCATCCCTATTGGAATGAAATTATAGACATGTGAGTGAATCAGAATTGTGTAAAATATTCATCAGAAAGTTTCAGATTACGTTTTCCAAGGAGAGGTCACTGTATGTCTTCTTGGCCCACTTGAAGCTCTCTGATGGGAACGTGTGTGGCAGATTTCATGGTTGAATCTTTTCAGGGCCTGCCGTTGGATCCGTGTGACAGTCCAGGGGATATGAAATCCCAGAACGTTCTCTGACCCACAAGTCACAGTCTGCTAACTGTAGCTGGAATCTTCCAACTCAGCAGAAAGACAGGAGAGGCAGTAGTAAGAATAGAAGAGAGTAGACTTTTCTGAAAGATACAGCTCACTGACAGCAAGGAGAACTGAATATATTCCTAACTGCAATGACCTCACTTGGTTTCTGAAAACAGAATAACCATTGTTGTCCCATGTGTTTGTGTAAGTGAATGGTGACCATGGGTGCATCCAAGGACTATAATTCATGAAAGACCAAACATGCAGTTTACTAGTCTTTAAGTAACTAGTGGAGATGGTTTAGAGATTTTGGTGGCGCTCAGCTGTTCACCCATTCAAATCACCTGGGGACCTTTTTAAAATTATGAACCAGGACCCATAGCCGGGGGGGTTAGGGTGAGGGAGTGTAAGGGAGATGGCAAGTGTGGACCCAGGCACTGGGGTTGCTTTGTAAGCTCCCCCAGTCTTCAAGTAGAGCGATCCTTGAAGACCAAGGTGAGAGGTTCCCATTGATCTCTAGCAGAAGGCAGTGACACTTTTTAAGTTGGAGGTACAGATAATACCACCCATTTCAATAGTACCTAGATTTCTAAATTCTGCATATATAGTTTGTAGAATGTATGGAAAATCCATACTGTGCCAAATGGGAGCAAGATAGCTCCCCTTCCTCTCCCAAAATGAAGACGAAGACCACATTTCCTGCCTTCAGAGAACTTGGTCAAGTGGGAGAAAGAGGAAGGGTGTAAGGAGGGAAGAAAGTAATACAGAATCAGCAAGACTAACTCTTATTTCTGTGAAACCAACACTAGGAAAGGAGAAGGGAGAAGGCTGGTTGGGAATGTCGAAGGATATGAAGGATGGAAGAAAGGGTGGAAAGAAAGGGAAGAAAGGTGGTACATGGTTTCTCAACATGTCTCCATGACGAAAAGAAACTGCCCCAAAACAAAAACAAACTTTAAGCCCATCTTACATCACATACCAATTCTTATTGGAAATCATGCAATTAAGAAATTATAAAATAACATGTTTGGTTTTTGTTTATTTTGTTCTCTAAACTTAAATTTTACTGATGAGGAATGGAATTTTAATGATTATTGCTCATAGTACGTCTATGTATTATTATTTTGCCTTTTAACGTGTTTCTTCTTAGAGGAATGAAATTGTCAGGCTTTTTCATGGTTAGGGAATTTGCAGTTCATGAGATCGCCAATTAGGGACAATTCTAACCTGACGGCTCAGCTGTACCATTTAAAGAGAGCTCGGCTGATACTTCCAGGAAATCTGCAGAACTGTTCTTCTGTGGGGCCTGTGGCAGTGATTTGGCCTTACAAGAATCTCACACAGAGTTCTTGTTAACATAGTGGTTCCTGGGATTCTAAGTCTGTAAGGGTGTTAGGAATGGCTTGGTCCTAACCACCTTGGCAACATGCACCCTGGGGGAAAAGGTTGTTATTGGCTAGAGCCTCATGGCTTATCCATACTGGAGCTTGTCCTGGAATCCACATCATTATACTCCCCACTTGGAGCTGTTTTTACCATATCACGCAAGTTCATTTTTTTAAAAAAACATATTATGGCTTTTTTAGAAATTTTATTTATTTATTTATTGGACAGACAGAGATAACAAGTAGGCAGAGAGGCAGGCAGAGAGAGAGAGAGAGAGAGAGGAGGAAGCAGGCTCCCCACTGAGCAGAGAGCCCGATGCGGGGCTCGATCCTAGGACCCTGAGATCATGACCTGAGCTGAAGAAGGCAGAGGCTTAACCCACTGAGCCACCCAGGCGCCCCTGCAAGTTCATTTTTAAGCATAATATGCAGTCAGAAAATAAACAGAGTTCTTTGACAAGCAATAATGCACATTTTGAGCATTACTAAAGCTTCTCCACTACCTTAGAGGATTGTCAGTAGAATCCTTTGGTGCCCATTTTGCTTCGAAAGCAATTAGTGATAGGAACTGGAGTAGAGGTGGGAAGACATATCCTTCAGATAAGTTGTAGCAGGTTGCAGTGATCAGTGTGGATCCGCTGGCTTTTTCATACATCTTTAGGAACTGCAGTGGATTTTCTGTTCCTTTGTATTTAATAAATATCCTTGTGAAATAATCCAGAACATTCTCCAACTAGATTTTCTTTTTATGTATTTATTATTTTGATGCCATAAATTTTTGGCGGGATTGGTTTTAAGGTATTGCAAGATTTTTAAGACAAGATTAGGGATCAAACTTACCATATTTATTAGTTGTCTAGTTTTATGTTGATAAAACAGAAATCAGCTGTGGTATCAACATCTTGCTATATTCAGAAATAGAGGATCTTTGAACTGGGAGAGACCTTAGCAGATGCACTCTTCAGTGATTTCTGGAACACTCCCTGCAGTAGCGGTGAGACGGGCCATCTATATACGCTGTCAGATATAGAAATCTCTGGAAGGACCTTGTCAAATAAAATAATAATTCACTCTTTTGTGGACTGGTGCCAAGTTGGTACTTTGAGGGATTAAAATTGAAATGACTTGATTAACTGACCCTAGTTTCACATTTTATGGTATTTTATGGTAGTTATCAGGTAAAGTTTAGCCAACCAGACAGAACAAGCTTTTGCTTATCAAGAATTTGATTACTATTTTCTTAAGATTGTATTTATTTTTCAAAGAGAGGGAGTGGGGGAAAAGCACATTTCCTGCTGAGCAGAGAGCCTGATGTTGTGGGGCTTGATCTCAGGACCGTGGGTTCATGACCTGAGCCGAAGGCAGACACTTAACGACTGAGCCATCCAGGTGTCCCTGACTAACTATTTTTTATGTGTAAAGTGAAAAAGGAAAAGAAGTAAGCAGAAGGGGCTCAGAATCTATAAACCCCACAGTCTTTGACGAAGCCCTTTGCAGCCTTGCTTTCCCACCTCCACAGGGGCGGGGGCTGGGCTTTGCAGTCAGTCAGGCCCCACCCAGCTGGAATCCCAGCTGTCTCCTCTTCACCAAGGAGCAGGTCATTAAGGGATTTATGGGGATTTGGTGGCGAGGGAGTTAAGCCGTGCTCCAGGCGCTGTGGTGGTGGCCACTGAGACTGGACGAAGGGCACGCGGCAGAGAAAGCTGTCGCTCTAATGCCTCTTTCTGCCACTTCACTTTTCTTTCTCCTTTGCCACATGTTTTCTCTCTCCACTTATCTTACATTACCTGCCGAAACCTTTTATTTTGGCATCCGTTTCGATTTTGGAGATTTCTCCCAAAAGGTAATAATGGTAATGAACACTTAAGCCACTAACATTTAGCAAGCCTCTTAGGGAGCATGCAGAGCAAGTTTATTACATGCATTTTTCCCCCCTGTTTACTATTTGCAAGAACTTCCAAGTTAGGCACAGTTGAGGCTCAGAAATTAAATGTAATAGAGTCAAGGTATGAACCAGACCTATCTGACTTCAGAGCTCTTCCTCACCCTGCAGGTCATGCCAGAGATCTCCTTCTAGGAGTGTTCACTTCTGTCCCACATGGCGACGGTTATGAAAACAATAAGAGCTAGTACAGGCTTCCCCCCCGGGGGGCTGCTTGAAGCCCCGTGCGTGTATGGCCTCGTTGGAGGCTCACCACAACTCTGGATAAGCTCAGTCACTAGCCCCATTTTTCAGGTGAGAAAACCAAGGCACAGAGAGGCTAAGTAACTTGTCCGCTTACCCAGGGTCACACAGGGTTAAAAGTGGTTTTCCAACTCCAGTTCTTCATCCCCCAGCTGTCTTTCCCCTCTCGCTTGACCAGTTCTTAAAACTTACTTTACAGTAGGTCTGATGACTCAGAGAAGAGACAGAAGCTCCCTCCTGCCCACTTTAACCGTGCTGGCTGTGCTTTCCAGCTTTCTCTCCTGATCCTCGAGCAGTCCTTCCAAAGGAGTGATGTATTGGCTACTTCATCCAGAGGCTACACAGAGACTAATGCCTAAGCAAGGAAGAACAAACAGCAAATTCATTAACTAGGAATCTATTTACAGTCAATTCCCAAGGCTCATTGTGCAGCCGGTGCCTCCACATCATTTAGAGCTGCTAATAAATGAAAGTCTTTGCATCTTTCCAAGTGTCTTGATATTTACAAGCCTCGTATTTTACCATAGGAAGCAGCCTCAACAAGCATATTCATGTGTTGACAGTTCTAATTAATACAAGTAATTAGTCCTGACAGTGGAACCGTGAAAAGAAGACCCATTCATAAATTTGCTAATTATGTTACTCTGCTCAGAATTTAATCGTGGCCTGGTCCTTCATCATGTCTATATATGGGCAAAAGGCCATCTTACTAAATTCTTCTGACTTCAGCATTTACTTCTGGTAAAGGAATTTTGTTGAGATGAATTTATCATCAGAACTTAATTCTCCAGCATGGGAAAGAGGTAAACGAGAGGATGGGAAAGCCAGGCAAGGAAGGAGGGAGAGGCCAAGTGCATCCATAGGCTTTCTTACTACCTAAACCTTGTACCTTTTTTGTACTTGTTTTGATGCCTTCTCTGAAAACTCAGTTGGTTTTGTTTAGGCTGTTGGGATGTTTCTGGGACAGAAAATTTGAAGATAATTACTCTGATCCACAGTTGAGCTTTCTTCTGTCTACTGTAAATAGCCTGCATTTTCAAGGAGGTTTGCTCTGGGGCAGGGTTTCTTTAGCACTATTGACCTTTGGGGGCTGGATAGTCCCTTGTTGGGATGGCAGGGGGCTGTCCTGTACATCCTAGAATATTGAGTAGCAAATGGTCCCCACCCACTGGATTGAGTGCACCTGCCCCCCTAGTTTTGACAGCTGAAAACACCTCCAGACCTTGTCGATGGTCTCCTGGGGGGCACAGTCACCCCTAGTTGAGAATCACTGCAGTAGAGAGAAGCTTTAGTAAAGAAATCAGGTAGAACTTGCATTTAGACTTGCATAGAAACAGCTGTTGTGAACTCAAGAAAGCACATTTACAAGTACTTAGTGGTATGAAATCCAGATTTGGAATGATATTTCTTGAATCGCAGTACCTACTTCTTACCTCTTCACTGTCAAGGTCCCTCTCGTCCTCCTAGTTAGAAAGTAGAGTGGCGCTCGATAGTAGAAAAGCTGTACCTAAACATACCTTTGCTTCTTGTTGTGAAATATCCTGGGCTCTGAGCATTCATGGATTCCATGTTTCAAGTTTCAGCCACTTTTTGGTGACCTTAATATTTTGGCTTTCCAGCCACAGGTGTTCTTTGTCCCCCTTTCCAGTTCATTAATTCCTCCTCTTGCCTCCCCGCTCTGCTTAGATTTCTGGTCCTTTGTTTCGGTTACTGTCCTACAAATACTGCCTATGCCTTTGCTGCTCAGTCCTCCTTTCACCTATCTGGAAACAGCCACAGGTTCGGATGAACCCAGCCACTAGGCTTCTCAGACCCTCCATTGGGCAGCCCAGTCTGACCGGAGAAGGTGACCCAACAGAGGAGACTGAGCCTATTAGAAATGCACACCAACATCCCAACTGGCCGTGACTGCCCTAAGAAAATAGAATACACCTGAAGGTAATGACTTCAGTCTCCTATCAAACTACAAACTTGGGGCACCTGGGTGACTCGGTCTGTCAAATTCTTGGTTTCTGCTCAGGTCATGGTCTTGGGGTCCTGGGATCAAGCCCTGCATCAGGCTCCATGCTCTGCAGGGAACCTGCTTGAGATTCTTCCCCTCTTCCCACATGCATGTGCTCACTCGTGCGCTCTCTCTCTCTCTCTCTCTCTCAAATAAATCTTAATATATATATATATATACTACAAATTTACCTGTACCCATTTTTATACTTAACTCACCCTTTCTGACAGCTGAATAAGGAGATCTCCTTATCACAGACATCCTGACTTCTCAGGAAAAACCTTTTGTTACTGATTGATCATCCCTTTCTCCCTCTGTGTTTGGCCTGTCGGTCTCTACTGGATCTTTCCTGTCAAGACTGAAACACATACTACCCTCTCTCAGGCCTCCTCGCAAAAGAAAGACAGAGTAGTAACACAGCCGCCTTCCACTCACTTGCCTCTTTCTTCCCATTGACACCTCCAGTCAGTTGCTTCCCATCTTCCTTCTTCAACTCTTAATTTTGGCACCGCTCCTTCGATCAGGTTATGGCCGCCATTATTCTAATCACCCAGCTCTAGCCAACTTCTCCAGTGACTTCGGCATTGCCAAGCCTGGGGTCATTTTTCTTCTCCATATTTTCTTATTTTGAAACTCTTCCTTTTGCCTCCCTTTCCCCCTGATGCCCACTCCACTGGCTTTCTGGCTGCTGCTCTGGCGTCTTTCCTTGGCCTCCTTGGCAGGTTCATCTCTCTTGACTTGACTATTGAATACCAGTTTTCGTCGTGACTTCATTCTAGGTGTTCTTTTTTTTTTTTTTTTTAAGATTTATTTATATATTTATTTGAGAGAGAGAGGGAGAGAGTGCGCAGCGGGAGGGGCAGAGGGAGAGAGAACCCCAAGCAGACTCAAGATCAAGCATGGAGCCCGATGTGGGGCTCAATCCCAGGACCCTGAAAGTCAAAACCAAGAGCTGGGCGCTCGACCAACTGTGCCACCCAGGCACCCCTAGCTGTTCTTTTCTTCTCCCAGGCTTCAGTTTCTGTTTGCATGCCAGCAACTTCCACATTTATCTCCTCAGCCCAGATCTCTTTTTGAGCTTCTGAAATTACATGAACACACTCAAGGACATCTCAAATACAGCAGGTACAAAACCAAATTCACGTTACCTTTCTGCCTCTCTGACTTATTCCTCATCAAGCATTGTCAGTAACCAAGTCCTCTTGGTACTAATTCAAAACATGGCTCACGTTCTTCCAGTTCTTTCCACATGCACTAGTCTGAGCCAGTGCTGTCTGTGCCCAGAAGGTAAGTGAAGGTAGAGAGGTAAAAGGGCAGGATCACGTAGGGTGTTTTAGGCCAGCGTAAGCACTTTAGTTTTCCTCTGAGATGGTACCATAAGAAGGTTTTGAACAGCAGAGTAACATAATTGAACTTTTTAAAGGATTACTTGGGGGGTGCCTGGGTGGCTCAGTGGGTTAAAGCCTCTGCCTTTGGCTCAGGTCATGATCCCAGGGTCCTGGGATCAAGCCCCACATCAGGCTCTCTGTTCAGTGGGGAGCCTGCTTCCTCCTCTCTCTCTCTCTGCCTGCCTCTCTGCCTATTTGTGATCTCTCTCTGTCAAATAAATAAAATCTTAAAAAAAAAAAAAAAAGGATCACTTGTGCGGCTGTGTTGACAGTGGTCTCTAGGGTAGTATAGTGGTTTGAGTAGTGACTCCCAAAAGACCTCAGAATGTGGCTGTATCTGAAGTAAGAGTCTTTGCAGGTGTAATTAAGGTAAGGATCTCAATATGGTGGACCCTAAACCCAATGACAGATCAGTCCATTGCATTAGTCCAGGCAAGGGGGGACCACAGCTCCCATCAGAAAGCCACCCTAGAGGAGATCCAAAGAGGTCAGCTTCTGGGTTTTGAAGGTGGTGCAGAAGGATTTTTTGACAGAATAGCTGTGATTGTAAGGGAAGGAGGAGAGAGAGGGGACTGAGGTTTTGGCTGAGGGCACTGGAAAGTTGGAATTTCCATGAGCCTGAACGTGCAGAGAGAATAGATCTATGGGGAAGAAACAAAGTTCAGTCTTGGACCTGAAGAGAATGAGAGGCTTATGAGATCTCCCTATAGGGATGGTGAGGAGGTGGTTTGTATGAGGCCAGATGATAGATGTGGTCTGAAAATGTGTTTGCAAGTCGTCAACATGGCGTAAATGGATTTAAACTCATGAAGCTGGATGGAATCTCCAAGGAAGTGAGTGTAAAGAGAGAAGAGGATCGAGCACCGAGTGCCTGGGTCTCCGACATGAAGTTTGAAGAGAAAAGAAGGTACCAGCAAAGGAGAGTGAGAGGAAGGGGCCAAAAATATGGGGAGAAAATGGAGAGGAAGAGAGGTAGCTCCTTGGAGATAGGTCCAGGAGGAAGGAGTGCTCAGCTGTGCCAAATGGCCCTCGTAGTCCTTGTGGAGTGATGGCTGAGAAATGGGCCCTGAATTCAGCAAGGCCAAGGTCAGCAATAGCCTTGACAAGAGCTCCTTCAGGAAATGAACAGTGGCTGGTGCTATAGATTCTACTTTTGTCTCTCTTTTTTCTTTTTTTAAACGATTTTATTTATTTATTTGTCAGAGAGAGAGTACATACAAGTAGGCAGAGAGGCAGGCAGAGGCAGTGAGAGAAGCAGGCTCCCTGCCGAACAAGGAGCCCGATGCGGGACTCGATCCCAGGACCCTGGAATCATGACCTGAGCTGAAGGCAGCGGCTAATCAACTGAACCACCCAGGCGTCCCTCTGCTTTTGTCTCTTGTCCCATCAGAGTTAGAACAGGAGTCCTGTGCTTTTTAAAAGCTGGAGTTTCTTAACCCCCACCCCTATCCCTGAAAACTAATGAAAAGGAACCTGATAACATACGTAGGCTGCGTTGCTACTACTGGATTCCCCAGCCTTAGCTGCTGTTTAATCAAGAAACCCCTCATGTTACTCCTCCCAGAGCTATAGTAAATTGTACATGTAAGAAGCAGCTTCATCACAAAAGCAGTTTTTGCCTTTGACTTGGACCATCTGGTCTTGTGTTTTTCATTGTAAGGTTAATTTGTGAAATTGGTCTTTTCTCTGCCTGTAGTGCCTGACTATATACAGAGGGTTCTCCTAGGGGGGCTTGTCAGTAACTCCAAAGCGGCACTATCCAAAGAACTTCCTGCCGTGATGGACGTGGCCTGTTTCTTCAGTGTCCTGTTGTGGTAGCCACTAGCTACATGTGCTGAGCTCTGGGAATGGACAGTAGTTACCTCCCCCTTATCTTTGAGGGGATATTCCAAGGCCCCCCCAGTGGGTATCTGGGACCTCAGATACTACTGAACCCTGCATATACGTTTTTCCCTATATGTACATACCTATGATAAAGTTTCATTTAGAAATTAGGCTCAGTAAGAGATGAACAACAAGAGTAAAATAGAATGATTGTGACAATAGACTGTAATAAAAAGCTAAGTGAATGTGTGTGTGTGTCTCTCTCTCAAAACACCTTGTATTCACACTTCCTGTGGTGATATGAGCTGAAAAGATGACTATGGGATGAGGAGAAGTGAGGGAAATGACATAGCCTGGGCTGCTCTTGACCTCATGATGATATGTGGTTCACAGCGGAAAGCAAAACCATGGACAAGCGGGGACTACTGTAGTCAGTACAACAGAGAAACTAAATTTTTAGTTTCCTTCATTTGAATCCATTTAAATGTAAATAGCCATGTGTGGCTAGTGGCCACTGGACTAGTGTAGATGGAGAACACAGTTTCTCAAAGTATGTTCTGGGAACCTGTTAGAAATACACATTCTGGGACGCCACCCCAGGCCTGCTGAACCAGAAACAGGAGAGGATGAGACCCGGCGATCTGTTTCAGCAAGCTCCGAAGGTGAGCCTGACACCCACTCAGCAGAATGCCCCATCCCCAGAGTTCCTGAATTAGCAGGACTGGGATGGGGGTCTGAGAATTTGCTTTGCTAACAAGTTCCCAGATGTCGCTCTGAAGCTGGTCTGGAAATCACCTTCAGAAGGTGGTGTAGAAGATGGATCAGTTCTTTACGAGGCCCCCAGGTCCCCAGGAATGAATCCCATGAATGCCACATAACTAATATTTGAAGTCAGGACATCCCAGATATACCCTCTGCGCTCCCTGAAAATCTTTCTGTGTTCCCATGAGCTAGTAACAAAGACTTCCTGGCTCATAGAAGGGCTCCTAAGTCCTCGTTGAATTAATAAAGAGATTTACATCCTTAGCCTGGGTAAAGTGTCTAGAGTTAAGATCTCTTACCCTGCCTGTTGCTTTCTGTATGTGGTCACTTTTTGGCATTCATGATAACCTGCTAGTATATTTCCGCTTTTGTGTTCCATAATTCTGCAACTTGTTTTAGGAGAAACCATTGTCAGCATATTTTTTTTTTACTCTGTATTTTGATAAATTTAGTTGCTAGAATGCTAAGGAAGCAATTTTTGGTAAGCATCATATGCCCCCTGCAAGAGGGCTCATTTGGAAATGTGTCTTTTTTGTTGTCCCTTCGACAGGGTAGAAGTAGATAGGTTGTAATCATCATTCAGTGCTTTGGGCCCAGGAATGGTAACTGTCTTGCATGCAAAGGATTGTCCTGTCCAGTGAGGAGAAACCAGTAGCCTGCTCGTGGGTGACAGAAATCTCTCCTTGGTGAAATCACCTGTAAGGCTTTGACCCTCCTTTGCTAGTCCTGTTTCCCCACGAGCATCTTTTAATCGGGTTTACTTGTTTCAGAGGAGGATGAAGCACTCTCTCTTCTGCTCTTACATTATTTAGTTCTTCCAGTGGATATTTATTCATATGTAATGCTAAGTGCTGTGTGGCTTACAGAGATGCCTGAGACCTGGGCCTGCCTGCAGAGAACTTACAGTACTAGCAGTGAGCTAGAGAAATAGCTTCAGAATTATATAAATGATAGGAACAGAGGGAGAAGCAACCAGTGAGAGACATAGATTAGGAGATTCACTGCAAGAAATTGGTTTATGCAGTCATGGGCGCTGAGCAGGGAAGCCTGAAACCTATAGGGCATACCTATAGGGCATGCCTGCAGGGCAGGCCGGCTCAAGCCGCCATCCACACGTGGAATTTCTTCTTTTTCGAGGAAACCTCAGCTCTGGTCTTAGGGCCTTTCTGGATTAGGCTCACCCAGATTATCTAGAATAATCTCCTTTAAAGTTGACTGATACTGGACTTTAAACATATCTATTTAATACCTTCACAACACACCCCAGTTAGGGTTTGATTGAGTAACTGCAACTGCAGCTGAGCCCAAATGACACATTAAAAAAAAGCCCATCACGCTTAGAGACCGAGTGTTTAAGGATCCTTTCTTGGAGGTGTGGCGTTTGTTCCAGTCCTTAAAGAAGTGAAGATTCTAGGATGTGTGGATAAAGGAAGTAGGCATTCTAGAGAGTACCACTATTAAATATTAATAGAAATGAATAGGGGCACCTGGGTGGCTCAGATAAGCATGTGACTCTTGATTTTGGCTCAGGTCATGATCTCAGGGCCGTGAGATCGAGCCCCATGCCGGGCTCCACACCCAGCATGGAGCCTGCTTGGGATTCTTGCTCTCTCTCCCCCTCTGCCCTTCCCCACCCCTGCATTCCCTCCCTTTCTCTCTCTCTCTTTCTCTAAAAAAAGAAAATAAAAATGAACAATAAAAGATACCAAGACAGGAATGTACTACTGTTGTGTTGGCACACTGGCTAGTAGACGCACCACAGCCTTTCTCTGAACCTGATCTCTGTTTGCTCATCCAAAAAAATGGGTCAAATGTTCATCATGACTGTCCCCTAGGATGGGATGAGATGATATTTGAGGGTACATTTTGGAATCAGTAAACACTACGAATGCTAAGGCATTTTATAGAGATGGTGGTGGCGGCGGCAGTATTTGCATGTGAAGTTTGGTTAAAAAAAAAAAAAAAAGGCTGGGCAGGTAAAGCAGTCTGATTATTGTGGGCTTTGCCTAAAATTTGCATCTTTAATTTTGGGGGAAGAAAGGTATTCTCTAAGGTCCAAATGGATTGAAAGGAAATAAAAACCTCTCTATACGTAGCCATGCCCTGTTGTCGAAAAGACACGGTTGCCATTTGCTCTGGGCCTAGGGCGACTCAACTTTCTTTTTTTTTTTTTCCTACAGAGGCAGACCTCTGGTTTTGACACGATATTGGGGATGAAGGAGGGTCATTTATTATAAACTTATTGAATACTTTGCCTAAATAGGGAAAAAGAATTAAACCATTTCCAAGGAATTTGTTCCAAGTTTCTTAGGTAATGGCTGATGGAGCCAGCTGACTCAGTCACCAGAGAGAACTCCAGAAAGGGATGCTCCAGTGAGTGCAGTTTGACACGCTCCTTTTTTTCCTCCTTTTTCCAGAGCTGTGCTCGACAAACCAAGCTAATTTTGCCAAGCGACCCTCCCCCAATATTGTTCAAGCCATATGCATTTTGAAGGAAATTTAATCCATATGTTCCTGAGTCACTTACGCCTAAGTCATTAAAATGTTATTTTGTAAATGTGATTTCATGTTTGAAGTCATAGTAAAGTATTTTTAGGAGATTTTTCGTTCTTCAGAATGCTGTTTTTCTTGGTTTGTTTTCTTGTTTAATTTAAACACACTGCACATCGTCGTAACACCCATCCTGTGGTTAGACACAAGGGGCGTCTTGAAACCAGAAGGAGCGTCTAGTCTAACACGTTGGAAGGAGTCAGTTGTCTCGTCACACAAGGTGATAAGTGTTATCATTTACCCTTCAGTGTTTTCTGTTGTCTTCTGGGCTGCTTTTAACCTGGTCGTAGCCCACCCCAACCCTCTCCCGTGCTGCTCCCCGAATGGGTGCCCATGAAAAAGAAAAGGGAAAAGAAAAGAAAAAGGAAAATTAGAGAACCAGACTGCCTCCTAGGATCTGATTCTCAGCTGTGCCACGTGAGCCTTTCTTCCCAAAACGGAGTTCATGTCCCTTTTTACCTACAGGCACTGCCAGCTGGGAGGACTTAGGTGTTTCATAAAATGTCTGCAGAAGAGAAAAGTAAAACTGAATTTAGGAGCAGCCTATGGCTTTTCATTCTTAGGGCAGATAAATGGTGGTGCCTGCTTTGGACTGAAGCTGATTGAAAAATGGTTTCATGTCTTTTTCCCAAAATAAGTTTTCTTTCTTTCTTTCTAAAACCTCTGCTTCTTTGGAGTCCCATGATACCGACCGAGATTTGTCTGTGCATGACGCATCCTGGTTTATGTGTGTCTGTCCATTGGGAATATCCTTTAGCTTGCAGAGAGCACCGGAGAGGCTTTACTTTCAGGGTCTGGTAGGGACATGTCCATCCTGAGCCCCAGCCCTTCACAAGCAGCAGGTGCAGCGTCTAACATTGTAAGACACATTTACCACCCAGAGGTCCCCGGAGTTCAGGGGTTAAAACTTGGACTTCTGAGCTTGTGAAATATATTCCCATCTTTTTTTGTTTGTTTGTTTTTAATTCGGTCCTCGAAACTGCCCTGAAGGCTGTGGTTTCTGGGTTTGGGTCAATTGTTTTTCCATAAGGAAATTGAGGTTCAGAGAAGTTACTTTCTTCGATCTTTCCCATGGGGAGGGTGGCTGTTGGTGTGTGCTTCTGACCTCACTGGACTGTAAGCTCGGTGAGAGGAGTGATGTCCTGGCCGTCGTGTGGGGATGTTGCAGGACCTTTGTGGGCTTTTATTTTTGGAAGTCTGACCTTACAGCATTTCAAATATACTAAAACACATGACTGTGTGACTTTTTGAATGAGTCTTCATCTTTCGTCAAAGCTCTAGGATCTGGTGACCTATTGAACATGGTGGAAAGCTAGGAGAGAGAGCCCTTCCCTATGAAAGAAAGAAATACAGAGGGACTCGGGGAAGAGGGGAGAGGCTAGGATTATCTAAAGAGCCATCCTTTTCTTCCTCAGACCTTGATTTCACCCTAGAAAAGGGGGTCCCCACTTCTGTAGATGGACACTGGCAGTCCGCAGTCCGCACCAACCTCTTTGGAGGCCTCCGGAGTGCACTTGAACTAAACTCAAAAACCTGTGAAGCGGTTGATGGGCTGAGTTTCTGGGTCAAGGCAGAAATAGTGGAACTTGCTGTCCATCCCTGAAAATTCTTTGGGATTCCATCATTCAGCAATACTCATCGGCCACCTGCACTAGCAACACCACAGTGACCAGGACAGGCTCGTCCAGGGCTCTGTCCCTCTACACTGGATCAAACTCTCGCTCCTCAGGGTACCTTTTTTGAAGTATATTTGACATGTCTTGCTTTTTTATTGCTCATTTTTTTGGTTGGATTGTATGCACATGCCCAAGTGACCTTGTGTATTCCTGAGTCCTTCTGTGTATAAGCTAAAGTTAGAATGGGGAAGGAAGCCTATAACATAAAAATGGGGCATGTAAAAGTTCAGTTTCTCCCTGCTAAATTAGTTTTCTGTATTTCTTTTCAAATCTCGTGGTAGGCCTGACCACAGGATAAGAAGATGGAGTACCCTTCTTGAGTTTGTACTGTGCCTTCTGACACTGCCCTTCCTCATCCAGTTCCTCCTGAGCCCCCTGCAGAGACCCTTGTTCATTTTCAGTACTTCCTTTTTGCACACATGTCTATGCCTGTATGGTTCTTAAGTGACCTTTTCCTAAACTCATTGAGGGCATTTCATATGGACAGGAATCCCAAAGCATATTCTCACCAGAGAAAGAACAAGGTTTGCCTGCCATCAATTTAAGGATATGATTACTCAAAATTTTGAAATGTTTTCTTGCATTAGAGATGTTGGTGACCAAGGAGTGGGTGCCTGAGGGGAGGCGTCTGGCCTCCTTGCCTAAGGATGTTGGGAAGGAGGTATTTTCGTATTCCCTTTTCTACTCTGCTTCCTCATATGCTTTGCTATTTACCCAAAACTCTCCCCATTGGAAGATTTGTATTTATTTATTTAGAGTAAAGCTCCATGCCCTTGGGTGTCTTTCCCAAAGCAATTCCTAGATGTCACCTCTCCTACTGACTCTTTTCTTACCTGCCCAGTCCCCTTCAGCAAGAACTTTTCTAATATTTTATATTTGAGTTTTCTTGTTAGAAAAGATGATACATGAGACCATGAGGAAACAAGCCTGAAAGTTCTAGAGGCATTCTAGAAAATGCCAGGTCTTTCGTGATTGTTATCATTATTGTCTTGAGGAGTGAAAACCAAATGAGAAGAAGGTGGAGCTGCTGCTTCATTCATGGACACACTTGCCACTATTGTATCCCCCTCCAGAATTTCTGTGAGTCCTAGAACAGCTGTAAGGTCAATAGATCCTTTGGTCCTAAGATCATAATCCTGACCGTTGACCCTTCTAGCTGCTCCCTCTGGAGAGTCCCCTTTTTGTTCAGGTACAAGATTGGCCGCTGGGCATGTACTGGACCTGAGGGTTGGCAGGGTCTGTGGCAGGGCTCCCTCACAGCCTTGCCACACTCTGGCATTTGTATCCAGTATCCTAGGCCTTGACAAGTGACCAGAGTCAAAGATCCCTTTTCCGTGGCACAGGGAGTAACAATTTGAATGAATAGTTAGGATTCCGACCATTGTGAATGCCCAGCACTCAAAAGTTCTAAACATACTTTGCTGTCAAACACGGGTCTGAAGTTCAGGTTGAAATGAGTTGCGCCGTTGGCTCGCTTTTGAACCCGGTGAGAGGAGTAGTCAGTTGAGGAACAGGGAGCTCTTTGATGGGAAGCTCACTGACCACCGGCTGCATGTCTGAGTATTTGTAGCCTGACATTAAAGAGAAGCCACTGCTCTAACAGAGTCGGTTTATGTGTTATGTAAGCAAGACTGGCAAGGCCTTATGGCCGGCTGGGCCATCAGAATGACCCCTGTTGCTGGAAACCTGGTTGCAGCACGTATTGCTTGAGCGCTCACTCGGAGGCATGTCTGCCATTGGTAAGAACGAGGAGGGCTAGGTTCTAGTTTCCGGGTTATTGCAGGCAAGCTGAGGGACCTGGGAAAATTGTTTGAGCTTTTGTGAACTCCGTTTCAGGATCTGTAAGACAAGGGAGTGTCTAGGTGGCCTCGTTAGCTTTAGAAATTCTTTGTATGTCTCATATCAATTTTCATGCACTTTAGGTCCCATGGATGTGAACATATGCACTCATTTAAACCATATAGCCGTATTCGTCTCGGGCTTAAATGGTCTCGTCAAGAGAAGAAACTGTACCTTATTCATCCTTAATCCAGAATGGTGCCTGACCCCCAGCTGGTGTGTTCAGTTCATGCTGGTCATATAAATTAAGGAAAGAGGGGAGACGCAAGTTGCTAAAATTTCAGACGGCCTCAGAAACTTTGGTGGAATTGGACATTACAAGCTCTAAACCGAAATAAAGGAAGTTAGAGAGATGAAAAAGAGAAAACTAGCTGTGTTCTCTCCCAGCTGTCACTGGCAGGTAAGGCGCACTCCCTTCTGTTCATCACAGTGAAGGAGTCCTGTCACGTGATACGCATTCAGTCCTCACTCTGTACCTGACACCTGGCAGGCACACAACAGAATGTCAGGGAAGTTTTCTCACTAGCCGAAGATTATTAGACAAGCTGGCTCATCACTCACTAGAACTGAAATCTGAGAGCATGTTTCCTTTCCACCAAATTTTACTAGACTTAACACTTGACTCACAGGGTCTTCTCAGCGTCTGTCCCCCAAGGGGCAGGTCTGTGGGCCCTGTGCTGGAACTTGAATGTGCTTCAGCCAAATCAAGGCCTGCCCTCACAGAGTTGTGTGATTGTTGCCTTTTTTGAGTCCCAAGGATCCAGATGGTGACTTCCATCCATCTCTTATTTGTTAATGAAGATGTTCCAAAGAGACATCTGGCCATTTGATTCTTCCAGTTGGTTGAAAAATAAATAGGAGTTTACCCCGGACGTGATTTGCATGTGTGACTCTTTAGTGACAGGTTCCCTCACAGAGGGCAGGGAGGTGGTGACCAGCCAGGGCCAAGCACGTTGTCCTGTAATTAGAGCTCGCTCCTGTAAGGTCCCTGTCCTCACACGTAGCTGACCTGGTGCCCCCTTTACCATTTGTAGGCCATGTATCTCTTCTAGCTGTGCTCCCATGGCACAGATGAGGCCCGGGTCCACACAGGGACTGGCCACAGTGCCTGCTGCCCTCAGCTCATTCAGGGCTGTGACCCCATGAGCACGTGGGGAGAATCGGGTCTCCCAATGGTGGTAAGGAAATTGTATTTTTAAAGCTGCCAGTGTATTACTTCCCTTTAGTCAGCAGTTCCGTTTCTAACATGGGAGCTTTCAGACGAGCTCTTGTGGGGTCTCCTAAGAATTAACGTGGTGCCGGTAGGATAAGGGAGCATAACGAGAAACTCTGATGGGACCGTGTCACACACCTGTGGAGTAGATGCCCTTGAGGCCCTCACTCAGGAACAGTTTGCTTGCCTTCCTCAGAGTGGTCATCCCCTCGTGGAAGGGCCCTTCCTCCTGTAGCAAGCCAGTTCTCAATTTTCCTCACGCTTTCTCATTTCCTCCTGGAGCTCTCAGAAGCCAGGCCAGTCCCATCCAGATAACAGAAACTGTTGGATAGTCTCTCTCTCTCTGTTTCTTTTTTAAAGAATTTACTTATTTATTTAAGAGAGAGAGAGAGCATGAGCATGAGCAGGGGGAGGGGCAGAAGGAGAGGGAGAGGGACAAACAGACCCCCCTGCTGAGTGGAGAGCCCAACATGGGGCTCTATCCTAGGACCCTGAGATCATGACCTTGAGCTGAAGGCAGACACTTAACCAACTGAGCCACCCAGGCTCTTGATGAGAGGGGGTGGTTTGGTGCAGAACAGGAAGTCTGCTTGGATGCAAAGACACACTGTCCAATGTTGTGTAGTGCAGAAGGGCATGGGAATGGGTATATTTCTACAAAAACAAGGAAACCCTGAAAATCTGCTGGGCTTGGAATTTTCGATGATGATCTAAACAGTCCCCTTAGGTATTGCCTTTTACTGGCACATTAAAAGTTGTGATGCTTATAGAAACTACATATGATTTAGAGAATAGTTGAAAAGAGATCATACACATAAGCCAAGTTCCGCCATTGCTGACAGGAAGCAGGAGCCGAACCGGTTCCCCTGGGGGCTGGCTCTCTGAGTGCATCTGGCTATAGGAGTAAGCTGACTGAAGCTGGGGCGCTGTGTTCCATCTCTAGGTCTGAGCAAGTCACACTAGTGGGCTCAGTTTAAAATAGTCAACCTTTCTGTCTCCACTGGTATGGTCGACCTGACTGGTTACAAGTCTCGATATTTTGTTTGGAGACTAAATGCAGTGTGGATTGGAACAACGATGAAACCTCCCAAGTCTTTGGCAGGAGGGATACTGTGAAGGTGTGACAGGAGTGTCCCTTCAGAGCCAGCCCAAACACAGCTTCCAAGCCGGGCCATGGGGGCAGCCTCTACCTGCCGCTCATCCTGGGTCTTAGACATTAAACCGCCCCCTCCCCCGAAATGCCATTCGACAAGAGAAACAAGGATGCCAAGTCACTGACTTCCTGACTCCAGCTAGTGTGGCAAGTAGCAGCAGCAAGGGAGCACCTTGTCCTCAGACAGCGACTATTAGGAATCACTAAAATGTGTGAGCCCGACCCACACCCACCCCACCGCAGCCTCCCCGCTACCCCGCCACCCCCCCCCCCCCAGCCCCGCTGTCTCCCCTTCTTTGATCATGGCTTCCTTGCTGATGCAGAGTGTGCTCAGGCTGAGTGCCACCTCCTGAAGCTCTTCTAGAATCTTCTCCCTGAAAGGAAGTGAAAAACCAGTCTGAAGTCATAGATCAGGTTATTGTCGCACTCTCGGGAGAAGGGGAGAAAGGAGGATCAGGAGCAGTCGCCTGGTACCTAGGTGTTCCTTGTTACAGGAACCACAGCTCCGGAAGTGCAAGCAGCCGGCTGAGGGGCGTCTGGAGCATGGACTTCCGGCCTGGGCAGGCAGGCCTCGGCAATAAGCCTCACTGATCCCAGTGCTGTTCTTGCGGTTTTGTTTCCACCTGGCTGTTGCTGTATATAGAACTTGCAGCTCCATTCATTCTGCGCCACCCCCCGCCACTCCCAGCCCCCCGCTGCTGCCCTTTAAAGAGCCATTATCTTCTTCTAAGGGGCCCCAAACCAACAGAGCCCTGGCGAGAGGCCTTAACATTTGGTACAAGACTTGGGTTCCTACAAACTGGACTTGGAAAACAAGCCACTGCCCTCCTCAGGCCCTGGTCCTTGGGGAAAGGGCACTTTTGTGGTCATTTGGGTCTGAGCCTTTGTTTTCAAAATGAGGCACTGAGGCCCAGTGAGGCGAAGGGACCATCACAAGAACTTGTGTCTCCGGTTTCTCAGTTTGGACTTCCGTCTGCCCCTCAGCTTGAGCCCCCTCCGTTTCAGTTTGCATTCAGTAGGGTCTCACCTGTAGGACTGCCTCCTCTTTTTCTCTGTAAACATTCGTATGAAGTGTATTTGCTTTGCTTTTCAGCCTTGCCTGCCCTCCGTGGGTCCAGAATAGCCAGCTGGAATTCATGAGAATATTGTGTCTTCAGATGTTTATAATCCGAAAGAATCCCTTATGGTTTTGTTTCTGTTGTTGTTGTTTCTTGTTTTTAAATAATAAAACTACTTGGATGTTGGTATTTTATGTTGGAAAGGCGAGCCAAGTTCACAGTGCAGCAATTACAATGCAATGCATTATGTATAATTTGTAGCGCGCCCCGGGAGCGATGGTAAACCGTGAAACGCCGTCCCCGCCCCACAGCATAATTAGCCGGATCAAACGCTGTGCAGGGAGAAGCACAATAGTTGTCAGCCGAGGTCAATAAAAGTAAGGAAAAGTTCTGATAAAAGCAGTACACCCCAAATTAGATAAAGAGCAGCCCCTATATCAGGCTGCGGATATGTCACAGGCCTTCCCTGCTAATTGAAGAAACCTTTTGAGGTTTAACAGCTCATAAATTTGCACTGGGAATGCCCTATTGTTCTGAGGTTATAAGTCTTGTCTTTGAAATTTAACAGTTATACTTTTTTATATTGCATTCCTCCAAGAGTACCACTGTAAACATGCAGGGTTTGCATTTTAACATAAATTTGAACAATGTGGTTTTAAAAGGGTTCACCACATCAAAGGGAGGCTGTTTGGGCACGTTTTATAAATTTTTTTTCTATAGTATTTAAAGCTACAAATGACTCATAGAAGTATGTTCCATTTATATCAGTCATGTTGGTATAGTGTCCTCATCGGGGCTTTTTACTGTCATTTTTTTCTAACGTAAGAGTGTCTGAAAACATGTCTAGGTCTTTTGCCAAGTCAATTGCCCTTAATCTTCAGATTAAGATTAATCTTCAGACCCATAGAAACAATTCTGGAAATGTGGTTCTACTTGGCCTAAATTGCAGTGAATTCTTGAATTCTATGCCTTTTCATGGTCGTCTTTTTTTTTTCCTTAACTCAAAATATTCAGTGTATCAACTTGCAATTTCTTCTTTCTTCATGTACCAACTATGGCCTCGCCTGTGCCCTCATAGCCTCCTATTTAAAAAAACAAAAAACACCAATTTTTGGCTGAGCCGCTGATTGAAGTGAAGAAAGTTCCATGTTAAAGGGAGAGCCGTGGGTGCTGGATTTCAAAGCAGGCTGGTAGTGTACAGAGAACACTGAGCTTAGATCCAACCCCTGGATTGGATCTAACAAACCCCAGCCGCGTTATTTGCCGGCTCTGAGACTTCAGGAATCCCACACCTCCTGGAGTCACAGTTTGGCCATCTATAAAATGAGGACATCTACCCGTCCCTCCCTCCCTCTCTCTCATTCACGCATCCGTTCGTTCATTTATTCACTCCTGGAGGGAGAACGCGAACACAGCCCCTCACTCCTCTTACCCTGCAGAGCTCACAGCCCAGTGAGGACACACTTTACCAAAATAATGATCTTGTCAAATTACTAACGGCGTCCTCATGGGCTTCAAAGGAAGGGGACAAGCTCCAGGGAGAGCTGAGGGCAGAGGACCCTTGCTGAGAGTTCAGGGGAACACAGTCCCTTTCCTGAGGATCCAGTGTTTGAGCTGATTGCTGGAGAAGGGATAAGTGGTGAGTGGCAGGTGATGGAAGGCAGGCATCCTGGGCTGGGTACAAATTTTGATGTTTATGCTGAAATAAAAGGAAGCCCTTGGCAGGCAGAGGAGGAACTTGACGAGGTGTGTGTTTTCCAAAAGCTCTCCCACAACTGTGTGGGGAATCGCCGGTTGGAAGACCAGAGAGAATGTTGGGGGGGGGGATCATTTAGGGGCTCAGAAGCCAGTCCAGGTTCACAAAACAGGTGGCTCAAGTGGGGGCTGGTGATGGAGCAGATGGGAGAAATGGATGAGTTCCAGAAATGTTCAGGTTAAAATGCCAGGATTTGGTGATGTGTCCCAGAGGGGCAGTTGAGGAAGGGGGAAGTGTCCAGGATGGCTAGGGTCTGGGTGTGTGTGACTCACTGGCTGTGGGGTATGGACATTCCTGGGATGTGGCAGCCTGGAAGGGGGTAAATAGTAAAATAGCAGGTACCCCTTACCCATGAGTGTTTGGGGCGAGGCACTGACCTCCTTTGATTTCGTTCATTTCGGAGCACATCTATGCTGCCCAGATAAGAAAATCAAGGGTCAGGGAAGAGAGTAACTTGTCCGAGAACACAGAACAGGGACTGGAGGTGGTATCCAAACCCAAGTTTGTCTGGTTCCAGAAGTCGCTCTCTCCCACTGTCCCCTGCCAGAGCCAGGTAGGAGAAGGGCACTTTTGTAAACCACCGACGTCCCCTCCAGGTGTGACAAGGGAGCTGTGGGCTATGCAGCGTGAAATGCCTGGAAGAGAAAACCATCATAACATACCCCTCCCTGTTCCGAAAACCCGGATTTTTCAGAGGGACTGGACGCATCTGACGTAGAATCCCCTACCCACACTTGATCGCGTCTTCTGAGCTTCCTTCTTGAAGCCAGAGACAGGCCTCCCAGGAGGAGCTTTTACTCTGGCCGTAGCGCACATGGAGATCCTTCCAAAGGGGGCTCAGAAAGCAACATAGTCCCTCCCTTCGTCGAAATCATCCGTTTTCCAAGAGAAACCGAAGTTTAGAGTCCGAACTCAGCACTTCAGATTCCAAAAATTTAGTCCCGAGGTCTCCCTTAATGTTGGTAAAGTAAGTTTTATTTTACTAGAAATCATTAACAGACCTGTAAGAATAGGTGACTGTTTGTGGTTATTGATTATCTCTCCAGAGCAGAGGCCGTTTTAGAATCCTTTCTGCCCCGTCCTGGGTCAGTTCCAGGCCCCTTCAGGGGTGTGAGAACAGTCTGAGAATGCCCCCAGGCCTTCCCGAGGCTGGGGCGGGGGGCTTGTGTGTGAGACATTCCTGTCATGGGGTGTGTGTGTGTGTGTGTCTGTGTGTGCATGTGCCCACATACATGTGCCCACGCAGAAGCAGGAGCACGTGCGCGCACACACATACACTAAGGGGACACAAGATCAGAACGGCTGGTGAGTGGCTGGGAGTTAATAATACAAATAACACAAAAAGTGGGGGCGCCTGGGTGGCTCAGTGGATTAAGCCGCTGCCTTCGGCTCGGGTCATGATCTCAGGGTGCTGGGATCGAGCCCCGCATCGGGCTCTCTGCTCCGCAGGGAGCCTGCTTCCTCCTCTCTCTGTCTGCCTCTCTGCCTACTTGTAATCTCTCTCTCTGTCAAATAAATAAATAAAATCTTTAAAAAAAAAAAGTGGCCAGTAGGAGCGCCTGGGTGGCTCAGTGGGTTAAGCCTCTGCCTTTGGCCCAGGTCATGGTGTCAGGGTCCTGGGATGGAGCCCTGCATCTGGCTCTCTGCTCTGCAGGGAGCCTGCTTCCCCCTCTCTCTCTGCCTGCCTCTCTCTGCCTACTTGTGATGTCTCTCTGTCAAATAAATAAAATCTTAAAAAAAAAAAAGTGGCAGGTAGGCTCAGGGTTGGGCTAAATACATCGGCTACAGAAGCAAGCATGTTTTAAAAACGACTCTCCTACTTGTGGGATAGTCATCACATGCCAGAAACCCACGGGTGGCACAGCTCAAGGTGGAGAGTTTCTCAGCTCTCGGGGTGCAGAGAGCAAGGCTCCTGCTGTCTTGTTTATTTATTCCCGAAGGCCTCTGTGCGCCGCTTATCTCCCAGGGCTGATCTCCTGGGAACGGCGCAGAGGTTGTGCTATCACCGCTTTCCCTGGTATGGACGCCTTGCCAGAGGGGCCCACCCCAGGTTTTGGGCCACCACCATCACCACTCAGAATTCACAGCTATCATATTTTTGACAAGGGTGTCTTATCCTTTCCCTTATTCCCACCTCCTCTCTCTCTTGCCTTTCTTTCTTTCTTTCTTTTTTTTTCTTTAAACCATCCGGGCACAGTGCTCACGTTGTTTTATCTGCTTGTGGCGGGGTGCAGAGCTTCTCTCCCGGGGAGGCCCTCCGCCTGCCCCTGCCGGCCTGCACCCCGTGGACACTAGCTGTGGCCCGCTCTGCCGTGGGGTTTCTCCGAGCACTCTGTCTTCCCTTCCTCCTGCCTGTGAGAGGAGGCTGCAGGCAGCAGCGTTCAGCCTCCCTGAGAGCTCGGAACCGCAGTGTTCCCCTTGGCCATCAACAATGTCAGGGACAGTTTCCTAGGTCAGGGATTGTTTTTCAGTTCTGTGTTGATATCAGTATCTCTGGACATGCGGTTATGCACTAATCAGGGCTATGGTATTTGAAAAACAGAAACAATTTGAATTTTTCAAGTGTTTAAGATGCATTTAGCTGGGATGTACGTAATCCATCTCCTATTTTGGCCTGCTTCTGGCTCCTGAGAATTCTCTAAAGTACGGTGAGCCCCAGAGCCCAGGAAAACTTCAGGAATTCCACAGAGGAAGCAGATGGATTGAATTGTGTTCTGAAGCCTAGGCATGTATAGCCTCCCCTCACCTGTTCCTCATCCATGAACTGGCTTGATTGCTGGTTAGTGGCCCAGGCCAGGAATCCAGATCTCCAGACCTTGAAATTCCCTACCTGCCACCATTTATCTTTGTTTCTTTCAGTGCCCTCTGGCCCCGCTGTTCTGGCAGGGTCATCCTGACCCCCTCTCTGCCCAGTCCATTCTCCAACCACGTGTGATGCACCCGCCATGTACCAGGCATCAGGGACCCAGAGGTGAACCCAGTTCATTCAGAGGATGGGGGGAGGGACGCTGGACCAGTTTCCTCTGCTCTGATGTTCCAACTCCTAGAATCTCCAGGGCAGTACCAAAGTGGTATCTGTTCAATTCTTCAGGAGAGCTGGGTTACACGGCTGTCTTACACATGATGCAGGATTGAGCACAAACAACCCTAGAAACTACCAGTGTCTCTGGCTCATGAAAAATGTGTCCAAAGACCTGCTTGTACAAGTCACCATGCTGGTACCAATGGTCAAGGCCAAACAACCCTCCAGAATACATTTTGGCATTCTTTTGATCCCAAGTTTCTCTAGGTGGGGCCAGCAGCTCACTCTAGGTGCTTGAGGGGAAAATGCAGATTTCTGGGCCCCACCACAGACATTGGTGTGGGATTTCCCAAGTTGCAACCTAGAACGTGCCTCTCACCTAGCTCCCCCACATCCAGCTTTGGGGCTTCCTATTCTAGATCCAGTATCTGGCCTTCAGTCCTTCGACACACCATGTTTCTTGCAGGATAGGGTGACAGGGAAGCACTGGGTAGCTGTGGGCCCTAGTACCTGTGGCCACTGAGCCTAGGAGCCAGCTGTCCCAACCCCTGCGCCTCTCAAGGCCCCATAGCCTCATTCCTCCTGACACGTGGTTACCTGCCCTCATCATCCAGGGCAACCTGGCTTGATCCCCCAGGTGGTCACTGCCAGCAGAGGTTTCCAACCTAGGTTCCCTTGTCCCTTTCCAAAGTTCTCCTCACACTGGCTCTCCGTATTTTCCTTATCCCTTGGTTTCTTGGGATGACGTTTATTTGTATTTTCATGCCCAAAGGCTAAACGGTGCTATTCGGAAGATTGAGGTATTTTTGAGTGAAATATTGTCTAATTTTAAATGGTCTGTGATTTCAAAATCCATGAAAACATTATTGGGGGGCTTTGCTTAAAGAGCCGAAATGTGAGCCGTGTCTGATTTGGAACTCAAGGCAGAAGGAGTGAGAAAAGAAATGAAATAGGTCTAAATGTCATTCAAAATGCTTCTCTGTACCTGTGTCTGGACAGGGGCTTTGAAAGCCAGAACAAAAACCAGTAGCATTGGGGATTTTGTTGTTTCTGAGTGAACCCACCACTCCCCTCGCATGGAAGGGGGTGGACTACACACCTGGCATTTTTATCCCTTTGGAGCAAGGAAGCTGCTGGCCAGGTACTTGTGGACCCACCAACTCAGGCTGGGCCTCAGCCACCAGGAAGCACATCTCCTCCTCCCTCAGCTGATGGGAGTGGAGGGGGGACCAGCAGCCGAGAAAGCCAGACCACCAAGTACCAAGCCGCCCACCTCTCAGACCCCCTTCCTGGCCCCTCTGGGGCAGGGCTGGCTAGGACAGCAGCTAAGTGTCTGGGGTCATAGTCTAAGGAATTAAAAACATCCTCCAGGGAGCAACCATCGATGCTGGAGTTCTTTGCGGATTTCCAGAACTCACAGAATATTCCTTTTATAAGGCCTGGCCCTGCACACTCTGAGCCGCTGCATCAGGCACAGCTAGAAGGAGCCGGAAGGCCCTTCTTGACCTCGCTTCCTCCCTCCTGATATTCTGCTTGTGCCGGACGAGGGGAAGAGGCAGAAGAAGGGAGGATTGGGGGCAGCTAGAAGTAGGGGCCTGGGTGAAAATATGGACCATAAGCAGAACTGCTTTGATTAAGTTTTAAAATAAATCGTTTCTAGTATCACTGCACCGAAGACTGTCTTATTAGCACAGATTGTATCTGTTCATCTTTTCTAATTTGGAGTTGGAGTGAAACAGATCATTGCAGTAAAAAGCGCTCCGGGATGCAAGGCAGCAAGCGCCGTAGCAAGAGTAGATTCTGAATTCAGAGCTGGTGAAAATATCTGTCTCCACATCCACGTCCATAGCCACGTCTAACCCTCTCAGTGCCCCCTGTCAGTCTCCTCTGCTTTTGAAGAACTCTGAGAGGACCTAGCAACTGCTAGATGCTGGCAAGTAGTCCCCAGGTTTCAGACCATCAAGACAATAAACAGCCCCATCATATTCAGGGCGGCAGCTTCTGTAGAGCCCATCTGTTTCAAAATAACCCCAATTCTGCTTACGATGCGGAATGCTTTGTTGACTGGAATTTGCCCTAGTTTTCATCAGCAGACTCCGTGTCACGGGCCTCTGGGTCCACCTGCTGGCAAGTGTAAAAACTGGAACGAAACCTGGGTTGGAAGAACAAGCTGGAGCTCCGTGGTTCCCCAGAGCTGGTGCGGGTCGGGATCACCTGGGGGCTCATTAGATATACAGTGGCCTGGGCTCCACGCCAAGCCTACAGGATTGGAAACCCTCAGAACAACCGTCGTGGCGACTCGCACACTCATGTCAGTGTGAGAGAAGCACAGGAATTCAGGGACCTGGTGCCCGGGGACACCTTGAGGTCGGTCCCCACTCCTGCTTCTCCTGTTTTATCCTGGTAACTGTGGCTTCATTCCCTCAGAACTCATCGAAAAAGTGTAGGAACCTGGCAAACACTACTGAACCAAGTGCTCAAGGTTACATGGCACGTAATTAGTTGTGCTGATCACAGGAACCTGGATACGATCACGGAAGGGGCCTCAGCTCTGTGGCCTTCTGCCTCAGACCCATAACCCCAGTTCAAAACATCAGACAAACCAAACTCAGGGTCATTCCTACAGGCTTCCTAGCCAGCACCCCTCCAGATCATCAAGGTCGTAGGAAGCCAGAAAAGATGGGAGAAGCTGCTACAGACAGAAGAGGCTAAGAAGACGTGGTCGACCAGGTATGCCTTTGGACTCTAGTAGAGAGAAAGAAAATTCGTGGAAAAACTGGTAACATCGAAATGAAATCTAGAATTTGGTTAAAAGTAATGCGTCCGTCCCCGGAAATGAGTCCTTAGTCCACGTCGTGGTGTTAGATGTTAACGTGTGCGGAATTGAATCGTCTGTATTCTCTCTGTCACTTTCCTGCGAGTCTGAAATTATTCTAAAATAAAAAGTGGACTAAAAGTTAAAATGTCAGAGCCGAGGGGCACCGAAATAGACCAGCTGAGTTGGGGCACAGCGTGGCCAGTTGGTGCCCAGCTGCGGGTAGTGAAGCCAGGCTGGCCAGTGAGGGCGGGGCAGGTCCTCCAGCACAGTGGCCCAGGCTGGAGACTGTAGAGGAGGAGGCTGGGGTGGCCTGTCGCGCTCTCCCAGCTTAGACCAGCCAACCCGCTGTCTCACAGGGACCCACACAAGTCATGGAATCTCTGTGCAGTGGGTGAAACGTCTAATCCAGCACCATGAGGCCCAGACGAGCCCCAAGCCCGGGGAGGAGAAGTGACTCGCCCAGGGTCCTAAACCCATGTCTGGTGAGGTGTGTTCTTTAAACACAGCAGTTCTTAGTGATTTGATACACCGCTTGCAACACAGTCCCTGGGGTGCTCCTTAAAATGCAGCTCCCTGGGTTTCCTGCCTGTCCTTCCTCCTACATCGGCTAGCTTCCGCCCGAGGGATACAAGGCCACAGGGTCAGAGCTGACCGAGGGCTGAGGAGTCCGGAGGCTAGTTCAGATACTATGTGGACCTTTCATGCCTCTGAGGGCTTCCAGAGAAGAGTCCGGCAGAGGGGTGGGCTGGGTGGTTCTGCTCAACAGCTCCCCGCACTGCATGCAGCCAACTGCGTTCCTGCCTGTGGGCCGGTGTGGACTGTCCGTCGGAAATGTCGGGACACAGGGCATCGCAGCTGCCCTCCCGAGACCAGTCAGCACGGACCCTGAAGCTTCTGAGAGGACTGTGGAATCCTCATTTCCCAGAGGGTTGTCCTCCTTCTTCTAGCATTGTCCATACTCGTGGATGTATGTGCTTGATCAGAACCCCCTTCTCCCTCGCACATGGGAAGTTCTGCCTTCAGTTCCTTTTTTCTGTTGTAAAGTGTGTTCTCAAATCTGGGTCTCAAGACGAGGCCCATGTTTAGCTTCTGTCATCCCAGCCAGAAACCTAGGGTCCCTAGTATATACTAGACAAGGAGAATATGGAAGTGAGAGCCAGCCTCTGCCCCAGGGAGCTCCTGTGTCTAGTTTTCCAAGGTTTGCATATATTTGTCTAGCGAATATCCCTAGATGATTTTCAATTGAAAAAAAAAATCAGTCTCAAAGTCCATGGATATTGTCAGAGATAGTCAACCTCTTCAGTTTCCAAAATCAGCAGATAGGTTGGGTAAACTGAGACTCCTCCAGATTGCGACCAAACGGCATTTTGTTTTAGATCAAGGGAAATTTGAAACATTCCAAAGTGTCATTAAATGTATGTAAAAGGTGTTTGAAAATCATTTCTAGTGTCATAAAAATGCATCTTGATAAAGTATGAAGGTGGTGATGGAATTTTCAAAGGATTTAAGAGATTGATTTTAAAAAGAGGCAAGTCTTTTAGTATTAAAATTCACATTCATTCGTTAAAAAAACATTTCATAAGCAATCCAAGTGTCTGTCCACAGATGAATAGATAAAGAAGATGTGGTCTGATATACAGTGGGGCATTCCTCAGCCATAAAAGAAAGGATGGGACCCTGCCATCTGCAACCACACAGATGGACCTGGCGGGCGTGAGCTCAGTGAATTAAGTCAGGGAACAACAAATACCATATGATTTTACTTACATGTGGAATCTAAAAAGTAAAACAAATGAATAAACAGGCAAGAAGCAGGAACAGACCCATAAATACAGAGAACAAACGGAAGGTTGCCAGAGGGAGGGGGAGAACGGGATGGGCAAAATGAGTAAATGGGATTGGGAGATCCAGACTCCCCCTTCTGGAAGGAACAGGCATGGAGCTGAAAGGCACCACCCAAGGCATATAGTCACTGGTGTCATCCTAGTGTGGTGACAGCTGGTAGTGGCACTGTGGTGAGCCTAGCACCGGGCACAGCATTGCTGAATCGGTGTGTGGTGTGCTTGAAACTAGGCTAACATCCTGTGTCCACTGGATTCCATTTCAAAAGAAAAGCCTCGTGTCATGGTGATCGCTGATGACAGGTAGACACTCAGCTTCTCCTTCCTCCCCTGCTGCTCCTCCAGCACAGTGAGGGAGAAAGTGCATCAAAAACTATTTCTGCAAGAAGTTATAAACCGTTCTCTGTCTAAAAAAATACTTGATAATGAACGACCAAGGCTGCCCTTTCAAGCTGGGCCTGTTGCTAAAACTACGTGCCTCATCAGATGAGAGCCTAATCCCAGCTCCCTTCAGTTACCCAAGAAAGGCTCCCATTTGCAGTGAGCCCTACCCATGGCAGAAGGTAAACTTCCGATCCTTCCTCTAAGTCATGATTAAAGCAATAGCATTGTTTAAGTTTACAGAGTCTGGTTTGAGATTGAGGAAGACAACTCATAGACCTCAAATCCGGAGCAGAGTAGAAAGGAATCCATCTGGGTTTGAGTCTTGACTCAGCCACTGCCTGGCTATGGGGCCTCAGCAAGTTACTTGAACTCTTTAGGCCTCACTTCCTCTGTCTATAAATAGATGAGGAAGTTCTTACTTGGAGGGGTAAGTAGAATAAAAACCACATACAGCAATATGGATCACAACCATAACATTAAATGAAGCCACACACAAAGCTTGCATATTACGTGAATGCATATATGCACGAAAATAGACAAAGGAGTCTACACCGGTGGAAATCAGGGTAACAGGCACTGTTGAGTATGGGAGCCGGGACTAGAAGGGTTACACTTAGAGGTTTATGAATGCTGGAAGTGTTCTGGGTTTTGATCTGGGTTTTGGTCTCACACGTTTAGTTCATAAAAATTAGTCATGCTGTGCGCTTGTTTAAAAAGAGGGAGAGTAAGTAGGGTAAGCAAGTAGCAGTGGTTCAGATGTTCTTATCTCCAGAAGTTCCTCTTTCTGTTCTAGAGGTCAGACCATATTTTTTTGTCTATATTGCCAGAAACACTGGACCCGACATGGTAGACCCCCAATATTTTACGTTACTTGAATTGTTAACTGGATTATACTCTTATGTATTTCAAGTTCGTTGTAGCCATAAAGATTTCCCAAATTGCCTGGAGATCAGAGAGAAAAGGACAACAGGTAATGTAGCTACTGAGTGGGTCTCCGTTTCTTTTTTTTTTTTTCCCAAAGATTTTTTTTTTATTTATTTGACAGAGAGAGGTCACAGGTAGGCAGAGAGGCAGACAGAGAGAGAGGGGGAAGCAGGCTCCCTGCAGAGCAGAGAGCCCGATGTGGGGCTCAATCCCAGGACCCTGAGATCATGACCTGAGCCGAAGGCAGAGGCTTAACCCACTGAGCCACCCAGGCTCCCCATGGGTCTCCGTTTCAAAGCTTCTCATTTTGAGGGTTCAGATACTATTTCAGAATGAAGAAATATCCCCACAGTGGCTGACTTGATTGGTTGAGGAGTCAAAATGGGATTATTTCCTCTCTCAAGTCACTTCTAAATGTTACCTTTCCTGTAAACCATAACGAAGCTTCTGTTTTTATGGAGTTATGAGGTTTTAGGTGAATTTCAGACTCTTTTTAAAGAGACAGATAGATGGATAGGTAGAGGTTATAATCAGTGACTCAAAAAGCAAAGTGGTCTTGTGTCCTTAAGTATCTCTCCTTTTCAAAGACTGTCTTGCCAAATTGCTGGGCTTGGAGTTTCTTCCAGCCTTTTTGTTCTTTGTCCATAGATGACTTAGCAACCATCCTTTCAGAAGGCATTTTGGGGGCTTTGTAATTCATGGAATTCTAATAAAGTAACCTTCTTAAAGGAGAGAATGCAGGTTCCGTGCTCTGCACTCATTGAACAATAGAAATCCCTGAGAACACTAGTGATTTATTTAGAGGTTTCCTGGTTTAAAAAAGTGATTGCCTCTTTAGCTTCCTAATATAAGGGAATGATATGCCATCCTGTGACTCACATCGGTATAATTTCACTGAATGGTGTAGAGTGCTGATCAGATCACAGGCAAGATCTGTGAATACCAGCAAATTAAACATCTCTGCTTGCAGGGATAGCGAACAGGAGGGGAAATGGCCATCAACTCATGGTGCTCTTTTTAGCAATTCTTATCTGGATGAAATTGCTTCTCCTCCCTTAGATGTAAAATGCAGAGGTTACTGCATTATACATAAGGGTAGAGAACTGAAAATTTTTCCATCAAAAACCACAAATCAATAAATCTTATGATCTCACTACTGGTGCTTATAATTGAGCTAAATCGCCTTAAAATGGGCACTGTTCCTCAGGTTCTTTGAAGCATGCTCACTGTTTCTTTGAGTAACATTGAGGACTGACCTCCATTTATAGGGACACGGAGGCAGGGCTCATAAATACTAATATCCTGTACCGAGTTCACCAGAGCAGGGCTGTCTCACCCAGGCCTGTAAATGTTCAGTGCATGATTTAACTCAGTGAGAAAAGGAGGTCTTGGCTGGGCCCGCCAGCTTTCCCAGTGACCACAAGCCTTCTCCGTGTTACAGAAGCTGTGGCACACTGGAGGTTGTTAATTACCTTTTGTCCGCGTCTGTTTCTTAGAAGGCAAATCTCTGCATTTTGTACGAAATGCTGCCAGGTGGGCTTCAGACAGAATTGGGGTCTGTCTTCTGAGCAGTCACTGTTTTTGTCACTTTATTGTGTATCTTCTACTGAGTTAGTTCACAATGCTAACAAGTAGACATCTGACGCATGATTCCTGATGATGTTAGAGATGAAAAATGAAAACATCCAGCCCTCATCAGGCACTCACTACATGCTTAGTACCTAGCTACGCATTTTATGTGCAACATTTCTCTCCTTGCCTCTCAACAATCCAGGGAGTGAATTCCTCTTTTGTCCCTTCTTATAGATAGGGAGACTAAGACCAAGTGAAGGTAACCAGCTTGCTCCAGGATGTCTAGTTAAAAATAGAGGGGTTGGAATTTAGTCCCGAGCAGTCAGACTGCACCGTGGTGGGAAGGACCGTGCAGTCACCTTGCTGGGCAGCCTCCCCTCACACATGAGCCCCCCAGAAGCTGTGAAACAGAGACTTGCCTGTGCACTACACTCTGGTTCCAGGTAGGGCTGGAAGCGTCTCCTGATGCCCTCCCAATACCTTTGCCCTGACATCCCCGGACATCCTGGGGAGTAGACTCTGTCTCCTACCACCCCGCAGAGGCCTGTCTACACCTTCTCCAAGGACTTAATAAATAATAACTACAGACTGAAACCACTTCTAAGACCCTTTGAGGAATGCCTGCGGAGGATCCTGGGGGCTGCGGAGAGAAGTATTGGATCACGTGACGCAACCGAAAACTACAGAAACCTAGAAGCAAATGTAACATTAGTGAATAGCAGGCGATTGGAAGACAGAGCTTAGTCAAAACTTGAATGGGACTGTAGAGGCCTTGTCCCCAGGGTGGCACTGACTGAAAGCCGTGACAAATGGTGTCGTTTCTGACTGACACCAAATATGTTACTGTCTCCAAAACAGCACAGATTAGTTTACACTTAAGAACTTTCCAAAGAAATTAATCCCTGGGATTAAGGACCGTAGAGTGTTCAGAGCCTGAAATGAAGCAATCAAGGCCTTCTTCAGAGAGTGGGGTGACTTTGGTGATACCAGAAACACTGAGGTTGAAGGATTTTAAATACCCACACATCAGGCCTGATTATAAATCCGGTGTTGTTGTTGTGGTACTGTTAGAACCAAGGCCCTCTGCTGGTCCTGGAAAGCCAGGAAATCAAGGGGACCCGTGTGGGAACTTTGTAGTCATGTCTGTGGTGACAGCAGAGTCCTGTAGCGTTGACAGGTTTGGGCTGAATCCTCTTCTTTTCTCTTTCCAGATCGTATGAGCTCTGCACATACCCGTCTGGGTTTGGGCAGGAGCGCACGGGCTGGCAAGATGCTAGAGGGGATGACAGTGATGTGGGGTTGTGGGGACAGTGGGTGGGAGCCCCAAGTGCAAGATTTGCTGCCCCTTGGGCTGGCTTCATGACCTTATGTGTGTCCTTAATGCCCTCTGAGCCTTAGCTCACTCATCTGTAAAGCTGGGATCACAAAATTGGCAGGGAGAGCTGGCTGACTGACCTACAGCACCTTAAAAGGACTCTGCGAGCCCGAGAGTGATCATGGCTCCTTGATGTGAGCTGTCGGCACTTCCTTCGGCTCAGCCCCGTTCTCCCCGGATGCCCTGTGAGCAAGTCCAGAGTACACGTGTGTGGGCGGCTCATTTCGAAAACTGGACCCCATGAGTCTTCACGGTATACAGCTTTGTGTCCCTCCCGCCATGGGAATGTTCCTCCTCGGGCTTTCTCTTGTGGACACGGTGACTCCCTTTGGGATTCTGAGCACTTTTGCAGCTTCCATGGGCTCATGGCCCGTGGCCCACACTCAACAGGCCACGTCGAGCCTGCCTCCGACTCTGCCCACAGCTCTCCCTCAAGGCTCCCTGCCTGCCGGAACGGGTGTCCCGTACTGGCCTGCACTCACCAGTGCAGTGAAGAACCGTCTTATTGCGAAAACAACTATCAAAGGGAAAGCTGGATTTGGAGCTCATCATGTACAACAGATTTAAGCAATAACTAATGGTAATTGGATTCATGAGTTTCACTGTAACTTCTCTTTTTTAAAAAAAGATTTATTTATTTTAGAGAACAAGAGCAAGAGGAAGGGCAGAGGCAGGGAGAGAAAGAAGCAGACTCCCTACTAAGCACAGAGCCGGAAGAGGAACTCGATCTCATGACCCCAGGATCATGACTTGAGCCAAAATCAAGAGTCGGACGCTTAACTGACTGAGCAACCCAGGCACCTCTTTCTGTAATTTCAAGGCATTTGCCTCTTTGTAAAAAATTCCTTTTCAGATACATATAGCCAAAACTGTATTCAGTTAAACTTCAGTCTTAATGGTATTCAGAAACTCCTTACAGTGAAAGTCTTACAAGCCCGTTCTATGTTTGAATGTCATCCTTAACGAAGGTTGATGAATCGACATAGGTTATGCTGTCCCAAAAGCCCTTGGAGCAGCGTGTAGCCAGCAGGAGTGAGCACGGGGTCAGGCCTGCCCAGCCCACGTGTTGGTTCCTAGGCAGGAATGGCTGCAGGGGAGGGTACTTCTCCCATGGTCTCAAAAAGAAAGAACCAAACGGGTAAGTGTTGGGGAAGAAACAAAATGAAAGAGGAGTTACCTTTTGCCTGCCTTTTGAAAATTTCTCGTCTTCTGACCACTGAAGTTCTAGTGGTGGACTGAGCAGACTGTTTTGGGTTTTTTTTCATCAATTTTTTTTTAAAATCCATCGTAACCAACATACAACACTGTGTAAACCTAAGGCGTGTACGTGCTGCTTTATTACATTTGTATTTTGTGGTATGATTGCCTCAGGGGCGTCAGCCAGCCCTTATACATGGCACACACTTATCAGCTCCTTTTTTGTGTTGAAAACAGTTGATTGAGTCTCCTAGCAACCTTGAAGTTTGTAATACCATATTCTTGACTATAGTCACGATGTTGTGCATTTGATCTCCAGGTCTTTCTTACTTGTGCCCTTCAACAGCAGCTCCCCCGCCCCTCCTCCCCCAGCCCCGAGGAACTGCCGTTCCACTCTCTGCTTTCCCAGGCTCGGTTTCTCCAGTTCCACGGGGAGGTGACGTCCTGCACTGTTTGTCTTCCTTTGTGAGAAGCCTGCTTAGTTTCCAGGGCTTTCTCTTAACATTTTTTCACCATAGTGTTTCTTAACAATCATTCATACACTCCCATGACCTGGGAACATCTTGGAAAAGGCACCACTCTTGGAGAATAAACAAAAACCCTTTTCAGGAACGATGTCCATGGCCCTTCATACAATTTTTAGATGTTATGCCTACATTTTTTCTGCCTGCCCAGTTAATGGTCATCGTGGTAACTTGGCCCCTGTTCTGTGCCCCTGGTGCTCAGTGGCACATGTGTGTTTCAAGCAGACATGATTCCTTCTGGCTGTGGTGGGCATCGGGGGCTGCAGGAGGCCGCCGGGCAGAGGGAGAAAGAGGAGGGAGGACCGAAGGCTGATGAAGAAACATGAAGAAACACCAAACCACATACTTGGTGGGGAAGTTAGAAACAGCAACAAGTTACTTCTGGGCATAAAAAAATAAATAAGCCCTGGGGACTTTGTAGACATGAGATGATGTAAATTACAAAGAATGATGGGGGAAAAAAGGGAGGATTTTTGTCAAGAATCTTCGAAATGAGTGGATTAGATTTGTAGACTGGACCACACTAAAAGTATTTACTTGATGTTGAAATTAAGTATTGACAGCTGAGGTTGAAATATGTTTGTTATATATTTCTGCTTCAGGCTAAAATAAAGATGACACCCAAGCCATCAGTCTTTCTTCCCCCTTGAAATCCTCGGAAACAATGCCCTGTAAATGTCAGAACGATGGATGGGCAGTCTTTGATTTTTCCCTTGTGCTTTCTCCCAACAGGGACCAGCGGGCCAAGCCCCCCGCCCTACGGGTTCCGTCTCTCACCAGAAGAAGAAATGAGAAGGCAGCGGCTTCGCAGATTTGACCACCAGTGAGGGGCCCACTTGCGGGATTACGACCCGTGTGGTTCTTCCCCCGAGCCTGACTCTACACCGAAGCCCAATGCAGCCTCCTCTGCCGTGGGCCTCATTGGCCATCCCGGGGCCCCTGTGGGTCTCCGCGCACGGCTATGTTGACTTGTCTTGAGAGCAGCCTTCTGGGTACGGCTCCCAGCTGTCCGGGGAGCGGCCCTTCTCCTGGCCCCTGCTCCCCGACAGGCAGAAGGGCGGTTCCACCTCACAGGGACCCACCTCCACACGCCTCTCTCTCTCTGTCTCTCTCGGGCTGCTCGTGCAATGGTGCCTTAGCCTCATTCGGTCCCTGAAGACTGTGACTTTCACCGGCCTGGAAGATCAGGCCCCCCATCGTGGCCAGCGTGCCCCATGCTCGACCTGGGAGGAAGTGCGAAGCCATCCCTGGGCCTCCTGACGCGCTGCCGTGGTGACCTCCCGGGAACAGAGGTGGCCACCGTAAGGGGATGTTTTTCTGGTCACCCCTGCCCAGGCGCCTCAGTTCCTTGTGCCCCTATGCCTGGATGGCATTGACCTCGTCCCCCCTCGGCTCTTACGTGGCTCTGCCTTTACAGAATGTTTGGCTGGAAAAGCTTGGGTAAGACCTCAGGTGGGGAAGCCACCCACACACACCGCTAGATGTCAGGTGGCACCAGCATTCTGGCCTTGCAGCAGCCCCGCCCGCCAGCTGATGACAGGATAGGTTCCCAGAGCTCTGACCTGTATTATGAAGCAGCAGGAGCTACAGGCAGAGGGAGGCAAATTGTCTGCTGGGCTGGTCATGGAGAAGTCCCTCTGGAGGAGGTATTTCTTTCTCCTAAGAAGTGCCTTTTAAATGGCCTCGGTAACAGCCACGTGTCCTGTCCGGGCCCAGGGCCATTGAAGCATCAGAGCCCACGGGCCGCCCATGTTACTCCTGGTGCTTGTATTCCATGAATAAAAGGACAAAGATACCACTGATGTCTTACCGTCACTGAGGTATTTGTGTTTAAAGAGCGTTGGAAGCAGAAAAGGATCCTCCTACTTTCATTTATATGCCTAGCATTTATATATAGTTTTGTGATAACAAAAGTAATATATATGCCTCTATGTGCACAAAGCAAACAAATACGCCCATATGTTAACAGAGGTTATCTTTGGGGTTAGAGCACATACGATTTTGCTTTCTGGTTTTTATTGCAGACTTTTTCAAATGTGTGTATTTGTGTGTATGTGTACTGCTTTTGGAATCAGGAAGACTGCTTTATGTGATGATAAAGCAAGAACTATATAAGGGAAAATACACTTAATAAGTACTATGTCTCCACTGAGAAAATTCACAATATAAAAATACAAATAAATACATGCGCAGTGTTAAAATCAGCCATATTCTCGCCACTTACACATACCCAAGGGTAACAGTTTCGGGGCATGGCTTTCTCAGTTTTTCTTTGTACACATTTGACAAACTCGGAGCATAACAACCCTGTGGTTTTGTATCTACCGCTCTTGTTGGCTGTGGTCATTCCACAGCCTTTTGGAATCGCTGTGGGAGAATGTCTTTTCTCTCTCGATTGTAAACTTCATGAGGCAGGGACCATGACCGTTTCTGTGTATCTCCTCACGATACCTCGAACAATGCTCTTTCTGGAATGTCAGAACCAATAAATCCCTGTGGACTAAAACAGAGAAGCTCATTAGTACCATCACCAGCGGCACATACAAAGATAGGTGTGTTGCTAATTGACACTGTTGTGGTTTTTGGTGTTTTCTTGAATCACATCAGGGAAGGAATAACTTGAAGGAAAGGATTTGCCCACAGAAAGAATTTTTGTATCCCTGAGGACTCCGTGTGTATACCACCAAATCTGATCAATATGCTTTGCAGGAGTGCTTTTGATGTGTCCATACAAACGTGGTTTTTTTGTTTGTTTGTTTGTTTTTTCCTTCTTGCATTTAGGGGTAGGGAGTGATCTTGACATCTTGTTCAGATGACAGAAATGAACTGGCAGATTTGAACATATGATTTATGCTTTATCAGTGAAAACTAGAACATGGCTGGTAGAAATTAAATTGGGTAGTGATACATATTGGTGCTTGGGAAGAGAATGGGATGATCAAAATCGGTAGTATCGTGTGGCTTTAAGAGGCTCTTGGAATCTGGGGCACACACAAGCAGAACCTGAGAAACAGTGCCCCGCCGCATAGCTCCCTATAAACCCAGCGGATGCATGTCCCTTTCCTAAGCATTGGAGTAAAGCCGCTCACCCACTGGCCAGGCTTCCTGCCAGGAAGTCATGAAGTTGTTCCTCTCGTTTTATTCCTTCCTGAATATCCAGTGTTATGTCTGGAGGGAAGTGCTACAAGCAAGTACAAATCAAAGGAAACTCTGTGACTTCATAGATTCTTGGTATTTATTTGAGGACCTTAAAAGTTACTGTCCGACTTTAACCTCGAGATGTGGTCTCTTTGTAAGATCCCTCCATCAATAATTTTAAAATATCCTGCACGTCCTTAGTAGTAGCAGATGATCCTTAAAACAACTGCACAAGGTCTTGAAGATCTCATTATAGAATAGCACCAGGGCCAAATTTCCAGCGACTTGGGAGTGTGAGCTCTGGGCCAGTATGTCCAGCAACACCTAGAACTTGCTGGAAATTCTGACTCCTGTCTCTCGACCACATGAATCATAATCTGCACTTTAACAGGTCCTACATGTACATGAATGGATAAAGAAGATGTGGTATCTGTTTACAATGGGATATTACCCAGTCACGAGAAAGAAGGACATCCTGCCATTTGTGACAACATGGACGGACCTTGAGAACATTATGCTATAAGTGAAACAAGATGGACAAAGACAAATACTGTATGATCTCCTCTGTGTGTAGAATATTTTTTAAAAAAACATTATTTATTTGTCAGAATAAGAGAGAGAGCACAAGCAGGGGGAACAGAAGGCAGAGGGAGAAGCAGGCTCCTTAGGGAGCGCAATGTGGGATTCAATCCCAGGACCCTGGGATCATGATCTGAGCCAAAGGTAGATGTTTAACCAACTGAGCCACCAAGGAATCCCCTATGTGTGGAATCTTAAAAAAAAAATAAATAATAATAATAATAATAGAATCAAGCCCAGAAACAGAATAGGATGGTGGTTGCCAGGGAGTGAGGAGAATGGGGACATGGTGGCACAGGTTTTGGTTATAAGATGGGTATCTTCTGGGTATCCTCTGTGTGTCTAACAGCACGCTAACTATAGTTAGTACTTTGTATACTTGAAATTTGCTAAGAAAGTGGGTCTTTATGGTTCTCATCACCAGAGGAGAATAAGGAGAATATGGTGGTAGAAGGGGGGGAAAAATGGTCTCAAGTAGTTTCTGGTCACCAGAAGGTCACACCTTCTCAAATTTCAGTGTGCACAAATGCATTTAGAGATGACCATCAGGGGGCATCTGGGTGGCTCAGTGGATTAACCTTCAGACTCTTGGTTTCGGCTCAGGTGGTGATCTTAGGGTCCTGGGATCCAGCCCTTGTCAGGCTCCATGCTCAGTGCGGAGTCATTTGTCCCTCTCCCTTTGCCCTCCTCCCCCACTCCCTCTCTCTCAAATAAATAAAACTGTTAAAAAAAAAAGGGGCGGGGGGAGATCATCCGTTATTTGGTAGGATCGTGATAAGCATCCTGTCAGAGAACCAGGCCACCCCTGTTTTCATTTGGGATCCCGAAGCTGGGAGGGTTGAGGTGAGGGATGCGGGATCAGCAGGCAGTGCCTGGCAGCACCATCCGCCATTCCGGTCACAAGGAGCAGGAAAGAGCGGGCTTGATCTCAGCAGAAGGAAGTTTGAAGGGAAGAACTTACTTGCAGCCACACACCACTTCCCTCTTGCACACAAGGTGGCAATCACAAGTCCTTGTGGGCGGCAGCTGTGGGGGTCAGAACTAGAACGGCTTGAGATATCATAGATGTGCAAGGTGCTGGTGACTCCTTATTGTGAGAGCAGCATCGACCGTGAGTCCAACCTGCACACGCGGTCTCGGAGGATCCCCGTGTATTGTGTGTACTGTAAAGCAGATGGGCTACTTGGCAACCAAGCTTTTTATTCATTTTCAAATGTTCTTCCTTTTTCCAAAGAGATGAAAATGATTACTGGTTGAGAATTGCAGTGTTAGCTGATAAAAAAAAAAAACAAACCCTAGGTATTTATCATTGAGAATGCAAGCCCAGATAGTGCATGACAGAAAGTGCCTTGCTGGCAAACGGGAGAATGAAAACAGCTAAGCTGGCTGGTGCCACAGTGACCCAGCCTCCAGGGAAAGACCTCCAGATACTCCTTTATGCAGTTCAGAAAGGTTCTCCTGAATGGCTGACCTGGAATAGACATCAAGGGGCTCTGGAGGCCTGGCTGGTTTTCAGTGGACCTGAGATACAGCAGGCCTTTGGGAATTCCCCCCAGATCACTCTGTCCTCAGAGGTTCCCCACCTCCCTCCCTCCAAGGACAGTTGAAGACCATCTCCACACTGAGCTGGGCAGGCTGCGGGAGGATGTGTGACCTGGGACTTTGCAGTGATAGCAACAGTTCACAGTGGCATCTATATGAGACCCTTTACTAGCCAACCTACAAATGGGAAAGCTTCTGGGAAGTGATGGTTTAATGGGAAAGAGCACAATCTTTAGTGACAAACCAGGGTTCAAGTTCCACCGGGTACTGACTGTGACCTTGAGCAACTTATTATTCTCCCTAAATTTCAGTCTTCTTGTCCATAAAATAGGAGAGTTGGGAGGTTGAGGGGGAGCACATACAACAGGGTTAATATAGTACTTGTCATTTAGTAGGTGACTGAGAAATGCTACATATTTCTATTTCTCTCTCAGGTGAGAGGTTGGACCAAATACTCCTACTTAGAAAGAGGAACTCTATGAAAAGTTGTTGACTACCAATGCCTAACACCTAACTTCTAGTTACTATGGTTATCAGTGATAGCACCTGACATTTTTTTCTCTTTGTAGTTGTATCCCTAACTTTTAATCCTCAGGACAACCCTGTGAAGCAGGTGGTCTAATTCTCCTTCAACTAATGGGACAACTGAGGTCCTCAGCGTCGGAGCCCCCCACCTATTGCCCATGCCGCTCAACAGGGGTTGATGTTGACCCTTTGGCCCTGAGACCTGATTATAATATTACTGTGTGCTGGCCAGCACTTCCCAGAGCCTCAGAATTCCATCCTCTCCTCAAAAGGGGCACTTTGTACACTCTGCCCATCTTCTTTTCCCCTACAGTCTACACCTTGACCATGTAACCCATTCTCCCCTCTAAGCCAGCTCCTAAATGGGCCACAGTAGGAGTGAGGTACATCAGAAAGTAAGCTTACTTCGCTTGAAAGAAAATAAATATAAAACAGATAAAACACAGTTGTTTTGGAGGTCATCACAGAATTTTATATATGTAATGAACAATATTATAACTTGTAATACAACAAAGATTGAAGTAACAATCGCAGACCAGGTATCTTGCAAATGTTACATGGTTGAAAATATATTTTACAACCGTGGGATAGAGAAAGAGATGCAATTTATTGGACACATCTCACATTTTTTCCCATGAGTCATTAAATATTTAAGCACCATAAAATTCAAGCATTTCACATGGATGTGGCAACCAGCCTCGGTGGTTTAAAATGCATTATGCAGAGTCTCTGGCAGATAATAACAGTGACAATTGCAGAGTACTGATTTTTAATGTCAATTGTTTTGTTCCCTGCAGAACTTCCTGATAATGTCCCTGTAGGAAATTGTGATTTTTTTTGTGTGTGTGGAGGGGGGGTGGTTACAGTAACTTTGAGAATTGAAATAAAATAACATTCCTAAAGACGTAAAAGTTGACCAGGTATAAATAATTCTAATCAGTTATTTATATGCCCTGTAAGAATCCTAATATAATTCTACTATGGAAAAAAAAAACCAAGAAATGTTTTCTCATATTAGATTGTTTTAAATAGAAGATGTGACCAGAGTGTATGCACAACGACTGCTCTGTGCTAGACATACAATCTAACTGAGTTTTCGACGTAAGAGTAGGTATTATGTCCCATTTTATAAATGAGGAAAATGGGGTTTAGAGAGGAGGTGTAACTCACCCCGGGTGATAGAGTGGGGCAGTGTGACAGAGCCAGCTTCAAACCAGCTTCAGAGTCCACATTTTCCCACTATTCCTGCAGTCATACCAAGTAAAACTTATCAGATGTGTTGAGTGAGCTGATAGAAACAAATCTAATGTGACTTCCTGGATCGCATAGAGATGGTTTCCTTTATTATAATCTACAAGAGGCTCAGAGTAAAATCTGGTAAAATCCAGTTTTGGACCTTCTGTTGACTACTTTTCTAAGCACCGAAAACCTGCATACAGACTTTGTCGATGGGACCTTGACCGGGAAGCTCTCACATGATGAGGGAGGACAGGTTATGGCCTGAGTTAGGTCTTGTCCCGTTTCAGTGAAGAGCCTTCGCTCAACCAAACCTCAGGGATCTTATCATGTCTGAAATTTCAGTGGAAAAGCAAGCTGAATTTCAGGAGGGAGTAATGATTGCAGCTTATTAATTGGCTTTCTGACAGTAACTGCGAAGGGGAGACGGTGTGTAGATCTGTGGGTGTATTCATGTACTTTGAAACAAGAGATGACTTATACTTGTTACCATTTTGTCCACGAGAACCCTACATGCACAGATCTAACAATGATACTTACTGAATAGTCACTGAAAACAGAATTATCAATAATGGGCTCAGCTCTGTGTAGGCACTGGACATACAGTTGAGTGAAGCTTGGTCCTGCCCTCAAGGGGCTTGCACTGGAGCAAGTGCGTGGAGAAAGTATGAGGACAGCTTACAGGAGCGAGGCAGGAGCACGAGAGAGTGGCCAGGCCCATCTGTTGTCCTGGGAGTAGAGGAAGGGAGTCTGAGTCTCCCGGGGGAAATCCACACCCACCCTCCTGCCCAGCTCCTTCAGTCTGTCAAGAAGCAGTTGTGTCCCAGGTAAAGGTCCTGGAACTGGGACATCACTGGGAGAAAGAGCAGGAGCCAGGTCACAGAGCTGGGAACATGTCTCTGGGATGCGTGCACAGGTGAGCTGCGTGCAGCCTGTCACCCCATGGGAAGTCACTTGGACTTCACAGCCACAGGAGTCACTGAGCAATTTTGAAGGCAAAGAAAAAAAACTCAAGTTTGCATCTTGGAGAGATGAATGGGATTTGACAAGTGGAGGCATCAGCTGGAAACTGTTTACCATTAAGAATACGGGGGAAAGACAAAAGCTGCAGGAAGATGCTGCGAGGCCGGAGGGGAAGGCAGCCGTCCACCGGAAGTGGCCTCTTGAGTTTCGGTCTGGGAAATATGGGAGGACAAGGAATGAGCGACCCACCACGGGCAGCATAGAGGCCTGGGTACCTGGACACCTGCATGGACATGGATGGGCTCCACTGACTGAGCATGAGAAGCCAGGAGAAAACATCCCGTACTCCCCGGGGGACCCAGTGCAGTCTCCACTGGACAGTCTAGATATTTTCCAACCAGCAAGGTGGGGGAGAGGCTTCCTGGGAAGGAATGTTGACAAGGATCCTCACCAGTCATGGATTAGCCAGCATAAAACTTTGTTCATCTTTCACGGAAAAAGGACATTTCAAAGTACTGATATTTAAGGTGGTGAAGAAAGCAGAGTCTTCTAATAGAGGAGTTATCTGTTCCACGGTTTTGCCCTTTAGGGCAACAATTACGCAACATTTAGAGAGGGGTTCTTGCACTACCAGTATTTTGAACAGTCTCAAACACAATCCCAGGTTCACTGTGGAGTAAATTGCCCACTTAATTCAGCCTGTGTTTTAAGACGTATTTGGCAAGCTTACTAAGATAATATTCTAATGCAGGTAAAATACTTCACCACACAAAGCATGTCTCCAATGCTCTATTGCTCACCCTTATCTCTTTCCAGAAAATGTTCTCAGACCAAATTCATGATCAGACCAAATTCATGAATGAACAAGATGAAATTTTAGAAGGCTTGACGTTTGGTAACATGTAATAAAACTTGGGAAATGGAAAAGTGTAATTATAATCGAGGCTGAAATTGGCTTAAATTTCAGGTGTTCAAAAATCCTTAACATGTCATAGCACGATTAAAAACAATAAATGGGTCAAATGAACTATGAAATACTCTGCTTTCATCTTAAAATGTACATTTTTTTTCCTTTTTACTGGAAAGTATTAAAATAAATTCCCATCCCGGGAGTAGCCCATAGCAAGATTCATTTGAAATATGTTCTACATATAAGAGCTCATTGCTAATCAATGTTTGGCAAGGAAAACATCTCTTAAAAACAAAATTTTAATTGAGTTTTTCTCCTCTCAATTATTTTTAAGTGCATTGAAACTAAGCACGAAAATGAGAAATTTCTCTATTTTTCTTCTAAAATGACATATTTTTAAATGAGGAAGGCAGGTTTCCTCTAATTTATTTCCAAAAAGCTTTCTGATTTTTTGGATTAGATTGCTGAATCCCTACTAGAATAGGAAATGTATCCTTTCCTATTCAGAAAACTACTCATACTAAGTAGATGTATCTTATGAACTTTTATAGAAAATATTAATTCCAAATGTCAAAAGGCTGCCTTGGTAGAATACTGACAAAAAATAGAAGAATGTTTTTAAAATTGGAAAAACAGGATGCTTCTGTAAAAACCAGTAACAAGCACATAAAATTCAAATTGCAGGTTTTTTGGTTTTTGTTTTTTTTGTTTTTTTTTTTTTTGTTTTGTTTTTTTGTTTTTCTAAAATAGCACCATATCTTCCTGGCAGGGTCACCATGACTTAAATGAATCTTCTTACCTAAGTTTAAGTAAGCCGGCCCTTAATTTTCTCCCAAGTGCATAATGATAGTTCTGTCACTTCCCGGTATGAAGTGCCATTATGTTTTGGAGGAAAAGCGTCCATGACGGGCTGCAAGGCAGCTCTGCAGGGCTCCTGGGGAGGGGAGCAGGATGCTTTGTGTGAGCTGGTGTGTCTGAGCGAAGCCCCATGTGGCTTCGGTCCCATTAGCACGCACACACCAAAGACTCACTGGACCCCGACTGGGCAAATGCCGTCCGTTTGGAACTTCACTGCAATGGGGAGTCCATTTTAGTGAATCACTGCCTTAATATTCATTAATAGCTCTTAGGCTCTTAATCCCTTATTGAATATATTTTTTTCCATAAATGCTACTTTTCAAAAGGGTTGCCAAAGTAGGCATTTCCATTCTGTGAAAAATGCAGAAGAGAACACGTTTTATGTTCATCCGCGATGTATTCATGCTAATCCAGCATCTCTGGAACGCAGAGACTGTGGTCCTTCCTGGCAGAATGATTCATTCTGCTTTGAAATGAACTGTTAACGCTCTCTGTGTGGATTTTTTTTCTTTCTTTCTTTCTTTTTTTTTTTTTTAAACATCTCCTTGGGTCACGGTTTTACAATTATTTAAAGTGTATGGGAAAACAGATTACAGAGGAAATCAGTTTGAGATGTTGGAAATCTCCACTTTCTAGTTTCATTTGTTGGCCTATTTATTTTTTTCCTATAAAATCTGTCCAGAAGCCCACCCCACTATAGAGTAATTGATTTCAATTGTTTGAGATGCTATAACCAATGAGCGAAGTTTTCAGTAATGTAATTTGTAATCTGGCCTTTATCATTTCTTTGCCTGCGTGTGAATTAGCATCGTTTTAAATAAAGCCAGCTCTTCCATCATCCTCAAAAACATAAGAATATCTGGGTTTCATCTAAATTGGTAGGTGCAAATAAATCCGTTACGAGGAACATTTGCTTAATCTTGTCCCAAACAGAGGAAGGGATGAGAGGACGGTGGGGATAACCTCATGGAAAGGGAAGGGACCGCTGAAACTGGAGTCTGAAATGAGCACCATGAATCTCTCAGCACAGTCTGGGCACCCCCGGGGTCCCCAGGAAGTTTCCCCAGGTGACATGCTGGTGAGCCGCGGTTCTCTAGCTGTACTTCATGCACACCTGGCACCTGCTGGTTCTCTGGCGCTGGGCCCGGCTCTCCTTTAAGGTGTCCGGTGTTGGTGCAGAGGAAAACTGCAAGTCGGGTCTCACGGTCGTCAGCCAGAAGCTATACTTGTTGGCAAAAAAGTGGCAAGTTCCCTGGCGGCCTTGGCATTCGAGGAACGGCGCGGCTCGGAAATCTTCCAGACAGCTGCCAGGGGACATGAGGGCCTGCCCTCCTCCCTGGTCCCCGGCCCCCGTGTGCTGCCAGGACAACAAGCCAGAGTTAGGGCTCAGACCCGGGCGGACGACCCCAGACCCAGCCCGCGCCACGCGGACGGCTCCCAGGAAGGGCGAACTAGGTAGGCTCCGAGGGGAAGGGAGTCGGGGGCTTGCGGCCGTGCACACAACATGAAACCACTTGCTCTGAGGGTTGAAGCAAAGGCAACGTCTACACCCTCACAAAATCATAAAACAAACAAACAAAACCCGAACAAACAAAAAACCCACATCGTCAGGAAGGAAGATGACCCTACGTCTCGCCAGGCTGGGGTTTGGGGATGTGTTCACGACCCCTGTCCTAGCGCTGTCTGTCCGTCCCTTGGGGCTCAGGGCATCCCGGGGCGGCAGCGGCGGGCGTGCAGGGGCTCACCATCAGGAACGAGTACCCGATCCACAGGCTCCTCCAGGTCCGCGGGCATGGGGGGATGGACTGGTCCTGGCTGTGCAGCGCCACCACGGGCGCCGGGGCCTCGCACACCGCACAGCGGCTGATGTACGGGCGGATCTCCTCCTCCGACAGCGGGGTCATGGGCAGCGGCGCGGCGCTCGCCAGCCAGTAGGACCGGTCGTTCCTCCGGCCGTAGTGGCACACTTGGTGGATGTTGCAGTAGGCGAAGGGCAGCGTGCTGAACACGGGAAGGCAAGACCCTGCCAGCCCTTGGGAAGGAAGGCAAGGCCGTGGGGTGGGCGAGGCGCCGGGCCTGCTGTACGCGGGGACCGTCCGCGCAGGTGCCATTCGCGGACGCGCGCTCCGCCGCTCACACAGATGCACCTGCCGAAGCCCGTTTCTGTGGCGGGGACGGCAGGCTGCGGCCCTGACCAATTCTGCCACCTCCCTGGTCCCGGGGCCAGCCCCCATCCACTCGTTCTCTCCTCATTCCCGCCTGAACTGAGCAATGGGCCCACTGCTGGAAGGGTGCGGTTAGTCCCGCTCGGTGTCCACAAAGGTCACGCCCTGGTTTGGTTGGGGAGAAGGCTGAGCATTTGGACAGTGAACACACAGCGTGGCCAGCCCTAGGAGTGAGAAGAACGGAGCACCGGGACTCCAGAAAGGATGACCGGAAGAATGATCCTATCCTAGGACCTCTGTGTCTCTCTGTCTCGGCTTCTAGGGAGAAGTCAGGCCAGAGGCTGCAGGTTTTGTCTGTCTTGTAAGGAGCTCAGATTTTATCCCGCAGCTCTGCAGAGCTTTGTGGGAGGCTCTGGCTAGACCAGGGTGGGAGGAGACGCATGGAACAGAGGCCAGGCACGGAGGAGACTGGCGGCAGAAGGGTGGAGAGGAGAGAATGGAGCCAAGATACTGAACATTCAGTCTTCCTCCCCCAGCCCAACACATCTCAGGCCCTCGAATGGGAAGGGCCATGGCTAAGCCCAATGGAGAATGACCATAAGTAGCTGCCCCCCTAGGCCTGCACTCCTGGACCACCCTTGATGACAGCAGGGATCCTAGCCCAGGGAGGGCAGTGACAAGCTTCCCCCTCCATCAGTGACCCCTGCGGTTGTGTCCTGCACCCACCACCCAGCCACCATGATCTGGGAAAGACCGTGTTCGCCAGCACCCGGGAACTTAAACTCCTGACTGGAAATCAGTCCCTGCAGCTTACAGATCTACACTGAAAACAGACACGTGGGACGCCTGAGAGGCTCAAGTGGTTAAGCGTCTGACTCTTGCTTTCAGCTCAGGTCAGGATCTTGGGGTCCTGGGATGGACCCCATGTCAGGCTCCTGGCTCAGCAGGGAGCCTGCTTGAGTTTCTCTCCCGTGGCCCCTCACCTTACTCCTGTGTGCTCTTGCACACACGAGCACAAATAAATAAATAAATAAAAATTTGAAAAAGAAAGAAAATAAGCAGCACCAAGCAATGATTCCCCAAATTACGTTGTATGATTTAGAAAACCAGATGGAGCAGGGCGGGGAGCGGCTGCGGGCCCCTGCAGTCTGGTCTAAACCCCACCCACCCACCTACCCACCCCCAGCTGCCCGGGACACACCCTTTGACCTGTAAACACAGGGACTGACCGTGTCCCGATTAAATAATGTACATTTGGAGGTAGCAACTATGCTTTATATAAGAGTTAAATTTAACCTGCTGAGGAAGGATCATTTTTTAGAAATAAGTAAGTCGCCAGATGATAACTACTCTAGCCAGAATGAGCGGCTTGGGCGCCCCACGGGGTCACTCGTGGGAATTCCCTGGGAATTCATGTGGTTGTTTCAAATGAAAAAACTCCGCAGGAGAGGAGGGATCGCTGAAGACATTGGTGTGTCTGTAAGATTAACCCAAAAGCTGTACTCCGCTTTTTTGGGAGTGACCCCGCGCTCCACACATACCAAGGTCTTGACTGTGCGCCTTCTCCTGTCCTTCCAGGTATAAGAGGCTGTAGCCCGTCCAGAGCCGGGGCATGCCTGCAGGGCAGGCGGGTTCTCCATCCGTCTGACTGTGAAGAACCAGGAGGAAGCCGCTGAGGTATCCAGGCCCAAACCCTTTGGGCCCAGGGTCCCCAATGGGCCCAGGAGGGCCTAGAGGAATAAAGAAAAAAATGGAGGCAGGTTAGGGGGTTTGTTTTAACAAACACATGCACCACTTGGGCCTTATTTTTGGAGGCAGGGAGGGGGAGGAAGGCCTAGTTCTGGCATTCTTGCTGGAAGGTGGAAATGAGCTCTCCACAATGCGAGCGGGGTCTGTCCCCCATGCATCTCCAAGGGGCTGACCCACTGAAGGAGGCCAACGGCTGCCTCTAACTGCCAAGAGCAAAGGTGAAAGAGAAAGTTGTTTATTTTTTTTTTAACCCGTTTCTGGAAGACTGGCAGGGTCTCCCCATCTATGCTGTAAACCAGAAGTTACAATGCAGGAGCTTGTGCACTGGACCAGGGTCGCTCTCGTGTCTCGTTTGACCTGTCCGGACTGCACGGGCAGGGGGTCCTGCACTTGCAAAGCGGAGCGTAGGCAGCACGGAGCTCTCCCCTCTACACGCCGCAGTTGGCTGAAGCTGACTTTCGGGCTGTTACAGACGTCCTCAGCCCCCGTCACTCCTTCTCCTTACCCACCTGGGAGAGCTTCTGCGTCCCCTCCCGCCGCCATATTACCTGGCACATTATATTTCAAATGACTATTCTGTCATGTCTTATCTCTGTCCGCACCCAATGGCTACTCCCTGATTTTTTTTCTTAAGCAGGAGCCTTGTATTCTGTATAAATGCACCAGTAAGATGAAGCAAACTCAGAAAACAGAGGCCAAGTGACTTGGCCAGTTGTGGAGGGTGAGAACACCTCACCACCCCATCTTCCTCACGGCCTCTCGGTGGCAATCACACACAACACCAGACTTGCCTTGGGAAAGGCAACAGCTAAAATAGCTCAAAGCAGTGGTTTGGGGAAATACTAAATGGGGGAGAGGACCTTGACTCATCTTTGCGATGGTCGAGGTTTGGTCAGAACATGGGGGAAGTCATCCTGTTCCACGCCTGCTGCTTCTGCCTCCCTAATACTTGGTGAGTCCACATCTAAAGCAAATGCTTTTAGTAAGAGCAGTTTGGAAAGCCGCCCGAGAGACCAGGGATCTCGTACACAGTCTCAGATCTATGGTGTCCACGGGAAGAAGAGAAGCTGAAAATTTTTACCTGGTGCTCCAGGGCAGCCGGCTTCTCCCGCATCCCCTTTGCTTCCAGGAGGCCCAGGGGGCCCTGGGAGGCCATCCTTGCCCCTCCTGCCATCCGGCCCAGACTCTCCTTTGCACCCTGCACGAGAGTTCATGATGCCAGTGGTGAGAATAGTAGGACCTCTGCTAGCACTCCTGGCCCGGGGCTCCTCCTTTGGACTACACTGCATTCGCTCATGTCGTCTTCCCAGATACATGGAGCTGGGACTGTACTACCTCCGCTTGGTCCTGGGGTCATTAGGCTCTGAGAGGTCAAGTCATTTGCTTAAGTGATAAGCCAGTCGTGGGCAGAGCCGGGATCTGGGGCCAGACCAGGGAGATGCTGGAGGAGAGGTCTTCACCTTTCTTCATATTCCCATATGTTTATTTTTTTATATCGAACATATATGATTTCTCTAATTAGATATTATCCTTAATAACGGTTTTCCAGAAAGCTGAGCAGAGGAATAAGTAAAATTTAATAGGATTCGATTGGGAGTCAAGTTCCATTTGGAGGAAGATAAGAGCAGCAATTTTTTAAAATAATGATTGAGCGTTTACAAGGTGGGAGGTACGACCCTTTATGTGGATTAGCCTATTCGGTCTTCTCAACAGCCCCATGACCAGGCGCTCTCGTGTGCCAGCCTGCCGGGGGGGGGGGGGGGTGGGCGGGGAGGAGACTGAGGCTCAGGAAGGCGGCAGAGCTGAGAGCTAGTGGAGGAACCTCCCCCAAGGGGGTTCCATCAGCCGCCAGCCTGCTTCCTGACACGCTGTGGACTCAGGTGCGCCCTCTGGAGGACGTAAACGGGAGTCCTGGCAGCAGTCACACTGATACTTGAGCGGTTCTTTAAGTGTTTGGTTACTTTTGTCCAGGCATTAATTCATCAGCCACAATCTCCTCTCTTGGGTAGCAGACAAGATCCTTGCCTGTAGAGGAGTGTATTCCCATTAGCCTGAATTACTGAAGTCCCTGAATTACTAACCTTCCCAAGGATTCTGGTTTCTACCCGTTAATCTCTCTCCCTTTCTCGCTCTCTCTGTTCTTTCCCTCTCTGCCACGAATTAGACTAAAACCAACCATGAAGTCAGACAGGGCTCACGTTTCACTCTTGGACTTGTTCTTCAAGGGCGTGGGATGCCACCTGAGGGTTGAGAGCAGGGGACTGCCATGCTCGGGTGATCATCTGGATATCCCACTCAGTTTGCTGCCTCACATGGGACCCCATCTTATAGCCATTTGAGATGCATGACCCTCCGAACCTCACCACTTTGGAAATCCTGCTCTACCATACCACTGTCTGCCTGAGAGTGTCCCATACCAACCTCCTTCTTCCGTCCCCACAACCAGCCAGTCTGTTCCCTTACATCCGTGCTGGTAGAGCTGGTGTGGGTATACCCAGTCATTTCATTTTCTGCTTCCTTGGGTTTTAAACAAATCCTCTTGGATTGTCATGCAGTTCCTGGACTGCGTTCTGTTCATCGTTATCGTTCAGTAAGTGAGAAAGGAAACCTCCCTCTCCCCCTCTGGCTGAGAGACATCCTCTACTTTCCAGTAACTGGGCAGAAACCTCTTTCCAGGTGGGGCTGCTGTGTGCTGGCTGGCGTACCCCCTTGCCACCAGCTTCAAGGACATCAGTTCGTTTGGAAGGAACACAGGGCCCTGATGGTGAGGTCAGAGCATTCTCTTAACTCTCCCACCCGCGAGATGATTGCAACATGAGGCCACTGTGCTATTCTGCAAAGGGCTGTCCGAGTGCTGACAAGCCAGCAAACAGACTGATCATTGAAAAGGCAGCAGTCATCTTCCTGAAATATCAACGTGCAGCAGGATCACTGTCGATCTGGGGAAAGAGTTCCCCCGCCAGATGTTGTGATATAGGCTTTGTTCCCTTTGGAGAAATTGTCAGGCAATTTCCAGAGATAGGAAGGAAGGCTTTTGTTATCTGAGTTGTGTGCCTATGGCTTTCCCTATGTGGACTTGTTCTCCACTTGGAACTTGATTTAAGGACTAGAGCTACATCTAAAAGCCCTCCAGTGTTTGATGGATTACCTCCTTGAAGAGCGTCACATGTTGACTTGAAGATTAAACAGTCTAACAGGATGTGGGAATGTCCATTAGGCAGTAACAGTTCAAACCAATATGGAAATCACCTTTGTGTGCATCCCAGGAAGCCTCAGCCTTTGAGGCCCCCCGGGGAAGGAAAAGTTGTGGATCAAAGAGACGTGTGAGCAGAAGACAGGAGGCCTTCCACAGTGGAGGACTCTTACCAGACACAAGATATATTTAGTGTGGCTGTTACCTGCTCACACTGGGCAGGAAAGAGCCAGAACTTCATTACTTTTTTCTGTGTAGATCTCGGCTACAGCACCAGGTTACAAAACCAGCTTGGCAATGAAGGAGATTCGGAAAGGAAGACAAGAAGAAACCAACAACGTCGTTTGAGGTGGGGATGGTCCTCTCTAGTGGCAGCTGATCCTTCACAGCTGACCTCGGTGGTGGCACAGATGACCCCCAACACCGAGCCGGAAGAATCACCTTCAGGAGAGGACAGAGGACGAGCCCCATGCCCTGCCGATGACCCCAGTCAGTCAGGGTTTGGCCCCTTTTGACCCTCAAGATAGACTTGTCGCTTTTTAGCCACTGGACAGTGTGGTCGATGTATCATCCATGGTTGGCCAACAGAAACAGGCAGGGCGGGGGGGCCCAGAAATACACTGCAGGCCAAGAGGTGGAGACCACATCAGAGAAGGGGGAGCCAAAAGGGAACACTGGCATGGGAGTGGTACGTGGGAGAAGGGTAGAAAGGAGCTCGAGGGAAGGTGAGCAACGGAGCAGCACAGCATGGGAAGGATGGGTGGCACCTTCTGGGAAGGGCTGCGCACCTGGGTTTTTGTTTTTTTTTTCCACATAAGTCATATTTTGTGGCACAACGTTGGCCTCAGGTATTCCCAGTGCCAGCAGGCAGGGTCAGTGACATCAATAAGGTGAGGATGCAGAGAGTCAGAGAACACCCTTCTGAAGCCACTTGCAACTAGCTGAGCCCATCTGACCCCAGGTCAGGCAGAATGAGAGATGACAGGACATGGATCACAGCTGGCCTGTGTAGCCTGTCAGCCCCCTTTTGAAAGCTCACAATCTATGGAGAGAGAATCTTGTATGTCCCCAAGATAACTATTTGGCCATTTGGTTTTTCTTCTCAGTTACTTTCTTTGGTTCTTTTCCCAAGTCTCCATCATGGGTGAGCCCAACCACCCAGCTGGTCTCAACTGGTACTGGGGACAGCCGTGGGTCTCAACCCTGGTTGTCCGCTAGGGTCACCTGGAGAGTGCTTCCAACACACTGATCCTCGGGCTCTGCCTTCTGCATCCCGTTAGTCTGGGAGGAGGTATCGCTATGGTTTCCAGCCCCTCCAGATGACTTGAGCCCACAGTGAGGACTGAGTCCCTCAGGATGGTTTTGCTCTTAGCTGACTGTTTTAAGGACCCACTCACATAATATGGTTAGGGTTTCTCAAAGTTGAATATACATACAAATATTCTGGGATCTTGCTAAAATGCAGATTCTAACTTGGCAGGTCTGTGCCTGAGTTGCACTGGTCCTTGGACCACACTTTGCGTAGCAAGGATGCAGCTGACCTGCCCCAACTGTGCCCCTGCCATCTCCCTGTTGGAGAATTCTGGTCCCTCAAAGCCCCAACTTTCCTTAAATGCTCTGTTGAAAGGCCAGTTCTTGCCTGGGTCTCAGCTATCCTACAGCCCTCCATACTGAAGTTCACGTCTCCCTGTCCCATTGTCCTCAGGCCTTTGCCAGAAACTCCTTGAAAACACAAATTAAAATCTCTCGTTATTTAGAATTACTTCTGTTCTACCAGCTCTTTCTGCTGTGAGGTTAGAGGCACTGGAGTGGTGGGGGGTGGGGCACCTCTTAGTCACGTCTGTATTTCTCACAACGCCTAGTACCATACTTTCTAAAGAGTGCAGAGGATCTGGAAGTATTTACTGAAATACATTTGCAGAACCCCATTACCAGCTATATCTTCTACTTGAAAGTGGATTTTTCTGAAGGGGTGTGTGTATGTGTGGGGGGCGGTTGTCCCAGCCCTCAATTGCAATTATATACACAACAAGGGCGTTGGTTTTAAAAGTAGATTGTGTGACCAGTGATTCTGATGGACAGAGAGCGCGATCCATGCCGTGAGTGACAAAGAACTACGCTCACTTCCCAGCGTCCCCCATGCCAGAAAATGGAAGTTGCTCCAACCGACGCGCAATTAACTTAGTGCATAAACACAGATGCAGTGCAGCAAACACAGACAAAACAAACATACCCCCTACCAGTCGGAGGGGAGCTCCAGGTTCTGGATCCTACCCAACAACTACTCAGACACCAGCAGAGGGGACATCTTTTGGGCCCATAGCTGTTTGGCTTTGGGGAAACACACACACACACACACACACACACACACACAGGTAATGCAAAACTCAAGTTCTATTTCCAATTCCTTTGGCCCCAAACCAGAAAAAGCCAGAGCCACACCTGGGCAGTGGGAAACCAGGAAAGAGAATAGCCTCATGGCTCCTCGGGTAATTTGCACACAGGCTGTCTAGAACCACAGGCACTGTCAATTGGTCTGAAGACATCAGTGACCTTGAGCTGACCAGCCTGGACTCCCTAATATCTTTGTCAATGACCAGTGTGGTGGGGATCTGTGAAGAGCAAATAAAGCATCTGGAAGATAGTTTTTAAAGGAATGCTTTGGTGAAGTACTTAACTAAGGCTCCTGCAACCCTAATATGAGCAATGCTCAAATCAATTAAATGAACACTCAAGGTCATGGCCATAATTTAGATTGACCCTTCCCCTTTCATCTGATCCTTCTCCAAGCGAGACATCTCCTTCCCCCTTCTCCTAGGGTGTTTCTGCTCCACTGAGCCCCAGTGCGAGTATTTGTAATTCAAAATCAAGTCAACAGCTACTAATGACTATTAATAGAGCATCTACTCTGCTGTATAATAGGCTTCAAAGCCTCGTGCCCAAAAGCTGCCCAAGTGGGAGAGATTCAAGTACGAGTTCAACATAAAAAGAGCAAGCTTGTGCTGATCCAGCAAGGACGTGATGGAACCTTGGGAGAAATGTAGAAAACTGTCAAAGAGGAGGAGATTACATTGCTTCCTACTCACGAGGTGTTTAGACTCCGTGCTAAAAACTGTACAGCAAGATGCCTAGATGTTCATTCCAGCAGCATTTGATGTACATAATGAACAAAAGACCCCAGCCTCGTACCTGGTCCCGGGGGCCCTCTCACTCCAGGGACCCCCATGGCTCCTTCTGGTCCTCTCGGGCCTGGTACCCCGGGAAGCCCGGGGGTTCGAGGGCAGGACTCCCCATCAGCAGGTGGTCCTGGTTCTCCTGAAATTGCAATTACTGCTTGTGTGAGGGACTCTCACCTTACACACAAGCTCCTTCTGCCCCCTCCAGCTAGACGGACTGCTGACACAGCACCAAAAAATCAGAGCTCAAACACCCAACATCAGCTCCGTGAAGGTGGGACTCTTTCCACCGTGGGGCAGAGAAACTTCTGGAAAGCACTGTGTTAAATACATGACTGACTGATTGAGTGGGATCTCAGAGGAAGCGAAACAAGTACAGAACAGTGAAGGTTTGTTGGGGCAGGAACAGTCGGGTGACCTTCACTAGATTTCCTGTCTTTGGGCTACTTTTTACGGGGTGTCGGTCACAGGAAGCAGTGGGAGGGCTCCTGGGGCGACTCCAGGGTCAGCAGGGGCTTCACCACTGTTCAGCGCTAAGAAGCTGTAGCTCTGACTTTCGTCCATCAGAATCATCTGGCCGGCGGGTCAGAGCCCACGGTTTCTGAGCATGTAGATCTGGGGTAGACCCTGACATCTGTGTGTCTAACATGTTCCCTGTTAAGGCTGACGGTGCTGATCTGCGGATCTCATTGGAGAATCACTGCTCTAAAGGTTTGCGTGTTTCTTCCTTCTTGGTTATGTTCACATCTTTAAAGTATTTTTCCTAAAGCTTTGCTCAGTTACCATGCAAATACTCCGCAGGGAAATGAAATCATAATAATGCTAACCAATAAGGATAACAGCTAACCCTTCCTGAATGCCTTCTCACTTACTGGGCCCCCTGCTGAGTGCCTTACGATTACAAGCTCCCAACAAGCCTGTGAGTGTATGTGCTGTTATTATTAGAATATTACATGTAAGAAAACCCAGGCTCAGGTAAATAAGTGACTATCTAAGTTCACACAGCTAACCCATGGCAGAGTCTAGGCTAAAATGCAAGATGGCCTTCCTCCAAACCTGTGCCCTTAACCAGGACACCATACTGCCTACAGGACTCTTCACATCTGTGTGATGAATTCCAAGAAATACAACATATTTTTAAAACACGCTGCTTACCAGTTGTGGTGTTCTTAAAATTCATGCAAATGTGGAAAGTAAGTGTACGAATAGAGTGATTAGGCAGCAAAAAAACTGTAGAAACTGTGGTCATAGCGACAATGTAAGTTACACAGCATGTCTGTGCAAAACAGACTCGAACCCAGGTCACCTGTGTGGCTCAGTTGGTTGAGTGTCTGGCTCTTGATTTCAGCTCAGGTTATGATCTCAGGGTCCTGGGATCAAGTTCTGCATCAGGCTCTCTCCCCCTTTCCTTCTGTCCCTCCCCCAGCTCATGCTCCCTCTCTCTTTTCTCTCAAATAAATAAATAAATCTTAAAAAAAAACCAAAAACCAAAACAAAAACAGACTTGAACTCTTGTCAGCTGTTTGGGATTTAATCTCTTATAAAATATTGTGGGGAACCACAACCAACAGAGTTGGGTATATTTTTACAGTACGTAGTTTAATATAAAATGTGGCTTTTCTACTCTGGGTGACTGGAGGGAGATGCATATAAATATTTCATATTTTCCCTGACTCGCCTTGTGAATTCTGGTGGGGCGAAGGAAGCAGGTAAGGGAACGAGGGGTGGGGGTGGGCATCTGGCTGGTGCTTCATATTCAGGGTTCTAATGTTATCTTCAAGTGAGTTTATACATACAGATACAGAGAGACACTAAGAGGATGGAAGTGGAAACATTAAATATAAAACTATAATTTTTATTTTTATTTTCTAAAGATTTTACTTATTTGTTGGGGAGGCATAAGCAGGGGGAGCGGCAGGCAGAGGGAGAAGCAGACTCCCCACTGAGCACGGAGCCCTATGCGGGGCTTGATCCCAGATCCCTGGGATCATGACCTGAGCCAAAAGCAGATGCTTAGCCGACTGAGCCATCCAGGTGTCTCAGAACTGTAATTTTTAAATATAAACATTTAAAATAGTAGGACTCTTTTTAAACTCTGATTTTACTGTTCTTTATTTTTTAATAAACCAGGAGCTAAAAGGGGTCAAAGTGTCTCTTGTGTAAGCATCCTGCATTCGGGGCAAATTTTCATTACAGTTAATAAGAGATGCCTGGAAAGGACAGATGTGTGCCCTCACTATGTTTCTTTTCTTCTTTTAAGAGACTCTTTTTAGTCTCTTTGAAAACCCCAGACACAAAATAATACGTTGCTTCTGCATTGTGGTGAACACTTAGTTGAAAAGAATAGCAGCATTTTCATTGTATCACACAAAGAAATTTGCTCCTTGGAAATGGACTTCGATGTTATGGGAAAACCTTGTCACAGCCCCTGACTGGGTGTGAAGGACCCATCTTTTTATGTTGCTGATACTTCTTATTTTAGGGATGTTCTATGTATTTATATTGTAGAATTTATAAAAGAAACTTACATGGGTATGTACTGTAGCATTTGACAGAGAAAGCACTCCCTCTTTGTGCCTGAATTGAAATTCTGTAAGATGAGTGTCTACTCCGCCTTGACAGCCTATAATGAGACTTGACTGTAGGATGCTCTAATATGGGGTTACCGTATCTGTAATGAGGAAGCCAAAGCACTGATGCCTCATATAAAATTACGGCACCCCATCTATGAAAATGTAACAAGGCAACAAAGTAAAATGTAACAAGGTAACAAAGTAACAAACCCACAAGTACGGTGAAAAAGGCCAGTACACAAACAAGTAGAAGCCGGATTTAGAGTAAATTACTAATTTTATAGCAGGGCTTACCTCTGGAGCCTGGAGGGATCCAAAGTCAAAAAATGAAGCCACGCAACGATTTTCATGTGGTGGAAAGAGATTTTAAATATGTAAATTAGGACCAAAGTGACATTGGTTTTGAGAAGATACATAATAACTTGAGGATGGCATCAGTGATGAACAGAATGATGGCATCTTATTTACATAACGAAGCCCACATCAATGTTACTGACAAGAATGGCTAGGATACAGTCACAGAGCTTTCCCATCTCGAAAAACGTGAAATGAAGCTCTCTTGCACGATATAACATGAGTTGATTTCTTACAGCAAATATGCCCTAATTTAACACATATAGAAATTCTGTTCATTGGCAGGCTTCTGAAAACTTCATACTATTTAGCCAAGTTTTATAGGTTCTGCACAGAAAGGAAATAGGAGATGAGCCCAAGTGTAAGCTGTTTGTCATGTTGTTCTGTGATCCGTCATGAAGCACTGCAGTCTATTGATTCTTTGCACTACCGACATAATTTAGGAGATTGCAAAATATTCCGAGCTGACACCACATTACTGTAACATTGGTTTAGGATCCCCAAAGATATCAGTTCTGCCAATCTCAAATACGCATGTCTGTTTGCCCTTCCAACTCTCCCTTGGCTTACTTTTGACCCTCTGCTGAAAACACGTTGTCGACTGAGCTTAAATTGAATAGCCTTTTTGTCTTTGCGGGAACTAATGTATTTTACAGAAAAAGTTAAATGACACATCTCGGAAAATCAGTGGGAAGTCAGGGAGAGAAATGAATATGGTCCTCGCATACAGTAATCAACTCAGCCTTTGCCTCTTGTGTGAGGGAACACAGATTTATTTAACTTAGAAATGTTTCTGTAAAATCAACTCCTAATTTGCAAACGTACTCATTCTAATGATAAATATTAGTTTACCAAACATAAGATTGTGTAGTGAGGCCTGAAATAAATACAGCTTAACTCATTAGAAATTGCAGGCAATTTCAGAATAATTGCTTGCTTCAAGTCGACCCTCCCAGTAACTATTGAAACAAAAGGCTGGCTTCCGCTGCTGGGTGAGATCAGCAGGCATTAGGAGCTTACCTGGAAGACCGGGGTGCCCTTGTCTGCCTGGAATGCCAGGTAAACCCTTCTCCCCGGGGGAGCCAGGAAGTCCTTGTGGCCCCTGCAGCCCTGGGAATCCCATTGGTCCTAAAAGGAACATAAAGACAGGGAGACTGGAATGGAGGAGTATCCAGACCATGACAGTCGGGTGGACTGAACTCAGAGAACCCAACACAAATCAGGGCAAAGTCAGCCTTGGAATCCGGGTGAGCCTCTCACTTTTTTCTGTAAAGCTGAGAAGAGCTGCCTCTGTCTGAAGGAAACGCAAGAGTCAGTCAAAAGGAATACGGAAAATGGCTTCAAGGCAAGACTAAAGCAGAACGAAAAGCTCTGTCGTCCTGAACTTTCTCGGGAGATGGAGGGCCGGAAGGGAGGGGAAAATGGGGCGGTTTTCAGCCACGTGGGACCATGTGCCTCCTGGCCCTGGGCTCCTGCCTCTCTTCCTCACAATCTCCTCCTTCAGCCCTGCCAGCCACTCAGCGCCTCGTGTGTGTGGTTCCTTCCCTTCTTCTGTGCCCAGCAAGCCTCACCTCCTCAGGAAGCCCTCTCTGGGGCCCCAGCCCAACTGCACTTGCTCTTGATATGGTGTCACAGAAGAGCACCTGCCGCAGTTTATATTGATGGATCCTTTAGCGTGAGTGTCTGTCTTCCCCCATGAAACTCTACACCAACTAAGAGTGGGGACTGTTTAAACCTGCTCACTGTTATATTCTTGTAGGTACTTAATAAATGTTTGTGGAATAGATCAAATATTTCCCCCTGTTTAGGTCTGAAAGGTAAACTGAAGAAACTCCCTCCTCCTTTCCACAGTTAAACACTCTTTGGACTACATGTCCCCCTGAAATGGGAGTTAAGAAGCATGCTTAGGGGTTTCATCAATATTTCTAAGTCCTTGTATATCCTTTTTGGGGGGGGGGTCACTATTACTTATGCTGCATACTATTTTCCCGAACCTGAAGAATATTTCCAGGTAAAGGTTCATTCTCTAGAGCAGTAACTGGGAAGAAGAAGTATCTTATTTGGGAAAGGAACAAGGTTATATAGTTAGCCTCTTCCTTTCTTTTGGTGACTAGCATGCTTGCATGTTTGTCCGATTCTGGGGTTCGATAACTGGAAGCCCACATATCTGCAGATATAAGCCACATTCTTTAAAATTGATTTTATTGCTAATAAAGTTGAGGGAGTGTTGTTGTGTACTGTTGTGCAAGTTGTGTACTGCACCATTACAGGGATGCCTTTTGCATTGTAAACATGGCAGCCTTATGGTAATTTTGGTCTTCATTTTGTCCTAATCTTTTGCTTTATTTCACATCCAGCCAGTTATTGCGCAGACTGTGACAGTTGCTTCTCTATCCATCTTCCTTATCTGTGACAGAAAGGAGTTAAAATGGATAACCAATATTGGTTCCTTTTCAACAAAATAGTTCTAATGAACTGAATAATTCTCTGAAACCTCGTGACCAAAAATTAACATCCCCAAATATTAGCAGTTAAGTAAAAGTAAATTAAAAATATTTTAGCTTTAAATAATGGGAGAATTCAATAACAGAGACTCTTTCATGAATATGAAACAGAAAGGTCAGCAATCTAAACCCAAACTGTCCAACACAGAAGCCACTAACTGCATGTGGCTACTGAACACCTGAAATGGCGCATCCAGACTGGGTTGTCCTGTGTGCATAAAACATGCACCAGGCTTCAGAGCTGGGGAGGAGGAGTGTCTTATCTGGGAGAGGAACTAATTCATTAGGAACAGCCCTGATCATTGTACTGACCATTTATATCAATGGTGATATGCTAAAGCAGTAATATTTGAATATATTTGTTAAAGGAAATATGAAAGCTCATTTCACTTATTTCTTTTTACTTTTTAAAATGGGGCTACCACGCCTTTTCATTACAGGTATAGCTTGTGTTATATTTCTGTTGTCCAGTTCTGGTCTAGAAGATTACCAAGCATGTTATTAGGGGCTGAAGATGAACTTGTGTTTCTTCTTCTTACTTGTCCAAATATTTTTTTTTTAAAGATTTTATTTATTTATTTGACAGAGAGAGAGATCACAAGTAGGCAGAGAGGCAGGCAGAGAGAGAGGAGGAAGCAGGCTCCCTGCGGAGCAGAGAGCCCAATGCGGGGCTCGATCCCAGGACCCTGAGATCATGACCTGAGCCGAAGGCAGCAGCTTAATCCACTGAGCCACCCAGGCGCCCCGTTACTTGTCCAAATATTACCCAAACTTGAGGACTTTCTGGAAAAGTTGGGATACTACCAAAATGCTGTGACTATGTCCGCAGGAAATGAGGTTACCTCCCGGGGTGCAGAACACCAGACTCTGAAGGTCAAGATAACAAAAGTCTTCCTGCACTACTTAAGGAACAACTTGCACGCCTACCTTTCTGGCCATCTTTTCCATCACATCCTGGGAAGCCTTTGCGTCCTGGAGGGCCGGGTGGGCCTGGGGGACCTGGAGGTCCTGGTAGACCACAGTCTCCTGGTTCCCCTTTCAGAAGGTCGACACTTCCAGGGCGGCCTGGGGGCCCGGGCTCTCCTGACCACAAGGAAGAGGCAAAAATCTTCTTTCAGTCAAAGACAAATATGACTGCAGGTTACCTGAGAGCTTCTTAAGCAAAGTAACCAAATGCAAGCAAGAGACAGAGAGAATCAGAACAAAAAAGTCAACAATATCCGAAGTAAAACAGGGATTGTCTCATGGAGCCCCCAAGCCGGGAGAGGGTGTAAATGGTCTGTTGTGAACAGTTAGACAAATGAGCATACAGAAAGCCTTCCTTCCCTTCCAAGCCAGCCCATCTGGAAGCAAGGGTTTATGGCTTTTCTTTGCATTGTCATCCCACTGCTTTAATATGATAGGTAGAAGGACGGATGAACAGACAGAAGGACAGATGGGCAGACAGACACATAGATGACAGGCTTTTGACAAAAATCTGGCTGATGGAAATTAAATGTTTAATCCTATTTGAAAACAGGTGTCTACACCCAGGAAGTGAGCCCAACTTCTACTCCTACTTAGCTTCTACACTGCCTAGCATATTTTTGAGCATTTAATTTTTCCCAGCATCAAATAGGATCCCATAATCTTTAGCCCACCCTGACTAAAACCCTAAAGATATAAAGGCAGTGGGTTGGGTCTGTCCGAAGGAGCTCTGTGAGCTATTAGGACATGACTGTGCACTTTGCAAAAGCCCACAGTGCCACAGGTCTGGTCCCCAGGCCCCGGATGGCTCTGGTCAGACCCCACTCTGTGAAATATTGCCTTGCTGGCCATTGTCCCACCGCCAAGTGCCGAGGGGAACAAGTACTGTGAGCAGCTCTTGAAGAGGCTCTGGCCCCCGGCACAGTCAGCTGGCTGGCTGGGGGCAGTGGTTCACATGGGAGGTGCAGGAGACCACCAGGTAGGATGAGAGTCCATCCTGCCCCGTGTTCTGCACCCCTGTGCTCAGCATGACGCTGGTGCTGGCACCGGAAGAGGACCACTGAGAGTCAGCGTGCACCCAGAGAGCAGGTGCGGGAGCACCCCGGCCCCAGGGCTGGCTCTGACAGCTGGGCACTGCCCACACTCCTGCCTTTTCCATCTGCCAGATCGATGGGGCTGCTCACGGGCTTCAGCTCTGCCATTCCTAGGTCCTACGTCCCTCCGGAGCTGGCAGCTTGTAAGGAAGGGAGGGTCACCATCCTTCGCTGGGATGTTCTCATACCTCTTGGACCGTCGGGGCCAGGAGGTCCCTGATCTCCGGGCGGACCTGGGTAAGGAATGTCCCCTTCAGGAGCTCTTCCCGTGGCACCTGCCGGACCGGGCAATCCAGGTCTCCCTGAGAAGGCACGTGTTCTGGTGTCAGCCTCGTTATATTTGGAAGGTTTGGATTTAGTTACTAAGAGGGGCAAAGCAAGCTGCTTCTTACCTGGGGGGCCGGGGGGACCTCTTCCTCCAGAAGGGCCTGGGGGAGAAATTCCCGGACTCCCAGGGTCTCCCATCTCCCCTTTCAGCCCGGGTGTGCCCACTGGACCAGGCGGGCCCACTTCGTGCAAACCTTGACGAGGGAAACGGCATTAATTCTGTGTTTTCTCTCTGTCCCTATTGCTACTCCTGGAAAAGAACAGCTTCTGGACAGGGTGACAGCGACCCAGCGGGTCATGCTGAGCCCGACCGCCTGCTGCAGTGGTGGCCCCTATGCCGTAAGCTCTCCCTGGGTCAGTCATCACCTTCCCTCTTACACCCCATCACATGGCCCATCGCAGGTCAGCCATAGGCTTATTTTATGATTATTTCCCCAGTTAAAACGAAACAAACACAAAAACAAAACAAAAAACCAACAACATATCAACGTTCCAACCTCTACCCCAGAAGGAATGAAACCGAATGAGATCCAGCCATAAGGAATAACAACAACAACAACAACAACTATGATAATAATAATAATAATAATAAGCTGAATACACTGATTTGACGTTTCAGGGGGAACATGTAAGTATGTAAGTAACATGTAAGTACATGTAAGTAACAACCACAGAGGAAGTCCCACTGCAGCGGGAGCACGTCACTGGTTTCTTGGGGAAGGTACATACGTTATCAGACTATTTGGAGGAGCCTCTAAAATGAATCCTCCGTGACCTGAATTAATTCTTGGCCTTGCACACATATCAAGATTCTGCCTCTCTCCAGCAACTGTGTCAAATCCAGCGACACAACAACCCAACCCTGGGCCAAACACCCTCCCACCGCCGTGTCAGACTCCAGCTGCCTTGTCTGACTGTGGGCTGCTTTTCTGAGACACTAAAGCAACAAACGAGCCCTATACTAAAATCCCAGAATGAGCTCAAATGCAGTTGCTGACGATGAACCTATCTGGGGTAGCAAAGGTAACAGCGACTTGCTCGAGGAACTTGTTGGAACAGCAGCCGGTTGAGGGTGTGAAAAGTACTCAGTAGACCCACGTGGCCGTACTTGCCATCACTACACTTAATACCGAAAAGAAAAACAAAACAAAACAAAACAAAAAACCCTCCCAACTCTCTGTCATTTGTAGCATTTAAAAATTGAGTTCCACTTTAGCAATTATTCAGAATATTTTTAGCAAAGAGATAGCTCCAGGCAACATCAACAGGAGACACTGATAACCAACTATTCTTTCTTAAATTAGGTTTTCTCGGGGGTCCTTCTTAGAGAAGTCATCTTCAGTACTAAGAACCGTCCAGGACTGTGTCTCCCAGCTAAGCCAGTTTCTTAGTTCGGCACCCCCAAATTGTGTGTCGTGGAGGAATACTGCAGTTTCTCACAGTCTGCTGACTGCAGTTCAGTCTTGGCAAAGGATTTTCTCTTACCTGAAGCGCCTTTGGCTCCTTTCTGACCCTTTAAACCATGCAAGCCGTTCAGACCGGGCGGCCCGGGGGGACCTGAAACACATCATAGGCCTGTGACCCACCATGGAAGACCCAGCGTTGAAGTTCACCGGCCACTGGGCCCAGGCACCACCCAGGGGATGATTTGCTGATGGCCACCAACAGATTCTCCAGGCAGGAGCCCTGAGGTCACATTGTCTAGATGTCATTATCAAGACTAAAACCATGCCAGTGGTTATTATTTAACATTTCATTTGATGGACATTTTCTGCAAGACAGGTTAGCACATTTCTTTGGTTTTAACATACTGACTCTTGGTTTATAACCATATTGTGGACATCTCTCTCTCTATCCAGATACAGTCTGGAATTATTGAATCTTCTTGTAGGAAGGAACGTTAGGTTTTATGACAATGAACTTATCCTAGATGAGAGAAAAGAGATTGGATTGGAGCAAACCCAGGCCTCCTTCCACCCAGGCTCGGACCTGTCCACTCCACCGTGGTCTATAGATACTAATTTCTTTAGGATCTAGTCAGGTAAAGGTAGTAAGACAATAAGGACAGGTGAGGCCTGTGGCAAACTGGGGAATACATGACCTACCTAACTTTTCTTCAAGTTCCGTACTACTCTGAAAGAAGAAGCTTGCAGGGCAGGTTTGGTTGGCACTATTTCTTTGCCATGACTTCTTTCAAAATGAACCACTCTGATGCCTTTTTATTGAAACTCAGTTTATTTCATAACGATCACTGAAAACTCCAGTCTCTGTAATGAGGTATAAGTTCTTTCTGCCAGGCATCAGTGTAGTCCTCCAAGGAGACATATATCTATCAGCCTGACTTCCCGAGGTAAGTTGTCACTGAACACTGAACACCCATCAATCTACAGACTCATAAATAGATAAATGCATGAAGTATCTAAAAACATTTATATTATAACATATAGATAAGTGTAGAGATTTACAGGGAGCGGGTAGAGGAGACAAACAAGGGACAAGCAGAGGGAAGGAGAGAGGGAGGAAGGGAAGAAGGCAGACGACTGATACAATTCCGGGAGCAGACCCTCTGCTGGGTGATTCATACATGTCTTGTCTCATGGATTTAAGGGAAACCATCTTCTGCTCAGCCCCTGGCCAAACCTGGTGACCTTCCAAATTCATCGGTGGATCTTCATCGAAGGCTGAGAGCCAACCAGCCTGTCACTCAGTTTAGGGCCACATCCCTGTCATTTGCAATCGCAGTGTTCTAGCACACATCAAATGGCCCTCAGCTACCCCATGATGCCTACACAGAGCTCCCTTGATGCCCTCCTGCCAGTGCCTGTCCCATACCATGCAACAAGCAAGTCTTTGGGTGACTGGATTACTTTGCGTAAATTAATTGAGTGCAAGATCGGGTCTTATTAGTCATCCCATGCCATTTAGCACGTGACACACAGTTGGTGTTCGGTAGGTGTTGGTTGAATGGGTGAGTGGATGCATGAATGAGTGAAATGAGAAAATGTGCCACAGGGAGTGTCGGGACATGAACGGGTGGAGAGAAAGCTGTTGGAAGGAGGGGGTACAATGTCGGTTTGCATGTGACACATTCTTTAATAAACTGATGGGAGGAGTAAGGTTTGGTGAAGTTAGAGGCATCCATTTGTGTATAAATAATTTAAGTGCTAATTATTATCTACTCATTAATGCAAGTCCTCTGTGGGCTTCTTATTAAAAGAGGGAACACTTAGCTAGTTTCACTCTATTTATTATCAGTACTTGAAATGGATGGTTATTCTATTTTTAAACTTAAACTTTAGATTGGTGCAAAGGAGCCCGCATTCTCTCATCCCCACCCCCCAAAATGGGAATGCACCCTTATTTTTCCTAAAGCTCTTATTTCCTAACCACTTTTCACAGTTCTGGCTGAGTTTCTTTTTCAATCCTCTTTCCTCTTAATGAGCCAACTTTTCAAGTTTGCACCAAAAGAACACACAGACCTTCTTCATCTGCCAAATCTGGATATTTATGGCAATCTATCTGAAATGATAATAAATTTTTTGAGAAACTTTGCTATTTCAATGTATTTTGATCTCCAGCTGAAGCCACCAAGATTGATGGCTTGGGGACTTAGCTGGGGTGGAATGTCTCAGCTTCCGCTAACTCTCCATTGTCCCATCAATGCATCCAGATCCCGGACTGTCACAGGCCCAGCCCCTCACCATTGTTGAACTGGCCGACCCTTATCTGACCCAATGTTATCTTTCTAAATTGAATGCAGCTACATCTGGGTAGGATTTTAAGGGCAATTTTTCCTTTCTACTGAAAGCTTTTTATCAATCCCATTTCTAAATCAGAAAGTTGTTCATGCATAAAATATATACAGAGCAGATGAGAGGCAATTAAGCTAACAAAGCACATTCCTTGGTAATGAGGATTTTTTTATTCACCTCTCTGGCCGTCCTCCTGCTTAACACCCTTCACGTTAGGCTGCACCTCCCTATGCTCACGGGCCGGGGTGCTCTCCCCTCCACCCAGCCCGGTCAGAGAATCGAGTCTCCTGCTCCAGCCTTAATGGGAATCACAGCCTCCATCCTGGTTAGCCAGCCCACCCAGAGACTAGGTTCTCACTGAGGTTTTCTTTTGTTCTAAAGCCTGCAAATGCCACTCTATCCCCAGTGGCCTTTGTACAGGTTTTTACATTTAATGGGATGACCACCTCGTCCCTGTGCGAGGGGGACTTGCCCAGTTCTGAGTCACCCCTCTATCCCAGGCAAACTCGGGACAGCTGGTCACTGGAACGTGAAAGGCGATGGGAAAGGGACCCATGTAATTACAGGTAATGGTTGAACACAGTTGAAAATGTATCAAAACAGAATCTGAAATAAGATATATATGTTTTTTTAGTTCAGAAACTACACGACTGCCTACTGAGAATAGGCACAAGAGCATAAAGACATGGTCTCCTAACCCCGGAGCTCCCATCCCCAAATATACTCAGTGACAGCTGGCTGACAAGACAATGGAGAGCACGAGAGAAGCAGTCCCTGACATGACAGAACAAATGGGCAATTACTTCAGGAGTGATAAGTGCTGTGGCGGCAGGGCCAGAAGGGACACCCCCCCCCCCCCACTGTAGAGAAAGGGGGAGAACAATCCCATGATTTCCACAGCTCTAACATGATAGCATTTCTTTCCAGATAGAAGACATTTTGAGGTGCCTTTTTTCTGAGGAAACGTTTTGCCACCAGCCAAAACAACCCAATCCACATCTTTACGGTTGTTGCCATGGAGCAGGCAGTTGTCTTTAGATTTTCATTATTCCAATCTCATGAAGGCCCAACGAGGAACCGAGTGTCTTCCCTTTAGAGGGCATATGTGCTTGAACATTTAAATCTACAAATCAAGCCATTTTTAGCATATGTTTAAGTTAGGGTTTAAATCTGACTGAACACAAGCAGGACTAAGAATCCATATGGCCCGTTCCAGCAGAGCAAACAACTTTGGAGTTCAACAGCTGGTTTGTTCAAACAAGATAATCAGTCCCCTTGACTTATTTAGAACATACTTCAAATATTTAGCTTCTCAGATCAAAGTGTTTCTGCTGGAGTGCGGTTCATTTTTATAACAGCATGATAAACTGCAACAATGGATTTATATTGTGGACGTTTTCATTTTTAGGAATGTAGTCACGGTTCGGTTTGGTTTGGTTTTTAAAGACAGGTCATTCGTTGGGCTGTTTGCAGAGAAACAGTGTCGCTGCATGGCCAGGAGGCACCATTGCAGCGTCTGTCTGTGTGCTGGGGTGAATATTTGAGCTGAAAGAGTCGTTGCCCCACCTTCTCTTGACAAACCCTTTATTTTAGAGCACAGAACTCTGATGTGGTTGGAGATCATTTTTTGAGTGATTCGTTACTCAATCAACATCACTGGCTATTGGTTTTTAAATAACATACCATAGTGAAATGATGTGATAAATGCAAACTAATTCAAGAGCAGGACAAATCAACAATAGTAACCTGAGCCTCGTCATTTTAGTCAAACTGAGTGTTTATTGTTATGGCACTGGGATGTTTGATGATCTTAGCTATTTTTATTAAACTAGGAGGGTAAGATGAAGGGGAAATGCAGCAGGAGTGGTTCATGATGGAAGTGTTTCCTTTTGGATTTTTACCAATTTCATCTTCCAGACGTTCAAAAAAGTGTCATGGAACACCCCACCAGAGCTTCAGGGATTTCCAGAGACAGCAAACAGCCACAATCACTAGATAAACTTTTAACAAAAAAAAAAAAAATTATACCCGGTGATGGGTATTAAGGAGGGCATGTATTGCAATGAGCACTGGGTGTTCCACGCAAAACAATGACTCGTGGAACACTACATCAAAAATTAATGAAGTACAATAAGGTGACTAACATAACATAATAAAAAAAATTATGTCATTGCTTGAGATCCTAAATTTATCACAAGTCACAGGACTTCACATTAAATGTCAATGAAGAGAGAGAAGAACAGTACAAAAGATGTCTTGTTTAGTTATGGGAACCAGAAGCCAAATAATATTTGGCCGCATGGAAATACATAAGGTACCAGTGCTCCAGGATAAAGGGCCTCCCTCCCTGCAGAATTTCACCAGGTCTCACATACCACACTACTGCGTATTGGGAAACAAACATTATTTGAAAGTTCTTTGGTGAGGGAAGAGATGAAAGAGTGGAAAATTTTAATTTGGATTTTCAAAACAATGAAACAAGCCCAAAGGAGGGGTTGGTTTCCAACTCTTCTGAGTGGAAGTAATTTCTATTGAACCAAAATTTAGTACATGGATGAGTCTACTACAGAAGGTAAGGGGAGGATGGTGGGAAGAGAGGATCTTAGTTGTAGAAATCTACCAAGTAAAGCTTGACTCTTCATCTGCTATTCAAGTGAAGACCTTCAACTTCATAGCTACTAGCTCAGCTGTCCATTCTTCTACTTGTCCCGACCTCTATTTTTAATTTATTCACAAATTTTAAAATACTTACCATAACCATCCAGTAGACTTACTAGGTACCCACTGGGTGCCAAGGACATAAAAATCATATTTTACTTGGTGAGAAAGACCTTTAAACATACAAATGTATAGGACATACATATTGCACTACAGGTGTTCACAAAATATCCAGGAAAAACATTTTGTTCTAAAATGGAAGAAATGGACTGAAGAGGAGTAAGTATCATAGAGGAATGGAGGGGCATGGATCTTTGTTAATAACAAAAAAAAAACTCAGGATGTACAATAAGGTATATGGCATTGTTGTAATGAAACTTATAATGAGTTTTCTATTACTCATAGAGACCAAAAATTCAACCAGAAAAAAATGTTTCTTTATCTAACAAAGATAAAGAATATTGGTAACTCTTTCTCCATAGCATTTATATTCTCTTTCCTGTACATACCACAACTGGTAAATGTAGTTACATTTATGTTTTTAAATGTAATGGTAAAGGTAGTTACAAGTATGTTCTAATACAACTCCCAGACTACATTGTGAGATCCATGAAGGCAGTAACAATGTCAATTCTCTTCAGAATTGTACACCCAGTGTCTAACACACAATCTAGAACATAACAGAAGCTTAACTATCTTAAGGAGAGAATAAGTGAAGAGGCCTGAGCATTACAGAAAACGCTGGGAGAAATGTTCTCAAAGATGGCAGCACCGTCATTTTGGTCAAAGGCAGGTAGAGAGCCGAGATGCCCTGCCTGAAGCTCTGAGTGAGAAGAAGCAGCAGCTAATTAAGGACATCTGTGGGAAAGAGGAAGGAGCCATGACCAAGAGTGGTGTCACTTGGCACAGGAAAGGTGCTGTCAATTCGCCTTCATGGGTCAGGCTTCCTTTCCACTCACCTTTTATTCCTGGGAGCCCTGGTGCCCCTGGATCTCCCACCATGCCTCTTGGCCCAGGATCCCCCGTTTCTCCTGGAGGTCCCTGCAGCCCAGGCGCCCCTTGATTACCTGAGGACGAAAGGGAGGTTCTGCAGACACCCAGATGAGATGTGAGTTACCTTCACAGGGGAGGTCATCTGTGCTCTTAACAGGTGGGTCCCTGGAACATTGTCTTATCACTTTTCCCCCCTAGAACTCTAACTGTAGAGAGAAAACTACACTTAACCTCAGAGGGAGCAAATCACTTTGGAGTGATCACTGCTGCCTTTTATAATTTTAAACTTTCACTATATTCCGCATCTGCAAGAGGAGGAGCCATTAAGAAGTTGTGCTGTCCATGTGATAAGGGCCTTAAGTCTAAAGGAGAGAAGAAAACCAGCATCTGGATGGCAGGGGGATTAAGGAGGGACGGGAAGGAGCTTCTGTCTTTCAGCCCCTCACTTTGTGCCTGGCACCTTGCTACGTTCTTGACAGGTGTTGTCTTGGTTTATTCCCAGACCAGCCCCGTGAGACTTGACTAACTCCACCCTATGGGTGAGGAACAGGTAAGTGTGAGTGACTTCTCCAGAGTCACAGGTCTGGGAAGTGGCAGAGTCTAAGGGAAGGTTGGCTCTTTCTGATACACTATAAGATAGATGAGTACTCTGGAAGTTTCCAGGCTCCTTTCAAAATACCTGGACACCCGGGTGGTCCAAAGGCACCAGGTAATCCTGGCCTTCCGGGTGGTCCTCTGGGGCCTTGAACACCGGGCAAGCCCTGATCGCCGGGTACTCCGGGATGTCCTAAAGAAAGAAGAATCAAGCATCTGAGTAATTGTGGATTGGTCTTTGAGGCTGTGCATCTATAAAACCTCTAATTTCAGGACTTGACATTCTTTTCTAGTAGTAGTTGTTTACATTTACAATTTTTCTGTTGAAAAGATAACACTAAGGAAAAATTGAAAACAAAACATCTTTAATCCTATCACCTTCATACAATTTCTCACATGTATAACAATGTGCAAATAAGTCCCCCAGTTTTATATTCTGATTTTTTAAATTAGCATTGTATTATAAGTAATTTTCCAAATTTGCTATTATTTTCTCCTCCTCCTCCTTATTCTTCTTCTTGTTACTATGATCATTGAAGAAGGCTCCATGTCCAATGTGGAGCCCAACACAGGGCTTGAACTCACAACCCTGAAATCAAGACCTGAGCTGAGATCAAGAGTCAGATGCTTAACCGAATGAGCCACCCAGGTGCCCCTCTAATTGTTGTTTCAGAAAGACCAGCTGATAGCTTATTGAGTTAATCTTAATAAACTAACCTAATTTTCTCTTACTATTAGCCATTCAAGTTATTTCTCTTTGCTGTCATGCATAATGATCTTTATACATTTTTAATCCATTTTTCTCAAATTATTTCCTTGGGAAAAATTCCTAGGAGCAGAATTTCTAGGTAACACAGTACATTTTGGTTCAGTTTTCTGCATTTCAAACTGCTGAAGTATTTTAAAGTAAATCACAGGCATCATGGAATTCCACCGCTAAATACTTCAAGAGGTATGCCTGAAAAAACCATTTTCCTTCATGGCCCAAATAACATCATCACAGCCAAGAAAATTAATACCAATCACTAATATCCTCTAGTACTCATTCCAAACTTGGGTTCCCCCACTTGTGCCTTTACTGTCCTTCACACTGGTTTGTCCACACCAGCTCTCATTCCAGAAACACACTGCATCTGGTGGTTACATGCCTTAAGTTAAAGGAAAAAAAAAAAAAAAATCCACTACAGTCTCTTTCTCAGGACGGAGACCTGCTGAAGAGAACACTTCAGCTGCTGTTTAGTCTTTGAGAATAGACTATTCTGTTCTTGACAGAGGCGGTCAGGTGGTCCGGGTAAATGGCGCCCTAATTCCCATCACTGTTGTATACATGGTTACAACTCTAAGTGCATGCCCTGTGCTCACTCGGGACTTGTGAGTTTGTTGGTTTGTTTTCCTGCCAATTCTGTAAGAAGAAAATACTACCTCAGACTCCCTTTAGTTGCATTTCTTTGATTACTAAAGAAGATGACTATTTCCCCATGTTTATTTACAATATACTGCTTTAATACAATTCAGACTTACAGGATAACCCAGTAGTCTGTGCTGAAATTAGCCAGTTGAATCTACAAATAGAATACATGGTTCTGGATTTACAGACCCAAGGTCGGGGGTTGGCAGCGGGCACAGTCATTATTAATTAGAACACACACAAAAGAAGCCTCTGTTAGTCTATGCCTGCTCCCTGATGGAATTAAGATCTATGAGCCTCACTGTGTGTTATGTTATTTATCCTGTAGACATTACTGCAGTTAAGGTAATCTCCAAATGGAAACACTGAGGCTTGCCTCCCCGTCATAAGTACCGAACTTCTGAGTTAATCTGTGCTGTATTTTCTCGTTGAATTAAAAGGGGTTCAGGCCGGGGGTGGGGGGTAGATAGAACTAAACCCAGGACAATGATTTAAAATCCCCGGAGATAGGCAGCAGTTCTAGGCTTTCTCTTGGGCTCGTTCAAATTCAATCAATGCAGCTTTTCCCAGTCAATGGAATTTGCATATTTAGGTAGACTCGGTGCTGGTGAATAACATATGACATAATTTAGAAATTTTAAGCTAAAGCTATAGCATATGAGAAAAGGAACAGTTTAAATGGTGATAACTGCAGGACACCAGGGAAATTATGCTAACACAAATTTCCTTGAAAAAGTTAGCCCAAGTGTAAAATGACTCAGATTTATAATTTTTCACTTAAAATACTAGGTAATATTAAAGGCTTCCATTTTCGACTAGTTTCAGCTTATAAAATCTTACTACCTTAATGGTTTACATAAAAATACCAGTAAAAGTGGAACTTTCAGTTTACCACCTGCTTTCAAGGAATCTTATTTGATCCTCAGAGCAATCCTATAATTATGCATGGGGCCAGTTTACAAGTGAGGAAACTGAGCTCAAAGGTGACAAGAAACTTGCCCAGGACCACATGGGCAGTAATAAGGAAGACTGACTTTGAACCCTGGTTTCTCTTCTTAAGGCTTCTTTCCTACTCTGGTACTTAATATGAACCTCCATAATGTAAACCTCAAAACTATTTCCCCCTCCAAATGTACACTTAACCTGTACATTTTGATTAAAATACTATATTATTTAAGTCTATTTGACCATGTCAGGGGTAAAAGACCAATATGGAAGAAGAGTGGAAAAGTTCTTGCCATTGTAGCAAACTTGTTTTTCTGTTGGACTTCTATTTTAGCAATCTTATGGTATAAAAACAAAAAAAAATATTTTTTTAAAGATTTTATTTACTTACTTGACAGAGAGAGATACAGTGAGAGAGAACACAAGCAGGGGGAGTGAGAGAGGGAGAAGCCGGCTCCCCACCGAGCAGGGAGCCCAATGTGGGGCTCCATCCCAGAACCCTGGGATCATGACATGAGCTGAAGGCAGATGCTTAACAAGTGAGCCACCCAGGCACTCCTTAAATTTCTGATGATACTTCTGCTCTGATACTTTTTCTGTTGTATGTAATTAAACATGACTTCTGCCAAAGAGAATTTTAAGATAATGCACGAAACAAGGGGCACAGTCAGTTGGATGGCTGACTTTTAATTTCAGCTCAGGTCATGATCTCAGGGTCCTGATATCCAGCCCCGAGTCGGGCTCTGTACCCAGTGGGCGTTCTGCTTGAGATTCTCTCTCTCTCCCTCTCCCTCTACCCGTCCCCCCACTCATCCTCTCTATCTCTCTCAAATAAATAAATAAAATGCACAAGCCTATTAATGTGAGATATTTTAACTTACAAGGGACAGATCTAAACCGATCCACTACCAACTGAATATGATTGTGCATACTTCTTTAACCTATCATTTGTGGATGGCATTTGTTCTTTTCATGCAAAGAATATCCCTGTACATGTATCTTTTTCCATTCGTCTGGGTCTGGTAACTGACTTAAGATAAATTCTTACAAGTAAAATTACTAAGTTAAAAGGCACGTATATTTCATCAATGGTGAGTCATGCACTGTAGCCAGTTACTGTTTTGAGGGGAAGGCAAGAGATCACAGGTACCTCGCTATCCATTCTGAGGGATTACGTGTCAGCTATCACTGATACACAAAGCACCATTTTGAACAGTTTATAGTCACTGTTGGTGATGAAGTTTTACTTTTTTTTTGGTTTGGGTTTTAGTAAATTAGATATTTAATAACTGAGATACTGAGTGATAGCTAACAATGGCACTCCTCACTGGCATTCACATGTGATTTTCTGAGTAGGAAAGAAAGGGCTAGAGTAACAACCTGAAGCAATGGTCAATGTGAGTGGTTACTGCTAATGTATCATTTATAATTCTAGTGATTGTGAAATAGTCCAGCTTTATTTGTTTGCAATAATCATTTTGACCATGTCAAAATCTGGGCATGTCAAGGAGAGTGGATTGTTATGTCAACATCATGGGTCATGGGAGCCATGGTAGAAAAAGACTGAGAATCCCTGGTTTATAATCCTGATGTCCTTCTAGGCCCAGGATGTGGTGGCAGTGTTTACAATCCTTCTGACATGTATCTTAGTGTGTAAAGGGGGAAGAAAATATTAATATAATTATTGCCCACTAAGAGTATAGAGTAATTGCTCTATTTCCCAAACTAAATTTATTGTTTTGTTTAAAGGTATTTTTATTTATTTATTTGAGAGGCAGAGATCACAAGTAGGCAGAGAGGCAGGCAGAGAGAGAGGAGGAAGCAGGCTCCCCGCTGAGCAGAGAGCGCCATACCCAGTGTGGAGCCCAACATGGGGGCGGAATTCATGACCCTGAGATCGAGACCTGAGCCAAGACCAAGACCCCGACACGCAACTGGTTGAGCCACCAAGTTGCTCCTATTCTCTTTTGTTTCAATAAGAAAAACATGTAGCTAGAGCTCTACCTGGACATCCAGGGCCACCTGCTTCACCCTTTGGACCAGGGAAACCGAACTGACTTGCAGGGTCACCTTTGTCTCCTGTAAGTGATAAAATGTACATAACGTTACTTAAGAGAATTTAATTTTAGTTCATACACGTGACTTAATAACTGTCATATTTGTCTTTAGAGTTTATCTTCAGGTATTCCAGAAGAGTTTTTGAAAAAAATGTTTTTTTCTATATAAAAACAATGGAAACATAGATGCAAGATGTGATTTAAGCACACACGTACACACACACACATGCACACACACATTTTTATAGTTCGTAACAATCATAAGAAACTATAGATCTGAATAAGTTTGAATTCTTTTTTTAATAATCTTTTAAATTTTTTAATAAACATATAATGTATTATTAGCCCCAGGGGTACAGGTCTGTGAGTCACCAGGTTTACACACTTCCCAGCACTCACCATAGCACATGCCCTCTCCAATGTCCATAACCCCACCACCCTCTCCCCCCAGCAACTCTCAGTTTGTTTTGTGAGATTAAGAGTCTCTTATGGTTTGTCTCCCTCCCAATCCCATCTTGTTTCATTTATTCTTTTCCTACCCCCCAAGCCCCCCACGTTGCATCTCTACCTCTTCATATCAGGGAGATCATATGATAGTTGTCTTTCTCCGATTGACAATAAGTTTGACTTCTTAAATTCCCAAAAATAGTTTCAAATTTAGGTATCTATGTAAGAAATTACTTGGCACTGACCAACGATATTCTGAGATGGTATTTTAGAAGCAAAAAGCAGAAACTGCCCTGTTTTAGCTACTATAATCGCATTTCAATCTCTATGAAGGGAAGCTCAACTCAGTGTTCTTGTAAAAACAAAATCACAAAGGCATACTTTATTGATGATTTCACAAGAGACCACACATCCCATGGCTACTGTAGGCAATGGCTCCCACAGTACCACAGAGCTGTCCCACACGGCTGCTGCATTCTTCTGGACACAGGGCTTATGGCTAGGAGCCAGTTACAAATGGAGGTCTTAAAATTGTGTGGTAGGGATGGACAAGACAACAGGTGGGGTTATAAGTCAGAATAAGAGTCAGTTAAGTGTGGTTTATAATATCTTCCTACCCATACCCTTTTCAAAGGAGTCCCACCCACATTTCTCTTCCAGCTGATGCTACTCATAATTGTGACTGATCCTTTGAGGGGGTAGAAATCTTGTCCTTCTCAGGTCAGCAAGTCTTTCCTTGAGAAGTTGGAACAAAAAAGCAAGAATTTGAGGTTGTTGGTTATTGAGGCAGCAATCAAAAAGACCATCATGATGTTGTTACCATGATGCTTTGATGCAGAACATGCTTGCAATCCAAACATATCCAGAAAGATCCAGAAAGGATACTGAATAGAGAGTAAAGAAGCCAGCTGGGAGGCAAGTAAAAGCCAAGCCATAAAGAAAAACAGAACAGGGGCGCCTGGGTGGCTCAGTGGGTTAAAGCCTCTGCCTTCGGCTCAGGTCATGATCCCAGGGTCCTGGGATCGAGCCCCGAATTGGGCTCTCTGCTCAGCAGGGAGCCTGCTTCCTCCTCTCTCTCTCCCTGCCTCTCTGCCTGCTTGTAATCTCTGTCTGTCAAGTAAATAAATAACATCTTAAAAATATAAATAAATAAATAAATAAAAAGAAAAACAGAACAGTCTCAATAGAGTAACCATGGGTTGTTGGGGGTAGGTTTTATTAGCTTTATGGTGGGCTTCAGGAAGCAGCTTTTACCCCAGGGACCATGAGTGCATTTCAGTTCCTTGCAAACATGGCCAAATACAAGTATGAAGAGCCTAAGAAGAGGTAGGTTTATCCTCTGAGAGAGGCAAAGAGACTATAATAAATGCATATGGAAGTAGAAGAGGACTGAGTTCTATTTTTTAATTTTTTTTTAAGATTTTATTTATTTATCTGACAAAGAGACAGTGAGAGAGGGAAGACAAGCAAGGGGAGTGGGAGAGGGAGAAGCAGACTTCCTGCCGAGCAGGGAGCCCAATGCGGGGCTCAATTCCAGAACCCTGGAATCATGACCCGAGGCGAAGGCAGAGACTTTAGCTCACTGAGCCACCCAGGTGCTCCGAGGACTGAGTTTTAAACCATGGTGCTATACAGTGCCTACTCAAATACAGAAATTCTTAAGTGACATATTAACACCTGATGGAAAGTCAAGGCTCTGACCTTCTCCGTGTCCTGTAACTCTTGTCATGGGACCCTAAAAGCCACATCCATAAAATCCTTAGAAGAGATACTGGCTCCTAGGGCAGAAGGCTGCCAAGCCAAGGTAGACACTGCCCACCAATGTGGATCTGGTGGGAGCTGCAGTCACTACAAAGACTGCTGAGGGACCCCCCAATGAGGAGAAAGGCCTGTGTGCTCTGCAAGCATGCTGTGTTCTAGCTGGTACCCTTGACTCTGAATGACAAATGTGGATGACTTGGGTCTTGAGTGTTTGAGTATTTAGCAGGGTCTAAAATGAACCCCTTCATTAGTATCCAAACTATATCAAGAACTTATAAAACTCAATGCCCCTCAAAATGAGTAATCCAATTTAAAAATGGCCAGAATACATGAACAGACATTTTTTCAAAGAAGACACCTGGACGGCCAATGGACACATGAAAAGATGCTCAACATCACTTATCATCAGGGAAATGCAAATCAAAATTACAGTGAGATATCACCTCACACCTGTCAGAATGACTAAAATCAGCAAAACAAGAAACAACAGGTATTGGCAAGGACGTGGAGAAAGCGGAACCCTCTTGCCCTGTTGGTGGGAATGCAAAGTGGTGAAGTCACTCTGGAGAACAGAATGGAGGTTCCTCATAAAGTTAAAACTAGAACTGCTCTGTGATCCAGCAATCACACGACTAGGTCTTTGCCCAAAGAATACAAGGGATACAGGAACCCCAATGTTTACAGAAGCATTATCTATAATAACCAAATAATGGAAATAATCCAAGATCATTTGATGAACGGATACAGAAGATGTTATACACACACACACATATATGTAATATATATATGTAAGCAGACACCTATAGAGAACAAACTGCTGGTTACCCCAAGGAAGGTGGGTGGGGGGATGGGTGAAACAGGTGATGGGGATTAAAGAGGGCAGTTGTCATGTCATCACGATGATGTATGGAAATGTTAAATCCCTATACTGTACTCCTGAAGCTAGTATTGCACTCCATGTTAACTAACTGGAATTTAAATTTATTTAAAAATATTAAATTCATTAAAAAAATAAAAAGAAGCCCTTGGCTATTGCAGTCTGTTGGATATATTCTACTTTTCATGCCAAATGTGCGTGCTCACAATGTTACAAACACCCAGGACTATGAACTTGGCAGATGGCTGCTATATTTCCAAAGCATACCTTTAGGTCCTCTCCTTCCATCAATTCCCGAACGTCCTGGGGACCCTGGAAAACCTGGCTCACCCTGACAGTTTAACAAAACAAAAGACTTTAATTTGGTTTCAAATACAAATGATGTGTTGATAACATGACCCAGTTACAATATTCCATAACCAGTTTCCTGATATTTGCAGTGGCAAAGGAAATCAGAAGTAGATTGCAGGTGTACTAATACATGTGTCCAGCTTTTAAAAGTGGCTAAAACTCCAGAATTAGAGGTATCGACAGCATCCAATTCTCTAATTTGATTACAAAAGAGTAAATATATCACATAATTTGAATACTAAGGTTTGAATGAGCAAATTAATACCAAATAAAATCTTGTTAGAAGACTTTTTTTTTTACCCAAAACTTGAAAAATCTATTTGATTCCAAAAGATGAGTAGGAAATTATATTCATCTTCTATAAGCTGTGATGTAGGCCATGGCATATATTGTATCTCTTGGCTTCTCAGGGGGGTGTTTTACTCATGCTTATGAAGACCAAATGTATTTACAGCAAAATATGAGATATCTGCGATCAGACAGGAAGGCTTCGACACCAGAATTTGGGTTATTTTTCAGAGAACTCTACTCGGATAAACCAGCAGTCACGAGGGAAGTTTCTATAGAGCTGTTTAAACGAGGCTGGAGGAGGGGGTAGTAGGTGGAGTGAGGGACTCCGTCATGGGAAAACAGGCATGAGCACGGTCCAGAAATTATAGTCACATCATGGCTTTCCAGAAGCCTTCATTCTTCACTTATATTCTAAAAGCCAGTCAAAGGGCAATGATGTACACTGGCAAATTAGGACTCCTTATGGGCACCCAGGAGCAAAAGGTTTGTATTATTTCTTTCCTCCCCAGCCATAGCCACTTACCTGGTCACCTGGAAATCCCGGAAAACCAATAATCCCTCTTAGACCAGGTGAGCCCTGGGGTCCTGGGGGGCCTGGAAGCCCTGGCTGCCCGGGTCTACCAGGCTCCCCTCTGTGAAATCCAGGTGCTCCGTGTCTTCCGGGCTCTCCTCTCCTCCCCTGCATCCCAGGTTCGCCTTTATCACCTGGAGGGGTTGCAAGTGGGACAAACCTCTTCTAGGAAATCCCGGGTGGAACAGTAGTTAGGCTGAGAGTTTGGGTCCTATATTTAGGAGAAGCCCAAGGTTTTAGGGAGTCCTTGTTCCTGCCCTAAGCCCCATTGTGATGGTTTTGGACTTCATTGACCTCACTGGGAAAGAAGCACCCATGAATTGACTCAGGGAGGCATGAAGCGACTCCAAGGGAGGAATGAGCCTGCACGGTCATCTACTTGGTCACACACTCGTCTTAAAATGAAGAAGAGCTGACCCAGCGCAGTTAAAAAACATCTGCCCCCAACAACTAGTTAAGGAGAGAGCCAAGACAAGAGCCCCAGCCTCCTGCAGACTGAACCTGAACCTAATGGGAAGGCAGAGAATACAAATGTGGTGGTAAAGGGGCGCCTGGGTGGCTCAGTGGGTTAAAGCCTCTGCCTTTGGCTCAGGTCATCATCCCAGGGTCCTGGGATCGGCCCCACATCGGGCTCTCTGCTCCGCAGGGAGCCTGCTTCCTCCTCTCTCTCTGCCTGCCTCTCTGCCTAGTTGTGATTTCTCTCTGTCAAATAAATAAAGTATTTTTTTAAAAAATGTGGTGGTAAAGTCCTTGCCATATGCTGTTTCTGGGGAGCAGGAGCACAGGCATCAGGGTGCTTGTTAGAAAGGCAGAGTTGGGGCCTGCCCCAGACCTACTGATCCAGAATCTGCATTTTCACAAGAGCCCCAGCAGTCATGGGCACACTGAAGATGGAGAAGCATGGGTCAAAATGACCTGGACAGTCATCACTGTGTGACTTGTTTTAGTACCAGTCACCACAAATGGGGGTACTAGAAAGCTGGAACTGGTATTAGAAGTATAACCTTAGGACTGATACCCTAATTTGAATATCCAAATCTAGACCTATGTATGAACTTTAATTAAGTTCTGACATGGAAAAGCAAAAGAAAAATGCAGCATGAGGTTAATCTGTATTTTTATCTAAAGAAAGTGACCTTCCCTAATCTCAGTGTTATTAGGAAAGCCGCCTCCATACGCATGCTTGTTTGAATGATCTAGAAAGATCAACACATTTGATACAGTTAAAAAGAATGAGCATTCACCTACCTTCTTCTCCTGGGAATCCACCATCTCCTGGAGGTCCAGGTTCCCCCGTTTTCCCCTTTTGGGAAATGATAGCCATCTCTCCTTCATCTCCTGGGAGTCCTCTTGCTCCTTCAGATAATAATTATGCAAGATAAGAACAAACAGAAGCACCACACCTGTGATTCTTCTGTTAAGACCCTTCAGGTCCAGTTTGCAAATCCACATTTCATTTCCTAAACCGTATTTCTGTTTATAGCTTGCATATTGCCGGTGGAGTTCCTAAAGGAAGGGCCATACCTTTTTGCATTCCCCTCCCAATGTGTCCAACAACAGGGTCTGGGCTACAGAGAGTGATCAGTGAATGCTTACTAAATTCAGCCAAATGGATCTCGGAGTCTTAGGTGAAAGCCGATAGGCTTGAAAGGTTCCAGATCTAAAATATGTCTCTTCATCCAGTAAAACGTGAACCACCCATCTCATGTTTTCCAGTTCCCTGTCTTTCCCTTCCTAGCCACCCTCTATTATTTTCCTTACATTAAAAGATCACTTATTTCAACTGCTTCTCCACCTAGAGAATTCTGAAAGGTAGGAATAATAAACAGTATTTCTACCCGATTTTCATAAACATTGTCCAGTTGTAGAAGTGTGCTCGAATGGGCTCATACCAGTGTGGTGAGAGCCAATTACTAACAAGCCGAGAATTTTGTAAGCCAGTTGTTAAAGTGCTCACAGCTTTAAACCAGCCATGGTGGGTATTTATACCACGGCAGCAAACACCAATCAGAGCATTTTTTTTTTAAGTTTTCATTTAAATTCCAGTTAGTTAACATACTATGTACTATCAGTTTCTTATATCTGTTTTATTTTTGAGACCACAATAGCATAGCAAACATCACTTAATCTAAGCTAGCTAAGAGCGACTCTGATTCCTTGATTCTTTATTAAAACAAACAAGCAAACTGACAGGCTAGTAAAACAAAAATAAGAGTAGAATCAATTCACCAAGAAGTAAAAGTAATTTAAATTATACAGCAGGTTATTTACCCAAAGTGCTTTAAGGACAAAACACTTGTCTCTCAAATTGTCAAGCACTCATTCTCTACACTGGAAGTGAGATGTTACCTTCACTCACCGTGGCCTCCCAGGTAAGTGCTAGAAGTAAATATGTAACAGGGGTGGACACAGAACATTTACACCAGTGGTCTTGCAATTTTTATTGTTTAATAGTAATGAAAACTGTTTTTTAGGATTTTATTTATTTGAAAATTTTATTTTTTAAAAAGATGTATTTATTAGTTATTTTAGAGAGAGAGAGAGAGCATGAGCAGGAGGGCAGGCAGAAGGAGAGGGAGAGAATCTCAAACAGGACCCTTCCCTCCTCCCGCCGAGTATGGAGCCCGACATGGGGCCCAGTCTCACAACCCTGAGATCATGACCTGAGCCAAAATCAAAAGTCGGATGCTCAACCAACTGAGCCACCCAGGTGCCCTGAAAACTCTTTAAGTGAGGGAGGGGAAGTATAGCTCATGGCTCAGATGAGAGTGGATTTACTCTAGTTCAGAGGTCAGCAAATCACCACCTGAGAGCCAAATCCCGCTGTGGCCAGTTTACCTATGATCCGTGAGCTATCGTTTTTACACTTTTACATTTAGGGGATAAAACTCAAAACAGGAACAATATTTGTGACATGAGGAGATTAACTGAAATTCAAATTTCAGTGTCCACAAGGAAAATTTGATTGGAACACAAGTTATGTTAGCATGTTTCTGTGCTGTCTCTGGCTGATTTCATGCATAAAAGCTGAGCTGAGTGCTTTCAACAGGGACCACAGGCCCTGTAATATTTATTATCTGGCTTTTTACAAAAAACAATATTTAAAAAAAGAAAGAAAAGAAAAAGATTGAAACAGAGTTTGGGGCCTTTTCCCCTTTCTTCCTAACCAGTGAGAAGGTTCTTTTAAATCCAATAGCCATATGTCAAAGCACTTGATATTTTTTTTCTACTAATAGAGCAATTCATTTATCAGTTATATGCAATAAGACTGAGAGGTAAGGAAAATGAATTTGGTTTAAAATTCTAAAACACCAGGAATCCAAAAGGAAGAGGAATCCAAGCGCAGGACAGTTCCACGTACTTTTCAAAGACCATCTATATAGGTTCTGATCAAACACCAAAACTGCGATGTAGCATCACCGTGCTGTCAAGTGCATTTACCTTTGGCACCTTTCACCCCCCAGTCTCCAGGGAAGCCAGGCTGACCGTCCTCTCCTGGGTCCCCCTTACTGCCAGCACGTCCGTCAGGGCCAGGCTTTCCTCTTTCCCCCGGAAAACCAGGGAAGCCAGGCAGCCCCTGGGATCCTGATGAAAAGACAGCATGAATTTATAGAAAGACATTTTAAAAGCTTGCACGCTGCCTAGATCTATGTTCCTAGATCTGTGGTCCTTGCCCCCTCCCATGGCCCTGTTTGTACTGAAGGTAAACAACGTCTACCAGGCCTACCTCGTGTAACCGCTGTGCTCGAGGACTCAGCTTTCCACCATATTGGGTTGAAATGGGAGCCTTTAAGTTTCTGAGTCCTGATCTCATCATGCTTGAAGAGATCAGGAGCCAGGGATATGGGGCTGGAGGATGGGGGCTCATCCAATGTGGACGTACATTAGCCCTGACCCAACACCTGATCAGCTCTACCCAGTGTGTTGAGCAGAAGTATTTGTGGGTTCTGTGGGCTTAAACCCCCCCGCCAACCTTTTCCCATTTATCTATGTCAAAACATTGTACCACGGGAAATAATAATATAAAGGATAAGAAGAAGGGAGCGGTCACTAAGGGTAGGACAAAATCAGGCTGATATAACAGTAAATTGAATAGTATGATCGTATGTAATAGTCTTCACCTGGCAGTGGATTTCAAGTTTATAAAATAGGCATAAATAATGGAAAAGTGCTACCCACCCTTTGGGCCTGGAAGACCAGGCAGTCCGTCATCCCCTGAGGGGCCCGGGATGCCTGGGGGTCCTAGGGGACCGTCTGCCCCTGGCCATCCCGGGACTCCAGGGAGGCCCTTCATTCCAGCTGGACCAGGAGGCCCCATGTCCCCTCGCTGTCCTTTCCAACCTGGAGCACCTGGGACAAACCACAAGGACAAAAATGTGTGAAGGCTGAACAACAGCTTCACACATGGGCAGGAAAAAAAATTCACTGATAGCTTAAATTGTGTATCCGTGCCTATGAAACAATGTTTATCAGCTAAAACCACAGTGGCAAAGCTCCATCAGTCTCCGAACCTATTTTCCTGGCTGCTATAAGAAGAAAGGCAGATTACTTGAATAAATATTTCCCAGTAGAGATACACAAATTCTATAAAGAGCATTTTTAAAATGGAAAACGGGGAAGGGTAAGGAACAAAAATAGTATTTGTATTTACTCTTGAAACCAGTAGAAGAAAACTTTCCAGGTGTTCCCTGCAGCTCTGGCCAAGTGAACTTGGTCAGGCTGTTCACTGGAGAGGACTGCAGAAATCACAGCAACATCATCTGGTTTTTACTGGTGCTGGAAATAAGGCCGTAGAGGCGGGGTTTGCCTCAACCCCATTTTGATCCATTTTCCTGCCATTTTTGAATAAATGCAACAGGATATAAATAACAGGAGACAAACCAAATGGCAAAATGAAGATCACACTGGAAACAGCCCTCTAGTGCCTTGGGTTGAGACTTACTTCTTCCTGGGTTTCTCAAGCCCTACGTGTCTTGCTGGGTGCCCCCAAAATACAAGGTCCTGGCCACTCTTTACCTGGGCTAGTTCTCAAGGTTGTGTTTGGCACCCACAGCCTTGGCAGGTGATACAGCCCCTGTCCCAGCATAAAGAGCAGGCTGTGCTCCTCTCAGATCCTGCAACCTGCTGCGTGTGCAATGCAACATCCATCGAACCCCACTTCTGTGTCCCCATGAGACTAGGTGACAAGGGGAAATGACCCAAACCACGGGGAAGTGCATGCCCCTTGCCATCCTGTGAACAGTAAAGTCCTTGTCTCTGCCCCAGGACTCTTGGTTCCACTGGTACGTAAAGGAGTAGCAGGTGAGCTTATTCCTCTGTAAGCAAAGTCAAGTCCCAGGCTCTTCACAGGTTGGCATGGCACAGGCTCTCACTCACCTGGATGGCCTGGAGCCCCGCGGAGTCCCGGCTGCCCCGGCAACCCTGGGGCACCTCCTTTGCAGGAATGAGCAGGTAGACCTGGGATTCCTGGAAACCCAGCACTTCCCTCTCTGCCTCTGGGGCCTTTAAGACCTGGGATTCCCGGCCTGCCAGCTGCCCCTGAAATGATACAAGGCATTCCTGACCCTCACGGCATCAGACTAGGGAGTCAGCCGGCCACAGCCGGTGCACGCTTGCAATACCAGAAACAAGCCTTTCCATCCAGCTCAGGGCTCAAATGAGTGAAGCCTCTCAAAGGATTTTCTTATCCTGGATGGTTGTGAGCTCCAAATGAATGGGAAAACCACGCATTACTAGGAGAGTTACTTGATACGGTCACAAAGACAATGAAGAAGTTGCTTGGGCAAATTAAACACCGCAAGTTTCTTCTTGATTTTAATTAACCTCTCACATTGTGGCAGGCTTTACACCAAATCTCCACAGTGCTTACACACCCAGTTCACAGTTTATGGATGTGGTTTTGTAAGCCATTTCATCACTTGAACTCTTAAATTTCTATTTATTGGAAAGGCAGTGTCATTTCCAGAAAAACAACAACAACAACAACAACACAATTCCCCTATCATCCATCCCATGCCCTACCCTAAAAATCCATTTTTTCCTTGTTTTCATTATACTTCTATTCCTACATTTATATTTTTAAAGTAGTAATCACAGTATATCATTGTGGATACCTAGTAAATACCGGCTTGCCCACTGTTAGAAAAGAACCAGAAGAGTGTTTGTAAAAGTCTGGTCTGGGGTCCACTCTTGGTCACCACAACCTAAGGGTCTGGACTGCTGGGACCCACCCAATTCTGATGGAATGAATCAAAATTCCTGAGACTAGGGCCCCAAAGATGATGATTTTAAGGACCCTGACCCAGGGTTACTGTTACTGTTAAATACATTAAAGACTTCTACTGAGGGTCCGAAGGAATCCTTAGTGATTTTGGAAATAGATGTTAAGTCAGTGCCAGGACCATTTTCCCACCTTCCTCGCGCACTACCCCTGCTGGAATGAAAGCCCCTCCACCCTGTCACCTGTCCAAATAACACGGTGTGCCTGCCAGGCCCAGCCCACACCACACCCAGCTTCCCTAAACACCCTCTGCGCTCCCCCTCTTTTTTTAGCCTGTCCTCCTTCAACCTGGCCTTGGCAGCAGGCAGGTGACCCAGTGCCTGTTCCTAGGGCGTTTACAGGGCTCACATGTTCTCCTGAGTCTGAAGCAGGCAGACGTCCAGTAGCTGCTGAATCAAACTGAATGGATGATCCACAGTGAGCTGCCCCGAATTGGAAAACAACCCATAAGATGTAAAGGCAATACTGTGGATACAGGTTCCTTGAAATATGACCACTGCTCATTTATGATGGAAGATGCTTAGGGGGAAAATTCTGAATTCTAGATTTCTAAGGCTACATAGTCTAAATAGTCTTCAGTGACCTGTTCCAGAGCTGAGCCAGCTTTATGGACCACAGGGACAGCACAGCCCTCATACCTTCAAAGCCTGGATGTCCTGGATCACCTCTGTGACCTTTTGACCCTGGCACTCCTGAAAGACCTCTCTTTCCTGGAGCACCTGGTTGGCCATAGGCAGTGTCTCCCATGACTCCTTTCTGACCACTTGCTCCACGAGAACCAGGGAAGCCTGGGGGCCCAAGAAGGGAGGACCCCTTTTCACCTCCAAAACCCGGATCGCCCATGTCACCACGAAAACCTATTGAAAAAAATTGTTTAAATTGCTGGATGTACAAATTTAGAACTTTGACAAATATGTATTTTTTTTTAAATACAGGAGCATTAACTAAATTAAGAGTAACTTAATAAGCAACGTTGCTTTGCCATCTTTTGCAGGAAAATACATTGTGATTTTGTATTTCCTAGAAGCCAGTGGTGTTTCTCTCATTGCTTTCACTCACTGGCAGTGTGTCTGGACTGAGCAGTTTCTACCAAATAGTAGACCACTGAGAGCCTGGAACTCATGCTTCAGGTGGAAGGAGCCCTGAGAATTTATAAAAATTACCAGAATCCAAAAGTTACCAAAACATAGCAAAGAGCTATGTTTAATGTTTAATGTTTAAAAAAAAAAATCCCCCGTTATGTAGGGATCCCTGGGCTGTATGCTTACTACAGTCATTGAGTTTCAGAAATACAGACACATTCTTAAATGAAAAATGCTTATTCACCAGGTGGACCCGGTATTTCTGATATTCCTGGCTTGCCACGCCGACCTTTTTGCCCATCGAAACACCTCAACCCCGGAGTGCCCCGAAGACCTGGAAATCCCTTTGGTCCTAAATAATAACAACAAAACACAGGCTCAATAAAATGCAAGTCAAGTGAGAACGAAAATCAGGTGATCTACAAAGAATCTGTGCTGTCTTTTTCACAGTATTTCTACTTTATATAAGTAGATGTCACCTTGCCTGGTTTACATCATCATTTTAGGAATTGTGTGCTCCAAACAAGTGTTTCAAAGAGAGTACTTTTGTTAATGTGTTTTCTCCAAAGCCATACTGTAAAGGATTCTCCCTAAAAGCCTTTGAGACATGTACCACCACTCTGACGAATCTTTTGTTGCCTTCCCATGGTCTGTCTCAACACAAATATTTGAGCATAGCCCCTCCTTATAGGAGCAAAGAGATGGCAGCCAGCATGTGGTCTGCCGAGAAACCATCGGGGTACAGGCCAAAATCTACTTCCCTAGCCCTTACTATATTGCCCTCCAAGGAAGTATTGGCAAGAAGCACCTGCAAAAGGAATCGAGGTTTTTTTTTTTTTTCAAACATTCTTTGATCTCCAACTGGAAGTTCTCTCAGCTTAAATAACTTTAAAGGAGGTACAACTGGAAGCTTTGGAAGCTTAAAATCTGTGTGTTCACATCCCTTGAGGCTTGCAAAGCACAACAGGGTAAAACTTAACAATCACTAAGTACATTATCAGTTTTCCTCCTGGGCATAGGAAAAGAAAAGAGGTACAGATTTTTTTTTTTTTTATTTTTTTTTTTATTTATTTATTTGACAGAGAGAGATCACAAGTAGATAGAGAGGCAGGCAGAGAGAGAGAGAGAGAGGGAAGCAGGCTCCCTGCTGAGCAGAGAGCCCCATGCGGGACTCGATCCCAAGACCCTGAGATCATGACCTGAGCCGAAGGCAGGGCTTAACCCACTGAGCCACCCAGGCGCCCCAAGAGGTACAGTTTTAAAATACTCGAAAGGGCAGATATTTCTACTGAAATGTGATCAAATCGAGGTAAATTTTGTTGCATAGAGATTAAACAAATAAAACAAAAATACCCTACCCAGAGCCCAAACCAGTAGACTTGAGCCCCAGTGTGTCTTACCACAGAGGCTGTTTTCGCAGAGTCCCTCAAAACCTGACGATTATTTTTAAACTATTCTCACTAGTCACCAGATGATTAACTATGGGTCCATCTGTCTTACCAGTTCCTTTACTCTGGGGAATGTGTAAAACAGCCATTTCTCATTGATCCTACCTGGAGGTCCATCAACTCCTGGGGGACCCGGCCTCCCAGGGTAGGTGATGTTACAAGAAATTGTATCACCTGGAATGAAAAAACAAACAAAATGGCATTCACGCAGCTGACAGCCCCATGTAAAGTGAGCCTCAATGATAAATCAGTCAGGATAATTCTTCTTAGAGTATATGTGGATTGTAAGGGGAAAGAAGACAAGTATCCTTAGAGCATCTGAACTACTTTTATTTTGAATTTCTAAAAGGCGGGTCCTGAAATCTGAGCTTCAACTGTCAGACAGCTATGAATGTCAAGGGAATAAGAAAAATCCCAAGAAGTATCAGTTTTAATAACCCAAAAAAATATATGTATTGACAGGCCCAATGACAACAAGGACGATGGAATCAGAAGACCTGAGAAATCATGATGTGGGAGCAGCACTGAGCAGTGAGCTTGGAGGACTGGACTCCTGGTTCGGGTGTGGGAGTCCTGTGTAGATGAGCACCCTCGGTGAGATATTAATGCCAGTTGCCATTTCCTGAGGGCCTACCATGGATCTGGGCCTTCACATGTATAGTCTCTTGGTTTTGTTAATGACTCTGCACTGTGGTCACTCCCATCCCCCCATTTTACCTGGTGAAGACAGGAAGACACCAAAGCGTTTGCCTTGGTTCCCTCCCTTTGAAATCGAATGTTTCTCTTTCATAATGTAATGAATGCATGATAATGTACCATTCCATGTGCTCTTAAATCAGAAATGTATCAACTGAATAAAAATAATGTTAGATTTTGAAGGATCCAGAACCATAATCTTAAATCTTATTGAGGACCAAATTATTGCCTGTGTTGTCAAAGCGAGAACAATGATACTATCTAACACTTCACAATTAATAATGTAGCCTGAGGAATATGTACATATTACAAAGGAAAAAAATCTCAAATAAACCTTTCTCCAGACTTTTCAAAAGTTTTCAGTTCTAATACCGCAAGTCACTTTACTGTTTTAAATTCAGATAACTGTCAAATATATTTGAAATCCATTCCTGTCTTTTCCTTCCTAGAATGCTTACACATGGGTTTTCCAGGACAATGATGTATTTTTTAAATGAAACACTAGTGTTTTTTATTAATATACCCTGCACTGTCTCAAAAGAGAGTAAACAAATAGATATTTTGAATATGTATGTAAATTTAATACCAATTGCATGAGTTGGTACTGAGAAATGAATGAAAGGCAATTTTGGTCTGCCAGACAAATACAGCAACAAAGACATTTTAGTATTTTAAGAATTTGTTTTAAATATTGATTGTGCTGTAATGCTTTTGTTAGACAACATTCAAAGTTTGAACAGCAGCTAGAAGAAATATTATTTAGTGATTCTAGCCATAGCTATAATGACTTTTCCCAGAAGAGAGGATCACTTTGACTTCGACTATTTCCCTTGCCATTCTGTAACACATAACATTCAAAATTACCTTTCTGACCCTTCAAGCCTTCAAGGCCCCTCTCACCGGGGCGGCCTGGAGCTCCTGGTGGCCCTCTCTCTCCTGGTGGGCCGGGAAATCCCAGACCTGGTTGTCCTCTAGGTCCTGCTCTGCCCGGGGGACCTGGGGGTCCAGGAAACCCTTTATCACCTGGGAGTGCATCTTCATGATCCCCCTGGGAATGTTTGCATCATGAGTCAGTTAGCAACTTTGCTAGTCCATGCGTTCAAAGCAGTCATTGTCATAAGCTACAGAAGCACATAGAAAAACCTCATAATTCCAGGAGACTCAATAGCAATTGTAATTTTAAACGATTAAATCAGCTTCTTGTTCAGAGATAACATAAATATTTACAAACACTTATATGCTATGGGGGAGGGGAGATTAAACCTCAATTACAGAAAGCCATGTGTGTGTTATGTGTTAAATACATTTGAGAAATTTTATGTGGGAACAACTCTCTGATATCAAAACAAGAATACAGAGAAACATGTAGTTAGAGGGAGGTTGAAGGCTTATGAACTGAACTAGTAAGTTCTTATGTATTTGAAATTGTGGTCCTATATTCTGAGGAGAAGGCACAGGGATAGACTCCACTGTCCTTCACATCGGCACGCAAAGGGCTGACATACACTTTCTGCTCCTGCTTAAGAATTTGACCTTTGGTTAACTGTCTAGTTTTGTTCCTCGGGCAACTTCATAAAAACAGGATGTCCAGTATATCACAAGGCAGCATTGCTGATGGTAAAATCAATCCCCAGCTGCCAAATTTGCATCCAGTCTGGAAAACTAGAAAGATCTTTGTGGAACCCTTGTTGGGGCTTCCTTGAATGACGGTTCCTGGAACCGGCAAGTTCCCCATGGGGTCCCCGCAAAATGTGCTCCTATGGAGAAGGAGCCTCTCCAGTCGTGGCTGCCTCCATATCTGCCTCCAAGCTCATCTCATTCACGCCAATGGAATGAACAGTGTCCAGAACTCTCACATACAAGGAAGGCCTGACGCTCTCAATGGCAGGCAGCATGTCTGGCGGAAATAGCACATGCGTTGGCATAAGGCAGACTCGGGTTTTCACTCCTGTTTTGCCCACCTGATAGGTAGGTGACGTGGAATAACATACCCTTAGCCTCCATTTCCGATGGTAAAATCTGAAAGCAAATTGCTCTTCAGAAGACTGACGATACACATGAAACACCTAGCTCGGCTCCTGTGACATTGCCCCAAGATGTTTTTTTAGTCCCTAAGCATTGGATCATGTCTCAGAGACTTTTCTTATGGCCTCTGTTACCTACACATGGTTTTCACCCAAAATGTGCTTGAAAAATGCAGAAATATTTGTCAGTGGGATTTCCCTTCAGCCAATATGTCAAAATGCGGGGGGATTTGCACTAGTTGACCCTCTCTTGCTTGCCACTTCCCCTCATGTGTCTCTTCACCTGGGGACAGAACCAAAGGTCATTATCAAGACCTGTGTTCTATCCTCCACCCTCCAGAGTTTACTGAACAGGCATGAGGTCACTGGGGGCTTTGTAGATGCGAGGGCCCCAGAAACAGATGCACACCATGAGAACGATGCAAAGACAAAAGACAGGACAGGAAGTCTTCCCATGACTAAACCGCCACTTGGGATTTCAGACCATCTGCTCTTTAGACCATCTGATTCAGACCATACCTTTAACAAAAATCAACTTTTTGTGGCAGTCATAGAAGGCAACTCTGATTTACAGCCCATTGACACTTGACTACATTATAGTTTTAAATTGAGAAGGGGGAAACAGATGCTTCGTGTCCATATAAGGAAATGAAATTCAATAGCCAGAGAAGAATTATACATACTGGAGGGCCTGGATCCCCCCTTTTTCCAGGAAGTCCATCCCCACCGTGTTGTCCCTGTTGTCCTGGAAATCCTGGGAGCCCATCAGGACCTCTTTCTCCTTTCTGCCCTGGGAACAAAAGCGAAAAGTCATTCAAACCCTTCTCAGCAGTAGGTGAAGTAGAAGGAAACACAGGACAAGCATAAAAATAATGGCCTTGCCTCTGTGTGGGCTGGTAGAGACTCCTCGGCGTATCTCAGTTGACTGACTAAAGTCACATGAGGACAACCATGCAAAAGGAAGAGAGGAGAGTGACAGCTGCCAAACCCACTGACCCTCTTACTTGGAAATTCCAGCTCCTTTCTTCATTCTGCCAGCGAGGCTGCATGTGGAGGCACCAACCACAAGAGCATCTGCCCCTGCCTGCACAGCACTGAACGTTGTGCCCCATCCCCTGGCAAGGGTGAATGGGGGAGCAGTCTATGGTGATGTGCTACCCCTAGGCTAGTCTAGTTCTTCCTGATTATTTTATTTTATTTTATTTTATTTTTGTAAACTAGAGCTGAGAAGGTAGAGCTCTACTTCTTTTTGTGAGAACTTGGAGATTCTGGCCAGAAGGGCAGTAGACCCACAGCCTAGGAAGCTAGTCTTGAGAAGAAATGCAGTTGGTACAATGAAAGATTCAAGATGTAGGAAGAATCTCCTGGATCCAGCCATCCCAGTGCAAGCCCTACTGCTAATACTTCAAATTTTGTTTAGGTGAGTCAATAAATTACTTTTTTTCTCTAAAACAACTTCAGGCTGGGTTATCTGTCATGACCAAAACAGCCTTGATTAATACAGGATGCTATAATGCACTGGATAAACAGTAGGCAAGTCAAAGGTGGTCTTTTGTCAAACCCAGAGTCACAATAATGAGGACTCAAATATGTTTTTTTTTTAATGTTTTCAAATAAGGGATAGGGGATTTGAGGCTCAACATTATCACAAGAAATGTGAGGGCAAGGAATATTTTTTAAACAATCTCAACAGCCCTGTATCTTGTCATAGAATTGATCTGTGGTCAGAAGGGAAATGAATGCAAGAGGATGGTTCCCATTCCATTCATAAAATGGCAGGGAGCTATGTGATTGACGAGGCTCACCTTTCACTCTTGATACAACCGCGTCGCCCTTTTCTCCTTTGCTGCCAGGTGGCCCTGAAACACCATGTCTTCCCTTGGTGAAAAATAAGAGGAACAAATCATTTTAATTTTGATGGGTCAAAAGACAGTCATGTACATCTAATCTCTCTCTTGTTTCTTTCTAAATAACCTGTTCTAGATTCTGGTTTTGTACTCTCAGTATCATTCTCTTTCTTGCCTTCCAAGGTGGGTCCTACCTTATAAGGGCTCTTGACCTGCATTTAAAAGCTTGTGGAATCTGGATAAGTTCTGTACCAGATTCAACAGAAATGTGTATCAATATCAATGTCCTGGTTTGGGCAGTATACTAAGGTTATGTATGCTATCATGGGGAAGCTGGATGAAGGGTCCACAGGAACTTTCTTTCTCTGCATGATGTTGCAACCTCCTTGAGTCATAAAATAAAACTTATCTCAAAATAAAAACTCATAACAAAAATTTTTAACTATCTTGGGCATTTTAAGGTAGAATGAAGAGGAAGGGGGTGGGTCGGTTAATCACAAGAGCTGCCACTAAAACTGAAGGCAGAGGCTTAGGGACAAGTGTGTGATATTGAGAGAAGTTGATGAGCAAGAGGGGGGAAAACAAGAACCCTCATAATAGCTGATATATTTCCTCCATATATCAAGTAAACAACTAATTTTGGCCAATGGGCTCATCACCTTTTGACCTCAACATTGCTCTGAAACTCAACTATTGGGTCATGGTTTTATGTGTTATGTTATCATAGAACATTAATCTGTGTCAAAAATCTGGAGACCTACCACCAGTATTAAATTGGCCAAGCACCATAGTAAATACAGCTACAGGAACACCATACAGAGCTTAAGGTTACTTATCCTGTGATCTTGGAAAATCAGGAAACATAGACAAGAATTTAGAAGGAGGCGAAAATGACTGAGCAAACCCTTCTTCTCTCACACAGATGCCTTGTCTTATTCTCATGCAATCTAACAACGTGTTCATGCAGGCTTAATTACCTTCTCAACTGGCACTTTATAAGAAGTTGGCTATTAAGGGAAGAAGGTGCCAATAGAGATGAGCATAATGGCAGTATTAAGCAGTAAGGAAGAAGAAGCCAAAACTATATGCACCAGGCTTAAAAACACAAATGGCAAAAATGTGTGGAGCCATCTAATGTAGAGAAAAAACTTTTCCACAAACCCATTCCAAACCTCCAGGAGCATCACTATAGTACTACTTCCTGTGTAACAATGTTTATCAGACACGAGAAAAGTGGGTGGAACAAGTTTCTGAATAGAAATAGCTAGATTAGACAGGAAAGGAACTTTAGAAATTATAAAGTGCTAATATGAGTTGAATGTTGCTTACTTCTTACTTTTCCTGTATATGCTAAGTTATAAGTAACAAATGGACAGGGCCAAAGTATACGAGGCAAAGTACTCAGTCCACATTAAAACAATAACATCTTTCTGATAGATAAACTATCAATGCATAAAACCATTCATTGAGCATGTGAACCAGTTCCACTCCAGAAGGACAATGCTAGTGGAATACTTAATAAATAAGACCTTGGTCCCCTTGCAGTGCAAGCAGTTTCTTACTCAGCACATTGGAGACTTAGAATATACAATCAATTACTCTAATGCTCTGAAGATATAGAATTTTAAGCACTAGATCCAGATTACAGACTTAGTTGAGCCAGAAAAAACAAAATGATAGCCAGCACTCATTTTGGATTTCACTAAAGAGATATTTACCGAGAATCTAAAATGCCAGGCATTACTTGGAGTATCAAGGACACAACAGTTAACAGCAGACCATCTTGCCTTCATGGTGCTTAGATTCTTAGTGAAACAAATGTTGAATTTAAGAGATTTTTGGGCCAAAGTTTCCCAGCAGCTTTGGGATCAAGAGCTACTTGCCACTGTTCTAAGATCTGAGATCACTAAATACATGTGTTAATACAACCACAAAATCTCAGCAGCAACAAAAGAATCACTCTCTTCCAGGCATGTACTAGTTATTTAAAACATGGTCTAGATTAGGGACTTCAGCCGCAGAGGCCTGGAGGGACTGTGCCTACCACGGGAAGCAGATGGATGGACCAAGTAGGGACATGAGCACCCCATCCTGCTCCCACAGGCATGGCCATCTCTCAGCTCCTGGCAACTGTAGGAATGTACCAACCCTGTGTTAATGAACTTCCAGTTTCTCAAGGGCAGCCATAATTCTTATCAGTAATATAAAAACAAACACCATGAAGACAAAACCAACATGCCAGGAGGTCAGATTTGGCACATGTCACTTGTGACCTTTGGTTTGCTCTGCAGCTCACTGGGGCAGTGACCCTCTTTGTTCTCTGGTGTATATACCTTAGAGCCCTCAAAATATACTGTTTAATTGAATCCTTAACAATAAACCTGTAAGACAGGTGGTCATTGTATCCATTTTATAAATGAGGCCCTAAAGCTCAGTAAGACTATAGAGCTCACCAATGTCATTGTTGGGATGTGAAGGTGGGTCCATGTACCCCTAAGCCCCCGTGCTTTGCACTACAGCATCTTGGTGGGAAACCCCCATCCTCGGACTATGAGGATAAACACAAGTTTTGGTCTAACCACAGAAAAAAATTGCAAAGAACCTAAACCTACTTTTCTTTTTTCTACTCTACTACCCATCTGTGGCTGCTGAGGCCAGGGACAGCTGGTGAGAGAGGACAGGTCTGGGAGGTGAGAGCACCCACAATTATCTGTGGCTCCTCTGTGCTCTTTCCTTCTGTCCATTCTTCTCCCTCCACCACTTTTCTTTTCATAATGCCCCATGGTTATGACCTATGGACCTAGCACCTAACTATGACCACCCTGTGATGAATTTAATGCAGAGAACTCATATGGATGGAATCAGACACGGAAAAATGACATCAGAAACAGAACCTGCCCAAAGAGGCAAACCCTAGACCAACTGAATTACAGAGCTCAGTCAGAGCAATGCTGGACGAACTAGTCATTCCACTCAAAGATGTTAGCCCTGAGGAGCAACTCCAGAGGAAGTCACAAAAATATTTTAGAGCCAGTATAACCTTCATTAAGAAGATTAAGTATCAACGTAAAAATGACTATGCAAAAATGTTGAATTTAAAAAGCCAGCTGTGAAAGGCAGAGTACTTAACAGCTGCAGCCATGTCCATTCAACACACATGCATTACGGAATTAACTTCTTGCTGAGTAGACTTTACCAGCGTGCTTTGCAAGGGGTGGTACAGGGACAGCCTAATTGTCACCCTCACTTGAGGGTCTCAGACTGGAGCCTTATTTTCATGGTGTTTCCCGGGGAAAATGGAAAAGAGCACATTGGGGCTGGTTGATAGGCCCCCAGGTCACCCCAGCATGAAGGCTCTTCAATAAAGACAGGATGGGTGGGCTGTGTCTAGCCTCTAGAGGAGTGCCTTATAGGGCAGCGACTTTGTTCTGAAGAGCCAAGTAGCTGAAAGTTTGTTCCTCAAGTCAAGTCACTTGTAATGGTCATCTGATGTGAACCATTTCAAAATAGATCCATCTACTCTGGCTCGAACTATCATGTAGACCCTGACAAAGCCAATGTTTGTATCTCGAGCTTGGACCTCTCATGTGAATCCCTTACTTGAATATCCTCTTACTACCAACTCAACTCCTTTCCTTGTCTAACAGGTGCCTCAAATTTAGGATGTTGCCAATAATGCTACTTCCTTTCCCTGTTCCACACCTATGCCTCACACTGTCCTCCTCATTTGGGTTTCAGCCTTTACTTTTCTTCTAATATCCCATGCCCAGCCTAATAGCCCATCTATTAGCACTGTCCTCAGACATCTAGAGAATCTGACCACTTCTCATCATACTCAGCACCAACACATTAATCCATCTACCTTCACATTTCACCAAGATTACTGTATTCATCACCCAGCTCATCTGCCTACTTCATCCCCTGTCCCCTGTGATCTGTTCTTACTAAAGCTATCAGAGTGAACCATATGAAGCTAATGGTAGATTTTGTCTCTCTTTTTTTAAAACTTTCCACTGGCTATCCCATGTCATCCAGAGTAAAAACTCAAATCCAACCTATGTACCAAACCCCATGTTCTGCAGCCTCTCCTAATCTCTAGCCACTTCCTTGACTTCATCTCCTCTAGCTTTGGCCCTCAAGTCACACTAGATGGTGATGGCCTTTATCATCATCAGCCATATGCACTCATCTGTTACATACTCTGTGTTCAACCCAACTCCTGGAGTCCCCAGGAGGGCAGAAACTGCGTTCTGCTCCTTCCTGTATTCCCAGCACCTAGAACAGTACCTAGAACATAGTAGGTGCTCAATAAATATTAGTTTGATGCATGAATGAATGAATGTAGTTCAGTCTGGGGTCATTAATATATGTATAGGTTCAAGACATAAAATATATATCACACTATACATCAGAAAGAGGTACAGTTGAATTTTATCTCTATCTAGTCTCTTTCAACTAGAAAAATTGTTACTGGTAAGAGCTACTCACTGGTGGTCCTGGAGATCCTTCTGCACCAGGAGGGCCTGGGTGACCTTTCTCTCCAAGCCACCCAGGGAGCCCCAAGTCTCCCTTACTACCCTGCCTCCCAGGAAGTCCCGGAGGGCCTGGTGGGCCCATGGGACCAGGCTCACAGGCACAGAGCCCCGCGTCTCCTAGACAGAGGATAAAAGGCAGCTTTGTCATATTTCCTGCATAAAATCCCCAAAAGCTTTTACTTAATAAAACCAATAATGAAAATAAAAACAAGAGGGTCTGATAATGTGTGACATGGGGGCATGGGGCACTGTGCTGGGGTGGCTAGGCATGGTCTGTGTGGGGCAGATATGTCATTTCTAGACAGAAGGGGTGTTTGGAGTCTTAAGAAACCCACCCTGACAAATTCTAAGGGAAAAGTTGGTATCCAATTCTACTAAAGAAACTTTAAAAACAAGTGATCTTATTTTTTAAAGTGTGAAAGTCTTTTATTTAGTTCCTACTGAAGAAACAGAAAAGAAAAATGGGTTGGAGCATAAAATCTAAACAAATAAACAAAATAATATGTGAAAAGGATTACTGACTGTATTGTGTATTACAACTGATTATTTACAGTGCATTTCCTAATCATTGGCATTTTTGGTCTAAAAGAAATGCCTTTAGGATTGTTGAATCCAGCTATGTTTATGGTCTCATACTCACCTATCCCAGATGGTAAAAACAACAACAAAAACATGAAACAACTTTTGGGGTGAAGAAACATGAAGCCAGAGGCATTTTGTGAGTCTGGGAAATATGGACCCACAGGAAGAAAGGGAAATAAAGGATCCAGACTATCCTACCTCTCCTTTTTTAAGGAATAAAAAGGATTTCATGAAAAAAAAGTCTTCACTCTGGGGCAGCAGGGGAAGTGTGTCCCTTAGACTCTGAGATAGAAAGACTTGACTTCTGGTAAGTTCTAATCACCTCATAAGCTCATAATGAAGAGGAGGGCTCACAGGGGTAAATAAGGCATATAACACATTGAAGTGAAATGTCCCATTGCCCACTTCATAAATGCCCCCAGTTCCCCTCACACTGTTGTCTTCTGGAAATCTGACCCTTGATGCATACTTGCCTTTTTCTCCTTTTGAGCCTCTTCTTCCTGGAGGACCCATTTTGCCTTTTATTCCTTGTGGTCCAGGGTGCCCAACAGTACAATATATAACTTTACAGGGGGAAAGGGGAGGCAAGAGAATCACACAGTTTCCGTGAATGTCTTCTACAGAACAAGTAGAAGTGTCTCTTGCTCTCTGTCTTCCCCTCAAGCCCACTTTTCTTCCATGCCTTTCCCCTGATTCTTTCTTTCTGACAGAAGAAGATATATATACAAATCAACCATGCAAATGTCCCAGTGTGTTGCTGCTACCATAGTCACCGATAAAGCCTTCCTATTCTCAACCCCAACTTAGTGGGTTGCAGAGCAAGGCAATGGACAATAAAACAAACAAACAAAATAACTGTATTGCAAGGATCTTTTCCCCCTCCAATTATGAATAATTACCAAATTAAAGAAAACATGACACATAGCTCATAAAAGCATAAATCCAGAGACATCTGATTAAAGGTGACATGAAACACAAACAATAAATTCCTTATTCTTCCCAAGTCCCAGTAAAATAGCAAACAGTCCAGGGATATGATAAAAATGTGTAAGCCTGCAGGACAAAAAAAAAAAAAAAAAAAAAAAGGTGGGGGGAAACAACAGCAAAAAAAAAAAGTGAGAGAACCTAACAGACCTTGAAAATCTGAGTTCTAAGCAGACTGTGCGGAAAGGCAACAAAAAGCACAGTCTACAAGAGAAATCTCTCCCAGACTTCAGGAATTTTGTTTTTGTTTTTGTTTTTAAGAGAGAAAAAGAGAGCTTGTGCATGGGAGCAGAGGAGGGAGGAGCGGAGAGAAAGGGAGAGAGGGAATCTTCATCAGGACTCACACTCAGCACAGAACCTGGTATGGGGCTCAATTTCACAACCCTGAGATCATGACCCGAGCTGAAATCATGAGTTGGATGTTTAACTGTCTGAGCCACCCAGGAGCCCCAGAAATTAGTACCTTGAAGTGGAATAACAATAATGCCTCGATCAGAATGACTGGTTAAAGAAACAGTTCAATCCTAAGATCTCCTTCCCAAAAATTACAGCAGTAACTACGACCCTTCAGAACTAGACAATGTAGCAAGAAGAAAACTTTCAAATAAACTAGGTAATTTAAAAAGTAGATGAAAGAAAGCATTTCATCCCAAGAACATGTACAGACAGCTACAAGAGAAAACATTAAAACAATAGCAACAATAAAATGCTTAGAAGTTAAAAAATTATTATGAAAGCAGAAAGCAAAAAATCCTAGAGCAGAGTGGTAAGATGGAGTTGGGGAAGTCTACCAGAAAGTGCTACAGAAAAATACAAAAGTGAAGAAGAATAAAGATGAGAGAAAGAGTCCTGTAGGGTAGATTCTCTAACAGGTAAATATATAGAGTCAAGAAGGAGAAAACAGCAGGGGATGCTTGGCAGGATATTGAGACAGTATCCTCAGAGAAAACACTTCAATAAATTTACCTAAAAATTGAGGATTTGTGTTGGCTTGAACCTACCCACTGAGCACCTACCAAGGAATGCAAATGTGCCCACACAGAGACAAGTCATTGTGAAATGTAAGGTCATTAAGAAAAAAAGAAGAAAGAAAATTCTCTATAAGCTTTTAGAGCAGAGCTTCAGAGCTTTTAAAAATTGTGTGTGTGTCGGGGGGCGGGGGGGGGGGTCCATCCTCAGCAGGTGGTCTGTGTGTCTCCCTCTCCCTCGGCCCTAGCTCAGTTGCTCTCTCTTTCTCTCTCTCAAATAAATAAGTCAATCTTTAAAAAAACTGCAACCTGACCTAATCTGAAAAAGCTCCAGGAGAGGTTTATTCAAAGAGATAATACTGATAAAATATTTAATGAGTTAGAACGGAGAGTTATACAATTTATACAATTCTAGACGGTTTGAGGCTGAATTAGTAGTTAAGTTATATTGAAAACCAAGCAAACACACAAAGAAAACAAGACATTCGCAAAATGTTTTGCAAAAAGTAATAATGTGTATTTTTATACGGCTGAACTGGTGAATAGATTTTATGTAGCCATTCAGTATAAATAATGAATATTTAATCAAAATTAAGATAATAACTAAATTGAATGGGTTTTAGGAGTGGAAAATGTTCATATGTGCAGTGGGGCGCTCTGAAAAAGAGCTAATTTCATCTTCTATGGAGGGAAGTCTAAAGATAAGGCTCAACCCCATGAATGAAAAAATAGTGGGGCATAGGGGTGGCTCTGTCAGTTAAGTGACTGACTCTTGATTTGGGCTCAGGTCATGATCTCAGGGTCATGAGACTGAGCCCCACACCAGGCTCCGTGCTGCCGTGGGACCTGCTTAGGATTCCCTCTCTACTTCTGCACCCACCCTCCTCCTCCACCACCCCTGCCTACTCATCTCTCTCTCTTCAAAAAAAAATTAAGGAATAGCAATACAGTACATTGAGGGTCACTAGAAAGGCAAATAACAGAAAATCCCACTACTTGTATGAAAAGAATTTCCCTTGGGAAGGAAGGAATAGGAGAAGGGTTGCCCAGGATGGCAGTTTTTCACAACAGGCTTCATAGAACCGTTTGACTCTCAAGCCAAGTCCATCTGTAACTCTGATAAAAATTAAAACTACACTTAACAAATAAAAACCGTATTCACTTACATAATTCCATAATTCAGACTTAAATTCTCAAACAAATATTTTCATATGCTGTAGCTGATGTGATATCCAACATCAGTCTACTTTTTTGTATTATTAATAATAATACCAACTTGACTCGTGAAATAATAGATAATTTTTTAAAAAATTTAGAAAGTCACATCTTCTGCATGAAGCTGCAAATATCAAATGCAACATAAATGCCAATGTATGCAAATGGGGAGCACTTTACCATCTGATCCTGGAGGGCCCTGCAGCCCTGGGGCTCCGGGCAACCCCGGTGGTCCCGGCTTCCCTGGCTTTCCTGGACTGGAATCAGCTCTTGCAGGGGTACCAGCTGCCCCTGGAAATCCCGGATGACCAGGAAACCCTCTTGGCCCAGGGGGTCCCATCATGCCTGCAGGAGAAATCGAGAATGAAAACCACATACATCTCCCAGAGTGTGTTTAGAAGAAATGAAAATCAGTACATTTTTCCTTAGGCTATAAGTATTTTCAAAGAAAAAAAATGTACTTCAAAATGAACTTAATATCCCAGCCTCGCCTTCTTTGAAATAAGCAAACAAATGGAAAAAGGTTTGTGGAATCAGATTTTCTTACTTTTTCCCTATTATTTAGGGTTATTGGGGGGAAAGATATATTATTTAATAAAAAATTAATTTTTAAATCTTGCCACTTTGATAATTTGGTTAAAAATTATCTGAATGAATATATTAGCACATTTAGTGAGTAAAAATACGGACTCCTATGTCATCTATGTGAGACAGGAATACCATATCTTTCATGGCAACCTAGGTTGGTACGGAGGCATAGAGGTTCTGGATTTGAACCCAAACTTTCTCTCTGCAGCCACAGGCACTTAAGTAAGTTACTGAACTTCTTTAATCATCTTTATCTACCTCAGAGGCTTGTTATGAGGATTACATACAATAATTCACATAAGGAGCTTAGTGTAATATCTGGTAATTACACATGCCCAAGGAATGCGGAGATATTCAGTGCGTTCAGAGGTCAAGGTGAGTCAAAGATAAGTCCTGCTTCCTTGCGACATCTGACCTGCTTGCTGAGGACTTGGCTAATGACAGCTCGAAGCCTTCCTATGAGAGTGACCACTTCTCACAGCTTCTTCTTCCTCCTGAGCATGAATCTCTCAGTGGAAGACCATAGTTTCCCAAGATGGCCACCATGGTAGCTCTTCTCCCTCAGAATGTTGTAGAAGCTTGATGCTCTCCTAGCAAGAGGTGACATGTCCCCTTCGCCTTGAATGTGACAGCCTTTTGTGACTGGACTAATGAAGTACAGCAGGAGTGGTGACACTATATATATATATATATATATATATATATATATATATATATAAAATCAAGGCTAGGTCATTAAAGATGATTCAGCTTCTGTCTTTTGAGCCGAAATATTTGGGATTGGAGTCCTGAGCCACCATGGAAGCAATGTCACTGCTCTGAAGCCACCATGTTATAAGGAAGCATAAATAGGTATAGAGCCAGACAGAGAGGCCATGAGACTACACGAAAGATAGAGGACAGAGATACCCAACCAGTCCCCACTTTCCGGTTCCAGCCATTACATGGCTGCCACAATAAGAACATCTCTATCTAGAATTGCTCAGCTTAGCTCTTGAGCCACAGAGTGAGGAGTGATATGTTGATTGTTGTTTTAAGCCACTAGGTTTGGGAAATTTGTTTTTCAGCAATAGGCAACTGAAACCCTGTCAGTAATCAGTAAGTAGCATGCTACCTAAATTAATAACATTGATTATTGTGTGCATATGTGCTAGGGCTTTACATATATAGGATATATATGGATAACATATAAGGATTACATTATCCTTACTCCTCAAACAATCCTGCAATGTTTATACCCTAATAGATAAGGCACAAACATTTAGGCCAAACATGAGTAATGATAATAACTAACATAGCTAATGATATTTTAAAAACTGTATACATATTACTTCTTTAAACCCTAATGAGAACTGAACCCTGAAGATGAGAAGACTGAGGCACACAGAGGTTCAGTAAATGCCTAAGGTCACACGGCTTATATGTAGTAGAACCTGGAACGTCTTCAGTCCATAGTGTAAATGTATAACTATTTTAGTATACTACACAAGTGGCAAGGCTGGAATTCAGTCACGGGTATCTAAGTCCAAACCCTTGCTTATCTCATGATAAATACTTTAGATGATTCTAAAACAAGATATGTATGATAAAGTCTATAGACATATAGGTGGACTTATATGAGATGTGTTCCTGTGGACTTGGCTGCCATCTTGTCTTCATGTCATTCCTAAGACTCATGTCCAAACCCCTACAATCATTGGATGGACCTGAATGCTATCAGCTTTCTTGTCCTGATGCCATGGAAAATCCTCAACCACCTTCCAACAGGGAAAATGGGTTACAGTGTCTGGCATATAGCAGCCCTGACCACCCACAAAATCAATGAAGTTTTGGCCACCATTAAAATTTTTTTTTGAAAGAAAAAAGTGGCAGAAAATAAAGTACCCCATATGCAAAAAAGTATTATTTTGTGGAATTTGTGTTTCTTTTTTCTTTTGAAATTTGTGCTTCAATCATATGTATATGAGAATATATATATACATATATACACACACACATACACATATATACACACATACACATATATATATGCAATGCGATATAAATGCAATATAATATAAAATGTATTTTTTATAATGGGTTATAGTCAAGATTTGAAAGCCACTGGGTTAGTTCTTTTTAAAAATCTTGTGGAATTAAGAGTCTTTGTGTTATATTTGGTTTTCAATCTGCTAGAGATATGTGTTGTTTACTCCCACTGGGTTTTGATTTCAATCTGCTGGAGCCCTGTTTTATTATGAACAAGCCTGACAGGAGACAACTAAGGCCAGGCACAAATGATTCCTGACCAGCTGTGTGCTCTCTAGATCAACTACGCAAAGCTTTGCCCCCCTTTGCAGTGGGTTATCTGATCCCGCAAAGTGGAAGCTAGAGTCCAGGAAGGTTAAAGAACTTGGTAGTTAACAGATGAATCTCAGGAAACTTCTTACTCCTTCTCAGTAAATATAAATCCAGACACAGACTGGATAAAATTATATCTATTCAAGACTCTCTTCTCACATGTTAAATCAGTTCTCCTGAGTTTACAGAATGCAAATATCCTCTGCGCTTCTATTCTTAATCTTACTGGGGATTATTAACCAGCACAGCACCTGCAGGAGTTCAAAGTCCTGTATCAACAGGATTCTTTTCCAGGCTCTTCCTTCACTACTAACAGGAGCTCTAAGGTGTTTTTGGTTTGTTTGTTTTTGGAGGAAGTGCAAATTTGGGGGAGAGATAAGGACTGTTGTCTTGGTTTTGGTTTCTTAACTAAAACCGAATCACATTTTATTTTTTAATTAATAACATTTTAAAATTCACAATCTGTATTTCCTCCTTTGGCTAGGAGAGGAACTCAATTTTAACAAACAGAGATTGACTAGGAGAGCCTTCTGGGAGGGTTTTACAACCTGAAAAAATACTCTACCCCTGGCACCCATTTCCAGATCTTATCTGCCTATGACAATCTTCTGGGATTCCTCACCACCACCCCCAACCCGAGATGCTGACTGATATTGCTGGGGTGCAGCCAAGGAGCCCGCCTTTCTTCCAAGGAACCCATTCATTGGTTTGAGTTCAGGGGTTCTTAAGCCCAGCTGTCCATTAGAGATAAGGCGATCTTTTGTAAGAGCAGACACCTAGGTCCAGGTCCCAGAGAGCCCAACATGCTTGGTCTGGGGGTCAAGGACAGTCATGTGTTTTTTTCTGAAATGCTCCTAGTTGATCTCAGTATCAGCTAGAGTTGAGGGTAAGGATGTGAGAAACCTGGCGTGGAAGAGTCTGTAGAGTTCTACCTGCACAGGCTTCCCCTGGTGGACCGGAAGGGCCAGGGGGACCAGGTGGTCCAACAGACCCTGTTTCTCCGTAGCCGCCAGGGCGCCCCGGATCCCCTGGAGGGCCTGCCCAAAACAACAACACATGTCAATGTAATGACTGTATACATACATTTTAAAATTCACACACAATTACTTCTTGTGAGGCTTGATTGAGTGCAGCTAAGACACTGTTCTTGTGATTTCTTGTGACATTAAAAAACAACAACAATGCAGGATCTCAGACTAGAAACCCTTCTTCAACTGTCCCTGCTCTGCAGTCACATGAACTGGAGACAGAACTGTCTCGCTCGCTAATGTGGGTCACTTTTTTCTTGGAGGCAACATCTCTGTAGCTCTGTAGGTCTTAAACAAATGATTTAGCAATTAAAAAAAAAAAAAAAGCCCTACTTTTGGAAAGGTGAGATAATAAAAATTTCTGCACCCTAAATAACATAGGGAGTCCTATGCCCATAGAAATGATTCAGATGCACATGTCTACCTGCACCTGTAAATTATATATTCTTGCTAAAATGAATATATTTAGCATACCAAATACACAAACTACACAAATACTGAGCCAGACTCTTCTATTAGGATGACCTAAATCCCATTTCCTAATAATTTAGAGAAGAACCAAACTGAACACAAACCTTTGAGTGGAAGAGGTGGAGTTACCAAAACCCCCGGCGGTCCTGGATACCCGCGGTCTCCAGGATCCCCCTGAAATCAACCATTCATACACCTTTTTTAGAAATATTAATATTGGGGCCACCTGGGTAACTCAATGGGTAAAGCCTCTGCCTTCAGCTCAGGTCGTGATCTCAGGGTCCTGGGTTCGAGCCCCACCCACATCAGGCTCTCCGCTAGGAGGGGAGCCTACTTCCCCCTCTCTCTCTGCTTACCTCTCTGCCTACTTGTGATCTCTCTCTCTGTCAAATAAATAAATAAAATCTTTTAAAAAAAATACTAATGTTTTTCTCATGTTGCCCATAACTATTAGAAGGACCAAGAGTGCATTCATGTAAGAAATGAAGATTATAGGCTGACCAGAAAAATGAATGGTTCATGGAGTTCTGGGAATAACTAAGGCATCTGACCTCCCACTTACACGTAGAAGTAAAGGACCAACTGGCAAAACTCTCACAAAAGAAAAAAAAAATAACTTAAAAAAAAAAAGATTTCGTGCCCATAAATTAGATACCTCTGAAACCATAAGTTTCTTAGATGTACTATGAGCATTAGTGTTGAACTTGGCACTCTAGGACAAATAGTCTATTCACGTACAATCTGAATCTATATCCTATCTTAACAGCAAATGTTTATTCCCCTCAATTGTTTCCCCTTACTGCCACCATAGCTTGTCCCAAGCAAATGCTGGATATGATGTCACAGAGGTACAAAGGAAAAAAAAAATGCACTAGTGAAAGCCAGGAGCTCTCCACTCCTCCCTCTGATTTTAATTGTGATACCAGGTGATCCCCATGGAATTTTTGAAACATTTGTTATTATTTACCTTCAAAAGATTGAACACTTTCTCAAAGGGAAAACATAATCATTACAACATGCTTTGAAACAATATAAACAAAATTAACTCTGTCTCTTTCAAAAGTTACATTTTTGAATGATTCTTTCAATGATTTTTTTTTTTAGAAAAGAAATTATTTAACATAAGGGATATAGAATTTGATCAGGCTATACTCAAATACACCTGCTTTTTTTACCTTTGGGCCAAGAAATCCAAATGATCCAGGCTCCCCAAACAGTCCTGGTTCCCCCTACAAATAACCACGAACACGCCTTTAAAAATAAAATCTGACTGGGTGACAAATTATCACATTCTTGTCTAATTTGAATGACACATGCCCACTGAGATTCAGACAGCTTTGGGAATTAATTTTTGCATCAAGAGCTAGATCCTGCAATTTGTAAAATAAATGTGTCTCCTTTTCCAATTAGTGTGTGCATACTTGCATGCCCTAGTACAACTTCTGAATACACTGGATTGCATTTATGAATTCTGAATTGAATTTAAACATTCAGAATTGAATTCTGAACACTGAATTGAATTTATGAATATGAATAAATGTACTTATCATCTCTACAGTTGTGTACATTTACCTTTAATCCTGGAAAACCTGGAGATCCATGGGAACCAGGATCACCCTAATAAGTTCACAAAAATCAACACAAGCAGAATCAAATCAAAGTGCCTGAAATGAGTTCAATGCATTATTTTTCATCTTATGAAACTGCTTTATGGATATTTCATCTCGTCAACAAAGGTAGCCGAATAAAAGGAAGTACATATAAAATGGAGTCTGTTTCTTTATTTGCTATTTTAACTGATCTTCAGTTTCACTTTAAAAATTAATGTCCTTGCCAGTGTTTTAAATTAAGAACATAATTTCTTTTTGTTGCTATTCTTATGTTTTAAGTTATTTAGCCTAATGCTGGAACTGGGCTAAATATTTTTGGAATCATTGCAATATAATTTGTCTAGAGATTAATAGGTAGTCTGTGCATTATCAGCAAAAAAAGAAAATTACCATGGAAGCCAATGTCATCCCATTAACTACTGAATCTGGAGCCAAATAAACAGAGTGTCCTTACCCATGAGGGTTCTGGTCTCTAGAGTGACTCTAGCGATGGTGACCCCATTAGTGGCATGTGTGGTGATGTTTGAGTCCTGATGCTTTAGTTTTTGGTAGCTACTGCCGTGAGATCAGTACTCTTTTTTATCAGATAGGCTTAAATGAACAATTCCAAGCTGCTATCACACTGACACTGAGCCCCAGTTGTAGCAGGAAATGCCATAATCCTGTTACTTCCCACCAATTCTATCTTCTGCTTGTCCATTTTATCTAAATGATGCCCCTGGAAGGATGTCTTGTTGGGGCATTTAGCTATGACATAATTCTCGTCCAAGGTATTGCTCCTGTTTGAGAAAATCTCTACTTTTGAATTGCTATAAATATGGATCTAGTTTTGAAAAAATGTGAGAGAGGAAGGCCTCCAACTCACTGATGTGAGTGACAGCATGAACGGCATGAATGATCCTTACCCGAGGTCCTGAAAACCCAGGGATACCCTTCTCTCCTTTTGCCCCAAGTCCAGGTTCTCCCTTAAAGAGATGACAACATTTAGAGGCATTCAAGCAACAATATTTCCGCAATATGAAATGCAAACACAAAATGAGACGTAAAAATTATTGCCAGCAGCATAAAGAAAAGAACTACCTTTGAAGAGATGCCCTACGGAATTATGATAAAATAGTGAAAACTTCTAATAACATATATCAACATTAAAGCAATGATAAAGACCATGCAAAAAAAATTTTAATTAACATATAGTATTATACAAATAAAAAGAAAAAAGTTACTTCAATAAACTACCTTGGGTCCCGGTGGTCCTGGAGGTCCAGTCATACCAGGCATCCCTTTTATGCCCTAAAAACCACAATGAATATAATCAGCCTCCCTCTTAGTATTTAACCTACTGAACGCCATGTCTTCCAGAAATTATCTTTTTCAAGAAACATTTTACTAAATTTTAAAATAAAGGATTACTCCTCAATTGTTGCTAGTTAGCAACTAAGGTCCAGGAGTGTTTATAAACCTGACATGATTCAGGCCAGCTCCTCGTGAGAGCTGTATCTTCATGGGCTACAAGGAGAACGACCACAGACCAGGGAAGCAGATCCAAGCTGGGAATGCAGTCCTTGAGAGGCGTGGCTCATTTTGAGCAAATCAGTGAAATTTAATCCAGTAACTGAAAGCTGATAATAGAATCTGCACATGACATCAATAACATCCGTACTGCAGGCTGACAGAGGACGTGCCCACTACTATGTCCCTGCCACCTTTCCAATCATCAAAACCTCAAGCCCATATGTAATACTTAAAGGACAACTGGGCTTCCTGGGGTCCTTTCAGCCTATATAACAAAGACAGTGTCAGTGGGGCACTATATGCTGGAGGACATGTCACGAAGTAGCAGCCCACGCTAGGTCTGTGACTCAGCAACTGAATAAACTTGAGAACACAGGTAACTTTTCTAAGCCTCATCTTTCACGTCTGTACGGTGGGGCTAGTAGCCATAGCAATCTGCTGAGGCTGCTCTGGGGTGAATGCAGTGATGCCTGCAGATACCCGGCCCTTTGCTGGCACAGAGACATGTTCAGGAAATGCTGGCTTTTACTACTTTATCAAGGCCACATATGGATTGGCAATTACCTTTTCTCCTTTATACAGACAAGAATCAGGTGGCTGTACCAATAAGGTGGGTCCAGGAGAACCTTGCTGGCCAACTTCACCCTTTGAAAAAAAATCAAGATAGTAACAATTTCATATTACCTTTATTTTGAAATAAGATTTGAAACGAAGATTTTTCACCCATGTATCATGGTATAACACATACAGTCCTGTGTGTCATGGATTTAAAATGTAAATCATGGCAAATACATCAGGTAATTGAAAGTATTTATTGTTTTTCGTAAGTAATGATATTTATCATTAATAATAAATTTCAAAACCAAAAGTGATTCATAATCCTACGGTCAGAAATCTCTATTAAAACTTTGGTATAGGGTGCCTGGATGGCTCAGTTGGTTAAGCATCTGCCTTCGGCTCAGGTCATGATCCCGGGATTCTGGGATCGAATCCCGCATCGGGCTCCCCGCTCAGCAGGAAGTCTGCTTCTCCCTCTACCTGCCTCTCCCCCATTTGTGCTCTCTCTCTGGAGTGCCCGCTCTTTCTCTCTCTCTCAAATAAATAAAATCCTTAAAAGAAATAAAACATAAAACTTTGGTATAGTTCTTTGTGGTGTGTGTGCTTGTGTGTATGTATCCATACACACACACGTATGTGAATATGTATATAAGTACATAAATGTAGATGTGATCAAATGAAGTGTTAAATATAATTTAAGATATAATTAGGATACTACATAAAATGCATAAACATAATATAAAATAGACAGTATGGTTTATATTTTTACATTTTGCTAAAGTTTTAAATTTTAAAATAATTTTATGTTTGTCTTTTACAATGCCATTTTTTGCATATTTTCCAATTATACTAGAAATTTTTCAAAAACCTGATTTTTAGTGCCTATACAATAATCTGTCATAAGAATATGCTGTCATTTATTAAGCCATTCTACTTTAGTTAGGTTTAGGTTATTTTTTTAGGCTTTATTTATTTATTTGAAAGAGAGAGAAAGAGCTCTCAGGTGCTCCCACAAGTGAGGGGCAGGGGGAGAAGCAGAGGGAGAGAGATGAACTCCAGAAGACTTCCTGCTGAGCACAGAGCCCAACATGGGGTCTGGATCTCACCACTCTGAGATCATGACTTGAGCCAAAATCAAGAGTCTGATACTTAAGGAACAGATTTAGGTTATTTCTAATTTGTTTTCGATAATATATTTAAACTCTTTGTATAAAATAATTAGCCCAAAGTTGTCATTTATGTCATTAGAAATTTTATTCTCTTGGGAATAAAATGTCCCTTGAATTGGGTTTGGTATAATATAAGCATTAACTCTCATCCTTAACTAACAGATAACACCTTTTCACTTTTCTATTTCTACTCTTCTGCACTTAGACAGAGTTACAAGCAGGTGATAGAGTGGGTCACAGGTGTTTGCAAACCAGGTCCAGACTGACTGCTTGCTATCTTGGACAAGTTCCTTAAAAATCTCTCCTAGCGTGCTCGCTTCGGCAGCACATATACTAGAAAAAATCTCTCCTAGCCTTTGTTTCCTTGATTCTTCTGAATTTCACTTTCCTTCTTTGTGAAATAAGGGTTATAATGCTACCTACTTCAAAGTATTATTATTTTGTTAAATAGATAACACACATAAAATGCTTAGTACCTACTGCACTGAGTGAAACAAAGAAGATTCTCAAATATATGACTATTTAGTTGTCAGTGTTTTGGGTAAGTGGGCTTTGGGGAAGAAGAGGAAGATTTCCAGTGTAAGTGAATACAGCCAGCACTTCAATGCCTACCTATACCTGGAAACTACAGAACAAGCAGGGTAGGGACCTGGGCTCCCTTTTCTCGGTGTAGCCCCGGACCTAACACCGTGTTGTTGTAGCAGCTGCTCTGAAGATGTCTATTAGCAAACGAATGACTGAACAAATGCATAAACAGTACATGGGCAAATGAGTAACACACACTGGTAACCACAACCATTCCTAGTCTTGCTGTAATCAGCCTGAGCAAAACCGATGAAGGCTGGCAAGCAAGGGAGCCTCTTCAAAATGTGGGTCATGCCACTATTTTTTTCACGTTGAAAAAGTACAAGGAACATGAATCATGAAGAACAAAATGTAGACCACCCATAATTGCATCACCTACTACTTGGGGTAGCGTTTCATGAACAAACATGTTCCATCTGAGAGCTCTGCATGAAAATTCCACAATGATGTTTTCCTTTAGCAGACAATCCAAAAGAATTAAAATAAGCCTATTTTAGATCATCTGAATGGCCACCTTGTAGCCAGACATTTCCACCTGATTCTATGACCTGAGTTTGCAAGTGTATCTGATTGCCCTGGGGCTGAGGTTTGGAAACCCATGGTGCCTGCCTCACTCTACAGGGCAGAGTTTCTCAAGCCAGGGGACATGAACTTCTGGGGCTCTGACAAGCACATTCTTAGGGCTCCATGACTTCCCAAGTTGGAAAAACCTTGTTTTAGTGTATTTCCTTCCAATCATTTCTCTAAATTAGTTGTTTTTAAGGAGAGGGGGGGTAAGCAAGTGGACACACTATTCCCCTCCGCCACCCACCAGGGATACCTGGCAAGGTTGTGACACATTTTAGGTTGTCACCACTGGGGAGGAAGGGCTGTTCCTAGCATCTAGTGGGTGGAAGCCAGGGATGCCACCAACCATCCTACCCCATAATGCATAGGACAGCCCCCACAGCAAGGAAAGAGCAGTATCGAGGTTGCAAATTCCTGTTCTAAGTGTCTATTTTAATGTCTTATGTTGTATTGACAAAATTGAGCTTATACTTTTGCAACCTGTGTTTTCTGATCAACACTATAGCATAAGCACGCCTACACATCATGAAGTCTTACAATGTATCTCAGGCAATCAAGCCATTTTGTTCAACGGCTGCACTGTAACTTATTCAACCACACTGGGACTCCACGTAAGTGGGGATCAGGTCAGTCCTACTAACTTCCCATGTCCTGCACCAGTCCTGGCCTAGCACAGAGTAGATGCTCAATATCTATTTGCCCACAGTTGTGGCCCAAGCCGCTTACCAACAGGAGCCATTTAGATTGTTTGCAGATGAGTTGCCCTCTTGAAATACCTTTCTAAAGCTTTTCTTTTTCTTTTTTTTAAATTAATTTATTTTTAAAAAATTTTTATTTATTTTTAAATTTTCTTTTCAGTGTTCCAGAATTCATTGTTTATGCACCACACCCAGTGCTCCATGCAATACATGCCCTCCATAATACCCACCACCAGGCTCGCCCAACCTCCCACTCCCCCGCCCCTCCAAAACCCTCAGATTGTTTTTCAGAGTCCACAGTCTCGCATGGTTTGTCTCCCACTCTAATATCCCCCAACTCCCTTCTCCTCTCCATCTCTCCATGTCCTCCATGTTATTTCTTATGCTCCACAAATAAGCGAAACCGTATGATAATTGACTCTCTCTGCTTGACTTATTTCACTCAGTATGATCTCTTCCAGTCCTGTCCCTGTTGCTACAAAAGTTGGGTATTCATCCTTTCTGATGGAGGCATAATATTCCATAGTATATATGGACCACATCTTCCTTATCCATTCGTCTGCTGAAGGGCATCTTGGTTCTTTCCACAGTTTGGTGACCGTGGCCATTGCTGCTATAAACATTGGGGTACAGATGGCCCTTCTTTTCACTACATCTGTATCTTTGGGGTAAATACCCAGTAGTGCAATTGCGGGGTCATAGGGTAGCTCTATTTTTAATTTCTTAAGGAATCTCCACACTGCTTTCCAAAGTGGCTGCACCAACTTGCATTCCCACCAACAGTGTAAGAGGGTTCCCCTTTCATCCTCTCCAACACTTGTTGTTTACTGTCTTGTTGATTTTGGCCATTCTAACTGGGATAAGGAGGTATCTCAATGTGGTTTTGATTTGAATCTCCCTGATGGTTAGTGAGGATGAACATTTCTTCATGTGTCTGTTAGCCAATTGTATGTTTTCATTGGAAACGTGTCGGTTCATGTTTTTTGCCTATTTTTTGACATGATCATCTGTTTTATGTGTGTTGAGTTTGAGGAATTCTGGATATTAGCCCTTTGTCTGTATTGTCATTTGCAAATATCTTCTCCCATTCCATGGGTTGCCTCTTTGTTTTGTTGACTGTTTCCTTTGTTGTAAGAAGTTTTTGATCTAAAGCTTTTCTTTGCTAAGTTTCCTGCCTCAGCTGAAAGGACCCAGGGTGTGAGGGAGGGAGGGGACAGTGGAGATGGGCGAGAGGTGGGAGGGACTGGAAGACTACTGCTAAATGGTTTTGGTTCCAGGTATATACTTTTATTTATGGGTGGAGTTAAGGATTCTGAGAAAATTAGTGAAATTAGCCATGAACATTAGTAATTAAACTGTCTCTCTGGATATACTAAATTATCAGAAATGTTCAATCTCTTTTGGTTAGGGTAAAATGCATCATATATATTAACTTGAGTTTAGTGTTAAATTTTGTCAGAACTGTCATTTTACAGTTAAGTGTATTGGCACCATAATAATTCAGCAAAAAAATTCTCAGACATAACATTGAGCAGGGACTGGATAATGAGCACAATTTAAGTGATAATCAGAATAGCTTTTGCCACCTGGGCAGCACAAACGTTTTAACGCCTACTCCTCTGGGCGAAGGGGGAATCTTACCGGGTCTCCCATTTGCCCCTTGACTCCCACGCCAGGATTACCCTGGGAAAGAAAAGGGGAAAAAAATGTAATTGCTTTTGAATATTAAAAAGGTAATTACAAGCAAGTTAGACTTCTAGTTAAGCAATTAATTGAAGTTTATTAACTATTTGGGGAAGTCTACTGAGGGAAAGACATAATTCAGACCGAGCTCAGCCGTCACTTAGCTCATCGGACACAGATAGTCTCTGTTTGTTGTATGTTACTCATGATCACCCACCTTCAAGCCCGGTCTCCCAGGATGGCCCGGAGCACCCTAAATCAAGAGCAAAAACACACATATCAAGTAACAGTCACAGAAATCACAATGTATCCGCGTTGGTTCTCCCATGTTCCTCTTTAGGAAACCCCGAGTTTTAAGACATGCCTGCTGGACTTCCTCTCAGGGCTGGACTCCTTGTTACCCTGGGGACCTGCGTTTCACAATAAACCTATCCTGGTGATGGGGGTATACACGGATTCATCAGTGATAACCTCTCAAACAACCCAACTGTGCGGGCCACCCAAGGCTGCAAATTGCCTTTTTTTTTTTTTTTTTTTTTTGCTTAATTTAAACATCAAGGACAGGTTTTTAGAGGGATGGAATGAGTAGTGCTCTACTTACAGCTAACCCGGGCTCTCCTGGATGTCCCATTGGGCCCACCGGTCCTCTTGCCCCCCTCAATCCCTAAACATGAGAACAATCGCACATTGGTTAGCAAAACTCAAAATCGTCATTCACAGCAAAACCTACGTGTAATCCTAAGTGACCAAAAACCCCCAAAGAAATCATGGTGACAGACACACCTGCCCTATAGCAGGAGGGCCTTCATCGAAGCCGACACGACTACTCAAAGTTACATGACAGCTGCACTCTGGCAGGTGTGACCAACTCCTATGTTCAGGATTGAATTAAGACTGAAAAATCAATCTACTTGTCTGCAAGTAAATCTTGTAATAGCAAAAATAGAGCACAAAGAAAACTTATCACCAGCTATTCCTAAATTGCATAAATGTTATAACTTTGCCATACATCAGGATGCTTTTAAAAATATTGATATTACTTAATAATAATTTATATTAAAATAGGAATGTATTTATACTATTCATTATATTTTTAAAACATGCCCTCTCAGATTAATGTGAATAGAAATGGCCCCGATTCAAGATGAAGGAGACTCAGCCACAACTTTCTGTTACATGTAGGCTATAGCATAATTCCACACAAATTCACAAGGAGGGGTTATAGCTGTGCATTCCTAGAAGTGTGGAAAGAGCCTCTCTGTTCTCTCACCAACCTTGCCCACATCAAATGACTTGCAAGTGGGCAGATATTACTCTCTCTAGGAGGATGAATTGGTCTTTATTTTAACAGCGACATGAAAGTTATCTCATTGATGACAATGAACTGAGCTTTGGGGGTAGTGAGGAAAGTAATGTGGGAGAGTAATCCTTTCTACAGCCAGAAGTTACCAAGCAAAATTATAGGTTAATCAATTTGGAGGCAAAACTGCTTTCAATTTTAATCTTGTGAACACTGATTGATTAATTGCAAACACTAATATAATCATGGATTTACAAATTTCAGGAAGATAAAGATGAGGTAGAAAAATTAAATGTAACACACCGTTACTGATCCAGCAGACAGAATGGTATAGAGCAAGATCATTTCCACTTGACATGTATTATTTAGGTAGACTCGAGGGAAACTTATCTTCCCAAATATTAAGGGACCCGTATGTCCCTGAGTAATGCCAAATGATCATTAAAAGACAGAAAAAGAAGGTCAGCAGAAGCCTGCTGGGACTCCAGGACAGTTAGTTCCATGGGCCTGGAGCCTGTGCGGTCACCCTGGGGCTCATGCCTGATTTAAGACTCTATTGGCACCACCTTGAAATTCTTCATAATTTTTGAGTTCAAGAACTATACTTTTCATTTTGCACTAGGTGGGCTCTGCAAATGATGCAGCCGGTCCTGCCAGGATGCAAACGGTGTGGACCACAGGCTGGTCGGGGAGTAAAGAGAAGCCCAGGGCCTGCTCGGGAGACTTACCGGCAAGCCAGGAGGTCCCGGGTCCCCTCTGTCGCCCTGCAACAGGAATGATGCACTGCTTTAGACAAGCAACACCACTTCCCTAAAACACACATGTTGTAAAAGGAGGAGTTTACACAGGAATTATTAGGACCATTCATACAGGCTGTTTGAGTGTTTGGTGTTGACACCGTGGAGGGTTCTGTGGAGAGGACTTTTTGGGTCCATCCCTCACCCCAGAATCCAGCTGAAACCAAAGGTTGCTCAAGTCATGATGCCATGGAGTCAAGGTGAGATTTTCATCTTTCCATTTACAATCTAAATTCTCAATCCAGTTGTCCATTACAGTTTAACTGTCTCTGGTCTAATTGCCAGAACTTGTCTTCCCTAGTAGACCCTTTGCCACTTTTTATCTCCCTAGAGGAGATGTAAATATGAATATATGTTTGTGTATATGTATGTGTGTGTGTGTGTATATATATATATATATATCTCACATCTACCTTTATTTATTACTCAGCCATCAAAAAGAATGAAATCTTGCCATTTGCAACAACGTGTTTAGAACTAGAGGGTATTATACTACGTGAAATAAGTCAGTCAGAGAAAGACAAATACCATATGATTTCATCATATGTGGAATTTAAGAAACAAAACAGATGAACATAGGGGAAGGGAAGAAAACTAAAGTAAGATAAAAACAAAGAGGGAGGCAAAGCATAAGAGACACTATGGGAACAAACTGAGGGTTGCTGGCGGGGAGGTGGGTGGAGGGAAGGGATAATTGAGGGATTGGCATTAAGGAGGGCACTTGATGTAATGAGCACTGATGTTATATGAAAATGATGAATCACGAAATTCTACCTCTGAAACTGATAAAATACTTTATGTTAACTATACTGAATTTAAATTTTAAAAACTTGTCATGACTATTATTATACAGTGGGTTATAGTTGACAATGTGTTTCCATATAAACTATTACAAGAGATCATCAGCACTCAGAGGAAGGCTGGGTAGATAGTATTTTCATTTTCCTTCACAAATAAGGAGAATGAGGCTCAGAGAGGTTGAGGGGGTTGCTCAAAGTCACAGTGGTTGGTAAGGGTCAGTTTACTCCTTCCAATACACCATACTGCTTCCTAGAATGACCCTGTTTTTTATGCTAAGGTCGTTAACATATCCTTTAAGCCACAAACAAAAGCATAGTTCCTGCTATTTAACAAGTGTGTAAGGGCTCAGAGCCTACGAACTAATACTGTGAGCTCACTAAAGGAATCACCACTCAGGTGAATCTTAAGGTCTAATAGAAGAAATTTAAGTTTTTAATCTGTTGTAGAATATTCTTCCTTAAAAAAATGACCATGTTTTGCAAATGTACCACATTTTTCCTCTTGATTTTTATCTACTGATCTTCTGCTTATTCATGGTACTCATATTAGAGATTAGGTGGGCATTCAAGAGTTTCTTTCTGAATGTTTGTACTTCATTGTATATAAAATCACAAAAACATTTAATTTACCTGGGATAGTGCTATATGATTTCCATAATTTTCAAGTTCAGTGTGGTAGTGACTCCTCTCATTCTGGATGGCAAGTATTATTATTACAGCATTCTATCTACAAATAAATCAGTGCTTCTCGACTAGGGTGATTTTTCTTCCCAGGGCACATTATAATATCTAGAGATATTATTTAGGTGGGGGGATGCTATTGGCATCTAGTGGGTAAAGGCAGGGATACTGTTCAATATCCTACAATGCACAAGGTCAGCACCCAGAACAAATGATTGTCTGGTCCCAAATGCCAATAGCACTAAGATTGAGAAACCCTGAAATAAATATATCTGTCACATTTTGCAAGGTTAGGAGACACTGGAATTTACAACCAGCACAATTAAAGCCAAGTGCCTTCTCACAAGAAGTATGGTGCCATCCAGAGAGTCAGTGTAATGATAAAAAACAGTGTGATCCAGGACATTTCAAAAGAGGTATGTCCAAGTGTCTCCTGGATGCGTTTACCTAGAGGAAAAAATAATTTTTTTTCAACTCACCATGATCATAAACCTTACCTGAATACCTTTAATGGCACCTAAAATGAACACTGAGTTTCCTTTTTCTCCACTTTCCCCAGGAAGACCCTGAAAATAAAATATTCACTTAAGAGGAGGAAAAAAAGCACATTACTATTTCAGGATTTTTTTGTGTGTGTGAAATACTACTCATCAGTAAAATACCATCATAGTCATGTTCCACTCTAGTTTCACTAGAGATTTCTTTATTTTCTTCATTATAGCTATCATCCTAAGGTTCTCATACATATTTATTCAATATTCAGTTAAGATCTATTAATGAATCTCCAAAAAATCTATTAATATACTTATACATATATGTTATAAATATGTATGTAGGTAATACTTTATATAATAATATACATAGCCATTTACTAGTTATTCAGCAAGAAAATTGCATTTTCCCTCAAACAAAATAATTCACATGTATTATTCTTATAAGTAAACAATTTTGCAATTCTCAGTTAATAATTTATGCCCTAGAAATCATTTTTTAAAGATTGATTTTATTCATTTCAGTTGTTGTGTTCAAAATAGAACCTCTGTATCCTTGTAAGATTAACTTTTAAAAACATATCTCCTTTTTAGGTTTTTGTAAGTAGCTGCAACCTTCCTTAGAGTATTTTTTTTAAGTGATTGAAATAACTCAAGGTTTTCTTTTTCCCTGAAGTTTTCCTACTGGATATCTTAACATAACTTGGTTACCACATAAGAATTCTGCCATCTTCGTGTATCAAGCTCCCGTGAAGGACATGCACATTTCAAAGTAAATCCCTCCTGGAAAAGTTCTGACTGTGTTTCCAATGGGAGATATCTAGAGCTTTAATAGTAAGTTACAGCAACTGTTTTCTTCGAGAAATCAGATGTGCCTATACGGGCCATCCTTGCTTCACACAGTTCCAATACACATGAATTTTAGTTCCACAGTTAAATTAAATAGCACCAGTCCTCCAACAAAATGGTTTCAAATTTCAGTTACCACCTTATATTAACAGAGTAACTGCACCGCTAGCTGGTAGGTATATATAAGTAACAGATGGGAATCATGATCACGGGTCCCATCACTCCTTTCAGTCTGTCAGTGACTGGTCACTACCCATCTGTGGAGTCAGTGGGTGTGCATGCGCACACCAGCAATATGTGTAGTTGTGTTCCCTCCTTGTCTCTCAGTAATAAGCCTAAATGACATTTCATGAAAATAGACCCCACGGCAAGAGGGAATTGACCATCAAAGATGAAAGTAAGTGAAGGAATGAAAAATGATAAAGCTGGTAGTGAAATTCAGACAGAATGTCAGGGAAGTTATAGAAGAAACAGCCAGAGGGACTCCATGAAGACAAAGTTCTCAACACAAAAAAAGGCAAGTGGCTGGGACATAAAGGTTGAATTGCCAGAGGACATGGCATAGGCGCAAACGGACTCTTAGATTATGGTTCATGGCACAGAAGCTGATCCAAACTCAGAAAAGAGTAGGACAATTCACCAGAGCACAGAAAGATGCCTTCATTACATTACTGTAAGTTACTTGGTCCGAAGAAGGCACTGTTCAAAACACTCTTGGTAAGTGTTTACAAAGACTTGAAATGCTTCGATTCTTACTGTGTATGTCTTAAATGACAGTGTACTAAATCAATATTAGTTTTTAAAAAAATTTTCCCTATGTATTTATAACTAACATGAAGAGAGTTTTTAATATTTTAACAAAACATATTAAAGGTCAAGGAACAATAGTAATCTTTCCCATTGGAAAGTTACGGTTACTTTGTATGGTGCCAGCTTGCATGGTCATTCTTAATGCCTCACACGACTGGGCAAAGCGAGGACTTACTATAAATGACGTGGGTCAAGGGAAAGAAAGCTGCGTTGCAAAAATGCCATTACAACAAACTTGATACAGTGGTCACCACAGAACGCCACGGGAAAGCTAAAATAGAAAACTCCCTCTCTTCCGAATGTTCATGGACACTCAGCAGAATGAGGTTAGAACCAATATGAAGATCTTAAGAAACGTGCATTCATCAGATTGCAGTTGAGCCTCCAAATGGCTGAGTCTGAAAACAAAGGGTGGTTGAGAAGCTTAACTACGGAAGATGGTTGTTGTTCTTCCTTGGTACTAAAGAAAGATATAAATTTGGAAATCATTTTTGAGTTCTGTGTTCAGATCAGTCCCAGTAGAATCGGGAACAAATGGAAAATGAGGAGAAAGCAGGGGATTACAGTGGAGAGGTTAAGAAATCCTTTAGAAGGAATGTTGGGAAATGGTATTTACAGGGAGGTGGAAAGGCTGCCCGAGTTCCAGAAAACCAGTTTTAAAAGGCCAAATCAACTCCAAACTTTATGGGAGAAAAAGGAAGAGAGAATGAAAGGAAATACTAGAGGTACAGGAAAGAATATTTCTTACTAAAGTCATATTTAAATAAAAGGCCATATTTTTTTCTTTTTTTTATAATTTATTTTTTTATTTTTTCAGTGTAACAGTATTCATTGTTTTTGCACAACACCCAGTGCTCCATGCAATACGTGCCCTCCATATTACCCACCACCTGGTTCCCCCAACCTCCCACCCCCACCCCTTTAAAACTCTCAGGTTGTTTTTCAGAGTCCATAGTCTCTTATGGTTCAAAAGGCCATATTTTTGAATAAAAAAATACCCAAAGGCCATAATGTTTTCTGAAGTGCTGGATATTGGCAACTGTTTCTGAACATCCATTCAAAATGCCTTCTATTTTTCTTACTGCATGATGGGGATGAGAAAGCCAAAACTACATTTCCCAGACCACTTTGCAGCTGGAATGGGACTTAGGGTCCACCTAGGAGATGGGCTTTGAGATTTGGAAGGCAGAAATGAGGAAGACATCCTCTTCCCAGTATTGTCATTTTTGCCAAGTAGGGAAGGTTAGAAACTTGAGTGTTTGTTTGCCGGTGTCTGGACGTGGGGGTGGGAGGCAGTGGTCAGGTGCAGGAGCAGTCTTCTGGCTGCTGGCTCTCAGCTAAGTGTGAAACCTTGAAATCATAGTCCCGCAGTCGCCCCTGAGTTCCCCTCCTCTAACCTTTCCGATATGTGTCAAATTCCCTATATGAAATACTTTCCTGTTTAGAATACGCAGAGGTTTAACAAGTCTGCAGTGAACCCTGAATGATAAACAATCTAAGTTTTGCTTCCTGACCTCCCTGCTCCTTCCCTTACTATCCAGTTCTCCATACAGCAGCCTAGAACATCTTAATGGAACATCCATCAGATCATACTGCTTCCTTCCTTGGAACCCCCCAGTGCCTTCCCATGGCATGTAGAGAAACTGCAGCCTCCTCCCACAGTCTGCAAGGCCCAAGAGCTCTGGGTCCTACACACCTCTCTGTCCTCACCCTCCAGCCACCCCCATTCATTCACTCTACTCCCAGCACACTTGTACAAACTCTGTTTCTTGAACACATCAAGCTCATGCCCACTGTAGAGCCCTTCACTTAAGATTCTGTTTAGGGTGAGTTGTGGGGGTCTTACTGGGGGGCCCCTTGGGCCAGGAACTCCTCTTTCTCCTGGAAACCCTGGATCACCTCCTGAACCATTATAGCCATGTATGCCAGGCTTGCCTCTGGATCCAGGAGGTCCTGGGTGCCCCTGTAAGAAACAAGCCGATAAGTAGGTGTTTTTGCAAGAATACTATAACACAACGTTTCTGCAATATGGGTCCCCAAATTATGACAGTTATGATTCACGTGTTATTGAATTTGTGAAAATTCTTTCCCACCCACAAGTACTATGTGACACTGTAAGAATATAGAGATAAATTTTAATATACCCCAGCTGAAATTAATTTAGTTTGGATAGTCGAAGAGATTTGGGAGAGCACCTTTTTAAAAATCCCTAGAAAGACTCTAATGGATTATAAAGCCCTTGAAACACATCCTCCTTCTTTCATTTGGTTTTCATAATAGAAATGAGAGATTTAAACCCTCTTCCTCTGTTAAAACTAACCAGCAAGGAAAAACTTTCCCTATGAGTATACACTTATTTCTAGAACATGGCAAGTACATGTAGTTTATGTTTTAGAATGTTTTTCTCTAATCTGTTTGAAAATCTTGCTTTTCAAGTAGTGTTTTAGTCTCAAAGTCATTAGGCAAATTGAAATGCAAGCAACCTTCCATGTACTACCAAAAGAAAAAAGAAGAGTTTGCCAAATAAATGTATATAGAGAGCTATAAAATGTGATTTTAAGGGCTTTGATGAGTGCCTTTCCCTTTAAAAAAAAAATGGAGAAAATTTAGGGATACTTACAGGTATACCATCCAAACCTGGAAATCCAGGAACACCAGTTGGACCCTAATGTCCCCGAAAACAAAACAAAAATATAAAAGTTATTAAAGTATTAGATTAACTGATTGATTACTTGAAAACATAAATAATTAATGACTTACTTAAAAAAAACTCTTAGCAGTCATTGTCACTTAATTTTTTTTAAAGACTTATTTGTTTGAGAGAGTTGAGGCGGGCAGAGAGAGAGAATCCCAATCTGACTCCCCACTAAGTGCAGAGCCCAACATGGGGTTTGATTGCTCAACCCCAGGACCGTGACTTGAGCTGAAACCAAGAGTTGGTCACTTAACCAACTGAGCTATCTAGGAGTCCCTTTTTACATGAATTAACTTAAAAGTCAACATTTAAAGCTTTGCGCAGTGGCAGTATCGAAGCCAATGAGGTTTATCCGAGGCGCGATTATTGCTAATTAAAAGCCAACATTTAAAAAAAGCTTTTGTACATTTTTTTTTAATACTTAGGAAGCCAACTTGGCAGCATCAGTTGAAAGAAAACATTCAATACCCTATATGCCAGAATTTCAACTTCTCAAAATCTGTCTCTTCAAGGGAAATAAACTCTTAGATGTAAACACAGGTCATTTACAGGATTGCTTTTGCACCTGGCATGACACAAAGGTGGGACAGGATCTCAAATTTACATCAACAGGGAATAAGTTATGGTTTTTATCTATATTATGGCATATTGTGCAGTATTTTTGAGAGAATAACTTTAATCTACATAAATTGATATGGAATGATCTCTAAGCCATATGGCTGAGTAAAAAAAGAAAGGCTCAGCATGATAAATATAGCATCTAGGTTTTTAGGAAAGCCATGAAAGAATACAGCTCTTCACTGGGGACACTCATGTATTTAAGTGCATAGAAAAGTCTAGAAAGGCATGCTCCTCGGGAACAGAGTTAGGGAATGAAGGCTGATTACGGAAGAGGAGTTTAGACTTAATTTATTATAAGGTGCTAGTAGGGACTACTTGTGATTATAAAAATAATGTGGCATAGTAACGCTCGTTGGGAAGAATCTCTCACTTAAGAAGAGTCTTACCTTATCACCTTTGTCACCTGGTGCTCCAGGAGGACCACTGTCACCTCTCATCCCTTTCTCTCCTGGAATTCCAATGGGTCCTGGCATTCCCAGGTGTCCAATAGGACCTTGTGGCCCCGGAGGTCCTGGCTGACCCTAAGAAGGAAGATTAAAAAGGCAGAGGGTTGGCTGTTTCTTATGTCTTCTAACGCAAACATGTTCCCTTGGCTGCCAGAAGACAAGAAAATTAGAGTTTGAGTAGAATTCTCGTCATAAAAACATAAATAATCTATTAATTACAAAAATAGGGAACATCAACATTGCCCTTTTCAATCTGAATTTAAGGCACACAGTAAGTCGAATTAGTCCATGTGTACACACACACACACACATGAACTGGTTGTAGTTCTCCTACAATTTTCATTCTGCCAATGACAGTTATAATTCTTGAGCTGTTTAGCAAAACAAGGAACTTGCAAAGACAAGGAAAAAAAATCAAAGCATCATTACCATTATGTTAGTGACACAAATCAAGAGTGGAGAAATCTGCCAGATCTTTTTGAAAAGTTCATATGGCTAATGATTTTTTTGCTCTTTTAGTGGAAAATGTTTCCTTTTTTAAGTTATTTGTATCTAATATCTATTTCTTAATTGGGAAGTAGACTCTACATGTCAATTTGTATTGGTGCAATCTGACTTTCCATGAACGAAAGGTCACCTCTTATTTTAGGTGAAGAAGTTTCATGAACTCAGTTCTCCCCCTGAACCCACAGTGGGTACATTTCCAGTACAAACACGAGAAAATTTCTGCCCCCTTGTTATCTGTCCTCCATTGCATTTAGACGGGCTAATGCACCAAATGGACATTGAGTCATCGCCCACTAGAAGCAGCACTGAGTCTCACAGCTCTCTCTATTCTGGAGTAGGGAAGACTGGTCTCAGAGAAGCACCCTCTCTGGGCCCCCCATGATTTGCTCCCTTCTCTGTCCCAGGCTCCCTTCTTTCTCTCTACAGTCTGTACATTCATAATTCCCTCTAGGACTGAAATTTTAAATATCATGGGTCTGAATAGCACCACTTCTATGTCTCAGCACAGACCTTTCTAACATCCAGATGGCTGAGCATATCCACCTGCCTCCTTGACATCTTCTTGGATATAATGGTACCTCCAACTTAAAAAAAAGATCCAAAATGGAATTCTTGATTTTATTCTGAAATTTAATCTTCTGTCAATCTTCCCGAACTACTCTTTTAATCCAGCCAGAGTCCTGGAGTCATCTTGTTATTCTTCTTTCTGCTACACCTACATTAAATCTATGATCAATTACTACCATTTCATTTCCAAAACAGATCTGGAACTCATCTCTTCACAGTCCCCCTTACTGCCACCCTGGTGCAGGCCAGCATCAAGACTATTGCTTTTGGCTCCTAAATTGCTCTCTAGTTTCCTCTTCCCCTCCCCTAGGCTTCTCTCCATAGGACAACCCAAGTAACACTGAAACAGATATCAGATCATGGCACTGTCCCACTTTTCAAAACCCTTCCTTTCCTTCCCACTGCAAGTAAAGTAAACCTCAAGCTTCCTCTCAACCTTCCAAGGTGTGGTCTTGGATTCTCCTGTACCCCACATTCACTACTTGCCAGCCAGCTCTAGGAGCTTTTCTTTGGCTCTGCTTTCCCTCTGGACTGCTCCTTCTCTAGATTTCCACTTGACTTAGATCTCCCCTATACTGCCACCTGCTTAGCGGGGCTTCCTTGACCCCTGGCTTCTCCCCCGACTCCATGAGGTCGGATCTCCAATCCAGTGCACCCTCATTAGCCTGTCCATTTCATTCTCTGCATCTTTAGCATTTCCTATTTTTCAGTTACCTGCTCATCAGTTGGTTGGCTCTCCAGTTAGATATTAGTGCTATGAGGACAAGGGTATTTGCTCACCAGTTAAGTCTTCCCTCTACCATCTATCCCTGATTTTGGCTCAGGAAATCCCTTCTAAGTGAATACAGGATAGATGGACTGTCAATGACTATGGTCCCAGGCTTGTGGTCCAACCTGACCACCAGCCACTTTGGACACACTCTACCTGGATTCAGTGTGGTTAGGAAAGTGATTTTTGAACTTTGAAAAAGGCAATTCTATCAACTATCATCTGTGTGACATATAAAATGATACTATACACTCAAGCTTACTTACTTTTCATAAAATAATCAACGTATGAGAATAGTGAGGCTACTTGAATGAACTTAAGAATCTAAAATCAGAGTTTCTAAATGATACTTCCAGCTTTGGCACTCAATCTCTGTCTATAACTTAATTTGGGCAGAAAGTATCTTAGATTCATATGTTGTTGTTGTTTTTTAATAGCTCACTTTGCAATCCGAAGACAACACCCTTACATTAGATTTTTTTTTTTAAAAGCTTTATAATGAGGGGCGCCTGGGTGGCTCAGTGGGTTAAGCCTCTGCTTTTGGCTCGGGTCATGATCTCAGGGTCCTGCAATCGAGCCCCGCATTGGGCTTTCTGCTCAGCGGGGAGCCTGCTTCCCCCTCTCTCTCTGCCTGCCTCTCTGCCTACTTGTGATCTCTCTCTCTCTGTTTGTCAAATAAATAAATAAAATCTTAAAAAAAAATAAAGCTTTATGAGAAGTTTACAATAAGGTTTCCACCGATGCAAGGTGATATATCTGCACAGCACATGCACTGTGGTGTCTAAGGTATTCAACTGTATTGTCTAACAAGCTTCAGAGCCCATGCTGTAGTTTACCAGTTTGAAACCACTCTTGGTATTCATTTAAAGTCAGGATGTTCACCAGTAAATTTTCGTGCTTCTTAAAATTTTCCAAAGATGTAAGAAAAATCATGTTGTATCCCTTTGCTCCACCAAAGAACATTCTCATGATTCAGTGAACAAGCACATCTTGGTACGTGGAGAGAAAAGTCGGATGGATTTCGGGAGATATCTGCTCAGTTCAGATCTCAAACCTCTGGGCAATTCTGAATTACTGGTGCTCAACTCCAATCGGGACCACATACAAGAATACAGGGCTGCCCCTCTGGTGTGCAGGGACCAGGAGAAATATTTTTTGGAGAGTCTCATCTATATGAAAATCAGTGTGTCAGCACTATTCTAGTGATCTAATCTCCTGTGATCCCATGAACAAAATTCCACAAGCTGGCAAGTGGGAGTATTCTGTTAGGTGGCGGGGCTCCTGAAACATGCCCAGCCATGCAGTCCCAGACCAGTCATAAACATGAACCCCCGAGCTCCTCGTGAGGTGAATCCTGTATAGGAAGAAGGATCTAAGAGCACCCCTTAAAACAACTCTCTAGGCCCAAGATGGAGCCCAGGTTCCATGTGAGCAAACCGAAACTTAGATAACTTCCGGGTCCCTATAAATGCTTGGGTTGACCAGACACACAGTATTTCCAGTCTGCCAATCCCTGCACACCAAGCCAACTCTGGGGTCTATACATATTACCCTGTGCCTTACTCATTTTCAGTTGTTCTCTTCCTTGTTCCTTACTCTTTAACCCATAAAACTTCCTGACTTCTGCCCATTTTGCAGTTCCCTGGATTCTCAGGAATTCACGGAGTGTTAAAGTTTGTATCACAATTGTCTTCTTTAATCATTTTTAATGACTTTGAAGGGGGAAAAAAGACTCTGGGACCCAGCCAGCCCCAGTCTACACGTGACGAGTCACCTTGGACAATGCTGCTGACTTGGCCAAGCCCAGACACAGGACAGATGGCTGGGGCCCGGCCTGGGGCTTGGGGCCCCTGGACACAAGCTCTGTGTGCCCTGGTCTAAAGACAATAATGACAGAATATTCACAACATTTTTTGTGATAACAAGCAAAACTGGAAACCCTATAAAAACCTTCCCAAATGAGATTAATAGAATAGATTATGGTAACTTCACACAATCAAACACCATACAGCCTGTCTTAGCCTGGGTGCCCCAGAAACAAAGCATAGGACAAGAAGTCAATGCAAACCACTTGTCTGAGATTCAAAGGACATAGGGTTGTGACAGAGATGTGGGGATGTGACAGAGAAAATGGAAGGCAGGCGATCAGGGTGCAGAATCAAGCCAGTCACTGGGGACAGTTAGGGACCATGAGAACAAGCCCCAAGTGAAAAACATTATGTACCTGGGGCGCTTTCTGTTGGCTGTTATTGCTAAACCACTTCTCTTACAGAGAAGAACCAGGACCAAGCCCCATACACAACCTTGACTGGAAACAGAAGCTCCATGACCCTGAAGACCCTGCTCCAAAAGCACCAATGAGCTGCCTGAGTTGACTGCCAGTACCAACTAATCAGGACGATGCTCTGCCAACCCATCAGGATGAGGCCATGCCAGCCAATCAGCACAAGGAACCAATCAGGAAGAGACATTGTCCCCCCTTTCCCTCATTAGCGGAGTGATTGGGAATTTTCTCCAGATAAGCAGGGTCTCCCTGTCTCTTGGAGAGGCCAGCCTAACCACACTCTTGGTTGGTGCTGAGTCTCCCTTTGGCTCAAGCTGCAATCCCAAGAAAGTCTTGCCTGTGCCTTTGATTTGGGGGTCCAGCCTCGTCTGTATAGTCAGACCAAGAATCTGACTCCGGTAACTTGACCGGTGGATCACTGGAGCTCACCCCAGAGCGGGCACTCGGGAATCAGGGTAGAATACACACCTCAGAGTGATCCCACCCAAGAGCGAGGGAATAGCAGGGTTTACCTCCTTGCTGGAGGACCACGGTGGTGGGTGGGGAGTGCCAGCTGCCAAGCAGGCAAATGGGGTTCTGACACAGCCTGCAAAGAGATGCAGAGACCGGCAGCTGGAGACCCCAGAGGGGAGCACAGAAGAAACAGGCCTGATGGAAATGTGGAAGGCCTGAACATCAAAGAGAGCAGGCAAGGCTTTCTGAGCTGACACAGCTCACCCTTGTGATTCTCATGAAGTAGACACAGTGACCGAACACCCAGGCTCTGTAGACAGGCCTCTGGATTTGAGGCCCAGGCCCACCAGCTGGGTGACCCTGGGCACATTTCTTACCCTCTCTATTCCTCAGCTTCTTTCTCTGTCAATGGCTGGTGGACGTAAGAAGAATAATGCGTGGCAAATGTTTATGGCATAGTGCCCGGCACATCTATGCTAACTATTGTACTACTATATTTATAATATTATTATAATTATTATAATATCTATTTAGTTCGTTGTTCAAAGGGGGAAAACAAGTTGCATGTTTTATCTTACCTGTCCAGAAACAAATGGACAGACATCTTCTCTAAATGCATGTTTATAAACGTACATTTCTTGAAGGATATACAAGAAATAACATTTTGTCATGCCTCAGGAGCGAAAATGCAAGCCAGAGCAATGTTACCATTTACCAACAGCAAATATGACCTTTCTAATAAAGACTAACATCTCTTTCACCATGAAGTCACCTACTCAACAAATATTATCAACAACCTTTATCACCTGACTAAACTTTGCAAATCAAAAATCATTTGAACTGGCCCTTCTCTTCATGCTTTTTCATCATCATAGTAACAGCTACTATTTATTGAATTTCCATAAAAATACTAAAAGCTTAGAATTTTCAAGGAAGCTTAAATCTATAAATATGCATTATAAGACAGACAACAATAAAATATGAAATGTAATTATACAGAAACAAATCATTTGGGGGCATTTTGAGGGCATATCAATTTAAATATTGCACAAAATGTAAACAACAATCTAAAAAAATAAATAATGACTTCAGCTACTTCTTAAAAAAACCCTGTGTTAATTGCTCTTACTTGGTAAGATTTCCTGAATATAAGACTCAGGAAATTAACTGCTTTTTCATTAAGTTTGGGAATTATCTTTTCATCTTACAGGTAATTTACAAAAGAAAACTCCTAAATTACCTTTTGTGAATGTTGTACTTTACAATAATGTAACATTTAGAAACAACAAAATATACGTTTAAACATAAAAGGGTAACTGAGAAAGAGAGACAGTCAATTAACTGCCTATAAATCTCCTTAATGTGTTTTATTCTGGACGTGCAAGACTGGATCCGGTGAGCTAATGGAACTTTAGGGAGAGAAAAAAAAGGAGTGGAAATGTTTCCCATGGTGGTAAGAATAATAAAACACTGCTCAGTATATAAATGGGTCCTGATTTGAGAAGTTGCCATCTAAAATGCTTTTAAAATAAAATAAAACAAGGAATGCTTATTTACATTATTCATCTCTGAACCGCGTGTCCTTCCTCACTGCCCCCTCATCCTGGCCCTGATCTGTTACACTGACTTCCTTGCCCTTTCTGAATAAGCTCTGTTCTTCCACAGACTTGGTATCCTGTCCCAGAAATGTCCCTCTCACTCCTAAGGTTACCTCTTAGCGCTCCCATGGAAAGACTTTCCAACCTCCTGTCCTCCCCTCACACATCCTTCAGAACTAGATGGTTCTCGAAGATGCTTCTATAATAACACCCCTCGCCTATTACAGTGACAATCTCTTTATCCTTCAACCCCACAACTGCTAACCATGAACTCCTGGAGGGCACAGGCTATGCATGCGCCCAAGACTATGATGATAGAAGGACAATAAATACTTAATAAAATATGAACAGTGAAATAGTCAATGATTCCACACTGAGGTGAGCAGAGCACAACCCCACAACATGAGCAATGGCCCTAATTGCAATGATATTTGTAACTTCTTCTTGAGATAAAACACAGTGATGTTATACCATCATTTCAACCATATTAAATGGCAAATATAACCCCTACTTTATAGGTGGAAAAACTAGCTTAAAGTATTAAATGCTTACTTATTTACAGCCACTGGGGAAGACTGTGGTTTGTTTTGCTTTTAGTGTTGTTTTTATTTTTCACATTAATAGGTAATTCATTATAGGATAAATTTTTAAAAGAAATACACTAAACCTTGTATCACAATATTAAATATGTCAGAAAGCTGCTCATGAAATTTTTCCAAACACCAGTCTTTGAAATAGTCATTGCTAGTTCATCTAATTTGAGTAAATAATTTATCCACAGCAATGTAGAGGATAATTCTAATCTCCTTAAACTATTTCATATTTAAAAAGGGGTCAGTTAAAAAAAACTATAAAGTACAAGTAAATATTTGAGCTCACTCATATATAAGGCTATAATGGAATTAACTTCAGGATGAACAGACATAAATAACAAGCTTGTAAGAGATGTTTCTATAACTAGAGGATCATTAAATAATCTAAAGAATTTTGCATCTTTAAAAAAGAATTTTAAAGAAATATTTTGCTCCTAACCACGTGCCCTTCACCCATGAACAATAACATGATATGCAGTGGATTGCTACACTGGATTCAGGCTAGCAAAAAGGAAAAAAGAAATGCCCCATGTAATAACTAACTGACTTTCAGATGTAGTTTCCCTGATGTATCTACTGATCTTTCTTTCTTAATTTCTTAATTTTTTTCTTAATTTCCTTCCTTCCTTTCCTTCCCTTTCCTTTTTTTAAATTCTTTTTTCTTTTGTTTTGCTACTGTGTGCACAGAAATGCCTCTGTGGCTTATGACTTTCAGTGAGAGACAGCGAAATCAATAAAGATTCCCTGAATCCAGGAATGACAGTCCTCTTGCCCACTGAGGAACCTGCGGAATGCCCTGTGATGCCACAGGTCATCTTCTTCATCCTCGCTGATGGCCTGTCATCGGACCTGCCCTCCCTGCCTCCCTCCTGAGGCTGCCAGGAGCAGTAGGCTCCCAGGCCAGCTGTTCAAAGAGCGGACGAAGGTGATCGGAGCAGACAGAGTCACTGGGTGACTCTGCGGCCAGGGCATTCCTTTAGGATTCTGTCACCTGTGAATCATCTCTGTCAGGCACAGCTCTTGAGCAGGGTGAAGATCAAATCATTATGATTTCACAACTTGGTAGAACAGATCAATAGATGAGAGAATACATACATTTTTAAAAACCGAAATCTTCCAACTCAGCCTTTTGGGCTGCCACTGATGTGCTTGCTCCCAGGGAGCAAACCCCTTGGGGAATGACAAAAATCTAAGAAACTTGTCATGTTAGCAGTATGAGGTTTGGGAGAAATAACGACAGAGAGACAACTACAAGCCCATATACACTCAACTTTGTCTGTGACAGCTCTCTGTTCCTTCCTAACCAGAAGCTGAATCAGTGCAAAGAAGAACAAATGCATGTTTGTCCGTTCATTCATTAGTGAATGAACAAATGACTATGAAAGAAGTTTTTATTACACTAATTACATACACATTTCCAAATCACCCTTGGGCTCTATGACCATGACAGTGATCATCAAAGTGTCCAGGAAGGGAAGGAATTTGTTTATGGAGTCTGGTCGTGTGCCCGTCACTCTCCAGACCTTGCTTCATTTAAGCCATCCACCAATACTGAGAAATGTGAATTAGTAACCCCAGATAGAGGAGAAAAGTCTATTGAGCGGTATAACTTACTCAGACACCCATACCTAGTAGGCTTGCCTCATACCTGCATCAGTCAGTCGCTCCCCAAACCACTCCTCTTCCCACACCTCAGCCTGGCACAGTGGAGGGTCCCTCCACCAACCCCCACTCACACCACACCTGCCTGTCCATGGCCTCCAGCCTCATCTTATTTTTAAACTTAAAAGAAAATTATCCCAATGTACTCTATATTCTTTTGTAAAGTTTCTTTAGGAAACAGCAATATTCATCAAATTAATTAAAGGCCTCTATTTTTGTCATTCTCACATCCTGTCAATCTCAAAACTGTTTTCTAGATCCTTCTTGAACCTTCCTCCCTCACACTCCTCACATGAGAAGCCAAGCACATCACTCCCAAACTAGCTTCCCTGCCCCCCTCTTCCCAGACCCAAGAGATGGCAACATTTTCCTTCCGTCTGTAAGCTCACCACATGGCTGTCTGCTTTCCCTCGCTCTCCATGTCTACCCCGTGGCCAAGGCCACCCTCCTCTCCTTGACTTAAATCTCATGTGTCTTACTGTCATTCCCCTGCAGAGACTCCCTGTCCTGGTCTTGCCATCTTGCATGGGCTACCTAAGCACCAGCCTCCCTCCCTTCCTTCACGCTCGGCTTCCACACACTTCTACAGACAACTGTCAACTCCTCTGCAGTCTTCTCTTGCCCCTGTCACTGCTTTCATCACCCCCTATAATGGGGACAGTCTGCCCTTCACCAACCCAGCCTAACCTACTCCCTGTCATTTCCACACCTACACCTTCTGCTCCAATCACACGTAGGCCTCCCGTTTGCCTGAAGCAATGGCAGCCTTTCTCCATCTGTAGCTCAGATTCAACCTTCCTCCAACCCAAACCATCATGGTGGTGGTGGCAGGGAAGACACTTGTTCTAGGCACTGACACAGCACCGTGAATTCGTCTCATGAAATCCTTACATCCATAAAGCAGAAAGCCACCCTATAACTCCTTTTCTGTTTCCCAAATGACATAACTGAGGCTCAGAGAGACAGAGACCACTTGATTATTGCCTAGGGAAACGAAAATTTGAACTCAGGTCCTCAGACTTCAATTGTTTCTTCTCTTTCCACCCCAGTTCTGATCAATCTCACTGTTGCACAGACCTTCTGTCCATCCTAAAATAATACCTAAAAAAACTCATCACCTATTTTTCATTATTGTTTCATGCACGTTAGTTTAATGAATATCTGCTTGGGGTGATGTCTTCTGGTAAGCTTTTTGGGGCCAGGGATGCGTGTACATTTTATTACCACTCCAGAACTGTGGCCACTGCCTGGCACGGTGTAGGTTCTAAACATGAGCTCAGGGAATACTGAATGGATTAAGATTTTCTGATTCAAAGGCACAATTCAGCGCCACCCGTCCTGCCTTTCCCAAGCTTGGCTGTAATTCAATGAGTGATCCACTAGGTGACACTAGAGCCTCACCTAAAGCCTCAACCAGGCCTCCAATGCGTAACATCGATCTTTAATTAAGGGCCACCAGGTCTCCCCCTATAATGGGACAAAGTGCTGGATATCACGAAGGGTTATGAAAACAAATAACGAAAAGGTGTTATTCAAGGAGTACAGTCCAAGGAGACTGGACTGCGGTGGCAGTGTCTTCCTGTACCTTCTGATCACCTCACTTGTTAATGAGAAGATCAACTGGTCCATTCAGCCAGGAGTAGCACGGACTTGGGATTCCCAGCCGTGTTCTTGAGAGGCTGTGTGGTGCGGTGGAAGGAACCCTGCTCTGAGAACCAGAAAACAGGGCTTCGCTGCTGAGCAATAAATAAATCACCTCTTGAATCTGGTTACTGAAGAGTGCCTTCCCCATCTTTAAGAATGGCGGAAGAGCAGCCCGGCATACCTCTGCTGCGGGAACAGAGCTGTGAGACAGTGTGGGGAGCTCCCAGTGGCCTCCCTGAGGAGCTGGAACCAGCTGACCCCTGCTCTGTTTTCTCAGTATCCCTGCACCTTTTCCTCTCCGTGTTCTTCTCCTGTGTCTTCCGTGCCCACGCCCTTCCTCCTGCTGCAGAGAAGCCCCTAGGAGCTCCACAGGGCTGCCCTGGCCTCTTCTCACTTTCTTTTGGGAAAACTTGACCTTTTCCATGGAGTTAATGGCATCCAATGCTGAACAACCAACCCCTCAACCTCCCTCCCTAGCCCAGACTTCTGTGTGGAGCCCTGACCATATTCAACTGACCTCCAGCTCTACAAATCCAAAATGGGACTTGTAGACCCACGATCATGCCCCGCAATGTGCTCCTTGGTCATACAGCACTCCCTATACAGCTGTTCACACCTCACTGCCTACCTCCACTGTCCTCCTCGTTCCTATCCATCCTGCCTCCCGAATATCCCTGCCACCCATCTGCTTCCCCGACCTCTTCACGCACCCCCTTGCTAAGCAACCATCCTCTTCAAAATCCTTCAGAGAGAACCTGTGCCTGCTTTTCCCGCTGCACCTTGTGCCCCTTCCTCCCTCACCTACTACAGCCAAAGCTTTCTAGCTCCTTATGATTCCTCAAACATGCCAGCCCGTCTCCTTCTCCCTTCAGGACCGAACAGAGGCTGTTCTCTCAGCCCAGACACTTGCAGTGGGCCGAATGGTGTCCACAAGAAGATATGTCCACATCTTAACCCCGGGGTTTGTGGAAAGCCCGTGAGATGGCAAACGAGGTACTGACATTAAGGACCTTGAGAGGAGGAGCTGGTCCTGGATTATCTGACGGGTCCTGGGACACAGAGGAAGATTCGTCACAGATAGACAAAGGAGAAGGTGGTGCAGTGTGCAGACAGAGGTTGGAGTGATAGGGGCACAGGCTAAGGAATGCTGATAGTCGCCACAGAAGCTGGAAGAGGCAGTGGATGGAGCCTCCCTTCTTGCCTGTGGAGGGAGTATGGCAATGGCAACACCTTGCCTGTGCCCTTCTGGCTCGAGAACTTGTGAGAAGATATGTTTCTGTGGTTTTAAGCCACCAAGCATGCGGTAATTTGTTGTGGCTGCCCTAGGGACTGACAGGACATGCTGCCAGGCCATCACTAGATGGCCTCTGATTCCACTGCTGTCTCTGCCCCACCCGCCCGCCACCCGCTCTCATACAAAACTGAATTAGGGCATCAAGTTATCCCAGGGAGAGATCCTTGCTTTCTGTCTGTTGTTCTTACCCTGATACCCCCCAAGTTCCTAACAGTGCCTGGCACTCCTCGGGCACCCAGAAATAATGGCCGAACGTGCATCTCGGTCCCTTCTGCTGGTCTCTGAGTTCCAGGCCACAAGGACCTTTCTTACTCATCAAAGCCTCGAGATGGCGGCCGGGGGGGGGGGGGGGGGGGGGGTGGGGGGGGGGGTGGGGGGGTGGGTTAATGCTCAATGACTATGAATGAATGGGATGAATGAATGGCCATCTGCTGAATGAATTGCAGATGAGCTCCTAGGACAGAGGAATGAAAAAAATTAGCACCTTTGAGACACAGCTCTTTCCTCTGGGGATTTCTTGGCAACTTACTAAAAATAGTATTTGAAAGGAGAAATCTACTTTAACTTTCTTTGTAATTCAGCATTTTAATTAATTTAGCCAGATGTTACCCTTGCCCTAGAGAAGTTTTCTAGAGCTACAAATAATGTTTCCTGTTTTCCTGCAGGGGATATGGCCTGCTTCGGGAAGCACCTGTATTGCTGGCCCTTATTTCTCACCACCAAAAAGACTGTCTCCCCTTTGGCAATGACCTTGATCCTCTCAAGTTCAGCGTAGTCCCCACATTTGCTGAGCTCTGCGGCCGCCTGGCCTCAGCTCATGCTGGGTCGCAGAGCTCAGCAGTCTTCGTTGCTATGGAATTGAACTCCACATGCGGAGGTCAAAGGCTCTGCTGCAAATCACTGGCCATTTAATGAGGTGACTGATCAGGGCAGATACGCCAAAACCTACCTTCACAACCACACTGCCACTAGGACTCCCCGGTGAGCTTCGGCACACCTGGCCTGTTCGGAAAAACAACATGTTCTACCACACAGTAGCCAAATATAAGCTGGTTTTCTCTCCTGCCTTCTCAAGCACAAATGCTAGATTTAGAGAGTGAGCTCTGTCAGCATACCGAAAGCCATGTTAGTTAGTTGGAGTCATTCTTGTACATGGACACAAGCTACCACTGTAACTTCTACCACTATGATTATGAATAGACCAAATAGTATAAAATGATAGACATGTATCCTCACTCTCCCCACTTGGCTTCCACGCCCTGCTCAGAAATACTCCCTCCCGCCTCTGCAACTGAAGATCTATTCTGTTCACTTCGGCAAATTTTTCATTCTTCGGAAATCAAGGTTATTATTCCTGACAGGGGAACATTTAACAAGCAAAGCCAAAGTCGTAAATAGCTGGTGAGCTAGACTGTACCAGGGAATCTGTTCGGTAGGCACTGTATTCTCTCAAGCTCTGGGTCCTGATGCCTTTCCATGACACATGCACTGTCCAGCTCCCTGAGGTCCCCAAGGCCAATATCCCTTCCCAGGGCCCCTCACTAGAGTTACCTGCTGGCCCCGGAAAGCCCCTGAGACTTCCCTCAGGCATGGCTTCATTTCTCAGAGAATTCTCCAATAGAGACAACATGAGCTAGGGAGGACGTTTTTGGAAGAGAAAGATGTGGAAGGAAGAGAAGAAAGCAAGAGAAGAAAGCAGAACCAAAAATCTAAGGGGTTGGTGACAGATCAAATTTGTCAGTTGTCACTGGAATCAGCCTACTCCAAAATATAGCATAAGTGAGTTATGGGAACTTTGGGATCTAAAACTAATTGCTCTGTACCATTTATCAGGCGACAGTGTACTAGAATACAGCTGTGTGAGGGATAAAGAGATAGAGTTCTAGAACTTTGTGTGCAAATAATTTAACAATGAAAAATGTTAATAATTAAAATCCCCCAAGCAAATTCCATTTTTATCATGGAATGCAGGCTCTTAGGAGTGTATGGGACAAATGAATGAGATTGTGGGGAAAAATACTTGTACATTTTTTGTGATTTAAAATTCCCATAGGAAACACTGATTTGCTAATGTGTGATTTTAGCTTCCAAACCGCAAAAACTAAGACAGTTCTTGAGTTTTAAGCTCTTTGACCCCTTGTATAAAACCCACCAAATTATAAAGTTCTTACTATAACAGTTAACAGTTCAATAGCTGCTAGACTCCCTTGAACAAAAGACAGTATGGATATATATTTTATTCTGGAAAAAGCTGGAGAAAGAGTTTTAGTATCCTTCTAGTTACTAAAGTGGAACTTGTAAAAGGTCCTATCCTATTCTGTAAAGACACGTAATTTCCCCTGCAAGGAGGCAACCATCAAAAACGTGAAGATTCCTCCGTAGAAATTAGTAAAGAAAACTTTAAAATCTTGCCCAATACCACCTCATTCATGTCCTTAAAGAGGGACTACCATGAGGTTAGGGGAGATGTTAGGGCATAGTCGCAAAATATTTTGGAAGCCGATTATATAGCTGTTACATGTAAAAGGCCACGTCCACATCACAGAACCTGAGGCTGTTAGGGCTGGGAGGGACAGGATCAGCCCCACAGGACAAACACTTATTTCCCAGCTGAGACTCTGAACCCCAAAGAAGAAGCCATAGGCATTCCAATCTCCCACCCTCCACCTGGAGCTCTTTCCAGGATGGTCCTGAGCCCTTAAAGGGCTGTGTTTGCTGCCATTGCTCAAGGCACTTATTTCTAACCCTTCCTGAAACCACAAGGGAATTTGAATTTACATGAGTTTATGCATTTAGTAACAGGCTTAAGGATGTATGTGTGTGGGTTTGGGGAGGATTGGGGTGAGGGGCTCTCTGCTAACTCTGATCTCCCCCTTCAGATATGGTAGGTGTCCCTGCAGGCATGCTCTAGGACAGCATGGCTACCCACCCAGGCTCCCGATCCTGCCCAGGCTGGAGTCTGGTTTTAACGTATTTGATTTATGACTAACTGCCTTAATGTGCCATGTAACGTTATCATCTCGAAACAGTACAAGAAACTGACCCCCAGTTCTTAAGGGGTGAAACACAAGTAAGCAGCTTCAATTCTAGGGTGTCCACTGTGGGCCAGGAGCCAACATCAACACTGTACGTGTGTCCATACAAGCACCTTGAAGGAGGGCGTGCTTATGATCTCAGCAAGAGGGTCAAGGGCATCCATGCTCACACCAAACAGAGCTGCAGGTCCAGGTACGAGCAGTATGAAGGAAGGGAACGGGGTCCCCACCAGGGGCATCAGCACTGGCTGGGGGGAGTTTGAGGGGATGCCTTGGGAGGGTTGGGGTCTCCACAGAGCTCCTCTGGGGAGGGCAGGAAAGACAGAGGCTGAGGGCAAGCGGGAAGACATTCCAGAAAGGGGTAGGCAGGTGAGAAGGTTCAGATTAGGCTCAAAGGAGTGAGTGGCTCAACAGATGCAGCTGGGGCCGGGGCGGGGGGCGGGGGAGGTGGTGTGAGGGGGCGAAAGTAAAGAAGCAGGGATGGCTGGTGGAAAAACACGGTGAAGCTAGACTAGGGGCCTCCACGGTCCATGGATGCAGCTGAACTTCACTTTGTCAGAACTGTCCGTCCTTGGTTCCCTGCCTTGGATACACCCCAGCTCCACCTCCAACTCCCACGTGGGTCTCCGGTTCCAGCCCTAACCCCTGTCTTTCCAGGGCACGGGTCCAGCCTGGCTTCCCAGCAGTTGCTCCAGACGCAGCAGTTCTGATCGGGGTTTAAACTACTCACTCAGGCATTCACCCCGAAAAGGGGAATACTTTCCTTCTGAGGAATGCCTGACTCTGCCACTCACGGGCTCTGCCCCCTTAAGCGGCTCCTCAACCCTCTGAAACTGGATCTATTCCTGTTTCTCTAGGCCCCCTTGAGCTGTCACCGCAGCCCCGAGATGGTATGTGAGTTGGCTGACTGCTGAGCCCTTGGGGGCCCTCACGCCCATACCACTTCCCAGTTAAGCACAAGCCGAGCTCCCAGACTCCCAGCTGGAAACCGCCGCCAGCAACTCGCAGCCTGTGCGTGGGGGCCGTCTAGCTGGAAAGGGCAGAGGTGGACCGGTGTGCATTCTGCTCTCCCTGACCACCCAGGAACGGGGACACGGACGGCAGAGTGTGGCCCTTTCCGTCAGCCCTCGCAACCCCTGGCACCATATGCTGTGTGATGGGACGCCAGGTGCGTTGCTTGTGACTGCCAAACATCCCAGGAAACACAAGAGAAAGGACTAATGGTGGGAATACAAGGAAACCAAGGCTCAGGTGCCCCGAGCTCACAAAGTTATGATGAAGGTCTGGTGTTTGAATCTGAGCATCATCATCCTCTCGAGATTGCGGGTCAAACGCTGCAACTGAAGTCAGCTACCAGGGCCGGGCTCCTGCCTCTTCCACACACTAGCAAGTGGAAATTCAGGTGCTTTGCAGGGAAACATGAAACTATGTGTCAAAGCAGCCTCACAGAGCTGTGGCAGCGTTCCAGCTGGGTTTCCCAACCTCAGCACAGTGGGCATTTGGAGGGGGGGTAAATTTTTGGGGTAGGGGCTGGCCCGTGTGTTGCAGGTGCTGAGCACCACCCTGGGCCTGTACCCACTAGACACCAGTAGCGCCCTCCAACCCAGCTGTGATAACCAAAAAATCTCTCCAGACATCACTAAATATCCCCACTAAAAATAACTCTCAGCCTCATTTAAATCAGAGCTTTATCCAAGCAACTGTTCCGCTTTGTTTTCTGGTGCCCCCGTCCCCTTCCTCTCCTAAAGCTGATCGATCCATTTTTCTTGGGTCTCAAACTCAAAGGGTCTTAATATTATGCACTGGTTTCTTTTTCTTCTTATTTACATGGTCTTCATATGTTTTTATTAAAATATTTCACATAAAAAAAATTAAAAAATAAAAAAAATAAAATATTTCACATGAAATCCAGGCTTCCCCCACGCCCAAATAACGTGTACATTTATGTAAAAGAGGCTTAAGTACTTCCTAGTTTGCTAGCTTTAGACGTCCTTGCTTTTTAAAAGAATTTTTTATTGAGCTATGATTGACATATAACATTATGTTAGTTTCAGGTATAGAGCATCAAAATCTGATACATGTGTATATTGCAAAAGATCACCATGAGGCATTTCCTTAGCATCTCTCATCACACAGCTACTGTTTTGTTTTGTTGTTTTTTTTCCTTTTCCCCTTGGGATGAGAACTTTTAAGATCTACTCTCAGCAACTCTCAAATATACAAAACAGTATTATGAACTACAGTCACCATGCTCTGCAGTATTTTCCCAGGACTTATTTATTTTAAAACCAGAAGTTTGCCTCTTTTGTTTTTAAATTATATCATGAAGGCAACTTGGAAAACCTCAAGATAAATTCTGAGTGCCAACGTTTGGGAAGTACTAAAGAAACAAAGCGTCTTGAACAGAAAGGGACTTGCCATAGCAGAAGCTCAATAGGGTGGCAGCTTTCAGGGAGACAGCTGAACAGAGGAGCCTCTGACATTGCCCATGCATTGTGTGCAGATGAAGTGAAGCTGTGGGGAAAATACAAGGTCCCTTCTCTTAGGAGATGTTTTGCATCCTTGTAGACTGATCTTTACTGAATTGTGCTTTTTGAATGTCATGCTCTGTAGGATTGATGTGGACACGTTCCAACAGAATCATTGCTCTGACTCAAAAGAACTGAAGTTTCTGAAGCATGCTCTTTTCTTGTAAGATTGTGGGAGTATTTTAAATCAGAAGAATTGTTTGATCTTATGCTCCAACACAAATGAGTTAGCGGGCGGCCAATTGCTGCTGTCAGAATATAAGGGAGAAGTCCATAAATGTTCAAATGACCTGAAACACAGTAGCTAAGAGGTCTATTATGCATGGCAGGATAGAGAATCTTGCACAGTCACCCAGGGGGCCATCCCGGGTGGACTTGATCAAGACCCTCAACCTCTCTGAGCTTTGATCTTCTGCCCCGCAAATGCAGCATGATAAGATGGTAAGAGAGTTGTCATGAGGAGCCAGAGAACTGAAGAGCTTTCAGAACACAGAACAGTGCCTGACACAGGAGAAGCAGATATCACTTCAACTATAGAATTCTATTCCATGTGATCTCAATAGATATTACCCAAAAAACGGTCTTATAGTCAAAGGTCCAGATATACCACTCTAAGTAAGGTTAAACAAGCCTTCTTTCCCCCCTCACTGCAGTACTTCTCAGAGCCTTTAAAATGCTGATATGCTTCATTTATTCTTCTCCTATCCCCCTAACCCCCCATGTTGCTTCTCCATGTCCTCATATCAGGGAGATCATATGATAGTTGTCTTTCTCCGATTGACTTATTTCACTAAGCATGATACGCTCTAGTTCCATCCACGTTGTCGCAAATGGCAAGATTTCACAAAACAAACCGGGGGTTGCTGGGGGGAGGTGGGATTGGGAGAGGGGGAGGGGGCTATGGACATTGGGGAGGGTACTTGCTATCGTGAGTGCTGTGAAGTGTGTAAACCTGGCGATTCACAGACCTGTACCCCTGGGGATAAAAATACATTCTATGTTTATTAAAAAAAAAAAAAATTTGGAAGGGGAGGCGAACCATAAGAGACTATGGACTCTGAAAAACAACCTGAGGGTTTTGAAGGGTCAGGGGTGGGAGGTTGGGGGAACAGGTGGTGGGTAATAGGGAGGGCACGTTTTGCATGGAGCACTGGGTGTTGTGCAAAAACAATGAATACTGTTACGCTGAAAAAATAAATAAAATGAAAAAAAAAGTCAAATAAAAGATGCATAAATAAAAAAAAAATGCTGATATGCAACCTGAGTTTTAAGATGGTGGTGACCAAGTATGGACCATTTGACATGAGGACCCTTTTTGCATAAGGCAGTTCACAAGACTAGAAAACACTGGGTGAATCACAGCTTGCATTTCCAAGCATGACACGTAGTGTAATATAATTGGGATCTCTTATCAGGATACACAGAACTTTAATTGTGAAACCTATCAACACTGACAATTACCAGAACATGCTAAGAATCTGTGACTCCTTAGTATGAAGCATTCACAAGGGCTCAAATTCCAGTATGCTGTCCATGTGGGTCTTTTAAAAAAATGTTAGTGTGGTAGGGACACCTAATATGAGATCTACTCTTGCCACAAATTTTTAAATGAACATTACATTATTGTTGATTGTAGGAAGATGTTGTACAGCAGATCTCTAGAGCGTACTCACCTTGCACAACTGAAACTTTATGCCCTTTGATTAGCAACTCCCCATCTCTCCCTCCCACCGGCCATGCAGATTTTTACATCACTTACCCGAGACCCTTTTTCAGGAAAGCACTGGCACACTGAGCAATCTCTTCCTCCGCAAGGACCCACAAACTTCTTTCCACTCTGGAAAGTGAAGCATCTGGTTTAGTAAAGCAGTGTTCTTCACTTAGCTGGGTACCTGTTGTGTACATTATAACAAACCCCTTGCTTTCCCTAACCCATGAGAATTCCACAGTATACTTTGACCGTTGGATTTGTGAAAATAAAAGGCTAATGTTGATATATAAAAAGGCAAAGAAATTACACTGTGGCTTGATAAGAGGGAAGATGATTATGCAAGCAAAATAAAAGTTCATGTGAGCTAACAATAAAAGAAAAAAAAAGCCTGCTTCTGAACCCACTTTTCACGGGCCAGAATCTTCTGCACTGTCTCTCTCCTAGCAAGATATCACTTACTAAGTTGTGCATAATCTTAGAATATAAGTTATATGGTTAGGAAGACTGTAAGCACACAATGTTGTCTCACTTAGATTATAAATTTGGCTGCTTTTTAGGACCCTCTTGCTGCCCCTCCAAGAACACTGAGTCCTTCCCGGTCACTGCTGTAGTCACAGCTGTGAACTTCACGTGACAACTGTTTCCCACAAGTTGCTGAAACTCCAAAATGGTTCTTCTAATGTGTCGCTCAACCAGAAAACTCTTGAATTTGAATCATTTGGGCACTTTCTCCACTTCTCCCTAACTTCTCTCCAAAATTTTCTTTAAAGAGTTACTCCACACTCACATATTTTCTTAATGTTCATGCTTCCTCCAAACACACACACACACACACACACACACACATACACCCTTTGGGAAGAATCAGCCCCTTGTTCTCACAAATCCTCATTGTCTGTATCCAGAATCATCTGTCACTTCGGTACAAAAGCATAATCCCAGAGTAACTGTTTCCATAAGTTGACTGCTTAACAACAAAACAGCCACCACGAGGCACCTGCGTTGACAATGGACACTGAGCATTCCTTCAGAGCCTCGGGCTGTGGGTTGGGAGGGAATAGTGACAAAAGCAGCTCCAGATGCTAGGAGCTAAGAGTGTGGATAGGAATATCAGAAGGGCACCAGGGATAATCTTCACCTAGTTCATCATCTTGCTGGTCCAGTCCTCACTGCAACTCTTATGTACTAACCACACATTTCTATGATCGATAGATCTTTTACACTCAAAGCTATAAATTTAAGCTTTTATGCCAAAGTATGGTAGGGAACATAAAACATTTGAACCAATAGTTATAGTTCTGATGGAGAGACTCTATACATGCATACACATCTATGTGCATAAGCATATACATAAATACATCTGAGCAGTGTACGTACGAATATACACATGTGTACACATACACATGTATATGAATATGAGTATGGGGGGAAAGAGTCTATCCAAAATGCATTTTTTTTTCAATCACACAATTTAGACCTCTTTTTTATGGGAAAATATGCTCAGAGGCAATCCAAAAGAAAAATCTTTAAATTGAGCATTAATAAAAAACACATTATTATAAACAAAACTCCTTAGGGTCATTGAAAGTATATAAGAATGTAAACCTTGACAAGAGTTAAGTTAAAGAATGTATTTGAACTTTCAGAAATATATACCTCTTGAGGTTTGAGTCACATTGTTATCTATGAATGCAGAAACATCAAGTTCAAAACTCTGATAAGGTAAAAAAAAAAAAATGAAATAGCCCAGGTCCAGGACAGCATGAAAACACTTAAAATAACTAGTCGGAACACTTGGGTTCACTTAAGGTTGGGATTCATTACTATGTGTTCAGTGAGATATCAAAACAACCAGAAAAAGAAGGTTGGTTGATTAGCTGGCTTGATAATAAAGGCAAGTTTGTTCTCTTATTATTTGTTTGTTTTGGCTTTTTTTTTTTTTTAAACTTAACTGTGTGCCAAGCATCACAGAGATGTTTGTAGCAAAATTACATTTCAGGAAAGAATCGTTTTAAAATAAATTAGATAAGTTAGCAGATTCTAATAAAGAAAAAGAAATAGTTGCATATAAAGCTTTGACTAGCACTGATAAGAGAAAAAGCAAGAGATAATTTTAGTCTCTGAAGTTCTTCTACGTTACATGTTTCCCAATAAATGCCACCTTAAAAGGGGGAGGCATTTGTAAAGGAAGAAGCTGCATCTCAAAAAACAGATCGTGTAAACCCATTTGAAAAAGATAAAGACCATATCCCAGACAAGGCAACATTCAAAGTATAAACCATATTCACCAAGAACACACTGGCATTCTCAAAAACTAATGTTACTCCTCAAAGAGGAAAATGGAAAAGTTCCTATCCATTTTATCTCAGATATTTTTAAACAAATTTATCTTGAATAAAATGTTTAAGAAGTTATTAATTTCTAGATTAATAACCAGTCCTACATTTCTGCCTCTATTTTTTCTTTTTTTGAAAAACAACATTTGCACAAAATTAAAAGTTCAAATAGGGCAAAAATGTAATGGAAGAAGAAATTTTCTTTTCCAGCTCAGGAGAGGCAGTCACTGTTCTCCCTCAGGGTCTGGATAGTTATGAGCACGTTCATGCCATGATCACATACACACACAGGCACAAACCTATGTGCACACATATAAATATACATGCACACATGTACACACATACACGTGCACACACATGCCCACGTATACACCCAGGCATATGTACACGCACATAGATGCACTCTTTGGCCATTTTGGTCTTGTTTTATTTTAACCCAAAGGGTCTATTTCTCTGTACCTTTCTGTTTTCTTATTCAGACATCTTCAAAATCATTCCAATTTAACAGAACCCCTCTCCATCGCATGAAGTACTATAGCTTGTTTAACCAGACCTATCTCCCTTCTCTTGTTCCTGAACGCTCGCCTGCAGCCAGTATTCTTGGGCATTTTCTTTATGCCCAAGTCAGTATAAATATGTATGACAAATTCCAAAAAGGAAAATACCTGTGTTTAGTAGGGTTATGCATTTGCAATTCAGATGGATAATGCCAAGTTGCCTTCCGTAGCTACTGCATTGATTTACATCACCACCTTTCAAACCCAACTACAGTATAAGCTACTTTTGGGGCAAAATCTCTAAAACCTCTGTACAGCACAACCCTCTAGGAGGGTCCAGGCTAGAACAGTCTGGTTCAAGAATTTTATTCACTCATATGGAGCATAAGAAACAAAGGAAGTGAAATTTAAGACTCTGTAGACTCTTACAATAGGGAAAAAAATAATATAATACAGAAATAAACATGGAGAAATCAGGTAAAAAAAAATCCAGACATATATATTTCAATGGGTTTCCATTTATTATTTCAGATGAGGCAATCAAATGCGTGTGAACTAGGCCTGCTTGGGGAGAGCTTCTGATTCCCTGACGCCTGTGCTTTCTGTTCCTGACTGGTAGGAAAAGGAGACCAGAAGGCAACTTCCTATTTTGACTGGCTTTGAAAAGACCTATGTTACTAACTTAAATAATCACAGAAATTGGATTGGATAAATCCAAGCTAGAGAGGATGGACAGATGGAGATGTGCTCTATCGTGACTGAACCCATGCAGTTGTCTCAAGGTCTACCTTACAGGCGGTCCGTGGTGTGATTTCCCAGAAGCGCCTGGGGTGGGGTTTAGTAACTCTGATTCCTCAGTGAGGAAGCAGAAGAAAGAGATCTTGTTACAGAATATTCTAGGCTTCTCTTTCTCCAGAGTCAAAATGTTCACATTTAATCTTATATTTCTTGATTTAATCTTGAAGTGACCCAGCTGCTTCCTGCCCCTCTCCAACAACAACAACAACAAATAAAATAAAAACAGAACAAAACAAAAAAATGTTAACAAAAGATTATGTCAAAAAAAAAAGATTATGTCATAAAATAAAGAAATCTCCAATATGTGGGCAATTATTGCTAAGTAGTCTTGACTGCAAAATAGAAAAGAAACCTCAGAGTTCACCTAGTCCAACCCTTCACTTTGCAGATGAGAAAACTGAGTCCCACCGAGTGGTTTGTTTGAAACAAAAAGATTTATAATGAGAGTAATGCATGCAATTAGAGCTAATTAATGTACTTACCCCATATACATGTTGTACAGAAAAGAGGATGAATATAAGTGACCTATAAAATAGCAAAAAAGGGGATTAATTTAAACTGCTCATTTTCATGCAAACCAAACCAAACAGAGAAAGAACAAAGGAACAAATCCCAGAAAGCTTCTTTTTATTTCTAATAGGCAGCTGTCATCTGTGACAAGATAGATGTTATCCTCTCTCTGGTTGTCATCATTCCCTTCCCTCTTGCTAATCAGTCAGGAAGTACTCACAGCCATTTAGTGGGGTCCCCACTGGGTCTGGGGCCCTGGGGACACTCTGAAGGCGAGACCCAGATAAGTAGCTGAGGGAAGGGAGGCGACTCTCTGAATGAAATGCAGAGGAGTGAAGGAAGGAGGCAGCTTTGTTCAGAGACAGTGCAAAGACCAGTGTACCCTGGATGACATTAAGTGGAACCAACTGGAAGGAGAGAGGAGGGAAGAAAACCTATCTGGACTGGGGAGATGGTTTGGAAGGGAAGGAAAGTAATATGAAAGAGTTAGGGAAGAGTTAAGTAGTTCAGATGGTCTCCTGCATCTTCAGAACCAGCAATGGCTGTCTATCTCTCTGGCCTCTGCTTCCATTGTCCCATCTCTTTTGCCTCTCACCTCCTTTCCCCCTCTTTCACTTCTAAGGACCCTTGTGATTATACTGGGCCCATCCAGATAACCGAGAATAATCTCCCCAAGGTCCGATGATGAGCAAGCTTAATGTCACCCACAAGCATATTCCCTGTCGCCCTGTAACAGAACATATTGTCAGGATCCACGGACTAGGATGTGGACCTCCTCAGGGGCTATTATTACCCTGCCTACCATACTAGCGAAGTACCCTCTAGTATCTCTGCTAGTTAGAGGGCCCCTGCTGCACTGGACATCAGGAACGTTTTTACTATTCAAACCTAGTAAGAGAGCACCAATCTACAGCCTTTAGATGAGTGTCTTTCCCATTGGTGATGATGTGGTGTGATTCAGGGAGAGTAGAGAGAATTGGTGTTTAATAAAAACGAATCACACACCAAAAAGCAGGCATAATGCACAGATTTCTGGAAAAATTTGGCTTTTTGACAAATGAAACATTCAGATGATTCATAACTATAAAACCAATGGTTAGGAGAAATTATCAAATAAAAGCAAATGATTGCATTAAGGACACTCACCAGGGATCTGTGACCGAGGGTTTGATCCAACTGAATGAGCACCTTATTGACGCCATGCGCGTGGGTTACTTCAAGTCTTGGTACTTAAAAAAAATTCTGTCAGGTTTCTCTTCTCTTCCAGAAGACTCTGACTTATAAGTGAGGTTCTATGTCCTGGGTTTAAAGTTTGGATATGTTACATATACAACAGGGTGTAATTACATATAAAAAAGGGTGTAAGACACAACATTTTAAATATAAAGATACCTTTTAAAACAGAACAAGCATTATAATGTTGAAAACAATGACTTTCATCATTTATAGTAATGGAAATATTTTCTAAACGGAAATTCAATTTTTTTGATGAGAATCTTAGTGATGATTAAACAAATAAATATCAATTTCATTCTTAGAAATAAAAATAATTTCTAGTTATTTGTCATAAATATATTTTTGAGAAGTGAAAAAAGGTGTATTTAATGCTTGTATAAGAAATTATTGCTTCATTTTGTTAAGCGGCATTTTCCACTACGTAACATTTGCCCTTGAAAATCCAAGTTAAAACTCCCTCGAGTTTTTCTTTTGTTTGGTTTCATTTTGTTGTTTTTTCACCTTTTGAAATTAGGAAAGGGACTATTTAGTATAGAAAAAAATACTTTGCACACAACAGCAAATACATATAAAAATATTTTTATGTAAAATGGTACAACCTCTATGGAAAACATTTTGTCAGTTCCTCAAACAGTTAAACACAGAATTACCATATGATCTAACAATTCCACTCCTGGTATATACCATGAGAACTGACACTATGTTTATGCATAAATGTGTACATAAACATTCAGAGTAGCCAAAAAGGGCGAACAACCCCACACATCCATCAACTGATGAATGAGCAAGCAGAATGTGCTACACTGGATTTGGCAATAAAAAGGAATGAAGTACTGAAACATAGATGAACTTCGAAAACATATTAAGTGAAGGAAGTCACATATTATATAATATCATGTACATGAAAAACCCAGAATAGGCAAATCCATGGAGACAGAAAATAGACCAGTAATTGTCAGGGGTTGGAGGAGAGAATTGGAAGGTACAGGCTTTCTTCTTGAGGTGATGGAATGTTCTGGAATTAGTGGTGTTGTTGTGCAACATTATGAATACACTAAAAACCACTGAATTATAAACTTTAAAAGAGTTCAAACAGTGAATTTTATTTTGTGAACTTTATCTCAATTTAAAAAAAGAAAAAGAAAAAAATATTTTTACTCCAAGCCTCTTTATCTTTGATAAAAGATCTCTGGCTCAAAGAAATGTCTTGAAATTGGAAGTGTCTTGAAATTGACACTCATCTTAAAAACTCTGGCTTCTCTGAAGACCTGTACCAATGAGAATTGGGTAGAGAGAGGAAAACTGGGAGTATTGGAGTTATTTTTTAATTTCTGGATAAAATCTGAATAAAACTAACTCAGTGCTGTATTTATGGGAGACTAGTTCTCCAAGTATGTGGGAGAACAACATTCCATGATATAGTTTGAAAATCAAGTAGGAGAAGAATCCCGCTGAGTGCCCAAATCATTTCCCATCCCCAAATCCATCATTTTAAATACTTTTTGAAGCTGCATTCTGGGAGCAAGTCTCAATAAAACAAATTATTGATTTGGAAGGAATACACAAATTGGCTTGAATCATTCAAAAGTTACCCGATATTTTAAACAAATAGGAAAGAGTAAAAAATTAAAGAAAACAGGGCATTTGCAAATTTCCAAATTTCCAAACAGACACGTGATGCAATTAATCTCCAAATATATTGTGATAAAGGGTATAAAAAGGGATTTTACTAAAACAGAGTGTTGTTGTGGTCACTTTCAGAACAAGAATGCCAGCTCAGGGCCCTAACACTTAGGAGTTTCTCAATACATTTTGTAATTGGATGGCTGGCCGGTTGGGTGCACGGGTGGATGGACAGATGAACCAATCCACAGAAATCTAACCAGTCTCTTGTGAGTGAAAGGACCTTGCTGATTGGGAGTCGCCATTGCAGCCTCATCACTGTGCACTTAGTAAGCCCTGTGACAATAGGGATTTTGTCTTTTTTTTTAATTCACAGTTATCTCTAGTGCCAAAATGGTGCTTGGAACATAGTTAGACATATATATTTTTTCATTCATTGGATGAGAATTTACAGAAGATACTTTAGGACCTTTTGGATGTGAATCTAATATATTTAATAGAGGATATAAGATAAGGCCAACTTTGTATACACGTGGGGTGAGGGAGGAAAGGAGAAAGAGGGTGATGGAAAGAGGGATCATACAGCCTTGGGGGAAGTGGATGGGGAGGAAGATAATGATGCTGATTACATCAGGGACCCTCTGCTGAGAGGGCTGTGCACATCGAGTCACTTACTTCACAGTTTAGTAAGGAAAGTATTGTTTCTGTTGTAAAAGAAAACCAAATTAGGTCCATTTAAATAATTGGTGCAACGTCACAGAGCTAATAAATGGTATAACCAGGGTTTTTTGACTCTAATATGTATCCCTTCTCCCAACAGACACCTAAGCAGGGCAGTCTGCTGATGTCTGCTCTCATACCCCTCAGAAATCGTTTTTAAATTATGCATACCTCGTCTTTTTTCTTTTTAAATCAAATTAACATCTAAAAATTTTCATTTTCTCTTTAAACAGTTGCAAAGTATAATTTGAAACATTGTACATGGTGACCAATAAAATAAAAACAGTTGCAACACTATTTTTTTGTATTTTTTTAAAGATTTATTTATTTATTTGAGAGAGAGAGAGAGAGAATGAGTGGGGGAGGGGCAGAGAGAGAAGGAGAGAGAATCTCAAGCAGAATCCCCACTGAGTGTGGAGTCCAATGCAGGGCTCAATCTTACGACCCTGAGGTTATGACCTGAACTAGACACTCAAGAATCAAGAGTTGGACGCTCAACCGACTGAACCACCCAGGTGCCCTCCAACACTATTCTAGATGTAGCCAATGGACCATCATAAGAATGGATCTCACCACCATCGGTTCAAAATTCATGCACACAACTTCTTTAACAGCTAGAAATTTTACGCCATTTTTCTTCTTGAATTCATATTTCCATTCCACTTTCTCATGTATATTGTAGAGCAATATATTTTTATATTTGGAAATCTTATATTGATCATCCTATCATACTTCTTTGCAACAAAAATATGTATATAAATTAAGTGCTTTTTATCTCCTATGATCACAAATCTCTAAGTCTTAAAATTTTTTTGCCTGGATTTGCTTGCCATAATGATTAGTATGTAATCCACCAAAACCAAATAAATTTTTTTTTTTAAGATTTTATTTATTAACTTGAGAAATAGAGATTGCAGAGGGAGTGGAAGAAGCAAAAACATCGCTCCTCCAGCAGGGAGCCTGACCTGGGCTTGATCCCAGGACCGTCAGGCCATGACCTGAGCAGAAGGCAGACACTTAACCAAACTGAGCCACCCAGGTGCCCCTAAATTCATATTTCGATAAATAATTATTAAACACATTACGAATGAAATTTTACTGGAAATGTAGTTGACAATGAATGAATTGGGCCTTTTGGTTTCTCAAATAGTTTATTTAGCCCAGATCAATAAGGAGATATGATCAAGAAAAAAGGCAGGTCAAGCAACAGTTCTGCTTCCATTTTAGCTTCTTAAAACTGTAAATTCTAATAAACCTATTCACAGAAAAAAAGAAGTTGTGAATGGAAGAAATTTGTTCTATGTATCACTCAATGCTTTGAACTTCTCCTGAGTTGTATATCAAAAGCAATACAGAATTCATCATCAAGAATCATTTTGAGTGATCAACTATCTGTTAAGTCTTTCCTCAATTGTGATGAAAGCAAAAAGTTGGGAACCACCTGGCCCTGGGATGTGGAACCCGAGAGGTAGAGTGCCTCTGTTCTCAGCAACTGCCTTCACACTGCTCACCATCTGGCTCGTGAACAGTTCTTGCCTTGGGGCAAAGCAGGGTGGTAACCCTTGGGATGGCTGGGGGTGGGGTTATACCTATCTGGTGAAAAGCAGTAGAATGAAAATTATGAAGGGGTTGGTGAGAACCCAAACCAAAGGCCCATCTTTAGATAGAACAATTCTAAGAACAAATACCTATGCAGTTGAGAATCTAGAAATTGATACCTTTACTTGATTTTCCAAGCTGCCTGCACAACTCTTAGGAATCTTTTTGTGTCTTGGGGGTATATGTACCTCAGCTTGAAGATCTCTGCTCTAGATGAACTTCCAAAGGGGTGTGTGTGTGTGTGTGTGTGTGTGTGTGTGTAATATAAATTTATAACTGTTCTCCTGTCTAAGTTGCATCATAGCTGAGCAGAGGGCCCATCTCGTTATCAGCTGGACACCATGAACATTGGTGTGCACAATGCCCTATGGTTCACACAGGAAATCCACAGTAATCTGAGAGGATTTTCTTTGCTGCAACTGCTTATGTTAAGAGCACGAAAACTTCCGTCTCAACCAAGCTTTTGACTGCACCAAACAGCAAACAAAAATACTCTCACTCAGAACACTGTCCTTCTGACCTACCTTCTCACAATTACATGGCTGTCATCCCATGGGATTGACCAAAGCAATGAGTTTTCAATGGAGTCTATCATTAGTACAGGGGGAAAAAAAAATCTTTAACAACCCAAAGTCTGTGCCACTGAAATGTATGCAAAGAGTAGCTTTGGGAGACTGCCTACCCAGGAAACTTCTACCAAAGTTCTACACCTTTCAAAGGACACACTTTGTCTAGCCTACTGTTTTTCTCAGGAAGGGAGCATTTTCCACAAGCTGCTGCATCATGACCCACTCAGGCACCCACTTCAGCCCAGCTAAGCTAGAGTGTGGCCAGATCTTCATCACCCACCACATCGTGGAGGAGCGGAACCACCTCACCCCAAGGCAGCCCAACCCAGAACTTGACCTAGAACTTCGACTCAGGGCTGGGGAGGATGGCACAGGAGGATAGCCTGGATCAGTCCTCTTGAAGAGTTGAAATTAGGAAAGAGAAGAAAGGGGATGAAAGAGGAAGGAGGGTCAGGAGATGCCCTGAGGTAGTCAGCCATTCGAAGGTTGGGACACATCAAGGTGAAGGACAAGCCTGAATTTAGAGGACACAGATATCTTCAGTAATCATAAAAAACTGTTTTTAAGAGAGGAAAATGCAAGAAGAGAAAGACAGAGGGTCTACAGTGAGAGAATGAAAGACGAGCTCATTCCCGAGAGCTGCCCATTTTTGATGCAGGTTTATAGTTTGTTCTCTTTACCTGAGCAAACCGACCTGTCCAGCCAAGTCTGACAAAAGCACTGCCCCATCCCCACAGCTGGTCCCAACCTGTAACACCCCAACAGAAGCTCTCTTGGAGGTTCCGCCAGAGGCTGAACATTAACACCCTGAACCTTCGACATAAGCCTCACTCCACAACCCAAGTAACGTGCGCACACTCTTTCCCAGCCTCTATTTATTTCAGTCATTTCTAGAATGCAGATTCAATAAATGTCATTAGCTTCTCTTCCTCCAACTCCCTGGGCTGACTTTTTTTCTTCACTACTTTATGAAAGTTCCTGGACTCCAATTCCCTTGGGACTTCTTATGAGTCTCTGCATGACGTTTTTCAAATACTTTGTCTGGGAACAAGATCTGAGATCTTCCAAATCATTATTTCTACTACGAGGGATTTGTTTTCTCTGCAGCCCAATCTTGAAAAGAAATACACCCTGCTTGGGTTCTCATGGACTAGGGGGTGGGGGTGGGCAATGGCCAAGATTAGAGGGCCAGATTACAAGAGACTGAATATGAGAATCTTCCAGTCACTAAAAGGTAGTATAAATACAATGTCTTTTGTTTTCCCAAGTAACATTAAGTCTTTGAGCTCTTTTTAATAATAATATTTTTGTTCTTTCAGTGAAATAAATTCCTATTAACTTAATATCTACATGTTCTTTCCTTTTACCTTCTGACACTGAGCTATCTGAAGACTCTCTTTCCAAGGCAATTTGTGTGTGTGTGTGTGGTCTGAACACCTATTTGTATATACCTTTATCTTTCCAAGATAGAATTCCTAAAGGCTCCTCTTTGCAAAGAAATAAGCAAAAGTCCTCAAAGGATAGAAGGATAGTGCTCCCAGGAAAAGAAGGACATGTTATGTCCACCTTGGTGGTTGGATATCTGCCTTCGAGGTTTACACTTTCCCTGTTAAGAGATGACCTGACCTTTCCCCAACATTCAAGCTGATTATTTGGTTTCGGTCTTTTGACAATCCCATATTCTTCACACTTTCAAACAGTTCAGGTTGGTTTGAGCTTTTTTGCAAAAACAGTCAATCTCAACAACTATCACAAGGTTTTTAAAGCAGGTCATGAATCTGGGTGGTCCATGGATCACTGGAATGTGGTTGGAGCTCCATGTTCTCTGAGAAGCAACATGGAAAAACTGAGAACTACTCAAGTAAATTCTTGAGAATAACTCAGTTCCAACTTGACCAGAATGCAGTTGGATTAGGACCAAGCCCGCCCCCACCTTGCCCTCCCTCCAGGTTCAGTTGAATTGTTTGAGAGTGCTGCGGAGTCCTCAGTTGACCTTGAAGTTCAGTTTGCTAGTCCAGAGCCAACCAGACCATATCTCAGCTAACCTACTATTCTGCCAACATAGGCTTTTATTATCATTTTCTCCTTGAGAACTCCTCCCAATATCAACAAAAAAGTTGACAATGACCATAATAATGTCGCCACTTGGAATCCACATGGAAGTGATATATGTCCCAAAAATATAAATTGATTTTCAAAACCAAATGGGCCCTGGGCGCCTGGGTGACTCAGTGGTTTAAGCCTCTGCCTTCGGCTCAGGTCATGATCTCGGGATCCTGGGATCGAGTCCCGCATCGGGCTCTCTGCTTGGTGGGGAGCCTGCTTCCTCCTATCTCTCTCTGCCTGCCTCTCTGCTTACTTGTGATCTCTCTCTGTCAAATAAATAAATAAAATCTTAAAAAAAAAAACAACAACAACAAATGGGCCCTGTACCTCCAAGTTAAGAATGACATTCTTGACTCAGAATGTGGTATGTCTCTTGCCAAAAGCACTAATCCCCAAGGTTGCTCTTGGTCTGTAATTTTCCCTTCAGGACAGGACTGGGGTGGCACTATGTGAATTCTCTGGAACTTTCAGACCTCTGGGAACTGTCTTTGTGTTGAGTTCTGGAGGTAACACCCTATGATACAGCAGGCAGGGACCACACATACTATGAAGCTGTCATCTTCAGTGACTTCTCCTCTCCTCCATAGATAACAATCTGCCTCCTTCTTCTGATACCATGTGATCTCGTGTTAGGGATAAAATCAGGCTCTGGAGTTAGAAAGACTTGTGTTCAGATCTTGATCACTTAGCAGCATAACCCTGAGCAAGTACGTAACTCTTCTGAACTCTCAACTTCTCAGCATGTGAAGTTAATCCCGAAGAGAATTACATGAGTCCGAATTAGCACCTAGCATAGTGTCCGGCACAGTGGCTCAAGAAATGTTTGTTTCCTTCCTTCCTAATTACTTTTAGGATGAAAAGAGCTCCTGCATATAATATATTAGAAAAGGATTAGAGGGGCGCCTGGGTGGCTCAGTGGGTTAAGCCGCTGCCTTCGGCTCAGGTCATGATCTCAGGGTCCTGGGATCGAGTCCCGCATCGGGCTCTCTGCTCAGCGGGGGGCCTGCTTCCCTCTCTCTCTGCCTGCCTCTCTGCCTGCTTGTGATCTCTTTCTGTCAAGTAAATAAATAAAATCTTTTAAAAAAAAAAAGAAAGAAAGAAAAAGATTAGAAAATTGGGAACTGGATCAAGCCTGGGCAGAACTCAGAAACAGAGGTAGATTGATCTGAGGAGGGAGAAGATCTGGGGAAAGGAAAAGAGGGATAAGCTATGACAGTCCCTCCTGAAGTCCTTTTAAACATGAGGAGAGAGAACTTATGGAGGGGGATGAATCTTCAGACAATCACAGAGTTAACATGAGTTGACTCTAAGAGGACACCAGGAAAAAAGTTGACATTGGGTGTTATCAACCAGAAAGCCAGCTCGTTCTGTTATCACTGCTGCTAATGCTCTCCCCCACCCCACCCCACTGTACACACACTCCTCCTAGACCTCCTTCTCTTCTTCTGCCTTCTTTTCCTTCCTCCTCTTTTCCATCATCACCATCGTCACCACTATCCCACCATAAGCAAGTATAATGAGCAGCATCTCCAGAGGGCCACCTAGGTGCTAAGCACTGCTAAGGGCTTAACACAGATCTGCAACCTTCACAATCACCCCATGAGGTAAGTAATATGATTACTTCCCTTTACAAGGAAGTCACGCAGGCAGTGAGTGGCACATCCAGGATTCAAACTCCAAGGCTTTCCCTATTGACCATTATACTACAGAGCTTCAAAATGCATGCAAATTCCTGCATAAGCTTCAGGATTTGTGTCTGGGAAGAACAACTCTAGCCTCCAATACAGCAGCAGCAAGGACAATCGATTCTGAATGCAGTGGTGCACTATGATACAAAGACATTCATTTTTGGTGAATCCCAGAAAATCTGAATTTTTGTGGGAAGGTCTTTATGTCTGGAATCTCAAATCTGGGAAATCCTATCGAATAGCTGGAGATCTTAAAAATGTACCATTTCTAACTAGAATTAGAGTAGTCAATTATTCAAGCATCTAAGGTAGCTATGTAGGCCAAAAAAGGAAGGAGATTTCCCAAAAGTGTCCAAACGAACTTAAATGTTAAACAGAAATACTGGAGTGAGCATGCAATTCATTCCAAAAAAGAAGGAAAGCTTTGTCTGGGTGAGAAAGAGCACAGTATTCATAAAACTCTTATGTCTTTTCTGAGGAGGCTTAACTACCTCCTTTTCCTCTGGCTTCATTCTTATCTTCTGCCCAGTGTCCATCCGTCTTGCTTCTGGCAGGAGCTAGCTCCTAGAAACTCAGAATCTCCTACTGGGTCTCTCCCTTGAACCATAAACCATCTAGGAAATGTATTTCCTAGTGTTTGGAAATCAACACTGTCCAAATAACATATTCATCAAGGACAATATTTTGAACTGAATGATAATAAAAACAACATAGCAAAATGTATGGGATACAACTTAGCTAGCCTAGATAAAGAAAATAAATCTACAACTGTTCATATCAGGAAAGAAGAAAAGTCTAAAATCAATGATCTGAGCCCCTATTTAGAAAACTAGGAGAGGAGAATACATTAATTCTGAAGTAAAGGCTAGGAAATGATAAAGGTAGAAAAGGAACTCAATAAAAGAGAAAGCACTCAAGCAATAGAGAAAAACAAAAGAAACTCTAAGCTGGTTCTTCGGGTTTTTGAAAAGGTAAATAAAATGGACCTACTTGAGAAATTACCAATGGTAAGAAATGACAAAAGGGAAAACATTATATATCTACAGGTATTAAAAAGATCATTACAGAATCTTCTGAACAATTATATACCAATAAATTTGACAATGTATAAGAAATGGACAGATTTCATGAAAGATGAATATTATCAGAACTGACACAGGAAGCAACAGAAAATCTGAACAGTCCTATATCAATTAAATTCAGGATTAATCAACTGAGTCATTCAAAACTTTCCACAAGGAAAACTCCAGGGTTAGCTGCCTTCACTAGTGAACTCTATCAAATATTTAAGGAAGAAATGATATAAATTCTTCACATAGACTTACAGAAAATAGAAGCGGGAACACTGGGCAACTCATTTTATGGGGCTAGTATTACTCAGATTCCAAGGATATTACAAGATATTACAAGAAAACCACATGAAGTAGACTCATGAACTCATGAACATAGACTCAACTCTCCATAGCACAACATTAGCTGATAAAATCCACATATATGTATGTTCAAATTATCCAGGATAGTATAAGCTATTTTTTAAAATAACAACAACAAAGTTGGAGAACTTACATACCCTGATTTCAAGCCTTGCTCTAAAGCTGTAGTAATAAAGAAATGTGGTATTGGTGAAAGAAGAGACATGTGCATCAGAGGAACAAAAAAAGACCTAAATGTAGATGATTAATTAGTTTTCTATGAAGGTGCTAAGACAATTTAGTGGAGAAAGAGGTCTTTTTAATGAATGGTGCTGGAACAATTGGATAGCCATACGTAAAGGAAAATTTAAAATAGATCCTTGCTTCACACCATATTCCTAAATTAACTTAAAATGGATCATTGACTTAAACCATAAAAATACAACCAAAGAAGAAAACATAGAAGAAATCTTTGTAACTTTAGTGTAAGTGAAGATTACTCAGACAGCAACAACAACAACAACAACAAAAGACAAAATAAGAAAATGTTGATAAACTGGGCTTCAGCAAAAGAAAAATATTTGCATTTCAAAAGACACCAATAAAGAAGTGAAAAGACAAGCCAGAGAATGGGAGGAAATATTAATAGTAAATATATCTGGCAAGGATATTGTGTCCAGAATATGTAAGTAACTATTATGACTCAACAGTAAGAAGGGAAACAATCAATGTTTTTTAAATGGGGGAGTAGGTTTGAGCAGACACCTCACAAAAGAAGTTCTACGAATGGTTAAGTACATGAAAAGATATGCAACATCGTTAGTTATCAGGCAAATGAAAAGCATACCGACATACCACCGTATAACTACTACAGTAAAACTAAGAACATTGAGGACACCACAAGAACGTGCCACAAGTACACGGAGGCACTGGAACTCTCATACATTGCCGGTAAGAGTGCAGAATGATACAACTCCTTTGGAAAATGGTTTCTTTCATAATTAAACATACATCTAGCCATTTCACTTCTAGGTATATATTCAAGGGAATTGGAAACACGTGTCCACACAAAGCCTTGTACAAAAATTTTCGCAGTTGGGGTGCCTAGGTGGCTCAGTGGTTTAAAGCCTCTGCCTTCGACTTAGGTCATGATCCCAGGGTCCTGGAATCGAGCCCTGCGTTGGGCTCTCTGCTCAGCAGGGAGCCTGCTTCCCTTCTTCTCTGCCTGCCTCCCTCTCTGCCTACTTCTGATCTCTGCCCTGTCAAATAAATACATAAAATCTTTAAAAAAAATTTAAAAAATTTTTCACAGGAGCTTTATTTGTAATAGTCCCTAACTTGGAAACAAACCAAATGTCCAACCACTGGTAAGTGGCACTTAAAAAGCTGCTATCCATACAATGGAACCTGACTCAGCAGCAGAAACAAACTGCTGTTATACTCAACATGGATGGGTCTCAGCATCATTCTGCTGAGTCAGAGAAGCCAGACACAAAAGGGCACATACTGTTTGATTCCATTTATATAAAATTCTAGAAAATGCTGAGGAATCTGCAGTGACAGAAAGCAGATCAATGTTTGCCTGGGAACGGGAGTAGAGAAAGATGGACTACAAAGGGGCAAAAAATGAGAGAAAATTTCTGTATCATGATCTGTATCATGGTTTCACAGGATGAATGCAACTTGAATTGTGTACTTTAGGTACTGTTCTTTGTACAAAAATTATGGTGCCGTTAAAAAAATAAATTTTTGTGCTGCATTTATTACATTAAAAAAAGTCACCCTCTGTCCCTGCCCTTGTAATCCAGAAAAGTAACATGCAGTACAAAAAGTTGATTTGGAACCACTCTATTCTATTCTAAACAGTGTGAAATTAGCTGTAAAGTAGACAGAGAAGGGTTTCTGACTGCTTTAAAATAAGCAAACGGGATCATGTACATGATAAACATTACTAACATTCACCAAATACTTCCAGCTCTCTTTCCGGGCACGTGGTAGACTTCATTTCCCCATCACTTACAAAATGAAGTGTGGCCAGTGAAATGTGAGTGTGTAAGTAGTACGTGTTCCTTCCAGGTGGAAGCTTCTAGAGCAGCTTCGGATTTGGCACATTCTCTCTTCCTTCTGAGGAGATCAGAGACCATGTTGCATGGGAATTTCTAGGAGGTTCCTGAGTGACTATGACAATAAGAGCATCTTCCCCCTTCTCACCTCCCCATACTCTGTGATGAACATGTAAGGAAAATGGGGAGAAAAAAATCTTGTTACCCTAAGCCTCTGAAATTTGGAGACTGTTTATAAGTGTTCCAGAAGCAATCTGTCCTTTCCCACATCACATGGAGTTTTAGGTGGAATTCTGACAATGTTTTAGAAGAAGGGTTTCAGAGAGAACTTGCAGAGGATGAGCTAGAAAGCTATTGTCATTCATAGATGATGAGCGCAGTACTAGGCCATGCGAATCCTGAGGGAACTGGTGACATCATTCAACTTCATTCATTTAACAACAGTAAAGAACTCCCAAAAGACCCCTGCCCTCGTGGGGCTTCCACTCACATGAGGGAAGCAAACGCTATGCATTTAAGTACTGTGTAGAAAACAAACATGATATTGTGATGATGAAAAAAGGCAAAGTAGTAATATTAAGCTTGTCAGAGGCAATGACCACTTGGTTCAAAACCCTCATCTGCTCTCAGTGTAAAAAGTAGAGGTCTCTGTGTCCTTTGTACAGACAAAAAGAACCATCCCCACTTTACTTTACTTAGTACATTGGATGGGATAACTGGGTGATGGGCATTAAGGAGCGCACATGAGGTGATGAGCCCTGGGTGTTATACCCAACTAATGAGTCACTGAACATTATATCAAAAACTAGTGATGTACTTAGAAAAATAAAGACAAATTGAAAAAACAAAACAAAAATAGAAAAATAAAGAAACAACAGTGGAAAAAACAGCTCCCTCGACCCCAAGCCTATTTTTTTAAAAATCAAGAATTCTGATTTATTGACACCACCTAGTGAATATACCAAATATTTTGTGTGTGTGTGAGACTATTCTTTTTTATTTAAATGTATGTATAGCTGACCTAGAATGTTATATTAGTTTCAGGTATACAACACTGTACCAAAGGGAATGTATGTATGTGGTGGGGAGGTGACGAACGGGAGGTGAAATCTGGCTGTTAGAAAAGCCACTTCGCAAAGTTTAATGTGAGGAGGCTCAGCAGAGACCTCGCTGAATGCAGGCTCTGATTCAATGGGTGTGGGGTGGTACCTGAGACTCTGCATTTCTAACCAGTTCTCCAGGAAGCCAAAGCTACTGTTCCCAGGGATACCAAGTAGCAAGGTTCTAGATATCTTAGTACTTGGCTGACCTCAAGGGAGCTGGTGGGATGTGCTTGGCCACCACCCCTTCCCTACTGAGCTGAGAAGAACTTGTGCCACCATTTCTCATCGGGTTCACCCTCTTTTCCTTTATGCAACTGGAGAATCGGATCCCAAGATACAATTGTTTTGTGAAGACCCTGGACAGAGGGCTTCTAATGCATTACCACACTGGATTCCTACAACTCCTGGCGGTGGGTGCTATGATTATGCCCATTTTACAGAAGAGAAGACCCCACATCAGAAAGGTTAGCTCATACTAGTAAGCGTGAAAAGGATTCAAACTCTAGAGGCTACCCCAGAGACCAAGCTCTTCGCCACTGCATCCACCTTTCCGTATTTACATCCCAGGCTTCCTTCCTGCTGTGTTGCAGCATCAGAAGTGAGATGCACTTGACCGCTGCCTCCCAGTTCAGTTAATAAAGCCAAGTCTGATCTGCTGTCAAAATGACTTGGTTTCAGAAAAAAGCAATTAAAAACCAAAATTAAGAGCTCTTCTAGAATTTGGCCAAAAGAAAGAGTACTTAGCACTGGCATTGAGGGTAGTTTTGTTTGTTTTTGTTTTTTTCTTCCTCTAGGAGGAAATGTCAGTTCATGCAATATTATCGTACTTGGAATTCTTAGACACTTTCATTTCATCAACTGAACTCCTGATGTCCTATCTAACAGGAGTGACAGGAGACGTTTCCCTAGAGGCTTCCCTGTCAACAGAAAGAAGCTACTATGTCCCACACTGCAACATCTGTGGCTTGGGCACACCTGTCTTAAAAGAGAGTTTAACATATGCCCTTTTGATTTTTCTACAAAGGAGAGGCCCTAATTCAATTCAGCTTACTGAAATCTGCATGTAAAACAGTAGTTCTCAAACTTGGCCGCACATGGGAATCTCCAGGGAGCTTCAAAACACACCTGAATCCCACCACTGGAAGGTCTGGTGTTATTGGCTTGGAATCAATTGGGTATCAGGGTTGCCAGAGGTTCCTTAGGAGATTCTAATGCACAGACACAGTCAACAATTGCTGGCATAAAAGACAGAGGGAAGACAGTAAATTCACTCACCAACCCCCACCCCACCCCCCAAAAAAAGCCAGGGTGAGATGCCTTCAATCACTGTCAGGATTTTGCCCACCTCCATATCTACAGTAGATCCAATACAGTAAGAGACCCTATTCTAATGGAGAGCAAGTGGTTCTCCACAATCAGTAACTAAAGCTCATATTTCCCACGTGGTGCTTGATGACCAAGGACTGCAGATGTCAGCAAACACTGCTTCAGAGCAGGGGGCCTTAAGGTACAGATGGAATCCAGGTGGTCTGTGATCTTGTATAGCAACCAAAAGTACCCGTCTCTTTTCACTAACCTTTCCTGGAAGTTCGGCACTTCCTGCAGTTCTGAATATAGGCAAAAAATTACAATCCTACTGGTAGCCCTTGAGAGAGCACTTGATGGTGTTTCCATGTCACATGCTAGTTTTGCTGTCACCGCTGGTTTGGGATCACAGGTGACAGGTGTTTGACAGATCTGTTGTTAGATGCAGGGAGTTAGTGCAATAATAATGTCGCACATCTGTCACTACATCATAATACTTTAATACTCTGATAACTGCATCCCAGTAAAGCTGGGATTAAATACACAAGACCACAAAATTTAATTTTGTGATCTTGTGTATTTAATGACATGATTCCGAAAAGGGGTCTGAATATCTCCCCAGGGCCCATATGGCCAGTGGCAAATGAAAGGGCAGGCGCCCTGCTCTGAAGATAGTGCCCTAGCAAGCCTGATACTGGACCTCCACGAAGAGCACTCTCAGGAGGGAGACACCCTGGACAGAGTTGGCTTTTGGTTTCCTCTGCCATTTCCGCAGATAAGATTTACCCTGAAAAGCCAGTTCAGCGCAGCAGAGAATAGGATGGGCTTTCTCTTTCCCCTCAGCTGCCTCTTGCTCTTGGCATTCCGGAGTGCCCAGACTGCCAGGCTGGTAACTCGAGTCTCCAAATTAATCAAAACACAGCGCCCGGTTCAAGCCCGGGCACACAAGCCCGGGAGCCAGACAAGCTCTCCTCTGGTGACCCCGGGACCCCAACTCCCCGCCCCGCCCGCCACCCCGCGCGCCCCACCTTCAGCTGTCACGCTTCCGCCACTGCCTGCCCCCACCCCCACTCCAGGCAGGTGCCCGAGGCCCGGGGCAGCGACTGCGCAGTCTGGGCGGTGGGCGCCTTACCTCAGGGACACCCGCCGCGCCGGAAGCCTCCTGGTCGCAGCGCGCGCCGCGCCTTCCCGGCCCGCCGCGTCCAAATCCACGCGCGACTCCGCGGCCGGGTCTCCGCGCTCTCACCGCCAAGTGCGGCCGCTGCCAGTCAGCGGCGGGTTGAGAAGCGGGGGCGGCGCGAAGGCAGCGCGTCGGGAGCGGGGAGCAGGCTGGGCCGCTGGAGTGCGGACGCCCCAGCGCGCCTCCCGCTTAATCTGGGAACGGCCGCTGGCCACTCCCCCAGCCCCGCTGAGCCGCCTCCCCAGCGCACACCCCCAAATTCCCCACCTCCGACCCGCGCCCCCCGGCCCGGCCTCGGCCCCAGGACCTTGGGAGCATCATCTCCTAACCCCTTACCCGGGATCTGCGCCCACCTGCCCAGCAGCGCAGTTTTTTCTCCCCTGCTGGGCACGATGCCCAGGTCGGAGGGACATTGCCTGGTGAGTTGAAGGGGAGGGGGGACGAGGGCGGGACCTAAGCCACTTCTTCCCTCCCTTGGAGCCGCAGTCAAAAACCTCAGTGGGGAGGGACGGACGGCGTGGCTGAGCCCTACATAACCCGTCCCGGGCGGGCTGGTGAGGCGAGCTTCACAACCAGGCTCCCCAACCCGCGTCGCGCAAGGGACGAGGTGGCCGCAGAGCCTGCAGGTCACTGGACACGCTGGGGCTCTGAGCGGGCGCCCACCATGCGCCCCGGGACGGCGCCCAGGCCGCCAGTGTTGCTGTGGCTGCTCCTGCTGGTGCTCCTGGCAGCATCGCCAACGACAGGCAAGGTGAGTGATGGGCGGCGCGACACCCAGCCCCTCGTCCTGGGAATGCGCAGGCCCCACCCGCGGGGCACAGTCCTTGAGTCCCGGCGCGTGCGTGACTTCGGGCTCCACGCTGGTGCTGGGCGGGCAGCGTGGGGGATGCGAGCAAGCGGGCATGCCAGGGTAACAGGTGGAATGCGCTGGGGGAGGCTGGTGGAAGAGGAGAGGAACAAGCTTGTCTGGTTCCGTCGGAGTTGAGGATACTGGGGAAAGGTCTCCAGAGGTAGAAGATGATAGATGATGATAGATTAGATGGGGCGGGGGGGGGGGGGGGGGAACCTAGGTCTGAGATAATGGCTAGGGATGAAAACACCGGCTCCAGAGAAACACTATGTCATACTGGTGAGTCAGAGCAGGCAACATGGCCTGGCAGAAAGCATAGCGTCCTGGGGGACTCCCTGCCCTGACATTTCCTAGATGTCACCTCACACTAAACTCTGACCTCTCTGGGGCTTGGTTTCCCCCTTGTCAAAACCCACACTCCAGCGTTCTGTCACTATTGTTGAGAAAAACTTACACTGAAAATTTACTAGCACCTTAGAAATAAAACTCATGTTAGGATGAATTAAGCAATCTGTCACTTTGATTTTGATTTATAATCTGAGAGATCCCAGATTCATTTAAATGCATTCCGTATTTCCTATTCTTTGCAAAGATAAATTAGGTGTCCTCTAGTTGGCTTGATTTGAACTCGTGAGAGTCAAATTTAACTTGTCAGATGCATCTGTGATTTATACACTTAAAAAGTTAATTTGGGGGGCGCCTGGGTGGCTCAGTGGGTTAGGCCGCTGCCTTCGGCTCAGGTCATGATCTCAGGGTCCTGGGATCGAGTCCCGCATCGGGCTCTCTGCTCGGCAGGGGGCCTGCTTCCCTCTCTCTCTCTCTCTCTGCCTGCCTCTCTGACTACTTGTGATCTCTCTCTCTCGCTGTCAAATAAATAAATAAAATCTTTAAAAAAAAAAAAAAAAAGTTAATTTGGGTGATAGCGCAGTGAAAGTTTCATTTCCAAAGACGAGCAGTTTTAGAATTTCATGATTGAGATTGTGATTGGAAGTTAACAGTCACATAAATATGTGTTACTACCATATGTAATTTATGTACTTTTTCTTTTAAATTAAGACATGAAAGATGAAGCTAAAATCCTCTTTGAGCATCTTTATACCTTGCCCCCTCCCCATCAAAACAAAAGTCATCCACTTACCACTTTGTGTTTCTTTCTGGGCATTTTCTATGCATTTGGGTAGACATAAATAGACCTACAAACAACATGTGATTTTGTTGCTATTTTTTAACATAATCGGTACCATGCTACATGCATCCTTTTGCAACCTTCAGCTCTGTCCATGTTATATGCGATATACCTTCATCTCTCTTTCTTTTTTTTCCTGTTGCATGATTTTCCACAATATATGAATATGCTAAAGTCCATTGAACCAGCCCCATGTCAATTTACATTTAGGTTATTGAGTGTTTCCCATTTTAAGGAATTTTATAATCCACGTAATCTCTTCATGTAGCTGGTTTTAACAGAAATGCACTTTGCATGGACTAGGAATGCCCAACCCAATACTTCTGGGCATGGCATATTAAATTCATACAAGTTACTGTAGATTGTCTACTATCTTTAATCCAGGAGCAAATAAATACAACAAGCAAAAACCTAAAGAAAGTGTATGTTGTGGAAGGCATAGGGCAGAGGTCCCAAGCAGGGTCTGCACATCCTTCTAGACTCTAAAGAAGAGGAGAGGTGGGGAAGGAGGGGGTGGGGAAACAAGGGGTATGTAAAGATCAGCCTGGAAAAGTGATGCTCTGTGATCATACAACCTCTAATTATGCCAATTTTTAATTATATTGTCATAGTCCCTTATTAGTTTTTACATGTAACATTTTTTATCTTGAGTTTGGTCAAATCTTAATGACTTCTTGCTGATAATACAGTTAATCCATTTGTATTCTTTTTATCATCGCTTGATGCAAGTTTTTGTTAATATTGATAAGAATGATCATTTCCTTTGCACCTGCTGAGTTATATAAAAAGTGTCATTAGAAACCTTGAAATGTGTGTAGAGAAAAAGAATAATAAGTCAACCAGTCACTGGTCTAGGGATGCCAGGGTGGCTCTCTTCAAAGGATAACTGTGGCATTGGGCAGGGGACTGGATGTCTCTGAGCCTCAGGTCTCTGTGTAAAATGGGGGAATTGAAAGAGGGACCAGCTGGTGAGATACTGACTCAGCCCATGGGATATGGGCCAGACTTCGATGACACTCTAGAATTCAAGCTAAGTAATGCCAGAATCCCTGCCTTCTTCAGGAGAGAAGGGGGGTGGGTGAGGAGTGGGGGGGTCCAATTTCCATAAGAAATCTCTCAAACTCCAGATGTTAGCAAATTTTGGCAAAACACACAGTGTTTGGGTTGTTTTTTGTTTTTTTGTGTGTTTTGTTAAGGGCTGAACAAACACTGGGCCAAGTAATGTGCGTGTCCAGGCTACAGTTAGCCTCTGGGCGAGCATGTCTATCATCTTGGGACTGCACTAGTTAAGAATACATTTTGCTCTCAATTTCTGCAGTTGTACCTCAGTAGTTTCTCAAATCAGGGAGGTAGTAGTGGCGTTGACTCCACATTCTGAGTTTAGACAGGGTGGAACTGTCCACCCACATAATTTGTTCTCAAGTGCCCTCTGTGAAATTCACTGTGGTTTCAGACCTGGCTGCTCAGGGTTTCCTCAGGTTCATCGCAGTTCCTGGGCCCAGCTCTTCAACCAGAAAACTGGGAAGCACATTACTGTTGCCTCAGGACCTAGATTTGGGAGACGGGCTAGAGAGCGCTCCTTCTCTGATAGCTGCCAAAGGTGAGGTTCATGGTCTGAGGTATGCTTCTACTGCGTTTTTTTTGCCTTAAAATTCCAGACAGAGCAGAAACGCAGCAAGCAACTCCCAGGGGCTGAATAACAGTTACATTTTAGGGAGGATGCTTTCTCGACTGATTTCATTCTTAAATTTAAAATTTAAATTGGGAAACATTCCAAAGAAACAAAAAGTAATGTAACAGTAATGTTAAGTAACATAAAAGTAACGTCTTTCCCTTTAGGGAAAAGAGCATATGAATAAAAAAGTCATACACACATTCTTTGCCCCCTCTTCTGGGTATGGTTTTGTATTTACACACTGTGTAAATGTGTGTGTTAGTCACCATGAAAAATAAATATTATTGTTTTGTTGTCCTTCAAATGCAATAAATGGTTTCACATTAATAGATTCCTTTTGGCTCTTGTTTGTGTCAATCCATATTACGGTTTTGGATTTCATCCATGTTGATACATATAGATGTGATTCATGCATATACATAGGATGTGATAGCTGCTACAAGTATCCAGTTATATAAATAAAGCACAGTTTATTTTTCCATCCCCCTAAACACAGGAAGTTTGTTTCCATGGTCTTATTTCAGGAAGTTGGAATGTAACATCTTCGTATAGGTACATTGTGACAACTGGATTTTGAAAGCCTACCCAGAATGCACCTGTTTCCCTACATCCTCAGCAAAATTTGGTGTGTTTAGATGTTCATGGGCATAAAATAGTTTCCCGTTTTGACTAGTGAGTTTGTGGATCTGTTCTTATTTTAACTGGCAGTTTAGATTACCTCTGGGTGAATTGCATGGCAGCTCTTTTCCTATCAATCTCTTGTGGCCTTGCCCTTCCTGTTGCTAATAATTATGAGTTTCTTATGTATTTGGATGCCAAACTTTTGCCATTTAAACATGCAGCAAAGATTCCATTCCATTCTTTGGTTTATCTTTTCATCTGGTTACTGGTGTCTTAACATATAAAATTTTTTTCACTATACTCTCAAACTTACTCATTTTTGCTGGACATTTTGTGTTTTGTGTCTCGTTGAAGTAATTCTTTTCTTCCCTGAGATTATGAAAATGTTGTCTTACCTTAAAAAAAAAAAAAGAATGTTTTACAATTTAACTCTTTTGCATTTGGGACTCTTAATCCTGGAATTATTTTTCTACTTAAGTGATATGATTTTGTCATTTTCCATATAGATGACAAATTGTCCCAACATTATTTATTAAACAGTGCGTTCTTTCCCTTACTGTTTTAAAGTGTTATATCTGCAAGCTTGTGTACCAATCACTCATTCATAAATGGGTCTATTTGTATTCATTTATGGGAACTTTTATTTAGGGCTTTAACTTCTCATTGTTTTTTAGAGCTTTCTGTTTCTTTAATTTCTCAATATTTGATATTTTCAGTACTATTGTAAATGGTATTTTTTTTTCAAGACGTAATAGCCTTACTCTCAAAGATATAGCAAACTGGGTGAATTCTGTATTTTGACCTCAATTAAGCAACTTTAAATAGTTCAAATGTATTTAAGACTAAAAACTTTCCCCCAAATACTGCTTTAACTATATCACACACATTTTAATAAGCACTCTTTTAGCATAATTATATTCAGACTCCTTTCTAATTGATTTCTTCATCTTATGGGTTATTTACATACTTATTTCTTAATTTCCAAATGTAGATTTTCTAGTTAATCTTTTTTTATGAAATTATGATAGAGATGATATTCTGTCTTCAAAGATATATGTATATGTATGTATATGGTCAAGATTTCTTAATCATATTATTAAAATTATCTGTGCCCGTGTATTTCTTATGTATCCTACTCAGTGGTTATTTAATTTGATAGTCAATAGTTTTCATCAAATCTTCAAAATTCTCAGACCTTCCCTTTTTATACTTCTCCTTCCCCACTGTCTCTACTACTGAAATTCTTAGGATGCATCCTGGATCTTCTTGTCTTCTCCGCCAGTTGTCCTAACTTCTTATAACAGGGACCCTTCATATGACCTTCATATGACCCTCTGGGCCCCATTGTCCTCCTGGGTTTTGGGCACTGACTTACCCCAGCTGCCAGTCTGGCCACAGACTTTGCACATGGAACAGTCTATGGTTCCTCTAGACTCTACTCATGGCTCCCTGTTGTCCTTTAGATGTAGGGTGTTAATCCTTGTGGGACAGATCTTTGATGTGTGGGCAGTGGGAGCTATTGCACAAATTCTCTTATCCTCATGGAAGAACTGTGGTTAGAAGTGCCGAGCTTCACCCAGACTCTCCATGAGACAGTCATCAGCTGGACTTGAGACCACAGGGTAGCACATCCAACTTCTGTCCCAGGCACTACTTCTCCCCTGTCACACCCTGTGAAGCCATCTCATGTCTTTCTTCCAATTTTTAATTCTCTCTTCTGCTGTTTGTAATTTCAGTAGATTTTTCAGTCTATTGGAATTTTCAGTACTGAAAAAGAACTCTGGATGGAACCATTCAACATGGTTTATAACCCCAGATTTATTTATTACCAGCTTTTACATTTTTGTCTCAATTTCTTGACCTTAAAATGGAAGTAAGAAACTGACCTCAGGTTTGTTTTTTGTTTTGTTTTGTTTTGTTTTGACCTCATGTTTTAATGAGGATTCAGTGATTTAATACACATAACACATACTTTTACCATGCCTGTCACATAGTAATCATTCAATAAATGTTAACTATAATTATTTTTATTCATTAAATTTTAATTTTGGTGACTATTCTAGAAGTCCTTTTTGGAGTCCAAGTCTGGGTTTGGTTTGGTTTTGTCTTTTTTTTTTTTTTCTTTTGTGGATTTCCTCTTTATCTTATGCCTTTAATCACTTTACACATACTCTATACCCAATCCCTTTCTGATTGTTTTTTCTATGATTTTAAGGTCGGGTCTGTCCTGTGTCTTCTGTCTATTATCACCCATGGGGAGACTATGTGAATGAGAAGTTTGGGGAAAATAAAAGCCTCCTCTGTCATCACCCAGCCTGCCCCACCCCCTCCATTTCACCTCATTGCTCACAGATTGGAGCTGTTCTGCCCTGGGAGGGAAAAAAAAAGAACAAAGTAGTTCTGTGACTCCCAGAGAATTTTTTCCCATTAGAATAGACTTACGTCCTAACGGTTTGGGAGGATGGAAGGCACCAGACATGTTTCCTTTTGTCTTCTCAGGGCCACCCTCCTCCAGGCCCTCCCACTGCCAATTTCCTCCAAACATTCTGACTTCCATTAGCTGAGGTGGGGTCAAGGTCAACAACAGCAAAACCACCAACTTTCTCTCTCAACCTCTTCTCCCTCTCTGCGGCGGGCTTTCCTCCTTGAACATTTCTCTTGGCTTATAGTAGCTAGTTTGCTTTCAGACATGATCCTTGGAAAAACTGAATTAAATAAAGTCTGTCTTTGCATTTCCCTTAGAACATTTGCCCTATTGTGGAGAGCACAGCCGCAACTGTCTAGTGTTAACTGCGAGTAAGGATAATTCTGTGAAATATGGCAATTGATGGAAATCCTCAAACCTGTCAGTGTCTGATTCCGACAACAGGGCTGTCTGGTTTGTAAATGCCCTGTGGTTCTTCATCCGTGTGCATCCGATCATGCTCATGCTGTGGCCTTCAGCCAAAAAGCATCCACCCGCCACAGAGTAAAAGATTTTCCAAGATCAGTGAAAACACGTGGTGCCCGGAGCATTTTTGTCTTACCAAGTTTACATCAGGCCCCCGCCTAGACTTTTTAATCATAACAGACTTTCACTGTAACGTATTTATTTCACCTCTGTTTTCAGTTTCAGAAAATAAGGAAACTGAGATCATATCAACTTCTTAACAGAATGGACATTTTCCCTCTCAGCCCTCCCATTGTGGCCTTGACCATTTACTTAATCCATCCGAGATGTCTTCATCTCTAAAAATCAGATAAGAAAACGTCTTGCTCCGTGTTCTATGTTTATCTCACAAGGTATCTTCATTGGCTCTTGTCTTCTGGAAGCACCCATGTCAGTCTTTTCAGCCTTCTTGGGATTCCTAGTGCAACTGCCAGCTGAGGCCTTTGGCTTCAGATACATTTTCTAGCCAAGGCTGAATGAAAGTACATTGGCTCTACTATTTTACACCATACATGCCCTCATAAGCTCAGATAAACGAACATCAGTGTCCACATCATGCAATAGAAAATTGTGAGCCATACCAATGAGCCACATATTTAACTTTAAGTTTCTCAGTAGTCACATTAAAAAAATAAAAAGAAACAGGTAAATTAACTTGGATATATTTCACTTATCCCAGTGCATCCATAATTTTATAATGTCCACATGTAATCACTAGTAAAAACACTAATAGATATTTTACAGTCTTTTTTTTTATATTAAGTTTTTAAAATCTGGTATCTATTTTGCCTTTCCAGAACATCTTAATTCAGAGTATCTACGTTTCAAGTGTCTATAGCCACAAGTGGCTACCATCTTCGATAGCACAGACCCACAAACACGGTGTCCGGATACAAGCGGGAGATCCAGCCCATAAGGTCATATCTCTGAACAGAACACATTTTGTTTGCGGATTTGCCACAGGAAATAAACATACTGTCAAAATGACAAATTTTAATTAAAGGCAATAAGTCAGCATGGACTGTGCCTAAATGTCTGTGCAACTCTTTCTCCAGAAAGCTTAGATATTGACCGTGACTACAGTGCTTAAAGCTGCACAAACCACTTTGTACACTTTTAATTATATTGCCCCATTATCAAAATATGAGTAAGTTGTACGCCTGAAGAGTGGAAAGAAAATCACAAACCAGTAAATGTTTGCAAAAGGAAAGTAGAAATATACTGGAAACTGACTTGCCTTTCATCTGAATCTGTAAACTAAGTTATCACTACAGTCTAGCCAGGCAAGTTTAGTGGTCCTTTAAACAGGTTTCTTCCAAAAGAATCTCTGCTTTTCTTATCTCTAAATGATGGTACCTTATCTATTGCAGAAAAAGTACTCACCAGGACCTACAGCTCTTATGGTCTAGTTACAATTATTTTGATGTTATTATTAAAATCAGGAAGGAGATAATAGGACAGAAATATAGGCATGTGGACTGGGTATTGGAGATTCACTGATAAATTGTCTGCGTCCCTGGGTGTCCAGGGGAACGGGCGGCGGGAGGGGGGGGGGAGGGAGACAGCAGCTCAGTAAACGAACATAACCATAGATTGGGGTACCTGCTAGGAGAGAATAATGTGGTGATGGAGAAGGAGAACATTTACCTTAGCTAGAGGTCGCTGGGGAAAACTTGTCTGAGGAATGTGGAAAACACTGAGGAATGTGACTCAGGCCCAGGTCTCTCCAGAGGGGAGAGAGGTGAGATGCTTCTGATGTTACGGCTCCTGGGTTGTCAAAGAATAAAACCAAGACCAACAGAAGTTTTAGAAAAAGAAAAAGAAAATGTTGCCTTTATTTACTCGCCATGAGGGAATACATATTCTGGGTATTTTGCTAAAGGTGGGTTGGGGATGGGATGCCCCAGAGGAAGACAGGCTCATGGTGGTTGCACTGATTAAGGAGGGGAAACTGCTCCCTGGGTAACCTGAAATAAGTCCACAGGATTGTATGTGGGTGACCACCCTATCATTTTATTGTTTGCACTTAACAGATTCATATTTTAACAAAAAAGAGACAATGGAGTGTACTTATGCTATTCAAAAGACAGTTGTTGCATCAGCGATGGATGAGTAATGAATTCACACTGTAACTTGGTAATGGGCCCATGTGTAATGTGATGTGATGAAAATGTTCTTCTTTCATTCTTGTGGGCGCGTCTGTCGTCCTCTCCTCAACCTCACTGGGACAGGTTTGAATTTGTCAGATGTGGCTGTGAGGCCTAGGGCCTCGTCCCAGCTGAGAAGGTCCCGGGCCAGAAAGGGCTCCGAGCCAGGGAAGAAAGAAACCCAGCTAAGGCCATGCCAGAAGGAGGCGAAGAGCTCCTCACTCAGAGGACCCACAGCACCAGCTTCCCCTCCTGGTGGGTGCTGGTTAGGAAGGCAGAAGGTCCTATTGAGCCCTCCTCCAAACCCACTCCAGCTGAAATCTGCATTCTGACCAGGTCTCCAGGAGATTCCATTCCTGGGTTTGTTATTGTCTGAGAACTGTGCCAGCCTTGGTACGGACTGTAAAGTTCTCCCAAGGTGCAGAGGGATGGCACTGCATTTCAAAAGAATGGTCACCTAGTCTCTATTTTAAAGACTTGGATGACTGACACATGGAGAAGGCGGACTGTTCTCCTTGGGAATCCAGCCTAGGTAAAGGAGAGGTTACAGAGGAGGAAGCAAGTCTTGGCGGTGCTTCTTTTCTTTTGAATTTTGTTGGCTTGGCAGTCAGAGAGGAATGGAGAACAACCGAGAAGTTTTTCAATCTGTCCCTGTTAATTGATTCAGTGCAATTAACTTGATAATGATATATGCAATGAGAGGACGGTTAAAAATCCAGTCTGATGCCCTGTACATATAATATCAGGTTGTCAAAAAAATTTCCACACATCATTGTAGGTAGTATATATGTGTGTGCACATATAAATAACACATTTAAGGAGTATTTCATAGTCTCATATTTTGGTATTATTGCAATGAGTTAATTGTTTTTTTTTAAAGTATAATCCTAACTGTATAAAGATATTTTATTTTTCTGACAGTTTTGGGGAAAGTTAGGAATTTTCCATTTTTAATCTTTAAGATTGATGTTCGTTAATTAGATCGTATCTCTAACTTCATTTCTTAGAGAAGTGATCCCAATGTTTAAAAAGGAGTTCAAGTGTATTTAGAAACCTTGGGAAATTTGTCAGTATGTAGACAAAACAGTCAGGTCACTGGATTTTTTTCCCACCAGGATATTTTGTTGTTACATGAACTTCTCAAGGAAAAAGTTCTACAAGGGGAACATCAAGAAATCTGCAATATTTTCCATTGAATCAAATGTCAAAGTATGTCTGCAGAGGCCCAAAACAACAAGGTTAATATTCATCTTCCTTGTTTAACTAGATGATAGGATAATTTTATTCTGTTTATTTATGTATGATATCAGGAATGCTGAAGTGTTCATTCACATGCTAGCTTTAAAAAAAGTTTCCTGTGTTGTGCAAAATCTGGAAAATATTTAAAAGTACCAAAAGAAATTTTAAAATAGAAATGATCCATAATCATATTACCCGTAGATGATCACTATTCTCTATTCTCTATGGGATTATTTCTTTTTTATTCTACTCTTTTCACCTAACAATGGACTGGAAAAAAATTTCTGAGTTGTTAATTATTACAAGTATATCTCTAAATGTCTACAGAACACTTCATTGTAGGTTGGTACTATAACTTACTTAGGTAATACCCTTCTGTTGAATTTTGGGGGTATTTCCCATTGTTTAGAAATAAAGCTATAATGGAACTCCTTGAAGACTAACATTTAGTAAAATCATATTTTAAGTAATTGTGTATGTAGATGCTTTCTTACCAAATGTCTGGTTTTGTGCATTTCTGAATAAGATGTCAAAGCAGTATCATTCCTGATTAACTGGTAAGAGTCTGAACCAAGAGAACTCATCAGATTGGTAGAGAAAGTAGGTTTAGAATTGGGAATTTTGGTTATTTGGGCTTTTAGCAGGACTCTTTCTTACCAAAACTTCCCAGATGATCAAAAAGGAGTATCAGATATCACTTTATTCACTATTTAAATAATTAAGCACTATTTGAAATAAGATTGGTATTAAAAATGTTTTGGTTATTCAGAAAGAAGGATTTCTGAAACTGTTATCCCATTACAATCAACACATCAATGCAATACTTTTATTTACTGAAGTATTGAAAAAGTATAGAAGAAGTCTGCAGTCAAGAAAAAGTTTAACCCAGTTCCATGTTGCTTCCCCTACTGATCCCCTGGAAGACAGGTGTTCTATCTTATGCCTCTTTATTATTTCAGTGTTGGCATAACAGCTCTTGGGATGACTACTAGTAGTCCTCAATGAAGGTTTATGGATTTGGACCAATACTTTATTTTAAACACTAAATCGAAAAAGGCGATAAAGAATTAATAGATTCTCGAATCCTTTGGCACAAGAATAAAAATAAAAAAATTGAAAAAAAAAAATTGTTCTTCAGGTGAAATGTTGAATGTTTCACCCACTAATTCAGCTAGGTGCTAGGGAAAAGGTGGGAAAACCCAACAGGGTCCCTCCCGCCCTCACGGAGAATGCCCCTAGATGAGGACTTTAGATAAATACACAGACAATAACAATAAAATCAGATATGCTATAACAGGCCAGATATAGAAAAGCAAAATTTGGGTGGAGTTGAGAAGGAATAAAGATCGGTTAAATGTCCAGAACAGTGAACATGTGGGCTTTATTGTGTAATGACAATAAATCATGTAAAGACAATAGAGCCAGAAAGTAATAAGATTTCAGTGGCTTGAAAAATGCAGCTTATCTTCAAAATAAGGCACTTAATGGAATGAGTACAGAACGTAGCATGTGGAGTTACTGGCAGTCAGTCCTTCTACCTGCTTCCAGCCTCCACCCCTGGCGGAACCCTCATCAGCATTCAGTTAGTAGAGCCCCAGAGTTTACACACATGGGTGGGATTCTCCTTATTTTGCCATGTTAGACAAAAGCAATCCACAATCCTTTCCAAAAAGGGGGGGCGGGAGCAAAACTAAGAACAGTAGTATATCTGAAATCTCATGAGATAAAGATCCTACAGATTAGAAGCCAGACTGCATGCCCAAGGAAGGGCCAACACTCTTTAATGCCCACATCCTCTGGAGAAGTCCACCAAGAGGTGGACTGATTGAGCACTGCATGTGCCCGTGGCCATGCCCATGGCCATGCCCATGGAATATTCCAAGCTCCCACGCACTGTGATCTGCTCAGGCCTTTAAGAAATAGAACATTCAGAGCCCACGTGACCCAAAGGAGCAGTATCCCCAGACCCCAGGAAAGCAGTCATGGAGACAAGGACATCTGAGACACCTCACCATTCAAGAGTCATTGTTGGGACAGTTGAGGCAAGTCTCTTGAATTCCTCTCAATCATAAAATATGGCAGATAAAACCAATCCCTCCTATCTCCATACATCATTTAACCAAGCACATTTGGTATTCTACAAATGCCAAGCAGTATTGAGACAGGAATGAGTTTCAATATCAGAAAAGCAATAGTCCAAATGTTTCTTATACACATTTAATTCTCCTGTTATTTTGTGACTCAGTATCAACTTCCTGGAATGTATTAAGGAGTTTCTTATTTTCAAAAATACTATTCAGTGCATTCTTTGCTGCTGGCATTTTCTAATAACATTATTTGGAAGCATCAGCAGAAATGGCATCCTCCCTGAGCACTGTCCCCATTAAAAAATGAACAGTGTGTTTACCTTACACCACCCCATGTAAATACTGTTGCTAAAACTCATCCAGTGATTTCACCACTTTCATGGTGACTTTCCAAACACCTCGCCTAAAATACCTGTTAATTACAGAGATAATCCTGGGGAACATTTAATAGTCATAATTTGGTCCTTGTCTTTTTCAAATATAGGCTTTTTGGCACAGATTTAGGAGAGATGCAACCAGTTTTCACACACAGTTTGTCCCTCGGCTCTCATTAATATGTCATGGGCAACCAAGGATTGAAAGTGTAAATTCACCAGCTGCACATTCCCTGAACACCTTAAGTACAGCGCACTATGCTAAGGAAACTCTTGAAATATCTTCTAAACAGGATGGCTCCTTGGGAAGTTTGATAATGAAGCCACTGGAACTAATTATCAGACTAACCAAAAATATTTTTTCTATGTTTGTCTTTTTTTTTTCCTAGAAGTAAAAGTAATCTATGCCCATTTTTGAACATTCAAGATATACAGATGAGTACATTTTTAAAAAGCACTCCTCGTCAAAGAAACTGGGGGTAGCCAGTGTTAACCTTTTGTTATATTTGTAATAAAAATGAGATCATATAGTATAAGGTGTTTTGTATCCTGCTTTTTTTGACATATATTATTATTTTTTCATATCATTAAACATCTTCTACAAATAATTCCATACTATTCCATCATGTTTATACACTGATTAGGTTTATTTAACCTAAATTCTTGATATTAATAACAAAGCCATGATGAATTCTTGCCCATGTAACTTTTTGTAATAGATTTTTATAGTGAAATTATTAACTAGATCAACTGGTATAATTTTTTCATTTTTTTATACCGCAAATTCTACTTGTCAAATGACAGGCATGTTTTAATACTGGTAAGTAGGAAAAAAAAAAAAAACAAAATCAGGCCAAATCTTATCATGTAAATATAACTAGAGATAATATTTTGATATATACTTTATTGTCTTTTTTTTTTTTTTACTTAATCCAAAATATTGTTTGGTATATGACTTGAGCCAAGGATCTAAATTTTTTAAATTTCCCAAACTAGTCAATTTCTCCAACATTAGTTTTATAATAATTTACCTGTTCCCCCATTGACTTCTACTGATCTCAGCTCCACTCAAAAATGAATCAAAACAACATCTTGAATAGAGCCATGATTTTTTTTTTGGAACACAGAGCTGATGATGAGATGCATAGCTAATGGCCACAAAAAAAAAAAAAAAAAATGGGGTTTGCCAGTTGTTTAAATCGTTACAGACCTAGAGTCAGTGTAGCATTAGATAGATTTACAGATTCTCGCCTTAGTCAGTTTACCATTTCTCAGTGCTCCCTCATCCCTTACTCTTAACTCTGCATCTGGAAGGGCATAGGCTCAAAGACCCCCAACTAGTCATTATTATATGACACCCCATTGGTTTTAGATTATTCCAGTCATTTGGAGAAAAATAGACCATTTCCAATCAATAAGCCTAAGAGCATTTTTTTTTTCTCTCCCAGCATCATTCCATCTACCCCATCTCCTCTTACTTCTCTCATCCATTTTTATGACTTAACAGCAGATGACATTCAGGCCTAGAATCTCTTACACTTTTTCTAGTTTTCAAATTTAGTGTTCAATTTTAGTTTTAGTTTAGTTTTCAATTTCTAGTTTTCAATCCCAGCATTAATGGGAGCTGAGGGACACTGTGTGCCAAAACTGGTTGCATCTCTTCTAAATCCATGCCAAAAAGTCTGTATTTGAAAAAGATAAGAAAGGACCAAATTATGACTATTAAATATTTCCCAGCATTATCTCTACTTTTTCAATTTGGCTTAAACCAGGCATCAAAATCAAATTGATTTCCTATGTCAAGTTGAGCTGTAACTTAATAAGCATTATCGTACAATCTCAGTAGATTGTATAGTGGCTACGTTATAATCTCAGAAGCAAATACGGTTGCAGAAAAAAAACTGAAGTGAAGAAAAGACCTTAAAACCCATAGAGGGGGTAAAGGAGGAAAATGTTGGAAACTTTGACCATACCTATCACAACAAAACACCACCAGGACCCCTCTTGAACCTCATCACACATACTACTCATGAGCCCTTTATTTAATCAGGTTAGCATGAATGCAATGCATTTAACATTCTCTGATATAAAAACAGAAGACTAATACCAAGTACTCTCAACATCCACCCCTAGCATATTGTAAATGATTTACTTGGGAATCTATTTCCGTACAGTTCACCTTCAGAAAGTAGCTGTCAGAAAAGCTTCACAAGAGCCAGACTTGTTTTCACATATGAGACTACTGTGCTTTTTCATTTGGATAAATCACTGACTTGGGCTAGAGTGGGCTCTTTGTTGTTGTTGTTATAAGTTTTTCTTGGCCTAGAGTTTTCCTGTTTATTCATTATGAGGAAGAGCAGTGCTTTGTGTTTCTAACATTGGAGGGGTAGTTCCTAATTCTACAGGCACGTTGAAGACGATGGTATTCATCAAAACCACCACAGTGAGCCACGGCCCAGAGGTGGTCTCCAGGGGTCTGTATCTGGGGCCTTCAGGAGAAAAACAATTGAACAAAGTTACGCATTAAATAAAATCAAGGGATTCTTATTTCCAATTATATTTTCTCCCTGAACTCTTAAATATTTCATTTTTCACCACTTTTACTAGGAGAACTCTTTCCCTTGTGCACATTTTTTTTTCCAAAAACTTATTTAAGAAGATAGTTAGAAAGTCAGTCCTTATATAACTCACTCCACCAAGAACTAGCTGCATCTCCCTGGCTAACTTTGTTGAGCTTTGTTTTCCTTATTTATAAAAAGGGGATAATAATATAGCCTATAGGTTCATATATATGATAATGATCAAATATGATAATGTCTGTAAAGGCTTAGCACCGTGCCTGACATGTTAAGAGCTCAGTTATGTATTGCTGGTGGTGAGAGGTGATATTTGACAATATTCAATCAAACCAACAACTGGGTTTTTACCTGCTAGAACCTTGCAGTCGAAAGTCTTTCAGTTTTCAGTCTTTTATGGCACACCTCAGAGATCAATTGGGCTATTCATTTTTTAAATGGGATTCTAGTGGTATCACAAAGTAGTTGTCTTAATTTTTTGTATCAGCTTGCCAACAGGAATAAACATAAATTAAATTGGAATTGTTCCTCATGGCATTGTACTCATTGACATTGGATTTTTGAAAGATCTGACTTTTGAACATACGTGAAGTCATTTTTGTGTAAATAGATTCTCAAGGGTTCTGCATTTCCAAAGGAAGTAGAGTGGTTCTATTTCTCTGCTTGCTTGCTTTCTTTGCCATTTTTAAAAGATTTGGAAGTACATACATAAACAGCTTGAATTGTTCTGCCTAAAATAAGCATTTGGGGCCAGAGAACCCAGGATAACAGTGACCAGCATAAGAACAGGGTGAATCTGGGGAATTTCTGAGAAACTGATGACCCAGGAACATCTGAATGTTCCAAGCAGAGACCAGAGAAAAGGAGTGTGTGGGAGTAAGGGAAATACAAATCAGAAGGCTCACTGGAATTCATTTGACTTCAGACTTTAGGTCAGGCCAGGTAGAAGGTTGACTCAAACTTAGTGGTTATCAGAACTGGCCAGAAGGACCTAAACAGAGAAGAAACAGTGAGTCTAAGGTCAATAGGCAGGCACACGGAAACCAGGTGACCCCAGAAAAGAGAATGCAGTGGACATCTGCTTTTTTCTCCCCTGACCTGTCCCCTGTCCCTCTCTGATGGTAGCATGTTGATTTTACTTTAGGGAACTATCATCCCTTCATTGCCAAGGGCATGGGCACATGACCTAAGCTGAGCCAGTATGTGCCCTCCCCCAGGAATTTGGATCCTCAACTGAAAATGCAAGGAGCTTATTTATCCTGACAGCAGTGCCCTGAAAAACTTTCAGTTAGTTTTTGTACCTTGATCCTCATAACAGCCCTGAGGCTGGTCTTTTCTGATGCCTGTTTATTTAACTTTTCTTCAACTTCTGTGTGCTGCCCCATGTCATTCCAACAAATTCCTCTTTTATCATTGAGTTAGCCTAAATAATTTCTGTTGCTTGCCACCAAAGAACCCTGGCAAGGATTCAGGAATCCAGACACCAGTCTGGCCGGCAGAACTGGTGGGTCAGCAACCTTCTCCCCTGGCCAAGAAGCCTCTTATATTAACATGTGAGGAGAGAGTTCCCCTCAGGAGCAACAGATTGAGGCCAGCAAGTGCACATGGGTGAACTCTTGCTAGGAAACTGATCTGGCAGTTACCCTAGATGGACTAGGGGAATGTGAGAACTGAGTTACTGGTTAATCATTGCTTATCACCAAATTATGAGGCACTTTCTGTTTTGAATATCTCTAGTAAGAGTGCCAGACCAATCAAGATTGACTCAATCAATGTGTAGAAGAAATGGTAACTATTGAACTATTATGTCTTCCCAGAAGATGTAACTTGGAATTACCGCTTGACTTAGACCTTCATCAAGGTAACCTCACTCATCAGCTTGGTTTCAGCCCTCTCTGTGCCTTGCTCATCCAGGCCCCTCAAGAAGTTATGGTCCTTGCCTTTTCTACCAAGAAGGATCCAGTCAAAATTTTTGCTACACTCCACCTTTAGGGATTCATTTCTAAGTCTCCTGTCATGAAATACGTCTTTCACTTTGTGAGGTCTGTCTTTTCTTCTCCAGCAATATTTGTGTTTTTTTCAGCTGCTTTAAATAATTTAACTTGAACATGTTTCAAGTTCGTACACAGAAACATACAAACCAGATAAAGCATTTTAAGTATGTAAAAAAAGCCTAATCCTGTTCTTTTCATTATGCACATTTTGGAAAAACTCTCTGTAAACTGGTGTACACATTCTTGACCCTTACTCTGCATAGCTGCCTCACTGAACTTTTGACAGTAGGTTGAAATTGTTTTTTAGAAGTGGGTTTGGTCAAATTATAAAAAATTAAGAGCTCTGGCCAAGTGCAAGTTTTGGTTGATCATTGATTAAATGAAGAATGGGTAGCTTGAGGTGATTTGCCACAGGGCTCTCAGGGATCACCCCAGGTAGTCAGTACATGGTGCTGTTAGTCAGTATACAAAGATCACATAAAATCTCATAAGGACTGGTTGACATCTAGCCATCTGAGGGAAGGCCAGTCCTACAAGTCGTCTTTGCTCTTGTCTATATGGCAAATCAATCATTACTACTGGAGGAGCTATGTAAATAGAAGTTTAAGATACTGTGTTCATCTTCAAATGTGGGAGGAATATATTTCATTTTATATATCATACAGTGCACCAGTTTCCCTCTTTTATACATAAATGACCCTTTTGAGACCAGAGGGTGAGGCCCTACTCCATGAATCATTATGGTCCCCACAGAAAAGGGTGAATATTCTATCGTTTGACAGGAAAGAGGAAAAAGAGAAGTTAAATTCAGAAGGAAAGCCTTAGACTAATTCTTAAACTTTAGTCTGTGTAATAGTCCTTCATGGAGCTTATTTTATAAAGCAGATTTCCTGACAAAATCCTTGTGGTGTGGCCTGGAAATCACATCTCAGATGATTCTGGTACAAGAGGTCCTTCAAACTCTTGTAGAAACACTGCCTCAGACTGATGGGAGAGAGGGAATGCCTGCCTCTCTCTGGGCCTCATCCTCTGGAGCCTGGAATCCCAGACCAGTCACTGAAAGTGTTCCCACAGTTGAACAAGTCAGCGTCTTTTACAGAGGGTCTTCTCCACATTGGCCAGGGAGGACTCTAGCAAAATAAGAGAGTGGTCTATACATGGAAAATCACTGTGACTGGTTTTGTGTTAGTTATTCCTTTGGTAAAGATTTTTGGAGGAGGGAGAAGGGAATATTTGATATTACTTCTACTATATGTTCAGGCCTCTACTATATCTCCATCATTCTGTTATTGTTAGAACTGACTGAGATCAGACATATTACATAGAAGTAAGGCAAACAATGTTGGCTGTTTTGATAGTGATGTTGTGGGATGATGATTGTCCATCAGTGATGACTATGATGACTATGACTCTGCTACCTGACTAGGAATTAAGGGGAGGATGTGGTATCAACCCCTCTCCCCCAAGCTAGTTTTTTATGTTGGTATCAGTGCTTCTAGTCTCACAGTGAGAGACCTTTCAAGGGGAATTTGACTTTGATTGACCCCAAAACAAAACTACAAAGTCAAGCTACTTCTTCTTGCAAGGAGATTCTCCCTCTCTACCAATGTAGGATGATCTTGAGCTGGGTTCTAGTAAGGGAGCAAGCAGGCTCCCCTGTTTGTAGATTTTAATGTGATTGGTATGCCATGGGAGGAGTGTAGACCATGCATTTTTGAGAGATATTCTGTAAGATGAATGTCCTTGTTTCAGGACACAAGGGAGAATATGAGAGGTTCTCTTCCTAATTCTTTTTCATATGTCAGCTTTGAGAATCTTTTTAATATTTATCTTAGAGATTTACTTTGCCACATATTTATGTTAATTATTTGGTTGTGTTTGGGACAATGTGAAATATATATGCATCTATGTAACACATTATGTAACAGTTATACTTGTGAAGGTTGAAGAAAAATACAATTACTTTAGTTGGAAACAAAAACTAGTGTTTCATGGTCAGTGTAATTCACTATATAAAACAGATGCATTTTAGAAAAGGCTCCAGGCAAATGTATATTCAAAAATCCAACTGTATTGTTAAATTAACTTATATCTTCAAAGAAGTTTTGAACACATCAAGAAATAACTATTTAAGAATCAGCCCCATATTTAGTATTTACTGTATCTTTAACACACTTGGCAGAAAACTTAAATAATACATTAATACAAGCAATGCAGAGTCAAAATGTAGAGAAAATGAAAATTTAGTTCTTGATTATATCATACATTTAGATGCTTGTCAACAGGACAGAAAATTCTACCTGGAACAACTAGTTAGAAACTACTTGGAACAACTCTTCTCATCAAAGGTCTTTTCACTTATTTCACATTTCCCAGATATTTTCAGGACACATAGCCAAACTGCAGGTGAGTGGCAATGCATTTCTTCTGTCCTGTAATCCAGGTGCCATAATGTCTAAAAGTTCAGACCACCTTCCTCAGCATAACAGAGTAATTCCCCATCTTTTTCATGAATCAGGGATCCCAGCAACCATTCAGATACTGAGGTACCAAGATGCAAAATGGGTTCTTCTGCAAACTGAGAAAATGGGAGGAAGAATGGGAGGAAGGCTGGGGGGATGCTGGTGGTCACACCACTCTAACTGGGATGAGATTGGTGAATCTGGCAGGGCTTTTGCACAAATTGGCTTTGAACGGTGTGGCCATGCCCAAGAGAAAGTATGTCAGCAAGAAATTGTTGTGTACGAACCTCTTGAGTCTGCATGCTGTTTGGATATCCCTATCTGGAGGAGTCTTTTTGATGCGGAACAGAGATTCTTCTGATATCTCAAGAAACAAAATTTTGGTAGGTATACACACCTACCAATAAGAGAAATTGGAATCTAAGTCTTGAGGCAGGTCTCATGGATAATGGAAGTTACTGTAGGAATATGCATGTTTATTGACCAAGTTATCTCATTGTTCCTTCAACAGCAGGAATTGTAACAACTCAGTAGAAGTTTCTGTTTCTGTCACTTCTGCCCCAGCTAACCAACGAGTTCATGCCCTAACTCGTGTGTGTCCTATCTCATGGCTTCTGCTCATTCACATCTTTTACCAGATTGGCTTCCTTCTGCCTTCTCTCTGTTGGTCTGGGCATCCACTCCAACTACCAAGCACCTAATTCCTCACTTGAGAGAGAATTTTATTGGTCCTGCTAATCATATCATCTTCGCCTGTATATAGCTTTTGAGTCAGGACATGGCACAGGAAAACAGACTCATCTACTTGGCCCACTAAGCTGTGTCCAAGGATCAGTCCATGACAAACTCTCAGAAAACAATCTCTATCATTTTGCTTTTATGTGGTCTTCATGAGAACAGTGTCCCCAAATTACTTCTTTTTGAAAACTAAATTAAATATTTAATAAAGCCAGATACTATCTGATTGTTCTACTGTGATAGAAAAATATTTTAAGCCCAAGTCTAACAACTTTTCTTTATAGGAATCCTGGCTTCTTTCTCACTGAATTGAGAAGGGAATTTATTTTTCTTAAATCACTTTCAGTATTAACATGGGAATTTTTTTAGTACCTGGAGTGATAAAGTGATAACTCTTTGGATATTGTACCCTTTCTCTAGGAGATTTTCAGTCTGATTCCGTTCATAAGCAGATATTTAACACTGAAAAAGGGATCCCAAATAGCCTTTTCAAAGCTCAGTGATCCATTGTGAGACATTGGCTTAACACAAAATACTTTTACATAACCCAAGCCACCAAGAGGGATATCCGGTCGGCTATTTTTAAAGCCCTCTCCCCCACACCATCTCACGTAACAGAGTTACAGCAGTTTGCTTAGGAAATTGGCACAGGTTCTGCAATTCATGAAATAAAAACCCAAATGCAATGTTTTTAACTTCTTTAGAACTGGAACCACTTTCACTTAGTGTGCTACAGTGCCAAAAAAATAATTTTCAGGATTAGACACACATATGTGTATGCACAATATAGTGTTTTGCATTGCCATATTATGTATTATGTATGTATTATGTATTGGGTTTACCATATAAATAATCTTCTAATTAATTCATTCAATAAGTATTTATAGAACTCTTATTTTGTGCCAGACACTGTGTTATAGCTGGGGGACTGAGAGTGAGGAAGGTGATCCTGACCTCACAGAGCTTCCAGGCTAGTAAGAGCTGGGAAGTAGGCCTGTGGGAGTGATGATAGAGAACACTTGCCAAAGAGGCACACAGAGAAGCACCAGGAAGTTTTCCCCAAGAAAGTGATATCCGTGCTGAGACCAGAAAGATGAGGAAAAGCCAGCCAAGATGGTTCTCCCAAGGATGAGAGAGAAGAATCTTCCAGCAGAGAGAACAGTCCATGCTGGACTGGGACTTCTTATGTGAGGGCTAGAGAGAGGGCCAATGTGCCTGGATGTGGAGAGATAGGGGAGGAAGGAGAAAGGAGGTTGGAGAGGTGTAGGACTTCATCATACCAGATCATGGTTAAGGAGTTTGAACTTGATCCCAAGAGTAATGGGAAGCACAGGAAGTTTTTGATCAGGACAGAGATATGATCAGATTTATAATTTGGAAACAGTACTGTGGCTGTGGTATGGGGAATGGACTGGAGGCAAGGAGAAACTGAGGCATGGTGTGATTCAGGTGCAAGATGGAGGTGGTCTGAAAGAGGATAAGAGTCAAGACGGTGGAAGGAAGCAAGCAGATCTGTGAGGTTGTTTAGGTCTAACTGATATGATAATAGATGGATGGCTCTCCATCTACCCAAAGTCAGCATCAAAGCGTTGGCCTCAACTGAGGACTTGTGCTCTATCTGTATTATAAATTAGTCTCTGCAAAGAGCTTATCTGTTTTACTATATTAGTATGCATTCCTTTTATCGAATAAGAATGAAATAACCCAGATTTTCAATTAGCAGCCCTGTAATTGTAAGCAACCTAAAACCCTATACAAAATGGCAAAAACATGGGATGCCTGGGTGGCTCAGTTGTTAAGTGTCTGCCTTGGGCTCAGGTCATGATCCCAGGGTCCTGGGATCGAGCCCCACATTGGGCTCCCTGCTCAGCAGGAAGCCTGCTTCTCTCTCTCTCTCTCCCTCTGCTTGTACTCTCTCTCATGCTGTATCTCTCTCTCTGTCAAATAAACAAATAAAAACTTTTAAAAATAATGGCAAAAACAGGGACACCTACCTGGATCTGTCAGGGGACCATGTGACCTTTGATTTCAGGGTCATGAGTTTGAGCCTAAAATTGGGTGTAGAGATTATTAAAATAAAAACAGCACACACAAAGAAGAACAGTCTATGTTTTTTTTTTTTTAAATTGGCATACTCTACCCCTGAAGCAAATAATACATTATAGGTTAAAAAAAAAAAAGCAAAACAATAAAAAATGCCCTAAACAACAAAAAGTATATTTTTGTTCCCATAACTTAAAAATCCACTGTCCAAGAGGGTTTCAGGTGAGGCTGGATCCACTGGTTCAATGATATCACCAAAGACCTGGTTTCTTTTGTTCCTGCTTATTGCATGATCTCTGGTTCAACCTAAGGTTGTCTTCTGTCATGACCTCCACAATATGCGTCCATGTTTGTGTCATGACTACCATGAAGAGAAACTATCTCCACCAGTTATTCCCTCCCCAAACAGCAAGTTTCATTTCCCAGAAATACTCAGGGAACTTATTTGGAGTCCCGTGCTCTGGAGCCTTCACAGCGGCTAGAGAGAAAGAGGTGCTCCAACCGAGAGGAAGGAGAAGAATGTCAAGAAGTGGGGAAAGAAACCAAGTACCCGTTACACTCAGTAAATTTCTCTTTGCATCTTAACTGAAGTTCACTGTTGTAAATGAGTTGAGATATTCACCAAACAAGGATACTTTGAAATAAATTTTCATCTTTTACTGCCAGGTGCATGCAGGTCCCCGTAAAGCTAAGAGCATGCTCAAGAGAGGGGAACTTCTCCCTCCCTGGTGCCCTGGCCCGTCCGCACTGTGACCGTTTACTTTCTCTGCTGGTTTTGCAGACACACCTTAAATCTCATCTTTTGCAGATACTGATACTCTTTGAACTTGGACATAAAGTGATGCTCCTCATAGCTGTCTGTATCCATTCCTGAATAACTAAAATTGAAATACTGCTGCAGTCTAAAACAAACACAGAAATCGATACATGTATTTTGTGTATTATCTAGGAACATACTTAATTTTATTACTTTGGAACTAGATATGTAACAGATGAGGGACTTCCTGTATTCTCTGTATAAGACTAAGACATATAATGTTTAAAAATAAAATGTGTGGGGGCGCCTGGATGGCTCAGTGGGTTAAAGTCTCTGCCTTCAGCTCTGGTCATGATCTTGGGGTCCTGGGATCGAGCCCTGCATTGGGCTCTCTGCTCATCAGGGAGCCTGTTTCCCTCTCACTCTCTGCCTGCCTCTCTGCCTACTTGTGATCTCTGTCTGTCAAATAAATAAATAAAATCTTTCAAAAAATAAAAATAAAATAAAATGTGTGATGATCCTCAATGATAAAAGTAATGTGTGCTTAAGAAAGAAAATGCAAAATTCTGAAAATTTGAAAGGAGAAATTCAATCATATTTTCACTACTTAAAGACAATATCATTAATATTTTTAGTATTTTCCACTAGCATTTTTATTACATGTAGGATATTTAAAAATATAGATGTAAAGATATTGTGTATACAATTCTATGGTCTTCTTTTTTCCCAGTGAAAATAGACTCTGTAAATAATATTTATGTGGTCTTATAAACTTTTTTTAACATTTAGTCATTCTCAGTTGCTTCTCTCTTAGTGGACACTCAGGACATTTCAAATTTTTTGTTACTATGAATAATGCTGCTATAATCACATTTGTATATGGCACTCTGCTTCCTATTCAGGATTCTGAACAGAATTCCCAGAAGTGGAATTGCTATGTCAAAAGGTGTGAATGACCCTTCAAAACCCTCAGGTTGTTTTTCAGAGTCCATAGTCTCGGGCAACCTGAGGGTTTTGAAGGGTCAAGGGTGGGAGGTTGGGGGAACAGGTGGTGGGTAATGGGGAGGGCACGTTTTGCATGGAGCACTGGGTGTTGTGCAAAAAGAATGAATACTGTTACGCTGAAAAAATAAATAAAATGAAAAAAAAAAAAAGGTGTGAATGTTTAAGATTCTCCATACACACAAAAGACCCATTTATTAAAGGTCTAGTATTATGGGGAAAAAGGTGAGAAGGCAGGCGATGCAATCAGCTTTATGAAAGTGTTTTGAAAAACAGTGCACAAAACCACTCTGCATCAGCAGTATAAAAAATCTTGATCTGCTCCATCTGAGAAGCATTAACGGAGCACCCCTGGTGGCCAGGCCCATATCAAGGATTCAGAGAAAGATGTGCCAAGGGGCCACAATAGATTACAGTGACTCAGCAAAACAGAGTTATCAGATTTCAAAGTCAGCCTAATAACTCATCTTGGAGACAGATGTGGCTAAAATTTTACACCCTTGGCTTCAACTTCAAGAAATTCCCATGTAATTCTAATAGAAATCGACTGTGAAATCTCACATAACTTTTCATAGAAACCACTTTCTTATTTTGCTAATTGCAAAGGCTAAAAATAAAGATTTTTTCATAATTCATTTCTGAAACACTAAGAAGAGTGAGAATCTAGAATGGTGCCAATGCTCTCACAAAGCACAAAGACATTGGCATTAGGTTGACCATTTCTTCAAGGACAATGCCCTTATCGAAAAGAAAGCAGTGAGAATCATGGAGAGTATAAACAAAAAATCATCGAAAGAAAGAAATTTTTTTTTGCTTAAGCTTCTCTGTGATTGTATCATTTCTTCATTCACGGAAGCACACCATTTAGAAGAAAGAATTAGTTTGCTCTAAATTCAAGTACTCATTTTAATTTCTCTGTTATAGGATGAAAAGCAAGACACAGAGTATAAATACTAAGTTATATTATAGCATTTGGATGCAAAATGTATTTGGAAGACAGATGGTTCATCAGTCCCATTATTTCAGGTGCTGACAACCTATATCATCTATGTCTCAATTTCCGCTTGCTACATACATCTCTGCTTATTGTGGGGATGAAATGATGTAGCAGATATGAATGCATCCCTCTTGTCTTGGGGTTGATGATGAAACTGTAAAAAGTCTTCAAAAGTAGCAGTACATATCACTGGCAAGAAACTACGTGGTAGTCCTCTTCTGTGACTCAAATCCTCAGTCTCTGAAAGTGTCCCTTCTCCTGGGACTTTGCTCTATGTGTGTGTGTGTGTGTGTCTGTGTGTGTGTGTGTGGAGTTGGGGGTGGGGGAGTGGGGAGAAGTGTCCTGGAAGAAGATACAGGTCTGTCCTCTCGGTGAGAGTGAAGAGTGAATAAAAGATCTTAGATAAATCAAGTTGACTTTGACAAATCAAGGGGAGCAATGTTTCTTAAACTTCCTATAGTGAAGGAACAGTGTGGCTTACTTTCCATTTTATCTTGGACTGTTACTATTATATGATGAAAATGTATAAGAAAGTGGAATGGGAAATATATAAAATATAAGACCAAACGTTTTGTTTTCCAACAGTAATCGTTAGCTCTATCAAATTGCTCTAAACTTTCTAAATCCTTACTGTCCCGTTCTGTATTTATTTAATTATGAGCAGGTTAAGAAACTAAAACCAATGCTTTGAATTGCACTGGCTTAGAGGGCCTGAGTAATACAATTAGTAATGAATCTAATAAGCAAATTATCTCCTGAATACAAAAATACATCTTTGCCAGGGCTCATAAAATGTTTATAATAATTGACCATAATTTATCACAAAGAAAAGCTGATGGAATCCCATAAAGTCCACCGATAGAGTAAGAATCAAAATCTACTCCCATGCAACAAAATTATAAACAAATACAATTAGAAACAAACATCAACAAAAAAACGCTTAGCATAAGGAAGAAGTCAAGATCACAATGGCATGGTATTTAAATAAATATCGATAATGAGAAGATGAGGAATAAAACCCTATGGGATGCATTCAAGTATCCTCTGAGGAAAATGCGGCAAGACAACAAGACACATGCAGCACATTCAGAATCAGATAATTTGAGCAGAGTTTATTTATGGATACAGTGTTTACAAACTGAGGTCCAGGGAAATCATCAGAGATACTATAGCAGCCAATGTTCCCGCCTCTGCTTCCTTTTCTGGGACACAGGAATAACAGTGGTACTGAGCTGGTCATGAAATGGGGGGAAGCAGGGAAGACAGAGACAGGGACTCGGGAGCTCAAGGCAACCAGGCAGGGAGGGAGACAGGATGATGAAGACCCTAACGTCATCTGATCCCTCCCTCCTTCCATCTCAGGAACCCCTTTTGGTGGAACCCTGGGCTGTGGACCTCACAGTCAGCCTCCCAGGACAGGGAGCAGACCTGGAAGGAGGCCCAGAGTTAACCTGCTAGTGCTGTAAATCATACTCTTCACAAAATAAAGAAGACACATGTAGTAAGCCATCAACTCAAAAGGCTTCTTAAAAAATTCAAATATACAAAACTAAATCAGAAGAGGGAAATCAACTAAAAACATAAAACTGAGTGTCAGTGAAAATCAAAAAGCTGTAAATTCATAAATAAAATAGCTTGGTCATTGGCAAACGGAAGTAGAAATTACGAGCTCATCTAATTTTTAAAAAAATAGAAAAACCATTGATAGACAAAACAAGAATGTGGAAATAATGACAAATACAAGTGAAAGTAAAAAATCAGTTTGAATGTTCCATGCTAACAAACTTGACACATAAACAAACAGAAGTGATTTTCAATTAGAATATATATTATCAAAATTAAGGGAATTTTATAAGAGAATTATTAGAATTATTAAGAGAATAATCAAGAGAATTAATAGAATAAGCCAATAATCCTGGAAGAAATAATACAGTTCTCTAATAATTACCCTCTAAGGAAACTCTTAGCCCAAAAGTTGTCACAGTTGAATTTTTCTCCATTTCAGGAAGTAGCTAAACTTCAGGCTATTAAATGGTCCTGGTACATAAAACAGAACAATAGGTGTCCTAATTTTTTTGTTTCCATTTTTGTTATCTTACAAACAACATTAAATCGATTCCAAACTTGAGCAAGATATTGCAGAAAAAATAACAGGAGTGTTAATCCTTTAAGTGTCCCGATGAAAAAGTCCTGAAAAAAAATTGGCAAAATAAAATAAGGCAATAAAATAAAAAATAGCACAGTATATATTAAAAAATAACAGAACATCAAGAACAAGTCATATCATTACAGAAATTAAAAGTTATTTAGTACTTTTCTTTTTCAATTGACCATGTTTAGGGGTACCTAGGTGACTTAATCAGTTAAGCATCTGCCTTTGATCATGGTCATGATCCCAGTGTCCTCAGATTGAGTCCCACATTGGGTTCCCTGCTCAACGGGAAGCCTGCTTCTCTCTCTCCATCTCCTCCTCTCTTCTACTTATGCTCTCTCTCTCTCAAACAAATAAATAAAATCTTTAAAAATAAATGAATAAATTGACCATGTTTGTAGGTCAAAAAAGAAAAACATAACCTTTTCTCTGTAGATACTAGAATGAATTTGAAAAACTTCCAGTCATTTTTCCATTTCTCACCACACACACACACACACACACACACACCCCTTGGAAGAGTAGATGTAAATGGATAATTATAATAGCTAACACAGAGCCTACCTACTGTGTACCAGGCGTGGTGGTAAGCATTCCGTATGTGTGAATTAGAATGCCCCTATACTCCCATGTGGGAGGTTACAATTATTCTATTTTACTAATGAGGAAATGGCAGAGACAGATGAAGTCATGAGAGTGGTGAATGGTAAAGTTGTCATGATAGCCTGACATTCTGGCTCCAGAACCCTGGGTGTGAGCACTCCAATATACTGCCTTCTCCATGGCCTTTGTATATATGGGAATCATTTGTATGCCCAGGTGAAGAATAATCACAATGCCAAAGGTCTTGGAAATAGCTCCTGTTTTGGAAGAAAGAAAGAGAGAAAAAGAGAAAGCAAGCAAGCAAGCAAACAAACCCGGTTTCCCTCTTACCTGTGTATTAGTGAGGCCCAGCTCTTTGGTTTGTCTTTCTATGGATTGTTGCATTTTTCTCTTGGTCAGAATAGATTTGATTCAGCTCTTAGCTATCTATGTGGGCCATCTTCTGTAAGTGATAGTGGGGATAGTGGGGGCAGCTATCTTCATTTTGTAACCCCTCATGGCATTGAAACCGAAATCTGGAACTGAGATATTTGTTTCCTAAATCACAATTTAATCAAGCAAACTTGGATGGGTGAATGGCCATCAGAGTCCGATTAGAAGTAGGTACTTAACTGCAAATGTTGATTTTTTAAAAAAAAATTGTCACAGTGCTTATTTTAAAATTTAACTATAACATACCATTGGACCTAGAGAATATTTTGCTAAGTGAAGAAGTCAAAGAGAGAAAGACAAGTGATTTCACTTATGTGGGGAATCTCAAAACAAAACAAACAAACAAATAAATAAATACAGAAAACTGATGGTTGTCAGTGAGGAGAAGTGGCAGGATGGGTGAAACAGGTGACAGGGATTAAGAGGTAAAAATTTCCCTTTATAATTTCCCTTTATAAAATAAGTAACTCATGGGAATGAAAAGTACAGCATCAGGAATGCTGTCAATAACATCGTTATAACTTTGTAAGGTGAAGATGGTAGACTTACCATGGTGAGCATTTCCTAATACATATAAATGTCGAATCACTATACGGTACACCTGAAATGACTATACTATTACATGTCAACTAGACTTCAGTTAAACATTTTTTAAAGAAACAAAAAAGTCTATAAAAAGAAAAAATATATATACAATATATCATGTATGAAGAACATGAGCTGTTATGTCAATTAAGTATTAAACTGTTTCACATGAGCTAAGGAGAATGGAACAAGGTTACAAACATATTTTGTTATTACTTTAAATGAAGCACATGGAATACATATATCATTTTTGAGACAAATAATTTTTTTTCTTTCTTTCTTTCAAAAATACATTCATTTAACAAAAACTCCAGGCCATGTGCTAGTGCTGGGGCTATGAAGAGGAATGAGCTCAAGAAATTCCTATCCGAGTGGTAGATGAGAAAAGTTTTCAAACTACTTAAAAAACTGCTATAGTGAGGTAAGCCTTCGAAGTTAAGAGAGAAGAGCTCTGGTGGCCCAGTTGAAGTTGAGGTAGAAGGAGAGGGAGAAAGAGAAGGTGGGGAGAAGGAGGGGGACAGATACTCTATATTTATGAAGGCCCCTCTTCCATTTTAGAATAATTTCAGTTTTATTTATTTTTTTTAAGATTTTATTTATTTATTTGACAGATAGAGATCACAAGTAGGGAGAGAGGCAGGCATAGAGAGAGAGAGAGGAGGAAGCAGGCTCCCTGCCAAGCAGAGAGCCTGATGCGGGGCTCGATCCCAGGACACTGGGATCATGACCTGAGCGAAAGGCAGAGGCTTAACCCACTGAGCCACTCAGGTGCTCCTAATTTCAGTTTTATATTGAAGGCAATGTAGGGTTTTAGCAAGGAATCAACATAGATTTACGTTCTAGGGAGGGTGTAAAGGGTGGCTGGAAAGAAGACTGACGGAAGATCATGGGAGCTGGGGTGGCCGTACTGAATCCAAGGAATCCAGTCAAGGGCCTGGGACGTTACACCCCACCCTGTCCCAGCATCCCATCATTGCACGCAGGCCGCTCCACCAGCCGGGCTATGACTTTGGACAATGACTTTCCTCTGTGAAAATTTGGGCATGCTCATGCAAGATCCAAAATAGTGCTCGTTCAGCACCCGTGAAAGATAACTAAACTGAGGGGCTATTTTAACATTTTCCTTGTATATAAAAGTTTTTTTCTCTTGGTTTACAGTGAAGAGGATCAGTTGTTTTTACTCTTGGCTAAGAATAGAGAAAAATGAGTTCAGGAATAAAAATTCGGGCTGGGCACAGAGAAGCGCATTACCTGGAAGGGAAGACCAGTCAGCAACGGGGCATCTCAAAATAAACATTTTGAGATGCTAATCACAAGAAAAATTCCATGTTCCTGTGGAGGATTTACCTTGGTAATTGCCAACTCAGTAGTTTTATAGCAGAAATAGTTACTAATTTCCCTGTCTAGCCACCCCTCCCCCCATCCACCTTTCTGTTGTTTCTATCACTGATACAACTTGGAAATTTTTGCCTGTGGAAATTCCTGCCCCTGGCACACCATCATTCTGGGGGGGGGAGGGGAGTATTTTAGAGATTTAAATATAACCAGGTAATCAATGCCCTGTTGTAGTTCGTTTTGGTTCGGCCTGCAACTATAACTGGATCAAAACAGATCTAAGGGATTTATCTCTAATCTGAAGCATTCCAAAGAGATTGATTTGAACTTCCGTAAAATCTCTGAAAGTACTCAGCTGGAGAAATGGCTCAGGGTCAGGCATAATCCCCTTCTTCAGTGTTCCTGAATTGTTGCCCACAACTCAGGACAACAACCCAGGGCATCAGAATCACCTGCGGGAATATAAATATGCAACATCCTGAGCCGAGCCCAGCCCAGATTCACTGAATCAGAATGAGGACTGGTGTAGGGAGAAGTTCAGAAGGGCTTGTACTTTCCTGGGTAATTCTTGTGCAGATAAAAATACAAAAAAAAAAAAAAGGGAAAAAAAACTAGAAAGATGAGTCATGCCTTCAATGATTTTTAGGATAGATAAATTGAGGTACATGCTTATCTTTACATATTATACATAAATTAGTAAATTACATTGCATGTTTATACATAGCCTTCAAGGCTGCCATTGTGTATGCATAGCAGAGTTTGACCTCATCATAGAATGCTGGAGGTAGAAGGTTCTATTAGAAGTGGCTTTGACCAAGCCAAGGAACAGGAGTGAAGCCTTTTCCAGGTATACAAGGCTAAGTACTGGCAGAGCTGACTGGGCTGAGTTGTCCCACCCTACCATCTTCAGACATTTCTTTTTGTGATCTGGGTATTCATGGGAAGAGAAAGAGCAGAAACAATTTTGTATGTTTACATGTGTATATATGTATATATAGTTCTATGCAGGGGCTGGCTCTCCCCCCACCATCTTTAATGTAAAGCTCCTTTCCATTAGAATATTCATTCAGGCATTCAGAGAGTCTTTCCCAGGTGCAGGCAGTCCCAGACACCTCCTTTTCTCCATGGTCTCAAATAGTACTCCTTGGACATAGCATTTCAATCATTGCTTGTTCTTTTGTCGATTCTCATCTCTCTTCTGTTCCACATTGTTGGCTCCTTGGAGGCTGGCCCACAATGGAATTTTTTTCATGGTTCCAAACATAGCTATGGCACACCATAAGTGCTTAAAGAATGCATGTGAATTCAATAGTTGCCCATTTTTAGAAAATAAGAAAGGTAATGGTGGATGTTTCTGGCATACACAGGTGCTAGAACTTGTGAAACTGCTGAGACTCAAAATCATTGATAGCAGGTGCTTTGGCAGGGTAGGGGAGGAAAATCTTTTCTTCTACCCTCTTAGGTTGTATGCCAGAGGTTTGTGAATTAAACTGAAAAAAGATAGGTTAACAGAAGAATAGCATATAGCTTTTATGTGATGGTAATATTTTTATGTGCACAGGGAACTCAGAAAAGAAGCGAAAAACACAGGAGATGGTTAGACTTGGGGAAAGAAAAGGGGGTTGGGGCTTATGGGTGGTAAACATGTAAGGGGAAACTAATGGTAGAGAGCAGTTATTTATTAAGGTTTATGTATGCAGACTTATGTCAGTACTGTCTCTGTCCCTGGTAGTAAGAGTTTTTCTCCTCTTCCAGGTATGTGGGGAGGGAGAACACCTTCTCAAGGGGGATACATGCTTTGCTTTGAGGCGGATCAAGAGAGGGCAGAGAGCACTTCTGTTTTCTCAGTTGCCTTCCCCTCAAAATAACCCTTATACCAAAGTGGCATATTTTGAGGTGGTATATTCTGATCCCCTGCAGCAACACACATGGAGCTAAAACATTTCTGGTCTAGATTGTTAATTCGAGAAACCTATGCACACCCCAAAAGCAGGATTCTCTAAGAGAACTAAAAGAACATCTTAGTTCCCTGTGCTTTGCGCTTGTAAATTCGTCTCTATACTCAGGTACATGACATTAATTCACAATACTGGTTAGTTTTCAACTGTAAAGGTAACATCTCTGCTTATTTTCTACTTGGTTTTGTTTTGCATTTTTTTTTTTTCAGTTTTTAGAAAATTTTTTTTTATTTTTTTTTCTCATTTTATTTATTTTTTCAGCGTAACAGTATTCATTCTTTTTGCACAACACCCAGTGCTCCATGCAAAACGTGCCCTCCCCATTACCCACCACCTGTTCCCCCAACCTCCCACCCCTGACCCTTCAAAACCCTCAGGTTGCCCCAACCTCCCACCCCTGACCCTTCAAAACCCTCAGGTTGTTTTTCAGAGTCCATAGTCTCTTATGGTTCGCTTCCCCTCCCCAATGTCCATAGCCCGCTCCCCCTCCCCCAATCCCACCTCCCCGCAGCAACCCCCAGTTTGTTTTGTGAGATTAAGAGTCATTTATGGTTTGTCTCCCTCCCAATCCCATCTTGTTTCATTTATTCTTCTCCTATCTCCTACCCCCCCATGTTGCTTCTCCATGTCCTCATATCAGGGAGATCATATGATAGTTGTCTTTCTCCGATTGACTTATTTCACTAAGCATGATACGCTCTAGTTCCATCCACGTCGTCGCAAATGGCATGATTTCATTTCTTTTGATGGCTGCATAGTATTCCATTGTGTATATATACCACATCTTCTTGATCCATTCATCTGTTGATGGACATCTAGGTTCTTTCCATAGTTTGGCTATTGTAGACATTGCTGCTATAAACATTCGGGTACACGTGCCCCTTCGGATCACTATGTTTGTATCTTTAGGGTAAATACCCAGTAGTGCAATTGCTGGGTCATAGGGTAGTTCTATTTTCAACATTTTGAGGAACCTCCATGCTGTTTTCCAGAGTGGTTGCACCAGCTTGCATTCCCACCAACAGTGGAGGAGGGTTCCCCTTTCTCCACATCCTCTCCAGCATCTGTCATTTCCTGACTTGTTCATTTTAGCCATTCTGACTGGTGTGAGGTGATATCTCATTGTGGTTTTGATTTGTATTTCCCTGATGCCGAGTGACGTGGAGCACCCCCTCATGTGTCTGTCGGCCATCCGGATGTCTTCCCTGCAGAAATGTCTGTTCATGTCCTCTGCCCATTTCTTGATTGGATTGTTTGTTCTTTGGGTGTTGAGTTTGCTAAGTTCCTTATAGATTTTGGATACTAGCCCTTTATCTGATATGTCGTTTGCAAATATCTTCTCCCATTCTGTCAGTTGTCTTTTGGTTTTGTGAACTGTTTCCTTTGCTGTGCAAAAGCTTTTGATCTTGATGAAATCCCAACAGTTCATTTTTGCCCTTGCTTCCCTTGCCTTTGCCGTTGTTCCTAGGAAGATGTTGCTACGGCTGAGGTCGAAGAGGTTGCTGCCTGCATTCTCCTCAAGGATTTTGATGGATTCCTTTCTCACATTGAGGTCCTTCATCCATTTGGAGTCTATTTTTGTGTGTGGTGTAAGGAAGTGGTCCAATTTCATTTTTCTGCATGTGGCTGTCCAATTTTCCCAGCACCATTTATTGAAGAGGCTGTCTTTTTTCCATTGGACATTCTTTCCTGCTTTGTCGAAGATTAGTTGACCATAGAGTTGAGGGTCGATTTCTGGGCTCTCTATTCTGTTCCACTGGTCTATGTGTCTGTTTTTGTGCCAGTACCATGCTGTCTTGATGATGACAGCTTTGTAATAGAGCTTGAAGTCCGGAATTGTGATGCCACCAACTTTGGCTTTGTTCTTCAATATTCCTTTGGCTATTCGAGGTCTTTTCTGGTTCCATATAAATTTTAGGATTATTTGTTCCATTTCTTTGAAAAAAATGGATGGTATTTTGATAGGGATTGCATTAAATGTGTAGATTGCTTTAGGTAGCATAGACATTTTCACAATATTTATTCTTCCAATCCAGGAGCATGGAACATTTTTCCATTTTTTTGTGTCTTCCTCAATTTCTTTCATGAGTACTTTATAATTTTCTGTGTATAGATTCTTAGTCTCTTTGGTTAGGTTTATTCCTAGGTATCTTATAGTTTTGGGTACAATTGTAAATGGGATTGACTCCTTAATTTCTCTTTCTTCAGTCTTGTTGTTGGTGTACAGAAATGCAACTGATTTCTGTGCATTGATTTTATATCCTGACACTTTACTGAATTCCTGAACAAGTTCTAGCAGTTTTGGAGTGGAGTCTTTTGGGTTTTCCACATATAGTATCATATCATCTGCGAAGAGTGATAGTTTGACTTCTTCTTTACCAATTTGGATGCCTTTAATTTCTTTTTGTTGTCTGATTGCTGAGGCTAGGACTTCTAATACTATGTTGAATAGCAGTGGTGATAATGGACATCCCTGCCGTGTTCCTGACCTTAACGGAAAAGCTTTCAGTTTTTCTCCATTGAGAATGATATTTGCGGTGGGTTTTTCATAGATGGCTTTGATAATATTGAGGTATGTGCCCTCTATCCCCACACTTTGAAGAGTTTTGATCAGGAAGGGATGCTGTACTTTGTCAAATGCTTTTTCAGCATCTATTGAGAGTATCATATGGTTCTTGTTCTTTCTTTTATTAATGTGTTCTATCACATTGATTGATTTGCGGATGTTGAACCAACCCTGCAGCCCTGGAATAAATCCCACTTGATCGTGGTGAATAATCCTTTTAATGTACTGTTGAATCCTATTGGCTAGTATTTTGGCGAGAATTTTTGCGTCTGTGTTCATCAAGGATATTGGTCTGTAGTTCTCTTTTTTGGTGGGATCCTTGTCTGGTTTTGGGATCAAGGTGATGCTGGCCTCATAAAATGAGTTTGGAAGTTTTCCTTCCATTTCTATTTTTTGGAACAGTTTCAGGAGAATAGGAATGAGTTCTTCTTTAAATGTTTGGTAGAATTCCCCTGGGAAGCCGTCTGGCCCTGGGCTTTTGTTTGTTTGGAGATTTTTGATGACTGTTTCAATCTCCTTACTGGTTATGGGCCTGTTCAGGTTTTCTATTTCTTCCTGGTTCAGTTGTGGTAGTTTATATGTCTCTAGGAATGCATCCATTTCTTCCAGATTGTCCAATTTGTTGGCGTAGAGGTGCTCATAGTATGTTCTTATAATTGTCTGTATTTCTTTGGTGTTAGTTGTGATCTCTCCTCTTTCATTCATGATTTTATTGATTTGGGTCCTTTCTCTTTTCTTTTTGATGAGTCTGGCCAGGGGTTTATCAATCTTATTGATTCTTTCAAAGAACCAGCTCCTAGTTTCATTGATTTTTTCTATTGTTTTTTTGGTTTCTATTTCGTTGATTTCTGCTCTGATCTTTATGATTTCTCTTCTCCTGCTGGGTTTAGGGTTTCTTTCTTGTTCTTTCTCCAGCTCCTTTACGTGTAGGGTCAGGTTGTGTACTTGAGACCTTTCTTGTTTCTTGAGAAAGGCTTGTACCGCTATATATTTTCCTCTCAGGACTGCCTTTGCTGTGTCCCACAGATTTTGAACTGTTGTGTTTTCATTATCATTTGTTTCCATGAATTTTTTCAATTCTTCTTTAATTTCCTGGTTAACCCATTCATTCTTTAGAAGGATGCTGTTTAGTCTCCATGTATTTGGGTTCTTTCCAGCTTTCCTCTTGTGATTGAGTTCTAGCTTCAGAGCATTGTGGTCTGAAAATATGCAGGGAATGATCCTAATCTTTTGATACCGGTTGAGACCTGATTTGTGACCCAGGATGTGATCTATTCTGGAGAAGGTTCCATGTGCACTAGAGAAGAATGTGTATTCTGTTGCTTTGGGATGAAATGTTCTGAATATATCTGTGATGTCCATCTGGTCCAGTGTGTCATTTAAGGCCTTTATTTCCTTGTTGATCTTTTGCTTGGATGATCTGTCCATTTCAGTGAGGGGAGTGTTCAAGTCCCCTACTATTATTGTATTATTATTGATGTGTTTCTTTGATTTTGTTATTAATTGGTTGATATAGTTGGCTGCTCCCACGTTAGGGGCATAGATATTTAAAATGGTTAGATCTTCTTGTTGGACAGACCCTTTGAGTAGGATATAGTGTCCTTCCTCATCTCTTATTATAGTCTTTGGCTTAAAATCTAATTGATCTGATATAAGGATTGCCACTCCAGCTTTCTTCTGATGCCCATTAGCATGGTAAATTGTTTTCCACCCCCTCACTTTAAATCTGAAGGTGTCTTCGCGTCTAAAATGAGTTTCTTGTAGGCAACATACTGATGGGTTTTGTTTTTTTATCCATTCTGATACCCTGTGTCTTTTGATTGGGGCATTTAGCCCATTAACATTCAGGGTAACTATTGAGAGATATGAATTTAGTGCCATTATTAGCCTGTAAGGTGACTGTTACTGTATATTGTCTCTGTACCTTTCTGATCTACTACTTTTAGGCTCTCTCTTTGCTTAGAGGACCCCTTTCAATATTTCCTGTAGAGCTGGTTTGGTGTTTGCAAATTCTTTCAGTTTTTGTTTGTCCTGGAAGCTTTTGATCTCTCCTTCTATTTTCAATGATAGCCTAGCTGGATAGAGTATTCTTGGCTGCATGTTTTTCTTGTTGAGTGCTCTGAATATATCATGCCAGCTCTTTCTGGCCTGCCAGGTCTCTGTGGATAAGTCTGCCGCCAATCTAATATTTTTACCATTGTATGTTACAGACTTCTTTTCTCGGGCTGCTTTCAGGATTTTGTCTTTGTCACTAAGACTTGTAAATTTTACTATTAGGTGACGGGGTGTGGACCTATTCTTGTTGACTTTGAGGGGGGTTCTCTGCATCTCCTGGATTTTGATGCTTGTTCCCTTTGCCATATTAGGGAAATTCTCTCCAATGAGTCTCTCCAATAGACCTTCTGCTCCCCTCTCTGTTTCTTCTTCTTCTGGAATCCCAATTATTCTAATGTTGTTTCGTCTTATGGTGTCACTTATCTCTCGAATTCTCCCCTCATGGTCCAGTAGCTGTTTGTCCCTCTTTTGCTCGGCTTCCTTATTCTCTGTCATTTGGTCTTCTATATCACTAATTCTTTCTTCTGCCTCATTTATCCTAGCAGTGAGAGCCTCCATTTTTGATTGCACCTCATTAATAGCTTTTTTGATTTCAACTTGGTTAGATTTTAGTTCTTTAATTTCTCCAGAAAGGGCTTTAATATCTCCAGAGAGGGTTTCTCTAATATCTTCCATGCCTTTTTCGAGCCCGGCTAGAATGTTCAGAATCGTCATTCTGAACTCTTGATCTGACATATTACCCATGTCTGTGTTGATTAGGTCCCTAGCCTTCGGTACTGTCTCTTGTTCTTTTGTTTGTGGTGATTTTTTCCGCCTTGTCATTTTGTCCAGATAAGAGGATATGAAGGAGCAAATAAACTACTAAAAGGGTGGCAAAGACCCCGGAAAAATGCGCTATAACCAAATGAGAAGAGACCCCAAATTGTGGGGGGGAGAAAGGGGATAAAACAGCTTCTGAAAAAAAAAGAAAAAAAAAAAAGAAAGAAAAAAATTTAAAAAATAAAACAAATTAAAAAATACAAAAAAGAAAGAAAAAATATATATATTTAGATGAACTAGTCAAAAAATGTTAAAAAAGAAAAGGGTAAAAGTTTTAAAAAATTTAGCAGAAGAAGAAAAAAGAAAAAAGAAAAAAAAATTGAAAAAAGAAAAAAAAAATTGAAGTAGCCGCAAGACTAAAGAATCATGGGGAGAAAGCCATGAGTTCCGTGCTTTGCTTTCTCCTCCTCTGGAATTGCTCTGCTGTCTTAGGAATTGAATCTGCTTTCTCCTTGATAGATGAAATTCGTTCTGGCTGGATATTTTGTTGATCTTCTGGGGGAGGGGCCTGTTGTAGTGACTCTCAAGTGTCTTTGCCCGAGGCGGGATTGCACCGCCCTTACCGGCGGCCGGACTAAGTAATCGGCTCGGGTTCGCTTTTGGGAGCTTCTGTTCCCTGAACGCTTTCCGTAGAGTTCCGGAGGACGGGAATGAAAATGGCGGCCTCCCAGTCTCCGGCCCGGAGGAGCCGAGAGCCTGGGGCCCCACTCCTCAGTGCGCCCCCAGAGGACAGCACCCAATCACTCCCGTATCCCCAGCCTCTAGCCGCGCTCAGAGCTCACCCAGCCCGCGACCAGTTCAAGGTAACCCCGAGCTGAGAGTTCAGTCCTCGGCTCTGTCTTGGCAGCCGGCTTCTCCGTTCTAATAGCTGCGAGCTCTCCGACACTCCGACACCCCCGATCCTTCTGTGACCCTGCGGGGCCTGGGGCTACGCTGGTCCCGCGTGGGCTTCACCCCGGTTTAGCCCCTGGAGCAATGTCCCTCAGTGGAACAGACTTTTAAAAGTCCTGATTTTGTGCTCCGTTCCTCCGCCGCTTGCCGGGAGCCGGCCCCTCCCCCCGCGGTCTATCTTCCCGTCGTTTTAGATTCACTTCTCCGCCAGTCCTACCTTTCAGAAAGTGGTTGATTTTCTGTTTCTAGAGTTGCTGTTCTTCTTCTCTTCGCTCTCCCGTTGGATTTGTAGGTGTTTGCAATGTTTAGATAAGCTATCGAGCTGATCTCCTGCTACCTGATGTAGTCTCAGGCTGCTACTTCTCCGCCATCTTGACTCCTCCCTTGTTTTGCATTTTTTTCTACAATTCTATTATAGAAATTTTCAACCTTGTGGGAAATTTGAAAGAATTTTTCCCTTACATTTACTTAGACTTAGGTTAGAAATTGCATTTTTCACATTTAATTTTAATGTGAAAATAACAAAGTGTCTTGCTTGGTTTTTTAAAAAGTTTTGCTTGAACAAATGCATTTTATAAAGTTGGATTGAGATGTTACCTTGATGGATTTCTATTCTAAAACCAAACAGCCCCCAAAAGAAAGAACCAAGGGAGGGGCACCTGGATGACTCAGTTGTTTGGGCAGCTGACTCTTGATTTCAACTCAGGTCATGATCTCTTCCTATTTCTTTCAGATCAGGTCATGATCTCTTCCTATCTACAAGTTCATGAATAGTTTTAAGACATGAAACATTTCCACTGAGAAGGAATAGAAAATTTCCTTGTTGGTAAAATTTTAACAGTAATATAATAGAGGCAACATAGCCAAGTGCAATCAAAAGGCAAAAGTGAAAATAAGAGAAAAGAAAGGAAGAAAGGAAAAGAAAACGAAAGAGAAAGGAAGAAAGAAAGTCTGACATATTTGGGGTTGGAAAGCAAATTGTCACAACCCCAACTCACATTCACTCAGTGGTTTCAGCTGAAATCTGAAGGCACAAAAAGAAGAATGGAAGCAGAGTATTCATTTCCAGTTGACCTTGATTTCAATAGACTGTGTAATCCAAGGTGTGGGGTCTTGTGTTTAAAGAAACAAATAGTTCATTCTCAAAACTGAGAAATACCTGATGTTACTACAGGCATCAGAGAGAAATAACTGTAAAATAGGAAGGATCCTAAATGGAGCACAGGATTTAAACTCATCAGTGAGACTCAGGCATTCCCGTTGGAGATAATTCTCCAACTGAAATGAACGACTCCTGTCTACTGGAAGCGGATAAGCAGGCTCATTTTCTCCAAAGCATCCTCCAATTCCAAATGAGGTATTGTTCTAGTTTGCCATTACTTGTTTTGACAGAGTCTTCAGACCTCATGAGGTAATGTATTATTAACTAAAAGAAACTTTGGTGTACTCTGAGTACCAACCCTTAATATTAACCTGAACACTGGTGAAAAACGACTTCAGGATTTGCCAGTGCACTAAACCCTGTTTAGCAGTTTGATTTCAAGGTTAGTTAGCAGTATGAAAACCCAGGTGCAGAATTCCTTTCCAGAATTATTGTACTACCATATACTATTAATTAAAGGTTCATTGGAACTTGATGTTTCGTATGTAGGGTAACACTGTAGGGTGTCGACAGGCATTCACAAGTTCTAGCTTACCTGAGCTATGTAGTTCACCTGTGTTCAGACAACTGTGTAATTTACACGTGTCTGTACTTTCTTTGTGGCTATTCCCATGTTTTTTCCTATTTCATTGTCCTTCCTGTCAAATGTTACAGTTTTTGCTCTGTGTATTTCTTGAAGGCCTACCTTCTTTAACTATGGCTGTCTTTCTTTGGCACCTGAAGTTTGCTGTCTATGTTGGACCGATGGTATTTGTTTACTAACATTAAAAGAAAAAAAAAGATGGGGCGCCTGTGTGGCTCAGTGGGTTAAGCCCAGGTCATGACCTCAGGGTCTTGGGATCGAGTCCCACATCGGGCTCTCTGCTCAGCAGGGAGCCTGCTTCCCCCTCTCTCTCTCTGCCTGCCTCTCTGCCTACTTGTGATCTCTCTCTGTCAAAAAAAAAAAAAAAAAAATTAAAAAAAAAAAACAAAAACAAAAGAAAAAAAAGAGCTCCGTATGACAGAAGCAAAGTCTATTCTTGGGTCCTAGTTTATTTTATTTTCATCAATCATTCTCCATACATATTTCTACATATAAAGCACATCTCCCTAGAACATAAGCTTGAGTGGATGTGGAATGTTGGCTGCTGGATCTCCAGCACTTAGACCAGTGCCAGGCACATAGTAAAAGTCTTAATAAATATTCACTAACTCACATTCACTTTTAAATGGAAGCTGGGCATGCAGTCATGAGGAAATGAGATCTTTGGCACTATGGAGCTTGCCTTCTCCATGAGAGCAGCAGTTTACAGAATGCATTTCATTGGGTGTCATTTTGGTAACACATAGTAGATCTAAACTACCTGGATTCAAATCCAGTTTCCATTTTTTATGAGCTGGGTGACCTTGGGAAAATCACTTAGTCTTTCAGTGCCTTGATTTTCTCTTATCTATAATATGTTGTAAGGATTAAATGAGTTTATAGAAATAGCATACTCAGAGCAATATCTGGGCATGCAAATGTTCGATAAATCTAAGGTATTATTCTTAGTGTCGTGGTGTTATTCTTGTTGCTCTCTTTTCTTCTATTTCTCTCCATCTTTCCTCCTACCTCACTTTTTTTCCTTCTTCCCTTCTCCACCCTCCTCTCCTTCACTACAGTCCTGCTAGAGACTCTCACAAACATTACTTAATCCACTATACATGAAGGGGCCCTTTGCAAAGGATGGCTCAAAAATACAGAATTTTGTAGTTTCTAGGGACAGGCTAACGGAATTCCTCATTTGTGCTTTCCTTCTGAATGCCTCTTTCTTAGCTTAATCCTGTTACCCAACAATTGCCCAGCTGGACATAGGACCAAGAACGCAGCGATTTTCCAATTTTATCCCTTGATTTGCCTCAGCCACCCTTTGTCTCTTAAGTTGTTTATAGGTAGCTTCCCTGTTTAATCAGGGAAATGTTTAATGAAGGAACCTATGACATTCCCTCGCTGTGTCTGGGTCCTCAGAACAAAAACGCTTAATGTCAAGTGTGTTTGTGAATGTGTGTGCACACAAGAACACAAACCTTAAAAATCCAAACCGTTTTTAGTATTTCCAGTATGTTTGACTAATGACCTGTGTACACGTGCAACAGCAGTGGTGAGAAACAGGATTCATATGTCCTTTTAGTTCATTTGGTAAATGAAAATTATGGAAAGATTCAATTATATTTCAAAGAAGAAACAAAAGTTTCTTTAGGCAGAAATGTACATTTAGTTACTTAATGAAAATTGTATAAAACTTCATGTGTTATCTAAAGTGTAAAGGCCTGATATATATTTTTTTAATTTCACAATTTTAAACAATCTAATCCATATATGGAAACTAACACTCAGGAATAAAATCCTGTTGTTCTAAATTAGCAATATCTGCAGTAGCACAAACATTATGATATTCTTTATAACAGAGAATTTATTTTCAATGCCTCAGGACCTACAATGTTTTTATTACACTCCATAATTACAGAAATGATTTTTTAAAAGATTTTATTTATTTACTTCAGAAGAGAAAGAGAGAGAGAGAGAGGGAGGGAGAGTGTGTGCACGTGCAAGTATGAGCAGGGAGAGGGGCAGAGGGAGAAGCAGACTCACCGCTGAGCAGGGAACCCCCCCCACCCCATGCGGGGCTTGATCCCAAGGACCCTGGGATCATGACCTGAGCTGAAGGCAGAACTTTAACTGACTGAGCCACCCAGGAGCCCCATGTTGATATTTTATGTTGGAAATTATATGATGTGTACATTTTTTGAGAATATTAATTTATACCTGAGATTATTATCAACTGAAATTAAAATAGCGTGGAAGCAAATAAATTACTTTTTAAATATTTATCACTGATAGTACTATGTTCCGTCTCATGATTAAAACTCATAATAGTACACAACTCAATACAAGAAATATTTTTTCTGAAATCTCATTCAAAATGCTCTCTTGTGAGTTACATGAGCTTTAAAGATTACCAAGACAGGTCTGCCAGGAAATTTCATTTGATGAAGTAGAATAGGACAAGGACCTAGGTAACGAAATAAAACAATAAGATGCCAAATGCCATAAGAGAACTGTCTTGGTGAGTCACCCCATCATTTCTGGGAAGATTAGGAGCTACTCAGTTGAGACCCTAGGGCAGAAGTTCTCCCCCTGGGCTTCCAATGGAAATCATCAGGGCTGCTTTAAAAAATAGGACAACTGAGTTCAGCCTCCAGAAGTCGTGATTTAGTTGGTCTGGAGTGTAGCCTGGGCCTTCACAGGTTTTAAGAGCTTCCCAGGCAATTCTAATGTGCAATCAACTTGATTTGGGGTCTAAAGAATGAGAAGGATTTTGATAGATTGGGAAGGGGACCAGGCAGAGGACAGGAATAATAAGAGAGGATGAGAGAGCAGGAAGGCAGTCAAAGGGAGTCAGTGTGGGAACAATAGGAGTAATGGAATATATTCTGGATCCTTCTGTTGACACCATGAGTTCCACCTGGAAATTTGCTCTGTGAACCCAGGAGGAAGGGTTTGTTTCTTTGTTTGTTTTGTTTTTTTAATCACTGCCCCATTTTCCAAAAGAAGAAACTAAAAACTCCGGAAGTTTTGGTACTTTGTTCACCTAGAAAATAGTGGAGCAGGGAATTCAAACACCAGACTCATATTTCAGTGTAAAGAATACAAAACAAACTCCCTAATGTGTTCATGCTTTAGATATAGGATATTATCAGTGCCTTTGAAATACCAGCATGACCCCCACAACTGAGCTTCCTTCCCACAATCTCCCAGCCACCAAAGTGACCTGGAATTTCATTTTAATTTTTTTTCTTTATAGTTTCACTATATATATGTATTTCTAAACAAATAGATAAATATACATATATATTAATTTTTCCATCCTACCTTGAAGCATATGTGGAGATTTTCTATTTTCACGTGCTGAACGCGTTTGTACCTCTGTCCTGGTGCACTCATGTCAGGGTTTCTCTGGAGAATATTCTAGAAGGCTATGGGATATATTATGCATATGTTTATCTCGATTAGGAAATACCTTGTTCTTGTAGGAAAACAGCGTGCAGTTTCTCCTGCAACATATGAGCTTCAGTTTCTCTTGATCGTCACCAACAGCTGGTGCTGCAGGTCTTAATTTTTGCCATTCTACAACCCACTTTCAATTTTTGTGAAAATGGTGTACATGAAGTCACACCTGAGTTTGGATTAAACTTGCAGTTTTTCTGGTCACTAAAGGTGTTGAGCACGTTTGTATATATCTATGGGCTGTTTGTGTTCCCTCTTCTGTGAAATGACTGATCATAACTCTTGTCCATTGCTTTATCTTTTTCTTATTGATTCCTAAAATATATCAGTCTTTTCATTGAGAGTATGTTCTTTTGCATCATGTTTAAGGTACCCTTCCCTACCCCCAGGTCATAAAGAAATACTCTTAAATTTTCTTCAAAAAGTTTTAAAATTTTGTGTTTTTCATTTCAGTCCTAGTCCATTTGGCATTGGCCCTTTGAAAAGCGCGAGTTGGAGAAACTTGGCCTTGTTTTCTAGATGTGTCACCAATTGGCCCAGCACCATCAACTGCACGTCTGTCCTTTCCCCAGGGATCTGCTTTGCTGGCTCAGTCATATGTAAGGTTTCAATACATGGCAGGTCCAAGGGTGCCTCTGTGGTTCAGTCGGTTGAGCATCTGACTCTTGGTTTTAGTTCAGGTCATGATCTCAGGTTGTGTATCAAGCTCAGTGCAGAGTCTGCTTAAGCTTCTGTTTCTCCCTTGCCCTCTGCCCACTTCCTCTTGTGCAAACACACACACTCTCTCTAAGATAAATCAATACATCTGTTTAAAAGATTATATATAATATATATTATATATGATACATCTATAATATGATATACATATATATGATATATGTAATGTGGCACGTATATTGTATATGTTATATATATAATATGGGGTATATATAACATATACATATATGGCAGGTTTATTTCTTGGTTCTTTATGTTGTTCCATCTCTACACCAACACCGTAGTGTCTTCTCTCCTAAAGCTTAGGATAATAAGTCTTGAAATCTTAAATAGCATCCTCCCTCCCTGGTTCTTTTATTTTTTTTAAAGATTTTATTTATTTATTTGAGAGAGAATGAGTGAGAGAGAGCATGAGAGAGGAGGAGGTCGGAGGGAGAAGCGGACTCCCCAACTGCTGGGAGTCCGATGGGGGACTCGATCCTGGAAGTCCGGGATCATGACCTGAGCTGAAGTCAGTTGCTCAACCAACTGAGCCACACAGGCGCCCCTCCCTGGTTCTTTTATTCAGATATATTTTGCCCGTTATAGGCCCACTACACTTCCATATATGTGTTACAATGGTGTTTCCAATTTTTTGTGGCTCTCAGTCAGCCCCAGTGCATATTGCTGCGTCTTTATGCTAAAGGAACATTCTCAGTTCTTACTGTGGGTCTTCAGATATCAGGCAACAGCCTGGATGAACATCCATGACTCGTAAGATCCTGGGGAAGGTAGTTGAGAGGTATCAGAGTCGAGACACAACATCGTCTTTATTGTCTGCTTTGAGACTATAAACCAGTTTAAAGTCATATCCAAGACCCTTCCTGTAGAGATGGTTCTTGACTCCGTCAGAAGACCCACAGCCATTCATAAACAAACCTGTTTTGGTTAAACTTTGTGTTTAACATTTAGAAAGTTGTAAACATCGTAATGACTTCCCTTTATCCCGACCCAGATTGGTTTCTTCCAAAGCAAATCAAGGTCACAGTGATTCTCTGCATGCTGTGCAAATTAAATTAGGTGTATTAGGATTTCTTAAATAGCTACAGTGTGGCATGAAACAAAAACGTGAATCAAAGGACAAAGAGACCATGTGTGTAAGAGTATGGAGACCCAGTGAGGATCTTCAACCAGCCCAAGGTCATACAGTCCGAAAAGTCACTCAAGTATTTTTGCCTTCTGTCTAGTTCCAAATCTTTCTACTCTACATCAGGGTCAGCAAACGTTTTCTGGAGCTTCAGATAGTAAATATTTAGACTTGTGGACCAAGAGGCAATGTCCCCAACATTCTGAGCAACTGTTCTCTTGGAAAGCTTAATAGTCTTTTTACATCTAAAGATGTAAAACCATTCTTAGCCTGAGGGCCAGACAAAAATAAACAGTGGCCAGATGTGCCCGGCAAATTTTATTACCCCCCCCCCAATCTGTACCTAAGAGATGAAAACTCTCATTTTTGCCCTTTTGGTGATAAGGAGCACATGAAAACCAAGTCAAAGCCCCAAAGGAACAAAGATTCTGATTGTGTGTTAGAAGCAAGCACAGGTGAAACTGTTGCAGACAGAAATTTAGTTTTGTATTTGCATTCTGAAGATGGCTTAAGTCATTTGGAGTCTGGTTCATTTTAGCTTTCAGATATTGAGAAGTCTGTATGTCTCAGGGATTCTTTGCTACCAAACCACAAAATTAGGAATGGAAACTGATGTTGAGATTTCCTGATTATCCAGTAAAATACCTACATGTGTATTATAATACCTTAAACAGACACACTGGGAAAGCAAGGTTATTAATATATATCATGCTTTCCCTCCATTTAAAGATTAAAAGGTTGTGTTAAGTAATTCTTAGAGTTTCTTCAAACCCAAGTATATTGTAACTATGGGCATATAGGCATGCCAATAGTATTTCCATTGTTCTATTAGAGATGTCTTCTTTGATGGGGATTTTATTGTTTGTACTTTCTGTGGTTTAGGCAAAAGTTGTTTGTCTTTCACACATTTTAAAGGAAGAAGCGTTTTCATGACAGCTTAGCATCAGAAACTTTTCTGTTTCTTACTGTAAATCCAGATCCCTACAGAGTATGTCCAGTGTTGTATTTTTTCATTTTTTATTCCTTAAGCAAGAGTCTATAAAAACACTTCACAATCCTATCTCTAGGCATACAACTAGCTTTCCATTCTTCAAATACCTGTCCGTTATTACAGGCACTGGCTGTGTAAGGTGAAAAACATTTCAGAGACTTGGGTGGAAAACTTGAGACTCACTGCTGAGTCCTTTGAAATATGGTTGCTAGGTATGTTCGCTTCCTTCCCATTTATTCATGTTCTGAAGAGGCTTTTTGTAAACTCATAGGGCTCTATAGCCTGGACGTCTGCCTTAAGAACTTTCTTATCACATCATTACCTACAAAGGGCGCTGTTTTTCAGCTCCACAAAAATGAAAAGTGTACCTGAAAATATTTTTCAGACTGACTCATTCTTGTATGTCTGAAACTTTTATTGGTTTTGTTTGTTTGTTTGTTTAATTGGCTTAGAATGTAGGGTTGAAATGAGAAAGTAGCATAAACTAAACCTGAAATAGACTTTTCTCAGCCAAGCGTTTTTGCTTTTCATTTTTGTGGACAGGTCACTAGTCTACCATTACCTCATCATTATTGTCATTTCCTTTTTTTAAAAAAAATGAAAATGTTATTACTGTTTTTTCTTCCCGATTGTGAAATAATGTAGATGCCAACGTTCTAAGACAATTCAAGGAAGTAAAAAGTCAAATTGAAAGACAGCTTAATCCCACTACCAAAAAGAATGATTTTTAAAAAATATTTATTTGAGAGAGGAGAGGGGTAATGGGAGAGAATCTTCAAGCAGACTCCCCACTGAGCACAGAGCTCAACGCAGGACTTGATCCCAGGACCCTGAGATCACAACCCCAGACAAAGTGAGATGTTTAACAGCCTGAGCCACCCAGGTGCCCCAGAGATAACTGTTTTTAACTATTCTAGGTATACACTTCCAGACATACTTCTATGCATACACATACGTGTTTTATATAAAATCGTGATCATATTGTTTACCAGTATATTTTCTTCACTTAGTGTCATATCTTCTCTCCAAGGTAAAACATCTGGACCCCCTCATCTTTCTAGATGTCTCCATAATATTCCAGTGTATTGATATGCCATACTGTACACAACTGAGTCCTTAGGAAGTCCTGTCTGTCTTATGGGCACATTTATACTACCTCAGCTTTTCCTAGCATCATGTGTATGGGTATGCATCTCATGACCTTGGCTTTCAAGACAGATGTTTTGATATTAAAAATTTAATTATGGGGACATTGGGGAGGGTATGTGCTATCGTGAGTGCTGTGAAGTGTGTAAACCTGGCGATTCACAGACCTGTACCCCTGGGGATAAAAATACATTATATGTTTATTTAAAAAAAAAAATTGGAAGGGGAGGCGAACCATAAGAGACTATGGACTCTGAAAAACAACCTGAGGGTTTTGAAGGGGCAGGGGTGGGAGGTTGGGGGAACCAGGTGGTGGGTAATAGGGAGGGCACGTATTGCATGGAGCACTGGGTGTTGTGCAAAAACAATGAATACTGTTACGCTGAAAAAAAATAAATAAATTTATAAAAAAAATTTAATTATGGGACGTCTGAGTGGCTCAGTCAGTTAAGCGTCTGACTTCAGCTCAGGTCACAATCTCAATGAGTTCTGCGTTGGGTTCCACACTCAGCAGGTAGTTTCTCCCTCTCCTTCTCCCTCTGCCCCTTCCCCACTCATGTTCACTTTCTCTCTTTCCCTCTCAAATAAATAAATAAAATCTTAAAAAAAATTTAATGATGACAAAACAAATGAGAGGTGTTTACATGCTGTTTACCTGAGCTGTTTACATCAAGGATGAACCTTGAGGACATTATGTTCAGTAAAATATGCCAAAAGACAAATAATATACGATTCCATTTATATGCGTTGCCTAGGGTAGTGAGATTCATAGAGCAAGAAAGAATGGTGGTTGTTACAGGCTGGGAGGAGGGGAAAATGGGGAGGTGCTAAATTGGAACAGAATTTCGATTTTGCGCAATGAAAAGAATTCTGAAGATGGGTCACACAATAATGCGATTATACTTAACACTACTGAATTGCACACTTAAAAATGGTTGTGATGGGGGCACCTGGGTGGCTCAGTGGGTTAAAGCCTCTGCCTTCGGCTCAGGTCATGACCTCAGGGTGCTGGGATCGAGCCCCACATCAGGATCTCTGCTCAGCAGGGAGCCTGCTTCCCCCTCTCTCTCTGCCTGCCTCTCTGCCTACTTGTGATCTCGATCTCTCTCTCTGTGTCAAATAAATAAATAAAATCTTTAAAAAAAAAAATCTGATAATACCCAACTGCCTTTCAGAAGGGTTGTGCCCGGTTCCAGTGCTACCATTAACAGATAATTGCACCGTTCTCCCTATACCCACACAGACACAACATATTATCAAAGAATTTAAAAAAAAAAAAAAGGTTGTGATGATAAATTATATGTTACGTATATGTACTGCGAAAAAGTTTTTAAAATAAGAGGATGTCTAAATATGACTGTATGTATTTTATTATAACTGTTTACTTATTCATTATATAAGCACACCATTACCTAGCGATTTCAATTCTCTAGAAGATAAACAAAAACCAGAACAATGCTACAAAATTTCTGAACTTCATTTATCATTGAGGCCCTCAAAACTTACCCAGAGTCTCTTTATTCTGAATTTATAAGCAATTCTACTGAACTTCAGTTACCTGATTTCTTAATTAATAACATGTATGAAACAGAAATGTGGGGAGAAGTACAAACAGCTCCAGGCAGGAAGTCAAGAGTAGAAAGAAGGAAAGGCAGAATGCCTAAGGAAAAGAGCCTCCCTCAAAAGAGAAAAAAAAAAAAGCATATTTGACAACCGAAACCACATACCATCCTGTAATCAAATGAGATAGATGCAAATATGCATACAATAGCATCACTCAACAAATATTTCTTCATCATCAGTTGGGGGCCAAGAATCCACTGGGGCACAAAAGTGTTGACAGTGACAGCAACAGTGTTTAGAAAGGGAGGATTATGTCACAGTCTATTTACAAAGGCAAAGACCATAGACTACAATGACAGTTGATCAAAGATTGGGTACTTTAAAGGGTAAACTTCAGTTATCTAGAAATTGTACTTTATAGAATGTTTCGTGTTTTCCCAACAACCCTGGGCCCAAATGGGACTCTTGTTCAACAATCATATATAGATTAGTGACTTTATCTATTTACACTGACTTCAACCAACTTTTGTAAACAAGCCATTTGTAAGCATGTCATTCACCACACAACAGGTGGGCACATTATGAAATCATATTTACTGGTTTTAAACATTTAAAATAACTTGATTTTAATTACCCTGTGTTCTTGGCTATAGCTCTGTTTTATTTGGGTATTTTTGTCAATAACCACAGTTCATAGGCTTGGACTATAGAAAAAGCTCACACAGGACACAAAAAAATAATGCTGGTAATACCATCGCTACATGATGGTTAATTTAGGGTTCTTCCTGTCTTTTTCTAGGGACACTGCAAATTGTGAGAATCATCTGTATGTCACCTAGGAGTTTATTTACCACATGAAGATTCAGAAATAGCTTGTGTGGTTTTAGCAACTGAATTCAGTAGTAGAGATAATGACTCGGAAGAAATGTGCTCACAGAGAATCCTTGGTTTCCATAGTCTCTAATGGGACCTAAGTATTTTTCCTTAGAGATAGTGTATTAAAATACAGAGGCCTTGGGGGCACCTGGGTGGCTCAGTCCATTAAGTCTCTGCCTTCTGCTCCTGTCATGGTCTCAGCGCCCTGGGATTCAGTCCCTCATCCAGCTCCCTGCCCAGTGGGGAGTCTGCCTCTCCCTCTCCCTCTGCCTCTGCCTCTCCCAGGGCTTGTGCATCCTCTCTCATTTTCTCGCTGTCACTCAAATAAATAAATCAAAATCTTTCTAAAAAATTGAGAGACCCGAAAGTTAAGCATTATCTGGGACATTACTGGCTTTGCTCGTTCCATGGTGCAGAATGTTTCCGCAAACAACACTGTGCTTGCTTGCCAGAGTGCTGAAGATACTGTCCGCACTCCTGGGATATTCATGTTCAAACTCCCAGAGTTAATGGCTTTTGAAATACCTGAATGTGACTGAATACCAACATTGTGTAAAGACTACACACAGCACACATCCCTGCTGCCGCCATAAGCCTTAGCTACCAAAGTCTTATCAAAGGACAGCTGCACCCGCTGGTGTAGAGAAGTGTGTATATACGCACATGCAAGCGCATATATATATATACATATGTATACATACATATAAAAATATCCAAATATATATACACTAGTATATATACTACTTCTTCTGGATTTGCCAGAATGGCCAAACCTTTTCTTAGCGTTTTCTTTCTTTTTTTTTTTTAATATTTTATTTATTTATTTGACAGAGAGAGAGAGAGAGAGAGAGATCACAAGTAGTCAGAGAGGCAGGCAGAGAGAGAGGAGGAAGCAGGCTCCCCGCTGAGCAGAGAGCCCGATGCGGGGCTCGATCCCAGGACCCTGAGATCATGACCTGAGCCGAAGGCAGAGGCTTAACCAACTGAGCCACCCAGGCGCCCCTTCTTAGCGTTTTCTAAACACAGTTGCACATTTGAAAAGATGTCATGTAAAAGTCAAAGCTCTACATTTTTTTCATCAGGATATGATACTGATTACATCTCTGTCTTAAGAAAACTCATTTAAATATGCCTTTGTTGTTCTTTCCGTAGTCTTCTTTCCAAAACTAACAGTGAAGCAAGCTATCTAGATGCCTGCTCTGTTGATCCAAGTCGAGCAATCAAACTCTATTTTAGCAACAACAAACAATATTTTTAATATGAAGAGCCAAGCAAATACTAGGGGAAGTGTGAAAACAATCATCTTCAGAGAGCTCCAAAAGACACCTGATGTTTAACATTTAGAAATTTTGTGACCTGGATCTCAGTTGCTTTGAATTCTGAATTTTTATTTTTGCTTGCTTTCCCTTTTTATTCTAAAATAGGGAACTAAAAAAAAAAAAGAAAGAAAGAAAGAAAGAAAAAAAAAGAAAAACTCTGGTTTTTATATTTTTTTCTTTCCCTCCAAAATAGATATCACCATTGTGCAGAATTTCCCTTCTTCCTATCAAAAATAAAAGCAGGGAATGAAGTCTCTGTCCTCTGACCCATTATTTCTGTTTTATCTTTGCCTTTTCTGCTCTCTGTGCTCCGGGGCTCATGCCCTTTACCTCCTCTTAGACCCTCCTACTTGCAATACTACACTGTGCATTTCTTTTTTCCCAGAGCCAGTCCTAAGGACTCTGGTTTTCTCGTTTACCTGCTCCTATGATTTTTATTTACTTGGCATTAGTCATCTGGAAGAAAAATTTCAGTCAATCATTAATGTCTAAAATATCCAAATGTTTGTTTTTCTGGAGACATAGCTTACACTTTCTTATTTATTTTTGTATGGTGTCTCACTCCAGCTGTCATCACCGTATTTATATGCTTATCTCTCCATAGTCTGTTTTCAGTGCCATGAAGCATTGTACTATTCTTGACATGTGCCCAATTTCATTTTTAACTTTCTTTCGTTGCTTTAATAATAGTTATCTATCATATATAGTCATATAAAATTATGCCTACCCACTTGATGGATTTAGTACCCTGTAAGCTATTTTTTTCAGAGGGTCGATATTTATTGAACATCTACTATTTGAGACTGTAGCCCCAGGGGCATGTAGGAGTATCCTGTCCTTTGAGATTTAAAACGACTTGAAATTCTTTGAATGCCATCTCAAATCCATGGGAAATCCAAATTCTGCCCAAGATTTCTGCAAATTCCCTGGGGCCTGCATTCTCTTGGTAGCTTTTCCTTCTGATTTCCTGTACTTGCTGAAGACTGAATCACACCAACATCTCAGTTTCCACAATTATTCTTCCACTCGTGGACCGGAGCAGGACAGTGCATGGCTTGTTCAGCTTTCCCAGGATGAGGCAGTTTTACAGAGCAAACTTTATCGAAGATTCAGAGACAACACAGGGGACCTCAACCGTATTTGTAATGTGCTATTTCTTATGCGGGGGGTAGGTGAAGAGGTATTTGTTACATTTCACTTTATACCTTTCCATATAGATTCCATATATAGGGGTCCCCCACCCCTACCACTCAGGTTCATCCTGAGGGCCTCGTTTTATAATCAGGCAAGTCCACATGTCATGTAACACAGCTAAGCAGTTTTTCCCTGGGAGAACTGCTCTCTTCCTCCCCTGCCCTGTAAATTGTCCCCTCTCCTAGGAACATAGAGATGAGTAAAATGTGACTTCCTATGAGAAGCTTTGTTAGGTGATGGAGAAACAAATAATTACAACGCAATTAAATATGTGTTATGAGAGTAGTTATGCACGAAACAGAGGAGAGAGCAAGTAACTACCAGAAGATTTAAGGAGGTAGTCTTCCGGAAAGAGGTAACCTTTGAACTGCTCCCGAAGGAGCACAACTTAGCCAAGCAGAGTAAGGGGTATTGAGAAGTGGGCATTCAGGCCAAAGAAGGACCATGTGGAAAATCCCAGGAATGCAAAAGAGAGCTCGGGGTGACCAGTGGCCTCCGAGGCTGGGAAAGAGGGGAGACCAGAATACAAAGAGCCTCGTACGTCACGCTGATGAGTTTAGACTTGGCACCGTCAGCCGTAAGGAATGAACAAACAATTTTCATCAGGGGAGAGACATAATACAATTTGGGAAATTTATTTATGGTTGATAATTAATCCTAACTTCTATTTTTAAAAAGAAATACTGTTTTCTTATTTCATAAATACCACAGACTTAAGTGTAATCGTTTTCCAGATGAGGTTCAGTTTCTGCTTAATGCTCAAGAGGTAAAGTTGACTCTCAAAGTGTGTCGGGGGAACCCCTGCAACCCAGTCTCCTGGGCTCTTTCAAATACAGATTCCAGGCACTCAGAGCTATTCTTGAGACTTGCGGTCCTGGAAAAATTAAAACTACTAAGGGCTCCAGATAATTTATGTATACTCATGGTTGAGAATCACTATCCTAACTTTCAGTCGGAATACCATGAAACTAAACAGAAATTTTTTTCTTAATCACGGTTTGATTTGAACTGGTGCTATCAATGAAGCACGTTAATCATAACAAATGCAACAAAAACACTCCAAACATTTCCATGGTTTATTTTAAAAGGAAAGTCAAGATATCAGACTCTCTCCTTATCCTTTAGAGAGCTTTTATATTTGTGATTTGTTGGCTTCTGTCCTGCCCCGATAGAAGTGTTAGACAGCATTGACTGTCCTCCACTCTTAGGGAGAAGATAATTTCACCATAGTGGCCAACATGAGCCAGGAATGGAGCCCCAACCCAATTCAGCCCTAAAGAATTTTTTTTTTCTATAATGGGACAGCTGAGACCAAGCCTGCCGGTCTGTGGATGCTACCTCTCCAATCCAGCCAGGGCAAGGGCAGGAGAACCAGCATGAGTAATGGCCGCCATGCTTGGAAGTTCCGCAGTCTCCCTAAAATGTAGTCAGCTCCTCTGCTCAAGAGAAAAGGAGAGGTTCTGGGCTCCACGTAAAATCTGGGCCAACCTTGGACTCAGTATGAGACGGATGAACCCTAAGGCCACTTGCAGTCTTAATAGTGTATGATTTAGAACAACGGAGAGTGCCGGTGCCCCCCCCTCCCCCCAGCAAGTGTTAGGTCAGGCAACCTCCAGGACTGACCTTCATTGGCAGAGAATCTGCTGAATGTGACTTCATCAAGTGGTTGAATCATTTTCCTTTAAAATTTTCCTATGTTTATTCTTATTGTACTTTTTTTTTTCTACTGGGAAGTCAAAGCTAGATTGGTGATTTTCCAAATTGGAGAAAAACATCACTGAAGATGAACTTAGAATGATTTAAGGTTGAGAAAACAATAACTTACTAGACTTTAAATGCGAAGTTAACAGGAAATTTTCTGGTTTTGAGATGAACTTTCTTTTTTATTGTGAATTTTGAGGAGTAAATAATATAGATAGTAAATAATAATAATAATAATAATAAAATATTTGTAGTATTAAAAGACTTAGAGTAAAAAAAGTCTCCCTCTAGCCTACCCTCCCCTGCATCCCCCCTAAGAGGCAGACATTTTGTTTTATTTATTTGTTTATTTTATTTTTGTTTTATTTGTTTGTTTGACAGAGACACAGGAAGAGAGGGAACACAAGCAGGGGGAGTGGGGGAGGGAGAAGGAAGCTTCCTGCCCAGCAGGGAGCCCAATGTGGGGATCAATACCCAGGGTCCTGGGATCATGACCAGAGCTGAAGGCAAACGCTTAACAATGGAGCCACCCAGGCGCCCCTAACACTATTGACTTGCAGCTCAGTAGGTGAGGACACTTCTGTGACCTACAACCCCCTTTTCTTCAAATCTTCCCAACATGCTTAGGTCAAAACTTTTGGTTATATCAGTAGTATATGGTTTTGGAAATTGTGTTCATTACTAAGCCACTGCTTTTCATGTTTGTGAACTTTCTTGGACAAACTTTTGTTTTTCCTGAAGTTTTTAAATTTTCTAGTCACACTTGTCAGTTTCCTTGGTGTTCCCGAGGGGCTGCAGCCCTCTGGCTCTAGTCTGAGTTATTTATACCATGATCATCCTGAGACACTCATTCGGAGTTAGATCCTCTCTCCTAGATCCCAGGTCTTCCCCTTTCTTGATCTAATTCCTTTTTTTGGTGGAACATATCCTCTAGTAGTTAACCATGGAAGAATGCCAGGATGGTAATAATTTTGCTTCCTTATGGACCTGAAAATAATCTGTGTGTCCTCAAACTTAATGTATCATTTGGTGAGTATCAAAGTCTACACTGAAAATCAATTTTCCCTAGAATTCTGAAAGCATCATGCCAGATCTCCCTTGTAGTATTATTGTTGACACATCCAATGTGTCATTGGATTCTAAGATCTTCGTATGTAACTGTTTCTTCTTGTTGTTTCCTTCTAGAATCTTCTCATTGTCCCCAGTGTTCCAGAATGCTTTGATAATATACCTCAGATGTGTGTATTTGTAAGAGGGGATATTCAGTGGGCCCTATCAATTAAAACATTTATATTCTTCACTGAGAGAATCATTTCTTATATTATTTCTTTCATAATTTCCTCCAATTTTCTCTCCTTGGCCTTTCTGAAATCCCATTTGGTCAGATACTGGACATCCTGAATTGACCCTCAAAACTTTTGTGCTTTATTCATTATTGTTCATCTCTTTTCCTTTTGCCCTATTTTCTGAGAAAATTTCTGAATTTCTCTTTTATCAATTCCATCAAACTTTTAATTTTAGTTGGACACCCTGTATTATTCGTTACTACCTAATTGATTAGCCCTGAATTGTTCAGTTCAGAACAGTGAACATTACCATCCCATACATTTTTTGAGGGCCAGGAATTCTGGGAGCAGGAGTCTGGGAAATGCTATCTCCAGGTCCCTCGTGCGTTTCAGAAGCTGTAAGCTGGAGCAGTAGTCATCTAAGTCTTGACAGAGTCAAATAGCTCATTCATAGGATTGTTCCCAGAGGCCTCAGTTCTTCAATGCATAGACCTCTTCATAAGGCTCCTTGACTTGATATGGCAGCTGGATTCCTCATAGCAAGTAAACCAAGATAGAGTAGATATCACAATTTTATTTTATGACTTAGTCTCAAGTGAAATAGCATCATGCTTGTCCTATTCTGTTGGTCCTACAGAACAACCCGGTTCAATATGCGACGGGACTACAAAAAGGCATGAATGCCAAGAGGAGGGATCACTAGGGGCCATCTTAGAGACTAGCTACCACAACTCTGTATTCCAATTTTTGTTGTTTCTTTTTTCTTTCTCCTCTGTGTGTACCCACCCTTTTGGAATGGACCCTATTGGAAATGCCTCATGACTCCAAATAATGTTAAAATGGTGTTTCTTGGCTCATGTTCCCTACTATGTACAGGTGCCAAATTCCAAACCATCACAGTTGGCTTCTAGACTCAGTCCAACCATGTGATGATTCAGTACCCCTCCCTCAATGCTTTGTGTTGTCATTGCATGTTACTCACCAGAAATATTTATCTTGTTTTTGAGTTCGTCTTTATATTTTCTGGTTTTGTGTCTTATCTTTTATTGGAACAGAGGATATGTGTCGAAGTATTTACAAATGTAATGGTCCAGTTGACATGAAGCTTTCACTGGTCACCTAGCTTCCAACAATTGACACTTGATCTGTTTTTGTCTGCTCACCTGTTTTTCTCATCTTGTGAGTTGGTACTATTTTTTATTCTTTATCCATCTTATTCTGGTTTTCACACACATGCAAAAAAAGAGGATAAATATAAAAGTATTTAAACAACTATCTTTTGGGGTGCCTGGGTGGCTCAGTGAGTTAAGCCTCTGCCTTCAGTTCCGGTCGTGGTCCCAGAATCCTGGGATCGAGCCCCGCATCAGATTCTGCTCAGCAGGGAGCCTGCTTCTCCTTCTCTCTGCCTACTTGTGAACTCTGTGAAATAAATAAATAAAATCTTTAAAAAATTTTTTTAAAAATTAAAAAATAAACAACTATCTTTCTGGATTAACTTTTACATACATAAGTGAGCCTGTATTTTCTCATTATTCAGAATAATATTGCTACCCAAGTCGTGTCCATATTTTCAGACAATAGCACCTCGGAGTCCCCAAAAATCCAAACAAGGCTTCCATTTGGAAAACTGACCTCGTCTAAAGAGGGAGCTTCAGCTTCTTGTCTTCCTTTTGGGTTACCTTTAGGTTCACAGATAGAAAATGGATTTTCCCTTGACTCATCTTATATTTATATGATTGAGTGCAAGGTTTCTAAACACTTCTAGCAGCTCTCCCAGAACCCAAAGCTGAAAACTCTAAAACTCTGAAAATCACTTTAGATTTGCTATTGACAGTTGGTATAATTAGCCAAGTGACATCTTCTGGAAGTGGTGAAAGGCATGTGATCATTCTCCACACGGACAAGAGCTAAGGGCCGCTTCTCCAGATTCTCTCCCACATGAAGCATCCCTGGAGAGATGAATGAAAACCTTGGCATGCCTGGTTGTACTGTGCTTCTTCACGGGTTGGCAAATGAAAAAGAAATAGATGAGTTTTATATACAAGATACTTTTTAAAAATTTTTATTTATTATTTGATAGAGAGACACAGCAAGAGAGGGAACACCAGCAAGGGGAGAGGGAGAGGGAGAAGCAGGCTTCCCACTGAGGAGGGAGCCCAACATGGGCCTTGATCCAAGTACCCTGGGATCATGACTTGAGCTGAAAGCAGACGCCCAACGACTGAGTCACCAGGTGCCCCTCCAAGATACTATTTTTTTAAATTAAATTAAATTTCATTTTATTTCAGTGTTCCAAAATTCATTGTTTATGTACCACACTCAGTGCTCCATGCAATCCATGCCCTCCATAATACCCACCACCAGGCTCACCTCCCCACCCCACCCCCCAAAACCCTCAGTTTCTCTCTCAGAGTCCATAGTCTCTCGTGGCTTGTCTCCCCCTCTGATTTTTTAAACAAGTAATAGTATCAAAGATATTTTCTGAAAGGCCTGGTCCTACATACAGGCAAAACAAGCAGGCAAGCTAAGGGGTCCCATATGCCCCAACATGTGTCTTGCCTGTCAGTCTAGAGTTTGAATTTTCTACCACTTGGGGCATTAATGGAGGGGTGTGTGTGTGTGTGTGTGTAATAGACACTTATCAGTAAAAAAATGTGTCAGTTTACAGGGCATATTTTTCAATACAACCTGCCTTACACTGTATGAGATTAGCTTGCTGACATCTCTCAGAGAGAAAACCATGCGGTAGTAGGTCACGAAGCAGATAGTGGCTGACCAGAAGGGATGTGGATGGAAGAGAGAAGATAGTAATGAAAATTTAGTGCTTCCCAAAGTCATGCCTGTGTTGGACGGTGTAGACTTTCACCAGACCAAGGGAAATGAGAAAAGTAAGAACAGCGTAGGTATTGCCTATGAAGTGAAACTTATTTATTTTCACTTTAAAGGAGCATCTTGTAGTCTGTGAGCATTTACTTGCTTTGTTAACAGTGCTCTAATTTGCGTTCTCTTGGGGCCCCTGGGTGGCGTAGTTGGTTAAGTGCCTTGTTTGCAGCTGGGGTCATGAGTGGGGCTGTGATTGGGGTTGTGATCTGGATTGTGATGGGGTTGCGAAACTGAGCCCTGCTGGGCCGCACCGCATGCTCAGTGTGGAGTGGGCTTAAGACTCTCTATCCCTCCCCCTCAGGGGCAAGAGCACACATAAGCTCTTGCTCCCTCTCTCTCAAATAAATAGGTGAGTCTTTAAAACAAAACAAAAACCTGTTGTTGTTTTTTTAATATTTTATTTATTTACTTGACAGAGAGCAAGAGAAACCACAAGTAGGCAGAGCAGAAGGCAGGGGTGGGCGGAAGCAGGCTCCCTGCTGAGCAGAGACCCCTGATGTGGGCCTCGAACCCTGGGACCCTGAGATCATGACCTGAGCCTAAGACATATACTTAACCCACTGAGACACGTAGGTGCTCCAAAAAACCCTGTTTTCTCTTAAAGGATGATGATAGTAGATGATGGATTTGCTACTGGCTCATGGGTGGGAAGATAGATTTGCTTATTCATGTCTGAAGAGAGCCATTGCCCTTACATATCAAAATATAAATAAAACACTACACTGTTGGTCTCCATTAATTTTTTTTTTAATTTTGCTGCCTTGTGAAGTACAAAATATGAAGAAGTATTAGATTAGATGATCTTCTGGATTCTTCCAACCCACAATTTGCATTACCTGTGCCCTCCCTGCCAATAACCCTTGGACTGAAGTATGGTGGGAGGAAGGGGAGGAATATGAGGGAGGGAACAGGGGGAAGAGAGAGATTCCTGGGTGCCACTCTGGCAATTTTCACATGTTACAAAATACTATTTTTCTTTTTACTTTTTTCCAACTGTTTGAAAAATATAAATTCTTAGGTCAAAAGTAGTGCAAAACAGACACAGACTGGATTTGGCTTGTGAGCCGCAGTGCACCAACTCCTGATTTATACTGTAAATTCCATGAACTACTATGTTACGTTTATTCCTAGGATTTTACATGCCATCGTTGGGGGCACAGTGACAGTGTGAGGGGAAGAGATACATCTGAGCCCCTCCCCCAATGCCTCAGTAGCCTACAAAGCCAGCCAATAATTAAATATAGTATAGTGGCTGAGAATATGGCCCTGGGTCAAACCAGCTGGATCCATATCCCCCAGCTCCATTTGTAACGACCTCTAGCCTCTGACATCCAGTTTTCATAGCTCGAAGGTAGAGCTAATTCTCGTACGTATCTCACAGAATTGTTATTGGGTGTAAATGAGGCCATACACAAAGCAGAGAGTCTGAGCAGTGTCCTATGTAGTCACGGTTCAAAAAAATGTTAACTACTGAAATCATACCAGGAAGGATCCAAATTCATTTCCTCTACAGCATCCTTATCATGGGATCCTTCAGAGTGTTAATCTTGTATGAATGGTGAAGGACTCTTAGTCCTGCTAGACTTAAAACCTTTTAGGGCAAGGGAAAAAAAAAACAAAACTGAAAACCTGGAGTTAATGATTATAGGTATAAATCCCACTCACTGCCTTATACAAGATGGACGGAACTCTCTTACCGATTTATTCCCAAATGTACCAGAGACCTCTGATTGCCATCTTCTCTGTCAAAGCCAGTAATGTGCATGCTTGCTGTCGTCCAGAAAAACAGAAACGGGTGGCTGATTTCGATGTCTAGACTAGCGATGTCTCTCTGGACATGGGTTGAAAGATAGGAAGTGGCAGGTCCAGTGAGATTTCTGTGATATCCAAGTGTGGTGACAGGGGCTCCTGGGCGGGAAAGAAGGGGTCACCGCGAGAGCGGTGCACGGGTGTCCTTCTCCTTTACTGGAGGGCATGCTGCCAAGGCTCATGGTCAGTTGCTTAAGGCAGACGCGGGATAGAGGGGCCCTGCGAAGAGCGGCTCATGGAGTCTGTCTGGCTCAGTCAGCCACACTCGGTCAGCTCTTTTCACACACAAAAACTTTCGCCTCAGGCTATTGGCTGGGCAAAGGATCAATAATCATAATGCAGAATCAACAGACCTGCTCAGTAGAGTGTTAACCAGCTTTGAACGCTGCCAACTTCCCCTTACACTAAACCAGGCTGGGCTGAATGTGGGGGAGGAGAGGCTGGGGGGCAGGCAGGGAAGTCCACTTCTGTTTCACCAGAATGTAGGTACAATGGGCATACAGGGTTTTGAAGACAGAAAGAAGAAACATCCAAGATTATTTGGAAATGATTTCCTGGCCTACTAATGACCAGTAAAAATGTATGTTCATAACTAGATTCTTTGTTTTAGGAGTAAAAAGAGAAATGTTTGCTACCTGCCAGTGCTGAGGAGATAGAAGGAATTGTGAGACATTGTTTCCCCTTGTAGTCTAGAAAACATAGTAAGCCCTCAACTCATAGACATTTAAGTAACAATATTAATTTAATACATTAGTAATTGCCCAAACTGTTGATAACCACAGTAACAGCTGTAGGGGAGGAAAAAATTTTCCTTGACCCTCTTAGGGTCCCTGACTGGATCTAAAAATTAAACTGACAAAGACAGATTAACAGGAGAAAGGCACACTAATTTAATTAATATTTTACATGCTCATGGGAGTCTTCACAAGAGAATGAAGATCCAAAGAAGTGACCAGAGCAGGAAACTTTATACCTTTTAGACAAAGAAGCAATAAATTTGTGAAGAATTAACAAGACAAGGGGTTTGGACTTGTAGTTGTAAATGGTGGAGAGGTAACTAGGAGTAGGTTTATTTGAAATTCCTCTGGTGGGGCGCCTGGGTGGCTCAGTGGGTTAAAGCCTCCGCCTTCAGCTCAGGTCATGATCCCAGGGTCCTGGAATTGAGCCCGCATCAGGCTCTCTGCTCAGCAGGGAGCCTACTTCCCCCTCTCTCTGCCTGCCTCTCTGCCTGCTTATGATCTCTCTCTGTCAAATAAATAAATAAAATTTAAAAAAAATGAAATTCCTCTAGTGCTGTCTCTAGACTAATGAGAGTCTGTCTCCAGTTTCTTGCCTTTACATAGAAAAGGGGGAGCCTTCTCTGCATTTACTGCTTCAATGTTGCTTTCAATTCAAAATAATTTTTATGTCAGAGAGGAATATTGGGGTGACATTTTCTGGTTCCCTTCACCACCCTCAGTGCTATGTATTTATTTCAGTGTTTTACCAATATTAACCCATTTGACCCCATTTTACAGATGTGAAAGCTAAGGCACTAGAGAGCATCTAAAGTTACACAAATGACGTGGCAGAGCTGGGATGTAGACTTGGGAAGTCTGCCCTGGAACCAGTACCCTTAACCCTTCTGCCACATCGCTGGGAAGAGAGGGCAACATGGCGGCAATTCGTGGGCAGCCCAAGGGCAGGCTGAGAGCTGAGACAAAGAGAACAGTGGGAGAGCCAGCTGATTAGACCTCCTGGGAAATGCATGCTGCCTTTATATAATACACTTGACTTGACATCTTTCATGTATGAGCATCAAGGACCATTGGGGTTTCCAACCAATAGTTTACTAAACAAGTAAAACAAATTATACCTGTGCTCATGTATAAATAATATCGACTAGTATATTCAATATACTCTAAGAGTACTATTAACAAATATTACTTAATTCATTTGTAGTCAAACAAAAATACTTTTCAGTCTCCTCTTACTGTTGCTGTTAGAATCCGGACCAGTGCAGATGGGACCGATGGTAGGAAGTATCAGATAATAGTGTGTGTGTCCTTTGGACTAGTACAGCAAGAAAGGGGAGAGAAGTGACCCCCTTTGACTGGAAGCAGGGCACTCTGCAGGCTCCTTAGTGACAGCATCTCAAATCTTACTCACAAAAAACCCCCCTGGAGGATAGATCTTAATATCTTCCGTTAAAGAAAAGGTAACTTGGAAAGATAAAGTAACTTGTCCTAAGCTCCAGTTCACAGCTAGCAAATCTGGGAACAGATCCTATGTAGATCTGGCCTAAGAACTGTTATTTCTTGACTTCTAAACCTATTAAGATTCTCTACTATCACAGTTTATTTTACATTTTAAGTGAGGTTGTAAAAAATGCATGTGACCTTTAAATGAATCATTCTCACAAATTTTAACTACTTAATATTCAAAAGTACTAAAACATCATGTAATCTCGGATCACTTCCTGATGTATTAATGGCTAGCAGGGTGCAAAAACCCATAAAATCATTATTAAGAGCTTTCTGCTCATGACAAATGATTTCTTCATTAAGGTATATGGAAACTAAGAGGTACTTTATTATTGGAAGAGGAAAAGTCATAAAATTTTTGCTTAAGAAATATTCATTAGTTCTGCTTTCTTAATGGCTAGTAGCACTTGTCCAAGCCGGTTTTTAAGTGATTTAACATTTAAATAGAGGGTAATGGGTTATAGTCTATTCTACCATAGAAAAACATTCCATGGTGTTTCAAAAGTGGGTACAAAAAAAAGTGGATCAAACTCAGTGATAATGAAAATAGAGTTACTGTATCTTTTAGCCAAATAATCTATTTGAATTATTCATACACATTTGCAAATTTAAAAATTAGTTCAGGAAAAACAGCTTAATTAAGAGAAATGAGTATCTTGAGTCTGAGGCTACTGTCATTACCACCCAAAGAGTGAAGAGCCTCATTTCCATGGCCTGGGAAGCACTCTCAGATGTATCACAGGCGCAGCACTTGCTTCTAAGGTAGCAGTTGAACAAAAGCCAGAGAGTGCCCCTAACTATAATTTTGAGTTTATTCACTCAGGTGGAGCATCCCCGTGTCAGCAAAATTGTCACATACTCTGATGTCCTAGGTCAGTCCGATTTTGCAAATATATAGGTTGGCCATGCCTTGTCATTTTAACTGCAAATTAAAACTGGAAGAGTTTTGGAGCATTTCTGCTAACCCAGACATAGAAACAGCCCTGGACCTAGCTCTGCAGTCTTACCAACTGTGCTGACCACCTGCATGTGGGTGACACGGTGGATGAATAGATGCTCTCACAATGACTCTCCCTTTGAGTGACTGCTGGACTAACCAGAACTCTCCACACCTGCTCTATAGTAGATTGGTCAATGCCCACTGACACTCTGAGACCCATAGGCTTCTCCCTAGTACATTGGCATATGCCTGCTCCACTGGTGGAGTTTTATGGTTGCCAAGAGTTAGTTGCTTCTCTCAGTTGCACTTATTATAGTAACAAAGCGATTTCGTTAAATATTAAATAACAAATTGGTTAAATACAAATGCATAAGATTTGTGTTTCTGTGACAACTAGAAACTGCTATTCAATTAAATATGGCTGAGAAAACATTTAAGAAGTTAGAGAAAAATTTAATGTCAAGAAGGACTCCATACTCAAATTGCTCCATAAACATCTTTCAGCAATAAACCTGTTTCAAAGAAACCAGAAGCTGAAATTGTCAGTGGTGCATCATGGGGGTGACTTAGGAAGAATGATGTCGCAGAATTCCAACAGCAGACCCATTCCCAAAGAAAAGACCTGGACTCTATTTCATAAGATTAAAGAATTGGCATACATGTGTATGTTTTAAGTTATAAAATGTCTAAAACATTTGTGGATCTGTTTGTTCTTTTTTTTTTTTAATTTCTCAATTTAACTAAAATTTTCAATTAACCAACCAGCTGGTTTTGAACTATCAAATAGGGTTTTTATCTTAATGTAAAGACAATGAAGCCAAATACAAACAAAACCTAAATATGTTACCCCCTAAGGTTCCAACTGAAGGATAATAATGTAAAAAATCAGGAGCCATGGTTTTGATGACCAGAAAAGGGAGAGCAAAGTCACTGTGGGTGAAGATGGAAAGCCAGACCTGTAGGCAAGAGGGAACTCAAGGAAACAATAGGGTCACGCACAGTGAGCCCCCTATCCAACCCGTGAATACCACCCGTCTGAGTCCTATGGCTTCTTTTTTGGAACCGTGACAGCCACCGGTTGAGCCACAGGTTAACTTCATTTATTGGTTATAAGTAAAAGCATTGATTGAGTCTAAATCTGGGTCTGAATTGAAAGACTTGATAAAAATAGAACAGCTTTTTATTTACTAATGGTCATCAAAAATCTTTATAAGCCTGCAGAGCTCACTTTAGAACCAGTAACCTGAAGTTACCAATTACCTGAAATTTAAAAAATCAGTGTTGATTTTTTAGGTTCAGAAATGATGTTTCAACTGGATGAGAATATACTGTTGTTTTGGGGAGATGCAGGCAGAAGCGTTAGCGGGGAAATGTCATGATGTCTACAGTCTACTTTTCAACGGTTTGGCAAGAACACGTGTGTGTGTATGTGAGAGGAAGAGAAAGAGAAAGAGATGGCAACGGTTGGCGTATCTAGATGAGAAGCTCTAGAAGGGTTCATCGCACTGTTTTTCAACTTCTTGAAGGGTTTCAAAGCTTCCAAAAAAGACTTCTCAGTCTGAGCAACTAATAACTAATTAGCCTGGTGTTGATTTTAACATGTGTTAAAATAGCCAAAGCTTCATAGTTTCATTTTTTGACACTTCAGTGGTAGTTGTGCATAATTCATGTGTAGAGAAAATATCTCAGTCACGGCAGTGCAACAATAGCCATAACCTCCTGTGTCTTGAAATTCCAGGTCCAGATTGGATGTAAACAAATTACCAGTTTTCTATCTACCCATCCCTCCATTTACCAAATCCACAAGCATTTGCTGAGCATATATTATACATCAGGGCTACTTATGTGAGTAAGACTACAATTCCTTCCCTCCTAGAACTTACAGGCCCCAGGGAAAATATACATTAAACAAGTAACAAGTGGTTCATGGGAGCAAATAAGAAAGATGACCTGATCTCATTTGGGGACAAACACATACTTGTTCAAGCTCATAGTGAAAGATTTCTGGTAACTTATGGCCAACGTGGCGTTCGCTCCAAGATATAAAATAATTCTACCCCATAGCTTCCATCTACCTTCTCAGAGCTTTGAGGATTGGTCATTTGCCTTCTCTTACCCATGGTCCAGAGATTCCCAGAAAGTGCTGTGTTGTGTCTGGAGGCAGAAGAGTCAGAGATGCTCACTGTCTACTTGAAACCGTGGCCCATCACCACCGCATGAATCTGGGCATTGGGTCCTCACGCAGGTGGTACTTCCTTGCCCAATATCTAGTGCTCTTGGGTGTAGGACTCAGACTCCTCTCTGAGACCCTGCTGCACCCCCACACATACACATGCTGTGTGGGAGCAGCATGCTTGTCCCTTCAACTCTTGGGACCAACTGTCAGCAGGTACTGAAACCAGAAACAAAAGCTGGAACTCTTGTCTTCAGCCAGCTTTCGCTTTCAGTGACAAAGCATCCCAAAAGTGAGGGGCCCCAAGACTTGACTACTTGCTTGAGATGACAGGAAAAAAAGACATCCCAAATGAAAACCAATGTGCAAATTAGTGTGTCAAATGATCTAATGTTCAGACACATTTCGAGAATTAGCTCTAGCTTGCAGACTCAGATTTTGCATGATAGCTTAGAGCAGTGGAATCATAATCACTCAGCGGGCCTATTAAAAGAGAATACTGAGACCCACCCCTGAGTTCAGGGTTTCTGATCCAGGGGGTCTGGGATGGGGCCAATAGTTCACATTTCTGACAAGCTTACAGGTGGTGTGGATGCTGTTCATGGGGGGACACCGCTTTGAGAACTACTACTTCAGTAGAGTATTCTTAAATATGTGATTGAAATGAACATAAAGGTTTAAAAATCTAGAAAGACAAGACTAGATATATTATGTCAAGGTATGACTGAATGACCCCAAACATCTGGGAGGAAAATCAGAAAAATCGTTTTCTAAAAAATACCAACTCTCCAACCCTTGAGGAGAATATAGATTCTCCTTGTCAATCACTTTCTATTCATATAAATTGTGAAGTAGATATAAATTTGGTATCTGAAAATTACTATACACTTCCCTTCCTTGAAAGGCAGCATAGCCTACTGTTCTACCTTCAGGAAACAACGATGTTTTTGCTTGAGCATTTTATTTTAATTGAACAAATAGGGCCCTCCACTTTGGAAATATCTGAGGTAATTTCTATTTTATTTCTTCCTACCAACCAGCCAGCACAGGTCCTAGACTTGCCCTGCTTTTGCTGTCAATTAATATTCATTTCCTGTGGAAAGCAAACTCATTCTCAGTTAATATTAACCTGAAGAAAAAAAATTTAAAAGATAAATACATAAACATAGAACAGGTGTCAAAACACATTTTAAATTTAGCATTTTCAACTACCTCTTTGTTCCTCTGCTGGCAGAGAAATGTTCAAAACTCGACCTTCATTACAGTTGGCCTGTGCGTAGGTTCTAAAATGTATCAAAGTAACTGTGATAGGATAAGAGCACCCAAGCTCACAGCTAAATTTTTGTTTTTGTTTTATACTAAGAACATGTTGATACACTAGTGAATTAGTTTGTTCTTCTTGAACATCATTCCAGGAAAAGAAAATCTTTGAATCATTTATAGAAGATATGACCAGTTAATATACACATATGCATATATATATATATATATATATATATGGTTAAATCTAAGAGACTTGCCAACATTAGACCACTTTCTACAGATGGTTACGGCAATTTCATATGATACAACTATACATTATCCTGAAACAAGGAAAGATGACTTCCTTTTTTCCATAAATTACTTAAATTCCCCAATATAATAAAAATGGTGTACACTCACCCAACAGCTTTCCTGTATGCAACATCTTCTCACTTCTTGGCTCTGTTTCTCTTGATATATTATTGTCCCAGTGTAGCATGTCTCCTAACAAATGGTGTTTAATGCTCAAAGAACAGAAAAATATGTTTGCTTTTGCCCTGTCAGCCAGGATTTATTAAGCTGTTTTTAAACAAAACTCTTTCTTTTTCCCTTTTCCTAGGGCTGTGTCTGTAAAGACAAAGGCCAGTGCTTCTGTGATGGGATCAAAGGGGAGAAGGTAAAAACAAAATCTTAATAATATTCTTTTCTTCTGCGGGGCTCATCCAGGAAGTCGCTCTTATCAGAAAGACCCGCAGTGTGTTATTCCATTCCCTAAGTCCAATTTTAAAGAAATTGTATATAAACATTAACCAAAGAAAATGTGTGTATGGGGGGAGCCTTCTGGAAAGTTTCATGCAACTTGTGTAATGCCATCAGTTAAAATGTAACTCTTTCGGTCTGTAAAGAAAAAGGAGCAAGTTGGCAAAAAAGAAAGCTTGTAAGAATGCCTCTATATGTAGAAATGTTGATAAACAGGAGAGACCAAAGGAAGACAGCTCGGTTCACTCGCTTGGACACAGGCGTTGGAATCCGCAGACTTCAAGGCCCGCAGCACTGGTGCCGGCGCGCCCCCTGGCGGTTGAATTCCGCAACAGCACTCTGGTGTAGGCCAAAATGCCGCACCAGGAGGAACTACAGGTGTCCCGAAAGCTCGCCTTGCGCCACTCCGCTTTTAGGAAAGACCCACACAGCCATTCGTTTTGGTAACCAAAAGAAATCCGAAAAGGATTTTGCTTCTTTGGAAAAAAAAAAGAAAGCACATTACCACACTAACGTAGGTTTTTCATAAAAGCAAAGTGGTGTAATTCGAACTTTCGGAAAGCGGGAATACTCTGTTTTACACCATTTCAAATTAGGAAAAGTTTCGTAGGAAGTCTGTGTCTTCAGATAGCGGGGCAAACCTGTAGCTCCATTGAAGAATTCAAGGAAAAAATAGAATGCCATGAAATCTCATTAGTCCGCTCCATTAACTTGCAATTTGTGATAATTAAGACAGAGGCCGAAATAAAGTTTTTTCTTTGTTTACCAACCCCTTTCCTCTGGGACACTAATGAATTGCTTAACAATACTGAAGAGGACTAAAAATACTTTTAGAATGTATTTTTAGCTCTTTAGATAAAATAATTTACACATAATTTACGTACTAACTATAGTAACTATTCTATTTATTTTCAATTATTCTATAATTAACACGAACTTTGATTTAAGTTTTTCCCTAAAGCTATGAATGTAATATACTCAGATGCATGTTGGAAAGCTGGGATTCGTTTTTGCTCTCAAAAATTTGTCAAGTCCCTACTATGTACAAGATAATATTCTAGAATGCGTGTGAGTGACTGAGAATTGACAGAGAATAAGCAAATTCTTTTGTTTCCCCTTTTATGGAATGTGTGTGCATATAACAATGTGAAAAGGCTGACTTGATCTCTTTCTCTTTTTTAAAATTTAATTTACCAATTGTGTAATTAAATTGACTGAACCAACCAGTGACATTTATAATTAAAGAGTGATCCCAGGGGGCGCCTGGGTGGCTCAGTGGGTTAAAGCCTCTGCCTTTGGCTCAGGTCATGATCCCAGAGTCCTGGGATCGAGCCCCGCATCAGGCTCTATGCTCCGCAGGAAGCCTGCTTCCTCCTCTCTCTCTTCCTCTCTCTCTGCCTGCCTCTCTGTCTAGTTGTGATTTCTCTCTGTCAAATAAATAAAATATTTAAAAAAAAGAGTGATCCCAGGACCTATCTTCACCAGAAAATTATTTGTTGGCAGAACCATGTCACTCATGGGGCCTAAATTATTTTCACTCACTCGTTTCTAGGGACATTCTCATAATATCATCTCTTCATAAAAAATTATTTAGCTTACCCTTTTGGTAATGCCACTCTTGATATCTCCTGCATCTCCTACACAAAGAGCAGATTGGATTACTAATTCCTGTGTAATCAAGAAAGGGCTAAAGCTGATAGCCTCCTTGTTGTTCTTTGCAAGCTACAGGGCAATCATGCACACTCCCCAAACACATTCTTGGGCGTCAGCCTCATTCTCTCTCCATCCCCAAGCAAACACACTTTCCCACTGGGCTTTCCCTTCCCATTCTTGATGAACTCTCTTAATCTCCGCTCTGTGTAGCGCCACCGTTTGGGAAAAAGTAGTTCCTACAACACCAAAGGCAAACACTTTCAAGCTTATCAACAAATACTAAAAGCGGGGAGCTTTCCATTTACCTTTATACTTACTGCTGAGTGCCAATTTTGTTGATCCAAGGGGAAAAAAATATGTCAAATGTTCTCATTAAGTTGTAAAGAAAAGAAGCAATGGCTGTGGGTATGTTAATTGGTAGACTGTGCTATTCTGTGTGTTTCTTATCCTGCGTTGGTTTTTAATAGGGGGAGAAAGGCTTTCCTGGACCTGCTGGTTCTCCTGGCCAGAAGGGATTCCCAGGTCCCGAAGGCCTCCCTGGACCACAGGGACCCAAGGTATGTCAGTTCATAAGCTTAGAATATCCCCAATTCACCTAACCTTCCTTTTGCCTACCCCTGGGCTACTGGGAACCTGGAGAAAATTCCTTATCTCAGCCAGCTGGTGAGTGCCATGGCGAACTCCTGCTCTCCAGGCTTAGCCTGGTCCTCAGAACAGCATCTATCCCAAGAGATTCAAATGCTCATCACCTTGATATTCCGTACCCAACTTCCTCCTCCTCCCTGATCCACACAGCTTGCCTTTTTTCTTTCATCTTGCATAAAAGAGTGAGTTCTTTTGGCCTTCATTCAGGACCTGTTCTTCCCCCTGTTCCCTGATCCTGGGACTCCCACCAGAACCATGCCTCTTGGCCCCTCCTTTCTTTATGATGTTAGCTTTTCTCTTTCAACCCTCAAGTATGCAAATGGCCCCCATACTAATGAAATATAAAATTTCATCTAGATGTTTCAGGTCCTATAAGCAAAGGATTGCCATCCTTTCCCTGTCTTTCCTTTCTCTGTCCACATTTAAAAAACAAACAAAGTAACTAACCAGGCTAACCTTAGTTCATGTCCTGTTCGCTCCTCAGCTGCCATGATTTGCCTTTGGTCCCCCTGCCCTGAAAATGCTCCTGCAGAAATCATCCATTTTTCATGTCCTTATCTGTCCCAGGCCCTTCTGCTTTGTTTCAAACCATGTGGGTCACTCTCCTTGACACACTTGTCTTTTTTTTTGTTTCTGGAATCATCCTTCCTCCGATTCTCTTCTTTTGCCATACCCTTCTTTTCTTTCATGGGTTCCTCTTTCTCAACTCATCACACATTTTTATCCTAAAGTCTGTGGTACAACAAAGGGCTTTGTTCAGATAAATACCCTAGAGGATTTGCTAAAGAACTACATACCCACTAGATGTGCTGATGGCTCTTTCCTGCTGCGGACACTAGCTAGACTTAAGCCTGGGCTCTCACTCACTCACGTGGTCGGTCCCCTGACTGCAGGCCTCCAGCAAGCTACAAACTAATGAGTAAGCTATGAAAGATCATTGAAATTGATCCCCACAGAGTCTTTTTAAATTTCACCCATGTGTGGACTGCTTGTTTGGTCATCAAAGGCAACAGTTACTGTGAATCTATTCTGTGTCAGGCACTGGGATGTTTGCTCTTGACTGTCTCTGAGCTACTCTTTCCATTGATCCCAGAAATCATGACTATGGTGACTCAGTCTCTGTTTTAGTGGCAAAATCAGAGTTCAGATGTGGTTTTAGATGATGCCAGAATCAAAATCCCATAACCAAAGACACTAAACCCACACCTACAGTTTCTTTTTCTTTTTTTAACTTTTATTTTTTTATTTTTTTAATCTACAAGAAATTTATTTTTTTAATTTATTTTCAGCGTAACAGTATTCATTATTTTTGCACCACACCCAGTGCTCCATGCAATACGTGCCCTCCCTATTACCCACCACCTGGTTTTCCAACCTCCCACCCCCACCCCCCAGATTGTTTTTCAGAGTCCATAGTCTCTCATGGTTCATCTCCCCTTCCAATTTCCCTCAACTCCCTTCTCCTCTCCATCTCCCCATGTCCTCCATGTTCTTTGTTATGCTCCACAAAGAAGTGAAACCATATGATACTTGACTCTCTCTGCTTGACTTATTTCGCTCAGCATAATCTCTTCCAGTCCCGTCCATGTTGCTACAAAAGTTGGGTATTCATCCTTTCTGATGGAGGCATAATACTCCAAAGGCAAAGGAAACAAAAGCGAAAATGAACTTTTGGGACTTCTTCAAGATCAAAAGCTTCTGCACAGCAAAGGAAACAGTCAACAAAACAAAAAGGCAACCCACGGAATGGGAGAAGATATTTGCAAATGACAGTACAGACAAAAGGTTGATATCCAGGATCTATAAAGAACTCCTCAAACTCAACACACACAAAACAGATAATCATATCAAAAAATGGGCAGAAGATATGAACAGACACTTCTCCAATGAAGACATACAAATGGCTCTCAGACACATGAAAAAATGCTCATCATCACTAGCTATCAGGGAGATTCAAATGAAAACCACATTGAGATATCACCTTACACCAGTTAGAATGGCCAAAATTAGCAAGACAGGAAACAACATGTGTTGGAGAGGATGTGGAGAAAGGGGAACCCTCTTACACTGTTGGTGGGAATGCAAGTTAGTGCAGCCACTTTGGAGAACAATGTGGAGATTCCTCAAGAAATTAAAAATACAGTTTCCCTATGACCCTGCAATTGCACTGCTGGGTATTTACCCCAAAGATACGGATGTAGTGAAAAGAAGAGCCATCTGCACCCCAATGTTTATAGCAGCAATGGCCACGGTCGCCAAACTGTGGAAAGAACCAAGATGCCCTTCAACGGACAAATGGATAAGGAAGATGTGGTCCATATACACCTACAGTTTCTAACAAGCAAAATGTTGTCATTTTCCAGGAATTCTGCCATTCGTGTCTCTCTGATTCATGTATCTGTTTTTTCTCTATTTCTCTTTCTTCTGACCCTAATTTTGGAGGAAAAAAATCATTTAGACTTGGGGCATTCAGTGTCTGACCATCCCACTACCTTCCTCCAGGGCATGGCCTAGCTATTCCCCCATTTCACTAATAAAATGGATTTGCTGCTTCAACGCTGGACTTGGATCAACTCATGCCAACTCTTTCCTTTTTGTTTCATTCTCTACCCCAACTCTGCTTGTTACACTGGCATTTCTTTAGCGAGGCCAACAATCAATTAAAATAATCTTTGTAGGGGCACCTGGGTGGCTCAGTGGGTTAAAGCCTCTGCCTTCAGCTCAGGTCATGATCTCAGGGTCCTGGGATCGAGCCCCGCATCGGGTCTCTGCTCAGCGGGGAGCCTGCTTCCCTTCCTCTCTCTCTCTGTCTGCCTCTCTGCCTAGTTGTGATTTCTCTCTATCAAATAAATAAAATATTTAAAAAAAAATAATCTTTGTAAACATACGACACTTAAACGGTTTGGTTCGGTGATGTGGAGGTATTCCATAACGTTAATCCAGAAATCTGAGGGCCATGTTGCCATGGAATTTGGATATGACAGCATACTTTATAGATGGACCCGCAAAACATAATTTGATCAAAGGCAGACAATTATTACATATTAAAACCTGACCAAAAAGATTTTTCAGCTTTTAAATTTTCCTCTCTTATTTTTAAATATTATATGCATGAAAAGAGTCACAATTCTGGGGTCTTGCCCATGACGCAAACAGCATCCCGCAGAGAAGGAGAACGTGGGCATGCATCCAGGCATTCCACCTCAGTCAGCAAAGACCAACTGTGGCCTTGACCCTCCCATCTCAGAAGAGTCTGTAAAATCCTTTTCTCAAAAAAAAAAAAAAAAAATCAAAAATACCAAAACATATTAAAACTCCCAGGAATGATAAAAATGGCTTTTGGACAATGGAATTTCCCCACCAAGTGGCCTGGTTCAAAAAGTCTCCATTTAAGGTTATTCTCTGAGGAACAGGACCTCTATGCCATATTCATCCTATGCCCAGAGCAAGTTTATCTCTGGTTCAGGCTGTCCTTACTCAGCTGTTCCTTTATCCATGCCTGCCAGGCCCATTTTGCTACTAAAGTCTTTCTCATGCACAGAAATATTGGTTGCCATTCTCATCCCCATTATAACTGCATCATCATCCTTATCAGACCTCAGCAGCTGTCTGGTGAGTGCGGGGTTTGTACAGCAGTTCTTCTCAGACATTAATGGGGACAAGAGTCATTTTCTAATCTGGTGAAAATGTAGATTGGGAATCAATGTGTGTGAGAGGCTGGGGAGGCCTGGGAGCCTCCCAGGTGATGTTAGTCCTGCAGGACCCCGGACCCCACATTGGGTAGCAGGGCTTTGAGTGAATTTCTGTTCGTCCTTTCTGATAAATATTTTAGCTTTAGGGACGCCTTGGTGGCTCAGTGCGTGAAGCCTCTGCCTTTGACTTAGGTCATGGTTTCAGGGTCCTGGGATGGAGCTGCGCTTTGGGCTCTCTGCTCAGCAGGGAACCTGCTTCCCCCCCACCCACACTGTCAGCCTCTCTGCCTACTTTTGATCTCTCTCTGTCAAATAAGTAAATAAAAATCTTTTAAAAATATTTTAGTTTCAATTAAGCAAACAAGCAATTTCACTGTGTAAACACTGAAATAATCATAAGAGCAAAACAGTCTGGTGTGTGAATAGAATGGGGACTTTTAATTTATAGTGTCTTAGTACTAAATAATTTCCAGTTCCTTTTTTTTTTTTTTTCTTGGATCTAGGGCTCACCAGGACTCCCAGGATTCACTGGTCCCAAAGGTGTGAGGGTTAGTAGTCCAACTTGTCCATCCGGATGGTTTGATGAAAATTCTTCTTCTTTAAAAAATAAGAACTCTGCACTGTAAAAGTTCTACAAATATCACAAAAGAATACATTCTGTTTGATACACTGTATAGGTGAAGTTCAAGAACAGGTAAAAGTAATCTGTCATGGCGGAAAACAGCAGTTACTGTGTTGAGGGTGGGTATCAACGGTCCAGGAAAGGGTGTGAGAGGACCATGGGCGGGGGGGGTGGGGGTGGGGGGTGGTGTGGAGATGTTCCCTGTCTGGATGGGATGGTGGTGATACCAGTATGAACGTGCACTCATATGTAAACATTCCTCAAGCTCTTTGCAGAAGCTTAGGGCCATCTACTGTATGCAAATTATGCCTCAAAAGTGCCCCCAAAGAAGGCAAAAACAATCGTAATCATCTCTTTTTAAATACTGCACTGTATGTCAACTAAAATTTAAATAAAAAATTTTAAAAAGAAGTTTGATAAATGTAAGATTTTGGGAAGTTTGTCCAACCTTTTTTGTTTTGTTTTGTTTTCAGATAGTGTTTAGCCATTCCTAATTGTCATTGCAGGATGGTGTTATCAGAATGGTAAATGCTTCTATTTTTATAGGTTCAGGCACTTTTTAAGTGTTTTTCTTGCCACCTTCCCCTTTTCTACATCTTTAGGGAATAACAGGATTGCCGGGATTTTCAGGTCCTCCTGGACTTCCAGTAAGTAATGGGGAAAATGTGTAAATTGAAAAGAAATGAAAAGAAAGTTCACTTTAGTAAAAAGTTAAAGCAATAGCACAAGGAAATGGTTACTATGATATGAGCTACATGATGAAAATGTCACAGTAGAGTCACATAATATATTAGAGTTTGGATTTGTAGGATAGGATAGAATAGGACAGGATAGGACCGGAAAGGATAGGTTAGATGGAATAGAATGGAATGGAGTAGAGTAGAGTAGAGAGGAATGGAATGAAGGAGGAGAAAAGAAAAGAGAAGAGATGAGATAAAATATTAACTCTGTTTAATAGTGCAGAACAATAAAATGTTACCTTATGTATACATCCCTCTTCTTTTTCCTTTCCTTTCTTCCAGCTTAAAATAGCATATTAAGGACTTTGTTTTATATAGACAGGTCTTTAGTTTTATCTAAAATATATGTATCTCACTTGTTAATTTTTGGTTTTGATTGGCCATTTTATTTGCTACATTTTTTACTTAAATCACCTAAAATAACTAAAGATAAGACTTAACTATTTAATAGCTATTTGTATTTAAATAACTATCTAAGTTGGACCACCTCTTCCCTCACGATGGCCACTTGTTTCCGGGGCCCAGTGCTTATGTCACCTTTCTGAGACTTGCTCTGTTTTTAGGGCACCCCGGGCCATCCTGGGCCCTATGGACCCCCCGGTGTCCCAGGATGCAATGGTTCTAAGGTATGTACTTCTCACCCAGGAGATGGCTAGGAATCATTCCACAGAATGAATCAATCAAGAGGAAAGAGGAAGGAGAAGGCACAGATTTTCCTTGAGCGATTCTTTTAGCCAGAACCACTGGTATGTGTCTTCAGGACGGAAACATGATGGTTTTCTTTTTTCTTGTGGCTTGGTTTCTGATTGTCTTTTAAAGGTGTTCTACTGTGGCTTGGTTTCTGATTGTCTTTTGAAGGTGTTCTCCTGTGTTCTCGCACAAAAAGACAACTAGGGGCTCACCCAGTCACTTTCACCTGAGGTTGTGATTCTATGTAAATCAGAAATGAAAGCTTGGAATGCAAAATTGGTCTTTGGAGAAGAGTGACTGAGCTTTCCAGTGTTCACTCATGCCCTTTGTTCCGTGACAGCACCCTCCTTTCACCCAAAATGGTGCCTATGAAAGAACTAATTACTCAAGTTTCAAGGAAACAGCAATTAAAAAGTTCTTGGCACAATTGGACTTTTGCCGTTTATGCACAATTTGAGAAACAGTATATTCTAATCCTGTTTTCAATTAAGATAATGGTTTTCTGGCCTTCAGCCTCATGACCCAGTAGCCATAAGGAATTTGGGTTACTTTGTCTGGATTTACGACTACAGGGCTGGAAGAGAGAAACAGGGAAAATATCTCAATAGGCTGTTCCAGAACAACTGAAAAGAATAACAAGCTTTGTCTGCCTTCCAGGGTGAGCGAGGGTTTCCAGGCCTTCCGGGGACACCAGGGTACCCGGGGATCCCGGTAGGTGTCCATTTCTAATGTCGTATAAAGTATAAATACAAGTCATTTACTCCAGAATGGCCGTGTGCCGAAATCCATCATGAGTTTGTGGAAGTCAGGGGCAGTCCGTAGTAGATATTAAACTCATCGGTAGGGGAATGAATGAATGATTAAATGCCTTGTGAGTTCAGGTTTGTGCTTTGAGGCTTTATTTTGCTTTTGAGACATCCAAGCAGAGATGAGGGATAGGCAGCTGGATTCGGTTAGAGGAGAGGCCTTGGATGGTGGCGACACAAGGAGCAAGAGAAAGTGGGGCAAAGAACCTCAGAACAGACTTAGAAAGCCCAGCAAGGGACGTCTGGGTCGAGGAGAATGAGTCTGTAAAGAGAAGGGCCCTACTGGTAGAAAGAAGACCAAGAATATTGTGGAAGCCCAGGGAAGATGTGTTTCAGTAGAGGGGAGTGGCTGACAGCTGCCTAATGCTGCTGAGATGTCCAGGAAGATCTGAGGTCTTGTCATGGACTCTAGCAACGTCCCTGTCATTGCAGACCTTAGCAAGGGGTATTTCCAGGGTGGATGGAGGCAGGAGACAGGAGGCAGGTGGGGGAATAAGGAATGAACAGAATGGGAAGATTGCAGATGGCATGAAGGAGAGACTGATGGGGGTAGATTTTGTCTGTTTAAATGAGAGAAACTTGAGCATGTTTAAAAACCAGTGGGAATATATATGCAATGGAATACTACTCAGCCATCAAAAATGAAATCTTGCCATTTGCAGTGGTGTGGCTGGAACTAGAGGGTATTATACTAAGCGAAAAAAGTCAATTAGAGAAAGATTTATCATATGATCTCACTCATATGTGGAATTTAAGAAGCAAAACAGAGGAGCATAGGAGAAGGCAGAGAAAAATAAAACAAGATGAAATCAGAGAGGGAGACAAACTGCAAGAGATGGCTGAATCGTAGGTAACAAACAGGGTTGCTGGAAGGAAGAGGGTGAGGGGATGGGGTCACTGGGTGATGAATATTAAAGAGGTGATATAATGAGCACTGGGGGTTATGTAAGGCAGATGAATCACCGACCTCTACCTCTGAAAGTAATGATACACTATATGCTAATTAATTCAATTTAAATTTAAAAAACAGTGAGAAGTAGACAGTGGGAGAGGGAGCAGAATAGCAGCAAGGACAAAGCAGTGATGTTATGTATTTGGTTTCCTTTTTTTAGGGTGCTATTGGTTTGAAAGGAGAAAAGGTAAGTCAAGCGTGGCATATTATTATCTCTAAGTGTACAAGTGAAAGGACTGCTTATATTAAATAATGAGATGTGGGTAATTACAAATCAGGTTTCATAATCAATTCAGAGACCAACTAATAATTGGACATGATCTTTATTCCTATTCAGAAACTTCTTTTAGCTCTTGTCATACATATCTCTTAAGGGATACAACGTTTATAAAATTCTTTAAGGGAATAGAGTCTAGGAGAAGAGAATGGACCTCAGCCTGGGGGCCCCACCTTCTAGATCGGGAGTTGCCACTAATTTTGGTATCTTGAGAAATGTTTCTCATCCTTGTGTCTTTCTTCCTTCTGTAGTCAACTGTCAATTTTAGGATACAGGAAAATCTTTTATTTCTTCAAAATGGAGTAACTACGTAATCCTAAATCATTTCTCTAAGGACATATCCTGAAAAGCACTTTTGTCCTTGAGGTAGTAGGAGTTTGAAGAAGTATTTAAAGGAGTTTTGAAAATGTGTTTATGTTTATGATTGTGTTTAATGAAGTTCTTCATTTTCAAGGGTGCCCCTGCAGCAGAAGATATAGAACTTGATGGAAGAGGTGACCCTGGGTTGCCAGGATTTCCGGGATTCCAGGTATCACCTGTCAGAGAAGGTCTCGTTATTCTCAGTCCTCTAGCTCTGGCTCTCGGTCCCTGTCTGTCTGTCTGTCCTTCTCCTTTTTCTCTTCTCTCTGTATCTCAGTGACTCTGTATTTGTCTGTCTCTCCTCTCTCTGTTTCCCCCTAAATCTCTTTCTCACTGTCTCAGGAACATTTTTAGGGTTTGTTTTCTGTTTTCCTTTTTGTTTTGTTTGCTTTTTTTATTGAGGTATAATTGACGTATGACATTATATTAGTTTCAGAGGTGCAGGGTAATGATTAGATATTAGCACATATTGTGGAACGATCCTCACAATAAATCTAGTTAACCTCCATCCCCACAGTGATGAATACTCTTTTTTTCTTGCGATGAGAACTTCACTTTCTTAGCAACTTTCAAACCTGGAGTGCAGTGTTGTTACCTACAGTCACTATGCTGTACCTTATATCCCCGAGACTTATTTATTTCTAACAGGAGGTTTCTATCGTTGACCCCCTTCACCCATTTCGCCGCCCTCCATCCCCACCCCTGACAACCACAAGAACATATGCAATACATATTCATGTTTCTTCTGTCAACATATTGACTTCATTTCATTCTAAAGCATTTACTTCATACGAAACTTCATGAAACTAATATAAAAGGATGATATTGTGCCTAAGTCTTTTAATCTCTGCGTAAGTCTCAATTACCCAGGCTTTCCTAAACCTAAGGAGGAATCTTCAAGGAATAGTTATGCCCCAGTTATTCTGTATTTGTTGAAATCAAGGATAGGTTTGTACCATACACGGAATATCATTTAGAACTATAATGTTAAATAACAGCCCTCTTTTCAAGTTTGCGTGACAGTAAGTGACTGGGATTTATTTAAATGCATCTTCTACTGTTGAAAGGTTTACTTTCTGATCTATATGTATGAGGATCTGAGCATGATCCCTCATGGATAGGAAGAGACACGGTTATTTGGGGACTGTGTATGCTTTACTTTGGGATTCAAAGGGTCTCTTGATAGAACTAAAGCACAGGTAGTAACTTCCAGGTTAATTAACCTGAAATATTTTAACTTAATTCGGAAGTGTATGTGGAAATTTCTGGAAATGTGTGTAAGTGAGTCAAAGAATTCGAGTTTAGGGTGTTGAAACCTCTGATGGTGAGCCATGTCAACTGAGAGTGAACCACAAAATGGGACAATGATGCAGTTAGGACCTTTTACTGAGGAAAGATGCAGAACGTGATAGGACTTGACTTTTCTTGCTTAGGAAACATTTATGGGGTGGGATGCTAAAGGAAAGGGATCCAGTAAGAAGAGATAGCAGCGATCTGGGACACTGACGTGTCCCTTAGATGTGCATGGAGTGTTGGCTAGGTATGGCAGCATTCCGCTGATGAAGACAGAGCAGGGAAACCATCATCTATACAAGAAATATTTATGACATCCCGATTATGTGCCAGCAGCTGCTCTAGGCTCTAGAGATACCATGGTGCACAAATTAGCCAAAAAAGAGTTAAAAAAAAAATTCTTGCCCTCATGAAGCTGATATTCTAGTAGTGGAAACCAGAAAATATGTAAATTAGTAAATTAGTAAAGTGCATGGTGTGTTAAATCGCGGGAAATGCCAAGGTGGTAAATAATGCAGGGGCAGGAGAGAGGAAGTGTCCAGGTTGGAAGAAGGGCTGTGGCTTTAGATTGGATGGACGGGGAAAGGATGACATTTGAGTGAGAATAAGAAAAGGGAGAGGATATGAGTCATAAAGATGTCTGGGGAAAGTGGATGGTAGGCAGAAGGAGAGCAGGTGGAGGGCCCTATCCGAGGAGCATGCTTGGCTGAGGGAGACAGTGAGGCAGAAAGAGAGACAGACAGAAAAGCAAAATTTTAAAAATTAAAAAAAAAGCTCTAAAATAATTCTGGAAATGTTGCCATCAGCATGTTCCTGGCATCCTGTTATACATGGCAACATGATTTCAGGCATGTTTTTCTTTTCTTTTTTTGTAATTAACTGCAGCCATAAATGAGAGGCATCGTGTTCCTCAGATTTCATTAAAATAGTTTAATGGATTTAATTAATGGACATTGTTCTTAGATGAGAAGTAAATTCAAACTTAACTCTATTCTTTTAATTTATAGGGTTTGCCAGGCCTTCCAGGCTTTCCGGGACCTGTTGGTCCACGTGGCCCTCCAGGATTCTTAGTGAGTATGAAATCATCACTACTATAGACCCTGTAACCTAATAAACTCATGATAGTGAGAACTTTACACGGAGTTTTCATCTTGGCAAAATTGTTTGCTGTAATTCTAACTTGTGCATTTTTCTAGGGCTTTCCAGGACCCATGGGACCTCCAGGACCTAAGGTAGATTATGGTTCATATATCACAATAGCCGGAACATGGAAAATGAGCTAAAAGACAAACCTGGTCTGATTGGACATGTGGTTACATCTTGGTCCTTCTCTAGAAGCCACAGGATCCCTGGCAGGGAAGGGAACAGGACAAGCAGCTCTGTCCTCTTCACTCTCTTCTCCCTGGACTTAGGAACTTGATCCTTGATAATTCAGTTATAAGGAGCTCCCTATCAGGATAGAGCAAGTCCATAGATTTCCCATTTCTGATAATCCTACGATCACCCAACACTCTATCCTATAAACTTTTGTAGTGGACTGTTTCCCAACACCAACCTGATCTTAATGCTAGTAAACGAAGGGTGAATATTCATGTGCTCATTAAGCATGTCTTTCTCATAAAAAGACTAATTGCTAGTGTTGGGGAGGAAAAACTTTTTCTTTATCTTCTTAGGTCCTGAGTGAGGACATGCAAATGGAATTGAAAAAAGACCTATTAACAGAAGAAGAATGTTTATTTCATATGCATGTGGGGTCCTCACAGGAATGAAATAAAAACCCCAAAGAGACCGTCAAGTCCAGAGGCTTGTGTACCATATTAACAAAGGGTGATAAAAATTTGTGGAGGAGTGACAAGACAAAGGAAAGGGGTTTCGAGCTGGTAGGGGCAGTAAATTGCAGGAAGGTAAATATATGGGGGAAACTAATGGGAGATGAGGGATATTTCAGTAAGATTTGTTGAAGATTTCAGTCAGTGCTGGCTCCAGTGGTAAGAGTTGTCTCCTCTTCCTGGTATAGAAGAAGAGCCGGGTGACATCTTCCCCAAGGGAAGATGGCCCCAAACCCTGCCCTTGGGCAAATGGAGGAGGATGAACTTTTTCGCCATTTGCTGTTACTCAGTTGTCTTGAGCTCAAAATAATTCTTATGCCAAAGTGATATATTTTCGGCTGGCTTATTCTGAGCCCTTGTATTAACTAGGTAGGAAAATGTTGAGTGAGGCTGAGCCCCCCAGGAAATTAGTCTTCACGCAGTAGTAGTTCTTGCTCGCTACAGCTAGACTTGGTGTGCAGGGAACTTGCCAAGGTGTTTCCACAATTATTATATCATTATTTGAGTGGTCAAATAGACCGTAAATGACAGAGTTGAGATTTAAAGTCTTTTGATTCCTTATCTTGAGCTTTTTTTCTGTTGCTTGTGGGCTAATAGGGGAAAGATCTATACACTCAAGAGCAGAAAAGCCAGGAGGCACTTGTTGTGATGAGCACGGGTTGTAGTATGGAAGTGATGAATCATTGACCTCTACTCCAGAAACCAGTGTTGCACTATATGGTAACTAACAAGAATTAAATAAATAGTTAAAAAAAAAAAAAGCAAGGAGGCATTGGTTGAAATGATAGATTAGCCATTGTTACAGCGAGACAGACTATTCACATTAGACTTAGCTCAATTCATTAAATGACTAGTGAAGGGAGATAGCCTCAAATGTTTTCTTAGCCTCCTTCAAATTTTAAATTTCAGAACCCAGAAATTCAGTCTTCTTTCCCTCTTATCTTTAAGATGAGAAAACTGGGGCATCAGAAAATTAGATAACCAGCCAGTGTCTGAGCCAGGAAAACGTTCTCCAAGCTGGTTTCTCTTCCCCATCCCACCCCACGTCATGTCCTCCTTTGCCTTGTGAAGTCAATCCCTTCAGCTCTCTGCACTTTGTGATCTCCACTTCTTTTTTTAAGGTTTTATTTATTTATTTGACAGAGAGAGATCACAAGTAGGCAGAGAGGCAGGCAGAGAAAGAGGAAGAAGCAGGCTCCCCGCCAAGCAGAGAGCCCAATGCGGGACTCGATCCCAGGACCCTGGGATCATGACCCGAGCTGAAGGCAGAGGCTTAACCCACTGAGCCACTCAGGCACCCTGTGATTTCCACTTTTCTGAAAGAAACATATTGCCTCTCTCCTCTGATAAATAGCTAAAGTAATTTTTATAACACTGACATCACCATTAAAATACAAACGTTCCATTACAAACATTGGAAGGAATATCAGTGGGTTTAGACTCTTCATATCCATTTTTAAAAAATAATTTAGTGTTGTCTTTTCTTACAGGGTCACATGGGCGATAATGTGATAGGACAAAAAGGAGAGCAGGTAACTCAAATATTGTGGTTTATTTATGGGCAAGACATTTAAAATTTCATGGCAATCATCCTGCACTTCTTGGTCCGTACGCAACACTGGAACAGATGAGTTTGCTTTGTCATTTGCGCTGTCTTCTTACCTAAGAACCAGAGGGGGAAATCTAGCTCTCCAAGAACCGAGGCGATGTTGTTTGGTTTCGCATTCCTGAGTGTGTTTGTTTTTAGGGTGTGAAAGGATTGACAGGACCCCCTGGACCACCAGGAACGGTTATTGTGACATTAACCGGCCCGGATAACAGAACGGTAACTCTTCCATCTTATTACACGGGTTGTGTGTTCTCACTGCTGGGGTGAGGTCCCTGTGATCCCTTACCTCCTTTTTTTTTTTAAGATTTTATTTTTCTTTTTTTTTTGGCACACAGAGAGAGAGAGAGAGATCACAAGTAGGCAGAGAGGCAAGGAGAGAGAGGAGGAAGCAGGCTCCCTGCTGAGCAGAGAGCCCGATGCGGGGCTCAATCCCAGGACCTGAGATCATGACCTGAGCTGAAAGCAGAGGCTTAACCCACTGAGCCACCCAGGCACCCCTCCCTTGCCTCTTTTATAAGCTTTGCCCTCTGAGCCCTCTCAGCCAGCCTCAGCCTCTGGATTTTATTTTTTCTCCATCTTTTACTTGAGAACCAGAAAACATAAGACAGAGAGCTGAGGCAAGATCAGACACTAGCAACTTCCACTATTCTAGAAGGTAGAGCCTGGATCTAATTGTGCTCACCTTTTATCCTCACCACCCCCACATTGTTCCTAATTCAGATGGGGATTCAGTGAGTATTTTTTAATAAATGATAACAAAATAGGTGTACGGCTCTGATCCAGCCAGACAGTAATGACCTAAAGATATTAGTGGAATAGTGTGAAAATCAAATGGGACATTTTTACCTGCCATTATGTCCCCAAGGGCAATGTGGCCTGCATTCCTCTCCAAGGACATTGTGATCCTATTTTTCAAAATGAACATTTGCTTTTTTGCTCCTACTCTGGGGTAGCTAGAAGGACCAGGATATAGAACTGAAAGTTCAGAAAAAGTGAATCATAATATAATATAATCATATAATATATATTATATATAATATAATCATATAATATAATCATATAATCATAATATAATACCCCAAACCTAGACACAGGGTTGATCCTGAATGTTTGGGGAAGTGGGGATGGGAAGTAAGGGGTTAACTAACAATTTTCCTGTAGATTAACGAAGAAATAAACATAAACCTTCCTCTTTAAACTTCTGATTTTTTTAAATAATAGCTTGATTGAAATATAATTCCCATACCATGTAATTCACTGTTTTAAAAAATAAAATTCATGGGTTTTAGTTATACTTAATTTTTACAACATTATTCAGATATAATTTATATACCATAAAGCTCACTTATTTGTTGCATATTTCTGGCTTTCAGTGTATTAATGGGGTTGTACAACTATTACCACATGCAATTTTAGAATATTTTCATCTCCTAAAATATAAACCCTCTAGCCCTTACTCTCCAATATAATTAATTTTTTTTTCTTTTTTCATTTTTAATTTATTTTTTTTTCAGCGTAACAGTATTCATTGTTTTTGCACAACACCCAGTGCTCCATGCAATACGTGCCCTCCCTATTACCCACCACCTGGTTCCCCCAGCCTCTCATCCCCGACCCTTCAAAACCCTCAGGTTGTTTTTCAGAATCCATAGTCTCCTATGGTTCGCCTCCCCTTCCAATTTTTTTTTTTTATAAACATATAATGTATTTTTATCCCCAGGGGTACAGGTCTGTGAATCGCCAGGTTTACACACTTCACAGCACTCGCCATAGCACATACCCTCCCCAATGTCCATAGCCCCCTCCCCCTCTCCCAACCCCACCTCCCCCCAGCAACCCCCAGTTTGTTTTGTGAGATTAAGAGTCATTTATGGTTTGTCTCACTCCCAATCCCATCTTGTTTCATTTATTCTTCTCCTATCCCTCTAACCCCCCATGTTGCATCTCCATGTCCTCATATCAGGGAGATCATATGATAGTTGTCTTTCTCCAATTGACTTATTTCACTAAGCATGATACCCTCTAGTTCCATCCACGTCGTCACAAATGGCAAGATTTCATTTCTTTTGATGGCTGCATAGTATTCCATTGTGTATATATACCACATCTTCTTTATCCATTCATCTGTTGATGGACATCTAGGTTCTTTCACAATTAATTTTTAATGGTAAAAATTATCAAAACAAAACTGAGAAGAGTTAAAACAAAACCTGGTGAAATTTGATATGACCAAAATAATAACTCTCATTGAAGACTGGAAAAAATTGACCTAAGGAAAATAACTAAACTTCTCAGAGGCAATCAACAAAAATAAAATTAAAGAAGTCTAAAATTTTATTGGCCAGAAATGGAAAGAGAAAACAAATCTTATCTTGACGAAAATCTAGATCTGGAAGACTTGACCCAGGGGACAATTTTTGAGTTTGAAAAAAATGATGCCCCAAGAGGAGACTCACACTGGGGAAAATACAGTCAATGAAATGTGATAAGAACACAAACAAACCTGCCTAAAGCAATCAAATCCTCCTTGTAACATATGCTCAGAAACTAATTGATCCCAGTGAAAATAATTTCTGTATATTAAAAATGAAAATAAGATACACTGGGAATGATTTGAATGTACTTATTGAAAACGGTTTGAGGAATTAAGTTGGTTTAACATAGTTTGATCCAAAAGATAGTTTCTTTAAAACAACAAAAATTTAAGTATGGTTTTAATGGGTTCACAAGTATAAAATTTGGAATATGAAAAATGATAGTCTGTCATGTTAACAGGAAGTTTGTAAGTAGTTTGTAGATACAGTTCGTTGAACAGAGAAATTTTTCAAGTAAAAGCGGGATAATTTTGTTTGATCTGTGTGTAATGACTTTAAATTGTTTTTGTGGCAGGACCTCAAAGGGGAGAAGGGAGACAAGGGAGCCATGGGGAAACCTGGACCTCCTGGACCCTCAGTAGGTTATTCAGAGTCATACTATTTCCTCGAAACATGAAGTAGAGCCTTAGTGTGAATTTTGATGTATGATCTCCTTTTAAATCTTAATACCAGTTAAGGCATGATAATATTTCAGCACAGACATCACAGAATATGCTAGAATCATTTCATAGCCTCTTCTAGCCGAAATCCCTGCACGGTTGTATACCTACCCACTGTCTCCCATCTCATGATTTGTCTTCAGCATCTGCTATTTTACCATCTGTTTTTATTTTTGCTTTTTTTTTTTTTACTGTCATTTCATTTTATTTTATTTTATTTTTCAGTGTTCCAAGATTCATTGTTCATGCACCACACCCAGTGCTCCATACAATACGTGCCCTCCTTAATACCCACCACCAGGCTCGCCCAACCCCCCTCCCCAATCCCCTTCCTTCCAAAACCCTCATGTTGCATCTGTTTTTAAATGAATGCTTATACATGAGATGACCCACCATTGGAACATTTTAAAATATAACAGAATAATCAGAAGGAACAACTTAGTGACAATCAAGGGTGAGTCAAAAAATCAATTCATAAAATTTGACATAACTCCTATTAATTACAGGGACTGCCTGGAGAATCTTACGGATCTCAAAAGGGTGCTCCTGGAGAACCTGGCCCGCAGGTAAATTTGGAAATTCGGTGTCATGTGCAGCCTGTACCTGTCAATGCTCAGCTCCCTTTAGGAGGCAAGTGTAAGATGCCCAATTCAAACTAGCTTAGATTTTTGAACGTTTTTTTAAAGATTCAGGAAATGAAACTTATTTTTTCAAGTATCTGAGGAGTTCAAGGCTCAAACAGCCTTCGAGGGCTTCAGAGTCTGAAACAAGATGGGCAGGACTCTCCCTATCGTTTCTCCTCCTCTGTGTATTGGCCTCATGGTCTCCTCTGACATTGATCTGCCACGTCGGCAGCAATGGGGAGAAAGAGCAGGAAGTAGCAGCTTCAGGTTAATGGCCTCCAAGAAGAAAGTGTGTCTCCCTGTGTCCACTAATAACACCCCAGAGAATCGCTCTAATTGACCCAGAGAGCGCCGAGGTCTCACCCTGGAGAGGTGACTGTGGCCAGGAGAGAAAGTTTCCAGGATCAGCCAGGCCATTGTGGCGGGGCCTACTGTGACCCACAGTCCCATCAGACCCACACAGTGAGGGAGGAGCAGATCCCCAAGGAAGATGGGGCACACTGTGACATGGGAGCTGGGGAGACCGAGGCAACCGGGGTCCACTCACCCACCCAGCTCTATTTTAGAACGATTTAAGCACATATATTGTCTAAAGTCTCTGAAGATTATACATTGAGAAAAGTATTTTTTCCTAAGAAAAAGTGTTCAGTCAATATGATATTGAATCCTGTCACAGAAGGTAGACATTAACAGTTCACCCAAAAGCCCTGTATGTTTGGGACACTGCAATACACCTTTACAAATGTGTTCAAATATGGGCACGTGTGTGGGTCAGGGAATTGCCAACATTTCAAATAAATAATTGGATGGTGAAGTCTTTCTAGGTCTTTTTGTCCATTTCTCTGCTTTTTCAATTTTTTCTTCCAAGGTGAAATGGGCAGTAACAAACTCGTTAAAGCTCAGCTAATCTTAATTTCCAATCTTACTTCATTGGTCCTCCCTAATTTCCTATTCTGACTGGCTTCTGCTTTCCCCAGCAAGAGAAGGTCATGTGTGTTCTGTGATTAATAGTTTTTCCTTCTAACAGGTGGGTGGGAAGTTTCAGTCACGCTCTCCTGCCCGAGGTCAAGAGGAGATGATCATTTATTATTTATATTTTCCATATTTATTAAAGTTATCCATATTTATTAAATTATGTGTTTTTGCTTTAGGGAAAACCCGGCAAAGATGGTGCGCCTGGTTTCCCTGGCACTGAGGTAAAGACGTGTTTGGCCCATTGATGTTGTTGAAATATCAGTCCCATTAGATAAAGAAGGATTTGGGGAATTACTAATAGTTATTAAGTTAGCAAAAGCATATAGATTTTTAAACCTATATTGAAGAATCGAAGTGTTACATCCTCACTGTGAAGAGAGATCATCAGAGCACACCTTATTTTTTCGTTTCAAAAAGGAGTTCCAGGGTGCCTGGGTGGCTCAGTCGGTTAAGCGTATGACTTTTTTTTTTTTTTTTTTTTTTTTTTTTTAAGCATCTGACTTTTGCTTTTGGCTCAGGCCATGATCTCAGGTTCATGGGATTGAGCCTCAAGTTGGGCTTCATGCTCAGTGGGGAGTCTGCTTGAAGATTCTCTCTCTCTCTCACTCTGCACCTCTCCCACTCATGGGTGTGTACGTGCTCTCTCTCTCTCTCTCCCCCCCTCTCCCTCTCTAAAATAAATAAATAAATATTTTTTAAAAAAAGAGCTCCAACTTTTCCTGTTTCCCACAGAAGCAAATGACTTGTATGTCTTCTGACCCATTCTCTTTGTCCTTCTCCACAGGGAGCCAAAGGCAACAGGGGCTTCCCTGGGTTACCGGGTGAAGACGGCATTAAGGTGATCCCTTCTCTAACATACTGTCTTTAGGCTTTTTAACTGTTTGGGTTTTGTCCACACTTTCCTGACCATGCCCTGAAAATAGGTACAAGGGATTGCAATTAAAATACCTTAGTTATGTTTGTTAAGAGGAAATGAGAGATGTGACAAGTTTACTTACACACCTAAAGGACTGCTTTGTGGGAAAGATATAAAACCTGCTCTGTGTGGGAGAAGCTGACTAACATTGTGATCAGTGAGAGTTGTACATGACATGGAAATAACATAACTTTTAGCATTGATTTATTGTTTAACTGCATTTTGCTTTTTAAGCATACCAAATATATAAATACTTTGGGTTAATGTACTCATAATTTGTAACTGTCTTTCAATACAGGGGTGGAAAGGGGACATTGGCCCTCCAGGATTTCGTGGTCCAGTAAGTGTAACTAAAGACAGCATCCGTGTCCTATTTGATCAAGTCCTTCAAAGTATCAAGGAAATTTTGAATCAGTATGTCTTATTAACTTAAGATAGAGATTATAGTATTCACTTTTTTATCAAACCAAGGAAGAAAATAGCTATTATCGTTATTTGTCCATTTGATAATGGATAAATATTTCTATTTGGTCCTATTTGGTCTCTGGATGGCACTAGAAATGCCCACCCTGGACAGTGGCAAAGAAGAAATCTTATGTCCAATTGGACATGGCCCAAGGTGACTTGTGCCCTTGAGCAGAGTAGGAGGGATGCACTGGAGGCCAGCTGGGGAACCCAGGGGAGAGGGAGCCCACTCCACCCACTCCAGCTGGGCCCAGGTATGACAACCTGCATTTCCAGGCAGCAGAAACTCAACCAGGGCCAGTGAAGACTAGTGACCGCCCCCTGCCCAAACTCCAACTCCGCAGGCAGTCTCCTCTCTTTGGTATGGACATGGGTGTGATGTCCATCAGCTCAACTGCAGAGCAGTCATATTCTCTGTTTTGTGACCGTAGCTTAAGGAGATGAGTAGAAGGGACCCAAGCTCAGAATTCTGGTATCCCCTTCTCTCTCCTGCCTTTAGAAGACAGTAGTTCTCAGGGCACATGGGTGGTGCAGTTGGTCAGACTCTTGGTTTCGGCTCAGATCAAGACCTCAGGGTCATGAGATCGACCCCCAGGCAGTCTCTGTGCTGAACCCGCAGTCTGCTTAAGACACCGGCTCCCTCTCAGCCCCTTCCCTGCCCCCTCACTTAAAAAAATAAACTTAAAAAAATTAAAAAGACAGTAGTCTCACATCCAGTGTGCTGAACAGAGCTGGCACTTGTGGTTAAGCCGGTTGTACAGAAAGGTCCATGATGGTAAAAGAATCGCGGGGTCGGGGTGAGGGGTTCCGTTACTAATGCAGTTCTCAGATCCCTTCGGCTAAGCAATCTAACTCAGAAACTGAAGGAGCGTCCTGGAAATTTACATCTTCATACACACCAATGATTCAGATGCAAGTAGTCCCAAAATACTTTTATGGAGTTGTGGGGAAGAAAAAATGGACCATTTTCGAAAACACTTAGCCAGCAGTTGGCAGGGGCATGTATGTCATTATAGGTTTTGTGATGATTATTACATGATCATTACTGTTACTATTATGAATTATTTTTGTGATTTTATGCATAGTTGATTAACCACAATACTTTTCTTATCTCTTTTTTAAACACGCCAAACAAACTGGCCCCATGCAGCATATGAGAAAACAACACCAAAACTTTTGTGTTCATTTTCTTTCCTTCAAGATAAATGTACTGAATTCTAAGTGAAATTGACTTGCCAGTTGCACGTGAAAGAAATTCTTGGCATTCCTAGCTTGCTGTGTGTGTTTCCATTCTATATAACTTGGCAGCTTCTAGTAACTTCCTTGGAACCAGACAGTGTAGGAGACTAGCAGCAGGTCCACCCAACATGTTAGAAATGATAACCCTCCTTATTATTGCAAGTCAGCAGTATCCTGAAATTTAAAGAAATAATCAAAATGGAGTATTTTTGGATGGGTGGGTCCCAATATACTCTGAAATAAAGTTAGTCCATGAGGACAGACATTTTTAAAAAGTGAAATAGAATATAATAAAAAAAATCAAGAGTTGTTATGTCAAAATGATGAGTCACTGCTTGTGAAACTTTAATTTCTGTATACATATCCCACATATCTCAATATGGATATATATGGAACAGTGAGGGTGTAAACTGGCTCGTTCCCATCATAAAATATATTTCTCACTGAAAGCCCATGAAATATATGATATCATGATACCAGAATCATCAACTTTGATCTTTAAATTTATCCATCATGTATACATAACTTTATTCCTGCTAAAACATAAACTTACAAATTCAGGAAAACACCATTTCTTGGGGGGGGGGCATTGAGGTATTGCATTTGGTGAGCCCACCATAAATAGCTATCCTGTCTCTCTATTTGTTTCTTTTTCCTTTAAGACAGAATATTATGACGCATACCAGGAAAAGGGAGATGAAGGACTTCCAGGCCCACCAGGCCCTAAAGGAGCTCGTGGCCCTCAAGGTGAGAATAAATTTCTTCCTAAAGCATTTGCTGACCATTTCCACGTGTTTCTTTCCTAGCAATGTATAGCAAACGTGCTTATAGACCTAGAATTTGCATGGGGGCAAAAGGGAGGTCTCCCAGTTTTCATGGGTGGCAGTATTGGTGTGTCCTAATTTTCATACCTTTATGTGAAAATTCCATAGGTGCTCTACCACAGAAGGTAATTAAATTCCCTTTGTGTGCGAAAGCATCAAGTTCAAGTCTGACAAGAAAACATAAATGTGGCCAGAGGGCAGGAGGAGGGAATGGGAAGAATTGGCAATCTCAGTGGGGCACAAAAGAAAAAACGGGGCCTGAAAAACTATAATTTGAGCAAACCCACAACAATAGTGACAAGAGGGGCCTGAACCCTGGGTTTCCTGACTCCTGGCATCACGAAGCAGAGTCACCTTTACTCAGATGCCATCCCATTGGATAGATTAGAAAGGTGTAGGCCAAGAGTTCTCCTCTGTGGCCACACATCAGCATCCCTGGGAACTTCTAAATAATGACTTGCCAAGGTCCCATCCCTGGGATTCTGACGTAACTGTCTAGAGCGAGGCCCTGAGCACTGGTAGATTGTAAAAACTCTCTAGATGATTCTAGTATGCAGGCAGGACTGAGAACCACCGATCTAAGGCCAATTATTGATACAAATAAGATTTCAAAGGAGAATTTCACTTAAAAGAGAAGAAGTTCTCAGGGTTCTTAAATAAATGGACAGAGAAGTATAGACATGAGCATAGATTTTTTTTTTTTTTTAAATCTGATATGTTCACTCTAAGTCACTCACAAGTATCAGGGAATTGGAATCCCATTGCACTGTCACAGTGACCTGAGATGCAACACCAGGCCAAACCACAGGACCCTGACAGTTCCAGCTGTTCACCATTCACACATATGCACCATCCCACCAAGGGTCAAATGCAGAGCAGGCTCCTAGTAGATGTCCGCTGAATTGTTTGAAGGTGAGATGGTGGGATGATTCACTTCTGAGTGCTAGGCATCTCAGACTAATTTCTTCTCTGTGGTTTGACTAAACAAGTGAAGATTTCTAATATTTATCTATGTGAAAGTGGAAGAAAAAGTATGAAAATATTTATTATATATTGTATTTATTATATAAATAAATATTATATAAATATAATGTTATTATATATTATTATGATAATATGGTCACCCAAGATTTCAAAAACGGGGGGGAGGGATGTATGTACGTCCTTATGCTTAAGTAATTATGGTTATGGATTTGCAGGTCCCCGTGGCTCTCCTGGGGTTCCTGGAATTGCTGGTATGTACATGTTTCTTGGGGCACCAATAGAAATGGTCTTAAAAGGGAAATCATGGGGCCAGGAGCACCTGGGTGGCTCACTCGGTTAAGCATCTGCCTTTGGCTCAGGTCATGATCTCAATGTCCTGAGATGGAGCCCCACATCGGGCTCCCTGCTCAGCAGGGATCTGCTTCTCCCTCTCCTCCTCCCCTCATTCATGCTCTCTCTCTCTCTCTCTCTCTCCAATAAATATATAATAAATCTTTTTTTAAAAAAAAAGGAAACTCATGTTTGCATTGCTTACATGAGACAAATGTTTCATTAATTGATCTAAAAGTGTTCCCAGCTTCCTCATTGTTAAGTTTGTAACTCATAGCAGAAAAGGGAGTGGAAACTGACACAAAGTCACTTAGAGATGCTCTTTGTTTTCTCAGTGGTTTTAACTAAGTGTAAGGCAATAACTGGTGTAGTTGCAGAAGCCTTGAGGCTCAGAGAAGGCACGGAGTAGAAAACAATAATTTATAGTAATCAGTTTGGTTAAAATGGTAGTTTTCATAGTGTATCACATGTTGTGTAAGTTGTAGATTACACTTTTTTTTTTAGATTTATTTATTTATTTGAGAGAGTGAGAGAGAGAGCATGCACAAGTCAGGAGAGGGGCAGAGGAAAGAATCTCAAGCAGACTCCCTGTTGAGTGCGCATCCCTACATGGGGCTCGATCCCTCAACCCCAGTATCATGACCTGAGCTGACACCAAGAGAAGGTGGCTTAACAAACTAAGCCACCCAGGCACCCCGTAGATTAAACTTTTACATGTTTATGTTTTATAAAAACATCCATGACTCATTGGAGTGGTTACCTTTTGAGAGAGGAAGACTAGGATCAAAGACATTTAATCAAGGATTAACCTCAGTGGCTTTAATTATAACTACAATGCTGTCATGCATCATTTTTTAAAGGAAACGATAGAAAAAAATAGCAAAGATTTGATAAGTAAGCCCTGCCATTGATTACATTTTCCTCTAAGCCTTGTTGTATATTTAAACTATTTCATAATTCTGAAAATGAATTAAAATTAAGCAATTGCAGAACTGTATGCATTTTATAATCCCATTGTAAAAAAATCGACAAATGATATTATGTGTACTTGCATGTGTATGGAAAAATATACAATATACAGCAAATTGTTAACAATGGGTATCTCTTGAAGTTGGAATACAAAAGGATATTTAAAAGGTCTGGTCAAAGACTAGGGAAGAGCTGGTCTCCCCCAGGCCCCCCAAGTAATGAATAGGCTTCTTTAGGAAGACAGTGAGTAAAAATTACAGAGCTCTCAAACAGAGGCCAATCAGAGGGATTTGCTTTTACAGTGAAAATCTTATGTTCAATAATTAGAAATAATCAAATATTACCCCTGCCGGTTCTCAGCCTTTTGGTGGTGAGGTCTTTCCTCTTTATAGTTAAACTGCTTGCAAGTCAGGGATTCCAGACTGGCCCTCTCCTCACATCTTTGTCACCATAAGAGGGGCAGATGAAATGGCTTTGTACCTCCTGGTAAGGTTTCTCTCCCAGGAGATGCCGGCCTCCCCACCACACTCTTTTATAACTAAGATGATTGGCAGGAATGAAGTCTAGTAGGACAGCCTCTCTTTCTCATTTTGAACACTGAAAAGTAGGTATCTCCTAGTCGCTAATGAAAAATTCTACAAAACAGCACATGTCAGAGAATTTCTCATGAGGTCCTTTTAAACAAAAAAGACAACAGTACAACTCTAACTCTCTTTCAGTTCCTTGTACTAAACAAGTCCCTATCTTACCTCATGGGACTGGAACTTTCTGGGCTTTGCTATGCTGTGGTAGTTTTAACAAGACCTCAGATGAAGGAAGGAAGAAAGATATTCTCTTTTTTTTGTTGTTTTATACACTTTCTATACCTCTCAATTGTGTAACTTTTGTTAATAAGAATACGTTACTTTTTGCAATTAAAAAGTAATATATATGAATCAGGAAAATATTTAAAATGTACTAATATGATTCTGTTCTCCAAGGGTCGTCGAGGCCTGGCCTCAGAGGAGCCCCTGGACCTCCAGGTGTGAAAGGAAGTAAAGGGGAACGAGGGCCCCCAGGAAAGAGTGCAGTGGGGCCTCCCGGGTCCCCGGGTTGTCCTGGCTCACCAGGCCCTATAGGGTTGCCGGGATATCCAGGACCACCAGGTAGATATCTAACACGGCCCCTATTGTGTACACTGCCCAATAACAGATGGGTGAAAATCAGTGGCAATGAACCTTACTTGCAGCTTGGCCATCAGTCTGTGTGAATCTTAAGGGCCATCTTTCTGCTGCTGTTTCATTTGATGAACTATCTATGAAAGCAGCTTGGGCAGAATGAAGACTTGGCCCGTGCAGCAAAGCTTCAGCCTGAGCACCCACGGAGGGCAGAATGGGAGGCAGGGACGAGAGACAGTGAAGCAGAGAGGGAGGGACGGTTTTCAGGTTGACCTTGGCCTATTTTGCAACTGCTTGTCTGGTCCCTGGAGAATATGATCCTAGAAGCTACAAATTTGTTTCAGGACAATCTGTCCCAGAGGACCAAAAAGCAAGAATTTATCCACCGATTCCTATTAGTCATGGGTCAAAGATATATCTCACAGGATCAGACTAAGCACACACACACACACACACACACACACACACACACACACACTTCCAGCCTCTGTTAGCATGACTCCCAGGGTGTCCTGTGCCCTGGCATCAGCAGGCAAATCCAAGGCAAGGAGATGTGGGCAGGAAATGCACCAGGGGCATGGGCACAATGCTGCCAGGTAAGGTGGGTCAGAGACCACTGAGCTGCAGCCTAGAGGAGGGGAAATTCCTGGAGCTGTTCTCTCCTCTCCAAACTCCCCAGAGCCACTTACCATTCTCTGCTGGCTGACAGGTACACAGAACCTTAGAACATATGAGCCACTCTTTGTCTCTTAAACATCTCTGGAAGGTGCCTGGGAGGGCTTGTGTTTTATACTCAATCCCCGCCCCCCCCCCCAGTAGCCTTAAGAATCTTCTGTTGTGTCAGGGATTTTTTATAGACAGTGTGATTATAAACCTGAAAGATCCAAAAGAATTATCTGGAAAACTCTTAGTGTTAGTAAGATAATTCAGCTAAATGTCTGGCTTTTTGTGCAATATTTGAAAAAAAAATAAAAAACAAAACCTTCCCTTCAGACCAATGTCTGTTTAAGAATTTATTCCATTAAAAAAATGATAAAATGTCCAAGAACCAAAGCTGTCAAGCTATGGTGTGAACCTATGTGGAAAACAAAGCAAAATAAAACTTAACTAAAACTTTTCACTGTGTCAGGGATTTTAACAATTTCTAGTCCTCCAAGTGTTTTTCAAGATGTAGGCTTAGTTGGGTCATTTTATCGGTAAGGAGCCTGAGGTGCACAGTTCTTGGAGCTAATGAGTACTGTAGTCGGGCTCTGGACCTTGGGTGCCTATCGCAATGCAGTTCCCTCTGCAAGACACCATGCATCTCTCCCCTTAGAGATGGCCCTGGTTTCCTATCTTGTCGTACCTAAGCAACACCTGTCTGTCTATCCAGTGGCAGCTTCAAGTTCAAGTCCTGCAGAACGTTTTCACTAAGCCCACATCCTGTAACACTCAAGTTTATCCTGATAGTAGAGTTTTTTGGATTGCCTGTCTTTGTCAGTTTTCCCTCTAAGACTCAAAATTCTTTGAGGTCAGGGATTGTGTCTTCTTTGTTGTTTTAAGCCCAGCATGTGACACTGAGGGCTGGAACATTGTAGGTACTCAAATATTGTTGAATTAAGTATGAAATGACTATGAAAATGTGCCAATAAATACAAATGTATAAATATAGAAGTATACATATATGTTTACCTTAAGTATAAAACTGCCATTATGTTTTACTGCTTAAAGATAACTATCCAGTCATCTTAAAGACACAGAAACTGGATCACAAAACATGAGTCAAGCCAACATTACCCATACCCTGTTCCTTCTCAATTAAATGTCTCCATTGATACCTCGTTGCTCCGAAATTTGGAGCATCTATAGGCATTGCTTTGAAATATGTAGTTTTATCAGCATTGCCTTCAACCTAGATTTGAAATGACAAGACTAAAAAATCTGGTCATAGAACACAAGAGTTTAAGAGCATTAGCTATTTGTTGTAATGTTATAGTAGCAGAAACATTGTGGAAAACTGGGAAGAGCTTTCTTGAAGAAGGACAAACTCAACTGATGTGAACAAGTAATGCAAAGAAAACAGATGATACCCTGTTAGAACTTTTCCCCTGAGTATGTATTAAGCATCTCCAATATATCAGGGAGATTCAGTGTACTTGAGATCATAGAAAAATGAGATGTGATCCTTTACCTAAACACTCTAAAAGGATAATCTTGAAATAATTGGAAATAATTGAGTAAAATAACATGGGTTGATTTTGTGATGGGAACTAACCAGATAACAAACTTTCAAAGAATCACTGCGCCAGAATTAAAAAAAAAAAAAAAAAATCAAATGTGTGTAATGAGAAAAGAAAAGCTGGTCAAAACATTTCATCTTCAATTGCAGATAACCTTCAAAAGAAGCAACCTCCAAAACACATATGGGGGAAATGCATATAAAATAATATATCTTATGGAAACACTTGCTAATTGAATTAAAAAAACACATAAAGAAACAAAACCCTAGCTTTGGTGTCTTTTTTGCAGGTGACATCGTTTTTCGCAAAGGTCCACCTGGAGATGGTGGATTCCCAGGCCTTATAGGGTTTCCAGGAATCCCAGGAGCCGATGGTCCCAAAGGTTGGTTTGATCAGTGGTGTTGCTCTATGAAAGCAAGCCACTCTCACCATCATTCCTTTCACTGCTTCTGCCCCTCAAAACAATAATGATCCCAAACTAGAGTCAGGGATGGCTTCTTTTCCAAGAGAATTGCCTCAAAGTATTCATTTATGTGCAAATCAATTTAGCACCCATGCAATGAATTGTGAGATATGTCTAGAATATAAGGTTTATCCTGCACTGAAGGAGAGAGGTACTGAGAGAGTAGATATTTTGTTCTTGATTCAGGATTTCCTCTAAGAATATTAAGAAGGTCGGATGGATAAAGTAAGCTGATATAATACATGAATACTTTTATAAAGATTTTATTTATTTGAGAGAGAGAGCAAGAGCATGAGCAGGGGGGAGGGGCAGAAGGAGATGGAAAAGCAGACTCCCCATCAAGCAGGGAACCCAATGCAATATGGGGCTTGATCCTAGGATCCCAGGATCCTGACCTGAGACAGAGGCAGATGTTTAACTGACTGAGATACCCAGGTGCCCCAAGATGAATGGTTTTTTTTTATTAATAGTACAATGTCATTGATGATTTTCCACTACCCCCAATCTTAATGTAATAATGTAATAAATGACTGTGTGGTTGGAAGCATAGGTCTTTTCTGCAGACTCTGTGTGGGTTTACATGTAATGTACCCGTGCTCTCATTGCAGGGGAACCTGGCCTCTTGTGCATAAAATGTCCTTGTATCCCAGGGCCCCCAGGCCTCCCAGGACTGCCAGGGTTGGACGGCATAAAAGGAATCCCAGGTATAGATATTTTGCACACAAGAGTTTTTTCAAGTACAAAAGGGTCAGCTCACTGAGTGGTGGAAAAGGTACCAGATGTCTGGATGTCATGATGTGGTTAGCATGAAACTTAAAGATTTTCAAACACATACTCTGTCAACTTAAAGTAAGCCAAAAGAACACAAAAACTGGCATATCCTCGTGTTCTATTTTACTTGCTGATTGTAGCAAACTATGGGGTTCCCCATGAATTGTAGACTGGAGTTCCTCCAGGGGTAGGAACTAGGAGGGGTGAGGCCGCCATCCCTTACCCTACACACACACCACTTTTTTCTTCCATAAAAAAATAAGCTCACTCTCATTTTTTTTTTCTTAAAAGACACAACTCTCTTCGGTCTGTTTTTTTAAGGTCCTCACTTTTGGTAGAGCTAAGGGCAAATGCACTATTTCATTCTTCAGGAGGATACCAGTGCAATAAACCAGCACACCAATGGGAGGCGATAGCAGGGTGAGGACTCTGGTAAACTGGAAGGCACATCGGAGGGGGCCATCCCGCACCAGCTCCAGCCTATTGTTACTTTGCAGCATTTTAGGCCCTGTGTTGATAAATCGTCCGATTTTTCTTTTCTTTTCTTTTTTTTTAAGATTTTTATTTATTTATTTGACAGACAGAGATCACAAGTAGGCAGAGAGGCAGGCAGAGAGAGTAGGGGCAGGGGGGAGCAGGCTCCCTGCTGAGCAGAGAACCTGATGCAGGGCTCGATCCCAGGACTCTGGGATCATGACCTGAGCCAAAGGCAGAGGATTTACCCCACTGAGCCACCCAGGTGCCTGGTGCCTTTTCTTCATGAGAAGAAAGAAATGAGGATTTTTATCTGAAATCTTATTTTTTTCAATATTAGCTACTAACTCCATTTTTGCGGGAAGAACCCATCTTGGAGGCCAATATTCTGAGAGCTAAGTAGAGCCCGTATCACTTCCCTCGTGGACCTCTGTGACAGACCCAGCCCCTCCTCCCCCACTGCTGGCTCCAGGATTCACATCCCAGCTGCCCTCCGTCCTCCCCCTTCCTCAGTCAGAGAACTGGCCGTAGACAAAACTCTGAAGTAGAGAAAGTCGCATTAGTTGGGGTCCTCTGCCCCTTGTGCCACTCTCCTGGCGGCTCACCTGGTGTCACCTGCAGTCTTGGTTCTGCTTGGACCACCTTGGTCTGTAGACACTGTCAGCAGCTGATCTGTCATTAACCAACAAGAGCTCAAGTCACAGAGCGCGTGTGTGCTCGGCACCGTTCTAGGGATTGTCTGTACTTCCCTCTGTGCCTCAGTCCTCCCATCCACCCCAGGGGTCAGTGCTGTCATTAACCCCATTTGACAGATGTGGAAGCTGACACACAAGATGGCAGCTCCGAAGTGTTAAAGCCCGTACTCGACTCCAGACGCGCTCCTCCAGAGCCGTGCCCTTGCTCTCTAGGCTGCCAGCCTTTCACTGCTGTGCCAGGGGTTTCCTTTGGAAGCAGGTTAATCCAAAGGTCTACCTGGCAACATAGATAAGAGGTATTTGTATGTCAATGCTGTCAAGTAGATACTGGCATTGACACGGGGTCTTGGAAGAGGTTGGGTGTCAGTCTAAAGAAGAAATGCTGAATGTGGCACCGTGTTCACCAATAGAGGACACGCATTCAGCCAGCGTCCTTTGTCACCCACAAATCCTTCCTGCTCCTTCATAAATGCCTTACTTACTCTGTAATCTCTGCCCCCTGACTCCCGGACATGGGCCTGAGAGGGGAGGATGGGGAGGAAGAGAAGAGGCAAAGGGCTGGGTCAGGGGCGGGGATTATTCCTCACACGGCTCCTATTCAGGGCCTAAGGCTCTGGGTGAAATGTTCTATTAAAACAAAAACGAGGGGACGCCTGGTGGCTCAGTCGGTTAAGCGTCTGCCTTCGGCTCAGGTCACGATCCCAGGGTCCTCGGATTGAATCCCCCATCCGGCTCTCTGCTCAACGGGAATCCTGCTTCTCCCTCTGCTCTGCCTGTTGCTCCCCCTGCTGTGCTCTCTCTCTGACAAATAAAGAAACAAAATCTTCAAAATAAAACAAAATAAAACAAAAAACCTAAAAGGAAGGGAAGGAGCTGTGGAGAGATGGAGGGAAGGAGAGAAGGAAAGCAATCATCATTTCCCTACATTCCCCTTGAGGGCCCTCTAGCCCAGGGTGGTCAGCTCACTGTTGATGACCCCCTAACAGCGTCATATTTTCCTTGGTTTCTCTACACTCGGCATACTACAGGTGTAGCTCACAGAAGATACATAAACAGGAAAACCGTTTGGATGACTATCAACAAATATATCCTGACTCAGACCTTGCAAAAAATAAAATCTGAATATACACTTGTTAACACATTGGCTTGAGAGCCTTCCAAAAGACCCTCTACAGGGATCAACTTTACAGAGATATTTACGTACATAGAGGAAGCATAAAATTGTACCATAAAATGCAATTTGGCAACGAATATCCAAAGCCTCAGAAAAATTTTGGTCGGTTTTTGTCTTGCCCTTACACTTCTAGGAATTTATTTAAGTTATTGGAGAAGTGTGAAGCACCAAATACCTAGAGATATTTATCATAGCATTGTTTACTATAGTTAAAGTTGAAAAACGACCTAAATTCTACAAATAGGAGTTAGCTGAACAAATGTTGGCTGACCCACACAAAAGGCTACTATGCAACCATTTAAATGAAGCTATAAATATGTATTTATTGACATGGATATTTATTGATGTATGATTCCCAAAATACCATATATATGTCCAGTGCATTATGGATATGAAATTTTATGAATAACATACATGAAAATTTTAGCAAATATTGTCCTCTGGTGGTAGATGTATGATTTTTTACTCTCTTCTTTCTGAATCTGTTTTTTACAGTGTGTGTATGTTACTTTTATGATCAAAGTAAATAAATGTTTCTCCTTAAAATTATAAAGACAAGAATTAGGAAGTTAAGATTTTTTTAATGTTTTTTTTAACATCATCTCTTAATTCACTTATGTGCTCCCATTCTCTCCCTGCACTCTGTGTTTTAAGATACAAATTGTCTTTCTTTCCTCAGAAGAAAACACCTTATTCTCTTCATTTACTGCATTACCCAGGCTACTCGGAGCTGGCATTCAATGCATATTTAATAATTTACTACTTTGCAGGAGGACAAGGGGCAGCTGGCATTAAAGGAAGCCCAGGGTCCCCGGGAAGTGCGGGTCTTCCAGGATCTCCAGTAAGATTTCGTGGGTTGGAAGCTTTAGTGTTAATTTGGGTGAACAGCACACTCAGGAAATACAGTTGAGCCACACATAGTTTTGGTGCTTGGCAAAGAGTACTTAATATCGGAGCATTTGATAGATTCTTGATTAAATGATTGAATGAATGATGTGTGAAGGAATAAGTGAATTAGTAGTGAATTTATAATTATTTATATATATAATATATAATATAATATAAATATTTATATATATAATAATTATATATATATATATAATTTAAGCGGTGTCGGAGATAGACGGCGGATCTGTCGTTGCCTGGGGCTGAGGTTGAGAACAGGCACTGACTGCAGATGGATTTGAGGGAACATGGGGGAGTGATGGAAATGTTTTAACACTGGATTGTGGTGATTGTGGCATAAGTGTACAAATTTACTAAAAATCATTGCATTGTATTCGTATACAGATACGTCTTATGATATGTAAATGATACCAAATAAACTTTCACAAATTAAAATTCTGATTATTACACTGAATCAGAAAGTTATATAAAGATAAATTATCCATAATGCATGTTAAAATTACCAACATTCTAACATCATCTAAATTATGATGATGTTTGTATTATATTGGATAATATTACTGTGTGTTACATTGAAATTCACTGACTGTATTCTTTTCCAGTGTTGGAAGCAAATAGAGAGAAAAGAAAACCAAAAAGCTTGACATTATACTCGTAGGCTAAAGAAAGTGTCTGGAAAAAAAATCCATGTTCATTAAAATTGAAAAATTCTAGTTGATTTTTTTTTTGTAAGATTGGCACAAGAACAGCTTTACCCAAATGCAATGCAGCCTTGTTTCTGTACCACCCTAGGGATTCCCGGGTGCTCCGGGGGATCCAGGACTTAAAGGAGAAAAAGGTGAAGCATCGCAGCCTGAGGGAGAAGTGGGTGCCCCAGGGGACCCTGGGCTCAGAGGGCATCCTGGAAGAAGGGGCTTGGATGGAATTCCTGGAACTCCCGGGATCAAAGGATCACCAGGACCCAAAGGTGAACCGGTTGGTATCGAGTAACTTTTTTCAAATTCCTTTCCCTGCAATTGAAATGCTCTGAAGTGACGACATTGGGCAATTTCCATTCAGAAAATGGTTGGCCACCCAGCACAGTGGGTCCTTCCAACTGGTAATAAGAACAGCGCACACACAGAATTTGACACATAGGTGGGACTCAGTGGTGCTTGTAGCCCAAATAAAATTCCACGTTGATAATGACTTTGTCTCCTACAGAAGTTACAATCCCCTTATCTGTATCCAGTGAGTTTATAGACGAGTTCAGAAAATGATTAATAATGGAAAGTTCTAGTCAATATTTTGGGGGCAGTGTTCATTCTTTTAAGTCAAAATAAATGCTTAAAGACTAGAATATTTAGGAGTAGAGTTGTCAAATAAACAGATCAAATGTTTTGTCATTTAAAATATCTGGGGGCTATTAAATGTATAACATCCTGCTGGAGGACGCCTTCAGTGGGACTCAAGAGACGTCCAAGCTCATGAAATGTTGCTGAAATCCAAGGGTCACAAAACAGCAGAAACCAGACCATGCTCTGAGTTAGTAATAATTCCCTTCAAATGCCAACTCCTGTGTAATTCAAGATTTTCTCATTGGCTACTTATCGGGTCCTCCTATTCATGGTAAGATTAACCCACATAAGGAGATACTGGACTGAAGCACTATAAACATATTCCCATTGTCACAGGCCCTGAGTGGTGAGAAGGGGGACCAGGGTCTTCCAGGGGATCCTGGCATCCCTGGGTCCCCAGGACCTGCAGGACCACCTGGACCAGCAAACTATGGACCACGGGGAGAACCTGGTCCAAAGGGCACCCAAGGAGTTCCTGGAGCCCCTGGACCACCTGGAGAAGCCGGTTGGTTAGTTTTCTTTCCAGTCCTGTTTTCCCAAGGAGTGAGCTCATAGTTCCTAGAGCGAGTGAAGCTTCCCCAAGACTAATGAATGCATAGAAACTTGCTTCTGATCAGTAGAATATATCACTTCACAGACACTGGGAAAGAATATGTAGGATAGGGTGCCTGGGTGGCTCAGTGGGTTAAAGCCTCTGCCTTCAGCTCAGGTCATGATCCCAGGGTCCTGGGATGGAGCCCCGCATCGGGCTCTCTGCTCAGCGGGGAGCCTGCTTCCTCCTCTCTCTCTCTCTGCCTGCCTCTGTCTACTTGTGATCTCTGTCTGTCAAATAAATAAGTAAAATCTTTAAAAAAAAAAAAAGGAATATGTAGGATATGTTAAAAAAAAAATTCATTTCCCCTTTACCAAGTTCAGCTGAAATTTCCTGATGGTCTGTCTCTATTTACTAATAGAAATATTTGGGATGGAAAGGTCCTGGCTGGCTCAGCCCATGGAGCTTGAGACTATCTGAGGGTCATGAGTTTGAGCCCCATGTTGGGGTTCAAATCTAAAAAAAAAAAAAGAAAGAAGAGAAAAGTAATATATGGAATGAGTGGAAGTCAGTTATGGTAGACAAAGGGGAGGTCAAAACCTATGAAATTGATCTTGAGAAGCCTCTTGTAAGTCTCAAGGACCCACTAATGTTATTGCGAAATTTGTTCTTTTTGATCCATAATCCAATGGATGGTTTATAAATAAAACTTCAAATTATCGAAGATAAATGAAGAAAAGTTTTCTGATAATAGTTCTAAAGTCCCAGGAACTTTTGAGATCCTCATGTTCTGAACATGGTTGGTGGATTCAGGAGGGATCCGATTCTCAATGTTTACCTGTAGCAGAGAGTGTGGCCGAAGATAAGACTCGTCATGTGGAGGACAGTTTTCAACAAATAATGCTACCCTGTCATTTTTTACTTCTACCATCACTTTATAAAGGGTTAGACCCACTAAACTAATAGCCTCCAAATCTTTCTATAGTAAAAAATTTGTAAGTGCTTCCCAAGTATTTATATGTATTTTAAATTATACGCATGCATTTCTGCCCACACATGTACATAAAGCTTCTTTTATGATCATATATGTGTGTGTATATATATATATATATATATATATATTCTGTATCTTACTTTTGAGGCTGCTGTTCTAATCCAAGGATTGGCAAACCATGGCGGCTCATAGCCCAAATCCAGTTTACCACATATTTATGTATAATTTACTAGCTAAAAATAGTTTTTCTATTTTTAAATGATTGGGGGGAAAAGAAACCTTTTGAATAATCCTTTATGGCACACAAAAATTATATAAAATTCAAGTTTCGGTGTCCATAGATACGTTTTGCTGGCACACGGTCACACTCATTCATTTACATATTGTTTTTGGCTCTTCCCATGCTACAATGGCAGCATTGAGTAGTGCCATAGGGACCATCTGGACCACAAAGCCCAGATTATTTACTATCTGGCCCTTTAAAGAAAAAGTTCTTCTAATCTATCTTCAGATCTTCTTCTGTTCTTTCTATATACGAATTTCTCATAAAGAATTCCATTGCTGTAAAATATATTATCAAATTTTCCCCATCACACTACTATAAAGTTTTTTTCTGTGAATATATGCATAAATCAAATCACTAACATGTTTTCAATGCTGACCACCATACCCACATTATCTCAAATCTTTATGGGCTGGTTAGGCTGTATCTCCCCAATGACGCATGAAGAACTTATCAGAGGTTAAGGTGTGTGCCCAAGTCACACTTCATGATTTCTTCAGCATACCATATTTCCTTCCCATGCAAACTAGTGGCCCAATAAATAAATATCCTACCAAATAAATATTCACCAGTGTTTAAGATAAATCCCATATTATCAATTTTTTTTTGGAATAGCTTCTCTTTCAATAGACTAACATTGAGGTGGGCTGTTAATGAAACAAAGCTTAGGCAATAGTCAGTGCTTATAAATATTCTTCAACTGAATAAAAAAGTTTCAGAGGATTGGTCATCTTTAGGCCAGTTCTGAAACCTATGGAAGCAGAGTCTGTTCTTTCTATTCCTTGGGCTATGTTTATAAACCCCTTGTATCACATTTGTTTTTCTGAACCAAAAAAAAAGCTTCACTACGCACACCAATCTTACGATCACAAACTTTCTTAAGGTCCTAAAGGAGAATTTGGTATTTCGACACCAGTCCCAGGGCCACCAGGACCTCCAGGGCCCCCTGGCCGTGCTGGCCCCCAAGGTCCACCCGGTGAGTATCCCCTCTGCCAAGTCTGGTGCCTCGCATCAAATGGCATCCTGACTGTCCTCAGAAAACACTGTCCCCTATGTAAGAAAAACTCTTATTTGTTGGCACCAAAAGAGAGCAGAGGCCAGAGTTGTGTGAGATAAAAAGCCCACAAGTAGGGGACTTGTCATTTTACTTTGAGATCATACAAATTACTCCCATTGGTGCCTCTGATTCCAAATAAATAAATAAATAGATAGATAGATGAAGGAGGAGGAAGAGGAGGAGGAGGGAAAACAATAAAATTACTTAAAAGGAATTCAAGAGAAGAACAATCTCCATGGATTTTTGGTTGGGGGAGTAAATGATGTTTGCCAGTGGTTAATCAAGCTAGTTCCCACAGCTTCTTCATTTGAAAATGGAACTTCTTTGCCAATATGATTTAAAACTTAACTTTGCATGCATGGAGGGAGACTTCTATAGCTCAAGATATCTAGACTATTTCTTTATAGGAATTAAATTCTATCTTAAACACTATTTGTACCTGCTAATGATTGGTCCTTGGATAAGAATGGAGAGGAAGGAAGAGTATACAGTTGGGGTTATGTTAAACTTATTTCTTAATTTCCCAAAAGGCCTTGAATGACATAGAAAATTGGACTTTTTGTTTAAGGGCAAGATGAGGGGAAGTTTCTTATGTGGATGTGTGTGTGTTTCAAGGTATCCCTGGACCCAGAGGAAAATGTGATCCAGGTCTTCCTGGGCCTGATGGTGAACCAGGAATTCCAGGAATCGGCTTCCCTGGGCCCCCTGGACCTAAGGGTAAATGAACAAATTTTAAAACATAGGGTCTATTGTGGGTATTTAGAAATATAGATACGTGTCATGAATAACATTGAAAAGATCCATAATGTGATATTTAAAATAATGTTTTCCACCCATCTTACAAGGGAAAAAAATTTTACAATGATGTTAGGCAAAAAGGCAGAATTCACACAGATTTATGCATCTCATTTTAAATTTTTTAAAATATGTAGAAAAAGTTGGAAGGAAATTCACACAAAATAGTAATAGTGATTCTTTTTAGAGTGTGGAATTATGAGGAATTTTTTCTTGACTTCTTAATAAATGTGTGCACTTTTTACATTTATGCATTTTTAACTTTATACATTTCTTTTATAATTAGAAAACAACTATTAATTTATAATTAACTGGCTTTCCTATACACTCCCCTACAAATTACGGAAGTTATTTTCTTTTGGGAAAATCACTCCAAAGAAATCCAGAGCTGAGAACTCAAACCATAAGCTAACAAATACATCGGAGTCTTGTCCAGGGTGACATACTAGCCATTTCATCCCCAGGTTATTGCATAGATTTTCAGATTTTATAATCCTTTTGTGTTTGTTTCAATATTATTTAGAGTGTCTTTGAAAATAGAATCCATTTTTGATACTTGATCTCCTAGATTAATGTCATTAGTGCTTACAAATATAGATATATTGATCTCAGTTTATGAATATTTGAAGTGGAAATGTAATAGTTTCAAGAACGTCTTTGACTCCAGTTTCTTGGATGTCTTCCCAATGATCTGTGAAGTAATGCAGCTTGGCCCATATTTTTGCCTCCTCCTTCTTGGACCCTGCATTAAGGTTTGCATCCTTATTTGTAACACTATGGATTCACCCTCTGTAAGGAGACTATAAATTGTGGGGACCAGAAGTAGCCTGAGAAATCCCTGAAAGTTCAGACTCAGAGTTTCCCAGTTGAACCTAATAATCCCATAAACTAATGGTGAATTAAAAATTGGTCAAACAAACAAAAAATGGTCAAACTAGGGGCACAAAAGGAATCTCTGAATGCAGCATTGCTTCTCCAGGGTTTCCTCTTGTGAACTAGAGAACAGAACAAATGATATTTGTGACTCCTTTCTCAATTCTTCTACTACAAATATATAAGAAAGACATTGATTCATTATATTCAATGGCAGTAGGAAGTAATTCTCTTGAGCAGCCCATGTTGAGAAAGGCTACCTCGGGCAGCAGATATGCTTTATATCTTTGTCTGGGTCATGCTTGAACAGATTTATAGACATGTAAAAATTCATTTGGCTGTACATTTTATGCAAATTATACTCCAAAAGAAAAAGTCACCCAAATGGTCAACCAGAATCAGTGAAATTGCTGCATCAAAATTGTAGTCATACAATAAACAATAAAATGGAGAAAGTCATTTTTCAATTGAGGATCTGATTTGGAATGGATTTTTTTTTAAATTGCCAATGTAGCACTTGGCTTTTTCATCATTCAGACTTCCATAAAAACATCTCTAGCAACTTGCCTCATAAAAACATTGGATATAATAACAGGGATACTGCTTTAAATCTTTTACTAAGCCTACTCCTGCAACATTTATTATGTTTCCTCTGTAGGAGAGCAAGGTTTTCCTGGAGCAAAAGGAGCACCAGGTTGTCCAGGAGAAATGGGGAAGCCCGGGCCACCCGGAGAACCAGGTCTCCCAGGAGCCAAGGTCTTCAAGATTTAAAACTCAGATGGATGTGTGGAGATGAATGGGGGCAATCACAATCAGCCAGTTAGGATACTCTGGGTGTAGGAATTATCTATATATTGATAGATGATGAAGATATTAGTTTTTAACACTTCTTTGAAGCATCCCTCGCTTTTAGAAAGGAAAAGTAGTGTTAGAAGACAGTTTTGCTTCCCTGTTTCCTCCCTAATCTTCAGAAATGTTCAGAGTATTTAAAATGGATGGACTCTAAACTAAAGTGTGGATCACTATGATCAAAACTGTCAAACGTAAAGACATGTGGACTGTTTACAATTTCAGTCTTCTGCAAAAGTGACAGTTAAAGAGCCTCAAAAATGGTCAAGCATAATTTTATAAAACTCAGCAACTAGAATTGAGAAAGGAAAGAATGGTGGAATGGTGGTAACTGTGCAAAAGGGACTATTCTCAAGTCATTGGCCTAAAGACCAGTCAACAGCCCAGAAAGAGTTGGAAGTGTTACACAGTGAAACTAACATGTGTTCTGTGCACAGGGAGAACCAGGACTAGCCATGCCTGGACAACCAGGAACACCAGGTTTTCCAGGAGAAAGAGGCATTTCTGGGGAAAATGGAGAAATTGGATTCCCAGGACCTCCAGGTCTCCCTGGAATTCCAGGAACTGGAGGGGTTGGTGGACCCCAAGGTACAATAGCAAGTGTGATTACTTTTCTCCATGGTGAACTCTGCTAAAATTCAGCAAGTTGAAGGTGCTCTAGGATGAAGACTTCTTCTCAGACCTCTAGTTTAACAAATAGAATCTGCAGCGTCTATTTTTCCATTCAACATTGCTGCTCTCCCTTTGTTTTTTCCTTCCTTTCTCCTTCCTTCTGTCCCTTATAACAATTGTCCTTTATAAAAGGCATACCAGTGGTATTAAACATAGGTTCAGTTTAGGGGGGAAAGTTACAGGAGAAGGATTGTGATAGCAGTATGAGGACCTCGGGTTTGGGCAACTGAATATATTCCTGGACTCTATGTTGCAGGGGATCCAGGGAAGCCTGGACCACCTGGAGAAAAAGGACCCCCAGGAAGGTGCATGGAGGGTCCCAGGGGAGCCCAAGGACTTCCAGGATTAAATGGATTGGAAGGACAACCGGGTAAGAAGAGGGCCTTGAAACCAGTCATTAGGCAGACAGGTGACAGGAGATTCCTGCTCTGTGCTTTGCTGCTTAACATGGGAACTGTCCAGCAACAAGTTCTGACCACTGTTAATGGGAAATGTTATTTTAGCCATCTAAACTCTGTCATGGATTTGTTTCAGTGAGTACCACCTAGAGAGTAAGAGACCTGAAATTAATACAGTAAAATTTGTTTGTGTCTTGTATGCAAGACAGTATGAACACTGAAGATACATAGAAACTTATATTTGCACATATATTTATATATATATAAACTTTCAGAAAATGTTTTATCTTTAACTCCATAGGTATATCAAGTGGTAAATAGATATGTAGTTAATTGCTTCCCAAGGAACATAAAATAAAGGTGTGAAATAAATCTAAATGCTGCAGGCTACATGGCCCCGATTATATGAAATTTACTCTATTTTATTTGTTCTTCTCATTCAGATCCGTGAACTGAGAAAAATCCTTTAGAACTCAGCTAATGCCTATGGGCTGTCACACTGCTTTTATATTCACAAACCAAATTTTTGGCCAAGACATTAATGGTTGTCATAGTGCTATTATTACTTCCAGAAGCATCCAGTGGCTTGCCTCCCCCTATGGTTGTGTATGTATTCTGCAGGTTAAAGACCCAGCTACAGTCATAAAGGGCAGTCCCAGGATGTGTCTGAAGGACTAGAAAATAGATCTAAATTCTACATTTTTATTACTGCACAAATCACTGAAACTATGTTAAAGCTAGAAGGGATCTTAGAAATTGTACAGAAGGGGACGTCAATCAATCAGATAAATGTGTGGTTTGTCCATGATCACACAGCTACATATTTATAGCCATAAAAAAATGTATTTTTTAATGGCTAATACTTGGGTATTAGCCAGAGTGGCTCAGTGGGTTAAGCCTCTGCCTTCGGCTCAGGTCGTGATCTCAGGGTCCTGGGATGGAGCCTTGCACTGGGCACTCTGCTCAGCAGGGAGCCTGCTTCCCCCGCTCTGTCTCCCCGCCTTTCTGCCCATTTCTTTCTCTGTCAAATAAATAAATAAAATGTTTTTAAAAATGTATTTCTGGAGTTGGTGGGGAAAGCAGTTGTGTGTTCATTCATTCATTCATTCATATACAGGCAGAAGAGGTGAAACAGGGCCAAAGGGAGACCCAGGTATTCCGGGCTTGGATAGGTCAGGTTTTCCTGGAGAACCTGGACCACCGGGAATGCCAGGTCATCGAGGTGCAATGGGACCACCTGGTCAAAAAGGATATCCAGGAAATCCAGGATTTTTAGGACCACCAGGTATCCTTTTTTTGTGCTTTTATGTTTCTTCTTCCATATTTTCTTTTAAGGTAGCTGTATAAATCGGACATAGGCCAGGCTTTTTACTCTACACTCCTCTTTCAGTTAGTGTGTTTCCTACTGAATTATTTGCAAAGAGGTCAGAGAACAGGGCAGTGGAGGTGGTGGGATGATCACATTTCACAATTGCCCAGGGTATGACAACATTGGCCATGCAATCCTTTTTATATGTTATACACTAAAGGACATTTGCTAGTATTTTCTTCAGAATTTTACCTCTACATTTGTAAGGGATACTAGTCCTTCCTTTTCTTTGCTTGTGATATCTCTGGTTTTGGTATCAGGGTAATGCTGACCTTATAAAACAAGATGGAAAGTATTTCCTTCTTTTGTATTTTCTAGAAGAGTTAGTGAAAAATTGACGTTCCTTAGACATTGGGTTGAATTTCCCAGTGAAGTCATCTGAGTCTGGGCTTTTCTTTGTAGGAAGTCTTTGCATTACTAATTCAATTTCTTGTTATGGGTCTACTCAGATTTTCTATTTCCTCTTCTGTCAGTTTTGGTAATCTGTGCATTTTGTCCAAATCATCCAATTTGCTGGCATATAGTTGTTCATAGTATTCCCTTATCATTCTTTTTATTTCATCACTAGTTTTATAGTTTATATATTTGGGAAGAATATGCCAATAGTCTCCTCATGGCATAAGGACCTCGCCTATCTCTCTTCTCCCGGGAAGAACCCAGAAGAACAACTTAATCTGCAAATCATTCTTTCATTTATATTATTAAGCTCCTACCATGTGTCAGCACTGTTCCAAGCCCTTGGTGGACAAGACTCTGCCTCTGACAGTGGGGGAGACCATAACAAATGCATTTAAAAACTAAGTTCAGGGATGCCTGGGTGGTTCAGTGGGTTAAGCCTCTGCCTTCTGCTCAGGTCATGATCTCAAGGTCCTGGGATTGAGCCCCACATCTGGCTCTCTGCTCAGCAGGGAGCCTGCTTCCCCCTCTCTCTTTCTCTGCCTGCCTCTCTGCCTACTTGTGATCTCTCTGTCTGTCAAATAAATAAAATCCTTTAAAAAAAAACAACTAAGTTCAGTGATCGACAACTGCTCTGAGGAAAACAAAATAAGGGACTATAACAGAGAGCCATTGGTCAAGGATTGGGAGAGAGTAATCCAAAACTTCAACATGTTCTTCTTTCATCTGCAAATGTGATTTGCTACCAATGACCTCCACATACATGATGTAATAAAGGCTGTGTACCAACCTGTCTCCCAGACAAATACAGTTGTTTTTCTATTTACAGAAACCATTCCTTCAACCCTCTTTAGAAGTATAAGTTATTTTATTTTATGGAATATTTTGCTTCTCTCATTGTGCACAATCTGACCTGCTTTGTGTGAACTTGTTTCAACAGGTGAAAAAGGTATGATGGGCATGATGGGCTATCCAGGAGACGCTGGCCCTCCTGGGCCCCCCGGGAACCCAGGCACCCCAGGACAGAGAGGTAAGTGAGGGAGTATCTTTCCAGGATCAGGAGACATAAGCAATGTTCCCTTATTTAACACCAAAATAAGTTCTGTTTTATCCTTTGAGGGAGAAGTAGTTTCCCCAAGAGGACCATGTCTTTGATTTTGCTATTTTCTGCATTCTTTTTATCTGAATGGAGTTGAATTTTCTCCCTGCCATTTTATGCCACTGCCTTAATGGGGCTGCTTGTTTTGGTTTATCTGTCCTCTTTTGTTTTGTTGTATGGTAAGCACTGTCAACTTTTGAATCCTTAAGAACTATTTCAAGAATTAAGGAACTGATGTTGCTACTTCTGTTTTTTTAGGTAGCTTTGGAATTCCAGGAGCAAAGGGTGAGAAAGGACCCCCAGGAACCAAGGGGGAAGAAGGAGATAAAGGACCTCCGGGGCCTTCTCAGATATCTACTTTGCTGGGGGACAAAGGAGAACCAGGCCTCAAAGGTACAGTCTTCTTTGGGAAGAACCTGGGGCTGATTCTGAGGCTAAGAGTTGTCCAAGAAAATCCTTGTAGTTGACAAATGAGGACAGTGAGAGCTGGTGTTTCATGTCCTGCCCACAGTCACAAAGCCAGCTGGTGGCCCAAGCCACTGGGTCTTCTGGGCCTTGCAGAATAATACGTTGCTTCTGCAATGCATGACTTTTTACTTTCATGTTAATTCTGCATTTGGGTCTGCTGTATTAAAATTGCTACTAGTCCATTTTAATTATAAGTCTCAAACCCTTCTTTTTGCCATGTATGGCAAAGGTAAACTCAGATTGGTTTACAAAGTTTCTTTATCACTTGCCTTTTGCCTGCCTTGCCAGCCACATGACATATTTATTCAACAAGTATACTTTTTAGTGCCTATAGACTCGGTATTTTATTATGTGCTGAAGACATGGAAGTGAGCACAGTAGAGGTAGTACCAGTAATCTGGTCATGAGGAAATGTACAGTTCGGTGGGGGTAAGGAGGGAAGAGACATTAATGGGTCTGTAGACATTTTATGTATAGGACCAGATAGTAAATATCCAGCGTTCTCTGGACCACATATGGTCCCGTTGTTGCATATTCTTTTTTATCTGTTAGTGTTTGTATGTTTGTTCCCAACCTTTTAAAAACAGAAAAACCATTTTTAGGCCTCCAACCATACAACACAAAACCAGATTTGGCCCTCAGGCTATAACCTGCCAACCCCCACAAACCCAAAGCAAATGAATGTGCTGAATAATACTTTTTTTTTTTTTAAGATTGTGATAAGTGACATAAATAGAAAAAAACCAAAATGTTACAAAGGAAAATAGCTAATCATTCCTTTGTATATGCTAGTTTCTTTCCTGGGCATTTTGTCCTGTTTCATATTTTTTCCATCCACATATCTCCTGTTCAGTCTTTAACACACACACACACACACACACACACACACACACCCCATTCCCTCTTACAGAAATCCATCCCTGTAGCATATTGTGCCCAACTCTATTACAGAACATATCACACTGGGTGGTAATTGTTTATTTACTCAGCTGACTCCCCAATTAAACACTAAAAACTTGGGGAAAGGGAACAGGATTTACATTTCCAGTACTCAGCATAAGACCTATTAATTCGATACTCAGTCCTTATGTGAATGAATAAGCAGGAGAACGGCACAAGGAAGGAAATCTGCTTGAGAAAAGCCCAAAGCCAGGCCATAGACAGATTGGTAAGTTCTTCGAATGCCAGTGGAAGGAGTGTGTAATTTGCCCTGTACATATTACAGATTCAAGGAACATTTTTAAGCCGGAGAATCATGTGATCCAGACCATGTTGTATGGAAAGTAGGAAATTCACAAGCTTTCCAGCCTGCAGAGCTGGATTCACATCCCAGCATCACTACCAATGGGTGGTGACTCTAGATTAGTCCACTGAATTCATAAAGTCTCAGCTTTGTCATCTTTACACCCAGCCCGGAAAGGCTCAAGGATAGACTGACATTGGCTGCAGATTAAATAACATAAATAAAAGAAAATAATGTTTGCCATGTACTAATTACTTAGTAAATGATAACTGTAATAAGTGGATCTGAGAAGGGGATAGTCTGGACAAGAATAGTGTAGTAAATGGTCCTCTGTCATTATTAAAAAAAAAAAAAAAATTTAAAGAAGCTGTATTTGGGCCACTAATTCTTAAATATGTGTGTTTAAAGTGTACATAGTAGCATTGCTAGTGTTATTTAAGAGCTAACTCCGGCCAGGCATTGTGCTAATGTTTTCACGTATTATCTCATTTAATCCTCTTTTGGAAAAGAGCTCACATCTGCCTGTGCTCTAAACAAATATGTTATGCCATATTACACTAACATCTCATCAAGTTTCATCAGGATGTAGAGAAGTCTGATAAAATTCTAACTTGTGTTCCTCATACATGGTTTTTAACTTTAGGATTTGCCGGAAAGCCTGGTGAAAAAGGAAACAGAGGCATTCCAGGGTTACCAGGTTTAAAAGGACCGGAAGGACCACCTGGACCACCAGGTCCACCAGGTATAGCTGACTCTCTGGTAGAAATCTCAGCCTCTGAGTGTTCCCAGATCTAAATGTAGCCAAAATGTATCTTTTGACGTATTGGGTTGAATATGAATTTTGCTCGCATAGTGTTCCAACAGACATTTGCTTCAAAATTAAACCCAAATGAAACTGTTTATAGTCAGCCTGTACCAACTAGAAAAATACTAACTTGCACAAAATTCCATTTTTGTACTACAAATGTTATTTTGACACTGCTGATATGTATCATGAAATACACATTCTATAGTTTATCACAATATCTCATATCAGAGAAGAAAATCAGATAGCAATTTAGAGGTTTTCAGAGTTGCCACTTTCTTTTTGAAACAAGCTACTGATTCTGCAAAGAAAATTTTCTAACTGAATTAACATAGCCTCCTCTTCTCTATGACCACATCAGTGACAAAATACACTACATGGGCAATCACATTGCAGTATTGCATTCGGAAATCTTTTGCTCTGTGGTGGCAGGAGCCTCCTCTTGTCTGTTGGCCTTGGTCCTAGCATGACTTTGCTGTTTGAAATCCAAGAATCTAACTTTCTCTAATTTTACCTTGTCTGGGTCCTCTGTCCCTTGCTCATCTAGAGGCAAAGAGGCAGCTATACAAGCACTTAAACTAGCTGGTCTGGCTGCTCAGAATTCATTTATGCATGCAAACAACAAATATTTGTTGAGCACCTACTATGTCCAGAACCGTGCAGGGCATGTGACCATTTATTTGTTCTCAAGGCCCCAGGGGGGATTCAGGCAGCGTTGGGAATCCTGGACAACCAGGACCGCGTGGTGGGCCAGGAAGCATGGGGAACATGGGGGTGCCAGGTAAGGTATAAGATCCTATTATGAGCTTAAAATTCATGCTGCTTCCCAGTTCTAAATTTTCTGTACGATTTGTTGTTTTGGTTTTCCACCTGGTAGAAAATTGATGTAAAACTAATTGTACGTTTAGACAAATGTACTATGTGCCCTTAGTACATGCACAAGAACAGAACATTCATATCATGTGAAAATCATCCATTATAACTCCCTGATGCACTCGTGATTCTGAAAAACCAGCTTCTTGGGAGAGGGTGGTTTGTGCCAAAGTTAAAAGTCGAACGCTTCAAGATACCTGTGTTGCCCTATCTTACCGGACTTCTTTCCTAATTTCAGGTCCTAAAGGACACAGGGGAGCTTTGGGACTACCAGGTTTAACTGGAAGACCGGGCCTCCCGGGTGTTCACGGTCTCCGAGGAGATAAGGGAGAGCCAGGTTATTCGGCAGGTACAAGGCCAGGACCACCGGGACCAAAGGTACACTGGCCACTGAAGTAGTTATATTTTGGTGGTGGAGTGAGTATCTGAGTATCAGCAAAGTAGCTGCGTTCAGTGTAGGCAAAGGACATTGATAATACCACTGCATTTTCATGCAACTTGGGGTTTTTATCCTCTGTCCACCACTAAGAATGCCTACAGTTCTCAGCTTAGGAGCTTATCCCTCCAATTTCTGTTCCCTAGGAATGGCTCATCACTGTCCCTGCAATTTACCTTGTAAATTGCCCTTGTATTTTGCACCGGTTCTCATAAATACCGTTGCCATCCTGTTCCTGGCAGATCACGGTGCTGGCACATAGCAGACGTGGCATATACACAGTGCTAAGTAACTGAGTGATAAATGCAACAAACACCGTTCATACTCGGTTCTGATCACATATCCTGCTTATATGAGGATTTTAAAGGTGTTTGACTGACTTTAAGGGAGATCCAGGATTGCCAGGTGACATGGGAAGGAAAGGAGAAAGGGGGCTACCTGGCACCTCTGGACATTCGGGGCCTGCTGGAACTGAGGGAGCCCCTGGAAATCCCGGGAGTCCTGGCCACCCAGGTGAGTGTGGGCTTTGTAACTCTGAAAGCCAGAAGCATGACACTGAGTATAGCCCTGACCTCCTGGAATCAGCACCGTAAACAGGAAGCTATTTAGGTTTTTGTACTACAGTTGCTTTTATTCAACTTTAATTCTTAAATTCTTAGACACAAAGGAACCGTAAATTAATCAGGGGGAGCCCAGATTTTACGAATCAGCCAGTATGGGGGCTGACATCTAAAATCCTGATGCTGTAGAGGGCGCCTGGCTGGTTCAGTTAGTAGAACATCTAACTCTTGATCCCAGGGAGGGTGAGTTCAAGCCTCATGTTGGGTGTGAAGCCTACTTCAAACACACACACACATACACACCAAAAAACCTGATCCTATGAACCAAACTTGAGTTCTATCTCTAAGAACTCAGCCTAAAGACATAAAATATTAGTTCATTGTCCAATCTTGTGATATTTGTATTAGTTTTCTAGGGCTTCCATAACAACACAGACTGGGTGGCTTAAATAGCAGAAATTTATGTTTTCACAGCTCTGGAGGCATCAAGGTGTCAGCACGGTTTGTCTCCTCCAGGGCTTCTCTCCCGGGCTTGTGTTGGGCATCTCCCTGCTCAGGCTTCACATGGTCATCTTCTCTGTGTGTCTGTCCTCATCGCTTCTTCTTGTGAAGACGCCAGTTGCATGGGATCAGGGCCCACCCCAATGACCTCATTTTAACTTAACTGCTTTTTTAAAGACCCTATCTCCAAATGCAGTATATTCTGCGGTCCTGGGGTTAGAACTCAACATGTGAATTGGGGGTCAACACAATTCAATCTGTAAAACTGCAGAGATTTTTTTTTTTTCTGGACTGTTTTCAGGTTGAGCATTGGCTTTCTTAGTGGCTTATCATTTAAGTTTTTGTTTTGTTTTACTCAAAACAACTGCCAAGCTACCGGCTTGCAGCTTACTCGAAGATACTATTTAAGTGATCTTTTCAAATACTGAAAGGTTCAGTGGATTTGTTGTTAAGTCCCGGTTAAAGAAATACATCAGATACAAGTGGTCCTTGTGCGGGGGTGTAGACAGACCTTTGAAAGGGATTCGACATATCTCTGCTGGGCTTCTGTGGACAAACAGCAGGCAGGACAAAGGCCTGAGGGCCAGTGTGAGGACAGGTGACTGCCCACCTCAGCCATCCTTGTAACCATTCATCTTGTGCTGTTCTAGTTCCTTCTCTTCTCTCTTCATTTACAGGAAAGCCGGGCCCTGATGGTGATTTGGGGTTAAAAGGCATCAAAGGCTTCCCTGGTTCTCCAGGAGTCAAAGGCCCTCCAGGTTCCATTTTTGTACTTTTGTCTATTTCCCCTTCACGAGGGAGGTACATTTTCTCCTGACGTTGGAATCTCTGTATACCCACCTATCTGCTGCCCCTCAGAAGGTTGCTCCCGGTGACCAGGTCCTGGGACAGAAATGCAAAAACTGTGAGCTTAGGTATTTATACCCAACTAACTCAGAGATCTGCCAACCCACACATTCTCACGTGATAATCCTTGTGATAGTGTTATTCTGTTCTAAGTGTCACTGTGACTTGAGCATCATATAACTACATTCTGGGGAAGGAACCCCTTTAACAGAATTCTACACGACATTCCTTTTCTCAGGACTTCCAGGATACCCAGGACCTCCTGGACCAATGGGTATGAGAGGCAGCCAGGGACGTGATGGAATTCCTGGTCCAGCAGGAGAAAAGGGAGAAACAGGTACAGTTTGCTCACTGGCTCGGATCCCCCGGATTCATTTCGCATTGAATGGTTAGTGGCAGTGTAGTCCTTCACGGTTCCGGACGTTCTTCTCCCACAGAACTGATGATGTGTTTCATGTGTTCTGGATGTCTGGTAATTAAACGGCCTTCTGTTACCAAAGTGAAACTGACCAGGCATAAGTGAAATTAACCGCATATAAAATATTAACGTACCAAAATTATCTCTTCCAGGTTTGCTGGGGGCACCTCCAGGCCCAAGAGGGAGCCCCGGTGTTCCAGGTGAGAAGGGCTTCCTCCCTGACCCTGGTGATAGCTTCAAGCACAGAAACTAATCGAAATGCCTGATATATCAAATAAACTTCACATAGCGAAGGAAAGAAGTCCCAGTGGTGATACAAGATGTTTATATTCTTGGTTGTTCAAGTAAAAATGCTTAAAATTTATTACCATCAAACAAAGTGAGGGCTGGGATCCAGTTTTGGAATTTCCTTCTGTTGAAAGTCTTTAAAAATCAACAGACTTGCTGTGTGTTCCTTTGGTGTGGTTGTTAGCATGGTTTAAATGTACCACCTCCTGGAAGGCGGAGGAGGAATTTCAGCCTTCTCCAGGAGCATCGCTCCCTGCTATTCTGAGTAGGGAGGGTAGTAATAGCATGTGGTCATATCACGAATTCTTTCCCACCTTGTCAATCTTCATCACTCTGATTCCCACCCCCAGAGTCAGCTCATGGTTCATGCTGCTTTTTATTAAGGGCTATCGGTAACTCCCTCAACACCAAACATGGCAGTTTACCAAACATGTCATTCTAAGTATATACAGGTCTTTAGTTTGACAGTCATGCCAGTGTTTGATAAGATAAGCAGCTTCTTCACACTTTTTCCATGTTGTAGAGAAACCTGCCAGAAGAGATATTAACTTGTTCCCACTTTCTATTACGCTTCCCAGATGTGGGTCCTGCAGAAAGGAGTATTTTATTAGTGGTAAGGGCTCTACCTAATGAAGACCTCAGGGTACTCATGCTTACAGGCACCAGCGGGGAGTAGCTAGGTGCTCCTGAGAAGCTCTGAGGGGCAGAAGCTGCCTCGTGACCTATCAGCTCAAACGTGCAAAGTCTACAAGAGCTGTCCTTTTTCACGTGTTTCTTGATTATGGCATAGTCTCCTTGGTTGAACTCAATGTCCGCAAACCTCCAAGACCACACCTTCCCCCAAGAGCCTAAAGGCTTCCTCCAGGTCACACATCAGTTTTAGAATTATGGTCAAAAAGAGAGTTTCTGTCTTATTTTCCTAGGCTAAGCTCACAGTTTAACCATTTGGAACAAGAACGTTTTGGCATCTATTTGGAAATAAAATCTCATGTAAAAGGATCATATCTTAAATAAAAACCCTTAAAAAAAGAAAACTAGCCTAATTATGTACATAAATGATTATGCACCTCAGTCCCCCAAAGATAACTAAATATGGAGAAGAGTTCATTGAGACTTGGAAGGTATGAATCCTTTTAGTTTTAATTCTTCCAAATGTTAAAAAGAAATCATATTGCAAATAAGGAAGCATCTTTCTGGACAGGGACTGTACAACCTAAGAGCGCATCTCAGTGCCTTGGGAAATTGCCAGATCCTGTCCTGAGCTTGAAGTGAACTGAAATCATTTATCCCTGTCTTCGAAAAGCAGATATTATAGGAAAACAAACAAACAAAAAACAGAACAAAAAAAACTAAAGAACATAATAGACAAAGGCTAGATATTCAATACTCATCCATTTCATTTTGTCTTCACTGTCTTCCTTTAAAAAAAAAGATTTTATTTATTTGATAGAGACAGAGATAGTGACAGAGATAAGGATAATGGAGGAGAGGGAGAAGCAGGCTCCCCATTGAGCAGGTATTCAACTCGGGGCTCAATCCCAGGACCCTGGGATCATGACCTGAGCTGAAGGCGGACACTTAACTGACGGGCCACCCAGGAGCCCCATCACTCTCTGTTCCTGCACAGCAACTTCCCAAGCCCTTTCCTGTTCCAGCAGCCTCATCATCACTTTCCCTTCTTCTCCTTCCTGTTTCCTAAATGTGTGCCATTCACTATTTCTTGAATAACCCAGAGAAAGGAAAGAGGATGGAGTGATTATTCTCAATTCATATGTTTCCCATTCATGAATGTCAGAGCACAAGATGAAAAATATTAGTAATTAAGTGGTAACCTCTCGGGTATCCTCTTTGGTAAATCCAAGCCTCTGGCCACATGTGTCCCTTCCAGATTAGTGTTTGTGTTCTGAGGATAGAACCAACCACGGACAGAAGAGGGAGCCCAACTTTGTTGCTCCTTTGTCTGGGTGTAGCTGGGTGACTCAGATGCGCACATCAGGGTCTGGAAGTTTGGCTCTGAATGCTCTCTCGCATTGTCAGTGATTAAATAATGACATTATCATTAAAGTTCATCAGATAATAATAATTGTAGCATGTAGTTACAGAACACTTTAGAGCTTACACTACACCTTTCCATCTCACTTGATCTTTAAAGACTGAGCTGCGCCGGGTGTTAACCATCATTTTTAAAATAAGAAACGGACATATACAACGGTGAGGTGACTTTACCAAAATCAAACTGAACTAAGGTAGAAGCAGGTCTCAGCTCAGTTCCTTGTAGACCTATATTCCTTTTACCAGCCTCTATTAAAAAATATTTTGTGAATCTTTAAGCACAGTGTCTCTGCATTCCCAGAGATACCCCTAGTAAGGGCATTACAGAAACTTACCAAACCCTTTTCTTTGCAGGAGCCAAAGGAGACAGGGGCGCCCCGGGCTTACCCGGCCTCCTGGGCAGGAAAGGGGCAGTGGGAGACACCGGGCCGCGGGGACCCACTGGCATAATGGGACTCCCAGGGCCACCAGGTTTTCCTGGCGCAATCATCCCTGGCCAGAAAGGAAATCGAGGCCCACCTGGCGTCAGAGGAAACCCAGGTAGAGGGTCTAATTTAAATAAGATAAAAGAATGAACGTTTGACAACAAAAGCTTTCAGCCTTCAGCTGGTGCGACCTTGTTGCTTCTCCTCCACCCCACCCCCCCCCCCCCCCCCCCCCCCGCCCCCCGCTGGTCTTCTCCCACCCATTCGCTCTCCTGTAGAGGGCAGCAAAGGGGCTGCTGTTGGTGTGGTCTTGTTTTTATTTAAATTCCAGGTAGTTAACATACAATGTGACTTTAGTTTCAGGAATACAGCCTTGATTTAAGCCTTCCATACAACACTCATGCTCATCAAAGCCACTGGTGGTGGTGTTGAGGCTGTGGGAAAATTGGTAAATATCAAATTAGTAAACCTAAAAGAGAAGGATACATCCCATCACCAAGATCTAATTGAGTTGCTACTATGAATGGAGTACTGTGCTGGGTGCTCTAACAGACGTCCAGGAGGGAGAAACAGCTCCTATCTTGCGCCAGGTGCTTTCCTGGCATTATTTTATTCTTTCTTCACCACAAGCCATCACACTCCTCAACACAAAGACCGTGTGGGGTAACAACAGGTGCATAGTTTGCTGTCGTCCAAAAACATCACCCATAGAACCAGCCACACTCCTGGACTGGTAATACTGACAGGCCCTTTGTCAATTCAGGTGAGCCCGGTCCTCCGGGACCTCCAGGGAGCCACGTAAGAGGCATCAAAGGAGACAAGGGACTCATGGGCGAGCCTGGCCCTAGGGGTCTGCCTGGAACTATAGGAGCCGAAGGGCCACCGGGGCCACCGGTAAGTGTGGAAAATTATTCTTCTTGTATTCTTCTAAATTGATTGTCAGGGTCTGATGTACCCACAGGGAAAAAAAGATTACCATTTGTGATGCTTCTGTGCCGTCAACAGAAGAGTCTGGAAGGTTCAAAGAATCTTAAGAGTTGGAAAGATTGGGGCTCTAGAAGTTTGATTTGTAGGGGACCCTTTCCTATGTCATTCCTGAACTTTTTCTTCTTTAGACACTGAGCAATTCCAATAATGGAATCTTAAAACAAACAAACAAACAAAAAACCACCTAAGAGTTTGGGATCACTCTAGAGGACAACATAATTTTTCTCTATTAATAATGCTTTCAAAGTTATCCGTGCTATCCCCTGAATGTCTATTTTGTCAGTGTTTGTAAACAGCTGTCACTTCCTTGAAGTATTTTCTTCCCTGACAAATACCTGTGCTTTTCAAATTCAGTATCATCCTTCATCAACCCTGCCTCTATTCTGAATATATCCTGCTTGGTCAATATCTCCCTTAAAAACACAGCCCTTGAGACAAACACCACTGGGGATTAAGAACTCAGTTCCGCCATGGAGTGGGTAAAAGAGGGAGGAGTCTCACCATCTTGAACATCACTATTTTATAATCCAGCCTAAAATTCTGCTTGAGCTGTTCAGCTCCCATGTCCCTACACTGTCACTGCACAGTGAGCTTCTGGTCCACCAGAGCCGTGTGTGTGTGTGTGTGTGTGTGTGTGTGTGTGTGTGTGCGCGCGCGCGCGCGCGCGCGCACGCGCGCTAACACACCTGCCTTTCCTCCTGAATGGCTTCTAGGTTCTCTCCATTACTTTTAGTTCTTGTCTGTTTGTTTGTGACTGGGGTGCAGAACTTTCACATTTATTTTTTATCGTTGTCATTGTGTCCAGTTAGGCTTATGCTCCCAGCCTATGAAATTCTCTGAATTTCTCTCTGGCCACCTGGGCCATCTTCCCTCACTTTCTCTTTAGCAGCATATTTGAAAAACCCGTTTCCCCTGTTTACCTCAAACTCTGGGAGATTGATGAGAAAGTCAGAGTTAGGTCATAGAATCTTCATGTTTTCATCAGTGATGGGCAGTGAGAACTTCAGCACGGTGGTGTGTCAGGGATCATGTTACATTCTCTAAAGTCCTCTTGATATTTGGTTTCCAGAATCTACCTTTTTAAAACTTTTTTTTTTAATGAAATTATTTGCCCAGTTTTCGGTATCGCTCATGTTCTCCATGATTTTTTGAAAGTGGCAAACACTGATCCTATAATCACAGGGAAAGTCCTTCCAAGGACACTGGGCTATGGAAAGTATTGTTTGGAAATGGGATCCTGCTTAAGTCCACTGGGCTTATACGTTTGCACTTGAAAGGTCATTTTCTTGAAGGATGTCTGAACTGGCTCTTGCCCTGACCAATCCTCTCCTTGCATGGAGCAGCTCCCACCTCACCCAAGGGCTGGGCCTGGCACCAGACCCTTCTCCCTGGTTACCTGGAGAACAGGCCAGACCTCAGGAGCCTGAGAATCCTTGACCAGGGGTTTCTGTTTTCTCTCTCTTCTTTTTTCACCTCATAACACCTTATTCAAGCATTACGACTATTCCTCCTTTCATCTTGTTTGGAGGCCAGTTTTGCTATTCTTGGCATTCTGAATGACGTTCAGTTCATTGTTTTCAAGTAATAGTATTCTGTCTCAATTCACATGGATAGTGTAATACTAGATATAACTTACATTCTGACATGTAGCTCCTTTCTGAAGCTCTGCTTCCTTCCCCCTTCTCCTATGGCCTTGCTTGAGCATTCCGTGGCTACAAGGGCATTTAGTGTGGGCCTCATAAGGAGGGAGCATCTCCTCCTGGTCAGACCACCACATCCTCACCAAAAGTGCAGTCAGAGCTCCCATGACAATCCCTTCATCCCAATCCCTAGCACTTGACTTGTTCCACCACTCTGATCAGGAGTAATTTATAACTCTGCCAGCTCAGTTAAAACAATGGTGGAGGCCACAATTCAATATTGGCCCTGTTTTCTTTGCAAAAATTACAAAGAAAAATGATAATATTCATTCTGGCAATCCAGTGTCTGCTCTTCCCAAAAGATCTCCAAATACTGGGCGGTTTCATTGAGGATATATTCAATTATATTCAATACTCATATAACAGACATTAATATCCAGAAGTTGTGTTTGCTCTTGAGCTTAAAGGCAGCTTTTGCTTCTGTTTTATTGAAAATGATAGGGCTAAGGAAAGGTCTAGGTGGCGGAGGAGCTCTAGGGAGATTGGGTGGATGGGACGGTAAAAATGATATCTGTCAACTTCAGCTCATTCTGATCCAATGTAATACTATTTTCTTAAAAAAAAAATTGCAGTGACTATTGTGATTTTTTAAATTTGTCTTTGGTTCTGCTCCCTTCTGTTTGAAATACAGGGAGCACCAGGAAGCCCAGGTCTGCCAGGGCTCAGAGGTGATCCTGGATTCCGTGGATTTCCAGGTGTGAAAGGTACTGTTTTTGTGTACTACTCTGGATACAGAGACGATGATTTTGATTTATATTTTAGGGCATGCAAATGTTTTGTTTTGGTTTTGGTTTTTTAAGGGGAGAAGGGTGATCCGGGATTTCTGGGACCAGCTGGGCCTCCGGGGCAAATTGGGCCAAAAGGACCACCCGGTAAGTATTATTTCCTTAGTGTTGCTCTTCCTGAGGAAAGGGTAACTCATCAGTGGAGCCATCACTGTCTTATGTTCATACCAATAGGTGTACGTGGAGACCCTGGCACGGTTAAGATCATCTCCCTTCCAGGAAGCCCAGGACCGCCTGGCCGTGCTGGAGGACCAGGGATGCAAGGAGAACCCGGGCCACCGGGGCCACCGGGAATCCTAGGTGTGGCACTGGCAGCACTGACATGGATTACTAGGAAGGGGGTGAACTAAAATACCTACAAAGTGCTTTGGAAGCAAGTGATACAACTTCACAGAATATGTTACGTTATGGTGTTTTTTACAATCCGTTTCAGGATCAAGCTTATTTTACTCTTGACCAGTAAATAAAAGACCTTTTGAATCTACTGAAAACTGTTGTGTATATCATAAGCTTGAGCAAATATTCTTTAGGGCACTTAAATGTGTTTTTTATTAAGCTCAAGTATTATTTCTATTTTCTCTGACCACTCAGTCTTAGAACTCTGTTTCTAAATGATTGCCTGAATAAACCAGAGTTCTGTGTGTGGACACTGTTCTCACACTCTGTACAGCACTTGGAAGAGCAGTAAATGTAAATGTATGCTTGATCTTATGAAATCTTTTCAAAGTATTGGTGTATGGAAACTGAACTAACCCCTCTGTATGGGGTTAGCACCCTGTAATAGTCTTCTGAGCAGAATTGTTACATTCTAAGTTTGCCTGAATTATCTGGGATATAAAAGAGGTATTACTTTGATGAGTACACGAGCATAGCAAATTCTGGAACAAAGTCCATCAAAATGGAAGCACAATGTCAAACTGCCATGTTATTTCATATGTTCCTAGTTTGGTTTTGGTGGTATAACAGCTGATGACCAACTGTCCCAGTTTGTCTGCAGCTCAGTTTGTAGGACTTTCATTGCTGAAACTGGGAAAATCCTAGGTAATCTGGGGTGGTTGGCCACCCTACATTTTATCCTGTATGAACCATTCAGCACGGTGTTGGTTTTTTGCCTAGGACCCTGTGGGCCAAGAGGTAAGCCAGGCAAGGATGGAAGACCAGGAACTCCTGGGCCAATTGGAGAAAAAGGCAACAAAGGTTGTAAAGGAGAGAAAGGTAAATATACAGCTGGCTTGTTCTCTCACTGAAGGAATGCTCTTTCAATATACAGAAAGGTCTTGGTCGATACGTGACTTTAAGAGTCATCTAGGTCTTTCAATTTGTGTTGTTCACAAAAATGTTCACGTGGAAGAAGATGAAAAACCTAGAGTTACTGGAGTACACCATTCTTCCTATCTCTTATCTGGGCACATGTACTCCAAATTTTTAGCCTAGGGGCAAGGAGACCTAATGAAGCATGAATTCTATTTTTGGAAAGGCCAGAACTGTTTTTAATTATTTACAGGAGTACTTATTTAATAATATCTACTTATAGGAGTGGCATATAAGTACATAGTTTGAACAAATATTAGCTTGATGTGAATTGAAGAGCAGCTTCGTATCTTTATCTAGGAAAGCCATCTTTCAACTATGCCATGCCGTTCATGAATACTGAATGACTGAACAACTCATGTGTTACCCTGAAAAAGGCTCTCTTAAATATTTTAATCTGGGTGGAGGTAAGGGTGCTGAACTTTGGGGGCAAATAAGTGGGGCCTCCTGGGAACAGGACTGCTAAAATGACAACTACGTCTGGAAGGCATTTATCCAAGGTCATTTTTGCTAGCTCTAAGCAGGGTCTCCAGAACCAGAGGAAGCACACAGCTCTTCTTAAAATTGAAGGTGTTTGTGCTGCAGATGAAACTGAATTCTATCTAGGCAAGAGATGTGCCTATGTGTACAAAGCAAAGAACAACACAGTGACTCCTGGTGGCAAACTAAACAAAACCAGAGTAATATGGAAAAAAGTAACTCATGCTCCTCTTTTTTTTTTATTTATTTTTTTTAAAGTTTTTTATTTTATTTATTTATTTGACAGAGAGAGACCACAAGTAGACAGAGAGGCAGGCAGAGAGAGAGAGAGGGAAGCAGGCTCACCGCTGAGCAGAGAGCCCGATGCGGGACTCGATCCCAGGACCCGGAGATCATGACCTGAGCCGAAGGCAGCGGCTTAACCCACTGAGCCACCCAGGCGCCCCCTCATGCTCCTCTTTGTGCCAAATTCCAAAGTAACCTTCCTGCTAAACCCACTGAACACAGAATCCGTGTGATGCTGTGCCCCTCCCCCTCAAGGAGTTAACTTACTGAAAAGTAAATAAATAAAGGTGTAGATTTGTTTTCCTGTTAAAAAAAATAGTCTGAATATAAGTTTATATGTCAATTTGATATACCTGGATCAAAATCTACCTTCTGCAAAAGTTTCAAAAGCACTTTCTAGGAAATACCTACATATCCAAAAGAATTGCTGATTTTGTTAAAGAAAAAAATTCTAAATGCAGTTTTCCAATTTACTGACATATGACCAGATCTACTATAATAAAACTGTAAAAACTAGAGACTTATATCTTTAAAAATTCAGATATAATGCTAATAATATTGTTAATTGCATAATCACTCATGATTTAGTATTGTCAAGAGTGCACTTTAGAGCATGCTTAATCATTCAGCTGTCCTTAAAATGTGTTTTTCAAAGTGAGAAGATGCAAAACTCTTATTAATAATTCTACTAATTAATTCTATTAATTAAAATTTACTGATCAGTTTCAGAAGAGGACCACACAGTAAGAGTGACGGTCCTACAATACAAAGTGTATTGAGAATCATTAGCATGTAGAATTAGTCCTGATTGAATGGATAAGGAAGATGTGGTCCATATACACGATGGAGTATTATGCCTCCGTCAGAAAGGATGAATACCCAACTTTTGTAGCAACATGGACGGGACTGGAAGAGATTATGCTGAGTGAAATAAGTCAAGCAGGGAGAGTCAATTATCACAGGGTTTCACTTATTTGTGGAGCATAACAAATAACATGGAGGACATGGGGATATGGAGAGGAGAGGGAGTTGAGGGAAATTGGAAGGGGAGGTGAACCATAAGAGACTATGGACTCTGAAAAACAATCTGAGGGTTTTGAAGGGGCGGGGGTGGGAGGTTGGGGGAGCCAGGTGGTGGGTATTAAGGAGGGCACGTATTGCATAGAGCACTGGGTGTGGTGCAAAAACAATGAATTCTGTTATGCTGAGAATTAAAAAAAAAAAAAAAAAAGAATTAGTCCTGATCCATACCCACCTCACAAGAAAGATTAAAGGATCTGAAAGTTAAATAGCACAGGTATAAACTTAGAGCCCTGGCCTCTCTCTCAGAAATACAGAATATCCTGGATATTCTGGATATTGCATGGTAGCCTACCTCCAGTTCCTCTCATGCTCAGCTAATCACAATCCCTGTGCAGAGACAAGTAGAGGGATCTTTTGCTTGTGGCCAGTTAAGAGCTCCCTGGTAATGAGGGTAGACGTGGGGGAAAGTGAAGAAGGTGTATCCTCTCCATCTGATATATTAAAAACGTACAATTCTGGATGACTCAAGTAAGACATGAAATGTTGATGAATTTAGATATGACCTATTTTTAATTTCAAAGAATACGCCAAGACCCCTGGAAAACATAAGAATGTGGGTTGACTGAAAAATATAGAATCTTAGTGCTTTAACAGATCATAGGGAAAGGCATTGCCTTCTGAGCCAAGACTAAACTGGGGCACTGCCTGACTCCAGGGCATGGCTGTTTGTGGGAAACAATAATATCTCCCTTGACTCGTGGACCCCAAATCCAACAGTCTCTACCCTCCCGCATTCTTTAGGACCCAAGGTGGGTTGGGTGGAGCTTGGGGTACACTGGCAGTGGAAATGGATCAGGGACCAAGGGGGGATGGAAGCCAATGCCAATGCCATTAAATAATAGCTATTTGACGGAAAAAAAAGGAGAGGAAAGAAAGGAGGATAGAGAGAAAGGAGAGCTCTCTGGTCCTTATTTAGAAAGTGACAAAAGTGTATTTACCACTCTAGTGCAGAGAAAAAAAGTATAAAAAATACTTACTTTGCCTTAAACTCATAGATAAAGGAAACTCTTATCACACTAAAAGAAAAAAGTCTTTTCTGTTCTTATTTGCCTTACTCATTGATTTAAAACCTTCTCAAAATTTACACCTTTAAAAAGAACTTTCAGTGTTTTCCATGCATATTTACTGACTTTATCAAAAGCACATGTCATTTTTTATTATCCACCTGAAGAGACTTTCAAATTGTATTTGACTTATTCACTCTTGTTGTAGGATGCACTCACTCATACACAAAAAAATGTACATAAGACCTACTAGACGCAGGCCACTGTGCTAGGTACCACAGAATGAAAAGAAAAAGACCTGATCTCAAAAATTCATCATACAATATACACAAGTATTTATAAGAAGCATTGTGTGATAAACTAATCAACAATTTAATATTGCTTGGCCATTTTGTAAGTCAGTCTTCTTTAGGATTCCTTCAAGAGGAGCTTACCAGATATACATCAACACTGAAATTAGTACTTTGGGAAATTGAGTTTGTGGTTTTGTTTGTATTGCAACATATATGACATGTTTTTTAAAGGACCACCTGGATCAGATGGACTGCCAGGCTTGAAGGGGAAACCTGGACACATTGGACCTCCTACAACTGGGCCAATGAGGAGAGGCTTTATCTTCACCAGGCATAGTCAGACGACAGCGATTCCCTCCTGTCCAGAAGGGACAGAGCCACTCTATAGTGGATTTTCTCTTCTTTTTGTACAAGGAAATGAACAAGCCCATGGACAAGACCTGGGTAATGTTCCAGCCCAGTTTTCATTTTGTTCCATAGACATATTGTCAACTTCTATAGCATGGGGTACTTTTCTCTGTAGTGTGAACAAGCCTGAGTACCTTACAGCACTTTTTAAAGACGGTAAATGAAACAACATTGGCTTAATGTCTAATTTTCATTCTGGAATGTACAGCTCTGGAAGGAGCCCAGCTCATGAATGTCAGTCTAGCTTGTCCTATTCAATGCAAGCAATTTTCACTTAAATCACCTGTTTTCTTTTTAATCTTAAAGCAGCATCTTTTCTGAAGCTTAGTCTAGTTATTAGCTATTACATACATTTGAAGAACTGGGAATACTCTGAAACAGACATTTTCCCACCCGACCTTGACCAGTCCTCAAGTGCTAGACTGATTAGGAAGGGTCACCCGAAGTATTAAGAAGGTTGGGGCAGGAGAATGTTTTTTATTGGATCTTTGATATCTATCCTCGTTAAAACTTTTCAGTAACACATTCTGCAAACAACACTTTTGGATTGTCTTATTTTTGTCACACATTGTTTTAATTAGCCTCTGCCTAGTAATGATACTCAAAATAATTTTAACTAAAAGTGATACTCAGTCCGATGTTTCATTAGGAACTCTCGGCAGCTGTCTGCAGCGATTTACCACAATGCCATTCTTATTCTGTAACATCAATGATGTATGTAATTTTGCATCTCGAAATGATTATTCATACTGGCTCTCAACACCAGCTCCGATGCCAATGGACATGGCTCCCATTACTGGCAGGGCCCTAGAGCCCTATATTAGCAGGTAAAAATCTAACCTGAGTTTTGTGATGGGACAAGGTCAATCATTTCATGCGTAATGTAATGTAAGGCAGCACATCATGGTCCAGAAAGTGGTGATGCTGCTGTATTCTTTTTATTTTTTTTAAGATTTTATTTATTTTAAAGAGAGAGAGAGGAGTGGGGGGAAGGGCAAAGGAAGAGGGAGACAGATAATCATAAGCTGACTTCATCCTGAGCTCGATCTCACAGCCCTGAGATCATGATCTGAGCCAAAACCAAGAGTCAGACATGTAAACAATTGAGCCATCAAAGCAACCCAGCTGCCATATTCTTTATTTCACATTACAGATGCACTGTCTGTGAAGGTCCTACAAATGCCATAGCCATTCACAGCCAAACCACCGCCATTCCCTCCTGTCCCAATGGCTGGATTTCTCTCTGGAAAGGATTTTCATTTATCATGGTAAGGAGGAAAGGAACAGCAAATTCATAGTAAAGATTACCCTCAGAACCTTACATTGGACGGGGTGAAATTTGGCCCGCAAGAATGATGCTGCCTGACACTAATATGCAACGTATTCTAGGGACATTGGTTTGAAAATCTGGAAATATACTTTTTTTTAAAGTAAGTTGGTTTTTTGTAAATGGAGCATTTAAAAAAATGACCACAAATTCTATATAAGACATTCAGGTGATGAGTAATGCCAAATTAGTAACAGAATGCCTTTTTTTTTTTAAACATGGCAGCCATTTTATATAGATCCTCCATAATCCTTATGGAAACCTGGAGGTAGTTCCTATCTTTTATAGTTTTATAAATAAAAATGAAGATCCTCAAGGTCTCATAACTACTAATTGCTAACACCAGGGTTTGAACCTGAGTCTGTTTCACAATCTTTTTACCTTACACTTATGCCCCTTTGACATTCATATCAAGATGGGGGCTAAGAGAAAAAGCCTTTTAAAGAAAGATTCTCCAGATGTGAAGTGCTAAATGAGGAAATCTATGCACTGACCATCAGTGATTCTGAGAGCCACACATACGTGGTTGGTGGTTATTTATATTTTGTATAGCATCACTTAGGATACATTATTCCCCTTTCTTTACTCACAGACATTCATTCAACCATTAATTTAACAAGTATTTATTGAACACCTACCATGTGCTATGACTGTTCTAAGCACTAAGAAGAATACCAACAATGAACCAAAGTTCCTGCTGGCCATGAACATATATTTTAGTGGTGAAGGTAGACAATAAACAAGAAGACAAAATAACCATAATAATAATGACTTTAGATGGTGGTCAGTACTCTGAAGGAAATAGGAGATTGTGAAAGAGACGAGGTCAAGGAAAGCCTCCTGGAGGTTATAGTTAGGCATATCCCTGAACTATAAAAACGAGCTAGCTGACTGAGGAAAAGGAGGATTCCAGGCCAAAGAAATAGCTTTTACTTTTTTTTGATGACTAATCCTCAACTTGGAAGGTACCTCAAGTATTAGCAAATTTGGATAAAAAAGCGTAAGTTTATTTCACACTACTTTTTTTTTCTTACTATTACAAAAAAAAAAAAAAGGTAAAGCACTGAAAGTTTGAACAACATGCACAGAATTCTTATCCAGGTATTTTTATTGTGATAGTTCACAAGTGCGGGTTCTGAGGGTGCTGGGCAAGCTCTGGCCTCCCCTGGCTCCTGCCTGGAAGAATTCCGAGCCAGTCCATTCATAGAGTGCCATGGAAGAGGAACGTGCAACTACTATTCAAATTCCTACAGTTTCTGGTTGGCTTCATTAAACCCCCAAAGAATGTTCAGGTAACTATTCAAAGTCAAGTTTAATCTCATGACTCAGTTGCTGAACTATTCAGAGGTTGCCATGTTAGATTTTCATTACGTGTGTGTTGATGAACTCACATTTAAAAGAGATCCCCGTGACAACAAAATGTTTGGAACTCCCAGTTTACAAGTGTTCCACAGTCAACTAGTAGCCATGGGTTTGTACTACTGCATCAGTAAAGGCCCCCAAATGTGATTTCTGTCAACACCAAACATATTTAACATTTGTATATGAACTTATAGCAAATTACTGAATAAAACCATGAAATGATCTGCTGCTCTTAATTTACTGTACTGGAAGACTTGTGCGTGATCCAGACTGTTTAAAGGACAAGGGCTGTTTTTATTACAAAACAGAGAATCTGTAAGTTTGCATCACAGCCTATGTTTTCCTCACTGCTGCTGAAATACAACTAAATTATAAAACATTGACATATATACCTTTACAGAAATATGACTTTAGATGAACTACAATATTAATAAATCTCAAACCCAGCAAATATTCCCTCTTTACCTATACATTGATGAGACTCTTTGCACTTTTTGCTTTTATTTCAGAAAACCTATTCCGTCAACTGTGAAAGCTGGGGAGTTAGAAAAGATAATAAGTCGCTGTCGGGTGTGCATGAAGAGAATACAATGAAGAAATCAAAAGAAAACAGAACTGTTCTTTTTCATCCTAAATAACAAAGTGATGATGCAGAATATGCATTTATTTCGATATTTTTCTGTAACCAAACAATATGGTTCCATGATGACTTAGTACAAAGTTTCTATTTGTTTCCCCACACAACAAAGCATTTCTTTTAAGTCAGTTCTGCAATCCTGGTATCTAATCTGTGCTCTTGCAAAGTTTCCTATGGCAAGGCAGCAGACTTTTCAAAAAATATCCCTGAAATCCTATTCTAATTGTATCCAATGCATGGTCTCAACTGCGATGGTATGAAGTTTGGTGCTACAAGTTAAGAGCTATTTGGTCCACTGGATTCCCAAGATTTGTCCCTTTCTATTCCAGTTGTTGAGACTCAGGGAGGCTAAATTGGTTTTAGATTGTGCCACCACCCCCTTTAGTTCCTGAGACAGGAGGGAGATGTGGGGGGCAGGTGGAGTAATGACGCCTCATGCATTGGACTGGACTTTGAGACCTGTTCAGTAACCTAAGGCCTGAGGAAACCAGAACTAAACTAAGGTTCACAGATATTCTAGGGCTCTTTCAAGTATACCCAAGACTAAGGCCAAAAGAGGCCAAAAGGGGGTTTCCCTCAATGGTTTTGTTCATATTTTTTTTAATATTTTTTGTTTATCCATTGAATTCATTTCACCGCAGCAAGGTAATCTGCTTGCATTCAAATTTTTACCCTTAGTGAATTAATTTTAATAGGATGTTACACACATGCTCTGAAATGTATCTGATTTCTTTTTTTTTTTTTTAACCAATTCACTCACCCAGATAACAAGGATACTGCTTATTGGATGTGCACTTTATCCCCATCCCTATAAATGTTGAGAAAACTTAAGACATTTGCTGGCTAATCAGATTAGGCTCAAAATATTTTTCCTTTGCTGTGATCCATTCATATTCCATGTAACCTGGGTATTTCCAGATTTATTCCCTGATTATTTCCCTACTTCTTTTGTAAAAAATTTTGTGTTTTATGTTGCATAGTCTCACCAACTGTGTTGAAAGAGTCCTGTAAAAATCTTAATGTAAAAATTGTATAGCTTTGCAGATATGCGTCTTAAGACTTGCTTTTCAGTGTGTTGAAACATTCCCAAAGTTACTTAATTCAGCTGAACATGCACTTCATTTAGCCTCAACCCTGGCCCCAAGGAAGGTGCTAAATTACAGATACTAAGGGGGAGAAAAAGAGACTAATGTTTCTGATCTGATATCCCAGAAAAGGTGACTAACTTATTGTTACTGTTAGGACTCCCACATATCTGAGCTGGCTTTTCCCCTTCTTCTTCCTTTGTCACTGTTCTTATATTCCATCATCATCATTCAGTAGGCCTCAAAAAAGGTTTACAAGGTCTCTGGCCAGAGAAAGCCCAGGACATCTAGCTTCTCTTGGGCATCACAGAAGCCAAGGTAGGAACAACGTTAAGAAAACAAAGATCTGCAAGGCACTAAGTACCACTTGAACTCGATGGTAACAATATTTGATGGATCTGAAAGGCCAGGTATCCTGAGGCAAAGCTCTGAAGATGCTTCTTGATCCACCCAGGTGGCATTGATGGTGCTGATATTTAAATTCAGGTTATAGCTTTGGTCTCAGTTGCTCTGTAAGTAAACGTGTGACCCCAGAGGAGAGCACAGGCTGGGACCTTGGTTCCCACCCTTCCCTGCTCAGGTGACTGCTGTCAAGCCATTTTTACATTTAAACATTATAAAGTGCATTTTACTTAGATTACTTATGTAGACTCACCTAATATTAAGATTTTTTTGCTCTAAAAATATCCTGCTGTCCCATTTGTACCATAATGGCATACAGGGTCTAATTGATGGCCACAAGCCCTCTATAGGACAACAGCTCTCCAACTGTGGTCCCTGGACCAGCTGCATCAACAGCCTCTGGGAACTTGCTATAAATGGAAATTTTAGGACCCACCTCAGACCTGTAGAATCAGAAACGCTACGGGTAAGGCCCAGAAATCTGCATTTTCCAAGCCCTCCAGGTGATTTCCAACACACTCAAAATTAGGAACTGCTTGGGCAAACAGCCAAGGAATGATTGTATGGGCAGTTACCAGGTACAGCTGGCTGTAATTGTTCCATCTGTGCCTCCCTTTTAAAGTCCAAAATCACAAACGACCCTAAGGTTGTCTAATTTTACTAATATGTAAAAGCCCTAGATTGGTGCTAATGCCAAATTACTGGCCTCTGCTTATCCAAGCGTCTGTGTTCTCTTGCCCTCTTAGCAGTGTTTAACTTCTGAGGAAGACAGGTGATGCTAAAGCCTTACATTCCAAAGAGGCCGTATTAACAGCTCAATCATACCTGAGACTGAGCCTTAATACACAGCTTCCATGCATTACTTTCCAAATACCTATGAGTAGCTTATAATGTTATGAAGATTTAACTTTGTAGATAAAATGTAAATAACTTGTTTCTTTTCAAATTGGGGCTTCAACTTTGAAATTTCATAGTGTGCTAAAATAATGGATTTCTCAGAGGTCTTTTTGCAAGGTAAACATTATTAAGTAACTTATTTATAAAAGTATTACAATAATGCTGAATTTGAATTTTATTGCTAATTTAACTTACAAAGATTCTTCTATGCAGCAAATGTAACTTACTGCAACTAAACTTAATTTAATGTTTACTCTATAACCAAATAAATATATTTAAAATATATTGGATATTTTATATTATTATATCCTGACAACATTACAATATTGTAATGTACTAATATTTCTGTAATTATAGCTAAAAATTATTTTATTGTCTAAAAATAAAATTGAAAAAATTATATCTGGTCTTATTTTTCTTTCAAAATTGAAATAATTTTTTGAATTGTAAAAATAATACATGTTTGCTGTAAAAACAAGAGACAATACAAAAGTTAGGAAGAATATAAAAATTGCCATAATCTAACCTGTCACCCTCACCCAAGATATTAAGGTATATGTCCTTCCAGAGTTCTTCCCTGTAAATATGTTCCTAAACAAAAATAGAATAAAAACATGCTGTTCGTAACAAGATTTTTTTTTTAACTTAATGCCCTATGGATATTTTTTCACATCAATAGACAAGAACTAATCATTATTTACACCATAGTTCATTGCATGGATTTACTACATAAGTCAGTGAATCCCCCAATCACACTTAATTTAGTTTTATTATGGACATTTAATTTAGTTTTATTATGGAAATACTGTACACATTTCATTTCACATTTTTCCAGCTACTTCTTCAGGATCAATTGCCAGAAGGAAAATTACAGAATCAAAGAACTCATAGGATCTTAGGTCTCTGATATACATACAAAAATGTTCTCCAGGAAGGTTGTTAGAATTTCCAGCTATAGCAACAATGTAAAGACCCGTCTTCCTATGCTTTTACCAGTTTCGGATATAGCTGTTCATTTACAATTTTTCTCTATTACATTTTCATTTACAGTCTGCTCACTAAGAGTGATGCTGCGTATTTGTCACTTTTAATTAGTATTTGGTTTTTTTTATTAATTAGTATTTGTTTTTTCATTTAGTTTTATTTGTATTTTCTTATTTTGTATTAGTGCCTGTTTTTGTTTTCCTTTGAAGGGCCTAATCACATCTTTGCTCATTTTCTATTAGGGTGTTTAAGAAATTTTTACAAATCAGTAAGAACACATAGATTACAGAAAGTATGCATCATACATTTTGATAAATGTTTCCTATTTCTAATACAAATATTACTCATTCAAAGAAAAATATTCATAAAATTTTAAATGTAGAGAAATGATAAAGAGGAATGCTTTTAATATACAAAATAAGAAATCTTGTAAGTAAGGAACTTTAAGACTGTGTTAAATGGCAATCATGATTATAAAAGGAAGAAACTAAACAGTAATCTTGGGTAATAGTTCTAAGAAGACAAAGAAAATTGTTGTTCAAATAAATATTTTAGAAATATTTTCATAATTGGGCCAAAAAGTACACTGAAAACATTTTGAGTCCCTCCAAAATGTGTTAATACATTTAAATGAACTTATTTTGACTGCTAGCAAGTAGATGAATGAATGTTTTATTTGTGATCGTTCTCTCTACTTGCAATCTGTTTGGAAGGAAAAATTGTGATCAGTCTCTCATCTATCTTAGCAACCTACTGACAGGGGACTTGGAGAGCATGAACAGTGGCTGGTTCAACATCACCTTGTTCCCAGCTCTGCCCACTGGAAACTGAGAAACAACCAAACACAGAGATAAAAGTAACTGATTTTGAATAACCAGGCTAAATCTAAACATGTGACCTTCTCTGGGTGTCTGTAGACTCTGTTTTTTTCTAAAAATGCTGACATTGCTCAAAACCTTTTAAAAAAATGATTGCTTTGAGATTGGGTTTATCAGCCAAACCAGGAAATAGGTCTCATCACTTTACACCCAAGACCTACATTATGCTCAAGATATCTGGCTCCACAGAAGTCATCCAGATGAGTGAGACACAGACCTTGGTCTCAAACACAGAACTTAATCTGGTGGCAGATAATAAGGCAAATACATAGATTAATTATAATACTGGACAGAATAAATGCCTTAAGAGATGACAAATAGTGATGCAAAAGTTGGAGCCCTCAGGAAATAATTATGAAAGAAGGAATATTTTATGTGGTCCTTTAAGGACAGTTAGGATTTCAAGAAGCAGAAGGTGGCCAGAAGGAGGATGGCATTTCGGGTGGCAGGAATATTACAGATAAGGGTAAGTAGTTAGGAAAGCATGAAGCAATCTCAGAGAATAATTAATGGTCAAGAATATATAGAGTATAAGAACATACATGGAATAAATAGGAATATATGGGATATATGTATTCTCTGTACATGTAAACATCACATGTGCATACACACACAAACATCAATAAAGTGGCATTGTAGGAGTTAGGGCCATATCACAGAGTTTCAAATATCAGGTTAAACTTGCATTTCATTCGCTGGTATAAGAGCAATGAAGATTCTGAAAAGAGTAGAATAATCATATAAACGGTAACCTAGAAGATCCAATATTTTATATACTGTGCTTGCCAGGCTATTTCATAATTTCAAATGTTTTTAAAAATCACTGGATTGCTGTTACAGACTTTTGAATTGTAGAGAACTGTAAATCATCAACTTCTTTTAAACCCGGGGCTTCAAATTTGGGATGTCACAATTTGTAAAACTAGGCTCTTTGTGGATCCAACCTCTGGTAAGAATTAGAGCAGAAAAATGGAGCTGGGAAGGCCAGTTAAAAGATTATCAACCGGGCGCCCGGGTGGCTCAGTGGGTTAAGCCGCTGCCTTCAGCTCAGGTCATGATCTCGGGGTCCTGGGATCGAGTCCCACATCGGGCTCTCTGCTCAGCGGAGAGCCTGCTTCCCTTCCTCTCTCTCTGCCTGCCTCTCTTGTGATTTCTCTCTGTCAAATAAATAAATCTTTAAAAAAAAATTAAAAAAAAAAAAAAGGTTATCAACCCAGTTGATAGGTAGTGATTTAGCAGTGGGAACAGAACAAAGTGGAGAGCTGGCATTGAGGTGGGGGACTCTAAAAGGATGGGGTCTTGAGAGACAGTGAAAGATGACTTCAGAATTCTGAAACTTGAGGACTTGAAAAATAATCTTGCATTAACTGAAAAAAAAAATCAGGTGAAGTTATCTGGATTGGGAAGAAGGAGAAAATTTGAGTTTGAAATCTGTTGGGATCAAAACTCTAAAGGGACACTTACGAAGAAATGGCTAGAACTAGGGCAACAGGATGATACTAAATGGATGTGTTAATTAATGTAGACTTATATGGCACCTTTTCCCCACAAAAGATTTGAGGCGATTATGGGTGCAAAGATAGCCAATAATGGATTAAATCATAAACAGGAATGTCCACATTAATGATGAAAGACCCAGCATGAAGCTTTATCACAAAAAACAGGGGGCAGAGTTTCTAGGTAAGGAAGAGAAAAAGCCTTTTTTTTTTTTTTTCCTCTTTGAGAATCTACTACCAATGTTCGGTGATTTCATGTACCACACTGATTCCTTTAACAGAATCAAATGACTCAGGAAAATCAAGGGTGATCAGAATTAAGGGAGAAGACTTCGGATCTGGCAACTGGTTCACAACTTTCATTTGAAAGTTATTTCAAGACGTTTTTCTTGTGGGGAGCAGGCAGGCATTTAAAAAGCAAATGGCAAGTAATGAAGAAGGGGAAGGGTGCTGGTGGAAGCAGCAGGGCCCTCACTGCTCCAAGTCTTGGTTATGGCTACCCTACCCAGCTTGGTCTTTCTGTCTTTCCCCAAAAGAACTGGTTTGGAATGACTCATCATTCCCAAAATCTATTCTTACGAAAGGATGATTTGCCACTATTAAGAAGAGGCCCAAGAACATAATTCTCAAAGTGCTTCCTAAATTATTTTGAAAAAGCGGCAACCTCTCTTGGAATATCTTTAGATTCTAGAGAAGTACCCACTCGTGTGCATGTCCTTGTTCGGCTGTTAAAGTCTAGCTACACAAAATATCCCGCGATCTGGCTTCAGCCCGCCCCCATGTTGGGGATCATTGTATTCAATCTCCCACGGAAAGTTAATTGGGTGGTGAGATCCAGAGAGGGCTCTACCGAGGCTGAATAAGGCTGCTAACTCCCGTAAAACCTAACTTCTCTTTTTCCATCATTCTCATGTTGAGCGATTAGTGAAGCCAGTCAGGGCAGGGGTACTGTTAAGGAAGACATCTACCAGTGATCAAAATCGGAGTATCACCAACAGAGTCCGTGAAATATTCGGATTAGGCCTCACGCCAGATAAAATTTTGATACTAACAGTGCTGAAAAATAGTCATTAACTGGCTATCGAAGGTTTGTTTACCTTGTAAATATGTGAGTCTTACAGATCACGAACTCCAATTAAAATTTCAGCCGTGGGGCGCCTGGATGGCTCAGTGGGTTAAAGCCTCTGCCTTCAGTTCAGGTCATGATTCCAGGGTCCTAGGATCTAGCCCCGCATCGGGCTTAGCAGGAAGCCTGCTTCTCTTCCTCTCTCTCTGCCTACCTCTCTGCATACTTGTGATCTCTGGGTGTCAAATAAATAAAATCTTTAAAAATAAATAAAATAAAATAAAATTTTAGCCATGAACCAAACTTCCACCACAGACGCATTCTTGTTTGCAGTTGGCGCTTTTTGCCCTCAACAAAGATGTCCCCGTATCGCCGTCGCCCCGCCCCTGCGCCTGTGCGTGGGCCTCACGTCCGCCCTTGCCTGCATCACATGACCACGAACCTGCTTCAGCTACGGCTCCCGGCTAGGACCAGTTCCCGCCGTTCTCGCATCTTTCCCGGCCCGCTGCGGGCCGCTCAGGCCGGTGCTTTGCCCGGGCGCCTCTGTGCGCTCGGCCAACGGCCTCTGGGAGCGACGACCAGAACGCCCCGGGAGCCGGCTGGCGGCGACCCTCGCCGGGGACCCTTCAGCGGGCCCAGGGGTGAGTGCTGATGCCTTCCCGACGCGGGACCCGCGGCCCGTGCCGGCCTCCGGGCCTACCGCCGCGGCCATGACCCTCCGGCCGAAGGAGGTTACCCGCGGTGGCCCCGGGCGGTCCATGGTGTCGCCGCGAGTCCCAACCCCCGGGCTCTGGCCTTGCCACTCCCTCAGGACCTTGCCGCCTCCTCGGTCCCTGAAGAGAGCAGCACAAGCTCCCTCGAACGTTTTGGGGCTAACCTGACGACCCCCCCCCCCCCCCATTCTAGTTCGGGGTCTCATTTTGACAGCCCGGTGGGAGACGTCCTGAGAGCTTGGCTGGGGTTTTCCCTCATCCTTCCCAGCCGAGGCCCTGGCCCCTTTCAGAATGACCTTGGGCCAGACGCCAGCAGTCTTGACAAGTAGTTTTTTGTTTTTGTTTTTACTTCGTGGGAAAGACGTGTTTGCAAAGGAAGGCTTTGCTGGAAGCTCGTGGGCCGCCGGAGGCCCGGGGTCGGGTGGGTCCGTGAGCACGCTTGCTCCCAGGTGTGGATGCTGGGAGTTGGTTGCTTCTTGGGTTTCCTTCCAGGAGCTGGGAAGCTGGGAGTTAGTTGCTCCTCGGGTTTCCTTCTAGGAGCTGGGAAGCTGGAGAAGGAAAGCCCGGGTGCCGGTTCTGCTGAGCCTCTGACCTTCGCCTGCAGGACGAGGCCCCTTGGATGGTGTAGGAACACCCCGGGCCGCGTCCTACAGCGTTAGAGCAAGGGGCGCTCTGTAGGGATGATGACCCTTTCCAAGTGGTGACAGCTTTTCATTGCGGCAAATAAGAAAAGCCCCAGAGCCTTTGTTCCCTAACGTAGAGCCAGTTGTATTCAAGCGTCCCATCCACTCACTGAGAGACTTGACCTGAAGGACCTTAAGTGTTTTCTCTCCTTAAATGAAAACAAACAAACAAACAAAAAAAAAAACAATAACAACAAAAAACGTTTCTTTTCTGTGTCAATTTCGTCAGCTAATGAGATCCCAAAGGAAAAACCCTCAGGAAAATGGATTTGGAAAGAATTAGAATGACTTAAGACTACTAAGTAGTCTTCTCCCCATGTAATTAAATTATGTGTAGGAGCTGCTATCTTTTTGGTTTCAAACCCTTGGGAATTGGTTTTGCTGTTCTTTCCAAAAGGAAATTGTGTGTACTATCCCTTCCTGTCCGATAGGGCTGCCTCGTTTTAGGATTACAAAGCTTAGCAGTTGCTTTCCTCCCTTCTGCTTTTGAAACTTGTTTTCTGTAGATTCATACCCTTATTTTAAAATTTGTGGATTTGTGTTTTTTCAAATTTTTGGTTACTTTTCTTTCAAAACTGCAGTTAAACCTGGGTTGCTATACCCTGATTTGTTAATGCACCTATTTTTTTAAGTATGGTTGCTTGAAAAGAGAATGGAAACAGGGTGACCTATATAAAAACCTTGAACTAGGTCCACAACAATAAGTGATAAAGAACCGGATATTTTTTTTTCATAATTGGAGAATTATATAAATCTTTGCAACCGCAATCAGTTTGACCCAAGTTGTTTCTGCTACTTCCTGGACTATTTCTCTGGGTTCCAGTAGTCTAATACAGAAAATAAGAAAGTCAAGCTTGAGTCATTGTGTCCCGCATTTTGGACATTTTCCAGGAGTGGAATTTGACTTGATTCTAAGGGTTTTTTCTTTTAGTTGTGTTTTTGTTACATGTATTTATATATGTATGGTTTAAGGTAATGATGTAAAGTTTCCTTTTCAAATACATTTATTTAAGATGTTTAAAAGTTGAGCTAAAAAGTGTAGGTGAGAATAAGTGCACTGTGGGAATGTGGAAAAAACTGTATAAAATTGGTAAATTACTGGTGTTTGGGAACTCAAAGGCTTAGAAATTAGAGGTTAAGATCTTCTGTGATTCTGAGAGAGATTTTGTCTCCTTAATTATATGACGGAGAATCATGTACTAGTTGACTAGTAGTTTGCAATGACAGAACCTCTGGAATTAATATCTTAACTCCAAATGAGAAGTTTGTTTTATGTATTGCCAAAAGATAATACCAAAAATGCTATAGTCTAATGGGGGGGGGGGGGGGGGCAAGATAGATTCTGATCTAATTAGGGCAGTACAGTGTTATATCTTAGAAAAGTTCCTTTTACTTTTTAAATTTAAGTAGCTCGAAAAGGGTACAGGAGAATTTGGCTTCTTCTAGAAGTTGTCTTTTCAGCATCTGTCTTTATGATCTAAGTCTGTGCTGTTTTACAGACAGATTCTCATAAGACAAGATGTTGTTAGAGAATGAATTTTGACACTCATAGGATGTATTGGTGCAAAGTCAGTGAAGACTGAAATGCAGTAAGTGGAGTGGGGAGAGTAGCACATTTCAGAGAGATAATGTTCTGGTTATATGTGTTCCTTGTTTATTATAAAACTTCAATTTATAGTGTCCCAAGGCTATAATTCTTCTGAGATGTCTCTTTTCAGTATCATATCTGAATATAAGCTCTTACTGTGCTTCATCTATTCACAAGTATTGGAAGAGTTTCTCCTCTAGAAAGATGCACAAAAATTAGAGATTGCCTGTGGGGACCTAGGTCGCTATAGGATAGGGTCTGGTGAGACACTGTTTTCTCGGAATGTTCTTGTGTGCTTTGTAACATGTGCATATATTTCTGGTTCAAATTCAGATATTGAATGAAAGTTGTGAATGAAATAAATATGAAATTAAATTAAGTATTGCATGAAAATAGCTGAATGAAAATTTAACCAAAATGCATTTGTTCCTCCTTGATATGTATGTATATACACATAAATATTAAGGGTCTTTCAAACTAAATATTTTTCATCAGTCACATCTTTCTAAATTCAGATCAGAGATGATGATAGTTCTTTATTTTATTTTGCATTAACTAATAAATGCTTACAGGGCCCTGTCTGTGGGATTAAAATTGGTAATAAGCTTGTTAATTTTTTCGTTACTGTATTGGTTCCTTAATGTAAGTTTGTATGTCTTTGGTGACTTATCATTTAGAGGATTTCCAGCAATGAATTCCTACTGTTGGTATCATGCAGGTTTTCAGTTAGCTCCTGTTTTTCTCCTTAGGGACAAAAGTGGCTCTAAATCCAGCACAGGCGCATTGAAGCAAGTTAAAGGATTTAATATGAAGCACAGAAGCAGATAGTGACAAATAGCAAGCCGTAGTTGGTACGCATTTGTGAGTAAAAATTTTGTCTTTGGCTCTATTTTCTTAGTCTTTAAACCATCTGCATGCCAGATCCTTAAAATTCACACATTTTGGTAAAGAATAAGGGAGGCAATTTAGCAGTCATAACTAACCAGTTGTCAGGACTTAACACTCTAAGCAACCTCTCAGAACTCTCCTAAGCATCTTATTGAGGTGGTTCAAGGATCGTAACACATCTCTGACATGGAATATAGGAAATATCCCAGGTATGACTCACCTTTATATCATCTTTACTTTTTATTGCCCTTGATTTATATATAATATCTTTTGCTGAAAATTCAGTGTAATTTGGCGTTTGAAGTCATTTCGTTTTAAAGAAACCATTACTTATACATCAGTTTTTTAGGTATCTCAAATACATTTACTTCTGCCCTTTATATTCTCTTCATGATTTCTTCATTTGTATTGTACTTAAGCCTTAAAAAAAGAAAAGGACTTTTTTCCCCATTCAGAATATAATGATTAAAAGGAGTCTTACGGCAAAAAGAATTTTTTTTTTTTTACTCTGACTTTATATACATTTGATTATCCTGTTTGGAAAATCATAAAATAGTGACTGTGCTTAAAATCATCTTTATGATTTTTGAAGTATAGTATAACTCTGTTTAAGAGAAATCTGAAAACTGGTTTTGTAGATCAAGTCTTAGAAGGTAATTTGAAATAAATATTTACTTGTATTCATGGTTTTTTAAATAAACGAATTGTTGAAATACTGATCTTTATTCTTTCTTTTTTACAGCTGGAAAAGCAGTGTCCGTGTTGTTATGTACACCTCCAAAAAAGTTCAGATCTGTAGGGGAATTGTTGTATAAAGTAAACTGAACTACAGGGTAGCAGTATCTTAATAGCTATTCTAGATGTGTATTTACTGTATTAAAAATGAGTAAAAGAACAAGCAGTGACACACCACTAGGAAGGTCAGTGACATTTTATTCAGTTGAGCTGGTATTATAGGCTTGAGAGATAGTGGCTTTAAAGCTGATTGCCATAGGCTAACCATGCTCTTCTGCACTTCTTTCAACATTTTATATTTGGGGGTAACTTTCCTCTGCATTTCCTGAAGCATGGATCCTTCTCTAATTTAGAAGGTTATTCATGCATTTGGACTGTCTTTCCCCTTAAAGGCATGTCATGCTTTTTAAAAATATACGTGTAAATATGATACTAAATACAGATTAATGTGAAGCTTATAATCCCATGAAACAAATGCATACTGGAAGGGCTTATTGCTACATATTCTATATTGTGTTCATTGCATCTCAGTAACCAGGTATACATTCAGTAAGAGAAGTTTGAATTTGTATCTTGTGATTTTTCAGGGGACTTCATTTTTAAAATAAATTTAGAATTAGCCTTATTTACTTCATGAGTTTGATTTTCATCATTAAAAGGTTTTATTTTTTTCATGCATGACAAAATTCCTAATTTCATTTTTATAAAATCCTAGCAGCTTTCCCTCAAATTATTAACTAGGAAATTTTAATTTAAGTTTTATTTCATTCATTTTTTATAAGCAGCATGTGTAGCTATGCAGAGAGAAGGAGAGTGTATATTTGTGTGACATTTGTCTTGTAGTTATACATTAATTTTAAAATTTGCTCTTAACCAATATCCTCCGGGTGGCATTTCAACTGATAAATGAGAAGGCATTATGTCGAGGAAAACATTTTCTTCGTCTTTTACTTTCCCTTTGTACGTGTTCAATACAAATAAGAAGTCTCCTTTTGCGCTTCCTACAAGGTATTGTCTTCTAACTTCACTATGTAAAGAAGACTGACATTTTAATAGTCACCCCTGTCTTTAAATTTTTGCCCATAGAGTGAGTGGGGCAGCCTTTCCTTCTCCCACTGCTGCTGAGATGGCGGAGATTAGTCGAATTCAGTATGAAATGGAATACACCGAAGGTATTAGTCAGCAAATGAGGGTTCCGGAGAAATTAAAGGTAGCACCACCAAATGCTGACCTGGAACAAGGATTCCAAGAAGGAGTTCCAAATGCTAGTGTCATTATGCAGGTTCCAGAAAGGATTGTTGTAGCAGGTATTTTACATTTGTTTATAAAATTGTCTGATAAATCTTTGTTTTTTGTATTTTTATGAAAGCTTCTGGGTTTTTCAAAATATTATTTAGAAAAGGGGATGGGAAATAAAACTTTACATTATTTTAAAAAGTTTAATAAAGCTGAAATTTCGAACAGTGTTTTCTAATAATTCAACTAATTGATACATAATTTGCATACATAAAATACATGTAATTTTTAAGTGTGAAGTTTGATGAGTTTTGACAAATGCATATACTCTTATGACCTTCCACCACAGTCTAGATATAGAACATTTTCATTATCCTGAAATACTCCCGTGTGCCCCATCTCCTTTTGTTCCTCCCCCTAAATTCCACGCAACCATAATCTCCTTTCTATAACCAGAGACTAGATTCATCTTTTACAGAGTTCCGTATAAATGGAATGATACAGTTTATACTCTTGGGTCTGGCTTTTGCTTAGTGTAATGTTTTTTGAAATTCTTTCATGTTCTTGCTTGTATCAATTGTTCATTCCCTTTTAATGCTGAGTTGTATTCCACTATGTGAATATACCACAATTTGTTTGTGAATTCATCTATTGATGAAGATTTGGGTTGTTTCCTGTTTGGGGCTGTTAGGAATAAAGCTTCATTAAAGTGCATGTTCTTGGGGCACCTGGGTGGCTCAGTGGGTTAAAGCCTCTGCCTTCGGCTCAGGTTATGATCCCAGCGTCCTGGGATCGAGCCCCGCATCGGGCTCTCTGCTGAGTGGAGAGCCTGCTTCCCTTCCTCTCTCTCTCTGCCTGCCTCTCTACCTACTTGTGATCTTTGTCTGTCAAATAAATAAATAAAATCTTTTAAAAAATAAATAAATAAAGTGCATGTTCTTGTAGGGATGTGTGTTTTCATATATCTAGGAGTGGAATTGTGAGATTATACCATAAATTATATTTAACTTCATGAAAAGCTGTCAAGCTGTTTTTGAAATTGATTATACCTGTTATGTACCCATCAGTGGTGTATGAGAATTTCCATTGCACCACATCCTTGCCAACATTTTGAAATGTCAGTCTTCAATTTTAGTCATTCTGGGGGTGTGTAGTGGCAGATACAATTTAATGAAACCACTGTCTTTTCAAAACCTTTACTTTTTTTTTTTTTTTTACACTCCTAGGAAATAATGAAGACATTCCATTTTCAAGACCAGCAGATCTTGACCTTATTCAGTCAACTCCCTTTAAACCTCTGGCACTAAAAACACCACCTCGTGTACTTACGCTAAGTGAAAGACCACTAGATTTTCTGGATTTAGAAAGACCTCCTCCAACCCCTCAAAATGAAGAAGTAAGTACAGTTTTAATGTCAACGGAACTTGAAATAATATAGGTAAAAGCAAAAGGTAAAGAAGATTGAAAACTGTAACTCCTACATTAGCAATATGTAATGAAAGCCTTCCACATGGACCATTGCTTACCATAAATTCTGCTACATAGATAACCCAAATAAGATATTAGCTATTTTTAAAGTTTAAATGTTATGTTTCAGGAAAATGGAAGTTTTGTGGAAATCATTAACATTCACATGGTCTAGATGGAAGAACTTTTATGGCTAGGAGTTATACCTTAAGCAATACTGAAAGAGTTGGAAAGTTTAGCATAGAAAATCAGTACATCACTTTATTACAAAAGAAGTCTGGCAAAGAGGACAAGGAAAGCTCTTTTTTTTCCTTGATACTACCTAGTCTAGCTTGCTAAAAAGCCTGACTAAGTTAACCTACCTTGTAACATTAATAGCCCTATTGACCGAGATATGGCAGCTTGGACTAATGAGATGTTAGTAGCAAAGTTCAACTGTTGCCTCCCCCATTGATTCAGGGCCAATTTTGTAAAATTTCTTTTCTGCGATGATACTTAGAGTTGCAGCTTTTACACTGTAGCTTCTGAACTTCTGTGTTGTCATGAAGCTAGCATAAGACAATATGCAAACATATGTTTTCACTGATGGCGGAACTGCCTGTGTGTCATTGTTCATGTTAGTCCTTTCCAATGAGGGTAAAGTATCCATATAACCCAGAGGAGTGCAATGTCCTAGTACCGGGGAGGCCTTTTCTTAGCTTGGGAGTTTTTGCTGAGGTAATGAGATAATACAGGTGCCAGTTTGGCCATTCTAGATATATGCTTGGTGAAAAGCACTAAATTTGAGTGTTCACATGGTGAAAAGGCACTGAGATACTTGAAGAATTGTATTTATTTAACAAACATTCTTTGAGCTTTTGTGTAAGACCCTGTGTAGTGAGATAGAGTTCGTGCATGCTGGCATGAATGAGGGAGAGACACCCACACACAGAAGATGCGAAGTTCTCAATAGCAAAGAATAATGCAGGGTATGAGAATTGTCCTGCAAGATGAAAGGTATCACAGCACATGTTCAGTTAGAGGCCTTGCTTCCTAGCTCCCGCACAAAAGTTCCCAGTGGAAATTACTGCTGTGGGTAATAATGTCTTGGAGCGAGGATTCTACCAGGTAGAAACCCTCCCTATAATATTCTTCGAGTTTTGTTTTCCTTTTGATCTTTCTGCTCCCACTATTTTAGATAACTTAACTGCCTACTTGGTGAGAATAATTGATTGAAAACAACTCAGGAACTTTCTTGAGTGATTAATTTTAAGAAAAAAAGTTTACCAGGATTGTCCTCAGTAGACCTATGGGGTTTACTCCTGCAGTAGTAGGAGGACATTTAGTCAAATGCGGCAAATGCCCAAAGTATATAGCACTGGAGTGAAAAACTTGGGTTGAAAATGAGACCTAATTCTGAACACCTGTTTTGCTACTTATTAATGACATAACCTTGGGTAACTTATTTATTTATTCTGAGGCTCATCTCTAAAAGAAAGATAAGAATAATGCCAAGTACTTAAGATTATTGTGAGAATAACTATAATAATGCATGTAATGTGTTTAGCACATGTTCTGATTTACGTTAAAAGCTTGTATGTTTAAATACTATTGTTATAAAAGCTAAGTTCCTGTGGCAGGAGCCAAATCCTGAGATGCAAGAAAGGAGTTTCAGAGATTAGTACCCACTGCCTATTGAAAGGAAAGCAAAGATGATGACCTGTACTTCAAGTGCATGGAAGGGTCCTGCAGCCTTGAAGATAATCAGCCTCTTGACTAGAGGAGAAAGGAAAAAGAACCAGAGTTCTAGTAGCTTCTAGAAGATGGATTGAAAGAGGAGGCCAGTAAGGCCCTGAGTGCTGCTCTGATGATTCATTCAGATCCTAGTCAGAACCTATCAAGTGAGATCCCCTGAATCATTGACTCTGTAGTAGTCCTTTTGCAGCATATGTCAAGGTTTCTCAGCTTTGGCACTGTTGACATTTTGGACCTGATAATTCTTTATTGTGGTGAAAGCTCTCCTTTTGCATTGTAGAGTGTTTAACAGCATTCTTGATCTTTGTGCACTAAATACCAGAGGACTCCTCCAAATCATGAAAATCAAAAATGTCTCTAATCGCTGAAAAAGGTGGAAATAATCCCAGTGTCCATCAATTGAAGAATAGATACACCAAATGTGGTATATCCATATGGTGGAACATTATTCAGCCATAATAAGGAATGAAGTATTTACACATTATACAATATGGATGAACCTTGAAAACATAATGCTACATCAAAGAAGCCAGACAGAAAAGGCCATATATTTTATGATTCCACTTACATGAAATATCAATAGGCAAATCCATAGAGACAAAAAGCAGATTAGTGGTTGCCAGCAGATTGAGGGAAAGGGGAATTGGGAATGACTGCATAATCATTATAGGATTTTCTTTTGGGGTGATAAAAATGTTCTGAAGCCAGGTAGAGGTGATGGTTACACATTCGAATGCATCAAATACACTGTATTGTATAGTAGTTTAAAATGGTGAATTTTATGTTATGTGTAGTTCATCACAATAAAAAGAAAGGAAAAATTCTTTCCATTCATTGCCAAATGTCCCGTTGAGGGCAAAATCACTCTTGAGAGCCACTGGCCTATGGCAAGAAAGGAGACTATAAGAAGGTGGCTTATGAAGAAGGCTGTAGATATTGTTGTCTAAAATGTTGTCTGATACAGTGAATAAGTTTGTAGAAAGTAACTGCACTTGAATTCCTAAACTGGCTTGAAGAACCCAAGGGAACCCATGGAGAAGGCTTAAAGCATGATGCAGATAATCCCCTCGCATAGACAGGGTCTATAAAATGTGGAGGCTTGGCTAGTAGAGAGGAAGTTGATGAACCCTTTCAATATACCCAATCTGTACTTGGAAGCCCGCTCTAGGACATAACCATCGCTTGATGATTCTACCTGCAGGAAACTAATGAAAGCAACCAAGTAATAAACTGATCTGGGCAAGAAACTGCAAAATAAGGAAATCATGACAGTTCTTAGTGTTCTTAGCATTGATTAGGCATATAAATGAGGAGGGAGGAATTTTAAGCCTATTACCAGACACAGAAGACCCTAAGGCCTGCAGGAAGTTACCTGAAGCTGGGAAACTTTCTCAGCTTCAGAACTGAATACAAGTTTTTATTTTTATTTATTGATTTTTATTTATTTATTTGACAGAAAGAGAGAATGAGCACAAGCAGGGGGAGTGAGAGAGGGAGAAGCATTCTCCCCGCTGAGCAGGGAGCCCGAAGTGGGGCTCAATCTCAGGACCTTGGGATCATGATCTGAGCAGAAGGCTGCTGCTTAACCGACTGAGTCACCCAAGCGCCCCAGAACACAAGTTTTTAAATGGGTAGTCAGTGCCGGTTGGTTCTGAATGACATTTAAAAACCTTGCATTGTCAACTAGATTTCAGTGCAGCTGGAAAAAAATAATTTTAAAAAATAAATAAAAACCTTGGATTAACAAAACTACCACCATGACTGAACTAAAGGGTGGAAATATTTAAAAGATGGTATTCCTTATCACCTTAGGCTGTGTCCATGCACTTTGGTATTACAGGATACAAGTTGGTCGTATTAGAAGGCATGACAAATGTATGTTTTTTTAAAAGATTTTTTTTTATTTATTTGAGAGACAGAGAGAGAGAGAATGAGAGGGGAGAAGGTCAGAGAGAGAAGCAGACTCCCCGTGGAGCAGTCACTCAACCAACTGAGCCACCCAGGCGCCCCTGACAAATGTATGCTTTTGTCTGAAGTTGCTTTTTCCCTCCAGTATGGCACTAGTATCAGGCTTAGTGTTCCTGGTAAATTATCTTTAAATCAGATTTCAAATGGTGAAAATAGCAGACTTAGGATCCTCTAGTTTCCAGGTGTGTTGAAGTCATAGACCTAATTTGTTTTCTCCTGTCACTGCCTGTCCTGCTTAATCTTAGTTCTCACACAACAGCAGGAATGGTTCTGATTTAGTAGAGGATTCATCTTGATCCCTGCAGCATGGAAGAGCTGTTCTCTAGGGAGATGGAATGCAGGGATCACAGGGATTCTCACAGACTAGTACTGCTCTCTGAATCAAGTGTACTTGATTGAAGTGGTATTAAGAGATAGAGATACAGAGATACAGAAATAGATATAAATGTATCACCTATATATATTGCATATATATGCATATATAACAATATATATATTTAAGTTGTATATATCTTAACATATATATGTATATATATATACACACATACATACACATATATATTGCTTTAAAGGAATTTTTATTTTTGGTTTAACTGTAAAGAGCTCTTACAGTTGGCTTCAGACTGACTCCTTTTTTGTCTCTAGAAGTGTTTTTTTTTCTTTTGCTTAAGTGGATAAATGGTTCATAACCCATAACCAAATCTAAACCATGCTCTGAAATTATGTGCTGTATAGTATGGTTTTAAATTTTGTTGTCGTAGAATCTGGATTTATTCTCCATTGAAGGTGCTTGTAACCTGATTGTCTACTCTCAAGTTTTTAAAAAATTATCACTAGGTACTGATTTGCATTTTTTTTTTTACATCTTAACTTTCAAGTCCCTTGGTTCACATACCAATTGTCCTTTATAGTAAAGTTTACCCTTTTTTAAACCGTGAAGTTGCCATGGCTGTTTCTAGTTAAAACAAAAACAAAAAAAACCCTAAATGAACAGGAAAATTAGCGATTATCATTGTTCTATTGCTCTGTATTTAAACCACGTTAAGTAACTTAAAAGAAAAAGGAAAAAACCAAAATTCCATCTTGCTCATGGACCTGGATTCTGTGTGTGAAGAATTGCAGCTGGCATAATGAGGAAAGCTTGTTTCTGTTTTACAATACCTGGGTCTAAGCTAGGAAGTCTCAAAGCTAGGGATGACTTTGGATGACTCTACAGCCTGAGTTACAATCAGCTGATGGTTTTCTCATGTGTCTGTTTATACGGGCTGTTATCTGGGACCTCAACTACAGTTGCTAGTGGTGCACCTACACATGGCCTTTCCATGTGAATCATGGAATCATCACATCCTGGTGCCATTGTTCCAAACATGAACAGCTTAGGGAAGAAAGGCAGAAGCCTTATTGCTGTGTATGACCTGGTCTCAGAAGCCACATTGCATCACTTCTACAGCAGTCACCAGCCCACCCAATTTCAAAGGAAGGGAACATAAATCCTATCCCTTTAATGGAGAAGGTCAGTGATACATTCTGTAAGAAGAGCATGTGGGTTGGGAGCATGTGGCTCTTTCTGGAATGCCAAAACTTTTAAGCTAGTACCAAGGCTTGCTTTTTTTCTTTATTTTTTTTTCTTCGGTCTAGGTTTCAAATATGCAACCAAATTTGAATTTGCTTTAGTCGCAGAATCCTGGAGCATTTATTTGTAATACAAATACATCCCGTTTCCTATAATATGTATGCCTTTTAAAACTGTTGTAAATTGTTCTTAAGCAATATAATATTATATAAATTACAATAAATAAAAATATAATTGTACCAAGTAAGATTGATACTTAAATAGAAACCAGAGGTAGTTTTTTCAGGAGGTTAGGAAGCATTCCTAGGTTTATCTGCATTATAATAGGTAGGGTTTTTTGTTTTTGTTTTTGTTTTTTTAACCTGTCTTTTGTACTACTGCTTGACAGCAATCTTGGTTATGTTCTTTGTAAATTTTGTGAATAGCCTTGGATTAAGCTTCTTTTGATACTAAGAAGCTACTAGGCTACTAAGAATATTTTCTATTCCTCTCTCTTTCTTTGTGCCTCACAGATCCGTGCAGTTGGCAGGCTAAAAAGAGAGCGCTCTATGAGTGAAAATGCCGTTCGCCAAAACGGACAGCTGGTCAGAGCTGACTCCATGTGAGTAGAACCACTGAACAGTGTATCTCCTTTATTAGTTTTCTCCATGTATTCTCCCATCTATTTCTAATTAATTCTTTTTTTTACTCCCAAATATTAAAAAAAGAAAAAAGTATGTGTTTTGTGCCTAAGAACCTGAGAAAAAAGTAAATGATTTGGTTTTAAGTGTTTGAAATCTGTTTTACATTTACATCAATTTTACATTTTTGCAGTTATTTTTATAGCCTTAAAATATGTTGTGAGAACTTTCCAGTAGCATTATCCTCTTCAATGTGGATGGCAGAATTCTAGAAGTATGATTTACTTACTTTGGGAATTGGTTATTAGGTATACTTAAGAGAAATTGATAAATGTAAGTGCTCAGTTCTGTGCAGCCTTCAAAAATGTTTATCTAGCATGTAGGTTGAAAAAAACAAAAAGAAAACACTTTAAGCAAGTGTCTATTTTCAAGTTACTCAGTTTTTCATCAGATTGTGAACTAGCCCTTCCAGCTCTGCTTCTAATGAGCCGTGGTAAACAATGTATGTAGCTTAGGCAAGTGGAATTGTTTTACTTTTCATGGATTATTGTTTAGCTCTCTGCGTACTGAGTGAGTCATTGAATTGTTAGATCCATTTCATTTTCCAAAAATATAAGTATGTTCTTTAAAGGGCTGTTTGTTTAGACTTTTCTTTTTCATTTGGTTGTATTACCATACTCTGATCTTAAAGCTACCCCACTATAAGATGTTTTAGATCAGGCAGATGTTTTTGTTGTTTCATTAAAGTTAATGGTTTTTCACGGATAAACTATCCCTTTAAAATCTGTTCAGAATTTTAAGTCTCAAATCCATTGGTGATTGTGGCTTTTCTAAATAGATGATTTAGAATGTTTATGTAAATTAATATATCTTCCTCATTCCATTTTTGGTCAGTTTTCATGAACTCATTCATCATGAACCATATTTGATGCCAAGCATCCTGTTAGCTTCTCTGGGAACTACAACAGAATCAGGAGATGGAACATCTCTCTCAGAGTTTTCAAATCTAGATAAAAGCAAAACACTTAAATGTATATACAACTAAAGTACAGGACAGTACAATATACCATTTGTGTTAAAACTACATCAAGTTCTAGTTTGGACCTGACTGAAGAATATAGGGATGCAGAGGGGCTTTGATGGGATTAGGCTCTCTCTTCTCTTGTAGTAGGCACAAAGGAGAACTGTAACTGCTCTGATTTCTTGGAAAATCTTGAAATGTCTCCCAAAGTGTTCTAGTTATTCTGAAGGGTTATATAGAAAGATAGTGAGTGAAAATGAACATATCTCTCCTTTAGGAAGTACCTGAAAAGTTTAACCATTAATATGAAATTTTTTATGGTAATTATGTTTCTCTGAAGATACCTGGCTGGCAGGGATATCAGCTGGTCCATGAAATCCATTTTTCTAGAATATTTGCAGATATATTACACAAATGGTAAAAAGGCTACATAGTTGATGGCTAGGATAGCTTCTTGATATTTAGTACCTATCAGAATGATTAAGTGTATACCAAAGGGCTTTTGTTATTCTCTATTTGTAATATTTTACAAGGTAGCGAAGGTTTCTAGTAAACTTTTCTGTTATATGAAGATGTCTCTAATAAATTTGAAATTTCACACCAGTGAAAAAAACAGGACTGTTGTAGGATAGCATCACTTTTGGTTTTTAAGTAACTATTGGTAGTTGAGTTGAAGAGAAAGGAAACAGCTTTACTATGTTTGAAAACCAGCCTAGAGAGGTATAATTTAGAGTAGATGATTAGTTCATAGGTATTTTTATAGTTACCAATAACTTAAGTTCCTCATAACAGAGAAGATTAGAGAGTTAACTAAGTTTTCTTTCTTTTTGTGTTTAAGTTGCCTTGATGGCACTTTCTAGCTGTTTAATAAAACTGAAAAGCTCATGTTTTAATTTTTGGTGGCAAAAATAACATGCATATTTAACTATACTTTCACGATGAAATCCTTATATTACCATATTTACATTAACCATACTTTTATGTTTCGTATGTTACCATGTCATGGTAAGATACTTAACCATCTTTTTGTTAATAATGTAACCTTGCTTTTTCTTCCCCTACCATTATTAATTTTAAAATTTATAATTCATCTGTAAGAATCTACATATAGTTAACATTAGGAATTTTATATAATGAGCCCTGTTATATATTCAGTGTTGGTAATGTGGTAATGAAGAGATTGTTGATGTAAAACAGCTGCATTTTACTTCCACTAATGTAATTACTAAACCTTTTTTGTCGTTACCTACTTTAGTCTCTTCTTTGTAATGTAAAATTAACATGTGTCATTATGCATGAACCTTTGCCTGCCTCCATTTTATTTTATTCCTTGGCTTGAAGAGTAGAAGTACACACAGACAAAGAGCAGGAGCACTGGCCTTTGTTTTCTTAATTGCTTTCAAGAGTTAGTAGGATTGATTGTTGTCCACTATTGACACAAAAATGAATTCTGAACAGTAGACTTATATCTAGCTTTTCTTTCTGTTATGAAAGCTGAATGTAAAAGAAGCATAATTATTATTTAAGGTGGCACAGATCAGATTCTGCCCCAAGAAATAAAATTTCAAGGTTCCAGGCGTCGATTTCTGCACCGGAGTACACGTAAGATTTTATCTGCTCTGCTTTTCACAACTAGGAGTTGTTTTAATTTTGCAGGCGTATGTTATACTAATATTTCACCAAGTAATTATCATCGTATAATACCCTAATGCTCTTACTGTTTGGCTTTTCAGTACCTGGGTTTTAGGATTTCTCAAACTGTCATCATACACTTCATTAAGAAAAAAAAAGAGCTAGATCAATTAAGGAAGTTATGTATGATTTGGAGTGTAACAGTAAAGTAAAATGGAATAATTTGTACACAAGGACCATGAATCCTTTTGTATTTTCTTTATTTTGCTTTGGTTGGTATATTAGTTCTCTATAGTTTCAACTTAACCAGGTTTGGGTAATCCCAATCTTTTTTTCAATTTTAGCACACTATCTTTTCTTTCCTTATTTTCATCCAGAAGGAGAATGGGGTTTAAGAGTGATTTGTCATTAAGTTTTTTTTTTTTTTAATTCCATAGATTAAAATGCTTAGAAGAATGTTTTGAAATCATTTAAACCAATTCTTTCTGTAAGTGTGATAGAACAAGGTGTGGGAGTGACTGACCTCTTGTGGGCATATTTTAGCCTGCTGTATAGCAATTCAATAGCAGTTCTTGAGCCACAGAAGTTGATTTTTCTCTTAATATGCTTCTAGGAAACAGGGAATTGCCTCAGGTAGTGGCAAAAAAATTAAGGTTTCCTATTTAAAATTTCAAGAGAAATGGGGCACCTGGGTGGTTAGTTAAGCATCTGCCTTTGGCTCAGGTCATGATCCCAGGGTCCTGGGATTGAGCCCCACATCAGGCTCTCTGCTCTCCCTGTGGAGAGCCTGCTTCTCCCCCTCCCTCTGCCTGCAGCTCCCCCTGCTTGTGATTTCTGTCTGTCTGTCCCTCTCTCTCTGTGTGTCTCTATCTCTGTCAAATAAATAATTAAACTTTAAATGTTTTTGAGAGAAATGGTACAAAATTTGTGTTTCCATGAAAATTTTTTCTCCCCCTTTTCATGATTTTACTTTTACTGTTTTTGGAAGAGGTTGGAGCCTCAACAAAGAGGTTATACCCTCACAGTTTGAGAAACATTGTTCCTGTGAAAACCCTTGGGGAAAGAGGTACTTGACTTTGGACTGATCTTTTAATAATGACATAGTTATGCCAAATAAATTTTCATTTAAATTTTAGTTCTCACATTGGCTAGTGTTGTTTACTTAACATTCATGTAGTAAGATTTCATATAAGCATGAGGTAGATCTGTTACTGATAAAATGATAACAGTAAACATGAGCACTTTCTTCAAAATTTCCTAATCTTTTGTAAAAGAAAAAGAGAAAGACATTTTGCTGTTTTATAACATTACTTGGATGAATTTATTATCAAAGTACATTTCTATTTAATTACTAATATTATAACATTTGCTCTAATAATCCCAGTGCCTTGGCAAATGTTTACTTTTTTGCTTTTCACAATAATTCGCTTGTCAAAACTAAAGTCGGTATACCTTGATTGGGTGGATGAGTAGACAGAGATGAAAAACCTAAACACTGTTTCCTTCCACAGTTGATGCCAGTCAGGCTGATTGCTAAAATGGGCTTGCTTTTTTGTTGTTATTGTTCTTAAATTTATTCATAAAAAAACACCTGCAAGACCACTTAAAGCTTTAAAAAGAAAAAAAAATTGCTAAAGTATTTATTACTTCTAATTAGGGTAATTCTGGTCATTTGTAATTTAATCATTTGGTTCAACTATAGATGGAAATGTTAGTCAAGGGCATTTTATCTATATATATACTGCCCAAAGTGGTTAGCAGTTTTAAAAATAGTCCTGTTCTATTTTTGGTGTTTATGAAGGATTATCAAATAAATACTGAAAAGTAAGTTAAAGTTCTTACTAATCTTTGGAACTTTAACTTCTTTTGAAAAACAACCAGAAATCCAAATATGCTTTTGATTTTGGTCTTTGATGAGATAAATGTCTTTACTAGTATTGATAAGGACTTAATTTCACCTTTTATCCTTCTATATAAATGTTTTTTCTTATTAAGTTATAATTGAAGATCATGTAGGTTTTTTTCATTTGTTATCATATTCCAATTTTCATATCATCATGCATAGAATCTTAGAATCAGCAGAGATCTTATAGACTGTTTTCAAACTCAACCTTCTGTGTATTCCTTCCTAAGAATTCTTTGCAATTATTCTGTTTTTGCTTGACTACTTTATAAAGGGCCACCTGATTTCCTGTGTACAGACAGGAGATATTTGTACTTTTAGAACTTTAAATAAATAGTACATATTACTCGTTTCTGACAAAGTTACTTCTCTCGAAGGAAGTAACCCTTCTGTAATTTTTAGTGGACAAAAATCCGTCAGACTTCTGTAGTGAATTTGGATTTAGTTTATTGACATTGTTGCTCCAAGATTATAATTCTAAATATTCATTATTATAGTCTTTAATATTAGTGTATAGCTAATGTATTTACTGATGCAGAATAATGTGCCAGATGTTTGATTTAAGCCCCAAAATGCAAAGACAAAAAAACTTCAATTATATCAGAATATTGTACTGGTGAGTCTTTTACAATTTAAGTAAAGCCAAGTTTGTTGCCAGCTCTATCAAGAGAATGTAAGTTGGATTGTTTGTTTATAGTTATAGAACTGGCCTAATTCCTGCTTCTGGTGACACTTTTCTAACATGAATTCAGTCTGCTCTCTCACAAAGAGCAAGAAGTTCAGGTTTTCCCTGTGCTCCCTAAAGAGGGCTGAGTACAAGGCTAGTACCTAGACTTTGTATCCCAGATTTACTCTTCTTGGATGCTCAATATGGGTTTGGCCATGTATCTTGGGTCAGTTGATAAATTGGCTTATATATATTACAGAATCTCTGGACAGACATTTGGGGTAATCATCCATGAGCACCTAAAAGTTTGCATTTATCTAGACAACAACAGGCCAAATTCCTGTGGTGAATTAGCCCTGATAAATTAATTTCTCAGGGGGCGCCTGGGTGGCTCAGTGGTTTAGGCCGCTGCCTTCGGCTCAGGTCATGATCTCAGGGTCCTGGGATCGAGTCCCACGTCGGGCTCTCTGCACTGAAGGGAGCCTGCTTCCCTCTCACTCTCTCTGCCTGCCTCTCTGCCTACTTGTGATCTCTCTCTGTCAAAAATTAATAAATAAAATCTTAAAAAAAACAAAATTAATTTCTCAGTATGCCAAGTTATGGCTTAGATTTTTTTCTTCTAAATAGTCTGTGGAAAACATGGCTTTCTTATTTATAATACTTCTCGCTTTGAATCATCAAGACTTTCAAAGTTACAAAATTGTGGATTTTGTTTTTAATGTTCTGGGGACTCCGGGAACAATATTAGATGTCAGCTGTCCTTTCAAAAATGATCCCACTTATGTTGTGGTTTCCAAACAAAATGCATGTTGAGTTAGAAAAGATTACACAAGTCAAAATGAAAGATTTTTCTCTTTTCAGTTGTTCACTATCTGTTCCACTTTCATTTTTTTGGATGAAACACACAAGGATGAGTTTTAGCCTAAGGCATTTTTGCACTGACACTGAGAAAAAGCCTTGAGCCCACATCCCAGGGTCATGGTCTTTTTATGGCAACAAAGCCTCTTAATGTAACAAACCAGATGGCCAAGTCCTGGTATCACTTAAATACCTCACACAACTGATCACGCCCTAACATTCAACTGCTCTCTGAAAATACACCAAGCTCCAGAGTTTAGGTTAGAACCGTAAAATTGCTTTATTCAGATACGTTCAGCCTTTATGAAGCACTGGCAATGGAGCCAAAGAAATTGTGACTCTCAGTTTACACAGGAAAGAATGATTAAGAGTATGTCACCAAGAAACCCAGAAATGGTTGTTTAACATCCATCTGGATAATTTAAGAACTCTCTTGCCTCTCTTTTCACTCTCTGCACAGAATTGGGAGTAGTTTTATGTTTTAGTCATTTAGCTAGAGACCATATGCTTTAATATAATTAAGCTATCAAAATGCCTTTGTTACAGCTTTGTGAAACTTTAATTCATTTTTAATTTATGCCTCGTAAACTCAGCTTGCTTCCTTGTCTTTGTGAAGTATTTGCAATGGCATTTTCATGGAATCATTTTGATTCACGTGTTTGAACTCTGACACCTGTATACTAGAACTCTCTGTCTTAATCTTCTCACCATCCATAAGTCACAGTGCAGCGTTGGTTGTTAGAGGTTTGATTGACTAGATCAGATTACACACCAAGTAATGAATGCTGCTTCTTCAAAGCTCGAGGTTGAACCCACTGCTGCTTGCTGTAGTTCTCTTCCTGCTCCAAAGTTGTTTTTTCATATTCGGTTTGTTTAATTTGATGTGTAAGGCTGCACAGACACAGACGTTGCATTGTAGCTGTTTTTTTAAAACAATTTAATATGTTCGTTAACTTGTTCGGTTTGACTGTTTTCATAGGGGAAAGTGAAGGGTGGGAAAAGGGATAAGAAAACTAAGATAATCCTTAAAATATTAAGTATTTGGGGAAACTGATCAGCTGAAGTTTTATAAAAATCTGACTTGAGTGTTTTTCTCTTCATTTGCTGTGCTGTGTAAACAGTGTGACACCATCGCCACAACAGGTTCGGGTCTGTCCTCCCCAAATGTTACCTGAAGACGGAGCTAATCTTTCTTCTGCTCGAGGCATTTTGTCGCTTATCCAGTCTTCCACCCGTAGGGCTTACCAGCAGATCTTGGATGTGCTGGATGAAAATCGCAGGTGATTGGCCATCAGTGACTCTTGCTAGCTGTAATGCATATTTTTTTTGGCTCCTTGTTGGACTGTGGACTGTGGTGTCTTCCTTTTGTGTTTGCACTTTCGTCTCTTTCCAAGATGCAGTGGTTTAAAACAACGTGCTTTGCTTTCTTTTAATTTGGAATTATTGTCCAAAATTCACATTTCACAAGATTCTGTTAGCTTCTCTTCAGTCAGGGAGAGTATTCAGTTAATAACTATATACTTGAAGTATGATGATTTTTTTTGAAGGTTTGTTGACGTCTCCTAAGTACTTGACTCCATTGGAATACGCAGAGGCCTACTGTTGGACTAAGTGTAGGATGTTGGACTGAAGCACACTGATTTTCTTTAATAAGTCTTTTGATCGAATCAATTATGATACTAATATGGTTGGATTAATGAAGCAAATCTGAGAAGACAGTATCAGTGTAGCTGCCAGGACACTTTTTTACTTTCCTTTTAGCTACGGTTTTCTAGGCCTGTACTGAAAACCTCAAGTGCTATTATCTTTTTGATAATACTGGTATTTTTCAGTATTGATAACTTCTCTCACTTTTGAACATCCCCAAGTGAAATCATGAGTAGTATACTTGGAATTGCTCATGCAAATTCTTTTTTGCCTGTATTTCAGATATATATATATATAAAATTTGGGGAGCTTTTTGGCATAGTGTGGGAAAGGTATAGGCAGTTTCATTTCAACTCCAAACATTTTATGTCGTGACACTGTGAGTCACTGTTTGAATTTTTATGGTCATTTTAGAAGACTTAACTTTTGAAGAAAGCCCAGTAAGTTCAGCTGGCCCTTCCAGTAAACCTTGTTTTGTACCTTAGGAGTTGATATGTCTTATGGCTCGCTCTGAACAAACTTTCTTGGTGAGTGCTTTTGAACCTCATACAAACCTCGGAGGTTTTACCGTACTTCATGAACACTTGTCAGTACCATCGACTGGTGTTTCTAAGCCTTCCCAGGGTAAATGCAGTGCTATCCATTTGGGCCCCAGAACTTAAAGCTGCACCAGAAAGAGCTTAAAACAGAAAGTTCATAGCAGGGAAAAATTACATATGCAGGTATGTATATGTGCATTCATGTATATGTATGCATGTGTGTATACATCTGCATCCCCCTCCCCACGGGTTTGGAGGACTGTCTTAGAGTATTTGCATCCTGTAAGAAGCAGCACGGTTCAGAAGAAAAAGCATGGATTCAGGGGGCCAGTCAGATTCATCATGATCCGCCTCACTGAACAGCTAGCTACATGAGGGCCTTGGACAGCTTAGCTTACTTAGCTTCTCTGGGCCTCATTTTCTTCATCTATTCAAAAAAGAGATAGAGGGATAATAATAATATTACCTAGTTTTCTAGATTCTTGTGAGGACTCTTCCTCCCTGTACCCCACCATCTTCATTTAAGATATAGGTAATAATGGCCTCAATTTAGGGTCATGGACGATGCTTTCAAACAATACTGAATATAAAGTACCTGGCACTTAAGAACTGATCTTCCCAAAGGCCTGTTTTCTTCTCCTACCTTAAAACAGCTTTATTCTTCACCAGGTATCCTCTTTCACTTTTTAATTACAGTAGGCCCTTAGAAGAGACCAGATTATGAGGTCAAATTATGTCATATCAAATGCTGTTACACTGAAAATATCTGATTGAGAAAGATATTTATAAATTTGATACAGATTAAATAATTACGACTTCACAAAACAGTCCTTCTCCATAATGGAAAAGAATTTTGCTTTAAGTTAAGAAATACAAAATCAGAAATCTTACCAATGTAGAATTTACTTTGTATTCTTTTATTATGAAAACCTGTTTTGAGCCCTAAATGAAGTTTTCTTCATTTTTTAATTGTAATGAATTGATGGCTTTAAAATCCATTCTCTGAAAAGGAATGATCTCTTCTTGTTCACTTAAAAGAGATTTTTTTAATTCATGAAGTAATTTTATTAATAATTCTTTGCTCCTGGATACATACCATTAGTTGTTACCTTGGACCCTAAATGGTTAGATTCTATTAGTCTTACTGATTGTTTTTATTATTGAAAGGGTTCCTTTTTTTCTTTTTTTTTTCCCATGATTGTATTTAAATTTCTTATGATCTAAATGTTGAGCAAGATTTAATCAGAATTGTAAGTACCAAATCAGTTTTTATTTCTATAAGGGAACTGTCTGGCATGACTTTGCAGATATAAGAAGTAGGAATGTGAAATTTGGATAATGTTCTATTTGCATGATTATTAAAACAATATTGCTTATAAAGTTTTAAGTGCTTTTATGTTTCTTGCTCTGTATATCAGTTTTTCTTTCCTATTTTATTATTCTTGGTGGTTATGCTAATGCAATATCCTATCTTTGGTCTTCTGTCCTCACATTAGGTACAGTTAAATTAAGCTAGAATTATTTGGCAGGAAGAAAGAAAAAAAGTCCTGCCTGCTTTATTATCATTAAAAAATGTGGATTCACATTTGCTTGATGGAAGAACAATTTTTAGTTGACACTTCGGGGAACACTGTGGAAAGGTTTATGTACTATATTTTTGTTTTCTCTTCTTATGAGAACTTCCTTGATCTAAAACCAAACTCCACATGGAGACAAAGCTAAATCCTTTATACATATTACAAAAGTTTATTTACACAGGTCAGTGCTGTGCATTTGGAAAATTGATGTATCAAAAATTTAAATGCTCTTATGCTGATATGATTTAGTCCTTGGCTGACCAGGAGATGTCCATGTCTCCTGACGTCTGCTAGAACTCCCTATCTCATTCTCTAAAGCAAAATATTAACATTTTAAAAAAGAAACTTAATTCTCATGTAAGAACATTATTTAAATATCAACAGATTAGTCATCCTTAGCATGTTTAAGTGTTATTTTTAGAAGCAACTTGATTATTTTTATATAGTTTTTCTCAAGCAGATTATATTAGCTTTGAATAGAATACGAAACCATTGTGTTAATAATTGATATTTTTGCAAGTATGCATATAAATATATTACTGTTTATTCACCATAGTGGTGTCCATTTTTTAGTGAAGAAACACATACTTTATTAAGTCAGAGCATTTATTTACTAAAAATGTTAATATACAAGTTAATGCGAGAACTTGGAGAGCCTTGGATCTCTCCCTTTTGCTGCTTTAATTACAAAACATTATTGTCAAACATCAAACTTAAAAATATTTTTTTATGTATTAAATCATACTTATGGTAGAAAGTGGTACTTGAATGAAGTTTCTAACTTTGCCAAATACCTGTCTAATTTACTTTTATATTATATGTGTCAATTGCCAGTGTGAGAAGACAAAATGAAATACGTTGTGAAAGGTAACTGTATTATTTTCTGGCTCTGCATTATAAAAGGGAAATCTCTGTGGTGGAATATGTTGAATATGGCAGATCCGTTTGAACATACCAGTGTGAATTTTTTAAGAAGAGCTTTAGGTAACACCCAGCAGGGGCTTCATTTAGTTGATGATTCTCCTATCAGTGTAACACAGGACTGTAGTGAAGTAAGTTTTCCTATGCCACAGAGTGAATATATGAGTAGGATGGGACAGTTCAAAAGCCTGTTTCAAGCATATGTGATTTCTCACTGTTCTTATTTACCCAGCACAATAGAAGTCTAACATGTCTCCCCCAACAGTCTCTAAATCTCTTATCCTCTGAGCCCCAGAAATTTCTTTAAGCACCAATAATTAGCCTTTAGGAAAGTACAAGCTAAACATTAACATTTCCTTGTATGAATTAACTCAACAGAAAACAATGATTTGTATTGTATTGTAGCCAAAATTCTGCAGCTGTACCAACTTACAGAAAAATCTAGTTCGTTTGGTATTAAATGTTTACTGTAATTAAGTATTGCCTTGATACTTCAATACAGGCAAAGACCTCATCAATACTTAGAGAATGAGACATTTAAAATAGAAGGTAATAATTCTTAAAATCCTTATAGGGACCCTATAGCTCAGCCTCCTTTCTCTGGCTGGTAAATGTTGCTAATTACTTTTGGGGGACTTGACCAGCAACCACAGAGAGCTTTTGTTTTCTGATTTTTAAAAATGAAGTTTCGTGAAAAGGTTACTCTGCTTACCTAGGTAGAGAACTAACTGTCCTCTAGAACCAAAGTATGTACTAAAACATGAAAATCCCCACAAAGTTTTCCAGTGCACCTTAAGTCTTCATTCCCAGCTGCCCTGTATGTCACTCCTGGTTGTCTCAAGATGAGACTCCCCCATTTGGTTGTACTTCTGTAATGTGCCCTAGCGTAGCCCTCAGAGCCCTCACGGCCTCAGAGCCTGTGCTAGGGACGGACTCTCTCAGCTCCAGAACCAAGGCTAGCAGCTTTGCTCTCGAGGGCTGAGGTTTGAATGAGACACAGCTACAGTGAGATATCGGGTGTAAATCAAATGATTGAGGTGGGAGGGAAGGAATTGTGGGAAATGAGAGTTACTTGAAGTGTTCAGTTTTTGAGATAGGGCTGTTGTTACCAGACGAGCAACCATGATCATGCAGGTGCTACTAACCGGTTGTTGACATGCTTCCAGAGTGGCTGGTGATTTTCTTTTTCCAACTAGAAAAGAGAAATTAGACCTTTTAAACAGGGTTGTCCTCTGTCTTGAATTTCATAAATTAAAATAATAGGCACCAAAGAAAATTTTTTTAATGTGCGTGCTATCTTGTCACACAAGATCTATTCCTTTTGTTTTTTAACCCATGGTGAAATGTTAAATTTATGAAAATCAAAATGGAGGCCATGTAGTACAAAGATTTTTAAAGTATTTGAAAGATATTATATTGTATTGCAACATACAATATAATCCTATTTGACACTTTTTTGTCTTGTTTTTGCTTTTATTTTATTACTTCTCTGTTTCCTGATTCTGTCTTGTGCCTTCTCCCGCAAAAACCTGCCTTAGACCTGTGTTGCGTGGTGGGTCTGCTGCCGCCACTTCTAATCCTCATCATGACAACGTCAGGTAAATTTTGAGACTTTGTAATTACAGGGTAAATAGTTGACTGAAATTGTATTTTGCAGGACATAATGCATGTAGTAGGCCTTTATATTGTAGCTTGAACTTCTACAGATTTCCGCTCTGAGTACAACCTGCTTTTCTCTGAGAACAGCAAACCTAGTCATTCATGACATTTGTCTACTACAGGATGAAGAAAAATGCTTGACAGTTATGGTATCTTGGGAACATCTGAGATATTTAAATATAGTTTTAGGAGCTTATAGACGATCATGCTGAAACACAGAAAAAGTCATCTTAAATCTTGTTTTATGTGCTTCATTTTAAGTTTTGCCCGGGGTTCTGTCTACCATTTCCTTTTTAGTTGTTAATTGTTTGTAGTTGTAGTGTCACTTGCAGTGTATGGAGAAACCTTTGTGTAAGGTGCCATCTTAAATTGGGGGAAATCAGCATTCACAATCTAGGAAGTTCAGTGTTTAAAAAAGAAATTTAGTTTGAAGAGTTTTTGTCATTGTTAATTTAAGCTTTTCCCTCTTATTTTTGCTCTTCTAGCTCTTTCAGACATACTTCTTAGCCTGAGTAATTATTTGTTCCTGTCATGCATGAGGACAGATAGAATGACACATAGGAATCCTTAGGGTTCTAAGGTGCCCAAATCCCTATTTCTCATCTTCTGGGGAAAAGAAATCTGGTTGGTATTCACAAATACCATTACTGTCATTTTTTCCAGAGATAATTTTTCTTATTTTAAGCAGAAGTGTATGATCTGTTGCAGTAGAGTTTTCTTAATAATACTGAATTTAGCTTAGAGGAATTGAAACGTATTTCCTTAGTGGTCCCTTACAACTCTGCTGACTGGTTTCTTTCACAGTATTAATAAAATCCATTGTAAGTTTACCCTTGAATATTTCCCTGAAGTTAGAACTTAAGTTTGTGATCCTTTTCTCTTTCTGTGAAAGAACTTTCAGTCTGTGATCTAACTTAGCATTTCTTAGTTTTTAGTTCTGATAAATACAGCTTTTAGTTTAAGACACACCTTAAAAGTAATTTTTTGGTTGTACCTTGAGTTATATAGGTGTAAAGCCTTTGGCCATGTCCTTAGATTTCTTCGCAAATAAAGATTCCTTTACAGATGTTTAACACCTTAATTCAAGATTTAAATTGAGTAATCCCTGTCACTTACACTTCCTTCTCTATGTTCAGCCTAGGTCCCTTTACCTTTGAAGCCATTGCTTCCCCCTCCCCCCGCCCCCCTGCCTCCCCAGCTTATTTCTCATAGGCAATCTGAGGGAAATAGAAAAGTTTTACTCTGAAGACCTGTAAAGACCTTTGAAGGTGTAAAGAAAAGGAATCTTCAAATCCTGTTTTCTCCTCTAATCTTTTAATGATTCTGTCTTAATGTTTAAAAGAATAATGAACTCTGATATTTATATAAACCCATAGTCCCAACATCTGCTCGCTCAGCTCACCTCACTGATGCAGTTACTCTCAGTCTTCAGGATATTTACTCTTATAGTGAAGAAAGGAGTGGTTAAATGGGAAAGCAAGTTCCTTTCACCATAAAAGGAATGTTTAGAGATTGTTCTATATTATCTAGAGTCAGTGCATACCATCAGTCCTTGAAACTGGCGCACCTGTAGTTATCTACACCTACAGTGAACATTCTGTGTTCAGAATGATGACACTGGCTGGGAGCACCCTGGAAAAGTATAAAATAAAAGATTCTGTTCCACCTACTTTATTAAAGTTTCAACAGCATATGAAACCAAAGGATTTTCTGAATATACTTGTCTTTAACATGTCTGGATGAAACTGTAATTCTCCTCGTACCCCTTTGTGTGGTAATGTGCTTTTTGTAATGGAGACTTGCTAGAAAGATTAGAATATATGATCCATGTGTCAACTCTCTGTGAATTACAAAAACATTACTTACTAATTCAGTTTATTTATATTCTGCTCATTCAGGCAAGTTACTATGCCATTGCACTGAAATAACCATACAGGATTAAAATAGTGAGAATATAAACATATGAGGTGAATTGTATGGTATGTAAATTATATCTCGATTAAGCCATTAATTAAAATAAGCTTAAGAAGTGGAAATCCAGGCAAAGGGGAAGAACTGCATTTGTGTGTATTTGTTTCTTAGAAGTTTATTGTCGTGCATTTAAAAAGCAGTGCTCTTTTAGAAGTAACTGTATTTGCAAAAGAAGTATTTCTTAATGTGCTTTCTCTGGAGTTGTTCTTAGTGGCTTTCCAGTATTATTTTATACAAAGCCTCTTAATGATTTATCATTGAACCAATTCTGGATCTGAACATAGTAACAGGATGTACTCGGAGATTTTATAATTCCTTCTGTGGGAGACACAGTTGAGATAGGTAACAACAAGTAAGTAAAGGGTAGAAATGGTAAGAGAAAAGGCAGTAAGAAGAGGAGGAGAAATAAGAAAAAAAAAAAATCTGTCTTATTTTTTTTAGCTAGAGTTCGTTTACTTTGTGTTCCCTGCCAGTGAGTCTCAGCAGGGACTCCTGTGGAAGTACATAAAGACATGAGTTTGTGGAAGAATTACGCATTGTTATATCCTAGAGTGGCAGCTCTTAAGTCATTGCTCAAAATACTTTTGCTTTTTCCTCTGGTTTCTTTTGTTGGTACCAATTCAGATGGTAAGATATTTTAGTAATTCATATTATGAAATATCAGTCTTTTGAACAGTTCTTTGAATATTACCGAACACATGACATGACTTACCAGATACTCTTAGTTCTATTCTAATACTAAAATGTATTCTTTATTTCTCATCTGCTAGGCATGGCATGTCACATATAGATACAACAATTGAAGGAACTTCAGACGACATGACTGTTGTAGATGCAGCTTCATTAAGACGACAGGTATTTAGTGTACCAGATAAGATATAATCCTAAATTATACGATACTTTAAATGATAAGTTTTTAACATTTTATCATTTTCTCTCCTGTGGAACCCATGAACTGAAATATTTTATTTGTCATGCTGTTTAATAAGCCATAATTGACTTTTCCATTAAAAAAAAAAGATTTATTTAATTATTTGTTTTAGAGAGAGAGTGAGCAAGTGAGAGCAAGCATGGGGTGGAGGGCATGGGAGAAAGAAACTTTAGCAGACTCCTTACTGGGGCCAGAGATCGATGCAGAGCCCAATCTCATGACCCTGAGGTCATGACCTGAGGTTAACCGACTGAGGGAGATGCTTAACCATCTGAGCCACCTAGAGGCCCTGACTTTTCCATTTTCATTAAAGATATGTTAAACCACCATTTACATGTTTTGGTCAGCATAAAACAGTATTACCAGGATGGATTGGTGTAATTCTGGCCAATAACAAAGAATCTTGGCATTTTAGCAAATTGGTATAGTCATAAATTGCTTGTTTGACTTTTTGAAATTTGTAACAGTCACTTTGGGAACCTGTGTTACTCTGAGAATTCCATTTTGGAAATCACTGCTTCCATATTGCACAGTGTCTTTATAAACACAGTTCTTGTGTTCTATAAAAAGTCCTATCTTGGAACTATAGTTGCATACACACATTTTTACTATGAGTGCCTCAGCCTCTAGAATCACACAGTTGCACACATGTGAGGAAGGCGGGCTCAGTGTTGTAATTGTGTCTGTGCCAAGTAGATGTAGAGGAGGAGTGAATGAATAAAGTATTTCTAAGATGAAGAAACTAAATATTTTAGCATAATAATGTATCAGTATCATTTTAAAGATTTAATATAATAAAAGGCTAATATGAAGCAAATAATACTTTATTTTGAGTCTCACTTATTAAAACAAAGAATGCTGGGGTGCCTGGGTGGCTCAGTGGGTTAAGCCCCTTCCTTCAGCTCAGGTCATGATATCAGGGTCCTGGGATCGAGCCCTGCATCGGGCTCCCTGGAGCCTGCTTCCCCACCTTTCTCTCTGCCTGCCTACTTGTGATCTCTCTCTCTCTCCCTCTGTCAAATAAATAAATAAAATCTTTCTCAAAAAAAAGAATGCTGTATTACAAGTTTGTACATATTTTTTTTTTTAAGATTTTATTTATTTATTTGACAGAGAGAGATCACAAGTAGGCAGAGAGGCAGGCAGAGAGAGAGAGAGCAGAGAGCCCGATGCGGGACTCGATCCCAGGACCCTGAGATCATGACCTGAGCCGAAGGCAGCGGCTTAACCCACTGAGCCACCCAGGTGCCCCTGTACATATTTTCTTATACTGATTTATACCTTGCCTATTGAAGGAAGGGCATTTCTTTGGCATTTGTCATTGAATTCACCATTACACCAACAACCTTGCCTTCCTGAAAGTGTAGTAAGAGTCTCAAAGTTTTAACATCTTCTCAATCCTTAGCTTAGAGGTGAATGAGTAGAGGACAAAGATACAGTCATTATAAATAAGTCACACACATTTTTTGAGAATTTAAAAGTAGTAGAAAGCCAGCTGGGGAAACTATGAGTTTCTGAGATCAGTAACAAAACGGAGTCCCAAGGAGATTCTGCAGAATTTATATTTGTGACCCTGGCGGCATTGGAAGCTATGCTTCTGCAGCTGTCCTTGCCCTGTTGCCAAGGACCCAACAAGTTGTGCTTCACTGAGTCTAGTCTAGGGATGAGGGACTTGTGGGCCACCTGGCTCGGAGATGCAAAATGTAATCCATGATCAGAGTGGAATATTCAAAAGCTGCCTTGGTATTGATACTTCTCAGATTAGCCCAGACGAAAATATTTAAATGACTCAGGATCAGTGCCAATTTTTTTCATTGGCAATAAAGTGGATTGCTTAGTGTAAGAACTTTATATCCCATGGGACCAAATAAGCACTTCTCATTACAAATGGTTGGGAGAAGGTAGTCTTTACACACTCCTTTTTTTTCTTTTCTTTTCTTTTTTTAACTGAATTGGCTCTGGGATAAAAGTCATTGCTCAGCACTGATCAAAAGTGAGGTACTTTTTCAGGTTGTTAAAATGGTTATCTCTGCACCTCTATCTCTGTTTCTGCCCATAGATTCCCATTCCTGGCCCCACCCACCCCACACCCCCCAATTTGGAGTTCTCAGTCCTTGAAATGCTAAGGATTCTGCATTATGAAAATACTCTTCCTTCATCCTCTCTAATATAATGTTAATAATCCCTCTGGCTTTTATAGTGTGTTTTTACATAGTTGTTTCAGGATAGACTCCCCAGAAAGGAGATTCTAGGATGAAGGTTTGCACATAGAGCGTTTTATGGGGAGTGCTCCTGGGGTGACCGCCTCCCAAGGGAAGGGAAGGAAGTGGGATTGGGCAAGAGGGAAATGTTGGGCTGCAGTGTAGTCAGAACAAGGGCTGCATGTGGCCAGCCTCCTGCAGAGCTCTGAAGCTGGGGTGACCCTTCAGAGTTGGAACAAGGGCTAGGCCTTTCATCCCTTCACTATCTGATTGGATACATGCTGCTGCCCCGGTAAAGGAGCATAAGCATAGGCAAGGCAGTCGTTCAGCCCAGGGCTGTGACAGTGAGGGCCAACAGCCTAGGTGACACTCCTAGCAGCTGGAGAATTATTAGCCTTTCAGTCCTGAAGGGTCTGAATGGCAGAGCACAGGGCCCGCTCTAATAGGTTATTTTATGAGATGCTCCCAGTCACTCAGAGAGTGGATGGAGATGGCAATTAAAGTAGGTTAAAGATGAACAACTGAAGCTGGGTGACAGAAGCTTCTAGAAAGGAGCAGGAGCCCCTCATCCTTTCTGCTGTGCTAGGCCTGCCTAAATGTGTACTTACTTGGTCTTTTTGATTGGAATAGCAGGCAGTATGCAACAGTTTCCTTGGCCCACATTGAATCAGGGAAGGAAGGCAAATACACTTTTTCTGACTCAGAAATTTGGAGAAGGAAAAGGAAAAGATTATATCCGTGAATTTAAGCTGTCATGGGTAACATTTTTTCTGCATATAGTTTATTTTGCTCCCAAAGTAACTGTTCATTGTTTATAAGAATTCTTTTGAAAGTCATCCTGCTTTATAAGAACGTAATTGCTCTGTGCATTAAAGTTTCTCTTTTGTTTTTTGTCACGGTTTTTCACTTAGATAATCAAGCTAAATAGACGTCTGCAACTTCTAGAAGAGGAGAACAAAGAGCGTGCTAAAAGAGAAATGGTCATGTATTCAATTACTGTAGCGTTCTGGCTTCTTAACAGCTGGCTCTGGTTCCGCCGCTAGAGGTAACCTCAGCTCTCAAAACTCGTGTCTCAACAGCTGGAAATATAAAGCATTTACAAACTTCTTTGTTTCTGTCTTTGCATTGTATGCCATTTTATAGCCCATGCCCTGAACATGTATTTCTTCCAGAAAGGAGGAGGGAGGGACTGATACTTGGAGAAGTCAAGGTATGTTCTCTCACTCAGCTGTAGTCACTTAAAGCAGATCTGCAGTAACAAACACCTACTTAAAATTCTCCCTTTGCATGTTTTGTAAATAGGCTCTAGTTTGTTTTTTAAAAGGAATTTTTGCCTCATCAGCCCACACAATTTATTCCCTGAATGGGAGCGAGAGGGCATAGGGAATGGATTTAGAAAAGTATCTGTAGAAGAAAAATATTACTTTATTTTGTCCTGTTTTTCAAATACTGTTTGATTGGACAGTTTTGTTAATAGACCTTTTTGCATCCACATTTCAACATTAACACTTCTGAAGTCATGGTCTGGTGTCAGATTTGATAAAGCCAAGGCACTTCATGTTTACCAGTCACCTTCACTAAAGTAATTCCTAACATTTCCAGCAGTTTATCTAATATGCGTGTAAAATGTGCGTTCTTATTTTTATTTTAGTTTTGCAGATGGTTTTCTATAAAGTATGTTTTTACTAAGTCCCTGTGTGAATGATTTAAAAAACTACAGAATAAGGCACAAATGTAGTGTATTTAATAAACTGTCAACTAAAGCAATGTTTGTCGAAAAATTTTATTTCATCATATTGTGGTGTGAGCTGTATTTCACAGCATATTACCATTAAGGAACCCGAGTCTTCTTGTCTCAGAAGGAAATAATGCAATTAATGACTTGACTGGTAGCAAGAACCTACTGTGTTTCCTTTCCGATTTTCATCCTGGCAGCAGCAGGCGCTGGTAGCATTACAGGTGGTTCTCTAAGTTGTGGTATCTGTCAGGTGCTTGGGAGGAAAACAGCTGGAGTTGTGTATGCTTTTTGCATTGTAGTATTTAGCTAAGATACTATATCTCATGAACTTTAAGTGTACCTTTAAGTGTACCAGTGAAACCAAGTCCTGGGAGGCTCTAGCTCTCAGAATTATCCACCCCCCCCCCCACCCCGGCCCGACTTTGTGTTCAGAAACAGAATTTTAGTTAGGTATAGTATTTGCCACATATCTTCAGTACCTGAATGCCTAGGCATTCAGTGTTAGGAAAGGCAGTTGAGGGAAATTCCTTAGATAGAGGTAGATTTAGTGTTTCTGTCCTTGCTTCTCTCCTATCCTTCCAAAATAAAATACTTGGAGGAAGGATTCTTCTCTTTGCTTCCTAAAGTTTACATGAGTTTGAGGATATTTTCTTTTTATCCATGAAAATCTTCTGCCTTTTATAACAGCCTAATGATATGATTATATTAATTCTAGCTTTATATGTTCATACATATGTGTATGGTGTATGTATGTACGTATGAAGCTAGAATTAATATAATCATATTACCTTGTAAAATAAATTACCTTGTAAAATATATATATTTTTTACAAGGTTATTTCTGAATTATCCTCCCAATTGAAACATGAAAATGATGGATAAAATTAGCACTTCTTTTGCTGGACAGGCATGAAAAGGATTCTGCTAGGGCCAAAAATGAAATAAAAGCAGGCATTCCAGGAGATAAGCAAATAGAAAAGCTGTTTTCTCCTGTTAATTTTTACCACACTCTGGAGACCTAGAACTTTCTCCCTTAGTGGCTGAGCAGAGGGCAGGAGAATACAGTCCCATGTTTTAGGCAAGGCACTAGCTGTGACAGGAGATTCCTGCATGAAGCTGGGACCCCAAAAGGCTACACCTTCGGTGAAAGGGTAACTAGGAAATCAACTTACCACGCAAAAGGGGATAATAAAGAAACGTGCCTTCACCTTGTCACAGATCTAAAAATAGAAGAGCTTGACTCTGTCACTTGAAAGCCAAGCTCTGTTATACCAGCCTCCCTTGCCTGGAAGTTGTTCATCATTGTAAGAAAGTGGTTTTGGAGTTGAGAGGAACAAATTCATTCCTGGTCCAGATGATTAAGAAACACTTGCAGATATTTGAGCTGAGCCTTTAAATACATTTGCGTGTGTATACACACACACACATACACACATACACACACACACACACACACACACACACAGGATTTCAAAGAGCAGAGGATGAAGAAAAGGTTCCTGGGGCAGGGAACAGTGGGAGAAGAGTTTACAGGGAGGGTCAGTAATATAGTGCTCAACCTAACAGGCTAGTGTCCTACAACTTAAGTACAGAACTCTACCTACAGGTGTTTCTTTTTTTTTCTCTACTTCTGGGAATACTTACTGAAGCAGTAGCAGGTTATTTACAGTTTGAGGGATAATTTTAGGAAAATATATTTGCAAGAGAGCTTTCCTTCCTTTCTTCTATGAATGTCTGTTTTCTAGCTTCTTAATTATGTTTGACATTGAAATTGAACTCTTTGTCTGGGCTCCAAGTTCAAAAAGGCTTAATTTACTGGAACCGCTGTTTACTTAGAATGTGTTGTTGTGTCAATAAGTAGAAATTCATATGTGCGCCACACTGACCTCTGTAGTGAGCAGTTATAGCAGGTACGCCACAAGCCCTGACCTTAAGGAACTGACAGATTATGGAGGAGGGTGGAAGGGAGAGGGGAAGGCTTATTAAAGAATTAGAGGATTATAAAAATGATTTTGTTATGGAGGAAGAACTTGAGATATAAGCTGAAGAATAGGGAGAGGAGTGTTTCAGATGGTGGACACAGCAAAAAAAATGAAAGTGTAAAGATTCCAAAACGAGATTGAACATGAGGGTGGCAGGGGAAAAAAGATCAGTGAGCTTTGTAAATTACTAGATGTACACTGTGTGTGTGTGTGTACATACACGCATTTGTAAGTTTAGGTACCAGAGCAGAGATGGCATCACCCCAAAAGATGCTGAACCACCAGTGGCCCCTAAGCTTTAGGCATTTAATCTATGGCAGTCATTTCCACAAGACTAAAAGAGCAAAGAAATAACAGCCATTTCAGCTGAATTGTGCTGAATCTCTTTTGCCAACAATCCTCTATCTTTTGCCCTCTGACATGAGAGGCTTAAGTTTCTGTCTCTTCATGATCCTGTGGAGAACTAGGGTCATCACACTCATTTCCAAGGCGATGAGAAGATTGGATGCACCATCACTGACCCTTGTATTGTTCAGTCAAGTCCATGAGCAGTCATGTTCATTTCACTTGTGTTTTAATTTTATGGCTATAAGCAGTTTGGCATTCATTCAGTAAGCATTGACTCTCACTAAAAGCTAAGTAAAAAAGATAAGATTCGTTAATTCATTTAACAGAGTATTTATAATTGCCTACTTTGTATCAGGCACTGTATTTGGCACAGAGTATACCAGGAGTGAATAAAAGAAACATATCTCTGGACTCATGGTACTTATGGTCTTATGGGGGGAGAGTAAAATTTAGAAAACAAGCACAAATAGAAGTGCTGTGGCCATTGTGAGGAGTACTATCAATGGCAGAATGCTAAAGGAGAAAGTTAAGGGAAATCTTCATTAGGTGGTTAGGGAAGGCCTCTCAGAAAAACGTGATGGTTGTGTTGAAGTCTGAAGGATGAAGAGGACTTAGCCAGAGAGGAGATGAGTGAAGCCTGGGGACTAGGTAGAAGAGAGACCTTGCTAAGGACTGGAAGCAACAAAGAGGTTCCTCAAAAAGTTAAAGATAGACCCTACAACCCAGTAATTGCACTACTAGGTATTTATCCAAAGGATACAAAATAGCAATTTGAAGGGGAAGTTGCATCCCAATGTTTATAGCAGCAAAATTCACAATAGCCAAAATATGGAAAGAGCCCAGATGTCTGTCACTGATGAATGGATAAAGAAGATGTGGGATGGATGGATGGATGGAGAGAAAGATACAGTGGAATACTACTCTGTACTCTGACAACTATAGAACACTTATGAAAGAAATTGAGGAAGACACAAAGAAATAGAAAAACATTTCATGCTCCGGGATTGGAAGAGCAAATATTGTTCAAATGTCTATGCTAAAGCAATCTACACGTTCAAAGTAATCCCTATCAAATTAATACCAGCATTTTTCAGAGATAGAATAAACAATTCTAAAATGTGTATGGAACCAGAAAAGATCGCAAATAGCCATTACGTTGAAAAAGAAAACCAAAGCTGGTGGCATCACAATTCCAGACTTCAAGCTGTATGACAAAGCTGTAATCATCAAGACAGTATGGTACTGGCACAAAAACAGACACATAAGTCAATGCAACAGAATAAAGAAATGAGAAATAGACCCACAACTCTATGACCAGCTAATCTTCGACAAAGCAGGAAAGAATATCCAATGGAAAAAAGACCGTCTCTTCAACAAACAATGTTGGGAAATTGAACAGCAGCATGCAGAAGAATGAAAATGGGTCACTTTCTTACACCACACACAAAAACTCAAAATGAATGAAAGACCTACATATGAGATAGGAATCCATCAAAATCCTAGAGGAGGACACAGGCAGCAACCTCTTTGACCTCAGCCATGAGGTCTTCACACATCTCCAGAGGCAAGGGAAACAAAGGGGGAATTGGACAATTGGAACTTCATCAGGATAAAAGCTTAACAGCAAAGGAAACAATCAACTAAATGGCAACCAACAGAATGAGAAAAGATACCTGCAAATGATGTTGGATAAAGGTCTAGTATCCAGAATCTACAAAGAACTTACCAGACCTAATACCCAAAAAATAAAAACTCCAGTTAAAAACTAGAAGACAGGAACAGACATTTCTCCAAAGAAGACATACAGTTGGCTAACAGACACATGAAAAAATGCTCAACATCACTCATCGTCAGGGAGATACAAATCACAACCATGGTGAGATACCACCTCACACCTGTCAGAATGGCTAAAATTAGCAACACAGGAAACAGCTGATGTTGGCAAGAATGAAGAGAAAGGTGAACCCTCTTACGCTGTTGGTGGGAATGCAAACTGGTGCAGCCTCTCTGGAAAAATAGAGTTTGGAGCTTCCTCAGAAAGTTAAAAATAGAGCTACCCTATGACCCAGCAATTGCACTATTAGGTATTTGCCCAAAGGATATAAAAATGCTGATTCAGAGGGGCACATGCACCCCAATGGTTATAGCAGTATTATCTACAATAGCCAAAATATGGAAAGAGCTCAAATGTTCATCAACAGATCAATGGATAAAGAAGATGTGGTATAGACATATAATGGAATGTTACTCAGACATCAAGAAGGATGAAATCTCACCATTTGCAATGACATGAATGGAACTAGAAGATATTATGCTAAGTGAAATAAGTCAGAGAAAGACAAATACCGTATGATTTCACTCATGTGGCATTTAAGAAACAAAACAGAGGAACAGAAGGGAGGAAAAACAAAAACAAAGCAGAAGACAAACCATAAGAGACTTAACTATAGGGAACAAATGGAGGGTTGCTGGAAGGGAGGGGACAGGGAGATGGGGTAACTGGGTGATGAGCATTAAGGAGGGCATGTGATGTAATGAGCACTGCATGTGATACACAATTGATGAATCACTAAATTCTACCTCTGAAACTAATAATACGCTTATACGTTCACTCGAATTTAAAAAAAATGTTTTTGAAAAAAGAGCTGATGAATAAATGAATGAGAAAGACATGGTTCCTGCTCTCTCAAATTTTCTGGTAGTAGTGGACACACAAACATTTATGTTACATTATGATAGGTATGACAGTGGTCTGGGTAAGTGCTAGCTTATTTTGTTGGAATCCTGCACCCTGGGAAAGCTTTTTCAAGTAAGAGACCCTGAAGCTAGACCTCAAGGATAAATAGCCCTATAAAATAGGAGTATAGGGAGAAGGTCTCTATACAGCAAATAGAATCAGGAAAAAAAAAAAAAAATGCCTGTGTGTGCTTCTGATGTTACTAATTTTGGGGGGCAGCTATAATATGTGTATTGAAAATTATTTCTAGAAACTTAAGCCCAGTAAACATAAATAATTGAAATAAAGTGCAGGAATGATCACATTCAGAAAATTGGATTTTCAGTTTTGTCTGTCATAACATTTTAATATGGTAAATGCATGGTTTTTTAATTCTATCTTTTAAAGATTGACATGTATAGAAAGCAGCTTTTGAGTTCAGACTGGCACTTTTTTTTGTAGGGATTTATCTTTTTTAATTGTGGAAGAATGCAAACAGGAAAATAGAAGAGTATAATGGATTACCATATACCTGTCACCTAAATATAACATTTTTCCATAGCTTTTGGCTGAAGTATTTTAAGAACATGATATTTCCCCCAAAACAGAAATGTACATTTCTTTAAAAATAAGAATATTTTCCTGTGTAACCATAAAACCATTGTCAGGACTAAAAATGGTAGCAATAATTCTTTGACATCACCTAAACCAATCTCCCCCGCTCCCTCCCTTCCTTCCTTCCGGACTGCCTTTCTTCCTATCCCTTATCTATCTATCTATTTATCTAAGTAGGCTCTACGCCCAACATGGGACTTGAACACATGACCACATAAGCCAGCCAGGCGTCCCCCTAAACCAATCCTTGTACAGGTCTCCCCAGTTATCCCCCAATGAAATGAGTCTACAGAATACATTTCATTGAATCCTGTCTCTTTGTTCTCTTAATCTGGAATAGTTCCCTCAGCCCATCCCACCTTTTATTTTTCCTATATATTTTTTTGTTGAAAACGGGGCTATTGTCTGTTTACTGCCCCACCTTTTGGATTTGTCTATGTCCTCTTCTCCAGATTGTCTATAAGCTGGAAATTAGGTCTAAAACCATTCAGGCTATTTATTTTATTTTATTTTTTAGTATAAAGAAATAAAATAAAGTTCCATATTTTTACTTCCAGGATAACTTCTGTTCCTTCCTGTCCTCCCTCCCTCCCCATCTTCGTTCTCCTTTCCCCTTCCCTCCCTTCTCCCTCCACACTTGAGAATATAGAATTTAAAATTTGAATAGTACAGAAGTATCAAAAGGTACAAAACAAGTTGAAAACTTCTCTCCACCTTTCCCCAAAGTCAACCACTGATGATTGTTTTTGCTTTGTATATGAAAGGCTGATTTTTTTTTTTTTTTAACACCTCAAAGATGACTTTTGGCCTAAAGTGACTGATACAGCTTTCTAGACAGTGTTCCATTTTTGAACTTCTAAAAGAATGTCTTTTTTTTTAAGATTTTATTTATTTATTTGAGAGAACACAAGTTGGAGGGAGGGGCAGACTGCCTGCTGAGCAGGGACCCTGATGCAGGGTCTGATGATAGAACTTGATACCAGGACCCTGGGATCATGACCCGAGCCAAAGGCAGCCGCTTAACCGACTGAGCCACCCAGATACCCCAAGGAGTGTCTTTTAAATGCAATTCTCAAATGATTCAAAACTGCTAATATTTCCATTTTATTACCATGAAACTAAACAATTCTACTTCTCCGCTTAGTGACCCCACACAGACAGCCAAGGAAACCGATGGCCATCTGACTGAGCCCAAACAGGAGCTCCAGAATCCCCACGAGTAGTAGGCCTAAAAACACTGAGAAATGGATCACCCTGTGTTTGTTTTCTTCAGAGTCGAAGTTCAAGGTATACTTTCTCCAGTCACTGGCTGTGACGCCATTGATGGTGGGATTATCAAAATCAGGAGGAGCGACACAAGACTCACTGAAGAACCACTGCAGATTGAAGGAGTCTGGGTCAAGGTCACTGAAATGAAAGAAACGACAGGAGGTTTTCAGGAATATCACTTACCATGAAAAGACTGCATCATCGTGCCCAGAAAAGGGCAAGTATACTAAAACAGCAAGTCCTTTGAAATACTGTGTCCAGAAACTATAGCTAAGACCCAAGTTTCTGATCATGTGTCCATGTACTCTGATCTCTACAGAACTCTTACTGAGTATCTGTCCCCTCCCTCAACCAGCATTTCTAGAGTAACTACTCTTGGGTTGAACCATATGAAATTTTCTGTGTGAGAAATAGCTGAATATTCTTAGTCTCCCATGATTCAGCCTAATTATACAGGCGTTCCTCTACTTGCTAAAGACATGTAAAGTAAGGCGATCCCCGCCCCCGCAGGGAGCTCAATTCTTCCTACAAAATGGCAGTGTTGCATCTGCTCTCAAACGGGCTGTGCAACTTTTACTGACAAAAGCCATGTTTAAAAAAAAAAAAAAGTCTGATTAAAGGGATTTGTGCCCATTGTAACAAGGTTTGGAAAATGAGAGACTTCTAGCCTGAACGTCATCTACCCTAAGATGGTTGTTCCCTCAGTTTGCTACCAAGTAAGGCTAAGTGTTCTTGAGAGTTTGCATTTCTGGATACCAACAACTGACATTTATCCAGGGAAGACAACAGTATTTTCAGCACGTGGAAAGGGAGTTTGCTTTCTGCAGTTTGCAGCAAGCCTAGGATCAGTCTTGGAACTCTGTCTCCCCAGCTGGAGGAGACAGCCAGGTGCCTGGTGAGTTATTCTCTCCTAAGGGCTGAATGTGTAGAGCATCTGTGCTTGAAATCTCCTATTTTGAACTTCAGATCTAGGAAAGGGAACTTTTTATTTTGATTTTGATTCACAACAACTGCGGTATGCAAATTTTGAGGGATTTTTCTGTTTTAGGGTAGCAAGAGAAAAGGAGGGGGAAAATTTTTTTTTTTTCATGTAATTACAAAAGTGAATTCTGGTTATTTTCAAAAACTGAGCAACATATAGGTAACTGAGAACTAGATTGTTCTTTTATCCCAGTTTTACAGACCGTGCCTAGATTCAGGCACAGAACCATCTTTCAAGTCTGAAATGAGCCACTTACAAGTAACTCCTCTATATTGTCACTATATGAGTTAAACTTGATTCATTCCCATGCCTGCAGTATATTTATAGTACGTCTGCATGATTCCATTGACTACTTTTGTTTCTTTTAGGGCTCATAAGTAAGGTTCTAGATTTTATGTATTGTGTTTTTATTCATTTTTTTATTTATAAAAGTAACATATGCTTGGGGCTTAGAAACTGAGTTCGGAAGTGTAGAAATGTAGTGCTCCCCTCAATCCTCCAGGGCATCCTCTGTTACCATTCTCAAAAAAAAAAAAAAAAAAAAAGTAAAGTTTCTGGCATATATTTCTAGAAATTCTTTAGACACATACACACTTGCAGCCACAGATTTTTAAAAGGCAAGGATAAACCATCTGAGTCAACTACTCCTTCTAGACAAGATATCTGTCCCCCACCACCCCGCAAACCATTCTGAGTGGTTCTTGCATCTCTGTGAGATTGTGCCAATTGGGATTAATGTGCTAAATCCCTAAGAACCTGTGTTCCAGTCATTCCATCAAAGAACAACATGTCAGCACCACACTATTCCCATGGAGCTAGCTGCAGCATGTGAGACAATCTGTGAAAATCAGGATACTCACCTCAAATTTTTGAATGAAAATTCACAATTGAAAGTGCTGTTCTCTTGAGAGTTACAAATGAGAGGACCTTCTGAGAGAGCCAGGATAGATACCAACATACAATACACAGCACCAATGATGGTGATTACATTCAGAAGTGATGACAGAAACATCTGGAAAACAGAAGAGAAGCATTGGTTTATGTTCTCATGTGTTCCTGGTCTGTTTCGAGACTCAGTAGCACGCGCAGACTTCTGACCGACTGCTGCTGGTCTCTGGTCCCCCTGTGGTCCTAGATCTTAAGATCTCCATTTGATTAGGTCTGATTTATCAAAGAACAAAGAGGGCAAATTCTCTGCTATTTGATTAGACTTACTAAAAGATTGTTGGGCTTGCTACTGTTTTTGGAAAATCTGCACCTTTTTATACTCTGAGCCTTGTCCACTTCAAGGGACCACTGACATCTGGTACCTCCTCCCCATTCTGTGTACTTCCTACTTCACAGAACCTGAACTAGATCTTAGCTACCACATTTTGGCATCTGGTCTCCTGACTCTCAAATCTTTCACCCAGATTTGGCCCTAATGCTATGAGAGGCCAGTGGTCCCCATTCTGCTGAGATCAGTCAATAGCGTCATGTTAAGCACAGAGCTTCTCAACCTCAATACCGCCAGCATTGGGCATTTTGTTTTGGGGCCTTTCCTGTACATTCTGGGATGTTTGGCAGCATCACTGGTCTCTACCCACTAGATACCAGTAGCCATCTCTCCAAAGTGTTGACAACCAAAAGTGTCCCGGACACTGCTAAATGTCCCTCTGGGGGCAGAACTGCCCCAGTGGAGAGCCATACTGTAAGCCTTTAAGCACCTTTCATTTCATGAGTGAGAGTCAGAGAAAGCAGAAAAAAAGCATGAAATTTGCCAATAGGAAATGTTATAGCCCAAATGAAAGTCGGTATATGTGTATGCTTTTCAGAAAAAAAAAAGCTCTGTGTTGTTTCGGTGAAGTTGTTAGTCAATGATAATTATGAGTTAAAATCTGCAGAGATGAAGGAATACTTGTCCTTTTCCTTGGGTCCAATAATACCAATAATACTGAATCTCTGGGGGCCGCCAGACATTGATATTTTTGAGACTGTTCTGGGTGACTCTAATGTTCTCATAAGGCTGAGCACCATAAAACCTCAAGATTAGCCAGGAATATTTACTATGATGGGTTGTTTATTGATCCAGCCCACCACTCCTTAGAGAATAATGAGAGACCTCAGTGTTGCTTATAACAACGACCGTGGCATAAAGAGTGTAAAGATTGTGAATTTTGGAGTCTGGTGGATTTGGACAAAAATTCACCTACTTATTAGCTGTGCTACCCTGGCAAATTATTTGCTTTCTCTGAGGATCAATTTCTTAGTCAATGAAAGAGACACTATAATATTTCCCACTTAGTGGTTTTGTGAGAATTAAGCAAGGTTGTAGAGTTGGAAGGGTTCTGACCATAACAATAGGCTAATAAATATTCACTTCCTTTACTTTTAACTTAGTTACAATTTTATACTTGGTGAGTGCACAGTAAATGTTTGAAAACAAATAACCATTGTCTCCTTTAACTGGATAAGGACAATTATTTTGATCCTAGCAAACCAATCTTTCATAGAATTGAGGATACACTTTCCCAAAGTCTTTTACACACACCACGAAAGTGACAAGTATTTGAGAATTATGAAATTGATTACAGCTCCGGGTATAACTTCCAAATCTCCTTTCTTTGAAAGCCTTTAGGTTCATGAAACTGAAGATTGAGGAAAGGTCTGAAGACTGACTCGAAAGCTTAATTCTTATGGGGAAAAAAAGAAAAAAGATAAACGTTGCACTTTCCGTATTATCATATAATTACTGTAAATTGCATGTTTCTATGAGTGTGGTCCTGCCACTGTTGGGCAGATAGTGATGACTCGGGAAGCTTTGCTGCTGTGTCAGTAACTGACTGTTCCTGTGCTTTGGCTCGAGGCCAATGGTCCATACTCACTCCAGTTCTGTTGTTGCAGCACGCTCTTTTTCTTGCTGCCAAGGACATTGTTGTTGCTGGAATGACCTGGAAATCACATCAACAGGAAAGATGAATATGATTCCTTCTCATCAGATGAGAAAAGCAGTCATCTCCACCTCCCAGCAGTTGTGGGAAATCAAGGCTCGAGAGAACAAAAGGGGAAATTTGGCAATATCCCTTGATCTTGTGCACTTTGGGATGCCCATTTCAAACACAAAGATTAAAGTGGGGGAGGGCTGGGGCATTTCAGGACAACAGCTTCAAACTCTTCCATCTACATTCTTACTTTACTTTCATCTTTAGAGAGACTTGGATTTTAAATGGATTAGAGTGAGTTACTTATTCATTATTTTGGAAGGAATGTTTCTGAAAGAATTGTTTGCATCATCCAAATTTCCCCTTTTTTCTTTTTTCTTCTTTTTTTAAGTTACTATAATCTATTACCACTTATTCAATTTCCCAAAAATTGTATAAATTAATCTGGCAAGCATCCAGAAAGGAAACTGGCTGACAGTTGGGAACTAAGAATTCTGTCACCACCCTCTCCCACTTCTGAACTTCCCTCCTACCCCCAGGGTCACCACCATCTTGCCAGTCGCCAAATTTATGACCGGAGCATTATTTTTTTTTTAAGATTTTATTTATTTATTTGACAGAGAGAGAGAGATCTCAAGTAGGCAGAGAGGCAGGCAGAGAGAGGAGGAAGCAGGCTCCCTGCTGAGCAGAGATCCCGATGTGGGGCTGGATCCCAGGACCCTGGGAACATGACCTGAGCCGAAGGCAGAGGCTTAACCCACTGAGCCACCCAGGTGCCCCCAGAGAATTATTTTTGGTTCCATATTCTCCTTTCTGCTCATGTATCCATGACAGGTCATGACCTCACTTTATGCTGCTGTTTGGGAAAACTGCATATAGTGCCTCCTATGTCAAGGGAGATGTACATCGCTGAGGAAAACTGTGAGAAATGATGCCGCATTCTCAGGATTAGGTTTCAATTTTGAGTAATATCTACTCGGCACTTATGACTAGAAATTCTTACTGGAAAAAAGTTGGTATCATTGAAGAGTGAAATGTAAATCATTTCCTTCCACCGCAGAAATTTTAGCCATGAGCTTTTCCTGCTCTCTCAGCACAACTGCCCTAAAGCAGCTCGCTCTTCTTCCTCCCACTCCCGTTTTCTAATGTTTTATTGAGTTCTAACAACGGGCCAGCTACTGTTGCAGGTGGTGAACATGGTTCAGTTCATTCCAGCCTCAGAACAATCCCATGAGGTGGGCGCTAGTATTACTCCCAGTTCACCAACGAGAAAACTGAGACACAACAAGTTTGAGTGACTGGCCTATGAAAGTGGATGAGTTGGGGATCCAAAGCTAGGCATTTGGGGTCCAGAGCCCAGACACTCAACCATGATTCTACACTGGCCAATTCTGACAGATCTCTCCTCCTCCATACAGTCTATTCATTCTTATCCTCCCCCCTCCTCAGCACCACCTGGCTCATCTCACCGTCTTCCTCTTACTGCTCTTTCCCTGATACTTCTTTTCAAGCCCACATACACCCTTCTTCTTTTACAACAGGTCTAAGATTTACACCTTACAAGGCAGCCTTCCTGACAAACTTCAACCCGCTCTAACCATGTGCTGACTCCATGTCACTTGTGGAGAACACGGTACTGTTCTCGAGCTTTGCTTATATATTGCCCTGAACACCAATACTGTTATAATTCAGGGTGCACATGTATGTATGACAGCCCAGCCACTCTCAGGCATAGCTGAGAGCCCAGAAGAAAAGGAAAATCAATTATTTTAGCTCTCAAATACATGTCAGCATTCATAGACTAAACTTCCTTTTTGTACACATAAGCTATCCTGTCTTCTGGACTTAAGAACAAATAATTTAGAACAGAAACTGGCAAACTGTGGGCCACCATCTCTTTTTAATAAATAAAATTTTATTAGAACACAGCCATGCCCATTCATTTACATATTGTACGTGGCTGCTTTCACACATCAATGGCACAACTGAATAGTTGTGAGAGAGACTGGATCGCAAAGCTTCAAATACTCACTATCTGGCTCTTTATAGAAAAGTTTCCCAACCCCTGATTTAGAAATGTAATGAGTCTGTTAAAGTTGAAACATTAAGTTGCAATTTAAATGATAAATCATTCCATTTTCCTTGTCGATGTAAATTAAACTCTAACTTTCTGAAGGATTAATTTATTTCAGAGATGCTGAACATTTACTTTCATAGTTCTTTTCCTTTGCAAACGTGTTTTATAAAGTAACAATGGCTTGTGGTATATGAATCCTCACCCAGTTGACTTCACGACATCTTAACACATCTTTGTTCCATCCTTATGTGTAACTTGATAATTCACTGTATTTCAACCATTTTGCCCATTCGAATTTTTGGAACTTGGAGGGGCTCTTCATAAGATGGACAATAAAATGTGATTTTTTTTTTTTTAAGTCATCTCTATACCCAATGCAGGGCTCGACACCACAACCTGGAGATAAAGAGTTACACCTTCCACCAACTGAGACAGGCACCCCTGAACAGTAAAATATGAACATATGTGTGTACATATGTAACTAAATTATAATAAGTTTTCCAGATAATATCCTGTGAAAATGAGTAATGAATACTCTTTCTCTTCAATTCCTAAGTACATTTAAATGCATGAGTTTTTGTGAAATTAAAAATCTTGATAGACTTTTATTTTTATAAAAAAGTATTTTTCATTTTTTCTTATGCATACCCATACTTTTATCCAGCTTTAAAAGTAAGGTAGTATGTGATTTTACAAATGAAGTACAAGAAAGCTTTTAGATCATTAAAACTGATAGAAGGCAAACTTTTGGGATTTTCCTAAGTACTTGAACATGACAGTAAAACACAAAGCCATAGCTCATCATGAATATAAAAACTACATTTCGAAAATTCTTGCTATACATTATATCTTCTAATTTTGGTTAACGTTCAACAATTTGTTCTATGTTAAGACTTTAATAATTGATAAATTATCATTATGTAAGAAGTACACTCAATGAATAAGCATGATTAAGATCAGACTTTCAACCAATCTCATATAATAATAAAAGACCTTTATATTTTTTAGAGGAAACATTTCAAGTCTTTCTTTTTAGTGTCTGGAAAAAAAATAACATGTATCGATTTTTCCACTTAACAGATGATGATTGAAGATAACTACGTAACATCTCTTAGTCATGGTTTCAAAAGATGAAAAGGTTCTCCTCTCTTTTCACTAAATCATAAAACCATAAAATGAATGTGCATTTTATGAAGTAATCCATAATGAATTCCATAGTTATTATCAGCTACCTCCTGCAAAATCTCCTGTTTATGAAGAAAATTTTAAATGCCATAGTAATTTTAGAAAATTTCAAGAACTCTGACAAGAGTGCTATCACAATCAGTGAATGCTTCCTTATTAACTTTTCTGTGTGTTTACAAGTATATGAAGAGTTCAGTATTTTGGATGATTCCCTTGGAAAAAGATACTCTTCTACATTCTATTTATAGTCAAGGATCATGAAAATGTACCTGTACTCTGAGCCCTTCTATCACCTACCAGTTTGCTTGTGAGCCTAGTCTAGAGTTTGAGGCTCAGTCTATAAAACGACCACTGAAATTTTCAAGGAGTTGTTTACTGCCTCAATGACATTCTACAATACTGCGTAATAGAGATCCCTCTTGTGATTCCAGGTCTTCATTAATATTTATTGAGGATCATAAAGTAAATGTAGTCATAGAACAAGGAAGTCCAGATTTTCTGGAACTGTTTCACAGATTTATATCACCTTCCTATGCTTCAGTTTTCTGGCCACTTAAATTTATGGAGTAGGTTATGGATTTTGTCTTTCCCCTTTGTCAACAGGAGACAGCTCTTGAGGATTGTGGTGGTAATACTGGTGGAAAACAGAGCCTTGGAATCAGATAAATCTGGAATTGAGTTTCACACCTACTATGTGCCTTGTTAACATTCCTAACCTTCTGCTTGCTGATCTGTTAAAATACAAATGATAATATCTGCTTAGCCAGATTATTAGATGAAATGAGATAGTGTAAAGTGTGAACCCAGTAAGCTGGCACTCAACAGAACTCTCTGTGGGCCCTTCTCTGTGTCTTCACCTCTTCATCTTCCTTCCCTCCTCCCACTGACAAAAACACATAGAATGTAGGTATGTACCATCACCACCTTATGCTCTGTTATTGCTAGAAAGAAATTGTTTTTTACTGAGATGGGGTTCATAGTAGAACCAATTTATACTTAAAGCGACATGAGTTATTCTACATGGATTGTTTTCACCGATGAACTTTTAGGGGCTTCATGGAAATTGACATTATTGGTTAGACTTAGCCAGCTGCTCCTGGCTTCTGGTCTAAGCAAGATGCAAGGAAGCTCATGTGACTTAAGTAGAGAAAGCTTCTAGAAAGGCAGAAAGCAGACACAAATGTTGACAGTTGCATCATGGTTGAGCATTGTGCTCACTTCCTCTTAGCCTGGAAGAAAACTCTCACGGTTTTTTAAAGAAATAGCCCTTCTACCTAAAGCAAGGTGATTAGATTGCTCACAATGTTAAAGGGAAAGAAACCACCGACTTTGGGGGAATGCTTCCTAAAATGGCCTTTTGGTGCCAGAGTGGTCTCCATTCCAGTGTGCCAGCCAAAGGACAATTTTTTTTTAAAGATTTTATTTATTTATTTGACAGATAGAGATCACAAGTAGGGAGAGAGGCAGGCAGAGAGAGAGAGAGGAGGAAGCAGGCTCCCTGCCAAGCAGAGAGCCCGATGCAGGGCTCGATCCCAGGACCCTGGGATCATAACCTGAGCGAAAGGCAGAGGCTTTAACCCACTGAGCCAACCAGGCACCCCCAAAGGACAAATTTTTATCTAAAGTTTAACATCTAATGACCCAAGACCACTTTCACAGACATCGGGAATAAGACCAGCGGCAATAACTCATCATCCTGAAACACATACACACACACACACACACACACACACACACATCCAAACAAAAGTTCATTTCTCTGACATTAATCCGACTGCCTTGGGTAGCACTTCCCACTCCGTATTCCTGTGAATACTTTGAGACTAGTATTAGCAAAGGAAAGCTGAGGGAAAGGATTCAAAACATCTTGAACACTAACTATAAAGCTTAGAAGAATGGCATAACACATGTGAAGAAATATGATAGATAACAATCCAACAAACTTTTATCAAATTATTAATTTTGTTGCCCAAGCTCCCTAGTCCATACCACCATTTATTTAAATTTACTTAAATTTTCATTCTTCACCGATGTCAGTGAATTAATACCATTAATACTATTCCACTGCTCCTGACAATATCCTCAGCCAAGGCATAGCTCACCATCAAGCTGAAAGATGGTGTTTGGAAGTTTGGTAAAATAGGCAGCCCTTTCCCCAAATCAAGCCAAATAAATGTTACTCACCATCAGACCTGCTCCTATAATCCCTGGGAACCACCACTCAAAGCAAGAGATGGGGTTGTGAAAAACTTTGCCTTCATCCACAAAGTTGAAAATGAGAGGAATTGCATTGAGAACTATTCCCAATATAAGTAGAACCAACAAGCTGAATCCATTGCAGGATGTCCATCCCTCACAGCAGGTCATGGTCTCCCCCCCCGGTTCAATGAGAAATCCTATCAGTGTGGCTGCTGGTGTGGCACTGTCTTGCCTTTTATCCTGAGCCTTCTAGTTAAAGTTTAGAACTTATGAAAAATAACTGCGGAGAGTTCAGAGTCCATCCAGGAGGGCAGGGCATTATTATGAGAACTGGTAGAGGAAGTAAGTTGGGTTTCTTTCTTTTTCTTTTTCTTTTTTTTTTTTGTAGTTCGTTAAATATTTACTAACGACAACCATTTATAGTTTACACAAAAAATATTTCCCTGATAATACACAAAAATTTCCTGATAATGGTTATTAAAAAACAGCTACTCCCACCACCCACCAACATGTCCACCCCAATATTCAATCTACAGTGGCTTAATCCAGAAGTGTAATCCAGTAAGACTGAAGACAAAACAATTCAGGTCCTGGGCAAGATAATAAAATACGTGTAAGCCTTCTGGACCCTTGAATTGACTGACATCAGTAAGAGAGCCCATTTTTGATGTTGTTAAAGAAGTGTGTTCATCTCCAATAACAATTTCAGGCTCCTGCCAGTGCAAGCCTATCAAGAGGACGCCACAAAGCACCATCTTCTCTGGTTATCACACTGCCGTCAATTATTGTCCTCAGCATCTCCGCCACACTTTCACGTACATAAGCCTGATTATGATATCATTCGTGTAATTGCTGTTGTTGGCACATCTCAATTTCTCATCAGATGGGAACTGATGCAGGAACACATGGTCAAACTTGCCCTTGTCACCCACGTAATAATGCAGACAAAGGTCACTCTCCACAGCTCCATAGGGGATGGAAGGTGGGAAAAAATCTGTAGTTTCTGTTAGATACATTTATGCAAGAAAATAAAGAGATGAAAACCAAAAAAAAAAAAAAAAGCAAAGAAGAAAAAGGATGATCTTAAGATATGTTTTCTTAATATCTTTTACTAGTATGCCTTATAAAAACTAAAAACAAGAATATCCATTTTATATAAAATATGTTTTCCTGTATGCTCCAAAAATATCTGAAGTCATATTATCCCAGTCTTATAGACAAATCCATTTAGAAGTGGCTATCTAATCCCTTAGATAATAAAATACGTGTAAGCCTTCTGGACCCTTCTAAGGCTGTCTAAGGCTGTCTAAGGCTGGTGGGAGTTTCTGTTAACACTGGAAGACCGGCAGTGTTCAAGTATGGAAACCAGAATGAAACAGGAATATGAGAAAGATGGAGGCGCAGATCATCATGTCTTATTTTCTGCGAACTTTGAGCACTTACTTGGTTATGCACAGTACATTTCTGGTCTGGGGCTTCATGTTGTCTTCCTACTATTTTGTGAGTGCCTCAAGAAAAAGTTCCACCCATTGGGATAGCCTTTTAAATACCAAAGTTCTCACTATGCTAATTGGCCATCATAGATCAACAAGAGGGCTCTGCTCACTGTTGCTACCGAGAGATTTGGGGACACAAATCATTTCTATCCCAGCTTTCACAGTTGTGGAGTCAGAGTAAAAGGATGTGGTGAGTCTTAACATTTTTTTGTCCAGAAGAGCCACATCACGTCTTTTCACACTTTCTTGACCAAATGGTCACTCAGTTATGCTTGAGTTCAAGTGCATTATGAAATACAAACTGATGTGTGTCCGGAAGAGAGTCAAACATTAGGCAGCTCTAATACCTACCACGCCTTCCTCCTGCTGCTGTGTAATCGCCTTTGCAGCCAGAGTGTGGTTTCAACAGATGCTGTTGGGAATGACAAATGGAAGGATGAGTGAATGCAGAAGTGGGGTCAATATAATCCACAAGCTCAGGCGTCATGGTCTTGGAGAGGAGCACGCCAACCTGTAGAAGCAGGAGGGCACACTGTGTGGGTTCCACGGCCAACCCTGAAACATCAGTTCCAGTTTCCAGGTCCAAACAAATTAAGACTACCCCAACCATCAGAAATAAAAATAAAAAATTACAAAATTAAATTAAAAAAAGAATACTGCACCCATCACCATAGCACACCACGGATAATGATGTAGGAACGCCGGTACGGAAGATCACACTATAGCGGCGCTGAGCAAAAGGGGGTACTTCCATCATATCATTTGTATACTTCTGCATGGTTGAGCTATCCAGAATGATTTCATATTTATTTTATAAAAATTAATGATTACTTGGGGCACCTGGGGCGCTCAGTTGGTTAACGTTTGACTCCTGATATCAGTTCAAGTCTTGATCTCGGAATCATAAGTTCAAGCCCCACACCAGGCTCTGTGCCAGGCATGGAGCCTTCTTAGAACAAAACAAAACAAAACAGCAACAACAACAAAACTACCTCCCCCTTGAATTATACAAATTATATGACTGTGGAATTATAATAATATATAAGTAAATTATATATTTATTACTGAGATGACTGCATGGGAAAGGCAGTAACTTATTTTCAGATGTGGACTTTGCAATTTTAAATCCTTTCCCATCTTCACAAGGAGCTGAATTAAAGAACTGTTTAGGTACAAGTTTACTCATAGGGACCTGAATCTGTTAGACTCCACCCGACTACGGGACTCTAAGACCAAAACTAAATAGCATATTTTGCTAGCAGTCATAACAAAACTTACTTCCACTCGGGTTTGGTACTCTTTACACTTGTGGCTAAAAGTAAGTAACTGAAATTCTGTTAAAATGTAGAACTATAGTCTGTATTATGAAGGGAAAGACAGGGATGAAGCAGAAAAGGGAATCTGTTTACAAATGAAGAGAAGGAGCAGAACAGACAAATTTAAGGTCTGGGTCAACCTTTCTGACCCACATGCCTCCTTCTGCAAAAACAATCCCCACAACTTACATGAGTCGACCCTCTGTATCTCATATGTACTATGCTCCTCTGGTCATTGCTGAGAGCAATACCAGTAGATATAGAAGCTGAGCTCTTCCAATTTCTCCCACGAGTTGAGAATTTAAAAAGATACTAGTTATTCTCTGCTATGCATGAAATGGGAGGACATGCTTATCAGTTAGGATTAGCCTTTAGTTGCATGTAAAAAGAAATTCAGGATAACAATGGCTTAAGTGAGATAGAAATTAGTTCTTCCTGAGAAATCTGAAGGTAGGCACTCAAAAGCCTGAAAGATAGCTCCGCTTCCTCAGAGATCCTTCCAGCTTATGAAGCCACCATCTCTTTGATCCCTTCATTCTCGTGCTCAAACTGTGGAGGCCAGAGCTCTAACCGTCATATCTATTCTCCACTCAGAAGGATAAAGGAAGAGAAAGGCCCACCTTCTCCCTTTTAAAGAGCTGCTCATTGGCTAGAATGTAGCCATGGGACAACATTGGCTGCAAGGGAGTCTGGGGATTAAGTAATACTTACTTCAAGTGATTTATGCCCAGTTAAAATGGGGTGGGGGGATAGGAGACAGAAGGTATTGGGAGGGCAATTAGCATTCTCTACAGGTCATATAAATTCATGAGCTGTGCCAGGGGAAAAAGAGAAACCAGGCTGCAGAAAAGAAGGAAGGGGAAGAAGAGAAGATGCAGATGTGTAGATAGAAGTAAGAGACATGGGGTTTTAGAGGGAGACAGAGAAAGAGTAGCTGCCTGGCTTCTCAAAGGCTTTCTTCTTGGTTCCTACCCTATGAAGATTGATTGTAGGTTCTGTCTTTGTTTTTTGTCAGGTGCCTCTGTATTATAATCAATTACTCCTTTTACACTATTTTAACTGTATATATATATATATATATATATATATGTTTGTTTTTTTTTTAACAATTCCCCAAAAAAGCTAAAACCAACTGTTACAAAAATCAAGGATAGAAAAGAACAGAAATAACTTCTCACATGCCCTGCTGGAGCAAAAAGAGTTCAGAAAAAGGAAGGATTCTATCAAGATGGGCAGGGAGCCAGGATTCCTCCTGGCTTTGGAGGGTGGCTAGAATGTGACCCAAAATGATGGTCAGGGGACATTCATGTACTGGTGTCAGTTGCAGAAAACCAAAAGTCTTAGAGCTATAACCGGGATATTATGTGTATAAATTATTGGGAGGTTTGGAGGGGCAGATTCTAGGCTGGCTTCCAGAAATGCCCCTCAGGACATGAATAATGAACGGGCCCACAGGGAGCTGTTGCACCTGCTGTAGTCAGAAGGGAGCGATATCAAGAAGCACCTTCTGGAATAACTGAGTTCAAGCATATACCTCTAGAACTACCATCCAGAAAGCCACGGCCACTGTTGCTGCCACTAAGCCTCCGCAACTTCAAGGCTAGTGACTAAACCTTGGATCACTGAATTTGACTTCTGCTGTTTTATTAAAAGAATATGTTTAGGAAAATGTGAGAACGCTAGAAATTATAAGAAATGTATGGTACATAATTAATATAAGTAGGAATATAAGTGCGGAAGTTCAACAAACACTAAAGTAAATGTTTCAAAAGAATGAAATATATTAAAAAGCATTATTTCATTCCACTGAGTTCTTTAATGTGAATTTTTGAACCTCAGGAGTGGGAGTTTTTTGCAGTATGGATTTTGATTGATAGAGCACATTGGTTTGAAAATTATTTGTCTATTTTTATGTTGTGTATATATACACACACACATACATAAACAGATTTTACTGCCTACCACAGTCAAAGTAAATAAGGGAATCTGTGAGGTGGGGAAAATGTGAATTTAGTTTAGAGAACTTAGTAGATTCATGTGCTGCTGAAGCCATAAAGGTCATCAGAAACTTTTAGTTCAACCTTATTATTTCACAGACGAGGAAGGACGACTGTAAGTCTCAAGGAGGCTAAGGTGACTTGTTCATGGTCAGGTTGCTCTGGCAGACCAGAAACTTGAATTTGGTCCTTCTGACTTCTAATTAGGTGTCTTTCTATTAAATTACAAGCTTGATATTTGGGTGAACCAGAATAGAAGAAAGTTCAAAATGTCTGAAGATCTAAGCACAGGAGCGAGCTTGTCCCCTGCAGCATCTTCCCAGAGGTCGGCCGGCCACCGAGCAGCAGCACTGCTTCTTGCAATAGCTCTTCTGCTGGCAACAGCCCTTCCCACCGCCACAGCCACCAGAGCCAGAGCCACAGGAGCTGCAGCCACAGGGCGGCAGCCATAGGAGTGGCGGCAGCAGCAGACCACGGGGACACTGCTGCAGCCACCACAGCCACCACAGCAGCCACAACTTCCGCAGCCACGGTACCCCCATGGTGTTAGGAGAGAAGACTCAGGAGAGGTGAGGAGGGAGATTCAGGGGACAAGGGAGGTCTGATGCTGCCTTCCGCTGGGGGCCCCTCATGTACCATCTTTGGCTTGGGCTTGATCCAAGCACGTGACGAGTCCCCTGTTGTTGTTTACTTCCATGTCCCTGGACACAATTTGCAGTACCTCTGATTTACTTCCTTAACAAAATTTGGCCTCATAAAATAGCTTACTTGAGTTCTGAATTTCGGTGTTCCAATGACATATTCACAAAAGGACTATGAGGGTCTGAAGTATTTTGCTGTCATCTTTATTTTCGGTCCAACCAATGCCAGTCTGACTCCGAAGTCTCGATCTGAACTATAAGTATTGATTCGAATTGTGACATCTCATCTTCTCAATGTCCTCCCTGATCCCTTACGTGATGGTACGAAGAGAAATATTCTGAGGCTGATGTCTCTGCTGATCAGAAGTATCAAAACTTAGGCCATTTCCAACCCTCCCAGGGTCCCAGCTTCAAGGAGAAAAGTCTGGGGGCGGGGGAGGCCTTTCCCATCCTTTTTCATGCTTCCTACTGTCCTGGGTTAGTGCTCAGCTCCTTCAAATAAACCAAAAGATATGAGGAGAGTCACTTTAACAGTAAAAAGAATTTAACAAGAAGAAGACTCTGAATCATCAAGACTTTGGGTCCTGCAGTCAAGCCTTGGAGCTGCTGGAGCACCTCGAGCTGGGTGCAGCCTTATAACTTTGACCGGGTAGATGCAGACAAGCCCACAGTGGGGGTCTGCAGGCCGGGAGTGCAAACTCGAGCATGGCGGCGTCCCCAAGAGCAAGGCGGCTTTCCACCAGGGCACAGAAACAGGAGGGCAGGAATAGTTGCAAAAACGTACTCAATACATGTTTGTATTTGACAAATCAATCACGTATTACCTTCAAATTACAGCCGAGCGAAGTACAAGTCGATCTTGTTTGTAAGCTACAGGCCCTCTAGCAGCTGAGTGTGAGCACACGTACAAACGAGGCACTTCAGGGCCGCGCGATGAGCCCTGTTGTAAGGGCAGGTCCCAGGAACAGGCCCTCCTTGGCAGAGGAGGTCCGAGGCAGGGTGGTGACTCCTCAGTCATCACACCAGTGTCCCGTGTAACATGGGCATCCTCCCATCTGAGCAGGAGGGATCTCTGGGCCATGCACATTAGGGCCCCACATGCCACAAACACACAAAAATAAGGCAGCTAAAGCACACAGGGTGCCGGAGCTGAGCCCGGGAGCCTACGTTTCTGCCACATGAGCTCACTAACCCATTCAGGCCCCAGAGAAGTGGTGTGTCCTCAGCCCTGCCCGCTGTCCCTGACACAGGAGCTTGCTGCTTCTGTCACGGAGGTGTGGGGGCTGATTGCTTCAGAGGGTGTGGAAGGAGGGTTTGTGTGGCGGAAACACTTGGGTAAGAGAAAAGACAGATTGACTTGTTCCATCTTTCTCAACACGAATACAGAATATTCTTGTATAATAAGGTCTCCCTTCCGGTCAGGAGTGGCAAGCGTCCACTGTCTTGCTTCTCTTTGGGTTCTAATGAGTCATTCTGGGGGGCTCACGTGTCAGCGAGGCGTTAGCAACCATTGCAGGAAGTAGCTGAGCAATGTTTTCAAGATTGCACAATTCTTATTCCTCTTAGATTTGTTTACGTGTCCTTCTAGACATAATGGGCCTGAAATAGCCTGTTGATGCTTTCCTTTGGCAAGGAATAGACATCAAACAGTAGACTTGTGAATGCTTTTACCCTCTTAACATATTTGTCAAAAAATTTCATTACATGAAAACACTTTCAGCTATATTTAAAATAATTTTTATTTAAAATGTGCATGTGGATGTTTGTTCATTATAATTTGGTTTTTCTTTTAATTTTGTAGATAATTTTGCAGAGTTTTTTTCCAAGAAAGTTACTTTTTAAACATGTGAAAAGTACTTCAATTTTTTTTTACTTTTACAATCCCTGTATTTTGTTCTTTTGATGAAATATATTCAAAGTTTGTTTAGTTTAAATATTTCATTTTCATCCTTTAGACCATTCTTATCAATAGACCACAAAGCATTTGTTAAAGCGTTATTATAAATATTTAGTTTACTGAATGAAGGTAAGGGAAAACATTCTGATAAAAAGATACAATAACTTATGATTATGTGTATCTCTATTTTACGACTCATCCAAACAACCTGACCCATCAACAGAATACCCAACCATAATGCAATAGTGATTAAATTCATTTGACTCTGATATTTTGCCAAAAATTGCAGATTTACATGTATATTTTTCCTTTGGCTGTTATAAAGGTATATTTGACAAGGCAGAAGGATAGAGCATATTTTAACAATCTGCTAGTGTGATTTATCACTTTTTAATACTGATACATGCAGTCTGCAGGCTTTCATTTTTATTCACATCTTGGCCCTGCAAATATTAGGGCTGGTCCTGCATGCACACAAGGGGATGGCTTCTACCAGCTCGGAGCGATGGCCGAGTGTGACTGGAACCTAGGGAGCAGGGGGGAGCTGGCGTGGAGGAGATCAGTTAGCAAGGAAGGGACCACACTCCAGAGAAGCTTGGAAACCACTCTTGGCCCTTTGCATCCATCCTGTGGGTGACTGGCAACCCTGAAAATTTAGGCACAGGAGGAAGAAGTCCCAGCAGTCCAGGGACCAGTGAGTTGCTCTTCCCACCAGGCAATCAGTTATGATGCTCAGAACCATGTCTTCTGGGAGGGAAGCTCCAAGACACTATTCCGCATCAGTCAAAGGATGGGAGGTAGGCCTTGAACAGGTCCATGTCAAGTCTTGCTTTCATAGGGAGTTTACCCTCTTTTAGAAAAGTAGGGGCTGGTTATTGTTCTTCCAATAAATCACCTGAGATAAAATAATAATAATAATAATAGAAAAGAGAGCACGTTCTTTAAAATGGAATATCTGGTCACTCATTCTGTTCATGGGATGTTTACCTTTGCAGGGGATGTTGTTGGATGTGAAATTGGGAGGGGATCAGGAGGTATTAGGAAAAAGCATGGGAGGTGAGAGTCAGTCCCCTCCAGATGTCTGGCTTGTGCAGATCCCTCTAGCTTTGAGTGACTTCCTCACAAATAATTCTTCCTGTCTAATGTTACCATTATGTGGTCATTCCCATGATCTAATATCACATTCCACATTTCATTGAGAACAGTACTCACTGAAAATAAACATTATTAATTCAATGGGATCTCGATTTTAGTCCACCATCAACATGAACCGTGGCATTCATCTCCCTAAAATGCTCGATTCTGCCCATAGGCTCAACTCAGAGCCATACGATAGGAAGTGGTCAAGCCCTTGCTCTCTCCACCTTCCTACCCCAGAGGAAAGAGGACTGTTCATCTGAGGGAAGGACATGGATTAGGGTGAAGGGGAAAGTGGGAAGACACATGTGATTATTTTGGAGTTTTGCATCTTCTCTAGGGCATAGCAATAATAAAAGCTTCCAGGAAAAATTCTGAGTAGCAATTCTAACAGTCATTTGTTAATGTATCAGCCGTAAATGATCATGAGTGAAATGATAGGGAGTTGTCTTGCCCATGGAGGTAGTTTTCCATATAGTTGCTAATCCAGTGACCGTCATCATTTAGGAGTATTTGACCTTGCAGTTTTGTGCAAGGATGTTCACTGATTAATTTAATTCCTTTGGCAAATACGTACTGAGAATCTACTGAAGCTACTGTATGGGCTCTGTTCTAAGCAAATGGGATAAATCAGTGAACAAACCCAACACAGATCCATGTCCCACAAAAGCTTCCACACTCATGGATAGAAACAGACCATAAACATAATGGATAAATATTGAGTACCTTAGAAAGCAGTAGTTCTAGGGTGCCTAAGTGGCTCAGTCAGTTGAGTGTCTGCCTTTGGCTCCAGTCATGATCCCAGGGTCCTGGGATTGAGTCCCGCATCTGGGAGGGAGTCCTTGCTCTCTCTCTTTGACAAATAAATAAATAAATAAATAAATAAATAAATAAATAAAATCTTTAAAAGAAAAAAAGAGAATGCCCTTGAGCAGGTGGGAAGGGGCAGAGGGAGAGGGAGAGAGAGAATCTCAAGCAAGCTCCACACTCAGCCCTCAGCATAGACCCCCACGTAGGGCTAGATCCCATGACCCTGGGATCCTGACCTGAGATGAAACCAAGAGTCAAAAGCTTAACTGACTGAGCCACCCAGGTGTCCCTCATGCAGACTTTTAAAAATGAGATATGTGTATAGAACACACATTGAAAAATGTCTAAATTAAGAGGGAGAAAGTAAGTTATAGAACACTGTGAACTCATTTAGAAAAGTATGTGCATGTGTGTGTATGTGTGTGTGTGTGCCCAGAAACAACGGAAAAGACATACACGAAAACATGCTTCTGCACATCTCCCATCCCCCCACCACCCAAACTGTGGCAGACACACTACATAGGTCACTTTGTCCCTGATGGGTTTTTCCAAGCCCTGCTCTCATTGATAGTGACACTTTGAGGGTCCATACTTTCTACAGGGGTCCCTGCTTCAGCTCTCCCCCTCACCCACTAAGTTTTTAATCCTCTTTCTCTTCTTCCCATATTCTAAATATTTTGTATGAAGAGAAGACTTTTTGGGGTGTCTGACTTACCATCCTACCAGAAATGGAAGTGATCTGTAGAATTTTTTTTAGAAAGGTATAGAAAGCTGACATTAAAGTGAAAAACAGCAATTAGATTTATTCATTCTGTATCTGTTCTTGAAAGGGATGTATTGACAACTGGATGACACATCACGGGGAAAGAATTCTTTGCCTAGAAAAATGTGAGGAGAAACCCTCGGGAAAACTGGCAGAGCCCTCTAGCATGGAGAATGTTGTCAGAAAAACACGCCAACAACCCTATAATCACATCTGAGTCATTTGCTATTCTAGAAATTAGCACATAGTTGGATTGATAACCTGTGTTTCATTAACTCTAAAACAAAGTAATTTATATGCATAATTTTTAGTTTCTTTTTTTAACCTACCAATAATTTATTTTTATTTTTATTTCAATTCCAGTATAATTAACATGCAGTGTTACATTCGTGTGAGGTGTTCAATATAATGACTTGACTATTCTATTCTATACAGTCCTCAGGGCTCACCACGATATTTCCGCCATCCCCCACCCTCCTTCCCTCTGGTAACCACCAGTTTGTGCTCTAGAGTTAAGAGTCTGTTTCTTAGTTTGTCTCTTTTTTCCTTTGCTTGTTTTGTTTTTTCTTCTTTTTTAGTTTCCTTTTTAAAGATAAGGTTGGAATCACACTCGTTACTAAATTATTTCCTGCGACACCTTAGTTCCTATTTATAGACTCACTTCAAGTTGTCTGCCCCCTGTGCTAGTTACTCCTGGATAATGAGGACTCCAGGATTCCAGTTTCAAAGGTGAGATATTAAGACTCAAATAGGTCAAGTACTTTGCCCAAGGTCTCCCAAAGGGTGACGTAAAACAGGCTTTGACCGTTCTGTGGGGCAGCCAGCAAGGGTGGGGCCTATCCCCGCGGGCTCACTCCTGCCCACCTCTCCTTTGGCCTGCTCCCTGCTTGCTTCTCAGTCCACCCTCCCCTATTGGGGTCTCCTGAAATGTTTGGCCCCAGGAAAAGGGGACCTAATTTTAGGTTTGCTCTGCTGGCTTCCAGCTTGAGGGCAGAAACTCTCTGTCTCTTTCTCAGCCACACCCCTTGCAACTCCAGGTGACAGACCCATGGGCTGGTGGCCTGATTCACGTAGACCAGTCTCCTTCTGAACCCAGGGCTGACAGATGAGGAGTGCTGGAGGTCATGTTTCTTACCCTGTTCCCAAGATATCATTGTGATTAGCTTGGGGTTGAAAAGTTGACCCTGCTGGCCAAGCACCTGTCAGTGGGAAGGCTGAGTCACGGATGCCTACTGTGGAGGCTACTTGTTCCCTTCATCATTCCCTGCCTATGTGGCCATTACATGCGTGCGCTCTTGTCACAGACCTAGTGCATGTTCAGTAAGTAATTTATAATACACAATGACTGGTAACTTCTTATCCTTGTTGACACAGCATATAACGTACTCATGACAACGTTATATGAGGTACGTTATTTCCAGATTATCAGTTTCCTTAATGTGCTAATTGTGTACTCTGCCCTTCCAGGTGTCTAGACTTTCTGAACACACAAAGGTTAAGCAACATACAGCGTTAGGATCAAGTCCCACTTTTCATGGGGCCAAATAACCAAGAACCATGGGGATCGAAGTGCTAGGGACACTCAAGCACTGTCTTTCAGTTCTTTTGCTTGCTGTTTTTATGATTTATTTATTTATTTGTTTTAGGGACAGAGCATGAGCAGGAGGAGGAGCAGAGGGAGAGAAGCAGACTCCCCCTGATCACAGAGCCCCAACAGCGGTTTCCATCCCACAACCCTGAGACCATGACCCTGAGATCCTGACCTGAGCTGAAATCAAGAGCCAGATGCTTAACTGACTGAGCCACCCAGGCATGTTATACTAGATTTCATCCATCCAAAAATCATAACTTGTCTGTCTTATCCTTATAGATTCTCAAGAAAACATGTTATTTCTCTCTCTGCAGCCAAGGATTTTTTTTTCCTTATGTAACTGAGGTCTTCTATAACTCAAAGCCAGTCCTCCTCTGTCCATAGAACAGGTGGAAAACATCTGGCAAAAATAAGAAATCAAAGAGCCCTATATGTGTTAACTAATAGTTTAGCCAGAGCGATTCCATCCAGTTAAACAGTGATTTTCTTGTTTATGCAGTAAAACTTAAACTGACCCTGCCCCCTTCTCCCAGGGGAACTTACTTAAAAGCAAGTCTGGGAAACCAGTAAAATATGGTTGACCAGTCCCTGATAACAGAGTAAATACAAGGGCGGGTCAGGTCAGGTGGAGATAACAGAGCCCGGATGAGGGATGAGTCTGGACAGGTGGAGATATCCAATCAGTAAAGTGCGCGTACTGTCTCCCTAGCTACCAAGGAGTGTGGGCCCCGCCTTTTGGGCGCCAGTTCTGACCAAGGTGATAGGCTAGTTCAAATAGCTACTATGGGGTGAATTGTAATTCAATTGGCCACCTGTGTGTGACCTAGCATGACTGTGCATCTTTGTCTGTGTGTTGCAATCTCATTGGCCACCTGTGTGTGGCCAGGCTCAACCGCATGGCCTTTGCTCTATAAAAGTTAGTCTGTAAGGCAGGGAGGGTTCGCCCTCTCTGTAAGAGGCAGCTCCGTATGGTCAGTTTGATTCTCGATGCTTGGCACGAAATAAAGCTTTGCTTGACCTTTGCTTTGTATCAGTCTTGCTCCTTTGATCACAGACCTATCATTGGGGGACCTTTCAGTTACCAAATTACCTCTTAGCCATTCTTTCTCTTCACCAAAACATTGTTATTCTAAGTTTTTTTTTTTAAAGATTTATTTATTTGACAGAGAGAAATCACAAGAGAGGCAGGCAGAGAGAGAGGAAGGGAAGCAGGCTCTCCGCAGAGCAGAGAGCCCGATGTGGGACTCGATCCCAGGACCCCGAGATCATGACCTGAGCTGAAGGCAGCGGCTTAACCCACTGAGCCACCCAGGTGCCCCGTTATTCTAAGTTTTATTATCATTATTATATTATTATTATTTACCCTTCCTTACTTCTTTCTGTCTGTTTCTTAATTCTGGTCCTGCCCATTTCTCCTCTTTCCTGTTTAATGCCCTTCCCCCACCTTAAACTCCCAGCGCCTTCCCAGAGCTTCCAGAACAGAATGCGGACTTGTCGGGGTACCTAATGAGGCCCTTCCTGGTTTGCCTATGGATTACCTCTGGCTCCCATCCTCCCCTCCCTCACCATGCTCGCCCTGCCCAAGCACTGCCACACTCTTTCCAATAAACGCGTTCCCTCCTCAGGACTGCGTGTTCAAGGTGTGTAGCAGTTGGAACGGAATCAAGAAAAGAGAAGCAAGGGGCACCTGGGTGGCTCAGTGGGTTAAAACCTCTGCCTTCAGCTCAGGTCATGATCCCAGGATCCTGGGATCGAGCCCCGCATCAGGCTCTCTGCTCGGCGGCGAGCCTGCTTCCTCCTCTCTCTCTGCCTGCCTCTCTGCCCACTTGTGATCCCTGTCTGTCAAATAAATAAATAAAATCTTTAAAAAAAAAAGAGAGAGAAGAGAAGCCACTCTAGCAATTGTTTTAAAGGGCAAAGATTTCATTCAGAGACTCTGATGCACAGCAGTGAAAGGCCTGGAAGGGGGCAGGTGCTTTTAGCCTCGTAGCCATAGCTGAGCATGGGAGAATGGGGATGGGTGGTTGTCAGAGAAAACCTCTGATGGGCACACCTCTCAGGTGTGCAAAGGCACATGTGATGCCAAAGCTCCCATCTGCTGAGGCCCACATTCTGCTGCAGTGTGAGAGGAAGAAGAGCAGCCTCATCTGCCTACAGAACATGGTTCTCAGTGGCTAGTCCCTGTGTGTGTGTGTCAGGTGGGGAGGGGGTTGCACGGCAAGTGGGAGTGGGAAGGACCACAGACAGAGCTACTCCTGCTGCTCTAGCCCCTCATCTTCCAGAGGCTCTCTGTTCTCATCAAGATCCGCTCTCTCCAAGGATCCTAACCACTACTTTACGGGATCCTCTCGCTCATGTGGCCTTTCTTCTCCTGGCACTTCTTAGCACCTGAAATACATTATTGGTTCACTTGTCTATTGTCCGCATTCGACTACCATGATAATGATTGTGGTGATCCAAACCTCTCTCAGCTGCAGACCCTGCACTCCCAGTGATGTAGGTTTTGGAATGTTGGTGAGGTCCACAGCCAGAGGCCAAAAGAATTCTTGAGATGTCTTTGGGGCAAATGGTGATTTCATTAAAACATGGGGATAGGATCCGTGGGCAGAAAGAGCTGCTGGACCAGGGCTATGAGGGGTGACTGATGACATACTTGGGAGTTGGGGGAGGTAAGGAAAAGGGAGTTGTCCAAAAGGACTTTGATGTGGTAACAAAAACTCTCTGGATCCTAGAGGCCTGGCTGTTGTCAAGCTCAGGTTGTTTTAATCCTTCTAGTAAGGAATTAATATTAAGACATTTGGGAGTTTCCTGGGGGAACATTATACTCTGCCTGCCTCAAGTATTTATCAATGGGCTGCAGATTATAAGGACATTTAATTTTATCTGCATTTCCTTCTATCTTTGTTTCCCACATCACTACGGATGGGTGGGTGATGTCTGGGCTCTGGGAAGTTGAGGCTATGGGTCTATCAATAACCTAACTTCCAGAGACCCATAAGTATGCTTTTTCCTTGTGAATCACTAAGACATTTCTAAACCGCTGGAAATTCCCGGCCTGCAGGACTGTGATCTCTGTGAGTTAACCGTTTGTTTTTCCTTCCCTTAATTTCAGGGCAGCCAGGAGAGCCTGAGGAATGTGTCAGCTTGTGCTTTGTCCTCAGCTGGCCTTCTACTCTCTCATCAACACGGTGGACCCTGCACTCACATATAGACTCTGCACTCACAGTGTAGACCCTACACTCCTGTGGACTCTACGCTCAGAGCTGGAGACCCTGACCTCTCAGGGAGACCCTACACTCGCAACTCGATTATGCCTGGCACATAATCGAAACAGAATAAATATTGTGTCTCTCCACATCCCATCCTTTACTCCCAACCATATCTAGAAGGAGAGTTTTCTCTGGATTCTATAGGCATTAAAAATAATCATGAGCAACTTTACAGATATGGGGAAAGCCCCATGGACCTGCTGGAAGAGGAGCACGGATTTTGAGTCCTTCCCTCTCAGTTCTCAGGAGTCCTTTGGGTGGTTGCTCACATGTGAAACTGTTACATGTGCTTTGGCAGTGGTGAGTGTCCTGTAGGACCACCCTTTCAGGTCTGCAGGCCCACATCCCGCAGAGAGAGGAGTGTTGTAAGTTTTGGGTGGCACAGAGATGAAGAACCTAGCTCTGGAGTCAGGTGGCCAAGTTGGACGCTGGGCACTGCCTGTTCTTGTTTATGAAGCTTGGCCTGACCTCAGCCCCAATGTCTGATGCCTCCTCCTAAAGCACACAATAAGGGCAAGAGAGTGTCGTCTGGTACTGTTGCTACTCTTTCTCCTTATCTAAAGTAAGGGTCAGCAAATGACAGTTCATGGTCAAGTCTGTTGTTGGCCTGGTTTTGTATGGTGCCCAAGCTCAGAAAGGTTTTTACATTGCAAAAGGGTTGTAAAAATAAGAAAGAAAAAATAAGAATATGGGGCAGGGACAGTTGGTGGACACAAAGCCTGACTGATCTACCGCCTGACCTTGACAGAAAAAATTCGTGACCCCATTCAAAGGCATAACTTCCTTTTGACTTCCTTTACTTAATTGACTAGAATGAATTTTTTTTTCTTAGTTAAGAAAATGCTTACTACTGTTCTGGGGAATTTTCAAAAAAAACTGATTAAAACTATGGTACACAGTCCAGTGGGGTAGCTGCAGGCCTTGAGGAATGGACACCCGACTGGGCCTCACTGCAGAGACGTTGGCTGTATTGGTCTCTGTCCTGGCTGAGGATTTATTCCCACTCACGTATGACCGGGAATAACCAGATTAGCTATAAGTGTGCCTTAACGGCACATCTTTGGAAACATTGAATGGATTACCAGCTAACAATTGATCTTGGGGAATTTTTAAAGTGATACTTCAGGCTTTTCTTATTAGCCTTGGGCCACCTTATTGTGAGAAAAGAGGAGGACCATAAGGAGCCTATCGGCCTCCTTCTCCACTCCGCCCCCACCCCCGCCACCGCAAGGCCTCTGTATGACCCCCACCTGTCCTCTCACTTCCTTCTTGTGCTCTGCTGCCTCCTGGAATCTGAGCGCAGACACTTGCAGGTGGGGGTTTGGGTGTGGTGACTCTCCCTCACGTGATTCTATCTCAACCGTGTCCACTGCGCCCTTGCCATGTGTGTCCTTGTTACTTGAAAGAGAAATTCGTCATGAACTCACCTTCAGTAGAGGTTGAGTTCTGCAAGGACAAGTGTTTCATGAAGATAGGTGCCTCTGTTCGTAGAGCCCCGGGTAAACACAATGTTTTATCGTCGATGTAACTCGGTTCTTCCAAAAGACTTCCAGTGACTCCATTTAGGCCCACAGCACCCACTCACCGCCCACCTTTGCTCAAACTTCTGGGCTTGCTCAGAAAAATCCAGTTGTTGTTGTTACTTCTTACCACTGTACTGGGTAGAGCGTTTTACTTCTCCCATAAACATTCACAGGCAGATTCCTTAAGATGTTCAAGCGTCACGAGGTCCTTTGACTTCCTGGGTTCCACCTTCTTTGGAAGGCAGTGGTAGTTACGGAGAACTAAAGATTTATTTTGGTTACAGTGGTGAGGGGTGCTATGAATGAGAAGCATATAGCAGAGGGATCTTACCCCCTTGCGGGCCAGGGAAGGGGTCCCTGGAGAAAAATAGCTGAGGGCTGATGTCTTGACCTGGAGCTGGCCACAAACATGGCAGTGGGTATAAAAGCATGCCAGGGAAAGGCAAGAACAGGTTTGCAGTGTCTGAGGCAGGAAAATTCTAGACTTCCATGGACTGACAGGAAGCTAGAGTGCATGGATTTCGACCAAAGGAAGGGGGAATGGCTTGCCTTGAGGAGAGAATTTCAGAACCTGTGGAATTCTAGATTCTCTCCTGAGAACAGGGGGTACACTCTAAGTAGGGCAGGGAGAGTCTCCTGGTCACGGTGTGGAGAATGGCATGGAAAGGGATGAAGATGGAGATGGGGAGACAGTGAGAGAGCTGTTGTGACAGACAGAGAGCTGGAAGGACCACCGTGGTGACCTGCTGTGGGAAGAAGTCAATGGGTTGCCATTTTCTTAGAAGGGACTTAAAGGTTGATGAGGGAGGGACATGAGCAAGAAAGGCTCCAGGTTCTGAGTAACCCAGTGTGGGAGAAGCAGTTTTGGTACCAGGTTGTTTGGGGTGAACGCAAGATTAGGGGTTATTCACAAAGGGTTGGAAATACCTTTGATAGTGTCACAGATATGCCAAGTAGGTTGTGGGATGAATGTGGCTGAGGCCCAGAAACGGATCAGGTCAGGGGAGCCCTTATAGGAGCTACGGAGGGAGAGGCAGAGCTGTGGTAAGAAACCCAGGAAAGGTGCCAAGGAAAGAGATTGTTTCTGGAGAGAATGAGCCACTTCCAAGAAGGCAGATCCTGCAAAGAGCTCTAGGATTCGGAGAGCCCCACACGGTGCCCTGTATTTAACAGCATGGGGATTGGAGCGAACCTTCTGGGTGGTGTGAGGAGCTCAATGAGAACAGGCTGAAGGACTGGCTCGAGTGATGGCAGTTACATTTAGACCTCTCTTGGGTTCTCCACCAGGAGACCCATCTCCAGCCTCAGGAAAAGGAAAATGTCTTTGGGAATCACTTTGAAATGCTAATCAACCTACTTACCTAATCAACCCAGCTAAGCATCCTACACCTTAGAAACTGGCCTGGAGATGACTGAGGTGCTGTTAGGTTTGTAATCTTGTCTCCTTTACAGGATAAAACTGTGACCCCGATTGTCCGAGAGCCTGGCCCTTTACCTGTAGTTTCAATTTACTTTAAAGAGAGATTGGAAAAAATGTACCAGAAGAATTTGGCTCAGAGCAAGTCCTGATCGCCCTAGCCAGTTTCACAGATGGGCAGCACTAGTGCTGCCCACTGCAGGCTCTCGAGGCAAAGGTCAGTTTTACAAAGCTAAGGGGCCAGTGTCCTTTGGTCAGTGAGTTTGGGATGAGAGAGGCCTCTTGCCACAGAGGTAACAAAGACAGACAGAGGAAGTGTGCTTAAAGGGATATCAGAGATGTGTCATCCCCGCATCTCCCTTACCTGCTGGTGGGTAACGTGGCCCCTGAGCTTGTCGGGAAAGCTTTCTTCCTCCGAGTTAGGGATTATACCCCATAAAAGCAGGTGTAACTCAAAGCACAAAGGTGGGGAAGGTGTCAAGGGGGGCAGGGAGGATGCAGAGTACTACCCGAATGGGAATTCAGAAGGGGACAAAGGAAAGCCAAGCCTGACTTCTCGAATTTGCTGAGTAGTGACCAAAACGGGGTTTTAAGGCATAGTCTGAGCACTGATGCTCTTTTGTCAATAAGATATTTTATCGGGGCTGCTTCACAAAGCTGCTCATGTTGTGCACTTTGGAGGCATTGTTCGTGTAGCATCTGGGACCTCCTGCTGAGAGTCTAATTGCAGCTTTTGCACCTGTATGAGGGGCACCCATAAAAAGCATGCTCCTTCAATGCAAAGTGTGGCTTTGTTCCTTATTTATATTTGCTGTGACCTAGAACAACACATACTTGAGTGTTCAGATGATGATTTTTATAATGTCGGTGGTGAAAGTGTCTTTGTTCTACTCTCTCAAAACAAAAACAAAAACAACAGAACAGAGGTTTTGGTCCACAAGTCTCAACCAGGGCCATACTTGGGCAAGTGACTATGAGAATTTTTAGATCAGGTGCTTGCTTGTCAGGCTGTGCCAGAAACCCAACTTGCACCTGCTTAACGGGGTGGAGAGGAGGGGATGCGTCAGGGTTAGAGACCCAAGGTCCCTCTCTGTCCATGAGAAGGCACATGAGCAAAACAAGCAGTCTTACATTGGGATTGAGAGTGCAACCCATCCCATGGGTTTATTTCTGCGTGTGTGTGTGTGTGTGTGTGTGCACATGCGCGTGAATGCACAAAACTAAAAAGGACATGAAACGGGATTCAAAAGGCAAAGCCTTGAACATAAAGAAGCTGGGGATACATCCTCATGCTCCTGCTTCATAGTTCAAGGTTCAGTTTATGGAAAATGTCCAACGCCATTACAAAAAGAAATCTTCTATTTATGGGCTCTTGACTTTGGATTCCGGCAAGGCTGATTTTATTTTATATTTTTAATTTTCAAAGGGTTGGGTAGTTAGTACCATCTTCACAACATTCTGGCCTATTCTGGGCAAACTGGCATGTTTGCTCTCCGTCGCCAGGAACGTGGAGATGCTCATGTTGAGTGGTTAGAAGACTTCATTCTGCAGGGCTTTAGCAGATGTTGAGAACGACGTTGTCAAGTGCGCGGTGGGCACTAGGGGGCGGTGTGCGCTCAAACGTCAAGCCAGACCAGAGAAGAGGACTCAACCTCCTCTTGGAATTTTTGGCTTAACTCCCGGAGCTAAAAGGGATTAATAAAATATGTCTGGGAGGGTAACATTGGCCCCAAAGCCTAGTCAAAGAGGCTGGATGTTAAGTCAGACTGTGAAGGTAGCCTATCAGGAGCTGGGAGGAAATCTTGTCCTTGAAATCTAAGCAGTCTGGAGTGCAATCCAGGCTGAGGAGGACTGTAATTGAGACTTGTCCTCTGTTGGGGCAAGTGGATGCCTCTGGGTGGCTCAGTGGATTAAGCCTCTGCCTCTGGTTCTGGTCATGATCCCAGGGTCCTGAGATCAAATCCCGCCTCGGGCTCTCTGCTCAGTGGGGAGACTGCTTCCCTCCCCAATCTCTCTCTGCCTGCCTTTCTGCCTTGTGATCTCTGTCTGTCAAATAAATAAATAAAGCCTTTAAAAAAAAAATGACCTCTGTTGGGATATTCAGAAAAAGCAGGGCAGAGCACTGGCAGCTGTGTTGATCACTGATCACAAACACTGTATTATGAGAAAGCCCCTCATTCATTCGAGGAAAATGCACTGTATGTTTGCCCTGTGCCAGACGCAAGTCTAGGGGCTCGGGCGCAGCCCTGAGTCCCACAGCCCATGTGCTGGCCCTCCTGAAGCTTCCTTTCTCACAGGAGGGCAGGATGAATAAATGAGGACACAAAGGAATAAGCTCAGACACATAATTCCACCAACCAGCTTCTTTCCTCCGTGAGCCAGGTCTCACCAGCACTATCGTACATTATCTATTCTTATTCTGAAAGAGAAGGCAAGTCACACATTTTGACTCTCCAATCGTGGCTGCAGGCCACATTTTTAGAGATACCATCTGGTCCCAGTGGCTCCGACTGCCTAGTGGAAAGTGGTGATTGCAACAACCTTTTACCAAGTGAAAGGGGATGTGGGAAATGCGTGTGGTCTTGGCCCTAGAGATGATTTCTGGCTTGGCCTGCTTGCACTTCACTGATTTGGGGCTTTATTCCACAAAGGAAATAATGCACGCCCCTCTTCGTGGAACCTTCCCTAACCTCTTTAGCCGGAAGTCAGCTCCAAGGCCTCTAAACCCCACACGATATGACACTTCTGTGGGACACTGTGGCTCCCTCAGATCCTGCCCATAGTACCCCGTTTTAGCTCCTTGCCAGCTTTTCCCGTCTCCTAGAGGCTGCTGTTCCATTAGCTATTTTAAAAATTGGGATTTGAGGAAAGACGGGAACAGAAGGGCTGGTATCTGTTACGTAAACTACTGCCCAGCTCCCCACACAACACACGTCTCACCCGTTAGGCAGCAACACTCATGAACCCTTCCCAGAAAAAAACTTTTTTTTTTCTTTTTTTAAAAATCCTACAGTGAATGACGTAATGACAAACTCTGGATCCAACCCCTTGCTATCCCTTTTGGGTCAGAGCAGCATGTTCCAGTTTGGGGCCTATCATTGGTCGTGTGTGTGACTTGCCTTCCAAAAAGCTCAAAGGGCACCACAGAAAGAGCTTCTTGGCTGTGACCTAATCCATAAATCTTGGCACCCTTCTGTCAGACAGCCTGATGGGATCGCCCCTCCCCGCCTCCATGTGTCCAGTGGACTGTTCGGTCACTAATCCCTTCCAATAATTGCAGTTGCGTAGCTTGATCTCGCAATTTCCTGACATAGAGGCCTTCACAGGTCATGCCGCGGTACAGGGAACCATCCTGTGGTGAAAACTGTACCCAGCCAGCAACAAGTGCCAAAGCCCACGCTGACTCTTGACTTTTGTGTCAGTTCAGAAGAAATGAAAAGGGTTCCACAGTGAGCTGAATGAGGCAGGAAAGTGGATGCCATGATGAACAAGGACACTGATAGGTTGACTAGACTGACAATAAGAAGGCAGATACAATTCCAAACACATTTTGCTTCTTGTTCTGACTCAGTTTTGGTGAGAAGTCCAGATTCTGTCAGACACACATGTCTTCATCTATCAGCGCCTCGGCTCTTGCCAGGGCTCTTCCTTCTATCCGTCAGGCAGAATTTTCAGACCTTGTCTTTCCTGTCAGAAAAAGTTCAATTCATTTTCCTCAGGCTTTGAGAGAATTTCTGTCTCGAGAGGGAAAGTGTCAGAGGGAGTGACTTCATGACAAAAATAAATAAGCATATGTAATTTAAAAAGTACTTAATATGTAATAAAAAAATTACTTCATGTTGAGTAGGTAATGCATACAGGGTACAAAATCCAGGAAGTTCAAAGGCGAGGACAGGAGAAGCCTCCAGATGCCCACCCCGCTTTCCCGGCCCCTGGCTCCTCCCAAGAGAGGTAGCCATAGTTCTACTAGGTCTCATATCTTCCTGAAAAGAGTCTCTGTATAAATTCACATAGATTTTCTTCATTTGTCCTCTGAGAGCTTCTTTTTCTAATTTCTCAATTCGGATGAATTCTAATAGCCATGCATTAAGCATACATTCAAGTGTACTAAATGCATTAAAATTGCTGTCCAATTAAAGCTTTGATGCTAGACTATGTAATTTGTTTGGTTTTTGTTCCATTGCTCTAACACAGATGTGACTGATGTAAATCAGTCAGGAAACATCTCAGGGACTCTGGAATTGGCTGCAGCATGGTTCTTGTGACTTAAGATCCAGTTCATCATTCTCTACTTAGGGTTACTAGTCGTTTCCCCTTGAAATGAAGGGAAGAGCCTCAAACGTTCAAAATGAAGTGATAGAGTTCTTAAGATGAGGTCTTTTGTTATTAAAACCTAGGAAAAAGCTAGTTGGGATCCAAATGATCACACTCCAAGTGGGGATGCTTGGTCATTGGGAGCATGTTGGGAGATCCAGGCAATTGGCTGAGTCTCAGAGGACCCATCTGTGACGTTCCCAAAGTGTGGAGTTGAAGGGAACCTCAGCAGCTGCTCAAGTGGCATGATCCCACATTAATAGGCTGGGCTCAGCCAGACCAACACAGTGACTCTGTCCCGCTTTTTGCCAAGGGCCATCACTCACACACAAGAAATCAGTCGCTTATGTCTTTATCTAGCTCTGCTCCATATCGTGCAACCCCCAAGGGAAAACTCTCCAGGCCCAAGAGCGGGTCAAATTCTTCTTTTTCTTCTTCGATAGCATCTGGAAGAGTGTCCTGTACAAAGGAGACCCTCATAAATGCTGACTAAAAGAGGAAATGGGAATGACCAAACTTCTGTCATCTATACCTTTATTTTATTGATATATCATTTTGGATTAAAGTTCTTCACTTTGATCTGGACTCAAAGATACCTGGACACTTAACTGGTTTTGTTTGATACTTTTAGATGTCTGAGAGAAGAGTCTGACTTCCTTGCTAAGGAATTTACCTCAGGAATTAGATGCACATCAACTTTCAAATTCCCCTCTTCAGCACTTTGAGAGGGATGGTTCTTGGGTGTATGCTCCCCAGCTGTGGCTCTGTTGGAGCTTAGAAACTCCAAGAACTTGTCATGTGGTGACAAATCAAATGCTTCTGAAAATTCTCAGCTTCTTAAATCGTGATGTATCGGTACCCTCTCTAACCTCTCAACTGCTTCTGAGGTTCAGCTGTTTATCTGACTGAAATATTTTATTTATAAGTTGACAATTCTTGGTATCCCCACACAGTCAAATTTACCTCTCACATAATAAGGATCCACCTCCTCATTGCTACAAGCTCTATGTCTGGAGAGGGATTCTTGAGAAGGGGATAAGTTCTTTTACTTGGGTTTATAAGTGTTACAAAATATATCCAGGTTCTTCGTGAGTGACAAAGTTCTTTGCTCCTCATGCCCTCTCTTTGACCAGACAGGAGAAAGTGTGTGGGGTCTCCTGGGGAGAAATTACTAACTGTGAAGATTTTAAGTCTTTCCAATTTTATTGTTTGCAAAGGCAAAAGAAACCTGCCAACTCCTACCTCAGACCCAACTGAAAGATACGGGATTTCTTGTAGTTTTATTTTTACTGACTGTTCTCAGAGCAGAAGTTCCATTACACAGCAATATTTCTCTGTGCCTAACCTAGGTTGCATATCAACTATTATGAAGTTTGGAAAACAAGCCCAAGACCTTGACATCTGACCCCAGCTGAGTGAAACAATCTGTGCCTATAAAAGCCCAGAGCCCCCGATTCCCACCTCCTTTTTCTGCTGGCACTGCTCCTGTCCAGACAGAAATGAGTAGGGGTGACACATTCTCCCTAGAGACCAGGTGGAGGGGAAATTCTCCCTTTGTGGTGGAGCAAAACAGGAGAAAAACCAACATCTGTGGATCCTTGTTTTATTCGGATATTTCCTTCTTCTTCTTTTTTTTTTAATTTAATTTCATTTTTTTCGGTGTTCCAAGATTCATTTTTTATGTACCACACCCAGTGCTCCATGTAATACGGGTCCTCCTTAATACCCACCACCAGGCTCACCCAACACCCCACCCCCCTCTCCTCCAAAACCTCAGCTTATTTCTGAGTCCACAGTTTCTCATGGTTCATCTCCCCCTCCAATCTCCCCCAACTCACTTCTCCTCTCCTTCTCCGGTATCGCCTTCTTAACTACTTCCATTCAGCTTGCCAGGAAGGCTATCTCTGATCCCCACAGCTAAAATGCTCCCCATTTTCCCCCTCACCATTAATCTCTATACCCTCACCCGGCCTTGTCTTTACCACCTGTCTCCCCAAGCAGGATGTGAGCCCCCAAACATAGGATTAGGCTGACTCCCTTACTGCTATACCCCCAGTGCCTGATCCCATTTGCGGGCACACAAAGAATATTTGTGAAACAAATATGGAAACTTGACTAAAGCCAGCACTGTGTCAGGCTCTGTCCATATATATCATACATTTAACACGAGTGTTCGTATCCTCACTTTACAGGTGAAGAAACTGAGGGATAATGAAGTTAAGCAAGTAACTCAAGGTCACACAGTTAGTAAGGGGTCAACTTGGAATTTGAACCGAGATTGTCTGCCTCCAGGGTTCTATCCCTCCTTTTATGCATGAAACTAAAGAAATACAGAGAGCCCAGCATGTTCATTCTTCCAATGACCTCCATTTCCCACACAGGTAGAAAAAATAGAAGGAATGGAAATATATGAGGGTCATAAACTAAACAAGCAGAGCCTAACACAAAATATTCTGAACTGAAATCAAATAATTCTCAATATCTTAGAGAAATTCATGATTTTACTTAAGGTTCTTTAAACATCTCATGTGTATTGACTGAGGCCCCAGTCTGTGTCAGGCTCTAAACTAAGAGAACAAAAGACAAGCTCTCTTTTGGCTTTACTATCCTCCAAAGTAGACAGACATCAATCAATCATGCACATTTGTGATTAGAAACTGTGAAGAAGGAAGAAGAAATATATGGACTGGGGAACAGGTAGAAGAAGGTTCAGGCCTCCACTGTGGGGCAGGGAGGCGGGTCAAGGAAGAGGAGCAGTGGAAATGGTTTCAGGATGGAACTAAATTGACCCTGGAGATCACAGTAGTGAAAGAAAAGCAGATAGTAAAGAGCCAGGATGCAGCACACAAAATTACAGAAATACTGACAAGAGGAAGTCTGGGGGAGGGAATCAGATGTATGGCCTAGAGCTGTATATTTGGAAGTCCTCAGCTTCTAGAGGGTTACTGATATTAGAAATGTTGATGAGATCACCTTGGAAGAAATCACACAGCAAGAAGGGAGGAGAGCCCCGCGCTGAGCTTTGAGACCATAGAACATTAGTGGTTAGGAAGAAGAGGCGGTGTCAGCAAAGAATCAGGGGAGGGGGTTGCCGAGAGAGAGGGAAATCCAAGAAGTGTGGTCTCACCAGAGTCCAGGGAAAGGAGGCTCACCAGGAGGTCACCTGTGTGAAGCTGACCCTGCTTGGGGCAAGAGAGACAAGGCCACTGGTGACCTTAAGGGGAGGCCTTTAAGTGGAAGAATGTGAGGGAGGCTAAGGAGAGGGAGGGACTCCAGAGAGGGGAGAGTAGAGACCAGCCATCTGCAAACCTGGATCCACAGGCCAAAAGTGGCCATGGGCCTTGTTTTGCAAAATTTCATCCCAACACGGAGAGACTACTCATTTACGTGCTATTGTGGGCTGAATTCTGTCACTCCCAAAATCTGTATCTTGAAGTCCTAACCCCCTGAGTCTATGACCGCATTTGGAGATAGGGCCTTTAAAGAGGTGATTAAGTTAGAATGAATGGATTAGGATGGGTCCTGATCCAGCAGGAATGACGTCCCAACAGAAAGAGATTAGGACACAGACAACATGGTGAGAGATGAACCACCACGGAAAGACGCAGCAAGAAGAGAGCCATCTACAAGCCAAGGAGGGAGGCCTCGGAAGAAACCAGCCCAGCCCACTCTCAATCTTGGACTTCTAGCCTCCAGAACCCAGAGAAAATTAATTTGTGGTGTTTAAGCCAACCAGTCTGTAGTATTTCATTATGGTCTCCCTGGGAGACTGGTACCTTGTGTTCAGTTGGGTTTGGGCTACAGCAGTTGCTACCAGCCGGGTAATTATGACAGGGACTATCCTGGAGAGCAAAGCTGAGGGTATTTGCAAGCTTGCCCTTTATAAAAATTGTTTGCTGACCCCTGTTGCAGATAATAGTTTCAAGGTCATGGAGCTGGTACATTCCAGAGCCGGGATTTGAATCCAGCTCAGCCCCGGGGGACGCCTGTACCCTGTCTCCTGGAACTGCTGCCTCTTCTCAGCTGGGAGTGCCGACGCAGCTCGCTGCTCAAGTGAAGTCAGCCTGGTTCTTTTCTTTTCCTCAGTTCATGCTCTGTCCTGTGGGCAGCTGTTATGGGGAAATGCTGAGTCATAAATAATTCTTACATTAATGCCAAGGCAGCCGGAAGGGAAATGTCAGTAGGAAATGGTATTTCAAATAAGTGCAAATTTCGTAATTCAGTCAATTTTTTAAAGACTATTTCTCGCAGCAGTCTTTACTTAATTTGAGTTATGGCGAAATGTTAAATGTGGAAGCAACGTACCTCTGTTTGGACGTTTGGCCCAGATAGACACAGGATATTAAAAAAAAAAAAAAAAATGAAGGCATTCTCCTGCCATCTGAAATGGGCCAAATGGACCAGAGCGAAGAGAGGAACAATCGGTCCTATTGACAAAACCTGATCCTTGGATCTTTAAATCACCCAATACAATCACAACACTGTGACATTCTCTACTGGGGCTTGTGAGAGGCTCCAGGAAGCATGAATTCCTGCTACACAGAATGGCTGAGTGGAATATTGTCCTTTCCGGACTGTATCACACAAGTCTGCCCTCACCATCAGCTTCATTCCCATGAAGGCCCTTGCTGGGCCGTGTCCAGAGAAGCAGGGGGTGTGCCTGCCAGTGCCCACATGGCCAGGCTGGTGGGTTAAAAAGAGAGTCTGGTCAGGTGAAGAAAGCTGCTCCCCCTCCCCCAGGCCAGCACATTGTGGTCATGAGGAAACATAGGCCAGCTGTTCCCAGATCTGCTTTTTCACTAGAAGCTGGAAATCCAGATTTGATCTGAAATTTCTCAATTTCCAATTCTTGGCAATGAATTAGAATTAAAAAAAGGAAAAAAGAAAAGCACCCCCCCCCCAAAAAAAAAACAAAAAACACAACCAAAAAACAAACAAAACCCCAAAGAACACCTATGCCAGACATTTTTCCCCGCTAGGGCTCCGGTTTATGGACCCTGCCCGGGGCATCGTATGGCAAAACTGAAGGTCGAAAAGGGCCCGAACTCACTTGCTCTCTGCGAATCCTTCGCCTCAAAGAGGGTCGGTCTGCGCGTGCGTATTTCTGTGGCCATAACAGACACACCCAGTCCCGTGACCAATTTCTCTCTTCCCTATATTTGGGGATACTGAAATGTGTGGGGCTCTCTAAGCTGCTGGTATTGGAAATGTCAGCTTTTGAACTGCGTGTTCCCGAACACGCAGTCAGGCTGGGCGAGGCCAGCAGGAAGGATGGGACAAGGTTCTTCTGCCGCCCTGACAATGTTTTCTAAACCTGGAGTGAGGCTTCCTGACTCAGTCTCTGCCGCTCTTCACATGGGAGTTGCCAAGGAACAGAAGAAGGGATACTAAAAATATAAGCTTTGTCATCGTTTTCTTTTTTCTTTAAATCTTTCTCCACCAATGCCTCTACCGAACTCCTGAATCTCCATTTGTTTTTCTTGCTTGTTCTTTATTCAGTCACTCGATGAACATTTATTAAGCAAATGATACGAGGCAGGCACTAAGGTGCTGGAAAAGCCCAGATAAATCAGACTCGGTCCCTGCCATTGAAAGGCTTATGGTGATGTGGTGGTGCTCCTGGGTGGCTCAGTCCATGAAGTGCCTGCCTTTGGCTCAGGTCATGATCCCTGGGTCCTGGGGTCCTGGGGTGGCTCCTTGCTGAGCAGGAATCTGCGTCTCCCTCTCCCTACCCTACCCCAAGGGCACTCTTTCAAGGAAATACATCTTCAAAAAGAGAGAGAAAGGCTTAGGGTGACATGGGTTCTTGAATGGTCCAAAACTGAGGCTCGAGTAGGTCTGGTGACCACAACCCTTCTCCCTGGCCACTCCCTCCCAGGTATGGTGAATTTGGCTTGGGAGGGTAGAAATGGACAATAGACTCCCAACTGAAAGGGAAACCTGTGGTTCCTTAGGATAAAAAGTCATCATCGTGGTGGCTTGCCTTTAAACCAGATAATGATTTCAGCAAAGACATTATTATACTTTATTTTTTATTTTTTCTTAATGGACTTTATTTTTCAAAGCAGCTTTATATTCACAGCAACATTGAGCAGAAGGTAAAGAGATTTCCCATATACTCCTGTCCCTACAAACTCACGGCTATCAACCCGCCCCCCATACCAAAGTAGTTCATCTGTCACAGTCAGTGAACCTACACGGACACATCACTGCCACCAGATCCCACAGTTTACACAAGGGCTGGCTCTTGATGTTGTACATCCTACGTCTTTGGATAAATATATGACGACACACATCCACCTTTATGGTGTCATACAGAACAGCTGCACCGCCCTAAAAAATTCTCTCCCTATTGACATTATTTCTGAAATTTTGAAATTATCAAGAAGAGGCTCCGTAGAATGTCTGTAGCCCAAGTGGAGAATGATTCAATCAAATTAGGGAAATGAGTCAGTTGCATATCAGAATTCAGGGGGAAGCTGCAGGTTGTCCTACAGGAATATGGGAGATTCGCCCCAAAATTAGTTAAAAAGATTGACCAGCATTAGGCAGGCAGCTCTGAGGAAATAGCAGCAAGGCCATGAGTGAAGCAATCTCGAAAGCCCTAGCCTGTCCCTTCTCTCACCTTTACCATTCCAAGCACTGGCAAACCTCAGTGCTTGATATACTGACAATACCACTTCTTTGTTCAAGAAAGATAATCCTAACTCTTAATTTGATTTGAAATTCCTTATTGCAATGAGGAATGGCTATATTTGCTGAGCAGATTTACCAGAAAAGGAAGGCATCTTCAGTCCAAACTCTACTGGACTTATATTTTTGGAAACCTCAATGCAGAAAAATCTCCTCCATGAAACTTGTGCAAAACAGCTTTTATATGATGTTTGGATTCACATCCTTAACTGTTTATAACCGCATCAGCTTTTATTTTATCATCAAAATAAATGTCTATAGACTCATGGTTTGAATAGACTTCTAGAATCGGGGTAGATAGTAAAGTTTTGACTTCAGACTCCTCTGTGTGTGACTATTATTCAGAAACAAAGCAGGTGTTAAATCTGGAGTCATCTGCCCTTGACCACACACCTGACCCAGCGAGGAAAATGGAGGTATGTCAATGGCCTGTGGGGAAAAGAATTTTGTGTAAAATTAGAAGAGTTGTTGACTTAAACGTGTTACATCTTGGGTCCAAGTAACTCTGGGTATGAACCCATTTAAAAGAGCCCAGAAGAGGAAGAAATGCCCCTTAGTTAAAAGGGTGAGATGAGACCACCAGCCTAGATCATCACAACCCCGGTCACTGACCTGGAGATAAGGATAGCATTGAAATCTGCACACCAAAGGCATTCTTACTATAGCTGAGATACTTCTAGGGACCCCCCACACACCCGGCAAGATACCAGAAGGGAAAGGAGCCAAGAAATGGCAGCTGAGCCCCAGCAGAGGTGTGGGTGGAAAGGGAAAATTGCACTGATAAGTACTGTGACCTAATTTATACCTGTGCAGGCATGAAGCTGTCTTCTCTCTGCTCCAAACCAGCCTTCCACACCCTGCTCTGTGATTCTGCCGTTGCTGACCACATTTTTGCAGTGGAGAGGGCTCCCCGTCAGGCTCTGCCTAGAAGATGCTGGAGGAAGACGGCAAAGCTGGAGGAAGAAGGACAGGCTCCTTCCCCACCACTTCCCGCTGCTGGGAGTGGCATCCTGACAAAGCTTCTTCACCCTGGCAGCTGCAGGGGGTCTGCCCTTGGCAGCTGCCGCACCCAGTCTGCAGTATTTCCGGTGCGCCCAGAGCTGCTCTCCTTACACCCCCTAGGGAGCCATCTTTGCTCTGGGTCTGGCTTTCAGTGCTGGGGGGCTTTTCCTCACAACACCCAAGATTCAATAGCTTCAGCCTCTTCTTTTTGTTTCCAAGCCCCGGGGGGTTATGGCTGCTTCCTACACTTGCTGCTTCCATGATCATTTATTGCTATCTTTCTGCCATTCTGTTACCTAGTTAACAACTTTGCCCTCGTTGACCATTAAGTTCTGTCCTTTCAGCTATCTCCTAACTGGACCCTGACTGACAAGACACCTGAAGTTTGCTCAGTGCTTGTACTCATTCAACAAGCACGTAATGAGTTCCTGCTGTGGGCCAGGCCCTACGCAAAGTGCTGGGGATTCAGTGATGAGTAAGTCAGACCAGCTCCCTGCACGCATGGGGGAGGAGAGAAACAGACCCTGTCAGGCGGATGACTGTGTTCTTAAACCCCCTGCTCCCACCAGGCGACACCCACACTGATCCAGATCCATTGTTTGCTCCGGATCCTGTGGGTGCCTCTTATATTTATGGTTCTGATTACCTTATTCAACGAAATAGTACATAACTCAGCAAAATGTAAGTGCTCAAAGGATGAGCGTTTTTTTTCATAAAAAGTAAACGATGTGAAGGTTATTAACAACAGTGGTACCCCTGGATGGATAGTATATGCTTGAAGGGCATCTCATCTCTGCCTGTCCCTTCCCAAAATCCGCAACTCTAGTCTCATGAAAAAAACATCAGGTATTGGGAGATATTCTGCAGATACCTGGCCCATACTCAAGATGGTCAAGGTTATGAAAAACAAGAAAAGATGGAGAAACTCTCAAAGACCAGAGGAATCAGGGAAAGATGGGTCAATCAAACGCAATGTGGCACTCAGGATTTGCTCTTGGACAGGAAGAGGCACAGGACAAGGAGGAAAAATCCAAAGAAAACCTGGAGTTATTAATAGTTAATATATCATTGTCAGTTTCTTAGTTTTGACAAATGCAGATGTTAATGACTAGGAGAAGTGGGGTGAGGGGTGTTTAGTAACTCCCTGTACTATTTTTTACAAGTTCTTTGTAAATCTAAAATTACTCCAAAATAAAATGTTTGTTGTTAAAAAAAAAGAGAGAGAGAGAAAAACTAAATTACATGTTTTGGAAGATTTGATAATTGTGGGTTGCTTTCAAATAATGCCTTTAAATTAGATGTGGGCAAGGTCTAATTGTAAAAGATAAGGGAAAAAAAAATCAGTCTTGCTTTCCAAGTTCCTTTATGTCCATGCTTCATGTTAAAGCAACAGAAACCGGAAATTAGAGGTGATGCTCTATGCCTACGGTTTATGCAAGGAATATTATGCTGAACTTGAATCAATGAACTTCTACTAAGGATGGTGACCTTGTCTCTAGGTTAAAACCAAGGCAAATGAATGTGCATTTATTTAAATTTTTATGAAAATATTTAACATACATAGAGATCACTTTTTAATGATTCCCCAATTTTTGTGCCTCATGTGCCTCAGCTTACCAACTACTGGTCTCAATTGCATTAAATAAAACTGCTTCTGTTAAAAACTAAAACAGGGCAATTGTAGGGTGTGAATGGTGCTCTCAAAAAAGCAAACAAACAAACAAAAAAAAAACAAAAAAAAACAACAACAAAATAAACCAGGCCTGGTAGAATGGAGAGTGACCAGGCAAGGATGGCAGGGCTTCTCAGGGGCATCAGAGGAACTTTCTGAGAAAATAATATTTGAGTTAAGGTCAGAATATGGCTTACAGAATTTGGGTTCAGAATTTAATGACGGAGAAAGAGACACAAACAAACACAGCAGTGTCCTGAGATGGATGTGCTGGCCTAGAGCAACGGGGACCCAACGATGGGAGGACACTCCTTTCTTACTGGGGACGTTGGGAGAGGTGTCCTAGGAGAGGTGGCCACACAGCAGTGCTCTGCTAGAGAAGGCATTTCCCAGGTAAGAGGCAAGAGGGAGCAGAGTGATTTCAAGCAGTAGGGGCAATATTAATAAAGCACAAAGCTGTGAAAATCTGGGAAACAGGGAGTAACAAGGTCAGAGTCAACGTGTTAGCAAGAGTGCTTAGTGGCAGCCCAGCTTTGCAGCTTCAAGTGTGATCAGAAGACCAGCAGCAGCAGCACGGCCCCAGAACCTGTTAGAAATGCAGAATCCCACTACCTCTCAGACCTACTGAATTGAAATCTTCATTTTAATGAGAATCCCAGATGATGCAGGTGTGTCTTGTAGTTTAAGAAGCTTTGTCTAGAGGATAGATTGCAGGGATGTGTTCGGAAGTCAAGAGACAATTTGAGAGATTATAATAGTCTGGCCACAAGATGAAGATGTCCAGACCTAAGGCACAGATGTTAAGGAAACAGAACAAATGTTACAGAGGTTCAAGGGATGGAATTATAGGACTAGAAAACTGGTATAGCTGGCACAAGGGAAGAGGGAAGCTCCCATGACCTTTAAAGCATGGCATGCCAGAGCCAGGAGGCAATCCCATTGTATGTATACATAGCTATTACTAAAATTTAAATTATACCCATGGACAATAAAATAAATTATATTAAATACAAAGGTCATAAATTCTCAAAAGTCATCACTAATTATTTTACTACTTTTTACTGTTCTCTAAGGTCTTGGCGTTATCTGCATCGCCTGTATCTGTGTGTGGAAATACTACAGAAGGTGGTGTTCCTGATCATCTCTTCCTAACTTCTCACTAGCTGCCTGAAATCTGCCACGGTGGTGACATTTACGCAATGGGAATGGGGAAAAGCTACAAACCAGGACTTACCTTGTTGATTTTCTAGATCAGGGGTCAGCAAAGTTTTACTACAAAGAGCCAGATGATAAATATTTGCAGCTCTCTGGGCCATACAGTCCCTCTTAAAACATTCAACTCTGTCACTGAAGCATGAAAGAAGCTGTGGACGAACCATAAATGAGTGGACTTGGTTTCCAGTAGAATTTTATTGACAGAAGCAGGCAGCTGCCCCAAATTTTGGTGTTCCTTTTGTTTTTTGCGCAGCAACCATAGTTTGCTAATGCCTGCTCTAGACAAGAAAGTGACAGAGAGGGGCACCTGGGTGGCTCAGTCAGGTGAGCGTCCAACTCTTGATTTCCTCTCAGGTCATGATCTCAGGGTCCTGGGATCGAGCCCCACGGGTCAGGCTCCCTGCTCAGTAGGGTCTGTTTCTCCCTCTCCCCCTTCCCTTGCTCATACATTCTCTATTTTTCTCTCTCTAATAAATAAATAACATCTTTAAAAAAGTGATGGAGAAATTGCTCATAATGTAAGTTAAACATAAAGGGTTTCGGGTCTGTAGCCATTATATTGTGAGTAGCATAAAACCTTGAAACTTCTCGTACTCAAATCTATTATCTGATTCAGCGAAGAAGTCACCCACATCATAGATGAAAGAGTAAAGAGCAAATATATATCTTCCTTGTCTCATATTCACTATTGCAAACAAAAATATAAATATTAGCCAACATTCATGTGGATCCACACTCTTCCATCTGTTCCACAATACGATGACTGTTGTTACAAGAGGTCAACAAAAAACAACAGAAGCATTCAGTAAGGGTTTAGAGTAAAGATTATTATATATTTTATTATATTTGTAAATTTGGTGCCATATGTTCTTTATATTAGTAAAAGTTTCTATACACATATGTGAATAAAGCCACACTTTCTTGTTTTCTGGAGAGCTCATTGGGATGCATTTATCAGCACACCATGGCTTGGGTTTGTGGTGTAGGCAAGGTTGGTGGGGTGCTGGGACACAGAAGGAGCAATTTTGAAAAAAAAAAAAAAAAAAAAAAAAAAAAGTTCAGTTTTGGACCTACTCCTCAGTTGTGATAGGCTATTTTCAAAAGGGTAAAAGCAGAGCCCACTTATGGCCCAACCCCATGTTCCAAGAGTCGCCCTAATTTCTCACTAAATCTTGAGTGTAGTCAAGAGATTTTCTAAAGCCATTCAGTGTCTGCTCACATCCCCTGCCCCTACTGATGGAAATGGGAACACTGAGCATGCTGTTTACTTTCAACCCTGAAGGCAGGCCTGGTATTACAGACCACATGAAGACAAGCTATAGATCAAACTCTTTTCTCTCTCTCTTTATCTTTTTTGTTTTGATTGGTGGTTAAAAAAAATCATAACATAAAATTTGCCTTCTTAACCATTTTTTCAAAGATTTATTTATTTATTTATTTGAGAGAGAGAGAGTTAGCAGGGGGAGGTGTCAGGGGAGAGAGAGAATCCTCAAGCAGACTCCCCTGAGGCTCTGAGCACAGAGCCTGACGCAGGCCTTAATGTGATGATGACCAGTAGCTTAACCTACTGAGCCACTCTGGCACCCTCGCTTTTTAACCACTTAAAGTGCATAGTTCATATACGTTAGGTATATTGACGTTGCCATACCTCCTGAACTTTTCCTCTTGCAAGAGTGAAACCCTATACCCATTAAACAACAGACTGAACTTTTAAAAATAAAATTAAAAATGTATTATAATTGGGGTGCCTGGGTGGCTCAGTGGGTTAAGCCGCTGCCTTCGGCTCAGGTCATGATCTCAGGGTCCTGGGATCGAGCCCCGCATCGGGCTCTGTGCTCAGCAGGGAGCCTGCTTCCCTCTCTCTCTCTCTCTGCCTGCCTCTCTGTCTGTTTGTGATCTCTCTCTCTGTCAAATAAATAAATAAATAATAAAATCTTTTAAAAAAATGTGTTATAATTCCTAGATACAGACTCAGAGATACAAATACAAACAGCAAAGTATATATTGTGGGTTTTGTTGTTGTTGTTGTTTGTTTGTTTTCTTTTATCATCTACATCTACTTGCTCAAGCACTGTTTACATTGTAGCTTTCTTGCCTAACTAACTTCACTCTGAGGCCAAAAAAGCATGGGTCCTAGTCAAAGATTCTCACCAATACAGAAGTTCCTCTTGCTACTCAGGGTCTGTAATTCTCTGTTGGCCGACTTTTTATGGAACTGGTGGCTAGTATTTATTAACTTATTTTGTAACCGTATTTTTACCCTTGACAAAGACAGCACCTAATTTATTTTAAGCACTTAATTTATGCCAGATACTGGGCAAAGTCTCTTCACTGTAATAGTTCATTTAATCCTTACAACAAGCTAAAGAAATCGGCACTATCTTAATCGCTACTTTATGACAAAGAAATAAAGGCATAAAATGCTTCCTGCCAAAAGTATGCTAAATGACAGCCAGCAAGGGCCTGAGCCAAATTTGGACAGAATCTGGAATCTGAGCCCTTCATCATGAAAGTACAGATTGTCTTTTCTGTACTCCCAGATCAGATTTCCAGGTAGAAGCACCAGCTTTGACTTTCACTTTGAGGTTTGGCAATCTGAGGATTGCTGGCCCTAAGAAAGAATGGCAATCCCTTCTTCTCCTTCATCTCTACCCCATTCAGCCCCACAGCCGTTTGCTACACAGGGCCCCAAACGGGTTGCTCAAACCTTTCCCTCTGCAGCTCTTGCATGGTGCTGCAAAAGCAGGGGTGACTGCTACCATGTCCCACACCCTGAAGCAGATTCCGTCCTGTCAAGGAAGCTTGGGGATGTTGCAACAACTGGCCCAGAAATTATTCTGGACATTTTACCAGGAAAATGAACCCTGGTGCCGGGTTTCCCAAAGTGTGTTCTGCAGAACGAGGAGAGTTCATGTGGAAAAAAGATTCTGAGTCACTTAAATTTGGAACGCTACAGGTTAAACAAAGTTAATCATAAAGCAAAAATGTATTTTAATGAATGCAGAACCTTAAATGGGCCAGTGTAGACTCTGACTCTCCCAGGATGGGTAGAACAGTTAGCATTTCTCTATGTACTTGACCTCAGAACCTTTTTTATTTTCATGCACATCTCTCTCATGTCTATTGTTCTCAGGAAGACATGTGACAAAGAGTTCCCCAGGGTAACCCCAAAGGGGATGAAAAATAGCTTCTTTCATAAGTCTGGACACATTTCTCTTCTTTAAGGTTAAGAATGTTTATTCTAATAATTTAGTCCAGGTACAGCACTGTAGGGAAGAAAAAAAAAATCTCTTCCTCTATCTATCTTAGGTTCTCCAGCTGGGATTCTATAAATTAGGCTGGCAGAAGACAGACTAACAAAAGAAAGCAAACAGAACTTAATTTTGTGCATCATGTGTAAACGTGGGCACACTCAGCCCTGAGTAACCAAAAGTGGGGCTGGAACTCGGGCTTATAAGCTTATAGGCTAGACAAAAGAAAAGGGGTCTTGGCTTCTGGGAGGGGAGATGAGTTATGGTAAGGTAATGAGGAAAAGTATGCTAAACGAGAACCAAAGTTTGGTAATATTTATTAAGGTGCCTCTACACTGATGTTACTTAAGAGTTCTCCTTTTCCCAGCAAACGAGAGGAAGATGTCTCTCCCAACATAAATTTCCTTTACGAAAAGGAAACTTGTGCCTTTTTTTCAAAGCCTTTCCTTCTTCTGCTGGTTCTCAAAATGATCCATATGCCAAAGACGCCATGTTTTGGGGGTGGTAGATCCTGGTGACTTCCAGCATTTTCCAGTTTCCAAACCTAGGCCAACTTTAAACCAGCCATTTTCACCATAAGGAAGACTGGATGAGGCTGTAAGCTGAAACTTAAATTGTCTTCATCCATGTTCAGGGCTGTAAAATCTGGAATCCGGAATCTGTTCACTTGTAAGTGATGATAGCAGAACCTGCAGGTCCATTCACACAGATGTTATTACTCCCTGTGAGATAAAGTTACACAATTACTTAGAGAATCCCTAGGTATTTAAGCAAACATAAGGTATCTATTAGCTGTATCTATACACTGTTACTGCACCCACTGTGGAGAGTTTTAAGGATACTCCCAGGAATTAGTAGGGGTGGAGGGAAGGAAATATTTTCTATCCCTCAGTAGGTGAAAACCACAATAGAAACAATTTAAATGTGTCCTCTTATCCAAAGAACGTCCCTTGTAATACTGTAGAAAATAAATAGGACAATCTTGTCGGTTTCGGAAGCAAGAGGGAGAGGGATGACCAAAGTTGGGGAGTAGAAGAGATACTGTGCTCCATACCAGAGATGCTGAGATTCAGAATCATGGGATGTTAGACAGTTGGAAAGATTACTCAGTGCCATCTTTCATCTTGCAGATAAGGAAGCTGAGCCATAGGGAAGGAGTGTGCACATGGACACCCAGTTGATTTGGTGGAGGCAGAAGGATGGAGAGCTGCCATATCTCCAGCCCATTCTCTGTTAAGCTCAGATCTGGATTAACCGGCAGCCTCATCCTGCCTTGCTAATGTGGGTCAGGCCCAAATCCACGTGCTGGTCAGCGATGCTTCCACTTGTACTAACAGCCTTTCACTCCTGAGCTTTGAGAGCCAATTTCTATGGAACCTGCTGACCCTGGCGGCTCACCTTTCTTCAAGCCTTTGGTGGTGCGATGTAAAGGCATCAGAATCGCTTCACAACAGGAGACAGTCCGGTTTGCAATTCCTTTCCTAAGCTGAGTTAATGGCTAAACCCCTGTGGGATTCGGAACAACTGAAATCCTATTATTTAGTGATCAGAAATGGCCCTAGTCCTAGTTTCTTCTTTCCTTTGAAGGAGCCAACATGCTTTTCCTCTTTTTTTCTTTTTTATATAGTACAAACTATAGGGATTGTTTTATGTTGGAGAGATCTTTTATGGGAAAAAAGAAGATTTTTTAGATAGAAAATATTTGGAGCTTTTAAAACACAAGCAAATTTGAATGAGAGCCTTGTGCCACTTGGCAAACTACTTAAAATAGGGGAGATAAAAAGACATAATGGAAAGAGTGAACTTGTAATAGTTCAGAAACTATTGAATTTCATGTATCAGGTTAGGCAATCAATCAATCAATATAAAATTATACATGTTAAATCCAGAAAGGTAGCTCATATGACTTACTTTCTGAGTGACAGTAAGTCATAGAACAATATCATACAATATCAAAATGAACAGCACTTAAAAAAATCAACTTTATCTACTGAGGTATGGTTACAAGAAATAAAATTCATATATTTAATAAAATGTGATGACCTTTGACAAATACATATGTTTGTGTAACCACTGTATCCACCATGACCGTCAAGACATGAAACATTTTCATCAACCAATAGGTTATCTCATGTTCACCTAAGAATAATTTGCAGACATGATGATCTTTTATTTCCTAAATATTTGTTTCCTAAAACCATGAATTCTCCTGCGTGACCATGGGACGAGGATCAAAATCAGGAAATTAACCCTGAAATGATGTTATCTTACCTGTAGACCTTATTAAGACTTTGTCAATTGTCCCCACATTGTCTTATTTTATGGCAAAACAATCCAAAATTTGAATTCAGACATCTTGTCTCTTCAGTCTCCTGTGATCTGGGACATTTCCCCGAGGCTTTCTTCCTCATGAGATAGGTATTTTTGGTATTTTTGGAGAGTACAGGCCAGTTATTTTGCCAACTGTCCCTCCACTCATGTTTCCTCATGACTGGATTCAGATTATGCACATTGGGCAGGAATACCACAGAAACGATGGCGGGTTCTCACAGTAGCCTATCAGGAGACACACGCTGTTGATTAGTCCCATGGCTGCAAGGTTATCTTTGGTCATTTGGTTCAGATGGTGTATGCCACAGTTTTCCACTGTAAAGTAACAGATTTGACCTTCACAGTTTTGGGGGGAATTGGGGGGAATGTTCCTTGATTCAGAACTATATGATATATGATATGATTCAGAAACTATACTCATGAGCATTCTTCGAAAACACTCTTCTCCAAAAACAACCATACTCATGAGCATTCTTCTCCAAGTTCAACTGACCAGAGTCAATAAAATGGAAGTTCCTTGCTAGACTATTCGTTGCTCCCTACAACCTGGGGGTGGGGGGTGGGGAAGAGGATTTAAACAATGTTTTAAAGATGGCATCAGGAATTTATCTCTCCAAAGGATATTCTAGCATACCTGAGGTTCTGAGGACTGATCTTGAACCCTGGCATCTACCGCAGGATGATGAACCCTGGCCATTAGCACCGAAGTTTTTTTTTTTTTTTTAAGACTCATTTTTTAAAAAAAATATATTTTTTTTTATTTGACAGAGAGACAGAGATCACAAGTAGGCAGAGAGGCAGGCAGAGAGAGAGGGGGAAGCAGCCTCCCTGCTAAGCAGAGAGCCTGATGCGGGGCTCGATCCCAGGACCCTGAGATCATGACCTGAGCCGAAGGCAGAAGCTTAACCTCCTGAGCCACCCAGGTGCCCCAGCACCGAAGTTTTGATACCTCAGTCTTCAGGGATTAACTCAACCAAAGATGATTCTTTGTACTTAGAAAATCAGGAAAGCTTATATAATTTAGTAAGCACTTCAAGAAGAAAGAAAGAGTGCTGAAAATAAGTCCTATTTCCTACTTCAGTTTGAATAAAAACGTTCAGATTAATCAAGATTCTCTAGCATATAAGGAGATCCTGTTCCATCCTTGAGAAATACATTCCTAATACATAGTACTTATTCCATATTTAATTTTTTGTGCTTTTCCACATATATGTGAGGCTGTATTAATGGACCATTTGATTTTTACCACCATAATTTCTCTTGTCATTTAACTTTCTGGGTTAACTCTTTTTAAGTGAACATTCCTGGCATCAAATCATGTGGTAATTAATGGGCAGGAATTATGTTCATTCTCTAAAATCATGTTCTAGAATATTTATTTATTTTGCTGTTTCTTTAGAAGTGTGGGAAAATGTGCTACACATATTTCTCAAAGTGAGGCTGTTACCACTTTAAAAAACAACAAAATGCCTGGATTTGAAATGCTTACTCATTGCTGGGAAATCTTTCGCAGCGTTACATTCATAGGAGTGCTGGGCCCTCCACTTTCAGAGAGTCTGCATTTTGTGTTTTGTTAAATAAGAAGTGAAGACTTGAGAGGACATACATCTGAGCGTTCAGTCTGAATGAGAGGAGGGAGCTTCTGCTCATTAAACCCACTGACACTAGTAGAAGGAGAGAAAAACTTTCTTTCTCAAACAACATCAGATGTGGAGAACAGAGAAGCAGCAGTGAATTGGGGGGAAGGGGAAGGATGTGTCTCGATGCTTCTTTGGCATTCCCTTCCTTCATGCCCTTCCCTGACTCCCACATTGGCTATAGCTGCTGTCTCACTGGCGCTTCCCCAGGACTTGACCAACCTACCTGTTGTCCCATAGTGTGCTCAGCGCCCACCAAACCGAGGACTCTAATTCTTATTTGTATCTAGGACACCTAGAAACTTCCTGAGACACGTCAGGCAGTTGAATGGACAACCGAATGCTTCAGAGGTTTGATTAATATCACATAATATTTTATAGGCAGAAAGAGACTTAAAATAATTTAGCACAGTGCAATTTTTTATGGAAGAGGAAAACAACTCCATGTATTTAAGTGACTTGCCAACATCACCAATTATTTGGAAGATAAAATAGGACTGGAACTCATCTGGTACTTTTTCCAATGCAGTATGCATACATAAATTTGATTCTGATAGGACTGGATGAAAACCATTCAGAGAGAATGTAGAGATTTCTCTCCCCATGTTCTTTACTTAATGTTGATATAGCTGAGATTGGGAGGAAAATTCATCTTTTGAAAGTAACAGCCTTGAAGATCAGTCTCAATGGCTGTGACAGATAACCTCTATCAACCTTCAGGTCCATGTAATGATCCCCAGAGGGTCAGCCCTAATGGAACCTGCTCCATTAAATGATATTTTCCATTTTTGAATCAAGTGCATAGATGACCCTCCAGTCGTATTATTTCTGAATCTTTGTTCTCAGTAGTCCCTCCACTTGGAATGAATTCTACCTATTGAATTTTCCAAGACATGGCTAGATCCGCAAATTTTAAAATTTTGAGTAAATAAGAAAGTTGCAAAAGAATGAGCATAGTATATAACAACACGTGTAACCTTTTTTCTCTCCTTTTAGTTACAATGAAATGTACTCTTTCTGGTGTACAGTTCTGTGAGTTTTGACAAATTCAGACAGTTCTGTTACTACCATCACAGTTTCATCACACACAACCCTAAATCTGCTTCTGTTACCTCTTGGTCGTCAACCCTCACTCTACTCCCCCAAGCCCCTCCAAGCTCTGACAAGCACTGATCTACAAGTTGTCATTATAGCCTTTTCCAGAACGTCTTATCAATGGAATCATAGAGAATGCAACCTTTTGAGACTGGCTTTCTTCACTCAGCATAATACCCTTAAGATGAATCCAGTCATTGCTCATATCCAGCTATTTATTCATTATTAGGTAGTCTCCCACTATATGGACAGACCTTGTTTTGTTTATCTAAGTTGAGAGCCATTAGGTTTGACACTTAGAAGTGAAGCTGATGCTAAACATTGCACACAAGTTTCTGTGTGAACATGGCTTTTCATTTCACTTAGGCAACAATATGGAACTAGGACTATGGGGTCATATAGTACGCACATACTTAACTTTATCAGAAACTGCCAGGCAGTTTTTCTGTAGGAGAGTTCTAGTTGTGGTACATCCTTGCCAGAACATGGCATTGTCAGGCATTTTAATTTTTAGTCATTTTAATAGCTATAGTTATATTTTACAGTGGCTTAATTAGATTTTTTAATTACTAATGATTTGTACATCTTGTCAAGTGATTATTTGCCTTTAGGATATCTTCTTTGGTGAAGTATTAGCTCAAATCTTTTGCCCACTAAAAATAACCTGGATTTTTTTTTCTTATTGTTGAATTTTGAGAGTTCTTTATATAGTCTATATAAAAATCTTTTGTCAGGGATGCAATGTGCAAATACTTTCTCCTTTTTCTTTTCTTTTTCCATTCTTTTAAAGATATCTTCTGCAGAGCAAAAACCTTTAATGCTGATGAAGTCTAATTAACCATTTTTTTCTTCAATGGGTCACTACTATTTGCATCATGCTTAAGAACACTTTGACTAACCTATGTTGTCCTCAAAAAGTTTTATAGATTTATATGTTACATTTAAATCTATGACCCATTTTGGATTTGTTTTCATATGAAGTAAATTTTTAAACCACAATAGTACTGCTTGATAAACACAAATGTGATAGGTACACAGGGTAGGAGAGAAGACCATAGAATTGGGTACAATTTACGAAGAAGTGTTCAACATGAACCATAACACTTTATTTCCTTAAAAACAATGAACCTTACAGTTAGGGGTATATGTATTTTTCCCTACTTTCCTAGCCTGAGTACAACTATAACAACTGGACATTATATAGAAAACAAATGTAAGAGTCTGAAAGGTGAAGAGAGGAAGGCAGACTGTCTAGGAAACTCAGGTCGCCAAGAATGAAATTGTGTTAAGTTCTCTGGGCTTTCTTTCTGCCTCTTTCTGTCTCATATATATTCCAGAGAAATCCACAATTATATGTGGGGACCTCAGTGCTCTGCTTAACAATTGATAGAACAACTAAATAGAAAATCAGCAATGGTATAGAATTCAACACCAATAACCAACAGGACCTCACTGATATTTATAGAACCCTCCACCTAATGACATCAGAATACACATTCTTTCCAAGTACCAGTGGAACCTATACCAAAATATATCATATCCTGGGCCACAAAAGAGAGCTCAAAACATTTAAAAGAATTGAAATCATACAGTGTGTTTCCAACCACAGTGGAATTGAACTAGAACTCAAACATGGAAAGATAGCATGAAAATCTCTAAACAATTGGAAACTAAACAACACTGCAAGATGATCCAAAGAGACTATCTCAAAAGAAATAAAAAGTTACATTGGCCTTAATAAAAGTAGAAAAAAACCCACATATAGAAACTTGTCCTCATGAAGATTATATGATTTTTCTATGTAGAAAATCCCAAGGGAAAAACCAATCAATCAATCAGTCTCCTAGCACTAACACGTGTGTTTAGCAAGGACACAGGATACAAGATAAACTTAAAACAATCAATTGTATTTCTGTATGCTAACAATGACCATGTGGACACTGAGATTAAAAATACAATGCAAAAAGTATTTGCAATTACTTTTAAAAAATGAATTACTGGGCGCCTGGGTGGCTCAGTGGATTAAGCCGCTGCCTTCGGCTCAGGTCATGATCTCAGGGTCCTGGGATCGAGTCCCACATCGGGCTCTCTGCTCAGCGGGGAGCCTGCTTCCCTCTCTCTCTCTCTGCCTGCCTCTCTGCCTACTTGTGATCTCTCTCTGTCAAATAAATAAATAAAATCTTTAAAAAAAAATGAATTACTTAGGGGTAAATCTAACAAAACATGTATTGGACTTATACATAGAAAATTTCACAATGTTGATGAAAGAATTCAAAGAAGATCTACTTCTTGAGAGACACACTGTGTGCATGGATTGAATACTCAAATCATGATGATATCGGTTACTTCCAAATCTATATACAGTTTTAACATAATTCCTATCAAAATCCCAGCAAAAATTTTTGTAGATTTAGGTGAGATTATCCTAAGAGGTATACAGAAAGGGAAAGGAAGCAGAATAGATAAAACAATTCTGAAAAACAAGAATAAAGAGGGAGGAAGAGGACTGCATGATTTTGAGATGTATCATACAGCTACAGGACTCAAGATTGTGTGGTATATGTGGACGAGAACACTGATAGATCAGTAGAACAGAATAAAGAACCCAGAAGTAGGCCCACACAAATATGCCTAATTAATGTTTGACAAGAGTGCAAAACACTTTACTGGAGGAGGAAATGTAGCCTTAATGGTACAGGAGCACTGGGACATCCACAAGTAAAACTCTGAGCCCCAACCTATGTCCCAGACCTTCTAAGAAATTAATCCAAAGTGGATCACAGACCTAGTGTAAAATGTAAAGCTATAAAACTTTTTGAGGAACACAGAGGAGAAACTCTTCAGGATTTAGAGCTAGGCGAAGTGCAATCCCTCAGAGAAAACAAATAATAAGTCGGACTTCATAAAATTAAAAATTCCTTCTCTGCCAAAGACCCTGTTGAGAAAAAAGAAAAGCCACAAAGTGAGAGAAAATCTGTGCAAACCATGTACCTGACTAAGAACTAGTATGTAGAATATATAAAGAGCTCTCAAAACTCAGCAGTAAAACAATCAACAGTCCAATGAGAGAGTGAGCAAATGACAGGAAGGGACGTTTTGAGAAGAGGATATACAGATGGCAAATAAGCAAACAAAAAGATACTCCACATTGTCAGTCACTGGGGCAAGGCAAATAAAAACCGTGTTGACATACCAGGAAACACCTACCAGAAAAGTTAAACTAAAAATTACTGAGAACACAAGACGCTGGCAAACTTGAGTGCTTATCAAACTACTGATGGAAATCTCATATGGGACAGCCTTTCTGGGAAAGAGTTTGGCTGTATCTTAAAAAATTAAATATGCAGGGGCACCTGGATGGCTCAGTCGGTTAAGCGTCCGACTCTTGTCTTCAGCTCAGGTCATGATCCCAGGGTCCTGGTTTTGAGACCCATGTTGGGCTCCCCATTCAGCACAGAATCTGCTTGAGATTCTCACTCTCTCTCTCCCTCTGCCTCTCCCCTGACTTGTGCTCTCTCTCTCTCTCCCTCCCTCTCTCTAAGTAAATGAAAAAAAAAATAAATAAATACTTTTAAAAAATTAAACATGCAATGACTACAACCCAGTGATCACACTTCTGGACCTTCATTCCAAAGAAATAAAGACTTACGTTCACACAAAAACCTATATGTGACTGTTGTAGCAATAATAATAACGTTGATTAGTAACAGCCTCAAACTGGAAACAATCCAGATGTCCTTCAGTGGATAAAGGGCCACACAAGATTTATACCCTGAAAGACGGGTGCCTGGGTGGATCAGTGGGTTAAGCCTCTGCCTTCGGCTCAGGTCATGATCTCAGTGTCCTGGGATCGAGCCCTGCATGGGGCTCTCTGCTCAGCGGGGAGCCTGCTTCCCCCTCTCTCTCTGCCTACCTCTCTGCTTACTTGTGATCTCTCTCTCTGTCAAAAAAACAAAAAAAAAAAACAAAAACAAAAAACCCTACACTTGTACCCTGAAAGACTACTCAGCAACAACAGAAAAAGAACGCACTAGCACGCGGAACAGCTTGGATGAATCTCCAGGAAGTTAAGCTTGTGAAAAAGCAAATTCCCAAAGGTTACATATTGTCTGCTTCAATTTCCATGACATCAGTGATGTGATGTAAGTATGGAGATGGGGCGCCTGGGTGGCTCAGTGGGTTAAGCCTCTGCCTTCAGCTCAGGTCATGATCTCAGGGTTCTGGGATCGAGCCCCGCATCGGGCTCTCTGCTCAGCAGGGCCTGCTTCCCCCTCTCTCTCTGCCTGCTTCTTTGCCTACTTGTGATCTCTATCTGTCAAATAAATAAATAAAGTCTTAAAAAAAAAAAGAAAGTATGGAGACGAAGAATGGATGGGTGGTTCTCAGGTGTTATGGAGAGGTCAGAGCGGAAAGATGGTTAGTGTGGTTATAACGAGCACCATCAGGAATCCTTGGGGTGATGGATATGTTCCATGTCTTGACTGTATCAATGTCAGTATCTTAGCTGTGATATTGTAGGATAGCTTTGCAAGATGTTTTGGGGTAAAACTGGATAAAGCTTACAGGGAAGCCTTGTCTTACTTCCTATAACTGCCTGGGAATCTACAATATGTCAAGATAAAAAAATTCATTAGAAAAGTGGATCTGAGGGGTGCCTGGGTGACTCAATTGTTAAGTGTCTGCCTTTGGCTCAGGTTTTGATCCCAGGATCCTGGGATCAAGCCCCGCATCAGGCTCCCTGCTTGAGTAGGAAGCCTGCTTCTCCCTCTCCCTTTGCCCCTTCCCCCTGCTTGTGTTCCCTCTCTCCCTGTCTCTCTCTCTCTCTGTCAAATAAATAAATAAAATCTTCTAAAAAAAGGAAAAGTGAATCTGACGCAAATATGGCAACATGTTAGTATTTGTAAAAATAGTACATGAGTACTTCCTACATAATTTTCTGGATTTTTTATGTTGGAAGATCCTTTATATATTAAAAAAAAAAAGTGCGTTGAGACTTAGGTAACACGTCACCTGTACTCAAGGCTATTGTCAGTTAGAATTATAGGAATTGCTATTTCTCCATGACTCTGTGGGGATAGAATCAGAAAGGGAGCATCCTACATCTAGCAGTCTATCCATCTCTCTTCACACCTCCTCTCGTTCCTCTGGATTGAGTCCAGAGCCTTGAATACAATTGTTATTCTTATTGGTACTGTTAATATGATACATTTAGCGGGGTTCTAGGGTTCTCAATTAAAAGGAAAGAAAAAAAAAACCCACACAGTTTGAGTCTTCATTCCATAAGGAAAACAAAATGAAACAGGCAAAACAAACACAATGGAAGAAAAGAAATTCAAGGAAACCATAAGGTATTGGAAAGAAGTGTAGGTGTGCTTTTCTTTTCAAAGCAGTTACTTTACCCAAGAGGACAAAATACGGTTTGTGGAGTGGAAATTCTGTTTTTGTTCCTTGGAGGCTGGCTTCTCTATCTCTGTATCATTCTGAATGCCTTCAGCGTCAAGTAGCAGACGCTGAACTTAACCAGCTTCAACAGTGAGATGCTGTCTTGGCTCCCAGGCCCAGAGAGTCAGTATGGGGTGGTCAGCGTGGCCAAATCTACAGCTGTAGTCCCAGTCCCCACACTCTGCCACACTTGTGGGCTATCACTGAGAAGTTCTGGGCCTCCTATCCTTGGTGGCAATGTCTGCAGAGAGAAGGGAAAGACCTTGTTTTCTCCTCAGAGTGAGGAGACTTCAGGAAAGTTCTCTCCTCATCTGGGCGGCTTACTGGGCATTGCCAAACCAGCTGCTGCCAATAGGGTTGGGATGCTGAAGATGGAACCTAGCTCCTTACCAGCCCTCATTCAGCTGCCATTTATTTATGCCTTTCTCATTCTGCAAATATACTCGGTTTAATTTCTATTCATGGGGCGGTATCAGGAGTTTAAAATCCCGGACTGATTTGAATTTAAGAGAAGAGATAGCTGGGAGCGCGATGCATTCCTGTTTTAGGATTTAAAGGGAATGGTTAGGGTCCTGCATTTTGAAGCAACAAGATGTTCAAGGTCTGTGTGTCTGCTAATGAACGTCCTAGTTCCACGCAGTCTCCTTGGGTTTGCAGGATCAGTGTTAGTTTAAAGCTCCAGTGCATTTCACTAAATGAGGGCCTTTTTGAAATTAAGGAAAAAACAGCTACATAATTCAAAATGAACTTGGAAACTTGGATTAAAAGCAGATAACAGAGAGCGAACCCCCCAAAGGCTAGAGACAATGTTATTAAAATCTGTCTCTTATATTAAGAGATTATTTTCTCTAGTTATCTCTCTCATGTATTTGGAATAGCTTGAGATATTTATGGGACTGGTCTGGTAAAGATTCAGTGATGATGTAAAGTACTGTGAGCTCTGGAAATTTTTAAAAAAAGAGAGAGAGAAGGAATTGGGGCACAGAAAAACATTTTTTTTTTCCCTCTCTTCTCCTCTCTGAAAATTTCTAGGAGAACACATGAGAAACTATTAATAGTGTCTGTTTCTGAGCAATGGGGCTGGAGGTTGGGCAGGTAGGTAAAGGAGATTTTTTTCACCACCACTCTGTGATGTAGGCATTTTTTCATTCATCATGAGCTTAATGACTATTGCAATTCGTAGAAATTAAGTAAAACAGAAAGAAAGGAAAAGAGTTTATTAAGTGTTTTCTGAGTTTACAGAGAAAGTTAGGACTGGATTTTTCGACTCTTAGTTCTATTATGATCTTGTTCTTGTCTTCCCTGTAAGAATTTGTGTTTGAATTATCCTGGGCAGCCTCATTCAGGAGAGGAGGATTGTAGGCAACTGATTTTAATAACAATACAGAACTAAGATTCTAGATGGTACCCTTCATAAAGATGCTTCCTGTATTAACATCACCATGAGAGATGCCTTACTGTAGGAAACAAACTGAGGGCTGCTGGAAAGGAGGTGGGTGGGAGGATGGGGTAACTGGGGGATGGGCATTAAGGGGGGCACGTGATGGAATGAGCACTGATTTATGCAACTGATGAGTCCCTGAACTCTACCTCTAAAACTAATAATTCACTGTATGTTAATTAATTGAATTTAAATAAAATTAAAAATAATTAATTATATATAATATATTAAATTAATAAATATCACCATGAAGTCTCTGCTAAGCCTTAGCCGCACCATTGTCATAAACAGCCCAGGAAATGCCCAAAGATCAGACACAGTTCATTAGGAAATGTAACAAGAATTGTAACTGAATGCAAGTGACAGATTTTAATTCAAGTTAGCCCAATAGTGCAGAAAAGTCCACCCTTGATTCTGTTTCGGGTGGGGGACAGGAAAAAATGTCATAATCAAGGCACAATTTCAAGGAAAGAATGACTCTTTGATGGGTTACAGAGTAAACGTCTTTAACGCTTCACATGGGCATGCATTACTCTGCTACTGATCTCAAAGAGTTAAACAAAATCCCATGTTATTTCACAAGGATTTGCAGGGGATCTGGTTTGTTCCTCACACTTCCAAAACATCTGAGCTAACCTGGAATTTGTAACAACTCTTTGGTCTTTGAAAATATAAACTCAACTTAGATTCCCCAAAACAGAAACTCCAAGCAAGGAAAAATATTATGACAAGTGATAACCTTAAGCCAATGTATTTGTAACGCTGCTTACTTTTTTGATGCTAGTATTTTGGTAACTGTTCCTAGGGTAAATTGTTTGATCCATTTTTCTTTCTTTTCTTTTCTTTTCTTTTTTTTTTCCTCCTTTACAACATCTCCTGACCTGTAGCTTTGAAATATTCCTTACTGGAAGTTGAAGATCTAACCAGGAACCTCTGGGCTGCAAAGGTCCTTCCAAAGTTACAGACCAAAATTTTAGTTATGTCTCTCTTTTCCTTCTATTTCATCTTTCCTTTCCTTACTTTGCTCTTATGCTACTGCTCTATCCTAGCTCATGTCCTATCTTCCTTTCTTTCCTTCTAAGGGAGAATGAATGCTGGGTATGGTTTGGGTAAGGACAGGGGATAAGCTATCCATTGAATACTCTTGAGATACTTGCTTGATACCAACAGGTTTTCACTTAAGGTTTGACTTTAAAGATCTACTCTGCCTATAAAAACGTACGCTGGAGAATACATAGAAACAAAAATATAAGCTTCTGTGGAACGACAGGGCTCGAATAACTTAGGCAAGTATGACAGTTTCTTCTTCCTTAAGGCTCTTGAGTGTGATTTACTTGATCTAGAGTCTTATGAAATTCAACAGTCTGACTCTTGAAATAACTAGAAAAGGTGCTTTTGTTTCTCTGTATGATTTTTAATACTTACTTCAGCTGGGACTAGACGTCAGAATTAGTAGGAAACTGTTTAAAATGGTTTATTTCAGAATAATGTGTACTCCTTGAAGCCAGGAACCCAAGGAATCTGTTTTCCTTGGGCCTGAGTGAATAGTTAGACAACAGGAAAAATAAAAAAGCAAGGAAAAGCCCTAAACCAGTTTCTCAGCCTTGGCAGCAATGACATTTGGGGTCAGGTAATTCTTTGAGGTGGTGGAGGGGGCTTGCCTCATGCAATGTGGGATGTAGGGCAGCTTCCCTGGCCTCTACCCAGTAGTACCTTCTAGAACCCTCTCCTTCCCCAAGCTGTGTCAATCAAAAATATCTCCAAATATTGCCAAATGTCTCCTGGGTGGGGGTTGGGGGACACAGTCACTCTGCTGAGAACCTCTAACCTAAAGAGAGCAGTGTAACTGTTTCACAGAATCTCCGGGAGTTATTTCAGAAACTAGAAAAAATTAAAAACTGTAGCAGGGTAAAATTGTACATGCCTCTCCATTTTCCTTGGTCATTTGCCTAAGATGGCGTGTCCCCGCCTCTCCCGAGGGACTTCGGCCTGCTCCAGGAATGCACTTGGATGACCTAATAGATCTTTTCCTGTCTCAGGATTCTGGCTAATGACAGCATAATCAATGTCCTGATGCTGAAAACATGCTGAGAAAACAATGGGAACAGGGTCAGATTCTCCTGAAGAAAGTTTTTTGTTTTGTTTTGTTTTGTTTTTTAGTAGCCTGGGCCAAACACAACATTGCAGCATACATTTTTCATAAGGCGGAAAACGTTGGAGATTCAGGGCGAAGTAAAAAGCCAGCCTTTTTATTTCAGTGAGGCTCAGCATCTATTTGTATACAGAAGGCACTAACGTAGAGTCGCAAAAGGAGAAATCTTGAAATATGTAACCAGGTGGCTTAAAACTCACAGCCAAATCTAGATATTCGGTTTGGCAGTAAGACACCTTCTTTCCTTTTTGGGAGAGATATCACACTCTGCCTCCTAGATTCTGCTGAATTATGAATGCAGAAATTGAGACGCCGGGACAAAAAAAAAACAACAACAAAAAACACAACAAAAAACAGTTTTCCTTGTGCCCTTTTCTCTTTTTTTCCATGATGGTGTTCATAGAGAGAAGAAAAGTTGATTCAACACATCTGGATTGTAAAGTCAAGCACGGGGCATGGATGTGTTAGCACAAGCGTCGAGTACTGCTAATATGTGATTGAACATTGACAATCAGGCAGCTTGTGAAGAAAGCAGGGTGGATTTTGCCATCTTTTCCAGAACCTACAGAACTTCTCCTATTGTATGAATCCCAGACAGGTCTTTAGTTGTAAAAGCTAAAATTATTCCATGAACTGCTTTCTAGTGGGTGGCGGCCAACTGACCGAACCCGCCATGTGGCTTGATGCTCCGGAAAACATCTTCTGTTAGGAGAGGTATGAGGGGGTCAGACAAGTGACTGGCTCATTGATACCAATTTCACTTCATGGAAAAAAAAACCCTACTCATGTTTCCTAAACCTCATTAGTAGAACCTACCATAAAATCTGACCTTCCGACATCATACACCATGAACCGACAAAATTCTCTATTCTCTGTCTGCCTCCTGGCTTTTCCCACTTCTAACCTTAGTCCTGGTTGTTTCCTTGGTCTGGGATGGTCTTTCTTCCCAGGGCGGAGTGCCCTCCAAAACCTGCCCATCTCAACTGCCACTTACCTCCTCTATGAGCGCTCCTGTCCCTTAGGCTTTGAGACCGATGAAATCACGCCTTCCTTTGAGCTGCCTTAGCACATTATCTCACCACTCCTGTGACGCTTCACTTTCTGCCTCATTTTGAGGTCATTTACATTTCCTTTCTTTACACAGAAAACCCTTTCAGCAAAGGATCTGTCTCTGGTTCCTTGTTCTATTTCTCATACCATGTGGCTGAGAGCACTGCTTTCGGTATACAACATGTTAAATCCACGGCCCTGTAGGTACCCCATCCACGTCTGATATTTATTCTACCCTATTTAGGGTACAATAGTCTTCCTGAAGGTCAAGAGAATGGAGTTAAGCTCCTCTCCAATCCCATCAGGTGAAGAAAGGCAAATAAGAGTTCTAGTTCAACTCCCTGGACTAATGTTGCAATCCTTCCCTTTGTGAACACGAGTCAGCATTTTTGCTACCATTCTTTCTACAGACCTGTGATGAACAAACTCCCCAGGAAACACGGGTTTCTTCTTGCAATGGGGCCTGCTACTAAAGACACAGCCATTCACTTTCTTTCTCTGTTGTACAGCACCCCAACCTGCTCATTCATATTCAGAAATATAAAAACAATTACGTCACCTGGTCCAAACCCTTTGCAGGGGTACCACTGCAGGAGAGAGGTTGAAATGACACCATGCTTGATCCTTCAGAAAGACAAGAAAGAATGTTCTAGAAGTGAATTCTTTGGATGAGGAAGAACAACGTTTAAGAGTTCCTACACCCATTGGCTTGTTACTTTATATAAATTGATATTTGGATTAAAGGAACTAGTCAAGCTGCATATTTCTTCCCACAGAATGAGAATTAGGTTTCCTTAACTTGGCCTGGCTCGGGGATTGTCTGTCTTCCTCCTTTTGAAGAACCGAACTCTGGAAACACAGTTTCACGTTTTTCTGGCAATTTGTGGCCATTGCCTCTTTTGCAGTAATTGAGATTCATATAACATGTATTCTATCTCCAAGATACTGTGCCATCGGTTGGATCTCAGATGGTATTGGGGAAAAGATAATGGTGTTCTAGTGGGCGGCATATGGAAGGACACCCGCATGGGTGTCCTGGCTCTGCCACTATTGGTGATTTGGTCTGGGGAAAGCCAACTAACCTCTCCTTCTCCCAGTCCCTTATTTGAAAAGTTAAGACAATAACGACACATATCTTCCAGAATTGTTGCAAGATTTCAATGAGACGATGCAGGTGAATGTGCTTTGGGAAGTTGTTCAATGTTGTATACATGCCAACTCTTATATCTCCAGATTCTCGTATCCGAACTGTACATTCATGTCAAATCAACAACAGTTGGTGTTTCCAAACACCTTCTCCAATATGAGGGACAGAGAAAGTGAGTACGAGCTGCTCACCTTACCTTTGGAGGGCATTTAATCTAGAAGTGAAGTGGAGGAGACATGTGAGTTTAGTCCTGTTTGCTCTGTGAATTTCACTTTTGTGAATGTTGGTTTCCTCAACTGAAAATGAAAGTAGTAATACCTACTTTGCAAAAACAAATAGGAGGATACTCATGAAGTATCGAACCCCTGCACCAGAAACTTCTAGTTGCTTGGTCAATGCTACCTTTCCAAGGGCATAAGAAAGATGCTAGTACTCAAGTCTTCAAATTAATAAACGAGAACCAAGAACCATTACATCTAGTCAAACAATCTGGCCAGGCTTCCGGTAAGATTGACATCTGGCCTGAAGCCTGAAGGATAAACACATTTCTGCATTTGAAGACTGTAGCCGAGGGGTTAATTTGTGCCTCACATTGTTCAGAGCAATTTACTCACTGAATACTCAACAAAACAGGCTCTAGCTGCTGGTGGCTAGTGTGGTCATCCACTTTGCAAATGAGAAAATCAGGGCACGGGGAGGGCAGGTGGCTCATCCAAAGTCCCACACAGGGTTGGGGGCAGAGCGGTAACTAGACCTGAGTTGCGGGGTTCCTGGGCTTGAACTCATAACCTTGGCATGGAACAGGACGGGGCGGGGGCCAGGGGGTGCAGGTGGGAGGTAAGAGGGATGGGGGAGGCTGGGCACGGGAAGTAGTATGGTAGCAGAGAAGGTGAATGAAAAGCTCAGGGTCTTCCTCTCCTGAGGAGCAGCCTGATGAAGAGAAGAAAGACGCACGGTCAGAAGGAAATGGTGTGTGTTGAAGAAGCTTTGGGATACAAGGGCTGGAGGGACAAGGCTTGGCACTGTGGCCACCGAGAGGTCATAGAGAGTGGCCTGGCATTGAGCCCTGTTAATACCTTGACTTCGAAGGCAACAAGAAGGAGGGTTCCAGATTTTGCAAATGCAGGCCAGATTTAAACACAGGGCCTGGGTTTTCTTAGAAGGCCACCTTGTCTAAGAAAGCAAGGTTAAGTCCCTTCCTTCTCTGTCCGTGAAATGCTGCTGACCCTTGACTTACACCAGGGATTCATCTGAAGAGATTTCCTCCACTGTCACCGCTCATCAAGTCTTAGCGACTGTGTATGCTTTTGTCAAAGGTTAGACTCGCCAATTTTGTTATGAGTGCATGATAGTATGTTTTGTGCTCGTGGTTAATCAATTAGGTCGGCATCTAGACTTTGAAAAGTACTTCAGCAAAGTACAGTGAAGGAGACAAGAAACACCTGTCAGTCTTTCAAACGTGAACTACTATAAAAATGCACGTTTCCTTTAAACATAAAGCCCCTGAGTACATCTCGTTTGTTTTGTTATTTTGCAGATCTCCTCTCCTCTTTCAGGCTCAGAGTTATATGGACACAATTTCATGAGGCCTCAAGTGTTGGGCTTTCTTTTAAAGAGAATCGTGATGTCTTTATACAGCCCAATATTGTTGGCATTTAGATTCAAGGTTGCTTCCTCTGCAAAAGTTAATTGGATGGGATGATGGTTATTCCATGATCATACATTACACTGCCTTAGTGTTACCCTTGGGCCTGGCATTTCATTAACAGTGCAGAGAACGTGTCTCACTAAGGCTTTTTGGCTCCTCATCACATGAGCTCACCTCTGCATGCAAAATTAGAGCCACTGAAAGGTAGTTTGCATAAATTATTCCATCATTCAACCACAAAAGCATCTTTCTTTGGGCAAAACATTTATGACTTTTAAGTCACTTTCTTGTACATGCATTTCTGCTGCCTGTCCAATGAAGGGAAACCTAACGTTCTATTAGAGTAATCTAAACAATGATTTGTTTTTTGCTCAAAAGACCCAAAGATCTACTGGGAACTTCTTTAGTGTAAAAATAAAATTACTGTAAAAACTACCTGCTCGAAATTTTGTCAGTTTTGTTCCTATAAAAATAGGTAAATACCACCAGTGAGTAATACATCAAGGAGAAGGGTGAATGTTATTTGTTTTTCGTCTTCCTACAATGTTGATTTTCCCCTCCATTTCCTTACTTCAGAAACCCTTCAAAGGGGATTTTTTTTTTTTTTTTGGCCACTAATCATTATGTATCCCAGAACAAAGGCTTTATTCACTCATTTATTCATTCAACCATTTATGCATCATATATTATCTGAGAACCTCTTAAGTGCCTAGCACTAGTCAAGGCCCTTGGAATACATTAGTGCAAAAGAAAATTAGTGGAAAAGATTCCTGCCCTCCTGGAGCTTATATTCTCAAGAGAGATAGGTAATAAACAGTAAACATAATAAGTAGGAATAATATAGTGCCTAGGAAGTTCAAGTGTTCTGGGAAAATAAAAATAAAGACAAAAAGGAGGGTAGGCTAATGGGGATGGCGGGCTGGAGTGTGCATACATGGGAGCAGGTGAAACAGGGCCACCAGGATAGGCCCTGTGGAGAGACCAGGATGAAGAGAAGCGAGGCAGTTGGCCAAGGAACATCCAGGTTAGTGAAGAAGCGATGGTTAGAGTAAGTGCCCCAGGTGGGAGCCTGGTGTCTTTCTGATTCGGGCAAGAAAGTTAGAGTGGCTGGAGCGGAGAAGACAGGAAGAGGAGGAGCCTTTGCAGACATGGGGACAAAGGTGGGGGTGGGGGATGGGCAATATAAGATTATTGAGCAGCAACAGGACATGATCTGTAAGTTTAAAAAGATCCCTCTAGCATTGGGTTGAAATGGACAGTGGAGGAAGGTGAACATGGAAGCAGGAAGACCAAGTGATTTCTTGAACAGAAACCACATCAGAAAGTATGAAAACCTCCTTGGTTTACGTTGTTTTATTTTTTTTTAAGTATTTTATTTATTTATTTGAGATAAAGAGCAGTGGGGAGGGGCAGAGGGAGAGGGAGAAGTAGGCTCCCCGGTGAATAGGGAGCCCAATATAGGGTTCGATCTCAGGACCGCAGGATCATAACCTGAGCCAAGGGCAGACATTTAACCAACTGAACCACCCAGGCATCCTCTGGTTTACGCTGTTTTAAACCAGACTTTGAACTAGAAGACCAAAAACACAATACCTCCTTCGGTTCAGCCCCTCTCTTGTGCTCCATGTCTTGCACAGAAAACTCGGCCACACTCTTCGACACAGGCTGCAACGTCCCTAACATCTGGCTTCTTCCACTCAGGTGGGGCATTTCCTTTGAACTAACTTGGTAGTTCCCTAGGGGGTGAGGGGCATACAGTTATATCACAGAAGACAAAGCACCAAGTCAAGGGACACTGAGGCAAACATAGGGTTGGAAGTTCCAGAGTAGTTCTGGAATACTTGGTGATGCAAGCAAACAACATGAAAGAAGGCCACCCCAAGGCTCTAGAACCAATGTATCTAAACTGTATAGTGGATACATAGAGCTGCTGGTTTATTTTTATTTTGTTTTGTTCTGGGAGAAAGAATCCAAGGGCAGGGGTGGCAGGGGTAGCAGGGAAGAAAGTATTTTAAGCAGGCTCCATGTGGAATCTCCTGCATGGGGATTGATCTCATGACTTTGAGATCATGACCTGAGCTGAAATCAAGGATTGGACACTTAAAAGCCTGAGCCACCCAGGTGCCCCAGAGCTGCTCTTCTTTACATTTAGAGTGACAAGATGTGAAATACCACACCATTCCTTACTCTGTCATTGTCTTTGAATTTTGTGAGGTAGCTTGGGCTGGTGTCATCTATTTTTTTTTTCCTTTTTCAATATCTAACACTAGGGCATTACGGATGTAGTTGAGAGAGAGAAGGGAGAGAGAGATCGCTGTTATAAAAGAGACTATCAAAAACCACGACACAAGACCTGTGGGCGATAGTGAGGTTGAACCTGACGCTTGGAAAGAACCGTCTTCATGGTCCATGTCAACATCAGGAAGTCAGTGAGAATTCTTAGGACGGAGAATGTAGGAGCACAGCTATTAGAAGAAATCCTGCGGGAGATCACTGCCCTAGAAAGGGAGGTCTCTAGGCCTCTTCTGAACCAAGTAAAGCCATCAGAAACTTGAAATGGGACCATAGGGAGATATCTACTCACAAGAGACTAGAAAGAGTGTCGGAAGCTCATTTAGCACTAGGATGGCAAATAGGTTGCAGGCCTCATTGTCTACTGGGAGTAACGTCTAGAGTGCTGAGGGGAATGATTCTGAGGTCACATCTGGTATTGGTATAGGTGTGGTACCATGTGGACAAGCAATGCCTTTCTCAGGCCATGGGAGTGGGACTGGTGTACGCAGACAACATATTTACCCTTCCTGACTAGCCTGTCCTTGTGCCTTCATATTCATCCACATTTAAATTGTCTTAGAATGATGAGGTGCTATTCTATTTTTAAGGGGTTTGCAGTAGAGGATATTCTATAAACTTCTTTCAAAAATGCAAAGATTGTTACTTAAAGTTCTCCTTGCATTATCCGAGGCTTTGTTGCTTTAATGTAAAGTTCTCTTCTGTCTTGGCCTCGGTGGAGAGTGGAAGAGAGCCAGGTCCTCGGAACCCACTGCGGTGTCCTGGCCGCCACCACTGTCAAAGACATAGCCCTTGGACTCTCTCCTTGCTCTAACCACTGGCTCCTTTAGTCTGGGGCTTCCCCTCCCTCGGCACCCGCTTCCCCCTCTTTGTCGCCTCTACTGGCAAACCGGGGTCATCAGACTGAGGGACGGAAAGAGCCCCCTGATGGGGGCGGGGGGTCATGGAGAACCTGGGCTCTTTTCCTGAGTCTGTCACAGATCCCTTTGAGGTCTTTCTTGCTTTATATTCCAGAGGCTGATGTTCCTCATCTGTAAAACAAGGGGGATTTTAACCTCTGCACAAGGACAGAACTCAAATGATATCTTATATGTTTGGTGCATAGTTCAGGGATGGGAGTTGGCATCTTTTATCGGATTCTCAAAAAGAGCTGTAACCCCCACACCATTTACGGTCAGAGGCAGAGGTGATTTCTAACACTCATTTAATTTGAAACGTTGCATGTAGAGATCCCTTGTCCTCCTGCTCACAGCTGCAAGATGGGACCAAGACTCTTCAAAGAGCAACTTCCAGTTCTTACAGAGAGTGACCCACCTTGATATTAAAGGACCTATATTAATCAACTTTGTAGAAAATGACTAAGGGGGACCGAAAATGTAACCTGTAGGAGAAAGAGGAAGTAACGTTAAAATTACCCTGAAAGCCCATGAGTTATGAAAGAAGGAGACATTGTTCTAGAGGATTCCCTTGTCTTTTAAGGTTGTGAATCAGAGGCAATGTTCACAGGGGACAGGATATGGTCCGTAAAGTTTCCCAGACAAGGCTGTGGCAGCGGCAGACCTCATCCTGGCCGTGGTCTGGGGGAAATGGGTTTTACTGACTCGTATTCAATGTTAGGGCTGCTAGTTTCACAAACTAGGTGGTTGAAAACACCTGGGATTTATTCTCTCAGAGTTCTGGAGGCCAGGAGCTCAAAATCAAGGTGTCAGCAGGGCCATGTTCTTTGCAAAGGCTCCAGGGAAGAATCCATCCTTGCATCTCCCACTTCTTGGGGGTCCCAGGTGTGGCTCAGGTCATGACAGCATCACCCCAGTCTCAGCCTCCATTGTCACGTAGTCTCTTTCCCTGCGCCTCTGTGTGTGTCCTCTTTTCTTCTTCTTCTTTTTCTTTAAGATTTATTTATTTATATTAGAGAGAGAGTATGAGTGAGCAGGGGGAGGGGCAGACAGAGGGAGAGAGACAGGAGGAGACTCCACGCTGAGTGTGGAGCCCAAAGCCAGGCTCGATCTCATGACCTTGAGATCATGACCTGAGCTGAAATTCAGAGTCAGAGGCTCAAGTGCCTGAGCCACCCAGGCACCCCTCCTCTCATCTTCTAAGGGCACCAGTCATTGGATTTAGGGCCCACTCTATTTTTTTAAAAAATTTATTTATTTGATAGAGAGAGATCACAAGTAGGCAGAGAGGCAGGCAGAGAGAGAGGAGGAAGCAGGCTCCCTGCTGAGCAGAGACCCCGATGCGGGGCTCGATCCCAGGACTCTGGGATCATGACCTGAGCCGAAGGCAGAGGCTTTAACCCACTGAGCCACCCAGGCATCCCAATTTAGGGCCCACTCTAAATCAGGATAATTTCATCTTGAGATCCCTAACTAATTACATCTTCATAGGCCCTATTTCTTTTTTTTTTTATAAAGGTTTTATTTATTTATCAATTTACTTGTCAGAGAGAGAGAGAGAGAGAGAGCGAGCGAGCAAACACAGGCAGGGGGAGCAGCAGGCAAAGGGAGAAGATTCCCTGCTCAGCAAGGAGCCTGATGAGGGCCTTGATCCCAGGACGCTGGGATCATGATCTAAGCCAAAGGCAGTTAACCAATTGAACCACCCAGGCATCACTTTAGACCCCATTTCTTTCTTTCTTTTTTTTTTTTTTAAAGATTTTATTTATTTATTTGACAGAGATCACAAGTAGGCAGAGAGGCAGGGAGAGAGAGAGGAGGAAGCAGGCTCCCCGCCAAGCAGAGAGCCCAATGTGGGACTCGATCCCAGGACCATGAAATCATGACCCGAGCCGAAGGCAGAGGCTTTAACCCACTGAGCCACTCAGGCGCCTTATTTCTAAATAAGATCACCTCCTGAGGGTCCCGGTGAATGGAGGATGGGATGTAACTCACCACACACCAGTAATGTTTGAAGTTTCGTTATTTTGTTTTTTTAATGAGATTGTACTCATTTTTTTTAAATGAGATTGTACTTAGGATATTAAAAAAAACAAATGAAACAATCACAGAAAAGAGTGTTCTAGGAAGCTAGTACATGTGTACACACACACACACACACACACACACACATTCGCTTGTTTACCTTGGCTGATTGCCAGTGAGGCAGACAGGAGGTAGGGAAGGGAATATACTAGAAACCCGTAACACTGTAGGGAGCTTTCTACCTGCCAGACACTGTTTTAAGTGCTTGCTTTTACCTATTAAATCACTTAATCCTTATAGCAATCTTATAAAGCAGGTGTTAGTATCCTTCCCATTTTACAGGCGAGAAAACGGAGGCACAGACAAGTGAAGTTACTTGCTCAAGGTCCCAGGGGAAATCCAGGATTGGTGTGCAGACTGTCTGACCCAGAACCTGTGCTCATAGCTGCCCCCTGTCCTGTGCAAGGCCCACGTAGGAGATGTAGATCTGTTTCAAGAAACTTCTCACCACTTCCTAAACACACACAGAGCCGCATGCTCTCCCTCCTCTCCAAACAGAACAATCATCAATGAGTGGTGGCTTCTATGGTTAGACGCGTTTGGAGCATTTCATCTGCAGAATCTATTGAACAAGATATAGTCAGACATTTACTCCGAGCAATAAAAGCAAAAATAAAATAAAACAAGATATAGTCAGACATTTACTCCAAGCAGTATGGGCTGAGTTCATGCATAGCACCGACTGCCTTGCAGATTCCTCAGACCACACGTGATTTCTGCCAATCAGAGTGGGATGTCGCCCTGGTCAAAGAGTAGCCACAGATGGCGGGGGCGGGGGGGTGGGTTGTTCACTTAGAGCAGCTTCTAGCAAATTGGTGCTCAGCAGCAATTGTGGTTGACTTGGTGCCTTACAAGCAACACACATGGAGGGAAGGAAAGGGAATTCAGAGGCATGTTTGAAATAAGAATGATTAGGGCTGACATAAATGCTGGGCACTGTGCTGGGTACATCACCTCATTCAGTCCTTACAACAACCTTCTGAACCATCAGTAGACCCAGGGCTGGGATGGTGACTAATAAAATAATGGTATATTATCCTTATCATAACATTGATTGTGGGCTTGTTCCTGCAACTTGCTCCAGGGGCTCCCCAACGTCCAGAGCACACTTGGCTCTCCAGAGTCCCACACACATCCAGGGAGGACCAGATCTGTATGGCAACAATTACCGAAATGAACATTCAGGATGTTTTCCCCATGGGAACTTGGTGTATGTGGCTTTTCAGGTAATTTTGCTCAACTAAATAGCTTCTTGAGAGAAGATAGGACCTTCAAGTGCACTACCTAAAGCTCTGGGGGGAAGGCTGCGTCCTCATCAGCAGAAACCTCGGGCTATTACAGTCTGGGCTGTTCAGACCCTCAGCAGCCAGAAAGAGAGCAGGAAAGCACACATACCTCCTGATTTTTCCTGCTCTCCTGTCAGATCGGGCTTGATTGACAAGAGCATCCCGCGGGGACTGACTGCAGTGCTGACCATGGAGGCTGAGGAATGGGCTCCGGAGTCAAAGGACCAACTTGCACCAACTTGCAGATCCCAGCTCCATCACTTCCTGGCTGTATGACGTTGGCAAGGTCCTTAACTTGGGAGTCTTAGTTTCTTCATCTGTAGAATGGGCATAACAATAAAAGGTACCACACAAGGCTGGTATGAGGATTAATGGGGTTACTTTGTGGCACGTGCTCTGCATAGGGCTTAATGCTTTGGGCTAGAAAATGCTAGTCACCATTACTGGGATAGCAACAGTGCAATTCCATGCAATTTCTTCCCTTCTGGAGGTGAGGTGTGATGGCAACATCATTCAGTTGGGCTCAAGAGAGTTACTTTGTGCTCAGTTCACTCCCTGTTGTGTAAGGAGCCATCACTCATCTGCCAGCATTAGGTGAGAACTAGACAAGGAAGAGGAATCTTTTCAGAGATTCATTTTTAAAATGTCATCATCTGACCCCTTCCAAATGGAGGGCTGATGGGGAGGGTCCATTTTCCTTTTCTGTAAGTCTCATAGGCCCTGCTGGTGTTTCTTTTCTGATAACTAGAGCAGGTTTCTCTCCCCACAGGGGCCCCTTTCTTTCCCCTGAACCAGAAGGGAAGGTCCCCTTTCTCTCTTCAGTAATGGGCAAGAACAACGTTCCATTGACAACGTGAATGGAGCGTTTCTTACCCTGAGACTCTTCCTGCTGCAGAGGCAGGGACCTTTTCTCTCTCCCTTGGCTCCCAAAGATGATGATTCCAGTTCTCCAGAGGCGGCCATGGCAGGGCAATTCAGGATTTCTGCTTCCAGCACGATCTGAGGAGGGGAAGCTGCTCGGTAGCAGGGTCTCTGTAACAGGCCATTTTCCCTAAGATTTCGGACATGTGCAAGTGCCAGAATTTTCCCTGTGTCACCCGTCCCTGGGCCTGCCATGACCACCCAGGAACATCCCCTCCTTTCACACTACCTTCCCTTACTCTGCTTCATTTTCCATGAGAGCGCTTAGCCCCACCTCGTCCATTTCTATTAACGTGTTCATTGCTTGTTCTCACTCTTGTGGGAGCATGAGCTCCAGGAAAGTAGGGACTCTGCCTTGTTCGTTGCCCAGTCCCTAGTGTCTGGCACAGAGCCTGGCAGCCAGTTAGATGTTCAATAGAGGTTTTGTAAATGAATGAATGAATGAATGAATGATGGATGGATGAAAGGTATTTCTGGTTTTTCTCTAAAATTTGGAAAATGCCTTTCTGATACATGGATAACTGAAGTCTAGTTGCAATTGTTCTTCCACAGTGTTCTGGGGTTGGATCCGTCAACCAATAGGCATGACCCTTCTAGGGCCTAGCAAACTAGAGACACAGGTTATGACCTGATGACCCCTGCTCTCTGACAGACAGATTTTGGCTAATATGACAAAGCTCACAAAAGATAGGGTACAACGAACACCAGCCGACAAGAAGGTCTTCAACAGCTTGGACAGCTGTGTGTGTGGGTGGGGGGAACAAGTCTGCAGCCTCTCTGCTTATCCTGGTGTCTGTAGGGAGAAGGAAGACAGGTGACAGCCTGGTGCTGAGGGTCGCGGGTTGTTCAGGTGTCTAGTTTCTTGGCGCTCTCGGCAGAGACTACCCAGAAACCACACCGATGTTTCCAGGAAGTGTGCACTAACTGCATATCTTCTGTAGGTTTTTTCCCCTCTTCCTTTTCTATCTCACCACTTCTTGCAAATTAGAAAGCGACTCAGAAAGCAATGTTAAAAATAATCAAACCACAGCTAAAGGAAGGCGCTATCAAGAGAAGAAAGGAGGAAAAATTGAGTTGAATATTATTCCGTGGTGCTTTATACACAGACCCTGTGATTATTCATTCTGTGAAACCGTGGAGGCCTGGGGGAACTAATGAGGCCACCATTACTTGTCTTCTGCATTGCTGAAACGAGCTACAAAAATGAGCATTGGTTTCAGGGCCACAAGTTGGAAAAAGTCACACTATGGGGAGGGGAGTTGTCAAGAAAGAGGGAAAACCCGCCGTCCAGTTTTCCTAGATTGTAAATTCTCACTCTTGTTTGGTAATGTCTCTCCTAATCAAAATCAGCTTGGGGCATCAGGGGGCCCTGAAGGAAAAGAAGATATGAAGACCCTAAGAAGATAGAATTGAGCCTCCCCAACAGCCCAGGCTCACCAGTCCGAAACTGGGTGTCTGAGGGAGGATCCGGAACTTCTGAAAGTTTAGCGCTCAAGCTGGAGCTGGGCAGAGAGGGGAGGAAGAGGGAACTTGGCACTGGCCTCAGAGAATGCCCCTTCAACATTTTCAAGGCTTCCAGTTTATGAAAACATGAAAAGATGTCAAAATAGAGTCACAAAAATTGTGGCATATTTAAAAATAATTATGCTTAACAAATGAGACATTTTAATATCTAAGCAAACCAAGTAAACAAGACAATGGTACCATTCACAACGTAAATCCAGGACTTATTAGAAGTATGAATTCAGGGGCACCTGGGTGGCTCAGTGGGTTAAAGCCTCTGCCTTCGGCTCAGGGCATGATCCCAGGGTCCTGGGATCAAGCCCCGCATTGGGCTCTCTGCTTAGCAGGGAGCCTGCTTCCCTTCCTCTCTCTCTGGCTGCCTCTCTGCCTCCCTGTGATCTCTGTCTGATAAATAAATAAATAAAATCTTTAAAAAAAAGAAGAAGTATGAATTCAGGGTGTGCGGCAGGTGGCAAGGATGGACATGTGTGTGTGCCTGGCAATATCTTCTTTCTGTTCTGTTGGTGGATCTTCTTGACCCTGTGGGTAACTCAGTTAGAGATTATTAAATCTAAATTTGATTCCTGCCTGAATGGGGAGCCCTTGCCTCCTCACTCCAATGCTCTGGGTAACAGAGTCACTTCTAGCTACCCTCTGATTCTTGTGAACGCTTGTTCGGCTCTGCTGTCTGAGCAGAGGGCCCTCCTTCCTGGGCCTGGCCTCCAGGCGCAGAGGGTGGGGTAACCTAGGATGAGTTGGCAGCTCCATCGCTGGCTCCTTGGTGCCTCTCCAAACACCAGGGTTTGTTCAGGACATTTTCTCTGAGTCACTCTTGGTGATAAGACAGGCAGGAGCCTCTAAGCAAGTCAGGTTTTAGATTCCTACCATCAGAGGTTTGATTTCAGAATTTACAAGTTCTTTATCAAAACTCTAGTAGCTTGGACAGAGCTGTAGTTATTCCAGGAGCTAAAAGAGCAGAACAACAATAAACAGAACCCAGAACCCACTGCATACGATTGAAGGAAGCTTTATTCTCACTGCTGTATTCATTTATTCATTCAACCAATATTTACTAAGTTCCTTCTAAGAGCTAGGCTCCATGCTAAGTGCTGAGGGAGTAATGGTGAGCAAATGTAGACTGAGGCCCCTCCTGAGTCAAGTCCACTGTATAGTGTGTGTGTGGGGGGCGGGATTAGGGACCCTAAATGAAAAATCACAAAGCACTGTAAATAGCCACAGCAGCAAGTGCTCTAAACGAGAGGTACATGCTACTATGAGCACCTATTATGGGGTCTGGCTTAATAAGGAGGGACAGAGAGGGATCGCTGAAACCAGATATTAAACTGGATCTAAGGGATGAGAAAGGAAAGAGAGGGAAGTCTCTTTTTGGAACCAATAATGCATGTGCAAAGGCCCTGAGGTGGGGCAAAAGAGAATATAAAAACAAAAGAAGGAAGTAGGGCTGGAGCAGGGTGGTAGAGATGGGAGCTGGGGCAGGGTGGGGAGGCCTAGCATGGTCTGCAGGAAGGAGACCACTTTCAAAGGGTTTCTGGGCCTCCCAGATTTTCTTTCAGCCTCAGAGCAAAGAGAAGTCACTGAAAGGCTTTAAGCAGGGGGAGGAGACTAGGGATGCCTGAATCACATTAACATTTGGAAAGATCAGTCTTGCTGCAGTGCTAACATCTCTGAAGGTGATTTGTGTTTCATATGCAGGGCCAAGATTCAGTTACTGGAAGCAGAAGCTGGGGCGGCCCAGCCTAATGTGGGTTTGAATCCCAGCTTCTTGCTTCCTTTCCAGCGTGGCCTTGGGCAAGTCAGCATTTCAGACTCTCAATTTCCTCCTATATAAAGTGGGGATAATAATACCTCCTCGCGCGTTGGTGTGAGGGATAAGCAAATTTCAGTAAATAAATAAATAGTCTGGCTTGACATGCTGTGAACTTCCCTTGGGATTTTTAAAAGTAGCAAACTGTTTTGATATTATACAGAATACAAAAATCCAAAATTCAGCCCGTCATATGGACTTTCAGCTTTAAGTGCAGAAAATATTTTGGACTTCACCTGAACTTCAGCTATCCAGATAGGTAGTCTGGAAATACGGTCTGTGGCTTCATTAAACAACACGATAATAAAACAACCCCACAGTAAACTGTTTGTACAAGTTGCTGCAGCCACGCCTTCTGATTTTGGCATTTATCAGATGACAAACCATGGAAAGATGAATAACCAGAAAACATACAAATGCCAAAGGATCATCACAAACAGAGAAGCAAGGCATTGACTGTGGGTAAAATGCATTTGTTGGTGATGAATAAGTCTGCTGAATGTATTATATTTAGCCAGAATGGGACTGGTAAGTGAGCCTCTGTTTTGATCAGGCCAGGTTTGGACATTTCAGTGCTGTTATCTTCTAAGCAGCCCAGAGCCCTGCCATAAGGGCTCTCCAGATGACCTTAAGTCACGGGTCTTGTCAAAAAGGCTCAGGAGCCAGCTTTAAGAGCCTCCCACCAGCCAGTGATGAGACAGTGTAAGCACCAAGGATATGAAACATATCAACTAGGTTTAATTTCTTGAGTTAGTCATGACATTGAAAAACATGTTGATCACCATTGCAAGGTGACAGGAAACCAATATATTATTTTGAAAATTTGTGAATAAAGGAATCAAACATTTATCCTTTCTGACAAAAGCTGTGCCAGAGGGTAGCCGAGGGGGAATATTTCAGCTGACAAACAGAGAAAGAATGACAGAGTTAGAGTATCACCACTCTGTGACCCTTCATAAATTAAGCGATCTAGATATTAATCATCAATGGCTGCTAATATAAAAAGATAGAAAGGACCTTCCCCTCCCCCCATTATGTGCTGCCTGATGGAAGGGGACAAAGAAATAAAATTTTGCCAAGAACAACAAAAGAACTGAACCGAACACAGGGAACTGGACCTACCCACAAATTTTTAGGAAAGGCAGGGGTGTTAAATAACATAGGCTGTGGAAAACAACAGGGCAAATGGCCAGTTCCAAAAAAAAAAAAGAAAAAAAAGAATTACAAAGGAAAAAGAGATAGAAAAAGAGATAGATACACAAAGACTTTAGTACCCATATATTACCCAACTACACGTATGGATTAGAATAAACTATAAGCATCTTTTATAAACATCAATGGGAAACTTCATTTCTTGCTGAGATATTTCATGATTCTTAAGGAATTATTGTTAGTTTTTTTAAGTGTGCTAACAGTACCCCGTTTCAGTTTTTAAAAGTATTTATCTATTTATTTATGAATGTATGTATTTTAGCAATGCAAAGGAATGTATGTGCGGATGAATGGTACGCTATCTGCAATTTGCTTCAAAATAACAGGAGGGGTGATGGGAGTTTGGGGTGAGTAGAAAGCACATTAGCCATGAGCTAATAATTATTGACGATGGGACACAGTCTCATGGGAGTTTGACATTTTCCCTAATAGAAAGTTAAAAATCCGTTGACCAATCCAAAATCTGTTGATCACTTTCTTATAATATTTAGCTATTATTAATAGCATTATATTAACATGAAGTCTCACTTGGGCGTTTCGTCCAGTTACTTTCAAGGGATGTCTGAGGGCTGGCCTTGGCAATTAGGAAATGTGCGTTCTAATCTTACTTTCCCATTCACCAGCTGAGTGATTTCAGAACTTCAGCTCTCTGGGTCTCCCTGCACTCCTTTGGGAAAGGAGGGGCAGGGATGATTTCTAACATCCTGTTAGCTGTGTTTGCTTAGAGCGATGAAGAGATTTGGGTCTTACGGTCTGACTGTCTGGGTTGGAATCCCAGTTTTCCCATATGTATCCTCCAGTAAATTTACTTAATCCCCCAGAGCTTTAGCTTCCAGATTTGTGAGATGGAAAGAACAGTAATGCCTACCCCAAAGGGATCTTGTGAAGATTAAATGAGATACTGAATGCTTTCATTCCGTGAACACTGAGCACAAGCTTCCAGCTCTGGGAAGGGCAGAGGGTGGAGGAGTAGTGAGGAAAATCTGGAGCCTAACGGGGGATCCCAGACAACACTAAGTAAACACTAAATAAGAAGCAGGATTTCAAATAGCTAGCACTAGGAAGGAAATCCAACACAGCTATTTCATGGAGGGCTACTTTTCAGGAAGATGGGTTGCAACTTTAAATAGGTTGATTGGGTTAAGGAAGGTTGCCTGCCAGACGTGCATAAATGAATTGACTACATCTCAGTCTACCCTTGGCAATGTGTGGGGATTTTTGGTTGCCACATGTAGGGTGTGGGGAGGGGTCATTCTGGCATCTAGTGCATGAATGCTAGGGATGCCATGAAATACCTCTCAACACAATATCCACCACACCAATTATCAAATCCAAAATGTGAATAGTGTCAGGGCTGAGAAACCTTAAGAGAGAGAGAACAGCATGGCAAGGGTCCTGGGTCAGAAGGGAGCTTATCATGTGTGGGGGACAAACGGAAAGCCAGTGTCGTGAGAAACCGGGATGAGGACAGAGGTAGGTTGGGTTAGATGAGGGAGCACATTTTAGAGTACGGTGAGGGACCCTGGAATTATCTCCAAAGAAGTGGGCAGTCCTTGGAGAGTTTTGAGCAGGGGACGAGGTTAAGTTCGGTGATGCGCTTAGCACATATAAGCTCCCTAATAAATACTGTCTACCTTCACCACTACCTTCGTGTCTTCGCTGCTTTGCCCCCGCCCAAATCCGGGCCTGAGCGCGGCCGCAGTAACTAACTCCTCCCGGCCAGCAGAGGGCGCCGGCCGACACTTGGCTTCCGGCCGCCCAGGGCGGGCATCCTCTTGCCGTCCCCCTTCCTCCTCTTTTCCCCTCAGGAGAAGTCGGGAAGGTGGCGGTGGTGGTGGCGGCAGTGGAGGCGGTGGCGGTGGCGGTTGTCCCGGCCCGACCGGTTGGTGTGGCCCGTCACCCCGCGCTCCGCAGCGTCCGCGCCGCGCCCAGCGAAGTCGAGTCGCTCCAAGGCGGCCAGGTCCAGCGCGGGCGGCGCGCGCTGACGGAGGGCGGCGGCCGCGGCCAGGGCGGCCCGTGGGACCGCGGGCCCCCGGCGCAGCGCCGCCCGGCTCCCGCTCCTGGCCCTGCCGGCCTCTTCCTTCGGCGCCGCGGCCATGGCGGCCAGCGCGAAGCGGAAGCAGGAGGAGAAGCACCTGAAGATGCTGCGGGACATGACCGGTCTCCCACACAACCGAAAGTGCTTCGACTGCGACCAGCGCGGCCCCACCTACGTGAACATGACGGTCGGCTCCTTCGTCTGTACCTCCTGCTCCGGCAGTCTGTGAGTGCCGGGCGGCCGGGCGGGCGTGGGCCCTTCCCGCGTGTTGGGGGGCGGGGGAGCGGACAACAGGGCCGGTGGCGGGTGGTGCAAGGCGGCGCGGGAGGCCAGCGGGGGCGCCCGCTCGGGCCGGCGCGGCGGTTGGGGCGCGGGCTCGCGGGGAGGGGCGGCGGAGGCCGGCGGGTGGGATGCTCTCTGCCTCTGCTCCTGGGCTGGGGATGCGCTTTCCGTTTCTCTGGGCGAGGGTCCCGGCCCAGGGCAGCCTTCGTGGGTGGGGCGTGGGCGAAGGTGGGGTCTGGAAGGGGCGCCCGGGACGAGCATCGCTGTTCTCGGCGGAGCCGGCTCCGTCTCCCTCTGGCCTCCGCTTGTTCTCCAGGGCACTGACCCGATGGGACTGTAGGGGAGACACAGGAGTAGGCTGGGAGGGCCGTGCGGGTCTTTTGTGTGCTCCTCCTCTGGGCGGCCCCGGGTGGCGCTGAGGTTCCCAGTGAGGCACCTGCAGGGCGCCCGTAGAGAGGGTGGGGGAGAAGCTAGGGTGGGAAAGGGCAAGGATGCGTAGCCCGTTTTTGTTTTTGTTTTTTAACTCGGGTCTAAAGCACCTGGGTCACTGGGAAAAAGCAGGCACTTATGAGTGGTAGCGGGATTAAAATGTCTTGATGGCAGAGATTTGAATCCCAAGAGAAAAGTTCGAGAGGCTTAATTGCAAGAGAGGGAGGCAGAGAAGCAGATGTGAGATTGTGGGGTTTTAGCTTTATGGTCCAAAGAGAGTCCTGAGTTTGGGGAGAGTTTTAATGGAAATAAGATATTGACTAGAAGCTGTGTCATTGTACATGTGGTAGTGTCTGTAAGACTTCTATCAGTACCGATACGCTGTATACAGAAATTGGGAGAGATGGGAAGACAGCATTGCTTCAGAGAAATGGAGACTACCGTCTTGAGTTATTGGGATGGTTTGTGTTCTTTGCTTCATTAAGCTTTATTTTGATAATATTTTTGTTACTTCGTTACTGTGAAATTTTCGTTGGAAAGTTTGTGGATGATTTTTGGAACTGATAAGTTGCTTTTATGTAGTAATGATTTTGTATTTAAAGTAGTCACTAAATATTCTTAAAACCTTTATTACACCAAAACATCTACTTAGGTTCTTTCATTTGTAGCATTTCTTCATAGAAATTAATTTGCCCCCCCCCCAAAAAAAACCTTTGTAAGATTAATATTAGGGACAGAGTACATACTATATTAGAAAACTCGTTATTTGGAAAATGCAGGACATGCCCAGCAGTGCTCCATTTGGTTTTTTCCCTTCATGTTGGTCAACAAGGCATTATTAGTCTTCCATGAATGTGTTTTCTTCAACAAACATGTACCCGGTGTCTACTGTGTTCTGTGTGAAGCTTTGAGACGTGCTGATGAATACAGTAAAATCCCTGTTCTTTTGGAGGTACATTCTGCTAGGGAAGATGATAATATGTAAGTCATTAAATGAGAAAAATGTCTGGGATAAGTATGCATTAAAATAGTATGATAGCAGAGCCCTTGTTTTGAGAGGTTACTTTTAGATTATAGTTAGGGAAGCACTCTGAGAAGTTGACAGTTAGTGATATTATTGAATTACAACAGAATCATAGAGCTGGGTGAAATCTGAGAGATAGCCTGCTTCATACTTTTCATTTACAGATAAACTGACATGGGTTAGGCAACTTTGGTTCTAGAATGAAGCCAACAGTCCAGTGTTTTAACTGTATTTGATTTTTATTATGTGCATAGTAAATATGTCCTCTGTTTACTAGACACAAGATCCTTTGGTACATATGAAATACTTGGTTTGAAAAAAATGTATGTAGTTACTGTTTTGAATTTCTGGCATTTCTCTGTGGTTCTTCGTAAGTCTAGCAGGGCAACATTTTCTGCAGTAGAAGTATGAGATCAAGAAATATTTACACATTTCCTAAAACCCACATTTCTGAAGCATTCTGTATAAGAGTATATCTCAGTGTAATGATGGTTGTTTATTTTAAATAATTTAATCTGTGAGAGAGAGGACTTTTTATCTCCATTCAGGGATAATTTTACAAATGTTTACTGCTTGACTGGCCTATGTCATACGTTGTAGGAGGCACTGATGTTCCTTGGATCCTCTCAAATTTAAGGAGCCTGCATTTTAAATAAACAGTGATGATACATTGTAATATTTCCTTTCTCTAAATGAGCTATCCCTGAAATATGTAAATGGATAGAAGAAGCTTCACAAAAGATGTGATGCCTGAGCAAAGACCTTTAAAGACAAGGTCCATGTGGCTGACTGCTTCATGTTGTTGAAAGAATAAGTACTCGTGAGTTGGATAAACCTGGTCTTAAATCCTGGCTTTGCGTATTAGCTGTATGGTGTTGGCAGTGTCACTCAGTCTCCTTGAGTTTGAATTTTCTCATCCATGAATATTGAGAATAAAGTTTACCTTGTAAATTTTGGGTGTAGATTAGTTTTCAATATTAGAGGTAACATGTGTTTAACATCACATTTGATGCCTGGTACGGAATAGCTGCCCAGTAGATGGAAGGTATTAACAAGGGGGGAAAGGATATTCCATGAGTAGGGAACAGTATTGGAAAGACATTGAAACAAGATGTAACTACCCTGTAAAAATCTATGAGTTTGGATTTTTCTTTGTTTTAAGTAAGACTTTTTCCAGTGGGTTAATGATGTTGCCTAGATTTCTCTCACCCATAGATGGCTGCTTCCAGCTCCTAGGGCTGCATATTGCCATATTTTATATTGGTGTCCCAACTTTTCCAGAAGTTCTGCACTTCACTCAGGTCATATACTACCTTAAACCAGTGCCCTGATTGGACTCATATTCTACAGTGACTTCATTGGAACAACAAAGATCTCCAAATAGAATTCTCAAGTCAGAAATCTGGGATTCTTGGGAAGGAAGGGATAGATGCTGGATCAGATGTCTACTGTAGAAATATTGAAGGGATCTATTGAAGCTCCTAAGGATTTCTGTTCTTGAAAAGCAGTAATAAAGGAAAATAATTTGAAAAGAATTGAGTAACTATTGAGTTGAGTAATTATATGTTTGCTATTTTGATGGTATGGATACTCGGAAGACAATAATTTTGCAATCAGATTCTGATACTGCCACTAGCATTGAGACTTAGGGCAAGGTATTAAGCCGGGCCACCATGTGTCAGTTGACCAGGATCCATCTCTTCAGCCTTAGTTTCTTTTGTATTAAGAAGATAATGCATAGCTTAAGGTTGGTATAAGGATTAGATTGTACAATTTGAGTAGTTATTGAACATATACTATATGAGAAGATGAGGCTAAGCAGTGGATTTACAAAGTATAAAGCTTCTAGCTACCGTTGGGAAAACTTGCCTAGAAAATGCTTATATATAAGAAAGAGTATCTGCTGTCATGAATTCTAAATTTTAGAGGTTAGTCACATACCTTTTATCATTAATTTAACAGTATCTTCGCTTAAACAAATTGAACAAGCATCTTACTGTTTATTTTACTAGACTCAGAATCTTCTTCTGGGTGACTGTCATATACTTGTTTGGTGCTCATTCAGAGTATATAACTGAATTCAGTTTGTGGAACTTTAAATTTAGAGGCAGTTTTACTATTTATTACTGAGGTAGAATGGGGGTATTGTAGCAGATAGATTTGTCACTTTCTTTCATGTTCTAGCTACCAAAATACTTCAAATTATGAATGGATAGCCTACAACAAAACATTGGCCTTCATGCCGAAGAGCTTTAGTTCATTTAAAGATGAGGTTTAGACCAAATTATTTAACATTAGTTTAATCAGTAAATAAGAATTGTTCGTCTTTAAAAAGTGATTCACAAGTTTTTCAGAGAGGGTTTAGGTAAAGTAAAAAATAAATTTTAAGAAACACTTTGTCTCAGTTCCAGCTGTTTTATGTGGACAGAGTATTTAAAGTGGGACTTTCATAGGTGTATAGATAGAGCTTGATACTAACTTACATGTTAATTTTGTGTACATTTTGACTTTAATGGTGAATATTGCAAGAATTTTTAAAGTTAGATGAAAAGACATTTAATTTGTTTTTATACGTTTATTGACATTAGAGTGGATTGAAATCAAATACTTTTTGGAGCTCTGTTTATAATATTCAAGACCTTGTAAGGTTACAGTGGGCAGTGACTTATATCTTTAATAGTACCATTTCAATTTAGTGTAAGTGGGAAAATTATTTGATCCCATTATGAAGGACAATTTTTTTTAATTAATTAATTTATTTTTTCAGCGTACAGTATTCATTGTTTTTGCACAACACCCAGTGCTCCATGCAACACGTGCCCTCCCTATTACCCACCACCTGGTTCCCCCAACCTCCCACCCCCGCCCCTTCAAAACCCCCAGGTTGTTTCTCAGAGTCCATAATCTCTCATGGTTTGCCTCCCCTTCCAATTTCCCCCAACTTCCTTCTCCTCTCCATCTCCCAATGTCCTCCATGTCATTTGTTATGCTCCACAAATAAGTGAAACCATATGATACTTGACTCTCTCTGCTTGACTTACTTCACTCCGCACAATCACCTCCAGTCCCGTCCATGTTGCTACAAAAGTTGGGTATTCATCCTTTTTTTTTTTTTTTTAAAATAAACATATAATGTATTTTTATCCCTAGGGGTACAGGTCTGTGAATCACCAGGTTTACACAATGAAGGACAATTTTTAAGCAGATTGGCACTAGTACATATGTTGGGGATATAACACAGTATTTGTTGAAATGAGAAATATAATAATAATAATAACTATTAGTCACTTTTATTGAATGTTAGCTGTGTGTCAGGTGTGATTCTCATAAAAATCTTATGAGGATTCCTCCCCTGTCCCCCAACTTCAAATTGTAAAATTTGCTTACATTCTTAATGCTTTGTTGTGATACCCTGAACTAGGTATCCAGAACTAATGATGATCCACCACTAACAAAGGTATATATCTTTCCCAGGAATTATTGTAAATTATTTGTGAATTCTGTATTTTGGGGATTTAAATAGTAGATTTTAACTTCATGTTTATTTTAAAAGCAGAACAGATAATTTATGGATGTACGTGCATTTTTGCTTTATAGCTATGCTTTTTAAAAAAAATTAAAGGAAGTTAGCTTTTCTTAACTTTGTGTTTTCTTTGAGTTTTATTCAGAAACTGCTATTGTATATTGTGAGTATAATGGGAATTCGGTGGTACCTGTTTTAAATTTGACCCATCTGTCCTGCCATGAATGAATTCTCTTGCTATTTTCTTTATCTGAATTGTAATTAAAACCTCTGCCCTGTGCATGTAGGATAAATAGTGATTAGATTTATTTGTAAGTAAATTATGTATGTATGCATATATATGTATGTTTTTATATACTTAGGTTTTTTTAAATTTTAATGTAGTTGTTAATTTGCCAGTCTTTTAATGTAACACCTAGTACTTCTCTTCGAATGTGGTTCCACTGATTAGATTCTTTGTCCCATTGATATAACCCAGACTCACATCGTGTTTACAGTGTTCAGAATTTTAAGTTACCTTTTTTTTTTAAGATTTTATTTATTTATTTGACAGAAAGATCGCAAGCAGGCAGAGAGGCAGGCAGAGAGAGAGGGGGAAGCAGGCTCCCCGCTGAGAGAGCCTGATGTGGGGCTCAGTCACAGGACTCTGAGATCATGACCTGAGCTGAAGGCAGAGGCTTAACCCACTGAGTCACCCAGGCACCCCTAAGTTACTTTTTAAAGTAAGTTGAGTGCTGGATTGTTCTAGATCTTTTTTTCAGTCTTTTTCCAGTTCTTGTTTACAGTTAAGTAACAGCTTTTCATGGTAATTGAATTTAGTTGTCTCTAAAGTACTTCGTTTTTATGGAAACAGTTCTCACTTGTGTCAGTATTTCACAAAATACTCACTTCAACTATATATTTACCAAATTCTGTGCCAACTGTATTGCCAAGTTATTATATTAAACAACTCTTGATAAACATAAAACTCGGTTGGAAGGAGCAGGAGAGCATGCCCTCCTAGCTATGAATGTTTGTTGTGCAGTAGGCCTTTGTTGTAGGTTTTTCAGCAGGGAGGAGAAACATGGATTCACCTCGCAAATTAAGAGGGACTCTTCTGTGGTACTGTGAACATCTTCTTGTCCTGGGAAAATTCTTAAGCATATGTGGTATGGTGGCATCACATTTTCACTCTTTTCTATACAACATGCATAATGTTCATATTCTTGAGAAACTCCTGCGGAGATACTCAGAACTGGAGCTGTTACCCTTTGCGTTTCCCCCAACTCATTAATGCATTTCCCGCTTCATATAGTCAGAGTGATAATTGGTTAGGAATACCCATATATATGAAAGGGGAATCATTCATAACTTTGGGTACTTTAATTAGTAGCAGATTCCTTCTGACATCCTTTATAGGCCCACATGTGAGAGCTCTTGCCCTACAGACCCCTGATTGGGTGTGTTAAGAATGAAATTCATTTACTTCTATTACAGTAAGGTTGGGAAACTTGTTTAAATTGTTCAGAATATGAGGAATGATAGGGTTTTTTTTTGGTTTTTGTTCTTTTTAAGTTAGAACATATTTCCTTCAAAGACTCCTGAGTAAGACGTGGTCTCTCTTTGATCGGTACTATGCTGTTTTAGAAGGAGGGAAGTCATAATTACACCTTGCTTTTATTCTGGTTGCTTCTTTTAAGAGGTATACTAACTATAGCATGCTCTAAGGAATTTCATCAGGATGATAAGGAAACTTAAAACTATGTATGAGAAGAACATTTGCAGGAGCCAGAAATGTTAGCTTAAAGAAGAAAAGACTAGTGGGTATGGGGAGCTCTACATATGGTCACTATCTTTGGGTAATTTAAAGGCCTATATGTGAAAGAGGTAATAGATATATTCCCTAGGGGAAGATAGGAAACAAGTGTATGGAAGTTACAGAGAAACATGCATGTTTACAAAAGGAAGAGAGGAATTTTTCTTGTCGTTGTTAAATTCTAAAGATTCTTGTTCTTCCCCCATTTTTTGTTAGACTGTGCAAGCTCTTTGATGGGGAGAGTTAAAATCAGTGGAATTAATAATATGCGAACATGTGAAAACTCTTGGGAACATGTGAAAATTCTCTTTTGTCTTCAAAGCTTTATCTTTTACTCCGTTAATCTTGGTGGCTCTAATTTGGAACAATTGTGTTCAGTAGGTAACCTCTACAAAAAGATCTCTGGTGTTTAGTAAAGAGACTTGGTACTTCAGGAATTTTAGAAGTTCCTCAAACTTTTTCATCAAAGATAATAATCTATAAGTATATGTCAGTTAAATTTGGTTTTGAAGAGCAAGAACTGTTTATCTCCATTCTTGTTTGTGCTCAGTTTTTAATTCAATTTTAATTTTTATCAAAAGAACACATGCCTATAATTTAAAAAGACAAAGGCATTAAATGAACAACAGTAGTCATCTGTTCTCTTTCTCCATTTCTGATTGCCCTAGACAGTGACTGTCAACTTTTGTCTGTGCCCTCCTTCTATGTTTACCTTAGTATTTCTAGCTAACACACAGCTATTTTAAAATTTTTTTCAGTTTGGCTTTATATATTGACTTCTGCTGTACGAGGAGGAAGATACAAATTTGGTCCTCTTCATGCTTCTTTTTCCTTTTCTACCTACTGTTTCTACCTCTCCCGTATAATGTTATCAGTTGTTGGCTAAATCACTTATTTGGTATTTGCCTTGTTGCAAGTATATGTATTGTTCTCAGCTGAGTCATACAGTATATTGCTGTTATTTTCTTACTTGTACAACCTTTTTCCCTAGGAAGTTTGTACTTGTGTAGTTCTTATCATTTCCTTTTTCATATATGTATCATTAATCATTAAAAAGTCTCCGGCTGAGGCATAAAACTTCTTTCAGTATCATCAGATACATCAGGTACCTGTTTATTTTTGTTTTAAATTGATAAATCTTTTCTGAGTACTTTTGTCATCTTCTAGTCTGGAAATGCTGCTCTCTAAACCTGCTATGCAGTGATCATCCTGGGACTTTTCTTCTGCCTTCATTCTGGAAATTCTTTTCATGCCTAACCAGTGTTGGACCCTCTGTTTTCAGGACCCCCACATCTCCCTTGGCCTCCTGATTGAAGGTCACTGGGAGATTATTTTGAGAGGTGTATGGCTATAAATGACTTATTCCACTTCATTTTTAAATTGATAGTCTGTACCTATTCATAAGGTAAAATACTTTATCCTTGAGGTTTTAAGGCAGTGCTTAATTATCTCCATATCCTCAGTATCAATGTTGGGAAGTCTGATGCTATTTTTTTTTTTTTTAAAGAATTTATTTATTACAGGGAAAGAATCTCAAGTGGACCCCATGCTGAGTGCAGAGGCCCCAAGTTGGGGCTCCATCCCAGGACTCTGGGATCATGACCTAGGCTGAAACTAAGAGTCAGACCGTTAACTGACTGAGCCACCCAGCACCCCTGATGCTCTTCTTTTTTTTTTTTTTTTTTTTTTAAAGATTTTATTTATTTATTTGACAGACAGAGATCACAAGTAGGCAGAGAGGCAGGCAGAGAGAGAGAGAGGAAGGGAAGCAGGCTCCCCGCTGAGCGGAGAGCCCAATGCGGGGCTCGATCCCAGGACCCTGAGATCATGACCTGAGCCGAAGGCAGCAGCTTAACCCACTGAGCCACCCAGGCGCCCCCCTGATGCTCTTCTTATTACTGATTCTTTGTACCCCATTTCCCCCCTCCCTCTTTGGGATTATATATGATCTTTTTCTTATTCCTGCTTTTCTGAACTGTACATGGAAACATTCTGGTTAGGTCTTTTGTTCAATATTGTAGCCGTTCTTTTGGACTCATTGGTTTGGAAATCATGGGGGTTTTTTTTGTTGTTGTTTTAAATTCAAAGATATTTTCTCCAATATTCTTTCTTTTTGGCTGCCATTTTTCTAGGATCCAGGTTGAGGGAGGAGATGAGGGGCATGTAATCAGTCATTTAGGAGGCAGAGTCTCAGTTAATTCCTTAGTTTTTAGCAGAGTGCCTAATAACAGTCCTTAGCTATGCTTGAGTCCCGAGTCTGTTTGGATAATCTCTGCTGATTAAATTATCATTCATACTTCTGCCTAGGGCCTGGTAGAGGTAGTCTTGTGGCTGAAGGGGAACTGGAAGTTTATTTTTGATCCTATGTGAATCCCCCTAACCTGCCTCTCATTCCTTTAGTGAATCTTTAGGGGTTCTGTAGTGGGGATCAGCTTCTAGTTGGCCTCTCTCTGAAGGAGCTTCTGTTTTGCTTTTACTTTTTTTACTCTGCAGAGTCAGTTATTGTTGTTATATTCACTTTTTATCTTCTAAAACTTGTTACTGGAGACCTATAGTATGCTTTTGGCCTCCTCCCTTATTCTCTGCCCCTCTGTCTCTGCGGGTTAATGCCTTTTTATTCCTTTGCTTTTATTTCAGTGAGGTTTGGAGAGGTTGTGAAGACCTTGGGTTTTGTCCACTTTTTTTTTTTTTTTGAGAGAGAGAGAGAGAGAGAGAAGGAGAGAGCGCGTGCATAGGACCACATTAGCAGAGTAGGTGGAGAGAGAGGGGTGGAGGGAGAGAATCTTAAGCAGGCTTCCCCACCGTGGATCCTGGAGCTTGATGGCAGGCTCAGTCTCACAACCGCAGGGCCAGAATCAAAGAGTTGGTGCCACCTTTTTTAGGGGGAGGGGACACATTTAACTGGGATACCTTAATTAGGTTTAAATTGTTGAGTAGTATTTTTTAGATGTCTCTCCTAAGTGTTACAAGGACTTTACAGTGTAGTTTTGTGAGTTTCAGGGAAAAAACAAAACAAAACGAAAATAGCAAATGTGGTTTACGTTTTGTGTGTGTGTTTTCAGTATTTTAGATTGGGTTCTGGATAGACTAATATTTTGGACTGTCCAATACATACAGTGCCTTGGCATCAGTAGTTTGTGAAATCTTGATGTCCTGTTAAAGGCATCGTTCATCTGTTGTAGACTTTAAGTGTATAATTTTTCTGAATTATATATAACATTTATATGTAATATTTTTACTAAATAACTAGGATTGGGATAGATCTAAATGTCAAATTAACTTTATTTATGTCAGGATTAGCAACCACATAAATTTCCACCAGCTTCTCTCCCAGCAGGAGAAAAGCAATGAATAAAACTAAATAAGCTTTCTTATTCATGTCGCATACATTGTTATTTGAGTTGAACAAATGGCTATTTGCAAGATTGTTTGAGGCATAGTTAAGAGCAGCATACTGGTGGACATATGGAATGAGTCACACCATCTGGTTACAGTCATACCTGGGTGGTGGTCTTTAAAACTAAAGCTCCTGGGGATCTGCATATGACTTAATCATACTGCTAAAACATATTGGCTTACTAGTAAGTGACTTTGGAACTTCTTGAAACCAAATAACTGGCAAACATGCTTTCAAAATATCAATATTGTTGTTACTAAATGTGTCATATATATTTTTTTTTTTGCACCAGAGACTTAAAGTTTGTATTTTAGGATCTGAAATGGGTCACTATATTGGCACTACAAAAATGATGTGGCTTACTTGTCCAACACTCCCATCCAGTAGTTATGACTAATGTCATTACAGTAAGCTGTTTTATAAATGTTGAATTCACATGACAGCTAGACTAGACTTAGCAAAAAAAGGGAAGTGGCACCAGCTTCCACAAATACCTTTGAAATAACTAGATAAAGTAATTCAGTTTTGATTAGATTTCATTCAATTAAATGATCAGATTTGGTAGGTAGAGAAGAAGGTAGGTCCACTAATGAGAAAATATTTAATTAGTGTGAAAATTTTGGTTACTGTGAATAGTAACATAGAATCAAGATGATAGTGTTTTGTTTCTTTAGTAGTTAACCTACATCAATATTAACTTTCTTGGTATACAGTTATATGAGTCTTAACATGTATGGATTTGTGTAACTTATGCCACAGTCAGCTGCCACCACCCCTGAAGACCTTTCTTAACCCTTATCTGTTCCTAACCCCTGCCAACTACTGTTAGTTCTCTCAACACTTTAGTTTTTCTTTCTGAGAATGTCACGGAAATTCTGTCTTAAGTATGTAACTTTTTCAGATTGCCACCTTCACTCAGCAGAGGATCTTTAAGATTAATCCAGGTTAGTTGCATATTCGAAAAGTTCATTTCTTCTTAGTACTTAGTAGTTAGTATTCTGTTGCTTGTGAATTTATCTATTTCCCATTTGAAGGATAGTTGGGTTTCTAGTTTTTGATTCATATGAATAGAGCTGCTACAGATATTTATATACAGATTCTTGGGTGAACATAAGTTTTCCTTTCACCTGGTAAATAAGAGTGGGATTGCTAGGTCATATGGAAATTGTATATTTAATGTTATTTAAAAAAAATGACAGTTTTTTTGTTTTGATCTGATTTGATTTTCCCTTTCTACTGGCTTGAAAGCTGTAAATTTCATGTACTTTCATGGTCATCATTGAAATTTAATTCTCCATATTGATATTCTAGAGTTAATCAGTATTTTAACCTTTCCCTAATAACACAAGGTCTTTAAAAATACAAAGTACCCTCGCTTAAAAGCTGTTGTTGGTGAGACATTAAATTTGTCCCTGTTCTTCCTCATAAATTGGACATTTTAAAATCAGATGATGTTTGGTTTTACCTGAAGGTGTTTACCAGTTTCTTTCCTTACCTCTTTGCATTTCAGGACCTTCCTGGGGTCCTTCTTCTATAATCTATACTTTTTCAGTGAGGATCTCCTGGGGTAAACTCTTGGTTTTTGTTTATCTAAAAATATTATTTTGATCTTATACTTTCAGAGATAGTTTTGCTGGGTTCACAACTGTTATTTTTTTCTTACTACTTAAAGATAATGTTTTGTTATCTTCTGGTTTCTATTGAGAAGTCTACTTTTAGTCAAATTTTGTTTTCTTGGTCTTTTCTGTCTGACTGCTTTTAAGATTGTTCTGTGTTTGAAGTTTCAACAAAATGTTTCTGAGAGTGGGTTTTATTGATCTTGTTTTTGATAAGCTATAATCCCTGTATTTGTAGATGCATACCTTTCACTTGATCTGAAAAATCTCAGCCGTGATCTCTTCAAATATCACCTCTCTTCATTTTTTTCATTTACACTCTCAAAAGTAAGAGTGTTGATTAGAGGGCACCTGGGTGGCTCAGACAGGTTGAGTGTCAGAGTCTTGGTTTCAGTTCAGTTCATGATCTCAGGATCCTAAAACCTGAGCCCTCATTGGGCTTTGTGCTCAGTGGGGAGTCTGCTGGAGATTTTCTCCTCCCCTTCCTCGTTTCCCATGCCCACTCTCTTTCTCTCAAAATAATCTTTAAAGAGTGTTGACTAGATATGTTAGACCTTCTAATATCCTTTTTTCTTCCTTCTGTCTTTGTCTGTGCTGCTTTCTGGATGGTTTTTTTCTGTCTTTTAATTCACTAATTTTCTAATCTGCTCTTTACCATCTTTGTTGAGTTTTTAATTTCCACATTTATAATTTTTCATTTCTAAAAGTTCTCACTTTTAAAGTGCATGGTTATCTAATAACTACATATATCTTGTTTATTTTTATGCTGTCTTTTATTTATTATAATGTTTCCTATATACTATATTTTCTATTTTGTATTTGATCATTCCAATATCAAAAGTCTTTGGAAGGGAGAGGTCAGTCTAAAGATGTTTCTACTGACAAGCTCAGGGTCATGTTTTGTTGCTGTGTGATGATTTTTATTAAACTTAATTTTTCCAAATCCCGATAGCATAAATGGAAACTACATTCCTTCTGAGAGGATTTGCATATTCTTCTGCTGGGACCCAGGGATACTATAGCCTGAAGCAGCTTTATTTCTTATCCAGGGTCTTAGGTTTAACAGGTTTGTCTCAGGTTCAGCTCTGTGGTCTTGTCTTAGCTGTTATTGATTGGTATTTGCCTTCTGAGCAATACTAAATTTTGGATATAAAATGTGTCACTCTTCTGGTTTTAGCTCAGTTTTTAATTTTTTTTTTTGGGGGGGGTGGGGATCCTTAGAGATTTCCTTTACTTTGTAGGTAGCTCAACAATATGTTAACAGGATTTTTTTGTTCATAACTTACAGAGTATTTCTCATATTTTAGCACAGGAAACTTTCCAGAATATCCGGTCTGCCACACAATTGAAAGTAGAAATTGAATGAGATTAAATAGGCTTTATAGGTACTTTATAAATACTAGTTTTGTTCTGCCTTATTAACTTACATTTTGCCTATGCATTTGTGTTAAGCATGCTTGACATAATACAGTTCCATGTTTTTTTGTTTTCTTTTTTGGTGGACACTTTCCTTAGTATTTTCTAATTTAAATTTAATATGTACAATACAACTTTTAAGCTTATTTATTTTGTTATCATTTCATAGAAAAAAGTGTACATTTCTATTTTCTGTTCTTCTGAAAATAATTACTTATGGGAAAATTCCAACTTTTTTATTGTATATGGGGTGAATGTGTAGAGAGTTTTGTAGACGATTAAACCTAGGTAGGGTTTATATGCAATAAAGATCCAAAGGAATTCCAGTAATTTCTTTAGCTTGGCAATTAACATTTGGCGTATTGAGAGCAGTGATTCTCAACTAGAGGGATTTTTGCTGCCTGGGGGAGATTTGGCAGCATCTGGAAACATTTTTTTGTTGTCCCTACTGGTTGAGGATGCTACTGGTATTTAGTGGGTAGAGGTTGGGGATGCTGCTTTACATACTACAATGCACAGAGCAGCTCCTTCGCAATACACAGTTACCTGGCCCAAATGTCAGTAGTGCCCAAACTGAGAAATCCCTGATTTAGAGAAACAAAGTGAAGATAAGGTGTTGATGCTGGTAGATATATTTGAGAAGAAAGGCTTTCCAGTTTTTTAAGAAAAAATGAAGGAAAGCCTTAGAAAGGAAAATTGTTCTCCCCTTCCCATATATTCTTTCTCCAGTTCTTCAGCACAGACATTCACATCAGTATTGCCAGGACTTGAAAGTCCAAAATCTTTGACTACTGCTACTAGTCAGTTGGACTCTGTTATTTCTTGCTGTTTCTTTTTCCTGTTATAGAATAATGCATATTCATTGTGGAAAACTTGGAGAGAATAGAAAATTATAAATAGAAAAAAAAAAATCATCCTATCCCTATCATTTATATGCAAGAACTGCTAACATTTGGGGATATTTAGTTTGTTTTCTTTGCAGATATTTTTTCTATAGTTCTGAGAATACTATATAATTTTCATCCTAAAAATTAAAATATAACCATAAGAATGCATAATGTTTACGATGTTACTGTCATTTAATCACTTCCTCTTTAATATTGAGGTGTTCCTGATGTTTTCCTTTTATAAATCCTGTTTGATGAACATCTTGGAGATAGCTGTGTTTCAGATTCCTGTTTTAGAGTAGTTTGTTAAAAGGGTACTACTAGGTCAAAAGGTGTGAATGAGGTTCTTGTCTTGATACAGATTGGTGAATTTATCCTACCTTAGTGTATGAGACTATCAGCTTTCACTTTGGACTGAACAGCTTTTTTTAACGGAATTATTTTATAAGCATGTAATATCTTTATAAAGCTTTTAGAGACTAAAAGGGGGAAAATCCAGGTATATCCTTGCATTGAGGGTATGGTTAATCTGCCTGGGTAAATAGGATATAAAAGGGTGATTAGAGAAGGCAACATGAACAAATGTAAAATTTCCCTGGAGTGACCTTATTTGTATAATTATTGAGGCCTGACAAAATTGTGTCTTGCAGTTGTGTAAATTGAGTCCTATTTTAAATGCACCGAATCAGCTCACTTAAAGAAGTCCTGTAGTAAATGTTCTTGTTTAGTGGGAAAAAAATGTCTTTTCATAGGTCGGTTATGAGTTCATTCTGGTTGTATTTGTTTTGTAAGTTCTAAATTTTGTCACATATTTAAGTAGTATGAATGCCTTCTTTATGCATAAGTAGATCCTGTGATACTATAGGGCCATGATATTTGTGAGTGAATAGGCTATACACTGTACTGCTCTTATGAGGGGACATCTGTAAACTATAACTAAAAAAGAATCAGAGGTTTCCTCATTTAATCTTCTGAGAAATACAGGGGCATAATTCTGTGCTCTAAAATTTCTTATCCAAAACATAAACCATTGTAATAGTGCTTGACATTTTCTCATTAGAAAATTATTCCTTTGCCTTTTCCTTTTTTAAAAAGGATACTGTAAGAGAGGTGGAAAAGTAAACGGTTGGCTGAAACAAAGAAGGACATATTAGGAAATAAGGAGAGACGAAGTTGCTAAGTTGGAGGAGTAGTAAAATTTAAGAGAACAATAAGTTAATTCCTCTTAAGTTGTTTTGGAACAAGGTAGGATGTAATTACACATCATAAATTTATAAGCTTTCCTGAAAATGGTGAATCTGATCTTGTTCTCATGATACAGATGAATTGGAAAAAGAAGCCTACTGCTTTAAATGAATAATGGCTTTCCTACATTTTCACTTTAGGAAATTTGGAAGATACTTTTATTTTTTATTTTTATTATTTTTTACAGATTTATCTATTTTATTTTACAGAGAGAAAAATGTGTGAGTGGGGGGATGGTGGGGGAAGAATCTCAAGCAGATTCCCCACTGAGTGCGGAGCCCAGGGTAGGGGGTAGGGGGTGGGGGGGTGGGGCTTGATCTCACAACCCTGAGATCATGGCTAGAGCTGAAACCCTGAGTCAGATGCTTAACCAGCTGAGCCACCCGGGTGCCCCCTTGGAGATATTTCTGAAGCCTTAATTTATGAGTGCAGATTTACTTGAAAATAATTCATTCTGTAGTTTTTTTCATAGCAAAGTTTGTAAGTTTTACAAGGATGAAATTGCTGTACTCACTTTCTTCTACTGTGCAATCTTTGTTTCTGTATCTTGTAACTTAATCAAGAGTTAGAAATAAATGAGTTAGTTTAAAATTTAAACAAAACAAAACAGCAACAAAACCCAACTTAACGTTTTCCTTCTTCAAAATATGAAACAGATAAAGTGCTTTGCCCCCATTCAAAGCATGATTCAAAAGATGTACCAGTTCTGTCAGAGAGAGAGGAGTGGAATATGATAATTGAGGACCTTCTGTTAGTTCTGAATTTCCCTACTTGTTGAATTACAACATTGTGAATTTCTAGGATTATTATATATCATTTATTAAAAAATGTTTTCAGGTTATTTTTGGAAGAGCTTTGGTTCATTTATTATTTTACATCATTAAATCTCTCAGTTAGCATGATGACTATGACAAATTATGTAAAAGTATTAATAATCTGTTCTAGAACTTGGATTTCAAATGAAGCCTTTGGCAGAGGACATGACTTAAACATAATTTTATGAAACTTTGCATAGATTACTTTTTACTTTGCATAGATTATTTAACCCTTATTTTTGTAGGTGGTAGAGTATTATATATACTCTGTAATAGTTGGACTATATATATGTATAGTTGGACATAATATATAATGTATGTTATAGTTGGACAAAATGTAAATAGTTTTTTACTCTTCTCTGAGTGCTTTTCTATCAGTTTTTTATGTACACTGTGAACATCATGAAGAAACAGAGATAAAGTTCTCTTAAGGCCATCTATACAGAAAGGCTTCAAGAGTGTAAAAGAACTTCAGAGGCATTTAATCATGTATCCAGGTATTTCTCGAGTTCCCTCATATCTTTTAAGTTTCTTCTTGAGCACTTACTACTTTCTGAGGTGATTGAAAATGTCCTTTATTATAAATCTTTACTTGAATTGAAGGAAAGGTGAGACTTCATTCTTATGGGTTAATAATTTCCAGTTTTCTTAGGTTAGTTTTCAGTTTTCAAATCATCCTCAAGCTTAAAGGTAATGGCTGTTTGATTAGAATATTTGTATAGCTCCAGACTTAACAAAATATTGTCATTTTCTTAGGAAATGTGAAAATATTTAAATGGTTAATTACTTTTTGAATTCTTTACCATAGAGTTCTTACATAATCTTCTTCCATTAGAAACACAGTAAAGCAATATTTTATTTCCTAGAAGCTCATGTGTTACAGGTGCCCTGTGTTCCTAACTAGATGGTACTTGAATTTATATTTAAATGCATTATTTAGTGTGAACGTAACTTACCTTGACATATCGGGGATTATGGGGATTAATAGTTTAAAATAATTTTTAAATACTTTTAGTTTATAAGTGAACACTGTTCACTTTAAATGTTTAAATGTGCTAGTTAAAAATGTTTTACACTGATGTGTAATTTTTAAGATACATAGTAATAAATTTGTAAATATTTTATCTTTTAGGAGAGGGTTAAATCCACCACACAGGGTGAAATCTATCTCCATGACAACATTCACACAACAAGAAATTGAATTTCTGCAAAAACATGGAAATGAAGTAAGTGTTTTTTACAATTTTTAACTTTTTTGTTGGCAGTCATTTTAATAAGATTTAATAAGTTGCTTAGAATGGTGAATTTCACTATCTAAAAAGTTATCTTTGTTTTCTATATTTAGATATTTTAGAATTACTCATCTATAATGTACTTAGAATTAATATCTACTAAATATCTAATAAATGCCTTTATCCTGAGGTGGAACATGTATGTAAAATTCATCAGTGTTGAATGTAAAAGGCATTTTTGGAGGACATCTAGTATTGGAATAACCGTTAGTCTTTGCTTTAAAAGGCCAAAAGAGAGAGAACGAGAAAGAGAAGTAACTTTGTGGTACTGTAGTAAACTTCTGTTAGGCCATTGTGTGATCAGCTTTTACTTGAGGTCCCCTCATGCCTTTTTTTTTTTTTTTGCCAAACTTTCTGTTCAGCAGGTGCTGGGAGGAAAAGGGACTGGCAGTGCTGGGGGCAGCCCATCATTAAGGGGAACCCAGTAAGAATTTGGAGAGGAGCTTTTTCCTTCTAACTCTGCTTTAATGGGTTTCCAGTAATTGCATTCTGATTGTTGCTTTCTTGTTTTTGGTTTTATGCTTTTACCATGTTGTTTGTAAAAGTGGTGATCTAATAATTGAAAAAACTATAGAATTGACAAGAAAAGTGGACATTTTGGGATAAGATTGAGCCAGTCATCCTAATTGATTAATAATAACCATTATTCCTTAATAGGAAGGAAATATTACTTTAGTTATACTATTCTGCTTGCATATTTTTGATATAATAGAAAGAAAGTTGTTTTAAGATTTTATTAGTTTTAATCTTTTTCACCCTGAGATGTTATATGTAAACATTTTAAAATTTGCCTCTCTTTCTTCCTTAACATTTTGATAGTAATATCTTAAACTTGCTTGCCTTCTTGTTATGCACATGTCATTTTGTCTCTAAAACAGTGAAGAAGTATAAATTAAAAACTATGAAATATTTTTTAATGCATGATATAGAGAAGTGAACACACTATTTTGCTGATAAAAAATTATTTTGCATAATCAACTTCTAGACTGATGTGGGAAAATCTAAAGCTAGAGGAAAGGGCAGAAGATTTGTAATGGCTGTAAGTATAGAATAATATATTTACCAATTGAAATACAGTTTGAACTATTTATATATAAAGTTTGAGATTAGACCTGTAGTGTAAACTTCTGGTTGCACTCTTAGAATGTTGCCCTAGAGTGCAAAATTTTGGACATCAGAATGTGGAGTTAGAAATAAGTATTATTCTGGGGGCACCTGGGTGGCTCAGTGGGTTAAATCTCTGCCTTTGGCTCAGGTCATGGCCTCAGGGTCCTGGGATCAAGCCCCACATTGGGCTCTCTGCTCAGCAGGGAGCTTGCCTCCTCCTCTCTCTCTGTCTGCCTCTCTGCCTACTTGTGATCTTTCTCTGTCTGTCAAAGAAATAAAATCTTTAAAAAAACAAAGAAAAATATTATTCTGTTCTCAGATTAAAAATCTAAATTCATAGTATTTATTCAGATAAATTCAGAGTTGTAGAACTAAAAAAGTAACAGTCCATTGGAGAAGTAAGTAAAAACATCTGTACCTGTCAGGAAGTAGCTGAGTTTGGGTGAAGACTGGTCTCCACATACTAAGATTGAAGGAACTTTTAATTTTGGTAAGAAAGCTTAACAAAGATTCTCCTCTCTTAAAAAAGTTACAATACAATCAATTATCAATACAGTATCAATACAGTATTCTTAGAAAGAGGGATAGTGTTGTAAATTTCGTCTTTAGAACTTCCTCGTCTTGCATAAGTGAAGTTTGTACCCACTGACTAGCAACTCCCCATTCCCCCTTCTGAGCCCTTGACATTTGCCATTCTACTTTCTGCTTCTATGAGTTTGACTGTTTCAGATACCTCATGTAAGTGGAATCAGACAGTTTTTGTCCTGCTCTGAGTGGCTTATTTCAGTTAGCCTTGTGTCCTTAGAGTTCAATCATGTTGTCAAATATGGCAGTCATTAAGATTGATAACAAAATAAATTTAGAATATATACAAAGAAATCCTTGATTTTGGGCAACTCATATCAAAATAGAAACAGGATGTAAACTTAGAGATGACTGGAATGGGTCATGAATATTAATCCTAAAAAGAGTTGTGCAAATTGATAGGCCACTTAAACACTCACCAAGGTAGTTGCTGTGCTAGGTACTGCGGATACAGTTATAGGCATTTCTCATAGGCTTAGCTGACAGCTTAAAATCTAGTTGGGGAGACAGATAATGTAACAGTGATAGCATGTGTTAGATTATTAATGGTAACAATAAAAAGTTTCAGAAGTATGAATATGGGAAGAGGCTCAACTTGTTGGTGAAAAGGAGAGGATTGGAAGATCTCATAGAGGTAAAACGGTTAGGACCTAAGCTGGCAGGAAGATACTGGTTTGGTTCATTTGTTTTTAAGTTTGTTTGCTTATAAGTAATCTCTACATCCAGCATGGAATTTGAACTCAAGACCCTGAGATCAAAAGTCACATGCTCTTCTGACTAGCAAGGTACCCTGTGGCAGGAAAAGATGCTGAAGGCAGATCAAACACAGTGCACAAGAAGAAGGGAAATTTATGATAGTTCATACTGTTAGAAAATATACCAACTTCTTAAATGTTTGTTAAGGAAGACACACATACTTTGTGTCCTTAAGAACGCCTTAGAACCAAAGTATTGGTCTGGGTATATTTAATTCTTAACAGTAGTAACAGTATCTGTGTTTTTAAAAACTTAAGAGATGTGTAGAAGGTGAGGATTGATATGAAGTGCAGAATGGTTAACAACTTAAAAACTTCATAGACTTCAAATGCAGATGCTTCAGTATCAGTTTACCTTATTTAAACATTTAAATCATAAGTATAACATGCATAGAGAAAAGTATACAAATCTTAATTTTTCATTTCAAAACATGTTGCCATATTCTTTGTGTCATCTGTCAGTAGTTTGGAGAAGGCCATACTTAACCACTTACATTTTGGTTTAAAAGGACACTACTGTTGGGGCACCTGGGTGGTTCAGTGGGTTAAGCCTCTGCCTTCGGCTCAGGTCATGATTTCAGGGTCCTGGGATCGAGCCCCATGTCGGGCTCTCTGCTCCACAGGGAGCCTGCTTCCTCCTCTCTCTCTGCCTGCCTCTCTGCCAACTTGTGATCTCTGCCTGTCAAATAAATAAATAAAATCTTTAAAAAAAAAAAAAAGAGACACTACTGTTATACATTTTTTTGCATGAATGGGTCATGCCTGAAGAGGAGTGCTTCACCAGTTAACAGAGAGTAAACTGACTGACAGCAGTCTGGGTTCTTCTACTCCGTCCAGGGGGCTTAGTGTTCTGAGGGGCATATTTGGTTCATGATTCCGGTATTGCAGGCTTAAGCAGGTAAGCGTAGTGGTTGTTGGATGACTCACAGAGTGATAAATTAATCTTTGTTCCACATGCTTTGAATGCTCCTCCAGACATTTATATGTAGGAAAACCTGTGCAGTCATCTGTGTGTTTAACTTTAATCTGTTTTAATGCTTGCATTACAGTTGTGAACAACTTGCCAAAGAAAATCATGCTGCCAAATTCAGAAAAAAGAGTAGGAGGGCACTGCCAAGTTACAGGGCAAGGGACATGGATACAGGGAAGCCATTTAATTCACCGTCAGCGCAGTGGCCTAGCACATGTGTATATCTAGGGAAGATTTCAGTTTTCCTTCAGTACATTATGAATTGTTCATTGTTTTTGGAAAATCTCAAAACTGATGGCAGTGCCACTTACGGTATTTGAGTCATTAATAAAGTACATCTGTATTGGTCTGTAAGCCGTGGTAAGCAAATAAAGTTGTTACTATTTATAAGCATGTACCAAGGACATGCTTAGTATTTATAAAAATAGATAGTTTCTATATATGTAGTTTACAAAATACTTGAATATTACTTTAGTATTCTCAGACTCCTACAGTGTGTTCAGTGGAGCAGATATGTACATTATTACATTATGGACCATTGTATGCCAGATGTTAGTAAAATATTTTGCGGTGAAGCACTTTTTATTTATTGTTTGAGGAAATTGTTTTAACTTTATTTTTTTCAAAAGTAAAATATTTTACCAAAAAAATCCACATATTTATCTTGCAATACTTTCTTTTATATCATGATGTTAACTTTGAAAAAAATCTTTAGTGGTTTTCCTCATCTATCCTCTTTTGTGATATTGTGGGTAATTTATGGTCCTCTAGTTGAAGGAATTTCACTATTGGGTTAACTTCTGATTATTAAAGTTAATATGGAAGGAAGGCTGATTGATGATCAGAGCTATACATAATTCAATAAAAAGAAAATGTATATGTAATTTTATTTTGAAGCATCAGTTTTACTTTTCTGGTAGCAAATGAACTCTTCATAATTATGTTTTAGGCCTGAGCATAAAAGAGTTACTACTGATGCTCCACAGGCATACAGTCTACACAGAGAAAATCATGCGTTGTTGATAGTATTTGGTTATTTTTATGCTAGATTATCAAAATAACCCACAAAACAAACTACTGCATTTTTAAAAAATCCTTCTAAAATAATAAACCCATAAAGTAAGGTGTTCTTCTCTGTTGACGATTATGATGGATTCCTTTTTTATTTTTGAAGCAGAGATTCATTAATCACCTACTGTATACCAGGGACTATCCCCTTGGGTACCAGAGATACAGGGATAAGCAAAAGCAGGGCTTAAGAGTTTTATGATAGTTCATACTGTTAGAAAATATACCAACTTTTTAAACATTCATTAAGGAAGACACACATACTTTGTGTCACTTAGAGTTTAGTGGGGGGAGAGAGACAAGAAAAATCATTTCTGTCAATTCCATTTTGGTTAAAGAGTAAGAAAGGGCTTCAGGGTGCCTGGGTGGCTCAATCATTAAACATCTGCCTTCAGCTCAGGTCATGATCCCAGAGTCCTGGGATCGAGTCCCATGTCAGGCTCCCTGCTTGGTGGTAAGCCTGCTTCTCCCTCTTCCACTCCCTCTGCTTGTGTTCCCTCTCTCTGTCTCTCTGTCAAACAAATAAATAAAATCTTTAAAAAAAATCGGGGGGGAGGGTGCTTTCAGTAGGGGGTTGGCTTTGAGAGTGCAGAGACATAGTATTTTTCAGGAAGATATACATAGGCCTTATTTTATGAGACAAGCTGTTCAGAGCTTTTGGGCAATTAAATTGTATCCTTGGGAGAGATTGGAGCCATTTATAACCAAAGGCAAGCACTACCACGAAAAAATATTAGTTTCTAGAAAAATTTAAGATTCTAAATTAACATGCTCTGATAGTTTTGCTGGAATATCCAGGTATCATTTTATGATATGTTATTTATGCCTAGTCTGTTATGAGATTAGACAGCACACTAGCGGTTATTTCCTAAATCTTCCCATCCTGTAATCTATAGTACGTGATGGTGGTTCTTTGTACAGTACAATCGTGGACTCTGAAAAGTAGAAGGCCAATATTAGGAAGATTGCTTAGGACATTATCAGAGCAAAGGCAGTGAGTATTTGAATGACTTGTGAATCAGCTTATGGAAATATCATGTAGCTTCAAAGTATTGTATTCATTTCTTTTTTTTTTTTTTAAAGATTTTATTTGTTTGAGAGAGGGAGAGCGCATGAGCACACAAGCAGGGAGAATGGCAGAGGAGAAGCAGGCTCCCCACTGAGCAAGGAGCCTGATGCGGGGCTCAGTCCCAAGACCCCAGGACCATGACCTGAACCAAAGGCAGATGCTTAACCGACCGAGTCACAGCCACCCCTAAAATACTTTGAAGTCAGGCAACCTATGAAAGCTTTTAGTGTAGTTTTTGCCAAATAATGTAGATATTCAGATGTTTATTGAGTCAAAATCTGAGATAATAGAAATTATAGGGGAAGGATTATCAATATTTTTACTCCCTGCACTGAGTGGTTTTATTATTAGAAAGATTTTTTTTAGTTTTCATAGAATTCAAAAGTGTCATATACATTAATATTTGTTTTATGTATTTAAACTCTGGGGATGTTTTAACCTTTATGGTGAGCTTAAATAATAAGAGCAAAAGTTGGCTTTTATTTTAGTAACAACATATTCAATGTCATTATTGAGCGTAGGGCTGAGTTACAGACTCATTATTCCAGTATCTACACTTACTGTATTGCTTTTAGCAGAAGTTCACAAACTATTTCTGTAAGGGACCAGTAAATATTGTAGGCTTAGTGGGCCATCTGCATAGTCACTGTTTCATATCCTTGTTTGAAAAAAGCATTTAAAAACAAATAATCCTTTAAACATTTAAAAACCATTGTTAGATCGGGGCAGTGCAAAAGCAGGCCAGTGGCCCAATTTGATCTAGAGGTGGTGGGCTTAAGACTCCTGGTATGTGACATTCCAAAGCTTTCTTTTCTCAGTGTAAATCCTTTTATAACCCTCCTAGTTAATCTTGCTTCATTCCCAGCAGGAATGTTTTAACTGTAGTGATCTCTGTTTTGTTTTCCATATTTGCTGTCTGTATTCGTTTTCTTGCCATTTTGCCCATGCTGTTTAATTTATTGTGAATCTTTTTTTAAGTCCTATCAAATTTTTACTCCTATCAGGTCTTGCAAGAATATTGTGGCTGAAAGGGACTATAAAACCCCCACTCATACTTTAAAAATTTATATATGGGGCGCCTGGGTGGCTCAGTGGATTAAGCCGCTGCCTTCGGCTCAGGTCATGATCTCAGGGTCCTGGGATCGAGCCCCGCATCGGGCTCTCTGCTCCGCAGGGAGCCTGCTTCCTCCTCTCTCTCTGCCTGCCTCTCTGCCTACTTGTGATCTCTCTCTCTCTCTGTCAAATAAATGAATAAAAAAATCTAAAAAAAAAAAAAAAAAAAAAAAAAAAAAAATTTATATATGTATTTATATATATATGTGCATACACACGTATATACACATGTATGTGCGCATGTGTATATATATAGTATTCACTATAAGATCCTGCACACATTTTTTTTTTAAGTTTTATGTATTTGAGAGAGAGCCAGAGAGAGAGTGTACGAGTGAGTGGGAGGGAGGGGCAGAGAGAGGGCAAAGGAGAGAATCTTGGGCAGACACCCCACTGAGCAGAGAGTCCCACTTGGGGCTTGATCCCAGGACCCTGAGGTCATGACCTGAGTGGTAATCAAGAACTGGTCACTTAACTGACTAAGCCCCCCAGGTACCCCTACACAAAATTTTTATTGCTCTTGTAGTTCTTCTGTGTTGGTTTTACTACCCTTGAAACATTAGAGACATTTCTGTGGCATAATCTTATATACCTTTTCATTACGCATACAGCAGTGAGAAGGTACAATACTATACACCCAAGGGAGTTTGAAACTTAAGATCATGTGAGTTTCATTGGAATTACTCTTAGTAAATTTTTAAAAATATTTATTTATTTATTTTTTTGGTGAAACGTCCTGGGTGTTACTCTACAGAGATTCTCATCCTGGGTGAGGTAAAGGACTGTCTATTTGCATTTTTGGCTGGAACCCCACTGTGATTCTGAAGCTGAGGGCTAGGGACCACCATTTGAGACAACCAGTATAGCAACTAAAGATACCTGACTAGGACTCAAAATAATCTGTGGTCTGGTTTCAGCACCACTAATGAAATGAATCTTACCTCTTTGGACAAACTGCTTTTTCTGAGCTTCGTTTTCCTTTGTAATCTGTGAGAAGCACCTGTTTTGTACCTTTGTTTTATATATATGTAACATGTTCTTTTCTAGTGGTGATTGAAAACCCAGAGTATTGAAGAAAGACCTAGATGTTAGGTTGTAACTACTGTTCTGAGCATTTATTTAACTTTTTTTTGCACTGGTATCCAAGTTCACATGATTTATTTCCTTCTAGTTTATTGGCCTCAGCCATTTTTAGCTTCTTTTTATCTAAGCTTTTTGTTTGTTTCTTGTTATTAGTGTGTTATCTTTTTAAAAACTTACTTGGATTTAATTAAAAATAGAAATTATTAGTCTTTTTTGTTCCTTTTAAAACTTTTTGTTATGGAGATGTTCATGTATCTATGCAAGTAGACAGAATGATATAACAAACTTCTGCCAACTCATGGTCTTGCTCCTCCTTTATTATTTTGAAGCAAATCTGAGACCTATAATTTCATCTGTAAACCCTTTAGCGAAGTTATCTCTAAAACACAAGGACTTTAAAAAATATATATAATCACAATATACACCATTTTCACATCCATAAAAATTAATAATAATCTAGTTATCTAGCAAGTATTCAAATTTCTTTCATTTCATAAATTTCATTTTTTTCCTTCTTGTAAGAGTTTGTACAAATCAAAACACAAGTAAGGTCCACATGCTCTGAGTGGTTAATATGGGTTTTGAAACTGTACTGCTGATAAAGGATCAGAGACTAGATGATCACAGTCTGACCAGGCAACTTCTTAGGCCCTGTATCCCTTGGACTCAGGGAACAAGCCAGTTTTGCTTCTGAGAGTGAGGGCCTCCGACCAGACCAGTGGATACCGTGTAACCTGGGGGCTCTGCCATCTTATGTCCCTGGGAAACATAACAGCTCAGATTACTTTAGGCCTTGCAGTCAAACCTATAGCACAGGTACCCTGTGGCACACCTTTAAGGCATAGTCCCTCATCCATGTTTCCTCCACTGCTCCAGCATCAGCTGCTGTACAGCTTCCTCATGACTGATGTTTAATGCTTAACTACAGAGCAGGAAGTCTGTTTGTGGTAGCAACTGGCATTCATCTTGGCAGCACAGGGTGCCATCTGGTTGTGGGGTACTTTATAAACTGGTAAGAAGAAAGTTGAAACAGGCTCTGGGCCTGTAGATTTTTGAGGAATGGGTGATGACATTGAAGACTTCTTCATCTGTTTCATGAAAGTCAAGCCATCCTGCACAGGCAAGATCGGCTTTGGGAAGGAGTAAGCAAAGGCCATGCCCAGCAAGAACTTCTTAGAGTTTTAGATTGTATCTTGTTAGTCTTCTGTTGGACTGTGGGCTCCACTGATTCCCCAAGGACAGTCTCGTACTGTCTTGTAACTCTAGGGTCTTTGTAAGGATGGGGTGATTGTGAGCAGTCACCTTCTGTTGCAGAACTTGTTGCAGCTTGATCCTCTAGATCTTACTGAAGGTAAGCGGGGTCTCCCAGTAGTGAGAGTGCTATGATGGAGCAGCGGCTCTGCTTCCCAGGTTGAGCTACATGCTGCGGTGTCTCTCAGAACCCCTTCTCATGGATGGTGGTGGCAAGATCTCATCTTAGCAGAGGCTGCTCAAAGCCGCAGCACAGTGACCAGATTTGCCTGTCTTCTGCTCCTCCACCTCCTAACATTTTATTATGAAGAATTCAAATATACCTAAAAGTGGAAAAATTATGCAGGTACAGTAAATACTGTGCTATGTTTGCTTTAGCACATATGTATGTATCTGTGCATTAGTCAGTCCATCTTATATTTTTCTTATATTCCAAAGTATGCTGCAAACATTGGTTCACATCACCACTTAAATCTTTAGGATATCATTAATTGAAATTCAGTATTTGTTAAAAATTGTTTGAGGTATAATTGACATTATAAAAATCTTACCTTGGGAAAGAGTTTTAATAAGTACATCCAATTTGACAACCCAGACCCCTGCAGAGATAAAGAACATGACCATCTTCCCAAGAAATTCCCTGTCATTCCTTCGTATTTAATCCCCTCCAGAGGCAACCAGTGTTTTGATTTTTATTTGTATTCATATAAATAAAATAATTAAGTGTGCTTTTTTGTTATTTTGAAAATTGTGAATGTGGATACATGTAGTTCCTTTTTTTTTATTACCTAGTACTTTTCTATTATATGAATAGATAAGAATTTATTCAGTCTTTGTAAGATCTGTGATTAGTGAGTATTTTCTTTCAGTCTGTGGCTTTCTCATTTATTTTCTTATTGGGATCTTTTGACAAGCAAAAGTTTGTCTTGATGAATTTTATCTGTTTCTAGTTTTATAGTTATTGCTTTCTCAGCTCTATCTTAAGAAATCTCTGGCTTCTAAATCATAATAATCTCATTTTATTTTAGAGGCTTTGAAAACTTTAGCTCTTACATTTACATCTATGATCAATCTCAAATTAATTTTAGGATATGGTGTGCTAGAGGTTGAGGTTCATTTTTTTGTTGTTGTTAGTCACCATACATTATATCATTAGTTTTTGATGTAGTGTTCCATGATTCATTGTTTGCTTATAATACCCAGTGCTCCGTGCAATATGTGCCCTCCTTAATACCCATCGAGGGCTAATCCTTCCGCCCACCTCCTCCCCTCTGAAACCCTTAGTTTGTTTCCCAGAGCCTATAGCCTCTCTCAGTTTGTCTCCCCTTCTGATTTCCCCTCCTTCATTTTTCCCTTCCTTTTCCTAAAGTCCTCCATGATATTTCTTACGTTCCACAAATAAGTGAAACCATATGATAATTGACTTTCTTTGTTTGACTTATTTCACTTAGCATAATCTCCTCCAGTTCCATCTATCCCGACATAAAAGTTGGGTATTCATCCTTTCTCATGGCTGAGTAATAATTCTTTTGTATATATGGACCACATCTTCATTATTCATTCGTCTGTTGAGGGGCACCTTGCCTCTTTCCACAGTTTGACTGTTGTGGACATTGCTGCTAAGAGGTTCATATTTTTCTGTGAATATATACAGTTGTTCCAGCTCCATTTGTTAACAACACTTTTCTCAATGGATTGTCTTGAAATCTTTGTCAAACATGAAATTGACCATGTAAGAATGATTATGTTTCAGGGTTCTGTGTTCGGTTTCATTCATTTATTCTTTGGTCCTTATACCAGTGCCACATCAATCAATCTTGAAGTCAGCTAGTGCAAGTCCAGTTTCCGTTTCTTTGAAGAATACTCTCTACATGTCTAGATCTGGAGTTGGCATACTGTGTCCCCCGCACCTCCACCCAAATTTGGCCAATTGCCTGTTTTTATATGTCCCACTTAGCGATCTACTGTTTGACATAGGGACCAAGCCCAGGCTGCTCCCCTGTTGTCCCCGTTCCCCTTCCCCCTGTTGGCACCTTCTGTACCAAGTGTTGGGATCTTAACGTGGGAGTGGGTGACTCCATCATCTTTGGCCAGCTGCTTAAGTTGAGATGACTGGGATTTCTAGGACAGGAAGAATGCTGGGATCTGAGTGTCACTGGGGCGGAGAATGAAAGTGACTACTGTGGTTATTCAGATTATCTGTTTCTTGTATCAGTTTTGATGATTTCTGTTTTTCAGGAAATTTGCCTGTTTCATGTATGTTGTCATATTTATTGACATTAATGAGAGCCCCTTTTAAAAGTGTACAGATTCTATAACAGTTTTTGCTCTTTATTATTTTTTTCCTTCTGTTTGCTCTGTTATTTGCTCTTTCTTTGCTTAAGGTAGAGCCTAAAATCATTGATTTGAAAGCTCACTTTTCTAGTATTTTAAAGCAATAAATTTCTCTCCTCTGCTTTACCTGCTTTGAACAAATTTTGATATGTTTTTTGTCAATTCAGTTCAAAATGTTTTCAGCTTTCCGTGTGATTTCTTCTTTGATCCATGGATTATATAAAAGTGATTGCTTAATTTCGACATATTTGGCGTTTTTGTAGGTCTCTTAACTCTAATCAGCTTCTAATTTACTTCTGTTTTTGTCAGTGAACATTCTCTGTATGTTCTCTCAACGCTTTCTTATTTTTTGAGACCTGTTTTATGGTCCAGCACATAGTCTGTATTGGTGAACATATGATGTGCATTTGAAAAGAATCTGTTTCTGAAGTTGTTGGGTATAGTATTCTGTAAATGTCATTTATAGGTTTGTGGTTAATAGTGCTGTTCAGTTCTTGTAGGTCTGCTTTACTGATTTTGTCTAGGTAATTTATCGGTTACTGATAGAGCAGTTAACAAATGATTGTGGATCTGCATATTTCCCCCTATTTTATTGTTTGCTTCATTTATTTTGAAACTGTTGTTGGGGCTGACATTACTATGTCATCTTGATAAAGGTGTCATTGTGTCATTACACAATACCTCTTTTTATCTTTGGTAGTACTCTTCTTTGAAAAGAGTATGTTATATGATATTTATATTGTTGTTGCTCTGTAGTGATAGGCCATTTTAAAGCTCTTTATCTTTGTTTTCTAAAGTATGACTATGATGTACTTATGCATGCTTTGCAAGTATATATATGTTTGTGTTTATACTCATGGTGTTTGCTGAGCTTTGTGAATCTATGAATTTGTCTTCGAGATTATTTTATTTATTTTTAAAGATTTTAATTATCCATTAGAGAGAGAGAGAGAGAGCACGAGTGGAGGGGAGAGGCAGTGGGAGAGAGAGAAGCAGACTCTCCGCTGAGCAGGGAGCCAGACCCGGATCTTGATCCCAGAACCTGGAGATCATGACCGAAGCTGAGGGCAGATGCTTAACCATCTGAGCCCCCCAGGTGCCCCCAAAATTACGTTGAAATTGAGACTTCACCTGCATATATCTTAACATTCTGATAATTGTCCTACAAGTCCCTGAAGCTCTGGTAATTTTTTTCTCAATCTTTGATTCTTCAGATTTCTATTAATTTATGTATTCAAGTTTACTTAACTACTTTTTTCAACTCCAGTCTCTAGTCATCAGAATGAATAATTTCTGTTTTCCCCACCTGACTCTTCTGTTATCTCCGTACTCTAGTTTTTTATTTAGAATTAATTTTATACTTTTCATTTCTAGAATTTACATTTGGTTCTTTTTTTTTTCTTCTTTAAGTTAACATATAATTCATTTGCCGCAGGGGTACAGGTCTGTGAATCATCAGGCCTACACATTTCATAGCACATACCCTCACCAATGTCTATAACTCAGGCACCCTATCCCTTTCCCCCCACCCCCCAGCAACCCTCAGTTTGTTTCATGAGATTAAGAGTCTCTTTATGGTTTGTCTCCTTTCCTGATCCCATCTTGTTTCATTTTTTTCCTTCCCTACCCCCCACAATTCCCCATCCTGCCTCTCAGATTCCTCATATCAGAGAGATCATATGATAATTGTCTTTCTCTGATTGACTTATTTCGCTCAGCATAATACCCTCCAGTTCCATCCATGTCGTCGCAAATGGCAAGATTTCATTCTTTTTATGGCTGCATAATATTCCAGTGCGCGCGCGCGCGTCTGTGTATACACATACACACCACATCTTCTTTATCCATTCATCTGTTGATGGACATCTAGGGTCTTTCCATAGTTTGGCTATTGTGGACATTGCTGCTATAAACATTCAGGTGCAAGTGCCCCTTTGGATCACTACATTTGTATCTTTAGGGTAAATACCCAGTAGTGCAATTCCTGGGTCATAGGGTAGCTCTATTTTCAACTTTTTGAGGAACCTCCATACTGTTTTCCAGAGTGGCTGCACCAGCTTGCATTCTCACATTTGGCTCTTTTTTATAGTTTTTATTTCTCTGCTGAGATTTCATAGTTTTATTCATTGTAAGATCTTGCGTAGGGGGATACTATGGATACTATCTGCTTCAAATCATTGTCTGTTAATTCAAAAGTCCTCATCATATCAGATCTGTTCCTACTGATTGCTTTTCTTATGGTTGTAGGTCACACTTTGCTATTTCTTTGTATATCTAATGATTTTGGATTATATTCAGAATATTGGAAATGATAGGTTGTAGATCTTATGAATTCTGTCTTGTTCCTTAAAGGTATTGGTTTTGTTTGTTTCTTTTGTTCACTTTTTTTTTTTTTTAAGATTTTATTTACTTATTTGACAGAGATCACAAATAGGCAGAGAGGCAGGCAGAAAGAGAGAGGAGGAAGCAAGGTCCCTGCGGAGCAAAGAGCCCGATGTGGGATTCAATCCCGAGACCCTGGGATCATGACCTGAGCCAAAGGCAGAGGCTTTAACCCACTGAGCCACCCAGGTGCCCCTCTTTTGTTCACTTTTTACTTTAGCAAACTCTGCTTCTCATGAGGATACCAGTTAAAATCTCTGCTTTAGTTCTTTTAGTCTCTAATTGCTTGGAGTGGCCCCATACATGCCTAGGTTAAGGGTGAGCTAGAGATCTGGGCAGAGTTGTTCTGCAGGTTTTGTGGCTCTTAGTCTCTGAGTCTCTCCCTCTCTGTATTTGCTCCCCCCCCCCCCCCCATTACTGTGGTTGCAGGAATCTCCTTTTTAAGATTTGTGAATTTCTGTTCAAGTTTTACACAGCTCTGCTTGACACTGACTGGTCCTACTTTCTAGTGATGATCTTTAAAAAAAAAAAAAAAAAACAAAAAACAGAAAATACCTAGTTTCCTCTCCAGTTTCTGTTTGCTATGGTTGCTCTTTAGTGTCTTCTGATAGTTTGCACAGATTTTATAGTTGTCCTCTGCTGGAGAGTTGGGGGTTAATGTGAGCTCTCTGACATTACTGGAAGTGGAAACTGTTTTGCTTGCCTTTTAAATCTTTTCTTTTTTCTATAAGGTTCTCCTCCAGCATTATTTACTCCTATTCTCTCTCCCTCTCTCTTCTTCCTTCTCCCCTTCCTTTCTCCACTCCCTCTTGCTTCTCCCTTCTCCCAGCCCAGTTATTTGTTCAGTAGTTTCCAATGTCTGGATTTTGCTGATTCTATCCATGTCGTAGTGTCAGTGTTTCTCTATCATCATGGTTACCTGTAAATTGGTAGTTGGATCTAGTAGCTTCTTAAGGTTCACGTTTAGTTTGGAGAAGGGGAAGATGCGATGTTTCATAGGCCCTCGGGTGGTATGTTAGTGTGGTGGTGAGTGGTATGTTAGAAGCTGTTACTGCAGTTCTCTATTCCTAGATCCATTAATTTGGGCTTAAGGTGGTGATTTCTAATTTGGCGATTTTCCAAGTGCAGTCTGGGGACCTGTTGATGATTCTTAAGATCTTTTCAGGGATTTTATAAAGTCAAAAATTTTTGATTATACTTGATTTGCTATTTTTATTTTCATTCTCATGAGTATATAGGAGAGTTTTCCAGACGCTATATAACGTAAAGATGCAGAAGCAGATGAGAAATAAGCTGTCTAATGTTCAGTCAGGTATTAATGAAATTTGCAAAGATGTAGAACAGTGCCACTTTTTTTCACTAATGTTTTTTAGTTTTAGAAAATACAGCTGTTTTTCATAAATAAGTCATTTACATTAATATGGAATGCCTTTATTCTTTTAATCTATTCTTATTCTTTTTAAGTATATCAAACTACGTCTCATACATATCAGGTATAGTGCACATAGAGCTATTTGTGGTTCTCAATATTTAACTGTTTTCAAAATGAGTAGTTCCATAGCATCTTCAACAGTGACAAACTAGGTGTGTTCTTTTAAATATCATTATGACATTACTTGATGTATTTAGTCTGTTGTAGTTATTCCTATTAATGCTCAAATTGTCCCCTTTGGACATGGAAATAATCTCTTTTGGAAACCTACTTAAAACTTAGCTCTTCTGCAAACCTCAAGTCTGCTTAGAAGAGCTTTGCCTGAATATTCCTCCTTTTTTTTTCTTTTTTATCAACTGATGAGTCACCCTTGTATTTGCATATTGTTTCTTCTTCTGATCATTCATTTACATAGAATATGGTAGAGAACAGGTTTACTTCAGAGGGTTGTTTTGCATTTGGGGCAGTTAGTCTCTCTATTCCTCAGCCAAAGGCTACATTCCCAGCCTGGGTCAGCTGTCTGGCAAATGCATGCCTTTAGTCACCAGGACAACCAGACAATAGAAGTGTCAGTACAAATCAATTATTATCGTTGAGCCTTAGATTGAGTTAAACATTGAATGAGTAGTGTTCTTGTTAGAGTTGGTTCGCTGGTATTTAATGCTGTCCTTAAGTCATTGGTAATCCACAAACAGTTCTTATTTCATATCATGACAAGTAAATAAAACTGGTTCTTAATATTCAGTTCTAAAAGAAATATGATTATGTTAACTTGCCCATTCTCCTCCCTTGCTCAATACCTTGTCTGTTCTAGTTATATTCTGGAAAATATAAAAATTGAAAACTTTCTCTGTGGAGAGAGAGAAACCAAAACCTTGGTTAATTTTCCTTCTTGGCAGTCTGGCATATAAGATTTATAACTGTCTTTGGGAATGAGAATGCTGTGCTTGAAGAGGTTCACAAATTAGTGTAGAATGATTGGAACCAAAACACTGGTATGAATTTTGTTATCCTTTTTAGACGGTGATTCTAAAGTTCATCCAAAAAAACGAAGAAGTAAAATTAACTAGGAAGAAATTGTAAACAGAAGAGGAAATAAGATTGGCTGTACTTAGATACTAAATGTATCTGTGTTTATAGGCAATAATTTGTAATATAAACGTGTGGCAACTACAGTAGTCTGAAACTAGACTAGGCACAGATCCGTAGAGTAGATTCTGAGATATGCTATAATCTCTCTATGTATTAGGTGTATGACGTTATCATAAAATAAATGAATTTCAGCAGTTCGGTATGGAAAGAGTTGTTTATTCAGTAAAGGGAAAGTCAGAATGTTAATCAACAGAATATATCAAAATATATTTCAGAAGTATTTTTAATTTGAAATTTTTTAAAGATTTTATTTATTTATTTGTCAGAGAAAAAGCACAAGGAGGGAGAGCAGCAGGCAGAAGCAGGCAGAGGGAGAAGGAGACCCCCTTCTGAGCAAGGAACCTAATGAGGAATTTGATCCCAGGACCTTGGGATCATGATGTGAGCTGAAGGCAGGTGCTTAACCAACTGAGCCACCCAGGTGTCCCTAGAAGTACTTAAAGTTACAATTTAAAAGCCCCCAAACAATAAAAATATAGAAAATGTCTCAGAGTATCTCCCTACAAGATGTTTTTTAATCCCAAAGAGAAAAATGTGACTTTATTTTGGAGAAACCTGGTTTATGTACACTTAACATCACCCAAGAATGGGATTAAGTTGACATCAGTGCTCCTGATATGCACTGAGGAGTTTACAACATGACTTACATGTATGACAGAAATTTTGTTTTGAGAAAACCAATAAAGGAACATACTGCAAAATAACTGGCCTGTGCTCTTCAAAAATGTCAGGGTCATGAAGGCAAAGACGCATGAAAGAACTGTTCACCAAGAAACTGTTCCAGATTAAAGGCAACAAGACGGTTATGGATTCTGTACCGGGTGATTGATCCTTTTCCTTTTGCAATAAAGGACATTGTTAAGATGATTGATTAGTCTGTGGATTAGATAATAAAAACCCAAAATATTTATTTCCTTATTTTAATAATTTTGCTATATTTGTCATATAAAAGAATGTCCTTATTTTTAGGAGATACACATTTAGAAAGAGAAGGTCCATATCTAAATGGTTCAGAAAAAAATTTGTCTATCCCAAGAGAGAATGGTAAAGTAAATGTTAACATTAGAGACTTTGAGTAAGGGGTATGTGAGAGTTCTTTTCTACTGCACTTGCAGCTTTTCTGTAAAACAAATTATTTTATGGCTAAAAAACAGACTAAATTGTAGTATTTAAGGTTGTATATGCTTGGGGGTAGACAATTAAAAAATCCACAAGCAATTACCATAAAAATTAATAGAAAATATAGCTGACTGACTGTTTAACATTTAAATTTGTAAGGACTTTATATACGAAAAGCAGTGGAAAAATCACAGAGTAAATATTGATAAATTTAACTAGCTAAAACCAGGAAGCTTTTTAAAGATACACAAAAATGATAAGACCCAGTTGTTTTGTTACCCATACAGGGTAATGTAATTATGTCATCTTAGTTTGAGAAGTTAGGGCAGATGATAATCTTTCTCCACACTAATGTGACTTAACTAAGGTAGTAAATTTTACATTTATAAAACTTTCTATAATTTGCAAAGCACATTCATGAATCAACATGTATTTTGAGTTGAGGAGTCCTTACCTTGCTCATGCTCCTTGCTGGCGGAAGAAAGGGAGAAGGCTCCCTTGCTGTCTTGGGAAAACCACAAAATAAGGATACAAAACACACAGTTTGTTGGCCCAGGAATGGACAGCTAACCCTGGAGGCCAGTGACTAATCAGATCCTCCCTCTTATAAGAAATTGAATTGAGGTTCACTGAGGCTGGATGCAACTGATGAATCACTTAAACCGAAAACATAGGTACTTGGGCCATGTGCAATCCTAACAAGTCAATAGGAAAAAAAAATCATGTACTAAGGTAAGAGCAGTAACTTTATAGATATACTGTGAGAATCAGAGGTAATAAACTGTTTGGTGGGACGGTTTTGGAGAGGGGTTTTGGAAACAGATACTCAGACTACCTAGGTCCCAGATGGCTTTCTCTTTGCAGGCTAGGTTCCCATAAGTCTTTGTTTTCTTGAAGAGTTGCTGTATGTGTCCTGTGAACTTGTTTTATCTGAACTACTGTGGCTGGGTTTTTGTTTTTTGAAACCTATCTGGAATACTATCTGACATTAGAGACTTTAAATGAAATCAGGCCTGGGAATGCGCTGTGTATTGTATACTGCCTTTTACTAAGTGGCCATGGTAGGTTTCTGAGTTAACGCTCCTGATCGCTTCACAAACCATGGATATTTGCAAGTAAGTTTTACTGTGGTTTCCACTGCATTTAATTTCTCTTTAGTGTTCTAAATATTTGCTGCTTTTATCTTTTCTCTTTGTACTCATCAGCTACTTAGAAAACAAGTGTTAAATATCTATTAATCCTTACATGAAACTTACTCTGATACTTTTTCTCCTTTATTCTCTAGGGAATAAATTGGCCCTTATATAGTCCTTATTCTTGGAAAGGGGTCATTTTAGTTTCATCTCTGTTATTCCTCATGCACAATATGATACCTACCTCTAAAATAGGCTTTAATTTATTATTCTATTTAAATCATTTTTATTTTTGGATATTGGGATGGTATCCTAGTAAAATCCATACTTGGAGGTAAGTCAGGGGTTGGCAGACCTTTTCTATAAAGGGTCAGTACATATCTAATTGGGAAGTACCCAAACAGTACATATGAGGTTTTTTGGACCATACAGTCTCTCTTGTAGCTACCCAACAAAGCAGCACAGACAGTAGATAAACAAGTGCACGTGGCTGTGTTCCAATGAAACTGTAGCCACTAACACAGACCGTAGGCCAGATTTAGCCTGTGAGGTCTAATTTGCTAACCTCTGGTCTATATAGAATGTGAGAATTTGGATCAGTGAATTTATTACTTCTGCATGAGTAAGTTGGTAAGCTAATGTTCTGGGTCAGCATATATATTTTAAGTGGAACGAAGGGCAAACAGATAATTTCTGCATCACGTATATTTCAATACTGATAGGAAGTTGGTTATTTATTTCATATTTATATGAAATATTTCATATTTCATAGGTTATATAGGTTATTTATATAGGTTATTTATTTCATGTCTGCTGTCAGACACTGAGAATAAAAATAGTGGTAGAGAGAAGGTTCCTACCTCATGAAGTTTACATTTATTAGCTGTGAAATAAAGGGGTGAAAGTAAATAATATGTTGTAGTAATGTATATATGAGGTTTGGTGTGGGGGTTGTTGCCCCCTTTGGATTGGATGTTCAGGGAAGACTTTCTGAGGAGGCCTATGTGGCTAGAAAGAGTGATGATAGAAGAGGAGACTAGAGTTAATCAGGGGTTGGCTCTTTTGGAGCCTAAATTGTTGAAGAATTTGATTTCTATATAAAGGAAGCCATTATAAGATAGTTTGTGCTTAAATTAAAAAAAATACCTAAGATTAAATAAATTGGATTTGATATAGGTCTTATTTCCTCACATATCCATTTATGTGTCTGGTTCACAGAGGCTGTTTCTTAGTTATCTGCACATAAAGTTTGTGAGTTCCTCTTCAATGAATCAGTTGCATATGTTCTAATTCTGGCATTTATTTATTTATTTATTAGAGCGCGCGAGAGAGCAAGCGCAGGCAGACAGAGTGGTAGGCAGAGGCAGAGGGAGAAGCAGGCTCCCCACTGAACAAGGAACCCAATGTGGGACTCGATCCCAGGACGCTGGGATCATGACCTGAGCTGAAGGCAGCCGCTTAACCAACTGAGCCACCCAGGCATCCTCTGGCATGTTTTTTTAAAACCAAATTTTAAGTTGGAATATGCCATATAGTCCTAAAAAGATATATACACAGAGAACTATTTGTTTCTCTTGCATAACTCCTATGAATAGTGTCTTTGTTTCTCTAAGTATTATTAACTAATATATATCCTTTAACTAGGCCATCACAGAGAAATACCTACCAGTCTAGAAGTATTAGCATAATCACGCTAACGTAGCTTGGATGGGTGTAGGAAATATTAATGATGTACTTATTTTTCCAGTATTTTACTTGAGTCATGACATGTTTTTGAGCTATTTTTCTGATTTTGGATTTTTAGGGCAAAATAAGGCAAAAAAATGATTTTTCTCCTTTTGGGGGCAAAATAATGTATTGATGATACATGGTATCTCTCTTGAGAGCTTTTAATGGGATTTTCTGTTTGTTAATATTTATTTTTGCTCAGTTTTTCTGTTGCTTAGAAAGAGTGGGTATTAGTTACTTGTTCATAAACTTTTCAATTCTTTAAGTCTCATTATTTGTTTCTGTATTTTATGGGCAATATTATCAGATGCTGTAATTATATCTTACATGGAGTCAATAATCCTCCCATCTCTTCAGTGTGAAGTGAAAAGACAAAAAAGTAGTTGGATATATATAGATTGGATTAATGAAAAAAGATTCTCTAATTCCAGAACATCCTTCTATCCTTTCCTTATTTTTTATCTTTTTACGTAGAGGTTGCAAAACAGAGTCTTGTCACAGTCTTTATTCTTTGTATCCTTTTTGTGAAAATAAGGGTTATAAAGGTAAATTCCCTCTCACACAAATTTCTGCTCTCTTTTGCTGTCTCATGAGACGGTAATAAAGCTGTACCCTCTACCCTTCTCAAGCCCAATGCAGAAGTGTTTTCTTACCCTTCCTTTTTTATAAGAGTAATTGAGAATTGGTAGGGATGTTTCCTATCTCTGGTGTCCGTAATTGAGTTTGTTAAATTGCTTGCACTGCATATATTTATTACCACGGTTTGGGTGCTGTGCTGGAGAGCTTTCATCTGCCCTTCTAGCTCTGGTCTTTACCCTGCTGCTTCAGGCAGCTGGTTTATGTGGATACACAAATGGGCTTTCTTGATTCCTGGCTTCCATTTGGGTAGCTGTTGGGGAGCATTGTCAGTGGCTCAGAGAAAGAAAGTAAAGAGGGAGAGGTTAAAATATTTACATTCTTCTTTCCTGTGGGATTTCTTGTATCCTTTCTGCATCCTTCCATTGAAGGTCAATCTCCCATCAAGTAGCCCTCTTTCTTTTAAGATTACTGACCTCTTATTCACCTCCTCCTACCTCCTCCTACCAATGGGTAGGGTTGGGCCCTGCTGTTACTAATATGGGGTACTGTACTCATGATTTCCTTATAGCCTCTGTGCTTTGTAAATAGTCTATTAAACTTTTTTCAAATTTCCCAAATTGAGTATGCCACCTGTTTTCTGTGGCAACCTTGACTAATAAATATGCTTTAAAATATTTTAGGTTCTGTCAGTGGCTATTATGATTGCAGTTCTAAAGTGGATTAGCACTAGAATAAGGAAAAAATATTCTGGCAATTTCATGGGTTTATTGTGTTGACTGATATGTAATTTTATTTTAAAATAAATGATGTGTGGTTTTGAGCATTATCGGTATGTTTATTGAGCACACTATGGCACAACCCATTTTTTTAAGCATTGGGAATTCAGAAGTACATGAGATGTGCAGTAATTTAAATATGAGGCAGTTAGTAATGAATCTCATGTGAGAGGTACAGAGTGCTATAGAAGTTTGGGGGAGGAAGATTATTTTATCAGGAAGACTTTGGTTCTGTCTGTAGCAGGAAAGAAGGGAGACTCATAGTTCCTGTGTTCTTGAGGAGACCTCTGCTTTCTAGCCTTGCTCACTTTATTGTACCATAACCCACCTCTGAAAGTAGTAATAACTAATACTAATTAAAGTTCACTATATATACCTGTTGTGGAGTGGAAAACACCTGTTAACTTATTTAACCCTTCCACCATCCCTGTGAAGCAGCTTCTATTACTAAACAGAGTTGGAATTCAAATTCAGGCTGTCTGGTTCCCTAGTCTAGGCTCTGAACTACCCAGCCATCCCATTATTCTATAATTAGAGCTGATTATCCACCTCCCTCAAAGAGATTATCAAAACTAATTACATTATGAGTGCAGCTCTTAATGGTGGTGACTTTTCAGATCATTCTTGCTCCCCAGTGGTGTTTCTGGTCCCCTAGCTGCATGTTTCTCATGCAAATAGGTTTTATCAACTGCTGTGGCTTCTTGTTGCAGTTATACCTTTGAGGCCGCTCATTCATTATAGATTTTACCTCCTTACTTAGTGTCTTCTCTACTAGTGTTAATCATTTCTGCCAATCTCAGTATCTGCACGGACAATCTGGCCTCCTAATTCCTTGACTTCTTAACCTCTAATAATCCTGCATCTTATTTTAGATTTTTTTATTTATCAGTAATTGAATCACCTCTCAGAGTTCAAGTTCAAGCATCCTGTTCTCTGAGCACCTCCACTTTTTTCTTCCCAGCTCTTTCCCTCTAATTTCTAACTCCCAGCAACTTTGGTACAACCTGAGGCTAAACTTCTTTGTTGTCCATCATCCTCATCATATCTTTGTTTTTCTCACTTTAGATTCCATAGTCTGTTATAACCATTCCTCTTTAATTTTTGTTGTATTTTACCTTGGTTAAAGCCAACACTTGACTACTTTCCACCTAGATAGCCAGATGAGGCTGGAGGGAAACACACAACTTTGATGACTGGTTTCATTTTAGTACTCACAACCACAGACCTCAGTACTGCTTGCTGTGTTAGTAATTCACTCTCCCATTCTCCTTTAACTTTAAAAAACTCCCTTTTCAGTTGATAGTATTTATTATTTTACTAACAAAACAGAGAACTTTATACGTTTCTATCAAAAAATCTATAAACCTGAAAGAGCAATTTTAGTTAGAATGGTTGTAACAGAAGCCAGCTTTTCAGGAACTAAAATGTGAATGGGTCTTAAAGATTTAGAGACTGACAGTTTCCCAAATGTGTCCCTGGAACACTTTCTCTCAAATGAATCTTGCCCAATAATAGGCTTAGAGTACATAATTTTAAGAAGTACTGAAAACTATATGTAGTGTATATATATATGGAAAGGAAGTTTACATTTCCTGGCTTGATTTTAATAAAGCATTGGTTTTCAAACCTTGGCCTATTCCCTAGTTACCCAAAGGGCTTGCTGAGATACATGGCTGGGCACCACCTCTTGAGGTCCTGATTTCTTAGTTCTTGATTGGGTCCTGAATGTTTGCATTTACAAGTTCTTAGGTGATGCTGATGCTGCTGGTCCAGGGAGTTGGAGAGTGTTGTGGTGTGTTTTGTTCTTCTTTTTTTTTTTTTTTAAAGATTCATCTATTTCTTTTTAGAGACAGAGGGCATGAGCTGAGGGAGGGGCAGTGGGAGAGATAGAACCCAGAAGCAGACTCCCTCAGGTCCCTGAGGAGACCTGAGCCCAAAACCAAGAGATGGGGATGCTTAACCTACTGAGCCACCCAGGTCCCCCTAGGGAATGCATTTTGAGAGCAACTTCACTTAGGTATGAAGGTCCAAAGTCAACTGACAAGAGTGGCAGTTATGGTTAGGATTTTGAGCAATATGGAAAATAGTTATTGTGGGCTAACAGTCAGAAATAAGAACTACTACCATTAAGGGGCTTTGATAGTGAGATATTATGAATTTGTAGTGGACCAAAGCAGCTAGTTTTAATGATTTTTCCAGTCAGAGAGCAGGAGCAGGACCATAGCAGTTAGTACAGAATTGTGAGTGGCCGAGCCGATCAGGCTGCTGATGCCAGATTTCTATAAGGTTTACCATCAAGTACTTCATCTTTATATTACCATGATGAGTGCCAAGACAGTAACTTAATGATCTCTCTTCAGCCCTTCTTTTTATTTATTTGTATATTTGTTATTTATTCACTGTTTGTAGTTTAAAAAATTGTATATAGTAGGGGCACCTGAGTGGCTCAGTGGGTTAAAGCCTCTGCCTTCAGCTCAGGTCATGATCCCAGGGTCCTGGGATCGAGCCCCACATTGGGCTCTCTGCTCCGCGGGGAGCCTGCTTCCTCCTTTCTCTCTGCCTGTCTCTCTGCCTAGTTGTGATTTCTCTCTGTCAAATAAATAAAATATTAAAAAAAAAAAAAAAAAATTGTATATAGTAGTAAATGGGGATTTTTGGAATGTAAAGACTAAATGTTGTAAAGTGTCCTGAACTAATTGTGTCAGTTACAGTTAATAATTCTTTGGCTTTGAGCAAATGATCGCCATGTCTCTTGTTTTCTCATCTGGAAATTTTTAAGGTAGAAGAATTAGAAACTTCTAGTCCCCCTTTGTAAATGTAATTGTAAAGCCACAGCATCTTTCAAAATTACATTTTTGGAGAATCATTAGTCAGGTTTCTGACTAAGGAGAATCTCATGTGGTTCCTTTTAAGTTATTAAATAGCTTTTGGAGAAACTGGCTCTCTACAGGGTTGATATTATTTCTGGCAGTAAGTTGCATCACCATTTCTGGGTGTCTGCACTTCTTGGGCTTTGCCACTGAAAATTTTTTATAATGATACTGAAGCCTAGAACTTAATGTGTGTCAACTAGACTGCCTTAATGATGGTATAGTATCTGTATTGAGCCTGGAGTAGGAGGGAACCACAAGAGAGTTTGTCTTGAAACATGCTTGGGATACAGATAGAAGAAAAGGGTGTGTCCTTTTCCTGGTTCTTTCTCCCTTACTTCAGTGAACAGGGTAAGATTGAGAGATGTGCTACTGCTTTTCATTCTGATTCCTCAAATCTTTGTCGGACTCTGAAGCTAGATACTGTGTTCTCTTCACAGTGTCATAATTGGTTATTTTTTAAAATAATTAATTTTGGGAACTTGTGGACTAGTTCCTTATAGTTTTACTGAAGAGTAATTAATTACAATAACTTGTGTGTGTTTAAACTATACAGTTTTGATGAATTTTGATATATGCGAAACCGTCACTGTAGTGACAAGACAACATACATTTTCATTATCCTGAAGAGGTTTTTTGTGCTCATTTGTAATGTATCTGCTGATCTGCTTTCTGTTACTATTCATAAGTTTATATTTTCTGAAATAGAAATGAATGGAATCTTACAGTTTGTACTTTTAGAGGGGGAGGTCTGGCTTCTCAGTCAGCATAATTATCTTGAGGTTGATTAATGTAGTTGGCATATATCAATAATTTACTCCTCCTAATTACTGAATAGTATCCTACTTGGGTGTTCCAAAATTGATCTGTTCTACCTGTTGATGAACATTTTGGGTTGTTTCCACTTTGGAGTAGAACTATAAAACAGCTGTGAACATTGTATGCATATCTGAGTGTAGACATGTATTTTTTATATTTGTTGGGTAAATACTTAGAAGTGGGAAGGCTGGGTCATCTGGTAGGTAGGTATATATTTAACTTTAAAGAAACTGTCAACAGTCTTCCAAAGTGATTGTATCATTTTAACATTTTTGAGAGTTCCAGTTGTTCCACTTTGTTACCAACAACACATGATATGGTTAATCTTTTTATTTTTAGCCATCTAGTGGTATCTATGGGTGTCTGTGGAGTCTTGATGTTTTAATTTTTTGCATGACTAGTGATTTTGGGCTGCTTATTAGTGATACGTGTGTCTTCTATGAAGTGTCCACCTTCTCTGCCCACTCTTAAAAGTTTTTTTATAATTGAGTTTTAAGAATTTTTAAATGTATTTTGGATTCATGTTCTTTTAGCTTCTTAACACATTTTGCCAACACTTTTTATCAGTTGGTGGCTTTCCTTTTCATTTTTTCTTTTAAGTTTTATGAAAGAGCAATAGTTGTAAATTTTGAAGTCCTCCTTATCAGTTTATTCTTTATACTTCTCTGCTCTTTGTGTTGTATATGAGTTCTGCATCATTTCATTTCTGTAGTTTTTCTAAAAAGTTAAATATCTTAGATTCTTACTTTTTAGCCATTAGAGGTAAGAAAGCATAGGAGGTAATTATAAAGCTAGAGTTGTATCTGCCTTGTATCTTTGTTATTGTTATTGTACTTTAAGGTCAAATCATTTATGATTCTAGTACTTTATACTTGGGTTTTTTTTTTGTTTTTTTTTTTTTTGGTTAAATTTTTTGTTTTTTTTTTTAAATTAATCTCTGCATCCAACATGGGGCTTGAACTTACGATCCTGAGATCATGAGTCACATGATCTAGAGGCATCTGGGTGGCATAGTTGGTTAAGTGTCTGACTCTTGGTTTTGGCTGTGGTTGAGATCTCAGGTCGTGGGATTGAGCCTCATGTCGGGCTCCCTGCTCAGTGCTGAATCTGCTTAAGACTCTTTCTTCCTCTCCCTCTGCCCCCCCCCGCCCCCGGTGTTGAGGCATATGCACGCGCTCTCTTTCTCTCTCAAATAAATAGATAAATCTTTTTTTAAAACAAGAGTCACGTACTCTACTGACTGAAACCAGCTGGGCACCCCTTTTTTGGTTGATTTTAAATATGTCAAAGAGCCATAAAATTGCTGCTGATCTAATTCCTCTGTTTTATGGGGTGAAGGAACAGAGGTTTATAAAAGTATCGACTTTGCTCAGGGCTTACAGTTTATGGTCGTTTCAAGACCAAAAAGTCCCAGATCCCCTCAAATCCCATTTCATTAGTTGTTTCCCTGTGAGGTGTTATTTTTTATACCGTTGCTAAGATTTTACTGCATACTGGAATATATTAAAATAAATTTACTTCATTCGTTGCTTCATTTTTCTTTGTGGTAAAATATTCTCATTGAAAGCAGTGGTATTAAGTAGGTTAGCTTTTTGAAAGAATCATAATTTTCCCTTAAAATTTCATTAAGTTAAGATGTTGAATTTAACACTTTTGTTTTTTTAATTCTTTCCAAAGGTCTGTAAACAGATTTGGCTAGGATTATTTGATGATAGATCTTCAGCAATTCCAGACTTCAGGGATCCACAAAAAGTGAAAGAGTTCCTACAAGAAAAGTATGAAAAGAAAAGATGGTGAGTGAATAGTTTGTATTTAGAGCAAAGGCTCCCAAATTCACATTAATTATGGGTAAGATTAATCTGAAAACAAAGGCAGGAAATTCAGGTAGATAGGAAATACGGAAATAGGTGTGCAGGTAGATTGATCCTTATTATATACTGGCATTTTATTGGGTTTGGTTTCTAAAAGCCTTGACTTCTACTTAAGTCACCTGTGCCAAACAGCAGCTTGTTCCTTATTCCCAGGCCTCCTACCATTTTTTGGAAAGTTAGGGATCCTTCCTTCTAATCATTCTGTAGTCCTATTAGCTTCTCAAGACATTCTAGTTTTATACAGCCTCTTTCTTAAAATCATCATTCATCATTCATTTAGCAAGTATTTAGCATCTTTTATATACTAAGCACTATGCTAAAGCTCTTGTGTAGTAATCCATCCACTTAATTGCATTTTGCAGTTAAGTCTTTGCTCAAAATATCCTCACTTCTCACCCAAGAAATTATCTTACTACCTGGTTAAGAAGGGAGCCTTTATGCTCCCCTGACTAAATCCATCAGATGTTAATTTTTAAAAAGAAACTAGAACAGGTTGGACGTGTGGCTGGTAAAGCCATTTAAAAAGCAGAGCAGGAAATGTGTCTATAAAACTAGTATTCAACTACTCTAGAATCATCATTTTTTAGCTATATTAACACAGTTCAGTTTACTAAGACTCTTTATTCGTTGGTATATATTTCCTTCTTGAGGGGTTAAGAAGATTAACGAGAGAGTCACAAGTAGGGGGAATAGATAAGGAGGAAGTAAATGGTTTCTTGTTTCCCTGAGGAGCTGTATTTTAACCCAGGGGATCCTAAGGGAGTACTTGCTATGGTTCATGGGTGGCATATCTCTACTTTTATTCAGTGAGCACAGTAGAAAGAAGTGGCTTTGGTTTGTGTGCTCTGTGAACTTTGAATTCTTATTGTTCTCTAGAGGAGACTACTTTTTGCGAGGCAAGATTAGCCATAGCCATATTCAGGGCTATATTCAGCAGCACCAGATATGTTTAGTATGAACGGAGATAAAAACAAACCAGTACAATTTTAAAGATTCTATTTATTTACTTGAGAGAGGGAGTGAGAGAGCATGAGATGGGGCGAGGAGCAGAGAGAGAAGCAGATTCCACACCAAGCAGGGAATCTGATCTGGAACTTGATCCTGGGACTCCGGGATCATGACCTGAGCCAAAGGCAGATGTTTAACCAACTGAGCCACCCAGACACCCCCATACTAGTAAAATTTTAGATCAGGAAAGAAGAAAATCTTTGAGGGTGGAGTAATAGTAAAAACATGGTGGCATGAATGATTCTCTTAAAATGAAGTGTATATTTATCGTTCTATCATTTCAGCTCTTAATTTCCAAGACCTTGTATCCTGTAGTTAGACCTTTCTCCTTGCATAGCTATAGCCTAATTTTGATTTTTTCCCAACAGTTTTACCAACTCAGAAAGTTAGTTTGAATAGAACTTAGATGGGATTTCAGATGGTTTATCTTTAAGCAGCAAAAGGAAAATGTGCATTAGTAAGAGTTAATAGATTTAAAACCATTGATTCCCTTCTTGCATTTATGATGATAATAATAAAATTATTCAGACCATAACCCAAATAACTGTTAACCTCAAATAATTATTATTAGTGTTACTTTTTCTGTCCTGAGAAACAGGGTGGTAATGACAAGAATAATACAAATACACAGTTGAAACATGGGCCCCTAGAGGGAGTGACCCACAGTCAGGTGGGCCAGGCCCTGTGCATTTTAAACTCACACTTCTGCATCCCTGGGACAATGTAATGAGAGAGCAGTGCAGTGGGTTTTTAACATGACATAAGCACTAGCCAAATGCAGTCTCTCTAAAGATCCTCACTGTACTTAACACCTTGAGGCTATTGTCTTAAATTTGAAGGGGTTTTGAAATTGACCAGTTTTCAAACTCACTTCCTATGCTACACAAGCCTGGTTGCTTTACTTTTAGTTAGGTGAGTGTTTAGAACCAAATAGGTATTATCTGGTTGTATCCTTTGAGGAGATTGACTATACTCAAAAATTGATATCAGTAAATACACCAAATTATGGAAAAGCATAACTTCCTGTTTCCATTTTCATATCACATCTGTCCCATTTATTGGGAAAGCATTTGTATTGTTTGTCATTATTATATAATTTGATAAGAGCTAACAATTACATAGCTAATACACCTGTACCAGGAACTGTTCTAAGTATTTACAAATGTTAACTCAGTTATACCTCCTAGCAACTATATCTCCATTTTATAGATGAAAAATTGGAGGCACAAAGGGTGGAGTAGTTTGCCCTAGGTTTCATAGCTGTTGAGTGGTAGAGCTGGGATTAGAATTCTGTCTCTAGAACATTTAGATGCTCTTAACCACTGTTTTCCCGTGTCCCTCAAGTGATATTGGAGGTATGGGAGGGGAAGAGAGTAGGGTGGGACAAAAAACTAGAAGTAGAACTAAAGCTCTGACATGGTCCTAGCCCTGGAGATTAGCATTGGCAATGTTTGGGCATTATGTTCCTACTGCCTCTTTTTCCTGTCTTTATGCTCTTCCTCCTGTAAATCTTGTATTTATATGACTGAGAACAAACCTGAAAGACCTGTAAAGTCTTAGGGACATCTTTTCATGTTAGAACAAAAGTAGCTATGTAGCATTTTATTATACAGATGTTAACATAACCCCTTTAAATATTTTTCTCCTGATGAATGTTTGATATATGGCCAGTTTTTTGAAATTATAAAAAGAGCTGATAACATACATGCACATTTATTTATCTGTGTTACTTATCCCATTAATCCTGAAGTAAACGTTCCTCGAAGTTGTATTTCTGGGACACAAGAGCATACTTACCTATATATTTTAATAGGAAATAACAAAATTTATAAAATTTATGCTTGGAGCAAATGTGAATGATATTTTAATTTGCATTTTTATGAGTTTTACAAGTGTTTTTCATTTCTTTGTCTCCATTTGTGAATTGTTTCTGCTTATTTAAAGATTACATTGTTACTCTCCTAGAAATGTAATAGACTTTTATATTTTAGACTGTTAACTGTAATATAATAAATATTTTCCAATTTTGCTCTCTTCCCAAATGTTATTTATGATCTTATGATAGTTTAGTTTTTAAAAATTAAAAGTTTTAACTGTTCATCCTGAATATTAACTGTAGGTTCTCTCTTTTTTAAAAAAACAGTATTTTGTTTATTTTCTTAGAAAAATTATAAGTAAATAATTGAAACAAGATTTGTAGTTAGTCTTTATTACCCTTTTGAGTATTTCAATTAAATACAGTCTGAAGCTATCAATTCTAAGAGGGTTTTGAAATAAGATTGTTGTTGAAGTAGTCTCATAAAAAATGATAATTAAGTCTATCATTTTAAAGCAGAGTATTCCCTACATTTTTTAAGTTAACTACCTGCTTAATTTTTCATGTGTTTTAGGTATGTCCCTCCAGAACAAGCCAAAGTGGTGGCATCAGTTCATGCATCTATTTCAGGGTCCTCTGCCAGTAGCACAAGCAGCACACCTGAGGTCAAACCACTGAAGTCTCTTTTAGGAGATTCAGCACCAGCACTGCACTTAAATAAGGGCACACCTAGTCAGGTGAGTAGTCTTAAGTCTTTGTAGAGGCTTCTACTTAAGGAGGTTAGTGAGTATCATGAATCTGAGAATTCTTTAAGACAGTAGCATAAACTTATATGCCAGTAGCATTCTGTCCTAAAGGTTTATAATAAGTTAAAAGAACCTTGGTTAAGTGGTTGAAAGGTGCATATTTTTGTTCTCTTTTGCTACTGCAAATTAGAGTTTCTTTGAATGCTCCACCGGTTTGTAAAGATGTACAGGAATGTTGTTAATAGCTAGCTGTCCTATAACATACATTTAGTAAAACATACGTGTATGGGGGCCATCAGTGTTAGAGCAGAATAGACTCCGCAGTGGACTTTCACAAGAAGGAATTTCTTAAGCAGTAGAATTTTCTCCCTGCCTAATGGTGAAGCATGTTTATCATTGAAACACAGGTGGCTTTGCTTTATATACCTAATTTTCTTTTTTTTTTTTTAAGATTTTATTTATTTATTTGACAGAGATCACAAGTAGGCAGAGAGAGAGGAAGGGAAGCAGGCTCCCTGCTGAGCAGAGAGCCCAATGCGGGGCTCGATCCCAGGACCCTGGGATTATGACCTGAGCCGAAGGCAGAGGCTTTAACCCACTGAGCCACCCAGGAGCCCCTATATACTTTATTTAAAAAAACTAAACAGACTGAAGTCTTTTCATAACTTGGTAAAGTCTGTGTTTCTGCGCTTTATTAGAATTGACTCAGGTATGACAGATTCGTTCCTGTCTGGCTTACAACGTTTGTCCTACACAAGAGTGGTTCTGAGGTATAGTACTATTTGAATTAAAGCCTACTGTTTTTAATAATGCACACTTGGGTGGGGCACCTGGGTGGCTCAGTGGGTTAAGCCTCTGCCTTTGGCTCAGGTCATGATCCCAGGGTCCTGGGATCAGGCCCTGAATCGGGCTCTCTGCTCAGCAGGGAGCCTGCTTCCCCCTCTCTCTCTGCCTGCCTCTCTGCCTACTTGTGATCTCTTTCTGTTAAATAAATAAACAGAATCTTTAAAAAAAAAAAATCACACTTGGGCATCTGGATAAGATGAGGTTGGAATAAAAAATAATTGTACTCTTCCCATCATATAAAGGATGTGTTTTGTGAAAGTCTCATCACTGTGCTCTTAGCATTAAGTCTGTCTTGTGTTAGAAGGTGTAACAACTGTTGTAACAAGAGAATTTGGGAATAGATACTAAAAATTTGTGCTTTTCAGAAAATAACAAAAGTTTTCAAGACTACAAGTAAAAGATTGTGTAATCTTTAAAACTGTGTTTTAAACGTGGTGAATTGGAAATAGTGTTATAAAAATGTACCTGAACTGACCAGAAGCTCTTTATAGTTAATATGTGGTTTATAGTCCCCAGTTGTAGGTCGCTCTCAAGTGCAGCAGCAGGAAAAGAAGCAGTTTGACCTTTTAAGTGATCTTGGCTCAGACATCTTTGCTGCTCCAGCACCTCAGTCAACAGCTACAGCCAATTTTGCTAACTTTGCACATTTCAACAGTCACGCAGGTACGTGTTTTTTCCCCAACAGCTTTTTGCCAGACACATGTATGTAGCACCAAGAAACATCCATTCTTTTTAAAACTTAAATATCAGTAAATGTGTTACATTGAGGGGGTGGGCCTCATAGTTATTGAGGTGTAATATGTAGCCATTGTGCTCCCCCCCGCCAAAGATTTTATTTATTTATTTGACAGAGAGGGAGAAAGCATGCGCAAGTGGGAGTGGCAGGCAGAGGAAGAGGGAGAAACAGGCTCCCTGCAGAGCAGGGGAAGCCAGACGTGGGACTTGATCCCAGGACTCCTGAATCATGATCTGAGCTGAAGGCAGTGGCTTAACCAACTGAGCCACCCCGGCGCCCCAGCCGTGGTGCTTTTTTAATCACAGAAGAGATTATATCTAATGTCAGACAGTTAGTGACATGACCTCTTTCCAGAGAAAAATGGGAAAAGACTTTTTAATGTATTTTTTTTTACCCTTTTAATAAGGAAAATTGCGAATATTCAAAAGCAGATATTATAACCCTTGTGTACTCATTGCTTATGCCTAATCTGGTTTCATTTGTCATTCTGTTCATTTCCTTTTCTTACATTATTTTGAAGCAATTTTAGACATACTGGTTTATCCCTAAATATTTTATATGTATCTGTAAAACAGAAGAACTTTGTTAAGCATAACCACAGTAGTGTTACCACTCCCTAACTAGTAATAATAATATTTAGTATTATTCATTAGTCACTATTCAGATTTTCCATTCCAGTTCAGACACCCTCACACACATACACATACACACAAACACACAGAGGTTATTCAGATAAGGTGTACACACTGTAGTTGTGACATGTATCCCATAGCCTGTGGGTTCTTCCTCCATCTCATTTTTCTCCTCTGTTATTTGTTGAAGAAATCAGGTTATTTGTCCTGCAGACTATTTGGTTGATTTTACTCTGAATTTGTTGATTGCACCACTGTGGGGGTCCCTTGACAGGTTCTTCTCTCTAAATTGATAATTGGTTCTAGATATATGATCCGTTACAGGTTATATTTTTGGAGGGGTGCAAACTTACTATTTATGGTTTAAGAGGCACGTATTATCGATTATTTCTGTTCTTGTAGGGTAAGCTGTTGATGCTCTGTCCCTGGGTCCATTATGCAAAATGTTGATATTCTAAATTTATCATTACTTCATTTATGAGCTGAAATATCTTTAAAAAATCTTTGGTTACCCAGTGGTATCATTTGTATAGGAAAGTTAATATATGACTAATTCTGACCAGTCATATATCAGAATGGTTGAAGCCCCACCATATTTTAATGATGATCTGTTTTTCGTTTCATATCATTATGGATTCATAGATTTAACATTTGCTACATCTCAAATCTGTTGTCATTATTATCTTTATTGATGTTCATATTATCCTGTTTTTAGAGTAGCAGTATCTTCAGGTTGGCTCTAGAAAATACAACTTCTTTTCTATTCCCAGACTTAACATGTTTGTTACAAAGAGTTAAATGAACTTCACTGGAAATTAGAAATTATGGAGTTTTGTTTTGTGAATGAATATAGAAACATTGCAGTTACCTAGGTAATATTTAAAAGTTGATTTTTAAAGTATAGATGTAGTTACTTGTGCCTTTCTAATTGTAATAGTAAATAACTGTAATAGACATTGAAATGGCATATTGTAGTGTAAAGAAATGGGCTTTGGATTCAGAATGAGTCTTTAGAGTTGTTGTTTCTTAATGCTTCCTTCTACTTTTTTTTTAAAAAATTAGTTCTGATGTAAATGGTCTGAAAACCTACATTGTATTTATATCAGAGATATGCATGAAATAATCTTTTGAATGCCAATAAGCTTTGTGTATGTCATAGAAAGTTTACCTGTTTGCATTTGTCAGTGGTTGAGTAAGCAACAAACCAAATGTGGATCACAAATTAAGAATTGATTTAGTCATTTTGTAGCCGTTTTATTTGATTATTTGAAACTTTGCTTTATATTTTTGCATGTATGTTTAATGTATTAGCTAATGTTTTTTACTGTTTCTTTGTCACTAATTATCATAGCTTCAATTATATAATCAAGAAAAATTTAAGACTATCTTTTCAAAACTTGGATTTTCACTATTTTGTGAGCATAGCAGCAACTAGCACTTAACAGAATTGATTTCCTACTTGTATTTTAGAACTTATTTTACCTTCTTTTACTCACCTGTGAGATTGTGATGCTGGCCCTTCTTTTTAATTTGACGACCTGGCTTATATAGTTGGATAATAATGGTATGAAGTATAACATATTGTATGTATATGTTTTTTATATATATACACACACACACCCAAAATGTACTGTTTAAGATAGTTCAAAAATTATGGAAAAGCTGCTCTTTAGCCACATTTCTTTTTAGCCAGCATTAAAAGAATTTTTGTTTTAAATATTAATGAGAAAAATAAATATTAATGAAAGTATTTTCTAAGGGCCTGCTACAGAAGGAAATTATGGTATAATTTATGTATGTTTGCTTGAAAAAGGGATTCTGGGATAAAGAGGATATCTTTCTCAGCAAAGTTTATACTGAGAAGGGTAAGAAATCAGGAAGCTTAGGATGTTGGGGCTGTGGTAGGTGAGCCCCCAGCTCTCTGTTGCCACCTGTTGCTTTTGAATGCTGGGAAAAGGAGTTGAAGAATCTAAGAATATAGAGTGAAACCTTCTGTAATTCATGAATAGTTTGCATTTATTTCAGTTTTACACTTACTGAAATACAATTTGATATGACTGATAAGTAACTACCAATTTCTTTTGTAAATTTTCAGTTTATTTCATGTTTCCCTTGTGTTTTTGTCTTTAAATGCAATTTGTGAATATTCACCATTCAGGGAATTAATGCTGTATCTTCCAGGTAGCCTTGTTAGCCAAAAATAGGTAGCCAGAAATAGTTATACAGGTCATTGCAGGCTCCACAAGCTGCTTTGTACCATGATTCCACTCATAGCATCAATAACTCCTTTAAAATGATCTTTGAAAATAATAGCTATTGCTTAATTGTAGAATATGTTTTAAAAAAAATGAATTGTGTAATTTTATCAGACTGATATGAGATCTTAACTATTTTGTCTCTTTTCCACATGTGGTAGAAATGGTAGGAAAGATGAGTCTGTGAGGATATAGTTTAATAACCACGTCAATTAGGTCAGGTTGCCTAAGAGGAGTAGTTTTTTAGCCTGGAGTTCTTATTTACGAATATACTGTCAAATCACCTTTTAAAAAAAAAAAAAACAAAACTCCATTTGATTCCAGGAGAATAAAATATAGACACATACTACAAGAGGAAGCTAAGAAAATTAATAATTTATTTCTTCTTTTTCCATTCTGTCTTTCCGCTAGCCTTTACAAGAACCCAGAATCTTTATTTTTCCATGTATGGTCCACAAATGTAAAATCATTGATAACTGAATTGTCACCCTGAAATTTTCATTTTTTTTTTTTTTAAGATTTTATTTATTTGACAGAGATCACAAGTAGGCAGAGAAGCAGGCAGAGAGTGAGGAGGAAGCAGGCTCCCGGCTGAGCAGAGAGCCCAATGTGGGGCTCAATCCCAGAACTCTGGGATCATGACCTGAGCTGAAGGCAGAGGCTTTAACCCACTGAGCCACCCAGGCACCCCGAAATTTTCATGTTTTTTTTTTTTAAAGTTTTAAGATTTGTTTATTTGAGAGAGAGATGTGCAAGTGAGCAGGTGTGCAGCGGGTGGAGGGAGAGGAGGGTGAGCATCCTCAAGCAGACTCTCCCAAGGGATTATGACCTGAGCCAAAAGTTGAGTTGGACACTCAACCAACTGAGTTACCCAGGCACCTCTTAAAAAACTTCTTAAGGTGAAAATTTTCTCCTGTACAGATTGATATGACAAATGGAACTTTTAACAGCAAATGATAATTATTCAGATATGCCAATCTAGTTAGCATTATTTTATAGGGAACCCTGTTATGTTTGCAGATAGTTTAATGGCTTAAAAGCCAGATGTCTTCATCTAAACATTCTGGTTGACATGGTATGTGAAGATGTGTATCAGTGGTGTGGTTATTGCTGTGTTCAGGAAAAGTCAACTTCTACAGAAGTACTTGTTCAGTTAGAAATGTAATTAACTTAAAGAATTTAGTAGTTATTTTGCTTGGTCATAAACATATCTTATGAACTATAAACTGTCATTGATTTTTTGTCACACCTTGTACTGGGGGTGTTAAACTTCATTGTCTTGCCAGCCAGTTAACACCAGTGAGTAATACAATGAAGGAACCACATGCAAAGGGGGATGTTCTAATCCCCTGTTGCCACATGGATACACAGGCTCAGGATTACTAGATACACTGATTTTCTTTTAAGAGAAGCAAGAAAGTTATTTAATGTGAAATGTTCTCTTTGTAAGTGTTGAGGTTGAAAAATTTAAATTTGTAGATGAAACAAATTCAGCTGAATTTGATGAAGGCAGTCCGTTTCTACTCTGGTCTCTGTTTATCTTCCTTTTTCCTGAGTACCCCTGTTTCACGGAAGATGAAAGACAGTTTTCAACAAGGTTCAGGCTGGTTAACTTTAGTGCCTTAAATTCTTAAACCGAGATTACTTCTTTGTGGTCTTAGAAATAAGATTATATTTAAAAAGCATATTTACTGTTTTGTCATATTCTGTTCAGTTTATATTTCTTTGTATAGAGATTGCTTAAGGTTCCAGATAGTAATTTTTATATTATTGAATTTATTAGTGTTTATTTTCCAAAATTTTGGTTTTTAAAATTTCATTCTATGGTACTTAACAATTTTAAAAGTTACTATAACCAGTCGTTGAAGACACTGAGTAGATTCAATGTCTCCATATAAAAACTGAAAGAAGCATTACAAAGTCCTGCTTTGCCCTAATGAATAGGTATTTGATTAATGTGTTTGGTGCTCTGGTTGGAAAACACCAGTGTTTATAAATGTGATAAAGTAGACTTGACTAACAAATTGGATTATGTTGAACTGATTTGTTTCCTGATGATGTTTCAAACGTGTTAAATGTATATTTTCCCTATAATGGTCTAAATGTAAGTTAACTGTAGAATATATATTATTGTAGACTACATACTCACATATATTGGAGGTTATAAGTGATGAACCAGCTTAGGGACTGAATTCCTTTTTCTCCAAGGTATAGATCCATTTCATTTACTCTCAAATGTACAACTAAGTTGTTCAAAAAACTTAGAACTTGTCTTTGCAAATATACTCTAAATTTGAGTATATACTACTCAAAATTTTTGTAGTATATACTCTATACGAACCTACTCTAAATTTGAGAACTTCCTGTACCATATTCTTTTATTCTTTTGGTTGATAGTTGTATTCTTTATAAGTTAAATATTCGACTTCTTTTGTCTTTTAATAGAATTTTCCTCTTCTGGGCCTAGTATTCCAAAGTTATTAAAAATCAATTCCCATTGTCTTATAAATTATAGAATCATACTGCTGAATTTGTAGTCATACTGCTGGATTTGCAAGTATAGACCATTTACTGAATCCTATTGTTTTGCTAGTGAAAAAACTGGTAGAGCATGAGCAGTTGAGGGACTTGTCCAAGGCTGTACAATTTTTTTTTTTGAGATTTTATTTATTTATTTGACAGACAGAGATCACAAGTAGGCAGGCAGAGAGAGAGAGGGAGAAGCAAGGCTCCCCGCTGAGCAGATAGCCTGACTCTGGGCTTGATCCCAGGACCCTGAGATCATGACCTGAGCTGAAGGGAGAGTCTTAACCCACTGAGCCACCGAGGTGCCCCAAGGCTGTACAGTTTTTATGTTAAGACGGAATTCTCTGATTATTTTAGATTCCCTTTTCACAAGCTTATTTGGTTATACTAAGTGGTAACTGGGTTTAAACTTATATTTATGATTTAAACTTGTGTACATATTTCTTCCAAAATATTTTTCAGTACATTGATCTTTTATTTATAACTTATTAGTTTATCTTTCATTGTATTTATTTTTGGGAAAGTAAAATATCAGCCTGTAAAGAAATTGAATTTTATTATGTGAAGTAGAAATAATAACAAAAAGATTTCAGAGTATCCAGAAAATACAAAAATTTATTTTGTTATGTAATAAGCAGCCTTTTAATTTAGATACCACTGTGTAATGTTTGAGAGCTAGGACAAATGTGTTTAAAAAGGTTTTTAAGAACAGAGTGTGAGTAGTGATACGTATATATAGCATAGCACTTCCACCTGTCAGACGTGCTAGATGTGAGGACATAAGAAGGGAAGTGGCTCAGGTGTCTAGTAAAAAGAGGTCTGCTTTAGGTGCATTTCCCCCTGCTGCAGTCATACCCTTTCAGATAGACACAAAAGAGTAATGACATAAAATGCTGTAAGTTTTCCTGATTATCTTCCTAGGATAATGTTTTACTTTGTTAGTAGAAAATTTCTTATTTAATAACTTTTTTTGGGTTTGTGTAAGTTAGAATACATATTTATTGCAAAAGGTTAGTAAACTCAAGCAAACAAAGGAATAAATGATAACCAATCTGAAAATTCACTACTTTGGGTAATGAAAATGCAGATTTTCCTTGCATGTGGTACCATGCTAACAAAATTGGCAAATGAAAATGTATTTGGAATTTATTTGACCTATTTATCTTATTTACTTTGTGATAAGCATTTTTGAATAGCACTACATATTCTTTGTGATTTTTTTTTTTTAAATGGCTGCCTTTTATTTCTGCAGTGTTCTGTAGTATATTTAAGTGATCCTGCATTACTGGCCATATGAGTTTTTAATTTTTTTCATTATTATTAAACACATGTTGTTTAACTGTTAGATATAGCCATACTCATTTACAAGATTTTTTCTTCACAGGAACTTCCTTGAAGTGATACTGCCTGCAAAGGATTTAAAGTGGCTGACTTTTACTATGCTGATGGCGTTTAACCTTTATCTTTTGGGCATGCTTTGCATTCTTCCCACTTAACATTCCCTTTCCTGCATACCAGCCACTTCTCATTATATTCTTTGTAAAAAATCTTATTCAACATCCATTTTAGCCTTTAAAAAAAAAACTTTTGAACTATTTTACTTAGCTATATATTTTAAGTTTAGAAAAGCCTAAAAATTTGCTCTTTTTTTGTTGATGACCTGTGGGAAGATACCAGTTGGGTCTTTTTCACTGAGTCTGAAGTACACTAACGTTATAAATTACTGTTTTCATCATTTCTCAAATTTTAATATATGTGAAGAATGGCAGGCTTTTAACAGAATGTGAATATCTTTGATTTGTTTGGCAATCATGTCCCTGTTACACATTCCGTTTTTAAATTTTTATATGCCATGGTGTAAAATAGTTGTAAACTTAGAGAAAACCAGGAATTTAACGTTCTCTGTATCATTATTTTAGATTCACATAGCTGATGAGTCACTTACTACCGTTTTAAATCTGAATTTTCCAGAATGTAATCTATAATCTTACATCTGTGTTTACATTACTGTAATTAATGTATTTAATGCTCTTAGAGTTTCCTTTAATAGAGTCACTTTTATTGTATATTCTTGAGGTTATTCAAAGTGCATTGTGTGTGCACACATTTATTGTTAATACAAAGTGGGGAAATTTTGGGATACTTTTTAATGAATTGCTTGAAAGTGGGTTCAATAAACACTGTTAGGATTTAAGATTTGATTTCTAAATGAATTCTCTTTAAAGTGAGTTGTGAGACAGAAACTTTTCACAAAATTTCATTCGTCATATTTTTCATTTATAATTTTCATATTCATTAACATATATTGTTCCTTACCATTTACAGCTCAGAATTCTGCAAATGCAGATTTTGCAAACTTTGATGCATTTGGACAGTCTAGTGGTTCGAGTAATTTTGGAGGTTTCCCCACAGCGAGTCACTCTCCTTTTCAGCCCCAAACTACAGGTAGAGCTTCTCTGGCATTATGCTTCAATGTTTACTTTAAAACACAAAACTCTCTAGATATAGTTTGAAGAATTATTCTGAACTTAAATTCTATAATCCTTACAAAGCTCTGGGGAAACCTGAAATCTTTATTTTTTTCCGTGTTCCTTTTGTTTGTTTTGTTTTATTTTAAATTATCTGGTGTGTTGTCTAATTCAGTGTCTACTCTTTTCCTTTTCCTGCATATGAATCTCCCTTAAATTTCTTTATGCACAGGAGCATTACAGAGCTTAAAATTTGTTAGAATCTCAGGGCACATTGATTTAGGCTCTGAATAAAGGAAGCTAATGGTTTGCTTCCATAGATAGAAAAATATAAGCAATTTTCAGGGCAGCAAGCTTGAGAAGATAAATACTAGTAGTTAAAAGGAGACCATTGAACAGTCACTCTATAATCAGACTGGAAGTAGTTTTCTGTGCAGGAATTGGTCTTTAAACATTGAGTACTCTCTCATAAAATATATTGTTTTCAGAATCTCATTGAACCCTCCTTTAGATTTTTGACTGATTATTTTTCTTTCAACTTTTAACTCTGTGTATTGTCTTAAAGCTTTTTCTTTCATTTTTCTTTTTTTTTTCCCCCTTCTTTAAATTCCATCATTTACATAATTTCTGGCTGTCCAGCATTTAGAATGCTTTCATCTAGCTGCAGTTTTGGTGAATTTACTTCAGCTTTTCCTCTCCAGGCTTCCAACAGTAAGTTCTGTTGTCAAGTAGGCATCTTTTACTAATTTGTATGTTTTATGTTATTTCATGGATTTTTTCAATTATAGAATGTTACTCATCTTTTAATGATAATCATTCTGAAATTCTCACTTTTATTCTCTTTTCACTATTACTAAACTCAGACTTAGAGAATACAGTAATATATAAAAAAAGAGTTGACTTATTGAGGTTTTAATAATTTGAAGTAAATTTCATCAAATATTGAAAGTTAGTATTATGTACTTTGTTCACCAGCTACTTGTAACAGATCGCAGTGTTAAATACCAACACACATTACTTAGTTTTGATTGAAAACAACTGGAGTTTAATTCCTGAAAGATATTTTATCAGTGTAAATTTTACAATGTCTATAATACTACTTGATGGAAAAGTGTGTTTTCTTTTTTCAATAGAGCTGTATCTTTCTGTTTTTTAGAATATCTGTAATTGTGCTTTGCTATCATTTAATATTTAACTCTATATACTATTTTGATTGCTGAAACTAATATGTAGGTGTAAAGAACTAATACCAACAGTGTAGCATCAAAAGCATAGAATGAAATAGTCTGGCTTTAATTTTTTGATAGTACTTTAGAGAAGTCTCTAGAGGACAGAACAGTCTTTAAATTCTTAGCAGGCTATATACAGTAATGACCATTAGGTGAATTGTGATCTATAAATTAAAAAATTGGTATGATATTTAGATTATGCATTGTATACTATAATTTTTATTCTTTGAACTATATAATAGGGCATGATTTTACTGAGGACAACCATGATATTATACGGACATTAAATTATTATGTGGAATTAAGTATTAGCTCTTCAAGTAAAATAAGCCTAAAGCTCAAAGACCACATTTTAAGAAATTGTGGATCAAAATAGTACATCTTAAACATTTTAAATCTGTACTCTAGGATTTGTTTCAACCATGTCTGTTTTGGAGCTATAAGATCTTATAGTGTAAGATACTTTGTGTCTTGCTTATGGAGACTGTTCAGGGAGAACTAATAAAAAGTGATAGTACATAGATAGCTGAATAGTCTATAAAGTAACTTGAGTTTAAAACCCAGTATCATGGAGTTACTCTTCTATGAGTTATAATCTTCACTTCAGTGTAGATAATTAATACATAGTAACTTGTTACCCTACATGTTTCCCGGGCCTTTGAAAACATAGTTTCCCAAATTATGAAAAGTCATATGTAGATGATTAAAGTTAAATGCCATTTGCCAATAGAAATGCTTGTAGAACACTTAAGGAAGAAATCACATGATCTATCAAAGGATTTTGGGAGAAGTCTAGAAATTTTAAGTGTTTTGTTTATTCTGTTACAGGTGGAAGTGCTGGATCAGTAAATGCTAATTTTGCTCATTTTGATAACTTCCCCAAATCCTCCAGTGCTGATTTTGGAACCTTCAATACTTCCCAGAGTCATCAAACAGCATCAGCTGTTAGTAAAGTTTCAACGAACAAAGCTGGTCTACAGACTACAGACAAATATGCAGCACTTGCTAATTTAGACAATATCTTCAGTGCTGGGCAAGGTATTAAGCTTTAAACAAAATAAATACAAATTTGTATATTAAACAATCCTCTACATTTTGTTATATTTATTATAATTTATGGTCACTATGCTTTTCATAGTTATGAAGAAATTTTGTCTATATTAAAAGTTCATGAGTATTTACCATAATCCAATAACAGGCCTTTTGGAAGTCCTAGAAACTATTTGTAAGCTTCTAATTTTAAAAGAAATTAAGTGACAAAATTTAATTTTGTCTTAGAAAGCATGCTTCACTGTTGGAAGGATTTGGAGGGCCAACAAATCCTATTAGTAATGCTGACTGGAGGGTTATGTGGTGGTTTTTGTAATATATTTGTTTTGGACTATTTTTGCCATTAATATTTTGGTATTAAAAAAAACTAAACCCATTATTTTTACAGTATATATTTAAAGCGGTTTTGATCTTATGGCCAGTATTTTGCCTCTCAAAATGCATAGTGTGATAGAGTACAGCAGAGGTCTGGTTTTGGACTGGAGTCTGCATCCTGATCTATCTCTGACCATGCTTTCTCATCTCCAGAATGAGGATAGTAATAGCATTGAACTTGTATGTGTTGTTGTATCTCAGTCACTTAGAACAGTGCCTGGCACGTGGTAAGTGCTATTAGGAATGTTTCCTTTTATTACTGTCTCTAATTTTTTCATGGACAACCCTGGGAAAATGATATTATTAATGAATTGTTCACATTGGGTCTAGCATTTTATAAATTTGATGTTCACTTGAATGAGAATCACCTGTTTTGGAGATGTTAATGTAGCATTTTGAGAATGTGTTCTTTATACATAAGCTAGACATGTTATTGTTACAGTGTTCATTTTTGTTACAGAAACAGTATTTTGTCTCTACCACAGTGGTATGTGTAGCAATTAATCTCATCCAATGGTTTCTAGGTAGTTTATTAGATAAAACTGTGGAGTTCTATCCATTTATTTGCTTAGCTTTAAATCAGCTTTAAATGTACACGTATTTCATGGCAAATGTGGTTGATAAATTGTAAGCATAACTTAAAATTTCAGTGTAATTCGTTTTTGTTCATTTATAGGTGGTGATCAGGGGAGTGGCTTTGGGACCGCAGGTAAAGCTCCTGTTGGTTCTGTGGTTTCAGTTCCCACTCAGTCAAGTGCATCCTCAGACAAATATGCAGCCCTGGCAGAACTAGACAGCGTTTTCAGCTCTGCAGCCACTTCCAGTAACGCATATACTTCCACAAGTAATGCTAGCAGGTACCTTGTCTCAGTCAGTGTTCCTGCTTCGTGTTGTCATCTTTTTTTCGACTCTGAATAATAATGTTAAATAATGACTGGTGACATATTTTTTAAAATCTTGAGTATTTTTATAGTTTGCAGAAACTGAGTTTAATTTGCTAATTCAAATATCCTTGAGTAATTGTCATTTTATCTTTTTATTTAATTAAAGCTTTTGTTACTTTTCTTTCCTGAACACTGAAGTTATAGTTGAGGGTATGTACACATCTCAGAGTGAGGAGTTATATACAGATTTAATTATACTGAGCAGAGAATCCATTTAGAAAATTATATACTTTTAAGGTACAGTTTTCAGTCATGAAGACTAAACACTGAAAGTAACATGTTGTAGCTTTAGTTGTAAATAAATATTTTTAGAAATGTTTGCAAGAGAACCCCGGATCCAATTCTGTATCTCGTCGGTGTCCTACTAGTATTAACACATAGGCATACCATTAACTGTGTTCAAATATATCTGATGTGAGGGTATTTTTGGCATCAGAAAGTCTTGACACATTTTAATAGCAATAGAGCTTTAAAAACTCTTCTAGTTGTAACTTTTACATTTCTGAAAGAAAACAGATGCAGAAGTACAGGTGACTTAACCACACAGTGCTTTATCCATCTCTTTGTTTTCCATCCTGCAGATTGTCTCTTCTTTCTTCTGTTATCTGAGTAGCTTTTTGTTTCCCTTCAGCACCTTTTCTAGAGAGAAATGGGAAGATTGTAACACTAACTACTTGGATTCTCCAGTAATTGATTTTCTATATGCCAAGCAGGAAAACTGAATCTAAAAAGTAAAGTTAAGAGTATTTGTATATATCTTGTTTCATTAGGATGTCTGTGTTTAGACATACGAAATAGTGACCTATAGCAAGGTAACCATAAAGTCTGGAAACATAGGTATACATAACACATGGTTTATTGATACTGTATTACAGTATATTAGTGGTTCATACTGTGAGGTCCATGGAACATTTAGGTACGTGAGACCCTTTCAAAGGGGTCTTTGAAATTAAAACTATAGTCATAATAGTTCTCACAGGTTATTTGTGTTTTCAGTGTAGACATTTGTATTGATGGTGCGGAACCAGTGACAAGTAAAAACTTGCCAACACTTTAGCACAAATTAAGACTGTGATACCAAACTGTACTAGTAGTCATCTAGTAGTCATTATATTTCTTACTACCACATACTCAGTTTTACTTGTGGATAGTCTTGATTTAGTTTTTCTTATGAATATTCTTTTTAATTATTTTCATGAGGTGTAATTGGTATCTAATATTGGCTTCGAGTGTACAGCATAATAATTTGATGTTTGTGTGCATTGTGAAATGATCATGTAAATGTAGTTACTATCCGTCCCCATACAAAGCTAACTTTTAGGATTTACTCTCTTTATAACTTTCAAGTATGCACTATAATATTATTGACTGGTCACTGTGCTGTACATTACTACCCTGAGACTTACTTATATATTCTTACAAATATTCTTTTTTTTTTTTTTTATATTTTTTTTTATTTATTTGACAGACAGAAATCACAAGCAGACAGAGAGGCAGGCAGAGAGGCAGGCAGAGAGAGAGGAGGAAGCAGGCTCCCTGCGGAGCAGAGAGCCCGATGCGGGGCTCGATCCCAGGACCCTGAGATCATGACCCGAGCCGAAGGCAGAGGCTTTAACCCACTGAGCCACCCAGGCGCCCCTCTTACAAATATTCTTGACAAAACAGTAAATTTTACTAGAGTGCCTGGGTGGCTCAGTTGTTTAAACATCTGACTCCTGGTTTCAATTTGGGTCATGATCTCATGGGTTGTGGGATCAAGCCCCACATTAGGCTCCAACCTCGGCGGGGAGCTGGCTTGAGATTCTCTCCACCTCTTTCTTGCCCCCCCAAAATAAAACCTTCTAAGCAAATCTAATTTTATTAAATCCTGACCCTTAAATAATGTACTCTTAACTTTCTATGTGTTCAAGCAAGGTATGTATCAAATAATTTTTGCTGCATGTTGAAGTATCATGGGTAACTGGAGGAAAGTCAGCTTGTGTGGTTGTTCGAGTTGTGGAATGAATCAGCCACACATAATAATGAATACATCCATTGTTTTATGGAACACTGGTTTTCCTTAAAAGTAAGAATGATATACCATGGTTATTCAGGTTTGGATATTTGGCAGAAATTTTCTCAAAAATGAATATTTAAGTCTGTCATTTTAAGGAAAATAACTGATAAAATTCACACGTCCAAACAAATACTAGAATTTTAGAAAATTTTTTAATCCACCATGAGCTTTACAGCTTCACATTACTTTTCTAATAAAATGAGTGGTGATATTAATGTAAATTTTTGATTTTTGCTAAGTTCCTTTGGTTATAGAAAATATAATTCTCTATCATAAAAATGCTAGTTATGTGAGCATGTAATAGCTTTATGGTTAATTTTAAAAGAATGAAATTTTTAAAATTTTCTGGTTTAATTTCTTTACTGTACGTATTGTTAATGTACAGCACATTTACACAAAGACTCTTTGGAATTCTCAGTAACTTTTCAGAATGTTAATGAGTCCTGAGATGTAAAGTTTAAGAACTGCTATGATACATATGATGATATATATATGATATATGATATATGGTATTCTCAGTATTACCTGTTTCCACATTTTATGGCCACCCTTTACACTGATTACCTTTGCTTTAAAAAAAATAAAAAGAACTCCTTCTGTGTTTGTTTTCAGCAACGTTTTTGGAACAGTGCCAGTGGGTGCTTCTGCACAGACACAGCCTGCTTCTTCAAGTGTGCCTGCTCCATTTGGAGGTACGTGTTTCTGCGATATATATATACATATATATATACGCATATATATATATATATGAATGTGTGTATTGATTTTTATAAAACATATAAAGCTTATTATAGTATTGCATTTTCTTAGGAGTACTGGAAGATTATGAAAGCAACAATTTATCAAAAAGCTCTAGTTTTTTCTTTTTTTTTTTAAGATTTTATTTATTTATTTGACAGACAAAGATCACAAGTAGGCAGAGAAGCAGGCAGAGAGAGAGGAGGAAGCAGGCTCCCTGTCGAGCAGAGAGCATGACGTGGGGCTCGATCCCAGGACCCTGGGATCATGACCTGAGCTGAAGGCAGAGGCTTCAACTCACAGAGCCACCCAGGCGCCCCAAAAAGCTCTAGTTTTCTGTCCTCATTAATGTGTGAACAAGTATTTTTGTTAATTGAATACAAATATATTAGGATTTTATAGTATATTTTTGTAATTTCTTAAAGCTACGCCTTCTACAAATCCATTTGTTGCTGCTGCTGGTCCTTCTGTGGCATCTTCTACAAATCCATTTCAGACCAATGCCAGAGGAGCAACAGGTAAGAAATAAGTATAGATTATAGAACAGAAAACTTTGGAAAAGGTGTTTATTTATTGCAAAGACACCATGAGAAGAACATCAGAAAGTAAAGTTCTTCTTTCTTACTGAAGTGGATGGAAGAGTTTGTCCGTAAAGAGTACACTAGCTAAAAATTTATAAAATCCTGGACTTTAATATTTGAGAGGGACCCTAGCAGTTCTCAAGCAGCCCCCATGGATCAGTCACAGCTTTCATTCTTCAGGTGAGGCAGCCCCAAGCATGGAGATGAGACTTCTTCCAGCCATGCCATTTTGTGACTGAGATGGGACTTTTGAATACAGTAATTCTGACTCATTTGGTGGTCTGGTTTTGGAATTACTGGTTATTACTCACTCAAGCTTAATAGGAAAAATTTATGAGAAGTTTTTTTTTGTTTCGTGTTTTGCTCTTCATGAGTTGGTGAGGAACACATTAGCTTTATTACATGAGGTCTTAGCAATTAGGTCTTCTAGTGCTTCTCTATTTTAGAGCATTTCACATTTTTTTTAAGTTGCGTAAACTTGATTTGATTTGGGGTACAGTATTTGAATATTCTCTCTTGATAATTTTTTTAATCCTCTTTATTCCTTCCCTTTTTTCTTTTTGGTTCATGTTGCAAGCCAGCCACATAACTTTTATATTGCACTTCCTTGATTTTTGTCCTGTTACCCTGAACACCAGAACTGTTTGCCAGTATCTTAGGGTGTCAGCAAGTGTACATGGTATAGCCTGAAACCCATTAAGTTTAAAGTTGGCTAGCTTTGTTCTTGTGCACGTGTCCCAATAATTTTAGAACGAAATCGTTAAGCGTATAGCATATATTGATGTGAAATCTTGAAAGAATAAGGTGTTTGTAACATAATTTGTGCCTTAAGAATTGGTAATTATTAGCAAATCTGTGTCATTGGCAAGATTAGGAATTGTGGTAGTAGGAGTTTCTTCAGTCATGATTTGTTGGTATCTCATGTAATAGATGTTTAATAAGTATTTTAATTTCACATAATTCCTTAAATTGATTTTGTTTTAATTCAGTTATACTTAATCAGTGATTTAATTTCTGTTTCAGACAGAAATATTCATCAGTTAAAATATATGGAACATTTCTATTTCTTAGCATATTATTTTGACCTGGTGGAATGAATATATATGGTGTCTCTGGGCCCAGAGGGTTCTGTATATTTTCTTATTTAGTCCTCTTAACTCTCATCAAATACATGTTGACAGCTGAGGAAAGTGAGGCTTAGAAAAATTAAGTGAATATGTTTTGGGTACAGCCAGACTTGTGTTCAAATCTTGACTTCATATTTACATGTTTGATGATCTTAAGATATCTTTTTATATATTAATTTCATAATGAGTAGAGTAAAGATGTTAGGAAGATGTACTGATGTTTGTTGAGTGTTTAAAATTGTTTGCAAGGTAGTGTCACAATTTTTATAGCTATATAACACCATTTGACAACTGAAGTTTGGAAACCCAGATTGTACCTTGACTAAGCTTATATTGATCTAACTTTTCTGAGCCTTAATGTTACCCTTTTCTATAGAATGTGAACAATATTCTCCTACTGGCAGAGTTTTTGTGAGAATTACAAATCACTGTTTGGTCTTTGCATTATTCTATATGGTTGGTAAATCTTTCTATTATTTTCCGTTCATGATTGTATCTCCAAATTGATTTGTCATTAGAGTTAAGGGCTTTCTTAACTTCTATTAACTTCTATTTTATGTAGAGTATGAAAGTCCTTTAAAGTTAAGGATCTATGTAGGATGTACATGAATATAAAAGGTATGATGTATGTTCAGATGTTATAAGGTGATCTTTAGTATTAGGCTAAGCACAGTTTATTGAAAGGAAATTATGTCCCCAAATTTTTATTTCAAGGCAAAAAATGTTTTCCATTATAAACCGCTTCAATTTATGACATTGATCACCTTTTTTTTTTTTTTTTAAGATTTTATTTATTTATTTGACAGACAGAGATCACAAGCAGGCAGAGAGGCAGGCAGAGAGAGAGAGGAGGAAGCAGGCTCCCCGCTGAGTGGAGAGCCCAATGCAGGGCTCGATCCCAGAACCCTGGGATCATGACCTGAGCTGAAGGCAGAGGCTTTAACCCACTGAGCCACCCAGGTGCCCCACCTTTGTTAAGTTTTTATAAAATATTAAAAGTAAATGTTAACTACTAATTTTTCTGTTGAAGTTGTAATATAAATAGTATTTTGATAAAATACACTATGCTTAGAAATTTCCCATGTCAAAATTAATATTAGTTCTTTAGGACATATTTTTTGTTGCTTTCAAATATTTTGTTAAATATGAGGTAGCCTTTGAAAGAGGGTATTGCATAGTAGTTCTTTGAAAATTTAAAACATTTTACAAATGTTTCTTTTTTTTGATGTTTCTTTCTTGAAATACATATTTTAATAATCATTTTTCTTCTGCATTTATAAAGCTTTGGGGCTTTAATTTTCTTTTACCGTATTACATAGAAACCTTCATTAGGATATTAACCAATATGGCCTAAGACCTTTTTCTTTAAAAATTTATTTATTTATTTATTTATTTATTTGATAGAGATTGCAACTAGTCAGAGAGGCAGGCAGGGAGAGAGAGGAGGAAGCAGGCTCCCTGCTGAGCAGAGAGCCCGATGTGGGGCTTGATCCCAGGACCCTGGGACCATGACCTGAGCCGAAGGCCGAGGCTTTAACCCACTGAGCCACGCAGGCACCCCAGACCTTTTTCATTTTAGGATTCTATAATAGCATTTTTTTATAGAGCTTTTGAGACCTTAAATCTAACAGTTAATACAATTTTCAATTATTATGAAATTCTCTTATAATTCTTAAATTTCTCCTTCGCTATGGAATGAATAGTCTTTATTTCCCTAACTTCATTTTAATGAATGATGGAACGATTTAAAGGATTTTTTTTTACCCCTCCAACGAGATAAACTTAACAGAAATGTAGAGATGAAAGAATCATAGTAGCATCTAGGCCAGCATCCTTGTTTTATTACCTAGGTGGAGACTGATTTGATGGGTTTGCCTTAAACTTTCAGAATTGATTAATGACTAATCTAATAGTTACAATAGTTGTGATAGTTTAGAACTCTTCTAAACCATCACTGTTTCTGCTGGTTCCACTGATTCCACTTTTTAAGAACAATACCTAAGAGAAATGAAAATACATCCACGTAGAAACTGGTACATAGATGTTCATAACATTATTCATAATAACCAAAAAGTGGAAACGGCCCAAAATGTCATCAGCTGATGAATGGATAAACCAAATATGTTATAATCACAATAGAAATTTGCTTGGTAATAAACAGTAATGAAGTCCTGACACATGCTGCAACATGGATGAACCTTGAAAACATTGGCCTAAAGGAAGCTAGTCATAGAGTAACGTATAAGCCTGTGATTCCATTTGTAAGTGGTATGTCCAGAATGGACACATCTGTAGACCTGGAAAGGAGGGGAGGTGAGAGGGAGGGTGACAGCTGATAGATACGGAATTTCTTGGGGTGGAGGTGATGAAAATGTGCTACAGTTCCATTGTGATGGTGGTTTTACAACCCTGGGAAGATACTAAAAAGCGTTGAATTCTACACTTCAAGTGGACAAATAGTGTGATAATGTAGATTATATCTTAAAAAGCTGTTAAGTCGCAAGTTTTATTGCAGCAGGACTAGAGCTTACGAGGGCATCATTGTTGCAGACTGAGGTTACAGCAGTTAATATTGGGTCACAGTCACTGTTGACTGAAGGTCAGTTTGTACCAAAGTGTATTTTGTAGAGCATGTATCTTGAGATGTTATCAAATACTCCGTGGAAAAGGGTTCTATGCCCAAACACATATGGGAAACGCTGGTACAAACAGTTTAATCCATGACTATTAGTGCAGGACTTCTTAAGAGACTTAAGGATTTTAAGAAAGGAGATAAACATAGAGTGACTTAACTTATTTATTATGGTATCCTTCCTCCTCGGTTACCCTCTTGTTGAATTCAGAACACAGTACCGATGTATCTCTTAAGTATCCATCTTTTAAAGTTATTAGCAAGGAAAATATATCCATTGAGTATTTACAGTACTTTTAAAAAATTTGTTAAATTTATCTTCGTGGCAGCTTTTTCAGGTAGGTACTGTTTTCCCTCCCTCTGCCTCCTGTTTGCAAATGAGGAAACAGAAGCTTGTGGAAGTTAAATGACATTCGGTAGTTAGAAAATGACAGAACCAAGACTCCTGACTACTCTAATCTCTCACTAGTTCTGTTTTCCCACATTTAATTGGTTAAGTATGGTAATTTAAAATGCATGGACATATATTTTAGAAACATTTCCACTCCAGATGGTTAAAACCAACAGAAAATTTCTAGTACTTAAAAACGTAATTTGGTTTCTGTTCTTTACATGTATTTATGTGTAAACTCTCTGACCTCATTTATGCCTGATAAGATTTACACAAGATGGATTTTTCTCTTCTCTTCTCTTTTCAGCCATTACATTGTAAGCTGAAAGTTGTGCTCACCTTTCTAATGATTTACACTAAATAATTTCCCACTCATCATACTTAGTTTACTTGAGTTATCTTTATGAATTTCTAGTTAGTGTACAGAACTGTAAATAAAATAATTAAACATCCTTCAGGTGCTGTCCACAAGATTTGACTTTTTAGATGTAAAAGTTAGATTCCAGGTCATTTTAGATAATCCTGTGAATAGCATAGGGTGTAACTCATGAGGCCTACAAAGTCTTTTTATGGCTATAGTTGCATCTTAACATGAAAAAAATGTTAGTGTTTAATTAAAAATGGGTTTCATAAATGGTTTTATCATTTGGTATTTCTTTCTCTGATATTTATTATGCTAATTTTCCCTTTATTTCAAACAGGTTAAATATTAGTGTCATGAATGTTGTTGAAATTAAAAGACTTTGTGGATATGTTTTTATTATGTATTCTTATGCTACCCACTTTGTAACAGTATATTCTAATTTTAGTACTTTCTAATGAAACAAATTTACTTTTTTTTTTTTGACAATAATTATCCTTAAGTTAATTGACATTGGTCTCTTTATGGCTTTCCATAAGGCCTTTCTGGAGCAATGCATTCTCAAGTATTCCCTCACGCTCATTTTGGTAGGTGGCCACAACTGATACTTGGATTTGTGTGGCAATCTGTCTACCTGCTTGTGGAAGCTTCTGCTAGTGTTCTGGATCCCTGCATGTGGAATTAAATTTTTTCCATGTTTTACAATGGAGTGGGCATGGATGTGTGGCATTGGGGTTTACATTATATTTAAAGTTACATAAAAATTGTGGTGATTTGTGTTTTCATGCTGAAAAGCATTATCGCTTACCTCCATGGTCACATTAGAATGTTAATAGCTTTTTTGATTATTTTCCTTGAGTTTGAATTCATAGCACTTTTGACACCTTTTTGATATACCAAAAACCATTTTACCACATTATTCCATGGGTTTGGTTTTGCTTAACTGTATACAAGTTTCGCTTTTTAGTGCTTTCTTAAAAAGTGATTTGTCAAAGTTTTGTCAATGCATTGTTGTCTGTTATGAAACCCTTCTGTTTCCTTTGCAGTGTGCTTATTATTCTTTAATTCACTTGCTTCGTAGTGGCTTGTTTCTCCTGTTTTCTCATCAATTGTAATTTCAAAAAAAAATTCTGACTAGGTTCATTGAGAAAAATTGAAAAGTTATAAACAATAGGTTTATGAGGATTTCTTTGGGGAGTATCTATAACATGACTTCCAAGGTTTTTTAAAAATAAAATACAATCTGTGTAACATGTTTAGTATTAATTCCTGTGCCTTAAATCAGAGATCAAGTTGGTAAATTTAAAAAAAAATTTTAAATCAAATACAGTGAATTGTCATGTTTTTGATAGCATCATGCCAACAATGTTTCACTATTTTAATTGCTAGTATTCTGTGTTAAAAGCGCCACTATTGGCTCTTACTTTACCGAGACTTTTTCTGGAACATACATTCAGAAGGTGCTGTTTTTAATCTCCATTAGCAGTAAGTAATATACTGTTTTGCTACTACATGCATTCCTTTTCAATTTTTTTTTTGAGAGAGAGAGAGAGGCAGGGGAGTGGTAGACAGACAATCTTGGGCCCTGCGTAGAGCTGAAAGCCTGATATGGGGTTCAGTCTCTTAACCCTGAGATCATGACCTGAGCCAAAATCAGGATTCAGACGCCTAACCTACTGAGCCACCCATGTGCCCCTACTACATGCGTTTCTGTAATGCAAATTAGGTTATAAGTAATTCATAAGTGGGGGAGTGATGGCAGCATACCACATGTGTAGTGATTGTTAATACACTGATTTCAGTGCAGTCTAGATTACTACGCTCATTCACCCTATATCCATCTTTTCTAAGAATGCTTATTTCACTCCCTTTTCAATCTTTATGCGTTTTATGCAATCTTTATGCATTTTATGCAATCTTTATGCATCTCTATAACTTAGCAGTCCTAACCTTAAACCTCTTATCCAAAGCAGTCTACTTATCTTTCAAATAAGATACAGTGGTCCATATATTTCTTTTGGAATTGATGTATTAAGAACCTCACATGTTCTTTTAATTGTGTTAGTGGTTTTATTAGGGAAAGCCATTTCCCCTCCGGCTCCTTTTGGGCTCTGTTAACAAAACTGTATAGGTTTTGAGAGGCCTGCTTCTAAACTCTGTTTCTCCTATAAGTCTTGTTATTTTCAATGAACTATTTTTTAGAAGTTTTAAAGTTGTTTTTATCAGGAACATACTTACTATGTTATAGCAGACAATTCAGTGGATAAAATTCGATTTTTGGCGATTTTACTGTATGTAGCAAAATAAAGCTAAAAACAAATGTATATTAGTACACATGTGACTCGCATGATGGGCTTTAAGAAAGTTGACCGCTGTTTAGACTTTTAATTACTTTGAGAAATTTTCTTATGATTTCAAATGATAGCTTTATTAGTGTCATTCTGGTCATGGGTTTCAGGAGAACAACAATTTATAGATTGTGTTAAACTGTATAGTGCTAAAACTTATTACTAACTTTGTCAGCGTTTTGGAATTTAAGGTGCCTTTAGTGTACAAGTTAATGTTTTTCAAGTGAAGTCATTCTGTAGCGTGTGGTATGAGGAGCAAAGCCTGCTCTTTTGTGTATTAGTTATCAGCCCTTGCTTTCTCCTGTCAGCTGCAACCTTTGGCACCGCCTCCATGAGCATGCCCGCGGGCTTCGGAACTCCTGCTCCCTATAGTCTTCCCACCAGCTTCAGCGGCAGCTTCCAGCAGCCTGCTTTCCCAGCCCAAGCAGCTTTTCCTCAACAGACAGCTTTTTCTCAACAGCCCAATGGTAAGATCTCACACTTGGCTAGCTGTAAGTCCACTTCAGATATCCTTTATGTATCATAATCTTTTATGTTTGGACAGAAAGACTTGTCCAAAGAATGCTGTGGCACTGTCTGCTAAACATTTACAACACAAATATAGATGCCTTCGTTGGTTTGGGCCTTAGAGAACTGAATGATTTGGTAATATTTTGTGACCAGGTTATAGATTTAGGAGAAATCAGAGACTCTCTAAAGAGTACCCCTTCTTAGAATCTCCAGTGTCTTTTCTTTTATCTTTTTTCTTTTTTTAAAAAAAGATTTGTTTATTTTAGAGAGAGAGAGAGAGAGAGAGACAGAGCCTGTGTGTGAATTGGAGGAGGGGCAGAGGGAGAGAATCTTCAAGTGGACTCTCCTCTAAGAGTGGAGCTGAAGAAAGTGCTTGGTTTCAGACCCGTGAGATCACAACCAGAGCCGAAACCAAGAGCCGGATACTTAACTGGCTGAGCAACCCACGCGCTCTCTCCCCACCGCCCCAGTCTCTTTCTTATTAATTTCTCTTGTTTGTTCTAACATGTCTCTTGATTTTAAAAGAAAACTTTGTAGGGCACCTGGGTGGCTCAGTGGGTTAAAGCCTTTGCCTGTGGCTCAGGTCATGATCCCAGGGTCCTGGGATAGAGCCCAGCAGCAGGCTCTCTGCTCAGCAGGGAGCCTACTTTCTCCTCTCTCTCTGCCTGCCTCTCAGCCTGCTTGTAATCTCTGTCTGTCAAATAAATAAAATCTTTTAAAAAAAAGAAAAAGAAAACTTTGCATCAGAAAACTTGTGGATCTGCTCTTTTGTATAATGTATTTATGTGGGAGACATAGACTTAATTTTCCAAGTAGGTAACTGTATTGTGGTTAGAGTTTGTGTTCTAGAAGCCAGGGATTTTTTTTTTTTTTTTTTTAATCAAGCTTATTTGCTGAAGTTTGAAAGACCATAGGTTTGAAGATTATTCTTAAGTTATAATTGTGTTTCTATATTTAGTGTCTCTGGTTAGATAAAAATTTGGAAATAAGGTCCATGGCAGAGCCATAATGATAAAATATTTCCTAACAAATATTGTGCTGTTCACATGAATCCATTGTGTTTTGCTCACATCCCGTCTCAGATAGCCACAGGTCATTTATTAATTCCATTCTTCAGATGTCAGCAGCTTACATAGCTGAGACACATGAGAAGAAACCATTTCTGAGAAGCTGTATGAAAGCTCTGTTACATGTGCCACAGGAAGTTTTTCTCTGGTATTTGAAAGAGCAGGAGACTCAACAGTTAAACATTGATATTTTATTATTGTTGCTCTGGTAGGAATTTCTCTGAAACTTCTTATGAGTCTTTATAAACAGCAGATTGTCTCTGAAAGGTATGGGTTTTAATTGGTGGTTCTGTTTTAACAAGGTGCAGGTTTTGCAGCATTTGGACAAACAAAGCCAGTGGTAACCCCTTTTGGTCAAGTTGCAGCTGCTGGAGTATCTAGTAATCCTTTTATGGTAAGTGAGATGCAATTTTAAGCACTTTATAATTTGTGTGTTATCTTCAAGTTAGGAAAAGCAAGATGTGACTCTTCTATTGATGTGACAGTAAAAGATTTTACAGATTGAGGCAGCTATCATGCATGATCCTTTTTTGACTTAAAAAAGACACACACACATTATTAATCAGTTGCAAATCAAAGCACTGACAGTATAAGCTATTTTATAGCATGAAACTTAGCTGTTTTCTTGTCAAAGTAATGCCTTATGAAAAGCTGTAGATTTAGTTGAACTGTGTGAAAAGGGCTTGGACTCAGATTTGGTTTGAATCATAAATGCAATTTCTTAAGGGCCAAGTCCTTTCTTAGACTCTGTTATAAGAATTATGTGTAACAATGGATTTTAAAGGCCATAACAGATCTTCTGACACCTAAGTTTTATTATATCATGTTGCTAATAACAATAATGAATAAATATGATTGCCAATAATTATAAAATAATTTCTAATCTAAATACTGTTTAATTAATCAAAGTTAAATCTTTTCATAGTTCACACATATACCACCCTTATTTGTGTCTTTATTTTGTCTTATGTTTTCCTTTAGACTGGTGCACCAACAGGACAATTTCCAACAGGAAGCTCATCAACCAATCCTTTCTTATAGCCTTATATAGACACTTTACTGGAACGAACTTTTACGTGGTCACATTACATCTCTCCGCCTCTTGCACTGTTGTCTTGTTTCACTGATCTTAGCTTTAAACACAGGAGAAGTCTTTAAAAAGCCTGCATTGTGTATTAAACACCAGGTAATATGTGCAAAACAGAGGGCTCCAGTAACAACTTTTAACCTGTGAATTGGCAGAAAAAGGTAGCGGTATCATGTATATTAAAAATTGGCTAATATTAAGTTATTGCAGATACCACATTCATTATGCTGCAGTACTGTACATATTTTTCTTAGAAATTAGCTATTTGTGCATATCAGTATTTGTAACTTTAACACATTGTTATGTGAGAAATGTTACTGGGGAAATAGATCAGCCACTTTTAAGGTGCTGTCCTATATCTTGGAATGAATGACCTAAAATCATTTTAACCATTGCTACTGGAAAGTTACAAAGTCAAAATTGGAAGGTTTTATTCATTCTTGAATTTTTCCTTTCTAAAGAGCTCTTCTATTTATACATACCTAAATTCTTTAAAAATGTAGAGGGATACCTGTCTGCATAATAAAGCTGATCATGTTTTGCTACAGTTTGCAGGTGAAAAAAATAAATATTAGAAAATATGCTATTGTTTTTGTGTTCTTGCTGCAATGCCTTTACCAAAGTGGCCTTAAAATATGAGTAGTGAATTGAGAACATCTTGAATTCTTAAATTAGAATTTCAGAAGACTTCTAGTGACTAACTTTTATGTCTAAAAGAGAAAATTTTATAAAAAAGGCCATGTAGAAAATTTATTAAAACTACTATGACTGCTATATTCAGGAATATGTCAGTGGTAAAGCATTTAAATGTAGCTTGTCAGATTCACCGTAATCCTTCTAATTTCTTTGCAACTTCTTAATTTTGTGAAAATTTGTATATATGAAGAATTTGCATGTATGTGTATTTACAAATTTTTTTAAGTATCTTGAATTCTCAGACTGCAGAAGTCCTATTTTAACTATTGATTTTTAAACAAAAATACTGTCTTTGAATGTATTGGAAGCAGACATGCATTAACTGTGACATGATTGCACCTCAGTTTTTTTTTTTTTCCCCTTTGTTTGGACAAACTGATATTATTAAAATAGGACATTTATTTATGTTCATTTCTGGGGGCAAAACAAACTGGAACCCAGTGTTACCTTAAGGTTATAGAATACTTTGTTTAAAAAGGCAACAATACTAATGTTTAGTTATATCTTTTTGTTAATAGATGAACTTGTTTAAATATTTATGTACAGTAATGCCTCATTCATTAAGACGTAATCTAGCAGTCTTCATCAATACAGAACACAACTGAGAAACTTGGAATAATTCTTTTTAAATGCTTTTGAGCAACACAAGTCACAAAATCTCTATATATGTGAAATTTTGATTATTTGATTTCCCAGCCCTAGTGTATTATTAGCAATTCAGAAGGAACAGTTTGGAAGGAGATAGACAAACCATGAAAACCTGTCGACCATTTAGTTTAAGGACAGCCAGGCCAGCCTAGAAGACATCACTGTATGACATCATATTCTGATAATAGTCTGGTACTTTGACTCTGTCATCGAGAAAAGGTAAAGTTACATATACAAATATGTAATACGTGTTTGGAAAGTTTCATCTTACCATGATTAAACATTTTTTTTTAAAGCTTTGGTATTAAAAGAAATGAACATCAGTTTCTTCAAACATTTTATTTGTGTTGAATACCTTTTCCAGTGGTGACTACATGAGTTGTTACACAATCTTGAAGTCTGTGTAGTGTTTCAGACTTGGTCAAGCATTGCTGTCCATTGTATCTCTAGCTCAGTGTGTAGTTTTTCTGAACTATTTTGATGAGCAAGAAGACAGAAATCTCTGCCCCTTTTTGAATGTTATGCCTCTTCTCTTAATATTGAAAATGCTGCAGAGGTCTAGCTGTGTGTGGGTATAACTTAAAATACCTACAGTTTGGGGGTCTCTCTCCAGCCCTTTTTTTCATGGAGGGACTACTTAAGAAATGTCTTTGAATTTCTATGTTTTAGATTGTATTGGGTCCCAATCAATTCATATGTACAAAGTTATGCTATATGATTGTAGGCCATTACCCAAATAACCTCCCAGGCTTTCCATCTAAGAAATAAGTGAATTAAACAGTTGTTATTAAAATGATTTTAAAGACTTTTTTTTCTGGTACCATCTTGAAGTTTTTAAGTAATTGAGAACTCTTAATTGACTTTAAATGAGTGCTTATAAAGTAGAAATCCTTAGTTTAAAAAGTGATCCAGCTTTAATGTGGATTTAAATCAATTCTTTTAGACTTTCATATTCAAATTTGTTTTTGAATGTAGACCCATCAGAATTGTGTTGAGTATTGAAGAAAGAGGAGGACAAGGCTGAAAACCTTCCAATTTTCCTGGCTTAGTAGTAGAATCAGATCTTCTCTCCTGTCTTTGCTCTGGAAGGAAAATTTCTTTTAGGGTGGCAAACATTGTTGATATATTGAAAGGCATATTTTTTGTGACAATAGAGATTAGGCAATCACTTTCTTCCTTAAAGTAATTCCTTTTGTAAATTTGAAGATACCTGTCCGTGCTTTACCTGCGTATTGCCCTAGCCCCCAGCACATACCGTGTTTGGAACAGTTCCTGAAAATTGGAAAAATGAAGAGAAGACTAACTGGTTGCTTTTGTGTGGCAGCACTCACTCTCTTTTAGATTACTGAAGATGCCCAGAGAGCTTTTGTTTATGTAGTTTGTATCTACCAGAAATTACTGTATTAGAAATTAATAACTGAGATACTTAAAAAACCGTGTTCATTCATTTAAACATAACAATAATAAACCCATTGCATGTTAACATAAATGCCATTTTTAAACATTTTTTAAAAATTTTATTTATTTATTTGACAGACAGAGATCACAAGTAGGCAGAGAGGCAGGCAGAGAGAGAGGAACGGAAGTAGGCTCCCTGCTGAACAGAGAGCCCGACACAGGGCTCCATCCCAGGACCCTGGGACCATGACCTGAACTAAAGGCAGAGGCTTTAACCCACTGAGCCATGCAAGCACCCCCATAAATGCCATTTTTAAATAAAAACTATAGTTGTCTTCCAAAAGCAGTTAATTAATGAGAAGAACATTATTTTATGTTTTGCACATCTCTAGCACCTGACTTGAGAAGCAGCGATTTTCTTATGCTCCCTTGGCATTGCAGTGATTTTTCCGTCACGTGGCATATGGGCCCTGGGAAACTCCACCATGCACTTGTGAACTCATGAGACAGATCTGTAATATCTTAGTAGTAGTATGAAAATAGTTGTGACGCTTGGCTTTTGAGGACTTTCAGAGGTCCTCAGACCACACTTTGAAAACCGCTGTGCTACACTTTAACTTTCTATTTTCCAGAATAACAGCGTGTGGTTTATAGGGTAAACATACTGCTCATTGAACTTGCCAGTGGTTTTCTTTGCTTGGTGGGAAAAGTGGAAAGTTGAGTCGAAACTGCAAATATTTTTAATATTGTTTTCTAGATTTTCTCCTATTTTTATTTAAAATTGTTTTAATGTTGACATTGGTGAATATGTCCTTCAAGGATATTACAATTTCTGATTCATGGTTATTGATGTTTATTTTGGAATTATTACTATTCCAACCACTTTGAAATTGTGTCATTGTTTAATAGCTATCAAATAGCTATTTTAAAAATGAAAAAATGCTTTGCATATTTTGAAAGTTCAAAGTGAATAGTTTATCTCTCATGTTTACAGTTGTTAATTTTAGCTATAGTTAAAGAATTTTTTTAATGAAAAGTGGATTCCTGTAACAGAAATCATTACCCTCCAGGAAGTCTGCTACTACATACAATTAAAGGAATGTGTTCGCTTCTTTAGAAAGAGGTTTGCTATGGTTTTTCTACCAGTGGCTTTTTATACCTTGTCCATCTATAAAGAGAGCAGTTGCTTCTCATTTAAACAAAATGTAAAATTCTTTTGAAGCGACTTTGCAAGATAGTTCACAATAATAAGTCACCACAGACTCTGGCTTTGTTGCTGCCGTTGTTGGCATATTGTAAAATAGGCTTTTCTGAACTAATACTCCGTTTCCATCCCCAGGCCATCCTTGTGCTTTGCTTCTTGGGCCTTCTTCGTCCATGTGTTTGTGCTCCTTCACTGAGCTTGTGTTCAGAATGACTCACCTCATCTTTGGTCTCCACCGACAGTGTCAGACTTCCCTCAGAAAATCTCTAGGAGACCATTGTGAAGATACGTTTTTTTTTAAAAAAAGTAATGACTTCAAAGTAATGTGGTGGTATTATGGGGTGTGGTTTATTAAGCCCTTTAAATGTATGAGAAACTTGCTAAGTGCTTTTCATGTATTATACAATCCTTAAAGTGGATGCATACTTTAAGGATGAAAGAAGGCAAGACATAGAGAGGTTAAGCTAGTGACAGAGCTTTTGCTCTAGGGAGCAAGTATTTCATTGTTGGATTAAAGGGCTGTCACATTTATGTGTAAGTAGTCCTTTAAAAAGTCTTTGAAAATTCCAATTTCTGTATCCTGTGTACCTAATAAAACTTAGTTATTTGAGTCCCATTCATAATTGATGAAATCAGTACAGTTTATTCACTAGGTTTTTATTTAAACTTTTCAAGTTAATTAATGGGGTAATTAGTGGAGCTTATTTTATTAAAGAAATATCTGAAGTATTACAATGATTCCTATTTTTGAGAAACATTCCATCTTTTATTGATATGTTTGTGTACTAGGTGATTTTAAAATTTACTTTCTAAAGGATGCTGTTGTTAAAATTTGTGTTAAGTTAGCCTGTTAATATGAAATTCATCCTCATTAGCTAAATTTTTCCTTGTATATTTTAGAACATTGTAATGTCATTAACTAAAAGCTTGCATTGTATATTTGAACAAGTGAGTATAATGACCAACATGTAGTTCTTAGTGTTGTGCTGATGAGACTTTTTCTCTCATGAAAAAGTGCCCTGTTTTGTACTGTTTACTGATATTTGTGGTGTATATACTCTCACAATGGCTGATGTCACTTATCAATCTGATGTCATTAAACTCGGAAGTAGAAAGAGATGTACACCAGGCTCCCAAGCCTTTGCAGACCAACTGCAGCGCAACACTCCCAGTTCTACACCTTGTTCATTAAATTTATTGGTGATGGTATCCAATATTTGAAGAGCCTTTTGTTTTATATTGTTAATTCAGCAAGCATTTGGACACTAATTTGCTTTAATAAGTAGAATGGAATATGGAGATACTTAATCTGGAAAGACTCAAGTATTGTGAACCCTGGTGTTAAAAATTCCAGTTATTGTGCTAATGGTAAGGCTTGTACAGTCATGACATATACTCTGAATTCTGCCCGCAGTTTTTCGTTTGATCAGCACAGTGTTTCACAAACTTGAATTTTGCATAGTTTTAAAGCAAGCATGCTTAAGATGGCCACTGGCCTCCCACTCCTAATTTTCTTAGCCTCAAACATTCAAATGTGTTTTAAGACCCTTGAGTTGGCAAATCCCATGTCTAGGTAAGGGAGTTCTTATGCAACCTTCTTGTTCTGATTTTGGAGTCCTGTAGGATTTGAATTTATGATATTATTTTCCAGTGAAGATTTTTGCTAAGAGTGTGTTTCTTTTCAAACTTGTGACATCTATGTATTCTGCTTATGTTTTGGTCCTGCATAAGAATTCAACATGTATTTAAATGTATTTTTGAAATCTGTGCTTGTCCAACTCAGAGGGCTGTGGAGCTTAATGAAAAGAGAAATGTTGTGACTCTGGCTCTTGTGAAAAGGAAAAGTGATCTTGGATAAAATATTTTAATTAGTGATTAAAATTCTCATATAAGTTAATTTTGTCATTGGTTCTCTGGAATCTTGACTAGGTGTCATCCAAGCCACAGTTTAATCATTGCGAGTTAAGATTTAAACTCTAAATTCTCAGTATTTTCCCTTAATCTTGAGTGGAGAGAGAGAGGAAGCATGCACCCAAGTAGCCTTCTAATTTTGACTAAATGACCATTAAATAAAAGGCAGCAAAGGATTGTAAACTGACGTTATACAGTCAGTGTTTCCTAGAATGCTGTAGGTACAATCAGGTTTTTTTAAAGACTCTAACTTTTTTATATGTTATAAAATAATACATGCTTGTGATTTTTTTTAAATTATGTGATATATAAAGGGTATAAAGTGAAAAATTAAATCTTGTCTCCTTCCTGTGACTTCATTCCCACACTCCAGGGGAATATAGTTTTCTTGTATTCTCGTATAGTCTTTCAGAAATGTTATCGTTTATTTCGTATGTCTGTATACATATCTACTCCTCTTGCTGTCGTCCCTTATTTTAAATGTACAGTTTTGTAACTTGGTTCTTTTTATTTAATTGGTTATCTTTACATATTAACACATCAGCTCTAACTCATTATTTTAATGGCTACAGGATTTCATTACATGGATGTCCGTTTTGAAGAGTATTTGTATAGATTTTTCTACTAAAACTATTATTAAAATTGAGAACATCCTTACGCATATATGAAGATAAGTCTTGACCTTGCCTGACTAGAAACTCAATCAGACAGACCTCATTCAATTTTGAGGCTCACCAGCTGTTTATTTTCTTATGCTTCCATTTAGGAAATTCTTCCACTTAAGGAGGCAGGGGAATCCTTCCAATTGACTATCTGAAGATATTTGAAAAATTCTGTGCTTTTAAATTAAACTTTGAAGGTTTTCAGTCAGTCATTGAAAGGTTGTGCAAGTTCATACCCATTTTGCACTTTAATTTTTCCATTGTCCCTACCCATGACTCTGGAAGTTTCTAAAAGTGCTCTTTGGGGTGATTTTCTATTACTGCTTGTTGGTGTTGCACCTTTCCTTAACATTTAGAATATGCCTTATATTTAAAAAAAAAAAAAAAAAAGATAGATTTACTGCAATAAACTATACTGGCACAACCATGTATTTTATTCTTCAAAATTAGTTCCCTTTGCCTTAGAAAAGACTTGGATAATAACTTAAAGTTCTGATTCTTACTCCTCAAAAGACTAGAGAATTTCTTATTGTGCATTTACCATTTGTCAAGACAGGATGTGCTTCCTGGAAGTTTCTTTAGGAGGACCGATGTCAGCGAAAGTACTGTAGCACCTTCTGGCTAAGTGAAGGGAGAGAGAGGACTTCCTGAGAAGTCTGAAAGAAAGGAGAGCTTTTTACCTAGCAAGACAGGTCTTGGAAGATATGGTAACATGCCAACATTTATGAAGACCAGTCTTAACGCAGGAGGTGGTTTTAGGTATTGGGACGAAAACCTGCTGACTGATTTCAGTATCTCTTAAAACCTTTAGTATAGTAGATAAATTTGGTTGAGTTTTTTGTTCATTGTAAAATATTGTTGGAAGAATTTTTTCAAAATAAAGACTCCTCAATTTGTGTACCATTTGAGAATAGCCTCTTTAATTGTCATGTAACATTATTTTTTGTAAAGCAGCTCATGCATCTACTTCCAACTTAATCTTTTCTATTCCATTAATTATACATTAGTAACGTTTCTCACTTTTGTCTTTATACATTACGAAACATTTTTTAAAAGCACATATTTTTACTGTTTCCAGTACTGATTTTTTTTTTTTTTTTTTTTTTTTGCCCCTAAAAGATGACTTTTTTTCCTTGAGATACATGTTGATCTGGCTTGTTTTTAAGATAGATTTATTGTAATTGGGTTTTACACACTCTATTACCTATAGAAATTTAACAGGTAAATCGTGAACTATCTGCCTAGTTCTCTACTACCCAGTCTTTGTGGTAGCCGTCACTATTATTTGTATCCATCCTGATTATTCTGTACATTTCTGTTTATTTCCATTAATAACCGTCACCAGAACCCAGAAGAAAATGTACTTTCTTTAGAATCCTTATTTCCACCATGACCACCAGTATCACCTCCCTTCTCCCAGGGGGAAACTATTTTAGTCTCATTTTATGGGAAAATTATTTTAGTCTCATTTAATGAGAAAAGATTAAAATTCTTTTTTTCCTTTTCTTTCCCCACATTAAAGGGTATGCTAACAATTTTTACTGAACTTGATTGGGACTCTAGAAAAAGAAACCAGAGTCAAATTTCCTGCGTTCAAATCTTAAGTTCTGCTGTTAACTGGCCTTCAGGCCTATAATTTAGATCCTTTCAGTTCCTCAACTTCAAAATGACACCTCTTCCAAATGGTGAAGTAGGATTCCCCTCAGCCATTAGAATACGTGTTTAAATTAGATAGTGATTACCCTTGGGGATTCTAATTCATACAGTTTAGAACTTAGTATTTGTTAATTAAACCAATTTTGTGACCTGTATCACATGGAATTGCTATTATTTAATAGTCACAACAACTGTTTCCAGGCAGTATTTGTGACAGAAAAGGTATTTATATTTGGCCAAGATTATAGTTATTTAGTAAGTGGCAGGAGTAGAATTCTGTCTGACTTTATAATTCATCCTCTTCTATATTCACACTTTGAAACTTCTAGTAAGAGTGGGTTTGTTTTTTTTTTTTTTTGAAAAAACAACCTATTTCACAAATATTAATGGACGTAAAAAAACAGCCTTCTTATCCTAAGTGATCTAGTTCTGGCTGTTTTTCCCCTTCGTATTTGCTCCTTGCCCATAGCAGATCTTGCATTGTGATCATAGCCAGTTAATTTTTAAGATGCTTTCCCCACATGACTATGTTCTTCCAAACTGGAAATGCATTTACTATTGTTTCTGCTTGTAAAAATAATATGTTTATAAAGAATCTGAAAATCGAGAAAATTAACTTCCTTTTAAAAAAAACTATTCTCTTGTGTAGATATATTGTACTTCTGGATTCTGTCCCATGTATAAGTAAGTATAAAGACCTCTTCCAGAGTGGAATCATGCTGTGCTCACTATTTTGTAACCTTTTCCTCAATATACCATGGGTTTCTTTCAGTTTAAAACGTAGATCTACATTCTCTGCTAAGGATGTTTCATTATGTGGTGTTTGCCTCCCTATGGTGAACATTGAGATTGCTTGTAATTTTTCAGCATCAGAATTTTTACCTGCCCTTCATACACTTAGGGTTTGTCATCAGATTTTCTTAGAATTGTTGAGTGAACAGTGTATCTCTTTGTTACTTATTATTCATAATTTAATGTTAATTGAGCATTTTGCTGTGTATAACCTTTCATTTGTGTTAGGTCTTGGAATAAATTCTTATAAAATCACACAAATGGTGTATAAGGATTAACATTTTATCCTCTCAACTAAATTGCTATTTAAAGGGATTGATTTAATTTTTACAAATACCTTAAAGGCATGTGGCCCATTTTTACCTTATATCCAGTTGCCAGAGGGAATTCTTTTTAATGATTGCTAATGTAAGGGATACGAAATAATGCCTCATCTTATTTTCCTTTCTTTGATTACTGAAGTTGATTTTTCCCATGATTTCCTAGTTGCATTTTCTCATTTGTGGATTGTTTTTAAAGTTAATGTAAAAATATTAATTAGGTCACCTAAAGTTATATCTTTATCACATTCTGTATTTGGGGATTACACATACAAAAGAGAACCTTTCTAATGCTAATGATGTCATTTAGGATAAATAACCTCATCTGTAATGGGATTTCGAATCTAGAAAACTGCTGAGATTCTTCTAGTTTCATAATTTTTTCCTTTTTTAATCCAGAACGGATTATTTCTAGGGTGCCTGCTTGGCTCATGTGGTTAAGTGGCTGCCTTTGGCTCAGGTCATGATCCCAGGACTCTGGGATCCAGCCTGTGTCTGGCTCCCTGCTCAGCGGGTAGCCTACTTCTCTCTCCCCCTCCTGCCTGCTCATGCGCTCTCTCTCAAATAAATAAAATCTCTTAAAGAAAAAAAAAAAGATTGCTTTTTCAGATCCCCTAGTTGAGCTGGCCATTATGCAGGCCCACGAACTCCTTTTCTCCCTTCCCTGAATTTGCTACATGCAGAAATGGCTATTTTGCAGGATGTGCTATCTGGTCATTTTAAGAAAAGAGTGCAGATCTACAGAACTAGTAAAGAACTAGTAAAGTGATTCTTTTTTGCAGGATATATCAGTTTCACTATGGGATTTGGATGTAGTGTTTATTTTGTTTATTATTTATTTTGTGCATGGATTTTGATGGTCCTTGAGTTTTTACCAGTTCTACAAGTTTCTTGATCATTCTGTCTTTTTAAGTGTCATCTCTGCTGTATGCACTTCTGCAGTAATGTTCAAGGTTTTGAAAGAAAATTCTCTGTAATCATAGAAGAATTTTAAATATTAATTTTTTATGGTTATAAATAACATTTCAGACTACATTTCCATGAAATTCCACAGAAGGATAGTGTGTATTTATAGACTACATTAGTTATGATTTTGGAACAGTACGGTTCCCCTCAAACCTTATTTTCAGTTACTATACATATTTGGGTTGCTCTCTCAAAGAGAGAAGTGAGGAATTGCCACGTCTTCCAGATAAAGATATCCAACATCCTAAATAAACCGGGAATTTCAGAATAGAGAAACTTGCAAGTCCCAGGCCACTGAGAAACTTCCAATATTTTGAGTTTCTCCTATTTAGAAATAATATCTTAAGTGTTAATTAAGATATTTAATTAAAATGTTATTAATAATACCTTTAAAATGCATAACATTTTAAAATGCATAACAATTTTGACTTTTTAAGTGATGTTTGAGAACTACCCATATAAAAGAAATTAAGTGCTTTATGTCCTTGTCATAATAGTAGCTCCCATTTAGTGTCATTTTGGTGCTACTTTGCTAAATAATTTTTAAATATTATTTCCAATAATCCTCACAACCTTATATGTAGGAATGACTTGTATTTTACCAGGCAAGACAGGCTTAGAGAAGGTGATTTAATTGCTCAGGCAAAGTGGGTGCTAGCACTGACCTCTGAATGCAGCTCTCACTCGAAGCAGGTGCTCAGAACCACTTTACTGTCACCTGAAGGAAAGGACCCCTTAGACCTGGGGGTTGGGGCAGGGGAAGACTGATGGATGTATTGGTGCAGATCAAGGGCAGGGAAAGGGAGCTCTGGAGAGTGGGAAACATCTCAACCCTGCCTGATGCACACTTGACAAAGCAGTGGTAGCCTCGCAAGAATAGGATTTAAGACAGCAGAAGTGGAGGGAAGCAGGATGAAGAGGAGTTTGTGTTGTGGGTAATGACAGAAAAGCAGCTGTTAGAAACACTTCGGCCAATTTTTCCCCAGGGCATTGGAGCATTAGGTGAAAGGATAATGTGTGTGTGTGTGTGTGTGTGTGTGTAGAATACTTGTTGCAAATACTTTCCTTTGCAATGTAGTAATAATTTGGATTTCTCTACAACATCTGTATTGCAGCTGTTGCATTAAAGACGATTATGGTTATTTGCTACTCGAGAGTGTGGTCTGGGGCTCTGTAACCTGGATGTCGCCTGGGATCCTGTTAACCATGCAGAATCTCATCCCCTGGTAATAAGTCAATGTCTGCATTTTAGCAAATCTCGGGTGATTTGTACACATTGAAGAGATCGAGATGTATCGCTTTTGATCCTGTGTTAGAGAAATAAGTTTTGCATCTAGCTTTTTAAATCTTATAATTTTTTTTTTTGCTAAAATTGCCTTAGAGAATCTTAAGATAGATTAAGAAAAACCAAAAGAAATTAGGTAAAAGCAAATTTGAATTCAGTTCCCTTTTACTCAGTTTTAAATGTTTCTAGGAATCAGGAGTCAGTGCAGAGGGTATTTTATTTGTTGAAAAAAGAATTAGTAAAGACATATGCCAATGCTGCCCTCATAACACATAAAGGCATTAGGTGAGGCTATAAAAGGAGGGTGTGCCTGAAAGAGGTAAGCCTTTCTCTTCAGAGGGCGTTGCAGAAGAGGGGAGTTCAAAGGAAACGGGCTGCAAGGTCACAGCTCACTGAAGCCAGTCACTGGCAAGCAAAGGAGGCTCTGCAGATGACAGAACTGAAGCAGCTAAGGACGCTGGAGGTGTTTCTTGGTAGTGACCGCTGAACTGTGGCAGTGCACACTGGAGCAGCTGGCACAGAAGAGCAGTGACGGAAAGGAGGAGGGTCCCTCCCCTGCTGGCCTAGGGGCTGCCCGGGCGCTGGACACTGGCTGAGGAGGGGCAGTGGTTCCCATGATGATTTCGAAGAAATGATTTCACAGTTTTTTTCTTTTACCCCAACCATTTACCTTTGAACCGGTAAAAGCAGTTACTTCATAGATCTGTTATTTGCATTTTTACAAAAGTAATATCTGTTCATTGAAGGAAACTTTAAAAGAGCCCCTCCCCCTCCAAAGAATAACCTCATCATCCCGAGATCACCAATATCAACATGTTAATGTCGAGTTTCCCAATTATAATTGGGGTTTTTGGGGCATACAATTATGGAAATATTCTGTCTACTTTTACATTTTAATAATTGAAAAATACTCTTCCATCATTAGTATATAAAGTGATTTTTAATGATGGAGATAATTTTTTAGACAGACCATAAATTTCTTTACTACTTCTGTAGGTTAGGGGTCTGCACCCTTAAAATGACCAGATAATACATATTTAGACTTTGCAGGCCGTGTGGTTTCTGTCCCAACCACTGGGCACTGCCTCAGCAGAACAAAAGCAGCACTATAGAAATGGGCCAGCTGTACTGTGTGTGAGTGACACGTGATTTAACAAAGCAGGGCCCCAGGCTACACTGCCCACTGCCCCAATGAACCTGGGGGCTGTTCGTGTTGTCTAATTAGGAACCAACTTTCAGAATCTTTGCTCGACTGCAGTTCCATTAGTTAATCTCTAGAATGGATATTGGAGGATGAATATATTCCAAATAGGAAAAATGTTCCTTTACTAAACATTTAAGAAACATGCTAAGGATGTGAATAGGCAAATCCCGCCCCCCCCCCGCAACAAAAGCAACTAGAACCAGCAAAAAGACTTGAGAAAATAGCTTCTCTAGCAGTTTAAATACAATTTAGACAATGAGATACCAATTTCTGCTTATAATACTACTAAAGACTACTTAAAAATTTCCCATCAGTTAAGATCAAGCAAAATGAACATTCACAACCTGATGTCAGAGTCTAAACTTAGTAAAATGTCTTGGGAGGTCGTTTGGTAATAAGTAAGACTCGTGTATAGATCAATCGCAGGAAGCCTATTCCTGGAACTCTTTGTAAAGGTAACACTATATGTACACACAGATTTATGTATAAGGATATTTATTAAAATATTTTTACTAATGCAAACTGGAATGTTTAGTAAATTATTGCATATCTCTTTTGGAATACAATTTAGGTGTTTAAAGTCTTGTTTTCCCAATATTTAATGACGTGGTTCAATATATGTATACAACCTGCTTTGTTCAGGCTGATATAACGGAATTTTTTCAATTGCTTATCATTGGAAAAAGATACGTGGCCAGTTTACATGTGAAGAGCTGAACAGGTGCTGGATATCATGCCCATTGAGAAATTAGTTTCCTGTAATAAAATTTAAGTATATTTGGTACTTCTCTTTTTAGTATCTATTGAAGAGTTCGTAGAGCCTTTCTTTTTATGATAACTATGGCCAGAACTGAATTCCTTAAGTATCAATTTATTAAAAAAAAATTATTGAACCTGAAAGAACAAAAATAAGCTTATATATGAATTCTAAACTTGTATTTCCAGCTTGGTATAACATAATGTGTACCACATTCCTTTTTGTACTTTAAACTGTTCGGAGCAACTCTTAAAACTCAACAATAAGAAAAACAACCCAGGGACACCTGGGTGGCTCAGTGGGTTAAATCCTCTGCCTCCGGCTCAGGTCATGATCTCAGGGTCCTGGGATCGAGCCCCACGTTGAGCTCTGCTCAGTGGGGAGTCTGCTTCTCCCTCCTCCTCTGCCTGCCTCTCTGCCTACTTGTGATCTCTTTGTCAAATAAATAAATAAAATCTTAAAATTAAAAAAAAAAAAGACAACCCAGCTAAAAAATGGGCAAAAGATCTGAGCCGACATTTCTCCAGTGAATATATACAAATGGCCAATAAGCTCTTGGAAAAAATGTTCAATGTCATCAGTCATCAGGGATATACAAATCAAACCCACAGTGAGATGCTACTTCACATTTACTGGGCTGGCTCTGATAATAAAAGATGAACAGCATCAAGTGTTAGTGAGGAGGTGGAGAAAGCAGAGCCCTCACACACTGCTGGCGGGAATTTAAAATGATGCGGTGCTTTGGAAAACAGTTTAACAGTTCCTCAGAAAAGTTCGGCATGGTTACCATATGACCCAGCAATTCCACTGCTCGGTATGTACCCAAGAGAACCGAAAACATGTCTACACAAAAACTTGTACACGAATGTTCGTAGCAGCATTATTCATAGAAGCCAAAAAGTAGGCCCTGCCCAAATATCCATCAACTGAGAAACAGATAAATAAAACGTGGAATAGCCAGACAGTGGAATGAAGTACTGATCTGTGCTGTAACATGGATGGATCTTTGGAAACATCATGCTACATGAAATAAGGCAGACCCAAAAGGCCACCTATTTATGATTCATTTATTTATTTTTAAAGACTTTATTTGACCAACAGAGAAGAAGGGATGCAGGGCTCGATTCCAGGACCCCGGGATCATGACCTGAGCTGAAGGCAGAGGCTTTAACCCACCGAGTCACCCAGGCACGCCTATATATTCATTTAGATGAAGTGTTCTCAACAGGCAAATCCATAGAGACGGAGAGTGGACTAGGGTTAGCAGGGCTGGGAGAAGGGAGGAATGGGAATAGGAAATGACCACTAATAGGTGGGGTTTCTTTTTGGTGTGATAAAAATGTTCTGACATTAAATGATGAATTTTATGAATATACTAAAAACCATTGACTTTTCAAAAGGTATATTTTATGGTAGGTGACTTATATCCCAATAAAAAATTGAAAAACAAAACCCCTATATATGGGTAAGTTGTGCAAATAAGGACTTCCTCTAAATCCATAGCAGCAAATCAGTGCCTAGAGACACTGTGTTTCCCCCCCACTTTGAGCAATTAAATAAGTGAACTAAATACATATGTTATCCTAAATTGAATTCCTTTGACTCATTTCCCAGGGGTAATAAAATTGGGTCCCTATGACTCATTTCCCGGTGATGATGTAGCTGCTTCCCTCCCAGAGCCGCTTTAGCCATCAGCCACTCACCAAATATCCAGTTGCTCAAGTGATGTGGTATGAGCAATCTAGTCCTGCGGCGTTGTATTCCACCACTCTGTTGACGATCATTCCAAGATCTCATTCAGGACACCAGGATCGCTTGGATAAAGAAACGAGATGGGAGGTTTCCGCAGTGAAAGCATTCAACCGTCACCATGTTGGGTGTGGGTTGAGACGCTGTGGGAGGAGGAGGAGAAGGTACAAGTGAGAAAAGGGGTGGACCAGCCCAGGTGCTGATGAGACATGGTCCTGTCCCCAGTTTAGAAAGAGCCTGGTATTTACTTCTCTCCGCTACTTTTAAAGGGGTAGAGCTCGACATTGCTCAAGTCCAGAAAAGGTTTAGTTGTCCTTCAGATAGATGTCGATAAATTGGTTCTCCTTATCCAGAAAGAATGGACAATGTTACTGCTAAAATATACAAAGACATCTCCTCATCTCAACTGCCATTTACCCTTGTTTGTCCAGCAACCCACCGTTCCCGTGACTCTGCTGGTGTTTGCAACAAGCCCTCTTAGAGTGTGGGCTGTAGAATCCCTCAAATCTGGATTGTATTTCCAGCTCCACTCCTCAGAAAGCCCTGCCCCTTTGGTAGCTTATTTCATTTCCTTGAAAGTTTCTTCATTTGAAAAATGGTGATCGTGTTGTTGATCTTTTAGGATTGTCATCAGAATTAAATTCTATTATGTGTGTGCTCTGTAGGTGTTAACTATTACTATATCTTCATTATCATCATCATGGCTCTAGTTTCAAGTTCTTACTTGTTCAGAGTCTAAATTTTTTTTAGGTCTGGCCTAATTTTTAAGAAGAAAATTTGGGTCTATATGCTTCTATTAATTTAAATTAAAATTCTAGCATCGCCTCTTTAACCTCTCATTAGGAAAAGAAATTTAATTTAAATAAATTCACACATTAATTGTATACATCAAATTAATAAGAACGAGATCTTCAATTCAGATCAAATAAAAATAACTCCTTTTATACTCTCTAGACAAATGAGTAATTCACTAAACAAGTATGTATCTGGGAAAGACTGTCTAGTTAAAACTGACAATTCTGAATTTTCTGAACTCAACTCACTGAAGAATTTAAGAGCTTACAGGATCAATGGGAGAGTCTGAGCCAATGTTTTTAAGGGAAGAAATGGCTATTTAGAAAGGAATGGTGACTCACTGATAGGCAGACAGCTGACCAGTGATACGGACAAAACCAGATTCCCACTCAATGCTTGTTTCCAGGCACCAGTCCCCATGTTCAGGAAAAGACAAAGAGTGATAGTGGTCACTTGCCCTTAGGGTTTTCTCTTTCTGTTGTCTCTGCAGTTCCCTGTTTGAGCTCCCCAGTGTACATCTTCCATCTTTCACGCCCCCCGCCTAACCCATTCTAGTTCATTAGCCTTACAACACCCAGGCTCTCTCCTGACCTCCAGTTCACAAGGTTTCAGAGAGCTGCCAGTAAGCATTGCCTCTCACACTGTATTCCTACAGCCTTATGAACAGTTAGAGAGCTGCTTATTTCTGGGTAAAAATACTCAGCCCCATATCCTGTGGCTCTCATGGAGAAGTGTTTGATGGGATTTTGGTCTTACCTGCTGGCTCCTGGTGGGTTAGCGTTGTTGCCCAGACACCTGTTTTATATTCCCTTCAATGGATCTTAGTTTCTAATTCTTTTTTTTTTTTTAAAGATTTTATTTATTTATTTGACAGAGAGAGATCACAAGTAGATAGAGAGGCAGGCAGAGAGAGAGAGAGGGAAGCAGGCTCCCCGCTGAGCAGAGAGCCCGATGCGGGACTCGATCCCAGGACCCCGAGATCATGACCTGAGCCGAAGGCAGCGGCCCAACCCACTGAGCCACCCAGGCGCCCAGTTTCTAATTCTTTATTCTGTTCTTTGTCAGAATAACTCAAAGGGAAAAGAATACCCACTAACATCCTCCTTGAAAAATAGTTAAAAGCCATTTTGAAGACTTTGGATCCCAGGGAATTAGGTGTATCACTTTGTTCTTGTCGTGGTCCTGCTGGCAAAACTTTGTATCCCAGGATCAAGAGGCTGGTGAATGAATTGAACAACGCCACCGGCCCCTGGGGCTGGTGTGGCTGGGTGCAGCATGGCCCGCAGGTGTGGACTGGGTGGGAAGCAGCAAAGAGAAAGTCTTCTTTCTGGAGGTTAAGTTTCCAGCCTATTGAAAACTAGTTAAGACACGTGGATAGAGGATGTTATGCAATAGCCACAAAGATTAGACATTTTAGGTACCTCATTCCAGAGGTTTTCTTTCTATTGCTTATTTGGCTTGTCTTCTTTTTTTTTTTTGGTAGCTCAGTTTTGCTTGTATCTAATGACACATTTTTGTAACACAAGAAAAGCCACAATAACAATAAACTTGAGATGAATTGGGGGATCGTTTTAAAGCATTTTTAAAAGAGTGTTAAACATGATCCTATAACAGCACAGATTTTAAAAAGCCACGTCTGCTTTTAAGATGACTTTATTCTCAATGTCCTCATATCAGGGAGATCATATGATAGTTGTCTTTCTCCGCTTGACTTATTTCACTAAGCATGATACGCTCTAGTTCCATCCACGTCGTCGCAAATGGCAAGATTTCATTTCTTTTGATGGCTGCATAGTATTCCATTGTGTATATATACCACATCTTCTGAGAAGCAACATGGGGGGGTAGGGGGATAGGAGAAGAATAAATGAAACGAGATGGGATTGGGAGGGAGACAAACCATAAATGACTCTTAATCTCACAAAACAAACTGGGGGTTGCTGGGGGGAGGTGGGATTGGGAGAGGGGGAGCGGGCTATGGACATTGGGGAGGGGAGGCGAACCATAAGAGACTATGGACTCTGAAAAACAACCTGAGGGTTTTGAAGGGTCAGGGGTGGGAGGTTGGGGGAACAGGTGGTGGGTAATGGGGAGGGCACGTTTTGCATGGAGCACTGGGTGTTGTGCAAAAAGAATGAATACTGTTACGCTGAAAAAATAAATAAAATGGGAAAAAAAAAAAAAAAAAAAAAAAAAAGATGACTTTATTCTGTGAGTTTCCCTCATCCACTTTGGTTCCCTCCCAGAGACTTTGGTTCCCTCCCAGAGTCCACAGGAACATCCCTTATGTAAACCATTGATTTTAATTTGAGTGAAATTTGTTGTATTGTTTTTATGGGGCTTTCCTTTCTCTGCTGCTTTAGATAATACGCCTTTTGGAAGAGTGTTTCAATTCAAAATATTTCTAGATGATACAACTGTGCTTTGGGTGTGCAGATTTGCTCCTTTTTTGGTGTGTTTTTTTGTGAAATGGGTCTTTGGCCAGAAGCTTCCTGACCCTGCCGAATTGTGTACTTTAACGAGAAGGAAGTGTCAGGTCTCCTGTGCCTGACCCATATGCCCCACATAAGACACGTTCAATATCCATCACCACTGGCCTTGTAAATGGCTGTAAATGGATTGTTGGTGATGTAACCACCTGGTGTCAAACCCTGCAAAGAGGGTGAAGTCATTCATTCATCAAATATTAACCCATGCCTTCTACAGTGAAAGGGCCTGGGAATGCAGCACTGAACATACAGTTCCTGCCCCCAAGAACTTCAAGGTCTTGTAAACAGGCACGTGTGTGACTGCAGGACCAGTAAGATCGTGGAAAAGGCAGGTGCCTGCACAGGGGAGGAAGTAACCGACTCTGAACTGGGGAGGAGAGAGATGGTCAGAGCTCCCTTCTATTTACTCAGTGGGCATTACTGAGTTATGTGCCTGGCACTGCCATGAGCAGCAGGAACGCAGGGCCAAGAGCGCAGATAAGCTGACAGAGTTCAACTGTCATGGGGAGGCAGAGAGAAAAATAAGTAAGGGCCAACAAACAAACAAAAATTGAGTGTTTACCAACAGATAACCTAAGAGCTGCTTCAGATCCAGTGACCAGGGAAGATCACTGTGAGGGCATGGGATTTAAGTTCCGAACTGGCGGTTAGGCAGGAGTCCGTCATGCAACGATTTGAAGAAAAACTTCCAGGCAGAGGAGACAGCTCAGGCAGAGGTATTCTTGTAGAAACAAGCTTTCTGTGTTTGAGAAATGGAAAGAAAGCAGGAGTGGCTGGGGGTGGGCGGTGAGGCCTAGGAAGGGGACAGTGGCAGACCACAGGGCACCTGCTGGGCGGAGCTAAGGGGTGACGGACCAGAGCGGAAAGGGAACCCGGTTGGGGGACTGTCTCCATGCATGTCCTGGGCTGGGCAGAAGATGGCATTTAGTTGGGGCGAGAGTGAAGCATGAGCAACGGTGGTGAGCTTGCACGAAGAGTTGAGGAAAGGGCTGGTGGCGGCTACCAGGGGTTGACGGTACTGGAACAGGAGGTGCGTGTTTGTGAAAGAGGAAAGGGATGCTGGCGTCCTAGGTGAAGGGAGGACCCAGGAGACACAGCAGCGGGTCTGGGAGAGTCAATATCAACCATCCTCAGGGCTGAGAGTGAGCAGAGGGAGTGGCCATAAAGAAGCAGGGACCGAGGGCTTGGTGCTCTGATGCCATATTAATCTCGACGTGTTTCTTACAGGTTTTTTAAAACCAGGAGTAACATCTTGCCAAACTACAGTATGATATTGCAGCTGAGAAACAGTACTGGAGGCTGTGTCCGGCTTTCCCTCAATTTTATCATGTGTGTAGATGCGTGCAACTGCCCCCACAGGGAAGATGCAGAACAGTTCAATCACAAGGACCCCTGGCATCACACCCAGCCACTTCCTTCAGTTCAACCTCTAGTAACCAGTCATCTGTTCTGTTTCCCGACTCTTCTTATTATGTTATGTAAATGGAATTATCCGATAAATACCTTTTTGCGATAAGCTTTTCCCCTCAGCATAATTCTGTTGAGATCCTCCACGTTTTGCAGGTTCCTTTTTGGGGCTGCGTGGTATTTCAGAGAATGGCACGTGCCCAAGTTTCACTGCTCACCTGTGGAGTGGTGGCTGAAATTTTTCCAGTGGGGGTCTATTATGAATAAAGATGCTACGAACATTTGTATATAGTTTTTTGCCTGAACACAATTTTCATTTCTATGGGATAAATGTCCCAGGGTAAAAGTGCTGACTTCTTTGACAACTTAGTTTTGTAAGAAACTGCTGGAATGTCTTCAGAATGGCTACACTATTTTGCGTTGGTGCTAACAAAGAATGAGTGATCCAGTTTCTCTGCATCCTCACCGGCTTTGGGTGTTGTCACTATTTTGTATTTTAGCCATTTTGGTAGGTGTGTAGCCGTAGCTACTTGCAGTTTTAGTTTTCATTTCCCCCATGGCTGAGGACGTTGAACACCTTTCCATGTGCTGACTTGCCATCTGTATATCCTCTTCAGGGAAAAGTAAGCTCATGTCTCTTGCTCATTTTCTAACTGGTTGTTTTCTTTTACCATCAAGCATTGAGAGTTCTTTATGCATTTTTTTTTTGGTAGGATTTTATTTATTTGACAGAAAGAGAGCACAAGGGGCACCTGGGTGGCTTAGTGGGTTAAGCCTCTGCCTTCAGCTCAGGTCATGATCCTAGGGTCCTGGGATTGAGCCCAGAATCGGGCTCTCTGCTCAGTGGGGAGCCTTCTTCCCCCTCTCTCTCTGCCTGCCTTTCTGCCTACTTGTGATCTCTCTCTCTCTGTCAAATAAATAAATGAAATCTTAAAAAAAAAAAAAAAAGAGCACAAGCAGTGAGGGAGGCAGAGGGAGAAGGAGAAGCAGGCTCCCTGCTGAGCAAAGAGTCCAATGTGGGGCTCAATCCCAGGACCCTGAGATCATGACCTGAGCTGAAGGCAGTTGCTTAACTGACACAGATGCCCCTCTTCACGTGTTCTGAAATGAGTCCTTTGCTAAATATGTGGCTTGTACGTGTTTTGTCTCAGCCTGTGGCTTGTCTCCTTGTTCTGTCAAGCAGGCTTTTCACAGAGAAAACATTGTAATATTGATGAGGTCTGAGTAATCAACTTTTCCTTTTATGGTTTGTGTCACGTCTACGAACTCTTCATCTTGGGGTGCCTGGGTGGCTCAGTGGGTTAAAGCCTCTGCCATCGGCTCAGGTCATGATCCCAGGGTCCTGGGATCAAGCCCCACATTGGGCTCTCTGCTCCATGGTGAGCCTGCTTCCCAACCCCCCCCCCACTGCCTCCTCTCTGCCTGCCTCTCTGCCTGCTTGTGATCTCTGTCTGTCAATAAATAAATAAAATCTTTAAAAAAAAAAACAACCACTCTTCATCTTGCTCTAGGTCCTAAAAATATTGTCCTACATTTTTTTTTAATGTCATAGTTTTATGTTTTACCTTTAAACCCATGATTGACTTTGAGTTAATTTTTGTATAAGGTTTTCTTTCTTTCCTTCTTCTTTTTTAGCTATGGATGTCCAGTTGCTCCAGCAGCTTCTGTTGAAAGACTATTCTGAATTGCTTTTGCTCCTTCCTCAAAAGTCATCTGGGCATGTCAGTGTCGGTCCTCTCCTGGATCCCTGAGTCTTGCTGCACGGATCTGCAAGTGGGTGCCTCTTCCCATTCCACGCTGTCTTGATTACTCTATCTGTATAATAATCCTGGATGTAAAAGCGATTCCTTTCACTTTACTTTTCTTTATCAAAATTGCTTTAGCTATTATAGGTCCTGCACCTTTTCATACACACTTTCGAATAAGCTTTTCTGTTTCTACAAAACACCTGGTTGGGACTTGGGAATTTGATCAAACCTGCAGATCAATTTGGAGGTGGGGGGAGATTGGCATCTCCACTATGTCGAATCTTCAAATCCCACAAACATGATATATCTCTCTGTTTATTTAGGACTTTAATTTCTTCCATCTGCATTTCATGACTTACAAGAATATAGGTTCTGTGCACGTTTTGTTAGATTTATACCTAAGTATCATTCTCTTTGGAGCGATTTTTTTTTAAAGATTTTATTTATTTATTTGACAGACAGAGATCACAGGTAGGCAGAGAGACAGGCAGAGAGAGAAGGAAGCAGGCTCCCCACTGAGCAGAGAGCCCGATGCGGGGCTCGTTCCCAGGACCCTGAGATCATGACCTGAGTCGAAGGCAGAGGCTTTAACCCACTGAGCCACCCAGGCACCCCTCTTTGGAGCGATTTTAAATGGTATTGTTTTAAATCATTTCCACATGGGGTTTTCTCATTGTTAGTACGTACGTTATTTTTGCTCTACTTTTTTTCCCCCACCCATTCTCAGGTAAAAGATTATACCTTGTAGCAAATACAAATCACCAAGAGAATCATGAGTCCTGGAATTGCAATTTCCAAACACAGTTTCAATCCTGGTTTTCTGGAATCATCATCTGGGTAAGAATTAGACCACCTCTACCTCCATGTTTGGTTGGGAGTCACTGTGAGTCTGTGTGTCAACGAAGAGGGGAGCATTGTTTCCAGGGAAAGGGATTTTGTTGTTCAGGCAATCACAATTCTCTTTGCATTAGCTGTTTTTGGCTCTTTGGATCTATTTAGAATTAGGCAGGTGGCCTGAAAGAATGTTCATACAAGCTATATTTATTTTACTCTCTTTGATTTTTGTATTTTGTCGGGAAGTATCCAATGTACCTGTTGTAATAACATACTTCTGTTTTCTTCACCTATTAGTCTAAGAACCAGTATCAAAATAAGTAATTTGAAGGTTGGCAGCTCTGGTCACTGAGGAAAGGGCAAATGCTCCCAGATTATTCTGACTAGCAACTGTGAAGTCAAGAACAGTTATTCTGTTTCTTATTGTATATTTGACAGACATCATGAAAAGAATGTTCAGCACTTGGTGTCGTTAGGGGAATCACACTTCCCAACCCCAAACTGAGCATTAGAGTTGAGTAAATGAGTTCTAAGTTATTATCTATTGATAGGAAAATTATATGTGTTTTGAAATGTATCTATTGAGATGTGAGCCTAGAAGCACCAGGTAATTATTAGGGAACCCTGTGTTTTGGGTTATATTTGTGCAAATTTAGCAGGTGATACAATCTTAGCAAGAAAAGATACTGCTTTCAAAATAGTAGACTTCATCAACTCATGGGTCAAGAGAAGTTATGGAAAGAAAATCCTGAAGGCAAAGTAAGCATACAAAAGGTGACCAAATAATGAAAATTAGTAATCTTCTCTATTTTAATTTTTTTAAAAAGATTTTATTTATTTATTTGAAAGACAGAAATTACAAGTAGGCAGAGAGGCAGGCAGAGAGAGAGGAGGTAGCAGGCTCCCTGCCGAGCAGAGAGCCTGATGCGGGGCTCCATCCCAGAACCGATCATGACCTGAGCCAAAGGCAGAGGCTTTAACCCACTGAGCCACCCAGGTGCCCCTCTATTTTAATTTTTAAATTAAAACAATTTTTTAATCTTCTCTATTTTTAAAATATCTTCAGTGGAAAAGTGGGATGGAAATAGTAAATAAGGTGTCTATTATGACAGGAGGACACTCCAACTCCAAATGGAAATAAGCCTCTTTCTCGAGATTGACACAGTCAAAAAGGTCTCAAATTTGAACATGGCTCAGAATCACCTGGAGGACTAGTTAGAACACAGATTCCAGGGCCCAGCCCCAGACTCTCTGAAACGTGCATTTCTAACAAGTTTCCTTCTGATGCTGATGCTGCTACGGTCAGGACCCAACTCTTAGATTGAATATAGTTTATTCTTAACTCTACCAAAGACTAAAATATTGGGGTTGACAAGGAAAGGACTGAAGGCTGTCCTCAGGTCTACAAAGACTATGAATGAACAGATTTCTAGATGTTACCCTTGGGTCATCAGTGGGCAAAAAGTAGAGTAGATTTCCATTGTAGATAGAGAAGACATTAAGTTCCAGGGAGATATGATATTGTATTGGGACAATCAATCAAAGAGAGCATGAGTTTTCTATACCTGGAGTCCTTCTAAAGAAAATAGGCCACAGGCCATTTTTTGTCCTGAATTATTTGGAAGTTCTCCTGTCTATAGGTAAATGATTAAGTTTCTGAAAATATAGGACATGCCACAAAGGTGGTATAGATTAAGTCTTCCCAATTTCTCAATTAAATTCTTTAGTTGTATAGATATTTTCTTTCTATGGTTGGCTTGTGTTCCCCTAGTTACACATAAGGACTGGGACTTAAGAATCAGGCACTCGTGGGGCACCTGGGTGGCTCAGTGGGTTAAGCCTCTGCCTTTGGTTCAGGTCATGATCTCAGGGTCCTTGGATCGAGCCCCACATCAGGCTCTCCGCTCAGCGGGGGGCCTGCTTCCTCCTCTCTCTCTGCCTGCCTCTCTGCCTACTTGTGATCTCTCTCTATGTGTTAAATAAATAAAGTCTAAAAAAAAAGGTGGGGGGGGCGAGAATCAGGCACTCGTGGTAGGTATGTATATTTGTGGGTGGTTTGGTTTGGCCAAGAGTCATTGTGGTCCTTATCCCCATGTCACACAGAGATTTCAAAAGTCTTCATCCTCTTGCCCATGAATGTACAGAAATAGTTTGGGGGCGGGGAGTCCTTGGTCAACATCTTAGATCTGCTTTGCACACTTAGTTTGTTTGTTCACATGAAAATGAGGCAAAGAATCTCCCTCATCAACTGGCAAATGCAAAAGTAAAATATTTTCACTGTGTCTAAGAAAGATGCCAGAGTGGGACGCCTGGGTGGCTCAGTTGGTTAAGTGTCTGCCTTTGGTTCAGGTCATGATCCCAGGGTCCTGGGATGGAGCCCCCATATCAGGCTCCCTGCTCTGGGGGGGGGGGGTCTGTTTCTCCCTCTCCCTTTCCCCCTCCCCCTCCCCTGCTCGTGTGTGCTCTCTCTCTCTCAAATAAATAAAGTATAAAAAAAGAAAGAAAGATGTCAGAGTAAAAACGAAGAGACTAGGACTGAAATCCACTGGTAAGCCTTAGTGGAAGTAGCGAATTTTGATTCCACCTGTACACAATCCCGCTGTCTGTGCATCTTGACCCAACCCAGCACAGAGCCATTTCTGTGTAAGAGTTAAATGCCTGCTTGCCTGACCTGGTCATGACCTCTTCCCAAATCACTCTCTGTGATAAGCATTTTGTGTCAAAGGCCACATTCTTCCCATTGATATTTGAAATGCAAAGATTTAAGGCAGATTGATAGACATATTACATTTGTCTTAAGAATGCCCTTTTTGGGGGGTAGTTAGGTGATTTGGGGGAAAACCTGCTGTTCTACTGGAGCGACGACAACATAAACTAGGTTCGTGTTCCTTCAACCCAAGGTGACATGTGGGCCTTTTGGGGAAGAATAATAGCAACCCCATCGATTTCAAAGAACTGAGTGTTCCAGACAGTGAGACTCGAATTGAAGTTATGTAAATAAGGCTGGTCTAGACCTGCCTGTGACTGTGAACAGGGAGAGAAAGAGTCTTCCTGAAAAGGGAATGGTGACATGGATTTTTCTTTTTTAATAAAGAAAAAAGAGAAAAAGTTTATGTTCAGGAATACTCCATAGGGATTTTCCCCCCCAGAATTACTTTGATACAGACAGGTACATCCTTGAGAAAGGAGGTTGCACAATAGAGACATCATGTTTGCTTTCTAAACACTTCATCGTATCTTGACACAATGGCCTGGCTTTGCGGTAACATGGCGGACAGACACTGAACCTCAAAGCAAAATGGAAGACCTTTTCTGATAAGGCGTATATCCGTTCTGAGCTTCCTGATGGAACGAACATTTCAAGGGACCTGAGCAGAGAGAGGTAAAATCTTTACTGCACGACCCTGAGCATAGCTGTAGTCCACCCCTCCACCTCCGACTCTCGAGGCAGAGGAAAGAGCCCGCTTTATCAGGCACTGGGCTAACCAGGGCGCGGTGAGAAGTGCCTCTTCTCATAGGCTTTCAGGCCACAGCCCCGCCCCCTGGGATCACGTGTCATCTGAATCACTTGCCTCGTATGGTGTAATGCAAAGCCAACTTTCAAGGACCGGAAATGGAGTCAGTCACCATCTTGAGTGCCGGGAACAAGGCAGGAGAGTATTCAAACAAAAGATTAATAGAAAGATGTCTACACAGTTCGTGGCAGGGATTAAAGATGAACATTGAAATTTCAGCCATGAAGGGGGTTCATCAATGCTGGGCTGCTTGCCTGGAGTTGGAGACAGACATGGAAATCCAATTCTTTTGAGGGTCTGTCTCTCCGTGTGAATTGGCAGAAAACATGACAGAAGAAAACATATCAATTCCTTTCTTTTGAAAATGGGTCTTCAGGCAAAATTTAGGGTTAGCATCCTTTCGCCATGGCCCGGCTTCTTCAGCCCTCCAGAGCTTGCACAGGCCTGGGTCACTGACGGTAAAGCCTCTCAGGGCAACTGTGATCATAAAGGACAAGACTCCCACAATAGGGGATGTTCTCCCCAACAAGGGTTTCTTTATTTAGCTTGCATGAATTTATGGAACACAAATGTCCTTTCATAGTAAGACAACAAATAAAAATAAATAAAAGAGATCTCAGCCATCCGTGTGTGGTACATTATTCCACTCGTGCATTTGGTTTTCAGCAGCACAGACCTGCGGGGCATAAGAACAGAGTAGAAATGGCCTGGAACGTGTGGGCATGATGGAAATGCAGGCACCAAAGTTGTGAGAAAGAGTTCCAGAAAAACAAAAAATAAGTTAGTAGCTTTGATTTCATTTTTAGTTTGTTTGGCATGTAAATTGGCTCCAGGAGCTGGGATGTCTCTTGTTTTCAGTTCTTATCGTTCTTATCAATCGCAGGGTCTTTCTGAAATGATCCATTTGTGATATGACAGAGAGGAGGGTGTCAGCTTCCTCCTCTTGAGGGCCCGGGACTGACTGCCAGGTCATGGGAAGAGAAATGGAGAGCATTGGAGGAAAGTCACACCAACAGGCGGGTGCCATCTGGGCACCCTCTACCAGAGGCTGGCCACCCGCCTAGCAGGGCACTGGTCTTGCAGTAGCCCTTCCCACCACCGCAGCCACGGGAGCCACGGCCACGGGAGCTGCAGCCACAGGAGTGTGGCAGCAGGCCACGATGACCACTGCAGCCACGGCAGCCGCCACAACTTCTGCAGCCACAGCACCCCGTTGTATCAGGAGAGAGGACTAAGGAGAGGTGAGGAGGGAGACTCAGTGTATGGGGAGGTCTGGTATTTGCCTCTGCTAGAGTTCCTTAAATACTGGATGTGGGGGTTTTGCACATGTTATGTATTCAACCTCCGGTTGTTTTGAACCATTTCGGAGATGGATGGTTATTTCCTGTTAACTTCCTCATGAGTACACACAACTTAATTTTCTTTCGATTTCAGATGAGTTCAGTTTTATTTCAAAAGTGAAATCAGAACTGACTGAAAGAGTTAATAACATGCTGCTTTTCCCCCAATATGTCTGCCCGAGAGTGCAGTTCTGATTAATATTAGATGATCAAGACTGTGGAGATATAGCTTTCCCTTTTCTTCAGTGGATTTGCCTCCCAGAGGAGAGTTCAGACTGGCGTTTTTATCTTATCTTTTATCTTACTCTAATTATATGCACTTTATGTACATTATCTTATCTAATCACTCTTAAAAAGGCAATGATTTTTGGCGTGTAGAGTCTCTATTCAAATGAATTTTATGGTCAAGTAAATCCAGGAAGGGTTGTATAGTCATGTTTCCATTTGGGGAGTTGACATTAACGTAGCAGAGATAAGAAGAAGTCCAGGAGGGGGAAAATGGGAAAAAAAATCATTTTTCCGCAATAAAGAAATTTCTTATACATCAAACATTAATTAAAAAATTGAACATAACAACAAAATTATACCAGTGTGTAAACCTAGTGACTTGCAAGATCTTTAGAAAGAAAATTATTAAATTGAATGGAAGGACATAAGAGAGGAAATAAATGGAGACATGTGCCAGGTTTATAGATGGGAATTCTCAATATTGAAACGATGTTGTGGTTGTGTTTCCTGTGTCCCCTTGGCTGGGCTAAGGCTGGCCCAGATATCTGGTAAGACATCTTTTTCTGTGTCTCTGAGAATGTTTCCAGGAGAAATTAGCATTTGAATCAGTAGATTGAATGAAGAGGATGGTGCTCATCAGTGTGCGTGGGCATTGATGGATTCCAACAGAATGAAAAGGTGGAGGAAGTGCCAATTTGCTGTTTCGCTTGAGCTGGGACAGCTATCTTCTGCCTGCAGACATCAGAGTTTCTGCTGCTCAGGTCTTCAGATGCGGGCGGAATTACATCACTGGCTCTCGTGATTCTCCAGTTTGCAGGTGGCAGGTCACAACACTCTCAGCCTCCATATTATGTGAGACAATTCCTGTGGGAAATCTGTATGTCTGTATCTGTATCTCTATATCCTATGGAATATGTGTCTCTGGAGAACACTGGTTAATGCAGATGTCAGTCCTTCCCAAAGCAATTAATAAATTCATTGCTATTCTATGAAAAGCCCTAAGAGATTTTTAAAATATTGATCTCTTTTCATGGGTTCATTGTTCATTTTTTATAAAAACCAGACAGCTTCCCCCAAAATATGTTTGACAAAACAAGAATGTAAGATATTAAAAAAAAAAGATTTATTTATGTATTTATTTGAGAGAGAGAGACAGAGAGAGAGAGAGAGAGAAAGCACACATGTGAGCGGGAGGTGGGGAAGGGAGAGGGAGATGGCAGGAGAGAATCCTCAAGCAGACTCCCTGCTGAGCCCAGAGCTCAAGGCAGGACTTGATGCCTGGATCCTGAGGTCATGACCTGAGCCAAAATCAAAAGCCATCCATTTAACTGATTGAGCCACCCAGGCATCCCAAAACATTTTTTTAAAGCAGACTGAAGAGAAAAGTTCACCCATCATATATTGGAACTAATTTTAAAGCTACAATCATTAAAACAGTGTGATAGTCTGTTGCTGTGAGAGACAGAGACTAGTGGATGGAAACTGAGAGCACAGAGATAAAAACAACACACAAATTGTGGAATTTGGTGTATGGCAGAAACACTACAAAAATCAGGAGCAGATCGTGGCCATTCAGTGTTGGTACTGAAATAACAGGCTGCCTCTCTCGAAACAAATAATATGAGGGTCCTTTGTCATCCTACACATTAAAATAAGTTCTGGATGATTTTAAGATCAAAAAGTGACAAGCAGAATTTGACATTTTAGGGAGATGTGGAAAATTAGCTCTATGACTTCAAATTCGTAAAGTATTTCTTCAGATATAAAAGGAATACATTAATGAAAGACAAAATACGTGAAAGGGAAGAAAACGTTTTACACAATGATGCTGAAAACAAAAGTTAAAACCAGCCACAGGCTAAGGAGAAAATCAATTTTAGAAAGGGAAACAATAGAAAATGCATGAAGGATATTAACTGAGGGGTCACAGAAGACACAGCTCTACGTACAAGAAGAAGCTCAATGCCACTAATGATCAGAAAGCTAGAAATTAAGACCACACCGTGGTACGGTTTATATCCACCTGCTTATCAAAATGTTCAAGTCTAGGGGCACCTCAGTTGTTAAGCATCTGTCTTTGACTCGGATTGTGATCCCGGGGTCCTGGGATTGAGCCCCGCATCAGGTTCCCGGCTCATCAGGAAGCCTGCTTCTCCCTCTCCCTCTGCTGTTCCCCTGCTGTGTTCCCTCTCTTGCTGTGTCTCTCTCTGTCAAATAAATAAATAAAATCTTAAAAAAAAAAAGTTCAAGTCTGATAATACCAAATATTGGTGAGAATGTTGGAAGGTTCATACGGTGTTGGATGGGAATGTACATCACTATGACCAATTTGCAGAGTGATTCAACCACTTCTGGTCAAGACACAGATGTGCATTATCCCGTTTACTCACTTACATCAGTGTGCGCTAATGGAAAGAACAATCCTACTCACTGAGTTACCATCTATTACTGTCATTGTTTTGACACTCAAGTTGTCCTACATTTTCCCAGTCGCCACAACTTCAAGCTGGTTCTATACCTTTTAAAATATCTTTATCATTTTTTGAGTACCGACTTATATTCTGACAAAAGGGGTTCACGGCCCATTTCATCCTTCCTCAGCCCCAGACCTGGAATCAACCTTTCTTCCAAAGAGTCTGGTTCCTTTTATTGGAGAATGATGTTTAGAATTAGGGTGGCAACTATGCTCATTGCAGCGTTTTTTCTCTATTTATAGTTGGTTCTGCTGTAACACAATGTATGTGTTCCAGCAAATCATAGTACTACAAAATTAAGCAGTAAAAACCATATTGCTATAGTTCTCTCCATCTATTTGGTGTTTCTTATCGACAAAGTCCCACATAAGAAACAAAGAATTAGCATTCTGCTCTAATTGTTCCCTAATACAGCAATCTCCTTGGAATAACATTTTTTTCTAGCCCTTTGAAGGTATAATTGACACATGAAAATTATATATATTTAAGGTGTACAGTGGGATGATTCGATATATGTATACATTGTAAAATAATTACCATAATCAAGTTAATTACCACATCCATCAACTTACTGAGGTACCATTTTTTTTTCCTTTTTGTGGTGAGAAATTTGAGACTAACCCTTTGAAGCAAATTTCAAGGACATGTACAGTATTATGAACGACAGTCACCATGTTGTACATGAGATCCCCACACCTTACTCATCTCACTGAAAAATTGGTGCCCTTTGACCAACCTCCTCCCCATGTCCCCTCCCCTCAACCCCTGCAGCCTTTCTGTTCCCTCCTTCTGTGAGTTTGGCTTTTTTAGATTCCATCCATAAGTGAGAACATGCAGTATTTGTCTTTCTATGTCTGGCTTCTTTCACTTAGCATAATGTCCTCCTTGGAACAAATTTGCATTTTTAAAACATGTGTTATCACATAACTGGCTGTATTATATATCAGGAATTATGCTAGGTGTTGGGAATTTAATGAACTGATCTTCTGTATGTTTTCCACCTGGCCTTCTGTGGTAGAACTTTTCGTTTTACATTATTATGATTTACGTCTGTCTCTTTTTGATGGATTATGTGTGTTCCTTGAGGGCCAGTTTCATCTCTCATTCACCTTACTTCCCTGACTGCTACACAGTGTCTGGAATCTCGGAGACAGTTATTGAACTCTTGGTGAACCGATTGAAAGAGGGAGGAGATGTGGTCCTTTCATTTGAGGTGTTGTCAACCCAGAGCTCTGCTCTTCTATATAATTTGAGCTCACCATGTATGGCTACTGAAATTTAGATTAATCAAAATTAAATAAGTAAAGAGTTTTTGTTCTTGAGCCTCATTAGTCATACTTTAAACACTCAGTAGTCCCATGTGGTAAGTGGCTACCATATTGGCTAGCTCAGAATAGAATATTTCCTCCATTGCCAAAAGTTCTGTTGGCCAGTGTTGGTTCTAGACTCCAGTGGATGAAGAGTTATAGCTCTCTAATTATCCAGATCATTCTCAGAAGACCTGGTGATATCCCCCCACCTTCCCAGGAAAATGACAAAAAGGTGATCCCACATTTGGGAAAATATTATTGAGAACATTTCAGACTGAAAGTCCTCTTCAGAAAAATCAGATTTTGAAAGAAGCTCGATCTGTGTAATAAAATCTACAGTATTCCACAAAGGAGTCAAGGAGCTAAAAATGAAGGGAATTTTTCTTAAAGAGACAATACAAGGCAAGACTATACACCAAGTCTCAAGCCTCCCAAATAGCCTTTTTTGCAAAGTAGACTGAGGGGAGATGGCAAGATCAGTAGGAGAGAAACAGGATCTTGTCTCATCAAAGCCAAGAGATAAGAGTGTGTCAAGAAAGAGAGATTTGCCAACAGCTCAGTTCTGAGAAATTATCTTGTAGATTGCCTGACGAGCATACTTTGGAGTGAAGCGCATGGAGGCCATCTGGGACTTGAACTAGAGTAGTTCCAGTGAAGTGCTTGTCTAGGGAGGAGTGGAGAACTTCTAGATTTTTGGCGAAGATTTTTATTTATTATAGTAAACAAAAAATACAAATAACACCCAAGATACACACTATCATCCCCATAGAGTATGCTTTTGAATAAAGCATATGTGTATACTTCCAGAACTCTGGAAGAAAATTATAGTGAACAGTATTTATTTCAGTAATGTGTGATTGTGGGTAATCCTTATTTTCTTGGTATTTCTGTGCATTTTTCAAATTTTTTATGATGAACATATATAGCTTTCATGATCAGAAAAAGCAAAAATTGTAGTAAGTATGCATATGTGTATTATTAAGTTATCAATAATTATGTTCAAATAGTGAAATTATGGTAATATTTTGTTTCTACATATTTTACTATATGTTAAAAGATTGCCAATGCATTTTATTGTATATAATCTTATGCATATTTTGCTGACTGTCCTTTCCCACATTCTTCATCCCCACTGAATCCCTCTTTCATTTGATTTTTTCCCCCCAGTTTACTGAGGTAAAATTGACAAATAAAATTGTAAGATATTTAAGTTTACCACGTGATGATTTGATATAGGTATACGGTGTGAAAGGTCAGTTCTTGTTTTCTAATGTCACTCTTCTCATGCCTGTCATCTACAAGGAGCTAGTCTGGGAACAATGCTTTCTGTAAGTGTGGCTGTCAAGGGCAGGGGAAACAAGAGAAAGTAGCAAGAGGCAGACTGGGCCTTCTGGAGGTACTTTCTTGTTTGAGGGTGAGAGAGAGGCCACCCTGAAGGTTTCAGTGCTGCTGAGAATGGTCCCGAAAGCAGAGGGAATTCATTGCTGTGTCTGCAGTGCATTTCATGGGATGGACACTTACTTAGTAGGTGCTCAGCAAAAACCTGTGGAGGTAAGAGGTGCATGAGAAAGGAGATTTAAAAGACCAGAGGGGTGGTCTTTGGAGCACAGATGGAGGGGCTGGCCTAGTGGTGGGAGGAGTGGGCGGTGCACCACCTTGGTTGTAACTCAAAGCAGAAGGAGAGAGAGGGCACAGATACGGGCGGGTTTATAGAGTCTGTGGTAGAAAAGCCCTTCTTGAGTGAAGGGGCTGGAGGAGGCATCTGGCATCTGAAGAAAGGGGATGAGATTGGAAGTATCATTGGCAGAGGAAGGGGAGCCCAGCTGATGAGAGCAGAGCAGCGAGCGCAGAAGAGGACAGGGCGGAGGGTCCAGCTAGTTCACTGGACACCGTTGACGGTGGTGCTCCCAGCTCTCAGCCCCTTCTCGCCTACCATTGTCCTCCTACTCAACACCATTTGCGCCTGTTTTCCTTGCCCGTCTTCCCTCCTTCCTTTATTATCATGTAATGAAAATCCAGCCAGAACCGTAGGATAGAAAAAAGAAAGCTTAATTTCAACTGAAACGATCGGGAAATTCTAACATTTGAACTGTGTTTTTAAAAAACGAGAATTTCAGGGGTGGAAGAGGACATTTTCAGCTAAAGGCACTGTCATGAGGGAGGTAAGGGAGGATATAAAAGTTCACATAATGATTATATGGCTGCTGTGGAGAGCAGCAAAAGGTCTGGGTCACAGGAGAAATCTAGGGCGTGTCCTGTGTTGTCACCGTCATCCCAGAGAATTTTGCTTGTTGACCTTCTTCTTCCTTCTTGTGCTGCGTGTTCTTTGCTAAATCTTGCCTCTTTCATCGTTAAGGTCTTTGGTCTTAGGGGCACCTGGGTGGCTCAGCGGGTTAAGCCACTGCCTTCGGCTCAGGTCATGATCTCAGGGTCCTGGGATCAAGCCCCACATCGGGGTCTCCACTCAGCCGGGAGCCTGCTTCCTCCTCTCTCTCTGCCTGCCTCGCTGCCTACTTGTGATATCTCTCTCTCTGTCAAATAAATAAATAAAATCTTTAAAAAAAAAAGTCATTGGTCTTATTTCTAAATGCTCCTTACACTGTGCAGCACACAGTACCTGTACCATAAAGATTAACTGCTAGTTATAGTGCTATTAATTGCCATAGTTTCCCTTCTCATGCAGTCCTGGGTTATCCTAGAGCCCCAGACAGTTGAGGCTGCAAAGCCTGTTGAAGCCAGATTGTTACTGGTGAGTCTGGACTTCAGTTTAAAGACAAAGGCAATCAGCTGAGGATTATGGAGTATGAACAAAATATACGCCCCTGGAAAATATAGCAGCATAAGGTAAGCTTTATATATATTTAATTATATATATATATATAATTTATAATAATTTTAATATATATTTTAGTGCTTATATGTATAAGCACTAAAATTTCATTAAATGGCATTGAGCCATCATTATACCATATACTAACCATACGTAGAGATTTATTATACTCGATGAGGCGAAAGTTAATAGTTGGGTACATTTTAAAGCAGTTTCTTTCCTCAGGGACCCCCTTTTCCAAATCTCTCTTCTGGTAGCTTCAGTGTGTGGTTGCAAGACCCACAGGGGCCCCGAGGCTGGTAAGATCATTCTTTTCCAACTGGTATCAGTGTGAGGCTGGGTTTGCTTTATGTGCTTCAACCAAAGCAACACAGTCCAATAGTTAACGTGGAAGGTAGATAGTGAGAAGCCAGTCATCTTTGATTAAGTCAGACATTAAAGCAATTTTCAAAAGTTATAAAACAATGTCACTGTATTCACTAAATTTTTGGGAAAATGTAGTTTTTTTCCCCCAAAAAGTGCTATTTATGTGAGCAAGTAATGGGCTTATGGTGTTATTCTAAAATTCATGCTAATGCTCGGAAGGCAGCCAGCGGATGAGGGAGTCTCTGTGGCAGAGGACGTCCTCAGGGCCCGTGAAACTCACCACGTGGCCACCTTGTTGCGTGCTCTGTGACTAAGACCAAAGCTACACATGTGACTCAAGCAAGCAGAACTAATGACAAGGCAGACACTCCAGAGTGCGAAGGTCCTGAAGCCAGATCCGGAGACTGTGGGCTTCTCCAGGGAGGATGGTTTTAGCCTTTGCTGAGTGAGTTCACCATTTGTAGCCAGAGCGTGTGTTCCAGGAAGAAGAAGGACCCATGTCTGCTGTCTAGAGGGATGTGGCCTCTTTGTGCCATGCTGACCACTGGTAGAAAACATGGTGGATGTTGCAAGTTACCTCCTTTATTCAAGGTTCTCTGTATTCTTTCCCCTACTAAAAGGACCCCTCAGAATTTTCTTCAGAGAGGTGCCAAGAGAAATAATAATTCCCCCGGGGCAAATACTGGTGAGCAAGCAAAATGTCAGTGGGCAGATGCAGTGGGCAGATGCGTCTCCCCAGAATCCTGGATTCTAAGACCAGCTATATTTGAAAACGGGGATAGTTTCTTTGCTAAATATTCCTGTTGGGTGAAACAGAGATAAATTTAGCTAAACCTAAAAGCAGGTGACTTAATGAGATGAAAGGTGTCAGGAAATAAACAGGAAGAGGCCCCAGTTTTCCTAGAGGAGCTCAAATCAACCACAGGGAAGTGCTTACGTGTCTTCCCTCTCACCCCCACAGTTGGTATATAAGGGGCTCCCCCAGCAGAAGGCGGCATCAGACCTCCCTCACCTCCTGAGTCTCCATCCTCACCTCTCCTGAGTCCTTACTCTCCTGACACCATGGGGTGCTGTGGCTGTGGAAGTTGTGGCGGCTGCGGCGGTGGCTGCGGCGGCTGCGGCGGCTGCGGCGGCTGCGGTGGCTGCGGTGGCGGCTGTGGCAGCTGCACCACCTGCAGGTGCTACCGCGTGGGCTGCTGCTCCGCCTGCTGCCCCTGCTGCTGTGGCTGCTGCGGGGGCTGCTGCAGTACCCCCGTGGTCTGCTGCTGCCGCCGCTCCTGTAGCTGCAGTTCCTGTGGCTGTGGCTCGTGTGGCTGCGGCTCATGTGGCTGCGGCTGTGGGAAGGGCTGTTGCCAGCAGAAGTGCTGCTGCAAGAAGCAGTGCTGCTGCTAGGCGTCCGGCGGCTCCACCTCTCCCAGGAGCTGGAGGCCCCTCCGCCCTACGGGTAAGCCGGCTTCGCCTCATTACCTACTCCTTTCCCTTGGCCTCTCTGCCACCGGCTTCCCCCCTCCTGCTTCCTGGGCCTGATGCTTTGTCCTTCTGAGATCTCCCTCTGCCCACATCTGGCACACATTTGCCCCGATTGCATAGCATGAAACAAAGATGCAGCCAAAGAGCCCATGAGAAGACAGCTGGGCAAAGCCAAAGTTTACTGGGAACCCTAGGAGTTTTATTTGTTTGTAATGGCCTTTCTTTTATAAATATTCAGGCCTGGCTTTTGGCCATTTGGGAGTTTTCTGCCTGTGCACTGTCTTTTCTGTTGCTCTGTCCACATCTGCTGTTTTAAATAAACTGATAATAAACTGACTTGATGCACAATGACATCTCTCCATTAGTCCATGTTCTATGAATTTCACCGTGGGCTACTCAAGGCCTGCACAGTGAATCCAGCTCCGGTGTTCCCGCGGCCCCATCGCCCCATAGCCGGCCTAGGGGCTGGACCCTGCATCCATAGCCACTTAGCAGACATGCACACAGCCCCATTCACTGCTGCCCTGAGGGGCCTCTGCGCTCACACTCAAAGGAGAATGTTCCAGGGTAGGGTAAAGGTGGTGGGCGTTGGTGGTGGTGTGACTCTGTTTCTTCAAACTTATTTAAGAAAAAAAAAAGAAAAGAAAAGCCCCAAAGGAAGGAAGAAGGCAGGTAAACTTTATCCTGCAGTGCTGGGTGGTTTCCCAGGAGACTGAGAAGCATTAGTCCTGGCAAGGAGCTCAAGCTCCGTGGAGGGTTCTAGAAGGTTCTTTCTCTGCTAGCATCCTTGGCCATGCCTCCAACAACTGTGTCTTTTCTCTCTGCTTCTGGTGATATTGTATAGCAAACTCTCGGGGCAGGCCCTTGGGGAGGGAAGATGTACCGTTGCCCAGTTGCTGAGTGCATGGGATGATTCTGCTCAGCTACAGGAGGGGGAGGGGAGCCACACGTTATGACATCAGGGTCAACCCTTGTGGCCAGACCAGCTCCAGCAGCAGGGCAGCCAATGGGTTTTCTCCTTCGGCTGCATGCTGCTCCGGTGTCCATGCAGGAAAGAGAGAATGGGTGTTGCGTTCTCCCGGACACCGGCCCCCTCATCTATAGCTCACTACAAGTCTTCAAGGTGAGTTGTATTAGACCCATTTCATTGCTGAAGTGACTGACGTTGAGGCAGTTAAGAAATTCACTGAAAGAAATGCAGGTAATCAATCCCAACTGAATCCCAGGTTTTTCTGACACCAAACATGATAATCCTTTTCCTATAGCAAAACGATTCTCCGAGTTTCAACAGGTTTCCTCGTTCATTTATTTCCCCCCTTTTTGATCTTCCCATGCTTATGCATACATATGATGATATCTGTCTGTTCTTTATACTGCCAGGTGGTCCTTGAACACTGCTTCCTAGGTAAGAGCTATGTTCCAGCAAATTTCTTCTCAGCCATCAAAGGAATTTCTAGGCCACACCAGGGCACATTCTCTGCTTATTCAGGTGACAGCTATTTAACTCATTCCTGGTAGGATGTAACTGTTTACCAATGCTTAATGCTGGAAGGAAGAGGGGTCTTTTAGTCTCCAGAAGTGGTCTTGAAGTTGGTGTATTTGTTCTGGGTTCCTTGACAAGTGGTGTGGGAGTTATCCATTTACCATGCTTACCTGGGAGATATGGGGCCGGGGCTGGAGGACTTTAACTCCTTTTTATTTTTTTAAGTCCTATTTCTTGTGCTTCTTGAACACCCCCCCCCCCCCCAAGGTCATTTAAAGGTGGCGTGGGTTCAGTTAGGCCCCATCTTCCCCTCTAGGCTAGGAACTTATTTCTCTCTGAGCTCTCATAATGCTTCTTTATTTCTATAGTATCAAATAATGTATTCTGTATCTTATTATTGTTACTTATAAATAAGAGATGATGCTAGATAGATAGACAGACAGGGACTTTCTTCTTCATAAAATTATATACACAATTTTTATAACTACACATGCAATTTTTTTTTAATTTTTATTTTTTTTATTTGTTTATTTGTTTATTTACAGCATAACAGTGTTCATTGTTTTGGCATCACACCCAGTGCTCCATGCAGTACATGCCCTCCCTATTACCCACCACCTGGTTCCTCAACCTCCCACCCCCCCGCCCCTTCAAAACCCTCTGGTTGTTTTTCAGAGTCCATAGTCTCTCATGGTTCATCTCCCCTTCCAGTTTCCCTCAACTCACTCTCCTCTCCATCTCCCCATGTCCTCCATGTTATTTGTTATGCTCCACAAATAAGTGAGACCATATGATACTTGACTCTCTCTGCTTGACTTATTTCGCTCAGCATAATCTCTTCCAGTCCCGTCCATGTTGCTACAAAAGTTGGGTATTCATCCTTTCTGATGGAGGCATAATACTCCATTGTGTATATGGACCACATCTTCCTTATCCATTCATCCGTTGAAGGGCATCTTGGTTCTTTCCACAGTTTGGCGACCGTAGCCATTGCTGCAATAAACATTGGGGTACAGATGGCCCTTCTTTTCACTACATCTGTATCTTTGGGGTAAATACCCAGCAGTGCAATTGCAGGGTCATAGGGAAGCTCTATTCTTAATTTCTTCAGGAATCTCCACACTGTTCTCCAAAGTGGCTGCACTAACTTGCATTACCACCAACAGTGTAAGAGGGTTCCCCTTTCTCCACATCCTCTGCAACACACGTTGTTTCCTGTCTTGCTAATTTTGGCCATTCTAACTGGTGTCAGGTAGTATCTCAATGTTGTTTTAATTTGAATCTCCCTGATGGCTAGTGATGATGAACATTTTTTCATGTGTCTGATAGCCATTTGTATGTCTTCGTTGGAGAAGTGTCTGTTCATATCTTCTGCCCATTTTTTGATATGATTATCTGTTTTGTGTGTGTTGAGTTTGAGAAGTTCTTTATAGATCCTGGATATAAACCTTTTGTCTGTACTGTCATTTGCAAATATCTTCTCCCATTCCGTGGGTTGCCTTTTTGTTTTGTTGACTGTTTCCTTTGCTGTGCAGAAGCTTTTGATCTTGATGAAGTCCCAAAAGTTCATTTTTGCTTTTGTTTCCTTGGCCTTTGGAGACATATCTTGAAAGAAGTTGCTGTGGCTGATATCGAAGAGGTTACTGCCTATGTTCTCCTTTAGGATTCTGATAGATTCCTGTCTCACGTTGAGGTCTTTTATCCATTTCGAGTTTATCTTTGTGTACGGTGTAAGAGAATGGTCGAGTTTCATTCTTCTACATATCGCTGTCCAGTTTTCCCAGCACCATTTATTGAAGAGACTGTCTTTTTTCCATTGAATATTTTTTCCTGTTTTGTCGAAGATTATTTGACCATAGAGTTGAGGGTCCATATCTGGGCTCTCCACTCTATTCCACTGGTCTATGTGTCTGTTTTTATGCCAGTACCACGCTGTCTTGGTGATCACAGCTTTGTAGTAAAGCTTGAAATCGGGTAACGTGATGCCACCAGTTTTGTTTTTGTTTTTCAACATTTCCTTAGCAATTCGGGGTCTCTTCTGATTCCATACAAATTTTAGGATTATTTGCTCCAGCTCTTTGAAAAATATCGGTGGAATTTTGATCGGAATGGCATTAAAAGTATAGATTGCTCTAGGCAGTATAGACATTTTAACAATGTTTATTCTTCCAATCCAAGAGCATGGAACAGTCTTCCATCTTTTTGTGTCTTCTTCAATTTCTTTCATGAGTGTTCTGTAGTTCCTTGAGTACAGGTCCTTTACCTCTTTGGTTAGGTTTATTCCCAGGTATCTTATGGTTCTTGGTGCTATAGTAAATGGAATCGATTCTCTAATTTGCCTTTCTGTATTTTCATTGTTAGTGTATAAAAAAGCCACTGATTTCTGTACATTGACTTTGTATCCTGCCACGTTACTGAATTGCTGTATGAGTTCTAGTAGTTTGGGGGTGGAGTCTTTGGGGTTTTCCATATAAAGAATCATGTCATCTGCGAAGAGAGAGAGTTTGACTTCTTCCTTGCCAATTTGGATACCTTTTATTTCTCTTTGTTGTCTGATTGCCGTTGCTAGAACTTCTAATACTATGTTGAACAAGAGTGGTGAGAGTGGGCATCCTTATTGTGTTCCTGATCTCAACGGGAAGGCTGCAAGCTTTTTCCCATTGAGGATGATATTTGCTGTGGGTCTTTCATAGATAGATTTTATGAAGTTCATGAATGTTCCCTCCATCCCTATACTTTGAAGCGTTTTCATCAGGAACAGATGCTGGATTTTGTCAAATGCTTTTTCTGCATCAATTGAGAGGACCATGTGGTTCTTCTCTCTTCTCTTACTGATTTGTTCTATCACATTGATTGATTTGCGAATGTTGAACCAACCTTGCAACCCAGGGATGAATCCCACCTGGTCATGGTGGATAATCTTTTGAATGTGCTGCTGGATCCTGTTTGCTAGGATCTTGTTGAGAATCTTTGCATCCATATTCATCAGTGATATTGGTCTGAAATTCTCCTTTTTGGTAGGGTCTTTGCCTGGTTTGGGGATCAGGATAATGCTGGCTTCATAAAAAGAGTCTGGAAGTTTTCCTTCTGCTTCAATGTTTTGGAACAGCTTCAGGAGAATTGGTGTTATTTCTTCTTTGAAAGTTTGGTAGAATTCCCCAGGGAATCCATCAGGTCCTGGGCTCTTGTTTTTTGGGAGGTTTTTGATCACTGCTTCAATCTCGTTACTAGATATCGGTCTATTCAGGTTGTCAATTTCTTCCTGGTTCAATTTTGGGAGTTTGTAGTTTTCCAGGAATGCATCCATTTCATCTAGGTTGCTTAGCTTATTGGCATATAACTGTTGGTAATAATTTCTGATAATTGCTTCTATTTCCTTGGTGTTATTTGTGATCTCTCCCTTTTCATTCATAATTTTATTAATTTGGGCTTTCTCTCTTTTCTTTTGGATTAGTGTGGCCAATGGTTTATCGATCTTATTGATTCTTTCAAAAAACCAGCTTCTAGTTTCATTGATACGTTCTACTGTATCTCTCGTTTCTACCTCATTGATCTCTACTCTAATCTTGATTATTTCCCTTCTTGCATGTGGAGTTGGTTTGATTTGTTGTTGATTCTCCAGTTCTTTAAGGTGTAGAGACAGCTGGTGTATTCTGGATTTTTCAATTTTTTTGAGGGAGGCTTGGATGGCTATGTATTTCCCCCTTAGAACCGCCTTTGCTGTATCCCATAGGTTTTGGACCAAAGTGTCTTCATTCTCATTGGTTTCCATGAATTGTTTAAGTTCTTCTTTGATCTCCTGGTTGATCCAAGCATTCTTAAGCAAGGTGGTCTTTAGCTTCCAGGTGTTTGAGTTCCTTCTGAACTTTTCCTTGTGATTGAGTTCCAGTTTCAAAGCATTGTGATCTGAGAATATGCAGGGAATAATGTCAGTCTTTTGGTTTCGGTTGAGTCCTGCTTTGTGACCCAGTATGTGGTCTATTCTGGAGAAGGTTCCATGTGCACTTGAGAAGAATGAGTATTCTGTTGTTTTAGGGTGGAATGTTCTGTATATGTCGATGAGGTCCATCTGGTCCAATGTTTCATTCAATGCTCTTATTTCTTTATTAATTTTTTACTTCGATGATCTGTCTATTTCTGAGAGAGGCTATTAAGATCTCCTACTATTATTGTATTCATATCAATATGACTCTTTATTTTGATTAATAGTTTTCTTATGTAATTGGGTGCTCCCATATTGGGGGCATAGATATTCACAATTGTTAGATCATCTTGGCGGATAGTCCCTTTAAGAATTATGTAGTGTCCTTCTGTATCTCTGACTACAGTCTTTAGTTTAAAATCTAATTTATCTGATATGAGAATCGCTACCCCAGCCTTCTTTTGAGGCCCATTGGCATGAAAGATGCTTCTCCATCCCTTCACTTTCAGTCTGGGTGTATCCTTAGGTTCAAAATGGGTCTCTTGTAGACAACATATGGATGGGTCCTGTCGTTTTATCCAATCTGCAACCCTGTGTCATTTTATGGGCGCATTTAGGCCATTCACATTGAAAGTGATTATTGAGAGATAGGTTTTTATTGACATCATGTTGCCTTTGAAGTCTTTCTGTCTGTAGATTGTTTCTATATTTCTGTTCAATGATATTCTTAGGATTTTTTCTCTTTTAAAAGACCCCCCTTAATATTTCCTGCAGTGTCGGCTTGGTGGTTGCAGTCTTTTAAGCCTTGCCGGTCTTGGAAACTCTTTATCTCTCCATCCATTTTAAATGTCAGTCTTGCTGGATAGAGTATTCTTGGTTGCATGTTCTTCTCATTTAGTACTCTGAATATATTTTGCCAGCCCTTCCTGGCTTGCCAGGTCTCTGTGGAAAGGTCTGACATTATTCTAATGGGCTTTCTTCTGTACGTAAGGAGCTTTTTTGTCCTAGCTGCTTTTAAGAGGGTCTCTCTTGAAACATAATTCCTCATTCTAACTATAAGGTGTCGTGAGGACTTTCGAGAATCTAAAATCTTGGGAGGAAATCTCTCTGCCTCTAGTACATGAACGTTGTTTCCATTCGTGAGATTGGGAAAATTTTCATAGACAACTTCTTCCACTATATCTTCTAGACTTCTTTCTTTTTCCTCCCCTTCAGGGATTCCAATAATTCTGACGTTGGAACGTTTCATGGCATCGTTTATTTCCCTGATTCTGTTTTCGTGGCTTCTGAGCTCTTTGTTCCAGGCTTCCTCCTGATCCTTTCTCTCTATCTGTTTGTCCTCCAGATCACTAATTCTATCTTCTGTCTCAGTTACCCTAGCTTTTAGAGAATTTAGATTAGATTGGAACTCATTGAGAGCATTTTGAACATCATCCCTGGTGGCTTTCAGTTCTGCCCTAACATTGTGAACATCATCCTTGGTGGCTTTCAGTTCTGCCCTAATCAATTCTGTTTGGTCATCCATGGCTTTCTCCAACCTAGCTATTGCCTGGATAATTGTTAGTCTGAATTCCTTTTCTGACATATTGTCTATGTCGATAGCCATTAGCTCTGTTGCAGAAGGCCCATCCTTTGTATTTTTCTTCTGTTGGGTATTCCTCCTCCTAGTCATTTTGGAAAGAGATGACTAAACAGATGCAGCTGGACTTATCGATTGTGGTGCAGTCAAGGTGCACCCTGGAACGCTTCTGTGCAATCAGGGTTCCCCACCCAAATGAGAGAGAAAAGAAAAGAAAAAGAAATAGAGAAGAAGAAAGAAAAAAAGGGAAAAGAAAAAAGGAAAAAAAAAAGAGAGAGAGAGAGAGATAGGAAAAAAAGGGAAGATAAAAGAGAAGGCTCAGCCCAAATGGGCCACAAGGTAAGATTTATGAAGTATACAAACAAAAACAGACAAACAAAAAGACTGATAAAAGTATATGACAAGAGAAAAAAATATATATATAAGCAAAAAAAAGGGAAGAACCTCATCAGAAAGAACCCCAAGTATAAGATTTATATATTATCAGGACAAACACAAATTCACAGAAACACTGACAGAAGGAAAAATTGGGAGAGTGGTTATAAATTCTCAGTGTGGGTGAGGAAGGTTATTTTGATTCTTCCTGAAGGTATCTTGATGTTTTTGTTAAGGGACTTAACTTTCCTAAGTTACAGGGGATTAGAAACTGGTTTGCCTATAGTGGTAGATTGATTGGGGAAAGGGGATTACCTTGAAGTTTAACTCTATATGTATAGTAGAAAATAAAAATTAAAAAAGAATAAACTAGACTAAACTAAGTTAAAATTAAAAAAGAATTAAAAAAATAGAAAAGTAAAAGAAAAACACGGGTGTATGTATCAAAAAGTTCAGGTTAGAAGGCTATTAAAGAATTTGATGTACTGGACATCTCAGTGTGGTGGTAAATAGGTTAAAAAATTATCTGTATGTATAAAAAAAAAGAACCAGAATATTGGTAAGGAGTTAAAAATAAAAGTTGTATTTATGAAGTAGTGGTGGTTGTTCTCTTGTAGTCTTTTTTTTTTTTTTCTTCCTTCCTGGTTGGTTTTCTGGGGGAGGGGCCTGCCACGTGGGTTTTCAGACAATGATGTTCCATGAGTTAGGTCCTCCCGCTCCCCTCAAGGGGGTGAGCTCTGAGGAAACTGTTTTTTTCAGCCTTTTGTTCTCTGGGGGTTTTTATGTTCTTTCATCTGCTTTCTCTCGCCTTGACAGCTTTTGATGGTTTTTGGAGGTTTAGAGGAGAGCAAACAGCACCCCAACCTCCCTCTCAGAGAGAAGCCTCAGAATGTTTTGCAAAAGCTGCTGGCAGAGTCGGTTCGGAGTCACTGTCCCTGGGGATGTAGGAGCTCCTCGTTGTACCCAAAACCAGGGCAGCAGTGGCTGTCTAGGCAGCTCCAGACCGCCAGAGAGGTTCGGAGCAGAGATCGCACACTGAGGTTTTCCCACTGTCCCGGGCTGGGAATGTCTGGTTTTTCCGGATGCCAGAGCTCCAGGCTAGCGCCTATGAGCACCTATCCCAAGGGAGGGTGTGGGACGCATGCGTTTCAGGATTGCCGTCTGGCCAGGCTCCCAGCCCCTCACGGGAGCCAGACCCCACTCGTTCTCGCGCGCGCTGGTGTTCAGGCGCACTGGCGGCTCAGGGACGGAGACCTGATTTCTCCGCCGCACTCTCTCTGGCTCAGCACCAGGGGAGGCTGTCCTGGGTCCGGGGACTTAGGTCCCTGACCCTAATCGCCCAGGTTCCCACTATTACCCCCCTCGATCCTTTGCTCTTTGTTTTTTGAGTACTTTCAACCAGACTCCAAGTTAATGCTGGTCCCCAGACGCAGAGCACTCTCGTGTTGGGGTATTACTTTCCAATCGGTCACCTCTGGTGGCTCCCTCCCCCTTTTGTTTATCTTCTGATATCAGTCTGAAGCTCCCAGTCTGCTTTACCTGCCACTGGCGTCTTCTGCTCCTGTAGAGATCCAGACGTGTATAATTCTGATCTCAGGCTGATTTCATGGGTGGTCGGAGTTCTTTGGTAGGTAATCAGCTCACTTTAGGGTACAGGTTGAAATGGTGCCTCACCCTACTTCCCCGCCATCTTGACTCCCCCCTACACATGTAATTTTTAATAAATCTATCTATAGGTGTCATTTTTTTCCTGTTCTGTCCCACTGATGTATCTGTGTATTCAGGCTCCAGAATGATGCTCACGCACTGTGCCTCTCACTGTGCCAGATGCTGGGGCTGGACTATGCTAAGCAATGACTCCTGGCCCTGGGGTGCTTACACTCTGAGGAGGGAGACAAGCAAGTAAATGAGAAATACTCTGTAACGTGGTAAGTGCTATGGCTGACAGCAGCCTGAGGTATTACAGAAATGTACAAAGACCTAATCCAGGTTGTTTTTTTGTTTTTGGTGGGGGAGGTGGTGGTGGTGCCAGGGTCATAGAAAGCTCATGGAGGAAGTGACACTTAAGACCAAGTCAAGAAGAGTTAAGGCAACTGCTGGGAAGAGGGTGTGTCAGGGGACATGGCAGGGATGGGATCTATTTCAGGTGAGGCAACAATGTGTGCAAAGGTCAGAGGTGAAAAGCAGTATGACTGGTGGGGAGAGCCCGAGTTGGGTGTAGCTGTGGACTTGAGGGTGTGGGTGTCACATGAGGAGATGGGGCCAAGAAGTGAGCAAAGTCCAGGCCAGGGAAGACCTCATGCAAGTGTGTGGACATTGTGTTCCATACTGTGAAAGATTCCTTGAAGGATTTTAGTCGGGAAGTGACGTACTTCAGGGAAAGTACCAGTCTGGCAGCATAAGGAGGATGGGTGCAGGGAGACAAGTCCAGAGGCAGAAAAACAGACAAGAAGCTGTGGTTGTGGTCTGGGTGCTGATGAAGGGGGCTTGAACTGCATGCTATGGGTTTGAGAGAAAATTTGAGAAATTTTAAATGTCAAATGGAGAAGCAAATGGACTTCAGGAGAATTCAAGAGTCCCAGGCGAGCTACCTGGGACAGGTTGGGGAGCTGGTGAAATGGATCATGGATCATGGATCATGGGGTCACCCACCGAGTCAGCGATATTGATGGTGGCAGCTGATGCTGCCAGCAAGTCTCCTCCTGATTGGTCCTCAACAATGGTTTAGAAGGAAGGTATGAAAATCACCCCCACTGTTTGGGAAATTGAGGTTGTTAGGGGACATCTCTCAGACTCTACATAGTGGAGCCCAGATCAAATCCAGTCTGCTGGACACCCTGCTGACTTTCTCTGCTCCCAGAAAGTGCCATAGAGAAGGAGTGAAGGTGAGAGCAAGGTTTGCTTATCTTTGTGGCCTTCCAGAACCTGGCACATGATTCACACTGGAGGCCTCCCTCTTGCTGTGACTGTAATTGAAAATCTGCTCCCTGGGAAATGGGACCTTAGGGATTCTGCATTCATGCTAACCACATGTATCTTCCCTCCTGCACAGTCTTTAACAGGTGGGAGGTGGAGCCATGTTTGTGTTTGTGGACCATTTATTAAACTGTCAAACGCTTGTAAAGTAAGAAGGAGGGTTGGGACTAGGGGAAGCTGAGTCAGGCAAGTACATCATCCAACACTGTCTTTCAGTAAAATTTTCATACTGTTATGATCATGGACTTTTGCACCAATTTTAATTTTTAAAAATATTGTATTAAAAACTCTTGATGACTTGGTTTTTGGTGCTACCTTAAATTTTTGGTGCCACCTTAAATTTTCACCCCAGGTAAGTGCTTCATTCACCCTATATGACGTCTGGCCCTGGGAGAAAGCATTATGTGGAGCCAAATATTCCCCACCACTGTTGTTTCTATGCAGATATAAACATAGATTTTCTTTTTTTTTTAATATTTTATTTATTTGGCAGAGAGAAATCACAACTAGGCAGAGAGGCAGGCAGAGAGAGAGGAGGAAGCAGGCTCCCTGCGGAGCAGAGAGCCTGATGCGGGGCTCGATCCCAGGACCCTGGGATCATGACCTGAGCCGAAGGCAGAGGCTTTAACCCACTGAGCCACCCAGGCGCCCCAAACATAGATTTTCTACATGGAATAATATTCCTATTCAAATTGTGTTCTCAGACTGTGACTGGGTATCAGTAATCCCAAGAACTTGTAAATAAATAGGAAAGCCATCCTAATACTAACAATGGCTTTTACTGAGTAGGTCCCAAGCTCTCTTAAGTATTTATAGGTATTATTACTTTTACATTCCACAATAACCCTCTGCTAGAGGTATTATTTTTTCATCAGGAAACTGAGATAAAGAAGGATCTGATCATACCTCTGGAGGTGAAGGGAGGAAGCAGGATGATCCCAGACTGCATGCTACAGCCCCCACTCCTTTCTCCTGTCTACCTGTTCCCATCTGGTTTCCCATTCAAGACCCAGCTTGAGTTCTACCTGCTTCATAAGCTTTCCTTCTTCGCGACTTAATTGGAGTTAATTAGCCCCTCCATGAACTCTTGCAAGTCTTAATATTCACTTGGAACTTAAACATCCCACACTTGGAGTCAACTCCTATTTTGTTGGACCATTATTTTAAAGCTTTTTCCCCCTGAATTTACCCAATTATATTTTCTCCTATCTCTGATCAGTTGGAGTTAATTAGAAGTACATTTCTTTCCATTGCCCATGTGGCCTGGCATGTGAAATGGGTTCAACAGATATTTGTTAATGTGGTTTGCTTTGCTGAAGTGTTTATCATTCCAAGTAGAACTATAAGTAGGAAGTTAATTGATAGATGCGCTGCATAGTATCCTCTGTTTAGAACAACCACACCTGGTTATTTTTAACTGGCATTATCCATTCGAACCATGCTTTAGGTAGGAATTTGTGTTACAGACTAATGGGTCACACATTTGAATCCTATGAGGCTTCCAATGACCTGGTTGTACAGGTTGGAGTTGGAATTGTTTTCTATCCCAAAGGGATGGAGATGAGCTGACCATCCCATATGCATTCAGTTAATCTGAATGTAGTCACCCTTTGAATGAGATCTGATCAATGTCCAATGTTATTTTTTCAAAATCTTGGTAAAAGTTCAAGTGACACAAAGTACCCATCAGATGGTATCTGTAGGAGTCTAGTTTAGTCTTTGGGATTCCCACACTCTTACAATGGAAGGCATCATTGTTAAGATTAATATTATGGTTTAAGGTCTACAGGTGATCTTGATGTGCTCTGAGTTCTTATTTCTTTAGTCTTTAACTCTCTTTTCCCAGTTTTTTTAAAATTTAATTTTTAGAAAAATTTTTTAATAAACATATAATGAATTTTTATCCCCAGGGGTCTTTTCCCAGTTTAACCAATCGTTTCCATCATCTCTTTGGCTCTGTGAAGTATCCTTAAAAGACATCCTTTTGCCACATCCACTGACATCTGTTCTTTCCTCTAGGGTACTGTGCAGAACCTTTCTGTACTTTAAGAAGGAAAGAGAAACAAACTATTTCTTTTTTAAATGTAAGGGTTCTTGGGGTGCCTGAGTGGTTCAGTCGGCTCGGCATCTGACTCTTGATTTTTGGCTCAGGTCATGATCTCAGGGTCGTGAGATTGAGCTCCATGTCAGCCTCTGCACTGGGTGTGGAACCTGCTTAGGATTCTCTGTCTCCTTCTCCCTCTGCCCCTCCTCCCAAAAGCCCCCTCAAAGAAAAGAAAAGAAAAGAAAAAAGGGGAGGAGAAGAGAGGAGAGAAGAGAAGAGAAGAGAGAAGAGAAAAGAAAAAGAAAGGAAAGAAAGGGTTCTTCCATCCTTTCACTAACAAAAAGTAAGGGAAACACAGTTAAATATTCAAGATAAAAACAAATAATTCAATTTCCTTTACAGACAATAAGTTACTTTACCTGCTGTTAATCCATTCCCTAGCAGTTTAATTAGGAGCAGAGCCTCTGAATGATGATTTCAACTCTACCACGATTCAGTTACTGTCTTATTCCTTATTTGAATATCTGGCTTGAAGGATAGCTTGGAGATCAAGGGGCACCGGTGAAGAATTTCCCTATACTTTTTCACCTTGGCATTCCACAAATACACTTTGAGCACATGTATTATATGTAGAAATTTACATTTTAGCCTAATTGTAGGGAGGATTGGTACAAAAACTGGGGACAGTAGCAAGTATGTAGCCGGAAGGGGTAAAGTTGTCTTGCTTATTCAGCTAGAATAAGTAGTTGGAAAAGCATATAGATAATCACAAATATCTATCAATTCTGCTTCCGTGATGCCTCGTACACTTAGGTAATGACTGTTCCATATGAACTTCAACTCGACTGGTCTGGGATGCTGACGTGTCTGGTTAGATCTCCAGAAATGGTGAAGTGAGACTGTCTAGGGTTACTTGAGATGAAGACTGAGGGGCATCTTAATGAAAACAAAAGCAAGTAGGGTCCTTTGAAGGGAAAAGAGTCAGGCAACGGTGCTCAGTTCTAGGACGATGACCCAGTTACTAGAGGTCTTTTCAGTGGTTTATGTCGGGGACCAAGAGCTATTGGTCTTGGGCCTGAGGCATGTGGAAAAAAGTCAAGGAGCAATATTCCCAGACAGACATGGAGAGTCTGGGGTGCGGTATCAGGTGGGGGAGGACATTCTCTCCATGGCAGCAGAGCGACTTCAGGGCAGAGTGACACGGGTGCAGATGTGGCCGGGAAGGTCGGCACTGGTAGCAGCCACAGCACAGGGCGGTGTCTGGTGACAGTGTGGGCTCCATCATGGTGTGGCTTTGGCTTAGGATCTGCAGCCCTTAGGCAGCTGGTGGCAGCCACCACGTACTGTGATGGCTTTTCCTGCTTGCAAGGGCTCAGAGTTGTATCACTGCCGGTCCTGAGGGACTGGCCAGGGGAGAATGGGATGCTTCACAGGACCACTGAGTGTGCTACATTCCTGAGCACATTGACACCTCTTGAGGACCCCCCGGGATCATGGTTGTTGGGGCAGGAGGCCTCTGAAGAGGGTGAGAGGATGGACCTACATGGCACCCAATGATGGGCAAAATTCAGTTAATCAGTTAATTGATCGACACATTGAACAATAATTACTGACCACTTACTAAGGGACTAAGTAGCTGATCTAGTAAAACACTGTTACTGTTAATGTGATACTGTCTTCTTCTTTACTCTGATAGAGTTCCCTGGGGAATGTTCTGTGCCCCGCTTACCACTTGTTCCTTCCCTCTCTGTCCCCGTCTCTAGACCACTGAGGTTATCTGGCCAACGCTGTTGCAAAGCCTTTTAACTGGTCCCAACTTTGGGGGTCTCACCTTCCCAAGTTCTGTGGTCGGTCATCTTCCAGAAACATGAATCCTGGGTCCCATGGACCGCACACCCCTAGTGCTTCTGGACCAGCTTCCCCTTGTTCTCTGGCCAGAAGCAGAGTGTTCCTATGAACACTTCCATAAACCAAAGAAGCATAAAGCCGAAGAAGAAGCAATTAGTATTACTTTATCTGGAAAAATTTTTGAGGATTCCCAGACTCCCAAAGCACCTCTCTTCAGCTTTTCTGCAACCTTAGGATACATATTGCCAACAGATGCACACAATCAATGGGGATAAAGCACAAATGCTCGCGGACATAATTAAAAGCTCTGGGCGCTTGATGGTGGGATGCTGAGGGTGCGGTGCTTCCCCGGGAAGGAGCTGGGTGGGGCTGCTCTCCCTGCCTCTGGAACAGCTCTGTAATTTTGGCTTTAATCATAAAAGTGAAAAGCCTCTTCAGATTTCTTTCCATCCGCAAAAACAGGTGCTAACGTAGGTCTTTATAAAAGCAAAGTAGCCTAACATGAACTTTCAAAAAGTGGGGATACCTGTGCCCAGAGATTTCTACCCTTAACTCTACCTATGTTTCCAGGCCTTCCCCTGGGTCCCATCCCATAAGTACCAGCTGCAGGCCCATGGGGGTGCTGCCTGGATCACCCCTCACCTGTTCCCATCTCTAGTCCTTACTGAAGCCCTTCTAGGAAAAGAAGCCTTTCCTGCAATAGATGGTCCCTGTCAGAATTTTCCCAATTCCCCTTCTCCCACATATACCCAGAATCAACAACTTCTTTCTCATACCTCTAAGAAAGTCCACTGATTGGGTTATTCTGGTTCTGGTGCCATGTCTTGGGGTTCCCTTTTTTTTCCTTCTTCTTTCATGCATGCATTTCTCACCAGACTAACAGTCTGGATTCATTTCATGGTGCCCTCACAGTATCCTCAGAATTACCCCCACCAAGACAAGGATAATCCAACAACTACTTAGCTAATTGCATATGCTACCCCCCCAAAGTTGATATGAAAATATTAATGTGCTTTAAGGTAGAAGCTCACAAGCCCTTTAAAATGAGAACAGAGGCACCTTGAAGGTTAGAGAATTGGGGAGAAACATGTAGGAGCTGAAGGCATGAAAGCAGTGCTTCCTCATTGTGTATTTCCCAGGATAGTTATTTTTAAAATTTTTGAATTTATTTTTATTATTTAAGGATTTTTGTTTATTTATTTGACAGAGAAAGAGATCACAAGTAGGTGGAGAGGCAGGCAGAAAGAGAAATGTGGCAACTGAATTCAGGTAGATGTGGAGATGATTTAAAGGTCTGTACAGTGCCAAACCACTCCATTATCTTTCTTTTTCTGGCTCTCTTTTTAAAGATTTTATTTATTTGAGAGAGAATGAATGAGAGAGAGAGAGAGCATGAGTGGGGGGAGGAACAGAGGCAGAGGGAGAAGCAGACACCCCACTGAGCAGGGAGCCCGATGTGGGACTTGATCCTGGGACTCTGGGGTCATGACCTGAGCTAACGGCAGGCGCTTAACCGACTGATCCACCCAGGTGCCCTCCATTATCTTTCTGCTCTGAAAAGTAGGACAGTTGCCTTCATAAAGAAGTCATCTTTAAAACTTTTTTTAATCCAACTATAATTAACATACGATGTTATATGAGGTTCATGTGTACAGTACAATGATTCAACAATCCCATATATTACTCAGTACTCATGACGATAACTGTACTCTTAACCCCCATCATCTATTTCCCCCATCCCCCACCCCCTACCCTCTAGTAACCATCAGTTTGTTTTTTATAGTTTCTACATCAGTCTTGTTTTTTTTTTTTTGTCTGTCTCTTTCTTTGTTTGCTTTGTTCCTTCAATTCCACATATGAGGGAAATCATATTGTATTTGTCTTTCTTTTACTTATTTCACTTAGCATTATCCCCCTTAGATCCAGCCATGTTGTTGCAACTGGCAAGATTTCATTCTTTTTTATGACTGAGTAATATTCTATCACATGTATATACCACATCTTCTCTACCCATTGTATTGATGGGCACTTGGGCTGCTTCCATATCTTGGCTATCATAAATAATGCTGCAGTAAACATAGGAATACACATATCTTTTTAAATTAGTGTTTTTGTAACTACTTGGGTAAATACCCTGTAGTGGACTTACTGAATCAAATGGTAATTCTTAATTTTTTTTTTTTTTTTAATTTTTTTTTTCCCTTTTTATTTATTTTTTTTTTTTTCAGCGTAACAGTATTCATTCTTTTTGCACAACACCCAGTGCTCCATGCAAAACGTGCCCTCCCCATCACCCACCACCTGTTCCCCCAACCTCCCACCCCTGACCCTTCAAAACCCTCAGGTTGTTTTTCAGAGTCCATAGTCTCTTATGGTTCGCCTCCCCTCCCCAATGTCCATAGCCCGGTAATTCTTAATTTTTTAAGGAGTGTCCATACTGTTTTCCACAGTGGCTGGGTCAGCTTGACTTCCCATCAACAGTGCACGAGGATTCCTTTTTTCCCACATCCTTGTCAACACTTATTGTTTCTTGTGTTTTTTATTTTAGCCATTCTTTCAGGTATGAGGTGCTATCTCATTGTAGTTTTATTTACATTTATCTGATGATGAGTGATGTTGAGCATCTTTGCATGTGTCTATTGGCCTTCTGTATCTCTTCTTTGGAAAATTGTCTATTCCTGTTCTCTGCCCATTTTCTAACCAGATTATTTGCTTTCTTAGGTGTTGAGTTGTATAAGTTCTTTATATATTTTGGATATTAACCCCTTACATCATTTGGAAATAGCTTTTCCTATTCAGTAGGTTGTCTTTTTGTTTTGTTGATGGTTTCTTTTGCTGTGTTAAAGATCTTATTTTACTATTGTCCCAATAGTTTAATTTTCCTTTTGTTTCATTTGCCAAAAAAGAAGTATCTGGAAAAATATTTCTAAGGCTGATATCAAAGAGATTAGTGCCTATGTTTTTTTCTAGGACTTTTATGGTTTCAGGTCTGACATTTAGTTCTTTAATTCATTTTGAGTTTACTTTTGTGTATGGTATAGAAAGTGGTCCAATTTCATTTCTTAGCATGATACTGTCCAGTTTTCCAAACACTGTTAAAGATAATGTCTTTTTGCAATTGTATATTCTTGCCTCTTTTATTATAGACTAACTAGCCATAAAAGCATGGGTTTATTTCTGGATACTCTATTCTGTTTTATTGATCCTTGTGTTTGTTTTTGTGCCAGTACCATACTGTTTTGATTATTATAGCTTTGTAGTATACCTTGAAATCTGGAATTGTGATACATCAAGTTTTGCTTTTTTTTTTTTTTTCAAGATGGCTTTGGCTATTCAGAGTCTTTTGTGGTTCTGTAGAAATTTAAGGATTATTCTAGTTCTGTGAAAAATGCTGTTGGTATTTTGATAGGGATTGTATTGAATCTGTTGATTGATTTGGGTAGTATGGACATTTTAACAATGTTGGCTCTTCCAATTCATGAACATGGACTATCTTTCCCTTTGCTTGCGTCATCTTCAATTTCTTTCACCAAAGTTTTATAGTTTTCATAGTACAGGGCTTTACTTCCTTGGTTAAATTTTAAGACTACTTTAACAGTAACTAAAAAGTAATCAGAAGGGTGTTTGGGTGGCTCAGTTGGTTAAACATCTGCCTTCGGCTTGGGTTGTGATTCTGGGGTCCTGAGATCATGTCCCACATTGGGCTGTGCAGGGAGCCTGCTTCTCCCTCTGTCTCTGCCCCCTTCTCTCTCTCTGTCTGTCTGTCTGTCTCTCTCTCATGAATACATAAATAAATTTTAAAAATCTTTAAAAAGTACCCAGAAGAGAGCCCTGTGTTAAATACCTGGACTATAACATTACTCCAAACTCCTTCAACTCAGGGTTATGCAGGGGGCTGACAGGATACCTGGGCTTGCCTCATCTGTGTGCCACTTGGACTGTCCTAGGATGGCTGTTAAGACCACTTTAAAAATATTCTACAACAGTTAGTAGAACTTGACCTGCAGACTGCAGTGATTGCCTTCACTATTTACCTTTAACAGGAAAGAGTGATCTGAATAGGAATGGCTAATTAGAAGCAATCATTTCAAATAAGCATTCCATGGCGGACTGGTCCATAATCACTAGGGATTTAGCAACTGTTGGAAATATACCTTTAGGTTTGTCTTTCTTTTTCTTTTTTAAAGATTTTATTTATTTGAGAGCAAGAGAGAGAGCACAAACGGGGGGGGGAGGGGCAGAGGGAGAGGAAGAAGCAGACTCCCGGCTGAGCAGGGAGCCTGATGTGAGGCTCAGTCCCACAATCTCAGGATCATGACCTGAGTCGAAGGCAGATGCTTAACTGACTGAGCCACCAGGTGCCCTAGGTTTTTCTTTATTTTTAAACAGGCTGATGATAGCAGAAGGCTTCTTGGATTTGGCACATGGCTTGGGAATGTTGTGCTCAGGATGTGCTTCTATCTTCTGGCAGAATGCTAAGGGCACTCTGTCATAACCCCTGATAACACTGGATCCCTTCTCTTCTGAATCAGAGTCTCCTTCTAACTGATGTTACAGGATGAAGAAACACCCAAGGAATGCTGCCTTGGGATGATGAAACAACATGACCTGGGATCACGTTTCCCTTTGATTCTCAAAATGTTTTCTTCTGCCTAAAGAGATGCTTCACCATTTAGTAAATGGTTATAAATGGTATAGGAATGAAAATATCTTGTCCTGGGCTAATAACAACTAAGAAATGTAAAAGTACCCAAGGGAAATTCTGACCCATTCAGATGTCTACCAAAACCCTCCAAACCCCCCACCCCAAAGAAAACAAACCAAAAACTGGATTTCATAGTCACTTCCTGTCCTATTTTTAAAATGAGCTTAAAAAGACAAGTAAAGATAAATTTAGCAAAGTTTACAAGTCAGAAGGACCCATTAAGGAAGTGCATAAAAGGCCATGTGAGATTCAGCCATGGATATTTGCATCAACAACAACAGGGAAGTGGCCTTGAGTCCTCTGTCAATATTCTCCCCGCAGTGTTGGTATATAAGGGGCTCCCCCAGCAGAAGGCGGCATCAGACCTCCCTCACCTCCTGAGTCTCCATCCTCACCTCTCCTGAGTCCTTACTCTCCTGACACCATGGGGTGCTGTGGCTGTGGAAGTTGTGGCGGCTGCGGCGGCTGCGGCGGTGGCTGCGGCGGCTGCGGTGGCTGCGGTGGCTGCGGTGGCGGCTGTGGCAGCTGCACCACCTGCAGATGCTACCGCGTGGGCTGCTGCTCCGCCTGCTGCCCCTGCTGCTGCGGCTGCTGCGGGGGCTGCTGCAGTACCCCCGTGGTCTGCTGCTGCCGCCGCTCCTGTGGCTCATGTGGCTGCGGCTCGTGTGGCTGTGGGAAAGGCTGTTGCCAGCAGAAGTGCTGCTGCAAGAAGCAATGCTGCTGCTAGGGGGTCCATCTGGCCTCTGTCCCTGCGCAAGAGATAATGGGAATATCTTCCATTTCATTCATCTGTCCTACCTGTTGTCTTCTGGTAGTCTGAGAACCCTCTTGGGCTGACTTTGCTCCTGGATTTAAGTTCCTCTTTTTCCTGCTTTGGGTGTTTCCAGTTTTCCTCACTGAAAAGTTTCCAATTAAATAGGACATAGCAAAAACAAGGACATGCAAACTCCAAAAGAAGAGCTGACATCATGGAGTTCCATCAGATAGGATCACGTTATTATTCTTAGATGTATGTGATTATTTCCTTCCCATGTATGTGCTTTTATTTCTACTCCTTTTTTATCTTGTATTTCTATTTGTCAATAACACTTTTTAAAATTTTCTAGTAAAATAAAAACTTTAATCACTAAATATTTCTCTTTGTCTTTATTTTAATTTGACCTTATCCCACCCCCTAGAACATCTCAATCTCACTTAAACATCCCTTAGAAGATGAGAATAGTTTTCTTGCCACTACTGTCCGTTCATTCCAGGTATGAACACCAATGGGACACTTGAAAGAATGATTTATCTATATTCTGAATTCTATTTTGAAATGACAGTTACAGAGAAACACGTGTCCCCCCCCCAAAAGAAAGAAAGAAAGAAGTATCCCTAATTCATTGAGAAATAAGTGTCCCTAATTCATTAAAAAATCCTGTTTTATTCACAAAGAACCAATTCAAACCCATTTTCAGAAATATATCTGCTACCAAAATATGGATGGCTTCATTTGCTTTAGATTCCCATCTATTGTGGCCATTTACTGTTTGTGTCAAGGGCAGAGTTCCACCCCTGCTGTGCAGGCCCTTTCATTTTTTCCCCTATAAACGCAGCCAGCAGTGCCCATTTAGACTTTTGGTATTATTAGTTTAGCTTTCTATCTCCCTAACTACAAAAGGCAATGCCAGCAGGTTGTGCTAAGTGGGTCGGCATTGGTGGACATGAGACTTATCTTCATTCTCTTCTGTTTATATTAATTTAACCTCAATTGGGGTCTTGCTGAGGCTCAAGCTTTCTTTTGACTTTACTTCAAATCTATTTTTTTCCCTTTTTTTTTTTTTTTTAAGCGGGGAGGGACAGAGGCAGAGGAAGCAAGAGAATTTCAAGCAGACTCTATGCTGAGCATGGCACAGGGCTTGATCTCATGACCCTAAGATCATGACCTGAGCCAAAATCAACAGTCAGATGTTTAACTGACTGAGCCACCCAGGCGTCCCTCAGATCTTACTTAATAACTCAAACTATGATGTGTGTTTTTAATAACATTTTTAAAAGATTTTATTTATTTATTTGAGAGAGAAACAGTGAGAGAGAGCATGAGAGGGGAGGTCAGAGGGAGAAGCAGACTCCCCGTGGAGCTGGGAGCCGGATGCGGGACTCGATCCCCAGACAGCAGGATCATGACCTGAGGCGAAGGCAGTTGCTTAACCTACTGAGTCACCCATGCACCCAGTGATGTGTGTGTGTGTGTTTTTTTTTAATATTTTATTTATTTATTTGACAGGGAGAGAGGTCACAAGTAGGCAGAGAGGCAGGTAGAGAGAGAGGGAGAAACAGGCTCCCCACTGAGCAGAGAGCCCGATGCGGGGCTCGATCCCAGGACCCCGAGATCACGACCTGAGCCGAAGGCAGAGGCTTAAACCACTGAGCCACCCAGGCGCCCCGTGATGTGTGTTTTTAAATTGTATTTCGATTTTTTATAGACTCAAGAGCTTAGAGGGGATCTGACTGGTCATTGAATGCGTGTCCTTTTGCCAGACTGTGGTAGTCTATTCCTAATAGGAAAACAGTTTTATGAGCAAGATCTGTTTCCTTTACACCTAGAGCAAACTAGAGTTGACTTAATCCCCTATAGCCGTTATTCACTTGGAAGATACAAACTGAAATACAAATGACATTTTATGATTCAGATCATGAGTAGTACTTAAAAGGATTTAGATCTTTCAGAAGAATCTACTTCTTTCTTTCAGAGAAACTCCTAGATATAAAGGTGGGTTTAAGGTGTTGAAGCCAGTTCAAAGATAGAGTAGATCCTGCCTTAGAGTGGGGTGGGTTGTGTACAAGGAATTGTAATCCAAGGCCAAGTGTGATGCTTGCTGCAGCTGTTTCCAGCAGAGGTGGAGAGATAGTTCTCGAAAACACTCATAGTGGCTTCATAGCACTGAATCTCATGGCTTTCTTGCGAACTCTTCAGTGTATATTCTCTCTGCCTCTTTTGTTCTGTTTTGGACCAGAGCCAGAAAGTGGTAGAGGTCATTGTCCCTGCAATGTGAAGGTCAGCAATTGTTGTCTCTGCATTAATTTTCCTCATCTTTCGCCATAAGGCACACGTTTCTCAGGTGGACCCAGTACTGACAACAAAAAGATGGATCACAATTTAAGGAAAATATTTCTGTAGTTCAACTGAGTTTAGCAAATATTCATTTTTCATTCAAAATTCAAAATTCATTTTTCAATCTGAGGTTTCTGCCTTTGTTTTCAAATCCTTATAGGCCCTGCCTATACATTTCCCAATTATTCAGATAACCTAAATGAAGACCCATATTTTGCAATTAGATTACAGAGAGGAACATTCAAGAACTGAGGTGAAATGCAGGATGTGTGCCTTCCCAGTGCCCTTCCCATGCTTTCCAGTCCCTGTCACCAGAGCCCCCATACATGGATCCTGTGTGATTTTCTTGTGGATTTTGTGATAGCTTCATGTAGTGGGAATTATAGTGTGGACCACGCTCAGGAAGAAGAAGAGAGAGCTAAGTGTGTCGAGGAAAACCAGGAACCACACTGTGTACATGTGCCACATTGTGGATGCAACAGCAGCACATTTCTTTCATTCTGTGTGTCAACTTAGAATTTGAGGAAGCTCATCTCAGACCCTCTCCTCAAACCTTATCTTCTGAATTTCAAGGAGGAAAGGAACACTATCTTTTCAGGGGCTCCCTTTGGAGATTTTACTTGACATGGCTACTCAATTCATATATTGTTTGGTGATTTCATTGCATTTGGTCACTTCAGCCTATGTTTTTCAGGCTCTGCTCTGAGCGACAAGGAAATACTCCATGTGGACTCGTGGTGTTGGAGAAAGAATGTCCTTCTGAAGACAAACCACCAGGGCTTGTCTTCCCTCAACCCCAACTTCACCACCAGACCTAGCTGGGAGACCCCTGCCTCCTTTCTCTCTCAGCTCACTGCCAAACCAACCATGATGGATCAAGAATCTGTAAACCACAGAAAAGAGCCAGGGATCACTATGGGAAATTAATAGAAAGGGTGTTCAGGAACACATTTTATTGTGTGTATGTGTGGGCTCCTTCAGACAATGCTGAGGGGGTGGTATGAAAGTTTCCCAGTTTGATTATTTTGAATCTAATGCTCATCTTCTGACACTACATCTGAAAGTCTATTTTGTAGTTCGTAGTGGCTTACAGACAGACTTCCATGGCCCCTACATGGCTCCAGAAGAACTTCTGGAAGAGCTGCTTGGGAGGGTATGGATGCTTAGTGAGGTGGTGGCTGAATGAAAAGCACTCATGGACTACAGAGCTAATGGGCAAAGAGATGTGAGAGACTCAGGGCTTCCATTTATGTTGCCTGTTGGAGTAATTCTTAGGTATGAGGCCATGACAATCAGGATCAACATGCAGTAGAAAAAGACCCTAGGAGTAGACAAAAAGTGAGCATCATAAGCAATAAGCTTTAAAAGTGACAATGCTCTTAAGTGATCAAATGACTACGCAGGATCTGTATGAATATACATGCACTCAGACTGCTGTTGCTAAGATTCTATCAGAAGAGAGATTTGGGAAGAGTTTAGTTCATGACCTTCAGCTGCTAAGATAAAGGATGTGCCCCTGAGATCTTTGCTTCTTGATAGACCCACAATGGATTAGCCATTTACTAACCCATCTATATCTATTGCAAACAACTTATCTAGCTTTTTTTAAAAAAATATTTTATTTATTTGACAGAGAGAAATCACAACTAGGCAGAGAGGCAGGCAGAGAGAGAGGAGGAAGCAGACTCCCCGCAGAGCAGAGAGCCCGATGCGGGGCTTGATCCCAGGACCCTGAGATCATGACCTGAGCCAAAGGCAGAGGCTTTAACCCACTGAGCCACCCAAGCGCCCCAACTTATCTAGCTTTTGATTCACTGTTGTGTTCACCTATACACTACCTGCCTCATGTTGAGATTGAAATGCATTGTTCCCAAGGGACAGATAGTTTAGAGACTGGCAAAAAAACCAAACCAAAACAAAACAAAACAGGTCTTTGAGGCTGATTTAGTATAATTTATTAAGAAAAGAGTTGTTTTGAATTTACAGAATTGGCAATGCAATGGTAAAAACAGGACATAAATAAACACAAAGGCATTTCCAGAACACAAAACATTAGCTATCTTGATTCATTTTTGTCAAGGGCAATATTTGAAAGTTAATGGACAGAGGAGGCTGCCCATTTACTTCAGTTGGTGTTTATTAAAGGCAAAGAGGATAGAAACCACAGAACATAGGATTCCTACGGGCTGGTGACCAGGTTCAGGTGATGCTTGTGACTTAAAAGGCTGAAAGGAGCCGACAGAAAGGGAGGGGGAAGTCTTACCTACAGCATGGTTACCTGCAGCATCTTCCCCAGAGGCCGGCCAGCTGTCTAGCAGCAGCATTGCTTCTTGCAGCAGCACTTCTGCTGGCAACAGCCCTTCTGCTGGCAACAGCCCTTCCCACAGCCGCAGCCACACGACCCGCAGCCACACGAGCCACAGGAGCGGCGGCAGCAGCAGACCACGGGGGTGCTGCAGCAGCCCCCGCAGCAGCCGCAGCAGCAGGGGCAGCAGGCGGAGCAGCAGCCCACGCGGTAGCATCTGCAGGTGGTGCAGCTGCCACAGCCGCCACCGCAGCCGCCGCAGCCGCCGCAGCCACCGCCGCAGCCACCGCCGCAGCCGCCGCAGCCGCCACAACTTCCACAGCCACAGCACCCCATGGTGTCAGGAGAGAGGACTCAGGAGGGAGTAGAGAGGAGGAAAACTCAGGAGGTGAGAGAGGTCTGATGCCGCCTTCTGCTGGGGGAGCCCTTATATACCAGCACTGGGGGGAAAGCAGGAAGACACATGACAACTTCCTTGTCGCTATTTGGCTCTATTTACAGGAAAGAATCACATCTTCTCTTATTTGCTTCCCTTTTAGATATCTTTGTCTTCATCACGTTTAGTTTATTGTTTAAATAAAACCTTTATTCCAGTTTAACTTTGAAAAAAACCAGAAAGTTCTAGGGAGGCATCCTGGGAACCCGGAGTGTGGTGAAGCTCTCAACAGGAATGGGCTGAATCTCATCTTCCCACAATACCTGTGTCTGGGCCACACCCTGGGCCAGGTGATCTGTGAGCTCTCAGGGGCTGGCATGGTCCCTGAGCTCAAAGAGCTTGCAGTAGGAAGTAATCCTGGGAGCTGGGGATGTGGAAGGCCAGATGCCATCATTGCATTTGTTGACCAGTGAAAATTTCTGGAGCTGGAAACTTCGACTCCTTTCCTCTTCATGTGAAGCATACCAGTGTTCTTTCTCACACCCAGGTTCTAATGACTATTTTAAAACAGAAATAAATCCTCTTAAGAGTCATTTTAGTGATGTAAATGGACGAGGAATTAATTTTTAATTCTTGTTTTTGAATAGATAAGATCAGTTGATGTCTTCGCTAAGGAGTCTGACCTTGGAGATTTTGAAAGAAGGGTGGGAACTTTGAGGGGTGCAGGTACAGAGACCCAGAGATGCAAGGAGGGGCCCGATGTGGTGAGAAAAAGAGTGTGAAATATGGTGAAGTGTGCAGCCGTGGTCCTGGGTGGGATTGGAGGACTAGCGACCAACAAGGAGGTGATAGAAGCATAGACAAGAAAAACAAGAGCATCAGTGGGCTCCTCATCACGTGTGCTGTTGGAGAAGCCCTCTGGCCTCTCAGGGAGTTCTGCAGACCTTCATGGAGATTGTTGGTGGCCAACAGATGCCCCAAACTATGATTTATAACTGGCTTGCTGCCCAGAGCTTATTTTCCCAATCTGATGAGATTCTCCTTCAGGAATCCGAGTGAGAGGAAATGTTGTAAGGTCCCAGAGGCATGTTGGCATTGTTATTCATGATCTCAAACTATTTTTGAGGTTTGTAGACCAAAGCATGCATTTCAACCACCCAGCTGAGATGGGCTAGGTTTGGGGGATACAGTGGGGTAGGAGATATAGGAATAGGTTTGAGAGCTTTTAAGGAGGCACAATCACAGAATTCAGTGGAAGACCAGATATGGGGCTAAGAGAAAGAAGGGATTCAGAGCTTTTTAATGGATTGTCATCTGGATGGAGAAGACACAGTGGAGGAATGTAGCTTTTTTTGGTGGGGCTGGTGATTGGGTTGGGGAGATTATGCCTTGAGCCTGGGGCCTGGGACATGGCAGGAGCATGGAGCATGGAGGAGATTCTAAGTTGGAGGAAGGAATCTGGGAAATGCACATGGGAACTAAAGCCCTGGGTGTGGATGTGAGTACGAAGGGAGAGAGTGTAGCAGGAGAGACAGGAACATCAGGTCAAGATTTTCAATAGACAGCTTACAAGGTTGAGGAAGAAAAGAAGGTCATTTGGTTTAAAAACAGTCCACATCTCTTTGGAAATACAGCTGTGAATGTGTAACGTCACAAGAACTAATATGGCCCATTTAACGAGGTGTAAGTTTCATGAGAGTGATGTGAAAACCATTGGAAAGAAATGGCTTGTTCAATTTAGTTATTCATATGGACTCTACCTCTCTGAAGTTTCTGTTAGAGAGGGGTGGTTTCTGCTGATGATATGGAAAGAAACCCATTGAGGAGAGGCAGAAAAGGAGCGAGCAATAATTAAGCGCTTCTTTGTTCTAAATCTCAAAGGTCTGGGCGCCTGGGCAGCTCAGTTGGTTAAGCATCTGCCTTCAGTTCAGGTCATGATCCCAGAGTCCCGAGATCAAGTCCCGCATCTGGCTCCCAGCTCCATGGGGAGTCTACTTCTCCCTCTGACCTTTCCCCTCTCATGCTCTCTCTCACTCTCTCAAATAAATAAAATCCTTAAAAAATTTTAAAAAAAAATCTCAGCGGTTCATCTGTGTTTCTCTGGAAATGAAGACAACTCCAGAATGTTAGCATCTCTTTGCCTCTAAAATGACTTTAAGAAGAAAAGCTAAAATTAGAAAATGAACTGGGTCAAATATCACCCATAAGAACATAAACAAGGAATAGCCCTGGATGAGCTTCTTGTGGGAACTGCATTGGCAGCAATGAGGAAGGGCTGGGTCATGTGTCCTAGGTCACTCACTCCACCACCTTCCTCCTCAAGATGGTACATAAGGGGCTCCCCCAGCCGAAGGCGGCATCAGACCTCCCTCACCTCCTGAGTCTCCATCCTCACCTCTCCTGAGTCCTTACTCTCCTGACACCATGGGTTGCTGTGGCTGTGGAAGTTGTGGTGGCTGCGGTGGCTGCAGCAGTGGCTGCGGTGGCTGTGGCGGTGGCTGCGGTGGCTGCGGTGGCTGCAGTGGCGGCTGTGGCAGCTGTACCACCTGCAGATGCTACCGGGTCAACTGCTGTCCCTGCTGCACCGGCTGCTGCGGGTGCTGCTGCACTGTCCCCGTGGTCTGCTGCTGCCGCCGCTCCTGTGGCTGCAGCTCCTGTGGCTGTGGCTCATGTGGCCGCGGCTCGTGTGGCTGTGGGAAGGGCTGTTGCCAGCAGAAGTGCTGTTGCCAGCAGAAGTGCTGCTGCAAGAAGCAGTGCTGCTGCTAGTTGGTTGGTGCACAGGTGCTACCAGCACCCATCCACTTGGTAAGACTTCTGCCTTCCTGTTGCTCTTCTGCCACCTGATTGTCCTGAAAAAACCCTTTTCCTGTCTTTGGTGCCTTAAGTCCTTCCAATAGAAGAGTCCCTGAACTCAGAGATATCATCTAATGGAAGAAATATGGATGCAATGGAGCACCAGAGTAATTGCGCAAATTACTAATGAAATCATGATTCCGAATACTTGGTTTGATGGAAATATCCAGTGCCTTGCAGATTTGTCTTTGACCACTTTTTCCTGTCATCATGCATAGTCCTCCCCCACCCTGCCTTTTCTCCTTCCTAGTCATTACATAATAATCTCTAAATTTCCCTAATAAAATAAACACTAGAACCATAAAAGTGTTCTTTTTGTCTTTGTTGTGTTTGAGTGCATGGAATCCTGGTTTATTCTGAAACTTGAGAATTTACCTTTGCACAAAGTTTTTAAAACCCTTGTAGCTGTAGCAGGTTCAAAGCCCCAGCCAGGTCCTTGGCGACCACCATCTCCCTTCAGTGAAACTTCACTTGCCTGCCAGCCTCCTCCCTCCCTTACATCCTGGTGTGCCAACTCCCCGGGAGACACAGTCCCCGTGTACTGATATATGGGCATGGCCCTTCAGCAGGCATTAAACCCTATATGGGCATTCCCATCAGGACCCAAATACAGAATTTAATAATGGGCCCAAGACCATTTGGGCTTTCCATGGGGTCTCTTTTGTGTATCTAGTCAATCTTTCTCTTCTCCTCTTTCTGTTTTTTGGTGTATGCAGTTTTCTTCTTTCAATTGTTTCAGTAGGTAGTCAACATTTGATGATAACAGACATCTGAAACATTTCTAAATTTTTAAAATGCATTCAGTTGTCATAAATTCTGCCAGTGCCTCTGTCTTCTCAACTACATTCAGCAAAAGTAATACATGAAAAGAAGCCCTGGGGAAAGGGGGTTTTCGCTGCTTTTTCAAGGGGGGAATGTCTTTTCTTCCACTGCTTCAATTTCGTCCACAAGAGGATAACCTCTTTTCTTTTTCCTTCCCTTCCCCTTCTTTTCCTGTTCCTTTCTTTCTTCTCCTCCTCCCTCCTTGTCCTTTTCTTTCCTCTAATTATTTTCTACGGTTTTTTTTTTTCAACTGTTGAGATTCTGCTATTTTATTAGCAGTAGAGACCGTAGGCCAAGGAGATTTTGGATCACGATGGTTCAGTATTTTCACACATTGATGCATTTGTCCAAAAAGGGAAGAAGCTCTGCTGGATAACATGTTCAAATGAAATAAATTAACAACATCCCTGGGCTCAAAAACAAGATCTGCATCTCTGTGGACCAAACACAGAACAGAAATGCAGAATGCAAGTCTGCAGCCATGTCCTTGCTGGGATCTGGGTCTGGAAGTGGCCTGCAGACATGTGGAGGGTTGGAATATGATCACAGAGATCAGCTATTCCACACAGAGAGGGGATGATATAGCTAGGCTCACTTGAGATTTGGTGTGAGGGTGGGGCCCCTTCTGTCTTGAAAAAATCCTATGACTCTCTGCTGCCTAGGGTTCTGGCCTGTAAATTGATGTCCACCAGAGACATATGGATATAGTCCCAAGATCACTAATTGACTTAAATCATCCAGAGGCTTGAGAATAATCTATGATATCCCATTACACTATGGGATGAGGCTTGGATGTAGGGCAGGAGAATATAACAGCAAAACTTCTAGACAGGTAAAAGCCAAGGTGAGAGTTGAGGTAAGAAGAGAGAGTGAGAGAAATGAAAGTAGAAACAAAACACTTGGGAAGTTGGCAAAGTTTCAAAAACTCTTTGTAGTAGGAAGCTCTAACATGGTTCCCAGTGATCCCTGCCTCCTACTGTTCATACCCTTGTGAAATCAATCATTGTCCCTGGAGTACATGCTGGATATAGGGATTAAGGGACTAGTGAAGAGACTACCACAAAAGTGACAGGATGCCACATTCTTGATTAGGTTACAAAAATCTGTGACTTCCCTCTTTAAATTGATCCTTAATTTCTTGGCTTGCACACTTTGATGAAGTAAGCTGACATGTTGGAGAGGCCCACATGGCCAGGAACTGAGCACAGTCTCCAGTCAACAGCTAGCAAGGAGTTGAAGACTTCTGCTCAGTGGCCACGAGGAACGGAATCCTGCCAACAATTACATGAACTTTGAAATGCATTGTGCCCCAGTAAATGCCCTGCCTCCTTGAAATGACCACAGTCCAGTCAACACTTATCCTATGGAAGACCTTGAAGTAGAAGACTCAGCTAAGGTGTACCCAGATTTCTGACCCAGAAACTATGAGATAATAAATATGTGGTGTTTTAAGCCACAAGTGTTGGGGTAATTTGTTACAGAATACTAAATAACTAACACATTTGAAAACATCTAATGTTAGGAAAGGGCAACAAAATAAACTTGGAACATGAATTCATTTCAGATGAAACCGACTTTATAGAACTAACAATGTCTTTTTTTTTTAATTTTAAAAATTTATTTATTTTTTTCAGAGTAACAGTATTCATTGTTTTTGCACAACACCCATTGCTCCATGCAATACGTGCCCTCCCTATTACCCACCACTTGGTTCCCCCAACCTCCCACCCCCGCCCCTTCAAAACCCTCAGGTTGTTTTTCAGAGTCCATAGTCTCTCATGGTTCATCTCCCCTTCCAATTTCCCTCAGCTCCCTTCTCCTCTCCATCTCCCCATGTCCTCCATGTTTTTTGTTATGCTCCACAAATAAGTGAAACCATATGATACTTGACTCTCTCTGCTTGACTTATTTCACTCAGCATAATCACTTCCAGTCCCATCCATGTTGCTACAAAAGTTAGGTATTCATCCTTTCTTTCTTTCTTTTTTTTTTTTATAAACATATAATGTATTTTTATCTCCAGGGGTACAGGTCTGTGAATCACCAGGTTTACACACTTCACAGCACTCACAATAGCACATACCCTCCCCAATGTCCATAACCCCCTCCCCCTCTCCCAACCCCACCTCCCCCCAGCAATCCCCAGTTTGTTTTGTGAGATTAAGAGTCATTTATGGTTTGTCTCCCTCCCAATCCCATCTTGTTTCATTTATTCTTCTCCTGTCCCTCTAACCCCCCCATGTTGGATCTCCATGTCCTCATATCAGGGAGATCATATGATAGTTGTCTTTCTCTGATTGACTTATTTCACTAAGCATGATACCCTCTAGTTCCATCCACGTCATTGCAAATGGCAAGATTTCATTTCTTTTGATGGCTGCATAGTATTCCATTGTGTATATATACCACTTCTTCTTTATCCATTCATCTGTTGATGGACATCTAGGTTCTTTCCATAGTTTGGTTATTGTAGACATTGCTGCTATAAACATTCGGGTACACGTGCCCCTTCAGATCACTACATTTGTATCTTTAGGGTAAATACCAGTAGTGCAATTGCTGGGTCATAGGGTAGTTCTATTTTCAACATTTTGAGGAACCCCCATGCTGTTTTCCAGAGTGGTTGCACCAGCTTGCATTCCCACCATCAGTGTAGGAGGGTTCCCCTTTCTCCACACCCTCACCAGCATCTGTCATTTCCTGACTTGTTAACTTTAGCCATTCTGACTGTGTGAGGTGATATCTCCTTGTGGTTTTGATTTGTATTTCCCTGATGCCGAGTGACGTGGAGTACTTTTTCATGTGTCTGTTGGCCATCTGGATGTCTTCTTTGCAGAAATGTCTGTTCATGTCCTCTGCCCATTTCTTGATTGGATTGTTTGTTCTTTGGGTGTTGAGTTTGCTCAGTTCCTTATAGATTTTGGATACTAGCCCTTTATCTGATATGTCGTTTGCAAATATCTTCTCCCATTCTGTCAGTTGTCTTTTGGTTTTGGTAACTGTTTCCTTTGCTGTGCAAAAGCTTTTGATCTTGATGAAATCCCAACAGTTCATTTTTGCCCTTGCTTCCCTTGCCTTTGCCGATGTTCCTAGGAATATGTTGCTGCGGCTGAGGTCGAAGAGCTTGCTGCCTGTGTTCTCCTCAAGGATTTTGATGGATTCCTTTCTCACATTGAAGTCCTTCATCCATTTTGAGTCTATTTTCATGTGTGGTGTAAGGAAGTGGTCCAATTTCATTTTTCTGCATGTGGCTGTCCAATTTTCCCAGCATCATTTATTGAAGAGGCTGTCTTTTTTCCATTGGACGTTCTTTCCTGCTTTGTCAAAGATTAGTTGACCATAGAGTTGAGGGTCTATTTCTGGGCTCTCTATTCTGTTCCATTGATCTATGTGTCTGTTTTTCTGCCAGTACCATGCTGTCTTGATGATGACAGCTTTCTAATAGAACTTGAAGTCCGGAATTGTGATGTCACCAACTTTGGCTTTCTTTTTCAATATTCCTTTGGCTATTTGGGGTCTTTTCTGGTTCCATATAAATTTTAGGATAATTTGTTCCATTTCTTTGAAAAAAAAATGGATGGTATTTTGATAGGGATTGCATTAAATGTGTAGATTGCTTTAGGTAGCATAGACATTTTCACAATATTTATTCTTCCAATCCAGGAGCATGGAACATTTTTCCATTTTTTGGTGTCTTCCTCAATTTCTTTCATGAGTACTTTATAGTTTTCTGCGTATAGATTCTTAGTCTCTTTGGTTAGGTTTATTCCTAGGTATCTTATAATTTTGGGTGCAATTGTAAATAGGATTGACTCCTTAATTTCTCTTTCTTCTGTCTTGTTGTTGGTGTAGAGAAATGCAACTGATTTCTGTGCATTGATTTTATATCCTGACACTTTACTGAATTCCTGTACAAGTTCTAGCAGTTTTGGAGTGGAGTCTTTTGGGTTTTCCACATATAGTATCATATCATCTGCGAAGAGTGATAGTTTGACTTTTTCTTTGCCAATTTGGATGCCTTTAATTTCTTTTTGTTGTCTGATTGCTGAGGCTAGGACTTCAAGTACTATGTTGAATAGCAGTGGTGATAATGGACATCCCTGCCGTGTTCCTGACCTTAGCAGAAAAGCTTTCAGTTTTTCTCCATTGAGAATGATATTTGCGGTGGGTTTTACATAGATGGCTTTGATAATATTGAGGTATGTGCCCTCTATCCCTACACTTTGAAGAGTTTTGATCAGGAAGGGATGCTGTACTTTGTCAAATGCTTTTTCAGCATCTATTGAGAGTATCATATGGTTCTTGGTCTTTCTTTTGTTAATGTGTTCTATCACATTGATTGATTTGTGGATGTTGAACCAACCCTGCAGCCCTGGAATAAATCACACTTCGTCGTGGTGAATAATCCTTTTAATGTACTGTTCAATCCTATTGGCTAGTATTTTGGTGAGAATTTTTGCATCTGTGTTCATCAAGGATATTGGTCTGTAGTTCTCTTTTTTGGTGGGATCCTTGTCTGGTTTTGGGATCAAGGTGATGCTGGCCTCATAAAATGAGTTTGGAAGTTTTCCTTCCATTTCTATTTTGTGGAACAGTTTCAGGAGAATAGGAATTAGTTCTTCTTTAAATGTTTGGTAGAATTCCCCTGGGAAGCCGTCTGGCCCTGGGCTTTTGTTTGTTTGGAGATTTTTGATGACTGTTTCAATCTGCTTACTGGTTATGGGCCTCTTCAGGTTTTCTATTTCTTCCTGGTCCAGTTGTGGTAGTTTATATGTCTCTAGGAATGCATCCATTTCTTCCAGATTGTCAAATTTGTTGGCGTAGAGTTGCTCATAGTATGTTCTTATAATTGTCTGTATTTCTTTGGTGTTAGTTGTGATCTCTCCTCTTTCATTCATGATTTTATTTATTTGGGTCCTTTCTCTTTTCTTTTTGATAAGTCTGTCCAGGGGTTTATCAATCTTATTAATTCTTTCAAAGAACCAGCTCCTAGTTTCATTGATTTTTTTTTTTTTTTTTTTTTTGGTTTCTATTTCATTGATTTCTGCTCTGATCTTTATGATTTCTCTTCTCCTGCTGGGTTTAGGGTTTTTTCTTGTTCTTTCTCCAGCTCCTTTAGGTGTAGGGTTAGGTTGTGTACTTGAGACCTTTTGTGTTTCTTGAGAAAGGCTTGTATCGCTATATATTTTCCTCTCAGGACTGCCTTTGCTGTGTCCCACAGATTTTGAACTGTTGTGTTTTCATTATCATTTGTTTCCATGAATTTTTTAAATTCTTCTTTAATTTCCTGGTTGACCCGTTCACTCTTTAGAAGGATGCTGTTTAGTCTCCATGTATTTGGGTTCTTTCCAGCTTTCCTCTTGTGATTGAGTTCTAGCTTCAGAGCACTGTGGTCTGAAAATATGCAGGGAATGATCCTAATCTTTTGATACTGGTTGAGACCTGATTTGTGACCCAGGATGTGATCTCTACTGGAGAATGTTCCATGTGCACTAGAGAAGAATGAGTATTCTGTTGCTTTGGGATGAAATGTTCTGAATATATCTGTGATGTCCATCTGGTCCAGTGTGTCATTTAAGGCCTTTATTTCCTTGTTGATCTTTTGCTTGGATGATCTGTCCATTTCACTGAGGGGAGTGTTAAAGTCCCCTACTATTATTGTATTATTATTGATGTGTTTCTTTGATTTTGTTATTAATTGGTTTATATAGTTGGCTGCTCCCATGTTAGGGGCATAGATATTTAAAATTGTTAGATCTTCTTGTTGGACAGACCCTTGAGTATGATATAGTGTCCTTCCTCATCTCTTATTATAGTCTTTGGCTTAAAATCTAATTGATCTGATATAAGGATTGCCACCCCAGCTTTCTTCTGATGCCCATTAGCATGGTAAATTGTTTTCCACCCCCTCACTTTAAATCTGGAGGTGTCTTCGCGTCTAAAATGAGTTTCTTGTAGGCAACATATTGATGGGTTTTGTTTTTTTATCCATTCTGATACCCTGTGTTTTTTGATTGGGGCATTTAGCCCATTAACATTCAGGGTAACTATTGAGAGATATGAATTTAGTGCCATTATTTGTCTGTAAGGCGACTGTTACTGTATATTGTCTCTGTACCTTTCTGATCTACTACTTTTAGGCTCTCTCTTTGCTTAGAGGACCCCTTTCAATATTTCCTGTAGAGCTGGTTTGGTGTTTGCAAATTCTTTCAGTTTTTGTTTGTCTCGGAAGCTTTTGATCTCTCCTTCTATTTTCAATGATAGCCTAGCTGGATAAGTATTCTTGGCTGCATGTTTTTCTTTTTTAGTGCTCTGAATATATCATGCCAGCTCTTTCTGGCCTGCCAGGTCTCTGTGGATAAGTCTGCTCCCAATAAATATTTTGATCATTGTATGTTACAGACTTCTTTTCCCAGGCTGCTTTCAGGATTTTCTCTTTGTCACTAAGACTTGTGAATTTTACTATTAGGTGACGGGGTGTGGACCTATTCTTGTTGACTTTGAGGGGGGTTCTCTGCACCTCCTGGATTTTGATGCTTGTTCCCTTTGCCATATTAGGAAAATTCTCTCCAATAATTCTCTCCAATAGACCTTCTTCTCCCCTCTCTCTTTCTTCTTCTTCTGGAATCCCAATTATTCTAATGTTGTTTCATCTTATGGTGTCACTTATCTCTCGAATTCTCACCTCCTGGTCCCGTAGCTGTTTGTCTCTCTTTTGCTCGGCTTCTTTATTTTCTGTCATTTGGTCTTCTATATCACTAATTCTTTCTTCTGCCTCATCTATCCTAGCAGAGAGAGCCTCCATTTTTGATTGCACCTCATTAATAGCTTTTTTGATTTCAACTTGGTTAGATTTTAGTTCTTTAATTTCTCCAGAAAGGGCTTTTATATCTCCAGAGAGGGTTTCTTTAATATCTTCCATGCCTTTTTCGAGCCCAGATAGAACATTCAGAATCGTCATTCTGAATTCTTGATCTGACATATTACCAATGTCTGTGTTGATTAGGTCCCTAGCCTTCGGTATTGCCTCTTGTTCTTTTGTTTGTGGTGATTTTTTCCGCCTTGTCATTTTGTCCAGATAAGAGGATATGAAGGATCAAATAAAATACTAAAAGGGTGGTAAAGACCCCAGAAAAATGCGCTATAGCCAAATCAGAAGAGATCTCAAATTGTGGGGGGGGGGGGGGGGGGAGAAAGGGGATAAAAAGAGGTCCAGAAAAAAAAAAGGAAAAAAAATTAAAAAATAAAACAAATAAAGAAAAAATATAAAAAAGAAAGAAAAAAATATATATTTAGATAAACTAGTCAAAAAACATTAAAAAAGAAAAGGGTAAAAGTTTTAAAAAATTTAGCAGAAGAAGAAAAAAGAAAGAAAAAAAAATTGAAAAAAAATTGAATTAACCGCAAGACTAAAGAATCATGGGGAGAAAGCCATGAGTTCCCTGCTTTGCTTTCTCCTCCTCTGGAATTCCGCTGCTGTCTTAGGAATTGAACCTCCTTTCCTTGATAGATGAACTTCGTCCTGGCTGGATATTTTGTTGATCTTCTGGGGGAGGGGCCTGTTGTAGTGACTCTCAAGTGTTTTTGCCCGAGGCAGAATTGCACCACCCTTACCAGGAGCTCGACTAAGTAATCCGCTCGGGTTCACTTTTGGGAGCTTCTGTTCCCTGAACGCTTTCCGTAGAGTTCCGGAGGACGGGAATGAAAATGGCGGCCTCCTAGTCTCCGGCCTGGAGGAGCCGAGAGCTTGGGGTCCCACTCCTTAGCGTGACCCCAGAGGACAGCACCCAATCACTCCTGTATCCCCAGCCTCTAGCCGCGCTCCGAGCTCACCCAGCCCGTGACCAGTTCAAGGTAACCCCGAGCTGAGAGCTCCATCCTCGGCCTTGTCTCTGTAGCCGGCTTCTCCATTCTAATACCTGTGAACTCTGTGACACTCCGACACCCCCGATCCTTCTGTGACCCTGTGGGACCTGGGGCCACGCTGACCCCGTGTGGGCTTCACCCCGGTTTAGCCTCTGGAGCAATGTCCCTCAGTGGAACAGACTCTTAAAAGTCCCGATGTTGTGCTCTGTTGCTCCCCCGCTTGCCTGGAGCCGGCCCCTCCCCCTGCGGTCAATCTTCCCGTCGTTTTAGATTCACTTCTCCGCCAGTCCTATCTTTCAGAAAGTGGTTGATTTTCTGTTTCTAGAATTGCTGTTCTTCTCTTCGATCTCCTGTTGGATTTGTAGGTGTTGCAATGTTTAGATAAGCTATCGAGCTGATCTCCTGCTACCTGATGTAGTCTCAGCCTGCTACTTCTCCACCATCTTGACTCCTCTCCCTCCCTAACAATGTCTTTAAACAATATTTTTTGGATCCTTAAAACAATAAATAAGAGAATGACTTCCATTTAAAAATGAAGGATATATTGTGAAAATCAGGTAAAAACAAAATAATGGGTTGCTATCAAAATCCTGGGAACAAAAAAAAATATGAGTTGAAATAAAAACTCAAGCAACAAAATAAGACACTATCAAAGAGAGAATTTGTGATTTTCAAGATGGATATCAGGTGTTCGCTTAGCACACAACAGAGAGAAACAGTCCCAGAATAGAAATTGAAGTAGTCTGTCTTGACATGAAATCTAATCTGGGAAAAAGGTTTTGAAGACTTTCCCAGTAGGGCTGCTTCTTATGCCCAAGGATATCTTTCTACTACCATCAAACTTATTCATGTTGGACTTATATTCCAGATACATTTGGATGGATTAAATTTCAGGCAACTTTTACTCTACTAAAAATATTGGGATCCAAATTATCATGAAGCAGTGGTAGCATTTTCCACTACAACTATTACTGAATATTGAATTTCTTAAAATTAATTAGAACACTTTGGATCATACAGATCAAGTAAGAATTCAGTAAACAGTTTATCTTTTTCTTTTCTATGGATTACCAACTAGCCAACACCATAATTCTCTGTGAGTTAGACTATTATGACCACTGCTTTGACTCCATTGTCCATTATGGTAACAACACCCATCTTGTCTTTAGCAACTAAGTGCCTCCATATTAGCCCCTGTCTCCCTAGGATCCTTTGATCTCCATTGTATATAAGTATCCCAGTTCATTGGTGACAGTTCAGTTCCCACTTAAATTGTTGATTTGTAGAACAAAGCAAGCACAGAGTTCTTCTAGCATGCTGGGCTGTTCTCCTGAATGTATTCACACAGTTATGGTAGAAGGTGTGTCTTCTGGATCCTCCCAAGTTGGGTGAACAAATCCACATGATAAATCCACTCTAACATCATAGTTTCCTTAAGCTTTTGAACACCTTCTTCTAGAACATACCAAGGCAGTTCTGGCATTTCAGCTCATTTAGTGTGTTCCACCTGTGACTTCATGTTTCAGCTAACCAACCAAACTGGCAACCCATATCAACAAATTCTGCTTGATCCAACTTTATGTTCCTTCTACCATGATCCCACATCCTTAAGATCCATTCCCACACATATTATCTAGATTTCTGTTTATAAAAACTGGGAGAATCATATAGCTCTTTTGTAGCATAATGCATCTCCACACATTTTGTACTATCCCTTTTGGGGTCTGCTGAAACTTGAGTCTATTTATGGGTTTAGAGACGAAGAGGGGTACTGGGGGGTAGGTCTGAAACTCAGCAATGTCTTGCTACCTCAGTGGATGCCATTATAGGACTACCTCATTAGGCAGGGGTGGAAGGACAGCTTCTAATGGCAAAGACTTGGCTGATCTAGGGCTTAGATATCCCCAGCTTTATTGAGATCTGACCATGTGTCCCCATTCCAGTTTTCAGGATTCCATTCATTCCCAGTGAATGTCCTCACTTTATCAGAAGATACCCTGCAAGGTCAGGAATTCAATTTGCACTGTAAAGCAGCCAATGGCAGAATGAGACTCTTGGTTTGATTATCAGAAATCTGTGCTCTGTGGCTGCAGGAGATAACAGTTTATTTCAGGGAATATATTACAGCTTTCAGGTCATTAATGCAAGCACTCGAGCTGGGAATTTGAAGCCCTGGGCCCACCCTTTTTTCCTCCCTTATTTTCTCCAGTGCTGCCAGGAGTAACCACCCAATTCCATTTTTCTCTTTAGTTTAACTAAAATAGTCTAAGTTGACAAATACATGACAATTCAGAACATCACCTGCTATAGGTACTGCTGAATGTTGACCTCCCCACCCCCAAATTTAAGTTCATCTGGAACCTATAAATGTGACTTAATTAGGGTTGACCTAAATCCAATATGGTTGGCCTCCTTATACTAAGAGGAGACTTTGGACATAGAGACAAGGGTACATAGGGAAAACATCATGTGATAACAGAGGAATAGATTGGAGTGATGTGTCTACAAGCCAAGGGATGTTAAGAATTACCAGCAACTGCTCAAAGCTAGGAAGAGTCAAGGAAGGATCATTTCCTAGATATTTTCAGAGAGAAAGTATGGGTCCACCAACACCTTGATTTTAGACTTCTAGCCTCCAGAACTGTGAGAAAAGAAGTTTTTGTTGTTTTAAGTGACTCAATTTGTGGTCATTTGTTATAAGGAACATTATATTAGGAAACTAAAAAGTTTTGATTAAGAGTATCCAATGGTGACACTTATGCGTCTAAAACCACATCATGCTGTGACTACTAGTGCCTTCTTTATGATCGGAAACAGATTCACAGTGGCTTTAAATCTAACTAGATCAGAAAACAAGTTCCAGAAAACCCAGAAGCTATAAAGAAAAGTCTTTCTTAAAAATCTGTCCTCTACAACCACTCCTGGTATCAAAATCTGTATCAATCAGAATTCAGCCTGAGAAACAACCAGTGGAGATATGTATTAAAAAATTTATTTAAAGGAGTTGACTTACTTGATTGGGGGAGCTGGGGAGGCCAAGTCCAAAATTCACAGGGCAGGTCATCAGGACAGGTAGGCTAGAATTCTCAGGCATGTCCTCAGATGGAACTTCTTCCTCTGGGAAGGCTCAGTTCTGCTCTTAAGGCCTTCCAACTGATGGAATTGGGCCCATCCAGGTTATTTAGGGTAATCTCCCTTACTTAAAGTCAACTGATTATGAACTTTGATCACATCTACAAAATATATCACAGCAACACTTTGATTAGTACTTGTTTGAATAAATAAGGAACTTGAGAATCTAGTCAGGATGACACATAAGACTGTCACAAATTACAACAAACCTATCCATTAGTTTGAAAAGAATTGGTATCATTACAATATTCAATCTTTTCATGTAAGGTCATTGTAAAGTTTAATAAAAAAAGTTTTTCCTTATTTTTTTGGCCTAATTTTATAGGAATTAAGTGATTTCCCCCATTCTAACTTTTTTCATAGTATATAGTATGAGTATGAATATAGTATATGAGTATATACTATATATATATATACTATATATATATAGTATATAGTATATAGTATATAGTATATAGTATATATATATATAGTATATAGTATATATATATATATACTATATATATATAGTATATAGAATATGAGTATAGTATGAGTATGAATCATAATGGTTATCACATGTTGATCAATTACTATGTATCAGGCTTGCATGAGAAACTTTTTTATCTACTATTCAAAATCAAAACAAATTACACTTTTATAGGTTGGGCACAAAAAGCCAGTATATATCATTCACTCTGTGATATTTCATGTTTCTGCTCTTGGATGGTCCCATTTGTCTGATTTTCACGTTCTTTTGGGGTGGACTCAAAAGTATTAAAAATATTTAGGGTCCCAGTTGCTCACCAAGGCCATAAAGATGGCTGGTTTCAACTTGGTTGACTAGTTTTTGGTTGTATCCAGTTCATCAGCCCATAGCAGAGATTTTCATGCAGTGTTGATAAGGTTGATGATAATCCTGTCTTTTATGGTATCTTAATCTAGGACAAAAAATTAAAATGTCGTGTAGTGTAGCACCATATATTTTCAGAGTTGTCCACCCTTTGAATCCATGATAGGAGGGACCAGGCTAAAACTGTGTTACTGTGTTCATACCAGACATTGAGTTCTCCGGTTCACTTGGATTCTGACCAGTAGCAGTAGACCTACATTTTTCCTTTTCTCATTTGGCTGAACAGATTATGTAAATGCTTCTCACCAGGAAATTCCAGCAATAATAAAAAAATAACTCCCATAAATTAAAAACTACAAAAGAAAAATAAATTAATGAATGACATTAAAATGGGTATTCAACACTGAAGGTAAATACTGATGTTTTATTACTAGCTGGGAGATTTTAAATAGGTCATGGATTCTCTCTCTGCCTCCATTTTCTCAACTGTAAAATTAGAATAGAATAGAATAGAATAGAACTGTAAAATTAGAATAATAACAATATTTACACATTTGTTGTGAGGATTAAATGAGTTATTACATATAAGATATATAGAACAATACCCATGTAGTAGAATTCAATTAGTGTTAACTGTCTGTGCTTCTGAAACTCTCCATCTATATAAAGTATAGTCTTCCTTCTTGCTTGCCTTCTTTTTTCACATTCACATTTAGTGTATGAAATTGGGATTTTATTTTTTTCTTAGAATATAACATGCTTGACAGTATTCTATCCAAAAAAATAAAAAGAAAAAGAAAGAAGACAGCATATTTATTCAAAATATTGAAATGATACTAATAGATGTACAGAAGTTTAGAAATTGTATATGTTTCCAATGAATCGATGAAATGTTTAATCATTTTTAACGATTCTTCTTAGATATACAGATCAAGAGGTCTTAATTATGTTTTATCTTTTAAAAAATTTGACTGTATTTGCTTTTAAAATTTTTGTTTGCATGGTATGAGTTTTTCTTCCTTCCCCCCCTCCAAACTTCACATGTCTTTGTAATTTTAAATGTGTCTTCTGTAAATAGACTATAGTTGTAACCCTTTAAGAATCTAACCTGAAAATATATTTTTATTTTTTCCCCCTGGGTTGTTCAGCTTTGAATGCTTGATTTTTATTTTTGGAAAATTATAAACATTCATAAAAGTGGACAGGACAGTATCGAAATGCCCATGAATCCATGACCTGTTTTCATCAATCACCAACTCATAGTCACTCTTGTTTCTACAATTCCTCAATCACTTACCCTTTCCCCTCGCAGATTAATTTGAATCCAGTATCATATAATGTAATAAGTATTTCAACTTGTATCTTTAAAAAGAGGGACGCACAAAAGCGTCACCATGAATCATTAATACACCTAAAATATTAGCAATTGTTTAATGTCTTCTACTCAGTATTCAAGTTTCCCTGCTTGTCTCATAATATTTTTAGTTTCTAGGTATGAATCAGTATTCAAATAAGATCCACACATTGTGATTGATTACTGAATTTCTCAAGACACTATTGATCTTTTTTAAAAATTTTATTTGTTGAAAAACTAATTTCCCAGATGTTGGGTATTTTTGGTGATAATCCTGGGTGTCATGTAATGAGTTCTTTTGCTTCTCCTATTTCCTGTAAATTGGCGGTCCAACCTATGAGTTAATTTGTTATTTTAGTGACAACTAGCATATTTGTGTTTTTTGCCACCATATTTTTCCAATTTTTCATGCTCCTTAATTTTCCCCTCCTTTCTTGAGCTCTTTCGTGTGACTCTTTTTCCATAAACTATTTAATTCCTCTCTTCTGTATAAAGATTGCATAATCTACTTCTAATTTTTTTCATGGTTACACTTGAAATATTGACTCTTAAATAAACAAATCAGTAATGTATAAAGGTGATGGTGGTGGGAGTTGTCTGCCTTGGGTATGGGCAGTAAGTGGGGAGAATTCTGCAGAGAATTTTAAAACTATAATAAAACTGATTAAAAGTCTGTTGCATCTCATTATCATCATGCTGCAGCAATTTAAACAATGCTGGTGATGAAATCCGCCTCCCTACCAGATGGACTCCCAACCCGTTCTCTGCTTAGTGTGTCGCCCTAGCAGTTTCTAATCAATAATTCCTCCCCTCCTCCAGAAGAGCACAAAAATCCTGAGTTTTGAACATCCTCTACTGATATATACTATTGTTGTCCAGTACTTTGGGCATCTTTTTAAAAAACTCCTCAAGATATAAAATGTAAGTATTATTGTTTTATTTTTTACTTTCAAAGATTTTATTTATTTATTTCTTTATTTTGGAGAGGATGGGGAGGGGCAGAGGGAAAAGGAGGGAGAGAACATCTCAAGCAGACTCCAAGCTGACTGCAGAGTCCGACAGGGAGCGCCATCCCAGGACCCTGAGATCATGACTTGAGCTAAAATCAAGCGTTGGATGCTTAACTGACTGAGCCACCCAGATGCCCCTAAGTATTAATGATTAGTGTTTGTTTAGATTTACTCACATCTTTAGTTCTTTTTTCACATTCCTTCTTTTGGGAATACCTTCCTTTTGGGATAATTTTCCTTCTTCCTCAAATGCATACTTTAGAAATTGTTTTTGTAAAGTTTGTTGATGATAACACACTGATTCTATTTCCATTTGTCTGAAAATGTCCTTGTTTTACTCTTATTTTTATAACATAGTTTCTCTTTGTCTATGATTCTGGGCTGGCCATTATTCTCTGTAACACTTGAAGCCATTGCTTTGCTGGCTTCTACTGTAAGCTACTGACAGGTCCACTATCGACCACCTATAGCTGATTTCTCTTTCTCTAATTTTAAGATTTCTTTTTTCTTGGTTTTCTGCATTTAACCATAGTGTGCTTATATATGAATTTCTTTTTACTTACTCTTTTTGAGATTTTTGGGGCTTCTTTCTTAATTCTGAGAATACTTCTGGAAAATTCTCAGTGAATATTTCTTTTTTAGCATCTCTTTACTGCTTTTATTATCTCCTCAAGGAATTCCAGATAGGTATTTGTTAAAATTTCTCAGTTTTGTCTCCACGTGTGTTAATATTCCCACTTCCCTCTTTCTTTGCTGCATTCTTGGTGATTTTTTCCCCATTCAGCAATTTTTCCTATTATGTGTCTAACTTGCTCTTAACATATTTAAGTTTCTAATCTCATGAGTTCTATTTTTCCCAAATATTCACAAGCATTCATGAAGTACCTCATTCCATTCTCATGTTATTATTTTCCTTTGTGTACAAGCCTGTCAAACATCTTTATATTCTAATGCAATTCCTCTGTCTCATATCTTTGTCAGTCTGATTCTTTTTATTATTTCACTTGGCTTGCTCATGCTACTTTATATCCAGGCACGATTTTGAACTTTTAAAAAAATAATCTCATATTTGGTGGCATTTTATCTGTGGCATTTTTTTTTCTTTTGATTTCTGTATTGAAGGACAGTCTTTCCAGAGAACATTTGTTTTGATACGTACAGGTACCTGGGAGCCATTATCAACCAGGGCCATTTTAAACTAAATATTCAGCTGTAGGAAAAGAAAAAAAATGTTTAGCCTGTAGAAACTGGGCCCTAGAATTATGTGAGTGCTGGCTTATGAAAGCAAATTTCCAGGGTAAATTCCTCTGATACCACCCAGATTCATTTTCTTTGTTGGCGTTTCCCCCATAATTTCATGTTTTGTTTCTGCTTCACCACTCACGGAGGATATAGCTTTCCGGGTTGCCACTAAAACCAAAATTTCAGGTCGCTGGGAGAATCAGCAGATGCTTGAGCACATGAGAGATTCAGTGCTTCCTTATCTATCTGGTTTCCTGTTCTTGCTTTGACCTCTGCGGAGTGTTCTTATTTCTTACCAATTCAGCCATTTATTTTTTTTTTAAAGATTTTATTTATTTATTTGACAGAGAGATCACAAGTAGGCAGCGAGGCAGGCAGAGAGAGAGAGAGAGGGAAGCAGGCTCCCTGCTGAGCAGAGAGCCCCATGCGGGACTTGATCCCAGGACCCTGAGATCATGACCTGAGCCGAAGGCAGCGGCTTAACCCACTGAGCCACCCAGGTGCCCCAGCCATTTATTTAAAAAAAAATCTTAAATTTATATCCAGGAGTTTTAGGTGTTTTGTAATGTAAAGGACTTTTTCTGATATCCAGTTTATTGTTGCTTTAATGGAAATAAGCCTTTCTTATTTTAGTATTTCTTAAATTCTATAGCTCTTAATAGAAGTAAGTCTTTCTTAATTTAATATTAAAAAATACACTACACTTGTTCACTTTAAACTTCAAACAATGTGGACACTACCCTTCTTCTCCTTCTTCAAACACAAACCCTCAACCCCACTCCTCTCAAGGTATTTGCCTTCAGACCATTTTCACTAGAACAGAAAAGAAAACAAGACAATGTCTGAAGATCAGGACTCAAACTCATTGAAAATCTGTATAGGCAGTTATTTTGTTTGATAATTAAAATCTGGGCTCACCTTCAGTTACTCTTTAAGATTCCAAAATGGTTTATGAAATAGTGAAACCCAAATCCCACAGACCATACATCTCACATGTTATGAGTTAATGAATGCAGCCTGAAAACATTCATCTGAGCTATCTAGACTGGCCAACAGTCCATGCTTTAAATACATCAAAAAATCTCAGAATTGATATGGGAGGCTGCCCAGAATCCAAAGGAATCCCCATTCCATGCACTCAAAATAATAGCATCACTGTTTTACTTTTTGTGAGATAATCTTTCTGTTTAGAGTACCCCTTCCCTTATTAAGCCCTTTGGGGTTAAAACTAAAACTCCATTTTCATGATTCTAATTTTTATTTAATTTAAGGCAGCCAAAAGTACCAGTTATCCTAGCTAGATAATCTAATGGAGTATGTAATCAGGGATCCATCTTGTCCCTGAGTAGCTGAGTGCGGTGGCTTTCTGCCAAGAGATCTGGGGAGGATCATTTCTCATTTCTCCATGAGGACATGGAAGATAGAGCAGAGCAGCAGCTGTTGTTTCCATGACATCGAGGGGTCACTTTGTACCAGTGGCCTTCCCCTTTTCTTTTTCTTGTGTGCTTCCCCAACTTGCTGGTTACTTCCAAATATGACACTTTGGCATGTGAATGTTTTTTAACTGAAGGAGTCTGAGACACAGCAGGTGCAGGAAGGACTTTCTGACCTTCCTTTGGAGCAGGTTGTAAGAACAGAGTGTCTACACCCGGAGGAAAGGAACATCCTTATCTCCAAAGATAAAGGGACACAGAGAGGAATCTGAATGAACAGGCAGAGTGAAGTTCCCCCAATTTACTATTCTTAGTTCATATCTTTTTTGTCCTATCATATTTTTTTCATAAATTTCCACCCTTTATCAAATCTAGCATAAAAACATTCAGGTTCAACTATTACTTGGGGTCTTCACTTCCTTATGAAGGTTCCTATGTTACACAAAACTTAAATCAAATACATTTGTATGCTTTTGCTAATTTGTTTTTGTTACAGAGACGCAGCTGAGAACCAAACTGGGTAAAAGGAAACAGTATTTTTCCTCCCTGACAGGATCAAGAGTTGCTTTTCATGTTAAGCTTCAAAATCATCCAGGGAGGAGGCTGGTGAAAGTAATGAGATTCATGAATGGGAGTTGAATGAATGTCAACTCTCTAAATCAATAAAAAATTGATGATTACCAGTGTGGTCTCCATTCCAAAGGGCATCTCTGCAAACTGAAGGGTGGAACCAGGTGGGGAGTGAGAGGAATGCAGGTATGTAGTAACAGGTAACCAACCTGTGAGTAATTTGGGTGTTTTCATGTGAAACCTAACAAAGGGATTATTTTTTAAAGATTTTATTTGTTTACTTATTTTGGGGGGGGGGGTAGAGTAAGCATACAGGGGGAGGAGCAAAGGGAGAGGGTGAAGGGTATAATTTCCAGAAGATTATCTGCTGAGTGTAGAGCCTGATGCCAGGCTCCATCTCAAGACCATGAGATCATAACCTGAGCTGAAACCAAGAGTCAGATGCTTAACTGACTGAGCCACTCAGGTGCCCCTCAAAAGGATTATTTTTTAAAAAGTTAACCTTTTTGGATTTGTGTGATTCCTCACCCCCTCCCTCTAAAACTCCCTCATATTTACACCTACGAATTCCACCTATTTTTTAAAAACAAAATTCCCCCAGAAAATTATTTTATACATCAGTGTACCACAGTATGTTCTTATGCCTTCAGTAAAGCGATATTTTAAAGTTACTGCTTCTTACATAACTAGCTAAATTACTCCTTAGCTTTTTCTAGATGAGGTAAAAAGATTCCTTTAGCTGCTTTCATGGGCATTTTTGAGTAATATTCAAAGATATACGTGGAACCTCGTTTTAAGATCTCCCTGGTCCTTTTAAATTGAGACATCTATAAAAGCCTATGTTGGGATAACAGGCTGAGAAATAATGAGGAAATGAAGGAATTAGTTCAGGATGCCTCAATGCAGATTTCTTTCTACTGAATCTCTATGTCCTATGAAAATGCTGACTTAGGTTGTAGTTTCTATTTTTTAGATTCCAATCTTTTAAAATGGCACTTGAAATTATATTAAGAAGCTCATGGGGTATCATTAAGTGCATAACCAATGATAAATGGACATTTATGATTGAGACTTGGGAGTTATTAATCAATATAACTCTATATTCTTGGTTTTCTGAAGTTTAATCCAAGCGTATTTCATTAGATTCCTACCCAAAATCAATTTTAAGAAGCCTGCTTTTCAAACCCAGAAATCTGCAGTAACACTTTTTTGTCTGGGGGATATTTGACAGAAATAGGTGTTGTTTTCCCTTATGCCTTTGGACTGTATATTTTGTGCTTACCCTGCTCTGGCACCTGGGGAAACTAGTACTTTAGGAGTTGAGTTTTACTTTACCTAACTTACATGAAAGAATCTCAAAGAAAGTTGTTGTAGCATTGAGGATAGTGGCAGAGATGATAAGACAAGATAGAAATACAAAGAAAAGATTTTAGAGGCGTGCCCTGAATCTAGATTTCCCTTGGTTGAGAAGATAAAAGGATTTGGAAATCTTGGCTTATCAGCGGAAATAAAAATGAAGCTGGACTTTTTCTGCCAAACTTAATTTTCACCCCTGGCTTTGGATGTCCACGTGAACTCCCCTGAAAGATCAAAATTTATTGATTTTCCCACAAAGCTGTCATTTAAATCAGGTTACACAAAATAGTGCAAGGAGGAGGACAGACAGACTGACAGGGAATTTTCTTCTTACGTTCTGGGTTGCCTCCTTCAGTTCTAGGAATTCATTAATTTCAGATTAAGACTCAATGGATTTGTGGAAAAATAAAGGAGATATCTGGAGGATATTACTGCAGAAGTCCTCAGAAAAGGTAAGTGCATCCTAACAGTACTGACTCATGTGAGTAACTCTTGTTTCTTTCTATTAAGAAAGGAGAGAGATATATCTATGTATTGAGTACACTATGACCTGGGAATAGTATATTTTACAGGCAGGCATCTAATCTGTATAAGAACTCATGAAGTGGGTATTATGTTTTCCATTCTACTGAAGAGAAAACAGACATTAAAAAAAGAAATTACAGGAGGCACCCGGGTGGCTCTGTTGGTTAAGGGTCTGCCTTCAGCTCAGGTCATGGTCCCAGGGTCCTGGGATCGAATCCCATATCAGTCTCCTTGCCCAGTGGGGAGTTTGCTTTTCCCTCTCCCTCTGTGCTCTCTCAGGTAATAAATAAAATCTTAAAAAAAATTGTATCTCTAGGGGAAGAATGAGGAAGTGTGTGGCAGGTACAGATGAAATAAGATTGGCCATAAATTTGAGTGATGGATGCCTGGGATATCATGCCACTATTCTTTCTAGTTTTATAATAGAATTAATAGTTCTTAAGAAATCACTCATAAACATCAAGATTTATATCCATACTTTGTTGATTTCAGCCTTGTGCTCTCTTGATCACATCACATACCCAATGATTTCTAAAAAGCTGGAAAGCTGGATGATAAACTAGGAATTTAAATTTTATTTTAGAAAGTAACAACTGATCTCTTTATGTCCTCAAAAAGACCCGAGTCTATAGTATTCTTAGTTTTAATATTTATTCAGTGAAGGTATCTTTCCTTCTGTTAAACTAGTTTGAGATTAAAATAGATTTCTTAAATATTACTCATTCAATTGTGTATCCTGAAATGATTTCTTCTTCTTTTTGTTTTTAAAGAAGATGACTCAGTATTCTAAACATTTGCATTAGGTATGTGTAGAGACAGGTAAATCTACCATTTTGTCCATGAGACTGAGTAGGCTTATGAAATCTCTGAACTAAGCATGCATAAGATTGAACTTTAACCAGGGCAAGAAAAACCTTTAGCTGTGGGTAATGAGAACCACTTAAACTGGAATGACTTTATGTGTCTATTTTAGGTAATGCTTTCATTCTTTCACCTGCTCAATGAAAAGGTCACCTGTTTAATGAAAAAGTTTCCTAAGAAATAGAATGTATCTTAACTACATCGTATTTATATCTCTTAGTATAAAATTATTCCATTGAAGACGCCATGCTAAATGAAAACAAGCCAGAAATAAAAGGCTATGTCTCTATGATTCCATTCATATGACTTCTTAAAATGACAAAGTGATAGGGATTGAAAACCCATCAATGGGTTGGGGAGGTAGCTGGAGAGAAGCAGTTGACAGCAAAGGGGGGCAGGCATTGTCTGGCTGAAGGGGCAGTTCTTTATTTTCATGTGGTGGTGGCTACACAGCTGTGTGTTTGCCCAAATTAATAGAACTGTAAATAAATATTTTATATGTCAATTTATTTTATGAAAATTATATCTCAGTAAGTTCAATTACTGTGTGTAATATAAACATATGTATGTGTGTGTATAGTTTTCAAAGTATACCTCTGTGTCAGTGAGGGTACAGAGGCATGCCTTTACCTGGATGCTGACCGGAAGCCCCAGTCCCTGGTTGTCAACCACAGCTACAGTCATGACAGTTTGGATCACCAGGGCAATGAAGGTGTTGATTCCGAACACCAGGGCATAGCGTTCCACACTGAGATTAACAGCAACCTGAAATCTAAAAGTGTACAAATGGAAAGAGTTTTGAAAATCACATATATGGGCTTTTATTTTGTTTATTTTTTTTAAGATTTTTTTTTTCTTTTTTTATTCATTTGGGAGAGAGAGAAAGCAGAGAGAGCACACAAGTGACAGTGGGGAGAGGCAGAGCAAGAATGAGAAGCAGACTACTTGATGACTAGGGAGCCCTATTCAGGGCTTGATGCGGGGCTCGATCCCAGGACTCTGGGATCATGACCTGAGCTGAAGGCAAATGCTTAACCCACGGAGCCACCCAGGTGTCCACATATGTAGGCTTTTGAATACAGAGCAGAGAGTTGTGTTGTTTCCAAGATTTGTCTCCCCTCAGGCAGCCCAGGCTTTTGCTGAAGTTCTTGCTGAAAAGTTCTTCTAGCAGAAAAAGGAAGAAGGGTAAATGGAATAGTGAGGTGTTATATTTTTAACATTCCATGTGATGTGATATATTATAAGAACTTAAAACTAATTAACCTTCTCTAAAATTAAGCCAAATATTCCAAATGTTCTGCAACTAAGGAACACTGAACATTATTGGACATGGATATGGTTTAACAGTCACTCTTTAACCTTAATATATCAATGAGTAAATCACAAGTCAATTTGATGAGTTTTTACTTATTTGGATTCTCTTCTGGATCATTGGCTGTCTACATTAGCAGTTTCAGAGTCTAACAGATGAATTTTTCTCTGGAAAACTCACAAATTATTTGCTCTCACAGTTGGTTCAGTCTGGCTGTTAGTTCATTTTAAATAAATGATTTAGTCAGGCAAGACTGACATATATGCATTCAAATTCTTCCATCTAGTTTAACTAAAATATTTATAACCTGAATTTATTTAAAAATATGAAAACAAATGGAAAATTTTAAACAATTTTTACATCCTCTCCCCAAATCCTCACATTAAAAAACAAATATAAACATTTTAAAATTATGTGATTCAATTAAAATGTATTATTTCAGTGCAAAACATTACCAACATAACAAAACCCATAAATTATCCTAGATCCCACAAAGCGAATATAACATGTGGTCCAGGTGAGCCTTATAATTTCAGGAGTTTTTTGCTCAGCTAACTAATTTTCCTTTGGGGGGGAAAATGCTATACTAGATAGATGCTCTTAAAACCTAGATTAAATCAAATGGCAGATTCTCTTTTAGTATACAGATTATTCCAAGTTGGAATCTTGATTTAATCTGTACAGATTAAATTAATGTCTGTACAGATGATTAAATAAAGTATCAGTGATTACTTTGTTTTGGATAAGACCTTTATATGTGGTAGATTCAGATAGAGGCATAATGATGACATCACGCTCAGCGTGGCATTGAATGCTAAGCTTTTTCAGACTAAACCCAAAAATTATTGTCCCAGGTAACTGAAATGACAAGGAATCATACTATCTAAAACCCTTTTCAGAGCTCCTACTGGGTCATTTCTGCATAGGCATAAATCTACCATGCTGAGTACACTGCTCGGGGCTAATAAATTCTTGGGAACTGAATTGTATTCATGTTCTGTTAGGCAATTAACACTAAATACAGATAAGCCTGTAAGATAGTCTGTAATTTAAAGATAGAACCACTTTGAAATTTTATTTGATCATTTATGTTCCATATATTATGGCATTATGGGATTGAATTTACCCATTTACCCTGTATGTTAAAGGAAAGTCATAGGAACAATTTATAAAGCAAAGAAAAACATTGCTTTTTGCCCATAAAAAAATCCAATAGCCTAAAGCTTTTTTTAAAATGTTATATTATTGTATTTGTTCATAGTTTTTTTTTTTTTTAAAGATTTTATTTATTTGAGAGAGAGAGAACATGAGCAGGAAAAGAGACAGACGGAGAGGGAGAGAGAAGTGGACTCTCCGATGGGCAGGGAGCTCATCATAGGACTTGATTCCAGGACCCCAGAATCATGACCTGAGCTGAAAGCAGATGCCTAACAGACTGAGTCACCCAGGTACCCCTTGCTTATTGTTATTGTTGTTGTTTTCCAGAAATGCTAACAAAATGTTCATTATGAAGCAGGGACTTCATGGGCATATCAGTGCACGAGCATGATTCTACTTTCACTCCAACAGGGAATACTTAACTGGACCCAGATAACAGCGTTGATTAATATTAATTAAATTTATCACTTTTGTCATGAAACAGAAATATGAAGTAAATATCTTCTTTTGTAGAATAATCAGATTCTTTATATGAACTTCTTGTATCACATGATGGTTGAAACCATGGATGGTCAATCACCTTAGAATTTCTTCCAAATCTGAACTCTAACCCTTTGCATTAGAAATACACTTATCCTACACATGCTAAATTTATTTTAAAATTTTCTTAGAAGTTGGAGTAGTAAAAAGATGTAAGTGAGGTTACAGAGACTGGATTCACCTACAGAGAAAATGATATTCTATTAGTATTCTGAAGTTGGACATGAGAGTGATAATTTCATTTAGCACCAAATTTCGTGGATATTTGATGTCAAGTTCTCTTCCCCACCCCCGGTGAGTGTGTATCCTAACACTAAGATACTATTTGTTGAGTCCTGCCCAGTAATTAGGTAATTTAATTAATGTAACCAAAGTTAATTACATCTAAAACAATACCCCTTTTCACTAAGCTTATCAGTCATCTGACTGAATTGACAAATTAGATGAAAGATGATCATTGAGCTTTATGTAGAATGCTCTGAACATACTGTCTGGGAAAACCCTCACAATCAAAATATGAGTTCCATCTTCATGGCATCTCAGAATCTCAGCATTCTTACTATTCCTATAGTTTAACCCTCGCTTCCTCATGTCTATAATAAATCATTCTGAGAATTTCTCAAAACACCAAAACATTTGGGTTGTTTGTTTTTTCCTAAACCGTCTCATATTCTGACAGTTAATCTTACAATTTTTTTTCAAATTTTCCTATTTGTTTCTCAAATAGAGCAAATTGACTCGCTTCACAGTATGCAATAAATGTGCAGATGGCTGTGAACCAATCTGTTCTGAAATATTCAAGAATAATATACTTTTTACTTTTTCACTATGCGAAAGCTGTGGTCAACAACAGTAAAAATAACTCTGAAAAAAATATTTTTACTAGTTTGCAAGGTCTCCATCTTCCTAAATGTAGCCATTGGGCATTAAATCAAACTATTTTAGGTTTGACTTAAGTTCATTTTCCTAATCAAGAGTTAGACTGCTGAGAGTAAATGAAACCTTTCAAATAATTTCAAAATAAAAGTGGGGGAAGATAGAGATCTCCTTATCAGGATATTGATGGTCAGAAAAGACTAAAATAACAAAAAGAAAATAACAGGGCAAGCCAAAAATCATACTATTCTATAAAGAAAATGTAAGTATAGCAAAGTTGCTGAAAATCAAATAAAAATAGAAAATCTTAGAAACAGCCAAAAGCAAAATTATCATCACATTTAGAGGAAGAACAACAATGAAAATGACAACAAACTCCTTAAGGCAAGCTGGAAGACAATGGAATAATAATAAATCCTTAAAGTGTTGAATGGGGGAAAAACACTATCAACTTAGAATTCCAATCAGCAAAAATATACTTTAAAATGACATAAAAATATACTTTAAAATGACATATACTCATAAAATGACATTATGTCATATGTCAAATAAATATAATTTGAGCAAAATTGTCACCAGGTGGCTTGTACTAAAGGAAATGTTAAAACAAGTTTTCAGAGTGCCTGGGTGGCTTGGTTGGTTAAGTGTGCCTTCAGCTCAGGTCATGATCCTGGAGTCCCAGGATTGAGTCCTACATCAGGCTCCCTGCTCAGTGGGGAGTCTGTTTCTCCCTCTGACCTCTCCCCTCTCATGCTCCCTCTCTCTCATTCTCTTTCTCTCTCTCAAATAAATAAATAAATAAATAAATAAATAAAATCTTTAAAAAACAATAAGTTTTCAGGCTCAGGGAATGAATAGCAGATGGAAACATGGATCTACAGAAAGAAATGAGAAGAATTGGGAATTGTAAATCTATGAGTAAATATAAAAGATGATTTTTTGGTCCTAGTTAAAAACATTTTTTCCTGTTTAAAGTAAATAGAATAATAACGTATTGTAGGGTTTATTTATTTTTTATTTTTTAAAAAATATTTTATTTATTAATTTGACAGAGATCACAAGCAGGCAGAGAGGCAGGCAGAGAGAGAAGAGGAAGCAGGCTCCCCGCTGAGCAGAGAGCCCAATGCGGGGCTCAATCCTAGGACCCTGAGACCATGACCTGAGCCGAAGGCAGAGGCTTTAACCCACTGAGCCACCCAGTTGCCCCTATTGTAGGGTTTATAACAGAAACTGAAGTAAAATCTCTAAAACAGTACAAGGCACAGGGAGTAAATGGAATTATGTTGCTGTAAAGTATTTACACATGCAGTAGTATAATATTAATTTAACAAAAACTGATGAGTTAAAAATCTAATCCCACTAAAAACATAAAGACTTACCCACGAAAAATAAGAAAAGTCATTAAAAAGAAAGCTCAATTAACTTCAAAAGAGGAATAAAGACAAATGAATAGGTGGGACAAATATTAAACAAATAACAAACTGGTAGATATAAACTCAACTGTAAGTTACATGGAGTTCATGGGTGAGCCTCTTGAATGTACAAATTAATGTTTTAAATGAATGTTTATTCATTTTTTGAATATATAATTAATGCTTTTGATCAAATCTGGGAACTTTCTCACCATTATCACAACACTTTTTTCTCCTTTATGTTCACTTCTTCTGGGACTTCATAATGCATATATTGATATAGTTTTTTGTGTTCCATAGGTCTCTAAGAAAAATTTAAGGCCAAAGAGCATGTCCAAGATTATACAGCTGATATTAGGTCAAGGAAAATATTTTTAGATGTTTGCTTTGTCTTTGATCAACTTCCTAATTAAAATTAAACATACTGCCACACAGGAAATGATGAGCAATACCTACCTAGTCCTTTTAAAGGTATTCTCTAGGCAGCATTCATCACTTCCTTAGCTCATTTTCTTTCTATTCTAATTAATCAAGATCAAATATTCCCTATGTTTAAACTACTGTATGATTTAACGTTTCTTATTTTTATATGTAGTTTTATAGAACAGCTTCAGTTCTACAGCTGTTCTGAGACTACTTGATAATTTGTTTCAAAAAGAAACAGATGTGCTATGATTATTCAAGCAGGTAAAGGGTGAAAACTAAACTGAGTCAAAATTAGATACAATCACATCTCAATTTGTTGCTAAATAAAACAAAATCAAGTTGGAGAAATTAAAACTATGGTACACTGTTGGTGGGAATACAAAATGGTACAGCTAGTATGGAAAACAGTATGGAGGTCCCTCAACAAACTAAAAAAATAGAACTACCATACAATCCAGATTTTCCCACTTCTGAGTATTTATCCAAAATAATTGAAATCAGGACCTAGAAGAAATGAGAGCACTCCCATGGTCATTATACTGGTATTCATAATAACCAAGATGTGAAAACAACCTAAATGTCTGTAGATGGATTAATGAATAAAGAAAATGTGGTATATACGTACAACTGACTATAATTTAGTCTTTTAAAAAAAAGGAAATCCTGCAATATGGGACAATATGGGTACATCTTGGGAACACTCTGCTACATGAATTGTTTCAGTCATAGAAGGACATATGTTGCATGATTCCACTGATATGAGGTGTCTAAAATAATCAAATTCATAGAAGAAAGAATAGAATGGTAGTTTCTAGGGGCTGCGGGAAGAGGAAAATTAAGTTGCTACTTAATGTGTATAAATACGTATCTTTCAGTTATGCATCATAAATAGGTTCTAGAAGTCTGATGTATAGTATTGTACCTACAGATAGCAATCCTGCAGTGTGCACTTAAAAGTCTGCTAAGAGAGATAGATCTCATGTTACATGTTCTTACCAAATTAAAAAAAAAGAGGACTATAAATGAAAAGATCGATAAAATTATTCTGTTAAATAAATACAATAAAAAATATAAAAGATCAAAACCTCAGAGCATATTGCTATTTATTAATTATGAGAACTTTGAATTTTTTTGCCTGATTAATAACCTTAATCAAGTTCCAGGAGAAAGTCTATTAAAATAGGAATATAGTTGTCTCATATATTAAGCATTAAATATAACATTGCAAATGCTATTCAGAAAAACTAGAAGAATAAATAAAGAAACCTGTTCTGTTGCTTGAGATTTAGATAAAGAAATGATAAATACTTACACTGCTATCGTTATGAGAAGCATGTAACTTGACTTGAATATCACGAAACCAGCGTAGCACACCCAAATATTATTTGTGTAATGCATGAGAAATAGAGAACCTGCATCCACTGCTGAGAACATTGCCAGGGCCATCTCTCCCAGGAGATCCCAGTTGACTTTCACACAGCCTGCTGTGAAGGCTGCCAGAGCCCCTAGAAAGGAAGAAATTAATATATATTACATCTTGTCATTCCACACATACAAAGTAGGGTGCTGTTTTGTTAAAATTCACACTGGATGGCACTGAAGCATTTCCAGGCTATGGTAAGAAATGTTGACCAATCGTGAACGTTGATTGAATTGACAATCACTTGATCCAGCTCTGGGAAGTGCGCATATCTTTTTCTCTTAAAGTTTGAAATAGACCAACTGAATTTGGGTCTCCATAAATCACAGACTGGAAAGGCCCCAGAGAGGCCATTTTTTTCTTTCTTCTTCCCTTTGCAGAAGATAAAACTTGGGTTCAGAAACCTGGTGTTAAACAAAAACAAATCCAGACTTTGATAGGGGGAGGCTTTATTCAGAAGAAAGGGTTGCAATAGGAAGGACACCCTGATTGCCGAAATCTGCAACCATCTTAACATCAAACAGAAAAAGGGTTTTCTTTTATAGTGTAATCCTTCGCTGTAGGGCAAGCAGCCATAAATGGGATCTTTGGAGAGGAAGCTGGACAAGGAAGGGGAAACGATCAGTGGAGACTGACAGGATTTGTCCTGCTGTGGTCCATTTTCAGAAGTTGATGGGGGCTGGGGCACATTCCACCTTGTGTTGTGTTTACTCAGAGTTGGGGCAAGCAAATGTAAGGGGTCTGTAATAAGGAAAGGAGCCTGACTCAAGTTCAGTCAAGACAAAGCACTGTGGAAGGAACAGTCAGTTGTGAACACTTGGTGACCAAGTGAGGCACCAGGTTCTTCAGACTGAATACCAGCCCTTGCTACCATGTCCTTTTCTGTGCTGTGTAACAGATGTTCTAGCAGGAAGGGATTCTCTCTCTCTGTCCTTATCACTGTTTTCTCTATCTTCTCTATAACATTGATTTAAAAATTTCCTCAAATCCCTAAAACATACCCATCTTCTTTTTAAGAATTCTCTCTATACATTTACCCCATTTGTTGGTTTAATCATTCCCCGCCTTGTTGACTCATTCGTTCACTACTCACTCATCAAATGTTTTTGAGCTTCTCTGTGAGAAAATATGGTGGTACACTTTGGATCCTTGTTCTTGAAAATAATATAGCCTACTGGAGAAATGAGATATATCAATTTTTTCATTTTAATAGTGTTGTGACAGAATTGTAGAAATGCTGACCTTAAGTCAAATTTGAACTAATCATAACCTAGTGGTTCTCACAAAGGCATTTTTGTCCTTCAGGGGAGAGATGGCAATATTTGAAGACAATTTTGGTTGTCATGACTTATCAGGGGTGTGGGGTGGTGCTGGTGGTGGTATGTTAATGGGATCTAGTGGGTTGGGGCCAATGATGCTGTGGAACATCTTACAAAGCACAGGACAGCCCCCCATGACAAAGAATTTCCCTGCCAAGAATGTCAGTATTGCTGAGGATGAGAAACTCGGACCCAAGCCCTACATGTAGTCACAAGACATACCCCTGGGACATATTCATGTGATGATATGTATTATATGGATGTACATATCATGTGTTCCTACATCGTGCTGTGAATGAAGTAATCAGTTGTCAGGTTTCTTGCTACCCTTAGCTTTCTTTCTTAAAGACATGGCTTAATTTACATGAGGCGTTAGGTCAGCAAACCAGTCTACTTCACCTGGTTCTGCCTAAAAATTTGACACTAATTAGGGTCCTCGCAATCACAAAGAGACTAAAGAAAAGTTGTGTTTGGGGAGCTTTTAAAGAATGAATTTTACACACATATTACTTTTCTTGCACATGCCTTCAGTAAGGGTACATTATCTAAAGAGAAGATTGTTTTCTCCCTTCTCCCAAGGAGCAAGTCCTTAGAGAGGAAAAGGGTTTAAGATAAACAAATCCTAGAACAGGTTTCTAGGAGTCAAAATGGAATTTTTAGAAAGGGAAGTGAGAAGAATATTATCTCAACAATAGACCCTGAAATGTTCAATAAATATATGGGTGTGGAACACCCCAACTTCAAAAATAATATCTTCAAAGTCTTATTTGATGTGAAAGCTTTGTTATATCAGGAAAAACCATGTGCATTGTTGGGCTCACTTTAAAGACAGCTCTGGGCTCTACCGTTCAAACTCTAGAGGATTAACTCTGTGTCAACCCACCTTCCCTTCTCTTCACCTCATTCTCTTTGGAAAAGGATTTTAAACTTCACAAAATATGTTCTGGGAAAAAGGAAGAGTCTGTGGATGAGAATCTAAGAACCCCCAAACCACTGTAGCTTCTCAGCTAGGAGGGAGGTTTTTGAAAGTAGAAAGCCCAGAATGGGGTTGAGGGGGAATCCTGTAGCAGAAACTGGAAACCCTCATTCTCCCAGAGATCCTCTTAGGGTCACTCAGTCTCGCTGCCTCCTGCTGCACAAAATGCAATATCAGAAATCCATCAATAGATAAATAAGGTTGAAGCAAACACTTAACCAGTCAGCTCCAGGAGAAGGAATAAATAAATACTCAGGAACACACGTATCCTCTTGGAGCTCCTGCCTCTCCCAACATGTCACACCCTGCCTTTCTCCTTTCCTAGCACTCTCTGTCTCCCGCTGCCATTTTCTCCACACTCAAAGATTGCTATTTGTTAAGAGCTACTGTGGAGAGACACAATTCTTACTGCTTCTTACTAATGTCAAATGAATGAAAGTATATTGTGTAGGAACGACCAGAGAGAACATTATACAAGGTAATACAATAAGCAAGCTGTGGAGAAGAAATGGGATGAAAGATTATAACAATCCCGTTTTGATTCACTATTATTCCAGAAAAAATATGGATATAATAGGGAATGGGGGAAGCTGAGTAGAGAAAATAATCTTAATCAGAAGGCAGCAAGTTTTGGCAAATCTCCGCATGTAGAGTTAAGAAAAGATATAAATAAATTATTTAAGTCATCTCAAAGGGAACCTTTGAATGATAAAGTAGCTCATAGAACAGTAGCTTTCAAACTTCTTTGACCATAGCCTGAAAAAAAGAAATAGGTTTTATATGTCCACCAGTACATACATATTTGTATGTAAACAGTTTTCACAAAACAGACCTTATCCCTATAAGCTGCTGTGCTCTGTATTCTATTCTAATTTTCTATTCTGTTCTTTGATTTAAAAATGCTGGTCAGAAATCCACTACATTGATTTCAAAATCTGTATTCTACAAAGGGACAGAGAGTAAATATTTTAGGCTTGCAGACCACATAGCCTTCTTTGTTTTTATTTGGTTGCTTGCCTGGATTTATTATTTTTACAATCCTTGGCATATATTATTTTTTCCTTTACAACCCCTTAAAAATGTAAAAATTATTAGCTCTCATGGGTCCTGGGCCATCGTTTGCCCACCTCTATTAATAGTTTGCAAACCACAGTTTAACAATTAGAATTAAAGAGCAGTTAGAGAGGAAAGTGATTTGGTAGCTTAACCTTAAACCATTCAACTCTTTACAGCCAAGCCAGGTTCGGCCAGTGGGACAGAAATTTGCAGTCCCTGTTTCTAGGGGGTAGGTAAAACTTTATTTTCCAAGGATAACTTTGTCAATCTTCCCTTATATACATTGCTTTTTTTAAATTTCGTGTAAAAACTCTTTTTTTCCACAGAGTATTTGGTATTCAGTATTGAAGTCAATACAATGAATCTAAGAGTGTGATTTGGAAGACTATATTTCTTGCACTAAGAACAATAACTGTTCTGAAAAGGTAAAGTCTAGTATGCTGACCTCCAAAGGTTGCAAGGGCTTCTACTGCTCCATTATAGATTGTAGAACTCTGGGACGGTGCCTTGTAATCCCACAGGATTTAAACATAGTTCAAAACCTGATTAAAACCTGCTGTGGAGAAGGCCCATCACAGGGACCAGTAAAAAAGTTGCTCTGAGGAGTAGCACTCCTTCAGATCTTGGAACCACTGCACAAAAACACTCAAAGTTAACAATTTCTGGCTTTGGAGTGCTTAACGAACCATCATCCAAATTCCTTGAAAAGGTGAATATTTCTTGGCAGACCGGTTTGTGAGCCTTTTGAGGTTCCTCTTAAGAAAACATCTCTTCCTTTTGGTTTTGGAGGAGCCCCTGTGCTGGGTTTTGCATGAAAAAACATGCTCTTCTTAGGCATTGGTAGGAGAAGTAAGAAAAGAAAGGCCACAGAGACGGAGGCCAAAGATATGACATTGAGGTAAAAGTATGAGAGGCTGGCCAGGCACACCAGGAGCTGGGCCAGCACCGAGGCCGCTGTGTAGGCCACCAGCGTGATGCTCCTGCAGTAGCCGCTCACTTTCTGGTAGTGCTCAGGGTTGACCACGCTGTAAATGTAGGCGTAGTAGGCCACCTCAGTGGCAGGGACTGTCCCATAGAAGAACTCCACCACCTGCATGGCTCTTAATCCTTGGCCAAATACAAGAAACAGCCAGGTGATGATGAAGCTGACTCCTTGCTGGATGATGACTGGCTTGTAGTGGACATAATTGGTGAGGATGAACACGGAGAGCAGCAGCACCAGGTAAGAGTATGTCCAGATTGGGAAGATCTCATTTGTGATCTGTAAGATTAAATGGGGAAGGGGCATAAGGACCAAAGCACTGGAAGTGAAACACACCATAGATCTCTGACATAATATATTATCCAAAGGACATGTATCCTTCCTAGGACACATTGCTTGGCCCACGTCAATTTGATACTTCACGTGAGTTTCTGACAATACAGTGGAAAGTCATGGGAAATGGAAATTCAAGGAAAACAAATGGCCCAAATCATGGATATTCCTAACATGTGGGTTCCCCCCTCCAGTATAAAGGAAGAGCAGTTATTGTTCTTACATTTTAAAATGGAATATCATCTGCATAAGCCACTGAGGCTGGGAAAGAGGCCATAATGCATATGTTAGGCTTACCAGCTTTCCCTAGGGCACTGTAGGGCTGCTCACCTGCTGTTGCTTGTCCTTTTGAAATAGTTGACTCTTCTTCAATAAGGTTAAAAAGAATGTTTTGGCAGAACCTAATTGTATTTGCCTTTGATCCGCATCAGTATGTAAAATGTGCAGACCATCAAGAGATCATCTGGGTCATCAGGAACACATAGGACAAATGATCAGTTCAAGACCGAATATCAGAAGAAGGAATGTTAGTCTGTCTTCTGTTCTTCCTCATTCTTGGCCTTACTCTCTTGGGCTGCTTTGGAGGAGCCATTAGAAACCAGTTAGTATCTCTCTTGTTTAAGTCAGCTTTGGCCACATTTTTCAAGGAAGGAGTCGGTGGTATCTGCCAATCATTTGAGCCCATCAATAGAACATAATTATTTTAGCTTCTATAAGCTGAATCTATAGTGGGTGGGAAATGATGTAAAGAAGGCTGGGGTAGACCCCGTTAATCCTTCTCAGATCCCAGGGTCTCAGATCACTGATGTAAACCTGCCAACTTACTGAGCCCGAGAGTGTGTTTTGACCTAACCTGTGCCCTGACTCCTTGAGTTCTCAGGTCACCTTCTACCTAAGTGTTCTTATAGTTTGGTAGAACTTCATTCTGGCTCTTCCCGACATTAGGTGTAGTCACTAACCCGGAAAAAGCTACGTTCCAGATCTGTTTTTAGGGACTGTCCCTGGACTCTAAATCCAGTCCAAGGGTATCTCCCAGACAAACCTGTCTGCACCTACTGGCATTCAAGATTGGCATGTACCTTTTTAATTGGGAAGGAAAACGGTGGATGGGTTTAGAGGGAGGACTTCCCTTGGTGTCTGGTAGGGACATGAGGCTGTTTTTCGGGAGAGGAAGGCCAAGGGAGATATAATTGTAACAACCCATCTGCTGAATAACCAACCTGTAAAAATGGGTGTGACATTTTTTTCCTAAGGAAATTGAATCTATACAGCGCTTTGTCTGATCTTGTTATTTTCAGTGATTAAAGGGAAGGTTCTTAAATTTTAGTGTGTAGCTGATTTACCTGGAAGGTTTATTAAAAACCAGACATTTAGACTCAGTAGATCCACGGTAGGGCCTGAAAATGAACATTTCTAACAAGTTATCCAGGTAATGCTCTTGCATGGGTTGAAGGACCATGCTTTGAAAAACACTGACTCATAGGCTCCTGAGGATTACATCCTATGACCTGACTAAAAGCCAAAAATAGCCTTCATATTTACACATAAAGAGGAAAAAAAATCTTCAGAGGATTTTTTCATCTGCTTTTTCCTAGTTTTTCCCCTGTAAATCTTATACTATCCTCTAAGGTTTGTGCTTATATCTAGGTATGGCTGCTTTATTTTATAAACAATGATATCTAGGAGTATTGCTTTTATACAGCTCAAAGGTTGTTTTGAACTCACCCCATTTGTGTGGTAGCAAAGAGTTTTATATTTTAAATGACAAATACACAGAAATCATGAAGGCCCATTTGTTCGTCTTTGAGATTGTAAGAAGTGTTGATATTTTGCTCCCACCCAAGGCTTTAGACATTGGTTCTAACAAGACATAAATCTAAGATAAGCACGTTTGTAAACTTACCACACTGAGGCTTATATTTTTATCTGGTCCTGCTAAATAAGGTACGACAAATGGTTCTGATGGTTTCATCATTGAGAAACATCCAAAGCAGCAGAGGTTTACTGTGGGGGAAAACCCAGGAATGGCTTGGTGATGTCTGGCAACAATTCATGGATGGTTAAACTGTTGGAGAAAAAAGAAAAAAGGAAGTCTGAAGATTGATGTTTTTTTTTCATAAAACTTATGTTCTCTTCCCCATGCTCCATTTGTCCTATGGTCTTAAAAATGACAAAAAGAAAATTGTGTGACAGTAAATACACGTATCACAGGTCAAAATACAGGGACTTGAGTCTTGTCTTTGGATTTTTTGCTTTAAAGAGAAAACTAATGGTTACCTGAAAACACAGCAGTAAAGGGGTTAAGTTTCATCTCAGCTGGAGTGGCGGGTTCACTGAGGAAAATTTACTCCCCAGTACCGCAAGCCAGTGGGTTTCTCCTGTAATCTTTTTCAGTAGAAAGGAGTCAGGGAATTTCTCCTCAGGCAGAAATCTTGGGCATAAGATAAGATTGGTGGAATTTTGATAAATGTAGTTGCTAAGCAAACATCTGCTTCATCCCCCCTGTCATGAGCCTATTACCCTGTAGCAGCTGATGAACTGGAAATTCATTTTAATGAGTACTTTAAAATGGTGAATAAAATAGCCTTTGGGGAGTGAAGATTTATAAAGCAGATAGACCCCTTGCTTTTTCTAAGAATGAAACTCAAGGTGAACCTTGGTTTAGCTTAAGAAACCTCCACAGATTTGCATTGTCATCCACCCAGGTGACTTGATTTGTTTTAAATATCTCTCTTCAGAAGAACTCCATGACGTCTAGACAATATGGCATCATGGATGAAATTCAACAACACTTAAAAGTATTTCTCTGAGGTGATACTTAGCACTTGCTCTGTTCCTGTTTTTTTGCTGCTTACATTGTTAATACTGAAACGTGAGAACTTAAGTTCAGGAGGATAAGCCTTAAAGTCTGCTGAGGGAATGTACGTGCAGCCCTGAGGAAGGCAGTAGACTGCTCTGAGAGAACGTCACTCACTCAGTCATTAACCGTTTCCTCCCTGAAGCTTCCAGACCCTCTCCAGCTTTTCTTCCTCCTTCATCTATGCTTCCTCTCAGTCACAGCCCTGACATAGCAGGGTGCCCTGACGGTCAAGGGCAGGGCTCTGGAGTCAGTAAGGTCCAAATTCTTCCTGCTAATTACAAGCTTGTAAACTATGTCAAGTTACCGACCTCTTTAGTACCTCAGATTTCTCATCTGTAAAGTGGGGATGATGATACCTACCTCGTGTTGTAAAGATTACACGCATTACTACACGCTAGAACAATGCCAGTCAGTAAGCACACACTATGCGTTCTGTGGAAGGCATGGCTTTGGAAGACACTGAGGTGCCTTTGACGTGCACATCTGTTTGTTACCCTGGCAGTTAGGGGGGCAGGAGGCAGGGATTCATTTTTGTCACTGAGTCTAACACACAATTTCACACATCAAAAGTCTCCTGGAAATGTTTGTTCACAGTATAGCCATTGGGCCAAACATGGTTTCTAACTGACCAGAACAATTCAAATAATAATAAGGAGATATTTCCCAAGTTTCCTAATTACTTAAAGTTGTTCTCTGGAGTAGGAAATACAAGCCACTGTTTGCTTTTCAAGAATATGGAAGTTTGGGGCGCCTGGGTGACTCACTGGGTTAAGCCTCTGCCTTCAGCTCAGGTCATGATCTCAGGCTCCTGGGATTGAGCCCCGCATCAGGCTCTCAGCTCAGCAGGGAGCCTGCTTCCCTCTCTCTCTGCCTGCCTCTCTGCTTACTTATCATCTCTCCCTCTGTCAAATAAAGAAATAAAATCTTAAAAAAAAAGAAAAAGAACATAGAGGTTACTCTTTTTTTCCCTAAAGATTTATTTATTTATTTGAGGGGGGCAGGGAGATAATCCCAGGTAGAACCCCCACCACCATCCCGCTGAGCGTGGAGCCTGATGTGGGGCTCAATCCCAAGAACCTTGAGACCATGACCTGAGCTGAAACCAAGTGTCAGTCATTTAACGAACTGAGCCCTCAGATGCCCCTGGAGGTTACCATGAAAATAGTTTTGGATCAACGAAACAAGAATTTCCTGGTGAGAAGAACACGGCTTTTGCAGTTGAGAAATTCAAATCTGGACTACATCTTTTGAGCTGACACAGTTTCTTAAAGGGCCGAGGCCCCCGTTGTCCTCATCTGGGCAGGTGGGTAACTTCCCATTCCACCTCAGATGTTGGCAGCCGGTTTGTCAAAGACTGTTGAACTCAAGATGGGTGGATTGGTTGGTCTGACTAGAATATGGAATCCGTTACCACCACCATGGGAAGATTCACATGACAAGTGATCATGTGGAGAACAGCCAGAACAAATCCTCTCGAATTTGAAATTGGGAGGGCTGCTCTCAGGATGGGCTCCAAGTTGGCCCCCTGCTGGTGTCCTCACTTACTGCAAAAGAACCCTTCGTTTTCATTTTCTCTGTGGTGCTCTGCCTGCATAGCCCCTCTGAATTGAAGGGCTTTCCTTATGGCCTGTGGAAAACTAATGGCTCCCTGTGGAGAACCTTGAAACCATGAGGCGTGTGCTATTCCTTAATATGTGGTCTCCCCTGAGATTGACGGGTGTGAAGAACCCAACATGATAGATGCAAACATTCCTTCCTTAGACCTCCTTTTTAAATTCCAAGGCATTTCCCCCTTTTTAAAATTAATGGTGGGGTTACAGCTTTAAAAAAGAGACAAATACTGAATTTACAGTCTCAGGTTACTCTAGTGGTGTGATTTTTAATAGTTCAAGCAGGTGATAATTCTTAGTTGATTTTTAACCTGTTGCTTCAAAGGTCATTGGAAATTAGTTAAAATGTTACCAAACAAAGGCCCTGATTTGCTTAGTTATGTCAAAATGTAAATTTCTAGTCTTCTGGAAGAGGACGTTGGGTGCACTGAACACAGTGGGCTTCTGTTTCAGGACACAGGTGCATCCCAGATGTTTCAGGTTGGGAGTTCTGCAGCTTCGGGGCCCTTGCTGTTTGAGGAGCAGGTGCACTGCCATGAGTGGGTGGACATTTAATAAGTATCCCAGCTATTACTGTGATGTGGACCTTCTGATAGATGTGTTTTCTGCTGTACTTAACATAGCTGGCTGAACTTAGTCAAATTCCTTTGCCTGAGTGTCACTGATTAAAAGAAGGTAACAGTGATCTACTTTGTTATTTGTGAAGAGTACATGAGATCAACAGGAAAGGACTCAGGACACTGCCTAACACAGTAAATACCAGTGTCTTTCCCTGGTCTTTCTTTGAGAGTCTGGTCTAGTCCCAGTGACACAGGAAATCACACCACCAATGAATCCCCGATAAAGTAACAGCTCATAATGTTAGACCCACGTAAGTTGAATTATTGATCATCAGTACACAATGTAGGAATAATTTCAAAATTAATTTAAGAGAATAAGAAGACACTGAAAGAGTAAGTTTACAATTTAAGATTGCAAGGAAAACTATTTCTTTAAGGAATTAAATTGTCTGAAAGCCCTTTATACATACTAACTTACATATGAGAGAACATAAGTCATTCTTACTTGTCTTTTAATCAGACCTTTACAGTCTGCCATAAAGGGAACATAATCAATTTAGTTAGGTTTTGCTCAAAACACATGCTGTCCATACCTATACTTCTCCATTTAAATGTTTTACTAAATTCATTTAGATTCTTGTCTAAATTAGTGAACATTTAGTGGACATACTTTTTAAAGAATTAGGAGAAAATGATCTCTATATTCCAGCTCACCATGACTCAGTATTAAAATTTGTTGTTGTTGCTTTTTTAATCTAGATGACTTAAGTTAGCTTTTCCATGTCAACATTTTCCATCTGAACCTTGCTCTGCCCTTTCTAACCAGCTGTGTTGGTTAATACACACTGACCAAAATCACCATTTTTAATGGTGATTAGACAGATTTCTTTCTAATTGACTTTCAGTGGTCATATCACTCATCTTGCTATTGGATGCTATCAGGTAAGATTAGGGACTCATTTCAATGGCATGGTTCCCTTACACCCAGGAAATCACAAGGATTAATGAATTGTTGAGACCAGTTTTGATACTGGGAAGTGATGTGGTGCTGTAACAAACATAGAAACATGGAAGTGACTTTGGACTGGAAAATGGGTAGAGGCTGGAAGAATTGTGAGGTATTAGATAGAAAAAAATCTAGAATGCCTTGAAGATATTGTTGGTAGAAATATTGCCATTATATGCACTTCTGTTGAGGGCTCAGAAAGAAGAGAGGAGGAGTGCTACAGAGAAAGCGTCTATTGTTTTAGAGAAGACGTATCTCACCAGGAATAGAATGTTGCTAGAAATATGAACGGTAAAGGTGTTTCTGATGATGTCCTAGATGGGAAGGAGAAACATGTTATTGGACACTGGAAGAAAGGTGATTTTGTTCTAAAATGACAAAGAACACAGTTAAATTATGTTTTGTTGTTGGAAAGAAAGTAGAACTTGTAAGCAATGAATCTTGCTTGGAGATAACTTTGCTTGGAGAGTTCCAAGCAGTGTTGAAGGTAGCCTGGCTTCTCCTTGCTGCTTATAATAAAATGTGAGAGAAAGGAAAGAAATTGAGGGAAGAATTCCAAAGCAAAAAGGAATCAGCATTCAGTGACTTGGAATATTCTCAGCCAATCTATATAGCCTACTTTATAAACAGCGCCAACAGTGTGGCTGGACCATCACTGGCTAAAGAGCTCAGGTGTTTGGCGGATGGATCCAATCAACCATCTTGGTAGAAGCCAGGAATGGAGATGGGGTTATCCTGGAAAGTCCATAGAGGACCCTCTGGTCTGATGGCTTGGACCTCTGTGAATTGCATTCTACTGGTATAAAACTGAGAATGTTATACCAGTAGAATCACTACCAGCTTGGCTTAATAGGGGCAGAAGCAGCATGAAACAAAAAAGTGAATGAGTCTGAGAGCAGAGGCACAGATGCAGAAGTTTGGGCTGATGAGACCCCCTCAGGCCTATAGGGTGAGGCTGCTGTCCTATCAGACCCAGAGGACAGAGCATTGAGCCACAAGAAATTATTCTCAGGTCTTGAAATCTAATGGAACTTGCCCTGCTGGATTTTAAGTCTTCCTTGGGACCTATTACCCACCTTTTCCCTTCTAATTTCTCCTATTTGGAATGAGAATGTCTACCCTATGCCATGATAATTGTATTTTATAAGCAGATACCTTGTTCTCTGATTGACAGATGGAGGGGGATTTTACCAAAGGTTGAGTCATACCTCGGGTCTCACCCATAGTGATTTATATGATTTAAATGATGAAATTTGGGACTCTGAATCGATGATATTTAGATGATAGCCTGGATGTAGAGTGGATACTGGGATAGTTAAGACATTTGGGAATGTTGGAAATGGGGTAAATGTAATTTTGTATGTGGGGGGGGGTGTGAATTTTGGGAGGCCAGAAGGTGGACTGTTAAGGGTTGAATTGTGTCCCCACCCAAAAAATATGTTGAAGTCCTAATTCCCAGTACGCTAAAATGGAACTTACTTGGAAACAGGGTTGTTGCAGATATAGTTAGTTAAGATGAGGTCATCCTAGAGTAGGGTGGGCCTTTATTCCGATATGAGTGAGACGCTCATAAGGAGAGACACAGATACAGAGACCCACAGGGAGAAGGTGGCCATGTGCCAACAAAGGGAAAGATTGGAATGATACATCTACAAACCAAGGAACAGTTAAGTATTTCCAGGAAACACCTTAAGTTGGTAGAGGCAAGGAAGGCTCTTCCCTACGGCCTTCAGAGGGAGAAGGGACCTACTGACACCTTAGTTCTAAGCTTCTAGTCTCCAGAACTATGAGAGAGGCAATCAATTCCTGATATTTTAAACCACCCAGCTTTGTGGTGCTTTGCAGCCACATTAGGAAGCTGATATTGATTATAATACACCTAATTTGAAATTTTTAAAATTTAAATTCAATTAATTAACATATAGTATATTATTAGTTTCAGAGGTAGAGGTCAGTGACTCATCAGTTGGATATAACACCCAGTGCTTATCACATCATGTGCCCTCCTTAATCCCTATCACCCAGTTACCCTACCCCCTCACTCGTCCCCTCTAGCAACCCTCAGTTTGTTCCCTAGAGTTCAGAGTCTCTCGTGGTTTGTCTCTTTCTCTGTTTTCATCTTATTTTATTTTTCCCTCCCTTTCCTTTGTAATTTGAATTTTTGATAATTTGGACAAAATGTATGATATATTACACTTCAAAATTTTTCATTGAATATATTCTATCCTGGATTCCCTTGTATTCATACTTTCATTATTGTTAACTATAAATAGGTCAAACAAGTCTTTACTTACATATTGAGTGAAATTTCCCAGTTCATTTTTGTAGCTACCTATTAAGTATTTTCACCTGGGTAATAAACATTGGTTATACCCCATAAATTAGTGGTTCAAAAAACTGAAATGTTCTCATTGTATGAGTTGCAGAAATGATAAAAGAGTGTCTCACCCTTTTAGGTCACCAGCCTAAGCAGACTGTAATTTTTAAATAAAAATTTATAAATTTCCTTAGAGCTTAGTCATTACTCATAAGTTTATTTTGTATTGATGTTCCCACTGAGATACTGATGTCGATAATGACAGCACTCCTTTTTACTGGGTCTTCTTTATCAAATTATTGAGTTTTAGAAATGAGTGTGCCACAATGGTAATGAAGGTGTCTTTTGTACAGGAGGCTGGTGTTCTCAGGGTACGTTTGGTTGGGTTTGTGCTTTCAGCTAACAGAAACTTCAGTCACCCCAAGTAGTCAGGAAGCCTTTGGGGAAGGAAGAAAAAGGAAGGAAGCTAGTTCTGTTGTAGTTGTAGTAAAATTGTTCTAACTCACTCGTTCACCCGTATTTGGTCTGCCTGGTCTGAACAGAGCAGATTCACCATGGCGGGCCAGGAAAAAGACTTTTGATGGAAAGACCATCTTGTGTATGTATTAAATGCAAGTTAGAGTTACAGAGTTTTCACCACTACTTCACAATGCAAACCCTATGTTTTACGATGGGCATTACCATTACAGAAATTTTCTTTAAAGAAAAGTGGGACAGGCTCATTCTAGAACCTTCTTTTGTCATTCATGGCAATGCTACAGATAAATTGGGTCCAGTGGTATTGTGGAGCGGTTGTAACTCATACTGAGTCTGAAAGAATGGCGTAAAGTGAAAATTGTCGAGCGAGTCCCAGGTAGAGAAACTCCTTTGTGAATTTTCGGTTGTCAACCGAGCTGTTCCAACATTTTTTTTTTTTTTCTTAATTGAAAGTGACATGGTACTCCCACCTAAGGGTGATGGGCTGAGCTGTGATTTTGCTTCTCATTTGGAGAAGGTGTTTCAACACCAACTGTCGGGTCTCTTCTCCACTTACTGATTCAGCATGTCTTGGCAGGGAGGGGTTGAGACAGAATTTTCATTTTTAACACGTAGCCAGGTGGTGCTGACCATTAGGGACCTCATTTTGAGAATCACAGATTAGCCAACAGCAGTTTGGGGGGCCACTCTGAGGCTGGAAATTTGAAAGAGATTTCTGTAGTAGTTTTAGCTTTATTCTCTTTGAGTATTAGGCACTAGAGGGCAGTGTGATCCCAGCAGACAGCCGATGATGTCACCGCAAATCCAGACCTCTGTTTCAGCCCAGGCATCTCTGATTTTTATCTGCTTTGCTTATTGATGGTTAACATAGGAATTTAGTTATTTTTATTATTTTTTCACATAGGAATTTATATGTCAGAAAGGTTCTACTGCCAAAAATAAATTTAAAAGTTGTTTTCTCTCCAGTCCCTTCTTTTTGAAGTCCTAGGGCCTGCTAGCTAGACAGCAGGGGTGATTTTATGTCCCATTATTCAGACAGCTTTAGTACTGAAAGATAAATTGGCTCCTTAGAGTCCGGTTTTCTGATAGTGTTTGCAATGCACTCAAATTCTATTCACAACAGAGACAGAGTTTTGAGACCAAATAAGTTCAGAAGCATTAGGTTAAATAAAGTTATATGAGTTCCTTTGCTGGAGTGTTCCTCAGAGTCTTTATTTGTACACTGGAAATTCTTGAGAGGAGGATGTGGAATGCAAGTCCACTACAAGTATTTTGGAAAGAATCACCAATCTGGTCCTAATTCTTCATTTTTCTAGAAGTCGAGACCGGAAGATAACATGGCTGCTGGGTAGTGACAGGGCCTGTCTCCTGAGTGCGGCTCAATGTACTTCCCACGGGATACACCTACAGGCCTGCGTGCAATGACAAAGCCCATGTGGGTTAATGTGCTTCCTGTTTGGGGCCACGAGTCTTCCTACTCCACCTGTTGGACCACTCCTCCTCCAGGTGCGTGCAGGCTGCGCCCCACACCTTCCAACAGATGGGGCTCCAAGGCCCCTTCTTAGACAGAGTCCTTCTCAGGACACCCTGTCCAAAACTTTTTTTTTCTCCTGTCGGTAATGCTTTGTCACCACTTGCTATATATTAATATGCTTAATGGTTTTTGTCCATTTCTGCCTTTTAAAATAGAAGAGCCAGAATCATCCTGGTGTCTACTATATTCATATTTAGTAGGTGCTCGATTAACATTTTTTGAGTAAATTATATAGTGTTAGCAAAGTATATAACCTGAGATTGATTATTGTATCAGTCAGGGTTCTCCAGAGAAATAGAATCAATAGGAGTTATATATGTTATGGGTTAAAATGACAAAAGCTAGTGTGTTTTATGAAATGGTTCTAATAGGACCCAGATAACCTAAGTGCTATATGAATTTACAGACAAATTTCCACTTGCATTTCTGGGCTTAAAAGTACAATATCTGACACTATCTAGTAATTGTTTAAATTTAATGGTATTTTATTTGTATACATCCTGGTATATTACAGAATATTCTCACAGGCTTCAGGAAGTTTGGATTTAAATGTTATTAAGGTGATAAGTATTTACGTTTATCCAAAGGCCTCTCTGAGAAGGGATTCTACCCTGGGTTTTACTGCAGTTAAGGTAACTGCCTTGGAAAATACTAGCCACTTCTTTATTTTCCATCTTCTGAATCTCGCAGGAGCGCTTTCATGAGCAGACTGACCCAAAGGCGTTCACACTTACTTGCCAGTAACAATCCACGGGTCCTCTGGTAATTGCACTCTGAAGGAAGGTTAGAGATAATGCTCACCATGGAAGAAGATGTTCTCTGGAAAAGAGTGAATAGCGTTGAGTGGAATCTTGGCTTTGGGAGGGGCGACCTTCCAGGTGACGTCATGTAATCTACCACCCACTCTATCCCTTCACAAGGGGGGCCCACATGAAGGTTGATTAATTTGAAGATCTATTAGATTGATTGTCCTCTTCCTTGAGGTAAAGTAAATACTGATCCAGTTTATATTAATAAAGCTCTTACTTAAGCAGAGTAGGAGGCAATAGAAATCAGAAACTGAATTACGTCAGAATGACAACAATGAAAAATATTTGCCAGAGGTTAAATTGAGATAACTGCTTTCCACTGACTTCTACTTCACAGAAAGTAGGGATTTGCTCTCCCAGATGGAATGCTTTTGGGGTTTTCTAGGTCTTTCTTGTGTAGTTGATGAAGTGATTATCTGTGGAGTCACGGATGAGCCTTACTGAGAGTCACCTGTTTTCTGTGCTCCTAGAAACCCACGCTCTTCTTTAATTCATTATGTTTCTGTCTAGCCTGGCTATGGGTTGTTTGCCCAACTCTGTATTTGAACGTGGAGCTGAACTTCTGGTCTTTTCTTCTCCATGACTTTCAGGGACCTATAGCTATTTCTACTATCCTGGAGACGTTGTAATCCCTTTGCCCTCTGAATTTTGGTTTGAGAAAACCAGAGATCAACCTAATAGAAGAAACACAATCGCCAACTTGATGGGGATGGAGAAAGATCTTAGCTTTTGTGGAGAGAAGAGGAGAAGAATAGGCAAAAGTGCCAGGATTGAGCGAGAACATAGAAATGGAGGAGGCGATAATAAGAGAGAAGGGGATGCAAGTTATTCCCTGCAGCTAAGGAGAGTGATAATTCTGCTAGTATTTTCCAGGATCTTGAGTTCAAATATCAGCCCCATCATTTTCTAGCTGTGATTTCGGGTGTCCACATGTGGTAGTTGATACTGTCCTTGACCCGCCAGGCTGTCTCCAGACAATGTTCATTTCTTCAGAACTCACTTAACTTGACCACTTCATCGTTGTCTACTTGCTGATATTCACTGACTTCCCCATCTCTCTTCCTCTGTCTTCCAAATCCTTGGCCTCAATTCTTCAACCCAAGTCCTGCTATTATTTTACAGTTCATCAATATCCACCTGAAATGCATCTCACCTTCCCAGTTCCTCAGTCTTCTCATCTGCAGGGACTCCTTTTCCATGCTGTCTCCGTTCCCCATTCTCATGGCCACACCTTATTCTCCCTCTAATAAGGGACCTCTTCAACTGGCTCTATTTACAATCACCTCTTCTTGCTTAAATCATCAGCTACCTTGGTCATACCATTCCTTAGCTCCATTGGGATGTCTCTGTTTTGCTTCCAACATCTCAGCCTTCTCCTTTCCTTCTTTCCCTTGTAATTTCTACAATAATCATACCAATGCCCTAAATTCCATTGACTGTCCATGTTTTGATCACATCTGTGTGGGGGAAAAAACCTCATCTTCAGGTTTTTTCAGGGTACATTTCTTAGTTGGTGATTTTGCATTACTGATCTTGTCTTTTAGACTCAAAACTAAGTTCTCCTTTAGGGCTTTCCCCATGTTCCACGGAGATACTAGAGTGCCCTTCTAAGAGAGGATACAGGAATCTCCTATATGCAATTTTCAACAGCTACTCAGAGATCCTCTGGATTTTGATGCACCCCTAATCTGATGACCACTCTGATACCTCCACCCAGACTGCTTTCCCAAAAAGGGACCACTTGAGTGTCAGGTCTGCATGCTGCCTGGGTTAGTGATGCACAAGGGGGGCATGGGAAGGTTACATGGTTCAAAAGACATATACACACAAGTATCTGAAATTCTTCAGCCCACAGAAAACTCTCATCCCCTCCATAACCCCTGGAAGCTCCTGTGTGGTCAAATACAACCTGTCTTCTTCTGATACCACTTTAGTTTGAATAACCACCTGTAAATATCACTTCTAGGGACCTACTTCAATTTGGTTGTGCCTGTCTGTCCACATTTCCTGAGATTTCAAGTGCTCAGCCTGTGCTCCAAATATGCAATTCTCTACCAAAACCAAATTAATTCTTCCTAACCCATATTATCAATAAGCATATAAAAAAATACTGCTAGGAGGGGCGCCTGGGTGGCTCAGTGGGTTAAGCCACTGCCTTCGGCTCGGGTCATGATCTCAGGGTCCTGGGATCGAGTCCCGCATCGGGCTCTCTGCTCAGCGGGGAGCCTGCTTCCCTCTCTCTCTCTCTGCCTGCCTCTCTGTCTACTTGTGATCTCTCTCTGTCAAATAAATAAATAAAAAATCTTAAAAAAAAAATACTGCTAGGAGGTGCCATTGACCGTAATACCTGCTTGGATAGACATTTATACAACATACTTTCTATGCCTTGTTTTTAATTCTCTGAAAATTTCACAAAGTAGATATCACCTCCACATGGCAGTTGAGAAAGCAGCCATTCCAGGAGAGATAATGTGACTGGCTCAGGGTCATGCAGTTTAGAATCCAGTTCTGTAAGAATGCAAGGCTTGAACTCTTCTTCTTCTACCTGGTGGATGGGGCATGCTGGTCTTGTTTCCTTCTTGCATTCCCTTCAAGTTGTTTCATGGTCTTGTTTACTTTCTCCTCTGTCCTTGCTGGCTATTCCCCAAATTAGAACTGTGTCATATACAACTTAAGGTTGCCATGTAAAATGATGAACATTGGGATACATGGATGGTGCAGTTCGTTGAGCTTCTGACTATTGATTTTGGCTCAGGTCGTGGTCTCAAGGTCGTAAGATGGAGAGCCCCCCATGTCCAGCTCCCCACTTGGCAGGGAGTCTGCTTGAGATTCTCTCCTTCTCCTTCTGCCCCTCCATGTTTGTGAGCACACACTCTCTCTAATAAATAGATAAATCTGAACAAAAGAAAATGATGAGCATCATTAAATGTCACATATTACCCCAACTGATAATAAACGTAGCATGCGTTCTCTTTTTCTTATTGAAGTGTAGTTGACATCCAATATCCTGTTAGTTTCATATGTACATCATAATGATTTAATATTTTTAGACATTATAAAATGATCCTCACAATAAGTGTAGTTACTATTTGTCACCATACAAATTTATTATAATAATATTATTATATTCATTATGCTGTATAATAGATTTCCATGGTTTATTTATTTTGAAACTGGAAGTTTGTACCTCTTTATCATTTCACCTGTTTTGTCCAACTCCAGCCCCTCCTCCTCTATTTTATGTATCTGTGAGTCTGTTTCTGTTTTGTTTTATTTATTTATTTTGTTATCTGGATTCCACATATAAGTGAAATCATACAGTATTTGTTTTCCTGTGTTTGACTTATTTCCCTCAGCATAGTACCCCCCCACCCCAGGTCCATCTATGTTGTTACAAAAGGCAAGACTTCATTCTTTTCATGGCTGAGGAAGGCAGCAGGCATCCTTGAAATCAGTTCAATGGACATTTACAGAAGTTGTTTTGAGGATGCTTTGCCTTTATTGTTACACCTAATAGTGTACAATTTTGAGTAAATGTTGCAGCCCTGTCCAACCCTGGACAAATTCTAAAAAGCAATGACATTTAAACTATTATTTGACTCATGTACCTTCTCCATGACAAGAAGTAGAAATCAGAATTCTATACAAATCATTATTTTGCTGTTGCCCTCTCTGTTCTGATATGCTCCCACCCCACCCTGGAATGAATACTTTCCCATACTTTCTTTTATCGTATGAAGATAAAGCAAGAGTGGTCCTGTATTTGGTGGAACCAGTGTCTATAGCAAACACTAGAAAAGTGTCTTTCATCAGCTGCTTTCTCCAGCAGATAAATTAAAATTTGTGCGGGCTTACCTTTGTGGTCTTAAAAGCGAGAGGAGAGGAGGCTTTATACAAAAGGAGATCATTAGTCAGCAAAAACCAAAATTCACAAGATGAGCGTGGCGGTCTGTCCTCCGCTCCACTGGGACACAAAGCCAGCTGCCATCAGCCATGATCTCAAAGTTCTGGTCTGTAGGGCAGACCCGTAACACCTGCAGAACACCTTGATTGAGCAATGAAGCACGCCGAGGCACGCCGTGGCATGCTATCCTCGGCAGACAGTGTTCCTTATCCCAGAGTAAGGAGACCTCCACTTCTGCATCAGCAGGGAATTGATCTCTCCTGGTATTAAACACAAATCCCTGCTATCATATTAACAACCGCTTAGAGATACTACGTTTTTGGGTTTTCTCAGCACCAAATTTTGTGAGTGGCCAGAAGACCAGTCAAACATTCCTGCTATTACTTCACTAGCTTCCCATGATATGATAATCTCACTTCCCCCACCCCCCAACCTCATCCAAAGTCCTATTTGCTTCCTGGAACCTCTCATCCAGTTGAATTTTTGAGTGTGCACACTTGCCTTTCTCTTCCGTGACATTTGACTTTAATTCCTATCTCCAAAGCTAGATGCGTTTTGCCCCCTTCCATTTCCTTCGAGAAAGACTCCCTTTCTAGGATCTCCAAAGCAATTTTTGGTCTCTCAGTGGAGAGATTCAGGTATCCGCCTCCCTCTCTTGCCGCTGCTAACGTCCTGTCCCATTTTTCCTGCCCTATCACTTATGACCTGTTTTTGAGCCACTTCCAGACGTTGGTAGCTGGCTCCTGGCCAGCATGTTTCTCCCTCTATGTGGGTGTAGCTCACAGGGCTGGCATTCATCCACCAGTCAAGCACTGTGGATTTCATATAATAACCTCAAAGCTCACATGCGTTCTTAGGTCAGTTGTCCTTATAATCATTTCAAAAGACAGAAAAGGAAAGAAACAAAAAAAGGATAAGGTTCTCATTTTGTGTTTAGTGGAAGGGAACAGAGTGTGGGATGTGCCTCCTCCCCAAATACTCTGTGAATTTGCTGTGGGTACTGCAGCCTCCCCTGAGCCCCCAAGAGTCATCTCTTAGCTTTCTTTTTTTCAAATTTAAATTCAATTTAGCCAGCATCTAGTACATCATTAGGTTCAGATATCGTATTCAATAATTCATCAGTTGCATAAAGCACCTGGTGTTCATCACATCATATGCCCTCCTTAAAGCCCGTCGCCCAATTACCCCATGCCCCCACCTTCCTCTGCTCCAGCAGCCCTCAGTTTGTTTCCTATAGGGGTGGCTGGGTGGATCAGTTGGTTAAGCATCTGCCTTTGACTCAGGTCATGATCCCGGGGTCCTAGGATCAAGCCCCGCGTCAGGCTCGATGCTCAGTAGGGAGCCTGGCTTCTCCCTCTTCCTCTACCCCCTCCCTGCCCATGCTCTCTCTCTCTCAGATGAATGAATAAAATCTTTAAAAAAAAAAATCCCTTAGTTTCCTGAGTCACCTTGCCTGCCGAAGAGAAACTCCAGTGTGATACCTCTAGTAACATGGTCTATGGAGTGGACAGAGCTAAGTTCTCTAATACTGTTTTGCACCGCCCCCGTCCCACTTTATATTTTTTCTTTAATTCTGAAGGTCTGGAAGAGCTAAACTGGTGAAAATAAGTTTGTAAAATGACTTGCTTCCCGTTGCCTAAAAGCTGACATTATTTGGCAACTATGCTTTACACCCTTCCTTATAACCCACCAATTCCTACAGTGTCCCTAGAATAAATTCTAACTAGAAAGTTACAGACTGACACTAGGGAAGCGGTCTACCAAAATTGGGTACCTGACAATGGAAATGTAAGCATTTAGTTAAGTTGCCCATACCTTCACATAAAATAACATTTTAATTTACTTTCTAGTGTTCAAGCAGAAAAACCGTGGTAAATTTAGATTAAAGCCAGCATATGTTGTTTTAATCTGGGCCAGGATCTGCTGGACCAGAAGCTGATGCTAGAGGAAGTAAGGAGAGTTGTTTAATTTCTGTTTCTCTGCTGCAAATAGAAAATGAAGAAGCCTGGGTTTTTGAAACTTTCTGATTAAAAATAAGCTAACTGCAGGAACGAGAACAATGTCTGGTTCAGACCAAGCACTGAATTAATAATTAATAAAAATGTTCTACTACTTAGAATCTCCACTAGGGCAGTTCAAGGTTTTCAGCCTCGCACAGACAGTTTATTCTCCTTTTGCCATTAGAGCAATGGCTGTCATTTCCAAAACTCAAAACATATGCTCTGCACTGTAATTAGGCAGTACCATGAGATATTTGAATTGCGACTGTCCTAGGAAAATGCCACTAATGTGGTCTCTCAATCAAAACTCAGGCAGCTCAAGAAAATATGTATGCTTGGACAGCTCACATTTAGAAAGGTAGTCATTACTAGTAATATCAGCCAAGACTTACCAAGCCTTTACTGTGTGCTGAGTGCTCTTGGGTACTTGATATATACGTCTTTGCTCATTTAATCCTCACAAAAATCCCATGAAGTAAGACTGCTCTTGTCCCCATTTTATAGGTGAGAATACTGGGGTGCAAAAACCGTGAAGCAAACTCCCCCGAGTCATGCAGCCCTCAGGAATGTTTTCAGTGGGACAGATTGATGGCATGAACCAAAATCCCCCAGAAGCTCCATCAAATGCCACTCCAGACCTTCCCATTCCTTCTTGCATTGTCAGGGAGACAGGAGGTTGGCAAATTCAACAAGCTATCTTTTCTCAGTTCTGCTTGTTTTTCTTCCTTTCCGGATGAGTTCTGCTCTCTGCCTCTCCCACTGCCAATGCTGGAGATTGCCCAGCCCCCAGTCCTCTGAACCACTTCCCTCCCTGCCAAACTGTCAGGGCATAGTCCAGACATCCAGGGATACACCCCCTGAAGCCAACTTCCCCTGTAAAGTCCAACAGAGACTTAATGTTTGGATCTAGATCTTTTTGAGAATATGGGTGGCTGGGGAAAAAAATGCAAGCCAACATCTTCCCCAGACTGCCAAAATCAAAGGAACTTAATTCAGAATTTCTTCAGAATTTTGTGCTCAGTGGCTCAAAGTCCTAGAACCACAGACTCAGAGAAGACCCCCAGGGCAGCCTCCCTCCCACTCAGTGTAGATACAACCAGAACCCTTCCACGCTACCCTTCCCAGCTGCCCCCTGGCCTCCCACAGGTGATGTTTTTCTGCCTCCGAAAGAGTAAAGGAACATCCAATCAATGATCAGGTCAGAATATTGTTGCTTTCATCTTGCTTTTTTACTTTTCAACTGAATATGAGGTGTTTTGATACATAGGACAGAATCTGCATCAGGAAAGAACGAGACGGATGCACATTTTGCCAGTTATCTGAGTCTAGCTTTTCGTTACCAGGGAGCTATTTTCCAGATCTAGACATTGCAGATATCTAAAAGCAACAGGAAATAATTCTTAGGGACCGGCATGCAAGTGAATCCTGTTCAGTTGAGGGACCATCCTCCTTCCACGTGGCAAAAACTCTCAATGTTTCCAGGAAGCATATAAATGAGAAGGAACTCTCGATTCTTTTCTAGATGTTGGAATAAGTAATAAGGAAGAAGCTATTTGTCAGGGGTGGTGATGGTGAGGGGAGAAACAAGTGAAGGAGGTGAAAAAATTAGAAGAAATTAATAAGTAAAAAATGCAGAAAATTGCAGAAAACAACCTGAAGCGATCCTGCTTGTGTTCTGCTATGGCAAGTGGGTGCACCTGTCCCCTTGGCCAAGGGAAATGGTACGCTTGCGCCGCAGCCACGCAAACTCAGAGAGGCTGGGAGGCCCGGCCAGGCCACCGGCCACTGCTCCCAGACACCTTCAGTTTTCCATGACGTTGGCAGGCACTTCCCTTGGACCTTTCAACACCCGCTACCGTGCGTGCCCCTTCCTGAAAGACCCGGTGACCCTGCTTATTTGTCAAATGCGCCTCACGTGCCCCTTCACGTGACACTTTCCTTAAACTGGATCTAAATATTTCACCGAAATCAAGGGCCTAGTATAGACAAAGGGCAAGTGTAGACAAGGTAGAACCATAACTTTTTCTTCTCAGAAATATTTACTCTCTTGTCATTTCGAGCCCCTTACTTCTGTTATTTGTTTATGAAGTCTGTTTGTCGTTTCCATGAGGACTTCTATGTACAAAACAAAGCATTTTACGTATTTCTCCATAAGGTGTTACAACCAGTCAAGAAACCCCACACCTTACAAAGCAAATCTATGTTTTAATATTAAAAAAACTTTCTCTTTAATGAGATACCGAATGAAAAAATACTCTTGTCTTCTGCGTTTGTTCCTTTTGATTATACATGTACATTTAGGTTACTCACGCATATTACAAAAAAAATGAAAAAAAAATCAGAATGGTTACATGTGAAAAAAAAAAAAAAATCTCGGGGCTCCTGGGTGGCTCAGTGGGTTAAGGCCTCTGCCTTCAGCTCAGGTCATGATCCGGGTGTTCTGGGATGGAGCCCCACATCGGGCTCACTGCTCTGCGGACAGCCTGCTTCCTCCTCTCTCTGCCTGCCCCTCTGCCTACTTGTGATCTGTCAAGTAAATAAATAAAATATTAAAAAAAAATCTCCAGCTCCTTATTCTTTGATGCTAATTTATATCGCAAGAGGCTAAACAGTTTTTAAAAGTTAGCATTTCAATTTTGGTTATGGGTAATTTACGTGGCACAAGCATCAAAAGCCGTGGAAAGATGCCTTTTTCTCCCCATTCCTCATTACTCCATAGCAGGTAACTGTTAGCAGTTTTGTTTGTCCTTCCAGAAAAGTTGTATGTGTGTATAGAAGCTGATGGAAGTGTTTTCCACCTTAATTTTGCACAAATAGTGAACTACCATACTCATTATTTTGTCACTTGACTTTTCCCACGTAATAATTGATTTTAGAGACTTTTATCACTATGTAAGTCTCTTCCTCAATTTTTAATCCAGTTAATATTATTACAAGTAAATATATTGATGCACCATAATACATTTTCCCTGTCTCGATATAATGACATTTAAATAGTTTCTAATCCTTTGTTCTCGGAAACACTACTGTAATGAAAAACGCCTGTGCGAGTCATTTCCCAGGCAGGAAGTTCATCAGTAGAGTATATTTCTACCAGAGAATTCTATAGGTGGAATTCATAAATTGGGAGAGTGCAGAGTTTTCCTTCATAGCAATGAAGCAAATTTATACCCCTCCCACCCATCTTTGAGACTGCCTGTTGACTCATCCCCAGAGAACCAAGTGTATAGTTACACTCTTGGATTATTTTTTAGTCTGCCAGGTGAAAAATGGTATCTCATTGTACCTTAATAAACGTTTCCCTCATGAGTTAATTTAAATATCTACATGTCCGGGCCATTTGTATTTTGCCTTCTCTGAATTCCCTGTTCACATACTTTGCCCACTTTTCAATCAGGTAACTGATCTTTTTCTTATCAGTTGGTATTCATTCTTTCTAAATTAAGGAAAGCAGCTTTGAAGTGTTGCAATATTTACTGCAGATTATCATTTGTCTTTTGGGTTTATTTGCAGTGACTTTTCTTCCATATGTTAAGTTTAGTTTTATGCTGTCAATTCACTTTATTGCATAACTTCAAGGTTTTATAATACTTTAGAAAGATTTGAGGTTATAAAATAACGTTTATATTTTTTCCCTAGTATTTTTGTGGTTTCTTTAAGTTTCATTCTTTTCTTTCTTAAAAAATTTTTTTAAAAAATTTATTTGACAGAGACAGAGACAGCCAGAGAGGGAATATAAGCAGGGGAAGTGGGAGAGGGAGAAGCAGGCTTCCCACTGAGTAGGGAACCCCATGTGGAACTCGATCCCAGACTCTGGAGTCATGACCCAAGCTGAAGCTTAATGACTGAGCCACCCAGGTGCCCTTTTTTTTTTTCTTTTAAATCTGTGCTTTAATACATATATATTACATATGGACGGGGGTTTTTCTATCATTCTTGGGCACAACTTTGTTTTCCTTGAAGAAAATTGTCCCAATTTATTAAATATTTCATCTTTTTCTTCGTTTTGTATGAGAGGCTATCTTAATCATAGTCTAACCCATTAGGAACTAAGGATTGATTCAGAACGCTTTACTCTTTTCCAGTGGACTGTCTCTTCATGTTGCTATGTTACTGCAGATAAAAGTTTAAATAGAATTTTATTCTCTGCAAATAATTTAATTTCATTTTCCCGCTTGACAAAGTATTTTCTTGGTTCTTCTTTGTTAATGTTCCAAATACAATTTAGAATCACTGGTTCTGGGGAAAAAATGTATTTTTTTCCTCCAGGATAGGATTTACCTTATAAATTCATTTAGAAAGCATGATCATAGGGGAAGAGAGGGGAAAGTAAAATGACAAAACCAGAGAGAGACACAAACCATAACAGACTCTTAACTGTCAGAAGCAAAGTGAGGGTTGCTGGAGGGGAGAGGGGTGAGGGAATGGGACAACTGGGTGATGGACATGTAATGAGCTCTGGATATTATATAAAACTGATGAATCACAGACCTGAACCTCTGAAGCAAATAACGCATTATATGTTAACAAAAAAAAAAAAAAAAAAGGAAAGCATTATATGTTTATATATTTTTTCTTGTTAACCAAGACCAAGATACGCTTTTTCATGTGTTTAGGTGTTACCTTGTAATCTACAGAAGTGTTTGTAGGCATATTAATATATGCCTTACATATTTATTAAATAGATTGCATGTAATTATTTTGTATTATTTTTGTCCTACCATACATTGGGTCTTTTACTCCCATGCATCTTCTAAATGGTCATTGTATCATGAAGGCAGTTGATTTCTATATGCTTTCTATATACTGCGATTTCAGTTTTTAGCTGAGTCTCCTGGGTGTATACTTGCTTTTGGAATAGTGAGAGTTTTACTTTCTTTTCCAGTTCTCATTTTTTTTTTGTTTGTGTAATTGTGTTGGCTCATACGTCTAGTATAATAAATTAAATCAGGAGAATAACAGTGATCACCCTTTCCTTGGTTTTGTTGTAAGTAGGAATGTCATTGGTTTTCTCTACTAAAGTAAGTGTTGGCTTTGGGGGTGAATTTTATTTTCAGTCCAGTAATCGAATTTTAGAATTTGGAGAGAAGTATATTTGAAACATAAATCTTGAATCAGTATTCTTTATTTCCATGACAGACTGCTCCATGTGTCCTCTTTTGAAGTTTCAAAGGACACAAGCACAGACGATTCTCAGCACAATTCATCAAAAATTTAGAAAGGCTCTTTAGTATTTTTGCACACCTTATTTTATGTAGCACAATCCCTGCCATTTAAAAAGTCGGTGTACCCCCTCTTCAGTGTTTTCTTACAAAAACTTTTAGTAACTCTGGGAATTTCTACTTAAGGTTTTCTATTTTAGAGATCACACTGACACAGCATTGAAACACCCATCTAGGGTCATAGTAGGGAGAAAACTCACTGCCTCCCCTAGGGCCCTCAGCAATTGACTTGAATGTCATTCTGTGGGCACAGAAGAATGTCGGGCTATTCCTGAGGTCAAGTTTCAACAACAAAGCTCAGCAGAACACAAAGTAAAAAGTAATCATGACAGAATTAAATTGGTGATATAATCAAATAATAGCTTATGAAATACCATGTAGTCAGGATTGAAGAAAGGTCCTTAGAAATGGGACCAGACCTTGAAATTCTCGCAGAGAACTGCAAGTAAATAGAAATACACTTAATAAAAGGAGGCAAATGGTTATGTGATTAAAAAAAAAAAGTCCATCTCTTGCCTGTTTTGGTAAGATAAAATACCTAAACCCAGCAAAGGGGTCAGTCCAGTTAATATTTCTGCTTACGAATGGGGAACATAAACTGCAGGTTGATTTGGAGTTTTCTCGTGGTTTGTTCCCAAGCCATTTATATGTCCTAGGGAGTAACCAAAACCAGAACTTCCCAATCCTTGCTACTCGCTGGAGTACCCAACGTCAGTTATTTGACCGAGATGACGGGTCTTGTCAACTGCATCCAGCTGGGCACGTAGTGTCTGGTCTAAAACTAAGATTTTGTTGTGGTTTTGAAAAGGTTCATTGAAATTCAGGTTTTGGAAGTGTGCTGGTTTATGGCGCTCGGTGACTTTGTGACCAAGAAGGTTCTTGTTCAGTGGATGCAGTGGCTGCCGTAAGGTCAGAGCTTTGTTCCTGTGATGACGTTCCTTGGTCCCTCTGGGTGGAGCTCATCTGGATTCTGACTTGCTGGAGAGCTCTGTGCTTGTTTTTGACATTTGGTTGAGTAGATGATGTACGTGCTTCTCATTAGAAAAATGGCAGCAATAACTGCGAAATAACTCCCATAAACTAAAAACTAGAGAAAAACAAATGGAATTAATTAGACACACATAAAATATGACTGTGTATACCACTGATAATACGCAGTCATGGCACTGATTCGCTTGGACTGTAGGATAACTAAGACCTAGGACTTTAACATATGTCATTTAGATTTGCACAATATTTTCTTCTATCTTAGAAGAATCAGCTATAAAAGTGTAAGAAATGCAGTAACTAAGAATGTGGGCTCTGGAGCCAAGGTTACTTGGGTTCAAATCCCAGTTAACACCACCAAAGTGAAAAAAACACTAAATCCCACTGAGCTATGTGTTTACGTCTGTAGGGTAGTGCAATGCTATGAGTAAATTTTATATAATGAGGCTACTTCTTACATGCTTTTCCCGCCCTTTCCCAGATCCAAATGTAAAATGTGAAATTGGGCTAATTTCAGGTCCTACAGTAGAGTAGGGAAAAGGAACTGAGCTCTGCAGCCAAGTACCATTTCTAGTCAAATCTCCTAACTCTTGGAAGGGGATGATGGGAGGAAGAGCAGACATACAGGGGACACAATGACCGGAGTAGCACCAGATGAGGCGTTAGGAGCCAAAGGCAAAAGCTAATCGACTGTGCTTATGGCTGAAAACCTGTGTTACAATATGATAATTAAGGAATTGCTTATTTTAAAATTTGCCCAACTAAGCAATTCAAGAAATTAAATATTGGATGTAGTGGAAAAACCTTTCAGATTACCTCAGTATTCTACATTCCCACAACTACCTGACTAGGAAAACAGCAATATTGGAGCTTACCTGAATGCTGATTGGCAGGTTGAGTCCTTTCTGATCTACAACGATCACAGTCATAATGGTCTGAATTACCAGTGCCATGAAGGTGTTCATTCCAAACACCAGGGCGTAGCGTTCCACACTCAGGTTAACTGCAATCTGAAATCTGTCAATGAATGTTGAATTATACACAAGGGACTCTTATATTTAAAAAACAGAAACTGAAGATAAAAGTGATGTCTTGTTACCAATACTCTGTCTAAATCTCCTCCAGTTTAGACAAACAGGGAGAGCAAAGAAAGGGAATTAATTTAAGAAATACAGATGGAGGCTGAATTAAAATACCCATTGAGGAAATACAGCACAATTACTCCAATCCAATTTAATTCTTTCAGAGTGAAAACTAAATATTCTAAGTTCTCATAACCTGAGAATATTCAATGCTATCTGGTTTTAGATACTGTTTCACAGAGAATTTTTATGAAAATGCCAGCAATATCCCACCTGTGGAATCATTTGGAGAGTTATTCTTTTTACTGTCAATTGTATCAACAGTTTCAAATTTAGGTAGGTGAGGTATTTATTCTTTGGAAGATCGAGATCTTGGCTGGCTGTGCAATCGAGTGAATCTGTAATTAGTTTGTTTTTAATAATTATGTAGATTTTGACATCTTACAACTCACGAATGACTGGCTAGTGTATGTTAGTATGTTATTTAGAGCTCTTCTGTGGAACAAAGGCAAAAGACTTTGGGTTCTGAAGATTCTTAAAATGAAAAGAAGCAATATAATCCTACCTTAACAATGTCCTCTCGCATGAAGAGAGAAACTTAAGAGACATGAGTTTGATTCATTAAACTGACATATTTCCATTAAAAAAGTAAACTTGCCAACAAGCTTATTCTCTTTCTTTTGTTCCATGATCTTTTCGAAGTCTACTTATATTTCTGTGTTTCGTCAATTCCTTATCAAACATTTTTGACATATTAAATCCCAAAACTTTTTTTTTTTTTAATTTATTTGCCAGACTGAGAGAGAGAGTACATACAAGCAGGCAGAGAGGCAGGCAGAGGCAGCGAGAGAAGCAGGCTCCCTGCCGAGCAAGGAGCCTGATGCGGGACTGGATCCCAGGACCCCGGGATCATGACCTGAGCTGAAGGCAGCAGAGCCCAAGGCAACGGCTTAACGGCGTCCCTAAATCCCAAAACTTAACAAAGTTTCTGGCTCTACTTCTTTCAAATGATTTGAAATTCAAATATTTCTTATCTCTTTTGGTTAATACCAAAGCCCATTTCCTATAGTCAGCTGCCTCTGAACTTACATATGGAACAAAACATTTTTCATTGTTAAAAAATGATTTCTGGGATATACAGTTTTTTATAATCGTTGCATCTACTTTTTTCAATATCCAATTTTTTATAACTTGCTCAGCCTACTTTGCTTCACACAAAAGTACATACCTGGAATGACACAAACAACTAAATGAAATTAACAATAAACTTAATCATTCAAAATCAGACTGCACCACACCTTGTTAGGGCAAAAAGTCTGAAATAAAAATCACAATCATTGCTTTCGGTTATGAACCCACAGAACTCTTTTTTTCTTTGATGACTAATCTTAGTAACATTCACAGGGCAAATAGTTAAGTGAAAACATGGCTTAACTGCATCCCACTTAATATATAATCAACATTTAAAATACTGCAATTGATTAAAATCCTTCCAAAGTTCTGCGAGGAACTATAGAAATGCTACTGAAGAGAGAATATGGTGTGGTTTCAGGAGTGGAGAGAAATGGTTGGTAGTACTTACACTGCTATGGTTATAAGAAGCATATAGCTGGACTTGAATATCAGATAGCCAGCATAGCATGCCCAAATGTCGGTCGTGTAATGCGTGAGGAACAGAGAGCCTGCACTAATGATGGAGAAGATGGCTAGAGCCAGCTCCCCCAGAAGATCCCAGTTGACTTTCACATAGCCCACTGCAAAGGCAGCCACGGCCCCTGAAAAAGAAACATTAAGGGAGCTCCAACATATTGACTTTGCACGTGGGATAGGTCAACATGCTCTCTTTACAAAGCCACATCTCAGGCAAATCTACAAGGTGAATACGTGGCTTTCACAGAAACGGTGTGATCCACCTAAATGTGGATTTATCCTTTTCTCAACCATGTTTTCTTTTAGCTTCTCTCTTTACCTCCTCTTCTTTCAGTCCGGTAGTTGCCACAATTTTAATTGGCATCTGCTGCATGCCCTGCAGAGCACCCTGGAGAGGGCCCAGAAAGGTTCTTTAGAAAGGGGTCAGAAAGGTTCACAGCAGCGTGGGGAGGAATGATACACAAACCCAGTCACTTGCTACAACATGCAAGGGGCCGGGACAGACAAGAGTGAAAGGGCTGCTCTGGTAGTATACCCAGCCTGTCCATACTTGTCTTTCTGGTTCATCGTTTATTGTACATTTTTTCAATGGGTTAAGGATGTGCTGCACTGGGTAGAAAAGTTGAGTCTTCACCTTAACCTTCTGGTCTCTATCTCAGTGTCTTTGAGATCTGGTCTCATTTACTTGAGATTTTCAGTGAACTCTGTATTGACTTACGGAGTTTAAGAGATTGGATAATTGGCAGTCATGACAGTTAGTATTTATAGTTCTTTTTATCAAAATGAAAGGTAAAACATTTTATCAAAACGAAAGGTATTTATGTTTCAAATCACTGATATTTGATTAACTTTTCCATGTGTGAGCCAGGAAAGAATCAGTGCTACAAAGGAAATAAAATTCTTTCCCCTCTCCCCTAGAATTTGGAACATAGGAGAAAGAATTTCAGTGAACCAATTCCAGCACAGTCCTGGTGTGCAGAAGTTAAGGTGAAGCCTCCCAAGAGAGAGACAATAAGAGAACAGACACCACATGAGTTTTTTGAAACTTTTGGTAAATGAGGGTGTGGAAATCTCCTACTTCCTAGAAAATATCTTTAAAGTCTCAGTTGAATTAAAGTTTCCACTTATCAGGATATAAATATTTATTGTAGAGTAAACTTCAAAGGCAGATTTCCTTCTGATATTGGAATCTTGACTCTCACATTTATTTCACTTCTCACTTAAATCTCTTAAGAAAGCTACTATGGGAAATTTTTGGTGTGGAACCTAGAATTGCTAAAGGTGGGCACTAGCTAAATCAAGTCCTTTATTAAGAAAACTCTTCCCATTATAATTTGGAAGGCTTGACAGTCCAATCTATTTTACTAAAATAATAAAATTTCCTTACTTATATACAAGGTGAGTATTTTCCTTTGGATATAAAAACAACCCGGAAGAAGAAGTGGCGTTATTAACCCCTTTCCTGATGGTGAATTGGAATCTTAAGAATTTGCCCAGAATTTAATCATTTGGTGCTTAATCCTGAGCTCTTGAGTTATTTGGCTATAATTCTGCCACATTGAATAGAAGTGTCATGGTCCTCTTTTTCTTTTTTACAGTGACTTCTATTTAAAAAAAAAAATTTAATACACCCCTCCAAACAGAACCAGTTTACCACCATGGATTTAGCAACTGAAGACATTAAAGGAAGATAAATCTATGTCTGCTTACCTCCAAAGGTTGCAATAGCTTCTACCGCCCCATTATAGACAAAAGAACTCTGGGACGGTGCCTTGTAATCCCACAGGATTTGAACATAGTTCAAAACCTGGTTAAAACCTGCTGTGGAGAAGGCCCACCATAGGGACCAGTAAAATAGTCGCTTGGAAGAGTAGCACTCCTTCAGATCTTGGAACCACTGCACAAAAACATTCAATGCTACATTTCGTGGCATCGGGCTGCTCAAAGGACCACCATCCAGGTTCCCTGAAATGGTGGGTATTTCGGAAGTGGGCTTCTCTTCACCGCCTGGTGTGTTAATTTTGTAAGGTGCATCTGACGCCTCATTTTTGTTCGGTTGCTTCCGTATTTCTTTGCTGGATTTTGCATGGAAAAACATGCTCTTCTTGGGCATTGGCAGGAAAAGGGACAAAACAAAGGCCACAGAGACGGAGGCCAAGGATATGACATTGAGGTAAAAGTACGAGAGGCTGGCCAGGGACACCAGGAGCTGGGCCAGCACCGAGGCTGCTGTGTAGGCCACCAGCGTGATGCTCCTGCAGTAGCCGCTCACTTTCTGGTAGTGCTCCGGGCTGACCACGCTGTAAATGTAGGCATAGTAGGCCACCTCGGTGGCGGTGACCATCCCATAGAAGAACTCCACCACCTGCATGGCCTTCACTCCCTGGCCAAACAAGAGCAGCAACCACGTGATGATGAAGCTGACTCCTTGCAGGATGATGACTGGCTTGTAGCGGACATAATCGGTGAGGACAAACACAGGGAGCAGCAGCACCAGGTAAGAGTATGTCCAGATTGGGAAGATCTCATTTGTGATCTGTGAGGTTGAAAAGTGGAGCACGTGACCGTAAGGCACCGAGAGGTGAAAGCAGTACCTTTTTCGGTAGTACGTTACTAAGGTACAGGTGGCTTGCCCAATGGCAAATTCCATATCCAGTTGGATGGGATGTTCTTCATATTATGGAAAAGCACGAGAGAAAACTGATTTTCCAGGAAGAGAGAGCTCCTCCCCCTTCTCCAAAACAAAACCAATTTATAAATGTATGTACCTCCCAACATAGTAATGTATTTGCTTAATGTGCAATCTGAACTCTCTTAAAGTTAAGTAGTATATATATTTGAGTTAAATTAATTTAAAATGCTCAACAGACACTTTGGACTTTTCCAGGCTCTTCAAAAATACCATTCCTTCTTGTTCAAAGATTTTTAACATCAGACAGAGTGGCTACAAAATTAGAAGAAGTGACAATCTTTTTGTTTATTTGATCCATCACCATGTCATAAATGTCTACAGTCTAATGAACACATGTGAAGACAGCAAAGAGTAAATAACCTCGCAGAATTACAAAGCGGGAAAAAGTAATGCATTGGATTTTCCTCCTGGCCAAATTTGCTGGGTTCCCAAAGCCTTTTCCCTCCCAGTTCTACTGGTTTATCTCTGCTTACTCAATTCTGGCCTCAATTTGATGTGGGTATTTCACAGCTATCATCAGAAATGCTGCGGACCTCAAAACAAAATGTTTTGTGCCTCTGTTGTCCACAGCAACCTCCGTGGACCCCAAAGTCAATGACGAGGGAAAGTTCAGTGATTGGAAAGGCTAGTGGGACTGAGTGGCACCTTGGAACCTGGGTACATTAACTGGTTCATAGTGGTTGGAGAAGCAGACCCCACTGGGTTCACTGTTTGATTTGGGACCTGTATTTGTTAGTCCTTTGTTTTGTCTTCATCACCATAGGCTTCTACCTGGAGAAAACTGGAAACACAGCTGTGGCAAACTGATCTTACATCACCGCACAACAAGCTTGCTTTTCTGTCTGTAGCACCTCATCACCAAATTAACGAGTATTGAGGAGCCTTCCAGGTGAAGCCACAGTCTGCAGGACTTTCGTGGCTCTGGCTGGAGATGGGGATAAAACCAGCGCAGGGTAATTCTCCAATTGGATGACTGCGTTTTCTTGTTGTACTTATTATAAAAAAGGACGTGAATCTTTGAAGTAAAAGAATTTGGCCATCCGGGGAAGATAAAACTGAGATAAAGCTGTTAATGTCTCACTGGCTGGTTGATAGTTTCTCACAACTGAGTAACTATCCTCAAGAACTGATATGATTCTTTATCAGATCCTGCTTATACCCCTGCAGCCCAAAAGTTTGTGAGGACTGGAGGCCTGGCAGAGATTTTACTCTAGGATTAGTATAACAGAATCAACTGAGCCCTCCCTGAAAGTTACCATGGGTTAAGACTAATGGTAGAACTCCATAAAAGTTAAAATATTTATTAAACATATAATGTGCTACTGTTCCCATTTTTTTAAGTGTGAGGAGGGAAAAGTAGTTTGAATCATTGTATTAAATGGCAAATATCATGAAAATGAGATCACTGAGGTCAATGGGTTAATGTCTCAAGTAAAATGAAGCCCTAACCCCACATCCTGTTCAAATCCTGTAAAATTAAACCATGTTAAGATATGTCTTTATGTGGGTGCCTGGGTGGCTCAGTGGGTTAAAGCCTCTGCCTTTGGCTCAGGTCATGATCCCAGGGTCCTGGGATCAAGCCCTACATCGGGCTCTCTGCTCAGTGGGGAGCCTGCTTCCCCCACTCTCTCTGCCTGCTGCTCTGCCTACTTGTGATCTCTGTCAAATAAATAAATAAAATATTAAAAAAATATGTCTGTATGTATATTAACTTACCTCTGAGCTGGTCAGGTTTTTATCTGGTCCAGATAAATACGGTATAAGGAAGGGTTCTGAGGGTCTCATCATGGAGAAAAATCCAAATAAGCACAGGATCACCGTGGGATAAATCCAGGAATGACTTGATGAAGTTCTGAAACAATCCATGGCTGATCAAATGGAAACAAAGTCAAAATTAGCTGATGTTTAATTACTTTTGGCATCCTGGATATAACGAAAAACCGATCTCTAAATATTTTGTGAAAGGATAAAGTTACATCTGTCTGCATTTGAAATGGAAAGGTGAGTGATGAATTGTTCTCAAATATTCCTTAGGGCTCCAGTCAAACCATCCTCTGCCAGTGGGCTTCTTACTCATTATTGCTGGGACAGTTACACCTCCTTAGTGTTCTTCATCATGAACATGGTAAGGAGTACTTACTAATAAGTGATAAACATGGGTTAATTAATACTTGAAAGTAAGTAAAACATTGGCTGGTGAGTTATTGGTGTCCATGTGGTAGGTCAAGTACCTCTAGGAGGTCAAATCCAGCTTACCGCAGATTTAGTGGCTCAAGTTACTACTAATCTGCTCACTCTCTTTTGTACTGTGACCCTGGAATCTTCCACACACTGAATGGCATGTGTTTATTTGTAGATTTATCTCCCCATTAGACTTTCCCTTGCATTGTATGGTGCTTGACACATAAACATATGTCCAAGATACTTTTGTTAGGTGTCTTGAATCTGATAATCTATAATTCTTCAGTTAAAACAAGCCAGATAAAGATCTGACTGACCACTTTTCCCTATTTCTCCCCATTCCAGACTGAGGCTAAGTCTACTTTGGGAAGGCAAGGCATCAGTCTGTAGACTGCTCTTCTCCTTTTCATTACCACTGGACCCATTTCTTTTCTCTGTCTGCAGTTTCACACCACTCAGTGGGGCAGGGAGCTAATTAATAGTTCATGGTTTTTTTTCTAAGCCACAAATAAAATTGCTTGAAATTCAAACTTCAGACAGAAAATCCAAAGGAGAATCTGAAACAGGAAAATTCCCTCTCATTCCTTCATATTTGGGATAAAACTCACTGTAGGATGCTTTTCTGCATGTTATCTAATTAAGTCCTCATAATAACTGTAAAATAGATAGCATTCTCCCAAATTCCCAGGTGAGCATATGAGAGATCCAAGGTATCCTACAACTGGCTTCAAACCACATGGTCAAGATTTGAATCCAGATCTCTAGGAATTCTCTCTGGGTCCTCTCCTGTGCTCTACTCTGCCTCATTTTGGTGGCCCTTCTTCCTGGGCTGCTGGCAGCAACCTAATGACAACCTTTCCTTGCAGTGAGGAATCTTTAGGATGAGTGTGTTCATGAAAACACTTTCTTTCCTCACTGCAAGGGAAGGATCTCTCATTGAGATTCCAGGACCAACAGTAGTTTGAAAGTGGACCCGAGAGAGAGAAAGTGAGGCTCACTCCAGAAGAGCAAGTCCCTGGATGCAATTCCAGGTATCCAAGAAAAGGAATTTGTTAGGGGTTAGGGAGGTGTGGAGGACCTACTGGACCACCCTATCTTTTCACAAATTGACCCCAGACAATGGCATAGTCCTCTCAAGTTAAATGAGGGGAACGCTGTCTCTGTTTATGTCAACAAGACCCTTTATGGAAACAATGCAGAAACAATGGAAATCAGAATTTGGATGGGATTATAATTGTGAGTAATGCTGACAATGTGAAAATTTTGCTAAAAGCATACTGAGTTTGACTGTCCTCAGCCTTCAATGTCTGGGATTTATCCCTTCCTGAGTTGTTGCTAGAAACATTGGCAAACTACTGGGGCCTTCTTTTTTTTTGAGTCAGTTCTTATAGAAAAGTCTGTCATGGGAAGGCAAGTACTGAGGCTTGGCTATCTTTCAAAGCATGGTCTTAATGGGGTAACATCTGCTGACTCTACATTTAGAACATTCTCTCCATCTATGCTGACCGTAGATTGTCTGCTACCTTCAAGTCATCATCTTCATGCATCTCAGAGAACTAGGTCCACTCCTATGGTTCCCTGAGGTGTTAAGAGTCCCATGGATTATCTATCCCTTCATCTCATTACTATCCTAATACTCCTACCCAATGGCATTTGGTTGGAAAGGTCACACAGTAAAAGACGGTCTATGTCCCATGAGAGTGTAAGCAGAAGGGCAGGACTTTTTGTTCGGTTGGTTCATGGCTCTATGCTTAGTGCCTATAAGAGTGTCCAACACATGGTATGTCTTCCAGAAGGAAAAGGATGAAGGTCAAACCTCACCACTGAGAACTAGTAAAGCTTTGTCTGCGTTTCCAGAGTGTACTGCTAGCTGCATCAGGTGAAGGCCAAGGAGGTCTTTAATTCTACAAGTGTCTCAAGTTCAGTTGTGCATCTAAAATGGGGGAATGATCCTAACTACATGTGTGGGCTTTCTGTGAGCACCAAGCACCTTGACTGATATCTGGAGGCACCATGTTGGGCATAGAGTGACAAACACATGCCATCTCTCTTCCCTTTTCTCTCTTCATGTTGGAGGATCCAAAGTGATTCTGGCTTAATGAGGCAAAAACAAGGGAAGATCTCTGACCGTAGTTGAAAACTGAGAAGGATCTGGGGGGCTCCATCTGCATCCTGGGATGCTGGGCTTCCTTTCCTTGCTCCTTTTCCACCTCCTTCCCACAGAAAAAAAAAACGCAGGCTCCAAAGCTAGATTTTCTGCCAGAGGAAATAAGATAAGGCATCTAACCAAACATTAGCAGGAATCCTTTAGCCCGGGGAGGACTGGGCAGAGCAGCAGGAGTAACCAGACCCTTTCCCAGGCCAAGTCTTGCCTTCAGCTTGCAGGGCTCCAGCCTGGTCACTGCCTGCTGGGAGACTTCTCAGAGGCGAGTATCTGGCTGTTCTTTCCCCTTCCCCTAGCCCAGGGTCTCTCTGTCTAGCACTGGCCTCATTCCAGAATCCTTTCCTACTCTGGCCACTTAACAAAGACCTTGTGAACTTGACTCGCCCATCAGATTGCCTGGGGATTGGATAAATAGGGACTCCTGGACTCCATACCTAACATGTGGCTCAGGAGGCCAGGGAATCTGCATTTTTACAGAATGATTCTGACACAGGAGGCCCAAGGACCACTTGGCCCCTTCCATGCCCTGGGGCAAACTGGCTGCATGCCACAGCCTTGCAGCTTAACAAGGTGGAGGGGAAGTGGATGGAAATTGTCCAGGAAGTTTTTGCAAAACTACACATAGACATGCGACCCTGAAATTCTTTTCTGGCTTTCCAGGCCCTGAAGAGTCCAGGACAGCTGGAAACATTCTCAGGTGACTCTGATGTTTTGGACATGCCTCTCACACTCTGTCTGCCCCTACCCACGAACCCTTTCATGTGCACGAATCATACTCCCTGTTTGTGACCCATTCCTTCCCAGGCAGCTGAAAGCCTTTTCCAGTAGGGGCCCTGGAGTGTCTGTGTCTCACTCTGAATAAATACCATGCAGTACACAGGTATCTGAAATTCTCCAGCCCAGCATGATCTTTCACCTACCATCTGAAGGCAGTGATTCTTCTCTTATGTAAGAAGCTGCAAGTCACACAGGTAAAATGACAGCAATCTATCAGCTATTGTCTGCTTGGCTCCTGCTTTATACCAAATATTGTATTTGTTGCTGTACATAATTATTGTCTCTAGTCCTTAGAACAATCCTAATTATATACATTATACATATTGATCTATAATTATGTTTTATATAATAATTATATAAGATATTTATTATATAAATAATTATAATTATTAAATTCGGTTTTATTAAATATAATTATATGATATAATATATATATATTTTTTAAGATTTTATTCTTTTGACAGAGACACAGTGAGAGAAGGAACAGAAGCAGGGGGAGTGGGAGAAGGAGAAGCAGGCTTCCGGCTGAGTAGGAAGCCCAATTCGGGGCTTGATCCCAGGACCCTGGGATCATGACGTGAGCAGAAGGCAGACGCTTAATGAGTGAGCTACCCAGGCACTCCTATAATATATATTTATTATATTTAATATTATATGTAGTTGATGCTTAACAGGTTTGAACTGAATGGGTCCACTTATAGGCAGGTTTTTTTTTTTAAATAAATACAGTACAGTACTGTAACTCTATTTCCTCTTCCTTATGGTTTTCGTCTCTAGCTTACTTTATTGTAAGAATACAGTATAAAGGGGCGCCTGGGTGGCTCAGTCGGTTAAGCATCTGCCTTCAGCTCAGGTCATGATCTCAGGTTCCCTGCTCAGTGGGGAGCCTCCTTCTCTTTCTGCCTGATCCTCCCCCTGCTTGTGCGCTCTCTCTCTCTGACAAATAAATAAAAACTTAAAAACAAAAGAATACAGTATATAATACATATAACATACAAAATATGTGTTAATCGACTTTTGTTATCAGGAAGGTATCTGGTCCACAGTAGGCTATTCATAGTTCAGGTTTGGGAGAGTCAAAAGTTGTAAGTGGATTTTCAACCGTGTAGAGGGTTGGCATTCCTAATCCTTATGTTGTTCAAGGATCAATTGTAATTACATATTTTCAATAAGTATCTGAAGTGTCCCCAGTTTCTCAGATATACGGGAATGGAGCCTCCTCAAACCTCATGGCCACTCAGCTAAGAAAGGCTGGTTGAGTTCAGGGTCAGGTCTGTTGCGCTAAGTTTGTATCTTCCCTCTACTCCGGTGGGTGGATGCCTCCTACTTCTGTGGCTCAGTTCCCGCATCCTGGGTATTTTCCTCTCGTTTCCTCACTGGCCATCCACACAGGCACTGTCAACGTGGCCTCTAGGTTTCCAACCGAACAATCTGCCCAAATCATTCCCTCTCTCCTGGAGAAACCTCTGGCTAATGGTCTCATAAATTTTGAAAGTACTGATCACCGTCTTTTATTTTTGTCTTACTGGGGAGACGCCGCTCTTTGGGGCCATCATGACTCAGACAATCATACTCAAATTACAGAGTGTGTAATTTCTACACTTTGGAAAATTATTTCATTTTTTTTTTCCTCCACAGGTTTGTGAGGTAGACAGAGAAGATGGTATTGGCCTCCTTTTATAGATGAGGAAATCGAGGGCCGGAGGCAGTAATGTGTGTTTGCAGGTTTTCACCTTTAACCAACATTAGAGCCTGGACTTGTGCTTGGTTTTCCCAATTCCAAGTTCAGTAATCTTTCCTCCCTTTTGAGATACCTAGTCATACCCTGGAGCTTCCAATTCCCACTTATTTTAGAATAATGTTTTTCAGATCGTGGGTGGTGAAAAAATTTAGTGCGTTGCAAACAGGATTTTTTTTTTAATGTCCTTTTCGCAGTTAAAATATAATAGTATCAAAGTACACCATAGAGTGAGGCTAATTTTTTCTGAGCTTTTTTGGGGTTATCAGTATAGAAATATACAAGAATGATTACAATGTAGATTACATCTTTCTGTGGGACACAGTCATGGGATTAGAAGTTGCAGAGGAAAAGGGCACCAGGGTGGCTCAGTTGGTTAAGTGTCCGACTCCTGATTTCCACTCAGGTCACAAGCTCAGGGTCGTGAGATTGAGTCCCATGTCCAGCTCTGCACTGGGTATGGAGCCTGCTTAAGATTCTCTCTCTCCTGGGGCGCCTGGGTGGCTCAGTGGGTTGAAGCCTCTGCCTTTGGCTCAGGTCGTGGTCCCGGGGTCCTGGGATCGAGCTCCACATGGGGCTCTCTGCTCAGTGGGGAGCCCTGCTTCCTCCCCTCTCTCTCTCTCTGCCTGCCTCTCTGCCTGCTTGTGATCTGTCAAATAAATAAGTAAAATCTTAAAAAAAAATTCTTTCTTTCCTTTTCTCTCCGCTCCTCCCCCATGCTCACCTAAGCTCTCTCTCTCAGAAAAAAAAGAAAAGAAAAAAAAAGTTGCAGAGGAAAATATAGGACTAAATATTTATTCATGTCTCTCAGAAGCATCCCTGTTAAGGTCATCATAGAATACATGTTCTCTTTGGGAGGGTCTCAGCCTTCACAGCAAAGCACCATCCTGTAAAAAACTGTCCTTTTGCTACTTTTCCATTTATCACTATTTTTGACCTTGTAATTTTATTCTTCTCCTAGAGAATACTCTAAACCTTCCCTCATTTCATTGATTCTTATTCAAGGACAGGAATCAGATTGATTTTCTCACTTGACGCTTCTGAAAGCGAGATGTTGATCCTTCTCCTTGCTGTGTTTTCCAAATAAGATAATCCTCTTCAAAGTTGCTCCTGTAGTAGTAATTCTCATATATGACTATCTGCTCCAGTACCACTTTTCAAAAGCACAAGAACATCATATGGGCAGTTGCTTAAGAGATAATATAATAAAAGTATATTCTTTAAACAAAAGTCAGCTTATCGGACTATCCTGATTTGAAAGCTATAGTGAAAATGCCAGAAATTACACAAAAGGCTGAGAGAATCAGCTGCTCCTTCTGGAGGAGACATGGAGCAGCAGCTACATCTCACCCAGAGCTTACCTGGGGCAGCTGGACCGTGTGGGAGAGCGCTTCAGAGGTCTAGCAACAGCAGACGGAGGAGGTGAACGCTGGGCATTAGCCTCTGGTGGCCCCGGGCGGGGTGCAGTCTCTTTGCTCCGCCTGCCCAGTGGACTAGAGAGCACCTACTTCTGACCTAGTTGCACCATCTGCACACGTGCAACACATCACGTGGGCCCCAGTGGTCAATGGGCCACACGCACTGTTGGGGTTACCAGCCAGCACATGTGACCTTCTATGAGCTTGGGAGACCTCGAACAACTTTGCACTGGGAAGTGACCCATCTAAATTACCCTGGAAATGATCTGTTCCTCACTCTTTTTGCTGGTAAGAAAATAATGATGATTTTTCCATTAAAATTCACTAAGGACCCTCCAGAAAGAGTCTGGTCTCTTCTCTCAGTCTCTACTTGGGGTCTATTTCTGGAAGGCCACCTACTTCTGCTGCCACTTCCCTTTCTTCAGGGTCCATGGGATGCTGTAGCCTTCTTCAGAATCACAGTTCCCGTCTCAGGGCCAGTGGCGCAATGGATAACGCGTCTGACTACAGAATCACAGTTCCCTGGTGAGTGTAGCGAGACCAACTTTGTTTTATGGTGCTCATAGACCTTTCCCCATCTCCTAAAAAAAGTTCAAGGATTACTTGTGTTTCAGCGATGATCAAGTTGTGCTGGGTAGCTTCTCATTATTTTTATTCTCGTCTTCCTTAGAACAACTTCTTTTTATTCATCCTCTTATATGTGTTTCCAGCCTCTTGCTATCAGAGTTCAAGTTTTTATCTGTGCTTTCATACCAATTATTACCATATTATTGACTTTCCCCCTTTTTTTAATTTTATTCCTTTAACCACGTCTTTAAATCTTTCCAACTGGCTTCAGGCCAGTATCTTTTTTGTATGAATATGCATAGCTTTAATAATAATAATCATAACTATTATTTGACTTATAATAATGTCCTCAAAATTACCCACTTACTTATATTGACCACAAAAGAAGTTCACTGGTCATTATAATCCTATGGTATGGAGAAAAGAAAACTTTTTGTTTATCGCTGCCAGGATCCCCATTTGGATTGAGTTGTAAGGTAAACCTAGACTCACATTTCCTGGTTGCTGAAGTCTATAGCCAGTCACTTGGCTGTATTTCCTTAACTAACTTAAAGACTCATTGCATGAACTAAACCTTTTCCATATTTGTCCTTTAAAAATTTTCATGTGTTTTTCATTGATGCCCTTGAGAACTGTATTGGGCCTGTGCCAATGTAGACCTTATCTAAGTGGCAAGCACAGAAAATGTCCAATTTCCTAAACAATAGGCTATACATGTGTACTACTGTGTATATATATGAGAACTTTGTGGCCACAAATATTTCTAGGAGTGTATTTCCATTTGCATATAATAGGCAACTATTAAAAAGCAAGAACTATAGAAACTGGCACACACTGTTGGGCCTCCTGTCTCCTTGAGGCCTGGGTGGACCTCCTAAGTTAGGGGGACTTTAGGGTGATCAGATTCCTCAGCCCACTCTGAGAAAATGAAATTCTCCTCCCACTGCTAGGGCCTTCAGAGCTGTGGCCTCCCTGAAGCCAGGGACAAGATGATCGATCAAAGCAAAGATGTTTCCCAAATGTGGTTTTTCCAAAGGTTTCCCACAACCGAGGGTCTGGTGTATCAGAGACTAAGTCAGCAGAAAGGACCATTTCCTCAAATCCTCTTCTGTGTTTGTTTAGAAGATGCTGCCAAAACTAACTGAGGTGCTAATATGTTTGGAGGAAACTATGTAGAATCCCCAGTCTCCACTCAATTCCTGTTCGATTCTCCCTACTAAACATTTCAGTCATCTCAGAAAGGGTGCTTGACAAGGCAACCAGCCTCTGACAATGGGCTGGCCTAATTTTCACACTCTTCTCCAGAACCTTTACTGCAGTCAAAACATCAATTTCCAGTAACACAGCCTCAGGTTGGCAATTTAAAATAACCATGAATCTCACCACCTCTAAATGCCAAAGGACGTGAGACAGCAGGTCAAGAGATGATATCTGCAAAGGGTTTCACTCCCCAAGCTCCAAAACTGTTTTAAAAATAGAGTGAGGGCCAGTATTGGTCCCATTTTCCAAAAACTCACCGTTCAGGTTTTTCAACGCTGCTGGAGCCAAGCCCCTCACCAGAGAGAAGCAAACCCAAAATCTGACTACTGAGAACTGAAATATGTGCTGTCACTGAGGGCAGAGTATAACACTAATTGTGCCTTTCAATCTACTTGCTACTAATGGAGAAGAGAATAGGACTTTGAGTGAAAACATCCAAATAAAGGGAGGGACTGTCTGCTTAAGTTAAGCCAGCCATTTCGGGAGACAGGCATGGGGAAGTGATCCCAGGGAGTTGCTTAATTACCATTCCTCTGTTGCAAAATCAGGGATGGGAGGGTGGTTTCACCAATTTCCAGTATCTTAGCCTTCATCTTACTTAAAATGCATTTCACTGATCTCTACTTCACTCCATACGCCAAAACTAATTTGACGTCATCTATTCTAGGAACCACAGAGTAACCTCTAGGGAAAACAGATGATTATGACACAGGGGTTGCAAAATGTGTCACCGAAATGTAAGAAAGACTCGACTTAAATCTATAAATTGGATTTCATCAGAAAACTGTATCTGCTAATCAACAGATACCATTAGGAAAATGGGAAGGAAAACCACAGGGAACACTTTACAACCACTACAACACCTAAGCACAAAAAGAGGAGCAAACCAAATGTTAGCAAAGATTTAGAATTCATACACATTGCTTGTGGGAAAGTAAAATGATACCAAGAACTCTTTGGAAAACCATTTGATACTCTATACAAGAAAATTCACATACTCACAATAGTGAAAAAACAGGAAGAAGCTGAAATGTCCATTAAAAGTGAATGGACAATATTATACATTTAAACAACAAATACTTCTTTAATCAGCAATAAGAAACACTGAACTACTGTACAACTTGCGTGAATATTTAAAAAGTTATGCTCTGTCAAAAAGAATCCAGACAGAAAACTGTGATTCCATTAATGTATATAAAGTCCTAAAACCAGCAGAACTAACCTACAATGTAGAAACTGGATCAGTAGCCCAGGGTGGGAGATAGGGGAGGAACTGACTGCAGTAGAGTACAAGGGAACTTTCTGGAGTGATGAAACACCCTTTATCTTGATGAGCTATGGATACATGGGTGTATATAATTACAAACACTCAAACTTAAAATCTATACTTTATATTATATGTAAATTATACCTCAAGTAAAAAAAAAATACATTCTACTCCCTCTCCCCTACCCCTTAAAAACATTTCACTCTGTGGGACTCTCTGAGGCCTTGGACTTTTCCTATTATTGTAAGCACTGAGGTTTTTCAAACTCTACATAGGATGGGCGCCTGGGTGGCTAAGTGGGTTAAGCCGCTGCCTTTGGCTCAGGTCATGATCTCAGGGTCCTGGGATTGAGTCCTGCATGGGGCTCTCTGCTTGGCAGGGAGCCTGCTTCCCCTTCTCTCTCTGCCTGCTTGTGATCTCTCTCTCTCTGTCAAATAAATAAATAAAATATTTAAAAAAATAATAAAAAAATTCTACATGGGACAGTCTGAAAACAGAACAGCATCTTTCTAACTGGGTCTTCCCTAGAAAATTTAGAACAGAAACTGTGCCCACAAATCAGAGCTAGGACAGACCCACAAGCTTTGGAAGCCTGGTCACACAGAACATCCTTCGAAATAATACAAAGAGAAATCAGAGTTACCTGTTTCTTTTGTGTCCTGAGCTTATTTCTTTCTAAAACCGAGTCCAGTTTCCTGCCTTCAGATCCAACTCCTGCTCCTTCCTGATGTTCCCCACTGGGAGTCCCTGTCCCATTGCCCCTCCCTCTCTTGGGAGTCTGGAGTCCTTCAGAACTGAGCTGTCAAGAGCAATGGCTTTATACACCAGAGCCCACCCCCTTCTGAGGGCTTGCGACACAGGAACCCACCTCTTCCGCAGCCACCCTCTTTTTGGAATCTCATTAGAAGGAAAAACCCCAAACAGAGAAACAGATCTTTGTGAAACACAGACAGAGAGGTAAACATATCAAAAACACTTTTTCCTGAATGTTAGAACTAAAATAATATAGTTTTTCTCGAATTTTCTATTAAGCGACTTAGAATCTCAGGAAACCAGGAAGTAGAACTATCACCTACCATCCACTCATAAGGCTTTCTGTATCCCCCCCTCCATCTAGCCTCCAAGGGGGAAAAAAAATGACAAAAGCAAACACTAGGGAAGTTTGTGGAAATGAAGCTCTCCACACAACTTCAAAAAGCATGAATTAGGTATGAACTGCATACTCAACATGCAGGCCAGAAGAGTTCTTCTTCTGGTCAAGACCACCGCAGGAGCAGATCCAAGTGATCTTTTAAACACATGCTTCAGATTCCATTTTGTCATCTATGGCATCATTCTTTTTGGCTCGTGTGAAACATCTGCTGATGAAGTCATCATCCCCTTCCACGCTTCATCCTTCATCACCTCATCCTTTTCCAAAAATTATCTTTTTTTTTTTTTTAAGATTATTTAAGAGAGAGGGGTGGGGGGGGTAGAGGGAGAGAAAGAGAATCCTGAAGAAGATCATCCCCCCTAAAGCGTGACACGAGGCTCGATCTCATGTCCCTGAGGTCATGACCTGAGCTGAAATCAAGAGCTGGATGCTTAACCATCTGAGTCACCAAGACACCCCCCAAAATGATCTTTTCATACTTGTTACCATTCATCATGTCTCTAGCCTATCCAAATAACTTCCAATTTATTCCTTTATTCTAAATGATTTGCTAATAGTTGTTAATAACTGAATGGGCTATTCAAAACTCTGACATCTTACTTCAGACCTTCCTGGCTTTAGGTTTTATCCCCCACTCTCTTTTCAGGTTTGGGTTTGTGGTGGCCATGGTTCAGTGGAAAAAACATAACTTTGGAGTCTGAAGCTCCAGTTCCTCCTCACCTCACCCGTTTGTGGCAAGTACTTAAGCTCCTCAAGTCTGTTCTTAAAATGTGGATAACCAGACGCCTGGGTGGCTCAGTTGGTTAAGCATTTGCCTTTGGCTCATGATCCCAGGGTCCTGGGATGAGCCCCACATCAGACTCCCGGCTCAGTGGGGAGCCTGCTTCTCCCTTTCCCTTGGCCTGGCACTCCGCCTGCTTGTGCGCTCTCTTTCTCTCTCTCTCAAATACTAAAAAAGAAACAAATGTGGACAACCACACCCACCTCACGAGGTTGTTCAGGAACTGCTCAGTCTCGTTCTAGGCACATAGCAGTTGCTCAATAAAGCTTCCTTCCCATCTGCTTCCTGTCAACACACGTAGCAAATTCAACCAGAATGAACACAGCTGGACACTCATAGATCAGATAGTGTAATTTCAGAAATCAGACACAGTAAATAACTTCACCTAAATTCATTTAAATATTTATCCTTGAATTACCCAACTTTTAGAAAACATTGATAATCTCTGACCAATACTGACTGAGCAAACCTAGTATTTTCATTCATTTCAGCTACTTCCAAGGCAGTGTGAAGAAAAACATATTCAGAAGTTAGTTATGTTTTGATCTATTTAAAATATGTACTTTGGGTGCCTGGGTGGCTCAGAGGGTTAAAGCCTCTGCCTTCTGCTCAGGTTGTGAGCCCAGGGTCCTGGGATGGAGCCCCGCATCAGGCCCTCTGCTCAGCAGGGAGCCTGCTTCCCTTCCCCTCTCTCTGCCTGCCTCTGCCTACTTGTGATACCTGTCTGTCAAATAAAAATAAATAAATAAATAAAATCTTTTAAAAAAAAATGTACCTTAATGAAAACACACCTTTTCCTTAGGAGATACAAATGTGTTCCAGTCTTGATAGCAGCAAAGCCAGTTCTGTATGAATATTTGTAGAGAACATTTTCTTCACCCTTTTCAAACTTTAAGCAATCCAAATCCTCACATCTATTGCACATTTATAGCGGCAATCCTGACTTGACAAATAATTAGGTATCCTTCCCAGAAATATTATTGTAAGATATGGTTGTGTTTTCCTTTAATCTCAATTAACGTAGTCTCTAAATAGAGTCCCATGTCCCTTCATTTCCAAGTCCCATTTTTCTCACTGGGGCCTTTTTCTCCGTTCTTGGGTTGGAATCTAGAATTCTGCGCTCAAGTTTCCTTTCAATTAGAAGCTGTGCACGTGGGTATAACGATGGGGGATGCTGGCCCTTTACCGGGGGTCCTGGTCTCATTTAATCGGCTTGGCAGATGGCTGAAAGTGAGATTCTTGCAGACCTAGTTGGGGAGCCTCTGCACAGGGCAGGCAGGAGAGCCACAGGGGCCGCAGAGCGACGTCGCCCAGGGCGCGCGATGGAATCCAGGCCGGTCCCAACCTGTCCACTCCCGCGCAGGGACTCGTCCCGCCCGCGCCGCGGAAACTGGAAGACAGAGGAGTGCTGCGGCCCAGGGGTGATGGTGTTTCTGCCAGAAATTCTCCTCCCACAGCTAGTCTTACCTAGAGGAGGGGGTGTCTGGTCGCCAGATCGCTCACATCCCCAGAGAACAAGCCCCCGGGACAGGACCCCTCGGCCGACCCACCGGGTGAGGCTTGGCGCAGACTGTAGGGGCGGGGGCGGGAGCCTGCCACACAGAGTTCCGAACCCCGCCCCGACGTTTTGCATATGCTAACTAGAGGCCTCCTGAACCTTTAAACTCAGAGGAGGAAATCTGAGGTCTGTGGACAAAAGCTTACCTGGTATCCCAGGTACTGGAACCCGAAAGGAGCAACTTACAGTAATAGCCTGACATATCAATTAACAAAGCAGCATGAACTGAATACAGTGTGCATCTATTTATAAATATGTCCTTGCCTATAAATCCGTTTACTTTTCCCCAAAACTTGTAAGAGGCACAGTTAAGATGCCCATCCTGCACTGAAGTGAGGCAGAAAGCAGTGGGGCTAGTGAATGGAGAAGTCTGGATTTTTGTTGGGGCATCCTGGCTCCAGAGTTAATGTTTATAGTCACTGTGCTTTTATTTTATTTTGTTTTGTTTTATTTTATTATTTTATTTTTAAGGTTGTGAGGTGGCATAGTTTTCTTATGCTTTGAGAAATTTCCAACACAAATAGTTCAACTATTAAAAGGTTTTTGTTAGGCAGAGCTGGTTTAAAAAAAAAAAAAAGCATTATGAAGTTCTCATTGATTAAAATGGGGGAAAAACAAAAACAAAAACCTTTTTCATTATCTGTTGGTAAATGGAAAACCCTCCCCAAAGATAAATACTGTTTGGTTTCTAGTACTCTGACTGGAAGTGAAATTGATTACAAGTCTCCCATGTGTTTTGGGGTCACTGTCCTGTTTTTGACTTGGATTTTCTATTTTCACCTTCCTATGATTTGCAGAAAATTGATTTATAAATTACCAGTCTACCCACTGGGAGTGGGAGTACCCTGCTCATTGTGCAATAGAGTGCGCTTGTATGTTGACTGACAGGCCTTCCCAGAGGACATCAGAATTTTCTTAAAGGTCCAGGGTGTCACAGTTTCCTCCACAACCTTCTGCGAAGAGAGGACCTCATTTTGGACCTCGAGTTTCCTTCTGTATTTCTCTGATAGCCCTTGGCCATAGTCTAAATCAGAGAGATGATGAGGAACTCATTCACTTGAAGGAATGTAAACGTATTTGCTGATTAGGTAACAGGAGGTCTGTATTTCATTATGTATTAGCCACTGGTGGGAGGGGTATAGATGAGGTCATAGATGATAAGAGACTCTTAATGTTGATAATTGTTAACTTGGGTGATGGTTCCTAAGAAGCTGTTGTACTATATTCTCCACTTCTGTTTATATTTGGCATGTTTCATAATAATAAAAAAAAGTTTACAAAATCATTTATTCATTAAGAAGCTATTTATGGGGGCGCCTGGGTGGCTCAGTGGGTTAAGCCTTTGCCTTCGGCTCAGGTCATGATCCCAGGGTCCTGGGATTGAGCCCTGCATCGGGCTCTCTGCTCAACAGGAAGCTTGCTCCCCCGCCCTGCCCCCGCCTTTCCCTCTGCCTACTTGTGATCTCTGCCAAATAAATAAATAAAATCTAAAAAAAAAAAAAAAAAGAAACTATTTATGGGCACCTGGGTGGCTCAGTCAATTAAGTGTCTGCCTTTGGCTGAGGTCAAGATGTTGGGATCATAGGATCAAGCCCTAAGCCCTAAGCTCTCTGCTGAGCAGAGAGCCTGTTTGTCCCTTCTGCCCTTCCCCATTGGCTCCCGACCATGCTCTCTCTCTCTCTCTCTTCTCTCAAATGAATAAATAAATAAAATCTTTTTAAAAAGCAGCAATTTATTGGATGTATATTATGTGCCAGATGCTGTTCAAGGTGCTTGAAATATTTTCAATGAACAAAAGAGTGAGAAATCTTTACTTTGCAGAATGTACATTTGTGTATGGGATGAGACAGAGGGGATACCGTGGGTCAACATGATAAATTCCTGCATTTTATGGTATGTTAGAAAGTGTTAGGTGCTATGGAAAAGAAAAAAAGAAGACAGAGTAGAGATCAGATGAGGATGTAGAAAATGGAGGAGAGGAATAGCATCATGCACTGGGGTGTCCATGGTGAGCAAACACACAGAGGATGAGAGGGAGTCACTAGGAAGAGAATAAAAGTTTATTAGGGAGGATGGGTGCTCATGTCAAATGCAATGGGAGACAGGGAAAAAAGCTCTGTGGAAAATGTCAACCACTCACTTGGTCATCTTACCCAACAAATGAATTAAGTGTCGCTTATGGTGAATGTCTTTTATGGTGGTACTCAGCTGTACAGTGATGTACACTAAAATCTATTTGAATCATTGACAAGGAGTGGAGAAAGGGTGATCAAAGGAGCCTGACATAGGATGCTGTTTTGTAATTGACTCTTCCTCTCCCTCTCAGACATCAACTTCAAAGGCTTGTTCTTCTTTAGATCCCTGGTGCTTGGCTTCATACCTAACACACAGCACGTACATACCTGCTGAGTGAATGAATGAGTGAGTGAAATGTACAGAGCAATGGAGTGAAACGCGATCTGCAATGTGGGGTGGTCCAACACTTACAACCAGAATTCAGCTGCAGACACAGATATCAGGAAGACGTGTAAGAGAGCCAGGAATTTCCCTCAATGACACAACAACCGAAAGTTGGGGTTCTACCTGCCCCACCCCCGATTTCTATCTTTACTGTAAAACCCATTATAGCACAGTATAGGACCAATCACCCATGAACTGAAGCCTACCCCAAGTCTTTAAATATCACCATTTGTCTCCTGCTCCATTGACCTCAGTCATGGGAGGGTACACATCTTATACAACAGAGAGACACATTAGAATAATGTGAACAATTTTTTTTTATTAAGAATTACTTTTTTTTACAGAGACATAGAAATGGAAAGAAGTTAGCAAATGTACAATAGAAATGCTCATCATAAATAATTTTTTGAAGAAAATGAAATATGAACTATCATGATTTTCTTTTATCAAGCTTATAATATAAATAGATGTTTGACCTGGGTGCCCGTGTTCCCACTCCCTAAGGCTGATGATATACACTGTTCCTTTATCTTGCTTCCAGATGGAGACAAGATTTCAAAGATGACAGAGAATAGTTACCTGCTGGAGGTTACCTTCTGGAAAATACAGGGAGAAGAAATTGGTGTCACCATGCTAGCACACTGAAGGGGAAGAATCAGCCCTAAAACTCAGAGCACAAGGACAGAATGAGCAGCTCTAAGACATCAAAGTAATAGGACAGCAGCAAGCAGGCAGGAGGGATGGAGGAAGGTCTTACCAAACGCCGTGAGCAAAGCCCCAGACATCGCCCACGCTAGACATAGAGCTGACTGGCCGCCTAGCAGCAGCACTGCTTCTTGCAGCAGCACTTCTGCTGGCAACAGCCCTTCTGCTGGCAACAACCCTTCCCACAGCCGCAGCCACACGACCCGCAGCCACACGAGCCACAGGAGCGGCGGCAGCAGCAGACCACGGGGGTACTGCAGCAGCCCCCGCAGCAGCCGCAGCAGCAGGGGCAGCAGGCGGAGCAGCAGCCCACGCGGTAGCATCTGCAGGTGGTGCAGCTGCCACAGCCGCCACCGCAGCCACCGCAGCCACCGCCGCAGCCACCGCAGCCGCCACAACTTCCACAGCCACAACACCCCATGGTGTCAGGAAAGTAAGGACTCAGGAGAGGTGAGGATGGAGACTCAGGAGGTGAGGGAGGTCTGGTGCCCTGTGCTTCACGGACCCTTATATACCTGCTTCTGGGCCCAACCCCGGGCATGTGGCCACTTCCTTGTGGAAGTTTGCACCAGCTTCCTTGGCTGAATTTCACAAGACCCTGAATGTATTTCCTCATTGAGCACCTCTGACTTCACAGAATTGTTTTAGCATTTACTTCTTCCTCCAGTTGTGCTTTTAATAAACAACATATTTCTGAAATGTTTAATCTAGTTTGCGTCGAGCAGTCTTCAAGTGCAAGGATGACCGGCACAGGAGTCTCCCGGGATGAAAGCTCATGCATTCTGGGAGCATCAGGGTCTCTTAGCCAAGTGATCGTCTTTCCCTGGGTTACAGGAGAACCTTTCTCTGCTCGCAGGTAGTCTTTGCTGAATGTCAGAGAAGGTGGGATCTCCCTTAGGGAAGCAAAGTTCCCGTTTGCTTCTTTTTACGTGTCATAAAGTTCTCAGGCTACAACATCCAGAAGTTTTCTCATTGATTTTCAGATTCACTTGGTCCTTGACTCATGGGTCAAAAGATGGGAAGGTCACTTGGAAAGGGATTGTTCTGGGGCTGGAGGGCTTGTGATGCTGTAATTTAAAAAGAGCTTCCCGCACCAGCTCACATCTCCCTGTGTTCTGTGCTCATGGGGTAGTGGGTGGAGCCAAGTTGGCTCCAAGGCCCAGGAAAACCATGGTCCCTCCGTGCCTCAGTTTCCTTCGTTTAGGTTAAGTCATGTCTATTTTTTTTAAAGTAGACTATATATGTGTGTGTGTATAAATACACACACACACACACACACACACACCCCACGGAATCTTTTTTTAAATTTAAACCAATTAATGAACGTATAATGTATTATTAGTTTCAGAGTAAAGTAGACTATATTTTTTAGACCAGTTTTAGGCTCACAGCAAAACTGATCTGAAGGTTCTGAGATTTCCCATATACTCCCTGTCCCCATACGCAGCCTCCCCCCAACCATCAGTGTCCCACCCAAGTGGGACAGTTGTCACAATGGAGGAACCTAACTCGATGTGTCGTTATCTCCTGAAGTCCACTGTTTTCTCTCCGGCTTGCTTTTGGTGTTATAAATTCCCTGAGTTTTGGCAAATGTATAATGACAGGTAGCCACCATTATAGTATCACACAGAGCCGTGTTCTGCCTATTTGTCCCTGTTTCTCTACAAATCTGTCTCCAGTTTTAACTTTTCCAGAATGTCTCATTGAAATAATTCACGTTTAATTTGAAAAACGTGCAGTGCACACTTGAACAACTCAGGTTGGAACTCCATGGTTTCACTTGTAAGTGCATTTTTTTTTTATAAATACAGTACAGTTGTGTAAATGTATTTTCTCTGCTCTGTGATTTCCTTTTTCCTTTTTTTTTTTAAGGTTTTTATTTATTTGACTCACAGAGAGAGCTCACAAGTAGGCAGAGCAGCAGGCAGAGAGAGAGGGGGAAGCAGGCTCCCCGCCAAGCAGGGAGTCCGACGCGGGGCTTGATCCCAAGACCCTGGGCTTGTGACCCCAACCAAAGGCAGAGGCTAACCATCTGAGCCACGCAGGCACGCCACTGCCTTGTGATTTTCTTAACAGCGTTTTCTTTTCTCTAGCTTATTTAAAGTAAGAACATAGTATATAATATATATAACATATAAAACAGGTGAGTCGATGTTTTATGTTATCAGTAAGGCTTCTAGTCAACAGTAGGCTATTAGTAGTTAAGTTTTCAGGAAGTAAAAGGTTATAGTTTAAACTGTGTGTGTGTGTGGGGGGGGGTGGTTTGGTGACCCAATCCTGCATTGTTCAAGGGTCAACTGTATACAGTTTATGCCCTGCCTAGCTTTGTGTCACCAGGCCTAAAATAATCCCAGTAAAATCTTGACTATTACATATTGAGGTTCACAATAAATGTAGCAACCTTACTTTGTCACTGTGGCTTCCATTTCTAGTTTTCGTAGAAGAAAGAAACTAATCACATGTACCTTATCGTGGTTAGTGTCTGCGCAGTCCTAGGAGGTAAATGCCATTAGCACTGGTCAGAGGGGTCAAGGTACATGCTGAGTGTCACATCTGGGGTCTGAGCCAGGATTCAGGCTCAACTCTGCTTCACCTTGGCTGAGCATAACAAAGGGACAACTATGTCCCTTCAATTATAAGATCTGCTCTGTTTTCTCAGAACCTACTGCTGACATGTCCAGGCTCTGTTTTCCCTTTCGGCTATAACTTTGAGACTCAATATCACTCGCAGGGATTACAACTAGTTCCTGTCATATTTAACGTATGTTGGGTAGAGTAGTGGTCCTCCGAGGCTATGCTTCTCTGCAGAAATGCCTGCAGTGAATCACCCATCCCTTCTGAAGGAGCTCCCACGTTTCATGATCACTTGAGTTCCCTCTGCAAATGTCACCATAGGTTGCAAAGCCTAAGGAAATGGCACATGACCTTGGCCTTCACAACTAAGTTTAATTTCTTGGATTTTTTTATATTCAGAAAGATACTATGACTGGTTATTAAAAAAAATTATATTTCAAGAAGGATACCTCACCACTCCTATTTTCCTCACCTGTGGCCTTTTGAGAGCTTTCTGGTCTTATCCAAAGCTCACCTGAAACATGTTGTGTCATCATTTCCCACAAAGCATTGCACACTCCTTTCTTGCCACTTTTTCTACTCCTTTTTTCTGCCGTCATGTTGCCATATTACATACTTTGTGTTCCTGACCGGACTGAGCTCCTTGAAGTCTGGGGTCATATTTTATTTATATTTTCATTCCTGTATCAGGAACACAGAAGTGAACTGAGAAAGGGACATTGGTGGGAGGTGAGTTCAAAATGCATCAGCTGAAATCCTATCCCCCATTGTGATGGTATTAGGAGGTGGGGCCTTTGGGAGGGAATCAGGTCATGAGGGTGGAGCCCTCGTGAATGGGATTAGTGCCCTTACTCAGGGACCCCAGAGAGTTCTCACCTCCTCTTTTCCACGATGTGGAGATACATGGAGAAGTCAGCAACCATGAAGAGGGCTCTCACCAAAACCCACCATGGGGGCATTCTGCTCTTGGATTTCCAGCCTCCAGAACTGTGAGTGTTTATAAGGCACCCAGTGTTTGGTATTGTGTTCAAGCAGCCCAAACTAAGACAGATGTGATCAGGCAAAGGAATTTGGGCCAAAAATCTTATCACACTGAAGGTTTCCAAAATGACACTGAGGAGGACGGAGTGGCAGATCTTGGAAAAGATGGGGCCTTCTTACCCAGCGTGTTAGCAACAGGAACAGAGGGGGAAGGAGGCATGGGATATAAGCCTCAGGCCAAAGTTCCAAGATGGCAGATTCGTCCAGGCATTCTCCCAGCTCTGTTTTTATGGCCTCTTTCCTATTTCTTGGATCACTACCTTTCTATTCCCTGCAACCAAGGTCTCTTGGAAACCATTTTGAGCTCCCTGGGGTACAGCATAGTATACAAAGTTTTTGTCCCCAGGCCCCTTTGCCTGGCTTCCTGTCTCTTCAGCCATGTTTGTGCAACCAGGAGTCAGAGGCAAGCCTGCCGCTTCAGCAAGTTGCCCACCCCTTTCAAACATCACCAAGCATAGCCTGCATTTCTCTGTATTCCATTTTCCCCCTCCCATGGGGGTGAAAGGTAGAATGCTGGGTTGTGCTGACAGGCAAAACAGCAGAGACTCATGTGGCTTTTTGTTTTGTTTTGATTTTGTGCTGTGCTCTACTTCATGTTTTAAAAGGGGCTAGGATTTCATTTTGTTGGCATCACTAGCATTTCCTGTGATTTTTCTTACTACTGACCGCCTGCCTCCCTGTGGTATTTGACACAAAAGAAAGTGATGAGAGCACAAATCAAGTGACTCCATCCAACAAACATTTTTTGAGCTCTGGCCTCTTGTCAGTATTGTGGCAGGGATCAGTCGGCATGGGCGAGCCCCTCCCTGGCCTCACTCACCAGCCACCCCACATATTCCACCCCTTCTGAATCATATGTCCTGGGGGTTCTCTTCAGAAATTTAAAAAGAGAGAAGAATTTCATACAAAATCCTTTTGCGTGGCGTTGCGAGAGGGGGAGGGGGTTATGGACATTGGGGAGGGTATGTGCTATGGTGAGTGCTGTGAAGTGTGTAAACCTGGCGATTCACAGACCTGTACCCCTGGGGATAAAAATACATTATATGTTTATAAAAAAAAAAAAAGAAAGAAAGGATGAATACCCAACTTTTGTAGCAACATGGACGGGACTGATTATGCTGAGTGAAATAAGTCAAGCAGAGAGAGTCAAGTATCATATGGTTTCACTTATTTGTGGAGCATAACAAAGAACATGGAGAACATGGGGAGATGGAGAGGAGAAGGGAGTTGAGGGAAATTGGAAGGGGAGATGAACCATGAGAGACTATGGACTCTGAAAAACAACCTGAGGGTTTTGAAGGGTCAGGGGTGGGAGGTTGGGGGAACCAGGTGGTGGGTAATAGGGAGGGCACGTATTGCATGGAGCACTGGGTGTTGTGCAAAAACAATGAAAACTGTTACGCTGAAAAAATAAATAAATAAATTTAAAAAAAAATCCTTTTGCGGACTTCAAGGGCTAGTTCTGAACTTGCCTCCTTTGCCCAAGTGTTAGGATACGGGATATTTCCCTTACATTTTGGTAGTGCTCTGGATCTCAATAGGGGGCTATTTTGCCCATGTTTGGAGACATTTGGGTTGTCATCACTGAGTGAGAGTTTGCCATAATTAGTCAGAGGCCAGGAATGCTGCTCAGTATCCTAGAATACATAGGACACTCCCCACGACAAGGAGCTGTCTGGCTCAAAATGTCAGTGCCACCAAGGTTAAGAACCCTTACCACTGCTTTATCTTCCCAAAGTATTTTCCAAAGAATTTTCTCAGCTATTATTTCAAAGCAATATAGTCACCTGAGACTCACCCCAAAAAAAATACTTCTCAATAATGAAGAAGCATTCAGCCCCTGGCATGGATGATGTTCTGTGCTGGGAGGTTCCATGATAGACCGTTTTGTGCCATTATTTGGTGCATGTTTTAGAACAGGATCTAAGGCTGAGTGTATGGTCACTCATAGGAGACCACAGGAAACAGGCAAAATGGGTCATGTCAGTAGCTTTCAAATATACCCTGAATATGAATTTAAAAAGAGATGCACATAGTTAAAATTTTCTCTTCATCTGCCTGCCATTGCGGGCATACCATTTTTCAGGTAATTTCTTCTTAGACTGCAGTTGATATCCCAAGCACTCAGATTCATGTTTTGTTGTAATTAGGAAATGTTTTTGTATTTTAAATGCAATAGGAATCATAAAAGAGGAGCCGTTGCAAATATTTACTTGTGCTTTCTGAGCAGCCTCCTAAGGTGAAAGGTACTACACAGCAGTACACCGTGGCCGGCTGGACAGCTGTGCAGCAGGGAGTGAGACTTTCATTCTTCGGTAAACATCTCTGATGAAGGTAGCAAGGTTGATTCTGCAGTCGGCAAGGACATTCAGCCTGATGCTCCTTTTATTTCTCCAGTCTTCGGTAAGAGGACTTCTGGGCTGGGCACGGAAAAAGCCCCCTTCCCGATGTTCATTGTCGTTGCGCGTCAGCCCATTGGTTCAGCCCCAGGATGTTGTGCTGCGTGGGTTTTCTTAGCATGTACATGGTTGTTGACAGCATCCCCTTTTCCATGGCTCCCAGGAGCCCTTGCTGGAATTTTTAGGGCATTTATTTGACTTAGAAAAATAAACAAATAACCTAATAAATCCAGCCAACATCACAAAAAGGGAAGTAATTAATAGATTATGAGATTTTTCCCATGATGACTGAACTAAATAGCACAGGGAAGTGGTCATGTGTCTCACTGTCCCTACCCCCAGATTGGGTATATAAGGGGCTCCCCCAGCAGAAGGCGGCATCAGACCTTCCTCACCTCCTGAGTCTCCATCCTCACCTCTCCTGAGTCCTTACTCTCCTGACACCATGGGTTGCTGTGGCTGTGGAAGTTGTGGCGGCTGCGGTGGCTGCGGCGGTGGCTGCGGCGGTGGCTGCGGTGGCTGCGGTGGCGGCTGTGGCAGCTGCACCACCTGCAGATGCTACCGTGTGGGCTGCTGCTCCGCCTGCTGCCCCTGCTGCTGCGGCTGCTGCGGGGGCTGCTGCAGTACCCCCGTGGTCTGCTGCTGCCGCCGCTCCTGTGGCTCATGTGGCTGCAGGTCGTGTGGCTGTGGCTCATGTGGCTGCGCCTGTGGGAAGGGCTGTTGCCAGCAGAAGTGCTGTTGCCAGCAGAAGTGCTGCTGCAAGAAGCAGTGCTGCTGCTAGGCGGCCGGCTGGCTTCTGGGAAGATGCTGCAGGTAACTGTCCCATTAATAAGATTTTCTTTCTTCTTGACAGTCCTCCCGGATTTGAATGTCACCAAGGGTGACATGACACTGGTTATCAGGCTAAGGAGTTTAATACAGATCACCTGGTCCCTGAGATCCTGCCTCTAAATGGAAAACACTAACACAATCCCCCATCCATCGCCGAAGTGTGAGCCCAACAAAATAGAGTGATGATTGTTAATGCTATCCTTTCTTGAAATGTGAGCGCTGAAATGTGTGTTTCTACTCCTTTCCTCCTCTTCTTGTGGCTTCTGTATCCCAAATCTTTGCTAGTTTCTGTTTCTGTAAACCTAAGACAATGATTTTCCCAATAAACCACATAAAACTGACATTCAAAGTCTCACCAATGTCTCCTCTCTTGTCCTTACTCGACAGTGTCTCATCCGAGGATGTGATTACACCCATCAAAGTAAGATCCCTGGTGTGTTTGGGATAGATGCGGAGTAAGTAATGGGTAATCTGTCATTAATAGGTTTTCATAGGATGGTCATAATTTGGTGGCTTCAAGTATCCTCCTGTGCAAGCCAGCAAAAGATTCTGGCAACACTGTATCAATATTCTCTCTCCACCTCTGGATTCCACTTTTCTCAAAGATTTTGCTCTCAGTGTCTACAGTCAGGGGAAATTCAACACCTAAAGCAATGCATACTTATTTAGGTTTTAGTTATTTCTGTCTGGTCCTATTAACAACATAAAATCTGACTGCATATTAATGAGAATTTTTATTCCATCACCAGGGCTAGTTAACTGTCTTTGTCAGGTTGTGGTCACAAAATACTAGTGTGATCACAAGAGAATAAATCTATTAGTAAATACTGTGAGTTACCCAAATACTTTCTTTACTTAGACTATATTCTGTCATATCAAAATATACTATAAGAATTGAAAAATTAAAATGTCACAATGAGAGAGGACACCTGGATGGCTCAGCGGGTTAAGCATCTGACTCCTGATTTCTGCTCAGGTCAGGATCTCAGAATCATGAGGTCCAGCCCCACGTGGGGCTCAGCAGGGAGTCCGCTTGAGGATTCCTTCCCTCTCTCTCTCCCCCTTTGCCCCTCCCTCCACTCATTCTTTCTTTTTCTCTACATAAATAAAATCTTTAAAATGCCGCAATGGGTTGTCTTCAGACCACATGTCTCAGTGTCCCTTGAAGGCGAAACTACACACAGTGTATGTAATTGATAAGCCCACATTCAGAATGCAGTACCCTTTCATAGAAATGACGCTTTAGACTTTTCTACTTAATCTGTTTCTTGTGGAAAGCAAGGGACGGAGACAGGGGCAGAAGGGCACAGCTCAATATTTCAGGCAGCCCACAAGATCTCGGGTCCTCTCTCTCTCTTTCATGCAGGAAGTACTCAAGGACAGCAACTGCTTCAGAACATCGCCCTCAACAGAACAGGGGGAGACCCCAGCATAGGGATCAAGGGAAAAGCACACACCAAATTCCAGTGTCTGGGACGCTTCTGCAGACACCCTGCCGGGGTTAACATGACTCAAGCAGAAATGGGTACCTCCTGCCTGGTGCAAGTCTATATTCACAAACACCCAGAGGATGGTGGGTGATACTGCCTGCTGGGAGGAGCATTACTTATTACCACTTGCCAGCCTTCACATTAATGTGTACATCAAAGGAACGAGAAAATAGTATGAAATAGATGAATTTGCTTCATCATACCGCTGGGGACCACCAACTCGGACAGACACTCCTGGGCATGGTGGGACAGAGGAAAATAATTCAGGGCTGGGAGCATTCCTGCACTAACGGCAGGAGATTAGGTCTGAGTGATACATGTTTACTTCTTAGGATAACAGGGAAATAAGACATGGGGACCAGCAGCATGGTATTTTTTATAGATACACTATTTTACAAATGCATAGAGAGTAACTACAGTGTGTTAGACACTGTTCTAGGCACTAAGAGTACATCAGTGAACAAGACATATAAAAGGTCTCATTTTCAGGGTGTCTGGGTGGCTCAGGGGGTTAAAGCCTCTGTCTTTGGCTCAGGTCATGATCTCAGGGTCCTGGGATGGAGACCCGCATCAGGCTCTCTGCTCAGCAGGGAGCCTGCTTCCTCCTCTCTCTCTGCCTGCCTCTCTGCCTACTTGGGACCTCTGTCTGTCAAATAAATAAATAAAATCTTAAAAAAAAAAAAGGTCTATTCTCATAGACCTAACATCCTAGTCGTGGGAGAGAGATAGTAACACTAAGGAAATGAGTATATCATATGGTATGTTAGAGACCAAAGACTGAACATACAAATGGTCAATGACTGAACCTTATACAAAAACAGAACTCTCACCTATAATCAGCAGCAATCAGGCAGGAAACCAGCCTTTATCTAAGCAAGTTGCGCAGGCAGCCCATCTTCTACCTGCAGGTCAGATTTCCAGAAACCTGATCATTATCTCCAGCAAACAATCCAGGAAGTCAAGTGATAAATCCTGTAATAATCGGCCCCAGCTGGTCAGGACCTGATCAGTCACTGGCAGCTTCCCAGATTTCTGTCCCTGCTTGCAACTTAGGACCAACTAGAGAGAGCCAGATATGCCCCGCTTCAACCAGTCACATAGGAGGCCCTGCTGCTAGTTAGCCTGCCTCCACCTTCCTCTGGTCACAGGCTCCCATCAGGGCACACTGGGAGCCTCTCCTTTTCCACCTGAAAGCCTCTGCCAAAATGCAAGCCAGAATCCCTTTGCTGTAGTGAGCTCTGAATAAATAACCTTTGTTCTTGTTGATCTTCCTTTACTTCCACGAGACTTAACTCCACACTTGGCGCGTGTAGGAATTCTCCCACACATGCTCTAGCAGATAGATACAAAAATGTTCATAGCAGCACTGTCAAAAACAGCAAAACCCCAGAAGCAATGGAAATTCCCCTCATCCAGAGAGTAGATGAACAAATGAATTTTAGTGTATTCACGGGAAGGATTGTATATATATGTCATAAATCCATGCCCAAAGAAAAGCAAAGAAAGGATGAGCATAGGTTTTAGGGTAAGGACTAACCTGGGTGTAAGGGTCCAGAAGAAAGGGTTGGGGTGGTGAGGAATCTTTTAGACCATGATGTCAAGGCTTTATCCTGTTACATTATCCAAATAATTGGCAAACTAAATAAAGAAGGCTATGTTTGGAGTATATTAAGAACCAGAGGTTACAGTCCATTGTTTTCTGTGCCATAGAGGTCCTTAAAAAATAAAGTATGTTAAAATGTTATGTCATGAGGTCATGGTGAAGGTGGGAGACATCTGAGCACAGAACAGGAAGTGCGGAGGGCGTGAGGTGTCCAGTTGTCAGGGTCAAGAGCGCTGTGGACTCCGGGACTATAAGCAGAGGAGAGGGTTGGGAGCAGGTGTTCAGCAAGGTGGTGGGGGTGGGGGGGTTAGGAATTGCATCTCAACTGTCAGTCCAGGTCATTGCAAACTTCAACCTGGCTGTGAGTGTCCTAGGCCCCCTGAGGAGGGCAAGTTAGAGATAAGATCACCTGACTTTCTGTGCAGAAAGATTACTGTAACCTTACCTTAAGCGTACCCTTAAGCGGGGTGGGTGCCGCTCCACCCTGAGGAAGCTCTTTTGGGGGGCGGGGGAGTGGAGGGGGCAGTGAGAGAGTCCCTCAGGGCACGAGGACCTGGCTGATATTTCGTTTGCTGTGCTGCTTTGGAGCTGTTTGGGTGGACCTGTTTCTCTTCAGGCACCTACTTGCCTGGGGCAGGGGTGGGGATGGGAGGGGACACAGTGTGGGTCTCCTCCTGTTCAAGCCCAGTGTCACAGATGGTCTGGAGCACTGGCCTTGGGTCTCTAGAAAAGATGTTCCAGTTCAACTTTAACCCCCCAGTGAAGGAGAGAGTGTGAAAATGAGTACGACAGAGTTACCCACTTTTCAACAGAGACGCAATATTCCCAGACCGCATCCCACGTGTGGCTTGGAATTAAATACTCCAAACATCAGGAGGTAGGGCTGTTGGTTAATTGAGTTCTTAGGTCATTGTCCTGCTGTGACCCTGGGGGCAGGAGGCAGGCCCTATCCTGGAGGATAGGAATAAAGTGGAATTTACCCTGATGGGAACGATTTTCCCACCTTCCACCATCTGGGCCAGCCCTGACAGATTTCAGAATAGGACACCAGGTGAGGCCCTGCCTGGGGCGGGTGAATCCTTCTTCTTTCAATGGAGTTGAATTGTGGTCTGTGACTTCAAAGGGAGCAAAGATGCTGGTGGGCCTCCTGAAGGAAGAGGAGGGGTAGGCAGTAAGGTGGAAGGAGGTGGGAAGAGGTGGAAGGAGGTGGGAAGAGGTGTGAAGAGCCTGGCTTGTATGTGATCGTGGTTTTAAATCACGCCCTGTTATCTTTGAACCTGCAGAGACTTGCTATTAGTTGTAATCTGAGGCCTGAAAGGTCATGGGGAATTAAAGCAAGATTCTGCTCCACCCTTGGGATGAAGAGAGAAGGGAGTGGGCCCAGTGGTTGTAAGATCCGTGGACACACAGGGCACCCTGCCCTCAGCCCAGCAGGGACCTCTGCGAGCCAGTTGGGGGCAGCGGAGGAGCTCCCTGGCGATGTGGGTGGGAGTGGGGTGAATAGGGGCAGCTGTGCCTAGAGTGGGATCTGGAACCCTAGGGATCTCTCAGGACACGCTGAGCAAGAGAGTGCCCAGGGCGGTGCAGCAGTGACCACCCGAGGGACTGAATTCCAGCCAATGCTTGGGGCAGAGCCAGCCATGATCACTGCATTTCTCCCTCTCTCATCCTCCCTCGCCCCTCTGCTCAAGCGTGCACGCATGAGCTCTCTCTCAAATAAATAAAATAAATCTTTAAAAAATAATATATAGGGGCGCCTTGGTGGCTCAGTGGGTTAAAGCCTCTGCCTTCGGCTCAGGTCTGATCCCAGGGTCCTGGGATCAAGCCTCGCATCCGGCTATCTGCTCAGCAGGGAGCCTGCTTCCTCCTCTCTCTCTGCCTGCCTCTGCCTACTTCTGATCTCTGTCTGTCAAATACATAAATAAAATATTTTTTAAAAAAATATGGAATCCAAATGGTTATTATGCAGATTAAGTGAGTCAGTGCCTGGCACAAAATAAAACTTCAATAAATGTTAGCTATACATTACATCTTTTCTCACTTCTGATTATTTCCTTGGAGCAAAGTCTTAAAGGTGGACTGAATAAATCAAAGATTACCCATGCTTTGCTGATAAAAGTTATAAATTTGCTCTCTATAAAATGTTTATCAGTTATTCCCAGCCACTGTGACTGAAGATTTTAACTCTGCAACCAACACTAGATATGATTAAAACAATGTTTTGTTAATATAGCAGATGGGAAAATTAATGTTTTGCTTATTAGTGAAGTTCACTGTAAAAAAAACCTCACAAAAACCCAACCTTAAACTTGTATCATGAAATCCCATGGACCTAGCTTTAACAATGATTAATTCATAGCCAATTATTTTGAAACAAATCTGTAAGAATTAAAGTATAACCACAACACCATTAACCTAACAATTAAGAATGCTTCTTTTTTAAAGAGAGAGAGAGAGAAAGAGAGAGAAAACAAGCCAAGGTGGGGGAGGAGCTGAGTGACAGGGAAAGAGAGAATCCTAAGCAGGCCCCATGCCCAGTTTCAGAGCCTGATTCAGGGTCTCTATCTCACAACTCTGAGATCATGACCTGAGCCAAAATCAAGAGCTGGACACGTAACTGACTGAACCACCCAGGGGTCCCTAAGAATAATTTTTAATTAATATCTCTTAATAATTAGTTATGTTCAAACTTCCCTAAATATCTTCTTTAAGGGGCGCCTGGGTGGCTCAGTGGATTAAGCCGCTGCCTTCGGCTCGGGTCATGATCTCAGGGTCCTGAGATCGAGCCCCGCGTCGGGCTCTCTGCTCCACAGGGAGCCTGCTTCCTCCTCTCTCTCTGCCTGCCTCTCTGCCTACTTGTGATCTCTCTCTGTCAAATACATAAAAAAAACTTTAAAAAAAAAGTATCTTCTTTAAAACAGTTAACTTACACCAGTTAGAATGGCCAAAATTAACATGATAAGAAACAAGTGTTGGAGAGGATGTGGAGAAAGGGGAACCCTCTTACACTATTGGTGGGAATGCAAGTTGGTGCAGCCACTTTGGAAAACAGTGTGGAGATTCCTTAAGAAATTAAAAATAGAGCTACCCTGTGACCCTGCAATTGCACTACTGGGTATTTACCCCAAAGATACTATGTAGTGAAAAGAAGGGCCATATGCACCCCAATGTTCATAGCAGCAATGGCCACAATCCCCAAACTGTGGAAAGAGCCAAGATGCCTTTCAACAGATGAATGGATAAAGAAGATGTGGTCCACATATACAATGGAATATTATGCCTCCATCAGAAAGGATGAATACCCAAACTTTGGTATCAACATGGACATGGACGGATCTGGAGGAGATTATGCTGAGTGAAATAAGTCAAGCAGAGAAAGTCAATTATCATATGCTTTCACTTACTTGTGGAGCATAAGGAATAACATGCAGGACATTGGGAAAAGGAAAGGAGAAATGAATTGGGGGAAATCAGAGGGGGAGATGAACTGTGAGAGACTATGGGCTCTGAGAAACAAACTGAGGGTTTTGGAGGGGAGAGGGGTGAGGAGATGGGTGAGCCTGGTGGTAGGTATTAAGGAGGGTACCTATTGCAAGGAGTACTGGGTGTGGTGTATAAACAATGAATCTTGGAACACTGAAAAAATAAAAAAAATTAAAAAAAATTAAAATAGAAAAATAAAAAATAAAAACAGTTGTCTAGTTAGAATTCTAAGAAGACTCATGTACCCTTAGAATGGTCGAAACCTTTCCTATCTATTTTAACTCTAGTTTCCCCTGCAGCCCTCTCTGTGTCCTTGTAATTTGTCTTTGCTGTACAGTGGGTTAGTTTTCCATGGCTGAGTTCTGGAGTTGGAATCATTTAACACTCTGGAATTCCAGTAATCAGATCTAGTGGCCTGTTAGGATTCCGTATCTAGTTTTGGATAAGTTTGCTTCATTGGTGGTATTGAATTCATCTATCAAGAGATACATCATTCTATTGTCTCACTCTGTGTGATATTGGCATCCCTGGCTAGTCACTACGGACATCCATGAACTCATTAGGACTGCCTTTTCCTTCCTCTTCGTTACCTGGGCTCTGTCTGCCAAGGCAAATATCCTCTTCTCAACTCTTTGGTTACTCTGAGGTATGTTTTACTTACAAAAGGCAGAATAAATGCCTGATTCTCCACCCCACCATTTTTAAAAACCAGTTTCAAAATAATGTGTTAATTTTCTGGCATCTTCCAAAGATGACTATGAGTTTTACTTTTTGTTTTTTGGTATTATTATGAACTCATGTATTTAAAAATATCTAATGTGTTCAGTACATCGCAGTTATTATTTTTTTTGATGCTCAAATTGTCACCTCAATGTGACTCCATTACACTTTGTAGCTTCCTGTTTTCCAGAGTGACAAGATGTTTAGGATTCAACTTGTGCATTTCATGACCAAACCAGGAATCGCCCATTTTTCAAGGAGCCCTGGTTTATTATTTTTTTTTAAATGTGTGATTCTGTCCTTTGTACATTTTTTCCCATATGGATTTGTAAGAACTCTTTACAGATGAAGATATTTATCCTTTGTCTGTCAGATGAGCATATGTAGTTTTCCCAGTTAAAAAAAATTGAGACTTCATGTTGAGTTATGTTAATGTTTTTCTTATTAGTGAAGAAATGTTGAGTTCATATTGAGTTGTTGGCAGATGTTTAAATATAAATTGTACATATTAATATTTTTCTTATGCATTTTGGTCTTGGTGCCATAATAAGCAAGACCTTCCCCATTCTAGGAATATAAAACTATTCTCCAGTAGATTTTATACTACATCATGGTTTTAATTTTTATATTTCAATATAAAGTATAAGTATTGAAATATCTTTATATAAATATTAAAATATAAAAAGATCCATCTGGGGGTGCCTGGGTGGCTCAGTGTGTTGAGCTTCTGCCTTTGGCTCAGGTCATGATCTCAGGGTCCTGGGATCAAGCCCCACAATGGGCTCTCTGCTCCGCAGGGAGTCTGCTTCTCCGTCTCTCTCTGCCTGCCTCTTTGCCTACTTAGGATCTCTCTCTGTCAAATAAATAAATCTAAAAAAAAAAACAAAACAAAAAACTCAACAAAACAAAACAAAAAAAGATCATCTGGAATTTATGGAGATTTGGTGTGATGTAAAGTTTTTATTTAAAAAAAAGTCACTGTTATACTATAGTTATGCATGATGGTACCATTGACAGAAGCTAGAGTAAGAATATATGGGACTGGCTGGGTGATGGACATTGGGGAGGGTATGTGCTATGGTGAGTGCTGTGAATTATATAAGACTGATGAATCACAGACCTGTACCCTTGAAACACATAACACATTATATGTTAATTAAAAAAACTAAAATTAAAATTAAAAAATAATACATGGGACCTCTACATAATATTTTTAAAATTATAAATCTACACGATTTTTAAAATAATGGAAAAAATCATTTTTTTTGTTGTTGCTATTGGTATCCCAGTTTATATTTCCAAACGGTTAGCTAAATGTCTAATTGCTTAGGTATCTTAGTGGTGAATATGAGGAAATTAGACACAAAATTGGCTATTACGTGGTCATTAAAAACAGTTTCTATAAAGCAAATATTCAATATAAGGGCAATTATATACAATTAAATGGTAAGTCAAAAATCAGAATAAAACCTATGTATTTGTAATACTCTTCATTTTGTTATATAAATACATAGAAAATAACACCAAGTTTATTAAAAGGGAAAGAATAGCTTAACAATGACAAAATCTGGTGGACATCATATTAATTAGCTGATTGAATTTAACATCACCACTAAGGGATAAACAGACATCACATACTTTCCAATAGCATGTTCTGAGGGGGAAAAAAAAATCACACGTGTAGTATTCCTGCAAATGTGTTTAACCTGAATTTTATCATGAGGGAACAAACAAATTCATTCTGAGGGTGATTTTGCAAGAACAACTTGCCAGGACAAAAATAAAATGTTGGGGGACCATTCTAGATAAAAGCCAACTTAAAATACATCTTTGGTTGGAGCCAGGTTGACATTATTAAAATTGTCAATACAAACTACAAGGCATTCCTGGGATAGAGAAACTGAAGATTGTATTTACATAGCAGTATGTATGACTATTAAGTTTCTTAAGTGTGAAAAGTGTGTTGTAGTTTTACGGAAGATCTCTTTTGGAAAATACATGCTAGGAGTCAAGTTTGTTAAGGGTAAAGTTTCATATTTGCAACTTATTCTCAAATGACGGGGAGAGAGAAAACTAAAATTCTGACAAAATTTTCCTTGTTGGTGAACTTAAATGAGTAGTATCTTACTGTGATATTTTCACAACTTTCCTGTAGATTTGTGCTCTAAAATAAAAATATTGGGGAAAAAAAAATAAAGCCTAGGAAACAGTGGCAGGAAATACAACAGGTGCAAGTGGTTATTACAAGCAATGTTAACTTTCATGCTTAGAATTTTATATATTTTGGGAGACCTGGGTGGCTCAGTCAGTTAAGCATCTGCCTTCGGCTCAGGTCATGATCCCAGGGTCCTGGGATCAAGTACCACATCAGGCTCCTTGCTCAGCAGGGTTCTTGCTTCTGCTCTGCCTGCTGTTCTCTCTGCTTGTGCTCGTTCTCTCTCTCTCTCTCTCTTTCTGACAAATAAATAAAATCTTTAAAAAAGGAATTTTCTGTATTTTGAAATTGTTTATAATGAATTTACATTATTTTAAATTCAGAAAAAAATGTTTTGAAAGAAGGAGGGAGTTACCACTCTGTTTCCTCCATTTTTGTCTCTGAATGTTTCAGGTCAGTTTCCCCAGTCTGAAGTCATGGTAGGTTGCTACCGCCCCTCTGAACAATTTGTTGCTTAAACTATAGCCCCTGGAGGATTTTACTAGTTGCCAAGCACATTTAGATATGGCCTTAAGAAAAACATGTATTGGCAACAGGTCTTTGGGGAGAAGGACGACTGTGAAGCTGGGCAGCTGGGGATGCCCAGCTCGCTCAGGGCGGAACACCACCCCTTCACAGAAGCCGGCTGGCCCTGGGCGGAACGCTGCCTGCTTCAGGGAAGCCGAGCACCTGGGAACTCCTGGTCAGCTCAGGGTGGAACGAAATACCGCCTGCTTCCCTTTTCCGTTGTCGCTCCTTTCTCTTCCCAGAAGTGCCCGGTGTCTTTTAGATGGGTTCTTTGAGTGTGCTTGGTTAACTATAAACTTTATCCTCCTCCTTGCTGTTGTCCACAAGACATGTGACTAGCGTTTGACCTTCATCGATTCTTCTGTTGGCTATTGTTTCTATCTAATAAAAGTGAGACTGGGGAGTTGCTCGTGGCCGCAGTCTTTTCAACTGTTGCCCCCTGCTCCCAATCTCTTGAAGCTGACTTGTTTGTGCCTAATTCTTCTCCCGTCTTCGCGGACTGGAAGCAGCAGTAGGTGGACACAGGGAAGAAGTGAGGACAGCGTTTCATGTCTCTGGGTGGCATCTCCCCACATTTGGTAAAGCGTTCTTATCCATGGAGAGTGGAACCATCTTCACTTCTGTCGCGAGTGTGTTTGGGGACTAGCTCCTCTCATCTGGGTGTGTTTCCTTAGAAATCTGAGGGACAGTGCAGGTCCAATTCCCCAACTAAAGAGCATCTTAAGGACCTATAGGAATTTGAAAACCTGCAGAGAACAAGTTTAGGGTGGATTATTTAATGAAACCTTTGGATTAACCTAACTTGATTATAAGACTTCCCTGACTGTTTCCCAAATTGCTTTACTTTCAACCCAAAGTCTGAGACACTGAACACTTTGGCCAGCTGGAAGTCAGAGACACCTGTGTCCCACACAGCAGTGAAGGCACTGGCACAGCCACAATTTTGCCTGGACTCTGTCAGCCTCAGACCCAGAACCGTGTGTGTAATTGAAGAGACACAGTGAGTCCCTGGAGGCGGAAGAATTCAGAGCACCTCTCTCTTTGGGTATGAACATTCCCCTAAGCATTAATACTTCTCTGGGGGAGGTGATGTCACAGGAACACTATAATGCTTGGGGGTGCTCATGCTGTCCAAAGCCTGTGGGATTTCCATCAGTTAGGTTTTTCTTTCTAAAATCAACCTAATCCATTTTGCCCCCCCCCATAGCCACCCCACTCATGCACACCTTTCTGATAACACCTTTCCCTTGACTGCATGTTATAATATTTTGGGTGAGTTTCTAGTCACATAAATGATTTCGTTGAGCTCTCAAATCACCCCTTCTAAGCCCTTCTAAGTTCACAAGAATCTCACCCCCCCCTTTTAAAAAAAATTTATTTATTCATTTGCAAGAAAGAGAGAGAGCAGGGAGACTGACGATGTGGGTCTGGATCCCAGGACCTGGAGATCATGATCTGAGCTGAAGGCAGATGCTTAACTATCCAGACACCATGGGATCTCACTCTTTTTTTTTTTTTTTAATTTTATTTATTTACTTGAGAGAGAGACAGAGATAGTGAGAGAGAGCTTAAGCAGGGAGGAGATGGAGAAGCAGGCTCCCCACCAAGCAGGGAGCCTGACCTGGGACTGGATCCCAGCACCCTGGGATTATGACCTGAGCCAAAGGCAGATGCTTAACTGACTGAGCCACCCAGTTATCCCAGAATCTCACTCTTTTTTGACAGCTATACAGTATTCTGATGTATAGATACAACATTTAATGTGACCTCAATGGCAAACATTTAGGTTTTTTCCTGGTCTTTAATTACACTGCAATGAATAACCTTGCCAATTATATGTCTTTGCCCAAGATGTGATATTTCTGTGTTGAAAGAAAGGCATGTGCTTTAAAAAAAAATGTGCAGATTGCTAAATTGCCATCCTGAGAAGCAGTACCATTTAGCATTTTCGCCAATATTGTAGAAAAGGGACAGTTTTTCCATGCCCATGCCAACAGATTGATATTCATTTTTCGAAGATAGCTAGTGGGGACTGGGGGAAAAAAAAACTCTTCCAGAGATTTTGAAGGACAAACTTCCTCATTATCCCTATCCATGCTTATTTCATGCAAGCTGATTATGGTGGTGTGTATGAAATCCTCTATGGGAAACCCCTTTTGCAAATGGGATGGCAGAGTTTTCCTCAAAGCTTCATAGCTCCAAAAGCTGATTTGTGTACATTTCATGTGAAAATAAAGTTCTAACTGAGGAGCAGTATTACTATTTCTTGTAAGGGAATATTTAGGTTGTAAACAGACCTGAGTTGGCTAAAAACTTCTGGGAATTAATTTTTTGTGGCTAAACCCAAATTTTAAATTCAACTGAGGAAATCCACTTGTCAAAAGGATGCTATTCCCAAGTCAAATTTAAATTGTGTACAAAATCTGTATTTTCATGAAATTATTTTGCCTTGGAAAGAATACGCATGGATGGCCATGATAGACGTCCTGGCCATGATAGACGTCCTGATGCCTGAGGTAGATTTTATCAGGCTCCATGTGTATGCTTCACTATTACTGTCAGTTTACGTAAGACCTTCTTGAAAAAAATGAAAATATTTCAGGTTACACTATAGATTTGAAACAAATAAAATAATGAAAAATATAATGTTGGTTAAATTTACAGAAGTAGGTGGCATTCACAACAAACGCAGGCAATCCCAGTGGAGCCCTTTCTTCCCGGCTCAACACCACCCGTTCATCCTCCCTGAGAGGTGACCACCAAATGAGAAGCTTTTGGGAGTCAGTGTTTTAAGGATGACCTAGTAGAGTTTACTAGAGATTATTAGTACTATAACTAGAAATACAAAGCAGCAGCCGAGAAATCAGGACTCCACTGTACTTAGAGATGAGAAAGGCAGACCCTGATGAACAGCCATGAACACAGAGTAAAATGATCCTACTGGTCTGAGCTCAGGGCTGCTGTGGGAGGCTCTTCTGGTGTTGGTTTAATGATTCCTTTTGGTTTAGATTCTTCTGAGGTGTGAAATGATGAGTCACCCAAAGCAAAAAGAGAAGACGCGCAAGCAAGGTCCCAACACAGAGCCCCAAGCGGTAAATCTCTCACAGCGGGGCAAGCAGCGGGTGAGCGGCAGGCCGGGACAGGCCGAGGGAGTCTGCCCCCCATGACTACTGCCTGGGGCAGGTGCCAGGCCTGCGTCTCCCAGGGTCAGCCGAACTGCCAGCATCTGCCAAGTGCAACAGCCACCAGCGCCACAGATGAATGATCTCCGTCTTTCTCCCCTGGTTGTACGAGACCTTCTTGCTAAGGCTTCTAGAAAGTAAAGACTCACCCACACTCCGGAGTGTGAGATACTTAACTGAAGAGAAAATTCCAGGACATTCTGGTGACAGGGAGACAGCGGGAGCAGACAGATGGGATGGAGGGGAGCCCTAGTGATGGGAGCAAGTAAACGCCCCAGCAACACCTGCACACCACCCGCCTACCAGCAGCACTGCTTCTTACAGCAGCTCTTCTGCTGGCAACAGCCCTTCCCACTGCTGCAGCCACGGCAGCCACAGCCAGAGGAGCCACATGAGCCACATGAGCCACAGCCACATGAGCTGCAGCTACAGGAGCGGCGGCAGCAGCAGACTGCGGGGTTACTGCAGCTGCCACCACAGCCACTGCTGCTGCCACTGCAGCCACTGCCGCCACCACCATAGCCACCACCATAGCCACCGCCACAGCCACCACTGCAGCCACTGCAGCTGCCACAACTTCCGCAGCCACAGCACCCCATGGTGTCAGGAGAGAGAGCGCAGGAGGGAGTAGAGAGGAGGAAAACTCAGGAGGTGAGAGCGGTCTGATGCTGCCTTCTGCTGGGGGAGCCCTTCATGTACCAAGTCTACAGGCTGAGCCAGCGCCTTGTTGTTTACCCGTCTTCCCAGGAAAGGTCTCACGGGACCTTTACTCCCTTCCTTGTTGAAGTCTCGGTCCCTCAACCTTGCTAATTTTAACCTTAACTGGTCTCTTAAATCTATACTTAGATTAGAACACACTTCTAACAGGTGTGTGCCCATGAGAACGTACATGTGTATGTATTTGCGCCAGGGCCTCCCCTAGTGCTTGGGCCCGTGTAAGTAGTCAGTGGACAGCTGTTGAGTTAAGTAAGTGCCTGAAATATTTAAGAACAATCCTTACATTTTACAGCCATGGTAAAATCCCATGTTTCCTACCCTAGAGCCAGGTAAAATCCCATGTTTCTGTATATACTTCTTAGTCATCATGGGTTTGAGGAAGGAAACAAACAAACCAACACTGTTTTTCTCTCTACTGGGTTTCACCATACACCTCTCTTGTTACAAAAAACTTTTGAAAGGATAAGTGAAAACTGGATTGAAAAGAGAAAAAAGTGGGCACCCCTAAATGTATTCTGTCTCCCCTTAAAACTCGGAGAGGCGTTTCCTGGCTCCCTGAGATTCTTCATTCACAAGAATTGATTGCTCATTAACATTTGCTTAAAACGTTGTATGATCTCGGACGCTAAAGATGTAATTGTGGGCAGCCTGCTCCGAAGTCATCAGCCAAGAGTGAAGTTTCTGCCGCTGTTTGTTAAAGGACTGAGGGAACAGAACATAAGAAAGGTTTCGTGGGGGTGGCTCGCTTTCTTCCGAGCCTCTCTCAGGTTGAAGACCGGTGGCCAGGCCCCCGTTTCAGACCAACCAAGGCCAGGAGAATGTTTATATGAAGTGATCGCTCTCCTCATGGCTGCCTCTGTGGCCCCAGAGAGCCTGCGGCTGGGACCAGGACTCCAGAGAGGCTGTTCTTGCTGGATTGTTGCGAGAACCCACCTCCTCCACTCCAGAAGACCTACCGGACAGGAAGCCACTACCCCCCAGTCTGTCTCCAGGCTTATGCTGCAGCTCTGGAGGGGACACAACCCCCCTCTGGCGGGTCTGCACCCCCCCCCAGAATGCTCGTGTCCCTGGATTTACAACGGACACCTCTCTTATAAACTTACTTTTTGAAAGCCAGAGAAGGAAGACTTAGAATGCCCTCCACGATCAACCGCCGGTCCACCAGAAGGCTGTCAGGCCGCTTCTGGCTCTCCATGTTGGTTGCCCGGCATCGTGGGAAAGCCCTGCCGTGGGCACGGGAACCCCATGAGAGTTCTCTGATGAATCCTGTCCGAGACCCACGCATCTTTGTCAGGCCCCTGGAACTACTTCTTTCCCTCCACTTTAGCCATCATTTTTCTACATTCCATCCGCAGACGATGCAACACACAATAATTTCATTCATAACAGAAAACTCAGAGTTTACTAAGCCTGCTGCTGTGCTAAAAATAGCAGTGTTACTATGGCAAGGGTGTTCAAGAAGGAAGTAAAGGAAAGGTCTTGTGAGATTCTTCCATGGAAACTGGGCTGAAAAATAAGGGGGGGTGCCAGTATATAAGGGGCTCCCCCAGCAGAAGGCGACATCAGACCTTCCTCACCTCCTGAGTCTCCATCCTCACCTCTCCTGAGTCCTTACTCTCCTCACACCATGGGGTGCTGTGGCTGTGGAAGTTGTGGTGGCTGCGGTGGCTGCAGCAGTGGCTGCGGTGGCTGTGGTGGCTGCAGTGGTGGCTGTGGCAGCTGCACCACGTGCAGATGCTACCGGGTCAACTGCTGTCCCTGCTGCACCGGCTGCTGCGGGTGCTGCTGCACTGTCCCCGTGGTCTGCTGCTGCCGCCGCTCCTGTGGTTGTGGCTCATGTGGCTGCGGCTCGTGTGGCTGTGGGAAGGGCTGTTGCCAGCAGAAGTGCTGTTGCCAGCAGAAGTGTTGTAAGAAACAATGCTGCTGCTAGGCGGCTGGTGTGCAGATGATGCTGGGGCCTCTGCTTGCTCCCATCACTAAGGCTCCCTCCCTCCCATCAGTCTGCCCCCGCTGTCTCCCTTGGCTTCGTGACACCTCCCCCCTGGTTCTCACTCAGAATTAAAGTAAGTTTTGCCATTTAAAAAAATCATCATGTGGACATTGTATACAATGTCATCCAAGAAACAAGAGAGAGAACCTCTTGATTACTGAGCTCAGCAACCAGAACTTTACTGTGTTCTCTTCTTTATGTTTTTTCCTATCTAGATATTAAGTCTTTTTGTATTTACCATAAATGTTCTGTCTCTTCTGTGGCCACAGAGGCTTTCTAGATACTCTCCTAAAAATCTCTTAATAAAGTACAAAAATAAACTCTGAACAGTTGTTATTGTTTTAGTCTTAGAGTTATTTTCATTAAGCTAACATTAATTATGTTCCTCCGTGGGTTGGGGCTGTTAATACACAAAATAATTATGCCTTGTGTTATTATAATCTAGTCATACACAAATAACCACGAACACAAGGCAGGATAATGAACATGTCTAAAGGCGGAGATGTGGCGTGTTGTGGCAGAAGCGAGTCCACATGGTTGGGTGGGGAATGAGGGTAATGGACTGGAATAGTTTCAAGAAATACATGACATTTGGGGGTGTGTTTTAAAGAATTGGTGAAATTTTGACAGGTGGAGATGATTGAGGGCAGATATTTCAAGGAGAAGGCCAAAAAGCCAGGGATGGGAAAGTTCAAGACGTACGTGGGAGGTTGCAAGCCATGAGTGTAACCGAAATACGGAGTCTGGGCATAGCTGGAAATAAGCAATGGCTAGACTAGGTATACAATTTATAGTGAGAGCAATGACCAGCATTCGCATTGTCCTTAAAAGCCAGCATTCTTCTAAGAACTTAAGTGTTTTGATGGAAGCCATATTACTATGCCCACTGCACAGAAAGAGAGGTTAGGTAATTTGCTTAAAGCTCGTGGATGTTGCTGGTGGTTTTTGAGAGGGTTTTTTAACTACAACATACAGAGTTAACTGGTTCGTGGAGAGAGCTGAAGCTGTGTCAGCAATCCTGGGAAAGAGAATGAGGACCTAATACAACAGCAAATGGAACCCCAAAGTGTATATGTGAGTGATAAAACCATAATACAAAACCCACCACTGGAGGACCATGTCTGCAATCACAAAATGGGCAAGATACCAACGGTGATTGTTATGGACCGAATAATGTCCTCCCTCAACACCATTCATGGGTAGAAGCCCTAACGTCCAATGTGATGGTATTTGGAGATGATGTCTTCAGGAGGTAAGTAGGTTTAAATAAAGTCCTGAGGGTGTGAACTCATGGTGGGATTAGTGCCCTCAAAAGAAGAGGAAGAGATGCCAGAGTTCTCTCTCTCTCTCTCTGCCCTGTGAGGGCATTACAGCAAGAAGGTAGCTATTTGCAAGTCAAAATAGAGCTCTCCTGGGAGTCAATTACACTGGCGCCCTGATTTCAGACTTCCCACCCTCCAGAACTCTGAGGAAATAAATCTTTGTTGTTTAAGTCATTGAGTCTTTGGTCTTTGGTTATGGCAGCCTCAGAAAATACAGTGATGTAATGATACATAGTGACTTCTAGTCTTGTTTCTGAGCGCTTTAAGGTACTGTCCAAGGCAACCTGTTTTTAAATTCATATTAGATATGGTCAACATAGGTGAGGAACTGACCATTTCCTTTAGAGTCATTTGTCTCACTCTGTAAGGTGAGGGGGTAAAGGGATTTGATAACAATGTAAAAAAGCCATCCAATAAGTCACACAGTAAATTCTCTCACAAATCTCTCTGATCCTGTTCACCATGTATGTATGTATGTATGTATTTATTGGGGGGGGGGCAGAGGGAGAGAGAGAATCCCAAGCAGGCCTCACGCCCAGCATGGAGCCCATGGTGGGGCTGATCCCATGACCCTGAGATCATGACCTTGAGTTGAAACTAAGAGTTTGACACTCAAACAACAGAGCCACCCAGGCACCCCACGGTGTATTTATCTTTCCTCCCTCAGCTTGGGTGTTTTGAGGAGTGACACATTTCCTTGTATTTGCTAACCTGAAGAGCTCTAGACTTGAAAAAATTGTCTTTTTGGTCTTCTTATCTAATCTTGATCTTTCATATTCATTTCTAAGAAGACTATTTGGATTCAGACTGTAGACTAAAAATGTGTATGGATCAAAAGGCTTAGCACACATTACAGTTTGCTAATAATATTATTAGAATGAGTGGATGCTAATTATAAGTATATAACCTATATGTTTTATATGTTTACACGTTACTCATATTTAACATTATTTATGTCATATATGTTATCTTACACAGGTTATACACCTATTTTTGTATACACGTATCAGGTTATGTATTTGTTATATATTACATGCAATATTTATATACACATATATATACACACATATGCACTCAGATTATGAATTTGATGACTTAACACATGAGTTTTTCTTCACTCACTTACAAAATCTAGTGATTTGCGATGGTATGTTCTCAGATATAGTTGCTCCTGGGAAGGCTTGCCTCATCTCCTTCCATCTGTTCTTTCTTGATTGTTGGGTCCACCGTGACTCCTGGGACTTTGCTCACATGTTTACTTTACCCTCTGTGGAGTCTATGATCCCAGTTATCACAGGTTAGAGCGTTACCATCCAAAAGACCTTTGGTCACTTCAAAGCAGTCAAAGCAAGACATGGGAATATTTAGTCTATACTTATGTACAGAATGTCCTGGAATTGTGTTTATTGGCTGCCTGGGGAGGAGGAAGGCAATCATCAGTGAGAAGGATAGGAGTGTGCTGGGAAGGACCAACAGGTGAACAATGATGTTTGACTTGGCTTGCCTGTCAATGTTGGAAAGGTAAGATTTGGCCTATCTCAATTTTTTTCTTTGGACCTGACTTCTGGCTCTCTTTGTTGTTAGAGGTTAAATGGCCTGTTTTATAAAGATGCCTGAAGTTAAAACAGAGCCTTACTGACTTTTGTTTAATCTATGATTGAGGTTCTCTCAACAAGAGAGTGTCTTTACACCTTGGCAAGACCCTGAAGTAGTAGCATGGTGCCTTAAATATCTCCTACATTTTCAATTGACTTGAGCAATTATTTCTCTTTACATTTGTCAGACTAATTAAATTAAAATCAGATGATATTGAATTCAACCTCTGATAAAGAAAAATACACTTATATTTAGTTTTTATATGAGATAAATTTCAAGGGTCACTTATTAAGAGATGTAGTATAACATACTCAATGACTCTTTAATTTACTTCTTGTAAGGACATCATCTGCCAAGAGTGGCATACTGTGTTATTTTCCTAGGACTGTGGTAATAATCCACCAGAGGCTGGATGGCTTAAATGACAGCAAGTTCTTTTCTCAGGCCAAGATCAGAGTTTGGGGAGGTTTGGCTTCTCCTGAGGCCTTTCTCCTTGGCTTGAAGATGGTTATCTTCTGGCTGGGTCCTCACCTGACCTTTTCTCTGTGTGTATCTTTCTTGTAAGGCTGACACCAGTCATTTCGCATTAGAGCCCCACCCTTAAGATAAGACCTAACAGGTCTTATCTACAAATTCCAGAGGACCGGCATCCTTCGAGAAGCTCAGCTCAGTGAGAACAGACACACAGGGGGAATGTCATGCAGTAATAGCTGCAGAGATTGAAGTTGTGCGGGTGTAAGCCAAAGGATGCCAGATTGCCAGAAAACTAGCAGAAGCTAGAAAAAGGCAAGGAACGGTCCCTCTATGGATTTCAAAGGGAGCAAGCTTCTGGACTTCTGACTTCTGGCTTTCAGACTATGAGATAATAAATTTCTGTTGTTTTACGCTGCCCAATTTGTGATTCCTTGTGACAGCAGCCCTAAGAAACGAATACAAGCATTAAGTACCCTGCATTTAAGAGTAGCATATAAAGAATTGCTATTGATTTCTTTCATTTGGTCCTATATGTGGTCATTGTGAAGAGCTCTCTCACTAGCACTAATGATTTCTTAGTTGATTCCATTACTATTTCTAGTATCTTCGTCTTGCTTTTGATAGTAATGGCAATATACCTAAAGCCTCTCTATTAAATATAATGTTCGTTGTAGATTACTTGGACATTTCTGGGTTGCTAAGGGGTACTCTTTAAAAAAAAAACATAAAAAGCTGTCAAGTTTTATGAGATGTATTATTCTGTATAAGTTGAAGTAGTCTTAACTTTTCTCCTCAGTCCATCAAAGTTGTGAATTTTATAAGTGAAATGGCCCTACACACTTTTTTTTTTTTTTTGGTATGGTCCCTACCTAGTTTAGAATCAATATTAACACTTGCCTTATAAAACGAGCCAGGCAGCTTTTTAAAAAAAATATTTCATAGAACAATTTTATAAATAAGAAATTGAGTATTTTAAAGAATTTGGTAGGATTAACTAAGAAAGGGGTACTTGAAAATGTATGTGTAGTTGTTGATAATTTTAAAAAATGCAAAGTTAATTTAAAAAGTTAAACAAATTGATTCCCAGTAGAGGGAAAGATGAAACAAAACATGAATTAGATACAACCGAGGGATATAGAGCTCACCAACAGTGAGTAGATACAGCAAGACAATGAAATTACTTTAAAAATTATTTTTAAAAAGAGGAAGACACAACTTAAAAAAAAAGTCAATGCCAGTGTAGTTAACATACAGTGTTATATTAATTTCAGTTGTGCAATATAGTGATTCAACAGTTCTATATATCACCCGGTACATACCGTATCTTCTTTATACACTCATCTACTCATGGACACATGAGCTGTTTCCATAATTTGGCTATTGTAAATAATGCAGCAGTAAACATAGGGGTGCATGTATCCCTTTGAATTAGTGTTTTTGGATCCTTTGGATAAATACCCAGGAGTGCAATTGCTGGAGTAGGAAAGTTGAACTTTCTGAGGACCCTCCATACTATTTTCCACAGTGGGTGCACCAGTTTGCATTCCCACCAAGAGTGGCACATTCCTTTTTCTCCACATCCTTGCCAACACTTGTTGTTCTTGTGTTGTTGATTTTAGCCATTCTGACAGTTGCCAGGGAGTCTCATTGTGGTTTTGATTGGCATTTCCCTGATAAGGAGTGATGTTGAACATCTTTTCATGTATCTGTTGGCCCTCTGTATGTCTTTTTTGGAGAAATGTCTGTTCATGAAAGGCGCAGCAACTTTATGATCCTCTTTTTTTTTTTGAAACATATTTATTTATTTGAGAGTACACATAAGTGTGCATGTGGAGGGAGGGGAAGAGGGAGAGAGAGAGTGAAGTGGACTTCCTGCTGAGTGTGGGGTTCATGTAGGGCTGGATCCCACAACTCTGAGATCATGACCTGAGCTGAAAACAAGAGTCAGACATTAACAAAATGAGCTACCCAGGCGTCCCTATGATTGCCTTTTTGGGCCCAAGAAGGCATCAGCTTGTAGAGCTTTTGAAAGGAGGTCATAGTCTAGTGTCCCTCCCTGCAAGTTATCTTCTGAACACACTTCTTGTGTGTGCACTTAACACACTATGGGTAAAATGTTAAATGGGTCTCATAGCTTTCTCTGCCTGACTTTGGTTGGGAAGATGCTTACATCAACTTTTCTGCACACTCCAGTGAGAAGCAGGACGGCGTCATTCTGTATTTCCATATTAGTTTTTCTTCTTAGTGTGTTTCACATAGCTCCAATGCTCCCTTTCATCATGTTTTTAACTCTTTAGCTTTCTGTGTGTGTTTTTATAAGCCATCTCAAGTCCTTTGTGAAATCAAGTGGAGTATAAATAAGCAAGCCCTTCAGCCAAGTAAAATGTTGGTAGTTAGTTGCCCTTGCTGGAGCTTCCCAGAATTCAGCTTCTCGGATTGGTTCCTATTGGTCTACCCTGAGTAGTTTTCTTTCTACAGGAAAAATGAATATGTTATGAAAAACCGTTCTTTATGTGCATTTCCCCTCTTCTTCCATCCACCTTATTTTGATGTGAAAAATGGACCCAATAATTCCTCCAAACACTAAATTGGGCATAATGCCAAAGAGAGGCAGGTAAGATTGGAAAAGAGGAACTTCACCTGTACCACAGTAAAGACCTTTTGTCTTGTTTAGAGAGGTAGATTTTAGTAGTCTTATCTTGTGGAAATTCAGATGTCATGTTTTCAATGATCTATGTAAATTCTTCTTCAAAGTAGACATCTTTTTTCATATTTTTAAAATCATTTTTCTCTCATCCCACTTAGCCATCCCTCAAGGCCATAATTGCTAACAAAGACTTTTGAATAGCGTCCATTCAAATGGAAGAGAAAAATGGTTTGACCAAAGGCCCTCAAGACGCGCACTCAGGACCACTTCTTGTCCTAAGATCTGATTGGAGGTGTAGCCATCTGTCTCTGTGCCATCTCACGCTGTGATTGGTCTCAAAAACCCAAATTACAACGCCGTAATGTGTTTTCATCCTTGTTTTGCAGAGACTGTTTTTGGAGATATCAAATCCAAATTTAAGATATATTTATTTATTTATTTAGGTTTTTATTTGTTTATTTGAGAGAGAGAGCACGCACAAGCAGGGAGAAAGGCAGCGAGAGAAGCAGGCTCCTCATTGAGCAGGGGGCCTGATGTGGGGCTTGATCCCAGGACGCTGAGATCATGACCTGAGCCAAAAGCAGTTAACAACTGAGCCACCCAGGCTCCCCTGAATTTGAGATTTCTTATTAAGATGTCATGATGTCCTTTTTCTGAATGAAACTCACTCTTGATTTCACTCCTTCTTTTCTTTCCTTGTCATTCTTCATTTTTATTTCTACACTTGAAAAAATCATATATATATGTATATACATGTATGTAAAATATGTGTATATATTTGGAATATATGTATATATGAAATACAGGTATATATATAAAATATATGTATGTATATAGGTATATACATATATATATGAAATAAAGTGGCACATAACTAATAAATGAATACAGTGTTTAGAAATATATATATATATTTTTCTTTAATTTTGTCCCAGATACAAATAACTTTTCTGGTGGCTTTTTAAAAAAAAATAATGAAAAATAAAGCTTCATTAGTTTTCAAAAGTAGCTTGTTATGTGTATATCTTCACAATCTCACTGTCACAGCATATTCTGCATTCAAGGACAACTCTCTTTTTGTTGGACATTTTTTGGTTAAGACTCGGATCATGACAATCTTCTTTGACATGTTTAGGAGTCACTGAGCACTAATTCCATCTTTCAGTCTACACTTTACAAAGGAGGACACTTAGCACATCCTATAACCAAAAACTTTCTGCAGGGTCAGATGTCGGTGCCTCCGTCTGCTTAGATGTGAGCAGGGGTGCTGTGTTTCCTGGTGGTGCCAGCTTATTTATTTATTTACTTATTTATTAATTTGTATAGATGTTATTTATCTATTAGAGACACAGTGAGAGAGGGAACACAAGCAGGGGGAGTGGGAGAGGGAGAAGCAGGCTTCCCGCTGAGCAGGGAGCCCGATGCGGGGCTTGATCCCTGTACCCTAAGGTCATGACATGAGCTGAAGGCATACACTTAATGACCAAGCCACCCAGGCGCCCCTGATGGTGCTAATTTATGAGGGGCAGTTGTCTGAAGCCCAGGAGCGGGTCTTGAAGGAATAGCTTGAAGCAATAGGTGAGGAAGATCAAGGTTGATGTTGGAGTCCTCATTCCCGTTCCTCTGCGGTGTCTTAGGTCAGTGATGGTGATGGGGAGGGCTCGTGTTTTCAATGGTCTTCAGTGACTCATGTATTCCCTTTCTTTCTCAAAACCTCCTCTCAGGAAATATTTGATAACATAGTCACTTCTTAAAGGTTGAAGGTGACTAGTCCCATGCAATTTTTTATTTAATATTTTAACTAGGAACCGTGTGCCTTTGCAGGACTGTCAACCCTGATTACTAGTTGGGGCTGAAGCACTTTTGTGATGTTCTGCACAAGTTCTGGTCTCGAGAGGAAAGCTGCCTGCATAGATAGCACACAGAATGTTAATCCAGTTAAATAATAATTATGCAAAATAAGAGTTAACGGTGCACTAGATAATCATCCAACATTTTTGTGCTGATCCTTCCGCACAGAGCACAAGAAAGTTGAGTGCACCCAGATTCAGAGAAGGACAAAGTTTACTAATTGGCTGTAATGCACCTTTATGGCCATTTCTCCAGGTTCTGTTTTTCTAGCAGGGAAAATGGTGTTTTCAACGTTTAACTCTGGGAGGTACTGTTCTTCGTCTTCGGAAGAGCATGAGCTGTTTTGTTAGGGGTGGCCACTTTAAAGCAAACAGTGATAACCACCATAGAAGATCTCTTGTTTTCTTTTTCTTTCTTCTTCTTTTTTTTTTCCTCTTAACTTTTTTTTTTAATAGGGAAAATTACTGAAGTGGAATCATGATGTATTTACCTTATAAAAAAGGTAGCATGTGGGGGTGCTTGGGTGGCTCAGTGGGTTAAGTGGCTGCCTTCGTTGAAATCACGGTCTCAGGGTCCTGGGATCAAGCCCCGCCTCACCCCCCATGGTGGGGGGGGGGTCCCTGCTCAGCGGGGAGTCTGCTTCTCCTTATCCCTCTGTCCCTGTTTGTGTGCTCCTATCTTTTTCTCTGTCAAATAATTAAATAAAATCTTTTTTTTTTTTAAGAGTGAGAGCGTGTGTTACACAGATACACATTATTCATAGGTCAATATGCACGCCCTTCCCTCCACCTTTCAGGTTTTGAGTGTGTCTTCCAGTTCTGAGAGTGGAAAGCTGAAAGAAGTCCAGAAAGACAAACTGAATTTATGTTTGGAGGACAGAGAAGGATTAGATAAGGAAAGAAAATGGGTAGGTCCCTGCAAGAAGAAAGCCAAGGCTGAGTTCTTTGGGAATTCATGGGTCATTTTCAGAAGGTAAGGAGATGAGGAGGTGGGCCATGCTGCGATGCAGAGGTGCTTGAGAGATTGGAGGGCAAAAATGTTTGGGATGTTTTTCCCTGACTTCTACAGTTTGCTTCTCACTTTTGAACTCTGCTAAGAGATTGCAGTGAATATTCACATCTTATTTTTTCCTGGATAACTTGACTCTGCTAAGACAGACCACAGGGCAATACAGCCTCACAGAGAAGGTACACATCTACCTGTCTACCACTCTATCTAAACCAGTGTTGATTTTATATCATGAAAATAAATCATGGTAATGGGGAAAAGCCCAGCAGTGGACAAAGTAAAAAGCAAAAGTCTGCTGTGAAGTTCGTCACTTAAATATAATCACCTTTACATTTGATAGCTACACTCAGATTTTTTTTTGTCTACACATATTCTAACATATAGTTAATATTTGCAAAACAAGACTAAGTTCTATCTATATACTTTGGTGCAGCTTTCCTTTTTCACTTGTTAGGACTGCATGCCATCTCTCTGGCCTCTTCATATCTTTTAGAAATTCTTACAAAGTTTTCCTCATAGATTTACTACAATTGTTTTTAAAACGTTGTCACCATTATGAGGTATGTAGGTTGTGTCCAGTTTTTTGATATTGTCAACAGTGCAGCATTGAGCATCCTTGACCATATGGACATACAGATTCTACCATAAACGACCCTTCAAAAAAAGTAGAAGGTTCTTATAATCCTTTGAATTTCCATGTTACCAGTTGTAACATCTCCTCTTTAATTTCTGATTTTATTTGAGTCCTCTCTCTCTTTTTCTTGATGAGTCTGGCTAAGTTTTGTTTATCTTTCCAAAGAACCAGCTCTTAGTTTTATGGATCTTTCCTGTTGTCTTTTTGTCTCTGTTTCACTTATTTCTGCTCTGATCTTTATTATCTCCTTCTTTCTACTAACTTTGGGCTTTGTTTGTTCTTCTTTTTCTAGTTCCCTGAAGTATAAAGTTCCATTGTGTATTTGAGATTTTTCTTGTTTCCTAGTGTGAGCATTTATTGCTATGAACGTTCCCTTTAGAACTGCTTTTGCTGCATCGCGTAAGTTTTGGTGTATTCTGTTTCCATTTGTCTCAAAGTGTTTTTTGATTTCTTCTTTGACCCATTGGTTGTTCAGTAGCATGTTGTTTAATCTCCACATATTTGTGAATTTCCCAGTTTTTCTCATTTCTAGTTTCACACCATTGTGGTCAGAAAAGATGCTTTGTATGATTTCAGTATCACACCATTGTGGTCAGAAAAGATGCTTGGTATGATTTCAGTACTCTTTAAATTTATTAAGACTTGTTTCGTAGCCTAACATATGATCTATCCTGGAGAATGTTCCATGTATAATTGAAAAGAATCTGTATTCTCTTGCTTTTGGGTGAACTCTTCCTTATATGTTTATTAAATCCATTTGGTTCAATGTGTCATTTAAGGCCAATGTTTCCTTATTGGCTCTGTCTGTATGATCTATCCATTGATATAAGTGAGGTAATAAAATCCCACAGTATTGTATTGTTAACTATTTCTCCCTTTAGGTCTGCTATTATTTGCTTTATATATTAGGTGCTCCTATGTTGGGTGCATAAATACTTACAAATGTTATACCCTCTTACTGACTGAACTCTTTATGATTATGTAGTGCCCATCTTTGTCTCATTACTGTTTTTTGTTTCAAAGTTTATTTTACCTGATATGAGTATAGTTACCCCAGCTTTATTTTGGTTTCCATTTGTATGAAATATGTTTTTCCATCCCTTCATTTTCAGTCTCTGTGTGTCTTACATCTAAAATTAGTCTCTTGTAGGCAGCATGTAGATAGGTCTTTTTTGTTTTTTAAATCAACTCAATCAACTTATGTCTTTTGATTGATTTAAAGTAATTATTGATAGGTATGTATTTACATTCTGTTACTTGTTTTCTCACTATTTTTATAGTTTTCCATTCCTTTCTTCTTCTCTTGCTCTCTTCCTTTGTGATTTGATCCTTTCCTTTCCTTTCCATTCCTCTCCTTTCCTTTCCTTTGAGAGAGAGAGAGAGTACACATGCATGTGAGGTGGGGAGGGAGGGGCAGAGGGAGAGAGAGAGAAGCCTAAGCAGGTTCCACGCTCAGTGTGAAGGCTATTGTGGGGCTCAATTTCATGACCCTAAGATCATGACCTGAGCGTAAATCAAGAGTCAGATGCTCAACTGAATGAGCCATCCAGGTGCCCCTGATGGTTTTCTTTAGTGGTATGCTTATGTTCCTTTCTCTTTAATTTTTGTATATTTACTATAGGTTTTTGCTTTGTGGTTACAACAAGGTCTACATATAGTAATTTATATCTAAAACAATCTACGTTAAGTTGATAACTTAAATTTGAAATGAAAGAGACATTACAACTGATACCACAGAAACACAAAGGATAATTAAGGACTACTATGAACAATTATACATCAGCAAATTGGACAACCTAGAAGCAAGGGATAAATTCCTAGAAACATAGATCCTAAGAGGCTGAATCATGGTGAAAAAGGAAATCTGAACAGACTGATTACTAGTACAGAGATTGGATCAGTAATCAAAAACCTTCCTACAAACCGAAGTCCAGGACCACTTGGCTTCATTGTCAAATTTTATCTAATATTTAAAGAAGAATTAATGCTAATCCTTCTCAAAGTCTTGCAAGAAATGGAAGAGAAGGGAACTCTTCCAAATTCATCTTATGATGCCAACATTAGTTTGATACCAAAACCAGACAAGGATGCCACATGAAAATTATAGCCAATATCCCTGATGCACATAGATGCAAAAATCCTCAACAAAATGCTAGCTAACCAAATTCAACAATGCATTAAAAATATTATACTGCACTGGGGCGCCTGGGTGACTCAGTGGGTTAAAGCCTCTGCCTTCGGCTCAGGTCATGATCCCAGGGTCCTGGGATTAAGCCCCACATCGGGCTCTCTGCTCGGCAGGAAGCCTGCTTCCTCCTCTCTCTTTGCCTGCCTCTCTGCCTACTTCTGATCTCTGTCTGTCAAGTAAATAAATAAAACCTTTAAAAAAATATATTATACTACACCTAAAACTAAAATAAGATTTTATGTCAACTACACTTCAGTTTAAAAAATGGGTTATAAAAATAGATTGTACACCATGATCAAGTGGGATTTGTTTCAGGGATGCAAGAATGGCTTGACATCTGCAAATAAATCAGTGTGATACACCACATTAGCAAAATGAAGAATAGTCATATAATCTCAATAGTTGCAGGAAAAGCGTACTACAAAAATCTCAATAGTTGCAGGAAAAGCATTCTACAAAATTTAGCTTCTATTTATGATAAAAACTCTCAACAAAGTGAGTATAGAGGGAAAGCACCTCAATGTAATAAAGGCCATATATGATAATTCCACAGCTAACATCATACTCAACAGTGAAAAATTTAAAGTCTTTTCTTTAAGATCAGGATCAAGATGAGGATGCCTACTTTAACTACTTTTTTTTTCAACATAGCCGAGGAAGAAGAAGAAATAAAAGGCACCTAAATTGGAAAGAAAGAAGCAAAACTATCACAATTTGCAGATGACATAATATTATGTATAGAAAACCCTAAAGACTCCACCAAAAAACTGTTAGAACTAATATATAAATTCAGTAAAGTGCAGTATACAGAATCAATGTACAAAAATCTGTTGTGTTTCTATACACTAAAAGTGAACTATCAGAAAGAGAAATAAAATAGTCCCATTTACAATTGCATAAAAAAAGAACAAAATATCTAGGACTAAATTTAACAAAAGAGGTGAAAGACCTGTATGTTGAAAACTATATAATTAATAGAAGAATATAAAGACCCAAATAAATAGGAAGATATTCTGTGCTCATTGACTGGAAGAACCAATGTGGTTAAAGTGTCAATACTACGGAAAACAATCTACAGATCCAGTAAAATCAAAATATCAAAGGCATTTTTTTCACAGAAAGAACAAATAATCCTAAAATTTGTATGAAAGCATACACACAGAAAAATCCCAAATGGTCAAAGCTATCTTGAGAAAGGAGGACAGAGCTGGCGGTATCATGCTGTCTGATTTAAAACTATGTTACAAATTTCAAAGCTATAGTAATTAAAGCATTATAATATTAGCAAAAAGATTAGACGCCTAGGTCTATGGAACAGAATAAGGACTCCAGAAATAAATCTGTGCATATACGGTCAATTAATTTAAGACAAAGGAACCAAAAATATGCAATGGGGAAAGGATAGTTTATTCAATAAATTGTGTTGGGAAAAGAAGAAAACTATTTTATGCCATATGCGAAAGAAGAAAACTAGACCATTATCTTATACCATATGCAAAACTCAAAGTGGATTAAAAACTTGAACATAAAACCTGAAACCATAAGACTTTTAGAAGAAAACATAGGGAGTAAGCTCCTTGACCTAGGTCTTGGTAGTGATTTTTGAATCAGACACCAAAAGCAAAAGAAACAAAAGCAAAAATAAACAAGTGGGACTATACCAAATTAAAAATCTTTTGCATAGAGAGAGAAACTATCAGCAATATGAAAAAGCAACTTACTGAATGGGACCAAATATTTGTAAGTTATATATCTGATAAGAGACTGATATCCAAAATATATAAAGAACTCACACACCTCAAAAAAAAAAAAACCAAAACCAAATAATCCAACTGAAAAGTGGGCAGAAGACATAAACAGATATTTTTCCAAAGAAGACATACAGGTCCATGAAAAGATGCTCATACATCATTATAGCCTTAATCACTGAGGAAGTGAAAATCAAAACCTCAATGGGATATCACACCTATTAGAATGGCTATCATCAAGAAAGCAAGAAACAACAGGTGTTGGTAGGGATCTAGAGAAAAGGGAACCCTCTTGCACTATTGGTGAGAATGCAAGCTGATGTACCTACTCTGGAAAACAGTATGGAGGTTCCTCAAAAAATTAAAACTAGAAATACCATACGATCTAGTCATCTTACTACTGGGTATTTACCTAAAGAATACAAAAACACTATTAAAAAATTTTTAAAAATTAAAAAAAACCCTATCGGATTATTTGGGTTTTGGATGTTGAGTTGTATCAGTTCTTTATATATTTGGATACTAACCCTTTATAAGATATGTTATTTGCAAATAGCTTCTCCCATTCCATTGGTTACCTTTTAGTTTTGTTGATTGTTTTCCTCACTGTGCAGAAGCTTTTTATTTGATGTAGTCTTCATAGCTTATTTTCACTTTTGTTTCCCTTGCCCCTGGAGATACATCTGGAAGAATGTTGCTACACTCAATGTCAAAGAACTTACTGTCTGTGTTCTAGGATTTTCATGGCTTTGGGTCTCACATTTAGGTCTTTAATACATTTTGAGTTTATTTTTGTGTATGGGAGAAAGTGGTCCAGTTTCATTCATTTGCATGTCTGAGTCATTTTCTCCTTGTCTTGAAAGGAGAGTGAAAAGGAACTCATGCCCACCTTTGAATCCATGACAATGGCCTATGCTTAGATCCTTTCTTTGTGTCTCAGCATAATTTCCTGAGCTTTTAAGGTCGAATCTTTTTATACTTGGCTCCCAGTTTCATCACTTTAATAGGAAAAGAAAAATGCATTTACATAAAACTAAAAGCTGTCTTTATTGGAAAAATGAGTGAATTTGTACTATGTGAAAATCCACTCTTGAAAGTCAGATACCAATACCAGTAATTGTGAGACTATGTGATAACTGTGACTAGAGTAATGTATGGAACCTACACTGGAACGGAGAAGAGGAAATTTTGGGGTGCTAAGGGAGATATAATGAGGAGGAGAAGTTCCATGTAGAGAGTAAGTGTGGGTAGGCAGAAACCATCTTGTAAACAGTGATGAGGGTGAGAAAGGCATGTAGGGTGGGGAAGTGTGTGACCACAGGTGGTGGAGACGACCTACAGTTAATCCTGAAACAACCACCCCTCACCTCCACCCCGTGACTCTTTGTAAGCCATGCAAGCCAGATTTATCTTCCAGGCAGTCAGAACCACACAGGACTTTGAAGCAAGGGAGTGGCAAGATCAGATCTGAACTCTCCAAAGTCCTCTCTAATGAGGAAATGGTAAAGCAAAGGGTTTGAACAAGCTGTTCACAGGGCAAGGGCTATATCGCTGGAAAGGCTACAAACAATTCAGAAAATGTGAAACCCCTACGAGAGAATGAGAGACTCCGGTCAAGTGGACTTTCTGCCCTTCATGTTTAAACATGAAACAGCAAGCAGTGTGCCCGGAGGGGTAGACATCTCAACAGAAAATTATGATATAACAACAGTAGGCTCTTACTGCCTGTTTACCAGGGGATTTTCTGAGCCCTTCTCATATATTAGCTCATAAAATCCATGCAACGATTCCATGATCTAAATTCTGTTTTACCTCTATCTTACATGTAAAGACAATGAGGCACGCAGAAGCCTCTGGGGTTCTACCCACCGTCCTTTAACTAACAGGCAGATCTCACTCTTGAATTTAGGCAGCTTGGACCTTGAACTGAACTTTTAAACACAGCCCTGTTCTGCCACCTGCTGGTTAAAGGCGGAAAGTGCAACAATAGAGGTGTGTCTGGGCCAGTGTGGGGAGGTCACTGAAGCCTGCGGAAGATGTGAACTTGAACCAGAAGTTGGGAAGACATCTGAAGACAGAGGCATTTGAGATGGAGGGAGAGACACATGCCAAGGTAGGAAGGCGACAGTTTTGGCGCCCTGCGCGGGGAACATGACGATCCTGGTTAGCCAAGAGGTAAGTGGGACATGTCAGGATATGAAGTGGAGAGGTTATGGAGAGCACGTTATAGGGTAGCTCCTAGGGACTGGGACTTTGAACTTGAGCTGATGGGAGAGCAAACCATGGGAGCAATGCGGTGAGATTCCCATTTGACAAAAATTGTCCAGCTTCTACAAGGAAGAAGGAAAATGGGTTGGGAGAGCTGAGATCAGGCCAGAAGGCCAAAAGAGAGCCCCAGGGAGTAGATGAGCTGCTGATGGAGGGTGGGGAGGACAGCACAGTCAAGGAGGGTTTCAGGGGCAAAGTGGTCAGAGCTTGCGAGTGGGCGTGAGATGGGGGGACGAGACAGAGCGTGAAGACTGACGGTGGGGTCCACAGTCATGATGATCTGCAGTGGAGAGGAAGCAGGAGGATCAGGTTCAGGGGCAACAGGAAAGAGACACGGGTACAGTCGTTCATTGTTTCTGAAGCTCTGTAGCAGTGGCCCTCCATCAGGGAAGTTTTTGACTCTAGGAGATATTTGGCACCGTCCAAGACATATTTCATTCTCATAATTGGCGGTGGACACTGTTGGTTACTGCTGAACAACTTAGAGTGCCCAGGACACCTCCACAACAAAGAATTATGCGACCCCAAATGTCAATGGGGCCAGCCTCAGGAGGCACCAAGGTCAGTGTGGCTGACCTGTGTGGCTGCTGAGTCCAAGCCCCAGAGCAGGCCCCCGACTGTCTCCATCATGTGGGGTCTGTCCTCACCATGCTGCTCCAGGACCCAGACTAGAAGAACCCCATCCTATAAAAACAAGGCCTTGCACTCCCGGCAGATTCCCAATGCATCCCACAAAGGGCAATGTTCATTCAGGGTTCCCTGCCACACAGGAGGGCTTTGCCAGCCTCTGTGCGCTAAGAAGTGCATTCCAAGGCTCCAACAGCTAGATTACAGCCTTATCTTTGAGGAAGCCACTGGATAAAGTTGGTCACTAATGGGAGTAAGGTTCTCCTTCAGGTGGTATTAGTTTGTTCTGACGGTAGGTTCAAGGCTTTTCTCCTTTCCTTTCTCCAAGGCTGCCTTCTTAGGAGCAGAGAAGTGGACCAGGAGGCTCATGGGAGTTGCAGCGTTACGGGCTGGCCCTCCAACACTTGACTTTGGGATTGATTCTCAACAGAACACAAACTCTTCTTCACTATCGGTGCTGTGAGGTGCAGTCCCAAGGGCTGCAAACACACGATGGGTGGGTGAGTAGAGAGGGGAGGGCTGCTTCTCAGGATGCCTGTGGGCCCCTCCCTCTACCAGCAGCTCTTGGCCACAGCGGCCAACCAGGCACACATCGCACCATGCTACTTGAGAGAAAGTAACCTGTTCCCCCTAACTGCCATCACTGGGCTGACTGTTGAGAACAATTTTCTTAAGAATCATTCCTTGTTTGCGTGTGCAGGATGCTCTGGAGGGCAGAAAGAAACCTGCCTTATGGTGATTCAGAGACTCTTCATACACTGCAAGTTTGCCTGGACTCTAATACATTACTTTCTTTTCTTGAGGCAAAGCCAATATTTAAGAAAAGAGTTTGCTGGGGGCCTGGGTGGTGCAGTGGCTTAAATGTCTGACTCTTGGTTTCGGCTCATGTTGTGATATCAGGGCCCTGGGAAGGAGCCCTGTGTTTACGCTCAGCCCAGAGGGTGTTTGGGTTTCTCTCTCCTTCTCCCTCTGTCCCTCCGACCCCCGACTCCCCAGCTCAGTTTTGCTCTCTCTCTCTAAAACAAATAAATAAACATTTAAAAAAAAAAGCAAAACAAAAGAGTTTTCAAGTTTTGGGTACCAATTTTAACTGGGGAAAACTACAGCTTAGAGTCTAGATAGGCAATGCATGAAGACATAGGGATCCTCTGCTGACAGGACACCCTTCTTGAATGCCAAAAATATTTATGAAATGAACGACGAAGCAGGACAGTGTGGGGGTAAAGCACAGCTAAGCTTACATTTGCTAGAAATAAGTTTTGTGGCTTGAGGATGCTAGTTGACTCAGTTTCTCCACTGGTTTTGAAAAATTGCACTATTTGCTTATGCGGGGGTGGCGTAGGAATTGATGTTTAAATGTTTTGTCATAATAAGACAAGAGGTGAGTGAGAGGAACAGAATGCTGGCTGCTGGGTCAATGATGCTATGTGTCATTCTTCTGTGTCAAGAACTGTTGAACGGTTTCCCCTCCTCACATTCCTTCCCTTGGTGGCCCGATACTAATTTCTGTTGACTTTGGACAGGGTGTGTGTGTGTGTTGGGGCAGCGGGGTGGCAAGTGGTTTCCTGTGAAATGGGGAAACGGGAAGCAGCTCCACTGTTGGTCTTTCTCTGACAGATGCCTTCAGCCATTGTCAACCATTGTCACGGTTTTGTGTCTCAGCTCTTTCTATTTATAAGGTAACAGAGGTGAAAGACATAGGTAAGGGACGAAATGAGCTGCATTGACCCTTGCATTGACCCATGCTCAGGTGGCTTCACCTCCTGGAGCTTCTGGAAAGGAGTGCTCTTTCTCCTGGGAGGTGTTGAGGCCTGGGCTCCCTCACAGAGACCAGACATCAGGCCTGGAAGTGAGCGCCTGGTTAGACATCAGCTCTCCTGTCCAAGTGGCTTCTGACAAAAAGGACAGGATTGGCTCCCTCCCAGCGATGGTCTTTCTGCTACCAGATTTCAAAAGAAAGATCTGGAATTATAGAATGCAGAATAGTTTAACTTGGTGACACTCCTTTTCTGCTAAAGTTCCTGGGAAGGGTCCCTCTTGCTGAGCACTGTTGATGTTTTTAACGGGTTCATGATTTATAACAGTATCTAAAGGCAATGGCTTAGAAATGGTTCCTACGTGATTTACTGTTTGTCAGTAACATTGTAGTCTTGGCTCATGGATTAATTTGGAAATTCTCCAGGGCCCGAAGCCTTCCTGATTAAGGCACCTAGAAAAGCGGTGTGAAGAACGTGTCCTGGGCTAGTGTGCAAACAGATGCTGAATGAGGCTTTGAGGCCAAACCAGAAGTGCAGGGCGCCCCGGGGCCCCATATTGACTCTGTGGGATTCTACCTGGTAGTTTGTCTCTGCTTCTTTGTCTTTAAGTAGGCATGTGCCTTGGTCACCATGTGGAAGTCAGTCCGGTTCAGCACCTGTATTTGTTTCCTCTTGCCACTCTTTGATAAAGCACCACAAGCATGGTGGCTCACGATGTCACATGTCTGTTCTCCTGTGGTTCTGGAGGCTGGAAACCAGTCTCATGGGGTAAAGTCAAGGCATGGGCAGAGCTGGTTCCCTCTGGAAACTCTGAAGGGAGAAAGATTCCTGGCCTCTTCTGGACTCTGGAGGCCTCGTGCCTGTCTCAACTCAGGCTTTTCCTCATGCCCCTCTGACCCCCTGCTTCCATGTTGCTCCACTTTCTGTCTGTTCTGCAGTCAAATCTTCTGACTCCCTCTTCTGAAGACACTTGTGATCATATTTAGGGCCCACCCTAATCATCCAGCATAATTTCCTGATCTCAAAAGCCTTAATCAGGGCTGCCTGGGTGGTTCAGTCAGTTGAGACTCTCGATTTTGGCTCAAGTCATGATCTCAGGGTTGTGAGATCGAGCTCTGTGTTGGGCTCTGAGCTCAGGTGGGTCTGTTTAAAGATTTCCTCTCCCTCTCCCTCTGCCCCTTCCCCCTTCTCATGTTCTCTTTCTTTCTCTCTAAAATAATAACTAAATCTTAAAAAAAAAAAAAAGCCTAATCAAGGTTGTGGAGTCCTTTCTTCCCTGTAAGGTGACATTCACAAGTTGTGGGGTGAGGACCTCGTGATTTTTGGGCGCCAGTGTTCAGCCGACCAGAGCACTTTTCCTTCAACATTAGTCAAACTGGGTGACTCAGAGGATCATGTTTAGTCTGGGGGAAATCCTCATAACATCTGAAAATATTTGCAAAATAGGAGGCTGACATGATTATGCTAAAAGCAAATGTTTTAGCTTTAGGAAGTGCTATCTGGACAAATGCTTCCTTTAGAATCCTTTCGGAATACAACCTTCTTGCAAACAAGACATTTGTTTGCTGAAATGCCATTCTATATGAATGACAGCTTTTTATTACAATTGATATTTTTATTTTATATATTGTTACTGTTGGCACTATCATGATGACTTCTACCAGCTTCCCCCATCTTTCTCTGGTAGGTGTTTTCCTTAGAGTCTCCTAATTTCTGGAACTCCTTTCCCCTCTGATCATGAGTCGTGGAGCTTTGAGCTGTGTCAAGGTGTGCTCACAACTCGAGCACAGTGCAGGGAATGTGCTTCATCTGAAGAAAGAGATGGATGGGTGCTGGAGGAGCGTTTCATTTTGTCATGTTAGAAATGGTGAACATCCTAGAGAACATGGTTGAATGCTTGATGGAGTTGGAGCATGTTTTAAAAGGAGTAAATGCAGATGTTTTCAGCATTGATCTGAATGTCAGGAGATCTGGTTCTAATCAGATGACAAATTTGGGGCCAGTTATTTGCCTTTTGTGGTCATTGGCTCCTCACTTGAAAGAAAAAGGACTTTCCTACATTATCTGTGGGTCCCCTTCCTCCTCTCGCACACTAGGATTCTTATAAGTTAAGTCGACTCTGACAAGTTTCTCCACTAATTTCTCAAAGGCTTTATGAGGACTTCTGGGTCATTATAGAGATCCTCCTCTAGGTACTTTCTCCTCGAGATTCCCCAGAGTGACATGAATAAGCTCTCAAAGTACAAAGCAAACAAATCCAGAAAACAAACAAGGGAGGGTTTGAAAGCTATAGGAAGTCCCGTTTTTCTCTTTCTTTCTTTCTCTTTCTTTCTTTCTTTCTTTCTTTCTTTCTAAATAGGTTCTATGCCCAGCATGGAGCCCAGTGTGGGGCTTGGACTCATGACCCTGAGATCAAGACCTGAGCTGAGATCAAGAGTCGGATGCTTAGCTGACTGAGCCACCCAGGTGCCCCAGTATGGAGCCTTTTCAAATTGGCTTCTCTCACTAAGTGACATACATTTATGGTTCCTCCATGTTTTTCACATGGCTCGATAACTCCTTTCATTGCAGTGCCAAATAATACTCCATTGTCTGCAGGTACCACTGATTATTTACCCATTCACCTACTGAAGGAAATTTTGGTTGCTTCCAAGTTTTGGCAATTATGAATAGAGCTGCTATAAATATCTATGTATACGTGTTGGTGTGGACATAGATTTTCAACTTCTTTGGATAAATACCAAAGAGCACAGTTGCTGGATCATATGTTAAGAGTATATTTAGTTTTTATAAGAAAACACCCAACTGTCTTCCAAAGTGGCTGTGCCATTTTGCATTCCCACCAGTGGTGAATGAGAGTTCCTGTTGCTCCACATCCTCACCAGCATTTGATGCTGCCAGTGTTGTGGATTTTGGCCATTCTAATAGGTATGGAGTGATATCTCAATATTGTTTTAATTTGTATTTCCCTGATGACGTATGCTATGGGCACTTTTCATATGCTTGTTTGCCATCTGTACATATTTAGTGAGTTGTCTTTTGTCCTTTTTAAAAATCCCATTGTTTGTATTTTCATTCTTAATGTTTAAGGGTTCTTGGTATATTTTGGATACCAACCCTTTATCACATGTTTCTTTTGCAAATATTTTTTTCTAGTCTGTTGCCCACCTTTTCATTCTCTTGATATTATCTTTTTCAGAGCATATGTTTTTAATTTTAATGAAGTTCAACTTATTGATTATTTCTTTTATGGTTTATGACTTTGGTATTTTATCTAAAAAAATCACTGTCTTACTGAAGGTCATGGAGATTTTCTCTTATGTTATCTTCTAGGAGTTTTATAGACTGGGGTTTTAGTTTCTGTTGATTTTAATGCAAACACTTTAGCTCTTTTGTATCTTTGTCTTTGCATAAGATGAATCTACCCACTTAGGACATTTTTGTTTGTGAAAACAGGTTCCTTGGTGAGAGTATTTCTGGCAGCAGGCATTAAGATAGTGGCATGAGATCCTTTTTCTCTATGTACTTAGATATCCTTTAATATTCGTGGAGGGAAAGGTGAAGATTGTCTAGGGTAAGAGGATCTTGGGCTCAAACAAGAATATAATGTTCCTCAAACAGGAATATAATGCTCTGAAAGCATCACTTTTTTCCTAAACCAAATAGTACAAAATAGAACAGTTGCTTTCCAGTAATAGATAATTATTGTTTCCTATTTCTTCTTTGGCCTTCTTAGGGTTAAAAATGCCTTTCTTTGAACATAAAAACGAATTACTTTACCTTTCCTCCATATATGGACATTTTACCTTTTTTTTTTTTAAGATTTTATTTTATTTATTTGACAGAGAGAGATCACAAGTAGGCAGAGAGGCAGGCAGAGAGAGAGGAGGAAGCAGGCTCCCTGTGGAGCAGAGAGCCCGATGTGGGGCTCGATCCCAGGACCCTGAGATCATGACCCGAGCCAAAGGCAGCAGCTTAATCCACTGAGCCACCCAGGTGCCCCCAGGACATTTTACCTTTTTAACCCAAAGTGAAATAAGCAGAAAAGAGGCCAAGGGGTTGATGTTAGATCATCAAATATAACACTGGAAGATCTTTATTGGAGTTCCATTCTCCACTCACTAGATAACTCACACTGGAAAAGCCACTCGACTGATTTGGGCCTCCATTTCCCATCTGAAACATGAGTGGTTGTTCCAGACGACCTCTAAAGTTTCTGTGAAAATATCAGTGAGCTCTAAGTAGGTCACTTTTTGTTGTAGATTTTTCCACATCTAAGTTGACCCTAGAAAGACTTCAATTCTATGTAAGTCAGTTTAAAAAAGAAAGACAAAGAATATAAGAGAGGAAATGATGAGTCTACATCTTTCCATTTCTCAATTTTTAAAATCAAAGTTCTGGTATTGTCTATCAGAATTTCCATTGACCATGGAAAAGGCATTGGACTGCTCTTCTGTCTTTCTTGTTGATTAATAATCTTTCATTTCTATTCCACCTTAAGTTCTAGGAGGGTTCTCTATTTTTAACTTTTTTGGTACTTTGATAGAGCATGCAAACACTGTCAATGCTGATTTCTAAGAAATATTGACATTGAAATTTATCCTTGGTGTTGTGGTGTTTTCTCCCCCTTGATAGAAACTGGAAAAAAAAATCTCTCCCACACCCTGAAAACTGAAATGAAAAGCAATGCTAACAGTAATGATTGTTCTTGTATCGGAAAAAAAAAAAAAGTTGACATTTACATGTTTTGGTTCACTTTTTTCCTCCTTCCTGCATGCTGACATGTGCAGTCCCAATCCACATGATTAATCCTCACTTGTCCTTTACTTGGCATCATTTCACACACGCCACTTGTTTAAAACAAACAAACAAACAATCAAACAAACAAACAACCCCAACAAGAGTGTACCAGTATAAATTCATGGTTTCTGCTCCAAGTTTTAGGTTGCTGGGGGTGGTTTGACCTTCAGAGAGACTCTGGTTAGAAGCAGATGGTATTATATGATGTTTGCAGCCTTATCTGATTCTTGTTGAGATGGAGAATGTGAGGAGAATGTAATAGAGCTAGAACTGATTTGAAGCCATCCAGGGAAACATATCTCACTGTCATGTCCCAGAGTGACTTGATTTTCTTTGGATTCTTCTTCCCTTGAAGACTTCAAGGAAAAGAAGAAAGGAAATCTTCCATCACGAGAGAGAAAACAACAGAGAGGCCTAGGTGAGACCTTTGGAACCCGTGCACAGAAGAACTGGTTCTTGTATCTGGTTGTAGAGGAGTAAGGTCTTGTAAAAGTTATTTTTTTTCCCCCTGAAAAACAGGAGAAATGCAAGATTAAGTTAAGACAATAATAACAGCCTGCTTTGACTGCACTCAAGTTTGTGCATCAAAATTTTGTTTTAAAAATTTCTCTTCTATTTTGGAGTAATTTTAGGCCTACAGAAAAGTTGCAGAAATAGTACAGGGCACTCCTGTGTTCCTTTCACCCAGATGTCCCCATGCAGCCAGCATCCACAACCCTGGCACATGTAGTAAGACTGAGGCCATCTCATTGGTACTTTCTTATGAATTAAACTCCAGACTTCACTGAATTTCACTGGTTTCCCACTAATTACCCTGTTCCGTTCTGGGATCCCCTTGAGGTGAACATTCTACATTTAGTTTGTCTCTCTCAGTCTTCCTTTGGTCTGTGACAGATTCTCAGTCTTTCCTCATGACCTTGACGGTTTTGAGGAGTCAAAGTTTTTAAATTTTTTATTGTCTGTAGTTTTAATATTTTATTTTATTTTTATAATTTTTTGTTATGTTATGTTATGTTATATTAGTCACCATACAGTACATCATTAGTTTTTGGTGTAGTGTTCTACGATTCATTGTTTGCATATAACATCTTGGCTCCTTCCACAGTTTGGCTATTGTAGACATTGCTGCTATGAACATTGGGATGCATATGGCCCTTCTTTTCACTAGATCTGTATCTGTGGGGTAAATAGCCAGTAGTGCAATTGTTGGGTTATAGGGTAACTCTATTTTTAACGTTTTGAGGAAACTCCACACTGTTTTCCAGGTTGGTTGTACCAACTTGCATTCCCACCAACAGTGTAAGAGGGTTCCCCGTTTTCCACAAACTCTCCAACATTTGTTGTTTCTTGTCTTGTCAATTTTTGCAATTCTATCTGGTGTAAATTAGTATCTCAATGTGATTTTGATTTGAATTTCCCTGATGGCTAATGATGTTGAACATTTTTTCATGTGTCTGTTAGCCATTTGTATGTCTTTTTTGGAGAAGTGTCTGTTCATGTCTTCTGCCATTTTTGGACTTGATTTTGGACTTGTTTTTTGGGTGTTGAGTTTGAGGAGTTCTTTATAGATCTTGGCTACCAGCTCTTAGTGTCATTTGCAAATATCTTCTCCCATTTCATGGGTTGTCTCTTTGTTTTGTTGACTATTTCCTTTGCTGTGCAGTAGATTTTTATTTTGATGAAGTCCCAAAAGTTCATTTATAAAAATACTTTTTTAAAAGTGTTTTTTCCTCTTCTTTCTTTCTTCCTTTCTTTCTACCTTTCTTTCTTTCTTTTTTTCTTATAAGAGATAGCCTGCCAAGTACCTGGTAAATGGCAGTGTCTGTCACCATTACCTGTTCTGATGCTTCCTAGTGGGTCAATGCTGTCCCAAGGTCAACATAGCAGGATGTGCCTAGGAAAAGACAGCTGGTTTCTAGGGAGAATTTCTAACAAATCATTCTATTTCATCAAGGGTAAATGTTCTAGGCATAGAGCTGGAAAAAGACTATTTTTTTCCCAATTCAGAGTTTTAGTGACTTAATCAAAATAAGAGTCCCAATTTCTTCAAACCCCGGGCAAAAAAGACTTCCCTTTGTTTTCAGGGTGAGTATGTGGAAGGTTCCCAATAAATCTTCTTCTTTTTTTTTAAACAGTTGTATTGGGATTTAAGTCACATGTCATATCCTGGTCCTGGCACAGGAGCTGTCACATCCTGGATAACCAGGTACCTTTGTCCCACAGCAATTTATTGATCCAAAGGTATGAGATTTGAGATAAGACAGTGCCCCTCTGGAGTGTCTTACACAAAGTAGATGCACAGGATTTATTGCTGAAATTACAGCAGGATAGTATCAAGGCTCATCCTAAGGGTTTAGTTCTGTTCTTTGTTGTTGCTGAAGGAGCATGAGCTTTAGAATCAGTCAGACGCAGGTTTTGATTTTGGCCCCAGCACTTCATTGCTACGTGATCTTGGACCAGATGCAAATTTCCCTGAGTTTCATTTTCCTTATCTGTAAAAGAGGCACTAATGAGCACATGGTTATAATAATCATTGGTTGAGACACCATCATCGTTATTAGTTCCCAAATATAATTTTGAGAGACACTGGAATAAGTAAAAAGAAATATGAAATCCCCTAGCACAAAACTTTGGTATGTTATTGGTTAGTATTTGAAAATCACTTAGAACAAGATCAGGTCTGTAAGGTCCATAAGTGCTATGTAAGTATTAAGAAACAAAGACATTTCACGGAAGATAACCAGAGCTCTGAATAGTGTGGAAGAGCTGATCACTATGTTAGCTGAAAGGTAAAATTTAGTTGTACTTTTGGAGAAATAATCTCAACTACAGCAAAGAGAAACTAAGTAGGTATTGAACATATGTCTGATTCTCAAACCAGCAATCCCGGGCATACCCACCTTCATCTCCAGTGCTATTTTGAAGACCTCCACCCTTCCTGCTAGAATATCCCCCACTTTGCCCTGCTTTATCCACTCAGTTTCAACTTCAGTGTCAGAGCTTTTCTCCCTGAACCTGCTTTATGTCCTCTATTTCTCTTGCCCAGATCCATACAACACCAGGGAGATATAGTCCTCAACACCTCAGGATAAGAGTGCTCCATGTCAGCATTTTCTTGAATATGGACTCCATGGTGGGACCCAAAGAGTAAAATGAGAAACTAACCAGTGGTTTCATCTTTTCATCTGTCCTGGGGAAGCTGCCTTTGGGAGAGAGAGGTGTTTGGAAGAATTGGCAGAACTTCTGGAGTGGATCATTTCCTAGTGAAGAAAGCTGAGGATAAAGAGCTGCTGAATGAAGAGCCTCTGCCTTGCATTTGGAGGGCTGCTGAAACCACATAACCAGCCCAAGCTGCTGCCAGCCTCCTGCCTCACTGCTGTCTTTGCAGATTTAATACTTTAGTGAGGGGCTGGGGTTATACTGCTGAGCCCACAAATAGTTGATTGACCTTGAACCGTGAAACAAGTTTGCAAATCTTTAGTTGTGCACTATTGAGATGTGTCCACAACTTTGGTCTTTATGTCCTTCCTCCTTTCCTCCCTCCCTCCTTCTCTCTCTCCTTCTTTTCCTCCTTCTCTCCCCCTCCTTTTCTCCCTTCATCCCTTCCTCCCTTTCATTCTTTCTTTCTCTCTCTTTCTTCCTTTCTGAAGCATAAATCTTTCAGAGTGGGTGCGACCACAGTCTGTATCTAATCTGTATTCTTCAGTTTAGGCATATAGCCAGGAAAATCACTCCAACTCAGTGTATTCATATGTTTCTGGTTTTATGGCTAAGAAGTTTTGGTAGATAGATTTAGAGAAATGATACTTTAAGCAAGAAAACATGTGTGTATCTTGGAGTTGGTGGTGCAGAATGGTTTGGCCGGAGGGGGAGGGGAATCTCTTGACTCTGCAACTGCTTAGTTTTGAGACTTGGGCAAAACTCTTGGATGTGTAGTTGTCTTATTTGTTGAGGTGAGTGAGTGAATTCTAAAATCACTCACGACACTGAAATCTTACTGTGGATTTGAACATTCTACTCTCTTCCCTCCAAATCAAGTGTATATTTTAACTTGAAGCTCTGAATTGATGAAATTCAATGATGAACTGATGAAAATAGATGACAGAAATAAAATCGGTTCACATTTATCACATTTTCCAACTGGTCTGAGTTTTCCTTTTGGGGATTAAAAAAAAGGAAAGGAAAAAAGAAAAGAAAAGACAAGAAAAGGAAAAAAGAAAAACCACTAGAACTGATTGGCTTGGTCCCAGGACCAGGAAACTACCTGCTCAGCCACGCACAGTAGGGAAGGCTTGAGATAAAGAGCCTGGGAACAGCGTATCAGTTAGATTTTCTAAGGAAGGGGAATCAAATAGCACGCAAGTAACACCGTGTGATTATCTGAAGAGGATAAAGGAAAGAAATAGAGGAGTGCCAAGGCTGGGAAAGTACCATCTCAAATAAGAGAAATCCTGGAATCCAGCCCATAGGAAACAAGAGCAGGCAATTTGGAGCCCATTTTGTGTCCAAGAAAAGACTCTGATAGGTTGAAAGTCCTTTGCATGGTGAGCTCAGGGAAATGAATCAAAAGGAATGAACATGCAAGTTTCTTCAGAGCAAACCCAAGGATTTATAGAAAAGCTCCAAAGTAGAGGTTCTTTAACTTTTTGAAATTACAGATTCCTTGAAGACTCTGGTGGAAACCATGGTCTGCCTCCTTAGAAATAGCACCTATCCACATAGAACCAACCTTTTTTCTTTTTTTTTTTTAGACAAGTTTTTATTAGTTTTAGACTCATAAGAAAATTGAGAGGAAGGTACAAAAATTTCCTATATACTCCCTGTCCCCACATATACATGGCCTCCCCCACCATCAGTATTGGCACTAGAGTGATGTCTGTTGTAATCAGTGAACCTGCATTTATAACTCATGTCATACAAAGGCCGTAGTTGTCATTAGGACTCACTCTTGGGATTGTTCTTTCTATGGGTTTGGATAAATGTCTAATGACATGTATCCACCATTATAGCATCACACAGAGTAATTTCACTGCTCTGTAAATCCTCTGTGCTTTCCCTACTTATCCCTTTCTACCACCTCCAATCTTCGGTAGTCACTGATCTTTTTACTGTTTCCATAGTTTTATCTTTTCCAGAAGGTCAGATAGTTGGAATCATATCATACATAGTCTTTTCACATTGGTTTCTTTCCCTTAATACTATGTATTTAAGGTTCTTCCATTTGTGTGTGTGTGTGTGTGTGTGTGTGTGTGTGTGTGTGTGTGTGTGGCTGGCTTGTTAGCTCATTTCTTTTTAGTACTGAATAATAGCCATAGTCTGAGTGTACCCCACAGTTTATTGAAGGACATCTTGGTTACTTCCAAATTTAGGCAGTTATGAGTAAATCTGCTATAAATATCTGCGTGCAAGTTTTTGTTTGGTATAAGTTTTCAACTCCTTTGGGTAGATACTAAAGGAGTATGGTTGCTGGATTGTGTAGTAAGAGCATGTTTAGTTTTATAATCAACCACCTAACTGTCTTCTAAACTGGCTTTATCATTTTGCATTTCTACCAGCAGTGAATGAGAGTCTTTGTTGTTTCACATCCTCTGCAACATTTGGTGTTGTCAGTGTTCTGGATTTTGGCCATTCTAATAGGTGTGGTATTTCAATATTGTTTTACTTTGCATTTTCCTGATGGCATATCTTTCCATATGCTTATTTGAGATAAATATATATATACACATAATGCAGAACTCTTGAAACTCAACAATGAAACCACAAAAAAACATATATATATATATATCTTTTTGGTGATGTATCTATTAGTCTTTGATCCATTTTTAATTGGGTTTTAATTGTTTTTTTGTGGTTTCATTGTTGAGTTTCAAGAGTTCTGTATATGTTTTGAATAACAGCTCTTGTCAGATATATTTTTTGCAAGTGTTTTCTCCCAGTCTGTGGCTTGTCTTCTTACTCTCTTGACCTTGTCTTTCACAGAGCAGACGTTTTTAATTTTAATGAAGTCCAGCTCATCAATTATTTCTTCCATGGACTGTGTCTTTGATGTTATCTCTAATCGTCATTGCTACACCCAAAGTCATCTAGATTTTCTCCTACGTTATCTTCTAGAAGTTTTGTAGTTTTGTATTTAGGCCTATGATCCATTTTGAGTTAATTTTTATGGAGAGTGCAAGGTGTCTGCCTGGATTTTTTTTTCCCCATATAGATACCTAGTTTTTTTTTTTTTTTTAGTACCATTTATTGAAAAGACCATCTTTCTTCCATTGTATTGCCTTTGCCTCTTCATCAAAGATCATCAGTTCACTATATTTATGTTAGCCTATTTCTGGAATTTCTATTTTGTTCTATTGATCTATTTGTCTCTTCTTTTACCAATGCCATACTGTCTCAATTACTATAGTTTTAGAGTAAGTCTTAGTACCTGGTACTGTCAGTCTTCCAACTTTGTTCTTCTCCTTCAATATTGTGTTGGCTAGACCCAATATTTTACATATCATTTCTGGGGTTTGGTAAATATCTTGAAGACCGTCCATGGGTCCTAGGAATCCACAAAGTTGAGATTAATAATTCTTTTCTTTAGAAGTGTTGTAACAAACCTCAGTAAGTAATAAATAATTATAAAGGCAGAATAGTTAGGAAAGGCTTCATGAAAAAAGAGTTACCTCTAGTAATGCTAAGAAAGACTGGAAAAGGGTATAGGGGAACAGAGAAGAGCAAGGTCGCTAAGATGGAAATCCAAGCAGAACAGGTGAAGAAGTTTGGGTTTTGGAATAAAGTTGATCAGAGTTGAAATTTCAATTCTAATATGGTCTAGGTATATGAAATTGGACAAGTGTGGCTTATCATGATGCTTTACAGTAAGGTATGCAGTGGTAATTCCAATCTTTCTCTTTCTATGGACAATATAGAAGAGGGAAGTAATGGAGAAACCTCATGGACCAGAGGTCTGGACTCATCTGCGTTCGAATCCCAGCTTGAGAGGAAGTGTTATATCTATGAAGGATATAATTCTGAATTATAAATATTAAATAGCTATTTTAATTTTTCCCTTTCTCTAAAATTTCACACTCATAGTTGTTGCCCCCCCAAAAAATCTCTTCACTTCGATTTCTTTATATTTTCTCTCCATGATCATTCTTCTTTCTCATTTCTGTCTTCCCTTAAGATCTAGATCATACAAAATGATCTTTTCTGTTTTTGTTTGTTTGTTTGTAAAAACATCCCTATAGGAAAAGTAGACTGGTCCACCATCATATTTTCTATTCTTGGGGACCAACAACTGGAACAAAATGGAGAGTAGGTGTCTCCATGTCATTATTACAGTAGTCTCTTATTCTGTGATGGGTGAGGAGGTTGCTTTAGGAAACTATGGCATTAATTCAGAAATGGAGTTCTGAGATATGAGGCCAGGGCAACTATGGTGGGAGAGAAGAAAATGAGTTGGAAGCCAAGTGTGTAAAAGAATTAGTGACCAACAGACATGCGAAATGAGGGTGGGGATAATCAAAGGAGACTTCAGTTGGTTCATTCATCTGGCACACATTCTTGAACCTCTACCAATGTGGAAAACAAAGTCCCGTGGGATTTCAAAGTAAAGCATTATTTCATCCTATTATGGAAACTGCTGTAGAAAAGTAGCCTTTGAATTAGGTCTTGAATGATAAATAAGATATGACCATCCACCAACAGTGATGGGCCAGGTAAGAAGGAGTAAAAGGCATTACTTCAGGAATGGGAAGATATTGGGGGAAAGACCCTTGAATCAATATGGCCATATTGTTGAGTAAGAGATAAGACCAGAAAAAATCTTAGATTTCTAAAAGACATCTTGGGACCTTGTACATTGAGGGGTGTGGGCAGAGCTCCAGAAAGTGAGGACCTTCCCACCTTCTGAGAGTCTTTCTCAGCCTGTAGATATTATGGTGAATGTTGTGCAGTCTAGTGGACACCGCCTTCCCAGGTGGACGCCCTGAAGGCCTGGCTCCGAGGGAGGTGGGACAATCCCAGAAGCACCAGTCAGTCCCATTTCCCCAACCCTTGGCTCTGTTTGTGTCTGAGGCTGATTCAGATGTTTTGCATTTACTTTCTGAAGCAATGTCTTCCCTCCCTTTTCGTATCCAAATTCTCATTTGGAATCACACCAACTTTTCCTCTTGCATCTTGATTACAAGAAGCTCATATTGAATCCCTGTTTGAGTTTGTGAGCATCATTCTTATGGTCCTGGAGAAGGGAATCAGGTAGTTCATGTGTGATCATGCTAAGCTTCTCTTAGTCACTCCTGGGAACTGAATTCATTTCAAGTTCTAAAGCATTTACTATGACTTGCTGCTGACAGATTACTTTGTACTCCAAAATCAAGTCTTTTCCTGGCATACAGGAAATAGTAAATAGGTCACAAGAAAGGCAAGAGTGAAAAGATCAGCAGTCTTTAAACTGCAAGAGTTGAAGCTGAGGAGGAAGCTGGTGGAGTCCTTGCCAAACCTCCTGGCAGAATGGCACACGTGCTGGGGAAAATTCTGTCAGAGAGTGTCATGCACACTGTGGGTGGATTGTAAATGCTCTTGGAATGACGGGATAGGAGTGGAGCGAAGCTTGCTCTTTTTTTTTTTTCCCCTCCTGAGAATCTGCACAGGAGAAATTTTTACAGGTGACAGGAGGTAATTTCTTCACATTGAGGAACTTTTAAAAGTCTTTCACACCAACACTGAGTGAGAATGTTTTATTTATTTATTTTTAGTACCCCATTTCCCATATCTATTTTCTCTCTTAGCTGAGGAAATGTTAGCATCTGCTAATGCTTCAGACAACTTTTGAGATGATAGTGAGGGAGAAAGTAAACAACTTCATTTCTCCTTTTCTGTAGTGTCACACATTGGATTTCCATATCCCACCACCTTCTTAATTCACATCTTCACAGTTTGCCATGTTCTCGAAGAACAGGGGTTCTTGGATATGAGGAGCACCCCAAGAATGCTCCTCAGATTTATAGGACATTGGTTGCCTGAATATTCAATGTCCTTTAATAGCATAGAATCCAATACACTGAATTGAGAACCTCATTTACTTCTATTTCTCTTTCTTCTCCTTCTCCCCTCCCTCTCCTTGTGTTCGCTCTACTCCTGGATTCCAATCTCATTTCCATCACTGACTGCCTGTGACTCTAGGTAAGTTGCATTGGATTTCTTGGTTGTAGTTTCTTTATGTGTTAAATGGAAATAATACTGGTCATTATTGTATATAATACATATATGTAATAGTAGTATCTCCCTTAGGAGCTTATTGCAATGATGAAACAAATAAATATACATAAATACACAAAACACTTATGAAAATGCCTGCCTATTTGTTGTTATGTAAATGTACTTTTTCACTGATCATGCTAAGCTAAAAGCTTAGCTAAGCTTTCACTGAACATGCTAAGTAAAAGTAAATGTACTTTTCACGTTGTGTTTAACTGAAACAGATACTTCTTAACCACCAGGGCTCTCTCTTTTGCATCTTTGTCTTGACCACATTGCTTAGTGTACTGAAAGCAATACCATTACCAACAGCTCACTTTGATTCCTGCTTTGCATGGCACAAAGCACTTTCCCTTGCATTGCCTCACCAGCCCTCTCAGTAATCCTTGGACACACATTTATTCCCACTTTGTGGAGGCAGATCTGAGGTTAAAACTCAGTGGCTTGGTCAGGGCCACGTGACCAGTGTGTGATCCAGGTGACATGAGAACTTAGTCCTTTAAACTCTGACCTGGTGCTGGTTCCTCTAGCCACACTGACCACATATGTTCTACCACTATTCATGTGTGTGTGTTTTAAAGTTTTATTTATTCATTTGAGAGAGAGAGAGAGAGACAGCAAGTGCACACAGTGGGAGGGGTAGAGGGAGAGGGAAGAGAGAATCCCAAGAAGACTCTGTGCTGAGGGAGAAGCCCCACATGTGCCTTGTTCCTTGTTCCCATGACCCCGAGATCATGACCCCAGCCAAAACCAAGAGTCAGACGCTTAACCGACTGAGCCACCCTGTCACCCCTACTCCTGTGTGTTTCTAAAATGTTTCTTCTTTCAAGTTCTGTAAAGTCATTTGACCATTTTTGACATTTGGTGTTAATTTCTTATTTATATATATGGCGTGATTAAAACTCCTAAAAGATGAAGATTTTCAGTCTTTCTAATATGTTTTATTGCTAAAAATTGTAGGAAGTATAACATTCAGTCTCTTTCTCTCCTCCCACCCCAATCCTCCTTCAATGGAATCTCTCATAAATGTAGTTTTCTGGGTGCTTTAGGTAATTATTTATATTCCTGTAATTATTCTCTTATTTATTGTGACACTCAACAAGGGTGCAAATTCCTTGGAGTTGGAGAGAGGAAGAATATCAAGCCTGAATTATTTTCTTAGTCACCTTCACTCTAAAACAAAAGCTTTCTTATTTGTAATGGCTAAAACTATTGTGTGCATGCTACTGACTTACTCTAAACTCCCCAGAGCCTGTGGGAGGATCAGATAATATATTTTTCTATTGGGGACAGTGGTGGGAAGTAAATGCATACATATATATACACTTGTCAGTAAGTAAAAGGGCCAACTTGTTTTTAGAGTTGGCTAAGCAAATTGTACTCCTAAATATCATTATTGGGCACAGAAAATGAGAAAGGAAAGAAAGGAAAAGAGAAGCAGAAAGAGAGGGCAAAGTACATCTTTACTTTATATGTTAAAAGGAATAAGAATGAGAAGGAGGAGGAAAGAAGACAAGGAGACAGAAAAGAAAGAGGAAAAAGGAGAGGGAGAGAGAAAACAAGTTCAAATTCCTAAAGGAAGCAGATGTGATATTGAAATAAGATAAGTGGAGAGTAAGAGGAAGGTATGGCAGAGATCTGTATGAAGGCACTCCCCAGGGTCAATGATGCTTTGACTTCCCCATTCCTATTTTTATAACCATCTTAGTAACACATAGTTTTAGGGTGGAAGGGTTTCCAGCGACTTTCACTGTGAGAGTCACAATTTCTTAAAATTATATTATACTTGTTCTCAACTTTTTATTCTCCCTGTGGTCCTGCTCAGCTTGGGTGAAAACCATCTGTGGCACTTGACTTATCTCTGAGAGAAAGTTCTTTACTAGAAAACTTTATGACACAGATGTTTGAAAGTCTGATGGTTTTCACTTGTGAGTCTCTACCTAGGGAACACAACCGTCCTCAGAAAGCGTGAAAACACTTCAGAAGGTGCAAAAGCTTAATAGTCATGATATTGATTAAGGTGTATCCTTTTGGTTGGGCTTCATAATAGTTTGGGGGTTTGTTTTGGAGATGCTGTACTGATTGTTACTTCAGAATAGACCACATTTTGTTCTAGCCCATTTACCGTCACTCACCGGCCCCCTTACGTATGGCAGACTTGGATTAAGGTCTGTAGGACAGAAGCAAATCAGTAAGCCCATTCAGCAATGAGTCCAAAGCTTCAGCCTTGTTGGTTTCATTCTCTGGCTGACACTATATCACTCCACCTAGTTCTTGCAGCAATCGAAACATCTTTGAACCAAGCCAGTGATTCATTTAGACTTCCTGAACTGACATATTGACTCCAGGCAAATCAGTAGCTCTTGGCTTGAGCTAGAGGGCGTGATGGAGCATTCCAGTTGTTCATCTGATTCTGTCATTGGGTTCACTCCCAGTGAGCACCTGTGGAAATGCGCTATAAATGGAAACGTATGTAGTTGGAAATGACAAGGTAACTTGGGATAAGTCCTACTATGAGTGGAAGTATAATTAAGATGGTGGAGTGTAACACAGTCAAGAAATATAACAAGATTCAAAATGGATGCTTGCTTAGGGTGAGACCATGGTGAAATATAAGGAAGTGTTTATAGGCCTATTGGTTAAACTGGCTTATTATAAGCTGATTAAAATTACAAGGCTATTCAGAGTAGAATGGTGGTTGCCAGGGCTAGGGGCTAGCAGAATTGGGGAGATGATGGTCAAAGGGCACAAACTTGCAGTTAGAAGATGAATCACAACATTGGGTTATAGTCTACGATGCTGTATTACATGCTTCAAAGTTGCCAAGAGACTAAATTTTAAATATCCTCACCACACACACATACACACACATCATAAGGCTATCATACTGTAAGAGTTTATAGACATTTCTTCTATTTATTGGAAATGAATTTGCTAATAGTAATATCTATAAAATAGTTATTTTATGTCATTGAATAGTTTATTACTTCTTTTTTTTAAGATTTTAAAGATTTTTAAAGATTTTATTTATTTATTAAATAAATAAATAAATAAATAAAATCTTATTAAAGATTTACTTCTTTTTTTTTAAGATTTTAAAGATTTTTAAAGATTTTATTTATTTATTTGACAGAGATCACAAGCAGGCAGAGAGAGAGAGGGGAGGAAACAGGCTTCCCGCTGAGCAGAGAGCCCGATGTGGGGCTCAATCCCAGGGATCGACTCTGGGATCATGACCTGAGCCGAAGGCAGAGGCTTTAACCCACTGAGCCCCCCAGGTGCCTCTAGTTTATTACTTCTAAAAGAGAATTCAAAGAGCAGGTGTTTGCACATTGCTTATTTTCCGATGGAGATGCTAAGACCCAGAGAATATACTGACTTCTCCAATCACATAGCAAGCTACCGGTATGGCTAGTTATTCTTTAGCCCCCACCAGCAAAGTAATCTGTGTTTCTGAAACTGTTTCATGGAAACATTTCGCCAACCTAAGAAAGCAACTTGACGATTAAATTTCAAAACGGCTACTACCTCATGTAAACTATTTCTAGCTAGCTTTCAACTATTTTATCCTGCAAATAAAAAACACAAAATATATTATTGATGTTCTCCTGGAATACTTATGTTTCTTCTAGGTCTACCCGTGAAGTTAAGAGGGCAGAGCAAATTTTGCAAGACTTACTGTACTCTTGTCCTGAAAGCCTGATATAAGGTAATCCAAAAAATAGGGTCATTCAGTCTCTTCCAGTGGCAACTTTAGCTAAAAATATTAAAACTATGAATAAAAGTAGCTCTTTAAAATCATGTTTCTGGGGCGCCTGGGTGACTCAGTAGGTTAAAGCCTCTGCCTTCGGCTCAGGTCATGATCCCAGAGTCCTGAGATCGAGCCCCCCATCAGACTCTCTGCTCAGCGGGGAGCCTGCTTCCTCTTCTCTCTCTCTGCCTGCCTCTCTGCCTACTTGTGATCTCTGTCAAATAAATAAATAAAACCTTTAAAAAAAATAAAATCATGTTTCTAAGTTCATTATACTCAGAAATGTGGATTTTTTTAAGTTTTTAAATTAAAAAAAATTTTTATTGTATTCAGTTAGCCAACAGATACAATAGCCATCATTAGTTTTTGAAATAGTGTTCAATGATTCATTAGTTGTGGAAATGAGGATTTTTTAAATATGTGGGTTGGAAATAGTTTATTCTTCTTTGATTATGAATGCAATATGTGTTTATTATAAAATTATATAAAATTATTAAAAATAGATAAATACAGAAAAAAATAAGTTGGGAGAGTCTCCTACTCCAGAGGTAATTTCTGTTTTCATTTGGTGAATTTCCTTCCAGTCTTTTTTCTTTTTTTAAGTGCATGAGTACAAATATACATCATTTCTCATAATGGGTTAACATGCTATTCACAATTTTGCTTCCTACTACTCTATTTTTATGCCATTAGCATTTCCCCCCTTGCATAAAATATTTCAAAGTTATTTAAATGACAACATATTATTCAATCCTACGGAAATCCTTTAATTATTTTAATCACTGCTCTATTATTAACAATTTGGGTATTTTCATTTTCTTTCCTAGTCTACACAGGGCTGCAATGAACAGTTCTGCATGTCATTTTTGCAAACATTCGTGATTGTATTCTTAATAGATACACATTGTCTTAAATAAATGATGAGGTTTAGTCTTTCCCAGAATAACCCCAGAAATGTCTAACAAGTGGACACTGAATCTTTCTCTGCAGAAGGATCGTGAACTTACATAATATTGAGGTATCTAAATGTCACATAATAGAACTCAAAACATGTCGACATGCTGGTGGTTTAGCTGATGCCATTTGTAAGGACCAAATGAGAATTGTTAGCTCTAATATGAAAATGTGTGCTCTGAAGGAACATGTGGCCCTAGCCCCATCTGCGCCCTAACTAAGCAGCATTCCTTAGCAAATTATTCTCTGCCTACTCAGATTATTATAGCTGGCTCCTTCATGTCAGCTTTGAGAAAGCATGCAGGGGAATTTTCAAGTTTACAGTAGGGAGCAACCAAGATTTCATCATCAGAGCAATAACTCAGTTAGATATTTAAAACCTCTAATCTGTTAAGTAAATACACTCAGTACCCAGTGGTTCCTTTGGAAAGTACGGGATTGATAGGGACTGCCCTCTGCCTTTTCATTGGTTCTCTTCCGGTTCTTCGATGTCCCTGGCAAAATATTTACTTTAAGGGTTCAGGGCATGGCATATATATTCACAGCATGTTCTCTTTGCGCCAGAAAAAAAAAAAAAAAGTCCCAGCAGTAATGAGGTCGAGGCTAGGAACTATCACAGTAGCTGACAGCATTCAGACGTTTGCCACATTTAGACTTACATTTCATGGAGGAGTATATCTAGTTGCTTCCACAAAGGCTTAAGTGAATGCATTTACTTCTATATATTTATGTCGTGAAATGTACAAGAAATTGGGTCCATTTACTTGGATTTCTGGTAGGTAGATTTGCAATCTCAAAACTTAAATATGTGCACATTTCTTGATCCTAAATTCCATTTCTTGGACTTATTTTAAGAAAGTGATTAAGAATATGTACAAAGATTGATCCATAGAATATTTCTCATAGTACTATTTACAACAACTGAAAAGTTAGAAACAACCTAGGGAATTAAATCACAGACAACCATGTGATGAGAGACCATGGTACTATTTAACATGATAGTACAGAGAGTACATTTTTTGATATGAACATTTGACCATACCTGTATTCTTAAATGAAAAGAATAGGTTTTTAAACACATGTATGCAATGCTCTGACTTCGGTTAAATATATAAATAGATACAAGTCTCGAAGGTTTTACAAAAATTTTTTTAACATTGTAATTCTCTAGGATGGTGAGTTAATAATTAATCTTAATCTATAAATAATCTTAATAATTAATCTAGGGACACTTCTCTGTGTCAGTCTGTTAAGCATTTGCCTTTGACTCAGGTCATGATCCCAGGGTCCTGGGATCGAATCCCACATCCCTGCTCAATGGGGAGTCTGGTTCTCCCTCTCCCTCTATCTTTCCCCCTCCTCGTTGCTCTCTCTGTTATGCTCTATTTCAAATAAATAATTAAAAAAATTTTAAAAATAGTTAATCTAAAATAATCTATAATTTCTCTTTTGACTTCTTTAATATCTTTTTTCTTTTAATAGAGTATGCATTATGGTAATATTTTTAAATTATTTATTTATATTTTAGAATGTCTAAAGATTTTATTTTTTTGAGAGACAGAAAATAGAAGCAGGGGGCAGGGAGGGGCAGAGAGAGAGAGAGAGAGGGAGAAGCAGACTTCCCACTGAGAAGAGAGCCCATGGTCGGGCTCCATCCCAAGACCCAAGGATCAGGACCCAAGGAGAAGGCAGATGTTTAACTGACTGAGACTCCCAGGTACCCCTGTCGTACTATTTTTTCAAAAGTTCAAAAGATGTTTAAAGCTCTGCTCTTTCTACATTATGCCTCATAGATTTTTTTCAACTTTCAAGAAAAGGCACTCAAGGATTTATGTCTTCAGCTTGATATACATGCTTTGTCTTCATGATAAAATCTCTTTGCAAGGAAAAGACTAAATATTCAACCATCTCATTAAAACCACTCAAACATTTCAGGAACTGCTCTGACTCTGGGAACAACGGGTAGGCTGTACTCATGTCAGATCCCAGAGTCTCACAGCAGCGTCTTCTACTACATTGAGATACCTCAGTGTCCTGCACACCACCTCAGAATCCTCGCCCCTCCCACAAAAGGCTGACTTCTATTTGTCACATGGAAATCATCAGACTGAAATCAATCATAGAACTGTTGAGTAGTATTTATTGCATTTTCCACTGAATATTGTTAGAAGAAAACCTATCAAACCAAGCACAGCATTTCAGCAGTCAAAGTCCTTTAAGGAAGATACAATCAATGCTTTGGAGTGTTTAAGGAGTAAAACCTCATATTAGCCCAAAGAAATTTAAGTTAACATATATGTTGCAGGCATAGAAAATCAAGACTATGTCTTGTAGCACAATTTGTTAATTGGAACACATGTTTTAATAGAAATTCTAAAGATTTTATTTATTTAACATGTGTCTTCTAACTGTTCTACACACACACACCCAGTATCAACATTGAAAATTTTGTTGTGTTCTGTGGTATTTATCTTGTTTCTTACGGGAATTTTAATCTCATGATGTTTTGTGTAGCTTTTAACCCTCTTCAACCTGGATTCCAAGGCACAGATTTAGTTGAGCCTGTCAGAGAAACCCCTTTAACACTCTCCTTAATCTCTTCCAGTTCTGGAGGAGATTATGCTGAGTGAAATAAGTCAAGCAGAAAGAGTCAATTATCATATGGTTTCACTGACTTGTGGAGCACAAGAAATAACATGGAGGACATGGGGAGATGCAGAGGAGAAGTGAGTTAGGGAAATCAGAGGGGAATATGAACCATAAGAGACTGTGGACTCTGAGAAACAAACTGAGGGTTTTGGAGGGGAGGGAAGTAGGGGGTTGGGTGAGCCTGGTGGTGGGTATTAAGGAGGGAACATATGGCATGGAGCACCGGGTGTGGTGCATAAATAATCTTGGAACACTGAAAAAATAAAAACAAAACAAAACACTCTCCTTAAATATGCCCAGTGAATCTTCATTGAATAAGGAAATGAATTTCTCTACTTCCTCTTCAGTGAATAGGAGGGTCCATGTAAATGAGGTATCCCTTCCAGATCTTTCCTTTGAGTGATAATACTTCGCATTCTTTGTCCCTTCCTTCTTGGCCCTTTGTATATGTGTGTGTGCATTTATTTGTGTGTGTGTATTTGTATGAATATACATGCATATGTTTTAAAATTCAAGACTAAGTAGGGGTTATTTTCCACAAAGGGAAAGAAGTGGCCCAGCAATTCTGTAAGTCAGAGTTCCATCTAGAATTTGATGGGAAAGAGTCATTCCAACCCATGGCAGCACAGTGGAGAAAATACTTTTTTAGATGTCTACAAAAGGTTTTCCATTTTCCCAATGTCAATAATGAGCACCAATGGTCTGTCTCTGGGTTCTCCAAAGTTTTGGGGTTGTTATCTGTTTGACCTGTGCTAAGTTATCCTAATGTTTGCTATTGAGTGAAAGGGAAGAGTGGCTTCCTAGTCTGTTGAGAAACGATTATTGAAGGATGTCCACAGATTGATGAAATGTGGTCTTAATGCTACCCTGGGACACTCTACTGGAACCAAATCCTCCTTGTGAGGCATCATGGCTGCAAAGAAGGAGCTCTGTTGTGTCTCTGCAGTTGTTCTGCTAAATGGAGCCCCATAACAAGCCAACTTCAAAAGTGCCATGGGTTATGGAGTCCAAGATGATAACATGATGGGGACTTTGATGATAAGAGAAAATGGGGTTTTTAGCAGTCCTTTGGCACATGTGGGCAGTCAGACAAAAAAAATGTACACATTTCACAAAATTATTTTATTCAAGAGTTAAACTCAAAGTGGTGGACACCGAGTGGAAAACCAGTTCATTTGGGTGTGTCTGGAGGAGACAGAGAGAAGACCAGAATTGAAACAGAAGTGAATACTGATCTAACTATCCTGTTTCTGGATAAGCCCACCACTGGCTTGGATACCAGACCACCACCAAATGCAGGTTTATTTTTGTTTTTGTTTTTGTTTTTTACTCCTGGAGAAGATGTCAAGGCAGGGAAGGACTGTTATCTTCTCCTCTGACCAACCTCATTATGCCATCTTCATACTGTTTGATTGCCTGACCTTGATGGCTTTGGGAAAGGTGATATTCTAGGCCCTGCACAGGAACCTTTGGCTTGGTTTGCATCTGCTGGTTACATGTATGTCTCCTATAGCAACCCTGTTGATTGCTTCCCACATGTCATTTTTGGGGACTCCTCTACTGTGACCACACAGAAACTGAAGATCTGGGAACCTGGAGGCAATTAAAGAGCCTCCCAGTCAGGATAAACAATACAGAGAGGAATTAGCTGAAGTTTATATTAATTCTTCTTTCTACAGATAAACTAAATTTCAACTGGAAAGGCTCTCAGTAGGTCAAAAAAGGAGTATATTGTTTTCATACACACACACACACACACACACACGCATACACACACACCACTTTCTTTGGCCATTGACTCAGGTGGGGGTCCAAATGCTCACTGAAAAATTTACATGGTGACTCTCTCAAGACTACCCTCTGGAGATAATAGTACCGGTTATCACAGGACTAGTTATAGAGGCTCTTTACTTTGGTTTAAACAACCCTGCAGGAATACAGAAGAGAGCTGGCTCCCTGTTCTAGGGGACCTACAACCAAGTCTGTCAGTGGTATCTTTTGGCTCTTGAAAAGAAGCAATGCAGCATGAGTCTGTCAGTGGCTATTATAGAATAAAAACATATGTTTTTGGAAAACTTATATCTGAGCTATTCCCTTTAAGAATTGGATAAAATATCATATTTGTTGAGTGTATCCTATTTAATGTTGGGACTGAAGCTGAAAGTAGGAGCCTTCTTTATCTTGATGCTTTGCCTCGTGATACTTGCCCTGACCCCCCACACCTTGTCTCTGGCTGTTGCCACAGGTCAAAGTGACATCCTTTGGCTACTCTTCTCTTGACTATCCCTTTAGTGATAATGGTGATCTTTTGAGGCCTCAGAACCATTAGGCCTCAGTTTTCATGGAGCCAGTAAATAAGTGTTTCTTAGTATGAATACACATTCTTGCAGCAAAATGAATTTATAGGCCAAAGCTTTTATAGCAGCATAAATGGGACACAAGAAAACAGAGCTGTGAATATGTGGTGTGTTCAGGAGAAGACTTTTTACAAAATAAGGCTGTCTTTCTGGGGTCTGTGGAAGAATCATCTGATGTTAGCACGTATGATAGTTGAGTTCTTCACAGTCACTTACAACAAATTTCCTTTTTAAAAAATCTTTTCCAAGCAGTTGTAGCAGGTCACTCTGGACCCCATGTCACATGCTTTCAGCTGTCATTGATTTCAGCCTCAGCTGTGGTGGAATGAGCTCAGATCACATCCCACTGACAACAACTTAGCTTAAATTCTGCTTGTCTTTCTGCTCTAGGAAGGTCTCAGGACTGAGGAAGAATGCTAGACTAATCTTTCGTCTCCCAAGGAAAGCTTGAATATGTAAGGTAATTAAAACTCCTGGGATAGTCCTCAACTAATGAGGGATGTGAGCCAGCTGGATGTGAGTCCTTTGTCCGCCATCTTTCAGGGGGATAATTCCAAGACATCCATTTGTTTCTCAGGAGGTTCTAGTGGAATCGTTCTCTAGTCCTCCTTGAAAGCTTTTTCCTCCTTCCACCTTCCAGCTTCACTCTTGTTTCCTGAGCTTATCACTCAAATGATCTGTACCCAAGGCTCTTCTTTCAGGGAATCCAAACCAAGGTGCCAAGAAAAAAGATACTTCATTTGTTTTAAGTAGCCATTGTGGGAATTTGTATTGCTGCTATCTTCCATTGAAACTGTGGTTTATTATTCTGGTTTTTAGTGATCTCTGTAATACCTCAGTATTTGCTATGTATGATTAAGCCTGTATGGACGCTTTGACTCTGATTACTGTCCGAAAGAAATGAAAGTGATGGCTAGTGATATGTAATACCATCCATTTGATAATCAGATAATAAATCTTTGAGGAAGAAATGGGGAACAATCCCCTGACTTAGAGAGGAGGTGTCCAGCTCTGGTCCTCATGGTTTCACACTGACAAAGTCAAACATCTCTCTGGCTTTGGCGTCCTCATCTTTTAAAATCAGATATTGAACTAGAAGGTCTCTGTGCTTCTCTAGCTTAGAAGTTCTATAATTTGTACAATTCAAACACCATGGAAAGAACCATTTTTGTCATTGAAGCTCAGCTTCAGTCAGCCCCCACTCTGTGGAAGCCAGAGGGCTCAGGGCTGCTGGTCTTTTGTGCACCTCTCTTTGTTGGAATCAAACATCATGTGCTTTCACAGCACATTCTCTGCTAAAATATCTGGCACCTAGTAGGTGCTCAATACATGCTGTTTTAAAGGGAACTCCTATCATCTTCTTAAAACCTTTTCATGGAACACTCCATTAGTCAAGATGGCATGTATCAAGTTCATCTGTCACAGAAACGGAAGTGGAGTTAAGTAGTTTTTTAATGATCACATTTTGTGAATAATTTCTATGAAATTGTTTTATGAAATATGAATATGAATCTTACCCCATGTTGCCTTGTTTTGTAGTTATTCATGTTGTATTTAATTCTGTTATTGTTAAGTTCTCTTGAATTTAATCATGTTCTAGCCATCTGTGTATACCACTAAGTACTTGCCACATAAGACACTTGTCAGCTGCGGCGGGGGCCGGGGGAAGGGAAGAGAAAGATACAAGACTCTACTACACATAGGAATTAAGACTTATTGGGAAATATGTCTATTATTTGAAAAGAACAGCTAGAAAGTTAATTCCAATGTGATAAATAGATTTCTAATAAATTAGATTGGAAATAATTTTATGTTAAACTTCCCATTAACATGTTCATTGATCCAGAAAAACCAGTTGAAGGTCACATTTAAAAAAATGTTTAAGTGACACATCTATCAAAGTTAAGTATCGGGAAATGCAATTTTAATCACTATAAAAAAGTACACAAATAATCAGTTCAAAAAACTAATGTGATTCAGAAAGAGAGAAGGCAGAGAAGAGGAGAGACAAAGCAATAGAGGAAGAAAACATGCAGATATTGCAAGTGGTCAAGAGCGGTCAGAAGGAGAGAGGACCTGTGGGCTGGTGTGGGTGTTAGACCTAGGTAGGTGGAGACTTTTTTTATTGCTGTTATGAGATTGGTTGAGATATAATCCATACACCATAAAATTCACTCTTTCCAAGTGCACAGTTTGTCTTGGTATGCTCATAGTGTTATGCAATCATCACCACTACCTATTTTTAGGTTATAAAAGAAACCACATACCCATTAGCAATTATACTCCATTCCCCTCCCTTTCCCCTGACACTCCACCCTACCCTAGATAATCATTATTCTACTTCCTGGTTCTATAGATTTACCACATTTGAACATTGCATATAAATGAAATCATGTAATACATGGCTTTTATGCTCATTTTTTCATTTAATACAGTGTTTTTGAGATACATCCATATTGTAGTATCCATCATTCATTCATTTTTATTGCCAAATAATATTCCATTGTACAAATTTACCACATTTTATTGATCTATTCATCAGTTGATGCCACTTGCATTGTTTCCACTTTTTGGCAGTTATGAATAAAACTGCCATGAACACCCATGGGCAAACTTTTTCTGTGGGTATATGTTATCACTTATCTTGGGTGTATACCCAGGAGTAGAATTGCAGAATCATATGGTAATTCCATGATTAACCATCTGAGGCACTGTTAAACTGTTTTTCAAAGTGACTGTATATTTTCATCTCATCAACGGTATGTGAGGGTTCCAATTTCTCCACGTCATTGTCAACATGTCTTATCCATTCCTGTGGGTGTGAAGTGACATGTTATTGTGGTTTGGATTTACATTTCCCTGATGACTAACAACATGGAGCATCTTTGCATGTGCTTGTTGACCATTTACATATCTTTGGGAAAATGTCTATCCAGATATTTTGTCTATTTTTCAATTGGGTTGTTTATCTTTTTATTACTGATTTATAAGAGTTTTTCATATATTCTGGAAATAAGCAAAGGTTCCATTTCAGGTATGTGATTTGAAAATTATTTCCTATGTTTTTGTGGGTTGTTTTTTTCACATTTTTGATAGTAACCTTTGAAGCACAAAAGTTGATAGGTTTGTCATAGTCCAGTTTATTTGTTTTTATTTGTTTAGTTTTTAAAAAGATTTTATTTATGTATTTGACACACAGAGAGAGCACAAACAGAGGGAGTGGCAGGCAGAGGGAGAGGGAGGAGCAGGGTTCCCTGCCAAGCAGGGCTCCATCCCAGGACCCTGGGATTATGACCTGAACTGAAGGTAGATGCTTAACCATCTGAGCCACTCAGGCACCCCCATTTGTTTTTTATTTTTTTGCTTGAGCTTTTGGCATTATATTTGAAAAAGTCATTGCCAAGAGCATGAGGATTTACTCTTATGTTTTTGTCTAAGAATTTCATACTTTAAGCACTTTTTGTCTAAGAATTTCATGCTTTGTTTTTGTCTAAGAATTTCATACTTTAAGCACTTTTATTTAGGTCTATGATTCCTTTTGAGTTAGTTTTTGTGTGTATTGTGAGGTAGGGGGTTAACATCGTTCTTTTACATGTGGATATCCAGTTGTCCCAGCGCCATTTCTTGAAAAGACTCTTCTTTACCCCATTGAATGGTTTCAGCACAATAAAAAAAAGTCAGTTGGCTATACAAGGGGTTTATATCTGGACTCTACTTCTATTCCATTGATCTATGTGTGTGTGCATTTATACCAGTACCACATATCTTAATTACTGTAGTTTTATAGCCAAGTTTTGGAATTGGGAACTGAAAGTCCTCTTACTTTGTTCGTCCTTTTCTGTGTTGGTTTTTTTCTGAGTATTTGTGATCTCTTGTAATTCCATATGAATTCAACTTTTGGCTTTCCTATTTCTGCAAATAAGCCAGCTGGCGTTTGATAGGAATCACGTTGAATCTGCCGATCAGTTTTTTAGGGGGTAGTGCCATCTTAACAAAGTTGTCTTCCCAATTTATGATCTGAGATGTCTTTCTACTTGTTTAGGAGTCTTCTTTAATTTCTTTAATAATGTTTTGTAGTTTTAGTTACATTTTTTACATCTCTTATGAAATTTATACATAGGTATTTTATTCTTTTTTTGATGCTATTGTAAAAGTAATTGTTTTCTTAATTTTATTTTCAGGTGAACATTATTATCAAAGAACATTGATAGTGTATATAAATACAATTGATCTCTCTATATTGATCTTAAGTCTTGCAACCTTGCTGAACTTACTAGTTTTTTTTTTAGTGGATTCTTTAATATTTTCTATATATAAGATCATGTCATCTGCAAATAAGATAGTTACTTCTTCCTTTCCAGTCTGGGTGACTTCCCCTTCTCTTGTCTAGTTGTCCTGGGCTAGAATCTCCAGTACAATGTTGAATAGTACTGGTGAGAATGGACATCCCTATCTTGGGCTGGATCTCAAGAGGAAAGCATTCAGTTGTTCATCAGTAAGTATGAGATTAGCTATGGAATTTTTCATGGATGACCTTTATCAGGTTGAAGAAGTTCTTTCCTCTTCCCAGTTTGTTGAGTGTTTTTATTATAATAGGTGTTAGGTTTTGTCAAATGCTTTTCATAATTTTTTATTCAGTTAATATTATAATTATATTTCCTAGGCTAAATCCCACTTGGTTATGATGCACAATCCTTTTTATAGTTTCTGGCTACCATTTACTAATGTTTTATTGAGTATTTTTGTGTGTGTGTCTGTACTGATAAGAGATATTAGCCAGTAGTTTTATTTTCCTGTGATGTCTTTATCTTACTTTAATATCAATATAAATCTGTTCTCAAAAAATGAGCTAGAAATTTTTCCCTCCTCTTTTACTTACTGGAAAAGTTTGCCATGGAATTGGTTTTTAATTTATTTTTCAATATTTGGTAGAATTTACTGTGAAGTTGTATAGGTCTGGGCTTTTCTTTATGGAAATACTTTTAGTTACTAATGTAATGTCTTTGTCATGGAGATTTTAAACTTTCTGCTTTCTTGAGTTAGTTTCCAGAATTTGTAACTTTCTACTAATTGTCCCTTTCCTCTATACTATCTAACTTGTTGGCATATGGTTGTTCATAGTCCTCTTTACTTCTTAAAGTTTATAATGATGACCCCTCTTTCATTCACTACACTGCTATGTCTGCTTTGTCTTGGTTAGTCTAGTTAAAGCTTGCTAATGTTGACTTCTTCAAAGAACCAATTTCGAGTTCCAGTGATTTCCTCTATTGTTTTTTCTTTCTTATTTCATGTATCCCTGCTGTAAATTTCCCTCTGAGCAGTACTTTTGCTGCAGCACATGAATTTTGGTATGCTGTGTTTTTGTTTTCACTCATTTTGAGGTATTTTTTACTTATGATTTCTTCTTTGATGCATTTGTTATATAGGAATATATCATTCAATATCCACATATTATTGTAAATTTCCCAAGTTCCTTCTTTTATTGATTCTAATTTAATTCCATTGTGGTTTTGAAAGCATATTTGGTATGATTTCCATCCTTTAAAATTTATTAAGAATTGTTCTATGACCTAGCATATGATTTATCTTGGAGAATGTTCTATGTGCACTTGAGAAGGATGCCGGTTCCCTGTTCTCTTGTAGGGTGTTCTGTAGATGTCTGTTAGATCTACTGTTGTTTGTGAGTTTTCTGTCCGGTTTTTCTGTTCATTTCTGGAAATGTGGTATTGAAGTATCTGACTTTTATTATTGAATTATTTATTCCTCCATTTGATTCTGTCAATTTTGCTTCATATATTTTTGGGTGCTATTGTTAGGTGTATGTCATATGGTCATAATTCCGGTATCCTCATGATGGACTGATCCTTTACAATTGTGGAACTCCCCCTTTATCTCTAGTAACAATTTTTAGTTTAAAATCTGTTTTGCCAGATATAGAAACTCCAGTTTTCTTTCATGTACTGCTTACATGGTACATCTTTTTTTGACCTATTTCCTTTCAACATATCTGTGTTTAGTGAATAGTTTTTGTTTAATGATTTCAATGTTTTTAAGTTTATTTTCTAAATAAATCATACACTATAAGTCATTTTTTTCTTTATGTACAGTTCTAGGAATTTTAACATATGTGTAGTTATGTGTAACCATGCCTATGATAGGATAGAAAAAATTACATTATCTCCAGAACTCCCCTCTTGCAAACCTAATTCCTAGCATAGAATGATATTCTCCCTTGGGGTGAGTTCTCATTACACCATCATAGGTTAGGGATTCATATTACATTATGATCATTATCACTATTATTTGACCATGATTTTGTTGATCGTCTTTTTTCTTCAACTCTTCTGAGGCTTTGTGTTGAGCTTTGTAACTACCTCAGCATGCTGAGTTAAGGACAGGTGGGGATTATTTTCTGGGCTACAATATTGATTAGAGTCATTCAAACACAGAAGATTCTTAGAAGAATTGACATGACATCAAGATGAAGCTGAGGTTTGAGTCTTATTTGAGGGCTGGTATTTTCCACCAACATTGGGAACACTACTACAACATTGTCATATTACCTAATCTGAATGGTAGCCTAGAAATTCCAGGTCTTTGGTGATAGCTGAGCAATTATAAATGCATCCCTAAGTATGCCTGGCATCCTCTCTCATCCTCCTGCTCTCAGTTGACTCTGGAAAGCAAATAGAGTGTAACAATAGAGTCCTGTAATGTTCCTGTGTAGGGCTGACCTTTGTATCATTGTTAATCCTTGTCCTCTCTTTTGGAGACAAGAGATTAAATTAAAACTGCATGAAACCCTTTTCTGAGTCACAGGGATAGGCTGCTTTCCCTCTTTGAAAACCCAAAGGATTTAACAGGATTTTCCCCTTCTCAAACACCACCCCCCCTTACCCTGACCTTAACAGCTTCCCAACGTTAGGGAAAGGCAGGAAGTTTTCCCTGTGGTTTTTCTCTGTGACGACATGATGGGACAGGTTGATCAATGGGGGAAAACCCATGTCAGAACACGCCTTCTGTGTACATTCCCAATATTTGCTATAAGAAGGGCCATCCCAGACCCAGGCTGCTATCAGAACCTAGCATTACTCCCAGAGCACTCGCCACTCAGCACTGAGAAGATCTGTTCTTTGAGCTGAAAATGATGTGCAGTAGCAAGAATTTGCTCCTGGCTGCTTTGATGTCAGTGCTGCTACTCCACCTCTGCAGCAAGTCAGAAGGTAAGTATCAGTCTTTCTGCTGACACAGGAGGAAGAACTGTTTTCCTTCTCCTTGGAAACTTGAGCTCCCCTGGGGGTCCCCAAGGAAAGGGAGCCTCTAAGAAAGTCTTGAGAAATGATGGGAGTTGTCACTCATTGGTGAGTGAGGATGGAATGGTTACTGCTGCTGATCAGGCTTTTTTTTCCCTCTGCTCTCAATCCCAGCAGATATTTGGCGTGTCTGTGTTCTTAGAGACCCCCAAGTTCTGCAACAGGGCTAAGGTGTTATTTTTGGGTGTGATATAAATTGTGTTATATTACCAGTGAATGGGGTCATTCTGAAATGTAGGAAACACTCCCACTCTTCCGACTTTTTCACCTCCCACCTAAATAGTTTAAGTTCAAAACTCATCGTTTAGAGGCAGATTATGGCATCTGACTTCTCCATCCTTACATAGCTTTGGACCCCTTCTTGTCAACTTAGAGATACTTTATCCCTTACCTTACAGCAGGTTATAATTTAACTTGGGGGAGTGTCTGAGTATTGCTTTATGGCTGTGAGAGTACATCCCTTTTAGCAACAGGTGCATTCCTGAAAATGCACGTGTTGAAATTTTATGACCAAAATATTTCCATAATATCACAATTTCAAAGTGCTTTTGAAGCTCCTATAAATTGCATTTTCCTTTGTAACTTCTTATCATTCCCCTTCTTTCAATGCTCGGAGCTAAGTAATAGATTAAAAGCTCCATATTTATTCATATTCTGAATGTGGAAGGTTCTCTGTAAGAGTTTCTTCAAGTGGGAGATAGTCATATTCTTGAGTGATTATAATGAACTTAAATGAAACACTATCAGTTTGTGTTTCTCACTAGAGATATTCCTTTTGTTAGAAGTCACAGGCTTCTAAACTGTATTATTAAACCAGAATCACCCAGCAAATAAGCTCCTTCCCTCTTTTTTTTTTTTTTAAGAGAGCTGGAAACTACATTAAGTCATATCTCAAAGACATTGCAACTGTTTCTCTAAATAGTTTCTTTACCATATACAACTGCAACTTTGAGTAGTTCCATAATACCTACTACAGAATAAACTCAATCGTGTTTACTCAATACCTTTAATTTCTTTTCAGCAGCAAGCAACTTTGATTGCTGTCTTCGATATACAGAACATATCCTTCATCCCAAATATATTGTGGGCTTCACACAGCAACTGGCCAATGAAGCTTGTGACATCAATGCTGTCATGTAAGTTATTCAATTCAGCCTTTCTGGAATTTCAGAAATAACTGATGTGGCAATGATATGTTTGTTTTAATAGTACATATGTATTCCAAAGTTTAAATAGGACTAGAATAGGGCAGAAGTTTAGTGTTTCTTTTGTTGTTTTTTTTTTTTTTTTTTTAGAACAGAGTTGAGGGCCAAATCACTTTTTAAGATACACTTATAAACTACTTACATGCCATCTCAGGAAAACATGGGAGACATAAATTTTAAAATGAGCATCTTCTACCAGAGAATGGTTGGGGCTGTAAGTAAGTTATTATGCTTTCACATGTAATAATCTTGATTCATATAGGATATTATACTTCAGAGTGATATAGGTTATTGGTTGCATATACACATATTTTGTGTAACCACCAGCAAGAAAATTAAATAACAATTCTGAGACTTATTTTCCAGTTATCTCACAGCTAATTGTTAAAATACAGAGAAAGTAGGAGAGAATCACTTTTATTTCCTGCATCAAGATTTATTAGAAACATTTTTTTTTATTTGGTTTCACCTCTGAGACAAATAAAATGCTTAATGGGTGGAGAAGTCCATTGGAATACAAAATTTCCATTGCATGTTCTGTGAAATAGCAATTCAAAACTCTTTAAGCACAAATCAAATTTTCTGTGTTTTTTTTTTAAGCTTTTACACAAAGAAAAAATTGGCTGTGTGTGCAAATCCAAAGAAGAACTGGGTGAAAAAGGCTGTGCAAATCCTCAGGTATGGATATTTACCATCAGGCCCTCTTCAAATGTCTGAGGCAAAGGTCATGTGCAGAGTGGTAGACCATAGGCTTGCTGGGACCTTTTAACCTAAACACTATAGAATTTTATTTATTTAATTTTAAAAAAAGATTTATTTATTTATTTATTTTAAGAGAAAAGAGTGGGGGAAGGAGAGAGAATCTTGAGCAGACTCTGTGCTGAGCACAGAGCCTGATGCAGGGCTTGATCTTACCACCTTGGAATCATGACCTGAGCAGAACTCCAGAGTTGGTTGCTTAACCAACTGAGCCACCCCAGTTGCCCCAGCAGCGTAGAATTTTAAAGGGGAAATTTGAGTCGGACCGTGAAAACAAAAATTAATTTTTTCCACTTACACATCATTTTTATCTTTTTTTAAATTCAGTGACTTTTCCGTGATGTATGAGTCTCCTATGCATTAGACAGTTGCTAGCAGCTTGACTTTTGTTGCAAAGATGACTCCTCCTATGTATATAATTCACAAACTACATGACATTTTGTTAAAAACTGAAAAATAAAGAGTCAAAAAGAGATCAATGGTTGTGATTTACAGTGGTGTTACATTTTATTTTATCAATATGAACAGAAGTCACCTAACACAAAGGTGCCATAGACACTGAATTTAAAGCGTTGAGTCCTGTATCTGTCATTAGCTAGCTGAGTTATGTTGGGCAAGGCCCTTCCTCTCTGAACTTTGATTTGTTCCTCTGGACTCTTGAGCTGCTGACATCCTGAGATGAGATTAGGGAACAAGAGGCAATCTTTAGGTACAAAATCTATTCTTCCCAGTCAGTCACCCTGTCATTGCTTAGTTTTTTCTTCTTTTTCTCTTTACAGCCACAGAGTCAAGAAGATGTAAAACAGATGCTCTCTGGAATGGAATTGGACAGAGCCTATGAACAAAAAGAATGTAGCAGGAGTTGGTTGTTGAGAGTGTAGCACATACCTGATTTGTGCTTCATTGGACTTGTCCAATTAATGAAGTTGATACATATTGCATCATAGTTTGCTTTGTTAAGCATCACATTAGAATCAAACTCTATTTTATTTTATTTATATATATATATGTATCTTTTTGTGTGTGTTTTTACTATTTAATACTAATTTTCTATAAGCTATTTGGTTTAGTACGAGGTATAATGTTATGTTCAGAGAAATGAGGTTATATGGACTTCCTTGTAAGCAGCAAGCTCTTTGTAAAAATCTATTTAACATTTTTCTTCTACATTGTTTTATTTCCAAAACGATTGTAATTATCCTGTAAAAAAGAAAACATTATGATAAAAATAAATATTGAAAATTAAAGAATGAACTAAAATTGCTTGTTAGTAGAGTTATATAGCACTTCTAAGATAGGAATTAAAAATTTTAAAAATATTTAAAGGGATAGTAAATCTAAAAATTGGAGGGGAAGGTCATATTTCCCCATTCACTTCTGCCTGGATGTTCCCATTTCCCTGTTCCACATGATCCTGGTTTTTATTCTATATGAATTATAATGAAAGGGTCTTTTTTTTTTTAAGATTCAAAGTCATCCAAACCAAAAATTAGGAAATCCATAGCTCCATTAGAAATCCATAGTTCCATGCTCATCAATATAAAACTTTTCAAAATAAAGAGTACCTATATACTTTGTGACTTCAGGGACATAATAACCACAGAGAAAATATCTTCAGAAATTCTTTTGTCCATCCATCATGGTTACCAGCGAGGGACCTAGGAATGGGCATCTCAGCACGGAAACATTTCTCTATTTCATAAGTCCTCTGGAGTCATCCTTAAGCAGTTTCCAAAAAGAAAATGACAAAGCAGAGGGTTCTAGGAACTGATTGCCTCACTAAGTGGAGGAGAGATTTGAGGTATGTGAAACTTAGCAAGAGCCCAGACAAAAGATGAAAGTGTCCTCAACCAAGGGAGTCACTATCACAGTGTTCAGGTAGCAAAGTCTGTCACCTGAAACAGCACTCAGGACTGTCTGTCTTAGACTCCAAAGACCATGAAGGATCACTGGAGGCAGGCACACTGATGAGATGCTGCCAAATCCAGACACACAACCCATAAAGCAGGGCAATGGTGGGTCACTGGTACAGAGCCAAGAGCTGTAAGTGGCCCATTTAGCCTGGAAGTTGTCTCTCTGCCCAGGAGTAAGAACACTGAGTCATCAGGGAAAGTAGGCTCAATATCCTGTTTGTTTATTCATCAAACATGGGTTTAGTACCTATTATGTGCCAGGTACTCAGCCAAGTGAAGCTTGCAATACCAAGAGATAAGGTCAGGACTTGGTCTTTGCTCCCTGATAATTAGAGCTGAGGTTAGAGGAAGAGGACAAGAAAATCAGCTCTTACCACACATGGTGTAAGCACTTGGATAATGAGAGTTACAGAGTTCTGTAGGTCATCAGCAGTGAGGGCTTTCAGAAGGGAAGAATTTTTGGTTGAATCATATTAAACAGCCAGTATTCGATGTTCTTGAACTATAGGGGTGACAATTATGTATGGTTCCATATTTGAGCTGAGGTTTAAGTGGCCAGTAGGAGCCACCCAGTTGGAAAAGCAGGAAATGTTTGGAAATATCTAGGGATATGTTTTAGTTCTCATAATGTCTGAAGTTGGGATACTATGGGTATTTAGTGGGTGGGAGGCAGGGATGCCAATCTATTGGAATGCACATGATAGCCCTGCACAATGAAGAATTGCCCCATCCAAAATGTCAACCATGCCACCAATTTGACAAACTGGATGAAGTGGAAAGTATGCAAGGAGTAGGGGTGGGGTGGAGTAGTTACAGGTGAAGTGAGACTGTTACCTCAACCAAGTCTAGTGGTTTGAACTTGAACATGGCAACACTGGGGAACTTATGAAAAAGTCCAAGCAGGGGGAGAGGGATGTGGGGAGGAAAATAGAAGCAGACATAGCAGGGAGAGCAGCAGCAAGGAAGGTGAGAAATGGTGGGAATTCAGTGAAAACCAGAGTAGAAAGACAGATACATAAATAAATATTTTTCTTTTTTTCCAATTATATTATATTTTATTTTATTTTTTCAGTGTTCCAAGATTCATTGTTTATGCACCACACCCTGTCCTCTATGCAGTACACGCCCTCCTTAATACCCACCACCAGGCTCACGCAACCACCCATTCCCCTCCCTTCCAAAACCCTCAGTTCGTTTCTCAGAGTCCACAATCTCTCATGGTTGATCTCCCCCTCCAATTTCTTTAAAAAAAATCCAAAAAGCAAAAGCAGAGAATCATACAAAGACCACCCCCTACCTCGCACCCATCACACAGCTTCAGCCAACCAATGCCTTCTTGTTACACCTATAACACCCACCTCATTTCTTCCCATTTATATACCCCCTGAGTGACTTTGAAGCAATTCCCACATACCAAAGTACTCAGTCTATAAATATTTAATTAAAATGCAAGAACACTTTCATTATCACAGATTTAAATTGATTTAAAGTGATTCCCTAATATCACCAAATAACCACTGTTAAAATATCCCTGTTTGAAAAAAGAAATCCAGTTTATTTCCCCCAAGAGTTGTTTTTTTTAAATTTATATATATATATATATATATATATATATATATATATATATATATATTTGCAGTTGAATTTATTTGAATGAAAATCTGGATAAGGTCTAGACATTGCATTTGTTTGCTTTGTTTCTTTTTACTTCTAATGTATGTTTCTTAACCCCTCATCTTTGCGATTTATGTTTTGGAGAAACAAGGACCTGTGTCCTGTAGTTTCTCATCTTCTGGATCTTGCTGAATTTGCATTTGTATGCTGAGATTTTGCCTGTTCCCTAACTCTGAGTTATAAATAGAGGCTGCATTGAAGCTCCATTTGAGGAAGGGACATTTTACCAGTGACATTGTGCCACCTTGGCATAAAGTTGCCTAAACTGTTATCAGCAAGAGGTATAGAGGGGGAGACTGTAGCCTTGAGCCCAAGCCTTCAAAGAATGTGAAGAATTGATCAAGACCTTCACCTGACAGCTGGGGGTGGTGTGTATGGGCTAATGACATGCACGTATTTCAAAGAGGGTGATGGGGAAGGGGGCAGTAGGAATAGAGAAGCTCCGCCATAAAAGCACGGGAAGGCTGTTTTCCATCTGCTTCTGACCTTGTGCTTGTCTTGAGAAGACCCTAGGGGCAGTGATGTTCTTGCTATAGACTCAGGTTTCAAGTGAGGGAAGGAGCTAGGGGAGGGAAAGATGGAAGGACAGAAAGTACTTGCCAGAAGAGGCCAGAGGG